>NC_057844.1:52457500-62457500 GCF_910594005.1 Cervus elaphus | reverse complement strand
TAAAAATCATTTTCTACACAAAGTAAAATAGCAATTTAGGTGAGTAGTTGTTGTTGCTTTACTTTCTAGGAAGCAACATTTCACTGGCCTCTTATTAAAGAGTATAGCTCAACTAGTTATTTCCTGATAATCATAGCCAGTATCTTTCAATATCAACATTAATCTGCCCTCTCAGATATCACTAAAATATTGATGCTGATAATTCAAGTTATTATATATTTCCATCTGCTAGTATATATTTCCATCTGCTGTGCTTTCTACAGTAAGCCTTTGAAGTAGCATCTTTCACATAAAAATGCAAAAAGCTTAGATTAAAAACTACCTAGGGAATCACAAATTAAATTAATTTTTATCTTCTTATACATATAAAACAGCTGCTATATTTGTAAATATTAATTAGAAAAAATTAGTAAAAATAATATTTAAAAATTTTATTTATATCATGTTTTCCAAACTACCCTTCTGTTTTTTCCCCTAAGAAATGACAAAATGAATAAAGCTTAGACATATTATTCCAATGTTCATAGATTTGCATTATTTGATTCTCTTTAGATGAATGTATAGTATGAAGATAAAATGAAATTTAAGTTTCAGGAAAGGTTTCTGTTCCAAGAAAGGCAAAATAACTTAAACTGAGCTGATACTGTTTCAGATAACAATTATAAACTATGAGACAAAAAGTAATTAAAAAAATAACTATTTGAAAAATCTATAGTGCAACTCCAACCAGATAAAATCTGTCCACAATTTTCTCACTTCTTAGAGAAAAATCAGCAAATCCTATCCTAGTCAAAATAATAAACATTATTCACCTATAGTAAAAGTAACCAGTCAGATCTTTTAAAAAGCTTCATTATTTTTCATCCTAAAATAATCTATAAAGTGTTATGTTGTTAGCATGATTTTCAGTCATTGCTCCAGAAGTATTAATTCCTATTCATTCTCTAGAAATATTTTGAAAATTCATGAAAATGAAAAAAACATAAAGATCACACATTATGAGGGTATTTTGCTGATCTCTCAGCTAGGTGGAAGAATTGATTTTTTTTATTTTATTTTTTTGATAGAGTCTAAAATCCATAGAGGAGTACATGTCCATAGGATTCAATACCAAAGAGAGATAGCTGTGGTAAGTATCATTTAGTTAAATGAGATAATTTCATGAAATATAATTTTATTTTCTATACTTGAGAAGTTAGAGAGTATAGAATTGAATTTTATGTTTATGTCCCAAAGGATGAATCCTTTGACATAAGAGAAAAAAAGTAAATATTTGTAGTACTAATCTTGACATCTTAGATTTCAGGAAAACCCAAGCAAAAAGCACATAAAGATTTAGGAAAAATTTAAATATGAATAATTATCAAAATTAATTTCAATGGTTCAAGTAAAACAGAGTTATGCCACCTAAAACCAAAAATACTTAAAATGTTATATATTTAAATTTCTGAAATTCTGAAAATGAAATTACGTTATGATTGAGAAAGTTCTATTGAGAAAAGTGAGTTTTTGTAATAGTGGTCATATCATGGAAGAAGGTAGGGTTGTATGTAAATAAATAAAGCAATTATGATTAGCTTGTACTATCCAAGCCAAGAAAATGAATTATAATAAAACACTACAATATGGATATATCTACTACATCTAATGAAATGTTTGCATAAATATAAAAATGTGTATACAAAATTTAAAAATAACCTAAGCCATACATTATATTGTGTGGGGTTGTATACATATATGGTAACTGTATATAATATAAAGGAAGGTAATGACAAAATACAATATCTTGAATCAGGTGAAGGTACTGAAAGAAGTACAGCACATAATTAAATACCAGGGTTTTAATAATGTAATTCTTAAGATAAGCAGTGGGTTTTTGGCTGACCTTTCTGTCAGTTCAGTTCAGTTCAGTTGCTGTCATGTCCGACTCTGAGACCCGATGGAGTGCAGCTCCCCAGGCTTCCCTGTCCATCATCAATTCCCGGAATTTGCTCAAACTCATATTCATTGAGTCAGTGATACCATCCAGCCATCTCATCCTGCCATACCCCTCTCCTCCTGCCTTCAATCTTTCCCAGATTCAGGGTCTTTTCCAAGGAGTTAGTTCTTCACCAAAAAAGCTGAAACGTCAATACTTTGGCCTCCTGAGAAATCTGTATGCAGGTCAAGAAGCAACAGTTAGAAGTGGACATGGAACAACAGATTGACTCCAAATCAGGAAAGAAGTAGGTCAAAGCTCTATATTGTTACCCTGTTTATTTAACTTATATGCAGAATCCATATAAGTCATCTGTGTATCTGAAGTTGTTGATATTTCTTACGGCAATCTTGATTCAAGCTTGTATTCATCCAGCCCGGCATTTCACATGATGTACTCTGCATATAAGTTAAATAAACAGGGTGACAATATAGAGCCTTGACATGCTCCTTTCCTGATTTGGAACCAGTCTGTTGTTCCATGTCCAGTTCTAGCTGTTGCTTCTTCACCCACGTACAGATTTCTCAGGAGGCAGGTAAGGTAGGCTGGTATTCCTATTTCTTTTATAATTTTCCACGGTTTGTTGTGATCCACACAGTCAAAGGCTTTAGCATAGTCAATAAAGCAGGAGTAGATGTTTTTCTGAAACTCTCTTTCTTTTTCTATTATATAACAGATGTTGGAAATTTGACCTTTAGTTCCTCTACTTTTTCTAAAACCAGCTTGAACACCTGGAAGTTCATGGTCACGTACTGTTGAAGCCTGGCTTGGAGAATTTTGAGCATTACTTTGCTAGCATGTGAGAGGAGTGCAACTATGCAGTAGGTTGAACTTTGGTGTACCCTTCTTGGGGATTGGAATGAAAACTGACCTTTTCCAGTCCTGTGGCCACTGTTGAGTTTTCCAAATTTGCCTGCAACGTGGGCAAGCAGGGTTTGATCCCTAGGTTGGGAAGATCTCCTGAAGAAGGAAATGGCAACCCACTCCAGTACTCTTGCCTGGAGAATCCCATGGACAGAGGAGACTGGTAGGTTACAGTCCATGGGGTCTCAAAGAGTCGGACACGACTGAGCGACTTCACTTTTCACTTGCTAGCGTGTGAGAGGAGTGCAATTGTGTGGTAGTTTGAACATTCTTTGGCATACCCTTCTTGGGGATTGGAATGAACACTGACCTTTTCCAGTCCTGTGGCCACTGCAGAGTTTTCCAAATTTGCTGGCATATTGAGTGCAGCACTTTCACAGCATCATCTTTTAGGATTTGAAATAGCTCAGCTGGAATTCCATCACCTCCACTAGCTTTGTTCTAGTGATCCTTTCTAAGGCCCACTTGACTTTGCATTCCAGGATGTCTGGCTCTAGGTGAGTGATCACACCATCATGGTCATCTGAGTCATTTCCATAGTTTCATTTTATTATTATGTTTCATAGCATATATATATATATGCTATGAATATATGCTATGAAATATATATATATATATATATTTCTACGCACATTACAGGATTCAAATATTTTAAATGTGCAGTTAATTTAAAATGTGTAAGATTTTTATGATCTTGTTGACAATGAGGATAGTGAAAATATTCAGTTGATCAAAGGTCATGAACAAATTTATGTAGTGAGCCTGCTTGCTTATTCATTCAGTCGTGTCCGACTCTTTGCGACCCCATGTGCGGTAGCCTGCCAGGCTCCTCTGTCCATGGAATTCTCCAGGCAAGAATACTGGAATGGGTGGCCATTCCTTTCTCCCGGGAATCTTCCCAACCCAGGGTTCAAGTCCAGGTCTCCTGCATTGCAGGCTGATTATTAACCATCTGAGCCACCAGGTATGCCCAAATTTATGTAGACAGAATGTATAAAGATAATCAGACAAAACGTATAAAGATAATCAGACAACAGAGAGTAGATTGGTATGCAGTTGTAGGTTTAGATTTCAAGAAAAGCATAGGAGAAAATTGACATGCATTTTCTACAGAAACACCCCACAATACTTCTGACCCAGTTGTCTCTTTCTTATTGTAATACTTAAAATGCTGTCATCTTTCCTAACAGTCAAATTTATTAAAAATAAAAATTTAAATTCTATGTTTCTACATTTGAAAATATTAAGCTTTGTAAATCCTAGTAAGGTTGGCATTGGTAAATATTGTGTTACTTAGAAATCCTAAAATAGGTTTGATTATTTCTTACAGAAAACAGATCTTTCCAAAAAAATAAAATACAGTCTTTGGGTAAACTTACATTCAAGTCATTCACTTGTATTTCCCATTCCACTTTTTAAGGAATCTATCAAAAGAAATGATGAGTTGGTAGTAATTTTGGTAAATCAATTTAAAATCTTTATTTCATTTTGATTTTTGATTTGTATAGCATCTTTTATCAGTTCCAACTGCATCAGGGAAATAAAACAAAGGGAGAATATTTACTCAGCCATTAACATTTTATTCTTACACTGTTGTTTTATTTATATTACCCCATTTACTTGGTGAAAAGTGATGAAGTTAAATCCCCTTGCCTGGGACTGTCAGAAAACTAGAATCGGGGAAAAGGAAAAAGATTCTACTGTTCCTAGGTTGATTAAAAAGCAAAATGGACAAGATAAATTATTTTAAATCATGTAAGATTATTGATAATTTGGAACCAAAGCAAGTATTTGATATTAAAAATATCTTAAAATATTTTTATCTCTATATGAAGATAATAGCATTGTACACTGAATATTAATGCGTGACCCCAAATGACTTCCAAATCCATAGAACTAAAAAGAGGCCAAATATCAAAGGGATATCAAATAAGATGGCAGCTTTCAGCAATTGCTGATGACAACTTCCAAATCCTTTCAGCTCTAAAGCTTTTGAGATCAAAGAGCATCATAACGGTTCCTGGCACCTAAATGTGATCTCTTTAAATATTATACTAATCCAGGAAAGAAATACATATTGCAATAATCTATGTTCTTATAGTCAGCGTGTGTTTTTTTGTTTTTTTGGGTTTTTTGGTAGATATACCTGCTTATTTAAGTTACACCATGAATAGTTTCCAAATAGTCACATCACTATTTAACTAATTTATATCACATTTTTGAAGAAAATAATGATAATTTTGAGTAACTTATTTGTAAAATAATTCTCATACCTTTTTGTCCTTTGCTTTTATCATTTTTGGTAAATATATCTTGAAGTTAATAATCATACCATTATTGTTAGTTTTAGCATAGTATAGGTGTTAAGTGATATTTTGTTGTATGTTACTTTTGCCTACAAATTTACAATTACCTTTTGCCCAAATTCCATGTCTACCTGTATTGATACCCAATTCTAGTTCATTTTACTACTGCTTTCCCAAACTTGAGTTATTACTCAAAAATGATAAGGCCATAAAAGAGTTTAAAATTTTTTGCTATACTGCAATAACCTAAAATTCCTTTGCAGTAAAGCAAAAAAGTATTAAGGCCTCAAAGTTCCCGTAAACTAAACAAAACGCAAATAATTATGAGTAACTACTGAAAAAAAATAGCATAACACTTAGATAAACAGTCTACTAAGGAAAAAACTATTTATAGAATATTAAGGTATCTAGCTTAAAGCTGAATAAAATCCTTTGAGATACTCTGAAATACAAGATCTTGTATAGGCTCCCGCAACTTCTAATAGTGAATTAAATGACTAAGGTGATTTTATAAAATATCAGGATTCAGCATATAGCCCGTTTTAACTTTCTAATCACCCAGCTGAGCCTCCAAGAAAAACTGACTTGAATGAAACCGTCTTCCCCTACTACTTTAAGAATAGGTCATGTCTGCTTTAGCATCATGTCATTTACATGTCATTTACACAGAATACAAATGACAAATACATGTCATTTACACAGAATAACTTTTTCGGTTAACTCAAAAAAAAACATATTATCCAAATCAAGTTGAGCAAGAGCAGCATACATCTAAGTTATTCTTGGCTTGAGGAGAGGGGTAAGGGGGTGAAGGTGAGTTGCAATAGTACTCCTTAAATAATATAATTGACAAAGAAGGAAGGGGTGATTAAGTGGTGCTCTCTTGTTCCTTTTACTTAGTCTTGCCTTCAGGTGCATTTCCCACTGGAGATGAATGTGCTTAATAAAGAATATATAATTTCCCCCTATATAATTTATTAGCCATATTAAGCCACTGAAAACCCCACTTCCTTTTGAGAAGCGTAGTAAGAGATTGGGTTTCAGGTATTCTGAACAGGATAAATAGAAGATAACCATAGCAGTCCTATATGGCAGTGATGCCTTAGAATGATTATCATCTGCCTCCTTCAGACTCTAATCTCTGAGGACTACATAAATTCCATGTGATCAAATTCTCCCACGGCTATTACTTCAGGAGAAGGAGCCTGCGACATTGTTTTCTTTTTCAAGGAATAACTTATAGGATAGGAATCACTTATAGATTTGACACATAATTATTATCAGTTCACTTTTTTTTCTTTTGGCAATGAAATTAATAGAAACTAATAAATTAAAAACCCTAAAGTACAGACAAGATGTGCCCAGTTCAACCAGCAGTTCTATTCACTCAAAATTATCACTTACTTCAGTTCAGTTCAGTTCAGTCACTCAGTCGTATCCGACTCTTTGCGACCCTATGGACCGCAGCACTCCAGGCCTCCCTGTCCATCATTATCAGCTTTCAAATACCTTTTTTTCTCCCTAGTTCTCTCCTTAAGTGATAAGACATAATTTATGTAGGATATCCTCCAGAAATAGGTTAGCAACTTATTTTGCATCATCCTCTAAAATGAGATAATCAATAACAGAACCTTAAAAATCCCAAATATACCAAAGCAAATATACCAAATATACCAAAGCAAAATTATATGTATGCTTTGTCAAATGAATGAATGAGAACACACTGATCTAATTAGTAAGGACTAGATAAATAAAAACATATTTAAAATAAATATATCTATAATGCATTTGCCGGAAGGCAATTTTTTCTGGTTTTATCGATTCATATATAATGTAATAGGAACCTAAATAATTTTTGCTAGAATACTAAGCCTATTTCATTTATATAAACCTGTATCTTACTTGATTATATAAATATGTCTTGTTTATTCATGGAACTTAAATACCTTGTGAGTCATACAGTAAATATTTAAATATTTATATAAAATTAGATGTAAACAGTCTGTATAATTCATCTGAGAGCCACATTTTGCTTATTCAGAAATACTAATAAGGTATTGATTTTATTTGGTTTGTAATTATTTATTGTACCTCTCTAAATGTATATATTGTTCCTCTTTAATCATCATATTTATGTTTTTCACATTTCTGATTGCTTAAAAGGAGAAAGAACATAAACTCATACATATTCCAGTCACAATTCTTTGCTGACATGATCTTTTTATGTTCAGTAATTCACCTATCACATGTCACTCACACCATCTTGCTATTTATATCTCTGACTTACTTGACATTCATCAGTCTTGTTCTCTTCTTGGTCAGTAATTGAGGAAAGAAAAACAGTCATAAATACATGGATTTCTGGCATGAATTCATAAAGAATACTATTCATGGCAAAAATGCTCTGTATCTGAAACGTGAGATGCAAGGTCCTCGTACAAAGCATGAAAGAGAGACTGAGCGAATGAGCGAGAAAAAGCATTCAGTTTGAAACAGTTCAATTTAGGGGTGAAAAATAGACCTTCCGAAGTGGCTTTAACTCGGGACTGTTATGCCCGATGTCCGAATCCCCGAGCGGGAAGAGAGAGAAGGCTTCCAAGACAATACAACTCGCAAAAAGGGAAGTTTATTACTGTCTCGAGCCAGGGCCTTCTGCCACAAACATCACAGTGGTGCAGGGTCAGAAAAGCGCCGAGCTCAAGCTTGTTACACAGATTTATAAGATATGCAAAAGCGGTTAGTAGCTGGCTTAAGCGGATTGGTTACATGTTTGCAAAGTAATTCTATCGGTACAGACTTTCGCGGGCTTTTCAGCTCTCCCTTTGTTCTTACTGGGCGCATATTGATTGGCTGGCTCCAGGTTACCTGATGGGGGTAGGGAATCTTACCATTTCGGGGGAAGCTAAAACTTAGGTCCAGGCCGCCCGTCATGGTATTAACCCTGGCAGCCTCACAGGGACCAGTGACAAATGTGGCTCCGCAAAAGTGCTGTGTAATTAAGGAGTCATTTCCTTTCCTCTTCTTTCACAATCTTCTCCATCTCTCCTCACAGTATCAGGAAGAAATGAGAACACAGTTTCTCTGCCATGTACAAAAGGGGCCTCATATTTTCCTCCTTGGCCAAGACCATAGCTACATAGGCAGTGGATAGTTTTCACCACTTGTATCTTCACTTTCAGATGAAATTTTTGAAGTGAAAATTAGGCAACCATAAAGTAAGTAAAGGAATATTATTTTGTAATTAGTAGTTATATATACTGATAAGGCAAACTGATCTATAATAACATAGAGGCAGAATTGAGAAGCTAACACTCAAATAATCCTTATAGTCAGTAATACTAATGAAATCAGTATTATTCATTAAACGTTATTTAGCTTTGTGAACCAGTTACTGAGATAAGAACATTTAGTATTCATTAAATCTCCAAGACGTTCTTATGAATAAGATATTATTATTATATGTTTTAGAGATAAGAAAACCAAAGCTCAAAGAAACATAACTAGTAAGTGATAAAGGCAGATTTCAATATATTTTTGTCTCATCTCAGGACCCAATTTAATAATCTGATTGTACCATTGCTTTCATAGTCTTTTTAAAATGGTATCACTATTTTTATCTCCGTTCATAAGAATATAATAACATGAAAAAGACTTACTAGAATAAATCTCAGATCATGAATTACCTGGAAAAATGTGTTTCATGCAATTCATGAAGTTCTCATATTGTAACACACTTCTTAAAACCTTTTTAGAAGAAAGATTTAAATAGCTGATGGTCTGAAAAAATAGCATAATTCATTATAACTATTATTATTTTGGGCATTTTAATAAAATGGGGAATCTCACTGACAAGCCACACCTTGCTATATTGTGATATTCTTTGTTATAATGAACATTTTTGTTTGGAGGGAGAAAAAAGCCTAATGTAAGAAGAACATGTATGTTTATTTGTGAAATATATTTTATCAACCAATTGCATTTTTTAGTTTTATACACTAAAATTTACTTTTAAGTGTTATTTTCAAAATATTAGTGTCTGTTCTCCATTTTCCCCCAGCCTCCCTAAGATAAATTATTTTTTAACAGACTGTAGTTTTCAAAATCATAATGGTCACCCAAGTCTTCCCATATCTTGATCATGTTATATTTTATTTCCTGAGTATGGAAATTAGCCTTATTTAACCTGCTCTTCTGATCAGTTAATTTGTGGTCTTTTAGTTAAGGTTGTTTTATGAGATATACATGAGTAAATTGTGTAAATATACCCAGTGCCTTGTCTCTAGTAATATAAGACACTCACACAAAGAGAGAGAGGTTGGTCTATTAATACTAACTTCAGATTTGAAATAAGGAAGAATTTGAGAAATTTTTTGTATTTGCCATAGAACATGCTTCAGGGAAATGAAAGATGATCAAAGAGTAAAAAATAAATTGCATGCAAGAAAGAAAAAATCAATTTACAAAATTTTGAATTATATATATTAACTGTGGTAGAAGAACCTGGTAGAAGAAAGATATAAACTAATAGTTTCCACTGAAATATAAAAAATACTTACATATATAACTGAATTTTATAATAAGCTTTAAGAGTGACAAAAGTAGCTATTTTATGGATTGAAATGGATTCAGAACACCCTTATGGGCACTTAAAAGGTAAAATCAGTGATTATGGTCACATTTCAAAAAGGAAAAAAAAAAGAGAAGAAAGAAATGCTACAATGAAAAAGATATATATGTCTTTTAATTATTTAAACCCATGGAATTAAGGGCCATAATGAAGAGGAAAAGTTAAAGTTTTACATAACCTGCTCATTCTGCCTCTGTAACTCAGCTTGCTCCTTGCAAAGTCTGGATCACATAGGTCACGTAGTTTCAGAAAGTGGGGATTTACAGTACTAGGAACTGGAGCTTATCTCACTCACCTTTGTCTTGCTCTTTGCAATTGCCCAGCCCCTGCAAACATGCTTAATCATGCCTGTCCATGTAAAGGTCAGGCATCCCCCTCCTCATCTTGACTGCTGTTCCCGTGCCCGCAAAGCCCTTAGTTTGAACCAGACAATTAGCAGCTAGTGTTGCCCACTATAGTCTGTGTATAAAAAGCTTGTAACCCCTTTGTTCAGGGCTCAGAGATTGGAGTGTTAACTCCTCTGGGCCTGCCAGCATCATAAACCTGCGTTCTCCAGCTCTCTGAGTGTGGTGATTGGTTTCTCGATGACTGGTTTCTGCAACATTTCTGGAGGACCCAGTGAGATTCAACCATGCTGGCCCCTTGAGCTGCCGGACTGGTGGCTCGGCTGGGCTGGAGTAAAGGAACCCCAAGCCAAATGAGGAGGTGCACAGCTGACGGTATTCTGGGTTCCCTTTCAGAACAGTGTCCCGACTCTCTGGGCAGCCAGGCCCTGACCGGGCTCATTGGAGGGACAGACCAACTCGTCAGGAATGGCCACAGGATCCGGTAAGGCCCTGGGGCCAGCCCCCAGTCAGGTCCACCCGAACGGGTAGGAGAGGAGACTGATCACCTTGGAGCTCCCAGGAAGGGAGCACCAGTGAAGGAGACCTGGGACTCAGGAGAAGGGAGTCACTGTGATCGCCTCTGAATGACTGTGAGTGTGGGATTGCTGACAGAAGGAATGAGAGAAAATTTTCTTTTTGGAAACTGAAAACCCAATTCTTTTTGCATATGCAATTAAAAACAACTAGCTTGTTAAAAGGCCTGCCTAGGGAAAAGCTTGAAGTTAACCCTTTCTATGTCCTTGAAATATACAGCCCACTTTGCCTGAGACCTCAGCCTCGGGCAAATTAGAACTTCAAGTAAAGAAAAAAAAAGGCCGGGGCGGGGGGGGGTGGGCGGTCAAAAAGATATTTTAAAACTCAAACAGAAAGCTATAAGATCTCTGTCTGTCTGGATTTATGTATGTCTCACTGTATGTGTTTTGTTTTTTTTCTAATAATATTGTTGACGTTGTAAATGAGTTCTAATTTAATTGATCTAAAGAGAAGTAATTGCTTACAAATCAAACAATTCTAAATACAAGAAAAATTAACCTAAATAAAATTCAGATTCACATAAACTGGGAAATATTCAATATTAAATATATAGTAATAATGTTTGCTAATCTAATAAAGTAGAATGTATGTTTTTAATAAAGACAATGTAAAAAATAAAATTACATTTTATAAAGGGAAAAGAAAGTAGGTCTGACTTACAGGTGGCTGTTACAGAAAGCGATTAAAAAATTGTGGAAAATGGACCCTGAAAAGAAAGTTTTGTGCATGGTTAGGACTGACTAAGTTTAAAATAAATTTAATTAAGTTTACCTAAATGAGTTTAAAATAAGCTGGTGCAAAACTTGAATTCGGCCTTTCTGTTAAGAGAACATTCTTCAGGTGTTGAGCTGCTTTTAATAATAGATTTAAGTTTCTTTACCTCTTCATTGATCTGTTCTATATTTACCTTTGAAATCTTTTGTTAATTTTGGCTAAGTAAATAACTGTTATTTCACAGTAACTTATATGATCCTACCTGACTGAGTGTTATAAACCCTTTTGATATTTATCAACAAAACTTCCTAAATAACTTGACTTTTAGCTAACTTTGGGATGCTGCAGAGGGCCCCTGAGACATCCCAAAGAGCTATTAAGCTACTTGGGTTCATTGGATATGTTAAATTACATGGGAAGTACTGTTGATGGGGTGATAAATCTTTTCAGGTTATACTGTATAATTGATGTTACTAATATAGATACCCTAAAATTGTGCAAAATTCATATAAATCTGATATGCCCTGATAAAATGCAGTCAATTATAATTCTAGTTATCATATTAAAATATTACATATCAACAACAATGACCAGTTTTCTTTGTCAATTGCAATAGAATCAGGTTTTAAACTTGTCTTCTATGGTTTTACTCTCATGCCTTTAGAAGAATACTGCTAGTTCTTCAAGATTTATGGAAAAGACTTTCTAAGATTAAGCAGATAAAAAACTTTTGTTTTTAACAGTAAGCTGGTACCAGACTGAAATTTGGTCTTCTCTCTGTTTAGAGAACCAAGTTTTCTTAGAATGCAGCTTTCAATAAAAGATTATGAATTTCTTTGCCTTTAAGTGATTTCTATTTGCTTTTAAAATCTTTTTGTTACTCTGATAAAGTAAATAAGCATTATTTAAGATTATGTTATGTGTAGACAAAGCTCATTCTGCTTCTACAAAACATAACCCCTCATAGTTAGACTTTTGCTATCCTGAAGTCCTTAAAACATGGCAATAGTCTGCTCCTAAATCAAGAACTTGAAAATGGATAAACAGTAGCTAAACGTCAAAGAGCCAGGGCTATGGGAAATCCAAGACTGCCACTTGGCTTTTCCCGGCTCCCTGACAGACCTCATTTTTATTTGATGGGTTAAAGCCTTCCCTGGCTGCAGTGTTGATGCCCTCACAATGAGTTCTCAAAAAAAAAGAAAAGAAAGAAAGAAAAAATTTTGTTTCACTGAATATTAAGTTCTAGTTTTGTTAATTAATTTTTGTTCTTACTAAGACTCACTTCTGAGATAGTTCCTTGTTATATTACTAAAAGATTTAATTAAGTTATTAAAAGGACACTCTAAGATTTTTCTAAAGCTTATCTCAGTATCCAATCTTTGGATGAAGGTCAGATGCTCCATGATGTACAACCAGGAGATTAACACTTGGCTATAATCATTTAACTGAGTCAGATGACCTGGGCTATACCAACTATACCCAATGAAAGGTCTTGACTTAAATTCTTGCTTTTGACCTTACTAATAACTGCTAGCTATATTATTTCCTATGTAGCTGGCTTCAGAAGATTATTTCTTATGTTACCAAATGTATGACTGAGTCTGTGATAAAATGCTGATATGCAGTTCCATGCTGACCTTCAATACCTTCTTGAAAGGAGTTCGGGGTGGACACAAAAAATATGGCACTCTGTGCTCTGGGAAAACCCCAGAAAAACAAGCCTTCAGATAGTCAGATGTTTTCAGGTAAAGATTTTTATGAGCCCAAATTCTTGCATCTTCTCATACCTAGAGAAATACCAATGTTATGAATCAGTGTCTGGACCTGGTTCTCCTGGCTAGCCCCTCAGCAGCTTTCCCACAGCTGTTAATCTCTGGGCCGTATATCTTTAACTTTCTTGTTATGTCTGTTACTCCAAGTAGTAGTACGACAAGAATGTCCCCTGGCCAACACCCAGACAGTGCTGGAGCAAGCTGCCTTATCATTCTGTGGACTCTCATCATCCTCTGAAAATGCACCCCGAGGTCTTCAGTCTATTCTCCCTTTGATATCTTATACGGGAGACCACCCCCAGTGATGGTCTCACTGGAGACCACCAAAATCTCAAGGGAGATAAGCTCCAGTTCCAGTCAGCTACTGGAGTGTGGCTGGAGACCACCAACAGCTAGCTGACCTGGGGATGTCCTGACACCTCCAGGCCCTGGAAAAGTCTTCTGCCATATCACCTGAGAAACCTTAGAAAGGATACCCATTCTTTTGGGCATTTGAGTTCATCCCGATCTGCCAGGAGATGAGGTATCTGTTAAAGATTGGATAAAGGAACCAGTTCAGCCAGCTTGGACAGGCCCTCACATGGTCAAACCCTACTGCTAATTAAAGTTACAGGTATCATCCCCTGGATCCAGCACATCAGAGTCAAGAAGGCAGCGACTTCCTGTGATAAGGACACCTGGAAAGCAGTTCAGGACCCCAACAACCTCCTCAACGTCCAGTTCCAAAAACAACAGCCCTCACCCATGAAGGACACTGAGCCCCGCTTTAGTCACTCTGGCAGCTGACTAGTCAATGCAAGGCAGAAGCTTGAGGATTCTTCAGCCTTGCTCCAGCCACACTCCAGTAGCTGACTGGTCAACACACAGAGGAAGCTTGAGGAACGGGCTATCAAAATACCGATGAATTTTCATTGTCAACCCTGGCCTCTCTCCCTAATTGGTATTATTGCTGTGCCCTTCATTACAGGTCCAACTAGACTCCCTGGCTGAGGTGGTTTTACAGAATAGGAGAGGGTTAGACCTACTGATGGCTGAAAAGAGAGGACTCTGCCTCTTCTTGAATGAAGAATGCTGCTTTTATGTAAACCAATCAGAAATAGTCAGGGACATGGCCCAACAGCCATGAAAATCGTAGAAAAGAGAGAGAAATTAGCTAATTCCTGGAGTAACTGGAACAAATATCTGGAGCTGGGCATTGTGGCTTCTCCCTTTAACAGGTCCTCGCTTTATGCTCCTTGCAGCGCTCTTGTTTGGCCCTTGTATTCTCAATGCAGTTACCCAGTTCTTAACCTCTTGGATTAAATCCATAAAGTTACAAATGGTAATAGCTCAATATAGCCCCCTAAATGATGGGAAACTCTGAGTGTCCTACAAAAACATGAGATGATTCTTTCTACAACAAGTGATAGAAGCATCAAGTTGGGGGATGAAGAGAAAAAGTTAAAATTTTACATAACCTCCTGCTCACTCTGCCTCATTAACTCAACTCACTCTGCCATATTAACTCAACTTGCTCCTTGCAAATTCTGGATCATGTAGGTCGCGTAGTCTCAGAAAGTGGGAACTTACAATACTAGGAACTGGAGCTTATCTCATTCACCCTTGTCTTGCTCTTTGCAATTGCCCAGATCCCTGCAAACATGCTTAATCATTCCTGTCCATGTAAAGATCAGCACCCCCCTCCTCATCTTGACAGTTGTTCCCAACATGAATCCCCTTAGGTTGAACCAGCCTATTAGCAGCTAGTGTTGCCCACTATAGTCTGTCTATAAAAACTCTATAACCCCTTTGTTCGGGGCTAAAGATTGGAGTGTTAACTCCTCTGTGCCCCCTGGCATAATAAACCTGAGTTCTCCAGCTCTCCAAGTGTGGTGCTTGGTTTCTCAATTACTGGTTTCTGCAACAATGTGATTCCCAAATTAAATGGCCATGTGGTTGTATGGAAAGCTCATAGAAATGTTTCACTTTTAACAGTCAGTTTAGTCCTTGGTGGAAAGTAGTTTACTATAAAAAAGATGTGCATTGTTTTTTTAAGCCCTAAATGTGACAGTTAATCAGTTAGATAGGGGTTTACTGAATATGATAAATTAATGTAATCTGTCTTTAAGGAAAGAAGGGGATGAGGTAACACAGGGAACTACTTGGATTATATAGTAAAAATATTTATTAAATAATTAATAACACCTATATAAAGTATTAATTTGTTACAAAGTACTTGCTTTTGTTTTTCCTTTAGATACTTTATGCAGTTATATTTTGGGTTACATGGTTTATATATACAGCAAAATCTATACTCTACTGTGATCTTCACTTGGTTTAGTCACTAAGTTGTGTCTGACTCTGGCAATCCTATCAACTGTAGCCTGCCAGGCTCCTCTGTCCACAGGATTCTCCTGGCAAGAATACTGGAATGGGTAGCCATTTCCTTCTCCCTACTCCTTCACTTGTTAGGGCAAATTAATATGTAATACTATATATGTCAATAACATCTAATTGTTAGAAATGATAAATTCAAAGCTTATTTTTTAAATGATTATTTGACAGGAAACCTTTATATATTTTTACCTGAAACTTGATTTTTTATATGTATTATACATTTTTGTTGTTGATTGTTAAGTCCATTTAGCACTGAATTTTTCCTATATCTTAATACTTAACTTATTGTGTTAGAATGTCAGACGTTGAGGGGAAAATGACTAAAATTAAGCAGTGTAGTAAGAAAATTTCTTCCAAAAGGTATGCCCACATCTTCTGCATGATAATTTTAGTGGCAGAGAGTATTGATTATCTAATTGTGATACTTTTTAATTAAACCCTGCTTAAATATTTCAAAGGGAATGTGATCACTTGTGAAGTAACACATTTTCTGTGTTTCTAATAAAAACTGTGCCTAATGTTTTAATTTAGCAGTTTAAATGGTACTCCTAGAGACAGGTTCAGTAGCTTCACAAAAAATACTGGTTTATATCCTCACATTTGAGAGCCTTAAACATTTTACAAATGGTCCTAAACATTTCTTCATCATTTAGTATCTTCAGAAAACAAATGCAGATTCTTTTACTTCAATTAAATATTATCATGTGCCTGATACGTTCCACAACTGTTACTTTCTCAAAACTATCTTGTCATCCTTATTTAAAATCCATTTCAGGTAACTGTCTCAAGTAACTCTCTCATGTGCCAACTACTGCCTGCCTCCATTCTCACTAAGAAAAAGTTTCATAAACGGGGGAAAAGGTTGGAAAAAAAAATCCCTTTAAGTAAAGAAAAGGTTTCAGACACACAGGCATGGAGTGGTATGCAGAGGGAGCCGGGGGTCATCCAGAGGTCTCTGGGCAACTTTGGCTGCTTCTTGAGCACACTGCACCATCCTTCCCTTCTTGACCTGGCCTTCTGGTGATGTGCCTCAGTACCCCTTTACTTGCATGCTTCAAAGCTCTCCTGGCTGGTTTTTATTAGGAGTGCTGCTCTTTTTATTAATTTGCCTAGTGTTTGACTTAGCCAATAGACCTAAACCCCTACCCCACTGTGTATGCTCAGAGCCACAACTTGTTCTATAAAGGGTCAGAGAATAAATATTTGAATCTCTCTAGTCCCTCTATGTTCCACACATTTTCTGTTTTGACAAGAAATCAGAAACAGACAATGCTTAAAGGAGTAAGTATAACTGTATTCCAATAAACATTACTTACTGACACTGAAATTTGTATTTCATGTGTCAGAAAATAGTCTTCTTTTGGTTGTTCCAACTATTTAAATCTAATGTAATGTATTATACTCTAGTATAAAATATGTCAGTCAGAATTGGTGGCTCAGATGATAAAGAATCTACCTGCAATGCAGGATACCTGAGTTCACAATGCAGGAGACTTGGGTTTGATTCCTGGGTTGGGAAGATCCCCTGGAAAATGGAATGGCTACCCACTCCAGAATTCTTGCCTGAAAAAATCCATGGACAGAGGAGACTGACAGGCTATAGTTCATGGGGTCACAAAAAGTCTGGATGCAACTAGGCAACTGACACTTTCACTTTATTGACACTGAAATTTGAATTTCACCTGTCAGGAAATAGTCATAATTCTTTTCAGCCATTTAAATTTAATGTAATATATTATGCTCTAGTATAAAATATGACACTCAGAATGAGTATAGTATTCCAGGTATAGTTTTAATCAACATATTAATACAGTTGATTGAGAACATTGCTTTTCAACTTCTGGATATAGGTCTGATTTGGGATAACCTAAGACTTATTTCAAGAAAAGACTTCTCCCCTAGAGTCTTAATTAAAACAAACAGCTTCATTTTGTGTCTTATCTTCTCTACCTGCTAATATAAGCCACGATGGCCCTCAGACTCTCAGTGGGACATTTCTACTCTTCTACACTAGAAAGGATGCAATATGCCCTGGGCCCTGAGCGTGCCTACAAGTTCATGATAGTGATGCCGAGAATGCAAGGTGTCACCAGTTCTTTATCTGGGCTATTGCTCAGGCTTGTGTTCACAGCAAGCACTTTCATGAGGCAATGTCTCTCTGGAATGAAGGGCATGGTCTGCTTATCATTTACGGTAAAAACGGTGATTCCCCCAAGCCCTGAGTTACTTTCTTATAATGCAGCCCACTGTTTGTGCTGGAGCCCATGCAGGCCAATCTGTGTCACCCTCTTGTTGGCTCACATATGAAGTCTGCCTTCTGCTTTTGCCATGAGTAATAAAGTTTTTTTGTTTATGATAAATAAGCATGTTAAAAGTGGGAGGCTTGAAGTTAAAGAAAATAAACAAATGAAAACATGTATTGCTTTAAATGAGACATTATAAATGGAGGAGGGGGTCAAAACAACTATAAAATTCTTTAAACATTGACCTTATGAAATGCTTGGCATAAGTACATGGGGAGTTGAAGAATACTAAAAATGCCACCCAGGGGTTGTATTAGTTTTCCAGGGCTGCTGTAGGAGAATACCATACACTGTGTGGCTTAAAATAATAGAAATTATTCTTTCACAGTTTGGGAGGCTAGATGCCTACAATCAAGTTGTTGGCAGGGCCTGGCTTTCTTTAAAGGCTCTACAGGAGGAATCCTTCCTTGTCATTTACATTTACATTTACAACCATGACATTTACAACTTTACAGTGGTTCCAGCAAACCTTGTCCTTCCTTGTCTTGTAGATGCATTAGTAAATGTCTGCCATCATCTTCACATGGCTTTCTCACCTGTGTGTCTGTGTACAGACTTTCCTCTTTTTATAAGGATCACAATCCTTGGAGTAGGGCCTACTCTAAGCTAGTATGACTTCATCTTGACTTGATTACATCTCCAAATATCCCGTTTCCAAATGAAGTCACAGTCACAAGTTCCAGGAATTAAGATTCCTACATATTTGGGGCAGGGACAGTTCAGTGCATATCAGTGGTCTATGATTCAGTGTCAGTAATTTCTTCTGTGAGAGAATTGTTAAATATATTAAAATTTGAGGCCTTACTAATTTCTTTTTTTAATCTCTTGTCCACTGCCCCACTTTCCAGTTGTAGAGGTTGATTTTCATGGGACCTAAAGTGAGAGGGGAGAAAGAGAGAAGATAAACTAAAGTCTGATTCTGTTTCTGGAATCTCAGGGTCAGGTTAGGTAGACTTAGTTCTTGCCCAGAGAGGATACACGCTAACTAAATTCAAGGCTATATTTAAAACAATGACTGAGGAAAACTTCTAATGTTCAAAAACAGTTAATATTTCATTGTCCAAGAGTAAATTTATGGAATGGAAAAGGGGAAATGTTAGGTAGTTAGAGTAGGAAAAAGGAGTCCAGAATGGCGGTGGCTAAAAGACAGGAAGAGATAAGCCCACGAAAATAGAACAAAGGAAGGTCCAAGGAATGGAGGGAGGACCTCAGGTAGAACAAACAGCACTCCTGGCTAGCCCAATTTACATAAAGCAGGCCCTGGGGGAGGAGAAAAAAACATAAAAAGAGGAGCCAAAGTTGGGTCGGGGGCCTCGCTTCTCTTTTTGTCTTTTGGGTCAGCATGCCCTCTTGTCTCGAGCATGTATTTTCCTTTATTTACTAAATAAAACTGAGCTGTAACACTGGTCTGTCTGAGAGCTGTAAAACTGGTCTGTCCATTGCTTCAAATTTTTGTTGCGATGAGACAGAACCAAGGAAATTACAAACTCCCCCAACAGAAATAAAGCTCCACATTGGCAAATTAGAAAAAAGAAAATGTTGTCCTTGCATGAATGAGATGGTTCTAGTTTGTAACCTAGGCTGTCAGGATCTCACTTTAACCCAGTATTGCCATGTATATGTTGGTCATCATGATCTTTCATTTAGATCAGGCTGCTCTCAAAGTATGTTTTAAATTTGTGAGTATTTTTACCTAAATGAACACTCTGGCACCCTCATGCCAATGTATCAAAATGAATGTCACAACTATGATCTAAATATTAAAACCTTTGATAAGTGAATTTCCGTTTTTCAGTTAAAAATAAACCACAACTTTTTCTCTCTCTTCTAATACCTTATTTTCTTATTGGTGGTTATTTGGTTCCCTGTATACCCTTTCTTTCTTTTTCCTTGCCCATTGTCACCCTCTTAAATCAGCTTCTCTGTACCTCTCAGTTTGACTCTTGTAAAGGCTTGATAATTGGCTTGCCAACACCAGTTGGTTTTTTCTGCTCTAATTCCTCCTTTAGAATTCCACTTAGACTGAGCTATCTAAAACATCTGTGATTTAAAAAAAAAAAAAAATCCCAATCCAATTAAGAAAAACAAAACTTTTCAGTGTTTTAAAATTTGATACAAATTACTTTCCATTCATAGAATCCACTTACCATTTACAACCTTTGTAAAAATAAACATCTCATGTTTTCCCTTCCTCATGCATTTTCTCCGGTAATGACTCATTCTTGAAATATTGTGTCTTCTACATCTCCATTTGTTAAAACCCTTCCCATTTTCCAAGGTTTGGCAAAAAAAAAATTGTGTTTTATAGCTCATTAAAACCCAGAGGAAAATTCCATCAAGACCAACCATTTATTAATCTATCCTTTTTTTTAAGTCAATGCAATTTATTCCAGCTATAAAAATCAATCTGTGATGCTCTTAAAGTGTCATTTCACATGCAGACTACATAGACAGTGCTCTGTGGTCATGAACTCTAATGCTTATGCAGTGCTAAGTATAACTCAGTTTCTACTATTAGGTTTAATACAATGGATTTTTCAATTCATGATTTTTTAAGCATGGAAATTATTTCCTTTAGTTGTTAGATATGATTAAATGCCTCATACTAAACTTCACAGAAGTAGGTCTTAGACAAAAAGGTGAGACATACCTCTTGATTTTACATTTTGAAAGGAATATGTCCAAGAATTAGTTAATATTTGGCAAGCTACAGTCTTACATTTAATAAAGACATTCTTATGCCTAAAGAATGTAAATAACAAGTGAAGGAAAATAGATTAGTGAATGAGCATGAATCTCAAAGTAATATTCTTTTCAGAATAATGTTGTTGTTGTTCAGTTGCTAAGTCATATCTGACTCTTTATGACCCCATGTACTTCAGCCTTCCAGGCTTCCCTGTCTCCCTCTCATCCTGTGCTTCCCTATTCTTCTTTTGCCTTCAGTCTTTCCCAGCCCCAGGGTCATTTCCAGTGAGTCATCTCTTTGCATCAAGTGGCCAAAGTATTGGAGTTTCAGCTTCAGTGTCAGTCCTTCCAATGAATATTCAGTATTGATTTCCTTTAGGATTGATTGATTAGATCTCCTTACAGTCCAGAGGACTTTCAAGAATCTTGCCACAGTTTGAAAGCATCAATTCTTTAGCACTTAGCTTTCTTTACAGTCCAACTCTCACATCCATACATGACTACTGGAAAAATGATAACTTTGTCTATATGAACCTTTGTCAGCAAAGGTCTTTGCTTTTTAACATGCTGTCTAGATTGGTCATAGCTTTCCTTCCAAGGAGAAAGTGTCTTTTAATTTCATGGCTGCAGTCACTGTCCTCAGTGGTTTTGGAGCCTAAGAAAATAAAATTTGTCAATGCTTCTACTTTTTCCCATTCTATTTCCTATAAAGTGATGGGACCAGATACCATAATCTTAGATTTCTGAATGTTGAGTTATTAGCCAACTATGTCACTCTTCTCTTTCATACTCATCAAGAGGCTCTTTAGTTCCTCTTCACTTTCTGCTATTAGAGTGGTATTATCTGCATCTAAATATTTGAGGTTGTTGATATTATTGGAATGATGGGACCTATTAAATTTTAAAAGAGGATGGAATAATTTGAAATAATATTTTGTAGCAGGGAAATACTGATCATACATTTTCATCTTAAGAAAGATAAAGTTTAAGTGAATAAATAGGATTTACTTGAGTGACTGAGGGAAAGGCTAGGGTGTAGACGGATTTTTTCTTGAAAAAGTTCATGGACTTATAAATAAGGGAATACAGACAAAAGTTTGCAGGATGAGTGGCAGTGTAGGAGATTTGGTTGTAGATGAAGATATGCAGACAGTTTTTGAAAGGAGAGGTTTGATACTGAATGATTACTTCAAAAGTTTTTTTTTTTTAAATCTGAAAATATAATAAAATAAGAATTCCCCCCACAATGAAATTATTAGATTAATATGGTAGCATCATAGGTGGTGTAACAAAAATGAACTTTCTGGAAACTGAAAGAACACCTATATGTTAATCAATGATAGAGAAGACACCCAAAGATCAACCACTGAAGAGTGTGCCCATGCCAACTCTACACATCCCTTCTAATAACCCTCGATATTCATTTTCTTTTTATTACAGTGATCCATGTGGTAACTACCAAGTGATAAAATTTGAAAAATATTTAGCATTTTTTCCATCCAGTACTCTGTCCTCACCTTTCCTCAAGTATATTCTACACAAATCAGCAGAACTATGTCATGAACTGAAAGGAATAAAAAGGAACAAAATTCAGGCACAAGCTACAAAAAACACCAAAATAAATCAAGCAATGATCCAGATTGATTAAATATGTATTTAAAGAGTATTTTTCAAGAATAAGACATAGAAAATATGTCTTCTTTTAGAACACATGTTTGCATACACACATAACTCTTTTCAGCATTTTTTTTTGTCTTCCACCAACACCATTGCCTTCTAATATTATTTATTAGTTTTTTAGCTAACATGTTCTATACAAATATAGTCATGATAGGGACAATGTAACAATAATAACATCATTACCACTGATTAACTTTCATTTGCACAAAGATTAGAAAGGAATTTCTCATTTAAAACTCAATTTCAATTTTACTTCATTAAATATTATTTCAAACAGTTTGGAGTTTCTTCAAAAAAATTAAAAATAGAACCACCATATTATTCTGCAATTCCATTGTTGGGTATACATTCAAAGAAAATGAGAACACTCATTCAAAAAGACATATCCCCCCAATGTTCATAGCAGTGTTATTTATAATAGCAAAGATATATAATCAGCCTAAGTGCCCATCAAATGATGAATGGATAGAGAAGATGTGAGAATATATGTGCATATATATATATGTATGTCTATATATAGATACACACACACATAATGTAACATCACTTACCCATAAAAAAGATGAAATTCCATTTGTAAAAATGTGGAGTGTATTACACTAGAGTGTATTACACTTAGTGAAATATTAGGGAAAAACAAACCATGTTATCATTTATATGTGGAATCTAAAACAAATATGTAATAAGAGTTGTAGAGAACAAACTGTGGGTTATCAGTGTTACCAGTATGGAGGGGGCCTCCCTGGTGACGCAGATGGTAAAGAATCTGCCTGAAACGCAGGAGACACAGGTTCAATCCCTGGGTTGGAAAGACCCTCTGGAGAAGGAAATGGAAACCCAGTCCAGTATTCTCACCTGGGAAATCCCATGGACAGAGAAGCCTGGTAGGCTACAGTCCATGGGGTCTCAAAGAGTCGGACACGACTGAGCAACTAGCCAACACCCACACACACCACAGTATGGAGAGGGAAGGGTTGGATGGAAATGGACATGGGATTAAAAGGCACAAACTGCTAAATATAAAATAAATAAGCAGCAAGAATATATTACACAGCACTTGGGGAAACAGCCATTATTTTGAAATAACTTTACATGGAGTATAAACCTAGAAAAACATCAAATCAGTGTGTTTTTGCATCTAAACCTAATATAATATTGTAAATCAACTCTAAAAATAGTGTTTCAATAACTGAAAAAATATTTTGTAAGACAATTGAATAAAAAAAAGTTAGAATAATACCAAGAAGTTTAAAATCACCTATTATTTGGTTTCTAGAAACAAAACATACAATAGGTACTCTGGATTGTCAGGTAACTCCCTACCGAAAGCACCAAACCAGCCTGTTGATTTTATTTAAACTACTGCAGTAAGGAAGAGATTAGAAGGGAGAATACTTAGTAGGTTGAGTGATTTTACAGTGGTTTTGCAAGGTGGGCAACTGGTTTGTATTTGGTTGAAGTTACAGCATTCTGACTTTGGGTTAGTGGAAGAAAGAGGAAGGAAGCTTTGATGGGCAATCTGGAAGTCTTGATAAAGAGCATCAGTTTTAGTTGGTTCACAGATTTCCAGCAGCAAATATTCAGGAGTGAATGAAAAAGTTATTTTTGTTTGTTCTCACTTTTGCTTATCAAAGGGGTAGAAAATATTATTTTTTCAACTTCCAGTATTCAGGACAAATTAGAATTAAGAACTTGGTAATTTATCATTTATGAAAAAAATGGGCAGCTTATAAGTGAACACAAAACTGTCTATCCAATGGACAGTTGTAAAGAGCAAACAAAATAATATATGTAAAAATTCCTGAAAATATAATTTGTGCTCACCAAATAGTATATAAATAGAAATGTATATATTAGTTGTTGCTGTATTACTCACTAAGCCATGTCCAACTTTTTTGCAACCCCATGGACCATAGCCCACTAAGCTTCTTTGTCCGTGGGATTTCCCAGGCAAGAATACTAGACTGGGTTGTCATTTCCTTCTCCTAGGGATCTTACTGACCCAGGAATTGAACTAGAGTCTCCTCTATTAAATTCTTCAATGATAAGCCAGCAAGGAAGCTTCAAATTTTATGTATATATATATAATGTATCCTGTACCAAAATATGGTAAATATTGGTGTCAACTATTTTATAACAAATACTTTCAAATCAGGAATAACTAAAAAGTACTGTAAAAAATATTATCAGGGTCACTTACTATTTCACTATGCAAATAATCATTAAGCAATTCGTTTGTGGTCCTCCACCATATATGTGTCTAAATCTGTCTATAACATCTATATCAATAGTTATATAACTATCATTTTTGTGTTTTGTTTCATTGCTTTTTATGGTTCATTTTGATTTCCCATTATGTATCTGAGATTCATTCGAGTTTGTTTTGTAAGTTCTTCAATTCGATTCACTATCACTGATGATGAAAATTTAGGGTTTTTTTTTTTTACTTTTATAAAATGCAAACACTTGTACTTGGATTATTATTTTATTTTTGGTATAGATTCAAAAAAATTTAAAGCAATATGAGTTAAACTGGTAATCATGTATGGATGTGAGAGTAGTCATGCATGAATGTGAGAGTTGGACTATAAAGAAAGCTGAGCACCTAAGAATTGATGCTTTTGAACTGTGGTGTTGGAGAAGGCTCAATCTTGAGAGTCCTTTGGACTGCAAGGAGATCCAACCAGTCAATCCTAAAGGAAATCAGTCCTGAATATTCACTGGAGGGACTGGTGCTGAAGCTGAAACTACAATACTTTGACCTCCTGATGTGAAGAACTGAGTCATTGGAAAAGACCCTGATGCTGAGAAAGATTGAAGGCAGGAGGAGAAGGAGATGACAGAGGGTGAGATGGTTGGATGGCAGCACCAACTCCAAGGGCATGAGTTTGAGTAAGCTCCAGACGTTGGTAATGGACAGGGAAGTCTGGCATGCTGCAGTCTGTGGGGTCACATACAGTCGTACATGACTGAGAGACTGAACTGAACTGAACTGAACTGAGTTAAACTGAGTCATAGGAAATGCACATTTTATTGAGATTTGTCAAATTATTCCTAATAATTTTAATTATATACCTTCCCTGTCAGATGTGGGTTCAATGCCTGGGTCAGGAAGATTCCCTGGAGGAGGGCATGACAACCCACTCCAGTATTCTTGCCTGGAGAATCCCATGGACAGAGGAGCCTGGAGCTCTACAGTCCATGGGGTCACAGAGTCATATATTACTGAAACAACTTAGCTGCACGCGCAGTATTGGACTAAAGTTCCTATTACTCCAAATCTTTGCCAAGATTTGATATGCTAAGCTTTTTAAACTTTTCTGTTTCTGGTGGGACAAAATCATATCTTATTCTAATTTTAATTGGATTTCATTGTTTCAAATGAAGTTAAGCCTCCATGAATATGTTTATTTTCCATTTTTACTTTTATTGTTGATTGGTTATTTTTAACTTTTGCCGATTTTTCTATTGAGTTGTTAGTGTTTTGATACTGATTTGTAAAAGTTGTGTATACCTTCTGGTCACTAATAATTGTTGCTTGTATGGGTGCAAATGTCTTCTCAGTGAATAGTTTATTTTCTTCTTTTATGGTATCCTATGACTCGATGGACATGTGTTTGAGTAAACTCCAGGAGTTTGTGATGGACAGGGAGGCCATGCTGCGATTCATGGGGTTGCCAAGAGTCGGACATGACTGAGTGACTGAACTGAACTGAACTGAAGACTTTTTATGTTTTAACATAAAAACATAATTTTTCAAAGATTGCTCCTGCTTTTTTATATTATTTAGGAAATACATAACTAATTTGTCTGGTGATGCAGGCAAATTCTCCCACTTTTTCCAAAAGATCTAGCTTTATTATTTTGATGTCATTATTTAATATATAATAATTAAATTTTTATTTGGAGAAAATATTTTACTGCTTTTAAAATGTAGATAGCAAATTGTTCCAGCATCATTTCTTGAAAATATCATGGTTTTTCCAATCACCAGCAGTATATTAAGGGCCTGTTTATAATACCTCAAGTGTGTTACATTGGTTTATTTATCCATCTTTGTGTCAATACCATATTTCTTCATTACTGTACTTTGATAAATATATAGCTATCTGGTAAGACAAATTCTGTAAATTTGCACTTCTTTAAAATATTATTTTGTTCATTCTGTAGGTTTGTCCTGCTCACACTTCAGTCTTTTCTTCACCCTGTTTCTTCTTTGCTCACAAGACACCAGCCACCTTCCTACCCCTTTGTCATGTTGACTACAGATAATATATTGCATGTTTTGTTGTACTTCAGATGCACACTTCTCATTTCCCTGCTGTAATGTTATTAAACCCTTCTTACCTTCAGGCCTCAGTTATCTTTCCTGATATCCCTGTCTAACATAAACATAAGGGTCTGACTCATTGGAAAAAGGTTCTGATGCTGGGAAAGATTGAAGGCAAGAGGAGAAGGGGACAACAGAAGATGAGATAGTTGGATGACATCACCAACTTGATAGACATGAGTTTGAGCGTTCTCTGTGTGTTGGTGATGGACAGGGAAGCCTGGTGTGATGCAGTTCATGGGGTGGCAAAGAGTTGGACATGACTGAGCTACTGAACTGAACTGATTATAAACCTTCTCCTCCATAATTTTCTACTACATCATTCGGTTTATTTCCTTCATCATTTATCACAACCCAAAAATTCCTCTTAACTTATTGATTACGTTTTTCTACCTTATTAACATGTAAACTCCTTAGAGTTATTGAATTTTTCTGATCCATTTTATATTTTCCAAAACAGTAGTTGAAAGTAGAAATTTAGGTAATTGTGTATTTCTTGGAGACTGATTATTTCTTAAAAATAGGAGCAATAAAAAAAAATAGAAGCAGCATATATTTCAGTATAGAAATATACATAGAGATATATGGAAATATATATTTCTGAGTAGAAATAACATGTGCACTACAAATTGCTTCTGGACAGTCTTTTCAGGATTTTATTTGACTGAAATGATACATGACATTATTTAAAGATAAAATTAAGAAGACACATTGGCTAAAATACCATTCCTATATTCTTATTTATAATCTTAAATACATAGGTGTTAATTAGTGGACTTTTGTGATATTTGCTATCTTAGACCACAAAATTAAGCAACAGATTTTCAATGTGGGAGGTACAGGACAATCTGACTTTTTAAAAAGTGCTGTTGAGTTTGCTTAAACCATCTGGAATCAAACTGTTTATCCGGCACATAATTGTCTAAATATATTCATTTTAAAATTAAAATTCCAACACCTTGCTGGAAACTATACAGCAAAATTACATTCAACACAATGTGGCTTCTCACTATGCAAAACTAGGAAACTGATGGCAAAGTGTGGCCGATCGGCTGAGAAGAGTAGTGAGAAGGTCACTGCCAAACAGATAAGTTCATTTCCAGTTTACTATATAGAGATTATAAAATCATTAAAACATTAAACTTAACCACAGAATTGGTATAATTCAGTGTCTTCTCAAATGTTTTATATTATATTATTTATGATTGATTTCAATGTAAATAATTCTAAGCTTAAAATGGCATCCCATTTCATAAATTTGGAAAGTCTTCCTCGTATCTAACCTAAATCTCACCTCCAGTAATTCAATCAATTCCTTTGTACTTTTTTTTTTTTTTTTTTGGTGTGGGAGTTAAATAACAGATCATATCTTTCTATAAAATAATTGGACCTGAAGTTAGACGTGATCTTAAGATTGTTATAAAATTGAGTGGCTGAAAGTAAAGAAACTCTCAGTGACATATAGAAGCTAAAGTTCCTGAATCAATATGGACTTATTTGAAGGTATAACAACAGAGAAATAAGAAGTAAATGATAGGTCAGTTGATGCCTGGTACAGTGCAAGGGTCTTCTGGTAACCATATTTTTCTCCTTTAATATTAGCCTCTAAAACTCATGATAAACAACCGAGTTCATGGTTTAATAATAATACTACTTTTGACAGTAAAGTGTTCACATCTGATGCTGGGTAGGGTTAGTCTGCATTTTGTCTCTATTTAATATTAATAGACACAGATTTAGGCATTGATATGAAGTGATGATCTGCCAAATAAAATTTAGAACTGAAACTACCAGGTTTCCAAAGCTGGAATTGTTATTTTCTATGTTGTTGAAAGGTATTAAGAAATACCTTAGTACTTTACCTAATGAGATCTCAGTATAGCTCTGTTAATTGCTATTAGACTGATAGATTAATCTACTAATTCTATAAAATAATAAATGATGCCTAGATGATAATATGGTTGTTACATCAGGACTTCTAGATGTCAAGGAAAAAAACATTTTTTCACTCTGTATGAATACCTTCTGATGAAAAAAGTTGTTTCAGCTACTGAGGAGATATTTTTCCTTCTCTTTATTGCTAAATTGCCCCTCTGTATGTAAGGGAGAATGAATTTGTTGAGTCCTTTGAAGGTCAGTCTCTTGATGATACTTCAAAACCACCGGTCATCAGCAGCCTTGACTTTCTCCCTGTCCTTTCTGTCTGTAGAATAGATAAACCACCTTGGCCCTGGGTCCACATTGTACTGTACTTTCCAAACCAACTTAACAATAAAGCAACTCTTTAACACAATATGTGTCTCAAAACCCTCACATTTTATGGAATGTTTGTCAGGAGGCCTCTAAATTGCCCCCCATAAGTAACCTTTTATAAAAATTCTCCCCTTTGTGTAACTTGCTTCTAATTAGTAGAATATGGCAATATTGAAGGACTGTTACTCCCATGTTATATTACAAAAGATTTGACTTCCATCTTCCTAGCCAACCTGCTCTTAAAACCAATTTAAGAAGTAGTATTAACTGCATAGTTTGATTAATTACTTGCAGAATGTGTATGTTCTAAAGAAATGTAAAATGTCTCAAATGATGTCCAGGTTTCTAGTTTGGATCACTGGATTGTTTTGGGTGCCATTACTAGAAATGTGGAATGTGGAAGCAGATCAAATTGGGGGGAAATTTTAATAATTATTATTTAATATTATTAAGTGTGATAAGGCTATAGACACACAAATGAAGTTATCCAGTAGGCCAATTGATATTTTAGCTTGAGTTATCAAGTCTGGGCCCCAAAGCTAGGGATAAGTATTCATAAGTTAAAGAGCATGTTGAAATTATAACAATATGTGGTATTTCTATAGGAGAGTGAAAAGAATGAGAAGCAGAAGAATAAATATGCAAGCCTTGAAACTAAAGAACAGACTCACATATGGGAGAAAGCAATGGCAACCCATTCTAGTACTCTTGCCTGGAAAATTCCATGGATGGAGGAGCCTGGTAGGCTGAAGTCCATGGGGTCGCTAGGAGTCTGACACGACTGAGCGACTTCCCTTTCACTTTTCACTTTCATGCGTCGGAGAAGGAAATGGCAACCCACTCCAGTATTCTTGCCTGGAGAATCCCAAGGACGGGGAAGCCTGGTGGGCTGCTGTCTATGGGCTCGCACAGAGTCGGATACGACAGAAGCGACTTAGCAGCAGCAACAGCAGCACATATATACTTAAAATGCTGAGAAAAAAATTTTAATGAAGAAAAACTAAGTATCATGGAAGGTAAAAGGACAAGGCAGCATTGCTCAACTTGTGAAAAAAAGACATTTTCATGTGTCTTTCAAAAATTGTTTTATAGTCCCTGAGTCTCAGAATGTTATATATCTGTCTGTATTGATATTTTAAATTTCTATTGATAAAAGTGTTACCTAAGTTTATTTGATATATTTCCTCCAATTTACCTGAGCATGAGACTTTCTTCATGATCTGGGTATTAACAGTAATACTGAGACCAACAATGGCCACAGGACTGGAAAAGGTCAGTTATCATTTCAATCCCAAAGAAAGGCAATCCCAAAGAATGTTCAAACTACCACACAATTACACTCTTCTCACACACTAGCAAAGTAATGCTCAAAATTCTCCAAGCCAGGCTTCAACAGTACATGAACCATGAACTTCCAGATGTTCAAGCTGGTTTTAGAAAAGGCAGAGGGACTGGAGATCAAATTGCCAACATCTGTTGGATAATTGAAAAAGCAAGAAAGTTCCAGAAAAACATCTACTTCTGCTTTATTGACTAGCCAAAGCCTTTGACTGTGTGAACCATAACAAACTGGGGAAAATTCTTAAAGAGATGGGAATACCAGACCACCTGACCTACCTCTTGAGAAATCTGTATGCAAGTCAGGAAGCAGTATTTAAAACTGGACATGGAAAAATGGCCTGGTTCCAAATAGGGAAAGGAGTATGTCAAGGCTGTATATTGTCACCCTGCTTATTTAACTTATATGCAGAGTACATCATGAGAAACGCTGAGCTGGATAAAGCACAAACTGTAATCAAGATTGTCAGGAGAAATATCAATAACCTCAGATATGCAGATGACACCACCCTTATGGCAGAAAGCGAAGAACTAAAGAGTCTCATGATCAAAGTGAAAGAAGAGAATGAAAGTTGGCTTCAAACTCAACATTCAGAAAACTAAGACCATGGCATCCAGTCCCAGCACTTCATGGCAAATAGATGGGGAAACAATGGAAACAGTGGCAGACTTCATTTTTGGGGTCTCCAAAATCACTGCAGATGGGTGACTGCAGCCATGAAATTAAAAGACGTCTGCTCCTTGGAAGAAAAGTTATGATCAACGTAGACAGCATATTAGGAGAAGACAATAGCAACCCACTCCAGTTCTCTTGCCTGGAAAATCCGATGGATGGAGGAGCCTGGTAGGCTGCAGTCCATCGGGTCGCTAGGAGTTCTACACGACTGAGCGACTTCACTTTCCTTTTCACTTTCATGCATTGGAGAAGGAAATGGCAACCCACTCCAGTGCTCTTGCTTAGAGAATCCCAGGGATAGGGGAGCCTGGTGGGCTGCCATCTATGGGGTCATGCAGAGTCGGACACGACTGAAGTGACTTAGCAGCAGCAGACAGCATATTAAAAAGCAGAGACATTACCTTGCTAACAAAGGTGCATCTAGTCAAAGCTATGGTTTTTCCAGTAGTCATGTATGAAGTGAGAGTTGGACTATAAAGAAAGCTGAGCACTGAAGAATTGATGCTTTTGAACTGTGTGTTGAAGAAGACTCTTGAGAGTCCCTTGGACTGCAAAGAGATCCAACCAGTCCCTCCTAAAGGAGGTCAGTCCTGGGTGTTCCTTGGAAGGACTGAGGCTGAAGCTGAAACTCCAATACTTTGGCCACCTCATGTGAAGAGTTGACTCATTGGAAAAGACCCTGATGCAGGAGGAGAAGGGGACGGCAGAGAATGAGATGGTTGGATGGCGTCACTGATTCAGTGGACAGGAATTTGAGTAAACTCCGGGAGTTGGTGATGGGCAGGGAGGCCTGGCATGCTGCAGTCCATGGTTTTGCAAAGAGTCGGACATGACTGAGCAATTGAACTGAACTGAAACCAGAGTTTCTGGTTTGAAAAGGAGTGTCAGTGACTGAACATTCAATCTGCTCAGTGGAGCAGAAATGCCTAATAATAAAATAATTAATTGTGTTTATTTAATTTGGCAACATGAAAAGTGTTGGCTTCTTCTGAAGTTTTACTGAAATAGAAAAGAGAGAATTTATATTACCTAGAACCAAGGATTTAATTGGAAGTTAAATGGCATCAGAAGGAATGAAGTTCCAAGATCCAAAATTTAAAGAAAAGTCTAAGATATTATGGTAGAGGTAAATGAACAAATGAGCACATCATATAGGATTTTTATAAAATAGGAGATTTGAACTGCTTTTCAGTTGTGAATAATCACAAAAAATAAAAAATTGAAAGTCAAGAGAGAAGGAGTCTGAAAGGTATAGAAAATATATCAGATAACAGATACAGGATTCCAGAAAATAATTTAAAGGATATTTTCAAGGTCACATGAGGGAATTGCATTGACAAAGAACCTCAGTCACAAAAACAGAAGGAAAAATAATAAGCACATATTTGCAATGTTGGACAAAGATTCACTTTTCTAATATATAAGACAAATTCAAAAACTTGGTGCAATTAATTGCATTTGTTAAACAAACCAAATAGGCACATGCTTCATGTTCAGTCACATACAGGAAATGGTACGATAAGCAAAAATCACAGAAAAAAATGCTAACAATTTGAGAAAAACTAAAATTATTTTTAATTTTCAAATATGAGAACTCATAAAGCCATTTTTAGTCTAGTGACTAACTCTGAATTATAGTAGGAGCACTTAATAATCTCCTTGTAGCAATCTCCTTGAGATTATTGTAGGAATAATCTCAGTGTAGGAAAATCACCAGAAAACTGTGTATTGTCCTAATTACCTGTCAACATAGAGATGAGGCTATTAGGATAGGAATGAAATGTAATTTTATTTCCAACCATATTTTTTCCTTCTGTTGACAAGTAAAGAGGCTTTTGACAATTATTTGATTTCAGTTGAAGCCAACTGTCACTGCTGTCTCAAATTAACTAATGCTGTTTGACGTCAAAGTAGTATTACTCAAAGGTTAAATTTCCTCCAACTTTCGTATTGGTAATATATTTGTATCTGTATTACCTAGAAACATTTTTCTAGAACATTAAAAGTAATAAATCCTACAAGCAAAACTGCTGTTTCATATTGATTTAGTAGAAACATGATGATAATAAGTGCTTAACTCAGAGAAATTGACTTAAAGTGTTCAATGATTGGCTTCTGCTTCTGGGCAGGATTTATAAATGTAGACTACATGCAGTCTTCCACTGGAATCATATAAAAACTTTGAAAAAATTAATGATTCTTTTTAAGATAGTGGGCATCAGGCAGTAAAGGAAAATGACTCTGTAGAAACAAAATAAATCACATAATAAGCTAAAACCACACCAGTGAAGTGCCAAGAGTTTCTGGGCAACAGCTAAGGTATAAGAAGCCCAAGGTGAGTCCTCCATGCTTCCTAAAGTAAAAGGGACATGTATGCAATAAACCCCAAAACATGCACTAACAATGACAACAAAAAAACAGAAAGGGTTACCCTGAAAAGTCAACAAAAGAAAGGGTAGAATCAGAAAATAGCAAATATTAAGGTGATACAATGAAAATTATAATAACTGTACATGATTAAAACACCTTAATTAAATACAGAGATCTTTAAAAGAAGAAAAAACAATTTTAACTATATGTTGCCTATAATAAAGACATGCTAAAAATATATAATGATTCCAATAAATTCAAAGTAAAAAATATTGGATGGTATATTAACACTAGTCAAAGGAATGTCAAACAGAACACCTTCAAAAGCAAAAAATATTGCCAGGTATAAAAATGGTCATACTCTAATAATAAAATCAATTAAATAAACAGATATAATAATCCTAAATAATACACACCTGATAAGAGAGCTTATAAATATATGATGTAAAAATGATGGAAGTTCAAGAAAAAAGAAATGTGATTTTTTTCCAAATATTTCAGTCTTCTGTACCTTTTTACTAAAGTTCTTTTAGTTTGCTCTACAGTGATTTTGCATGTGTGTGTTTGATTTTAACCTCATCCACTTCTGTGTACACACACATTTCAGGTTAATAATTTTCTTGTATTTAACATAATGTTGAATTTTATTCACTTGCTTGACTTACTGTTATCTGTCTCCTCCAGTAGAATGAAAGCATCAAAGCATGGAGATTTTGTTTCTTTTGGTCACTAGTATATATATGGACTAGTTTCTTTGGTCACTAGTCTATAAATTTCCATATATATTTACTGTATTCAGTATTTTAGCCTTTAATCTATTAATACAAAAGTTACTTGAATAATAAATTTAGCACTGAACCATGCTAGCACTCTTAGAACAAGCTCTACATAAGTATGTTTAAGTTTTATTTAATATTTATTTATTTTAATTGGAGGGTAATTACTTTACAATATCCTGGTGGCTTTTGCCATACACTGACATGAATCAGCCGAGGGTGTACATGTGTCCCCCATCTCAAACCCCCTCCCCGCTCCCTCCCCGTCCCATCCCTCTGGGGTGTCCCAGTGCACTGGCTTTGCGTGCCCTGTTTCATGCATCGAACTTGGACTGGTCATCTATTTCATATATGGTAGTATACCTGTTTCAATGCTATTCTCTCAAATCATCCGACCCTCACCTTCTCCCAGAGTCCAAAAGTCTCTTCTTTATATCTGTGTCTCTTTTGCTTTCTCGCATATAGGGTCATCATTAACATCTTTCTAAATACCATATATATGCATTAATATACTGTATCGGTGTTTTTCTTTCTGACTTACTTCACTCTGTATAATAGGCATGTTTAAGCTTTTAATACATTGTTAGATTGTTATGATAAAATGTATTTAAAAGTTTCAGTTCGGTTCAGTTCAGTTAAGTCGCTCAGTAGTGTGGACTCTTTGCGACCCCATGAATCACAGCATGCCAGGCCTCCCTGTCCATCACCAACTCCCGGAGTCTACCCAAACCCATGCCCATCGAGTCGGTGATGCCATCCAGCCATCTCATCCTCTGTCGTCCCCTTCTTCTCCTGCCCCCAACCCCCCCCAGCATCAGGGTCTTTTCCAATCAGTCAACTCTTCACATGAGGTGGCCAAAGTATTGGAGTTTCAGCTTCAGCATCAGTCCTTCCAATGAACACCCAGGACTGATCTCCTTCAGGATGGACTGGTTGGATCTCCTTGCAGTTCAAGGGACTCTCAAGAGTCTTCTCCAACACCATAGTTCAAAAGCATCAATTTTTTGGCACTCAGCTTTCTTCACAGTCCAACTCTCACATCCATACATGACCACTGGATAAACCATAGCCTTGACCAGATGGACCTAGTTTAGAGGTATGCTGTGGCTCTTTTCTTTTTTTTTTTCCATTTATTTTTAGGAGTTGGAGGCTAATTACTTTACAAGATTGTTGTGGTTTTTGTGTGGCTCTTTTTTTTTTTTTTGTATTATGTATTTTTTTTTCCTTTATTTTTATTAGTTGGAGGCTAATTACTTTACAATATTGTAAGAAATCTTGTGTGGCTCTTTTTTATTGTCTATTATCAAGTGTTATTTTTTCCTTCTATATAACTTGTTAGAATTTGCTTCGCTGGTAATCCTTGAAGGTACATTAAAACACTGAATTCATATTTTCAGGAATTATTAATTTTGATTATTTTAGTAAGTTTTTTTAATATTTTTACATTTTAAGGGATAACTGTCTATTCAATTGAAATTGTTAAAAGTATTGCTTCAGTTCCAAGCACTTCCATTCTTCTTACATTATATTGTTGTCTTTTGAGTTCCACTTTGATTTTAAGTTTGCTATTTTTATTATAGAATTTAGATTCAATAGTGGTTAAAGTTGTCATAACATTTTAAAATTTGTTTGCTTTTGCCTTGACTATTATCTTTTCTACTGCATTCAATTCACAATTTTTCTTTATTTAGTTTTTAATTGAAGGATAATTGCTTTACAGAATTTTTTTTCTGTCAAACATCAACAGGAATCAGCCACAAGTATACATATGTCCCCTCCTTCTTGAATCACCCTCCTATCTCCCTCCCCATCCCACCCCTTCTAGATTGTTACAGAGCCCCTGTCTGAGTTCCCTGAGTCAACGTCAAATTCCCATTGGCTATCTATTTTACATACGGTGTCGTAAGTTCCCATGTTACTGTCTCCATACATCTCACCCTCTAGCTCCTCCCCTGCCCCCGTGCCATTAGTCTGTTCTCTATGTCTGTTTCTCCATTGTTGCCCTGCAAATTCACATTTTAAGGAAGTAATTAATTTGTAAGTTATTTTATAACACTGCACATATCTAAACTGCCTCGATCTTTTATGGAATTTTTTTCCTAAATTTTTAATCTTAAATTGATAGTTATCTGAGTCAACCATTATTCACTGCAAGTTATTTTCACACAGTATGTGGGAAATGTTTGTTGTTTGTTTGTTTGTTTTTTGTATATATCCTTTTTCCTGACAACTCTAGATTTTCCTCTGCGCTTTTTTTTTTTTTTTTTGAAGGAGGGGATGAGGGATACAGTTTCACTATAATGTAATTGCACTTGTGTTTATTTTAGCTTATCATCTCCTGATTCATTTTGTGCTATTTTGTGCTTCTTGAATCATTTTTAAAAATATATTATTGTCATTATCATGCTAAATAGTAATTATTTTCCTCTTTATCCTTTCTACTCAAAATTATTTTAGATCTATTTTGAATATGTCTTAATGTTGCATTCATATTTTACAACTCTGCATCTTCATGAGGTCTCCCTTTTGACATACTTTCAAATTATATTTCAATTTATTAAATTTGTATTTAACTTTTTAAAATTTAATATTTGCTCTGTCTGTTAGTGTCTTAATTTGAAAAGTATATATATTGTCTAGATATGCCATTTGCTTATAATTTCATTTTTGATGATTATTTATTTCATAAACTTTGATCTTTCACTTTTTACGTCTTTTATCATTGTAAACATGTTTATTTTGCTTTATTTTTCAAATACAATGGTCTACTATCTCAAGTAATTTAAATGTAATTAATGCTGTTCAAATACTTACTGAATATCACTCATGGTTAAGTACTTCCTCATGAATATTAAGTTGTTGTTATTGTTGTTTTGTTGTTTCTGAGCCCATCTTCAGTGGAGAGATTTCTTAGGTCTATATTCATCATATGCTGAGTTGTAGGACTGTCCATAGCATTTTGTGTTTTCTCCTTGGAGACATGACCATGCTTTTTATGTTAATTTCTCAAGTTACATATCCTGCACCATATACAATTTCAAACTATAAATAGATATAAAGGAGAGACTCAATATTCTGATATTTCAGAGGAAATATTTAGTCTTTTCCCAAAGTCCAAGCACAAACTGCTCTGCTTTTCATATCCCTGTTCTAGTAGCCAGAATAAATTCGGTTTTCCCCTGTATAATCCCTGAAAAGTCTCAGTTCCAACTTCAAGTCTCATAGTATCTATAGAACTTAGCTGTATCTCCAATCCCTTACCATAGGTCAATACCCAAGGCCCTCACCATTACCAGATTCAATGGTTCCACTTTAGGGTCATACCAGCATTAGTTTACTTGCTAAAGACATTTTACTTCTCATATGTAAATTTCATTTAGTTTGTGAGTCCAGTTCTTTTCACCTTTATTGTAAGTGAAAGTGTTAGTTTCTCTGTCATATGACTCTTTGTGACCCCATGGACTATAACTCTCTATGCTCCTCTATCCATGGAATCCTCCATGCAAGAGTACTGGCGTACTCTTTAAATTTTTAAATTACCATTTAATTAGAAAAACTCGTGTATTCTTGTTTATCCATTTTGCTAAAAGTATTATAAATCTCTCAGCATTTCATTTTTACGCTTGTAACTTGTATATGAAGACTGCTGTGTCAAAGTTCTGAGGGTAGGCTTCTCCCTGTTTGTGCCTTTTAGGCACTGGGGCATCAGCGACTTGTCACTTCATATAGAATACTCAGTTCCCAATTTACCTTTTGCATTTTCTTATGTTTTCTAGCCTATCATATTTCTAGGAATGAGGACTCAGCATAATGCAGCATTTGGTTACAGACTATTAATATTTGTTGTTGCTTTTGTTGTTGTTCAGTCACTCAGTAGTGTCTGACGCTTTGTGACCCTATGGACTGCAGCATGCCAGGTTTCCCTGTCCTTCACCATCTCCTGGAGTTTGCTCAAACTCATGTCCATTGAGCTGGTGATGCCTTCCAACCATCTCATCCTCTATCATCGCTTTTTCTTCCTGCCTTCAATCTTTCCCAGCATCAGGGTATTTTCCAGTGAGTCAGTTCTTCACATTAGGCAGCCAAAGTATTGGAGCTTCAGCATCAGTCCTTCCAGTGAATATTCAGGGTTGATTTCGTTTAGGATTGATTGGGTTGATCTCCTTGCAGTCCAAGGGACTCTCAAGAGTCTTCCCCAGCACCACAGTTCAAAAGCATCAATTCTTTGGCACTCAGCCTTCTTTATGGTCCAACCCTCATATTCATATAGGACTACTGGAAAAACCATAGCCTTGACTATATGGAAATTTGTCAGCAAAATAATGTCTCTGCTTTTTAATATGCTAACTAGGCATGTCTTAACTTTTCTTCCAAGGAACAAGCGTTTTTAATTTCAGACAGGCTATTAATATATCAGTCTTAAAAGAGAGTTGAGAGTTAAAAATGAAGATTCACATCACACCTGCCTCCACCAGGTGTGGTAATTTTCTCTTCCTCACCCACATTGAAGAAGAGGCCTTGACTCCTTACTGGTGGCCTAAGTTATTCAAAAAATGAAGTGAGCCAGATACTATCAAAATGATTCTATGAACTAAGTTCTGAAGCAGGAATTCCCCCTCAATGTAGAAGTGAACTCCTAACGGGCTCCAATAAGACTGCTTGGTCTGTGATTTTTCAATTTGTACAACAGCTTCTCACGAGGCCAAAGTTTGTTAATTATCCAATAATATTTTCAGAGAAATTTCACATTTTCCCTCCACTGTACATCTGTTCTGTGCTTAGTCACTCAGTCGTGTCCATGGGACCCCATGGACGGTAGTCTGCCAGGCTCCTCTGTCCATGGGGATTCTCCAGGCAAGAATACTGGAGTGGGTTGCCATGTCCTTCTCAAAGGATCTTTCCAACCCAGGAATCGAACCCAGGTCTTTCACACTGCAGGCAGATTCTTCACCATCTGAGCCTCCAGGGAGGCCCAAGAATGCTGGAGTGGATAGCCTATCCCTTCAATGGGGGAACCTCCTGACCCTGGAATTGAACCAGGTTATACTACATTGCAGGCAGATTCTTTACCATCTGAAACTACCAGGGATGCCCCACTGGACATAATAGCTATCAATAAGGTATCTCATGTTTTACTATTCTATTTGATTTAGGTTATAATGCTTAAAGAGCTGCAGTCTGGAAAGAGTGAGAAACAGATCAATGTCTCAAGACATCCCATGTCCCATTTAATTTGTGGCATGTTGGACTAATTTTCAATTGATTCCAAGAGTGGATATATATTTAATAGCTAGTACCACTTGGAGTTGTCTTCTTTCTCATCCAATATATGAAAAATGTTTTGAACTTCATTAAGGTCGTGCTACTGACAGTGGCCCTGGGAAGCAGCCTGGCCAAGATTCAACTCTAGCTCCAGTTTCAAGGAAGGAAAAAATTGCCTTCTCAAATGTGATTTTTGTAGATAGTTACTAAACTGTAATTTTAAATGGTTGCAAGAGCTCAAACTGTGCTTCCTACTTCCATATTTGTATCATAAATTTAGTGTTTGCTTGATCTTCTCCACAACTTTCCAAATTTGTTTTGACTCCAGGGCAATTGATCCATTCTTTTTCTTTACTTAATGCACTGAAGATGACAAATTGATTTTATAGTGGTGTCTGAATATAGCAAAAGCCCTAGATATGTTGATTCCCAAGAAATCTCAAGGACACCATTATACACTAAAAGAACCTTGTTAATAAAAAGCTGTTACTATTTCTGTTTCCTCAGACTTTCTCCATGACTTTACCTCCTTTGTAACTTTCATCCAGAAAAAACTCCATGTTTCTTCCCTTGAAATGAGAGTCACTAACCTTGAAACTAATTTTCACCTTTGGGAAATAAAGGTGAATTTTTCTAAAGGTGCAATCCAGGTTAAAAGACTGAGGGTCCTGTATAAGATTCCACTTCTTTCACATGAAGTGCTTCCTTGTTCTTGAGGAAATGTTTTGTATAATACAAACCTTCCACCAAACTCTCTATTCTTCTGCCATCCCCATAACTTTTAGAGAGTTCAGTTCTGTCACTCAGTCGTGTCCGACTCTTTGCGACCCCGTGGACTGCAGCACGCCAGGCTTCCCTGTCCATCACCAACTCCCGGAGCTTACTCAAACTCATGTCCATCGATTTGGTGCTGCCCTCCAACCATGTCATCCTCTGTCATCCCCTTCTCCCCCTGCCTTCAATCTTTCCCAGCATCACGACTTTTCCAAGGAGTCAGTTCTTCATATAAGGTGGTCAAAGTATTGGGAGTTTCAGCTTCAGCATCAATCCTTCCAATGAATGTTCAGGACTGATTGCCTTTAGGATGGACTGGTTTGATCTCCTTGCAGTCCAAGGGACTCTCAAGAGTTTTCTCCAGCACCATAGTTCAAAAGCATCAATTCTTCAGTGCTCAGCTTTCTTTATGGTCCAACTATCACTCCATACATGACTACTGGAAAAACCATAGCTTTGACTAGACAGACCTTTGTCAGCAAAGTAATGTCTCTGCTTTTTAACATACTGTCTAGGTTGGTAATAACTTTTCTTCCAAGGAGCAAATGTCTTTTAATTTCATACTGCAGTCACCCATCTGCAGTGATTTTGGAGCCCAAGAAAATGAAGTCTGTCACTATGTCCATTGTTTCCCCATCTATTTGCCATGGAGTGATGGGATTGCATGCCATGATCTTAGTTTTTGAATGTTGAGTTTTAAGCTATTTCAGTCTCCTCTTTCAATTTCATTAAGAGCTCTGTAGTTCCTCTTTGCTTTCTGCCATAAGGGTGGTGTCATCTGCATATCTGAGGTTATTGATATTTCTCCCAGCAAACTTGATTCAAGCTTGTGCCTCATCCAGCCCAGCATTTCACATGATGTACTCTGCATGTAAATTAAATAAGCAGGGTGACAATATATAGCCTTGACGTACTCCTTTCCCAATTTGGAACCAGTCTGTTGTTCCATGTCCGGTTCTAACTGTTACTTCTTGACCTGCATACACATTTCTCAGAAGGCAGGTAAGGTGGTCTGGCATTCCCACCTCTTGAAGAATTTTCCCCAGTTTATTGTGATCTACACAGTCAAAGGCTTTGACGCAATCAATAAAGCAGAAGTAGATGTTTTTCTGGAGCTTTCTTGCTTTTCTATTATCCAACAGAGGTTGGCTGCCTTTTCTAAAACCAGCTTGAACATCTGGAAGTTCATGGTTCATGTACTGTTGAAGCCTGGCTTGGAGAATTTTGAATATTACTTTGCTCGCATGTGAGATGAGTGCAATTGTGCAGTAGTTTGAACATTCTTTGGCATTGCCCTTTTTTGGGATTGGAATGAAAACTGACTTTTTCCAGTCCTGTGGCCACTGCTGATTTTTCCAAATTTGCTGGTATATTGAGGTATAGCACTTTCACAGCATCATCTTTTAGGATATGAAATATCTCAACTGGAATTCCATCACCTCCACTAGCTTTGTTCATAGTGATGCTTCCTAAAGTCCACTTGACTTAAATGGGTTAAAAACTCATTGAACCTTTTGAGCTCAGTCTAGGACTCTAGTGTTTACTTAATTGTGTAGCAGAGAAGTGACTCCTGTGTACTGCAAAAAAATGTCATCGAGATTGGGAGATTCCAAAAGTAATTCTTTTGAAATATAGCATACTATTATAGGAAGTATTTAATTGAAAACATCACATTTATACTCATTATATAATGGAAGGGGCTTATTTATTCTACTTATTTACCAATGATGTCTTAGGTAGAACATCAGTGTGTACTGCAGTGTGAAGATCATTTTGATCAGCTCAAAGATGCAAACACAAGATGGCCATTTGTCAGATGTCCATCAGTAATTCACACTCATTTTTTGAGTAGCATCCTGCCCTTGCCCCTCTCTGTTAATGAATATCTTGCTATGCCTATGTTATCTAACGACTATTAGGTCTTGTTGAGTCTTCTATTTAACTGAGTTTTTGTTGTTCAGTCACTAAGTCATAATATTTTGGTTCAGTCATACTTTTCAAAGAATTACTTACAAAAAAAAAAAAAAAAGAATTACTTACAGATTATTAGGAGGAGAGAGAAAAAGAGCGAGAGAAGGAAAGGGAAATGGAATTGTTTTTTTATCAGTGTTTGCATAATTTGAAATTTAGCTCATCTGGGGGCATTAATTATTCTTGAGTTAGTGCTGGACAGGATATTTTATATGCCAGTGACTCATCACTTAACTGGCAATTTTTTGTGTTCTAAAGAGCATGAATAAATACTGAGTTATGTCCCAGAGTTGTCATCATGATAATTCCTCCCTTCTCCCTTTGGTTTCATAACAGTGTCAATGATAGGGTACCTGACTTAACCTCACAACATTTTCTTTAGCATAGAAAGTTTAATGAGCTATTTGTGAGCCATATATAACCTCACAAATGCAAGCATACAAATAGATTTAGAGTCTATTAAGCTAATGTATTACCATGAAAGAGCTATGACCAACTCTATAGTCAGGACTCCCACATATTATACAGCTATTAATACAACTAGGAATGAAATTCCTGAAAGACCAAGCCAGAGTCTTAGTAAACCATTTCTGCTTTGCTGTAGGGCACTCATTACCATGTCCATGTTCTGGAAACTCAAGGATGGCATTGTGGTAGGCTTATAGTAGTTACAGTTTTTTTGGAAATTTGGTGCCTTTCAGGAATTCACCAAAAAAAAAAGACAAACTTCCTCTGAGCAGAGCAGTGAACCCCACAATTTTAATTATTCCATTATAGAACCTTGAAATTTTTGAGCAGAAAGTCAAACTTCCTGAACCACATTCATATATTCAACAGAAAATATATTCTTAATGCTGCTTTGAGGTTTTGATGTGAATTAGTTTATTCCATGGGAAGGCATACTTTCTAACATCAAAGTGTGGAGCATAACTGAGTATAATTTGAAGCTTGTGCTTTTAGTTAGTGCAAAAAGGAGCATGCAAAAATACCATTCCCTAATATGTTTTATCTCCATGAATACCATGGACTTGATGCAAAACTGCTTTCTTTAATGTATTCCATTAATAAAAAATCATGTCATGTCAATGTAGCTCCTTTAAACGGTACCACTCTTTCTCTGAAAATGTACCATGAGCATATGAGTGCACACACAGAGAGTAATTGACCGTCCTGTTCTCCCTCAGCTACAGTTTTCCCCATACTCTTTATTTCATTTAAAATAATCCAGTCTAGGCAAGCAAAAAGCTGGGATGATCTATTCAAATTTTCTTTTGGATAAGGCACAGAAGTAAGTAGATTTTCCACTGTTTAATGTCTCCAAGCTCACTCTGAATATTTTTAAGCATTTTTATTGTTTAGATAAAGATAAATGCCTGGAAAATTTGTCATGGTTATAATAAAGAGATGTTGTCTTATTTGCATAGTACTTTTTATCTCTTTTTTATTTTGACCTTTTATTTACAGTTTATGAAAGTTCAAGAAAATAATTTTGGAAAGTAAATAATACAGTATAATGCATCAGAATATGAGACTGCTGAGTTAGCTATACCATAGCTTGACAAGTCTCGTCTGTTTTTTGTGTTCCTTTCTATGATTACCACTGTGCAACCTAGATGGGAGGCTTCTTCCTAGGTTCCACCAGAGTTCTAGATCAGGAACCTGAGAAAGTAGAGTCCTCCAGAGATGGTTCTGAAATGTAAGCATCCATCATATGAACTCTCTGTCTCACTGGCCCTTTTAAAGCCTTTATTTTCACTGCCTTAAACACAGAATTTAGAAATATAAGATTTCAGTTTTTATTTTACTTTACTTGTATGAAGTCATCATGAAAGGAACTACTATGTTCAATGATTTTCTTTAAAATTTAAAGTACACGAGGCTTCTAGATTTTTATAATCATTTCATTTTTCTTAGATGCCAATTTTGTTTTTTAATCTATAGTTTATTTCACTGTACTAACCTAATATAAAATTAATCTATACATATTAGACAGTAATTTTTTGCAAACTAATTATGTCAATTGACTTGGACTTATATATGAATAAAGAATAAAAATGTTTTGGTTTTATTTTTTTTTAATTCAAGATGCGCTTATTTGCTGGGGACAGTTTGAATAGTGAGTAAACTATAGTAACTCCACTCAAAAATCCTACAGTATAGCAAGAAAGGTAAACACATGAATGAATGAATGAATTTTTCACACAGGGTAAAAAATACAGAAGGAATGAAGACAAAGGAGTAAAAGGTTGTGTCAATCATTGTATCCAAGTAGCTGTAGACAGAATCATTTTTAGCTATCATACTTAAAGCAGAGGCCATGATATTCAAAATAAAGTTGTAGAGTATCTTAAATCCTGTGTCTGGAATCTACTAATACTATCTTAATATTCAATTTGGGGGACTGAGTAAAAAATTATTTGTATATAGAAACACATCCAATTACTAATATTAGTTATCTCTGGGTGGGAGAATTAAGTATAATTTTTATTTTCTCAACATTTTCTTTTTTGAGGAAAAGCAAAAAAACACTTTTCTCAGAAAGATGTTGCTCCATAGATCAATTGTCTTTTCTTGACAGACACATTTACTAGGAACAAATTTGGGCCCTCATAAACTATTAATAGCATATAAATAACCCCTTGCTGTAATAGGTGCAAAGATTTTCATCACAGTGTTATATATAAAAATGTAACACAAAACACAAATTGGAATTTACTAAAAGCAGATTAAATAATAAAATATATATATATAAAATGAATATTGACCATTGATTAAATTTATTTTTAAATATTACTTAATGTCATAAAGGTGCTTCCCTGGTGGCTCAGTGGTAACATTTTTACTTACAGAAAGTAAACAAGCAAATAATCCAAGTGACTTTCTTTTTGAAATGTTTGACTTATTGAAAAGTGATAGTTTTTCTTTTTTTTTTTTTAATATCCCTCCCTGTTCTCCCCCCTTGTTCTTTTCTGCACAGTAATTTATTTGGTTCACAATTTCCCATACTGTGTTACAGGAAGTGAAGTCGCTCAGTCGTGTCCAACTCTTTGCAACCCCATGGGCTGTAACCTACCAGGCTCCTCCATCCGTGGGATTCTCCAGGCAAGAGTACTGGAGTGGGTTGCCATTTCCTTATCCAGGAGATCTTCCCGACCCAGGGATCGAACCCGGGTCTCCCGCATTGCAGGCAGACGCTTTACCATCTGAGCCACCAGGGAAGTAGCTAGCAATAAATGTGATAGAAACAACCAGTAAGAGAGCTGAGCTAATCATAAATTTTCAAGACACAATATCAGAATCTGATTTTAACAGATGCTTTTAAGTCAGTTACAAGAGTCAATGTTCAGGGAGTGTGTTTCTTTTCATAATATTTTCTCAAGAGTGATTCCCTAAATTATAAAATGCAGTTTCTGTCTTTGAAATGGGAAAGTTTTTTGGACAAACACATTACCATAGTACTTTATTTTCCTTCACCATATTATTTCTTCCTAGATTTAAATAAAAAAGAAAAAAAACATTTTTTCTTAAGCATATTTGGCATTTTATTATCATTAAGAATGTAGACACTAACTGTTCTCCTAATACTTGAGTCTAAATTAGTCATCTTGTCTTTGGTGAAACTGCAGTCCTTTTTTTAAATGAAATTTTTGCTTTTATTCAATGTTACGATTAGGTTCTTTCCTTTATATTGTTGCCCTGTTGAACTTGCTTCAAATATTCAATAAACAAAAACTACCTGATTATTATTTGTTTTCGTTAAATGACAGTTTTACATTCTAAAGCAAGAGACAAATATCTAAATCATATAATTGTCTTAACCATATAATTTTCCAGTAAAAAGTGTAGTTTTACAGATTTAGGAGCAACTTTTCAATAAAATGTTTGTGATGGCAGGCAACATTAAGCAAAATCATGTGTTCTGTTCTTCATATTTTTGTTATTCTGATAAACTATTCCTAGTATTTGCACTTCAACCAGTATCTCATCCATTTTCCAGACAAGTCATGTTGCTATCTACTGTGGTAGTTTTTTCCTTTTTTTCCTGCAAATCTCACATTTATCTTGAGAATTCTTATTTCATAATGCTTTAGAAATCTCAATACATATGTGATTTGGCTTCCAAGAGAAACCTCATATAATCATATTGCTTACCAGCAAGAGGAGATTCTAAAAAGATAGAGGAAAGATGTAGAATCTAGTCCTTTTCTTTAAATTACTTGACATCACTTTCAACCTGTTGTGATGGTACAGTCATAATGAAAAGCAAATCTTATGGAGGTGTTCTGCCCAGTTTATTAGAGTGTGATTTTTCTTTGGTTCCCCCCAACCTCTTTGATACCCACAATTTCCAATCTATGCAAAATAATTCTAGTTGATTGTTTAACGGCTCTATCAGCAACTATAACTATGTAATTTAGATATCCTCCCCACACTAACACTGGGAATCCTTTCCTCTCAGGTCAGGCTATGAAAACTTAAATGTAACCTTGCTAACCCCAGCATTCAGTAAATGTTTACTCAGGACTTACAATGTACCAGGCTCTGTTCTTGGCATTGAGGATTCAGAGTCAATCAGAGAGACAAAAGTTTTTGCCTTCCAGGTGTTTATACAGTCTAAGTGAGAGAGCAAGCAAAAATTTAAAAATATTTTAATAAGCACTAAAAGTTAAATATATAGTGTGATAAGCAGTTATTTACCCGAGCTAGAGAGAGATTCTGTGTTTAAAATGGTTATTCGAGAAGCTGTTATAAGGAGACCTTCCAGTTGAGATCTGAAGAATTTTAGGAGGCAGTCATGTAAATGGAGAATAATATTCTTATAATAATAGCAACAGAGCCATTTCAATATTTTTTTATTTAATATGTTATTTTCTGTGTTATAACTGATGAAGTTCAGAAAGCTTAAATGATTTCTGAAAACCATATAAGACATAAAAGGCATATTTGGGAAAATGAGCACAGATCTATCTGTTTTGAAAACTCAAACTTTAATTGGTGTGGTGGTTCTCAATGCTAGACAGATGTTAGAAATACCCAGAAAGCTTATATAATACCAATGCCCTTACTCCATCCCTGACAACTGAATCAGAACCTCTCAAAGTAGGTCGTGGCCAATGATATATCATAAAAATGTCCTAAGTCATTATAATACATAATGCACAGACAAAATTGAGAAGCACTACTTAACTCATACCAATATTCTAGTATTACATTTAAAATTAATATGAATACATGCTGATCTTAAGTCACATGCATAATACAGCATTAAGAACTTCAGAATCAACATAAAGCTTACAACCATATTCATTCTTGACTATTCACTAAGCATAATCTATATCTGAGGTTCTCGTGAAGTATGGGAATAACTGTATAAATAAACCATAATCTTTGCCCTGATTATTTCCCCATTTTAATGGTAACTCTTGCTCATAAGAATGAATCAATGGATCAGTTTAAAATATTATATTTGACAATAATTTTGGATATTTGGATAAAACTTATGTTCTCTACCATCAAGCCCTTTTGGAAGTGCAGTCTATAGGTCAACTGCTTAAAATGAAAGAAAACGACGTTTGTTTCTAACCACCTGATAACATTGTCTTCCTCCTCAAAAGTCTGATGTAGTTTTTGTATTTTGTCCTATTATAAGACTACCATTGAAAATTGAGTAGTTCTAAGAAATGACTTTGAAGTGATAGGAACACTCCCTTGCCTTAAGTGTATCAACCCCTGTACTGACTTAGCATTTTTATTAAGATCGGCCACAAAGCGCACAACCTGTGGGGGATATAGTTCCCTTAATCCTCCTACTTTAAACCCCACAGATGCTGTTTTCCTGGCTACTTATATCTAGTTTCAAATATTATTGATTTTTTTTCAACTTTTCCTTTTGGGTTTCAAAACATAACTTATTTTTCTGTGTTTGGAGTTTCCAATTTAACACATTCCTAGCATAGGTGACAAAGCAATGATTAGAAATACTCTCTGCCAGCAAAATTAATTTTCAAAGTGAACCAAAAATGAGTTAGAGTTGGATTAAATAAATAATTATATAGTTAAAATCTCTTAATTAGCTATGAACTTAATACCATAAGTAGTGTCTTATTACTGACTTTACTTCCACGTAAGGATTCATGACACTGGGTTTCAATCCTTGGACGAAAATAGGCATTGGGTAGGAGATGGCCCAACAGTTTTCTGAAAAAGATTACACTTTAAAACCATATTTTGCATCCTGTGGGGTACACAGAGATGTGGTTATGAAAAAAATTAAGTTTATGGTACATAAAATTTCAGAGTGCATACAACCACAAAAGAATGATTTAAACATTTGATAATTAATTAATCATGGTACAGTCTTAGATCAAATAATGTCTCCAGATCTTTGTTTTCCCTTCAGTGTGTAGGGCTTTCTAATTATTATCTTGAATGCTTCTCACAGGATGATTTTAATAGAAGGTATGCTGTCTAGTACATAAATCATTCAATTTTATTTTCATTTGGATAATTTTGGTTGCAAATGAAAGAAACTAATCTCAAACTAGAAAAAAGATAACAGGAATCAAATAAAAGTCTAAAAATCAAAACCATGGAAAAGACTTTCATAGAACAGAATTCATTTAGATTTTAAGAGCAACAGAGATGGCCCTTTCTCAATGTGCTCATCTCTGAAATGGTCTGATGTTTTCTTGTATATTTGTTTTACCTTCCCTATTATGGCTTTGTTTTCATTTACTTAAAGCTTACTTTCATTTACTTAAAGCCTTTGTCCTTGTTAAAGAGTGAGATGGCTACATTTTACATCTTTAACCACAAGAGAGCAAATGCCTTCTAGCTCTTTCTCCCCAAAATTGACAAATTAACTTCTTTAATATAACTTAGGTCAGAAGCCAGCATGTAGAGAATTACGATGGCTGTCATATCTATAGACAACTCATACATCCAAGGTTCATCTGGCATAATCAGATCTAAGCCTCTTTCATCATATAATCACTAATAGCACTTCTTACATTCTCAATATGTTGGAGTTGAACAATAAAATATAAGGTCACTCTACATATTTACCATATGATTGGTAAAAGAGGGCTCTTGGAAAAGAATCCACTAGAATAGCTTAATGTAACAAGTAATTGCTACTCTGTTTGATGCTTTAAATTTTTCTTTTGAGTTTTTCTCTCAATTGGGGTGAATAACCTATATTTTACTTTGCAGATTCTTTCAATTAACACCCTTCACTATATTCCACTTTTCACATTACATATGACTTCACAGAGCATGAAAAAGTCAAATGTCAAGGACTAGCATAGCTCTACTTTAATTAGTAAGTCCCATACACCACAGAACTTTATCTTTCTAATGGTATTGTCATTCCTTAACCTAAGTTAGGGCAGGAAAGGAAATCATCTGATATAAATCCTGCTGCAGCTTATTGGGCTCAGGCCTAAAGAAAAAACAAATAAAGGATAAAAATTCTTACAAAAAATATTTGCAAAAGTGAGTATGGAATGAGGCAAAATGTTAACAGCAAATGTCATTTCAAAAGCATTACAATGGCAGACTTGCTTGGCAGTTCTTGGTATTTGGCTGGAATACTGGCTCAAACTCTTTATTCCCTAGCCGCAAATCACTTATTCTAACTTCTCCCCCATTTATAATTGCCAGCTCTTTTTCCTGCAAAGGATATAGTAGTTATAGCCCGAAGTGTCTCTGAGTGTCATCAATGCACAGCCAGGCAATGGATGAGCTCTTTAAAAGGGTCAGTAATGACAGTTTATTTAACAATTCTGATGGCTGAAAGTGAAGCAATAGAAGCCATACAAGGAAGGAGCTAGCAGATAGATCAAGTTTCTTGTCGGGATGAACTTACATTGCAGCCGCTCAAGGCTAACTTCTAAAATTTCTAAAGAGCAATTGGATAACGAGGAGTAATTACAGATTAAAATTGCCAGTATCATTCTGCCTTCGTGAACATGTCAGCAAGTGAAATACATAAAAGGCAGAAATACTGCACAGGCAGCAAACAGACAGCCTTTAACCCAAGTTGTAGCTGCTGGGAGAATTTTTCCAGTGGGATATATGAGTACTTTCCAAGTTCACAAACTAAAACCCTATGGCAGAGTCATATAATTATGTGTAGAAAGCTGGGCTTCAGGCAAGAGTTATTGGTTGCTTTCTGTTGTATCTGGGCCTTGTGAACTGCTGAGTTGGACACAAGTGCTCTGAAAACTTTCTAGGACAAATAAAAGGTATCATTTGTGGTTGGCTGTAAAATGGTTGCATTATTTGGCATCCTCCTTTGCACTGTGACTTCACAGCTCCTCTCATCAAGAGGTAGAGTCGATTGCCAAACCCTTGAATATGTTTTGGCTGGTGGAACATTAAGACGGACGTGTAACATAGGCTGAGACTGGACACTGCTTATGTCCACACAACTCTCCCTCTTCCACTGAACTCAGAAACCTGAGGCTGCCATCGGTACTTCACTGGCAAATATGCTGAAAGATGTGAAGAAGGTAGAGAAGAATCAGGATGACGACTTCTGACAACCAGACAAATGAGGCCATCCTAGCTGACACATCTAGAAATATCTAGAAAGACCAGATGTTGAGCTAAATAGTGATTGTTGTTTCAAACCAATAGACCTACAGGTGTTTATTGAATAGCAAAAGCTAACTTTTAGATCATTTCTCATTAAATCATTAATAAACCACATGTATTTTTCATTATGATGTGGATTCAACATTTTCAACTCAACCTTTCTTTGAAATTTAACGAAAAAATTTTTTACCTTTAGATGATACATACATGTCTGTGTGTGTATTGATTGATTCATTATTAAAATTTAATCAAATATTATTTGCATAGCCGTTAGGGCACTATTTAGAAAAAAATTTTCTGTACCAGCAGAATTATTCACTGTACAAACTGTTTTCTGAGTCTCATAGCATGCAATCAATTATCCAGATTAGAAGCAGGACTTATAAAAACGGTTGCCTAGGTGAGCTTATTCCTGTTCTTATATTGTCAGGAAATAAGTAATCTTTTAGCAGCATATAGCACATAAGAATGTTATGTTAATGCTGATTAAGTTTTTCTATTATCTTTGTTCCTTTTCTTCTTCTTGGAAATTTAAATGCAAGATTCTTAAGGGAGTGGTATTAGAGACAGATCAGATAATAAGTTGCGGTGCTTTACCATATGTTTCCTTTAAAAATGCAAATTTCAATAAAATATTTAACTCCATGATAAATTTTTTAGGGGACAAATGGAGGAAAGTTGAGTTCTACCACTAATGATCTCAGGAACTTGACAACATCAAATATGATTTTCAAAGAGTTGAACTTTAAACTATACGCATTTGGGATCAGAGTGGTAATATATCAAGCCACTGTACACCTTAAGATATACAAACTCGAAGATTTGACTATAACCTAGTGTGAAGATATTATTATAATTTAAAAAAATCTCACTTGGAAAAGGGGCTGCTCTTCTGTTAAAAAAAAAAATGGGAAATGGAACTACACAGGGACATACCACGCTTGTCTCTTCAGACATTCAGAGGGGCGGGTGCTCCTTGGCCTAAGAACAAAGACTTTCATTCTAAGGGGGAGATGTGTGGATAAAGTGGAGATGGATGTGTGAGGCTGACTTGGTCAGATGTCAGAGAACGGCACACCATTCTTAACACTGCTAGTCTTCATATCATCTTGAAAGAGCTCCCATATCCAAGTCTTGAAAGACTCCCCATGGAGCATGTACACACAAGAGATGTTACTGTCCAAATGGCATGAGTGTAATAACTTGAGATGTTTCTTTCTCATTGTAGATAGATGGATAGATATTCTGACTTTGCACTTGCTGCCTGTGAACTTGATGGCTCTCACCCTCTGAGAGATAAGGGAATGTTGAGTTTGCAGATCATGTTGTGTCTCTGATCATACATGATTGCCATCTTGGGCTATACTGACTCCCTACAGTAACCCCGTGTGGAGACATGACTGGGCTTCTACATCCTACTCTAAGTAACATCCTCATAGTCTTCCTTTGCCCTTTCCCTTCAAACTGTTATAAAACTGGATTAAGATAATTCTGAACCTGAAATTTAAAAAAAAATATATATATATATATTTATTTATTTTTGTCTGTGCTGGGTTATCGTTGCTCTGTGGGCTTTTCTCTAGTTGCAGCAAGAGGGAGCTCCTCTCTAGTCACAGCGCATGGGTTTCTCATTTGCCGTGGCCTTTTTTGTTGTGGAGCATGGACTCTAGGGTACCCAGGCTTCTATAGTTGCTGCACGTGGGTTCAGTAGTTGAGGCTCCTGGGCTTCACAGCACAGGCTCAATAGTTGTGGTACATGGGTTTTAGTTGCTTCAGGGCATATGGGATCTTCCCAGATCAGGGATTGAGCCCAGGTCCCCTGCACTGACAGGCAGATTCTTCACTGAGCCACCAAGGAAGCCTCGAACTTGGAATTTTAAGAAAAAATTTGCTATTTATTACAGAAAATCTATAAATATCTACCTGGAGAGACAGACTGATTCAGAAGTAAGACGTAGGAGGTACTGCATTTTTCAAGGCCTCAACTAAGACTAGTGGTTTATTAAGTATTGAAAAAGTAAATAAGGATTATCAAAAATTTTGTCATGAATGTCTCATTTAAAATTTACAAATTCATCCACATAGACAGGTAAATCCTCTGGAACTCTTAGGAGAATGTCATGCTGGAAGTCAAGTACTGGCTCCAGGAGAGAGGAGGGTAGCTTATGCTGATGTTCTTGGTTTCCTCTGAAGAGTTGCTCTCACTACATGTTTACCAAGAGTTTGTATCTGATGCTGCAAGAGGTTGTATCTTCTGGGAGACAATCTCAGTATAAAAAATGTTAAATTTATCAGGGAGTTGCATCTTGGTTCCCCCGAGAAGCTGAAATACCAAAGCTAGACATCTACTTAAAATAAGAAATAGCTTTCAGGAAGCCTTCAGAGAGAGGTGATCTTTAGGGGCAAAACAACTTTATTGTTATGGTTTGATTTTTTTACCTTTGTTCTAATCTAAAACTGCAAGCTTCTATAAATGCAGCTGGAAATCCTACATCTTTAGTATAGTTTCCACTTTATTCTGTTTAAGAATCAGAGCTTCTGTCACTTCTGTTAATTCCATTTTGAAACGACTGTAATCTAAATGAACTTAATTTTTACTTTCAAATTATAAAATTTTTCTGATTTGTTAGGTACTGAAGATATTAAAACTGCAGCATATAAAACCAATAGGTACTGGTGTGAAGAAGTAAATAAGCACAGTTCCTTACTATGCATACAGGTTTATAACTCAGTAAATATTATGGGCTCTGCCATCTTGGACTATACTGACTCCCTACAGTAACCGCAAGCTTTTGAGACATGACTGGGCTTCTACATCCTACACTAAGTAATATCCTCATAGTCTGCCTTTGCCCTTTCCCTTCAAGATGTTGTAAAAATGAATTGATAATTCTGAACCTGAAATGTAAAAAAATATATATTTATTTTTGGCTGTGCTGGGTCATCATTGCCATGTGGGCTTTTCTCTAGTTGCAGCAAGAGGGAGCTACTCCCCTATTGGAGTGCACAGGTTTCTCATCACCGTGGCTCTTCTTGTTGTGGAATGTGGACTCCAGGGTACACGGGCTTCAGTAGTTGCCTCACGTGGGCTGAGTAGTTGAGGCTCCTGGGTTCTCCAGCACAGTGCTGTGTTTGATGGGCAGGTGGTCTTGGCAGAGAGGGGCAGGGACTCACAAGGCATTAATGTAATTTGCAGAGTAAAGATCTTTGGCTCTCAAGTCGATTGGTGTCCAAATCCTGCATTTTACATTTGTTGCTTGTGTAATATTGAGCAATTTACTTAATCTCATAATATTCATTTTTCTTACTTGTAACCTGGGGATGATAATAATGCATACTATTATTCCGTGGTAGCTCAGATGGTAAAGAATCTACCTGCAATGTGGGAGAGCTGGGTTCGATCCCTGGGTCAGGAAGATTCCCTGAAGAAGGGAAGGGCCACGCACTGTGGTATTCTTGCTTGGAGAATTCCACGAACAGAGGCTATAGTCCATGGGATCACAGAGACTTGAATGTGACTGAATGACTAACAGTTTCACTTTCACCCTCATGACATTGTTGTGGGAATAAAATGAGATAATTCCTGTAAAGCATTTAGCTTGATAAATGGCACAAAGTAAATTAACCTCAAAAAAGATTTATTATTGCTTCAAAATAAAAAAAAGAAAGAAGAAAGTGAGAATATATTGGAGACATAAGTGGAAGAAGTTTTCTGTACACCAAGCTGATGCATTTGTACTTTGTAATGAAGGCAAAAATGGTTCTGCATTACCTTTTTTTTTTTTTTTAACTCTAACTTACTTCATATAGGATATCTTTTCAAAACAAATAGAAAAATATTCTAGACGCAAAGTTCTACAAATTTATAGTCAATGTCAAGTGACTGTCCTTTAATCAGTTTGCAATAAACAAGTAATTTCAGAAACACAGACTCTGTTATTAAGAATGGGTAAGAGAATATATTCTCTTATCCATATACCTTGAGCACCACTAATTGCATCACAGAAAAAAAAATTCTGAGATCCATTTCTAAAAATGAGGATTTATTCTAGCTCACACACATCAATAAATTAGCATCCGTGCTAAAGAATAGGATGGACACAACTTATTAGTCACATGGGATATTGAATTGCAGAAATCTCTTAGACTGAGCTATAAATCAGCAAAGACATATGAAATATGACAAAGATTTAAACAATAAACAACTTTCAGAATTTCTAGGGTATGTCTAATGTGAATTGCAGAAGAATTCGTTAGAGACTAGAGAAGAATCATAAAATAAACACAAAGAGTATGTCGATAATTTATTTAGGTATTTCAAAAAGGAGTTGTGTGTATTATCTCTGCATAAATAAGAATGACTGATACATTTATTGCTTCTTTCAGTTCAGTTCAGTCGCTCAGTCGTGTCCGACTCTTTGCGACCCCATGAATCGCAGCACGCCAGACTTCCCTGTCCATCACCAACTCCCGGAGTTTACTCAAACTCATGTGCATCGAGTCGGTGATGCCACCCAGCCATCTCATCCTCTGTCGTCCCCTTCTCCTCCTGCCCCCAATCCCTCCCAGCATCAGGGGCTTTTCCAAAGAGTCAACCCTTCACATGAGGTGACCAAAGTATTGGAGTTTCAGCTTCAACATCAGTCTTTCCAAGGAACACCCAGGACTGATCTCCTTTAGGATGGACTGGTTGGATCTCTTTGCAGTTCAAGGGACTCTCAAAAGTCTTCTCCAACACCACAGTTCAAAAGCATCAATTCTTCAGTGCTCAGCTTTCTTCACAGTCCAACTCTCACATCCATACATGACCACTGGAAAAACCATAGCCTTGACTAGACTGACCTTTGTTGGCAAAGTAATGTCTCTGCTTTTTAATACGCTATCAAGGTTGGTCATAACTTTCCTTCAAGGAGTAAGTGTCTTTTAATTTCATGGCTGCAATCACCACCTGCAGTGACATTGGAGCCCAGAAAAGTAAAGTCAGCCACTGTTTCCACTGTTTCCCCATCTATTTGCCATGAAGTGATGGGACCGGATGCCATGATCTTAGTTTTCTGAATGTTGAGTTTTAAGCCAACTTTTTCACTCTCCTCTTTCACTTTCATCAAGAGTCTCTTTAGTTCTTCACTCTCTGCCATAAGGATGGTGTCGTCTGCATATCTGAGGTTATTGATATTTCTCCCAGTAATCTTGATTCCAGCTTGTGCTTCCTCCAGCCCAGCATTTCTCATGATGTACTCTGCATATAAGTTAAATAAGCAGGGTGACAATATACAGCCTTGACGTACCCCTTTTCCTCCTTGGAACCAGTCTGTGGTTCCAAGTCCAGTTCTAACTGTTGCTTCCTGACCTGCATACAGGTTTCTCAAGAGGCAGGTCAGGTGGTCTGGTATTCACATCTCTTGAAGAATTTTCCACAGTTTATTGTGATCCACACAGTCAAAAGCTTTGGCACAGTCAAGAAAGCAGAAATAGATGTTTTTCTGGAGCTCTCTTGCTTTTTCACTGGTCCAGCAGATGTTGGCAATTTGATTTATGGTTCCTCTGCCTTTTCTAAAACCAGCTTGAACATCTGGAAGTTCTCGGTTCACGTATTGCTGAAGCCTGGCTTGGAGAATTTTGAGCATTACTTTACTAGCATGTGAGATGTGTGCAATTGTGCAATAGTTTGAGCATTGTTTGGCATTGCCTTTCTTTGAGAAGTTACTTATATAGGACATTACTTACATAGTTTAGTTAAAAATAGATTAAAGTTGTCTAAAACTTATCTTTAAAAGTGTTATTTCAAATAAGAGAATATAAATTTAATTAAATAAATTTAATTGTATTAGGTATGATTAATGTATAATTTGCAGTAAATGGCCAGAAAAAAATTGAAAATTCAATAAGGCATTAATGGACTACCAAGTATTATTTTTATGTTTTTCATTACTATCTTTCTTGCTTTCCAAATTATTTCCCATGAGCAGCAAAGCATTAAAAAAATGAATATCCATTGAGAATTTACTTTATTCTATGCAATATTAGAAGCACTTTATATACATATCACATATAATTCCTCACAAAATTTCTATGAGATATTTATTAGCATTCTTCATATGTAGATGAGAGTGCAATTTTAAAAAGTCAAATGACTTTCATTATTTATAGATAATATCAAGTCTAGATTTGAACTCCATATAAGTTACTTTTAAAAGTTACTATACTTTTATAAGCAGATAAAAGTTTTAAAGCAAGCAACACAAAATCTTTGTGGCAATACTATAGAGGATGATAAGGTAGAATCTAGGTTCTCTGTTAGGAAGATATTACAGTTTTCCAGGTGAGAGATGAAAGATTGAGCTAGACCAGTGGTAGCCAATATGAAGCTAAATTTAACAGCTATTTAGGCGGTAGATAAATGGAACTGTTATCATTGTAGGTATTGCTTATTTACTGTTCAACAGGAATCCCCTGACATTTCCACAAATCACCAGAATAAGATAGAAATAGCCTCATGGAATGATACACAAGTAAAACTTTGTAAACTTCAATGACTTTTTAATATAATAGAGTACAATAGAACAAGGACAGATTTTTGTTTTGTCTTTGTGTGTGACTGGGAGAGCAAACTCCATTTCAGTTTCTGTACTTATATAATTTGGATTGGTACTGGAAATTTTAAATTTTCTTTTGCTTGAGTGAATATATCAGATGCTTGCTTGAAAACCAAAGCTATTGGCAAGTAGCTGGTTGGTTTTTTTCTCTCTCTGTTTCTTTCTTTCTCTCTATACCCACACACATACATAGAACATATCCTATTCCTATGATATACATAGTGTATTATTAAAAAGATCTTTAAAATTTTCTTAAGGCAGGCTCTTTAGACCTTTTTCTAAGACAGCCCAAGTGTCAAACAAAATTGGTGTTATTTGAAAATCAAGGATACTTTATTTTAAACTTTTATTTAGAATATTCAATTAAAAATGTAATGTATTGATGTGGATTAGCTGTAAAAACACCTTAACTCTTGGCTTCAGACCTGTTTTTTTTTTTTGTTTGGTAAAATACATTGTTCTCTGGCAGATTCTATGCTTTGTAAGGGCAGATACTTTATCACACTACATTATTCCCTCGCATTTAATAGAAAAATTAGCACATGGTTTGTGAGCATTCATTTTTTAAAAAGTATGTTAAATTAATGAACATTATGTTTTAAAGTTCATTGCAGTAATGAACACTGTATTTTTGGAGAATGGGAGAGTAGAGAGAAAAGTAAGAGGAAAGAAGGAAAATGTAAATAGAAGAGGAGAGAAGGAAGAAGAAAAAGGAAGAGAGAGGTAGGGGAGAAAGATTAATAGGGAGAGAAAGAATGTAAGGGGAAAAGTAGAAATGGTGGAAATTAGGAAGAAGAGAGGGGAGGGAGCAAGAAATTAACAAGAGACAGGAGGAGAAAGACAGAAAGAATGCCAGGATGGAATGGAGAATAAGGCTAAGAAACCAATGGTCAATTCAACAACCTTCTAGGTGACCAAGTATGTAATTCAGCTTTCCAAAAATGGAAATAAATTACCTCATTTTACAAATTTGTTAATGAAACAAAAGAAAAACACATGGAAATAAAATATCTTACCCAAACTGACTCAAAACTAGATATTGCCACAGTGATACTTAGGCCATGTTTTCTTTTTAATCTTCTTACCATTGGACTCTGAAAGAGAATCTCAGGAGACATGGAAAATCTTCAGCTTGGAACACTATGTGATGGTTGAATCATTTTCTAAGAATCCTCCTTCATTAAGAAAATAATAGTGCCTACCCTGGGCCAACTTCTCTCTCTGTTAGGAGAGTAAAAATGGAAATTTGCTATGGTAAGATTTTCATACTATGTGTAAAGTTACATAGTATCATTTAAATGTAAATCATGATAGAAGTGGATTCTCTTAATTCTAAAGAGTAGAATTCTAAACCAGTAGAATACCAACCACTCCAGTAATCTTGCCTGGAAAATTCCCTGGATGGAGGAGCCTAGTAAAATACAGTCCATGGGATCGCAAAGAGTCGGACACAACTGAGCAACTTCACTGGTTCACTAGAATGCCAAAACCAAAGAAGATAGGAAATGGAAAACATATTGCAAGATGAAAGACTAAAACATAACTATATCAATAATCAAAATTTTAATCTTCTAATTACTTCAATCAAATAAAAGTATTGACTCAGCTATATGCTACCTACTAGAATTATGTTTTAAATATAAATACAAGAAGTTTAAAAAGAATTTAAGACCATGCTATTATAAGTTTAAAAAAAAGCTGAAGTGACTATATTAATTCTGTTAAGATTTCTAAGCAAAGGATATTATTGGGAACAACAGGGTCATTTCACAAAAACAAAGGAGTGAATTTATGAGGAGGATCCCCAATTATAATTTTTTATTTACTTACCTAATAACTGATATACTATATATATATATATATGTATATATATATATATATATATATATAGCAAAAACGGGAAAAAAAAGAAAAAAGGAAAGAGAAAAATCTACCAATGCAGTCAGGAGATCCAGCACTTATTAATTAATTAGTAGGCCAAGTAGACAGATAAGAATACAAAAGATTTTAACAACACTGTCTATCTACATAAACTAATTATTTATAGAATATTCCACCTGAAAACAACCAAATGTACATTCTTTGTAAAGCAAAATGGAACATTTATCAAGAGATGAATATTCCAGGACAGAAACAAGTGTCAATAAATTTTAAAGGTTTTGAGCCCAAGTATGTTTTCTGGTTACAATAGAATCAAATTAGAAATCAATCAGAGCTGCGATGAACATTGGGGTACATGTGTTTCTTTCAGTTCTGGTTTCCTCGGTGTGTATGCCCAGGAGTGGGGTTGCTGGGTCATATGGCAGTTCTATTTCCAGTTTTTTAAGGAATCTCCACACTGTTTTCCATAGTGGCTGTACTAGTTTGCATTCCCACCAACAGTGTAAGAGGGTGAAAAGACAGCCTTCAGAATGGGAGAAAATAATAACAAACGAAGCAACAGACAAAGGATTAATCTCAAAAATAAACAAGCAACTCCTGCAGCTCAATTCCAGAAAAATAAATGACCCAATCAAAAAATGGGCCAAAGATCTAAACAGACATTTCTCCAAAGAAGACATACAGATGGCTAACAAACACATGAAAAGATGCTTAGCATCACTCATGATCAGAGAAATGCAAATCAAAACCACAATGAGGTACCATTACACACCAGTCAGGATGGCTGCTATCCAAAAGTCTACAAGCAATAAATGCTGGAGAGGGTGTGGAGAAAAGGGAACCCTCTTACACTGTTGGTGGGAATGCAAACTAGTACAGCTGCTATGGACCCAGGTCAGGACATGGAAGCAACCTAGATGCCCATCAGCAGACGAATGGATAAAGAAGCTGTGGTACATATACACAATGGAATATTACTCAGCCATTAAAAAGAATACATTTGAGTCAGTTCTAATGAGATGGATGAAACTGGAGCCCATTATACAGAGTGAAGTAAGCCAGAAAGATAAACACCAATACAGTATGCTAACACATATATATGGAATTTAGAAAGATGGTAACTATAACCCTATATACAAGACAGAAAAAGAGACATAGATGTATAGAACAGACTTTTAGACTCTATGGGAGAATGTGAGGGTGGGATGATCTGAGAGAATAGCATTATAATAATAATATGTATATTATTATAATATACATATAATATACATAAAATAATAATAACATGTATATTTCAAGTGTGAAACAGATCGCCAGTCCAGGTTGGATGCATGAGACAAGTGCTCAGGGCTGCTGCACTGGGATGACTCAGAGGGATGGGATGGGAAGGGAGGTGGGGGGGGGCGGTTCAGGATGGGGAACACATGTAAATCCATGCTGATTCATGTCAATGTATGGCAAAAACCACTACGATATTATAATTAGCCTCCAACTAATAAAAAAATAAAGGAAAAAAAAATAAAGACATAGAGGAAATGTTTTAAGATTAAAAAAAAAAAAGAAATCAATCAGAAAAAGAACTCTGGAGAAATCCTGATGTATTGGAAACTAAATAACACATGCATTGATAGCCAGATTAAAGAACCCATTAAAAGGGGAATTAAAAAGTATCATAAATGAATAAAAATGAAAACACAGTGTATAAGAATTAATGCAGTGCTGCAAAGCAATATTTAAGCAGAAATTTGTAACACTAAGTATTTACATTACAAAAGGAGAAAATTCTTGAATTATGACCTCACCTTAAGACACTAGCTTAAAAAGAGCACATTAAACACAAAGTAACAGAATAATAATGATTAAAGAAGAAATTAATAGATAGAAAACACAAAATGGGAATTTTGAAATATATTTAGTGTCCTGTAATCTCCAATTTGGGAGATTATTTTTTAAAATGAAAGTAGATTCAGCAGCCTCCTTATTCAGTATGAGGACTTCCTCTTAATTCCCTGAATTTACAATGGCACCACATTTATCCACAACATTGGCACCTTGGATATTTGAGTCTAAAAACAGTCTGGTTTAATTTCTCTAAAAACTAAATTTCAGGTATCCTGTTGGGCAATGGTGCATGTATAAATGTCTTTAAACAGCTTAAAAACTATTTTTTTCACATTCTGCCTTTTAGGCACCTGCTATGGTAGCTGTGCAATCAATTCCAGAAAACTTATGAGTTCTTTCGGTTTGACTGCTTCTCTGTGTTCTTTTTTGGTTTTTTTGCTTTTTTCCTGTGGACTGGTAGGTTTTAAATTTCCTGATCCACAAATCACCTACCACTCTTCTGTTTGATTGTTTAACTTTTTTTTTCAGAAGTCTCCTAGTTTCACGAAATATGGAATATATAATTCATCTCTTTACACACATAATTATTTGGGTAGTTTTGTGGTGGTTTTGCCTTGTCCTGATAAGCCACTTTGTAGAATTTTCCCAATTTCACCTATGGCTTTAGTAAATATGTTCTCTGTGTGTGTGTGTGTGTGTGTGCACGCGTGCACACACTCAGTGGTGTCCAACTCTTTGCAACTCCATGGACTATAGGCTACCAGGCTTCTCTATCCATTGAATATTTCAGGCAAAAATACTAGAGCAAAATTACTATTTCCTACTCCAGGAGATCTTCTTGACCCAGGGACCGAACCCGTGTCTCTTGTGTCTCCTGCATTTGCTGGTGATCCTTTACCACTGTGCCATTAGTTTCATTTCATCCAAAACTGTTCAACAATCTTTCCTTGTCTCTCTCAACATAACTGTTTATTTGTTGGTTTATTATTTATTTATTATTTGCTTGTTGAAGACTATGATAGCCAGTTGTTTTGTAGAATCTTAGTTTGGGTTTTCTAATGTTTCTTCATAATTAGATTCATGTTATTTAGCAAGAATACTACACAAGGGAAGCCGTGTCCTTTTGGGTGCATCACAGCCCATGGAGTATATGCGTGCATGCTGAGTCACTTTGTTGATGCCAATTTCATTGTTACTGCTATAAACATACAAACTTTGTTCTCTTGATTGAGGTAGTGTCTGAACTTCTCCAAATTTCATTTACACCTTGACAAGGAAATAATGTTAACTATGCAATTATTCTGTGTCCATAAAAATTTCCCCCACTGTGTGTTCTGTTCTTTTCTTTTCTTCTCTTTTGGTGAGTTATGTTTTATTTGGGGCAAAATGAGGGCTGCAGCCTGAGAACCAAGACCTCAGATAGCCCTGAGAGACTGCTCCGAAGAGGCAGTGAGGGAAGGTCCATACATAAGATTTTGATGAAGAGGGAGTTCAATGCAATCAAAGCACTTAGTGGGTTTTCTGGTTTTCATGCAGATGTCATCATGAGGGGATTTCGTACTTTTCTAGATATGAAGAGATGCAAGTATTGGGATCATGAAATCAGTTCCTGAAAATATCTACCTACCTAAAGACCCGTCCGTCAGTTTCCCTGGAGCCCAGAGTGCCTCACTCTCCACCCTGAATTCCCCTCAGTGGGTGTTGAAGGTCAGCAGCTGCAGCAGCACAGAGTTCAATCTTCCGCAGAGGGAGATTGCAAATACCCTTTTTGTTGTTCAGTCGCTGGCAAATGCTCTTGACAAGTGCCAATTTGTAGTTGAGAGAGCCACCCACTGGTTTTGCATTCATTGTAATTTGTCTCAGTTAATTATTACAATTATTACAATTATTGTTGTAAATTTTTATTTTACTTATATTATCATTTCTTCAACACCTATTAATTGGCATTTGCTGTATGTGTGTATACATACATACATACATATATATATAATATGTATGTATGTCATTAGGAGATCAGAGAGTTTAATATTACTCAGTGTATTATGATCCATTATTGTCATGATTCATTTTAATTCTCTAAACTGCTATAAACTGACCAGTGAAATTCCTACCTACTTGTCTTCTATGTCTTTTGTTATGATTTTAGGATTATAACAAGCATTATGTGCATTTCCTTATTCTTCAGGCACAATAAGTTGTTTCAGGCTCACCTAAAACTCTGTCTTAACCATAGAATCAACCATGACTCCAAGAACTGGGTTCATTAGTTCAGTGAAACATGTAGAAACCAAGATTAGAATTTTTTGTCCTTCAGTTCAGTTCAGTTCAGTTCAGTCACTCAGTCATGTCTGACTCTTTGTGACCCCATGAATCACAGCATGCCAGGCCTCCCTGTCCATCACCAACTCCCGGAGTTTACTCAAACTCATGCCCACCGAGTCGGTGATGCCATCCGCCATCTCATCCTCTGTCGTCCCCTTCTCCTCCTGCCCCCAATCCCTCCCAGCATCAGGGTCTTTTCCAATGAGTCAACTCTTCGCATGAGGTGGCCAAAGTATTAGAATTTCAGCTTCAGCATCAGGCCTTCCAGTGAACACCCAGGACTGATCTCCTTTAGGATGGACTGGTTGGATCTCCTTGCAGTCCAAGGGACTCTCAAGACTCTTCTCCAACACCACAGTTCAAAAGCGTCAATTCTTTGGCACTCAGCTTTCTTCACAGTCCAACTCTCACATCCATACATGACCACTGGAAAAACCATAGCCTTGACTAGACAAGTAATGTCTCTGCTTTTTAATATGCTGTCTAAGTTGGTCATAACTTTCCTTCCAAGGAGTAAGCGTCTTTTAATTTCATGGCTGCAATCACTATCTGCAGTGATTTTGGTGCCCAGAAAAGTAAAGTCAGTCACTGTTTCCACTGTTTCCCCATCTATTTCCCGTGAAGTGATGGGACCTTACTACTATAGAAATAGCTAAAAATTTATGTTCATATATGTAGATGTATATGTGTACAAGAACATTAAAAGTGATGAGTTTCTACGGATACCCCTAAATTTTTCATTCAGTAGTCTTAGGTTCTCTCTTGTCTTCCCCATCTGTCCTTCTGCCTTTCTCTCCTCACACTGCTTAGAAACCTGTCTTTTAACATCAAACATTTATTCATTTGCTAGTTCTATGATACTCACAAATTGCAGAATTGCTGGACCAATACAACTACAAAAAACAAAACTTATATTTAGATTTCAAAATATATTTGTAGTTGTACTTATCTTTATCCTGACAGTGCACAAATATTTGTCCTATGTTCAAAACCTACTTCAGTTAGTATCTCTTTTTTCTTCTGTCCCATTATAGTATTCACTTGAATTATGGGTAAGTTCCTTTGATTCTGTTTGTTTTCAGAATATAAATTGTATGCCTGATAATTCTTGTTCAGTATAAAGCATTAGGATGATCATTACTTAACATATACTTTTAAATGATACTTTTATATACAGGTGTATCTATTTCATTATTTCAAAATATATTTATATAAAGTTTAGAGTTTAGATAATATTAGCACATTCAAATTTAAAAAAAAACTAGCACATCTTTCTAAGATCAATTTTCATAGTTCTCTGAGATGAATTAAGCATACAGTGATGCCTGTATAATTTTGAATAGCTTTGAAAAAGACCCTGAGGGAAGCAGTGAATAAGGATGACACAGGGCCAAGCTGGCGGCGCCAGGCGGGCGTATACAGACTCTATAGGTGCAGTGTACAGATGGACAGGGTCCTCCCCTTCTGAACTCTTTGACCTTCCTTGACATCTGCTTCAGACCCCTTCCCCACCAGGCTAGGCTCCACACTGGAGGACCCATGTCCCCTTTTTGGTCTTCTGTGAAGAAGGCAGGACCTATGGAATGAACAGACACTTTTGAGGACCTTCAAACCCCTTCATACCCCCCCTCCACCCCCAGCCCAGAATCTTGCCCTGCCTGCCCATCCCCTGCAGTCCCCACCTATTCTCTGGGCCTTTTCCAGTGCTTTGGCTGGGAATTTCGTACTCAGCTCTTAGTCTAAACAAATAAATCAGAGATTAAAACATTTTTAAAGTGATTTTTTTAATTAGAGTATTTGGATCCCCCTTATCTAGCTAGACTTTTAAAAATTTTATCTTGAAGATAAGAGTCTTAATTTAATAATCTGTTGCTGTTCGATCTTAGCACAGGTTTCAGGAAAAAAAATAAGTTTTTGCATGTACTGTATTGATTTTTTTTTGCAATATTCTGACATGTAAATTAAGATAAAGTGCTTCCTTATAGCTGAATAAGAACAGATGCACATAATGAATATAACAAAATAGAGAAGCAGATGGTATACCACATCTATAACATCTTAATTCATCCCGTTTTAGGTTATACAATTACCACAGCAAATATACTATATTTAACTGATTTTCTTAGAATCTGCAGGTTCCCTAAAGAAACAAAATGGCTTTTTAAAAGTGTTGCAAATGTATACATATACACAGTATTTTGCTGTTATTGTTGTTGGGATGTATTAACATTCCAAATTAAAAATTAAAAAAAACACATATATCCACATTATATTTTCCTAATTTCCATGAGACAATGTAGTTGATCTTCTGCTAATCAATGTAAGTGCTAAATAAAAGAAGTTTCATGGGAAAATATTTTTCTATTGCATACCGAAGAGGATACACACACACAAACACCATATATATACATATATGTATATGTATACTTACCATCCCCAAAAAGAACGTATGTGCATTCATTTGCTTTTCTGTGATCTACTTTTGTGAACATGTTTTAAATGTATTCATTTTATCATTTATTCTGTGTCCAGAGCACTTTGTTGCATACATTTGAAGAGCAAATTTCAATGAAAAAAAGTTAAAGAATTAAAGCAATTATATAAAAGTTAAAGATGGCTGAAATCCTCTCAGGCTATTGAAGATCAAGAAGGATTTAATCTTGGATTATCCAGATTGATAAAATTGACTAAATAATTCCTTAATTCTCCATTTGATTGTTATTGTGTGATTACAGACTTAAATTAAATCAGTGTTCATGACAAGTCTGGACAATTGGGGTTACAAAATCCTCTTTTCTTCTGTACACATCTTGTCTGATACTTTTCAATTTCTCTAGCTCCCAATTATAAATAGATGGATAATTTTGTAATAGAGTCTAATAGCAACATTCTTATACAATATAAACGATTTGCAACCTTGGCAACACCTAAATTAATTTCAACTTTTCATCTAGTTCATTGTCACATTAGTGGCTAACTTATAGTATCAGCATTTAAGTCATCAAGCAAAAGTTACTCTTACAAAATTAACCTTCTGGTGTTTAAATTTAAATCATATAAGTATGTTAAGTAGTCTCATGATAATAGAATCTCACTGTGATCAATGCTGTAAAAATATGATCTTTGCAACTACTGTATATACCTTATTTTTATGTCTATGTATGTAATTTCAGAATTCTTCTTATTGTAAGTAGATGAATCTATATAAGTAATATATATGTAGATGAACACATGAGAAATATAAGTAGAACATATCAGTAGGTGAACATATTAGAAAATATCTTTCAGTACAATCCGTTCCTGAAAATATTTTGGATTGGGTTCTTAATAAAAGAAAATAATAAAAGATAAAATAAACCAATAAGAAATAGACAAAATAAAAGTCAATTAAATAAATAATAAATACAATAAAAGAAATATAAATAAAATAAAAATAAAATAAACTGAGCATGAGATACTTTTGTAGATTTATAGACATACAAAGAAATTCCAATTATAAAATAATATATTTTTGAGGCAAGGCTACATCCAACAATATGAAATTTAATCTTAGAAAAATTTTTTATGTTGTTAGACTTATTGCTTGGGAAATATTTTGAGTGTTCTGATCATTTTAGTTAAAGTTTACCGCAAGAATGCAAAGTATAATAAGTGGGGAGGGAGGAGGCTGATGAGCCAGATTAAAAAGCAATCAAACCAATAATTAAATTATCTGCCTAATATTATCTCTTTTAGTGTGAGTATTTCTTTAAATGTTCACTTCAGAATGTTAAAAGCTTTCCTACTACAGTGACGCTTGCAATTACAGATAAGGTAGGCAAACATATTTGTACTTTAGTCGGGTCTTTAACCAGAAAATAATGTTGTGCTAATATCATTTTATTTAAGAATATAGGGTATCATTAATTTGGTCTTCATTTTAAAGTATAAAGTGATTATTTAATCATGACAACTTAGCATATGAAACAATTATAGAGTCATCCAGCAAGCCAGTCTTTTTCATGTTTGTATAATGCTTTCCCAAATTAAAAATATAATAGGGCTCGGAACATAATTCAGATAATACAAGGCAGATCACACACACACACAACTAAAGAAGCAATACTACTTGTGGGTAAAGAATTTTCACTTTAAAAAATTATAAGATATAATTATATTTATAGAAATAATGTCTCCTATACCTTCTGCACTGAAGGCAGAGTTGGAGATTAAGCCACACAAAATGAATTTCTCTGAAATATGAAAAGACACATTTGAATACATGATTTAATCATGCAAATTTAAATCAAATTATGTTTTATTTTGTGAATTAAATAGGGCCAGGGATTATACTGATACTCTGATATATATTATCTAATTAAATGGGGGAGTTGAGTCAACACCGAATGCAACACAGAATGCAAATAAGCATTAACAGTGGGAAAGAATATAATGATATGTATTTACTCATCAAATATTTATTCCACACACAACCCCACCTCCCCACCAGGTGCAAGGCACGGAGCTCCATACTATGTACATTATGGTTAAATTCAAACATAATGAAAACGAAAGCCTGTAACTGGAAACAAATTGTGACAAAAATGAGGAACATGTGAGTGCTTTGGGAAAACAGAGAAGATGATTATAATTAAGAATCAAGAAGGATGAAGTCAGAGGGAAAACAAGCAGAAAAACCTGTATTAAGTTGAGGGCATTTTTCTGCATCTTTGCAGATAGGACACATGGCATGTGTAAGTGAAGATAAAGGAGAAATGGGAATACACGCCCCCAAAATAAAAATAAGGAGTTTAGGCTACAGAGGTAAAAACACATAAAGTTTGTAAAAGAAAGGAATGTATTTCACATTTTTCTATTATTATTTAGTAAAGTTTTTTTTTTTTTAAATTTAGTAAAGTTTGTTTTTTAAAGTGTAGGACTTTCCAAAAACTCAAAGCTATTAGTTGGGATTAAAATTTTCAAGGTGAGTAAAAGCTTTAATTAAATTTCTGTTTTGAACACATGCTATTTATTTCCACCAGGAATAACCCTTAACCCTTCTTCTGGTTAAACAATACACAAGCCAGGGCTTCAGGAGTATGTGGCCTGTGCAGTAGCACTTTTAACAAGGGTCCCTGAAATTTCATTTTGCACTGGCCTCCCACAATTGTGCAGCTGTTCCAGACAGCACACTTAACCTTTGAGGGGAAACATACATCTCCTCTCCGTTCAGTGGGTCCTGACTTACTTGGGACTGTTAGCAGAATCATATTCCCCTGGAAGTAGAGATTCGGCCTGATAATCAGGCTGTGAAAGTCAGACCTAAGTTGCCTTCTTTTTAAAAAAACTAAAATAAAGAACTCTTTAGTGTTCTGAGATTTCTAAGGTTTCTTTTCTCCATTGAATGAGAAGCTACAGGGACGTTAGCTAGATCTGGAACTAAGTATTGGGGCCAGGATGAAAAAGCCCATGTGAGACGCAAGCCCACACAAAGAGAAGGGTAGACCTGAGCCTAGTCTACAGCCCGGGTTCCTGAAGCAGCATTTGCGATCTTAGAATGCACTGCATGCGAAGCCTGCCCCATGACTGAACATTTGAAATCGAGACAGTGAATTCCCCAGCTGGCTTCAGCCACATTTGAGTCATTTCATTAAGTCTTGCAGTAGAAAATATCCATATAAAAATGTGTTCAACAGAAGCACGATAGGGAAGAAGCTTCTTTTTTTCTTACTTTTTTTTTTGCAAAATCTCCTCTATAAATATTATGATTGTGGTCACTCAAATTATAATTCAGATTATTCCAGTGATAAAAATGCAATGTATAAAAGGACTCCTAAGGTTGAAGTAGTTTCTGTCATTTCAGTTTAAGATATTTTTTTTTAATGTTTTCATCATCTGTGTGCTTTCTCCCTTACAAAATACATTTATTATGTCCCTGCCAGGTGGACGGTGATTTATTAAGAGACCATCTATAAGTGTGATACTCTACCAGTTTGGGCACCCATTCAATGACTGTCTTTATTAAATATAACTGATTCCTTGATTACTGTCATGAAAAGATAAAAGAAAAAAATAAAAGCATTACTACAATGGAGGGATGCATCCATCACTTTTTTAGCATAAGATGTTTTATTCTTGAAAGGAAGGTTTTTGTGTTTTTTTTTTCTTTTTACTTCCATGTCATGCTAATATTTATCTTATTCTATTTACTTTTTCACTGGTTTTACAAATACAGCTAGGCAAAAATGGCCTGTACAAAAATTTAACTAGGCTATAAACCTGAAAGCGGAAATTATGTGATGTGCAATTCACATATTTTCAAATCTATTGCTATATGACTTTTTTCAAATCTTAAAATGCCATTGATTATAAGATGCACCATTATTTATAGGAGCTTCCCTGGTAGCTCAGATGGTAAAGAATCTGCCTGCAATGCAGAAGACCCAGGTTCGATCCCTGAGTTGGGAGGGTCCCCTGGAGGAGGAAATGGCAACAGACTCCAGTATTCTTGCCTGGGAAACCCCGTGGACAGAGGAGCCTGGTGGGCTGCAGTCCAGGGGGTCGCCACGAATCGGACACAACTGAGTGACTAACACATTATTTTGTATCACACTAGGAAATGAAAAAAAAATGCTACTGAGTAAAACTGAATCACTGATAAGTGAAGTTCTTCAGTCGTGTCTGACTCTTTGCAACCCCATGGGCTGTTAGCCTACCATGCTCCTCCATCCATGGGGTTTTCTAGGCAAGAGTACTGGAGTGGGTTGCCATTTCCTTCTCCAGGGGATCTTCCCGACCCAGGGATGGAACCTGGGTCTCCCGCCTTGTAGGCATCCGCTTTACCGTCTGAGCCACCAGAGAAATCACTTGTAAGACTCATTAAATAGGAAAACTATACACAGAGGAGCCAAGGAAATATCATTAAAATGACAAATTGTTATTCCCAATCGCAATAAAGGACCAGTCTCTCTTTGTTTGACTCAGTACCACATGTGGACTGACTTTAATTTTTGCTCTATTTACTTTGTTCTCCTTACTGATGGATTAGAGCATATTTTCATGTGTTTGTTATCACTTATGTTCCTACCCTATGTGTTGCTCATTATCGTCTGCATATTTTTATTGACATGTTTCTTCTTTTGTTTTTGGAATTTATTTTTTATTTATGCATGTTGTAATCATTGTTGTCCAGTTCTTAGCCGAACCATTCAACCTGTCCTGAGGAACCTAAGTTCTTTTTCTTACGACTTTATTTTCTTAGAGATAGGTTTAAGTTTACAACAAAATTGAGAGGAAAATACAGACATTTCTTATATACTCCATGTCCCCGTATAGGCACAGCCTCTCCCATTAGCAACACCACTCACCACTGAATCACAATTTTTTTTTTTTTTTTTAACCAAGGATGATCTACATCGACAGGTAATCACCTCAACTCCATAATTTACCTTAGGGGGTTCACTCTTAGTGTTACATTTAGATCTCTGTTCCATTTAATTTAATTTTGTGGAGGGTGTAAAGGCTGTGTCTAGATTCATGTTTTAGCATGTTGATACCCAGTTGATCAGCATCATTTGTTGAAACTATTATTGACTTGTTACATTGCCTTTGGTCCTTTGTTGAAGATGTTGACATTATATATACAAATATATACATATGTATTTATTTTTATAAGGTAACATTGGTTTCATGTGTACAGCATTACATTTCTACTTCTGTATACACTACAGCATGTTCACCTTCAAAAGTGTATTTTCTATGTGTCACCATACAGTTAACCTCCTCTAACCATTTCTTTCCCTCCCTACCACTTACCTGCCTGGTAACCACTTCTCTGTTCTCTGTATCTATGTTTTGTTTTTGTTTGGCTTGTTCATTTGTTTGTTTTTCATAACTTGCATATGAATGAAATTGCAAGGTATTTGTCTTTCTCATCTGACTTATTTCACTTAGGATGATACTGTCAAGGTCCATCCATGATGTCACAAATAGCAAGATTTCATTTTTTCTATGGATGAGTAGAATTCCTTTGTATATAATTATCACATCTTTATCCATTTATTCATTGATGAGTACATAGGTACATCAGCTTTTCATATCTTTTCTATGGTAAATAATGTTAAATATAGGGGTGCATAGTTTTTTTAATTAGTGATTTCATGTTTTTGGACAGATACTTGGAAGTGAAAGTGCTAAATCATATAGTAGTTGTATTCTTAATTTTTTAAGAAATTCCCATACTGTTTTTCAGTGTGGCTTTACCAATCCATATTTTTATGGCTTCAGGTCTTATGTTCAAGTCTTTAATCCATTTTGAGTTTAGAATATGATGTAAGATGGTGGTTTAATTTCTTTTTATTTTTTTTTGGCATATTTCTGTCCAGTTTTCTCAACACTGCTATTGAAGAGATTATTCTTTCTCCATTGTATGTTCTTTGCTCCTTTGTCATAAGTTAATTGTTCATATAGGTGTGGGTTTATTTGGAGATTCTTTTTTTTTTTTTTTATTTTTATTTTTTTATTTTTTTTTTTATTTGGAGATTCTTAATTCTGTTCTATTGACCTATGGATCTGTTTATGTGCCAGTACCATGCTGTTTTGATTACTTCAGCTATGTAATACAGTTTGATATCAGGGAATGTGACACCTCCAGCTTTGTCCTTTTATCTCAGGATTATTTTGGATGTTCAGAGACTTTTGTGGTTCTTCATGTATTGTAAATTTTAGATTTTTTTCTATTTCTTCAAAAAATGTCTTTGAGGTTTTGATAGGGATTTCATTCAATCTGTAGACTGCTTTAAATAATATGGATATTTTAACAATATTAATTCTTCCAATTCATAAGTATGGGATAACTTAACATATATTTGTGTCTTCTTCAATTTACTTCAACAATGTCATCGTTTTCATTGTACAAGTTTTTCACCACCATGGTTATATTTATTCCTAGCTTATTTTATTCATTTTTTGTGCTTGTAAATGGGATTGTTTTCTTAATTTCTCTTTCGGCTAATTTATTGTTAGCATATAAAATGCAACTGATTTTTTAAAAGTTTTCTTAATTTTTTTTAATCATGAAAGTATAATAACACATTTACAGGAGACATGGAAAATACAGAACAAAATTACATATAGTTCCACTATATATTACAACTATTTTGTAAGTAGCTAAATTAAGATTTTTTTGTTGGGAGTTTCAATATCAAACTCTCAAAAATTAATTGAATGAATAGACAAAAGTACAAGGATATAGCAGACCTAGAAAACACTATGAAACAATTCAACATAACAAAGATTTATACAATTTTCACACAATATTAGGATACAAATTCTGTTCAAGTTCCCATCGGCTATAAACCAGGAGACACTGGAACATATCCAAGGATATAAAACAAGGAAAATGCAACTGATTTTTTAAGTTGAATCTGTACCTTCAACTTGACTGTATCTGTTTATTATTTCTAATAGTGTTTGGGTTGAGTCTTTGGTGGTGGTTTAGTTGCTAAGTTGTGTCTGACTCTTGTGGACCCTATGGACTGTAGCCCACCAGGTTCCTCAGTCCACGGGGTTTTCCATGCAAGAATACTGGAGTGGGTTACCATTTCCTTCAGTCTTTAGGTTGCCTATATATAAATGTATATTGCCCACAGATGGTGGCAGTTTTACTTTTGCCTTTCCAATTTGGCTAGTGTTTCAGGTCTTTGCTCTAGATTTTTGTTTTGTGTTTACCATTACATATGTATAAAACATTTTTTAAATATAATAGTTTTTTTTTTTTCTGTTGATAGCATCTTATCTTCATTTGACTATATGGGTTTTGGTTTTCTTTTTCCTCTTCCTCTTTGTGTTTTGGTGTTTCAAATTATCCTTTCTTATGTTATGAATTTGTTACAGAATTGAAGGAGCTATAGTTAATTTTACTGCTTCCCTGCTTTTAACCTTAATATTATAATAAAGTGTTTAAAAGTCTATCTGATATAAAGCTAGGAATTTTCTGATTCTGTTTGTCTACCTAGCATCTTACTCAAAGTTTTGTGTACTTTTACCTTTTGGTTTCTGGTGGAGGAGCTCCTTTCTACATTTCTTGTAAATCAGGTCCAGTGTTAATGAACTCCCTCAGCCTTTGTTTGCTTGGCAAAGCCTGTGTTTCTCATTCATCTCTGAATGATAACTTTGCTAGAGTGTTCTTGGTTGACAGTTTATATCCGTCAGTATTTTGAGAATGTCATTCTACTTATTCCTGGCCCATAGAGATACTGCTGAGAAATCTGCTGATAGCTTAGCTGGAATTCCTTAGCTGGGGGGAGGAGAGGGTAGGGGGGAGGAGAGGATGGGGGGAGGAGAGATTCAAATTAACTAGAACCATAGATGCTTCTGCCACGTCTGAGGTTATCAGGTTTATGTGCCCCTCCACTTTGTGTTTGGGGCCAGAATCATGGAAGCCTTTATGACCGGACGAGGGGAGTCACTCTGCCCAGTTCACCCTGGTCATGAGAGAAGCCAGAGTTTTGTGTGCTGCCCCCGTCCCGGCCGGATGCTACCCAATTCTCTGGTGCTGCAGGCTCAGATGCAGAGGCTGGAGGTCCAGGCTCACAGGCACCACCTCTGCTGTCCCCCTGACTCTGCCTCCTCTACGTGTTCTGGTCCACCCACCTTTGAGGGACAGATGTGTGCAATTCCCCAGCATCCTGGTCTGTTGGGCAGAAGCACCTTGGTTGAGTTATATGTGATTTACTGGCTGTAGATTGAAGAGGAAAGAAAAATGTCAATGCTGGCATTAATCCTCCACAGGTGACTTTTTTATGGGGATCTATTTCTAGGTCCTCTGTTCTGTTCCATTTATCTATGTGTCTCTCCATTTACCAATTCCGCACTGTCTTGATTACTGCAGCTTCATAGTAAGTCTTCAATCAAATAGGGTTGGTTAGTCCTCCAATTTAGGTTTTGTCTTTCAGTGCTGGGTTGACTATTATAGGTCTTTTGCCTGTTGATGTGAACTTTAGAAACAGTGTGTTGGTATTCACAAAATAACCGGGAGTTTTGGTTGAGATTGCACTGAGAAAGAAGTTTTTCATATAATGTAGTCAAATCTGTGCCTTAAATGATTTTACTTTTGTGTTCTATTTAAGAAACGCTACTCTATCTAAAGCCCATAATAATATTCTCTTAAATAGAAATAATTTTAACGTGTTTTTATCTAGGTAATCTATCTCATGTTAATTTGTTTTTATATGTGTGTAATGTGAGGTGAGAATTGCCTTTTAATTTCTTTTCCCCAGTGGAAAAATTTATCATCCAATCACTATTTGCTGACTAGATCATCACTCTCTGATATGCCATTCTACTACATCATAAATCAAGGTTTTATATATGTTTCTATCTACTGTTTTCTTTTCTATTCTATGCCATTTTCTGAATTATAAATTCCTATATAAAACTTTTATATATTATTTTGTAGCTTTACAGTTAGTGATAACATCTGCTGGGCAATTTCCTAATACTGATCATTTTCAGAAACAGATTTTGGCTCTTTTTTGTTCTTGGTACTATATGTTTCATGCTCCATGGAGAGTTGTTTTGGAATTTTTTGTTGTTGTTTGAAATTTTTTTCTTAGCAAATCAGTTTGGAGAGAATGGTTATCTTTTTAAGATATTGTGTTTTCTAATACATCAATATTATATTCACATTTCTTTAATGTTTTTAATGAATTTATATTTCTCTCCAAAAATAGCTTTTTCATTGTCTATAAAATTCATTCCTATATATCTTGAATGTTTTGTGTAAATTTTAAATATTTTCAAAACAATTTTATAAACATTTGTTTAAATAAGGTGTTGCTGGTATGTAGAAATTCAGTGAATTTGTGCAGTGATCCTGTGTCCATTAATTGTGCTGAACTCTCCTATTAATTTCAATAATTTATAAATTATTTTCTGTTCTGTATGTGGACCAACTTATTTCAGAAGAAAAGGTTTCCAAGAATTACTGTTTTCAATATTTTATTTTTTAAGTCTTGATTGAATTTTGTTATTATAGTGTTTCTATGTTATGTTTTGATTTTTTGGCCATGAGGCATGAAGGACTCTTTGCGACCTCATGGACTGTAGCCCATCAGGCTCCTCTGTCCATGGAGTTCTCCAGGCTAGAGTACTTAAGTGTGTTGCCATTTCCTTCTCCAGGGGATCTTCCCAACCCAGGGATGGAACCTGGGTCTCCTGCATTGCAGGCAGTTTCTTTACCACCTGAGCCTCCAGGGAAGCCCCTGCATTGGACGGCAGAGTCTTAACCACTAGACTGCTAGGGAAGTCCCTCAATTAAAACCAATCATAAACCCAGCTTCTAGTTCCTAACCCAAACAGCTAGTAGGAAAGTATATCTCAATCATTCATGTGGTTCATGTTCCTTTTTCCTACCTGCTCAAAGTCTGGGAAGTTTGTATGCTTTAGAGAAAAGAGAAGAATCCAAGTCATTTATTCATTGTCCCAGCCCACGTGGATCCTTGAAATCTTCTGTTCAGGCTGCAAACAGTAATTGGGAAGCTGCCAAGCCTCAGAATTCTGGCACTGGATTCTATAGAGATATCCCACATAGCCTTTCCCTGTGAGTACTTGTTCCTTTCTCAACATACTTCAGAGAACCTTGTGAATGCTTCCAACATTCTTGGACCCCTTCCATGTCTATTGAAACCAAAATCTCTCTTCTTTGCTGTCCTCAGGTGCTATATTTTCTGTCCTGTACAGTATCGCCACCTCTACACATCATTCTAGCATAATCTTTTTAATGGATTTCGATTTTATGGGAGAATTTTAAAAGCTGCTGATCTCAAATAACTTTTGGCTTTACTTTGTTTTTTATTGTGTGTTTGTTTTTCCTAGGGAGAAGGGTGTCATGGAGGAGAAGGGAACTGAGAGTAGATTTACTGCTTGTAAATCACATGGGTTTGTTAGAGCATAAATTTGTATCTTAAACTGTATGGCCACACTTGTAATGGGGATTTGTTGGTGAGGGTCTGAGGGGTTGAAATATGAATCACTCATATCTCCCCATTGCCCAGATCTATGTTCAAATTACATGTATCTCTGCTGTATTCTTTCATTGCTGCTGTAACTACTTACCACAGACTTAGTGGTTTAAAGTGTGTTATCTTATAAATCTAGACGTCCAAAGTTCAAAATCAGTCTGCCTGAACTGAAGTCAAGGTGTTGGCAGTGCTGGTCTCTTTGGGATTCCTTGACTCTTGGCTCTTTCTCCACATTACACCAACCTTTTGCTTCTGTTGTCACATCTCTTACTACTCACTCTAATCTCCTGCCTCCCTCATTTAAGGATATGTGTAATTATACTAGGACTCCCCAGGTGATCCAGGGTAATCACCCCATCTCAAAAGCTTTCATATAATTCTGTCTCCAAATTTCCTTTTGCCATGTAAATTAACTTTCACATGTCTGGGGCTTAGGGCACACATGTTTTGAGGAGATATTTATTTGGCTTGCCACAACTGACTATTGAATGTCATGACTTTCATGCTTCATAGAAATTTCAATTAGAAAAAATTTAATGTTTAATATTAATATTCTGATGAAATTTCCTTCTATATATCCCTGTGGGTGAAAACAACTTCTCAGCTAGTTGCTAATCATCATCCTATGTTCTTTTCCCCACATCCAGTAATTTTCTAAGTCAGTTGTTATTTTCTTTAAAAAAAATCTGCTCAATTCACCCCTTGTGTTAATTATCATTGAGTTTTGTTTTTAATTTTTTTCTTGTCTCTTACTCATTTATTATAATAACTTTTTGCAGGTTTCCTGTCTTCTAGACTCACCTTCCCCAATTATTTAACACCATAGTAATCAGAGTGATTTCTCTATGACATCATCTGATCATGCCACCTTTTTTCCTGAAGGAAAATGTTAAGATCTGAAGTGGAATTGTGCAATAGCTTCCTGTTGTGTATAGGTTAAAGGTTAAATGTCTGAAATTGATTGACATGGCCTTGTCTCGACGGCACAGATTGTGAAAATACTTCCTAGAATGATGGTGTCATTAAACTTCAGACTTCCCCCTGGACTGAATATCCACAACACAGACAGCAAGTCTCCTTTTGTTTCCTATTGAATTTCCAGTGACTGACACAGTAGGTGACAAATGCACTCTCAATTGTTTCATAAAGGATTGAAGGGCTTTTAAAATCTGGTCTTACTCATTTAAGCTTTTCCTTTTCCCTTTTCACACACACACATACACACACCATATTTTGCTGAATTGTTCTTTTGCATCAAATTTGACATTGTTTTTCTGGTGCCTTGCTTTCTTTTCCTCCTTTACTCAATGGGGGTTTCTAGTAATTTTAGTCTGAAGTGTCCACTTCCAATTAAAAATGAACATGCAAAAATGTGCGTCCATTGAAACAATTCTATGCCTTCTGAAGGCAACTTCCCATCTTGTTGAATTATATACAAATCCACAAATACTAAGCTAAATGTTTCTAGTTCACTCTTTATGTGTGTGTAATACTAAAGAATGCACAACCAAGGGGCTCAGTTGACTGATAATTGAGTGCAAGACTTCAATACTTGTATTAGATTTCCTCTGTGTCCATAAAAGTTACTGCACACTTACTGACTTCAAATGACAAAAATTTCTTATCTCATAATTCTGTAAGTCAGGCTTTAAGGTTAGTATAATTGGTTCCTCTGCTCTTGATTTCATGAAGCCAGAATCAAGGGGTCAGCTGAGTATGGTCCTATGAAGAGAATCTGTTCATAAGTTCATTCAGGTTGTCGACCAGACTGTTGTTGATGTTGCAGTTATGGAACTGAGGTTTCCATTTCCAGCTGATGTTTGCTTCAAAAGGCTGCCTGCTTTTCTTGTCATACTTTCACATGGTCTGCTTACCAACTGCTGCTTCTCCTTCTGCATCATCTTTCCTGACATCTATACATACCACTTGAGCTAACTTGTCTGCCTTCTGTCCTGCTTTTCAAAGGCACCTGTGATTGCAAAAGGTCCCCCTAGATTATCGAAAATAATCTCCCTATTGTATTGTCAGCTGACTAATAACCTTAATAGAGTATTCATCTATGCCTGCTTTCCCAGGTGGTGCTAGTGGTAAAGAACCTGTCTGCCAGTGCAGGAATCTCAAGATACATGTGTTCGATCCTGGGTCGAGAAGATCCCGTGGTGGAAGTTATGGCAACCCACTCCAGTATTCTTGCCTGGAGAATCCCATTGACAGAGGAACCTGGCAGGCTATGGTCCATTGGGTCTCAAAGAATCAGACATGCAGTGACTCCCTTCTTCCTCTTCTTCATCAGCAAAGTTACCTCCCAACAGTACTACTACCCCAACCGTAGTGTTTGAAAAACAAAGGTGAAGCAATCTTGTAGGGAGAGGAATAGTGTTAGAATTCTGCATGCACAGTACTGAAGAGGGAGAAATTCTAACATATGTTACAGAGGAGCATCAAGAAATCTTTGAAATGTTCAGGATATTGTCTGTAAAAGTGAAACCAGAACTACAGGCTCTAGAAAAAAATAATGACAGTTTTGTGAAATAATAGAGACTTAAAATTTCCTTCTTTATTTCTTAATTATTAAGATAGCCTATTTTTTTCTCTCTCCATTGTCTCCTTTCAGGAATTAATAGTAAGCTGGTTTAAATTACAATTGCCTCAGTGTTATCTTTACAAACTCATAAAACATGGAAAAGCTGAAGACACAGCATTCTAGTCTGCTGCAGGCTTGAGCAAAACAGGAAACCAGGTGGGCTCAGTATGTGTTGGGGGCCAGCGAGAGAAGAAGACAGCAGATTGTGTGCCTGAGGCTTTCAGGAACAGAGTGAAAGCTTAACTGGCAGCCCAACCATGAAAAAGTTATTCAATATCAGAAGCAACATTTTGTTTTTAAGATTTAATTACCTCAGACCAAAAATTTTAAGTTTTTTATTGGTTCTTTGATATTTTTGATAGTATGGTTTCTTGCCTCACAAGTTCAAATGATCAAGGGAAACATGTAGTCTGCTTGATTTTTATAAAGCTGAATGGATGTAGACAGCCCTGGTGATTTAAACGGTAAAGAATCTGCCCACAATGCAGGAGACCTAGGTTCAATCCCTGGGTCAGGAAGACCCCTTGGAGAAAGGAATGGTTTCCCACTCCAGTATTCCTTCCTAGAGAATTCCATGGACAAAGGAGTCTGGCAGGCTACAGTCCCTAGGGTCTCAAATTAGACATGAGTGAGTGACTAACCAAGTACAAGAATATAGATAAATATAGATAGATAGATTATTACATTATTTTTAAAACATATTCTGAAATTTGGTTTACATATGAAAAGAATATGATTTTCTTTAATATCTTTTTATACTACTCTATGATTTCTAAATTTTCCTATGTATAAAATAAATAAGCATTATTTTAAATTAATAATTAAATAGCTGCTAACAAGTTACTTTTTTTGCATTACTGGTAGCATCTATTATTTTCCCTCTTCCTACTTCCTTCCCACTTTATTCTTTGGTTCAGTGTAAAGTATATCTGGAGGCTCCAAAATTTACCACATACTGCAATATAAAAATGAATGAGGCAGTCCTAGATTTTGATAATATCAGTTTGTGATGGAAAGACAGGCCCAAAATATTTCAGTTCACTGTGTACAGAAAATGTGACAAATAAGGAAGTTTCTACAAGTCAGCATGAAAAGATAAGGAATGTACAGAATGTAAAGTAACCACCCAGTAGTTGGACTGGCTGGTGGAAAAGGTTTATTTTACAGATCTCCTCTTGAAGGGTGATTTAATCCATATATTTTTGAGGTTGAATTTTAACACATTCTATTTGGTGAGATTTATAATGATATCAGATACCTATTCCTGCAACAATAAAGTAGTTTTGCACTGGAGGAGGAAGGGACACTCCTTGATGTAAGTTACTTATCGAACTGGCCAAGAGCATCCAGTTGTCCAAGGATACCTTTTCTTGGTACCTATTCTACTTTTCTTCTCATGATAATGGTAGCCAAGGAAAAAAAAAAAGTTTATATTAGGTATACCACCCCTGATCTCTACTAACCTGATTCAGTACTCTTCCAAAGAGATGACATAAGCAAAAACATTGTGATTTTTGTGCAAACCTGGATCCACATGAGAGCTAATCTCTCCCTACCATGACACATCACATGCGTACTCAAAAATTAAAATATTAGATTCATGCAAATGATTTTCATGGTCCCCCTTCCCACTTTCAATCATATTCCGTTCCAATAGAGAAATCCTAGGGCAGCCACCACTATTATGGAAGATTAAACAATCTTTTTAGTGCCTGTATGGAATGACCCTGAGTTTATTATCAGTGAAGATACCTCAGTTTATATTGGTACTGATATGCAAAGTGCTAAGTGGTTAGTGCCCACATACATTGCTTTACTTTTTTCTTACAGGGGGAAGGAGGAGGAGGGAGTAAAATACTACAAAGAAAACTGCATTTTTAGAGTATGCAGGGTCTATTCCCTGACCAGGGATCAAACACAGGCCCCCTGCATTGGGAGCTCGGAATCTTAGCCAACAGACCACCAGGGAAGTCCCCTGTACTTTTACATGAATCATAAAACATGCTCCTAGTTATAGCTGTGGTGATAATTAAGGACAATGCAGTTTTGTTACTTCTCCCACCAGTTACCAGGCATGTGATAGTTTAGTAACTCCCATTAGACATGATATAAGTATGTGTGTATGCCTGTAGGCATGTATTTGTTTTTACTTGTAGTAATTTCAGATTCTCTTTGTGTTTTCTAGTCATTTTCAAGGAATAATTTCCAAATGCACATGACAATTTTTTTTCTGGAAACATTAATTCTGTGTAAACGTTATTTAAAATTTCTCATGTAAATCACCTATTATAGGCTTTGGGGGCTTCAAAACCACTGTGGACATTGACAGCTGCATGAAAATAAAAGATGCTTGCTCCTTGGAAGAAAAGCTATGACAAACCTAGACAGTGTTGTAAAAAATAGAGACATCACTTTGCTGACAAACATCCATATTGTCAAAGCTGTGGTTTTTCCAGTAGTCATGTGTGAATGTGAAAATTGGACCATAAAGAAGGCTGAGCACCAAAGAACTGATGCTTTCAAACTATGGTGTTGGAGAAGACTCTTAAGGGTCCCTAGGATTACAAGGAGAGCCAACCAGTCAATCCTAAAGGAAATCAACCCTGATTATTCATTGGAAGGACTGATGCTAAAGCTGAAACTCCAGTACTTTGGCCACCTGATGCAGTGAACCAACTCATTGGAAAAAACCCTGATGCTGGAAAAGATTGAAGGCAGGAGAAGGGGCAACAAAGGATGAGATGCTTGGATGGCATCACTGACTCAGTGGACGTGAGTTTGAGCAAACTCTGGGAGATGGTCAAGAACAGGGAAGCTATGGCTTGTTGCAGTCCATGGGGTTGCAAAGAGTCAGACACAACTGAGCGACTGAACAACAGCGAGAGTATAGCTAGCCATAAAAACCACACACAAAAAACTAGAGTTATCCGTTGTACACATAAAGTGAAGATCATAGGAAATATTCTGGTAAATTTTTGCAAAGGAAATACAATAAATGAATACCCTCAGAAAATAATACTGACTATTTCACCTTCCCCTTCAATACAGGGGGAAATTTATATAATCAATTCTCATGAGTCTATGGATCATCTGGGTAGCTTTTCTAATTTTGACTGGACTCATTCATGTGTCTGCATTTGGCTGTGTATCAAGTAGGCAAGACTGCTAAATTTGTCTAGGTTTTTTTTTTGTTTTGTTTTTTTTTCATGTATTTGGGGCTCGGCTGGCTGTAAGCTGGTCTAGAATATCCTTAGCTGAGAAAATGGGCTCTTCTCCAAATGATCTCTGTTTTCCATTAGATTAGTTTCTTCTCACAAGGGACGGAGGTACCCAAGTGAGAGAACAGAATCAGGCAAGGCACTTGAAAGTTGCAGACAATCACTTCAAATACAGAGGAAATCACAGGACAGTCCAGATGCAGGCTGTGAAGAAATGGGCTTTGCCTCTTACAGAGAGACGCTGCAAAGTCACTTTGCAAAAAGCATGAATATGGGCTTGAGTGAAAAATTGGGATTACTTTTGCAATCAAGACAATAATATATATGTATAAAGGGTAATGATAGTTGCTATGGAGAGAAAGAAGAAAAGACTTCAGAGGATAACAGAAGGCTAGTTAGTTACTTCGGTCTCTCAGTCGTGTCCGACTCTTTGCTATTTGTACAGAAATCCTGGGCTATGGTAATGTTCTGGGTTCCTGGGTGTCTCAGGTGGTAAAACCACCTGCCAATGCAGGAGAAGCAGGCAGGAGAGGCAGGTTTGATCCCTGGGTCAAGAAGATCCTCTGGAATAGGATCCCACTTCAGTATTCTTGCATGGAAAATACCATGGACAGAGGAGCCAGACAGACTACAGTGCGTGGGGTCACAAAGAGTTGGACATGACTTAGCACAGAATAGCAGCAACTGAGCAGGCTTTTAATGGAGGGACAAAGGAAAACCATTGGAGGCTTTTGAACAAAAGAGGCATGTCCACACAGTATATGAGGGAAGAAATTAGCATAAATCTGGAGTTCAAAGGTAAGGTATGAGTTGAGAATACAAATATAATCTGCTAAAACTAAAATTCTCATTTATACCATATACATTTAATAAATTTCATTAAATTATATTTATATGAATTTAATATATTATGAAATAATATGAAATCCTGATTTCTGTAAACATGTGTGAGAAAGCTGTACCATTTGCAAATTTGATAAATATAGTTTCTATATGTGCTCCCAAGTTTAACATGTAAGAAACAAGCCCAGTTATTTGCTTTTTGCATCACTATAAATCACTGGTTACTAGAAAAATAAGAATTTTTAATCTTGGTTGCTTTTTGCTACCGACAAAAATAAACTATGTTTACTTTTAGCATAGTTTTTTTAAATAAGCATAGTTTATGTAAATATTGCCTCTTTTGTTTTTCCCCTTTCGGCATGTCCATGAATCTCCTCCAGTCCTGGATCATTTTTTACCTATATGAATGTTAAAGACATCAACCAATGAAATGTTTTACTTTTATTAAAGTAATACATACACACAAATAATTAAATAAATACATGGAATTGGGGGAGAATCAGTGTAGAACCTAAAAGAAAAGCCATGGCTTACTTCCAACAGAAAGTGTATAAAGTTGTGATCTTTCTGTATTTCGAGGAAGCTAATACAATTGATGCAACTCAGAAATTCCAATTAACTTGACATCTGTTGAAAACAGAGCAGAACAGCATACAATCTGTTTCAAATATTTTTGCATAAAGTGGCTAACAGACAGTTTAATAAAGCAAAAAATAAGGGGAGTAAGTCTAGTAATTTATTGACTATTAAGTAATGAGTAGTTGATAACTTGGAAGAAAAGGCAATTCAGATAATCAATCATAAACAAGCAGAGAATACGAATTTAGAGTTTTAAGGAAAAAGCACAGAAAATAATAACTTCAGGAAGGTGTAGTATTCTGCTAGTAACACTAAAAAAGATTTATTTAATGCATGTTATGAGTTTCAAAAAATGAATCCTATGGCTATTAAAAACTGACAAAGCAAACTAAGATACTATAGGAATATATGTGTATACACACACACACACACACACACACACACACACACACACTGCACATAAAGTGTATGTGAGATATGTTTAGCCATGAAATACAATGGCTTATTCTGATCATATTTAACATATTCCTTTGTTTTTTTAAGTTTTTGTGGTTTTTTTTTTGTCTTCCTTGTGAAAATGCAAGAAACTTTTACTTGAGAGGTATTTAAATGAAGCACTTATAAGTGAGGCTTCTTTGATGACGATATTCTGAATTTCTTCAGTGAAGATTCTGTCAGTCTCAAAATTTTCAGATGCTGTGCTGAAATGTAATAGGTGATCAAATTTTAAAGTCCTAAGTGATCCACATGACTCACTGTTATTAATAAGTTATCTCCCTTTTAGATTTCAGTTACAAAGGATGAATAATTCTAGACTAGAGACAACATAGTCACTATAGTTAAGAATACTATATTTTATATCTGAGTGATACATGAAACCACTGGAGGATTTTAATGGTAATATGATATATTCTGACATATTTTGTTGTCACTGTTATCTTTAACAGCTTACTTGAGGTCTATCAATACCATAAAATGTACCCATTTAAGTATGTTAGTGTACATACTGGTATATCTATATCAACACATTCTAATGTATATTTTGAATAAATATGGAATATTTACATCACCCCTAAATATTTCCTGCTGCCCATTTTCAATCAAATGTCTGCTCCTATCTCTTACCCAAGAAAATATGGATCTACTTTTTGATATGTAGGCTTGCTGTGTTTAGAAATTTCATATATTTGTAGCATTTTTTTAGATTCCACATACAAGCAAAATCGTTTGTCTTTTTCTGACTTACTTCAGTCAGTGTGACAATCTCTAAGTCTACCATGATGCTACAAACTACATTATTTCATTCTTTTTTATGGCAGCATAATATTTTATTGTATATATGTACCACATCTTCTTTATTCATTCCTCTGTTGATGGACATTTAGGTTGTGTCCCTGTCCCAACTAATATAAATAATGCCATAGTGGACATTGGGGTGCATATATTGTTTCAAATTATGAAACATATATGCCCAGGAGTGGGATTGCTGGATCATATCCTAGCTATATTTTTAGTTTTTTCAGGAACATCCATGTTGTTGTTGTTCAGTTGCTCAGTTGTATCTGACTCTTTTCGACCCCATGGACTGCAGCATGCCAGGCTTCCCTGTCCTATACCATCTCCCGGAGTTTGCAACTCATGTCCATTGAGTCAGTGATGCCATCCAACCATCTCATCCTCTGTCACTCTCTTCTCCCACTGCCCTCAGTCTTCCCCACCATCAGGGTCTTTTCCAATGAGTCAGTTCTTCACATCAGGTGGCCAAAGTATTAGAGTTTCAGCTTCAGCATCAGTCCTTCCAATGAATATTCAGTGTTGATATCCTTTAGGACTGACTGGTTTGATCTCCTTGCTGTCCAAGAGACTCTTAAGAGTCTTCAGCATCACAGTTTGAAAGCACCAATTCTTCAGTGCTCAGCCTTCTTTACTGTCCAACCTTCACATTTGTACAGTGCTATTCCTATTCACATTCCCTTCAACAGTGTAGGAGGGTTCCCTTTTCTCTACACCCTCTCCAGCATTTATAGATAATAGATTTTTTTGTTGATGTCCATTCTCACTGGTGTGAGGTGATACCTCATTGTTGTTTTGCTTTGCACTTCTCTAATAATTAGTGATGTTGAGCATGATTTCATGTGCTTTTTTTTCCTATTTGTATGTCTTTCTTGGAGAAAAGTATACTTAGATCTTCCTCTCACTTTTTGATTGCTTATTTGATTTTGGTATTGAATTGCATGAGCTGGTTGTATATTTGGGGGTTAATGTTTTGTTGGTCACTTGATTTGCAAATATTTTCTCCCATTCTGAGGGTTGTTTTCTTGTTTCCTTTGCTGTACAAAAGCTTTCAAATTCAATTAGGCCCCATTTTTTATTTTTGTTTTTATTTTTATTACTCTAGGAGGTAGATCAAAACAGATCAAATGAACTCATTCAGAAAACAGAAATAGAGTCACAAATGTAGAAAACAAATTTAAAGTCACTAGGGGGGCAAAGGGGAGGGGTGGGATAAATTGGGAGATTGGGATCGACATATTCAAACTATTATATATAAAATAGGTAACAAATAAGAACCAGCATAGCACAGGAACTCTGCTCAATCCTTTGTAATGGCCTTAATATAGGAAGAGAATCTAAAATATAGCAGATGTGTGTGTGTGTGTGTGTGTGTGTGTGTGTGTGTATGAAACTGATTCACTTTTCTGTACAGCAGAAATTAATGCAACATTGAAAATCAACTATACTCCCAATAAGTATTATTAAAAAAGAAATTTCATATAAACAGATCATATAATAATTGTCTTTTGTGTTAGGATTCTCTCTCTTAGCATGATGTTTTGAGGTTTATCCATTAATATTATGTTAATATTTCATTAACTTTAATGTGTTAATGTTTCATTCCTCTTTTATTGCTGAGAAGTGTTCCAACTTTTTCATAGATATATAGCAAGAATCAGACTGACTGAAAAATCTTAAGAGATCTATAAGACTTACTCTCTAATTTTGCAAACAAGATATTTGATATTCAGAAAAGTTAAGTGTCCAGACAAAATACACAGAGCTAGTTGATGGCCAAGCCCTCTGACAATAGTAACGAACTCTCCGAACTTTAAAAAGAAAATGTCTCCATGACACTTTCTCTTCCCACTGTTTCCTGCCTTCTGTCCTTAATCTTATACCCATGAGTCACTTTTAATGTTTCATCCTCTTTTCATTAATAGATTTCTCATTTATTGAAAATCAGTTTTTTGAAATTGAATTTCATCAACATTTATAATGAAGCCATATGCTTCTCCCTGCTTCTGTTTTATGTTTCATCCAGCTCTTATTTCTATCAGCCCAGAAAAGCATGTCTTTAAGAAGTCCAACTTATAAAACTATGATAGTTTTGATTATACATTTTGATGTGATTTACATTTGTATTTCTCATTTATTTTGTTGTTGTATCAATAATAACATATACATTTTAAACCCTAGTACTCTACTTATTCCATTTGTTGAGGAAAGATTTCTCTTCACCTCTTTAATTTGATTTGTGACCCTCCATCATCTAAACCTTCTACTTTATCTTCGTAATCTTCACTTTACAGACTAAATTTCTTTCTTCAAGGATATATCGTTTATGAAAATACCTACTGACATAAATAACTCTTGATGTACTAACAATACACAAATCTCAAAGTGGCAGTGAGTAGTTTGAAATGAGGTTGCTGACACATTTGATATATCTATACAGTTTTCTTATTTCATTAGAGCAAATAAATAAAGATTGATAGATTTCCTCTGTTAATAACAAATCTGACAGTACTTGGAGAAAATATCTGCATCACAATGGTACCAAAGTCAGATGTCAGTTTCTTTTTTTTTTTGACATCAGTTTTTAATGTTTGAGTGCTGTCAGGTTGCGAGTTTCACCATCCCTTCTCCCCTCCTCCTGCCCCACATTTAAATAAGCAGAGAACAGAGTCTTTGTGCTCCTTCTCTCAACCCTGGCAGGAGGGTCACATCTAAGATCCTCTGCCCACAATTGGAAACATTATGCCTAGCCCTACCCCTGCATCATAATAAAATCCCCAAGCCAGTCTCCTTTCCCAGCTCTCTCAAACCATTTTAGACCAACTTGGGAGGCCTACTCTATACTCCTCCAAAACACTTATTTTGCAAGTACAAAAACATACCTCATTTTATTGCACTTCTTTTATTGCCCTTTGAAGACATTAAGTGTTTTACAGATTGAAAGTTTGTGCAACCCTGTCCCAAGCAAGTCTATGGGCAGCATTTTTCAAAAAACATTTGATCACTCTGTGTCTCTGTGTCACATTTTGGCAACTCTCACAATATCTCAATCTTCTTCATTATTATTATATTTGCTATGATCATCTGTGATCAGGGACTTTTGATGTCACGATTGTAATTGTTTTAGGGTGCAAACTGCATCCATAAAAATCTTGTGACATCCTAAATTATTATGAGAATGAATCAATGAATTAATGTATATAAAATGCTCAGGATAACACCTGGTTCCTAAAAAAATTCAGCGTTAAACACCTAGTGTTATTAGCATTTTTATTGATATTGTTGAAATAAGCATGGGGATAGGCATCAGACACTTATTGTCCCAGTCCTATTGTTCAGTTATCTTTGAACTGTGAAGAATGTTTTCACATTTTCTGGACATGTATTTCCTTTCATTTCAAATTTTAAAAAGTTTTTCACTGCCAAAATGGACCTTAAATGCTAATTTTAAATTATATATGAACTCTCCTCACGCTTTTCTCCTTCATTTTTTTTCCTCTTCAATTAAAGTGCAGCAATTCCTTAGATGATGCAATTGTCTTTGACAATATTGATGAAAATCTCAGTTTTGAGGTAGCTAACAAATAAATTAAGGCAACAGTCAGTGCCAGCTACTGACCCTCATCAGAGTCCAGGGAAACAACTCAATGCTTTTATTTTTTAGGTTCTTTGTTTGTTTTTAGATTCTATGCATAACAATGAGATCATACTGTATTTGCTTTTTTCATTTGATTTATTTCTGATTAATTTATTTCATCCATGTTGTAGCAAATGGCAGGGCTTTCTTTTTTTTTTTTCTTGTTACGGCTAGATAATATTTCATTATAAATCCTTGCTCTTAAATGATTTATTGTCCAATAGATTAATATAGTCAATGTAACTATTTTTTCTTGATTCTTAACTGGAGATTCTCTCAGTTGTATTCCTTTCCTCAAAAGAGAAAATTCAGGAATAGATTGCATGGTTTCCTACTTTCTGATTCTCAACTGGAAGCTCAAAATCTCATACTGTAGAGGTTTTTCTACCAGGATGACACTCAAAATCTGCCGGCTGAATAGTTAACTGTTTTATTTACAAGGCAACGGTTTCCATATTGTTTATCGTCAGGGGAGAGAATTATAAAAGGTAAAATTAGAATAGATTAAGATATTCTGTAGTGGTAAGTGAAATATTTAGCAAATTCATAAGTAAACTTATATAAATCAATACCTAGTCACAGAGAACAAGCCGAGTATTTCATAGTGTTCAAAAGCCTAGGATTATATAAAGACTTTAGGAACTATTATTTTCCATGTTTTATGGACTAAATATTTGTGTTGCCTGAAAATTTGTATGTTAAAGCTGTAAACCCCAGTGTGATGTTATTTGGAAGTGAGGACCTTGGAAGTAAGTACATTTAAATGAGGTCATGAAAGTGGAACCCTCATGATGGGATTAGTGTTCTTATAAGAAGAGGAAGTGCTCTCTCTTTTTCTCTCTTTCTGTTTCTCAGCCATGTAAGGACACAGCAAGAAGGTGCAGCCTGTAAGCCAGTAAGAACTTCTTCAGTTCAGTTCAGTCACTCAGTCGTGTCCAACTCTTTGGAACCCCATGAATCGCAGCATGCCAGGCCTCCCTGTCCATCACCAACTCCTGGAGTTTACCCAAACTCATGTCCATTGAGTCAGTAATGCCATACAACCATCTCATCCTCTGTTGTCCCCTTCTCCTCCTGCCCTCAATCTTTCCCAGCATCAGGGTCTTTTCAAATGAGTCAGTCCTTCTCATCAGGTGGCCAAAGTATTGGAGTTTCAGCTTCAGCATCAGTCCTTCTAATGAACAAAACATCCTTTAGGATGATAGGACCTTTCTATTGTTAAGTTCTAATCCTTTTATCCTAAAATATGAATTGTGGGAGTGAGTCTGGTAAAATTTTTACAACCTTGAGACATTCTTTTGATTAATTGTAATAACCAATTTAAAAAAGTATATAACTCCCTTGCTAACACCAGGAAGGGGGGCATTCTCCATCCTCCTTCTGATGTCTATGTCAGAAGCTTTGTCTGCCCCTTTTCTTACTTTAATAAAACTCTGTTACACAAAACCTCTTGAGTGACCAAGCTTGGTCCCTGGTCCCAAAGCTAAATCTTCTTCAGTGATCATGAATCTGACATTGTTCACCATAAGCTACCATAGTTAGTTATTAAAAAAAAATACACACATCAGATATTTCCACGCTACTATCTAAACTCAGGAATAACTAGAATATCTAATATTTTCTTGAATACTTAATTTTCAGGATTAACAAATATGTTTTAAAATTAATTATATATGTTGTTTCTTACATTAATTCTCTGATTACTGAGTATATGTTCATTATATCTATTTTTAAAAAACATAAAAGAGGAAAGGTTATTATATTCTCTATATTTATTTAATTCTATGTATTATTTAATAGATATTTTAACAAATTCAAATTATATTTAATATTTTAACTATATAAATCTGACAATGTCCAAAGTCAAGAAATAGTGTTGTTTTAAAAATTCAGCCATTTGACATTAGAAAACTTGATATTTCATTGCCTTAACTTGAATTTAGTGATATTAAAAATATGTTGAATATAAAACTTTGGAGTTTCCAGTACTTCTATTAGTTACCTAGTCTTGTTCAAGCCCATTCCCCCCCACACACTGGGGATATTATTTGCACAGTTTCTAGTAAACTGTAAGACATTTTCATATATTGAATGACATTTTTTGCCTTCACATAGCAATTTTTTCCAATTCACCTATGTGTCTTTTAAATTTTTCTTTATGGCATACCATTTATGATTTCTAGATGTTAATTTGTTATGAGCAAATCTATTCTTCCTTTGGCGTCTTTTGTATGAGATGATACATATGAAGTATATATATATTTGTGTTCTTAATTTGTTTATTTCTCTTAATTTTTGACTAGTAGACAAACATTGTGATTGTGACTTGCATGTAAGAAACAAGCTGGAGGCAACACAGGATGGGAGTCGATGGTGTTATCATTTAGGTAGACCCGTGAGATGTTATTTGAGGTCTTTGGCTGATTAGTTATAGTAAAATGAAAACAAACAAACAACAAAAAAAACCAGCTACTTCCCTAGGCAATTGCAACTCTTGGCACACAAATGGTGCCACTCCAAAGGTGTGCAAAAATGACAAAAGACTGTAGGGAGAAAAGGTATCTTCTCATATCTGACAAAAAGAGTGAAGTTCTCTGTCAGCTATGACAGTTGGAGAGAAAGCAGTGTTTTTGTCACATTGATAATGTTACAACTCTGGAAGACCCGCAACAATATGTATTCCAAAACGCTAATAGTGATAGAAGACTTGAAGAATACCAACTGGAGAAGCCAGCAATCAGCAGAGGGACATTAGAAGAGCAAAAGCAGCCACGAGGCAGGATATAAACTTGTTCTTACAAGCAAGAAAGAAAGCTCCTGAAAATTCCCAGCGGCCAAGAAAGTAGCAGATGAGGAAAGTATTTGTGGTTTGGGAAACTTTGGTCATGTAACTAGGTGACAAAAAGGTCATAAAAGTTTATGTGAAATGTTACTGATCTTTATTGTGATTATGTTACATTTTGATGGTAATAATAGACTTGTACAGAGAAAGAAATGAGATTAGTACATGATTCCACTTGCTGATTTGCTTACACGTTCAAATTCAACATAAATGCAAAACATATAATTTTATTATTTCACATCTGCTTTCAGAAACTACATATTTTCACTGGCTATTACTAGTCCTGAAAGTGAATTTCAAGACATATTTAGTTTTAAGAGAAAATAGAAAGAATAGGGAGAAAAATATTTTCAAAATCAATGAAAAGAACACATTAAGGAAAATGTCAAGAATGATCAGGGACATGAAAAATAAAATAATATTTTGGTTAATATCTAAATCATTTTTTTACAATATAAACCATTCTTTCTGATGCATAAGCTCTAATATTTATTCTTTCTCTTGACAATTATTTTGCTCTTTAAAACATTTCTTACCTTGAAAACATTAAATATAAGGCTACAAAGCCAGAAATTGATGTCTTAGAAATGCTACTTTTGGAAGAATAAGGTTGATGTTCTTCAGTTTTCTAATCTCTTACATTTCCTTTTGGTTTAATCAATGGACTATAGATGAACAAAAACTAAAACTGGTGTGTGCATGTGTGCCTGTGTCTGCTGCAGAAAATAATTCATACATATCACTCAGCATGTGCAATCCTATATATATTACCTCAAAAAAACTTTAATATGAAAGATGTTAGTCAAGATTCATGGTGAGCAATTTGTTCAGATTTTAAAAAATCTGAACACAGTGATGGAAAACACTGAGAATCAAAGGCTATGATAAGAATATAAAAGGGCTTGTGTGACAGATTCAAAATGAATAAAAATGTGATAGAAGCATGAACATTATCTTCCTGTTTCTTTAACTTGATACTGAGAAGACTAATGGCCATAGACAAGATAAAAAGAAGCCTTGCTTTGTGGAATAGAATGAATGACTTTAGATTTAGAAATGATATTGACCCCTCATCTCAGACATTGAAGAAACTGTAGAAGTATGGGGGGAATAGAGTGGATGAGAAGAAAACTGATTATTCACTTAGAACTTCAGTTCGTCTGAAGTAATCACAAAGTAAGGGAAAAAAGTAGCTGCGACTTTTACTGATCATCAAAGCTACAGATAAAAACTCAGACCAATAAGAATAGAAAAAGACATGAAATGATATAAGAGAATTACTGCTTCTCAATTTGAGAATGAGTTCAGAGATTCAATTTTTAATTCAGAATCTATGTACCCTCTATTCTTTTAATATTAACATTTAAGAACATATTAAAAAGTTTAGATTATAGATGGAAGGTAAACATTTTTTTTTTAAATAGCCAGACAGGTTTAAAAGGAAAAAAATAAATTTGTGGTGATATTGGATCACTTTATTATAATAGGATTATGCACCTAAAGTGGATTTCATATTTGCAAATTTACTGAGAACTTATAGAAACATTCTTAAAAATATTTATAGAGAAGTGGTTAAGAAATACATAGAAAATATTGAAGAAGCATTGTATAATGGTCTGTATATGTAAGGTCAGTGCTAACACCAATATTATTTTTAAATATATAATTATTATTTACATGAAAAATTTACTCATCTTTGAGAGCAGTTTCAAAGTCTTATATCTCTGAGAGTTTCCCCAATATTTCTTCTTTCTAGATAGACTTAAACTCTCCTTATCAAACACTGTTTACAATAACAGCATAATGGGCAGATTCTCCATTTATTAAATTAATAATGTGTGAAAGCCTACATGTGAATAAATACATGTACAAATTAGTTTCAGATTATCATAAATTTTATTAAATAATATAGGTTACCCTGATTAAAAACATATATAAGCTACTACCCAAATCAATCTGCAGATTTAATACAATCTCTGTCAAATTCAGTTCAGTTTAGTTCAGTTCCGTTGCTCAGTCGTATCCGACTCTTTGCGACCCCATGAATCGCAGCACGCCAGGCCTCCCTGTCCATCACTAACTTCCGGAGTTCACCCAAACTCATGTCCATCAAGTCGGTGATGCCATCCAGACATCTCATCCTCTGTCGTCCCCTTCTCCTCCTACCCCCAACCCCCCCAACATCCGGGTCTTTTCCAATGAGTCAACTCTTCGCATGAGGTGGCCAAAGTATTGGAGTTTCAGCTTCAGCATCAGTCCTTCCAATGAACACCCAGGACTGACCTCCTTTAGGATGGACTGGTTGGATCTCCTTGCAGTCTAAGGGATTCTCAAGAGTTTTCTCCAACACCACAGTTCAAAAGCATCAACTCTTCAGCACTCAGCTTTCTTTATAGTCCAACTCTCACATCCATACATGACTACTGGAAAAACCATAGCCTTGACTAGATGGACCTTTGTTGGCAAAGTAATATCTCTGCTTTTTAATATGCTATCTAGGTTGGTCATAACTTTCCTTCCAAAGAGTAAGTGTCTTTTAATTTCATGGCCTCATTCACCATCTGCAGTGATTTTGTAGCCCCGAAAAATTAAGTCAGCCACTCTTTCCACTGTTTCCCCATCTATTTCCCGTGAAGTGATGGGAAATTACCCATGACAAATAATCTTAGAACAAATGTCCTAAAATTGTATGAAATGATAAAAAATCCAGAATTGCCAAGGCAATCCTGAGGAAAAAGAACAAAGCTGAAGGCAAAACCCTGTCAGACTTTAGACAATGCTACAAAACTATAGTAATCAAAACAACATGGTATTGGCACAAAAACAGATATATGGATCACTGAAAGAGAAGAGAGAGCCCAGAAATAAACCCACACACCCATGGCCAATTATTCCTCAACAAAGGAGGCAAGAATATATAAGGGAGAAAAAGCAATCTCTTCAGCAAGTGGTATTGAGAAAGCTGGAGAGCTACATGTCAAAGAATGTAATTAGAACAGCCTCTAATACCATATACAGAAAAATAAGCTCAAAATGGAATAAAGACCTATCTGTAAGCCATTAAAAGTAGATTTAGTTTTTGGGCAATGACTATAGTGGGCTACCAAATTTTATATAGGAAGAGCCTAATTTTGTTAATTGGACTTCCCTGGTAGCTCAGTGGTAAAGAACCCCCATCTGCCAATGCAGGAGACACAGGTTTCATTCCTGGGTCAGAAAAATTCCCTGGAGAAGGACATGGCAGGCCACTCCAGTATTATTGCCTGGGAAATCCCATGTGCAGAGGAGCCTGAAAGGCTACAGTCCATGGGGTTGGAAAAAGAGTCAGAAATGACTTAGTGATTAAGCAAAACAGCAAGTTTTGTTAATAAAAAGTATACACAAAAACAAAATAAATATATGAGCATGTTCTCTTGATGAAATTATCAGGTGAGAGGCAGTAGTAATTAAGTCCTGAATATGTGGTTCATGCATGCTCAGTCATGTCTGACACTTTGCCACCCTGTAGACTGTGGCCCATCAGGCTCTTCTGTCCATGGAATTTTCCAGGAAAAATTATAGGATGAGTTGCCATTTCCTACTCCAGGGAATATTCCTGGTCCAGAGATCAAACCCACATCTCCTGCATTGGCAGGCAGGTTCTTTACCACTAATGCCACCTGGGAAGCCCAGTCCATGGTAAGGAGATGTGGTAGGATTCAGCTAAGTGGTGCAGGGAAAGATCTCGGTGAAAATCATTTAAGTGACAGTTACAAGGAAGTTGGTGGTACTGTCTGCATGACATTTTTCTATCAGCAGTGAGTGATTACAAGAGAAATTCCAACGGAAAGAGAGAACAGAACAAAAGGACTCAAAAATAGGAAAATCCAGAGTGTTTATGAAGCATAGTTGATATACATCATAGTTTAGCTGAAACATGGCAACCCACTCCAGTATTCTTGCCTGGGAAATCCCATGACAGAGAAGCCTGGTGGGCTATAGTTCATGGGATTCCAAAGAGCCGGACATGACTGAGCGACAGAATACTACAACTTAGGGGGACTCTGATAGAGAACATTGGAAGGAAAGATTTGAGGACATATTGTATCCAGCCTTGAATACCAAAATGTATCAATTGTAATTAATTTGGTAAGCAACAGGGAACCAACGATGGTTACTGAGCAAGAGAGTAGCCTGAGTGTCATTGTCTGTGGCAGAATTTAGGTTTTTTTTAATATTGAAAAATGTTTCAGTGTGGTACATTTTCTTTATCCATTCATCCATTGCCAGACATTCAGTTTGGTTCTAAATGTCTTGACTCTTGTCACAGATGGGGGTTCTTTACCGCTGAGCTACCAGGGAAACTAAACCTCTTGACTCTTGTGAATAATGCTGAAATGAACATGGGAGTGCAAATATGTCTTCAAGATGCTAATTTTCTCTCCTTTGGATAGGTACCCAGAAGTGGAATTGCTATGTCATATGATAGTTCTATTTTGATTTATACTCTACATTGCAAATGCTGCATATCATGTATTAAACATTTTCTATAACATTATATATTATATACTTAGACATGTTTTATATACTATATATTGTGCTACTTAGTATATATATATCCAGCATATTTTATGCTACATAAGCTATATATTTTAAATTTCATAAGATATATATACTGCCGCTGCTGCTGCTGCTGCTGCTAAGTCGCTTCAGTTGTGTCTGACTCTGTGTGACCCCACAGATGGCAGCCCACCAGGCTCCACCGTCCCTGGGATTAGACCCTTGTATAAGTGCCTTAATTCATTTAATTCTTATAATTATTCTTGAGTTGAGGAAAAGTTTATTTCCCAAATCCTATAGATGAAGATTGAAACTAGCTATGCAAAGCATATTATTCTCATTTTTTATTCTAGAGAAAGCATAGAGTTAAAAATGTGAGAAAGGTTGTATCCAAAGGGGAACTATTACTTAATCACTTGTGAATTTCTCTTATATTAGTTGTGGCAAGAACTGCTGGCAATATTCTAAGGACATGCAGGTGATCTTGGCACACCCTTTGGTTGGTGGTTTAATCGCTAAGTCATGTCCAACTGTTTGGGACCCCCATGGACTATAGCCCACCTCTGTCCACGGGATTCTCAAGGTAAGAATACTGGAGTGGGTTGCCATTTCCTTCTCCAGGGCATCTTCCAGACCCAGGGATCGAACCGAGGTCTCCTATATTGCAGGCAGACTCTTTACCAGCTGAACCACCAGAGAAGCCCCGGCATGCCCTTTAGTTCCCAGTTTTACTCAAGGTACCTTAATTTTCTGCCGCTTGGAGGCACTCTTGCACCATTGGATAGAACTTCCTGGCTTTGAACTTGGCTTCTCAGGAAACTCAAAGGTTAAGACTGAGGCTTAAACCGCAATCTGTAAAATCTGCACACCTTAATCAATGAAGTTGATGACCAGAACCTGTCTTTACTGTCAGGTCAAGTATTGGTGTCACTATTTCAACTGTGTTCTGAACACAGAAACTACCAAAAGATCCCATGTTCTTCAGGTTATAGGAAACTGCCCATCCTTCCCTTCCAGACAGATGGTAGTGTCCTAGGATGTTCCAGGCTGTGGCGGGACGCGCCTTCAGACAGCAAAGCCTGGAGTGAGCTGCCTACGAGGATGAGGCTAAGTAGGTAGAAAGATGGAACCAGTCAGAAGGTGCTGGATTTAAATACAGAAGGAATACATAATATAAGAGGTCAGAAAGTACTGATCTTCGGGGAGTTTGACTGGAGTGTGGGGAGTTACATCCAGTTAGCTTACTTGAAGTACTAAAGTTATAGGACTCTTCTGTAGGTCTCCCTGGCTGCTGATGGGCAGGTAGCAATTAAGGGAGCTAAGGTAGCAGAAACTGAATTAGAACTATGATTTAGAATTGGGAAAGTGATTCAAGTTTTAGTGTTATTTAAAATACTACCATGAAATTAAAAGATGCTTGCTCCTTGGAAGAAAAGCTATGACCATCCTAGACAGCATTTTAAAAAGCAGAGACATTACTTTGCCAACAAAGGTCTGTCTAGTGAAAGCTATAGTTTTTCTAGTAGTCATGTATGGATGTGAGAGTTGGACCATAAAGAAAGCTGAGCGCCGAAGAATCGATGCTTTTTAACTGTGGTGTTGGAGAAGACTCTTGAGAGTCCCTTGGACTCAAGGAGATCCAGTCAGTGAATCCTAAAGGAAATCAGTCCTGAATATTCATTGGAAGGACTGATGTTGAAGCTAAAACTCTTTGGCCACCTGATGTGAAGAACTGATTCATTGGAAAAGACCTTGATGCTGGGAAAGATTGAGGGCAGGAGGAGAAGGGGACGATAGAGGAAGAGATGGTTGGATGGCATCATTGGCTCGATGGACATGAGTTTGAGCAAGCTCCAGGAGTTGGAGATGGACAGGAAGGCCTGGCATACTGCAACAATGGGGCTGCAAGGAGTCGGACACGACTGAGCGACTGAACTGAACTGCACAATACTACATGTGCAAGCCTACCAGGTGGCACTAGTGGAAAAGAACCCTCCTGCCAATTCAGGAGAGGTCTGAAACACGAAGGACACAACTTTTCCTCCTCCCCCTCCTCCTCCTCCTCTTTGATCTGTGGGATCAAAGCCAGGTTTGATCTCCGGCTTGGGAAGATCCCCTGGAGGAGGGCATGGCAACCCACTCCAGTATTCTTGCCTGGAGAATCCCATGGACAGAGGAGCCTGGCGGGCTGCAGTCCACAGCTTCACAGAGAGTCAGACTGTACTGGAGCGACTGAGCACATATGCACGATACTACCCGTGTGTATAATATATGCTAACTTATTAAGTATTTTATATTGAATCATTTTTAGAATCATATACATTAAAGATCAGTAATATATAATATGTACTCTAAGTTTTTAGTAAAAAGTGTTCTTGTTAAAATTAATATGAAATACCAAAACATCTGCAAAAACAACAGAATAAAAATGTGCTTCTGTTCTTACCTGCTTGTGTGACCTGAGAAGCCCTACTTGCCTCACTGAAAAACTATAGCATTCTAACTGTAAAATGCACTCAAGGACCTCTAACATCTCTGTAACTTTAAATTCTTTGGTTTCCAAAAACCAGGCACACCCACAAAATACATTTTTTAATTGAAGTGGGATTATATCTCCTTTAAATAACATACAAGAAAGAGTACTGCTCTTAAATGGTTGATATAGTGATTTCTCTTAATTGTTTTTCCTCCTGCTGCAAGAACATGGCTTAACAACTGTGATGTTTGATGAAAACTGAAGACATTTTTAAGTCAAAAATAAATAAATTGGAGTGCTTACTCAGAACTGCAACAGCTGTGTTTCAATGTTTACAGTCACAGATGTTAGATGTTTCCAGATGGCAGCAAGGTTGTCAGGCTTCAATTTCCTCAAGAAAGAGCTCCATAATGACGGGCAGTTAAAAAAACAGTTTCATGGTTTTTCTGTGATGCTAGTCATGGAATTCTGCAGTTTGCTGGAACTATATGTCCAATGTAGTTGTACACATTTAGTTCAAACATTTGAAACAGTGTTCACTTAATCTGATTCCACACCAAATACTAACACATATTTTCACAACAGGTGTTTTAATGTTTATTTAATTATTTTGGCAGCGCTGTGTCTTCGTTGCTGTGTGGGCTTTTTTCTCTAGTTGTGGCGGGCAGGGACTACTCTCTAGTTGCAGTACATGGCCTTCTCATTGGGGTGGCTTCTCTTGTTGTGGAGCAGGGCTCTAGGTACTGACCCGGTAGTTGTGGTTCCCAGGTTCTAGAGCACAGACTCAGTAGTTGTGGCTCATGTGACTCATGTGGGCATTGTTGCTCTGCAGCATATGGGATCCTCCCAGATCAAAGACACAAGGATCAAACTTGTGTCTCCTGCATTGGCAGGCAGATTCTTTACCACTCAACCACCAGGGAAGCCCCCACAAAGTTTTTGATTAAGGTCACCATTTAAAAATATTACTGAATATTACCTAGCTAAGTTACGGTGATGGACTCAAAATATTAGCAAATAGATTGGTGAGAATTTTTTAAACTTCATGCTTTTGACTTACTTTTATCAATCTCTGATTAGACCATGTTTCATAAATACTAGTATTAAATATTGTTGTATTTTAACTCTGTACCCAGCACTATCCTAAATACTTTATAAATAATTCTATTTCATGTGCAAACCTCACAACAATTCTACGAATGAACTACTATTATCCTCATTTCATAGGTGAATAATTGAGGCTTAGAGAGATTATATAACTTGCCAAACTTCATATCATCAAATGATACAGCTGAGTCGGATCCAAATATCCTGATTCCACAAAGCCCCAGTTCTTAACCGGTATACCTTACAATGTGCAACTATGCCGTCTTTGTGGAATCTTATCTCATAACCATCATGATTGTATGAGGTAGATAATATTTTTTGCAAATTATTAAAGAGAAGAAACTGAAACAAGAGGGTGACGATTGAATTAAGGTCAACAGGGAACGCTTCAGTGCTCCGGACCCTAAAGGTTCTAGAAGTCTTGCTCCAAGCACTCTGCAATTAGGAGGAATTCAGAGGTCTCCATCATTTCCTGATACCCCATGAACAAGTAAAACCCCTTCTTAACACAATAGTTGATCATGCATGCTTAGCCTCCCTTGATCCACCCCATAATATGCTTATAAACTATTGATTGAATATTACAGTAGAGTAAAAATATTTTAGACATAAAAATTCTCTAAAATTTACTACCATGCATTTTTTTTTCAATTTCCTCATTCTTTCAGCTTTCTTGAGGTATAATAGACAAATGAAATTGTAACATTTCAAGTTTACAGTGTGATGATTTGAAATGCACAAAGCCTGTGAAAGGACTATCTCTATCTAGTCAATTAACACCTCCATCACCTTACATGTGTACTTCTTTGTTTTAAGATTTCACATATAAGTGATACCATGCAGTATTTGTTTTTCTCTGTCTGGCATCATGCCCACTGGGTTAATCTATATTGTTGAAAATGACAAGATTTCCTTCTTTTAAAGTTTGAAAATAATATTCCATTGTATATATGTACTATAGTTTTTTAAATCTGTAGACAGACACTTAGGTTATTTCCACACCTTGACTAATGCACATAATGCTGCAGTGAGCATGGGAGTATAACTATCTCTTTGATTTTCTTCAGTTATACCCAGAACTGGGATTGCTGGATCATCTGACAATTCTATGCTTAATTTCTTTTGGAACCTCCATGTGAGGTGATATCTCATTGTGATTTATTTGCATTTCCAAAGAGTCAGACACAACTTAGCTACTAAAGAACAACAGATGATTAATGATGCTAAATACCTTTGCATATATCTGTTGACCTTGTCAACATTTGACATTTTGAACAGGCTAGATTCTTAAAATAAGAGTTAAGGAAATATCAGATTTTTACATCATAAACTTTTATATATAATTTTGTTTGAAGTCCAAATATAGAACTTTTGTGAATAAATAATACACATCTTCGCTACACACTAATATTTAGAATTTGAATTAATTTCCAAGTAGGAAAATAATTGTAACAAAGAGAACCAATATTAGGAATGGATATACTCTTTGAGTTATTTATTGCCTTTAGAGTATCAGTGAAAAGTGTTGAGGCTGCTAATAATAAAAAACAAATCAAAACAAAAATATTGCATAGGTTTGAATCACTTGGGCTTCATTGAATGTATAGACATATAAAAAATATGAACACAGTCTTGGTAGAATTTCCTAATAGTAATAGTTGTTCTTTGATCCTATAGGAAAATAATGAAAGATCAGGATGATATTTTTATGTCTTCATACTTCTAATGCTAATTTTTGCAAAGTTTGTGTCTGTTAACAGATGTGACCCAAGAACTTGGGTGGAAGAACCTTAAACTTGGACATGTTGTAAGACTCAGAGATCCAATATTGGGCAATAAGTGAAGTGACCATTTGAGTTTCATGGGAAAGCTTACATATCCAACATTAGGAGTTAATTTATTCTTATAGTATTGAATATATGCATTTTCAGTAACAATGGACAATGTTTTGAGAATATTTGAGCTCCTGAGGACACTAGTTATCTCATAGACTAGGTGAATAGCACCTCCTGTAATTGGGCCCTGTCTAACTTACACAGTTATATGTGGTACCTTTTTTAATGTAGGGATATCAGGATAAAGTAAGGTCTTTGAGCATGCCCTAATCAATAATAAAAGAGTAGGAAGAAAGGAATTCCCTTTTGTATTGAAGTACAAGAGACTGTACAGAAGACAGGATAAAAGGGAAGGTTAGTTCAAGAAAGCATTAAGAACAGCACTCCTGAAAGGCACATTTCATTAAAAACAACAATTACTAAATCACATACAGTCTTTATTCTACCCACATTACAGAATGCAAAATGGAAAAGCTAAAAATCCAGTCAGAGAAGATAAGGTGACTGTATGAAAGCTCTGGTAACTTCTATTAATATAGAGCCAGATGTGTATGTCTTACGCAGATGTGAGCATATTGTATGTGTGCATCTGTGTGTGTTCATGTGGTTTTATTTCTTCCATTTCTTAAATTCTGTTAAAAAAAGTACAAACCCACTTCCCTCAGTAAGAAGATAAACATGACCCAAACCAGGACATTTGAGTCATTCTCCAAGATCTTACTAATGAAACTACAACTAGTGGGGAAGGTTTTATCTGACAGGCCATGGAGTTGCAAATATGAATCCAGAACTACCAACATGTGTCCCTCATGTGAACAGTCCTCACCACCCTAGAATATAGCTCATATAATCCAGGAAGAAAATCAGGAAAGACTGATAAGAGAGAATCCTGAAGACATTCCTCTTCTGAAGGGCATTTTAGGTTTCATGTACTTTGGAGAGACTTCTAGAAGTATCACCTTTCTAACTTTTATTAGGGATTAGATTAAAACAATGGCAAGCATAGATGTGTTCGTCTGTCAACCCATGGGAATATCTCCTTCATGATATTAATAGAAAATATAGCAGTGCCCATGGCTTTATCTGTTTACCTGGCTAACCTGAGGACTTTTTCGGAAAATAAATTTTGTCATATATATTTTTATAATTTTTAATATTTCAGTGTTCATAGCATCACCATTTACATTAGCTAGGACATAGAAGCAGCCTAGATAGCAATTGGTAGACGAATGGATAAAGAAAATATGGTACATAAATACAGTCACTCAGACATAAAAAAAAGAACAAATTTGAGTCAATTCTAGTGAGGTGGATGAACCTAGAGTCTGATATTCAGAGTGAAGTAAGTCAGAAAGAGAAAAACAAATATTTTACATTAACGCATTTATATGGAATCTAGAAAAATGGTACTGATGAACCTATTTGCAAGGGAGGAATGGGGATGCAGGTATAGAGGATGGACTTGTGGACACAGTGGGGGAGGAGCGAGTGAGACAAATGGAGAAAGTAGCATAGACATATATACACTGCTGCATTACCATGTGTAAAATAGATAGCTGGTGAGAAGCTCATATGTAACACGGGGAGCCCAGCCAGGTGCTCTGTGATGATCTAAAGGGGTAGGATGGGGGAGGAGAGGTAGCTCAAGAGAGAGGTGATATATATATATATATATATACATGTACATATACATATATATATATACAATTATGACTGATTTGCGTTGTTATATAGCAGAAACCATCACAACATTGTAAAGCAATTTTACTCCAATTCAAAAATAAATTTTAAAAAACTATTAAAAATATTTTGGGTTTCTGGCACATTCTGCTATATGCTCAAAAGTCATTTTTATTGCTTGGATAAACAAATGAGCATATTCTGTACATTTATGCACCAATGCCCATATCATATCTTAATTCGTTCAGCAGCCATCATTAAAAGTGTGACCTAAAAAGGATGCATATTAATATTAAATCTGTCACTGCAGAATGAACCTATTCCTCAAATGATGTGAGAAAAATTCATATATCAAAGCTCTTCTAATTTTGTTAGTGTTTTTTAACTGACAAAATATTGCATATGGGTGAATTACTTAACATTTCTGAGTATCTATTGGTATGCAAATATGTATACTCATAGACATCTCAGTTATTATTTTGAGAATTAAATATGAAACATGTAAAATTTACTAACCTACCAACTGCCATATTGAAGGTACAAATAGATATCATTCTCCTTTCTCGATTGAAATGTTATTATGCAGCATCTCTCTCATCTCAGAGAAATAAAAATTGTGAAAGAACATAATGGAGTGATATGGGAGAACATTCCCATCAAAGTCTATCACACTAGATCAACTTTCAGTTCGGTTCAGTTCAGTTCAGTCTCTCAGTCGGGTCTGACTCTTTGCGACCCCATGAATCGCAGCACGCCAGGCCTCCCTGTCCATCACCAACTCCCAGAGTTTACTCAAACTTTACTCATCCTTAAAATTTGGCTTAGGCATACTTTTATTTATGTCTTATATTGGTTTCAAAGGACCATAGAAAAATAAATGTATTACAGATATTTAGCATAGAAAACCATAAGTTTCCTCTGAAAAAACTTGTGTTTATTAGCTGCCCTCTCTTCTTCCTTGCCAACAAAACCCTAATCTTCTTTAAGACCACTGAGTCCCTGGTCACAGTGATATATCCTGATTAAACTTGGCCAGTTATAGCAAACCCGCTCTGCTATGCCAGGTAAGCACTAGATACACACGTTTTCTATTTCCTTTATACCAGGGCTGGCCATGTGACCGAGTTTTGGCCAATACAGCATAGAAGGAAATCTTCAGGGAATAGGTAGTCTTTGGTTGGAAAACTTTTGCTTGCTAATAACAGATGTATCATGAGAATAACTAGCTCCTACAGACCCACTTTGCTTCTCCTCTTTGACACAGTATATGGAGGTAATGGGGCTTCCCAGGTGGCACTAGTGGCAAAGAACCCACCTGCCAATGCAAGAGGTATTCCCTAGTTTGGGAAGATGCCCTGAAGTAGGGCATGGTAACCCACTCCAGTATTCTTGTGTGGAGAAGCGCATGGACAGAAGAGCCTGGAGGGCTAAGTCCATAGGGTCGCAAAGAGTCAGACACAACTGAAGTGATTTAGCACAAATGGAGGTTAATACTGGGAGATAATTACAATGTTCATGTGATCCTGAAGTAACAGGACAAAAGGCCAAGTTTCTGAGGATTTCAGAATGTATTTAATATACTAAAGGGTGGCCGATATCTTGACTGCTTCCGGTAGCTAAACTAGTATCTAAACTAGTAACACTTATCTGCAAACGTAATGTGAGTGAAGGGTAACAGAATATTTCATCCCCAGAATGGGCCCTTTGGTTACATTGATTCTTTTGATCTGTAGGTATTTGGAAAACAGCAAATGCAGGCAGGGATTTTTTGTCCAAAAGGAACTCAGTTGTCATAAACCCCCTCCACAGAAGTTTCACCAACAAGTGAAGGTTGAATCTTATTAAAGAAGAGACAAGACATCCATACCTCACCCAGACACACTCTGTCACAATCTATCATGCCTCCCATCTGTTCGCTCTAAGAGTCCATGCACCTTTCCCCCAAATCATTTACTTTCTCCTAATAGGCTTCATCCCTCTTCCTCTTTCCCTATTAAGACTTATTTAAATTTGAATTCTAAGTCACCTGGAAAAGTTACTCATTTTTCCCTGAGTGTCTCCTGTGTATACATGAGGTATATATGTTAAGAAATTTCTAATTTTTTTCTGTTATCAACCTGACTTTTATTATAGGAGTCTCAGCTAAGCACTCGGAATGGTAGAAAGAAAATGATTTTTCCTCCCCTACATATGACAACCTAAGTTTCTGTTCAGAAAAACTAATTAACAGAAACTTAGATTTTTTACTTGTGGTAAAAGCCTTCCTACCTGATAAAAACATCCAAATAAAGGCAATACTGAAGTGGAAAAAGAACTGGGTCTGATGCCAGTATTGTGATACTGTCCTGAAGAAACTTGACCTCTTTAAAATATAGGGTGTGTATGAACTAATTGGGCAAGTTATATAAAATTAGTTTAGACATCCTGGGTGCATCCGATGTCTGTTTTGTTTTTGCCTTTCTGTTTATTTCCAAAGTATTGACCTTGTGGATTGCTCATAAAAAATGAATTAGAGTTCGAGGAGGCTAGAAAGTCTTTATTAAAATTATGTTAAGATCATAGAAACATTACTCCTTATTTCCCTGTTCATATTTTTATTTTGTGAGCCATGCAAATTAATTCCTCATGGGTTGTTTTGGTGGCTGGTTGATACACCGTAGCTTTCAAAGACCTGCCTGACTTTAAAATAATTTCCAACACCATTCTCTACATAGGCAGGACCTTCTGATTCTTATAAATGATATTTTTTCAGGATAAAAAGATCCATTCTTTCATACCAGTGGATAAATGACTTATAAATGTGCTCATCAGTCTTCATTTTTAGCGCTCTGTAATTTAAGTAAATGACTTAATGGAATCTAAGCATTTGTCACAAGAAATAGGGAGGCTGTTGTTTTTAAATGAAGGTGGCCTGCCTGTTACCTTTCAAATAACTCTTAGGTGGCAGCTTACCCCAGAGAAAAGCTATGCCTGGAGCAGGTGTCTAACTATGTGATAAAGGAGATGTCACGGCAGGAAGATGAAAGATGAAGACCACTAAACATTTTGGATAATGATTCAAAAATCGGAAGAACAGATAATCCCAAAGCATGAATACTTCTGAAAATAGTTTTAAAAATGTATGAAACTGTTGCTTCTGTATAATTTCAACACCTTTTGAAGTAACACAATCAAAGGGGCACCGTTCTTCCAGATTAAACATATTTTATTGATTTTTATCTTCAATGGAGTGAATGCTATTGAGATTTCACTTGTACAAGTTTGAAATACCTGATTTAAAGTTATATTTTGGCACTGTGAATGTCTCCCAAGTGTACATTGATCAAGTTATGCTTTTTTTTTCCCTTTTGATTTGTTCTGCTTTATCAAAGAAGCAGTCTGTTTATATGGGTACTACCAGAAATGTAGAATATTTTTTTGGCATGCACCCTCAATAGTGAAGGTTATGATGAATTTGAACACAGTGAATTAAACCAAAGAAAATAAACCAGAATCTGACTAGAGTAACAAGTTGAGGGTTGGGGTAATATGAGCAAGAAATCAATAGCCACATGACTTCCTTTCTTCCAGACCTATATCCAGATTAAATTCCTAAGCTCCTCTAAAATGCTTTCCAATATATAAAATAAGAATAATATTATAAAAATTGAAATTTATCAGAATCATAAAAAGTGACAAAAAGGATATTTCTTTAATGTGTTATAATAACTTCTATTTTTTAATCCCTCTCAATAAGGCTCTTGTCTCGTTTGGTTGAAATTGCTTAACATTTCAAACATAACCTTCTACTTAATAGATTCATCTAAAACTGAGATATTTTTTATAGCTAATCACTTCATACTTAAGTTTTTTATCCTGTTTTTGCCTTCTAATATTGTTTTCTTTTCTTGATCCTCCCCACTTGCCTTCCTTCCTTCTACTTTTTAAATTTTGAGCCACAGATCTAGTGTTTAAATTTTGAGCCACAGATCAAGATAAAGAACTTTTGTCCTAGAAATATATTTTAAGAGGGAGACCCAGGACCAAAGGGAATGCAAAGGAACATCTGATTCCCAATTGTATTACTCCCAGTGGTTCTAGCTCCATCACTTCTCTTTCCCTGACACCCCAGAATATTTCCTAGACCTATTGAACATAATAAAAATGAGAAAAGAAAAAAAAAATAATCCTAGTAAAATTGTCCTGTTGGTATGATAAATTAGTGATGTATTTGTTTAGCCTGGTGAATCAATGGCTTCACTGGGATACGGATGTTTGTTCTTATGGATGCACATCTTTCCTTCCACTTAACTCCCACATAAGCATGCTTGAATTTTGAAACAAATAAGTTTAGGAAGTGTGACATCCTTGTAGAATAAAAGGAACTGTAGTCATGAAAGAAAAATGCAGTGCTGTGTGAAGAACACAATCACTGAATCATCTTAAAGGCAAATCTTCATAAAGAAAATTAATGAGTGCTTATCTCTATCAACTTACACCTGTAAAAAAAATAATGTAAGTAAAGTTGTGAATATAATATTAAGTGAGTTATTTAAATAACTAAATTATTAGATTGCTTATAAAATGTAACTAGATAACTTGGCACAGGAATGATTCTAGAATTGATGAAGCATTATTACTACAAACTGTAGATACTACTATCAAAGACATCAGGGCTATGATGATGAGTAATGTGGAGAAGGATATAAAATTAATTAATTTAAAACTGCCTGTTGAACCTCAGGCAAATATTCAAAGAGCTGCCAAACAAACATATTTTTATAAATAACTATCACAAGTTATATCAAGACATAAAATTGGTAATATAATTTTGTAAAAAGAAATTTTAAAAAGCATATAAATTTAATTAGTCTGTGCAATAAATAATATTTTTTTAATTTTGTATTTTAAGCTTTAATTTTGAGGATCTTCAAGTTGATTTTTTCCCTTACTTTCTAGAACTTTATGTTAATAAAGTAACTTCACACATGTGCCTATAGGAACCCAGGCAAGACAGAATAGAATTTTAAAAAATTAATGTGAGCTATATTCCTCAGATATGCAGATGATATCACTCTAATGGCAGAAAGTGAAGAGAAACTAAAGAGCCTCTTGATGAGGGTGAAAGAGGAGAGTGGAAAAGCTGGCTTAAAACTCAAAATTCAGAAAACTAGGATCATGCCACTTCATGGTAAATAGATGGGGAAACAATGGAAACTGACAGACTTTATTTTCTTGGGCTCCAAAATCCCTGTGGATCGTCAACTGTAGCCCTGAAATTAAAAGACATGTGCTCCTTGGAAGGAAAGCTATGACAAACATAAACAGCATACTAAAAAGCAGAGACATCTTTTTGCCAACAAAGGTCTATGTAGTCAAAGCTACGGTTTTTCCAGTAGTCATGTACAGATGTGAGAGTGGGACCATAAAGAAAGTTGAGCACCAAAGAATTGATGCTTTCTAACTGTGGTAGTGGGGGAGAAGACTCTTGAGAGTCCCTTGGACTGCAAGGAGATCAAACCAGTCAATCCTAAAGGAATTCAGTCCTGAATGCACTGGAAGGACTGATGCTGAAGCTGAAGCTCCAATATTTTGGCCACCTGATGTGAAGAGTCGACTCATTGGAAAAGGCCCTAATGCTGGGAAAGATTGAGGGCAGGAGAAGGGGACAACAGAAGGTGAGATGCTTGGATGTCATCACCAGATCAATGGACATAAGTCTGAGCAAACTCCAGGAGATAGAGAAGGACAGGGAAGCCTGGTGTGCTGCAGTCCATTGGGTCAGAAAGAGTCCAACACAACTCAGCGACTGAACAACAGCAACATCTTAGAAACGAAGACACAGATTCAAATGCCTATGTGACTTGTCCAGTGTCACATGGTTAATAATTATCTGGAATGAAACTATCCTAATTGCTTTTTGTTCTATTATTACATAATGATATGTCATCTTAGAGGAACATTAATATTATATGATAATTTTTTCATATTTGAAAATTTGTTCATATACTTCATACTTTCAGCCAATAAATAGTGACTGCCCACTTGTTCCAGGTCTTCCGAACTGAAATTCCTTCTCTTTACAGAAATTATAGTCTAGTATTTCAAATAAAGTGGCATTTGTTCTAAGAAATTCTATGAGTCAGTTCTAAACAGGAAACACTTTTAGAAACATAATCTAGAATCCGCATTTGAATTTGAAGGGGTAGACATGTCTCAGAGTGGTAAATATATTTGAAATCATATCTCCTATTTCATGCTACAATATAGAGAAACCTAGTATTTGATATTCAGATTGTTCTATTTGCTGTTTTCATTAAATAATGAATGCTTTCACAATTAGCTTTGTATATACATTATGAAATAGATACCTGTGAAATTTTTTCATTTCTATTTTCCTTATTTTTCCTTCTGATTTTTTTTTTCCTGAGTAGATATATTATTATGTGTTTTACAACACATAGAACTCATTATTTTAGATTTCCCTTAGAATAAAATTTTATGAATACTATTCCTTTATGATAACTTGAAATACAAATTACTCATATATTAATATTATCTGACAAAGACCAAAAACAATTTTGCATCATATATGTTTCTTAGAATAAATTACATTTTGGGTAAATATATATTAATAAATACATGTATTTATGAAAAGTTTTGCTCAAATTTGAAATTCAAAAACTGACATATTCTGTAGTTGCAAGTTAAAATAGGATCCACAAAATGCCTACTCTGCCAGGAAAAAATAATTGCCAACTGGCTGAATATAACTAGGTATTAAATTTTAAAAAAAGCATACTATGCTCACCAGTGCAAGCTGACTGAATCTTTTCAGAGTAGATTCACTAGGCACACGGTCATTATAAATGCTCTCCATTAAGTATCCAAAGGGCAATTTTCAGATACTGTCTCATATGTTTTAGTCTTTCTAACATAACAGACCCTTTGGAAGACAACTCTTTCTATCTACATGTGGAAAGTGCTGAATGTTTCCTTTAGTGAGATTTAAATTGCTTTTAGCAGGTCAGGTCATCTCATTTAATAGTTTCACATTACTTTATTCAGCTTGCAACTTTAGGAAATAGTTTTTAGAAATATTTCACTCCAATTCCCCTTTACAATGAAACTTAGTATTATGTTTGTATGGTTAAAAAAAATCACTTTCTGGTATGTGTTTCTCTTTTTCAAATTCTTCACTGCCCCATACTCTTGATTTTAAATATTGAATCAAACTTTAAATTTTAAGTTTCAAATATGATTTATGGTATATGGGAGGAAAAATTAGTCTCCCTCTATCATTCTAAGTTCTTAGGTGAGATCCCTGTAATAAAAGATAGATTAACAAGAGGGAAAAATAACTCAGAGATTTGCTAACATATGTACCTCATGCATATGCAGGAGAAAATTAGTAACTCCCTGAAATGGCTTAGAAATCAAACTTATATCCTGTCATAATAGGGAAAGGGGAAAAATGAGGGCCTGTTAGGAGGGAGAAAATGATTTTTACAAAAAATGAATGGGCCCTTAGAAGAACAGATGAGACATATGATAGATTGTGAAAAAGTGTGTCTGGGTGTGGTGTGGGTGTATAATCTCCTCTCCCAGGGGAAGATGAGTCACTCTTTCCTGCTTGATGAAACTCCTAGGGAGGGAGGGAATTCGTAACAGCTGAGTTCCTTTTGGAGTCTGTGTGTTTAGGCACGTAAAGGGAGTTCAGAGAAAACCCCGGCCTGCATTTGCAGTCTTCCAAGTACCTATAGCTCAAAATAATCAATATACTGAAGCAGTATATTTGGGGGTAGCATGTCTTGAACTATATTTATAGAAGGGTATCATTTTGGAGTGGTATATTCTGCTACTTTTCAATTACCAAACACTTTGATATTTTTCCTACATGTCATAATATCCCACGGAGATGCTGTGGAACTCAATTATTGCTATTTAATTAGAAGCATATATTGAACAAGAATCAGGGCAAGATTGTCTTGAATTCACTTTGAAAGCTTGGTTTCTGACTTGCCTTCCACCATGCAGGAATTGCTTCCTGATCTCCCCCCTCTCCCATAGCAGCTTAGGGGCATTTGAGTTAAATGCCTACCACTTTAGGCTTTACAATACAGTTAGGTTTCAGAGGGAATTCCTTCAGGAAGTAACTCACGCCTGCCTTAAAGGTGTACCTCTAGAGGCTCTTAGCCCAGATCTGCCTATATTAAACAAGAGTTTCTGAAATCTCTCACTTCAGGTATTGTTTAGACCTGGCCTCAGGCACTCTGTTTACTTCCCAGTTATTTTTATTGTCAGCTTGCCTCCTCTCTGCCAGTCACAAGCCTGTGGGATTTCTGCAATTAAAATCATTCTTTCTCTTATTAAGAAAATAAAGTGAATAGTGATATGATAATAATAAAATAGGGACTTCCCAGTGGCTCAATGGTAAAGAATCCGCCTTCCATTGCAGATCCCTGCATCAGGAAAATCCCCTGGAGAGGGCATGACAACCTACACCAAATTCCTGCCTGGAGAATCCTATGGACAGAGGAGCCTGGTGAGTTACAGATCTTTGTATCGCAAAGGGTGGGACTCAACTAAAGCAACTTAGCATACACCCACAATAATAAAATATAATAATAAACCATCTTTCCTAATTTCATGTGAAGGGCATGTGACATTTTAAAGTTTTTCAAATTTGAACAATTCCTTTATATTCTTTTTAAAATGAATTTTTTTAAAGATCTGGTTTGTAATAATACAAAGGAGTTCAGTTGCTGGATCGCATCATAAGCTTCCCAGCTGGTGCTAGTGGTAGAGAATCAACCTGCCAATGCAGGAAACATAAGAGATGTGGGTTCAATCCCTGGGTCAGGAAGATCCCCTGGAGGAGGGCATGACAACCCACTCCAGTATTCTTGCCTGGAGCATCCCATGGAAAGGGGAGCCTGGCGAGCTACAGTCCACAGGGTCGTAAAGAGTTGAACACAACTGAATTGACAGCACACACACGTATGGTTAGAGTTTAGTTTTGTAAGAAACCTCTGAAGGGTATCAGATTATGCCACACCAAAAGATGCCTCTTTGGTATTAGGATTATTTTGAGCAGATTATTTTGAGAAACTACAGACACAGGATTTCCCTGATAGCTCAGTTAGTAAAGAATCTGCCTGCAATGCAGAAGACCTGGGTTCCATCACTGGGTTGGGAAGATGCCCTGGAGAAGGGAAAGGCTACCCACTCCAGCGGGTATAGCCCACAGACTGTATAGTCTATGGGGTCACAAAGAGTCAGATACGATCGAGCGACTCTCACTTCACTTCACTTCACAGACACAGGAGAAGCTCTGTAGACAGAGAGGCAGTTACCTTTCTGTAAGGGAATTTTACATTTGAATGGGGGCCTGTACTAGGGAGAGAGCTAATGCCAGAAATAACTTTTTCATGTGAGAGACTTACCTGCAAGGCAGGGTAACCTTTGTTTGGAAACATCTCTTCTTCTCCCATTCCCACAAATTGCCTTCCCCAGCTTAAAGCCCCACACCTCTGTCCTTTTCTTTAGTTCAGAATATAAGTCTCAATCACCTGGCCACCTTTTGAGTTTCATATCTTTGCTGAGCTTCTATATGTACATAGGCACACAACTGATTTTTTTTTTTCGTTGTTAATCTGTCTTTTTCACAGAAGGGTCCTTAGCCAAAAACAAATAAGAGTAAAGGAAAACTATTTTTCCTCCCCTACACCACCGAATTATCTTTCAAAGTGACTGTTCCAAATCCTATTCCCACCTTGAAAACCGTTTTAAGAATTCTACAATATACATCTGTAAAAAAAATACCTCATATGTCCTTTAAAAAGGAAAAGTAAGCTGCTATGATGTGGGAATATAGAAAATATAGTCAGGGGAGAAGATGACATTGACATAAAGTATGTGTGGAAATGGAATTATCTAGGAGTGAAAGAGTCTACAATGTGTGAAGGTCACCGGCTAGAAAAACAGCTAGCAAGAAACTAAGGAATCAGCCAGAGAAGCAGGAAAAAAAGGAGAAGAGTGTGTCAAATAAGTCCCAATAATAAGAAAGTTGTATTCAGTAAGAGTAGAGAGGAAAGACTTCACCCCTTCATAATTAAGAGACAGGCGGGCCCTACACTCAGTCAAAAACTAAAAAAACAAAATTGTTCTTAGTGTTACATTCTTTTGAACAAATATAGCCTCCTTTGATACCTAAAAACCTAACTCCATTTTTGTTCACCTTTTTTTCACATATATATTATCAGCTTTCCTTTTAAAATAGCCTTTTGAAATTTTTTTTATGAGGGCAGGACCCTAGAGATTCTAATAAAAAAGCAATTTCTGTAAAGTGCTGGGGGCAGATCTTGGTTGTAGTCATGTATAAAAGAAAACTGGTAAATCAGATGTGCCAAGAACCTAGGTGAGGTTTTCCCAGAAGCTAGCTTATTCCTTCTCCCCTATCAATATCTTCAGGCAGATATTGAGTAAATATCAAGTCATGTTTCAAACTATCTGAGTCTCTGATCATTTTGTCCTCATCAATGATTGATCTATCAGTTTTATTTAAAAAAAAAAATCCAAGAGTCCCAAATTCTGTATTCTAAGAAATATCCTATTTTTTTCTTTAACTTTTTATTTTCAAGAGAGAGACAAAAGAAATGCAAAGATAATCTGGAGTTCTTTTCACAGAACTTCTCCTAATGCAAACATGTTATATTAACAACATATCAGACTTAGGTGAGGAGAGATTGTATTTGAAAAAACTATCTCTGAATATAAATCTGTAAATTTCATAAGAGGCAAATGGAGAGGAGAAGACAATGTTATGAAGAACCAGGTACGGACACAAGAAATGAAAAAGTGTCAAGTTTGTAGGGTAGAGGAGTAAAGGGTTTATGCTGAGGCCAGCCTGTCCCCAAGGAATGGTCCCTACGGAAAGGCTCTATGCTAACTCAGTCTGAGAGTGGACTCAATGCATGGGTCCCAGAGAAGGAGAAAAATCTTAACTCAACTTTGGTTAATAAACATTTGCTCCAGTTGATAAGTGGGGACAAAAGAACTCAGGTAATAATTTATGATGTGACAAATGAGAATTTGGAGGTACGGTGTCTGGCTTTGTCAGAGGTAAACAAGGGGAGCATTGGTGAACCTTATTCAGGTCTTGTGAGAAAGGGTGATTCTTGGCAGTAAGCAATTCTCCAGAACACAAATGGATGGGAGTGGGATTCCTTAACCATAGCTTTTTCCAAGACTGTTGGGTATTATGTCAATAACTTTGACAATACTTTGTCAAAGTGTCATAGTGTAAGGGGAAGTAAAAAAAAAAAAAATGTGTAAACCATTTAAAAATATATATTTTTATAAAATTCTCAACATGAGTTTTAAATTGACAACACAGCTAGGTACTTTATTAGGGTTGAACTACTATTTAATTCAAAGCAGAGTTGAGGGACTACCAAAATACCAAAATATCAATATAATATATCATGGTAACATTTTTATTTTCCCATAAATATTGAGTCAAATTGTAAAACCAACCTTTTGTTAGACAACTGTAAGAAAAAAAAGTCAAAAATCTCTTTCCTTGTTGGCTATATAAATGGATTGCTTTTATCCTAAATGGAAAAATGTGTTTCTGAGCTTTCATTTCTAGTTTCTATTTATTTAATTTAGCACTCAGCATTCTATAAGAGAATAAAAAATATTATTTATTTTTATTGATTTATACTTACCATGGCATTTTTTGTTCCAGATGCTGAATAACACAAAATTTAATTAAAAGCAAACATTTAATATATTGCCACTGAATTCATCTCTACTCACTCTAGCTATCTTTCTTTGGGAGACTTAGCATGGAACTTTTTCTGAAGGGTTTTAAGTAAATGGGCCTGATTGATGTGAACTTGCAAGTGCCACTTAACTAAGGACAAATGGTACACCCACCATTTCACTGAAGCAAAGTCATCTTTCTGACTAAAACTCTATGTCCTTTGAAAGTAACTGGCAAAATATAAGGATATGATTGGCAATTATTAGGAAAGTTGATAGGACACAGAAGAAAAAGACTGACTGTGTTACCTGTAAAATCTTGACCATACATCTGTTTGTTATGTTAAATGTAGCATTATATGGATTAAGTTGAAGGTAAGATCAATTCCGTTCAGTCGCTCAATCGTGTCTGACCCAATGGACTGCAGCACGCCAGGCTTCCTGTCTATCGCCACCTCCCAGAGCTTGCTCAAGCTCATATCCAGGAAGTCGGTGATGCCATCTAACCATCTCATCCTCTGTCGTCCCCTTCTCCTCCTGCCTTCAATCTTTCCCAGCATCAGTCTTTTCAAATGAGTCAGTTCTTCGCATCAGGTGGACAAAGTCTTGGAGCTTCAGCTTCAGCATCAGTCCTTCCAATGAATATTCAGGACTGATTTCCTTTAGGTTTAAAAACTGGTTTGATTTCCTTGCAGTCCAAGGCACAGTCAAGAGTGCCTTGACTGTGCCTTGACAGTTCAAAAGCATCAATTCTTCGGTGCTCAGTTTTCTTTATGGTCCAACTCTCACATCCATACATGACTACTGGAAAAGCCATACTTTTGACTAGATGGACGTTTGTCGGCAAAGTAATGTCTCTGCTTTTTAATATGCTATATAGTTTGGTCATAGCCTTTCTTCCAAGGAGCAAGTGTCTTTTAATTTCATGGCTGCAGTCACCATCTGCAGTGGTTTTGGAGCCCAAGAAAAGAAGTCTGTCACTGTTTCCATTGTTTCCCCATCTATTTGCCATGAAGCAATGGGGCCAGATGCCATGATCTTAGTTTTATGAATGTTGAGTTTTAAGCCAGCTTTTTCACTCTCCTCTTTCACTTTCTGCCATAAAGGTGGTGTCATCTGTGTGTCTGAGGTTATTGATATTTCTCCCAGCAATCTTACTTCTTGAATCTTGAAGGGTAGATAGTGTATTTAACTTATGTTCTTTGTTTTCTCAAAAGCAAATATGGCTAGAATAGCTGGGGCTCCTTTCTTCTATCTATGAGTAAGTTTGTGTTTTATAACCACAGATTTATATTGATTTTTTATTAATAAAAATATTTTCAGTTCTATGTTCTCTTCAGTTCCAGCATATGCTACTGATGGGATTTATGTCTCATTGATAGGATTTTCAAATATGAAAATAACTGAAAATATGAAAATAATGTGGAGATAGGAAGCATAGGAGAGAGAAAGGGTCTATTTTTATTTAGGCTGTTAGAGACCCATGATTTAAAAATCATTGAAGGGACTCAGTGCCTCTGTTTGTGCTAAGAACAAGATAAGTCTCAGCTTTGTGGGACCTGAAATTTATGAGAATTTTTTTTAAGAAAAGTTATACAAAATTAGTTGTGAAAATAAACATTTATTTAGACAGGGAAAAGAAATCAAAGCTAGTTATACATTTAATTAAGCTGAACATATCATACATGTCAAAATCCAGAAAAGTACAATATTATATTATTTAAAATTCTATAAATTAATAATTTTATATATAAATAAAATTTATAACATATTTATAATTACATGATCTATCTCTATAGTACTTTTTCTATATACTATCTGGCCACATACTCCTTGTTCATGTATTCAGATGAAAATATTATGGTATTTTCTTGAAAGATAGAAAAATAATTTAGTCATTTTCTAGTGTGGCTTATCAAAATTTATTTTTGCTTTTACTTGATATTTTAGCAAATCTTCTTTGGTTTCACAGCATGTAAATGGTAGAGCCATGTAACAGTGCTATTGATTTTATGGAAAACATTTCCCAAGTTTCTTTTGTATCATCTCCCTGGTCGAAAGAATGTCAAGTGCAAAAGCCTTGGTTCAAGGGTTCACTTTGTATGGTCAAGTGAGAGAAAAGGAGTGGGTATTCCTAGCATGTTGAAGATGATGGGATGTGTCACTGGAAGTGAGGTTAGAGATACAGATGGTTACATGGGGCCTTGTAGGCTAACCATAAAGTATTTGCTTTTACCTGAGTGATGTGAGAAGTCAGTGGAAGCTTGTGGTCCAGGGCCACTCAATTAATTTAATTTAACATTTTAACATTCTGGCTGCTGAGTTGAAAAGGACTATAAAAGGCATAAATGGAATAGGAAGACTAGTCTAAATGTAAGGACAAAAAGTCATTTCAGCAACAAAACCATAAATATTTGAACTAGTTATTTTGAGAACACAGTTAAGGAAGCATCTTAAACACAGCAACAAATAAAACCTTTTTACTAAAACTGTAACTAGTCATTGCTTCTCTCCTTATCTAATAGAGGTAATCCCTATACTGTTGTTAACTTGATACCTTCACTATTTGACTTCCTATGGTGATAATGGAAAACACAATACTACTTCAATATCTTTTTAGAAATTTAGAGATGATTTTTGAAAAATGTAATTGTTGGGTTTTTCTTACAGTAAAACAAAATACTCAGCTTGATAGAGTAAAATTAATATCTGATGTTTAAATAAATATAAAATTGTATTTACTAAAATCTGTGAATGTAAATTTTGGAAAGCAAAAAATCTTTGTATTAATTGACACTTGCATTTATTCTATAATTTTTCACATTGCTGAAATTATTTGTCTGTTTCTGTCTCTAGACTGTCAGACCCTTAAGAACAGAATCAGGTTCATTCCACTCCATTATTCTCAGCTTTTTCATAGTTATTGGAACATAGAAAATGTTTCATGACTATTTTAAATAAAGGAAGGAAGAATGGTTTAGACAATCATCCACTCAACCAGAAAGCAAGCCCTTCCTTATCAGAAAAATGAAAGGGATGGATATGCCGTGAAGTAGGCTGGCATAACCTCTGAGCAAGCTGACAAACCTCCCTAATTTTTTTACCCTTTAATCTTACTGTCAGTACCTCTAGGGGGATGAGACCACAAAGGATGAAGGATAACATAAGAATCTTTCCCTACTTCTTATTATTCAAGGAGTTGACTTATTAACCAGGAATATCTATTATATTCCAAGAAGTTCATCATATAAGTCATTGATGTCAAAAAGATTTTAGTAAGCTGAATAATTCATTTAATAGTGGCCTCCAGAGATTGCACTAATAAAAAATCAGAAGGCAAAAAATAACAACAATTGAAGTTTCTTTCCCATACTGCTGAGAAGCTTTAGGGAATAATAATTTCCAGAGTTGGCTTTGTATATAGATTGACCTCTATTTGAATGCTGGCTTTAGCCACTGACAAGCAGTTTGCTAATTGGTCTAAGTATTGTAGAAGAAACAAAAATCAATCACTCAGTCAACCTTTTTCTTAGATGTAATAGACTTCTTAGGCACTAGAACCTTTGTGGCATTAGGAAATATTCTGGGTGAATATCTTTGTATTCCCCCTTGAAAATCTTTAAAATGAAAAATTCTAAAGATGACTCATTCAGAAAACACACTATATGAAGCTTTCCTCCAGTGACCCTTATAATCATTTCTCCACTCAGCTATCATTTGCATGAATAATTGTATAGCAATTGAATAAGCAGTATTCCTTATCATCTCTGCGCTTTCAGTTCTTCAAAAAGCCTTCCTATTCTTGTAGCAATATGTTCTAAATGTGTGCATATGAGTCAGACCAATGCATCATCACAAGGGCAGCTTTTATTAGGGTAGTTCTGATGATGCATTATTATAGGATACCTTCACAGTGGTGTCCCAGTAATGATTTATTACGATGCTACATCATAGTGTTGATAGAGAATAGAAACTGGCCAAAGAATGACTTGGTAATTTATAATGTTAAAACTATACATTACATATGGAGCTTTTCCCCACTTTTAGGAATGGAAATACTCATTTATGCCATTTTTAAAATAACACATTACCCATGTGGACCAGTGTGACTTAATATCTTACCTTCCCTGTATGTATATTATAAAATGAAAAAATAAATCATGACAAAAGAGTATATATAATTTGTCACCAAACTGAAAACTTGATACTGTAGAAGAAGGCAACTCACTGTTTTTAAACTGATTATGCTTTATGACTGTGCATACTGAATTCTTTTATATTAAAGGGTCATTTGCATGGATATTACTATTTTCCAAAAGAAATCATTGTATTGTATTTAGAATTTTTTTTATGAATTGGAGATTTATGCTTCCTATAGTTACTCAGAAAGTAATAAAGCATTTACTTATTGGAAAATGTGAATTTTTAATTTGTTCAGGTAAAAACAAGTCAAATGTGACTAATAGAAACGTTGTTTTAAATCTAATGTTCTACCCAAGAAGTCAAGGTATTTTTTGCCAATGATAAGATTCTCATGATTACAGTCTTGATGTCTAGATCAAGGTCATCAGATAGTTTACTAAGTATACTCCTTAAGTATACTTCCTTTTTTAATAGAATTCTATCCTTGTGACTAAATTTAGGGTTGGTAAGATTTAAACAGAAATGATACAGACAATTCTTATGAGACCCATGACTTAAAACCAAACCACTTAGGTAAGTGTGAAGAGAATTAACATCTTTACAATACTGCCTTCTAGCTCCTGAAGATATATTTTCAGATATATATTTTCTTTAATGTCTTTCAAAAAAAGTAATTTTTTCCCAAAATTTCTTTCACTGTTAAAAACTATTTCTAAATATTTATGTTATTGCAAATATGTATCATTTTTGCTATATTTGCTGAATACAGTCATACCTTATTGTCTGCAGGGGATGGTTCCAAGACCCATAATGGATTTGCAAATCTGGGGCCACTCAAGTCCTTCCAGATCCATGATACAGTGCCCACAAATTCAACCAAATGTGGATTGTCTAGTACTTCATTATTTATTGAAAAACTATCTATGTATAAGTAGACCTGAGCAGTTCAAACCTATGTTTTTCAAGAGTCAACTGTCCTTCTGCCAATACTAAAAAAATGAAATGTTTATTTGTAATGTCACATATCCAGCAAACTGGTCTTCCTTGGTGGCTCAGTGGTGAAGAACCCAGCTGCCAAGGCAGACTTGAGTTCAGTCCCTGGTCTGGGAAGATCCCCTGGAGAAAGGCACGGAAATCCATTCCAGTATTCTTACCTGTAGAATCCCATGGACAGAGCTGAGCCACAGTCCATGGGGTGGCAAAGAGGTGGACATGACTGGGTGCCTGAGCACACATACACAGGTATATATTAGCCCCTTTAAACCACCAAGCAAATACTATGAGTAACAATAAGATACATTTTAGTTACTTCTTTGCTATATGTTGTTATCTGGGGTACAATTTGTTGTTAAAGACACAATTTTTCAGGTGGATGTTTTAGTTCAAGTTCTTTAGAAAGCAGAGCCTGAGGAAAAACTTACATGTTAAAACTCTGTGGGGCCTGCAGTCCCATGGAGGCAGGAATGAGAGGACAAAAGGGAAGCAGAAAAGCACAAAGGGAAGGTGTATTCATTTTGTGTTTGTATTTTTTTGTAACAAGCACAACTGATTGCTTTGTCTCGGATGACATTTTCACAGAGACAGAATGAGCTCACTGTAGCTTAGAATGCTTATCCAAATGGAAGAAGAAGAAACCAAAAAATTAACCCATAGGTCCCTGGAAACTCTCGTTTCCTAGTGGTGAACATCCAACCTATGAAATCACTCTTTTGTGCTTCTGGGCTGCCAGAGGGTCTATAGTTCTTGCCCAGTAACTGAGGAGGAACAAAGGTCTTTCCATATCAGTTGGTGGCATGAAAGTTACCTTGATTTGTGATTAAAGTAGAGGCAGCAGCATTTACCTGGCCCTTTAGCCTCTGGAGCTGTGAACCCTGAGTAATAGCACTTAGGCGAGATAGGAAAGCATGTGCTCAAGACCTGAGATGATGCATCTCCTGAGTGAATCATAGCTTCTCCTTGGGCATGTGTCCACTCACATCCCTTTTAGAAGTTATGGATGTTAAAGAAGAACAAAAGATACTTATTTCCTTACTAAGAGGGTTGATACAAGTGCAATCTTTCAACGTCAGGGCCAGTTATAGTCTCTTGAAAGACTAAAAAGGATGAGCAAACCAAACTGCAGTCCTTGGTAAGGCAGGGATTAATGGTACTCATCGCTTACGTCTGCTGGTCTTTCAGTCCGGATGACCCAGACCTCCATCTGCCATACAGCTGTTGAGCCATGGCATGGCATGGCATATGCACACAGTTGTGTCTGACTCTTTGTGACCCCATGAACTGTGTAGCCCACCAGCCTCCTCTGTCCATGAAATTTTTCCAGACAAGAACACTGGAGTGGGTTGCCATTCCCTTCTCCCAGGGATCTTCCCAACCCAGGGATCGATCCCACATCTCCTACGTCCCCTGCACTGGCAGGTGGATTCCTTACCACTGAGCCACCAGGGAAGCCATGCTTGCTGCCCCTGACCCTTCATCATAACTTCAAGGTGTAAAAAGCATCTAAACATACCTGAGAACATTGTTAAGTTCTGGAAATATCCCTCCCCGCTCCTCCTATTTATCAGTAAACTTAATCACGGACAGTGTTCGAAGTTGTTCGCTCCAGTGTGTACCACAGTTCCTTTCTCTGGATGTTAGCCCTCTGGCTGAGACAATGCAAAAAGGGCAGGTTGTATTTGCATCTTCCAGTTCAGTGAAAGTTTTATGTCTCCCCTTGAAAGGACACTTGCCCAAAGTGGAACCAGTTTCCCTTCACCATAGGGCCTAAGCCTGAGCAGGACCCCTTGCACAAGCGGGACCCTGGGAATGATAGGGAGATAGGGAGTCAGTTGTGCTTTGGTTTCCAGAACCTAGCAGACTCCCAAATGCAAAAATGCTGGTCACTGCTCAGTGCTGGGGTACTGGGGTAATTTGTAACAACAGTGAATTCTGCAGTCATGTACTTGTCTCTACTCCTTCTTTGCTGAAGTGGATTACATTGCCCGATGCCATCTTGCATGTTAAGTTGTTTCATTAGTCGTTGTACAAGTAGCATTGTAGATGAAGATCTACTGGGCAAGGGAGGCAAATCCATGTCTAGAATACATATTTATTTTGTGGAAGAAAATTACCGACCCACCAAAGTGGAAGAATTCCCCTATGGTAAACTTGTCACAAGTTACTGTTTTAGGGCTTCCCAGGGACCTCAGTGGTAAATAACCTGCCTGCCAATGCAGGAGATGCAGGTTTGATCCCTGGTTGGGGAAGATCCCCTGGAGGAGGAAATGACAACTCACTCCAGTATTCTTGCCTGGAGAATTCCGTGGACAGAGGAGCCTGGCGGGCTACAGTCCAGGTGGTCACAAAGAGTCAGACGTGACTGAGCAACTGAACACACGCACACTGGCTGCTTTACATGAGGAATGGTAAATAGTGAGACCTCAGTTTTAGTTTCTGCTGCTGACAACTCGGTCTGGTTACCGAGGTTTAGTGGGAAAGCAGTGATGCTTTGGGTCTAAACTGAGCCTTATTTCTGCCGTTATGGCCACTTTTCTTCATGAAGCTCCTGTGCTAGCCCCGCAGTTGTTAAAGAGAAAGGTGTGATTTCATAGAGTCAGCCTGCCCACTGGGTTGACGAGACTATCTTCGGCTGTGGATATTTTCTGGGAAGCATTAATATGAGGCACCAAGCCCCACATGCTTTTTTCTCATTCCCATAGATTCTATCCGCATGAAATTTCCCCAGATGCCCTAGACATTCAATTTCTAGTCTTGTTCCCTTCAAATTCTTGGACCATAGCCCATCATTTTCACGTGCATTGAAGTCAGTGTATAGCCCCATATCAGGCTACATTTCCTTATATATATATATGTATATATATATATATATATATAAAGTGAATGGCAGCTATACTGCTTGCCTTTCTACCCACTGGGGAGATTACTCTTTACCACACTTCTTTAGGTTTGCCTCAGAAAATGGCTATATTGTGGCAACTATGTAGTTTCAGCTAATGCTAATGACTTACACCAATCTGTCCATAAGTCATACTCAATTTCTTTCTTCCTCCATGTTACCAAAAGATGTCACTTGTACGGACACAGACTTGAGTGAGTTAAAGGTACCAGTGTATCATAAATAGGGGTCAAGGCCATTTCTTCATGCAGTTTACTTACGCTTTCAAGACCAGCTAAGGATGATACAATACTGACCTGACCAGACTTAATGGCTCATGGTCTTATCTCAACAATAACTGGATCTATAGTCACTTGATATCCTAAAACACTATGAAGTTTATTTTTTAACATGAATCATAGTTTTCTGCTGCAGAAGGCATAGCATTATTCCAGAATCACTGGAGTCTACATATAGCCCTTCTGTTCTCATTGTTTAGACACTAAGTTATGTCCGGTTCTTTTGTAACCCCATGGACTAGAGCCTGCTAGGCTCTTCTGTCCATTGGATTCTCCAGGCAAGAATACTGGAGCAGGTTGCCATTTCCCTCCTCCAGCAGATCTTCCTGACCCCACAGATCAAACCCGAGTCTCCTGCATTGTAGGCGGATTCTTTACCACTGAGCCACCAGGAAGCCCTATCCCTTCTGTTTGTTGTTCAGTTGCTAACTCCCTTTTGTTAGGACTTCCTAACATCTCTACAAAGCTTTTTAACCTACTAGAAGTACCTTAAACAAATGTTTATGTTGAGCAAGATAATAAAAGTGGGAAAATCACTTTTTCCTATCCTAGATATGCTGGAAATCCTGTTTTGTCATCCTAGATTGCAGAACTATTTCCAAATAACATAATGCTCCCTTGAAAGTTCATGGTGATCCTTAACAATCGTGCCTTCTTCTTATAGAGGAATAAAATAAAAACTCTACATTTACCCTTGTAAATATGGGTCCTAGCATGCTTCAGATCAGTTGAGTCCTAAAAACTTCAGCATTGTGGAAAGCCCTGAATCATGGTAGAATTTTTCTCCCACACTTTGACACAAGTGTCTTACTGGGAAATCTAATGTACCTGCTATTTTCTAATAACAAGGTTCAAGGAACATGATAACATTGTGATGAGTATGTTGTTCAGCAGAATGTCAAGAAAATCAAGGAGGATGGGCAAGCTATGAGACTCCAATGGGAGTAAAGATTCCATGATAAATTACCAAGTAGTAACTAAGTTCAATGTGACTATTTTTATATTACCTTTCCAGGTGGCCTTGATCTTGTCTAAAGAGGTGGAGATTATTGAGGAAGACAAGACTTTGTCATTCAAGTAGTTCCCAAACCTAGTTGTCCATTGGAACTACCTGTAAAATTTTTGATACCAGAGCTCTCATACACTATAGATTTTTATTAACTCATCTGGAATGAAGCAAAGGTATTATTTTTAATATACAGACAAGATCTGAGAACCACTTTAATTAGACTTTTGGAGAAGAGAAACTAAGTATCAAGACAATGGATATAATTTATTAGTTATCCTTAAGTACCTCTGCTTACAGATTGAAAAGTAATACATTGTTTAACAATTATATCCAGTCATCCCCAACCCACTCTCTTCTAAGGAACAAGTAGTTGATGTAATTGTAAACTATTTATAAATAGGGTAGTAAGATTGGCCTTTAGGAAGTCAGGGATCTATAAACAGGAACTCCTGGTAAAACTATACTCCATCACTTCTATATGGTGTTGTAGTTAATCATGGGAAGGAGGCTGGAAGAACTAATGAATATTTATAAGTAATTTTATTTTTTACTGGTTGCTGTTTTCTCAAGACATAATGGCATTTGGAGTTTATTTTGATTTGTTTACTTAGTTTTCAGTATTCTAGTATTATACAAATCAAGTTAGAGTGAATAATTAAATTCAACAAATGCATACAGTGCATAATTAAATTCAGATAATTCCCATACTCAAGCTATGTTTTAAACACTGGAATAATGAAAGATCAAATGTTTCCTATTTCAAGATATTCACAGTCCAGTAAAAGCCAATTGTAGTTTAATGGAATAGTATTATCACTGCTATATACAAGAGAGTTTTCTTATATAATCCTGTATCACTTTAAGAACTATGTGTTACTGTCCCCAAATTGCAGAAAGGCAAACCAAGTTTCAGTGAGTTAAGGTGAACCAATAATTCCATCTATATTTCACATAAGAAATGAAGTCTAAACTCAGATTCTTTTGACTTTAAAGACCATTGTAATTTCACTGTGCTATACACCTTCAAGGATCACAGCCTAGTCGTGGTGAAGGGGCTTGCATAACTCGATGAATCTACGAACCATATCTTGCAGGACCACCCAAAAAATGATGGGTCATGTGAAGAATTCTGACAAAACGTGGTCCAATGGAGACGGAAATGGTGACCAATCCAGTATTCTTACTGTGAGAACACAATGAACAGTATGAAAAAGCAAAAATATATGACACCAGAGATGAGCCAGGTTGATAGGTGTTCAGTATGCTACTGGGGAAGAGGCAGGGGCAATTGCTGGAAGTTCCAGAAAGAATGAAGTAATTGGGTCAATGCAGAAATGACACTAAGTTGTGGATGTGTTTGCTGGTGAAAGTAAAGTCTGATGCTGTAAAGAAAAATATTGCATAGGAATCTGGAATGTTAGCTCCATGAGTCAACATAAATTGGACATGGTCAAGCAGGAGAAGTCAAGATTGAACATCAACATCTTAGGAATGAATCACTGAACTGTGAGAACGCAATGAACAGTATGAAAAAGCAAAAATATATGACACCAGAAGATGAGCTCAGGTTGATAGGTATTCAGTATGCTACTGGGGAAGAGCTGGGGGCAATTGCTGGAAGTTCCAGAAAGAATGAAGCAGTTGAGTGAAATGGATGAAAATGGGCAAACCACCATTATATCTACTACTGTGGACAAGAATCCCTTAGGAGAAATGGAGTAGCCCTCATAGTCAACAATGCAGTCCAACATGCAGTACTTGGGTGCAATCTCAAAAATGACAGAATGACCTCGGATTGTTTCCAAGACAAGCCATTTAACATCACAGTAATCCAAGCCTGTGCCCCAACAACTGATTGCAAAGAAACAAGTTGACAGGTTCTATGAAAATCTGCAACACCTGCTAGAACTAAAACCAAGAGAATAGAATCCGAAATCAGATTAGCAGCTGAAGATAGAGATGGTCTATATGGTCAGCAAAAAAAAAAAAAAAAATAGACCTGGAGCTGACTGTGGCTCAGATCATGAGCTCCTTATTGAAAAATTCAGGCTTAAATTGAAGAAAGTAGGGAAAACCACTAAGTCATTCAGGTATGACCTAAATCAAATCCTTTGTGATTATACAGTAGAAGTGACAAATGGATTCAAAGGATTAGATCTGGTAGACAGAGTGCCTGAAGAATTATGGATATAAGCTTGTAACATTGTATGGGAGGTGGTGACCAAATCCATCCCCAAGAAAAATGAAATGCAAGAAGGCAGAGTGGTTGTCTGAGGAGACTTTACAAATAGCTGAGCAAAGAAGAGAAGTGAAAGACAAGAGAGAAAGGGAAAAATATTACCAACTGAATGCAGAGCTTCAGAAAATAGCAAGGAGAGATCAGAAGATTTTCTTAAATGAACAATGCAAAGAAATAGAGGAAAACAATAGAATGGGAAAGGTTAGAGATGTCTTCAAGAAAGTTGGAGTTATTAAGGGAAGAAATGTTTCCTATAAGAATGGGCACAATAAAGGATAGAAACAGTAAGGACCTAACAGAAGCAGAAGAGATTAAGAAGTGGCAAGAATACACAGAGGAACTCTACACAAAAGGTCTTAATGACCCTGATAACCATGATGGTGTGATCACTCACCTAGAGCCAGACATACTGGAGTGTGAAGTCATGTAACCCTAGGAAACATTTCTATGAACAAAACTAGTGGAGGTGATGGGATTCCAGCTGAAATATTAAATATCCTAAAAGATGATGCTGTTAAACTACTGCACTCAATATATCAGCAAATGTGGAAAATTCAGCCGTGGCCACAGGACTGGAAAAGGTCAGTTTTCATCCTAATCAAAAAGAAGGGCAATGCAAAAGAATGTTCAAACTACTGCACAATTGCACTCATTTCACATGCTGCTGAGGTAATGCTCAAAATCCTTCAAGTTAGCCTTCAGCAGTACGTGAACTGAGAAGTCTCAGATGTACAAACAGTTTAGAAAAGACAGAGGTACCAGAGATCAAATTGCCAACATTTGTTGGATCATGAGAAAGCAAGAGTATTCCAGAAAATTATCTACTTCTGCTTCATTGACTACACTAAGGCTTTTGACTATGTGGATCACAACAAATTGTGGAAAATTCTTAGAGATAAGAATTCCAGACCAACTTACCTGTCTCCTGAGAAACCTGTATGTGGGTCAAGAAGCAACAACTGGAACCAGATGTAGAAAAACTGACTGGTTCCAAATTGGGAAAGGGGTACAAGACTGCATATTGTCCCCCTGTTTCTTTAAGCTATATGCAAAGTATATCATATGGGATGCCAGGCTAGAGTATCATAAGCTGGATTCAAGATTGACAGGAGAAGTGTCTACAAGCTCAATATGCAGATGATACCACTCTAATGGCAGAGAGCAAAGAGGGACTAAAGAACCTATTGATGAAAGTGAAAGAGGTGAGTGAAAAAGTTGGCTTAAAACTCAACATTCAAGAAACAAAGATCATGGCGTCTGGCCCCATCACTTCAAGGCAGACGGAAATAGAAAAATGGAGACAGTGACTGATTTTCTTTTCTTGGGCTCTCAAAATCACTGTGGACAGTGGCTGCAGTCATGAAATTAAAAGACCCTTGCTCCTTGGAAGGAAATCTATGACAAACATAGACAGCATACTAAAAAAGCAGACACATTTTGCTGATAAATTTGCGTATAGTCAAAGCTATGTTTTTTCCTCACATTTTTATGGATGTGAGAGTTGGAAGGCTGAGCACTGAAAAATTGATGCTTTCAAATTGTGGTGCTGGAAAAGATTCTTGAGAGTCCCTTGGACTGCAAGGAGATCAAACCAGTCAATCCTAAAGGAAATCAACCCTGAAGATTCATTGGAAGGACTGATGCTGAAACCAAAGCTCCAATACTTTGGCCACTTAAAGGGAAGAGCCAACCCATTGGAAAAGACCCTGATGCTGGGAAAGAATGAAGGCAAAAGGAGAAGGGGGAAGCAGAGGATGAGATGGTTGGATGGCATTACCAACTCAATGGACATGAATTTGAGCAAATTCCAGGAATTAGTATAGAAGAGGGGAGCCTGGCGTGCTACTATCCATGGGGTCACAAAGAATCAGACCCAACTTAGCAACTCAACAACAGCACCAACACACTGCTTCTTGTTACAGGGCTTTAGGGGAAGTGTTTCTATTATTTACATCTATAAGGTCTACAATATAGTCAATAATAATAAAGGAATAATTTTTATTGCCTGAATGCATCTGAATCCTAGAAATATTCAGATGAAGCAATTTTTCTTTAGTTTTGGAATCATTCAAAATGTCCCCCAAATCCATGAAATCATCTGCAATTTTTTGAATTAAAATCTACAACAAGTATACTACAGACAGTTATGAGTTTGTATTGTAGATGCATTTCTCTAGGCCTTTTAAGTCATGAGAGCATTTACCTCTATCAATTCTTATGTTCAAAATTGCTCTTTTTAAAATTTAAATTTTTAATATTGAGTATAGTTCCCTGGGCTATACAGTAGATGGTAATCCCAAGCTCCTAATTTATCCCTCCACTCCCTTTACCTTTTGATAACCGTAGTTTGTTTTCTATGTCTATGTTTACGTTTCTGTTTTGTATATGTTTATTACTCTTTTTAGATTCCACATATAAGTTATATCCTATGAAATTTGTCTTTCTGTCTGGCCCATTCCACTCAGCATGATAACCTCTAGGTGCATCCATGTTGCCTAAATTAGCATTATCCCAGGTTTTAATAGCTGAGTAATATTCCATTGTATAAATATACCATATCATCTTTATCCATTCATCTGTCAATGGACACCTAGGTTTCTTCCATGTCCTGGCTCTATTATAAATAGAGATGTAACGAACATTGACATGCATGTATCATTTCAAATTATGCTTTTCTCCAGATATATGCCAGTAAAAAATTGCTCTTTAATGCTTTATCTCTGAAGCAGAATTCCATGGGCCTTTTTTTAGTTACCAAGTTAAAACATTGTCTTCTTCAGATTTCATTGTTGAAATATTAAGTTAAAGGACAAATTTTTTTTAGCCCCTCTCACATATAGATTTTTCTTACAAAAGTCCTTTGCTTTAATGAAAAGAAGTTAAAAGAATATGACCAATGTCCATTTCTCCTTTATCATTTCCCCAGAGTCCCTTTAATTTGCTGAGAATTCAGTGTTTCCCTATCCTTAGTGCTCATATATAGAACTGTAATGAGCTTTATCTATAGCTGGCCTTTAATTCAAATTTTCCTGCAGTGATCTGATTGGTCATTCTGTACTTTTCTGTGTGTGTGTGTGTGTGTGTGTGTGTGTTTAATTAAGGGATAAACCTCCTAAAGTGTTTGTTACTTCAAGTATACTAATGATAGAAAACAGCCACATTGTAGTTTATTTAAACACACTAATTTTATTCTGCTTGCTCTCTATTTTTTTTCCCCAATCTTGCTTAATTTTTATATGAGGTCTTGAAGAGTTTTTTAAAAAATATACTGAAGTGCTTGAAGATATGTGAAAGAAGATTATAAATTTACTAACTCTCTTTCTCTCAATTTAAGGACATAAAGTCTAAGGTACTACTTGTTTTGGCTGAGGAAATGTCTCCAGGGGTTCATAAAACTTGACTACACTAGATTTTGAAAAAAAAAAAATGTAAAGCACTTTGACATTCGTATGCCTATCTTGGAATGTCTTTTTAAAAAATTTTTCCACTATATATTTCATATTTTCTGAAAGTCCAATAAAGGCATTTTCTCCCATACATTCACATTTGAGGAAAATTATTTTCAAAAATAAAAGCTTCTCAAATAGCAATAATGAGCTCATCATAAGAAGTTAAGATGGAACACATTTTAAAATTTATGCATTTCTGATTCTTCTAAAAATCTCATGTATATTTTGTATTTAACTATGTATTGGTGAAAAGAATTAACATTTCATATTTCATCTCATGTTTAAATTTTCATTTCATCTTTATATTGTGTCTGTAGAATCTGTTCTTCTCAAAGATATTTCAAAATATTAACCTTTCAATATGCATGTTTCCTACATTAACAAAATAGCATTAATGGTATTAGTATCACTAGACTAATGCAAAATAGCAAAATTACAGTTACATTTCTATGTTAAATCCATTACAGAGCTTCAGAATCTGATGTTGAAAATGTTCATACAGATAATGACTTTTGCTTAAAATAATAATTGTACAAATGATAGATCTATGTTAGAGAGATTTGCTAACCCTGGTTCAAACATGTGAGAATGCTGATTGTTTCTGTTTCAAACATGAAGATCTTTGTAATTTTGACTAATTTTACTGACAATTTTTGACTCCATTTTAAAATGATTTTAAAATGATTTATGTGCCTTATGCTAATGAGTTACTCTTCATTTCAGTCAATATCTTTTGCTGCTTTTAGAACATTGTTCTGTGTTTTAAGAAACTGTGTTCTGAACTTCTTTGACAAATAATTAGTAGTCAGTTTTAGAGATAGCAAAATAATTTGAATTTCATATAGATTTTTTTTATATTTAGTATTTCAGCTCACAATAGAATTCCTCAGTGTGTTGATACCTGCACACTTGATAATTTCTGGCAACTCTTTCTTAAAGACTTTATAAAGTAAAACGTTAAAGGTTTTCTTACATAAAGGCACATCCAGTAGTGGCAAATATACAGAATCTCCTTAGAGGACTTATCAGCATTGCTTCTTTATTAAAAACAAATCTAATATAAGTTTTCCCATTGTTCAAAAGAGAGTTTATCAACTATTATTGTTATCAGACTGCTTAATCTAAAATGTTTTAACAAAAAAAATTGAATATTCTTTCAATTTAGTAATATACATTTGCAAAATGTTGAAATGAAGGGAAAAATATTATCTTCTCAATATATGCAGAGAAAAGTGTTTGGCAAAACTTAACATGCTTTCATAATAAAGGCTCTCAACAAATTGTATATAGAGGAAACATACCTGGACAAAATACAAGTCATATATGACAAGCCCATAACTAACATACTTGATGGTGAAAAGCTGAAAGTATTTCCTCTAAAAGTAAGAATAAGGAGAGTGCCCCCTTTGCCACTCCTATTTAGCAAAATACTGGAAGTTCTAGCTGGAGCAATTAGGTAAGAAAAATAAATAAAAGGCATCCAACTCAGAAAGGTACAAGTAAAATGGTCTCTGTCAATGGCTTGATCTTTAAAAACAAAAACAAAAAACAAACAATACCCTACAGAATCAGCCAAAGAATATTTGAAATAATAAACAAAATCAGTAAAGTTGTAGGATGCAAAATCAACATACAAAATTCAGTATGCAAACAAACTACCCAATGAAAAATTAGGAAAAGAATTCCATTTACAATGGCATCAAAGACAGTTGAAGACATAGAAATAAATTTAGCCAGGAGGTGAAATGTCTGCAACTGAAGACTATAAAACACTGATGAAATAAATCAGACACAAATAAATGGAAAAATATTCAATGTTGACAGATTGGAAGAATTAATATTGTTAAAATGTCTATACTACACAAAGTGATGTGCATATTCAATGCAATCCCTATCAACTTTCAAAAGGTACTTTTTCACAGAAATAGGAAAAAATCTAAAAATTCATTTGTAGCCACAGCAGTTCCTAAATGGACAAAACAATTCTGAAGAAGAAGAGCAAAGCTGGTGGCATAACACTTCTTAATATCAAGCAACACAAAAAGCTATAGTAATTAAACTGTATCATGATGACATGAAAAGACGCAAAGATCAATGGAATACAATAGACAATCCCAAATAAACCCATACTTACATGGTCAACTAATGTTTGACAAAGGAGCCATGAATATACAATGGATAAAAGTTGCTTCAACAACTGATATTGGGAAAATTGGATAACCACATGAAAAAGGATGACATTAGACCCCTATCTTGTGCCACTCATAAAAATTAACTAAAAATGTAAAACATTATATTTAACATGTTTAAACATAAGAGCTGCAACAATCAATTCCAGGAAAAAGTAAGAAAATTCTCCTTGACATTGGTTTTGGTAATTAATTTGGGGATATGACCCCAAAAGCAGTAGCAACAAGAGCAGAAATAAACAAATCGGACTACGTCAAACTAAAATGCTTCAGAACAGCAAAGGAAACAATCAACAAATAAAGAGGCAGCATAAAAAATGGGAGAAAATATTTGAAAATTATATATTAGATAAGAGGTTAGTATCCAACATATGTGTATAAAATAACCCATTATTTTTAGCATTAGATATAAGTAGAGTATAAATGTAATTATAAAATGAAGTTTATTTTGAATATCATTGCTGTATTCTAGAGTACAAATAAAGATAATGTAAAAATTGATGAACAAGGTCTTAAGGAACATTGTGATTTTCAGTTCAGTTCAGTTCAGTTCAGTCACTCAGTCGTGTCCGACTCTTTGTGACCCCATGAATCGCAGCACGCCAGGCCTCCCTGTCCATCACCAACACCCAGAGTTTACTCAAACTCATGTCCATCGAGTCAGTGATGCCATCCAGCCATCTCATCCTCTGTTATCCCCTTCTCCTCCTGCCCCCAATCCCTCCCAGCATCAGGGTCTTTTCCAATAAGTCAACTCTTCGCATGAGGTAGGCAGAGTACTGGAGTTTCAGCTTCAGCATCAGCCCTTCCAATGAACACCCAGGACTGATCTCCTTTAGGATGGACTGGTTGGATCTCCTTGCAGTCCAAGGGACTCTCAAGAGTCTTCTCCAACACCACAGTTCAAAAGCATCAATTCATCGGCGTTCAGCTTTCTTCACAGTCCAACTCTCACATCCATACATGACCATTGGAAAAATCATAGCCTTGACCAGACGGACCTTTGTTGGCAAAGGAATGTCTCTGCTTTTTAACATGCTGTCTAGGTTGGTCATAACTTTCCTTCCAAGGAGTAAGCGTCTTTTAATTTCATGGCTGCAATCACCATCTGCAGTATTTTTGGAGCCCAAAAAATTAACTTTTTCACTCTCCTCTTTCACTTTCATCAAGACGCTCTTTAGTTCATCTTCACTTTCTGCCACAAGGGTGGTGTCGTCTGCGTATCTGAGGTTATTGATATTTCTCCCGGCAATCTTGATTCAAGCTTGTGCTTCTTCCAGCCCAGTGTTTCTCATGATGTACTCTGCATATAAGTTAAATAAGCAGGGTGACAATATACAGCCTTGACATACTCCTTTTCCTATTTGGAACCAGTCTGTTGTTCCATGTCCAGTTCTAACTGTTGCTTCCTGACCTGCATACAGGTTTCTCAAGAGGTGGGTCAGGTGGTCTGCTATTCCCATCTCTTTCAGAATTTTCCACAGTTTATTGTGATCCACACAGTCAAAGTCTTTGGGTAGTTAATAAAGCAGAAATAGATGTTTTTCTGGAACTCTCTTGCTTTTTCAATGATCCAGTGGATGTTGGCAATTAGATCTCTGGTTCCTCTGCCTTTTCTAAAACCAGCTTGAACATCTGGAAGTTCACAGTTCACGTATTGCTGAAGCCTGGCTTGGAGAATTTGGAGCATTACTTTACTAGCGTGTGAGATGAGTGCAGCTGTGCGGTAGTTTGAACATTTTAGGGTATACCAAATCTTATTATTATGAATAATATTTATTAAAGCATATTACTATTTTAGTAAAAATGTGGAAAGTTTTCTCTAAATCTGTTCTGGAAACCAATCTTTAGATTCTAAAATTAATTTAGATTTTAAATTCATAAAAGTATGAATTTCTATGAAGAGCTTTTAAAATAATTGACTCAGTAATAAAATTAATTTATTAAGTAGCTAAATGTGAAAAAATCATATAACGAAAGTTTCTCCATATTTTCTATTAACATCCTCACTTTTTATTTCCTTAAGGGGAAATGGAAAAATAAATATTTCATGAAGAAACAACTTGTAGATAAGATAAATAGGGCCCTAGAATAAACCGCTTCTGAATGTCACTCGCATGTGTTTATTCAACTGAATCAGACCCTTTTTAAGAGCATAGATACTAAAGAGACAAAACCAAAAAATAAAATCAGTGACACATCTTTACAGATGTGAAATTCACAAATACAAGAAAAATAAATACCCAATGATTTTATTCTTACAAGCAGTTTGTTGAAAATAGTATCAAATACTTTCCACTGATTTAATTCATATGAATAAATACAGCAAGAAAAATGCAGAGTGAAATATTAACCAATAACTTTGAGAAGAGAGTTATGAACTTGATATAGTGAAGATAGACAATATTAATTTAATTGCTCTTCTTCAGGCTGAAACCTTGAAAATTTGAAACTGGATTTGATGTGAATTCAAAATTATTTAAAATAACAACAATTTTCTAATGCTAATAAGAGAAAGTGAAGAAGAACTAAAGAGTCTCTTGATGAAAGTGAAAGAGGAGACTGAAAAAGTTGGCTTAAAGCTCAACATTCAGAAAACTAAGATCATGGCATCTGGTCCCATCACTTCATGGGAAATAGATGGGGAAACAGTAGAAACAGTGGCTGACTTTATTTTTCTGGGCTCCAAAGTCACTGCAGATGGTGATGCAGCCATGAAATTAAAAGATGCTTACTCCTTGGAAGGAAAGTTATGACCAACCTGGACAGCATATTAAAAAGCAGAGACATTACTTTGTCAACAAATTTCTGTCTGGTCAAGGCTATGGTTTTTCCAGTAGTCATGTATAGATGTGAGAGTTGGACTATAAAGAAAGCTGATAGCAAAGAATTGATGCTTTTGAACTGTGATGTTGGAGAAGACTCTTGAGAGTCCCTTGGACTGCAAAGAGAGCCAACCAGTCCTGGGTGTTCATTGGAAGGACTGATGTTGAAGCCTAAACTCCAATATTTTGGCCACCTGATGCAAAGAGCTGACTCATTTGAAAAGACCCTGATGTTGGGAAAGATTGAGCGCAGGAGGAGAAGGGGATGACAGAGGATGAGAAGGTTGGATGGCATCACCGACTCAATGGACATGAGTTTGGTTAAACTCCGGGAGTTGGTGATGGACAGGGTGGCCTGGCATGCTGTGACTCATGGGGTCACAAAGAGTTGGACACTACTGAGTGACTGAACTGAACTGAACTGAACTTTTAAAGTGGGTCTAAGCAGTTTAGATTTTACAAATCAGAGATATTTGGGGACACAAATTAAGTGATCTATACAAATCATTATCAGCATAGATGATGGTGAAAGTGAAGTCGCTCAGTCCTGTCCATCTCTTTGGGACCCCATGGCCTGTAGCCTACAAGGCTTCTCCGTCCATAGCATTTTCCAGGCAAGAATACTGGAGTGGGTTGCCATTTACTTGTCCAGGAGATCTTCCCGACTCAGGGATTGAACCCCGGTCTCCCGCATTGTAGGCAGATGCTTTACCCTCTGAGCCACCAGGGAAGTCCATAGATGATGGTACTAAAATTTAAAAGTTAACTTTTCTAAGATTTTATGCCAAAAATAAAACAATAAAGCAAACTTTGAAGTTGAAAAGCTACAAGATTTGAAAATTTTATTTCAAACACACACACATAGAAATAATCAGGAAATCACTGTGTCTCACAAAGCGGTTCAAGCAACCCCAAGCTCCCTGAGACCTCCAAGATCATTTTCATAGAAACAGTGGCAGTGTGTGCTTTTTTCACTCTACAGATTCTTGCAAAGTTATAACACAATCAGAGTAGATAAACCTGCTTACAGCTTGATATCAATAAAGGCAGTTTTTTCCAAAGCGGATTGGAGTTTCTATTCTGCAGTGCCATAGACTTGCTGGGAAGAGGATGCGGAGACACTCTTTTCAGTTGAGTATTTTCCTAAGGAGATCAAACCAGTTAATTCTAAAGGAAATCAATCCTGAATATTCTCTGGAAGGACTGATGCTAAAGCTGACCCTCCAATACTTGGCCACCTGATACAAAGAGCTGACTCATTGGAAAAGACCCTGATGCTGGGAAAGATTGAAGGCAAAAGGAGAAAATTCAGCAGAGAATGAGAATGGTTAGATGGCATTACCGACTCAATGGATGTGAACTTGAGAGAACTCTGGGAGATAATGAAAGACAGGGAAGCCTGGTGCGCTTTAGGCCATAGAGTCAGACACAGCTTAGCGACTGAACAAAAACATGTTCCTAATGAAGCAGAGAAATTATTCATTTTCTTACATCTCACATCTGAAGTACTTTACAGAAGTACTCTGTGTGACAAAAAGAGAAGTTCTTGGAAAATTGCAATGGTTATTTTCAGGAAAAGCAATCTGTGATTGAGTTATAAGCTCAAATAGCTGCTTTTTTCACAGAATAACAGTTTTATTTAAAAGAACAAGTGACAGACTATAAGCTATCAGATTCAGGTACTGGTCAGTTTCTTGAAAATGAACCCAATGAGCCATCCACTTTGAGAAAACTAACAGTTCTGCTGCCAGTTATAAAATTCAATCTTTGAAGAATAATGTAATTTTATAAAGCTTATATCTGTCACTGTAACTTTGACAAATTTGCAATACTTAAGATCTTCCGATGAGATTGGCTATATTTTTATATTAAATAACTAAACGTGTCAACTTCTAGGGCATCTCCATAACTCAGTGAATCAATATATTTCACATGACCAACACATCAAGATACAAAGCATGTATGAGGAAGAGATCTTTTCCAAGTTCAAATTAGGTCAATAAATTTTAATGTGTACGTGCACTAGAGAAAGTTCAGCTATGTTTGAAGATTCCACATTACAGACAAACTTTGAGCAACTGCCAGCTATCATGTTTTGGTGTAGTACCAAAAATATTAACAATTACCTGAACAGTATTATAATTCTCCTCCCTTTTAAATCTAACTGCCTTGTATTTGTCAGATAAAACAAAAATATACCTATAGAAGTACATAGTAATGTGACGCTTCTCACTGATTTCTTTTTGAGTTTTAAAAAGTTATTTTAATCTAATAGTTTTTCTTAAAAATATATTTTATGTTGACAACCAATGGGTTTATTTTGTTATTTCTAAGTGAATGAAGTATTTACAAATTTCTGTTTCATTTTCAATACAGACAAAATAGATTAAAAATAATCAAATCAAAACTCATTATTTTCAAAACATTTTTAAGGCCCTAATTGATTATAAGATCAAATGTTTAAGAATTGCTTTATATACATATATATGTATATATATATACACACATACATTTAAATGAGATATATCCATCTGTCAATAGATAAATATCTTAAATATTTAAAGTGTTTTTGATTTTCTGATAGAATTCTGATCGAACTGAAACAGTTTTCAAACAATATATTTTCTGTAAAGCAAACCATTAAAAATAAAAATCTCAGACTAATCATCTTATAAGTTTAGATATCAAAGTCATAATAATTTAATCATCAGAAAAATGAGATTCCTATAGTATTAACTCATGGTAGCCATGACAAAATATTTATTTAATCTGCATCTATCAATCCCCCCTTAGAAAATAAAATGTGTATCTAAATCTAAGTATACTGACAGTTCTAAATTTGATAAACTTTCTAAACATGAAAGTTCTAAATTTGATAAATAACATGTGCATGTACACATGCATACATACTAATGTACACACAAAATCATGTACATGTAATATTAAACTATCAATTTTAAATATTAATGTATATTAATAGTAGTTTATTTTTAATATTGAAATATAAATTTTAAAAATAAATCATTTAAAAACTATTTTATTGATAATCAGAATATAAGAAATAAAACCAGAAACTAATCAAAATGGTTCCTTAAGAATAGGAATGAATGGACATGAGACTTTCAGATTTTTTTTTTTTTATGTAATGCTACCTTGATTATGGATCATCTAAATATTTATTTGAAAAATAAATATTAATGAGGAGCAAAAACAAATTCTAAAACTGTACACAAGAAAGATATACCTAATTCTGAAGCAAATTGATAATACAATCACATGGAGAATATGTTTGTCAAATAGTTTGAATACAGTAATCATCTAACCAGGATATTTTTATACCCCAAATAACTGCAGAGTAAGATTGAATTTTGCCAAGGAAATTTATTTCTAGAATAATTGCATAATAGTTTTGAAATATTTATGCTTTAATAATATAAACAAATAAATACTTGAATTAAAGCTGAGATAAGGCTTTTTTAAAACTAAGTTTTTTTTAATGATAAAAAAGAACTCACATAAAAGAAACTCAAGAAAGTTTTACAATGTTAAGTTTGAAATGGACATATCAGCTTGATATCAAGTCATGACAATCCTACTCAAAGAAAGATAAAAAGAAGCCCGCAGCAATCACTGATTTGTAACAGTTCTGAATTTCAGCCCAGTATATGTTTCCAGTTCCTTAATTTACACCCAGTTTTGCTGCCTAGAAATGAATTGCCATAGCTTGTAACTCTACTGTCTGTGATCTTTCCCCCACCTACTACAAATCATCATTTACTAAGAACAGTTCTTTTTCTTTTTCTTTTTGCAGCTACATTAATCTTCTTAGTCTTATCTGTAACAGATTTTGGGTTCAAAGGGCTATTTTAAATTTGAACAACCTTTGTAATTTTTTACTCCAATTTTAATTACTTCCTTTAAAAATATCAGTTAGTTTCCTGTTAATCAACTCAGACACATAAATCAACTCAATCAAAGCCCTTCTCTACCTTTTAATCCCTGAAAATCTATGATAGTATGACACCTTAAAATTCTTAGAAGGTTTTTTAATATTAACAGAGTTAATGTTTCACTCTTACAATACCGAGAAAGTTTAAAGTAGCTGAGAGGGTCTATGACACTTTACCTTATATCGTTCCATCTTCTATGCAGTTTTGCATTCCACCCTTGACATCTTTACCTTTAAGCTCTGTCTTTATGCTGTGGATTTGATATTTGCCCTATGCCATTACTTTCTTTGAGAAGTTCTTGCTCTCTGACCAAACTGCCTTAGTTGTGCCAATAAATCCTGCTTAGAAACTGTACATTTCCTTACAAGTTTCACCTTCAGTCCTCATATTTTATCACAGGTAGAGAGAAAAATCCAGTAGATGATTTCAACAAACTGCTCACATTCAACAACCTCTCTAGTCAATTACATAACCTTTCTGTTTTCCAATAAAACATTCTGCTACTGTAAGCCTTGTCTTTCTCCAAATTCCAGTAACATCTTGCTCACTGTCCTTCAAGTCCTTACCAACTGTCTTCTTATCACCCCTCCAACTTCTTCCTGCTATTTGATCCCAAAGTCAGTTCCACATGATTTATGTTATCGGTATGCTTACTTCCAGATACCAAACTTTGCTGTAATCCTTTATTGCTGCAAAACAAGCTTCCCCAAAACTTAATGCTCAAAACAACTATTCTATTTCACTCACAATTATTACATTCAGGAAATTTCAGCTAGGTGGTTCATTTTTAACCAACGTATTATTAGCATCACTTATTGAGCTAGAGTATTGTATTGGTTTCCTAAATAAAGTATAGATAATAAATTACCACAAACTTGGTAGCTTAAAATATCAGAAACTTATTATCTCACAGTTCTGGAGGCTGTAAGTCCAAAATCCAAATTCCAAAGTGTCCATTCAGGCCATGCATCCTCTGAAGGCATGAAGGAAGAATCCCTCATTGCCTCTTTCTAGCTACAAGAGACTCCCAGTGACCCATAACATTCCTTGGGTTATAGCTGTATCATTTTAATTTCTGCCTCTGTCTTTATATGACATTCTTTTCTGTGTCCTCGCTTCTTCTTATAATGCCAATCATTGGATTTCAGGCCCATCTTAATCCAAAATATTTTATTAATTTAACCTTCATGAATTACATCTTCAAAGGCTATCTCACAATGAACTATTATGACATCTAAATCATTACTTTCATATGGTTTAGCAACAATAAAATAAAAATAATATATAATTACATACAATTGATTTTTTAAATATATAATTAATTAATCTATATGTATATAACAAGAGAGAGAAAAGATTGGTAAAATCTGCTGAACCTGGTTAGGAAATATATGGTTATTCAATGTATTCAAAATTCAAATGCTATACTTTTGAAAATTTCATTGAAAGAATGTTGGAAAAGAAATAAAATTTAAAAGATAAATATAGCACAGCTTTGCTGCATGGCAGAAGACCAAACTGCTGTTTTAATATGTTAAATTACAAAGTCCCCTGGAGAAGAAAATGGCAACCCACTATCCTTGTCTGGAAGATTCCATGGACAGAGGAGCCTAGTGGGCTACAGTCCATGGTATCACAGACAATCAGACACAACTGAGCACATACACACAAACATTGATAAGAATTGTGGATGAACTGGTTGGTCACAGGAAGAAAATAAAATAAAGCTTCAGAATCTTTGATGAGGGCATACAAACTAACTCAATCATAAATTTCCCTAAAACTGCCTTTTATATCATTCATCTGGAAGGCCGTTGTATCAATAAAATTAAATTTATGTTTAAGCTAGCAACTTGAAAAATAACCATTCATTTATTAGATAGCCCCTTATTCTTCTTCTGAGAAACAGGGACTGGTCTCTTTTTTCCTAAGATTTTTAAGAGTAGAGAAGGTCAGTTAAATTTAGAAGTAGGATCAGCAACGCCTATACAAATTAAGGGCAGAAAAAAGTGAGTGATCTTCTCAGAGGAGACATGAGGGTACAGCTCAGCTTGGACAGTAATTCTGTGGATACTTGTTCTATAGAGCAAGATCTCTGGACTATAATTATCATCAGTACTTGACAGTGTATGTGAAATGTAACATGTTGGGGTTCCCTCTATCCCTACTGAATCAAGTTGAAAGGAAGTGGGGTCCAGCTTTTTGTCTTAACAAACTCTTCAGGTCATTCTTATGCTTGCTAATGCCAGAGAGCTAGTGTTTTTTTGTTTTTTGTTTCTGCATTCTGCTTCATTATTGTTGGACTGTCAGAAAATTTTTTATTAAAAGTTATATGCAGTTATCAGTTTGTGATTTGTGGAATTAGGAGAGATTGTATTGAGGAGTATCAGAGAGAGCAGTGACCCTGCAGGAGCTGATGGAGAAATAAAAGTATCAGTGACAGAGAGAGAGTTGCTGTGACTGGGCTGTTGACTAACAAGAAAAATATCAAGTTTGTGGAAAATAAGAAAGCCTGCAAACAACCTGAAACACTTTCTTTTTTTTTCCCTGGACCTACACAAGGCCAAATTTTTGAAAACTCTCACAAATTGCTGCCATAAAAATTGTTGCTGGAATTATTTTTGACAAGTAGGCTCTCTCAGGCTCCTTGTATTTATATTTTGGTTATAGAAGGAAATGGGACCTTATTTCCAGTCACAGAGGGATGAGGCCTGGCATAGACAGCATCTGTCTATCTACGTCTATGTATCTGTGAATCTATCTATCTTCATCATTATCGTCACCATCAATACCTATCTGACATCTGTTCTATAACTTTTAGGCTATAATCATGTACTCTCTGTTCTCCTACTCTTAGTCTTATCCCACCTCAGTTTATCTTTCACATGACAGCCAAAGAAACCTTTCTAAAATCCATATCTTAGGTACCTCCCTCCAGTATCCTTGCCTGGAAAATCTCATGGAGAGAGGAGCCCGGTGGGCTGCAGTCCATGGGGCCGCAAAGAGTCGGGCTTGACTGAGCGAGTAACACTTACTTACTTAGTTTGTCCTTTAGATAGATTGAAAAGTAACTTATATGTTAGGTGTGATATTTTTGGTTCCAAATAATTTTTCAGTATGATATTTACTAATATCCTTGCTTTCATCATTAGTAGATTGTTTTCCAGGCTTACTATACTACTCAGATTTCTCAAATGAGTATATTCTCTCAGATTTTTAAGTCTTTTCACCAAGTTTGCATTCTCTGCATGCGTGCTAAGTCACTTCAGACGTGTCTTTTTTCAACGCTTTGGACTATAGCTCACCAGTTTCCTCTGTCTCCTGGGATTCTCCAGGCAAGAATACTGGAGTAGGTTGCCACACCGTCTTGCAGGAGATCTTCCCGACCAGGGATCAAACCAGTGTCTCCTGCGGCTCCTGCATTGCAGGCAGATGCTTTACCACTGAGCCACCAGGGAAGCCCTTTCATTCTCTAATCCTCTCAAATAGGAAACTGATAATTTACTTTCAAGACCTTGGTCAGGCTTCATCTCCAAATAACTTTCTCAACCCCAAAGATTGGACTGAGTAGCCCTTCACTTTGTCTTCCTTGAACTTATATTTAAATAAATACATCACACTATATTGTAATGGTCTGACCAAAGGTATTCCTCTCTGAATATCTCATTAATAAGCATCTTCTTAAAAACAAGTATTATATTTAATTCATTCTCAGGGTCCAGGTGTGTAAATCAACACCTGACTGAAAGAAGTTGCCTAATACATATTTTATGCATAAGTAAATGCAAAAATAATGGATGAATATTGTGTCTTCTAATTAGTTATTATCTTATGAGCACAAAGAATATGTCCTTAAGCAGGCCTGGCTTTCAGGCCAAACACTGGAACTTAAATCAAGGCAGTTTAACCAGCTCCATACTTGCTCAATTTACATGATGCTAATCTTATGCTCCAATAGTGCCAATGTATTCATGTCTCACTTGCCCATGTTCATGCTTGCTTCCTCAGGCCAAGAAGTGCTCCATTATTTCTCTGTAGTCCCTCCTTATGAACTCAAGCTATTCTCCCTCAGAAAGACGAGTATGTTCTCCCCCATGTAGTAAAAGCCCTGCTAATATCTGAGAGGCTTTCCTAAGCTCCAGCCTCACAGTGTCTTTTTGGATTTCTGATTTTATAATGGCCCTGGGATTCCCATCACAGGATGACTCATCTGTCTATCTCTGGATTGATCCTCTGATTTCTTCAATCCCCTTCCTGCCTCAACTGCTACTCTCCTATTTATCAACACTGTGTCCTATGCGTGTATCTCGTTGCCATGTGTCTGTCTCCGGTGCCTGCACCACTGTTGGGAGTGAATGCTTTCCAGATAATGCGCCCACGACTATACCAAGCCACCCCAGTATAGCAGGAAATGACTTTACTACTTTTATATTCCTCCATAACACTTAGAACTCAAAGCATGGTCACTTTTCAGTAGCACCTCAACATATATCTTATGAAGATTTTTAAATATGTATATAGTTTTGTATATAATATAATTGCACATAATATATATAATGTTTCTTCATCTTCAAATTGCTATTTAATTTAAAATAATGAAAAACACCTCACCATGCGGAAAAAGCATGATACAATTGCCCCTTTGTATCCCTAAGTTCTGCATCCTTGAATTCAACCAAACATGGATCCAAAATATTTGGAACAAAAATTCCAGAATTTGAATCTGCCATGTGGCAGCAACTATTAAATAGTACTTACATTGTATTTACAACTATTTACATAGCATTTGCATTGTATAAGATAGTATAAGAGACAATGTAAAATATATGGGAGGATTACACAGGTTATATGGTAATATTTTTGTCTTTTTTTTTTTTTTTATAAAATAATTTTATCTAAGAAAATCAAGCATCCTTGGGTTTTGGTATCCTGGGGTGGTTTCTGGAACAAATCCCCCACGGGTACCTAGGGACAACTGTATTTTTAATAGAGATTGACTTTAAAATCTGATTTGTTATTTAATAGTTATGTGACATAAGGTACTCACTTTATCATGCTGAGCTTCATCTGTGAATGAGCATAATAACGAGTATTTCTCAAGAGTAGCATTAAGATTGAACTTTAAATTCTGTGAATAATAGAATCACTTTTCCAAGTTTATACAGATAAATATTGGTGGAGAAAAGACTAGAGCTGAGGGAATATCTGTCATCAATACCTGTGCTAGGATTGGCTAACCATTAAAATCTAAGAGATTAAAATGAAGATAGAAAAAAAGAGGTAAGTGAACATGATGAGAAAGATAAGAAAAAAAAGGGCATTTCATCTCCTTTGAATAAAATTCAATCCACTAGAAAGTGTTACAAGAATAGTTCAATGTTATTATTTTTTCATTTTATGTATGCATAATATACATGAGTATACATAATTGCTGACTCAAACTATGTATCAAATTATATCACATCATTCCTAAATTCCTAAAAAGCAATTAGTAATCAGTAAATAAGCTTAGTATCTTATTGTAAAATTGCAACTCAATATGAAATTTCACAAATTAACCAGCCAATCAAACACATTAAGTTTTGAAATGTCTTTCCTGGTCTCATCCACTTTAGAATTTAAGTATCGAGACACATATATTACTATATAGAAAATTAGAGAGCCAGTGGAAATTTGCTTTATGATTCAGGGAGCTCAAATCCAGTGCTCTCTGTCAGCCTAGAGGGGTGAGATGGCATGGGAGGTTTGAAGGTATTTCAAGAAGGAGGGGACATATGTATACCTATGGCTGATTGATGTTGATATATGGTAGAAATCAACAAAATATCATAAAGCAATCATCCTGCAATTAAAAATAAATAAATTAAAAAAAAAAACATTGAGGGAAGAAATGTCAATGAATACAGTAAAGAAATGTTTGACTTAGTTTATTTAAAAGTAAATAACAAAACCTCAGAAGTCATAAAAAATATGGTAACATAATTTATATTGAAATATGCAAAAAACATTTGCTCATGAGCAAAAAATACTTTGTAAATGTTTTAATGTAAAATAAAAATGACATTTGTGTTGCTTATGGTACATTAGGATTTATAACCAAAAACTATCTTCAAAAAAGACAGCTACTTAAAAGTAATACTTATGTACAATCATTTGGATCACAAATAATAAAAGTAAATGTAACTTCAAACAAATATAAAATGATGTTTACTGAAAGTTTATTTCCTTTACTTATTTTCTTAACTTAAGATATTGAAGTTATTTTTAACTTACTGTGAAGATTTAATCTTTGTTAAGCCATTTTAGCTGTCATAGCTGTGAGTTATTCAATTATATAGAGAAAATCCGTAGTTAATAAAAGTTTAATACAATTTAAGCTTCCCAAGACTATTAAATCTCCCACCCATAATGTATCAAAAGCACATGTCACTGTTAGATATTCAAAGGTAATCTGTAGGCATTCTACCAAAATAACGAATGCAAATCTCTGTAGGCATAAAAGGTAATACAAAAATCAGGTAGAGCACATTATAAACCCAGATGTCCAAAGTTTATCTTCACAGAGCAGCTTCACTGCTACTAAAATAATACCCCCAAAATGAATTAAACATACATACTGTCCAGGCACTGGCTCCTAATAATGGACAGGAGCGAGCTTAAGCGATAAAATAGAAGGATGCTAAACGTGCACTCTTACCCTACTTAAATAATTGGTAAATAACATATACTGAAATTTCATGTTGTATTTAAAGACAAATGTATTGAATATGACATAACCAAAATTTAATAAATTATACTGAATGTTGTTGAGTAAAAATAAAATTTAACCTACTTGATGATGATTTTGTCATGATAAACACTTCTAAAAAAATACCTATTCATTCATCTTACAAGACATTTGCAAGAGGAGAGGATGTTGATAAAATGAGTAAATTAAATATTAGTCTTTGTAAAATTTGTATTTTAATCCTAGGAAAGATATATAAGAATTTCAAAATATAACCTATAGCACAGTCATAAAATGAATACAAAAACACTAACATTTTTTCAAATATGTAATTTATAGGAATTGATAAGTTGCCTGAGAACACAATTGAGATGAATTATTTAAATTAAAGCTCTGGATTTTCATTATGCAGAAAGTCACTGGTAAAAACAATTGATCAAAAACAAAGGGGAATGCAACATGCCTTTTGATTAAATACGAAAAAAGAAGGAAAAGATTGGTATTTCTACTGCACCTTATCAGCAGTGCTAAAGAGGGTGAAGTTCATTTGTAATAGCAAATGTGTGTGTGCTCAGTTGTGTCTGAATTTTGGGGCCGCATGGGCTGTAGCCCACCAGGCTCCGCTGACCATGGAATTTTCCAGGCAAGGATACTGGAGCGGGATGCCATTTCCTACTCCAGGGGATCTTCCCGACCCAGGGATAGAACCCAGGTCTCTTAAGTTTGCTGCTTTGGAAAGTGGATTCTTTACCACTGGGGCCACCTGGGGAGCCCAATTGCAAATGTAAATCCCTTCTTTTTTTTATTCTTGTTAAAAGGAAAAGTCTGAGACAGAAGTAGTAGGTGAAAGAGAGAAGGGAAGAGGGAAGGGAAGAAAACGGAGGAAGGAAAGGAGGGGGAGGATGGGAAAGAAGGAAGAGTTTGATTCAAACAATTTAAGAACCTCTATTTCAGAGGCTAGAACAAATTATTTCTCTTCTCAGGTTAACCTGTTGTATCATGCAATTTCTAAATTATTGTGAAATGATTGAGGCATTTAGAGGCAATTGTAAGGAATTTTAGTAGAGATCAATGATTTTAATTTCCTAATAATATTTTTTGAAAAGGCAGGGACATAAAACAATACAAATATTATACATGCATTAGTTTTTGGGAACATGATCTTATCTTCTCAACAAATTAAATATAATTTAAGACTTCTTTTTCTGCACACTCCCCTAATTTTAACCTCATCATGTCAACAATGTCTTCTAGACGCTCTGCTTTATAGATTCTCAATGTACTCAACACATTATATGTATCTTTCCTCTTATTCTTCTCTCCATCTGAGCAGTCTTTGATCCTCTACAGACCTCCATAATGTACATATTAATTTGCTGAAAAAAAGATATTTATGTAGCAACTGCAATGTGTCAGGATGGTGCTAAATTCTAGTGATAGTATGTTGAAAAATATATTACCTAATTTCCACCCTCATAGAACTTACAGTTTGGTGGTTGAGATGGTCATTAATATAAAATACAGCTTAAAATAGGAAGCTTCTTTGTAAAAGGTAATATGGAGCATATATGCATATTATTATGCAGTAATAGATAATTTCACATCATCAAAGATGCTGAGAAAAATCTTCTTCAGGTAATTAACATGTTAGTTAATACAGTATTAATTAACTCAAAAATACTATAAATGTTTAAAAGTAATATTATTTTATACCCCAAGAAAGAAATTGTCTCTAAATTAAACTTCATAACTATTCTTTATTATTTAAATATTTTGTTTCATCCTTACTGAAAGAGTTGTTTATATATGTATTTGTATACACACACACACACACACACACACACACACACACAGAGTTTTTAGCATATAGCTATTGTGCATATATAAAAGAAGTCTTTAAAATTTTGACTTTTCTAAATGATTTCCTGCTTATTGCATCAACAGCATTTTTTTCCCCCCACACAGTGTAATATTTCTATCATCAAATGATACTTGACACAGTCCTTTTTGGCACAGTCCAAAAATTATTGGTAATGTAGCATTTCTTAAAATACTGCTCCATCTATTTTTTTCCAGAATGCTTTTCCAAGACACTGACCTCTATTCTATAAATTTGGATGCTGGTACTTCCTATATTCTAACCCTTTTCATCTTTTTTTCTTGAAAGATTTGCAGAAATCTAAACTTTAAGCCCCCTCTGCTTAAGGCACAGGAAGTTTTTGACAAATTGATATTCATGTTGTAATGATAGTCCAGAAAGATGTGTGACTGGTTCCTCATTACTTTAAAATGTCTTTCATCTCTTCTTTGGAATTTGACCAATTCTGCTGTCTTGAGTTTTTTTACTTAGTTTTTAATAGGACTTATTTCTGCATATATCTCAATAGCAAAATGTAACAAAGTTTCATCTGCTTGCAAGCAGCATCTTCCTTGGTTTCCATTAAGCACTTGGTTGCTTCTTTGAAAATATTATTAAATTGCAGTGATTATTCTGACAATGAATATTTGCTTTACTAATAGCAAGTTGTTGCCCCCAGTCTGTTTTAGTGTCTTTCTGCATTCAAATGACTTAGTATTTCAATAGAATTTGTAATGTCATTTTATTTGAAAACCAATGAAACACAACAGATATATAACAACAGTGCACACAATTCAACTGAAATTTCAAAAATATGAAAAACAATAACCATGTTTATATACATGTACATGCATAGATGATACAATTATGTCCTGACTGACAATCAACAGCAATTGTGGCATAGATTTAAGATGCAGTTCACTGTCAGAGACGCTACAATGTGGGGGGAAGCAAAGGACATGAGAAGAGTGAAGAGGGATTCTGCTTCTCTTGAAGATATAGAAAGTTGTACCAAACCCTTGCTCCTACGGATCAGTGGCTCTTGTCCTCCTAGTGTGCATTTCTAGTCTTGACTTTGCCCCTAATATTAGGAACATGATGAGTATATCCATTTTCACCTGTGCTATTCTACATCACAGTGGAGGTTTTAGTCTGAACAATATACAAAAAAGAGAAAAAGAAGGTATCCAAATTGCAAAGAATGAAATTAAAAAAAAAAAAAAAACAATCTATTCACAGGTCATGATTCTATATGTAGAAAATGAAAAAGAATCCACAGGAACACTCTAGAGCAAATGAATGAATTTAAACAAAGTTACATGGTACCGCATAAACACACAAAAATGAGTTGTGTTTCTTTTCCCTAGCAGAGAAACTTTATTGACTGATGGGTTGATTGATTGTGAGGACTTTGCTCACACGATATGGAGACCAAAAAGTCCTACTTTTTGCTCTGTGGTAGCTGGGGCTCAATAAACCTCCTAGTGTAATTCAGTCTGGTCCAAAGGTCTGAGAACCAGGGGAGCCTAAGGTGTAAATTCCAATTTGAAGGCAGGAGAAGATGTGATGATATTTTGCAGTTCAACGTGAGACAGGCAAAAAGACACAGAGTTCTTCTAGCTCAGCTTTCTGTTCCACTGAGGCTCACAATGGAATGGATGTTGCCCACCCACATTCAGTTCAGTTCAGCCTGATTCTTTGCAACCCAATGGACTGCAGCACGCCAGGCTTCCATATCCATCACCAACTCCCAGAGCTTGCTCAAACTCATGACCATCGAGTCAGTGATGTCATCCAACCATCTCATCTTCTGTCATCCCCTTCTCCTCCACCTTCAATCTTTCCCAGCATCTGGGTCTTTTCCAGTGAGTCAGTTCTTCATTTCAGGTGGCCAAAGTATTGGAGTTTCAGCTTTAGCATCTGTCCTTCCAATGAATATTCAGGACTGATTTCCTTTAGGATTGACTGGTTTGATCTCCTTGAAGTTCAAGGAACTCTCAAAAGATTTCTCCAACATCACAGTTCAAAAGCTTCAATTCTTCGGCGCTCAGTTTTCTTTATAGTCCAACTCTCACATTCATACATAATTACTGGAAAAGCCATAGTTTTGACTAGAGAAAACTTGGTAAGCAAAGGTCCATCCACATTGGGGAGGATTATCTTCTGAGTCCATCCATTCAAATGCTAATCTCACCCAGAAACAGACTCACAGAAACACCCAGAGCTAATGTTTAATCTGTTTGACCTCATGGCCAGTGAAGTTGACGTGTATAATCAACCATTACATGGACCATTGTTGAGATTTATCACTTTCTGGTATAAATTAAATGATCCTAGGAAGAAGAAGAATGGGGGACACAAGGATATATGGTGCAAAGAACAAAACAGATTAAAAGTATCAGAATCTAAAGTCTGAATTACAACAATTGCCTATTGTGGTCATGGTCATAAATTGTTTTCACATTCAAGTACATTTGTTCAACTATAAACAATAGATGCTAGGCTTATGCTGTTTGTTGATGCATAAATCAGTTTAAGAAATATTCTGATAGAAATTTAAATTATATGTATTTTAAATGTTAAATGAAAACAGAATAAAAAAACATACAAAAGTAGGACAAGAGGACAAAAGGACAAGTGAATTTTTAAAAGAGCCAAGCAGAAATCTAGAAGTGTGAACTTATATAAAAGCAAAGAGAATAACTAAACTTGGAAGAATAAAGCAGAATGAGATACAGAAAGTAAAAAGATTGAAAACTAAAATGAGTTAAGCAATGTAGGTGATGTGCTAATGTTACCAAACCAAACTTGGGTCTGCTCACCCTTGAGCAGTAAGCCAATCAATCTACTGGCACCAGGCCGTGGTGAAGGGAAGTGCAGGGTTTATTTCAGGGCTCCAAGCAAGGAGTTCAGGACAGCTAGTCCTCAAAAAGCCTGACCGCCCCATGGGTTTCAGCAAAGCAAATTAGGGATAAGGAGTCCCAGAGTTTGTGATCAGCTGGTGCACTAGTCTCTGATTGGTTGATGGCGAGGTAAGGATGTGGAGTCACAGGGATAACATTATCAGCAGTTACCCTAAGGGAAAGTGTGACAGGTGTAGAATTTAATTTCCATTTTAAGAAGCTTACTCAGACTTCTGGGTGGTGAATGGATTAGCACAAAGATCAGGTAGACTAGTTACTAGCTGTTTTACCTGGATCTGTTATATGGACCAAATCTAGGATGTCAGCAGTGAGGATAGATTTCACTAACTTGAGATTTATTTTGAATCAGGCTTTGAGAGGTAAAGTGTATGGCTGCAGTGCAGGAGACCCAGGTTTGATCCCTGGGTCGGGAAGATCCCCTGGAGGAGAAAATGGCAACCCACTCCAGAACTCTTACCTGGAAAATCCCATGGATGGAGGAGCCTGGTGCAGGCTACAGTCCATGGGGTCCCAAAGAGTGGGACATGACTGAGCAACTTCACTTTCACTTTGAGTGGAAAGTTAGGGAAATGGAGGAATCAGGGATGACTCTTGGATTTGTCTTGAACAAAAGGCTACATTAAGATACATTTATGAAAATGGGAAACAAAATGAGTAGGAGGTGAAAAAATTCTGTGAACAAATATTTGCATTTTGGACAGCTAGTGTTTGAGTTTAGCTTATATACAAGTGGGGGTGTTAAAAGCAGCAGGAATTTGAGTTCAGGGTGCAGAGAAGATTCAGTTACATGGATTTAATTAGCACCATGTTGCAAAAGTCTGACTTTCAAGATAACATGATTCTTTAAATGAAAGTCGTTACCTCAACACCTTGGAAATATTAAGCCATAATATTTTTAAAAGCAGGAATCTTACAAAGATGAATAACAAACTCACTGCATTTAAATAGAGCCAGACATTGAATCTTTATTTCCTTTTCTTTAAAATTATCATATTAATTTCTTATACTCTGAGTAGGTTTGCTGAAAAAAATTATATAAATCTAAGTATGCAAAATATTTTTGGAAATTATAAAGCCATATACAAATAATTATTTATTAAAATAAAGCAGCATAAGAAAACAATAATGATTTATAGAAACTTCTTATAGGTCTCTCTCCATAAACATGTTGAATTTTCCTAAGTAGAAGCTGGAAAATCCCATGCTCCTAACATTGTTCTTTGTAGCTTCAGCATCTAGTAGTCAGTTTTTCCAAAATCCTGGATTCTTGAATCTTTGACCTCCTTAACCTATCTATTCCTGCAGGGAACTTCAGCCAACAAATTATATACCCTCAAGTTTATCAACACCAATAACTGTATTTTTACTGGTACTTAGATTATAATCATCTTCTTCTGAATCCCAGCTTTCTGCCACTGTTAATTCCTCTCCCCAAATTCCTTGACCCTATTTGGACAACCTATTAATTGACTTTCTACTCTTCGTGCCCTTGCTTCTGTCTTTATCCTCTTTGCTCACTAGATTCCAAAGTCCATTACTATATAACTGTTACCAGAAGTGGAGATTTGGCTGCTCGCCCCTCGAAAGTCAATAAAGAAGCAAGGTTGGTGGAAAGGAGAGTGAAAGTGAAAGTCACTCAGTCGTGTCTGACTCTTTGTGACCCCCCGTGGACTATATAGTCCATGGAATTCTCCAGGCCAGAATACTGGAGTGGGTAGCCTTTCCCTTCTCCAGGGGATCTTCCCAACCCAGGGATCAAACCCAGGTCTCCCACATTGCAGCTGAGCCACAAGGAAAGTGCAAAGGAAAGTTTACTTTATTTCAGGTGCCAGCAACCAGAGGGTAGGGCGGACTCCTCTCTGAAGGCTGACCCCTCTCCCCTACTGACAACCCATGGGGAATAGCTTTTATAGGTGAAGGGAGGGGGCAACGTGCGGAAATAGTACAGTCAGCTCTGACAGTCATGTTGGAATTGGTCACGGGGCAGTGTGATCAGCTTCTTCTTGATTGTTTTAAGTGCAGCTAGTCTTCAAGTTCTAGGGTTGCTTTGTTTCCATTACTTTGAGGCAAAATCTCAAATTGTGCAACTTATGTCTTGGTTACAGTCTGGTCATCACGTAGTTATCTTTTCCACATGATGGGAGTTTTGGTGTCTGTAAGAGAGCTCATAGAATATGGCTCCGAACACTATATTTATCCGTCAAGAAGGAACTAAAGGTCCTTGACTATGCTTAATGGTTAAACCATTATTATTTTCTTATTCTTTCTATTCAGATTTTTTTAACTTTATTTATTTTATACTGGAGTATAGTTGATTAACAAGGTGTCAGTTTCAGTTGTACAACAGAGCGATTCAGTTGTACATGTATCTACTCTTTTCTAATTCTTTTCCCAATTACATAATTACTGTTACATAATATTGAGCAGAGTCTTGTTAGACTGTTTTCCTTTGTTTCTGTATTTTCTTACATCTCTGTTTAAACTTACTCTTTGGCTAATTTTTTTTTTCACAGACAAAGGAAGACAAAAGACGTGGTGGGGGTGGGGGTGAGATCATCAAGTCCTGCTGTTTCATAATCAAAATCACTCCAGTATATTCTGAGCTCAGTTAATCTTTGTCGTCTTGCATACGCTCACCGGCAGACGTGACTGAGTCTGCTTTCTGACTGTTGTTGTTCAGTCATTGAGGCAGGTTCAGCTCTTTGTGACCCCATGGACTGCAGCACTCCAGGCCTCTCTGTCTCTCACCATCTCCTGAAGTTTGCCCAAGTTCATGTCCATTGCATCAGTGATGCCATCCAGCCGTCTCATCCTCTGACGCCCTCTTCTCCTTCTGCCCTCAACCTTTCCCAGCATCAGGAGCTTTTCCAATGAGTCAGCTGTTTGCATCAGAGGACCAAAATACTGGAGTTTCAGCTTCAGCGTCAGTCCTTCAAATGAGTATTCAGGGTTGATTTCCCTTAAGATTGACTAGTTTGATCTTTCTGACTGCAAATAGCTTAAAATGGCTAGGAAATATTAACCATGTACACTCATCTTTTTCTCAAATGATGATCATATTCACTCTGCATTCTCTTATTCATCTATTTGAAATATTTATTAACTCCTTACGGCACCATAGAAGTCTCCCTTCATCACTCTCAGGGATAACCTTGCTTCTTATTATCACTGAGAAAATATAAATTGTCCTTTATCATCATCATGTCATCATTGTCATCACCATTTTTCTAAATCTACCAGGCTACTTAATTTTATCCATCTGTATCCATTTATACTATTATATTCTATATAGCAGAGCAGGATGCAATGGCAATTTGCCTGAATTCAAATCCTGTGTGAGATTATGTGTATTTTTCACCTGTGCAATATTTAGTGAGGAGACAAAGATAGATGGTTTATATAGGAAACTCTTTTTTCATGAAACACTCAAAAATAGTCATACATTGATTAAAATGACCTTTATATTTTAACAAAGTATCTTTCTTCACTAAGTTCAGCTAGAGTAAGTCAGAACATACTGATACATATTGATAAGCATAAAATAACTACAGTTAATATTCAGTTAAAGAAAGTGGAAGAATTGATGCTTTTGAAGTGTGGTGTTGGAGAAGACTCTTGAGAGTCCCTTGGACTGCAAAGAGATCAAACCAATCAATCATAAAGGAAATCAGTCCTGAATATTCATTGGAAGGACTGAGGCTGAAACTGAAACTCCAATACTTTCAGCACCTGATGTGAAGAACTGACTCATTGGAAAAGATCCTGATGCTGGGAAAGATTTAAGGCAGGAAGAGAAGGGGACGATAGAGGATGAGATGGTTGGATGGCATCACCAACTCCATGGACATGAGTTTGAGCAAGCTCCGAGAGTTTGTGGATGGACAGGGAGGCCTGGCATGCTGTAGTCCATGCGGTCACAAAGAGTCAGACGTGACTGAGCAACTGAACTGAACTAAATATTCATTTTAAATTTACTAAATAGGCACTTTCCTAAATGTTGTACATGCATTGTCTTATAAAATCCCCTAATGCATTATGAAGAAGTAATAAACTTTGCTGGTCATCTCATATTTGTTCAGAGCCTGTTAAATTCCCTGAATTGCAATTTATGTAGATCATGATGAACAGGATCATGAGATTCGGTTGATAGGTTTCTGAAAACTCACTGTAGCAGTTGCCAAAGGATTTGGTTTTATACCAGTTTAATTCTTCACTATCAAACAGAAGGGTTAACAGAATTAAATTAAAAGTGCGGTGCAGTAGACTGGTTTATTTCCTGGAAGTACTATTGTCTGAATGCCCCATTAGGGAGTACACATATCAGTCTCCCTACTCAACTTCCAAGGAATCAAATTGAGATGAAAAGAAATTAGAACTTATAAAGCTTGCTGGCTCTGAGTCACCTAATCTAATCAGCTTTACAAGAATGGTAAATTATAATGACAACAAGTAGAGGATAAAGCTGAAACTAGCAAATTAATATATGATAAAGTGAACTTCCCAGGTGGAACTAGTAGTAAAGAACCCTCCTGCCAAAGCAGTAGATATAAGAGAAGCAGGTTCTGTCCCTGGGTCAGGAAGATACCCTGGAGGAGGAAATGGCAACCTATTCCAGTATTCTTGCCTGGAGAATCCCATGCACCCATATCTACAGAGGAACCTGTTACACCACTATCCATAGGTTTGCAGATTCAAGCGTGACTGAAGCGACTTAGCATGCAGGCAAAGTGGTACCTCTCCTCTTAAAACAGAGACAGAATGACTTAGAAAAATCTTGAAAAATTATTGTCTGTGTTATACATTTATCTTAGCTCTTGGCAGCAGTAAAAACATTTCCTTGGAATGTTAATTGGATGTTTTCCCTTTTTCAGCAATACTGTGACCAAAATACCTATTGTTGGACAACTGCTATGCTAAGAGATAAGAGATAAGCATGCCTGACAAAGCGCTCTCTTCAAAGTAAACTGCAACAGACTTCCGCTAATTTGATTTTATAAACAAGTCTTACGGAACTCTGTGTTTAATGACCAATTCTTAAAATCTTTGCTCAACATATTTTCAGTGTAGTTTATTTTTTCAAGCAAATAATGGACAAGAATTTTTTAAAATTAGTATGATGCTATTTATTAGGTAAGACATCATAGGATATATTGCTGACAGTTCACACTTATTGGATATGGTGAAATTTAAAAATGTTTTATTGTGAGTTTGCATCATTGTTTTTCTAAGGATCATGTTAGCTGCAGAAAAATAGGTGTGTATTACTAAAGATAGACAGGCTTGTCATGCAGCTCGAGAGCAGTGTCGTGGTTTTCTGCTGGTCATCACAGAGGCTATAACTGAAGTTAGGACCCTGCTAGAAATTACTTGTAAATTATGATTCTCTTGCATCAGGATTAATATAAGCTAAGTTACTGTTGCCTAATATCCCAGTACTATCCAGTAGATTCTCTTGTTGTGTCTTAATCAAAATTCCCAAGATAAGAGTTTTTTCTGTGATTATCAGGAGATTTTTTTATAACCATATTTTTCATAAGCCACAATCTATGGGTCTAATAGCTATGGGTCTAACCTATAAACAACAAAGAGTAAAGTTTCTATAAGGATGCAAGATGCAACAGAAATTGAACCAGAGAAGTATAGTACAAATAATTGGGCTTGAGAGTTCATATTGCTATGTAGTATATTTTATGAACAAAACAGTCTTAAATTAATGATTCAAAGGGAAATTCATATCAGAAAAACTCTAATTCATTGACTGAACACTACTGGAGATATTCTTACATCAAATACAGTAATATATATATATATATGTATATATATATATTCAATTCAGTTCATTCACTCAGTTGTGTCCAACTGTTTGTGATCCCATGGACCGCAGCACACCAGGCCTCCGTGTTCATCACCAGCTCCCGGAGTTCACCCAAACCCATGTCCATTGAGTCGGTGATGCCATCCAGCCGTCTCATCCTCTGTTTGTTCCCTTGTCCTCCTGCCCTCAATCTTTCCCAGCATCAGGGTCTTTTCAAATGAGTCACCTCTTTGCATCAGGTGGCCAAAGTACTGGAGTTTCAGCTTCAACATCAGTCCTTCCAATGAACACTCAGGACTGATCTCCTTTAGGATGGACTGGTTGGATCTCCTTGCAGTCCGAGGGACTCTCAAGGGTCTTCTCCAACACCACAGTTCAAAAGCATCAATTCTTCAGTGCTCAGCTTTCTTTATGATCCAGCTTTCACATCCATACATGACCATTGGAAAAACCATAGCCTTGACTAGACGGACCTATTAACATGTTAAAATTATTATAGGTATTATATTGTGTGATTCACCTAAAGAGTGAATCACTTACTTGCATGCTCGTTTTGTTATTAAATGAGAATGCCCTCCAAAACAATGAAAGATTTACATATATTTCAAAAAAGTTACCACCAAATTCAGAATGATGTTGAAATATGTAAATGTGACTGATATTTTACAAAAAATGAGACAATCATAATTTACAAGTAATTTCTAGTCCCTTAAATACGAAGGGAATTTGTACTTAATGCCACATCTTTTACTTATCTTGGTGTCTGAAAAATCTCACTCTTTATATCTTTGTGTTTTAAAAGATTATATCTTTTGCCTAAGAAATGGTTATGGTCAATGTCTAAGGTACGATTTTGTATTGAAAATATCTTGACTCGCCCTGAATAGCTTGCCCTTCCTAAGATACCAATTTGCAGCTCTGGATTGTAGGCAAATATATATATTATATATATAACATATTTTTTTGATTATTAGCAACAAAACCTATTAGCTTCACTGAAAGGAAAGTCTGTCATTACTGTCTTTAATATAGACACACTTAAATGAAATTTTGAATGGCCTGTGTAGAGATCAAAGTCTGCTGCTGTTGTTTAAACTAACTCAAACTGACTAGTATAAAACTTAAGATAAAAAAATAATACATAGAATTGAAAACCTTTACATATGCTTCAATTTTAGGGTTGACTGGCATAATTATAGTTATAAAATTGATCTGATTTTTCGTATCTATTTATAATTGTCTTTTATTCTCTTCTATTTCTTTATACATTTTTCATTATGTGGATTTTTTTCTTACTTTTTAGTCTCAGGCTCTGTTGCACAGTGAATAGTGCATTAGACTTTTACTATTTAGTTCCTCTTTCCACAAAAGTACTCAATTTGAATTAGCCATATTATAATGCATATATTGATTTTTGAAATTGCATTTATTTAAGGGAGACAATCTCAAATATATCAAAACTCAGCAAAGTCTAAAAATGATTAATCAAGCAAATGAAGATATCATTCAACTCATTATTTTAAATATTTACATGGAATCTGAGCTGAATCATTTCAGGTATATTTTACACAATAACTGAAATAGTGTATTTTATTTAATTATTTTTAAACAGAAGTTTGTAAAATACCCGGTTGCACTAAAGGAATACTGCTATTATAAAAATACTTAGGTTAATTTGCAACTTATATATATGTAGAAAATGTGGAAAATAATGCGTATTTAACTTTTATTATCAATATTCTAAAGTTTTAACAACTTGGACAACATAGTCGATGTGTTAGTTGCATAGATAACCTTCAATAAATGTTGCCAAATAAAAATGTATAGTGTTTATGTAGCTTGTACATAAACATGAGAATATCTGTTTTATTTGTTCCTATACTGAATTAGGCAAACAGGATACAATACAATGTTTAAAATATTTAAGATTTTCTGGACATTTTGGAAAGAGTTATTTTACATTTATCTAGACAAAAGATTCTTCAGGCATGTTTTGGGGAACTCAGACGCTATGTAATATTAGCTGTTCCTTGAACAAAGCTTACTTTAGTTGAATAGCTGTGAGAAATTAATCTTCCCAATAGATTTTCCTTCTTGAGACACAGTCAAGGTTCACAGAGGCATGGACATAAAACAATCAAGTACAGCCACACTTCAGAGAAACTGCAGATTTGGTTCTAGACCACTGTGATGAAGTGAATATTGCAATAAAACAAGTCACATGAATTTTTTGGTTTCTCAGTGAATATAAAAAGCATTTTTCCCTATACTGTAGTCTATTAAGTGTACAATAGCATTATACTTTAAAAAATGTACATAATTATAAAATACTTTCTTGCTAAAGAATGCTAACCATTATTTGAGCCTTCAAAGAGGCATAGTAGTAATAACAAAGACCACTGATCACAAATCACTGTAACAAATATAATAATAATGAAAAGCTTGCAATATTGTGAGAATTACCAATATGTGGCACAGAGACAGCGTGTGAGCAAATGCTATTGGAATCATAGCGCCATCGGCCGGCTTGACCCCGGATTGTGACAGGCCTTCAATTTGTAAAAGGCACAATAGAGCAAAGCACAATAACACACGGTATAACTGCACATAATTCAACAACAATAAACAACCAAACACATGAACAGAAAGAGTTTAATCAAGTGTTATCCACATGTATTTGGTCAAAGGATTGTTTTTTCTTTCTACATAAAATTTCATTTTGTAAAACACAATTTGGGGACCAGCAGAGCTTGAATATATTAAATTTCATGTTGTAGAAAATGAAAAACTAGCTTACATGTGTGTAACTGTATCATGCCACAATGGAAAAAAAGAATAAATACTGCAAAGCAGTTTTCTCAGAGCAAAATGAATACTGAGTTAGATTGTTGAATATAAAGAAAATATTATTAAAGACAGGTGGCACCACTTTAGTTTGTATTTAGATTCTGCACAGATTCTGCTAAATAAGTTATATTTGTTTCATTTTATGTTACCTTCATTTAACATAATTTCAGATTCAATGGAATCCTTAAGAGTGCTCTTTTGATATAGTCTAAATACACTTTGCCATTCAGGTGGCTTAGTGGTAAAGAATCTGCCTGCCAATGCCTGCCAATGCAGGAGATGAGGGTTCGGTTCTGGGTCAGGAAGATCCCCTGGAGAACGAAATGACAACATACTCCCACATTCTTGCCTGTAAAATCCCAGGGGCAGAGGAGCCTGGCAGGCTACAGTCCTTTGGATCACAAAGACTCACACATGACTGAGCGACTGAGCACACAAACACAATATTTAGCATATTTTAATACAAAATGCAACATATTTATTCTATTACATTGGCACCTCATATACGGTATTTGAAAATATATTTACTTTAACACAGGCAAAATATGCTTTAATTCCTTTTATTTCAAAAACATGAATTAAATCATAAAGTACTTTTTCTTGTAGCTTATTCTTGGAAAGTGCAGAAATATTAAAAACTGTAGAATGCTCAAGAGAAATGGCTTAAGAGAAATAGCTCAACAGAAATAATTGCATGCATGGCATTGTAATGTTATGTAATGGCCGAGTGACAGTTTATCATCTCTGCCAGTTTCTATTGGTTAGAAGAATGTCATAGATTCTATGCACACACAAAGGGTGGAGATTTCACCAGGAATTTTTAAAAGACTACCAAGTGGTCTCTCTCCAAACCCTAGAGTTACAGTGGAAGATTTGGGAGAGACCAAATCCCCTGGCATTTTCTGCACTTTTGGATAAATCACAGCTCTTCAGACTCACTGGGAAACCCTAGGGAGCTGTAGAGATTAAATGTGTTATCTGCCTGCCTCCAGGATGCTAATGAAATGACCTAGATGTTCCAGATGTTCTAGATGTTCTAATTTTCATTTCTCTCTTTAAAGGACGAGAGTTCACATGAAACTGAGGAAGATAATTGAAAAGGATAATACAATAATGAAGAGCTCTTCCTATATCTCTCATTCAGCCTGGAAAGTAAACATTTCCAACTTCTCACATAACAGTTCCTTGAATGTCAGTGAAATACTTGTCCTGCTGGTTGTCAACTACAGATCCTCAGCGTTCATTCCCATCACTTTAGTCTCCTCTCACCGTATTTCAAGGTACAGACAGGCTGAAAGCTACACTTTCAGACTCTCTTTCCTGAAAAGCTTGAGATGTGATTTTGGTTGTCCCCAATAAATGAGCCCCTGCCAGATCAATAAGGCAGAGGGATGCAGAATCTATTCACCCCGCAGCTGCAGTGGAGACTGATACTGGTTTGCACAACAGAAAGCCTCTGTTCCAGGGTATAAGAATAAACTATGTGAGTGTAGGGCAGCTATGAAATAACAATGGTTTCCTGCAGCATCCTAAATGCTCAGTGGTTGCTGTTGCGGTTTATTGATTTCTGGGTTGCTGCAATAGCGTGAACTTGAAGCCTGTGGCAGTGCCCAGACTTCAAACCCAGAGCCTCCGACAGTTATAATGTGTTTGAAATGTCTGAAGTATTTTTTGTTTCTTATGCAAACTAAAAGGGGGCTTCTCAGGTGGTGTGGTAAAGAACCCACCTGCCAGTGCAGGAGATGTAGGAGATGCAGGTTCGATCCCTGGGTTGGGAAGATCCCCTGAAGGAGGGCATGGCAACCTACTTCAGTATTCTTGCCTGGAGAAGCCCATGGACATAGGAGCCTGGTGGGCTACGGTCCATAGCATTGCAGAGTCTTATGTGACTAAAATGACTTGGCACACACACATGACGACAACTAAAAGGTGTTTCTTGCTATTCAGTTCTATAAGAATGAAGTCACTAGCCACTGCAGTCACTGACTTGAACTCACCTTGAAGGAGTTCTCGATGGAGATCAGGAATAAGACAGTGCTCTGGGAAAATCAGGCAGAACAAGCCTGAAACAGATGTATTTTATGAATCCAGTTTCTTGCACCTTCTCAAACCTAGAAAAACTCTCAAATTATTAACAGAGACATCTGCTCCTCATGAGAAGCCTCATACTTCTAAGATGTGTGCTTGAATGCATGTAAATCTTTTGCTAAAATCACATACATACTGACCTCCCACCATACCTCTTTAGAACAGCTTCTCAGAGCTATTTCAGAGGCTGTCTCCTCAGCTATAGCCCTCAGGAAGTTCCCAAAGAAAACTGAACTCACAGCTCTCACACTGTGGATTTTTTTCAGTCGACACCTAGATTAAAATGGTCATTAGCATCTTCAAAATGCAAGCCTAGCCTGAGTCTTCCATAAATTGTTGATCCTGCTTTGTGAGCTTCCTTGTTTATGATTGAAGATCACTCTAAGGTTTCTGGTCTTTTCCCTGTTCAGTGGAACAAGTACTGAATTCTTCATGAACCAACAGCTACACATTTAGCTGTTCTTGTTGCAATTGTTTGGTTGCTAAGTTGTGTCTGACTTTTATGACCCCATGGACTGTAGCCCGCTCCTGTAGGTCCCATGACTCCTCTGTCCATGGGATTTCCCAGGCAGGAATACAGGAGTGGGTTGCCATTTCCTTCTGCAGGGGTCTTCCTGACCCAGGTATCAAAACCGTGTCTCCCACATTGGCAGGTGGGTTCTTTACCACTGAGCCACCAGGAAAGCCCACACATTTAGTAGTAAAACACATTATCTTTGAGTACACTTATGTTTGAAGATAGCATAATTTATCACTTTCACTGTATTTTATGCCTAGATTCATACTGTGTGGATGGTTTCCACAAATAGCTGGCAAGAATTTCATAAATATGAGACTTAAGAAAAGTGACTATACTGTGTATTTTGTTAATATCTTAATGTTTTTAGTAACGAGCTCATTTTAAAAGGTGTCAGACTATGACCAAATAAGGTTGTAAGACCTAATCTTCTGCAATGAAGTGTTTAGGAAATAAAAGCCTACAACACAAAAAAGGTCTATTAAATTTATTTTAATAAGAGTAGTCAGAAGAGAAATGATTGTATAGCACTTTTAACTAAACACAGATATATTGCAGTACATTTAAATTTGCTGAAGAGAAACTACTTGTGCAAAGGAGATTCTGAGTCAAATGACAAGGGGAAGAAAGCTGTAAGCATAGCACCACTTATGTTATTAATCTGAATGACAGGGTAGAAGAAAAAACGATAACAATAGATGCTGACAGTGCATAGTGTGAGCCATGAATTAATTTGCTCTGACAATGACACCTTTGAAAGGACACTCCTTGGTCACAAGCCATAAGATTTTGCTCAGAATATAAAATGCAAACATAATAGAATCATCTCTTTAAAAGTAAAAGAGTCATGTTAGGTAATATTTATTTTTCTATTAGGTTTGATAGTATATATGCCACTGTTGATAAAGAAAATACAATTTTCAATTCTGCTTGTTCTTACTGTTTCAGATGAACAACATTTAGTTATACTGACCTCTAGAAAGATGATTTAACTCTAAGAAAATCATCTCGATAAAACAATGGCTGAAGCAATTTTTTTTTAAAATAAATATTTCCATCTAAGAAATCAATACAGGATGAAGGAAGTTTCTGTATTTTAAAACAGAATGTGTCTATGTAAATAAGCATAGTGAATTCAGAATATGTCTCAAGCAAAATTAGAACAGGGTCATAAATTGGGAAGTCGGAAATTGGTTATTCATATCTGTCGTATACCAAATTATCCTAAGAGGTTTAAAGTCACTCAGATCGCCTCTATTCTTTCATATCTGACAACAAAATTGAAACAAATGTTAATCTCACCCAGTTGTTTCAGCACAAGTTTGAATGGGAGGATTTATTAGCCTGATAATTTGCATATATTCTATAGCTTTCAGAGTTACAGTACATATGCTAATGGGTAAAAGCCTCCTTTAATAGTTCACCACTTTGCCTGGGAGTAATATTCTCCTAAGAAAAATATTTTTACTATCCAAAAACATTGTTAATATCATCAGTAAGATAAGAATGAGGCAGATCAGGTCTCAAAAAAGCAAGGGATTTCATCAGCCTAAGACAGCCCAACCTAATGAAATACACTGTTGATTTAAGGCCACCTACAATGACCTTAATCTTAACTGAGTTTCCCTTCTTTGGTCCTAGTGAGCAGAAAAAAGGGAGAAGAGAAAAAGTAATTGTATATACACTTGCAAAACACTAGGAAATTCTTTCACATCAACATTTGTCACTGGTATTCCTCTTAAGAATCTGTGTTTGTTTGCAAAATACCCTGAAAAGTATTTGGACATATACATTTATCCTGTGTGAAACCCAGATGTTTCACGTCTAGGAAGAGTTGATGAGGAGAAGTGTGTGGTGGGTGGTGGGTATCTGTTCTAACCCTGGGTACAATGAAGGAAGGTGAAGACCTGCAAGGTGAGGCCTGCAATGTGAAAGTGAAGTCGCTCAGTCGTGTCCGACTCTTTGTGACCCCATGGACTCACCTACCAGGCTCCTCCTTCCATGGAATTTTTAGGCAAGAATACTGGAGTGGGTTGCCATTTCCTTCTCCAAACTGTAAGATCACTAACTATTTACATATCCATAGACATTATTAATATTCATGTGCCATTTCTTTAGATGAAAATTACAATGATCATAGAACAAAATATAGATGGTATGTTGTTTGAATTGTGTGTTTTTTTTTTAATTTGTTAACCCCCAAATAACTAAAATCAACAGAACTACAATTTAGTATATATACACTTTTCTAGAAATAGCAGATAAAATATCTGAGAAGTGAAGATTTGGAAGAGAGATTCCTAAATAAAACTACATCTTAAAAGAAAAGTTAGATTTAGAGAAAAAAAAATCACAGTTAATTCACACTTAGAAATCAGAACTAATGGGTTAAGCATCCTAGATGGTTGATGCTGAAATGTATAGTAAATGCTATAGTCCAGAAATCTTCCAAAAAGAAATCTATCTCTCCTCCCACCCATTGCCAATTTGGTTCCAAACCAATAAGACTCTTAGGTTATTGTGAGATATGGAAGCAAAGTCAGTTCTCTAAGGACACACCGTCAATCCAGTTCTCAATATTTCCACTTGAAAAAAAGCCCTCAAACAGGAGCTCAAAATTCAGAAGTTGAGGGTATATGAACAAGAAGTAGTAGACACACAAATGAGAATTACTATTATGTCTGAACTCCAGGAAATGAAAATTTTATTATGCTGCCTACATTTCATACTCAAATTAGAGCTTAAGGCAATAGCATTTATGGGATAAAAAGTAGCTCATCAACAAAAGGGAAATTTCACAAGGAGGATTTAGCAACTGAAGAATCCTTTACTTTATTCACATAAACTCACACAGAGGCTAACCCCACATAATTTTTGACCAGGGCATATCTTTGTTTCTTGAGACATAGGTCTTCAAGAGTAATATTTTTATCTTAGCTCTGTAAGATTACTTCTAATCACAACATATTATTACTTCAATATGTAAAAAATAATGATAGAAAACAGAACAAGCAAAGAGGACTTTTTGGATTGAGCCCATCTTTCACTATTTCATACTGGTTTATTATGCTATTATTGGTTAGCTTAAATTAAAAGAGCCATTATATTTCCTACATTGAGAAACCAAAATGATCACACACAAACAATTGTTTGTAACTAGGAAATAGAATTTAAAATATTTTTCGATATCTTCACATACAGTTTTAAACACAGATTTTTTGTTAATTTATGCCCAACATTATCATATATGAATGCAACAGAGATTGATATAAAATTCCTGCCTTATGATAAGCTTAGTTCAAAGTTAATTGAGTATTTTCTCATTTTAAAAATTTTGATGCATGAGAAAAGTATGAAGCTAGTGTTTTTTTGTAGTAGTTTATAGCTGTAATTATACATGTTGGCATATGTATGTATAGTGATGTAGATTCAAAAGCAGATATATATATAAACATGGGAGTAGGTACAGACATATACATATATATAAAGAGTGGCAGAATATGCCACTCTGAAATATGCTATGTTGGCATAATAATTATTTTAGAGGCAATTTATAAAATCAATGCAAAAAAAGCCCTCTGACCTTCATTCTTTTTCTTAAAAGCAGGAGATGACTTTGTCATGTGAGAGATGTCCTACCAGTAGAAGTAACACTATTACTATCAAGGGCAAGAAGTTGAAACAGATAATTCTATACATATGGACCCACATTTTTTACTTAAATTTATTATAGGGCTATTATTAAAACATGTCATTTACAAGTATAAAGCTGTTCATTGCAGCATTGTGTGTATGTAATATTAAAAAGTCTTGAGGCAAACTAGTGTCTAAACACAAAACACCATTTACATAAATAAATCTCAGCCTTAAAGAAGAATGAGAACAGCGTAAATGTAGGGACAATGGTATGTCCCTACAGCCTCAAGGTATATTTTTACATTAAAAAGAAGAACAGGGAAAGTAATACCTTACAGTTTCACTGATGTCACTGTTATAGGTACTTTCCATTATACAAAAATATAAAAGTCCATAATATAGCTGAAATAAATACCTATTTATAGTGAAATAAATATAATACCTGAACATTTGACTTAAAGAAGAAAAAACACAGATTATTTAGCTTACTTTTTCAAATTAATTTCTAGATAAATTTGGTTCCAGTGACAAGAGAATTTGTTTTAAGGAAAAAAATATATTCACCTTCCATTCCCACTCCAATGAAGTAACCAGTTAATTTCCTGGTGTTTTCTTCATGCTACATTTCTATAGATTCATACAAACATATAGGGATTTCATTCTTGTCCATTTGTTTTGTTTTCTTCTTGTCATTGTTATTCTTCACTTGGCACAGACTTAAATCTTAATATTCCAAGTAGAGATAGGACTCCCTAACTGATGATAGACTTGGGGTATTTAGTTCTTGTTTCATAGAGTACAGTCTTAATCACAATAAAAATTTATGCATTTAAAAATTTTATGCATAAAATTTAAAAATTTATGCGTACTTTACATTTACAATTTTACATACATTTTACACAATGAGGATTCTACATGTCTCAAATGATAATACCAAAAGAAAATTGTTCTTGATTTGCACACATCCTAATAAGGCAAACTCCTTTGCCATCTGGTGGGAGCTATCAGAATAAAAAACCATAGCTAGTCTCAAAAAGACCATTCTCATAAAGACTGTGCTGCTTGTCAATATTCTTTCCACACTTTAAATTTGGAGAGCAGCACATTATTTTTGATTAATTGCATAATCCATTTGAAATAGTAAGAAGATATGGATAATTTAATCATTTTATCTACAATAAATGAAAGACTAGAAGGAGATAAGAGACAGAGTGCTGATACAAAATTACTGTAATTCTTGTTTAAAATATGGTCCATGATGATTAAATCTGTGAATACATGAAGCATAAAGTAAAAGAATTATCAGGATAAGCAATTTACCAATTTGCATCATAAAATTTTTTTAACATATGATGTCAAAAATTGTCATTAATTTCTGAATTGTTTGAGGTTCAAGAAGACTTTTTAATTTGTCAATATTCAATAAAGCTGGAAATTTAATGTCTAACATATGTTCTTAATGCAATGTTGAACCTAGAAAATTATATAAGTAGTAAAGCAGAATTTATTAATATCATTTCCACATTATTTCATTATCTTCTAAAGTATTCTATTTTGCAAGGCCTTTCTATGCAGTTGACGTTATATAATCTAAGAGGTATGATAGATCCTGGTTGTATAGTATGTGTGAGTGCCTACCAAGTCGCTTTAGTTGTGTCTGATTCTTTGCAACTCTATGGACTATAGGGTTGGCTCCTGGCCCGAGACTGCCAGGCTCCTGTGTCCTTGGGATCCTCCAGGCAAGAATACTGGAATGGGTTGCCATGTCCTCCTCCAGGTCATCTTCCCAACCCAGGGATTGAACCCGCATCTCTTATGTCTCCTGTATTAGCAGGAGAGTAGTTTACCTCTATCACCATCTTGGGAAGCCCAGTTGTACAGTATACTCTGGAAAATATTGGGAAAGCTTAAAGCACATTGCTCCAATTTTTTTTTAAAGGATACTTTTGAACATTTCAATATTTTAGTAATGATTTTATTAGTTTGGAAAGCTTTTAGGTTAACAAGATGATTGTTACTTGTTAGTTGTCATAAAGCTAAAATTTGAGCTTAGACTATGGTTTCCTGGTAAAATAAAGAGTTAAATGGATATGTGTGTATTTGCAATCTGTGTATGTTGGTGTGTGTAATGCTATTTAATTTGACATCTTAGAACTTCATATTTGTTTCTATTTAAACAAATAGGAAAAGGAGTACATCAAGGCTATATATTGTCACCCTGTTTATTTAACTTATATGCAGAGTACATCATGAGAAACGCTGGGCTGGAAGAAGCACAGGCTGGAATCAAGATTGCTGGGAGAAATATCAGTAACCTCAGATATGCAGATGACACCACCCATATGGCAGAAAGTGAAGAACTAAGGAGCCTCTTGATGAAAGTGAAAGAGAAGAGTGAAAAAGTTGACTTAAAGCTCAACATTCAGAAAACTAAGATCATGGCATCTGGTCCCATCACTTCATGGGAAATAGATGGGGAACCAGTGGAAACAGTGTAAGATTTTATTTTTCTGGGCTCCAAAATCACTGCAGATGGTGATTGCAGCCATGAAATTGAAAGATGTTTACTCCTTGGAAGGAAAGTTATGACCAACCTGGACAGCATATTAAAAAGCAGAGACATTACTTTGCCAACAAAGGTCTGTCTAGTCAAGGCTATGGTTTTCCAGTGGTCATGTATGGATGTGAGAGTTGGACTATAAAGAAATAGTCGAGCACCGAAGAATTAAAGCTTTTGAACTGTGATGTTGGAGAAGACTCTTGAGAGTCCCTTGGACTGCAAGGAGTTCCAACCAGTCCATCCTAAAGGAGATCAGTCCTGGGTGTTCATTGGTAGGACTGATGCTGAAGCTGAAACTCCAATACTTTGGCCACCTCATGTGAAGAGCTGACTCATTTGAAAAGACCCTGATGCTGGGAAAGATTGAGGGCATGAGGAGAAGGGGACAACAGAGGATGAGATGGTTGAATGGCATCACCGACTCAATGGACATGGGTCTGGGTGGACTCCGGGAGTTGGTGATGGACAGGGAGGCCTGGCGTACTGCAGTTCATGGGGTTGCAAAGAGTTGGACACGACTGAGCAACTGAACTGAACTGAAACAATAATTGGGCTTCCCTGGTGGCTCATATTTTAAAGAATCTGCCTGCAATGCAGGAGACCCAGGTTGGATCCCTGGGTGGGGAAGATCCCCTGGAGAAGGGAATGACAACCCACTCAGTATGTGAATGGAGAACTTCAAGATGTACAAGCTGGATTTAGAAAAGGCAGAGTAACTAGAGATCAAATTGCCAATATCTGTTATCATAGAAAATGCAAGAGAATTCTAGAAAAATATCTACCTCTACTTCATTGACTATACTACAGACTTTGACTATACATATCATAACAAACTTTGGAAAATTCATAAAGAGATGGGAATACCAGACGACCTGACCTGCCTTATGCAAAACCTGTATGCAGGTCAAGAAGCTACAGTTAGAACCGGACATGTTACAACAGACTGATTCTGAATTGGGAAAGGGGTATGTCAAGGCTGTATATTGTCACCCTGCTTATTTAACTTATATGCAGAGTACATCATATGAAATGCCAGGCTGGATGAAGCACAAATTGGAATCAAGATTGCTGGGAGAAATATCAATAACCTCAGACATGCAGATGACACCACCCTTATGGCAGAAAGCGAAGAGGAACTAAAGAGCCTCTTGATGAAGATGAAAGATGAAAGTCGAAAAGCTAGCTTAAAACTCAACATTCAAAAAGCAAAGGTCATGACATCTGGTCTCATCACTTCATGCAAATAGATGGAGAAACAATGGAAACAGTGACAGACTTTCTTTTCTTGGGTTCCAAAATGCACTGCAGATGGTGACTGCAACCATGAAATTAAAAGACACTTGCTCCTTGGAAGAAAAGCTATGACCAACCTAGACAGCAAATTAAAAAGCAGAGACATTACTTTGCCAACAAAGTTCCATCTAGTCAAAGCTATGGTTTTCCTAGTAGTCATGTGTAGATGAGACAGTTGAACCATAAAAAATGCTGAGCACCGATGAATTGATGCTTGAGCTGTGGTGTTGGAGAAAATTCTTGAGAGTCCCTTGGATTGCAAGGCAATCAAACCAGTCAACCCTAAAGGCAATCAATCCTGAATATTCATTGGAAGGACTGATGCTGAAGCTGAAGCTCCAATATTTTGGCCACCTGATGTGAAGAGCCAAGTCATTAGAGAAGACTCTGATGATGGGAAAGATTGAAGGTAGGAGAAGGGGATGACAGAGGATGAGATGGTTGGATGGCATCACCGACTCCATGGGCATGATCTGAGCAAGCTCTGGGAGGTGGTGGTGGACAGGGAAGCCTGGCCTGCTGCAGTCCATAGGGTAGCAAAGAGTCAGGCATGGCTGAGAGACTGAACACAAAGAATAATTATATTAATATGTTTTCCTTTAAATATTTAAGAAAACTTAATAGAATTTTGTTTCTTTTTATAATGTTTAATAATGATTTTGGTATAGGAATGGAGGATACAAACATATGATTTGATCAAATAAACTTCTTAATATACCAAATAAATAGTAAATGCTCCCCACCCTCTCTGTGTTAATTGATTAAAATTATTAAAAGTTCAATCCCACTGATGCTTCTTCTTATATATAGAAACATCCAGTTATTGAAAAATATTAAGCTTGTAAATGCCACTTTAAATATGTAATTATGTATACTGAACCCATATAAACCAAGTTCACTGTTCCTTTACCTGAATGTAACTTTATATCCCTTTCATCACCTTAACTCTCTGAACAACAATGATTAAGGATTTATTTTGTAATATTCACCACTTTAATGGAGTGCTTCAGAACTACTAATAAGCTTTCACTTTTGTAAACTTCACTAATTTCTAATATCTTATAATTTGAGTTGTTTCAAGACCTTTATTTAGACATCTTTTGTTGATAGTTAACATCAATCAAAATGTTTCTTTGAAGCTCTTTTTAAACACATACAAGCACATTAGAAATCCAATTACATCTAAATTGCTTATATTAATATGAGGTTGAAATTGAAAAGTATTGATGACATAAAATGCTTCCCTGGTGGTCCAGTGGTAAAGAATTAACCTTCCCATGCAGGAGACACAGGTTCAATCCCTGGGTCAGGAAGATCCCCTGGAGAAAATTATATAAAATCATCTCTGTCAATCTACCATTTTATTAATGAATAACTTTATGCTCAGAAACAGTAAGATCAAAAACTTATCAATTTCAAAACCAAAAATTGAATTCAGGCATATTTTATCTATTAAATAGAGTGAGTGCTTATAGACATTGTAACAGTATATGTTAGTTGAGCTTGGTTATAACCACTTAAATGTAATAAAATATTATGAAAATGTTTAATATATACAATTAATGGAAATTTACATTACAGTCATCCAACTTTAAGATATTCAATTTATTCTACTTTGATAGAAATTTTAAAAAATGAATGATGTACTACCTGAAATCTACTTTAAATGAGTTATGTTCCTCCCTTTATATGAACAAAATCTAAATATTTAAATGGTGGGAATTCATCTTGAAAGTAATATTCATATAGCATATTCATTGTCAATATATATTTTATTCTTTCAAATGCTAATAGGGAATACACTTGATGAATCTTGCAATAATGTGCCATTTTTGCACACTCAATTTATAAATGATTAATTTTTCTTAGAGTAAATGTAAATTGAATTAAAATGTTAGGTGTTCTGTCATGTCCAACTCTTTGAGACCCCATGGATTGTCACCCACCAGGCTCCTCTGTTCATGGAATTCTCCAAGTAAGAATGCTGGAGTGAGTATCTATTCCCTTCTCCAAAGGATCTTCCCAAACCAGGGCTCAAACACAGGTCTCCTACATTGCAAGCAGATTCTTACTATCTGTGTCACTAGGGTTTAATGAGTCACCGGGAAAGGTACTTAAATTATTATGAAGGCATACACATTCTGTGGTGGCTCAAGGGTAAAGAATCTATCTGTCTGCATTGCAGGAGCCACAGGAGACACAGGTTAGATCCCTGGGTTGGGAAGATCTCCTGGAGGAGGGCATGGCAACCCATTCCGGTATTCTTTTTTTTTTTTTTTGAATTTTTTTTTTTAATTTATTTATTTTTTCAGTGGGTTTTGTCATACATTGACATGAATCAGCAATAGATTTACACGTATTCCCCATCCCGATCCCCCCTCCCACCTCCCTCTCCACCCGATTCCTCTGGGTCTTCCCAGTGCACCAGGCCCAAGCACTTGTCTCATGCATCCAGCCTGGGCTGGTGATCTGTTTCACCCTAGATAATATACATGCTGTTCTTTCGCAACATCCCACCCTCACCTTCTCCCACAGCGTTCAAAAATCTGTTCTGTACTTCTGTGTCTCTTTTTCTGTTTTGCATATAGGGTTATCATTACCATCTTTCTAAATTCCATATATATGTGTTAGTATGCTGTAATGTTCTTTATCTTTCTGGCTTACTTCACTCTGTATAATGGGCTCCAGTTTCATCCATCTCATTAGAACTGGTTCAAATGAATTCTTTTTAACGGCTGAGTAATATTCCATGGTGTATATGTACCATGTATTTTCCAAAATGAATATTCTTGCCTGGAGAAACCCAGGGACAAAGGAGCCTGGCAGGCTACAGTCCATAGGTTCACAGAGAGTCAGATGTGACTGAAGCAACTTAGCACCCACACACGGACACACATTTTGGAAAATACTTGATTTGAACACATTCACTATATTTGTTATTTATTTCAGTGAAATATTCGTAAAATTAAAGAATCCTAGATAAAAATATTTGTTCATTTACTATGTTTTTTAAAATACATATCAAATATTAGTTACTAATATTTTTCAAATTAACTTGTTTCATTATAATATAAAGACTAATTTTCCAATGTTTTTATTTCTGTCCTACTTTTTTAATGAAAAACCATATTCCCCATAGAAAAATAAGATACATTGTTATATTTTATTTAAATTGGAAAAACTGCATTCTTATTCTTCACAAAATCCATGTATTTTGCAGTTTACCTATTACATGACCTCTAGCAAGTTGCAAATGTTGTCAGGTTTAATTTTATACAATGAAAGACAAAATTATATATCATTAGTAAAAGACTGATTCCCATTCACTGTTGGTCTCTAATCTTTTTTAAATTAATTTCAAGATCCATATAGGTGAAATGTCCAAGACACTCGGTTTTTTAAGCTTCTCTCTTAAAACGATCTTTATCTCTGCAATTTCACAATGTCTTACTCCCACAGTCTTTAACTTCTCATTGTCAGTACTCCAATCCCTCCATCATTTCCTGTTGCAGACTTCTCACTCTCCATCCACCAGCTCCTCCTTTTAATACCTCAATTTTAACAATCCTTTGATTTCCACTGGCTTCTGCAATCCACTGATCCTGCTATTTTCACTCTCCAACTTTTGATGAGTTCTCTTAGCTTAAATTCTATGGTATATCGCTGAACTCATTCTATTGCACATTCATCAATACTTTTGCTGTCTTCCTACTTCCATCCAGGTTTTCACTGAATCTAAACCTACATCAGTGCTGCTGATTGTGACTAAAGACATTCCTGAAAATGCAGATTTGCCGTCTTAAATGAACCTATACTGCTGTCAAGCATTGATGCTGAAATCTCCCTGCTCAATCTCTCCTCATTGCTTACACAACGATCTCATTTTTCACAAAAATTCTCATACTTCTTTCTTATCCACCCCCCTGCCCCACCCGCAAATAGCAGCCTTAATTCTTTTTCCAATGAGGGTTTTATAGTGATATGAGTTTTTGTGATTATTTGTGTGAAACAGGTTTTCCTCCCATGTAATGAGAATTGGAAGATATCTGTTGTGGTGGTGTTTAGTTTCTAAACCGTGTCCAGCTCTTTTGCGACTGTAACTGGCCAGGCTCCTGTGTCCATGGGATTTTCCAGGAAAGAATACTGAAGCTGTTTGCCCTTTCCTCCTCTGGGGAATATTCCCAACCCAGGGTTTGAACCCACGTCTCCTGGGTCTCTTGCACTGGCAGGAGGATTCTTTACCACGAATGCTACCTGAGAAGCCCTGGAGGATATCTATAGCCTCTTTATACTACTGATCAATATTCTCTTGGGTGTTTAGAAGTCATTGATTGACCTGTCAGTGGTCTGCTAGACCATCTTTACTATCACAGCTTGAAACTTAAAATTCTTCTTTTGCTTATTTAATTTTTATAATTTTGATTGCTTTTGATCATTTCCAGTGCCCAATATTGTGCTCAATGTAGGTGAATAGTTAAGATACTATAGCAAATTAAAGAAATTTTTTTTTAACATGAAGACTATTGGTCTCAGATATAATTCATTCTTAGTAGTTTTGAGACAACTAAGATGTGAATATATATATATATATATTATATATATATATATATATATGGGTCAATATGTGTTTATTGTGGGGGAAGGGTGGGTGCATAATGTATCTATCTACCTATCTATATCTATTGTCTATCATTATTTCTGTACAGTTTGTCTCTCTTGTCCTCTGTTATTGAAAGGATTTGAGGTACCTATCAATGAAACGGAAGGGAAGACAGCAACAGAAAGTATTTTACCCTTCACACATTGCTCTTGAAATTCCCTGGAGGTTAGAACACCTGTTGGGATTGAATGCCAGTGGTTTGTGATGCTCTCCGGACCCACAGGGAATACAAATCAAACTAGTTCAAAGAATAGTTTCTCATTGCCATTTCCCAGGATTTTTATAGAGCATTGAGTGACTATTTAGTCTGATGTGAGATGGAAAATTAGCAGTTGCTTTCTAACCACATCTGGTGATAAGCAAGGCTGCAGTGTACTCCAGATGCCATTCCCTGCTACATTTTTCTGGGTGTCCATTTCATCTGACATCTGTAACTACTCCAGTAGGGCATAGCAAACCCATAACAGAGAGAAAGGGAAAGTATTGCAGTCATGGTGAATAAAGAGAAGAAAAAGGTCTACTTTCAGTGGAATGAATGTTTAAAAAGTGAAATATACTTCCTCCCTCCCCCGCCCGGTCCACTCTCCATTTGGTTAAGTTTGCTTTCTTGTTCCCTTAACAATAAATCTGTGATTCCACATTCATTTTGATAGTCCACGAAGACCCTTTAAAATTATATTATTTAAAGTTAGCATAAGAGATACTAGATTTAACAGTTTAAGTGAATATTAACTAATTTCTAAAACAGCAATTTTCTCTCTATTTTTTGCTTTACTTTTAACTCTTTTAGCAATTAAATTTCAATTCTATTTGCCATTTGAATGCAGATATACATTTTGCTAAAGGTTTTTTTGATTCCTTCTTAGATAATGACTTAAAAATCTCAATTCTGTAGAGTATGTTACTCTGTAAAATTCAATTCATATTTCTTGATGCTTTTTTTCCAAAGCATGGCATTTAGTGTTTATAAGCTTTTTATGTTCTATTTAAAAATACTTTAAACAACAGAATTAACAGGGTTAATGTTCTGTTCATCCTGATTTTTCTTTTTCAGAAGATATCCAGAGCACATTCACATTTGCAGTACTTCCCTGTCTATAATACTTGCTATATTACATTTGAGCAAGAAATATTTTTGGAAGAACACCACTTCTCATTAACATCTGCTCACATTTAACATAAATCCAAAATAATGGCATGGACGTTCACAATATTTTGAGTGCTCCACTAGAACTCAGCATGTTCCTCCAATTTGATATTTACCATATTGAACTTTTCATACTGTTCATGGGGTTCTCAAGCCAAGAATACGGAAGTGGTTTGCCATTCCCTTCTCCAATGGACCACATTTTGTCCAAACTCTCCACCATGACCCATCCATCTTGGGTGGCCCCATATGGCACGGCTCATAGTTTCATTGACGTAGACAAAGTTGTGGTCCATGTTATCAGTTTGATTAGTTTTCTGTGACTGTGGTTTTCAATCTGTCTTGGCTCTGACTGATAAGGATAAGAGGCTTATGGAAGCTTCCTGAAGGGAGAGACTGACTGTGGGGGAAACTGGGAACCAGTCTGTTGTTCCATGTCCAGTTCTAACTGTTACTTCCTGACCTGCGTACAGGTTTCTCAAGCAGTGTCTTAGGTTAGAGCTTTTCACAAGAAAGTTCTCTCTCTCTCTTTCCTCCTTTTTTTTTTTTTCCCCTCTCTGGCTATCCCATGGTTTGGGTTGCTATCTCACCTTAGCTCCCTCAGATTGCCCTCAGGGCATTCAGGCCCGGTCCTTACCCTAAGCAACGCAGCCAGCTGGTGCCTCCCTGTTCAGCCCTGGCTTGCTGGTGGCAGACGTGAGTGTATGGGCTACTTCTCCACTGGGAGATGCAGTTAGGTGTGTAATCTGTGGGTTTTATTTATTTAGTTCTTCCTCCCGGTTATGTTGCCCTCTGAGATGCCAAAACTCCCCACAGATCCGTGGTGAGAGGGTTTCCTGGAGCTTGGAAACGTCTCCTCTTTTACGACTCTGCCCTGGGATGGGTCTCCATCCCTAACTCTTTTGTCTCTCTTTTTATCTTTTATCTTTTGTCCTACCTCCTTTTGAAGACTTTTGGGCTGCCTTTCGGGGTGCCTGGTGTCCTCCGCCAGCGTTCAGAAGTTGTTTTGTGGTGTTTGTTCAGCGTTCAAATAATCTTTCAATGAATTTGTGGGGTAGAAAGTGGTCTTCCTGTCTTATTCCTCTGCCATCTTAGGACCACCCCCCCCCAACAATTATATTTAGGGAAAATTTTATGTACTGTTGAGCTTCCCCGGTTGCTTCACGGTAAAGAATTTGCCTGCAGTGCTGGAGACCTAGGTTCAATCCCTGCGTTGTGAGTTTCCCCTGGAGGAGGGCATGGCAACATATTCCAGTATTCTTGCCTGGAGGATCTCCATGGACAGAGGTGCCTGGAGGGCTACAGTCTATGGGGTCACAAAGAATCGGACATGACTGAACGACTAAGTGTGCGCGCGCACACACACACATGTATTGTTGACCTGAAATAAAAGAGACTGCCAGATCTTTCTTCAATCAAGGTAGGTTTACTCTGGATCAGCAAAGAATTGCAATTCAGAATCTTCAATCATGGGGAGCCATGTGCAAGTCCCCACTTGGCAAGGGAAGGAGAATTCTTTCATAGAGAGGAAAAGGGCATTGGGTGAGGGGATGTAGGAAAGAGAGTCTAAGGCTTTTTGGTGAAGTCCTTACCAGGAGAGGAGTTGTTCTTCTTCCTGTTGGTCTCTACTATTGTTAACAGCTGCCTATGAGAGCTCCCCTCTTCTGTTGTCCAAACTCTGTTTAAACTGTGTATTTTCTTTTTTTTTTTCATTTATTTTTATTTTATTTCATTTATTTTTATTAGTTGAAGGCTAATTACTTTACAATATTGTAATGGTTTTTTGCCATACATTGACAACTATGTATTTTCTTCCAGTTGTCCTTTTTGACCAAAATTTCCCTCTGAAAGCATCACTGACCAAGAGTCATGATTTCCAGTTTCTGCACTTTTTGTCCTTTAGGTCAGGAAGACTTGCCTGGTGCAGTGTCTGACATCAGAGGGAATGTGCCTGTTGGAAACATATTCAGGTCACCTTAGAGTAACAAGGAGTGGTAGAAGGGGGCAGTTCTCGGCACTTTCTATCTCAAATCCATATCTTATCAAGATCATAGATGTTGGAGATCCTCTGAAGTGTTATGTTATCATCAAATGTTTGGTAACAAACTTCCAACAGGCCTGGTCCAGATATCTTGGAAAGCTATCTCATCAGATGTTTTCTGCTTCAGTCCCAGGAAATCTTTACTTACAGGCCCCAAGATGATGTGCAGATCTAGTCAGCATTTGGCGCTTTCTTTATGTGTGTCATGTTAACACGTGGAGTGTGTCCACCCAAGGATGCATCAGCAGTACTTGATGGGGACTTTTCCATGAGGTTGAAGAAAGTTCTGGAGAAGTATTTTCAGTAGATGAAACCTCCAGATTGCATGGTATGATGCTTAAGGTCTTCCTCTCCCAAGGGCATGCTGTGAAAAACTTGCTCTACCAAAACATGGTTATTTTTTAATAGAAGTAATTAAGCCTTTTCAGTATTGACCTCTGCCATATCTCTCCTTTTATCAGCTGTGGGTCAAAAGAAGCAAGAGCCAAGTCACTAGGCATTTTGTAACTATCTCAAAGGGTACACATTTGTGAGTGCCAAGAGGGGTGGATATGAGATTTGGAAGGACTAGTGGCAATGCTTTTGGCCAAGGTTTTTGGAAAGTAAGTGAAAGTGAAAGTCACTCAGTCATGTCCTATCCTTTGTGACCCCATGGACTATACAATACATGGAATTCTCCAGGCCAGAATACTGGAGTGGGTAGCCTTTCACTTCTCCAGGGGATCTTGCCAATGCAGGGAGCCTTCACAGTTTTTCCAACTGAATCTTAATAAAGTCATTGATCATTTGACTAAACTAGAGGATTGAGGGAGGTTAGTGCAGTGAAAGAGTAATAAAACTGGCCAGAGCAGACTTGTTGAAGCACCTGGCCAGATAAATAGTTCCTTGACCACTCTGAAGTTCTCAAAAATTTCCCCAAGTAGGGATAATCTTTTCCAAAAGGACTTTATCCACAGATAAGACCATAGCTGGTCAGCAATAGAAGACTTCAGCCTAGCATGAAAGCATACAAACCATGACTGAAATGTATTTATATCCATTAGTTGGAAGGAGTTGTGTAAAATCTCTTTGCAAGACCTCTAATTGTCCATTAGGTAGTTTAAAATGTAGGGGAGCAATCCAAAGAGACCTCCCTGATGTACTGAGGACAAGTGAGGAGGGGGTTTTTTTGGCCTTGTTAATGTTTCCCTAGTGATATTGACTCTTGAAGGTTATCATTTTGTCAGTAGCCCAACAGTTTAGTGCATGTACAGTGCTGAGAAGTGGAAATTTTAGAGTCTCTGGTAGGATTGAGTTATTATTCAGTTCTAACCAGGGCTTGCTTTTTTTTGTTTGTTTGTTTTTTTAATCAAAACAACAATTATTGAATTTCCAATCTTTTTTTTTTTTTCTTTTCTGAGGTTAACTGTTGCATTTCTATAGTGAATTTTTCTAAGTTATCATTGGGGAAATAACCTTTTGAAATGACAGAGGGTTGACAGTTCATGGTCCTTCTAAAGGCAGCATTTCTTCCAGAAATATTAGCCAGGTGATTTCCCCTAGCTTCCAGATGGTCCAGTTTAGAATGCCCAGAATGGTAAAATAATGCAGCAGGTAAAAGTACTGCATTTAATAATTCCTTATACAGAGATATTTTAAATTTTATTTCCACCAGAAGGAAGGAAGCTGCATTGCAACACTCCAAAATCATGAGCTATTCCAAAAGCATATTTACTGCCAGTGTAAATATTGATAGTTTTTTGTCCTTGGCTAAAGTACAAGCCCCTGTAAGACAGTGTAACAGCCTACTGGACCAAAGTAAACATAGATAAAGATGCTGCCTCAACAACATCAAAAGAAGTTGTAATACCATATCCAGAATATTTGCCATTGTCATCTTTGAAATAAGACCATCAGTAAGCAATGAGAAGTCAATGTTTTCCAGTGGAATTTCCTGTAGACCATCATGAGTCAGGAGGTGATTCATCAGTGTTAAGCAGTCATGAGATACTTTGTTGGTTACAAGAGTAGTCAGGTCAAGATTATAGCAATGTAAAGAGTAATGTGAGGAATGGTTAACAAAAGGTTAGGCAGCTGGCTGAGAGACAGTGTGATGAGAATTCAAAGAGTTTATACTGCAAGAGGTACAAAAATGGTTAAAGGAAATCCCACCATAATTTTCTCACTGAACTTAACCAAAAGGGCAGTAGCTATATGGCTTAAAGGCAGGGGTGGGAGAAATCTTCATGTTCAGTGTTTTAGGGTAAGTACTAGGAAGGGTATTCCCTTCATTTTCATATACATAAAAATAAAAAAAAAAAAACTCTGATAGTTGAGATTCCCAAGGGCAGGTGGGTTCATCAAACTCTGTTTTAAGATCTTGAAGTCTATGTTATCAGCTTCTTGCCATAAAATTGACTTCAGGATGTTACTATTGAGTGAAACATATAGCAGTTTGGCCATGGAGAAAGATTTGGAATCTAAGTTCAGCAACAACCAACTAACCCAAGAAAACTTTGCAGTTTTCACTCAGTTTTGAGTTTGGGGAAACTTAGTGTACCCTGAAATCTATCTGGATCTATGTGTATCCCTTGTTCTTATATTGGATGACCTAAATATCCAACCTGGGTTTGGCAAACTCCATTTTTTTTTTTCCCTTTGGCAAACCTATAGCCTTTTAAGACCAAAAGCTTTAGAAAGTGGATGCTGTCTCCCATAATGAGACATGAGAAACAGAGAAAAGAAGCAAGTCATCCACAGAGTACAGCAAAGTAGAAACTCTAGGAGCTTTATGTCCCAGATCCAACTTCAAGATTGGTAAGAAATAAGGACTCCAAGTATAACCCTGAGGCATTATCATCCAGGTGAATTATTTTTCTCCCAAAGTGAAGGTGAAGAAGTATAGACTCGCTTCATCAACTGGAATACTAACCAATGCAGTGCATAAATCAATTATTGTAAAGAATTTACTTCCAGTGGAAACAGATGTTAGTAATGTATGAGAGTTAGAGACAACAGGGTTTTGAGGGATAACAATGTTGTTTATTGCTTGGTGGTCCTGGACAAACCTCTATCCTCTACCCTCAGCCCTTACATTTTTCTCACCAGTAAAATGGAAGTGTTACAGGGGCTAGTATTAATACAACGGATAATGAGGCCCTGAGCTTTCAATCTTCAATTGTGGGTTTTATGCCTTGAAGGAATTTCTTCACTTATAAGGTATTGATTAATTCTGGTAAAAAGTTTGGACAGATGTATATAAATTTTCATGAGATGCACTGTGGATTTTGCCAACATCAGACAGAGATTTTTCCTATAAGGGCAGTGCTAGCTGATTCAGCAGGGACAAATGATCTGCTTTGTATTTCCAGAATCTGTTCCAGTACCACCAGAGATTAAACAAATGAAAGATGACAAAGGGTCATTTAATGGGTTGACATTTAACAGGATGACAAATGGGTCATCTGATGGGTTATGTTGATTACTGTCGATTTCTAAAATCATTTCCCCCTTTTGAAGAAAGAAATTCTGGCATGATACTTCTGTAAAAAGTCTCAGACTAATAAATGAATAGGAGCAGAAGAACTCAGGATAAAAGAGCATGTATCTCTCAAAGTACCTAAACAAAAAGGAGTAGATTTAGAGAGAGGAACTCCTTGAGATTCATTAGAAATCCTCACTATTTAAACTGTTATAGTGCTCTGAGGCAGGGATTGTTTTATAGTCATGGAGTTGGACACCAAAAATATGATTCCAATATCAGTCAGGACTGGAAGAGTTTCATCACCAATCTAGAAAAATGTTTCCGCAAGCCAATTAAGACAGAGGATTGAAAAACATACCTGTAGTTCCTCAGAGCCCCATCATTGAGAATTTGGAGGACAGGTCATTGTAAAGACTAGTTAGAGGGCTGAAGTCACTGAAGGCACTTCAATTTGTAACATTCTCGTTTTTCAATGTCCTGACTCTTCACATTAGTAGTGGAAACTTGTAGGTTTCTATCAGGCGCCTTCCTTTGTTGGAGTTGAAGAGTAAGAATTTTGGCAGTCTTCCTTCTAGGTGACTCATCTAGTCTAATAGAAAGTTGACTTGCCAGATCAACTAAATCTGGAGTGGCCATAGTTTCCCATTCTATCCTAATCTTTTTTGCTAGAAGGGAATGCCACTGTTCAGCCCATTAATAAACAGAATTAAAAGCTACTAGAGTGGAATCAATGTCCAAAGACCGGAATTTTCTTTAAAAGCATCTGAAGTCTATCATAATAATCATGGACTGGTTCATCAAACTTCTGGGTGTATGAAATGTTGCAAAATTGGATTTTGTTCCAATCAACAGGTTTTGGAAAAGCCCTAGGATTTGTTCAGTGAATCATCAGAGCCTGATCATATAAGTCAGAGCATTGGTCTGCTGGTCGTAATTCTAGAGACCTTTCAGGACTTTCCTAATTGGTGGTTTTCATCCAGTGCTGGCCCTGGCCTTCATATGAACTAGTTGATATAAGTCAGAGAAACTAGGTTGATAAATTTAAATGAAAATATTAAATTCCTCAATGAATCTGTAAGGGTCTTTGCTTACTTTGCAAAAATCTTTTATTATGGCTTGCAGTTCAGCTTTGGTCCAGGACATACAAGAAATTAAGGGTTTAGCCTCTAGATCCTCAGGAGGATTCATTTTAAAGGAACATATTCTGACAAGTTCAGAAAATAGGGGAGTGGGGAAAGATTCAGAGAAAAGGAGAAGTTTGGTAACAGAATTGGTATGGAGAAATTGAGAGAATAGTGGAGGTATAAGCAGCAGAGAAAGGAGGGAAAAAGATACTGCAAGAGGGCAGAGCTTGAGACAGAGAAGCAAAGGAAGAAGAATCTGGTTCTTTGGGAGCCAGTTTCTTTCTTTTATTTATTTATTTTTTTTTAATAATTTGCTTGCCTCTGTTGGCTTCTGATAATGTTGGGAATTCTCAAAAAACAATTGAAAAAAGTATCTCACTCAGTTCTGAAAATTTCTGATTTATTGTAATCCAGTTCAGGTTAAAGGAAATGAAGTTTGAGGATTTTAAAAGTTCCCCACATAGAGCATTGATAATTCATATCATCTTTGGTCAGGTCAGTCCATTTGGTTAGAAAGATGCATGAGGAAGGTTTTCTTTTAACTAATTAACTTATTTGTTTTGGCTGCTCTGGGTCTTCATTGCTGCACGTGGGCTTTCCCCATTGTGATGAGTGAGGTCACTCTCTGCGGTGCTGGCTTCTCGTGGTGGCTTCTCTTGCTGAGGAGCACAGGCTCTAGACTCATGGGCTCAGAAGTTGCAGCTCCCAAGCTCTAGAGTGTGGGCTCTACAGACGTGGCACATGGACTTAGTTGCCTTGAGGCATGTGGGAGCTTCCTGGACCAGGGATTGACCACATGTCCCCTGCACTGGCAGATGGATTCTAAACCACTAGACCATCAGGGAAGTCCAGACCTCAGATTTTAAACATAAAATTGCCAGAGTGGGGGCATGGGTGGGTCTCAAAATGCTGATATAACTGGAATTGCATTTCCTAGATGTTTTTCCTCTCTAAAGAACTATCTTCAAACAACTTACAGCACTAATGGCTCACTTAAAACAACTTACAAGCCAATCACAGCAAGTCCTGTGAAGACAGCTTTGTCCTTCCTGGAGGAGTCAAGCCAAAGGCTTTTCTTTTATAGCTAATTTCAAGAGGGCAGCCCTTCCAAAGGAATAGGCTGAAGGCTGAAAACCCTGGCACTGTTCTAGAGAAACAGCCCCTGTTACACAAGGTATGAGTTGAAGGCTAGCCAGCTTCAGTGAAACAGTCTGATCTCAAAATCAGACCAAAGTGCTAGATGAGTTTTCACACATAGAACAAGGCCTTAACCAGAAGGATCAAACCTTTGAATAAACCCTGAATAAAGCCTGGAAAGCTTCAAACACAAGGAAGGCATGAAATTAGATCTGGAAGAAAGATGTGCTTTCAAACTCCAGGGTTGGAAGGAAAGGAGGGAACACCAGTGGCTCAGTTGTGGGTACCACACCTGTTTGCTCACCAGCCCTGGAGCCATTGCTAGTCTTCTCTGGGCCCTGCATGGGCCACCAGAATGTTGACCTGAAACAAATAGACTGCAAGATATTTCTCTAGGAAAATGAATTAATTTGAGATGAGGAGAGGATGGCAATTCTTGGTCTGCAGCCATGGCAAGCCACATGCAAGTCCCTGCATGGCAAGGAATGGAGAATTGTTAGAGGGGAAGGAAATCGGGAGGACTGGGGTAAACAGAGTGCACGGGTTTTCACTGACTGTGTCCCTGCCAGGGAAGAAGAGGGGTCTTTCTTCTTCTTGGGTTCTGCTATCATTGCAGAATGTGAGAGCTCCACTTCTGCTCTTTCAATTTTCTCTCCTTCTCCCTCTCTCTCTCTCTCTCTTTCTATATATATAGATAGATAGATACATACATACATATTTGTATGTATTGAAGTTAATAAAATTGTTAGCAATTAAAAAAAATATATATGAAAAAGTGTCAGTTGCTCAGTCATGTATGAGTCTTTTCAACCCCATGGATTGTAGCTTACCATGCTCCTCTTTTCATAGAATTCTCAAGGCAAGAATACTGAAGTGGGTAGCTATTCCTTTCTCCAGGGGATCTTCCTGACCCAGGGATCAAATATTTCTTATACACTAGTCAATTACATGCCTTCATCATATGCTTCAGTAAGACATGGGAACCTTTATACAAATTCCAGTAAAATCTCAATTTTCTTTGTGTTTGACTCCAGGACTACCTCAGCAGAGGCACTATTGGCATTGGCAGCATCTCTGGCCCTTGCATATTAAGTGACAATGGTACTTTGAAGGCATTATGACAGTCAAAATGGTCCCTCAGGACTTCCACTTCAACTCAGGATATATTAATTAAAATATACACATGTAATGTTCTCATGCTATAAAACCTTACGGCTAATTTCATAGTTGACAGTGAAAGACTCTCTGCTTTTCCTCTAAGCACCAGAACAAGACAGTAACATTCTGTTTAACATTTTACTGAAAGGCATACAGACGAGAAAGGAAGAAAACAAAAAACTGTATTCACAGATTGTGTGATTGGTTATACAGAAAATTCTGAAGATTCTCCAGAAATCCCTACTACAACTAATAAGTGAGTTTAGCAAAATCCGAGAATATAAATTCAGTATACAAAATTAAGTTGCATTTCTATAAATTAGCCACAAACATTTGAAAAATGCAATAAGCATATATACATATGTATTTGGGCTTCCCAGGTGGCTCAGTGGTAAAGACTGCCTGCCCACACAAGAGCCATAAAAGACTCAGGTTCTATATATACACATATATATATATATGTATGTACTGAGCATATATATTGTTATATATATGTTATATATATATATATATATGCATACATATATGCAAATGTATTTTTAACATATATATATTTAATTTAAATACTGCCATATAAAAATGAAATAAAAATAAATCTATGCATAAGATATATATGCTAGAATCCAAAAAATCTTGATTAAAAAAAAAGAAACCATAAGAAATTTAAAGTGGTAGATCAAGTGCATTGATGAGAAGACACAATATTGTTAAGATGTCAGTTGATCTATAGATTCAATGCAGTCTCAAAATTTTAGCAGACTTTTTTTAGAAATCAACAATCTGTTTATAAAACATGAATAAAAGAGGAAAATACCTAAAATCACCAATATAATCTGAAAATGAAGGGAAAAAGGGGGAGGATTTATACTATCTGATTTAAAAACTTATTATAAATTTACGTAACCATGACACTGTGATATTCACAAAAGGATGGAAATATACATCATTGAAAGAAATAACCAAGATAAATGCTCACCTATTTAGACAATTGATTTTTTGAAAATGACTAACAATTCAAGGGAAGAAACAGTTTATTTTTTCAACACATGGGACTGGATCAATTGCATATTCATATAGGAAAAATGACATCAAGCCATAACTTTCATCATATTAAAAATGTGAAATAGATCATAGAGATAAGTATAAGTGCTAGCTATAAAACTATTGGAAAAGTAGAAGAAAATCTTTTTAATTTGTGGTTATGTCAAATTACATAACAGGACATAAACATGAAATATAAAAGGAAAAGTTATAACAAATTTTATCAAGCTTAAGATTCTTTTTCTTTAAAAAAACACTGTTAATAAAATGAAAATATGTCATAGACTGACACAAAATATTTGCAGTACACATTTCTGATTAAGAATTTGCATACAGAATTTATAAGTAATTATCAATTCAAAGCTAAGGAATAAATAGTTTAAAATAGATAAGCAATTTGACCATTTAACAAAAAAGAAATATGAATATTAAATTTATACATGAAGCAAGATTCAAAATTATTTATATAAAGAAAGTGCAAAACAAAACTACAAAGAAATGCTAATACTCACCAACACCTATTAAAAGAGCAAAAACTTTTAAAAATTAAGATAGAACAGCTGAATATACCAAGTGCAAACAAGGATGTGGAGCAACTAGAACTCTGTCAAGACTGCTTGGGATGCAAAGTCACACAGCAAAACTGGGATGCAGTTTGAAGATTCCTCATAAAGTTAAATTTACCATATAATTCAGAACTGCCAATTCCAGCTATTTATCCAAAGATGCAAAAATTTCAGTATCCATTAGGTCTTCATACATAGTCTGCCCATACCTTTATACACAGTCTCCCCATATTTAATCTCTAGTATCAGCCACTTAAAATACTATGTTTCCTGTATACTTAAATATATGTATCTTAAATCACCAATATTAAAAAGAATACTAGAAAAAATAAAGAGATGAAATTGAAACTTATGCATTGGAACCTTTAGGATATGGTTTAATGAGGTTTAATGGTTTAAGTAAGGACATTTGTGAAACAAACATTTATGAAACAAAACTTCCAAGTAGTGTATTCATATAAATATGATTTGCAGATGACTGCTTCTTGAAGGAGAAAAGCTGAACCAATTGTTTGTGTAATTTCAACTTGAGGCACAGATGACCAATTTATTTTTATGTATATTGCAGAGCATGATGTTATGTTTTGTGATGATGGATTTTATTAGCTTTGTAAAGAAGACATTCTATATTATTTTCCTTATTTTAGAATATTTTGCTATGCCATTTCTTTGTGACAAAATAGACACTGGATTTACAGTCTTTCTATGGGAACTTGGGAAAGTTAAGCAAGTTTATCAAGTGATTTATGGGCTGAATTTTGTCCCCAGAATTCATCTGTTGCCACATGTATAAGGCTTCCCCAGTGGTCCAGTGGTAAAGCATCTGCCTGCAATGCGCCATGGGGAGAGGTGGGTTCAATACCTGGGTCAGAAAGATCCCCCTGGAGAAGGGCATGGCCACCCACTCCAGTACTCTTGCTTGGAGAATTCCATGGAAAGAGAAGCCTGGCAGGCTACAGTCCATGGGGTCACAAAGAGTTGGACATGCTTGAAGTGATTTGCATGCACAATGCCCGGTAGTTCAGATTGTAACTATTTTGTAGATAGGGTCTTTAAAGAGGGAGTTAAGTTAAAATGATGCTGTTAGGGTGGGCCCTAATCCAATTTTAATTGGTGTCATTATAAGAAGAGAAAATTAGGCAGAGACATTCACAGATGGAAAACTCAGGGAGAAGATAGCCATCTACAAACCAAGGAGAGAGCCCTCAAAGGAACCAAACCTGCTGAACCTTGATCTCAGACTTCTAGACAGTAAAGAATCTGCCTGCAGTGCAGGAGACCTGGGTTCAATCCCTGGGTCGGGAAAATCCCCTGGAGAAGGGAATGACAATTCACTCCAGTATTCTGACCCGGAAAATTCCACAGACAGAGGAGAGTGGGGGGCTATACTCCATGGGATCCCCTAGAGTTGGCCACGACTGAGCAGCTAACACACAGTCTCCAGAACTGTGAGAGAATAAATTTCTGTTTTGTTTTCTTTTTTTTTTAAGCCTCCCCATCTATAGCCTTCCAGGCTATAATACTTTGATGTGGCAACAACTAGCAGGCTATTATATTAGTCTTTTCATCAATGAAATAGGGATGAAAATAATTTATCTCATATGGGATATAAGGTAAAATGATATTTTATTGCCCATCTTCATTTCTCTACCAATTAAAACAAATCTGTATTCTAGGCATGGATAAAACAAAGTTGAATTAAGTACATATTACATTTATGCTCCCCAAACATATTAGAAACTACTAACTACTATTACTAAAAGCTATGGATAAATAATATTGCATATAACAAAACATAGTTCTCCTTTAGAAGATCTGCTCTTGTATATTTTTAAAATGACCATTTTTCTCTTCCCTTATCCTTTGAATAATAGTATGCAACCTTTTTCTCCCCCTTTTATCCTTTGACTAGGATTAGGAAGTTAAAACAGTTTTTCTGTGGAAACTAATAGTTCAGGACACTTAATCATTAATTGTGTAGGTGTAGTAATAAAAGTTTCTTTGCTTTGTAAAAACAAAACAAAATAAAACAGAAACAAACCAAAAAAATCCACTACACAAATTTCCATAATTCTATGGAACTGAATATGCTTGAATAAGCTTGAATTTCTGCAGTCTTACATAACTATTTCATATTAATAATAATTTAAATGTCAATATGGTAACAAAATTATATTACACAAAAGAGAAATATATATTCATATGCTCATTTATTCAGCACAAGTTTTTACATTCTTTTAGATTCAGTATTTTTTCTATTTGTTCATATTTTCACATAAATTTAGAGTGTTTATACACTCACTTCATCTTATTATTGCTATTCTTATTATTCAAAGCAGTTTTTTCACATGTCATTAAATAGTTACCTAATTAAAAAATATTCAATCAAGTGATTAAACTGTATTTTATTTAAGTATTTTACTATTGAATATTTATGCAAATTAATTGACAATACAATTAGTTAGGTTTTGACTTTTCAAAGTCCTTTTAATAAAGCATTTTGGGAAGTTTTCTTATTAATTATGTAATGCTGCAACATGTGTTCTGTGAAGCAATTTGCTAAGTTAATACCTAGAACATTAATTCTTAATAGCTTTGGAACTATAATTGATTTTAATTACAGGTAGTATTTTAGAGTAAACAGTATGCTATTGAGAGAGCTTAGAACAAGCACTGATGATTGATGGCATTAGCACTTTATTTTCTAGAGTACAGAGAGAGGATATTCCTTTAAATTTTTGGTCCACAAGATTTTTGTTTTCTAACTCACCGTGACACACACCATTACAAATTCAAATTTTCTATATGAGCACATTAACTTGCATCTCAAATTACTATGGTGAAAATCACTGCACGGAAAATAAACTATTTTTTAAAAATTTGAAATATGTAGCTAGTAGACATCTCATATATATACTAGGGAAAATTGTGGTGCTGGAAACTGCAATAAATATATACACTAAAGTGCCCTAGTTTTGGTTATCTCTTTGAAGGTAATTTCTGTTCTTTAAGAAAAGCTTCACTTAATTGTAAATTCAGTTTCATGCAAGTCACTGTGATTTTGATTCAGCGTTCAATCCCACCTGACAATTTGCGATTATAAATTAACTCTCAAGGCTTATCTACTGTACCCTGAGCTATTAACCACTAAGGTTCATAGACACAATTGCCTTCAGTATGATAGCTTGTTCACAATGTCTGACAAGCATTTGTATGCTAATATTAAATTCTGAATTACTGCTGAGATTCTGGTGATTTCTCTTTTTGTGTGTCTCCTATAATGGTGTGTCAAATGGGAACTATAAAGAAATTTAAAACAACCCTTAATTCACTGGACAAGTCAAGAATTCATCTTTTCTATTAGACAGAGGGATTTATATCTTTTGCTGTTGCATACATTTAGTGGCATATCTGTGCCAGTCTTGAACCTTAAATCTGTTTTTAATTTTCCCCAGTATGAATGCTACTGTTAGTTTGAACAGTCGTCTGAGGATGCATACATATGACATACATCAAGTTATTAAGTCAAATTAAGTCATTTGCTGAACAAAATGTGTTTTTAGTTCAATGGTGCTGAATGGTCATGGGACTAATGAAACTATCACAGTGATTTCAGCAATGGTGAAGGCCACTCACCCGATATATATTCCAATTAGACAGGGGATTATATTTCAAATTAGGTGTCTAAAACCATGTTATTAGCAACTAGGTTGCACAAAGAAATATTAAAGTGAAAAGTGTTGAATTAACACAAAACTATTACTGACATATTAACAGCAATGCAATTGGAAATTCATACACAATGTATCTAAATATTTAAAAGCTATAAATCAAACCAAATCAAAAGTAAAATATATCATGTTGCCCTCCCACAATATATATATATCTTATAAGGAGAAAAGTTTAAAGCAAAGGACGTATGTAAGGCTTTTGGATGGGTGATGATAGTATGCAAAATGTCAAAGATGACTGAATTCAATGGTTGCAAACATCTGGATGTTCTGCTAATGGGCCAGGAATATTTGAATGAGAAATTTTTTTAAAAAGTGTAACTGATTTTTAAATTTTTTCCATACATTTAAAAGTTTTGTTCCAGAAAAATTAATTTGTTAGAATCAAGATTTTAACATAATTGGCATTTTAAAGGCAGTGGTAATCATTGGGAGACAATCTTACATGGTTCTCTTAATTTTCTGCACATTTTGTAAGCAGCAGCACAGACTGTCCTTTGTGTCAGTCTGTTTTCAAGAATATTTGTGTAGAGAACAGCCTTGGAAAATTGAGTTACTTACTAAATAGTGTTGCAAAGGGCAGGAGTGTTTATGGTTTCCTGTGCGAACTTTAGGGATCGTTCCTTCTAATGCGACACACAGACGCCCTTTGGATCACCCTGTGGGAACTGGCGCTTGGGCAACCACCATAGAAATGCTGATACTCGGACTACCAGCAGCGCTATGAGTAACAAAATGCTTTTGGTCTCTGACACAGGAATCTTCTAACAGAAGCTATGAGACTTTGGCCAGCTAACAAGCTAGTTCACCAGTAGGGTAAAATCTCTTGAACTTTCAGAAGCATGGGGCAATGATCTAAATAATTATTCATGCTGAGTAATTATTAATTATATTGCTGTAATCAATATTTTATGTAATATATAATTATTGGCAAGATCATCAAAAGTATTAAATGATAAAATGTATACTGTTACCTAATAACTATATTACCAAACATGTAAATTAAGATAAAGAAAAATTAAAATTAATTTTTTTATTAGTTCCATATTTGAGCAAATATTACCTTGCCCCAAATTTTAAAGTATCTTTAAAACTAAGTTAAAAGTTTAAACAAAAATCTAGCTAGCAACATTAAATTAAAATATTCTGAATCATTCTGTGCTGCACTCAGTAGTATGCCAGCAAATTTGGAAAACTCAGCAGTGGCTACAGGACTGGAAAAGGTCAGTTTTCATTCCATTCACAAAGAAAGGCAATGCCAAAGAATGCTCAGACTACCACACAATTGCACTCCTCTCACATGCTAGCAAAGTAATGCTCAAAATTCTCCAAGTCAGGCTTCAACAGTACGTGAACTGAGAACTTCCAGATGTTCAAGCTGGATTTAGAAAAGGCAGAGGAACCAGAGATCAAATTGCCAACATCAGCTGGATCATTGAAAAAGCAAGAGAGTTCCAAAAAAAAAATCTATTTCTGCTTTATTAACTACGCCAAAGCCTTTGACTGTGTGGATCACAGCAAACTGTGGAAAATTCTTCAAGAGATGGGAATACCAGACCAGCTGACTTGCCTCCTGAAAAATCTGTATGCAGATCAACAAGCAACAGTTAGAACTGGACATAGACCAACAGACTGGTTCCAAATAAAGAAAGGACCACGTCAAGGCGATATTGCCACCCTGCTTATTTAGCTTGTATGCAGAGTACATCATGTAAAATACTAGGCTGGATGAAGCACACGCTAGAAGTAAGATTTCTGGGAGAATTATCAATAACCTCAGATATGCAGATAACACCATCCTTATGGCAGAAAGCAAAGAGGAACTAAAGAGTCTCTTGATAAAAGTGAAAGAAGAGACTGAAAAAGCTGGCTTAAAACTCAACATTCAAAAAACTAAGATCATTGCATCTGGTCCCATCACCTCATGGCAAATAGATGGGGAAACAATGGAAACTGTGGCAGAATTTATTTTCTTGGGCTCAAAAATCACTACAGATGGTGACTGCAACCATGAAATTAAAAGACGCTTACTCCTTAGAAGAAAAGCTGTGACCAACCTAGACAACTTATTAAAAAGCAGAAACATTACTTTGCCAACTCTAGTCAAAGCTATGTTTTTTCTAGTAGTCATGTATGGATGTGAGAGTGAGACCATAAAGAAAGCTGAGCACTGAAGAATTGATGTTTTTTAACTGTGGTGTTGGAGAAGACTCTTGAGAGTCCCTTGGACTGCAAGGAGATCTAACCAGCCAAACTTAAAGGAAATTAGTCGTGAATATTCATTGGAAGGACTGATGCTGAAGCCGAACTCCAATACTTTGGCCACCTGATGCTGAGTACTGACTCATTTGAAAAGACCCTGATGCTGGGAAAGACTGAAGGCATGAGGGGGAGGGAATGGCAGAGAATGAGATGGTTGGATGGCATAACCGAGTCAATGGGCATGACTTTGAGCAAGCTCTGGGAGTTGGTGACGGACAGCGAAGCCTGGCGTGCTGCAGTCCATGGGGGCCTTAGATTCGGACACAACTGAGCAACTGAAATGAACTGAACTGATGTCTATCTAATTTCCAGTTTGAAACTATCAGATTTTATGCAGTTTATGTATGAAGTATACATGTATACAAATTTAGTCATATTATGTATTGATTACTAAAATGTTCCTTTCTACTGGATGGAAAGGGAAGAAGAGTAAACAGTATAAATCACCTCTGAAATACTCATAATCACCAGAATTAACTGTTCAAGAATTTAAAGGTAAACACTGGAAGAAAAATGTAAATCTATGTCCCATTTCTCCAAAACCAGCAACAGTGACAAGATCTTTGCTTTTCTTCTGCCTAACCTGGGAAACCTGACACTTGTCCAAAGTTGCTAGATAGAAAAAATTTCAAGCCTCTCAAAGAACACTAAAAAGGATGCCAGTGCATTTGAGTTCTCATGGAATAAAGGACATATATTTCACTTTATCATGTCTCCTTATGTATTTAATCTTGGAGAAAGGACTCATAAAGGAGAGGTGGAGAGAGGTGACCAACCTGTGTTAGGATCTTAGCTGTACTCAAAATCATTTCACAACAGCCCTGACAATATTTTTCTATCCTTTTCTCCTAACCTGCTTATTCACCAAACTGTTTGGTTTAATTATTAAATGTATAAAGACCTGGCCCCCATGCCTTGATTGGGGACAACTCTAAAGGGCTATCTGAGCTCCAAACATCCTATGAAATTGACTAAGACCTTCATTATAACTGCATTGCTGTCAGTGCGTCTGCCTCATCAGTTCTCTCTCTCTTTTTTTTTTTTTTCCTACTTCCTCACTTTAGCTGATTCCTTGAGCACTCTCAAGTTAATTCCCTGCAGGAAACATCCCTATCAGAACCTGTTCCCCAGAAAACCCTTCCTAAGAGATAGGTGCCTGACAAGGTCTAAGGAAACAGATTCTAAAATGGGATTTAGAAGCTGATATCCACCGGGAGCTGATAATAGTTATTCTGTCACTGGTGGTAGGTGTCACAAGGAATTTGGCTTATCTCATGGTACAATTGTTAAAGTTTTTTTTCAAGTGGTGAAGTTGCACAGAATACCAAGTAAGGAGAATGCACTGGTGAGTGATGGGTGGCTTTAGAGAGGTTCAGCTGCATTAGGGGTTGCAAGGACAATAAACATTGGCACACTGGAGAAAGTCAGCGCTGATACTGAAGAATTAATTAAATGAGAGTTAATTGTGAAACCTAGAAGGCCTCTTTTGCAGTATATAAAAAGACTTTTATTACTTGTAGCCAGAAGGCAGAAAGAGTTGATCATAAAACCCCACACTTAAAAGTAGAAGAGCTCCAGACAAGGTGAATTCTCATTTTTAGCTACTGTCCTACACAAACATAAGGCCTTGATTGGCAGAAGCAAGATCCTGAGACGGGATGGCATATTGGGTCATTCCACTTGAAAAGACTTGAAACCCCTTACATATGAACCCTCTGAATCTGTAGCAGTGGCCTGCTCCTTTCTATCAGAGACTTGATGAGGATGCACAACGTGAAGCTTCATAAGGACCCCACTCCATCATTTATTCCTGATTTTCACAAGACCTGTAAGAAAAGTCCTATCACTACATTAATCCAGCCAGTGGTCTATATTGTCTTGTGTTGTGTGTGCTTAGTCGCTCAGTCTTGTGCAACCCTTTGTGACCCCATGGATTGTAGCATAACAGGCTCCTCTGTCCATGGGGATTCTCCAGGCAAGAATACTAGAGTGGGTTGCCATGCCCTCTTCCAGGGGATCTTCCCAACCTAGGGATCAAACCTAGGTCTGCCACATTGCAGGTGGATTCTTTACCATCTGAGCCACCAGGGAAGCCCCTGTGTTGTCTTACCCTGGTGCTGAGTTAGCTATTCTAAAGTCTGTTAAAATATAGTCCAAAGGGACTTGAACCCTCTGGAAAAGAATATCATAGAAATTAAATTGTATGAGCAGAAACTCAGAAAAGGAAAGATTGGAAGACTGAGGTCAAGTCCAGCTGTGGAAGCAGCATTTGGTGGACCTATAGGAGTGGACACAAAGTGTAAAAGACTTTTGTATCACATGTTAACACCCGGTGAATGATATACATTATAAAAGGCAATACACACACACACACAATGGTAGAAGGAGAAGTCTACTATCATTTAGGTCCACTTGACTTTGGAGAATTTGTGCTTTCTTTTCCCATAAGTATGGGAAACAGAAAGTCTGAGGCCCTGATTTTCAGAGAGGAAATGGTTCCACAAGAGAATACAGTAAGAATAAAGTTAAAATTTAAGCTATGGCTTCCACTTAGTTACTGTGGGCTAAGAGATCAGGAGACAGGAAAGAGTTCTAAGCCTGGTTATTGATCATGCTGATAGGAAAATTGAAGAGTGTTATTAAGCAGGAGGCTGGACTTGTTCAACTTAGCATAATGTCCTAAGTTTCTTCTATGTTGTCTCATATGGCAGGATTTCTTTCTTTTTTAAAACTGAATAATATGCCATGTTGGCTTATACCATATGTATCCATTCATCCATTATTGGATATTTAGGTTGTTTCTCCATCTTGACTATTGTGAATAATGCTGCGGTAAACGCAGGAGTGTAAATATCTCTTTGAGACTCTGAACTTATTTTTTAAATAATTTTATTTATTGATTTGTGGCTGCACTGGGTCTTCGTTGCCACGTACAGGATTGTTTTCTCTAGTTGCAGCGAGTTGGGGCTATTGTTTAGTTGTTGTGTGAGCGTTTCTCATTGCGGTGGCTTCTATTGTTGCAGAGCACAGGCTCTAGGCATTGGCGGGCTGATTCTTTACCGCTCAGCCACCAAGGAAGCCCTGAACTCATTTTTCTTTTTTTTTTCTGATACATACCCAGAAGTAATAGAATAGGTGGATTATATGGTATTTCTATTTTTATTTTTTGAGGAACCTCCATACTGTGTTTCACAGCAGCTATATTACAACTGAGTGACTGAGCTGAACTGAACCGATGTTATTCTAAGTGAAGAAGTCAGTCACAATGGACAAATATTGCATGATTCCAATTCTGTGAGATAAGTAACATAGTAAAATGGATAGAAGCAAATGGTGGGTTACTGGGGGTGGGGGAGAGGAAAATGGGAAGTTAATCTTCAACTGGCACAAAGTTTCAGTTATACAAGGTGATTATGTTCTACAGTTCTGCTGAACAACATTACGTGCCTAAAGGTAACACTAGTGTAGTGTACACACAAAATTTCATTAAATGGGTAGGTCTCCTCTTAAGTGTTCTTACCACAATAAAAAAATAAACAGTGAAATTTTTAAAGATGAGAGCAGTTAATATCTTTGCCATTTAGGTGACTCACAGAGGAGCCCTTGAAATTACTCTGTTCAGTTTTGATAAATAAATGTAGCACTTGCAGATGGAGAGGTCAGGGACCCAGATCTCTCAAGGCTGAGGATTCTGGGTCTCCCCACCAGGGCAGCCACCAGTGATGGAAATCTCAAAGAGCAGAACAAGAGAGTCAATGAGTATGAGTTGCAGCGTCTAGTTTGTTTTACTGACTGTCCTCTGTAAGGCACCCCAAGAAAAGAGAGCCACATTTCTGAAGAAGCTCCTCTCAGAATTATGTCCATCAGGGACACGGCGTATGGCAATAGACAAGTGGATTGTGATGTGTGTTGCAGTGCTATTGAACTCCACTCTTGCAGACTAATGTCTTTTCTCCAGCTGCTGAGAGCTTTGGCAGCTGAGAGCTCAGTGGAGAAGATCTGGAAGAATTGCCTTTGGCTAAAGAGCGCCTCCTTATGCAAGTATACCCTGTTGCCCTGGGAAAGAGCATATTTAAAACTGAATGCCTTGCCTGAAGGCGGGCTCAATCTGAATGGCCCTCCTAGCCCCCAAGCTCCCCAAGAGATTGACTGACTGGTGCCTCTGCTGTGATCCTGTTGACCTCCCTCTGAGCAATTCTAAATCTTTCATTCTCCAATTAACTTGTCTGCATGCAAACCTCCCTTCCAGAATCTGTTCCCCGGGAAGCCAACCTAAGACAACTAATTTTAGATTAGAATAGTTAGATGATTTCGTTTGTTTTAATTATTTATTTCAGAAGTCTTATTACGTATACTCATCGTTGGTAGTTGAAGGCTCCTGTATCGTATTTCCCTCTGCAGGAAGCTTTTATGTGGAAGAGACATGAGAGACATGTTCCTTTCTGTTTCAGGGCCGATGCTAATTCTATAGCATTTGTTCTGTATTTCTAGTTACGTAATTACTGGATAACTTGCCTTTGGGGATTTAGTATACTTTATCTCAATGTCTGTTCAGCTGCTCCACTTAAACTCTAATTGTAATTCCAAAAGATAAATTAAGTTGGTTGCTTGTCAGTGGAGATTACAGTGTACGTTATTACTGTTCCCTGATGGGAAACAGATCGGACAAAATACCCTTGACTTTATGTTGATTTATAATCGCTCTTCCAGGGGTTCATATTACAGTATACTATGAATAGAGGACAAGGGATTCTTGAAAAGTATTTATCAGTCTGGGACCCCAGTTGAAAGAAAAAGAAAATAATTCTGCATGTATAATAAGAAAAGGAATTTATCAAAAAAGCATGGAGTACCATATACACAAACACACACATAAGTGTACATATGTGAAAGTGAAAGTGAAGTCACTCAGTCGTGTCCGACTCTGCGACCCCATGGACTGTAGCCTACCAGGTTCCTCCATCCATGGGATTTTCCAGGCAATAACACTGGAGTGGGTTGTCATTTCCTCCTCCAGGAGATCTTCTCGACCCAGGGATTGAACCTGGGTCTCCCACATTGTAGGCAGACGCTTTACTGTCTGAGCCACCAGGGAAGCTATATTTATATACAGAGAGAGAGAGAGAGAGAGAGAGTAGTAATTTAGTCGCTAAGTCGTGTCCGACTCTTGCAACCCCATATACTGTAGCCTGCCAGGCTCCTTTGTCCATGGGATTCTTCAGGCAAGAATACTGGAGTGGGTTGCCATTTCCTTCTCCAGGGGACCTTCCCAACCCAGGAATGTAACCCCAGTCTCCTGCATTGCAGGCAGATTCTTTACCATCTGAGCCAGCAGGGAAGCCCAAGTATATATATCTATATATATACTTATATATATGTATATATTTAAGTATATATAAAACACAATAATTGAGAATATTAAATATTCTTAATTAATACCTCTAAAAAAGAAGTCCACAGTTTTTTTCAAAGTTCACACTGGAAATATTTTGGTCTTTATGGGCCATACAATCTATACACTTTCTCAAATTTGCCTTTGTAGCATGGAAAAAATATAGACAATATGTAGACACATTAACGTGGCTGTGTTACAACAAAACTTTATTTATAAAAATAGGCACCAAGTTGAATTTGTCCCAAGACCTAGTTTACCAACTCCTGCCTAAAATAATAATGCATTTATTCAACTTTCCATATATTCTCATTCCCTCCAATTCACCACATTTTAAAATAATTCTATCAAATATAGATTGTCACAAATCAATTATATACTCTTCAATTACCATTATGTCTACCTTCTACCTGAGTTTTAAATAATATTTATATAACACCTCGCTAGTCCTTTTGAGAAACTTTCTCCAAACATATTTTGGTTCCCTGAGTTTCTGCAAGATCACAAAGGTTCTTCTATGACCTCTTATTTGAAGGTCTATTTGATTATACATAACTTCCCTGGTTTACATTTTCTTTCGTATTTACTCCATTTGTGGCACGATATGCTGCCTTCAAAATGCCTGATGCTAATCTGGTTCTTTTATTCCTTAAATGCTCCCTTGTCTTTTTGCCTGTATGGCCATATAAGCTTTTTGTTGTTGTTGTTCCTTTTTTCTGTAGCCCAGTAGTTTTGGTAGATTTGACTGGATGTTATCATTTAGTATTGCTCAGTAAACAATATGCTTTTTTTTAAAGTTGGCATATATATATATATGTGTGTGTACATATATATATATTCTTTTTAATTATGGTTTTTAATAGTTTTCTTATACTGCTTTGATTTGTCTTCTTTGGGAATTGCTTTCATCTGCAGAATAGGTTTTTCTTTGCTTCTACATCTAAAATCTTCACTCAAAAATTTTTATATCTCTTTTAAAACTTTTGTTGAAACTTGAAAAAAAAGGTTTACTTTATGTCATATATTTTTATTCAGATACTGTATATGAAGTATTTGCTCAAATTAGAAAGTGTTAGTCACTCAGTCCTGTCCAACTCTTCGCGACCCCATGAACTGTAGCCTGCCAGGCTCCTCTGTCCATGGGATTTCCCAGACAAGAATACTAGAGTGGGTTGGCATTTCCTTCTCCAAGGGGTCTTCCCCACACAGGAATCCAACCTACGTCTCGTGTGTTTGCAGGCAGATTCTTTACCATCACTGGGTTACTTAACCAACAGAAATTTACTGTCTCACAGTTCTGGAGACTGGAAGTCAGAGATGAAATGCTGGCAGGGTTGGTTTCTCATGAGGCCTCTCTCTTTGGTCCCAGAGATACTCTTCTTGTGTCCTCACCTGGCCTTTCTTCTGTGCAAGGGCAGACTGATGACCCTTGCTTTTCTTACAAGAGTACCAATCCTCCTGGATTAGGGTCTCACCCTTAAGACTTCATTTAACTTTAATTAACTCTTTAAATCCATTATCTCTAAATATAAACATATGAGGTCAGGGCTTCAATATAATAAATCTTTAATTTACAACAACAGCTTCCCTGATGGCTCAGATGGTAAAAAATCTGCCTGCAATGTGGGAGATCTGGGTTTGATTCCTGGGTTGGGAAGATACCCTGGAGGAGGGCGTGGCAACCCACTCCCGTATTTTTGCCTGGAGAATCCCTGTGGACTGTGGAGCCTTGCAGGCTACAGTCCATGAGGTCACAAAGAGTCGGACATGATTGAGTGACTAAGCACAACAACAAAAACCCTTGCCAGTAACCAAAATTCTTGGAACATTTGAATAAAGAATACATTTCTAAGTGTTGTATGCATGGGAAAAAAAAGTATGATTATTTAATTTGGAAATATTTAGTATTTTTCTTAATGCAGCTTTTTTTGTGAGTGTTGTTCAAAGCAAGACGTGTGGAATATCAATTGCTCAGTACCTGCTGTTACTTGTGATTAAGAGACAGACACTGTTCAAGGAAAATTGTTTTGTAATTACAACAAAAAGCAGGCAATCAACACAAGTATTGTCTTTTTACATTTTAAAGAGAGAGAGACTAAATTAAGCCACAACCTTTATTTGAACATCACAACTCATTTAACCTAAAATTGTTTTCACAAAATATCTACCACCCATGGTGATGTCTCCTAGGGCTGTTAGCTATTCTTATATTTATAAGAATCTAACCTGACCTTTTAAAACTTTTCATCATCATTCTGAAAAATTGCCAGAAGAAGAATATAGGGGATTTTAAAGCTTAACAACCTCTGGTTTAATGCTTTTCAATAATTGACATATTAATGCTTTTCAATAACTGACCTATTAGTAGATTTAATCTTGGTTTTGTTTTCCTAAATCTCCTTTATTTCTATCTGCAAACTTATATCTTTGAAAGAATGGTAGAAGTCACCCTGAGAAACAAAACAGGTTTCTGAAAATGAAAAAGAAATATCATCATGATCATTATCTATATGTGTTTTTAATATGCTAACAGGAACAAATTTGGAGGTTAAGGAACCAGGACATTTTTGTTTGTTTCTGTTTTTTACTGTTTATATGGGTAAGTCCCAAAAGATAAAGGCAATATATTCTATCTATTGTAGAAAAGATAGACAGCAATTGTGGAATTTAGCGACAATTAGAGTAAGAGGCTCTATGTTATATTTAGATAGATGTACCAATTAGTAGGTTTAATGTATGCACTCAATAACAGTTAACCATTGTTTTTGTTACTTTAAGCTCTGGGACTGTGCATATAAAGAGGCAGAGTTCTTTCCTTAAGGACAGGACAATGAGAAAAAGCACAGGGAGCATGGTGCACGTCATAATTAAAGAATATAAAGGAGGCTTTTATTGCATGGATTAGGAATCAAAGATTCTGAGAGTCAAGGAGATTCAAGACAAGCATTACAATAGTGGTGATGGTGGTGGTTTAGTTACTAAATCTGGCCTGACTCTTGCGACCCCATTGACTGTAGCCTGCCAGGCTCCTCTGTCCATGGGATTCTCTAGGCAAGAATACTGGTGTGGGTTGCCATTTCCTTCTCCAGGGGATCTTCCTGACCAGGAATTGAACCCAGGTCTCTGGCATTGCAGGCGGATTCTTTACTGACTGAGCTATGACTATGAGGGTATTACTATAGAAACTCCACCTTTAAAGGATTAGCCTGATCTCACTAGAGTCAGTAATCAATCCTTAAATTTTCTTTTTTTTGGGAAATTTTTAAAAAATCTGATTTTATATAATTAAAGATCAAAATACACATGTAGTAACTTTTAAATTAGCATTGCTTCCTTACTTAGTTGAATAATTAAGTACAAATCTGTTCCACATCTTTTAGTGTATTTTAAAACTTGGCATTTCATATCTGCTACACAATTTTCATAACGCTGTAATCTGAAGCCTGACACACTCATGTCACACTGATACTCAATGCAGGGGAGGAAGAGTTTTCCTTGACACGTTGCTTATCTTGGTCACAGAATACTGTTTTTTTTTGTTTTTTTTTCTTAAGTTAATGTGACCATTTTTTCTTTCTTTGCTGTTTTTTAATGATTATTTTTTATTTTTTCTTGGTGCCGTTTCCTTTAATACCTTATATGTAGTCTATATGTAGGCATTTTATGCTTAGTTTTTTTATTCTTCATGTAAACATCAGAAATCTATACATAGTCTTTGATGTATAAAATCCCTAGAGTCCAGTGTGGACTATTGTCAAGCATATTTCAGGGTTAGTAATGTTTTTACTTTATTATTAGATTTTTAGGTATATTCTGGATATAAAATATCCATATAATGTATTCCAAGTAGGTAAAAGACATATTTTAGAATGTAGACTGTAAGAAACCCTGGACAAATTATGTTTTAGCTCATTGAAAATAAGTGAATAAGTTTGGTGAGAATACTTCTGCACATCATTGCATTATTTCCATTTATTTAGTTTCAGGTAGTAATTTACTGAGTTTGTATTTTATACCAGATAGTATGCTAAGGTACTTAAGTATGTATATAATCACATGGATTCAAGAAGGGTCTCAAGACCCTTGAAACATATTTGGAAAAAAAAAAAAGATTATCTTGTCAATGCCATGCAACTAGGAAGTGAAAGACTGGTATATAAAGTTTTGCTAACTATACACTTAATCATGTTTCCTTAAGAGGCACTCCACATGGACATTTTATTTTCTTGAAATGTGTATGTCATAAGTGATAACAAATAATTTAGATTTTAGGAAATTATTACCTAATTGGCTATTCTTTTTTCATTATAGCTATATCTGGTTAAAAATGACTAAACTCATACATGCAATCTTTTAATACAAACCGGTACCTAGATAAAATTCAATTGGTGCTCCGTCAATGCAATTAGTGCTGGTTAAAATTTTTTTAAAAGCATTTTTAGTTAAAATGTAAGGTGAATAAATGAAACTAAATGTTATACATCACAGAAAAATAAGCTGACACATCAATGAAGAAAAAAATTACAACTGAGAATATTATAAACCTGTTTTATTATGTAGGAAGTGTACAGGTTAGCATAACAAAGTGCATTGGAGCATGATACTAATTTTGATTCAGAATCATTAAGCTAGTTTTCCAGAAAAGTTAGTTGAAAAGTTTGGAGGGGCAGAATTGTGATAAATGTTTAACTTAAATGAAATGAGGATCAAAAATTCCTGAAGAGGAAAAATCTTCTTGTCCCACACAGTTTATCATTTAAAGAAGCATTCTCCAGGAGATCTTTCCGACCCAGGGATCTAACCCAGGTCTCCTGCATTCCAGGCTGGTTCATCACCAGCTAAGCCACCAGGGAAGCCCAGTAGATCTGAATGCCTGGTTTACTGTTTTCTTTTTCTTATTGGTAGACTAATATACATTTTTTAAAACTAAGACAAAATTTATGACTAGTTCATATTATAATAAAAAGTAATCTTTCCAGCAACAAGCATGCTACACACATAAACTCAATATGAATTTTTTTTGGAAAAATGGTAAGAGGCGGGAATTAGAACATTTAGCAAAAGAATTTACTTGATTTTAGAGATGATTTTAAAAGACAATAATTTATGTTTCTATTAATATATAACAAATAAAAAATTTCAAAACAAAGCAATTTAGCAGATGGGCATTTTTATATAGATAAGTTTTGTATGATAGTATTTCAGCAATTCATGTGTAAATGATCCTCTTAAAATGTTTAAAATAATTGAAAACTTGAATATTTGGGATATAATAAGAGTTCTCTATTCACATTTTTTCCCCCTTAGAAAACCCTTTCTTTGAGCAGGAGAGTGGGACAGGACTACAAAAGTATTCTTCAGTCCAGCATGAATATCATGCATTTGAAATGAGTAGATCTGAATAAGGTCATGAGGTCTAAGGGAAATATAAAGATTTCCTGTGAATTTAAAACTGGATAAAAAACAATCACCAGGTAATTTTTCCTGTTAACACACATTCTCTGACATAGGAATACAAAATTTGATCTAAATGATTTTTTTAAGTAGACCTTATATTTTGGATCACTTTTAGGTTTACAAAAAAAATTGAGTATAAAGTACAAAATTTTCCGTATATCTCTCTCTCGCCACCCGAGCCTGCCCTATTACCAATGTCCTGTACTAGAATGGAACATTTGTTACAACTGATGAACCTACATTGACAAATCATTATTACTTAAAGTCCATAATATTAGAATTCACTTGTGGTGGTGTACATTTTATGAGTTTTGATAAAAGTATAAGTATCTACCATTATAGTGTCATACAGAATGGTTACACTGCCCTAAGAATCCTCTTTGCCCTATTTTTCCCTCCCTCTCCCCTTATCTCTGGCAACCAATGCTCTTTATGTTGTCTACATAGTCTCACTTTTTCCGGAATGTCATAGAGTTGGCATAATACATTATGTAGCCTTTCAGATAAATTTCTTTCACTGAGCAATATTCAATATTCTTTCATGTCTTTTCGTGGCCTGATAGCTCATTTCTTTCTCCACTGAATAATGTCCCATAATCTGGATGTTCCACAGTGCATTTATCCATCCACCTGCTGAAGAACATCTTGGTTATTTTCAAGTTTTGGCAGTTATGAACAAGAAATGCATCCATGTGCAGACATGTGTAGACATAAAAATCAAATTTTGTGGATTAAACCGAAGGGCATGATTTCTGGATCATGTGGTAAGAATCCAGATGTCTTCCAAAGTGGTTGTGCTATTTTACGTCCTTTCACCAGCAATGAATCAGATTTCCTGTTGTGCTATATCTTTGTTGACATGCAATATTTTAAGAGTTCTGGAGTTTAGCCTTTCTGGGGATTCCCAGGTGGCTGAGTGGTAAAGAATCCACAATCTTCATTGTGTCTATTAATTTATGTTTTACAATTTCTGTTGTTAAATGTCCTTTATATAACTGCCTGTGGAAGTCTTAGAAGCTTTAATAGTCTCTAATGGGAGAAGGAGTAAAGTGGAGATCTCTCTCTAGAAGGGGGACTGAAATTATCAACAGGTTAAAGAATTTATGTGACTAGCTCTTGAATGACTTGAATGGATTATGTTAAACTAAGTAATCTGTTACACTGTATTTCTAAATATTAACTGATAAAATTTCCTGAAATACTTGCTATGAGCATGCCAAATATGCAGCATAAAGGCTGTTGCTCATCTGATGGCTCCCACCCCAAACCCACAGGCAGGTATTTTAATTAATTAAAGTCTTTTCATCTTAACTAGGATGACAACTTTCTTCAGCATAATGCTCTAGATGCCACCAGGAGTAAGAACAGCATGACAAAAATTACATTTGTCATTATTGCTCGGTCACTAAAATTCTCAATGCCTTTCTTAATTAATACTCTTCACTTGCATTTTATAAATGTATAAGAATAAAAAGGAGAAGCTATTCAGTTAAAAATAATTTTTTTCCACTTTATCAGAAAATTTAGCACTCATAGTATTGATTCATTCATGGGTAAAACATTGAGCCTTTACAAGTTCACAGGCACTTCTCTGGGTTCTGACCGTCAACAAACACACAAAACCTACTACTGTCATGGGGTTTACATTCAAACTGGGGAGAGTGTGAACTAGATAAATAAGTAAAGTGTTAATATAATCAGTTCAGTTCAGTCACTCAGTCATGTCTGACTCTTTCAACCCCATGGATTGCAGCATGCCAGGATTCCCTGTCCATCACCAACTCCCAGAGCTTGTTCAAACTCATGTCCATCAAGCGAGTGATGCCATCCAACTATCTCATCCTCTGTCGACCCCTCTCCTCCTGCCTTCAATCTTTCCAAGCATCAGGGTCTTTTCCAATGAGTCAGTTCCTCACATCAGATGGACTAAGTATTAGAGCTTCAGCTTCAGCATCAGTCCTTCCAAAGAATATTCAGGACTGATTTCCTTTAGGATTGACTGGTTGGATCTCCTTGAAGTCCAAGGAACTTTCAAGAGTCTTCTCCAACATCACTGTTCAAGAGCATCAATTTTTCAGCACTCAGCTTTCTTTATGGTCCAACTCTCACATCCTTACATCACTACTGGAAAAACCATAGCTTTAACTAGATGGACCTTTGTTGGCAAAGTAATGACTCTGCTTTGTAATATGCTGTCTAGGTTGGTCATAGCTTTTCTTCCAAGGAGCAAGAATCTTTTAATTTCATGGTTGCAGTCACCATCTGCAGTGATTTTGGAGCCCAAGAAAATAAAGCCTGTCACTGTTCCCACTGTTTCCCCATCTATTTTCCATGAAGTGATGAGATATATTAAATATATATCAGTATTTATTAACCTATTTTATAGTGAACATATTAAAGGGAAGTAAATTCTAAAATAAAAAGAAACATCAAGGGAAAATTGCAAATATGGCTGGGAGTGAATTCTTAGATAAAAGTGACCATAAAGAAAGCAACATAATAAATGACTTTGGAGAACACTTGAAAAATGGACATTAGTTTGAGGCAGAAGGAAAATCTGGTGCCAAACCCTGCTATTATCTGACATATTCAGAGCACAGTAATGAGGCCAATGTAATTGCAGGAGAGTAAGCAAGAAAGCGGTGTGGGATAATAGGATATAGCACTTTGCATTTCTTGCCTTGAATTATTTCAGCAGCCTTTCATCACGATAGGTATTAAAACACAATTATATACAGGTGAAGATAGAATCAAAAAGTTATATGGTTTATCTAATGTCTAATAGTTAATAAATCCCACTACTCCCTCTGAGATCCAAATTTTTGAAACACAAATTTGCCACAAATTCTGTTATAGCACAGATGCCGTTTTATAATTAAAGAAATAGCTGATGTTTAAAATGGAAACTGTCTTGCCACAGAGTATCCTTGGCACCTGATTCAAAACAGCATGCAAACCATGTCTTGCCAGTAAAATCACCATTCCAACAGCTTAAATCAAGCTGAGCATCTTATTTGTGGCTTTGTTGATCCATGCCAATGTTCTGCTTGCTATGTCTCTCAACAAACCTGAGTCAAATTTTTCTAGTACACAGCATATTCCTTAAAATACATTTTTTTAAATGGAATGAATGCTTGTCAAGTGGTAGATATTCTTCCTTTAAAGGGAATTTGAGACACAGTGAGTCACGATTACAAAATCAATCAAGAGAATTTACAGGTTAGGTGTTGTCTTTAATTTTTGTCTTCTTAATACTCGAATACAAAACAGATGAGCTGAATCCCATGCACATTTAATTTGCAGATAAAATTTAACCATTTTTTCACTTGAATTATTTAGAAATTTGTTTCAATTGAATTAGATTTGTAATAATATTGCTCTTCAACAGAATCAAAAATTTTGATTTTATACCTGTTTAAACAAAATAACTAGCTACTTTTTCTATGAAAGGTTGAACTGTGGTGCTAGAGAAGATCCCTGAGAATCCCTTGGACAGCAAGGAGATCAAACCAGTCAATCTTAAGGGAAATCAACTCTGAATGCTCATTGAAAGGACTGATGCTGAAGCTGAAGTCCCAGTATTTTGATCATTTATTATGAACAGCTGACTCATTGGAAAAGTCCCTGATGCTGGGAAAGATTGAGGGCAGAAGGAGAAGAGGGCATCAGAGGATGAGATGGCTGGATGGTATCACTGATGCAATGGACATGAACTTGGGCAAACTCTGGAAGATGGTGAGGGACAGAGAGGCCTGGCATGCTGCAGTCCATGGGGTCTCAAAGCGTCGAACACGACTATGCAACTGAACAACAATAACAGTGCTTGAATACGTAACAGATGAGCTTAATCCCATGCACATTCAATTTGCAGATAAAATTTAACCGTTTTTTCACTTGAATTATTTAGAAATTGTCTCAACTGAATTAGATTTGTAATACTTATATTGCTCTTCAACAGAATCAATAATTTTGATTTTATACTTATTTAAACAAAATAACTAGGTGCCTTTCTCTGGGTTACCTAAAGAGAATAATTAATTTTTACAAATTTTGGATCCATAGTCTTTGGGTAAAATTACTTTTAAAACTAGATTATTTTTACAGCAGAGATTAGTTTATGAAACTGACAAAACTGGACTGCATACAGTCAGTCTCTTACAAGTCATTCTGTGACATGTTGAGAAATAATACTGACACTAGCTTTATATGGTTTAATAAGACAATTAGACATTTGATACAAATTTAGGAAAAATGTTAAATAATAAATAAAATAAGCTTTTCATAATTCCTTAGAACATTCAATGATATATTACCACTGAATCCTTGTGTTTTAATCTACCTGGAAGTTTTTGTTTTTCCTTGTCTGACTTTCTTAAGTCATAGCTTAGAAATTATTTTTCAGTGACATTTTAAGAGACCATCCTAGGATTGGCTTAGTTGTCATTCCTTTCTATTCCTATAGGAATCTGTGTGCTAGAACCTGTCAGAGCAGTCACCTGATTGAAAATGATTCATTTTTCTGACTCAACCACTAGAGTCTTGAAACTGGTTCATGATCACCAAGATAGTTGCAAAGTAAAAAAATGCTATATATAACATTTTAAAAAAACATTTTAATCCAGTAGCATGAATTAAAAAATATTATCTAGATGTGTTTAAAGTGATAGAAACAGTTATAAAAGCCTTTTATAGATTTGACATTATAAAATGTCACTAGTAATGCAATATATTCCACTGTACTTTACATTCTACAAAATGCTGATGTAAAATGGGATGTTCAAAGCAAAACTGCCCATGTTTCTTTGTTTTAAAATATAATGAAACACTAATATCTTTTAAATGATTTTTATTAATAAAATAATTTTAAATTATTTAAGAACACAGATCATAAGTATTCCCTCATACATCTTCCTAAATAGTAGAAATATATAAACATTTATTTTTATGTAATTATAATTAAATCATTTCCCTGATTTAATATCTATTCCTCTGAACACATTTTATATGTTAATTCATCTTCTTGTGAATATATTATTTCTAAAATTGCAAAAGCTAAAATAGTGCCATTGCATAATGTATGTTCCTAGGCCTATAACTCACCAAAAATTTAACCTAGAATTTACTATCACTATTAAACTTAGCAACAGCTGGTCAGAAAGGCAAAGTGGAAGTCATATAAGTGAGTCTGTGTAAATGTTGTGCCAACTGAGAATCAGGCAAAGAATTCATCCCCATTCTTTTACAGATATCGTTCTTAAAAACAGAAAGTGTGGTATGCTGAACATTTCCTATCACATTTCCCATCATACTACAGATATTCAATTGGTATTTGTTAACAAGAATTCATTAAACTTAAATTCATTACTTTTCTAAATACTGATTCCCAATTAAATTGTTTCAGAATTCTGTTCTTAATTCTGTTCTTGAAGTGGGTCTCCTTGCAAGGAATTAAGAAAGACAGAAGCAGTGTGAGCACATTATAGCTAAGGCTTCCCAAGTGGCGCTAATGGTAAAGAACCTGCTACCTAGGCAGGAGAGGGAAGATCACCTGGAGGAGGTCATGGCAACCCACTCCGGTATTCTTGCCTGGAGAATTCTGGAACAGAAGAGCCTGGTGGGTTACAGTCCATAGGATCGCAAAGAGTCAGATACAACTGAGGTGACTTAGCAGACTTAGCATATACACACATTCAAGGAGGTATTAACTGAATCAATGTAATCTAACAAAAAGGAGCCTGTCACCTGACAGACTCGATTGCAACATGGCAAATCCTGCTGTTACTATTCAAGAGGGCCTGTACAGGAATGTAGTGGAAGCCTACAGAGGTAAATGGCCTATGGCAAGTTTGGGAATGAAAGGCGACCCTTATGCAGAAAAAAGTTTCATCACACCAACTCCATGCCAAATAACCTAAGATGATGCCCATCCTGTGCAGAACAGATTACAGAGTGAGAAGGTGCTAGACATGCCAGCAAAAGCAGTTAGTTTTAACAGTTACAGAAATCAGTAGAGATGGGGTTTATTATGTTAATATTGGCATGCTTGTTTTATATATCTGCCTATTTACTTTGGTATATCTGGCCCTGAATAATTTGTTCTTTATAGTCAATCAAGTCATGTTTTGAGACCACATAGTTATGAGACAGATCCCACAACGTGGCACATTCTCTAAACTGGAAAAGACCACCAAAATCCACTTAAGATACAATCAAGCTGTATTCTCCTAAATGGGAAGCAAATTGTTTCATTCTCCTGTATGAAATGTCAAATCATTAATTTGAACTCTTCTTGGCTTTCTGTATCCAGCCTATTGTCCAGAAAGCCTATGGTTTAATCAGTTGAAGTCTCTTGCCTAGAACTTATTGTGGTACCCAGTTGGTATGACACAGGCTCAAAGGACAGTACACCACAAGAGAAATGAGATCTCTTCTGACAAATATCCTTCTTCTGCCTTAAACCCAGGCCAAATACATTTCCATATTGTACTTCCTCTATAGAGGAAAATATGAATACTCACAATATTATAGCATTCAAAAAATTAAAGACATGACTCTCTTATAAATACAAAATATAATTTAAAATATGCCAAATATTTTATTCAACACATTAATAACTGAGGAAAAACTGATTCCAGTGGTATTTTTATAACTTGGTTTTTATAGACAGGAAAAATATTGTTAAACTAAGATTGGTCACTACATTAGAACACAGACTAGTAATGTCCTTTAGGGCAATAAAATCATAGATTATCCTACCATATATTTGGTTCTCTAAGAATATTCTACAAACTGACAATTAAACTTCATAATATTTGACATCCTATGGAATAAAATAATTCTTAGGTTGGCCTATTAAATCACTATGATACTTAAAGAAAATGCTTTCATCTTCCTTGTTTACTTACACATTTTAAGAAAATAAATGCATTTTAATGTGGTAATTAAGATGCTTTATATTGCTGTCTGGAGATATTTTTAATAAGGATAAGTCATTTCAGCCTTTTTATTTATTTTTTAGGAAACATCTTTATTGAGATATAATTCTCATATCATAAATTTTATTCTTTTTAAGATTACAATCCAATAGTACTTCATATACTTTCAAGGTTGTGCATTTATCACCACTCTCTAATTCTAGACCATTTTCATCATTTCTCCCCAAACAAGACTCACACCATTATCACTCACTCTTCACCCTCTGTTCCCCCTCTCTACCCCAGCTCGTGTCTCCATGGATTTGCCTATTCTGTACATTTCATGGGCTTCCCAAGTGGCACAGTGATAAAGAATTTTCCTGCCAATGCAGGAGACACAAGAGATGCAGGTTTGACTCCTGCATGAGAAGATTCCCCTGGAGCAGGAAAGGGCAAACCACTCCAGAATTCTTGCTGGAAAGAATTCTCTTGGAAAATTTTCTTGGAAAATTCCACGGACAGAGGACCCTGGTAGGCTAAGTCCACAGGGTTGCAAAGGGTCAGATATAACTGAGCAACTGGGCACACACACAACTATATTTCATGTAATGAAACTGCAACATGTGGGTGTTTGTTCCTGATTTCTTTCCCTTAGCATAGTTTTTCTTTTCTTTTTTTTTTTAATTTTATAGGAGTATAGTTGATTTACAATGTTGTGTTAGTTTCAGATGTACAGAAAATTGAATCAGATCTACATATACCCACTCTTTTTTTCTTTTTAGATTATTTTCCCATATTGGCTATTACAGAGTATTAGTAGCATTCCCTATACTATATAGCAAGTTCTTACTAGTTACCAGTTTTACATATAGTAGTGTGTATATATCAATCCCATTCTCCTAATTTATCCCCCCACCTTCTCCTTTGGTAACCATGTTTTTTTCCTACATCTATGATTCTGCTTCTGTTTTGTAAATAAATTCATTTGTGCCCCTTTTTTATTAGATTCCACATATAAGCAATATCATATGATATTTGTTTTTCTGTGTCTGACTTACTTCACTCAGTATGACAATCTCTGGGTCCATCCATGCTAAAAAAATGGCATCATTTTGTTCTTTTTTTATTCAGCCATTTTAATTGTTGTAACAGTTCAACTCAGCTTAATTTCTTGGTTTTCAACATGTCATGTCCTATACTTTCTTTCTCTATGTCTTTTATTTTCCTGATTTCACTGGAACTATTGAAATGCCTCTTTAAAAATGTCTCTAAACCCTTTCTTCAAGTTTCTTATGACTACAATATTGTGAACTTTTTCTTACTCTGTGATGATGCTATTTATTTTGACCTCCTACTATAGTCAGTTCTATTATAAGGTGACACATGCATTCCTAAATGGCACTGCATGCACTATGCAAAATTGTCCAATAAATTCACAGAATTCGTGGGAAAAGTGAGGTTGAGACCAAGCACTCAAAAACTTCCTATGTGGCACAAACTCAATAAAGATAAGTGCTTCATAAAGATGATAGCAGCTTGAAAAATCTTAGATGATTAAGCACTAGATAAATAACTAGAAAATGACATGAAGTTTGCTTATGGACTGGGCATTGGACAGATGTGGTGGAAGGAGAGTTATATAAAACAGGATGTTTTCAATTGAGTTGTTCTTGTGTTTGAGGCATGTGTGTGTGTTTTGTGCATTTGTATATTCCTACATGTCTTGATTCATGTAACAAAACTGTAGATTTTTGCATTCACTTAGTGTTTCTCATGGACACGTGAAATTTGCATCATGCTCAAATTATTTCCTAATATGTTCATCATGTTGGAACAAGTCCATGTTCTTAAAAGAAACCTTATCACTGAATGGACAATATTTATTGTATCTTTGTATTCAGAAATGTAATTTTAAACTCCTATTATATTTTTTAGGCATATATTTCATTTCTCCTTCTTGTTGTTGTTCAATCATGTAGTCATGTCCGACTCTTTGCGACCCCATAGACCAGCATGCCAGGCTCCTCTGTCCTCCCCTATCTTCCTGAAAGTAAAAGTGAAAGTCACTCAGCCATGACTGACTCCTTGCGACCCCATGGACTAGACAATGGAACTCTCCAGGCCAGAATACTGGCCTGGGTAGCCTTTCCCTTTCTCCAGGGTGTCTTCCCAACCCAGGGATCAAACCCAGGTCTCCCGCATTGCAGGTGGATTCTTTACTAGCTGAGCCACAAGGGAAGCCCTATCTCCCAGAGTTTGTTCAAATTCATGTTCATTGAGTCAATGATGCTATCTAACCATCTCACCTGGACTTATTAGTAATTACCCTCTGCTCCTGCCCAGTAGCATATTGGACACCATCTGACCTTGGAGGGGGGTGGTGCTCATCTTCTGTGAGGTTCTCCAGGCAAGAATACTGGAGTGGGTTGTCATTTTCTCCTCCAGTGGGCCATGTTTTGATAGAACTCTTCACTATGACCCACCTGTCTTGGGTGGCCCTGCAGGGCATGGCTCATAGCTTCAATGAGTTATGCAAGCCCCTTCTTCATGGCAAGGCTGTGATCCATGAAGGGATTCTCCTAGAATACAATACAGCATATTCTCCTACATATTGTATTGTATTGTGTGTGTGCTCAGTTGTGTCTGACTCTGCAGCTCCAGGGACTGTAGCCCACAAGGCTCCTTTGTCCACAGAAATCTCCAGGTAAGAATATTGGAGTGAATTGCCATTTCCTACTTCAGGGAATCTTCCCAACCCAGGGACTGAACCCGTGTCTCTTGCATCTCTTGCTCTGGCAGGCAGATTCTTTACTCCTAGTGCTACCTGGGAAGCCCCATTATTTTGTGTTAATTTATGTATCATTCAAAATTACATTTCTCCTGGCTTTTAGACTTTGAGGTAACTTTGAGGTAACGATACACTTTCCTTCTATTGTAGTTGCTTACCCTTGAACTGTGAGCCATAAATCTGGGCTATAATAAAATTCTTAATCTGTAATTAATAATGCCTAGAAGGACTACTTAACAAATACAAGTAGATGAAAATGACAAATCATATATACATTAACCATGAAACTTTGCAGGATAAAGATACATAAAAAGGCACAGAGCATCTTAATAAAACTATTACATAAATTCCCAAACTTCTTATTTTTTATATTTAGAACATTTAGTTAGTAATATCTTTTTGTATTCTGGTCTGGCAACCTTTTGCTCATTCTTATTCTAAGGATATTCTTCAGTGAAGCTTCTGCTGCCTTTATCCCAAACCATTCTCATTTGTGTCACTTCCTTAGGCTAAATGCTTGTTAAAAACTGGAGAAAATTCTTAATCTATGCATAAGATCAAGTCAGAGTTCACTTTCTCTACAAAGTCTTTGTTGATCATTTTCCTCAGGGAGTTTGTTTTCCTCCAATGCAGTATTCTACTTCCTTACAAACTGAGACTACCATCACCCTCTATTTTCTTCTGAATTCAGCACTGTTTTGGTTTTTTTTTTTTCCTGCTACCTCTGTATTTTGTTGTTATTACAATTATTTTGCATTTGAATGGGGTTATGCAGGGAACGTTATTATTTTCGTTGGACAGTGGCTTTTCTGATTTGGGTACCAACTGGGAACATATTTCTTTAGAAACATGAAACTAAATCCTTTTAACTTCCTCTTTAAAATTCTATTTTATCTGAATTTTATCTGAATAATGTGTTACAGTGCTTCTGCTTTAGGAATAGTAAAACCTCAAAAATATTTATTAGGAATTATGTTTGGAAATAAAATTCAATTTTGTGCAATAGTGTAGTAATATGTAAATGATTTCTAGCATTATTTTGGTTTTTTTTTCTGAATTCTTAGGAACTTTATTATTAATATTATTGAACTAATTGGTTTGAAAAAGAATACGAGAAAGCAAGAAGATTAATATTTTTTGAGGATATGTGGTATACAAGGCATGGGCTAGATGATTAACCATATCTAGTCAATTTTCCCCAAAATCTCTAAGGGGAGGAATTTTTATGTACTTTTTATAAAAATGTCATACTTTGTAAATAGTATCCTGATTCAGGACAGAATTCTCTCCAAACACAAGCCTATGGCAAAGATCAGGTAAATCTAGAGTAAGAGGAATGGAGCAAACCCACTCTGTTCGCTACTATCCCATGGGTGTGTGCTAGGTCGCTTTAGTCGTGTCTGACTCTTTGTGACTCCATGGACTGTAGCCCACCAGGCTCCTCTGTTCATGGGATTTCCCAGGTGAGAATACTGGAGTGGGTTACCAGGCCCTCCTCCAGGGAATCTTGCCAACCCAGAGATCAAACCCATGTCTCATACATCTCCTGCATTGGCAGGTGGGCTCTCTACCCCTAGTGGTTTGCTAGTCAAAAATATATTCTTGTATACACATTACCTCGTTTCATGATTTGAAAGATTTCATATAATTATATAACATAAATGCTTTGATGCAGCTCATAAATCTTAGTAACTGAAGCCTGTGGATAAATTTATAGAATATACAGCCTATCTTCTTAACTCAATAATGCTGGACTGTTTCATGAGTTGTGAGCACTCATCTTCACATTTTGGAACTGCAGTAGTCAACAAAAGCATCCACTTACCAAGATGCCTTAGGTTTGCAAGAGGTGTTCATTATTTACATTTCTAAGTGCTCAGCTTCTCTAAAAGTGCCTGACAAGCCCAATAAGGAGGCTACTCCATATGCAGAAGAGTGTGTGAGCATGGCTTTTGTTCTTTCAATTGCAAGAGATAAATGAAAAAAAAAAAGACTCTTAAAAGCTTTGTTGAGGTGCAGGTTTTATTTGATAATCAGACGGCATCTTAGCTGAATAGAAAGAAAATATACAGCACTTTATATCTTTTATGTGGCCAGAATGTTTTCATCTTCCTCATTCTGAAATGGCCAGTCAAGTTAATTAAGGAATTCATAAAGATGGAATGGCATTAGTGTTTTTTTATTTTATTTCTTTTAAATTCTGGTGTAACAAGTAATTCTGCTGTACAGAACACTTTTTATTTTAGTGGTGATCATTATTGGTATTTATGGATGTTCTAAAAGTTTATTCTTTTCATATTTGTTGGCTGGATTATAAGGGCATGTTTTTGTCAGTGATCACGATTTTATAGAGTACTGGGGACGAGGCCATATAATTTGGTTTATGGATTGCTAGCAGGGCACCACGTATTTGTGGAAGCTCAATATACTATTGTGTTGATGAATATTATGATGGCTGATGTCTTTTTTATTATCTGTACAGCAATAATCATCTCTTATTGCTTTAATCTCTCAATGCAACCAAATGAATTTAACAAGAAACCATATGGAATATACATGCTTGCTCAATACAAATGTTCATTATATTTTGTAGAATATGATAAAAATATTTATAAATTACCCTCAGAGATTAAAAATAACAAAATCATACATTAATCTGATGGGACACCAAAAAATATTTGGTGAAAGCCTAAATTTTATGTTTTATGATATATTTATTAACAGAATGTTTGTCTCTCAGTTCAGTGAGAATCTGCTGTGACTAAACAGTAAGTGAAAGAAAATGAGTAGCGTGTAATCTGCTCTTTCAAATAAACCTAATTAGAAGTAAAATAGCCACAGAGAAATGCATATGAACATTGTAATTAAAAAGAATAGTGCAGATTATCCCACAAAAATTGCAAAGAGATTTGGGTAGAAATTCATTGTTGATGAAATGAGGATCCCTGGCTAAATTTCAATTCCTGAGTCTACTAACAGCAGAACAATAAAAAATATGTTCTCTTGAGCATTTTAAAAATCTTTACGCAAATGTGCTCATGGAGTACTTAACAACAATTCCAAAAACATTGTTAACAAAATTATTAATAATTTGCTCTACTTGAGTAAGCATGCAGGATAATCTTTATCAAATTAGAAAAACAGAAAAGAAAGTGCTATTTTTTTTCAAAACAACTAATGTCCTACCTGAGCTAATATCCACCATTTTATACATGAATACCTAAAAATATTTTTTCCTCAACTTTTTGACTCTGCAGCACTGATCATCTTTTGTCAGCTAAGCTTTTTGGAAATACATTTTGAATACCCAGACACTAGTCTCTGAACCTATGTGGAACTAAATTATTTTAGAATATTTAAAAGGTAACTTAAAATCACAATATTGTATTTTTAATAGCTTAGTGAAGACTCTTTGAAATGAAATGGTGTTAAATGTATATTTAATTTTAGTTTAGGGATTAGCTTTAGGAAGTTTCTGGACTGAGTCCTGAAAAGGATTAATTAACTCCTCTTCCTGACACCCCACAGAGTGATTTCTTGCAATTCTAACTAAAGGGATACAATTTGGAAATGAACAAGGAGAAAGAAGAGAGCAGAAAGAACTCTACCCTGAGCACCCCCAAGCTAAGGACCTCTAAAACCAAAAGTCTATTTTTTATAAACAGGAAAAACTAGAGAGGAATGACTGTATTTCAGCTGTAGGCCGAAAGCTCTTGTTAACTGCTATGGGGAGGATGTACAGACCTTTTACTGCTGCCTGCTGGGTCACTTCATTTGTTTCAGAATTCCCATTACTCAATCTGATTTTTTAAATGTATGGAAACATATCTATAGAAGATGTATTAAACATTATGATCCCATGGACCGTAACCCGCCAGCCTTCTCTATCCATGGGATTTTCCAGGCAAGAATACTGGAGTGGGTTGCCATGCCTTCCTCCAGGGAATCTTCTAGATGAAGGGAGCGAACCCATGTCTCCTACAGCTCCTCCAATGCAGGTGGATTCTTAACCGCTGAGCAACAAGGGAAGCCTCCCTATACCTAATGTTTTCTAGTAATTTTATTCTTCCAGTTCACCTTTCAACCGTTTTATTCTTTTCTCTGTCTTGATTTTATACCTTCATATTATTTATTGTGGATTCATATTATCTATTTAACTTAAACATATATTTAACATAGCAATAAGATTACTTTGATTCATATTGATATCTGATCATATATAAAGTAGGAGGCTATGTTATAAGAAAATAGCCCATATTCTGTGTGAGAGATGCTGAGACTGCTCCTGCTGAAGGCTTCTTTATAATCCATAAAGCAGCTTTCTGAAAATGAAAAAGGTTGTCTTTCAGGATGGATGCAACCCTGTACTGGATAACTTGGTGAATAGACAGTATTTTGCATATAGAAAAATGGTGCTGGGCACCCAGCCTTACAATGCAGAGCACAAGCTTGATTCTCCCTCTTTCATCTCTGGGTCAGGAACCCCTGTGTGATACACAAGCTGCATCAATTTGTATGACCGTCACGCTTGCAAAATTTGTATCAATTTGTTCCTCAAAGACCTCCCTCCTTGTCTGAGCGTAATCTAAAAGTAAAAGCTAGCAATTTTATGAAATTACTTAGCAAACTGTATTAGCTTATCAGATCAAAATTTCTACTCATATTCAAACTCTATATACACTTTCCTAGGATTTCCCTTTCCAATTGCGGGAGAACTCTATGCTTCTCTTGGTATCAGTACTGTGACTTGAGAGAACGATTTGGTCTCCTTATGTCCCATTTACTGAACATCCTCATGGGTCTGTAGTAGCACTGTGGGACCTAGCATAAAAGCTCTTGGGAAAGACCTTAGCACAAAATGAAATAGAATGCAGATGTGTCAGGAAAGCCCAGTTGTAATCTGTGTAAGCCATTAATTGCTGAACCTTCTGAGTGGGACTCCCAGGAAAGACATGGGGGTGACATAATGAAAACTGCAATCTCCTCTCTAATTTTATAAATTTTCCTTTCTCCTCGTCACTTTCTTCTTCTAATGAAAAAGTTCAATACACTTCCAACAAAATCAATGAAAGAAATACATTTTCCCCAGACTTTGCTTCATTTTGTTCTACCAACCTCTTCCAAAATAGGACCTCTTTTATGACAGATGTGTATCCTCCTATATGTTCTTATGCTTGGAAGTTGGTAACTTTCTATAATCCTATCAACTTATCAATTTCTCTCTTATAATGCATACCTTTCTGTAAACTTTGTTAGTGCTCTCAACACATTTCTTCCCTAATCTTCTAAGAACTTGCTATATCGTTCCTCCTTCTTCCATTGACATAGTTCAAAACCCCCTCTCCTATAGCTGCCTCTGTCAGAACGTAAATTTTAGTCTGATAACATCAATGAAGAACTTGGAAGGTAGATGTCTCTGGCAAAGTCTCTTCCACCTTTAACAACACAAACAACATCATCATCAATAACAAATATTTACTTTTATACTTCCTGTGAGTAATGCCCCACTTCCTTTGACCATGTCAATCTTGCTGAAAGAGAAATTAACCCTCCCAAGTCCAGTTCTTTTCTACTCTCAATACCACATGAAAAATTTACCTAAGTCTCTAATTTTTTTTATATCCAGAAGTTGCATTTCACTCCTTATTCAATTGCTTGGAATATTTATAACAAAATTCCACTTTTTTTTCAAATGCCCTTCTTTTCTGTTTTTTATGAGACCAAGTTCTCTCTGGGTTGTCTTTGTATAATGGGACTATAGAATCTCACTCTCCAACAGGCAATTTTTGCCTTTGTTCACCTGTAAAGCATTTCTGCATTATGTTCTCTCTTAGGCTTTATTCTCTTTAAACTGTATTCTTTCCTTGCACTCTCCAGAAGGTGTCAATAATCATGAAACAAAGAAAACTGTATTTTCTCTATTTGCACAGTTCAAAAAGAGTGAGAATAAGCATTTCTTATTATAGCATAGTAATTTTTATTTTAGTAGTTAATATTTGAAATGTTTAAGAAGGATCATTTAAAGTGGTTACTCACATCTGTGTGCCTTTAAGGCTATATAAAGGAATGATACTAATGATGAAGTCTTTATTAAAAAAATTAAATTTCTCTCATTTTTAATGAGTTCTTGTCTTTCTTGCCAGTTCTATTGGCAGTGAGTAATTTTAATTCCCATATTAAATGTAGATTGTATGTTTCAAAAAGGAAATGCTTAGTGTCTCAAATATTGGCTATAGGCCCTTAGGTACTCATTTATTTTCTGCTTCTACAGGTTACTGAATAAGCTAATTACCTATAAAACACTGTGGCAAGAATTTATTTCTGCTAAAAGCTGATAATGTCTGCGTAGGAATAAGTGTTTATCTACAACATGTTTTTGAAGAATCAAAATGCTCTGTATGTGTCTTTTCAAAACATGTGAAAGGAAGTACTGAAAATCCCAAACAAAAGCTCCAAGTGGTGGTGTTTCTTCTGTTCACAAGTGGCCTCATCAAGTGAATTTCTTCCGTCCATAAGTGACCTTGCCCATGACAACTTGGATTACCAATCACTAAAGCCAGATGTGAACAGCATTTGATGAAATAAAGAGCTTATTTATGAATATAAGAATGTGAAAATCAAACATTAACTTAATGGAACAGAATTCTTTTCTAGATAAGAAAGAATCATAAAATTTTACTTTTTCTTTACTTCAAGAAAAAGAGAAAATATTTTTTAAAAAAATGTTTAGACATTCTTCAAAACACTGACATTAGCAGAAATACACATGCTTGGAAAACAGTGACATGTTGGTCAATGGTTAAATAATATTTCTTTTGATATGTTTTTGCAGTTAAATCAATACTTGAATGAAGCTTGACATTCATATTTATTAGAAGTGTATTTGAAGCCTGTGAGAGCCAGAAGGACTTAGTCACATACTGCCTTTGTGGATTCTATTTTCTTTTGAACTAAGAAGGAAAGAGAACATGTAGTCTGTTATGGTAACTTGTGCACAAAACTCAAACAAGAAAAATGTGGGTGTCTGTGTGGGGAAAGGTTTAGAAAATCTGGCATGTTTTCTGTGAATATTAAGAACTTATAATATTGGAGTTTTGCATTCCCAAATACAAATTAAGGGACCTATGTATCACTACATATTATAAGATTGATTGGAACAAAGTTGAACAAAACAGGAAATTTTTAAAAAGGAATCAAGTAAATAAAAAATAATGCTGTTCTTTCTAAAGAAGGCATAACCTTATCCTCTCATTTCTAAGTGAAGAAAACAGGAACTCCAGTATAGTACCTACACAGTTGATACTATTACTTCCTTAATCGATGTGAAGCTTTATAGCATAGAAGGTCTTTCCTGGTGGCTCAGGCAGTAAAAAATCTGCCTGCAATGCAGGAGACATGGGTTCGATCCCTGGGTAGGGAAGATCCCTTGGAGAAGGGAATGGCAACCCACTCCAGTATTCTTGCCAGGAGAATCCCATGGACAAAGGATCCTGGTGGGCTACAGTCCACAGGGTTGCAAAGAGTCGGACATAGCTGAGCAACTAACACTTACAGCATAAAACTAATGAGGTGTATATAACTGTCGAAACCTGTCTCCTCACCAACCTAATTTTTGACACTAAACGCCTGAATAGATGTAGCCTTGACAAAGTAGATGTCCATTTAGGCATGGAAAATGGTCATTTGTGGTGGTAATGAATGCACGGAAAGCAAAGGCCTAGATGGAGTATAAGGGCAGAATTATGACTGTCTTTTCAGGGGATCCCCTGGAGAAGGGACCGGCTATCCAATATTCCTGACTGGAGATTTCCATGGACAGAGGAGTCTGGTGGGCTACAGTTCATGGGGTCGCAAAGAGTTGAACATGACTGAGAATGACTAACACACATACGTTCAGGGGAGGTATACCATGTTTCTCACAAAAATGAAGGGAAGCACAAAAGTCTATCATGGGGAAATACTTACAGATGCTGTCATCATCACACCAGCTTCCTTTAACAATGTTCAGTTCAAATTTTAAAGATGTAAAAGCCATTGCTGGTTTTCATGTGCTCAGCAGTATCAGCGAGGCAGGTCCTAATATGGTTTGGTGCCAACAGTGTGTTATACTTCGTATGGACATTCTCACTACTGAAGAGGTTCTTTCAAGTCAAACCTACAGCTGAACACACCCACAACGATGCAGAACTTTTCATTAAATGAAGCTCTTTCACCAAAACAAACCAAAATACAGTGGCATCAGTAAGAACACTGAGCTCATTGGTCTCCTTTCCATGTCTTGTGAATTTGCTAAATTGACCATTTCTTACAGCTTCTCGGCCAGAATGGCTACTAAGCACCTCTGTGAAGGGATTTACTTTATCATTCTATCATTATCCATTTTTATACAATTCTTCCAAGTCCCCTCAAGATCTGGATAAAAATATGCAAGTTTTTGTAGCATTTCACTGAAGAAAACACAATACTTGGGTTTCCTTATATGTTCCTAAATATAAGCTACCTGAAAATGAGTTCACATACTAGAAGAAAAAAAATGAGACTCATTTTTAATTTAAATTAGAGTTATTATCTATGGCTAGTAAGTAAGAATATTAAGAAATAAAGTTTTACGTTCAGATATTCATGAGCAAATGTGATGCACTTTTTTTTTCACAGAAATATACTACACTCCAAGCCTAGATATAGTGCCAGTATTTAATATAAATACATGAAGTATTAACAAAAGTGATTACAAAGATGTTTAATAATGGTTAAAGAGAACCCTTTTCACAATAATGTATGTGTGTTTTGGGGGTGGGAGATGAGAAAGAATATCCTTTCTGGGGGTTGCATTGAACCATGCAACCTCATATGGTTCTCCAGTGCTAACTCTAACAGTTATTGTTTTTCTTTTTATCTTGGGGAATTATTTGACACATTGTCTCAAATAACTAATAACCTTCAGACACTTTTAATTTCCTTACATTCATTGGTATGTTAGAAAATATGAGAAGGCATATTTTTGTAATTTTATTTGTGACTTTTTGGGCTATTATGCATCCAACATACGTCATTAAGACATGACAAAGTTGAAAATTATTTCACACCAATTTAAAATCAGTTTTCTCCCAAATTCATTGATCATGCTTTTCCAAATCCCTTTAAATTTAATTAAATTTTCAAGACATACTTGCACCTTGAGGTAATTACATTCCTGAATACAGTGTAACACCCTCAAGCTTCAGTGTTTGCAAGGAGGCTTGGGTTTTAGAGGTTTTCCAAGGCATTTTTGCATTTTAAAAATATCCCATTGGCCAAATAAATATGGTTATCCATTTTTCTAAGCTAAAAGTAGCTTCTACTCTGAAATTAAACTAATAGAATTTAAATAAACCAATCTTTTGTGATAACCAGCACACATTCTAATTTTCTCTGATTTCTTCTGCCCTAAAACAATTCACAATTAACATAGGCTTGGAACTTTGAGATAATGCTATTAATTAGTAATTCTTTAATCAAGTCCTTCATATAATTAACTTTTCTTGACAAAAATAATTACTGTAGAACATTGCCCAATCATTCTGGGGCCTTGCAAACATTAGATGTAACTACCACTCTAGCAAAGCCTGTATCACGTCACAATTATACAGGATAAAAATGGCCCTCAGCTAAAGTTCTGTAGGCATTGCAAAATCATAGAAACTAAAGCTGTTCAAATGAATCCCTTTTTCTTTTACCTGTGAGGACTAATCTAGAACAGAGAGAAATTCCTCTTCCCACCCTGCAGCCTTTGTCTCTTGGTTTGCCAGCATACACTGTAGGTGTAGCTCAGTTTGAAGTAGTTAGGAGTCACTGGCTTATAGCTGATCATAGTGAACCAAAACTTACACATTCTCAATAGTGTCAGATTGCACAATGGAACATCGGCATGGTTATTCATTTCCACAAAACAGTTTTATAAGCTGGTTCTAGGTTTTCTTTTATCCCTGTTAGCTGGGGATGCCTTAAGCCCATAGTAACTTTATAATCTCTAAACAATTTTACTTATTCAAATTATACTAGAATTTTACTAGAATAAATTTTACTAGAATTCCTGGGGACATCCCTGGTAGTCAAGTGGGTAAGAGTCCACCATGCAATACAGGGGACATGTGTTCAATCTCTGGCCAGGGAACTAATACCCCATGTGCCAAGGGGCAACTAAGTCCGCTGCGGCAACTATTGAGCCCCAGCGTTCTAGAGCCCACAAGCCTCAACTAGTGAGCTCGTGTGCCACAACTCGAGAATCCCTGTGCAGCAGTGAAAGATCCCCACGCCACAACTAAGGCCTGACACAGCAAAATAAATTAAAAAAAAAAAAAATGAGATTTCCGGAAATTACAGAATATGTCCCCATTTGGGCTGTTTCTCCTTTCCTAGTACTACTTCTCCATTATGTCCATAGAGTCCTATTTCTATTTTTTCTTCTACTCCAATATATCCATCTCCTGTTAGAATAAAAACCAAAACAAATGAAACCCCCCCACCCCCTCAAACTTGCAAACATCCTTAAGAACTCAGAAATTTCCAAGATTCCACTTTGAGCATATATAAATTATACAAGACTGACAAACTTCCACAAATTTTGTCCTGACAAATTCTACTGCCGGAGAGAACGAAATGGTAACTTTAGATCCTAGAGGTATATAGGACCAGAAAACTCAGAGTTGCAGTTTGCTGTTTTTTCCCACAATAACTATGAATCAAATACATTTATCACTACTAAGCTACTTTTTGAAGCCAAGTTCTTTAAGTATTCACAAACAAAAAAGAATGATTTGTACTTCTCTTGTTACATGATCTTAAACTTTTACCAAAAAAAAAAAAAGTCCCCATCCTTTCTACCAGAGTCACACTGGAAGGTGCTGTACTAATTGGTTCTCTCCATTTATAAATTAATCTTTGGATTACAAGTTGTTGGTCAGGAAACTTCAACAGGATTCACACCAAATTAGCGATGGTTGCAAATGCTACTAGAATGGGAAACCAAAAACTTGTCTTCATTTATAGATGAGTGCTGTGTGCTCAGTCACTCAGTTATGTCCTCCCACTGTGACCCCATGGACTGTAGCCCACCAGGCTCCTCTGTCCATGGAATTCTCCAGGCAAGAATACTGGAGTGGGTTGCCATCTCTGCCTCCAGGGGATCTTCCCTACCCAGGGGCTGAACCCACATTTGTGTCTCTTGCATTGCAGGCAGATTCTTTACCTGATACTTTGCACTTGCTAAAAGCATTAAAAAAGAAAAAAAAAAACCTAATAACTAAAGTTCAGATTTTTTTTACAAATGGATGGATTTTTCCATTTTCTTTCACTATGTCTAGATTACTTATTGTATAGTGTTTTTATTTCTATACTGCTATATGACAGGCCTCAAAACTAACAGATGTCCCCAAATGTAGTTTCTCTGAAGAGTGAGGTAAAACATTTTAGTTTACACAGGAATTGGGCAAAACTGAGTTTGAAAACAATTTAAAAAAATGTGAATACAGTTTTCTGAATGAAAGAAACTGAATTCAGCCATTTAGCTTGGATTCTGTCCAAGCTAAATATGAGATCACTATATGTGCGTGTGTGCTCAGTCATGTCCAAACTTTTTGGGACCTCATGGACTCCTCTGTCCATGGAATTCTCCAGGCAAGAATACTGGAGTGGGCTGCCATTTCCTACTCCAGTTAAAAATGTTTAGGAGGATAATTGTTAGTGTTTTCTAGTTAAATGGTTTTATTTTCTCCAAAAGCATTATTATAATTTTTTAAAATCACATATGCATTATTTTTTGAGCCCTTGTGGGAGTTTTAAGTAAATACTCAAATTTCTTTTCTGGGATTAAACTTTCAACACAAAGTAGACAAACAAGAAGCACAAGCATCATGGCTTAGTTTATTTAAAAAAAAAAAAACTAACATATATTTTAAGGTAGATGTAAAAATGAGATAGGGCTTCCCTGATAACTCAGTTGGTAAAAAATCCACCTGCAATATGGGAGACCCCAGTTCGATTCCTGGGTCGGGAAGATCCGTTGGAGAAGGGATAGGCTACCCACTCCAGTATTCTTGGGCTTCCCTTGTGGATCTTCTGGTAAAGAATCCGCCTGCAATGCGGGAGACCTGGCTTCCATCCCTGGGTTGTGAGGATCTACTTCCACTTCTTGATTGATACATTTTATCATCTATTATTTTATTATCAATGATGAACTGACTTTTCTCTGATAATTTTCTTGCATGTTTCTGTGACAATAAAAATATCCATGCTCTCTAATTATTAAAGATTACATAATCATAGTAAAAATTCAAAGAACTGGGACTCAAAATCAAAGGCACATATTCTGCTTGATAAAATATTTTATTAAATATTTAACAAATTGTTTCCCATGCAGAAAAGAAAGTAAATGAAGCTCTGCCTGCCTTTTAAGATGTTAATATATATACTGTACACAGATATTAAAGAACTAAATAATTGTTTTATATATAAATTTTATTTGACATATAAACATATACATAATTTCTTGATATATATATGCATGTGTATTATATGTGTGTGGCTTCCTCATTTATGTGGCTTCCCTCATACTCAGATGGTAAATAATATAAATGATATAAAGAAATTTATCAAGAAAGATGTGGAATACAAAACCCATAGAAAACAAGACAGTTACATGTGGGCAGAGGGTTAACACATGTCTTATCTTTTCTATAAGCACAATTGATCCAGTTAACTACTTAGATCTGCTCATCTGATAAGCTCATAAGGTGCTATATGATTAAGTACATAAGTAACACTGTTTTTATAAAAAGATACCTAATAAGGAAGTTGCACTTGCCTGGGAGAACCATAGATACCTGAGAATAAGCTATAGCTTTGAGATTTTCTGAGCATAGTGATACTTGTAACAAGGTCCACCCCTCCAGGGAGCCCAGAACTGTTGTCAGGCATAGTGACTATTTTCAAAAATAAGACATCTCAGTCAGGGCTTTTCCTGAGATAAATATTATAGACATTTAGGTAGATATTGAAAATATCATATACTCATCATTTCAATTAAATAAAACAGTGCATTTCTTAGTTCAATTCATGAAAAACAAGTTGCAATGGAGAAAAATGCAAACATGCTTTCAACAAATATTTACTGAATCTCTGCAGCATGTGCTAGGGGAAATACACACACACGCACACACACACACACACACACACACACACATTAACATTTGAAATATGTAATTAAAACATAGAAAAGAAAGGCATTATTTTTTCCAAAGATAAGAACTTAAATTTAGCCCGGGATACTTACTGAGTTCTTATATACCAGAACATTACTATAATTATGCATACTGGTGTATCATGAAGCTTATAACAACATTTATAGAAAATATTTTATAGCACGAGTAACTGTTTAGTTAAGAAATAGACAAATATTTTTAATCTAGATATACATAAACCTGATACCTTCATTTTGAGAAGAATAAATGGAAATACAGAAATGCATCAACAGTATTATTCCCCAGTTAGTGAGATTTAAAATAGTTTTTAATTTTTTGCTTGTATATTTCTCTTATTTACTGGAAAGTATGTGTATAATTGTTCAAAATAAACTTATTTCAGTTATACCACATGCCAGCGACTATTAGAGTTACATAGTATAGAGTTGAACAACATGACAAATTTTACATATAGTTGACGATAGTATGTATAACTGAGCAAGTAATTCTACGTTTTATTATTAATTGAGGTGTTTCACAAGAGGTGTTTGAGCATAGTTTTACATGGTCTTGAGAAGTATGAGGTCAAGCTTAGTAGCTGTATCCAAAGGACAGTGAAAATTTATTCATTAATTCAGGTAAAAACTTATAGAATAATTTGAGTCTGAGTTTGGAGTATTAAGATTTCACAAACTGTCTAGCTGTCTTAGAATTAATTCCTTTTAACTTTTTTTTGCTTTTTACAATTAATAAATACTTAAATAAAATCAATATATAAATTAAAACAGTTTAAACCTTCAAAATTTCTCTGTACTACAATTCATGTTGTTATGGATTAGAAATATGGCATGTTTGAGTCATAATAATTTAACAGATAATTGTACTATATATTAAATTGATTAGGCTGTTACAAATTCATTGAAATTTATAATGGAGATTTAATATTGTGATCCTCAATTTAGAGTTACTCATGTATTTAGTTCGGTTCAGTTCAGTTGCTCAGTGGTGTCCGACTTTTTGCGATGCCATGAACCACAGCACGCCAGGCCTCCCTGTCCATCACCAACTCCCGGATTACACCCAAACCCATGTCCATTGAGTTGGTGATGCCATCCAACCATCTCAGCCTCTGTTGCCCCCTTCTCCTCCTGTGCTCAATCTTTCTAAGCATCAGGGTCTTTTCCAATGAGTCAGCTCTTTGCATCAGGTGACCAAAGTATTGGAGTTTCAGCTTCAACATCAGTCCCACCAATGGACACCCAGGACTGATCTCCTTTAGGATGGACTGGTTGGATCTCCTTGCAGTCCAAGGGATTCTCAAGAGCCTTCTCCAACACAACAGTTCAAAAGCATCAATTCTTCTGCTATCAGCTTTCTTTATAGTCATACTCTAACATCCATACATGACCACTGGAAAAACCATAGTGTTGACTAGATGGACGTTTGTTGACAAAGTAATGTCTCTGCTTTTCAATATGCATCTAGGTTGGTCATAACTTTCCTTCCAAAGAGTAAGCATCTTTTATTTTCATGGCTGCAATCACCATCTGCAGTGATTTTAGAGCCCAGAAAAATAAAACTCAGCCACTGTTTCTACTGTTTCGCCATCTATTTGCCATGAGGTGATGGGATCAGATGCCATGATCTTAGTTTTCTGAATGTTGAGTTTTAAGCCAACCTTTTCACTCTCCTCTTTCACTTTCATCAAGAGGCCCTTTAGTTCTTCTTCAGTCTCTGTCATAAGGGTGATGTCATCTGCATATCTGAGGTTATTGATATTTCTCCCAGCAATCTTGATTCCAGCTTGTGCTTCCTCCAGCTCAGCATTTCTCATGTTGTACTCTGCATATAAGTTAAATAAGCAGGGTGACAATATACAACCTTGACGTACTCCTTTTCCTATTTGGAACCAGTCTGTTGTTCCATGTCCAGTTCTAACTGTTGCTTCCTGACCTGCATACAGGTTTCTCAAGAGGCAGGTCAGGTGGTCTGGTATTCCCATCTCTTTCAGAATTTTCCAGTTTATTGTGAACCACATAGTCAAGGGCTGTGGCATAGTCAATAAAGCAGAAGTAGATGTTTTTTCTGGAACTCTCTTGCTTTTTCAATGAGCCATCGAATGTTGGCATGTATTTAGGCTTAATATATATTCCAGAGATTGTTAATTATAGAAAGCATGGTTAAATTTAATACATAGTTCATAGACTCTTAGTATCGCTCCCATACGACACTCACATGTTTTTAAAGTAATGATTATTTGAATAACCTATTTTACTAATTTTTGGAGACCAGAATTGCTACACAGTCTTTTTTTATTTTTAGTTCACATTTTTCTAAATCATATTTTATGTTTGTTTTTTGCTTGTTAAATTTATGAACATCTGGATAGATAAGTAGGATTTATTTCCTTTGTATCTGTCATAAAAAAAGTAGTCAGTATTTATCTAAATCTAGATATACTTAGAGTCCATGCTTTAATTCTGATGAAAAATATACAAAATAAAATAACATACTGAAAACCTATAGCAACTTCACATATTTTTAAAATTAACACAAGATTGAAGCTCTCTATATAAACTAAGGTACAATCTATTTCAGTTGTGGAATAGAGCACACAATTAATTGTTAGTCAAAGATGAAGCCACAGCCTGTGGAACATCAGTACCAGGTGCAAGAAATGGTCTCTTGGTGTTAGGCCTCAGGGAACAAGAAGAGCTGACAAGTAGCAAGAGCATTAAACTATGAGTAAAGTTAGGACCTAAAATAGCTGAACGTCACTCACTGGGTATATTAAATGCCTATTTGTACAAAGAGATGATAGGAAGAAGAAAGAAACCAGATACATTTGAGTCTAGCCACAGGACTTCATAATTATAATTTACAGGATGAAATTTTGACTTACAAGTAGAAATCACAGTTCTGAATTGGGCTCTTAATGGGATAAGATGAAGGGAATCAATAAACAAACAAAAGCAACTATAAAATAGACTCTATCTATAACATAATCCATAGGTTACATATATGAAAAGGTAAATCTTAAGATAAAATAGCCACTTCTATCAAGGATAATAATACTAAGAAAGACACAACAGTATTGATAAGGAGGACATAAATTCATTCTTAAAGAAATTCAATAATTAGCTGCAACTCAAAATGAATTTTAAAAAGATGCTTTAGATTTTAACAGCTGTAAAGAAACAGTATAATAAAAAATAATGACATAGGCACATGAAATGAGAACATTTCAATATATGCACACTCTAAAATAATTGGATGATGACAAAACTCAAATACATTTGTCAAATAGAAGCAAAACAAAAAAGAATGAATACAATAAGATAACATCTAAATTGGACACAGTGGAGGAAAGAAATATTAAAACAATATCTATAAAAGACCAATAAATCTGCACAGACAACAAAAATTTAAAGTATGAAGTTAAAAGATATACAGTGAGTGACTTTAGCATATGCCTGGCAACACTTCAAAGAAAATTTCAAGAGGATGGTGGAGAAGCGATATTTAAATAATGTCAGAAGTTCAGTTCTACATGTATCAACAAGAAAGACAAAATCTTATTTCAGTTTATCTGAACCAAAGAGCCGTCACATTGTTGGCATTACTTCTATATTCAAGGACAAAATCATTCAAGAGTGAGAGTAAAATAGATATATTTCTGGATACGAAGCAGCCAAATTGAGGAAATTTCCATTTTGAACACTTATGGAAGAAATAATTACTGATAGAATTATGTCTGAGAAAAGCTGGAAGAAATAATTACTAATAGAATTATGTTCAAGAAAAGCAAATTATACTCAGATATAAGAACAGATGAAAAAAATAATGTTAAGCAGATGAGTTGGTAAAATTAACTCAATTGACAAGAGTTAATAATTATAGCTGTAATGGTTTATTAGCTTATGCTATAAAACGAAATACCAAAGACTGGGTGGCCTAAACAACAGAAATTTTTTGTTCACAGTTTGAAGGCTTGAAGTCCAAGATCTAGATTCTGGTTTATCGAGATTTGATGAGGGCTCTCTTTCTGGCTTGTAGACATTGTGTCTTCACATGGCCTTTCCTCAGTGCATGTATGCAGATAGACCAAGCCAGCTGTCTTCTTATGAGGAGATTAAAGCTATCATTTTGGGGCTTCCCAGGAGGTGCTAGTGGTAAAGATCTCTCCTGCCATGTAGGAGATGCAGGAGACAGGGGTTCGATCCCTGGATCTGGAAGATCCACTGGTGGAGGGAACGGCACTCCAGAGGAGACTGGCAGGCTTCTGGTAAACAAGGTCACAAAGAGTCAAACACGACTGAAGTGACTTAGCACACAAGGCAATCATTTTAGCCCCCCATTATTACAACCACATTAAACTTTAATTGGAGAAGGAAATGGCAACCCACTCCAGTATCCTTGCCTGGAAAATCCCATGGTCGGAGGAACCTGCCAGGCTATAGTCCATGGGGTTGCAAAGAGCTGGACACAGCTGAGCCACTTCACTAACTTTAATTACTTCCTTAGATGCCTCTCTCTGAAGATGCCACAGTTGGGGTTAGCGCTTCACCATCAGAGTTTGGAGGGAACATAAATGTTAAGTCTACAATAACTAGTATGTAAAGAAGAATTAAAATGAAAACATTAGCAATACAGAAATGAACAGTCAGAGGAGGCAATATAATTCAGTGGAGAGAGGGGTTTCAATAAGGTTCTTCTCTTAAAAATTGAGAGTGAATAAAAATTACTAAATAATTTAGACTGAGATAAACTAAAGATAGATAAATACATAGGTAGTTAGATAAACATTTTGTCTCTCAGGAGCCACAGAGTTCCTGAGTTAAAAACCATCACCAGCTTAAAAAAAAAGAGAGAGGGATGCAGAAATATCACAAAAACAAAATAGCAACTTTACTAACCCAACAATAATGTCTATGGCAATTAAACAGTCTCTCTTTGATGTATCAAAAGTAGAAGAGAAACTCACAAATGCAATTTTAACTACTCATAAAAGTATTGCATATCAAAATTTGTGGGATGAAAATAAACAGTATGTGAAGAGAAATATTTAGATTTAGGTACATTTATTAAAAATAAATGTAAAATTATATCCCTGAGTTGCAAAAAAGTAAATAGATGAAAAACACCTGCATATTAAACAATATTTTAAAACTTAAAGAAATTTAAAGAAAATAAAAAATGAAAAATAAGTGACATCATGGTTGGAAAGGATTTTTTTAAGGCAAAGAAAGCAGGAAAGATGACTAAAGATTGACAAATTTATTACATCAAAAGTAAACTTTGTGTAACTCAAAACTATGCAAGTATAAAAAACAGAAGACTAAAAAAAGTATAAATTGTCAGTGGCAAGAATAAATATATTTCAAAAAAGCTCCAGGGAACAAAAACATTGAAGTACATGCAAATGCTATCAATAATAAATTTTCAGAGAAAGAACTATAAAAGGTCAATAAACATGAAAAATGATTACAATAATGGAAACACAACATAAAGCTCTGAGATATATTGAGTATATGGAGAAATAGGAACTCATGCATTCCCAGTAAACCAGCATGCCAAGCAATTTGCAAAGTATAGGAAATGTTTAAATGTAACACTGTGGTAGAATATATCTATTATATTGCTGAGAAAAATTATGAGAATTCAGCCACTGATAAATGAATTTAAGTGCAGTGATGAAAATTCTTATCTAAATAATATAAAAACCTGTCCAGCTAGTAAGAACTGAGGCCACCTGCATCTACAAAGCTCAACTTACAAGCTCGAAAATGGGAATCACTTGTGTCAACATGAATTAATTTTTAGTTCCATGAAATTCTTGATCAGGAAGATAAAACCACAAATCAAAAAAAAAAAATTCCACTTATCGCTTCAGGAAGTTTCAACAAACCCACTGATTTGGGAAAAAAGTTTGCTCATCTAGCTAACATTTCTTCTACTCAAACAGTTCTCTTAGACAACATTTTACACATAGACTCGCTCTAAGATTGTAATCCTCTTGTGTCCCTCAATCCTAAGATACTGTGTCATAAACACTGAAAGTGTGAAAGTGTTAATTGCTCAGTCATGTCCAAATCTTTGTGACCTCATTGACTGTAGCCCACCAGGCTTCTCTGTCCATGGGGATTCTCCAGGCAAGAATACTGGAATGGGTAGCCATTCCCTTCTCCAGGGGATCTTCCTAGCCCAGGGATCGAATCTAGGTTTCCTGCATTGCAGGCAGAGTCTTTACCATTTGAACCATCGAGGAAGCCCCTCTCTTAAATATTGCCCAACCCTAAATAATTCTTCACCTTGAAAGATCCACTTAATATGTCAGAATCTCTGAAGTTGAGGCTCTGAGGACATTAGTTGTTAAAGCTCATCTAAGTATTCTGAATGTGACTAGTTTAATGAATAGTTTAAAAACTATTGTGGTTAAAAAGAGTCCCTAGCTTCAATGAATGTATAATCTGGAGATAAACTAAAACTTGTAGGTTGAATGATGAGGAATTATAGACACTGGAGATGATGTGAACGCCACGGGAGGAATCATCTGACATATTTACTGTCATATCTTTAAATTACTCTCAAATACCATTTACCTTTACCTGGCTGGTAGTCATGTACAAATGTGAGAGTTGGACTATAAAGAAGGCTAAGCACCGAAGAACTGCTTCTGAATTGTGGTGCTGAAGAAGACTCTTGAGATACCTTGGATAGAAAGGAGATCAAACCAGTCAATCCTAAAGGAAATCAACTCTGAATATTCATTGGAGGGACTGATGCTATAGCTCCAATCCTTTGGCTCCCTGGCCTGAAGAGCCGACTCATTGGAAAAGACCTTGATTTTGGCAAAGACTGAAGGCAAAACAAGGGAGCAGCAGAGGATGAGATGGTTAAATAGCATCACCAACTCAGTAGACAGGAATTTGAGAAAAATCTGGGAGATGTTGAAGGACAGGGAAGCCTGACATGCTACAGTCCATGGGATCGCAAAGAGTCAGACATGACTTAGTGACTGAACAGCAGCAACAAGTAGTTCTTCATGTTTTCAGCTGACACCTCCGAAAGATACCCATGGTTATGCTCTATATATCCCCAGGGTTAGTAAGTAAGTGTAAGTACTCACATGTCTGACTCTTTGCAACTCCATGAACTGCAGGCTCCTCTGTCCATGGAATTCTCTAGGCAAGGACACTGGAGTGGGTTCCCATTGCATTCTCCAGGGGATCTTCCTGACCCAAGGCTCGAACCGGGTCTCCTACATTGCAGGCAGATTCTTTACCATCAACAATAGTGCTGGCAGCAGTGGGATTTGAACCCACACCCTTGAAGAAACTGGAGCCTTAATCCAGCACCTTAGATCACTCAGCCACGCTATCCCCAGAGTAGTACTTGGTTTATGATTAAATTTTTGTTCTTATCTCCTATCTTCTGAAACATGAGCTCTCTGAGGAAGTAATCTTGCCAAACTCTCATTCATACTATCTAGCATCATGCCTGGCACATTATATATGATTCACAATTGTTAAATCATTGGATATGAATGAAAAGCTTGCGTGCTTCCTCTATAATTTAGTGCTGATAATTTTTAATTGTTTATGTTTGTCTGCGTTGCAAAATTACATATGTTGAATTTATTTTCCCATCATGTTTTATTAAAAAAAGTAAATATGTGTTCCTTTCAGAAAATTACAGAGGATAAATGAAAGAGTTTTATAATGAAATATCACTTATGTACTGAAAATAAATAAGAAGAAGGTAAATGCAAATCAAAGATTTATATCTGGCAAAATGTTTTAAGTATGTTTAATGAAGAAACACATGACTTTTCTTGAATGACAATTAACCGTAATAAAAACAAGATGCATTTTAAAGTACTCTGTTTCCTACTTGCTAACTCGTAGCCGTGCTAATGAGGAAAGGAACTATATATCACAAGGTCTCATAGTAACTTTGATGTTTGCTTTTGCATTGCAAGTTATTTATAACAGTGGTAATTTTATATTTATTTGATGAGTGAACACGATTAGCATGTCCCTTCTTAAGTGGACATAAAGCTTTCTAATGACTTGCTATAGTATTTTTCTTATCCATTCTTGGTGCTTAGTAGCAGCTCAATAAATTTTGTGAAATATATTATCTGTGTAACTCAAGATATTTTTTGCAAAAACTGTGAAATGTAACATGATCACAATATTAAACTAGCCCCTCTTCCTTTTCCTAGAAACAGACCAAGATTCAATCACATATTGATGAGAAAATATACGTCACAAAAGAACAAATCAGAGGCAAGAGAAGACATTACATTTTATGCAGTTTATATCCCATTGGATTTTCAAGATTAATTTTTTTAGACTGTTTTATGTAAGGATACAAACTTTGAAGTATAAAAACTTATTAGATTGGGCAGATAATATCTGAGACTTCAATTTATGTAAACATACTAATCCACATCGTTTCCACTGTGGTAGTTAGGCATCTCATGGCAGGTTTCATGTTTCTCTTGAAAAATCTGATTAGTAATCTCTAATTGTCAAATGCAAATAGTCATTGTCCAGATCTTTGTTACTTCATATGGTAGCTCCCTTAAAGCTTTCTTCTTCTCTGGAGTTTATTTAACAAGACTATTTCTTACCTACTACTGACAGCTCTGATAACTCAGTCGCTTTGTAGGTTCATTCTTATACTCCCGTGTCCAGTTAATATTCATATTCTCTGGGGTCTATATTTGGACTTATCATTTTCTTGCTCTCTAGGTTTCCCTTTACAATTGTGTGGCCTTGTTCATTTACATAACAACCTCTCTAAACTCAACCTCCAGTGCAGACCTATGTCTAATTGGGAGTCCCTGTCTTCCTCTTTCTGGGTGGCGATTTCCACCTTAAAATATTATATAAACAAAATGATGTTAATAATTTTAATAATACATAATAAAAATAAGCAGTGGGTTTTCTTTATTTTGTAAAGCAAAATTTTATTATTGACATTTTGCAATTTGTTCTGCATAGCTTTATTATTTTAGTTGTAAAATTATTTGCATACCTCCCATTAGGTCAGTTAATGAGTTTATATTTTCTAGAATTTAAGCATACATTTCTTACTAAAATTGTCTCAATTTACTGATGATAGTTTTCAAAGCTTTGCAAAGGCAGCTTGCTTCAAGTTATTAAAAAAGTGATTTTCTGTCCATGAACTAGTTAATCCTTTATCATTTCAGCAGATCTCTTAATGTTTCATTAGTTGTCTCACATTTCATTAAAAGCTATATTTATTGGTTCAACCACAAAATTAAGAAGTAACATTTCTACTAAAAATATTCCTTAGGGTTACAATTACCCTGAAATAGTAGAAGCTCCCATAGCCCAGGATTTCACATTATTAGTATTAAAAATTTCAGGTGACTGAAAAAATGGAAGTGGTCAATGGATTTTTAATGATGTATATATACATACATATATATATTTATATATATACACACACACATACATACATACATATATACACTCAGAATAGTGCTGGACCCTTTTTCTGAAGATAAAAAAGCTTAATTCAAATGCAACAGCACAATTTATAATATCTCCAGTTTCTTCACCAAAAAGGGGTAGGAGATCCAGTTCCACTGGAGAAGATAAAGGTACTGAGATTTTTTTTCAAACCAGAGAGATCCTTTTCTAATTGTGTTCTCTCCATTCATTTGACTATTAAGTTTGAAAATACTAAAAATGGGGCAAAAAGCAGATGTAGTAGTTACTGGTGTAAAATTATTTAGGACTCATTCATACTGAGTTTCACAAGAGTGTAGTAAGCATCTTTATGTTATCCATAACAACTTAATAATAAGAAATGATCAGTGAAAGGATTCCTAGTGATGTATCAGATGATGATGTTGGAAATATTTGGGCACAGTTTTGGACAATTCCTAGTAACTTTAAGTTTTTATTGAGATATAATTGATTTACAATATTGCATTAGTTTCAGCAGGTGTACAACACAACAATAATATATAAATATTCCTTTTCAGATTCTTTTCCCTTGTAGATTGATACAAAATACTGAGTATAATTCCCTATACAATAAGACTTTGTTGGTTATCTATTTTGCATATAGGTGTGTGTATTTATTAATCCCAACCTTCTAATTTATTAATTCATTTGTATCATTTTTTTTTTAGATTCCACATATAAGTGATATCACATGATATTTGTCTTTATCTTGCTTACTTCGCTTAGTATGATAATCTCTCGGTAATTTATTATTTTTTGCCACTGCAAGTGGAATTATTTCATTTTCTTATGGCTGGGTGATATTTCATTGTGTGTATATACCACATCTTTATTCTTTGTCGGTGGAACTTTACATCAAGCCATATTGCTGACTCTGTCTTTGGTACATGACTTGCCCTGCATATCCACATTTTAAAAATTGTTTTTGGCATTGCCCTTTTATTGGCAAATCTTTCACAGGGTTATCCAGCCATGATCATTCTACATAGTGGGCTTCCCTGGTAGCTCAACTGATAAAGAATCAACCTGCAATGCAGGAGACCCAGGTTTGATTCCTAGGTTGGGAAGATCCCCTGGAGAAGGGATAGGCTATGCACTCTAGTATTCATGGGCTTCCTTGATGGCTCAGAAAGTAAAGAATCTGCCAGCAATGCAATAGACCTATATTCAATCCAATCCTTGGGTTGGGAAGATCCCCTGGAGGAAGGCATGGGAACCCACTCCAGTACTTTTGTCTGGAGAATCCCCATGGACAGAGCAGCCTGGTGGGCTACAGTCCAAGGGGTTACAAAGAGTCCGATACTGAACAAGTCCGATAGCACACTACACAGCATTCTACATAGTGACAAATGGAACTTTTTTTTGAAACTTGCTTGTTTGTATAGAAAATAAATCTCCTTAGTTAAAGGAAGGACTTGTTTTATTCCATCAAATAATGGTAAGTTAAAAAATTCCTGAATCAAAAAATTTGCCTTTGAAAATAGTTTATAAATTAACTTTGTAAGAAGGATGGGTATATTCTTTTTGATGTTCCTAATCTATACAAATAACGTAGAGAAATATTTGATTTTTCTGAACTTAGAATAACTAATACTAAATTTATAATTTTTATTATAGTGGCTTTAAGATGGCAAAAATATAATGCAAAATTAAAACTAAAAATTTACTTTTCACAAAGATAAATAAGTTAAGAAGAATTTTTCAATGTTTTTAAATTTTACAGAAAACCTTTGCAAATGGCTTTTTGTTACTTTGCGATGTTTATATTTCTGAAGTTGAAACTGAACACTTAATAGTTTATGTGGTATATATCAATAATATAGGACCAGTGCCTATATATTTAGGAATTGTTATTTGAAAATACCTTCTCAGAAATAGAAAAAAAAAACAATTCTGAAATTCGCATGGAACCACAGAAGACCTCGAATAGTCAAAGCAGTCTTGAGAAAGAAAAACAGGTATCACATTTCTGAATTTCAAGTTACATTAAAAATCTATAGTATTCACAACAATATGGAACTGGTATAAAAACAGACACACAAAGCAATGGAACAGAATCAGGAGTATAAAATAACCCAAGCATATACAGTCAATTAATTTCAACAAGGGCACTGAGAATACACAGTGGGAAAAAGAGAGTCTCTAATAAATGGTGATGAGAAAAACATCCACATGCAGAAGAATGAAATTGGACCAAAAATCTTATGCTCTTGCTATTGTGCTTCCCAGATAAACCTACAGTGTGGATTTGGTAAAAATTTTATGTTGGAAAAAAGTAGATTCTGTCCTTGGAATCAGTGTAATAAGACCAGAACTCACCCTCAAGTCTCTAGAAGCTCATATCCCAGCAATCTTCAAATCCTGTTCTGCTCACCTTTGAATTTTATCTCTATTGCATCTTCAATTTTCTATGTCTGCAATTTTATTAAAGTCACTATCACTTCTTGTTGAGGAGAATGCACTCACTGGCTTCTTATCCAACTACCCTGCTTTCTTTCTCCAACCTCTTCATTTAGCAGCTATAGAAATCTTTTTTTTTTAAAAAATGAAATTATGATATTCCCAACTTAAAGTCAATGATTTTGCATTATACTTAGAATGCAACTGAAGCCTTTTCCCAGGACCTATATATCCTTACACAACCTAACCCACTTTCTGACTTCATCTTTTAGAACTCTTTAACTCATTCACTCTCATAATCACAACACCTTTTCTCAATTCCAGCAACAAACATGCCACATTCTCAAAGCTTTTATATTTATTATTCATTCTTTTCCCCTGCCACCTGGCATTACTGGCCTCTAGCATTCTGAAGTCTCAGCTGAAATATCATCATGTGGTGGAGACCATCTTCTTGGTTGTTCTGTATCACATAATTGCATATTCCCTATAAAATACTTAAATACTCTGTGTTTATTTGAGTCAGTTGTTTTTATGATTTTCTATTTCTAAACTAAAGTGTAATTTCACTATGGCAGGTATCCTATCTGTCTTGCTCACTGCTACCCAGAGCGTGGGTACTGAGTCTTGTTGTTCAGAGTCTAAGTCATGTCTGATTCTTTGCCATCCCATGGACCGCAGCATGCCAGGCTTCCTTGTCCCTCAGCTCTCCTGGAGTTTGCTCAATATCATGTCCATTGAGTTGGTGATGCTAGCTAACCATCTCATTCTCTGCCTCACGCTTCTTCTTTTGCCTTCTATCTATCCCAGCATTAGGGTCTTTTCCAATGAGTTGGCTGTTTGCATCAGGTGGCCAAAGAATTGAAGCTTCAGCTTCAGCATCAGTCCTTCCAATGCATATTCAGGGTTGATTTCCTTTAGGATTGACTGATTTGATCTCCTTGCTGTCCCAGAGACTCTCAAGAGTTTTCTCTAGCATCACAGTTTGAAGGCATCAATTCTTTGGCACTCAGTCTTCTTTATGGTCCAACTCTCACATCTGTATTCACATAATATTAGACAAGTAAGTAAAGAATGGAGGGATGTTTAATATTTCCTCTGTACTTTATTCTTACTAGAAAGTATGTGTTTCTTTCACATATAACAGAAAGATGGACCATTAGGAAGGAAACAATTTTAAACTATTTTAAATCTGGGACAGAACTCCAGAGACAGAGAAACAGGATTAGCCAAAGATAAACAAGTTCCTCCTCTCCTCTTTGAGTGCAGTAAATCTATTGTATTGGCAAATATGACCTAGGATTGTTTGAAATGGATCACATACTTCCTGCAATATCAAAAGTTTTAATCAAACTTGTTTAACTAAGGGATTTGTTAAGCAGATGCTAATAGCAATTAAATCACAAAGGCCCAATATATTTATGATCATTAAGTCAGCCTTAAGCATATTCTATTGTAAGGAAAAATCCTTTTAGAGTTTCTTGGCCTGGTTTGAGAATTAAACTGACATAAAACAGATTAACAGGACAAAAACATACACATTCATATAAGACTTCTTACATGATACAGAAGCCCTCGTAAGGAATGAAGTTCCCCTGAATTGGTGGCTACTACATGCCTTTATATACCAGGTTGAACAAAGAGAAGCAACTATGGAAAAGTAATTGAAATATATGGAAGGCTAAAGGGAATTTTAAAATATTTTAACAAAGTCTGTTTATATAAAATATTTCAGTTTTTGTTCCCTGAGGAAGACTGTTTATTTTCTCCTGGTATAGGAAAGGCATCTTTCACATGGAAGTTTTTACTTCCTATTTTCAGGAAGAAAAGGGGAGATCAGAATGAGCTTTTTGTATCTGCTGTTTTTTAGGTGCCTTTAACTCAAAATAATCCAAACTGTCATATTTGGGGTCACATATTCTGCCACCCTTCACTATGAGTTTTTGCTTTTCCCTTTACTTAAAAATATAACTTCATAGTGTTTTGCATATTATAGTCTCTTCACAAATATTAGTTACAGAAGTGAATGTATTAAATGCCATAAACACAAACCAGATTTCATTATTTCACTACATAGCACTTTTCAATAAGTGGAGATTGAATAATACCTAAACTCCTCTCATATTGGCTGTCTGATATATTTGAGCTGGAATTTCCTCTTAAATACCTGATTCAAACTTATTACTCTGTGTATCTGTCCCAGGAAGTTGTCTATTATCTTAACTACTTCCGTCCTCTGTGTCTCTTTGCAAAGCTTTCTGCTTGTGATTCAAGATTCACCACTTGTGTAATCTGCTTTTTCCAAACTTCTTGTAACTATCCAGGTGAGTTAGGCACTCCTTCCCTGAAACTTTCAATTGTATTTTGAGTTTCGCTCTATTCCTACCACCCCCAGGGCTTTCTTGTTTTTGTGTATTTCTCTTCTTTGCCATATGTTAGGCTCTCTTGAAACAGAGATCAATTTTTTGTTATCCTTGCATAATATTCAGGAAAGTATATGTTGTAGAATAGGTTTTGGAGTCTCAGAATATTAAATTGGCTTCAGTCGAAAACTAGCTCCAGTGCTAATTAATGGATACTCTAGCACAGTTAGGACGTTTAAGTGAAGAATGGAAAATTTCCCTAATGCTCAAAAATGCTTCATTGTTTTTCAATACAAATCCGCTATTGAAAACTCTGGCTGTTCTTGGGTTTCCTTTCTTATGATATTTAATATGTCCACAATCCCAAGAAGAATAATAGGGCACACACAGTTTTTTGATGGGACCTCTCAAATACCTGCAGTGTTGTGATCTCGAGTGTCACCCAGACCCTCACCATTAGCATAGAGCTAGTTGGAGAAGGAAATGGCAACCCACTCCAGTATTCTTCCTGGAGAATCCCATGGACAGAGAAGCCTGGTGGGCTATAGTCCATGGTTGTCGCAAAGAGTCGGACATGGCTGAGCGACTTCACTTACTTAAAAGATATCATGCTCTCTGTTTGCTCTAAGTCCTTCTAATGCACTAATTGGTTTTCATTTGGAGTTAGTAGTGTTTTTGTTAAAAATGCACTATGCATGGTAGTTCTGGCTTAATAATTTATTCAATCTCTGTCTTATCTATAGAAGTACTTAATTTTTAAATATGTCAATTTTAAATATGATATCTACATTACATTTTTGTTATAAATTTATAGTTTACAAATTTATAATTAAAATGACAAGCTATATCATATTGAATTATATTAAAAATTTTACCTAAATTTCAAGTTAATTATATATGCATTAAAATATAAAATATTAATGTTTGTGTCTCAATGTATTATGTATTACTTTTTTTCTAGAATATATGTTTATGACTTGAACAAAAGAGTAGAACAAAAAAAAAATTTCCTAACCTAAAGAAATATACTTATAGCCATTTATATATTATAATATTATTATATTATATCATAATATAATAATTTGAGAACTTTTTCTGTTGTTTCTGGATTTTCAACATTATTAGTATTATATTTTTTTCCAGATAATTATTTTTAAAGTATTATGGAGCATATTTAAAGTATGAAATATAAAACAAAAGCATAATTTCTGTTTAAATATAAATAATCTTAAGAGTAATATACTATATATATATCTCATTTTACCATTAGTTTTTCCATTAAAAGTGTTTATTTTAATTGAATTATGGACAAAAATATTACTTTTCAAAAATATATCTCTATGTTTTACTTACTTAGGAATAATTTTCCCCTTCAAAGTGACATTTGGAATACTTCTGTTAACATAGAATACAAAAAATAAAACCCAAACCTAACAATATCTTTTTTATTTCTTATATTTTTCTATGTTTTTTTTATATTATATTTGCTATGTTATAATTTTCCTGTTTGGGACAATTTGTTGTTCTTTCTAAATTTTAATCTATTCCATCTCAAATGATTGTGATGACATGATGTCACCAGACTGATTCAGAATTATATGTTTATCATGCATGTACATTCTCACATGATTATAATTTCAAAGGAAATAATAAATAATATAGTGTTCAGTTCAGTTCAGTCTCTCAGTCTTGTCCGACTCTTTGTGACCCCATGAACCGCAGCATGCCAGGCCTCCCTGTCCATCACCAACTCCCGGAGTCCACCCAAACCCATGTCCATTGAGTTGGTGATGCCATCCAACCATCTCATCCTCTGTCATCCCCTTCTCCTCCCGCCTTCAATCTTTCCCAACATCAGGGTCTTTTCAAATGAGTCAGCTCTTCGCATCAGGTGGCCAAAGTATTGGAATTTCAGCTTCAACATCAGTCCTTCCAATGAACACCCAGGACTGATCTCTTTTAGGATGAACTGATTGGATCTCCTTGCCATCCAATGAACTCTCAAGATTCTGATCCAACACCACAGTTCAAAAGCATCAATTCTTCTGTGCTCAGCTTTCTTTATAATCCAACTCTCACATCCATACATGACCACTGGAAACACCATAGCGTTGACTAGACAGACATTTGTTGACAAAGTAATGTCTCTGCTTTTTAATATGCTGTCTAGGTTGGTCATAACTTTCCTTCCAAGGAGTAAGCGTCTTTTATTTTCATGGCTGCAATCACCATCTGCAGTGATTTTAGAGTCCAGAAAAATAAAGTCAGCCACTCTTTCTACTGTTTCCCCATCTATTTGCCATGAAGTGATGGGACCGGATGCCATGATCTTAGTTTGCTGAATGTTAAGCTTTAAGCCAACTTTTTCACTCTCCTCTTTCACTTTCATCAAGAGGTTCTTTAGTTCTTCTTCACTTTCTGCCATAGAGGTGGTGTCATCTGCATATCTGAGGTTATTGATATTTCTCCTGGCAATCTTGATTCCAGCTTGTGCTTCTTCCAGCCCAGCATTTCTCATGATGTACTCTGCATATAAGTTAAATAAACAGGATGACAATATACAGCCTTGACGTACTCCTTTTCCTATTTGAAACCAGGCTGTTGTTCCATGTCCAGTTCTCTCTGTTGCTTCCTGACCTGCATACAGGTTTCTTAAGAGGCAGGTCAGGTGGTCTGGTATTCCCATCTCTTAAAGAATTTTCCATAGTTTATTTTGAACCGCACAGTCAAAGGCTTTGGTATAGTCAATAAAGCAGTAATAGATGTTTTTTTGGAATTCTTTTGCTTTTTCAATGATCCAGCAGATGTTGTCAATTTTATCTCTGGTTCCTGTGCCTTTTCTAAAACCAGCTTGAACATCTGGAAGTTCACGGTTCACATATTGCTGAAGCCTGGCTTGGAGAATTTTGAGCATTACTTTACTAGCGTGTGAGATGAGTGCAGTTGTGCGGTAGTTTGAGCATTCTTTGGCAATGCCTTTCTTTGGGATTGGAATGAAAACTGACTTTTCCAGTCCTGTGGCCACTGCTGAGTTTTCCAAATTTGCTGACATATTGAGGGCAGCACTTTCACAGCATCATCTTTCAGGATTTGAAATAGCTCAACTACAATTCCATCACCTCCACTAGCTTAGTGATGCTTCCTAAGGTCCACTTGACTTCCCCTTCCAGGATGTCTGGCTCTAGCTGAGTGTGAGGTATCACACCATCATGAAAAAAGGTCATGAAGATCTTTTTTGTACAGTTCTTCTGTGTATTCTTGCCACCTCTTAAAATCTTCTGCTTCTGTTAGGTCCACACCATTTCTGTCCTTTATTGAGTCCATCTTTGCATGAAATGTTCCCTTGTTATCTCTAATTTTCTTGAAGAGATCTCTAGTCTTCCCCATTCTATTGTTTTCCTCTATTTCTTTGCATTAATCACTGAGGAAGGCTTTCTTATCTCTCCTTGCTATTCTTTGGGTCTCTGCATTCAAATGGGTATATCTTTCCTTTGTGTTACTCATTAGCTATAAAGTCTGGGCAACACTTTTCTCAGAACTCAAGCAATTTAGAAAACATAAGGTCCTCTCTTCTGTTTATCCATTACTGACTGATAGAACTCATTGTTTTGAAAAGCCAAATATTTTTGAATGAACATAAAGTTGTTTAGAAAATTCAAAAGCCTGGTAGAACCAAAAACTTGTTAGTTTATTATAAGGTATGCTTTTAATATTTTTTTAAATAGGCACTTCTTGAATTGTTCTTTTGGTTACATTAAAAACAGCTATTTCAACATGACCAAATGAAGAAAAACCTTGCAAGTTTTTACGATGTAATCAGAAGTGAACATTAACTGATACTAAATTGGTTTAAAATGGATAATTAAAAGAATAAGAAAGTTAGGAATATGACATCTTACTTCTCTTCTTGAAGTTTGCTATCAGGTATACAAGTTAAAAAGTCATAGGTGTTAAACAAATTGAAAAATAGTATCATACTAGCGACTTTTATAACAGCTTAAAAATTTATTCAACTCAATTATTTAGAATAGATTTTTAATTTTTAATGGACAAAAGATAGCTTGGTCTATGGGGGGGCTTTTCATTTAATAGATGAAGAAACACACTCAAAGAGAGTTGGCATTAGTGGATAATATAATACAAGCAGTTAGCAGGAGTCCCAGAGCTTAGGTTTAGCTCCATAGATTGCCAAGTTAATTTATGATTGATAGATTCTCCTAGCTTCCTTTAAATATCATCTTCTTTGTGATATAAACTATATTGTATGCAAATTTCACATTTAGGGGCTAAGGAATGAAAAAGTATTGACTGAGTAAAAGTCGTAGTAGTCACACTTCACAAAAAGGTAAGACTCATCTATATCAGGCACCTTTTTGGTAATTGAGGTTAATGAATAGAAGTACTCAGCTACTTAAGCAAAGAAGTTTCACTAAAGTAAGACATCCCTTTCAGTAAAGAGCATTTAAGAGTATTCGTGAAATATTAGAAATGGTAAAGTTGATAGCAAAGTATGTGACAAAAGCTTAGTATTGATGGAACACAGAAGCAGTGACTGCTTCTTTCAAATATTAATAACTTTTTAAATTGCACATTAAAATCCCATCACATTAATTTATTATTTAAAACTCCAGTAAATTTAATATTATCTCTAAAGCAACTATTATAGAGACTTAATGGATTCCTTAATTAGGATATAGTATTAATGGTTATAAAACCCTAATTAAAATGGAGAGTTTGAAAAACAGCCAAAATGTGAAGAAATTATTCAAGCAGTGATTTTATTTTTAAAAAATGAATGGAAGCTCCATCCAAAATGCTAAAAGGAAATGTATAAATCATATACTTCATTTAATCATTGTAATTTTTTCATAAGGATTAATATATATTGTTTCCTTCTAGATATACATTTTATTTTACTTTAATATCTTGGAAGTAATCTAATTCATCTTGTTTTATACTTGGGTTGTATTAATTTTTCAGAGAAATGAAAGTGCATCTACCATTATACTGGCCACATTTGTTTGCACTTTTGAAATTTATTTCATAATTTATTCGAATATAGGTTTTCACTATAAATGTATCACTGAATTAAGAATTTATCTGGATAAATTTGTTTAGAAGTGTTTTTATCTTTAAAGGGTTGATGTGATGATTTTGAATTTAAGGAATAGAGTATAATGTTTGCCTTCAAGTAATATAATTTGATTTAAATAAAAATTATTTACAGTTATTTTTTTATTCATTACTATCCATGTTAATAATATACTCATTCATTTTAGGATTCTTTATTAGATAACAATTCTTTCCATATCCTTGGATAGTGTAGGTGCTTTGTTCCAGTAACAGAAAACCATTTTCAAATAACAGAAGCAAAAAATGAAATAGAGCATAGGGATTCAGGAGTATTTTTTGGAGCAAGAAGCACCACCAAGATTCTTATCAGCTGGAAAAAGGCAGTTTTCAGGAACTTGAGAGACATGTTTCAGTTAATTCACTTGTTTAACTTTCATGGACTTATATCTCTGCCTTTTGTGTCTAATTCATTCTTCTTCTTTGAATTGAATTTTATTTCTTAAATGTTTTTTTTTCTCAAAACATGACAATTTTTCCACTGCAGAATTACCAAGTCCAAGATTCAAATAAATCAAAATTTGAAAAAGAATTGTTTTTCCCAGTTCTAAATTCTGGCAAAAAGAATCGGATTGTCCGGACCAGGATCAGTGTCCATTTCTGGTACAGTCAACAATTTTGGGGGGTTAGATCCTGTAATATTAATGGATGAGTTAATGTCTAGTCCTACTGAAGGCAAATATAAGAGCAGGAAAGTAATTACAAACTAGTAACTTTTCTTCTGACTTTATTTTTCTGGGTTCCAAAATCACTACAGATGGTGATTGCAGCCATGAAATTAAAAGACACTTACTCCTTGGAAGGAAAGTTATGACCAACCTAGACAGCATATTAAAAAGCATAGTAACTGTTTCCTTGGCTAGCTCCCTGGGGATTAAGAGGTGGGGCAAGGTGGTCCCTTAAATGATTAAGAGTAGGGACAGGGTCATGGTCCTGCCCAAGGGGTGGCTTGGGTGGCCTGTCCATCCCCCTTGGTGGTGGCTGTGTACAGGATCATGTGCAACACCCTACTTTTGTTCCCAACACTTCAAAAATTGGATTTTTGATCTTTTTGTATCTTTTTCATAATTTATGCCAGCTACCCATATATGCAGTTATTTTTTAGTCCCTTGTATTTTCTTTGTATTCTGTTGCTTAATTTAAAAGAAGAAAACCAAGCACATATTTTAACACCCATAAAGATTCATTGTTAATAATTCTAATCCTTTTTATATGCATATGAAAATATAGATCTAGTAGGTAATAGACAGTTCATAGTATTTTATAAGATTTGATCAAATATTAATTCAAAATAAAATGTTATTTTAAATTTTATTTCACTTTATCAAAAGGAAAAGAGACACAAATCAAAAGATATCTGTGAATTTCTATTAAATATTTCTTCAGAACAAGAGGTGATAGTTTCTAAAATCCATTTGAATTTATAAAATAATTATCAAGAAAAATGTTAAATGGTTGAAGTACTTCTGTTTTTTAGCACAATTCAGCAATATGTAGTGATTCTCTGCTATAAAAATTGCTAAAATATAATATTCTACTTGCCTCTCATTTCCCATTGCTATATTATTAACATTACAATGTCAAGTTTTATGATTTATATATCAGTTGTACTACCAAGGGCTGTATAGCCATCTATTCCGTTAGTGTTTCTCCATTTCTAAGTTTGCCGTTTATACTCACGTAGTTTTGTGGGAACGTAATCTAATATCTTCTTTCTTCCAGAAAGCTTGAAGCAATCATGGATGCTTGTACTCTCAGAGTGCTTTGCCGGTTTGTTTACACTACCTTGGAGAAAGCTTAATTTCAGCCAAGAATTGTTAAATCCCTTTATACGTTACCTAACGTATTGTCTGGAAGGCACTTTCAAGTACGCACTTTCATTAAGTACCATTTAAAAATTAGAAAAGAGCAGCGAAGATAAAGAGGCTGATCCTAGTAACCAAGCTAGTAACAGAGGCTCGAACTGAACCCTTGAATTCCCAGAGTTTGGATCCTCATCTATGGCTATTAAACTGATGCTACAAACTTCATAGCATATGACTTCCTCTTTATATTCCTGGTCCATATTATGAACCATGCCCGTACACTTGAGTTAATAAATTCACTTGGACATGTTTTTGTGGTAATGATGTGAAATACTGTCTCTTGGAATGCCATTGTTCTCGTCAGCAGTTTCAGTTCTGCCTGAAGGTTTCTTTCTTGTGGCTTTGAGGATATTTTTCAGTTTTAATTATTCTCTTTGCTATTCCAGGAGCATGGATTGCTCATGAAGATGCTCTTTGTTCTTATCTTTTCTTCTCTCAGTTTTATACTTTTGTCCTTCTTGTTGCTTTTGAGTGACTTCCTCAAACCTGTCTGCTCATACTTCATGGGTTTTATATCATGCTATTCTATTTCTGTTTTTTTCTAAAATAGCTTCTACGTGTACCTGTGTGTTGTCGCTTCAGTTGTATCCAACTATTTGTGACCCCATGGACTGTAGCCCATGAGGCTCCTCTGTCCATGGGATTTTCCAGGCAAGAATACTGGAGTGGGTTGCCGTTTTCTTCTCCAGGGGATCTTTCTGACCCAGAATTAGAACCCACATCTCCTGCATTGGCAGATGGATTCTTTATCACTGAACCACCTGGAAAGCCTATCATATGTAAGTAGGAATATACTAATTACTTTTTTATTATTACTTATTCTTAAAATATAGTTTGAGGGAAGTTGACAAATAGTTAACTAATTCTATTAATGTTTTGCTCTCTGAAGCAAATATCAACTTCTTCTTTAAAATAAACAAAGACTATGAAAACTCAATATCTGAATATGTTTATATACATGTGTATGTCACTATAAAATATAAACAATCACAATATGATGTTAATATGTTCTCATAGACTGTTTACATGTACATTTATACATGACATGCAAAAATAGAGAGTAGTTATACTCTATACCTTTCCAGTGTATTAGACAGACAAGTCATTACATACATAGTTTTATTGTATAAAATATGTTTGTCTCATCATTATTCTTTAATATTTATTCAAAGACGCATTACAATACTATCAAAGAAGGAAATAGAACTCTCTCTGAACTTTTTGAAGGAAGAACTTTTGGAATAACAGTATCATTAAATACAGCCTCTGGGAAAAAAAGCAAAATATTAAACACAAGAAAAATGACAAGTACAGCTTAAACTTCTTTGTGATTATAAGCCCTGAATTAATGTACAGTGCTTCTGACAGAATCAGAACTTTCTTTTATATTTTGAAATGAAGTGCTGAGGTATGGAAAACTACTTTCTGATACAAACTGTATGATAACACAATAAACCCGGAATACCTAATATAATCTTACACCTATTCATCTGTACCATTGATTTACATTAAATGAATTAATTTAAAATATAGCTATCCTCTAGATTAAGCATACTATTTAAAATACAGTCATTTTGTAATAGTGTGTGTTTGTTCACAAAATCAGAAGCTTAGAAAACGCTGGGAATGGAAAAGAAAATTTTCTGGGGCAAGCAACTACCACAAAGACACATTCAAGCCGCTAAGAATTTTAACACAATAGCAGCAATCATAGCTACTGTAACCTTTACTAAGTTCTTGCCATATACTAGCCATTACTGATTTTCTATTTGCAAGATCTATTTACTATTTAAAACAAACTTTAAGAATTGGTACTCTCAGCCTTGAGTTTTCAAATATTGAATTTGTATTATTATTTATTAATATTATTTATATTTTGAAATATTTTTGTAGCTTTTGTAATAGAATAATGTAGGATGGAATAGTACAGAAATAAAAGCAGACAAATAATCATTGGATTTGTGCTCAAAATTATTTATGATAGATTCTGTGATTTAAAAGAAATTGGAGATCACAGGCAGTGGGAAATATCAAAATTATTAAGTAAGAAAATAATTTGTATTTTAGGATTTTCTGATTTCAAGTTTATTTTCTATATTGTCATTTTTGTTGAATATATTTATTTTATAGAAAGAAAGAATCTGTCAGCCCCAAATATCTTCTAGCTTAATAGTAAGATATGGTTTCATCATTTTCATTTCTAATTAAATAATTTTAATAGTGTAAGCATTTCTACCTTTTTAAAATGACATTTTAAAAGCAATTTGTAGTGCTAAAGTCAATTTGTTTGATATTTTAGTGGTTTTTATAATTCAAACAGCTTATAAAACATGTGGTTCCAGATGGTAGATTGGAATGTGGATTGTAGGCTTGATCTGCAAGTTCAAGTAAAACAAGATATAATAATACCTAAAACAATTTAATCCAGCATAGCTAAAATGCAATGCATGCCAACATGCTGAAAACAAATGGATATGGGAGGATAACTCTTCTCTGAGGATATCTTAAACACTTATACAGTATTAATATATGTCATATATGTAATAAACTGTGTAATATTTGGGTGAAGAACAATAATCACTACCGAGGTTGTAAAGAACAAAAGGCTTTATTTGTATGTCTCAAGAATTGCAATTCAGGAGACACAGATTTGAGAAAAACTAAGAGTGTTTTGGGAGAAGAAAAAAGTGAGGGACTTATAAAGACAAAAGCCACAGGGTCATTTAAGATGACTGGTGAGAATTGTGGTTGACTCTGTTGCAAGTATGGAAATATTTCTCCTTAAAGAATAGGTTGTCATGAGTTATTTTAGGATGAGGATTAGAGAAATATTTTGAGTTTCTGAAACATTGGACGGATAATGTGGATGCCTATGTAAAGACAATAACTGGTCAGACATTCAAATTCTAGCTGTGCTGAGATATATATAAGTCATACTTCCTGACTCCATTTCTGAGCGCTGTCTTAGCAATACTGACTCCATTTTGACTTTCCTTTTACATAGACCAAATGAAGGATGCTTTACCTATGTACACATTTAGCGACACCAATAAAACCTCTCTCTCTTCCTCTTTCTTTCTCTATCTCCTTCCTCCTCTATTGATTTCCTCTCTTGGTAAATAATACCTAAACAGAATTTTTAATTCTTCATTCACCACTACCTATCTTGGGCCATGCCTGGGGTATGCATATTTCAGAGTGGATTCCATTGATAGAAAATGGAGCTCAAAGTTTATTGAGAATAGAATCAAGAAGTTGGTTAAAGTATAGATTCCTGGACCACACACAGAGGGCTTATGATTCTGTAAACTTCTGGCAGGTTTTGGATTTTGAGAATTTAATAAGCCCCTCAGGTGGCTGTCTGATGCAGGTGGCCTTTAGACTACAGGACATCACATTCTGGGGTTAAAGCTTAAATTCTTCACCAGCCAGTTGAGGTAAAGACAGTATGTCTACAAGTTACCATTTCTGGACCCATTTCCAGCCTTTCCCTTATGTAACCTTTAGTTTATAGTTCACTCCCACACCATTTTCCCCTCACACCTGCCTCTGTCTTTTCTGTTCTCTCTATTAGGACATTCTTAACTTACCCATCTAGTAAACCCTACCCAGTCTTCAATATCAACTCAAGGGTCAACTCTTTTGTAAATATCAATGGTGATTCTCTTAACCATATTTTATATTGTTAGTATATCCTTCGAATCCCATCTTATTGTTCAAACATTGCTAATGTCTCTCCTTCTAGGCTGTTCTCTTTGTTCTCACAAAACACAAAGTGCTCAATAGATGCTCACTGTCAATCGTGTTCAAAAGAAACACCTAAATTATCAAAAAACATATTATTAAAACAATGATTCAGTGTGCAAAAGTACATTGGGAACTATAGATTTTCAGATTCGCAAGTTACTTTCCCTAAAGCATTCTGTATGAAAAGTTTGTTTTCTTTTTTCTTTTGTTGTACCTAAAGTGGACAGCTTACTCGGCAACACTGAGCCAGTCCAGAATTTGATCATATCTGAGATCACCCAAGAGTAATGTTCTGCCTTTTCTTATCATCGCTATTAGCAGTGCACAACTTCTTATTACCCTTATCACTCATTGTTATGATAAACGAAGCACAAAACCCTTCAACCAAAGCTGCTGTCTTTAGAGGGTAATAGCTTCTTTATCTATTGGCAGCAAGACTCCTGACTTTTAGTTGAAGACTGGAATTTTATTCTAACCATTATCAAACTAGGCAAGTGCAAAGATGTTCTTTAATTGATTTTTTTCAGCTTCCAATTTTCTTAAGAAAAAATTAATTTTGTAGGAAAATTTCAACAATAAAAATGTTTAATACTCTGGGAATTTCCTTACCTGTACAAATACCTGGAATTTTCCCAAAGTTTTGAATCACTTTCTAGTTTTGCAACACATTTTGCCATCATTTCATTACTGTGGCATTTTAAGTGTTTTATGAACAGAATGTTAAATATGTTGATATTTAGAAATGTGAGTTGTCATTGATATCATAGAGTATTTTGTAACTTATTCACATCTTTTCCAACTTATAACACATTTTTTGCCTGAAAAAATTTGTATCTATTCAAGTGATAATATGATTTTGCATTTCCTTAAAATAAAGGAAATTTTATGTTTCCAACTTAACACAGTTAATTGGACTGAACCCCACCTATCTTATTTTATGCATTTATACGTGACAGATATTTTTTGTAGCTTTGAAATATATTGACTTTGGCCTGAATTATGACACCTATTAAAAAGCCTCCAGATGGCTTCAAGCAAAGCAAAATACTCACCTTGAATAGCACATCCCAGGCATCAGTTCACATGCTTCAGAAAGGAAAAGTGCCATGATTTTCATGTTTATAATTGTTAGTGTTTCAGAAGACAATGATGAAGAGACAGTGCTGAAATGGCTATTACATCTATTTATAGACTATGGCACATGAAGTCAATCTTACCTTCCTTGAGTTTGTTTTATCACCTAGGGGCTTGCCTAAATGAAAAACTATCAAAAACTCAAAGGATATAGCATGAAAAATCATGTAATTTCTGTTTTCTACATTTTACCTGTGAACAGTTTGATGGTTCTGTATAGAAAGGTTGACCTTTGACTCTTTGCAATTTGAATACTGCACCCAAATGGTGCACTACAAACAACTTTACCTCCGGGAAGAGGAAGGGAATAATATATTATTAGTCTGAATCATATTTTGTCAGCTCCAGGAATGTCCTGGAAAGTCAGAAGTAAGGTTAAGCAAATTATTATGTGAGGATTAGAATTGCTAATGTTCAGTTGCTCTGTCGTGTTTGACGCTTTGGGACCCAATGGACTGCAGCATGCCAGGCTTCCATGTCTTTCACTATATCCTGGAGTTTGCTCAAACTCATGTCCATTGAGTCAGTGATGCCATCTTGTCCTCTGTCACCCCCTCTCCTCCTGCCTTCAATCTTTCCTAGCATCAGGGTCATTTCCAATGAATTGGCTCTTCGTATCAGGTGGCCAAACTATTGGAGCTTCAGCTTTAGCTTCAGTCCCTTCAATGGCTATTCAGGATTGATTTCCTTTAGGACTGACTGGTTTGATCTCCTTGAAGTCCAAGGGACTCTCAAGAGTCCACTCCAACACCACATTTCAAAAACATCAATTCTTTGGCACTCAGCTTTATTTACAGTCCAACTCTTCCATTAATACATGTCTACTGGAAAAGCCATAGCTTTGACTCTACAGACCTTTGTTGGCAAAGTAATGTCTGTGCTTTTTTATACATTGTCTAGGTTTGTCATCGCTTTTCTTCCTAGGAATAAGTGTCTTTTAGTTTCATGGTTGTGGTCATCATCTGCAGTGATTTTGGAGCCCAGAAAAATAAAGTCTCTCACTGTTTCCGTTGTTTCCCGTCTATTTGCCAGGAAGTGATGGGACTGGATGTCATGACCTTCGTTTTCTGAATGTTGAGTTTGAAGCCAACTTTTACACTCTCCTCTTTCACTTTCATCCAGAGGCTCTTCAGTTCCTCTTCACTCTCTGCCATAAGGGTGGTGTCATCTGCATATCTGAGGTTATTGATATTTCTCCCAGCAACCTTGATTCCAGCTTGTGCTTCATCCAGCCCAGCATTTCTCATGATGTACTCTGCTTAAGTTAAATAAACAGGGTGACAATATACAGCCTTGACATACTCCTTTCCCAATTTTGAACCAATACATTGTTCCATGTCTGGTTCTACCTGTTGCTTCTTGACCTGCATAAAGGTTTCACAGAAAGCAGATATGGTGGTCTGGTATTCCCACCTCTTAAAGAATTCTCCAAAGTTTATTGTGATCCACACATCAAAGGCTTATGTAGTCAGTGAAGCAGAAGTAGATATTTTTTCTGGAATATTTTAATAGAATTGCTAATAAAGAACCAAACCAGGGATTTCTGCAGCACAGCCAGCATGAATCCCTGCTCTACTTGTTTGTTTTCAGACCCTAGACCTGCAGGGCAAAATCCTTGTGAAAGTTGGTTTTTGTCAAGAACTGGCGGTATTGTTATCTGAAGCCAAAAGGGAAAGAAATCAAGGTCCTAGCAGACAGAGAAAAGGTATCTATGAAATTCTGTTTGAAAATAAGTTGATGATTATTCCCAAAAGGATGCAGTGCTCTCTCCATATTTCTAAGATAATATAGAGAACTCTGAAATAGCTGCAATATCAACCAGCATGCAGCTAAATCTAGAGCTTAAGTCTAAGCATTTGTAGTTTGGGCTATAGATAGCAGGACTTAAAAACAAGTTAGAGATATAACAAAACAAAGCAAAACACCAAGAATGAAGGTAAGTTAAACACTACCTAAAATATTCCATTAGGAGCATGCAGACAATTTAAAGAATTCATAAATAGAAAACAGTGGAAAATTGAAGTCTAATTTACAGTGCCATATGTAACTTACCATACGTAAAATGGCTAGCCAATGGGAACTTTCTGTAGGACTCAGGAAAGTCAAACCTGGGCTCTGTAACAACCTAGAGGGGTGGAATGGGGCGGAAGATGGAAGGGAGGTTCAAGAGGGAGGGGACATATGTATACCTACGGCTGACTCACGTTGATGTTTGGCAGAAATCAACACATTTCTGTAAAGCAATTATCCTTCAATCAAAAAATAAAAATTTAAAAAATTTTTTTGAAAAAGATCTTACTATTATATCGTTAGGTTATATTACAAAATTCAACCATTGTTTTATCAGAATGTATATTGTAGATGAATTAAAATGTAATACTTACAGAACTACAGGGTGAAAAATTGTGCTTCCAGGTATTAATATGTGGATATAAGCAAAGCCACATCACTTAAAGAGCTGGCATTGAGCTCCCTATGTCATACTTTCTTTGTCTATGAAAGAGAATTAATTTCCCTCAGATGTATGATTGCTTTTTGGAACAAAAGACTTTTAAATAAATATAAAACACTTGGCATAATGAATATCACATAGGAAACATAGCTGGTTGCTATTTATTATTCTTCTCACTAATTTTATCTTATTGTTACAATAGTGATTTTAATAATTGATAGCATGAGTTAACAACAGAGCCTACCAAATAGCATTTGCATTTTCATTTGGAATTGTTTCAGATTAGTTTGAGGAAAGACATAGTCTATGCGGAAAAATGATTTAACCTGAATAAAAAACAAGCATGAAAGTGCCACCTGTTCACCTTGTCTCAGTCTAGAAATCACAGAAGCCTTATGTGAGTCCCGTTCTACACATTCAGAACCAGGACTCATGCAAGTGCCCAGCCAGGTGCCCTTTCTTTTCCAGCTAGACTATTGCTTTTTTTTTTTTTTTACCTCTATTCAATTCAGGTTCCTAGGTTTTATAACTGTAAGCTTGGTTCCTGGTGTAAGAAATATGGCCTCAACTCTGCTTGCCAGAGTCATCGATTCCCCTTCTCTTCCCAAAGAACACAAATCTAACCCCAGACATTTAACATAGAGCCGAGGTTAGGCCAGCCCTACTCCATCATGACCCATGAAGTGAGTGAAGAGCACTAACACATTATGTCATTGAAATACAAATTATATGTTTACAAATCAGTTTTCTCTGGTATATAGAACATTAGATGATATAAGATAAAACACACAAATGTGTGTATACTTTTAATAAATATAAAACCAAGTGTCATGATTATATAAATAACAGGTAACATTTGGCAAAATTTGTCAAATTAGAACCTTTATGTTGTTGCTAATTTTCTGAAAGCCAAGACATTTAAAAAAAAGAAAAATTGAAAAGATATTTAGTTTTCATGCTATAGATTAAAATGTTTTAATGTTTCACTTGTGTTTTTGTGATTTGTTTTGTTTTTCTGTAGAGATGATTTTTTTTCCCTATCATTGAATTCTTATAAAAAATACAGCACATGGGTCATTTTATAAAAGTCATAAAGTAACATAATAAACATTCTCCTCAATTTTCTTTCTGCAGTGCATGCATAAAATAGACATGCTTTATAATGAATTTCATCGATTCAAATGCATATTATACAGAATCGTAGCCGTGCCAACAGATTGCTACAGGAAGCTAGAGAGTATTAAACCAAAAATAGAGTTTTAGGGGATTTAACTTGATAGAAATATAATAGCTAAAATCATTTTAAAAATTGAAAAGATATCCCTTGTGCCATCTCTTATGGCTTGTAGATAGCTTTTAAGTGGATTTAAGAATTGTAAGGATGCAATTTTAATTTTACCATATGCATTTGTATAGGCTAATTTTGTTTAGCATGTCACTCTGGTAATAGGATGAGAAAAATTAAAAAGAAAAATAGATATTTACTATGGTTCTGGCTCCTTATTCTCCTATCCCAAGGTACAGGCCCCCATATTTTTATGTTCCAGTCATGCCACTTTTTGAATGGAAGTAGTTGTCAGTATATGATGTCTTGTTACTATCATTAAATAATTAATTGAGCATATGATTCCCATTTACATGGTCTCACCAGAAAATAAAATGGGTATGTGCAAACCAGGAATATTATGCACGTTGCTGATAATTCCATCTCTTATACAAAGATCTTACACATCTCTTACATTGTTTTCTTACTCTTACCAGCTACTAAGCTTCCTTAGTAGTTCCAAATTTAATTCAATTACATTTCTCTTGTTAAGTCACCCAGCCATGACCAACTCTATGGACCCCATGGACTGCAGCATGCCAGGCTTCCCCGTCCTTCACTATCTTCCTGAGGTTGCTCAAACTCATGTCCCTTGAGTCAGTAATGCCATTCAACTATTTCATCTTCTGTAGCTTCCTACTCCTTTGCCCTCAATCTTTCCCAACAGCAGGGTCTTTTCCAATGAGTCAGCTCTTCACATCAGGTGACGAAAGTATTGGAGCTTCAATTCAGCACCAGTCCTTCCAATGAATACTCAGGGTTGATTTCCTTTAGGTTTGACTGATCTCCTTGCTGTCCAAGGTACTCTCAAGAGTCTTCTCTAACACCACAGTTCCAAAGCATCAGTTCTTCAGCACTCAGCCTTCCTTACGGTCCAAGTCTCACATCCATATTTGACTACTGGAGAAACCATAGTTTTGACTATGTATGTAAAAGGACCTTTGTAGGCAAAGTGACATCTCTGCTTTTTAATACTCTGTCTAGGTTTGTCATTCTTTTGAGAAGCAAGCATCATTTAATCTCATGATTGCAGTCACTGTCTGTATTGATTTTGGAGCCCAAGAAAATAAAATTTGCCATTGTTTCTACATTTTCCCCATCAATTTACCGTGAAGTGATAGGACCAGATGCCATGATCTTTGTTTTTTGCATGTTGAGTTTTAAGCCAGCTTTTTGACTCTCTTCTTTCATCTTCATCAAGAGGGTCTTTGGATCCTCTTAATTTTCTGCCATTAAAGTGGTGTCATCTGCATATCTGAGGTCATTGATATTCTCATGGCAATCTTGATTCCAGCTCGTGCTTCATCCAGCCCAGCATTTTGCCTGATGTACTCTGCATATAAATTAAATAAGCAGGGTGACAATATACACTTTGACATACTCCTTTGCCAATTTAGAACCAGTCCCTTCTTCCATATCCAATTCTGTTACTTCTTGTCCTACATACAGGTTTCTCAGGAGGAGGCAAGGTGTTCTGATATTCCCATCTCATTAAGAATATTCCACAGTTATATTATTTTCAAATATATAATTTGAATTGTCATTAAAGTATGGGAGAGACTTTCTTATAATAGATGTTATTTAATTGTTATGTTAAACAGAGATGTGTCTGAGGTATAAATATCCTTTACTCTAGACTGATAAATTTATGTATGCTTAAGAAATAAATGTTTAGGGACTTTCCTGGTGGCCCAGTGGTTGAGATTTCACACTTCCACTGCAGGGGGATATGAGGTTCATTCCCTGGTTGGCAAACTAAGATCCTGCAAGCCAAGTGACACAGTGGAAAAAAAAAAAATCAGGTTTCATGGTTACAATCTTCTATTGAAAGCTAAGGAAGTTTACATAACTTTGTTTTGGTAGATAGTCAACATATCTTCTTTGGAATGTATACTATATATTTCTTTAAAAAATAATTTTATAAAAAGATCTGTATATCTGCTCAATAACTTAGACTGATTTGAAACATGCAATTAAACTTGACAAGAAAGAATAAATAATGCTAATATCAACTATGGTCTTAGCCATTCAAGACTTACTTACATTGTAATATCAGATTTTGAATAGAATTACCACCAATTGTGGTCTTCCTAGGTGGCACTAGTGGTAAAGAACCAGCTTCCTAATGAGGAGAAGTAAGAGACCAGGGTTTTATCCTTGGGTCAAGAAGATCCCCTGGAGGAAGGCATGGCAATCCTCTACAGTATTCTTGCCTGGAGAATCCCATGGACAGAGAAGCCTGGAAGGCTACAGTCAGTCCATGGGTCGCAGCAGAGTTGGACACAAGAAGTCACTTAGCACATGCCACGATTTGTACAGTTGGCTGAAAAAGTGTTTTCAAGTATATTTGACCTGCTGGCTGTAAATATTTTATATTGTTTATTAAAAAAAGAGTAGCATATAATAACATTTACCAACAACCACAATTAAGTTTTTTAGATAATTTATGACTATGATAATTAAATCATTATCAAATATATGTGTATATTTGTAAATTTATCCATTCTGTTTAATTTAACCAATTATATAAACACTGACAGCTTTTGCCAGAAAGAGTATAAATGAAAGGCAGTTGCTTGACCTTCAAAATTCTACTGGCAAGAAAATAGCTTGAGAAGACTACCCAGATGTGAATATGTGCTATATTCTATGATATAGAAAGGATGACTCAGAGAGCTAAACCAATAGCTCAGAGCGCGGGAAAGAAACTCACAGAGTATTAATGCTAGAACTTAAGGCTGAATCAAGATTTGGCTGGAGTTTATCTGGCTGGATTTCAGAAATGTCTTGCACCAATGACTAATTTTTACCACCCTTTACCTGATTTTTTAATTAAAAAAGGCCTATAGTATTTATTCTATTCTGTTCCACCATAGTATGTTAGGTAGGTTGAAGGAAGATAACCTGTCCTCTTGAATTTCATGAGTCATTGTGAGTTATATTATCCTAAGAGCTGTATCTAAAGGGTTACACTTACCAGCTTTATCTGAACTTGGACATGACGTAGATGATGAGATTTTGGACTTGCAGTTGATGCTGTTATGGGATGAGATCTTGGGATGTGGTAAATGTGTCCTGCATGTGGTATAGGAATGAAGAATCACTGGGATCCAGATTGCTCACTATACTGGACAATGCCATAGCGTGAATCTCAATTCCCTTTCTTTAAGCTTAAGCAGAATACTTCTTCAAGCCAACAGACCATGGAGAAGGTGAAGAATTTTGGCCAACTAATTAATTTTGGCCAATTAATATCCAAAACTGATCATTCTTGAATTTATCAAAAGGGAGATTATTATAGGTGAGCCTCAGTTAATCAGGAGAAAGCCTTTAAGTGAGGGACTGAACCATTTCCTAAGGTGAGAAAGTCTCTTTCTTGTGATTTAATGGGGCAAGTCAATCACCATGAGATCCACAGCTGCAACTATAGGTTTTTTCTGCCACAACCTTCAACAGACTGGATGCAGTTCTTTCCCCAAGTGATCCTCTGATGAGTATGCTGTCCAGCTAACATAACAAGAAACAACTAAGCAGAATGATCCATCTATACTTCACTGACACCAGACCCATAGGGCTTGTGAGATAATAAATGGCTGTTATTTTAAACCAGTAGGTTTGTGCTTATTTGCTATGCAGCAGCAGAAAACTAATGCAGTGACAGTGCTTTTCCTTTCTTTACTCTGAGCATTTCTATTTCATCATATAGTTCCATTTGATGCTGAAATTTCTTATCTATTTTTCCATGTTTTTAACTTTTTCCACTGGAACTTTTAACATACTAAGTATTGCTATTTTAAATTCCCTCTTTGATGATTCCAGTATATATATCATGTCTAATTTAGGTTCTGTTGGGGGTTTTTGTTTCTTAACATGTTATTATTGTTCTGTTTTTGTGATTGACAATTGCTGATGAATTACTAAACATTTTTGTCTATTGAAAGAGAACAGTAGAGACGAAGGTAAGTTTTATGCCTGAAGATGAGCATGCTACTTCTAGTATTAGGTTGTAATTGTGTTTTTTGGGAAGACTTTGAGATAAGCTCATGAAAAATTAAGCTGGATTTAGGTTTTATTTTGGGGATGGTTGCTTATAGTGCACCACTGAATTCAAGCCCTCTAATTTATCCTTTTGATTGGTTGGATGCAGAGGGGCTAAAGAGTTTTCTTCAATGTTCCTTTTTTACCTTCAACTTTCTACCTTTCTTTTATGCCTGACCTCAAATAGGAACTCTCTCCATCTTTTACCTTTTGATTACAGATATACTGCTATTGTATATTAGTTCTTATAAACTTGGTAGTGCAATGGAGGAAACTTTCTCTGTTGACATGACCCAGCCTCTTTTTTAAAGGCAGACCCATGTTCCTGAGTCTGAAAAGTGAATTATTTCAGTAACCTTGCTTCTCCCTGCCTCTACCAACTTCTGTCCTCTATGTCTTGTGGGCATTATTCAATAGGGTGTTGTGTCTGCCCCACAAAGTAGGGGACTGCTAATGGTATTGATGCCAAAAACTCACCTCTACACACTGGTGCCAAATCAAATCTCAGAGACAGAGTTTTGGGTGAAGTAGAAAAGAATAGCTTTATTGCTTTGTCAGACAAAGGGGGACACAGTGAACTCCTGTCCTTGAAAACTGTGTGTCTCAACCATGGAGGATTTGGTGAGGAGTTGTTATAGCAATGATGGGAGGATAGGGTTGCTGAGAATAAAGTGTGTACAGGGTCTGCACTCCTTTATTTTGATCTCAGGTGATTTCTTGAAGTGCTTCTCTGGTTCCTTTAATTTGGCCTCAGGTGGTCTTCTCTGGAATGAAAAATGCTGATATTTTCCATTTGTTGGGGTTTTAGTTCTATTAGGTTGTTGTCATTCAGTCGCTCAGTCACGTTCAACTCTTTGAGATCCCATGGACTGTAGCACTCCAGCCTTCCCTGTCCTTCACCATCTCCCAGAGTTTGCTCAAACTCATGTCCATTGAATCAGTGATGTCATCCAACCATCTTATCCTCTGTTGTCCCCTTCTCCTCCTACCTTCAATCTTTCCCAGCATCAGGGACCTTTTCTAATGAGTCGGCTCTTCGCATCAGGTGGCCAAAGTATGGGAGCTTTAGCTTCAGCATCAGTCATTCCAGTGAATATTCAGGGTTGATTCCCTTTAGGATTGACTGGTTTGATCTCCTTGCAGTCCAGGTGACAAGAGTTCTATTATAAAGAGCTTAAATGTATTGTTATATCTGTCTGTTGAGACGGACCCTGCCACAGAGCTACAATATTGTTTCTTGGCTGTTCTCCCTTGCCTCTAGCAACTGTTTGAATCTGCCCTTTGGAACTCAGGGAAGGTCATGGAGACTGTAGTCTCTTGCCTACAAACAAGAAACAGGCGACACAGAAGGGCTTCCAAGTCCAGGAGCCCCACAGGATCCTGCTTGGTTTCCGTATGAGCCCAGGCTGTTCTTCCACTTCTCCTTAAGTAGGGGGATTTTTGTTTGACTTTTTTTTCTTTTATCAAACTCAGTAGGTCTTCACCTGTTCATTGGAGGTGTCAGAACATTTCCCCAATATCCTTACTCTAACTGCATTTTATGGATTTCTCATAGTGGTGACTGCTATCCTCCACCACAGGTGGGATAAAAATTGTTAGAGGTATTCAGAAAACAGTTTTCTTATAAAGTTATCCAAAAACTTTACATGTATCCCAGTAATTCCAATCTTAGGTGTTTACTCAAGGGAAATTACAGCTTTTGCTCAGACAAAAATCTGTGCTTGAATATTTAGAGCAGTATAGTTCATAATCACTCCACATTTGGAATAGCTCAAATGTCCTTCAACTGGAAAATGGAAAAACAAACATAGTATATCTTTACAACAGAATGTTACTTAGAAGTAGAAAAGAAACCTTGCTGATGCACAGAACTATATGGATGAATCTTGACTACATCATGTTAATTGAAAGCCAAAAATAAAATGTAACATATTGTGCACTCTTATTTATGTGACATTCTGTAAATGAAAAAAAAAATAGGACTGAAAATAAATCATTGGTTGCAAGGCATTGGGAGTTGGGGAAAGAGCTGATAATAAAAGAGTGCACCAAAATTTGGAGGCTGATAAAAACAGTGTATATCTTGATTTTTGTTTGTTGCATGAATATGCATTTGTCAGTGTTCTTTAGCTTTATCAAAAAATAGTATGTTTTGCTATGACTAAGTTAAACCTCAATGAAACAGATTTTTTAGTTTGCAAATATTTTACTCAAGTACTTTGAAGTTAAAATAGCATGAAAATGAAAGTGGGAAATAAGATGGACAATAACATAAACTAATTAACTGAAAAAATATACATGCAATCTAAAATTCACCTACAGCCATTTGGTTTCTTTGGAAATGCTAATTGAGTAGACAAATGTCTAGCAAGATTAAATTTAAAAGAAGACTTAGATGTTAATAAAGTCAACATACATGATTTATCTACAGCTTTAGTAAAGATTTATTTTCGTTGCTTTTTAGGCTTTTAATTTTTTTTATTTGTAGTAGAAATTTTTTAAATGAGATTACTATAAAAAATTGTATGTCAGTCCCCATGTAACATACAGAATGGGCAATTGCCTAACAGATATCCTTATTTTGAGTACAGAGAGAATCCAATAGAATATGGCAAAAATGATGGAATAGCATTTTCATGATAAGAATATGTTATATGCAAGGCTGAAGGGATTCTATAGACACAAATACCTCATCAGTTGACTTTAAGTAGATAAAAAATGAGATTATCTTGTCTGAGTCTGACCTAATCAGGTGAGCCCTTTAAAGGTGTGTCCAGAGGTCAGAGACTACCAGTACAAATTCTGTTGTTGACTTTGAAAATATATTAAATTCTACAGCCACAAAGTCAGTTTTACCAACAACCTGATGAAGCTCAAAAGCAAATCTTTTTCTCTTGTTGAGTTTCCTGATGAAGATGCCGTCTCACATACATTTGCAGTATTGAGGACCTTGAACAGAGAAAGCAGCTAGGTGATGTCTGGGCTCTGATCTGCAGAAACTGGGAGATAATAAATGGTTTATTGTGGTAAGCCACTCTGTGTGAGACAATTTGCTATGCGGCATAGAAATCTGGTGTAGATTTTGGTAACAGAAAGATATCTATTTCTCCCAGTATTCATTTCTAAGGAATACAATATATTTATAGTAACAAATTGAGTCAAACCGTATAAATCCTGCTAAAAAATTTTTTTTAGATAGAGATCTCATTATATTTCTACTAAATACCATTATTACTTCTTTTTTTTAAATTCTCTTCTCTCCTATAGAATGCTATCATGAGATAAACCCATGTTATAAACCCATTCTATAAACCCAAATTAGGTATTATACCTTTAATATACAAGGAGGTCAGGACACAATCATTAGAGTTTCCTAAACTTAACTTAGTGATTAATGTAATTATAACAGCATTAAAAAAAAAACTTATGAAAAAGTAACATTAGACACAGACAACTTTATAGGTGATTTCAGATACAATTTTAAAAATTAAAGTTCCTGTTTATACAGTGTCCTATAAAACATAATGAAAGTAAAGAATGTACTTCAACTTATTTAGGAAGCAAATTGTAATTGTGATATTTAAAACAGTGATTATAAGAAGGAAAAACTATTACTCATCCTGAATTATGTCTAGGTATCCAAATTTTAAGCAACCCCAAATAAAACACATATGCATTTTCCACTACATGGAATTGAGGAGCCCCAAATCCAAGTTTCCTTTGAGTATACCATTTATATACATGTTGTTCAAAACTCATCTGTTAATCTAATAACCAAATGCTTCCAAACACTGGAGAGAGGAAAGTTATTTTGGAAGCCGAATCTGACAGATTCAACACCCTCTATCAAGGAATACTTTTTCTCTGCCTAGTTCTTGCCTGTAGCCTTTGAATCACTAATAAATTTAGTGTTGGTAAGATCTGTGTGTTAGTTTTCTATTGTTGCCATACAAATTAAAAACAACACAGATTTTATTTGACAGTTCTATTGGTCACACGTTTGACATGGATCTCACTGGGCTGAAACCAAGCTGTTGGCAGTCTGTGTTCTGTTCTGAAGGTTCTAGAGGAGTACCAGTTTCTTTGCTCATTTCTGTTGCTGGTAGAATTTGATCCTTGCAAATACAGAGTTGAGATCCCATTTCCTTTTTGTTTTTCAGCTGTTTCAGTGACAACCCACATTGCCTGGCTACTGACTCCCTTCTACACTTTTACAGCCAGTAATGGTGGGTGGGGACTTCCCAGTGGTGCTAGTGGTAAAGAACCCTCCTGTGAATGCAGGAGACATAAGAGATGCAGGTTCGATCCCCGAGTCCAGAAGATCCCCTGGAGAAGGAAATGGCAATCCACTCTAGTATCTTGTCTGGAGAAACCCATGGACAGAGGAGCCTGATGGGCTATAGTCCATGGGGTCGCAAAGAGTCAGACATGACTGTAGCAACTTAGCAATGGTGAGTGAAGTCCTCCTCACACTTTGAATTTCTCATACCTGTTTTTCTATTGTCACATATCTCTGATTTATCTTTTTGCCTACTTCTTCCATTGCTAAGGGCCCATGTAATTACACTGACTCCATCAGTTAATCCAGAATAATCTCCCTTTTGTAAAATCTATAACCTAATTCTACTTGCAAAGTTATTTTCCCATGTAACATAACATGTTCATGGATTCCAAGGATTGGGACATGGACATCCTTAGAGGCCATTATTCTGCCTATCACAATCTAAATATAATCCAGTAGATGCTGCCTTAATAATTAACTCCATCACATACATACAGCAAGGATCTTATATGACAATATTTGGCCATGGCCTTCAAGATCCTTCAAGACCTTCTACTGCTTCCTTGACTTCATTTCAGGTATTTTTCCTCACACTCTATTCCTCTAAAATAGCAAATGCATTTGTAATTCAGAGTCTTTACACTTGCTCTTCCCATTACCTCTAATGTTTTTTCCATCTTTGCACAAATAACATCCCCATATCTGTATCAGTCAGTTCAGTTCAGTCACTCAGCCGTGTTCGACTCTTTGCAACTCCATGGACTGCAGCACGCCAGGCCTCCCTGTCCATCACCAACTCCCAGGGCTTACTTAAACTCATGTCTGTTGAGTCGGTGATGCCATCCAACCATCTCATCCTCTGCCATCCCCTTCTCCCGCCTTCAATCTTTCCCAGTATCAGGGTCTCATGCAATGAGCCAGTTCTTCACATCATGTGGCCAAAGTATCAGAGTTTCAGCTTCAGCATCAGTCCTTCCAACAAATATCCGGGACTGATTTCCTTTAGGATTGACTAATTGGATCACCCTGCAGTCCAAGGGACTCTCAAGAGTCTTCTCCAACACCACGGTCCAAAAGCATCAATTCTTCGGCACTCAGCTCTCTTTATAGTCCAACTCTCACATCCATACATGACTGGAGAAACCATAGCTTTGACTGATGGACTTTTGTTGTATAATACCATCTCTGTATAATACTGGTCTAAATGTAAATGGGGTTTAAACCCATGATATCTAAATTATCCACTTTCCTCACTCAGTCTCTGTCATATTACCCCAATTTATGGTCTTCAAAACACTTAATACTTTCTAAAATTAACTAGTAAAATTAGAATTAATCTAGCAAATACCATTATTTCAAGACATAAATAACCCCAACAACTACAATGCATAAATAGTTATTTGAATTACACAAAAAGCTATTTGGTATTCTTCTTACAGGAGATTGAATAGAAGAGGGCTTCATGGAAAAACCAATCCCTGTGAGAAAACAAAATCCAATATAAAATATGTTATATGAGCAATCTGTAACAATAAATGCATAAAAAAATAGTAGTGCTATTTTATAATGGAGTTATGTTAGAAGAGACAGGCGACTAACCAGATGTCTGCTTTTAAAGATGTAGCTGAAACAGCAGGTCCATGTATATCTTACATAGTGTTACATATATGCACAGCAGTGGAAGCTCTCACTGACACGCCTTTTATTTTTAACCACTCAATATTATCATTTAACTAAATGTAAAGTCTAACTTTATAGAATAAGCTTTCCAACTGGAAAAAAAAAATTTCCTTCCGAATTTGCCTCTTACATGCTGAAGAAGCAGATACAGTGTAAGTAAAATGCTCCATTCCCCTCTGGCTAGGTGTGAATTTTCCTCAAGCCTGACTCCCAGGAGTTCTTTGCTCCTCACACTAGGCCATACTGAGCACTGAATATTTTGTTGAAATTTTCTATATATAGATACTGAAGAATATCTCATCCTAGTTTCATAAAGCAAAAAATAAATGCTAGCCAAAGAACATATTAACAGTTTTATGAATTGGTTGGATTATTGACTATTTAATATGCTAGAAAATAAAATGTTATTTTAATAAATGTTCATAAGTGCATTGTTCATAAGGCATATTATCTCTTCTTTCAATATTATACATGTATAATATTTACATTGAATAAGAAACAAATGTTACTTTGTAACTTAAATTTCAATTCAAACTTCCATAAAATGATTCAGATTGTTCAATGAATATTTTAAATTAATCAAGCTGCATCTTTTAACCTTTTCTAAAGACAACAGGAATGTACTAGCGAAAGATTAACCATTATCTACTATAATCTAAATATTTAAAACCAGGGCTCTAATGGCACTGTTGAATCCATACTCATATATTTAACCCCCAAAAGTGTAAGTAAGTGTTAGTCGCTCAGTCATTCCTGACTCTATGCAACCCCATGGACTACAGCCCACCAGGCTCCTCTGTCCATGAGATTTTCCAGGCAAGGATACTGGAGTGGGTTGCCATTTCCTTCTCCAGGGGATCTTCCCGACCCAGGGATTGAACCTGGGTCTCCTGCACTGTAGGGAGATTCTGAGCTACAAGAGAAGTCTGCAAAGAGTTAGCCAATTGTCAAATTTTGATTAAATGGAATTACATCATGATTTATTTTGGCTACTTTATTCTGATATGTTACCAAGGGTTTGCACTTTCATTTAATTTTAATAAATGTTCTGAAAAATAATGTTGGAAATAGATTTTAATATTGAAATTCAACAAAATGTTGCCTCAAAATATAGATTTTAACATAAAAAGCTCTAGTGTTGAATGTCTGCAATTTGCTTAAAATAGAATGAAGTAAAATGTATAATCAAGAATAGGAAGGACAGATATATGGGAGAGATAGCATCTGACAACTAATTGTTGTTACAAATGTTGTTATAAATCCATTAGATGTTCTCAGAGTTTAGAGAGCTGAAAAAATCCAAGCACTGAAAAGAGTTGATGGTCAAATTTTTAGGATATAGTAACTAAGGTTCCAAAGCATTCTTTGTTCTTGTTCAGTGGCTCAGTCATGTCCAACTCTTTGTGACCCCATGGACTGCAGCACGCCAGGCTTCCCTGTCCTTCACCATCACTCAGAGCTTGCTCAAACTCATGTCCATTGAGTCAGTGATGCCATCCAACTATCTCATCCTCTGTCGTCCCCTTCTCCTCTTGCCTTCAGTCTTTCCCAGCATCGGAGTCTTTTCTAAAGAGTCAGCTCTTCGCATCAAGTGGCCAAAGTATTGGAGCTTTGGCTTCAGCATCAGTCCTTCCAATGAATATTCAGGATTGATTTTCTTTAGGATTGACTGGTTTGATCTGCTTGCATTCTTAATTGACATAATTTGATACCTTATATCTTAATTGACAAAATTTGATATCTAAAAATATAATAGAACAACAATTACTCAAATTACTACAATTACTAAAATCACTGCCACAATCACAATCCATTTTTGGTAGCCTGGGATGTTCAATTTGTGTCTCTGGCCTTTTACGTACCTTCATATTTCCTTGTCCTCTTCTTTGAGAAGCACGGAAACTCCTGGCTCCTTCCTCAATGTATTTGCCCTAGACAGCTGCCTCGTTTAATTGGCTGATCCACTCTGCCCTGTTTGTGTTACTCTTTCATGCCTTCCTTCTCAATCTGTGTATTTTAATTCTTTTCCAATTTTAATTAAAAAATGGCATACCTGGGTATATATGCATAATATATTCCAGACATACAGAAATTGTTTTGGATAGCCACTTATTTTTAAGTGTCTAAAGGAGTTCTAAATCCAAGCTTGAGGACAGATTGTCTGCTGCATGTCTTTCTTGCGAGCAGCACAAAATTTGTCAGTTGTGTTTTATTCTCTACATCAGTTTAGGTGTCAAGGATGATATATGTAGTAATTTGTAGAGTAGCAGACCAAACATTGATGAGTTGACAGGTGTTAGATATGTGCTATCTTTTTAAAGATGCTATATTGCATCTGATTAAATTCACATTTCTACTTTAGCAAGGTATCTGTACATACAGGAATAAAAGAAAGGGGGGGATGTAATGAGAATCTTGTCTGTGTACCCTGAGGGCATCATTGAAGAGATGGAGTGAGATTGGTTTTAAAAAATAATTCATAAAAATCTGAGCCTATAATCAGCTGTATTTTAGTTGCAAAGTTTAAAGCTGGGATATCTGCATCAAAACATATATATTATTTTTCATGCTTCCAATCAAAATCACTGGTATATTATTTACTGAAAAAAATTCTTTGTGAATATAGTAGGGTGTGGAAGGTACTCAAACAGGTTCAATTTATAATGGAATGATGCCCTTCCCTGATGCCTCCAGTTGCTACCCTCTTAGCACTAAACCCTAGCTCTCTTTCCACATAATGGTTTGAGGGTCAAACTACTTGTTACAGTAAATGAAACGCTTCCCTCCCCATTGCCCAAGTTTCAGGAACTTCTCGCTTATATTTGCACACAACTTCTGCTAAGAACTCCTTCTCATCTTGTACTTCAGATTGAAATTGTAATCTGCTCACTAACACCTCCCAAACTGATACATGTAATCCTGCAGCTATTTAGTATGATGTGACATCCATTTACCAGGTAGTCAGACAGAAGAAAAATTTTGTCAGGGAACACAAGTAATATTGGGATTTTTAATTTAGTATGAAGAATGAATACGTTTTTAAAAAATTGATGTAAATGGAAACTTTTTGTCTCACCTCATTCATTTAGTTACAGATTCATTGGTGACTGAATGTCCTCAATATATTTCTTTTCTATTACAAGTTCTTGGTATTTATTACATTCTAAATATTTGTTTTATTTTAATATGGATTTACTTTTATGGATTTATAGGTTTTCTTGAAGTTTCATTTAAAAATTGGTGGTAAACGAATAAAATATATCTTCTTTGGTATCTCACTAACTATATGTAAGTATATACACATGTTTGTAGTTAGTTTTTTTAAAAAACAATGGCTTACCCTGTGTGTGTTCACACATGTGCTAAATAGCTTCAGTTGTATCTGGTTCTTTGCGACCCTATGGACTGTAGCCCACTAGCCTCCTCTGTCCATGGGATTCTCCAGGCAAGAATACTGGAGTAGGTTGCCATGCCCTTCTCATGGCCTACTCTAACTTTAGATAAATCTCTCAAGTCCTCACGAGCTATATTGTCATAATTTAATCTGAGAGTCAACTTTTAAACCAGGTTTCAGACTCAACTTTTAACTCAGCAAATTTCAATAAAATTTGCTCAGAAAGCCCTATTTGGAAGAAAGATAATTTCTTTCTTTCTTTTTCTTTTTTTTTTTTTTGCTACAGTTTAACATTATGATCATTGTCCCATTTTATTAAATAAAATTCCTAAATGGTATTATTAATTCATGTATATTATCTCATTATGTTGTTTATGACACTTATCTGTACCATTTCTTTGGACATTTAATCATCTTTTAACTTGTTGCAATTTTAAGTACTCTACAAAAATTGCAAATGATATCCATTTTAGATGTTTTTCCCCAAAATGCATTTAAAGCAGTAGAATTATAGGATTTAAACTATTTCTTCAGATTAAACACATGTAAGTGGAATTGTTTTGTCAAAAAAAACACAAAACTTAGATTATAAAAGCATCCCCCAAAAAGTGATAGTAACTTATATGTATGAAAGGACAATGTTTGAACCTTAGAATATTAATATTGATTTAACAGATATTACACTTATTATTTTTTTCAATTTTATTTAATTTTAGTTTATTGAGCATTTTGAAACATAGACATTTCAAGTTATATACTGTTATTTATGCCTTTTTTCATTATATATACTCTTCTCATTTGTATTTTAAAGTATAATGAGTGAACAATCTGGATAAAAATGGCATGTAATTTTTCAATTTGTCTTATTTTTTAATAATAATGTATATGACTATTTGGCCTTCCCTGATGGTTCAGCTATAAATAATCCACCTGCTAATTCAGGAGATGCAGATTTGATCCCTGAGTTGGGAAGATCCCCAGAGAAAGAAATAACAACCCACTCCAGTATTTTTGCCTGGGAAATTCCATGGATAGAGGAGCCTGGCAGGCTACATACAGCCCATGGGATCACAAGAGTTGGACATGACTTAGCAAGTAAACAGCATATGACTATTTAATACCTGTGATAATATCAAAAATGACAAAAATACAAAATGGGAACCTAACAGTAAAACTTTGTCTTTATATATAAATCCTTGACTACTTCAGTGACAATGAAGCAAAATGATTTTCTTCTCATTGTTTTAAATGCAGTAAAAATCCAAACTGTATTGTATCCAGTAATTTCCATGCAGTAGTAATTTGTATTGAATTGTATGGAGTAATTTGAATGCAGTAATAACCCACAAAAGAATTTAAATGTAGTTAAGTAAATGCAGTAAACTAAAATAAAACTAAGAAAGAGTGACAGGAATATGACCAATCTCCAGAGAGGAGGATGAGAGACATAAAAGATAAGAAAGGAGCTTGATATCAAGGCCTAGGGTTCTATCTGTATATCTAGAAAGGGCTTCAACTCTTACATGAGAGGAAAGGAAATGAGTAGAGGCCGAAAATGTGGAAGGAGAGTGAGGTAACCCTCAAGCCTCTAATCTATGGCTAGCACATGTGAAGAAAAGCAATGTTATGTATAGTTTGATTGGTGGGAGAGAGCCTGCTTGACTCAGAAAAGGAAGCCATTAATGTTCTAGCCATTTAACAAGGTCAACAAGCCAGTAATTAACTTCAGAAAGCATAGCCAAAAATCATACGAGGAAACAGAAAATTGACAAATAGAAATCTGTGTCTTTAGAAAGATACCATCTTCCCACACCTAACAGTGGGAGACATTTTTACCAGGTGTGTGTGTGTGTCCAATTCTTTGTGGTCCGGGTTCCTCTCTCCATGTGATTCTCCAGGCAAGAATACTGGAGTGAGTTGTTATTTCCTCCTCCAGGGAATCTTCCCAGCCCAGGGACTGAACGCACATCTCCTGGGTCTCCTCTATTGCAGGCAGATTCTTTACCACTGTGCCACCTGGGAAGCCCATTTTACCAGGTGAGGTGATGTTAAAGTGAGGTTTTGGTTATCACAGGCTTATTAGTGTACAGCAAAGCAGACAAAACTCCAGGTATGCAAGAAAGGAGGAAGCAAAGGATGACTCAACCTTTTTTCTAATAAGACCCAGGGCTGATATTTGTTATCTATTATGTTTTAAAGTAATTGTTCAGGAAATATTTGATCACATAGATATACCAGTAAAATTGAAATCAGTGAAAAGACAGTCTTTTTATAGATGAGAATGAGAAGACAGAGAGAGATGAAGAACGAGAAGGGAAGAAAAATTTAGTCATAAAGACAACAAATTAGGGAAAAATAGGTAGGACTGGACTTTAGTGAATTAGTCAATATATGTGTATCTCAAGAGGATACTCAAAATAATTTGAGTGATTAAAGTGAATTCACATAAATGGATGTATGCTTTCAAATGCAATACTTTTCTTAAACAAAAGATGGGTAAAAGTGGCAATAAAGATCAGATATCAGAATATAGAGGAAAATAACATTTTTTAAACTTGAAGTTACTTATTTCTTTATAATACTATCCCTAACAAATGTGTTACTTGTATGTTCTTAACTATAACTGAAATCTTCAGCATACCATGCCATTCATTCTATTCTTTTTATGTATGTATATGTGTATATAAAGAGGAAGAAGAGCAGGAGGACGGTGGGCTTAATAACCTCTCTGATCATGGCTCAAAGTATCTTTATCAGAAGTACTCCTTTTCCTCACTCTCAGCCTGAGGTTTTTGCTCATATTAAGCTGTTCCATCTCAAATGCCAGCACGACTTGTACTGGGTGAAGGAAGATCTTTCTCATCAGTAGGGCGTTATGTTACAGCGCCTCCCACTATGACTCATTGTGTCTCTGTGCTTTTACTCAAGATCCTTTTTGTTCCATCTCCCTTTGGTCTTCCCTGGGGCTTCCTTGATAGCTCAGTTGGTAGAGAACCTGTCTGCAATGCAGGAGACCCCGGTTCGATTCCTGGATTGGGAAGATCCACTGGTGAAGGGATATGTTATCCACTCCAGTAATCTTGGGCTTCCCTTGTGGCTCAGCTGGTAAAGAATCCACCTGCAATACAAGAGAATTGGGTTCAATCCCTGGGTTGGGAAGATCCCCTGGAGAAGGGAAAGGCTACCCACTCCAGTATTCTGGCCTGAAGAATTCCATAGACCGTATAGTCCATGGGGTCACAAAGAGTCAGACATGACTGAGAAAATTTCATTTCACTTCACTTCGCTTCCCTTCCCTTTGTTCTTCTTGAGGTTCTGGATTGTTACCTGTTCTTTCTCCACCTCCAAGCCAGGCAAAATATTTCAATGGTTTTTCTGATGCCAGGGGTAGAGCTTGATAGAAAGCAATCTAGAGGGAATCCTTACCATTCATCAGTCATTTTAAAAAGCAGTATAATTTCTTTATAAGAACATTAGGATTTTGATACATATCCTCAAAGGAATATAATGAAAGTGATACAAACTTCGTCTGACATTTTATCCCTATTTACAATCTTATCAGTTTTACTCTGTATTTTTGCTTTGTACTTGGTCTCTTCCTAAAACATTCAGAGGTTGTAGTTAAAACAGTAAAGAATATGCCTGCAATGTGGAGACCTGGGTTCAACCCCTGGGTTGGGAAGATCCCCTGAGAAGGGCATGGCAGCCCACTCAAATATTCCTGCCTGGAGAATTCCATGGACAGAGGATCCTGGTGGGCTATTGCCCATGGGGTTACAAAGAGTTGGACTAACACATACACACTGTGAGTGACTAATACACACACACACTGCAAAGGGTTAGAATAGGAAATTGACTTCTTAGAGCTGTTGGATTCTAGACTTCTGTATTAGTCTTACTTCATATTTGGTCCCACATTCTTGCTACTCTAGTTGGTCTTGATATTGGCCAACCTGCCCATTATGTGTGCACCATATACGTGAATGAGGAAAATGAGTGTCTCTTTCAAGCAAATGGTATTTCACCTCTCTCTGCCTTTACAGATAAAATTATTAATATTGTCAGCACTCTGTATTCAGCCTCTAGTTGTATTAAATTATTAGCTGTGTGATCTTGAACTTGTGATTTGATCCCTTATTTTGTCATGTATAGAATTTATACTTTCTAAAATTTACCAAAGAATAATAAGAGATAATAGCAACGACACCTAATAAAAAAATGAAAATTAGAATTATAATTTACTTTAATAATTTAACTTAAAATTCTGACACATGGTAAGTGCTCCAGAAACAATACTTACTATTGTGTTCACTGTTGTGTTCATTGGGATTTTGATACATATCCTCAAAGAAATATAATGAAAGTGAGATAAACTTGGTCTGACATTTTATCCCTGCTTATAGTATCAATGTGTCCTCCTGTCTTTTAAGCTTAATTTTTTAGCCATTCTTTCTTTACACCAACATCCTAGCTTTCTACTTTGCTCAGTAAGCAGACACCTTGAAATAACACTCTGCATTCTATCTTTTTTTTTTTAAACTCTGGATATTCTTCATAAACAATTTCAAGATGGTTTAAACATATATAACTCTCTTGAAAGTTCACCTGTGACCTAGTAAGTTCTAAATCAAATTTTGCAAAGTCTTTGAAGCATTTGATAAGGCATTTTATCTAACAGTGTCACCTCTGACTTAACCCTCAGGCCAGGTAAAATTACCTGATGAGAGAGCAAGTCAAGAGGCCAACTTCCTCTCTGAGGCGGGTGATGGCTGAGCTCCCCAGCTTATGAAGTGAAATTTCATGAGATTTCACATGAAACACTATAAGATGTACTGCCTGTCTGAGGATGTGTTTACATAAAGATGAAAGTCTCCCACCTACCCTGAAAAACCAAACCAAAGCAAGCACAGAACAAAAAAAAAAAAAAAACAAAAAACAATGCTGGACAGAGCAATGAAAAGTATGTGAGCTGATCTGCTGGATTGTTGGCTGAATTTGTGCTGGTCTTTGTAACATCACAGGGTACGTGTCTGGAGTTGCAAATTGAATGATTTCTTCAATATTGCAGAGCACAGGATCTGCATGAACGAAACTTCAAAAGCTACTATATGTGGATAAGTGAGGAAAAAAACAAAGATGGTGAAAGGGGAAGTCAAATCAAGATAAGCTTATGAAACAGAAAAAAAATAGAGAAAAAGGTAAACAAAAAATAAGTAAAAAGTAAGTATAAAAAATTACATAATACTTCTTGAGATGGATTTATTCCAGGCGGGAATAAAGTGAATTTACAAAATAATTGCATGTAGAACATTTAAGAAGGTAAAAGGGGAAGCAATGCCCCATTCCAAAATTATTTAAAAGAGAAACATAAAAAGTTTTTCTTCCTGACTGACTACCCTACAGATTTCAAGCTCCAACATCACAAAAGGTGACAACATCCTTAAAAAAACAGCTTTTCACTTCTTTCTAGTAGTTCTACTTTTCTGACTTAACATGAATTGATAGTGAATTTGGTATCAAAATTGTTTCCAGAAAACAACCTAGGTGGATAAATTCTGTGAATTGATTCTTAGTTATCTGGAGTTGTGTTTCTATCATTTAATGGCCACTCAATAGCAATATATTTATGCAGGTAGTCACATAGTAATCAACTGGCAAAATGTTCATTTCATATCCCTGCAGTGTTGGGCTCTGGTGATGAAGTGGAAGTAAAAGTTGCTCAGTTGTGTCCAACTTTTTGCAACCCCATGGACTCTGTAGTCCATGGAATTCTCCAGGCTAGAATACTGGAGTGGGTAGCCCTTTCCCTTCTCCAGGGGATCTTCCCAATCCAGGGATTGAACCCAGGTCTCCCTCATTGCAGTCAGATTCTTTACCAGCTGAGCCACAAAAGAAGCCCAAGAATACTGGAGTGGGTAGCCTATCCTGTCACCAGTGGATCCTCCCAACCGAGGAATTGAACCAGGGTCTTCTGCATTGCAGGCAGATTCTTTACCGACTGAGCTATCAGGGAAGCCCTAGCTCTGGTGATGGAGAGTTGTTAACCCCAAGTCAGGGACACTTCCACACTCCTATTCCTTTCACAAAAAATTGAGACTACTACATATGTGCTTTGGGTTTTCCATGTCAGTAAATTAATTGGCAAAGAAACAGGTCACTATATTGGTGATTGATTTTGATAATTGAAGCAGAATTGGGGTTGTTACTCTGCAGAGGAGATGATGAGGAGTATGTTTGAAATGTTAGAAGTCTTCTAGGGCTGTTACTTAATACTCCCATATCCTGTGATTAAAGTCAAGGGGAAACCAACGACCCAAGTAGACAATGTGGTTCATGCCGCAGGCAGTAAGACTTGGGTCCTCCCAGCTAACTGGGGTCCTTGAGACAACGATGTAGAGAATGGCTAGTGGGAGAAAGTAATTATTAAGAAAAACTCTAACTATGAGAAGAATTGCAGAAACAAAAACTGCAATAGTTGTCAGTAGTTCTTTCTTGTTTTGATATGAATACATTTTTGTGTGTGTATGTGTAACAGCTTTGTTATATTAACATACATTAAGTAAAATCCCCAGTGTCAGTGTCAGATGGTGAAACAAGGTTCAACAAAAGACCACAAGAGAAATTGAAATAGAGATGTTTATTACTCACAGGTCCTGGAGGAAGTACTTAACATGCCTTGAGAGGTCACATGGGGAGGTCAGGGCTGCATGCAGGCAAAGTGGGAGACAGGACCCAGAACAGTGCCTTTCTCACGGTCTGCAGGTAGGGTGCTTTGATGTTCCAGGGCTGAGGTCGGATTACTCAATTTAAGCCAAAAATTGTAGGGTTTTGGTAAAACTTCACAGGGCACACCAAGGGAAGACCTTGGGGAAAAGGAGACTATTTACCATGAGGACTGTTGGTAATGTCAGTGCAGGAATTTGTATTTGTTTGTGACTCTTCAGACTGTTTCCTAGGGTGTGCTTGAGCATGAGGGGCTAAGGTTAATGTAAAGTCACACAGTTTGCTTGGCCAAAAAAAGAAAAAGAAAAAAAAAGGATGCTGAGATGGCGATACAGAGGAGGTGGAGCAGCTTAAACTCTGGACAGTGTGTATATATACGAGTTTCCCTCTTATCTTTCCCCTACTCAACAACAATAAAGTATGCTAATAGTAGTTAACCTTGGAGAAGGCAACCGCACCCCACTGCAGTACTCTCGCCTGGAAAATCCCATGGACGGAGGAGCCTGGTGGGCTGCGGTCCATGGGGTCGCGAAGAGTCGGACACGACTGAACGACTTCACTTTCACTTTTCATTTTCACGCATTGGAGAAGGAAATGGCAACCCACTCCAGTGTTCTTGCCTGGAGAATCCCAGGGACGGGGGAGACTGGTGGGCTGCCGTCTATGGGATCACACAGAGTCAGACATGACTGAAGCGACTTAGCAGCAGCAGCAGTTAACCTTATATCTCAGTATTAAGTTATAAACTTACCCATCTGCCATGGCAGGAGACATAAGATATGCGGGTTCGATCCCTGGATTGGAAGACCACTGGAGAAGGAAATAACAACCCACTCCAGTGCTCTTGCCTGGAGAATCCCGTGGAGAGAGGAGCTTGGCGGGTTATAGTCCATAGGGTCGCAGAGAGTCCGACAGGGCTGAAGCGACTTAGCAGTAGCAGACAAGTTATAAATAGGATACTGAGACTTAGGGAGAAAAAGAATGAACACCAACTAAAGGTGGAAAAGAGCTTTAGTATCTTCTTTTGGGGAAAGAGTAAGCTTGCTTGCAAGTAGGATAACTGTATCGGGTCTGGTGGAACATGACTATATTATTGTTTTATTCAGAAGCTGACATGATTTTCGGAGTCCTGTTCAAATGCTGGGGTCATGAGTTGTGCTGTGGTGGCTTTATTGTATAGCCACATGGCTCTGCTAAATTATGTCTCCTCGGATTTCCTGCCTGCTATATTCTGGTTAGGGAAGGGCACAAGGATAGTTTGTGTGTGATCTGGAAGGTGAAAATGAAGCAGTGCCCATATTGCTTCCGTAATCAGAAAGTTGGTGAAAATGCACCGTGTGTTCTTTCAGCTCAGCCAAGTTGTTGCTTATCGGCTGGCTCACCTCCTTGGCACAGAGCAGTAGGTTGGCAGAATTTGTTCCACCTTGCCCAGCTCTTGAGCTAGATGCATATTTAGGCCTATGCTGAAGTTTGCCAACTTTCCTGCAGGACACCAACATCATCAAATTTGGAGATGATGAGAGACAAATACGGTTAGTTTCCAGTTTACTGGCAGCTTGCAGTTTGTTGCAATTTGTGCATGTCTTCCCCCACTTTCCATCCTTATTCCCTTTTTGACTGGCTGCCCTTTGTACCTCAAGGTTCAGCATCAAATGAAAACACAAAAGACATACAGAGTCTTTTCACTCATCTGTCACACTCAAATTTCTGCAGCATTGCATATAAAGAGTGCTTCTTTGATAGAATTCTGACTGGTTCACAGCCCTACCAGATATTAAACCTTAATCTGAAGCCTCTACATTTTAAATAATAATTTGCTGAAAGATGAGTAGTAGACATTGAAACAGAAGAGAAAGTTTATGTATGGAATCATTTCAGATGGAAATGTAACATGAGCTAAAAGCAGCATCTCAAATTAGTGGAGAAGTGGTGAACCAAAAATATATGGTGTTGAGAAAACTGGATAGCTATTTCAGAAAGAAGATAAAATTGGATCCATACGTCATGGTGTATATGGGGCTAAATCCCAAATGGATCCAGAATCTACATTTTAAAAAGGGAATTATATAAATACTGAAAAAGGGAAAAATGAATGCACTAACTAGGTGACTTCTATCATACACCAGATATAGGAAAAATCTTCCTAGCTCGACACTAAAAATTCCAGAATCTATGAAAGTCTGTATACATAAATCCAGCTACTTATTATCAACCACTTTTTATCTGTGTGAATGTGGGAATTTAGCATTCACTGTGTGTAAAATATGATTAGTATAATTATAACAAATTCACATGTTATAAACATGAAATATATTATCATAGGTCAATGTCATAGGTTATATATTACAGCCAGAGAAAGAACGGAAAAAGATGGTGCTGTTATTATGATTGTTGTTATCATTGGTGGTAGTAAGAGCAGAATTAGCATTAGTAGGAGTCCAAGTGTTGTTGTTTAGTCTCTCTGCCCATGAGACTTCCCAGGCAAGATTACTGGAGTGGGTTGCCATTCCCTTCTCCAGGGGATCTTCCCAACCCAGGAAACGATCCTGCATCTCCTGCATTGGCAGGCAGATTCTTTACTACTGAGCTACAGGGAAGCCCAGTTATTCTATTACATCAGTGTAGGTTTACGACACTTTTGTTCTAAGGAGAAACAAGGACTAAAACTATGGATATGTGTCTGATAAAAATATGACTTAAAAACACAATTGTGAAATGTATAAATATTTCTGGGTTGAAATACAACTGCTATCTGATTAGCCTGGATGGCCTGTCAAATAAAATTCAAAAGATTTGAAAGAAACTGTGATAACATTTTGAAAGACACATTGAATATTTTTTACGATAAGCTGTTAATTAAAGTCAATTGAAGACACAAATTTTTTGGATCTTAATGGAAGACCCAACAGTTTTAAAACATTATTAAAATTCTCTAGTAATAACTGAGACACTAATTAAAACACAAGAGATATAAAAATCATTTTTGTATTAAATTCTGTTTAAAAGAAATCAAGCATTATTTTTTTCTCTTCTAATTTCAAAAGTTTCATACATCCATAACAAAATAAGCTAATATGCTTTGCTGCTTTTCTGTCTAGCCTAATGATATGCTTACAGATTTGAAGTCACTGTACTTTCCTCAACAATCTTTAATGAAGATATATTGCTGCTAATCTCATATAAAGCTGTCTTCCATATCACAAAATTGCATAAAAGCATAATATATGAAGCTCTGTGATTAAAGATGCTTGTATAGCTGCAGTTTGTTTCTCCTAAATATTCTATTATTATAGGAAAAATAAACATATTTTACTTAATAAAATAATTTACAAATTAGGCAAAATGTAATTAAAAGGAGTAAATAAATACAGGAAGATGGCACTTTGATTTAAGATTTAAGTGTGGGTAAACAAATATTCTGATGCATTGAAATGAAGCACAGGATACAGGATTGCGTTTGTGGTCATTTTACATTTCATAAAGAGTTTTACTTGGATTTTTATGTTTCATAATTTTTTTTAAAAGGAAGGCATGTAATTTACTGGGGTATGCACTATTTTTTAGTGCTTGTTCTTTGGGGATGGAACTTCTATGAAATAGCAAGCATTTCTCTCAGGAGTGGTATAGTAAACCATGATAAACATGACTATCTTATGCGAATTAAGGAAACAGCTTGGCTTTTTTCACTTAGAATACTACAGGCACTATTATTGTTGTTGTTGTCTAGTCGCCAGATTGTGTCTAACTCTTCTGCGGCCCCATGGACTGTAGCCCACCTGTGATGGACAATAAATCCCTTAGATTTGGAGTCATAGGACACAATTCAAGTGGCAGCTACTGTGTCTTTATTACTTTTGAATCTCTTGGATGATGACTGAAACTGAATCTGTTCATTTGAAAAAGTGACATATCATTATATACCTCACATATTTGGAATATAATTAAATCAGAGATATATGTCTAAAGCACAATGTAGATCATAAATTAACTTCCAAATATTCCTTATTATTAATATGATGCTTCCTCAAAAATGTGTTTATTAGATCTTTCATTTCCTGGATCCTAGACAAACCTATGTAGAGCAGATAATTATTTCAATTCTCCATGAGGATATGGTTGAGATTTTTTTCATGTCCCATTATAATTTTAAACACTTAGACATTATCTAATCCAAGTGTTTCCATGACTAACTTACTGAAAACATATGACCTTTTATATTTTTGATATTTTTGAGCCAAATCTTAAAAATTTGGTTCTGTTTCAGGTATATCTTAGATTCATGTTTATTTGTAATCAGGGTAGAACTCCATCTAAGTGAGGGTTAAAAAATATCCTCTGAGCGTCATTCAAAGATGCCAGATTTGTTATATGTTCCTTTAACTTTCACATTATTTTTTGAAATAATCTGAAATTTCAAACCTTTCTCTTCCAAGTTTTCAAATATTACTTTGGGAAGAAATATATGAGTATTCACATTTATAATAATATTAACTCTCACAGTGATATCTTTAGCACAATATGATAAATGGACAATTGTATCTCCATTTTTCATACAAAAAGACATGCAGAAGGTACACAAACACATTGTCCAACTTTGCATCACTAGTAAGCGGTGGAGTGGCCTTGCAAACGCAGGCATTCAGATTGACGTGATTAAATCTCTATCGCTATACTTCGCCAATCTGTAAGGCAGCTCTCACTCCTACTGCAATAAATGAAGTATTTTTGTCTTCCTGTATCATCATTTGCACACAGGTAAAGCAATCTCATTACCTTTTCACTGTGGTACCTCCTACTTATGGTAACTACTTCAGTTGTCACCTCGCAGATACGAGATTATTTATATTTAAGTAAATTAGAGTTTGCACTGGATAGTAAGTGCTTCCAGGTGACGCTAATGGTAAAGAACCCGCCTGCCCATGCAGGAGACTCAGGTGACCTGGGTTTGATTCCTGGTTGGGAAGATCCCCTGGAGGAGGTCATGGCAAATCACCCCAGTATTGCCTGGAGAATCCCATGGACAGAGGAGCCTGGCAGGCTACAGTCCATTGGGTCACAAAGAGTAGAACATGACTGAAGTGACTCAGTAATAGAAGAGGAACCAAGAAAGATATACATTTTCCTTGACCCGTGAACAAGGACAAGGTTAGGGACGCTGAAAGCTGCATGGTAGAACATTCACCTACAGTCTTTCTTCAATATCCACAGAGGACTGGATCCAGGACTTGCCCTCAGATTTCAAAATCTGGGGATGTTTAAGTCCCAAGGTCAGCCCTCTGTATCTGTGGTTCAACATCTTTGGATTCAGCAAGTGTATCATCTAGTACTGTGTTTACTGGGAAAAAAAAGAAAAAAAAAACTGTGTCAGTGGACTCATGCAATTCAAATTCATGTTGTTCAAGGGTCAACTTATGTTGTTGTACAACCGAATAGCTAGATGGAAGGGAGAGTAGCTAATACATTTTACTACTTATTTTCACATTTTAAAGCATGTCTATTGTGTTGTCCCATATGATATTTCTATTTTTATATTTAACTTGTACATTTTTATGAGTGACAAGAATGTTATATTTTAAAAAATGATACATTTACTGAATCTCTGAATATTTTTAAAGAATCCTTAGAACATTCTTATTTCAGTATTTTTTGAAATGCATGCTCATTCACTGCACAATTTTAATTTATTTATTTTATATCCTATAATAAGCAGGAGCTTTATGATTTAAGATTTATATATAATTATCTAAAGTAAGAAACAGAAGGCATTGCTGATTTGTGTCTCCAGATTTTTTATGTTCAGACGAAAAACATTATATAATACCTTGCTAAATATAGTACACATCCAGTGAGGTTAAAATCACTTTGGAAAATATTTTCTCCAGTGTTAAAACTATAAACAACTCAGAAAACTAAAACATCCTAGTCATCATTTCAGTTCATAAAACTTCAACTAAAAATACTGTCACCTCTTGCATTAATATAAATTAAAACAAATATAAATTAATTGCACATATTAATATAGTTTGTATATGTTCTTTTAACCTAAATTTTTTATATTTCTTGCCTATAATTCAAAAATTCTCTATTTTAGGTTTACAGGTTTTCATTTTTTATAATCCGTTCTAAATGCAAGTAATCCTAAGTTACTTTTGATATTTTTATCATATCTAACATGTGGCTGGAGGATTATTTATTTTTGTTTGTTTATTTGAGGGCACAAACAATCTGTGTTATATCATCTTCTCTAAGTTAAAAATCTATAGATTTTAAAATAAAATTCATGCAATAAAATAAATTAAGCAATTATAATTTTAGAAAAATACAGAAAATGGTCAAATTGGTGAAATTATTTCCCTGGGTCATGTTAACATGAATTGTTGATTAGTTAATATGTGCGGAATTACAGATTTTGAGGGCAGTCTTTCAGACTTGTTCTGAACTCAGAAGGAATTCTTGTCTTTCTCACTGGCTTTATCTAATAAATTAGCTGGCTACATTTAGCTTGTCGCTCACATGGAACTACCAGCTTGTAATTGCTGGCGACCAAATCTCCCCTGTTTTTGAGAGTACCCTTAGGCTGGAACTTTCCTAAGTTCTGTCCCCAAAATTTGACTCACCTGGGGAGAGCTTCAGACCTCTCTATTGTGGTGGCCTGCCTCTCCCTCTGGGAAGCTCTCTGGGCTGCTACTCCAGAGCTGGGTGCAGGGGCTGGGGGCCCTTTCTCTCAGGTTGATAGCCTTGTTCTGTGAGCCAGGAGCTGGTCAGGAGCACTGGTCTCTTTTCAGGTCTTGCTTCTCTGAGTGTGGAACCTCCCACCTCACAACCAAACTGAAATGAGGGTTATTGGGGTCCCAGTCTCAAGCCTGCTATGTCTGGTGTAGAAGTTCCATCCTGTGAGAGGGAACTGGATGCAAAAGGGAATATCTCAACCTTGGGCTGCTCTTGCCTCTAATTTAGTCTCTGAAACATGGATTTGGGGAGGTAAGACTTGCTGGTGCCCTGCCTCCCTTGGGGAGACACTACTGCCCTTGAGTGGAATCTGTAGGAAAAGATTCTTGGTCACCTACTTAGAATGTAGCTTCTATTTCATTCATTGGGGAAGTGGAGTCATGGCTCAAATGTCACAGACTCACAATTTTACAGGATTGATTTAGTAAATTTTCTTCAATACACACTTTATATTTATCATATGCCTTTAGGTCAATTTACAGTGATTTTAAATGGGTGGTTGGTTGGTGTTCATTTATTTATATATTTTTCTAGTTTTTACCATTTATGTATCTTTTAGTTGGGTGAGGGTCCAGATATTTGCCCAAGGCACAATTCTAAAAGTCATCTGTCCCAAATATTTATTTGAAAACACCTAAGTAAGCTTCAGAACACAGAAAAAATAAAGGCTGGAAACTTGCTATAGGCAGGGTGAAGAGCATAAGCAAAGTTTGCAATGAGATTGTGAATACAGGACACATTTAAGGAACAGTGAGTCCAGGTTTGTAGAAACATTAGGTTCGTAGGGAAGTGTTAAAGGAAGAGATTGAGAAGACTTAGAATCACAGTTTCTGCTGAGGAGAATAGAGGAATGCATGCCGGAAAAGACTTTGGGAATCCCTTGGACAGCAAGGAGATCAAACCAGTTAAACGTAAAAGAAATCAACCTTGAATATTCATTGAAAGGACTGATACTGAATATGAAGCTCCAAAAGTTTGTTTGCCTGATGTGAGGAACTGACTCATTAGAAAAGACTGATTCTGGGAAAGACTGAAGGCAGGAGGAGTAGGGGTTGACAGGCGATGAGATGGTTGGATGGCATCCCAACTCAATGGACGTGAGTTTGAGCAAAGTCTGGGAGATAGAGAGAAAAGGGAAACCTGGTATGCTGTATGTAGTCCACGGGGTCACAAAGAGTCGGACATGACTTAGTGACTGAACGACAACAATGTTTATTTGGTAGAGAGCGTAATATTGTTGGTGACTTTAACAAATAGATGAACATTTGGGCTTTTTTTTTAAAAAGTATTTTTACTTGGAATATAACTGCTTTACAGTATTGTGTTAGTTTCTTCTGAACAACATGAATCAGCGTATGTATACATACACCCCGCTCTCCCACCCCACTCCCCAACCCCACACTTCTAGATCATCACAGAGCACCTGGCTGAGCTCTGTGCTCTGTGGCGGCTTCCCACTAGCCAGCTATTTCACATGTGGTAGTATGTATATGTCGACGCTACTCTCGCAGTTCATCCTACCCTCTTCCTCCCTGCGTCCACAAGTCCATGTGCTACATTTGCATCTCTATTCCTGCCCTGCAAATACATTCATCAGTACCATTGATCAGGCAAGATAATAACAGCTGCCATAAAAGGTAGAAGGAATTAATGCTTTATTATAGTTAAATATTAATATCAATATATAATGTGACTGCGAATTTTATGTACATATATATAAATTTTATTTATGTGTATATGATTCTGAATTTTATGACTATACAATGGCTACCAGAGACCCCCTTCTTGAAAGCAAATTAAGAGCTTCAGTATTATTTAAAGTTTGAGAAGAAGAGGGTTATGAACATAAAACTCAGAAAGCTCATCTTCATGATGAAAATTAAATTCCTTAGTGAATAATCTTTTTTTTTCCTCATTCACATGTCTTGTTCATTACATGAGGGTGTGGTATGTGTATGAGTGGTGGGAGGTCTTGGGTAGAAGTACCTCTCTGGGTGTCAACTTAATCCAGGTGTAGAAAACCCCATTTCCCCATTCATCAATATGTCAACTCAATGTCTCCCCATTCTCATTAGGGAAGCCTCTGTTAAATTCAAGTCAGAGTGGTACCATAAAAGTAGATATCGGCCTTAGAATATAGGCACAGAGACTGTGAATTGATATAGATGAGGAACTGCAGAGAATATATGGTCAGTCTTCAGAAAATCATAATGGAATAAACTATTCCCATGAATGATATTTTTCATATAAACAGTAATAACTAGATACACCTAAATATATGTCGCACATACTTAAACTTTAACACTATGGTTGAGAGTGATGTAAATGTTCTCAAAGATAATAGTTGCACCTGTTCACACCCTTTTGTCATGGCCCTCTTGTGTGAAGTGATGCCATCCCCACTGACAGAGATGTAACGACTTCATACTGAAGCACAAGAAAAAAGAACAAATAATGCCAGACTGTTGGCTGTGCTGTCACTGGTTTCTTTCCCTAACACAGTGGCTGACAGCCCAAATTGAAAACACGCTGCGTTTCCCTCGGCACCTGATGTTAGTAGATGCTTCATGTCAGAGGCACAGATCCTGAAATAGGTTAGGAGAGCACGGCAAAGGAGATAGAAGGGCACAGAAATATCTGAGGCCAAGACCGCGTATCTGTTGCTCTGTTGCCAGGAAAATTGAGTAAACAGTGTCCAAGACTGCTCCTAGATCCTCTGTTACAGACCTCAGTCTAAGAATCTCTTCCTGTGACTGCTACATCAGGTAGGAGGAACACACTTCCAAGGCATGAGCGCATTTAGATGCTAAAGAAATGCTGAGGATTTACTTCTTTGTAAATTGATGACTTCCCCCCCGCCCCCCCCCCCCCGCAAAAAGTAGCCATCTTCTTAGAACATGAATGATTCTAGATGTATGAAGACAAGGAAGAGATATATGATCTTTTCATTGATGTTCACTTGGACTAGGAAGAATAGTAATTCATATATTTTTATTACTTAAGAAACAAATTATAATTTTTAGAAAAATTTTGTGGTACACGGTTCCTTAGATTTTGATTAAAAGCGTATAATAAAATCAAATCAGCTCATTACACCTTTGTTCTGGGGAGATGAACAATCTTTGTAGGGAGGGCAACAGAAAAATCACTTCACTAACATACTTTATCGGGTATTTACTGTTGCAAGGTGGCATTGGTTTGTTTGCTTTTCAAACAAAGCAATAGAAATGAAAATAAGATGGGTCAGAATTGGAGAGAAGGTAACAGAAGATAAAATAAAAAGTGCACCACCAGTTCCATGTTCTGAACTTAAGCCAGAAGAGGCAACTGTTCTGTTGGCAAGGGAAAATAAGAACTAACTTACTGAAGATCAGTGAGAGTTATGGAATGGGAAATATTCTTCAGTACCTAAATTTGTCCATTCAGATTGCTTATGGTATTTCTGCTGATACTTTATATATATAGTGCATACGTTTAGTAGATATATTTGTTGATATGTGTGTTCTTACTATGAAGATTCTTAATGTTATGTTGATTTTTTAGTAGTGAAAATTCCCTTTTTCCCTATTTTAATACATTAAAAAGTAAACATACATAGTACATAACCCTTCCACTGTTCATATAGTTCAAATTCTCTAGGATCTATTTAATTTAAATTCACATACCATTTTATACACCCTCACATTCATTCAAATCGAAATTAACTTTAATGTATCTTTTCAATAGAATTATTTGTCTATCAACAGCTTAGAAAAGATGACTCCTAAGGGAATTCACCTTAGCAATCAAGAGACACACAATTTAAAAAGTCAAATATTGACTGTAATTATTACAAACAATAAGTTAATACTCATAATAAAAATGATTATCTTTTGGAGTCACCTTTTCTAAAATGTCCAATCCAAAAATACAAAGAAAAATACAAAAGTAACGTAAGGAAAAAAGAAGAGTTTCAGTTAAAGTGATGTGGGTGCTAAGTAGCTTCAGTTATGCCCAACCCTTGGCAATCCTATAGGCCTCCAGGCTCCTCTGTCCCTGGGATTCTCCGGGCAAGAATACTGGAATGGGGTGCCCTGCCCTCCTCCAGGGGATCTTCCCGACCATGGATCGAAGCCGGGTCTCATGTCTCTGGCGCTGCCAGGCGTGTTCTTTACCACTAGCACCACCTGGGAAGTCCTCAGATAAAGTAAAACTATGGGATAAAACATATGGTTAAAATTAGACTGATGAATTAGGAACTTTGAGGTCATTTACTTTTGTAATTAACCTACCCTCATTGGATACAATAAAAATTCATGTTGTTAGACACTTACTCTCCATTAATCCTTTTGCTAACTTCTCTCAGGCTCCTAATCTTACTCTCCAGTAACTGTTCCAAACATTTATTGTGCCTGATAAGCCTTGAATCCGAGGCAAATTAAAGTCCACAGGCCAAATTTGGCCAAACTGCTGTTTTTACATGGCCCTGAAGCTAAGAATTACTTTTTACATTTTAAAAGAGTTGAAACAGGGTAAAAAAATATTGTCTGTGCTTGAAAATATGCTCCCTGAAGCTTTGATCATGACTGCTTTAATTCTGACATCTCTATCTGCTTTTTGCCTTTTCATACTGTTCATAGGGTTCTCAAGGCAAGAATACTGGTGTGGTTTGCTGTTCCCTCCAGGAAATACTGAGGACAGGAGTAGAAGGGGGCGAGAGAGGATGAGATGGTTGGATAATATCACCAACTCAATGGACATGAGTTTGAGCAAACTCTGGGAGATGTGAAGGACGGGGAGGCCTGGCATGCTGCAGTCCATGGGGTCACAAAGTCGGGCACAACTTAGCGACTGAACAACTATCTTCTCAAGTTTTGCATCTATTGTTTTTCCTTTTTCATTTGATTTGAATCTCCCTGGTTCCTGGTATGACAGGTGATTTTTTTAAATTGAATATTGGACGTTTTTATATTATAAGACGCTGGATCTTGTTTATTTAAACCTTTTGTTTTAGTTATATTTTTCCATCACCATTCCATCAGCAGAAGGTGACAGTGAGCCACCTCATCACTTCCAGGTGAAGGTAGAATTCTGGGGTCCTCACTTGGCCTGAGTATGTTGATGGCAATTCTGGTTTCCCACATTTTCTCAACTGACACCAGGACAGGCATTGCCTTGTTCAAGAGTGAAAGTCTTGACCCACCACTAGGCTTCCTATGACTCTACCCCAGATGGAAGGAGAGCTACAAAAAGACCTTATTATTGTCAGGTGTGAATATAAGTCCAGGCTACCCATGTGGTTTCTGATACCCTCAAATCTCCCCATTTCTCTCCAGCCCCAGCCCCTGGAAACCACCATTCAACTCTCTGTATCTATGAGTTCAGCTTTTTTTTTTTTTTTTAGATTCCAAGATACTATGATTTCACAGATAGAAATAGATACTATGAAATAGATACTATGAAATAGATACTATGAATTCACATGGTATTTGTCTTTCTCTGACTGACATATTTCATTTAGTATGATGCCCCTGAGGTCCATCCTTACTCTCACAAATGGCAGGATTTCCTTTTTGCCTCATGACTAAATAATATTCCATTGGGCATATGTATATATGTGTGTGTGTGTATCTGTATACATACATATATATATATATTATATATATAATATCTATATCATATCATCCTTGTGTGGGCACTGAAGTTGCTTCCATATCTTGCCTACTGTGAATAATGCTGCAATAAATATGGGAGTGTAGAAATTTCTTTGAGACCTGGATTTCATTTCCTTTGGATATATACCCAGAATTGAGATTGCAAGGTCACATGCTTCTATTTTAATTTTTTGAGAGACTTTCACCTGTTTTCTGCAAATGGATGTGCCAGTTTACATGCCCATCAATAGTCCAAACAGATCCCCTTTCTTCCACATCCTCTCCAACACATATTGCTTGTCTTTTTGCTAGTAAATCCTAACAGGTGTGAGGTGATATTCCATTGTGGCCCTTTTTTTAAAAAAAAAGAATAACTGGGAGTTTATTTTGCTTTTAAATTAATTTTTATTGGAATACAGTTGCTTTACAATGCTGTGTTAGTTTCCACTCTACTCACCATGGTTTTTATTTGCGTTTTCCTGATGATTAGTAATACTGATCATCTTTTCATGTATCTGTTGGCCTTCAGGATGTCTTCTTCAAACAAATGTCTATTCAGTTCTTTGCCTCACCATTTTTAAAAATTAAGTTGTTCTTTTTAGATAGATCTGCTATTCTACATCCTTCATCTGCAGATCTATCGATTTCCCCTTCATTTTTGGAGTACATGTTGCTGAGTAGAAGATTCTGAATGAACAGTTTTTATTCTTCGACCCTTAAAGAAAGTTTTTTTCTATTAAACTGTACACGTTCGTTTGTTCGTTTATTTGTTTTTATTGAAGGATAATAGCTTTACAATGTGTGTTAGTTTCTGCTGCACAGTGAAGTGAGTCAGCTCTAAGTGTACATATATCCCCTCCCTCTTGAGCCTGCTTCCAGCCCCTCGCCTCAACCCCCCCAGGTCATCAGAAAGCATCACATTGAGCTCCCGGTGCTATATAGCAGCTTCCCACTAGCTATCTATTTCACAAAGGGTAGTGGCAGTCCTAGTCTCCCAGTTTGCCCCACCTTCTTCTTCCCTCCATTTGTTCCCATGTCCACCTCTACATCTGTGTCTCTATTCCTACCCTGGAAATAGGTTCATTTGTAATGTTTTTCTAGATCAGTTAGGCCATACACTTTTTATTAATCAATATTTTCAGAAAGTATTAAATTTTTATCCCTACCATCTCCCCCCCTACACAAATATTTTCTTTCTTTCTCTCATCTTTCCTCTTACTCACCTTACCACATTCCATCACTCCCACTCCCTCCAATAAATAGTCACAAAGGTTTTATTTCCACACATTTGAATATAGTAGCTAGTAGCTACTGGTCACAAGTGTCTACTGAGTGCTTGAAGTGTGGGTAGTCCAAACTGTGAAGTGTCATAAATGTAAGATATACACCGAATTTCAAGGACTTAATTTAAAAATAGAATGTGAAATATAGCATTAATATTTTTAAAACATCAATTCAAGTGCTCCAAGCCATTGCTTTTCAGATAGATGTAACAGGCTTTTTCTTCCTCTCTCCTTTCCCTCTTCTATTCTTTCCAACTTTAAAAAACTAAACTTGTAAAGCAGTTGTAAGAAATAATATAGAGAGCTCCTATAGGAGACCCTTGATAAAGATACCCTTTATCAAGATTCCCATAATGGTAACATCTTAATAAACTACAGTATAATATCCTAATAAGGACATTGACTTTGATACCGTCTAAATACTGTACCATCATAATGATTTTTCCTTTTTATAACCACACTTACCTCTCTTCCCAGAGGCCTCCTACTTAATTCCTGTCCACTACTAGTATGTTTTGTATTCCTGTAACTTGTCATTTCAAGAGCATTGTGTAAATGGAATGATATATTATGTAATGTTTTTGAGATTGGCTTTTCTCACTCAGCCTAATTCTCTGGGATTTCTTCTAGGTTGTTGGAAGTATCACTGACTCATTTCTTTGATTATTAAGCAATATTCCATGCTATGTATATATCAGTTCATTTAATCATCTTCTCATTCCACTACATCTGATTTATTTTCAAGATTTGTTGTTACTGTAAAGCTGCTATAAACATTTTTGAGCAGGTTTTTGGGTGAACATAAGTCTTTAGTTCTCTGGGATAAATGTTCAGAAGCATAATCACTGTGCTCTATGGCAAGTGCATATTTGGTTTAAAAAACAAAGTCTATCTGTTTTTAGGAGGAATAATACCTCTTTACATTCCCAACAGCAAGCTGTAAGTTATCCACTTTCTCTACATCCTCAACAGCAATTAAAGTTGTCATGATTTTTTATTTTTGCCATACTGATAGGTATACATCGCTATCTCCTTGTGGTTCTAATTTGCATTTCCCAAATTGTTAATGATATAGAACATCTTTTCCTGTGCTAATTTGCCATCTGTTTATCCTCATAAGTAAAATGTTTGTCTTCTGCTCATTTTCAAGTTGAATAGTTTTTCACTATTGAGTTTTGAGGATTCTTTATATATTTTAGATACAACTGTGTTGTTAGATATGTGTTTTGCAAACAGTTTGTCTCACTCTGTAGCTTGCCTTTTCATCTTCTTAACATCATCTTTTGAAGAAAAAAAATTTAAATTTTGATGCAGTCCAGCCTACCAGGTTTTCCTTTTGTGGATAGTGTATTTGGTATCAAATCTCTTTGCTTACCCTTAGACTTTATCCTATATTGTTTTGAAAACTTCTATAATTTTATGTTTTGTATTTAAGTCCATAATCCACCCTGAGTTAAGTTTTGAATAAGGTGGGAGACTTCCACTTAGGTGATGATTATTAATTAAATGATTGGTGATGATTGATTTTTGTCCCTAGGTTGTTTGGTGCAAATTTCTGCATTTTCCTATTAGATTGACCCTTTAATCATTATATTATGTCCCTCTTCGTGTGCTCAGTCGCTCAGTCATGTCTGACTCTTTGTGACCCCCATGGACTGTGTAGCCCACCAGGCTCCTTTGTCCATGGAGATTCTCCAGGCAAGAATACTGGAGTGGGTTGCCATGCCCTCCTCCAGGGGATCTTCCCAACCCAGGGATCAAACCTGCATCTCCCACATTGCAGGCGAATTCTTTACCGTCTGTGCCACTAGGGAAGCCCATATGTCCCTCTTTATCTCTGGTCATTTTATTTGTTCTGAAGGTTACTTATCTTATAGAATATACCCACTTCCACTTTCCTTTAATTTTTTTGTGATATATCTTTTTCCATGCTTTCAAACCACCTATATCATTATAATTGAAGTGAATTCCTTGTGGACAGACTATATTCTCCTCTGCCAATTTCTGTCTTTTAATTGTTGTGTTAAACCATCTGTATTTAATGATATGTGAGAGCTTAAGTCTGTCACTTAACTTTTCTATCTTCTATTTTTTCCTTTTCATATTTTTATCTGTTTTTATTTTTCATTTTACTATCTTCCTATAGGTTACATGAATATATGGGAATTCCACTTTTATTTAGCCATAGTGTTTGTGGTTCTTCAAGGTATTGCATTATTTATACGCATAATTTACCTACTGAGGCCATCATTTTACCACTGTGAGTAAAGTATAGAAAGTTTATTTCATTTTACATACCTTGACTCCTTGTGCCTCTCTTATAATATAATTGTTCCAAATCTTTCCTATCCAGTATATTTATAACAGCATCATACAATGCTGAAATTTTACTTCCACTGCCAAATATAATGTAAAGTGTCAAGAGAAAGAAATCCTTGTCTATTTATTCAAATTTTTAATTAGTTTATATTTTCTTCCTTTCTAACTTTCCAATACACCTTGTATTTAAAAACAATCATTTCCTTTCTTTTTAGATGACTTCTTTCTTAAGCAATACTTTGACAAGTGTGGGTGGACATGGTTTGGGGGTGAGTTGGAGAGTGAAAGGCAAAGGATGAATGTAGCCCGTCATTATATGTAAGTAACTCTTTAAATTCTCGTGTGAAAAGAAGAGCCCCAAATAGGACAACAGCTAGAATGAAGGATGGTGAGCTTTTAAGGCAGTTTTGTTTGTTTTTAAAATGGTAGAATGTGTGTCTATTGATAGAAATGAAACATTACAGAAGCTGGGGATAAAGTGTACAAAAGAAAATATTGGGACTTCACATCAAAATTGCATTTATATCCTAGAGCCCTCACACCACAAGTAGAGAGTAGCCACTGCTCTTCACAACTAGAGACAGCCCATGTGCAATAATGAAGAGCCTATGCACCCTGTCAAAGACCCGGTACAGCCCACATATTGCTTTAAATAGTAAAGAAAATATTAACTGAAGGTTTTAAATACATGGCAAAGTAGGAGAAATCTAATTTTAAGCATTAAAAGTACATGTCTTCGGCAGGAGAGATCTTTTCCTTGCTTTGACAGGAAAGATCAGAGTAGGCAAAGAGTATGTGGTATCACTTAATATGGAACATAAAAATATGGTACCAGTGAGCTTATTTACAAAACAGACATAGGCTCACAGACATAGAAAACAAACTTACGCTTTTGAAAGGGTAAATGGAGATCAACTGGGAGTGTAAGATTAACAGGTACACCTGTCATATATGAAACAGATAAACAACAAGGATATATAAGATGTATAAACAACAAGAATTTATTGTATAGCACAGGGAACTATATTCAACATCTTATGAAAAACTTTAATGGAAAATAATTCAAAATATAGATATACATATACATGTATAATTGAATCACTTGCTGTATCCCTAAAACTAACATAATATTATAAATCAGCTGTATCTCAAAAAAATAAAATGAGATAGGAGGGATGTTTGGGTATCTCATGATGGGAACATACACAGTTTTCCAACTGTCATACTTTTTTTTTTTTCTCAACAAGCAATAAGACAATTTACTTCCTGAAATGAAGGGCAAAGGAAAAAAATGTATTATAAGTTCTGATAGAAAGACGTGAAATGGGACAAACAGATGAAGTTATTACAGAAACACAATAAGAGACTCAGACATGCTGAGGACCCATTTTCACTTAAAAACTTTTGGGGAAATTTATTAACTATGATTTATTGATTTTGTAGTTAAAGATCTTTATATTTTTTTAAACTTATTTTTATTATATGGTTTTCTTGTATATCCTGACTCTTTCTTGCTCAAGGAATTTGGGCTACATAGGGGAGATATGAAAATATTAAATGGAATCCTTAATTAAATATTCAAGCGTGCTTGCATTTTTACATTTGGAACATATATAAGTAAGTAGAAAAATATATGGATGTGGATTGTTTTAAAATGTTCACTTGACTTGAGATAATTGCAGCATCTGGTTTATGGTTCACCAACAATATCAATAAGAAAATAAATACAATATGCTACTTTGAGCTATAAATCATATTTAATCATCCTCTAAGGGCTTATAAACCCTTGTGCGCATAATACCTCATTGTCATAAATTCTCCTTACTCAGGGAGGTAGTAATATGTGCTAATACTTTTGTAAAATTCTGGCTTCAATTTAAGTAAGTTTGTTGTTTTAAGATCTTGCTTGACCACCTACAACATGTGTTTGTAAATCCCTGTATACAATTTTGTATTTTTCATGAGGCTTTCTATTCCAATAAGAACAGCTGGTGAAATTAAGGTTACCGTCCTAAATTTCAATTAGAAGCCATTGGTGTAAAGCTATTTTCAGGATCATTTGCTTGGCTCTGGAATAAACTCCTTTTAGTTGTTAGAAATGTACTCTCACTTTGCTAATGTTTAGCTCAAGAATGGATATCAAGAAGGCTCTGAAAAGTCAATAAAATGTCTATAGTAGATTTTTAAAATTAGTTTGGCCTGGGCATCAATAACTTTGGTGGCATTATTTGTTAAAATATAGATTTTTAATTTTTGCAATTATTTATTTATTCACTTTTGTTTGCAATGAGTTTTCCTTTCAAATTTCAAAGAAAGGATCTCATTGAAATTTATAAAGGATTCCAGAGTTTAAAAACCCTAAGGTCATCTGTTCTAACTCCATCAATTTACAAATAAAATCACCAGGAAAAACACATAATATGTGCCAACTGGTAATATTGCAAAGTGATATAGACCCCCGTTCATCTTGGATATCTGCCTTTTCCAATAGAGTACTATTCCTTTTATTTTCTGATATGACTATACTGATCGATTGAACATTCTTATAGTAGAAGGGACTGTAAGAAAACAGAGCAACTTTCCTATTTCGAAATTGAGTGCCATGTGTTGGAGTTTTGAGATTTCACCAGATTAACACCTTTGAAATTGAATGACTCATTGAAAGACTGGTTAGAAGTGAAAAGAGCAATTTATGATAATAAAAATATTTGGAAAATGTGACTGAGGTATAGTTATCTTCAGATTAAAATTATACCTTAGTCACTGGTCAGTCCACTTTGGTGACCATAGTCTGTGAAAATTAGAGCATGGAATTGCAGAATGGTTTGCAGAAGACAGATCCTAAAGAGAATCAGAAGTGAAGTGAAGTGAAATCAATCAGTCGTGTACGACTCTTTGCAACCCCATGGACTGTAGCCTACCAGGATCCTCTGTCCCTGAGATTTTCCAGGCAAAAGTACTGGAGTGGGTTGCCATCAGAAGGGCTTGAATATTAACTCTCTATTATTCGTACCAAATTCATTCATCAGATAATTTATTTCTTCCCCACAGGAAGAGAGAGAAGAGGTATAGCAATGCCAGAGGTAATGTAATAATAGAAGCTCCTCTTTATGCAAAAGTAAGATGCAGAAAAGAGATAAAAATACAAGATAGTAGGAAAAAAAGTGTATTATCAATTGAGCCCCTCTAAATCCTTAGTACAGTATTGTACTAAGCATGATTGTGACTATGATATGAATATTTTGGCAGTATAGTGAAGCCAATATAGGAACTTTGAATTAAACACATCCCACCATCTTCTAAAAATACTGAAGATGGTAGAAAAAAATACACGAAGGCAAAATTAAGCCAGAAATATAAAATAAAGTAAGAGAAAATTCCAGTACTTTAACATATATTACACAGGATTCATAGATATCAAAGAGATATTTGAAAAAAGGAAATAGAAATTATCAATTTGTCTATTTGTTTAATGCTATTGTAAGGTCACAAGTCAAAAAAAAAAAAAAAAGAAAGAAAGAAAGTCAGTAGAGAAAAGTGAGAAAGACATACCATATCTTCCCTACTCAATCTCTCTACTCAAACACTCAAGTTCTGTATGAGGAAATTAGACCTAGTCCCTCTCATGATATTCAAAGGAGACAAAGGAAGTGGGGATGCAGTTATTTAGCTGTGGTGTCCATCATTCATGAAAAATAGAGGTAGTCATGAAAAAGAAAGGTAAAACTCTTTCAGCAGAGGATGCTGCAAATTTTTGCTCATGTTCTCCATCAGTTCAAATTGCTTGATAACAATACAGTTAAAATCTGAGACACCATTATCCCCTTGTGTGCGAGGTAGTAAAGGCTTCTGAAAACTTGAAGTTTGCATGAAAGTTTTAGACATCAATCTGATATCCGGCTCAACTAGTACTGTTAAATTTAAAGCCATGCGGAGCACCAGGGCAGGGCAATCCATTCAGAAAAGTTATCAGAGAACTTTGAAGTGGACCATATTGACCATTGGAAGATGTTGGTTAAGGAAACAAATCAAACATGAGACATATGCTTGCTGAACACATTTCAAAGTAAAGGCAAGTGAAGGAAGGACAGGAAAAATAATACAGAAGAATAGCATACACTGAAAAAAAAAAATGTATTGATCAACAAGGAAGAAAATTCCACAAATTGTTAGTTTCAGCCATAAAATGTGAGAACAATTGGTCCCTATGAAAAAGGATTATATAGCCTTAAGAACAATGTTCAGTTAACAAAACAGAATAAAAGGCAGAAAGAGTACAGTTGGAAATGAAAATAAAAGAAAAGTGGGGAAGGTTGACAAGTTTGCATGGGAGCAAAATTTGCACTGTGTATACTGATTCAGTGAAATGGACAAGAGATCTGAGTGTCCTCAAGAAAAGGCCAAAGAATAAAAGCTATGAGATGTGAGATATTAATAGAGATAACAGATAATAAAGAATCAGTAAATCTCACACTAGTTTTCTCGAAAAAGAGGAGAACAAGTAGAGCAAGAGCAGCTGTTAAAGAGAAAACTTCTGAGGGGAAGAAAAACCAGTGTGTGTATAAAGAAAGTGGCTGCCACATACATGGCAAAATATAATATTTTCTAAATTGAGCCTGTAAGGCTTTACGAAAAGGTATTAAAAGTTAAGAAAAATATTTCTACTCAGTAATAAAAGGTTTACTCAGAGATTTACCTAAGTTTCTTTTATTGGAGTCTACACACTTTCTACAGTGAAAAATTCCAGTGGAAAGCGTTCAAAAGTAAAATATTCTCTGCTGAGAACACAATGAAGATATACAAATCACTAAGAAAGATTACATATGGTAAAAATATATGCTTTAAATAATTTTAAATGTGTTAATGATATCACTATTATTATATTAAGATACATATTCAATTCATAGAAAACTTGTAAACAACTAAATATATAGTTCTTTATGAATACCAATGGAATACAAACATGGCACCCTTCAAAATACTTCTCAAATAGTATTCAAATTATTTAAATTAAATTAAAATCATAGTATAATTGTAGATAAAATAAGTGCATATATTTGTGAGCAATACTATTTTTCTGTCCAATTTTCAGTTACATTAAGCTCATTTATTTAACTTTTTTCTTTCTGCTTTTTCAAGCAAGGCTGGCTTATAGGCATGTGACCAATTGAGTCATATAGGAGTCAATGCTCTGCCGTTGGCAACTTGCAATTCTTAATAAATTTGGAACAAGAGCCCTTGTATTTTTATTGTGTACCGGGCCTTGTAAATTACCAGATCACTGCTGGTGCCACTCGGAGTCTTCTCTACTGTTTACTTTACTTCCCCTCTCCCAATCTATCTTCCTTTTTTTTTTTTTTTTAATAATTACCATAATCATTTGGGTGAAGAATATTTCAAACAACTGGAAAACTGTAGTAAATAATAAAATGAACACTTAAATACTCTCACCCCTGCAAGTGTCAAATGAAAGGAACCATAAAGACCTTGCCAAAGTAGGTAGAAGGGTATTAAAGTGCATTAAATAAAAGATTCTGGGCTTCCCCGCTGGCTCAGTGATAAAGAATCCGCCTATACAGCAGGAGACACAGGTTCAATCCCTGGGTTGGGAAGATCCTCTGGAAGATGGAATTGCAACCTACTCCAGTAATCTTGTCTGGAGACTCCCATGGACAGAGGAGCCTGGTGGGCTGCAGTCCATGGAGTCACACAGAGTTTCACCATGACAGGTGAAATTAGGAGATACACACAGCTTTGAAGAAATCCTCACTGTAGAAGTGAAGCTCTCCCCTGTCCAGTCCAAGGAGGGTGTGAGGAGATAAGTGGTTAGAGAGTTTGCCATTCCCTTCTCCAGGAGATCTTCCCAACCCAGGGACTGAACTCCCATCTCATATCTCCTGCATTGGTAGCTGGGTTCTTTACCACTAGCACCGCCTGGGAAGCCCTGAGGAATCCATAAATTTGCTCCATCCTTTGGCAAATATTTGACTGTCTCTGCAAATGTCTTCCTAATGTTGCATTTTTTGGTAAGCATACAGTTATCAGATATTTTTTCTCATTTATATTTTTCTGTATCCCTAAGTCCTATTTTAAGGTGTGTTTTTATTTATTTATTTATTTTCTTTCCTCAAGAGTTTAGAAGGGAAAGGACCCTTTGACATCTCAGCCTCTGACTTCAAGCTCTCATTCCCCCTCACATGGAACAAAATGGTAAAATAACAAAACAAAATAGTAGTAAATGAGTAAGTAAGTAAAATAATAAAACAAAATAGCACTCAGCATCCAGCAGCAAATGCCTAGCCCAGGTCTCAGGACACTGTCATTTAGTACACACGTGTGGCAAGGGAAAAATCGAAATACCCAAGTTGCAGGACAGAAGAGAGGAAGGAAGGGAATACAAAGACCAGACCATTGATGGATTTCAAGTGTACTGCCTTTATTGTCTGAAAACCATATTATTTTTTTTTAAAGTCTCCTGAGGCAGACAATCAAAGGTCAAGGCTATGCTTTCTAGCTTGGTCACATGACTGTGTTTTCAAGACTGGGGAGTCACTATCTCTCTTCCCTCCAAACTGCTGTATGGCAATTATGATGTATGTTTCCATGTTCTCTCTTTATTTCTCCTGAGAAATTATTTCTGACTTTATATCATCAGTCTATTTCTTGGAATTCTTCTTCCCACCTTTTTCTCTCTCCATCACTCTCTTCTATTTATCGGTTTCACTACTATGCTTCTGTTATAGGTCTTTAGGCTTCTCCTCTGATAGTTGAAGGTTCTAAATTTTTTACAGCTGTTATACATACAATAGGACTTCCCTTATAGCTCACTCGGTAAAGAATCTGCCTGCAATGCAGGAGAACTGGTTCAATTCCTGGGCTGGGGAGATCCTCTGGAGAAGGAAATGATAACCCACTCCAGTATTCTCACCTGGAGAATCCCACGGACAGAGGAACCTGGCAGGATACAGTCCATGGGGTCGCAAGAGTTGGACATGACTTAATGACTAAACCACCACCGTGCATATAATAGTGACTGGTGATAAGTCAGTTCACTAAATCCTAAAGGATCAAAGTAAAATATCAAGATTCTAAGTCCAGTGATTTAACATCTGTTGAAGGGGATGCCTGTATGAACAGAGCTGAAGTAAGGCTGTTTTATTTATTTATTTATTATTTTATTATTGTTTGTGTTCTGTTCGTTTTTCTGAACCTGGTATTCAAGGTTAAAGTTTTCAACAAGAAGCAAAAAATACCTGACCTAATCTCTACTTCTCAGCCTGAACTATTAGATATATTGCTAGTTTTTAAATCACAGAAACCCATTACATACTTTCATCTTCAAAATAGGTTCCCTTTTTCTCCCCCAAAGGAAATTGAGTTTGCTAAGGTGATATTTGCACATGTCTGAAAAGATGGTTTATTGAAACTGGATAGTGTGTTTAATAGCAGGTATTTTATTACAAGTGTTCTGGTTAAAAAACTTTAACTCTGGGATTCTCATTTAGTGCTAGCTTTGTGGCTGACAATCCTGTTAAAGAAAAAAAAAAATATTCTGACATTTGTTAAAGACTATAACTCTGACTTTATTCAGGGAGGTTATTACCATGGGGATTCATAGTTGGGAAGCTGAATTCAATCTCTCTCTGTGACCACATTCATGTAGTAACCCCTATGAAGGGCAGCATAGCCACCTTTAGCCTCCAAACATTAGAAAATACTTCACAAATCAGTGATTCCATGCTAGCTTTGTCATTACATACCAGTAGACAACCCAGGAAACTTTCAAACCTCCATTTAAAAATTTTAAAAAGGTCATATGATTTCAAGTACTAGAATTCAGAGTGCTGTGATTCTAAAAAAATGAGTCTGTTTTCCTCTATTCAGATGGGAAATATTCTAGAAAAGATTTTGGCCTTAGCATCAGAATTAATCATAACATTATTATTATTTTATTGTTCCTATATCTGGTAGTTCTTAAATGATTATAATGAGGATTTTCTTTATTGTCCTTCTTTTAGTAGACAGTATTTTCCTTGGGCTACAACTATTACTGCTAATATTAGCTAGTAACAATAATTATTGCTACTAATACTAGCTAATACTATCTACATATGTTAGAACCATTGTAACTTCTTTCTTAGATATCATCTTAAGTCTTAATAATATATCAGTGAAAGTATTATTATTCCCAATTTTAGATTAGAAATTGAGTTGGTTGGAGAGACCAAGTAATATTATTTTCAACATCAAAATGCCTTCCCAAGTAGCACAGTGGTAAAGAATCAGCCTGCCAATGCAGGAGACACAAGAGACCTGAGTTCGATCCCTGGGTTGGGAAGATCCCCTGGAATGGGAAATGGCAACCCGTTCCAGTATTCTTGCCAGGAAAATCCCATGGCCAGAGGAATCTGACAGGCTACAGCCCCTGGGTCACAAAGAGTTAAACATGATTGGGCACCACACATGGTTCATGGTGCATGATCAAGCCCAGTCTTGAACCTACATTGTCTGAATTCAGAGCATTTTTTTGTTCAATAGTTTATTATATATAGAAATACAAACCTTAGACTTCCAAAGTTGTATAGAAGTACCAATTGTAAGACACCTTATCTGTATACTTTCTTCTGATACAAACCTAAACTAGAAGTTTTTCATACCAAGGGAGGGACAGAGATTCTATTAGTAACTAAATGCCTCCTGTGTGGAAAACACACTCTAGTCACTTTAGTAAAGATCATCTCAATTGTCTGTCTTTACAACAAAATTTGGAATCATTTATTATCATCTATTATTTTATATTATTTTATATTGATGCTGAAACTCCAATACTTTGGCCACCTCATGCGAATAGTTGACTCATTGGAAATGACCCTGATGCTGGGAGGGATTGAGGGCAGGAGGAGAAGGGGACGACAGAGGATGAGATGGTTGGATGGTATCACTGACTCGATGGACATGAGTTTGAGTAAACTCCGGGAGTTGGTGATGGACCGGGAGGCCTGGCATGCTGCAATTCATGGGGTCGCAAAGAGTCAGACACGAGTGTGTGACTGAACTAAACTGAACTGATTATTTTATATGAGAAAACCGAGGCACGAAAAGGTTAATTGTCAATTATCCTTTGAAAAGCCCGTGGTGCTCATCTGAAAAGGATGGTGGATAGATAGCCTCTTATGTAGGAGAAAAACTCAGTAAGTAGATGAGAAGACCAAAGGGATTTAGTTAAGAAAAATTTGAAAACTTCACTGAAGTCTTCTATGTGAAAGTGAAAGTCACTCAGTCACGTCCGACTCTGCGACCCCAGGACTGAAACCATGAGAGTCCCTTGTCCATGGGAATTCCTAGGCAAGACTTCTGGAGTGGGTTGAAATTTCCTTCTCCAGGGAATCTTCCCAACCCATGGATTAAACCTGGGTCTCCTGCCTCTTGCAAGTAGATTCTTTACCATCTGAGTCACCAGGGAAGAGAATTTTAGAACTAGAAACCCTGATTCTTCACTCTATAATGGAGCACTGCAATTCATTCTGGTTCTTTGATGTTTCCTGTTTATGTATTTTTGTTGTATTTATACTGATGTTTAAAATCTCTGCCTTACAAAATACCTTATGCTCTGCACTGATCAGGATTTTCTGGCTGCTCATGAGAGCCTTAAGTAATTTAAGTGAAATTATTTCTTTCCCACAGTAACGTCAGAGGTAGTTTCCTCCACTATGTATAACCTCCATTCCCAGAGTCACGTCAACATCTAAGATGACTGCTTCACCTCCAGGTTCACTTGTCTGTATTCCAAACAGCAAGAGGAAGTAGAAAGAGAAAGTCACACCCTTACCTTCAACGGTAACTCCTGGATATTGAATTCACCATTTTTATTTACATCCCATTTTCCAGTGTCACACTAAGCCTTAATAGTGTCTGCAAAATGATGTAAACATTGTGCTTTTATTTCCAATATTCTGGGAGGTGGGTCATAGAGGATCTTGCTGTGATTTATGCTGGAGAGTGTTTTGCCTATGTTCTCCTCTAGGAGTTTTATAGTTTCTGGTCTTACATTTAGATCTTTAATAGCCAGGACATGGAAGCAACCTAGATGCCCATCAGCAGATGAATGGATAAGGAAGCTGTGGTACATATACACCATGGAATATTACTCAGCCGTTAAAAAGAATTCATTTGAACCAGTCCTAATGAGATGGATGAAACTGGAGCCCCTTATACAGAGTAAAGTAAGCCAGAAAGATAAAGAACATTACAGCATACTAACACATATATATGGACTTTAGAAAGATGGTAACGATAACCTTATATGCAAAACAGAAAAAGAGACACAGAAATACAGAACAGACTTTTGAACTCTGTGGGAGAAGGTGAGGGTGGGATATTTCAAAAGAACAGCATGTATACTATCTATGGTGAAACAGATCCCCAGCCCAGGTGGGATGCATGAGACAAGTGCTCGGGCCTGGTGCACTGGGAAGACCCAGAGGAATCGGGTGGAGAGGGAGGTGGGAGGGGGGATCGGGATGGGGAATACGTGTAAATCTATTGCTGATTCATGTCAATGTATGACAAAACCCACTGAAATGTTGTGAAGTAATTAGCCTCCAACTAATAAAAAAAAAAAAAAAACATTGTGTATTAACAACCAAGTTCCCAACTGATCGTTGGCTCTACTAATTCTTTAGAAAAACTTAAAACAGATTTTGACCTGTACTATCTCCATCACAAAACCAAGCGGCTCAATGAATGCTAGTAAGTAAAATTGTTACTAGAGTTTTAGTTAATACTGATTTATAGATTGCATTGTTCTAATCATACGGTTGTAACAGTCAGCCATTTGTTTTATACTATTAGCTATAAGATATTTTCTAGATGTGTGATTAATTATGCCCCAAGACCAAAAAACCCTTGCTGAAAGATTATCAGTTACTTCAATAAGCTAGTGTTATATCTGGCAATTTTAACTTTTTTCCCCTGAATTTTATAACAACAGTGAGTCCTTATAAGTAGAAGAACATTATTAGATTTTATATTTTGGAAATGTGTAAATAATTTGGAAATTGTGTAAATATTTAATTTTTAGAGTGATTTCTCACCACCAACTTAATCTCCCAAAAGATTATTGTGTAGTAATTTCAACACCTTAAAAATAAAACACAAATCAAGACAATTGCTCTCCAGATGGGCTAATAAAAAATAATGTAATGATTCATCACACTTTCCCACCACACATTCTGACTTATCTGTAGTTATTCTTGACTTTACCATGCATTATGAGTCAAAATGACTAATGCAAACAGATGCAACAAATGGCAGCTTAATGCACAAACATGAGGAATTAGAGTTACAGTGCCTGATCTAACCATTTAACGTGAGGATTAACCTCAAAACAAAAGCAGCCTTGTTGCTATATATCAATGGATTTTAAAAGCATTTTAAAATATTATTTTAAATTTTCTTTTTCTTTGTGAGTTTTCTTTTCTTTTCTTTTTCTGTGTGAGTTTTCATTAATTTATTAGAATAATAATTTATTTTTATCACATCATTTGCCAACATAAGTAAAACACATGAGATAATGGAACATAGAAACTTAACATCTTAGTCTTCTAAAAAAATATATTAGCTACATATGAGACAGACCTCTTTATCATAATAGTTGTATAACATATTATATATAAATATTAATAAAATACAAATAATTTCAATCCCCCCAAGTTATACCTGGTTGTCATTATTGAGACACTTCTTCTGGTTCCTGTGTGGTAGAGTTTCTGTGATAATTCTAAGATTTTCACATTTCAAACATCATCATTACTAATGATGGAATTTAAGGAACCTGCAGTTTAGCCCTGTTGCTGATCTACATTCCACTTTGGGAATAAGGCATAGATCCCACAAGCCTAGCGATTAGCAGCCTGCAGTGTACACACCACCCAGTCAACATGATCTATATGCTCCTCTGTTCTTGGCACATAATTCTGTTTACAGCTGGTGTTTGAGCGTGCTGCAAAATCCTAGCCAAGAGAATGACTGCACATTGTATGAAATATCCAGCCTGTGCTTCAAAGAAGCTATTCCTCCTCTAAATTTTCTCCTCCTTTCTCTGAGTAGATGATTCTGAAAACAAGGTCATGGTGGTCGACAGAGCATATGATGGAAACAGCCTCAAGACCTGACCCCCCGGGTTGGACAAGGTCTACCTGGTGTCCCGTAACAGGGTTATCAGTGGAGTGGAAATGTACTTTACCACACTAAGTGCTTATACTATGTAGGGCTCTTTGTTACTGTAGCCTGTTCTGCTTTAGCTAAAACATGACCAAACATCCTTTTTAAGGTTAAGCTTTTACTTCAGCTCTCTTTCTGACTACTCCAAATGCATTAGCTTTACTCTGAATGGACCAAAGTGTGTCTTTCTGAGATTAGAGATGACACAATTAAAACAAAGTAAAAATAAAGTTTTCTAGGGTAAAAATACACAGTGCAAAATATAGGATTAAGTAATAAGTATTTATCTTCCAAGTACTTGCATTAACACATGAACATAAAATGTTTATGGTTCTAAACTTTTCCTACACATTTAAGACATTAAGAAGCCTACTGAATTTTTTAAAAATATGTAAAAGTATGTCTCTTCCAACTATTTGCATTACCATATGGACATAAAATGTTTATGGTTTTAAACCTGCCTACAAATTTAAGACATTAAAAAGCCTAGTGAATTTTTAACAAAATATAAAATGTATATAGTACCATAGCAAGTGTTAAGAAGTTTTGTCTTGCTAATTATTCAATTATCACTGAATTAAAATATTAATATCTTATCACTGAATTAAAATATTAATATCTAACAAATCTTAAATAATATAACTCTACTTTTCAGTAGAGACCATCCATCATTAAAAGAAAATTCTTTGGATTTGTTTCCAAATACAAGATCCACAGAAGTGAATTTTTATAAATACAGAATAAGGGGCTCTTTGTTTGAAATTTACCCTTTCTTGTCTATGGATTGATATTTTATAGAAAATAGCTTCATCTATTATAATGATCCTTTCATATGTAGTGTTCTGTTTGGACCTATCTTCTCCTAAAAATATTAAAAATGTATTAATATCAACAATTAAAATTTAAAAATTGGGAACAGGTTATTCCATTAATATTTTTTCTTATAGGAATATATAGTGAGGCAAGGAAAGGCAAGGAAAGCCAAACATAAATTGAGAGTGATTTGTAATAATGCATTTGCTTTTTTCAGTCAAATGTTTCAAACTAGAAGATATAAGTTGGTAATTGTACTTTATTTTTCATAATTTTTACAAAGACATCTTAATCATTGTGATTGTTTGCATCTGGGTATTTAACTCACAAGTTAAATCTATAACATTGCAAATGCATGCATACTCAGTCGTGTCCAACTCTTTGTGATCCTATGGACAGTAGCCGGCCAGGCTCCCCTATCCACGGAATTTTCCAGGCAAGAATAGTGGAGTGAGTTGCCATTTCCTATTCCAGGGGATCTTCCTGACCCAGGAATCGAACCTGCATTTCTTACATCTCCTGCATTGGCAAGCAGATTCTTTACCACTGCGCCACCTGGGAAGCCCAAACTACCTTTTATATATTGCCAATGAAAATTTTCCTTTTTTATTAATACTCCTAATAATACGTGTGAAACCGCTGACAGCTTTTGAAGCCCACTCCCCCCTTTTCCTCTCTTGTCTCATATTCAGACAAACCAGTAAGGGAGCCCAATATTCCCTCCTATCATGCTGGAAGTTCAGACCACACAAGCCAGGGCCAGCGGCAACCCTCCCTATCCTCAATAAAAGCCAAAGCCGGTGTTCCTCTTGGGTCACTCCAAGCATTTTTACACCTTCTTGTGTGCTACCCAGCTCTCTCCAGAAAAATCTCATGACATGAGTCATACAAACTTTTCTTATCCTTGTGTACTGTATATACTGTCATCTTTGGAAAGGGCTCCATTGCACATTATGGGGTGAGTAAACAACGTGTTTTTATTTTACTTATAATAATGTGTCCATATCTAGAATACTAATTCATCCATCAAAGTTAGATCATACTTTATCTGTCATAGAAAAAACTTATTTTATGGAAATATGCCAATACTAGCCCACCCTCTGCTAAGCAAGTATTATGGCCCTGTATCTATCTGCTTTTATGAAGGGCTATAAAGTAGAAATACTAGTGTCAAATATATTGATCTGTTTCCAAGCCATTTTGCAATGAAAAATGTTTCTGTATAAATGAAATTTAAGATAAGTTAAAACTTACTGCTCTATCAAAAGAAAAACAAAAACTAATGAACAGAATAGCCTTCTACTCCTGTCATTCTTGCTAAAATGCTGAATTTTTGGTAAATAATCTTAAATTAATGCCTCATTATTAGGGTGACAGTATATTTCATTGTTTAAATAGGAAGGTTTTAATAGTGAAAGGGCACATTAACAGTTTGCCAAGATTATATGGATAAATTAGGACTGTTTCTGACAAATTATAACACATTTTCTACTTATGTGTTGTAACAGGAAATAGAAAAAGGTCAGTTGATCTGCAGCTAGATCTAACAGTAAAACCTATAATTATAAAGCTTCTAGAAGAAAACAATAGGCAATTAAATATCTATAAATAGGAAATTTGATAAATGTAAGCTATATTTACATGATAGCATAACTTACTGCTCTCTAGAATAAAGAGACCTAAATGTATCACCAGAGATAATCTCAAAAACATAATATTGAGTAAAAACAAGCAAATGAACAGGTCAAACAATGACAGTTCATACTGTATGGTATCATAATCTCAGATTTTAAAAATATGTGAAGAATAAGAGTATATTCATTAACAAAAACCAAACCACACAGTGTTCTAATTTGCTATCAGCTGGAAAGATAATTCCCTAGATATAAAATGTATAAAAGATATGTGGAATAAAGTTTCATAACCTAGCAGTGGTCGCATTTTCCCTGAGAGACTTCAGAACAGTTTGTAATTCTTTGAACACTCCAGGTTTATGCATTTGAAAATTTACATTTTATTAGTCCCCATCTAGATAGCATTCACTGTCTTGATCACCTGGTGAATGAGATGAAGCTCTAACATAAGCTCATCTGTTAATATTTTAAAAGTCTTTGCTGCGTGAATCCTCCATTCTCTCTGCTTCCATAGTCCTACAATACTTAGTGCATTGTCATTACTCAGATCCCAACTAAAACCTGGAATCTTTGATAGAAGAATGATGCTATATTCATCATTATAAGCCAGCACAATCAGTAAAACATAGAAGTCTACTGATAAGTGCTGAAAAAAATAAATTACAGATTTTTTAATGGAGTTAAGTCTGCTGTTGATCCAGATCAAAGATTTCATGTACAACTCAAACACTAGGTCCTAGTAAAATCAGGTAGTTATTATAAGAACAGGACCCAAATTGTACTTCAATATGCTGTGATTTGCTGTAAAATGCTCCTTAAGTAAACAATAAATTAGCTATCAAGGCTTGTCTTATTCTGAACGCATAATTTTTTTTTCCATATAATATACCACATTAAACAAAGGGGCTTCCCAGGTGGCTTTGTGGTAAAGAACCTGCTTGCCAATGCAGAAGACTCAGGTTCTGTCCCTGGGTTGGGAAGATCCCATGGAGAAGGACATGGCAACCTACTCCAGTATTCTGGCCTGGAGAATCCCATGGACAGAGGAGCCTGAAGGGCTGCAGTCCACCGAACTGCAAAAGAGTAGGACCCTACCTAGTGACTGGACAACAACATTAAACAATTTCTCTAGGTAAAATTAAGAAGATTCACAATGCTCAGGTCAAGCATCAACAAGGGGGAAAAAAGTATCTCTTTCTAAATATGTACAACTTTATAGGTTCAGAAAACAGTCTTTTACTCATTCTGATAGTAACCCCATAATTAGAACTTAATCCAAATGCGTTATTTTCTTATATAGTTGAAGTGATTTCAAGTAATATTTCTTTTACTCACTAGTGTAAACAATGAGTTAAGACACAGTGAGTCCTTTCAAAGCCACATAACAGATAGATTTAAATGAGAGTAAGAACCAAGTTGAAAGACTTTAATTGGATTCAGTTTGCATTTTAAATATATAACATTGCTTCTATTTCTTTAATACAGTAAATGTATATGTACAAGATAGTAAATATATGTGTGTGCTAAAACTGGATAATAAAACTACTGATAAGGTATTTATTGAGTAATTGCCATGTGACAGATGGTTTATGCATGTTCAGTGTTTTTCTGAAACTTTATGACAGATACAGATATAAATATGCAAATTAATCAACAGATATTGTCAGAGGCTCTTTTCTGAGTGCTAATTATTTTTTAAATTCACAGAAGCTAGTATTTTGATAAACCTTAACTTTGTATTTAGTATATAGTTTAATTCCTAATTCCCTGATTTTATTTATTGGACAAAAAAGTAGGTGAGGGTTTATTAGCTCTCTGGTTGGAGTCAGGTATCTGGGGAAATCTCTGTCTTTCCATGGAATTTGAGGTTTTAGTACCACTTTTGCTTTTTTAGCCAGCATGACCTTTGAGCATAAGGAGTACAGGACTGTTAGTGGAGATCAGCAGTGCCAGGCAATTAAGTTAGATACAGCCAACTAGCAGTCCAGAGAGCTTCCTAGTGTTTTCCTGTGTAAGTACAAGCCCTATTGCTGCCTCTCATGGTAGCCTTCTTCCAGTTCACTGTGCAGTAATCCTCCTTCCTCTATAGGAGGGATAATTATAGCATCTGCTTTGCCTGTACATTTTACTTATACAAAAACTTATGTTGTTTCAGACTGTTCAAATAAGAGAAAGTGAAGTCAGGAGTGTTATACTCCTGTTGATATGGTAAGTGCTATTCTCAGTGTAACTTTACAAGTTGGAAGAGGCAAGTCCACTTTCTAGGGTTGCTTTTATATGGGAACCCATTCCTGAGGGTTCTGTCCTCTTGATCTAATCACTTCCCAAAGGCCCCAACTCTTAATAGGCTACTTTTTCAACATAGGAATGTTAACAAACACTTAATCAATAGCAAATGAAAGTCACAATTCCCCAACAGGTCACCAGAACCTTCTGGTGACCTGTTGGGGAATTGTGACTTTCATTTTTTCTTCTACCCTACTGGTTCCCAGACCCAGACTCAGGGCTTAAATTTGTGAGTGGCAGAGATTCAGATAAAGTTGATTTTTAAGACCTTTCAAATATCTTCAGCCAAGATCAGAAGCCTAGTAAAGCTAGATGGGCTCTTCAGTCTTGAAGTTGATATATCAGAGTCCTCTGAACAGATTGGACCTGATGAGGGGTCCCCTTTGCATTGATGGAGTGTGGTGGCTTCTCATGCTGAAATATACACAAGTCTTTAATAAGGGATGTGCCTCATAAGACAAACTTTTCTTCACCTCTCCTCCTCCTAGTAACTGGTTCAGTGATAAGGGTCAAATCTTCATGTGGTCTCTCTGGAATATAAAAAGAGATTATATGCTGAAAGAGCTGCAGAATCTCTCTATGCATCTACAGCATCTGAGAGAGCAGGAAGGGAGTGTGCCTGAGGATCAAGGAATAAGGAGTATAAATTTAGAAAAGAGAGGTTTTAACAATGGGGAAAGCACTTTTCTGTGATACAAGATTAAACAGTCTCAAAATAGTTTTGGGAGATAATTTAATAGACTGCTGAGATAGAAACTTGGAAAAAATTATGGCCCTTACTAAATGAAGTAGAAATGCTCGAATTTCCCAGTCAACAGGAGAAAAGGGATCGAAACACACAAAAAGAGGGTGTGCTCACATGGGCGGTCTACCGAATATCAGAAAACTCAACTACAGCTTTTCCTTGGAGGTCCAAGAGTATTTCCCATTTATCAAGGCAATAAGGAATGCACTCATGTGCAGGAAAGAGCTTTGTTAAGACATTAGGATATGATTGTTCTTTGTCCTCTGTGTTGATATTAGGAAATGCTATTATGGAATTTGGGTTTCTGCAGACACAGAGACTTAGAAAATGAACTTATGATTGCCAAGTGGGAAGGATCAGGGAAAGGGTTAGTTTAGGAGGTTTGGGAACACATGTGCACAGTGCTATATTTTGAATGGATAATTAACAGAGCCCTACTGTATAGCACAGGGAACTCTGCTCAATGCTATGTGGCAGCCCGGAAAGGAGGGGAGTTTGGGGGAGAATGGAGATATATATATATATATGTATGACTGAGTCCCTTTGCTGTCCACCTGAAACTATCACAACATTGTTAATCAACTATACTCCAATATAAAATATGAAGTTAAAGAAAGAATTTGGGTCTCTAAATCCAAGGGGATAATAGGATCCTGAAGTAAGGCTAAGTGATGAGACTTAACTCTCAGAAGCAAAGTGAGCAAAATTATAGCAATCAATGGCAAAGTCTAAGCAGCAGTGAGTCCCAACCCATAGAAATTTATGGAGATAGTTAATAGAATATGATCTTCTCAGAGATACGATAATGAGTAGTCACCGCAGGGTATTACTTAATTTATGCAACAAAAAATTCACAGAGGATAATTAGGATGCTGATTTTAAAGTCATAACTCCTTGATTGCTTAGGTCTTAGCTATTTCTCAAGTTCAAACTCATTTTCCAAAGATGGGAACACCATTCTGCTTGTTTGATTTCTGGCTAGAGGAGGTTAGGGTTTCCTGAAATTTTGCTAGGCATGCTTTCTGGTTTTCAATCTTTATTTTTTCCTTAAAGTGATGATTATCTTGAACTTGACATTCTCTCTTGTCTGTGGATCCACAGTACTCGCTAATAGTCACCAAAGTAAGTTATCATGTTAACTACCATTCCTCTATTCTATTCAGTTTCAAAGATATCTCATCAGCCAGTAATCTTCCTTTCCCTGGGGAAAATGTAAACAATTGCACTACCAGAGCAATTGCACTACCAGGAACATCCACAAATACTCCAGTTACCATCAGTGATTAAAGATCTAGCCAATCAGCATGTGATGCCTACTCAGTTGCTGAGTCATGTCCGACTCTTTGCAACTCTTTGGACTGTAGCCTGCCAGGCTCCTCTGTCCATGGGATTCTCTAGGCAAGAATACTTGAGTGGGTTGCATTTACCTCTCTGGGGGATCTTCCCAACCCATTGATCAAACCCATGTCTCTTATGTCTCCTGCATTGGCAAGTGGATTCTTTACCACTGTGCCACCTAGGAATATATTTCCAAAATCTTACTGAAAATTTGTTTCCTAAAATCACCCCAAATCTAGTACCAATTGTTTTAAAATCAATTTCCTGGAAATGATCTCTATTTTGGAGAATATCATGCAGAATACTTATTGAAGAGTATTCTTAGAAGATATATCTAAAAAGGAGTTAGGAAGGCAGATGGGGTAGGAGGAGAAGCTGTAACATAGTGACTCCTGTGTAAAGCTGTGAAGCTTGGATGACCCTTCAGAGTTGAAGCAAACAGGAAAATGGCCAGCCTTTGTATCTGTCATTGGCCTCCAGCTGTTTCCAGGAGCTGAGAGAGAGGTCTGACAGTTCCTAGCCTGTCTGAAAAAGCATGAAAGTACAGCCTTCCATAGTGATATTTGTGACTTTACTTTGCTTCCACATTGATCTATAAATTTTAGTACATATCAAGTTATTATATTTGTAGCATCTTTTATATATTGTTGGTTTGTTGTCTGCTTTTTCTGTTAACCAGTTTAAAGATATATAAAAGTATTAAACTATGATTGTGGATTTATTATTTCCTAATTCTGTTAAATTTTGCTTTATATAATTTGGCTATGTTTTGAGTGCATACTTTCTCAGAACTGTTCAGGTTCTTGTTGAATTAAAGATTTTTAAGCATATTGATGTCACATGGCTGCGCTTATCCATAGCCAATGATTTGCTTTATTCTTTACCATGCAAATTATTCCAAATTGTTGAATATATATTTTAAAACAGAAAAAAAAAATAATACATACCTGGTCAACATTGATGAGACTCTGATACCAAGTCAATTATTTAAGGTGCTTTACATTATAGTTGACCTTGAAAGCCATCATCCACTTATAAAATATTAAATGAAAAGATGCAGTCTGACTTCCACAAGAGTGTGAAGAAATATACTCATTTAAACTTCTCACATTGTTTCAGTTGTCAAATATATACATAGAAGTAACTTGAATCTTTTCTATATTTCTGAATATTCATATGGTTTCACTACTTCAAATTGTTAAATATGCTAAACAATAAAAATCAGCTTTAGAAGTTAAACAAATATAAATTCTTTGGTTTTTCTAAAACTGGATATTTCTAGAAACATTAATCTTAATTAAATAGAAATAATATACTAGATTTTTCAGAGGGACATGGAAAAGCAATGGAGTATGGGAAATCGTGAAAACACCCATTTCTACTTTCTTTTCTATTTTACACAATAAGAAAGAGACATGGAAATGTTGAGTACACATCCTAAGGTTAGGAGTTTACTGACTGGCAAAAATAGGTCCAGAACCTGTATCATGTGATCTCAACCCACTATACAGTCAAGTAAAAACTGTATTTTCTATTTCTTTCACTCTTCAGCACTGAATTTGTTTCTCTATAGAGACATTTAGCACTGATATACTATTCAATAGTAATTATCCAGTATATTTTTTCCAATATATTTTTTAACGTAGTTAAATAAGTCATCGAACATCAAATTACTGAAGCACATTATGTAATAATCATTGAGAGTACACTGACTTGGAAATGTTTATTATTTATATTAAATAATAGTTGAGAGCGATTTGAATTTGTTTTGTGGAATGTTTTTTGTGCTGCAGAGTGTACACAAAGGGAAATAAAGCTGGGAAGGCTTCACACTAATTTGAATAGGAAGCTGTAATTTTGGAAGTATAAATGTAAAATTTATATCTAGGTCAAGCAATTCAAACACTAAGTAGAATAGTAACAGGGTTGGGGAAGGGCAATATGCAGTCTGAATAGTGAAATTTCAGTGATGTAAAAGAAAACCAGAAAAAAAGATGGATTCTCTTTTGCTTTCGGCCAGCAGCAAAGCTTAGATTGCCACAGGTTCTAAAACAAAACAAAACAAAACAAAAACCCAGAAAAAGGAATAAAAATTTGCCTGAAGAATAAGTAAATAGAAAACAATTCTACCCCTTAATTTAGAAGCTATTTACACATTTTTATCTATGTTTTAGCAATGTATACATGCTGGTTTTAAGAAGTCAATTTTGTGTTCTGTCAGTGAGTAATCAGTGAAGGAAATACAGAATAGAAATATTTGTTCAGTGTTCCAAGTTAGAATGGAGATAGAACTATGACTTTTATCACTGTTCATTTGAATTATCATCTTGTTAAAAAAAAATCAGTACTATATTGCAAAGTTGAATGTTTCCTCTATCTCTTGTTGGAGACACAGTCAAAAATATTTTCTCTACTCCCAATACCTTTTCTGATTAGATTTCCACACATAGAAACCCAATCATAACCAGAAGAGGGAAACCTCTTGCCCTAATTCAGTTAGAATTCTAAATAGCTGTTTCATAGAAATTGATGCCACATTAACTGGATTTAAATATCTCCATCTCAAATATCTTTTACATTTAGCTCAATGGATATGTGATAAGTATTTACTTTTCTGTCCTTAAAAGAGTAATAGAAAGTGAAAATTGCTCAGTTGTGCCTGTCTATTTGTGATCCCATGGACTGTAGCCCACCAGGCTCCTCTGTTTATGGAGTTCTCCAGGCAGGAATACTGGAGAGCCATTTCCTTCTTGAGGGGATCTTCCCAACCCTGGGATCAAACCCGGGTCTCCTGCATTACAAGCATATTCTTGACCATCTGAGATACTAGGGAAGCCCAATAGAAGAACGTTATGGAATATTAAATGCTTAGCCCTGCCTAAGACCATATCAACTGCCCATAACATTTGAAGAACTTCTGAACTGTGGTGTGGCCGAGACCTGGGAGTACACTGCTCACACGGAGGGGAGAAGCGGCTGTTTGTTTGGAGCAGAATTAGCGGAGAGGCCCAGTTGCCATGCCTTCAGGATTTTTGCAGCGCTCCAGCCAAGGTCCTGTGATCCTCGGGCTGTTCAGTCAGCCAGTGGTTGGGAACAGCAGAGGTTCTAGAGCCGAGCCCTTCCTGTCCAGCGCTGAGCTCCTCACATAGGCAGTCTGTTTGGATCTCTCCTTTTGCTGACCCAGGTTTCTCAGAGGTTCCCTGCAGTGTGAAGCTTTCCTCTCCTTCTTCCTTCCCAGTTTCTCTTCAATGAAACCAGATCTGATACACATTCAGAACTCTCCCTGATGAATTCTGAAACAGGAGGGAAGTGGGGGGCAGAGCACAACCAAGGACCTGACAAAAACTGGTTAGAACCAACTCTCTCTAAGATGGTGGAAGATCTGACTTCCAGTGGACCTTGATCCACATGATACCCTCATTGAAAGACAGTAGCATGCTGAATGACACCCACCAGCTCCAGGATAGTTCCAAGGCTGACAGTCAAAGATCACAAAGTGGACAGTGGCCCAGTTCCTGGAAATCTTAACTGCTTTTCCCAAATAGTTGGAACAATCCTTCTGCCCATTTGTCTATGAAATTAGCCAGCCCGCAAAAACTAACCACTCCATATTTGGGAGCCTGTCGCTTTCTGAGATTGTTCACACATCTGGAGTATGCTTCTCTCTAAATAAATCCACTTCTTACCTATCACTTTCAGTTCAGTTCAGTCACTCAGTCGTGTCTGACTCTTTGCGACCCCATGGACTGCAGCACGCCAGGCTTCCCTGTCTGTCACCAGCTCCCGGAGATTGCTCTAACTCGTGTACATCAAGTAGGTGATGACATCCAACCATATTATCCTCTGTCTCTTACTAAATTTATCTCTTATCTCTTTGTCTCTCACTAAGTAGTTTCTGTGATGAGACATCGAGAATCTCAAATTCACTGGAACAATTCTATCTCTTCGCCCTTTTATAATTTATAGGGAAAGTCACTCAGTCATGTCCAACTCTTTGCAAGCCCATGGACTGAAATGCTCCAGGCCAGAATACTGGAGAAGATTCCCTTCTCCAGGGGATCTTCCCAACCCAGGAATCGAACCCAGGTCTCCCACATTGCAGGTTGATTCTTTACCAGCTGAGCCACCAGGTAAGCCCAAGAATATCGGAGTGGGTTGCCCATCCCTTCTCCAGTGGATCTTCCTGACCCAGAAATCAAACCAGGGTCTCCTGCATTGCAGACAGATTCTTTACCAGCTGAGCTACTAGAGAAGCCCATTTATACTTTATAGGAACATTCAAATAAACATTTTAATATTCTGATGCAGTCTTGGTACTTGTTTTCTGGAGAACCCAAACTAACACACATACATATATACACACATATTAAATATCAAAGAAAATTGGGGGAAAAAAACCTGAAAAATTCACAATTAATTCAGACATAAGGCAGAAAATCAACAAATAAATAACTCCTATATGAGGCTGTAAGTAAGGAACCCAAATCAGAGACAATCAGGGCTATGAACAGACTTTGCTAACAGCAATTGCAAGACCAATTAACTTTTAAAAAGGTTATTCCATGTGTCATTTCCTTATTTGCAAATTGTCTGGCTCATGGATTTAACTTGGACTAATACTGCAAGATTAGCTTGGTAAATAAATAGGATAATTGTCTTGGATGTTCTAGAGTGAATTTTCATGTCTGAGAGAGAACTAGGTAGAGCCTTACTTAAGCTTACTGGGCTGCCATGATTGGGCAAAGAAACATCTCTTCCAAATTTATATCTCCATACATTACTAATAATACAAATCATGCCCAGCTTCATTTCCCTCTGAATTTCCAGTTATGTTAGACATTTTAAAACATAATTATTTTCTAAGAAAACCAATTTCTCCCCTAAAATGATAGTCAAGAATTTAAAATATTTCCAAATACCTACAATACAAAAAGAGGAAGCTTAAAATGGGTAACTGGAGGAAAACAAACTTTATGATGAAGATAAGGCAAATTATTTGTGCTTATATGTTTAAGTACCCACGTGTGTATTAAATAATCATTTGATATAACTTTTTATTAGTATATTCAGAAAGGTGATATAAGGTACTTCATCTGTTAACCTGGGCAAGATTATTTTGGAGTAAAAAATGTAGAAACTAAGGTATACACTGTTACATGTAACAAAACCAAGACTTGAGTGAGCTCAAAAATAAAACTTTATCTTTCCTAGTCTTTTCAGATCTCTCTAGAATCTCTAAATAACTCTCAGATCAAGAAGTGGTTTCCAGGGTTGGGTGTGGGGGACACACATTCAACTTGCTCTTAGGAAAATATGGTGTAAAAGTAAAGCCAAGTGTGTAATTCTAAAACTCTTGGTTGAAGTCTCACACAATTTGATTTTACCTGTGTCTATGAACCACTCAAACAGACAAGCCTATGAAGATAGTTAGGATGTGGCATACATATTTCCATTAATTCATAAGATTTCTAAGAATCTCATAATGGAGTGAGTGAAAGTCACTTATCACATGTGACTCTTTCAACCACATGGACTGTAGCCTGTCAGGGTCCTCTGTCTGGGCAAGAGGACTGGAGTGGGTAGCTGTTTCCTTCTCCAGGGCATCTTCCTGACCCAGGGATCAAACCCAGGTCTCTCACATTACAGGCAGATTCTTTACCAGCTGAGCCACCAGGGAAGCTCCCTGTCATAATGGAATGAACTTCAACAGAAATTATAGAAAACTCAGTGTTTAAGAAAGCTGTAATTGTACATACACTGCTACTTGAACTAAAAGTTGGAATACGTTATACAAAGTAAACAGATACTTTGGAGCCCCAAGCTACAAAGGGTAGTAAGCAGACTGAGAAAAATCACTCTCTTGCAAATCTGGGTTACATTTTATGTTAAAAGAATTTTAATGCAAATGGTGGAACCCAAAGCCCATAGGACAGTTGAACACTAATTGACATATGGCAACATATGTCAGCTTGGATTTCAAAAGTGCCACTCCTGTTTTCTTGCCTGGAGAACCCCATGGGCAGGGACGCCTGGCAGGCTACAGTCCAGGGGGTCGCAAGAGTCAGACTCCACTTAGCTAAACCACCACCACTGACTCTTGAATGCTCTGTGCCTCTTCCCTTCTTCCCCTTTAAAATGAGAGTGTCTGTGGCAGTTACTTTATAGTGATCCTACTATTGAATGTTGAGATGAGCAGGAGTAAATACTTTGACAGGACTTCTGACTAAAAGGAATGGTATTCAAGGAGTACTACCCCCAAAATGATATGCAAGAAGCCTCAATGGTCCCTGACTCTGAATTAGATGATAGGATCCTAAACCTCAAACCTGATACTAATGTAATCCATAAGACTTTTGAGGATCTTGGATTTTAAAACACACATGGGGAAAAACTAAATTACTTGTGGTCAGAAAGCTAACTGTGATTGTTTTTAAATACTTTAGTAGACCACTTGCTACCTCTTTCATCAATATGGAGGTCTAATTTGCCTTTCTTTGAATATGAACTGGTTTTAGCAATTCACTTTTAACCACTGGAAGGTGGCCATAGATTACATATCCAATTATCCTGCTGCTGCTGCTAAGTCGCTTCAGTCATGTCTGACTCTGTGCAACCCCATAGATGACAGCCCACCAGGCTCCACAGTCCCTAGGATTCTCCAGGCAAGAATACTGGAGTGAGTTGCCATTTCCTTCTCCAATGCATGCATGCATGCTAAGTCGCTTCAGTTGTGTTCGACTCTATGCAACCCCAAGGAGAGCAGCCCACCAGGCTCCTCCATCCAGGGGACTCTCCAGGCAAGAATACTGGAGTGGGTTGCCAATTATCCTAACTTAACGCTTTCCTGGTAGCTCAGTCAGTAAAGAACCTGCCTGCAGTGCAGTTTAATCCCTGGGTTGGGAAGATCTCCTGGAGAAGGAAATGGCAAACCATTCCAGTATTCTTGCCTGAAAAATCCCATGGACAGAGGAGCTTGGTGGGCTACAGTCCATGGGACACAAGAGTCAGACACCACTTAGCTAATTTCACTACATTTCAACAGTTAAAACAGCATACATCATATTCTCCGAGGTTCACTGAACTAAGACAAGAAACGTGTATCTTGGCACAATTGCTTACAGTTAATTAATACAATGTGATTTGTGATGAAGGTGAAGATAGATCTGAATGCGGAAGCATAGAGACTAAAATGCGTGCTTCCTAATAGGCAAATAATAATTATTTGCTGACTCAATTAATGCACACATGCTTGGTAGAGACCTAAGGGCATTTGAGATGGTATAAGTTTATATGAATATGGAATGAGCTGGAAATGCCTGCATCATACAAAAATCAAGAGTTATCTGTATTTTAAACTTTATAATTCTTTAAAAAGTTTCATTTTATTATTTTTCCTTTTTAATGTGTTAATTAATAAATTATAGCACAGGAATTGAATCAGAATATGCTATTAGCTTACATATCAATATTTATTTGACTGATAAATTTTAACTTAAGCTAAAAGGGTGCATTTGTAAATCATGCGACTTAGCACTCATGGATGAACAATTTAGAGTCTAATACAGTAAAGTAAGAATAAGTAATCATTATTTAGCCAAGAGGCTAAATAAATAACAGAGAAGTGTCCTGATTCTGATCTTTATGCATATTCTTCCTCTCTGGACTTCCCTGGTGGCTCAGACGGTAAAGAATCTGCCTGCAATGCAGGAGATACAGAAGACCTGGGATGGGAAGATCCCCTAGAGAAGGGAATGACAACTCACTCCAGTATTCTCGCCTGGAGAGTCCCCTGGACAGAGGACCCTGGTGGGTTACAGTCCATGGCACTGCAAAGAGGTGGACATGACCGAGTGACTAACACTTTCACTTTTCCTTTTGCCCCGCTGAAGAATAACAGATGACAATCTAGAAGAACCAGTACCTTTGCAAGTTTCTCTGATTACCTCTCATAAATCTTCATATCGGCAGCTAGAGATACCAGAAGCATAAGGTTTTAAATAAAGTACCCTATTTCTCCACACAAAGAGAAAATATAATCTAATTGTTTAACTCCCAAGTTTCCAGTTCTGACAAAGATCCTATTTTGAACAAAACAAAGAGCTCTTTCTGTGTTGTTGATTATATAAAAATCAAATAAAATGAGCAAACCTGTATAAATACCCATTTTATGTGTTAATGTTCCTAAATGGAAACTGATTTCTCCAGTTTTGATTGTTCCCCATTATGCAGTGAAAGAAATACTCCAGAGAAATGAAAAGATTTCTAACACAGAGTACACGGTGTGAGTCCATTCGGCTGATCACAGGATACTGCTACATCTCTGCTGGATTAAAACTTCAAACCCATTAAGCAGAGCAGAAGCACTGTAACTTCCCAAGTCAAAAGTTCAGCAGGGAGTGTTTCAGGATGCTTCCTACCTCTTATTTTCTCTAATAACCCAGATGCAGTTGTCATCTCTTAGGGCACAGTGGTCAATAACTGCCGTGATTCTCTGTCCATGGCCGGTCGGATAAGAACCTATTTTCTCCATTAATTGGTGAAGCAGCAGTGACTCTGAGGAGGGGTGGGAGGAAGAAGAAAGACTGCTTTAAAATATATTGTAATATGTTTTCATTCTGAAGTCAGGAAAGATTACATTAGGGAAGGTATGTATGGTGCTGTATCGCCTTTGAACCCTTGGTGTTCCCTGCTGATTATAGCTAGCTCTAAGGTGGGACAAAACAAATTAGTCACATTTTGTGAGACTGACACTTTCGTCTCTTGCCATATGGGATAACTGAAGAACTAACTAGGGAATGCTTTCTAATTTTCTGGCAGTGATTTAGCAAGTAGTTTTCTAAATGCAATAATCTTTGAAGGCCATGTAATGATCACATTTTCTGAATCACCATAACAGACAAACTGCTTTAGAAAAACAATAGTTTTTATCTGTCTCTCCATAAACTACCCACAATTTTACTATTTCTATGATAACTTTTATGTATATGTATGTGTACTATCTAATCTAATATTAATAAAACAGTAATTATTAATTGCTGATCATGCTGCCACCTGTATCCTATTCCCAGAGTGGAAGTCAGGCAGTTTAAACACTAGCACTTTTTTGGGAAATAGTTTTATAGGCAGACACATGCCTTTTAATAAATACTGATCCACAAACTGAAAATAATTCCTTTTTCTGATTCTCCAGTACTCTTGCCTGGAAAATCTCATGGATGGAGAAGCCTGGTAGACTGCAGTCTATGGGGTATTGAAGAGTTGGACACGACTGAGCAAGTTCACTTTCACTTTTCACTTTCATGCATTGGAGAAGGAAATGGCAACCCACTTCAGTGTTCATGCCTGAAGAATACCAGAGATGGGGGAGCCTGGTGGGCTGCCATCTATGGGGTCGCACAGAGTTGGATATGACTGAGGTGACTTGGCAGCAGCATAGATATTTATGAAATAAATATTTGTATAGATATTTGTGAAATACAGAGCTTCCCTTGTGGCTCAGCTGGTAAAGAATCTGCCTGCAATGAGGGAGACCTGGGTTGCATCTCAGGGTTGGGAAGATCCCATGAAGAAGGGAACCGTGACCCAATCCAGTATTATTGCCTGGAGAATTCCATGAACCGTATAGTTCGTGGGTCGCAAAGAGTTGGAAATGACTGAGTGACTCATTTTCACTTATGAAATAAAAGTATTCACTAGAGAAAATTAGGTCAAAGGAAGGATATATACATATAGTGTAGTGTTCATCACTCAGCTGTGTCAGACTCTGCAATCCCGTGGACTGTAGCCTGCCAGGCTTCTCTGTCCATAGGATTCTCCAGGCAAGAATACTGGAGTGGATTGCCATTCCCTTCTCCAGAGGATCTTCCCAATCCAAGGATGGAACCTGGGTCACCTGCATTGTAGGCAGATTCTTCACTGTTTGAGCTACAGGTAAGACATACATACATATATATATATATATATATTCTTAAATATATTAAAATATTTCATGTAATTCTCTTACTGCTTATGTAGACTAAAGTACAAACATATATGAAAAATACTATTTAAAGTAATTATATGCATTTTTTTAACTTATGGATAAAACACATTTTTAATATATTAAACATCCATTGACAATGTTTAAATACCTTACCCAGTCTTATAACACAATTTTAGATCTCAAAAATTACATCATCGCATTTCCAAATGGCTTAATTGTACATATTATATGTGTGTGTGTGTATATATATATATATATAAATATTCATTACATATACATAGTAGTATATATAAACCTATGTATATGTATATATATATATATATATATACATGCTATTTCAATTTAGAACTTCAACTAATGCCCATTGATAATAGAGTTTTTAACAGAAGTCTTTAAATAGAAAATGGCTCTGTTGAATAAATTCCATTTATAGTTCCATTTAGAGGAATATTTCTACTATAATTCCCCATCAGGTTTTCTCTCAATGAATTGCAGTATCAATGTACTGAAAAGTAACATTCCAGTTTCAAATATAAAAGCCATAGAAATCCAGCAAAGTTTTAAATTATTTCCAAATCTAGTATAAATAACTTTTCAGGTTTTACTGTTTCTGAATCCTGATAAACTTGATTACCCTTACTTCTTCACTCACAAAAGAAAGCAACAATGCTCTACAGTAGTACCTTTATCAATATATTAACAATGTTTATATGTGATATTTAGAGAAAAAAATAATAATGAATTAGAAGTACTCAAAAATTACCAGTAAAATTCTCTAAAATATTAATAAAATTTCATGTTAAACATTTTCACCCCATGTATCCATTTTTTCTCACCAACTTAAAAGTTCACTAAAACTATAGTAAGAGATAGAAAAAAATTAATGTACAAAGACAGACAGCATTAAGGAAAATATAATAATGAATTAGTGATAGTGACAATATTTTGAGGGTGGAAATAAGGTCCAAGTGTTTGTAAATCATAGTGTAAATAAAAATGTCTGGATAAGAATATGATTAAAGCCATTTAAAGAGCAAGCAGCAAGCATCCTCAGGACTGTATTCTATCATCCTCATCTTCAAAAGAAGGAGTATTTTTCTAACCTTTTTACAAATTGAACTGTAAGTAATTTAGAATGTTATGTTAGTTTCAGGTGGACAGCAAGTTGACTCAGTTATATACATATTCATTTTCAGATTCTTTTTCATTATAGGTTATTAAAATATATTGAATATAGTTCCTTGTGCTATATAGAAGGTCCTTGTTGTTCATCTATTTTGTATGTAGTAATGTGTAGATGTTAATCTCAAACTCCTAATTTATGCCTCCCTACCACCCTGCCCCTTTGATAACCATAAGTTTGCTTTTCTATGTCTGTGAGTCTATTTCTGTGTTGTAAATAAGTTCATTTACATCATTTTTTTTTTAGATTTCACATAGAAGTTATGGCATATTATATTTGTCTTTCTCTCTTTGACTTACTTTAATTAATATGATAATGTCTAGGTCCATTCATATTGCTACAGATGGCATTCTCTCATTATTTTTACTGCTATGTAATATTTCATTATTTATATATACCACATCTTTTTTTATCCATTCCATATCATGGTTATTGTAAATAGTGCTGCTGTGAATACTGGGATGCATGTATCTTTTTGAATTAGAATTTTCTCTGCCCAGGAGTGAGATATAAAAAGTAGAGTTACCATATGATCCAGAGAAGAGTATTTTTCCTGAGAAACTGACAGAAGAGCCTCCATCGTAGTTTATTAGCACACTGGCAAGTGAATGAATCTGCACATTCCTTCAGGACATCCCACATACCACTTGCTATTCCTCTTCAGTCTGGAATTCTGACAGCTAAATAAGTGTACACAAGTGCTTGTGCACACTTCTTCATGCAAAAACACACATCTAGGAATAGATTAGAGTACTTCCCCTCCCCACAACCCGGGAGAATCTGAGTTACTCCTAAAAAAAGTCTTGTAACTACTGATGCTTAGGTGTTCCCTTAAAAATAAAGCTGCCCTCTGCTTAGTCACTTTGCTGAGATCAATTATTCTATAAATCCCATTACCAAACAAAATTTTCCAGTACTTTAATAAGTTACTTTAAGTGTATACTGGCAGCAGAGGATCACCAAACTTTATAGTAAAGGCTAACACTTTAAAAACGTGATTAAAAGAAACAGACAAAACAGAAATCAGGTGGAAAAGTAGATGATTCAGGAAGCATACAAAAATAATCTTAAAAATTTATTAATATACAATATATGAAAGAATGTGTACTCATGAAATAAAAATAAAGACTTTCACCAAGGAGGATATATGGATAGTAAATAAGCATGTAAAAAGTTGTTCAGGAAGATAAAGATAACAAATAAGCATATGAAAAGATGATTCATGTCATATGTCTTTGAGGATATGTAAATTAAAGCAACAAGTTACAACTACACATCTATTGGAATGGCCAAAACCAGAACATTGACAATACCAAATACAAAAATGTGAAGAAATTTGTGCTAGTTTTGCTGTTGTACCTCGAACTTCAAGTTACTGCTACAGTGCATGTTAAATACTTAGTTAAGAGGAAAAGGCATTAAATCTATACAAGATATTTTGGGGGTGCAAGGGAGAGAGACTACATTTACACAATTTTTATTATAGTATACTATTAGAATTGTTCTATTGTTAGTTATTGTTATTAATCTGTTACTATGTCTAATTTATAAATTAAGCTTTATTTTATTTATTTATTTTTCATTTATTTTTATTAGTTGGAGGCCAACCATTTCACAACATTGAGGTGGGTTTTGTCATACATTGACATGAATCAGCCATGGAGTTACATGTATTCCCCATCCCAATCCCCCCCCCCACCTCCCTCTCCACCCGATTCCTCTGTGTCTTCCCAGTGCACCAGGCCCGAGCACTTGTCTCATGCATCCAGCCTGGGCTGGTGATCTGTTTCACTATAGATAACATACATGCTGTTCTCTCGAAACATCCCACCCTCGCCTTCTCCCAGAGAGTCCAAAAGTCTGTTCTGTACATCTGTGTCTCTTTTTCTGTTTCATTGCACGTGTTCTTATGGAGTGTATACAAAGCAATCAAATTGATGAGTCATAGGATGTGCTAATCTATAACTTTAGTGTGAATGGCCAAACTGTTTCCCAAAGTGTTTGAAGTAAGTTATCTGTCTAGTAGCAATGGATAAAGTTCTCTTCTTGCTCCACATCCTCATCAACACTTTAAAAGCAAAAATTTATGTAGGATTTGGTGCTATCGTCAGTTTCAGGCATCCACTGGGAGTCTTGGAACACACCCCCTGCAGATGATTGGGGGCGAGGGCACATGTCCTGTATGTTCTATTTCCAGTTAGTCCCCAAACTATCAATTAAACTGATTGATCCCGATAATGCAGAAAAGATACATACGATTTCTGAGATTCAGATTTTTTTCCTCTCCACTGAAAGAATCAGTATTATTTTGAGTATAGTAAAACATTTAACAGTTTTCTAATAGCCTATTCTGGAAAAAAAGGATAAAGTATTTTTCTTTATAGAAGTAAACACCCTTTCATGGGCCACACAACAGGCTATTTTGGTACAGCTTTTGCTTTCTCAGCCCTTGCTGGTCAAGTAAGTGGAGCATGCTGTTTGCACTGGTCTATTCCCTCACAGGGAGGGTTAGTTTCCAGTTGATGTGTTTGATTGCTTTTCTGTATACAATTTAAACCCTGGAATTTTGTAGCTTTTAAACAGCAACCTAAGGTAGATTATGTCTTCCCCAGTAAGACTGCCAATTTCAGTCTTTTTGAGAGGATAAGAGATAGGGGTGAGAACCAAGGGAAATCATCAAAGGAATGTAAAGAGAGCCAGGGCACAGAGAGGAGAGTGAAAAAGAGAGATCACAGGGAAAATATTCTTGTTATGCATCGGCTCTTTCCAGAATCGGTGAGTATGTTTTCAACTTCAAATCCTATGTTGAATCAAATAGTGTCCCCAGCGCTCTGTTTCCTGCTGATGATATTCTTGTTCCACACTCCTGATCCTGCTGAGTGAGTTTTGCATTTTTATAAGGTCTGATTATAAAATGAGTGACCTTAAATCCATTGCTACCAAGGGATTCTAGCTAATGGGTTTAAGTCTAAATTATACTAGTAGTAAAATAAATACATCCACTCAACCATGTGTTTATACCTTTCTCCATTTCATTTTACATCTTATTGATAAGATTGAATTAAATTGTCAAGACTCACAGGAAATGATCTGGTGTTTAAGATTCTCTAGTTCTTAAAAACACTTCAAATTTCAGAAGCATAGTATTTTTCTGGCCAAGTAAAAATATGTTTAAAAGCATAAGGCATTTTAGAAAATGTGGGATTATTTTTCCCTAAAGTACTCAGAAGAAATAATGCTTTTCATTCTTGATGTGTCCTCTTAAATCTGCCCTTCTTTCTATGGAAGGTGACATATATCAAGGTGATGTAGTTGTTGAGAAGCTAACTGTACAATAATTCAGAGACTGAAGAAAATGCTTTATTAAAATAGTAAAGCACTATTAAATAGGTGAAATTTAAAGTAAGTAATGAATAAAATTTAGACAGTTTTTGAATGATGGCCACATATGCCAGTTCCTCTCACAAATGGCTAATGATGACAACATTCTTTGTTTTCAGCAGTACATTGTTTCTCATAGATACTTATTTCAGTTTGAACTTGGAGAAACATGAAAGTCTTGCTAAATTGTATGTGTGCCCGCTAAGTTACTTTAATCATATCCGACTCTCTGCAACCCTTGGATTGTAGCCCACCAGGTTCCTCTGTCCATGGGATTTTTCAGGCAAGAATACTGGAGTGGGTTGCCATACCCTTCTCCAGGGGATCTTCCCAACCCAGGAATTGAAGCTGGGTCTCTTTTGTCTCCTGCATTGGCAGATGAGTTCTTTACCACCAGTGCCATCTAGGAAGCCCCTTGCTAGATTACCACCAAAAAAATCTTTATGAAAAATAGAATATTCTAGTGTTTTCCTTTCCTCATGTAAGAACACCTTTCATCGTGCAAGACTGAAATGCTATGTACAGTAAACAACAACGGCCCTCCTCCCGCTCCCCATCTCCCCCCACCCCCCGTCCTTGGCTGTCACCTTACTACTTTGTTTCTATTCTTTTGACAGCTCAGATATTTCATGAGTGGAATCAAACAAAATTTGCTTTCTTTGACTGTCTCATTTCACTTTGCATAATATCCTCAAAGTTCATCCGTGTTGAAGCATGTGATAAGATTTTCTTCTTTTTCAAGTTTGCATAATATTTCAGTGTATGTATATACCATATGTATCATGGTTTTGAAGCTTCAGAATATTTTGTTCCTACCTTGCTTTCCAAGCATATAATCAATCTTGACGGACTTGTTATGTTTATCTATGATTTGTGTGTTTCCATCCACTGTGAATCTTTAAAACGTGTCTGTGTGTGTTAGTCGCTCAGTCATTACTAACTCTTTCTGACTTCATGGACTGTAGCCCGCCAGGCTCCTCTGTCCATGAGATTTTCCAGGCAGGAATACTGGAGTGGGTTGCCATTCCCTTCTCCAGGGTATCTTCCTGAAACAGGGATCAAACCCAGATCCCCATTGCAGGCAGACACTTTACTGTCTGAGCCTCCAGGGAAGCTTAAAATAGTTAAAATACGTTTTTACCTAGGGATTTGATTTCTCTTTGAAGACTTACACCCATCAAAAGCATAAAATGAAGACTCTTTCCTGCCCTGAAAAGGGAGCTGTTCTATAGTCCTTCTAAACTGAGGATAGAGATTTTTGAGTTTCTCAGTTTTCTCAAGGGTCTCAGTTCCTAGACCCATGTGAAACTGTTATATATTGTAGTAGAGTGGTGTTGGGAGACATATTGTTAGTTTATATATGTTGAGCTTGAGTTAAGCTTAATACTTTTTACTTTGACTGGCTGTTTCCTGATCCATGGTGGATCAGAACTCCACCACCCAGAATCCACCACCTGAGGAATTAAATCTTAACTGAAAACACTCTCACATCAGGGAGCTAATTTGTAATTCTCTACAATGAACTACTATTGCTGCATAAAAAAATAAGATTTTTTTTCAAAAAACAATCTTTTAAAATTGTTAATTATGGTACTAAGAGGTTGTATCTTAGGAGGAGGAACTATCGTCTATGTAAACTTTTTTTTGTTTTTAATTATCTTTGAATGTGACATTGTCTCATTCACGTTCTGCATATTTTTAACTTTCCAGCCTCGTCCCTTCTAACCATTAGGCATTTTTGAATGCACACTCTCTCCTTTATTGCACATTTCCAATTTTTGAAACTTCTTGATTTTTCTTTTCATTCATTTTTAGTTCCTAGTAATCCTTTCCTGAATTGAATATGTACTTGCTCCCTACAGAAGTGTGATGGTATCCAATATTTCCTCTAAACAGAACTCCATATTTTTTTTTAAATCAACTATCTAAGCAATATTTATGTGTGTGCCCTGACACTCTGTTTCTTTTATCTCTGTATTTTTCAACCCCACTAAGATCTCAAGTTTTAGTTATCTCTGAGGGGCTACTACTGGTGCTTTCCAAGTTTCTTTTGCAGGTACTCTGTGAAAAATATCATAGTCTTTCCCCATTGCACATTCACGTAATCTCATCTTCTCTTAGTTTTTGAAATACTGCAAACACAATACATATCCCTTTCTGCCATCACCTTTCCTGCTCCATAAAGGAATGGGTCTTTCATCTGAATTAATATGCCAGTCACTCAGCCTGAGACTAGAAGCATGATCAAGTGGAGGTGTCCCTGGAAGAGCAAATTCAGGGCTTGTCACTAGTTCAAAAGCTGCATGTTTTCCTGTTCAGTTGAGCTTAAGGTGAGCTTGATCTTTTTCCAAATGTATTCCTTTATCCCCAATAAAACCAGCTCCCTCTTTGCTTCACTTTGGCTAACAAGCTTATAAATATATCTGTGAATTATCAACCTAACTGACTAAGACCATGACTGCCAACATTAAAAAGCGTTCCTTCCAGAGGGAAGATCCTCTAAGTATGTCATAGTTGCTTGTGGATGGAGGACCATTGAGAGACCTTGCACAATACATCTGAACACTCATCTCTTTCCACATGGGAGTTGAAATTGAGAACTGTAGTTATACTTGCATCTGTATTGCCCTCCATCAACTTGCCTCACACATATCACTCTTTGTTTAAAAAGACTTCCTTTTTCTGCAAAATGCAACAGAATGCTAGCTATGTAGCTGATGTAAGCAAATTTAAATCAGGACTCTGAATTCTTCGGGATTTTCCTGGTGGTTCAGTAGTTCAGACTCTGTGCTTCCATGTAGGGGACACAGTTTTGATTCTATCCCTGGTTGGGGAAGTAAGATCCCACATGCCCCCTTGGGGTTCCCCCCCAAAAAAAAGACTCTAAATTCTTGAATTAAATATTGCTATCCATCTAGCCACATAGCACTAAGGAAAATGGAGGCAAATGAATAATTCTGCCCAATGTAAAATGATATAAGTACAATTTAAAATAAAATATATTTCAAAATTTAGAGTATATTTAGGGTCCCAAAATTTCAAACTTAGAGAACTCAAATTTTAGAAACAAGAAACTTATTTTCTATTATTAATCATTGTTTATTCCTTTACTTTAAGCTTATGATATTAATTACATAGCCTAAAAATAGAGCTTAAATTTTCAGTGTTTATTTATCATTTCCCTAGTTTTCTTTTCCTGGTACCCAGAATATGTTAGTCATAGTCATGCAAAAAGGCATAATCTATGTGGAAATAAGTGAATGATCATCTTAAAAAGGTATTCACTAAGGCTGACTTATTGCAATTTAAGATGTTTACCATCCCTCCTTCGTTTTTGTTGTCTTTTTATTTTTCTATTGTGCTATCATAGACAACACAGATTCTAGATAGGCATGTGAAAGTGCTGGAAGCCCAGATATTAGTCGTTTATCCTTGGTAATCATCTTCATGTTCTTCATTCACTTCAGGCGACTATAGACTGTCTCATACTTGTTGTATCTTATTACTTGCCTGTACAGGTTGAAAAACCACTTAGCAGAAGTAGGTTTTCACTTGCTGAGAATGTTGGTTTAATTTACACTATATGGCATAGACTATTTTGTGGAAGATGCATCATTTAATTTTCCTGTAAGGAGTAAATTTGAGAAGCTTGGGGTTACGGGCACCAAATATGTAAATCATTCAAGTGATGTACGGATTGGTTGCATCCTGGATGACTGCCCAGCTGCCTGCCCTGAGCCTAGCATTGCTACCCTGATACTATGCTCCCTGCTGATCTCCAGGTAAGACCACTCAATATCAATAGCTTGATAATTCAATAAATCCTTATTAGATTTTTTGAAATAAAATTCATATGTTATCACAAGACAAGAAAAATTTAAACATAAAATTTTTTTTTTCTGCTCTTTGGCTTCTCTCTCTCCCTCTTCTCTACATTGTACATCTGTATTATACATCAATCAAATCTTCCCCATGGGCAGAACTACCTGCTCAACCACAATGAGCAAATGTTAACAAGTACCAGTATGTTCCAAATTCAGTACTTTGGGAGCTATGTCTCTATTTGATGCAGTTGTGCTAGCTTAAAATATATATATATATACACACACACACATATATACATATATTACATGTACTTTAAATATTCCTTGAAAATAACAAAACAAAGCAAACAAACAGAAAAAAAAACCAACTTTGACTCCCTCTTCTAACGATATCTATGATGATCATTATTTAATAGATAGTGCACTGAATAACCTGTCAATAAATTTGTTAGGGGAACCACTGACTGAAACCTCCCACCCTAGCCAGGCCCTGTAGTAACCACAAGCTACTATCAATCAGAAGAATTTGGGAAAAGTCAAAAGGAGAGAGGAGATGCCAGTTCATGTGTCCCACCAACCTTCCTGAATCCTTCTCACCGGAATTCATGCTGACTGAGTGATATGTGAACCACCAGGAAGGACCGTGAGTCAGAATGACTGGCCAGAGACAACCTGGAAACTAACCCCATCACCATAAACCCCAGACTGAGAGCCACGTGGCAGAGAAGTTCTCTTGGGTTCCCTTACCCTGTTTCTTTCCACCTGGGCACCCCTTCCCAATAGTCTTTTGCTTTTTCAGCAAGTGTGTCTCCCCAGACAATTCATTTTCTGAGTGTTAGACAAGAACCCACTCTGGGGCCCTAGAAGGGATCCCCCTTCCTGCAATAAGGTAAAATATTTAAGCGTTTATTTTTCAACACACTAGTCATGACTGTTACTCAGTTTTTAATTAACAGTGCCTGGTGATACAAACAGTCAAACAGTCAAAAGGACCAGCCCTACAACTATATAACACCTTGGAGTCCTAATCTGTAGTGTCAGATATTTTCATCGCTCATGAAACCTAGTGGGGCCCTCCTGAGTATAAAAATCTTTCCAAGTCCCCATTTCCTGTTAGTAGGCCTTCCCTGGTTTCCAAAGGGCAGACTCAAACAGTTACTAATTAAAAAGTGAGAGTAGGCAGAAACAAAGAAAAGCTGTCAAGAAACAACAGTGCCCCAATAAAGCAGAGTCCTAGCTCCTCCTCAAGGGACGGACACAGCAATTATCTTTGAGGTCTTGCATAGGAACTAAGGTCCCCCACCTTGGTGGAGGATGGTAACTTCAAGTTGAGCACAAAATTCCTGGAACACGACTCTGCCACTTCATCATCAACAAATCAGAATGAAAGGCATCCATCCTACAGGCCACACTCTAAATTTTACCTTTAAAATGCTTCCCTGAACACCACTGGGGAGTTTGGGTCCTTGAATATGGGCCACCTGCTCCCCTTGCTTGGCTGCAGTAAACCTTTCTTTGCTCCAAACGCTAACATTTCGGTTTGTTAGGATTTAGGTGCCTCAGGCACAGAAACTTGTGTTTGACAACAATTCCTGTGTTTAAGTCACCTGAAATAATACTGTTGGAAATGTTTTGGAAATATTGCTCACATGGAAAGAATTATTGCTGAAATGGATAAAGCAAGGTTATTCAGGACAGGGCTTAGTTATAAGTGTGTTTGCTGTACCATTATGGTTATCCACGCGCGCGCGCGTGTGTGTGTGTGTGTGTGTGTGTGCATGTGCGCATTGCATGAGAGATAAAGAGCTGATGCCTTAGGTTGGGTTCTCAAGCAGGTCTTTTTAATTAATTAATTTTTGGCTGTGCTGAATCTTCCATGCTACATGTGGATTTTCTCTAGTTGCAGATAGTGGGGGTTACACTCTAGCTGTGGAGCATGGGCTTCTCGTTGTGGCGGTTTCTCTAGTTACAGAGTACGGTATCTAGAGCACATGGACTTCAGTGGTTGTGGTGGACCGGGCTTAGTTGCCCTGAAGCATGTGGAATCTTGAATTTAGACTGATAAGGAAGTGTAGGAGACAGGGCAGGGTGGGGGAAATAGCTGAATCAGTTTGTGATTTGGGAAAGTCCCAGCACATGTACCCCGCCCCCCGCCGCTGCATTTGCCAATACAGCAGTTCCATAGCTCAAGAGCAGCAATTAAAAGTTTAAAGGCTGGAGAGTTGATATGTCAACTTCACTCTGTAGATGACAGTAGAGAAAACTACCTTCCTCACTCATAATAGCATTTGACTCTTCATTGTTCCTGCCACTTTTCTTACCAGTGCGGCATATTTCATCACTCAAATGCAGATGAAAAAGACTTAAACGCAAATTTCTTTAAAAAAGATAAGAAATCTGCTTAAGTATCCATTCAAAGGTGACTTCAACCAGACTCTAGAGTCTTTCTTCACAGATATAAAAGATGGAGACAGAAGGAGAGAGGAAAATTAAAAGAGTGTCATGTCCAGGCTTATGATATCATCATAATTTGTCTGGAACTTTTTTGGTCTCCATTACTATTAATTACAGATATGGAAATATTTTGTGTCATTTTTTTGTCTTTACTTTTTCATGTAACAATAGTCACTTAGTGTACACTGTGTACTGAAATTTTCTACTTATAAGAAATTCAGAGAATGTTTCAAATACAAACATAAGTGGTCATATTATCCATAATAAAGCCAGTAACTATAATAACAAACATAGAACATCATCCCTGCTGATGCCATTTAGACATGGCTGCCATCACCAAGTTCCAGTTTTAAAGAAGTAGAATCAGGCCTTTTTCTTTCTTTTAAGAACACAGCCTAACATTTGCAAATATTACTTCCACTCACATGCCATTTGCAAGGATTTAATCCAAGGATATGATCACATAATGGCTGCAAGCAAGACTGAGAAACGTAAGAAATGTAAGGTCAGTCACTGCAGAAATTAGAAGTTACTATTATTGCAATGAAGAAGTGGGGATATCAGCAAACAAACAGCAATATGTCCAGTGAGCACTTTTCTTTTTCTGATGCATATGTTTGTTTTCTCTTTTTCTTAGTCATATTGCTTGCTACTGTTTTATGTTTGTTTTGATTTATTAAATTATACTTGCTTTATGGTTCATTAGATTCAGGCTTTTAGTTAATTCTAGTTATAACCTTGCAATTACTTATTTGTACTTCATCTAGTTTACTATATCAAAATCAGAGTAATTTCATTTCTTAAAAGGACACAAAGTCTTCTTAGCTATAATTTTTCCTTCAGAATCCCTTTAGCCACCTCTCACAGCATCTCATATGATGTGCCTCATTTTCAGTTATTCTGGGATAATTTATAGTTTTAACTTTCCAAGACTGTTGTACATGATTGAAATTCCTTACATGTACATGAGGAAAAAATCTTAAGCATGTCATTTAGGATCATAGGCAACATGGACCCAATTTGTCGTATTACCTTCTTTACTTAATTTTCCTATTTTGTCTTTATTTACTTCACTATAAATTCTTAAAAAACCAGCATAGGAAATCCCTACACTTAACCATGAACCATTTTAACTCTTGATGCGTCTTTTTTAGCTTCATAATATTTATTGGGTTTCTTGGTTTCTCTGAACTTCGCTCATTCGCTAAGAAGTAACCAATACTGCCTAACTGAAGAGACTATTTGTGACAAAGAACACAATGAAGCACCTAAATGAATGTTATTTAGGGAGTGTGGGGGGAAATTAAGTGATTTAACTGTTTGGAAAAGGACTTAAGTGCATGAAGAAATTTAATCATATTTTCCCAGGAAAATTCAGAATTTTGTCATGAAGGTTTATGCCAGATTTTCTCATGGTTCTTCATTTTGTTTTGTTTTTTAAAATATTTCTACATTTTGTTTTTATTTAAAATTTCTCAATTATTCATGTTCTGTTATTCATTATCTTTTTTGTAAATTTGTATACATTAATCATGGTGAAATTTTGTGTTTACAATGTTATATCTTCTCTGAGTGTCAGTGGAAAAGAAAATTGATAGTGCATATTTAAAATATTCATCATAATCCTAAGTCTTGAATTGTTGTAAACTACCTTTATTTTTGGGCTTCCCTGGTGGCTCAGTTGTAAAGAATCTGCCTGCCAATGCAGAAGATGCAGGTTCGATTCTGGGTCAGGAAGATCTCCTGAAGAAGGAAATGACCTAGTCCAGTATTCTTACCTGGGAGATCACATGGACCGAGGAGCCCGGTGGGCTACAGTCCAAGGAGTTGCAAAAGAATTGTTTGTAACTTAGCAACTAAACAACAACAACCTTTATATTTCCAATCCTCATTCCTTGGTTTATGACATTAAAATGAGAGCTATACTAGATCTCAACATTCGGTCTTTGTCTTTCTATACTACTCTGTTTCAGATGCTTCAGAAGATGAGTTTTGTAGATCAAGAGAGTAGTTAAGTAATTCACTCTTAACAGGACATAATAATACTTAATTAGGACCTACCTAAACTATCACCAATTTCTAACAGTCAATGAACATCCCCTACTGGGAATTTTTTTTTTTTAATATGAGTGCTTGTGGCTTAGAAAAGGGAGTAATGCTAAGATAAAGTGAGTCTTAGGTTTCAAACTATAAATGTAGTTTAGGACTTACAAACAGCTTCTTAAATATTACATGCTAGATTTTACATTTACAAAAATAGGTTTAATTTTGTTTTCATTTGGTTTTGGAGACCGAGTTTTGATTTTTGCAAATTTTTTTTTGGCCAAACTGAACAACTACTACACTTTGTGGGAATAAAATTCCAGCTCAAGGAGATACAAAGAAACTAAGCTGAGATTGGATAGTGTTTAACTGTATGTGAAATATTGAAGAGTGCCTAGATTTTGCTAGTACTGCATTTTTATTTCTCTTACTTTGGCTTTTTTCTCCATAAAGTAAAACATTCTCCGTTCAACTATAACGTAATGTGTGTATCCCTAAAAATCACCAAGCTATGCAAAATTGCACAGTGAAATAGCATCAGGGTCTATGGGGGAGAAGGCTCTGGGACACAAGTGAAAAACTTCATCAGTGATGCATAAAAAGAAAAAGATATAAATTAATTCAAAAAGTGTAGCACAGTAATAGACATTACCTTGTTAAGGCAAGGTATATATATATATATATAAATACTACAATATATATGGCATCTCACCTTGAATATAAACTGAAGCTTTCTTGTAAAATTGAAAGCTTGTGTCTTGTGAGCTATGGTGAAGCAGTGGAAGAAGAGCTATCTGGAATTGGACAGAAAGTTGTAACAGCACATACACAAGGGTTTGACTCAAAAAGTTTATGGTGAAATGATGTACATCATAGATATTTAGAGCTTGCTTGTCTATTTTGTGCATTCCTATTCTCAGATCAGCCAGGTGCAGTTTGTTGCATTAATATTTCCATGAATGAAATCATGCATTAAAAAACACATTGCATTATTCTCAAATTATTTCTTAATATATAGTTGCCTTGGTACAAATTTACATTTTGGAAAGAATTACTACAACAGAATTGCCTGTGTGTGTGTGTGTGTCTGTGTATTTTGTAGTAAGCACAGAATGAATAAAGGCATATCTGGGTCACTCTTCTTTTGACTGGTATTAGAAGATGAAAAAAGTCAATAAAAGGAAGATTTAGGGATAAGGATGTAAGGTAGAAATGACCCTGCTCACTAGCCCTTATAGGCTTGACATTGGGAAACAATGAAAATAAATATGTATGGCTTAAATAGTCATAAATTTATTCATGTTAAAGGCATGAATTTATGAAGTATCAAACAAAGGCGTAACTAATATTTTGATGGGCGTTCCATGTTATTGGAGTTTTGAGTTTATTGGTCCTGAATCTAAAACAGTTGACAAAGATAGGTTAGTAAACCAGAAAAGTTCTTTTCTGTTTCTCCTTTCTTCATGATAATCCTAAATAGTGCGCTGGTCCACAGCTGGAATGAAGTGTTTTAATGAAGTGATTCATTAAAATTTGTATTCTACTTTTTTTAAACATCAATTTAGCTAGTAATTACTATCACATAAAGGGGTGAGAGTAAGTATAGTTTTTAGTTTTTAAGACAGGCTCTGTTTCTACTGCATTGGCAGGTTCTTTAACACCTGAACCACCAGGGAAGCTCAAGAAATGCTTGTGTTTCTTACCAGAATCATTGACAATGTTGACAAGAACTTATAATTGTTTTTGTACTATTGGAAATGAACCAACTGATAAATTTGGAGCTGGAATAGTTCAGTTTTAGATGGCAGAAAGATATTTTGATGGGAAAAAGTCCACAATGAGGCCAACTGGGGAGAAAAAAAAATAAAACCTCCCAAACCAAGTTACAGTTATAAGTTACCAATTTAGAAATGAACTGACAAATGATTGCAGCCTGAAACATTAGAATGAATTGGATTGTCAACTACTTTCAGCCATTTGGGGGAACATTTCCAGCTTGAGTGAAATTAGAATCATTTTATTACTGTTGTCATTTTCAAGTCTAACCCTAACCCTCTACAAAGTTATCATGTCTGAATTTGATTCTACTCATGCAAAAAGCAGATGTTGGCATATTTATTGGAAACATTCAGGTTAAGTTTCACGGTAATTGAGCACACATTGATGCAGTTTCCTGGGTTTGTTGTATATATTTGGTTTTCATTTTGAGTACCCACAAGTTACAGCTGTACCCCGCTCCATTGCCTCAGTCGTGTCTGACTCTTTGTGACCCTGTGGACTGTAGCCCACCAGGCTCCTCTGTCCATGGGATTCCCCAGGCAAGAATACTGGAGTGGGTTGCCATGCCCTCCTCCAGGGGATCTTTCCAACCCAAGGATCAGATCTGCATCTCCTGTGTCTCCCACATTGCAGAGAATTCTTTACCCACTGAGTCACCGGTACATTACACTCTTCAACCTCTCTGAGAAATACTTTTATTTGCTGTAGCCTTCTGTGCTGTCTGCACCATCTCATTCTGATGGAATGTAAACATACATCCTGCAAATCTTTTAGGGCAAAGCTCAATGAATTACTGATGTAAAAGAAAAATTAGCTGAACTACTAGTTAATGAGGCTTTCCTGATAGCTCAGTTGGTAAAGAATCCTCCTGCAATGCAGGAAACCCCAGTGTGATTCCTGGGTCAGGAAGATCTCCTGGAGAAGGGATAGGCTTCCCTTGTGACTCAGCTGGTAAAGAATCTGCCTGCAATGTGGGAGACCTGGGTTAGATCCTTGGGTTGGAAAGATCCCCTGGAGAAGGGAAAGGCTACCCACTCCAGTATTCTGGCCTGGAAAATTCCATGGACTGTATAGTCCATGAGATCGCAAAGAATCGGACACAACTGAGTGACTTTCACTCATAAGTTAATGAGGTTTTTTCTTGTATACTTTCTTCCTTGTAAGTGAAAACACAGAATTGTTATTGCTAAGTGTAGTCAACATGCTGTTATTATTATATTATTATTACAATAACCATGTTAAATATTAGAGCTGCAGAACTTATTTGTCTCATAACTGGAAGTTTGTACCCTTTGACTTGGACTATCCAGTTGACTCAGCAGTAAAGAATCCACCTGCAATGCAAGAGACACAAGAGATGTGGGTTCAATCCCTGAGTCGGGAAGATCCCCTGGAGGAGGAAATGACAACCCACTCCAGTATTCTTGCTGGGAAAATCCCATCAACAAAGGAGCCTGGCTGGCTACAGTCCATGGAGTGGCAAAGAGTCGGACACAACTGAGCAACTGAACACACATATATGCTTTGACCTATATCTCTCTATTTCCCCCACCCCATCAGCCCCTGACAACCACCCACCTTCTCTCTGTTTCTATGAGTATGTTTTTTTAAGTGTAACCCTATGGACTCTAGCCTCCAGGCTCCTCTGTCCATGGGATTCTCCAGGCAAGAATACTGGATTATATATATCTATATATATAATTTTTTTTTCTTTATCCATTTATCCATTCAAAGTCACTTAGGTTGTTTCCCTACCTTTACTATTGTGAACAATGCTGCAATGTACATAAGGATGCTAGTGAATATCTCTTTGAAGTAATGATTTTATTTCCTTCTTGTATATACTCAAAAGTGGGATTGCTGGATCATAGTGTAGTTTCATTTTCCCTTTTTTTTTTGAAGGACCTCCATATTGTTTTCCAGAATGGCTGTACTGATTTTCATTCCCACCAACAGAGTACATTCATTATTATCATACCTAGCTTTTTGGATAATAGCCATCCTAACAGATATGAGGTAATATCATATTATGGTTTTGATTTATAATTTCCTGATGATAAGCAAATGTGCTCAGCATCTTCTTGTATTTGTTTGCCATTGTATGCCTTTATGGAAATATCTATTCAGGTCCTTTGTTCATTTTTTAATTTGATTATTTGTTTTTTGTTATTAAGTTGCATGAGTTCCTTATATGTTTTAGGAATTCATGTTTTATCTGGTAGGATATGTTTTATCTGGTAGGATATGCTTTATATCCTACCAGATATCACAAATAAATAGAAAGATAGAAAGATATCATGTGTTTATGGATTGGAAGAATTAACATTCTTAAAATGCCCATACTATCCAAAGCAATCTACAGATTCAATGAAATTCCTATGATATTCCTATCAAAATTCCAATGGTATTTACTGAAATAGAAAAAAAGTTCTAAAATTTTTATGTAATCACAAAGATCCCATATAGCCAAAGCAATCATAAGAAGGAAGAACAATGTTATAGGCAGAACACTATATTTCAAATTGCACTACAAAGCTTCCAAAGTGGAAACAGTATGTCACTGACATAAAAAGAGACAGACACTGGTGGAACAGAGTGGAGAGCCCAGAAGTAAACCCATATATATACAAACAGTCAGCTGATATTTGACAGGGGAACTAAGAATACACAGTGCAGAAAGAATGGCATCTTCAATAAATGATGTTAGGATACTGGATGTTCACATGCAAAATAATGTTTTTGGACTTCTATTTTACATAAGTCACAAAAATTAATTTAAAAGACTAAAATGTAAGACTTGAGCCCCCATCCCCCCCCAAAATATCTCCTAGAAGAAAACACAGAGGAAAAGCCCTTTGGTGTTGGTCTCAGCAATGAATTTTTTAATATGACACAGAAAGCCCTGGCATGAAAAGCAAAAATAAAGACCTACAACTACATCAGCCTTAAGAGCTTGTGCTTAGCAAAAGAGACAGTCAACAAAATGAAAAGGAAACTTATAGAGCAGATGAAAATATTTGAACTCATGCATTTTTAGCAAAGAAAGATCTATGCTATTATCTCCCAGAAACATGAACTTATCTTTGCCTATTTTTTCACATTGAAATTTGTTGATTTAATCTACACCTTCTGTAAAGGACAGCATGCTTTTTTTTTTTTTTTTTTTAATAAGAAAGCGATTTTCTTTGTCTCACAACTTCCTTCAGAAAGTTGTGAGGATTTTTTAACTTATATATAAGTTTTTCCTCTTTTGAGTATATCAGCTGATATATTAGTGCCTGAAAAATAAAACTATTTGTCTTCTTTCTAGGTAAATGCAATAGAATCACTGCTTTTCTCTGGTAGAGGACCAGGTTCAATTGTGTTTACTTTGTAAAGATTTTAACTTGAAGATAAAATTAACAACAAAGATGTATTTAGTTTCACAGAAAACATTTTAACAAAATGAGACAGAAGGCTATATATTCTCTGATAACCTTTGCAGTGTCTGAAAAAAGTTTGAGGAGCAAAATCACACAAATGGAAATCTGGGCAATAGATTGTATTTGAGATGATATATGACTTCCATGACTGTTGGCTTCTTTCTTCCTTGTGAATTTCTACCCAGGTCTGACTTTTTGATCATTTCAAGTATGCTTAAATATTGATCCTTTAGTGTACAATTTTAATTGAATTGAAATATTCATCTATTTCTAATTAGTCAGGAATTTTAAAAACATTCACACCCCAAAAAAACTTTTTTTGTGTGTGGCTTTTTGCTATTTTCTCAGAAAGAATAACTGTCCTGATTAAATGGTGGGCAGGGGCAAGTGGGGAGACAAAAAACAACCCTCCTAACAGTGTAAACAATTTCCTTTATTTATTTATTTATTTTTTTTTTAATTGAAGGAAAAATTTTTCTTCTAGATTTAAATACTTACTGGGTACATTTTATAAAATTTTGAAGGTGTATTAAGCCAAATGCCTGGGGAAACTATACAATTGGTAATTTCTCTGATTGTATTTATACAGGGAAATAAACACAGACTGTGTAATGAATTCTCTGAAAGTCATGATACATCTCAGATGAAGACTCTATGGTACTATTGATATTTTTTTTTTTCCAGAGTTAGCCTCTATTGAAACTTCAACAAGCTGTTCTACTAGTCTCTGTATAGAACTTGGCAGGGGTTACAGCTAGCAGTCGACAGCAGCTGAAGTCATTTCTTTGACAGAATCCGTAAAGCCAAACACTGTAATAACTTCTCTGATGGAATTTTAGTGGTGAAACTCTTCGTCTTGTTACCATTGCTATTCACTTTCCAACTGGGGCTTCACCTAGCGGGGATGATAATGATGCTCTGTGGCTTCTGTTTCCATCTGTGACCCCTGATCAACTGGAGAGTGGCAAATTTTCCTCAAAATGAATTGATACTGGGAAAGTTATGCTGCCAGAGAAAGTCCTCCTCCTCTAAGGTCCTCTCTGGCCTTCTACAGTAACAAGAGGTAAACTCAGCCTTTATCAGGTGATTTTTTTTTTTTTTCTCTCTCTCTAACCTTTAACACAGACAATTGGAAAGGATCATTTACAGCATCCATCTACAACTTCAGGCCAAGATGCTTGAGAGGAAAAGAACATAACAACAATCATTTAGGTTTTCTTCCTTTTCCCTATGATAGAATTTAGCTTTGCATGCTTTTTTCTTCTAATTGATCTAACGGTAAATTTCAACAATGAGTTGGGATGCTTTACACGACAATTTTGAAATTGATACCTGGGAAGTCCTTGTATTTGTACTTTGAACTTAGAAGCATGGTTTCTCAAAATAATAGTTTAGGATACCCTCACTTGGATAAATCATTATCATAAGTATGAAATAAAATGGAAGACTATAGTATAACATTATGTTTTCAAGGACAGTGCTCCTCAGTTCATGATTTCCTTCTGATATAGCAACAAAATCTATGCCTAATAAGTGAAGCTTTGTAAATTGGACCACACCAAGTCAATGATTTAAGAAAAAAAGTAAGTAGATTAAAAGAAAACATGTCTTTGAATTATGTGTATATATATATGTATATTTTTTAATCAAAATGTTTCTTCCTGGTCACTACAAGATTAGTTTTAACATCATTACATATGAAATTCACATTTTATTAGGGCATATCCAAGGAGAAAATTTTAAATCTGAAAATATTTTGCCTTTTTAAATCATAAAGCTTGGCTTGATCTAATTGGAAGTTATACATGCATATCCCCCCAAAACAGAACCCATCTCTGTATTATGAAATAGATAATGCAATCATGGCTTAAATATATTAGCATAAATCTAAGCTTTGTGTGTGTGATTAATAGGCTATTCAGGAGTTGAAAAGGGGTTCTAAAATGTGATAAATTTTATCAATATTATAACTGACCACAGGACTGGAAATTCTATATATGAAAGTTAAATGGTAAAAGGAATATTTACAGTTTGTCTTAGGAGTGCAGGAGCATTTATTATGATTTACATAATTTTAAGAGGAAAGCAAAGCTAAATTTTATGTTGTTTTAATAATTGAAAATCTATTAAATAATTTGAACAAAAGACTATAAACTGATAGCAGGACTGAAATATCATCATTTCCAATTTTAATAACTTCTTTATTTTAGTAAATTGAGAGACCTATCCCTTTTATGTTTAAATAAAGGCCATTTTTTTAAAGTTCCTAATCTGAATCTGAACTTTTACTAGTGTGTTCTATTATAATATTACATTAAAATTATTACATTATCATAATTATTAAAATTAAATGCTTTGAAACAAAATCACTCCCGAACATATCTTAAATCTAAAAAGAAAGTTCAACTGTGACTTAGAACAAGTATATAACTGCAAAAATGTGTATTATTTGTGAAATTGCAATAGCAGAGCAGAAATGAATTAAATTAATAAGTAAAAGTTTATTGTTCAAGCCTTGTCCCATCTTTTCACCCTACTTCAAGCTAATTCTCACTGAGTGATGATGAGAAAGAAAAATGAGGATACTTATAATAATATTGATTGGTCATTATAATAATGATGGAAACCTCTCCCGATTTCTATATCCGTTCTCTCATGACCACCTAACACATTCCTCATGTATCCTCGCAGAAAAGGATAATGTTAGGAAATCTTATCATTCTTCTTCTAAGTCTCTGAGGGCTGTATCCTCACCCTCTGAGCCTCCCCAAATCCCAAACATGTATTTATACTCTAACACGTGCTATGTGTGCTAAGTCACTTTAGTTCTGTCCGACTCTTTGTGACCCTATGGACTGGAGACCACCAGACTCCTCTGTCCCTGGGTTTCTCCAGGCAACAGTACTAGAGTGGGTTGCCATGCCCTCCTCCAGGGGATCTTCCCAACTCAGGGGATCCAGTCTGTGTCTCTTATGTCTCTTGCATTGGCAGGAAGGTTCTTTACCACTAGCGCCAACTGGGAAGCATACTCTAACATATACTTAAATAACTACTTGCTAACATCACATCCCTTCTAATTTAAGAACCTATACCCTGAATTTTGTTGGATATTGAAAAAGCCCCATCTCTCTCTTCTTCAATATTTTGAGATTTAAATAATAGAAAAATCCTGAATTCACCTTCTGAATCTCTAGACATAGGCTACAATGTGTGTGAGTGTCAGTCACTCAGTCTTGTCTGACTCTTTGTGACCCCAGACTCCTCTTGCCTGGAATTGTCCATGCAAGAATACTGGAGGGGGTAGCCATTTCCTTCTCCGGTGGATCTTCCCAACCCAGGGATTGAACCCATGTCTCCTCGACTGCAGTCAGATTCTTCCATTTGAGCTACCAGGGAAGTTCCATAAACTACAATAACAGTGTCCAACTTAATATGGATCATCTTAGTAAAAATGAGTATATGTGATGGCTAAATAGCATTGAGAAGTTATTATTGTTAAACTTCAGTTATTTTGAGCGTTAAATATGGAGAAAAATCCAATGTATTGATGGCCTGAAGAATGGAAGGGTGCAGGGGAGGCATATAGTTTATTTTACTCTGACTGCTTTCCAGATTTTCTCTTTGTTTTTCAGTTTGTCTGGCACATATGTGGGTCAAGGGTGAAAGAGATGGGATGGGTTTATAAATCTGCAATTGCATTTTTCTGATTCTTTTTTTTTTTTTTTCAGGTAACATTCTATGATTTTCTGATGGCCCTCATCTTCAAATGGTCCTAATTCTGATGGCCTCAGGTCCCTTCATTTACCTCCCACTGAGAGAAAGTGTTTATGCTTTCTTTTTAGAATTTTGACTGGTTTATTATTACTTGTCTTTTAAAAAACCTTTTTAAGTTATTTTTAAATATGTCTCTTGTATGTTGTATGTAGGTGAATCTTGCTTTGAAAGCAAGTCTGTTTCTTTCCTTTGTTTTGAATTTCTGATCCATGTTGCTTTTTTTTTATTTCATGTAACTGAATACTTGTGTATATTTGATTAATCTGAGAGAGACTTTTCTAATTTATTTTTCTATGTGTATGCTTTGGGGGATTTTGCAATCAGCTAATGTGTTTTTATTTCAGTGTTTTATATTTTTGATGCAATAATTTATAGATGCATGTTTTTTATGAAGGCCTTCTGAAAGTATGGAATAATTTTCATGATTCTTATATCAAGGTATCACTCTTATGCCTGAAATTTGATACCTTTAATGGTTGGTATTTGGTAGAATGGAAGAAGGTGTTCCTTTTTTTTTTTCTTTTTCTTGGAAAACATTAAGTTCCTTCTCTCCCCTCAGATTTACTTCACAGCTCAATTTCCAAGTAGGCAGTTTCTCTCCTTTCTATCTAAGCATCTTCTCCCCAGAAGATTGATCTATTTTTTCTTGCATTTTGTTTTTTTCACAAACTAACTTGGTCTACATAAAATTTGAGCCAAGAGTTAAGGATTATAACTGGTGAAAATTGATTACTATTTTTTTCTACTTATGGGATTTGAAGTTGGTAGTATTCTCTGCTTTCTGCTTACACTGATATGTGAGTTTTGGATGATGTGATTGGTACTTGTTGACTTGTATAGCTTTTAGATATTATGTTGAGATATTCGTATTTACACATTTGCCATTACCTTGGTTGGGCTTCCCAGGTGGCTCAGTGGTAGAGAATTCTTTACAATGCAGAAGACTCAGGATTTAATCCCTGGGTCAGGAAGATCCCCTGAAGGAAAAACATGGCAACCCGCTCCAACATTCTTGCCTGGAAAATCCCATGGACAACGAAGCCTGGCAGGCTACAGTCCATGTGGTTGCAAAGGGTCAGACATGACTTAGCATGAATGCAAACAATGAAATATATTACCTTGATTACTTACAGTTTTGTTTAATTTCTTTTATGCATAGCACTTATGATGGACTTGTTTAATTACATAAAAATTTTGAAAAAATTTTGTAACCACACCATCTCTGAAATAAGTGCCATTAAAAAATGGTAACGATAGTCATCAAACTGGGTAAGCAACAGAAAGACCCATGGAGAGAGGCTGTTGATTAGTTGCTAAGTCATGTGTTCCATTCTTTTTGTGACCCCTTGGGATTTTCCAGGCAAGAATACTGGAGTGGGTTGTGATTCCTTTCTCCAGGGGGTCTTCCTGACCCAGAGACTGAACTGGTGTCTCCTGCATTGTAGGTGGATTCTTTACCTCTGTGCCACCAGGGCAAAGTCTAGAGGTCAGTCAATCCACAAATGCAACCTTTTCTTTGTTTAAATCTCAACATTAGATGCTTTAATTAGTGTAATGTGTACTAAATATGCAGAGACATTTTATTTAAATATCTATCTTAAAATTCTTAGTAAAATGAACACCTTTTGTTAGCTGAGACTATTTAACACTGTGGGCTTCCCTGGTAGCTCAGCTGGTAAAGAATCTGCTGGCAATGCAGGAGACTCCAGTTCCATTCCTGGGTCGGGAAGATCCCCTGGAGAAAGGATAGGCTACCCACTCCAGTATTCTTGCCTGGAGAATCCCCATGGACAGAGGAGCCTTGCGGTGTACAGTCCGTGGTGTTGCAAAGAGTAGGACACTACTGAGTGACTAACCACAGCATAGCACCACAACACGTTGAATGTTGTCACGTCAATCTGGTGTAGCATCCTGCAGAGAAGGCATCAGTCTTTAAAATGAGTTGTTGGCCTCATGCCTGCGTTTCACCTCTGATTTTCCAACTGACAAAGTGCCTGTCTTTAAGCATCAAAATGTAAATGGTATTTCTGCTTATCTCAGGGCTCTTCTGTGTTTTACAGCTGTTTCTGAGAAAGATGCTTAGGATTTAATCACTTACTTTAGAATGTGAGGAGTCAGGTGCTCAAAAGTTGTAATGCATTTAATTCAGAGCTTATTTCGGATTGTGTGTGAGCATATTTTAACTTATGTGCATTCATGAGACAATAATTTTATTCCTCTCTTCCACAGAATGCAATTGAACACATGGAAATTTTTTTTAATTCACCTTGCTTGAATTCACACTACTTTCCTAGTTCCACTGTAACCAAATGTTCAGAGTGGTTCTTAAATGCTAAATAAATAATTACTTCTCTTTTGGTATATGACAGACTGGAAAATAAATTTTATACAGAATATAATTTGAGCTTCCTTTACCATGCCTAATATGTTAACTTTAACAATTGTTAAGAGACTTGAAATCAAAGGGGCATCAAAATATAATGTAAAAAATGTTCATTTATTACTTGATGAACAGCTCTATATATATTTGACATGTTTTCAAAATATAAATATTTTTCTGTTATATATTTATTTGGAAGAGATTTTTCGGAAATATTTCAATGTGAATTTTATTAAAATTGAAAATAAATGTTAATATAATAATTAAAATTGGAGATGTATGTAATGGAGCTCTTTTTCAGAAGTATTTATAAAGGAACAAATGTTGGTATATTATAAATCATAGTTCTAATAATATATTGATGAAGCTATGCATATTCCATTTATTTATTATCTCTACTGGGGGAAAATATACTTTGACCAGAGACAGGAAATATAATTTTGTCCCAGAAAGTATGAACATGGTCAAAGGATGATGGCGGTGTATCAGAAGAACACAGAAGACTTTAAAAGTACGGAGGGGATTTGTACCAATTTGTGTATAATTTTAGCATCAATCTCAATAAAGATATTGGTAGGCAATCATCAATTAATAACCAAAATTCCATAAATGTACTGTAATCTATTAAGTAAATGAAGAAGAAATGAAAGCTCTCCTTTATAGAATAATGTCAAATAATATATAAGAAAGAAATGACTGAGCTAAAAATTCATCAGTGAGTGCTAACACTTGTGGCAGAAAATTTTGATGATAGATTATCATAGTCTTAGATTATCCCACTACAAATTGCTTATTCACAACAAAGAGAAAAGTGGTAATTTTGCAACAGAGAAATACCAGAGACTCTGTCTTAAACTAGAGGTTAAAGTTACTGTTACTACTTTTTTGATGTTCTTTTTACTATTACTCATAATGTGTCCGTGCTTGCTCAGTTGCTTCATCATGTCCAACGCTTTGCAATCCCATGGACTATAGCCCTCCAGGGTCCTTTGTCCATGGGATTTCCAGGCAAGAACACTGAAGTGGGTTCTCACGTCTTCCTCTAAGGGATCTTCCTGACACAAGAATGGAACTGGTAGCTCTTATGTCTTCTGAATTGGCAGATGGATTCTTTAGCACTGTGTCACCTGGGTTGTTATATCAAACTAACATCATTTGACATCTGATGTGATGCACTTAGAAAGATACAGTATTGCTTTTGTGGCATTTATTCCAAGAATTCATAACATGAATATAATCAATCCAATTTGACAGACATTAAAATATTGATCTATTTTTTTCAATTATGTGAAGAACATAGAAGGACAAAACAAAACCAAACAAAAAAGACCAGAGAACTGTTTCAGATTAAAGTAAACCCTCTTACACTGTTGGTGGGAATGCAAACTAGTACAGCCGCTATGGAAAACAGTGTGGAGATTTCTTAAAAAACTGGAAATAGAACTGCCATATGACCCAGCAATCCCACTTCTGGGCATACACACTGAGGAAACCAGATCTGAAAGAGACACGTGCACCCCAATGTTCATCGCAGCACTGTTTATAATAGCCAGGACATGGAAGCAACCTAGATGCCCATCAGCAGACGAATGGATAAGGAAGCTGTGGTACATATACACTATGGAATATTACTCAGCCGTTAAAAAGAATTCATTTGAATCAGTTCTAATGAGATGGATGAAATTGGAGCCCATTATACAGAGTGAAGTAAGCCAGAAAGATAAAGAACATTACAGCATACTAACACATATATATGGAATTTAGAAAGATGTTAACGACAACCCTATATGCAAAACAGAAAAAGAGACACAGAAGTACAGAACAGACTTTTGAACTCTGTGGGAGAAGGTGAGGGTGGGATGTTGCGAAAGAACAACATGTATATTATCCATGGTGAAACAGGTCACCAGCCCAGGTTGGATGCATGAGACAAGTGCTCGAGCCTGGTGCACTGGATCGGGTGGAGAGGGAGGTGGGACGGGGGATCGGGATGGGAAATACATGTAAATCTATGGCTGATTCATATCAATGTATGACAAAACCCACTGAAAAAATAAAAAAAATTAAAAAAATAAATAAATAAGCTATGAGGATATACTGGACAGAATAGGTAATACAGTCAATATTTTATAATAACTTTGAATGGAGTATAACCTAAAAATTTTGAATGACTGTTATACACCTGAAAATAATGTAACATTGTAAGTGAGCTGTATTTCAATTTAAAAAAAAAATTATGTTTGCTAAAAAAAAAAATAATAAAGTAAACTAAGGAGACATGAAAGCTAAATGTTACATATGGCCTTTCATTGGATCCTGGAGCAGAAATAAATAGTTAAATTAAAGTCATTCTACAAACAATGTTCTTCAAACAATGTCACATTCATCAAACTGTGAATATTGACTCTGGATGAGAATATGTTATTACACCAAAGTAAAATTTATCCATTTTATTAATTATATTGTTAAGTGAGATCATGTCCAATGTGCTTAGAAATAAAGGGGCATTAAGAGTCCCTGGAGAAGGAAATGGCAACCCACTCCAGTATTCTTTCCTGGGAAATCCCATGGACGGAGGAGCCTGGCAGGCTACAGTCCAGGGGATCCCAAAGAGTCAGACACAATTCAGCAACTAAACTGCAGCAGCATATCTTCTTTTCACTCTCAAATGACGCAGAAACAATAACATATGTATGCACATATAGGGGCTTCCTGGTGGCTCATCAGTAAAGCAACTGCTTGTAATGCAGATGAGAGTTCAATCTCTGGGTCAGGAAGATGCACTGGAGGAGGGCACAGCAATCCACTCCTGATTCTTGCCTGGAGAATCCCGTAAACAGAGCATCCTGGTGGGCTACAGTCCACAGGGTCACAAAGAGTTGGACACAACTGGAGCAACTGAGCATCCATATAAATATACACACATAATACATAGATATCATCTCCAAGAGAGAGGGAGAGGATGGAAAAAACAAATGGGACAAAATGTAAACAAATGATAAATCTTAGTATACAGAAATTTTGGTACCACTCTTGCAATAGTCCTATGTTTTAACTTGTATAAAAATAGTAGGTACACAAAGGATTTATAAGTTAAATAATATTAAAAAAATAAATTTTGTTAATGACAGTAGTACTTATAAAACCTTGAATACTTAAATATGATAATTTATATCCTGAAATGTCTACAACTTCATTTTAAGTATACACACTATTATATTTTGTAAATTATAAATTCAATCATTAAAATGAATAACTATTTTTCTCTATTGATCAGAAAATTCCTGACAGGTATTTACTGTTAACTTGGAGAATGGGTACTTGGAGGGCTTCTGTGCGCTCAGTCGCTCAGTTTTTCCTCCTCTTTGCTGTCCCATGGCTGCAGCCCACCAGGCTCCTCTGTCCATGGGATTGCCTAGGCAAGAACACTGCAGTGGGTTGTCATTTCCTACTCTAGGGGATCTTCCCGACCCAGAGATCAAATCCACATCTCTTGTGTCTCTTACATCTCCTGCATTGGTAAGCAGATTCTTTACCACTGGTGTCACCTGGGAAGCTTTACAGATACATTTAAAAGAAATAGTTGTCTCACTGAAATCATTTGCAAAATTTAAGGTTTATGTGCATTTTTCTGTGCAAATATTTTTGACATTTATATTAGATAGTTAAAGGTTACAGTAAGCAAAAGTGTGGGAACCACCTGTAGTTCAAATTCGCTTCGTCACTATGCAACATTGTATTTGTTCTTACCTTTGTAGAAACACTTTACTTTGGCCATTACTCCCTGCACACTCTGTTAAGTTTAATAAGTCCACTGTGTGTATACCTACATGTGTGTTTCTGTTGGTTTTGTTCATCCCTAAAATGCGTCCTTCATCCCCATTTTCTTTTCTAAATCACTTTACACTTACTCTCATAATAAACAAGCATCATCAAAACTCAAAAGTTTTTACCACCAATTAACATTTCAACTAAATATTAACACTATTTTCAGGATTATGTAATGTAGATTATGAGTACTTGAGATCAATGCCAAGAATAATGGCCCTTACAATGTATCTTGGGTCAACTCTGTGCAAGTTGAATGTACATTTGCATTAAAACAAAAGATTAGGTTAGCACACCAGAAAGCATTCTTCTACTTCATTATTCCTACTTTGATCAATTATTGTACTGTAAAATAAAATTTATATGTGTGTTCTTGTTTACAGTTAATGTAAAGCACTGTCTTTTATTGGTCATTTTAAAATTTAAAATAGCATACACAGCAGAAGACTCTCCACACAGAATCTTAAAAAAAACTATGAAATATTCATGGAAAGATAAGTTTAGTAGATATAAAATTGCTTTATGAAAATTATGACATCATGAAAATTGTTACATGGTTTTTCACATTTTTCAAAATGTAAAACAAAATTTAAAGCCCATAATAAGAATGCAGAAACATCTATTTGCTGATTATCTGTTTATGGACTGGTAGAATTTATGACCATTATATCTACTACTGTGGGCAAGAATCTCTTAGAAAAAATAGAGTAGCCATCATAGTCAACAAAAGAGTCCAAAATGCAGTACTTGGATGCAATCTCAAAAATGACAGAATGATCTCTGTTCATTTCCAAGGCAAACCATTCAGTATCAAGGTAATCCAAGTCTATGCCCTGACCAATAATGCTGAAAAAGCTAAAGTTGAACAGTTCTATGGAGATCTACAAGAAGTTCTAGAACTAACACCCAAAAAAGATGTCCTTTTCATTATAGGGGACTGGAATACAAAAGCAGGAAGTCAAGAAATACTTTGAGTAACAGGTAAATTTGGTCTTGGAGTACAGAATGAAGCAGGGCAAAGTTTTGCCAAGAGAACACACTGGTCATAGCAAACACGGTCTTCCAACAACACAAGAGAAAAGTCTACACATGGACATCACAAGAAGTTCAATACTGAAATCAGATTGATTATATTCTTTGCAACCAAAAATGGAGAAGCTCTATACAGTCAGCAAAAGTAAGACTGGGAGCTGACTGTGTCTCAGATCTTGAACTGCTTATTGCCAAATTCAGACTTAAATCGAAGAAAGTAGGAAAGCCACTAGACTATCCAGGTATGACCTAAATCAAATCCCTTATGATTAAACAGTAGAAGTGGCAAATATATTCAAGGGATTAGATCTGATAGACAGAGTGCCGGAAGAACTATGAATGGAGGTTCATGACAATGTATAGGAGGCACAGATAAAGATCATCCCCAAGAAAAATAAATGAAAAAGGCAAAATGGTTGTCTGAGGAGGTCTTACAAAGAGCTATGAAAAGAAGAGAAGCAAAAAGGCAAAGGAAAAAGGGAAGATATACCCATTTTAATACAGAGTTCCAAAGAATAATAAGGAGAGATAAGAAAGCCTTCCTCAGTGATCAGTGATCAATGCAAAGAAATAGAGGAAAAAATAAAATGGGAATGACTAGAGATTTCTTAAAGAATATTAGACATACCAAGGGAACATTTCGTGCAAAGATGGGCTCAATAAAGGACAGATGTGCCTAACAGAAGGAGAAGATATTAAGAAAAAGTGGCAAAAATACACAGAAGAAGTATACAAAAAAGATCTTCATGACCCAGATAATCACGATGGTGTAATCACTCACCAAGAGCCAGACATCCCAGAATGCAAAGTCAAGTGGGCCTTAGGAAGCATTACTATGAACAAAGCTAGTGGAGGTGATGGAATTCCAGTTGAGCTATTTCAAATTCTAAAAGATGATGCTGTGAAAGTGCTGCACTCAATATGCCAGCAAATTTGGAAAACTCAGCAGTGGCCACAGGACTGGAAAAGGTCAGTTTTCATTCCAATCCCAAAGAAAGACAATGCCAAAGAATGCTCAAACTACCACACAATTGCACTCATCTCACAGTCTAGCAAAGTAATGCTCAAAATTCTCCAAGCCAGGCTTCAACAGTATGTGAAACATGAACCACCAGATATTCATGCTGGATTTAGAAAAGCCAGAGGAAGCAGAGATCAAATTGCCAACACCTATTGGATCATTGAAAAAGCAAGAGAGTTCCAGAAAAAAACAACGACTTCTGCTTTATTGACTATGCCAAAGACTTTGATGATGTGAATCACAACAAACTGGAAAATTCTGAAAGAGATGGGAATACCAGACCACCTGACCTGCCTCCTGAAAAATCTGTATGCAGGTCAACAAGCAACAGTTAGAACTGGACATGGAACAACAGACTGGTTCCAAATAGGAAAAAGAGTACATCAAAGCTGTATATTGTCACCCTGCTTATTTAACTTACATGCAGAGTACATCATGAGAAATACTGGAGTGGATGAAGCACGAGCTGGAATCAAGGTTGCTGGGAGAAATATCAATAACCTCAGATATGCAGATGACACCACCTTTATGGCAGAAATGAAGAAGAACTAAAAAGCCTCTTGATGAAAGTGAAAAAGGAGAGTGAAAAAGTTGGCTTAAAACTCAACATGCAGAAAATTAACAGCATGGGATCTGGTCCCATCACTTCATGGCAAATAGATGGGAAAACTGACAGACTTTATTTTTTGGGGTTCCAAAATCATTGCAGATGATGACTGCAGCCATGAAATTAAAGGACGTTTGCTCCTTGGAAGAAAAGTTATGACCAACCTAGACAGCTTATTAAAAAGCAGTGACATTACTTTGCCAGCAAAGGTTGGTATAGTCAAAGGTATTGTTTATCCAGTAGTCATGTATGGATGTTGGAGTTGGACTATAAAGAAAGCTGAGCACGGAAGAATTGATGGTTTTGAACTGTGGTGTTGGAGAAGACTCTTGAGAGGCCATTGGACAGCAAAGAGATCCAACCAGTCCATCCTAAAGGAAATCAGTCCTGAATATTCAGTGGAAGGACTGAAACTTCAACACTTTGGCCACCTGATGCAGAGAACTGACTCATTTGATAAGACCTTGATGGTGGGAAAGATTAAACGTTGGAGAAGGGGACAACAGACAGATGGTTTGATGGCATCACCGACTCGATGGACTTGAGTTTGAGTAAACTCTGGGAGTTGGTGATGGACAGGGAGGCCTGGAGTCCTGCAGTGCATGCAGTCTCAAAGAGTCAGATACGATTGCGTGAATGAACTGAACTGAAGGAAAGTGGAGAATTTTTTATATATATATATATATATATATATATATATATATATATATATACACACATAAAATAATTGATATAGAATAAATACTTTTCAATATGTATTTTCAACTGACTTTCTAAGTAATCTTTCAATTTTACATCATATATAACATTAAGAAAATATTCTAAACCCACTGGTTAATCATAACAGTAACACAAAAAATAAGCTATTTCAATCACTTGAACAATGAAAATTTGTTATTCATAAGAAAACACATTAGTTCCCCAGTTTATTCAGATCAATACATGAGATCAACAAAATTGGCTTATTTTTAGCTAAACATATTGACTATCTGTGTTTGTATCTTTGTATGTGTTACGTGAGTTTGAGTAAACTCCGGGAGTTGGTGATGGACAGGGAGGCCTGGCGTGCTGCGATTCAACGGGTAGCAAAGAGTTGGACGTGACTGAGTGACTGAACTGAACTGAACTGAACTGATGTGTATAAACTTGATTCCCTTTTTCTCTCCTTGAAATTAAAATACTTCAAATAAACTTTTGTGTTAAAAATAGCTGGTCTTGGTATTCTTCTCCTTAATTTCCCCTAGAAATAAACCTCGATAAAGAAACTTATATATGGTTTCAATTCTGTTAACAAGTTAGTGTAATATATATTCTTGATAGCCTCAGTATTATTTCTGTTAAGCGAAATCATGAAAAAATGTGACTTAATTGATAATCAACCATCCTTTGTAACTGGGTGAACAGCACAGTTAATTGGAAAAATATGGAAATAATTTTGAATAACTATTATTATTTCACCAGTAAAAGCAGTACTAGTCTTACTATTTTGAAGGATTTGGATAAATTTTCCCTCCTTGTACTTCATCACTTTCCCCTTTCTGTTCTCCTTTATTATTTCCTTCTTTTTCATTTCCATTCTTTCTGCTCTCTTTTTCCTTTTCTTTGAGCTCTCTATCCACTTTTTATTATTCACAGAAATTAGTTACTGCCATTATCCAGATTCAGAGCATATATGGTCTGATTAATAACTTAATCAATATTAGAAGATATCATACATACAAAATAAATAAATATTGCTTTAACCCTTGTATTATTTTGGTTTTGAATTATTGTTTCCATTACTGTTATTATTTGATTACAGCGGCTTGACCTTCAGTTTAGTACATGAGTATGCTAATTATGCAAATTGGAAATTTGACAAGAATGTAGAATAACTGCCAAATTAACTAGCAACTACTATATGGAAGATGTACATTCTCCATTATGAAATTGTTCCCATACTCTGTTACTTCCCCTGCCCACTTCATCAATGTGTCTGGTTACTATAGACATCTATGCTTTGTCCCTGACCTGCTTAGCGTGTTCAACAAATATTATTAAATAGTTGCCAAAAAGGATACACAGCTCATTTTTAATGCTAAATTAAAGAAATCTTAGCAAATTAGAGGGAAATGATGATTTAGCTGCTATTACTGTGGCTAATGATTCCTGCGTGGGAATATAATTACCATCAAACTTTTTGAATCAGATGCTATTATTATCTTCATTGCAACAACTTGTAAAGTGAGTCAGAGAGAGGCTGTGTGGATCGCCACGCCCACAGAGCCAGTGAGAGCCAGAGACAGGATTGAAACCCCTGAGTCTGGCTTGAGAGCCTCTCGCTCAAGTTCTGCTGTTATTACAGCCAAAGTACTAATTAGGGAAGTATAACCTCAGATTCTGTGCAATGTTATAATACTCTAATTTTAAATAAGTACTAAGTTGAATCTTATAAATTTTAAGGTATAAATACAAATGGAAGGGTCTTTATTGAATACTTAATTTTTATTCTACACAATTTATATGCAAATTAAAGACAAAATATATATTATTGAATATGAGTAAGAGAATAACTAACTCAGTTAACTATTGAAATATTAGTGTGTTTTATCATAGTAGATTATCCTAATTTATTTTAATAGATTCATAACAATTTTACATATAATCATATATAAAATGCAATAGGCATCTCGCTTTGGGAATGAATTCTATTAACCTTTTTTTCACAATTGTATTTGTACCTTCTAATATTTCTTTCGACAGCATCCCCTCCCTGACTATTTTTACCATGATTAAATAAGGGGAGTTAATTGTAATTTTAATCTGCTTTGACATAAAATCACATCCCAATCTGTGTTAAATTAACAAAGATACAGTAAATGGGGCCAAGATGTTTGTAAAGTTTGAGCAGTAAAAGCTTAATAGTCCAACATATATTGGAAATCTTAGTACTTTTGTATTTTTCAATATAAAGTAATCCTCAAGACAATAACAGGCTGGCCTCTGGTTTGTGCAATTCTTAAGAGAAAATTGTTTTTCTAAATATTGGTAGTGGAATAACTGAATTATTATAACAAAACAAGTTGCCTCATTTCTGAGTTATCTTTTTTTTTTAAGTAATCCTATCAACTGATGTTTATAGTAATTCCTATATCCTAGACATTACTAGATTTTTCACCATTTCCCATCGCACAGGTCATAAGTTAATCAATACATTTTATTCTGAATACCTCAAAGAATTTCAGTCTTAATTAGCTCATTCGTAATTAGACAGAATTGAAGTATTAGCAAGTTCATAGAAGTCATGGAGATAGATAATCATGGTATTTAACCTGGATAAAACTATAGAAAATTAAAGTAATAATACTGTTTAAATAAGGCCAAAGAAGAACAGTGGTCATTAGGAATTCAATATGGTCTTATCTATGAAATACTACACCAATTATTGCACATACAGTGAAAGGATTTTTCTTCCATAATGAAAGCCATATTTTAATTAATAAGCATTGTGTCATGAGTATATTTTAATATAGGAAGTCTGTTCCATACTAGTGCTTTAATGGGTTGCTTCCTGAACTATTACCAAATAACAGTGGAGAAAGCTGTGAAATTCTTAACCAGTTCTGTATGTCCTGGCACGTCAATGTATTGGTACTCTTCTTTTCTTTCAGCAACTACTATCCAAATCAATTCAAAATATGAAATCCTCCCAAACATCCTTACATTATACATGTCACCAAGTGGTGTCTGACTATTTTGCAAGCCCATGGCCTGTAGCCCACCATGCTCCTCTGTCCATGGGATTTATCAGGCATGAATCCTGGAGTGGGTTGCCATTTCCTCCTCCAGGGAATCTTCCCACCCAGGGATGGCACATATGTCTCCTACATTGGCAGGTGGATTCTTTACCATTGAGCCACCTGAGAAGCCCTTCAGAGTCTTTACCCTGAATAAATCCGGTCAACTTTCTCTGCCTTCTGTCTTTGTCCCATGAGGTGTGATTGGGCCAGTGCTATTTTTCTAGAATGAGAAAATGGATAACAACCACCAATGCGCTCATCTGCCTGAGTGTGTGTGTTGGGCTTCCCATCTTCCTGAGGCATTGATAAAAATAGTTGTTGATTCTCTTGCTTTTTTTTCTTCTGATGCTGGCTAGTTTTGACTTGGCCATTTTTTAATTCAGACACAAGTTTGTGCATCAGTATCAGAAAGAGGGAGGATACAAATTAGCCAACAGGTTAGCAGAAAGCCCTGACACCTGCTTTGGATTCAGGTGAGCAAAGCAGTCTAGCTCTTTATATGGGGCTGCCTGACTCAGTAGAGTTCTAGACTGGACAGAGAATCAGTGTCAAGTTTCAAGGTAAAAAATATTTAACTTTCCCCCTTTTGGGTCAGTTTCTTCCTTAGGGAAGAATTCTTGTTAAAGCTGTAAATCAGATGCTTCTAAATTCCATGGCTGAACACCACTCTCATAATTTGCTTTTGTTTCATTAAGATTTACATTAGATTAACTAAATTATAATACTTTGAATATCAATTAAATGAAAAATGTATGCATATAGTGGTGAATATAAGATTCTTTGTTTAGTACAAGAGTGATGTTAAATAATATCACAATAAAGAAAAGGAATATGATGGACATGCCCTCTCCTCATACACAGTGGTAAGAATGTGGAAAACTCTGTTACAATTTAAATGTTCTTAATATATTCTAGATAATTTAGAGATAAATCAAAGTAAATGAAATGTTACTTTATCCTTGAAAGATTATAGATGCAAATAACAATATACATAGCGAAGTATAAACTTAATCCATTGTAAAAGGATTTGTTGAGCTGATATTATGTTATAATTAAATCAACTATATTTATATAGCTCAAGGTCATAATTTTGATTTCCAAACATCTAAACTTTTGATAAATATAAACCACGCATCAAAAACATTTTTAAAAATTAGATGAGTGATAAAAGTATAACTAGCTTCTGAAAATCAGGAATTAAAATATAAAAATTTTAATGGAATATATTGCCAAGCATTAAGTTAATCACAATTAATATCTTTCTGATTTTTGATAGCATTTTCTAAATCATATTATATGAGGATTTTCAATCATTTTCAATTTGATGTCATTACTAAATTAGATGGATAAGAAACATCTAGTTATTATTTTTGTTTTTCAGTAGCTCAGCCGTGTCCAACTGTTTGCAACCCCATGGACTGCAGCACACCGGGCTTCCCTGTCCTTCACCATCTCCCAGAGTTTGCTCAAACTCATGTCCATTGAGTCAGTGATGCCATCCAGCCATCTCATCCTCTGTCACCCCCTTCTCCTCTTGCCCTCAATATTTCCCAGCATCAGAGTCTTTTCCACTGAGTCAGCTCTTCACATCAGACGGCCAAAGTATTGGATTCAGCAACAAAAACATAACACACTTAAATAGCTATAAAAATAATATCTGAACTTTTATTTGAGACCAAAAAGCACATAGATATCTAATAATACTTGTTTCTTAGTAAAACAAAAAATTCAGTAAGGAAAAACCTTACTGTAAATTAGCAAATGACACATCAGTGTGCTGATAGTTTCAAAAATCTCTATTAGAGTACTAACTGAAACAATGACTAGAGCAACATTCACTTTTCTATCACTATGGACTGTTCCTTTTCATTCTGATAACGGTCTATATTCTGACATTAATTTCATATGTTAGCCTTCTGATATTTATATTTTGCATGTTATATCTTTGTCTATTTCACAGTTACCTGTGTATTTATATTAAAGTACATCTGTTCTAGGCATATACATACAGACATAGCATACAGCTGGATTTCACTGTTTTATTTATTCTGATAATATCTATTAACTGAAGTGTAAAGCCAAGTAATATATTATGTAATTATTATGTATTTGGATTTAGGTATACTTTTAAACATTTATTTATTTTTTGTCCCCTGTGGTTTTCATTGCCCTATACTATTTTTCCCTTCCAATCCCATACGATTATACAGTGGAAATGAGAAATAAATTCAAGGGAACTGGACATGGAACAACAGATTGGTTCCAAATAGGAAAAGAAGTACATCAAGGCTGTCTACTGTCACCCTGCTTATTGAACTTATATGTGGAGTACAACATGAGAAATGCTGGGCTGGAGGAAGCAGAAGCTGGAATCAAAATTGCCAGGAGAAATATCAATAACCTCAGATATGCAGATGACACCATCCTTATGGCAGGAAGTGAAGAAGAACTAAAGAGCCTCTTGATGAAAGTGAAAGAGGAGAGTGAAAAAGTTGACTTAAAGCTCAACATTCAGAAAACTAAGATCATGGCATCTGGTCCTATCACTTCTTGGCAAATAGATGGGGGAACAGTGGAAACAGTGGCTGACTTTATTTTTCTGGGCTCCCAAATCACTGCAGATGGTGATTGCAGCCATGAAATGAAAAGATGCTTACCCCTTGGAAGGAAAGTTATGACCAACCTAGACAGCATATTAAAAAGTAAAGACATTACTTTGTCAACAAAGGCCTGTCTGGTCAAGGCTATGGCTTTTTCCAGTAGTCAAGTATGGATGTGAGAGTTGGACTGTGAAGAAAGCTGAGTGCAGAAGAATTTGATGCTTTTAAACTGTGGTGTTGGAGAAGACTTTTGAGAGTCCCTTGGACTGCAAGGAGATCCAATCAGTCCATCCTAAAGGAAATCAGTCCTGGGTGTTCATTGGAAGGACTGAAGTTGGAGCTGAAACTCCAACATTTTGGCTACCTGATGTGAAAAGGTGACTCATTTGAAAAGATCCTGATGTTGGGAAAGATTGAAGGCAGGAAGAGACGGAGAAGGGAATGACAGAGGATGAGATGGTTAGATCGCATCATAGACTCAATGGACATGAGTTTGGGTAAATTCTGGGAGTTGGTGATGGACAGGGAGGCCTGGTGTGCTGCGTTTCATGGGGTCACAAAGAGTCGGACTCGACTGAGAGGCTGAAATGAACTGAACTGAATCTAATAGACAGAGTGCCTGAAGAGTTATGGATGGAGGTTCGTGACATTGTACAGGATGCAGGGATCAAGATCATCCCCCAAGAAAAAGATATCCAAAAAGGCAAAATGGTTGTCTGAGGAGTCCTTACAAATAGCTATGAAAAGAAGAGAAGTGAAAGCAAAGGAGAAAAGGAAAGACATACCCATTTGAATGCAGAATTCCAAAGAATAGCCAGGAGAGATAAGAAAGCCTTGCTCAGTGATCAATGCAAATAAATAGAGGAAAACAATAGAATGGGAAAGACTAGAGATCTCTTCAAGAAAATTAGAGATACCAAAGGAAATTTTCATGCAATAATGGGCACAATAAAGGACAAAAATAATATGGACCTAACAGAAGCAGAAAACATTAAGAAGAGGTGGCAAGAATACACAGAAGAACTATACAAAAAAGATCTTCATGATCCACATAATCACAATGGTGTGATCACTCACCTAGAGCCAGACATCTTGGAATGTGAAGTCAAGTGGGACTTAGGAAGCACCATTACGAACAAAGCTAGTGGATGTGACGGAATTCCAGTTGAGCTATTTCAAACTCTAAAAGATGATGCTGTGAAAATGCTGCACTCAATATGCCAGCAAATTTGGAAAGCTCAGCAGTGGCCACAGGACTGGAAAAGGTCAGTTTTCATTCCATCCTAAAGAAAGGCAATGACAACAAAATGTTCCAACTACCACACAATTGCACCCATCTCACATGCTAGTAAAGTAGTGCTCAAAATTCTCCAAGTCAGGCTTCAAAAGTATGTGAACCGTGAACTTCCAGGTGTTCATGCTGGATTTAGAAAAGGCAGAGGAACCATGGTGCCAGCATCCCCTTGGAACATCAAAAAAGTGAGAGCATCCCAGATTGTGGAAAATTCTGAAGGAGATTGTAATACCAGACAACCTGATCTGCCTCTTGAGAAATTTGTATGCAGGTCAGGAAGCAACAGTTAGAAATGGACATGGAAAAACAGACTGGTTCTAAATCAGGAAAAGAGTATGTCAAGGTGTGTATTCTCACCCTGATCACTTAACTTATATGCAGAGTACATCATGAGAAACTCTGGGCTGGATGAAGCACAATTTGGAATCAAGGTTGCCAGGAGAAATATCAATAACCTCAGATATGCCGATGACACCACCCTTATGTCAGGAAGCGAAGAAGAACTAAAGAGTATCTTGATGAAGGTGAAAGAGGAGTGTGAAAAAGCTGGCTTAAAACTCAGTATTCAGAAAACTGAGATCATGGCATCTGGTCCCATCACTTCATGGCAAATAGATGGGGGAACAGTGGAAAAATTGAGAGTTTTTTTCGGGGGGCTCCAAAATCACTGCAGTTGGTGACTGCAGCCATGAAATTAAAAGATGCTTGCTCCTTGAAAGGAAAGTTATGACCAACCTAGACAGCTTATTAAAAAGTAGAGATATTACTTTCCCAACAAAGGTCTGTCTAGTTAAGGCTAAGGTTTTTTCCGTGGTCATGTATGGATGTGAGAGTTGGACTAAAAGAAAGCTGAGCGCCGAAGAATTGATGCTTTTGAACTGTGGTGTTCAAACTGTGGTGTTTTGAACTGTGGAGAGCACTCTTGACAGTCCCTTGGACAGCAAGGAGATCCAAATAGTCCATCCTAAAGGAAATCAGTACTGAATATTCATTGGAAGGACTGACACTGAAGCTGAATCTCCAATACTTTGGCCACCTGATGCAAAGAGCTGACTCATTTGAAAAGACCCTCATGCTAGGAAAGATTGAAGGCGGGAGGAGAAGGGGATAACAGAGGATGAGATGGTTGGATGGCATCACTGACTCATTGGATATGAGCTTGAGTCAAATCATGGAGTTGGTGATCCACAGGGAGGCCTGGCGTGATGCAGTCCATGAGTTTGCAGAGTCAGACATGACTGAATGACTAGACTGAACTGATACTATTTTTCCATATCAATGTGAATTATTTGAATAAAATTTTAGTTTCTTTTAATTTTTTATTAGCCTTTAAGCCTGATGGGCCTCAAACAGGGTTGCATAGAGTTGGACATGACTTAGCAACTAAACAACAACAACGAAGATAAAGCTATTTTCATTATTTTCAATGTTAGCTGTAGAGTTTGTATCATGCACTCAGCTTCTCAAATTCTAACTGAAGTAATGTTATACAATGTTTTAAAATTAGCACACTCATAAAAAAAAAATCAGTCTATCACGTCCAACTTTTCATGACCCCATGAACAATAGCCTGCCAGGTTCCTCTTTCCATTATTATTTTTATTATTTGCATTTTTCTTCAGGCAAACATACTGGAGTGGGTAGCTATTCCCTTCTCCAGGGGATCTTCCCAACCCCAGGATCAAACCCAGGTCTCCTTCAAGCCAGGAGTATTTTTTACCATCTGCGTCACCAGGGAAGCCCACTCACACACATATATATTTGTCTCAACATGAGTTATTTAAAGTGGGAAAATAATGTTTTACTGTACTATATTGATATATTTCTATATAAAAATGAAAATTTTAGATATATAGCAAATAATAATGAGTAAATAGTTTGTAAATAAAAATACAACTAATTGGAGTTGATTTCCATGTCAAAATTATAATTTGAGGTAGCAGTAAGATTTTTGAAAACAAGACCTTTATTTGGGACTATTTTATCTGAGTATATTTAAAATAATTTAAAGTTTTGTTATCCTTTATGAATAATTTGCTACTAATCTTTTATTGTCCATTAATGATGAACCAGGCTTTTACAACACAATTGTAATGAAATTGAATATCAGAATTGCTTTCCTATTGAAAGTAACCCACTGATGAAATTATCTTGTATAGGCTATATTGCAATAAAAAAATCTAGTTAGTTTCAAGTATCTGAAGCTTAACATCAAATATGTACTAATCAAATTTTTAATTCAACAAAATAATTTTGGCTAGTAACTATGTCTCATTATCTTTACTGGGTGTTAATAATAAAATCCTAATAAAGAATTTCTTTCTGGACTATATAGTTTTCAATATAGTGGAAATAATCAGCAATCATAAAATAATCAATTTTTTTAATGAGAAAAGTTAGGCTACACACAGAATGGTATGTAAACTAGATGGAAGAAACATATATTTTATATTATGTTTAAAACTTGTCATAAGGAGATATGATAAGTTGAATAAATTATATCTACAAGTGCCATTATCATGCCCTGCATAATGTACTCTCAACAGATGGAGACATTTTCCAAAGTGCATCTGTATTAATATGCAGTGAGACTCTAAAACTCAACTGGCTCATTATTTTTCTAGCAAATTATGTATGACCTAGTGCCTAAACAATAGGCAACAACATGTTCAGAAATTTAGGGGGTAAGGGAAGTTGGGGAGCTTCAGAACTAGCCTGCCAATGCAAGAGATTTGGCTTTAATCCCTGGATTGAGAAGATCCCCTGGAGAACGAAATGGCAATCCTCTCCAGTATTCTTGCCTGGGAAATCCCATGGACAGAGGAACTTGGCTGGTTATAGCTCATGAGGTCTCAAAAGAGTCAGACATGACTTAGCAACCAAACAACAAACATCATGTTCAGAGATTTTATATATATATATATATATATATATGTATATATATATATGAGAATTTTTTTGTTGAGTAGATTATGCAAGAAAACTGGAGAAAAATAGATTCTTGATATAAATGAAAAAGTAACAAAATTCAGTTTGGTATTTATAATATATAAACTTAATACTCATTTTGAAAACTATTTTTATTCTGATTTATTTTGACAATAGGTTCAGTATGTGAACTAAAATAGTACTTATTAGCATGGCATTAATATTTACCAACATAGGTACAAATATATTTTTTCCCTTAGGGGTTATGTTTTCTCATGCTGAGATATCTAAATTCTGATTTTTCTTAGTGTTTAAGCTGTGAGATTGATCTTTTGTTGCTGCTCTCTGCTTGTCCTTGCTTCTTTTATTTTTTGGTTCATGTTTATTAAGAGATATTTTAGATCATCTGCTCAAGTATCTCTCATCTTCTTAATGAGAAAATTTAAGATAAATTATATTCTCATAAGTGAAGTCAGATTTTAAAGTCCTTATAGTAAATGTACATGCATATTGACCCTCTTTCTTCTTAGTAATGATCATATAATACCTACAGAACCTTTGTGCAAAAACTCTACTTCTTTTCTGAAAGAAAAGTGATGGTTTCTAACAGTTATAACTTTTTCTTTGAGTTTATCTTTCATTTTTTAAATGAAATTATGCTATCCTCTTCTCAGAACTTCTTGATCTACCCACCCAGAAGAATGGGCAACAACTGACTTACACCTTCTTTAAGAGCTTAGAATGACTGATTTTAATTTTTTTTTAATTTTCATTTTTATATGTTTAATGTAGTCTTTTTATAGATTATTCAACACTTAGTTATTCTCTAAATGATTTTACCTTCTACAGCAATGGATTTAACTTGTCTGAACCAATGCTCCCTTGTAAACATTGTGTAATTTTATTTAGTGAAGTGAAATCCGTGTATTGCAATGAAAAGGTGAAAAAATTGGGGGAAAAGAGATTCTTGTTCAGTTATACAAGTCCAGCACTTCGCTTCTATAAAATGCATACTATAATAACAACTTCCCTGGTGGCTCAGACGGTAAAGCATCTGCCTACAAGGCAAGAGTCTGGGTTCAGTCCCTGGGTGGGGGAGATCTCCTGGAGAAAGAAATGGCAACCCACTCTAGTACTCTTGCCTGGAAAATCCCATGGACGAGGAGCCTGGTAGGCAGTCCATGGGGGTCACAAAGAGTCAGATACGACTGAGCAACTTCACTTTTAGGTATAAGATATCAGTTGTGCATTATCTGTCTCTCCCACTGCATTTTCTCATCATCTTGAAATCCAGATTTCTGTCCTATATAAATAAATTTCAGTTCTAAGATCATGAAAGATAGTTTCATTGTTGCTTCTAGTTTTGTGCCTTATTCACCATCTATTTCTTTTGTCTGGTGAAAATCTACTGAAGTTTTAATCCTCTGTTCAGTGGCAACCTTCTTGTGATGTTCGATTTAAATTCAAAGCAGAATTTGTCTCTGCATTGTTTTTCTTATTCTGCTTGCTTCTTACACAGTGCAGTTCTGAATGGCCGTTAGATAGTATCCATTAATTTCTCTCTGTCCTTCCCAACTCTAGGAGTGGGAAAACTCATGTGAAACAGATGCACGTAGAAAGAAGATAACCTTTCAGACTGATCAAGCAGACTGGAGACACAGCTTTGGATATGCAGCTAGTGAAGCGGCTAATATATTTCTTTATCATGGCACATTTTCTCAAAGGGTCACTGACAAAGCTGGACTCACAGAATGCCTTTGTCAGGAAGAGTTGCCATTGCATACTTGACACAAAGAGTTAGCTAATATATTCTCCTTTTACCAGGCAGCTGGATCTAAAAGAGAGAGTGCCCTGAAAGGGCTGATCCAAGCATACTCTTTCCCTTCTTCTAAAGTCAACTGGTTAAGTCAAAGTACAGGGATAAGTAGAGATTCAGAAAAAAAAAAAATATATATATATATATATATATATATGTGTGTGTGTGTGTGTCCTTGTATTTATTTAGGAAATAAAAGGAAGTAAATAATTTGGAATTCAGTCCTAATGTTCTGCATTAGTAATATGATCTCCTAGGATCATTTTGGAATTTAGAATTAAAGAGACTTTAGAATTAGAGAGAACTGTGATCAACCTCCTTCAAGATCTACAGCATGAAATATGGTAGTCTTGCAGCCACTAAGAGAGCCTAGTGCAGTCCAGAATAACTGAGGAGGTCATGCAAGACAATTTCTATCTCTCCAACCATTTCTTGAGAAATAGAACTTACCTTGGCAGGCTTTCATTCTTGGAAGCCTATATTCAAGCTTTCATGTGCCTTTGCTGAAAGATATAGCTAGGCTCTCATGGTTTATGAATTTCCCTCATGGCTTGAGGTAAAGAATCTGCCTGCCAATGCAGAAGCCATAGGAGATGCAGATTAGATCCCTGGTTGGGGAAGATCCCTTGGAGAAGAAAATGGCAACCCACTCCAATATTCTTGCCTTGTAAATCCCATGGGCAGAGGAGCCTGGCTTGCTGCAGTCCATGGGGTCGCAGAGAGTCAGATAAGACTTAACGACTAAACAGCAAAATCTTGGTTTACATAAGAATTCAAAAGTACTTCTGCACTTCTGACTCTTGTTGAATTGGGTCTTTTACAGTTGGTCGGGAACTGTGGTCTGGGCACTGTGGAGTTTGTCTGGTTTACTCACCACATCACCAAAAGCTAGATAATACACACATACCACACAATTGACTCACACCACAGGAACTGTGGTCATCCTAGAACTTCCTAAGTATCATGGCTGAGAAACTATAGATGCTGGTGGTATGTGGTGTGCTTCAGTGCTTTGAAGACTCACTGACAGAGGGAGCGGTGAGGATGTGAGAGAGTAAGAGCAGCTTAATGATGAGAGTATCCTGTGTAGCATATTAGACATCTGAAGTTATTTCACCAAACTACTCTTTTGTGCTGAGGTCCATATTCAAAAGAGGATAACTATATGAGGTCCTGGTAAAGAATTGTGTGCCTTAGAGAGAAGGGAAGCAAAGGACTCTATGCACATGGCACTGATGAAATGAGTGTTCTGTGTTCAGGTATTTCAGTTCAGCAAATATAAAACCCCAATTAGTGTGTGTATATAGAAATTCCTTCATGGAATAAATATTTGCAAATCATTATGGTTGTTAAAATTTCAGATACATATGAGCATGGTATAAAGGGTATTGTTCATTTTGAAGAATTTAATGATAGAAAATAGTTAGGCATTATTTTATTAGTGATGTGTTTGTGTGCTAAGTCACTCCAGTCATGATCAACTCTTTGTGATGCTATGGACCATAGCCTGCCAGGCTCCTTTGTCCATGGGTTTCTCCAGGCAAGAATACTGGAGTGGGTTGTCATGCCCTCATCCAGGGGATCTCCATGACCCAGGGATTGAACCTGCATCTTATATGTCTTCTTTACCCCAAGTGCCACATATAATATTATCTTATATGTGCTTGTTTGGGAAATATATATTTCAAAAAAAGGAAAGCCATTTATTTTAATTCTTTGCAGAAATAGATGGGATTCTATTTGAATCCACTGAATCAATCTCATTGACTAGACTCTGCATAGAGATGGGTGTACCACAGTGAACAAAAAATACACAAGGTACTTCCCTGGCAGTCTAGGGGATAAGAATCCACCTGCCAATGCAAAGGACATGGGTTTGATCCGTGGTCCGGGAAGAGTCCACATGCCTTGAAGTAGTTAAGCCAGTGGCCGCAACTACTGAGCCTGAGCTCTAGAGCCCAAAAGCCACAACTACTGAAGCTTGTAGGTCAAGAGCCTGGGCACCTCAACAAGAGAAATCACTGCAACGTGAAGGCCATGCACAGTAACGAAGAGTAGCCCTTGCTTGCCACAACTAGAGAAAGCCCAGGCACAGCAACAAAGGCCTGGAACTGACAAAAAATCAATAAATAAAAATTAAAAAAGCAAAACAAACAAACAAAAAAATAGTACAAAAGCACAAAGTGCAATGAACTGAATGTTTGTGTTCCTCCAAATACATATATTGAACCCTAATCCAAATGTCATGATATTCTAACATGGGATTTGGTGGTCGGGGGGTAGTGATTAGGTCATGAGGATGGACCCCTCATGAGTGGGATTATTGTCCTTATAAAATAGACTCCAGAGAGTCATAACACCCTTTCTGCCACATGAGGACACCTGAGATGCTTTCTATGAACAAGGACACTGGCCCTAATCAGCCAACACCTTGATCTTGTACCTCCCAGTCTCCAGAATTCGAGAAAAAGATTCTATTGTTTGTAAGTAATTCAGTCTCTGGCGTTCTGTTATTGCAGCTCAAACAAACTAATACATATAGTGAGTGAAAACCCTGCCCTTATAGAATTTATAGCCAAGTGGGAAAAGGCAATATTTTAAAAATCTTTCCCTTTTTGAAAAGTGTCAAGTGCATGAAGTAAATGTAAAGTAAAATGACAGAAACTGAAAGAGACTACTTTCATGTGCAATTCAGAGAAGGCCACTCTGAAAATTTACTTTTTAGGTTGAGATATGAATGGAGGTCAGTCAGTCGATGCTAGAGAGAGCTGCTTTACTTCAGAAGAACTCTTCTAGAGGTACGAGGTACAGTTCAAGGATGCAGTTATGAAAGGGATGTAAGGCAGGTACCACTTACCTTAGTAGACTTCTTTCAATAGTTAATGATCATAAAACTCCAATTATACTTAACTGAGCTATAAATTGCTCCAAAGATCTGTGGAGAGACAGGGCAAAGAATTAAGAGTAGGACAATCAGACAATATGTGGTCCAGAACAGGAATGTGTAAAATCAGAAACTTTGGAATGACCTTGAGTTTAGAATATGAATGTAGAAGACATTATCAGAATAAGTACTTGAGAGACATGTGCTTAAAGAGAGTTAAAAAATATGTGGAGTAGGCAAACTGATAGATTTTTTTTTTTTTTAATCTTCTGGATATAGCACACACTGATTATTGCTGTGGATTCCATAGATGTTAGGTCAAAGCTTTTCAGTCCTTAGTTTTATACTTCAGGCAAATTTTTCCTTCAGAAAAGTGACCCCCACCCCCGACAAAGAATAGTAGTGTGAGACGTGGGGACTTTTTAAATGTTATTGTAGAAATGATAAAATTGAGATTTCAGTCATAAAGATAATTGCAAGAGTAGTAGAAAATCTAATAAGTCTCCTGAGGTAAGAGAATGTTCCTAAAAATATTTGTCTTAGTACAAAATTTTTATGAAGTAAGCGTATTGATTGTGTATATAAACTTTGGCAGAGTTTTCCAATATAAATTTAAAGTTATAAGAAAAGCAAATATCTATTGCTGCTAAGTCACTCCAGTCGTGTCTGACTCTGTGCGACCCCACAGATGGCAGGCAGCCCTCCAAGGTCCCCCGTCCCTGGGATTCTCCAGGCAAGAACACTGGAGTGGGTTGCCATTTCCTTCTCCAATGCACGAAAGTGAAAAGTGAAAGTGAAGTCACTCAGTCATGTCCGACTCTTAGCAACCCCATGGACTGCAGCCCACCCGGCTCCTCCGTCCATGGGATTTTCCAGGCAAGAGTACTGGGGTGGGGTGCCATTGCCTTCTCTGAAATATCTATTAAGTAAACCCAAAAAGGAACTGAGTTGAAATGATTCTATTATTTTGGTAGCAAAATTGTTGAGAAACTCTCAGCAGCTATAATATAACATACTTTTTATGTTTTTGAGGTGTGCAGTGTTAGTGACTCAGTCGTGTCAGACTCTGCGAGCCCATGGATTGTAGCCTGCTAGTCTCCTCTGTCCATGGAATTCTCAAGGCAAGAATACTGGAGTGGGTAGCCATTCCCTTCTCCATGGGATCCTGACCCAGGGAACAAGCCCAAGTCTCCTGCATTGCAGGCAGATTCTTTACCATCTGAGCAACAAAGGAAACCTTTCTTTTTTTTTTTTTTTATACTTTCTTATATAACAACAGTTGACAGACTGTATTACTGGTGATTCTCAAATTTATTGGAAAAGTTCTTGAGAAAATAACTTATCCTTTCCTTGATCTATTAGAAGCCATCAACTCAGAGAACAAATCTAATTCTGCTTACATAGAAAGTAAAAAGGGAACAGACCTTCAATGTCACAGGTTTTATTTGTGTGTTTTGTTTTGTTTTTCTAATAAAAGAGATATGAGGCACAAGGAAAGGGACACATTTTCTGAGGTTGGTTTCACTTCTTGTTACTGGTGGATGATGAAATCTGAGAACTTCAAGCAATTAAAATTATCAGGTGGAAGAAACATGATTTTATAGCACAGCATGGTTACAAAGAGAGGAAATAAGGAACAGTAATAAAATCTTGGGTATCATCTTGGGGATGGAATTTTCCTCCTCTCATAAGTTTTAGAATGAGGGAAAAAACTTTGTGACCCAGGAATTGGCATAGAAGTCAGCACCTCAGTAGTTTCTGCTGTTTAAGAGTATTTACCTTCTCCAAATTCTTGTCTCCAGGCTTTAATGAGTTGAGAAAAGGAACTAATCTGATCTTCATGGTCCTTTTGCAGGATGGGATTAATGAGAAATAGCTAGGACCTGCTGTATGTTAGAATGAATAGTACCAGTTAGGCTTGTTAGAAAATGTTCCTGTTCAGGAAGCAATTTCATATATACAATAAGAAAAGTGTACAAATATATTTACATATTGTATATTTATATGCACTCACACAATCACGGAGCCTATCTTCATTATTCACAATTCTGTAATAGCAAATCCTCTTACTCACTAAAAATGATTTGTGCCCCCAAACCAAGTGCTGTCTCTAACTGAATCTGTTCTTCCAGATGTGGGTTTTTTTCTAGAGCAAATGACAGTCTCTGGAAACTCCATCTGTCAAAAATAATTTTAAAAATTTCTTAGCAAATATCACCAGAAACTCTTCTTTCAGCTGACAGAGATAGCAATAGACCTTCAATACTTTATCTCAGGATTACAACACATCATAGGTTTTCTATCATAAACAATTTCTCAGGGACTTTGAGAATTTTTCAAGAGATCATGTTGGTCCATTACATTGATGAAATTAAGTATCTCTGATTTGATGAATAGTAGGAATTGCATACAATTTCAGTTCAGTTCAGTTCAGACGCTCAGTCGAGTCCGACTCTTTGCAACCCCATGAATAGCAGCACGCCAGGCCTCCCTGTCCATCACCAACTCCCGGAGTTTACTCAAACTCATGCCCAATGAGTTGGTGATGCCATCCAGCCATCTCATCCTCTGTCATCCCCTTCTCCTCCTGCCCCCAATCCCTCCCAGCATGAGGGTCTTTTCCAATGAGTCAACTCTTTGCCTGAGGCGGCCAAAGTATTGGAGTTTCAGCTTCAGCATCAGTCCTTCCAATGAACACCCAGGACTTATCTCCTTCAGGTTGAACTGGTTGGATCTCCTTACAGTCCAAGGGACTCTCAAGAGTCTTCTCCAACACCAAAGTTCAAAAGCATCAATTTTTCAGCATTCAGCTTTCTTCCGAACATGGCTACTGGAAAAACCATATCCTTGACCAGACGGACCTTTGTTGGCAAAGTAATGTCTCTGTTTTTTAATACGCTATCTAGGTTGGTCATTACTTTCCTTCCAAGGAGTAAGCGTCTTTTAATATCATGGCTGCAATCGCCATCTGCAGTGATTTTGGAGCCCCAGAAAATAAAGTGACACTGTTTCCACTGTCTCCCCATTTATTTCCCATGAAGTGATGGGACCAGATGCCATGATCTTAGTTTTCTGAATGTTGAACTTTAAGCCAACTTTTTCACTCTCCTCGTTCACTATCATCAAGAGGCTTTTTAGTTCCTCTTCACTTTCTGCCATAAGAGTGGTGTCATCTGCATATCTGAGGTTATTGATATTTCACCCAGCAATCTTGATTCCAGCTTGTGCTTCTTCCAGCCCAGCGTTTCTCATAATGTACTCTGCATATAAGTTAAATAAGCAGGGTGACAATATACAGCCTTGACGCACTCCTTTTCCTATTTGGAACCAGTCTTTTGTTAACTGTTGCTTCCTGACCTGCATACAGGTTTCTCAAGAGGCAGGTCAGGTGGTCTCGTATTCCCATTTCTTTCAGAATTTTCCACAGTTTATTGTGATCCACACAGTCAAAGGTTTTGGCGTAGTCAATAAAGCAGAAATAGATGTTTTTCTGGAACACTCTTTCTTTTTCGATGATCCAGCGGATATTGGCAATTTGATCTCTGGTTCCTCTGCCTTTTCTAAAACCGGCTTGAACATCTGGAAGTTCTTGGTTCATGTATTGCTGAAGCCTGGCTTGGAGAATTTTGAGCATTACTTTACTAGCGTGTGAGATGAGTGCAATTGTGCGGTAGTTTGATCATTCTTTGGGATTGCCTTTCTATGGGATTGGAATGAAAACGGACCTTTTCCAGTCCTGTGGCCACTGCTGAGTTTTCCAAATTTGCTGGCATATTGAGTGCAGCACTTTCATAGCATCATCTTTCAGGATTTGAAATAGCTCAACTGGAATTCCATCACTTCCACTAGCTTTGTTCGTAGTGATGCTTCCTAGGGCCCATTTGACTTCACATTCCAGGATGTCTGTCTCTAGATGAGTGATCACACCATTGTGATTATCTGGGTCATGAAGATGTTTTTTGTACAGTTCTACTGTGTATTCTTGCCACCTCTTCTTAATATCTTCTGCTTCTGTTAGGTCCATACCATTTCTGTCCTTTATCGAACCCATCTTTGCATGAAATATTCCCTTGGTATCTCTAATTTTCTTGAAGAGATCTCTGGTCTTTCCCATTCTGTTGTTTTCCTCTATTTCTTTGCATTGACGCTGAGGAAGGCTTTCTTATCTCTCCTTGCTATTCTTTGGAACTCTGCATTCAAATGGGAATATTTTTCCTTTTCTCCTTTGCTTTTCACTTCTCTCCTTTTCACAGCTATTTGTAAGGCCCCCTCAGACGGCCATTTTGCCTTTTTGCATTTCTTTTCCATGGGGATGGTCTTGATCCCTGTCTCCTGTACAATGTAATGAACCTCCGTCCATAGTTCATCAGGCACTCTTTCTATCAGATCTAGTCTGTTATATCTATTTCTCACTTCCACTGTATAGTCATAGGGGATTTGATTTGGGTCATACCTGAATGATCTAGTGGTTTTCCATACTTTCTTCAATTTAAGTCTGAATTTGGCAATAAGGAGTTTATGATCTGAGCCATAGTCAGCTCCTGGTCTTGTTTTTGCTGACTGTATAGAGCTTCTCCATCTTTGGCTGCAAAGAATATAATCAATCTGATTTCGGCGTTGACCATCTGGTGATGTCCATGTGTAGAGTCTTCTCTTGTGTTGTTAGAAGAGGGTGTTTGCTATGACCAGTGCGTTCTCTTGGCAAAACTCTATTAGCCTTTGCCCTGCTTCATTCCATACTCCAAGGCCAAATTTGCCTGTTACTCCAGGTGTTTCTTGACTTCCTAGTTCTGCAAGCCAGGCTTCAGCAATACATGAACCGTGAACTTCCAGATGTTCAATCTGGTTTTAGAAAAGGCAGAGGAACCAAAGATCAAAAGGCCAAGGTCTGCTGGATTATTGAATAAGCAAGAGTTCCAGAAAAACATCTATTTCTGCTTTATTGACTATGCCAAACCCTTGAATGTGTGGATCACAATAAACTGTGGAAAATTCTGAAAGAGATGGGAATACCAGACCACCTGACCTGCCTCTTGAGAAACCCATATTCAGGTTAGGAAGCAACAGTTAGAACTGGACATGGAACAACAGACGGGTTCCAAATAGGAAAAGGAGTGCGTCAAGGCTGTAAATTGTCACCCTGCTTATTTAACTTATATGCAGAGTACATCAAGAGAAACGCTGGGCTGGAGGAAGCACAAGCTGGAATCAAGATTTCCGGGAGAAATATCAATAACCTCAGATATGCAGATGACACCACTCTTATGGCAGAAAGTGAAGAGGAACTAAGGAGCCTCTTGATGAAAGTGAAAGAGGAGAGTGAAAAAGTTGGCTTAAAGCTTAACATTCAGAAAACTAAGATCATGGCATCTGGTCCCATCACTTCATGGGAAATAGATGGGGAGACAGTGGAAGCAGTGTCAGACTTTATTTCTGGGGCTCCAAAATCACTGCAGATGGCGATTGCAGCCATGAAATTAAAAGACGCTTACTCCTTGGAAGGAAAGTAATGACCAACCTAGATAGCGTATTAAAAAACAGAGACATTACTTTGCCAACAAAGGTCCATCTAGTGAAGGCTATGGCTTTTCCATTGCTCATGTATGGATGTGAGAATTGGACTGTGAAGAAAGCTGAGCGCCGAAAAATTGATGCTTTTGAACTGTGGTGATGAAGACTCTTGAGAGTCCCTTGGACTGCAAGGAGATCCAACCAGTCCATCCTAAAGGGGATCAGTCCTGGGTGTTTATTGGAAGGACTAATGCTTAAACTGAAACTTGAATACTTTGGCTGCCTCATTCCAAGAGTTGACTCATTGGAAAAGACCCTGATGTTTGGAGGGACTGGGGGCACGAGGAGAAGGGGATGACAGAGGATGAGATGGCGGGATGGCATCACCGACTCGAGGAACTTGAGTCTGAGTAAATTCCGGGAGTTGGTGATGGACAGGGAGGCCTGGCGTGCTGCTATTCATGGGGTTGCAAAGAGTCAGACACGACTGAGCAACTGAACTGAACTGAGGCTATGCTATAAGGTATAGTAAGGTAGGTAAAGTAGGTATGTTCAATTCATTTTTTACTTCTGATATTTTCAACTTTTGACAAATTTATTGAGATGTTACTCCATCATAAGTTAAGGAAGATCTATATAGCATACCTGAGCCGACAGAGGGAAAAATAGTGTCTGAGGAGTGTCTAAAGGCCTGATGTGCTATAAAATAAGGTAGGGATGATTTACCTCTACTGAATATACCTACAACATTAGCAGCAGTTGATCCAATAAAAATGTGAAAAAGTACCATCAGTCATTAATTTCATACGTTCTTATTAATACCTGTGTCATGTGGTTTTATTCATTCTAGCCACTAACTTTTACCAGAAATATAATGCCTGTATATTTTTTCAGTTCAGTATCATAAAATGTAAATTATTAATATTGTTGATATATTATTGATAGATTGGGTATACAGCTGATAATATAATCCATGCATCCTGTATATCCTTTGTAATTAGCACTGAGTGGATATTTTCTAGACAAAGATAATTTAGTTTTTCATGAGATATAGAATATCCATCCTCCTGGAAAACAGAACCTTTTAAAGTATTTTATGTACTTTCTAAGATGTTTATTCAATATGTCATTCAAAACAAAAAACATTGCAAGCATGGAACAATTCACATAGATTATTTTCTCTTTATTTTCAAGCTTTTTATTTTGTATTGGGGTATCACACAATGTTGTGACAGTTTCAGGTAAAAGCTAAAGAGATTAATTCTTAACCCATATTTATACGTGTCCTACTAGAATAATTTATTTTTTAAAGAAGAAGAAGAAACATAAGACTATAAAAGTACTATAATGCAAATATAAGTGTTCACATACACATGCATTAAAAAAAAAAAACAGCTGAAAAGTAGACCAAGTTATGCAAGTCATATATACATGTCTTTATATAGCTTTTTGTACCTCTATATAATTATACAATTATGAATTTTTTACATGAGTATGTATTTATTAAAAATAAAAAACTATGTTTTATAATGAAATTGAGTTTTAGTGGCCGTCAAAGTTCTATATAGTAATAGCTATGGTTTTTCCAATAGTCATGTCTCACATGGGATGTGAGAGTTGGGCCATAGACACGAGGCTGAGCACCAAAGAATCAATGCTTTCGAATTGTGGTGTTGGAGAAGACTCTTGAGAATTCCTTGGACAGCATGGAGATCAAACCAGTTCATCCTAAAGGAAATCAACCCTAAATACTCATTGGAAGGACTGATCCTGAAGCTGAAGCTCCAATATTTTTGCCACTTGATGCAAAGAGCAGACTCAATGGAAAAGACCTTGATGCTGGGAAAAGATTTAGGTCAAAAGGAGAAGCAAAGGATGAGATGGTGAGATAGCATCACTGACTCAAGGGACTTGAATTTGAGCAAACTCTAGGAGACAGTGGAGGACAGAAAATTGTGGCATGCTACAGTCAGTCTATGGGGTTACAAAAAATCATACATGACTTAGCAACTGAACAACAACAACAAATCACTGCATACACATTAGCTGCTCAATTGATATTTTTTAAAACATGTTTAATGGTATTGTATAAGAGAGAAATAATAGCAAACATAAGAAGGTCACAATATTTTTTATCATTTATTGTGTATTTTTTTTATTGGTTCAAATTCTACACTAATGTCATTCAACAGAGATTTCAGAGACAACATCATCACATACAAATCACTTACTGTGGACTGTAGGATGCCTACACTCCCTGCATACATAATAGTCATCCCCACTTTGCAAACCTAATCATTTCATCAGCATGGACACTTTTAAAATTACCTGTTTACACTAGTGGCTATTGAGCTACAAAGGGCACATTCTGTTAAGGTGACCTTAAATCTTCATAGCCAAAGGAGGAAAATTCAGTGCAAAATGGCACAGATGGGGACTGATGAATGCTTGACCAGAGACCCTGTGAACATCTGCATCATGATGTTATTTATTAGACAGACTCCCAAGACATCAATAATAGTGCTAATAATAGCACTGACCTATATAGAACTCTGTCTTTTCCAGGTTAATATCACAACCTTTTATACAGGATGGCTAGATTCATATTGAACTAAAGTTGAAGAGCTATATCTTGAGAATTAATCTATGATTGTCTGTTCTATCTTCCTCTTGCTCTCTCACTACAGCCCCTTCCCTGGTATCTTGCAGTCTCAAGCTGCACTCCTCTGCCAGATCTAAGATGCAAGGAAAGAAACAGCCAACTGAACTTATAAGAGAGAAATATTTGTTTACTAGCTAAAATACATTTCTTCCATGACACTAGATGCGAATTAGCCTGGGCGAAGAAGAGTTATTTGTCAAGTGAATCAGACTGGACAGAAAAGATCCAGTGTGTCTGGAAGCTGTAGGGGAATTGGTAAGGGAACTGTTTTCTATCGATGGTCTCCATTTTGCTCAAGGCCAGGTTTCTGGCCGCCAGCTGTCTGGTAGATCCCTACAGGCAGCCTCCTTTGTAACAGGTCTTGCACTGTGGCAGCATCATACCCTCCCTCACAGCAAGTGATGCCATGGAAAACATGGTGGGGCTGCTGTCCTAAGAGGAACTGCAAGAAATGTTCTCCAATTTTTTTTTTTTTGAAAAAAGAACACAGGTTTATGGAATGAAATAAAAATGAAAAAATAGTAAATACAGAAATCAATGAGTTAGGAAAGGAAAATATATGATAGTTGAGAACTAAATATCTGGGCCATTTGAAAAATAAAAATAAGAGAGAAATTCTGTCTAATTTAATCATAAAAAGACAATGAGTCCTAACACACAAATTTAGAAAATATCCAGAGGAAAATAACTACAGAACTGAATGCTTTTTTAAAGTATAAATTATTACTTTTACTAACTATTGCCATTAAGAACATGGGTTCAATATTATTATGTTCACTAAGAGCTTCACAGTCACTCAGTTGTGTCCAATTCTTTGAGACCCCATGAACTGAAGTTCATCAGACTCCTCTATCCATAGAACTTTCCTGGCAAAAATACTGGAGTGAGATGTCATTTCCTTCTCCAGGCAAGAAGACTGGAGTGGGTTGCCATGCCTTCCTCCAGGGATCTTCCCAACCCAGGGATCGAACCCAGATCTCCCACATTGCATGTGGATTCTTTACCGTCTGAGCTACCAGGGAGGCCCATCAAACTAGAGTGGGTAGCCTATCTCTCCTCCAGGGGATCTTCCCAACCGAGAGTCTTCTGCATTTTAGGCAGAATTCTTTACCAGCTGGGCTACCAGGGAATCTCTTCAAAAAGCCTAGTGCAAGACAATAATTGTCTTTCTTAACTGCTTTTTTTCCATGTTATACACTCTTCTTTATTCTCTGTAGGTGGGTAGTAATTTTTTGGCTTGTGAAGTCTTTTTTGAGAAGCTATTATAATCCTAGAGTTTATAAAATATTCTTTAACATGTTTCTTTTACACAGGCTTTGCACTGAGATTTTGCTTACTAGCTACTTTGTGATAAAGAACATCTATTATAATTTAAAAATCTCTATAGTTTCTGAGCCAGCTGTTTCTCTCATTTTTCCTCCAGTGCATGAGAAGCTATACTGCCAGACAAAATGGCTTGGGTTACTTGTAAAACAATCTAGAAATACCGACCTGGCTCAAGTGATGGAAAAGCACACCGCAAGATAGATTCGAGGTTGTGCAAAGCTGACTTTAAAGAAGTGTCATTTTAAAGAATGAATGGCATCAGAATGTATGAAAATTAAGTAAAAACAAGCCTTCTATCAGTTTGGATTGCTAGTCCTTGACATTGCTGGCATTTGTTTGCAAGTGAATTCTAGCAGCCTTGTCATTTTCACAGTTTAATGTAAAATATACTTCCCAATGGTAAAGTAATTATAAAAATTTCCATGCACAATTATCCCTGAGAGCAAATTAGAAGTCATATCTGGTTGGGATACATCAATAATTGATGGCCTAAGAACTGCACTGAGCCATGTGATGGCTGGTTGCACTAAGACACTGCAAATTACTCCTGGAGAATAATAAGGATATGCTCAGGATAGAAATATTTACAATTGGCAATAGGGCAGTTTATATCACTGCAGAGGCAGCACACTAAATAATCATATACGTAGTTGTATTTTCCCGATGTTCAGTAGTACTATTGTCTATCGGGACTCTTTACAAAGTGTATACCTTTAATCATGTCATCCAAATTCGGTAAAGAGTCTTTTAAAAAGTTATTTTTTAAGAAGAGGTAAAACATTATTAAAACATTTACATGGTTCAAAATAAGTGCAACATAAAAAAGTAAAAAGTGAAAGTTCTGTCTTCTTTGTTTCTATTTATTTCATATCTACACCCTGAATCCTGAAGGGAAGAATTTTTTAATGTGAGGAATTTTCTTCCAATGTTTCTTTATACAAATACATTTTCTCCCTTCTTTCACTATCAGTGTGTTATGCACATGATTCCTTACCACATTTTTCCAACCTTAGCAATATATACTAGAACAATTTCTATATGAGTATCAAGATCTTTATCTTAAGTATTCCCAAAACAGTGTTGTGGCTCAGTTGGTAAAGAATCTGCCTGCAATGTGGAAGACCTGGGTTCGATCCCTGGGTTGGGAAGATCCCCTGGAGAAGGGGATGGCTACCCATTCCAGTATTCTTGCCTGGAGAATCCTGTGGCCCAAGGAGCTGGTGGGCTACAGTACATGGGGTCACAAAGAGTCGGACACGATGGAGTGACTAATAACCAAGGATAAGAAAACGTGCAGTAGAATATTTTAAAAGATCCCTAAAGATAAACATTTTGATATTTTCAATTGTGTGAGTACATGAATATAAACATAGCATAATTTTCAGAAGAAAAATTGCAGAATGAAAGAGAAATTTTAATCACTGTGCTGTGTTCTCAGTCCTGTCTGACTCTTTGTAACCCCATGGACTGCAGCTCACCGGGCTCCTCTGCTCATGGGATTCTCCAGGCAAAAATATTGGAATAGATTGCCATGCCCTCCTCCAGGGAATCTTCCCAACCCAGGGATTGAACCCAGGTCTCTTGAATTGCAGGCTGTTTCTTTACCGTTTGAGCCACCAGGGAAGCCCAATTTTAATCTTAGTAGATGGCAAATTTTCCCTATCAAGATTTATTACATTTTGCATTCCCAGAACTGTGTTTGAGAGTGTCTGTTTTTCCACAAGTTTGTAAACAGAATATGTGCTCAACATTTGGATTCCTGATAATCACGAGAGAAATGAGTTTTTCCTTATGGTTTCAATTTTTATGTTTTAATGAAAGATTGAATATTTTTTCACATGCATTATTAAAATTTATCTATTTTAATTTAAAAACTTTATTCATCTTCATTATGTGATTTTTACTAAAGGGATGTTTGCTCTGTTCTTGTCAATGTCTAAGTGCCATTTGTATTAGAAAAATCAATGTCTGTGATAAGAGTTTCAATCATTTTTCCTAGTTTGTTATTTATTGTTTGTGATTACTCTCTTTTTAAGGTCATACAGAAATGTATAATTTTATGTAATCAGATATATGAATAGTTATTTCTGGAATTTTAGTAATCATTAGAATTACTTGTCCAATTCCAATTTATATTCAAAATTCTCTAATTTTAGGGAAAAACTTGTTAAATGTATTGGGATACATTTGAATGTATTAAAAAATAGAGATAAAATTACATTTTTGTGTTTATTCTTTCCATTGAAAATTATGGGCAACTTTTCATTTTTTCAAATTTAATATTGTGTTACTCAGAAATACCCCAAAGTTGATCTCTGTTTAAATCTAGAACACTTCTTGTTAAGTTTATGTCCATATGTCTTAGTTCTTTGTTTTAATTAGACATGATATTTTCTTTCATCACATTTTCAGTATATAGGAGGGTTGATGATGTTTGTGTAATAATTTTGTACTCGGCTAACTTATTGAATTTATTTATGATAATTTTTTTTACCTGATCTCTTGGATTAAACAAATAAAATAATATTTTAATTTGGAATATTGACAAATGTTTATGTATGCTTATATGCCTAGTGCGTTAAAAAAAAATCTACGTGCTATGATCTCCAGTTAAATATAGAGACATTGTGGTTAGTTTGGCTTTTGACTTTAATGGAAAGGAACACACATATCTTAACACTTATATATATATGAAAAGTGTATGTATATATTTGTATTGTGCAGTTATATACACAACAGTACATAATGTGTAATTTGTATGGCATATATGTGTATTTGTTTATACATATAGACAAATGTATATACACATATATGTATATATACTTGTGTGTATACATATACTTATATATATACATATAAGCACATATATACATATATATGCAAGTATACATATAAATAGGCTTTCCTCATGGCTCAAGTGGTAAAGAATTTGCCTGCATTGCGGGAGACCTGGGTTCAACACCTGGGTGGGGAAGATCCCCTGGAGAAGGAAATGGCAATCCAGTGTAGCATTCTTGCCTAAAAAACTTCCATGGTCAGAGGAGCCTATTGGGCTATAATCCATGGGGTCACAAAGAGTCGGACACGACTGAGTGACTTACACTTTCACTTTTTAATACATATAAATACATATATGTACACACATATCTATCCACACACACACATACATATCTTGCAAAGGAAATATTTAGTAATTCTAATTTATCTTAATGTTTCATCTTTTAATTAGGAATTATTTTGATTTTTGCCAAAAGAGTATTGTCTATTAAAAAAATCATGTTTTGTCCTTAGATCATTAATATTATAAATTATGTTTAAATGTTTTCTCACATTTAAACAATCTAAAAATATGCAGCTAGCATCTATTCTGTTATGCTTGTTAGGGTACTTACACATACATTTATAAATAATGTCAATGTTGATCATTGTTCTCTCATTGCCAGTCTTTGTCAAGTATTGGCAGTTTAGCAAGACTACTATTTTTCCTTAAAGTCCCCATTCTTTTTCTTCTGTTGAGAAACAGACAACTCTCCTTACCACCACTGTTCCTTGTACCAACTGACATTTTAGGAAAAGGTCTGTGCCTCCAAGTTCTAGGCAACTTTGCAATAAACACTTCCTCTTTTATTTCTCTGGCATTGCATGTTCTTATGAAACTTCACTTTTTTATGAATATATAAAATAAAATTTGAATTATTCAAGACATACTATCAGAGCTTTCCAAATGCCTAATATAACACTGAGATATATCTATTCTAATTATCTATTCTATCCAATGTTGTTTTAAAATGTTCAATTAAAATTTTTAAATTGAGGCAAATGTTTCTGTTGACAGTTGTTCTTTAATTCTCCAAGGTTTTCAAATGCTTAGAGCACAGGAGAAAAAAATGAGAGGTTTATATTTAGCTTTCATGAACAGTCAAGAATACAAAACTTTCCAGACATTCAGCTTGATTTAAAAAACTAACAAAATTCCTGACATAAGGTTCCCAGCAAATCTGTCTCAGGGCATTCATTTGAAATACTGGTTGAGTCATTTTGGTGTAAAGTGGTGCTCATAATATTTGCTTCCTCATAGTTGTTGTTATTTAATCTCTAAATTGAGTCCAACTCTTTTGTGACTCTATGGCTGTCATCTGCCAGACTCCTCTGTCCATGGTATTTCCCAGGCAAGAATACAGAAAAAGGGTTGCTATTTCCTCCTCCAGGGGATCTTCCTAACCCAGGGATGGAACCTTCTTTTCCTGCAAGGCAGGCTGATTCTTTGCCCCTGAGCAACCAGGAAAGCCCTTCCTCAAGGTACTTGAAAGTAAATATAATCGGTTGTTGTTTTTGTTACTTTGTTTCAGCATTATATTATGTAAAAAACACATATGCAAAAGTCATAGGGAATAATATAACTCCATTTATCCTCTCTCCAGGGCACCCCAGGTGGGGGTAGTAATAAAGAATCCACCTGCCAATGCAGGAGAAGCAAAAGGCTCTGGTTTAATCCCTGGGTCAGGAAGCTTCCCTGGAGGAGGAAATGGCAACCCACTCCAGGGCTCTTGTCTGGAAAATCCCACGAATAGAGAAACCTGGCGGGCTGCAGTCCATGGGGTCACAAAGAATCAGACACGACTTCCCGACTGAGCAAATTCTCTCTCTAGTTTCAAAAATTGCTAATAATGGCCAATCATCAATATCTTCAGCCACATTTCTCCATCACTTTTTAATTGAAGCAAACCCTAGATATGTCATTTAAACTATGAATAGTGTAGTTTGTTTCTCTAAACTTATGGACTATTAAAAATAGCCAGAATACTCTTATTACCTCTAAAATAATTAACAATATTTTATTAATATGTCTTAGCGAATCACCAGCAAACTCAACATCTAACTGCAGACATATGATCAAGTCAAACTGAGATCAGCTAAGGCCAGTCCAGGGAATAAAGCTGTCCATCAGAAGCAAGATCCAAACAAACATTCATTAAAGATCTGAGATTGTTTGGTACATGACAATAAAAAATTGATATCCATTATTTGACATTACAGAATAATTTATTCATAATGTGTTTCAAGTTGATGGTTTCCTTTTCTTTCTTTTTTTTAACCTTTGGCTCTAACCCATAGAATCAAATTTGAAATTCACACATACATAGAAACGAGTTTAGTTTTTATCTTATTGTCTGCAGCTAATCAGCTATCTCTACATCAACAATTTAAATGTCTGCCTTTACCCACACTGGAGAAGAAAATGGCAACCCACTGCAGTATTCTTGCCTAAAGAATCCCATGGAAAGAGGAGCCTGGCTGGCCACAGTCCATGGGGTTGCAAGAGTCAGACATGACTTAGCAACTACACCACCAAACCGCCACCATCACCAGAACAAATTTTAAAAGCCAGTGTTGTTGCCGCATAGACACACAATATTGGGAAAGTTTCTAAAGCTTCTCTTCTGTTCCACTGATTGGTCACTCTGATCATGTGCCAATTGTAATTACAATGGCTTTTAAATATGTTTTAATATCTTGTAGGACATATTATCCTCACTTTCTTCTTTCAGTATTTTTCTGTTTGCTTCTTTTTGCTTATTTTTCCAAATAAGTTTTATGATCAAGTCATCTATGTCCAGAAAAACAACTGTTGGCATTTTAAATGGGTAGCTTTCAATTATAAATGACCTCAGGGAGAGATAACATCTCTCGAGCCCTTCTATTCAAGAAAATGAACTGTTTTTCTACTTGTTCAAGTCTCTTTTGTGTCAGTTAGATCTCAGAATAAAATTTTATGATTTTTCTTGTATAGATTTTGGATGTCTTGTTCTGTTTTTTTTTTTTTTTTTCTTAAACGTGACTGTATCTTCACCCAAGAAGGATATTCTATAGGCACAAAATATACAACAAAAGGCTAAAGACTTTCCATACTTTTTTACTAAAATGAAAGAGGAAATAATATAAACCTAGGATAATGCAACTATTGAAAATGGAAAAGGGAAACCCACAAGCAATGCTCAGATTTTTAAAAAATAATCTTTTATTTAACCTGAGGACTTTCGGATGTCCATAATGGAGTAAATGTTTTTGGGTATTAAATAGAATAAAAAACTTGTTGGAGATAAAGCTTGTATATATTTTATTTTTCTTGAGAGAATGAGCACTATATTATGAAACATAATATTTTCTTAAATTTTTCCAGACCCAACTGTGTTTATGCTCATTAGTCTGTGCTCATATAGTGAAGAAGTTATTATATAGGATGAATGGTTTTACCTTAATGGCTCAGAATATATATTCTGGTCTAGTAAGCCTAGATACAAACATTTTCTTTCCATACCAGATGGTATAGTCTCAGCCCCATGACAGTAATTATAGATGCATTTTCTACCATTATGGGTAAGCAAACAAGTATTAAACAGCTTCAACAATACATTTGTGACAAAAAAAGGAGCATTTCTGTGCTAATGTGTCAGCCATTACACAGAGCTCATTGCCGTTAACAATAAAATTTTGGATTGATAGAACTCCGTAATGGGACAATGCACGTGGGAATTAGACTACTCATCCATCATGTGTAATGTTAGAACAGAGCAATTCCACATTGAATCAGTTCTGAATAACACATTTCTAAAGACCTTTTTCATTCCCTGCATGTCATGTGCCTGTGTGCCTAACGGAGAAGGCAGCTGTATTTTCCATTATTCCCATTAACCACACATTTCATCTGAAAAATCAATGATCCGCTACCTAAAAGTACACAGTGATAGAATATACCAGAATGATCTTAGGAATGTATGAGAATTCACAAGGAAATCACTCACACTTAAGTTTAAACTTAAATAAAGAAACAATGGCTATATGTCCTTTCTTTGTAAATCATACATTGAAAATCATTAATTTAACCAATGTATTCAAAACATTTTGCTAGGTTTGGTGACTTATACAATGATAAACATATATACTTTCCTTATAGACCTCTCAGTCTAGTTTTGAAAAAGTGCATAGTTTATGTCAATGCAATAAATACAAATGGATATTTTTCAACTATAAAATGTATTATTTTTCTTTCAGTGTTCTCAACTGGTCATCAACCATGTAACCTTTAAACTGTGGTCTTTAGAAAAAATAGAAAGTGTTCTGAATTAGTTAATTGAAATTCATAAACATTAATAGGAAAACACAAGCACATAGAAACAAGAGAGAATGTGGATGAGGCAAAATATTGTTCGTAAAAAATACCCATTACTAATTTCAAATATAGACAATTTGCAGTTGAGAATCTTTGATTAGTGTTTTTGAGTGGTATAATTTTTTTACAATAAAATTATACAAAGAATTCTACTACCTTGTATGATATCTTTGTAGGTTAAAGATTTAAAATTCTATAAACTAGAATACCCCCTCAGAGAACACACACACTCTCTCTCTCTCTCTCACACACACACACACACATACACACACACATATTTTGTCAGTTTTCTCTTAAAATTATATTATTTGAAAACCAAGGACAATATGAGATAGGACTTGCCAATCTAAGTCAAATGTACAAAGCAAATACAAAATGCTACAAATGAGCATCCTTCTTATTTTGATGGAGCCTGTATCTTATGGTTGCATATGCAAGTACCTGGGTAGATGCAGTGGTGGAATTCTGATCAAGTCCTCTTCTGTTTGGTACAGTTTTCCTAGTGAAATAGACATGTACATCATTAGTTAAATGGGATGGACTGGGAGATAGAATTAGACATTGAGAAGAATACAGAAAGTATGAAAGAGTCCCCAGTGAAGAGAGACTGAAAAATGAGGAAATAATGTAAAATTTTTGGGTAGCTGTAAGGGCACCCTTGAGATTGCCAGGTTGACGTTAGGGTACACTTTTATTTAAGCAATTATTAATTATGACCAAAAATGAGCATGAAAATTTAAAGTGTTAGTTGCTCAGACCTATGGACTGCAGCCTGCTAGGCTCCTCTGTCCATGGAATTCTCCAGTCAAGAATCTGGAGTGGGTTGCCATTTCCTTCTCCAAGGGATCATCTCAACACAGGGATCAAATCCAGGTCTCCTGCATTGCAGGCTAATTCTTTACAGTCTGAACCACCAGGGAAGCCCAATAAGCATGGTTATATATTATTCTTTAGCCAAGTTTTACTGCAAAGATTTGGATATTATAAGGCAGAAGCTTGCAGTTAATTGAGTTTATTTTGTCAAAATAAACAAAGAATTGAAGGTATATGAAAGTGAAAGTGAAGTCGCTCAGTCGTGTCTGACTCATTGCGATCCCATGGACTATAGCTTACCAGGCTCCTCCTTTCATGGGATTTTCCAGGCAAGGGTACTAGAGTGGATTGCCATTTCCTTCTCCAGAGGATCTTCCTGACCCAGGGACCGAACCCAGGTCTCCTGCATTATAGGCAGATGCTTTACCATCTGAGCCACCTATATGAAAGGTAGTAGTAAAAATAATTGACCATTGAATTTCAAATTTTAAAAGTAAAGTGATTGTGTGAAGCTAGATATAATGAATAGTTGATAGAATTGATCAACTTCGGGTATTCATCAAATTGAAGGAAGAAGAAAATCATTGGAGGGAGAAAGTTGGATCGAGTACACTCAAGACATAGAAGGCAATGGCTAATAAATAAAATGCATGAAACTCTGATTACAGGCAATGTGCTGCCATTGTTAAAGATGAAGTTTTGGAATATGAGCACAGCATAGTTGGCAGTGGGACAAAGGAAGGTAAGATCACAGGGAAGGACTGATTTAAGAAGTTGAGAGTCCAGACCATTAGGAGGACTGTCAATATAGAGATGGAAATCACCAAAATTTTGGTAAAAGCAGATTGGAAATGTTAGAGTGAGTTAAAATCATCAATGAACAGAGAGAATGTTGGTACCATAATGCAAAGATGTGAAATCCAATGCTACGAGTGTTTGTATAAGTTGGAAGAAGAATATTCTAAAAGTGACTTTCAGAAGGAGAGCACTTTCTGATCCAATGTTACTGGAGCTATGACAGAAAATCTATATTACCCTTAACCAGATTTGATTAAACTAAACTTACAAAAAAAGTCAGCATCTGCTGTAGGTTGAATTGTGCCCCCAGAATACTAGGGGGGGGGGCAATATTAAACCATGGTACCCATGGAGGTGAACTTATTTGAGGATGGAGTCTTTGCAGATGTAATCATGTTAAGGCAAGGACATTAAGTCAGTTCAGTTCAGTCACTCAGTCATGTCCAACTCTTTGCGACACCATGAACTGCAGCACACCAGGCCTCCCTGTCCATCACAAACTCCTGCAGTTTACTCAAACTCATATCCATCGAGTCAGTGATGCCATCCAGCCATCTCATCCTCTGTCATCCCCTTCTCCTCCTGCCCCCAATCCCTCCCAGCATCAGGATCTTTTCCAATGAGTCAGCTCTTCACATGAGGTGGCCAAAGTATTGGAGTTTCAGCTTCAGCATCAGTCCTTCCAATGAAGACCCAGGACTGATCTCCTTCAGGATGGACTGGTTGGATCTCCTTGTAGTCCAAGGGACTCTCAAGAGTCTTCTCCAACACCACAGTTCAAAAGCATCAATTTTTCAGTGCTCAGCTTTCTTCACAGTCCAACTCTCACATCCATACATGACCACTGGAAAAACCATAGCCTTGACCAGATGGACCTTTGTTGACAAAGTAATGTCTCTGCTTATTAATATGCTATCTAGGTTGGTCACAAGGACATTAGAGTCATCTTAATCCAAGTAGACTGGTGCCCTTCTAAGAACAGGAGAATAAAACAGACATATACTCACACAGGGAGAAGCCCATGTGATGAGAGAGACAGAGATGAGACTGATGCCTTTACAAGTCAAGAAACACCACAATTCCTGTGGAGCACCAGAACTTAGAAGAGACAACGGGAACTTTTCCCCAGAGCAATCAGAGGAGCATGGCTTCACCCACCCCTTGTTTTCAGACTTCTTGTCTCCAGAATTCTGAGAGAATAAGTTGTTTTAAGCCCCTCAGTCAGTGACAATTGATTACAGAAGGCTTATAATGGGCTTCCCTAGTGGTTCAGATGGTAAAAAATCCACCTGCAATGTGGAAGACCTGGGTTTGATTGCTGGGTTGGGAAGATTTCCTGGAGGAGGGCAACCCACTCCAGTATTCTTGCCTGGAGAATCCCATGGACAGAGGAGCCTGGCGGGCTGCAGTCCATGGGGTTGCACAGAGTTGGACACAACTGAGTGACTAAGCACAATTACACGCAGAGGAAACTAATAAAGTACCCAAGAGATTTCCAGGGGCAGTGGTGTTCTCAGAGGAAAATCAGGTTTTTGTTAGAGCAAGGAGGTAAAACTAAGAGATAAAGTTGTGCTTCTGGTGATTATTAGGCAAAATTCCAGAAGGCAGAGTTGGAGGGGCTTGGGGAGTAGATGTCTATTTCCTGGCATTATAGATATCAACTGTAATGCTTTAAAATATGTTTGAAAAGTGAAAAAAGTGAGTGTAGTTGCTCTGTCCAACTCTTTGTGACTCCATAGACCGTAGCCCTGGGGCTTCCCTGGTGGCTGAGATGGTAAACGATCAGCCTGCCTTGCAGGAGACCCAGGTTTGATACTTGGGTAGGGAAGATCCCCTGGAGAAGCAAATGGTAATCCACTCCAGTATCTTTGCCTGGGAAATCACATGGACAGAGAAGCCTGGTGGGCTACAGTCCATAGGGTCGCAAAGTGTCAGACAGGACTGAGCGACTAACACTTGGTCACTTGGGACTGCAGCTGGCCAGGATCCTCTGCCCATGGAATTCTCCTGACAAGAATACTGGAGTGGGTCGCCATTCCCTTCTCCAGTAGATCTTCCTGGCCCAAGGATTGAACCTGTGTCTCCTACATTGCAGGCAGATTCTTTACTGTCTGAGCCACCAGGGAAGCCCAAAATATCTTTACTTGTTCAAAAATATACATATTATCTTGCCTAAAAAATGCAAAAGGCAGTTTAGAAATGAATATAGTTATTATTTGAGTCTCATAGTACTGTAAATAGAATCAGTCAGCCACTCTCAAATCTATTTAAGGTTAGAAGGATGTAATCACTTTTCTTTCAAAAGATTTATAAAACCACAACATATTGATTTCTTTGTCAATAATTAGTCAATTTCAAGGACATTCTCTCCACATGTGAAACAAATATAAACAAATAACAGAAATGGAAAGGGACTAACACAGCCTATTTTATTTTGCCACAGATAATTCATGATTCCGATTGTCAGGAGAAATATCAATAATCTCAGATATGCAGATGACACCATCCTTATGGCAGAAAGCGAAGAAGAACTAAAGAGCCTTTTGTGAAAGTGAAAGAGAAGGGTGAAAAAGTTGGCCTTAAGCTCAACATTCAGAAAACTAAGGTTATGGCGTCTGGTCCCATCATTTCATGGAAAATAGATGGGGAAACAGTGGAAACAGTGAGAGACTTTATTTTTTGGCTCCAAAATCAGCACTGCAGATGGTGACTGCAGCCATGAAATTAAAAGACGCTTGCTCCATGGAAGAAAAGTTATGACCAACCTAGACAGCATATTAAAAAGCAGAGACATTACGTTGCCAACAAAGGTCCGTCTAGTCAAGGCTATGGTAGTAGTCATGTATGGATGTGCTGCTGCTGCTGCTAAATCACTTCAGTCGTGTTGGGCTCTGTGTGACCCCATAGATGGCAGCCCAAAAGTTTCCGCTGTCCCTGGGATTTTCCAGGCAAGAACACTGGAGTGGGTTGCCATTGCCTTCTCTGTATGGATGTGAGAGTTGATCTATAAAGAAAGCTGAGCGCCAAAAGAAGTGATGCTTTTGAACTGTGGTGTTGGAGAAGACTCTTGAAAGAGAGTCCCTTGGACTCCAAGGAGATCCAACAAGTCCATCCTAAAGGAAATCAGTCCTGAATATTAATTAAAAGGACTAATGTTGAAGCTGAAACTCTAATACTTTGGCCACCTGATGCTAAGAACAGACTCATTGTAAAGACCCTGATACTGGGAACAATTGAAGGCAGGAGGAGAAGAGGATGACAGAGGATGAGGTGGTTGGATGGCATCACCGACTCGATGGATATGAGTTTCAGTAAACTCTGGGAACTGGTGATGGACAGGGAGGTCTGGCATGCTATAGTCCATGGGGTCTCAAAGAGTGGGACACAACTGAGTGACTGAACTGAATTCATGACATTCTTTTTGAGTAAATTTATTGATGAAAACAAACAACATTTAATTTCATTATAATTCCCAAACATATACCATGTGCCTGTTTGCCTAACAGAGAAGGCACATAAAAATCTGTCCATCTTCTCATGCTCATTATATGTTAAATTTATCTAAGGGAGATGATTCTGTATCTAATTTAAATAATTTGTACACAACAGAAACATTTCTGTTCCAACAAAGGTTACATCCTCAAGGCAATTTTTAAGAAAGAAGAGCCATGTCTCTAGAATTGAGATACTTCTTTGACACATGTTGGAAAAAATATTTTTGCTGTTTAAATGAAGAAAAGTTTCTGCTTTCCATATTTATAAAAATAAATCATGTGGTAGTTTCTTCTATCATATAAAGTTTTTTATTATTTGAAACAAGTTTTATAACTGCCATCACTGATATTTAATTGAAAAGTAATAGATATTGGAAATATAAGGTTATCTTCCTCTAGACATCAGTGTATTAATTTTCTAATTTCTCTTTTGCATTCAATTTATATATGCAGGTATAAAATCAGATAAATACATATATACTCAGTTTGAAATGGAGCAGGACACTATGGTCCTTGCCTCCTATGTCCTGTCTGCTTTTTGTCTGTGGAAAAACTAAGCTAAAGAAAAGTTTAATCTGAGAAGTGAGAAATGCAGAAACAAAGAAAACAGCTAAAGGAGATCAAATAATAATAGCTTAGTCATTGTGCATAGTCAATAATCTTTAGTTCCTTCTCAAGGGCTATAGATAATATCCTGAGCCATATTATGTGAGGGGTCTTTAGAGATACTGAAACTCCCATCAGGAAGAAGAAGTTAACTACATGATGGCCAGGCTGTAGCCATGACATGCTGTTGTTTACTCACTAAGACTCTTTTGCGATCCATGGACTGTAGCCCACAAGGTTCCTCTGTCCATGGGTTTCCCCAGGCAAGACTCCTGGAATGGGTTGCCGTTTTCTTCTCCAGGGGAGCTTCTTGGGTTTCCTTCATTGGCAGGTGGATTGTTTACCACTGAGCCACCTGGGAAGCCCCATGACATAAGCTGACTAAATTCTGAGAACTGGCCTCAAAGAAATGGAAACAAACCGACCCCAGAACTGAAGATTAATTGTACTTAAAACAATCAAAATAATGCTGATCAGACCACCAATGACCAATTTCAAGATGACTGTCAAAGCTGACTGTTTCAGCATGTAGACCCCTCCCCCCAGCCTATAAAAACTCTTGCCCCTTGATTGTTCCAGGGGGAAGACCTCCCTCACTACCCTGGTTGCCAGCATCCAAAATAAAGCCAACTTTCCTTTTTATCAACCTGGTCTCTTTATTTTGTTTTGAGCAGTGAGCAGCCGGAGTCCACTTTTGGTAACAAGTTAGTGAAGTGATAGCTTTTACATAGATTATGGAAACGAAATATGATGATCTTAGGGCACCTCTCTGTCTCCCCTTCCATAACAGACCCTAGGCCCATGTATCCATCTCAGTTTTATTCACATACAGGAAGAGTTCCTAGTTCTAACACCTGCAATTCTCTCTTCGAAGACTTCGTCTACAGGGATGTGTTCAGACCAAGCACAGACCAGGTCAGAAATGCTCTTGTGTCGATTCTCCAAGGAACAACTCTCACCCAACAACAGACAATAGTGGGTGAATAAAGTCTCTTAACCCTCCTGCCCTTGGAGAGATAAAACCCTGAGCTGTGTTTCACACAGTACCCCCAGAGGTCTGAGAAGGACAGAGATCCAATTTCCCACAGTGGCAACCTGCTCATAACACAGATATTGGCTTTCTTCTCTTTTTTGTCTCTCATACCCCAATCCTCTGTTGCTTGAATAAACTAATTGAACTCATTCTTGGTTTCAGGCCTGTTTCTGGAGGATTCTAAACCATGGCAGACAGTAAAGAACACCAGCTCTGTTATTCTCATCTCTTCCTTTAACATCCTATATCCTCACTAGCTTCACTATATTCTTTCATCTTTAGAATTTAAAAAAAAAAATTGACCCAGTTTACTCTTCAGCTTATACCAAATTGCTTGACTTCTCTTTTAGAGCAAAACTCCTTGAAAATATTGTTTGAGTTCAATTTTTTTTTTTCTTCTCTTTTGCCTTCTTCTCTTAATTCCACTTCATTCAGGACTTTGCCAACACCACTACACTTAAGCCACTCTGCTCAAGGACACACATGATCTCAATTCTGCTGAGTTTAAATGGGTAACTTTCTACTTTCAACTTAATGTTTGCTGTAATGAATACAACACGTGTGTGTGTGCATGCTCAGTCACTTCGGTCATGTCTGACTGTTTGCAACCTTATGGACTGTAGCCCACCAGGTTCTTCTGTCCATGGTGTTCTCTGGTCAAGAATATTGGAGTGGATTGCCATGCCTTCCTCCAAGGGATCTTCCCAACCCAGGGATTGAACTCAAGTCTCATACGTCCTGCATTGGAAGATGGGTTATTTACCACTAGCGCCTCCTGGGAAGCCCCTGGATTCAACACACTCTTATTTTTACGCTGAATAGCAGCTAACCAAAGATACTATTTCCTAGTCACTGAAAGCTACTCACATTAACTGGGAATGAAAAAGGGTCTTGTAGTTGTGATTTTGTCAATGATGTCAACCTGAGGAGATTATCCTGAATTATCCAGTTCTTAAATTCAATCATAGATATTCCCATAAGCCAGGGAAAGAGGGATATTTAGTACATACCAAAGAAAAGTTGAAGTGAAGATGCAGGCAGAGATTAGAGTAGTGTGGACCCAAGATAAGGAATGGACTTCCCTATAGCTCAGATGGTAAAGAATCTGCCTGCAATGCAGGAGACCCAGGTTCAATCCCTGGGGCAGGAAGATCCTCTGGAGAAGGAAATGGCAATCCACACTAGTATTCTTGCCTGGAGAATCCAATGGACAAGAAAGCCTGGTGGGCTACAGTCCATGGGGTCACAAAGAGTCGGACTCAGCTGAGTGACTAACACACAAGATAAGGAACCCAGGCAGAAGCTGGAAGAGATAAAAAAGGATTCACCCAGAGTTTCTGGAAGGACTGTGGCCCTGAGAAAACTGGTGTTGAACCTCTGATCTCTGCAAATATGAAAGAATATGTTTCTGTTGTTTTAAACCTTCGTGTTTGTAATAATGTGTTACAGCAGGCAAAGGAAACTAACACAATGCTTATCTTAAAAATCACTCCATAATAACTTCTCTGATTCTTCACCTGATAATATTGGACTGTGACAGATTTCAGCTCTTTTCTTACTGCTGACGTTCTACTGGATGAGGAAGTGAACAAAGCCCTCAGTTCAGTTCAGTTCAGTCACTCAGTCATGTCCGACTCTTTGCAACCCCATGGACTGCAGCACGCCAGGCTTCCCTGTCCATCACCAACTCCCGAAGCTTGATCAAACTCATGTCCATTGAGTCGGTGATGCCATCCAAGCATCTCATCCTCTGTAGTCCCCTTTTCCTCCTGCCTTCAATCTTTCCCAGCATCAGGGTCCTTTCCCATAAGTCAGTTCTCATTGGAAATAAAGCCCCGGAACAAAGCCTGTTGGAACAAAGCCCTGGAGATATATTATTGTGTGTGTGCCTGCCAAGTCACTTCATTCATGTCCAACCCCTTGTGATCCATTGGATTCTAGCCCACCAGATTCCTCTGTCAGTGGGATTCTCCAGGCAACAATACTGGTGTAGGTTTCAGAGGATCTTCTCGACCCAAGGATCAAAATGGAGCCTCTTGTGTCTCTTGCATTGCCAGGCGGGTTCTTTACCACTAGCGCCACCTGGGGAGCATCTTCCCCATTCTCATTTGATAGCAATTCCTTTCTTATATTTAAGTACAAAACTTTGGAGCTATCTTGTTATCTCTCACAAACATGATCAATAGGTCAGCAAATCCTGTGGGCACAACTGTGAAAATATACCTAAGATCCAACCTCTGCTCCTCGCTAATTACCTTGGTCTGAGCTGATAGCAAGGCTTTTTCAGGTTATCATCCTTCTACCCTAGATCCCTGGCAGTCTATTCTCGATAGAGTCTAGAGTGACACTTTAAAATTATCAATCAGCCAATGTCACTATTCTGCCTAAAATTCTGCAGTGATTTCTCATTTTACAGAGAGAAACAGCCACACTGTAATGCACAACAGAACCTACTTTTTGTGCATTTATTTTTGCTTGTATTTTTGGCTGTTCTGGATTTTCACTGCTGCATGTGGTCTTTCTCTAATTTTTCTCTCTAGTGATTGGGGCCTACTCTCTCTTGATTTCTCATTTTACAGAGAGAAACAGCCACACTGTAATGCACAACAGAACCTACTTTTTGTGCATTTATTTTTTCTTGTATTTTTGGCTGTTCTGGATTTTCACTGCTGCATGTGGTCTTTCTCTAATTTTTCTCTCTAGTGATTGGGGCCTACTCTCTCTAGTTGTGGTGCATGGGTTTCCAATTGCAACGGCGTCTGTTGTTGCGAAGCACAGGCTCTAGAAGCATGGAGTTTAGTAGTTGTGGCCACAGGCTTAACTGCCCCATGGCACATGGGATCTTCCTGGACCTGGGATCCAACCTGTGTCCCTTGGATTGGCAGGTGGATTCTTAACCACTGTGTCACCAGGGAAGTCCGGGCAGATCCTACTTGATTGGCCTCCCACTGTCTAACTTCACTTCCTACTTTCTTCTTGATACTCCATCCAGCCACTTTGGAGTCACTTCATTGTTCCCTGGACAATGTAAGCGCAGAGCTTTCTGAGGGCCCTAGTTTTGTTCCCTTTGTCAAAAAGGCTTCTCTGGAGGTTCATCCAGCCGACACTCTGGCTTTCTCCAAATCTTTGCTTAAAGTCACCTCAGTAGTGAATCTACTGTTTCTATCCTATTCAAAATGAAATGTTTTTAATGTTTGAAATGTTTCTAAAGTGCTCAGTCTCTTAGTTGTGGCCGACTCATTGCGACACCATGCACTATAGCCCACCAGGTTCCTCTGTTCATGGAATTTCCCAGGCAAGAATACTGGAGTGGGTTGCCATTTCCTTTTCCAATACTTCTAATCTATTCCTTCAACTCAGTGTTTCTGACTCAATTCATCTTCCTCAAATTTTCTAAAATATTTATTACTTTTAGCATACTACACTATTCATGATATTTCTTCTTTTTTATTGAAGTATAGTTGATTTACAATATTAGTTTCAGGTGTACATCATAGCAATTCAAAATTTTTACAGATTTTACTGCACTTATAGTTGTTATAAAATAGTGGCTATATTCCCTGTACAACATATCATTGTAGTTTACTTTATACATTTATATATCTTAATTATTTATAAATCTTAATTCCCCACACCTTTCTTGCCCCTGTCCTCAATAACCACAAGTTTGTTTTTTACATCTGTGAGTCTATTTTTTAATATTTCCTAATTTCTTTTATTATTTTATGATTTCTCATATAAATGATAACATACAGTGTTTGTCTGACATTTCACTAAGCATATTTAATCTTTACTTTCTCTATATACAGCAGAATATACGTGAATCAATAACACACATGTAGTATTTTCTTTTTTGCTCACTATTCTACTGTTGTATCTTTCTCTCTAGCATAACATCTTTCACAGATGTGTATGACAAATATTTGACTGCATAAAGGTACTGACTGAGGTAATGAGTAACGATCAGTTAGTAATATTTCTATTCCTATTTATCATGAGCAGAGAAACTTCAGTCTATTTCTAGAGTGTAAGAAACACTCATTTGTTCTGTTGTTCTCATTGTTAAAACTATAAAACTTAAAGACTTAAGAAACTGTCTGATGAACTTAAAGGCATCAGAAAAGTATACCTAAATAACATATAAATACAGAATTAAGTTATTAAACATTCATCAAGCCAAAGGCTTAATTAGCTGTATTTATGGTCTGAAACAGATCTCCATGTCTTTGGTTCTCATTCATTTAATTAGAATTTTCATTCTTCTCATCTCTTCCCACCATCTTTATGTCATCAAGTCAGTTAAACAGAAGGTAGAATCTCAAAATAAGTTATCAGTTTGACTCATCTCTGGAGTGTCTAATACCAATCCCTTAAATTTTAGGATCACTGTCATTAAGTACCGATGTAATGAATTGTGATGTTGCTGTTAATTGTCACAACAAACGGTGCACAGTACTGCTCAGATTCCTTTCCCTCTGTACCAGGAGATTAAAATCTTCAGTTGCCCACTTGCACATTCTTTGAAATGAGTATAGCAGCTTTCCTCTTAAATTTTCTCCTAGAAGAATCTTCTAATTTTTGAGCAACAAAAATGTGGAATAATTTTTTTTTGCTTGAAAATATTAGGGTTACAATCCAACTGCCTTGGCAAACTTAACTGTGAAAAGGATTTGGACTTCACATTACTAATACATGACTGCATTACTCCAGCATCCCCAGAAAAATGACAACCTATTAATTATTGCATTTTTCTAGGTTAGCAAACATTTAGCAGGATTAAGAGGGACTAGAATTTTCTATAATCCTTAAGAACCACACTTTATTTTCCATGTCTTCAGTCCCAACCCTTATCTACACCCCTAAAAGAGAGGTGACAAGGAGAATAATTTCTTGATAATTTGTGAATAAACCAGTGGTCAACTTTTCCCTGAATTTGATTCATTCGTGTTTTGATTTGAACAAAGTGCTTGTCCACATATCTGACTTCATCATTCACATGCTTGTGTTTGTATGTATACCTGCATTTTCATTCTAAATCATCACGTCCAAGCATAACAAAACCAAAACAACATAAGATGAACTCTCAAAAAGTTATTTGTTGAAGACAGATGGTTTTAGAGTTGCTTAAGGATTTCAAAGGGAAACTTGAAGTACCATCCTTGACTTCTGGATTGAATTATTCAGGACAGAATAACGCTGTGAACAACACGGAGACTGAAGCACCCAAGCACTATAAATATTTCAGATTTCTCACAGGACATAACCAATGCGGGTGGGTGCTGAGAAAAAGAGCACTGTGAAACGTTACTCAGCGGAATTGCACTCTTTCTAAAGTGCTGCCGATTATTGCAGCAGAAAAAGACATAATGTCTGTTCACAATTAGTCAATCGGTTAAGCCTAAATTCAAGAGGTTATGCCTATGTCTAACTTCCACATATGACCTATAGATTGGACTATTTGATTTGAGGTACTCTTTATGCCTCACTGGAATTAAGTGATATTTTAGAGTAAATTCTTTCCTTTCAAAATAGTTTGTGGTCAATGATGTATATTGACCTGAAAGCAGTGTAAATTTCTCAGAAGTAAATAACATTGGCAATAAATGCCTTATGATTCTTAAATATCAAGAATACAGTGATTCTGTATTCATAGGAAGTACATTTTTGTCAATTCCTCAAATATTACTTAACTGAATGGGATCTTCAGTAGGTGTGCACATAGCTTCATACAATATATTATTCCAAGAATCTCAGAAATTTTAGAGGAACGATGGTTTAATAATAACTTATACCTTGTCTGTGAATTATATGAATATGTATACATGTATGTGAGTATATTTGTGTGTGTGAGTAATCTATCTTGCCATTGGAAGCCTGAAGGCTTAACTTCTGGACCACCCAGGAAGTCCCTTAGTGTTTGACTTTTAACAAATGTAATAAAATCATGTCTTTAGTACACTGAAGATGGTTGATTATGATTTTAAGGTAATGGATTGATGATGATAACAATATTGATAATAAGGAAAATGGAGGAGCAATAAGAAGAAGGAAGAGGAAGAAGAAAAGGAACAATTTTGATAGTATTAAGATTTCTGTCATATTATGAAGAGCTTAGAGAAAAAATAGGTTAGAGCCTAGAGAAGGAATAAAGCTTAGAGCTTAGAGAAGAAAGAGAGATCATCAACATAGAGAATAGCGAGCTGTTAGTTACCAATCCAAAAGTAAATTTGTTCCATGACTTTCACAATTTTATCTATTGAACATCTTTTGTGTTAGGCTAATATATAAATGTTAGTTATGCATAGTTAACTTCTTTCATCAGTGGTTACATAAGAAAGCAGAATTTGTATGGGTGGGGCTTTCCTACATTTGGAATATGAGGGGGAAGACATTTTCTCCCAACCTGTGTCTAGATCCATGAATCTCTTCCTGATTCAACTTCTTTCATCAGACGAGCCACCTAATGAAAGGTCACCCTAGATGTACCATTAGGATCCCTGGCCCTCTTCATTAATAATCCATTAGGTCAATAGAAATTTATCACACAATATTCCCTGAGAATATTCTACTGAAAATGATACCAAATAAGATTAATATACCTTGCCAAATGAATAGATGTGCCATCTGCTTTCAGAAACCTGTCTTTTGATGCTTACATAAAAGAAAAAAGTAATCAAGCCTGGCAATCCTTCCCTGGGCAAATAGGAGCATTGTACCTGATAGCTAATTATCTTGTCCATTTATTCACATCACACAATTCATTACACACCTAGTCTGTGCCAGGCACTGTGTCTAGTGCAAGGAATATAAAAGTAAAAATATCCTGCTTTCAGGAAAATTTTGTGTTTGAATTTTTTTTTTTTTTTGCCACTGTGTGGCATATGGGTTTTTGTTCCCTGATCATAGCTTGAAACTCTGTCCCTGGCATTAGAAGCCAGGAGTCTTAACCGCTAGACTCCCAGGAAAAGTCTCTTAGTGTTTGACTTTTAACAAACATGATAAATATAAAATAATGTGTTTAGTATACTGAAGATATTTATTTAATATAGTGAGCCACAGGTAAAAGAGATCTCATGTCAGTGAGAGAGTTAAAGCAAAAAAACTTCATGAAGACAATAGCTTTAGATTAAGACTTACAAACAATAAAAAGAGAAGATTTATAAGAAAATGCAAACAATATGTACTGAAGTGTGTGACATAAAAGAACCTGGCACATTCACAAAGGAAACAAATATTTATTATATTATGAAAATAAATTTTAGGGTTGAAAAGGAGATTGCAGGAGATTAAAGTCAAGATTCTGAAAGTTTTCTAAGATGCAAAAGCTCAGATTCTAGAAATTCTTCTTATAAGGAAGAGAAAGGATTTGATATTTCCTCGAAACGTTCCTTTAGTGACTGAATTCCTGATATTAACATCGTGTGAGACAAGATGAGGTACTGAGAGAAAAAGAGCGTAGTTGAAGAATTAAATTTTATTGAATATTCAGTAGCAGGGGCCTTCCAGGTGGTTTGGTAGTAAAGAATTTGCCTGCCAATTCAGGAGACCCAGGTTGGATACCTGGGTTGGGAAGATCCCCTGGAGAAAATGGCAGTCCACTCCAGTTTTCTTGCCTGGAGAATTCCATGAACAGAGAAGCCTGGTGGGCTACAGTCCATGAGGTTGCAAAGGGTCAGACACAACTTAGCAACCACACAACAACTAAGTAGCTGATGTATAGTGAGTCATTACGTATAAAGGTGGGCAGTTAAGTAGTGACTTGTGAGATGAAGAATAAAATTAAGGTCTTAGTGTACACACGTTGTTGTTGTTCAGTCACTGAAGTAGTCAAATAAATTACCATGGATAAGAACAGTTAGGGAGAGTATATAGGTAGTATTTCTCTGTCTCTTTTTTAAAAAAATTATTGAGGCATAACTGATATATAATAAACTGCATTTATATAAATATAACTGCGTAGATCACAACAAACTGTGGAAAATTATTTGAGATGGGAATATAAGACCACCTTATCTGTCTCTGGAGAAATCTGTATGCAGGCCAAGAAGTGACAGTTTGAACCGGAAAGGAAACAACAGACTGGTATCAAATTAGGAAAGGAGTACATCAAGGCTGTATATTGTCACCCTGCTTATTTAATGTACATGCAGAGAACATTATGAGAAATGCCAGGCTGGATGAAGCAAAAGCTCAAATCAAGATTGCCAGGAGAAATATCAATAATCTCATATACACAGATGACACCACCCTTATGGTAGAAAACAAAGAACTAAACAGCCTCTTGATGAAAGTGAAAGAGGAGAGTGAAAAAGTTGGCTTAAAAATTAGAATTCAAAAAACTAAAATCATGGCATCTGATCCTATCATTTCATGGCAGATAGATAGGGAAATAGTGGAAACAGTGACAGACTTTATTTATTTATTTGTTTATTTTTGGCTCCAAAATCACTGCAGATGGTGACTGCAGCCATGAAATTAAAAGATGCTTGCTCCTTGGAAGAAAAGCTATGACCAAACTAAATAGCATGTTAAGAGCAGAGACATTACTTTGCCAACAAAGGTCCATCTGGTCAAAGCTATGGTTTTTCCAGTAGTCATGTATGGCTGGGAGAGTTGGGCTATAAAGAAACCTGAGGGCTGAATAATTGATGCTTTTGAACTGTGGTGTTGGAGAAGACTCTGAAGAGTTCTTTGGACTGCAAGGGGATCAAATCAGTCAATCCTAAAAAAAATCAGTCTTGAATATTTATTGAGAAAACTGATGCTGAAGCTGAAACTTTGGCCAGCTAGTGCAAGAACTGACTCATTAGAAAAGACCCTGATGCTGGGCAAGATTGAAGGAAGGAAGAGGAGGGGACCACAGAGGATGAGATGGTTGGATGGCATCACTGACTCGATGGACATGAGTTTCAGTAGGCCCAGGAGTTGGTGATGGACAGGGAATCCTGGTGCACTGCAGGCCTTGGGGTCACAAAAAATCGGACACAACTGAGTGACTGAACTGAACTGAACTGAATAGTTACTTTGCTTGGAGTGAAGTAACAATTCCAGATTTTCCAAACTCATGACTTAAGTCAAATTTCTGAACAACTCTGTGCTACAGTCCTATCACTACAAAATAAGGAATCTAGTTTTAACTAATTCACTGATTTTTTTTAAATAAACTGATTTAATATATAGTTTAGTCACTCAGTCATGTCCAACTCTTTGTGACCCCATGGATTGCAGCACACCAGGCTTCCCTGTCCATCACCAACTCCCAGAGCTTACTCAAACTCATGTCCATCGAGTCAGTGATGCCATCCAACCATCTCATCTTCTGTTGTCCCCTTGTCCTCCCACTTTCAATCGTGTCCAGCATCAGGGTCTTTTCAAATGAGGCAGTTCTTCACATCAGGTGGCCAAAGTATTGGAGTTTCAACTTCAACATCAGTCCTTCCAAAGAACACCCAGAACTGATCTCTTTTAGGATGGACTGGTTGGATCTCCTTGCAGTCCAAGGGACTCTCAAGAGTCTTCAACACCACAGTTCAAAAGCATCAATTCTTCGGCACTCAGCTTTCTTTATAGACCAAATCTTACATCCATATATGACTAATGGAAAAACTGTATTTTTGACTAGACAGATCTTTGCTGGCAAAGTAATGTCTCTGCTTTTTAATATGCTGTTTAGATTGGTCATAGCTTTTCTTTTAAGGAGCAAGCGTCTTTTGATTTCATGGCTGCAGTCACCACCTGCAGTTAATTTGGAGCCAAAATTAAAAGTCTCTCACTGTTACCATTGTTTCCCCATCTATTTGCCATGAAACAATGGGCCTGGATGTCATGATATTAGTTTTTTGAATGTTGAGTTTTAAGCCAACTTTTTCACTCTCCTTTATATTTTCATCAAGAGGCTCTTTAGTTATCCTTTGCTTTCTACCTTAAGGTTGGTGTCATCTGCATATCTGAGTTTCTTTATGTGCAGCAATCTTGATTCCAGCTTGTGCTTCATCCAGCCTGTCATTTCTCATGATGCATTTCTGCATATTAGTTGAATAAGAAGAGTGACAATATACAGCCTTGACATACTCCTCTTCCTATTTGTAACTAGTCTGCTGTTTCAGGTCCAGTACCAACTGTTGCTTCTTGACCTGCATGCAGATTTCTCAGGAGGCAGGCCAGGTGGTCTGATATTGTCAAATCTTGGAGAATTTTCCACACTTTGTTGTGATCCACACAGTCAAAGTCTTTGGCGTAGTCAATAAAAGAGAAATAGATGCTTTTTCTGGAACTCTCTTGCTTTTTCCATGATCCAATGGATCCATTTCTTCTAAGGAGTTCTTGCCCACAATAGTAGATACAAGAGTCATTTGAGTTAAATTCACCCAGTCCAGTTCATTTTATTTCGTTGATTCCTAAATTGTCAATGTTCACTCTTGCCATCTCCTGTTTGACCACTTCCAATTTGCCTTGATTCATGGACCTAATTCTTCATGAATTTGTGGGTCATCCTTGTGCAAGGGCCATGCTAATCTTCTCTGTATCATTCCAATTTTTGTATATGTGCTGCCGAGTCAGAACTCTCCACTATGACCTGCCTGTCTTGGGTGGCCCTACATGACATGGCTCATAGTTTCATTGAGTTAGACAAGTCTGTGGTCCGTGTGATTACACTGGATAGTTTTCTCTGACTGTGTTTTCTGTCAGTCTGCCCTCTGATGCCCTCTCTCAGTGCCTACTGTCTTAGTGCGATTTCTCTGACCTTGGACGTGGGGTATCTCCTCTCAGCCGCTCGCCTCTCCAGTGCCGCACAGCCACCACTCACTTGATGTGAGAGTTGGACTATAAGGAAAGCTGAGCACCGAAGAATTGATGCTTTTGAACTGTAGTGTTGGAGAAGGCTTTTGAGAGTCCCTTGGACTGCAAGGAGATCCAACCAGTCCATCCTAAAAGAGATCAGCCCTGAGTGTTCATTGAAAGGACTCTTGTTGGAGCTGAAACTCCAATACTTTGGCCACGTGATGTGAAGAGCTGACTCATTTGAAAAGACCCTGATGCTGGGAAAGATTGAGGGCAGGAGGAGAAGGGGGCAACAGAGGATGAGATGGTTGGATGGCATCACTGACTCAACAGACATGAGTTTGAGTAGACTCTGGGAGTTGGTGATGGACAGGGAGGCCTGGGGTGCTTCAGTCCATGGTTTTGCAAAGAGTCGGACATGACTGAGCGACTGAAATGAACTGAATGAACCTGACATTCCAGGTTCCTATGCTGTATTACTCTTTACAACATTGGTCTTTACTTCCATCACCAGTCACATCCACAACTGTGTGTTATTTTTGCTTTGGCTCTGTCTCTTCATTCTTTTCAAAATTAGTTCTCCACTGATCTCCAGTAGCATATTCGGCACCTACTGATCTAGGGAGTTCATTTTTCAGTATCCTATCTTTTTGCTTTTTCATGCTGTTCACGTGGTTCTCAAGTCAAGAATACTGAAGTGGTTTGCCATTCCCTTCTCCAGTGGATCACATTTTGTCAGAACTCTCCACCTTGACCCATCTGTCTTGGGTGGCCCTACATGACATGGCTCATAGTTTCATTGAGTTACACAAGGCTGTGGTCCATGTAATCAGTTTGGTTAGTTTTCTATGATTGTGGTTTTCATTCTGTCTGCCCTCTGATGGAGAAGGATAAGAGGCTTATGGAAGCTTCCTGATTGGAGAGACTGAGGAGGAAACTGGGTCTTGTTCTGATAGGTGGGGCTGTGTTCCCTTCCTGTTGTTTGAACTGAAGCCAAAATATAATAGAGGTAATGAAGATAATGGTGACCTCCTTCAAAAGGTCTCATGCATGCACTGCCGCACTCAGTGTCTCTGACACTGCAGCGGGCCACTGTTGACACATGCCACCCCTGGAGACTCCTGGACACTCAGAAGCAAGTCTGGGTCAGCCTTTTGTGGGGCCACTGCTCCTTTCTCCTGGGTCCTAGTGTGCACATGGTTCTGTTTGTGCCCTCCAAGAGTCTGTTTCCCCAATCCTGTGTAAGTCCTGGTTGCTCTATGGTGGGGTTAATGGTGACTTACTCCAAGAGGGCTTATGCCATACCCAGGTCTGCTGCACCCAGAGCCTCTGTCCCTGAAGCGGGCTATTTCTGACCCATGCCTTCACAGGAGACACTCAAAGACAGTTCTGGCCCAGTCTCTGTAGGGTCTCTGGGTCCTGGTGCACACAAGGATTGTTTGAGCCCTCTGAGTGTCTCTGGTGGGTGAGGGGTTTGAGTCTAAATGTGATTTTGCCCCTCTTACTATCTTGCTGGGGCTTCTCCTTTGCCCGTGGATGTGGCATACTTATAAACTGAAGTGCTAATACGGGGTCTTTCCTAAAATAAGGTTTCAGCAGATAACCATGTCTACTATTCCTACAGACACAAATTACTTAGAAAGTAATTTATTTTTATTAATTATCTTCTGGACTCTTGAAGACAAGGGTAACAATATCAGGGGATGCATCAGTCTACTTTGGCTCCCATAATAAAATATCACATACTGAGTGGCTTAAGCAACAAATTTTTATTTTTCCAGAGGTTAGAATTCCAAGAGCAAGGTGCTGGCACAATTGAGTTCTCTTAAGGTCTTTCCCCATGGCTTGCAGATGGCTATCTTCCTGTGTGTCCTCTTGTGTGGATTTTTCTGGTGTCTTTCTTTTCCTATGAGGGCACCAGGGCTTCTGCAATGACTCAGTGGTAAAGAATCTGTCTGCTAACACAGGAGATGCAGAAATTTGGGCACAACTGAGCAGGCACACAGCATATTGAATTGGGGACCCACCCTAAGACATCATTTAACCTTAATTTCTTCTTTGAAGGCCTTGTCTCCCAGTACAGTGTCACTTGGGGTTAGGGCTTCAGCATTTGTATTTTCTGAGAACAATTCAGTCTGTAACAGAGCAAATGGTTAATACAAAAATTTCTAAGACAATGTAAGTTTAAAATGAAAGCTTCCCTCTATGTGACAGACATGCTAAGACATTTAAAGTGAAAGCGCTAGTTGCTCAGTCATGTCAGGCTCTTTGAGACCCCATGGACTGTAGCCCACCAGCCACCTCTGTCTATGGAATTCTACAGGCAAGAATACTGGAGTGCATTGCCATTCTCTTCTCCAGGGGATCTTTTCAACCCAGGGATGTAACTTGAGTCTCCTGTATTGCAGGCAGATTCTTTACCATCTGAGCTACCAGGAAAACTCAAGACACTGAAGTGTATTGCAACTATATGTCTAGTAAGCCCTTATTAACTTAAAGTATGTTATAACAATATAAGGGTGTTCTTATAGTTACCCACCCCCCCCCAAGGATACATTTTAGGGCAGATCAACAGAAGATAAATCTATCTTTTATGGACAGCTTTTTGCTACTTTTTACACCAATTTTGTATATTCTTGTAAAAATTCTTCTGCATCTGCAACTCCTCTGAATCCACAGTACTTCAGTATCTGGGGTTCCACATTCACAGATTGGATTACTCTTCACATGACCTCTTCTTTCTGTGTTTCTCTGTGTTTTCTCTCCTGTTATAAAGCCACTGGGTTTAGGTTCCACCTTTATCTAGTATGACTTCATCTTAACTAATAAATTTGCAAAGACCCAATTTCCTAATGTTACATTCTGAAGTTCTGGGTAAATATGGATTTGGGAGGCATGCATTGTCCAACTCAATACATTCATGGTAACAATATTACTTTCTTTAAAATTAAATAGTATTATATAAAGTGTCCTCTAAAAACACCCAGTCTTTTTTTTTTTTTTCACAAAAATATTATAAAATTAAAAGCTTTGACTATTTCAATAAGACTTTTTCATTGAGGTTTTGTTGTGGTTGTTTACCAGGTGACCACTGTTTAGTTATTCAAATTATTTTTCTCATTATGATATGTTTACATTCTCATAGGCATATTCAACTGGTCAGGAATAAAATTTGGAAAGTGACTGTCAATGGATTGATGCCAACACATTAAATTATTGACTTGAGTTGCTTTGTTTTCTACCCAAATAGTTCAATTTTCTCAGCAACTTCAGGTAATTTATCTCTGCTTATAGCTCCAGCCTTGGCTTTTAAAAGCATTTCTCACCAGTTCCACAGGAAATTAATAGACATGCTGTGAATAATACGTTCTTTAATTAAATATAGTCAGAGAAAGCTGAGTTCAAAAAGCAGGTTTCTTTATTATCAAACTTCAAACAGCTTTGAATTTGCTATATTATGTCATGATACTCCCAGAGTGATATCAGGGAAGCAGTGCTTTACAAGTTTATTTGAAAATAAGATCCTATCACTGAGCAAAACTTTGCTCCTATACCATCCCTCACGTAGAAACCAAGCAGACCTTGACTGTGGAGTGTCTAGCTCCAAACTTGTGATCTAAGGTTATTAATTAGGGTCCTCTCTTATTGCTAAGTTGAAAGTGCCACTCTCTTCCCTGTGTATGGTAAGTGGATTTCTGTCTAAAATCCCATGTCCTAAAGTTTGGATTTCTCTTTTTTTTTTTTGTCACTTTTTGGCTTGTGGCATGTGGGATCTTTGTTCCCTGACCACGGATCAAACCCACACCCCTTGCATTGGAAGGTGGCATTTTAACAACTGAACAGTCAGGTAAGTCCCTAAAGATTAGATCTTGATAAATTAATGACACCAAGTCATTTAAAAGGGAAGTCTTTGCCTTTGCATTTGTCAATTTTTCTTTTTTAACTAGTATCACTTACCTTGTCATGCAGTTTCTCAATCTATAATTGCAGACAGTGATGGTTAATTTTACTTGTCATCTTGGCTAGACTAAAGGATGGATGACCTGATAGCTGGTAAAAACATTATATCTTGGTGTATCTGGGAGGATGTCTCTGGAAGAGATTAGCATTTGAATCAGTAGACAGAGGAGTAAAGGGATCTGCCTTCACCAAAGCATATGGAAATCATCTAATCTACTGAGGGCCTGAACAAAATGGCAAAAAAAGGGTAAATTTGCCCTCTGCAAAGAGCTGAGACATCCTTCTTCTCCTGCCCTTGGACATCTGTGCTCCTGTTTCTCAGACCTTCAGACTTGGACTGAGACTTACACCACTGACCTCTAGATCTTGGACATTCAGACTTGGATTGTGATTTAGATCACTGACTCCACTGATTCTGAGGACTTTGGGCTTGATCTGCAAATACCTCACTGGTTTTCCTGGGCTTCCTGCTTTTGGGCAGCACATTATGGGGCTTCATAGCTGCCTTAACAGCACAAACCAATACTTCATAATAAATCTCTTTCTATATACCTGTATATAGCCTATTCACTCTTTCTCTGGAGAAGCTTGGCTAATACACAGTGCTTCCGAATACATGCTATATTTCTTAATACTGTCATTTTGACCATCTTCTAAGGCAATAAGAATAACAGGCGCTCCCTCAGCCCAATTGATCTCAAGGTTTATCACCATCTGGTAGATCTCCTCATGGACTTTTTTACCACCTCATATTATTCCAACTTGGGTTTTAAAGTTCAAATATCTAACTCTTTTTCTTACTTTGAATCCTTCTAGAAACTTCACTGCCTCATTCATACTTCATTTTCTCTCCACCAAATCTATTAAATCTAGTTCCTTTTTTCCCCTACCATATCCCCCAACTATCAAAAATCCCTTGCTTTCTAAAATAAATGAATTAGAGATAAAAATAAAATCATAGACCATTTTATATTTCCCCCAAGTCAATTTTTATTTCTTCAGTAGATATTAATTAAATAATTACAGTGTACCAGGTACTCCCCTAGGAGCTGGAATACAGTGCTAAAACAAAAGAGATTAATATCTCTGTGCTTACAAAGCTGACATTTTAGTGTAGGAGAAAGACAGTATAAGCAGGATAAATGTAGTATACTGAACAGTGGTATGTTCTAAAGAGAACAAATTACATCGGGAAAGGCAATATGAAATGTCCTGGAAGCAGCTTGAAATTTGAGGTAGAGTGGCCAGGAAACTCTTCAAAGAGAAGGTAATTTTGCATCAGGACTTACAGGAAGTGAAGGAGCCTATAGCACTTACCTAGATGAAAATTAGTAAAAATAAAAGAAACAATCACTGTGGGGAAGAACTTGCCTTGTACATAATGCCTCGTAACTTTGCCATGACATTTTCATATAATCCATATAATCACAGAAGAAAGAAAATCCTGAAATAGTGAAGAGAAAACGTGGTTTACTTAAGAAGGGAATGTCATATTCGAATGTAATTTTTAGAATCCTTCTTTCGGAATTATTGCTATTAATTTTGGTTGTTTTGTTTGCTGTTTTGCTTTTGTTTTCTACTTCTTTTCTGTGTTTATTGGGCTGCACCTCACCTACAACAAAGACCTATGTTGCCCAGCTTTAAGATCAAAGAAAGAGTCTGGAATCAGCAACAGAGACTTCAGTGGTTTTGTGGATGGGAATCTTCCATGTCTGAAGCACTACCGCACCGTGTGAGGCAGAAGGTGGGCAGGACAAGGTGGCAGTCTTTGCTCCCAGAGGGAAGGGGCGGTTCCAGTTATAGGGGAATTGACTTCAGGTGGGCTCATTAGTTACCAGGGAAACCTGTAGGGGGCAGACCCCTCACTGCCCTTTTGATAAGAACAGTCACTAGCTGGGGCCTGGGACAAATATATAGGAAGGTCAGTCATGTGAGGAGGGTGGAGATGAAGCAAGCCCTAGTTGGGCAGGGGATGTACAGGGAGCAGGAGAACAGCCATATTGAGTGGCCATACAATGTCATTATTGTTTTTTTCAATAGCCTTGAGAGTCTATATTTTCTCCTGGACTTAGGAACAGACTTTGAACACAGTATCTTTGGATGGGGTGTCAACAGACTGACTGCATTTAGGATGAAGGGTTGAATCATTGGAAAAGACCCTGATGTTGGGAGGGGTTGGGGGCAGGAGGAGAAGGGGACAACAGAGGATGAGATGGCTGGATGGCATCACCAACTTGATGGACATGAGTTTGAGTAAACTCCAAGAGTTGGTGATGGACAGGGAGGCCTGGCATGCTGCGATTCATGGGGTTGCAAAGAGTCAGACACGACTGAGTGACTGAACTGAACTGAACTGAACTGAGGGAGGAGTATGCAGGTAGATATACTCATCTACTTCGATTCCATTGCCAAATAAAAAAGGCTTTATTTTGGTTTCTATGCCCACCATAAAAAGCAACTCTCCCCTGAAATATTTTAAATAATTTTTAGGTTTTTTTTCCTCCTATTTTACCCTAAAGGTAATGATGTAAACCCCAGGTCTCTGTGCATGTCTGGGAGTGGGGTGGAGAGAGGGAGGCACTGATGAATGATACAGCCTTTTCTACTCAAATTTGTAAGTAATTTTTGCTTTGGTGCTCTCTGAAGAACTTCTCAGGAAGAATCACTCCTGTAACTTCTCCTTTGTATCTTCTGGGATGTAGCTACATCCTTTCGGTTCTGTCCCTCTGGATCTTTATGTCCTCTGTCCTTTTTCTTAATATTTTTTCAACATCTTTGGACCATAGGTCACTTTCTCTTAATCATTTCCAAGAAAACTAAAAGAATCTCTCCCTTGCATTTCTGTTGTCATTTAGATGAATCTTCAGAGGAAGACTGTTCTGATCACCTCCAGTTCACCCTGTTGGTGAAGGAAGTTTTTCCCATTCTAAATAGTACAAGGTGACCTAACATAGGACACATAAAACTGGAAAGATGTAGTTAGTAGCTATTTATTAGTCACATGTGCTCACAGCCCAAGGATGGAGGGCCCCACAGGGCTCCTCCAGCTACACAGGAACTGGACTAAGGAGCAAGGTGAACCACAAGTGACTGTGGAAGAGGCTTTATAGTAACAGGAGGTGGGGTAGCTTCTGGCTCTCTTGGTAAAATGTGATTGACTTGTTTGAATACTTTATTGCACTTCTAAGAGGTTGAAGACCAGAAGGGGTGCAGACAGTCCAGCTGACTGGGGACTAACAGGGTGGAGAGAATTTCCTGGTAGACGGAGGCATAACTGTAGAGAAGAGAGGACTTCTGGTGAATGTTGGAGCCCTGTGAGGCTCAGAGGTCAAGACATCATGTGGAATTCTGGGTCTCACAATGCAGCAATGCTGTTTATTACATTAGATAGAACCTTATCAATCTTTTCAGCCTGGGAAAATTCATAGATGGGTTTGTAGTATTTGATGATGCTGTAGTTTTCATTATATTGACTTTACTTGAAAGTGTGAAAGTAAAAGTGTTAGTCAGTCCGTCATGTCCAATTCTTTGCGACCCCAAGGATTGTAGTCCACTGGGCTCCTCTGTCCATGGGATTCTTCAGGCAAGAATGCTGGAGTGGGTTGCCATTCCCTTCTCCAGGGGATCTTCCCAACCCAGCGATTGAATCCAGGTCTCCCACATTGTAGGTAGATTGTTTACCACCTGAGCCACCAGGGAAGTTCTTTACTTACTTGTAGCTAAAGCCAGCCATTCTAATTTTTTTTTTTTTTTTTTTTTTTTCTTCCCCAGGTCTTAGTTGCTGAGCACAGACTTTCTCTAGTTGCAGCGATCAGACTTCTCATTCATGGGCTTCAGTAGTGGTGGTGCACAGGCTTAGTTGCTCCTTGAGACCAGCATTGAAAGGCAGATTCTTAACCACTGGACCACCAGGGAAGTCCCAAGCCACACATTCTTTATGTTTGTTTGTATGTATAGATTTTTTTATGCAAAATTAGCTATTTGTGTTCTTTCGTGACAAGATACTTCTGTGTATGAATCTAAACTTCATCTTATCGACCCTCTGAATCATCTCTCTACTTCCAAATATTTTCTGAATATTTTTGTTTGCTAAGATGTTGTCTTTGCCACTCATCTTTTCAGTCTATCCATTCACCCGAGTAAGCATTCTCTTCCTGTTTCGGTTAACAACAAAGCTGACTGGTTTTAAATTCCTACCTTTACTCTTCACCAAGTTATACTCATTTTTCACTAAATATTTACAATTTCTTGTTTCACAGGCTTCTGGAACAAAAAGAGCATTTATAAAGTTAAAATGATCCGCCCCCTCCTCCAGGTTGCATTGGTTGCTGAGGAGTCAGGCTCCTGGTGGGCTTCTCTTATGGCTCAGCTGGTAAAGAATCCGCCTGCAATGTGGGAGACCTGGGTTCGATCCCTGGATTGGGAAGATCCCCTGGAGAAGGAAAAGGCTACCCGCTCTAGTATTCTGGCTTAGAGAATTCCACGGACTGTAGAGCCCATAGGGTCACAAAGAGTGAGACACAACTGAGCGACTTTCCCTTCACTTCGCTTCAGGCTCCTGGTAAAACAGGTGAGTTTTCAGGTTCTGATCACAGGTCTTCACCTGGCAGGTGGCTGGGGAGAAGCTGCCCTCCACACACAGGCTGGGTGCACAGCCAATGCCTTGCAGTCACGGAAGGGGCTGCTGTTCAAGGTTCAAGTGCTCCTGGCTGGTCACGCGCTTTGCATATTTGCATTTGGAAGGAGGCACGCTAGGTGTCCTTGTCTGAGGCTTCAGGCAGAGAGGTCTCTGCAGGCACCTATAATGAGGCGGCCTTGTGAAGGGAGAAGGGGGAAACCTTGAGCCAGGACACCAGACACCACACACGTCTCCTCACTGTCACTCAGTTCCCAGCAAATTTCCGCCCCCCGCCCTCCCCCTCCCCTTCACACCAGAGACTTTTGGTCCAGCTCCTTCAAGAGTGAGATGACCCTCACGTGGGGCGGTGGCTGGTGCGCTGCTTCACAGCAGGAAATGGACCGGAGGGAGTCAGCGCTTTCTCCAGTTTCAGCCTCTTGCTTATGCCTTTGCAGTAAATGATTGAAGACTTAACTCATTCAGTTTTGGCTGGTGGCTTCAATAGGTTTCTCTGACATCTGACAACTCAGTGCTCTTTCTGCCAGCTCAGCTGCACTCCTGAAGGTCACCCAGGTGGGGCCTTTATCATATCGTATGTACGATCATATATTTACCCCCATGTTGAACACCAGGAAATATGCTTGACTTTGTCCCAAATACTTACTACCTACCACCAAGAGATCAAGCCTTATCCACTTGGCTTCCTAAATACTGTGTATGTTAAATGCAAAAATAACCTAATTTGAGACAAGTCTTCCTCTTTTATCACCTGGCTGCCTGAAAAGAGATATTAAGTGTGGCCAGAATTATCTACAACCCATCTTATTCATTGCAACCATGGTAACAAAATTCAAAGTGTAAAACCTACCATTTATCTTGTTCCCATTCAAATCCCTGCAACTGTATAGTCTTGGCTTACCATTTGACAGTTTTAGTCTTCTAGTCTCATAACTCACCAGTCTCTTCCATGTACTTTCTTTTCCGGAAGGACTAAACTTCTACAGTCATGTGTGTGTGCATGCTAAGTTGCTTCAGTTTTGTCCAACTCTTCGTGACCTTATGGACTGTAGCCCTCCAGGCTCCTCTGTCCATGGGATTCTCCAGGCAAGAGTACTCGAGTGGGTTGCCATTCCCTTCTCCAGGGGATCTCCCCGACCCAGAGATTGAACCCAAGTCTCCTGCATTGCAGGTGGATTCTTTATACTGTGCCACCTGGGAAGCCCCCAAAGCAAACCATAGTAATCACCAAGAAGAGACTCTTGTTGTAAACTTGAACTTGCTGATAGGAGGACCAGCAAGATCACATGAGGGACCTACTGGGTGCAGGAAAGAGTAGAGAGATTGGGGTAAATATCTGCAGCTACACAAAGACAAAGCAGTTTAAGAACAGGCTCTTCCTTAACCCTCAGGAGGAAGTGCAACAGCAACACCTTGAAACTTATGTCCAACTTCTGGCTTCCAGAACTGTGGGAGAATACTGCTGTTTTAAGCCACCAGCTTTGTGGTAATTTGCTACAATGGTGATGGGGAGATAATATAGATTTCTTGGCCAAATTCAGTCAACTGTATGCTTTTGTACAGCCAGCAAACTAAAACATGTTTGAACAAAATCAAATGAAGAATAATAGTCTGTGACATTTAAAAATTGTATGAAATTCAAATCTGTATCTGTAAAATAAGTTTCCTTGGAACATATTTTGCTCACTGGCTTACACATTGTCTATGGCTACTTTTGTGTGTTGCAGGAAGGAGTATTTGAGTTGAGTTGTTGTCATAGAGCACATATGGTCTACAAAACTGAACATGTTATCTGACCCTTAACAGAAAAAGTTTGTTGCTCCCTGTTCTGGATTTCTTCATAAGTATTTCATGATGATAAAATATAAGTTAAAATAAATGTGAGGCTTTCCTGGTGGCTCATTGGTAAAGAAACTGCCTGCTAATGCAGGAGACCTGGGTTTAATCCCTGGGTCGGGAAGATCCCCTGGAGAAGGAAATGGCAATGAATTCCAGTATTCTAGGAAAATCAAATGGACAGAGAAGCCTGGCAGGCTACACTGCATGGGGTTGCAAAAGAGTAGGATATGACTTAATGACTAAACAACAACAAGATAAAAATGAAAGCTCTTTAAAAATATAACATCAGTAAGAAAAGTGGTATCATTTCAAAATATCTGTTAAAATTAAAACAAATTATGTTTAAAGAGCAAAATTTTCAATAAAATACTGATTCTATATTTAAACTGAGGATATGTGAGAGTTAAATATTTAGATTTTTAAATGTGAAGAGATACATACTAATTAAAGATAAAACAGCATAAAATATTAGCCAACATATAATACAGTGATTTTAAAATACGATTGTAAATTTCAAAGTTTACATTCTTCTCTTATACATGCTTTATTGCTAATTGACTTTTCGTAAATGACAAACTTGTAATTGGTAATTACTGAAGCACACATTCTCAAAGGTCGTGAAACCCTAGAGAACGCTGAGTAAGAAAACTTTCTGATAAGATTCAGCTATTTCTGAAGTCAGCATAAAACCAAGCTTTGTACTTTATCAACTTATGAAGTTTAAAAGTTATGCAAACACAAAAATGGATATTCATTTTTATAAAAGGCTTCTGAAGAGGAAAAAAATGTCAAATCCTGCTCCATTGGAAGAAATGATAAGGAATTGAAAACTGTACATTAATATTGTCTTAGTAATTCCTAAGTTTAAAATTAGCATTCACCTCTTGAACTGAGAGAACTATGAGAATAGTTTTGTTGTTTGTCCGCTCATAGTGTGAAGTGGGTGCTGCAAAATTCCATGGGGGAACCCTCAGTTCATTTTATAATGTATTAACTCTTCTTTTACAAGAATACAAAATCTTCTTCTACTGGAGAAATGAATTACATTTTCAGCTGAAAAGAGGAGGGAATATTTTCTGTCCTCAGGACAATTTTCTAAGAACACTGGAGAGTCATCTTTGGATGGGTGCAACTAGTTGTTCATTTTACATGTAGCACTTCCCATTTTCTTTCTTATTTCTATCCTACCATATTTTATTAACTCACAGTTAATTTATACAACAATAATTTGTTTATGTTTAGGGCTCCAAAATCACTGTGGGTAGTGACTGCAGCCGTCAAATTAAAAGACACTTGCTCCTTGGGAGAAAAGCTATGACCAACCTAAACAGCATATTAAAAAGCAGAGACATCACTATGCCTACAAAATTCATATTGTCAAAGATATTGTTCTTCCAGTAGTCATGTATGGAAGTGAGAGTTGTACCAAAAAGAAGGCTGAGTGCCAAAATATTGATGCTTTTGAACTCTGATGCTGGAGAAGACTCTTGAGAGTTCCTTGGACAGTAAGGAAATTAAACCAGTCAATCTTAAAGGAAATCAACCCTGACTATTCATTGCAAGGACTGGTGCTGAAGCTGAAGCTCCAATACTTTGGCCACCTGATGCACGGAGCCAACTCATGCAGAAGACCTTGATGCTGGGAAAGACTGAGGGCAGTAGGAGAAGAGGGCAACAGAGGATGAGATGGTTAGATGGCATCACTGATTCAATGGTGATGAGTTTGAGCAAGCTCCAGGAGTTGGTGATGGACAGGGAAGCCTGGCATGCTGTAGTCCATAGGGTTGCAAAGAGTCAGACATGACTGAGCAACTGAACAATAATAAAGTAGTTATAATGAAATGTAGTTTTTATAAAATTATAAATGTGTAGGTTTTAAAACTGTACAGAAATATGTAACACAATGGTTCAGTGTTGTTTGAGTGATATATTCCAGTTCAAATCCAAGGCAGAATAGTTGGAGCTATGTAATCAGAGACAAGATATAAAAAATATGATCTTTAGGCTCTTCATTAAAGTCTCAATCTATTTTACAAATGGAAGAAACTAGTATCTGCTTCATGGTGCTATTATGAGGAGTGAAAATTAAATAAGCACTTAGATCAGTGTCATTTAAATTCAAGATTTGATTTACATGGCAAATAACTGTCAACTACATGATTATATTTTGACCTTTGAGGAAGGATAGGAAAGTATCAATTTCTTTTTTTTTTTTAACCTATTCTATTGTAGTCTACAGGAGATAATATCATCAGACTTAGATTAAACAAACTCATATGCACTATTTTGTATCTTTAGGAATAATCACTGGTTAAAACTAAATGCTAATACAGATGAAAATTTTTTCTTGGTTTCTCATGCAGACAAATCAATAAATCAATATGAAAATAAACAGTTTCATAAAATATATATATTTTTAAATTATTTCACATACTTGTGCCTTTAGTCACAAACACTCAGGGACAAAGTTAAGAACAAGTTTGAAACTTTCACTCAAAAGTGGTAATGGAAAAAAAAAAAAAAAGTGGTAATGGAAAGACACTCAGAAGCTAATCCAGAGCTGCTGTGTTACATTGTTACATAGTGCCACATTAAAATGTGTGTGGCTATGTGATTGATTTTATATAGAAAATTTTATTTTTAATTATATATATATAAAACCAAACATATAACACATATTATATAAGTGTGTGTGTGTATATGTATATTGCATAGCAGGTCAGATTATATATTGTTTAGTTCAGGATTCTGTAATACTATTATGAAACATTTTAAATGTTCTCAGTACAAAGTACATATGTTTAATCTAGCTACAGACACACTTGATTCAGAACTCCTGTGAGTTCCTTAAACATTGTATGATCTTGTGCAAATTATTGTCTCCTTGATCTTTGTTCCCTCATCTATAAAATAGAGGTTGTTTAAGCTTAATCTATATTATTTGTCCAAGTCATAACTGAGATAATGTGCAAAAGTGACTGACACAAGATAAGAACTCAAAACATATTTTGTGTTTCGAGTATATGTTATGAAGAACTGGTAAGAATTGTTCAAACAAGAAGCCTGTGGTGTAGATTAAGGAGAAAGCATCAAAGTTAAATATGAGTTAAAAAGGAAATGTGCTATAGAAACCAAAAAACACTTTGACACGTCAGCATGGCAATGATAAGGAAGAATGGAATAAGAAGGCAAATTAACAGAGTAGTATGGTGGTGGAGGTGTTAGTTGCTCAGTTGTGTCCCACTCTTCATGACCCCATGGACTGTAGCCTGCAAGGCTCCTCTGGCCATGGAATTCTCCAGGCAAAAATACTGGAGTGGGTAGCCATTCACTTCTTCAGAGGATCTTCCTGACCCAGGGATCAAACCTGGGTCTCCTGCATTGCAGGCAGATTCTTTACCATCTGAGCCACCAGGGAAGCCCCCAATAAAGTAGCATAAAACAGTGTAATATGTACTAAGCTTTATACTTTTTTTTTTTGGTTTCCCAGGCAGCACCAGTATAAAGAACCTGCCTGCCAAGGCAGGAGACATAAGAGACATGGGTTCCATCTCTTAGTTGGGAAGACTCCCTGGAGGAGGGCATGGCAGTCCACTCCAATATTCTTTTCTGGAGAATTCCATGGACACAGGAGCCTGGCAGGCTACAGTGCAGAGTGTCGCGAAGAGTCAGACACTACTGAAGCAATTTAGCACTCAATGAGAAAAAACATAGAGGCAAGCTAATCCACAGTTGCTTCACCATTGGTGTAGTTAACTCCAAAATGAGGGGAAAGGAATTGTTCTTTTCCTCATATTCTTGGAAAGGAACATGAGGTGGGTGGACCATTACACAAAGAATGGGGCTAATGAAGGGCTGCCTGTGAGTTACGTATAAAAGAATTAGCCTGAACTTCTAGAGTACCACAATTCTGTTGTTTCTAATGACTCTGATTTAATAATAAATACCTTCTATATCTCTTTTCTGCCATGTTCTATTTCTTCCCATAATTCTATTCTTGCCATAATTCATGACGGAGACACATTTTAGGAAAAACTGAGCTCACCTCATGCCCTATTGGAGTGCCTGGAAAATAAAGCACTTGTAAATGTGCTAATTTGGTGGTTAACTCTACTGTTACAATCACCCAAAGAGAGAAGAAAAAAAGATTTCTCAGTGAAACATTAGCATCATTACCTCCATGACATAAAGATTATCTATAAATTAAATCTAATCTTTATTGTGGGGTAAAACTACTGAGGCTTAAAGAGGTTAAATAATATGCTTAAAGGACATACATTAAATAATTGATGGGTTTGCATCACTGGTAATGTTCTGCCCGTAGTCCGAGTCCCCGGTCGGGAAAGAAGACTCCTCGAAACAATGCAACTCGCAATAGGGGAATTTATTACTGACTCGAGCCAGGGCCTCCCGCCCTCACCAGGTGTGTGAGGACGAAAGGCCCCGAGCCCCAGTTCTCTCGGGTATTTATTAGGTCAAAATAAGCAGCAGGTAGTTGGCGCAATCGGATTGGTTACACAGTGGGTAGTTGGCGCAAGCTGATAGGTTACACAGTTGCAAGGTAACTTTTGTTGGCCCAACGTGAGGCTTTCAACTTTCCCCTGATAGGTTCCCTTTTCTCTGGCTAGGCATATGTTGATTGGCTGGCTCTAGGAGGCCTGATTATTATGTTACCCTGGGAAACCAGGCTACTCCCTAATCTAGGCTGCCTGCCATGGCGTTAGCCGTGACAGCCTCACATTTCCCCCCTGTGTGTTGTTCAAGTAGAGGAATCTTCCTCTTTACTCTGTGAAATTGACTGATATTGTTGTCTCAATACCATAATTTGGATGGTATTTAGGCGCTCCCTAATAAATGAGACCAGACGGTTTAAAATGCATGGACCAAAGGTCAGTAACAATATTAATACCATGAGTGGACCCAGGAGGGTGGAAATCAAAGTGGTCAACCAGGGGGAGCGCTGAAACCAAGATTTAAACCAGCCTTGTTGGGCTTCTCATTCTCTCTTCCACTGGGCTAGTCTCTCTCTTTTTAGAGAGATTTTTGTACCACCTCTGAATGGTCGATATAGAAACAGCATTCTTTTCTCAGTGCTGCACATAATCTTCCTTGTTGCAGAAACAGCAAATCTAAACCTCTCCTATTCTGTAACATTACTTCAGCCAAGGAGCTCAAGGATTCTTGGAGGTGCGAAATGGACTGTTCCCTTGGTTTCGCAATCCTAAGCGGCGCAATAAAAAGAGTCAATTTCCCCACATTCTTCATTTTGGTTCTGATCCCTTTCCCCCCCCCAGGCAGACATAGACAGGCACCTGTTCGTAGTACTGTGGGCCTTTTTGCTCACAGTTACGGGTGAACAGACCAAAAGAGCCATGGGCAAAGAACTTGGTCAGTTGGTGGGGACCAAACCCATTACCGTCAGCCACCAGCACGCACAAATCAAAGGTCAGTACTGGCCACCATGTCCCTTTGGGGCCACGTTGGAACTCGAATTAAGCACTTCTCCAGTCTCAGGATTGTAGATCTCCCAAGTCAGGTTAGCTGGCTGATGGGGGTTGTGGCTGGTTCCTCCTGGGCCAATGAAAACTGTTATCAGCAGGAGAGTTAAGAGGGCTCCCATCGTACGAGTTTCAGTTTCAAAAGATTTGACAGGTGAGGTCTTGCCTCCCATTCTGCTTGCATCTTCTCCTGTTCTTCTGGGCTGGCTTGCCGCACGTGATTGCAGTGAACCTAGGGCCCGATCCCATCGACCTTAACAGCAGTAGGAGTGGTAAGGAGAACAACATAAGGGCCTTTTTATCTAGGTTCTAATGCTTTAGATTGGTGTCGTTTTACCCAAACCCAATCACCCAGGCCAATATTATGTGAGGGGATGGTCCCCTTGCTTGTTCCCTCGTGTATCTCTCGAATTAATTTCCAAACATGGCTATGCACCTTGCTTAATGCCATCAGTGATTGCTGGAATTGTCCCAAGGTAGGGGGTGGTAGGCATTTTCCCTCGAATATAGGACACACAGGAGGGGGTCTTCCATACAGAATCTCAAAAGGGGTAAGATTCAGCTTATAAGGGGTGTTACGCGCTCAAAAGAGCGCGAAGGGAAGGAGGGTCACCCAGTCCCCGCCAGTCTCTATTGTCAACTTTGTCAGAGTTTCTTTTAGGGTCCAATTCATTCTCTCAACCTGTCCTGAGCTCTGGGGATTAGATTCACAATGTAACTTCCATTTTGTCCCCAGAGCTTGGGCCAGTCCTTGTACAATCTGGCTCACAAAGGCAGGTCTGTTATCTGAGCCCATAGTCACTGGCAGCCTGTACCTAGGCACTATCTCTTTTAAGATCTTTTTAGCAACCACTGTTGCTGTCTCTCCCTTAGTGGGGAAGGCTTTTACCCACCCCGAGAAGGTATCTACCAGAACCAACAGATAGCGATACCCGTACTTGCCTGGTCTTACCTCAGTGAAATCTATCTCCCAGTGTTGCCCTGGCTCTTCCCCTCGGTACCTCGTTCCAGTGTGCTGCCTTTTCCCTGTCCTCATCAGCTGGCACGCTTTGCAAGCCTGGATTATTTCTCGTACAGTTGCATTTTGTCGAGGGAACCTCAGGCAGGCTGTCTGGAGAAGAGTCAAGGTCTTTTTCTCTCCCAAGTGTGTAGTTGTGTGCAGGTGTTCACATAGGTGACGACCCAGGATGGCAGGCAATATCAGGCTGTTGTTTTGATCTCAGTACCATCCATCTTTGTTATTCTTCTGGAGGGTGGTATCCTCGTTGATCCAAATGAGGTCAGGGAGGGAATAGTTGGGGACTGGAGGCAGAGTCCCTGTACCAGGAGGTGGAAGTCTCATGGCTAATATGGGGGCGGCATAGTCCCGGCTGGCCGCTTTTAGTAGGGCCCGTCTGAGTGTCTGGAAAGCCTGTTTCATTGGCTCAGTCCAAGTCCAGTTTGGGGTCTCTTTACTTTCTTTTTGGCTTTCTCTGGGGCAGTGAGAGTTTTCATAACCAGGGCCTGTACATTAGGAGAATCAGGGAGTTTGTGAACAAAAGGTTTAAACCATTCGGGCGGATCTTTTACTAGATCTTGCCAGACCATAACATATGGGACTTGGCTCGGGTGGCCCCAGGGATCAGGAGCCATAACTTTTTCTTTTTCACTGCCCGAATAATAGAAGGTTGAAAAGTTTCTTCTGAAGGCCATCCAACCTGGAAGGCGGGCCACTCTGCAGAGCAAAAGGTTATTAATTTACTCTTTGTAACCAGTAGCGACAGATCATATGCTCTAGCCCTGACATCCGAGAAATGATCAGTCATGAGAGAGTGAGGTAGATTTTCTTGCCCCATAGCGAGAGTCAGAAGAAAGTCACCAAGAATTACCACCAATAAATCCTATCGGGAGTGGTGGCGGCCAGGAGGTTGGGCTTGTGGTATGCTTTGTGGAACTATTTGAGTGCCTTAGTCGTTGCACAGAAGTTTTCTTGCTGGGGGCGGGCACCCTAAGGGTTTCTAGCCCGTTCCGTGACCCCCTTATCCTTTCACGGGAGTCTTCCAGTGGCAGGTGCCCTATCGGCTCTTAAGTGCCTGTCCCGTGCCCACACAGATGGGTTTTTATTTGGCCAGATTCTCGGTTTAGAATACGAGAAAAAAAGAAAGGAGTTTCACCCTCTCAGGCTCCCGTTACTGGGGCTGACTTGTTGGGAGGCCTTCAGAATCCGCCAGGGAGTAGCCCTGGCCGGGACTCGTCAGTTGCCCCGACAACTGTCTGCCTGTTCACTGAAACTCCCAGAAACAGAAATGAGGCTCCAAGGCTTTATAGGAACTAGACAACGACACACCAGAGAACAACGAGACAGGAGACAATGCCGGCAGTTACACAGAAAAACACACAGACAGACAGACATCGGCCGACGACACAGATCCTCTGGAACAAGGGTCACCTTACTGTATGGCGTCCACTGTTCCCCAGATTCGGGCTTAGGAGAGGAGGTCTCCTTCCTGCAGAGCTGGCTGCCTCCCAGCGTGCTCGCTGGCCGCGGCCTCATGCCAGCAGGGAACGGCCAGTCCGTTCCCTCATGGAAAGCTTTCCCTAATGCCAGACACCTTCCCGCTTCACAGCAGGGCCTCGGCTTTACTCTGGTCTTTTTCTGTGCCAGACACCTTCCTGCTTCACAGCAGGGCCTCGGCTTTACTCTGGTCTTTTTCTGCGCCAGACACCTTCCCGCTTCACAGCAGGGCCTCGGCTTTACTCTGGTCTTTTTCTAAACCTGCCTGAGCACCGGTGCTATTCCCTATCTTTTTTTCCCCTTTGTTCCAAAGAGCGTTCTTCCCCGGTCAAGGGATCCCGGACGAGCCCCCAAATGTTCTGCCCGTAGTCCGAGTCCCCGGTCGGGAAAGAAGACTCCTCGAAACAATGCAACTCGCAATAGGGGAATTTATTACTGACTCGAGCCAGGGCCTCCCGCCCTCACCAGGTGTGTGAGGACGAAAGGCCCCGAGCCCCAGTTCTCTCGGGTATTTATTAGGTCAAAATAAGCAGCAGGTAGTTGGCGCAATCGGATTGGTTACACAGTGGGTAGTTGGCGCAAGCTGATAGGTTACACAGTTGCAAGGTTATTTTTGTTGGCCCAACGTGAGGCTTTCAACTTTCCCCTGATAGGTTCCCTTTTCTCTGGCTAGGCATATGTTGATTGGCTGGCTCTAGGAGGCCTGATTATTATGTTACCCTGGGAAACCAGGCTACTCCCTAATCTAGGCTGCCTGCCATGGTGTTAGCCGTGACAGCCTCACAGTAAAATCTTTAGAACGTATTATTTTGTCTATATCATTATGCCCATTTGTGAAAGAAATTAAATATTTCCCAAGCAAGAATTACTCAAATTTTGCTTAAAATTATGAAATTTCCTAACTTATCAATCATGGAACACAGATCCAGACCTAAAGAGAATTTGAAATATATATTTCCCCAACTCATATAAAATTTTAAAATGCTTATTCTTAAAGCCAATTTTGGAACTACATGAGAATAACCATTTGAAATACAATTCTGATTAAGTTCTCAAATAGTTCTCTTTTCTTAAACATATTTTGATAGAAGGATTGGCATTGTAAAATTCCTCTCTGTAGACATCTAATTGCTTAACATTTTGTGCTACAATTAACACTATTTTCCACTGAACTAGTACATACTGGCAAGCAATGAATATCATCAAGGAATTTTAATAATGAAGATATAATTTTAGCTATTAACACATATGTGAAATCTAGAAAAATAGCACAGATGAACCTATTTTCAGGGCAGGAATAGAGACGCAGACATAGAGAACAAGCATGTGGACATGGGGCAGGAAGGGGAGAGTGGGATGAACCAGGACATTAAGTTTGACATAAATACACTGCCATGTGTGAAATAGATAATTAGTGGGAAGCCACTCCGTGCTCTGTGGTGACCTATATGAGTGGGACAGGAGGGGATGTATGTGTATGTATAGCTGTCCCTTCATTATACAGTAGAAACACAACACTGTAAGGCAATTATTGTTGTTATTTAGTTGCTAAGTTGTGTCCAACTCTTTCGTGACCCCATGGACTGTAGCCTGCCAGGCTTCTCTGTCCATGGGATTTTCTCCCCCAGGAGATCTGCCTAACCCAAGGATTGCATCCACATCTCTTGCTTTGGCAGGCAGATTCTTTACCACTGAGCCACGAGGGAAACCCAAAACAATTGTATACCAATTTAAAAAATAGATAAATAAATAAAAATGTCCCAACTTTGATACCCAGTGATATGATAAATAATATAAAGCTGTAACAACTTCTTTTTTTTTTTCTCAAAATATCTAGTGTATCATTTTAAGAAAGTCAAGTTGGAATACATTAAGGTGTATTCTGTAGAGGAACAGAATACACAATAACACTGTATATAGTTATCCTACTGATAACAATTGTCAACGCCTATGACTAAAGACCACCAGGAACACAGCTGTCATTAAATAGATAGACCTAGCTTTTGTTTGAGCTTAAACAAATGTACTTACTGTTTTGCAGTCCTATTCCTAGACCCTGTCTGACCTTTTTCTTTTGTGAAATTGTATGTATAAAAGGAGAATCATATGACTCACCTGGCTATGGGTACCAGGTCAGCTCCTTATCCTCAAGAACCTTTCTTTGCCTTCTTTCTCTCTACAGAGAATACAAGATAATGATTAATTAAAAAGTCTATGAGAGTAGCTCTGGACAATGTTAAAATTTTTAAATATTAATTTTTGATCATTAGGTCTTTTCAAAAAATCAATAATTCCTCTCTCATTCTTCAAGTAACTTGAAAATGCTTTTCAAGATCTATTCTTTAGCCAATTCCATGTCCTTGGTAAACAGGCTGGATAGCCATTCTCTGACTTCCAGATAATATCCAGCAATGGTGGTAGGGGGAGACCAGTAAGAGGGGACAGTGAGGAGGGCATGGCAATCCACTCCAATATTCTTTTCTGGAGAATCCCATGGACACAGGAGCCTGGCAGGCTACAGTGCAGAGCGTAGCAGAGTCAGACAGTGTTTATTAGCTGTTTTTTGGGGTTTTTTTTAACCCTTGGATGTGTCTCAGGACCCAAAAGTACAGCTCCTGGATGGCCTTCCACATACTCATTTTTAATGTCCCACCCTTGGCTCCTTTAGGCTTGGAATGTAACAACACCTATTTTTATGGACCCCAGGGTGTCACAGCATTCTCTGTGGTTTTCCTAGAACTTGCTTGTTTCTGTGCATTTACTTTGTTCCTTAAGCTCTTCTCAAATTATTTTAGGTTTGATAGCTGTTTTATGCTATAATGCAGGTTGATACACAAAATATTCTTTTATAATACAATTTTAAAAATCTCATTGATTTCAAAATTTTTGAGTCTGTTTTTCCACTAGGTTTTCAGGAACATTTTTAACACACATTGTGGAAGGTGCCTGTGCTTTGATATTTGGCACTCCTTTCTTATTTAAAATGCCTCTTTTTATATTATATGTTAGCATGAATGTAGTATGTGTTTTCACCTTTATCTAGAACAATTGTGGGAACTATGCTAAATGATTCACAAATAATCCATTCTAGTGTACCTATGTACCATGATTTACCTACTTTACATCATAGTTTGCCAAATGAAGTTCTGATTTATCCTTTGTCTTTTGCACCTCCAGTTAACATTTGTCAAATACTTTTCATTTTTAACCAAAAATTATTGATATTTGCATTAAAACAAGCTCAGAGGACTTTATTACACCTGCCATTTTTACTTTCAATTTCTGAAGCTTTTTCTTTTCTCTTTTGGCCACACTGCATGTGGGGTCTTGGATCCAGCAACCAGGGATGGAACCCCTGCCCTCTGCCGTGGAAGCACAGAGTCTTGATCACAGGACTGCCAGAGAAGTTCCTCAATTCCTAATACAGAATCATGTGTTAGTGGATTTGATGCATGGGCAATAAAAATACCGTCATGGTAATGCATCATTAAATCTGAAACAGAGGAGCAAAAACTTGTCTTCCTTTTATTGACGTCCCCCAGAAGCATCATATATAACATCTCTCCACATGTTCAGGCTGCAGGGTGTGCTGATAAACGATGTGGACTCAAATGCAAGCCAGTCGGGAATGCTAAATATTCCCAGCAGCTGATGGGGGCCATAGAAGTCTGAGGCCACTACCTCTGCCAGGGATTTGTGTCAATGACTGAATTGGAGCTTTGAGAAGAAATTCAGTGGGGTCATAGGGAAATCAGGGAAATTAAAGCTTATGTGCATGAGAAATTCATGCAAACAATGAAAGTAAAGCATCACTATGTAGAGCACATTGAAAATAGTCCAAAGATTTACAGTCGTGGTTTTGTCTGGTACACTGTAAATCTAAATACTTTTACATGTTTTATTATTTAATTGTACTCCTTTTATTGGGCAATAATCATTTTTGTCAGCAAAAGTTTCAGAAATGTAAATGAAAAGAAATGTTAATGGAACACTGAAGAGCAGGCTTTTCTATAGTTTAGATACTTTTCATGAGTGTGTAAATGGAAACAAAATATTTGAGAAAGTTCTCATTCACTCTAGGGGCTGTACGGATAATTCTTACAAGGTGAAAACCAAGTGGCACTAAAATAATGAAGAAATGTCATCATTTACCTAAAAAGCAAAATTTATCTTAAGAAAATATGTCCAAAGTTGAAGACATAATATGTGGAGCTTCAAAAGGAGTGTTTCTTTTTCTCTGAACCGTGCCTTATCATCTAAACCTAGGAACTCTTCTTCTGTGATAGTATTGCAAATTTTCATAGCATTTTCCCCAAACGTATGCAAACTGAAGCAATAATTGTTAATGTATTGCATTCACCAGAAGAACTACACAAGTAGTGAAATGATTTCAGTTTTATATCAATCTTATCAGCAATATCAGAGTATAAAAATTCTAATAACACTTTGAATTTTTATATGATTTATGAAATTAAAGTGAAGTTTTAAAAAACTTTAAAAGATGAAAACCTTCACTGTTATGAACATACTTTACATTTTAACAAACTGTAGGTGCATAAATTATTGGGTTTCCTAGATGATGCTAGTGTTACTGGGAAAGAGCCCACTTGCCAGTGCATCAAACATAAGAGACCTGGGTTTGATCCCTGGGTCAGGATGATCCCCTGGAAGAGGGCATGGCAATCCACTCCAGTATTCTTGCCTGGAGAATTCCATAGACAGAGGAGCTTGCAGGCTACAGTCCATAGGGTTGTAAAGAGTCAGCCATGACTGAAGCGACTTACCATGCATGCACATAAATTATTTTACAGTGATGATGTGAATTCAGATTTTAATACAGCAAAGTGTTGTAGGTTAAAAAATTCCCAGCAACCTGAGTGTGTGCATGTTCAGCCAGCCAGGCACCTCTGTCCATGGGATTCTCCAGGCAATAATACTGGAGTGGGTTGTCATGCCCTTCTCCAAGGGACCTTCCGACCCCAGGGATCAAACCCACATCTTCTGCACCTCCTGCAGTGCAGGTGGATTCTTTACTGCATAGCCACTGGGGAAGCCCTTCCCAACAACCTAGGTTCTTATTAAATTGACAAATCTATGGAGCAGAAATGTATTAGGAATTTCTTGTAAGGTCCTCTGAATCTATTACCAACCAGCGTTCTTGGTCTCCTTAATCAATAGAAATTGATCAGAAACCAGACAAGAAATTCAGGCAATTCAGGGGCCCCAGCTGTACTGGGGTTGAAGGTCTCTTCTAAACCTTTTTCCTCCTGGGCATGGGCTGCACACTAGAGGTGAAGAAGTCCCTCACTGACTGTTCTAAGAATTTGTAGAGATCTGGGTCAGTTTTTGTTGGAATGGGCTGAATTCCTTGAGGCATCATGTGCCTTACTGCAAACTGTTGGAGGCTAAAAGACACAAACCTAACCAAAAGGTTAAGCAAACAAGGGCTAAAAAGGAGAACAACTATGGTCATTAAAGGGCCTAGAAATAGGAGGACTCAGATTAACTTTGGGCTTCCTTAACTGTTGACCAGACAATGGAGGCCATATCGCCCCTGCTAAAATAATGAAGCCACTCTACCTAGGCATTTATTTTCTTAATATAACATTTACATGTCCCATCACATTGATCCAAGTGTAGCAGGAAGTATTAGTTATCATACAAACTCTGTCTTATTTTGCCAATAGGTAATCAAGGGTCAGATGATTGTCAAGAACAACATTTGCCATGGAAACAAGAGAGGTTCCAACTTGTGTCAAGGCTTCAAGTAGGAGTCAACCCACTACATCCTTTTACTTATCTGTTGATGCCTGTCTTTTTTTTTTTTTTCCGTGTCTGTCTTTTGAATAGGTATCTCAAATGTTCCACGGACTCACAGTTCTGTTTGTCAATTGTGACCTGTGGGGTTTCTGGAGGTAAAACATTTAACCTGGACAAATGTACCAAACTAGATGTCTGCTAGCAGTGTGGGTGGTTGCAATTACTTTATAGGGGTCTTTCCATTGTCAATAGTTGATCTTGGGGTACCCTTCGCCCAGGTTTTAAGAAGAACTTGGTCCCCTGGTTTTATTTGTGAAAGAACTGCTCCTTCCTCTGTAGTTTTACTGGGAGCCAGCAGTGCCTTGTGGACATAATCCTGGACCTCATTCTGAATTTGTCCTCAGTTCAGTTCAGTCACCCAGTTGTGTCCGACTCTTTGCAACCCCATGGACTGCAGCACTCCAGGCCTCCCTGTCCATCACCACTGCCCAAAGCTTATTGAAAATCATGTCCATCAACTCAGTGATGCCATCCAACCTTCTCATCCTCTGTTATCCCCTTCTTCTGCCTTCATCTTTCCTAGCATCAAGGTCTTTTCCAATGAGTCAGTTCTTCACATCAGGTGGCCAAAGTAATAGAGTTTCAGCTTCAACATTAGTCCTTCCAATAAAAACTCAGGACTAATCTCCTTTAGGATGGACTGGTTGGATCTCCTTGCAGTCCAAGGGACTTTCAAGAGTCTTCTCCAACACCACAGTTCAAAAGCATCAATTCTTCAGCACTCAGCTTTCTTTATAGTCCAACTCACATCCATACATGATTACTGGAAAAACCATAGCTTTGACTAGATGGATCATTGTTGGCAAAGTAATGTTTCTGCTCTCTGATATACTGTCTAGGTTGGTCATAGCTTTTCTTGAAAGGAGCAAATGTCTTTTAGTTTCATGGTTGCAGTCTAGTGATTTTGGAGCCCCTCAAAATAAAGTTTCCCACTGTTTCCATTGTTTCCCCATCTATTTGCCATGAAGTGATGGGACCTGATGCCATGATCTTAGTTTCCTCAATGTTGAATTTTAAGCCAGTTTTTTGACTCTCCTCTTTCAGTTTCATCAAAAGGCTCTTTAATTCTTCTCTTTCTGCCATAAGGGTGGTATCATCTGCGTATCTGAGGTTATTGATATTTATTCCGGCAATCTTGATTCCAGCTTGTGTTTCATCCAGCATGGCATTTCTCATGATGTACTCTGCATATAAGTTAAATAAGCAGGGTGACAATATACAGCCTTGACATACTCCTTTTCCTATTTGGAACCAGTCTGTTGTTCCGTGTCCAGTTCTAACTGGTGCTTCCTGACCTGCATACAGGTTTCTCAAGAGGCAGGTCAGGTGGTCTGCTATTCCCATCTCTTTTAGACTTTTCCACAGTTTATTGTGATCCACACAGTCAAAGGCTTTGGCATAGCCAATAAAGCAGAAATAGATGCTTTTCTGGAACTCTCTTGCTTTTTCAATGATCCAGCGATGTTGGCAATTTGATCTCTGGTTCCTCTGACTTTTCTAAAACCAGCTTGAACATCTGAAAGTTCATGGTTCATGTATTGCTGAAGCCTGTCTTGGAGAATTTTGAGCATTACTTACTAGCGTGTGAGATGAGTGCAATTGTGTGGTACTTTGAGTATTCTTTAGCATTGCCTTTCTTTGGGATTGGAATGAAAACTGACCTTTTCCAGTCTGTGGCCACTGCTGAGTTTTCCAAATTTGCTGGCATATTGAGTGCAGCACTTTCACAGCATCATCTTTTAGGATTTGAAATAGCTCAACTAGAATTTCATCATCTCCACTAGCTTTGTTCATACTGATGCTTCCTAAGGCCCACTTGACTTCACATTCCAGGATGTCTGTCTCTAGGTGAGTGATCACACCATCGTGATTATCTGGGTCATGAGGATCTTTTTTGTACAATTCAACTGTGTATTCTTGCCATCTCTTCTTAATATCTTCTGCTTTTGTTAGGTCCCTACCATTTCTGTCCTTTATTGTAATTTTCTTACTGTTCTTTTAATTCCCTTCCCTGAAAAAGCCTCCCATCATGGGAGGGAGCCATCCCTCCCATAATGGGTGGCATCGTGTGAACTCTTAGTGAGTTTCCATTGTTGGTGTTCTGGGATTAGACTCTTATCCTCTTTTTTATACCAGGCTATGCTTCCCTTTTCATAGCCACATTTTCCAGCATTTTCTTTTTCCTATGGGGAGTACTGGGGGAGGGTAGAGCCATAACATGTTCAGGCTCCTGCCCTTGAGTGGCTTGTTTTGCACCATGATCAAGTTTGCTCTTCCGTTGGCTCAGAAAAGATCCATCCTTCTGATGCCCCCACAGTGGATTATTGCTACCAGGGTCAGAAGCTGCACTGCTTCTAAAAGACCCAGAATCAAATCTTTCTGTTTTATGGGGAGTTCTAGTAGTTAACATTCCTCTTTCTTTTCAAATGGCAGCATGAACATATAGCGCACGGAATCCATATCTAGAGTCAGCAAAAATATTTGATTTCTTATCCTTCCCTAATTGCAAAGTTCTCATTAGTGCATTTAGTTCAGCCTTCCGGGCGAACGTCTGGGGTGGCAGGGCCTTGGCTTCAATGACTTCATCTAGACAAACTATGGCACATCCTGCCTTTTGGGTTCCCATTTTACAAAACTGCTCACATTCTTAAACCATTAATTATGGTTTACTGATGTGAGCCTCAGAGATGCCTCTTAGTGGTTGGAGATGGTAATGAAGTAAATGCTGTTTTTTCCACCTACAGCCAAGGTTCATGCCCCTGGGGTTAAGCCAAATCCTAAATATTGAACCCGTTGCTGTGATATTTGAGCCTTAGTTGGAAAGACTTTTTATTATCTTTTTTTTGCCAGAAAATTTAGGACCCTAACAGTATTTTGACCTGACTCCTATTTGGTCTCACTGTGTGGGCATGCATGCTAAGTTGCTTCAGTTGTGTCCAACTCTGCAATCCTTTAGTCTCTTGGGAAATATTTTGATGTCTGACAGGTGGGTCATTGGGGGCTACTAATAAATGCATTCTCTGTTTGAATTGTTTACCTCCTTGGACTTCACCCTGTCCTAAGAATACATTGGCAAGTGGCTTGTGTGCACGCTCACAAGCTGAACTCTTTGCATCCCCTCCCCACCCCGGACTGTAGCTCACCAGGCTCCTCTGTCCATGGGATTTTCCAGGCAAGAATATTGGAATGAGTTGCCATTAGCTCCTCCAGGGGATCTTCCCAACTCAGGGACTGAACAGAATTCTCCTGAATCCCATGAAATGCAGTCAGATTCTTCACTGCTTGAGCCATTGGGGAAGAATGCATTAACTCCTAACTTATGTAGCAAATCTCTCCTGCTGAGGGGGACAGGTCATTCTCATATCAAAAAAGGAATGAGTAATAATCATGGACCCAATTCCACAGGCAAGGGGAGACCTAAGTTACCTTACCTTTGGCTGTCCATCAACTCCTGTCAAGAGACAATCATGGTTGGAGAGGAGGCCAGCTGGCCAGGTCAGAAGAGAGCAGGTGGCTCCAGTGTCTATAAGAAACTCAGTTTTCCTACCTGGCACATCGAGGGTAACCTGAAGCCCCACTGGAGTAATGAGGACAGATAGAGTGGGATCTGGAGCTGGGCAGGTGCTTGGGCCCCATCTGTTGGCATGCAGGAATCTCTCATCCAAGAGATCTGCAAGGAACTGGGACTGGTTAAGGTTACCCCTCAGGTGTCCTCCAGGAAGGCGCTTGGGACATTCTCCCTTCCCAGTGTCCCTTGTTCCGACAAACGGCCCACTGGGATCAGGACCAGGCTGCTTCTTGGTGGTCTGTCTAGTCTTCTCAGCCCTCCAGGGCCCCCTGGAGGTGATGGGTGAAGCAGAACAGGCAAACGCTGTGTTTCTTTATTAGCCTCTTATGCTTGTTGACCTCCTCCGTTAAGTCTCGGTTGTTAGAGTGTTTGAAGGCCTCCCCCACCAAGGTTTGGGGCCCAGGCTCAGGCGCTTGTAATTTTCTCTGAATATCAGGAATACTCTGAGTGATAAAATGCATGGTCAAGAGTGTCTTCCCTTCTGTGGACTCAGGATATAGCTGTATTTCTTGAAAGACTCTGTCACCTGACTCAGAAAGACTGTTGGGTTTTTATTTTGTTCATGTGTAATCTCTCGGACCGTATCATAATGTACAGGCTTTTCATATCATACCATCATTTACATACAGCTTTTCATTCCTTCTGTTGACAAGTAATGTGGTGTCTCAGCCTAGTCTGGCCAACATGATCTTCACAGTCCCAGTGTGGGTCATATGCTGGGGTTGCATCCCAAGCCACCTAATGAATTTGGTGGTGTGGACTGGTGGCCAGTTTTGCATCTGTGTGTTCCTTGGCCTTTCTCAGTATACACACCTTTTTATCCAGGGTACAACAGTGGACTAGAATAACTATATGCTGTCCTGCCAGATGAGAGAGAGTGCCAACCCCAGCCTTACAAATTCATCACTAAACTTGTCAGAGTCCTTTGAGAATCTGGAAAACCTCTCCTTACAGATTAACCCAGTTAGTTTAGGATGTCTCTTTAGGATGTTCCAGGCACCCTTTGAAGAACCCAAAGTTAACTGGAAGTCAAGAGAATTTCAGGTACAATTTGATATTTGGGAAGTCTGTTCAAAAACTTAAAAAAGCTTTAAAACATCTGCTCAGATAGGATCATAGTTTTCTGTGAAACAATACTTATTCCTTGAGCTAGGGTGGGGGGAAAAATCCAGAGTAATATAGATCACTGAAAGGCACACGATCTGTTATGAAAAACAGCATTCCAGGGCTGACTTTGTTCTCTTATGAGAGAAGGAAACCGAAACCAGTCTTGTATTGTGCTGCGCTCAGGCTGTCAGTCACATCTGACTCTGAGATCCATGAACTGCAGCCCACCAGGCTCCTATATCCATGGACTTTTCCAGGCAAGAATACTAGAGTGGGTTGTCATTTCCTTCTCCAGGGGACCTTCCTGACCAGGGATCAAATCTGTGCATTCTGGGTCTCTTGCATTGGCAGGCTGATTCTTTACCACTGCATCACCTGAGAGCCCATTCTTGCACCAGCTGACTCAATAAAATCCAATTACCTAATTAAATTTAATTCAATCTTAGAAAATCCTGACCACATACAAATTCTTTTGTCAATGTTCCTCTTCCGTAAACCTTCTGCAACTTTCTGTAGCCTTTTTCCTTTCAACAAAATATATTTCTATTCCTCATACTTTTTTTTCCCTGAAAACATACATCTTATGTTCCTTAAACAAGCATCACCTGTCTTTTACATCAGCATTCCAAAAATTGGTAGAGAACTTCTCAAGGCACACCAAATAGCTTTAGTTTCTCTCTCACAAGAGGAAAAAAGTAAGTAAATTTAGAACTGTTTAGCAATTACTGTTCCAATATTTTATCTTATTTGAAATGGTCTGAAAATTTGATTAATTCCTATCATTTGACTTTATTTTCAAATTTACCCAAATTTAGAGAGACTGTCTTAGATTGACAGTTCCAAAACATAATTGTTCCTATGTACTTGCGAGGGTTCTAAGTCACTTTAGTCATGTCTGACTCTTTGAGACCCTATGGACAAAATTATTCCTATAGTGTTTTAAAAAGTTCTATCCCAGTTACATTTACTTAAACATTTAATCACATCAGGTTATAGTCCTTGTTGAAAGATTTTTAAACAAAACAATGTACACTTATTGACTTCCAGTAACCTTAAGTATGGGCTTCCCGGTCGGCTCAAGTTGTAAAGAATCCACCTGAATGTAGGAGACACAGGAGACTTCGGTTTGGTCGCTGGGTTGGGAAGATCCCCTGGAGGAGGGCATGGCAACCCCTTCCAGTAAACTTGCTCATAAATCTCATGGAGAGAGGAGCCTCGTGGGTTATGGTCCACGGGATCACAAAGGTCAGAAACGACTGAAGCAGCTGAGCAGACACATACACACACACACACATACACACTCATACAACTTCAGGTACAATGAATGTTTTATACTTACTGTTGATGACTCTTAAAAAGGTCTGTATAAATTAAACTCATGAGTTTAAGTTAGACAAGTTAATTTCTACAGAACCAAAGATCTCATAGTTTCCCCTCTGAATTTAAAATGGCTTTACCCATTTTATTCCTCAGTGTGTGTGTGTGTGTGGTTGGGGGGGGGCTAGTTTTTACAGATGAGTCAGGTAGCTCCTGAGAGCCTAGACAGTATAGTTACAATGCAAGAGCAGAGGAGAGAAAAATGTAGGCTTCTGTTTTTTTTCTTTTTGTTCTTTAAAATGCCAGTGAGTAACCCAAGACAGGAGCCTCAGGCAATGCGGGCTGTGTTTATATTTCAAGGCTTATGAGTTCCACCATGCCCACAGTGTCAGTGTTTCCGTGTACAAGCTCACTCTGCTCACCACACGAGAGGCCAATTAATTTGAGACGTGAGGTGTTGAGGTAAGGAATAGGACTTTATTGACCAAGAAGATGGCAGACTGGTGTCTTAAAGTAACCATCTTGTCAGATGCCAGGTTCCTTTAGGGATCAAAGGCTGAGAAGTGAGGAAACAAAATAAAAAGACCATTTAATTCTGCAAATATCTCCTAGAATGGCAAGCCTCAGGCAGGGGGATGTTAATTTCTTCCTTCCTGCCATCTACAGATGGAAGATGGACAAGATTCTGAACAAAGGCACTTTAGTCTAACATCAGGCAGAGAGGCAGGAGTCACTAAGGCAGGCCATTATGTAGAATTATAATAACAAAAGCAACAGAAAGCGAGTCAAATAAACAGTTCCAACATGGAGTCAGAATTGACTTCTCCCTACAACATCAGCAGAGAATTGCAGGATTAGTTGGACAGACAAAATTACAACATAAACAAAGATACCAATCAGGAAATTTAAAGACAGACAAGAAGTTTTCAAGATAAAGGGGAGGGCGTGAGTGTATGGATAAGGACCAAGGGAGAGATAAAAAGAGGAACAGAAAAGACTAAAAAGAGAAAGAGACAGAAAGAGAGCAATTGCTGTTTCAACCCACCCCCTGCAGGTATCTATTCAGGCACCAATTTGTGTGATTCTGAAATGGAGAACTGAGTTCTGTTTACTGAGCCCAAGAATGGATGCTGCAAACTTGAAAACACTCACACAAGCAAAGTTTATTTTAAAGGATGGAGATATAAAGCTCTCAGCATAGACGCTGGGAGGAGTGAAGAGCTCCCAAACACAGGAATAACAGCAGTTTTCATATGTTTATTAGAGTTGATCTGCTTGTTTTTGGTTGGCGCAGGGCCAGATATGTGTAATTTCTGACCAAATAATTTAATGGTTGCAATGTCCAGTTTGTCATTGTTATGGGTTTCTTGTATCACCCAGTTTCTCAGTTTTTCCAGACATTGTGACGCTATCCCTAGACCCTTTCTCAAGACCCCAGGACATTATTTAGGGGCTCAATGTCTGCTTAGGAGCTAATTGTCTACCCGGAGTTTTTCTCCTTGATAAACTGGACAGCAGTTAATGATTGTCTTGCCCTGGGTCTGAATGTTTTATGACCCTCCAGACCAGGGAGGCATTCCTCTGAATGCCTAGAAACTGAAGCAGTAAATATAGCTTTTAACAGAGCAAGATGCTTGTGTATAAGAATTAAATTGAAATTAAAAAAAGAACCAAGGCTCTGACTTCTACACTGACTGCCTAACAATTTCTACCTCACTTTCAGAAAGTGCCAGTGAAGGAGGGAGCAATTTGTCCACAGCCCACTGGGCTGATGAAGTCTGGAAACCAGCCAGCTTCATGTCTTCTGTGGGACTGCAACCCAGAGGTGGGGACTCTCACCCACGCATGCACAGTATGTAGAGAACTTCAGCCCATTCCCAGTGGAACTTCTGTTGGTGGCAGAAAAATAAAGGGGAGACTATCGGGATGATTGGACTTCCAGCCACTATATGACTTGAGGTCGGAACTGCTATCACCCTCATAAATCCCCTCTCAGGGAGCGCCCGCTGGGCCAAGGTCTGCATGGTGTGAGGCAAGCCTCTCCAATCTCCGCTCATCGCCCATGAAGGTGGGCCACTGCTGGCCAGTGGGAGCAGGTCTCACAAGCTGAGAGGAGTGATGCTGAAGCTGCTCAAGGTCCAGTCCCTTGGAAGGATAGAACAGAAAAGAGGACAGAGAGAGAAGAGGACACAGAAGTAGAGAGATTTCAGGATGGGGAAAGGGACAAAGCGGGAAGGGAGAATGTGAGGGGAAACAGGCAAGGGGGAGGGGGAGAGCCTTGCCTGAATGAGGGGTCAGGAAGGCAGACTTACCAAATGTGATGATGTTCAAACAAGAGGTTCAAGTGGCTGCTTGTCACTCATGGGGAGGATGTGTTTCATGGTCCTGGAGGTGCCTAGATCCTCTCCTTGGAAGAAGACAAGTGCTCCACGTTGGGCGCCATGAAGTATGATATTGACCAGAGTTCTTGGTCTTCCCCAATCAATAGAAATTGACTAGAGGCCAGAAAGAAATTCAGGCAAGGTTTTATTGGGAGCCCTGCTGCAGCAGAGGGGAGTGAGAACAAACAATAGGGTCCCCTGCATGCTTGCTCCCTAAGAGGGGGCAAGCTTGCTCCTCATATGGGGTGAGGGTAGAGGTGTGTACAGGGTTGGGGCCCAAGGGGCGGCTTGGGTGGTTTGCCCACCTCTTAAGTGGTGCTGTGTGCAGGGGCATGCCCTGCCTTTACTCCTGACTTCTTACTTTTCCTCCAGGCCCTTCAAAAATGGGAGTTGGGGTTTTTGATCTCTTTGTATCTTTTGTACAGAATTTACCTTAACTGCAGCATGTTACTTTTAAACCCATATAGTTTTTTTTTTTTTGAATTTTGTTCCTCAAGGAGAGGTGTGTCCATGTGCAAGCTTTGCAGCACTGAAGCGAAGGGTCCCAGGTCTCAGCCTGTTTCAAATTCACATTTACATCCAAAACTCAGTTATTCTATTATACAATTAAACAACAGAAGCTGTAGCTCTCAAAAATAGTCATATAGCTTATGTATCATACTTGAATATACATATATATTTTATGAATTATACATATATAAATCATATGCATATCTGTGTATATATTCACACTCACATGTGTAAACATGCATTTTTAGAAATTAAGGTGTGAAAGCTGTTGACAACAAAAACAGTAGGATGCAGCTGGCAGGAGACTAACTTGCAGCTGAAGAGAACTACAAAAGATGAATAAATATTTTAAAAGACACTGAAGCATTTATAAAACAACAAAGGCTGCCAGAACTTGTGGGTCAGAGTCCTGGAGGGAAGGGTAAGGCATTGAGGATACCTGAGCTTCCTGCTGCTTTATTCTTTGGAGTCTTTAGCTGGTTCTAGGCATAGGACACAGAGGCCAAGAGGGAGCAGCAACCTTGTATTTTGCAGTATCCTGGGCTAAGGAAGCAATCACTAAAATTTATGGCTTCCAAACAACTAAGCATGCAGGGCAATACCCTAGGAGAAAAGAAAACCACAGAGAAATGACTCAAACATTCTGAGTAGGGTATTGCTATAAGACATTTTTCAACTTTTATACTATTCAAGAATAGGTGATAACTGAGAAAAAGAAAGTATAAAGCAGCTGCTAAGAACATGAAAGCTAAGCAGAGAGTCAACAGTCTTATAGCTCAGGCTTCATGGATCATCCAAGAGAGAGACCTTTCCTAAGTATCCCAGGTTTTGAGGTAGGGAAATGAAAATGGGGAAGCCTTAGGTGTAAGCATAAAACAAAATATGTTCCAAAGTCATGTGGACCAAGGACATCTTTCCTGTTCTCTATACAATACTGGAAAAAAGAAAAAGAAATATTGTGTGCAAGAAAGAAATCATAATATCCAGATACTCTACAATTTTTCATACAAAGTTTTGAGAAGTAAATTAAAATGTAAAAGGCATGGAAATGAAGAGGACCAAATGATAAAAAAAAATCAGAAGAAATGAACAAAATAATCTATGACTGCCATGAATGCAGGTATTGGGGTTATCAGACACAGCGCTGAAAATGACTATAATTTAGATACTCAAGAATATTGACACAAAGAATTTCAGCAAAGAAAACATAAATCAAACATTAATTTTAGAATTGAATAGTGAAACTAAGTATGCGAATTTAGTCAATTCCTTTAAAAATAGATGACAGTGGAAAAAAGCAAGTATATTGAAAGATCAAGATAAATTGTCTTGCTGAATATATGAAAATGGATTTAAAATACAAAATTGTGTTCAAGAGACATATAGTTCTTGATGATAAGATTTAATCTGACTCCAGGAGTAGAGAAAGTTAAAGGTTTGGAGCCAATATTTTATTAAATAATAGACAATAGTTTTCTAAAACTGATGACTGCTTGAAGTAAATCTGTTGCTTCAATGATAAAAAATACAGTTAATTTCCAAATAGGAATAGTGAAAATAAAACAATTAAATTATGTAGAAAATGTTTAGAGAAAATATTTGCTAAATGAGAATACATCATACAGGGAACATCCTCCCAAAATGAATGTGGAAAAAAAAAAAAAAGATATTGTTAGACAAACAAGTACAGAGAGAAGTAATCACCATTAGAACTACATTAAAGAAAAGTTTGGAAGTATAGATTTCATGGCAAATAGATGGGGGAAAAATGGAAACAATGACAGACTTTAGTTCCTTGGGCTCCAAAATCATGGTGAACAGTGACTGCAGCCATGAAATTACAAGACTTTGACAAACCTAGACACTGTTTCAAAAAGCAAAGACATCACTTTGCTGACAAAGGTCCATACAGTCAAAGCTACAATTTTTCCAGCAGTCATGTATGGATGTGAGAGTTGGACTATAAAGAAGGCTGAGTGCTGAAGAATTGATGCTTTCAAACTGTGGGGCTGGAAAAGACTCTTGAGAGTCCTATAGACAGCAAGGAGATCAAACCAGTCAATCCTAAAGGAAATCAACCCTGAATATTCATTGGAAGGACTGATGCTGAAGCTCAAATACTTTGGTCACCTGATATGAAGAGCCAATTAATTGAAAAAGACCCTGATTATAGGAAAGATTGAAGGCAAAAGGAGAAGGGGATGACAGAGGATGAGATGGTTGGATGGCATCACCAACTCAATGGATATAAGTTTGAGCAAATTCTGGGAGATAATGAAGGATAGGGAAGTCTGATGTCCTGCAGTTCATGCGGTCACTGCAAAGAGCCCAAAGAGTCAGACACTACTGAGTGACTGAACCATAACAACATAAATTTCTTTAGATAGAAAAAATATGAATCCAGATAGAAACATGGTGAAGTGGTAAGGAAAAGGAAAAGAGATGGTAAATACATGGAAATTTATAAAATAATATTGACTACTGAAAGCAATAATAGCAATATCTTATGAAGTTTACAATATATGTTGAAATAAAATACACATGAAAAAGAGTAATAAAAACAAGAGACATCAGTGGTAAAAAAAAATTTATAAATTAATTTTTTTTAGAAAACACAAATATAGTAAGTTAATATAGGTTTTTAAAATCAAGAACATACATTGCAATATGTAGGTTAGTCCTTAAATACAAGTAAAAGAAATTTTAACAAACAAGTTAATGGAGAGGAGTAAAATAAACATATTTGATTATTTCATAAGTAGAGAAAATTCCTTTAGAAAGGAATGAAAAATGTTAGGAAATATGAAATAAATATTAAGGTGGTATATTTGAATCAAAATTGCCATAATTTCATAAAATGAAAGTGAATTAAGGACTGCAATTGAAAACAAAGACTGTTACATTATTTAAGAAACAAAATAAAAATCTAATTCTATATTTATTTAACATAAAGCTATATTAAATACAAGGAGAATGGTTGAAAGACAAAGACTGGAAACAAGAAGATCATGTGAATATTAACAAAAAAGAAGCTGGTGTAGCTATCTTATATCAGAGAATGTAGACTTGAAAGCAAGATGTATTTCTAGAGATAAAGAGACAGATTTCATAATCATTAAACAATTTTTAAAAAGGTATACCAACCTTAATGTTGCATGCACCAAGTAGAATAGTATAAAAATATTTAAAGCACAAATTGAAAAATAACTTGAAGAGACAGAAATCTCTCAAATGCAATTGGTGTTTTTAATGCAACTATCTCATTAACTCAAAGAGCAAGCAAGCAAAAAGAAAACTACAAGTATATAGAATATTTAAATAATTATCTGCTAACTGAAATTTATACAATGTTCAACCTTCTCCTCAAGTTCATATCAAAAAGTGAAAAGCAGTAGGCCATATATTATTTTTTATATTGTTTCATTTTTAAGATTCAACATATATGTGATAACATCAGTGTCCACCTCTTCTAACTTATTTCATTCAGCATAATGTCTTCCATGTCTACCCATGTTGCTACAAATGACAAAATTTCATTCTTGTTTATGGCTGAGTAGTATTCCATTGTGCACACACAAACACACACACTCACACAGACACACACACCACCTCATCTTTCTCCATTGATTTACTGATGGACATTTAGGTTGATTCCATATCTTGGCTCTTGTAAATAATGCTCCTGTGAACATTGGAGAGCATATATCTTTCTTAATTAGTATTTTCACTTTCTTTGGATTTATACCCAAGAGTGGAATTGTTGACCACATGGTGCTTATATTTTTAGTTTTTTGAGGGACTTATGTTTTGTTTTCTACAGTGTAGGTGTTGGTTGCTCAGTCATGTCTGACTCTATGACCCCCATGAACTAAAACCCGCCAGGCTCCTCTATCCATGGAATTCTCCAGGCAAGAATATTAGAGTGGTTGGCCATTTCCTTCTGCATTTATACAGTAGATGTGCTAATTTACATTTTAGTCAACAGTGTACTAGGGTTCTCTTTTCTTCACCTCTTTCACAACAGTTATTATTTATTATCTTTTTGGTGACAGGCCTCCTGACAGTTGTGATGTGATATCTCATTGTGGTTTCTAGATGCACTTCCTTGATGATTAGTAATGCTGAGCATATTTTCTGTTATTTAAAAAAAATTTAATTCACACAGAACATGGTCCTTGATCAATATTATTAATCCAATTTAAAAATACTAAGAAGATAAATATTTTGGAAACTGAGCAACCCAACTCTATAAAACTCACTACTTTTATAGAGAAAGACCCAACTCTATATAGTAAGTTTTATATAGTTTCCAATTAAAATTAGGAATACCTTGAACTAATATCAATAAAATGCAATATATTTAAACTTGGGGGATCACAGCTGATATAGGGGCACAGAAATATATACCTTTATTTTTATTCATTAAAATTAAATTCTAATAGTCAATGATCTAGGAATCTATCTGAAAAAGTTGAAAAAGTTAAAAATAAAAAAGACAAAATATTCAGAAAGAGAGAAAAGATAACAACATATGTGTATTTTCAAAAAGGAAACGGAAGCCCAAAAGAGAAAATCCATAGTATTAGTACTTATGAAAAATACTGATATATATTTCTCCCTGTGTATTAATACTTGTTGCAAACAAGAGAACAGACACAAAATGGAGTCACTTATGCTAAGTGTCACCAAAGGAGACTTAACTACAGTTTTGGCTCCTTCAAAAATGGAATCTTAAACCAGTCAGTTAGGAATTTCCTAATCAGTGATAGTTATGTAATCTGCCTGATAGACCCAAACCATCCTCCAAAGAAAAGTAACCTTGCAGTAACCAATTCTCTTTTTTAATATAAATACAATATAAATAAACTTTATTTCTTTTCCCCTTTGGCTATAAAAGTCTTTCATTTGGTACAGTTCCTAGGAGCACCTTTCTATCTTCTAGGTTGAATACTGATTGAACTGATTTTTGCTCAAACTCTTAAATTCTTTAATATGCTTCAGTTTTCCTTTTAACTGTCTGAACAAAATAATAGTGAGAAGGTATAAATTGCCAATGAAACTTATTTAAAAATGGATGTTACTGGGAGTTCCCTTGTGGTCCAGTGGTTGGAACTTCACCTTCCAATGCAGAGGGGTGCAGGTTCGATACCTTCTTAGGGAGCTGGGATACCACATGCTTCGAGGACCAAAAAAAAAAACCAAACAAACATAAAACAGAACCAATATTGTAACAAATTCAATAAAGACTTTAAAAAAAGATCCACATTGAAAAAAGTGGATATTACTATATCCTTTGGTTTAGTTTCTAAGTCGGGTCTGACTCTTGCGACCCCATGGACAGAGGAACCTGGTAGACTCCTCTGTCCATGGGATTCTACAGGTGAGAATACTGAAGTGGGTTGCCATTTTCCTTCTCCAGGGAATCTTCCCAACCCAGAAATCGAACCTGGGTCTCCTGCATTGCAGGCAGATTCTTTACTGACTGAGCTACAATGGGAGCCCACTATATCACTTCAGTTCAGTTCAGTTCAGTAGCTCAGTCTTGTCTGACTCTTTGCAACCCCATGAATCGCAGCACGCCAGGCCTCCCTGTCCATCATCAACTCCTGGAGTTTACTCAAACTCATGCCCGTTGAGTCAGTGATGCCATCCAGCCATCTCATCCTCTGTCGTCCCCTTCTCCTCCTGCCCCCAATCCCTCCCAGCATCACGGTCTTTTCCAACAAGTCAACTCTTCGCATGAGGTGGCCAAAGTACTGGAGTTTCAGCTTCAGCATCAGTCCTTCCAATGAACACCCAGGACTGATCTCCTTTAGGATGGACTGGTTGGATCTCCTTGCTGTCCAAGGGACTCTCAAGAGTCTTCTCCAACACCATAGTTCAAAAGCATCAATTCTTCGGTGCTCAGCTTTCTTCACAGTCCAACTCTCACATCCATACATGACCACTGGAAAAACCATAGCCTTGACCAGATGGACCTTTGTTGGCAAAGTAGTCTCTGCTTTTTAATATGCTACCTAGGTTGGTCATAACTTTCCTTCCAAGGAGTAAGCGTCTTTTAATTTCATGGCGGCAGTCACCATCTGCAGTGATTTTGGAGCCCAGAAAAATAAAGTCTGACACTGTTTCCACTGTCTCCCCATATATTTCCCATGAGGTGATGGGACCAGATGCCATGATCTTAGTTTTCTGAATGTTATACTTAAACTGTAATCTAAAAAATCTTCATAGGGAATTTTAAGTTAATTGATGTTTATAGTATAACATTTCAAATCAATTAAAAATATAAAAGTAAACAAACAAACAAACCTTTTGCGAACATAAATATTACCAAACTGAGCATAAAATTATGAATAGTTCTAAGCTATTTGAAGCACTGAACCTATAAATCCTTCCCTCAAGTAAACCACCAATTTCAGAGGATATCACTGGTAAATTCTTCCAAGGACTTAAAGAGATAATAACGTTTCAGAAGTAGAAGTCACATTTGAACCTGCTAGAACACTGATATCAAATTATATCAAGGATTAAGAACTCCTATACAAGCTATTACAGGCAAATATCTCATCATCATAGATGCAAAGACTTCAAACAAAATGTTAATGAACTCTGGTATGAAAGAACATTAAGGTCATTAAATATCTATAGAACACTAATGAAAGAATAAAATACCTTACATTAAAATTGAGTTTATTCTAGGAATGCAAACATGATTTATCTTTTGAAAAATCAATCCATAATATTAAAAAAATGGAAAGAATGATAGAAAAAAAACCTGATATGAGATATGATTATACTCTGAGTACTGAATATTTTTTTGAAAATCAAATGAACATACTTGGGGATTATAAAAACAAACTAAAAACATATAGCAAGTTAGAAATGAAGCTTTCTTTCTCCTTGCCTTCCCTCCTCCGCTTTTATTGAGGTGTAATTGATGATAAAAATTGTATATATTTAAGGTATACAACTTGATATTTTGGTGTACATTGTGAAATTATCATCATAAACAAGCTGATTAACAATCCATCACCTCACATAGATGCCATTTTCTTTTTTATTTTGCTCTTTTGAAAAAAAAATTAGGCTCTACCCTCTGACAAATCTCAAGTATGTGTCTGCGTGCTATGTCACTTCGGTCACGTCTGACTGTTTGTGACTGTATGGGCCTTTTAGCCCTCCAGGCTCCTCTGTCCATGGGATTCTCCAGGCAAGAATACTGGGGTGGGTTGCCATGCCCAGCTCCAGGAAATCTTCACAACCCAGGGATCAAACCAGAGTCTCTTGTGGCTCCTGCATTGGTAGGTGGGTTCTTTACCACTAGCGCCACCTTAGCAAATTCCAAGTATACCATAGAATATTGCTAACTGTAGTCACAGTGCAGAACGCTGGATCTCTAGAATTTATTCACCTTGCATAACTTAAATTTTGTACCCCTGACAAGCATCTCTCCATATGCACTGTCTCTCTGTCACTTTTACATTCTATTACTTCTGAAACTCTACTTCCAGGTGCCCAGTTCCGTACCAATCAGGAATTACCTTCTGTTGCTAGCAACTGTAAAATTACAACGGCTTACGTATGACAGACTTTTACTTCCTTTGTAAAATTAATTCTTGCTAAAGGCCTCCAGGAATAGTGTTATGGCTTCATAGTTTCATCATTAACTTAGTGCATCATAGTACCTATTTTTCTGCTGCAGCCATTTTTCTTGAGTTAATTCATCAGGCAAAAGAAAAGGCAGAAAGGCACAGCATCTCACTGTTAATGGAACTTTACAGAAGTCCCATAAAAGATTTACACTTAAATCTCATTGGCCAGAATTAATTACCTGGATACAGTTGAAAGGGATATTGGCAATTAATTACATATTTCACTCTGAGTTATATATAAAGCCCAACTAAAATATCCAGATTCTTTCTAAAGAAGGAGAGAAAACATACTGGTAGGTGATTAGAAATGATTGCCACAATGTGTTACAGCATTTTAATGTAGTTTTTTTCAATTATTTTTTGCTATACAACAGAGTATAAATTAGAAACTTGCTTTTCCATTGCCTAATAATTATTAATGAGCCAGAATACTAAAGAATCTTTTTACACTGGGACATATATGTCATAAACATGATCAGAACCCCTTGAGGGTAACAATGATCTATGAAAAATTCATTTTAAAAGCTCTCTTGTTTCCATTTAGTCATTTTCATTGTTATATATATATATATATATATGTATATGTATACATATAAAATTTGTATTTTTCCATTTTAAATTTTCCATCTATAAATATATACATGGAGTTAAACTATATACATGGAGTTAATTCCAAAGTATAATGCTATTTAAAGGTAAATTCTTTGGTATGTGGGCTTCCCTTGCAGATCAGCTGGTCAAGAATCTGCCTGCTATGTGGGAGACCTGGGTTTGATCCCTGGGTTGGGAAGATCCCCTGGAGAAGGGAAAGGCTACCCACTCCAGTATTCTAGTCTAGAGAATTCCATGGACTGGATGGTCCATGGTGGTGCAAAGAGTCAGATACGACTGAGCGACTTTCACTTCACTTCACTTCACTTCTGTGGTATGTCTTTAAATTTTCCACATGTTATTCCCAAGCATAATTCTCTAGGATAGCTTTAAAAAAGTTTTCTTTTTTTTTCATTTGAACACAAAATTCCTTTTTGCACACATGCTTCACATGGACAATTTATCATTTAATATTTTCCATTCAATATTACAAACTGGGAGAATATTTTGAGACCAAACATGTGAGTATGCATGTCGAAGGGGCTGGCAAATTTACTTAGGGGAAAATAATGAAAGAGAAAAATGCAGCTTCCAAGGTGGCGCTATTGGTAAAGAACCCACCTGCCAACGCAGGAGACTAAGAGATGAGGGCTCGATCTCTGGGTCAGGAAGATCCCTGGAGGAGGGCATGGTGACCCACTCCAGTATTCTTTCCTGGAGAACCCCATGGACAGAGGAGCCTGGCAGGCTCTGGTGCATAGGGTCCCAAAGAGTTGGTCAGAACTGAAGCAACTTAGCACAAAACACACGCAACACAGCTAGGGGACCCGCAGAAAACACCAAATCTGCACCTCCTGCTTTCCTTTGGCTACAGTACAGAACTACTCCTAGATTGGAATTTTCTCCCATTTATGATATTTGCTTTAAAACTCAGGGGTTTTTTTTTTTTTCTATGAAGGAAACAGAACACTATTTAATAAGTGATTTTAATTGCAAAGAAACAGATTTCATATACTGGTTTCAAGAAGGAATATCACAAGGATAGAGGTACAGAACTCTAAGAAAATTATACAGCCCACGCCAAATAAAGTTAAATACATAGCAAAGGAAAACACAACTCTACAGCCCAAAACTACAAGAAACTTCACTGATGCTCGAGTTTAACACAGCTCAAGAATTTTCATTCTGCTTCCAAATAGAAAATGCCTTTTAACCATACTTCTGGGTTACAGGCATAAGACAAGACAGCACCAAACAGATTAGACTGGGTAATAAAACTTGCAATTGTTGAGACAAAGTCTGGCTGCATTTTAGATTATAACCACCTTGGTCACATTCCTTGTTTGTCTTGCACTTGTTTCAGTCGTGTCCGGCTCTTTGTGACCCTTTGGACTATAGCCTGTCAGGGTCCTCTGTCCATGGGATTTTTCAGGCATGTATACTGCAATGGGTTGCCATTTTCTCCTCCAAGGGATCTTCCTGACCCAGGTATCGAACCCACATCTCCTGTGTCTCCTGCATTGCAGATGGATTCTTTACCCACTGAGCCATTGAGCCAAGTTCCAATCTGAGCCAAAATCCTGCACAATTATCAGTCCAATTAATCTCCTCTTAGGGGAAGTGCAAAACTGAATGTAGAATGCCATTTTGTTTATATAAACACATCATAATATTATATTATTACCAGTCACCCAGTGTTGTAAAAAATAATAGCTGATTATTGAAACAGAACACATGTCTTTTATTTATAAAGATTTAAGGGCCACCTATTTGGAACCTGTAGCCAGATATTTTGTTATATATGTCACCATGATTTTCTCTGTGGTATAGGAATTCATTGATTACAAATATTGCACTCTTCCCTACGCTTGTGAATATGAATGTGTTCCTTTTCTTTTTAATTAAAATTTGACAGCACAAGTCCTATAAATTTGTTCCATTAATCAACTGGGAAATACACGAGTAAATAGTAGAAAATGCTATTGAAAAATTTTCTTTAACTTTTATTTCACAATTCCTTGAGATTTTACAACTGAAACCAGAGAGCTGCAAAATCTATCGGTAGCATTTAGGAATAGATCAACTTATTTAGCAAAATCAACTTATTTAGCAAGCTATATTTAAACTTTAACCCTGAGGTAACCCAGATGGACATTATTACATGATTTCTAGCTTTGCTAAGCAAAAGTAGATTTAGTTGACGGAAAATTGCTATCATACTTCCCTGTCAGCAAAATTTACAGTACTGGAGAAAGCAAAGCAAATTAATTGTTTTTACCCTATGGCATAGTTGTATTATAGTCAGCATTTTCTAATTGTGCTTCTTTGTTAGTGACATAATTTTGTAGTTTTAGTTAATGGTCATTCTGAAGAATACTTTCTGAGGCCATTAAAGAAGACTTCTTTGCTTTCAAGGAATCGCTAACCAAACTTTTATAATAGACAGAATTAGCATATCTGGCAAGCATTTGTCCTATATCACTACTCAACAATCTTTAAGAATAAAGTTCGATGTATTGTGAATATTTAAAATGATATACATATCTTTGAAATGTGTATAGTTATTAATACAATAGTAAAATAACAGCAAATAATATCAACATTAGTGATTTTATGGTAATGTTACAAATAATTAATTGTTCATTGATATTTTTATTGTTTCATTATAGTAATTATATATTACTATACAACTATACTATATATGGAATGTTATATTTATAATATGACATAACTAAGTTTAGCTAATAATTAATATTTATGTACAACATAATAGATAAATATTAATATATGAGAATCTGTTACTAAACCAATTTTTCATTTACAACAAATATGTACAATTTTACATATATATATATGCATATACTTAAATTTTTGAAAACTCATTTCCCCATAGACAGATATTTAGTTATTTAGTTTGTTTCCAGATTTTGTATTTACAAACATTGCTGTGATATGTTTATGTACAATATGTGTATAATAAAACTATAGAACTGTGAATGAGATTTCAAAGAGTCACCACTCGGGGAAAGTGGAAGGGCATGAGAATACTCATCGTTTCCCTTACTTCAGTCAGTAAAGTGTATACATTTTATAAAAATCATGCATCTATCAAATGTGAAAAGATTTCAGCATTAACAATTTTATGTGGCAGGTCTATAGTACTCATATTATTTTCTCTTATATTTTAAATGTAGTGACTTTAAGCAAAAGAGATTAAAAAAACATGTAAAGATTACTACACAAAATAAATGTTTCAAATTTAAAATTAGTTTAGAACTAATTTCCCCAACCAAATTTATTTATACAAATTTTAATTATACTTCTTTAACTTACGTCCCAGTATCCTATTATTAAACCTGTAACCAGGAACCGGGAATAGCACAATGACTCTCTGTAAAATGATGTGTTAGTGGAATCCACATGTGGTGTGGAAGTCACTATGGAGGCTTTCTCTTAGCCAGGAAGTTGACAAGTAATGATCCATTTAGATCGAGTGTATCTTGGGATTCAGACCATTTACCTCCTGCGATAAGAGCTTTAGGAGACTTGGTTGAATATTGTAGGATAATGGAGTGTGGTTGTCACTGCTGTAGTCACCACAAATATCCCTCCATTCTACTTTAAAGCAGAGGAAGCAAAGAGTAGAGCCTAGCAATTGATAAAAATATTATTATATAATGTGTTTGTATATTTGTGTGCAATGCCATAAATCATCAAATGGTTCAAAATAAAGTAGTTATTTTCTGTTGGACTGCAAGAGTGAGTTCTTTTTTATCCAGCCAAATTTCGTGAGCTTGGTCAGTGGGAGGAGTTAAGTGGGAAATAAGCTGAGCCTTTTTTGCTATGCATTCATTCACCCCACCAAGAAAAGTAGACTGCAAACTGTCCTTTAAAAACACATTCATAGGAAGGTAACACAGTCGCAACATGACTACTCCAGTTTCACTCCCCCAGACTGCATTTTTTTTCTATTGCAGTATTTAAGAAGAAACTGTTAATCAGAAGAGTGGGGATGAACAGAGCGGTGGATATGTTGCTAATTCAAATTCTCTAGAACGATGTCCAGACTTGAGGAATATGTCCCAGCTACCAGTCCATAGACTTAAGATATTGTAAATGTGTAAGCAGCTGATTAATTTTTTAAATTATTTTTGTCCCATGCAGCCTGGCAAAGTGGCCCTTGAATTTGCATTGATGAGAAGTATTCTAGAATAATGGTGAAGTCCAGGATAGAATGTATTTTCAACTATTATATTGAAGAAGTCAATGGACATCTTCTTGCAGATGGATGGGAACTCAAAACTGCTATTGATGAGTCAAAAAGTATCCACATGTCAGAAAGATATTATTATCCTTGTCCAACAAGCATATGCTTATGCTATATCTCCCCTCAATTCCTTTTACTAAGGGAAGATTTTGTTTTGATTTTATGGTTACTTTACTGCTTATTTCAAAGCTTAAAGACTCACCTCTTTCTTAGACATAGGTGGATAGAGAGAGAGGGTGGGGGGAGGAAGGGGGAATTACATGTCTACATGATGACTCTGTACACTTTAGCTGCACAGGAGCCATACAAAACATCTTTTTTACAAAGCACAGTTACTAAATTCTTCTATTAAACACATATATAATAAAAGCCAAGGATTTCCAATTATGCTATCAGCACTTATTTATTAGAAAAATACACAGAAATAAAATATAAAATTAATTAAAGAGAATTTTCATTAAACACTAACCTTATCAGAAATATGACTGCTTTTTATAGATTATCATATTTAATGTCATGAAGGTCATTTCCAAGGCAAGTTATTATTATTCATATTTCTGAATGAAGAAACCTAACTTCAAAAAGGGTTAGCAAACTGATCAGTGTAACAAACTTTTTTAAAAAATTTAAAAGAAAAAGTTTATGTATTTACTTATTTTTGGCTGTGCTGGATCTTCATTGCTGCTCAGGCATTTCTCCAGTTGCGGTGCGCAGGCTTCTCATTGTGGTGGCCTCTCTTGTTGCAGAAGTGTGCGGGCCCTAGAGTGTGTGGGCTTTAGTAGTTGCAGGTCATGTGTTCTAGAGCACAGGCTCAATGGTTGTGGTGCATGGGCTTAGCTGCTCCATAGTCTGTGGGATGTTCCTGGATCAGGAACTAAACTTGTTTCTCCTGCATTGGCGGGTGGATTCTTTACCACGGAGCCATCAGCACTTCCCCATTGGCTCAGTGGTAAAGAATCTGTTTGCAATGCAGGAGATGCAGCTTCCATCCCTGGGTCAGGAAGATCCCCTGGAGAAGGAAATGGCAACCCACTCCAGTATTCTTGCCTGGAGATTCCATGAACTGAGGAGCCTGGCAGCTATAGTCCATAGAGCCTCAAAGAGTTGGACATGACTGAAGTGACTGAGCATACATGAGCCCCCAGGGACGCCCAGAGAAAATTTCTAAAGGTCAGAAACAGTATTTGACTCCAGATGGGAGAAAGGCTAAAAGGAAGAAAATCCCCCAAACTGAGGATCAGCAGGCATCTTTAAGACAGTGATGTGTAGCAGTTAAGAATGTGATTTTTAAGTTTGGCCACATGACTTGAAATCCCAGGAAAACCACTTACCAACTACTAGCCTTGGGACATACAATCTCTATAAATCCACAGGCCAATATCTTCTCATCTGCAATTCCAAAATCCAAAGGTTATGAGAGCCAAAAGATTTTGTATGTTTTGTACAGTCTTATTTGGCAGATGGTGACTGCAGCCGTAAAATTAAAAGATGCTTGCTCCTTGGAAGAAAAACTATGACCAACCTAGACAGCATATTAAAAAGCAGAGACATTACTTTGCCAAAAAAGTTCCCTCTAGTCAAGGTTATGGTTTTTCCAGTAGTCATGTATGGATATGAGTTGGACTATTAAGAAAGCTGAGTGCTGAAGAATTAATGCTTTTGAACTGTGGTGTTGAAGAAGACTCTTGAGAGTCCCTTGGACAGCAAGGAGATCAAACCAGTCAATCCCAAAGGAAATAAGTAAGTCCTGAATATTCATTGGAAGGACTGATGCTGAAGCTGAAAGTCTAATACTTTGGCCACCTGATGTGAAGAACTGACTCATTGAAAAAGACACTGAAGCTGGGAAAGATTGAAGGCAGGAGGAGAAGGGGACGACAGAGGATGACATGATTGGATGGCATCACCAACTCGATAGACATGAGTTTGAGCAAACTCTGGGAGTTGGTGATAGACAGGGAAGCCTGGTATGCTGCAGTCCATGGGGCTGCAAAGAGTTGGACATGACTGAGTAACTGAACTGAACTGTTTTGGTGGAGATTCACAGGTTGTGCTAGTAGTAAAGAACCTGCCTGCCAATGTAGGAGATACAAGAGACTTGGATTCCATCCCTGGGTTGGGAAGATCCCCTGGAGGAGGGCATGGCAACCCACTCCAATATTCTTGCCTGGAGAAGACCTTGGAGTGAGCAGCCTGACAGGCTATATAGTTCATGGGGTCACACAGTGTTGGACATGACTGAAGTGACTTAGCACACATATGGTGGTAAAATTTAACCTATTTACCATGACGATACTTAGGATCTCTATTGACTCTACTTACTGGGCATGTCCGAAACATCTTACTTAAGGTATTTTAATATTTTTATTATATTTTATTAGACATACTGCTATAAATAATTCAAGTTATGGCAAAATTACAGTAGATGGATTACATTGCTTCTCTGAAATATTTTGGATACAGACGCATATCTGGTTCAATACTTTGGCATAAAAGATTGAATGTTTCTTATTCCTATGGCAAAATTGGAGGAAAATAGTGTCTCTCATGCAGAATTTTCATGGCAGTGATAATAATCTACAATAGTTACTGAACTCAAGGTCTACCTCTTAATAACTGCTCAGTCCATGTTAGCTATCATTTATATGCCCACAAGGTAAAAATCACCACTGATTTGTAGAGAAACTGGTATGAGGTACCCCAAGTAAGTTGAAATTTCTAGCTGTACCAGTTCATTGCTCTCCTTCTACATTTTAAGCACATAACTGGCCTGTGTCTACAAAGAAAATCATCCACAGTAGAAAATGAGGCTCAGTTGAGATAGTATTTTTCTGAGCCTCAAGCTCCATAAAAGAGGGAGATGATATTGGCATAATTCTATTGCAAGGGAAGATTCAGTTCAGTTCAGTCACTCAGTCGTGTCTGATTCTTTGCGACCCCATGAACTGCAGCACGCCAAGCCTCCCTGTCCATCACCAACTCCCAGAGTCCACCCAAACTCACGTGCATTGAGTCGGTGATGCCATCCAGCCATCTCATCCTCTGTCGCCCCTTTCTCCTCCTGCCCTCAATCTTTCCCAGCATCAGGGTCTTTTCAAATGAGTCAGCTCTTCACATCAGGTGGCCAAAGTATTGGAGTTTCAGCTTCAGCAACAGTCCTTCCAATGAACACTCAGGACTGATCTCCTCTAGGATGGACTGGTTGGAACGCCTTGCAGTCCAAGGGACTCTCAAGAATCTTCTCCAACACCACAGTTCAAATGCATCAATTCTTCAGTGCTCAGCTTTCATTATAGTCCAACTCTCACATCCACACATGACCACTGGAAAAACCATAGCCTTCACTAGACGGACCTTTGTTGGCAAAGTAATATCTCTGCTTTTTAACACGTTGTCTAGGTTGGTCATAACTTTCCATCCAAGAAGTAAGCGTCTTTTAATTTCATGGCTGCAATCACCATCTGCAGTGATTTGGGAGCCCAGAAAAATAAAGTCTGACAATGTTTCCACTGTTTCCCCATCTATTTGCCATGAAGTGATGGGGCCAGATGCCATGATCTTAGTTTTCTGAATGTTCAGCTTTAAGCCAACTTTTCACTCTCCTCTTTCACTTTCATCAAGAGGCTCTGTAGTTCTCCACTTTCTGCCATAAAGGTGGTGTCATCTGTATATCTGAGGTTATTGATATTTCTCTTGGCAATCTTGATTCCAGCTTGTGCTTCATCCAGCCCAGCGTTTCTCATGATGTACTCTGCATATAAGTTAAATAAGCAGGGTGGCAATATACAGCCTTGACATATGCCTTTTCCTATTTGGAACCAGTCTGTTGGTCTATGTCCAGTTCTAACTGTTGCTTCCTGACCTGCATACAGGTTTCTCAAGAGGCAGGTCAGGTGGTCTGATATTCCCATCTCTTTCAGAATTTTCCACAGTTTGTTGTGATCCACACAGTCAAAGGCTTTGGCATAGTTAATAAAGCAGAAATAGATGTTTTTCTGGAACTCTCTTGCTTTTCCAATGATCCAGCAGATGTTGGCAATTTGATCTCTGACTCCTCTGCCTTTTCTAAAACCAGCTTGAGCATCTGGAACATCACAGTTCACGTATTGCTGAAACCAATTATTTAATACTCAGGTAACAGGTTTTTTTTTTGTGTGTGTGTGTGTGTGTGTGTGTATAAAATTAACAGATTCAGTTCAGTCGCTCAGTCGTGTCTGACCCTTTGCGACCCCATAGACTGCAGCACACCAGGCTTCCCTGTCCATAGCCAACTCCTGGAGTTTACTCAAACTCATGTTCTTCGAGTCAGTGATGCCATCCAACCAACTCATCCTTTGCCATCCCCTTCCCCTCCCGCCTTCAATCTTTCCTAGCATCAAGATCTTTTCCAGTGAGTCAGTAGTTTGCTTCAGGTGGCCAAATTATTGTAGTTTCAGCTTCAGCATCAGTCTTTCCAATGAATATTCAGGACTGACTTCCTTTAGGATTGACTGGTTGGATCTCCTTTGAAATAGACAAAGATTCCAGAATTATAAGACCTGTTATCCTTTTCTTTTTTTTTTTTTTTTTGAGAGGGGGTGCAAATATAAGTCATAAAGCATAAATCCTAAAACTCGAAGCACGCATGTCAGAATAGGAGAATTTGTTCGATGGTGGAAAATCGGGACAAATACAAAATATATCAGAAGAAGTGATGCAAAGTTGTTGACTCTGAAACTATAAAAAAAAGATGAAGCACTGTATCTGTCTGACACGGACAGCCTTAAAGAGGCCCTCTGCTGGTCCCTGGCTCATGTAATTCATTCCCTCGTGTAATTCACTTCCCTTGAATGTGGACTGCATTTATTAACCTCCTTCTAAGGAACAGAATATGGCAGATATCAGTTCCCAGATTGGACTATAAAAAGACAATGGCTTTCATCTTGGCTTCTCTCTCTCCTTTGCTTGCTCCAAAGTAACCGGCTGCCATGATATGAGCTGCACTGAGGAGATTCCCACATTGAGAGAAATTGAGTCCTTGAGAAATGGAGTGCCTCAGTCTAAGAACCTGAAGAACTGAATCCTGCTAGTGCTTCTCTCAGGCAAGCCCTGAGAGGAGATTGCACCCACCAACAGTTTGACTGCAACCTCGTGAGAAATAATAAACTATAGGCAAGATCACCACACAGCGAGACACTTGAAGTTCTGGCCCACAGAAGCTCGAAGCATACAAATGTTTGCTGTTGTCACCAAGTTTTTGAATATAAGTTTTAAAGCAATAAATGAAGAATAATAAACTATTTAAGTATGGAGATAATTCTAAATAGCTCCCTTTACAGAACAGAATGTAATCTTTGTAAACATACATGAAGTTAAAATGGGTGATGTAGGTGGAGATAACAACAAGAAATAACAAAGAGTAAAGTACATGTAGAAGGAAATATGTGTTCTAATATTTTTTGTGAATGTTACGGTGGAGTAAGAATCCTATCCAGACTTTGTAAATTATGAAACACAAATATAAGAACATAATCTAAGTTGCTGGAGTGTACAAAACAGAAGAAAATCAAATAATTTATGATAATGCACAAATAATTCATGATAAAACATGGATATCATTAAGAATAATAATAAAGAGAAGAGAAAGCAGGAGAAATAGCTAATATATGTTGAACAATTGTTATATTTCTGCCCCTCAGTCATTTAATTCTTATAACTTTTCTACAAGATGAATACTACTATGGCCTTTATCGATAAGAAAACAATAAAAAATTCACTACACAGTAAAACCCGTGTGACATAGTTAAGTTTGTGCTCAGAAAAAAGAAAAATACCCTCAGATATTTACTATTAGTTAAGGGTAAAACTCATAATTCTTCAAGTTAATGTCAAAAATAACAGAAAAAGCATAAAAATGGAAGGAAATAAAATATTCACCACTCTATGCTAAAAAACACAGTATCATGTTTCATTAGAGTCCTTCCCAACATAGGGCCTTTGCATCACTCTTTTCTCTGCCTGGAATCTTCTCCCCAAGAACCTGAGTTGTCATGGTATTTGAGTCACATGCTGTCACATGCCCTTATCCCCTCGTTCGCTCACGTGTCATCTCCTTATAGAGCCTTCTTCTAACATCAAAACTAAAATGCTTTTCATGCAGCCTTTCTCTAATATTTTAGTAACTTGCTGCTGCTGCTAAGTCACGTCAGTCGTGTCCAACTCTGTGTGACCCCATAGACGGCAGCCCACCAGGCTCCTGTCCCTGGGATTCTCCAGGCAAGAATACTGGAATGGGCTGCCATTTCCTTCTCCAGTAGCTTAGGTATATTCAATTAGGGTAATCATACCCATTGTATATTGGTTGTTATTCCTTGTAAGTTGATAATTGTCCTCATTTTGTGGTCCATGCATGCTATCAATTAATCATTTTATTTACATCACCTCATCAGTTTTGTCTTTAATGCTATAGTCCATTTCCATCTAATTTTTCAAAAGTCTTGAAAATAATCCCTAGGTCTAGCAATTATAACAATGTTGTTGCTGCTCAGTCACCCAGTAATGTCCGAGTCTTTCAGAGCCAATAGACTGCAGCACACCAGGCCTGCCTGTCCCTCACCATCTCCCGAAGTTTGCCCAAGTTCATGTCCATTGCATCAGCCAACTCATCCTCTGATGCCCTCTTCTCCTCCTGCTCTCAATCTTCCTAGCATCAGGGACTTTTCCAATGAGCCAGCTGTTCACCTCAGGTGACCAGAATACTGGAGCTTCAGCACCATTGGGAAGACCATAGCCTTGACTATATGGACCTTTGTTGACAGAGGATTGCCTCTGCTTTTCAATACACTAAGTTTGTCATAACTTTCTTGCCAAAAAGCAAATGTGTTTTGATTTCATGGCTGCAGTTACCATCCACAGTGATTTTAGAGCCCAAGAAGAGGAAATCTGTTATTACTTCCATATTTTCCCCTTTTATTTGCCATGAAGTAATGGGGTCAGCTGCCATGATTACAACTATAGGTAGTATAATTCTATCTGTAAAAAATAATTTTATTACATTTTAAATTTTAATTATAAACAAAATGTACACTTAATGTTAAACTCATTGTTTAAAGAAGTTAGCTTATTCCTTACCGCTACTACTGATTATTGTAAGAATTTAGTTTATGTGTAAAAATAGACATTTCATCTATTATTTCTTCATGATGATAAAAATCCTGTTTTCAGAAAATCTGAACCATAAATACATCAAGTTCAGCACATACTCATTTAAGAAAAGTTTAGCAGGTTATAATTTAAGCAGTTGGAGAACAGGCAGTTCAGCAGCACTCAAAAAACTGTGGAGGAAAATGAGACTACTTAGATTTTTTATGCAAACATTGTTGTTTGTTAAATACAGTTCTTGTGAAAAAAAATCTTTCAGTGGTAAAATAATTATCCACATGGGAAGTATCATGACTGTTTGGGTTATCCATGAGAGTATTTTGAGTAAAACTCAGGGAATGGGGTGAAAATTGCTATATTCCATATTTTGAGTTTCTCTCTTTTTTCCTCTTATCCTTCAGATATACCCAGAATTGGTAAGATGGCAAGACCCACTTTGTTAAGTAGAAAAGTGCAGACAGATAATATCTACAGAGGTAATAAAAAGGAAATGATAATAACAACTAATAGTAATACTTCTAGAAATTCCGTAGTGGCCCTGGAGAAAAGTTGACCCTTTGACTAGAAAATAAGTCACATACTTATTGAAGTTACAAAAGAAAAGACAGAAAGTCATTCTGATAAATAATTCATATATTTATATAACTGAAATCCCAGGGCCTCAGAGTTATTATATATAAAACACCTATTCTTTTTATGTTTAACTTTTAATTAAAGAAAATCATTTATACTTAAAACTTTCTGTAACCCAAAGATTTTACTTAATAAATGAACAAATGAAAGGTTTTATTTTTAAAGTTTTAGCAAGAAAAGACTTTCCCATTCTCTATACTTACAGTTAATATGATTTTACTAAAAAATTTCGAAATAATGTAATTCCCCATGGTTACCACCCTGTGCCACTGTTATTTTTATAAAATTTCTTCATAAAGAAATGGAACTGACCATCCATCCCATTATTCATTCTTCCTTTCACATATTTCAAGAGTAAAATTCTTTAAAAAACTTTGGGAAAAGGAATTACAAAGGACGAGATTTTCTGTGAAATTTCTTTCATAAAACTGGGAGAAAAAAGACTACAAATACTTTATCATCACCAAAAATAAGAGAGCAACCATATTGAACAGAATCTTTGAGCTAAAAATTAATTTGAATAAAAACTAACAAAAGAGTAAATTAATTCAGACATATCTCTCTGCTCATGATAAATTGTGTAAAGGTACAGAAATGATGAGAATTATGAAAGAAAATCATTAATAATCCCCAATGTGAGGAATAGGTATTTCGTGACCAAGAAAACACCATCAAATTCTCTGGAGGGAGCTCCTTTCCTCCAATATATGGCAATGAAATGATCAGGTTCCAAAATATGAAATAAAGAAGTTTGAAAATGTAAGTGAAAATTGACTTTAGAATAATTGTAAAGTGGAAGGTATGTTTTGCTCTACTATGGGAAATATTCTATATATTTTTAAATAAGTAGAATGAGAAGTCCATTATGATTCCAATATTGCTTAAGGGATTCTGAAAAAAGAGAAAAATTTCATGTTTATCTTTCATATTAAGAAGGAAAGATATAGAATAAAATATAGGAATAGTGAAGGATAAAACATAAAATATTATAAACATAGTGACTTTCATGGGCAATAGTTAAACCAACATAATTATATTGAAATCAATCTCTAAAATTTCAAGTAGAAAACATAAATTTGCAATGTACACTTGTGAAATGTGTAAGTATGAAGTGAAGTGAAAGTGTCAGTTGCTCAGTCATGTCCAACTCTTTGTGACTCCATAGACCTGCGCTGGTGGGCTACAGTCCATGGAGCTGCAGTCAGACACTGACTGAGCATCTAACACTTTCACTTCACTTCATACTTACACGTTTCAGGTCTTCCCAACCCAGGGATCAAACCCACGTCTCCTGTGTCTCCTGCACTGCAGGTGCATTTTTTACCACTGAACCACCAGGGAAGCCCATAAGGATCATATAATCCAAAAAACAGGGCATCCAATCATGCCACAAAGTAAATATATGACCTTTTAATTTTTACAAATTATACTGGATATAGACTATGAAGAATTTCATGTAATTTTCTACTTCAAATATTCTTTTCATTCAGTTGTTCCACACCAGTACATTGATTGTTGCATGCAAAATTGGATGTTCATGGGTCTCAGAAGTGAACCGAGCAAGGAAAAACAAGCAACCATACAAAAAACTGCTTTCCACAATCTCAGCTCTCAGAATCTAATATAGGAAGCAGACAATTAGGCTGAAAATATAGTAAGCTAGGGAGAGAGATTCTCAGTGGAGGTGTGAGGCAAAGAATTTAGGCAAAGAATCTAAAAGGACTCACTGGATGAGTGACATTCCATGTGTATTGAAGTACAAGAATCACTAGGGCAAGGTATTGGACAGAGGAAAGATAAGTTACAATGTAAAAAAGATGTTAGAGAATCTGTTTTACTCAAGGAACAGCCAAGAAAGCAGCGTATCGGAAGTTAACAAGCAGGAAAAAAGTATGAGAGGAAAAAAGGGATCCTTAGGTCCTAGACCATCACAAGGATTTTGATTTTAACTCTGAGAAAGCCACTGCAAGATTTTGTGTAGAGTCTTGGCTGTCAAAATTTAGGTGCAACAGAATCTTTGTCAGGATTGCAAAAATACAGATTGATGAGTTTCTGCCACCAGAATTTCTGATTCAGTAGGTCAGGGGTGTAAGCCCAGAATCTGTTGATGGACCCAGTGACCACATTTTTAAAACTGCCAGGGTAGAGTATTGACAGGAAATGTTTTAATTCAATAAACCTGATGTGTACCCCAATGTTCATCGCAGCACTGTTTATAATAGCCAGGACATGGAAGCAACCTAGATGCCCATCAGCAGACGAATGGATAAGGAAGCTATGGTACATATACACCATGGAATATTACTCAGCCATTAAAAGGAATTCATTTGAATCAGTTCTAATGAGATGGATGAAACTGGAGCCCATTATACAGAGTGAAGTAAGCCAGAAAGATAAAGACCAATAGAGTATACTAACACACATATATGGAATTTAGAAAGATGGTAATGATAACCCTGTATGCAAAACAGAAAAAGAGACACAGATGTACAGAACAGACTTTTGGACTCTGTGGGAGAAGGCGAGGATGGGATGTTTTGAGAGAACAGCGTCGAAACATGTATATCATCTAGGGTGAAATAGATCACCAGCCCAGGTTGGATGCATGAGACAAGTGCTCAGGGCTGGTGCACTGGGAAGACCCAGAGGGATGGGATGGGGAGGGAGGCGGGAGGGGGGATCGGGATGGGGAACACATGTAAATTCATGGCTGATTCATGTCAATGTATGGCAAAAACCACTACAATATTGTAAAGTAATTAGCCTCCAACCAATAAAAATAAATGGAAAAAAAATAAATAAATCTGATGTACTTTTGGAGATAGACTGAAATGAGGCAAAAGTATAAGCAGTGGAAGCAGGATTTTCTTTCTGTAGGTTGTGGTTGAATTCATTTTCAGTTTCACATGGCACAGTTTGATTATATTGGAGTGTGTGTGTGTGTGTGTGTGTGTGTGTGTTTATGATGATCTTCAAAAGACCATAGTGGCCATTTATGGAAGAATGCTAATCATTGCAGTGGTTAAGTGTGCACCTTTGGTGCATGACCCAAGAATGCAGGTTTGTGCTGATGTCTTTGTCCTCTGTGCCATGAAGCTCAGAAGCTCCTCTGCAGTCTTGGGCCTGAGCACCTGAGCCATCTGCTCTAAGTCATCAGTCTGTCATTGGTTAAGGTGACATTCTTTAGATGTTTAAATTATAACGGTATGATTGCTTGCTTGCTTGGATCTGTGGCTGCTTTCTGGAAGAGAAAATCATTGACGTTAACTTTAGATGGGTGACGTATGATAGATCTTCAAATTGGGGATCCTTCTTGGCAGCTACCTCCAGAGCTAAGAAAAAGACATTAAAGATTTCAGTTCCTGCTGTCAGCATACCAGGCCAGTGAAACTTAAAACTAGTTTCCGAGGTCAGGGGAATGTCCACTTCTTGCTCTAGAGAGGCAGTCCCTGATGAAAGGGGTATTATTTTATGTACTACTTTTGTTCAAGGCTCAGCCCTGGCAGACCTCAAGAAGAGTCTGGCCTCTCCATCTATTGGAGCTACCTAAAGACCCCTGATTACCACAGTGGTCACAACTAAGTCACTCCTGTGCAAATACATCCTAGAAGGATCTAGATTATACCTTTCCATGCCATGTCTGCCATTTTTTTATCCAGAAAAGAATTGCAGAAGGAAATCCCAACTTAGTAACTTGACTGAAAGCATTAAGATACTCTCCAGATCTGAGGGAAAAAGAAGAAAAAGGAAGAGGCAGGAAGAGAAGGCAATTTTTGAGAAGTAGAATCAGCTTTTGACTCTTTTCAGTGAGAAGGTCTCAGAGCTTTATGTACACAGTGACGCTTCTCTCCTAAATACCAGAAGCATTACATATATCCTATTAAGAATGCTAACTCCTGTCACAGGAAAATTCTAGAATGTATCATGAGCCCTTGAAGGATAATGTAGAAGGAGTTGAAAAGTGATTAACTTTGCAAGCTATCAAATCAGTGGCACTCAGAAAAAGATAAAGTGTAAGAGAAGGAATAATTTCTTAATTTGAACAAGTTAAACTGTTTCCACTGAATAAAGAAGAGGCCACTCTCAGGCAAATACAAAATGAAGAGATGGACATTATAGCATAATTAAATGAAAATCATATATAATTGTTCAATCATGTCTCCACATTAAAATATCTATAGAGCAAGGTGGAAGGTGAGTGTGTGCAGTTAGAACTGAAATTATAGGCATATGTTAAAAGTATGCACTGCAGAAAGAAAAACCTTAAATACCTCAATCTCTTTTCATCCTGATTAAAGAAATATTGATTCAGTCTTCCTCTATAGTATTCTGACATGGTCAAAATTTTCAAGATATTTCCAGTGAATGTGATTCTAAATATTGAAACAGCATATTGAGATTTATTACCTTTGAGGATAGTAAATTATGCAATATGGAAAGACCAAAAAAAAAAAAATCATTGTTATAGACAAAGGAGTTTTTCTTTTGCCCTGTTGTCCTGAATTTGAATAGATTTAATCATGGCAGACATTACTTGGAGGTAGTAGTGGAAACAAACTTAAATGGGTAGAATTAGCCATTAGTTCCAGGTGGATTCTGGGCAATTGGGAGAGCTGAGGGAATTATGTTGCACTGGATCATAATAGAATCTAGCTTATGCCATTAGTGAAGCCCAGTAAGGCAGGCATTTTTCTGGACCAAGAAATGGGTGAAGTTTCCTTTTATAATAAGAATGACGTCTCTTTTCTATATTTTAACGGTTATTTTACACAAGCCCTTTGGCCATATTTCCATGCCGGAACAGATTCTGAAACTAAAAATCTCTTCAGTAACAGATTATGAAAGATAAAGAACATGGGAAACAACTGTTTTATTTTCTATCACTCTGTGCATGTAATTTAGCCAGTAAATCTAGCCTCAGGAATTTATATTAAGGTTTATGCTAAAAAAAGATATATTTTTCTTCTTTATTTTCAACAACTATAAAAACATACAATACCAATTTCATGGAGGTTATGGGTACAGTTGTCAAGTGCTTTGAAATTCTGAGATAAAATATTTGAGGATTATATTACTTAACATCTTTGATGATTAATTTCACATGTGAACTTGACTAGGCTATGATACACAGATATTTTGTTAAACCCCAGTCTAAGTGTCAGTACAAAGGTGTTTTGCAGTCGAGTTTAACATTTATGTCAATAGACTGAGTAAAGCACATCACCCTTCTTAACATGGGTGGGCCTCATCCAATCAGTTAAAGGCCTTACAGGAAAAAAGACTGAGATTTCCCAAAGGAGATGTGGTTCAGCCTGTGATCTGCCTTCAGGTTGGAACTGTAACTGCAACTTTTCACCTTCTCCAGCTTGTCAGCCTACCCTGTAGATTTTGGACCTGCCAGCCTTTATAATCATATAAGCCAGGTCCTTAAAAAAAAATCTTATATATAAATGCGCTTTCTATTAATCCTTTTTCTCTGGAGAACCCTGACATACAGTATCTATTTTTTTCAAACAAATACTGTAGTGAGTCACTGTCGTGTCATTGGCTTTGAACCCCTTTTCTAAAAATTTCACCTTCAGGAAGGATTGAAGAGAGAGAAACACCACTCCCAGTGCACCTCATTGACATGTTTATGGGATAATAGAGCAAATACATGATGGCTAAATGAGGAGCCTTTTAGAAATAGCTACTGACCTTAATAAAATAAAAAAGAAAGAAAAAAGACTCAGATAGCCATGAAATTTGGTGAATCAATGCCATAAAACATCTTTAAACATAAAATTAGAATGCTTGCTAAAAACAAATAAAAGAAAACCCTGGAACCCTTTGTTTTTGGGATGAAGTTACCTTTGGACAACTTCAGAAGTGATGACGACTTAACTCTTCTCTAAGATTGAAGGCAGGAAGAGAAGGGGATGACAGAGGATGAGATGGTTGGATGGCATCACCAACTCGATGGACATGAGTCTGAGCAAGCTCTGGGAGTTGGTGATGGACAGGGAAGCCTGGCCGGCTGCAGTCCATGGGGTCGCAAAGAGTCAGACATGACTGAGTGACTGAACTGAACGGAACTGAAATGTTAGTTGCTCAGTTGTGTCTGACTCTTTGTGACCCCATGGACTGTAGTCTGCCAGGCTTATTCGTCCATAAAATTCTCAGTGACAAGAATACCCAAGCCGGTTGCCATTCCCTTCTCCAGGGAATCTTCCCGATCCAGGGATCAAACTCAGGTTTTCCACATAGCAGGGAGATTCTTTACCATCTGAGCCACCTGGGAAACCAATCCTTCTCTAAACTCCCTCCAATGATTCCAATGAGGGCTACACTCCACCCCAACTGCCCTATGTTTATTTTTGCACTAAATTTAAACATCACTGGATTGGAAAACATGTTGAAGTTTGTGGCAGTATTTCAAAGACAAATACTTAGTCATAGCATAAAAAAAAATATCTGTTTACAAACTTTAAATTCATGTTTTTGGAGCAATATTTCATGGAAAGATAAAATGATGAATGATGAAAATAAAATCTGGATTGCCAGCTTAAATTAAGTAACTTAGAGCACACATTATCCCCTTTGGATAATAGTTTCAGCAATTTGGGAGATTTAAAGATCATGATTAAGGAATGTTTGTGAAATGTAATTTTAATAACTTAAGCTTCCCAGGTGGTGCTAGTGGTAAAGAACCCACCTGCCAATGCAGGAGATGTAAAAGAACAGGTTCCATCCCTAGGTCAGGAAGATCCCTGGAGGAGGGCATGGCGGCCTGCTCTAGTATTCTTGCCTGGAGAACCCCAGGGACAGAGGAGGTTGGCGGCCTGCAGTCCATAGGGCAACATAGAGTAGAACACAACTGAAGCGGCTTATCACGCACACACACAACGCCACAATATAAAATAGATAATAAAAAATGTCAACTGATGTTTACTTAAGAGTGTCACAAGTCCAACAAAGCACCAAATGTGGTAAACAAGATTGTTCATGTTACTTTTTATGGAAAATGCTAGGTATAGAAATTAGTCAACAAAGGCAAAATAAGAAACAACTAGATATTCTCCCCTAATATCTTACTCATTTTATGAAAGGGAGGAAACAAGAATTTATCTGATTTTGTTACTTCTTTCATTTACATCATAGCCATTACCCATTTAATATATCTTTTATCATAAAGGCCATTGCAAAGTTGCTATTTATCTCCCAATATAGTAAATATGAAAGTTGTAAGTAATCCATCTGTACATGTCTATTGGTACTTGGGGTTTGTAAAATAGAATCATTAAAATAACAGAACCATCAGAGTAAAACCAAAACAAGTGTTCACAAATGCACACAACGGTGGCCACACCTCACTCCTCTGGTTGCAGTACTTGGGCAATCCCTAAGATTGTCTTGCATTTTGTGTTGTATATTCTGAATGGGATGGATAGCCATGCTTAATCACTCAGTCCTATTCAACTCTTTTTGATCCGTGGACTGTAGCCTCCAGGCTCCTCTGTCCATGGGATTTCCCAGGCAAGAATACAGGAGTGGGTTGCTATTTCCTTCTCAAGAGGATCTTTCTGACCTCGGAAATGAACTCAGGTCTCCTACATTGCAGGCAGATTTTTTATTGTCTGAGCTACCAGGGAAGCCTGGAATAGATAGAGGTATGTCTAAAAATGACTTTGTGGTGACCAGAGTGTGTGTGCGCATGTTAGTTCCTGTGTTGGTCATCTGATGACAAGTTTGCAAGCAAACAATGACTTTATCTGCCTGGCACAACTTTTCTAGGCTTTGCCCTTCCTCCTTGCTTCTATTCCTATTCAGATACTTTCAATATATTCCTGACATCTGTCATTGTTGGGAAGCTTTCCTAAGATGAAACAGAGTTCTCAACAAAAATTCTGAAGCAAGGATACAGAGAAAATTTGGTGTCTTGGCTTGTCAGATACAAAGCTTTGAGGAGGTCTTATCTTTATTTACTGATGTATGAACTAGAAAAACAAAGAGTTCCAGAACCCAGTCAGAAGAAAAATATATAAAAATAATTGAGTGAAAGTGAAGAGCAAAGCAGAAGCAGATGTACAAAGAGACACACTGGGATGAAGTTTTGAGGTACATTTTTATCAGTTTCATGATGTTTCCTAGCATCTTTTATTTATTTATTTATTTTATTTTTCTTTATTTTTATTTATTTATTTATTTTTTTGTCATACATTGATATGAATCAGCCATAGATTTACATGTATTCCCCATCCCGATCCCCCCTCCCACCTCCCTCTCCACCCGATTCCTCTGGGTCTTCCCAGTGCACCAGCCCCGAGCACTTGTCTCATGCATCCCACCTGGGCTGGTGATCTGTTTCACCATAGATAGTATACATGCTGTTCTTTTGAAATATCCCACCCTCACCTTCTCCCACAGAGTTCAAAAGTCTGTTCTGTACTTCTGTGTCTCTTTTTCTGTTTTGCATATAGGGTTGTCGTTACCATCTTTCTAAATTCCATATATATGTGTTAGTATGCTGTAATGTTCTTTATCTTTCTGGCTTGCTTCACTCTGTATAAGGGGCTCCAGTTTCATCCATCTCATTAGGACTGATTCAAATGAATTCTTTTTAACAGCTGAGTAATATTCCATGGTGTATATGTACCACAGCTTCCTTATCCATTCGTCTGCTGATGGGCATCTAGGTTGCTTCCACGTCCTGGCTATTATAAACAGTGCTGCGATGAACATTGGGGTGCACGTGTCTCTTTCAGATCTGGTTTCCTCAGTGTGTATGCCCAGAAGTGGGATTGCTGGGTCATATGGCAGTTCTATTTCCAGTTTTTTAAGAAATCTCCACACTGTTTTCCATAGCGGCTGTACTAGTTTGCATTCCCACCAACAGTGTAAGAGGGTTCCCTTGTCTCCACACCCTCTCCAGCATTTATTGCTTGTAGACTTTTGGATAGCAGCCATCCTGACTGGCGTGTAATGGTACCTCATTGTGGTTTTGATTTGCATTTCTCTAATAATGAGTGATGTTGAGCATCTTTTCATGTGTTTGTTAGCCATCTGTATGTCTTCTTTGGAGAAATGTCTGTTTAGTTCCTTGGCCCATTTTTTGATTGGGTCATTTATTTTTCTGGAGTTGAGCTTCAGGAGTTGCTTGTATATTTTTGAGATTAATCCTTTGTCTGTTTCTTCATTTGCTATTATTTTCTCCCAATCTGAGGGCTGTCTTTTCACCTTACTTGTCGCATTTTTCTTAAGTTATATATCACATTTAATTTCTGTCCTTGCAAATGGATGGCACAATTTCACGCTCCTAATGGGCCATAAATGGGAAGCTTTCAACAACATATGCACGCACATGGAAATGGTAAGGAACTTTTAAAAATACTTTCACCTATCATTTATGATGTTGGGCAATGGCTTGCCCATCCAATTATTTTTTTTACTGCTGTGTAGCAGCAGCAGCAGAGAAGGCAATGGCAACCCACTCCAGTACTCTTGCCTGGAAAATCCCATGGACGGAGGAGCCTGGTGGGCTGCAGTGCATGAGGTGGCTAAGAGTCGGACACGACTGAGTGACTTCACTTTCACTTTTCACTTTCATGCATTGGAGAAGGAAATGGCAACCCACTCCAGTGTTCTTGCCTGGAGAATCCCAGGGATGGGGGAGCCTGGTGGGCTGCGGTCTACGGGGTCACACAGAGTCGGACACGACAAATGACTTAGCAGCAGCAGCAGCAGCAGCAGCATAGCAAGATTAACATAAAGTGTGCTGTTCAGTCTTTTTGACTCTTGTTTCTTTTGCATTGATTCTGAATTATTTTTCAAGAAGGTAATGTACATCATTTGTTTTCTCTGCCATCTTTAAGTCACTAGGGTAAGGTTTTATGTCTCTTCCTTCCCTATCCCCCTCCAATACAGGCACGTATTCTCCACTTTCTTGATCTGTTTTTGGGCAAATCAGTACCTAGTGTGTTTAAAACACCTCGAGTGCTTTTTGCAGTGAGGCTAGTATCAAGGTCCTGAATTAATGTGATATTGTATTTTGACCACGTGTATTCAGTCACTCAGTCGTGTCCAACTCTTTGCAACCCCATGGACTTCTCTGTCCATGGGATTTTTCAGGCAAGAATACTGGAGTGGGTTGCCAAGCCCTCCTCCAGGGGATCTTCCCAACCCAGGGATCTTTCATTGGCAGGCGTATCTTTACCACTGAGCCACCAGAGAGAAGCTCTAGATTTTGACCATTATATGTATTGTTGTTTTTGTACTTTATTAGTTTGGAATAGAGAAGGGCTAAAATGTTTAAGCACAACTATTAATATCCAATATTGTTTGAGGAATGTCATAAAATACTATCAACAAGGAAATATGACTGAGTTTAAATATATTTTTACATTTATTGCATTTGTGGTAAGAGTGTTAAATCATTCATGGGTATGATGTATACAGAATTAGAATATGGGTGATGGGGGAGGAGGCGGATAGCTACCTCAGTCTTAGAAAACATGTTTTCTCATTAACCTATGGAAAGTATAAAAGATATATTCTGTGTGGTTCTTTTGACTTTTGGAGTGTCTGAATTAATATTACAAAGTATTTGAAACTAATTTTACAGAAAAGTATTCGCAGGTGATCTCATGCCTGCTTGTTCAGTTGCTCAGTTGTGTCTGACTCTGTGTGACCCCATGTACTGTAACACTCCAAGCTTCCCTGTCCTTCACTATCTCCCTGAATTTGCTCAAACTCATGTCCACTGAGTCGGTGATGCCAGCCAACCATCTCATCCTCTGTTGTCCCTTTCTCCTCCTGCCCTCAATCTTTCCCAGCGTCAGGGTCTTTTCCAATGAGTCAGCTCTTCACATCAGGTGGCCAACGTATTGGAGTTTCAGCTTCAGCATCAGTCCTTCCAATGAATATTCAGGACTGATTTCCTTTAGGATTAACTGGTTGGATCTCCTTGCAGTCCAAGGGACTCTCAAGAGTCTTCTCCAACACCACAGTACAAAAGCTTTCATTCTTTGGTGCTTAGGCTACTTTATGGTCCCACTCACATCCACACATGACTACTGGAAAAACCACAACCTTTGTTGTCAAAGTGATGTCTCTGCTTTTTAAAGCACTACCTACTTTTGTCACAGCTATTCATCCAAGGAGCAAGCGTCTTTTAAGTTTGTGACTGCAGTCACTGTCCACAATGAATTTGGAGACCAAGAATGTGAAATCTGACACTGTTTACACATCTATTTGCCATCATGCTTATTGCTCTTCACAAAAATTAAAAATAACAATAGAAATGTAATTTTTTGTACACAGAAACATTTCCCCACATTTATATTTATTTAAGTAGTTTTAAAATAAAATTATAACTAATGAAAATTTTAAATGACTTATAATAGCACATTTTAAATGCATAAATTTTACTAAAAATTAAGTGAAGCAGAGATAAAGAGTTAAAACAGAAGGTTAGAATATTAATATACTAAAAGAGTTAAATGAAAAATAAATATTGTGGTTAAACATGTGAATTCTATATCCTAGTGCTTTGCTTGACTTCACATCTTTTATATTTCAATAGTGTGTGTCCTTGAGCAAGTTACTAAATTCTCTGATGCAGCTTCTTTTAATATAACATAAATATAATAGTAACTGTCAAATAGAGATCTTATGAAAATAGATTGAGAAAATACAATTAAAGCAAGGTTCAATATATAATTATAATAAACATTTTTATGTAATATTATGCAACTTTTTATAATTACAAAAAACTTAGTTGAGGTCATCTTGTCATTCACCTACACTAAAGCTTCTTTAATGTCAATTTTTCAATATAAGATTTGGAAATTACAATTGTCTTGCTTTCCTGGCAACTTGCTGTTGTTATTTACTGAATTCTTGTCGTGTGATTGGCCAAACACCTCTGTCCTTTACATATTCAATTGTAATTTTTTATTGAAAAGCTGTATGAAATTATAAATCCTTGCTACTGCTCTTCTAAGTGACAAACGCGATAAACACACAGATGAGGTATTTTGATGGCCTTTTTACATACTGTTTCTTTCCACAAGGAGAAAAACAATGGGTTCAGACATAGAAGCTCCTGGGCTAATGAAAATTAGATTATTTTAAAAAGTAGCATTAGAAACATGAGTAACTGTCCATGAGATATCACAATACTGATACTGATAACATTGTTTCTGGAAAAATCAAAAAACATGATGTGAATCTTTTGCTTTAATTTTTTTAAAATGCATATCTTCTGTCTTATAATTTTCTGTCAGCTCATGGGCTCCAAAACATTATGAAACAAGTTCTGTATGGAGTTAGTGGAGAGAAAAACAATAAGACAACTTTAGTGAAATTTTCACAGACCTGCCTAAAGATATGGTTTTTGGAGATAATGTTTTCACTTCTTTTTCTCACCATTCCTTGTATCCCCCTAATGTTTATGTTCCAGCTGCCTCCTTGCCCATGTGGAAAACATTGGCTGGGAGAGGAACAGCACTGAGGAAAAATATTGATACATAAACCATGTGTTTATCTTTAGTTCACTAAAATTTACATTCACTACCAATGGGAAAAAAAAATAACGTTCTAAAAGACAGCTTTCAGATAATGGGACTCCATTTTGCCACATGGTAATGATGTAGTATCTCTATGTTCAGTTGACTAGGTACCACCAGAATAATGAGATAAAAATAGTGCTTTATGAAAAAATTGGTCTGTTCTTGCCATACATTAAAAAATAAAACAGCTAAGTTTAAGGCTAGATGGTCCACACACTTAATTCACAAGCATGGAAGATGTATATTAAGAAACCAGAGAGGAATAAAGGAGAGTGTGAGGGAGGAAAGTAGTAATGTAATACAGACAAGTACTTAAAGTGATTTGTGAATTATTTTATTCAGTGAGCATATGCCGTGGAATAAAAATGAGATGGGAGATGTTAGCATGGCTTTGTCTTAGTTCAACTCATTTCCCTGCGTCTGTCATAGTGTGATATTCTCACTTTCCTGAATGCAATTTCAGTATTTAAAGAAACTGAAGAAAATTTTGTATAAGTCCCCCAAACCAAGTTACTCCACAGTGGGCTCAGGCAAGAAGCTGTGATCTATTCTGTTGCTGGCAAAAAAAAAGAAAAAGCAAGTGGGGAAGACTTATTGTTAGATGCCCCCTGAATATACTTTATGACTTATTTAAAGGTATGCATATGAGTAACTCTGCTTATAAGAAATGTCTGCCTTACCAGTAGACATTAGAACCCAATTACCATGTGGAGAACACACAGTTTCCCATCTGGTAGCATATAGCCTCTGAAAACTCATATGTTTACAAAGTTTGGCTACAGCTATTTAATAGTTTTGACACCTATAACTGATACATTGAACTGGTACAAGTATTTCAAAAATTTTAAAGAAATTCTTGTAAAGAAAATAATGAATGCAAGCTTTTGAACTGTAGTGTTGGAGGACTCTTGAGAGTCCCTTGGACTGCAAGGAGATCAAACTGGCCAATCCTAAAGGAATCAGTCCTGAATATTCTTTGGATGAACTGATGCTGAAGCTGAAACTGAAACTCCAGTATTTTGGCCATCTGATGCAAAGAACTGACTCACTGGAAAAGACCCTGATGCTGGAAAAGATTGAAGGAAGAGAAGGGGACGACAGAGCATGAGATGGTTGGATGGCATCATTGACTCAATGGACATGAGTTTGAGCAAGATCTGGGAGTTGGTGATGGACAGGGAGGCTTGGCGTGCTGCAGTCCATGGAGTCGCAAAGAGCTGGACATGATTGAGTGACTTCTTAAAGACATATCAAGTCTTCCCAAGTGGCTTTGTGGTAAAGAATCTGCCTGCAATGCAGGAGACTCAAGTTAGATCCCTGGGTCGGAAAGATTCACTGGAGGAGCGCGTGGCAATTCACTCCAATATTCTTGTCTGGAGAATCCTGTGGATAGGGGAGACAGGCAGGCTACAGTTCATAGCACCTGCAAAGTGTCATTAGGCAGTCAATGAATCAGAATGTTCCACCAAAACATTTTTTTGATATCTTCAATGAAAAATGTTCAAAATAGGATGTAAAAATTATTTTATGTTTAATTTAGAAATGATATAAAATTTTTGATGGGTTGACTATTCTATTTTTCAGTATAAAAACACACTGCAAAAATTAATTCTTTACCCTGTCAGTGTCTTTTCCAGAGTGGATGCTAAGGTTCAGCTCACAGTTGGAGTCTCTGACGGTGTGCAGAGGCATGGGGAAGTAGAAAGGTTATTAGCTGCTCTTGGCAATACTTCATGAAGTTTCATTGCAGTGGAGTGAGACTGAAGAGTCAGCTCATCACCCTACTCCATGATACTACTCTAGACTAGAATTCCTGTATCATCTACTTCCACAGAAACACAGCTCCCACTCAGCTGGCCAGCACCACCCAGTGGAAGAAGTCTACTGTTGCCTGCTTCTACCAAGAAAATGAGTGGCTTGCCTGACTTTACCCAACCATAAATAAGATATGATTGTTATTTTAGTGGGTGAATTCAGAACAGGATTCGTATTACCAAAAGGGAGGGTTTCTATTTGTTAGGCCGCCATTTTCACATATTTAAGCTCAGGAGAAAAGGCTTTTCTTGAAGGTGTGTGTGTGTGGGTTTCAGGCTGCAGGCTTCTATAATGCTCTGTCTAGGCTATGTGGAAGGAAAAATACCCAGAGTGTTTACTATGTCATTCCTCAAGTCTCTAAGCCCCTAGGCAGTCTACTTTCTTCTTTCCAACTTTCAGAGTCTGCCTATGGTTGTTTATTATGTTATATCCAGGACATTTTATTCATAAGAGGGAGAATCTAGGAGGAATAGAGCTAATTTCTCTTGTTGGAAACAGATGTGTAAGGATTGAATATTAATAATGCATTTATTGAATGAAATCTTCAAACTATATGCAAATGACAAAATATTTATTTTGAATAAGGGGTTTTTGTTTTATTTTTTAAAAATACTGTCATGTTCCACATATTTTGCAAAACTAAAATAAAATCTCTCACATTCAAAGTTTGCAGTTTTGACACCTTTTCTAGCCGTGCCCAAATAGAAATATTACATGCGGGACTTTGAGAATATTAATTATGCCATTTTCTTCATTAATATTCTTGAGATCAACACCTGCTGTGTTCTATGATTACTTTTTTGGAATTTAATGTCATTTATGTGAACTGATAAGACATCTTTAAATTTTTGTGTTGTCGTAAAGGTTTTGATATTTTATGGCATAGACTTTAATACTATGATGAAAATGTGAAGGGCTTTATTTAAATATTTTAAAGCTTTTCAAAGACTCATATAAATGACAAATAACAGGTTCATACTGTGTTTATATTAATTTTTATAATAGTCTCTAAGATTTTAAAGCTAACTCAATTTTGCTTCAATTTCCATACTTTTTCACATGAAAGTTCAACCAATTCATATATCTTCTATTTACATGCATACTACTTTACTTCTAACCAGGAAATGCTTAGCATATCTATGTTCTGAGAACTTATCCAATCATAATAATTGAAAAAATGATGTGGTCAATATATATATGATATATAGAATTATATGTATGCTTACTTATCTTTATGATTAAATCAGATAATTTTTTAAAGAAAAAACAAAACAAAAAACATGCAAAGATTGTGGGTATCAAAGTTATGGGCCTTTCCTTTAATATAATGAGGAGTATTTCACGGAAGGCATTACTTTGTTCATATTCAAAACAGTAACTCAAACCCATTGTCACACCATCCTTGTCAACTTTTCCTCTTTTTGAAGTATGCATATATGTGAGTGCATACATGAACATCTCTATTTCATAAGGATATAGATGGACACAATGAAAACCTGAATACATTGATTAATGACTGTCTCCTATTGTTTCACCTGACAGTATTCAAGAACTGTTGTAAGAAGCTTTTAAATTGTGATTTCTAGAGGACTTTAAACAGCTTATAGCATGTGAGCCCACTCAGTTGTCCCATCTTAACTTCAAGTACCTAAAAACAAAAGGGAGAAAACAACAAGGAATGAGAGACACACATTATATGTACATACATTATGCATATGTATATACAGACATACATTATATTATATAGGGGAATAAAGAAAAAGACAGTTTCCTCTATTGGTCTATAATTGGACCCAAGGTAGTATGTTTTCAATTTGGGTCTTCTTCCTATCAAATAATGTAGCTGACAATAGGTGCAATAGTGGTGACTTTTGGGGGCCATGTCTTATCTTTTACAGAGTCTGCCTGTTTTCAGCGATTTAATCACATAAAAAGACTTTGTGTAGAGTACCAGGATATAACTAAACTCTGTGTGTGTGGTTCAGTAGTCCCACAGTACTCTAACAACTGTCCTCAACCTTTTTGGCACCAGGGACCAGCTTTGCGGTGAAGACAATTTTTCCATGGACCTGGAGGGGGGAAGGATGGTTTCAGGATTATTCAAGTGCATTATATTTATTGTGCACTTTATTTCTGCTTTTATTACATCAGACCCACTTCAGATAATCAGGCATTAGATCCTGAAGTTTGTGGACTCGTGTTCTAATAGATCAACAATTATCCATAATGCTACCCCAAGAAAGCAGGGTCTCAGTTCCACAGAACTGTCTCTTTAACAGTGCTGACATTTGCAGTAAGGACTTACTCACCCTCCTATCCTACATAGAGGGCTCACAGTTCTCATTATTATTGACGTATCTGCCTCATCTTATTTGAGGTTATTAGTTTTTCTAATGCTAGTTATCAAATTATTCTCATGGACAAATCTTGTTGTCCTGTACTAATCTCATTTATTTTCTTAAAATGCCTGAATTTAAAATTAAAATTTCACAATATGTATTTCTGATTTATGTTTTTACATTTTCAAAGAGGAAATAATTGTTAAGCAACATTTAATGAAGAAAGCCCAGACATATGATAAACCTATTCACGTTTGTTGTTTCCCTAACTATTATCTTAAAGATTAATAAATGTTATATAAGTAATAACATCCAGTTATACGCCATTTAAGCAATGAGTTAGGATTCAAAGCCAGTAGTCTTTAAAGTCCGATTTCACATCTCATATCTGTCAAATAAAATCCCAATTAAGAGCATGGATATATTTCACAATTTTCAAAATGAGAGAATAAACACACCTTTAAAAAAGCAGTATATAAGCATCTCTTTCCCTTTCAGTCTCTTTCTCTACCACAAACATTACATATTTTCTGTAATTCTGATTGCCTACTTAAATTTAATCTGATCTCTGCCTTGTCATTAATTAAAGTTAATGTATTCGTATATACCAGTTGGTCTATGTACCTAAGTATTAAATTACAAAATTGTTTTTTATCAACTATAAATTAATGAGTTATCCATTTCAATCATGTTAACTAAGGTTGTTGCTGGAATTAATTTGACTATTTAAGCATATTTTTATGTAACTAGATTTTCTTTTCCTCTCACACAAATAAATAAAACTTAATTTTCTCAATAACATATGACTGCAGCTAATGGGGAAGAGAAGGACTTCGTTTCAATTATATATTTTATCCTTGACCGAGAAATCAGTTCAGTTCAGTCGCCCAGTCATTTCCGACTCTTTGACACACCATGGACTGCAGCATGCCAGGCCTCCCTGTCCATCACCAACTCCCGGAGCTTCCTCAAACTCATGTCCACTGAGTAGGTGATGCCATTCAGCCATCTCATCCTCTGTTGTCACCTTCTCCTCTTGGGTCTTTTCAAATGAGTCTGTTCTTCACATCAGGTGTCTACAGTATTGGAGTTTCAGCTTCAGCATCAGTCCTTCCAATGAATATTCAGACTTATTTCCTTTAGGATGGACTGGTTGGATCTCCTTGCTGTCCAAGGAACTCTCAAGAGTCTTCTCCAACACCACAGTTCAAAAGCATCAATTCTTCAGTGCTCAGCTTGCTTTATAGTCCAACTCTCACATCCATAAATGACTACTGGAAAAACCATAGCTTTGACCTGACAGACCTTTGTTTGCAAAATAATGTCTGTGCTTTTTAATACGCTGTCTAGGTTTTTCATAACTAATTTAATGGCAGCAGTCACCATCTGCAGTGATTTTGGAGCCCAGAAAAATAAAGTCTATCACTGTTTCCACTGTTTCCCCATCTATTTGCCATGAAGTGATGGGACCAGATGCCATGATCTTAGTTTTCTGAATGTTGAGTTTTAAGCCAACTTTTTCACTCTCTTCTTTCACTTTCATCAAGTGGCTTTTTAGCTGTTTTTCACTTTCTGCCATAAGGGCGGTGTCATCTGCATATCTGAGGTTATTGATATTTCTCCTGGCAATCTTGATTCCAGCTTCTGCTTCCTCTAGCCCAGCGTTTCTCATGATGTACTCTGCATATAAATTAAATAAGAAGGGTGACAATATACAGCCTTGACATACTCCTTTCCCAATTTAGAACCAGTCTGTTATTCCATGTCCAGTTCTAACTGTTGCTTCCTGACCTGCATATAGATTTCTCAAGAGGCAAGTCAGGTGTCCCAATATTCCCATTTCTTTCAGAATTTTCCACAGATTTTTGTGATCCACACAGTCAAAGGCTTTGGCGTAGTCAATAAGGCAGAAATAGATACTTTTGTGGAACTCTCATGCTTTTTTGATGATCCAACGGATGTTGGCAATTTGATCTTTGGTTTCTCTGCTTTTTCTAAATTTAGCTTGAAAATCATGATGTTCACAGTTCACATACTGTTGAAGCCTGGCTTCAGAATTTTGAGCATTACTTTGCTAGCATGTGAGATGAGTGCAATTGTGCGGTAGTCTGAGCGCCTACCAATTTGTTGGGGCTTCTCTGCCCTTGAATGTGGGGTATCTTCTCAAAGTTGCTCCAGTGCAGTGCAGCCGCAAAAATGAAAGTGAAAGTCGCTCAGTCCTTTTTGACTCATTGCAACACCATGGACTAGTTCTTTAGGCCAGATTACTGGTGTGGGTAATTTTTCCCTTCTCCAGTGGATCTTCCCAACCCAGGAATAGAACAGGGGTCTCCTGCATTGCCCATGGATTCTTTACCAACTGAGCTATCAGGGAAGCCCTGACTGAGAGATATCCCCATAATAATAATAGACATGATAAAAAAAGAAATAGATTTTTATAAATTGCATTGTGAAAACTCATGATTTAGAGACTAATCCAGTGCAGTATATTGTGCAACTTATTGTGAAATTTTATGAGTTATTATCAGTTCTTAGAGGCTTACCAAGTGTCCCTATTGTCATACTTCATGATTTACTGAGGCATGCAGAAGAGCTTATCACACAACTTGATAGTGATATTCTGATTTACTGTGAAATAGTTGTTCCAATCTGTTTCTACAATGGGAAGAGTTTATCTAATGTTTCCTAATTATAGACAAGCTTCATCAGATGCTTCATTTTCAAAGCAGATAATATCTCTAAGAAAGCTCTGAATACTTTTTTTGAAAGAGGAAAATTTGTCCCCTGAAAATGATCGTTTATCCTCATTTCTGTAAACTTTCAAGTCTGTAAGTCAGTCCTAAGAAAATGAAAGGCTGCTACTACTTTGTTTGATACTGTATCATGATAACACATCAATTGATGAAAGTTATTTCTCAAAAGACTAAAGCCCATTTTTTCAAAATACAATGAAGCTGTTATCTTTGAAAAAAATTAATTTCTAATTATTTTCATAAGACTTGGCTTATCTCTTTTTTCCTACTTTCACTTGACATCAATCAAAACCTTAAGGGATAATTCTGGAGTAAGCAGAATTGTAAATTTGCAAACTGCTGCTAAAACTGTGCTATGCTTTGGTAACATGTATGTTTGTGTTGGGTCTTCTGTTTTCTTTTTCTTTTGCATCAAATGCATGAGGAAATGCTGTAACATGAAACGATTTTCTGGTTTGTAAACTGTGTTTCTTTTTGCTGAGGTCTTTTTTTGTTGTTGTTTTTACTTTATGCAAACTGAACAACTGTTAATTATATTTAATAGCAAACTTGTGATTTAACCCTTGAATGAACATACAATTTTAATGTCTACTTATCTCAAAACTAAACTAGGACAATTATGGCTTATTTTACTTAATCCATGGGTATATATTGATGTAAAAGTCATTATAAATGTAGAGATAGTATCAAATTATGGAAATGAATATATACTCAAATATGATGTCATTCATAATTTGTGGAATGCCTCCCAGGCACCATATAAGATGTAGAGGCATATTTTAAAACAAAGAGCCAATCTTTCATCACTGGGAGTAAAAAAAAAAGAGAGAGAAATCTTTGGGGAAATTTTATAGTGAAGAATAAAAGAAGTAATTAAAAAGCAAACCAAAAATAATTAGATCCAAAGAGTAGCATTAGTAACAAGTAATGAAATATCCTCCCCACAAAAAACAGTAAGCAGGTTAATTAAATAAGATACAGACCCTATTAATTAATAATGGTATATGTCTGATATGTGTATCTGATATGTGTTAGTCAGTCAGTTGCGACTCTGCAAACCCATGGGCTGTAACCTGCCAGGCTCCTCTGTCCATGGGATTCTCCAGGCAAGAATACTGGATTGGGTTGCCATTCCTGACCCAGGGAATCTTCCCGATTCAGGGGTTGAATCTGGGTCTCCTGCATTGCAGGAAAATTCTTTACTGTCTGACCACCAGGGAAGCTCCTTATACTGGTATATAATGTTATAGAAACTATAAAGTTGAATACATATATGAAAGTTCATATATAAAATAAAAATGAATATGTTAGAGGAAGAGGAAAGAAATTTAATTTTTAATAATTTGCAGTTATGACACCAGAATCTTACCCAGTAAAGCTGAAAACAGACTAAACTTTTTTTTAAAAGTCTAAAATTTCTTGAAATACATTTTTGGATAGGGCAGCACTCAAGAAATGAGATGAATCAGGGATGAAATACTGACCAATAACACATCCGTGACCTCTTAGGCATCCCTGATGAGAGTGTACTTGAGTTTTTAACCCAATCATGACCACGTATTACATGCAGGAGTTATTTCTATTAGAATGCTTTCCAAATACACTTAAACAATGCATATATGTTTTATTAGTTTGAGACATTATTTTATTACTTGACAGACTAATTAAGGGAAACTCCAGTCTTCCAAAATACACAGACACACACACACACAAACACACATATTAGTCAAAACTTTCACACACACACACACACTCACACAGTTTCTCAACTAGAAGCATTTAAAACATGAATTATGGTGGTTGAAATGATCAAACTTAGTCAAGTGTTTAAGCAAGGTTGTATGGACACTTATTTATTTTACTTCCTTTCCCTACAGTCTTAGACATGCTGAAAGGAGCTGATAAGCAGAGTAGTCCCTATAAACAGTTTGTTGCATATGATTTCACTCCAATTTCATCCTTCTATCCTTCCTTGATTGCTTCAATCACTTAAGTGACAGGCCAATACAGAATCAAAGAATTTCTTAGGAGAATTTTGAGCAAAGAGTACACATGCTATGAAGGCCAAACATTTTAAGCTATTCTAAGATATAATTGCTGTAGAACTGGAGCCAGCTCAGGTCCCGCTGAATGGGTTATTTTACAGCATCACTTACAACACAGGTTCTGTCAAAGAATGTCCCAACTTAATTTCCACATGTGGTTCATCCTTCGTATATTGCCCACCAACGCTATTCATCCTGTGCCAGTTATAGGAAAATAAGTTTCAGTATGGGTTAGCTTGTACAGTGTTTCTTTAATAAAGCTTTCAGAAATTGTTTCATAATTTCCAATTATTGTGAATATAAAAGTAGGCTCTTAGTAGTGTGTTTATAATAAAAATAATGGCCTCAAGGGAATCATATACTCAATAGCACTCAAGTGGGTTATTGAAAAAAACAATGCCATTACTGCAATAGCAAACATAGCCAACTACACAAATACTTTCTAATCTCATTCACAATATGCATATTGCTCTATATCATGGATTTTACAAGTGTATTATTTTCTCTCCGAGCAGAGAACCCGTGCAAGGAGCTAAAACTTTAAAAGATTTTTTATGCCTGTGCTGATAGATTATGCATTATTAGATGTGTATTAGAGAAACATTTTTTCATGAAAAGAAATGAGTATTCTATTCATCAGAAACGTCCTTTTGCTTCACTATAGAAGATGCTTGGCTTCCAGTGTAGGCTTTTCAGCCAATTTGTTGGAGTCCTTCCAAGGACAGTCAAAATGAAATCAGAGGTTGCAGCATTTTAATATCTCTTTGAACCTAAGCATTGCTGAAGTACTCAGAAATATGCGAGTTCACCAGCTCTCTTGTGGGCCTTTGTACAGGGTTGGTAGGTAATTAATTATTCCCCAGAAATCAACTTTGCAGTGTAATTGCAACTGTTTATTTTATTAACTTTATCAAAGGTTGAATGAAATACCAACCTATAACAAGGGCTTAAATGAGGCTTAAACTTATATTCAATTTAGCAGAAATAGGTAGACACAAAGCATAAAATACCCATCTGAATACAGTTATGAGAAAATGGATATTTAACCAAAATAACAGTCACAAGTACATTTATTTTTATTTATTTTTTTTCAGTGGGTTTTGTCATACATTGATATGAATCAGCCATAGAGTTACACGTATTCCCCATCCCGATCTCCCCTCCCACCTCCCTCTCCACCCGATTCCTCTGGGTCTTCCCAGTGCACCAGGCCCGAGCACTTGTCTCATGCATCCAGCCTGGGCTGGTGACCTGTTTCACCATAGATAATATACATGCTGTTCTTTCGCAACATCCCACCCTCACCTTCTCCCACAGAGTTCAAAAGTCTGTTCTGTACTTCTGTGTCTCTTTTTCTGTTTTGCATATAGGGTTGTCGTTACCATCTTTCTAAATTCCATATATATGTGTTAGTATGCTGTAATGTTCTTTATCTTTCTGGCTTACTTCACTCTGTATAATGGGCTCCAGTTTCATCCATCTCATTAGAACTGATTCAAATGAATTCTTTTTAACAGCTGAGTAATATTCCATGGTGTATATGTACCACAGCTTCCTTATCCATTCATCTGCTGATGGGCATCTAGGTTGCTTCCACGTCCTGGCTATTATAAACAGTGCTGCGATGAACACTGGGGTGCACGTGTCTCTTTCAGATCTGGTTTCCTCAGTGTGTATGCCCAGAAGTGGGATTGCTGGGTCATATGGCAGTTCTATTTCCAGATTTTTAAGGAATCGCCACACTGTTTTCCATAGCGGCTGTACTAGTTTGCATTCCCACCAACAGTGTAAGAGGGTTCCCTTTTCTCCACACCCTCTCCAGCATTTATTGCTTGTAGACTTTTGGATAGCAGCCATCCTGACTGGCGTGTAATGGTACCTCACTGTGGTTTTGATTTGCATTTCTCTGATAATGAGTGATGTTGAGCATCTTTTCATGTGTTTGTTAGCCATCTGTATGTCTTCTTTGGAGAAATGTCTGTTTAGTTCTTTGGCCCATTTTTTGATTGGGTCATTTATTTTTCTGGAGTTGAGCTTCAGGAGTTGCTTGTATATTTTTGAGATTAATCCTTTGTCTGTTTCTTCATTTGCTATTATTTTCTCCCAATCTGAGGGCTGTCTTTTCACCTTACTTATAGTTTCCTTTGTTGTGCAAAAGCTTTTAAGTTTCATTAGGTCCCATTTGTTTATTTTTGCTTTTATTTCCAATATTCTGGGATGTGGGTCATTAGAGGATCTTGCTGTGATTTATGTTGGAGAGTGTTTTGCCTATGTTCTCCTCTAGGAGTTTTATAGTTTCTGGTCTTACATTTAGATCTTTAATCCATTTTGAGTTTATTTTTGTGTATGGTGTTAGAAAGTGTTCTAGTTTCATTCTTTTACAAGTGGTTGACCAGTTTTCCCAGCACCACTTGTTAAAGAGGTTGTCTTTTTTCCATTGTATATCCTTGCCTCCTTTGTCAAAGATAAGGTGTCCATAGGTTCGTGGATTTATCTCTGGGCTTTCTATTCTGTTCCATTGATCTATATTTCTGTCTTTGTGCCAGTATCATACTGTCTTGATGACTGTGTATATTGCCTGGAAGTCAATCATAGAGTAGGTAACTCAATCTATCAAGACCAGAAACTCAGTTTTGCTATTGAAAGCCATGACTGTATGACATAATAAAATAATACATTTTGTAAAGAAATAAAAATGTGTTTACAGTTTTATAAAGGAATGTATTCCCTAATAAAACTATGCTTTCTCTTTTAGATCCTACTAATCTAACTCAACTGCAAAGAAATGTGCAGTCAGGTGGTTTCTTCTGATATGAGAGTATCATACATATTGTCCACAATGAAATGGGTGAGGGATAGCAGTAGCTTCTGCCATAGAAGCTGAATCAGGGGAAACAGATACATTCTTAAGCACTTACTATGTATCATGTTCTGACCTGAGTTTTTCCATGCTGTGTCTTCCACTTCAATAAAAATGGTAGCTTCTAATGGAATGCTTTCTCTGCTTTGTTCATCACTCTACTTTCATGATCTAGGCTCTTTCCTAGAATATAAGAATAACAGGTAAATAAGTAGGTAGATGACATATAGATAGATATTTGAACTAATTATTTTGGTGACTGAATAATCTATGTTGTTGGGTCTTCACAACAGCCCTGAAAGGCAAATATTCTATTCAAATATCACAAATAAACAAATGTTTTCCTCTACACAATAAATGTCAATCCAAGTTATAAATTACCAATCCCAAAGTTAATAATGTATGTTCTTTCACTATAATGTACTTGTTTTATTGTTAATGTATTTACACACACTATACATGATTACATTCTACTTTAATCAAATATTTACAGATATGACTATCATTTATTTCACAACCATACCAATTCTAGTCTCTCTCATATTTATAATCCATATAATAACTCTATTTTGATTGTCATTTTACATGGGGGGAAGCGGAGGAGGGGACTTTCAGCCATGGAAAAGAAAATGTTCTGTAAATTGTCAAGGTCACAAATCTAGGAAGTAGTAAACCTTGGGTTTGAACTTGTGAAATCTGTTCGAGAGCTTATACTCACTACGGTCATTAAACTCTTCCACCTCTCTGTGAAATCGATTTTCAAGGTGTTGGTAGCCAGTTTTGCAATGTTATCATACCAATGAATAAACTAACAAAAGAATTGTGACTAGAATACACACAAAAATGAAGGCCCTACAAATAAATAAGTACACAAATAAATAATTTTTGAAAGGCTATTTAATAACATCTGTACTAGTTTTTCTCTCACCTCAACATCAGTTTACATAGAATATTTACACTATAGTCAGAAATATAAAAGGAAAAGCCACAGTACAATATTAGAAAAAATCAATTGCTTTCTTTCTCCTTGCAATGAAAAGGGTAAACACTGATAGTTTTTTTAAGCGGGATATCAAAATTATCTACCAAACTAAAAGTTGAGATGGTCAGAGAAATGTTGGTTATCATCTCTCTTCCTATAAACAGAAAATCACTAATTCAAGCATAAGAAAAGTTACCACAAATCATCTTTAATAATAATGTCACATAGAAACATATTTTCATGAAGGAAAATGTACTTTCAAGTTCTAATTTTGGAAAAAGGAAAGAGAAAACATAATTCAAAATATGAAAAAATTGTTAATATTTTATGCTAAAGTGACATACCTAAGGCTATTTAAAAACTACATATAAATAATATGAAAGAGTTGTGGCATATCATTGCCTTTGTTACTCTTCTATCTCAGCACATTACCATTGACAAAGTACTTTATATATCATTGGATTCCCAATACTTAGAACAGAGATCATATACCTAAGACACAAAGTATTGAGTGAATGAATCCTTGTATAAAACATTGAATATATCCTAGCCATATACTGTGACTTACTCTTCATCTATTTATTTCTATATCCTTAAGTTTTCAAAAATTTTCCTTTATTTTCACATATATTTCTGGGTATTGAGTGATATTAATTCTCAAAATATCTTTTCTAACTATGATATCCATTTTGTTCTCTCTCTGAGAGTCTGAAATTTCCCTAGAGGTAGAATTCTTGTGTAGCTTTTGATCTGAATTCTATAAATTTCATGAAACATTTTAAGGATGCAGAAAAATATAAAACTTTTCTGGTTTGTATAATTTTTGAAAATTTTAGATTGTACTTAAAAGGGCTCTTTGAGATGTCTTCACTATAAATGAAGGCACACAAACTAACTCAATTTGAAAATAAATCGTTTTACTAATACTGTAAAGTCTTCAGTGCGCTGCCAAACCATTCTACTTGAAAATCTCTATGCTTATACACCAGATCTTTCTGAGTAAAAAAAATTCAGATAACATGGGTTAAAGAATAAATAAATGGTAAACAAGCCTTGGAATCTGAAAACAGAGCCCTTCAAGAAGTTGTACAGGTTTACAGCTTCTGGAGCCACTTGCTTACATTGTAGTAGGTAATCATCTCTTTTTCTCAAAGAGGATTTCTTTACATTAGGAAGGCGTATTCTTTCTCTGTCTTCAGAGAGAAGAAACAGCTATGCAAGCTTCTTTATGTAAGAGCTGAGAAGAATAATTTTGGAGTTTTAAGTAGTACAGCCCCAGTCCTTCCCTCCCATAAGAACGAATAACATCTGCCCTAGTCATATTTTCCAGAGTAAGAATTGCAGCAAGAGGAATCAGCACTGAGGTATTCTCTAAATAAATAATCAGTCTGATTAGTTTGCCTCTGATCCTCAAATTTGTGTTTACACACACACACACGCACACACACATGCACAGTGTAGATGTCCTTAATATACATGCTTCATTTACATATGAGTATCTTAAATTAAGAGCCAAAGAATTCACTTTTACCAAGTTGTGCTCTATCCACCAAGTATCAGGTCTGCCTCAATATATGCTCATATTCTCTTTCTTCCCCTGACAATTGAGATATGGGACCTTCAAGGACATTGCATCATCAATAAAATAACACATATCCATTCACTACAGATAATTTTCTATGTTCCATGTATTGCCAAACATATTAGGAGGATTTTTAAGTCATCTTTAACTCTATATTTGAAAATATATCAGAAACACATTGCTAGATTACTTGCTTTCGAACTCTCAATATAAAGTACAGGAAATGAAAACTAAACATAGCTACACAATATATATAAAATTTTACTATACATTGTGGTCAAAACAAACACATGGCAAGGTGCTTTCAAGGGTCAGGAGGCTGACTTTTTTTTTTTTTCATTTATTTTTATTAGTTGGAGGCTAATTACTTCACAACATTGCAGTGGGTTTTGTCATACATTGACATGAATCAGCCATGGAGTTACATGTATTCCCCATCAAAATCTTCAAAGATAATCTTTCTTTGCAAGTGACAAGTTCTACTTGGTATGTGTAGAGACAAAGTGCATCCAGGAGAAGTGAATATGAATCAAGAGAGGGAATACACCATGCTGACAATTAAAACACTGGCATGTATATAACACACGTGCACATAACATATATACTACATGGACATGTAATGAATGTGCATAAGAGCACACACACACATAAATATGTAAGCATGCGTTGTATAGATAGCATGTGTGCATACGTGCTAAGTCACTTCAGTCACGTCTGACTCTGGGTGACCCTATGAACTGTGTCCGTGGGACTCTCCAGGCAAGAATACTGGAGTGGGTTGCCATGCCCTTCTCCAGGGGATCTTTGCAGGAGACTAAGGATCGAACCTGAGTCTCTTATGTCTCCTGCACTAGCAGGTAGGTTTTTTTTTTTTTTTTTTTTAACCACTAATGCCACCTGGAAAGTCCCCATGTGTGCATACATACATATATATGTGTGTATGCCAATATATATGCATATGCACATGGAATATTTTACTTGAACAAAAGCTCCATGAGACAACAGATCTGCCTTATTTTATTTGAACAGCCCCTGGTATTTTAGGAAGTCTTCATTAAACATTTAAGAATAAAGAATAAATGAAAACAAATAAAACTGCCTTAAGAAAGAACACAAATTCATATCATTAGATGTCACAGCTGTATCTCTATTTATAGCATATACCATCAAGAAGTTAGTGAAATATTTTAATTAGAAAAATGCTATTATCAGATTTTTATTTTGGAAGAAAACTGAGTTAAAAGAAATAGCTATGTTAGAAGAGAGCAAATTAGAAACATAATAATTAGGAAACAGGGTAAGTCAGTAATATTTTGGGTGCAAAGGAAAGAAGCTGGATTTGAAAAATCTTTGGAAATAACAGGTAAACTTAATAAAAGAATAATGTTAAATCACAGAATGCTTTGAACAAATGGGGAATGATCAAAGATATAGCTCTGTTATATGAAAAATTTGACATGTTTCTTAACCCTAAATAAAAATGTCTGGCCTTCCTCGTGTTGTGGGGGAAGACTTCTCAAGAAGTTCTTTTGTGCTGTTTAAAGAAAGACTACCTCAGCTACTTTTTTGGTTTTACGTTAAAAAATAATCCCGGGCTGGGGGGTGATACCATTTACTTGGCTTTGTTAAATGTCTATGTTATTAACAAATATGTACATCATCTTGATGTACCTCATCAAGCTCAGATTTTACATGATCAAGAATGAGAATATGTTATTCATTATTTTAATTCATAATTTATTCATTATTTTAATATTCATTAAAAATAATCTCCTCTCCAGAAAAAAAATGGATAGTTGAAGACTATAAGTTATATTTGCTAAGTTTGTCAAAATATGAAAAGCAATGATAATATCTAACAATGTATAAAGGCTATTGCATTTAAATATCTATTTGGGATGAAGGGGTAGAAATACAAGTTCTTTATAAGATGTAGCCATGCAATTTGTGACATTGGACTGTGGGTGATCAGGGTCATAATATTAGAACATTTTGTTTATAGATAATGCTAGAAACAGACACCAATTCTGCTATGGCAGAATTCCTGTACAGACCATTCCTCCTGTTGACTATAATTAAACATTCTGAGCCAAATAATAATACAAAATAATAATAACTAGATGAGGACTCTAAGCAAGGGAATCAGTTTTGGAGAGGCGATGCACAAGGGGAAATAAAGGACAAATTAAGACATTCTGTGATTAAAGAAACCTGAAAAGTCTTTTATTTTGTTTTGTTTATTATCAGACACGCTCCAGAAATGCTATAAAGAAAATTCCTTTGGCTGCAGGGAAATTGCACCAGATGGAAATTCACATCCTCAGAAGGAAATGAGGTGGGAACAACAATAACAGTAAATATCTAGATAAAGGTAGCATATTACTTTTTCACTTTTAAGCTGCTTAAAATATGTTTGACTGTTTAAAGCAAAAGTTACCCAAGTGTCTGGTGATCTTTTTAATACATGTAGATTGAAATATATCTAAAAGCAGTGGCCTAATATTCAGTCTTAAAAAGACAGTAAAACATGATGGATAATCCCAAAATAGGTAGAGAGAAAAACAGATATAAAGACAATTAACAGGAAAATTTATCAAAATCAGAAATTATTTTCCCTTTTAAAAGAACTTTTTAAATCGACAAAGATCTAGAGCAATCAAGAAAAAAATAGAATGCAAATCACCAATATTAAGGATGAAAGTGGGGTTATCAACAGAGATTTTATATATACTAAATGAATTACAAGGAAATATAAAAACTTAGTGACAAAAAACCTCAAAAATTAGAAGAAATTTGTGAAACTCTTGATAAACATGACTACAAAAACTAAGACAAAAACCACACAAATTAGATATATTCAGTAATTTAAATTTCTTACTCATAAACTTCCCAAAAAGTAAATTTCTGTCCCATATTATTTCATCACTGAGTTTTATCAAATATTCAAGGAAGATGTAGAACCAAACTTGCTACAATATTAACAGAAAACAGATCTGAAGTTATCTTTTCAACTCAAATATTATCTTAATACTAAAATCCTACAAACATATTCTCTTGGATTTTTTTCTGAAGAGTAATCAGTATTTTTTTTCTTATTTTTGTGTGCATGCATGTATTTTTTTCTGACCCCTTTCTGTGGAATTACAATTTGCATACATATTCAACTTTTTTATATTGTTCAACTGTTTATTCCCTTTCCATTTCAGTCTAGATAGCTGCATTTTTAGTTCACTGATTTTTTTTTTTTTTCCTGCAGTGTTCAAAGTGCTGTTTAGCATATCCAGGGAATTTTGAATTTCATTATTCTATTTCTCAGCTCCAGAAGTTCCTCTTTTTTTTTTTTTTTAATTTTTGTTCTTTGTATAGTGTCCATTACTCAACTCTGCATGATCAGTTTTTCCTTTAAATACTTGAGCATATTTACAAGTGCTCTAAAGTCTTATTCTATTTATATCATCTTCTCTGTGATATCTGGAACTATTTCAACTGATCTATTTACTTCTTAATTTGGGATCATATTTTTCTGCCTCTTGGCATTACTGGATGAGTCTTATGTTGTTGAGTTATGGGTTTGTCTGTCTTCCTTTTAAATACTGTTTTCTTTTCCCTCAGAGGCAATTCTTTATTTGCAAATAACCTGCTTTTCATCTTTGTTAGGTTAGTATGGATTAACCTTTATGAGTAATTTAGTCCCACAATCAAAATCTGATACTCTGGAATCACAGTTGAATATTCTGGCTGTTCAATGAGAGTTGTTACTTTGGTTGGTTAGAACTTAAATATGTCTCAGTTTAAAGGTCCTTGGTAGTCCTTCTTTGCTTGGTCTTATGGAGTTTCACCCACTGTTTAGTCAGGTTACACTACAGCCAAAGATTACAGGGGTTCCTGGGCAGATTGTTGGGAGATTTTTCTCTGTGTAACTCCCTTTTTGCAATACTTTGCTTCACTAATTCCAAATACTTCAGCGTCTTCATTTTTCATCTCTTACTCTATTAGAGACCAGTATGGGATAATTTTTCTTCCCTGAATTGGAGCCAGGAAAGTGACCCCAAACAGAAATGCATGGTAATGGTAATACTCAGCTGATTTTTTCTTTTCCCATTCTGTCAGAATAGCAATCATGTGGTATACATTGTCTAATGCCTGGACAGTAGCTTTATTTTGTAATTCAATTTTCTAATTGATTTTAGTGGAAGGGAAAGTTAAAAACTAAGGAATCCATCTTGACTATAAAAAGAACTCATTGTTTCTCTTTTGACTTTATTTCAGGATTACCATTCATCCAAGGTGTCGATGCCAGGTGGCACTAGTGGTAAAGAACATGTGTGTCAGTGCAAGAGATGTAAGAGATGTGGGTTTGATTCCTGGGTAGGGAAGATTCCCCTGGAGGAGGGCATGTCAACCCACTCCAGTATTCTTGCCTAGAGAATCCTAGAGACAGAGACCCTGGCAGGCCACAGTCCATAGGGTCAGACAGAATCAGACATGACTGACACTAATTAGCATGCATGCACGTGCTCTTCTAAACATTTTAAAACTGTGAACAAACCATTCTAACCTGATAATAGTATCAGTTATTTCCTTCCCCATTTGGCGTTACCCTTCTGTTGCTCAATTATGCCTCACTCTCATGCTCAGAAGTCTCATGTTCTCCTTTAATGTTTAAAATTAAATTTCAATTCTGTCCTCTGGTTTTTAAATCCCTATACTTATCTGGCTACAGTCTTGTCTCCATCCATAGACATTAGGCATTTCACAACTTGATCACTATGCCACAGTCATACTGGCCTCCATTCACCCCTGAAAAGGAATCAAGTAGGTCTCTTTATTAGGACTTTGCTACAAGCTGTTGTCAAACCTGAACCATTCTTCTCCCACATCCCTACAGTTCAGAATATTTTTTTACATGTTAATATTATAGAAAAGGTTAAAATAATAAAAAAAAACACAAGCCTTAAGTACTACTCAATTAATTCATAAAGAGCACACATCTGTGCAACTGCAATTTACAGAGTATCACTAATTCCATGGAAACCACGTCCTGTCTTCTCTCCATCATTATCCCACAAAATAATTATTATTTTGATTTCTATCACAACAGATCAGTTTTCCTGTTTTTCAATCTCATATAAATACAATAATATGGCCTGCAAACGTTTTCTATCCACCTTTTTACACTGCCTGATTATTTTAGTAGAATATATTTCAGCTTAGTTGGTGTGTTCTTAAAAATTCTGTCTTATATATGATTAGTTCTCATTCTAATTGTTTAATCATTCTTTCTTTTTAGCCCTTTTCATTGTTGATCTGTCAGTCCATTGATCTACCTATTTATTAATACTGTATTCACAGATATCTCTTTCTTTGGGACAGATGCCTACTTATAACATAGTATCTACACAGTGCCTGAAACTAGTAATAATAGTTATTCAGTGAAGATTGGTGCAATGAATGATTAAATGGATGCATATAATACAAAATTAATTCTCAGCAAGTCAATAGTTAAATCAGTTCTATGTAATCCCCTGATTCAGTCACTTCTGCATTAAATTCCTTATAATCTGTGGCATTTGATGATGCCTAAATTTGTTTTCAGTTCTAATACTAATTTGTTAGCATGAATTTTGTATCTTATGGTACTTAGATAGAGCAGGAAAAAACAGGAAAAAATATTAGGTACAAGAATCAGAATTACAGCTTATCTATAGGTCTTCACATTTATCTTGACTATTTTTCTCACATCATCATTTTGTATTTGTCAGAAATGAATATAAGAGAGGTATGTAGCAACTCTGCCCCTGTAGGAAAAAAGTTGAAGAATTATAAAGTTTACATGTACACATTGACCTCTGACTGCTTGTGGATACTATGATTATCCACAGAAAAATGAAGGAAGCATGCTTGTTTAGTGGATTTCTATAAGCATTCATTATGGGGCAAAAATACTTGGTTTCCAAGTCTCTAGAAATAAATTTTAATGTATGTTAGAATAATGGTTTAAAATGCATGTATCCAGATCATGATATAAATATTAAAGAGATATTCAGGCAAAAGTAGAGTACATATAAAATTATTCATTGTAAAAACAGAATAACATGGGTCATCTTAAGTCACTCCATTCCATTAATAGATGTGAATCAAATTTTATGATGCATAAAAAGCTAAGAGGATAAAAAAGGTGTCTGTGTTCGGAAAAAGTTCTCAAGCTGAATTATACTGAAGCAGAAAACCATAAGTATTCACTAGTGATAACCTTTAACATTTTAACTAGAAGATATTGATATTCCAACTAAGAATATCAAGTAAGATAAGAATGTAATAGGATATAGCACTCAGAAATAAAAACAAGCAGAAGAAAGAAAAACTCCCAGCTCATAATAGAAAGAAAACTATCATTCAATTTTTGAAGAAATAGCTCTAGTAAAGATATTTTATAAGCTTATAAGATTTCACAATGACTACATTAAAGAAATATGTTCATAAAGTAAAAAAATAATGCAAAGCATTTAAATATTTTAAGCCAAAAATTAAGAAAACAAATCCAGGCTCTTGAGTCTAATTTCATGTTGCCCTTTACAGCAGTTGGTACAACACACTTAAGTCAAAACTGAGCAGAATAATGAAACTTTACTTTTAAAAATGTGTTCCGTCTATTTATGAGATAACATGCTTTTTACTTTCTCTAGTGTTTTCTTAAACCTTGGATTTTAATCCCTCCAGTACTGAAACTTGGGTCTTCATCCAAGAATATAGACTTGCAGCTGTTGTTTATCCTGGGCTATCCACTTTTATTTCTAACAGTCCATGCAGAGCTGTGCCACTGATGGGATTAAAAAGTTAGAATATTGTTACAGAGGAAGTTATACACTGTTTACAGAAAGAATAGAAATTTAAAACTCTTCAGAGTTTACAAGTGTTAACTTCTAGCTCCTGAGGTAATCCTGTTTCTATTATATATTCCTGGACTTCTAAGATGAGCAACATCTTACTCACTTTTGATGTTGGAAATAAAGTATTTCTTGCCTTTAGCAATAATAAAATCTTTAGAGAGAATGTTACATCCACAGACTCAAAGCAGCATTACACAATAAATTCTTTTAACCATGATCTGGTGCCTGTAGCACTTGGAAAGACTTAGGAACTAATATATAAATTGTTCTAAATAAGAGACAGGAAGAAACAGAAAGAAGGTTTGAGCTCTTGATTTAGCTTTTGGATAATATTTCTGCAGGTAGAGAGACATAGGTTCAAAAATCAAGACTTTCACAGGTTTGTTATTAAACACTTTGTGGAAACCAAGCACAATTATTAGGAATGGCAACATCCATGACTGCAAAAGAGGACATCAAACCAGATAACAGTAATCAAAACAGCACGGTACTGGTGTTGCAACAGACACATAGATCAAAGGAGCAGAACAGAAAGCCCAAAAGTAAACCCGCACTCTTATGGTCAATTACTCCATGACGAAGGAGGCAAGGAAAAGCAATGGAGAAAAGAGAGTCCCTTCAATAAGGGGTGCTGGGAAAACAGGACAGCTACATGTAAAAGAATGAAATTAAAACATTATCTAACATCATGTACATCCTAAAGGAGATCAGTCCTGGGTGATCATTGGAAGGACTGATGTTGAAGCTGAAACTCCAATACTTTGGCCACCTGATGTGAAGAGCTGACTCATTTGAAAAGACCCTGATGCTGGGAAAGATTGAGGGCAGGAGAAGGGGATGACAGCAGATGTGATGGTTAGATAGCATCACTGACTTGATGGACATGAGTTTGGGTGGACTCCGGGAGTTGGTGATGAACAGGGAGGCCTGGAGTGCTGTGGTTCATGGGGTCACAAAGAGTCAGACACGACTGAGTGACTGAACTGAACTGAACATCATGTACAAAAATGAATTCAGAATAGATCAAAGACCTAAATATAAGGCCAGGTACTATAAAACTCCTAGAGGAAAATATAGGCAGAACACTCTGACATAAATTTCAGCAATATTTTTTTTTTTTTGTATCCATCTTCTAATGCAAAGGATACAAAAGCAAAAATAAACAAATGGGACCTAAATAAAGTTAAAAGCTTTTGCATTAGCAAAGGAAACTATTAACTGAAAAAGTCAACCTACTAAATCGAAGAGGATATTTTCAAATGATATGAATGGTAAAGTGATAATATCCAACACGTATATAAATAGCTCATACAACTAAACATCAAAAATCAAAAGAAACAACCAACTTAAAAACTGGGCAGAAATTCTGAATAGACATTCTTTCAAAGCAGCAATTCGCCACCAGGCGCGTGAAAAGATGCTCAACATCATTAATCATCAAGGAATGCAAATCAAAACCACAATGAGATATCACCTCACACCTATCAGAATAGTTACCATCAAAGAGAAAACAGAAAGCAAATGTTGGCAAGGATGTAGAGAAAAGGGAACCCTTCTACACTGTTGGGAATGTAAATCAGTACAGTCACTGTGGAAAACAGTATGGTGGTTTCTCAAAAAACTAAATATCGAACAATAGTATGACCCAGCAATTCCACTCCCAGATATTGAAAATACTAATTTTAAAAGATACATGCATTCCAATGTTCATAGCAGCATTATTTACAATTGCCAAGGCATGAAAGCAATCTAAGTGTCCATCAACAGATGGATAAAGAAGATGTGGTATATATATATTTATGCAATGGTATGCTATTCAGTCATAAAAAAGAATGAAATTTTGCTATTTGTAACAATATGAATGGACTTGGAGGTAATTATGCTAAGTGAAATAAGTCAGACAGAGAATGACAAATACCATATGATATCATTTACATGTAGAAACTAAAACATACATCAGATGAATATAACAGAAAAGAAAAAGGCTCACAGATATGGAGAACAAACTAGAGCTTTCTGGAGGGGAGAGAGAGGGGACGGGAAAGACAGGGCTAGGGGAAAAGAGAGAAAAATGAATTATTATAGGATTATATAAAATCATGTATGTGAAACTTCTGAAAATTACAAAGCACTGTAAAATTTAAAGGATCTTTCACTGCATTAAAACAAAAAGATAGCAAGTGAAATTTTATTGATAAAGAGATCCATTCCTAGCCAAACTAGAACTACCCTATCACCTAAAACACATGAGAAGACAAATATTTAAATAACTTCCCAAAATAACCTAACATTTTTCATTCCATAAACAGATCATAAGTGGACAAAATATTAATCATTTAAGTTTGGAACTGGGGAAAGTTTGGGAGGAGCAAAAAGGGACAGCTCCACTCCTATTCAAACTGTCCACTGTTCACAGGCACAGTCTCATTCTTTAACCGAAGTATATTTACTAATCACATTAGTGTCAACGTGTGCCACAAGATGAAAACATTTGAAAAATACTGTTTTGCCCCTTCTATGAATGGTCAGCTGAAAAAAGAATCCACACAGCATCTAAATGAAGAGAAACCAAAATACATCTGAAAAAAATGAACAATTTATGTACAAAGGTAGAACCCATATTGCCACGACTTGGCTACCACAAATCAAGATTTAAATGTGCAGTCATGAAGACAAGATGATTTTGGTCCAAATACAGACACACAGGTCAATGGAATAAAACAAAGAATTTAGGAATAGAACCATGAACAGTTGGAAAGTCATGTCTAATCATTGTAGCACTGAACATCAGTGAGGGACATACTGATTAAACAAAAATTGTTCTACAATATTGTTTATTCAAAAGAACATGAAGGAAATTGAATAACTATTTCAAGCTTCGTAAAAATCAATTCTACATAGACCAAATACTTAAATATCAAAGGCAAAGCTACAAACTACAGAAAATAATATAGTGAATGAAATATTTTATTTTAGGATAGGAAAGAATTTCCTAAACAAGAAACAAAGAACATGCTAATCATAAAGAAAGACAATGATAATTTTATTATATTAAATTAATAATTGTTGCTAATTATTTGCTAATTTGTATCCAACTCTTTTGTGACCCTAAGGACTGTACCCAAAAGAATGGCATTCTCTAAGCAAAAGTACTAGAGTGGGTTGCCATTTCCTTCTCCAGGGGATCTTCCTGACCCAAGGACTGAACCTGCATCTCCTGTGTTGGCAGGCAGATTCTTTACCACTGATCCACCAGGGAAGCCCCCAAATTAGTTATACATGGTTGTAAAAGATATCATATTTTTATGTTTATAAGAATAATAAATGTTTATAAAAGATTGAAAGATAAACTAGTATCAGACACAGAATTAGAGTCCAAAATATACACACACATACACACACACAGAATAAATATATATACAGTACATATGGGCTTTTCTCGTGACTCAGACGGTAAAGAATTTGCTCGCAGTGCAGAAGACTGGGGTTCAATCTGTGGGTCAGAAAGAATCTCTGGAAAGGGAATGGCTACCCACTCCAGTATTCTTGCCTGGAGATTCCCATTGATAGAGGAGACAGGTAGTTCATGGGGTCACAAAGTGTCGGACACAACTGAGTGACTAACATTTCACTTTTTAATGCAATATATATAGTGAATACAGATTATATATATAGTATACTTCTGTATATATGTGTATTTGTCTGTATATATATATATATATATATATATATGTATGAGCTAAAACAAAAAGCAAAAATATTGAAAAAATGGTCAAAAACAGGCAGCCATTTATGAAAGAGGAATAGAGTCCATAATTATATAAATAGATTATCAATTTCATATTAATCAGATATCATTCAAACCCAATGGATTGGTAAAAAAAATATAAAATCTGAAAATAGGAGAACAGGATTAACACATAGTCACTATTGATACTATCTACAAAATCGATAATTAATGAGAATATACTGTATAGCACAGAAACTCTACTTAATGTTCTGTGGTTCCCTGAATGGGAAGGAAATCCAAAAATGAGGGTGTACATATATATATATGGCTGCTTCACTTTGCTGTACAGTGGAAAGTAACACAACATCGTAAAGCAATTATACTCCAATAAAAATTAATTAAAAAAAAAGAAAATGCCAAGTGTTGATGAGGATGAGGAGCAAGAAGAGAAGTTTACCCATTGCTACTAGACAGATAACTTACTTCAAACACTTTGGGAAACAGTTTGGCCATTCACACTAAAGTTATAGATTAGCACATCCTATGACTCATCAATTTGATTGCTTTGTATGCACTCCATAAGAACACGTGCAATGAAACAGAAAAAGAGACACAGATGTACAGAACAGACTTTTGGACTCTGTGGGAGAAGGCGAGGGTGGGATGTTTTGAGAGAACAGCATCGAAACATGTATATTATCTAGGGTGAAACAGATCACCAGCCCAGGCTGGATGCATGAGGCAAGTGCTCGGGCCTGGTGCACTGGGAAGACGCAGAGGAATCGGGTGGAGAGGGAGGTGGGAGGGGGGATCGGGATGGGGAATACATGTAAATTCATGGCTGATTCATGTCAATGTATGACAAAAACCACTACAATATTGTAAAGTAATTAGCCTCCAACTAATAAAAATAAATGAAAAAAAAAAAGAACATGTGCAATGTACATAAAATGGCTCATATAAACACCCACCAGAAAAGCAAACAACTCAAATATCCATGAAGATCAGAACATGTCTATGAATATTTTCATGCGATTAATAAGCTTGTCTTGCTCTCAAAAATAATACTGAATGAAATGAAAAAAATAGAAAAATACATTATTTCATTTATAGAATGTTTCTTTAAAATATGTTGTTTACAGAGTCATACATAGATGGTAAAGTTATAAAGAGAAGCAAAGGAATAATTTGCACATAAAATTTTTTTCCTCTGGTTGGAGAAGTGATGATAGTGAAAGGGAGAAATGATCAGAAGAATAAATAGCATTCTCAGGAGAAACAGATAATGTTCACAGCATTGTACTTTGGGACAAAAGTAAAGTCTCTCATGAGATATAGTCATTAGTCAATTTGCCAAAAAGACTCTAAATTTGAATGGTTTTGCTACTGAGACTAACATACACAAATAAATATATTAATCCTTTAAGGTGTCAGTTTTTCATAATTTACTACACTTTTCTATGCGGGATTATCTTTTAAAAACTGCTCTACAAAGGCTATTTAGGTTTTTATCTGTTTGCAAAAAACAATCTACTTCCAAGTGTGTCTGTTAACTTGAAAATTGGAGATGGAAGTTATGCTGAGACACATACCTGTATTTTATCAAGAAGGAGTGCTTTCTTAAACTCTAGGTGGGCAATTTTAATCATTTCATCTCTTGAAATTATTTCTCTGTTCATCTGGGGTGCAAGTGAGAGATGCACCTTTCTAAGAAAATGCAAATACCATTCCCATATCATTTCAGGAATCCCCGGGTAAAATATTCTCTTATCAGAAGATGCTAAAACTTATAACTGAGCCAGGAACTTCCAGGTGGAAAATGAATAGCTCTCCAATTTTAAGTTGTACAATATTCACTAGATAAGTAAGTATCTTCCTAAACTGTAAGCCCCTGGAAAAGATTTGGTAAATATAGGATGATGCCATGAAATTGTCTTTACTGTAATCATATAACTGATTCCAAAGCAGTAACACTGGTCTACAAACACGAAGAACATATGACAGATATATTAGACACAAGAAGCGAGTTAGTATCAAAGCTAAGGGTAAGCGCTTTCTCAGTCTTGGCTCTTTGTTTTGGCATCACTGTTTTCTGTTCTCTTGCTGTATTTGGCTTGCTGGATTTGTTGTATGGATTAGGTCTGCTAAGAAATCTTCCCCCTGATCATTATCGGTACATCAGTCTAACAGTATGATGACACTTCTGACACTATGGGAGTTCAGATCTATACCTTAGGTTAGGATATAAAATACTTCTTGGTGGCTCAGACAGTCAAGAATCTGCCTGCCATGCAAGAGATCTGGGTTCAGTACCTGGGTTGGGAAGATCCCCGGGAGAAGGGAATGGCTACCCACTCTGGTATTCTTGCCTGGAGTATTCCATGAGCAGAGGAGCCTGGTGGGCTACAGTCCATGGGGTTGCAAAGAGTTGGACACAAAAGCTAGCACTTTTACTTTACTTTTCTTTTTTTTAAAGAAGGGAATGAGAAGGAGAAAGGAAGTGTGGAATTAGTTGAGGCTGCAAGGTTTGAGTTCAGCTGCAATACTAAGAAACTTTGGAATTCTATGACTTTGCCAGTGTTAGATTCATTTTAACTATTCAGTGGTTAAGCACAGTGGTTAAGCTGAACTCTAGTGTTATAAAAAGTACCTCTGGGGTAACTCTAAATGGTAGATCTGCTGGGCTTTTCTTTCCATGAGATTCAGAGTTCCCATATATATAATTTTCTTTGAAGAAAGCTTCTGTACATAAAATAGATATTAAATCCTATGTTTTGATGAAAAGTACATTGATCAAAGTGTGCTTTTTAAAGGTACCATTTTATATAGGCTGTTTAATCTATACCAAAATCCTAACAAAATAAACTGAAAATGGTAAAGAAGCTTATAGAATATAATATGTCTATAATCGGTAGCACTGATGTTCACATCAAGGTTATTTGATCTCTATTTTTATGCTATATCTATTAACTACTGTGCTTTTTTGCCACACAAGTCATTGTGAAATACTTTTCATCAGAACTGAATTCAAATATGATAAAACTTTTACTAAAGTTCTATATTATCAGAAAATATGTAGCATTATGCCTGAAATATTTAGGGAAATGGTAACATATGGAGTTACCTATACTGAGGGAAGGGCTTCCCAGGTGGTGCTATTGGTAAAGAACCCTCCTGCCAGTGCTTGAGATTTAAGAGGCATGGGTTCAATTCCTTGGTCAGGAAGATTCACTGGAGGAGGAAATGGCAACTCCACTCCAGTATGCTTGCCTGGAAAATGCCATGGACAGAGGAGTCTGGCGTGCTCTGGTTCACAGGGTCACAAAGAGGTGGACACGACTGAAGTGACTTAGCATACACGTATACGGAGAAAAAGAGTTGCCTTTCTTAAAATATCTATATGGTTGAAGTTAATCTTTTCCTGAGTAGTATAAAGCATCAAGTCACAACATCAATTTAATATTTTATGCAAGTTGGGTTACACTGGAGTAGAAATGTCATTTTGTATATATGTCTAAGAAAAATGATGCCTGAACGTCATTGTGATTAGAAGTAAACAGGAAAGTGATAAAAAGGCATGTCTTGTGCCCACCAGTGATCTTCCCTCTTTCTAATTTTTTTCCCTTGCACCACCTGGCATGTGGGATCTTAGTTCCCTGACCAGGGCCCCAAACTGCACATCTTGCAGTGGACCACAAGTGGACCACATCTTATCCATGGACCGCAAGAGACGTCCTGCCATCTTCCCCTTTTAATTTGCATAATTTGAGATGAGTTTCTACCATTTTAACAAGAACCACAGATGATTCTGAACTTAGTGGTGAGTGGAAACAGCATTAAGAAATATTGTTTAATAGTGGGAAAATATATTGACAGTTAATGTTCATAAAATCTTAGAGTCTCTTAGTCTTTGATAGTAAGGTATAAATATACGTTAAATTTAAGTGCTGTTTATGTTGAATATGGAAGTTACTTACTCTTCTTCAAGATGTATATTTCTTTAAAGCTTTCAAAACTTTTAAGTTCCTCTAAGATTTTGAAACAGAAAAATCATGAAACAGAAAAATCCAGAAAGTATATGTAAAACAGGCATTTGAAAGAACACATCAGTACTGTTAAATCTTCGGTGGTTAACATATCTTTCAAAGAAAAAATTCAAAGTATTAAATTGTCTCTTAGTGTTACAAAATTTGCTTCTACTATATATTCTTCATTGTGGGCACTCATAATTAAAGTTTATAAGCACTTTTTAATCATTTCAAATTTACAGACAGGGAATATTATCAGCATAATTAAATAATGCCAATATAAATCATTATAATAGATAATAGCCTCAACTATGACAAGCTAGATAGCATATTAAAAAGCAGAGACATTACTTTGCCAACAAAGGTCCATCTAGTCAAAGCTGTGGTTTTCCCAGTAGTCATGTATGGATGTGAGAGTTGGACTATAAAGAAACCTGAGCGCCAAAGAATTGATGCTTTTGAACTGTGTTGTTGGAGAAGACTCTTGAGAGTCCCTTGGACTGCAAGCAGATCAAGCCAGTCAATCCTAAATGCAATCAATCCTGATTATTCATTGGAAGGATAGATACTGAAGCTGAAGCTCCAATACTTTGGCCACCTGATGTGAAAAAGCCGACTAACTAGAAAAGACCCTGTTGCTGCAAAAGATGGAAGGCAGGAGGAGCAGCAGCTGACTGAGTATGAGATAGTTGGATGACATCACCAACTCGAAGGACATGGGTTTGAGCAAGCTCCAGGTGTTGGTGATGGACAGGGAGGCTTGGCATGCTGTGGTCCATGGGGTTGCAGAGTCGGACAGGACTGAGTGACTGAATAGAAATCCTCACAATAAATAATAACCACAATTAGGCAAATCTGAGACAAACTGCTAAAACATGAAGGTAAAGTGATTATCTCAAGTTTTTCTAACAGAGAGAAGAAAAATCACACAATATATACAACAGAATAAAGAAAAGAATTAAACTGTCTTTTCTAAATGAAGTTGAAAAATTAATATAAACATATGTATAAAGTGCTATAAAAAATAAAGCAACCTATCTAGTGTTTTATATGCATTAAAAATATTCTTCAAAAAGGAAAGCAAAGACAATACCAAATGGATTAAAACTGAGAGGATTCTTTCTCAACAGATTTACAGTACAAGAAATACTTCTGACTGAAAGGATTGAGTATAACATTGATGTTCAGATCTATAACAAGAAATAAGGAGAAATAAGGAGAATATCACAGAGAATAAATACTTTGGTAAGTACAAAAGAATAGGAATATTAAAATGCATGTCAATTTAAAACTTCATTGATGCTTTAAATCAGGAATTATGGTATAATTTGAATTTTATAGTATATCTAGAAACAAAATATATGATAGAATAATTGCAAACAGTGTGAGGAAGAGATAATTATATTATTGAAACATTTAATGATTTTCATGAACTAGTGTTATTTAGAAGAAGCTGTGATGAATTAATAATGGATATTTTAATCTACAGCAATCAAAATATAATCAGGAGGATAGCTAAAAATACAGTAGAGGGCACAAAATGAACTACTAAATATACCCACTTAACCCAAAAAATAAGCAAGAAAGCATGAATAAAGGAAAGAAGAAGAGAATAAAGAACCAGAAAACTCATTCTAATGAACTGCAAATATCAATATTTATGTTAAATATAAATAAACTAAGCATAATGATTACCAAGGAGACTTTCTCAGAATGAATTTAAAAAGCAAATATTGGCTGTAACAATTATTAGAAGCATATTTTGAACACAAAAATAAACAAGTTGAAAGTAAAAGGGTAAAAAGAAATGCACAATGTAAACATCAACTATAAGAAACTTCTGTGGTTTACATTTACATCAGTGAAAAAATTACAATAAAAATTATTAGCAGATAGAGATTTCATAACAATAAAAGAACAATCATAAGAAAGACATTAACAAATTTGCATGTTCCTTTTCACATGATTGCAAATAATAGAATGAAAGGATAAATAGACAAGTCTATTATCAAATTTAAAGATTTAAAAGTTGCCCTTTCAGTAATTCCAAATACTTGTAAAGAAAAATCAATAGAATTGATGTCTAAACTGATTTGACCTGACTGACATTTTTCAAAAATGACAGAATGATCTCTGTTCATTTCCAAGGCAAACCATTCAATATCACGGTAATCCAAGTCTATGCCCCAACCAATAACACTGAAGAAGCTGAAGTTGAACGGTTCTATGAAGACCTACAAGACCTTCCAGAACTAACACCCAAAAAAGATGTCCTTTTCATTATAGGGAACTGGAATGCAAAAGTAGGAAGTCAAGAAACACCTGGAGTAACAGGCAAATTTGGCCTTGGAGTACAGAATGAAGCAGGGCAAAGGCTAATAGAGTTTTGCCAAGAGAACGCACTGGTCATAGCAAACACCCTCTTCTAACAACACAAGAGAAGACTCTACACATGGACATCACCAGATGGTCAACGCCGAAATCAGATTGATTACATTCTTTGCAGCCAAAGATGGAGAAGCTCTATACAGTCAGCAAATATAAGACCAAGAGCTGACGGTGGTTCAGATCATGAACTCCTTATTGCCAAATTCAGACTTAAACTGAAGAAAGTAGGGAAAACCACTAGACCATTCAGGTGTGACCTAAATCAAATCCCTTGTGACTATACAGTGGAAGTGAGAAATAGATTTAAGGGACTAGATCTGATAGACAGAAAGCCTGATGAACTATGGATGGAGGTTCGTGACATTGTACAGGAGACAGGGATCAAGACATCCCCATGGAAAAGAAATGCAAAAAAGGCAAAATGGTTGTCTGAGGAGGCCTTACAAATAGCTGTGAAAAGAAGAGAAGCGAAAAGCAAAGGAGAAAAGTAAAGATATTTCCATTTGAGTGTAGAGTTCCAAAGAATAGCCAGGAGAGATAAGAAAGGCTTCCTCAATGAACAATGCAAAGAAATAGAGGAAAACAACAGAATGGGAAAGACTAGAGATATCCTCAAGAAAATTAGAGATACCAAAGGAACATTTCAGGCAAAGATGGGCTCAATAAAGGACAGAAATGGTATGGACCTAACAGAAGCAGAAGATATTAAGAAGAGGTGAAAGAATACACAGAGGAACTGTACAAAAAATATCTTCATGACCCAGATAATCACAATGGTGTGGTCACTCACCTAGAGCCAGATATCCTGGAATGTGAAGTCAAGTGGGCCTTAGAAAGCATCACTACGAACAAAGCTAGTGGATGTGATGGAATTCCAGTTGAGCTATTTCAAATCCTGAAAGATGATGCTGTGGAAGTGCTGCACTCAATATGCCAGCAAATTTGGAAAACCCAGCAGTGGCCACAGGACTGGAAAAGGTCCATTTTCATTCCAATACCTAAGAAAGGCAATCCCAAAGAATGCTCAAACTACCGCACAATTGCACTCATCTTACACGCTAGGAAAATAATGCTCAAAATTCTCCAAGCCAGGCTTCAGCAATATGTCAACCAAGAACTTCCAGATGTTCAAGCTGGTTTTAGAAAAGGCAGAGGAACCAGAGATCAAATTGCCAATATCTGCTGGATCATCGAAAAAGCAAGAGAGTTCCAAAAAACATCTATTTCTGCTTTATTGACTACGCCAAAACCTTTGACTGTGTGGATCACAATAAACTGTGGAAAATTCTGAAAGAGATGGGAATATGAGACCACCTGACCTGTCTCTTGAGAAACCTGTATGCAGGTCAGGAAGCAACAGTTAGAACCGGACATGGAACAACAGACTGGTTCCAATAGGAAAAGGAGTACGAAAAGGCTGTATATAGTCACCCTGCTTATTTAACTTATATGCAGAGTACATCATGAGAAATGCTGGGCTGGAAGAAGCACAAGCTGGAATCAAGATTGCTGGGAGACATATCAATAACCTCAGATATCTGGATGACACCACCCTTATGGCATAAAGTGAAGAGGAACTAAAGAACCTCTTGATGAAAGTGAAAGAGGAGAGTGAAAAAGTTGGCTTAAAGCTGAACATTCAGAAAACTAAGATCATGGCATCTGGTCCCCTCACCTCATGGGAAATAGATGGGGAGACAGTGGAAACAGTGTCAGACTTTATATTTTGGGGCACCAAAATCACTTCAGATGGTGACTGCAGCCATGAAATTAAAAGATGCTTACTCCTTGGAAGGAAAGTTATGACCAATATAGACAGCATGTTAAAAAGCAGAGACATTACTTTGCCAACAAAGGTCCATCTGGTCAAGGCTATGGTTTTTCTAGTGTTCATTTATGGATGTGAAAGTTGGACTGTGAAGAAAGCTGAGCACTGAAAAACTGCTTTTGAACTATGGTGTTGGAGAAGACTCTTGAGAGTCCCTTGGACTGCAAGGAGATCCAACCAGTCTGTTCTAAAGACGATCAGTCCTGGGTGTTCATTGGAAGGACTGATGCTGAAGCTGAAACTCCAATACTTTGGCCACCTCATGCGAAGAGTTGACTCATTGGAAAAGACCCTGATGCTGGGAGGAATTGGGGGCAGGAGGAGAAGGGGACAACAGAGGATGAGATGGCTGGATGGCATCACCGACTCAGTGGGCATGAGTTTGAGTAAACTCCAGGAGTTGGTGATGGACAGGGAGGCCTGGCGTGCTGTAATTCATGGGGCTGCAAAGAGTCGGACATGACTGAGTGACTGAATTGAACTGAACTGACATTTTTATACAATTATATATATTTTTATATATATATATTTAAAGTTTTTAATCCAATAAAAATGAAAGCATGATTTCCCAAAAAGACTTGTGAAACAATAGCAATTTTATCCTAATAATGAAAATTGGAAAAATACCAAGCATCCCCAAGAGAAACTGTGGTTTAATCATATAACAGAACGTGTGTGCGTGCTGAATTGGTTCAGTCGTGTCCGACTATTTGTGACTCTATGGACTGTAGCCCGAAATGCTCCACTGTCCATAGGATTCTCAAGGCAAGAATACTGGGATACTGGAGTGGGTTGCATAGTTCTCCTCCAGGGGAACTTCCCAACCCAGGTATCAAACCCCGGTCTCTTATGTCTCCTGCATTGGCAGGCAGATTCTTTACCACTCACACCACCTGGGAAGCCTTATAACAGAATGAAAGTGTTACTGGCTCAGTCATGTCTGACTCTTTGCAACTCCATGGACTGTAGCTTGCCAGGCTCCTCCATCCATGGAATTCTCCAGGCAAGAATACTGGTGTGAGTAGCCATGCCCTTCTCCAGGGGAACTTCCTGACCCATGAATTGAACCATGGCCTCCTGCATTGCAGGCAGATTTCACATCTGAGCCACCAGGGAAGCCTGTAACAGAATTTGTTTTTGTTATTCAGTCACTCAGTCATGTATGACTCTTTGTGACCCCATGGCCTGCAGCATGCTGGATTTCCCTGTCCTTCACCATCTTCTGGAGCTGGAGATGATTGAGTGTCTGTTGAGTCTCAGCTGTCCATTGAGCCAGTGATACCTTCCAGTTGTCTCATTTTCTATTGTCCCCTTCTCTTCCTGCCTTCAATCTTCCCCAGCACCATGGTCTTGTCCAATGAATCAGCTCTCCACATCTGGTGGCCAAAATACTGGAGCTTCAGCTTTAGCATCAGTCCTTACACTCAATATTCAGGGTTCATTTTCTTTAAAATTAACTGGTTGGATCTCCTTGCAGTCCAAGGGACTCTTAAGAGTCTCCTCCAATACCACAGTTCAAACATATCAATTATTTGGCACTCTTTAAGGGTGGACCTTCTTTATGGTCCAACTCTCACATCTGGACATGACTACTGGAAAAAACATAGTTTTGACTATAACAGAATACTATTTGGCAATGAAAGAAATGAAGCATAGATACACTTGGATCAAAATGCCCAATTTTCTCTCTCTTTTTCTCTCCCCATAGAGGATAGATAGATAGACAGTAGCAACTGCTCAAACTACTGCACAATTGCACTCATCTCACACACTAGTAAAGTAATGCTCAAAATTCTCCAAGCCAGGCTTCAACAGTACGTGAACCATGAACTTCCAGATGTTCAAGCCAGTTTTAGAATAGGCAGAGGAGCCAGAGATCAAATTGCCAACATTCGTTGGATTATTAAAAAAGCAAAAGAGTTCCAGAAAAAAATCTATTTCTGCTTTATTGACTATGCCAAAATCTTTGACTGTGTGGATCACAACAAACTGGAAAATTCTGAAGGAGATGGGAATACCAGACCACCTGACCTGCCCCTTGACAAATCTGTATGCAGGTCAGGAAGCAACAGTTAGAACTGGACATGGAACAACAAACTGGTTCCAAACATAGAATGGAGAACATCAAGTCTGAATATTGTCACCCTACTTATTTAACTTACATGCAGAGTACATCATGAGAAACGCTGGGCTGGAAGAAGCACAAGCTGGAATCAAGATTGCCGGGGACATATCAATAACCTCACATATGCAGATTACACCACCGTTATGGCAGAAAGCGAGGGGAAAGTAAAGAGCCTCTTGATGAAAGTGAAAGAGGAGAGTGAAAAAGTTGGCTTAAAGCTCAATATTCAGAGAACTAAGATCATGGCATCTGGTCCCATCACTTCATGGCAAATAGAGAAACAGTGGAAACAGTGGCAGACTTTATTTTTGGGCGGCTCCAAAATCACTGCAGATGGTGACTGCAGCCATGAAATTAAAAGATGCTTACTCCCTGGAAGAAAAGTTTTGACCAACCTAGACAGCATATTGAAAAGCAGAGACATTACTTTGCCAACAAAGGTCTGTCTAGTTAAGACTATGTTTTTTTTCAGTAATCATGTATGGATGTGAGAGTTGGACTGTAAAGAAAGCTGAGTGCCAAAGAATTGATGCTTTTGAACTGTGGTGTTGGAGAAGACTCTTGAGAGTCCCTTGGACTGCAAGGAGATCCAACCAGTCCATCCTAAAGGAGATCAGTCCTGGGTGTTCATTGGAAGGACTGATGCTGAAGTTCAAACTCCAGTACTCTGGCCACCTGATGCGAAGAGTTGACTCACTGGAAAAGACCCTGATGCTGGGAAAGGTCAAAGGAGGGAGGAGACAGGGATGACAGAGGATGAGATGGTTGGATGGCATCACCGACTCAATGGACATGAGTCTGAGTAAACTCTGGGAGTTGGTGATGGACAGGGAGGCCTGGAGTGCTGCAGTCCATGGGGTCGTAAAGAGTCGGTCATGACCGAGCGACTGAATTGTACTTAGGCAACTCAGCACCATTTTCTACCTTCTGAGTTCTCTAGGATTTACATTTCTCAGAATCTCTGCCAGCAGGGTTCAATTTTATACTTGTAAATGATAGTTAATCACACATGATTGTAGGACACAAGAGAAGCAAATATGAGCCCTAACTCTAGAAAGATATCTGCAAAGTATTCAGTTTGTTTCCTAAAGGCATTTGATTGTGTCACATATCTTTACCTCCTATTTTTGCAGCTTCTTGACCCCCTGAAAGAAAGAAGTGAACTTGCAAGCTAGAGGTGGTTTTCTTGACCTTTTGCTCCTTCTGGTCTTTCAGTGGTTTTGCATATGCTGAACAACCTTAATTCCACCCCCTTCTGACTGAGGTAGAGAGAGTACTTCTTGTTTTTTGACTGAAGCCTAACAGAAACAAATCTAAAAATATATAGAAACAATTTCTATCAAGATATACTTTTTATACAGAAATTAAAGTTACTTAGTTTGATGAGCTTTATCTATCATGTACATGGAATAACCACAATAAAAATAAAAAGGATATCTTTAACTTACTAAAAAAGTTTCATATCTCTCTGGTCAATCACACCCAATTTTGAATTCTGAAGTCATAGAATATGTAAATTGACACCGAAACTTTGAAAACAGTACAGAGGTTCTTAAAAAGAGTAAAAACAGTGCAAATATTTTGTTTTTGTTTTTAGCCAATAAGTTGTGTCTGACTCCTTTGTGACTGCCAGACTCTTCTGTCCATGGGATTTCCGAGGCAAGAATACAGAAGTGGATTGCAATTTCCTTCTCCAGGGGATCTTCCCAACCCAAGGATAGAACCCATGTCTCCTACTCTTCCTGCATTGGCAGGGAGATTCTTTACCATTGAGCCACCTGGGAAACTAGCAATTCCACTTCTGGGTATTTTTCCAGAGAAAACAAAAATATTAATTTGAGAAGACATATGAACTCCTACCCAGGGCTTCCCAGGTGGCTCAGTGGTAAAGAAACTGCCTGCTGATACACGAGATACAAAAGACATGGGTTCGATCCCTGCGTCGGGAAGATCTTCTGGAGAAGGGAATGGCAACCAACTCAAGTATTCTTTCCTGGAGAATTCCGTGGACAGAGAAGCCTGGTGGGCTACAATCCATGGGATTGCAAATAATCAGACATTTTTGAATATGCATGCATGCACATGCACTCTTATGTTCGTTGAAACATTATTTACAATAGCAAAGATATAGATGCAACTTAAGTGTTCATAGACGGATGAATAGAAGATGTGATATATGTATACAAAAGTTTATTACTCAGACATATAAATGAATGAAATCTTGTCATTTGTGACAACATAGATGAACCTAGGGAGTGTTATACTAAGTGAATGTCAGACAGTAAAAAGAAAAATATGTATCATTTCACTTAGAGTCTAAAAGGAAATCAAATGAACAAATAAAAACAGACTTAGAGATACAGAGAACAAGCAGGTGGTGTTAAAAGGGAGGGGAGCTGGGGGATGAGAGAAATAATAGGCGAGGGAGATGAAGAGGTTTGAATTTCCAGTTCCAAAATAAGTGCTGCTGTGATGAAATGCACAGAATGGGAAAGATAGTCAAGAATATTGCTCTAACTGTATAGGGTCAACCAATAGCAAGAATTACCATGGTGATTATTTTGTGGTTTATAGAAATATGGAATCACTATGTTGTAGGTCAATTATGCTTTAAATAAATAAATAAGTTTTAAACAAATAAATAAAACTACAGGATGATTTCTGTTATTGAGCTTTTTATAAATAACATCAGTATATAAATATGCAACATCACAGAAAAACAAAGTTCAATTGTTTTGGAAATATTTATATAGCAACACCTGTTTCTTGAATGTTTAAAAGAATACACTCAGGATTATTCCGTTTCTGAAAGAGAAATCGCTATTTGCTGCTGTAAAAATGTTTCACGAAATAAAATGTTGCTCTGTGACTCACCTATATTGTGGTTTGTTATCCTCATAAGCAATGAGAATTTTTCAGGCTTAAATATAGGGTAATGATTTGTATTGAGTGCAACAATATTACAAACCTGTGTAAGATTTAGAAGGATGCATTCAGCTTCTCTTCATCTGTATCAGCTCTCTTGTAGCTCAAACAGCACTTTAAAAATACCAGATGGTCTCTATCTTCTTTTCTGAGGCAGGAGGAAATTGGGCCATTGTAGTTTTTATTTTTTATTCCCCATGAAGCAGTTTCTAGCTCCTGATTGTCAGTAAGAAAGTACTGTATAGTTAGAATTAGTATCTTTTCTTTCCCTTATTTACAACATAAATAAGGAGTGAGCACTTGGAAACATCTTAGGACTTACAAATAGTTACATTTCAATGTTGATAAGAAGAAAAATCATGTTTATTGAAGACCTAATGTATTTCAAGTATTAGAGTTGGTAAGCATAAAATGCATGTGTGCTAAGTCACTTCAGTCATGTCCGACTCTTTGCAACCTTATGAACTGCAATCTGCCGGGCTCCTTTGTCCATGGGATTCTCCAGGCAAGAATAATGGAATGGGCTGCCATGTCCTCCTCCAGGGGATCATCCCAACCCAAGGATTGAACCTGTGTCTCTTAAGTCTCCTGTATTAGCAGGCAGGTTCTTTACCATTAGCATCACCTGGGAAGCCCAAGCATAAAATAGGTCACATGTAATATTATCTGTTTTTCTTTTGGGGGGACTATAATTGTGACATTGAAGCAATGACTTTTACTTGATTTTTTACCTAAGATTAAAACTTTGGCCCAAGTACTTATTTTAATTGTATAGAAAATTAATCTTAATGTTGCTTTCATCATTTAATTGATAAGCTTAGTTTATTAAAGCCATAATAATTTCATAGAAATATTTTACTAAGAAGTAATCCTTCACCCTAGAAGGTATACACTTAATACATATTTGATACTTTACAAATTTTATTTTTATAACCTGATTTTTTGCTCTATTAGAAATGGAATGAGAACACTAGTCTTTTCCCTACTGTCTCAGTGAAAAAACTCTGTTCTTAATCCTACCATAACTGAGAACCAGACGTTCCCAGAGGGGCACACAGAAGGATTCTGACTTTTCAAGACCATTTCCAAGCAATAAGCCTAGAATAATATAAATTCCATTTCTTCCTGAGTGTGTTCTGATGGCTTTATTTTTTTTCCTATTTGTGAAACTATTATATTAAGAAATAAACTGAAGAGAAGTATTAAAATCATTACAAAAGGTACCTTAATATTCACCTCCCACCCTCCCATTTTTCCATTATTAACTAGAAGAGCTAATTCTTAAGCAACTTTCGCAGTTGTAAAAGCCTGATAAATAAATGGAAAAAGGAAGGAAGACCCAAGGTTGGTATAGCTCTTATTTTATCAGGGAAGGCTCAGGGAGATGATCCTTTGTAATCCTTTACCCCAGCCTTCAGCAAGTGCAACACAGAGAGGAAGAATACATCGGCCCCATATTATTGTGCTGCAAAAATAAAGCTGAAAGAATATTTCTAAAATGTAACTGAAGGTTCTCAAACATCTCTGTATCCTCAAACTAGCATCAGATAGAACCAAGATGACAGTATTAGCAAATTTAAAAAGATAACTCAGTTGAAAAACAATTAAATACAATCCTCCAATTACTTTTCAGTGAAGAAGTAGGTATGACATAGATTCTCCTCACTTTCCATGTGTTAATTTGTACCATAAATATATGTAAAAGCAGTTAAACTTTTTTTTTTCGATTGTTTTTTCTTTCCAAAAATAAGTAACTTCCTTTGTCATTCTTTTCTGTGGTGATTTTCTGTCTTCTTCTTATTATTAATTCTTTTTGCTTTCTAACACCGTTATTTGTCATTACAACAAGGGGGAGGCCCTATTATCTGAGGTCTTTGCTTTTTTTCAGGGGTCAGACTCTCTCTCCTTAGGTTTGCATCCTGAGGCTTTCTGCCAACTTCTATATATACCTCTCCTGTCCTTCAAAACTGAGCAAGTAACAACCAGGTTCTAGTGTTCAGAGAGTAGAATTCCACATCATTTTAAAATGCTTGTTTGTACTTCATGTTGTGTGGGCGCTTGATCGCTTCTTATCATCTCTTTGATATCTACTCATCTTCTGGGTACAATCATTTTACTATCTTCTTAGAGAGGGGGTACCTCTTATAGAATTTGCTTTGCATCATTTATAGTCACTCAGGTTTGAAGCTCTGGCTTTATCATGACTGAATCTGTGAATTATTATTTACAGCCCTCAATAGTTAATAATGGTTGAGACTGTGTGTCTTCTGATTTTGAAGAAGAATGAGAGCTCCACTTGTTAGAAGAACAGAGGTGTCTTCTTAGGCAGAAATACAGGTTGTGTGAGAGCTCAAATGTGGGCAGAGGGACCCCAGTGGAAACTGAGTAACCAAAGACTAAACTACTGGAGCTGAATTACCTTGTCAATTGTTAACTGATTGCCTCTCAGCTCTGCATGCACCCTTTAACAAATGCCCTGGTATAAATCACAGGGTTTCCTTATGTCTCCTTCAAAGTGAGCCCACCATTAAGTTTTCTCACTGGAGACCTCTGGAGGGCTATCACTTACATAAGATCTGTTCATCACAGTTCAGGCAGAGCAGACCTGGGAATGATCTTTCTGTAGCTTTCTGAACACTCTGAAGTCTGCGTCCTGGGCTAGGAATCAGGCACCCCATGTGGCCTACTCACTGCGAAGGCCTCTTGCCCTGACCAGTGCCTGGAGCTCCTCGTATGCCTCTGTACAGTCTGCAGGCAGCCTATGATGTGAAGAGTCACCCACCAAGCGGGGCTCCATCTGCAAGAACACACAGGTGGCACATTCTGAAGGCCGCCAGTGCTCAGACTCCTGGTGCATGTCTGTGCCACCTGTCATTTATTTCCTGCTCTCCACTTGTACCAAGGAGGGTGGCCTGTTCACAAAGCAGCGAGGATCAGCTCCAACCTGGTCAACAAGAGGACTCACAGTGAGCAAATTACATCTTCTCCAAATGGGACTCAACCCTTGCCTGTTTGTCCTTCCTTGGGTGTTATCCCATATTGTGCTTCTGTACACTCTGTATTATTCTTTTACCATAGATACTCCTTATTTCCATTAACCCCTGCCTTCATGTAACCTACCATGTGGTTTCGATCTTCTGATTAGATGCAGCATTAGATGCAGCATGCTATATAAGTCAAGTATAAAGTAATGCAGAACATGTGAAGCCTAAGAATTTTGAATACAAGGAAATGGGAACTAAGATTTTTGTTACTAATATTTTTGCTGTTGTTTTCTAAAATTTGTTTCCCTTTTACAAAGATAGCCTGAAATGTATTGTGACTCTTTGTGACCACATGGACTGTAGGCCAGCAGGCTCCTCTGTCCATGGAATTTTCCAGGCAAGAATACTGGAGCAAGTTTCCATTTCCTTCCTCAGGGGATCTTCCCAACCCAGGGATTGAACCCACGTCTCTTGCGTTTCCTGCATTGGCAGGCAAGTTCTTTCACAGCTGAGCCACCAGGTAAGTCCTAGAACTAATTGCAGTGGTGGCCAAATTTTGTTCCACCTTGTGTATCTTTGGCAGGGAAGATCCAAAGACGGTTTTCTCTTCATGAGTGGGTTTACTATGAAATTCATAAAGATTTTATTGATCACCAGAGAACACATGTTTCATGTCATGGAATCAGAAAAATTCCAGGCTCAGAACCCACACTGAGGACACAGCCTGTACAAGTTGTCAGCTTGAATCTCTACTTGAACAGTCCTCCTTTTAATAAAACACCTCCATTCATTCACATGAGGAAAGATGAATGGAAGGAAAAAAAAAAACTTTACCAAGGGAGACAAACGAATTTCCTTATTATTTTATACTTTGTCTTTTCCTCTGGGAATATTTGTAAATTTTTAAACATATCTTGTACAAGGATAACTATACATTAATATCAGAACAGTCCATGATGCAAGCAAAGCTAAAATGTTTCTAAATTTGTAATATAGTCTTAAATATAGGACCATTAAAAAGCAGATTTCTAGATGATAGTTATATGAAAGATACTTAAGCTAAAATAGTTAGAAATAAAGGAATAAAATGTAGTCACTATACCACCATCTTTTCTTTAAAGGAATACTACTTTAAATTTCAGTTAATGAGAAAGAGGATTTAACCAGAAATTGTATTCCCTCTTCTACACTTCTGAAAATTGGAAAGTAATGAAAATCCAACAGGTAGTAAAAAAGAATGAATAAAACCAGAGAACTTTTAACATACTGCAGTAAAACATTAGTAGCAATATGGCATAATGGTATCATTTGATTTGATTTTATATCAGGCCTCTGAAACAGTAATACTGATAACAGTAATATTATCAAAATTAACAACATAAATTATTCAATATCATATTAATAATTTTATTGCTATAAAATTATTAACTATATAAAACCCACACATCAAAAGTTTACCCAAAGACTTGGATGGTTGCTGTGGGGTAGAATAGAGTTATAGCTATACGAAGTCTTGTAGATAATCACTTCTATGACTGATATCTATTGTCTATGACTATATCTGTATATATGAACATGATCTGAAAATGAGCACCATTTTTCCTTTGATAATCTAATTCTTCCTCCCACTTTCTCTCTAATCTCACTTTAAGAAAATTCTCCCCAAATGTGCCTTCTTCATGGGATTTATGTTACAGTTTTTTGCTAAGGCAGTTAAAGGGCACAGTCAATGGATAGCGAGTGATGTAGGTTTAGCAGTAATGCCTTCAGATTTTGGAACTTAAGTGACAGAAGCAAAGACCAGGGACCAGGGAGTTCCTTTGTTATAGTGACAGCTTCAGTGAGAGGACTAGTTGTTTATCTGTGTGACCTTTGCTGTCATTTCTGCTGCTTAATCCTCCACAGTTTCTGTGGGAACTGCCACTTCCCTAAATCCAATCTTCCACCATCCTAATGATTCCAAGAGGCCCCAGTATTTTGCCACTAAATCTTCTTGCTTAAAATTATTTAAAGATATCGTAGTTTTTGTGGCCAGTTATTTAAGGAATGTTCTCTGCTCTTTTTGTCTGAGTATATCACATAAGTAGATCCATTCCTAAAGCCCTCACAAATGAAACATAGTCTAGAAGGTGGAATTAGATCATATTTCTAATAATGGTTCTCTCCATGATCATGCTTCTCTGTATTCCTCTTTTTTACCACCTGTTGGATTTTATCATTCTATACTTCCAGCTGAGACTTTTGGGGTGATTCTACTTAGCTTAAGGCATTAGTGCTTTTAAATGCAAGTTGATTTATTTATACATTTATAATATTTTATGATTTTAATATTTAATCTAAAATATTCAGTAAGAAAAAAACATAGAAAGGACAAGATGCAATAATATCTTAAGCTTCAAGCAACATTAACTCTTTTCTGTTCTTATATTTTTGGCTTTACAATTTTCTTTGTACTTTCTTAAAGTAGACTTCTTAATGTTTTATTACTTCATTAACTGAGCCCCCTTAAACATAAATCTAAATATTGTTTAATACAGATGACTGTCAACTTAATGATAGTTTAACTTTAAAGTTTTTAAAATTTATGATGGTGTGAAATAAATATGCATTCAATAGAAATTGTACTTCAGATTTTACATTTTGATTTTTCCCTGGGCTAGCAACATGCAGGGTGACTCTCTTTAGTAATACGGGGCAGTAATTCCCAATCAGCCATGTGATCACAAAGATAGACAACCAATACACTTAATGACCATTCTGTAACCAGACAACCTGTTTCACTTTTCACTTTCAATACGGTATTCAATAAACTACAGGAGATATAAAAAAAAATTTTTTTTAAGTAGACTTTGTGTTAAATGAATGTGCCCTAGTATAGGACCAAAAACAAACCATGTTCTGAACATTCAGGTAGGCTGACTAATTTGATTCCTGGTTTGGGGAGATCTCCTGGAGAAGTAAATGGCAACCCACTCCAGTATTCTTGCTTGGAAAATACCAAAGACAGAGGAGCCTGGCGGGCTACAGTTCTTGAGGTTGCAAAGAATCAGACATGCCTGAACAAGCACATATGCATGGACTAATTTATGATATTCAGTAAGTTAGTATATTAAACACTTTTTTGACTTTTGATATTTTAGTTTACTGGAATAGAAACACACAACAAGAGTGTGTATATATATATATGTATATATGTGTATATATGTATATATATATGTATATATGTGTATGTATATATGATATTTTGGGCTTCCATGGTGGCTAAGCTGGTAAAGAATCCACCTGCAGTGCAGGGGACTCCAATTCGATTCCTGGGTTGGGAAGATCCCCTGGAGAAGGGAAAGGCTACCCACTCTAGCATTCTGGCCTAGAGAATTCCATGGACTATATAGACCATGGGGTCGCAAAGAGTAGGACACGACTGAGTAACTTTCACTTTCACTATATGATATTTATTGTTAGTAGAAGTCAAATAATTACATAATTTATATTTATACAGAATATTTAAAGTTATATAATGAAATCAATTGATTCATTTTTATGTGTGTACAGGCAATACAAATGAGACATTAGGAGGAGCCTGGTGAGCTACAGTCCATGGGGTCACAAAGAATCTGACATGACAGGGCAACGTGATTCTATTTTTGCACATCAATTATACACTACTGTTTGTGTTTGTTCAGCTTAAATTTTAGTTTGGCTTTGGAATATTATAACCTCATTCCCTTTAAAATGGATTAATATCTCCAAAATACAGTGAAAAAAACATGAGTATAGACTAACATAGGATCTTACAGGGACAAGTAAATTAGCAAGTATGACAAGTATATCTTTCATACAAATGCCTGAAACAATGTTTGAGTTGGATTTAATGTCTCAGGAATCCATTCTTCTCTAATTTCCATAGTGGCCTCTGCTAGAAGATTTTGTCAAATTAATGTAATGAGGCTATCAGGGCTTTTATTTCATCATTATACAAACAGTGGCAAATCTAATTTTATATATATATATCATAATAAATTATATTTTCATGAATGCATTAGAGCTTTTCAATAAAAAGCAAAATAAGCTAAGAACAGAAAATTCAACAAAACCAAAAAGGCAGTCTTCAAAGATGATGCCTTCATATATATAGAAAAGATAAGTACATGTAATGTTATTGCCAAGACATTTATAACTTCAAAGCCAACCTGTATTCTATAAAATGAGAGAAAGAACAATGTGTGTTTGCCAACATTTCTTCCTCAAATGATACTTTTAGATATTTCATAACACAAATGACACAGTGTGAAGAGCAATTGCTGTCATTTGGGTATGGTGGTAGGTATTTCAGTTTACAGTCTAATAAATCCACTGATGTGCAGAATATGAATCATCTCTTTGCATGTGTGTATGTTGTATATAAGGGAAACTACAAAGCTTCTTTTTTATCATTGAAACCCATGCTAGAGAAAGAGATAATTTTAACTGTGTCGGGCATTATGTTGAGCTGTAGGTAAGCTCAAAAGAAATGCTTCAGAGCCAGTACTGACAGAGAATCAGCTGTTTGGGGGGCAAGGTAAAATATTCCTACGCAAATAGAAGTTAGAATAGAATGCCTGTTCATACATTGTTTGATTATTCCAAGACAACGACTGGTGATCAGTTGCACGCCTCATCCGGATTCAGTGCAAAAGGGGTATTTAACATTTTTAATACAACCAAATCATGGCCAGGGCTTATATACACATAGCATACTGTGCCATTCAAACAAAACAAAGCAATAGGATTTAAGTTTCCATATTGAAACACTGTGTTAAGGGAAAAAGAGATCACATAAATCTTACAAGGAGTGAAGAGATTATATATTATTTGCTTAAACCAATTACTTACTTTGAGTTCTAGTGGCTTCTTCCAAGTGGCTTATTCTTACTGATCATTATCCAAGGAGGCAAAATATCTGTTAAGCTTATAACAGCTTTCTCTGGAAAAAAAACTGAACACACAATTGTGCTCCTTCAGATGGCAACGTGTCTATTTGGATACAAATTTGTATTTTTCAATATTTGAGGTATTGCTCTATACTCTCTGGGACTGTTTTCCTTCTGAACAGTTAAACTGTATGAAAAAAAAAAATTCAAACACTTGAACTCATACTTGAAAATGTAAAATTGTAAATTGTGTATGTGTAGTTGCTGAGTTGTATCCAGCTCTTTGCAACTCCATGGACTGTAGCCCACCATGCTCCTATGTCCATAATATTGCTGAGGTAATATTGTGAGCCCACTGGAGTGGGCTGCCATTGCCTGGAGAACCAGGGGATCTTCCCAACTCAGGGATCGAACCTGCATCTCCTGCCTTGGCAGGCAGATTCTTTACTGCTGAGCCCCCAGGGAAGCCCAAAATCTCATATAGTAGTGACAAGGTCTAAGAAAGGTAGATGAGAAAGCTGACCTTGAATTTAACTTGTTACAAATTTCACAAAATTGGGAAATATTATTAAAATATCAGCTATCAGCTGATAATCATTTATCATAATAAATTCTAAAATACTATATTTTATAGTTTAAAAACTACTTTTTAAAGTAGCTTTAAAGTATTTTTTTCTAAAATTGTTGACCTCACATATGATGAATACCTTTTAAATGATCACTTACAATTTTAGTAACTAGTGATTAAGGTAACAGAAATTATCCAGTCAATGTTTTATAGTGGAGAAAATTAGTCCTTTATAGAAAAGTAACTTGAAAATGAAGTGACATTAATAAAGAAGCTAAAAATTACAGGAGAATGGTGTAAACTCTAGGTTAAGAAATGTATGTAACAATGATGCTCATCTGTCCTAACCAACTCAGATTTTAATTTTTTTACTTACTTGATTTTATCCCTTGCCAAATCTTTGTCATCTAGAACTTTACACATTAAATATGCCAGATAACACAATGGTTATTACAATGACTAAATTGGTGACAGTCTAATCGTTTGTTTTTAAAATGTAAAGAAGCTGACATGCTTTTTTTTTTTTTTTTCCAGCAAGTAGTTTAAAAAATCTGAAATTCAGAAAGTGAAATGTTTCTTTAAGATTTTAATATATTTTAAAGTATTCTGCTTATAAAATGAACATTAGAATAGCACATGAGCTAAGGGTAAAGATTCTGGAGGAAAATTGTCTTGTTTTAAATTCTGAATCTATCATTCATTAGCATTACATTTGTGAAATTTCCTTAGCTAACCCATACTTTAATTACACTTCTATAAAATTAGAATTATATAGGAACAGTGTACTTAATCACAGAAACTGAAAATTTTTGCAAAGATAAAATGGTATAAATATATTTCAAAAAAGTCACTCAAATGAAAAACCTAAAATAATATGTAAATAAATATATCTTATACTTTGGGATGGGAATACTAGACAACCTTCCCTGCCTCCTGAGAAATATGTATGCAGGTCAAGAAACAAGAGTTAGAACTGACTTGGAACAATGGACTGGTTCCAAATTGGGAAAAGAGTACATCAAGGCTCTATATTGTCACCTGCTTATTTAACTTATATGCAGAGTACATCATGCAAAACGATGGCCTGGATGAAGCACAAACTGGAATCGAGATTGCCAAGAGAAATGTTAATAACCTCAAATATGCAGATGGCACCACCCTCATGGTAGAAAGCAAAGAGGAACTAAAGAGTCTCTTGATAAGGGTGAAAGAGTAGAGTGAAGAACCTGGCTTAAAACTCAGCACCCAAAAAACTAAATTCATGGGATCCAGTACCGTCATTTCATGGCAAATAGATGGGGAAACAATGGAAACAGTGACAGACTTTATTTTCTTGGGGCCCAAAATCACTGCAGATGGTGACTGCAGCCATGAAATTAAAAGATGCTTGCTCCTTGGAAGAAAAGTTATGACCAACCTCTCTCTCTCTAAGTCGTGTCCGACTCTGTGCGACCCCATAGACAGCAGCACACTAGGCTCCCACGTCCCTGGGCTTCTCCAGGCAAGAACAATGGAGCGGGTTGCCATTTCCTCCTTGAATGCATGAAAGTGAAAACTGAAAGTGAAGTTGCTCAGTCGTGTCCGACTCTTCCCAACCCCATGGACTGCAGCCCACCAGGCTCCTCCGACCATGGGTTTCCAGGTGAGAGTACTGGAGTGGGGTGCCATCGCCTTCTCCGATGACCAACCTAGATAGTATATTAAAAAGCAGAGACATTACTTTGCTGACAGAGGTCTGTCTAGTCAAGACTATGGTTTTTCCAGTGGTTATGTATGGATGTGAGCATTGGACTATAAAGAAAGCTGAGAGCCGAAGAAATGATGCTTTTGAACTGTGGTGTTGGAGAAGACTCTTGAGAGTCCCTTGGACTGCAAGGAGATCCAACCAGTCCATCCTAAAGGAGATCAGTCCTGGGTGTTCATTGGAAGGACTAACGCTGAAGCTGAAACTCCAATACTTTGGTCACTTGATGTGAAGAGCTGACTCATTAGAAAAGACCCTGATGCTGGGAAAGACTGAAGGCAGGAGGTGAAGAGGATAGCAGAGGATGAGATGGTTGGATGGCATCATAGACTCAATGGCCACGACTTTGAGCAAAGTCCAGGAGATGGTGAAGGACAGGGAAGCCTGGCACTCTGCAGCTATGGGATCACAAAGAGTTGGACACGACTGAGTGACTGAACAACAACCTCATACTTTTGGATATACTATTGCTATACTACAAAGATATTAACATTCTCAAATTAATCTTCAAATTAACATTCTAGCTGGATAAAATCAAATTTCAGTATTTTTGTCAACATTTCCCTTAATATATGCACAGAAGAATAATGGCCTTGAGGTTGACTCACAGCAAAAATGGAAACTATAGCAGACACGTGCTTCATCACTCAGTCATGCCCAACTCTTTGCAAACCCATGGACTGCAGTCCACCAGGCTCCTGTGACCATGGGGATTCTCCAGGCAAGAATATTGGAGTGGGTTGCCATGGCCTCCTCCAGTAACACATAATACAAAGCCATACTATAAAAGAAAATCCTTTGTCTGTTTCTTCATTTGCTATTATTTTCTCCCAATCTGAGGGCTGTCTTTTCACCTTACTTATAGTTTCCTTTGTAGTGCAATAGCTTTTAAGTTTCATTAGGTCCCATTTGTTTAGTTTTGCTTTTATTTCCAATATTCTGGGAGGTGGGTCATAGAGGATCTTGCTGTGATTTATGTCGGAGAGTGTTTTGCCTATGTTCTCCTCTAGGAGTTTTATAGTTTCTGGTCTGACATTTAGATCTTTAATCCATTTTGAGTTTATTTTTGTGTATGGTGTTAAAAAGTGTTCTAGTTTCATTCTTTTACAAGTGGTTGACCAGTTTTCCCAGCACCACTTGTTAAAGAGGTTGTCTTTTTTCCATTGTATATCCTTGCCTCCTTTGTCAAAGATAAGGTGTCCATAGGTTCGTGGATTTATCTCTGGGCTTTCTATTCTGTTCCATTGATCTATATTTCTGTCTTTGTGCCAGTACCATACTGTCTTGATGACTGTGGCTTTGTAGTAGAGTCTGAAGTCAGGCAGGTTGATTCCTCCAGTTCCATTCTTTCTCAAGATTACTTTGGCTATTCGAGGTTTTTTGTATTTCCATACAAATTGTGAAATTCTTTGGTCTAGTTCTGTGAAAAATACCGTTGGTAGCTTGATAGGGATTGCATTGAATCTATAGACTGCTTTGGGTAGAATAGCCATTTTGACAATATTGATTCTTCCAGTCCATGAACATGGTATGTTTCTCCATCTGTTTGTGTCCTCTTTGATTTCTTTCATGAGTGTTTTATAGTTTTCTATGTATAGGTCTTTTGTGAGGGTGGGATATTTCAAAAGAACAGCATGTATACTATCTATGGTGAAACAGATCACCAGCCCAGGTTGGATGCATGAGACAAGTGCTCGGGCCTGGTGCACTGGGAAGACCCAGAGGAATCGGGTGGAGAGGGAGGTGGGAGGGGGGATCGGGATGGGGAATACGTGTAAATCTATGGCTGATTCATATCAATGTATGACAAAACCCACTGAAATGTTGTGAAGTAATTAGCCTCCAACAAATAAAAAAAAAAAAAAAATCAAGTCAGTAAGCAAAAAAAAAAAAAGAAAATCCTATAAAATAGGAACAAGAGAAATATGCACTCTTACAGAAAAAAGAAAAAAAAGACAAAATACATAAGCATCTGAGGAGATGTTCAGATTAACTTGTAGTTAGGGAAATACAGATTAAAACAATTATGGGTTCAGTGAATCTCCAACAAAATGGCAAATATTATAAAGCTAGACAATACCTCAAGGTGCTGGAGGATACAGAAACATGAACATATGCATCGAAGGTAAACGTAGGGACTGCTTAGGTCAGAAAAAATACATTTCATTGCCTTAGAATCTTATTCCTTTTTATATCTTCCTGAGAATTTTCATGTAAGGATATATATGAGGATGCTTATCACAATGTTAACTTTTGAGCCAAGGATTGGAGGTAATCTTGGATTTTTATCACTAGTAGAATGAATAATTGAAGCATTATAAGTGTATGCTCTAATTATGAGTACATTAAAAAATATCTGAGTATAAAGCTAAGAGTCAGAATGTCCTGACTTACCATTTCCACAGAAAAAATATTACTAAGAAGCTGAACAAATGCAGTGATGTGGATGTGTGTGTGTGTGTATGAGTGCACTCCATCGCTCTCAGTCATGTCTGATTATTTGCAATCCCATGGACTGTAGCCTTCTATCCATGGTATTTTCCTGGCAAGTCGGAAGTAGGTTGCCATTTCCTTCTCTAGGAGATCTTCCCAACCCAGTGATCGAACCCTCATCTTCTGCATTGGCAGGTGGATTCTTCACCACTGAGCCAGCTGGTAAGCCTATGTATATATACCCTAAATACACCTGCCAATGGCATTTAATATTCAAAAATGGAAAACTGATAAAAATTGTACTATGATGTAATAAGTTTATAATGGTAATTATTGAAAAGGAAGACTAAAGAACACAAATTACAAGCACATTTTTTTTTGATAAAATCTTAATTCATCTGCATATACATATACGCATTGTCCCCTACAAAGTAGCACTGGCTAGCGACCTCTGCAAGGATCGAATTATAAACCGTTGCAGTTGTTGACGTTCAACGCCTGATGAAAGGAGTTAAGGGTAGAGATCAAGACTGAGGCACTCTGTGCTACTGGACAAAATAGTGGGAAATTTCTTCAGATAGATATTTTCAGGAGATTTAAGGACCCGATACTTGCATCTCTTCATATCCAGGAAAGCACTAAAATTTTTCATGGTGACATCTGGTCCTCGAGACTAGTAGTAACCTTCTGCAAAAAATGTGTGCTTGATTAAATGTATTCCCCACTCACCAAAATCACACACATACTGACCTTCACTCCACTTCCTGGGAGCAGTTTCTCAGAGATATCTGAAATGCTGTCTCTTGGGCTATAGTTCATTGAGATTTCAAATGATCAAGTCACAATTTCTAATTTTTTGATTTTTCCCCTTGAAGTACATATATATTTCCACATTTTTTCCTGTTTTCATATACCTTTTTTATTTTTCCCTTTAAAACTCAACAAAAATTAAACATGCATTCAGAAACACTTAAAAACTCATGATACTCTTCAAATTTGGTTTCACCAGATTTTACTTTTCACTGATTTTGAACCAAAAAGAAAGCAAAATTACCTTCTGAATCTGGAAAGAAAGGGACATTTTCAAAAACAAGCTGTCAAAGTTCTGGTTAAAACCTTGCCAATTGTTTGAGATAGAAGCTGAAAAATATTGTCTAATTTTCCAGTATCAAGTTAAGGTCATACAGAAAGATTATTTCCTAAGCATTCTATATACAACTAGGTTTCTCCCTGGTGGTAAATTAGAAAACAAGTACTATACTATAAAGTGTTTTGATTCAAGTCAGCTTACTAAGTTCTGTCTGGAAAATCCAGATATCTTGGGTATTTGGGCTACCCTGTCCTGCCCCCAGGCCCAGAAATACTGACCTGTATATTCATTCATATTCACCTGTATATACCTTAGGAAAAATTAGGGAGTTGGATGCACATGATTTGTGGTTCAAAGACCTAAGAATTTTTATGTATAATGTCAGCTGTTAGTCTCTTCTTTCTAGTAGAGATTGCCATTTTTGTAATTAAATTCATTGAGGTTTCATTGAGTCCTCACTTATATAATCTCTCTTAAAAACAGTTTGAAAGCACTCCCCAACTTCCACACACAAACTTGTTCATTCAACATGTTTCACTATTAGAGTCAAATTCACTATTTTATAACATCTGCATCTTGATCATTATATACAACAAAAATAAAACACTAATGATAATTCTCCATTTAAAGAGGGCAGACCCTAGATAAATTTTACATTGAGTTCAAGCATTAGACAAAAAATAGATAACACAATGTAAAAAAGCTAGTAAATTATTATTATTATTTAGATCTTTACTTGGTTTTTGCTATTTTTAGAATAATTAGCTATGTAATCATAATTTGTCATTACATTAAGAACTTAAAAATTCAATTAATATTCATAAAATGGGTATTGTGCATGTCGGTGTAGGACACTACATAGTAAGTTTACAGAGGTTAAAAAAAAAAATCTTCTCTTTGAAGATAATTTGGCTAGAACATCTCCTAAATCCCTTACTATTCTACAGTGCTAAAGTCTACAATGTAATTCTAACAGAGGATTAAGTATTACTTGTTTTCTTTTTATTGTACCTGCTGTGTGACCTTAGAAAATGATTTAAACCATTTGAATATTAGTTTCATTATCTGTAACTCAAAGTCATGGTGAGGATTATTCTGAAAATATATGCAAAGTACTGTGTATGTTATGCTTATTCATGACAGCATTTTGATACTGCCATTTCAATTGGACACTTAAATTTTATTTTGCATCTTAATATAGTGCATATATAATTTTTAAAATAATGCATTATGAAAACAGTGCATAAAGTTCAATGCCTTTATCTACTGAAGCCAGGACAATAATACTATGACATGAAAGTACTTTTAGTTTTTTAACTTATAATGACAACAGATTAAAGCCAAAATCATATCATCCTTGATAAAACTAGTGGGGAATAAAGTTTAGGAAGTAACAAGCAAGCAATCATCAAATAAACAACAAAAGAATCAGCAAATGTATAATTCATGTGTCCTGGCTATTTATTGTGTTTCGTACTTTGTTATTACTCTCTATGTGAATAAATGTGTATCCCAATAAATATCCTCTTCAATGTTTCTATGTAGTGACCTTCACAAAGGAAAAATAAACTCAAAGTGTTTTCAATCCATTAATGGGGTCATGAGAGTGAGCCATGGCACAAATATTTTATTATAAAAGCAAGTGAGTTATATTTATTAGAGTGCAACATTAAATTATTATAATGCTTTATAATGGAAAAGGTAATTTGAAGATATAATCACTGTTTCAAGCTATTAACAAATTTTCATTATTATTCTTTATTCAATTTCCTACTCTAATTTGGTTTTCCTGCAGAAATGATTCTTAGACTTAAAAGCTTTCATTCCAAATCCAAATTCAAGGGCAAAAAGAATCACAATAGCAAACCAAAGTCAGTTTCTTTTTACTTACTTCTGCTATTCTTCAGTGTGAATAGGCAGGATAATGTGAACTATTTTTATTAAGAAGACCAGATAATGAATGATTTAGAAGAAAAAAAAAGAAAAAAGACTGTTCTCTTACTCATAAAAGCAGATCATAGAACTGATAATCTTGTCCTTAACTCTCATATACAGTAGGGGTATGCATTCATCTTGGTATTTTCATTGTACAACAAAGGCTAAAATTAGTTTGTTTGTTTTTTTCTTATTGTCTATGTACTTTTTATTCTCCTTACATTTTCACATAGGATTATCATTCATTAAAGTAGAAGTATCATGCTTTCTCTGTGTGTGTGTTTGAAAAGAAAAGAAACAAAAACTGCTGCTACAATGCATGTAAAAATGAAAGCTAATATTATATGATACATTCATTAAATTTTTTGAAAGGATTGTAGACAGCAAACACCGTATTTTGAAAGATGATAAACGAAAGTCTGAGTAAAGTTATATCACTTGCTTAAAGTCACATAGCAAAGTTATTATCTATAATTTAGGACCTCAATGCCTGATTCCAAAACAAGTGCTATGTCCATAGACCACCATGCCACAAAAACATGAAAAATCAAACTAAAAATACATATTCTATACATTATGAGAAATATATTCCTACATGAAATATATTTTTAGAGATTTATTCATTTATTCAACAACCTACTTTAGACAGACTGTCATTGCTGCTGAAACAAAGGCATGAATAATATGGACAAGTTTTTCCTGTCATGGAGCTTCTACTGTGGTGATAGAAAAACAGAATAAACAAATAATTAAACACTGTATATTTTAGATATTAATAGATCCCATGGGGGAAATGTAATTTTGTACAATGGAGAATTATAGAAGAAAGTATTTTCAGGAGAATAGTCAATGGAGGACCCATCCATGCAGTGATATTTGGAAATTAGACTCCAATACATTGGCCACCTGATGCGAAGGACTGACTCATTTGAAAAGACCCTGATACTGGGAAAGATTGAAGGCAGGAGGAGAAGGGGATGACAGAGGATGAGACGGCTGGATGGTATCACCAACTCAATGGACATGAGTTTTAGTAAACTCCGGGAGCTGGCGATGGACAGGGAGGCCTGGCATGCTGCAGACCATGGGGTTGTGAAGAGTCGGACATGACTGAGTGACTGAACTGAGCTGAACTAGACTTAAATGGTAATATCTGAAAGAATCAAATATGCTTGCATTGAAAAAAGAGAGTCCTAGACAAAATTGAATAGCTGCTGCAAACATTTGGCTATAGTGCCTAAAGAGTCTGCTGATATACTTGGTATCATAACATGAAGAATCAGAAATGGTTTTGTATTTTGAGTTTGGGCAACTGGACTGGAGCTATGGATATGTAAAATACACAGAAAGGAAATGATTTGGGGAGGTCAAGTACTGTGGAGATTCAATAGCTTCGATGTGAATTTATTAAGTTTCAGATATCTATGCAAATTGACATTAAGTAGGTAGTTGAGTAAGGGGGAAAGGCACAGAAATATTTTTTAAGACAAGGAGACAAATTAAGATAGCTTGAAGAGAAGATTTAAAGTAAGAACAAATAATTAAACCTGACTTCCTCCTACTATTTGGAAGAGAAAACTCTAGAGATTGAAAATGAAAGGCTCATAAGGAAAGAGAGAATAGTATTATGCCTTGGAAGAGAAGACATGCCTCAAGAAAACAAATTAATCAACTGCTTCTACTTCTGCTAGAAAGCACACAATTTTGACTGTTAGCATATATACTGGAAGTACAGTCATCTTTGGTAATCTTGGTAAACCTGAAAAAAGCACAATTGGTGGAATTGTGAAAATAAGAAGTTGAAGACTGAAATACAGCAAGGTCTTGCTGTGAATATTGTAAAATAGTAAAAATCATTGATATCAACGTGGGATAGAGGAAGATTTTTTTTTCTTTTTCAAATAGAAAAGTCTAGACTCTGATTTCATATTGATAAAACTGATCCAGAAGACACAGGAAAGAAATGATGCAGGAAAGAAGACAGTGACACAAATGAAATGTTCTGTAAGAAGAGGAATGTATTTGGATTATGAGAAAGTGAGCCTCCCGAAAAACAGTGGTACAGTATAAATGGTAAAACTAAACAAACCAGAGAGAACATGACTGAATACAGGTAGTGATTTTTTAGTACTGAGATGTGGATAATCCTATATAATTGATACAATTATTGTATAATATTATATATATATATGTATATATATAGATCCAATTATATAATTGATCCAATGTTTTCAATTTGTTACATTCAATTTGTCTTTCAGTAAATATATTTTGGGTTAAGCTGTGTGGAGAAGCAAGTGAAAAAGATGTGTGTCATATAGCCTACATTCCAATGGGAGGAGGCATACAATAAAAATATATTTAATACTATATAAGCTTTGATAAATGTTATGATATAAAAAAATAAAGATCAGTTGAGAGGACAGTGATGGAGTTTCTGTTTTGTATGCAATGGTCAAAGAAAGCCTCTCAATGGGGATGGCATGCAAACACTGATTAATGAAATGAGAAAACGGGCTATATGTTATCTGGGGGACAGTGTTTAAAGAGAAAAAGTAGCAAGTCCAGGGATAATGAGGTGCCGTTAGTGGGTTTCAAGAACAGCAGAGAGGCTGTTACGGCTGCCTCAGAAGTAGAGTGGAAAAGACTGGTAGGAAATGTGATCTGAGTGGTGGCAAGAAGTTCATTAAGGGCTTTATAGGCCATGCAAGAATATCGAGGTTTTTGTGAAGTTCAAATGGGAGAAGAAGGAAACTTTTAAGCAAAGTAGAGAAATGATCTTATGTACATTTTAAAATTATTTACAAGCCTCATGTATGAGACTGCTTTTTAAGAAGGGAAACTGTCAGAGCTAGGTGAATGGGTAAAGGGTCTAAAACAGATAATTAATCAGAGAAAACAGCTGTAGGTGGAGGACATTTTGAAATCCAATGTCCTTGTAAAGCAATTTACAAATCGAGTCATCCAGAAACCCGGGGAAGCATGGGTGGATTTAAAGTTTGCAAGGTTTGAAGTTTGACTTTATGTCCCAGTTTCACCCTGTTTTTGTAGTGTAATTACATCAATGTAATGCTTCTTTTCACTTTTAAAAGTATCTAAATTGGGAAAATTAAGTATATATGCATCCAATGTTAAGAGTAAAATAGGTCCTCTACTAATATATGCAAATGATTTTTACAGCTTAGCCAAAAAAAAAAACAGGTAGTAATGTAAACTCTTGTGTGTTTTTGTGTGTATGTGTGTGCATGTGTGTGTGTGAGTGTGTACCAAGTGTATCTTGAACAACAGGATAGAGGTTTGTGGTAAATTTGGAGAATAACTTAAGAGTAATGGAACACAGTTATATGGTAATGTATGTTTGTCTGTAATTTTAAAATCCTTTAACTCAGCATACAATCATAATGAAATACAAACAAATATATAGTTCTTATATTTTATAGTTAACCTTATTAAAGAAATATTAGTTTAAAATCATGGTAGTACATTCCCTCCAAGGTGAATACCTTGGTTCAATTCTAAAAATATACATAAATGGCCTGATGACACGAATGAAAAGCTCACTTTTTATCATAGATACACACACACACATCTGATAGTATGTGTTTGTGTGTATTCTGAAATTTTATCTGGTGTCCTCATATGAAGTAAAAAACCTCATAGTTCTTTAATTATTAAATTAGGAAGATTCCTGATAATTTGACTTGTTTCCTATAGTAATCACAGTTAATAGTAACTCCAACATTGAAATAAATCAACAAAGAGATTAAATGCTCCCTATCATTTAAATTAGTAAATTTATACATCAACACTGTGTATATGTGATTATGTTTAGAACTACTTTAAGAAGGAAGAGTAAATATGAGGAGCTATTTAATAGAATTATATTTGGTAGACAAATTTAAACTATTACTACATTCTTCAGCTGCATATTTTTTGGCATCTGCTAGTACATATATAATTAATTTTGTGATCATCGTGAAGTAGCTGGAGGGAAACAATCTGCAAACTCAACTCTGCAGCAATGTCTACCTTATAAATATCAAAGACAGAAGTTAAACTCAAACGAAGAATAAATAAGCCTTCTCCATAATTGACTACATAATAAGGCTATATTTTAAGACAACATTTCTTAAAAATAGTTCCATTTTTTGTGTGTTTGCCTAAAGCTACAGTATATCAAAATGCTCAGAATCACAAGAGAGATTCTTATTCAAATGAGGAAAGGCAAGTGATACACAAAAGCAAAATACTTTTGGAAAAATATCTGTTTGAAAATAAATTAAATTCGGTATAAATATAATGAAGGTAAGAATAGGTCAGGAAAATGTATTAAACATGTTCATCATAATTATTATATGATGTTTGATATAAAGTCACCTCTTGTGTTAATATTAAATTAAATGGCACATCCGGTTTGAATGTTGAAATTTAATTGCAAAAATAGAAAAAAAAATTCAGTAGCATACCCTTTTAAAATTTCTGTTTAAAAAATTTATCATTTTTATACATAAGTCACCAAAATAGAAAATGTATGTTCATAAAAGATAACTAGCAGGCTGAGATTTACAGCATTTTGTCCCACAATGAAAAGCACAAAAGAGACTGTCTAAATTATGGGACCAAAGAAAAGCATCACTTGGCTCTGATGTTGTAATAACACTGATAATCAAATAAGGGGATTTTATTTCTGTCGTGACTATATTCAGAAGAAGCAGAAATGAAATCTCCAGATCATCCAGTCAGATTCAGTTCCCAGCTCTGCAATTTCTTTCTATATGATATATCGGAAGCTACTCAACTTGTGATCCTGTCATTACAGTAAAAGAATACTATCCACTTGAGAATATGATTTTGGGAATTGTAGTTCAGCCTATTGTTTGAAAGATTTAAGGAACTTTCTCAGGTTTTTCTGATAATAGGTGTCTATTTCAAAGTGAAATAGAGTTCACAAGTGAGAAAATTATGTAGGGGATCAAACACTTCTGGTGGAATTTAAAACCTTCTTAAAATCTACTCCTCTATACAAGTGATAAGAACACAGGAAAATTGCCTAAATCAACCTTTTCATAATTCTGGAAATTTACCAAAACTTGCAATTATTACAGGATCATTTACACATGAAAAAAACAGCTGGATTTTATAATGAACAGTGAGCTTTGTAACTTCTTAACTTGTCAATATTCATCTTCCTCTTTCAACTCCACAGTACACATGAAAATCAACACAGTTAGTAGCTGTGAAATTGGCAGCCCAGAAGCCACTGGGGAAGTGGTATGCAGAGGTTGTCCAGAGCACTATCAAAAGCCACATTACTACAGTAATGTCAATATTTGATCTGTATGGCTGCTTTCTGGAAAAGTCTCTTTTATAGGGCTTATTATTTGACCTGAAACAGACCTTACTCAATAAGAAAAAAGCCTATCCCCTGGGTTGTAGTTGTTTGTCAAAGAAATTGGTGGCTATTGTTTAACATCACAATTGCCTAAATTTGTGATACCAGCTAGAACAAATGAGGCTATCCAAACACTTCTGGGCTGCCAATTTCACAGTAGCCAAGATCTTGAGAGACATCTCTGTCCAACCATCTAATCTAAAGGAACAGAGACTTGTGATTTCACACAACAAGCAATACATAGTTTAGAAATCTGGTACAAGAAAGTCTCTAAACAAAGAGTTACTGCAATTAAAAATTTTTCTATGATGAGAACAGCTTTCCAGGCTTGTTATATTTTATTACTTAAAATATCCATGTTTCAACTACAATTTAAAAGATATGTAAAAATAGTTTGTCCTATACACAGATGAGAAACAAAATAGTCAATAGAAAGTCTCTCTTTGAGGAGGCACAAAAGTTGCAATTATGACATAAAAAAAAAGTAAATATTATAAGGATTTTCAAGGAACTAAAGGAAAGAAAAGAGAACTAAAAAAGGTAAATTATCTGAAGAAGTCAAGAAGTATGTGAGAATGATATCTCATTAGAGAGTAATAATAAAGTGAAAAAAGTAGTAAAAAGAACCAAGTAAAAATTGTGGAGTTGAAAAACACAGTACCTGAAATGGAAACTTTACGCATATAGCATAACAGATATTTGAGTAATCAGCAGAAATAATAAACATACTGAAAAATAGATCTATTGATATTAACCAGTTTAAGTACTAGAAAGAAAAAGGAAAAGAAGAAAATACTGACTTACCAACAGCATACCAATATATGTATAATGGGTTCCCAGAAAAAGAAGAGAGTAAGAAAGGAACTTACATTGTATTTGAAATAATACTGAGCAAAAAAAAGTCTCAAATTTGATAGTAAGAATTAATCTATACATTTGTGAGTCTTGAAGGACTCCAAGTAGGATGAAGTTAAAGATGCAAGTGTGCTAAGTCTCATCAGTCTTGTCTGACTCTTTGTGACCCTGTGCACTGTAGCCCAACAGGCTTCTCTGTCCTTGGGATTCTCCAGGCAATAATACTGGGGTAGGTGGCCATGCCCTCCTCCAGGGGATCTTCCTGACCTAGGGATCAAACCTGTGTCTCTTATGTCTCCTGCATTGGCAGGTGGGCTCTTTACCACTTGTGCCATTTGGTGAGCCCCAAATTAAAGATATCCATACCTAAATTCATACTTGTCAAAAGCTAAAAACAAAGAGAAAGTCTTGAAAGCAATAAGAAAAAATGATATTACTTACAATCAATGCTCAATCAGATTCACAGTTAACTTCTCATCAGACACCATGGAATCGAGAAGGCAGGGAGATGATCTACTCAAAGTACTGAAAAAAGGAGACTATCAAATAAAAATTTTATATCTAGCAAAATGTTTTAACATTGAGAGAGATATGAAGTCATTATGGGAGAAACAAAGGCAGAAAAATTGCTCCTAATACACTGACCTACAAGAAATAGTAGGAATACTTTGAGCCCAATACTTTTCTTGAATGACATACAGAACTCAGGAAAATGAAAGTTATACCTTTATTATAATGGAAGATTTAAAACAGAACAAGTCAAAGTGAGAAACACACTTGGGTTGAGGTCTGAGTGTGTCCTAAACATTAAGAGTCTCCTCACTGCTCCCCAGGTGTATTGCCCTTCCGGCACACTGACATGAAGCAATGTGCATGGAGTACTTCCAATCGGGGATGCTTTTCTGAGCATGTTGTCCAAAGTTTCCATAGGGGTTTCATATATAAGCATGAGTAATAGAATAATTGACCATATGACTGAAGTCAATCTCTAAATCCCATACCTTCCCCAAAGTTTGGCCCGCTATCACATGACTCTGAGCATCAATCTGACTGGTCTTTCAGGGATGGCCAGCTTCCATCTTGAGTCATCTTTTAAGCATAATTTTTCAGGACTCATCATGAATAACAAATACACTCCTACAACTTGAAAAATTCCAAAGATTTAAAAGATGTCACCCAGAAGCCAGGTACAAGGGCCAACTAAATTCTTCCTTATAGAGGAGTTAACATGGCAATCAATGGGAAATTGAATTTTTTTAAAGCTTTAAAATTATTATTTTTTTCAACAGATGGTATTGGAACAAATGGATGTGTGTATGTGTGTGCACAGTTACTTAATTGTGTCCAGTTCTTTGTGACCCCATGGACTGTAGCCTGCCAGGCTCTTATGTCCCTGGGGTTTTTTAGGCAAGATTGCTAAAGTGGGTTGCTATTTCCTCCTCCAGGGGATCTTTCTAAACCAGGGATAAGACTCCTGTCTCCTGCATCTCCTGCATTGGCAGACGGATTCTTTACCACTGAGTCACCAGGGAAGCCCCAGACACATGGATATCTTCACTCAAGAGAATGAAGATCTACACCTTTCTCCCACCATATGCAAAAACTAATTGCAAATGGATCAGAGAACTACATGTAAGAACTAATGTTATAGAGACTTCAGAAGAAAACACAAAAGTAACTTTGGATTGGACAAGGGTTTCTTAGATAATACCTCAAAATCAAAAGTGACAAAAGAAAAAAAATAGGTAATCAGATTTTAGTAAATTTCACAATGTTTGCCACCAAGGACACCATAAATTAAGAGAACTATCAGACCGCAGAATGGCAGAAATATTTATAAATAATACATGTGTAAAGGGACTTGTATTTAGAATTTATAAAAAACTCATGATTCAATAGCAGCAACTAAGACAAATAATCCAATTAAACAATAAGCAAAGGATCTGAATAGACTTTTCTCCAAAGAAAATGTGCAGATGGAAAATAGGCACATGCAAATATGTTTAAAATAACTAGTCTTTGGAGAAATGCAAACCAAAACCATGATGAGATATCAGTTCATATCCACTAGAAAGAATATAAGGAAAACAAACAGGAAATGGTAAGTGTAAGTAAGAAGAGGGATGGGAAGTAAGTCTTCATGGGCACAAGAATTTAGGGGGAAGGATAATAAAATTTTTCTGAAATTAGATTGAGGTCTGTCGACTCTGCTAATGAAATAGAATATCATAGAATCCTATGATTTAATAAGGTAACTTTAGTACAATAGTATCAAAGATTTTACTAAAAATCTATTTATTTTTACACAGTATACATATTCATTATTGTCAGGCAGGTTCTTTTCCACTATCACCACCTGGGAAGCCCACATATACATTATGGTGATTTAGTCACTAAAGTGAAGTAGCTCAGTTGTGTCTGAATTTTTGCAACCCCTTGGACTATAGCATACCAGGCACCCCATCCATGGGATTTTCCAGGCAAGGGTACTGGGGTGGGCTGCCGTTTCCTTCTCCAGAGGATCTTCCCAACCTAGGGATCGAACCTGGGACTCCCAAATTGCAGGCATAAGCTTTACCATCTCAGCTACCAGGGAAGCCTACTCTTGTGACCCCATGGACAGGAGCCATTAAATTAGTGTTGAGTCCTGTATGTTACTTTAAATTGTAATTCACATGGATAAGCTTGCCCATAAGACCCTTGCAGATAAGAAGTTATCTAAATGCATAACCCAATTTAAGGTGGAAGGTCCATCCTTCATGAAGATGTTGTTGCTTCACAACAAAGCAGGTGAATGGGGTGGGTGTTCAGTTTTAAAATGTCCTGGAACCGAGTGTTTTATTTTTTATTCATTTCCTTCGCTGACTTCTTGGATCTTATTCTCTGCTCTTTCTTTTCCCGTTGCGGTATATATAGCTTTCTATCATTGCGTCTCACTTAATATTAAGATCTCTTCTTCAACAAACTCCACTTTCCACGTACTATTTGAGTTGCAAAGGTTTTTCTGCTTTGCTTTAACTTTCCATCAGAATTGAAAGCTTCCCAAAACTTTTAGAGTACAGAACATAATTGGTTTTGTTGAATTGACTTCACTGCTTTGTTAAATCTCAATACGATCCAAGAAGAACCTGAGGCTTTTATTCAGGAAACAATGTTCTGATTTTTTTTTCTCAGTCAAGTATTTTTGGATTATAAGATGGATGCATTTGTGAATTGGGGACAAGTTCATTTTTCAGAGCTTTATAATATTGACTGGGTTCCCCAGGTGGTTCAGTGGTAAAGAATCCACCTACCAATGCAGAAGATGCAGGATATGCACGTCTGATCCCTGGCTTAGTAAGATCCCTTGGAGGAGGAAATGGCAGCCTGCCCCAGTATTCTTGCCTGGGAAATCCCATGAATATAGGAGCCTGGTTGGCTAGAGTCCATGGGGTCATAAAGAGTTGGACATGTCTGCACAACTGAGAACATAATATTAACTTCCAAGTGTCCTATGGTTGAATTAGAAATGCTGGCTATTTACACTCCATTCAGGAATTTTTGTGTTTGTGACATGGATCCAAAAAAAAAAAAAAAAAAGACACATTCTTGAAAGAAAACATCAGAATCACAGAAATATACTGAATGAGGAACACTGAATTCAGCGGCCACATTAAAAATAAAATAGTAACAGTTGGAGTTCTTACTAGGACTTCACTATCTGACCACATTTAGCCTTTTAATTCTGGAATGTTGAGGATCAGTAGAAAAGTTTAAAGCAAAGTCATGTGAATAGAGAGAATTCTATGGTTTATGTGCACTGAACTCTTCTAATAAATTGAAGACAGCAATAGAATACCTTAGAATGAGACCATTGGCATTAACTAGTAAAAAACAGATTTACAAATGAAAATTAGTTATGCAATATAGAGTCTTGTAAAGCAGGGCAAGTAATCTTGCAGACATTGAGTTCTGTACTTAACAGACAGAAGCCAGTTAGCAAATGGAGGGAGAGGATAATACAAAACATTGACCCAAGACCAAAAAGTGAGAAAAACTAGCCAATTCCTTTACAAACAGGCCAAGTGGGGAAGTTTTAACAATGGAAAAAAACTATATATTCTTTGTCCATGGATACTATGTTTTTGCAAGTCTCCCCTTATTAGTGATATTGTAAGAGAAAACCCAAAATATATAATGAAATTAGAGGGTACATAGGGGAGGAACAATAACTTGTTCAGTTAGTCTATTTCTTGAAGGTAAGACTAAAATCTTCCCAATTTACAACTAAACAAATAAAATGCATATGTTTGTTTCTCCAAATATTGCCTGGAGATAGACATGCTTGACCCTTTGGGGATTCTTTTGGACAGACAATAGTGTCATTTCTGGTTTTGTTTTCATGTACCAATGACTCAAGATCTTTTCAATAGTAGAACTATATTCAATGCCATGTTGCTTACTGATGCATTTTGTTTCTTATCTCTACTCTGCCCTCTTTTACTGCAAAAGTTATCTGTGCATACAAGTTACAGTCATATTTTGCAGTTTAAGTTCTTCTTTTTTTGCTTGTTTTGTTTTAGAGGAATGGAATTTAGTATCCGTTAATATTCAGATATTGCAATCTCTTTTTAAACTTTGATATAAAAAATGCCATCTCGTACATGACATGAGCTTGAAGTGTATTTATTTTCTACTTTGCAATAACCACATAGCAAGCATGTTTTGTCCAAAATAGAAGTTCTAAATGTTTTTGATTAACCTACACTTAGACAAAGCTAGAGAGCATATTGAATAGCACAGACACCACTTTGAGACAAAGGTCCTTAGAGTCAAAGCCTTGGTTTCTCCAGTAGTCTGGTACACATGAGAGAACTGGACCATAAGGAAGGCTGAGCCCAGAGAACTGATGCTCTCAAACTGGTCTGGAGAAGACAGCTGAGAGTCCCTCGGGCGGCAAGGAGATCAAACCAGTCCATCCTAAAGAAAGTCATCCCTGAATATTCTTTGGAAAGACTGATGCTGAAGCTGAAGCTCCAGTACTTTGGCCCCCTGATGCGAAGAGCCAATCATTGGAAAAGACTGATGCTGGGAAAGATTGAAGGCGAGAGGAGAAGGGGACGGCAGAGGATGAGATGGTTGGATGGCATCACTGATTCAATGGACATGACTTTGAGCAAACTCCAGGAGATTGTGAGGGACAGGGAAGGCTGGCGTACTGTAGTCCATGAGGCTGCAAAGAGTTGGACACAACTGAGCGACTGAACAACAACAAAGCTAAGAACAGAAGTAAACAGAGGAAATGTAACATGAATATCAAGGAGATTAATAGCCTACATATTGACTACTTGTTAACAGTTTATATGTGCATACATAAATATAGTATCAACATGTTTCACTCTCCGAAATCCTGTTTTAACATGTGTTTCTGTATTTGAGAGAACCAATTATCTTTATATAGAAACTTATGTCAGCTTACCTTGTCTAGTGGAGTAAATAAAATATATTAAAATTTCTATTAAATAAACAAAATATGAGGAAAAGAAGACATAAAACTATTTTAACATCATCTCAAGATATTTACTATGTACTTGACCTCTAACAATGAATGATTTTCAAGAATTCAAGTGATGAATCAAAATGTTGATTGTTTTAAAAGGCCTCCGATATGGTACAAATATGTGAAAAGTAATGTAATAGGGAAGAACAAATCTGACTCCATATTATATGTATTTCTTTTACTTTAGCTTTTGTATCCTGTTGCTTGCGCGTACTGATATCAGCTCTCCACTTTTTGTAAAAGAATGTTACCTACACCTTGAAATATACAGGATAGCCTGTTCTCAGGGCTCTGACCTTTAAGATTGTAGCACCTTTCCATTCACATGGAGATTAAAAAAGTTGCAGAACAGAGCCTAACATTTGTTTTGTTGGAGGTTTATAGGTACTTCATGACCTGATCTATGTGGACAGCTACAAGAACAAAGGATTTCTGCATCAAGAAGTTTGCAACAACTAGCCACTCCCCCTTCCCTTTTCAGTAGAAAAGAAACCTGAATTTTAACTGGGGTAAGGTGGTTCTCTGAGACACTAATCTGTCATCTTCTGGATTGCTGGCTTTCCAAATAATGTCATTATTCCTTGCCCCAACAGCTTATCTCCTGATTTATTGGCCTGTTGTGCAGCAAGCAGAATGAGTTTAGACTCAGTAGCAGTAGCAAATTATAATAATTTTATATAAGAAAGCAAACAGTAATGTGCAACCTGTTAGTTTTGCTTTATATATGTTATTGTTCTCCTCAAGTATAGAACATGGTGGTTAGATGATATGTTCCACAATATGAATTGGCCAGGTTCAAATCAAGTTCTCATCACTCATTAGCCTTTGGCGTGTATCAATGACTATCTTACAGCACTGATTTGTTATCCAAACTTTGTGTATAATAATAATGAATAACTCACCAGTTTCTAAAAGGAGCAAGATACTCTTTTAAATAGTGTCTGATGCAAAGCAGTTTATGAATATTATTATTATTGTGAAGACTATCATTATAAATTATATTTCTATTTTATATGAGAGTCAATGATGCTCCATTACTTTTTATTTCCTTAAAATTTAATAGCAATTTTGTTGTTATTGTTGGTTATTTAGTAAATATTTATTTACTGGCTGATTGTTTCCCTGAATATGGCATATTTACTGGATATTGTTTGAAATATATATTTTTTAAAATTTTACTTCAACAACACAAGTGACCACTTCCTGCATGGCAATGGAAGTCTGCTATAAGTGTGTAAAGGATTTACAAAGTGAGGGTGGAGGGGAAGGATTTGAAGGCACATCAAGAACTGCAAAATGCCTGAGTTTCTTACTGTATGGCCAACTCACGAGTTAGCTGACCAGTTTTACGGTTATTGGCAGAAGATGTATGGCTTCTGGTTCACGTGCAAAGAATAGATTATTACAACAGTAGCAGCAGCCAGAGTTTCATAAATTGTGCCCACTTCCTTTGTCCCAGTTCCCACAGAATGACTCAAAGAAGTCCACACGACACATGCACTTCTTTGGTTGTGTTACAGAAGTTCTCCAAGCTTACATAATTTGAATCATTTTTAGTATACAGTAAACATGGCAGATATTTGCTTCTAAGGAAGACATTATCTTTATTATACGTCAAAGTAAACAAAACTGACATTTGTTCCAGAGTAAGGCATTGTCTTTGTTTTTCAACTGCTACCTATACAAAAATCACTGAAGAGAGAGTTTGAAGCAAGGGCCTTTTCTCACAATTGATCCTCCGTGTTTGAAAAACAGAAGCAGTGTCTCTTGCAGATGGTAAATCATGGAGGAAGGCACATGGTTGGCAAGATTATATTGGTTATTATCAGCAGTCTCAGGGGACTTCTAGTGGGTGATCACTGGAATTAACACTCTAAGCTTTGCTTATTTCAGAAAGTTACCTCAAAGAATACAGTGAAATTGAACAGCGAATTCCCAATCAATGTTTCTTCTGATTAAGGTAAATATTCCACTGCTACCAATATATGAATGAAATTGAAAGTTAATCTCTCAGTCAAGACTGACTCCTTGCAACCACATGGGCTGTAGCCCACCAGGCTCCTCTGTCCATCTTCAGGCAAGATACTTAGGGTAGGTAGTCATTCCTTCTCCAGGGGATCCTCCTGATTCAGAGATCAAACCCAGGTCTCCCATACTGCAGGCAGATTCTTTACATCATAGCTACCAATATATAGAAAGGAGAAAGAAAATATAATATTACACTTATTTACCATATTATGAATGCCATAGCAGGTGTCTCATTGGAAATCAAGTTGGAAATTGAAAGCATGTTACTTAAAATAGATGTGCAGATAAATTGTAAGTTTTAACTGAACTTGTTAAATGGATGAATCCTATTTTAGAATATGACAGAAAGTAAATTAGAGACTTCACAGAATCATAAAATGTAATGAGAGTTTTCAGAAGAAACAAATACACAGTTGCATAATATTTGTAACTTTATGTTGACAATTCCAGTGGTTTTCAGCCTGACTTTAAATTTACATATATCCAAAGACCATGATGTCTGTCTAGAACTGTTAAAGATCCTAAATTTCATTTTTCTTATCAACTAAACACTTAGGTTGTTATAGTTCTATGAATGCTGGCAGAAGGCAGGTGATTCATGGTTCAGGGAAAAACTACAGTTTATTTCTCATAATACAGCAGTAGCCAGAATAGCTGCATGGTCTGGGATGTCTGCAGTTGTCTAAGCTGTATTCCACACAGCGTGACATAAAGAGAGCCAGATGACAACATCACATACATTGGTTTAAGTTACAGAAGATATTTTCCAAGTTTAGGAATCCCCTATATTTTAATGGGTGACAAACAAACTTAACTAACTTTTCAAAGTAACTGGTTCCAAATTGAGAAAGGAACATGTCAAGGTTGTATATTGTCACCCTGCTTATTTAGCTTATATGAAGAGTACATCATGAGAAATGCTGGGCTGGATGAAGCACAAACTGGAATCAAGATTGCTGGGAGAAATATCAATAACCTCAGATATGCAGATGACACCACCCTTATGGCAGAAAGCAAAGAGGAGTTAAAGAGCCTCTTGATGAAAGTGAAAGAGGAGAGTGAAAAAGCTGGATTTCTCCTGGAAGATATATTTTCTTTATTATATTGTTGTTGTTCAGTCTCACAGTCGTGTCTGACCATTTGTGACCCCATGGACTGCAGCACGCCAGGCTGCCCTGTCCTTCACCATCACCCAGAGCTTGCTCAAACTCATGGCCATTGAGTCAGTGATGACACCCAATTATCTCATCCTCTGTCCCCTACTTCTCCTCCTGCCTTCAATCTTTCCCAGCATCAGTGTCTTTTCTAATGATTCAGCTGTTCTGATATATCAGGTGGCCAAAGTATTGGAGCTTCAGCTTCAGCATCAGTCCTTCCAATGAATATTCAGGACTGATTTCCTTTAGGATGGACTGGTTTGAGCTCTTTGCAGTCCAAGGGACTCTCAAGAGTCTTCTCCAAAACCACAGTTCAAAAGCATCATTTTTTAAGCTCTCAGCTTTCTTTCTGGTCCAGCTCTCATATCCACACATGACTACTGGAAAAACCATAGCTTTGATTAGACAGACCTTTCTCAGCAATGTAATGTCTCTGCTTTTTAATATGCATCTATGTTTGTTATAGCTTTTCTTCCAAAGAACAAACATCTTTTAATTTCATGGCTGCAGTCACCATGTGCAGTGATTTTTGAGCCCCCCCAAAATAAAGTCTGTCACTGTTTCTATTATTTCCCCATCTATTTGCCATGAATTGATGGGACCAGTTGCCATGATCTTAGTTTTCTGAAACTTGAGTTTTAAGCCAACTTTTTCACTCTCCTCTTTCAGTTTCATCAAGAGGCTCTTTAGTTCCTCTTCACTTTCTGCCATAAGGGTGCTGGCATCTGCATATCTGACATTTTTTATATTTCTCCCAGCAATTTTAATTCTGGCTTTTGCTTCATCAAGCCCAGCATTTCACATGATATACTCTGCATGTAAGCTAAATAATCAGGGTGACAATAAACAACCTTGATATATCCCTTTCCCAATTTGGAATTAGTCCATTGTTCCATGTCTGGCTCTAACTATTGCTTCTTGATCTGTATACAGATTTCTCAGGAGGCAGGTCAGGTGGTCTGCTATTCCCATCTCTTTAAGAATTTCCCACAGTTTGTTGTGATCCACACAGTCAAGGGCTTTGGTGTAGTCAGTAAAGCATATGTAGATGTTTTCCTGGAATTTTCTTGCTTTTTCTATGGGCCAACGGATGTTGACAACTTAATCTCTGGTTCCTCTGCCTTTTCTAAATCCAATTTGAACATCTGGAACTTCTCAGCTTCTTACTGTTAAAGTCTAGCTTGGAGAATTTTGAGCATTACTTTGCTAGTCTGAGAAATGAGTGCAATTGTGGGGTAGTTTGAACATTCTTTGGCTTTGCCCTTCTTTGGAATTGGAATGAAAACTTACCTTTTCCAGGCCTATGACCACTACTCAGTTTTCCAAGTTTGCTGGCATATTGAGTGCAGCACTTTCATAGCATCATCTTTTTAGGATTTGAAATAGCTCAGCTGGAATTCCATCAGCTCCACTAGCTTGGATTGCAGTGGAAATTACTAAGGACCACTTGACTTCTCACTCCAGAATGTCTAGCTCTAGGTGAGTGATCACACCATCATGGTTATCTGAGTCATTAGATCTCTTTTGTGTAGTTATTCTGTGTATTCTCACCACCTCTTCCTAGTATCTTCTGCTTCCATTAGGTCCATACTGTATCTGTCCTTTATTGTGCCCATCTTTGCATGAAATGTTCCCTTGGTATCTCTAATTTTCTTGAAGAGAACTCCAGTCTTTCCCATATTATTGTCTTCCTCTATTTCTTTGCAATGATCACTTAGGAAGCTTTCTTATCTCTCCTTGCTATTTTTTTGGAACTCTGCATTCAGATGGGTATATCATTCATTTCCCCCTTTGTCTTTCACTTCTCTTCTTGTCTCAGCTATTTGTAAGGCCTCCTCAGACAATCATTTTGCTTTTTTTCATTTCTTTTTCTTTTGGGTTGGTTTTGATCACTTCCTCCTATACAATGTTACAAACCTTCATCCCATCCATAGTTCTTCAGGCACTGTGTCTACCAGATGAATCCCTTGAATCTATTTGTCACTTCCACTGTATAATCATAAAGGATTTGATTTAGGTCATACCTGAGTGGCCTGGTAGTTCTCCCTGCTTTCTTCAATTTAAGTCTGAATTTTGCAATAAGGAGCTCATGATCTGAGGCACAATCAGCTCCTCATCTTGTTTTTGCTAACTGTAGAGAGCTTCTCCACCTTTGGCTCCAAAGGATATAATCAATCTGATTTTGGTCTTGACCATCTGGTGATGTCTATGTGTAGAGTCATCTCTGGTGTTGTGCAATTAAGGAGAGACATATTGTTGCTTATCACTGAAATTAACAATACATATTCCTCTGAGATAGTGCATCATTTTATCACATGTTAACTGAATTAGGACTGTGAATGTGTCTTCCTTACAAAATGGTAAGGACAGTTGTGAACATTTTTTTTTCTTCCTGTCAAATTCTGTGATCGAACATTACCTCTGTAGAGTTGGAAATGTTGATTGGGAAGAAAGGTATGCAGGGGCCCAAACTAATAATAAACACAAACAAATATTGTAATTGCAGAAAGACAGCAAAAAGAGATTTTAAGTGAACTTGAATTTCAAAGTGAGATAGAATTATTTTTACAGAAGTGACTTAAGGCAAGAGAAGAAACTCGGAGTTATCTCTCTCCAGTTAGTGCTGACTAGTAATGGCCAGTATTGAGAGACCTCTTGACTGTGTCTCTTGGTGAAAAGGATTTTATTCCTACTCATCCACAAGTTCTCTTTATCTAAAAACTCCTTGTGGATAATCTGGTGGAAACAAGTGACTCAACATTTTCTGATGACTCAATTTATAGGTAGACAACAGCTATTACTTAGCATGCAGTTTATAAGCTGTTTTGCATTCTATTTATTTTTCACATGCCCAAAGAGAATTATGACCAACTAATTGGATAAGGCATAAAAGGTTAAATGACAAGCTTCTGCACTCTTTGTGGACATAAATTAAAATGACATATTACTTAGACAGCATCCTGTGTGTGATATTACGGCTATCTGCTCAGTTATAACACAGCTTTGAACACTCTTTTATGAAATGTGAATGTGAACAGAATTCATTTAAAGAAATGAGATTTGGAACCCAGTCATCCTTGAGTGAATTTGCATGCCCCTTTGGTGGCCTGAATGTTGCAGATTGCTCACTTTTGGAAGGACACAAAAGACATTAAGGTAAATTCATGGCACATGAAGATAGAAGTGCATCTAAGGATAGAATATAGTAAACTGATAGTCTTATAGAACACACATTTCTGGTACAGCATATTTCCCCAATGACATGGTTTCATTAACATTTAATGGTAGTGACATATACGGTGACTTGGGCTTGATCTGAACTAGCTCCAAATTGCCAAATGTTTTTTGAGAAGTTAGAAACCTATCTTGGAGTACTGTGCCAAATCAGGCAAAATAATAGCCCTAGAGGTTTGACATCATGAAAATAAAAATAACATAATCTAGGATATAGTTTGATCTTGAAATAGGCACAGAGAGAAAACACAGCTCAAATTGAATTACTAACTGAATGTTGACTATAAAAAAACACCATACTGTGAAAATGTTGGAAGTAGACATACCCTCATCCAAGAATGACTATTGAATAGTGAAATCAGTTTAGAATCTAAGATCATTAAGGATCAGGGACAGCATGTGGTAACGAACAAAGCAAAGGAAGCAAACTCGTGAAAAAAAATTAAGGTAAATAATTAGGATTTCACTAGATAACTACAATTTTGTTGCTGTTGCTGTTCTCCAATGGCCTAGTTACTATAGTTAAAAGTGAGAATTTATTCTCCTTGGTGTGAAACCAGTTGCATAAATAAAGGAACATCACTGTGTCATCCATAGTTGGGGTGGTGGGTAGATTGGCAGTGTTCAGTAATGACAACTGGGAGCCTGTGGATGTAAAAACTTGTCATATGTGTCTGAAACATGATTATGTTTACAGACCACGAAGAATGTGGAAATGGCTGAGCAATGGCCTTTAGTTATATTCTTAGTCATTTGGAATTTGCAGTATGTGGGAAATTTTTATTTCTGTTAGGAAAATATTGGAAGTGAAACCATAATTGTAACTGATTTATAATATATCAAATATAAATTGACTCTATTGAACATATGATGCAACAAAGGGTTGCAAGCTTATTGATATAATTAAGTGAAAATGAATACTACATAAGGATGATTTCCCAGGAATCAATTTTATAAATGTCAATTGCTGCTGCTGCTAAGTCACTTTAGTCATGTCCGACTCTGCGCGACCCCATAGACGGCAGCCCACCAGGCTCCGCCATCCCTGGGAGTCTCCAGGCAAGAACACTGGAGTGGGTTGCGATTTCCTTCTCCAGGGCAGGAAAGTGGAAAGTGAGAGTGAAGTTGCTCTGTCGTGTCCAACTCTTCACAACCCCATGGACTGCAGCCTACCAGGCTCCTCCGTCCATGGGATTTTCCAGGCAAGAGTACTGGAGTGGGTTGCTATTGCCTTCTCTGATAAATGTCAACAGACACAAGTAAAGGATTAAAGGATATACCTACCCAATTCACGACACAATAAAACAAAATATACTCATAGACAGAAGGAAAGTGTTTCAGTTTTCCCAAATCCCTTACTGGCTTAGATAGCTGACATATAATGATGCTTAAGAGACCATCAGAAGCACACATATGCAAACTCAGTGCTCCCTTCGCTTACCACATAAAAATGTCTTAGCATTTACCAGCTCTTTCTGGAGTTCTGGTGATGTGGTGATATATCCAAATCAACACTAAGTGAATAAGGATTCAATTCCCAGCTGACCCCTAATTTTTACTGGAATCGTCTGAGGGGGCTGAAGGCCTAGTACTCAGGTACATTCCATAATTGAGTTTGGTTCACAGTTTACAAACATAAATATTTATTTTTTCAGTCCTAAAGCAAAGTATTGAATTTATTATGATGGTAATACATTCAGCTATTTTCCCTTTAAATCACTTCTTCAAAACCTAAAAGAGAAGAAAGTAAGATATCCTCTGAACTCTTGCTCTGATTTAACACCTCGCTTTTCAATTCGGTATCTAGAAAAATTCCAAATATCCTGTGTGATATACATTTAATAGTTTCCTCTGTCACATTTTACCCAACTTTCAACCTCACTTAGGCCCTTTTTTCTGGTCTCTAAGCCATTGGTATCAGAATCACATTATATAAAAATTTGTGTTTCTAAAACATTTAATGGTCATTTCTTAAATACATCTGCAAATCTTAGGATTCAGAATGTCTACCACATTGCCTGGCTTTATTTATGAATGCATTAAAAAATGAATGACTGAAATTGAATTAAATATAATATTTCCATCTTTAAAGTACCAGAGGACATTCACTAAATGTCCTCTCAGCTTCCCTAATACATTTTAAACTTATTTTCATAAAATAGATCCTTCCTGATGTTATTTACACTGTCATAGTCTGACTCAAATAAGTAATATTTCATAATATTTCCATAAAATATAACAAAGCTTAATTTTGATTTAAAGAACCCTCTTCGTATGGACACCATCCTATATTTTGGAACTTTCTAATTATCACCATTTAAATACGCTATGTATTGTCACATTTCTGATTTTTTATATTCATCATTTCCTGGGCGAGAGACATCTCCTTCCTAGCTCTTTGCTGTCTTAATCTTTTACCTATAATGCAAAAATTATTTCTTGCTTCTCATGTTGTTGCCTAACTCATTTTTATATTAATATTATTTAATTCATAAAAATCTTGAAGTACTCTTGTAGGGTACTTGTTTTGGTACTCTGCAGTGTTTAGGAGAAACAAAAATAAAGGGAGTGAAACAATCACACCTAGATTTTGCCAATTACCAGTTATCTGACCCTATGGAAGATATTACCTTTTCTGCTTCACTTTTCACATCTGGAAAAACATACAACAGCAGCTATTTTTGTGATAATTCACAAGGCTATCATGATTTAAAATGAGTAAAGTCAAGTTCCCAAAGCCAGAATTTTTTGCCTATTTTCTTCCTGTCTAGTGCCTAGAATAGAGCATGACCTCTCAAAAACACTGAACAAACATCTGTTGAGTAAATGACTGTGCTGAGAAAAATATTAGCATATGTCAGTAAATGTCAAGAAATACTATCTCTATAAGTTACTTAAAAAAAAAAAAAAAGATTCAGTGCATTTGAGATACACATAAGGGTGATGATACAACCAAGTACTGCAAGAAAGGCATCTAGTGAAACACACACACAGACAGACAGTGGTAAATTGGTGAGGCTTTAGAAGCTGAATGACTGCTCTTTTATGACAAGCTTTAGAGTCAAACAACATGCTTGATTCCAACCAGATTTCCTGTAATTGCTCCTTATAGAGAATTCTGGGATCACCTCTCTTAGTCATTTCTGTTATTAAATTAGTGTTTCTTGAGTGACAAGGTAGATGATAATCTTAGAAAAAAATAAAATAAAAGTATCTTAGGCAGACTAGATAGATAAATAGTCTTAGGGAGAGAAAACTTTAACCCCAGTCATTTTGTTACCATCTGAAACAACTCCCTGGATCTAATTTAAGAACATTTCCAAGCTGGATTGATTCAAGTATATGATCTAACACCACAAAATATCACTTACATAAAAACATTTAATGACCAAAGGGAAAATTTTTTGAAAGTACTGTATACTAAAAATAAAGGTTTTAAAAAAAAAAATAAATAAAATAAAGGTTTTAAAGAACATTAAAAATCTTCATGAGTTATTAAGAGGAGTGTGGTTCCTTCTCTATGTCAGAAAATAATTTCCCAGAGTTACTATTGGATTTGTTTATTAAGTCAAGTCTGAAGAATCTGAAGAAACCATTATGGCATATACCATCTTGACTTTACTATATATTTTTAAAATTTCTTTTAAAAATACATTTAAAAATATAATATAAAAAGATTTCATGAGAGAAATTTGAATACAAGAATGGTTCAGTTCAGTTCAGTCGCTCAGTCATGTCCGACTCTTTGTGACCCCAATGGACTGCAGCACACTGGGCCTCCCTGTCCATCACCAACTCCCGGAGTTTACTCAACCTCATGTCCATTGAGTTGGTGATGCCATCCATCACCTCATCCTCTGTAGTCCCCTTTTCCTTCCATCTTCAGTCTTTCCCAGCATCAAGGCCTTTTCAAATGAGTCAGCTCTTAGCGTCAGGTGGCCAAAATATTGGAGTTTCAGCTTCAACATCAGTCCTCCCAATGAATATTCAAGATTGATTTCCTTTAGGATAGACTGGTTGGATCTCCTTGCAGTCCAAGGGACTCTCTAGAGTCTTCTCCAACAACACAGTTCAAAAGCATCAATTCTTCAGCACTCAGCTTTCTTTATAGTCCAATTCTCACATCCATACATGAAAAACCATAGCCTTGACTAGACAAGGCTTTGTTGAAAAATAATGTCTCTGCTTTTTAATATAGTGTCTAGGTTGGTCATAACTTTTCTTCCAAGAATGGTAATAAAATCCAAAAAGGTAATATGATTATTTACTTTAGTCAATTTCAGTATCTAATTTGTGAATAAATTCCCCTCTTCAAGATACAACGTTGTGATAATGATTGATATGAATATACCCTCCAAATGCTCAACATTCATTTTTTGTGTATGTTTCCAAACCAAATGCAATTGCTCTTATATGTAAAATAAGTAGGATTCCCAATTTAGTCACTAGGTCACATGCATATAATCAACAATCATTATTTTATGGTTTCATAATGTGCTATAAGCCTTCCCAGTGGTGCTAGTGGTAAAGAACCTGCCTGCCAATATAGGATATATAAGACACCAGGGTTCAAACCCTGGGTCAGAAAGATTCCCTGGAGAAGGAAATGGCAATTCACTTCAGTATTTCTGCCTGGAAAATCCCATAGACAGAGGAGTCTGACAGGCTACAGTCCATGAGGTCAGAAAGAGTCAGACGCGACTGAAGTGACTTAGCATGCAATGTGCTATAAAGAATCAGCTGTATCATTAAACATTGGATTTCCAGTACTACTGTATATTAAATTCAGTTCGGTTCAGTTCAGTTCAGTCACTCAGTCGTGTCTGACTCTTTGTGACCCCATGAATCGCAGCACACCAGGCCTCCCTGTCCATCACCAACTCCCGGAATTTACTCAAACTCATGCCCATCGAGGCGGTGATGCCATCCAGCCATCTCATCCTCTGTCGTCCCCTTCTCCTCCTGCCCCCAATTCCTCCCAGCATTAGGGTCTTTTCCAATGAGTCAACTCTTCGCATGAGGTGGCCAAAGTATTGGAGTTTCAGCTTCAGCATCAGTCCTTCCAATGAACACCCAGGACTGATCTCCTTTAGAATGGACTGGTTGGATCTCCTTGCAGTCCAAGGGACTCTGAAGAGTCTTCTCCAACACCACAGTTCAAAAGCATCTTAAGTGAAATTTTTAGTACATATATTGTGTAGAAAGTGTCTTAAATGAAATTCAGTTATCATTGAAAAAGTAAAGATTTCATACGTATTTTACAAAGTTTTAAAAAAGACAATATTATAATTTTCCCTTTTTTCTAGCTAATTTAATGCATTTATCTCCTAAATTTTAGTATATTTCAACTAATTTTTATGCCTTTCACCTTTGTGAACTGTAAGGTTTACATTTATTTATCTTTTTGGCTATTAGTACTTTAGTTTTTTATGTGTATAAGTTGATTTTTGTTAATGATAGTACTAATATATATTTCATGCAAGTATTTAAAGTTTTCACAAATCATTTTGTTTATTTTTCAAATTGTTCTCCAGTTAAAAGTATGTTATTAAAAGTTATAAACAAATTTCTACACATAATTATAAGCTATATATTAACCTATATTCATTTCTGCTGTGTAGGGGCACCCAAGATGGATGGGTCATGGTGGAGAGTTCTTACAAAATGTGGTCCACTGGAGAAGGGGACGGCAAACCACTTCAGTATTCTTGCCTTGAGAACCCCATGAATAGTATGAAAAGGCAAAAAGATAGAACACTGAAGGATGAGCTTCCCAGGACAGTAGGTGCCAAATATGCTACTGAAGATCAGTGGAGAAACTCCAGAAAGAATGAAGAGACAGAGCCAAAAGCACAAACAACACCCAGCTGTGGATGTGACTGATGACGGAAGTAAAGTCCAATGCTGTAAAGAGCAATACTGCATAGGACCCTAGAATGTTAGGTCCATGAAGGAAGGCAAATTGAAAGTGGTCAAATAGGAGATGGCAAGAGTGAATATCAGCATTTTAAGAATCAGGGAACTAAAATGGATTGGAATGGGTGAATTTAACTCAGATGACCATTATATCTACTACTGTGGGCAAGAATCCCTTAGAAGAAATGGAGTAGCTATCATAGTCAACAAAAGAGCCTGAAATGCAGTACTAGGATGAAATCTCAAAAATGACAGAATGATCTCTGTTCATTTCCAAGGCAAACCATTCAATATCACATTAATCCAAGTCTATGCCCCAACTAGTAATGCTGAAGAAGCTGAAGTTGAACGGTTCTATGAAGACCTACAAGATCTTCTAGAACTAACACCCAAAAGAGATGTCCTTTCCATTATAGAGGACTTGAATGCAAAAGTAGGAAGTCAAGAGATAACTGGAGTAACAAGAAAATCTGGCCTTGGAGTACAGAACGAAGGAGGTCAAAGGCTAACAGAGTTTTGCCAAGAGGACGCATTGGTCATAGCAAGCATCCTCTCCCAACAACACAAAAGAAAACTCTACACATGGACATCACCAGATGGTCAAAACTGAAATGAGATTGATTATATTCCTTGCAGCCAAAGATGGAGAAGCTCTATATAGTCAGCAAAAACAAAGCCAGGAGCTGACTAGGGCTCAGATCATGGACTCCTTATAGCCAAATTCAGACTGAAATTGAAGAAAGTAGGGAAGACAACTAGATCATTCAGGTATGACCTAAATCAAATCCCTTACAGTTATGAAGTGGAAGTGACAAATAGATTCAAGGGATAAGATCTGATAGACAGAGTGCCTGAAGAACTATGGACAGAGGTTTGTGACATTGTACAGAAGGCAGAGATCAAGATCATCCCCAAGAAAAAGAAATGCAAAAGACTATTGGTTGTCCGAGGAGACCTTGCAGATAGCTGAGAAATAAAACACACCAAAGGCAAATGAGAAAAGGAGATATATACCCATTTGAATGCAGAGTTCCAAAGAATAGCAAGGAGAGATAAGAAAGTCTTTCTCAGTGATCAGTGATCAATGCAAATAAATAGAGGAAAACAATAGAATGGGAAAGACTAGCGATCTCTTCTAGAAAATTACAAATACAAAGGGAATATTTCATGCAAAGATGGGCATAATAAAGGACAGAAATGGTATGGACCTAACAGAATCAGAAGATATTAAGAAGAGATGGCAAGAATACACAGAAGAACTGTACAAAAAAGATCTTCACGACCCAGATAACTACAATGGTGTGATCACTCACCTAGAGCTAGACATCCTGGAATGTGAAGCCAAGTGGGCCTTAGGAAGCATCACTGCAAACAAAGCTAGTGGAGGTGATGGAATTCCAGTTGAGCTTTTTCAAAGCCTAAAAGACGATGCTGTGAAAGTGCTATACTCAATATGCAAGCAAATATGGAAAACTCAGCAGTGGTCACAGGACTGGAAAAGGTCAGTTTTCATTCCAATCCCAAGAAAGGAAATGAAAAAGAATGTTCAAACACAATTGCACTCGTCTCACATGCTAGCACAGTAATGCTCAAAATTCTCCAAACCAGGCTTCAACGGTATGTGAACCATGAACTTCCAGATGTTCAAGTTGGATTTAGAAAAGGCAGAAGAAACAGAGATCAAATTACCAACATCCACTGGATCATCGAAAAAGCAAGAGAGTTCCAGAAAAACATCTATTTTTGTTTTATTTACTATGCCAAAGCCTTTGACTGAGTGGATCACAACAAACTGTGGAAAATTCATAAAGAGAGGAGAATAGCAGACCACCTGACCTGCCTCCTGAGAAATCTGTATGCAGGTCAGGAAGCGTCAGTTAGACCTGGACATGGAACGAAAGACTGGTTCCAAATTGGGAAAGGAGTACACGAAGGCTGCATATTCTCACCCTGCTTATTTAATTTATATGCACATTACATCATGAGAAATGCTGGGCTGAATGAAGCACAAACTGGAATCCAGATTGTCAGGAGAATTATCAATAATCTCAGATATGCAGATGACACCATCCTTATGGCAGAAAGAGAAGAACTAAAGAGCCTCTTGATGAAAGTGAAAAGGAGAGTGAAAATGTTGGCTTAAAGCTCAACATTCAGAAAACTAAGATCATGGCATCTGGTCCCATCACTTCATGGCAAATAGATCGGGAAACAATGGAAGCCGTGACAGATTTTATTTTCTTGGGCTCCAAAATCACAGCAGATGGTGATTGCAGCCATGAAATTAAAAGAAACTTGCACCTTGGAAGAAAAGTTATGACCAACTTGGACAGCATATTAAAAGCAGAGACATTACTTTGCCAACAAAGGTCCATCTAGTCAAGGCTATGGTTTTTCCAGCAGTCATGTATGGATATGAGTGTCAGACTATAAAGAAAGCTGAATGCCAAAGAATTGATGCTTTTGAACTGTGGTGTTGGAGAAGACTCTTGAGAGTCCCTTGGACTGCAAGGAGATCCAACCAGTCAATCCTAAAGGAGATCAGTCCTGATTATTCATTGGAAGGATTGATGCTGAAGCTGAAAAAAGTCCAATACTTTGGCCACCTGGTGTGATGAACTGACTCATTGGAAAAGACCCTGATGCTGGGAAAGGTTAAAGGCAGGAGGAGAAGGGGACGACAGAGGATGAGATGGTTGGATGGCATCCTCGACTCAATGGACATGAGTTTGGGTAAACTCTGGGTGTTGGTGATGGACAGGGAAGCCTGGCTTGTTGCAGCCAATGCAGTGGCCAAGAGTCAGACAGGACTGAGTTACTGAACTGAACTCAATTGATATTCATTTATAATCCATGAATTCTTTTTTTTTTTATATCTATGCTTTTTTTCACTTTTGTATTTATTTATTCATGTTTAATTGAAGGATATTTGCTTTACAGAATTTTGTTGTTTTCTGCCAAATATTAACATGAATCAGCCATAGGTATACATGTGTTCCTTCCCTTTTGAGCCTCTCTCTCCATCCCACCCCTCTAGGTTATTACAGAGCCCCTGTTTGACTTCCCTAAGTCATATAGCAAATTCCATTGGTTCTCTATTTTACATATGGTAATCTAAGTTTTCATGTTATTCCCTCTCTACATCTCACCCTCTCCTTCCTTTCCCTCCCTGGTGTCTGTAAGTCTGTTATCTGTGCCTGTTTCTCCACTGCTGCCCTAAGAATAAATTAATCAGTACCATCTCTCTAGGTGCCATATACATGCATTAGAATGATGTATGAATTCTTGTTTCTGGCATTTTATTACCTGAAATATAATGTGGTGCATGTTATATGGGAAAAAGTACAATTTTATTACCTTTCTCTCAAGTATCATTTAGCCAACTTCAGAAACTAATTTATATTATTTATTCCCAAATTTGTACTACAAAACTTTTCAGAGAATAAATTATAATAATGTGTGTTAAAATAATTTATTTAATTTAGTAATTTATTTACACAAACCACAGCAACAGATTTTAAATGTTTTCACTTCATGGTGTGTTTTAATATGTGCTTGTCAAAAATTTTGGCTACTTGTTTAAATATCCTCACTAATCTTATTCATAATCATTGGATCAATTATGTAAAATTATATCTATTAATAAAATGACATTTAACATTTCTGAAGAATGCATTAGATGCATATTAATGATAAAATAATATTATTTATTATATTTTATATTTATAATTTTAGCAAATCATTATTTGTGTACTATATAACTTACATTTACAATGTTTAAATGTGAATTGGTTTGTTTCAATTCTAGTATGAATAGAACAATGTTTTTAAAATATTGGATTATCTTCATAACTATTATTAATATTTAAGTATTTACATTTTTTATATTTAGCTACTCCATGAAACACTCACTTATTTCACAGTTGTCAATATTCCATGGATCACATTCTTATAAAATCATAGAATACAAACTATTTATTTATTTATTTCCATTAGCTATAGGACATATTTTTATGTTGGATGTCCATAGAGTTCAGTACTTTTCCAGGTAATCCCAGATTAAACTTGTGACATATTTTCAATTTCATAACTTTTCTCATCTTACTTCTGTTTCACTGACTTCCTTTCATTTTCAAGCATTGTTAAGCTTCATCCCTCAAAATTAGTGAATCATTATATCTTTCCTTAGTTCACAGACAGTCTTACTACATATGAACAATCTAGGAATAAGTGCATGCACAGACCTTTATAAGGAAAGCATAGGCTAGAGGGACATTTTTGATTGGGACAGATCATGTATGATTAGAATAGTTACCTAGCAGAGTTTTTTTAAAAAAAAAGTTGGATTAAAGAAAATATGAGACTAGGTATGAAGATTGATATTGGTCCACACACATTTATCTATAGAGGACAATGGCAATGAAGAGACTGTCTCCAAACCATGCTTAAATATCAACTTTAAAATGTGTTGAACTTCCCTGGTGGGCCAGTGGTTATGAATCTGCCTGCCAATGCAGGGGACATGGGTTTGATCTCTGGTCTAGGAAGGTTCCACATGCCATGGGGCAACTAGGACCATGCACCCCAACTTCTAAGCCTGCAGGCCTAGAGCCCATGGTCCTCAGCAGGAGAAGTCACTCCAATGAGAACACCACTACACCACTACACTTCACACCACTACAAGTGAGTAGTCCCTGCTCACCACAACTAGAGAAAAGACCCCATGAGCAAAAAAGATCCAGGGCAATCAAAATTTAACAAATAAGTACATAAAAATGTGTTTACATCATATATAATTGCAAACCACACCCAAACTGACACTCTTGTCTTCCATTTTCTGTTCTTTAAGAAAATGATTCTTTTACATGTAATCAAATCATGAATTATGTTTAATGTCTATTATCTGCCCCCCACCATCATCAGAGGATCTTTGCTTGGTTTTAGATTCTCCCCAAATGCAACAATATTTCCAAATATCTAGAAAATTACCTCACACAAAATAAGCTCTCATTATTTTTTTTTTTATTTTGCTAAACACAATTTTGGGAAGTTGTTAATTAATCTGCCTAAGATGCATATGGATTCCAGTCCTCAAGAAGTAAAAAGCTGGTAAAGACAAAGCAGAAAACATGGACTGAGACACTAGAATCCATGATGGTGATTAAAAAAAGTTCTGGTGACCACATGATCTGCTCAGAAGAGCAGGAAGCCTGGTTATCTTGTCCAGGGACTGAGGAAGGCTGCTATTTTATATTCTGCTGAATATGATAGTTGTTTAAAGAGGAACATATTTTCTTAAGAACACGACTGATATCTAGGGTGTGGCCTGTGGTTGAAATGAGTCCTTCAGTACCTCTAGGAAAGGGCTGGTAGCCTGGAGATTGCTGAGCTTTAATGAAGATAAATATGAGGGGTTGTATATCTGAAATGTATAATACTGTAAATCAACTATGTGTACTCAGTCGCTTAGTCATGTAAATTCTCTGCGACCCCATAGGCTGTAGCCCACCGGGCTCCTCTATCCGTTCAATTTTACAGGCAAGAATATTGGAGTGAGTTGCCATTTCCTACTCCAGGGAACCTTCCTGACCCAGGGATTGTGGAACTTGCATCTCCTGTGTCTCCTGCATTGGTAGGCAGATTCTTTACCACTGAGCCACCTGGGAAGCCATTAAAAAAGATAAGAAAGATAGGCCTATAGAAAATTTCTTACTAGGAGAAATACTCAACCATGTTGAGTCATGCATGAAAAAGATGTGAGAAGGAAAAACAATATTCCAAACATAAATAAGAAATAACAATTTTACCATAGAATTCTCCCTTCAGCTATGATGATTTTGCTATGAATTCAATAGCACTATCTCACAAATATGTGCTGTGTTGGCAATTAAAGCTTTCTACTAAAATAAATGCATATCTAAAAGAGAACTTTTGTCTGGTATCATTTCAATATGATTGCCATATGTTAATGAATAGCTTCTTATTAGATACCAAAGAAGAATAAAATTAATAGCAATAAGGAAGAAAAATGTGAATTATTTTTTCAGACAATATTCTCTGTTTTTCAGCATCTGTGTCCCTGAAAAATGATGCTTTGACACGGTCATTAAGCTGATAGATTTTAAAAAATAGGTAAATAGATGTTTAAACAGATATATATGCCAAATTGTTTTGTCTTGTTTAGTTGGCTTTGTCATTTAAAATGTATCAGGTATAATTTCTTGTTTCTCTTTTTTTACATTTAAGTCAGATTTCACTGTGACAGTTCTCCCTAGGATAAAGTGTCTTTCTTTTGTTATCATCTCTACCCAGAAATCCGTTTATAAAACAAAAAACACACACTTAAGCTCTATGCTGAATACTCACCCTTCTTTCTGATGTACATGATTTAAAGATTCAATAGCATTACATATCATTTCTTTAATCTCTAATCAAAGTTGGCTATGCATTTATAGAATTCTAGCTGTTTATTATTACTTTCAGGGAATTTAGTCTTGTTATTTTTATTATGCTCAAAGATCCTTGTCAAATTCTATATTCATTGCCCAATTCAGATCACCTATGGCCACAAATATATAAGACTCAAGGACTCTGGTTATCTCCTGTAGTTTCATACAAAATTGCTTTTGTTACTACAAAATAGAAACGAGAATATAAGCTCTGTCATTGCGGTAAGCTAAACACTGAAAGATAAGATTACAGTGCTTAAGGAGATTTTTGTCTTGTAACTAGTCACTGTCAAAATGAACTCTCACGGTATGTTGCCTCAAGAAAATAAAAATTCTATCTTAGAAAATAGATACTTCAGTATATGCAATGATAGGGAGGGCTGCCTTGGGAAAGATGGCAACCATGCAGACATTGAGTGTATAAAAGTTAATGGAATATGTTTTATCCCCACCGTGGATCCTGGAAATTTTCTAGGGACATTCAATTCTAGGCACTGAAGTTCTGGACAAAGTTCTGAAGCCAGCTCACACATGCGGGGAGTTGGTCTCTTCCTCCTCCAGGGATCATGGAGGGAGAACTATGCCCAGACTATGTCTATTTCAGTAAACTAAGAATGTTACATCACCATCAAGCCATTAGTCACTGCAGCTGACCTGACAATGTGCCCTAAGGGAAATTTGGAATGGAAAAAACAAAACAAAACAAGATACTGGCCCTAGGTAGCTAAGATGTATATCAAAGGAATAATTTCAAATACCCCAAACTCTTGTATCTCCCCATTCGCAGAAAAGCACTAAAGTTATTAATTTGTCTTTTGTGTGTGTGTGATTAGCAGTAATCTTTTGATATTCAACTACATCTTTTTTCAAAAAGTCCTGTACATCCTGGATTCTCCCTTACCTCTTTGGGACAGTTCCTCAGAGTTTTCTGAGGGACTGTTTCCCAGGCTATAGTCCTCAGTAAGGTCCCCAAATAAAACATGACTCAAAAATGTAAAATTGTGCAGTTTTTTTCAGTCAACATTGGCATGCATGTTTGAATCCTGCTGATGCTAAACTTCTATCTGTATAGAAGAAAAGTTATTTTTTTAAAGTTCTAAATAAAGCTATTTAGATGTATTTCAAATATGTTATTGAATACAATGTAGGAGGAGGGGCAAACACTACAAGTATGTCGGTGAAATGCAGTGAAATCAAGTGTGATATGTCTCATAATTGCACAAATCAGATGAGAAACAATTATCAGTGGCTCAGTGGTAAAGAATCCACCTGCCAAGCAGGCCATACAGGTTAGATCCCTAGGTCAGGGAGATCCTCTGGAAAAGGAAATGGCAACCCGTTCCAGTATTCCTGCCTGAGGAATCCCATGGACACAGTAACCTGATGGGTTACAGTGCATGGAGTCGCAAGAGTCTGACATGACTTAGTGACTAATCAACAACAAAACTTAAAGAAAAAAATGTAAGTTTCCTGAAGGCTTTATAAAGCACAAAGCCTTTCTTCCTCTTTGAAAGGGTTTGTCAATGGATGGGAATATTTATATCAGGAAAAATAAACTGGATTTGATGTTCTTTGTTGTCAGTAATTGGTACTTTACTACTAGGAAAGAAAGAATAGCTCTATCATTTCTTATACAAGTGTGCTATTGCTGCCAGAACAAATTACTACTAACTAACTTAGTTTTTAAAACAATAGAAACTTATCATCTTACAATTCTGTAGGTCAAAACTTGGATCTCTGTGAACTAAAATCAATATGTTAAAAGGGCTATGTTCCTTTATGGAGATTATTGGGTGGTATCTGTTTCCTAATCTTTTTTTGGCTTCTAGAAATCATCTATATTCCTTGGACTGTTACAAGTTCATCCTCCATCCTCAAAGCTAGCAATATTGTATGTTTATAATTCTTATACTTAAGTCACATCTTTCTGCCATTGACTCCAGCATGGAATAATATTTGGCTTTTTTGGACTCTTGTTAAAGGGCTTCCCTGGTGGCTCAGATGGTAAAGAATCTGCCTGTGATGCAGGAGACCTGGGTTTGATCCCTGGGTTGGGAAAATCCCCTGGAGAAGGGAATGGTTATCCACGCCAGTATTCTTGACTGGAGAATTCCATGGAGAGAGGAGTCTGGAGAGCTACAGTCCATGAGGTCAAAAAGAGTCAGATGCAGCTGAATGACTAACACTTGTATAGGGCACATCTAGATAATTCGCAACAATCTCTTCAACTCAAGGTCCATAACCTCAATTACATTTTACAAAATACCTTTTACCACACAAGGTATTTATAACATATTAACAGGCTCCGGGTTTAAGGTAGGGACATCCTGGAGGAAGGAGGAGACATCATTCTGCCAACCACATCTCAAAATAATATTATCTACAGAAAATTTAATGTGTCTTTAGTTGCTTCAGACATATCTAGAATATTAGTTTTCTTCCATGTCCACTACCTCAATTTTAATTAACAATATAAAATCTGAAATATATTTATATGTGTGTGTGCTAAGTTGCTTCAGGCATGTGTGACTCTTTGCAACCCTATGAACTGTAACCCACTAGGCTCCTCTGTCCATGGGATTCTCCAGGCAAGAGTACTGGAATGGATGGTCATGCCCTTCTCCAGGGGATCTTCCTGACCCAGGGATCAAACCCACATCTCTTATAGCTCCAGCACTGGCAGGTGGGTTGTTTACTAGTAGCACCACATGGGAATCCCAAAGAAGAAGTATCTAAGGCTAAATACCAAAAAGCATGAGCCTCAGCAATAAAGATACTTTTGATGAATATTATCCTTAATCCTACAAAAGGTAGAGGTCTGAATTTTCCATGCAAGAGGGTAAGGAGAAATCCGTTAAATTGCTTTAGTTAGCTAGTTTGATGGATTAGAATTCCAAAATCTACAGTCACAAAGCAAGTCCACTCTCTCTGTGATATAAGGTCATGTGTAAAATCAGAAGTGGCTTGGATGGACTGCCTGCAAGTTTCTCTCCCACTCTGATCCCTACATAAGGTCCCCCAATCAAACAATCCTCCTCTTCCACACCAGGTACAATTCCTGCTCATCCTTGAGTCTTCAACTCCCTGCAAACCTACTCAGCTCAGCTCAGTCGCTCAGTAATGTCCGACTCTTTGCGACCCCATGGACTGTAGCACACCAGGACTGTACCATGGACTGCCACCATATGGAAGTATTCAAATAAGTCAATCACATCTTCCCTTGGGAATCAGAGGGCATTACCCTCTAGACACTACAAAGCCTGCCTCTTACAGCCCATGGTTGTACTCTGTTCTTGAATGCAACCCTGCATGACCTTGAATGATGTAATGTGCATACTTCTCCTGAGTAGCATGCATGATTAACAAATTGCTGCTGATTTCATCCATCCAGTGTTGTGTTACATATGTTGGCCATCTCCACAATGCTAGGGTACCATCAGTAGCCATAGGTCTCCAGCAGTGCCACAACATTGCAGTTTGAATCTTTGACCCATTTAAAGGACTGCTATATGAATAAATCAGACACACCCCAGATATTCTCCTCTTGATTATTTTAAAATTAACTGTTTTGCCACCTTAATTATATCTATAAAAATCCTTCCCTTTTGCCACTTAAGTAAACTAACCACAGGTGTGATATCTTATGCTATTCACAGTTCCACTTATATTCAAGGAAGGAGAAAAAACTGAGAGTGTGTACCATTTGGGGGAATCATAGTGATTATCTTGGAATTCTTCCTTCTAGATCTTGTGACAGATTCTTGTCCATATGATTGACTATTTTCCTCACCATCAGCAGCAGTCTCTTTTGGGATAAAACTTATTTATGTTAAGGCTCTATCTTGTTTTATACAAAACCTCTAGAATACAAAAACAAAGCAAAACAACACAAACAAAAACATTAACAAAAAACGTCGATAAAGTAGACATAATATAGAAGTTGAGATGAACAGATAATGACTTCAAAATAACATTGCTAAATATGTTAAAAGAGCTGCTGAGAAAAAGCGGATGAATTACAAGAACAAACGGGTAATTTCAGAAAAGAAATGGAAAGTATGCATGAATGCATGCTAAGTCACTTCAGCTGTGTCTGACTCTGTGCGACCCTATGGGTAGCAGCCCACCAGGCTCCTCTGTCCACAAGATGCTCTAGGCAAGAACACTGGAGCAGGGTGCCGATTCCTCCTCCACAGAAAGTATAAAAAGGACAAAATAATCCACCATCAAAATAAGGTGTCTTTTGCCTGACAATGTGAATCTAATCCTTCTCTAAGTGCTCAGACTTGGGTTAGGAAGTTGCTCATTCTTCTCTACCTCTACCATCACTTACTTTCAAAGAGTTAAAGTATTTAAAAATAAGACTTGAGGCACACATTTTCAGTACCAAAGAGTTGCTGTCAAAAATAAACTTTAGATGTTCAAGGAACACATTCTTAAAACTACTTCCATCATCAAGAAGTCAATATTCTATTTTCCATCTCAAATTACTCCTTCTCTCACCATTCTGTTCGTCCAAGCTCACAATAAAATGTAAAATGAGTTCCATACAGTAGCAAATATTCCATGGGCAAGAATATGTCACAACATTAAGAATGATATCTATTTCCCACATTTGGAGAAATTTTCTGAATATTTGCTACCACAGAAAAAGAAATCTCAATAAAATGAGTTGTCTCCCTTTAATTTTCTTAATAAAATTTAATTGCTATATGATCTTCCCATTCATATGTCTCACCCAACCCATACATGTGGGTATTCCTTATCTAATTGAGTCTAGCCTATCATATTCTACTACAAATTTTCAACTAGCTTTTGAAAATTTTTCAAAGTGGAAGCCTCTAACTCAAAGACTCTCAAGTAACTTACTCTTCAATGATGCCATGAGTCACATAATGTATTAAACTATTGCATCACAGTATCATGATATCTACAAAATCAACACATCTACAAAATTTATAAAATGTGAGTAAAAGTCAGAATTAAATGTAGCCCATTTCTTCAGTTGAACCCTAAATATAAATGTCTTATATATTACTATTCCCAAGTGAAATTGACAATTCAGAAACTCAGAACTCACCACATGGTCTATCAATATTGCATGCTGAGAATTCTGTTGCTTAGTTTTATTAATAATATTCTCTAGGGAAAGAATATAGATAAAAAAATTAAAGATAAAAGAAAAATAGAAAGCATCCTTTGTTTCAGTTCTATGAGTTAATATTAGTTTTCAGAATCTACCATCTGTTATGCCATTTAGGGGAAAGTTCTATCCAAAGATTAATTTAGCTGTTATGTGATTGCCTCCAAATAAAAAAATACTTATAATTTTAAGAAAATCCAGAATACTCTAGGCTTATCCTGCTGTTGGCTTCCATGATGTGCTTTCTCTGAGAAGCAATGAGGTGTCTGTCAAGATAATAAGAACCTATGAGTTAGGTATTTACCTATTTAGTTTCCCCACATTATATTCTGATAACAGAGCTAAAATATGAGATAAGATATAAGATGAGGATAATGAGGTTTGCATTTATTAAGCAACTTTCCTAAGACTATACAGGTAGTAAGTGGAGTTAAATCACGCTATAGCTCTAGAGGCTACATTTCTAACCACTCATTGTATTGCCTCTCACCATAGCCTGTGATTGAGTGACATGAGAGAGTTTGACTCTATTTCACCTTTGGAGAGCTTATGAAAGGAAATGGCAAAGGTTTTTCCATCTGGAAGGGAGTTCTGTATTTATAAAATGGTTCATTCCATTTGACAAATATTTCTTAATTGCCTACTGTGAGTCACACACTGTTCCATTAGGCTTTGGGAATACATCACTGAACCAAACAAACCATCACCACCAACAGCAAAAACACCTTGTCCTTTTTTAGGCAATCATTTAGAAGAGAGATGGACAAATAAGTAATTAATATAATAAATTATCCAGTATGTTAGTGGATGAAGATTCCTATGAGGAAAAAATAAAATAATGAAAAAAGGATACAGAATTCTGAAGAAACTATTTGTGCATGTGTTTAGTGGGGGTGGGAGGAAGGGGTCAGGCAGGTTTCATTGATAAGGTGATATGAGACCAAAATCTAATATGGCTCCATTTACTATCTGTTATTTTGAGGCGGGATGCACTTCATGCCATGGGGAATCTTAGTTTCCTAACCACGGATCAAAGCTCTGTCCCCTGCATTGGAAGCACTGAGTCTCAACCACTGGACCACCAGGGAAGTCCATCCATTTAATATTTTGACCCCTTGCTGGCTCAGAGCAAGAAGATATACCTTTTATTTTTAACAGCAACCATAACAAAACTTGTCACAGTTGGAAAATACCTAGAGGGGAAAAAAGAGAACTGAATGTTAGTTCATTATATTCTTCCCACCTATTCAACTACATTCTTACTGTGAAAAAAATAATATCTGAAATCAGCCAGAGAACTTCTCTATAGGCCATCTAGGAGTAAAAGGGTTAGTCATCACAGCTTGAGCCTGGTAACAAGTCAAAAGAATGTGAGAGTCCCCATCTACTGTGTTAGAGTGCTTCCAGTACAGAGAACTAACAATTTATAGAAATAACATCAAGGAAGCAAGAGGTAAATGCTTTCCACAACACCTTCCAAAATAAATACATTTTCTCTTTATCATCCCTTCAAGTCTAGTCATTGATGGTACCACCCCATGGATTATATAGATATAGATATATTTTAATATATCCTCCAGACTGAATATGTGCTTCTGGAACTTGAGCATTATTATCACAGTAAAAAGAAAATAATACATGAGTATTTTTTAACTTTTGCATTTGAAAAATTTACTTACACCTGTATCCAGAGGCTAAGGTATATAAATCTCTATTAATACTAGCTATTTAACACAATATATCATGTACTCTCTTCTGCATGTCAGGTACAGGCAAGTTTAGGTTATATATTAGAAAATGACTAAGATCCAGTATACTTTATTTGCTATACAGAAACTTAAAGCCTAATAGAGGAAAACAATAGAATGGAAAAGACTAGAGATCTCTTCAGGAAAATTAGAGATACCAAGGGAACATTTCATGCAAAGATGGGCTCAATAAAGGATAGAAATGGTATGGACCTAACAGAAGCAGAAGATATTAAGAAGAAGTGGCAAGAATACACAGAAGAACTATACCAAAAAGATCTTTACAACCCAGATAATCACAATGGTGTGATCACTCATACTCATCTAGAGCCAGACATCCTGGAATGTGAAGTCAAGTGGGCCTTAGGAAGCATCATTACGAACAAAGCTAGTGGATATGATGGAATTCCAGTTGAGCTATTTCAAATCCTGAAAGATGATGCTGTGAAAGTGCTGCACTCAATATGCTGGCAAATCTGGAAAACTCATCAGTGGCCACAGGACTGGAAAAGGTCAGTTTTCATTCTAATCCCTAAGAAAGGCAATGCCAAAGAATGCTCAAGCTAACACATAATTGCACTCATCTCACACGCTAGTAAAGTAATGCTTCAAATTCTCCAAGCCAGGCTTCAGCAATACGTGAACCGTGAACTTCCAGATGTTCAAGCTGGTTTTAGAAAAGGCAAAGGAACCATGGATCAAATTGCCAACATCCTCTGGATCATCAAAAAAGCAAGAAATTTCCAGAAAAACATCTATTTCTGCTTTATTGACTATGCCAAAGCCTTTGACTGTGTGGATCACAATAAGCTATGGAAAATTCTGAAACAAATGGGAATACCAGACCACCTGACCTGCCTCTTGAGAAACCTGTATGCAGGTCAGGAAGCAACCGTTAGAACTGGACATGGAACAACAGACTGGTTCCAAATAGGAAAAGGAGTATGTCAAGGCTGTATGTTGTCACCCTGCTTATTTAACTTATATGCAGAGTATATCATGAGAGATGCTGGACTGGATGAAGCACAAGCTGGAATCAAGATTGCTGGGAGAAATATCCATAACCTCAGATATGCAGATGACACCACCCTTATGGCAGAGACTGAAGAGGAACGAAAAAGTCTCTTGATGAAAGTGAAAGAGGAGAGTGAAAAAGTTGGCTTAAAGCTGAACATTCAGAAAACTAAGATCATGGCATCTGGTCCCCTCACCTCATGGGAAATAGATGGGGAGACAGTGGAAACAGTGTCAGACTTTATTTTGGGGGGCTCCAAAAGCACTTCAGATGGTGACTACAGTCATGAATTTAAAAGAAGCTTACTCCTTGAAAGAAAAGTTATGACCAACCTAGACAGCATATTAAAAACCAGAGACATTACTCTGTCAACAAAGGTCCATCTAGTCAAGGCTGTGGTTTTTCCAGTAGTCATGTATGGATGTGAGAGCTGGACTGTAAAAAAAAAAAAAAAAACTGAGTGCCGAATAATTGAAGCTTTTGAACTGTGGTGTTGGAGAAGACTCTTGAGAGTCCCTTGGACTGCAAGGAGATCGAACCAGTCCACCCTAAAGGAGATCAGTCCTGGGTGCTCATTGGAAGGACTGATGCTGAAAATGAAACTCCAATACTTTGGCCACCTGATGCGAAGAGCTGACTCATTTTTAAAGTCCCTGATGCTGGGAAAGGTTCAGGGCAGGAGGAGAAGGGGAGGGCACGAGGAGAAGGGGACAACAGACGATGAGATGGTTGGATGGCATCACCAACTCAGTGGACATGGGTTTGGGTAAACTCCGGAGTTGGCGATGGACAGGGTGGCCTGGGGTGCCTCAGTTCATGGGGTCCCAAAGAATCGGACACGACTGAATGACTGAACTGAATTGAAAAGCCTAAAATAATACTGAAATCAATATCCTCAAGAATATTTTCACCTTTTCAATATTCAAGTGTGATTGCTATGCCTAATCATAAATAACAGGAACTATATTTGTTCCTAGTCTGGGTTCCCTGGTGGCTCAGATGGTAAAGCATCTGCCTGGGATGTGGGAGACCCGGGTTCGATCCCTGGGTTGGGAAGATCCTCTGGAGCAGGAAATGGCAACCCACTCCAGTACTCTTGCCTGGAGAATTCCATGGACGTAGGAACCTGGTGGGCTACAGTCCATGGGGTTGCAAAGAGTTGGACAAGACTGAGCGACTTTCACTATCACTATCACTAGTCCGGGTTTAAACAATGGGAGACATCTGTTTCGTGAATTCATCTAATTAAGTTTGAATGAGGGAACAAGAATCCTTTTTGGTAGTTGAAATTACCCTATTGCAAAACACAGATGATAAAATGATCTTGTTCCTCTAATAGTGAAGTTTCAGCGTGCCACTGGAGAAGTAGTGCTGAAGCTAGAGTGGTGTTCCAGATCTTCTGAAGCAACAAGGAGCTTCAGGAATTTGAAGCAAATTTTAGCTAACATGAATGCCAAGGGATTAGCAAGCACCGACCAGCTCTCTTGCTTCCCTTGTAGTTCAGTCAGTAAAGAATCTACCTGCAGTGCAGGAGACCCCGGTTCGATTCCTGGGTTGGGAAGATCCCCTGGAGAAGGAAATGGCAACCCACTCCAGTATCCTTGCCTGGAAAATATAGACAGTGGAGCCTGGTGGGCTGCAGTCCATGGGGTCACAAAGTGTCCAGCATGACTGAGCAGCTAAACACTTACTTACTTACCAGCTCCCTTACAGACTTTAATTGGATGCATGTATTTGAAAAACAACTGGGTAAAAGTGCTTACTTCCTGGACTATGGTAACTTCAATAATATGTTACTTTTGTTCTTAAGAATAAAAATTCTAATAGAGAAAGCATGAACAGACTCCTCAGGTCAATACAATTATAAAGAGTAAATTTAAGTAGTTATCTGTTTTTGTCTCATAAGTGTGTGCCTATGTAGGCACACATGTGCATGCCAACAAGAACCAGTGTGTGTGTGAGAAGGCCAGGAGAGAAACCAATACAAACCAATTTGTTTACATTGGCTACCATCTTAGTGAACACTAGAATGTTGTAGAGAAACATTTTGTCCATGCTTTTACTTAATGGTATGGAGTGAAAAATCATGTACCAAGGCCCCAATATGCATACTCTATCTGATCACATCTTCTATGGATTTAGAAGTCTGTATATCATCAGCTCCACAACTAGACACCAAGCAGAATATCCTGCATTTCACTGACCAAAATTCACTGGATTCCTCGACATCAGGTTAGCCTGCACTTTTCTGAAAAAGAAAACTATTCGATCTTTCAAGTGTACATAGAACACATAATACATTTATATTTACATTACATTTAGATTTTTTATTTTTCAAGGAGCTAATTTGAAGAAATCTGCCACTGAATTATGGATTTATACCTTACTTTTGAATAAATTTAAAAGTGGACATTAGTAATATTTCAACTGATAATTTATTCCAACATTATTCCTTACACTTTAATTGTATAATTTTCCAATAACTTTGCTGGAATAAAGTGTTTTTTAATACCATAACTTATTTTACACTTTTGATGTTAAATAGTTAAATAAAATGAAATATTTGCTAAATGCATTATATTAATTTTATTCACACAATCAGAATGCAATTTCATGCTTCTAGATCATTTAAAATATGTTGTTTCCACAATAAAAGGTTATGTTAATTTTTCTTTAATTCCTTAAAAATAAATAAAATTATAAGAGAAATTGGTGTTTCTACATAACAGTTAATGAGAATAGAAATGAAACAACTTTTTGGTAGATTTGACAAACTGTAATAATATGTATGTGTGCAATTCTAAAAGTAATTTAGCTTTTAGGAATTTATCCTGAAAATAAACTTTCACAAAGTATAATTTTTATATTTGTTTTTATGAATATGGCAAAAAATTATGTATCCACATGGTATTAGTTAGTAGTTATTTTATATACAAAAGAACACTAAGCTGACATTAAGAATAGTGATTAGATACATATATACAGATATATATATTGAACTGGGAATACTTCCAATATTTTTGAAAAGTAATTTTCAGAGCTTACTTTTTCCCTCACAACTCATATTCTTGGGAGCTGTCTTCTAGGCCTACTTCACATAAGAATAGTCAGAAGATAGTAATGTTGAAGAAAGTAGTTCATATTATCTTAGGGCTTGAATTAACTAGAAAATATTTATTTTATTATATTTTATTTTACCTGTGTGGTAGAAATGATTTTCTTTTTAACAACATATATTTAGGTGTGGCTCTGATTAACAGTTCATTGACAGTTTTGGTGAGTAACCAAGCACATTTTTTGTAAAGTTAATGAAATAAGACTTTGATGGAGTAACCTAGATCACTTTTACCTTCTTCCTAAAGCAGAGTAAAAACTGTAAAAAAATATCAAAACAATACTTTTTAGACAGTCACCTACCTTCATTTAACATATTTAGATTATTTTTCAATAAATCACATTTTGCAAAATGCTTTTGCTATTTGACAAGTGATTTAATGATAAATGTCAATATTTTTCATATTTTTATTATTGTACACTCCAGATAGTCTGTCATGTTCAAAGTTAACACTGTTTCCTATATACAACATAATATTGTGCATTCTGAAATATTACTGAAAATAATAATGTATTAGGATATTAATTGATAGATTGATCTTATTTCTTTTCTTTCTTTTTTTTTTTTTTTTTTGATCATGGTAACCACTATTATACTTCTGGAAGAAATTAAAACTAATCTTGTGTTGTTTTTGTCTCAATGCTGGTGACAATCTGCTAACTGCTAAACATCCTATCCTGGGAAATATTTGCTGTATATTGACTGCAGTTTCTAAAAGGTTACATGGACCTGGTTAACCTAGTAATGAGCCTGGTATAAGTCAGTGATAGTTTCCATTTTCTCTCCAACAGTCTTAAAATCCCAGTATCTGTTGTTCAATTCATTATAGGAGTATCCAGAGGCCAACTCTTAAAATTTGATGAATCGCAAAATTTCATCACTCTCAGCCACAGTTAATATGTTGGATGGATAATAAGTTTTATTTCTAACTTAATAGTAGCACTGACATTTAAAAAATTGTTCTGAACTTTGCCTATTGCTTAAGATTTTTTTCAACTCAAACAGTATAGATTCATGTGCCATATTACATGTCATTTTTTTCCTTATTCTCAAACTCAACACCAACAATGAGCCTATGTAACACTGCATTTGTCATATACCATATAAAATAGCTATGCAAGACTAGCACTTTCCTGGGGACTCAGTAAAGAATCTACCTGCAATACGGGAGTCCCAGGTTTGATCCTTGGGTCAGGAAGATCTGGAGAATGGAATGGCTACCCACTTCAGTATTCTTGCCTTAAGAATTCCATGGATAGTAGAGTTTAGCGAGCTACAGTGCATGGGGTCACAAAGAGTTGGACATGACTGAACAACTAACACTTTCACTTTCATGCAAGACTATTTTGAATTACTGTATTCTAGACTGTAGAATATAACTATTTTAATATCCCCTGAGATGAGATAAATGACAAGCATGTGTCTCATGTATAAAAATCTAATCGTATTCATTTTCTATATTGACATTATTTTATATAGTAAAATTCAATGTCAGCACTACCCTTGCTAGCTATGGAGAAATACAAAATACAAGCCTATAATTAACAATGAGTTTATTTTCTAGCATGCTAGGCAGAAATGTAGCCCCCCACAGGAAGATAAAAATAGAAAAGCAAATTAAAATGGATTTGAGCCAATACATTGCTAGATCAATATCTGGCACTCATAGGCTGCTTAGCAAAGGTTCTATAGCTATTCAGCAATCTTATTACTTCTACCAAATGACTAAATGCTACCCATGCATATTTACTAAGAAAGCAAAGAATACAGTCAGAAAGCACAAAGACTAACTCTTGAAAATGTTAATACTTGCGTAACAAGAAACAATCTTGGTATCAATCCAAATTATAATTAAACATTCCCCTAAATTACATTTTTTAATTAGTAGGACTTTCCAGGATTTTTTGGTATATCTTCAATGACTATTTTTGCTATCTGAAAATTCATTGCTCTACTGCCTGATTATGCTGCAAACACAGATGGGAATGACAGCATCCTCAGCGATAAGGGTGGACTCTGATTAACCTATAAAAACGATGTCATCTTATCCCATTTGCACAGTGATTGGTTCACCTCTCAACTACATATCCCATCAATATCTTTAATGCACAGAATTCTCCTGTCCACAGTAAAGGTTCTGGATTATGTGTGCAAAGAGTAACCTATCTCTCTAATGAATGTGTAGAGAGAAAACCTCTCTGCCTACTTATGAAAATTAGTGACATTGCTGAATGGCTGAATAAAGGCTTGCCTGTAGTCTCCCCTGCTTATTATTTTTGAGCAAATAACTTCCCTTTCTTCTTTTAGCCAGTTGGTTGAACTGGTGACTTTAGAAGTGCAATTGAGGAGTATATGTTCCATGTACTTGTTGAGTAATACTTATTACAAGAGTATCATTTTGGATATCTAATGAACGTTTTGGAACTTCACACTCTTATTAAGGACTCAAATATTGAATATGATTACAGAAAAATTTGAAGAACTGCAATGTTTCAGACTGGATTGTCTCACTTATAGCAAACATTTGTTGTTGTGTTTTTAAAACTCTGAAGCATTTGGATGTTGCTCTTAGACCTCAGAGCTACATCCTTCTGAGGTGCGTCTCCATGTGACACAGATGGAAATTTTATTTTTTAATCACTTGACTTGGGCAGATGTAACTCTGCAACACTCTCCCCAGTTAGACATAACTAGATACTCTACTCTGATTGAAGTCTGCATTCATTTTCATATTCATCTGTTTTTTTTTTTGTTCGTCACAGCTTTAAAATATTGTAAGGTATTTAAACTATTGTAAGATCTTAAATTCTTTAACATTTTAGCCAGTCTTACTCTCTACTGCTCCATGTTTATGCTAATTTACATAAGTGGGATTGGACATTAAACTTTAATAAAACAATGCCATGGCACAGTTTTCCCAAAAGATGTGAGACTGTGACATGTGATATGAGAAGTATTCATAGTGGTGTAGATTTTTCAGAATTTTACATAAATTTATTGATTTCTCTCATTTGAGCTTCACATCATGAGTTCTGACATTATCTATAGGTGTGTCATAGTGGCAGCCAAGAAAAATGATTGGCAATTATTAGATTTTAATTTTTATATCTTTGAGCTAGTTATAAAAAGGAATGTTGTGAGAAGAATTACAATTAAGTTTCTGTTTGGATTTCAGAGACTAGAGTAATGTTTCCAAGCTTAAGGAAAGTAAGCTCGAGAAAGGGAATTACAGAGCAGACAAGTTATTTAGGCATCTGAAAAGGAGGCCAACCATCCAGGACAACTTGGGGGGTGGGTATGTGTGTGTGCACATGTGCACACATGTGTGTGTGAGGGAGAGAGAGAGAAAGAGAGAGAGAGACTGAAAGTGAGCCAAAGATGAGACAGACAGAAAATGACAGAGACAGAGAAATAGAGACAGATAACCTAGAATAATACATTCTTTAGCCTAAGCTAAAAGTAAGAATAACAACCTATGTTATACAGGGATAACAAGGCAGAAGAAGCCCATATGTTTTGATACCAAAGGCAAGGAAGAGCATCTGATGGAGGTATGTAAGATCTAGCTGATGGCCTACAAATACATATGTGTATATATATATTTTTTTTTTTCAGAAGTGAAGAGTACATGTCAATCATCATATAGAGCAACTGATTTCAGCAATTTTCTTAGTCTCTGGGTCTTGTCACCTTTCCATGACAATATTCTTAGGTTGGTTCGCTGTAGTTTATACATACACAAAAGAGAAAGCTACAGAATACCCAGCCCTCAACTTGAACCAGGCTATGCAAAGGATGAAAATTTAAAGAAGAGAGAAAAAAGATAAAAAAATTAGTATTCAAAAATCTGCCCAAAATTCCAGTAATTGTACTATAGTTTCTAAGGAGCACAGCAATGTCTTCCCATTAAACCATTTTGAAATGAGGTAAGGAAGATCTCTTTCTGCAATGCCAGTGATGTCTGAACACAAAGTCATGATAAAATGGATCATACTTTGTTAGTATCAAGTGCCTCAGACTCCATGCTGTCCCCTAAAAGGCACATAGATGTGGGGGAGGTGAAATTACATGGAATAAACTAATTGTTTAATACAGGTTTTGTTACAGGGTAAAGGAACTGCAGAAAAACCTTCAGCTGGTGAAAAGCACAAGTTAAAATGCCTCACTTTAAAAATGTTTCAAGAATAGGACTAGCCTAAAGAAAAGAGGTCACTGGCTTCACCAAACATGGATCCTGATAGAGTTTCCAGGAAATTGCAAGGTTGACAGAAGTTTTTGGAAGATGTTAGAAAAATAGGCACTTGAGCAACTGCCATGCATAAGGACCTGGAAAGGCAATAAATACTGGTAGGATGAGATGAAAGAGCATAGTCATTAAGAGTAAGCACTCAGGGCTAGGCTTCCTGAGCTCAAGTCCCTACCAGCCATGTGACCCTGAACCAGTTATTTTTAACCTCCTTTCTCATCTTTCACTGAGATAACAATAATGACTACCTCTTACATTGTTTGCTAATGAATGGTGAGATACACATAGGAAGTGACAGGACTGCGCTTGGCACATGTAAGTGGGTAAAGAGATTTATTATTAATATTTAAGATAATAGCAAACAAGATTAGATGTTTTGTTTTCACGTTGTGACATACTGATCGTACATACCTGGGCAACTGATGTAAAATTTCTAATCTTTATTTTCCCAGTTTGTAACCTCTGGATAGTAGGATGACAGATTTCCTCGATGTTTGATACTCAAATTGCAATTTTAATATGTGACTTGAAAGTTGCATATAATCAGGACACCCTGAATGAAGTTTTCCTCCTGGAGTTCTCTATCTCTGTGTCAACACATTCTAAACGCACTTTTCCCCTCAGTATTAAGCGAAGCATGTTTAAAAATGTTTCTTAATAGTCATTATTGGCCAAGTAGTTAGTTGCATACAGGAATCCTATAAAACCACAAATATACATTTTAAAACACTATGGTCATATATTATCCTGAGAAACTATAGTGAAAGTTCTGATAATTTAAGTGTGAGAATGAAAGGTTTCTATTTCCCAAGGATACTCTGAAAATAATTTTGGTGAAGGTTGAACAGAAAAAAAATCTAAAAAATATTAAACTCATTGAGTATACAAGATAGCATCTTGCAGTAACACCTAAAAGGTGTATTAGGGGAAAATAATGGAAGGAGAAAATACACAGATATAGCAAAATATCTTTAGTCTGCCATGTATTGAAAATATTCCAAAAATAGAAGTTCAGTTCAATTCATTGCAGTTGCTCAGTCATGTCTGACTCTTTGCGACCCCGTGAACCGCAGCACGCCAGGCCTCCCTGTCCATCACCAACTCCCAGAGTCCACCCAAACCCATGTCCATTGAGTCAGTGATGCCATCCAACCATCCCATCCTCTGTCGTCCCCTTCTCCTCCTGCCCTCAATCTTTCCCAGCATCAGGGTCTTTTCAAATGAGTCAGCTCTTCACATCAGGTGGCCAAAGTATTGGAAGAGCCATAGGCAAATTAACTTTTGAACAATAAAGATCACATTAAAAAGGAATTCATTAGCTTAAGAAGGAGACAAGTTCATTTCCTATCTGGTTTAACTAAATTTAAAATTAAATTTTAATTTAAAAATTAATTTTAATTTCTGAATTAAAGATATTTTCAACAAAGTAAGAAACTAGATGATAAATAAAGTAGCTTATTATAGTATGCTCTGGAGGAGGAAATGGCAACCCACTCCAGTATTCTTGCCTGGAGAATCCCATGGACAGAGGGGCCTGGTGGTCTACAGTCCATGGGGTCGCAAGAGTCAGACAACGACTTAGTGACTAAACCACCACCACCACCACCACCAGCATATAATATGCTCAAAATAGAATGTCAGTGATGGATATTCTCCTAGAATATTAGTATTTAACTCTACCTGAGGTATGTTACAACAGATTAAAAATATTGGTTATATTATAGGAACGAAAAATATTTAGAAAATTATGGAAGATTGGTTTTCATATTTTTATGATGAATATTCTCTACTAAATTATTAGAATGTAAAATTAAAAAGTATAATTTAATAAAGATATTAGGAAAGTTTCTGTTGTATACAGTGTATGTTAAGATATCTGATAATAGCTTATAATTCAATTTTATGTATATTAAGTGTATGAGTGTTTAGTTATAAGTATACACATGTAAAACACAATAAAAATTACCAATTGTTGATGATACCTCCATTTTTTCTCATCCCATTTTTATCATCTAGCAAAATGTAGCTTGCTCTAGCTCATTTATTAACAGATTTGACACTTAGCCAACAGTCTTCCTTTCCATCGCACATCCTGTCAGATCTTTGAGTACATTTTAACGTACAGATGCATGATTCTTTCAATTTTCTACAATTTCAATATTCCTTGGGTCCATTTCTAATAAATTGTTCTTCTGTTTATACAAGTCACCCATTCCCATGATTTCTTATCACCAACTGTTTGCTCCATGCCCAAAATAATTAATTCACACATCTTTTGCTTCCAGATTGTAGGAAATTAAAAAAACCTATTTTGCCTTTAATGTCATTGGCAAACACATGACTGGGTCTCTAACCCATTCTAAGACCTTTAACCTTTAGTGCAATCAACAGTTCATTTCTCTCTCATATAATCAACTTCATTCTGTCAACTAGATTATTTTAAATATGCTTAAAGTATAGTGCCCTCTCTGTCTTTATTATAAAGAAAAAATTTTCTAAAATCATATTATATACTCGCCCACATCCCACTTACAGACTGTATATCCTAATATAATCTTGATTTCCATGATTCCACCAAAAAACTTTCAAGATCACCAGCGCACTCTTTATGCTCTGTTCAATGAACATTAATAAAGAAGTCAGGCCAGGGGCCGGCAGCTCAGCTGGTCTGGGCTTCCTTCCCCTGGCCTAAAAAAAAAAAAAAAAAAAAAAGAAGTCAGATATGTGAACAAAATTGAATACCCTCTTCATGGCATTTAAAACACACCAACATCTAGGTTAACCTTTAAAAGTGGCAAGGTTCTCTGACCCTCTCTTACAGAATGAAATGATCATTAAATATTGAAGTTGCTCAATGTTCAACTATATGATATCCTTTGAGGTTTAATCACACAATGTTCACCTGGACCGATCTGCATCAACTGCATGGGTTTTAGAGGAAAAAGAATGGATGCAAAGAGGAAATTCATACCTGTTGTGGGGCCACAACTAACCCAGTCTCCCATATCTGACCGAGGAGTCTCCTGTCATCTGCCAGCACCTATGAAAATGTTACTGAATGTGGTATTGTAATTTATAGCATGAATTATATATTTGGGAATGGTGTTAGAGACTGCTCTTTTTAAAAACTTTTTAAACTTTATATTGGAGTACAGTTGATTAACAATGTTGTGTTAGTTTCAGGTATACAGCAAAGTGATTTAGTTATACATGCATCTATTTTTTTTCAAATTCTTTCCCCATTTAGGTTGTTACATAATATTGAGTAGAGATACCGGTGCTATAAAGTAGGTCGCTATTCTTTTACATGCAGCTGTCCAGTATCCCCATAACTATAAGATCCAATAATCCCACCCCTGAGCACACATCCACAGAAAATCATAATTCAAAAGATAAATGTACGGGAATGTTCACTGCTGCACTCTTTACAATAGCCAAGCTATGAAAGCAACCTGAGTGTCCACTGACAGAGCAATAGATAAAGGAGAGATAAAGATAAAGAGATTTAGATAAAGATAAAGAGATAAAGATAAAGAGATAAAGGTACACATGTATAATGGAATATTACTCAGTCTTAAAAGAATGAAATAATGCCATTGCATCAACATGGATAGACCTAGAGATTATCAAAGTGAAGTAAGTCAGAGAAAGACAACGATCATATGCTGTCACTATTTAAATGTTTGCATCCCCTTTGCCATTCACAGCTGAAGGTGAAATGAGTCAGCACATAGGTGTGCTTACTAGGTAGCCCCCACATAGGGACTTACCAGCTAGCGCTAGTGGTAAAGAATCTACCACTAGCGCCATCTGGTAAGGATGACATAAGATACACTGGTTCGATTGCTGGGTTGGGAAAATCCTCTGGAAAAGGAGATGACAACCCACTCCAGTATTCTTGCCTGGAAAATTCCATGGACAGAGGATCCTGGCGGGCTACAGTTCATGGGGTCACAAAGAGTCGGACATGACAGAGGGACTGAACTGAACTGAAGGATACAGGCTGGTTGCCATAGGAACAAATTGTGTGATTAGAAGATTGGAACTTTCAGTCCCACCCCTTCACCTTCACAGAGGGGAGAGTGGCAGGAGGTTCATTTACCAATGGTTTATTATTTATTCAGTCATGCCCACATAATGAATCCTCTCAGTTCAGTTCAGCTGCTCAGTCGTGTCTGACTTTTTGTGACTCCATGGACTGCAGCACACCAGGCTTCCCTGTCCATCACCAACTCCCAGAACTTGCTCAAACTCATGCCCATCATGTCAGTGAGGCCATCCAACCATCTCATCCTCTGTCATACCCTTCTCCTCTGCCTTCAATCTTTCCCAGGATCAGGGTCTTTTCCAATGAGAAGGTTCTTCGCATCAGGTGGCCAAAGTATTGGAGTTTCAGCTTCAGCATTAGTCCTTCCAATGATTATTCAGGACTGATTTCCTTTAGGATGGACTGGTTGGATCTCCTTGCAATCCAAGAGACTCTCAAGAGTTTTCTCCAACACCACAGTTAAAAAGCATCAGTTCTTCAGCACTCAGCTTTCTTTATAGTCCAACTCTCATATCCATACATGACTACTGGAAAAACCATAGCTTTGACTAGACGGACCTTTGTTGGCAAAGTAATGTCTCTGCTTTTCAATATGCTGTCTAGGTTGGTCATAGCTTTTCTTCCAAGGAGCAAGTGTCTTTGAATTTCATGGTTGCAGTCACCTTCTGGCTCTACAAATCATGAAGCCTCTACAAAATCCAAAAGGAAAGATTTGGAGCGCTTCTAAGTTGGTACACATGTGCCAATGTGGAGAGAGTGGTGTCCCCAGAGAGATCACGGAAGCTCCCCTTCTTACATATATCTTGCCCTACGCATCTCTCATATGTTCCTGATTTATACCTTCTTAGAGCAACCGGTGATCTAGTCAGGAACCATTTTCCTGAAATTTGTGATTCTTTCTAGCAAATTTACTGACCCAGAGGTGGGGGTCATGGAACTTCTGATTTATAGCTGATTTATATCTGACCGATTGCTAACTGATCAGAAGCACAAGAGATCTATGGACTGGCCTGGGGACAGTGGGCCTGAGTCCTTAGCCTGTGATGGTCAGAGAGTTGAACTGTCGGACACTCAGCTGCTGTCCCAGAAATTGTTTGAGTGATAAGAAGTTCATAACTGAAGTAGTGTTGCAGTTAAGTTTTGAGAGTTGAGAAGACACACAGGGAATGTTTTTTCACTTTATACATTCTTACACTGTATGGTTTGCAAGTAGGGTAAAATTTCAGACACCTTAGACTCACTGACAAGAATACAATTAATTATTGGTATGACTTCTTCAAATATAGGCCTGGGGAGTTTGACCAATCTATAACTGTTTTAACTAGTCTTCATATCTCTATAAAGAAATAATACATATATATACACACACATTAGAATAACAAATATTACTGGATTTTGAAGGTAGATGGAAGTGGCTACAGTAGGAACATGATTTTTTGTCATTAGAAATATTTCCAGGACCTTAACATCTTAATTAATAATAGGAAATAATTTTGAATACATATATATATTCATATATATTTAACTTTCAAAGAATGTTTGTTTTAAATATTATCTTGGAACTAAGAATCACTGATTAAAAAGCAGAGTGTGTATGTGCTAGTCACTCAGTCGTGTTCAACTCTTTGCAACCCCATGGACTCTAGCCTGCTAGGCTCCCCTGTCCATGAGGATTCTCCAGGCAAGAATGCTGGTTTTGGTTGTCATGCCCTCTTCCAGGGGATCTTCCCAACCCAGGGATGGAACTCAGGTCTCCCACATGGCAGGCAGATTCTTTACCATCTGAGCCTCCAGGAGAGTAGACAATGTTACTTCCAAAAAAATGCACATAATTTTAGTTAATAGTTGGAGGAAACCTTTACCTTTTCTAACTTATCAGTGCTCATTGAGCTGAGGATATATATCATAGACAATAAAGAAATTTATAATTTTGTACAATGAATAGTTACACTACATTTATAGAATAAGAAATATTTTAAAGTAGTATATCCTAGAAAGAATATAGGTTTAGATGAATCTGTGTTAGTCTGGCAAGTTTGGATCACTGATGCAGGTAGATCTGTGTTTATGTGTTTACCTCTTCATCCACACATATAGGCTGGGTGTTCCTTTATATTTTTATTTTTGTGCATTCTTTACCCTTGTCCTACTGTTATGCATGTTATATTGATAAAACAAAGCATGTTTGTTTAAACTTCCATTGATTTTTAAATCAACACTGATTTTGAACAGAGCTACCCACTCAAGCTTCAACTTAATTTACATTGATTTTTTTGACTTTGTGATGTACAGCAACCTGTATCTTTCTTATTATAGACCAAAAACACAAAATGTATTCAATGTAATACTAAGATTTGCAATTTAATTACAAACAATTTTTGATTTCCCAAATTAATTCTTACCATTTATGCATAATTATATTTTAAACAATTTAAAAATATTTATAAGTATTTTTATTCAATTATAGGCACTGATCTTCATGAAAGGAGCCTGGCAGTCTGGCGTTTAAAAGGGATATTGGCCTAAATAGAAATCCTATGAAGTCATGGGTTTAAATGAAATCATTTTCAGGGATTATGTTCTTGGAAAGTTATTTTTTCTTAAAGGTTTAATTTGTAAATTCTAAGTACAAAAATACTATTGAGATCAGTCCTGGGTGTTCATGGGTAGGACTGATGTTGAAGCTGAAACTCCAGTACTTTGGCCACCTGATGAGAAGAGCTGACTCATTCAAAAAGACTCTGATGCTGGGAAAGATTGAGGGCAGGAGGAGAAGGGGATGACAGAGGGTGAGATGGTTGGATGGCATCACTGACTCAATGGACATGGGTTTGGGTGGACTCTGGGAGTTGGTGATGGACAAGGAGGCCTGGAGTGCTGTGTAGTTCATGGGGTCACAAAGAGTCAGACACAACTAAGTGACTGAACTGAACTGAACTATTGAAAATGTACTCCATTACTTTCCACATATTTGAAAAACCCAGATCCAGTGATATACAGGAATTCTACGTTATTGCTTAAAATACCTTGTATTACCAATAAAAGTAGCTAGGAGCAAAGATCTGTTGCTAGTTAAAATGCTTTCTGAATTACTTTTATAACATTTTATTTTATCTAATTAATTACGTATGGTTTAAAATTTCTTCTATATATGAGAAATGTTTTTATGTGTGTTAGTCACTCAGTCGTGTCTGACTGTGCAACCCATGAACTGTAGTTGGCCAAGTTCCTCTGTCCATGGGATTCTCCAAGCAAGAATACTGGAGTGGATTGCCATTTCCTTCTCCAACAATTTTTTATAAACAGAATAATTAAAATAGTGTTTGTCTTCTTAGAGTTTGCAGTTCAGTGGTAGAGATTAACTTACAGTCATATTCTATTAACAAAACATAAATATTAAATTCTAAACATGGTAAGTGCTGAGAGGGGAGAAAACTTAAATAAGTATAAACTAACTAATTTGGTTTAGATACTAGATTTAAGTCTAGTCAGTCAAACTCCAGAATAACACACAGCACCTTGTGGTTCTCTTGTCTCCTACTTTGAGTGCATGATAAGTTACATCAGTCGTGTCTGACTCTTTGCAACCCTGTGGACTGTAGCATGCCAGGTTCCTCTGTCCATGGGCTTCTCCACACAAGAATACTGGAGTGGTTTGCTATGCCCTCCTTCAAGGGATCTTCCTGACCCAGGGTTTGAACCTGGGGCTCCTGCATTTCCTGCACTGCAGGAGGATTCTTTACCCAATAAGCCACCTAGGAAGCCCATCTGCTACTTTCAGTAGCTACTAATGAAGGGGAGGTTCATCTAGTCAAAGCTATGGCTTTTTCCAGTAGTCATGAATGGATGTGAGAGTTGGACTATAAAGAATGCTTTTGAACTGTGATGTTGGAGAAGACTCTTGAGAGTTCCTTGGACTGCAAGGAGATCAAATCTGTCCATCCTAAAGGAAATCAGTCCTGAATATTCATTGGAAGGACAGATGCTGAAGCTGAAACTCCAATACGTTGGCCACCTGGTGCTAAGAACTGACTCACTGGAAAAGACCCCGATGCTGGGAAAGATTGAAGGTAGGAGGAGAAGGGGACGACAGAGGATGAGATGGTTGGAAGGCATCACCGATTCAAAGGACATGAGTTTGAGCAAACTCTGAGAGTTGATGATGGACAGGGAGGCCTGGCGTGCTGCAGTCCATGGGGTGGCGAAGAGCCGGACACAACTGAGCAACTGAACTGAAGTGAATGAAGGAGAGATGCATATTAACTCCAGACAGAGGAAATAGCACAAGACGTCGTTTGGAGAGGAGAGATTTTGCATGTACATGTTCATTATGTCTTTAAAGGTAAAGAATCACTTGGGAGAGATCAAAAGTGGATGATGGAAGCCAAATGAAGAATTATCATTGTAAATCAGGTAGGGTATGATCATAGTTGGAAAATGGGAAGTGGTGAACTGATAGATAGTGTGTGTGTGCATGTGTATGTGCATGTGTACTCATGTCTACACATGTAGGTAAATGTATTAAAATAACACCAAAAAAAAAAAAAACTGATTAATTAACCTAAAAGGTAACAGAAAAAAGTTAATTTCTAGGTTTGCCTAGCTGAATGTTTATTAGAGCTGGTAAGTGAAGTGGAGAAAGAAGATAAACTGGAAGATGGATGATTATAAATTTATCTTTATAAATTCTTGTTTTGGATTTTTTCTCTTTTTAATATACAAAGAGAACTATGGGTCCACAATCTCTTACTTCAGTATTTAAAATTCAAAGTTCCTTGAAAATCATATGATTTGTTCTCAAAAATATGTAGCAACTTGTTTGACAGTGGCCAGGTGGTGGTTTACTTGCTAAGTCATGTCTGACTCTTTAGACCCCATGGACTGTAGCCTACCAGGCTCCTCTGTCCATGGGATTTTCCAGACAACAGTAATGGAGTATTTTGTCATTTCCTTCTCCAAGGGATCTTCCTGACCCGGGGGTCAAACCCGTGTCTCCTGCACTGCAGGCAGATTCTTTACTGACTGAGTAAAATTATCTAAACCAATATGAGAATATAAAATTTTCAATTATGCACACTTAATATAAATATTTTAAAATTCGGAGTGGCTCTATGTACTGGTTATAGTTTCTAAAATATCCAGTTTGTTAGCCTATCTAAAATCAGAATGTTACTTAAATTTTAAGCTCATAGAGCTCCAATGGTTTCAAATAAAGGGTTGAAATTTGTGTAACAGTTGTGTTCACAAGTCTAGAGCAAAGAGATGAAAACAAGGCTACAGAAAGAAACTTGTGATTTACTTACTGATTCACAGTCATGAGACAGTACACAAGAATAGGAAGGGAACAAGGCCTAGTGCCAAAAGGTAGAATCACAATATCTGAAGATAAGCTAATAAATAGGAAATAGAGGAATGCACCCAGTGGTAACAGAAAAACCAGGAAAGTCTACTGTCACAGACCAGGAAGAGAATATACCAAGGAAAAAGGAATAGACCATTTTAAAATTGGGTATTAGGCTCTCTGCTATTGAATAGCAGGAGTTCCTTATAATTTTGAATGCTAATAGCTTATATATGTGAATTTGAAACTATTTTGTCCCATTGTTTTGTTTACATGTTTTACTCTGTTGTTTCTTTGCCATACAGAATCATTTTAGTTTGATACAGTCCTATTCATCTATTTTAGCTTTTGTTGCCTGTGCTTAAGTGTCATACACAAGAAATCACTGCCAAGATCAATGTCATGAAGCTTTTCTCCTACATGTTCCTAAAGATATATGAAAAGACGCTCACTGTCATTTATCACTAGGGACTTGCAAAACAAAACTACAATGAGAAAGCAGTGCATACCTGTTAGATTGGCAATTATCAACAAAGCAAAAGACAAGTGTTGGAGAGGACGCAGAGAAATTAGAAGCATTTTGCACTGTTAGTGAATACAAAAGGTGCAGTTGCTATAGAAAACAATATGGAGTTTCCTCAAGAAATTAAAACCAGAGCTACCTATGAAAGTGAAAGTCTCTCAGTCGTGTCCGACTCTTTGCCACCCCATGGACTATACCGTCCGTGGAATTCTCTATGCCAGAATACTGCAGTGGGTACCCTTTCCGTTCACCAGGGGATCTTCTCAACTCAGGGACTGAACCCATTGCAGGTGGATTCTTTACCAGCTGAGCTACACTACCTATATTATAAATCAAAACTCTCTTCTGGGTATATACACAGAAGAATTAAGATCAGGATCTACCTATATTATCAACCAAAATTTCACTTCTGGGTATATATCCAGAAGAATTGAAATGAGGATCTTGAAGAGATATCAGACTCCCATGGCTATTGAAATGGTCTTTACCATAGCCAAGATATATACAACCTAAATGTCTACAGACAAGTGAATAAAGAAAATATGATATATACATATGATAAAATATTGTTCTCCTAAAAGAAGAAAATCCTGCACTATGTGACAATATTGATGAACTCTGAGAACACTATGCTAAGTGAAATAAGCAAATCACAGAAAGACAAATACTGTGTTATTCTATTTATATGAGGTATCTAAAAGTAGTCACAGAAGCAGAGAATATAATGGTGGATGTCAGGAGGTGAGGGGAAGAGGTGATGGGGAGTTGCTAATCAACAGGTATGAAGATTTTAGTTATGCAAGATGGATAAGCTCTAGAGGTCTTCTGTGTAACATTGTACCTATGGTTAACTACACTGCGTGTGCCATGTACTTCCACATCTATTAAAAGAGTACATCTAATGTTAATTGTTCTCATCACGATAAAACAAAAGAAGAAAGAAAGCGCCAACACTGTTTAACCCTGCAGAGAAGTTAAGGAGCTGAGAGCTTTAGAATGTCCTTTTGGAATATATACAGAAGAAATTGTAAATTTTGCAAGAGACAGCTCAGGGAAGGGTTGAGAAGTAATTCAGATTACAGATGTGAATGGCAAGATAATGACCTAGTATTTTAATGTGAATTATATTCACAAAAACTCTTAATGATTTCTTTGTTTTGTTGTTCAGCCACCCAGTTGTGTCTGACTCCTTGAGACCCCATGGACTGCAGCACACCAGGCCTCCCTGTCCCTCACCATCTCCCAGAGTTTGCCCAAGTTCATGTTGATTGTGTTGGTGATGCCATCCAGCCATCTCATTCTCTGATGCCCTCTTCTCCTTCTATCCCAATTATTTCTTGCAGCAATATAAATGCTACTTTGGAAATTATTTACACCATGGTGAAATAACTAAACCCATAGGAAGCAAGGTAGAGTGAAATAACAAAATTTTATCATGTTATAAAATTTAATAGTAGAAATAACATAATTAAAAAGACTGTTTATTATTTTTAGCAATATGACAGCAGCAAATAATTTAACTGAGAATGTATATTAACTGAGACATCTTTAACTATAATATTTTATTGAATATATGCTACAAAATTTTAAGGTAAAGCTAACCCTATATTAAGGATAAGAAAACTAAATCTCAAAACCAATCATTAGTTTTTCCACAGATGTAGGGCATGCACTTTTGAATGAAGATCTGTTTAAATCTAAAATGGACATTCTCTCACTAAATATACTGCCTTCCTTTTATGTCTCAAATATTTGCTGATATATATTAATTCCAAGTTATTATGCTGTCATTTTGCAATGCATGTCCTTTCTGTAATTTCCAACTAAAAGCATGATTTACATAATGCTCTAGGGATTTATACCACTGCTGACATGCAGGAGATATTGATACATCCAGGGTAATTTAGGAAATGGGAAGGATATAATGGATAATGTTAATGTACCTGAGTTTTCAGTATCTGTCTTTAAAGGAAATAACCCAGTGACTTTCTAATAACAGTTATTACATATACCATTTCTGTAAAGAATGCAAGGCCAAGACACTAAAGAACTACATGTTTAAAAAATTACTGTTTGATTACCTATAAAGATAGCTTTTATTTCTTTTTTTTTAAAGATAGTTTTTATTTCTTAATAGAGGAAGGCAATTGAGAAAAGTAAAGGCAATACCATTTTGCTTTGTTTTATATATGCTATACAATTGTAGATTTTAAAATTTAGAGTCAAGTTATATCTGTGGACAATGTTTTTATGATTAAAGGTATAGTCTATATCCTTTGCTGTCATTAAACATTTAAAATTCCATGCTTACTTAACAAAGACTTTTTGGTATCTTCCTGAAAGTCATTACTGGTCCAAAGTTTTTCTACACTTAACAAGCTAAGGTGCTGTCTTCAATCTTCTTTTAAAAGGTTTGTTTGAGGTAGCTGGAAATTCTGCTCCATGAAGGTAGGTGTTCTGAATTATTCAGACATCATAGGGTTTCTACTCTATTTTAATCTACGTAACTCCTGATCTCACCACTACAATTAGGTGTACATTCATATGGGAGTGGCCAAAGTGTCTCAAAATAAATGTTCTAGAAAATGAGGATTTTATTGCTGTATCACACCTATCTAAAATTTTAGGTAAAGCAAAGATAACTATGCAGTTCAGAAGCTTTATCAGGGTTAGAAGGGCAAAGTGATCGTTCATAAAGAATTAGTTTATCATCCCTGAAACAGAGTGCATGGGACGTAATAGGGAATGGTGACACCTGAAATTATATGGCAAAAGAATATGAAATAGAATATTAGCATGTTTGATTATGCAGCATTACTGAGACATTTCTGGGTAGGAGCTATTGTGTTTTTGTTTTATCTAAGTCCTCAATACCAATCCAAAACAATACTTATTTTACAATGCTGTCTTTTTATATATATAAGGATTCTTGGATTTCAAAAGTTGGGAAATTAGTTTTTGCAATAACTTTTTTAAAAGTTGAGCATTTAAAATATATATATACTGACATCTCAGTAGTTTCAGTGGAATTTGGGGACTACCCTTATCATTAATTTATGAAAATATTAATTAGAATTTATTACCTGGTTTGCATAAAAATATTCAGTCTTTTTAAAGTGACAAACCAAGATAGCATATTAAAAAGTAGAAACATAATTTTCCCACAAGGGTCAGAATAGTCAAAGCTATGATTTTTTCCAGTAATCCTGTACGGATGTGAGAGTTGGACCATAAAGAAGGCTAAGTGCCAAAGAACTGATGCTTTCAAACTGTGATGCTGTAGAAGATTCTTGAGTCCCTTGGACAACAAGGAGATCAAATCAGTTAATTCTAAAGGAAATCAACCCTGAATATTCACCAGAAGGACTGATGCTGAACTGAAGCTCCAATACTTTGGCCACCTGATGCAAAAAGCCAACTCATTGGAAAAGACCCTGATGCTGGGAAAGACTGAGAGCAGGAGGAAAAGGGGGAGACAGAGGATGAGATGGTGGGATGGCATCACTGATTCAATGGACATGAGTTTGAGCAAACTCTGGGAGACAGTGAAGAACAGGCAAGCCTGGTGTGCTACAGTCCACGGGGTCACAAAGAGTTGGACACAAATGAGTGACTAAACAACAACAATCATGATAAATACCACCATTATTAAAACAAGTACGTAAATGTTACTTGCAAATTTACAAGTCTGAAACTTTGTTATGAGCCAGTTTGGAAGAAGGGCAAAGACCTTTGGCCAGTGTCAGAATTTTTGGCAGGTAAATTTGTACCCAGGGCCCTCACAGTACAGACTCCACGTGTGAAGAAACTATGTGTGCCCTGAGTGTATTCTAGCCCCTTTTAAACTAATGGACATACATGGAATGTGATATGGGGGTGGGGTTCACTGTCTTTCTTGGAATGTTCCTGATAGCAAGTAAAGTTCACAAGATAAGGTGGCTCCCCTATTTTGAAAATTGAACATGGTGCAAATGGGTCATCCGGGTGCACCTTGTTCTGTGGAATAATGAAGAATTTGGGCACTCACTGGTCTCTTCCATGCCATTGCTTAGAATTATCTCTCTGTTCTGTATAAATAACATAATTGTTCCATACCTCCTTCTTCATCTATTTTCATTCTATTAACCTCTCTGGGGCTTCTCTGGCTAGCCCACTATATAATGCAAGCTCAGCAGCTGTGACAGAAATATGGGGTTCTCTTATTCTTGGTGTGGTTTGATGAATTTCCTAATGATTAGATAGATTACAAGTGCAAACACACACTTACCTTCAAGTGTATTTATATACCCACAGTCTTACAGGAAATGTGATTTAATGCCAGATGGATGATGTATAATCTAGGTCAAGGCACTTACTCTGGTAGACTTGGTGTGACTAGTTCATAATTTCCTCATTTTTACAATTTGACTTTTGGCATTCTTTTTATAGATCAGTAATCTGAGCAAGTATGTGCTCAAAATTAGTTCTTATAGTTAATCTTGGCATTTGCAGGCTAGCAAGTACTAGAAGGCACTACTTCTGTGTGTATGTGTGATTTTTAGAGACTGTAGTAATAATGTCTGGGGCTTCCCTGGGGCTCTAATGGTAAAGAATCTGCCTGCAAAGCAGGAGACCTGGGTTTGATCCCTGGGTCAGAAAGATCCCCTGGAGAAGACAGTAGGTACCCACTCCACTATTCTTGCCTGGAGAATCACATGGACAGAGGAACCTGGTAGGCTAGAGTCCATAGCATCATGCAGAGTTACACACGAGTGAAGCCACTTAGTACGCATGCATGCACCAGTATATCTAGAATAAGCCAAGGGTAAAATTAATAACCAAATGGATAAAATCATATCTATAAGTATTACTTTTGAAGGTGTTCTCTGCAGACTTGAATTGAAGTACAGGCTAACAGAACTAAGCTAATTCAAAGTATCATATTAGTTATTTTAAACAGTGCATTTTACAAACTTGAAAACATGTCTAAATGATGTAGTATAAAAAGTGTCATTTAATGAAATGCATTTATGAAGAACAGAGGAGAAAAATTTTAATTGATGTTATTATACTTCTAAGCTTTGTGTTTTGAAAGACTTCAAATAATGCTGGTCAAGAAAGCTTCAAAAAAGAACCATGATATCAAATGAGCAGAAGAAAGTGAATATGAACTTGGATATGTGAACTAGAAATATCTAAATTCAATAATTTTTTCTATCACTTATACACCAGCACTAAGAAGCTTAGGTTAAATGACTTCAGGGGAATATAGGGTTTAAAATGTTTATAAAATTTAAAATAATAAAAACATGTAGAAATTTATTAGAACGTTTGTTTCACATCATGCTTTCATGCATTCATCAATCATGTGTATCAAAACTACTCCAATCTAGGCACTGTATTTGGAAAATAAAGTTGTAAAGCAAACATTTTGAAATGGTGATACTAACATATAAAGAAGAAAGAGAAAGAGAGATGGAAAGTTCAATGAATACATTATAACAGACAATATTCAGAATAACAAAAGAGGAATGGACAAAGTTTTAGTTTGGATGGTGTTTTAAAGGTAGAAAATATATAGAAAATCATTTGGATCAAGAGAAATCAGAAAAATTGAAAACATAATTTATATTGGACAGAGTCTGCCAAAACTTCCAAAAAGATGCATTCAGTTAAATACATGGAATTAAGCCTACACAATCCAAAGCTATTCTGGCAAATACAAATAGTACAATTTGTTTTTTAAAATATGTAAGGATGTTTATAAATTTTAAGTTATGGTACTTCATGGAAGAAGTTAATTACTCAAGAATGTATTTTATGAAAGAGAAAGTGTGATCAAGTTCCAAAATTTCCAGCAAAATAGACTTACTTTTCTCAATTTGAAACATTTTCTGGGATTCTTAAAAACAGTGACATGAAATTATATTCTTAAATGCCATGAGTTATAAACTCTAGGTGTAATAGAAGACATCTTGGCAACACTGATGGTCTAGAAGAAGTTGGAATCATGATTACATCTTATTAGTCACATTTAATAAACTCAAAATTCTCCAAGCCAGGCTCCAACAGTACATGAAACATGAACTTCCAGATATTCAAGCTGGATTTAGAAAAGGCAGAGGAACCAGAGGTCAAACTGCCAACATCTGCTGAATCATCAAAAAGCAAGAGAGTCCCAGAAAAACATTTACTTTTGCTTTATTGACTATGCCAAAAACAAACTGTGGAAAATTCTTAGAGATGAGAATAGCAGACCACCTGACCTGTCTCCTGAGAAATATGCATGCAGGTCAGGAAGCACCAGTTAGAACTGGACATGGAACAACAGACTGGTTCCAAATAGGAAAAGGAGTACATCAAGGCTGTATATTCTCACCCTGCTTGTCTCACTTATATGCAGAGTACATCATGAGAAATGCCGGGTTGGATGAAACACAAGCTGGAATCAAGATTGCGGGGAGAAATATCAATAACCTCAGATATGCAGATGACACCAACTTTATGGCAGAAAGTGAAGAACTAAAGACCTTCTTGATGAAAGTGAAAGAGGAGAGTGAAAAAGTTGGCTTAAAATTCAACATTCAGAAAACCAAGATCATGGCATCTGGTCCCATCACTTCATGGCAAATAGATGGGGAAATGATGGAAACAGTGAGAGATTTTTTTTTGGGGGGGGTGGGAAGGGCTCCAAAATCACTGCAGGTGGTGACTGCAGCCATGAAATTAAAAAACACTTGCTCCTTGGAAGAAAAGCTATAACCAACCTAGACAGTATATTAAAAAGCAGAGACATTACTTTACCAACAAAGGTGCATCTAGTCAAAGCTATGGTTTTTCCAGTGGTCATGTATGGGTGTGAGTTGTACTATAAACAAAGCTGAGCAGTAAAGAATTGATGTTTTTGAATTGTGGTCTTGGGGAAGACTCTTGAAAGAGTCCCTTGGATTGCAAGGAGATCCAACCAGTCCATCCTAAAGGAAAACAGTCCTTAATATTCACTGAAAGCACTTATGCTGAAGCTGAAACTCCAATACTTTGGCCACCTGATGTGAAGAACAAACTCATTTGAAAAGACCCTGATGCTGGGGAAGATTGAAGGCGGGAGGAGAAGGGGATGACAGAGGATTAGATGGTTGGATGGTATTACTGACACAATGGACATGAGTTTGAGTAGGCTCTGGAACTTGGTGATGGACAGGGAAGCCTGGTATGCTGCAGTCCATGGGGGTAGCAAAGAGTCAGACATGACTGAGTGACCGAACTGACTGAATAAGCTTTCTGGTTCAACATTCCACAGCAGTGGGATGAAAAGGAAAAACAGTTTATTGGGTGTATTTACAGAGGCTGACTAACTGACCCTTGACCAAGATTGACTAAATCTTCCACTTGGCTTCACTAAACCTTCCTGACTGTATGCTCCTGACCTCCCCGTCCTTAGAGCATTTGCTGTAGAAAATCTGCAGTTGAAATTCTTTCTCTGATCCTTTAAGACTCAAATCTTCTCCAAGCCTCTTTCCCATGGACTTGGGTGCCATGTCTTTGAAATGTAATCAGGAGGAAAAATAGCACCCCTAGCTCCCAGCTCTGTGAGAGGATAGATGTCTAACTTCTAACCAATCAGCAAAAGCAGGGGACTGGTCACTTTGATCAATCCCCGCAAGGTCCTAGGGTACAGCCTTCCCTAGCTCACCCCAGTACTTGAGTTCAATCTTACTCCTATCAGAACAGCAATGTTTATCCATAATTTTATCAAGGTATGATTGACAAATAGAAATTGCATGTAGTTAAGTTGCAAGTGTGATTTCTTTGTTTATTCCTGTTTAATTCCATCAGGTGCACTTTTCTTTGACATCAAGTGTGCTGTAAAAATTAAAGGACACTGTAACTCAGAATGAGTAGTAAAATTTTTCACACTTCTGGTTCATTTTTTTTTTTTTATGTTTAGCTGTGCGATGTGTGTAGAATTAGTCCTTCTGTACAGTGTGAATTGCTCTTTGGACTTGGCTTACTCTCACATGGTGACATCATTGTCCATAACTCATCTGCTGTTTATTCTGTTCTACTGGTCTGTGGTACCACCAAACTAAATTCTTGGGTGTATTTAGATTTATTAGGAAATGGTTTAATTCCTGATGTTTTATCATAAATTGCTATATCTGGGTGAACATGTCCGTTCTAATTTTTGTGAGTAATTTTTCTGGATATACATATTCTTTTAATTGATCATATAACTTTTAGATTCAGAATTTTAATTCTGGGAAAAATGAACATAATTATATATTGGCCAAAGTCACATTAAATTTAGAACTAAACTTTAGATAATTTGACAGGTTAATGATTTTGAGTTTTCTTAACCATTTGTCTTTGCAATTGTTTAGGTTTTGTTTGCATGCACTACTTCTTTAAGAATGTTTGAAAATTTGTTTCATATATATTGTTACTGTACATTACAGTATACTTTAGTCATAAGCATTTGATCTTTTTTATTGCTCAAACAAATGAGTCCTTTCATTTTATTCTGTAAAGAAGTGTTTTGTATTGTATGTCAGATAGTGATTGTTGTAACAGTTTTTGTAGGTTATGAATTCCAAAATCAGTATGGATTTCTTCTTTCCTTTTCAGTTTACTTTCTTGGATTTTCTATGTATCAGTAATTAATTTTTTTCCTTAATGAATATTTATTGAGTAGCTAATATGTGCTGCATGCTTATAGTATACATCAGTAAACAAATTCATCAAAGATTCCTTTCTTCATGGACTGTATTTTCTAGTAATGCAATTTAGTATGTTAAAAATGTTATATAGTTTTGGATAAACACAAATATGTATTAACTGTGAAAATACATGTCTAGGGATGACAAATCAAGAATAGTGGTTATTTTTGGGAAAGGAAAGAGGAAATGTGATAATGGAGAACTATATACACAAGTGTTTAACTATATAATATTTTATTTCTTGAAATAAGGGTAATTGGATATTATTTTTTCTGTATACTCAAAGTGCAATCTCTTTGCCATTCTGTCCAAATATGTGGAAAATAGGCACCAGAATGAAGAACTAAATGATTTTATACAAAAATACTTTAGAATAAGTGTTACTTTAGAGCAGGCCATTTACACCAACAGATGAGAGCTTTTATAAGTAGTTCTCAATATTCTAGGTGAGCTTACATTTTCCCATAAAAAATTAAAAACATTTATGTGTATCATGAACTGCACTCTTCACTCTAATTTTAAATGAATGAAAAGCCTACAGATAGATTTGACCTTCAAATGGAAATTTAATTCATATATATGAAATAAAATTTTTAATTCATATATACTAAATTAAGTTTTATTCCCATCCTTATTAGTTGAGGGAAGAAAATTGACTATACTGATTCACTGATGAATTGTCCAAATGCCACCTCATTATCTTTAAGCACTAAGGTAGATTCCTAAAGGATTGAGTTTTGGAAAAGTGTGCAGTAGTGACAAACATATAAAATCTGATCAGTTATTTTTCTCTTTGTTCAACAAATCCCAATTTAAGACTTAACACTGATAAAAATTATAAAATTCAGTAGTAAATGATAGTATATGTGCATATGTATATAAAACTTTTCTAACATATTGATTTTTGCTTTCATTTCATTTCAAAGAGGTAAGAAAGATCATTTAATTATCTCCTAAGCAATGAATATAAAAATCATTGAATCAGGGGAGGAGCCAAGATGGCGGAGGAGTAGGACGGGGAGACCACTTGCTCTCCTACAAATTCATCAAAAGAATAACTGAACGCAGAGCAAACTTTGCAAAACAACTTCTGATCACTAGCTGAGGTCATCAGGCGCCCAGAAAAGCAGCCGATTGTCTTCAAAAGGAGGTAGGACAAAATATAAAAGACAAAAAGTGAGACAAAAGAGCTAAGGACGGACATCCGCCCCGGGAAGGGAGTCTTAGGCGGCATTGCTTGGGGTAGGGTCCGGGCCTGAGTGCCCTGAGGACAATCGGAGGGAGCTTCTGTGAGTTCCCAACTTGAACTGTGGGAGACCAAAGGAGACAGAGTAAATTAACCGGCCCGAACACACTACCGGCAGTTCGCAGAACAAAGAGACCAAATCCAGAGAAGAGCTCGCAGGCTGCGGACCGGCCCAGCCCCGTCGGAGGCAGGAGGCAGGGGGGAGGGGAAGGTCGCGGAGGGACACAGGGAGCAGGCACCCGACCGGCGCGGGCGGGGACTGGGGCTGGGGACGCGGAGGGCAGAAGGCGCAGGCCCCCGATTGGCGCCAGAGGAAACTGAAACTGGGACCGTGGAAGGGAGTGGGCGCGCCACACCTGGGGAGAGTGCGCCCACCAAGCCCCTGGCTGCCTGGACCGCTCTGACGGGGAAGGCACAGAGAGCAGGCGCAGCTTTTCGCTCCGCGCTTTTGTGGAACACCGAGGGCTGGAACCTCGCTCAGCGCGGGGCGCGCTCCATATAGAACAGCCGGAAGCCTGAGCAGCGCAGACGGAGAAAGCAGCGTCAGCCCCTCCCGGCAGCGCCAGCCCGCCCCCGCCGGGCCAGCCCCTCCCCGCAGAGCGACGGAACTAGCTACCTGAATAAGAGTCCACCTCCGCCCGCCTGTGTCAGGGCGGAAATGAGGCTCTGAAGAGACCGGCAAACAGAAGCCAAATAAACAAAGGGAACCGCTTCAGAAGGGACTGGTGCAACAGATTAAAATCCCTCTAGAAAACACCGACTACACCAGAAGGGGCCTGTAGATATCGAGAAGTGTAAGCTGGAACGAGGAGCTATCTGAAACTGAGCCGAACCCACACCGACCGCAACAGCTCCAGAGAAACTCCTAGATATAATTTTACTTTTTTCTCTTTTTTTTCTTTTTTTATTTTTTCTCTTTTATTTTCCTTTAAAATCCCCTATTACTCCCGCATTACTCCTTAACTTTCATTTCCATAGATTTTTATGATTTTTTTAATTAGGGAGAAAAAAAATTTTTTTTTCTTTCTTTTTTTTTTTTCTTTCCTTTTTCTTTTCTATTTTCTATTTTTCTTTTTCTCTTATTTCTTTTAAAGTCCTCTAGTACTCCTCCTCTACTACTCCTTAATTTTCATTTTCAATACACTATAACCTTACAAAAAAAAAAAAAAAGGAGAAGCCCTATTTTTAAACTGAAGATTATTCTCTCCCAATCTTGACTCTCTGTTTTTTACCTCAGAACACCTCTATTTCCTCCTTTCCCCTTCTCTTCCCAATCCAATTCTGTGAATCTTTGTAGGTGAGTGGGCTACAGAGAACACTCTGGGAACAGACAGCTGCATAGATCTGTCTCTCTCCTCTTGAGTCCCCCTTTTTCTCCTCCTGCTCATCTCTATCTCCCTCCTCCCTCTCCTCTTCTTCATGTAACTCTGCGAACCTCTCTGGGTGTCCCTAACGGGGGAGAATCTTTTCGCCATTAACCTAGAAGTTTTCTTATCAGTGCTGTATAGTTGGAGAAGTCCTGAGACTACAGGAAGAATAAAACTGAAATCCAGAGGCAGGAGACTTAAGCCCATAACCTGAGAACACCAGAAAACTCCTGACTACATGGAACTTTAAGTAATAAGTGACTGTCCAAAAGCCTCCATACCTACACTGAAACCAACCACCACCCAAGAGCCAATAAGTTTTAGAGCAAGACATACCATGCAAATTCTCCAGCAACGCAGGAACATAGCCCTGAACGTCAACATACAGGCTGCCCAAGGTCACACCTAACACATAGACCCATCTCAAAACTCATTACTGGGCACTCCATTGCTCTCCAAAGAGAAGAAATCAAGTTCCACGCACCAGAACACTGACGCAAGCTTCCCTAACCAGGAAACCTTGACAAGCGAATCGTCTAACCCCACCCACTGGGTAAATCCTCCACAATAAAAAGGAACCACAGACCTCCAGAATACAGAAAGCCCACTCCAGACACAGCAATCTAAACAAGATGAAAAGGCAAAGAAATACCCAACAGGTAAAGGAACATGAAAAATGCCCACCAAGTCAAACAAAAGAGGAGGAGATAGGGAATCTACCTGAAAAAGAATTTAGAATAATGATAATAAAAATGATCCAAAATCTTGAAAACAAAATGGAGTTACAGATAAACAGCCTGGAAACAAAAATTGAAAAGATGCAAGAAATGTTTAATAAAGACCTAGAAGAAATAAAAAAGAGTCAATTAAAAATGAATAATGCAATGAATGAGATCAAAAACACTTTGGAGGGAACCAAGAGTAGAATAACGGAGGCAGAAGATAGGATAAGTGAGGTAGAAGATAAAATGGTGGAAATAAATGAAGCAGAGAGGAAAAAAGAAAAAAGGATCAAAAGAAATGAGGACAACCTCAGGGACCTCTGGGACAATGTGAAACGCCCCAACATTCGAATCATAGGAGTTCCAGAAGAAGAAGACAAAAAGAAAGGCCATGAGAAAATACTCGAGGAGATAATAGCTGAAAACTTCCCTAAAATGGGGAAGGAAATAGCCACCCAAGTCCAAGAAACCCAGAGAGTCCCAAACAGGATAAACCCAAGGTGAAACACCCCAAGACACATATTAATCAAATTAACAAAGATCAAACACAAAGAACAAATATTAAAAGCAGCAAGGGAGAAACAACAAATAACACACAAAGGGATCCCCATAAGGATAACAGCTGATCTATCAATAGAAACCCTCCAGGCCAGAAGGGAATGGCAGGACATACTGAAAGTAATGAAAGAGAATAACCTACAACCTAGATTACTGTATCCAGCAAGGATCTCATTCAGATATGAAGGAGAATTCAAAAGCTTTACAGATAAACAAAAGCTGAGAGAATTCAGCACCACCAAACCAGCTCTTCAACAAATGCTAAAGGATCTTCTCTAGACAGGAAATGCAGAAAGGTTGTATAAACGTGAACCCAAAACAACAAAGTAAATGGCAATGGGACCACACCTATCAATAATTACCCTAAATGTAAATGGGTTGAATGCCCCAACCAAAAGACAAAGATTGGCTGAATGGATACAAAAACAAGACCCCTATATATGCTGTCTACAAGAGACCCACCTCAAGACAAGAGACACATACAGACTAAAAGTGAAGGGCTGGAAAAAAAATATTTCATGCAAACGGAGACCAAAAGAAAGCAGGAGTCGCAATACTCATATCAGATAAAATAGACTTTCAAATAAAGGATGTGAAAAGAGACAAAGAAGGACACTACATAATGATCAAAGGATCAATCAAAGAAGAAGATATAACAATTATAAATATATATGCACCCAACATAGGAGCACCGCAATATGTACGGCAAACACTAACGAGTATGAAAGAGGAAATTAATAGTAACACAATAATAGTGGGAGACTTTAATACCCCACTCACAACTATGGATAGATCAGCTAAACAGAAAATTAACAAGGAAACACAAACCTTAAATGACACAATGGACCAGCTAGACCTAATTGATATCTATAGGACATTTCACCCCAAAACAATCAACTTCACCTTTTTCTCAAGTGCACACGGAACCTTCTCCAGAATAGATCACATCCTGGGCCATAAATCTGGTCTTGGAAAATTCAAAACAATTGAAATCATTCCAGTCATCTTTTCTGACCACAGTGCAGTAAGATTAGATCTCAATTACAGGAAAAAAATTGTTAAAAATTCAAATATATGGAGGCTAAATAACACGCTTCTGAATAACCAACAAATCATAGAAGAAATCAAAAAAGAAATCAAAATATCTATAGAAATGAATGAAAATGAAAACAACCCAAAACCTATAGGACACTGTAAAAGCAGTGCTAAGGGGAAGGTTCATAGCATTACAGGCTTACATCAAGAAACAAGAAAAAAGCCAAATAAATAACCTAACTCTACACCTAAAGCAATTAGAGAAGGAAGAAATGAAGAACCCCAGGGTTAGCAGAAGGAAAGAAATCTTAAAAATCAGGGCAGAAATAAATGCAAAAGAAACTAAAGAGACCATAGCAAAAATCAACAAAGCTAAAAGCTGGTTTTTTGAAAAAATAAACAAAATTGACAAACCATTAGCAAGACTCATTAAAAAACAAAGAGAGAAGAACCAAATTAACAAAATTAGAAATGAAAATGGAGAGATCACAACAGACAACACTGAAATACAAAGGATCATCAGAGACTACTACCAGCAGCTCTATGCCAATAAAATGGACAACTTGGATGAAATGGACAAATTCTTAGAAAAGTGTAACTTTCCAAAACTGAACCAGGAAGAAATAGAAGATCTTAACAGACCCATCACAAGCAAGGAAATCGAAACTGTAATCAAAAATCTTCCAGCAAACAAAAGCCCAGGACCAGATGGCTTCACAGCTGAATTCTACCAAAAATTTAGAGAAGAGCTAACACCTATCTTACTCAAACTCTTCCAGAAAATTGCAGATGAAGGTAAGCTTCCAAACTCATTCTATGAGGCCACCATCACCCTAATTCCAAAACCAGACAAAGATGCCACAAAAAAAGAAAACTACAGGCCAATATCACTGATGAACATAGATGCAAAAATCCTTAACAAAATTCTAGCAAACAGAATCCAACAACATATTAAAAAAATCATACACCATGACCAAGTGGGCTTTATCCCAGGAATGCAAGGATTCTTTAATATCCGCAAATCAATCAATGTAATACACCACATTAACAAATTGAAAGATAAAAACCATATGATTATCTCAATAGATGCAGAGAAAGACTTTGACAAAATTCAACACTCATTTATGATTAAAACTCTCCAAAAAGCAGGAATAGAAGGAACATACCTCAACATAATAAAAGCTATATATGACAAACCCACAGCAAGCATCACCCTCAATGGTGAAAAATTAAAAGCATTTCCCCTGAAATCAGGAACAAGACAAGGGTGCCCACTCTCACCACTACTATTCAACATAGTGTTGGAAGTTTTGGCCACGGCAATCAGAGCAGAAAAAGAAGTAAAAGGAATCCAGATAGGAAAAGAAGAAGTGAAACTCTCACTGTTTGCAGATGACATGATCCTCTACATAGAAAACCCTAAAGACTCTACCAGAAAATTACTAGAGCTAATCAATGAATATAGTAAAGTTGCAGGATATAAAGTTAACACACAGAAATCCCTTGCATTCCTATATACTAACAATGAAAAAACAGAAAGAGAACTTAAGGAAACAATACCATTCACCATTGCAACAAAAAGAATAAAATACTTAGGAGTATATCTACCTAAAGAAACAAAGGCCTATACATAGAAAACTATAAAACACTGATGAAAGAAATCAAAGAGGACACAAACAGATGGAGAAACATACCGTGTTCATGGATTGGAAGAATCAATATTGTCAAAATGGCTATTCTACCCAAAGCAATCTATAGATTCAATGCAATCCCTATCAAGCTACCAACGGTATTTTTCACAGAACTAGACCAAAGAATTTCACAATTTGTATGGAAATACAAAAAACCTCGAATAGCCAAAGTAATCTTGAGAAAGAATGGAACTGGAGGAATCAACCTGCCTGACTTCAGACTCTACTACAAAGCCACAGTCATCAAGACAGTATGGTACTGGCACAAAGACAGAAATATAGATCAATGGAACAGAATAGAAAGCCCAGAGATAAATCCATGAACCTATGGACACCTTATCTTTGACAAAGGAGGCAAGGATATACAATGGAAAAAAGACAACCTCTTTAACAAGTGGTGCTGGGAAAACTGGTCAACCACTTGTAAAAGAATGAAACTAGAACACTTTCTAACACCATACACAAAAATAAACTCAAAATGGATTAAAGATCTAAATGTAAGACCAGAAACTATAAAACTCCTAGAGGAGAACATAGGCAAAACACTCTCCGACATAAATCACAGCAAGATCCTCTATGACCCACCTTCCAGAATATTGGAAATAAAAGCAAAACTAAACAAATGGGACCTAATGAAACTTAAAAGCTTTTGCACTACAAAGGAAACTATAAGTAAGGTGAAAAGACAGCCGTCAGATTGGGAGAAAATAATAGCAAATGAAGAAACAGACAAAGGATTAATCTCAAAAATATACAAGCAACGCCTGCAGCTCAATTCCAGAAAAATAAATGACCCAATCAAAAAATGGGCCAAAGAACTAAACAGACATTTCTCCAAAGAAGACATACAGATGGCTAACAAACACATGAAAAGATGCTCAACATCACTCATTATTAGAGAAATGCAAATCAAAACCACAATGAAGTACCATTACACGCCAGTCAGGATGGCTGCTATCCAAAAGTCTACAAGCAATAAATGCTGGAGAGGGTGTGGAGAAAAGGGAACCCTCTTACACTGTTGGTGGGAATGCAAACTAGTACAGCCACTATGGAAAACAGTGTGGAGATTTCTTAAAAAACTGGAAATAGACCTGCCATATGACCCAGCAATCCCACTTCTGGGCATACACACTGAGGAAACCAGATCTGAAAGAGACACGTGCACCCCAATGTTCATCGCAGCACTGTTTATAATAGCCAGGACATGGAAGCAACCTAGATGCCCATCAGCAGATGAATGGATAAGGAAGCTGTGGTACATATACACCATGGAATATTACTCAGCTGTTAAAAAGAATCCATTTGAACCAGTCCTAATGAGATGGATGAAACTGGAGCCCATTATACAGAGTGAAGTAAGCCAGAAAGATAAAGAACATTACAGCATACTAACACATATATATGGACTTTAGAAAGATGGTAACGATAACCCTATATGCAAAACAGAAAAAGAGACACAGAAATACAGAACAGACTTTTGAACTCTGTGGGAGAATGTGAGGGTGGGATATTTAAAAAGAACAGCATGTATACTATCTATGGTGAAACAGATCACCAGCCCAGGTGGGATGCATGAGACAAGTGCTCGGGCCTGGTGCACTGGGAAGACCCAGAGGAATCGGGTGGAGAGGGAGGTGGGAGGGGGGATCGGGATGGGGAATACGTGTAAATCTATTGCTGATTCATGTCAATGTATGACAAAACCCACTGAAATGTTGTGAAGTAATTAGCCTCCAACTAATAAAAAAAGAAAAAAAAAAATCATTGAATCAACATGGTTAGTTCTTTTAATGCATAAAATAAATATATTGAAAATGCAATTACTATTTATTCAATTTTAAACTCAATGCAATTAATCACAATAAAGATTTATCAGAGTTATGTGGAGTATATTTTGTTTTGATATTACATTTCTATATTGCTTTATCAATTTTTGTATAATTTAATTTAGATAAAATTTTTTAATGTGTTCAATTTATTTTTCAATCAAACATATTAAATACATTTTATTGATTTAGCAAGAACAACTTGGTAGCCAGGAAAATATTTTCACTCTCTATTTCTGAAAAATTTCTACAAAGAAGCAAAAATTAATGTTGGTATTTCATCCTTCATACAGTGGTATATTTTTTTAAAATAGAGCACTACTGCCTCACCACAAATAGAAGAAAGAATATTATGATAATGAACACCCCCTCATGCAAAGTACAATTCCCCTACAGAATTTAAGACAGAATCAGACATAAAGCAGCTATTTGATTAACAATTCTGGATCCCAGAGTCCCATTTATTTGCAACACCCACATGCTGCAGTTAAGGTTGTTGATGCTCATATGCAAAGAGTATACTCCATGCCATAAGGCCTGAACTTGACTGGACCACATGATAGCTATAAAGCCCTTTTTATGAGTATAAAACTGGCACAAAAAGTGTACATAAAGGAGAGGAACTGGCCTCTTTAGTGGCTCTCTTCTGTGCCCATATCATAATTTATGCTTCCCAAATGTTAATTCTTTTATCAAAAGGAAAAGCAAGATGAAATAATACAAGAGAAGACTATTGACAGAAAATTTCCTCTGCTGTGTGTGTGTTCCTTCCATGGTACACCTTCTTAAAACCTATCCTATGCATGTCATTGCAAATCCATTTTCCCCTACTTCTTAGGAGATAGAGCCAGTGATAGCGGAGCTTCCTACTTCTGCAGGACAAAATTCCTCTGCAACTTGTTCCTTCTAGTTTTTATACTTATTTTCCATCATGGTGGATTGGTTAGGAATATGATGTGGCTTACCACCCTTGTATTCTTTTAACTCTTCAGAGATGACACTCATCTTAACCTGCCCATCCCTCACCCCTGCCCTCAGGTGATTTTAATTTTGACTTTGTATCTTGGCTGGTAGGAATATGATTTCAGGAGCTTCTACCTGACTTTCCCCACTGCTATTGCTCTTACCCCACAGACCAAGACTGAATGTGAGGGTTCCATCAACTGTCAAGTATTATGATCCCTGATGACTGGCACTTATAAGACCTGAGCAAAGACTCTATCACCAGGTTTCCGTATGTTCACACTCTAAGATGGTGGTATCAGGTTTCTCACTGCTATAGTGGGAGGTTACATATATACCAGGGAGAATGTTTAATGATCCATGCAGTAATGGCTTACAGCCGGAAACATTAGCATCATGGTAATGTGGATGGGATTGTAGAAGACTAAATGGACATTAGGTGAAAAGTAAGGAAATCTGAAGAAAGTGTGGGCTTATCTAACAAGATATCAATATTAGTTGACAAGTTGTGACACATGGGCCAGGATAATTTTAGATATTAATAATATAGGAAATTGATTGTGGTTATATGGGAAATGGGGACTTCCCTGGTGGCTCAGCGGTAAAGAATCTGCCTGCAATGAAGGAGTTGCAAAAGACACAGGTATGATCCCTGGGTCAGGAAGATTCCCTAGAGGAAACCATGGCAATCCACTCCAATATTCTTGCCTGGAGATTCCCATGGACAGAGGAGCCTGGCGGGTTACAGTCCACAGGGTCGCAAAGAGTCGGACATGACTGAGTGACTTCACTTTACATGGTAAATATCTGTACTACATTTGTAGTATTTATATAAAGTGAAAGTGAAAGTTTCTCAGTTGTATCCGACTCTTTGCAACCCCATGGACTATATAGTCCATGGAATTTTCCAGACCAGAATACTGGAGTGGGTAGCCTTTCCCTTCTCCAGGGGAATCATCCCAATCCATGGATCAAACCCATGTCTCCTGCATTGCAGGTGGATTCACTACCAGCTGAGCCCAGTATTTATATCAGTTTATCATTATTCTAAATTTTTTAAAGTTAAAAAAATATATAGATAGCATCCTTTGAATGCCAACTCTCTATCATACACTTTAAAATTCAATTCCATTAAATGTGAATAATAAAATCTACCTAATGAAGTTGTTGTGAGACATCAATGACCAATGTACAAAAAGACCCTGAGATATAGGGGAGGATCCCAGTTAAAAAAAAAAAAAAAAAAAGGATGGGTTTTCACTAATTATATTACTGAAATGTCACAAGAAGGTTTTTCAATAGTTGTCATACCGTTTATTGACCACCATAGAGAAAACTGAAGTGCCAAAAGATTGGCTAAAATGTGATAGTCTCAGAGGTAACACAATGACACTGTACCATGTGCATTTATTTCAAACAGTAACAACATCTGGCAAGTTCAATATATTTAATTACTTTGCTTATTATCTCTTCTGTGACATAAAGGCAAATAATGTCTCTTTGCCTTTTGAGGCTTCCCTTGAGGACACTTAGGGTGTATAGCTTAAAATAATGAGTAAGAACCTAGAAATTTATCACTGCTCAATATAGTTCTAATGGACAATATAATACATACTTCTGATAATAACTCTGAAGAAGTAGATAACTTCATTCCTCTTCTTCACTGAGTAGAAAATACAGACTTTTCCTATAACTTTAATAGTGTCCCAAATGTCTGCATTTCTTCCATATGTGTAGCAAAAGTCCGTGTTTTAATGGACTAGTCAAATGAAACAGTGGAATTTATGTAAATTCATCACACATATATGAAGCCCAGTCAAAATCATTTCCCTTTCATATTTTGGGTGGAGATGATTTTAAAAATGACATTGCAAATGATGTTGAAAGCCTTCTCCACTCTGTATCTTTGCTCTCCTATGTAAAAGACCCTTCTTGATGACAGTTGATCTCAGTTCCATCACAGATCTCTGACACTCTTCACTCTTGATTACTGATAAATCACTGCCTTCCTCATACGGATCATCTGCCCCTTCAGATTAGAGTGGCAGCATCAAGAGTAGCAAACCCTAATATTATGTGTATCTTTCTCTCATGGAACAGCCTTCCTTTTTACAGAGTAGGCTTGGACAGTATGTGAGCCATGAACTTCCAGATGTTCAAGTTGGTATTAGAAAAGGCAGAGGAACCAGAAATCAGATTGCCAGCACCTGTTGGATCATCAAAAAAGCAAGAGAGTTCCAGAAAAACATATATTTCTGCTTCATTGACTATGCCAAAGACTTTGACTTCATGGATCACAACAAATTGTGGAAAATTCTGAAAGAGATGGGAATATGAGACCACTTGACCTGCTTCTTGAGAAATCTGTATGCCTGTCAGGAAGCAACAGTTAGAACTGGATATGGAACAATAGACTGGTTCCAAATAGGAAAAGGAGTATGTCAAAGATGTATATTGTCACCCTGCTTATTTAACTTATATACAGAGTACATCATGAGAAATGCTGGGCTGGATGAAACACAAGCTGGAATCAAGATTGTCGGGTGGAGAGGGAGGTGGGAGGGGGGATCGGGATGAGGAATACATGTAACTCCATGGCTGATTCATGTCAATGTATGACAAAACCCACTGCAATGTTGTGAAGTAATTAGCCTCCAACTAATAAAAATAAAGGAAAAAAATTAAAAAAAAATTAAAAAAAGGACAGATGCAGGATTGCAAGAAAATAATGTTATTAAAATTTGATTACCTGAAAAAAAAAAAGATTGCCGGGAGAAATATCAATAACCTCGGATATGCAGATGACACCACCCTTATGGCAGAAAGTGAAGAACTAAAGAACCTCTTGATGAAAGTGAAAGAGGAGAGTGAAAAAGTTGGCTTAAAGCCCAACATTCAGAAAACTAAGATCATGGCATCTGGTCCCATCACTTCATGGCAAATAGATGGGGAAACAGTGGAAACAGTAGCTGACTTTATTTTTTGGGACTCCAAAATCACTTCAGATGGAGACTGCAGCCATGAAATTAAAAGATGCTTACTCCTTGGAAGAGAAGTTATGACCGACGTAGACAGCATATTGAATAGCAGAGACATTACTTTGCCAACAAAGGTCAGACTAGCCAAGGCTATGGTTTTCCCAGTGGTCATGTATGGAGGTGAGAGTTGGACTATAAAGAAAGCTGAGCGCCGAAGAATTGATGCTTTTGAACTGTGGTGTTGGAGAAGACTTGAGAGTCCCTTGGACTGCAAGGAGATCCAACCAGTCCATCCTAAAGGAGATGAGTACTGGGTGTTCATTGGAAGGACTGATGCTGAAGCTGAAACTCCAATACTTGGGCCACCTGATGTGAAGAACTTACTCATTTGAAAAGACCATGATGCTGGGAAAGATTGAGGGCAGGAGGAGAAGGGGACGACAGAGGATGAGATGGTTGGATGGCATCACCAGATTCAATGGACAGGAAGTTGAGTAAACTCCGGGAGTTGGTGATGGACAGGGAGGCCTGGCGTACTGCAGTCAATGGGGTCGCAAAGACTCAAGACACGACTAAGTGAACTGAACTAAAATGAGTGTCACTACAGGGAAGAGAATTCGAAATTTCCAAAGCTAGTTTCAGACAATGCAGAAATCACTCCTGACTCAAACCTTTCCCAAATTTCCCCAGAGCTATTTTTATGTACCACCGACTTGTCAGCACATCTTCACTCCAGTTGTTGATAGATTTCCTCTTACATAGGTTTCTCAGACCTCATAAACATCACCTGAAGTGAAGAGGCTGTATTTCCATTTGCTATGTTCCTTCACATTGCTTGTCATTGTTGTTGCTAAGTCGTGTCCAGCTCTTTGCAACTCCACAGACTGCAGCATGCCAGGTTTCCCCGTCCTTCACTATCTCCAGAGTTTGCTCAAACTCGTGGCCATTGTGTTACTGATGCCATCCAACCCTCTCATCCTCTGTCACCCCCTTCTCCTCTTGCCCCCCATCCTTCCCAGCATGAAGGTGCTTTCCAATGAACTGGCTTTTCGCATCAGGTGGCCAGAGTATTGCTTGTTAATTGCAGTTGAGAAATTTCTTGAGCTTTTCTTGAGGTTCCGGAACCTTGTCTACTGGGAATATTCTGAAAACCTCTAGGGGGCAGTGTTGCCTAACACCACAGAGCTTGAACCATACCTCAGTTGTGACCCAGTTAGCTTCCTTATAGAGTAACTGTCTTATGAATAGGCCACATTTAGTCAGTTTAAAAATGTTTAATGCCAAGGACTTCAAGCATTGAATAAGCATTCTCTGATTGTAGCATATGTTACTCTTGTATCTGAATCTACATGATCATTAACTCAGAAGTAATACAAATTTCTATCAATCCTTATAATTTCTTAGTATCTAATACATATTGCTACACTAAACTCATAACTGATTTGGTTTAGGATATGATCTTAAATAACAATATATTACTATAATGTGTTGTTGTTTTAAATTGTTTACTTTTCTTATTTTTATATAATTATTTTATATTTTATTATATAAAACATTTTCAAAGCAAACATTCTGATTTCAAAACATTTTACAGTAGTTAATAAAGTCTCTGGTACAAAAGTATATAGTCTGGAAAAAAACAAGTATTTTAATGTCCTTAATCAAAAAATATTTCCTTTAGGTAAAGGGACAAAAATTAATAGCCATCTAAAATAATAAAAAGGTCAATTTTATGCAAAATGTAAAATGAATTCATATAATTATGCTATTAATTCATTTATATGTGCATTCATTTTAGTTTTCAGCCTAATTTTTTTTAAGAAAGTTGCATGCATGCTAGTACTTCCTGGGGAGCCAGGTTTTAAATATAATAAAAATAAATTAAAATATATAATTATATGCATGAGAAAAAAGCAAAGGACAAAATAAAATTAACTCTAGTCTCATGTCAGATAGCATTATACTTTTTTACTGTACAATGCCTGACTGAATTTATTTATTTTACTATTATCTCTTTTAGAGAGAGAGCTTCCCAGGTAGCTCAATGGTAAAGAATCTGCCTGCCAAACAGGAGACACAGGTTCCATGCCTGGGTTGGAAAGACCCCCTGGAGAAGGAAATGACAACCCACTCCAGTATTCTTGCCTGGAAAATTCCATGGATGGAGGAGCCTGGTAGGCTACAGTCCCTGGGGTCACAAAGAGTCAGACACAACTTAGTGACTAAACAACAGCAACATTTTAGAGAGAGACAAAATAAAGCAAATCACTGATCGCATCATTCATTTCTAAAGCTGTTCCTGAAGATACTCTTCAATAAAATTACTTCAAGCAATCCTCTGTCTCAGAGTTTGCTTTTGAGGACACCTAACCTAAGACAGTGGGTACAGCTTGGAGCATCTAAGTGTGAATTAAATAAAGGAATGAAATAAGCACTAATGCAAGGTAGTTCCTGAACGTTAAAAAAACAGCAAACAGGGCTTCCCTGGTGGTCCAATTGTTAAGGATTTGCCTTGCCTTGGAGGATACATGGGTTTGATCCTTGGTCCAGAAAGATCCCACATGCCGTGAGACAGCTAAGCCTGTGCCCACAGCTACTGAAGCCTGTGAGCCATAGAGACTGTGCCCTGGAACCAGAGAAGCAACCGCAATGCGAAACCTGTGCGCTGCAACTAGAGAGCAGGTCCCACTCTCCACGGCTAGAGAAAGCTCTCCTGCAGCAACAAAGACCCAGTACAGCCAATAATAAATTAAGTTTTTAAAAATTGTGCACCATTCTAGAAACAAACAAGCACACTTAATTTCTATGTAGCTTCATTGATAAGTGGACTCTTTCAAATTTTATCATATTTTAGTTTGACAGTAGCTAAAATACAGTAGATGCACTGTTTTTAGATACTAAAGTAGCATACTTAAGTGCAATTTGCATTTAGTTATATTTAAAATAAGATTAATGTACATAATGTAACACAAAATTATTAGAAATATACTCAAGGAAAGTAAACATGCATTCATTTGAATATTCCATATATTTCCAACAATTCTCTAATACAGAAAAATTATCAATATTTTTGAATAGTACCATTTCATAGTTATCAATCTGTCAGTTTGTCAGAATTTAAGGCATTTTTTTTCTTTTACTTGTTCAATCCTATGATAATGTTTAGGGAGTGCCATACATTAGGCCATAGAGATATTTCCATAGAAAAACTTTAGCAAGAAGTTCTACGGTATGTTAAAACTATTACCTAACTAATAACAAAGGGAAAATCTATGTAGACACTATTTTTGATTTAAAAGTTATGAGATCCTTGATGACACAGGGGTTTAATACTGCTCTATGAATTTTAGTAGATTATGTAACAAGAGAGTTTGATTGAATGATGTCATCTAATGTCACTCAAAGCTTGGAAGCTAATCAGAAATATCTAAATAACTTTTCCAAAACCCTTCCTAAGTCTAATCAGAGAGATTCTTTTTTGCTTTCTGGAATTCAATTGCTATTGATGTATATTTTCTTCAAAAATCTCCACACTGATTCAAATGTTTAAACAGGTTTGGCTACAATAAATTATAAACCCTGTGAAAACCTTGCTCCTGTGATACTGACAAAAGACGTGAGCCATTAAAATTTCCCACATATTTAAGAAACTTATATTTTGATTCTTTGAGAGTTTTTGGCTCCTAACTGCAGAAAATCCTGTAACAGAGTCAAATCTTGTTGTCTGGTTTAGATTAAGTTACTTGACAGATGAAAATAAGTATATAATGACATAATTTTAAGAGGCAAATAATTTCATAGGCATAAAGTTATTTTTATGCTGGAAAGTAAAAGTATATACATGATTATCTCGAAATTCATTTAATTACTCTCATATTTCACAGTGTTGAAAACAGCCATCTGTTTATTTGATGAAGAAAGGAAGAGAATGTTTATTCTAGCAACTTATATACTATCATAATAAAAAGAGCAGAAAAGACTAAGTAAATATCTACAAATGAAATGATGCTGATTCAATGATGCTGTGAGCAGGATAAATTGAAAATAAATAAAGTGCCCTGGAGAAGGGAATGGCAACCCACTCCAGTATTCTTGCCTGGAAAATACCATGGGACAGAGGAGCCTGGCAGGCTACAGTCCAGGAAGGGTTTCAAAGAGTCAGACAAAACTGAGTGACTAACGCTTTCACTAAAGGGGGATAAAACTAAGAGGTTATAATTAAAAGAAAACATTAGGTGATACATATCTGTGTCAAACTTGACCAAAGAACTGATAGGATAAGGGATGCTGGCAATGGTTTGTAGAGTTACATACTCTCACAGAGCAGTCCATGCTGGGATGCATTCAGCTCGTCCTGATAGAATTCTCAGGCACCATTCCCTTAGGTACCAGAACTGTTGCTTGTCAATGACTCAGCCAAATCTCTTTCTGGATATTTCTTCAATCTCAAGTCAGTGACCAGCTGGTTCAAAGGTCAGTCCCTTATATCAGCATTCATAGAACTCTGGGCTGTAAGGCAATTTTCCATAGTTCTCTTTCTCTCTCTAATTTCAGCACATCTCTTACAAACAGAGGCACAGACTGTAAGTGTGTGTATACAGTATATCTGCTTGGAAGCTAGAGGTAGGGCATATCTCTGGGAAAAGGGGAAGGTTTGCTTCACCTCTTGGAAGATAGAGATAGTGTCTCCTTCAATAGCAATTACAGGCCTGTGTATTGCCGTTATAAAATATGTGAGTTCCTTAAGTTCAGAGTCTCTCTTCTGTACATCAACTCACTGCGCACAGCCATTTATCTTCTCCCATCATACTGACCCTATGGGATTTGGTTGCAAGAGGAGCTGACATAAATACACCGGTGATCATGGCGCTCACTGTGTGTAAGAAAGTCCTTCTTCTCTGGCCCAGGAATCAGGTGCCTTCCTATTAGCATCCCTAAAACTGTGGGAAGTAACTTGTTAGCTTGTAAGTAGAGCAAAATCTTAGACTTTTCACCCTTCCTGACATTCTTAGGACCCTCTGAGCTCCAGATCTCCTTGGGATGAGGTGAGGTCCCTGTTCTAAATCCAGATAAACTTTTTCTTCTGCTCAATCTTGATTCCCTTGCAGTGATGTTCTTGTAAACACTCTTGATTAAATTCATTTCAAGCAACTTTCTGGCTCAGAGTCTGTTTCTGAGGAAACCTGACTTGAGACTGTGAGGCGAGCAGAAGTAACGCAACTTAGATTAGGAGTAGGCCTTCCCACTTGGTAAGATTATCAGGTAGTTTTCGCTTAACAATGACCACTGTTTGCCAATTAGGCACTTAACACTGACCGATGTTTGCCAATTAGGAAATTAGGAACGGGGAGGAAACCCCCAGGAAAGTCCCGCGGGTGCGAAAGTATTGACCAATGAAATTGCTTTGCAGACGTGTAACCAATCCGCTTCTCACCCTATAAATTTGTGTAACAGCTTGGGCTCGGGGCTCTCTGACCCGCACCACTGCGTTGGTTGCGAGTGGAGAGTCCTGGCTCGAGTCAGTAATAAACTTCCCTTCCTGCGAGTTGCATTGTCTTGGAGGCCTTCTCTCTTCCCGCTCGGGGATTCGGACATCGGGCATAACAGAGACAATGGGTGCCATGAGTTGCATAATGAAGCAGATTTGACAGTGGGATTTGGGGACTCAGTCCCTGCTACTGGTAGAATGCAAAGCAGGACCTCATCACTAAGAGCCTGTGGTGATCTCTAGTAATGACAGTGTTGAGTAATGACACTGTTGAAAGTTTTATTGTCGTAAACTAAAATGGAATAATGCACTGATGAGCACTTAATCAATGCTCCAGGAAGAAAACTAAAAGTTACATATTAAAAAACAAAAGTGCTACAGGTATTTTATCTTACACAATTGCCTCTGAAAGCTGTTATATTTATATCTGATATGGAGCTTAATGTCCACCGGGCGGGCACTTAGGAAGAAGACAGATGAGAGTGGAAACTCAGAAGGATACAGGAACACAGCACATGCCAGTTACTTCTCCCCCAACTCTTGGGGATGTGAATTTTCCACAGAGGGAGCTGGCATCCTTTGTCACAGAACATAACACACACCTGGTCTAGGAATCAGAGAACCCAAAAGTTCACATTAAGTTGGAGCACATAAAGGCATGAATGCTGTCCCATGCCAATAAGGTAAGCCATAGACAAGTGACACATGTGTTACTAAAACACCTTCATTGAACTTCTGAAAGTAAACAAAACAATAGCAACAAAGAAGATTGCATTTCATTTCTGCCCTTCAAATCTTACACACAAAAAAATGTCTCTTGTGACTGATTTTAACTAGAAACATACAAGAAGGAGAGGTCAGGAAAACAGTTGAGTCCTAAATTGACAGAATTTAAAAGCCACAACATTTGACATATTCAAGGCATATGTATGGTTTAGTGTAGTATTGCTAAAAACAATGATATCTGATAGTTATTGCTGAGTGTTGTTGAGTATTATTGTTCCAATGGGAAAGACAATATATGGCTGAAGATAATTACCAGATTAAAGCCAAATAGGAGAGGCAAGGGTTTCCTTGGACATTTTTAAAATAAATTTTCATCTCAGTTAGTTGGAGGGCAATGCAAACAAACTCAGTCTTAGACACAGGAATTAAGTACATGGGTAGAAGACTATAAGTAAAGGCTGAATTTTTAGTAGATCATGATGCTTGTTGAGAAACAATGGGACTCTGAGACTTGGGGTGGAACCCAAGATTTCCCTGTATTCTCTGGGCATGCAGAAATGCTCCATGTCCCTAATTTGATGAACTTCTTCCTTGAATGCCAACATGCCCTCCTCAGGATCATTCCTAACCTCCTTATCCCCTGGTTGCCAAGTCAACAACTAAGGTCAAGTCACAATATGATATGGAAAGGGATATGCTGGTCCTACTGAGGCAGGAAAGAGGCTATATTTTGATGACTCTTTAGTATTTAGCCAACAGAAATCAGGAGAGTGTTGAGATCCCAAGGATCCAAGTAAATTGAATGAAATGGGGTATTATGTTGGAAAAATAGAACTTTTTGAAATGAGACTGTTGTCCCATATATATGAAGTAAAACCTGGAAAGGACTAATGTGCTTCTTTATTTGGCTCTTGGAAGCATGGAAAAGAATGGCTCTAAGTAAAATAGAAATTCTTGACCAGGCATTTGTGACTGGCATGGCAGATGGTAAAGGGGGAAACTACAGGTGTAGAGAAGTAGGCATGCTACATTGAAAATGCTATTAATACATCACCCTGAATATACCTGAACACAAAGTATTCAGGAAGAGGAATCCTCACTCTATTAAATGAAAAGGAATGCACTGGTGAGGAACACACATAAACATTTGTTGAGACCCTCAAAGATGGCTGCTATCTCTAGGCTGGGGTGGAGGGAAGAAGGTACTATTAGGTAAAGGGGGTATATTAGAACAGAGGTGGTGACAGAACCCCAGACTTATGGATGTCAGGGAATAAGGTTTAACAATTTGAAATAAAGTAACTTCAAAAACAAATAAGTAGCAAAGTCAGAGTGTCAACCTTTGAGAAGGCAGGAAGGTTGTTTCAAAAGCTTTTGAAGATGGCCATTAAAAAATTACATCTATGTATGGATGTCAGAGTTGGACTGTGAAGAAAGCTGAGCACCGAATAATTGATGCTTTTGAACTGTGGTGTTGGAGAAGACTCTTGAGAGTCCCTTGGACTGCAAGGAGATCCAACCAGTCCATCCTAAAGATCAGTCCTGGGTGTTCATTGGAAGGACTGATGCTGAAGCTGAAACTCCAACACTTTGGCCACCTCATGCGAAGAGTTGACTCATTGGAAAAGACCCTGGTGCTGGGAGGGATTAGGGGCAGGAGGAGAAGGGGGCGACAGAGGATGAGATGGCTTGATGGCATCACTGACTCGATGGGCATGAGTTTGAGTAAACTCCGGGAGTTGGTGATGGACAGGGAGGCCTGGTGTGCTGAGATTCATGGGGTCGCAAAGAGTCAGACACGACTGAGCAGCTGAACTGAACTGAACTGAACTGAAAGGGAAAAAAAAATAGTTAGTCACCAAAGGTATTTTTCAAGTTAAGCAGCCTACAGATATTAAGGAAAGATAGACAGCAGACCAAAATAGATGTCCTAATGAAAATCCAAGACCCTCAAGCCTAATTCCTAGACCTTAGCCAGTTTTCACACCCAGAACTCACTGACTAGAGGAGAAATCAGATTCCCTTGAGGAAAGCCTCTGCAATAACCATGGTAATAATTTCCCAAGCTTTCCCCTAAGGGAACTATAGACATTTATTCAGATAATGAAATGCTGTGCTAAAGAGAATATTTACACACATATAGAACTGCTGAAAACAGTGTCCTCCTCTTATATTTATACCCAAGAATCTGCAGTATCATTACATCATGCCCCCTACTCCATCTGATTGGGGAGAAATGGGGCATATGCAACAAGTAGAGTATTGAACCAGGTCCTTCTTATGGTGAATCCACTCTATAATGGATCTACCCTGTGGTCATTTCTCCATCTTCAATTGTGTAATTAGAGTTGATCATTAACAGAAGCTCAATACTTTACAAACCTCTGAAACAGTCATCCTCCAAACTCAGGTAAGATGCTTAATTGGAGACATTTATTTACATTTTGAATGATAAGGTCCCAGGGAGATTCATTTTGTCTATGAGAACTAGTTTATAGCAGAAAATAAAAGGCTTCTATCTCTCAGGAGATGTGGGTAGGAGGCACAGGAGTCTTTCTCCTATTTAGCCACCCAGATTGATATTTGCTAGATTCCTTGCCTGCTGTACCATAATCTGGCTCTCACTGCATCACCCCAGAAGGTGAAAATTGAACATGAGGAATCACCATAATTTTTGGCCAGAAGTAAATAGTAATCATCTATATTCTAGATACCAAATATTTGCTTTCAGAATAATGTAAATGTATATAAATGTTAAATAAAAAGACATATAGATATAAAGTAGATACAGTATCTATAAAGTAGATATGTATCTATAAAGTAGATACATATAGATAAGTAGATACATTATATGACATATATACAGTATACTATACCATATAAAATATGATAAAATCTAAAAATACATATGAAGTACAGATACATTATTGATAAAATAAATATGTTAAATAAAATACAGATAATATGAATGTAAACACTAAATATAACCTCTAGGTATATATAAAACTAATACATTTATTAAAAATAAAATTAACTTAATGTTAATAAACATAGATACTAAAAACAACTCTACCTATAAATTTTTCTATATCTTATTTTTTAGGTGGTTATTTCAGTGTTGTAATTGATTTCTTTCATCATTTCTAGATACATTTTCAGTATTAATTTTCTAATACAGACCGTGTCCATTTTTTAGTTTCTTTCTCTAGGGAACTCCAATTAGACTTACATTATATATATTATGAATTACCTCTCCATGTATTTAGCCTCTGTTCTGTGTTTCCTATCTTTTCGAATATTTGTGTTATATTGTGTACAAATTTCTTCAAATGTATTTCCCAGCTGGTTCTCTTATCAGCAATAGTTATCATGTCACAAAGTCTTAGTATTGATTTCTCATTTCAACTCTTCAAAATTTTATTTCCAAAAGTTCTAATAGTTCACTTTACATACTTAAGTAGTCATTCAATGTAGAATTTATTTCTCCTTGTTTATTTTAAAACATGTGATCTTTTTATTTGAAAATAATCATCATAGTTATTTTTAATTTTATATCTTTAAATCTCAGTACTAAGTTTTTTGCAAAACTCATTCTGCTGGCTTTATTTATGGGAGCTTCTTTCCTTGTGTGTTTAATAATTTTTTATTTAGTTGTTAATTTTCATTGGAAATCTATTTGTAATACTCATTTGAATCTGCAACAATGTAAGGGCCTCCATAAAGAACTGATAGTTATATACAGTGATACACTAAGGCTTCTCTCAAGAACAAATACAATCTCATTTTTGTTTGATAATTTTGGACTACTGAGAGTTAAGTGAAGACTACTTATTACTTAAGTTTTTAAGGAATGAATAAAAACATTTCCCCTCCTTTTTTTTAAATTGGTGTAAGGTATTTCCCCATTGGAGAATGGAATGGCAAACCACTTCAGTATTCTTGCCTTGAGCATCCCATGAATAGCATGAAAAGGCAAAAAGATATGACACTGAAAGATGAACTCCCTAGGTTGGTAGGTGCCCAATATGCTACCAGAGAAGAGTGGAGAAATAACTCCAGAAAGAATGAAGAGACGAAGCCAAAGTGAAAACAATGCCCAGTTACGATGTGACCTCAGGGAATTGGTGATGGACAGGGAAGCCTGGTGTGCTGCAGTCCAGGGGGGTCATGAAGAGTTGGACATGACTGAGTGACTGAACTGAACTGAAGTTATTTCCCATAAATCCCCAAGGGCACTGAGGAGTTATTTTACATTTACCCTTAATATATCAATAGTTTTATAGGGTGAATTCTCTCATTAAACTCATACAAGGCTAGACCTGAAATCTTATTTTCTGAATTGTGAAACTTAAGAACAGGTGAAAACTGAAGCTCTGCTTTTTTTTTTTTTAATGATTTGGTCCCTCAGACGGTAAAGCGTCTGCCTGTGATGAGGGAGACCCAGGTTCAGTCCCTGGGTTGGGAAGATCCCCTGGAGAAGGAAATGGCAACCCACTCCAGTACTCTTGCCTGGAAAAATCCCATGGATGGAGGAGCCTGGTAGACTACTTCCATGGGGCTGCAAAGAGTTGGACAGGACTGAGTGACTTCACTTTCACTTTCTAGCAATGCTGTTAAGATCAAAAGCTTCTTAAAGGCTGTTTAGTTTTCTCAGTTCCCAATTTCCATTAAAATTAGTCTAGATCAAACCTCCAGAGTCACTGTTTATGAGTGTTCACTGAGTTCCTCCTAGCATCCATCTTTACCACAGTATAAATATCTATAAAATTAGGGAAATTATTTTTGCTATCTATCAGCTCCAGACAGAGATTCCACCTCTATTTCAATCTGCTCTGATTCTTCACTGATTTTCTGCAGTTTTGTTTTTTTTTTTTTTTTTTTCATTAAGGACCATGGGTCATTTAAAAACTCTTTTTGGGTTAAAAACATGTTTGAGACTTTAGAAGTAGTCCCTCATTACCTTCTCAACAAAATAACATTTAAAATTACACTACCAGTATTTGAATAGCCCATATTTACTAGGTATATTAATGAAGATACATTCAGTTCAGTTCAGTTCAGTCACTCAGTCATGCCCAACTCTTTGCGACCCCATGAATCGCAGCACGCCAGGCCTCCCTGTCCATCACCAACTCCCGGAGTTTACTCAAACTCATGCCCATCGAGGCGGTGATGCCATCCAGCCATCTCATCCTCTGTCGCCCCCTTCTCCTCCTGCCCCCAATCCCTCCTAGCATCAGAGACTTTTCCAATGAGTCAACTCTTTGCGTGAGGTGGCCAAAGTATTGGAGTTTCAGCTTCAGCATCAGTCCTTCCAATGAACACCCAGGACTGATCTCCTTTAGGATGGACTGGTTGGATCTCCTTGCAGTCCAAGGGACTCTCAAGAGTCTTCTCCAACACCACAGTTCAAAAGCATCAATTTTTCGGTGCTCAGCTTTCTTCACAGTCCAACTCTCACATCCATACATGACCACTGGAAAAACCATAGCCTTGACTAGATGGACCCTTGTAGGGGAACACAAATTATACCCATTATTTGAATAGAGAACATTTTAACATAATTTAAGAAGTAATGAGAGATAAACTAACTGTATGGGTGCAGAGAAAGCTAAAGAAAACAATGGGCTGTAGCCTTCCAGGCGCCTCTGTTCATAGAATTCTCCAGACAAGAATATTGGAGTGGGTTGCCAATCCCTTTTCCAAAGGCTCTTCCCAACCCAGGGATCAAACTCAGGTCTCCTGCATTGCTGGTAGATTCTTCACCCTCTGAGTCACCAGGGGAGCCCCCCCCCAAAAAAAACCAAAAAGACTGCTTATGTTATTCTGCTCAATAACACAGCTTATGCTAATTGGCAGCCACTAAGAGGAGATTCCCATCCTCTCTACCCCTAAAACTAGCCTAGATTTCAGTCAAGAGAGTGGAGCTGTGGCCCACGGAATGGCATAGCAGTTTGCTGAGGTGGGGTAAGCCAGGGCTAGCAGGAAGGAAATCTCCCATTTGGATAACAGTGAATTCAGTAGGAAGCTGTTCATTGTGGTTCCAGCAAAGCTTCTAAGGAGCCACACATGAGGGTATAACAAACTCACCCATAAGCCCTCCTCCTGGGTGCTGAAGAAACTTGCTGGAGGTATTCACTGCTGGGTTGTCTGCAGACACGGACAAGGAACCCCCTCATGAGTAAGGATATGCTGCTGGCCATATCCTAGGAGCAAGAGTGAAAAACCTTCAAAGTCAGGAAAGAGGCTCCTCCTTTCAGCGATCCCTCTTATATTGACAACATCTAACACTTTACTAGCTACCAGGGGTGAAATGTATATCAGATAGGGCTCTAAAGTCACAAACAATACCGAAGATTGAATTGGAATTCATAGGCAATTAACTGGTAATTGAGAAAGTCTCAGTCAGTCAGTTCAGTCGTGTCCGACTCTTCCGGACCCCAAGGACTGCAGCATGCCCGGCTTCTCTGTCCATCACTAACTCCCGGAGTTTAATCAAACTCATGTCCATCGAGTTGGTGATGCCATCCAACCATCTCATCCTCTGTCATCCCCTTTTCCTTCTGCCTTCAATCTTTCTCAGCAAGTTTACCTTTTGGCTAATCAGCTTCCACAAACATACTTACATACCCTTATATACTATGTAGGTATTTAGAGCAGGAGTATTTTTATGTTTACTTTCTACTTGGATGGACATATGTAAACTTTCTTTCTTTATTATGCTCAGCCACTAAATCGTGTCACACTCTTTGCTGCCCCATGGACTGTGGCCCAGCAGGCTCCTCTGCCCATGGAATTTTCCAGGCAAGATACTAAAGTGGGTTGCCACTTCCTACTCCAAGGGATCTTCTGACTCAGGGATTGAACCCCTGTCTCTTGAGTCTCCTGCATTGGTAGGCAGATTCTTTACCAGTAGCATTAGTGGGTAGCATTAGGGAAGCATTAAGGGGTCCTCCAAAAGCCAACTTGAGCCTTATGATTTGAGTGTATGCGACTCACTTGGGTAATGACCCCGGCAAACTCCTTTACGAATATGGAGAAGTAGGGCATAAAAAGGCAGGCACACAATAAAAGATACATTATTAAGTACATTACTACTATGGATAACTAAACTTAATACTTCTGGAAGGCTTTGGGAGTAAATGAAAAAATCATAAAAGAGAATTAGCTCAAACAAGGTCAGTGGGATTCAGTGATATATACAGTATCTCCCATCAGCCACTGGTTGACAAGTTCTGCCAGAGGGCTGAATTTTTTGGCACATCTGACCAGATTCAAAAGTGGACAAAGAAGGCTCTGCCAATTATAGAACATCTTCATGCAAATAGATGTAGCTGCTGGCATTTGGAAGTCAAGCTAGTGTGCATGCAATATCAAAGCGCGCAAACTCTTTCATAATTAAAATTATCATAAATGATATGTCTGTCTAATTATAAATACATAGTGTCTACTAGACATCAAATGTATAAGTCAATACAAGTCATATTTCTGTATTGTCTGATCTCATTTATTACTTCATTCAATCATAAATCAAGAATTTCAAGACCATACATCACACCGAATTTCTTCTATATTCCTGACACTGTAAGTTTCTGGTCATTGAACACTGAACAACACAGGTATGATCACAGTCCTCATGGAACAAAGATTATAGAGTACTTGCTTGAGCTGATATTATGTCAAAAACTAGGACCAGGGTTATAGCTTGATTTCAATTGAAATATTACACTTGAGAAATATTTATAAGATGTAAAATACCAAAAATTATCTTCATTAGACTCAAAAATAATTTTGCTATTTAAAAATAGATTTTAATGAAAATACAGTACCACCTGTGAGTTCAACACTATGTATTATTGTTTATATTATGGAATAATTCCCTATTACAAGTGACATAATTTTAATTAGAAGTCTAAACTTTAATTCATGCTAGGGATTTTTACTCTTTTTTCTATGGGGTCATGGATCTCTAGGTACTTTGTTAAGCTCATATCAATGCTAGACATTCCTATTATGAGTTAAAGGGTAGTCTATAAAGCCCAAAGAGCTCTAAATTGTAAAGTAAGCATCAGTTACTACAGCTCAGATAGAAGTCATCACTGAGAGTAAATAACTAGAAAAGCATACCAATAAATTGAAACTAAAAAAGAAAGAGGACAAAGGCCAGAATGTAAATTAAAATGAGTAGTGCTACTTACAAGATAACTCCCAGGAGCAATAACATTATGACATTATTATTGGGAGACAGAATACATAGGAATTATCAATGACAATTTAACTTAATAAACCAAACAGGAAAGAAACAAAGAAATCTAGATTAAAGACAAGAATATTAAAAGTTGACTATTAGAATAATGGCTGTGTAAACACTTTGTTCAGCCAAGGTACACCTGAATCTGTCAACAATGGTGTTATGCTGGTTAAGTCGCGTCAGTTGTGTCTGACTCTGTGCGACCCCATAGACGGCAGCCCACCAGGCTCCCCCGTCCCTGGGATTCTCCAGGCAAGAACACTGGAGTGGGTTGCCATTTCCGTCTCCAGTGCATCAAAGTGAAAAGTGAAAGTGAAGTCACTCAGTCGTGTCCAACTCTTCGCGACCCCACGGACTGCAGCCTACCAGGCTCCTCCATCCATGGGATTTTCCAGGCAAGAGTACTGGAGTGGGGTGCCACTGCCTTCTCTGAATGGTGTTATAGTGGATGTCAACTAGATAAAATTGGTTAGTTCATTTATCCACTAAATAATATTTGAAAGTGTTAGTCACTCAGTCATACACTTACACTTTCAAATATCATTTAGTGGATAAATGACTGACTCTTTGCAATCCCATGGACTGTAGTCCGCTAGACTCCTCTGCCTGTAAAATTCTCCAGGCAAGAATACTGGAGTGGTGAGCCATTCTCTTCTCCAGGAGATCATCTTGACCCGGGGATTGAACCCAGGTCTCCTGCATTGCAAGCAGATTCTTTATGGTCTGAGCCACCAGGGAAGCCCAAATAATATTTACCAATCATTTATTATGGTAGGCACATTTTCAGATTCTTAGGAATTAGCAGTGAGTGGAGAAAAGAAGTCACTGGCCTCTTTCTCTAAAGATGTGGAAGACAAAATGAAATAAGCAAATAATGGCTAACAAATGATTAGGTAGCCATAAATCTGCTAGAAAATGTGTATTGATGGCAAGCTACTGTAAGGCAAAGAGGAACCCTCTGCATTCTCTGTGTTTGATTATTTTGTGAAGCCCTTAAACAAAAATTATCAAATCTCATAAAGATCTGGAAGAGCGTGTCCCCATAGAAGGAAGAGCTGATGCTAGACTTAGGTAAAACCATTCTGACATATTCCAGAGCAGCAGAAATGAAATCCCAGTTTGAACAGAGTGAGTGAGGAAAAGAATTAAGTTGGAGAAGCAATGAAGAATCAAGATATCAAATGCCTCATGGGCCATAGTTGAAACTTCAGTTTTAGTATTGGGAGGTGTTGAGATGTAATCTGACATGTTATAAAAGTATCACTTAGGGACACTGTAGATAATTGACTTTAGGAGAGTAGGCATAGAAGCAGAGAGATGAAGGACACAAGGAACGTTTCTTTGTATCCTGACAAAGCCGCCCCACAGTGATCTAGAAGAGAGATGGGGGTACCTTGGACTGTATATCCATGGTAGAAGTAAGGAATATTTACTTCCTCAATCTGGTAGGAATTGCTAAAAATTTGCAATATATATAACAAAGAGAGGATTCAAGAATGACTTCCAAAAATTTTATAAAGCAGTTAAGTTGATTGAGCTGCCAATTAAAAAGAGGTACAACATTAGAAAGAAGCATGCTTGGGGAGAAATGGTTTGCATGGGGAAGGATTTGCTTCTAAGCGCATGTTCTTGTTGGCAGGCTTCAGTTCTTCGTGGGATGTCAACTGAATGCTTCAGCTCCTTGCTGATTGTCAGCAGGTGGCTATCCTCAGTTTTTTGCCTTGTGGGCCTCTCCACATGGTTAAGTGCTTTATCAAAGGCAACAAGAGAGAAATACAATAGAGATTAATTTGCTAGCAAGATAGAAGTTTCAGTCTTATGCAACATAATCACAAAAGTGACATCCCATCATCTTTGTCGTATTTTATGTGTTAGAAGCAAATCATAGATACTGATCACATCCAAAGGGAGGGTACTAGACAAGGTTATGCATTCCAGGGAACAAGGATAATTGGGGGCAATCTTATATCTTTTTGCTATATATATATATAGCAAAGAGAGAGAGAGAGAGTTAATTCTGGGGCTTCCCAGGTGGCACTAGCAGTAAAGAACCTGTCTGCCAATGCAGGAGACATAAGAGGGTTCGATCCCTGGGCCTGGAAGATCCCCTAGAGGAGGGCATGGCAACCCATTCCAGTATTCTTGCTGGGAGAAACCCATGGACAGAGGAGCCTGGTGGGCCACAGTCCACAGGGCCACAAAGAGTCAGACACAATTGAAGTGATTGTGCAAGGACACATGTACATATTAATTCTGATATGCCTATAAGATATACAAGTGATTCTACTGAGTAGTCAGACACACTACTCTAGAATTCAAGGGGTATTTCAAGGTTGGATATAGAAATTTCAGAGTCATAAGTAGATGATATTTATACAAATATGACTGTAGGAGATGCCAAAATGATTGCAGATAGAAAGGGCAAAGGAGTGAACCAAGATCATTATAATATTAGAGACTTAGAAGAATTAGAGATTAAGCAAAAGACATTTTAAAACAGCATTTTGTGAGACAGGAGGAGAAACAGAAAGACTGTGTCTTGACTACTAAGCATAACAATTATTTATAAGAAAAAAAAAGAGTGTCAAATTCTGCTGAGAGAGCAAGCAATAGAAGAGCTAAGTATCTATTGGACGTGGACATTACTGGCAAGATGAGTACTGGTGGACATAAACACTTGCTTGCAATAGATACGAGATAGAAAGGCAGGCTGAAGCAGTAGAAACTCCAAGCACAAGCCCATTTTGAAGAATTTTCTCATAGAGAAGAACTCAGGAATATCCTTGGGAAGTGATCTGAACACCAAGATTGTGGGCTGCCAGACTCCTATGTCCATGGAATCCTCCAGGTGAGACTACTGGAGTGGGCAGCCGTTTCCTTCTCCAGGGGATCTTCCCCACCCAGAGATTGAACCTGGGCCCCCTGCATTGTAGGCAGATTCTTTACCATCTGAGTCACCAGGGAAGCCCAAAGACTAAAATAGGCTTATTTTGATGTAAAAGGTATCACTGCAGGAGTGTGTAACTAAATTTTAATTAGAGCTTTCTCCTTTTTCTTGGGATTTTGGCTGACCCGTGCGGAAGTTGAAAACAATAGATAATAATACCCACATGTTCTAAAGAAAAGAGATAAACATTCTGAAATGTTAAAATTGTTCCATCAAGTTTCCATAAATTTCTCATAATATTCAGATGTGAACATGGCCACTCTAATTCTAACCTTTAATCTTCTTAAATAAATTATTAAAAAACAATTTTTTTTCCTGGTTGAGACCTGTTCCAACACTCATGTCTAGAAGATAAAAAGAACAGGGATAAAAATGATTATTTCCTCTCCAAACGTCCTCCTTATTTGTTCTGCTGCTTCTCTAAAGTTTTCCAGGACAATGAATGATTATGGGATAACTAAAGAAAACAGCAATAAAATATTTTTACTTCACTATATTCAATTCTACCTTAGCATTCAAAGAACCTCTACAATAACTGACTTATTCACTTAAAATTTCATACTGTTCAATGGCATACATTTTAAAACTCTCAGGATTTTACACTTTCCATATTTCCCACTCTTCGTATGCCCATACCGGACTATTTCCTGATTAATAGATGACTCCACAGAGAAATTCTCCCTATTACAAACATAGAATGACTGTGTTCTCACAGCCAGCTTGACCAAGTACGGTCTTTTTTAAGTTTTTTAACTTTATTTTTTCAAGTCTATTTTGCTGATGAGAAAATTCACACATTCTAGCTCTACTAAGAAAGATGTGTAGTCGTCTTCCATTTGATCCTCTCTCCTTTTCCAGAAACCAGAGGCAGTTCCGGCCCACCTCCTGTTTTCACACTTCTCTGGGCAAGAGTCAGACACTAAATTCTCAGTCAAAGCCTGCAGAGAATTTGGAGGCATGTCAATGTTTACCAAGAAATGATCCATGGCTGATTCATGTCAATGTATGACAAAAACCACTACAATATTGTAAAGTAATTAGCCTCCAACTAATAAAAATAAATGAAAAAAAAAAAAAAAAGAAAGAAAGAAAGAAAGAAATGATCCGCAGTCTTGTTAGAACGAAGTGCGGTCTATCCGCTGTTCCAGGCTCAGCACTCCCCGCCAGAGAGGAAGATGGCCGTTCTCATACCACCAGGGGGCGATATTGATTCCTCTGACAGGATTTTGGGAAAAAGCATTTTTCAATCCCTGCTTTCATAAATTACTTTAAAAAATCTTTTGCTCCGCGCCTCCTAACACAAATTTACAAATGTGTGACATCACACAACACACAGCAGAAAGTACTTTGATTTATCCTGTCAGCCCTTTAAACAACCAGACAGAGCTTGAACTTGCCAGAGAACAGTCAACTCCCTGGGAGAAACTTCAGCGTTTTTGCCACTGCATTATATAGGTATTAACATTTTCTAGGTACACTATGTCAGAAAAAGCATAGAAATCCAATTGAAAACTTCTCTTCAGCCATAAAACCAAGGAAATTTGTATCCAAGCTCTATCAAGGAGAATAAAAGGGAGATTTGTCTGTGCATGGCTTCCCAGGCAGCTCAGTGACGAAGAATCACCTGCCAATGCAGGAGATGAAAGAAATGCGGGTTTAATTCCTGGGTTGAGAAATGGCAACCCACTCCAGTATTCTTGCCTGGAAAAGTCTATGGACAGAGGAGCCTGGCAAGTGAGAGAGTCCATGAGGTTGCAAAGAGTTGGACATGACTGAACAACTGAGGACACACGCACACACGTATGTGCATTTTGGAAAGCAGTTGAAGAGCAGAGAAGGTGTTTTCTAAGTTGAGCCCATTTAATAAGCTGGCTGTAGTGATGGGCACATCCATGTACAACGGGAGGATCTGTGATACTGAGTGGCTCCAAATGCAATAAGTAAAGCCATAAGTAGTTAGAAAGCAGCCCAATAACAAAATGGCAAGATTTGTCTTAGGAAAACCAAGGTTTAATTTCTACAATAGAAAAGAAGGATGAAAATGCAGAGAGTTAGTCAGATTATTGGTGGAAGATTAAGTTCTCCTGTAATTATATTTATCTGCTCAGTAAAGTAGACAACCAGTTATGCTTAAGAAAAGGTTAGAGGGAGATGTGGAAATATGAAGACAGAAAAATCAGGGGAAATTGTGTTTTTGAAGGTGGGAGAGGAATTGATTAGGAAAATGTTGTAGAATTGCTTGCAGCTTAAAGATCCACCTGAAGTTAGTTGCACATTTAAGTAGAGTTAGATGGTTCGTGTGTGCGTGCATATCTTTTTCACCTTCATTCAGCTTTTTAATTGCAATCACAGAGCAAGTTTAATAGTTCTTTCACTGCATAACAGATCACCACAAACTTAATGGCTTAAAAATGCAACTATGACCTTAAAATGAAACCACAGTTTCATTAGGTCAGAAGTAAGGGCACAGCATAAGTACATTCTTTGTTCAAAGACTACAGTCCTGAAATTAGGATACTGGTGGGGCTCTGTTCTTATCTTGTCTTCCCAGCTCATTCTAGTTGGTTATAGTTGTTCAATTGGTAAGTCATGTCTGACTGTCTGTGACCCCATGGACTATAGCAGGCCAAGCCTCCCCGTCCCTCACTATCTCCCAGAGTTCACCCAAGTTCATGTCCACTGCATTGACAATGCTACTATTCTAGTTGGTAGCATAATTCAGTTCCTTGTAGCTGTACGTATGAGTCTCATATTTGCTAGGTGTCAGCTGAGCACTGCTTTCATCCCTAGAGACAACTCTCACGCCCTTGCCACATGTTGACTTTCTCTCACACCGTGGCAGCTTGTACCTCTCAGGTCAGCAGGAGAGAGTCTACTGCTGCTTCTTATCCCTTGATAGCTTTCATGATTAGTTTGGGCCCACCCAAAACATTCACCTTTCTGATTAACTCAAAGTCACTGGATTAGAGACAGTAATTAAATCTGCAAAAATCCCTTTAGTCATATAACATAATATAACCATCAGAGTGACATGCCACAATATTCACATATTCTCCTGTTCACAGGCAGGAAATTATACAAGAGTATAAGACATTTGGGGTCATTTCCATTCTCCCTACCACAAGAATAAAAAGAGTTAAGTTTAAAAGGGATATTTTTCTGGGTTTATTCTAATGAATTAAAAGTGTAATAGGATCTAAAAGAGAGGAGAAGAGGATCAATATAATGTTGAGTCATTAGACTTTCACTGGATAAGAAGAAAAACGAAAACATGAGATAATGTTAGATGGTGAAAAAAACCATTTTAATGGATTGATGTTCTTGGTGAAGTCGAATCAGTTTTCAAAAGTGGTACTAGAGAAAACGAGTTCAAAAGTTTGGATTCATTGGGTTATAGAGTGTGTGCAGTGTTGAAAGAGTTTAGACACTGCACTAATCGGTAATAATGAATTTCTAGGTTGTATCCATGGGGATGAGTACTAGAGGTCAAGATGAAAGTGAAAGTCAGTCAGTTGTGTCCGACGCTTTACAACCCCATGGACTATACAGTCCGTGGAATTCTCCAGGCCAGAATACTGGAGTATTCTTCTCCAGGGGAATGTCCCACCCCAGGGATTGAACCCAGGTCTCCCACATTGCAGGTGGATTCTTTACCAGCTGAGCCACAAGGGAAGCCCAAGAATACTGGAGTGGGTACCCTATCCTTTCTCCAGCAGATCTTCCTGACCCAGGTATCGAACCAGGGTCTCCTGCATTTCAGGCTAATTCTTTAGCAACTGAGCTATCAGGGAAGCCCTTAGAGGTCAAGATGGACATCTGTCAATAAATGTAAATGACTAGAATGATACCAAGAGCAAAAATACCATGAAGTCAAGATGACACACAGACATCACAAAGTGCCCCAAATAATATTTTCCTATCTCACTGCATTTTAGAAATAGACACAGCCAAAAAGAGCATTTGTATTGAATAATACATACTTGCAAATACACTTGCTTTTAATAAAACAGCCTTCTTTTATAATTTCCATACTTACCAGCTCTCTGCTATCACATTCTCTGATCCAGATTAAAGACAGTCTCCCTTTTAAATATGCATACTGTGATCAGTGTTTGTGTTAATCACAGATATATGCACTGATCTGGATTTTAGCAGGAGAGAATTCAGAGTCCTATCAAAGTTATTTAATCAGTAGTGTGGAATCTTGTTGGATCAGTCATCATCACATTTTTTCCAGTAGACTATGCTTTTAGCTATTCCTGTTGGCAAAGTTCATACTCTACAATCAAATTTTACTTTGCAGACCTCTATACATGCCTTTCTTACTTTTACAGAAAATGTGAAACTATGTATTTCATTCCATGCCTGGCTCATGTCTCCTTCCTTACTGATGGTTCAACTTATGTTTTCATGCATCACGTTTTTTCAGGTGCTAAGGTTAAAAAGAAATGTCATAAAATTCTTCCGTCTCAGAGTCAAAGTAGTGATTTAAAAAATTAAAAAAAAAAACTATCAATACGTGCTTAGAATAAACAAAGCACTATGGAAGTACCTTCTAAGGTAGCAATTAATTTTGGCTGAGTTAATGGTGGATGAGTAAAATTCAAGAACTTGGCTTTGAAAAGTAAATAAGTTAAAGAAAATAAACAGATATTACAGATACAAGGAACTGCATTAGCTAAAGGACATATCAGAGAGTGTGTTGTATCCCTTGAGAATTAAATATGCATGTAAAGGATGAGACGACAGAGAAGCTTGGGATAAAAGGAGAGATTGGAACGATTAAGTCTTAGCCATTATGTCAAATAGGCTAAGTGTAACCTTGAAAGTAAACATTGATGTAAGATTTGTCCTGACTCTTCTACTTTAAAAGCATAACCTGGATGACCATCCCGTTATTCAAGTCAATAAGAATCAATATAATGCTTTGTTTTGTCTTCTAATATTCTAATAGTCTCCCTTCACATCTTGGGAATGATGATTGATGATTTATGCTTATCCTTACCGGAATATCAACTGCTCTTTACACGTATTGGGCCATTTAAACAACAATTTTACTGCAAAAATGGTATGAATGTGTGAGGGAATATGTATGTCTGTGTGTGTGTGTGAGACTATGCTTGCCTGAAAATATGTATTATTTGTGTCCAGCTCCACATTCAAAACCACTTTAATGCAGAAGATACCGTTATGTATTTTGACTATATGAACTACCAGAAATTATTGATTTTATTTTCAGAAAACAAGACTCTTCAAAAATATAAACAGCCTCTTAAAGAGAATCCTCTTGATGCTCACAAGTATCAAGGGGATATTATATGGGAAAAAGCTTTGTGTATGTTCTCTTCAAAATGTGCAAAGAGAGAGGAAGAGGAAAAAAATGCCATGTGTTATTGTTGGAAATATTAACTCAAGTTTTCCTTCCTTAATGTGTGAGATATTTTCATTTTAACTTTAGTAATTACTGTTAATTATAAAAGAAAATCTGTGTGCCTTAATTTTATGAAGCTTATTTATTGCCTATATTATCATTCCTCAATATTAATGATAAAGTAGAAATCATGCTGCATGCTTATTACACTTTGAATAGACTATTGAAAAAAACTGTTTCTCAAAGCCTGAGATCTCCAGAAGAAAGGTATCAGTATTACAGTACCTCATGAATAATTAAAATAATAATAATGATAAACAAGAAGGTGGTGAACAAATATAAATGATTTCAAACAAGTCTGTTGCCAGTGTGAATGGCAAACACTTTGAATGTCAATTGAAAAAAACTCAAACAGGTGAGTTGAAAGGAACTGGAGCCCATTATACAGAGTGAAGTAAGCCAGAAAGATAAAGAATATTACAGCATACTAACATATATATATGGAATTTAGAAAGATGGTAACGATAACCCTATATGCAAAACAGAAAAAGAGACACAGAAATACAGAACAGACTTTTGAACTCTGTGGGAGAAGGTGAGGGTGGGATGTTTCGAAAGAACAGCATGTATATTATCTATGGTGAAACAGATCACCAGCCCAGGTGGGATGCATGAGACAAGTGCTCGGGCCTGGTGCACTGGGAAGACCCAGAGGAATCGGGTGGAGAGGGAGGTGGGAGGGGGGATCAGGATGGGAAATACGTGTAAATCTATGGCTGATTCATATCAATGTATGACAAAACCCACTAAAATGTTGTGAAGTAATTAGCCTCCAACTAATAAAAAAATTAAAAAAAAATAAATAAAAAATAAATAAAATAAATAATAAATGCTATTTCAACCTTCCACCGCAAATGAGGTATGACTCTGCGACCCAATGGACCACAGCACGCCAGGCTCCTCTGTCCTCCAAAATCTCCAGTGATTTGCTGACATTCATGTCTGTTGAGTTGGTGATGTTACCTAACCATCTCATCCTCTGTCATCCCCTTTTCCTCCTGCCTTCAATCTTCCCCAGCATCAGGGTCTTTTCCAATGAGTCAGTTCTTTGCATCAGGTGGCCAAAGTATTGAAATTTCAGCTTCAGTATCAGTCCTTCCAATGAATATTCCAGACTGATTTCCTTCAGGATTGACTGGTTTGATGTCCTTAAAGTTCACGGGACTCTCAAGAGTCTTCTCCAGCAACACAATTCAAAAGCTGAGTGTGTCAAGTAAAATTAATTTTCCTGATTATCTTAACACTTTTATAATTATTTATTATACGTTAACATTTAATATATTAACATAATGGAAAAGGAAAAATGTACAATGGCATTTTTAAGGTAAAGATAGAAAACTCTAGATCTCAAAAATTTGTCTGATCAAATAATAATAATAAGTTTTAAAAAGAATATTTTGCTTCTACCATGTCTTCTATACCTTAGCATTACTTGGGTCTCTCAAAAATTATTATCAATTGTTGTGTATCACTGGAGTAACTCACACCCTCAGTATAATATCTCTAACTTAAAGTTCTGCACTCTCCTCCATTCTTCTCAGCATAATATTCTCTCGCCATAACAATGACAAAATAATGCAGAATAATAAATGTCTGGCATAATGCCATTGATAGTAATCTTAGAAAAGAATGATGAGATTTAGGACTTTAGTTTAATGTGATATAATCACAAATATTAATTATAGTAAGAAATGTATCATAATATACCATATTGCCATCCAGAGCGATTATTATTGCCAACTTATATTTTAAATGCAAATGGATGTCAGATTAATCATGTTAGACAAGATCATGCAAAATAACTCAAAAGGGTTTTCATCATTTGGATACATTAATTGTTTGGCAAGAAAAAAGCAACTTGACATTCGCATTGATGCCATGGCTGAAAATATGTGAATCATAGATAGTGAACTGTGTGAAAACAAAGGGTGAATCAGAACAGTTAGACCAAGTTTGAATTTATTTCTGATTTTATTTAATACTGAAGAGAAGCGTTTAATCGTGAAGTTCTCTGTTAAAAACATTCATGGAAACATAATCTCTGGGAATAAGGGGCCTCAATGTAGTTTTTCTGTCTAACCTCAGCTCCACTTATTTGACTCCTCTGAGCTGAAGTACTGTTGAGACTGTGGGTTACTAAGCACATGTGAGAACTCGAGACTGTGGGAGTCAGGATCAGAATTGCCACGGTGCTTCATCCACTGTAGGAGTTCCAAGAAAGACACTCGAAAATACTGGGTACTGAGTTTAGCTTGCCCAGCAGTGATGTGTGAGATAATTGCCGGAAAGATCAAAATCAGCCTCATACTGCTGGGTCAGGTTTCTATTGATCCAAGAGTTCAACAAAGACATAAATGCAGAAAAATACACTTACAGAAACAGTAAACACTAGCAGTAACAGAGTTCTCTAGCAAGTGAGCCACAGAAATTTCTGAGTAAGATAGGGGATGCATGTGTACTCCGTCACTCAGTTTTGTTCGACTCTTGTGACCAGCCCACCAGGCTCCTCTGTCCATGGAATTTTCCAGGGGATCTTTCTGGCCCAGGGATCGAATCCACAACTCCCAGGGCAGATGGATTGTTTACCACTGAGCCACTTGGTATGCCCAAGATAGGGAATAGGAGAAGGCAAAGCAGTATGCTTAAAAAAAAAAAAGAAATGTAACTCTATTACTAAAAATCTATTTCTCATCTGTTGAAACAACTTATCAAATTCAACATTAGATGAAGATTAAATGAACCAGAACAAAAAAATCTTACAAACTAACATCACAAAGATAAAGTTTCCTAGAAAGGAAAAAAAAAAAATCTATCAGGCATTAGACTTCTTACCTTCTTATTGAAAGGTTAGAAACAGTGATATGAAATGTAGAACTTAGGAAACACCATTTTTACTTATTCAATCATTAGATCATCCATCCAAAAATATCCATTGAACACCTACTATTGCCAAGAACTCTAGGCACTGCAACACACATGAACAAGCAAACAAATAAATATTCCTTGTTCTTATGAAACTTACATTCTGTTTGAGACCCAGAAAATAAACCCCAAAATTAGACATATCACAGAGAAAAATAATATACCATATTTATTGTAAAAATCATAGCAGGAAAGGCTAGGAAAATCTGAAGGAAATTATTTTCAATAAAGGGATAGGGCTACTGTCTACAGCCATAAACTTTCCAAAATTTAATTTCCTATTGAACCAAAAGCCAAAAAACAATGCCCTTCCCCAGGAAGAGAAGTACAAAGACCACTGGGTGGGAGTGTGGCTTGCTTGTTCAAGGAACGTCAGAGAGGGCTGTAGGAATGCTGACAGCAAGAGGGAAAGTAGTAGAGATGAGGCCAAAAGCTATGAACCATTAAGCTATGGAAAGGATTTTGACTCTTACTCTGAGAAGTTTGGGGACCCATTGCAGGATTTTGAGCAGTCGCGTCAAATAATCTAATATTTTAATAGAATCATTCTGGTGGCCTTTGACTGACTGAAAAGAAACAGAGGTGAAAGTAGAGAAACAGGAGGAGATGATCGAACTATGATGGTTACAAGTATGTGTGTATATTCACACACGTACTTCAGATGGTGGACTGAAGGGCTTTGAGAGGAGTAGTGAAAGTTTTCAGATTCATAAAACACTTAAGAAACACAGCTAATGAAATATGCTTACAGAAATAAATTAATTAATTAAAAAAAATTTCTTGACAAAATGCAAAAAAAAAAAAAAAAATGAGAGAGTCAGAGAGGGGTCAACTAGACCCTAGTCTTCTAATTTGAGCAACTAAGAGGACTGAGCTGTTATTAAGTGGAATGAGAAAAGTTAAATGAGAAGTAGCTTTTGGCCAGGTAAAGATCAATATAATATAGACACATGATATTATATATAGTACCTAGAGTCTTATAAATTGGAAGAATACCTTTTTATAAGTGCCAACTAAATATTTATTTGCATTAATCACATGACTACCCACAAAGAAAATTTTCTCATATCTTTTGTTCTTGAATAAAAAAATAACAAATATAATAATTCTTTAATGTAAAATCTTTATTACCATGGCTTCTGTCTGTTCCTGCTAAATGGCTAGGGAAAAGTGTGTGGGGTTAGGAATTGCTGGATGTTGTTTCCTGATTATTCTAATCCAAATAGCTCTATAGCCCCCAAATAGCTTAATTCCTAAAATGTATTTCTGTGAAATGTATACAGTTCACAGTTCAGTTATTTGGAGCATTCTTTTTCAAGAGCCTTTCATCTATAAGAAAACATTAAGACTGTCACTCAGTGATTTTTGGATTTCTCAAATTGAGAAAAAACTCAAAATTCATATATAGAATTAAGTGATCCTGATGAATGCACAAATATGATATAGATCTGTACAAGGAGGCATGCACACTGAAGATTAAAATAGCTTACTACTTTGTGATTCCAAAGTTATAATTTGTAAAATTGTATAATTACTTTTGAATACAGTGCTCAAGATTATCTAGGTTTCTTTGTTTGTTGAACTATCTGAATTATTTATATTGATCTTCCCCAACATACAATGAAGTTAAATTCTGATAAACCCATCATAAGTTAAAAGTATCTTAAGTCCAAAATCCACTTATTTCACCTAACTTACAGAATGGCATAACTTAGGTTACCTGGCTGTGTTTAGTTGCTCAGTAGTGTCCGACCCTTTGCGACCCCATGGACTGTAGCCCACCAGACTTCTCCAGGCAAGAATACTGGAATGGGTTGACAAGCCCTCCTCCAGGGGATCTTCCCAACCCAGGGATCAAACCCACGTCTCCCGCATTGCAGGCAGATTCGTTACCGAGTCACCAGGGAAGCCCTAGTTTACTTTAAATGTGTGAAAAATACTTAAATTAGCCTACAGTTGGGCAATATCATTTAATTCAAAGCCTATTTTATTGTAAAGTGTTGAATATCTTATGGAACTTATTGAATACTGTATTAAAAGTAAAAAAGAGGATGGTTTTAAGTGTATCATTGTTTACCCTTGTGATCACAGGACTGACTTGAAACTGGCTCTCTGCTGCACAGAATCAAGAGAGAGTACCTATGACATATTAGCAGGTGAGGAAAAGATCCAAATTCAACATCTGATGTATGGTTTCTATTATGTATATATCACTTTTGCCTCATTGTGTAGTCCAAAAATCATTAAGTCAGGGATCATCTGTAATTCAAACATATCTTTGAGAACTATTAGACTCATATGACAAGACAAACTGTCAAGGAGCATTAACTTTCCTGTATTAATCAAAGCTTCCTTTGATAAAAATGCTTACAACACACATAATTTTCAAGAAAGCTCTTATGCTTTTCACATAATTCATATCTAAAAGAATTTTGACTTAGTGCCTAGAAAGCAATTTAGCAAGCTATTCCATTTTTGAAGGAAATACTAAAACTCTCCCTTGGCATTATTTGTTGAGAAATAAAAAAAAAAAAAGCCTGAAAGAAATAGATGATGCCAAATTTATTTTGTTTTATTTTAGTGAGAAGTACTTTCCAAGACATTAAACTTTGAAAAGATAATTTACAGTGATCTTTATATGATAGAGGAAAATGTTCTCATTATTGTACACTTAATATACAGAACCAAGGGGGGAAATACCATGCTCTATTCCTTATTATAAAAGTGAAGGCTTTTATCCAAGTAAAGTTCATAAAAGCCAGAATGTAATGGTTAAAAGAATATTACATTAAAAAAAAGAATATTACATGCACTTGTCCCTTAAACAAATATTTTTTATTAGGCTTATTTTTTTCTAAGTATAGTTTAAACAGATCACTGTGCTGGGCTGGGCTTAGTTGCTCAGCCATGTCCAACCCTTTGCAACCCCACAGACTGTAACCTGTCAGGCTCCTCTGTCCATGGGATTTTCCAAGCAAGAATACTGAAGTGGTTTGCCACGCCCTCCTCCAGGGGATCTTCCCAACTCAGGGATGGCACCGGGTCTCCAGCATTGCAGGCGGATTCTCTACCAGCTGAGCCACCAGGAAAGCTCATGAGCACTGAAGTGGTAAGCCTATCCCTCCCCCAGGGGATCTTCCCCACCCAGGAATAGAACCGGGGTCTCCTGCATTGCAGGCAGATACTTTACCAGCTGAGCTACCAGGAAAGCTCAAACAGATCACTGCTTTCCTTAATATTCTAAGAGTATAAATTTCACCTTACAAAAACATTACTGCCTAAGAAAATTACTTTGATTTACTTTATAGGGTATATGAGATACTTTTCTTATATTTTCTAAGTAATTTTTTTTCATTTATTTCTGTTTTTTTTTTTTTTAAGTGAAGGTATAGATTTTAAAATACAGTTTGCCCTGGTAATTGATATAGTATATGCATTGTTTCATTAAACAGGAAATACTACTATTTCCATTTACAGATAAATATATTCAAATTCAAAATGATGAGTTGATTGTCCTAGTTCATGGGTCAAGCAACAATTAAAAAAAAGAAAAAACAAGGAAGGTATAAAAGCTCATATTCATGGCACATACGAGGTTACCACGTTTTGAATATAGGAATTTCACATACAATATTTCATTTCACCCTCTCAGTAATTTTTTTTGAATAATGCCTTACTATAAGCCTATAGAAAATGACAATGTTTATAAAAGTTATGATTGCTCCAAGCTCATTAAAGGCAGATAGTCATGTGATGTATTTGATGACAGAGAGAAAAGATGATAACCTAATGCAATTTAAAATAAAACTGTATCCCACCTGGGCTGGTGATCTGTTTCACCATAGATAGTATACATGCTGTTCTTTTGAAATATCCCATGGGATGGGGAATACGTGTAAATCTATGGCTGATTCATATCAATGTAAGACAAAAAAAAAAAAAAACTGTAACACATGCCACTACCACTAACTTTTCCTTAGCATCTATTATGAAGAAACACTGTGCTATGTACTTTACATTTTAATTGTACAGTATTATTACCCCATTTCGAAGATAAGCAAACTGTGACATTGTTTGGTAAGTAATTTTCAAACTTCACACAAGTGCAAGACCCAGACTTTGACTGTAAGTTAGACTGATGCCATAAAATAGTCTACTGTCCAGCAATTGGACTATTAGAATTCATGTGATCAGTGACTGCTTTACTGTAAGCAAGTTGTACTATCAGAATTATAGAACACAGAAACCAATTTAATTGCAATAGTGAGTTTTAGGAGGATACAATTAAAGGAAGAAAACTCACTTAGATTCATGTTTTAGCAGTCTAGTTAACATTACGCTGAGACATCTGGTTTGGGTAATGGGGTGGGTAATATTTTCATTCATAAATTAAAAACTCAGCAGGAGGAAAAATTTCAGTGAAATGATAATTTAGAACAATCTGACTATGATGCCCTGATTTAGAGATCTTCTTTATGGAGATGCCTTTTGGCATTCTTCTTCACTGAGCCTCAGCAGATTTGGGAATAAGCATTAAAAAAAGATGATTACTGAGGATTATAGTGGTAAATATATCCACGGAGTGTATTTCACAATGTAAAAATATCTATTTACACATTTTATCATGAGCTTTCCAGGTGGCACTAGTGGTAAAGAACCTGCTTGCCAATGAAAGAGACATAAAGAGATATGGGTTCTATAAGTGGGTGGGGAAGATTCCCTGGAGGAGGGCATGGGAGCCCACTCCAATATTCTTTCCTGGAGAATCCCTTGGACAGAGGAGCCTGGTGGGCTACAGTCCATAGGGTCACAAAGAGTTGGACATGACTGAAGTGACTTGGCACATATATTATTAAACATACAATATTACTTGCAATCTGTAATAAAGAACTGTGGTTATTATTACTAACAGTGACAGAAAACATAATTTGAAATCCCTGGAATGTTAGGTCCATGAATCAAGGCAAATGCGAAGTGGTCAAACAGGAGATGGCAAGAGTGAATGTCGACATTCTAGGAATTAGCAAACTAAATTGGACTGGAATGGGTGAATTTAACTCAGATGACCATTATATCTACTACTGTGGGCAGGAATCCCTTAGGAGAAATGGAGTAGCCATCATGGTCAACAAAAGAGTCCAAAATGCAGTACTTGGATGCAATCTCAAAAACGACAGAATGATCTTTGTTCATTTCCAAGGCAAACCATTCAATATCACGTTAATCCAAGTCTATGCCCCAACCAGTAATGCTGAAGAAGCTGAAGTTGAATGGTTCTATGAAGATCTACAAGACATGTTAGAACTAACACCCCAAAAAGATGTCCTTTTCATTATAGGGGACTGGAATGAAAAAGTAGGAAGTCAAGAAACACCTGGAGTAACAGGCAAATTTGGCCTTGGAGTACAGAATGAAGCAGGGCAAAGGCTAAGAGAGCTTTGCCAAGAGAATGCACTAGTCATAGGAAACATCCTATTCCAACAACACAAGAGAAGACTCTACACATGGACATCACCAGATGGTCAACACTGAAATCAGATTGATTATATTCTTTGCAGCCAAAGATGGAGAAGCTCTATACAGTAAGCAAAAACAAGACCAGGAGCTGACTGTGGCTCAGATCATGAACACCTTATTTGCCAAATTCAGACTTAAACTGAAAAAAGTAGGGAAAACCACTAGACCATTCAGGTATGGCCTAAATCAAATTCCTTATGACTATACAGTGGAAGTGAGAAATAGATTTAAGGGACTAGATCTGATAGACAGAAAGCCTGATGAACTATGGACGGAGGTTCATGACATTCTACGGGAGACAGGGATCAAGACCATTCCCATGGAAAAGAAATGCAAAAAGGCAAAATGGTTGTCTGAGGAGGCCTTAAGAAGAGCTGTGAAAAGAAGAGAAGTGGAAAGCAAAGGAGAAAAGGAAAGATATTCCCATTTGAGTGTAGAGTTCCAAAGAATAGCAGGGAGAGATAAGAAAGCCTTCTTCAGTGATCAATGCAGAGAAACAGAGGAAAACAACAAAATGGGAAAGCTAAAGATCTCTTCAAGAAAATTAGAGATATCAAGGGAACATTTCAGGCAAAGATGGGTTCGATAAAGGACCGAAATGGTATGGACCTAACAGAAGCAGAAGATATTAAGAAGTGGCAAGAATACACAGAAGAACTGTACCAAAAAGATCTTCACGACCCAGATAATCACGATGGTGTGATCACTCACCGAGAGCCAGACACCCTGGAATGTGAAGTCAAGTGGGCCTTAGAAAGCATCACTAAGAACAAAGCTAGTGGATGTGATGGAATTCCAGTTGAGCTATTTCAAATCCTGAAAGATGATGCTGTGAAAGTGCTGCGCTCAATATGCCAGCAAATTTGGAAAACTCAGCAGTGGCCACAGAACTGCAAAAGGTCCGTTTGCATTCCAATCCCTAAGAAAGGCAATCCCAAAGAATGCTCAAACTACCGCACAATTGCACTCATCTCACACGCTAGTAAAGTAATGCTCAAAATTCTCCAAGCCAGGCTTCAGCAATACGTGAACCGTGAACTTCCAGATGTTCAAGCTGGTTTTAGAAAAGGCAGAGGAACCAGAGATCAAATTGCCAATACCCGCTAGATCATCGAAAAAGCAAGAGAGTTCCAGAAAAACATCTACTTCTGCTTATTGACTACACCAAAGCCTTCGACTGTGTGGATCACAATAAACTGTGGAAAATTCTGAAAGAAATGGGAAAACGAGACCACCTGACCTGCCTCTTGAGAAACCTGTATGTAGGTCAGGAAGCAACAGTTACAACTGGACGTGGAACAATAGACTGGTTCCAAATAGGAAAAGAAGTACATCAAGGCTATATATTGTCACCCTGCTTTTTTAACTTATATGCAGAGTACATCATGAGAAATGCTGGGCTGGAAGAAGCACAAGCTGGAATCAAGATTGCTGGGAGAAATATCAGTAACCTCAGATATGCAGATGACACCACCCTTATGGCAGAGAGTGAAGGGGAACTAAAAAGCCTCTTGATGAAAGTGAAAGAGGAGAGTGGAAAAGTTGGCTTAAAGCTTAACATTCAGAAAACTAAGATTATGGCATCTGGTCCCATCACCTCATGGGAAATAGATGGGGAGACAGTGGAAACAGTGTCAGACTTTATGTTTCTGGGCTTCAAAATCACTGCAGATGGTGACTGCAGCCATGAAATTAAGACGCTTACTCCTTGGAAGGAATGTTATGACCAACTTAGATAGCATATTAAAAAGCAGAGATATTACTTTCCCAACAAAGGTCCGTCTGGTCAAGGCTATGGTTTTTCCAGTGGTCATGTATGGATGTGAGAGTTGGACTGTGAAGAAAGCTGAGCACTGAAAAATTGATGCTTTTGAACTGTGGTGTTGGAGAAGACTGTTGAGAGTCCCTTGGACTGCAAGGAGATCCAACCAGTCCATCCTAAAGGAGATCAGTCCTGGGTGTTCATTGGAAGGACTGATGCTGAAGCTGAAACTCCAATACTTTGGCCACCTCATGCGAAGAGTTGACTCATTGGAAAAGACCCTGATGCTGGGAGGGATTGGGGGCAGGAGGAGAAGGGGACGACAGAGGATGAGATGGCTGGATGGCATCACCAACTCGATGGGCATGAGTTTGAGTAAACTCCGGGAGTTTGTGATGGACAGGGAGGCCTGGTGTGCTGCGATTCATGGGGTCGCAAAGAGTCGGACACGACTGAGCAACTGAACTGAACTGAACTGAAATAATAGTAGCCTTAAAAAGTAAAATGCTAAGGTCATCAATGATAATTCCTTTCTCTGTCAAGTTGTTTAGTTCAATTTATTTTAATAGATACTTATTCAACAGCTCTTGCAACTTATGTTACTGTCATTAAGCAATGGTATTCCAGGAAAAACTCTCTCTCAGATATTTCAGTAACCCAGAAGAACTGAACTTAAAACAATGTTTTATCATAGGCAAGGATATTATAATATAAGATTTGTAGAATATAAATACCAATTTAATTGTAATGTAAATAATGGGTTTCAGCAGGATAAGATTACAGGGAGAAGATCTCCTTAGAAGGTTATTTTGAATGATCTTAACAGGGACACTGACATGTTTAGATTTACACTTTATAAGGTTCTGTGATGTAAAGTAAATGAAGTCAGGAGTGGTAAGTCTGGACATGGAAAAAAGAATTAATGGATTATTAATACTGCAGCAATTAAGGTCACAGAAATGTATCAAAAGTAAAATCCAGTCTTAGTAAGTCCAGTTAATTTATTAAAATTCATAGGTATAAGAGAACAGTATATAACAGGATCACAACTAGTTCCTTGCTTGGGTACCTGAAGAGCAGTAAAGTATTCAGTGAAAGAGGAAATAAAAGTACAACCCACATTTAAAAGCACTTCTGTGCTTCAGATTCTGTAACCTGTTTAGGATTTGTTCCATGAAAATCAATCTGAGGAAGACAAAAGTGCTTCCCAATTCCTTTCTTTACTCTCTGAACCAATATTTCCCAACTGAAATTGATTAAATTCTCTTGATTACTCATCTAATTGTGTTCATTGAAAAACATATAAAGAACATCACCTTCATCAATGAAACATTAGAAATAGAAAGAATTTGTTTTCCTCACTTACGCATGAGATAATAATTATGAAATTAGGAAAGAACTATCAAATACTCTCAATGAAAATAAAATTAATTAAAATGAGAGGAAGGTCAAAACAAAATTTAACAAGTATCTATTTATACAAAAATTTGAAATGTAAAACTTCAATAATCCTATAGTATTTTATTAGATATTCTAAAAAATTTCAACATGACTACATAATATATTAACAAACATCTGTAAATACTCAACAAATATTTTTAGGTTATAAATGAAATCCTAATATCATGTTTTAAGATAGACTAGACAAGAAATAGAAAATAAATTATAATAAAATCAACATTTTATATACTTATATTTAAAGTAATAAAATTCATTTATATCTAGTTGCCAGGCAAAAATATACCAGAAATTTCAAACTCAACTGCCAGCTATAAATATACATGTTCAAAGGATGATACTAAAAATAGGCTCAATGAATCTTTAATCCTCTTAATCACTTTAAGAATAAAAAATCGTTAAAACAAATGTCGGGGAGAAAATTCTTTAAGGAAATGTATTTCTGTGCTATGAACTTCAATCCTTTCAGCCCCTTCATATTAAGGAAGAAAGACTTAACTTCATCTCAAGTTGAATGATGGATTATTCCATGGGACCAGCTGGGAAGCATTAAATGAGTTTTCTGCCAATGGGAAAACAGAATAATAGTGTCTGACTCTTAACCCAAGAAGCAAAAGAGGCCCTTTGAAACAAGATAAAAACTGCACTGCGAGTAATCTGGACTAATGAATAGTTCCCATGGAAGTCTGGGTAAAGAGCTCCCTAGAGAGAGAACAGGCCTAGAAACACATAAGTTCTTGTAATAAGTAGTTTTGCCAATGAGCAGGAAGACAGAGAAAAGTCAAAGGATGGTGAATTGGGAATTATCAGTGGACAAAAATGATTCTTACATTTGTCATGAGAGAATGAGTTAGAGAAGGCTAGCAGGAAAGCTCTAAAGAAACGAAGAAGATGTCCAACTTTATGGGCTTCTCTGATAGCTCAGTTGGTAAAGAATCTGCCAGCAATGCAGGAGACACTGGTTTGGGAAGATCACTTGGAGAAGGGATAAGCTTCCCACTCCAGTATTCTTGGGTATCCCTTGTGGCTCAGCTGGTAAAGAAGCTGATTGCAGTGAAGAAGACCTGGTTTTGATCCCTTGGTTGATTGGGCTAATAGCTTTGGTCAGATATTATAATTTCTGACTTTAAGAGAGTCTGAAAAATATTTAAGGTAACCATAGGATCAGCAGTGGCCAGAGCACTGGAAAAGGTCCATTTTCATCCCAATCCCAAAGAAAGGCAATGCCAAAGAATGCTCAAACTACTGCACAATTGCACTCATCTCACACACTAGAAAAGTAATGCTCAAAATTCTTCAAGCCTGGCTTCAACAGTACATGAATCGTGAACTTCCAGGTGTTCAAACTGGATTTAGAAAAGGCAGAGGAACCAGAGATCAAATTGCCAACATCTGTCAGATCATTGAAAAAGCAAGAAAGTTCCAGAAAAGCATCTATTTCTGTTTTATTGGCTATGCCAAAGCCTTTGACTGTGCAAATCACAATAAACTGTGGAAAATTATGAAAGAGATGGGAATACCAGACCACCAGACCTGCCTGTTGAGAAACTTGTATGCAGGTCAGGAAGCAAAGGTTATAACTGGACATGGAACAACAGACTGGTTCCAAATAGGAAAAGGAGTACATCAAGGCTGTATATTGTCACTCTGCTTATTTAACTTATATGCAGAATACATCATGAGAAATGCTAGGCTGGATGAAGCACAAGCTGGAATCAAGTTTTTCGGGAGAAATATCAGTAACTTCAGACATGCAGATGACACCACCCTTATGGCAGAAAGCAAAGAAGAACTAAACAGCCTCTTGATTAAAGGGAAAGTGGAGAGTGAAAAAGTTGGCTTAAAACTCAACATTCAGAAAACTAAGATCATGGCATCTGGTCCCATCACTTCATGGCAAATAGATGGAGAAATAATGGAAGCAATGACAGACTTTATTTTTTTGGGCTCCAAAATCACAGCAGATGGTGATTGCAGCCATGGAATTAAATGACGCTTACTCCTTGGAAGGAAAGTTATGACCAACCTAGGCAGCATATTTAAAAGCAGAGACATTACTTTGCCAACAAAGGTCCATCTAGTCAAAGCTGTGGTTTCTCCAGTGGTCATGTATGGATGTGAGAGTTGGACCATAAAGAAAGCTGAGTGCCGAAGCACTAATGCTTTTGAACTGTGGTGTTGGAGAAGGCTCTTGAGAGCCCTTGGGCTGCAAGGAGATCAAACCAGTCCATCCTAAAGGAAATCAGTCCTGAATATTCTTGGAAGGACTGATGCTGAAGCTGAAACTCCAATACTTTGGCCACCTGATGCAAAGAACTGACTCATTTGAAAAGACCCTGGTGCTGGGAAAGATTGAAAGCAGGAGGAGAAGCGGTCGACAGAGGATGAGATGGTTGGATGGCATCACCGACTCAATGGACATGGATGCCTGGCGTGATGCAGTCCATTGGGTTGCAAAGAGTCAGAAAGGACTGAGCAACTGAACTGAACTGAACAGAGGATCCTCTAAGTTTCAAGACTGAGCTGAAGAGCCACAAACATTCCTTAGTATGCATTTAAAAAGAGTGCAGCTATAAGCGCATTGACTTTTTCTAAAAGGACACAATGCTAAAAATTTGTATTTTATTGATTTCATTTTACATGGACGGGAAAACCAAGTGACTATAGATTATTTCAGTTTGTAGTATTTTTTTCAGTAGACTTTTGTAAGAAGTAAGCAGCATGAAATAATTAAATAATCCATCTCTGTCTTTTCTAAAATGTCTCATTTTCATATGATATCTGAATAAGCTGCAGAATGAAATCTATGTCTAATTTAATAATTAGCTATAGACTGATGCTTTATAAAGGACCACAAAAAGATAAACTGGAACAATATGTAACATGTTGTAGAAACTCAGCAGACAGTTGCTTAAAAGCACAAAAGGAACTACCAGTCTACTACAAGAAATGGTGTATTCAAATTAGTGTAAGCTATATTATGTATTTTAAAAATTTTGGACAATTATTGAATGTTTTCCTCTGCCAAAAATACTGCACTAAACTTTGGATTCATAACTCCAAAACCTCAAATTTATAAATTAAATTCAACTACTCATATCTATATTTTTAAAAATCACAGTTATTCTGGCAAGTTACTTAAAAAGCACTGAATGTTGGTTACTGATAAGCATGCTGACCAAGCCAAAATATCAGTGAAAAAATTTTAAATATTTAGATTAATAAATATGGAGAATAATGAAGAACAGAGACTTGGTAAAAAAGCAGAAGTTCCAACCTGTTTATGCCTATACAATTTAGAATTCATTCCTTTTATTTTCAATGACATATTGCTATGATGTCCATACTGTAATTTAGGTGAGAAAACGAAAACTGTAAAATATAAATGCTTGGGAAAATTTCTGTGTGGTAAGTAAACACCTAGTATGGGGAAAAGTATTTAATCACACTGTTGATGATTCTGAAAACATTGATCCAAATTCTCTATGATTCTTCTAAATACTTTTCAATTAGTTGCTTTATATTTCTATATGTTTCACTCATGTAACCCTTATCAACAAGCCTATGTTTGAATTTTCCTCTATTTATGGTGGAATTATTCTAAAGGAAATATATTTCTACTAAATTTGGAAAGAACCAAAGTAAACTGTGCAAGGAAAAATATAGAACAAGTACATTGAAAAGATGTAATTTCTAGTGACTACAATGTCATTTTTTTCCTTCTCTTGCCAACCTATTTTCTCCTCCCTTCTCCCCTACCCTTGCTTTCTCTCAATATTGTCCTTTTTACACTTTCTTACTAGGCATATTTTTCCTCTGTCTCTAAATGTGCACTTAGGAATGTCTGTGGCTGTTCACTCAGTCTTGACACTTAGAGGATATTTAACTATTTTCCAGACTCTTCTAATACAAAAAAATCATAATGTCTGGCTAAACTATTATGTTTAATGACTCTAAACTTGGACATCTTCTTGGTTTCCTTAGAGCTTTTCTGCTAGGCTTCTCTAACTCAGTCTATCACAACAAATGTAACAACCATTTTTGTCTACTGATCGTTTCCAATTCACCATCCACTGACTTTTCTCTCAGTCTTCTTGCTCATTGGCAAAACTTCTCAAGACAAGAACTTACATGTTTCTAGGCGTCTCTCTCTTTAGGGAGAACTCTACTCAGAATTCCATGGGAACCATTCATTTATTCCTTCTACACAATCTCTGGGAATCCAAATTAAACCCAATGCAGATTTTATCTTGCTTCCAAAGGCCTCTTTATCCTCTTAGTTTAAGATTCAGACACTGTAATTTTGTTTTTCATTTTTTTCACTTTTCCTCTCTATAAAAGCTAATCAGATGAACCATGAATTATGTCTTTTGTATATATGAAGCACAAGATGTATCTGAAGTAATTTATTATTTTTTCAATATCAATGCCAAATTCCTTTCTTTGTATATTTCTAAGCAGCATAGGAAATACGTTTCCTGGATAGGATGCTTAGAAAGAATTTTTAAGTATTATTCAATAATGTATCCTACCATCATAGAGGACAGTTATCTTAAAAACAGATGAGTACAGAGAACTAATAAATTAGGCCTTAATCATTATATTAGTCAGAGTTCATTCAGGGAAGGAATGACACTAACTATTATAGGAAAAGGGGTATATTAGAGGAATTAAATCTGACATAAATGTGGGAGCTCAGGAAGTGAAGTCAGTTCCTCTGAAGCACTGATATGAGCTTGTATGGAAAGAGAACACAAGAACAACTATCTGCTATCACTGGGCTGTGTCTTCTCCAGTGGGCAGATCACTTTCCTAGAAGAAAATATGGGCAGAGGTACATATCTGTAATGTTTGGTGGGCTGTGGCCAAGGTGCTCATGCGTCACAACTGGGAAAGCAGTGACAAATATTTTCACAGATAATTGAAAATACCTTCTTTAACTGGCAGAAATGATGAAAACATGTATGCCAAGTCTTAATACATACTAAAGAGGAATTTTCCTGAAGAGCATTTATTTTAACAAATTTGTTTATCTGTTAAAATTAATGCTCTCTTTTGAGGTAAGTCATTTGCTAAAATAAATAACATCCATGTCCTTGAGAAATATATATTATTTAAATTTGTGAGCTAAAATTCAACTTGGAAAATTATTCAATGATGTCAATAGGAGCAAAGATCCATTCAGTAGAAATAAGGGAGACAAATAGTTTCTATATACATCCAAAATGTATGAAATTTAACTCAACAGTCTATAAAGTCTGAGGGAAAAAACCCAACCAATGAACCCTTTAAAAAAAAAAATTTGTATAAGTGATTCATTTGATTATTTACATATTATGCCTTCTCAGAATTCTATATTCTCATAAATAATCTTCAGGAATTGACAGAAGAATCAGATCAAATATATTTGGTTGCCCAAAAAGTTCATTTGGGTAGGAAAAAGCTGAAGTTTTTCGCCAACTCTATAGTAAAGATGCTCCTACATTTGACAAAGTTTCAATGTTACAATGGTTTTCCAAGTTTTCTTGAGCCCTATTTTAATCCAAAGTGTCTATATAATTTATAATCAAGAATAAAAGCAAAAGTGACATACACATTGGGGTCAATTTCAGAAAAAAATGCTAAAATAATGTTTAGTAGAAGTTTCCCTGCTTACACTGAAACACTAAGGAGAAAAGACATACCACTTTAAGCAATTATTTTTATTAGCGACAAAATTAGCTGATGTTTATTTACAGATTTACTCTTATTTTAGTTTTATCCCTATGTTCTCTTTAAATTGTATTTCATTGCCTTTTAAAGGAATCATTGACTTCAGACTAAGATTTTAAAAAGTTCAATCATCTCTTCATAATTTTTTTCCCTCCATGCTACAGGATAGTTTTATTTCTCACTTCAAGTGGGAACATTATTCTAATAAGTTAAAGATTAATGTTATCAATTAAAAAAAATCGTGTTAACATCCTAGAAAAGCATATTTGAAAAATCATTTTCTAAGGAATAATTTAGAAAAAATCAAATCACAATAATTGATTCAAACACAAATAATACATTAATTACATTTCAAGTATCAAAATTTGTGTTTTGTTTCTATCCTTTTGATCTATTGCCTCAAAATGTGATTGCTTTTCCCCTCTAGGATGCAAATTGACCTCGATTAATTGTATAAAATATTACTGTCTTTGGAAATGATGAAATAGTGAGTATAGTATTTTAGTCACCAAATGAGAAACAATTTTGATTCAACATTATAAATTGTGCAGTTGAAATGAAGTAAAACAAATAAATAAAATAAAATAAATAAAAGATTCAATTTTGTGGGTTTTTTTGGGAGGGGTTGCAAAAGAGTCAGACATGACAGAGCAACTAAACAACAATGAAAAAATACTACAATAAATATAAGATCCAATTAGGACTTATCAAAAGGGAGAAATTTCTACTTCAAACTCATTCCATGGACACAACAAATATACACGTACACATGAATCAATTCGCTCTGAAAAGAACCTGAGGACTAGTTGAACACATGACAGGATGAAAAAAGACTCCATCGAGATGGACAGGAGGCAGGGAAAGCTCTTCCCCCAATACTCACTCCCTATGTTGCAAGACGTAATAGAGAGGGATCTGACGAAAGACACTCCTCCCAGAAGACTGAGGGGTTGTCACCTCACAGTGGGCATCTCAACCCTCGGAATCTAGACTGGAGAGTCAAGCCCCCAAATGCCTGCCTTATATAGCCAATAGGGCTGATGTCCTGGGGTCCCGAAGTGCTAAAAGAAACTGAGAGCCCCCTTCAAAGGGCTCGAGTGCAGTTATTTTTCCTGAGACCCAGCAAAATAACAGCAGTTTGAAAAGTGCTGAGACTGTATTTGAAGAAGTGTGTGTGTGTTCAGTTGCTTAGTTGTGCCCGACTCTTTTGGGACTTCAAGGACAGTAGACCACTTGGCTTCTCTGTCCGAGGACTTCTCCAGGCAAGAATACTGGAATGGGTTGCCATTTTCTCCTCCAGGAGATCTTCCCTACCCAGGGATCAACCCGGAGTCTCCTGCACGGACAGTGGATTCTTCACCACTGAGACGCCTGGGAAGCCCCATACATGAAGAGTGATTTGCAAATCTGAAAACACTGGCTCAAGGGGCAGGAGGATGATGGAAATCTCCCCCGGTCCCCAGTGGCAGAGCCACTGACAGGCACCATTGTTGCACTCCTCACCTAACCTTGCAAAGACAGTGGCTGAGCCTGGATCCGGGTGAGTAGTTGCAATGCTACCCCACTGCATTGCCGAAGCCAGGGAGCAGCAGCAGCTGCAATATGCCCTTGCTGCCCAGCTGGCGGGGAGTGGGGGTGGCATAGAGTGGATAGTCATGGCATTCTCCGGCTCCCTAGCTGAAGTCTGTGTGGGGCTGGCTGTAACACTGCTCTGAAGCCCTGCTGGAGCTGGTGAGTGGGAGCTGTCACAGCAGGTCTTATCCTTCTCTCCACCTAAGGTCAGTTGATACTCCCCAGCTTCCTGGCTGGAGCTAGTTAGCGGGAGCTGTGGTGGGGTCCTCCAGCCCAGGTCAAGGCACGCCTAGGTTCCGCTGCAGAAGCCCATGGGCACAGGCAATAAGTCATGTTCCTAATGCTTTCCTGAAACCAGAAACAAGCTCTTCCCTTTTACTTTCCAGCGACCCAGCTCAAGCCAGTGGGTATACACGATCCCCACAGGTGTGCACACTCCTTGACCACTTGGCCTTGGTTGGCAATAGGGCTTGAGTTCCTGAGTTCCAAAAGACCAGAACAATCAGAAAAGATAGTTCTTGACAGACCACCACCCCCAGGGCGCTGCACACAGAGCAAACTGAAACACAGTCCTAGTTCTCCTGTGAAAAAAGGCCTATTTACTTCGATCAAAGCGTAACCCTGAGGGACAGGCTTCAGGTTGCTCACACACCTACAGGCAAAGGAGGCGCTCCACGAGACAACCTCTAAGCCTCACTATGGCTCAGTGAAGCTCCCCTAAAGGAGCTCATAAACACACACTAAGAGCTCCACTTTCTGCAACTGTCACCCAAGGGACACCTCTAGATTACTAGGTCTGTAATTAAGCAGGATTTCCCAGGTGGCCCTAGCTGGAAGTTCATAGAACTTCCCTGCTGGTGTAGGAGACATAAGAGGCATGGGTTTGATCCCTAGGTCAGGAAGATCCCTTGGATAGGGCATGGCAAAGCACTCCAGTATGCTTGCCTGGAGAATTCCATGAAAAGAGTAGCCTGGAAGGTGTATATTCCATGGGGTCACAAAGACTCAGACACGACTGAAGTGACTTAGCACACACATATGTATATTTCTGCATACTATAAAAGCTGCTGCCTAAAGGTCTGGCATCCTTTAGCTGTTGCCTAAAGGTGAGGCTGAAAAAAGGTGGTAAATGAGATTCTTCCTTGTAGAGCCCTCAGCACACCCTCAAGTACAGGGGCACTTCAAAAAAATCTAGTGGACCCTGTGCAACAGGACTGGAAATAGGCACATGAAAAGATGCTCAGCTTCACTAATCATCAGTTCAGTTCAGTCGCTCAGTCATGTCTGACTCTTTGCGACCTCATGGACTACAGCACACCAGGCCTCCCTGTCCATCACCAACTCCCAGGGTTTGCTCAAACTCATGCCCATTGAGTCGGTGATGCCATCCAACCATCTCATTCTCTGTTGTCCCCTTCTCCTCCCACCTTCAATCTTTCCCAACATCAGGGTCTTTTCAAATGAGTCAGCTCTTCACACCAGGTGGCCAAAGTATTGGAGTTTCAGCTTCAACATCAGTCCTTCCAGTGAACACCCAGGACTGATCTCCTTTAGGATGGACTGGTTGGATCTCCTTGCAGTCCAACAGACTCTCAAGAGTCTTCTCCAACACCACAGTTCAGAAGCATCTATTCTTTGGTGCTCAGCTTTCTTTATAGTCCAACTCTCACTTCCAGACATGACTACTGGAAAAACCATAGACTTGACTAGATGGACCTCTTGATGAAAGTGAAAGAGGAGAGTGAAAAAGTTGGCTTAAAGCTCAACATTCTGAAAACTAAGATCATGGCATCTAGTCCCGTCACTTCATGCCAAGTAGATGGGGAAACAGTGGAAACTGTGGCCGACTTTGTTTTTCTGGGCTCCAAAATCACTGCAGATGGTGACTGCAGCCAGGAAAGTAAAAGACGCTTACTCCTTGGAAAGAAAGTTATGACCAAACTAGACAGCATATTAAAAAGTAGAGACATGACTTTTCCAACAAAGGTCCATCTAGTCAAGGCTATGATTTTTCCAGTGGTCATGTATGGATGTGAGAGTTGGACTGTGAAGAAAGCTGAGCACTGAAAAATTGATGTTTCTTCCACTTTCTGCCATAACGGTGGTGTCATCTGCATATCTGAGGTTATTGATATTTCTCCCGTCAATCTTGATTCCAGCTTGTGCTTTCTCCAGCCCAGCGTTTCTCATGATGTACTCTGCATATAAGTTAAATAAGCAGGGTGACAATATACAGCCTTGACATACTCCTTTTCCTATTTGGAACCAGTCTGTTGTTCTATGTCCAGTTCTAACTGTTGCTTCCTGACCTGCATACAAGTTTTTCAAGAGTCATGTCAGGCGGCCTGGTATTTCCATCTCGTTCAGAATTATCCACAGGTTGTTGTGATCCACACAGTCGAAGGCTTTGGCATAGCCAATAAAGCAGAAATAGATGTTTTTCTGGAACTCTCTTGCTTTTTCAATGATCCATCAGATGTTAGCGATTTGATCTCTGGTTCCTCTGCCTTTTCTATACCCAGTTTGAACATCTGGAATTTCATGGTTCATGTATTACTGAAGCCTGGCTTGGAGAATTTTGAGCATTACTTTTCTAGCGTGTGAGATGAGTACAATTGTGTGGTAATTTGAGCATTCTTTGGCATTTCCTCTCCTTGGGACTAGAATGAAAACTGACCTTTTCCAGTCCTGTGGCCACTGCTGAGTTTTCCAAATTTGCTGGCATATTGAGTGCAGCACTTTCATAGCATCATCTTTCAGGATTTGAAATAGCTCAACTGGAATTCCATCACCTCTACTAGCTTTGTTCGTAGTGACTAATCATCAGTTCAGTTCAGTCGCTCAGTCATGTCCGACTCTTTGCGACCCCATAAATAGCAGCATGCCAGGCCTCCCTGTCCATCACCAACACCCGGAGTTTACTCAAACTCATGCCCATCGAGTCGGGCATGGCCCGAGATGGCCCATCCAGCCATCTCATCCTCTGTCATCCCCTTGTCCTCCTGCCCCCAATCCCTCCAAGCCTCAGGGTCTTTTCCAATGAGTCAACTCTTCGCATGAGGTGGACAAAGTATTGGAGTTTCAGCTTCAGCATCAGTCCTTCCAATGAACACCTAGGACTGATCTCCTTCAGGTTGGACTGGTTGGATCTCCTTGCAGTCCAAGGAACTCTCAAGAGTCTTCTCCAACACCACAGTTCAAAAGCCTCAATTTTTCAGTGCTCAGCTTTCTTCACAGTCCAACTCTCACATCCATATATGACCACTGGAAAAACCATGGCCTTGACCAGATGGACCTTTGTTGGCAAAGTAATGTCTCTGCTTTTTAATATGCTATTTAGGTTGGTCATAACTTTCCTTCCAAGGAGTAAGTGTCTTTTACTTTCCTGGCTGCAGTCACCATCTGCAGTGATTTTGGAGCCCCCAAAAATAAAGTCTGAGACTGTTTCCATTGTCTCCCCATCTATTTCCCATGAGGTGACTGGACCAGATGCCATGATCTTAGTTTTCTGAATGTTGAGCTTTAAGCCAACTTTTTCACTCTCCTCTTTCACTTTCATCAAGAGGCTTTTTATCATCAGTGAACTGCAAATCAATACCATGAGATATCACCTCACACCTGTCCATATGACTGTTATCAGAGACTGGAAATAACATGTGTTGTGAAGAATGTGAATAAAAGGAGCCCTTGTACATTTTTCTGGGCTTCCCTGATAACTCAGTTGGTAAAGAATCTGCCTGCAATTCAGGAGACCCTGGTTCCATTCCTGGGTGGGAAGATCCACTGGAGAAGGAATAAGCTACTCACTCCACTGTTCTTGGGCTTTCCTTGTGGCTTAGCTGGTAAGGAATCTGCCTACAATGTGGGAGACCTGGGTTTGATCCTTGCACTGGGAAGATCCCCTCGAGAAGGGAAAGGCTACCCACTCCAGTGTTTTTGCCTGGAGAATTCCTTGGACCATATAGTCCATGGGTCACAAAGAGTCAGACACAGCTGAGCTACTTTTAGTTGAAAATTTTTAGTGAATGTAAATTGGTATGGCCAATATGGAGAATGGTATGGAGGGTCCTCAAAACACTAAAAATAGAACTAAGATATGATTCAACAATTCCATGTCTGGGTTTTTATTCACATAAAGTGAAAACACCAATTGTGAAAGATATATGCTCATTGTGGTACTCTGTATTAGCCAAGATATGAAAGTGAAAGTGTTAGTTGCTTAGTTGTGTCCAATTCTTTGCAACCCCAGGAACTGTAGCCTGCCAGGCTCCTTTGTCCATGGAATTCTCCAGGCAAGAATACTGGAGTGGATTGACATTCCCTTCTCCAGGGCATCTTCCCGACCCACGGATGGAACCCAGCTCTCCTGCATTGCAGGCAGATTCTTTACTGCCTGAGCCACCAGAGAAGCCTTGACTAAGATATGGAAGTAACCTAAATGTCCATTGATAGATTAATGGATAAAGACTATCACACATACACATGAATATTACTTAGCTCTAAAAAGAAAGACATCTTGCTGTTCATGACAACACAGATGGGTGTAGATGGTATTATGCTAAGAGAAATAAGTCAGAGAGAGAAAAACAAGTATTGTGATTTTACTGATAATATGGAGTCTAAAAGTAAAATATGAACTGGCAAAGGAAACATAAAGAGAAAGAGAGTCACAGATACAGAGAACAAAATGATGGTTGCTAGAAGGCAGGGGTTTGAGGTGTTGAGGGAGATGGGTGAAGGGGTTAAGGGCTGAAAACTTACAGCTATAAATGAGAGAGACATAATGTAATTGCAATAACATTGTAATAATACAAAACTCTCAACAAAAATAGGGTATGCATCTAAAATATTATCATTGCTCTTTTTTGGATAGTTAGTACATGATATTTTTAATGCAATTCTTCCAAAATCATTTCATATCATAGTTCCAAATAATTTCTCTAATAATTTCAAAAGAGTGTACTTAGTGTTAAGAAGACTTGCTGTGTTTAAAAACACATTTGTGATCTTCATAAATGACAGTTTCTCCCATTCTGTCAGGTCAACTTTAATACTGACATGAAATCTTATAAATTTAAAATCCAAAGTGCCACTCTGCTCTTAGTGGATGTAAAGAAATCCCTTAATGATGCAAAGATTCCAGGCTGAGTGGGGAATCTTTTCAGTTTCCTTTGTTAGCACTGCATTTACTATCTCCTGCTGAATCTGTGGCATAATGCTCATATTTCTTTCAGGCTTTCATTTCAGTATAAACCAAATGGGTGCAATTGGGCTTTGCAGCGACTAATGAACCTCTCAAATATATCAAGAAGACTATGAGCTCCCCAAACATGTGCTGTGTTCTTATTTCTGAAGTATACCCAAGCATCAACACTTCCTTGTTCAGAAGAGCTAGTACAACATAAACAATCATGCTTCTAGGAATAGCATTCCACTGAACACAAACTGAATATACAGCAAGTCATATTTATATTTACCTTTTAGATCTAATCGAATTTACACCAGGATAAATAATTTAGGTTGATATGTAAGAATACTATTTAAACTTTTTTAGCTTATATTTGTTTTGATTTGTACATAAAAAAACCTTCACAAATATCTATATAGCTTTATGTACTCATGGTATACTTTTTTTTTGCACCAACAGTAGTGCAAATTAAAAGGTACTGCTAGAAGTTAAAGTATTTTATTTAATTGTGCATTTGAATTAGAGAAGATTCATGTAAGCTCTGTGGATTGAAGTCTAAAGAACAAAGGAAACATTTCACTAATCATTGCTGGGAAATACAGCCAAAGAGACCTCTGTTACTAACTCCCATTAGCAATATTGAAATTTACACATGAAATTAGCCATGCATTTATTCATTTGCTGAAAAATGAGAACAGAAGTCTATAGAGATAGCACTAGGTCCACAATAGGGACATTGAAAATTTATTCAAACTAATAAGTGAAAACAATGAGCCAAAGTAATGATCTTTATTCAAGCAAACTGGCTGACATGAGCTACACAGCAGATTTACTACATGTGAACCATTTGATTTCAAAATCTCAAACATTGTGGGAAAAAAGGTACCTTATTTATTGATAGGTTAACATATTCTAATCACATCAGAAATAACATTAAACTTTAGCCAAAAGCAAGGTGGTATTTTTCAGGCTAGTTTTTCTAAGCAATTTTAATTGAGGGATTTTAAATTTCTATTAGATTCACTTTTTAGTTGCCTACTAGGATACTGGAGCCTTAAATGAAACCCACAAAACTGAAAACTGCTCACATAGAGGTAGTTTCATAGAGGGGAGTATTCTAGAGAGAAATTTGTTATATTTGAAATGCCATCCTTAGGATTCCATTTTTATCATTTGGGAGAATATAATATAACACTTGGGATGGTATATAATTTTGAAGAATAAGCTGCTATTTCCAAAATTATAAGTTAACATGTATGAAACAGTAAATATTAAGAAAAGACACAGGTTAAGTTTTCCAAAACTTTATATTTCATAGTAAAACATTTTTGTTTTATACCATAAAATTATAAAAATGTAGATGTTGTGAAGCATTTAATAATCATGTATAATTTCCCACTAGTATCTGGACTTCGCTGGTGGCGCAGAAGGTAAAGCATCTGCCTACAATGCAGGAGACCTGGGTTTGATCCCTGGGTGGGGAAGATTCCCTGGAGAAGGAAATGGCAACCCACTTCCGAACCCATTCCCGGACTCCTGCCTGGAAAATCCCATGGATGGAGGAGCCTGGTAGGCTACAGTCCATGGGGTCACAGAGTCGGACACAACTGATTCCAAATCATGAAAGGAGTACATCAAGGCTGTATATTATCACCCTGTTTATTTAACTTATATGCAAAGTGCATCATGTAGAATGCCAGGCTGGATGAAGACAAGCTGGAATCTAGATTGCTGAGAGAAATACCAATAACTTCAGATATGCAGATATGATAGTACCCTTATGGCAGAAAGCAAAGAAGAACTAAAGAGCCTCTTGATGAAAGTGAAAGAAGAGAGTGAAAAAGTTGTCTTAAAACTCGACATTCAGAGAACTAAGATCATGGCATCTGGTCCCATCACTTCATGGCAAATAGATGGAGAAACAATGGAAACAGTGAGAGACTTTATTTTGGGGGGGGCTCCAAAATTACTGCAGATGGTGACTGCAGCCATGATATTAAAGTCACTTGCTCCTTGGAAGAAAAGTTATGACCAACCTAGACAGCATATTTAAAAGCAGAGACATGACTTTGCCAACAAAGGTCCACCTAGTCAAAGCTATGGTTTTTCCAGTAGTCATGTATGGATGTGAGAGTTGGACTATAAAGACAGCTGAGCACTGAAGAATTGATGCTTTTGAACTGTGGTGCTGGAGAAGACTCTTGAGAGTTCCTTGGACTGCAAGGAGATCAAATCAGTTAACCCTAAAGGAAATCAGTCCTGAATATCCATTGGAAGGACTGATGCTGAAGCTGAAACTCCAGTACTTTGGCCACCTGATGCGAAGATGCTGGGAAAGATTGCAAGCAGGAGGAGAAGGGGATGACAGAGGATGAGACAGTTGAATGTCGGCATCACCGACTCTTTGGACATGAGTTTAAGTAAATTCTGGGAGTTGGTGATGGACAGGGAAGCCTGGTGTGCTGTAGTCCATGGGGTCACAAAGAATCAGACATGACTGCACAACTGAACTGAACTGAACTGATCTGGAGTAAAAACAGGGCTGTGCAGTGCCTTGCATGGCACAATCTATATGACCCGCAGACCGTGAAATAACGCACTACACAGTCGGCTTGGCTACATGCTGTGGCCTTGGATCCTGAAATGAAATATGACAAACTCATACTTTGTGCCATAATGAATGATTAGAAAGTTTTATAAAATAACCTGCAATGATATAGAATGCTATTTCCAAATGAACGATATGGCAAGTGGCACTGTATTTCTTAAAATAATCTATGTAGCATATATATCTTCAAGATAAAATAATATGATAAATAATAGATTTATTCTTTTTCCCACACTGTTCCTTTCTTTATGTAGATGTGAGTTGCTGACCTCTATCACTATCCCTCTCATGGAAGAACTACTTCTAACTTTACTTACAGGACAAATCCATTGACAATTCTCTCAGTACTTTTCTGAGAAAAATTCATTTCTTCCTCACTTTGGAAGGATAATTTCATTGGTTATAGAATTGGGATCTGGTGTTTTGTTTTGTTTTTTCTTTCAACATGTTAAATTATTTCATTCCACTCTTCTTCCTTGCATGATCTGATGAGAAGTTCACTGTAATTCTTACCTCTGTTCTTCCATAGGGAAGGCTTTTGTTATTTGTTCTGTTTGTTTGTTTCTGACCACTTTCAAAGTTTTCTCTTTGCTTTTCTACCTTTATTTATCTATACCTCTTGGTGTTCTCTGAACTTCCTTGGTTCATCGCTCAGGTCTTCAATTAATTTTGGAAAGTTCTCAGCGAGTATTAGGTCAAATATTTCTTGTTCACCTTTTGATCTTTGCTTCTGGTACTCCAGTTATGCATATGATACATTTTTAAATTTTTTCCACAGTACACAGATGGTCAACTCTACTTTTATTTTTTTCTCTTTTAATTTCAGGTAGTAACATTTCTTTTTACATATCTTCAAACTCATGGATTCATTCCTCAGTTGTGTCAAGTTTCCTGATGCACTCAGCAAAGGTATGATTGATTTATATCTCAGTGTTTTAATATTTCTGGCATTTATTTTTTTCTTAATGTTTCCATATTTATGTTTATACTATCATACTCTCTCTCTCCTTGACTGTTGTCTACCTTGTTAACCTGAGCCTTTAATATACTAACTAGAGTTATTTAAAATTTTCTATCTGGTAATTTCAAAACTGTGTCATATCTGAGTTCTGGTTTCTTAGGTTTGTTTAGTTTCTTCAATTAAAAAAATTCTTTTGGTTGTATTGTTAAAAGCTGAACATGGTGAATCAGACGACTGGAAGTGATAAAGAGGCCTTTGTGAGGTATGTTAATCTGACTAAGAGTTGGGCTGCTTTTAATCTTTGGTGTAGTTGTAGTTACTAAAGGCTTCAACTTTCTCTGTGTCCTTGTGTTTTTCTTCTCCCTAAATAACAGTATGTGTCTTGCCCCTCTGTCAGCTATAATCTGCTATAGTTACCCAGCAGCCATCCTGATGTGGTAAGGTAAGTTGTGGGGGAGGATTCCATCTATATCTTGCTTTTATTACTTAAGAGAATGATTTTTACTACTTCAAACTTGATTTTCCTAATATGTAGACTCATTTCTTTAATTTTTCCTAAAACCGCATTTAAAAAAGCAAATAGTCACATGAATACCAAGAACCTAGCAATACAACAATATGGAAACATTGATGGGATTCAGTCAACTGAAAACTTCTTATTTATTATATCATTGTATATAATAATCATTATATGTAGTAGGAATTCTAGAATCAGGAAATCTTGGAGCCAAGATAGTAGAGACTTTAGTATTGAAGATGCATTTCTAAATGTTTTTTTCCTAATTCTTTTAAGAATGAAAAATGGAGTCTATGATAATGTAAAATAATTATCTTTTTATATAGTTCTCTTTTTAGAAGTAAGCATACAAGCTATTAAAGTATTATTACATTGTCATTACAATAATTCACAACTAATAAAATACTTCTTCCTCTTGATTCCCTTGTCTCAGGTATAGTCACCAGTTGTTCTAATCTGACACCTGAGAATCAGACTTCACTGTGCTATTTTCTGTACCACTCAGTTCCCATTTCATAATCACCGCATCACCATTCTCAGTATCTTTTTAATCTATTTCTTTTACCATCCTCTGTCATCATCATATACCTCAGCAATGTCATGTCAAAATAAATCTTAACCAACTGTCTGACCGGCCTTCTAGACTTCATTTTTCCTCTCATCGCACCATGCTTTACAAAAACATTTGAGTGGATTTAATTATCTAACTTTTATATAAGCTTTCCTTGGGGAAATTCAGTATCTGCTTTACAATCACATTCATGTCCAAGACTTTTTAAAGCTCATTTCTTATTCTTTAATCTTCACCCTCTTCCTCTACCACTCAATACTTCTTTTATATCTCCAAATGTGCCATGCAATCTGTCTTTCTCTGCATTTGTATATGTTGAATCTCCTTGCTAATTTTATGTATTGTTCAGTTATCAGCTCACATGTCATTACCAGTATCTTTTATGTTCTGACTTTAATATACGTTTTTTAGGTCCATTCCTGTAGCAGTTCTCTTTCATCCTGCCAAAGTACTTACCACATTTTTAAAAAGGAATTTCTTGTCTGTCTTTTTGGTACACTTAGACTCTTTAAGCATCAAGTATTTTTTGATTAACTGTTCTTCTCTCATGAATAACCAGTATCTGACATATAATACATTTCAATACAAACTTATTTGTCATTGATTTAATGTTCCAAATATTTTTAGATGATCTAATGGTCTTTTAAATCGATACACTTTTGTCTTTTGTCATCTAAATAGAGCTAGTAGCTACTTAAAAAATATATTTACTCTGGATTAATACTAGAATGCCTATATTATGCAACATTATTGTGACTTACCCAAATATATCACCTTTAATTGCACAACTTGTTAACACATATGCATTTTATATTTATAATTTTAATATACACTTTGTTTTATTATCCAAATCATTTTCCTGTAAGAATCACCTCTGTTTCCAAGAAGAACAAAATAATGCAATATTTTCAGTGCTTGGTAACCTGTCTAACAATAAGGAGTCTCACATACCATAAGCAGAAGAAACATTAAAAAATTAATTTTATGATTTTTTCATAAACAGTAATTACTATCAATGGCAGACCCTATGGTGGAGACACTGGGGCAAAGGACACATTTTTTGGTTTTGTAGTGAGCTTTTTCACTTTGAGTTATTTTATAGTTTTTAAAGATCTCATTAAGAGTGACTATTGAACACTTTTCAGAACAAATTATTGGCCAAAAAAAAGAGAATATTTAAATCTTCATCCCTTTTGGGAGTTAAAATTAAAATTGAATTTATATAAATGAGAATAGGAATTCCAGTCAAAGCCTGGACATGTCATTTGTTTTTATCACATGTTTAATGAACTTTACCAAAAAAATATATATATACTAAAATCAAACCTCTGGGTATATACTGGATATAGGTTAGCGCCTGCACATGCTCTCTGTTCATTGTCACTTGCATTTTAGTAACTCCTTATGCAAATGAACAAACTTTTAACACCTCAATTTAAATGATGAGAAATACGTTGAACTTTCAATATATCAACAAGGGTTTCCAATTAAGACAGTTTCATAAAAGCAAATGGAATATTCACCAGAAAAGTAGCTCATTGTTTGTGCTCAAATAAACATTAAGTCTCAGTAGATTTTAGCTAACACTTAACTTTTGGTTCTCTAGAACATCACTGTAGACAGAGTCCTGTCTCTTTCTCCTCATGCCCTAATGCACATGTGTTATACATCACTACTGAAGGCAATCATTTTGAAAGTTCACTTCCAAGAGGCTGGTTTAGAACTTCAGTTAAATATAAACATTACCCTTTCTCAGAAGTAACTGTTCAAAAAATATAAAGCTTTCTGTTCACTTTCCAATCTAAGTGTACTCCTTGCTATTGCTCCAAAAACTATATTTTCTGCCTGGAAGCTCTTTCTTAAAATATCCATATGACCATCCTGTCCACATCTTTCAAAATAGAATAACAGATCAGAATCACTCTTCCATATGAAATAACCCTCTAAAACTAGACATAGCATATGAAACGGTGGTTTTCAAACACAATATATTAGGAAATGATGGATAATAGTCCCCAAGAGAGAGTAAACAAATTGAGATAAACCTTCAACTGTCCTACTTTATTGTTTCAAGACAATATTCTAAGTGAAAGGAGAATCAAGAAGGGCAACTCCAAATATCTTGATTTTTTGAGACAGAGTTAAGAATCTAAATGGACAAGTGAAAGTGTTAGTCTCTCAGTTGTGTCTGACTCTTTGTGACCCCATGGACTGGAGCCTGCCAGTCTCCTCTATCCATGGAATTTTTCAGGCAAGAATACTGGAGGGGGCTGCCACTCCCTTCTCCAAGGGATCTTCCCAACCCAAGGATTGAACCCAGGTCTCCTGCTTTGCAGAAAAATTCTTTACCATCTGAGGTACCAGGGTTTAGGCATATTTAAAGAGCTGAACACAAGGGCAAGCCCAGAAATATTCACAGAGGTCTCCTAGAATATTCATCTGAGTATTGACTGGTACATGTATGTGAAGAAAATATCTAAGGGGAAAGAAGGAATGCTCTTTAGTGTTCACACAGGTCTGGAAATCATGCCTCACTACCACCGGGTAGGAAATCATACCTAATTCCCACCAGGTGGAAAACTTTGTAATTCATTGAGAATTGGTTAGATTACTCAGGAGGGTCTTGCCTTAATCTTAGATCAATTTAGATCTATCCTAAATGTTGTGCTCTTCTTACCTAATAGTCTTTAATGCCTAACCTGAAGAGATAAAACAGATTCAGGTAGTTTACACTCTAGAACAAAGTTATAGAATATTTATGAACTACAAATATATCTAGCACCAGGTGAAATTCACAAGGTCATACAAAACAAAGAAACAAAAATTGTCAATCTAGAAAACAGTACCCAGTGAAATGTCATGCAAAAAAAGAAAGAAAAAAAGGATGAGGTATCAGTATATACATATCATTAAGAACACTTAGTTTTAAACTGCCTATGCATTTGTTTTTAAAATCGGCTACTTGTACAGAGCATATGTTTGGGTCTTCCATTTTTATCCAGTTTGATAATATTCACCTTTTGGTTGAGCTATTTTAAAAGCTTATACTAATACAATTGTATTCATGGTTCTATTGAAAACTGATTTTTTTGTTGTATATTTCCCTTTTTTAACTCTACATTCAGAAAACTAAGATCATGGCATCCAGGCCCATCACTTCACGGCAAATAGATGGGGAAACAAAAACAATGGAAACAGTGAGATACTTTATCTTTTTGGACTCCAAAATCACTGCAGAAGGTGACTGCAGCCATGAAATTTCTTGTCCCTTGGAAGAAAAGCTATGACCAACTTAGCATATTAAAAAGCAGAGACATTACTTTGCCGACAAAGGTCTGTCTAGTCAAAGCTATGGTTTTCCAGTAGTCATGTGTGGATGTGAGATTTGGACTATAAAGAAAGCCAAGTGCTGAAGAATTGATGCTTTTGAACTGTGGTGTGGGAGAAGCGTCTTAAGAGTCCCTTTGACTTCAAGGTAATCCAATCAGCCCATCCTAAAGGAAATCAGTCCTGAATATTCACTGGAAGGACTGATGCTGAAGCTGAAACTCCAATACTTTGGCCACCTGATGCAAAGAACTGACTCGTTGGAAAAGGCCCTGATGCTGGGAAAGATTGAAGGCAGGAGGAGAAGGGGACGACAGAGGATGAGATGGTTGGATGGCATTACCAACCCGATGGAAATGAATTTGAGTAAGCTCTGGGAGTCAGTAATGATGAGGGAAGCCTGGTGTGCTGCAGTCCATAGGGTCTTAAAGAGTTGGACATGACAGCGACTTAACTGAACTCCCCCCCCCCCTTTTTTTCCTTGCCTTCTTTCAGATGTATGAGTATATTTATGATTCGAAGCACTACTGACTTTTTAGTTACATCTCTATAATTATTTTTTTTTTTTAGGTAAGATTCACAATGTACATGTTTTTCTGTTAAAACAGCTTATCTAATTTTTTCCTAAATATTACATGCATGCTATTTGAAAACTTTAAATGGAGAAAATTTATTTTTAAAAAGGAAGTTTGCCATGCCTCAAGAGTGCTATGCACCCGTTACACCATTTGAAAATTTTCTATTTTTTAGTTACAGGGCTTCCCTCATGGCTCCGCGGTAAAGAATCCACCTGCCAATGCAGGAAATGCAGGTTTGATCCCTGGGTCAGGAAGATCCCCTGGAGAAGGAATTGGCAACCTGCTTCAATATTCTTGCCTGGGCCATCCCAGGGACAGAGGAGCCTGGCAGGTTATAGTCCATGGTGTTGCATAGAGTTGGACATGACTTAGCGACTAAACAACATTTTTAGTTATGCTGCAGATGACCTCATCATCTCTAAATGAATTTATACTGCTCTTTAGAAATAGATGTATTCATTGTTTTTCTTAATATGTTTATCATTCACTGACTTATTTTTGAGATAGATGGGGATTTACCTTATAACTTTCTCCAATTCTTTCCCTGTCCAACATGATGTTATGCCCCACTGTTTTTAGATTATTGACTGATAGGAACTGAAACAGTGAAAAGCAGTTACCAAAACCTGCATTTCTTATTCAACAAACCATAGTGTCTCCCTCTCTCTCTCTCTTTGTCTCTCTCAGGTTTCTTTTTTTTTTCTTTTATTCATTTTATAGCGAAGTGTAATTTATTTGTGGGAAAATTGATCTTTTTAAGTATGCAGTTCTGTGAGATTTTACAAATGCATATAGTCAAACTGCCACAAGCAGGATGTAAATCTGTTTAATACCCATTTTTAGCTTATGTAAAGTAGAATATTATACCACTGACATATATGATGAGAGCATTCTAAAAGTATACTTCCAATTCTTATATAAAACTTGAGATGTTGTTGTGATATATTTCATTATACATATATTATGAACTGCCTTATATATTAGTACTACTTTTATTTTTAAAAATTGTATCGTGGTATAGTTGATTTACAGTGTTTTGTTTCCTTTTATTTTAGAAACTCAATCATTTTTACAATGATTAAAAATTAGAAAATATTTTTTATCTTTACCTATATTTTTCACTGTTTCTAAGGCTGTCCATTTCTTTGGGAAGATCCAAATGTTTTTCTGCCTGAAAAAATTTCTAACATTATAGCACAGGTTTGCTGGCAATACATTTTGATTTTTTTTCACATGTGAAAAGTTTTCTATTTCGCTTCTAAGTTCAAAAGATATCTTAATGCATAAAAAATTCTGACTTGATAAATTTTCCTTTTGATAAATTTACAACAGTTCGCTCTTTATTTTCTGTTATTATTTCTGCTGACTATTATAGTCAATAGTTCTTATCTTTATACTGTTTATGTGATGTGTCAGTTTTCCATAGGTGCCCTCAAAAATTGCTCTTCAATTTAGTTTCCATAAGTATGCACTTTTTGATTCCATAAGTATGTTAATTTTTGGATGTGTTGTATGCATGTGTGTGGATACAGTATATCCTACTTGGAATTTTAAGTATGTATTTCTTATAATTATATATATAATTATATGTATATATAACATTACATACATATAATCATAGGTATATATATAATTTGCTTGGAAAAATATGCTCTTACCTCTTCAATTATTCTACTGCATTCTTTTTTTCCTCTGGTGTGTACTATATATCCTTTTTGGAATTTTAAATGTGTGCTTTTTACAATTATCTATGCACATATGATGCATATTATATACATAATTTATAATATATATATAGATTGTACATAATTCTTATATATGTATTGCATAAAATTTTTTGTTAAGTATCTTTGCTCTTGCATCTTCAACTATTCTTCTACTGCATTCTCCTTTTCTTCACTTTTAGGATTCTGATTATACATATACTAGAGAGTTTGATATTGTCCCGGAACACTTTTTGAAACCTCTTTCACCGTTTAACTTTGGGTAATTTTATTGGCCTAAATTCATGGTCACTACTTCTTTCCTCAACTGTATCACATCCAATGATGAGCTTGATAGCTTTTTCCTAGTATTTTCATTCATTTCTTTCTTCTAGTTCTCTTACTCAGTTAAAATTCTTTATCTGTTCATTTAAGTGGTCTATTTTTCTACTCTATTGTTTAACAGATTCATCAGAATCATTTCCATGTCTATGTCTAACAGTTCTAAAATCTAAATAAACTCTAATTTTTGTTCTGCTGACCACTTTGTCTCATGACTATTGAGTTTTCTTGTATTTCTGTCTCATAAATTTTTACTTCATAACATATATCTCATGTAGAACAGGAGAAGCCAGGTAATAGTGCTTTACAGGGAATAGACATCTGTCATCTCAATGTGAGAAATTGGGTTAATATTCAAGAATGAGCTAAATTTGTTTTTAAGTTGCTGTTATTGTTGCAAAGGTTGCTTTTAGGGTCTCAAATTCATCTGATGCTGCCATGTATTTTTAATGATTCCGGACTTTTCTCAATGCCTGAGCCCCATTCTAAGCTTTCTATAATCTCACTGAAGTCGTTGTCTTCTCTGTAGAATACCAGATAAGAACTATACAAGAAAGGGAAATTATAATTCAAACCAATACCTGAAAATAGGTGGAAAAAACCCTTAAGACAATATTGTCAAATTGAATACAACTATTAAAAATATAATATGTGTTAACAAATTGATTTTATCCTGTGCATACAAGGTTGGTTTACTACCAGTAAATCTATTATGGAATTACACTGTATTAAAAGATTAAACTGAAATACCATTTAATCTTTTCATTAAAAGCAGAAAGTGCATTCTATAAAGTGCAATGCTGATTAATCATAAAAGCTCTTAATAAACCAAGAGTAGCAGAAAACTTCTCTACACTGAATAATGGATACCTACTTCAAAATCTAGTGTAATTATCATATTTAATGTTGAAATGTCAGAAGCATTCTTTTTAAAATCAAGAGCACTAGAATATACCAACTCTCTCCCATTTAATTTTTTAGTGAATAGTTTCTCCAGACAATGCAGTAAGACAGTAAAATGTAGTAAAAATCTAAGTATTGAAAAGAAAGAATAAAACATGTCATATTTCATTGATGATATAATTATCTTCATAGAACACCTCAAACAATCTGGTGCTGAGACAATTAATTTTCTATTGTATTTTTTCTATCACACAGAAAAATAAATTTAGGTAAAGACTAAAAGCTTAAATTAAAAAAAAATAAAGATTTAAAACATAAAGAAGGTCACACAGAATATATTTATCATTTTGGAATAGGGAGGGATTTTTAAACACTATTTGAAATTTATGCTTGATAAAAATGTATATAAATAAATACAGTAAATATCATACTTCAGAATACTTGAAGCAAGTATGTTCAGTGAATTGAGCCAAAAATGATATTGTAACAGATAACTGCTGGTAATTTAATAAAAAAAGTCTGAGTAAGGGAATTGCAGATATTTTGTTGGAAAAGAAACAAATGGACATAAATTTTAGTCTACTTCATAAATAATAGAAAAAGTAAAAGTTTAAAACCACAATGGCATGCCATTTTAGGCTGCTACCTGTTATGTTATAAAATATTTATCTATTTGAGTCTGACATTTCTTAGTAATAAATTTTAGGGTATCTTTTTTTGGGGAAACATAAGTGAGTCTGGGTCTATTGTTTTGCATTATAACAGATGACACATTGTTTTTATTTGTCCTTTTTCGGTTGATTTTCCTTTGATCACTTGATTAAGGTAGTGTTTGCTAGGTTTGACTCTGAATTTACTACTTGGCCCCACTGTTAATAATAATGAATTTATGAGGATATATTTTAAGAGTATAAAAATGTTCTATATCTTAAACTTTCATCCATTTGTTTTATCACCCATTGAGGGTTTTTTAATGAAATAATTATTACAAAGATGACTTTTGAGTAATGACTTATCAACTCCTACATTCCTTTACAGGCATTTTTTAATTGTATTAAAGAGCTTTTTCTTCTATCCTATTTATTTATTTCTGCATTTATTTCTATCAGCATGGACTCATAGAATATTTTTATTCTATGGATTATGATCTTTTAGTTGTCTATTTTAATTTAATTCCACTTTAATCTATTTTGTCACTTGACAGTTTCTCATCTTTTTTTCAACATAGTCTTACTTTCTAATACAACAAGATATTCTGGGCTCATGTTGTACTTTTCTTTCCAAAATTGTAATTAACATTTTTGAAAGAAATCTTGGTCTTTTATGGGAGAATTTAGGATCTGGGTCTAAAGTATGTTTTATTACTATTGGGTGGCATTGCTTCTGAGCCCTTCAAAGAACAAAGCTAGGAAATAGATACATGCCTACGTACATACCTGGACTTCCTTGGTGGCTCAAATGGTAACGAATCTGTCTGCAATGCAAGAGACCCAGGTTTGATCTCTGGATGGAGAACATCCCCTGGAGAAGAGAATGGTTACCCACTCCAGTATTCTGGCCTGGACTATTCCATGGCCAGAGGAGCCTGGTGGCCTACAGCCCATGGGGTCGAAAAGGGTCAGACATGACTGAGCAACTAACACTTTTGCTTCTTTTACTTGCATAACTACACACTCATCCACCTACCCTCTCAACACTTGCCTGTCTGTCTGCCTGCCTATCCATCTATCTAGCTAGCTACCTACATACCCGTCTATTCCTTGTACAAGCACATGAGTTCATACCAATCCAATTCAAATCCAAAGTCACATGTGTCCCTCTAGTCTTCTTCCTTTTCATATCTGTAACTTTCTTATACAAAAGTAACAAACCTGGCTCTGATTATTCTCAATATATTTACTTATTTGTTTTCTGTTTCAGTCTCCTCGTCTAAAATTTCCTAGTTATTCCTCTGTTGGATGAAGATTTCCCTCTTGAGAAGTGTTTAAGGATAGTCTTCTTTGAGTCTTTTTATATTTAAAACTACTTTGTATTCCCTAGATAACAGTGGACAATTTCAAGAGGATGCCTAATGCTTTGTTTACATTTGTTTTCCTTAGGTGCCTTGAATATTCTGATCCATTGTCTTTTCACTTTGCATGTTGTGTTTGAGAAGGCTGCTTATAACTGACATAATTCTCTTTTCTGTGTAAATTACTTAAACTTTTTTTGGAAGGTGGGGGATGGAGATGGAGGGCTGGAAACCTTGAGGGTTATTCATCATTAAAGTCACCCTATTTCTTGTTATTAAAATTGAATAGGTTTAATAGCAATCGCCTCATCTCCTGTTGCAAGTAAATTGTCCCACATTCTTATAACAATTATTAAGTCTTCCTTTATTTCCAGAAATTTTTTTTAGATCATGGGTGCATGCCCCACTGTCGTGTGACCCCGTGAACTGTAGCCCCTCCAGGTTCCTCTGTCCATGGGCTTCCCCAGGCAAGAATATGTACTGAATTTCCATTTCCTCCTCTAAAGGATCTTTCCAACCCAGGGATCGGACCCATGTCTCCTGTGTCTCCTGTATCGCAGGCCGATTCTTTACACTGTGTCACCACGGAAGCCTCAATAAGTATTCCTTTATTTATAGCTTTTTTTTTTTAGATTATAGATGTAAATATTATTTTTCATTATTTAATTTTTACTATAAGAATTTCATTTATAATTGTTTTTCTTTTTGCCTTTCATTTGACACTGTTTCCTCTTATACTTGTTTTCTTAGTCTTTGTTCAATACACACCCAACTTTCATAGGAATTTTTTCTTCACTAACCACCTTGTAATTTTCACTCAGACTTTGCTAACTTTGGTGTTTTTCTTCCTTTTCTTCCTGATTTCAATATTTTGTTTTCCTGCTTTTTTGTGAATTTTTAAAATCATTTTGAATTTAGGATTCATGGTGATTTTTAAATACTTGTTCAGGGATGTTTACTTCATTTTGCAGTACTTCATTTTGAAGTATTTCCTTCTAATTAGTGTTATTGGGGGTGGAGGCTTCCTTGCCCTTTTTCTTTTTAGAGTGGAATAAGAGTCCTTGCTTTTTAGGACTAGAATAAGACTCAGCAAACAACAATCAACAGGCCAAATTAGGTTTGGCACCAGTATGGTTAATCAAGTTACTGGAATAAAGTTACATTTATTGCTTATGTTTTTTCTATGGCTGATGTCACACTATAACGGCAGTATTGGATAGATGTGACATAAATTATATGTGCCACTAAACTGAGCATATTTATTATTAAAATTGAATAGTCATTAACAGAAAAAATTTCCCAGCTTCTGGTATAGATGTAAATCCCTCCATTCAAGAGTTGTTACTTTGGGGTAACTTGGGATACCCTGGTAGCTCAGACGGTCAAGAATCTGCTTGCAATGCAGGAGATCCAGATTCAATCCCTGGGTTGGGAAGATCCCCTGGAGAAGGAAATGGTTACCCACTCCACTATGCTTGCTTAGAGAATTCTATGAGCAAAGGGCCCTGGCAGGCTACCTCGCGGGGTCGCAGAGTCCAACAGGGCTGAGAAACTAACACGACAGTATGACTACTTAAGATTCTTAGCTCAAGAGTGCCCTCTTCTGTTAGTGTAAGTGTGTGCAGCTTTTTAATGGATGGTTAGAAAGCTGCTATTGATATTATTTTTGTATACATTTTTGTTAATTTCTAACAGCAATTCTCTAAATCAATAGAATAGAATGCATTAATTTATAATTTACCAATAAATATATTGTATATTAACTCACACCCAAATGAGATTAATATACTAAGATATTCTTTCATGTCTCCATACCAACTCTGTATATTTTTATTTGTAGAAGTTGTAAACATCACACTAAAGCTTTTCCTATAATTTTCTTTCTTAGCTTCAGTTTTACAACAGATTTACCCAAAGCTCGCCACTAGATATCTCACCTATTATTTCTGCATTTATTAGTTGCCTGGATTTTGTCGCTAAGTTATGTTTTTCCTCTCCAATGTAAGCTCATGTGTATTAGATTCCTTGAATTCTTGTATAATCAAGATTTTTCTCTCTTGCTTTTACTGTTTTAAGACTATTCGGCTGAGAATAGCCCTCTCAGATAGACTATTTTTCTCTCCGTATATTATCCCATCTGGCTTTGAAAATTGCTATAAAGAGAATTCAGGATCCAGACTGAATTTCTCCTATTTTAAGTTAGCTTCTTTTCTTCATGCTTATCTATGGATTTTATTCTTTATCCTTGAAATTCAATGATTTAAGTCAGGTTAGGTTGTTTTTTTAGATAACTGTGCACTTTTACTCTCAATGTATTCATTTCTTACTTCATCTCATGAAAACATTACTTCATATATTGGACTCTTTGCCTCTCCATTATTAGAGCTCTCTAATATTAGAGCACTCAGAAACCTCGACTCTCCAAATGTTTTATATTCTATGTCCGTTCCTCATATGCATGACATCATCTATTTAATAATTTTAATTTTTCTTCTCCTTTTTCTTCTGGACTCACAAGAATTTTCTTAGCTTTTTTCTCAATCTCAATGACTTATCTCCATGTTTATTTTGTTTGTAATTCATGTATTATGAATTAGCAGTTTAATCCTACTTCCTTGATCTTTAACTTTTTTAAACTCTTGTAAGTTCCTTTTTGGGCTTCCCAGGTGCTGCTAGTGGTAAAGAATCTGCCTGCCAAATCAGGGGACATAAGAAAAATGTGGTTGGATCCCTGGTTCAGGAAGATCCCCTGGAGGAGGGCACTCCAGCATTCTTGCTTGGAGAATCCTAGGGACAGAGGAGTCTGATAGGCTACATCCATAGGGTCGCAAAGAGTCTGGACACTACTGAAGCAACTTAGCCTGCACACAAATCCATTTTTGCCTCATTAGACTTCTTTTTTTACAATGATATCATCTTAGAATTTTATATTATAATGGAAAGCAAGAGATGAATTTAATATATTTCCCTAGCTATTCTTTCTCCGAAAATTGATTCTCTACCAATCCTTCATATGCTACATACTCTACTTTTATTACTCCCCCGCCCCATATTATTGGGCTTCCCTCGTAGCTAAGTGGGTAAAGAATCCACCAGCAATGCAGGGGACCCCAGTTGGATTCCTGGGTGGGGAAGATCGCTGGAGAAGGGATAGGCTACCCAATCCAGCATTCCTGGGCTTCCCTTGCGGTTCAGCTGTAAAGAATCCGCCTGCAATGCAGGAGACCTAGGTTCGATCCCTGGGTTGGGAAGATGCCCTGGAGAAGGGAAAGACTACCCACTGCAGTATTCTGGCCTGGAGAGTTCCATAGACTGTATAGTCCATGGAGTCCCGAAGGTTGGACACGACTGAGCGGCTTTCACTTTCATATATTTTCATGCTTTTTTCCGTATTACGTTAGCATGGGCTACTTCACGTTTAACTCCATCCTCCTCTATGGAACTTTCTGTGACATCCCATCAGGCATGATACGGCAGATCTGAATTTTCTTGACTCTGTTATATGCCTTATATGTGTTACACATGTGTGTGGGTGTATTCAGAGAGGATTATTCAGAAATTTCCTGAAACTTTAAATATTAAGATTTAATTTATAAGGAAAATTATTTATTCACTAAGCTTTTAAATTCAGGCTAAAATTTATAGTCAAACAAGTATTAAGAATTACATGTAAGGGTACTTTAAGTAACACAAAGTCCATTTATATACTTCATTAATTAAACTTTGAATATTTTAAAGTACATTTATAGTGTTAATATGCTAAATTTCTTTTTTCATTTCTTCACTGTATTTCAATTAACATAGAAATAAAATAGTACTGAGTAGTCAAATAACATTTATAAATCCAACAAATTAAACACCTATTGTAGTTTTTTATATTTCCATATTTTGTAGAAATTAGACTTTAGCTATTAAAGTCACTTTAATTGTGTATATTTAAAATCTAAGCGACAGTTCTTACACACTCTCCAAGTAAAATGATATTAAATAGTAAAAACATTTTTAGAATATCAAATATATGCCTTAATATAAATTTTAAAAATTTAGTCTCTTAAACATATATATATATATACAGGAATTAATTTTGCTTGCAGTGTTAAACTGCATATAGAATATGTAGTCATTATACTATTATACTAATGGATTCTTGTTGATGATACTCATTAACTTTGCCAAATTAACAATTTTAAGGTTTTCCAAATTTCCCTTAATGACAAAATCTTGCAGAATTATAGTAGAATAGTACAACCAGGATATTATTAGTGAGAAAGTCAAGATAGGAATTAAATTTTTTAAAAAGTTAAGAGAAATTCAGGATACAGACTATTTCCATCAACACAGGATCATTCATGTTGTACAGCTCTAGCTACACTTATTTCCCTTCCACACCTACCTCTTCCATAACTCATGACAACTACTATTAAGAATTTGTTGTACATTTCTTTGACACTTTAAGAATATTATATAAATGGAATAATACAGTATACAACTGAACAATTTTGAAGAAAGCCTTTTTATCACTCAGCATAATTCTCTAGAGAGACACACAGATTTTTGTGTGTGTGTACAATAGTTAATTCCCTTTTATTGCTGACTAGTATTCCAAGATATGACCTACTATACCTTGCTTTACAGCTCTGGTTTTTCCAGTTTGGGGCTACTGTTAATAAAGCTACTATAAACATTCAATTAGAAGCTTTAATTTCCTTTTGATAGTGCCCAGAAGTGTACTTGTTGGGTGATATAATAGCTACATGTTTAGTTTTTAAGAAACACCTAGCCTGCTTTTCAGGACACACACATTTTAGATTCCAGCCAAACATGTATGTGATATAATCTTTCTGCATCATAACCTGCATTTGCTTATGTCTTTATTTATATTTTGAGCATGCTGCTAAATTCACACTGATAGCTCATTGTGGTTTTAACTTACATTTTCCTAATATAATGTTTAATACACTTTTCTTGTGTTTACTATTTGTGTATCCTTTTTGGTAAAATGTTAAATAATACCTTTTGCCCATTTTCTATTTTTTACTGTTAAGTTTGGAGTTCTCTATATATTCTAGGTACTAGTCTTTGTTGGATGTGCCATCTGCAACTGTTTTCTTCCAGTCAGCAGTTGCTGAATCTGATGAGAAAGCCTTTTGCAAAACAAAAGACTTAAATTTTAATGAAGTCAGATTCATCAATTTTCCTTTTATGGATCAAAGTTCTGTTGTAAAGTCTAAGAACCTTCCTTATTTCTAACCTAGATTGTAAAATTTTTCTCTGAATATTTTCTTTTCTTTTTAATTATGCATTTTTATATAACTTTAAGACTCAAAACTTTTGAGTTAGTTGCTTTCTAAGAGTGGAAATTTAATTCAGGATTACTTTTCTCCACACCCATGGATGTCCAATTGCTCCAGCACCATTTGTTAAAAAATATTATCTTTTCTGCATTCAACTTATTTTGCATATTTGTCAAAAACTGTTGGGCATAATTATCTGGGCTTACTTTGAGTACTCTATTTCTGTTTCATTTATTTTTGTTTCCAGTTTATCTGTTTCCATTTATCTTTGTATCCTTGCTCAAAACAACCTGGACAAGGTCTTAATTATTTTCACTCTATATTGAGCCTTGAAATCGGGTCGATTGATTTCTCCTAACTTACACGTTTTTTTGCAAAATTGTTTTAACTATTCCTGTTCTTTTGTTATTCCAAATGCATTTTAAAGTAACCATGTTTGTATCTTAAAAAAACATTTCATGGGTTTTTTATAGGAATTGTGACATAAACATGTACGTATTTATATATCTATAAACATATCTTCCCTTGTAACTCAGTCGGTAAAGAGTCTGCCTGCAGTGTAGGAGACCCAGGTTCGATCCCTGGGTCAAGAAGATCTCCTAGAGAAGGAAATAGCAACCCACTCCAGCATTCTTGCCTCGAGAATCCCATTGACAGAGGAGCCTGGCAGGCTACAGTCCATGGGGTCACAAGAGTCTAACACGACTTAGCGACTAAACCACCACCACCAAACCTATATATCTATATATATCAAAATGGAAAGAAATGATAACTATACTATATTGAGAGCCTTCATTTTGTCCCTCTCTCCCAAGTCCACAATTTCCCTAACTATTAACACTTTGCATTAGTATGGTACCTTTGTTATAATTGATAAATATCAATACACTATTTTCAATGAAAATCTATAATTTGCATTAGCTATCATTCTTTGTGTTTCATGGATTGTGACTAAATGCATATCATGTGTCTTCCTTTATTGTATCAACTAGAGTAGTTTAGCCACTCTAAAATCCCTCGTGTCCCACCTATTCATTGCTACCAATAATGAACAAATTCCTGATTCTTGACATCCATCTCAGCATTTTATATTATGAATGTTTAAGATCTTAGCTATGAAAATACATTGTTTGACTGTGCAAAACTTATTTTATTGCTGCTCTTTCAGAAAATATTGCATAGATGTGAAAACTAAGTTTGCTCCTTAATGTTATTAACTTAATCATAGACCTATTCTGTTGTAGAACGTAAAAATGCACTATAGGATCAGAGCGACCCGATGGAATTCCAGAGCAAGTCCGTGGAATTCTCCAGGCCAGAATACTGGAGTGGGTAGCCTTTCCCTTCTCCAAGGGATCTTCTTAACCCAGGGATCGAACCCAGGTCTCCTGCATTGCAGGCAGATTCTTTACCAGCTGAGACAAAAGGGAAGCCCAAAATAACTGAGAAAGATGCTTTAACAAATCATTTTACTTTTACTAGTAAATCTATTGTTAGACTGTTTTTAGATATGATTATTGAGAATATTTCAAAATGTTTAGATGCAAAAGAAGTATATTTTAAAATTTTCAGAGAAGCAAAGATTATCCTCCAGAGACTAGACATTAAAAGTAAAGAAGTTTCTATCATCACAATCAGAATAATATTACCCGACAATGAAAGATTAAGTGAGGAGTGTGCCAGTATGAATAGATAGGAGCTGAAGAAAATGAGAAAAACACAGGGTCACAACAGGAGACTCTAACCAAGGGAGACTCCAAATAGATTGGAAGCTCAACTTAGAAGGCTACATCTTTGGCCCATATGTTATCTTTATTAACCCTAAAACTTCACAGATCAAGATGAGATATACTGCTTCATAGATAAAGATTAGATAATGATGAATGAATGGTGTAACATTGTAAATTAACAGAGTCAGCAAGTAGGGCAAAAAAAAAAAAAACTATTTAGAGAGAGGAGGGATCAAGTGTCCAAGTAATTTTGGAGTTGAAGTAATAAATAAGCAACAAATTGAACGACAATTCTGTGATCAGGTTTTCTGATAACATAATCTTCTAGATTTCCAAGTAGGAGATTCTGTTCTTGACATTCAGTTCAGTTCAGTCTCTCAGTCGTGTCTGACTCTTTGAGACCCCATGAATTGCAGCACGCCAGGCCTCCCTGTCCATCACCGACTCCTGGAGTTTACTCAAACTCATGTCCATCGAGGCGGTGATGCCATCCAACCATCTCATCCTCTGTCGTCCCCTTCTCCTCCTGCCTTCAATCCCTCCCAGCATCAGGGTCTTTTCCAATGAGTCAACTCTTCACATCAGGTGGCCAAAGTATTGGAGTTTCAGCTTCAGCATCAGTCCTTCCAATGAACACCCAGGACGGATCTCCTTTAGGATGGACTGGTTGGATCTCCTTGCAGTCCAAGGGACTCTCAAGAGTCTTCTCCAACACCACAGTTCAAAAGCATCAATTCTTTGGTGCTCAGCCTTCTTCACAGTCCAACTCTCACATCCATACATGACCACTAGAAAAACCAAAGCTTTGACTAGACAGACCTTTGTTGGCAAAATAATGTCTCTGTTTTTTTAATATGCTATCTAGGTTGATCATAACTTTCCTTCCAAGGAGTAAGAGTCTTTTAATTTCATGGCTGCAATCACCATCTGCAGTGATTTTGGAGCCCCCCAAAATAAAGTTTGGCACTGTTTCCACTGTTCCCCCATCTATTTCCCATGAAGTGATGGGACCAGATGCCATGATCTTAGTTTTCTGAATGTTGAGCTTTAAGCCAACTTTTCCACTTTCCTTCACTTTCATCAAGAGGCTTTTTAGTTTCTCTTCACTTTCTGCCATAAGGGTTAGAAGATCCCAAAAGTTAAATCAGCAATGCTAACTAGTTTGAGAAACCCAAAAGCTGGGAATTTGGTGCACTGGAAATAAGAACAAAGTGCCATTAGTTTCACCAGTTTTATGTCATGTTTCTATTTTTAATGAATATGATAATATACATCTGCATGTGGAAATAAAATAAATGGCTTTTATTTTTTTGATAATAATAATCTTGATTTTGATAATAATAAAAATAAATTTTATTTATTGATTGTGAAGTCTAGGAAGGCACACATTTTTGTGCTTGAACAATTCCAATTTGAAATTTTATTTTACCTCTATATGAATTTCTAATAATTTGAGAAGTAGTAAACCTGGAAATCACATAGGACCAGGACTAGCTTGATTAAAGATTTATTTTATACTATTTATAAAAATCAAGATAGGCACTACTAACATTTTCCCTTCAGTTTACTTATCTAAATATGTGGAGATTATACAAGACAGCTGATTTTTTAAATGATTCCATGGAATATCATATTCTTGCAAAAGTGTCTCAGGCTTTAGTGAAAGGTACTAGTCATAGACAGGAAGATTTGAGTCCAAATCCTTCTCCAAATGGAAATACTAAGTTTTAGTTTGCTTTATATATTAGCTTGACATAGAACAGTGCATCTGAAGAAAGGTTAGGCCATTAATAACAGTGTAAACTCTTGAACCTCACTGGGTAAGGCAGGCTAGACTCTTATGTGGATTAGCATGCAAGGAGGACTGAAGTCCTGGAGAGTCCACTGGTAAAATGAGTATAACACACACAGAAAAGGGACATAGAGCACATCCCCCAAGGTAATGGGACTGTGGCAGTGGAAAAATCTGTGTAGGTATGAGTGTCTCATATTACAATAAACTCTCCCAGCAGACATGTTTTTAATAAAGTTATCAATTTAAAGAGAGCCAGCTTTAGGATTTAATGCCCTTATGGCCTTAGTGAGTTGAGGCTGTTTCTAATAGGAAAAGGAAATGCATTAGGAAAATCTGACTCTACATTTGTAATATGAAAACCCATGTCTGTAAATGCTAGCTCTGCAGTGGGAACTCATTAGTATAATGATTCGGCATAGATAATGTGCAATTTGAAAACACAAGGTCTTTGATCCCTAACCTTTCAAATCTCTCTTGGAACTTCTACAGCTTTTTGAGTCTATTAGTGTCTCATATTTTTTTACCCAGGTTTTTTTTTTTTATAATTTAGATTCAGATGGCACAGAAAACAGAAAATAGAAATTCAGAGAGTCATGTTGTATGTTAATCAAAAAACTCTGTTTAGGAAAAAATACTTTGCCATTAATAGAACTAAGTTTGAATCTTGAGTTCACTATAAATAACCTTATGGATTTTGTCAGATCTCTTAAAATCATGAAGATTCATGTAGGAGTTGGAAAGACAACAAGGTCATCTTGTAGCTTTCTGTGGATATTGGTATAAATAATGTATATTGATCATAATATCTCCCTCAGCTTGAACATGCTTCTTCCTGACTCTTAACCAATGACTTCCCTCTTACTCTGTCTCTTGCGGAACTGAGATGGTTTAACCTTAGGGGTTTCTTCTCCCTTTTCTTAACATATTTACTTTCTAAAATGTTATTGCAAATTATTTCTCTACTTCGTTGTGATGTAAATGTTTTTTAAAAACCTCCTGATAGTTTTATAACTGAGAACTCGCTTTCTCAAGAACCCAGAGTAACCCATCTGAAAGATGATCAGCAAGTTATTGAAAAGAGAGTGGAAGTATTACTCACTTAGTCACGTCCAGCTTTTTTGTGACCCCACGGACTGTAGCCCACCAAGTTCTGCTGCCCGTGAAATTCTCCAGGCATGAATACTGGAGTGGGTTGCCATCTCCTATTTCAGGGGATCTTCCTGACCCAGGGATTGAACCCAGGTCTCCTGCATTGCAGGTAGATTCTCTACCTTCTGAGCACCAGGGAGGCTCCAGCAAGTTAGTACTGTTTGCCATCTATGGCAAAAAGTTTATTCAAATCCTTTGCTCATTTTTAATTGGGTTATTTGTTTTATCATTCAGTTTTAGGAATTCCCATATTCTGGATGCACGACCATTTTCATGATTTGAAAATATTTTACCCTATTCTGTAGTGTTTTATTCTTTTCTAAGCCCAGTTTAATAGAAGAATTTCCTTCCAACCTGCTCTTGCCAATGTGACTGATAACATTATGCATTGCTCAGTCAGTGGTCAGTGTTCAGTTTGCCGGGAAGTTTTGTCTGTATTGTTTACTGATGAGCTCCAACTACTTAAAATTGTCTACACAGAGTAGACATTCAACAACAAAAAGTTTTTTTAAATGAATACTTAGGTTCAACTGGTTTATTTGTATATATACAGTGGTACTTCATGGAGAAAGAAATGGCAACCCACTTCAGTATTCTTGCCTGGAGAATCCAATAGATGGAGGAAGCTGGTAGGCTACAGTCCAAGGGTTCACAAAGAGTCAGACACAACTGAGCGACTGAGCATGCAGTGGTAGTTTAAGCTATTTTTGCCCCTTGTTATTCTGAGCACTATGAAAAAACTCTTCCATTTCAGAAGAGAAGGACAGAGGGTACTTTGAAAAGATTTAAAAAGAGAAAGCCTGATCAGATTTCAAAAACAGTATCTAATAACATAATCAAAGTAACCATAATTATTTGTCATGGATGTGGAATAATACCTTAAGATCAATATTTGAGACTTGGAAGGAAATTAGAGAAGTATAAAATGACTTTTTACCCTCAAAGTTACATTCCACATTCTTTTCAATTGCAGTCATATTCAGTACAAGGGCAATAATTCTCAGTCAGCTCAGTTCAGTTCAGTTGCTCAGACGTGTCCGACTCTTTGCGACTCCAAGGAATGCAGCACGCCAGGCTTCCCTGTCTATCACCAACTCCTGGAGTGTACACAAACTCATGTCCATTGAGTCGGTGATGCCATCCAATCATCTCATCCTCTGTTGTCCCCTTCTCCTCCTGCCTTCAATCTTTCTCTGTGTCATGGTCTTTTCAAATGAGTCAATTCTTCGCAACAGGTGGCCAAAGTATCGGAGTTTCAGCCTCAGCATCAGTTCTTCCAATGGATATTCAGGACTGATTTCCTTTAGGATGGACTGGTTGGATCTCCTTGCAGTCCAAGAAACTCTGAAGAGTCTTCTCCAACACCACAGTTTAAAAGCATCAAATTTTTCAGTGCTCAGCTTTGTTTACAGTCCAGCTCTCACATCCATACATGACCACTGGAAAAACCATAGCCTTGACAAGATGGACCTCTGTTGGCAAAGTAATGTCTCTGCTTTTTAATATGCTGCCTAGGTTTGTCATAACTTTTCTTCCAAGGAGCAAGCGTCTTTTAATTTCAACGCTGCAGTCAGCATCTGCAGTGATTTTGAAGCCCAAAAATAACGTCTGTCACTGTCTCCACTGTTTCCCCATCTATTTGCCATTAACTGATGGGACCAGATGCCATGATCTTGGTCTCCTGAATGTTGAGTTTTAAGCCAAGTTTTTCACTCGCCTCTTTCACTTTCATCAAGAGGTTCTTTAGTTCCTCTTCACTTTCTTCTGTAAAGGTGGTGTCATCTGCACATATGAGGTTATTGATATTTCTCCAGGCAATCTTGATTCCAGCTTCTGCTTCTTCCAGCCCAGCGTTTCTAATGATGTACTCTGCATATAATTTAAATAAGCAGGGTGACAATATATAGCCTTGACATACTCCTTTTCCTATTTGGAACCAGTCTGTTGTTTCACGTCCAGTTCTAAACTTTGCTTTCTGACCTGCATACAGATTTCTCAAGAGGCAGGTTAGGTGGTCTGGTATTCCCATCTCTTTCATAATTTTCCACAGCTTGTTGTGACCACACAGTGAAAGGCTTTAGCATAGTCAATAAAGCAGAAGTAGATGTTTTTTTGGAACTCTCTTGCTTTTTTGATGATCCAACGGATGTTGGCAATTTGATCTCTGGTTCCTCTGCCTTTTCTAAATCCAGCTTGAACATCTGGAAGTTCACAGTTCACACACTATTGAAACCTGGCTTGGAGAATTTTGAGCATTACTCTGCTAGCATGTGAGATGTGCAATTGTGCAGTAGTTTGAGCATTCTTTGGCACTGCTTTTCTTTGGGATTGGAATGAAAACTGACCTTTTCCAATCCTGTGGCCACTTTTCCAAATTTGCTGGCATATTGAGTGCAGCATTTTCACAGCATCATCTTTCAGGATTTGAAATAGCTCAACTGGAATTCCATCAACTCCACTAGCTTTGTTCTTAGTGATGCTTCTACTGTAAATTTTTTATTTCAAAATACAGTAACAAAGAAGTGCAATTAAGCAAATTTAATCTGCACAAATATTTGTATTCATTTTTAAAAGTGTCAATAGAATATTCTTTTGTTTTACAAAGTCTGTGACAGTTAGACCCACCTGTGCTCCTACAATTACCACCACAGCAAGTAACAACAAAACAAACAGTATGAAACCCAAAGCATTGCATCCCATTTATTTCACATGACCTTCAGAACAAATTAGAGGTTTGTTAAAGTAGACGTTATTATTGATAGAAAAATGGAAGAGTACATGCTATTTAAAGGTTTGTGATGAGTTCATGTGGTTAGAATATGCTAAAACTAAGACACAAAGCATTTGCCAAACTACACACTGGCTTGCACTACTCATTAAGATGCAAACATTTTTTACAGTTTCATTTTCTCTTTTATATAGGAATCAACAACATAAGTCTTCCTTTATTTTCTAAAACATATTTTGCACAAAACTTGAGTGTTAAGATGGAAGGCAAGTCTAACTATTCTGTATTGATATCTACTTTGATGTTGATTTAAGAATTTTTAGTCCATTTAGTGTCTCTTTAGTTCCTGGTTTTAGATTCTGAAAATAAACTGCATCTGTAAACTCTAATACACAGCGTATTTTATGTTTGTCAGCTCCCATCCATCTCTCCTTCCACAGGAATAGCACAAGTGACTAGTAACTCCTGTAAGGTTTCCTCCATGAGTCTCCTAACTGCCTTCACTCTTTCCACTGTAAAACCTCACTAAATGAGAAAATGCAATTCTTAAAAAAAAAAAAAAAGAAAGAAAGAAAGAAAAGAAAAAACAACTAAAAATAAACTGAAAAACTAAGGCAAGAATTAAATTATCTTTCTATTTCTAGTGATTAAAGATTTATGAGTTTATTACAATCAACATTGAGTCAATAACTTAAATAAGGATTTAGCTGTTTTTAAAACTATCTGAATTCAGAATCACTTTGTGAAAAAGGAAGTTATTTTAAACATCATCTTAGGGTTTTATATGATCTTCCAATGCCTTAAATGGGCTTCTCTTGTGATTCAGTGCTAAAGAGTCTGCCTGCCAAGGCAGGGGGTGTGGGTTTTATCCCTGGGTCAGGAAGATCCCCTGGAGGAGGAAATGACAACCCACTCCAGTATTCTTGCCTGGGAAATCTCATGGACAGAGGAGGAGCTTGGCAGGCTACAGCCCATGGGGTTGCAAAGAGTTGGACACAATTAGCAACTAAACAACAGCACTGCCTTAAGGAGCTCCAAGCAAACCTTCCTTGAATTTGCAGAAGGTGGAAAGAGAGAAGATTGAATCTGATCACTCCTCTTGTCATGTAAAGAAACAGATTGCCTTTGACAAAATGGAGTAATTTATAGGATATTTAATATTCCTTAGGATTACTTTTAAAGAATATAACCTTAAAATTTCCACCTGTAAACTATGCAAACTTCCTTGTCATATTGAATAAAATTAAAAAGAAAGAATGCTCTATTCCCAAAGTATAAGAGGTCAAGAAGTTTTGTAACACAAACATTATGTGCAAATGACATCCTGACTTATAGTGAGTTAGGAAAAGGAAAATATTAGAGACAGACAGAAGTAAGAGGAAACAGGATCTTGTGATCAATAAGAGCACTTTAGATTTTTTCCCTGAATGCAGTAAGTCTATGAAAGTGCAGTAAGACCCTCATGTTTTGACAAGATCATCAAACTGAAGGAAAGAATGAACTAATTAACTTTTAAACAACAGTCCAATAATGCAATTTTAATTATTAGTAAGGTTTAAAACCAATAATGTTTAAAACCTCGGTAATGTTTAAAACCAACCAGAGCTTCCCTGGTGGCTCAGACGGTAAAGCGTCTGCCTACAATGCGGGAGACCCTGGTTCAATCCCTGGGTCGGGAAGATTTCCTGGAGAAGGAAATGGCAACCCACTCCAGTATACTTGCCTGGAAAATCCCATGGAAGGAGGAACCTGGTAGGCTACAGTCCATGGGGTTGCAAAGAGTCAGACATGACTGAGCGACTTCACTTTCACTTGCAATATTTAAAACATAGAATGAATGATCTATTAAGTGCAAAGTCCATACATTTTAGCAACTTTCTAAGTTCTTATAAACAATCTCCAGCTAAATACTGCTGTCAGGAACAGTAACTACTCCAGAAGATATTATGAGAAACTGTCCTTGTTACTTGAGTAGCACCATAATGATTTTATTCTAATTCAATATTAACACTGAAATATCTAATTCAATATTAACCTAATTTAATGAAGTCATATGTAGTCAACAATTTAGAATTTATTGACTGTATTTAATGTCATGAAAGGGAAGTCAAATCATTTGTATGTACCCAGTAGGAAAATTATAATATACATCATTAAAATAACAACTATGTGGACTCTATTCAAGTATGTTTCAGACAGAAAGAGGTAGAATATATAAATATGAGATATGTAAGCAAGAAATGCTTTCAAGTATTTACAAACAGAATTAAAAAAGTAAATGTAACAATTCAGGAGATAATGTCTGTGATACTTCAGACTCTGAATGTGGTTAAGATCCAAAAAAAACAAAAAAACAAACAAAAAAAACATAAATATTTATTCTTCCAACTAATGACTCTTTCTTAGATGAAAGATATGAATAAATGTAACACAACAGTTTATATTTTCCAGAGACATTATTAGATTTTTATCTTTTGAGATATTTTTCACTTTCCACTTTCTGAAGGTGTGCCATAAACTGTACATCTTGAAGAGTCCAAGTAGCAATCATATGAATTCTGGCTTCATAGTGGGTTTCCCTACTTCTATTCTTGCTTTCTTGAAATCCATTCCTCATAGGAAATCAAAGAAAACTTATTTTTAAAATTTAAACTGAGAGAGTTTGGGACCTGGGATTCACTAGAGCTGTGTCCCAATGCTGGCACGTGGACACACCTCTCCTTGAGCAATAAAATACAATGAAACTATAAAGGACTGCTGCTGCTTAGTGACTTCAGTCGTGTCCGACTCTGTGTGACCCCATAGACGGCAGCCCACCAGGCTCCCCTGTCCCTGGGACTCTCCAGGCAAGAGCAACGGAGTGGGTTGCCATTTCCTTCTCCAATGCGTGAAAGTGAGAAGGGAAAGTGAAGTCGCTCAGTCGTGTCCGGCTCTTAGTGACCCCGTGGACTGCAGCCTACCAGGCTCCTCCATCCATGGGATTTTCCAGGCAAGAGTACTGGAGTGGGGTGCCATTGCCTTCTCCGACTAAAATTAATTGAATGCATGCTGCAGTTAGGGCAAATTCTGGGCAAAAGATACAAAGAGACCCAAAAAACTCAACTACCACTTTTGAAGAGCCTGGAGCAAAAGTAAGGTGCATGTGCCCCACTGCCACCGTACCATTTAAGGGGTGGGCAAACCACCCAAGCCACTCCTTTGGCCATCCCCTGGACATAACCTTAACCTCAACCCATTTAAGGAACCAGCTCACCCCTCCATCCTTGCTCCTTGCTTCCCTTGCTTCCCAAGCAATAAAACTTCAGTGAATTTCTTGTCTGGCCTGTAATCAATTTCCATTGATTAAAGAGGCCAACAAAATTGGTGCACTGGGAAGACCCAGATGGATCGGGTAGAGAGGGATGTGGGAGGGGGCATCGGGATGGGGAATACATGTAACTCCATGGCTGATTCATGTCAATGTATGACAAAACCCACTACAATATTGTAAAGTAATTAGCCTCCAACTAATAAAAATAAATGAAAAAAAATTAAAAAAAAAAACTGGTTGGTAACAAAATCATAATAAATTCTGCTTAAAATGTTCCAAAAGTTTACCAATACACTAAAATTGAGACACTTCACCTGTTTGCAAAACCCCACATGATGTTGTTCCTGCCTAACTTACCAATCTATTGTTTTACTAGTTGTCTTTATTCACTTTACTCAAGATACATGGACTTTTTTTTCTCCTCAGAAGGATCGCTCTCTATTCTCATGACACTAACTGTTTTTCTTTGCCCGAATGCTCCTCTTAAAACCATTCAGGTCTCTGCTCAAAATGTCATATCCTGATATGGGCCTTATTTATCAGTTACCTATTGGAAGATGCTATATAATAAATCATCCAGTACTCAGAGGCTTAAAAACTATTGAGTTGGCCAAGGTTTTCCATAACATCTTACAGAAAAATGTGAATGAATTTTTGGTCAACACTATATTTATTAATTCATGAATTTATAAATCACTTAGTTATGTGAGACTCAGCTGAGTGCCTCTTCATTGCTTGTTTGGGCTCAGTCACATATTTATATTGATAACCTAACTTTCATCTAGCTCTATCAGGATGACTGGGTCATGTGTCTTTCATCCTCCAGGCAGGTTAGTCTAATAGTACTTCCAGGGTGGGAGCTGAGGCTGAAATACAGAAGTGAAAGTTTTTGCATGTGTCACACATGCTAAGATCCCATTAACCAAAAAAAGTCAATAGCCAAAATCAGAATCAAACAGTGAAGGATTTCCATCATCCTAGTGAACTGCAATACAAAATATCAAAACACAGAGACCCAAGGAGAAATGAAGACTGGATCCCCCCAGTGAAATGAATTTATCATAGTCTGTCCTCTGGCCACAATTTTTCACATCCTATTTATATGCAAAACAAGCTTATTTCTTACCAAGACCCATAACATTCCATTTAATCAGCTCAGCATGAAGTCTAAATGAATCTTATCTCAGTCTGGGGAAATATGAGCCCAAAAGACATCTCCCCTCAACAAATCCAAAGAATGCAATCGTGAAAGAGAGGCAGAATAAGCACAATGAACATTTGATTCTAAATAAATATGAACAAAGAGAGATAAAGAACTTGTCCATAGAAACTTTTAAATCCTGCTGTTAAGAATTGTCTGAGTGTCTGTTCTGGGAGAGGGAAGTATCCCTTCTACAGGCATTGATTCTATTCCATGCGGGCATCCCAGGTGGCACTAGTGGTAAAGAACCCTGCTGCCAATGCAGGAGACTTAAGACATCTGGGTTCAATCCCTGGGTGGGGAAGATTCCCTGGAGTGGGGCATGGTAACCCACCCCAGTATTCTTGCCTCAGAATCCCCATGGACCGAGGAGCCTGGGAGGCTACTGTCCATAGGGTCCCAAGAGTTGGACATGACTGAAGTGATTTAGCATGCACCCACTATTCCATAGCAGTGGCTCTTCAGTCCTTTTTCCTACATTTCTTTTGACTTTATCTCCTTAGATATTATTTGTTTTCTTCTATTCTCGATGGTCACATCTATAAAAGGCAATGGAAACTATTTCAGAATTTTCTGCTTGTTTCCTAGTAAAAATTTGCAATCTCAGAGATTTGCTTTATAATAATTTAAGCAGACTCAGACTGTTTTAGCTCAGACTGTGAAAACTTTTTCACTATTATTTTCCAAAAACTTTATGACCCACTGCTTATAGTCAGACTTGGACAGTTCCTTTTCTTTTCTGCCTCCTCCTCTGGATTTATCTTCTACTATGTTGAGGTGAGACTTCTATGTGTTATGAACTAAGGCTTCCTAGAAGTTCTTTTTAGAGAGCTGTAAGTGTCTCTGATGCACTGCCTGAAATTTTTAAAAGGTCATGACAAAGGATTTCACAGAGCAATGGTTGTGATTTCTATACACTGAGGCCTGTATTTTATTTAGCGTCTTATACTGGCTCAGGGTATCATTTTTCTAAGCTATCAAGTTCTGGCCCCTCTTGAAAAATGCACCCCAATTTTTTTTTCTTTATGAGCACATCTCTTTCTTATACTATTTAGTTAAAAGAATCAGTTTCTAATAGTTGATCTGGAAAATATTTGTCCAAATTCAAAAGTTTATTATGTAAATTTTTCATCTGTTAAGTTATAGAAGGATATATTTTTATGAAATAGTCCATCACTACATAGTATAGGTACTACTATCTGTATGTTTTCACAACCCCAAACTTTTGTTACCAAACATATGAGTTTTTTCCTCACATCAATCACTCAGCTCTCTAGACAACAATTGTGTGTCCTACAAGTTAATTCAACTCTGACACCAGCTATCTGGAGTTTGTGCACACCCCATAGGTTAAGAGCTCAGTCTAATGGGTTAGCCCCCACTTCAGACAATACCTCAAGTCTGGACCACTCATACTTCTGACCGACTATAACACCTCGTTAACATTTGCCTACTTTATTTCCTTAGTGCCCATTGCAATTCTGCAATTCTGAACTTATCTGGCTTTGGTCCTTAGAGTTTTTCCACTGGAATTGGCACTTCAGATCCAAGTGTTTCCTTATTTCTGGACTATCATGGGAATTTTGGTCTGTAATAAGACCTTGTAGAATTACTGGAATCTAGATATGAGATCACAGTGAGCAGCAACTTAGATTCCCATGTGTGTCAAGCCCTGCCCTGTCTCAGATCAAATGCTGCATAGACTATAGGGACCAATGTGTGTGGTCAGAAAGAATGTCCCTCACAGGATAATTATAGGAAGAACAATAACAGTGATGCATTATATGAGGAATAGGCTGGTGCTTGTTTCAAGGACAGTATACAACTATCACTTAAAGGCCATTTAATCAGTCAGCAAGGATGCATCTCAAGGTTGTTTAGGTACCTACTCAGTGATGCAAGATCCCTTAATTTATCATTGTCAAAACATTTAGTGCAGATATTACAGAATACGTTGAAATACAAAAGGAATCGAGATAGTTGACATTCCTCTCAGAGACTGCCAAATGAACCACAAACAAACAAAAAGACCCATAAGACTTTAATTTTAGAAAGATGGAAGAGTAATTTAAACTCAGTGAAAAGCAGCATGGTTAAACTGTTTAGAATAATGATGGAGTGAGGTGGGCTAAAGCCCTCTAAAGTGATCAAGAGAGGTTTCTAGATAAAGTATTTGGAGGCAACAAGAAATCACAGTTTGGAAAAAAGGAATCATGGCAATAGATACTTTATGTAGTGGGTATTATACATTGTCCTATCTAAATAATTCAAGGGAAAATAAAAAGAACAGATGGGAGAAAATTAAGTATCAGATCCTTGTTGATTAAGTTGATAAAAAGTTAAAAAACTATGAGAGTTGGGGATTTATTGACTATTCAGTACTAGGAATGTAGCCTAATTTATATATGGAAATTTAAAAAAATCAAGGATGCCCAGAGTATCTGGAGAGAATGAGGAAAATGAGTGAGAAGGCAAAAATCATAGTTTTTAATTGATTTATATTCATCACAAGTGTAATGTTGAATGAAAGATGGTAGTCACTAAAATGTACAAAATATATAATTCCATTTATATAAAGTTAAGATATGCAAGTACCACTATTGTGTTAGAAGTTATTGTGGATTGTTTTTATGCATGGTATTACTAAGGTAAAACAGTATAGGAGAGTTTTTTTTCTTGTTTGTTTTGGAAGTTTCTTATTGTTCCCTGTATTGACGTTGTTGCTTCCCTGGGTGCGTTCGGTTTGTTAGAATTAACTTAGATGTTTGCTGCTGACTTTTGTACTTTTCCATAAGTATACAATGCTTCTGAAAAAATGTTAAAGACACGATCTCCCAGTAAGTTACTATTTTACGCTTACCATTGGCAAAAACGAAAAATGTGATATAGAAAGTATCACCATCATGCCCAGGTTAGGAGACCTCCAGCTTCATCCTCCAGCAAAGACCAATAATTAGACAGCTAGCCACAGACCAAAATAGCCCTGGGAGCCCACTTAAGAAACTTCAGCAACACAGGGGAGCAAAACACCTGAGAACAAGCACATGTAAAAGAAGGAAGTACCACCGCATCTTACCTGCATAGTCTCATCCCAGCAGTCCACACTGAACTGCACCAAGAAGGAATTTCCCAGCTCAGGAGAGTTCATCTCTCAGGACAGAGAGGGAAGGATGAGCAAATAGCTTCCATAAACTTTTGGGATAGTGCATGAAGGACCCACTTCAGTCTCACTCCATCCAGAAACCTGCAACGCTAAGACATAGACATGGCTATGAATGAGACAGAAAGCAAGGAGCACCATTAGCAGCTACATGGTGGGTGTGCTGGCCGTCCCCGGTGACATGTCCTGCACAGGACTCCAGCAGCTTTTCCCACCAAAGAAGCAAAGAACCAGTGCAGCTGCTGTGAACCCCAAACAGATCCCACTGCTGCGGTCTTATCCCCAGAAATCTTCTGTTTGTCTGAAGGCTCCTTCCTTCAGACAGGAGTCACCTGAGTCCCTCCCTGTTGCCTTCCTAATGTCCCTGTCCCCTACCAGAGCTGAAACCCACACTGAAAACCAGCCCTGGCCTTTGTGACTTCATGAAGGTAAGATGCCAGCAGAGACTTCTGAAATTGACTCTCCTATTGTGTATACATTTGGGGGTAACCCCTCCACCTATAGAAGAGGAGAATAAAACTAGTTAGTGTTTTGAAAAGATAAACAAAATTGGAAAGTCTTTAGCTAGACTTACCAAGAAAACAACAGAGAGGAATACAGTATTATCCAAAGGAAATGAAATAACTATCTTGAAGAGTTATAAACAGGCCCAGGTTCACTGCAGCAATATTCACCATAGCCAAGAAACAACCTAGGTGTCATCAGGAGGTGAATGGATAAAGAAAATGTGATACATAGATATAGATACATAGGTATACACAGATGGACTATTATTCCGCCATAATAAAAGAGAAAAAAAAATCCTTCCATTTGCCACAATATGGATGGATCTTAAGGGTGTTATACCAAGTGAGATAGGTGCATGACAGTGCATGACAAATACTGTATGATCACTTACATTGGGAAACATCTTAAAAAAACTGCACTCATATTTATAAGCAAAGAATAGAATTGTTGCCAGGGGCCCTTAGATGGGCAAAAAGTGAAAATGTTGGTCAAAGGGTATTGTATTGCATTACATAACTGTTTTTGCTTTATCATAGTAACTACTAACAGCCTGACTTCTCACGGCCTATATTTTCAGTTTTCATTAACATATATTCGTCTTTTTTTAATAAATTGACATCTGTAAGAACAGAACAATCACTAAAGAAAAAAAAAAGATTGATCTGTTCAAGAATACATTGATATATTTTTATTAAAACTTTTAAAAAAACTTTTTATTTTGTATTGGGGTATAGCTGATAAGCAAATTTGTGATAGTTTCAGGTGAATAGTGAAGGGGCCTAGCCGTATATGTACAGGAATCCATTCTTCCCCAAACTACCTTCTCATCCAAGTTGCCAAATTACATTGAGCAGTGTTCCATGTGGTATACAGTAGATCCTTGTTGGTTATCCATTTTAAATATGAGAAGGAAATGGCAACCCACTCCAATATTCTTGTCTGGAAAATCCCACGGAGGAGCCTGACGGGCTACAGTCCATGGGGTAGCAAAGAGTTGGACACGACTGAGCGACTTCACTTTCTTTCTTTCTTATAGTAGTGTGTACATGTCCATGTTAGGGAGTCTAGAGTGGACATGTACACACTGCTATATTTAACATATATTCTACTAATAAAAATAAGAAACATGTTGATTTTTTTAATTTAACATGTGGTATGCATAGAGCTAAATACTTGAGACTTGTAATTGAATTTGTGGTTATTGATGATCATCTGAAGAGAGCATCTTTCTTCTTACAATTGGAAGAATAAACAGAAGCTTTGTGAGTTTAGGCAAATTGCCTAGATTACACAGTTCATAATGAAAGTACAGAGATTTCAACTATGTTTAGTCTGAATCAAACACCCATGAACATTACAATTAAGTAGTTATTAAAACAAAGGGTACTTAGTAACCTTCTCTAATTTTGCTTCCTGGCCTGTAGAAATTACACTATTTTACCACTGAGGTCTCTGAGATGGGGAAAAATTAGCTAGGTCATTGTAGTTCCTGCTTCCATTTCTCATAGAAGACAAATACATTATTAAGTAAATAAATTGAAGAATTGGAAAATGTGATTAATTGTAGTTCCACATTCGTCTATGTATTTTTTAGTCTCGTTTATCTAGCTACCATCCTGTAGAACATAACATAAAAAACATTCCTAAGAGTTATCAAGATTACTTTCTAAACCAAACTTTTTTTTATAAATAGAGCTCATCATTTATATCTTTTAGAAAATACTTTCATGTTACTGGAATCCTTAAATGAATAAAATAAATTACTCAAGGAATAAAATGTTGCACAGCAAATATGGAGGCTTAGTAAAAATTTAATTAGCAAAAATGTTAAACGCTTTCCATAATAAATTCTAAGGCATAATGATCAAGTATCCTTCAAACTGCCTTTACAAATGATGTAGAGCTTTTACAGTTACATAAACTATATTATGGTGAAATTTGGTTACAATGTACATTAAAGAGTTATTATGTATAGGATTATATTACCCTGATGTGGTATTTTGTGTATCTATTAAAAGTTTATATAGAAAATCTTTTAAAGTTGAAAAGGATATTTGTTGTAATTTCATTTTGTGATTTGAGATACCAGAGAGTGGAGAGCATGGTAGAATTATGTCTATCTCTTTCAATAAATAGTGCTTTTCTACTGCAGAGATGTTAGCAGTTATGTAATGTTATGCTAGCAGTTTTTAAACACAGAACTTAAAATTTTTCACATTTGTGCTCCTTTAGTACTTTCACAGAGCTTTAGAATTCTTTCTGCTGCATTAGACCTTCAACGTAAACATGTATTTGTATACATACATTCTAAGATCCTGGTATCTAAGTAGCTTTATTGTTTTTGATTATAATACTTACTGTTCTCTTGCCAGAAATATTTATTCCATATAGTATTTTATAAGATTGCATACAGAAAGCCCACTATTCACAAACATAAATAATACAAACCAATATTTTAAAACTACAGACAGGAAATAAACTAATTGGGTATAAAAATTAGAACTATAACATCTCAGTTTTTCTTTTAGTGTGAGTTAGAAAAAATTTTTATAGATGACAAAGAATTGCTTAGACTAGGAAAGGATGGTGGTATAGAGAGCTGAGTATAACAAGTGACTCTAAAGTCAACTATCAGAAAGAATAAAAATTTCTAAATAGGGATGCTATTTTTATCTTTTCTGGATGTAAATTCGCCTCTGTTTTAAATGGGCCTAGATGAGAAAACCTATGGAATGCCATTTAACCTAAAATAACTTATCTTCTAAAAGTCAATTTTTTTGGCCACAAAAATTTGTGAGCACTTTTTAGCAGTCTGTCCCCCATGTACTGTCCAAGGAACCTTGTTACATACTGCATGCATCACAAATTCAATGTGCATTTCTTATTCAAGATTACTTATAAAAATCCTAAATAAGACTTGTTTTATTTGTGTTAATAGAAAAGTATAATAAATAATCAGAAACAGTAGTAATCCATAAATCATCTGTATGTGATTTTATAATTTATTATGCAAATTGAATTGTACAGCAGAATTAACATTCTAATACAGTTTGCTTAGGATGGTATTTAAATTAGTTTACATTTTCCTGTCATCCACAATTGAAGGTGAAAAGAGTCTGCATGCAGATGTATTTAAGTGGGGAAAAAAGTTGTTTGGAAATAAAGAGTGTGCTGTGAAAAATACAGAAAATAGAGCAATATTTGCTCTGAGAAATGTCCCATATCAATTATTGAATCAGTCATACAAAGTTTAAACTGAGGAATAAAACAGTTTCTTTTTTTAATGAAAATTCTTGTCAACTTTTGTATCCTACACATATTTCTACTTCGACAGATACCCAAATGAAACAATCTTTTTATACTATTCTTTAAAATATATGTTCTATCCTAACTCATTTTCTAACATTTTAGGTTTGTATACACTCACCCTAGAATCCTGGGGCTTACTAGATCTGCAGAAAATAAGAACATGTCTAGTCTTCAAATAGAAGACAGTGAAAGTTAAAAATTGAGTCACACATTAATTAGAGACAAATAAATATCATATGATATCATTTATATGTGGAATCTAAAAAAAATGATATAAATGAACTTTTTTACAAAACAGAAACAGACTCACAGACTTTGAAAACAAACTTCTAGCTACCAAAGGGGAAAGGTTGGGAGAAGGGAAACATTAGGAGTTTGGGATTAACATATGTACACTCTATATATAACACAGATAATTGCCAGGGGTCTACTGTATAACACAGGGAACTCTACATAATAAATAATCCCTTTCCTCAATAAGGGCTTCCCTGGTGGCTCAGATGGTAAAGTGTCTGTCTGCAATGCAGGAGACCTGGGTTCAGTCCCTGGGTTGGGAAGATCCCCTGGAGAAGGAAATGACAACCCACTCCAGTACTCTTTTCTGGAAAATTCCATGGATGTGAGGAGCCTGTAGGCTGCAGTCAATGGGGTTGCAAAGAGTCAGACATGACTGAGCGACTTCACTTTCACTTTAATTGAATATAGATTTAAAAATACCACAAATATGCAAACTATTTGAATAAAAATCCATAAATAATAAATATGAAGTATCACTGAAGATATAAACTAAAGATTAACATCATGCAATATAAAAATTTACAAATTTAGAGACTGAAATTAATTTAAGATAATTTAGGCAATGGTTGAAATCAAAACAATAAGCTTATTTATTTGGTCTTTTTTCCATGTCACTTATGTTGTCATGCAGACTTTGAGTCACAGTGGCTGACAAAGTTTTCCAAGTAATGACAAGAGATAGCCTGAAAAGAATCAAAGAAAGAACTGTAAAAGTTAAACAAAAAAGTGAGTATAGATAGCTGAAATCTAGGAACTGTAGAAACTCTAGATCTAAAGTAATCCATTTTATTTTTAAGCACAGCTTTTAAATCTGGAAGAAGAGGCCATACAAACAAATACACAGTACCAGGAGAGTTTTATGAAGTAGATATTTAATATGAAAGGGGCATAACTTCAGATATGCAGATGACACCACACTTATGGCAGAAAGCAAAAAAGAACTAAAGAGTCTCTTGAGGAAAGTGAGAGAGGAGAATGAAAAAGTTGGCTTAAAACTCAGCATTCAGAAAACTAAGATATGGCATCCGGTCACATCACTTCATGGCAAATGGGGAAACAGTGGAAACAGTGAGAGACTTTATTTTGGGGGAGCTCCAAAATCACTACAGATGGTGACTACAGCCATGAAATTAAAAAGAGCTTGCTTGCTCCTTGGAAGAAAAGTTATGACCAACCCAGAGAGCATATTAAAAAGCAGAGATGTTACTTTGCTAACAATGGTCTAATTAGTCAAAGGTATAGTTTTTCCAGTAGTCATGTATGGATGTGAGAGTTGGACTATAAAGAAAGCTGAGCACCAAAGAATTGATGCTTTTGAACTGTGATGTTGGAGAAGACTCTTGAGAGTCCCTTGAACTGCAAGGAGATCCAACCAGTCCATTCTAAACGAAATCAGTCCTGAATATTCATTGGAAGGACTAATGCTGAAGCTGGAACTCCAATACTTTGGCCACCCAGTGTGAAGAACTGACTCACTGGAAAAGACCCTGATGCTGGGAAAGATTGAAGGGGGGAGGAGAAGTCAATGACAGAGGATGAGATGGTTGGATGGCATCACCAACTCTATGGACGTGAATTTGAGTTAAACTCCGGGAGTTGGTGATGGACAGGGAAGTCTGGCATATTGCAGTCTATGGGGTCGCTAACAGTCTGACATGACTGAGCAACTGAACTGAATTCCCAGGTGGCGCTAGTGGTAAAGAACCCACTGGCAATGCAGGAGATATTAAAAAACACAGTTTCCATCCCTGGGTCAGGAAGATCCCCTAGAGGAGGAAACAGCAATCCACTTCAGTATTCTTGCCTGGAGAATCCCGTTGACAGTCAAGCCTGGAGGGCTACAGTCCATGGGGTCACAGAGTCTGAAACAACTGAAGTGACTTAGCACACAGCAACCTAAAAGGAGTGATTAAAAAGAAAATGGTGGTAGAGCTTCACAAAGTGCAACTATGTAGACTTCAGGTGGCAGACTGTAGTTTTCTGAATAATTAAAACAGAAGTCCTGATTTCTCTTCACAAAGTGTCAGAAGCCATACATTTTTATTTAAGTTACAGAGTTATTACTTTCAATCCAAATGAAATATCACACTTATTAGACAAATGAGGCATGGTATAGTCCTGTTATGAAAGTGTGCACAAATGTATGGAGATCCCCTGGAGGAAGAAATGGCAACCCACTCCAGTATTTTTGCCTAGAGAATCCCAAGGACAGAAGAGCCTGGCTGGGTTACAGTCCATGGGATCACAGAGTCTGATACGACTGAGCACACATGCACGCTCCCACACACATAGGCATGCACATGGATGTTCTCTAAAGTGCTTACAATGTGAACGTTTTGAATGTAAAAAGAAATCATCATGTACTTTAAATAACAGAGCTATTTAAGTAAAGTGTTTTAAATTATTTTAAACGAACATTATCTATAAACTTAGAAAGATATGACGGACTTGACTGAGTATTATACTTTAACTATAATCTGCATCTTCATTGGTGAGGCAAAAGAGAAAATCCTATTAATTTCATCTGCCTGGATTAAGATTGAAAATCTGATATATTTGCATTTTTTACTGTATTTACTTGCTATTGATTGGACCTAGAATACTTTAGTTGAAGCTTCTCCACTGCCATACTCTATGATGTGTGCATGTGTGCTAAGTCGCTTCAGTCTGTCTGACTCTTTGCAGCCCTATGGACGCTAGCCCGCCAGGCTCCTGTGTCCATGGGATTTTCCAGGCAAGTATACCAAGTGGGTTGCCATGCAATCCCAGGGGATCTTCCTGACCCAGGGATCGACCTGCATGTCCTGCGACTCCTGCATTGCAGGTGGATTCTTTACCCCTGAGCCACCAGGGAACCTCCTATAATATATAGGTGAGTGAATATTAATGATTCTTTAAAGAGAACATAAGGAGAAATGGAAAAAAATATGTATTCATAAAATATATAACAAAGCTCCAAATGAATCCTGAAAAACCAAATGGAACATTAATAGGAGTGTGTTTTAGTGAGCAAATTATTTCTCAGTAAAGCCATTTAAAAATAAAAACAATCTAGTTCAAATGCAGTATCAACCTCTTCATGATTTATTTTGTCAGAAGAAAATTTCCAATTTAATGTAATGTGTGCTAAGTACTCAGTTGTGTTCAACTCTTTGTGACTTCATGGAGTGTAGGATTTCCCAGGAAAGATTACTGGAGTGGGTTGCCATTTCCTCCTCAGGGTATCTTCCCAACCCAGGGACTGAACTCACATCTCCTGTGTCTTCGTTGGCAGGTGGATCCTTTGCCACTGTGCAACTGGGGAAGCCCATTCAATGTAATACTTTTCCTTTACTAAGTAAATATGAAATTTACTTAACTTTTACACTTAATCTGTTCTGATTCAGTTTTAATATATATTTACAAGAATAATTGTTTTTACTGTTTTTCCTCTAAGGGTAAACAAAAAATAACATAATTCCAAAGAGAGAGAATTTGTCCTCTAAGCAAATTAATCTATTTATGTAACAAAATTAATAATACATTTTACTTTGAAATACACAAATGGGTTTATTTCCCAATTTCCCTTTTCTTCAATTATAAATGTTGTCTTCCACGAATATGAATACTGTAGCTGAGTAGAAACCTCATCAGAAGTCTGTAGAGATTTTTATGTGTTGTCATTTTCCATTTCTATCTGGATGCAAGTTGACAAATGTAATGTAAGTGCTCCTGTATAGATCACTGGATTAACATAATTAGTATGTACATTGTCATCACTTGAATCCTAGCATGTTATATGAAGATCAGTAGATAGACTGCAAGTTGACATAACTACTTTTACATTATTTAACCTTTTATGATGACTTTATTTGAACTCAAAATTGCCACATATTCAAGCACACACACCACTGTTCTTAAGCACAATAATACTGGCCAATATTCTGAGATCACTGATAACAGATTAATAAGATAAAAACACTATGCTTTGTTATGCTTTTTATTTAAGGTAGTTTGCTTCCTGTGGTAGGTATAATTCTAAAGTGGTTTCCATGATCTTTGCCCCTTTGGTCTACTGATATTATTATGCAAACTTTTATCGCAAAAGAAATTTCACAGATGTAATTCAAGATAATATCCAATTGAGTTTAAGTCACAGAGATTATCTGGGTGGACCTAACTTAATCATACATGCTCTTTCAGAGCAGAGTTTTTTTAACTGGTACAGCAGAGAATGTCTGAGATATTCAGATAAAGAGAAGGACTTAAGATGATCAAGCTTCCGTCTTGCTGAGATGGAGGAGGCCACAGGACAAGGACCTAAGAGTGGCCTCTAGACGCTGAGAGCCGTCCTCAGCTGATAGGCAGGAAGAAAACAAGAATATAGCCCTGAACTCCAGGAAAATGAATTTCATCAATAACAGGAAGGTGATTGGAAAAGGATCCTGAACTTCAGGTGAACATGCAACCTTGTTTTAACCTGAGCAGAAAACCCAAATACAACTTTCCAGACTTCGGGTCTATAGATTATGACCTAATAAATGAATATTGTTTTAAGTCACTAAGATTATTGTGATTTGTTATACAGCAATATAAAATCAATAAACTTTCAAAACTATCTCTTTTATTTTTATAAAAACTTATTGATAGAGTAATTGATATTTTACCATGTTACTTTCCATATATTTTTATGATTTAATCTTGCAAATGTTTCTGATCTTCATGATCTAAGGATCTAAAGAGCTTTTCTTGTGTCTCCTGCATTAGCAGGTAGATTCTTTACCACTAGCACCACCTGGGAAGCAGTAACTAAATCAGTTCATTTCAGTTCAGTCGCTCAGTCATGTCTGACTCTTTGCAACCCCATTTATCACAGCACGCCAGGCCTCCCTGTCCATCACCAACTCCCGGAGTCTACCCAAACCCATGTCCGTCGAGTGGGTGATGCCATCCAACCATCTCATCCTCTGCTGTCCCCTTCTCCTCCTGCCCCTAATCCTTCCCAGAATTAGGGTCTTTTCCAGTGAGTCAACTCTTAGCATCAGGTGGCCAAAGTATTGGCATTTCAGCTTCAACATCAGTCCTTCCAATGAACACCCAGGACTGATCTCCTTTAGGATGGATTGGTTGGATCTCCTTGTAGTCCATGGGACTCTCAAGAGTCTTCTCCAACACCACAGTTCAAAAGCATCAATTTTTCAGAGCTCAGATTTCTTCACCATTCAACTCTCACACTCATACGTTACTACTGGAAAAACCATAGCCTTGACTAGGCGGACCTTTGTTGTCAAAGTAATGCCTCTGCTTTTAAATATGCTGTCTAGGTTGATCATAACTTTCCTTCCAAGGAGTAAATGTCTTTTAATTTCATGGCTGCAATCACCATCTGCAGTGATTTTGGAGCCCAAAAAAATAAAGTCCGACACTGTTAGTCACCTGCTATTATGAGTGAGAGGTTAAGAATTTTTTTCTTATTATTCCCATATTTAAGAAATTTTGAAGTTCCCCTGGTAAAAAACTAGTTTCTCTGAAGTAGCTAGTTGCTTTTCTTCTGTGCAATAGACGAAAACAATCTAGGAAATCAGATCAAGCGGTTAGCACTATTGCTGTCACAAAAGGACACAGTCTGGCCAAAGCCATGACAGCTTCTCACACTGATTCTCACTGTTGTGATCTGTTTTTATTTTTGGTAAGTTATATGAATTTTCTTATTCAGTATCACACACACACATACACAGGCAAACAACATGGTTTGCCAGCTGTCTGAGTCCAGATGGGCTTACCAATTTCAACAGCATATTTTGGAGGCATTAAGTATTTCCCCCAAACACAAAGGATATTTTATCAAGCATGCATTAAAAGGCCAGATATCCCTGGTGATGAGATCCCCTTTAGAGTGTTGGCATCTTTCATTGCTGTTAAAGAAAGATCAGAGCCTGCTTGAACCGATTTTCTTAATGTCAAATAAAAACATGAAAAATGGGTAAGAATTTTAGTCCATCCCCTACCAGAAGACTCAGGGTGTACTTGGGCATATTACTTCACCAGGCATACCTTACACCTGGACGAACAGATTTGTCTAAGCTAGCACATACAGTCTTTTTTTTCCTTCTTCTTTCCTTTCTTCTTTCCCCCCTCCCTCCCTCTCTTTCTCTTTCTTTCTTTGACTGTCTGTCTGCCACTCTCAAAAACACCCCTCCACAACCACAGGTATCACATCCTGTCACCGTGGGGACACAGGATCACAGGTGTTGTTCATCCCCTTTCCCTTAGGCAAGTATGAATATATGCTTTCTATATAAAAACTGAGTGAACCACTGAAAGTCATTTCAGAAAACACTGACAATCCCCGCCAAAGGTAATTTACACCAATAACTATAAGCATAAGTACTGTAACGTCGAAAGCAAAAAGAAAGGCATGTTTGATTTCTAATGAGATTTACCTAATATTTTGTTCATGCATCAATTCCAAAAAAAAAAAAAAAATAGAAAGGATCTATATTACACGATGCATTTTAAATAGAATCATGAGTAAAGCAGATGACATGTCTATCTTTAAGGCCTGTGGTATATAGTACTTTGGAAAAGAACCTGATGCTGGGAAAGATTAAAGGCAAAAGGAGAAAGAGGCAGCAGAGGATGAGATGGTTAGATAGCATCGCTGACACAATGGACATGAATTTTAGCAGGCTCTGGGAGGACAGAGGAGGGTAGCTGGAGGGTGGCCAGGTTAAGAAACTCACAAGGGAATATAGTGAGGCCTGGGTTTTCCATCAGCACTACTTGATATCTGAGGATTCTTTGATCAGACATCCATAAATGCCCTCTCCCACTTAGGAGTTGTTTCACTGGTGGCTGGTAAAAATAATTAGTTTGCCCCCAAAAGAGAGTTTTAAAATATCTTCTATCAGGATTGCAATAGCTGCAAGGTTTTGAAGGCAGGGATAGGTTTCTTCCAAATAAGATAGAGGACCGTCAGGGACCACTAGAAACCAGTGGGAAAATATTTGTCCATCCCAGCACCAAAGTGCTCAGGTGAATCGTTTTGTAATTGTTTTTCCTGTAGCACCCAAAGTGGTACAGGTTTGGAAGGAAAAGGCTGTGGAGAAGGTGGTCAGGACAGAGTAGGTAGCCCCTGTGTCAACACCATGAAATTCTCGGACCTACCTGCCACATCCAGTTATACCCTTGGCTCCAGCCCTGTGATGGTTATCTGTGATAGGTGGGCTGGCTGGAGTGGGCTGCTTTAGTTGTGTTGAACCATCATGAGGGAAAGCTTGGCAATTGACCTTGAGGCTCTTGAGTCCCAAGGGCAGAGTGTTGCCCAATGTCCCAGTTGATGGTATTTGTAGCAAGCCATTTTAGGAGACTTGTCATGGTTTGGACACGCTTTGCCCCAATGCTCCGCCTTTCTATAGATTAGGCATTTGCCTCCTTCAAGGACTCAGGGTTTGCCATAGAGCTTCCCTGGTGGGTGGCCAGCATCTGGGCATGCCTTGTATCTTTCCTTTTCTCCCTCTTCTGGGCTTTGGCCTCCCTCTCCTGTTCTCTGTTATAAAAGGTAAATCCCTTGCATTCCTATATACTAACAATGAAAAAACAGAAAGAGAACTTAAGGAAACAATACCATTCACCATTGCAACAAAAAGAATAAAATACTTAGGAGTATATCTACCTAAAGAAACAAAGGACCTATACATAGAAAATTATAAAACACTGATGAAAGAAATCAAAGAGGACACAAACAGATGGAGAAACATACCGTGTTCATGGATTGGAAGAATCAATATTGTCAAAATGGCTATTCTACCCAAAGCAGTCTATAGATTAAATGCAATCCCTATCAAGCTACCAACGGTATTTTTCACAGAACTAGACCAAAGAATTTCACAATTTGTATGGAAATACAAAAAACCTCGAATAGCCAAAGTAATCTTGAGAAAGAAGAATGGAACTGGAGGAATCAACCTGCCTGACTTCAGACTCTACTACAAAGCCACAGTCATCAAGACAGTATGGTACTGGCACAAAGACAGAAATATAGATCAATGGAACAGAATAGAAAGCCCAGAGATAAATCCACGAACCTATGGACACCTTATCTTTGACAAAGGAGGCAAGGATATACAATGGAAAAAAGACAACCTCTTTAACAAATGGTGCTGGGAAAACTGGTCAACCACTTGTAAAAGAATGAAACTAGAACACTTTCTAACACCATACACAAAAATAAACTCAAAATGGATTAAAGATCTAAATGTAAGACCAGAAACTATAAAACTCCTAGAGGAGAACATAGGCAAAACACTCTCCGACATAAATCACAGCAAGATCCTCTATGACCCACCTCCCAGAATATTGGAAATAAAAGCAAAACTAAACAAATGGGACCTAATGAAACTTAAAAGCTTTTGCACTACAAAGGAAACTATAAGTAAGGTGAAAAGACAGCCCTCAGATTGGGAGAAAATAATAGCAAATGAAGAAACAGACAAAGGATTAATCTCAAAAATATACAAGCAACTCCTGAAGCTCAATTCCAGAAAAATAAATGACCCAATCAAAAAATGGGCCAAAGAACTAAACAGACATTTCTCCAAAGAAGACATACAGATGGCTAACAAACACATGAAAAGATGCTCAACATCACTCATTATTAGAGAAATGCAAATCAAAACCACAAGGAGGTACCATTACACGCCAGTCAGGATGGCTGCTATCCAAAAGTCTACAAGCAATAAATGCTGGAGAGGGTGTGGAGAAAAGGGAACCCTCTTACATTGTTGGTGGGAATGCAAACTAGTACAGCCACTATGGAAAAAAGTGTGGAGATTTCTTAAAAAACTGGAAATAGAACTGCCATATGACCCAGCAATCCCACTTCTGGGCATACACACCGTGGAAACCAGATCTGAAAGAGACACGTGCACCCCAATGTTCATTGCAGCACTGTTTATAATAGCCAGGACATGGAAGCAACCTAGATGCCCATCAGCAGACGAATGGATAAGGAAGCTGTGGTACATATACACCATGGAATATTACTCAGCCATTAAAAAGAATTCATTTGAACCAGTCGTAATGAGATGGATGAAGCTGGAGCCCATGAAGTAAGCCAGAAAGATAAAGAACATTACAGCATACTAACACATATATATGGAATTTAGAAAGGTAATAACTATAACCCTATATGCAAAACAGAAAAAGAGACACAGAAGTACAGAACAGACTTTTGAACTTTGTGGGAGAATGTGAGGGTGGGATATTTCAAAAGAACAGCATGTATACTATCTATGGTGAAACAGATCACCAGCCCAGGTGGGATGCATGAGACAAGTGCTCCGGCCTGGTGCACTGGGAAGACCCAGAGGAATTGGGTGGAGAGGGAGGTGGGAGGGGGGATCGGGATTGGGAATACATGTAAATCCATGGCTGATTCATATCAATGTATGACAAAACCCACTGGAAAAAAATAATAATAATAAAAAAAAATATATTAAAAAAAAAAAAAAACTTCACTATCTCAAAAAAAAAAGGTATTGGTGGCTATCTGGACCATCTCATCTAAAGAGGCAGCAAAGCCCTGCTGCTGTAGGTGCTCTAGCTTTATCCTGATGTCTGATGCACATTGGGACAGGAATCTGTCCTTTAAAATCACCTGTCCCTCCTAAGAGTCTAAGTTGAGATTGGTAAACTTTTAGAGGGCCTCTTTTAGCCTTTCCAGAAAGGCAATGAGGTTCTCATTGGGCTCCTAAGTTATTGCTGAGACCTGGGCATAGTCCCACAAGAAATAGGCTTCCTTCTGTTTCCATGGTTGGACTTCCTTAGGGGTGAGTCTTTCTGAAACTTATCCTACCCAGTACTTTTGCAACCTGAGAGCTAGGCGTCCCCAGGTCAACGTGAAGATCCCCAGGCAAGCTGAGGTGTGATAGCCTCCTGGAGATTGAAACCTTGGGCAGGTTGAGGCAGGATGGCCTCCTGAGAATTGGGTCTCTGGGCAGGTCGAGGCGTGATGACCTCCTGGTACCCCTGAATTGGTGTATCCATGAGCAGGTTGAGGCATGACAGCCTTTTGAGGACCAGATCTCTAGGCAGATCCAGGTAGGTCGACCTCATGGGACCCCTGGATAGGAGTTAGGCATGCCCAAGGTCTCCAGTGTGATCAGTGCTGAGTAGGATACAGTTCAACTCAGTTGCTCAGTCATGTCCGACTCTTTGCCACCCCATAAACTTTTTCACTCTCCTCTTTCACTTTCATCAAGAGGCTCCTTAGTTCTTCTTCACTTTCTACCATAAAGCTGGTGTCATCTGTGTAACTGAGGTTATTGTTATTTTTCCCGACAATCTTTATTTCAGCTTGTGATTCATCCAGCTTGACATTTCCCATCATGTACTCTGCATAGAAGTTACATTTGCAGGGGACAGTATACACTGTTGACATACTCATTTCCCCATTTGGAACCAGTCTGTGGTTCCATGCCCGGTTCTAACTGTTGCTTCTTTACCTGCATACAGATTTCTCAGTAGGCAGGTAAGGTAGTCCGGCATTCCCGTCTCTTTAAGAATGTTCCACAGTGTGTTGTGATCTGCACGGTCAAAGGCTTTGGCATAGTCAATAAAGCAGAAGTAGATGTTTTCCTGGAACTCTCTTGCTTTTTCGATGATCCAACAGATATTGGCAATTTGATCTCTGGTTCCAGTGCCTTTCTAAATCCAGCTTGAACATCTGGAAGTTCATGGTTCATGTACTGTTGATGCCTGCTTTGGAGAATTTTGAGCACTATTTTGATAGCTTGTGAGATGAGTGCAGTTGTGCAGTGGTTTGAACATTCTTTGGCATTGCCTTTCTTTGGGATTGCAACGACAGTTGACCTTTTCCTGTCCCGTGGCCACTGCTGAGTTTTCCAAATTTGCTGGCATATTGAGGGCAGCACTTGGACAGTATCATCTTTTAGAATTTGAAATCTATCAATAGTAGCCAGATAATGATGGTGCATATTATGAAAAGTATATCTGTTCAGTTCAGTTGCTTAGTCATGTCCAGCTCTTTGTGACCCCATAAACTTAAGTACGTCAGGCTTCCCTGTCCATATCCAACTGCAGTAGCTTACTCAGACTCATGTCCATCGAATCAGGTGATGCCATCCAACTATCTTATCCTCTGTCATCCCCTTCTCCTCCTGCCTTCAATCTCCTCCAACCTTCAATAAATATTTAATATGCAGTATTTTATATAAATGTAGAATATGATCTATTAATCTAACCAAACATATTATTTATTATTTTGTTCACTGTTAAAATACATTAATAATTTTAATAAGAGTTAAATAGCAAAATTTATCATTTACTGTCATTAGAAAGCATTTATATACATTTAACCTAAAAATGCCTACAAGGGAAATGAATTCAGGAAAAAAATTTTTACTTAAATTTAGTATGTCTTTATGGCACATCTCTTAAATTTACTTTGCACCAAACTATGCCAAAGGTATGGAGGGTCTTGTTTGTTTAGAGCAGAGTGCTTAGCTATTTATTAGGGTATGAATGCCAAATTCTATTTTTTTATATAATAGTGATATCAATGATTATATCAGTTTTTAATTTCTGCATAATAAATCACCACACACTTAGTAGCTTAAAATAACATATATTTATGATCTTACTATCTCTGGGCCCGGCATCTGGCATGATTAAGCTGAGCTGTTTGTTCAGGATTTCTCAAAGCTGTTTCTAGGACTGTGGTTTCATCTAGAACCCAGGATCCTCTTCAGGCTCATGTCTTTGTTGCTTAGAATTTTCTTGTAACCATAGAACTCATGGTGATATGATTTCTCAGCACCGGGAATTGAGTCAGTTGTCGAGTCTCCTTAAGTCCTCTTTCAAAGATGTTATCTAATATGTCAGGCCCATCCAGAATAAACTCTCTACTGATTAAGCTAAAGTCAACAGATTAGAGATATTAATTTTGTCTGCATAATCCTGCCTGCGTAGCCCATTCCCTTTGTCATATGCTATAGCCATATTCCATTAGAAGGAATTTATAAGTCTCACTCACAATCCAGGGAAGGATATCATACAATGGCAAGACCATTGAGGATCATCAGTGACTACCACAATGATGAAGATAGCAATAAATTTGGTTTGTATTTTCTTTGCTGTCAGTGATTTTTAATTCACTCAACCATATAGTCAACTAAATTTTATAGAGCAATCATTAGGCATGCTTCTAATTGTTGGAGACACTGCAGTGAACACAATGGATCAACTTCCTGCACTCACAGAGATTACATTCTATTTGATAAGGTATGATAAATGCATAGACGCTTGACATGAAATCAGATAATAAAGCAAGCTATGAAGAAAACTAAAACAGTGTTTGTGATTAGAGAGTTACAGGGGTTATGTTATTTCAGATAAGACAGACTGGAAATACCACTATGGAGAGCAGTATTTCAGCACTGACTTGAAAGAAATAAGAGTGCATGGGCATATAGCCAAACACATTCCTGGTAGAGGAGACAGCAAGAAAGGCTGCAAAGGCAGAAGTTTTGTTGGGAATAGTAGGGATGCCAGGGAAACTGGGCCAAAATGAGGAGAAAAATGTCAGAGATGATGCCAAGAATTTCTTCAGGGATATGATAATGAAAAACCAAAGGAGACCTGTTATTTATTTTACCCATTATAGAAATGCATGTGTGTGTGTAGAGGGTGTTGAATCAGGGAGTAAAAGGGAGAGACATTTTATTTCTGGTCTTTGAATTGGAATCTTGTTGTTATGTAAGAATAAATTTTAAGGAGCAAGAAAGAAACTATAAAACATCTTTGTATCAATTGTAATATTTGAAGCAAGAGATTAGGGTATTTGTTGTCCCAAAGACAGTGAATAAAGACAATTATAATTTCTTGAAAATCATTCACAAAAGAATGATCTTAATAGTCTGGAGTTCTTAAAACACTCAGACATTTCCTCTGGATTATGTTCCTCTGTCTTTCTGTATTTTTACATTCTAGAATATCATCAGCTTTGTACTATAATTGATCTCCATAAAGACACAATTCATTTTCCTTTATCTGTCATGGATCGATCTATAATCCATTCCTGGATGACTCACAACACAATTAGAAGTAGCATAAATTTAGATAAGAGAGAATATATTAATCAGGATTCAAGATGATAAGTTTTCACCATCATATCGAGAGGAAGATGAGAATGGAACATATTTTTTATTTATAAAACTTGATGTATGATATTCACTAATAGAAAATGTCCTTTGTTTTGTATACTTTGTTACAATTATTTTTATTTCAGATAAGGTTTTAAGCTCTTATCTTCTTTAGAAAGTTTATAAATATTTGATAAGTTTTTCTGCAGAGAACTATTTTTAGTTTTAATATTGGTTTTGCTTGCCAACAAGAATATAATAAGTAGTGTGAAAATAGTTCATATATAATTTTAGGATTCAATGGAACAGAAAGCAGTATAAGCTGGGGTCTAAGGAAGCTCCCATCCAGTGTCCTGTTAATGAACCTGTAAAACCCAATAATATATGAACAAGAGAATATTCCTATATAGGAATGTTTCTGAGGGAAATGTCGACAATGCAATTTAGAGAGTGTCATAGCATAATTTGAACTCACGATAAATAAAACTCTCATGCTACATGCTAAGTTGCTTAAGTCGTGTCCGACTCTTTGGACTGTATGGACTGTAGCCCACAGGATCCTCTGTCCATGGGATTCTCCAGGCAAGGATGCTGGAACGGGTTGCCATGCCCTCCTCCAAAGAATCTTCCCCACCCAGGGACTGAACCTGCATCTCTCTTCTCTCCTGTATTGGTAGACAGGTTCTTTACCACTAGTGGCACCTGGAAAGCCCCTGGGATCACCTCTGTGTACCAATATGCCAACCACTCCTACTGAGCCTTGGGCATTATGAGGAGATGTGCAGAAGCTTTTATTTCAAAATTGAAAGACAGGAATCCATAGGTACTCCAGGCCCTGTGTTAGAGCAACTCCCCTACATTTTAAACATCATGAGAAATGCTGGTCTGGAAGAAGCACAAGCTAGAATCAAGATTGCCGGGAGAAATATCAATAACCTCAAATATGCAGATGACACCATCTTTATAGCAGAAAGTGAAGAGGAACTAAAAAGCCTCTTGATGAAAGTGAAAGAGGAGAGTGAAAAAGTTGGCTTAAAGCTCAACATTTAGAAAACTAAGATCATGGCATCTGGTCCCATCACCTCATGGGAAATAGATGGGGAGACAGTGGAAACAGTGTCAGACTTCATTTTGTTGGGCTCCAAAATCACTGCAGATGGTGACTGCAGCCAAGAAATTAAAAGATGCTTACTTCTTGGAAGGAAAATTATGACCAACCTAGACAGCATATTAAAAAGCAGAGACATTACTTTGCCAACAAAGGTCCGTCTGGTCAAGGCTATGGTTTTTCCAGTGGTCATATATGGATGTGAGAGTTGGACTGTGAAGAAAGCTGAGAGCAGAAAAATTGATGCTTTTGAACTTTGGTGTTAGAGAAGACTCTTGAGAGTCCCCCTGGACTGCAAGGAGTTCCAACCAGTCCATCCTGAAGGAGATAAGTCCTGGGTGTTCAGTGGAAGGACTGATGCTGAAGCTGAAACTCCAATACTTTGACCAACGCATGCAAAGAGTTGACTTGGAAAAGACCCTGATGCTGGGAGGGGTTGGGGGCAGGAGGAGAAGGGGACAACAGAGGATGAGATGGCTGGATGGCATCACTGACTCGATGGGCATGAGTTTGAGTAAACTCCGGGAGTTTGTGATGGACAGGGAGGCCTGGTGTGCTGCGATTCATGGGGTTGCAAAGAGTCAGACACGACTGAGCGACTGAACTGAACTGAATTCCATGGAATTAAGCACTTTTGCCCTATACATGTAAGTCTGGATCTTCATATACAATGGTTGCTGTATTAGTTTGGTGGAGGAATATGTGAATTATGTAAAATACAAAGTCATATGAAAAAATGTATGAGATACATTTAAGCCACAAATTTCTTCATTGAATCCACCTGACTTCTCCCAAATAGCACATATGACCATCTTAATTTCACATATTTTCTGAATACCTTGATGCTTATTACATTCATACACATACATATTAATACATGTATACACACATGCAACATATATATATATATTTATATGAAGTTTATAGTTTAAAACATAGATAAGATTAACTGCCCAACTAATAATATTATATATTATTTTATATGTTAATAGTTCACAACCCAGAAAAAGTAGTATTTGAATGAAAACCTATGCTAGCACTAGGAAAATTCAGTTTTCTACAATTCAAACTGAAGCTTGGTAGAAATTGTCTTATTATTTAATTTTATTTAAATCATCTTATACCTTGAAACTGTTAGAAATTTTATTTCATAATTCAGATTCTAAATTCCTACTTAGCCTATATTTGTCTTATTTTATCAATTATGGCAATATCTGTCTTATAATCAATGTCTTTATGCCACATTCAATGTGAGTATTGGCATATTTAATTAAGATCTACCATTCAGCTATTTTTTTACTTGTCTCAATTTATCTTTTTCCTTCTTTTTTGCCTTCCCTTAGGCTAACTGACCATTTTTTTGGATTCTACTTCATTTCCTCCATTAAGTTATATGTATATATCTTGTTGTTGTTAATTATTTTAATGATGCCCTAAGGCTAATAATATACATGCTTAATTATTCAGAGTTTGCCTTCAGAAAAATGTTAATACCACTTCACATGTAGTGTAAGAATATTACAACTATATATTTCTAATTCCTTCCTCCTATTCTTTGTGCTATTCTTGTAATATTCTCTTAAATATTGCATAAACACACAATACAGTAATGCCATTTTAAATGAGAAAAAAAATAATGAATTTCATTGTACCATCATCTTTACACTTTCAGTGCTATTTATTTTATTTCAATTCATATGTGCAAATTGTGATATGGTATTCCTGCCTGAAGAAAATCCCTTTAGTATTTTTTACAGAATAGATATGTTGGTAATTAATTCTCACAGTTTTGCTTTTGTCTGAGAAAAATCATTATTTTTCATTCATTCCCATCAAAAAAGTTAGATAATAATTAAATTATTTTACATAGAATCTTAAATATTATTAAAGATAGACATAATATAGAGTATTTTTCTCTGTTTTTCAACAGTTGAGATTATAAAGGGTTATAACTTCCTGATAAGTGACAAATTGCAATATTAAACTATATTTTTCTTTTAAAATTTTATATTAAGAGGATTCTCTATCTTATATCCCGAGTGTTTTTTCTGGCTCATAAGATATATGCAACTGCACAGCAAAGGGAACTATAAACAAGGTGAAAAGACAGCCTTCAGAATGGGAGAAAATAATAGCAAACGAAGCAACAGACAAAGAATTAATCTAAAAAATATACAAGCAACTCCTGCAGCTCAATTCCAGAAAAGTAAACAACCCAATCAAAAAATGGGCTAAAGAACTAAACAGACATTTCTCCAAAGAAGGCATACAGATGGCTAACAAACACATGAAAAGATGCTCAACATCACTCATTATCAGAGAAATGCGAATCAAAGCCACAATGAGATACCATCTCACGCTGGTCAGAATGGCTGCTATCCAAAAGTCTACAAGCAATAAATGCTGGAGAGGATGTGGAGAAAAGGGAACCCTCTTACACTGTTGGTGGGAATGCAAACTAGTAGAGCCGCTATGGAGAACAGTGTGGAGATTCCTTAAAAAACTGGAAATAGAACTGCCATATGACCCAGCAATCCCACTTCTGGGCATACATACCGTGGAAACCAGATCTGAAATAGACACGTGCACCCCAATGTTCATCGCAGCACTGTTTATAATAGCCAGGACATGGAAGCAACCTAGATGCCCATCAGCAGACGAATGGATAAGAAAGCTGTGGTACATATACACCATGGAATATTACTCAGCCATTAAAAAGAGTATATTTGAATCAGTTCTAATGAGATGGATGAAATTGGAGCCCATTATACAGAGGGAAGTAAGCCAGAAAGAAAAACACCAATACAATATACTAACGCATATATATGGAATTTAGAAAGATGGTAATGATAACCCTATATGCAAGACAGAAAAAGAGACCCAGATGTATAGAACAGAATTTTGGACTCTGTGGGAGAAGGCAAGGGTGGGATGATCTGGGAGGATAGCATTGAAACATTTATATTATCAACTGTGAAACAGATCGCCAGCCCAGGTTGGATGCATGAGACGAGTGCTCAGGGCTGGTGCACTGGGATGACCCAGAGGGATGCGATGGGGAGGGAGGTGGGAGGAGGGGTTCAGGATGGGGAACACATGTAAATCCATGGCTGATTCATGTCAATATACAGCAAAAACCACTACAATATTGTAAAGTAATTAGCCTCCAACTCATATAAATAAATGAAATAAATAAATAAAAAGGATATATGCAACTTCAATTTTACTGGTTATTTCTGAACTGCTATCTAGAAAGGCTTATACTCACTTACCAATGTACTAATTCTATCTCATAGCTCCTGGCTTCCCTGTTCTTCATTGCTTAGCATCAGAAGTTAATTTGTAAATGATTGTTTCTATGAAACACACACACACATATGTGTGTGTATATATAATAATTATACTATATTAAACACACACACATTTATATATACATACATTTATATATACATACATATATATACATATATATTACTAAAGATAGACATAAGCAAAATCCACATATATCTTATGTTTTAGCAAATCACTCCAGTATTCCAGCCTGGAAAATTTCTAGGATGGGGGAGCTTGGTAGACTACAGTCCATGGGGTTGCAAAGAGTCGGACACGATTGAGCGACTTCACTTCACTTTATATATATATATATATATATATATATATATATATATGCTCATGTCTATCTTCAGTAATGTATAATATTTTATGTAAAATATTTTAATCATTATTTAACTTTTTTGGAATCCTTTCAATATATGTCTTGGCAAGAAAAAAAAGTCTAGATTTTATAGACTGTTGAGGAGTAAAATGCTGAAGTATGAGTTCCATTATTGTGCATAATATCCTTCTATCCATTGCTTCTAAATTTCTGAAGCAAAAATCAAAGTAACAGTAGAACCTATAGAGTTTTTAAGAAAGCAATTTAAATTTTGTACTTTATTAGCATTCCTATTTTGAGGCAATTTATAATTTTCAGTTCAAAGTGAAGTTTTTAGTGGTAAAAGATATTGAAATTACACTATTATTAAATGTAATATAAGTATATGGTATAAGATAAATGATTTTCCTAGTCATTGATAAAAGACTTACTTTTGATGAATATATTATTAGAGGGTAGAAAGGGTAAAATCACATAATTTATCTTTCTGATTTTCAGTTCTTTTAAAAACACAGAATTTAATATAACAATTTATCATTTATCAAGAAGCTATAAGCCTTTGTAATCTTAACTTTTGAGCCAGCTGAAATACCAACACAGAAAAATACTCTCTATATTTTCAGAATTAGGAATTCAGAAAGCATGAATAAAACATCCATTTTATGCACATTTCCATCCTCTTGAAACATTGTTTAGAATAAACATATTTGCAGTCAGTACAAAAAATAATTGGAAGCCATTAGATAAAATACTCAGATGAGGTACAATATATAGTATTAAGAAAACAAAGGGTATTTGAACTTTTAAAACTAATCAATAGATAATTTTTCTTGATGAAGGTAAAAGAGAGTGAAAAAGCTGGCTTAAAACTCAACATTCAAAAAATGAAGATGATGGCATCCAGTCCTATCATTTCATGGCAAGTAAGTGGGGAAAATGAAGAAACAGTGTCAGATTTCATTTTCTTCGATTCCAAAATCAATGCAGATGGTGACTGTGGCCAAGAAATTAAAAGACACTTGCTGTTTGGAAGAAGAGCTATGACAACTTAGTGTATTGAAAAGCAGAGACATCACTTTGCTGACAAAGGTCCATATAGTCAAAACTATGGTTTTTCCAGTAGTCACGTATGGTTGTGAGAGTTGAACCTTAAAGAAGAGAGAGGGCAGAAGAACTGGTGCTTTTGAACTGTGGTGCTAGAGAAGACTCCTAAGAGTCCCTTGGACTGCAAGGAGATCAAACCAATCCATTCTAAAGAAATCAGTACTGAATATTCATTGGAAGGACTGATGCTGAAGCTGAAACTCCAATACTTTGGCCACCTGATGCAAAGGACTGACTCCTTGGAAAAGACCCTGATGCTGGGAAAGATAGAAGTCAGGGGGAGAAGGGGATGAAAGAGGATGAGATGGGTTGGATGGCATTACCGACTCAATGGACATGAGTTTGAGCAAGCTCTGAGAGTTGGTGATGGACAGGGAAGCCTTGCATGCTGTAGTCCATGGGGTGGCAAAGAGTCAGACACAACTAAGTGACTGAACTGAACTGATTTAAATGATATTAGACAGAATGAAAATTAGAGCGATTTTATTATTTGAGTTTACAATGAGTTGTAAAGCAGTGGAGACAACTCACAACATTAGCAAACATACAATGCAGTGGTGGTTCAAGAAGTGTGCAAAGGATGTGAGAGCCTGAAGATGAGGAGTGTAGTGCCCAGCCATTGGAAGCTGACAATAGCAATTGAGAGCCATCATCGAAGCTTATCCTCTTACAACTACATGAGAAGTTGCTCAAGAACTCAACATTGACCATTCTATGGTGATTGGCATTTGAAGCAAATTGGAAAGGTGAAAAATCTCAATGAGTGGGTGCCTCATGAGCTGACCCAAAATCAAAAGGAGTTGTCATTTTGAAGTGTCATCTTTTCTTATTCTACACAGCAACAATGAGCTGTTTCTTGATTGAACGTGACATGTGATGAAAAGTGGATTTTATATGACAACCAGTGATGACCAGCTCAGTGGTTGAACCAAAAAAAAGCTTCAAATCTTCCCAAAGTCATATTTGCACCAAAAAAGGTCATGGTCACTGTTTGGTGGTCTGCTGCCCACTTGACCCATTACAGCTTTCTGAATCCTGGTGAAACCATTACATCTGAGAGGTACGCTCAGCAAATTGATGGGATGGACTGAAAACTGCAACGCCTACTGCTTGCATTGGTCAACAGAAAGGGCCCAATTCTCCACAATGCCCAACCACATGTAGCAGAGCCAAAGCTTCAAAAGTTGAATGAATTGGGCTATGAAGTTTTATCTGCCATATTCACCTGACCTCTCCCTAAATGACAATCACTTCTTCAAGCATCCCCACAATATTTTGCAGGGAAAATGCTTCCACAATTAGTAGGAGGCAGAAAATGCTTTTCAAGAGTTCGTCAAATCCCAAAGCATGAATTTCTATGCTATGACAATAAACAAATTCATTTCTCTTTGGCAAAAATGTGTTGATTGCAATGGTTCCTATTTTGATTAGTAAAGATGTGTTTGAGCCTAGTTATAATGATTTAAAATCATGATTGAAACCATAATTATGTTTGTACCAACCTAACATAAAGCACACATCTCTTCTTACCTTTACTCCAGAAGGTTTCTTGCAAGGAAATAAAGCAATCAGTACCATAATCAGGAAAATAAATCTTATTTTGTTATCCCTAGAGAACTGGCTCATATGTCAAGGAAAACCTGCAGATATTTAGGTTTTCACCTGTGGATATAAATATTTGATAAAGATAGAGAATTAAAAAAAAAAAAAAAAAAGCTGACTCCTCTCTAGTCATTAAAATTCTGCAGGAATTCCCAAACCCATGTAACTGTAACTAAAACAAATCTTGCATTAAGCTGTTTTAAAAAAATGAAAAAATAAAAACTCTTGTCCTAAAAGATCAGCATTTTACATTGTGATACTGCTTGTGAAACTAAAAATAAACTGCCACTAAAGTGAATTTTAATTATTACTAATATGTTCACTTTGTAGCAAATAACTGCATATTAATGTGGCTGAATAGTTTACATAGTTGGATGGTATGAATGTCTACATAGTTTATAATCAACATGAAACAAAATGACTGAAATGGAGAACTACTTTCATCTCAATTTCCTCTCTTCAGTGACCTGTGTCAAATGCTTAATATTTATACTTATTGCAACTACTATATTATACCCAAAATTATACTAAGGCATATTAGAGTAATAAGGTGACTATATTTTTCACTATTATAAATAATACTTCAACATTTTTAAAGTACTAATACTTCAATTATTTTAACATAGTTCTCTATAATTGCAAAAATTAATTGCTGGATTAAAGTTATCAGTATTTATAAAGTTCTTGATATTTTCATATTTTCTTTGAAGTGAGTCCACTATGTTTAATATTCATCATAATATATATACCCCATCAATTAGTTTGTAATGTGATATATGATTTATGTTGCTCAGTCGTGTCTGACCCTTTATGACCCCATGGACTGTAGCCCGCCGGACTCCCTTACTCAGGGGATCTTCACAACCCAGGGATCAAACTTGGGTCTTGTACATTGCAGGCAGAGCCATCAGGGAAATCCATTTTTAATATTCACCATAATATGTGTACCCCACCAATTAATTTAGATGGATAAAATATTTTAAACTAATGAATATTTTTAATTAAAATTCAACAGGTGGTTGGTTGCAGTGTACCTGTACAGTTTCTGAGGAGGCAGATTAAATTGAAGAGTTGAAGCAATATTTTTAGGCAAAGCAAAGAAAAAATGAGAATGCACTCATCATTTGGTAAATGTTACATGCTATGTTATAATTACATAGATTTATTATTTTATTGATCAGATTTGGTATAAGATTATTTGGCTTTCTACTTCAACTTGCCTGTAAAATATCTCCACTGAAGACAGAGGAATCTTATCATTTTCCTTAATTTACCTATGACCTGTTTTTTTTTTTAATATCCAGAAAATGGTCCCCAAAACAGTTTCAAATGTTTTTAAATGCATGATTCCATTAAAAGTAAGTAATAATCCTTAAAGTATACTTATGTGTTTATTATGTCTTTTATCATATTATTTAGCTAATGTTCTTAATATAGATTATTTAAAACACATATTTATTAGCAGCAAATTACTACTTCTAAGGTGAGACACTAACGTTCTGTGAACAGATTTGTTTGTAATATACAAGACAAGCAAAGACCTTTTTGATAGAAGAGACTCAGTAATCAACAGGTGATTATAGAAATAAATCCGTATACATTTATTAGCTTATATTTTCAATCAATTTTTAAAAATTGAATCCAGACAAAATTTGTGCTTATCTCATTAGAAAAAAATGTAGAGAAACTTTATTTCCAAAGCAACTCTTTATTTAAAGAAAATGTTTGTTAAAAAATGTTGGTTCTAATGCTGCAAGAAAACAACGAAAAGAAAGTTCCTCTAAAAGTCAGAAAAATATATTCACCTTCATATAATTGTCATTTCTATACTACAGAAATATAGAAACAAAAGGTGAATACAGAAGTCACAGAAATAAATACCTCACAGTGAATAATTGTATAAATAATCTAAGAAGTACCTACATCCTATACACACAGAAAGAATATTTATAATAAATAAATCTTAGTTACAACTGTAGACATTTCCCCAAAATTTAAAATGTAGCAAATAGCAGTTAACTCATTACATTTATTTGGTTACTTACTATTCACTACATTTAAATAAGTGATTTTATGGAATTCTATCATTTTATGTATTATTTTCTATTTTCTTCAAGTAAGATTTATATTTTATTATTGAAAACTATGACTGCACTCTTATGAAATATCTGACACTTAAATAAATGCCTGAAGTTGATTGATATAACAGGTTTTTAAAATCATTTTTATTTGTGGTTCATGTATCTTATTTTACTTATAAATAATATATATAGACAACACAGAAATATTTAATAAATTTGTTCATTTTTGTTATTTTTTCACTAATAATTGATAAGCTTTAAGCATGTTTAGTTTTGTGGACATTTTTATAATTTCTTCTCTGAATCATTTGTTTACTTATCAACCAGCTTATTTATATTTTGCTTTTTATTCAAGATATTTAGTTTTCAAAACACATTATTTGAAAATAGTGGGGCTACAGATTTTTAAAGTTTCTTTTCTCTTACTTTCAGTCATAATGTTCCAATTTAATATTTTGTATGTCTTGTGCCAATAAAGAGAAATTTAACAGCATGCAAAGAGTTGACTCATTGGAAAAGACCCTGATGCTGGGAGGGATTGGGGGCAGGAGGAGAAGGGGACGACTGAGGATGAGATGGCTGAAGGGCATCACCGACTTGATGGGCATGAGTTTGAGTAAACTCCAGGAGTTGGTGATGGACAGGGAGGCCTGGCATGCTGCGATTCATGGGGTCTCAAAGAGTCAGACACGACTGAGTGACTGAACTGAACTGAACTGAAGTAGCTCTATGCATTCCACAGATTATACTGATTTTCAAAATTATTTTCTAAAAACTAGGCTAATATTTATGTATATAATTATCCCTTTAGTTCAGTTCATATTTATTTCTCTATCAGTACAATTATGTCTCATAATAAATTATACTTGACAAATTACATGTAAGTTACATATAACTTATTGACTTTTAACAGAGTAAAACTGCATTTGAGATATTTATCTTAGAAATATGTTCATGACATAGTTTGCTAACACTTTTAGCATACATAACTTAATATTTAAAGACTACTTCACATTCATGATTTATTTACAAGATCTGATTCTGAAGACTTTCAGTAACATGTTAGATTAATTTGAATTCCCTCAAAGTAAATCAAAAGCCTAGTAAATATTTCCATATGTAAATTGACCCATAAAAATCTCTAAAATCCAAAATATTAATCATGCTCTAAAAAAAAGCAGAATGTACAAACAGAAAACCAAATTATAATTTATATTTACATGGACAAGATGATAGGGGTGGAATAAATGTTAATATTTCATTTAAGATAAGTAAGTGAAACATTGCAAAATCACCCAATAACAAAGATATAGGGCTTTTATGAAAATCTAATTTTGTTTTAGTGTTTGTTTCTTTTTTTTTTTTTTTCATAGAACTGAGTGACACTGGGAAGAATTAAGTATCATAGAGAAAATTTTGCATGCTATTTTCACATTTCCTTGCTTCATGGTAGCAATGTTGGAGGTTACCTACTTTACCCGCAAATATGCACTAATATTCTGTAAATGTTGTTAGGCAGGCAGTCATTTCTCAGAAACTTCCAGGAATGAGAATTACACTACACTAAACTTACTTCAGTACTGTCTTCTTAAAGATTTTAAAACTTTGGTTGCCAAAGATTTATTATACTTATCTCACTGCCCACAATTTTCTATAGAATTCTCCCCAGTGTGAAGTCTTCATGTGTTTTCCTTTGCAAAACTAAGGTGATGATAAACTTTACAAAATCAATGTGAATATTAAGACTTCATGGATGTGAAGTTCTTAGAAGATTGAGCAATGGAAGGTGTAGCAAGGGCTGTGGTGACAAAATCTGATCTCTTTCTTGATGTTGGGTCTAGGTCTTCTCCCAGGGTTGGGTCTGTTGCAGGCAAGTGGCTTAGAGATGCAGCTCTCACTGGAATTTGCCCCAGTCATAAGGATCAACCTCACTAAGGGCTCATTGAGGGCTTTCCTGGTGGCTCAGATGGAAAAGAATCTGCCTGCCATGTTGGAGAACCAGGTTCCATCCTTGGGTTGGGAAGATCCCATGGAGAAGGAATGGCTACCTGCTCCATTATTCTTGCCCGAGAATCCAAGGGACAGAGGGGTCTGGCGGGTTACAATCCATGGGGTCGCAAAGAGTGGGACATAGCTGAGCAACTTTCACTTCACAACCTCACTGAAAGTTGGGCTGGAAGCAGCTTCTGCTGATTGCAAGAAGTTATTTGTCAAATACTGAAGAATTTGCCACCCTGCAGCTAAACTTAGGGTAGCATTAAATCAGCCCCAAAATTATAGCTTTTTTCCTGTTTTTCGGTCTTGTGAAGATCTGATTTAACAGCACACCACAAGGCATAAACCTTACATAAGGAAGTGAAATACCATCTCATTCTGATACAACGCTGAACAGCCATCCTCAATCCATGATCTCTGACTGGATTAGCCAAGGACTCATATGCCACCAAGTTTCAGGTCAATTTCCCCCTCTTTGCAGGCTTGGTTGCTCACATCCTGAAGGGTTATCTTTTGAGGACATGCCCTGATATATTTTTTGCAAACAATTCTCTGTTGAGTGTGTGTTTTCCAGAAAATCAATATTTTGGGTACCAGAACCTAAAATGAGAATATGGAAAGGCAGCTCTCAATGGTTCTCCAGCCATGAAGACCTGCCTGTATGTGTGCTCAGACACTTCAGTCATGTCCAACTCTTTGTGATCCTATGGGCTATAGCCCGCCAGGCTCCTCTATCCATGGGATTCTTTGGTCAAGAATACTGTGGGGGGGTTGCCATTCCTTCCTCCAGGGATCTTCCCGACCCAGGGATCCAATTCGAGTCTCCTTCAGCTGCTGTAGTGCAGTGGATTCTTTACCACTGAGCCACAGGGGAAGCCTATCATGAAGATCTCCTTGTTGGTAAGAAGTTTAATGGCCCTTACCATGCCGGAACCGGAACTCTTTCCACTTTAATTTTATTCTCACATATTCTACAAGTGTTCTTTCTAATATATCTGGAAAAATTCTCAGCCTTACATTCAGCTCAGTTCAGTAACTCAGTCGTCTCTGACTCTTTGCGATCTCATGGACTTCAGCACACCAGGGTTCCCTGTCCGTCACCAACTCCTGGGGCTTGCTCAAACTCATGTCCGTCGAGCTGGTGATACCATCCAACTATCTCATCTTCTGTCATCCCCTTCTCTACCTGCCTTCCATCTTTCCCAGCATCAGGGTCTTTTCCAATGAGTCAGCTCTTCCCATCAGATGGCAAAAGTATTGGAGCTTCATCTTCAGCACCAGTCCTTCCAATGAATATTCAGGACTGATTTCCTTGAGGATTGACTGGTTGGATCTCCTTGCAGTCCAAGGGACTCTCAAGAGTCTTCTCCAAAGCAACAGTTCAAAAGCATCAATTCTTCAACTCTTAGCTTTCTTTATGGTCCAACTGTCACATGCATACATGACTACTGGAAAAATCATAGCTTTGACTTGACAGACCTTTGCTGGTAAAGTAATATTTCTGTTTTTTTAACGTGCTGTCTAGGTTGGTCATAACTTTTCTTCCAAGGAGCAAGCGTCTTTTAATTCCATGGCTGAAGTCACTATCTGCAGTGATTTTGGAGCCCAAGAAAATAAAATTTCTTACCGATTCCATTGTTTCCCAATCTATTTGCCATGAAGTGATGGGACTGGATGCCATGATCTTAGTTTTCTGAATGCTGAGGTTTAAGCCCACTTTTTCACTCTCCTCTTTCACTTTTATCAAGAGGCTCTTTAGTTCCTCTTAGCTTTCTTCCATAAGGATTGTGCCATCTGTATATCTGAGGTTATTGATATTTCTACCTGCAATCTTGATTCCAGCTTTTGCTTCATCCAATCTGGCATTTTGCATGATGTACACTGCATATAAGTTAAATAAGAAGGATGACAATATGCAGCCTTGATGTACTCCTTTCCCAGTTTGAAACCAGGCCCTTGTTCCATGTCCAGTTCTAACTGTTGCTTCTTGACCTGAAAACAGATTTCTAAGGTGGCAAGTAAGGTGGTCTAGTATTCCCATCTCTTTAAGAATTTTCCACAGTTTGTTGTGATCCACAGCCTTACATAACATTGCAAATGACATTTTTAACCATTTTAATTCTCTTGCTCAATACTTTCATTTTAATTATAGTCGTCATATTTTTAAATTTCAAAGAGCTTCATTTTCATTAGATGTGCTTTTTTCTTAATGTTGTCAAATCTATTAGATATTATTTAAATGTTTTCTTCTAATTTCTGGATTATTACTACATCTACAGGGTTAAGTATTCACTTTGGTTTCCCACTTATGCTGTTCATTTGTGCAGCTAATGTTTATTTATCTAAGTAATGTTCTATATGCTTTAAATAGGAACGAATAAATAAATGTTAATTATTGCCCTTTTAAGGTGGAAATTTGAAGTTTTATCTTTGGATTTTCACTAATTTAATCTAAATAAAAGATTAAATTAATTCATAAAATTAGCTTGATGTGTTTATTCTAATGTGCTGATCTCCGTAAGTGTCTTCCTTCTTGGGGAGGCCGAATGATGGCTCTCCATCACTTGGGTAGCATGTTAGTGGAACGGGTTTACAGGTGCTGCCTAGGTTGAGGCTTTCTTCACAGCACTCCCACTGTTTTCTTCTGTGAATTGCTTGGGCTCTATATTTGGCAAATACTGTTTACCAAACCCCATCTTCTTTCAATAGTTTCTCATTTACTAGTAATATGGCTTCAAGTCTAACAGCATTATTATTAATTTAGTCACACACATTGTAATTAATGACTGGGCTTCCCTGATGACTCAGTGGTAAAGAATTCACCAGCAATGCCAGAGACATGGGCTTGATCCCTGGGTTGGGAAGATCCCCTGGAGAAAAAATGGCAGCCCACTACAGTATTCCTGCCTGGAAAATTCCATGGACAGAGGAGACTGGTGGGCTACAGTCCATGGGGTAAAAAGAAACAGACACAGCTTAGCAACTAAACCACCACCATCATTGTAATCAATACTATACACAATATCACCTTTATGGTTGCTAAAGCCCTGACATTTATTAATATGTTTTTAGAAATTTGGAAGATGTGAGCATGATTTTTTTTTTTGATGTGAGCATGATTTTTAGACGCATGAAAGTAATTTTCAATAATGAAGCTTATATAGAAAACTGTTATATTTTATATCATCTAGGATACCTTTAATATATTGAGTAATGTTGCCTGGTGATAGTGAGATTATTGAAATGAGTATTTCAGAAACTTATGGACTATCAAAACTATGTTAATAAAAATAAATGGAAAAAAAACCAAAACTATGTTACCTACAAATTTAGCATTTATTCAATTTACTACTAGTAGACCTGCACCTAGTAGATCTGCCCTACTAGGCATAAAAATTATGTTGACCTATTGAAAAAAGGGTTGTCATTTCAAAACAACTAGTGAAACAGTAGATTATTTAAATAGCGATAAGGTAGCAAAGTTAGATTTTAGTTATTGTTTTTAGTCACTAAGTTGTCTCGATTCTCTGTGATCCCATGGACTATAACTCACCAGGCTTCTCTATCCATGGGATTTCCCATGCAAGAAAACTGGAGAGGATTGCCATTTCCTTCTCCAGGAGGTCTTTCTGACCCAGAGACTGAACCTGCGTCTCCTGTTTGGCAGGTGGATTCTTTAGCACTGAGCCACCTGTGAAGCCCTACTCATAATTTAAAACTATTTAAACAACTATGTAACTATAGATACAAATATATACATACATCAAGTTAAAATTAAGAAACACAGTACATATATATTATTCATTAAGTATGATTCTCAAATCTACAAATAATATGTATATTCTCTGAAAATATTAGAACTGAAACAGATAATTATATATTTGGTAGAATCAATATACATGGGGGTTAGGGTGCCAACCCCTACATAGTTGTAAATCTACATATAAATTTTGACTCTTCCAAAACTTAAAACTAATAACCTACTGTTGACTGGAAGTTTTAGAGATACCATAAACTGTAAATTAACACTATTTTGTATGGTAAATGTACTACATACTGTATTCGTACAATAAGTAAGCTATAGGAAGTAAAATGCTATTAAAAGTCATAAGGAGAGAAAATGCATATATAGTAATGTACTGTATTTATCAATTTGCTGTTTTCATCATCTGTTTACAAGATCAATTGTCTGTCAGAACCTACATCAATACTGTCTTAATAAAACAGTCATGTTATATGTATATCTAACACTATATATAAAAAATGAAAAGATAGTGATAATGTGCATAAGAAATTCATGCTTATAGGTATAAATGTATTCATACATTGATAAGGAAGGAGCAGCAGTATGATTGGTTTATGGTAGCCTACCATAATCCATATGATTGCTTCACTGTAGCCTAGTCTATGTATTAATGCACAAATCATTATACATTTTTATGGCATACAGTATTAACTCATATTCATAATACAGTATTAGAAATACTGTTACATTAAATAAAGCACTTATCTGTGATGGTAGACTGATACAATTTTTCCACTGTGAGAGAGACTGGCATACTGTATGTTAATGTAATTCTTTGAAAGCAAAATATGAAACAGTAAGAAAACTAACATATTACTAATTTTATGTTATCACTCCCCTTATGTCTATGTAAGGATAGATTAATAGCTACATATATTCAGTGCATTCATGACAAACCTTTTGTTACATTTTTCAGATATTTCAAAGACATGTGGTTCATCTGCAAGTTTTTTTTATAGTCTCAGTTCTCCACCATATTTTCCCATGTATTTGTTTTTTAAAAATTATAATATAAATAGACCTGCACAGTTCAAATCTGTGTTGTTCAGAGTCAACTGTGAATCTGAATAATAATTTTCATACCTTGTTGAATATATTACTAAATTCCAGGAAAAATACTAACTAAATTATAGATACAATAATAGGAAAAATATATTGCTTTATACAAATGTGTTTACTACTAATAGTACTACTAGTAAACAGTTGTCATATCTGTCTCTACCCAAAACAAAAAACTATGCAGAAAATGTTCATATAGTTCAAAAGAGTTAAATTCAGAGAACAACTTCTGCCAGGCATGTAAGGAATCCATCCCAATTTGCACAGTCAGACCAGTGATTCTAAGTCTCCAGAGTACTAATGGGGCACATTACAGCCTTAGTGTGGAACCTGGGTGTCCTACAACATGTATTGCAGCTTTCCAAATTGCCAAATTCTCATCCAAGTCCAGCAATGGATAGAAAAAGATTGGCTGAATTTCTGTTTGTGAATTTCTTCCAAAGAATATTTTTCAACTGAAACCAACATTTTTTCAAGGAAGAAAATAAGGGAATTCATAGATTCTATGTAAGGACTTGGGGGAAAAAATCATATTTGATTCAAGTCCAATGACATGACAATTACCACCTACCTAAGAAGTATTGCTCATGCAGTGGTTTGGCTCAATAATTTCAAAAAATCATTGATTAAACTAAACAAAGACCTCTACAGTTAAAACAATGTGACTAAGATGACCACTATTTATAGTAGTACATTACACCAAAGTAATAGAGTCCCCCAAATTATTTATGTTTGGTAAATAATGCCACATTGAATTAACTTTGTTAGCTGTATCAGCATATATTTAAAACTCATTTAGATCATATAGTAGAACATTGCTCATCTTAAAATTCCAGGTATATTTTATAAATAGTAGTATTCTATAAATTTAGCTTTAATTTGTTCTGCCAGGTATTTTTTTTTAACATATAAATTTATGACCTAAGCAATTCACTCACATGTCAGAATTGCTGCACATATGGTGATATAGCTCAGGCCACAGTAGCAGGTCAGAGTGTGGTATCCATGGCAACATTTCTCATGACCCTGTGTTTTGCTTTATGATGGTGTTTTTAGATCTGTCGGTAAATCTCAAAACCATTGTGCCTAGGCTCTCATAGCTTTGGTATTTAAACATTTTTGATATAGCTATGCAGTTTTGCAGCATAATGAATTTTGGAAACAAAACTGCTGCCCAGGATTCATTCCAACAGGAAACAGTATCCATAGCTATGTTAAATGCATATGTGAAGTGGGCCTTCCCCGGTGGCTCAGTGGTAAAGAATCTACCTGCAGTGCAGGAGACCTGGGTTTGATCCCAGGGGTGGGAAGATCCTTTGGAGAAGGGAATGGCAACCCACTCTAGTATTCTTGCCTGGGCACAAAGAGTTGAACACAACTTAGTGACAACACAGGAACAATAGGTGAGGTATTTTTCAATCAAGTAGAACATCATCTAAAAGTGGTAGTGGTAGGAAAAGGCAAAATATATTGCTTTATAAAAATGTGCTGACTACTATACACTTACATGTGTGTGAATGTACCCTAGGTGTCAATTCCTTCCTCTCAGTCTCTCACCGTGAGGCATCAGTCTCTCATCTTGGGGTCTTTAAAAGAATCATGCAGCCTTACCAGGCAAGATTGTTATCTTCCATGCAACTGCTTACCTAATTGTTGTTTCTTCAAAAATTGTGTTGAATCCCTCTTTAGTATGCTATATTTGTGTGTGTGTGTGTGCTGTCGCTTCAGTGATGTCTAAATCTTTGCAACTCGATGGACCACAGTCCGCCAGGCTCCTCTCCGTCCATGGGATTCTCCAGGAAAGAATACTGGAGTGGGTTGCCTTTTCCTTCCCCAGGGGATTTTCAGGACCCAGGGATCAAACTTGTGTCTCTTATATCTCCTACATTAGCAGGTGGGTTCTTTACCACTAGTCCTACCTGGGAAGCCCTTGATTTATTCACACATAAATAGGGAGTACCTTGATTTATTTTTCTTAAGGAGGAAGGAATTGACACCTAGGGTAGGTACATTCTCACACATGTAAGAGTGCCAAGCTTAGGCACACAGTGCCCCCACTTCAGGTGCTGAGTGGGAAGGAGGTGCAAGCCCTGAGGAATTACACATAGTATCCTATTGAATGGGCTTCCCTTTTGGCTCAGATGGTAAAGAATGCACCTGCAATACTTACAGGAGACCTGGGCTTGATCCCTGGGTTGGGGAGATACCCTGGGGGAGAATACTCCCCTCTGGCCTTCGGAGGGGGAAGCTGAATTTGTGAGAGGCAATATGCAGGGCACATGTGACATACATTTTGGGACTGAATCAAGAATATGAGTAGCTATGTTTTCAAAAGTAGATAATGTCTGTTAATTATTAAAAGGAGACTGGCAAGTTAAAATGCCTACTTGATCTTTTCTTTTCCAAGTTGTTCATTCTCAGGTAAATAAATTCTTCTATTTATATTAAAGCAAATATTGCTAAATTAGCCACAATAATACAATTTATTTAATTATTATAATTCTTGTTTCTTTAATTTGATTATATTCAAAGTTTTTGAAACTTCTGACTCCAGGCTTATCTTTAAGTCAACTAGGACAAATTTTCAAAACACAGTAGCTTTTATGCCTGTTTTTTTTTTTTAAAGTGTTTTTCATCTTTCATATAACTTTTCCCTACCACAATATGACTTTAGGAACATATGCATATGTTATTGGTTTCCATTTTTGAATAGCAATGATATATGATAAAATATGTCATAAAAACCCATTTGAAAAGTATAATTAAATGTTTCCTTGTATTTTAAAGAGACATAGAAATTTAACAAAAATTGCTCGAAAAGCATTCAATTACTCTCTCAGGATATGTGTGAAGTACCTCAAGAAGTATCTACATTTTAAAGTATGAAAGAGGCCTCTTGGGAACCTTTCTCAATAGTCTATCATTTCTTTGGTCTTTGCCAAGAAGATTGAATCCAGGCAGGCACACACATATCTGATATATGCAGAAATAAATATTAGAAAATTGTTCTTTCTGCCATTACTGAGCACAGTACTAGATGTGTTCACCATTATTGTCAAAAATATTGCAATTACTAGGCATATTCCAAAAGTATACTACATTATTGAACAAGATTTACAAATTAAAAAATAAAAACTTTCTCAGTGAAAAGCAGAATATTGCTTAATGCCAAAAACTCTCTTGCATTATGATAGATGGGCATTGCTGCCTTTATTATGAACTTATAATTATAGTTAAAAATAATTAAGGAAAAACATTACCTTTTCAGACACTTTTCTTCAGAGTGAAAAAAAAAAAATAAACCCAAGCAAATTCAAATAACTGAATGCTTGTAGTTGAATTGTTATAACAAAATTGGCCTCTAAAAATAAACTCACTAATAAAGTTTTAAAAGAAATTTTTATCTTTGGTGCCTGTTATGAGCCATCATAAAGTAACAGGGAAAAGTTTAACCCTCCTGTCTTAGACAATTAGAAAATCAGATAAAATATGTTAAACAATGGTGTTCAGACATAACACTGCAGCATGTGTTTGTGAACCCTGAAGGAAGCAGATCAAATGAAAAGAACCCAACAGTTGTTTTAGCTTAGTACCTATAGCTAAGTTTTAGCCAGTAGTAAGGAAAGGGGACACAGGATGGAGGCACATTTATGAGTTGAGGAAACACAAGTGAGAGTTCTCAGAAGCTTAGAAAGTTAGAATGCATGGGCATGAGACCAGAGAAGTGAGAATGATGTAGAAAGGGAGCAGTGGGTTCCCTAGGTCTGCAGGAGAATATTCATCTTCACATGTCTAAATGGAAAGCTGAACTCACAGAAACAGTAGAATGGTAATTACTAGGGTCTAGGGGATGGGGCGGAGAAGGCAATGGCAACCCACTCCAGTACTCTTGCCTGGAAAATCCTATGGATGGAGGAGCCTGGTGGGCTGCAGTCCATGGGGTCGCAAAGAGTCGGACATGACTGAGCGACTTCACTTTCACTTTTCACCTTCATGCATTGGAGAAGGAAAGGGCAACCCACTCCAGTGTTATTGCCTGGAGGATCCCAGGGATGGCGAAGCCTGGTGGGCTGCCGTCTATGGGGTCGCACAGAGTCGGACACGACTGAAGTGACTTAGCAGCAGCAGCAGCAGGGGATGGGGGATATGGGGAGATTTTAGTCAAAGGGTACAAATTTTCAGATGAAAACAGTTCTAGATAGTTTAACAGACAGCATGGTGATTACAGTTAATAAATACCGTTTTATATTTGATGGCTGCTCAAAGAGTAGATCTTAAATGCATGCATTCTCAGTTACTAAGTCATGTCTGACTCTTTGGAACCCCATGGACTGTTGCCTGCCAGGCTCCTCTGTCCATGGGATTCTTCAGGCAAGAGTATTGGAGTGGGTTGTCATTTCCTCCTCAGAGCGGATCTTCCCAACCCAGGGACTGAACCCATGGCTCCTTCATTGGCACAGATATTCTTTATACTTGAGCCACCTGGGGAAGCCCAGATCTTAAATATTCTTGCCAGACAAAGGTAACTACGTGACATGATAGAGGTGCGGCTTCCCTGTTGGCTCCGTGGTAAAGATTCTGCCTACAATGTAGGAGGCACAGGAGCCGCAGTTTCAATCCCTGGGTCAGGAAGATCCCCTGGAAAAGAAAATGACAATCCACCCCAGTATTCTTCCCTGGAGAGTCCCATGGACAGAAGAGCCTGGTGGACTACAGTCTATCTGGCTGCAAAGAGTCTAACATGACTGAAGTGACTTGGTATATATGTGACATGATAGAGGTGCTAACTAAAAATTTGATGGTAATCATTTAACAGTATTTAAGTATGTCAAATCAAAGTTCCCTATGTCTTAAATATACAAAATATCACATGGTGATAATCTCAGTAAAGTTAGAAAAACAAAAGAAATTATTCAATATCAGGAAAAGAACCACTAGAAAGCAGTATTCTATCAGGGAACACTAGAAAGCAGTTTCTGTTAGGGAAAGAGCCACTAGGAAGAACCACTAGAAAGGACAAATGCCTCTGAAACTTAAAAGGGGTTGGAATTTATAAAAGTCTGCAAGTAGCCAGAGAGAGGAAGACCTCTTAATTACAGCATAGCATACTGGACAGAATTTCCAGAAAGAGATCACCTAAACGGTGGGGCTAAAATAGTCTAGGGCTTCCCTGCTGGCTCCCTGGTAAAGATTCCGCCTGCCAAGCAGGGGACATGGGTTCGATCTCTGGGCTGGGAAGATCCCCTGGAGGAGGAAATGGCAATCCACTCCAATATTCTTGTAGGAAAATCCCACGGACAGGAGAACCTGGTGGGCTACAGTCCATCGGGTCACAAAGAGTTGAACATGACTTAGCAACTAAAACCAACCACCCGCAAAATAGTCTTAGCCTGAAGGTTATTCTGGACTTACCCTAATAAACTTAAAGCAAGCATCAAAATGAATACACTCACTGAATGCCAAAATAAGCTGACCACCATTTAATGGAATATATCAAGAACTAGCAAACAGAAAAGTAAAATTTAGAATGTTCCATACACAATTAAAATTTATCGTGCAAGAGAAAATAAAACTCATAACCAGGAGAAGACATCAATCAACAGAAACAACCCAAGCAATTACAGAGATGATAAACCTAGCAGACAAGGATATTAAATAGCTATTACAAACAGACTCAATACACTCAAGACAACAGAGTGAACTTTAATAGGACAAGAAGAGGAAAAAAGGAAATGCAGAAAAAAATGCAAAAGCAACTTCTGTAGACAAGACAATTGTATCTAAGAAATACAATGAGTATGGAAATAGAATGTTAGAAACTACTGAAAAAAAGAACTGAGCCCTTTCAGACTGAACAGTGGAACTTTCTGAAATGAAGTAGAGAAAAAGGAGAGATAATGAGAAAATAATAAGAGATAAAGAGAAAAAAAATGAACAAAGCATGCACGACTTATGGTGAAATAGCAAGCAATTTAGAACATGCAAACTGAACTCCAAATAGGAGAAGAGATAAAGAGAGCATAAAAAATATATTGGAAGAAATAACCGCTGAAACATTTAAAACTTTTGTATAAAAGGCTGGATGTTAATGAAGGAAAATTCCTCAAGGGAGACAGGAAATACCCCTGGGAATTATAGGAGGCCCATGCTCTTCTGCACACAAGAACACTTCCAACAGGTAAGATGGGAGAGGATGCGAGAGTTGTCCTCATACTCTAGATGGTATAATAGGAAACACTGATAAATATAAGGTTTAGGTTTGGCAATAGGAAGGAATCTGGGCAAAGTGAAAGTGCTGCACATGAAAAGATAAAAAACATCAAAGTGATCTTTAGAGACTGTGGGCAGGAAGACAGATTTTGAAATTGTGATTTAATGAGGTACATTGTGACAGAAGGTTCCCATGTTGCCTTCATGCAGAGTTTGATTCCACTCTCCATATAATAAATGGCCTTAGAATATTTGAACTCTACATATCTCCTCCAGATATATATGTTTTTGTTGTATCTATAAATTTTAAATATTATTTACATATAATATTTAACATTTTTTCTAGTCATTTTGATTATTGTTTTAAAAATTTAATGTAGTCCATCACTTTCTATTAATACATTTTTGGCTATTCAAGCAAGTAACTTAAGTATTACCTAAAACATATAAACCTAAAACAAAATTTCTTAGAGTATATCAAGGTAAATAGAATTTTCTTCAACACAGAGACTGTGTTAAGAGTTATAGCTTTTTTTTTTTTTTTTGATTCACTGGAAATGTTACTTTTCAAATTTATTTTTATAAAAGGTATTGAGCATAGCGTGAAAAATGCTCTTATACATTTTATCAAAATTAAATGTTTAACTTTCCCCAATTGACTTTATTTTTCTCTATTTCTGTGTGTGTGTGTGTGTACACACACACGCATGTGTGTACATGTGTGTATAACTGGTTCATAATTGGGAAAGGAGTACAATAAGACTGTGTATTGTAACCCTTCTTATTTAATTTATATGCAGAGTACACCATGTGAAATGCTGGGCTTAATGAATCAGAAGGTAGAATCAAGATAGTTGGGAGAAATATTAACAACCTCAGATACGTAGAGGATACCACTCTAATGGCAGAGAGTGAAGAGGAACTAAAGAGCCTCTTGATGAAGGTGAAACAGGAGAATGAAAATCATGGTTTTAAACTCAACATTATAAAAAACAAGATCATGGCATCTTGTCCCATTGCTTCACTACAAATAGCAGGGAAAAAAGTGGAAGCAGTGAAAGATTTTATTTTCTTGGGCTACAAAATCACTGTGGATGGTGAATGCAGCCATGAAATTAGAAAATGCTTGCTCCTTGGACAAGCATATTAAAAAGCAGAGATATCACTTTGCCAACAAAGGTCCATATAGCTAAAGCTATAGTTTTTCCAGTAGTCATGTTCAGATGTGAAACTTGGGTGCTGGAGAAGACTCTTTATCTTGAACTGCAAGATCAAACAAGTCAATCCTAGTGGAAATCAACCATGAATATTCATTGGAAGGACTACTGTTGAAGCTGAAGTTCCAATACTTTGGCCACCTGATGCAGAGAGCTGACTCATTGAAAAGACTCTGATGGTGGGAAAGATTGAAGACAAAAGGAGAAGGGGACAGTAGAGGGTGAGATGGTTAGATAGCATCACTGACTCAATGGATATGAATTTGAGCAAATTTCAGGAGTTAGTGGAGGACAGAGGAGCCAGGCATGCTGTGGTTCACGAGGTCAGAGAGTCAGACAGGACTTAGTAACTGAACAATAACATCAATAACAACAACAACAACAAAAGCCTCTGGGTCTCAGTTCACTTAACTCAGTTCACTTACCCTGTAAACTCTGTGCTGATGATTTCCTACTATTCTTTCAGTTCCTCAATTGTTTTATCCGGTATATTTAATTATTTTCAGTTGGAGGGTTGGTTCAGATTATTTTGCTTACATTACTGAAAATATAATTTTATAAGAATAGTTTTTATTTTCCTTGGCATAATTAAGCCATTTACAAACAACTGTACAATCAAGTAAATCTAAATAAAGCTACAAGCCAAATGACACTTAAAAGGATGGTATATTATACTATTGGCTGATAAGAATAATTATGTCAGGTTGACAACACTGGGACAAGTAAAATCAGAAATTGAAATAAAAAAACAAAATACCTGATAAAGATATAAAATGTTAAGACAATAGATTACCTTTCCATAGTTATCTGAATTACCTCAAAAAAAAAAAATTCCTACTGTTCATCTTGTAATCACTTTACCCAGCAGATTTAATTATAGTGGGTTAACTTTCTTTTCCTCACAATTAAAACTCCTGTCCAAAATGCTACTAGAAAATTAGTCATAAAATTTCACGTGTTTCAAAAATTTAAGTTTATTCTCAATATGATCCTTGATTATATAATGATCATTAATCTTCTTAATAGCTACAGCTGTATTAATTTCTCTTAAGATCAAAAGTAAGAAAGAAAAAAAACTTTCTGTCTCAAGAATCATTGTTCTAAGAAGAACACAGGCCCCTCAATTATATGGAAATTGTAGATTGACTGTTTTCCTTTGCTATTAAAAAATATTTTCAAATATCACAAAGGTATTTAAATATGCATTACTTGCATTTTCTCAAATGCCTCTTTGATCCTAGTATGTGAGATAATTACATATTTTTCATAACAAAGAAACTAATAATCCTCACTTAACATGGTCAGATTCTGAAATCTAATAGAACCAGCAGTTTTTTCCTTACAGACTGAGTCAAGATGTGACACCTGGTTAATTCCTGAAGACCTCAGTAAATTAGAAGCACTCTCTAGTATGAAAGGACAGTTTAGTTACATGCAGTTCATTAATGCCAGAAATGCAGTTACTTTCTCCAGAAAATATCAAATCTTACATTAATTTTGTGTAGTTTAAATGCTCCCTATGTGAATTAACTTCATTAACCTCACATCTAATTTTTCCATTGCAACAGATGCCATTTAATGGCTTTGTGCATGTAATTGGTGTAATCTAGAGCTAATTTGTTTTCTTTCTTATAATTTTTGAATGAGACCTTTGTTAATTGAATTCTAGTAACTTTTCCTTCTCATCACCCCTTTCCAGCAGGCTTCTATTTCTATAAAGACAATGGTGCTAAAGCTGATCTCACACTCAGATCTAGAGTGAGGTGAAGCCAATTATTCCATGTTCCCTTTTGCCACATCTTTTGGTTTATGGTGGGCATGTGACATAAAACAAAGAACTACCCTGAATCTCAGGATTTGTTCTGCATGTGCTAGGAGAAAGATGCTCTCTTTCTGTCAAATATGAAAAATGAGCTGTTAATGGAAATATTGGAATCACAAATTTTTACTTCTCCAAATTTCAACTCCATAAAACAAGTCAGCTATATTTTTATTAAGAAAATGCACATATATAAAAGTATGTAAAAATAAATGTATGGCACAATAAATGATAACCTATGGAAATACTCTCTAGGTTGAGAAACATAATGTGATCAGCACCCCAATGTTCATTGATGTCCTCTGTCACTCTCTATCCTTTACTTTCTACACACAGAAGCAAACACTATATTGGATTTTCATGTGTGTGTTTGGTTTTGCCTATTTCTGAGTTGTAAACACCTAAACTTATATATTTTGCATTCATTTGTGTTTAGCTTCTTTCTCCTAAAATTATGCTTTTAAGAGTTATCCATATTTAGCACTAACTCATTCTTTTTCAGTGCTGTAGAGTATTCCATTTGTGACTATAATAAGCTTATTTATCTGTTCTACTGCTCATCTGATGATGGCCCATTATAAGCTTATGCCTCATATATATTATCTCCTCATGATTTTGTGTCTATATTTTCATTCTCTTAATTTTTATCATGAAAAACAGTGTTCATAGTTTCAAGTGAGTCTAATTTATCATTTTTTTAGTGGTTAGTTTTTTTGGGTCTTGCTTAAGTAATCTTTTTATATGCTGGAGTCATGAAGATATCTAAAAATCATCTCCAAAAACATCTTCATTGTTTCATTTTTTTTCTTATTTTGTTCTCATTCTTGCTAAAATTATTTTTTTCATATTGTGTATGTAGTGTAGGAGTCATTGTTTTTGCTGTTTTTTCTTTTCTTTTTTTAATTTTTACCTATATGTACATTAAACTGATTTAGCAACATTCAGCAACATTTAGAAACTTTAGAAAAAGTTTCTTTTTCCTCTACTGTCCACTTTGTCAATCTCCAATGTCTTCATCGGCATGGGACCATCCGTGCTCAACCATATTCTATCTTGTGTATCTTTTGAGCCAATATAACACAACCTTATTTAACTTTAACAATCAGAACTTTACTATGCCTCAATATCCACTAGCATAAATTTCCAAATATTTTTCAAATACCTTTACTATTAATAAACTCATAAATTTCAACAAAATATTGCTGCATTTTTTTCACATTCAGTACTTTGTCAAGCAATTACCAGAATCATCTACAATTTGCCGCGTAGGTAAAGCAGACTCTTGTATTCAACCTCAGCAGAAAGGCATCTCTTTGTAAGCACTTGTCATTTATCATGAGTCTGTGACAGTCACCTTCTCTTCATCCAAAGCTGCCTAATAATAGCTGTAGTAACCCAGAGATTATAATAAATAAAAAAAATTATAATCCATTCACATTTGGTTTCTCAGAACTGATTTTCTATTGAGAAACCGACCTTGTATTCTCAGAATGTGGCAGAGGTGGCAAATAAGTGTCAAAGTACAAAGTTAACACTTGTGAGAAACTGGCCAGGGAGGAAGATGTGACCAGCTCTAAAACAGGTGAAGAAATGCTTCTGTGTCCCCTAAAGACCAAAATACCCAAGAAAGATGCCCCTTTCCGTGGGCTTTCTTCTCCTTTCCAGTGGCTTGGTGTAGTGACACACAGACCAAGAAAATTCTGGAGCTACTGTCTGGCGGGAGGCCTCCTACCACCCAGGAGAACCTATGCTGAACCAAATTCAAATAATGAAATATCATTCCATTCACTGACTCCCTAAGATAGATATTTTACTGACTAATGTCAGCCTTTCTGTTTCTTTTATTAACATAAGCATTTAAGACAATAGATATTATTTTTCCCTTTTACAAAAGCTACAATATGTAATATTTTCATTATTTTTTAATTTTAAACATTTCCTATTCCCATTTTGATTTTGTATTTGACTTGTGGGTTATGAAAATGGATAACCCATGCTGTGCACCATTTCCTGATATATTTTTGAAGATGCAATTTAATTGCATTACAGTGAGGGAGGATGTTTCATGAATTTTTAATTGTTGGTTTTAGAGTTTTGCATATATTTAAATTTAATTCCATTCTTCACATTTGCTTTATAATTCCATTGCTTTCTAATTACATAGATATGATTAGTAAGAGATACAGTGAGATTTCTCATTGTGTCAATAGATTTGTCTGTGGTTTTGCATGTAAAGTAAGACTATATGTTAATTTTCTTCAAGTATACAATATATTATATATTATATGTTGCCTGTAGTCACCATGCTGTACTTTAGATCTTCAGAACATATTTACCTGGTAAGTGAAATTGTGTACCCTTTAACCAACATCCCCTATTCTCCCCAGCTATGAGCCCTGAAAACCACCACTCTACTCTATATTTCTCTATGCTTGATTTTTTATAGTTTTAATATATAAATCATATCATGTCATATTTGTCTTTCTGTGTCTGGCTTAATTCATTTAGCATAATGTCCTCCAAATTCATCCAAACTGTAGCAAATGCAAGATTTCCTTCTTATATAAAGAATGATCTCTTGGGATCTAATCTACAGTATGGTGAATACAGTCAATAATATTGTATTGAATACTTGAAATTTGCTAAGAGAGTAGAACATAAATGTTTTCACACACAAAAATACCTATGTGAGGTGACAGTTGGTTAATTATCTTGTGTTCATCATTTCCCAATATACATATATTAAATCATCACATTGAACAACTTAAAAAACCAAAATACTATGATTTTGCTTACAGCTTTTTTTCATTATGAATTGAATAATAATTAATTTAGTAATTGTTCAGGCTAATTATTTTATATCTTTATGTCATTTTCATTGATGACTGATTTGATTTTTTCCAAAAGTGATTTGTATTTTTCTTCTTTGGAGAACTCACCAGTGTGTGGTCACATTAAAAAAAAAAAAAGAACATATTTGGGTTATATTTTTTGACCACATAAATCATAGGGATTTAGCACCAGACCGAGGTTTGTGCTGAAAATTTCTTATGAGAGATTTTTCTCCATTTCTTTTTTCATTTCACAGTCAGTGCCAGAGACAGAATTCTAGTGATCCCCTGATGGGTGGAGAAGTGGAGATGAGAGGTTTGCTTAAGGAGTTAATTCAAATTTATTAAGGATGCATTCTTTGGATTCTTAGAGTTTCAGGGTTTTCTGCTAGTTTTTCCACTGTGAGTGTGTCTTAAGCTTTGTTTTCCAGCCTGCAAGATTTGAGATATGGTGAAAAACTGCTCACAAGTTCGCTAAATTTGACAAATGCCTTCAAGGTGAATGTCAGCTTCACGGCTTATTTTATATCTCTGAGTTATAGCTCTCATTTAGATCTTGGCCTTGGTATTTCTTACTTTTTCGTCAGTTCACCGATGCATCTTAAAATGTCCTTGCTTAATATTTCCTTTTGCATTTATATTTGCTTTCAACAGCAATTTGAACCACAGTGCTAGAAATAGGAATACCATGATACTCTTATTTCTGATACATCACACAGAGTTTTGTGCATATTACATCGTATCTTTTATCCACAGCATCTGACTAATGACAAAAATGTAACCTTAATTTTACTGCATAATGACCATGTATATCAACAGCATGCTAGTCTCTGGAATTCAACACAATTGCCCTCATGGAAATATCAATCTGGGGGGGGGAGGGCAGCCACCTTCTGTGCAGGCAAATATAATAAAGGAAATATTGGTTCATATCAACTTAGTGATTTAACTAATGCATTAGCCATTGTAAAAATTCTGACTTCTTTTAGGAAACATTTTAATGTAACCTATATAATTATAAAGTACAATACTAAATGCACAAAAATAAGCATAGTAGAAATTCTGGTAAAGTAAATCTCAAATGTTTACATTGGTCTATGTGACCTTATGTTCTCTGTCCTGTCCCTCCTTAAACTGTATCCCCTTGAATGCTCTGCTGTCTTCCCCCCTACTCATCCTCCTGTAGATTGTGGCACCAGCTGTGTTTTTTCCTAGCACAAAGACTTTGCTCACACTGTCTCCACTACCTGGGATCTTTCCACCCAAGTCTTCACATTGGCTCATTGGTAGTAGTGGTTTAGTTACAAGTGTGTTCAATTCTTGTGACCCTGTGGATTATAGCCCACCAGACACCTCTGTCCATGGGATTTCCCAGGCAAGAATACGGAAGTGGGTTGCCATTTCCTTCTCTAGAGGATCTTCCCGACATAGGAATTAAACCCGGGTTTCCTGCACTGCAGGTGGATTTTTTACCAACTGAACCACCAGGGAAACCCTACACTGGATCATTACACATTTTCTACTTAGCCATCATCTCCCCAGAGATGTTAAAGCAGGTATTTTTGTCTGTTATCATTTTTCATCTTAGACTAAGTAGCAATTAAGAGTGCCTGTAATTATATCATGTTTAAGAGTACCTGTAATTATATCATGTGACCTGAAATTATATCATGTTTTTTCAGTGCTTAGTCATTGTGTGTTTCTCTCAAAGAAATATTTTAAGTTTTATCACTCTAATACTATGCACTTGTGATGAGCACAAAGGTGCTCAATAAATACTTGTTGCAGTTACACGCTGAATACATTGTACTCTGTTCACAAAATGACCTTCTTCTTGACACTAACATGAGGAACACAGAAGTACATATAAAATCGAAATCTAGGGTAGGGATTTAACTATGGGGAGATGGGAGGGAGGCTCAAGAGGGAGGGCGTATATATGTACACATATAGCTGGTTCACTTCATTGTGCAGCAGAAACTAACATAGCATTGTAAAGCAATTATGTTACAATAAAAAAGGAAATGTCCATAAAAATAATGGCTATAAAAGAAATCTGTATCCTGAGTAAAGGGAAAAACATTTAAATAAATATTGTAAACACGCCAAATAACAGGGGATGATTTATACTTTCTACAGAAACATAAAACGTATACCGCTGCTGCTGCTAAGTCGCTTCAGTCGTGTCCGACTCTGTGCGACCCCATCAACTGCAGCCTGCCAGGCTCCTCCATCCATGGGATTTTCCAGGCAAGAGTACTGGAGTGGGGTGCCATTGCCTTCTCTGAAAGGTCATAGTAGGAGCTTTAAAAATCCTCCTTAGTTTGTAATAGGAATGTAGTATTACTAGGACTGACTGTAGGGAATTTCAAAGGGCCTCACATCAATTGCCATGTTTAAAGGGAAAAACTAAAGGACCTGATGGTCAAGGGACAGCAGACTTATGTATCTTGGAAGAGACACTGCTACTGCAGATAAAGAGGTAATACTGGCTCACACACTAACTCCGTGCCAGTCAAAAGCTTCTCTCTTTTCTCTTTCTGATTATATTTCCTAAACAGTGAAGTTGAAACACTGACATAGTCATGATGGACTGAAAAAGAAAAGGTTGTAAAGAGAAAAGCATATTGCAATCTGTTAAATGCATTATACTTGTTATTCATGCTTATTTGCCTCATTATGAAGTGACTATCTCCCAAACTTGAGAGGCCCTTATCCTAGAGAGGACAGCATTTTAACCTAAGGGAGCTGGCATAAAATACAGGACTTTAAAGCAATCAGGATGAGAAAAGAAGGAAGGAAGGGAGGGAGAAAGAAAGAGAAAGGAAGAAAATGGATTGAGTTCCTTTATCACATGTATGAAACAACTTCAAATACCAAGGGTTGATTCTATGTGAAGCAAGGAGAAGGGAAAAAGATATGCCTTCCTTACTGGAGGGGGCATTAAATAGCATGTCTGAGGGAACACAGTACTGTCATAACAATCAAAGCAAAGATTTTACAAGAACTAATGTTACGTTATCCACAAGGATATATAAACATATGATTTGGTCAATTTCAGGTACTAAACTAGATAGTATATACTTATTTTCCCCTGTTCTTACCCCTCTTAAAACAACTAAATACCTTGGAAAATATTAAAATGACAATGACAAAAGGATTCTGAAAGCTGGCAGACTGGCTGGGAACCCAGGACATTAGAAACTATAGCATGGTGAGATGTCTCAATTTTCTTTTTATTTCTGATATGTCTCTGAAACGGGTGGTAGAGAAGCCTGTGATACCAAACCACCAACAGGCATAGAAAAACAATAAAATAAGCAAACTAACAAGAACAAACTGTCATCCTTAGTTAGTGTTAGTCACTTGGTCGGGTCCAACACTTTGCAATCCCATGGTTGTAGCCTGCTAGGCTCCTCTGTCCATGGAATTCTCCAGGCAAGAATACTGGAGGGGGTTGCCATTTCTTTCTCCAGGGGATCTTCCCAACCAAGGGACTGAACCCAGGTCTCCCACACTGCAGGCAGATTACTGTCCGAGTCACCAGGGTCCATATTTTAAGCAAATCAACAAGAACAGATGGTCTTTCCTGGTTAAGAGACCTAGAAAGCCTAGGTTCAACAGAGAACTTTAGAGAGTCCCAAGTCTGACTCATCACCTGGCTGCTACTGACGAACTGATCCACTGGGATTAGTGGTAGCAGTGAAGCCCAAATCCATTCCAGTCCTTCTCAAAATTAAGGGCATCCCTGGGCAAACTGACCTGTCTGCAACAGAGGTCACAATGAAGTCCTGGCTATCCCAGACCAAGCTTCAAAACCAAGACCCAAGGGGTGGGTCAATCCATCTGCAGTTCTGGCCACAAAGTCCTACTGGGCCATCCACGACCTGGATCAACAACTGGATACCAGCAGGCAGACCAATCTGCTGACAGCGGCAGCAGCAGCAGCAAAGTCCTGTATCTTCTTGCCCTCTACACAGTGGCATAAGGACACCTAGACCCATGGCTTTACCCTCCTCCCTCCAAAAGTTGCCAAGTGATCACAGAATGCTCAGAGAACTTCCTTCCATCTTTGCAGATGGCACCAGCAAAATTGGGGCTTCCCTAGTGGCTCAGATGGTAAAGAATTTGCCTGCAATGCAGGAGACATAGGCTTAGTTCCTAGGTTGGAAAGATCCCCTGGAGAAGGGAATGACAACCCATTCCAGTATTCTTGCCTGGAGAATTCCACAGACAGAGGAGCCTGGTGTGCTACAGTCCATGGGTTTGCAAATAGTGGGACACAACTGAGCAACTAACACATCCAGTAGGATTGAGCAGGAGACCCTGGGGCACCAAAGAAATGAAGCAGAAAATAGCTACAAGGGGAGGAAACTAAACAATTATATTAACTATATTCCATAAAACTGGCCTGAATCTACATGCTGAACCTAAACAGGATAAGTGAAAGAAAGTGAACGTGAAGTGGCTCAGTCTCATCCGACTCTTTGCAACCTCACAGACTGTAGCCTACCACGCTCCTCTGTCCATGGGATTTTCCAGGCAAGAGTACTGGAGTGGGTTGCCATTTCCTTCTTCAGAGATCTTCCCGACCCAGGGATTGAACCTGGGTCTCCAGCATTGTAGGTAGATGCTTTACCGTCTGAGCCACTGCTGCCTAAAACAGATGATTCAGATAGGATCAAGATTCCCCTAACATAATAACCAAACTGTCCAAGATACAATTGAAAACACTTGTCACATGAAGAGCCAGGAAAACTTCCATTTGAATGAGAAAGTTAAATTGACACTAATACCAAACAGAATATGATGTGAGTATTATTTGGTAAGGATTTAAAATTAACCACTGCATAAATTCTTCATCAATTAATGGCACATTTTCTTGAACCTAATGTAAAAACAAAATTTCATCAAACTGAAAGAATTTAGAAAACAGAAACAGAAGTGTTTCTACTTCCAGGTAAATGGAATGCTTGAACTTTTTTTCTTCTTCTAGGGCAGGCCAGCTAGGGCTCATGTAACCTGAAAAACAACACGGTATTTACATTCTAGGACTTTCTTTCTGCCTCCTACATCCCAGAATGGATGCTGGAAGACCCAGCAATGTGGAAATGCTAAGAGGTGTAGGTAGCAAAAGTCCCCCAAAATGTCTGTACTCTATACCCAAGAAGTTAGGGAAGAGGCAGCCCAGAAGACAGAAAGGTTTCAGAAAACAATATTCAAGCATCACAGAATAAAACTGTAGCCTTGCCTCCATTCATGTCAGTGAAGTCTGAGCAGAGATTCTAAGCATCCACTCTCACAATGAGGCCCCTGTGGCTAACCCACAGGAGCCAAGTCAAAATAAAGCAAGCTGAGACAGAATTTCAACTCTCATAGTCTTATCACATGATATTCAAAATGTCAGGTTTTAATTAAAAATCATTCAACCTTCCAAAAACCAGGAAGATGTCAAACTGACTGAAAAAAGTCAATCAAGAAATGCCAACAAAATGGTGACAGAAATGTTAGAATTATGACATATTTTAAATCAGTCATCATAAACCTGCTTCAATGATCATGCTGAATGAGAAGATAAATACTTCCAGCAAAGAAACAGAAAATATAGAGAAGAAACCAGTGGAAATTTTAGCCTTGTAAAATACAATAACAAAAAAATTTTTTAAATCCTTAATGGATAGGCACAGAAGCAGAAGGGAAAGACCGAGTAATTAGTGAAATTAAACATAGACAAATAAAAATTAATCTGAACAACAAAGAGAAAATAGAATTTAAAATTGAATAGAACATAAGGAATGGCGAGACTTTAAAAATATTTAATATCATGTCACTGGTGTTGAAGAGAAGTAAGGATGGTTTAAGGCACTTAAAGAAACAGCAGGGTAACAACTCCTCAAATGTATCCAAAACTCTGTAAATCTATAGTCCAAGAATTTCATGAAACCCCAATCAAATGAACCTACAGAAATACAAACCAAGGGAGACTATAGTCAAATTTTTGAAAACTAAAGACAAGGGGGATATCGGAAAGCAGTGAGAGAGAAGAAATAATTGTACCTACAGAGAAACAAAATAAAATGACAAAAGATTTCTCATAAGAAATATTTCTAGAGGTCAGAAGGAAGTGGCAGAATATTTTTCAAGTGCTAGGGAAAACAAAAATAAACAATAAGAAAACCCTGTAAACCCAGAATTCATACTGAGTGAAAATACCCTTCGGGAATCAAGAAAAAAATCAACACATTCACAGACGAAGGAAAACTAAGAAAATTTATTATCCGACTATTTTAAAATGATGGCTAAAGGAGGTTATCAATATAGAATGATTTGACTATTCCTCCAAATTAAATTACTGGCAAGGAAAAGAAAAATGTGAACCAAAATACATTTACACATCTCAAACACAATCAATTAACCTATATTAAATGTAAACATGACATGCATACAAATATTTTTTAGCCACAATACAGAAACGTTCCAGTCATGCTAAATCCAACTAATTATTGATACTTATAAAATAGCAACTTCCAAATATTTTATTTTGATGTAATTACTTTATATATATAAACCATTTCAACATGCTGCCATAAATTATATTGCTCTCTGCTGATTTTACAAAGACTTTAATTCCACAAAAATCCTCAGATTTCCCAGGAGGGGTTATGCCTGACAATTTGTAATGATATAAACTCCATTTAACTTGACCTGAATCTTAAATTCAGAAAACAAAAGGAGCTAATCTAATGTTTCAAGAAAAGCAAGTGTCATGAAAGTGGATTAACTCTGATGACTAAAGTATTTCATTTATCAATGGCTGAGAGAATTGAAGAGTCAATAGGATGCAGGCAATTCAAAGCTCAGTCAACCTAAACCTGAGGGACCAATTTTAGGAATAGCTGTGTTACTCAGTGTTAATGCTCATTCAGCCCTTGATCTCTGCTGAGGATGTGAAGTAGTTGCTGACCACTGTGATATGGTGGCTTATTATGTTTAGAACTACTCAATGACTTCCTGTTGAATTGGTTTTAGTAACTTCTTTCTTAGAGCTTAATTATCAGAAATGAATTACTGGAAGATTAATATTTAAACCATGAGACTCAAATAAAAACCATTATATATGAAAGAGATTGGATTTACTTATGCTATCTACTTTTGCATTCCCTATTTGTCCTATCTATAGTGCATTTTAATCTCTTGCAGTAGCTTTTTCTTATTGCAGGGAAAATTTCCTAATTATTATTTTTTTCAATCTCTACAAATATGGACTGTTTTTATACTTCAGTGATAACCCTATAAATTCTAGCTTTCAATATGATACAAGTCAGAGCCCAACAAAGATGGCAGAGTTGGAAGATTCAGAGATCCCATGGACACACCAGAACTCCAGCTGCATGAAGGACAACTCTCTTGGAGAATGACCTGAGACCTAATAGAGCAGAGTTTCTACAGTTAGGGATATATAGAAAAGGCCACATTGAGATGGACAGAAGCATAGACACAAGTAGTCAGAATCCACCACTCTGACAAGATGAACCCAAAGAGACCCATAACCAGACACACTATAATTAAAATGCTCAAAGTCAATGATAAACAGAAAATCTTAAAAGCAGCAATAGAAAAAACAACTAGTTATGAACAAGGGTACTATCATAATATTATCAGCTAATTTTCAGCAGAAAATTTACAGGCCAGAAAGGACTGGCATGATATATTCAAAGTGCTAAAACAAACAAACCAAAAAAAACTTATAGTCAAGAATATTCTACACAAAAAGGTTATAATTCAGAATGAAGGGCTAATAAATAGTTTCCCAGACAAGCAAGTCTAAAGGAGTTCATGACCACTATACTAATCTTACAGGAAATGTTAAAGGGACTTTTCTTTAATGAAAGAGAATATGTCATAACTAGAAACAAATGAACAACAACAAAAAAATCACAAAAGAGTAAAATCTTTCTGGTAAAGAGAAACATATAGGAAAGGTAGTGGGTCACCACTCATAAAACTAGTATGAAAGTCGAAAGACAAAAGTAGCAAAATCATCTATATCTAAAATAATTAGATATGTGATACACAAAATAAGAAGATGTAATATATATGTCAATGACATAAAATGTGAGAAGAAGAATAAACATGTAGTGATTTTAGAAGACACTCTAACTTATTATATGACTTCACATATAGGATAAGAACTTAAAATATTTCACTGTGATTATTTTCCTCTTAATATTTGTACTAATGCTGTTATTTGTTTTAATTTTAAATAGAAAATTTCATTTAACAGGTTTTAAATTACAAGAAACATGTACATAAATATTTATGTAGTTTCCACTTCCAGCATGCTCCATTTCTTTGTGTGGATATACATTTCATTTAATACAACCTTCCCTCCATTTGAAGGATTTTGGTAAATCCTTCTTTTAATGTAGATCTCAGGTGATCAATTCTTTCAGCTTTTGTATACTGGAAAACATCCCATGGATCCACGCATGTGTGCTAAGTTACTTCAGTCATGTCTGATTCATTGCTACCCCCATGGACTGTAGCCCGCCAGGCTCCTCAGTCCATGGGATTATCCAGGAAAGACTACTGGAATGGGTTGCAATGCTCTCCTCCAGGGGATTTTCCCCACCCAGGGATCGAACCTGCATCTCTTACATCTCCTGCATTGGCAGTGGGTTCTGTACCACTAGCGCCACCCAGGGAAGCCAGAAGGATTGATGTAAATATATGTTTACTATTAAGCACTCACATAGGACTTCCTAGGTGGCTCAGTGGTAAAGAATCCGCTGGCCAAGCAGAATATGCAGGTTTCATTGCTCAGACGGGAAGATCCCCTGGAGAAGGGCATGGCAACCCACTCAGTATTCTTGCCTGGGAAATTCCATGGACAAAGGAGTCTGGCGGGCGACAGTCTATAGGGTCGCACAGAGTGACATTACTGAAGCAGCTGAGCACACACACAAGCACTCACATGAATAGTTTCCTATAATTGAAGACATAAAGAAATATAAATGCCACAACCGATGACTGCACGTACTAATAGCTGAGGACTTGACTACCCCTTCTTGGCAGAGTCATGGTAATGTATGTGAGTTTATAAAAGAATGAAGTGTGAAAAGAGAAAACACCTGAATTATAGGAAATCTAATCACCTAAGCATTAAATTTGATTATAGAAATCGAGTTTCATTTATATATATATATGTATACACACACACACATGTATGAACACAATGGTTTGAATAAAACTGTCACAGAACAATTCATCTACATACTTCAATTATAGTTAATGTATTAGCAAATATGAGGCAAAATGAAATTAAGATGAGGAAATACAATGTTGTGAAGCATGTATAAATTGGAAGGCATGTATACTGTATAGAAATATTAAATTTGTAGAGATTTTCTTCCATGCAGAACAATTTTTAGCATATCATTTTATGTTTTGATATGTGACACGATTCCTTTTAACAATTTCTGAGGGGCAGTTATATAATAAAGGGGAAACAGAAGTGAACAAGACTTTCTCATTACATATAATGTAGTATATGTAATTTCTGTTACATATACAAGAAATTACACAGATTAATAAAGGGTGTATACTGATTTGCACTGTGAAAAAAGAAGTAGACAGGAAAGATATGCGAGAAGAAATAAGTTAAATTGAGATCCCATGGATCACTGGGGAAGGAAGAATGGGTAACGACATATGTTTCTGTTAAAGGGAGCAGCTTAAGACATAGCTTTAACTGAGAGAGGGCAACCCATATTTGAGGAAAAAAATTTTCTTAGACTAAAAAAAAAACCCAAAACTACAATTTTCAGAAATTTTGTGTGTACAGCACAACACTATTATTTATTTGGAAAAATTAAAATATTAAGTCAAATACACCTCTGCCATACCAGTCTACTTTGTTGTTGTTGCTCAGTCGCCAAGTCGTGTCCAACTCTTCCGGACCCCACGGGACTGCAATACACCAGGCTTCCCTGTCCCTCTCCATCTTCCAGAGTTTGCCCAAGTTCATGTCCATTGCATTGATGATGCCATCCAGCCATCTCATCTTCTGTTGCCCACTTCTTCTGCCTTCAACCTTTCCCAGCACCAGGGTTTTTCCAATGATTCAGTTCTTTATATCAGTTCAGTTCAGTCAATCAGTCAGCTCTTTGCAACCCCATGGACTGCAGCACACCAGGCCTCCCTGTACATCTCCAACTCCTGGAGTTTACCCAACCTCATATCATATCCATTGTGTTGGTGATGCCATCCAACCATCACATCCTCTGTTGTCCCCTTCTCCTCCCACCTTCAATCTTTCCCAGAATCAGGGTCTTTTCAAATGAGTCAGTTCTTCACATCAGGTGGCCAAAGTATTGGAGTTTCATTTTCAACATCAGTCCTTCCAATGAACACTCAGGACTGATCTCCTTTAGAATAGACTGATTCAATTTCCTTGCAGCTCGAGAGACTCTCAGGAGTCTTCTACAACACCACAGTTCAAAAGCATCAATTCTTCCATGCTCAGCTTTCTTTGTAGTCCAACTCTCACATCCATACATGACCACTGGAAAAACCATAGCCTTGACTAGACGGACCTTTGTTGACAAAGTAATGTCTCTGCTTTTTAATATGCTGTCTAGATTGATCACAACTTTCCTTCCAAGGAGTAAGTGTCTTTTAATTTCATGGCAGTCACCATCTGCAGTGATTTTGGAGCCCAAAACATATAAAGTCTGCCACTGTTTCCACATCTATTTGCCATGAAGTGATGGGACTGGATGCCATGATCTTAGTTTTCTGAATGTTGAGCTTTAAGCCAACTTTTTCACTCTCCTCTTGCACTTTCATCAAGAGGCTCTTTAGTTCTTCTTCACTTTCTGCCATATGGGTGGTGTCTTCTGCATATCTGAGGTTATTGATATTTCTCGCAACAATCTTGATTCAAGCTTGTGCTTCATCCAGCCCAGCATTTCTCATGCTGTACTCTGCATATAAGTTAAATAAGCAGGGTAACAATATACAGCCTTGATGTACTCCTTTTCCTATTTGGAACCAGTCTGTTGTTCTGTGTCCAGTTCTAACTGTTGCTTCCTGACCTGCATACAGGTTTCTCAAGAGGCAGGTCAAGTGGTCTGGTATTCCCATCTCTTTCAGAATTTTCCACAGTTTGTTGTGATCCACACAGTCAAAGTCTTTGACATAGTTAATAAAGCAGAAATAGATTTTTTTTCTGAAACTCTCTTGGTTTTTTGATGATCCAGCAGATGTTCAAATCAGGAGGCCAAAGTACTGGAGCTTCAGCTTCAGAATCAGTCCTTTCAATGAGTGTTCAGTGTTGATTTCCTTTAGGATGAACTGGTCTGATGGCCATGCTGTCGAAGGGACTTTCAAGAGTCTTCTCCAGCACCACAGTTCGAAACCATCAATTCTTTGGCACTCTGCCAAAGTCTGCTGGTTGATTTTCAATGCTGTTTCATATGCTCTAATCATGACATCCTACATACAACAAAAAATATTTTAGGTTTCTATAAATGCAACATTTCTTTGTGTTGTATGGGACATTGGCTGCTGACTGCAAGCTATACTCTGCCTGTTTTTTATACAGAAGTTCTTTATACTTCCTCAGTCACACCCATGACAGTGTATATATCCTTAATGAAACAAACGTAAGCTGTACATGTTGGTTTACAATTGGTGGCAAGTTATCCAGTTTTTGTTTAAATAATGTTTAAAAACACCAGCATAGATTGGGAGAGAGAACACAGAATGGAGTGGCTATGTAGCACGTTGAGTATGGAATATGGAATAAATTTTACAAAATTGTTTTTTTGGCATATGGGCAATAAGAAACTATAGAGTGCTTTCATGGAAAAGAAGCCTATATGCATTCTGTTTAATCAAAGGTATTTTAAAATATTATTTTGAGGCTTTTATCTTATATATTTTGCTTTCAAGTTCCAGATGTGCTTTACACATTTATTAAAAAAAAAATATCTACCTCAAAGGAGCATTTTCCAATGTCTTTTTTAGTTAGCTGATAATAAATTAGAAGGCTAAATAACTCTGCTTTAAAAAATACATTTTTTATGTTGTTGAACCAGTTATTCTTTGACATTTGCTGGAAAAAAAATAGTGGAGTTGTGGAGTTGAAAAAAATCTCAGAACAAAGTATGTCCTGAGGGGCTCTCTTTTTCATGCTCTAAGGAAATACAGATGCATTCTTAGTCACGCATACCAACACATATCACTATTGATTGATATGATATTAACAACAAGTACTATAGCAACAAGAGGGCTTCCCAGGTGATACATTGTAAAAGAATCCACCTGCCACTGCAAACAGAGCAAGGGACACAAGCTCAATCCCTGGGTTGGGAAGATCTTCTGGAATAGGAAATGGCAAACTACTCCAGTATTCTTGCCTGCAAAATTCTATATACAGAGGAGTCTGGTGGGCTATAGTCCATAGGGTCACAAAGAGATGGACATGACTGAGCAACTTAACATGAATATTTATAGCAACTACAGAAATAATAATAATTACATAGCACTCCCTACATGTAAGACATGGTGATAAGTGCTACTTATATTTTTAATTTCTCCTCTTGGAAATGCTCCCAGGGTAGGATTATTAGTATCTCCACTCTGCAGCCAGAGAACTGGAGAAACATAGAGGTTAAGTAGTGACTTAATCAAGACTAATCAAGAGGTTATAAGTGGTGAAGAAGGGATTCCAGGTCCATTAGTTTAGCTTCAGAATCTATTTTATTACCTGTCATACAAAGTACTTTTAATAGATTTTACACCCTATCATCAGGTGAACATTCGTATTTACTTTTTCTCCAAAAGAGAACAGAAATAATGTTGAGAGAAAGGAAAATCAAGAGATGATGTTGAATAAAATGAATGTGAGCAAAGAAAAAAGCTAACACTTCACAACCACAAATTACCAGGTAAGTACAGACGAACAAGTTACGTAAGGTCTGAGCTTTTTTCTTTTACTTAATGATATAGAACAAAGAGACAGTTTGTATGTATAGAAGATAGAAAACTGTCTCTATGAAGATTGTCTTTTCAAATAAAAGAAAAATGGCACATAACAAAATCCCCCTCTCCCATTTTTGACGTGGAAAACAAATGTATGTGGATTTTTTGTTTATGTTGTTGTTTCAATTTTTTGTGTCAGTGCAAGTTAGCGGACTGTCATGTAATGCAGTATGTGTTCCTTGCTGACCCAGGGTGATTGCTGGCCCATTATGTTGTGAATTTTACATAAACTCTGCCGATCATTCAACTTTGGCAGGTTGTGTTTCTCTAAGGGCTAACAGGTGTGGTATGTATTTCCAGTCAGAAAATAAAATTTGAGCTATATCTTGATACCAACCAAATACAGCATTCAATAATATTAGTCATTACCTTCACAGTCTACTCTGTTAATATCTAAATTTTGGCATCAAATAGACTAGTTTAATGATGCTAACTCATTCCAGGAATGGTTTCTTACTTTCCTTCTATTAAAGGCCCATGTGGATTAAGAAAGCATTAAGGTGAAAAGTGAAAGTTTTAGTCACTCAGTCGTGTCTAACTCTTTGAGATCCCATGGATTGTAGCCCACCCCAATACTCGGTCCATGGAATTCTCCAGACAAGAATACTGGTGTGGGTTGCTATTTCATTCTCCAGTGGTTCTTCCCAACCCAGGGATGGAACGTGTGTCTCCTGCATTGCAGGCAGATTCTTTACTATCTGAGCCATGAGGAAAGTGCTACAGACTCGATAAAGATACCTTGCTTACTTGTCCAATATTATGGGATGTATGTCATATATCTAGAGAAGGATCACTCTTCTATGCTTATCATTAATTGGCTTACAACGTTAAGGTTTCTTCTAGATATCTTCCTATATTCCCAGTGGTGAGTCAAAACAAATATCATTAAAAAATGTTTTTATTTCACCTTGCACAAATTTAGCCTGCTCAGGAGAAGATTAGAGAAAATCAAGAAGAAAGATCAATTGCTTTCTCATTTGCCCATCATAACATTTAGAATTTAAGAACTACAGTGAAAAGTGTTAGTTGCTCCATCCTGTCTGACTCTTTGTGACCCCATGATCTGTAGCCCACCAGGCTCCTCTGTCCACAGGATTCTTCAAGCAAGAATGCTGGAGTGGATTGCCGCTTTTTTCTCCAGGGGATCATCCCAACCTAGGAATTGAACCTGGGTCTCCTGCATTGCAGGCAGATTCTTTTTTGAACCTGGGTCTCCTGCATTGCAGGCAGATTCTTTTCCACCTGAACCCACTGGGGAAGCCTTCAAATACTGTTGCTGCTACTGCTAAGTCGCTTCAGTCATGTCCGACTCTATGCAACCCCATAGACAGCAGCCCACCAGGCTCCCTCGTCCCTGGGATTCTCCAGGCAAGAACACTACTTCAAATACTACAGTAGTACTAATCTAAATGCAATTAACTTATGTTATAAAAGGTATTAGATTCCCCTTATTAGTTGCATTCATTCCTTCATAATTAGATACGTTCTGCTGGATCCTAGATCAACAGTCTGCTTTCTTCTGGACCATAAGTACTTCTGGACCATAAGTACCCTCCAGATTCTGATTCATTGCCCCAGAACCAACAGGCAGGTTTAAGTTCATGGTGACAACGTTAATTTACAAAGGAAAGTCTGTACTTCGACTTGTTAGTGGTAAAGGGTTCTCAGTAAAGTCCTGCATATGAGACATCTGAAGCTGCCTTTATGTTTCTTTTAGAGAACTCTATATCTGGCTTTTAGTTTATAGTGAGAGTCTATTGGAAACTACAAGAACAGAAACCATCTGTTTGTAATAAGGTCAAATGATTCAATTAGTTTATTACATAACCAGGAACTTTAAAATCAACAGGGAATCATACACATAATATTACATAAAAATTTTGTCAGTTATTATCTTAAGTATCAGAACATACTACAAAGACATTTACAACTCTATGGAGCCATTTTGTGAAATGTGTGTTAAAACTGTCACCTTTATAAAGTTATTTTAAATCTTCAAGTACAGTTTTTTAGAATTCAAATTTATGGAATGTTATTGCATTATCTTCTTACTTGAACAGGAATATGTGGCTGTCCATTTGGAAAAATATATACTGCTAAGCTACATTCATTCAATACAGTTTATCTGATTATATTTAAACCTTTCAATATGATTTTTATTTTACATATTACAGGCTTGATAACATGCACACCTCTCAAAGTAATCTTGGTTTATTTAAAATAATGGAGTACATTACACATAATCTAACTATATATATATATGTATATACATATATATATATATATATAACTATATTTCCATACCCCATTACTACTGAGTAGTGTGTCAAAGTGGGCTAAAATGTGAATGAGTAAATATCTGTTGTTATTCAATAATATTGAGGGAACTACAACAATGATTTGAATATAAAAGACAGTTTGATACTTAAATAATATGGAATTCGATGTTCATATTAGAACCCCATTTAGAAAAGATACTATTGAAAGTGTCTTGAAGAAAACTGGTTTTTATATCAATTTTAACAATAAATAATTGATGTGCAGAGATGATGTGCATAGGATTGCAATGGCAACTATAGTGATGAAGTTTAAACTGAAACAGCATCTAAAAGAAATTCTTGTATTTTTGAAAGTAAGAAATATCTAGTAAGATGATTTGAGAGTACAGCAGAATCTGCACAAAAGCACAAATAGTTAATCTCTCAGTAAGTTATAAGAAATTTGGCAGGTAGAATATATATTCTACATATATATGTATATATATGTACACATATATATGTGTGTCTGTGGGCTTTTCAGGTGGTGGTAGAGGTAAAGAACCAGCTGCCAATTGAGGAAACACGATAGGCAATGGGTTCAATCCCTGGTTAGAAAGATAACCCGGAGAAGGGCTCAGCAACCCACTACTATTCTTGCCTGGAGAATCCCATGGATAGAGGAGTTTTGCAGGCCACTGTCCATAACGTCACAAAGAGTTGGACACAACTGAAGCCACTTAGCACACACACACAAGTGTGTGTATGTGTGTGAATTATTCATTCATATATATTTTTAAGAGCAGATTATACTTATTTATATATACACACATGTTTTCTATAGGTCATATTTCATGTTCTAAGGGTGTTTTGTTATTTTTATTATTTATAACCTTTACTTTATACTGATGTATGCCTTTTTATGTATATAACTAATCGATTCAAACTCTTAATGGGTTTATAGAATATATTAATATTGTAGAAAATTTGTTATTGCACAGGCATTTTACATCACACCAAATTAACTTTCTTAACTGACACTTTACACAAAGCCATCACATTTGTTATAGACAAGGGTATAAAAGTACAGTCTGCACAGAAAATACATTAATTCCCTTAGGATGCCTGCAAGTATTCAGGGAGTATTCATTTTTTAACTCAATTTACTAACAGTCTAAGTTTTAAAGTAAAAAGCGATCTTGGGAATTATATTTAAGGTGCCATTTATCATCCCACTCATTAGTGATACAAAGAATATATCAGATGATGTTTTAAAATTTATCCAAATAGTGTTAAGTGAAATGTCAAATCTCAAAAGATTTCTAGCATTTCCCCAAATTCATAATATTCTTTTAAATTAATATCAGTAATTATAACATAACTTAATAAAAATGTATGTATATATTTTCATGATTGTACTTTGTGAAAACAATGATAAATTGGCACAGTTATTTCCTAATTTAAAAACTTTAAATAAATATTTTTATAAGAATATAACTCTAAGTCTTGAATAAGTTAAAATGTTACATTTCCATGATAGTTCTTATTATTAAAATAAAGGCATAAAAGTTTTGACTCAAATTAATAAACTTATGATTTCCCACCTTTATATTCACTGTGACCAACACTAATATGCAAAACTTGGATCTTTAAAATATTGTCTTCATTTTCTACCGATTAGCAAATGTAAATTAGTATATGTTAAGAATAGTATATAAATATGTATTGTAATGTAAATAAAAGTTATGATGATGAATAAATATATATTATTTGATAGCCTTATATTTATTTTGTATTTTTTCTTCTCATCTTCTAGTTATTTATTAAAACAGCTATACTTCCCTTTTTTCTTTCCTTTTTCTTTTTTTTTGAGCTGGCATTTTTATGAAATAAGTTATTTTAAAAGAGCAGTTCACTTACCAGTATTAGAGATCTAATTTCCCTGGGAATTTTGCTTTTTCATCAATGCTTATTAAACTCCACAAGCAATCAAAGCAGGGCTTTTTAAAGTGTAAGAGTTAATTATCTACCTTATTAATTTCTTCTAGATGAAGACAAAGGAATAGCAATCAAATTTTTCAACATTTTGTCATATTCAACAGGCAAACTAGTGAATTTCAGGGTAAGGAGTTTATCAGATGGTGTTTATTACATACATAGCAGAACTTTATCACTTGAATAGTTAAAATATGACTTGAACCAGAGCCTCAGCCAATACATATACATAGATAGTCAGCACTTCAAGTTTTTCTGCTCCTCTGGACTTCATAGTCACGGGTGCATTTCCATGCTATTCTATAAATATATTATGTGACAAAAAGAAATGAAAAGTAAAAAGAACTGCAGTTAAAAGGTTTTAGATTTCTAGAAACTAAGAAAAAGGTCATCTGGAAAAAGGGGTAGATAAAATCAAGCCAGAATCATTTTCCACTCCATTCATATTTCATTCTCATTCCTAAAGTTCAGGCACATGGCTCCTTATAATGTAGATAAGTCTGCATATCAAACCATATGACTCTTCAAATTTGCATATATTTATTATTTTAAAAACATTTGCAAATATTTATTTTTCTCTGATCGTCATTTTTGGAGCTTGAATCACATCTCTCTATACTGCACATACTATATATTTTTATGATTTAATTTCCTCTGACTGTCTTATATAAACTGGGGCTGTGAAACAAAGATGTACCGATGTACATGCCATGTTAAGTCACTTCAGTCCTGTCCGACTCTGTGTGACCCACTGGGCTGTAGCCTACCAGGCTCCTCTGCCAGTGGGATTCTCCAGGAAAGAATACTGGAGTCGGTTACCGTGCCCTCCTCCGGAAGATCTTCCTGACTCAGTGATCAAACCCACATCTCTTAAGTCTCCTGCCTTGGCAGGTGGGTTCTTTACCACTAGCTCCACCATTTCTAACCAAACTCTAAATTATTTTTTTTTTAACTTTTTTTTTCATTTATTTTTATTAGTTGGAGGCTAATTACTTCACAACATTACAGTGGATTTTGTCATACATTGCCATGAATCAGCCATGGAGTTACATGTATTCCCCATCCCGATCCCCCTTCCCACCTCCCTCTCCACCCGATTCCTCTGGGTCTTCCCAGTGCACCAGGCCCAAGCACTTGTCTCATGCATCCCACCTGGGCTGGTGATCTGTTTCACTATAGATAACATACATGCTGTTCTCTTGAAACATCCCACCCTCGCCTTCTCCCACAGAGTCCAAAAGTCTGTTCTGTCCTGTGTCTCTTTTTCTGTTTTGCATATAGGGTTATCATTACCATCTTTCTAAATTCCATATATATGTGTTAGTATACTGTAATGTTCTTTATCTGGGAGAAATAATAGCAAATTGGGAGAAAATAATAGCAAATGAAGAAACAGACAAAGGATTAAGCTCAAAAATATACAAGCAACTCCTGAAGCTCAATTCCAGAAAAATAAATGACCCAATCAAAAAATGGGCCAAAGAACTAAACAGACATTTCTCCAAAGAAGACATACAGATGGCTAACAAACACATGAAAAGATGCTCAACATCACTCATTATCAGAGAAATGCAAATCAAAACCACAATGAGGTACCATTACACGCCAGTCAGGATGGCTGCTATCCAAAAGTCTACAAGCAATAAATGCTGGAGAGGGTGTGGAGAAAAGGGAACCCTCTTACACTGTTGGTGGGAATGCAAACTAGTACAGCCACTATGGAGAACAGTGTGGAGATTTCTTAAAAAACTGGAAATAGAACTGCCATATGACCCAGCAATACCACTTCTGGGCATACACACTGAGGAAACCAGATCTGAAAGAGACACGTGCACCCCAATGTTCATCACAGCACTGTTTATAATAGCCAGAACATGGAAGCAACCTAGATGCCCATCAGCAGACAAATGGATAAGGAAGCTGTGGTACATATAAACCATGGAATATTACTCAGCCGTTAAAAAGAATTCATTTGAATCAGTTCTAATAAGATGGATGAAACTGGAGCCCATTATACAGAGTGAAGTAAGCCAAACTCTAAATTAATGATGAGAAAGGTTATCTTATTTAGAGAAATATAGAGTTATGCAGATTTACTGTTACTTTATAAATAAAATTAAGGACAATTATTTAAGTGAACACATAATGACATTAAATTACATTTCTAGTATAGCAAATGTTAACATTTTTGAAATAGTCTGATGGCACCTTATCTAAAATTGAAAAGTAATAACACAATTTTTCTCCTTCCATCTCGTATACAGAATATCCCATTTAAGTTTTTAGAAAGGATACTGATGCATCAGAGTAATTTTAGTTTATTCCAAACAGTTGACTAGCAATGATGCTACAAACAATTTCCTGGTTACATTTTTACATTTTCAATTTTTAACAAGCATATTTGTATTAAAAGCAATGTGACATCATGAAAACAGGAGACTAGCAAACTTCTTACCTGAAAGCCTGTACCCTTGGGTATTATCATGTGAAGTTAGATGTATATATTATAGATGCATTCTATTTAAGTAGCAAGTGTGAACAAGTGACTATGACTGTGGCTCAGATCATGAACTCCTTATTGCCAAATACAGACTTAAATTGAAGAAAGTAGGGAAAACCACTAGACCATTCAGGTATTATAAAGTCAAAACCCTAACGATTATACACTGGAAGTAACAAATAGATTTAAGGGACTAGATCTGATAAACAGAGGGTCTGATGAACTCTGGATGGAGGTTCATGACAATGCACAGGAGACAGGGATTAAGACCATCCCCAAGAAAAAGAAATGCAAAAAAGCAAAATGGCGGTCTGAGGAGGCCTTATAAATAGCTGTGGAAACAAGAGAAGCAAAAAGCAAAAGAGAAAAGGAAAGATATTCCCATTTGAATGCAGAGTTCCAAAGAATAGCAAAGAGAGATAAGAAAGAATTCCTCAGTGATCAGTGCAAAGAAATAGAGAAAAGGGAAATAGAGAATAGGGTAAGACTAGAGATGTCTTCAAGACAATTAGAGATACCAAGGGAACATTTCATGAAAAGATGGGACTAATAAAGGACAGAAATGGTATGGACCTAACAGAAGCAGAAGATATTAAGAAGAGGTGGCAAGAATACACAGAAGAACTGTACAAAAATATCTTCATGACCCAGATAATCATGATGGTATGATCACTCACCTAGAGCCAGTCTAGGAATGTGAAGTCAAATGGGCCTTAGGAAGCATCACTACTGACAAAGCTAGTGGAGGTGATGGATCTCCAGTTGAGCTATTTCAAATCCTAAAAGATTATTCTGTGAAAGTGCTACATTAAACATGCCAGCAAATTTGGAAAACTCAGCAGTGGCCACAGGACTGGAAAAGGTCCGTTTTCATTCCAATCCCAAAGAAAGGCAATGCCAAAGAATGCTCAAACTACTGCACAATTGCACTCATCTCACACGCTAGTAAAGTGATGCTCAAAATTATCCAAGCCAGGCTTCAGCAATACGTGAACCGTGAACTTCCAGATGTTCAAGCTGGTTTTAGAAAAGGCAGAGGAACCAGAGATCAAATTGCCAACATACATTGCATCATCAAAAAAGCAAGAGTTAAAAAAAAAAAAAAAACCCATCTATTTCTGATTTATTGACTATCCCAAAGCCTTTGACTGTGTGGATCACAATTAACTGTGGAAAATTCTTCAAGAGATGGGAATACCAGGCCACCTGACCTGCCTCTTGAGAAACCTGCATGCAGGTCAGGAAGCAACAGTTAGAACTGGACATGGAAAAACAGACTGTTTCCAAATAGGAAAAGGAGTATGTCAAGGTTGTGTATTGTCACCCTGCTTATTTAACTTATATTCAGAGTACATCATGAGAAATGCTGGACTGGAGGAAGCACAAGCTTGAATCAAGATTACCAGGAGAAATATCAATAATGTCAAATATGCAGATGACACCACCCATATGGCAGAAAGTGAAGAAGAACTAAAGAGGCTCTTGATGAAAGTGAAAGAGGAGAGTGAAATAAGTGGCTTAAGCTCAACTTGCAGAAAATATATCAGACAGCATTTCAAAAAGCAGAGACATTACTTTGCCAACCAAGATCCATCTAGTCAAAGATATGGTTTTTCCAGTAGTCTTGTATGAATGTGAGAGTTGGATTATAAAGAATGCTGAGCACTGAAGAACTGATGCTTTTGAACTTTGGTGTTGGAGAAGACTCTTGAGAGTCTCTTGGACTGCAAGGAGATCCAACCAGTTCATCCTAAAGGAAACCAGTCCTGACTATTCATTGTAAGGACTAATGTTGAAGCTGAAACTCCAATACTTTGGGCACCGGGTGCGAAGAGTAGACTCATTTGAAAAGACCCTGATGCTGGGAAAGATTGAGGGCAGGAGGAGAAGGGGACAACAGAGGATAAGATGGTTGGATGGCATCACTGACTCAATGGGCATGAGTTTGAGTAAGCTCAGGGAGTTGGTGATGGACAGGGATGCCAGGCATGCTACAGTCTGTGGCAAATAGTCAGATATGACTGAGCAACTGAACGGAACTGAACTGTGAACAAGTAGCAAGTAGAATTTGTGAATGCAAAGTCTCAAGGAAGGGCATCCGTACTGAATTTTCCATGCAATCAGAATAAATTTCTTTACTTTCAAGATTAAGATCAACTTATGTTTAAGGATCTAGAAATAAGTTTTGACTTTAAAGAAGGAAGGAAGGCAAAGGAGATTAAAAACTGGTGGTGTTGGTGGTTTAGTCACTAAGTCATGTCCTACTCTTGCATCCCCATGAACTCTGTCCATAGGATTCTCCACAAGAATACTGGAATGGGTTGTCATTTTCTTCGCCAAGGGATCTTCCTGACCCGGAATCAAACCCAGGTCTCTTGCATTGCAGGCAGACTCCTTACTCACTGATCTGCAATGTAAGATAACCTAAAAACTGAGAGATACTCAAAAAACCTAAGCATTGAATGACACAGCTATACATAGAGAGAGAAACCAAGAGTCCATGGATTTGTCTTTCTCATTAAGTAAAAGTTCTAATATATGAAGGGGTTTATGAAGGATATACTGTGTAAGCCAATTTGAAATAGAAGATGTACTGATATTATAAAAAGTTACTTATATTAGCACTTTAAAGTTTATAAAATTATTCATAATATTCATGTGTTGATTTCCATATTTGAACATTTTTTTAAAATCAAATAAATATTGAAGATAAAGAAACTATATACATTTTGTCACACCTATATGATATAACACATACATTTAGGATAAAAGTAATGATTGTAACACTCAGCTACACTGATTGATCTGAAACTAATAATATAACAAATTTTTCAAACTCTTTACATAAGCATTTCATCCTAAAATAGCTAGGAGATACATTAAAGAATCTGTAAAGGCCTTAGCTTTTAGCTAATAGCTATTATTAGCTAATAGCTAAAGTGAAAAATCTTATCATCAGGAGTGAAATAATGGTTATTTTATTTTAAAACCTAACGCATGAAGAAAGCTAAGCACCGAAAAAGTGATGCCTTTGAACTGTTGTGTTGGAGAAGACTCTTGAAAGTCCCTTGGTCTGCAAGGAGACCCAACCAATCCATCCTAAAGGAGATCTGTCCTGGGTGTTCATTGGAAGGACTGATGCTGAAGCTGAAACTCCAATACTTTAGCCACCTCATGTGAAGAGTTGACTCATTGAAAAGACCCTGATGCTGGGAGGGATTGGGGGCAGGAGGAGAAGGGGACGACAGAGGATGAGATGGCTGGATTGCATCACCGACTTGATGAACATGAGTTTGAGTAAACCTCGGAAGTTGGTGATGGATAGGAAGGCCTGGCGTGCTGCGATTCATGGCGTCGCAAAGAGTCGGACATGACTGAGCAAGTGAACTGAACTGAACTGAACGTGCTCTAAGCAAAATTCTTGCTGGTTCTGTCCTCTTTAAGATTAATGGTTACTTGTGACTGGAAACAAGCATTGCTAATCAATGAAACAAAAAGTTAAAATACAAACACATGGAGGCTAAATAACACAATTCTGAAAAACCAACAAATCACAGAAGAAATCAAAAAAGAAATCAAATTATGCATAGAAATGAATGAAAATGAAAACACAACAACCCCAAACCTATGGAATTCAGTAAAAACAGTGTTAAGGGGAAAGTTCACAGCAATACAAGCTTGCTTCAGAAACAGGAGAAAATTCAAATAAATAACCTATCTCTACACCTAAAGCAACTAGAAAAAGAAGAAATGAAGAACCCCAGGGTTAGTAGAAGGAAAGAAATCATAAAAATTAGGGCAGAAATAAACGCAAAAGAAACAAAGGAGACCATAGCCAAAATCAATAAAGCTAAAAGCTGGTTTTTTGAGAAGATAAATAAAATATACAAACCATTAGGCAGTCTCATCAAGAAACAAAGGGAGAAAAATCAAATCAACAAAATTAGATATGAAAATGGAGAAATCACAACAGACAACATAGAAATACAAAGGATCATCAGAGACTACTACCAGCAACTATATGCCAATAAAATGGCCAACTTGGAAGAAATGGACAAATTCTTAGAAAAGTACAACTTTCCAAAACTGAACCAGGAAGAAATAAAAGAAAATTAACAGACCCATCACAAGCACAGAAATCAAAACTGTAATCAGAAATCTTCCAACAAACAAAAGCCCAGGACCAGATGGCTTCACAGCTGAATTCTACCAAAAATTTAGAGAACAGGTAACATCTATCCTATGCAAACTCTTCCAGAAAATTGCAGAGGAAGGTAAATTCCAAATACACTCTATGAGGCTAATATCACCCTAATACCAAAACCAGACAAAGATGCCACAAAAAAAGAAAACTACAGGCCAATATCACTGATGAACATCGATGCAAAAATCCTTAACAAAATTCTAGCAAACAGAATCCAACAACATATTAAAAAGATCATATATCATGACCAAGTGGGCTTTATCTCAGGGATGCAAGGATTCTTCAAAATTTCAAATCAATCAATGCGATACACCACATTAACAAATTGAAAGATAAAAACCATATGATTATCTCAATAGATGCAGAGGAAACCTTTGACAAATTTCTACATCCATTTATGATAAAAACCCTCCAGAACACAGGCATAGAAGGAACATATGTCAACATAATAAAAGCCATATATGATAAACCCACAGCAAACATTATCCTCAATGGTGAAAAATTGAAAGCATTTCCCCTAAAGTCAGGAATAAGACAAGGATGCCCACTATCACCACTACTATTCAACATAGTTTTGGAAGTTTTAGCCATAGCAACCAGAGAAGAAAAAGAAATAAAAGGAATCCATATAGGAAAGGAAGTAAAACTCTCACGGTCTGCAGATGACATGATCCTCTACATAGAAAACCCTAAAGACTCAACCAGAAAATTATTAGAGCTAATCAATGAATATAGTAAAGTTGCAGGATATAAAATAAGCACACAGAAATCCCTTGCATTCCTATACACTAACAATGAGAAGTCAGAAAGAGAAATTAAGGAAACAATTTTATTCATCATTGCAATGAAAAGAAAAAAATACTTAGGAATAAATCTACCTAAAGAAACAAAAGACCTATATATAGAAAACTATAAAACACTGATGAAAGAAATCAAAGATGACACAAATAGATGGAGAAATATACCATGTTCAGAGATTGGAAGGATCAATATACTGAAAATTAGTACACTATTCAAAGCAATCTATACAATCAATGCAATCCCTTTCAGGCTACCAACGGTATTTTTCAGAGAACTAGAACAAATAATTTCACAATTTGTATGGAATTACAAAAAATCTCAAATAGCCAAAGCAATCTTGAGAAAGACGAATGGAACTGGAGGAATCAACCTGCCTGACTTCAGGCTATACTACAAAGCAATAGTCACCAAGTCAGTATAGTACTGGCACAAAGACAGAAATATAGATCAATGGAACAAAACAGAAAGCCCAGAGATAAATCCACCCACCTAAGGACACCTTATATTTGACAAAGGAGGCAAGAACATACAATGGAGAAAAGACAATCTCTTTAACAAGTGGTGCTGGGAAAACTGGTCAACCACTTGTAAATGAAACTAGAACACTTTCTAACATCTTACACAAAAATAAACTCAAAATGGTTTAAAGATCTAAATGTAGATCAGAAACTATAAAAGTCCTAGAGGAAAATATAGGCAAAACACTCTGATGTAAATCATAGCACGATTCTCTAGGACCCACCTCACAGAGTAATGGAAATAAAAGCAAAAATAAACAAAAGGGACCTAATTAAACTTAAAAGCTTTTGCACAACAAAGGAAACTATAAGCAAGGTGAAAAGATAGCCTTCAGAATGGGAGAAAATAATAGCAAATGAAGCAATTGACAAAGAATTAATCTAAAAAATATACAAGAAACTCCTACAGCTCAATTCAAGAAAAATAAGGGACCCAATAAAAAAAATGGGCCAAAGTACTAAACAGACATTTCTCCAAAGACATACAGATGGCTAAAAAACACATGAAAAGATGCTCAACATCACTCATGATCAGAGAAATGCAAATCAAAACCACAGTGAGGTACCATGTCATACCAGTCAGAATGGCTGCTATCAAAAAATCTACAAACAATAAATGCTGGAGAGGGTGTGGAGAAAAGGGAACCCTCTTACACTGTTGGCAGGAATGCAAACTAGTACAGCCACTATGGAGAACAGTGTGGAGATTCCTTAAAAAACTGGAAATAGAATTGCCATATGATCCAGCAATTCCACTGCTGGGTATACACACTGAAGAAACCAGAATTGAAAGAGACATGTGTACCCCAATGTTCATTGAAGCACTGTTTACAATAGCCAAGACATGGAAGCAACTAAGATGTCCACTGACAAATGAATGGATAAGAAAGCTGTGGTACATATAAATGATGGAATACTACTCAACTATTAAAAAGAATGCATTTGAATCAGTTCTAATGAGGTGGATGAAACTGGAGCCTATTATACAGAGTGAAGTAAGTCAGAAAGAAAAGACCAATACAGTATATTAATGCATATATATGGAATTTAGAAAGATGGTAATGATGACCCTATAAGCGAGACAGCAAAAGAGACGCAGATGTAAAGAACAGACTTTTGGACTCTGTGGGAGGTGAGGGTGGGATGATTTGAGAGAATAGCATTGAAACATGTATATTACCATATGTGAAATAGATCACCAGTCCAGGTTTGATGCATGAGACAGGGTGCTCAGGGCTGGTGCACTGGGATGACCCTGAGGGATGGAATAAGGAGGGAGGTGGGAGGTCTTCCTCCCTCAGTATTTTATTATCAAATCCATACATTATGAACAAAAATAAATACAACATTCATCTAAAAATATAACACCCAGTCTTGTAGCCTGCTTTACTATTACTATCATTTTATTTCCATAGCTAACTGTCTTGTTGCCACAATCAGATTAAAAAAAAAAATCTTGCAATGATTTTTCTTGCAGTGAAAATTTAGTCTCTAAACACCTAGGAAGTTCCTTGACTTTCAAGAAAAAAAAAAGAAAAGAAAAAGCGCCTCTCTTTTTTAAATAAATTGTCATTATAAATACTATTTCAACCATGAAAAAATAGAGAAGTGTTTTAAGATAGTCAACAGGGATGATATTTTATATGCTAATTTCACTGAAATTTTTCTCCTATGAAATATACATAAACTTTTAAAACAATCACTTCCACATGAGTACAAGTGGTTGGTGATGAGAAAACAATGTATCAAAATTGCAGTAGGGAATGAATTCAAGTGTTACAAAGTTGTCCATATATTATCAGCATGTTAATGGCAAAAAGTATTTAAAAAGCCAAACCATCAGCTTCTGGAACAAAGAGAATGCTTATTAGTATTACTTTTAAAAGATCAAGTAAATATTTTCCATCCAGTAGAAATACATTTTCATTTTTAAAGATAATCAGTAATTCTCTGCATATTTCCAAAGTAACAAAGTGTAACATATTATTCTAAACTCAGATCACAAAGAAAAGAATAAAGAGTGGAAAGAAGAGTTGGAAAGGAGGAGGAGGAGAAATAGAAATGAAGAGGACATTTACAAAGTAAAAGTTGATAGCAGATGTTGATTATCAGAAGCATGAGTTTTTTAATCAGCATAGTTCTTTATATCATTATAAGCTTTGTACCTAAAACACATTTCATTTACTGTTTAAGCATTAACAATGCATTTCCTACACTTATTAATAAGAACTCTGAAAAATTTACAGTATCCCATTATGTTATGACTTATGCAAGAACAAGTTAAGTTGCTCATTATAGAATGAAGACAATTTGTACACTGGAATTTTACTACACATATATATGTAGAACTATAACATTCTGACTAAGTAACTATGTAGGGAGCTATAGCTATTATTCTACTACAGGGCTCTAGCAATTCTCAATTAAGAAGTGAAAACAAACAACTTTTAAGAATTTCTTTTAATTAATAGGTACATGGTGGCTTCTCTAGTGGCTCTGTGGTAAAGAATCCTCTCGCCAATACAGGAGACATGTTTGATCTGTGATCTGGGAAGATCTCACATGACATGGAGCAACTAAGCCCGTGCTACAACTCCTGAGACATGCTCTAGAGCCTGGGAGCTGCAACTGCTGAGCCCACACACCACAACTACTGAAGCCCATGCACTCTATAGAGACCGAGTTCTGCAACAAGTCACCAGAATGAGAAGCCCATGCACTGCAACTAGAGAGCATCACACACTTGCCACAACTAGAGAAAAGCCTGCACAGCAATAAAGACTCAGTACAGCCAAAAAGAAATAAATCAATCAATAATGATTTTAAAAATAAATACATGGAGAGGAGTGTTTAGGATTGACACAACACTGACATTCAGAAATTTTATCTCAAACCAGTCATATTATTTATGTTTCACCATGCTAGATCTGAGAGACAGAGTGCCTGATGAACTATGGATGGAGGTTCGTGACACTGTACAGGAGACAGGAATCAAGACTATCCCCAAGAAAAAGAAAGGCAAAAAAGCAAAATGGCTGTATGAGGAGGCCTTGCAAATAGCTGTGAAAAGATGGGAAGTGAAAAGCAAAGGAGAAAAGGAAAGATACACCCATTTGAGTGCAGAGTTCCAAAGAACAGCAAGGAGAGATAAGAAAGCCTTCCTCGGAGATCAATGCAAAGAAATAGAGGAAAAAAATAGAAAGGGAAAGACTAGAGATCTTTTCAAGAAAATTAGAGATACCAAGGGAACATTTCATTCAAAGATGGGCTCAATAAAGGGCAGAAATGATAGGGATCTAACAGAAGCAGAAGCTATTAAGAAGAAGTGGCAAGAATACACAGAAGAACTGTACAAAAAGATCTTTACGACCCAGATAATCATGATGGTGTGATCACTCACCTAGAACCAGACATCCAGAATGTGAAGTCAAGTGGGCCTTAGGAATCATCACTATGAACAAAACTAGTGGAGGTGATGGAATTCCAGTTGAGCTATTTCAAATCCCGAAAGATGATGGTGTAAAAGTGCTGCACTCAATATGCCAGCGAATATAGAAAACTCAGCAGTGGCCACAGGACTGGAAAAGGCCAGTTTTCATTCCAATCTCAAAGAAAGGCAATGCCAAAGAATGCTCAAACTGCTGCACATTTGCAATCATCTCACATGCTAGTAAGGTAATGCTTCAAATTCTCCAAGCAAGGTTTCAGCAGTACGTGAACCGTGAACTTCCAGATGTTCAAGCTAGTTTTAGAAAAGGCAGAGGAACTAGAGATCAAATTGACAACATCTGCAGGATCATTGAAAAAGCAAGAGTGTTCCAGAAAAATATCTATTTCTGCTTTATTGACTATGCCAAAGTCATTGACTATGTGGTTCACAATAAACTGGAAAATTCTGAAAGAGATGGGAATACCAGGCCACCTGACCTGTCTCTTGAGAAACCTGTATGCAGGTCAGGAAGCAACAGTTAGAACTGGACATGGAACAACAGACTGGTTCCAAATAGGAAAAGGAGTACGTCAAGGCTGTATATTGTCACTCTGCTTATTTAACTTATATGCAGAGTACATCATGAGAAACGCTGGGCTAGAGGAAGCACAAGCTGGAATGAAGATTGCCAGGAGAAATATCAATAACCTCAGATATGCAGATGACACCACCCATATGGCAGAAAGTAAAGAAGAACTAAAGAGCCTCCTGATGAAAGTGAAAGAAGAGAGTGAAAAAGTTGGCTTAAAGCTCAACTTTCAGAAAACTAAAATCATGGTATCTGGTCCTATCACTTCATGGGAAATAGATGGGGAAACAGTGGCTGACTTTATTTTTCTGGGCTCCAAAATCACTGCAGATGGTGATTGCTGCCATGAAATTAAAAGACACTCCTTGGAAGGAAAGTTATGACCAATCTAGACAGCATATTGAAAAGCAGAGACATTACTTTGCCAACAAAGGTCCATCTATGTTTTTTCCAGTGGTCATGTACAGATGTGAGAGTTGGACTATAAAGAAAGTTGAGTGTTGAAGAACTTATTCTTTTGAACTGTGGTGTTGGGAAGACTCTTGAGAATCCCTTGGACTGCAAGGAGATCCAACCAGTCCATCGTAAAGGAGATCAGCCCTGGGTGTTCATTGGAAGGGCTGATGTTGAATCTGAAACTCCAATACTTTGGCCACCTGATGTGAAGAGCGGACTCTTTTGAAAAGACCCTGATGTTGGGAAAGATTGAAGGCAGGAGGAGAAGGGGATGACAGAGGATGAGATGGTTGGATGGCATCATCGACTCAATGGACATGGGTTTGAGTGGACTCCGGGAGTTGGTGATGGACAGGGAGGCCTAGCGTGCTGCGATTCATGGGGTCGCAAAGAGTCAGACATGACTGAGCGACTGAACTGAACTGATGTGATTTCAACTGCTCTGGAAAGTAACAGAAGCACAAAAATGTTCAATAAAGAATAGACTTTAAGAAATATAGTAATAGAAGTTTGTAAAAAACACAGTAACTAAAACATTCAAACCTCACTGTACAGATCCAAAAGTATGCTGTAAAAAATACAGGAAAAAATCAGCAAACCCAAACAGACCAAACATATTATCCAATCTGAGTAAAAAGAGAAAATGGAGAAGAAAAATATAGTCTTGGGAGTGTACAAGATAATGTAAATTGCCTAACATTTTTACTGTCAGAGTTCTAGGAAGAAAGAAAAAGTGTGGAGCTTAGAGAGAATAGTTAAATAATGGTTAGCAACTTCACAATAATTTTATAAAGTCATGAGCCAACATGACAAATAGGACAAACTCCATATAGGAAAATATCCAAAGAAATCCAGCTGCTGAAAGAAAAAAAATTAAAATAATAAGAAGAAGAATAGAAAAGTAACAACAACAAAACAAAAAACAGAGAAAACTCCAAATATTTAGAAGTGAATTGGTCATGTATGTTGGAAATTATGTCAAGATGTTTGCTAGTAAGTTCAAGAATAGCAAGTCACTGAGTATACACTAGTAACCTAAGAAAAAAGGGGAGGAGGAAAGAGAAATGAAAGCAAAAGAATATTCTAAGATAGCAAATTGCTTTGCATTTGCAATAACAGTAAAAGATTTCTCACCCAATTCAATTTAAAGATATGCCAGAGAAATATACTTAGGTACAGGTGATTTTATTGTTGGAGTAGCATGTTTCCAAGATCTTTAGAGAATTCTTTTGTTCTTAAACATATATTGGTCTAATTCAATTTATGATATTTCTGAATATATATCTGTCTATACTTCAAGACCTGGGAATAGTGTTAGTTATTATTGCAATGAAAGCAATATCCATGTTGGGATAAAATTTTTGAGACGTAAATTCCTTTGACACAGATGGGGATCTGATGGAAGAGGACTTTGTTATTTCCCTTTCAGTTATATATACCAAGTAGAGTAATAGAATCTGAGTTAAAATATGGGACACTGTTCATCTTCAAATATCTTGCTGCTTAAGTTAATATTTCTGTTATAAGGTCAAATAGCTTGGTAAACCACTTTTTAAAATAAAATAATTTGTTTTCATTTTTGTAGGCTTTTTAGTTTCATATTTATTATTAAGAAGACCTTGATCATCCCTGGTTGAAAGGCTTATAAGTCATTGAATTAATTTCAAGAAGAAATAAAACTTCATGAAACACAATAGCTGATTTTAGACAATTCTCGTGTTGTCTATGATATTTCCTTATATTTTTCTATAAATGTCTCAAGAAAAGGAGTATATAGCACTTTCTCAATGCTCAGTTATGATATATGTTATACTTTAATTTTTTTTGTTTCTTTACTCCTTATAGCTAAATTTCTTCAATGAAATCCTCAATGTTGAAGAGAAAACCAAGATTTAAAAGCTATCAGCTTCATTGATCTTATATAATTGCATTTATCATCATTGGAAGGTACAATAGTATGCTGAAGAATATTTCAAAATATTTATTTGCCTATTGTCTTCTAAAAGTAATTTGTTATACTCAATTTTGAGTGATTAGTGAATAGACTATAATTCATATTAACAATAAAGTTGGTTTGAAATACTTATCAAATTGAAATTTTTGAATATATTTAATATGTTATTGATGCTAATGCATTAGAATTATTTACCATATGTGGATGCAAATATCAGCTATACATTATTTCTAAGTACACATTTCTTAACCATTTTCTAGAAGAGTTTCTAGTCAGATTTCAGAGACTGCACATTGCCACTTCAGAGATTACACACTTACATGAGGAAAGAGACAGTTTTACACTATCAATGCCTATAAAATAGCCTGTTATATTTACAGGCAATACTCTGTTTAATGAAATATGGCAGGAGATACTGCCAATTTGTTAAAAAAAAATTTTATTTTTTTCCTTACAGTGACAACAGTTGGATTACCTACTAAATTTTCTCAATGACCTGATATTATTTATCTTGGAAAAGTGGAGAATACTCTCACTTTTCTTTAAATAAAAATTTATACTTAGCTTTCACTTACTCAGTTTCATAACTTAGGTTAGGATTAACAAAGAGGGGAAGAGAGAATGGATGGTATGTTGCACTATAGGGATATGATAATCAGTAAAATAAACATATCCCATGACTTGTGCATGTGTGCTAAGTCACTTCAGTTGTGTTTGACTCTTTGTGACCCTATGAATTGTGGCCTGCTAGGCTCCTCTTTCCACGGGATTCTCCAGGCAAGAAGACTGGAGTGGGTTGCCATGCCTTCTTCCAGGGGGCCTTCCCCCAGGGGGCCTTCCCGAACCAGGAATCAAACCTACGTTTCTTACGTTTCCTACATTGGCAGATGGGTTCTTTCCTAGATAGTTAAAATGGTAAAGAATTGCCATCTCCATGTGGGAGACCTGGGGTTGATCTCTAGGTCCAGATCCCCTGGAGAAGGGCATGGCAACCCACTCCAGTATTCTTGCTTGGGGAATTACATGGACAGAGGAGCCTGATGGGCTACAGTCCATGGGGTCACAAAGAGTTGGACACGATTGAGTGACTAACACACACATACACAGTGCCACCTGGGAACCCTCTCTCTTGCTGTATTCCACATGATAAAGTACAGAATGAAATTCCCTGTCTATAGTTTAACATAGTGCTTAAAAGACTAGGTTCTGGTGGGGAGGGATAAATTGGGACACTGGGATTGATACACACACACTAATATATATATTAAGTAGATAACTAATAAAAACCTACTGGTTTTTTTTTTGGCACAGGGAATACTACTCAATACTCTATAAAGACTTATATGGGAAAGAATCTCAAAAAGAATAGGCATATGTGTAACTGATTCACTCTACTCTTCAGGAGAAATTTTTATGCTTTGGGAACCATACTCTCATCCTTACTCTTGCTGTTCTGGATTAGGAAAATGGAAATCTCATGGCTTCAACCCAGTTCACTGTTAAGTGTTTCTGCTCCATTTTTGGTTCACAGAGGCATTCTTCTTTATTACTAACTATGCCTATTGCTTTTCAGTTTTCATAAAATCTATCCTTTACTCCTTTGTGTTTAAAAATACATAATTTTTTTAAAAACAGAGCTACCATATGACCTTGCAATCCCACTCTTGGGCATAAACCCAGAGAAAAACATGGTCCAAAAGCATTCATGCACCCCAGTATTCATTGTAGCATTGTTTACATACCAAGACATGGAAGCTGCCTAAAAATTCATCAACAGAGGAATGGATAAAGAACATGTGGTACATATATACAATGGAATATTACTCATCCATCAAAAATAATTAAATAATGTCATTTACAGCAACATTGATGGATGTAGAGATTGTCATGCTGAGTGAAGACAGAGAAGGAGAAATATTATATGACATCCTTTATATGCAGAATCTAAAAGGAAATGATACAAATGAACTATTTACCAAACAGAAACAGACTCACAGATTTAGAGAATGAACTTATGGTTGCCAGGGGTGACGGATGGGGGTGGAAAGGATAGGGATTTGGGTACCAATGGACACACTGCTATATTTAAAATGAATAACCAACAAGGGTGTACTGCTTAGCATAGGGAACTCTGCTCAACATTATGTGGTGGCCTGGATGGGAAGGGAATTGGGGGAGAATGGATATATGCATATGCATGGCCAAATTCCTTTGTGGTCCGCCTGAAACTATGACAACATTGTTAATCAGCTATACTCCAAAATAAAATACACAGGTTTTTTAAAAAACTATAGCACTTTATAATTCAGGAACATCACAATAGTATACTTTTAATTTAACTATTTTTTATATACCTTATATGTGTAAAACATTTTAAGTTGTGTGTGCTATCATTTCCATAATAATTTAATTTTTTAAATTAAATAGACACTTATGTTTGGATACATTCTTAAGATCAAAAACCAGGTAAGTTTTCAAGAATGAACTAGTACACTAACTTGATAGGTTAATCTATATTAGGTTTCAATAATTATTTTTCTATTTCTTATGTTTTCTATAGCGGGAAACCTTTGTGGAGAGCTATTGTGTTCCTTCCCTCTGTTCTGTCTGCTTAGGAGGGGCTCTTCTGGCACCAAGACTCAGTCATTCAGTCATGTCTGACTCTTGCAATCCCAGAGACTGTAGCCCTCAGGCTCCTCTGTCCATGGGATTTCTCAGGCAAGAATATTGGAGTGGGCTGCCATTTTCTTCTCCAGGGGATCTTTCTGAACCAAGGATTAAATCCATGTCGAAGGCCTGGATATCTTTTATTATTTTCAACACAAGAAATATCCGTTCCTATCAAGCTGATCCCATCCCTTATTCTTTCAATATTAATCTTGGTCGTGTGACATTTTAATTGGGCGTTATATGCTTCCCTCTTCTTCAACACCAGCAAGCTTCCAGAGAACAGCTGTTCTACCAGCTTGGGCCTGGGAGTTAAGAGCCGAAGGATTCTACTGCAGCCACATTCCATGAGCAAGGACTAGCAGGTCAGTGTAGCTCAAGTGAAGGGAACGCAAGTGCAAGGAGAAGGAGGTGGTGTCAGGAGAGTAACAAAAACTGATTCCTGCAGAGCCTTGTAGATGATAAGAAGATGAAGAGCCCTGTAGATGATAAAAGGCATCATTTTTTTTACTTTGATTAAAATGGGAAGTGATTGTGAAGTCCTCAGGAGAGGAGTAACATAGTCTGACTGCTATTTTAAAGGATTACTCACAGCACTGTTTTGTGGACTGATTCAAAGAGAAGACTGAAAGAACACAGCTGTCCAGGTGTTAGGTAGTTAGAATAGGAAAGAGGAGTCCAAAATGGAGAAAGACAAAGGGCAAAGGAAGGGAAAAGCCTATGAAGATGAAACAAAAGAAAATCCGAGACCCAAGTGAGAACCTCAGGTGAAACAAACAGCCCCCCTGCCTAGTCCTAATTTACCTAGGGCAGGCTCAGGGGGAGGAGACAAAGCATATAAAAAGAGGAGCCAAGATTGGGTCTTTCCTTTGTGGTCAGCCCCCCTCATGCCTAAAGGGTGTACTTTCCTTTGCTTGCTGAATAAAATTCTGAGTGTAACCGAGGTGTAATACTGGTCTACCATTTCAAATCTTTGCTGTGGCAAGACAGAACCGAGGAAATTACACACTCCCCTGACACAGGCAAGACATGATGAGGCCTCAACAGGGCAGCAGCAGTAGAGAAATGAGATAGACTGATATTTTAGATGAATTTGAAGGTAAAGTTAATAGAATTTTTTGCTGAATTATATGTGAGTTACAAGGAAAAAGCAACTTGATTTCTACCTCCAACATAAATGCTTTTCTCATGTCACCAATGACCTCCATCCAGGTGACTAAATTACTTTCTTATTTTATATTTCCTTCTGTCAGCTTCTATCACTGGGGCCATCTCTTTTCTTGAAACACTTTCTCATGTTGGTTTCAGCTGACCCTGGAACCCCAAGTTTTCTTTTCTCCCTGGATGTCCTTTTTCTCTTTGTCCAGCTCATTCTCCTTTTCTTCCCCATGAATGCCATCAGGTCATTTATACCCACTTATCACTTGACACTGAGTATTTTCCCTAAGGAATATTATCCATAGACATGGCATTGAATATTATTTATTTACAGAGAATACTGATTTTATCTCTGCTACTCAGATTTCCACTCTATTCTTCAGGTTCACACAATAAAAATCAATTTGGTAAACCTTTCTCTCTACAGTGAAAGTGCCTTAAAATAAATATATCAAGAACAAAATTATGATCTTCCATTTCCCCCTATTTTATCAAATGGGAAACTTTCCAATTCAATGCAAACCCATTCATGCAAGTGAGCAAACCAGAGAATAAACAGCCAACCTGTTACCTTCTTTTTCCTTACCACCTGCTATTCAATTTCAGTTTAATCAGGAAACCACAGCTTTAACTACTATTAGAGTGTTCTCAGAATCCAAATGAACTAACCTGAATGTGTTCTTAGAATCTAAAAGAGGTGTGGAGAATCCCTTATTAGAACACAATACATTTTGAATGATAGCCTAAAGGCCTTGTGCTGCTCTAGGTCATGAGTCCAAAGGAGTAATTTAGGGATGCTGAGAGCTAAGAACCTGGATCACTGTGGTAGAGTTTCATCTTGGTGCATACACATATGCCAAACAGACTATATAGAGCAAAAACTCTGAGAGCTCCAGGGACTCACTGTAGCCAAAAATATAGCCTTAAGAATGTGATTGAACAATGAACCAGAGTTCAAAAAGTGACAGCTTCCACATGCCAGTGAGTGTTATTCACAAACAGATGTATATCTTCAAGGGTGGTTACTTGGCTGGAGAGTGAATACTGCATAAGGAGGGTGGACTGGTGTGTCCCAAAAATCCAATATTGTCTTGTTGCAATTGCTTGTTAGGATTTACCACCTTGGCTAGTAATGTCACCTCTGTACTGTACAAACATCACAGGTGCTTCCTGATATCTCCCACTATTGCCTCATGTCCACTCTCCCACAGGAAATAGCTTCCAGATAAAGACAGAATGTTTTAAGAACCAGCATCATTTATTTTTCTAGCTTTACATAAAAATGCATGGCTGAAAATAGATCCTCTTAGTATTTGCTGGAAAGAAGCAAATACAAATATTTTCTTAGCTTAGTGTCATGATTTTCGTATGATGATGTATGTAGCATAGGGCTGCATATAAGACGGAAAAGGGTTAAACTTTTTTGTGAACTGGGTAAATATATATCAGACCCACAAGTGATCACAGTTAAAGAAATCCGGAACAGTGTTATTCAAACTCTCTGTGGTAAAGTAACACGATTTTCTTTTTTGTTTTCCAAATTCACTACATACACATATATTATTAAAGAATATAAATACAAATTATTAAAAAATAAAAGTAGTATTCAGTAGACATAAGATTTGGTCAAATTATTATGAATGCCCTGGTGTATGTGTGTGCTCAGTTGATTCAGTAATGTCTGACTCTTTGCGAGGCTATGGACTGTAACCTGCCAGGCTCCTCTGTCCATGGAAGTTTCCAGGTAAGAATACTGGAGTGGGTTGCCGTTTCTTACTCCAGGGGTTCTGCCCAACCCAGGGATTGAACTCGTGTCTCTTGCATCTCCTGCATTGTCAGGCAGATTCTTTTCCACTGTACCACCCAGGCATATTATATTTAAAGAAAAATGTAAAATCAAAGTTTGTGTCATTTGATTCAAAAATAATTAGACTGACACAGTATTCAGAACAAGATGGAAGTGTGGTGTGTATGTGTATATGTGTATGCACATGAGTAGATATAATTACTGGAATTTAATTTTCAAACAATATTTTCTTAATTTTTCTGAGAATAAAGATAACTGAGAAGTAAAATTACAGGTTATTATGAACAAATGTTAGAAAATTAAATTGCAAGACATTCATCAAAGTGGTAATGGTATAATTTCTAACTGTACATATAACAAGGAGACTTGACTTAAAAGGGCATATTTCAGTATATCTCTTTAAAAAACACAGATGTGACTAGTAACAATAACAATAAGTTAAAACCAAAGTATTAACAAAAGCAAACAGTGAAAGTACTGGGTTGGCCAAAATGTTCAGTTTTTTCCATAAAGAAAATATTAGAATCTTTGAAAAATGTGACACCAAAGACTAAGATTCATGAGAAAATGAATAGAGCAAACTCTAGGACAGTTATTTTTTTATTTTAAATAGCAAAGTAATTAAGAAAAGTCTCAAGAGAAATTTTAAAAAGTATTTTGAAATAAAAATTAAATTACAACTTATAAAATTTGTGGGATACAGTGCAGGCAGCATTCAAAGGGAAAGTTATAGTACTGAATACATAGATTAGAAAAAAAGACAAATCTAAAATCAATAATCCTAGTTTTTACCTGAGAAAATTAGAAAAAGAATAAAAATTTAAATCCAAGTAAGCTAAAGAAAAAAAGTAATAAAGATTGAAGTGTAATTCAATGAAAATTGAAAAGAAGAAAATGAATACATCCAAAAGCTAATATTTTAAAAGATCAATATAACTGATAAACTGCTGGGCAGGTTAACCAAGATAAGAGAGATGATACTAATCCCTAATATTAGAAATGAATGATGGAATATCACTACTGATCCCATGGACATTAAAAAGACAATAAATATAAAAAGCTCTATCCCAACAAATTTGATAACTTGGATGAAATGTGCCAATTCCTTGAAAAACACATTCTCCCAAGTTCACACAAAGATAAATAGACTATGTAAATAGGTCTACACCTACTAAAGAAACAGTAATTAATAACCTTCCTAAACAGAAATTATTAGGCATAGCTAATTTCACTGGTAGATTCTATGAAACTTTTGATGAAGATTAACTGTTTCTCTGGGCTTCCTAGGTGGTTCACTGGTAAGGAGTTCATTCGCTTGCCGATGCAGGAGACAGGGATTCTATCCCTGAGTCAGGAAGATCCCCTGGAGAAGGAAATGGCAACCCATTCCAGGATTCTTGCCTGGGAAATCCCATGGGCATAGGAGCCTGGGGGACAGTCCATGGAGTCTCAAAGAGTCGGACATGACTTAGTGACTCAACAACAACAACAATAACAACAACTTCTCTACAATATTGTTCAGAACATACAAGCAGATGAGCACTTCTTAACTCATACTATGAGATCAGCAATATTCTAATATCAGAATCACAAGAAAGAAATATACAGAGCAGTATGGCTCATGAATGGAGAAGGCAATGACAACCCATTCCAGTGTTCTTGTCTGGAGAATCCCAGGGACGGCAGAGCCTGGTGGGCTGCCGTCTATGGGGTTGCACAGAGTGGGACACGGCTGAAGCAACTTAGTAGCAGCAGCAGCAGCAGCATGGCTCATGAATATACATATGACAATCCTCAACAAAATATTTTTAGGTCAAATCCAACAACTTACAAAAGGAATTATACACCACAACCATGGGGGATTTACTCAAGGTATGTAAGTTCACCCAACATTCCAAATCAATTAATGTAATTCTTCCCATCCACTGGCTAAAGAACAAAAGTCTTATGATCATGTCAATAGATGTGAGAAAACATTTTACAAAACCCAACATGCACTTATGATAAAAACTCTTGGCAAATTAGGAATTCAGGGGAATTCCACCAACCTGATAAACAACATCTACAAAAACCCTACAACTCATATTATACTTAATTGTGTGACATTAGAAGCTTTCCCTCTAAGAGAAGTAACAAGACAAAGACGTCCCTTTTCACCGCTCTAATGCAATGTCATACTGGAAGTCCGAGCCAATGCCATAGATTTTTAAAAAATAAATTAAAAGTATACAGATTGGAAAGGAAGAAATAAAATATCCTTTTGTATATGACATGATTGCCTTTATAGGAAATCTCAAAAAATCAACAACAAAAATTCTTTAAAGTAATGATTGTAACAAGACTGCAGGATGAAAGTTTAATATAGTGAAGCCAATTGCTTTCCTTAGTAGCAATGAACAACTGTAGTTTGATATTAAAAACACAAAAGCATTCAAGCAGCACTAAAAACCTCCCAAAACACGTTGGTATAAATCTGGTAAAATAGCCACAACCGCTGTATGACACAAACTATAAAATTCTGATAAGAGATATCAAAGAAGACCTGACTAAACGTAGAAATATTCCCTGTTTGTGGTTAATAAGAGTCAATACTGTCAAGTGGTCAGTTATTCCCAACTTCATCAATAGATTCAAAGCAATTCCCATAAATGTGCCAGCAAGTTACTATGTGGATATTGATAAAATAATCTAAAGTTTATATGGAAAGTCAAAAGACCCAGAATAGCACATAATAGTGAAAAACATGTCAGGATTGATACTACTGTATCTCAAAAATTACTATAAACTGTAGTAATCAAAACAGTGTTGCACTGGCAAAAAAAAAAAAGAACAGACAAAAAGATCAATGGAAAAAAAATGAAATGTCTAGAAAGAGACCCACACATATACCGTGAACTAAGATTTGACTAAGGACAAAAGCAACTGAATGGAGACTGGAACAGTCTTTTCAACAAGTTGTGTCAGAATTGAAAACACAAATGCAAAAAAATGAATATAATCATGCAACTTTAATAAATCACCAATGGGTGTTTATTGAATATTAAAAATGTATTTAGATGTTTTCCTTACACCTTCATAAAATTAACTGAAAATGTATCATAGAGCCATATGTAAAATAAAAATCTTCAAAAGTTCTCTAAGATAACATAAGAGAATATCTAGGTGACTGGGTTTAGAGTTGAATTTTAGATACAAAATTGAAATTCATGAATGACAAGCTTGATAAGATAGAGCTCATTAAAACTAGAACATAATTAAAAAGTGATTTCAATTAGTGTCTTGCTAATAACAATAAATATCAGTTGATGAAAAACAAAACAAAACAAAAACTAAAACTTGCTATGAGAAATACTCTTAAGAGGGGAAAAAAGACAAACAATAGACTGGGAGAAATATTTGCAAACCACATACCTTACAAAGGACTTGTATTCTTTACAAGGGCATTGCTTTTTAAAATAAACAAAAAATCCTTAAAACTCAAAAATAAGTAAAACAAACCAAAACAAAAGATTGAACAGAAGTCTCATCAAAAAAGATGATGGGAAATAGGACACGAGGTGCTCAAATACTTGTGTCTTTAGGAAATGGCAAAACGTGAGAGCACTATACACCTATTAGACTGGCTAAAATCTAAATCAAGCAATACCAAATGCTAAGGAGAATGTGGATCAACATTGATTTTGGGAATGCAAAATGGTACATAAAGCTACTTTGGTAGATAAATGTAGCAGTTTCTTACAAAGTTAAAGCTAAATATGATCATACAACAGGATTCAGCACTCATGTTCAGATACTCATCCTAGGCTGTGACAGTGGCTCAGGTAAGAATCTGCCTGCAATGCAGAGGTTTAATCCCTGTGCTGGGAAGATCCCTGGAGAAGAGAATGGCAACCCACTCCAGTATTCTTGCCTGGAGAATCCCATAGACAGAAGAGTCTGGTGGGTTGCAGTCCATGGAGTCACAAAGAGGCAGACATGACAGCAAGACTAACACAACACACACTTACCCAAATGATTGAAAACATACCCACCCAAATATCTGCACAGGAATGATTATAGCAACTTTATTCATAATGGACAAAAACAGAAAGCAACCAAGATGTCCTTCAATGGTAAATGGTTAAATTTGGTACATCCACATAACAAAATATCATGAAACCATGAAATGCAATAAGCTATTGACTCAGGTAAAGACATAAAGGAACTATAAATGAATAAATTCTAAGCTAAAGAAGCTAGTCTGAAAAGTGTACATGTCGTATAATTCTAATTATAGACAATCCAGAAAGGCAAAACTGTACAGATAGTGAAAACATCAGTGGTCGCCATGGGTTCAGTGGGAGGGAGGGAGGTAAGAATGATTAGACAGAACACGGGGCAGTTTTAAGACAGTGGAAGTATTCTGATTATGCAAAGATGAACACGTGATATTCAATAACCGACATCACACTAATAATGCAGGCTGTTAGTGAGAGGGCTATTTGTGGATGTGGGAGAAGGATGCTCAAGGAAGAGGAGCTTTAAGGAAACTCTCTGTTCTTTCTGCTCAAATTTTCTGTAAACTTGAAACTGCTTTTTAAAAAATGGCTTATTAATAATAATAAAAAAATCCTATCAAAACCCAGACAATCACAGGCTGACAATCTGAATCAGGATATTACAAATTAGTATGATATTCACCTATAGAGGTTGATTTAACTTTATGATATAAATGTTAAAATTGCTTAATATGTCTTTTCCTCAAGAAAATACCAGCTTCAGATATTCACATAATAAAAGCACATGTAAATGGCTAATTTAGATAGCAGAGGAAAAACATATTAATAGAAAACTATATTCCCTGCCCTCATTAAAAAAATGATCGAGGATTATGGTTTAATCTTTTGCCATCTTTTAGTTTCTCCAGGAGTCCACATGCCTAGGTCTAATTCACTCTGTAGTTGGATGTGGAAATTCTGAAATTCAGAGAGATGCAAATTCTGCCTGATTTTTCATCTTCCATAACAGAGAATAGCTTGAACAGTATGATGAGGCAGTCTTCCTTCCATATGTTCTGTTTAAATCTTGCCAATTTTAATGCTGTAAAAGGTGCAAATAAACTACCTATTTTTCATTCTGCAGGATTCTGGAGTAAAGGGAAATCACTTTCACATTTGGTGATCAATAAAGAGGTGTAATAAAAAGTTTAAATTAAAATGAGTTTTAAATAAGATTGTTTGTAAAATAGTTGGAAAGGCAGCAGAGAAGTCATAATAGACACAAGCAGTTTGTTGAAGGCAAACCTAAAGGCGATAGTTGGAAAATGATGCTGTGGAAGTTTATAAAGATTGATCACTCTGCAGAATGATGAATTACTTAGATTGGGGAAAAGCTATATATAAGGAAACTGTTTAGAATTTCTCTTAAAAATGAGAAAGTCAAAGTAGGTAACATTGTTATCTTCTACATGCCTGCGTGCTCAGTCACTTCAGTCATTTTTCGCTCAATCACTTCAGTTGTGTCTGACTCTTTGCAACCCCATAGACTGTAGCCTCACACTCTCTGTCCAAGGGATTCTCCAGGCAAGAATACTGAAATGGGTTGCCATGCCCTCCTCCAGGGGATCTTCCAGACCCAGGGATCAAACCTGGGTATACTGTATTGCAGGCAGATTCCTCTCTGCTGAGTCACCAGGGGAAGCATCTATCTTCTACATAGTGAAGCAAAAATAGTTGGTATAGACAAAAAGGCTTGGGTGACAATTAAAATATTGAGACATATTTGAAGGGTCAGGAGTTTAGGTCTTAAAGATATAAATTCATATGCTTTTGTTTTTAAACAAATTTCATTTGAGAAGATTGCATGGGGAAACTAGAAATGTCCAGCAGTTGGTGGATTCTAGGAATCAAAAGAAATCTCAGATTGTTGGTAGGATTTGGGAGATATACAAAGATATGTTATATTTGAATTAATGAGATCAAACCACCAGAGTTTGTACTGAATCAAACAACAGCTAAATGCTGATAGACTGGGAATGAAAATGTAGATTTTTCTCTTGCTTGGTGAAATATAACACTGACAGCTTGATGTAGCACACCTGAAGCCCTAAACCAAACAGACTGAATTGCTCTGAAAAATTTAGTTAGGTTATGGGCTTATTAACAAATGTATGGCTTAGTTCTTTCTTGTTTTTATTTTTGAATCATACCTTGTTACTTGATATATTTTGATTTATCCTTTAGTATATAGGGTTTCATTGATGAGTGAGATATATAGATGAAGCACTAGCAACATTACAATCAGAATTACATTTGAAAATTAATTTATGTGTATCTCTGATTAAGCCTGTAATAACTGCTTTAAGTTATTATTATTCTTAAAATTTTCTATTAAAAACTGTATTTTTTTATAATTCGCTTAAAATATTTTGAAATACTCTATAATGTCTGTTATTCCAAACTTGGCATAAAATATTATCTCTAAATAGTTGGTCAGTCTTTTCAATATATTATCCCTATAAAATTTGAATATTCCAATTATTTTGTAAAATTATTTATTTATTTAAACAGGAGACTGTACCATGAAGTATTTCCTTTAATTCTTTAGGTACTTAATTTTCAAAAGTGAAAAACTTTTGATCTCATTCAAATCAATTAATGTACCAATTACTACACAGATCTAGGAGTCACAAGACTTTGTTTTCTTTGTATGCTTTGACTTCCACTTCAGTTCAGTTCAGTAGCTCAGTAATGTCCAGCTCTTTGTGATTCCATGGACTGTAGCACGCCAGACCTCCCGGTCCATCACCAACTCCCAGAGTTTACTCAAACTCATATTCATTGAGTAGGTGATGCCATCCAATCATCTCATCCTCTGTCATTCCCTTCTCCTCCCACCTTCAATCTCTCCCAGTATCAGGGTCTTTTCAGATGAGTTAGTTCTTCACATCAGGTGGCCAAAATATTGGAGTTTCAGCTTCAGCATCAGTCTTTCCAATGAATATTCAGGAGTGATTTCCTTTAGGATGGACTGGATGGATCTCCTTGCAGTCCAAGGGACTCTCAAAGAGTCTTCTCCAACACCGCAGTTCACTTGCAATTTGTACACCATAAAATATGTGATGAGTGTTGAACACCAGTTCAAATAAGGTAAATTCAGATTCCCCTTGCATAGTTATGATCACTCCGTTAGTAATTTGCCAACGTTTCCCCCATAAAATGCTATCTGTAGCCTATCCAAAAATTTACATATATATAGTATATATGTAAATATATACATAAATATATATAACAACTATATATTGTATATCTGTGTAAGACAAGTTAACATTTCTACATGGAGAAAAACAACACTTTTACAACTCCAAGGTTTAACTTACACATTCGGTGATGAGATGTTTGTACAATGCAGTGTCAACTTATATCCTAAATTCCACTGAAAAGTTTTCTACATTTCATGATTTATCCCTTAACAAAAACATCTTTGCTCAGATGTCATCTATTCAATGAAATTTGCTTGACTATTTAAAATGACCTCTCATACCCTCATATAATGGTCTATTTTTTTTTGCATAGGTCTTATTATCTTCAATAATATAATTTATTTATCATAATTATTATTCAGTGCCAGAAAAGCAGATTTGTTTTGGCCTAGTTTATTCAAGTCCAAGAGCCTAGAACAGTGACTAGCACATAACAGGCACATGAAAATATTTTTGAATAAATGGATGAGTGAATGGATGAATGGCTAAGCAAAAGTTGCTCACATCTTCTTAAATATTTTGATGTGTATATCAATTCCTAAGGAAAAACTGAATTTCAATTCACTTGAAAAGGAAAATGTTAGGTGTTCAGGCGTGTCCAACTCTTTGGATGCCCAGTTGCTCTGTCCATAGAATTCTCCAGGCAGGACTACTGGAGTGGGTTGTCATTCCCTTCTCCAGGTGATCTTCCTGACCCAGGGATGGAACCCTGATCTCCAACACTGCAGGAAGATTCCTTACCATCTGAACTATCAGGGATCACTTAAAAGCATATATCTCTTCAAAGAGATAAACTAAGTCAATGCATTATTACCAATCTCATTATTGTGAGTATAATTATAGTTGGTAATATAATTTTGGCAAGATTAATTAATGTTTTTCAAAATGAATGAGCATCCAGATTAGTGGTAGATATCAATGGAGATGATCATTCCTGGTATGGTAGCCGCCATGTTTAGAAGAAGCAGAAATCAACCACTCAGCTGAAGGCCTGCAGTTCTGCCCTGTAACTGAAGTTTAGTCCACCACCCACTTGGCCTTGATTTATGAGGTTTGTGGTGGGGTCACAGTATTTTCTTTTATGATGTTTGGTTGGAAGAGAACACTTGCTATCTAAAACATTCTATCATGTTAGGTTACCCTTTTATTTTCCTTTGACGAGGCTGGGCGACTTTTGCCTACATGCTTTGACATTTCCCAGATGCTGGTTTCTTCAATTTCAAATCAATCAAAGATAAGGCAGTAAGAAAACCGAGAAAACACACCACCAGTCGTTCCTTGCATCATGAGGGCCCTTGCCAGTAGTACACAGTAAGTCTGTTGCTCTCCAAGTTTCAGAGTTTTTTTCCGTGTTTATTTTATATGTAATGTTCAAAGTCTCAGTTAAAAGGTGGAATAGAAAAATGTGAGTTTACCCTATATTCGTGAAAATTGGGCTAATTTAAATTTTATGTACTTTTTTCCTTAAAAAAATCATTAGTTTCCATTTTTAAAAATGATATTCCAAATTATACGGGACAGCTCTACAACTGAAAACTTTATTTTATTTTTATACTGTCATGCTTATGCAAAATTTCCCCTTCCAAAATCAGCAAATATAATTTTGGTATGATATAAATTCTCTTTTTTTTAACTGAGACCAGAGTACAAATAATACATAAAAGATGAATAAATCAAGCTACAATGTTGCTGTCTATCAAAATAAATACTTAAATATATAGAAATAAATTTTGCCAAAATACATTTCTCAGTTTTATCTCTCTACCTTAGCTAATTTTAATATTTAAAGTAGGAGGAGGAGGAGGTGGAGGAGGAGGAAATTGCAATCCACTCCAGTATTCTTGCCTGAGAAATCCCATGGACAGAGGAGCCTGATGGGCTACAGTCCATGGTGTTACAAGGAGTCTGACATGACTTAGCTACTAAAACAACAGAGCCAGACATCCTGGAATGTGAAGTCAAGTGGGCCTTAGAAAGCATCACTATGAACAAAGCTAGTGGAGGTGACTGAATTCCAGTTGAGCTATTTCAAGTCCTGAAAGATGATGCTGTGAAAGTGCTGCACTCAATATGCCAGCAAATATGGAAAACTCAGCAGTGGCCACAGGACTGGAAAAGGTCAGTTTTCATTCCAATCCCAAAGAAAGGCAATGTCAAAGAATGCTCAAACTACTGCACAATTGAACTCATCTCACATGCTAGTAAAGTAATGCTTAAAATTCTCCAAGTCAGGCTTTAGCAATATGTGAACTGTGAACTTCCAGATGTTCAAGATGGATCTAGAAAAAGCAGAGGAACCAGAGATCAAATTGCCAACATCTGCTGGATCACTGAAACAGCAAGAGAGCTCCAGAAACAGATCTATTTCTGCTTTATTGACTATCCCAAAGCCTTTGACTGTGTGGATCACAATAAACTGTGGAAAATTCTGAAAGATATGGGAATACCAGACCACCTGGCCTGCCTCTTGAGAAACCTAAAGGCAGGTCAGGAAGCAACAGTTAGAACTGGATATGGAACAAAAGACTGGTTCCAAATAGGAAAAGAAGTACGTCCAGGCTGTATATTGTCACCCTGCTTATTTAACTTATATGCAGAATACATCATGAGAAACACTGGTCTGGAAGAAGCACAAGCTGGAATCAAGATTGCAGGGAGAAATATCAATAAGCTCAGATATGCAGATGACACCACACTTATGGCAGAAAGTGAAGAGGAACTAAAAAGCCTCTTGATGAAAGTGCAAGAGGAGAGTGAAAAAGTTGGCTTAAAGCTCAACATTCAGAAAACTAAGATCATGGCATCTGGTCCCATCACTTCATGGGAAATAGATGGGGGAACAGTGGAAACAGTGTCAGATTTTATTTTTGGGGGGCTCCAAAATCACTGCAGATGGTGACTGCAGCCATGAAATTAAAAGACGCTTACTCCTTGGAAGGAAAGTTATGACCAACCTAGATAGCATATTGAAAAGCAGAGACATTACTTTGCCAACAAATGTCCATCTAATCAAGGCTATGGTTTTTCCAGTTGTCATGTATGGATGTGAGAGTTGGACTGTGAAGAAAGCTGAGCGCCGAAAAATTGATGCTTTTGAACTGTGGTGTTGGAGAAGACTCCTGAGAGTCCCTTGGACTGCAAGGAGATCCAACCAGTCCATCCTAAAGGACATCAGTCCTGGGTGTTCAGTGGAAGGACTGATGCTGAAGCTGAAACTCCAATATTTTGGCCACCTGATATGAAGAGCTGACTCATTGGAAAAGACCCTGATGCTGGGAGGGATTGGGGGCAGGAGAAGAATGGGACAACAGAGGATGAGATGGCTGGATGACATCACTGACTCAATGGACATTGGTTTGAGTGGACTCCGGGAGTTGGTGATGGACAGGGAGGCCTGGCATGCTGCAATTCATGGGGTCTCAAAGAGTTGGATATGACTGAGCGACTGAACTGAACTGAACTGAAACTTAATCTCATGAATTTATTCTTAATCACTATGTAGTACCCAAATTTCCAATTCTTATAAACATGAAAGGTTTCCCACTATGTTTGTTTGGGGATCTAAATAAAATCCACAAGTTGCTAAAAAAAAAGCTATAGTAGTAATTGTGGCAGATTTATTACTATTAAGGTAGTTTAAAATCTTTAAAACAATACATTTGTACAAGAAGCACAATAGGCATATTTAATATTTGATTATTTTATGAATGCTCACATATTTTCCTCTGTTAGAGCTATTATAATTGAAGTGAACACCATTAAACCTCTGTATGTCTTCTCCACCCTCCATCTCTGACTTTTTCCCTCTGCTCTAAAACTGGAGGTAGCACTCGGGAGCCCCTAGTACTCATCACAGTTCAGTTCAGCCACTCAGTCGTGTCTGACTCTTTGCGACTCCATGGACTGCAGCACGCCAGGCTTCCCTGTCCATCACCACCTCCTGGAGCTTACTCAAACTCATGTCCATTGAGTTGGTGATGCCATCCAACCACCTCATCCTCTGTCATCCACTTCTCCTCCCGCCTTCAATCTTTCCCAGCATCAGGGTCTTTTCCAATGAGTTAGTTCTTCACATCAGGTGGCCAAATATTGGAGTTTCATACCTAGTACTCATATCATCCTATTTTTCTCCACCTTTTCCCATACCCTTTCCTCTTCATACTGAATCACACAAGCTTGGAAATATGCATTCACACAAACATATTCTCATTATCCACTATATTCATCCATAGCTCTCCTCTCCCTCTCTCTCTCTCATACACACACACAGAGGAAGGAGGATATTTGAAACAAAAAAGGAAAGTCAAAACATCAAGGAACAGGCTTCAGGGTGTAAATATAGAGGGTAGTAAGTTCACTGATACAACACAGCAATTATTTATGCCCAAGACTTTTTTTTTTTAATTTATAATGTGAGAAAATAGAAGGCATTTATTCTATTATGTATAAATTGTGGACTCTGTAAATATTTATGAGGTTCTTTTTAATACATGTGCATACTAAGTCACGTCAGTCATGTCCAACTCCTTGTGACCCTATGGACTGTAGCCCGCCAGGCTCCTCTGTCCATGGGGATTCTCCAGGCAAGAATACTGGAGTAGGTTGCCATGACCTCCTCCAGGGTATCTTCCCAACCTAGGGTTGGAACCCATGTCTTCTGTGTCTCTTGAATTGGCAGGTGGGTTCTTTACCAATAGTGCCACCTGGTATTTATGGAAGTTCTCTTTAATACATGAAAGCAATCCCAAATTTATCTATTTTATAAAAGCAGTAATAGCGAGAAAACATTCCTTCAACCTGAGTCCCAATCTCTGGCATTATACTCAAGATCCTTAAAAACAGTAGCTGCAAAATCCATCTGCACATCCGTAATGTTTCTTTTTTTTTTTCCCTTAATGTTTCTTAATCTCTCCTCAACTTACTTCATTCTGATTTCTGTTCTCTGCTCCATCAAAACTGCTCTGGCAAGAGTCACCGATAATCTTATTGGTGAACTGCAGTGGATTATCTGAGTATCATCTTACCCCACCTAATTTTGCTTTCTGGTATGCTTGGCTAAGGGCTTCCCTGATGGCTCAGACAGTAAAGAATCTGCCTGCAACGTGGGAGACCTAGGTTCAATCCCTGGGTCAGGAAGATACCCTGGAGAAGGGAATGGACATCCACTCCAGTATTCTTGTCTGTAGAATCCCTTGGACAGAGGAGCCTGGTGGGCTCCAAGGGGTCGCAAAGAGTCAGACACGAGTAAGCGACTAATACTTTCACATCCTTGGCCAATTCCTTATTCCTTATTTTAGTTACCTGCTGAGATGCTCAATGTGATTCTTTTTTGTCACTGACTATCTCCTCTTTCACTTCTACTATTTATGGCCTAAAAATTGGCTCTCCCTGAGTCCCTTTGCTTCTCAGGTCATCTGCTGTCGAGGTGCCATTTAATCTATAATGGAGTGTATTGCTGCTGCTGCTGCTACTAAGTCGCTTCAGTCGTGTCCGACTCTGTGCGACCCCATAGACGGCAGCCCACCAGGCTCCCCCGTCCCTGGGATTCTCCAGGCAAGAACACTGGAGTGGGTTGCCATTTCCTTCTCCAATAATGGAATGTATTAGTCTCTCTATAAAGGCATCTTCCAAATCTATATTTCAAAACTAGCTGGCTATTTTGAGCTAAGCACTTCTATGTTTATGGAACCACACAGTCTGAGGCACAACAATTCAACATTGAGTCCCTCTTCTCCCAAATCCGCCATGTCTCTTGAAGTTATGGCAGTAGTTGTAACTCTACCAAACTCCCAGTCTCTAAAGTCAGACACTGGCTTTCCCTCATACTGAAAGGAAGTCCAACTTACCTTATTTTCTCTTCTTCTGACTACATCCATCTCCTTTCCTTTGGCTGCACAGCACCAGACTCAGTACTGCTGACTTCAATGTTTGTGATAACATCAAATATCTTTTCTGCTTTGGACTCAAACTCTTTCAAATTGTTCTCTCTCTTTTTCCATTAAAATACTATTATGTGTTCCTTTAAAAATTATTTGGGCAGAAAACTTGAATATAGAGTCATGTCCAATCTTCTCTGTGGCACAAAATTCATGTCATGATTTTACTTTTACCTACTTGTCTTGCTTGGCTTCTCACCATGTCAATTTTTTTTTCTTATTCTAGTCATATACAATTACTCACAATTTTTCAATACTGTGTATTGTGTCTTAACTCTGCTCAGCTACATCTTTTCTTGGCATACATGACCACCTCATCTCATAGTTGTAAATTCCTCTTTGTTATGTTGCAGGTTTTATAATATGAATTGAAAGATCCAGGCATTGTGCTTATTTTATTCACCACCCTTAGTGCCAGCCCAGTGCCAAATTCATAAGAAATCATGGGATTAAAAAATACATGAATCAAATGTACTGTTTAAGCCCTAGCACTATAGGTTAGTCTGCCCCTGGGGAAATTATTTAAATTTCACTCTGACAGCTATACCTATACCTTCTTTGTTCCTATCTCCCTATGTAGCTATGTATATATGAATATTAAAAAAGATTTCTGGCATTTTCATTAACAGCTAACTTTAGGAAAGCTGACCTAAATCATCATAAATGTAAGTCGATTACTTGGACTGCACAACAACTTATGTCATCCATGTATAAATATAACCATGTGAAACACATAACTGCAAACAGGGAGTAGATCAAATGTTTGTGGGGCTGATGGAAGCACAATTTCAAGCAATGAATTTACTTACTCCACAGTAGGAGTAAAAGAAGTCACAAATACTAAACAAAGAACATCTTGCTAGAATATGGATGACTATAGTTATTTTTCATCCATTAGGCTATTTAGTCATTTCTACACTCTTAAATCCTAATTGATAAATAGCACCATAGCTAGAGGTACAGCAGCATTTAGAAGCCACATTTTAGGGAGAAAAGATCATAATTGCATATGTATAAACAAGTGAGTATCTAAAAATGAAACAGAATTAAAAGTAACCTTCTTTGGCAACCTGATGTAGAAGCACATTTAGCCATCTGATATGGAAAAAACCAGATATTAAACTGGAATGTGGAATGTAGAAACAGCTGTATTTTTGGCTCTGTAGTTTTCTTCATCTTTATTTTCATCAGTCAAGGGATGAGGGACACATGTAACCTGTGGCTGATTCATGTCAACGTATGGCAAAAGCCACCACAATATTGTAAAGTAATTAGCCTCCAATTAAAATAAATAAATAATTTTTTTTAAGTAAAAAAGACGGATTGAAATAATTTAAGATAATTTACCCTGGTGGCTCAGACGGTAAAGCGTCTGCCTACAATGCGGGAGACCTAGGTTCAATCCCTGGGTCGGGAAGATCTCCTGGAGAAGGAAATGGCAACCCACTCCAGTATTCTTCCCTGGAAAACCCCATGGACGGAGGAGCCTGGTAGGTTATAGCCAGTCCATGGGGTCACAAAGAGTCGGACACGACTGAGCAATTTCACTTTCACTTTTCATATAAGTTATAGTGTATATAACATAAAAACAAATAATTACCAAGGCAAAGCTATGGTTTTTTCCAGTAGTCATATGGATGTGAGAGTTGGACCATAAAATGGTTGAGTGCTGAAAAACTGATGCTTTTGAACGATGGTGCTGGAGAAGACTTTTGAGAGTCCCTTGGAATGCAAGGAGATCAAACCAGTCAGTCTAAAGGAAATCAGTCCTGAATATTCATTGAAAGGACTGATGCTCTCCACCCGCTCCCACCGGGGGCGGGGATCGGGATAGGGAATACATGTAAATCCATGGCTGATTCATGTCGGTGTATGACAAAAAGCACTACAATATTGTAAAGTAATTAGCCTCCAACTACTAAAAATAAATTAAAAAAAAGAAAGAAAGAAAGAAACGACTGATGTTGAAGCTGAAGTTTCAAATCTTTGGTTATCTGATGAGAAGAGCAGACTCATTGGAAAAGACCCTGATGCTTGGAAAGATTGAAGGCAGGAGGAGAAAGGGATGGCAGAGGATGAGCTAGTTGGATGGCATCACGGACTCAAAGGACATGAGTTTGAGCAAACTCCAGGAGATAGTGAAGGATAGGGAAGCCTGGCATGCTGCAGTTTATGGGGTCACAAAGGGTCACATAGGACTTAGCGACTGAACAACAACAACCAAAGCCCTTGATTTCTTCTACTGAGACATGAGCTGTTTTCTTTCTGAACATTTTTTCTTGCATTAAAAATGAGAGTGTTATAGGTTGTTAATTATGATTAACAGCTGAGAGTCCCCTGAGAGCAAGAGTCATGATGTCTGTTTGTAACAAGGAAAATGTTTTTAGGATAAGTCTGTGTGCAGCTGTAAACAATAAGGTTGGATTCCTTTTTTTTCACTTTTACCAAAAGAAGAAATGTCATATGAGTGAATTATTTAAACATGTCAAAGGTTATACATTGCTAGGAGAAAACTGTCATTTATAAATGATGCAATCATTGTTTCACAAAGTACACAAATATGAATGATATAATTAAAAAATATAAAAATAAACCAGATAAAACATATGTTTTTATTTTCTGTTTTATTTGGTAGCTCTATTTGCTTCGCCTACCATATTATTTTCATTTTGAAGTGTCTTATTTTTGCTTTGACCTCTAGTAGTAATCTGAAGTTATCAAGGCAGGATTATGGACTCTGTGGCAGGAGGGGTTGATGGACTTCTAAAGTAGTGATTCTCTTTTGATTTTGTTGGACTCAATTTCTACTGTTTGCTCTGTTAATCCTCTTCACCACCACACTTCCAGAGAATGCTGATTCCAGGTTAACTCTTTCTTCTAGAAATGTGGTGCCTTTCCAAGACTACCACCACTTGTCCTATGAAATTTGGAGCTGCTACATTTTGTTTGTCTAGTAACCAGTGCTTGTTCACCTTGTCTCAGACCTACTTTCAATATTTCCCCATAGGAAGCAAGTTCACTTTCTGCAGACTATCTTACCTGTGTTCTGCAATCACTAGTTTCCTACTATAAATTATTATAATATCTCTGCTCTTCCAAAGAAACTAGAAAACTCAAGTTATGCCTCACTGTGGGGGTGGGGGGGAAGGCAAATTCTTACAACCCAATACTTCAAAGAAAAACTAACCCCAAATAGATAATAAGTTGAATGTGTGTGTGCATGCTCAGTCACTAAGTTGTGTCCAACTCTGGGCGACCTCAGGGACTGTAGCCTGCTGGGTCCCTCTCTTCATGGGATTCTCCAGGCAAGAATACTGGAGTGAGTTGCCATTTCCTTCTGCAGGGGATCTTCCTGACCATGGATTGAATCCTTGTCTCCTGCACTGGCAAATGGATTCTTTACCCCTAAGCCACCAAGGAAGCCTAAAACAAGATAAATGAGCACAGGTAAATAAGCATTCCTGGTTAGAGGGTTAATAGCACAGCTTCTTTGGAAAACAGTCTTTGGTTTTCTTATAAAGTCTAACTAACATATATTTTGTGACCTACTGGTTCTATTCCTAGCTATTTACACAAGAAAAATGAGGTAATATTTGCACAAAGTCTTATACCTAAACATCCATACAGTCTTATCCATCATAGCCTAAAACTGAAATAAGTCAAATATCCATAAACAGAGTAATTAATTTTTAAGTTGTTATTCTCAATATGATTCAACAATAAAAGGGAACAGTTGGTGACTCAAATGTCAAGTGCTATTCCAAAGAAAATAAACAAACAGAGTGCTAAGCACTTAGTATCTTGCTGCTGCTTTTGAGAATGGTCCTCTTTCCAGACAGAGGAGCAGTTTGCCTTTGCCTGGCAGGGACAGAGTCAAAACTTCAACATCTTATATCAGGGCTTTATCAACTCTTTAGCTCGCTGTCAATTCTATATAAGGAGTCTGGATTATCTACTATATTAACAAAATCATTCTGATAGGACTTAGCTGGTGTTAGCAAATGTAAAAGGTCCATTGGAAGACTTGGAAAAAATGGGTGCCAGAGACTCAGAAACATTTCATATGATTATCAAGGAACATTTGAAAACCATTGGTTTGGTAGTATGAACTATGTTAAGATGAATACCTTATGTACATATTCACAGAAAAGAGACATGCCTAGTAGCCTAACTTAACTGCTAACTTTTAGCAGTAAAACAGTACTTTATTTGGACTTACTACTTTGATTCATTTTCAATAAACTAAGTCTGGAGCAGGTCTAAGTTTCCGAGTTAGTCAGTCCGCCCATGCGGAGTATGACCAGCAGATCCAACTGTGCGGAAGTGTTTGTGGCAAACGGTATCTTGAAGCAAAGCCATATTCTCTTGTGCAGATGGCTACCTACCTACTGCCCACAGCAAAAGCCTGGTGCTGGGCCCTTGCAGAGACTTGTCCACTCCATTAAGGCATCATGTCGCTTGGATGTGCTCATCCTAACATGTTATCTGACACACCTAGCCATGAATCTGGGAATGTGCAGCCATATTCCACCATCAAGTGCAAATGGCTTGTATGAGAGGGACTTGAGCAGATGCAGGATTCACAGAAAATTCTCATTGACTGCTTGTTTACCACATATTTCACAGAAGCACAGTGTGAACATTTTCAGAGATTCTGCAGAATTGTAGCAGTTTCTGGGTGTGATTTTTGAGAAACCACTTCCATTTTAGTGAGTCATTCAGTACAACTCAGCAGGTAAAAGATTCACCTGCAATGCAGGAGACCTGGGTTTGATCCCTGGGTTGGGAAGATCCCCTGGAGATGGGAACACCTACCCACTCCAGTATTCTGGACTGGAGAATTCCATGGACAGAGGAGCAGGCAGGCTACAGTCCATGGGGTCACAAAGAGTCTGGACACTCTGAGTGACTTTCACTTTCATTCAGTATCTACTTCTTTATCTTCCCAACTACAGCTCCCTGAACATTGGCAGCATTTTCTCTCTCTTTCTCTCTCTTTTTTTTTTTTTTTTTTGTCCTCCTGGGCATTCTGGTATTCTGCAAACCATAATTCCTATGGAAAAATGTTGTTTTTTCCTTCCCAGAATTATTTTATTCACTCTAGTTTTGTGACTGAATCCAGATTGCTGAAAACAGACCACTGCATCACCTGATAGAATCACTGTGAGATGATCCTTCAAGGATCTTATCTAGTATAAAGCATTCAGTGAAGCTGCAAAAATCACTCCTGGTTTCCTTTACTACCTAATCACACTCTTACACTGTTGTCTACGGAAAATTGTAAATGGCATCTTGAAATTAATGGACAGCATGGCATGACCTTGAAATATGAAAAAAAAAAAAAAAAGAAAGCTAGACTCAGCTTTTTTGTTTTGTTTTGTTGTTGGAAAATATATATCCAACATCATTTTGGACATATTTTTACAGACTAGAAAGTGGATGGATAGCCATGCTTATAGTTAGGAAAACTCATTTGGATAAGTCTCTTCTCCCAGTTATGTCAAAGATTTATTTATAAATACATTTATCATATGATTGGGCTTCCCAGGTGGCTCAGTGGTAAAGAATCTGTCTGCAGATTTGGGATAACTGAGTTCTATCCCTGGCTCAGAAAAATCACATGGAGGGGAAAATGGCATGCTTTCCAGTATACTTGCCTGGAAAATTCCATGGATAGAAGAGCCTGGTGGGCTACAGTCCAGCGGGTTGCAAAGAATAGGACATGACTGAGCACACACACTCATCATATGATTAAAACGCTAGTAATGTCAAGCAGTCTAACAAAAGATGCTACTTTTAATGAATGGCAAAGGTTAAGTTGATTTTAATTTTTTTTTCCTTTTCCTCTTATATTGCACAAGAGTTCTATTGGTTTTCTGAGTGACATTTAATTTTATAAAACCTACTTCCTTGTGAGTATTAATGTTTTTAATTTACTAAATTTTTCTTGTTAATTTGCAGTCTCTTCTCTTTAGTTTTTCACAAGTATGGTATTTCTAAATCTTAAATATTTACTTTAGTCCTAGGATTCTTTAACATTGGTAGGAGCTTTGTGGATACAAAGAGAACAAAGAGAATCTGACTAAGATTATAAACACAATACTCAGAATATTTTCTTCAAAGTGTTATGTAGGAGTTAAGCATGATGCTAACTAAAAGACAATGTTAACTAAAAGATGATCTAAAATATGGTGCTGCTAAAGTGCTGCATTCAATGTGCCAGCAAATTTGGAAAACTCAGCAGTGGCCAGAGGACTGGAAAAGGTCAGTTTTCATCCAATTCCAAAGAAGGACAATGCCAAACAATGTTCAAACTACCGCACAATTGCACTCATCTCGCATGCTGGCAAAATAATACTGAAACTTCTCCAAGCTAGGCTTCAATAGTACATGAACTGAGAACTTCCAGATGTTCAAGCTAGATTTAGAAAAGGCAGAGGAACCAGAGATCAAATTGCCAACATCCGCTGGATCATAGAAAAAGCAAGAGAATTCTAGAAAAAACATCTACTTCTGCTTCATTGACTATGCCAAAGCCTTTGACTGTGTGGATCACAACAAATTGGAAAATTCTTTAAGAGATGGGAATATCAGACCACCTTTCCTGCCTCCTAAGGAATCTGTATGCAGGTCAAGAAGCAACAGTTAGAACCAGACATAGAAAAATGGACTGGATCCAAATTGAGAAAGGACTTCGTCAAGGCTGTATATGGTCACCCTGCTTAGTTAACTTATATGCAGAGTGCATCAAGCAAAATGCTGGGCTGGACAAAGTACAAGCTGGAATCAAGATTGCTGGGAGAACCATCAATAACCTCAGATATGCAGATGACACCACCCTTATGGCAGAAAGTGAAGAGGAACTAAAAAGCCTCTTGATGAACGTGAAAGAGGAGAGTGAAAAAGCTGACTTAAAAATCAGCGTTCATAAAACTAAGATCATAGCATTCAGTCCCATCACTTCGTGGCAAATAGATGGGGAAACAATGGAAACAGTGACAGACTTTCTTTTCTTGGGCTCCAAAATACTTCAGGTGGTGACTGCAGCCAAGAAATTAAAAGATGCCTGCTCCTTGGAAGAAAAGCTATGACAAATCTAGAGAGCATATTAAAAAGGAGAGACATTACTTTGCCGACAAAGGTCCATCTAGTCAAAACTTTGGTTTTTCCAGTAGTCATAAATGGATGTGAGAGTTGGCCCATAAAGAAAGATGAGCGCCAAAGAATTGATGCTTTTGAATTGTTGTGTTGTAGAAGACTCTTGAGAGTCTCTCGGACTGCAAGGAGATCAAACCAGTGAATCCTAAAAGAAGTCCTCAATATTCATTGGCAGGTCTGATGCAGAAGTTGAAGCTCCAATACTTTGGCTATGTGATGTGAAGAACTGACTCATTGGAAAACACCCTGATGCTGGGAAAGATTAAAGGCAGGAAGAGAAGGGGACAACAGAGGATGAGATGGTTGGATGGCATCACTGACTTGATGGACATGAGTTTGAGTAAGCTCCAGGAGTTGGTGGTGAACAGGGAAGCCTGGCATGCTGCAGTCCATAGGGTTGCATAGAGTTGAATGCGACTGAGTGACTGAACTGACTGAGGCGTGAGCAGTAGGGGGTGGCATAGCTGAAAAGTATTCAAGCTTACCTGTTTCCCACCCAGAGAGTCCCCAGTGTAGCTGAGGAGAGCTCATAGATACACTACAAAATAACCACAGAGACTTTTCCAACTCCAGCACATGTGCCTTGTCTCACAGCTATGTCCTTAAATGACCTGAGGCAGCCTAGAGCTCATTATGGGTTTATAGTCTATACATATAGACATAAAGTGATTATTACAGACTGAATTATGGGAAAGATAGGCAATAGAGCCTGTTGTTATGTAACTTGCACCTGTCAGTCCACGCTTGCCTAAATGAATATGTAAAAGCCTTGTCTCTAAAACCCCCCCTCATCATTCCTGTGCCAGTACCTCCCTTGGCTTGACCCATCTCTCCCTAGAAAAGTTTTTTCTGGTTTTCCTTCAATAAACTTGTTTTTGCCACAGGTAAGACCTCAGATTCTTCTCTGGGTCCTTACCAAGAACTGAGGTCCACAAGGGAGGTCCTCTTGAAACCTCACTCTCCAAACCTGGTAACAAAAGCAAGTTTTTGCAAAATATTTCAGATATTTTTCAAACTTCATGAATTTTTTTTCAGGAAGTATTGATGTGTTTGGGCTCACTACATTATGAAACTCTATGATATACTTACTTGTATTAAAAAAAAATTAGGTTTCAGCCTTAGTGTCTGTGATAAAAGATAACTAACTACAATGAAACATGAAGTGCACAACTCTCTATATCTCAATGCTTAATAATACATATCCAATATTTCAGTTCTGGAAATGAAATACTTAAAGTCAACTCTGATTACCAGTAGAGAATATTCTATCCCTCTCTTTTGACTTGGAGCAATATACTTTATCTCAAAAGTCCTTAATGCCACTGATCAGCTCCAACTGAGTTGTTACTGGTATATCTTATTTAAATATATCTCTAAGATGAATCAGACTTCCCCATGAATTTCTCTCAAGGCTATGGCTAATTGTATTTAAGCTAATTTCTAAGTTGAGCAAGGTTTTAGAAAAGGTCAGCATGAGTGGATCTTTGCATACATGTAGTGCAATTCTACTATACTTGGAGATGTAAGAAATATTAGCACTGAGCAGAAGTCTCTAAACAAATACTAAATCCACTTTGAATGCTTCTCACAAGTCACTCTGGGAGGCTCCACAGGGATTCAAGGAAATGCCTAGGCATTTTACAAGGATGAATTTTATAATCCCATTAACAGTGAGGAGCTGTTAGTATCTTTATTTATCAGAATGAATAACTGTTGCACCTTTCTAACTGTCTGGAGCTGTAACAGATAAGTGATCTTGCTGGAACATTTTCTCTCCCATAGCTCCAGCATGAGAATCTTGAAAATGTGGCTTCTCCACTGTCACCAGTAGCTTCTATCACAGTGGCAGTAGCAACAAAGGTGGAAAAAAATTCCTTTTTCTGAAATTGTTCCAACTTGTACAGGTAAAAAGGCTCTTTGAATCATCCTTACAAGACAGAGATGAAACATATACTCAAATCTAAAAAACTTTTGGCTGCTCTAGGTTAACAGTAGCTCTGTTGGAAAATGTATAAACAGTGTTTAAGGTGTTTTATAGTAATTGATACCAAAATCATATAAACTATGATGGCTGATAAATTATCTCCCTGTATATTCCAATAAAAGATGGAGCTACTTCCTATAGTTATTTCATATCATAAAAAGTGGTACAGAAACAACATCCTTGTTGCTTGAAGACTTTGACCAAGTTGTTCTCATAAAAGAAATATAAATTAACTGTGCAAAAGTAACCTAGGACTACTGGTTAGTACTAGGGAATTTATTACTAGGGAATACGTAGCATTGTATATGAGTCTACAAATGCATCTTGTGATAATATCCATGCTAACTAATTAAGAATGTTCTTTGAGGAATTTTATGTGCCTAAATGATTCTGTTACTTGCATGTGCAAGCAACTCTACAAACTGTCCTCCATATCCATCATTTTCATTTTTAATTAAATTTTATTTTAGAAATTCATATAGTATAAACATATATCATTAAGCAAACTACATATACATATATATATCTTTATATTAGTAATAGTAGTAAATGTTAATTCAACTAACTGATGTTTCCTTGGCTGCAGGCATTGTGTTCAGCACTGAGAATACAGACATAAATAATACAAGCATACTTCCTGCCCTCATGGAGTTTTCATTAAAATGGAAAAGAGAAATTATACATCCTTAATACATGCAGGTAAACTACTGCAGATTATGACAAATCCTATGAAGGAAATGATCAGAGAGAATAATGGAGAGTATTTTTTATATGGGTCAAAGAAGTGCTTTCTGAGGGACTGAGGTCTCTGTTAAGATCTGAAGAGTAGGCAATGCCATGGACTGAAGGGGGGTGTCTCCCACAAAATTCATATGTTGAAACAAAGTCTCCAATGTGATGGTATCAGGAGGTAGGGAATTTGAAAGGTAATTAGGTGGTGAAGGTGGAACACTGAATAAGATTAGTGCCTTATTAAGGGGACCCCAGAGACCCCCTAACCCTTTTCAGCCATATGAGATCAGTCCACAAGAAAGACAGCAATTCTAAATGCACGTGTATCAAAGAAACAGGACTGAGAAATGTGTGAATGAAAAACCACAAAGAAAAAGAGAAATAGACTAAACCACAATTATGGTTGGAAATGTCAACTCATCTCTTTAACAACTGAGAGAACAACTACCAAGAACATCAGAAACATACAGGAGAAAAAAATCTGTAATATCAGCCAACATGATCTAATTGGCATTTATAGAATATTCTAACTCAACATTAGCAAGATACACTTTTGCAAATTAAAGTACCGTCCACCGAAATAGGCCAAATAATGAGCAATATCAAATTCCCTATAACTCAGATGGTAAAGAATCTGCCTGCAGTTCAGGAAACCTAGGTTCAATCTCTGGATTGGGAAGGTCCTTTGGAGAAAGGAATAGCAATCTACTCCAGTATTCTTGCTTGGAGAATCCCATGAACAGAGGACCCTGGCAGGCTATAGTCCGTGGGGTCACAAAGAATCAGACACGGCTGAGTGACTACCTACACTTATGAGCCATAAATAAAATCTTCAGAAATTTATAAAATTTGAAATCATACAGAATGTGTTCTCTAGCCACAATGGAATCAAACTAGAAATAACTGACAGAAACATAACAGGAAGATCTCCAAACACTTAGACACGTAACGTCTTTAATCCAGGAAAAAAGAAATTTTTAAGAGGTTTTAAAACTGTACTGACTGAATGAAAATGACATATATACTTCAAAATTTGTGGGACATAGCTAATGCAGTGCTGAGACAAAAATTTACAACACTAATATATGCATAAGCAAAAGTCTCAAATTAATAACCTAAACTTCTACCTCAAAAAAAAAAAAAAACCCAGGAAAATAAAAAGAAAATTTTAAAAAGTATTGCAGATTCAATACATGTCATACATGTCATCCTCAAATGTATTCCCCCAGTTTACCCAGGGCAGTTTTTTTTAAGTATTTTTAATTTTCATAAACTCCATTAACAATGATCATAAAATCGCCAAATCCTGGCAGTAATTCAATTTATCAAAAAAAAAAAAAAGTCCTGGGATTTCACATTAGGTGGAATTTATAGAGGCAGAGAATGATCTAAGAAGAAGAATATAATTATTTCAGTGCTACCAGTACACATTGAAGAGATGAGGGAAAAAGAAGGAAAATGAAATCTGTCAAGTGTTCTAATGATTAAGACTGAATTGAAAAGGCCAGCTTATAAGTGAGCTTCTCGTGACATACATACTGACATCTAACAGACTGTCATCTCAGCACATTGCCATCTAGAAACCTAAGACAGTTTGGGACTTGGGGAGGAAAATGGAAATACATAAATTTACCCTAGAAATTAATCAGATTGCTATGTAAAAAGGTCACAGATATACCACCTTATATCTTTAAACTGAGTGTTGTTTTTGCTTTCTATACCTTTATTTGAAGCACAAGAGGCTTCAAATTCCTCTAGCATTACTTTGCATTCAGGGTAGAGCTAATTTACAAAAATTTATCTAGTTCTGACTTTAACTTTGCTGTTGTTAGGTCGCTCAGTCACGTCCAACTCTTTGCAACCCCATGGACTGCAGCACACCAGGTCTCCCTGTCCCTCACCATCTCCCAGAGCTTGCTCAAACTCATGTGCATTGAGTCGGTGATGCCGTCCAACCATCTCATCCTCTGTCGACCCCTTCCCCTCCTGCCTTCATCTTTCCCAGCATCAATGAAGACCTTTATCTTTAGGTCTTCTCTTTGTATGTCAGTGGGCGTTTCTCCCACACTTTGGTATCACTCAAGCTGCTTCCACCTGGTTGGGTGTTAGTTAATTCTCTAACAGCCTCAGTCTTAGGCTCATACTTTCCCCTGGAATTTGTGGTGTGACCTTTCAGGGCTCTTCAGGATCCTGCACTGTAATTCTGGGTTCAGATGGTGGTCTGCCCCTTCCTCTTGAAAAGAGGTTTTCTGTTTTTTTTCCTATGTCCCCTTCTCAGGTATGATGTGTTTGCACAAGTGTAAAAAATCTCATCCTCTTAGCGTCCAAAGTAATTAAGTATTTTGAACACTATTCTTTATCTCATATGTCCATTAACAGCTGACGTTTTATTGTAGCACTCATTCTGTCTAAATTTAGCCCTAAAATTGTACTTTATTACCATATTAAGTTTAAATAAAACATGTTTTTTATACCTAGTTTATATTTTCAAGTTTTGTTGTAGTTAATGCTTTAGAGGATTTTGTTTTTTTTTAAACAATTGGCAGTAGTATAATAATCATGAGATTATTGTTAAAATAAAAATCTTATAATTGTTCTACATAATGACTACTAATGTTACATTCTTGGAAAACAATCTCTTCTAAAAGTTAATGAATCTGACTTTTATGTCTGTGTTAGACAGAATTCAATGAGATCTTTAAATAGAAAAAGATACAAAATTGAAGGGAAAATGCTTAACTTACATACAAATTGTGGAAATAAATAATCGCCTAAGAGAAATATTCACAATGGAAAAAGCTGTAGTATATATTTGCATATATATAGACTTATTTTTTCTCATTTAAAAATTCCTTGGAAAAAATTGACTCTTTCTAGACTGAATAAAATCAGTTTATTATTAAGAATTTATACTTTAGAATGAACTATTGCCATATCCAAAAACATAGATGAACCTAGAGATTATCACACTAAGTGAAGTAAGTCAGAGAAAGACAAATACTATATGATACCACATGTAAATCAGGAATCTAAAGAAAACACAAATGACCTTATTTATAAGCAGAAACAGACTCACAGATATAGAAAACAAGTTAAGGTTACCAAAGGGGAAGGGGGTGTGAGGGTTAAATTAGATGTATGGGATTAATAGATATAAGTTAATACATATAAAATAAATACGAAACAATACTTTACTGTCTAGCATAGGGAACTATATTCAGTATCTTGTAATAACCTATAATGGAAAGGAAACTGAAAAATTATATATATACATACACATATATACATATATATGAATAACTGAATCACTTTGCTATACACCTGAAACACAATGCTCTAAATATGCTATACTTCAATTTTAAAAAGAAATAAAAGGAGAAACAACATTTATCTGCAGCCTCAGAGTCTAACATAGCACATGGAAAGAACTCAATGAAAGTTGTGAAACTGAAAAAATAATTGCAGTTTTTCATAAAGGGTCACTTAAAAATCCTAAATGTAAATAAAGAAAAGAAATGCATTTTTCCTGGGGTTTGAATATATTTGTCATCATTATAATATTATAGTAAATAAAATTGCTAATGGATAACATCTCAATTCCCCACAACTGTGTTGGTGACAATTAACCTTTTCAGGTCCAGAGTATATATAAGCACACACAGACACACACACACACATATATATATGGAGAGAGATACAGAGACAGAAGAAAATAATTTAATTAGCTGAGTAATTGAGTAGTAATTAGCTTACTTTTAAGATCCCTTAAAGTTTTGGATCTATACTTCGGGATTTCAAGCTTCTGCTTTAAGCCAAGCACTACTTTCTTAAGGGGAAAATTAGGAAGAACTGTTGTGAGGGTAATTATAATATCATTAATAGCCATCAATATCACATGATGTAAGAATCATTATAGGGGACTGGAATGCAAAAGGAGGAAGTCAAGAAACACCTGGGGTAACTAGCAAATTTGGCCTTGGAGTACAGAATGAATTTGCCAGGAGAACGTGTCGGTCATAGTAAAGCCCTCTTCCAAGAACACAAGAGAAGACTACACATGGACATCACCAGACGGTCAATATAAAAATCAGATTGATGTTTTTTTTTCAGCCAAAGATAGAGAAGCTCTATACAGTCAGCAAAAGCAAGACTGGGAGCTGACTGTGGCTCAGATCATGAACACATTATTGCCAAATTCAAACTTAAATTGAAGAAAGTAGGGAAATCCACTAGACCATTCAGGTAATACCAAAATCAAATCCCTTAGGATTATACAGTGGAAGTGACAAATAAATTCAAGGGATTAGATCTGATAGAGTGCCTGAATAACTATGGACAGAGGTTCATGACAGTGTACAGGAGACAGGAATCAAGACCGTCTCCAAGAAAAAGAGCAAAAATGGCTGTCTGAGGAGGCCTTACAAATAGCTATGAAAAGAAGAGAAGCAAAAAGCAAAGAAGAAAAGGAAAGATATACCCATTTGAATGCAGAATTCCAAAGAATAGCAAGGAGAGAAAAGAAATCCTTCCTCAGTGATCAGTGCAAAGAAATAGAGGAAAAAATAGAATGGGAAAGACTAGAGATCTCTTCAAGAAAACTAGAGATACCAAGAGAATATTTTATGCAAAGATGGGAACAATAAAGGAGAGAAATCGTATGGACGTAAAATAAGAAGAAAATATTAAGAAGAGGTGGAAAGAATACACAGAACTATACACAAAAGATCTTCACAACCCAGATAATCACAATGGTGTGATCATGCACCCAGAGCCAGACATCTGGAATGCAAAGTCAAGTGGACCTTAGGAAGCATCACACAAACAAAGCTAGTGGAGGTGATGGAATTCCAGTTGAGCTATTTCAAATCCTAAAAGATGATGCTGTGAAAGTGTTCCACTCAATATGCCAGCAAATTTGGAAAACGCTGCAGTGGCCACAGGTCTGGAAATGGTCAGTTTTCATTCCAATCCCAAAGAAAGGCAATCCAGAAGAATGTTCAAACTACCACACAATTGAACTCATCTCACACACCAGCAAAGTAATGCTCAAAGTTCTCCAAGCCAGGTTTCAACAGTACGGGAACCGTGAACCTCCAGATAATCAAGATGGATCTGGAAAAGGCAGAGGAACCAGAGATCAAATTGCCAACATCCATTGGATAATCGAAAAAGCAAGAGAGTTTCAGAAAAAACATCCATTTCTGCTTTATTGACTATGCCAAAGACTTTGACTGTGTGGATCACAAAATACTGTGGAAAATTACGAAAGGGATGGGACTACCAGCACCTGACCTGCCTTTTGAGAAACCTGTGTGCAGGTCAGGAAGAAACAATTAGAACTGGACATGAAACAACAGAATGGTTCCAAATAGGAAAGGGAGTATGTCAAGGCTGTATATTGTCACTCTGCTTATTTAACTTATATGCAGAGTACATCATGAGAAATGCTGGGCTGGATGAAACACAAGCTGGAATCAAGATTGTCTGGAGAAATATCAGGAACCTCACATATGCAGATGATACCACCCTTATGGCAGAAGGCGAAGAAGAGCTAAAGAGCCTCTTGATGAAAGTGAAAGAGGAGAGTGAAAAAGTTGGCTTAAAACTAAACATTCAGAAAACTAAGATCATGGCATCCAGTCCCATCACTTCAATGGAAAATAGATGGGGAAATAGTGGAAACAGTGGCAGACTTAATTTTTTTGGGCTCCCAAATCACATATGGTGACCGCAGCCATGAAATTAAAAGACTCCTTGGAAAAAAAAGTCATGACGAACCTAATTCAGTTTGTTTCAGTCGCTCAGTTGTATCTGACTCTTTCCAACCCCATGAAGCGCAGCACACCAGGCCTCCCTGTTCATCACCAACTCCTGGTGTCCACCCAAACTCATGTCTAGTGAGTCGGTGATGTCATCCAACCATCTCATCCTCTGTCATCCCCTTCTCCTCCTGCCCTCAATCTTTTCCAGCATCAAGGTCTTTTCCAATGAGTCAGTTTTTCGCATCAGATGGCCAAAGTATTGGAGTTTCAGCTTCAACATTAGTCCTTCCAATGAACACCCAGGACTGATCTCCTTTAGGATGGACTGGTTGGATCTCCTTGCAGTCCAAGGGACTCTCAAGAGTCTTCTCCAACACCACAGTTCAAAAGTATCAATTCTTCAGTGCTCAGCTTTCTTTATAGTGTAACTCTCACATCCATACATGACCACCGGAAAAAACCATAGCCTTGACTAGATGGACCTTGGTTGGCAAAGTATTGTCTCTGCTTTTTAATATGCTGTCTAGGTTGGTCATAACTTTCCTTCCAAGCAGTAAGCCTCTTTTAATTACATGACTGCAATCACCATCTGCAGTGATTTTGGAATCCAAACCTAGACAGCATATCAAAAAAGCAGAGACATTACTTTGCCAACAAAGGTACATCTAGTCAAAGCTATGGTTTCTCCAGTAGTCATGTATGGATGTGAGAGTTGGACTATAAAGAAAGCTGAGGAAACTATGGTACATAGTTGAATAATTGAATATTCACATAGTACACAATTGAATATTACTCAGCCATTAAAAAGAATTCTTTTGAATCAGTTTTAAGGAGATGGATGAAACTGGAGCCCATTATACAGAGTGAAGGAAGCCAGAAAGATAAACCAATACAGTATACTAATGCATATATATGGAATTTATAAAGATGGTAATGATAACCCTATAAGCAAAACAGAAAAAGAGACACAGATGTACAGAATAGACTTTTGGACTCTGTGGGAGAAGGCGAGGGTGGGATGTTCTGAGAGAATAGCATTGAAACAAGTATACTATCAAGGGTGAAACAGATCACCAGCCCAGGTTGGATGCATGAGACAAGTGCTCAGGGCTGGTGCACTGGGAAGACCCAGAGGGATGGGATAGGGGATAGTGATGGGGAACACATGTAAATCCATGGCTGATTCATGTTAATGTATGGCAAAAACCACTACAATATTGTAAATTAATTAGCCTCCAACTAATAAAAATAAATGAAAAAATAAAAATAAATAAAAATTTAAAAATTAAAAAAAAGAAAGAAAGCTGAGCACCGAATTGATGCTTTTTAACTGTGGTGTTGGAGAAGACTCTTGAGAGTTCCCTGGACTGCAAGGAGATCCAACCAGTCCATCCTAAAGAAATCAGTCCTGTATATACTTTGGAAGTACTGATGCTGAAGCTTGAAACTTCAATACTTTGGCCACCTGATGTGAAGAACTGACTCACTGGAAAAGACCCTGATGCTTGGAAAGATTGAAGGTTGGAGGAGAAGGGGATGACAGAGGATGAGATGGTTGGATGGCATCACCAACTCGATGGACATGAGTTTGAGAAAACTCTGGGTGTTGGTGATGGACGGGGAAGCCTGGCATGCTGCAGTTCATGGAGTGCAAAGAGCTGGACATGACTAAGCAACTGAAGTGAATTGAACTGAAGAATCAAAAGTATAATACTCCTTATGGGGTCACTAATAGCTGCTTTTTGAAAAATGATGATTGTATTTATAAAAATACATTCATTTATTTTATTTATTTATTTTTTTGCTTGGAAAACCCCAAATTGTCTTAGCATCCTTCATGGAAATGTGCTACAATAGACAACTATTAGAGGTCAATCTACGTGCCATGAAACCTTTCACTTTGGCTGACTTTGCAGATTCAGTCTATAATGATCAGGATGAATTTTTTTACCTTCTTCATTTACTTTGTTTCTTTTTTAAAATTAATATTTCCCTATATCCTTTGTATGTACTGGTTGTATTAAAATGAATTGTGTAGGCTTCCTCTTGAATCACTGCTCCTTCTATAAATGCTACATGCTGTGTAAGTCCAGTATGCTTTCTGTACTTAAAATAGCTTCCAAAATTTGCATTCGATAAATAGGACTTGACATATTATACACCCAGACTGAATACTACCATGTATTTAAAAGATTCATAAAACATTTTAATACTATTGATTTTGGGGAATTATATTCAATCTCATGAGCAAAATGCAATTCTTATATTACATTATAATCTATGCATATACATATGCATATATATAATATATATAATGTCAATGATTATACTGACATTTATTTATTTATTTATTTTTGACATTTATTTTTATGTTGCTGTGATGTGTCTGTTTCTGTGTATCTGTAATGTCTTCTTTGCTTTCCTAAGGAGAACGTGAGGAGAACAATTTAATTGTAGTAATGTGAGTGTACACTCTAGGTTTGTAGAGAAACTAATCTAGAAGAAAATTTGAACATATTACTTGTATTGTCTCAAGTAGCATATTCGTTCAGCTCAGTTCAGTTCACTCAGTTAGTCATGTCCGACTCTTTGCAACCCCATGGCCTCCCTGTGCATCATCAACCCTTGGGGTTTACTCAAACTCAGCTCCACTGAGTCGGTGATGTCATCCAACAATTTCATCTTCTGTTGCCTCCTTCTCCTCCCACCTTCAATCTTTCCCAGCCTCAGGGTCTTTTCAAATGAGTCAGCTCTTCACATCAAGTAGCCTAGGTATTGGTGTTTCAGCTTCAGCATCAGTCGTTCCAATAAATATTCAGGACTAATTTCTTTTAGGATGGACTTGTTGGATTTCCTTGCAGTTCGAGGGACTCTCTTTCAAGAGTTTTCTGCAACACCATGGTTCAAAAGCATCAATTCTTCGGCACTCAGCTTTTTTTATAGTCCAACTCTCACATCCATAGATGACTACTGGAAAAACCATAGCTTTGATTAGATTAGTACTTTTGTCAGCAAAGTAATGTCTCTGCTTTTTAATATGCTGTCTAGGCTGGTCATAACTTTTTCCACAGAGCAATTATCTTTTAATTTTATGGCTGCAGTCACCATCTGCAGTGATTTTGGAGCCCCCAAAAATTAAGTCTGCCACTGTTTCCACTGTTTCCCCATCTATTTGCCATGAAGTGATGGGACCAGATGCCATATTCTTGGTTTTCCTAATGTTCAGCTTTAAGCCAACTTTTTCACTCTTTTCTTCCACTTTCATCAAGAGGCTCTTTAGTTCTTCTTCACTTTCTGCCATAAAGGTGATGTCTTCTGCATATATGAGGTTATTGATATTTCTCCAGGCAATCTTGATTCCAGCTTGTGCTTCATCCAGGCCAGCATTTCTCATGATGTACTCTGCATATAAGTTAAATAAGCAGGGTGACAATATACAGCCTTGAAGTACTCCTTTCTTGATTTGGAACCACTCTGTTGTTTCATGTCCAGTACTAACTGTTGCTTCCTGACCTGCATACAGGTTTCTCAAGAGGCAGCTCAGGTGGCCTGGTATTCCCATCTCTTGAAGAAATTTCTACAATTTGTTGTAATCCACACAGTCAAAATCTTTGGCATAGTCAATAAAGCAGAAATAGATGTTTTCCTGGCACTCTCTTGCTTTTTCAATGATCCAACGGATGTTGGCAATTTGATCTCTGGTTCCTCTGCCTTTTCTAGATCCATCTTGAATATCTGGAAGTTCACAGTTCCCATACTGTTGAAGCCTGGCTTGGAGAACTTTGAGCATTACTTTGCTAGTGTGTGAGATGAGCGCAATTGTGTGGTAGTTTGAACATTTTTTGGCATTGCCTTTCTTTGGGATTGGAAAGAAAACTGATCTTTTCTGGTCTGTGGTCACTGCTGAGTTTTCTTAATTTGCTGGCATATTGAGTGGAGTACTTTCACAACATCATCTTTTAGGATTTGAAATAGCTCAACTGGAATTCCATCACCTCCACTAGCTTTGTGTGATGCTTCCTAAGGCCCACTTGACTTTGCATTCCAAGATGTCTGACTTGAGGTGAGTGATCTCACCATCGGGATTACCTGGGTTGTGAAATTAGGATGCATTTCAGATTCTTTATGGTGGCATTCAATTCTTCACATGATGTTCTCTTAAAAAACTCTCCCTTCTGCCTGAAGAAAAAAACTTTTGTTTGTCTCTACTTGACATGGTTTAAGGTAGGGTTTTCAACTTTGGCATTATTGGCCTTCTGTGTGGATAATGCTTTGCTGTGGCGACTGCCCATTCCATTGTGGAATGTTTAGTAGCACTTCCAGGCACTATTCCGTCGATGCCAGCATCACCTCTCTCCCATTTATGACAACCAAAAACGTCTCCTGACATTGCCAAATTCTACAAGGGGTAGAATCATTCAGTTAAAAATCACTAGTGTAACTTGGTGTAAGTGAAAAGTGGATTTAAATCTCTCTTTGTTATGGGATGCATCTTCGGAAAATTGCTTCTCTGGTTTCAGTTAATAATACTTCATTATTTGCTGCAAGGGTTAAAGGACCATATGTAGTAGACATTGTATATCACTTGTCCATTGACTGAAACACTACTACCCCCCAGTTCTTTCAACGGTTGGCTGCCATCCACTTTTCTTAAGGGATTAATTCAGGAGCACTATGTTTAGTAACCGCAGTCTTACTCCAGACCTTTTAACATAGTACGTTATACTCTTTCCAATTCACCTCTGCCCATCACATAACGCAGTTGTTCTTTTTCTGGGGTTCTATAGATCCTAATTCCTAATCAATCATATCATTTTCCTCCCTCACTAATGTGAACTGCTGCTTTACTTTCCTGTATATAGATCTACATGTATATAGACGACTTCCTCGATGATAGCAAAAAATTCTTATTCAACTCTTATTTCTGCTTTCTGGCTCAGAGCTTGATTTGTAATACGTGAAATTGTATATGAACAGAGGTATTATTCTCAGGATGTGTTTCACAAAACCCCACTGAGCAACCTCTGTGGGGGCTGGTATCCACCAGCACCTCGACATCACATTCTGCTGTTTTGTTTTGTAGTTACAATTTCAGAAAACAATAGGTTCCAAAGCAAAACAAAAAAAGAACAATGGCAATAGAAACAAGATCAAACATATACTTTTGTTTTCAAGTGTTTTGAAGATACACTTTTGTCACTTACACTCCATGATTATGTTTAGAAGCCTTGCTTTTTCTGAATCCTTTAATCCCAGCCATATTTTTTGAAATAATTCCATTGCTATTCACTGTTACACACTATTTGTTTATTGTTTTGTTTTAAATTTGTATTGCTCAATGCTATCAAGAATGTTGTAATTTCTAAGTATTGAAAAGAATGTGGTGGAAAGTGTGGGGAAAGAAGACCTAAATCAGAAAAAGGCGAAAGGCACGGGGAGCATCTAGACAAACAAGCCAAAGATTAAAAAGAACTGAAAAAAGTAAGTATCCATTTTTCTAGTACCATTTGTTGAAAATACTTTCTTTCTGCCACTGAATTCCAGTTCAGTCAGTCACTCAATTGTGCAACCCTACGGACTGCAGCAAACCAGGCTTCCTTGTCCACCGCCAACTCCTGGAGCTTGCTGAAACTCATGTCCATCAAGTCGGTGATGCCATCCAGCCATCTCATCCTCTGTGGTCCTCTCCTCCTCCTAACTTCAGTCTTTACCAGCATCAGGGTCTTTTCCAATTAGTCAGTTCTTTGCATCAGGTGGCCAAAGTATTGGAGTTTCAGCTTCAGCATCAGTCTTCCAGTGAATATCGGGACTTATTTCCTTTAGGATTGACTGGTTTGATCTCCTTGCAGTCCAAGGGACTCTCAAGAGCCTTCTCCAACACCACAGTTCAAAAGTATCAATCCTTCAGTGCTCAACTTTCTTTATAGTCCAACTCTCACATCCATGCATGACTACTGCAAAAACCATAGCTTTGACTAGATGGACCTTTGTTGGCAAAGAATTTCAGTTTTGTCTTTTTCTCTAATCCATTTCATGTAAGTGTGGATCTATTTCTCAGTTTTCCATTTTGTCTTATCCATATCTATCCTTATACCATTACCATACTGCCCTATTAATTGTTACAGTATATGTCAAAATCAGTTAGTGTAAGTCCTACAGATATGCATTTTATTTGTAAAATTGTTTTGACTACTCTGGGTCCTTTGTATTTCCATTAAAATTGTAAAAATGCTTGTCAATTCTAGGGGGAAAAGCCTCTTGTGATTATAATTCATATTATATTGAATTAATAAATTACAGTGAACCTTTGAACAACATGGGTTTGAACTGTGTAAACCCACTTATACACAGATTTTTTTTTTCCAATAAACATGTACTACATGTCTAAGGTTGGCTGAGTCTGTAGATGTGGAACTATGGATACTGAAACATTTTACCCAGATTTTCGACTGTGTGGTGGGCTTGGAGCCCAAAGCTCCATGTTGTTCAAGAGTCAACTATAGGGACTTCCCTGATCACTCAGTGTTAAAGAATCCACCTGCCAATGCAGGAGATGCCGGTTCGATCCCTGGGCTGGAAAGATCCCACATTCCATGGAACAGCTAAGCCCCTGTGCCACAACTATTGAACGTGTGCTCTAGAGCCCAGGAGCCCCAACGACTGAGCCCATGTGCCACAACTACTGAAGCCTGTGCACCCTACAACTTGTGCTCCACAACAAGAGAGGTCACTGCAATGAGAAGCCGGTGCACCGCAACTGGAGAGTAGCCCTCTGTTTGCTGCAACTAGAGAAAAGCCCATGCAGTAATGAAGACCCAGGACAGCCAAAAATAAAATTAATTAACTTTAATAGAGATTCAACTATAACTCATGAAAGGTAATACCTTAAAATGATTGTCTTCCAACCCATGAGCACAGTATGTGTGAGTACATGCTACGTCACTTCAGTGGTGTCCCACTCTGCAACCCCATGGACTGTAGCCTGTCAGGCTCCTCTGTCCATGGGATTCTTCAGGTAAGAACACTGACATGTGTTGTCACGCTGTCCTCTAGGGGATCTTCCCAACCCAGGGATCAAACCCACATCACTTATGTCTTGCATTGGCAGATGGGTTCTTTACCATTAGCTCCACCTGCTAAACCCTGGGCTTCCATATACTGGAGTATATCTCCAATAAATGGAGTATATCTCTCCATTTATTTAAATATTGCTTAATTTTGGTTCAGTATCGAGATGGTAGAGTAGGAAGATTCTGAGTTCACTTCTCACAGACACACCAAAACTACAACTACACACCAAAACTGCGACAAGCAACAAGCAGGAGAGAAACCCCAACTAACCCCTGGGCTTACACCCAGGAGAGCTGAGGGCTGTGGGAAACCAAGACTCCGCTCTTGAAGAGTTCCTGCACAAACTCACTCATGAGCCACCATGTAACCTGGCTTCCCAGGTGGCACAAGTAGTAAAGGATAGACCTTCCAGTGCAGGAGACACAGGAGACTTGGTTTCAATCCCCGGGTCAGGAAGATTCCATGGAGTAGGAAATGGTAGGAAACTGACTCCATTATGTTTCTTGCTGGGGAAATCCCATGGACAGAGCAGCCTGGCAGGCTATAGTCCATGGGGTCCCAAAGAGTCGGACACAACTGAACACACACACACACACACACACACACAATTTTTTTTTTTTCAAATATATGAATGGTTGTGTTCATACACACCAAGGTCTCCACAAGATAGGGAAGCAAAGTGGTGAGGTCTAATATGGACACTAGGCAGAAATACAGGCAATTAAGGATGAATCTTTGAATATAACAGCACTGGGCCACTGTAAAGCAGGTCTAAAAGGATTTAATGTTTAGATTGATTTAGTGGGTCTATGAAAGAGGAAGCACATAATATTAATATATTCTTTCTTTCTTTTTTTTTTAAGAATTGACATCCTGAAGCAGTGTAAGGGATGTGCAGAAAGGGAGTGAAGCAATTGCATGAGATTGATCAAAAAAATAGAGATATTCTCAGTTAATCTAATATAACTAACTCCCATTTCTTTTACAGTAATACTCCTTCCAATTTTTCATCAACTCTAAAATGCAAATGTATTTGCCACCATTACCAAGTTGACTTGAGCATTTTATACCTGTTTTATGACTACACAGGTATTTCAGGACCTTAGCTTTACTTAGCTTTCAGAACATAATTCTTCCCAGTCCTCTAGAGACAGCGCAGCCTGTAAGTGGACAATTTATTTCCTTCTCCTAAGGCAGCATATGCTTCTTCAGTGTTCTCTCACTTATTATATTTTCAGTGTAGTCTGGTTTCTTTGCTCCTTCATTCTATATTTTACCACAGCATCTTACAATGTAATCACTCAGAATGTAATGGAGAACATTTTTCTATCTGCCACTCAGCTTGGGTCCTTGAAATCATGGGCTCTTCTTTCATTTTCATGTGTAGCAGAATGCAAGTTTCCACAGTCATCCATGCATACATACGCATACACACACAAAAGAACATGGATGAATACATGAGTCCAGGATAGCATAATTTTATATTTTAAGGTTATCAATATTTTTGGAAAACTCTGATGTGTAACTATTAAGAATGCACTCTCCCAAAAGAGAATTCACTCCAATGTTTACTTTTAAAATACAAATTTTAAAATTTGTATTAAATTACTAAGATTGTAGTGGAGCGGAATGTAATTAATCAAGCTCAAAACTTATTCATATGATGCATCTTCAAAAAGGTATGCTTCATTAGACCAAATGCCATATTGAATTCACTTCTTTATTTTTTCACTGATGAAAAATTAAAAGTAATTGAGATAGCAATTCAAGCTACAAAGAGAAATATCTTGAAACAAAGTGGTGAAAAATTACAATTGACCTCATTTAATTACTTCAATTATAACTTATAATTATAATTTAATTATTGTTTAATGATAGACGACTAATGTTTTCCACTTAAATGGAAAAAATTGCTGATTTTTTTCATGTTCTTGTTGATTGGAATTCATCAACTTTACAACTGTAGAGCAACAAATTTTTTAAATTGTCTCAGCTTTGAAGCTTATTATTTGTCTGTAAATCAAGAGAACTTATGCTTTTATATAGCTACATATGTATGCTGTGCTTAGTCACTCAGTCCTGTCTGACTTTTTGCTGTTTGACCCCATGGACTGTAGCCTGTCAGTCTCCTCTGTCCATGAGGATTCTCCATGCAAGAATACTGGAGCGGGTTGCCATGTCTTTCTCCAGACATAGCTACATATACTAGTTATATAAATAAAATACAAATTAAATGCACATATATACATATGCATGCTATTTTATAACTATAACACATATAATTTGTGTATAACCTGTTAATATAATAACCTATATACTTAAAAATGAGTAATTTCATTTATTTAACATATTTCTGTGGGAGATAAAATATTAGATTGTTTTTTAATATCTTTAATAATGTAAGTTGTTGAAAATTTTAAAAAGACTTTTAAAATACTATTTAATAATGGTTTAAGTGCAACTTAATCAGCATAAAGATACAACTAGGAAAAGCACAGCTATATTCATTTTTAGTTAGAGGACCCATTGAAAGCAAAGTGTGTTTTTTCTCCCTCCGTTGTTTAGAACCATTCAGAATATCTAAGATGATAATCAGCCCTTTAATTAAATTTCAAAGTTTCCTGATGTACAGAAAGAGTTCTTTGAAGCCAGTTTGTTCATGTGAAAATATCCATGCTTTATCACAATTTTCTGTCATTTCATGCCTTGATCAGGATCTAAATACTGAGTTGAATAAATTATTTATATGAAAAATGTGTATGGCCTAACTTTTAAGAAAAAATATATAGATGCTTTCAGACCTATTTTTTTTAATTGACTTAAATGTTCTACTAAAGACTTTGAGGTTATTAGCAAAACTGTCAATGCGTCTTAAACAGAGAAATATTTTCAACACTTTATTCAACTATTAGGTTTCTTTTGAAAATAGTACAGCTAGCTTGCCCAGAAAACATTAAAAAAAATATTTGTATGATTGTTTTATTTCACTGAATACTAAGATTTTTCTCCAACTGATTTCACACCTGGTTTAGACAGGGTGTCCTAACTATCATATTGGTGCTTATAAATGTTATATATGAATGGGTCAAGGAAAAAAAAAACGAATGGGTCAAGGAAATGTTATAACGAATGGGTCAAGGAAAAATAAAACAAAAAACTGTGCCATATGAAAGATCTTACTATCCAAACCTATAAAAAAAAGTGAATCTAATTTCATATAACTTGGCTTTCCATAATTGGTAAAAAGTGAAGTGATTTGATTTTGCTTAATTTTTCCCAGCTTCCAGATAAGATACAGTAATTAGAAACCAAAGTAAAAACAACTACAACAACTAGACTTCATCTCCCAAATGTGATGTCTGGTACATTAGAAGATGATACTTTCTGCGATGAAAAATAAGGTAGGGAAAAGGATAGGAAGTATTGAAGTGTCACTAAGATGTTATTTAGAGTACAGAAACTATCACTGAGAAGCTGACACTGCAACAAAAATTGAAACTATAGGAGGGAGTGAACCAGGAAGAAATTGGGGGGGAAAAGAAGAGTATTCTAGGCAAAGGGAAGAAAACAGTACAAATGCCCTGAGTGGGGAGTTTACTAGGAATTTATAATGAGAAATTGCAAGGAACAAAGAATGGCTAGAACTAAATAGTAGATAGATACAAGGAGCTGTGGGAAGCCAAATAGTATGACACTTTTTTTTTTTTTTTAATTTATTTGGCTGCACCAGGTTTTAGTTGCAGCACTCCAGATCTTTGATATCTGTTGTGGCATGCAGGACTTAGTTCCCAGACCAGGGATCAAACCTGGGCCCCCTCCATTGGGAGTGTGAAGTCTTAGCCACTGGACCACATGAGACATCCCTGTGTAACTCTTACAGATCTTTACAAGAAAAATGAGATGGGAGGTGATGGTAGGATTTGACAAGAAGGAGTAACATAACCTGGATTAAAATCTTACTATAAGAACACTCAGGATGCTCTGTTAAAAAGAGACAGAAATAAGACTATAGTAGAGACTGGGAGAGCAACAATAACAATTTATATTTAGCTGTTTTCCTTAAATTTAGATAGTATCTTGCAAAGTATGATGACACTTGACCTTTAAGCTAATTTTATCTGTTAATTTTCATTTATTTATTAAAGTACAACAGACTTCCATTTATAATGGTTGTATGCAACATATTTCTTGCTTTCATAGTCCTAAAATTTAAATTCACACAAACTATTAAAAGGAGGTGAGAACATATGGAATTGATTCAAAATTAGATAAAACTTCATCAAAGGATGGCAGAAGAAGCCTGTCGACTTTCAAACTACACTTAATAATGTCTGTACATATGGATGTACCAAAAAGAAATAACAAGAAGAAAATTACAAGCTTGTGCCTCTAAACTTGATACCAGTGTATGTTAAAGGCACAAAACCTTTTCAAATTTAGTAGCATTTCACAAAGTAATTGGTAAATATTAATTTGCATTGGAATTGTAGAGCTGAAAAGGCCTTAAAACATAAAGGTCAAAGTATGGTAATTGGAGTAGGAAATGACCACCTATTCCAGTATTCTTGTCTGGAAAATCCCATCAACAGAGGAGTCTGGCAGGCTACAGTTCATGGGACTGCAAAGAGTTGGACACTACTAAGCACAAACATGCACACACAACATAATAATAATAATTTTAACTTAGAACAAGTTCAGTGAGTGTCACTATTTAACTAAAAAGATAGGAGCAAGTAAATATTGGTTAACTGAATGGTTATCTAATATTAGAAGAAAGCTAATTCCTACCATTAACCTGGTGTCATGTAACAACTGATAAATGGATCTCTTCCCTAAAATCAAACATGACGTTATGGATGCTAATTGAGAATACAAAGTGAAAGTGAAAGTGAATTCGCTCAGTCGTGTCCGACTCTTTGCGACCTCATGGACTGTAGCCTACCAGGCTCCTCCGTCCATGGGATTTTCCAGGCAAGAATACTGGAGTGGGGTGCCATTTCCTTCTCCAGAGGATCTTCCCGACCCAGGGATTGAACCCTGGTCTCCTGCATTGTAGGCAGACAATTTATTGTCTGAGCCACTAGGGAAGTCAATTTAGAATACAGTGAAACCACAAAGGCTTACTAAGGCCTCTTTGGGACTTCCCTAGTGATCCAATGATTAAGACTCTGTGCTCTCAATAGAGGGGGCATGGGTTCAATCCCTGGTTGGGGGTCTAAGATTTTGACCACATGGCATGGTCAAAACAAACAAACAAAAAAAAAAGCCTCTGTCAGTGATATCCATCTACTTGTAATGAATTATGAAACCATGATATGTCTGTAGAAGGATGTCCATGGTATGTGTAAGTGATTAATAAACCAGGGTATTTAATAAATAAAATAATTATTTCCCCAAATTTGGAACTGATAATCAAACATTTTATTTAATTCTTAAAATCTCATCCTTAAATTGCATATGTGAAGGAAGTAAGACTCAAAATGATAAACAACTTATCATTTATTGAGGCTAAATGATTAATAGCAAATAGGATTTAGCATCTCAGTAAATATTAATAAACATTATGTGCATTCCAGTTCACCAGACTGTTGTTCCAGTATAGGGATGATTCAGGGTAAATTTAATTAAATAGTTGTTTGCAGTAAGCTGAATAAAATGCATAATTGATATAAAGACTAAGAAATCAATTTTTTTCAATTATGTAAGAATGAAGACATGGCTCAAAAGTTTATATTCATTTGAAGAAAAAAAAACATAACCTCTGTTTTGGATTAAGTCAATCATTGCACTATAGGAAACTCAAGTGTTTAATATGCACATTCAGCAAATACACAAATTATTTTTGAAAACCTACATATGAAGTAATGTCAAAGACAGCATCTTTTTCAACATCAACTTTATTCAAAACTGCATCTTAATTCCTAAGCTGTTCAAGATAGTAGAGATTTTCTGGCTGAGCATTAATTATTATCTCATTTCTAATATTGCCATCCTTCTTTGGAAATCTCATCATTTTCTGTGTTCCTTTATCTACTGAAAAAATTTAATTTACCTGATGAAGCATCTATTCATTTAAGATAAGTAAAATTATAGTTCATCACACAAACAAAAATAACAAAAGATAATTATTTGCATTGGTTTTTTTGAGAAAAATTCATTTGATTATAAACAGGTTCTTACTGAAAGAATAATATCAAACTTTCAGAACAAAAGTACAACCAGGAGAAAGGTCAGAACAACTTTCCTTATTAATACCTCATTATGCTGACTTTGGCCAAGGTCCCATAGACCTAGTTTAATGAAGGGATAATGATAGCTCATCCTTTCCCATTTTTTGCCCAGTCAACTCAGTATCGTTCAAAAACGTCTCTAGCTCTCTTTTGGAAATTCACATTGCAAAGAGTTCCTTTTTTATGCAGAGCACACAATTGACTGAGATTTTGTTACCTACATGACTTCAGCATGTTACATAACACCCTTGGTATGATAAGATTGATAACAGTACCTACCTAATAAAGTTGCTATAAATTTTAAACTAATTAAATCATGCAGAACATGTGTCTGGCACATTGTAGAGCTTGATAAATCTCATTTATTTGCTTTATTAATGTTAATAATGACAGTTCTAGGGATACTGGTTTAAATGATTTACAGGTTAATGTGTTAAAAATCAGAGTAGATAAGGAGGTGAATTAGAAATAGGTTCCTACCTGAAAGAAGTTTATATTCTAGGAGTAAATATTCTCATACAAATAACTTAGACACTGGAAAAAAAATCCAGTTATTTTGTAGTATATTTTGGTCCATTTAGTAAGATGTGTTAATATTTCAATTAGTTTATTCAGAGTCCCCTGAAAATACTGATTTAGCTTCCCTAAGACTATTCTGTGCCACGGCTCTATTTAATGGTTTTAGTGTGGATGCATTACATAAAAACAATAGCCTCAGTTGTCAAGGAAAATACCCCCCCTTTTTTTTTTTTTTACATATTCATGTTTCTATTGTTACTTTTCTTACCTGTGCCCTTCATTCATGAGGCTCTTTGAAAATGTGAAACCCAATAAATGCCAAGCTAAAAAGAAATAAGGTTTTTAGTGAATTTCCAATAATATATAAATACAATGAAATCATTAAAGACACAGGAATAAAAGTCAAGTGATAAATCATGGGTGATGGAAATAGATGAATGAGGTAGGAAGGATATGTTACAATTATGCAGAGTCAGTTAAAAATAGAAACAGAAGTATAGATTACTGTGATTGGACAGAGTTGGTCTGCAAATGCTGAATGGGGCCAGGCTAGGCCAGAAATATCCAGACTTCCTGCTAAAAATGTTGATATCAGTTTCAAATTCAAACCTCAGAAGCTATCACCATTACCTATAGCAATCATGAAAAGGCCAGAGGAAATCTGGTATTAGTAAACATAAAAACAAAACATATACAAACACAGTAAATGAAGAATGACTTTTAAAAATTACTTTTCGGCCAAACAGCATTTCAATGTGTTTGTCAAAATGAAAAATCATAAAATGTTACCTTGGATCATGAAAAGAATTAATCTGATGGATAGGCTGGTTGAGTATTATCCATCTGGATGCAAAAGACTCTGCCAATATCAACAGTTCTGATTTTAACATAGCTGTTATTGAGCTGTTCATTCTGACAGTAATTGGCCAACAGGCTCCATTGTTTTGAAACACCACCTTTTGTCATGAGAGAAAGACCACATCATTGTGACTAAGAACTTGCTAATTCTTATGGAAATGGCATATACTTCAATTAAAAAATACCTATATGTAGCTAGAAATGAAAAGTGTTTAAGGAATACTCTTGTTTTTTTCCATCCATTGGTCTGTCAAATTATCAGTTTCCAAACCCCTTTTTGTTGTTTATATTGTATCCAATTCCTCTATTTATAAACATAATGCTCATAACCCATAAAGTTATGAATGTTCTGAGTTCTCTCTTCCCAACTCTTTCTGTTCACTCTTCTTTCCCTTTTCTCCTGTCCTCTTCTTTTCACTTTCTCCTCTGTACTTTTCTCTTCTGTACTTTCTCTCCTTGTCTCTCTTCTCTCTCTTCCCCCCTCTTTCTGGAGCAAGAAATCATGTGTGGTATTTTTAGGTGATAGTAAGAACTTTAAAAGTTATTTTTGCAATATGTAACACATTAGTATATTGCTGTGCTGTTGTTGTTTAGACAGTAAGTCATGTCCAACTCTTTTGTGACCCCAAGGACTTTAGCCCACCAGACTCCTCTGTCCATGGGATTTCCCAGGCAAAAATACTGGAACGAGTTGCCATTTCCTTCACCAGAGGATCTTCCTGATCCAGGAATCAAACCTACATCTCCTGCATTGAGGTGGATTCTTTACCACTGAGGCTCCAAGGAAGCCCATTAGTTTCTTAGCAGTGCTTACAGGGATTGATGTATTATTTCAAAGATAGTTCAAACCAGATGAGTAAAGATAGGACTATGAGAAATGCAAGAAGAGAGGAAAAAAGATAAATTTAAAGCCTTTGCAAGCAGTCCAGAAACAAAGGGCTGTATAAATGAGTTTGAAAATTCAATTTTTTAAGAAAAGTAATAGTGTCAGGTTGTTGTAAGATGCTCCCAGAAAACAAAGGCAACTGACTTATATAGCATTATGACTTCTAAGAAAGAAAACTTTGATTCCTGCCAAATGTCATCCAATGACTATATCATCTTCTATCTATTTGGCAATGATGTTGTTCCCACATTCTTCACCTGTTAATCTAATCTTCAAATGACACTTCAGTCATATTTAAAAGACATAAAACAAGAATGCCTTATCAAAAATAGTACCTCTTGGAACTTCCCTGGTTGCCTAGTGGTTAGGATTCCTGGTTTTCACTGCCCTGGCCTGATTCAATCCCTGGACTGGAAAAAGATTCTGCACGACACACAGTGTGGCCAGCAATAACAAAGTAGGACCTCTTTAAAAACTCCCAGGGTAGGTCTTCCCAGGTGGCTCAGTGGTAAAGAATCGGCCTGCCAATGCAGAAGACATGGGTTCAATCCCTGGTCCTGGAAGATTCCACATGCCATGGAGACACTAAGCCGGTGCATCACACTATTGAGCTTGTGTTCTAGAGCCCAGGAGCCACAACTGTTGAATTCACCTGCCACAAGTACTAAAGTCTGCACACCCTAGAGCCTGCGTTCTGCAGCAAGAAAAGCCACCACAATGAGAAGCCTGCACACTGCAACTAGAGAGTACTCCTGCTTGCTACAACGAGGGAAAAGCCTGAGGAGCAATGAACACCAAGCATAGCCAAAATTAAAATAAACAAATAACTGATTAAAAAGAAAATCTCCCAGTGTAACCTATTGCCATCAAGACACAAATTTGCCCTCCCAAATTTACTACCATACTGACATCAGTGATAATTATATCTTTTTCTTTCTTTTTTTTAGAGCTTGATGTTACGTCTGTTATGTACATGCCTAATCAGTATATCATTATACGTTCACTTTGACCAGTTTTTAAAATTTCATTCAGTTCAGTTCAGTTCAGTCAGTTGCTCAGTCGTATCTGACTCTTTGCAATCCCACAAACCACAGCACGCCAGGCCTCTCTGTCCATCACCAACTCCCGGAGTCTACCCAAACTAATGTCCATTGAGTTGGTGATGCCATCCAACCATCTCATCCTCTGTCGTCTCCTTCACCTCCTGCCCTCAATCTTTCCCAGCATCAGGGTCTTTTCAAGTGAGTCAACTCTTCACATCAGATGGCCAAAGTATTGGAGTTTCAACTTCAACATCAGTCCTTCCAATGAACACCCAGGACTGATCTCCTTTAGGATGGACTGGTTGGATCTCCTTGCAGTCCAAGGGACTCTCAAGAGTCTTCTCCAACACCACACTTCAAAAGCATCAATTCTTCGGTGCTCAGCTTTCTTTATAGTCCAACTCTCCCATCCATACATGACCACTGGAAAAACCATAGCCTTGACTAGATGGACCTTTGTTGACAAAGTAATGTTGGCTCAGAGGGTAAAGTGTCTGCTTGCAATGAGGGAGACCTAGGTTCGATCCCTGGGTTCGGAAGATCCCCTGGAGAAGGAAATGGTAACCCACTCCAGTACTCTTGCCTGGAAAATCCTATGGATAGAGAAGCCTGGTAGGCCAAAGTCCATGGGGTTGCAAAGAGTCAGACACAACTGAGTGACTTCACTAGGTTGGTCATAACTTTCCTTCCAAGGAGTAAGCGTCTTTTAATTTCATGGCTGCAATCACCATTTGCAGTGATTTCAGAGCCCAGAAAAATAAAGTCAGCCACTCTTTACCCATCTATTTGCCATGAAGTGATGGGACTGGATGCCATGATCTTAGTTTTCTGAATGTTGAGCTTTAAGCCAACTTTTTCACTCTCCTCTTTCACTTTCATCAAGAGGCTCTTTAGTTCTTCTTCACTTTCTGCCATAAGAGTGGTGTCATCTGCATATCTGAGGTTATGCATATCTGCCGCTCCTGGGCCGTGCAGCCCTAAAATTTCATACATAGAATTATATTGTGTCTTGGATATTTAACTCAAGACTTTATTTCTAAGAATAATGCATCTGTGTGTATGGTTGTACTTCATCTATTTCCATTATTTTGTATTAATTCACTCCATGTTGCTACCACAACTCAGTTGCATACTTGTTGCTTAGCCTTTTATGAATAATGCTGCTCTAAACATTTTTTAATACATCTGGTGCATAATTTAAGATACATTCCACAGAATAGAATTGCTAGGCTTAGCATCTTGAAATTTATTATAAGATGACAAACTGTTAGCCAAAATATTTATATCCTTAAGAATTTCATAGAGGAACAATCCCATGCATTGTACATGTGTCATGATGTGGTCATGTTAGATTTGATAATTTTTTGCAAATCTGGAAAGAATAAAATTATGACTTGTCTTCCACTTTAATATCTGCCATTATTTAATAATAATTAAAATATGGGTAAATATTGGAAAAATTCCTCTTCACAAAAAGCTACCATTTCATTTACAACCTGAGAACACATGTTGTGGTTCTGTTGCTAAGTCGTGTCTGAGTCTCTGCCCACTGCTGTGCGTCAGGCTTTCCTTTCCTTCCTTGTCTCCTGAAGTTTGCTTAAACTGATATCCATTGAGTAGGTGATGCCATCCAACCATCTTATTCTCTGTCACCCCTTTCTCCTCCTGCCTTCAATCTTTCCAAGGATCAGAATTTCCTCTAATGAACTAGCTCTTCACATCAGTTGACCAAAGTATTGGAGCTTCAGCTTCAGCATCAATCTTTCCAGTGAATATTCAGAATTGATTTCCTTTAGGATTGACTGGGTTGATCTCCTTACTAGCCAAGGGACTCTCAAGAGTCTTCTCTAGCACCACAGTTCAAAAGCATTAATTGTTTGGCACTCAGCCTTCTCTATGGTCCCAATCTCACATCTATACATGACTACTGGAAAAATCATAGCTTTACCTAGACAGACCTTTGTTGACAAAATGATGTCTCTGCTTTTTAAACTAGGTCTGTCATAGCTTTCCTTCCAAAGAGAAAGTGCCTTTTAATTTCATGGTTGCAGTCAGTCTGTAGTGATTTTGGAGCCCAAAAGTATAAAATTTGTCACTACTTCCAATGTTTCTACTTCTATTTGCCATTAAATAATGGGACTGGATGCATGATCTTAGTTTTTTGAATGTTGAATTTTAAATCAGCTTTTTCACTCTCCAGTTTCACGCTCATCAAGAGGTTCTTTAGTTCCTCTCCACTTTCTGCCATTAGAGTGCCACCATTTGCATATCTGAGGTTGGTGATAGTTCCACCAACTATCTGGAACTAAAACAAAAACTGGAATTTTGATTCCAGTTGTGATTCATCCAGAGTACATATGAGAGCACTCATTTGTGTTGCATCAGCCTTCAAATACAAACACATTTACTGTATATTTTGCCAATATGATAGGATAAAAACTATATCTGATTTTTGCTTCACTATGCATTAACATGACATTAAAAGTAACAGCTTTTTTATGGTTAATGAACATTAATGTGTATTATATAAAGTGTAGCCACAACAAGTTTAGTGACCAACCATCATTTCACACAGATATAAAATAAAAAGAAAAAACATTTTTTCATTGTGATAAGAACTCTTAAGATTTACTATCTTAACAGCTTTCATATATAAAATACAACTGGGTCTCCAGCATAGTAGGCAGATTCTTTATTGTCTGAGTCACCACGGAAGCAAATTATTAGTTCTCTCTTTTATTTGAGGGAAACATAATAGTCTTATAAGAACTGAATACATGAAGGTTATGTTTCTTGGAAATTTTGCATTATGGCAAAATTCTTGTATCATTTATCCATACCAGCTTCCCCAGTGGCTCAGCGTTAAAAAATCTCCCTGCAACATAGGGGACGCAGCAGATACGGATTCTATCCCTGGGTCCGGAAAATCCGGTGGAGAAGAAAATGACAACTCACTTCAGTATTCCTTCTAGGAAAACCCCATGGATAGAGGAGCCTGCTGGGCTACAGTCCATGGGGTCACAAAGAGTCAGGCACGACTGACTAAGCATGCAGGCTACCTACATTCACAACTATCTTTTCTTCATTGTGCTTCTCCTTCTTGTTATTATTTTTTTAAACATCATGATGCTTGCAATGTCCTTTTCTGATATATCATTCATTTTAGGTTGGTACTAATCAGTGTTCTCCTGTGGAGTAGAATGTGGGCTGTGATAGCAGAAAGAAGTTAGCTGAGGAAGATAAGGTCTCTAGTCTGGGCTGTATACTTCTTAGATCTCTTCACCTCGCAATCCATGTTGAACAAGAAGACCTAACTGATCATCTACTGACAAGTTAGTTGCCCCAACCAGTCAATCATCTAACTGCAAAAGAAATGCAGCCATAGTTTTTCTATTTACCCCATTGCTTGCTGCTGCAGCGTATTGACTTGCTTCCAACAACGTGTTGTGTGTGTATGCTCAGTCCTTCAGTCCTGTTGGACTTTTTGCTACCCTATGGACTATAGCCTGCCAGGCTCCTCCTTTCCATGGGAATATCCAAACAAGAATACTGAAGTGGGTTGCAGTTTCTTCCTCCAGAGGAATCTTCCAGACCCAGGGATCCAACCCAAGTCTTCTGGGTCTCCTATATTATTAGCTGGATTCTTTACCACTGAGCCACCTGTGAAGCTGAAGAATTTGTTAATGAACTGTTTAATGATCCCAGGCTCCCCTACTAGGATCCTTAGAACAATGTCATTAATTGTGCCTTAAAAAATTAACTCTTCTGTAGCTTTGGTATTACACTTGCAGGTTTAATTATATTTGGCAGCTATCTGAAGTACTTTGCTGGGTGAGATACCTCCCAATCTGATGTAACCATTTTTAATTTTAATTTTTTTTTATTATTCTTACCTAAAAATAGAAAAGCATATGAGTAAAAATTATTTTACCAAATTCAATCAGAATGCTTCTGAATTACAATTTTTTAATAGATAATAGGAAATTTTTTCAGGTTTATCATATATTATCATATTGTACTTTTAATCCAGCAAAAAGTAAAATTATTTGATTTTTTTTTTTATTTTTTGCTTTTTTATTTGTTTTTGTTTTTCAATGTCTGACATTTACTTGTTGGAACAATTTGTCCTAAACAATCAGAGAGAACCAGAAAGCACATTTTTTCTCCCCCAAGAAACTTTACTAATTGAATTTCTCACAGAATAATGGGAATCAAATTAGACAGTCCATGTCTAGTTGCCATAAAGTCAAAATAGGTGTGTACAAGCATGGATCTGTATCTTGTGTGAGGCAATAAGGTTCACAGTATAATCACTAAGTTACACTTGTGCTTGATTCTGAAATTTGAAAAGTGAAAAAGAATGTTAGCACTTTGAAAGTAATCAAGTGATGCTAGGCTGAGTTGGAATAGTCTTCACTTATCCCAGATCTTTCTATACTATTCTTCTCCACTCTATATTATGCTTCAAGACGTTAAGGAATTATATAAACAGCCCCCCTTGCTCTCTGACTTTTAATTAAGATTCAGTCATAAAGCCAAAATTGGGCATTTACCAGTGGAAGCTGGTAACATGTCTTTCCTCAGTAGTATATCCAATGTCATGCACAGCCCTCGACTTTCTCTTTATTCTGAGCCATGTGGTACCAGTGATTATATATATCCCTCTGACAGCAAATACAGCACAGGAGGCAGATTAACCTCTGCACCCTTCAGGTCTAGGGACAGTAATAACTTTCCACTGGAAAACTCATCCTGGCCTACGCTTTGTTGCTTTAGCTTAAGCCATTGGCTTTCATGATGGCTCAGTGGTAAAGAATTTAGCAATGGATTCTGCCACTGCAGAGGATTCAGGTTCAATCCCTGGGTTGGGAAAATCCCCTGGAGAAGGAAATGGCAACCGACTCCAGTATTCTTGCTTGGAAAACCCCATGGACAGAGAAGCTTGGAGGGCTACAGTTCATGGGGTAGCAAAGAGTCAGACATGACTTAGTTACTGAACAAGAACAACATTGTATCACAACATCAAATAGTATTACATTATTATGTAATACCCTTTTCACTACATTCTCCTCCCTAATTCTGTTTGAGTATGCCACTTATTTCCTGCCAGGATCATGTCCCCACAAATTACCCTCAAAGTATATTTTGTTTATATCACATAAAGAGTGAGTTTTAGTGTTCTTGTTGGTCTATAATCAATTATTTTCCTTCAAACATTAGTATTTGTTAGAAAATAATCAGATGGTTTCTTAATCATACTATATTGAATCAAAATATTATTTAAAGTTAGACTTTCTATTGTTTGATAAAATTGGCCACTTCAGAAGGCAAACAAATACATTATTTTTTATTCTACATAAAATTTATGCAGTCCTTGTAAAGCTATTATAATGTATATATAATATAATGGTATAAATAATAGATAATATATACAATATATGATTATGTTTTCATTATGGTAAAACGTGGTTCATGTAATCTAGCTTCAACTTACTGAAGCTTCATATACTATAATTTTAAAAGGGCTTATATTCCTGATTCACTGAAAGTCTATTCTCATCCTTATCAACCTAGGAATCTTAACACTTAATGCTCTTGAATAATTACAGAAACATAAAAGCATCCATCAGCATAACAAACTAAAACTTTATTTTTTTTATTTTTATTTTTTCATTTATTTTTATTAGTTGGAGGCTAATTACTTTACAATATTGTAGTGGGTTTTGTCATACATTGACATGAATCAGCCATGGATTTACATGTATTCCCCATCCTGATCCCCCCTCCCACCTCCCTCTCTACCCGATCCCTCTGGGTCTTCCCAGTGAACCAGGCCCGAGCACTTGTCTCATGCATCCAACCTGGGCTGGTGATCTGTTTCACCACAGATAATATACATGTTTCGACGCTGTTCTCTCGAAACATCCCACCCTCGCCTTCTCCCACAGAGTCCAGAAGTCTGTTCTGTACATCTGTGTCTCTTTTTCTGTTTTGCATATAGGGTTATCATTACCATCTTTCTAAATTCCATATATATGTGTTAGTATGCTGTAATGTTCTTTATCTTTCTGGCTTACTTCACTCTGTATAATGGGCTCCAGTTTCATCCATCTCATTAGAACTGATTCAAATGAATTCTTTTTAAAGGCTGAGTAATATTCCATGGTGTATATGTACCACAGCTTCCTTATCCATTCATCTGCTGATGGGCATCTAGGTTGCTTCCATGTCCTGGCTATTATAAACAGTGCTGCGATGAACATTGGGGTGCACATGTCTCTTTCAGATCTGGTTTCCTCGGTGTGTATTCCCAGAAGTGGGATTGCTGGGTCATATGGCAGTTCTATTTCCAGTTTTTTAAGAAATCTCCACACATAACAAACTAAAACTTTAAAATGACATTGTTGCCAAAAAAGGAACATTCATTTTTGAAGCACTTTTTGTTTTTCAACTATTCTTTGTTATAATTTGGATATGTATGAACTCTGAATATTCTCTTAAAGATATGAGATATAAAATATGCATCTATCCATAAATGTAGGTTTGAAGTTTGGGGTGGGGTTAGTAACCAACTAGTCACATTGTTTTGCTGGAGCATTTTTGAGGGGTTGGGAAGAAGAGTGTAATTAAATTCCCGGAGTTTCATAAATAATGTTTTTCATTCAAATATAATCATGATTTAGCTCTAAATTTGCATCTACTCTAAGATCACATCCACATTACTTAATAAAACCAACAAAATGTAGCATAAGGCAAAGTGCCTTTTATTTTCCTTTCTTGGAATTATTATGCAAGCTGAAAAAAGTAGCAGATGATGGACAGATTTTATATATACAATATATATTATATATGAACATAATCCTGGTGAAGCATTTATGATGTTTACTTAATTTGAAATGTGTCAGTGAGATTGGTTCTGTGTGCCAGGTATTTCTTAATAGTCTTGAATAAGTTTTAAAAAATAGTTGGCTGATTAAGACTAGATATTACCTACGAACATGTAAAGTTTATCCTCTACTAAATATAACCATCCCATCTTATAAAAGGATAGAATTTCTGGGTGAAATCTAATGCATACCTGATCTGATGGGATTTTAAATTATTTTCTTTCCCACTGGATGTTTAATTATGGTATATATAAATGAGGCTTCTACTTAATAAATAATACTTAAAATATAATTTTAGAATTTTCTTTTTTAATTTTAAGCAAGATTTAATGTGATGTACTAGAATTTATTTATTTAGCAGATTTATATAACTTAATGCAAACACATTTTATAGTCTACATTATTTCAGCATATTTACATATGCTAAATTTTGCAAATACTAGGAAATTTAGAGTTAATGAGAATATATTTTATTCATTAAAGAAGAAGAAAGTTGAGTTATTAAGGAAATGCTCTCATATTTTGTAAACTGGGAAATCTGCATTTTAATTTTTTTCAGAATGTTTTAAAAAGATGTTGAATTTTTAAACTGAGCCTTTCAAGTTCTCAAAATTATAGAGCTCATGACATATCCTTTCAGGTCAAATTCAAAGAAGTTAATTCTATTTAGCCCTCTGGAAGAATACTACGCTAATTAGCAGTGTCCTAATTAAGGCTGCTGCTATGAAGGGCAAGATAATTAAGTTTTAGCAGCTGCTCTCTTTTTACTATAATCGAAGATATATCATTTAGGCCTGCTCTGGTTTAGATGTGAAATTAAAAGGTGATAATGTTTCATACATTCTTTAAACTTTTACTTTGACTTTAGCTTTCTTGGATAACTAGATATGGAAAAAATGTGCATGATCAAAAACAATAAAAGAGCAAAACATGGGGTTTGCCATCTAGTGAATTCAGTAGCACTCAAGTTGAACAATTTTCAATTTTTTCCTGATTTAAAACATATAATTATTTATACATGTACTTGGTGAATCTGCAATATAAACATTAAGGTTATATTTATAAATTAACTGATTTAAGATGAACAACTTCCATATCATTTCAGAAAACTTTAAGTTTCTCCCTCAGAAAGTGCTATTTGGTAAACTGTTTTTTATTAACATGTTAAAGTTTACCTCAAGTTGTATGCAATAAATCCCCAAGACTTGTAAATTGTTTTCCTTTTTTTGCAATACCACCATTTGTTCCCATGCAAATCACTTGTTAACTTATATTTACCTCCAGTCCCTGCCAATAAATGTTCAAAGCTATGCGATTTTCATATGGTGGTGGTGGTTTAGTCACTAAGTCCTGCCCGCCAGGCTCCTCTGCCCATGGGATTCTCCAGGCAAGAATACTGGAGTGAGTTGCCATTTCCTTCTCCAGTGGTTTTCTTATGGTTCCAGCACAATTCTTCCTGTTTATCATAAAATTTCCAAATGGATATTTTTGGGACAATGGAAACTTTTTTTGTAAATCTGGAATTCTTCAAATGAAAATAACATTTATAAATAAAGAAACAAACACAAAAATTAATTCTGTGACAGCCTGGATAGGAAGAAAGGTTGGGGGAAATGGATGTATGAATATGTATGGTTGAGCCCTTTTGCTTTCACCTGAAATTGTCATAATATTGTTAACCAGCAATACTCAATCCACAATGCGTACATGTGTGCAAAGTCACTTCCATCATGTCTGACACTTTGCAACCCTATGGACTGTAGCCCACCAGGCTCCTCTGATTTTCCAAGTAAGAATACTGCAGTGGGTTGCCACGTTCTCCTCCAGGGGATCTTCCCGACCCAGGGATGGAACCCACATCTCTTATGTCTCCTGCATTGGCAGGCAGGTTCTTTACCACCAGCGTCACCTGGGAAGCCCTAATACACAGTACAAAGCTAAAAAAAAAAAAAAAAGCAAAGGAGAAACATTTAAAGCTAGACAGGCAGATCATAGTTTAGCTCTTCAAGGTTAGCTGAAATAATAATTTCTCTCTTCTTGGTAAATGAACATTATTATTGCTTTGGGACAGATAAATCAGAATTTTTCCTTGAAAAGTATTTTAGATATGCTTTAGTATTCAAGAAGATCATTGCAGTACAAGTACCAGCTTGATATCTATGTATTTGTAAAAGTTAGATAAACCTAAGTAATATAAACCACGTTAAAGTAACATTAAAAGCTATATATATTCATAAAGTACCTGCCAAAATGAATTAGCCAGAAATACAGCAATCATAAATTACACATGTGTTCTATATTTCTTGAAATATGACATGCAAGCTGTCAGGACAGACATAAAATTTCTAGGAAAATATGATAAAACATATTTCTAAAAGCCTGAAAAGTTTTATGAACAAACTTTAATTGAAGATGAAAACACAGATTAGTAAAATAAGTAATAGAGTTGCTTTTACTTGAGAATGTTTGGTTATGTTGGTAAAGCTGCCTGTGATAAAACTAAATTATTATAAATTATTTCAAACTTAAGAGGAATTATAAAGATCTACATTTTCAGAAAATATGAATGAAGTATAGATAAAAAGGGGAGGCAAAGGCTTAATGCAGCTTTAATCAATAGTTAACATGGAGGGGGAAAGGAGAACGAGAAATTTAAAGAAAAAGAGCTAATAATTTTTACAAAAGATAAAATGCACTAAACATTAGGGGTGCAGGAAATCAAAGTTTAAACACTACACCTAAACATTTTAAAATGGAATACAGTGTGAAAAGAAAATATTAGCAGGAGTCAGGCTGAAAAAAAGGTAAGTATCACAAGAGCATATCAGATGTAACAATGGAAGATTTATTTTTAATACAGTGAGAATAAAGCACACTACTATTTTATAACAAGTTAATATTCTCTGGTCATGCAGATGACACCACCCTTATGGCAGAAAGTGAAGAAGAACGAAAGAGCCTCTTGATGAAAGTACAAGAGGAGAGTGAAAAAGTTGACTTAAAGTTCAACATTCAGAAAACTAAGATCATGGCATCTGGTCCCATCACTTCATGGGAAATAGATGGGGAAACAGTGGCTCACTTTATTTATTTATTTATTTTTTTGGCTCCAAAATTACTGCAGATGGTGATTGCAGACATGAAATTTAAAGACACTTAAATTTATTAAAAAGCAGAGACATTACTTTGCCAACAAAGGTCCGTCTAGTCAAGGCTATGGTTTTTCCAGTGGTGATGTATGGATGGGAGAGTTGAACTATAAAGAAAGCTGAGCACCAAAGAATTGATGCTTTGAAACTGTGGTGTTGGAGAAGACTCTTGAGAGTCCCTTGGACTGCAAGGAGATCCAACCAGTCAATCCTAAAGGAAATCAGTCCTAGGTGTTCATTGGAAGGACTGATGTTGAAGCTGAAACTCCAATACTTTGGACACCTGATGCGAAGAGCTGAGTCATTTGAAAAGACCCTGATGTTGGGAAAGATTGAGGGCAGGAGGAGAAGGGAACGACAGAGGATGAGATGGTTGTATGGCATCACCAACTCAATGGACATGGGTTTGGGTGGACTCTGGGATTTGGTGACGGACAGGGAGGCCTGGTGTGCTGTGGTTCATGGGGTCGCAAAGAGTCGGAAACAACTGAGTGACTGAACTGAACTGAACTGAATATTATCTGGTCTTCCTAAGTGATGGTGGGTATACAGATTGATATGACCTTGAGGAAAAAGTACGTATACCTTTTATTACATCAAACAAATTGGATGTAAAATCTGAAAGCCATTGTAAGAATACCCAAATATATGGAAGATACCATTTTACTAGACTGGAATCTAAAAGTCTATTTTAGATTTCATTTAGTGCAGTTCAGTTCAGTCGTTCAGTCCTGTCTGACTCTGTGACCCAATGGACAGCAGCACGCCAGGCTTCCCTGTCCATCACCAAGTCCCAGAGCTTGCTCAACCTCATACCCATAGAGTCGGTCGTGCCATCCAATCATCTCTTCCTCTGTCATCCCCATTTCCTCCTGCCTTCAGTCTTTTCCTGCATCAGGGTCTTTTCAAATGAGTCGGTTCTTCACATCTTGTGGCCAAAGTTTGGAGTTTCAGCTTCAGCATCAATCCTTCCAATGAACACCCAGGACTGATTTCCTTTAGGATTGACTGGTTGGATCTCCTTGCAGTCCAAGGGACTCTCAAGAGTCTTCTCCAATACCACAGTTCAAAAGCATTAATTCTTTGGCACTCAGCTTTCTTTATAGTCCAACTCTCACAACCATACATGACCACTGGAAAAACCATAGCTTCTACTGGATGGACCTTTGTTGGCAAAGTAATGTTTCAGTTTTATAATATGCTGTCTAGGTTGGTCATATCTTTTTTTCCAAGAAGCAAGCATCTTTGAATTTCATGGTGCAGTCAACATCTGCAATGATTTTGGAGCCCAAGAAGATAAAATCTGTCACCGTTTCCAGTGTTTCCTCATGTATTTGCCATGAAGTATTGGGACCACATGCCATGATCTTAGTTGTTTGAATGTTGTATTTTAAGCCAACTATTTCACTCTTCTCTTTCATTTTCATCAAGAGGCTCTTTAGTGCTTCTTCGCTTTCTGTCATCTGCCTACCTGAGGTTATTGATATTTCTCCTGGCAATCTTGATTCCAGCCTGTACTTCATCCAGCCTGGCATTTTGCATGATGTACTCTGCACATAAATTAAATAAGTAGGGTAACAATATACAACCTTGATGTACTCCTTTCCCAATAGATTCCATTAACACCAGCTAAAACCCCAATTCTTTCTTCTGTGTTGTTAAACATGACAAGTTCTGTTTTTTAGGATATACAACAAAACTGAAATCTGTTGACTGTGATATTTTAATCAATATAAACACACACACACACACACATACATATGACTTAACATAATCACTCTGCTCTCCCATTTGCAACAGAACATTTGCCTAATCCTAAATCATGAAATTTTATCCTACATTTTCTTGGAGAAGTTTGTTTCACATTTATGTCCATGGTTTATCTTGAGTTAATTTTGTGTATAGCTCATAGTTCGAATCAAGTGCACTTCTTTAATATAGATATTCAATAATTCCAGCATTGGGCTGAAGTTTCATCTTTTGCCACTAAACTTCTTTCACCTATTGAAAATCAATTAACTCTTTTGTCTGTTGCTTCATTTGCTATTGTTTTCTCCCAATCTGAGGGCTGTCTTTTCACCTTACTTATAGTTTCCTTTGTAGTGCAAAAGCTTTTAAGTTTCATTAGGTCCCATTTGTTTATTTTTGCTTTTATTTCCAATATTCTGGAAGGTGGGTCATAGAGGATCTTGCTGTGATTTATGTCGGAGAGTGTTTTGCCTATGTTCTCCTCTAGGAGTTTTATAGTTTCTGGTCTTACATTTAGATCTTTAATCCATTTTGAGTTTATTTTTGTGTATGGTGTTAGAAAGTGTTCTAGTTTCATTCTTTTACAAGTGGTTGACCAGTTTTCCCAGCACCACTTGTTAAAGAGGTTGTCTTTTTTCCATTGTATATCCTTGCCTCCTTTGTCAAAGATAAGGTGTCCATAGGTTCGTGGATTTATCTCTGGGCTTTCTATTCTGTTCCATTGATCTATATTTCTGTCTTTGTGCCAGTACCATACTGTCTTGATGACTGTGGCTTTGTAGTAGAGTCTGAAGTCAGGCAGGTTGATTCCTCCAGTTCCATTCTTCTTTCTCAAGATTACTTTGGCTATTCGAGGTTTTTTGTATTTCCATACAAATTGTGAAATTCTTTGGTCTAGTTCTGTGAAAAATACCATTGGTAGCTTGATAGGGATTGCATTGAATCTATAGATTGCTTTGGGTAGAATAGCCATTTTGACAATATTGATTCTTCCAATCCATGAACACGGTATGTTTCTCCATCTGTTTGTGTCCTCTTTGATTTCTTTCATCAGTGTTTTATAGTTTTCTATGTATAGGTCTTTTGTTTCTTTAGGTAGATATACTCCTAAGTATTTTATTCTTTTTGTTGCAATGGTGAATGGTATTGTTTCCTTAAGTTCTCTTTCTGTTTTTTCATTGTTAGTATATAGGAATGCAAGGGATTTCTGTGTGTTAATTTTATATCCTGCAACTTTACTATATTCATTGATTAGCTCTAGTAATTTTCTGGTAGAGTCTTTAGGGTTTTCTATGTAGAGGATCATGTCATCTTCAAACAGTGAGAGTTTCACTTCTTCTTTTCCTATCTGGATTCCTTTTACTTCTTTTTCTGCTCTGATTGCCGTGGCCAAAACATCCAACACTATGTTGAATAGTAGTGGTGAGAGTGGGCACCCTTGTCTTGTTCCTGATTTCAGGGGAAATGCTTTCAATTTTTCACCATTGAGGGTGATGCTTGCTGTGGGTTTGTCATATATAGCTTTTATTATGTTGAGGTATGTTCCTTCTATTCCTGCTTTATACAAGCAACTCCTGCAGCTCAATTCCAGAAAAATAAATGACCCAATAAAAAAATGGGCCAAAGAACTAAACAGACATTTCTCCAAGGAAGACATACAGATGGCTAACAAACACATGAAAAGATGCTCAACATCACTCATTATTAGAGAAATGCAAATCAAAACCACAATGAGGTACCATTACACGCCAGTCAGGATGGCTGCTATCCAAAAGTCTACAAGCAATAAATGCTGGAGAGGGTGTGGAGAAAAGGGAACCCTCTTACACTGTTGGTGGGAATGCAAACTAGTACAGCCACTATGGAAAACAGTGTGGAGATTCCTTAAAAAACTGGAAATAGACCTGCCATATGACCCAGCAATCCCACTTCTGGGCATACACACTGAGGAAACCAGATCTGAAAGAGACACGTGCACCCCAATGTTCATCGCAGCACTGTTTATAATAGCCAGGATATGGAAGCAACCTAGATGCCCATCAGCAGATGAATGGATAAGGAAGCTGTGGTACATATACACCGTGGAATATTACACAGCTGTTAAAAAGAATTCATTTGAACCAGTCTTAATGCGATGGATGAAACTGGAGCCCCTTATACAGAGTGAAGTAAGCCAGAAAGATAAAGAACATTACAGCATACTAACACATATATATGGAATTTAGAAAGATGGTAACAATAACCCTATATGCAAAACAGAAAAAGAGACACAGAAATACAGAACAGACTTTTGAACTCTGTGGGAGAATGTGAGGGTGGGATATTTAAAAAGAACAGCATGTATACTATCTATGGTGAAACAGATCACCAGCCCAGGTGGGATGCATGAGACAAGTGCTCGGGCCTGGTGCACTGGGAAGACCCAGAGGAATCGGGTGGAGAGGGAGGTGGGAGGGGGGATCGGGATGGGGAATACGTGTAAATCTATGGCTGATTCATATCAATGTATGACAAAACCCACTGAAATGTTGTGAAGTAATTAGCCTCCAACTAATAAAAAAATAAAAAATAAATAAATAAATAAATAAATAAAAAGAAAATCAATTAACTCTTTCTGCACCAATCTATTGATTGGCCTTTTCTTCTATACCACTGATCAATTTATCACCATTTATGCCAGTACTATCACTCCCTTCATTACTGAAACTTCATAAAAAATCTTGAAAGTAAGTCACTTTGTTTCTCTGCTAGTGCTGTTTTGGCTGTTCTTGTTTCTTTGAATTGTCCCCCCAAATTTTGGCATCACCTTGTCAATTCCTACAAAAAAATCCTGTGAAAATTCTGCTAGCTATTTTGTTGACTCTTAAAAAGAGATTGATAATAATTGTTTTTTAAAAGTATGGAGTCTCATAATGCATGAAGAGAATATTTTTTTTTGTTGTTGTTCCTTAAAAATTTGAACCACAATGCTTTATATGGTTTCAATCTACTTGCATATATTTTGCAATATTTATCCCTAAGTATTTTATACTTAGATCCTATTTAAAATGGTGTTTTAAAAATTTCATTTTACAGTACAGCTTTTTTTTTTAGTATATACTAATATATTTGATATTTAGATATTGATCAAAAGATAGAAGAACTGGACTTTCATTAAATTTGAAACTTGTCCTTCAAAGACACTGTAAAGAAACTGAAAAGACAACTTTAAAGAATGGGATAAAATATTCACAAATCATATATCTGACAAAGGAATTATATATGTACTATATAAAGATGTCCTACAACTGAATTCTAAAAAGACAAACAAATAAAAATGTCAGTGTGCTAACAGGCTTTTCTCCAAAGAAGATACACAAATGGTCAAAAAGTTCATGAAAAGAATTTTAACACTATCAGTCATCAGGGTAACACAATTCAAAATTACAAAGAGGTACAACTTCACATCCACTAGGATGGTCATCATAGAAGAGTCTCAATGAGACTGTTATGAAATCAGAATTTTCATACTGGGATGGTGGGAATAGAATATGTAAAATAACTTTTGGATAGTTATTTTGGATAGTCTGGCAGTTCCTCAAAACGTCAAACATATAGTTAACTTTTGACCCAGCAATTCCTCTCCAGGGAATATGCTCAAGAGAAATAAAAATGTCACTTCTCAGTTCAGTGAATCAGTCGTGTCTGACTCTTTGTGACCCCATGAACTGCAGCACGCCAGGCCTCCCTGTCCATCACCAACTCCCGGAGTACACCCAAGCCCATGTCCGTCGAGTCAGTGATGCCATCCAACGATCTCATCCTCTGTCGTCCCCTTCTCCTCCTGCCCTCAATCTTTTCCAGCATCAGGGTCTTTTCCAATGAGTCAGCTCTTCGAATCAGGTGGCCAAAGTATTGGAGTTTCAGCTTCAACATCAGTCCTTCCAATGAACACCCAGGACTGACCTTCTTTAGAATGAGCTGGTTGGATCTCCTTGCAGTCCAAGGGACTCTCAAGAGTCTTCTCCAACACCACAGTTCAGAAGCATCAATTCTTCAGCACTCAGCTTTCTTTATAGTCCAACTCTCCCATCCATACATGACCACTGGAAAAACCATAGCCTTGACTAGACGAACCTTTGTTGGCAAAGTATTGTCTCTGCTTTTTAATATGCTGTCTAGTTTGGTCATAACTTTCCTTCCAAGGAGTAAGTGTCTTTAAATTTCATGTCTGCAATCACCATCTGCAGTGATTTTGAAGCCCAGAAAAATAAAGTCAGCCACTGTTTCCACTGTTTCCCCATCTACATGCCATGAAGTGATGGGACCAAATGCCATGATCTTAGTTTTCTGAATGTTGAGCTTCAAGCCAACTTTTTCACTCTCCTCTTGCACTTCCATCAAGAGCCTCTTTCGTTCTTCTTCATTTTCTGCCATAAGGGTGGTGTTATCTGCATATCTGAAGTTATTGATATTTCTCCTGGCAATCTTGATTCCAGCTTGTGCTTCCTCCAGACCAGCATTTCTCATAATGTACTCTGCATACAAGTTAAATAAGCAGTGTGACAATATGCAGCCTTGATGTACTCCTCTTCCTATTTGGAACCAGGCTGTTGTTCCATGTCCAGTTCTAACTGTTGCTTCCTGACCTGCATACAGATCTCTCAAGAGGCAGGTCAGGTGGTCTGGTATTCCCATCTCTTTCAGAATTTTCTACAGTTTATTGTGATCCACACAGTCAAGGCTTTGGCAGAGTCAATAAAGCAAAAATAGATGTTTTTCTGGAATTCTCTTGCTTTTCGGTGATCCAGTGGATGTTGGCAATTTGATCTCTGGTTCCCTGCCTTTTCTAAAACCAGTTTGAACATCTGGAAGTTCACAGTTCACATATTGCTGAAGCCTGACTTGGAGAATATTAAGCATCACTTTACTAGCGTGTGAGATGCCCATGCAAAAACTTGTACACAGGTTATCATAGCTGCATAATTTATAATACCCTAAAGCTGAAGACAACCAAAATGCCCATTAACTGATGAATGACTTGACAAAGTTTAGTATATCGATCCAGTAGAATATTATTCATTCATAAAAATGAAGGAAGTACTCATATATACAGGCTTCCCTGGTGACTCAGATGGTAAAGAATGCCTGCAGTGCAGGAGACCCTGGTTTGATCCCTGCATTGGGAAGATCCACTGGAGTAGGGAATGACTACCCATTCCAGTATTCTTGCCTGGAGGACTCCATGGACAGATGAGCTTGGTGGTCTACCGTCCATGGGGTGGCAAAAGAGTCGGACATGACTGAGCGACTAACACTTTCACTGATACATGCTAAGACATGGATGAATCTTCATAACATTATGCTGAGAAAATGGTCATTAAAATCAGATACTGTATAATTCCATTCAAATGAGATGTGCAGGATCGGAAAATCTATAAGAGACCGAAAGCAATCCTGGTGATTACCTAGGTCTGGGGCGGAGACTGTGGTTAAGAGGGGGTAGCTAAAGAGTTCAGGATTTCTTTCTGAGGTGAGGAAAGCTTCTTAAATCAATTGTGGTAGTGGCTGCCCAGATCTCTAAGTATACTAAAAAACTTGTAGCTCGTAAATGAATTAGTTATACAACATGTGAACTATATTTCAACAAAGCAGTTACCAAAAAGTCATATCTATATTGTCCTTTACTTTCCATTATTTTATTTATATACATATCTATGTTTTTTCAGGAATGTTCCTTTAAAAGTTTTGCAAAATAATTTTCTCCCGAATTCTGAGAGCAAGGCATAAAAATCACTTATTCTTTCAAATTTCCCATGATACAGAGAGGTTTTTTAGGTTAAATATCACACATAATGTTTAAACAAGATATTTGAAACTTCTTTTTGTAATAGGAAGTTCTTAATTAAACACTGCACATGCTATTGGCAATAAAAATACATATACAATTTTTTTCTTGTTTTTCTTACCATACAAAGAAAGACAACTATTGTTTTAAGTAAAATAAATTCTAACTAGTAAATTTTTAAAGTTTGATTAAAATAAATCAAAGATATTTAAATTGTAGATATGTTCCCCAATGAAAACTATTGTTTGTAAATATTAAAATGTGCTATAAATCAATGTTGATTGATTTAAGGTTTCTAGGATTTGAATCAGTCATATGTGGATTTGTACTGTGGTACTGCCAGGTACCAGCAACATGATTTTATCATTTAGATGTTCCATGTTCCAGTTTCCTCAGGGAAAATGAACTAACCATATCTCCTCACTACAGAAACATATTTAAGCTAATTCATGTTACATATTGAATCCTCAACTTTATTTCCCATTATTATTATTATAAGTATGCATCAAAACATAGAGTATCATTGCCCCTAAATCTGTACATTTTGATTAAAAAAAAATAGCCTTCTTGAGTGATAATGCTACTTTTTGTAATTAAACAATTAGAAATAAACCATTAATATTATTTCCTATACAGGTTTCTTCTCAAAAGACTTAATTGCAACTAAGCTAAACTTAAACTGGGTAATTATTAATTTGAATAATAACATATGAAACAATGGTCGTTTAGAAATAAAATTTAAGAAAGATATTTTATATTTCCACTTGGTGCTTTAAATTATAAATGACTTTCACAATTTACAACAGTTACAAAACACTTGACATGTTTGGTTCCTTATTAAGTTTAATTGTGTTCTAGGACCAGTCAATATTAAGAGAGAATTGACAGTTAATGTACCACAGGACTTCTCTCTTCAGATACTCATTGAAAAAACACTTTGCTATGCATACACTGAAGGAAGACAATTATTCACATACTCTGCTTCATTATTTTTCTTCCTGGAGGCTAAAAGCTCTGTATTTGTGTCTGTTTTGGTGGTACAATCATTTATTTGTTATTAAAACATTTCATCCTCATTAGTGTTTTCACCTTGAAGAAGAAAATGACTGCTCAAACCAGGTAATTTCGCTTTAAAGTTGAATAGAGCTTTGATGGAGGGAGAGTTCCAACTATTTCCTAAAATTAGATTTGGAATCATACATGAGTTTCATTTTTGCAATGTTTTTCTTTAGCCTCAGTGGAACAAATAAGCTTAGCTGGACAGATACTACAAGTCACAAGAAGTTAATTCATTGATTCTAAGGATGATGCTCCCAGGGTCTTACGCTGCACAACACCCTCTACCCCGGCACAAGATGCAGTCAAGTTTATAACTGAACTGAAACCTAAGTGTACAGGCAGGATTTTACAGTGTCAAACTCAGTATCAGGTTTCACTGGGGCTGGTTAGAACGAGAGACAAGCTAAAATCTCAAAGAAAAGTCTGTATGTTTATAAAGCGGAGCACTAGGTAGATAGATGAGAAATAGATGCTAATTAATAAGCTGTCTTATACATATTCACCTTCAAGAACATCACAAGCAGAGGAATTTAACTAAGGAAGGAAAGCAATTATCTGACTGGAAATTTGTCTAAACGGGAATATCCAAGGGTGACAAGAATGACCACACTATTTGTGATATTACTACTATATAGGATAAGTGACAATTAAAACTATTCAAGAACAAAATATGATTATCAGTTCTTCCATATGTGAATATCTTTAATCCCTGAGAGATAATAGAAGTAAATAATATTTAACAAAAAATAAAGAAGTCTACACAATATATATCACTATCCCCAGAGGAGTTTGTGATGGGATCCCCCTCCCCCACAGATAGCAAAATCCACAGATATTCCAAATTCCCTTATATAAAATGGCATACTATTTGCATATAGCCTATGTACATTCTCCTATATACTTTAAAGCATCTGTAGATTACTTAAAACACTTAATACAATGGCAATATATAAAAATTGTAAATAATATTTTCAAATTATTGAATATATTGAAAATAATATTCAATGATAATATAAATAGTTGCTAGAGTGTGGCAAATTCAAGTTTCACATTTTGGAAGTTTCTGGATTTAAAAAAAAAAACAACTTTTTTTATTTTTCATTGGAGGTTGCTTAAATCCAAGGATGCAACACTGTGCATACAGAGACTTAACTGTAGATACATTTACTAATTACAGAAAGGAACAAAATAACTGCTTTTGAGTAAGAGAAAGACATGGTACTAATTTTACTAAAGAAACAAAGGAGAGTGTGGGCATATTAAGTGATGTATACTTTATTGTTAATAAATCCAAAAATATAAATGCATAGTCAAAATCTTGCCGGACTTTGTGATAGAAACATACTAGTATTGGTACAAGTGTAAGTATAAAGTTATAGGCCAAAGAATGGTTAAGAACTGACAAATGTACAGACAGCCCAATAGAGCTGAATTTACAATGGATAAGGGTAATTAACTAGAGTAACTCAGGATCCTCTTGCAAGTCCTTAGATGGAAAAGTTTTTAACATGTGAATATGTGAATAAGCTTTAACATGTGAACTGCCTCAATAGTTATACTACCTACAGACTGTTTTTCGTTAATTTTGGAATCTGGGGATGTGTGTGTTGGTGGAGGGGGGTGTGGTTTCTGTGTGTTCTGAATTGGAAGATCATAGGAGATTTCAGTACTCTGTACCATACTGGTAGAAAAGGTGGGAGTGATAACACTGAATGGCTAGAAATGTGACCAAAGGCCATAATATTCTCAAAGGGAAGACACGTTATCACGATTTAAATAGGTTCTGTATTCATTGGCTTATATTCCCTTAGGTGCATTTTTCTAAATATACCCAAGTAGTCAGACATGTATGTAATTATTTATGCTTGTATGCATTTTCATCAGCATCCCCTTCCTTTGATGGAGAAAATAATGATTATCATTACTTACACCTGCCATCATAAATAAATTGTTAGAATCATTTTCTACCTGTAGAAATGTGCTCATTTGTTCTGGATAGGTGAATATAGTAAAATGCCATAAAATGTATCAGAACACATCAGAAAATTTTACTGATAAAATCAAATAGTTTTCAATTATTAACAAATCCATGTCATATAGGAAAAGTGAGTCATAAACCAATACAGTCAATAAATCAATACAGGTAAACTGAAAAGGATATAAACATTAAATTACAAATTCCTATTGTTTTCCAGTGACTGTATTGTCATGCATCATTTTTGTTGCTGTTAATTAAGTCTGAGGAAAGGCTATTCCTCTAAAATCTTCCATGTAGAAATTATTCAAGTAAGTATTTTCCTCTCTGATATTACTTAGCATATAACAGGAAATATTAGTGACATTCAAACACTAAATTCATCTTCAATAGAAACATTAAAATCATTATATTTTTCTTATAAAGTCAACTTTGATTCAGTCACTTTAATGACAAATCTAAACCATGGCCACTCTGTTCTGGGAACAAAATTTAATCTGATTTTGAAAAAGAACTATCTTGTTATATGTAGAAAATAAATTAAATAAACCTGGATACCTACTTCCATTTTAGGAAGTGGAGCTCCATTAAAAACATAACAAATATAATTGAGAGAGCTGTTCTTTGTGATAGATACTTTTAATGTCCAAATCCCTATTAATGACAGCACTTGACTAGGATACCCTGCATAGAAGACAGTATGAAAGCTGAATAGTTTATTTTAGAAATCAATACCTACTAATGGCATTATTTGCCAATAATATGCAATGTCAGCTTAGATTAAAAACATAATATATTTCTTCTGGAGATTAAAAGAATTATGTGCTTCATGTTAAAGAGCTACATGCTAGTTTAAAAACATATACTAGTACCACCATTGTTATTATTTTCCACAGGCATGGTTATTGATTATTGAAGATTACAAGAAAGCTTCCCAAACCTCAGGTTGGCAGCTCAGGAGTGTCTGGCACCTAGGGCTCCTCTCAGGACATAACCTCCACTGCCCTCCCCAGGCACACACACCCACTTGCTACTGTGATTTTATAATGTTCAAATTCCTGGTATCAGTACTGTAAATTAGCCTCAGAGTATCTAAGTAAACAAAAGGATTTCCTTTTTCTATTTTTGTGCATTATTTTTTTCTAGAAAAATACTTGGAAATCACAGGGAAAATGACATAAATAAAACATCCAAAGAAAAGAGAAAAAACAACACCATGGCTAGTCCCAAAGGAGGGACTAATTCCAATTTAAATAAATTTTGGGCAAGATTATGTACTTCTAATGAGAAACTATAACAGAATTCAGTCTCAAATGTATGACCTAAACAATAAATTACTCAATTGCAAAGAAGTGATATACAGTCACTATTTAAAGATATGTGATGACTTACCAAAGACAAGAAGCTAAGAACTGAGGAGTATTCTAAACTCTGAAACTGAGTATTAGTTGAACCTTGAAAATTTAAGGTAATCTACCTCATTAAATGGCTTCCCTTGTGGCTCAGCTGGTAAAGAAATCTGTCCGCAATGCAGGAGACCTGGGTTCAATCCTTAGGTTGGGAAGATCCCCTGGAGAAAGGAAAGGGAAATGGCAACCCACTCCAAATACCCTTGCCTGGAAAATCTCATGGACAGAGGAGCCTGGTAGGATACAGTCCATGGGGTCACAAAGAGTCGGACATGACTGAGTGACCTCACTTTCACTTTCACCCACTCCAGTATTTTGGCCTGGAGAATTCCATGGAATGTATAATCCGTAGGGTGGCAAAGAGTTGGACATGACTGACCAACTTTCACTTCCACACCTCATTAAAATTATCACAGTAATAGGGATTAAAAACATTCATATTTAGAATAATAACATCTTTTCTAAAATTGTATTATCTCTAGGGACAAAGAAAATTTGTGTGTACTCTAATGGGTATATGCCTAGTTATCACCCCATTTGAAGATGTTGTATCCAAGGAATCTAAAACTAAACATATACCAATAATATAGTTTAAGTGGTATTAGAAGGCAAAGTTCTTTGCATTTATAGTGATTTTAAAAATAGTCTGGGCAAGTGACTTATCATCATGAAGATGATCTACATAACAGATCATGGCATTCATTTATTTCTTGAGATAACTTATTTATACGTAAACTAAAGTTTACATATAAAATAAATATTAAGAAAATTGCTACTCCATAGATATTTAGAAAGTATTTCTTGTAAATAAATTAAATTTTTACATATTACTGGCACAAGTATCAGAAGCAGTCTTAAATATTGCCAAGATCATTGTACAAGAACATTGACAGAAATCAAACAAGCATATTTGCTCCTGTAGGAAACTTATGCAAAATGATTAGAAGACAAAATTGCATCAAAAATATATTATCCTACTAAACTTTTTTGTGAAGGAACAGAAATCTATGAAAGGTAAGTTCTTTGGGAAAATGGGAAAAAAACAAGTGGACTCAGGCAGTTCTACAACTGAATAATAAATGATCCTTAGTCAATTAAAATTAAATTTGCCCAACTCCTTCCACCTTCAGTTGGAGCTTTTATGTGTTTAAGGATTACTTAAGTCATTTTTTGAATTGCTAATGAGCAACACTTGTTTTAGCTTCTTCATAAGTCACTAAGTGACTATCAATAGAACTTTACCTGGAATGGACTGCAGATCTAATATATTGGTTTTAGATTTGTTCAGAATTGAGTTTAGAATTTTTCTTAAATAACTGAGCCAACAAAAGAGCTGAGCTATTCAAAAAAAGATCTTCATGGCCCAGATAACCAGGATGGTGTGATCACTCACCTAGAGCCAGACATCCTGGAATGCAAAGTCAAGTGGGCCTTAGGAAGCATCACCATGAACAAAGGTAGTGGAGGTAATGGAATTCCAGTTGAGCTATTTCAAATCCTAAAAGATAATTCTGTGAAAGTGCTGCACTCAGTATGTCGGAAAATTTGCAAAAATCAGCAGTGGTCATAGGACTCGTAAAGGTCAATTTTCATCCCAATCCCAAAGAAAGGCAATGCCAAAGAATGTTCAAACTACCACATAGTTGCACTCGTCTCACATGCTGGCAAAGTAATGCTCAAAATTCTCCAAGCCAGGCTTCAACAGTATGGGAACCATGAACTTCCAGATGCTCAAGCTGGATTTAGAAAAGAAAAAGGAAAATTTGCAAAAGAGATCAAATTGCAAATATCTGTTGGATCATTGAAAAACCAAGAAAATTCCAGAGAAAACAACTATTTCTGCTTTATTGACTATGCCAAAGCCTTTGACTGTGTGGATCACAGCAAAATGTGGAAAATTCTTAAAGAGATGGGAATACCAGACCATCTTGCCTGCCTCATGATAAAGCTGTATCGTTAGAACTGGACATGGAACAAGAGACTGCTTCCAAACTGGGAAAAGAGTACATCAAAGCTGTATATTGTCCCCTGCTTGTTTAACTTATATGGAGAGTACATCATGTGACATACCAGGCTGGATGAAGCACAAGCTGGAATCAAGATTGCCAGGAGAAATATCAATAACCTCTGATACACAGAAGACACCACCCTTAAGGCAGAAAGTGAAGCGAACTAAAGATCCTCTTGAAAAAAGTGAAAGAGGAGAGTAAAGACGTTGACTTAAAACACAACATTTATAAAACTAAGATCATGGCATCCGGTCCCATCACTTCATGGCAAATAGATGGGGAAATAAGGGAAACAGTGAGAGACTTTATTTTGTGGGACTCCAAAATCACTGCAGATGATGTCCCCAGCCTAACGCTTACTCCTTGGAAGAAAAACTTTGACCAACCTAGACAGCATTTAAAAAGCAGAGATATTACTTTGCCAACCAAGGTCCATCTAGGCAAAGCTATGGTTTTCCCAGTAGCCATGTGTGGACGTCAGAGTTGGACTATAAAGAAAGTTGAGCACTGAAGAATTGATGCATTTGAACTGTGGTGTTGGAGAAGACTCTTGAGAGTCCCTTGGACTGCAAGGAGATCCAATCAATCAATTCCAAAGGAAATCAGTCCTGAATATTCTCTGGAAGGACTGATGTTGAAGCTGAAATTCCCATACTTTGGCCACCTGATGCAAAGAAATGGCTCATTGGGAAAGACTCTGATGCTGGGAAAGATTGAGGGCAAGAGGAGGAGGGGACGACAGAGTATGAGATGGTTGGATGGCATCACTGACTCCATGGGAATGAGTTTGAGCAAACTCTGGAAGTTGGTGATGGACAGGGAGGCCTGGTGTGCTACAGTCCATGGGGTTGCAGAGTTGGACAGACTGAGTGATTGAACTGAACTGAGCTGAGCTGAGCTAAAGATCTCTAAGTGCAATATCTCTGTATGTTGCAGAAATATCACTTTATAAGCTACATCTACAATGATTAAAATGTAGATCTTCACACAATGGTAAAATAAAGCCCTTTATATTATCACTACTATTTCTAAAGTTACCTTTGTAACTATTTCAAATTGGGTTAAAAAAGAGAGTAGAGGTAACAACTGTACTGGAATAACCCATAATCTGTAAACAAATGATTTCAACAACAATTATTATATGGTAAACTAAAATTTTACTATCATATAAACGTGATATTTATTTATACATGTTTGCCAAAACATGTGAAAATATTTGAGGAAAAATTAAGCTCAATTTTTAGACAGTTTTAAATTCCATGACCTTTTTACATTAAAACATTTTTTTGACATTTAACAATATGCAAAAGTAGCTTTCCCTCAGGTGACAAAAGGGGGCTTGCTTATAATGTACTTACACTAAATTTGCTGCTGTTGTTTAGTCGCTAAGTTGTGTCCAACTCTTTGTGACCCCATGGACTGTATAGCTCCCCAGGCTCCACTGTCCATGGGATTTTCACCGTAAGAATACTGGAGTGGGTTTGAACCTCAGTCTCTAGCATCTCCTACATTGCAGGCAGATTCTTTACCACTAAGCTATCTGGGAAGCATTTACCCTACATATCTTGTGTAAAGAATTATTTAAGCTTAACTACTCTACATTCTTTGGCAAGGTATATAACAGAGTACTTGTTGATCTTATGCAATAATTGAATACATCATGAAGCACAGAAGAGGAAAATACTCTTTGCTAGTTGTTATTTATTTTAGAGCTTCCTTAACTTTTCAGAGAGAAATCATGTGATGATTCTATTATCTGACAAATAGATGAAATCCAAACACTCTGGGGTGTTAAATTAATTGTAATTCTCCTCAATAACTTTGCTACATGGCATTAAATTTTTCTTCAACTTCTCAGTAACTTGAAAATTTATCAATTTTAATATTTATTAAAGTACTTTATATTATCAAATACAAATAGAGAAATAAATCAATTGTACATTGTTTTAAATTCAAAATATTTTCACACTTATGCCCCAGGAAGATGGCATACACCAAATTCCATGGAGACAGAAACTCCTGAACACTTTCCAGTCTTACCCTACATATCTCCTCATCTGGCATCCTTTATAATAAACCAGTAATAGTGAGTAAAAAAAAGAAACAGTTTAAAATATTTTCTTGAAGAAATTAATAAAACAGAATTTCTTTAGCTTGATAAATAGCTAACTATAGGAATCGAAGCTAAATATTTGCATAATGCTAAAATTATATATATATGTATATATACATATATACACACACACAAACAAACACATAAGAAACCATTAAGAGTTAAACAAAAAGCTCCTTTATATCAGTAAAAAAGAAATTTAAAAAAGTTAAGTAACTTGTAGAATATATAAGATACAAAATACATTTTATAACTATATCAGTTCAGTTCAGTCACTCAGGCATGTCCAACTATTTGTGTCCCCAAGAACTGCAGCTTGTCAGGCTTCCCTGTCCATCACCAACTCCCGGAGCATGCTCAAACTCATATCCATTGAGTCGGTGATGCCATCCAACCATCTCATCCTCTGTTGTCCCTTTCTCCTCATGCCTTCAGTCTTTTCTCTGCATTAGGGTCTTTTCAAATGAGTCAGTTCTTCACATCAGGTAGTCAAAGTATTGGAGTTTCAGTTTCAGCATCAGTCCTTCCAGTGAATATTCAGGACTGATTTTCTTTAGGTTGGACTGGTTGCCTCCTTGCAGTCCAAGGGACTCTCAAGAATCTTCTCCAACACCACAGTTCAAAAGCATCAATTCTTCGGTGCTCAGCTTTCTTTATAGTCCAACTCTCACATCCATACAAGACTACTGGAAAAACCATAGCTTTGCCTAGATGGACCTTGGTTGGCAAAGTAATGTCTCTGCTTTTTAAAATGCTGTCTAGGTTGGTCATAGCTTTTCTTCCAAGGAGCAAACATTAGGTTGCAGTCACAATCTGCAGTGAGTTTGGAGCCCCCAAAAATAAAGACTGCCAGGAAAAATATCAATAACCTTAGATATACAGAGGAAAACACCTTATGGCAGAAAACGAAGAGGAGCTAAAGAGTCTCTTGATGAAAGTGATTGAGGAGAGTGAAAACTCAACATTCAAAAAACTAAGATTATGGCATCCAATCTGATCACTTCATGGCAAATAGATGGGGAAACAGTGGAAACAGTGACAGACTTTATTTTCTTGGGGTCTATAATCACTGTAGATGGTGACTGCAGCCATGAAATTATAACTATATATAGCTATACATTTAACACAAAAACTTCCTTGTTAGTGATTCAGAAATGTCTCATAAATACTAATAGAGTAAGAAATATATTGATATATGGTTGATATCACATCAATGTGATCAATATAATTTGAAATGATTAATACTACATTGTTCTTTCATGTGAACTTAATTAATGCTCATTTTGATATGAATTTTCTTTCCTAGTAAAAGTAAAATAGGCATTCCCTAATCATCAACATTGTTGTCATCACAACACATTAAGGATTAACATTCACCACATTTTAACTCTTAAGACAGCTCTTGATTTATATGATAAATATTATTTTTATGGTAAATATTTGACATATGTAACAGGTGGTGCTAGTGGTAAAGAATCTGTCTGCCAGTGCAGAAGACCCTGGAGATATGGGTTTATTCCCTGGGTTGGGAAGATCCTGGAGGAGAAAATGGAAACCCACTTCATTGTTGTTGCCTGAAGAATCCCTTGGACAGTGGAGCCTGACAGGCTTACAGTCCATGGGGTAACAAAGAGTTGGACAAGATTGAGCATCTGAGCAACACAACAGCATTGACTATCTGTCATTGTAAAAAGGAAAGTTACACTCAAAGAACCTAAGTAATCTGCCCAAGATTTTACATCGAGTTAAAGGGTGAAGTCAGGCTTCAAATTCAGGTATTCTATCAAATTTAGATCTCTATAGAAGACATTGTCTCTGTAACCCAAACATATTTCTGGTGACCTATTTGATATTACCCCACAAATATCCAAAGAAAATACCAATTTTGGCATGAACCTTATAAAATCATAATGTCTTCTTACATCATTTAAAATCCTATACTCTTCCAAACTTTCCTTCTTAGGAAAGTACGCCATCAAATCCGCCATATACAATCCATTATAAGCTATTGTCAATGTCATTTAATAAATATTACTTTAGATGTCCTTTGTTTGCATAGAAATCAACACTTTGCTCTTCTGAAATTTAGTTGTCCCTTGCCTGAACTAGTGCAAACACTTCTTAACTTGACTCCTACACCTCTCTGGTTTGCTCCAATACATACCTAGTAATTAAGAAAGAAAATCATATTATCAGACTCAAGATCACAAAACTAGAAATGTTTTAAGTAACACATGAAATTTGGCTGTTTTCTGCATTTTTCTACGGTATTTGAAATATGGCTCAATTTTATAAAACTAATAAAAACAAAATGATTAAAGAAAAACAGAAATAACTCCAAGATCAAGTATAAAAAATCAGAGTAATCTAAACCAGAACAATGAGAACTATTTAGAATTTCGCTAGTGAACTAAATGGATTCTATTTCTTAAATTTCTGTGATAACAGAACCAATAAATGCTTGATGAGAGATAATGAAAATTCAGTCCTCCAGATAAGCCTAAAGTAGTTGATTTTAAGTGGATATTACTTACGATCATAAAAGTGTTAGTCACTCAGTCATGCATGACAGTTTGTGACCCCATGAACTGTAACCCGCTAGGCTCCTCTCTCTATGGGATTTCCCAGGCAAAAATACTGCTGTGGGTTGCCATTTCCTACTTCAGGGCATCTGCCAGACCCAGGGATTGAACCCAGGTCTCCTGCATGCAGGCAGATTCTTTACTGTTTGAACCACAAGGAAAGAGTTTAAAATCATAGGTCTATAGTAAATTTTTCCTACAAACATTTTAAATGTTTTTCAAAATATATTCATATAACATGTTTTGATATCTCTCTTAATATAAAGTGATTATAAATCACCAATGTATGTCATCCTTCCATTTCTATTTTCTCTCATAATTTGCAGCATAGAAACAATGAAATAAATCAACGCCATGGCACATTATTTAAAAAGTGGTGTAAAATCGATGTGTAAAATATCATTATTGTATATCTCTCTTCCTGATTTTGGCAGAGTTGAGAAGTTTGATATACTGAATAATGGCCTCCAAAAGATACTCCCTAGTCTCTGGAACCCGTGAAGGGGGCCTTAGACAACATAAAAGGACAATACAGATGTAATGGAGGTAAAAATCTTGAGTTGGAGAGAGTGACTGGATTATCTGGGTGGTCCCAAAATGCAATCACATGTATTCATTTGAAAGAAAGGCAGAGGAGGATCATTTGACATAAAAGCAAGTTGTTGACAGAGGAAGAGACTGGAGTGATGTGGCCACAAGTAAAGAACTGACCACATGCTGGAATACAGCAAGTAGACTCTCCCCTAGAGACTCTAGAGGGAGTGTGGCCCTGCTCATATCTTGATCTCAGCCAAGAGAAAATGATTTTGGACTACTGACTCAAGAACTGAAAGGGAATACATTTCTGTTGCTCTAAGTCACCATGTTTTTGGTAATTTGTTCCAGCAGCCTTAGGAAAGTAATACAGGAGATAAGCCAAAGTAAACTGTTGATATTTTATTAAATGATTTTTGTAACTTTTTTATCCATTCAGTAGTATCAAAATGACTTAAAATCACATTCTCATTTATTATTTATCTACTTTTCATCATATAATATCAATATATACATCTTTTCATTATATGATATCAATAGTACAAACTTCAATGCAAAATAAATATCAAGCATATGATAAGTGTGTTATATGCTTTAATTGTTCTAAAAAATTACTATTGAAAGTTAATAATTAAAGCTATATCTTACAAACTGCTATTGCAGTTAGAAAGTTGTAGCTAGAATATCCTAATAGGGATATTTAAATTAATTATTAATAATTTCTGCATTAATGATAGAGATGTCTTTATTTTGTTTTCAAAATATTTTCAGGTTCTTTTGCTACCAGTTACAGACTAGGCTGCTTCAGATCAACCCCTCTTGCTGATATCAACTGTAAAACCAGGAGGAAATATTTTCATCTACTTGAAAGCATCACAGAGCTAATAAGGTTAGGATTTATAAAAGGTTTAAAAACCTAAGGAAGAAGGGAAGCTAAAAAGGTGCTGTATTTCTGCTTGGGCGATTTGATGATCCCGATCAGGAGTTAAGGAGCAGAAAAGCTTTCTTTTTTTTTTTTCCCCTCAAAATGAAAAGTTCTGGGAATAAAAATATATTTCAAGGGTACTAACCTTCAAAACCTTAGTGAATGACCCAGGCATTCAGGATTAAGCCTCTTGAAGAATTTTAAGCAGACAATTTAGAAACTTAAGCTCAGTGCCAGATCTTCTAATCCAGTATTTTGAACTGACTACAAATGATCCAATGATCCAATTTGGAAGCATACCTAGTTCTCTGCCAGCCAGAGAGATATGTAAACTACATTGGGAAAAAAAAGGCATTCAAAATCATACATTATCTCCACAATTTTATATCCATGCCATTTGACATCATCTCAGTAAACTAGAAAAAGAAGGAAACTTCTTCAAACTGAAAGTAGGCATTTAAAAATATCTTACAGCCAACATCATATTTAATAATGAAAGAAAGCTTTCCTAAATGAGAAAAATATAATGAATGGCCATGACTATTAAACATTGTATGGAGTCTAACAAGTGCAATAAAACAAGAAAGAACAAACAATACACTCCATGCAGGCTAAAAAGGAAGTCCAAAATCTATTTACAGATTACATAACAGTCAGCATGTGCATGTGTGTTAAGTCACATCAATCATCTGACTCTTTGCTTCTCTGTCCATGGGATTCCCCAGGCAGGAATACTGGAGCAGGCTGCAATGCCTTCTCCAAGAAGATCTTCTCCAGGAGATCTTCTTTACTGATGGGCCACTGGGAAACCCAATAGTCAACATAGAAAATTCTAAAGAATTATTAAAATTGCTGCCAGGAACTAAAAAGTGCATTTATTGAAGTAACAGAGCACAAGGTCAATGAGCAAAATCAGCTGTATTTTTATAAAATAATAAACAAGTAGAAACCACTTTTTAGAGCATAAAAACATGAAATATGAAATGTTGAGGATAAATCAAAGAAAATATTTGCACGATTTGTAGGCCAAAAGCCCAAAAGCCACAAAGCATAGCATTGCTGAAAAAATTAAAGAGGATCTAAAATGGAGAAATATACGCATGGATTAGAATATTCAATATAGTTATATGTCAACGGTCTCCAAATGAATCTGCAGACTCAAAACAATGCCGATCCAGCAGGCATTTTTGGAAACATTGATGAGTTTATTGAAAACTTTTTATGAGAAAATGAAGGACCTAAAATAGAGAAAACTATTGAAAGAATGACCAAATTTGGAGTACTCCTCCTATTTAATTCAAATCTTACCATATAGTTAAAACAATCAAGAGACTTGCATTGTTATAATTAGAGACATATATAACAATGGGGAAAAAGGACAATACAGAAATATAATAGATCTATATGTATATGGCAATTAATTTTCAATGTAGCTGGCAAGATGAAATTCAGAGAAATATCATTTCAGTAAACAATGTTTAAGGCAGATTTTTCATAATAATCTCAAACTAAAATGACCATCAACTGACGAATTGGGAATAATTTGTGGTTAAGTCAAAACATGAGAATATTTCTCATCTATAAAAGAATGAAGTACTAATAAATGGAAGAACATGAATAAATACTACTATGTCCTTTACATTAACTGAAAACGTTTAGAGAATAAACAGCTTCGTAAAGTATAATTTCAAATACTGACATTCTGAAAAGGGAAAATTATAGGGAAAGAGGTCAAGGCTGAGGTGGTGGAGGGGACAAAAGGCCATTAGGGACCTTCCTCAGGCAGTGGTAACCCTCTAATTCTTGACTGTGGTGCTAATTCATTCTTGATAAATGACTGTAAATTTGTTGAAAGTCATCAAGTTCTAGGCATAAAAGTTTTCATGTTCTCATGTTAATTTATATCTGAATGAATCTCACTTATATAAAAGTAAGATATTGCTAAGAAAATAAAAAAAACAAGCAAAAATCTATGAGAAAATACTACCAATACTTATCTACAAAAAGCTGTTATCTGGAATATCTAAAAAAGTCTCACTAATAAATAACAGGAAGGAAATTATACTTCAAAAGACCACATAGCAATTAAAAAGGGAGCAAGATGAATTGAAAAATGTAATATTTGAAGAAATTAAAATTTAAATAAGAATTTAAAATTTGAAGAATTTAATAATATTATTATAGAAGAAAATAAGATAGAAAATAAATAGAAAAAATTTGCAAATCTGCCTCTTCTAATGATCAATGAAAATGACAATTCTAAGATAATACTAATGAAAAGTATGCTTTAAAAAACACAAAAGTTATCCTGAAGAAATAATGATGAATAGTATACATGTATAATTTAAAAAGTAAAAAATTGCACTCTACTTGAATTTTATGGATAGTAAACATATATGATTGTATTATTAAAATTAATGCCAGTAATATTTTATCATGTTGATGAAATGCATAGATTTCTAGAAAAATTAACAGCAAAAATGGATATTTAAGAAATATTAAAACAAAATATCTCATTCATTTAAGTAAATAAAATTCTAAATATATTGAGAAATCTCCCAAGCCACCTACTTTTGCTGGGATTTCTACAATTTTTAAAATGTTATTAACTCTTCCAGGAATATGAAAGGAGAGCCCATTTCCAACAATGTTGTATGCATTCATCATAACATTGTTTCCTAACACTGTCAAGGACTTCATAAAAAATGAAAAATTATAGGACAATTATTCTCACTAATATAAATGAATATTTCTGAACAAAATATTATATCAAGTATTAGTATTCAAATAGAACTACAATAATGGTTGTTTAGCCTGTAATTGATTTCACCTTTGAAAAGTTAATCAGTATGATTGACCCAAATAAAAATGAAAAGTATAAGTTTATTTGATACATGTAAGAAAGCATTTGATAATATTTAACATCTATATACATTTAAAACTCATAGCAAACTAGAAATAGAAGGAAATGGTTTCTACAAAAAGAAATCACATCTAACACCATACTACTTAATAGTGAAAAACTAGTCTTTTCTTCTGAAAATGGAATAAACCAAGAATGCCCTGGGATCCCTGATTATATTCCACATAGTACTAAATGTCCATGCCAGTTCTCTGAGGCAAGAAACACTGAAAAGATATAGATATGCTAATGGAATAAGTAAAACAGTAAATATTCTCAGGTGATATAATTATATAAACAAAAATGCACAATTGACCTAATAATATAAAAATGCAATGTGAATATTGTCATGGTTTCTGAAGAGACAAGATATTATGTTCTAAGCAAAGAAATCTGGTATGTAGTTTCAGACACAAGCTCAGGAAGTTATAGAGGGATTACAGAGTGACCCCTAGAGAGATACAGAAATTATCTCCTCACAGGTATGTGTTTATACTTCAAAGAAGGATGAAACCCAGAGACATTCATTTACATTCTGAAGAGCTGTAACCAGGGACTTTCCTTTCTCTTCTTGCAGAAGATTCCTTTACATTAGGAAAATAGGATTTCTTCCCCAGTCTTAGGAGGAGACTAAGCATATGTATAGAGATTTCTATATAAATTCCCAGATTCATATTTTTTGATTCCCTGGTAGGTGGTATCAGAAACCTCTTTTTGCATGTGCTGTATTAAGCAACCAATTCTCACTGGATTTTACAAAAGGGGAAAATGTGAGCACATGAAATAATGAGATTATGAAAGTGAAAAGTGAAAGTGTTAGTCACTTAGTCATGTCCGACTCTTTGTGACCCCAGGGTTTGCAGTCCTCCAGGACATCTGTCCATGGGATTTCCCAGGCAGGAATAGTGGAGTGGGTAGCCATTCCCTTCTCCAGGGGATCCTCCTGACCCAGGGATTGAACCCACGTCTCCTTCATTGCAAGCAGATTCTTCATCTGAGCCACCAGGGAAGCTCCCAGTGAGATTATGGCAAGTAATAATAAGTCTGATTCCAGATCCAGAAATGTCATGTTTATCTTAAGGATAACACAAATAAAAATAGATATTAAGAACACATGGAACAGACATGTTAAACAATAATAAATGAATTTAGCAATTTTGTTGTATCCAATAAAATATTTAAAATGGGCTTCCCAGTGGCACAGTAGTAACAAATCTGCCTGCCGGTGCAGGAGACTCAGGTTTGATCCCTGGATCAGAAAGACCCCTGGAGGAGGAAATGCCAACCCACTCTAGTATTCTTGCCTGGAAAATTCCATGGACAGAGGAGCCTGGCAGACTATAGACCATGGGATCGAAAAGAGTCGGACATGACTGAGCACACAGCACAACATTTCTAACAATATTTCTGCACACCTATTAAAATGATTAAAATTTAAAAATAAAAAATGAAAATAACAATTGCTTGTTTGGGTAGGAGCAATAGGAAATTTCATTCACTGTTGGTAAAAATGCAAAATGGTAGGAGCCACTTTGGAAGAAAATCTGGCAGTTTCTTTTCAAGTTAAACACAATTTTCCAACGTACATGTGCATACATGCTCAGCTGTGTCTGATTCTTTGCGACCCAATGGACTACAGTCCTCCAGGTTTTTCTGTTCATGGGATTCTCCAGGCCAGAGTGGGCTGGAGTGGGCTGTCATGCCCTGCTCCAGGGGATCTTCCCAACCAAGGGATAGAACCTGCATCTCCTGCATCGAGGGCAGATTCTTTACCACTGAGCCACCAGGAACAGACTCATCTTTCACTTAGCAGTATGCATTTAAGATTCAAACATGTCTTTCATTATTCATAGCTCATTTCTTTTTGTCACTGAGTAATATTCCAGACTATGAATATGCCACCTATTGAGGATCATATTGGTTGCTTCAAGATTTTGGTGACTGTAAATAAAACATGAGCAGCTTTTGTGTGGGAATAAGTTTCCAAATGATTTGGGTAAATATGGAGGAGTTTCCTCCAAATTTATCCAAATCATTTGAAAATGACATGAATGAACTTACACAAAACAGAAAGAGACTCCCAGACCTAGAAAATAAACTTATGGTTGCTGATATGGGCTTCCCTGGTGGCTCAGAGGTTAAAGTATCTGCTTGCAACGCGGGAGACCCGGGTTCGATCCCTAGGTCAGGAAGATCCCCTGGAGAAGGAAATGGCAACCCACTCCAGTCTTCTTGCCTGGGAAATCCCATGGACGGAGGAGTCTGGTGACCTACAGTCCACGGGGTCGCAAAGAGTCGGACACGACTGAGCGATTTCACTTCACTGATAGGGAAAGGGAGGAGAGAGAGATAAATTAGACTTTTCAGATTAGCAGATACAAACAACTATATATAAAACAGATAAACAACAAGGCCCTACTGTATAGCACAGGGAACTATATTCAATATCTTTTATTAACTTATAATAGAAAAGAATCTGAAAAAGAGCACATTTATATGTGTAACTGAATCACTTTGCCGTACACCTGAAATTAACACAGCATTGTAAATCGACTATGCTTCAATTAAAAAAAAAAAATTAACAACACTAAGCATATTGAGAATTCAGACCAATGGAGACTTTTATAGACCAAATGTTAAAGGGTATGCCTCTTTACAAAATATCTCAGTATTACTTGCCAAGTTCGAACATACATGGTCTGTGACCCAGAATTCCATTTCCCTTATATACTTTCATCAAAATGTGTATGTACATCACTCACAAAAAGATATGTACTATACATACTAGTAAGTTTGTATTAACATTATTGTTATAGTAAATATCTAGAAAAAAAGTAAACAAAATAAATGTTCAATAGTAAAATGGCTAAACAAAGTTATGTTCATATAATTGTTTAAAGTACTGAGCACATTAAAAATAAACTAGAAATAGCCATATATACTTAATGAATGAATCCTATGAACATAATATTAAATGACAGAAGCCAGACATAGAGAACACATTCTATGTGCTTCCATTTCCAAAGTTTGTTTATTTTTTTTAATAGAATCTTCTTGCATTTTTTTTTTAATGTTTAGCTTTTTGAAATTTATTTAAATTATTTATTTATTTTAGTTTACACATTGTATTGGTTTTGCCATACATTGACTCGAATCTGCCATGGGTGTACATGTGTTCCCCATCCTGAACTCCCCTCCTAACTCCCTCCTCATCCCAAGAGTCACAAATAAACCATGAAGTCAAAAGGCTGGTAAATGGCTGCATTTAATCAATTAATGATCAATGCTTCATTATTCATAAAGCTGATATATTACTTCTTTTTACATTTTTCTGTATTTTGTTCCAAAATATTTATTTTTAATTTAAATTCTAGACTATTATTTTAAGAATACTCCAATCCAATATTTGCTGCATGAATAGTAATGATGTAGATGAGATAGAAGGAATCAATTCAGAGCTTTAAATAATAACTTGCATTTATGCATTATAACACTGACTGGTGAATATGGAAAACTGCAAAAGTACCACCTAGATGCAAGATTAGCCAAAATGATGACCAGAGTTGAAACTGATTTCTCCTAAACGTCCCACTAAACAGTAAACAAACAATTCAAAGACCAGATTAGGATACAGGTTTCAAGCTGGTTTTAGAAAAGGCAGAGGAACCAGAGATCAAATTGCCAAACATCTGCTGGATCATCAAAAAAGCAAGAGAGTTCCAGAAAAACATCTATTTCTGTTTATTGACTATGCCAAAGCCTTTGTGCGGATCATAATAAACTGTGGAAAATTCTGAAAGAGATGGAAATACCAGACCACCTGACCTGCTTCTTGAGAAATCTGTATGCAGGTCAGGAAGCAACAGTTAGAACCAGACATGGAACAACAGCCTGGTTCCAAATAGGAAAAGGAGTACATCAAAGCTGTATATTGTCACCCTGCTTATTTAACTTATATGCAGAGTACATCATGAGAAACTCTGGGCTGGAAGAAGCACAAGCTGGAATCAAGATTGCCGGGAGAAATATCAATCACCTCGGATATACAGATGACACCACCCATATGGCAGAAAGTGAAGAAGAACTAAAGAGGCTCTTGATGAAAGTGAAAGAGGAGAGTGAAAAAGTTGGCTTAAAGCTCAACATTCAGGAAACTAAGATCATGTCATCCAGTCCCATCACTTCATGGCAAATAGATCGGGAAACAGTGGAACAGTGTCAGACTTCATTTCTCTGGGCTCCAAAATCACTGCAGATGGTGATTGCATCCATGAAATTAAAAGACGCTTACTCCTTGGAAGGAAAGTTATGACCAACCTAGACAGCATATTAAAAGCAGAGACATTATTTTGCCAACAAAGGTCCGTCTAGTCAAGGCTATGGTTTTTCCAGTGGTCATGTATGGATGTGAGAGTTGGACTATAAAGAGAGCTGAGTGCAGAAGAATTTATGCTTTTGAACTGTGGTGTTGGAGAAGACTCTTGAGAGTCCCTTGGACTGCAAGGAGATCCAACCAGTCAATCCTGAAGGAAATCAGTCCTGCATATTCATTGGAAGGACTGATGTTGAAGCTGAAACTCCAATACTTTGGCCATCTGATGCAAAGAGCTGACTCATTGGAAAAGACCCTGATGCTGGGAAATATTGAGGGCAGGAGGAGAAGGGGACGACAGAGGATGAGATGGTTGGATGGCATCGCCGACTCAATGGACATGGGTTTGGGTGGACTCTGGGAGTTGGTGATGGACAGGGAGGCCTGGCGTGCTGCGGTTCATGGGGTCACAAAGAATCAGACACGACTGAGTGACTGAACTGAAGTTGGCACAGCTTTCAAATACTCTATAACTCCTCAAGAAAAGAGGTATCATCTTTGTTGTTCAGCTCTGGTACGTGTAAGGAGAAATCTGCAGAGAATTTCAGACAAACTGGCAAGATGTACTGTCTTCCATCAGGCCATCTTTTACTTGATCCTCGTCTACTGGTCTACTGATACATACCATCCAACTTCTGTATTCCTTTTTCTCCTTCCCCACCAAACCTGAAATGGGCCTAAATGGGGCTTACATATCTTTAAATATATACAAGTCAAACATATAATGTTGGCAGTGGTAAAGAAAAGTAATATCAGAGGTTATTCCACATTGTGAATTCATTGAGATGTTCAGGACACAGAATCAAAAATACTCTGCTAATTATTATGTTGTCAGTGTAAAGATAAAGTGAAAATCATCTGTGAAGGTCAGTTCTCTGGTTTGCATAAATTGCAGATAGTTTCATTGAAATAACACAGGAAGAAAAAGGCCTTGGAAAATAGTCCAATTCAATTGTAGAATGTTGAGTTGGAGCTTCTAGAAAAACACTTAAATGGACGCTGACAAAGACTTACATTTGCCTCATCATAAAATTACTTTCATTGTTGACATTTGTGTTACAGATATTTAAATTTTGCTTGGAAAATAGATAAAAGAACTATAATGGTTCTCTCAGACCATTCTTTGATTTACCTTAATATTTTATTTTCTCAAATAAAAGGACATGTCTTTCATTATATATTTTACTTTTTTTATATAAAAATTCCATAATTTATGTTTAATCTACTATGAAAGTGAAAGTGTTAGTTGCTCAGTCATGTCCAACTCTTTGCGACCACATGGGCTGTGACCCTTCAGGCTCTTCTGCCCATGGGGTTCTCCAGGCAAGAATACTGGAGTGGCTTGCTATGCTCTCCTCCAGGGGAAGGGGAAAACTACTATATTGCTTAATTAATTTAAAATGAAATCTAAAAGATAGCATTCATACTGTTTCGATATTTTATAAAGTTCTAGTTCATCTAAAAATGTATTAACCTTTATACTGATGATGACACATCCAATCCAAAAAACACACTTATAGTTTTTTCTGGGGGGTAGTATCATCAAAGTGTAATAATGTAGCCTGCATAACTGCAGTTGTTTATATATATATATAAGATATATATAGACTTAAAACATCCTAGGTTGGGCCAATACTAACCAGTACTTAAATATACCAGCTAAATCTTTTCTATTCAGCTCCACACACAGTGAGTTACAAAACCATTTAAATATTTATTGGCCATAATATTTTGTTAAGGAACTTCTTTTCTTTAGACATCTTGTCTTTGTAAAAGGCATTTGACTAATGCTTATTATGTATTTTGCTCAACCCTAGTTGTCGTGATTAGAATGCTACACAGTATTTCCTGCCCCCCAAAATTTATAAGACATAAGAGTTACAAACAAGTAAAATGCTACAGACCACTTTATAGAAGCATGCTATAGGAGATGTATTCTTGGGAATATGAAGAAAAAGAGGAAGAACAGCCAACATAATGTGTGTGTTCCTATTTCAGAGGGTCTTGAAGAGAGAAATTTTGCTGGAAATAAAAGAATGAAAGAGTGTATGGACAGAGAGTAACACATGTAGTCACCAGAAAGAAAGAGTGACACATTTGGAGAATAGCCAGAAAGTGTCTATACATTTAACACAAAGTAATAGTGGTCTATAAAAGACTGGGAAGATAAGCATGGGTAAGTTTACAGAGGGATGATTATATATATCGCGCATTAAAATGTTTTGACTTTTTCCTGAGGGTGATAGAAGCTCTTAAATACTATTAGGGAGACAAGTAGAATGGAGATATGTGTGTTTTAGAACCATTTTTATGTCTTCACTAAGAAGTATATATATATTGTGAGACAAAAGAAAAACAGCAGTAAGAAGAGTTTGAAATGGTTGTGGGAATTCAAGTGAAAAATGGTAATGGTATGCAAATTAACAAATGGCAGGTGGTATGGGACAAATGAATGCCTTTAACAAATAATTAAAGACAGAATCAATGAATTCAATAATTGATGAGCTGTGTATTTAATAGAGAGAGTTGTGAGTAGTGAGGCTTTTCCAACTTATATAACTGTGTGTGGAGTAGGCATTCTCTGAGATAGGAAACATAAGAAAATAAAACCATTTGGTGGGGAGCATATAAGATCAATTGGGTCTTATTAAGTTTGACTCTCACAGAAATGTCCAAATATATTTCTCTCGTAGGCAGCTTAAATTATGGCTTTAAGTTAGGAAAGTAATGGTGGCTCAGTTGGTAAAGAATTCTCCTGCAATGCAGGAAACCGCTTGCAACACAGGAGACGCAACTTAGATCCCTGGGTCGGGAAGATCCCCTGGAGAAGAAAATGGCTACCCACTCCAGTATTCTTTTCTGGGAAATCCCATGGACAGAGAAGCCTCAAGGGCTATAGTCCATGATGGCGCAAGAGTCAGACACAACTGAGTGACTAAACCACCACAAAGATATGAGAAAAATCAACATATAGATAGTAACTGAAGAAATGCATATGTCCATCACCCAGGAATGATGTTCAGAGTGAGAAGGTTAAAAGTTAAAAACAAGAAGAAAAATGGGGAAGACTGAAAGCAAATTATAGCATGATCACAATAGAGCTAGAGAAAAAAATGAAAAATTTCCAGAAAGAAGGAATGGGCAATAATATCAACAACAAAATAAGAACAATTTAAATAAGAAACAAGATGAAAATTACACATTAGGTTGGAATTTTTTAAAGTTATTCAGTATTTATATCAATGCCAGTTTTAGCAAAATCATTCAGATGGAGACCAGATTGCAGTATATTGAAAAATAACTGAGAAGCAAGCAATCTGAAGGTAAGTTACATATTCTACTATATGAAACTTACTGAAAACGGGAGGAAATATATAATAGTAAGGAGAGTCACCATGAAGCCGAGGATATTTCTAAAGTGTAAGATAACTTGTGTTTAAATTCAAATATGAAAATAAAATAGAAATGACTTTAAGAAAAAGGGTAATTAATAGGGAAAGTTGTGTCAGGTTATTTTTACAGTGTGTTCCGTGAATCAGAACAATTGACATCATCTTGAAGTTTTTAGAAATACAAAACCAGAGATTTTACCCCAAATTCCTCTTCTTAGCCATAATCCCAGTAATTTGTATGAGTACTAAATTTTTATAAACATTTCTTTAAACTGTTCTTCAAAACGAGATTAAGTTCACCCATGGAGGGACTGGTCTTAAGTAGGAGAAAGAGCACTGAACTTCTATATTTATGAGAAAAAGAAACATAGGTATGAATGCCAATGTAAATCAAGGAGTTGAGGAGTTTTCTACTGGATCATTAAATCAGTTTAGCCATCTACTGAATGAACAAAAGAAAAAGGTGTGGTAGGTTTGTAATCATCTAGAGTGGAGAGATTTTCTAATGCCTGATGGAGTCAGTGTTAGAAAAGAATAAATAAACATCAAGATTTTAAGACAGTTTTGTGGAATCAGCTAAAATCAAACATTGTAATTGTCCACTCCAGTTTCTTGCCTGGGAAATCCTATGTACAGAGAAGAATGGCAGGCTACTGTCCATGGGGGTCACAAAAGAGTTGGACATGACTCAACAACTAAACAACAACAACAAAATTGTGTGGTGGTACCACTCTATATGAGTTATTTTCTCTAACTGCATGGGAAAGGTCTCAGCATAGAACAAAAGTAGGCAAATAATTGCAATGATCCTGTACTGGAATTTTTTAAGAATACATATAACACTTAAGCATATTTGGGAAAAAAAAAAGTTGGATATCATAGAAAATAGTCTAACTAAGGAAAGAAATAAAGACAGAGAAAGGGATTGAATTGAGATTAATGACTGAAGTTAAGGGAGCAGAGAATGAAGAACAGTATTAGTAACAAAATTGGACGACTGGAGTAATCAGAAATGATAGTCTAAGGATGAAAAGTATGAGGAATTTGAAGCTACTGTTTTAGATTGAAGTATTTCGGAATAATGCCAAGGTACAGGTAATGATTTTGAGAGTTTCTGAGGTATACTTACACTGAGTACCCCTAGTGTTGAAAATATCAAGCAAAAGACAGATCAGGGTGTTGACAGGTTTATCCACTTGATTGCTGAAACCAAGGTAAGTGATAAGGTGTCTCTGAGTAGAAAGGAAGAGAGTGCCTCAAGAGCAAAATTCCACAATAATCAATGTAAAAGAGCAGGAAGTTAGCAGAAAGCTGCATTATGGCATTCACGGGCCCTGGGCATTGTTATCTTCATGATCTCCTTTCTCTATTAAAAATAAATAAATAAAAATAATATTTTACAGCTTCTTTGATTTAAAGACAAATAACATTACATGTTGAGATATTTTTTCAACTAAAACATTCATTTTTTTCCTCTGATTTACATGAAAATTCTGATAAAATTTTCTGTGGGCCTGTAAAATTACTGTAGGCCCTAGGCACTGTGGCTACTGGAAAAGCTGGTGCTGAACATAATAGAAGGAATGCGAATCAATCAAAACCAGCCTCAACTTAATTAAACCCAACCCCAACTTAAATTATGAGACAAGCTTGTTAAAACACTTATGATGACTTTATCTCCTATGTCAAAATGTTTAGTGGAAACAGAATATATACAAAGGACCTGAATCCAATAACTAGTGCTGAATTATACACTGTACATTATAAATACACACCATTACATGTAGATGAGTAGAACTTCCTGAATGGTATCATATCTTTTCCCTAAAAACAACAGTAAACTGGAAAAAAAATGTTCAAAAAACAACCATTTTTGAAACCTAGAAATTGAACAAAACCTCACATCACACAACAAATTGGGTGGCATTTATCCAAGGAACACCACTAGAAGCTTACAGTTTCCTTACAGATCCTTACAGGATCCTACAGATCCTCTTGTCAGGATCTTTGAAGTCACTACTCTGTCCCAACAAGTGAAAAGCTGAACAGACTACAAATCAACAGCTCTTCTTTAATCTTGAAGAGAGGGGGGATACAGAACAAAGCACCACCTCCATGAGGCAGAGACAGAGGAACACAAGGAATCGTGGTTTACCAGAGCAGACACTCGCCTGGGGAACCTGTGCTGGGTAGGGAAGCTGGAATTGACCAATGGCTGGAAGCTCATCATGGACAAGTCTGAGAGTTAAAAACTCCAGGGGACCTAGCCCCCTCCCCTCAAATATTGTGAAATTGACTTCAGGATCATGATCGAGGTCCCACAGAATATGGGAGAGAAATCTTCTCATATTTCAGGCATAGTGAGGGAAAAGAAATAGTACTAAAACCTGGCTAGAACAGTTGTATGCTGTGATATTTTAGCTAGGGTCTGCTGCTAGTCATCCACTGAGCATAATGGCAGAATAGTTACAGGAAGGCTTTGCAGGCCAAGAGTACTTGCAGTTGTGCTGCTTGAGGGGTGGGCCAGATGGAGAGAAGAGGAAAATCACCAGGTCCAGGGAACTGCCAGAAACAATGGCAACCCCAGGGCAATCAATCAGGGAAGGCCAACATCCCAGCTGTGATATCCATTAAGTCAAGCACTTTTAAGTGTAAAAGCCTACACTTAGACAAGACAAAAATATAACACGGAAATGTGGGTAATGAGACAGCCGCAGTGGGTCTCCAAAAGCTTTGAGATATCCCCAGTGCTCAGGAAGTCTGAGCGAAGTACAAGACAGCATGCACATGCCTAGGAGAGACGCGAGGGGGCCCCGACTACCTCTAATGGATGAAATGAAGCTTTGCAGGAGCAGAAAACACAAGCTGGGACAGCCTTCTAAACCACCTGAATTTAAATGTGTTCCCCAAACCACACACAGAGCCATCACACAGAATGGAGATCGTACGGGCTCAAGGTTCTTCATCCCAACCTCTGACCAATCTCTAGCCAGTCTCAAAGTTATATTTCCCCACAATGGACCCTTAGGATGTCGGACTTAAAAATAAAAACAAAAGCAAACAAAAAGAGCAAGCATCATCATCACTGGCCTCACATTGCAGGATACAGATGCTATTAAATTAGTCCACACAAGTCACTGTACAGACAAACAGATCAACAAATAGCAGCAGCAATTCCCAGTGCCATCGTAATTCAGAATTATCTCAGCAGATTATCCAAAATGTCCTATTTTCACCACCAACAACAATAGTAAAGTATAAGATGGACAAAAAGAAACAGGAAAGACACTCATACAGAGGGGACAACAAAAACCAGTAAAATTGCCTCGGAGGGCTCACATCTTGAATTTAGCAAGCAAAGACTTCAAAGAAACTATCATAAATACATTCAAAGTAGAAATTATGATATTAAAATTATAATAACAAAAATGAAAGATGATCACCAAAGGAGCTCAAAAGAAGATCTGAACTTGCAGAAGACATAATCTACTAATGTGAATATATATTAATAGGAATATCTAATGTGAAGAACAAAAACAAAGTAAAAGAATGATTAAAAAAATAAACAGAGCTTCAGAGATGTGTGGGAATAGTAGAAAGAAAAGAAAGGGGCAAAAAAAATAATATCTTAAAAATCCCCCAATTTAATAATTTTAAAGAAGGGATTCCTGTTCTTCTATGGCACACTCCCTCATCCTCTTGTTACCTCCAAAGGCACAACGAGAGTCAATTCCAGTGTGATCTAGGGAAATAAGCTCAAATTTCTGAACCAGCAGGAAAGCTTATGATGCAAAGAGCTTGAGCATTTAGTTAGTTCATATCAGCAGAAACCTGGGGTATATTTCCTGAAAGCATTCTCAGAATGCTAGTCACAGAATAATGTAATATAACATTAGAATAGTTTGAATTTATTTTGGGGGGTATACTTAATGATTTTGGATTTAAAAGATTAGCTGTGTATTGTTGGAGGTAACTCAAACAGTTTGAAAAACTAAAATCTGATACTAAATTGCATTGGTTTAGATTCAATTAGGTTAAGATTCTAAAAATATCCTAGTAAAAATAAAGAGGAAAAATTCTAAAGGTTTAGAGAACTAGGAGTGCTGGGATGTATTTATCATGTGCTACTGGCAAAACCACCAGCCTGATAAATCCTTCAGCAAGTCAAATATGTTCACTTCACTAAGGCTTAAAAGGCATGAGTGAGGGCTCTGACATCATCCTCATAAATTCCACTGTGGTTGGTGTGTAGACCATGAGAAATGGCACCACTGAGATGGGTGAAATGATTTCCATGAGTGTAGTTATAGCCGGAGCAACAGACAGCAACTATTAGCACTTAATAATCAGACAGTATAATCATAAATACCGTAATACTCAGCAAGAATAAATTAGCTGTAAAAATATACTTTGTTTGACATAATCTTTGTAGTGATCAACTAATAATGCATTATTAGCAGTAAAATACAAGGTTTATACACTAAAATATTACTTTATATTTGTTAGAGAAAAATATCTTCATGTTAAAAGAAGATTCATTTGTGTTGTCATGGTGGAAAGAAACAGTCTTTAGGAATTTCTGGATTTTAGTTTACTCAAAGTTCTGTAACCCCTTGATTGAGAGAGGCAACATTTCACTATGAAATGACTACAATACTGACAAATACAAATGGCAGTATGATTCCAAAGCTATTTCCAAAGGATCACGGGTCATTTATAAAGGTGGCATAATACCAGCAAATGAGAGTTATTCGAAATTTTTGAGGATATATATACATTAACCTTTAACATGCTGCCCTGGTGGCTCAGCTGGTAAGAACCCACCTGCAATGCAGGAGACCTCGGTTCGATTCCTGGGTCGGGAAGATCTCCTGGAGAAGGGGGCTACCCACTCTAGTATTCCAGCCTGGAGAATTCCATGGACAGAGGAGCCTGGCAGCTACAGTCCATGGGTTTTGCAAAAAGTCAGACGCAACTGAGCGACTTTTGCTGTCATTGTAAACCTTTAACATAATGCAATTTTCTGAGGACCGAAATAACACTCTGCCTGTGGTTGTCAGAAGACAAAAGGACTTTTGACACAAAGACTTCTCACAGTGAGATTATTGGCTTGCAGACCCACCTGTACTTATTTTATCAGTTTTCAAACCTGTAATTGCAATAAGCATAATCTATTGGGTTGGCCATAAAGTTTGGGTTTTACTGTAAGGTGGCACATAAAAGCCCAAATGGACTTTTTGGCCAAACAAATATACCAGGCGCTTAAAAAACAACCTCAATTTTCAGCAGATACACCTCATATTTTCTTTTCCAAAATCATAGGCACAATAAGAATCCTAACGTTGGCTTCTGACTAATGATTAGAGAGACACGTTTACCATATATCCTGGCCAAACTCTATTTACACCTATTGTCCAGATATAATTATTGCACCCTTTTCACTCAGAAAAAATATACAGTTGTGTACAATTAATTAAAATATTAATCTAAGCTATTACAGTACAGTATGAATAATGCTATAAATTACTCTTATCAGGATAATTAACAGGGAATTGTAGAAGCCAGTGCCCCAAGATTTGGAAGATGTAAAGATTACTGTAACATCTCATTGATTTGACTGTCTTTCTCATGTAAAAAGCAAATGAATCTTAACAAAAAATTGTGGATTATAAAAATTTTAATCAGATGGCAGACTCAGTTAAAAACACTCTCCAGGTATTTATCTCACCTGGAACAAATGCAACCCAGCACTTGGTTTGTAGCTATTGATCTGGCAAATGCCTATCCTCCTCTATACTCATTTCCATGCATCACCCTAGTTATTTGCTGTTAACTGACTAGAATAACAGTACAATTTCAAAGTCTTGCCTCAGGACCATGCCAGCTCTCCTGTTCTTGTCTATAATTTCTCCAGTGCTATCTGTTGTCTAATCTGTGGATTATGTCAGTTTATAGTAACGTAAGTAAAAGCTTACTTTCAATTTACATACTTATTGTGGGGCAGTAGCAAAGAATTTTCAAAATGGCACTGTACAATGGACCTTACTTTGAGTACCACTGATCAAGTTCACCAAGAACTTAATTGTAACCCATGGAAAATCACAATGGTCAATTAAATTCATGATGTCATGATGACTGGACCTAATTAAAAAAAAATAAACAAACTAGCAAGTCTATAAGATGCATGTGTCTTACCAGTGGTGTTCATCTTAGATAATGGGAGAGAAACTCATTAATAATAAGGGTCATAAATCTAAGACCTTGGTGAAATTTCTGTCTACAGGTCTTGACCTGTATAGTATAGATCTTCCAAAATAACAATTTGTTATATCTTGCATTATGAATCAGAAAGACAGGAACAATTTTTAAAGGGGCTTTTTCAATTTTAGAGGTAATAAAAAATCATATACAAGTGTGTTTTCATGGATCATTAATGAGGTAGCCATAAAGTTGCCATTTTGAGCAGGGCTCAGAGCAAGGGAAGATTCTGCAGCAATTTCAGGCTGCTATGAAAGCTATTTTATTATTTTTCCCTCATGACAAAACAGATCCAAATATATTCTTTGTATCCTTGACAAGCAGAATATTCTATAGAGCCAATTTAGAGCCTTTATAAGAGAATCACTAAACCAACTTCAAGAATTTTGGAGAAAGACCATGCTCTTTTCCTTCTAGTTTTGAGAAACAAGTCTTGTGTTATTATTGGAATTTAATAGAAAATAAATGTTGATCATACACTCAAGTAAATTTCTGATTATAATTTGTACTCTGTCTGATCCAGCATGTTATAAAAATCATTTCTGCACAAGTGTAACCCAGAATCAATTAGAAATAGGTTATTACATGATCAGGCTTGAATAGCTCTTCATGATAAAAATACATTCCAGATGCATACTGCTCAACTTCCAGTGCATGTGATCTTGTTATATTTCTCCTTTACTTCATTCCATACCAGTGAATCCATGAACACTTTCTCAATACTAGTGGTTTTATGAAGAAAAAAATAGATACCAGAGTACAGGTGGTGTTGCTTAATATGCAGGCATTAATGGAAACATTTTGTGCAGCATTAACATTCTGATAGTCTTCCTGATACTACCTGATATAGCTTAGTAATGCCTAAGCTCTCCTTAAGCAGAACTTTGAGTCTTGCATTTGATTGTTCCATTTTGACCAAAAATATTGTAAAATCTCAATGATGCAAGGGCGGTGTTCAAAATTTTGAAGTTGTTAGGATCTTAGAAAGATTGAAAGATGATTGACTTGGAGATCCAAAAAGAAAATGTGTGGCTGGACCTCTTCAAAGGTGCAGAGTGAGAAGATGCTTGTGTTATATTGGAATGTTTATCAATGAATATCCACTGCAGAGTCAACCTTTAATAATCTGGAGAACAAGACTATATGATCTATGTTTATCAGTCACTCTTTAACTTGCTTTGTGCACAATGTGCCTGTGTACAAAGTGGCCATGACTAGCCACTTGGAGGCTAAGCATGAGTTCAGCAGTATAAAACATTTTCCTTGCTAAGGTTGATCTTATTGCAATTACTGATGAGTAAGCCTGCCAAACCTGAGATGATTTCTTGAGCCCCTGATATAGAAGAAGTATTCTTCCTCTAAGAAGAGCAACTAGTCACCTGAGAGCAAAATAATGACACCGGGCCCCTTTCTTGCGTAGGCAATCATTTGCCCTCCCTGTAATATCCCCTTTAATTCTGGGTATGGATTTGCCTTCTCACCTTAAATGATTCAACACTGTTAACTGTAGACTTGTAGAATGCCTTATGCAGAGTCATGGTACCCATGCTCTTGAAGAAATATATTTCACAACAAAACTTATGCAGCAATGTGCTCACGCCCATGGATTATACTGGTCTCCCTGCACAGTGCATTGATGGGCAACTGATCTAATATTATTAGTATGGCGTAATATTCTCTGTAAGATTAAAGAGCTGTTTACTGGGTGGGTGTTTCTGATATTTTGTGGTGCCCCCCAAAAAAAAGCTTGGATACAAGGATGAAGTGGTGGAATTGAGTGTAGCCTTCCTCACTGTTAGACTCTAATACTCCTTAAAAGCTTTTCTTCCCTTCTCTGCAACTCTGGGCTCCACTGGCTTGTTGTTTAGTCACTAAGTCGTGTCTGACTCTGCAATCCCATGGACTGCAGAGCACCAGGTCTGCCTGTCCTTCACTATCTCCTGGAGTTTGCTCACTCATGTCCACAGAGTTCACCAGTCTAGACGTCTTGATTCATTATGGTAAGACTATTTCTATCAAGTGATACAAAAATAATTATACCGAATTAGAAGCTGCCGTAGCCATGAGGGTGTTTTGTTCTTCTCATTTCTATGAACCGATAGGCAAAGAAGGAGCTAACAGTTACTGCAGAAGTTACTAATTCCAATTATCAAAGACAGATTGCAAGACAGTTACACAATTGAGACAAAGAGAATATTTTTGACCTAGGGTTTCTTGTGAGGTTACTCTTAAATGTTAATGAACTCTTACAGGCAGCAATAGGAAGGACCTCTGAGGATTCAGGCCCTTCAGGAATTAAAGTTTGTATCATCCTTTTATTTTACAAAGCACTGACCAGCTGAAGTGGTGGCTGAGATAAAAAAATAATATAAAATGGGCAATAAATAAACCACTGAACCTAACTATAAAAAAGAAAATTATAGTAACTATACATCTTTTCTTCCCTGTTGGTTGTATTCCTAGTAATTAGTTTATATTAACTAATTTTTATGTTTCTATCTTTAATTAGTTTTTGTGGAAAACTCTATATTTGAGTCCTTAAACTGCAAAGATATTCACAAAGTTTTGTGACTAGACTAAAAGACAAAGCGGCCCAAATATTCTCTCGGGATGAGTGCACTAAGATGGATACCAAGACACATCTTAGATGAAAGGATGAGAGTGACTTTGTGCATGTAAAGGAAACGTAGATCTTAGTGAGGGAAAGCATGTTACTCTTTAACAGAAGATCAGTATGTTTAACAAGACATGTATGGATATGCTGAATAGGCCACATATTTAGCTCTTGTTCCTTTTGTTGTTTTTCAGTCACTCAGGTGTGCCCGACTCTTTGCAACCCCATGAACTGCAGCGCGCCAGGCTTCCCTGTCCATCACCATTTCCTGGAGCTTGCTCAAACTCACGTCCATCAAGTCAGTGATGCCATCCAACCACCTCATCCTCTGTCATCCCCTTCTCCTCCTGCCTTCAATCTTCCCCAACATCAGGGTCTCTTAACTGTGAAAAAGTCCCTTCAAATCTATTTGGGCATGTTCAAGCTAGGATTCTATAACCTGCCTTTCCTTTATTTCTTTGTCAGCAGCTTCCCATTTGATTCTGGCAGTAGGAGAAACTAGAGGAAACTCTGGAAGCAAAGTTTGAGGAGAAGGGACTTCGTGTCTCTTCTGCTTGCTATTCCTTTCAGTATTGCCCCCACAGCCACAGAGGTCAGTGGACCACCTCCAGTTTGTTCTGGCCTCTGGAATCAACACCAGTGCACTCTTCAAACATATCCCTCCTTTAAGACTTGGACATCCAGGAGGCCCCTCTGAGCTTCTAGAATGCTTCTCATTTTCCCAGCCAAGGACATGGGAACAATTTCCTGCAGTTCCTAGCTTGGGGTTACCTCATTTCTTTGTTTGCTCTCTCAGCTCCTCCACACCTGTGTAAGCAATTTCTTACAGGAAATCCTTTATGTTACTTTATGCAATTTCCATTTTACTGAGCTGACCCTGACTAATACACTTAAAATGCATCTTGCCGCCTTACTCAGGAATGAACATAATTACCTAAACTTAGTTGCATCTTGCAAAACTCAGGGACAAAGCACAGCGGTGTCCAGCTAAAAATGTGACCTAGCTCTGGCAACTACTTTCCTCTCATTTGACTTTTTCTTTCTTCTATTGGAGATAAATTCAGTTCCAAAGGTATTCTACACTTTTTATTGTCTCCCAAAAGTTTTATAGTCTATAATTTGCAAATGTTTAATGCATTTGCCACCTACTGTATCTTTTTTCTCAACTCCAATTTATATATACATATATAAATATATATGTATTCATTACCAAAATAAACTTCTTAAGATTGCTTTCACAGCAGATGTTATTACAGAATTATTTCTTGGAATTCCAGAACTAAAATGCAAATTTAGCTGTAACAAATATCTTGCTCAGAAACTAAATATCATATAATATAATGTCCAATAGAATATATAAAATGTAAATATATTTTCATATATTCCAAGAAAATGAGAAATATTATTTCATCAATTACTTTTCTGAAGTCAGCTTAGTTTCCTCTGGTTTTTCTTTGTGTCAGATCATCTTGTTAACACAGTTGAAACCACTGAGAAAGTACGAATTCAGCTGCCGGAGACAACTATGCTGCTGCTGCTGCTGCTGCTAAGTCACTTCAGTCAGGTCCGATTCTGTGCGACCCCATAGACGGCAGCCCACCAGGCTCCCCCGTCCCTGGGATTCTCCAGGCAAGAACACTGGAGTGGGTTGCCATTTCCTTCTCCAATGCAGGAAAGTGAAAAGTGAACGTGAAGTCGCTCAGTCGTGTCCGACTCTTCATGACCCCATGGACTGCAGCCTACCAGGCTCCTCCGTCCATGGGATTTTCCAGGCAAGAGTACTGGAGTGGGGTGTCATTGCCTTCTCCTAACTATGCTGCTAGTTAACAGCATAAAATACTAGTTCAGAATGATTTGCTAAACTCCAAAGTCTAAGGTAATAACTATTTTGTAATACTAACTCCCATTATGGATAGTGCTTTCATGTGCTTTTTAAATCCTGTTCAAGAGATGACAAGACCTCTTAAGTTAGCAAACACACACATTTTTTGTCTTCTCCATACATTATACTTGTCACACTTGATGCATTTATATTTACTGAAAAATGCCATATACTTAATTATAAAAAAGGAAGATTTAAGACCTAATCATACCACTCTCATAATATAGTTGTGCTATTCTTTCACCCAACTCTCACTTGTAAGAGCTACATAGATTAATCCCCTGTTTCTTTATGATTCTATACTGAGAGCAACAATAGCCATGTCCAAAATGAAAAAAATACAGATGGTACTTATTTAAAACAAAGTTAAATCTAACTAGAGATAGAAACACACTGAAATGTTGGTAAATGTTACTGGTGACGTTCCAAACTCAAGAGAAACAGCTGGATAATTTAATAATAGGTATTAGAAATATCAGACTTTTATTGTCTATAACAGATGGCCACCTTACATTCTATAAAAATAAATCTCAAGAGAATTTAAAACATAAATGTTAAAAACATCAAAAGCCAGATCAAAGCTCTTAAAAATATATAGGAGAATATCTTTATGACCTTGAATGTGAAAAATGAAAGGAATTCTTAAACACAAAACAGAGAACAAGTGTGTGTGCATTTCTGTGTGATATATATATGGATACATACATACATACATATATGTATATATATATATATATATATATAAGTCAGATAGCAAATATATATCTGATGTATAGGTCAGATAACAAATGCAAAGATCTGAGAAAATGCTGTCCGTATTTCACGAACACAGTGATTTGGGACCATAGCCATTTTTGAATCCCCATTTCCTGTGGTTCAGGAGTCCAGGCAGGGCTCGGCTGGGTCCCTTACAGAGTCTCACAGGTCTGCAATCAATCCCAGCTGGGCTGCAATTTCATCTGCAATTTCAGCTAGGGACAGGTTGCTGGCAGAAGTTATCTCCTTGTGGCTGTAGAATATGTCCATGGCCACTTGCTTCTTCAAAGTCAGCAATGAAGAGAACCTCTGCTGCTTCAGTGCCCCCACCTTCAGAGTCTCTGAAGATCAAAGGATTCAGCCCCAACAGAAATTATCTTCCATTTGATTAACTCAGAAGTTTAAGGACCTAATTACAATTACAAATCCCTTCACCCTGACATATGACCTTATATCATGGGAGGGATATGACACATAGAAAGTTTCAGATTGTGGTGACACTCAGGCAGAGGGAAATACAGCTGGCCTTGTTTGTGTGGATGCCATCCACAGTTGAACGCCGAACTGGAACATAGAGAGGGCTGACTGCACTATGCCATTTTATATAAGGAACTTGAGCATCCTTGAATTTGAGTACTGGAGTGGGCCCTGGAACCAATTCCCCCAAGACACTGAGGCATGGTTATACACAAAGTCTGGATATCAAGGGGCATGATCCTCTGGGCTCATCTCAGAAGTCTACTTATCAAAGTTACTTAAAACATTTGCAATTACTTGGTGTCTAATTAAATTAGAATAGTGTATATACTACATTTCAGTAACATCATTTTATAGGCATATAGGTAAGAAATATATATACACACATATATACCAGGAACTTGGATAAATATTGCAGCATTCTTTGCAGTAGTGAAAAACAAGGGATAAATACATAGTGTTATAATAATGGTTGAAATGCTGTATTCCAACTAAAGAGAATGATATAAATCTAACTAGACACAGATAAAAGAAACAATTCATGGATTAAAAGAAAGCCACAAAACAATAAATAGAGCATATATTGAAAATTCCCTTGCATGGATTAAAATGGACTTGAAGGCTAAAGTATCAAATTCATGTTTAGTGTTTACTTTTGAGAACGATATACTAAATGAACTTGAGGGTGTGGCTTACAATGAAAATATTCTGGTCATGTTCTATGCATTTCATATTTTAAAACATGAAACAAACAATCAAAATGGAAGCATTATCTAATGGTTAGTACATGGAATCTGAAATCAAACTAGGTTCAAATTCTAACCTAGACCTTAACTAGCTTTGTAAATTTGGGCAACTTAAAAACGTTGTAAAGTAGATAAACTAAATAGAATGTAATGATGGAGACTATAATAACAACACTGCATGGTTGGAATAAACCTTTTACTTTTATTTTCATGAAATAATGATTGTCATTTTTTTATCGGTGTGTATCAATATTTGATACAATAATTGAATTTATATTCTAAGTTTAATAAAATTTTAAAGACATAAAATATAAGGTAATAAAAATTTCTTTATTAACATAACATCCTAAAATTTAACCTGAGAACAAAAATAATTTTCTAAATGTACTGTTAAATTATTAAACATCTTTACAAAAAACTTTGTACATCTTGTATAAATGTACTGGTCACCTCACCGACCTAATGATATACTTTTTGGTCTTGTTTTGCTAGTATTAATATTAAAAATATGTGACAATACATAACAATTCAAGAATTTTCCATTATTATTTGAATGTCCACTCATCTTGTATCTTGTATGAATAGGAATATACTACTGGTAGTGCTGAAAAGGAAAAAAAAAACTTAAAATACCTCATCATGGCATCTTTATTACTGCCTAAACAACCTGTGTTAAATGATCATGCGTAGAATCAAGGAAATATTTCTGACATTTATTTTGGGATGAGTGAAAGACACCAAATTATTAATGACAACTCTTCTCTGTTTATTTTCAGATATGTAAAATAGTAGGTGGGGTTAGCAGTGCTCACATTTTTCCTCTCCACTGAGCTGTATCTAGAAGATACTCCTTTCTATCAACGACAGTGTTTCTTTATCACGGTGATTCGTAATTATTCTTATGTGGTGTATACTATGGGGACAGGGACTTCTATCTCAACAGGAGACATGTAAAAATGCAGTATCACTAAAACTTATTCAATCAAATGTAGCAAGGAGAAAAAAGAAATGTAGTGGTAACCTAATTAAGAGAGATTTAAGAGACAACTTAAAACAATGTAATGGACTTTATTTGAATTCCAAATCTAACAAAATGTAAAACAAACTGTGAATACTGACTAGACATATGATAATGTAATGGAATTATATTAATAGAATGATAATAATGTTTTAAGTTGGTATTTAATACAAAATATGTCTTTCCTTTGTGTCAGGGAAAGGAGTCCTGCTAAATGAAATAAAACAGACATTTGTGGAAGTTGAGATCTGGATGGATCCAAGTCAGATATTATTTCCTCTACTTTTTAATATCTTTAAAATTTTCCATAATGAAAAAAAAATAAAGAATTAAATTTCTTTGTTGTCCAACCATCTTAAGCCAGAAATTTACCAACCTAAGTTTCAGATTGCTCAAGGAAAAATATCTTCTAACATCTTTGTATTAAATACAACCCAAGACTCAAGTTACGTTAAGTTTGAGATTTATCAGAGGGAATTTTTTCTTTAAGATTTTGTAGTACTACTTAAGTTTAGATATGTTTAAAACTAACTCTAATAAAATATGGCAGAAAAAATAAATAAAGTATAAGAAAGTACTAAGAGTAATTCTGTCTGGACAGAAACAGAACAAAAACCAGAACGCTTCCTGGTAACCCTTGAGGGCTTTGCTATCAGATACCCTAAGTAATAGTCATTCCAAAGAAAGGGCCCACTCCTTTATTGTTTAACCAAATTATATTGCAGTGTTTATAGATTGTATCAGAATTACTGTAAAGGGTTATGAGTGGATTTTCCAGAATGGCACTTTAAACACAACATGATTGATTCTCTGGTTCATTCTCCCAAACATTTTTATTGTTGATGGAGCTTCTCGGAATATACTAAATGTTACAGTTCAATTGTGACCAAAAAAATGTATGTATTTATATGTTTATAATGTGCTTCATGTATTTCATACGAAAGCTTTATGAACCTGAGTTATTGCAATGTTCTTTTTAAAGTAATTACTAAATTCTGTAATAGTATTCTCCAAAAGGAGAAACAAGGATCTTCATTAAACCATAATTCTGCTCTGTAGCTACTTCTCTGATATCATGTTTATGTCTTTCTTAATTGATTCACTGTAAAAAAAAAAAAAGTTGGGAAAATTGTTTTTCCTCGGTCCTTATAAAAATTACAGAGCATAAACCTTGAGCTTTTGCCTTACTTGGACATATTTCTCAATAAGGAAAAGACATATGGAGCTTCCCTTTTTTCTTCTTCAGTAGTTTCTATAACTCAGTCTCCATTTGAAATTGAGGATGGTAAACTTTCAGCAGTTAGCTGCTTATGTAAGCTGTGCCTCTTCTTTAAATTAACTTACATAGATTTTCTGTTTATGCATTTGTTCTAATAATAACAGGTGATATTCTTAAGGCTATCCAGATTTAGTTGGTTAAAACATTATAAAGAGATCCACCTATGAATTTGTGGAGGTGATAATTTGATTCAGTTTTGATGAGATCACAGTTACTTGAAGGGCCCTGACAATATTTTTAAGGAAAATTATTTCATTCTTTCCTGACTCATAAAATAAGTAAACAACCTTTGTTTTAAATATGGAAATAAAATTTTTATCTCTCCCCCAATTTACCTTTGTGTCTAGTTATACCTTTGATAATTCAATAGTAGTGTTAAGGAAATACAATTGTGTTAGTAAAGAAAAAAACAAACTACCGAGCTTGGTTAAACAAATCATCAGCCTATTATCAAAATAATTTCATCTAACTGAATCAAATGACATAGTAAAAATGGGTACTCTGGTGGGCTCATGTCCATTTGACCTACATGTGAAGCACATTCTGCATCTCAGACAGTGACTTTTTCCTTAACAAACATTGCTTCATCTTCTGGGACTCTCACCTCAAATTTAATCAGATTCTTTTGAATTGTGATTCAACACTGCCTTTTTAATATTCTGACATCAACTGAAATGCTAAGTATCACTGAAAGTCAAAACATTTAACATATCACAAGAAGCTGATTTCTAAGTACTTTATTTAAAATTGAGTCTCCAGCATTTGTTTAAAATAAATCATGAAGTTTCTGACCCAGTGAAAGCGAATAGATAAGTGGCGCATGACTTCCATGAACATTTTTCCCAGTCTGTTCTTTGCATTTGAAGTCATGCCAGTTTTTATTTCTCAATGGAGTTATCTTATGCTTAATTTTTTTTATGTAAAATGCAAAATATTAAATTAAATAAAAAGATATACTCAGCAATATCAAATTCAGTTAACTCTTTAGATCTTACAACAAATAAGTATCGTTCTTGAGAATTTAAGGTCAAATGTGTTGTTTTGCCCTGAAAAGTTACATGATTACATCAAATATCTCTCAATTCCTCCTCAGAAGAATCAAAATGCATGTGAATAGCCACCCATCATAAAAAATATTTCCAGTACTTTTGAGCATTGTGTTTTGGCAAAGCATTTAGATATCAGTTTTTTAAAAGTGTTATCTCCTTTGAGACTATAATTTTTGTAGTGTAAAGACCTGTCAATATGATGATGTTCATTTGTGCTAAAATAACAATAGATTTAAAAGTTCATGAACAAAAATATGCAAAGTAAAATATAGTAGAATTCTTAAAATACATAAGGAGTACATAGGCAGAATGATTGTATGAAATCATTTTGCAGGATGTATTTTCTTAATAAGAAAGAATATTTTGTGACTTAAACAGCCTTTTTTTAAACATTGCAAACAGCTTTTTTTTTAACTGAGTAGTATTGAATGACAATGTAAGTTTTGATCATTGCTTGAGTTCTACTAGACAGGGGAGAATGATAAAACTAGTTCTGGGATGCAAGGTGCTGGACAGCTAGGCTGAGTAATCAGCCAGATCTGGCTTACTCACCACCTTTGAAGGTTCATGATATAAATCCATGACCCAGAGTAATTATAGGTCATTTTGTATCATAGATTTCAAATTACTTGTAAAAGTTTTAATTAAGAATAACAAACTTTAAAATGCTACTTTAAATAAAACATCAAAAATGCAGCAAAAGCAATACTGTACTTTTGACTATGCTTTTTTTTTTCCCTTAACTGGGTTAAGCACAAGTTGTCTGAACCCTTTTATTGTTTAGAGTTACTTTTGCAAATATCAAGGAGAGCAAAACCTCTCAATGACTTGACATAACAGAACTTTATTTCTCTTGCACTAAATCTGAAGTGGCTATCTGGGAGGAGGTGGTTTAGAGTCATAAGGTTCTTCTATTTCAGGGCTTTACAGAAGAGAAATTATAGGAGAATTGAATCCTAGACCCAGGCTAAGAGGTGTGCATGTCGATTCCACCCCTGTTGCAGTGCCCAGTCTCATGGCCACACTTATCCTCAGGGAAGCTGGGGGCTATCATCCAACTTTGTAATTAGAAAGAAAAGCAAATGTACTTATTTATCATCCAGCATCCTCTACCACCCTACAGAAGCAGAACTTTCTCTTTTTATGAAAAGTCTTGTGTGGTAAAATCACTACAATATTGTAAAGTAATTAGCCTCCAATTAAAATAAATTAATTTAAAAGAAAAGACTTGTAGGACATGGGCAGACTTAGGAAAACAATTATATTGAACAGAAGTTCCAATTCAAATATTCGTCTTCCCCTCTATAGAGATGAAGTCTGATGCACACGTTAATTTTGGATTTGCATGCCTATGAAATCAAATGACAATAAAATATTATTAAAAACCTGACATTTTAACATTTTCAAGTGAATGATTCTAAATCAATAACATCTGCTCTTTGAGAATATATTTCCATCTTGTTTTCCCATCACATGTTAGTATCTCTAAGATAGGAATGTATAATGAAATTAGTGAGAAGAATATATATAATAATCACATTATGAAACATAAGATGATTTACCCTTTAGTATTTTTTATGTAAATTAAAGGTTACAACTGTGCTTACAGCAGCAGTTTTTTCTCCTCTTTCTCTCCAATCAAGGATATATACTGCCTATATCACCATCGCTTTCATAGAAAGAAACCTATATATTTGATTACTACTTATTGTAATTCCAGTTCAGGGCTATTGAGTTCTAGTTGAAACAACCATTTCATCCTGTTTGTTGTTGTTGTTTGGTCTCTAAGTCATGTCTGACTTTCATAACCCCATGGGCCCCTCCATACTCCTCTGTCCATGGAATTCTCCAGGCAAGAGTACTGGAGTGGGTTGCCATTTCCTTCCAGGGGATCCTCCCAACTCAGGGATTGAACTCACATCACGGTTTGGCAGGCAGATTCTTTACCACTGAACCACCTGTCTTACATTTTGAAATGACACTAACAGAAAATATAACAAAATTGGAAAAGGTGACTATTTCCTGGATCAGTGGTAACTAGGGCTATAAATCTTATCATAAGGTTCAGTTAAGAACAATGGAAAGCTAAGAAACTAATAACTGCAGACTACATATCACAAATTCAAGTTACTTTTTTAAGCAAAGTTTTTTCCCCTTTGCTGGGGTGGTGCTAATATCCTATCAGATAGAGCATATTTCTATTTTCAGCTAAGTACAATGCAGATTTTTCATATAGTTACTACAACAAATTTTAAGAATTCAGGTTGAGGTATGAATATTTTGCTAAGCTAGGTAGGGCCTCTGAAGAGGGTTTTAATTTAATGCATCCTCTCATGGTATATTAGCCTATTTGTGAAGCAGTAATAGAGTAGAGCTTGGGATGAGTAATTAATAAGTTCCCACTAAAGTTGTATGTAATTATTGGCTCAGTAATTCAATTATTAATGTTTCAGGCAAATTTGGGAAAAGAAAACAGAAAGCAGTTGTAGGTATTTCAATCACAAAGAATGAGAACAGCAAGTCCATTGCAAAATCATTAGAAAAATCTGTAGGGCAGCAGGAGGCTAGAGAAACAGACAGAATAAGGGAACCCAGAGATCAGAAGAGCTAATGCTGCAGAGTTGGCATAAATTGAGTCAACACCTACTCTGCAGTAGAAGATGATGTTGCATTTAATTCTTCATCTTCCTAAATGGGCCAACTCCACCAAAGCCTAGAACCACTCAAATTGTGCTACTCCACCCTGGTTGATATAAATTTGAGGGGCTTATGTAATTAGTAATTTATCAGGGAATTATGTAATTAGTAAATTACAAAACTAGATGAGCTCCTAAAAGCTTTCCTGACTGGAGGTGGTCAAAAAAATTCTTTCGTTTCGCCAAGCTTTAGTCAAACTGCTAACCCATCTCCTAGGCACAACTGTGCACTTCCCTGCAAAGTCTAGTTTCAGCAAGAACTTTGCTAAAACAGTTTATCCAGAACCCGCTCCCCCTGACCTTCCATACTCTGATCACCCCTTCTATCTGATCAGGTTTCTCATCCACCACCCCTAGGTGATGTCTGATCCCTGACCCTAGCCTGTCTTCGGCAAGTATTCTGCAAAGTTGATTTAGCCAGAGTCCCTCTTACTCCTGATGTAGTAGTTTTCCATCCAGTGACCCCCTACTCATACCTCTGTTTATGAATTCCCACTCGCCCATGTTGTGGGCATTCAAGGTTGGCTCAATATCTCTCTCTCTCACTGTAAAATTCCATCACAGTAGTCCCTGTGTCTATAACAATGGTCATAAATAGTCAACCTTACCATCTTAACCAATGCCATGGCACACATTTTCTTTAACAGTGGTCTGCACCCACACGGTCTCATCACTTGTGAATGCCCGTGCTCCCAATGCAAAGAAGCTGATATTGCAATCACATGATCTCTACAATATTCTTGATGTTCATGCTGTGACTTTGCCTAAGGCTTATTCATTCTTCAACCTAATAGTCTTGGGTGAAGACTATCTAGTCTCATAAGTTTAATTTAGAACCTGAATACAAGATCAACACTGCCGGTTAACCAGAGAGTGTTGCAAATCATTAAACACTAACTGACTGAATATTTCCTGACTGACCCGAGACATGACCAGGCACTAAAAAAATCAAAGGCAAATTAAGAACAAATGACTTTTGCTTCAAATAATCACATGAAAGAAACTTTATACATTTAATATGCGGATTGGAAGGAGATATGGCAGGAAAAATGAACAGGAAGAGCATTATGAAAAGATACCTGGTGCAGACACGCTCAGAGAAGGCAATGGCACCCCACTCCAGTACTCTTGCCGGGGACAGAGAAGCCTGGTGGGCTGCAGTCCATGGGGTCGCTAGGAGTCGGACACGACTGAACGACTTCAACTTTCACTTTTCACTTTCATGCATTGGAGAAGGAAATGGCAACCCACTCCAGTGTTCTTGCCTGGAGAATCCCAGGGACGGGGGAGCCTGGTGGGCTGCCGTCTATGGGGTCGCACAGAGTCGGACACGACTGAAACGACTTAGCAGCAGCAGCTGCAGCAGTAGCCACGCTAACAGTGGTGAACAAAACTATTCGTGGCCCTTGCCTTCTTAGAGTATGAGGCAGGTATATCTGAATATAGGATAAATACGTGGTAAAACTTGCAGCTGCTGAAGCAACAACTACATCCAATTGGAATCTCCCAAATTATCTCATTTATCAAGCCAAGGAGTGCAAATTTTATTCATTAAAAAAATTTTTAACTTTCGGTGTCACTTATCCAATTATCCATACTCTCATCTATCTAGAATCCCTAGTGACATTTCCTAAAATATTTTCCTGGATTATAAGTAGGAACACTAATTCATGAGTACTTAATCCGTAAGCTTTAGCATTCAGAATATAATAAACTGGCTTCTCAAAATCCATCACATTATAAATGATGTGATTTCTATATGGCAAAGACTATGCTAAGTATCAGGAAAATAAAAATAGAGGGAGAAGCTGTTCTTAAATTGTTGAGCCAGGAATTCAGATTAGAGGAAATGGAAACCACACCCCTACTACTCTCTGATTATTATATTTCTTTTACCCTCAAAATTTACAGTGATTCACCCCTTCATGGATGGTAGAATATTATGCTGCCCAAGCCTCAGCTTCGGGAATACGGAAAGCATTTAAAATATCAAATCCATCAAAATTAAGGCAGTTATAAGCTATAATGTAAATTGCACATTCCCCAACCAGGATACTAAAATAAATAATCTAAAAATAAATAAATAAATAAAATAATCTTATTGTCACATATATGTGAAAACTATTTGGGTACCTAAAATATAGAAAACTGTATATAGCATTAAAAAAAGCAAACTCTACATGTAAATAAAGAGAGTAATGTAAAATTTTACAAACATAAAAACAGTATAGAAAGTAATAGCTCAGATTTAATTTCTCTAGTTAATTATATGTGATTTTAACTTAAAAATTAATTTCAGAACACCTGCACATGAAATTTTACAAATATAGTTAATATCAATTTAGTATGAAAATTATCAATCATAAATACTGAAGTATATTAACACATGAAAGTTTATAAAGCTTTACAGTGAACTTCAAAAACACAGAAGTAACTATGCCATTAGTATAAACTTTATGGAACAGCCTGAGATTTCATGTATAGCTCAACAATTTATATGAAAATCTTATGCCACTGAGAGAAATAAATGCCTCATACTGTTTTAGAATTGTTTTTAAGCATTTTTTGAAACCATCTACTTGCTAAAAAAGAAATAAAAGTCAAATGCAAAAGATATCCATAATGTATTCATGTCCTTCAGCACTGAGTAGATAAATCATTCTTATTCAAATGAAATCCTTGACTTTTTTTTTTCCCTGCTCTTATGTTCAAGTGATATGCTAGGGGTATAGAATTCTCAGAGAACACTCTGTCTCTCCATTTTTTTCCCCCTTTCAGGATGAAGAATGTAACTAATGGGAAGAGTGCAACCTAAAATGAAACCTCAAAGGATAATTCATTGAAAAATGATGCAGGACATGGACTATTTGGCAGAGAATTTTCATAAGTCTTGTTATTTCTATCCACAAAGTCCTGTGAGAATTTTCTCCTTATCATAGAGAATGTTCACTGCACTAACTGTAAACTTAAGGAGAATTGAGACATTTTATAACTTCCCTAATATGGCAGAAATGTTATCTTCCTCTAAATTGGCTTAACGGTGATTGCCCAGGGACTAGTTTGAGGTATCTGAAAAAATTTTAACTAGAGCTGGTATCACCTGCAGTGTTAGGCTAAAATGGAATTATTAAGATTAAAAGTGGTGGCAGATTAAATGGAAGTCAGGTTGTCCAAGGAGTCAAGTGTACCTTATCATAGTAATGCTAGTGCTATTATGTTTTAAGAAACAGTGTCCAGATTCCTAATAATGAGAGAAATAGGTGTTTCTGTGTGTTCCCATAAAACTATGATGAATTAGCTCCAGAAAAATAATAATCAATAAAATAAAAATTAAAAGAGAATAAAATTAATCCTCACCTTTGCAGTATGTATTCCTTTTAAAATAACTAGTGTGGAAATTAATAAAGCTTTATTGGTGTATGGAAGATTGAATTTGCATTAAAAGCATAAACAGTGGGCCAAGCAACCACCATTCCTTTCAGTATAGAAACAGATAATAAGAACTTTTTATCACCTGGTCAGTGTCTGAGAAGGGCTTTCCAATTGGCACTACTGGTAAAGAACTTGCCTGCTAATGAAGGAGATGTAGGTTCAGTCTCAGGGTTGGAAAGATCCTCTGGAGGAGGAAATGGCAACCCACTCTAATATTCTCACCTGGAAAATCCCACGGGCAGAAGAGCCTGGCAGGCTAAAGTCCCTGTCTGAGAAAAATCATCTTTGTAATACAAACCAACTAAAGAGACCTTCCCCCCTTTCTTTGTGGAATAGTTGAAAGCCCTGGTGTAGAAGGAACACCAGATTGAAGATATTTAAAAAAAAAAAAAAGAAAGGTTGTAAGAACAGAGAAAGGATTTTAGGCATGATTAATTCAATCTTTGTCATGTTTGCATTTTATATTTGCATTAGAGTCAAAATTTTACTTTTTTATGAAAAGTATACTTTACCATTTTTGCAATACATCTTCAAGTTGCCAACACAGACTTACCTGAGATAGCCAATAAACTATATTGTTATAGAAGAATACTTCATGGGCTGCTTAAATTCATGCATGTCTTTTCCTAGCTTCTTCATAAATTCTAATTGTTGTTTAATTATTTCCTACCTGGGGTGCCATATTTGAGAATGATTCTCATGTAATCAGTTCTGACAAGGACACAACTAAGGAACACAAATTCACTTTATATGTGAAACCAATGCCCTACACAAAGTCCCCTGGAGAAAACTGGCTCAGTTTCTAGGGGCTTCTCTGGTGGCTCAGACAGTAAAAGAACCTGCCTGCAATGCAGGAGACCTGGGTTCTATACCTGGGTCGGGAAGAGAGACCTGTAGGCAGGACAAGAAGCAACAGTTAGAATTGGACATGGAACAATGGACATGGTTCAAAACTGGGAAAGGAGTACATCAAGGCTGTTTACTGTTACCCTGCTTATTTAACTTATATGCAGAGTACATCATGTGAAATGCCAGGCTGGATGAATCACAAGCTGGAATTAAGATTACTGGGAGAAATATCAACAACCTCACATATGCAGATGTTAACACTCTAATGGCAGAAAGCAAAGAGGAACTAAAGAGCCTCTTGATGAGGGTGAAAGAACAGAGTAAAAAAGATGGCTTAAGACTCAACATTCAAAAAACTAAGATCAGGAAATCCAATCCCATCACTTCATGGCAAATAGATGGGGAAAAAGTGAAAACATTGACAGATTTTTCTTTTTGGGGCTCCAAAATCACTGTGGATATTGACTGTAGCCATGAAATTATATAGAATTAAAATAATTAAACAACATGACCATTAGACTGAGGAAGTTTTAATGCCTTAGTAGTCTATGTAAGTAAACCAAAATATTAACCTATGACCCCTCAAGGGGAAGAAATAGAAACCCAAGGACAACCAATCACAAACAGACAATCATCAGTCTTTCCCAAATACTGCAACCACTTAAACTGTAGCCAATCAAACTCTTTCTGACTTTGCTTCCACTTCTCTGTAAAACTCATGCCCCAATCTCCTTGTTTGTGGAGCCCTTCTACCCACTTCCAGTCTGATGCTGCTGGATTTGATTATTTATCAAATAAACTCTTACATTTTAAAAAAATATATCTCAGTTTACCTTTTAACAGTCATGATTAATACTTTCCTAGCCATGAAATTAAAAGACGCTTACTCCTTGGAAGGAAAGTTATGACCAACCTAGATAGCATATTAAAAAGCAGAGACATTACTTTGCCAACAAAGGTCCATCTGGTCAAGGCTACGGTTTTTCCAGTGGTCATGTATGGATGTGAGAGTTGGACTGTGAAGAAAGCTGAGCACTGAAAAATTGATGCTTTTGAAGTGTGGTATTGGAGAAGACTCTTGAGAGTCCCTTGGACTGCAAGAAGATCCAACCAGTCCATCCTAAAGGAGATCAGTCCTGGGTGTTCATTGGAAGGACTGATGCTGAAGCTGAAACTCCAATCCTTTGGCCACCTCATGCGAAGAGTTGACTCGTTGGAAAAGACCCTGATGCTGGGAGGGATTGGGGGCAGGAGGAGAAGGGGACAACAGAGGATGAGATGGCTGGATGGCATCACCGACTCGATGGGCACCGACTTGGAGTTTGAGCAAACTCCAGGAGTTTGTGATGGACAGGGAGGCCTGGTGTGCTGCGATTCATGGGGTTGCAAAGAGTCGGACACGACTGAGCAACTGAACTGAACTGAACTGATACTTATGAAAATAAATAAACCAAACCTAATGAGGACAGCCCTCTGTGATTATGAATAATCTCTCGAGATTATTTATGATCACACAAGCTTGGATTGTCAGAATAATTAACAGAACGTGGGAGTAGGTTAAAGTGATTGTTTGTTTTTCTTTTTTTTATCCCTCCTATAATGCTATGCTGGGCTTATATCCTGAAATATTTTCTATGTACTGAGCTATCTTATAGTTCAGATGAAGGAGAGTTTAATAGGTAGATATTTATCTGTTCTAGACATCAATGATTTTTGTCCAGTAAGACAGAAAACTCCAAAGGTCGTCATCACTTGTTGCTCTGTTGGTTGTTAATTAATCATTTCTGCATCTGTTTTCATATTCTTTTCCTAAAACTCCACTATTAAATAGTATCTAAATACCTAACTCCTTAAATGTCCCTATAACTGGTTCTAACATCTTCCTTAATTATCAGATCTATGATTCATGATAATCATAGATTAACATACATTATATAGCAAATATTTAAGAATTGTCAACACAATTTTGGAAAAAATATGGTGAGAAGTTTGTACTTCTAAATATAAAAATACATTGTAGGTAGTATGGTTCTGAAATAAAAATAAGTGTCTCATAAGAATAGATTAAAATATCCTACACAAAGTAAGTGAATATTTTTATTATCAATATAACTTTCCTATTATAATATTATTTGAATAAATATGTAAATGATTTATCTATATCATTTAGGAATAAACAAAAAATAAGTAAGTACTTAAAGGGGAAAGTAATTTATATAAACTATTAATGACAATTTTAAATATAGTCATTTAAAGTTCTACATAGTAAAAAAAAATTAATCAAATTGGATAAAAATATTCAAGATGTATATGGGAGATAATTCTATTGTATGAGGCAAAATTAAATTCAAATGGCTAAAAATTAATAACATATAGAAAATAAAGCTGAGTGAAGGAAGGATATGAAATCACGTTTATGTATTTAAAAATCTGAATTTTAGGTTCTTATTTAGCCAAATAAATGTAAAATAAAACAAATATCCTGTAGGGTTTTCAAAAATATAGTTTCTTTTGCAATTGGAAGGTGGGTTAAATAGCCATACCATACATGACTGCCTCAACAACATCTTCTGAAAATGGAATGGAGCCTGTGGTTCATGCAGTGCAGTCTGTAAATCCTACAGAAAATATTCATTTTATTTGACTGATAGTGTTATATTTAGAAATTTATTTTGAGGAATTAACCAGAAATGCACATCAAAATTAACTATAAAAGCACTTTGTAGGATTCTTATAATAAAAAAGAATCAATTTAAAAAGTTATTGATTAAACAAATTATGTTACTCCATTAAAATTCATCAGAATAATCTTGCAAAACACTTTACTACACAGGGAGAGACAAATATTGCATAAATTGAAGAAACAACAGGGATTATGAAATGGTATGTGAAGTATATATTTACATGTAAACATTTGCATACAGAATGTATTTAGTATATTCTATATCATACCAACCATAAGCATGATTGGATAGTAGTTTTCATTGATAAATAGGTAGATAGATAGTAGTTTTCATATGTATATACTTAAATCTATGTACATGCAAATGTAAAAATACAAAGGCTGGGAACTCCCACTTTGAAAAACTGTTTTTTTCAAAACCATGTCAAGTCACTTCGGTCATGTCCAACTCTTAGCTACCCCATGGACTGGAGTTCTCCAGGCTCCTCTGTCCATGAATTTCTCCAGGCAAGAATACTGGAGTGGGTCTAAATGCCCTCTCTTGCAGTGCCCTCTTCCAGAGGATCTTCCTGACTCAGGGATTTAACCTGCATCTCTTAGGTCTCCTGCATTGGGAGGCAGGTTCTTCATCACTAGTGACACCTGGGAAGCCCCAGTCAGCAGGTGAATGGATTAAAAGAAACTGCAGCAAGCACATTCCTATAATGGATACCATTAAGCAATAAAAAGGAATGGATGTCCATGTATGCTACAACATGAATGAATCTCAAAATAATAATGCTGAGCAAAAGATGACAGACATGAAAGATTCTATACGAATTTCTTTACATGGGAAATCTAGACAATACAAATCATTTAATGCAATCATAAAGTAAATGAATGGTTGTCTGTAGGCGGTAATACAGGAGGATTGGTTGCAAAGGACCAAATGGAATTTTCTGTGAGTGGTGGAAATACTCCATATTTCAATTATGGTCTCTACATTTGTCAAAATTCATTGGAAATATTTACACATAAAGTGCTTATAATTTACTATATCTAAATAAAATGCATTAAACTATGAATGTTCATTAAAATATCTTCCAATTAAACACCAAATGTATATTTAAGAACATATTTAATATTTATCAGATATTTTTATCTTTACCATAAAAATAGCTACAAAGTTTTTGTAGTTGCAACTCAGTAAGACTGAATGAACAGCACCTATATAATCTTTCACATATTTTATCTATAGATTTCTTTTATATAGACTGGAATCTAACCCAAAAGTTGGCACATGAATTAAGAGTCAACAGTGACTTCTCAGAGATAAATAATGCCTAAACCAGATCAAATCCTTCTAGTGGGTTAAAAAGTTGCTAAGATAATTTGTTGAGAAATTCTGAGAACAGATTTGGAAAAGAACAAGTCTGCACTCAGTAATACCATCTTTAACAAATGGAATTTCTTTCCCCAAATTTAAAACAAGTAAGAAAGCAGTATCATAGCATTTTAATGCACATGATGTAACTCATGTGCTCACATGAATCATCCTTATGTTACATCTTTGGAATCATCGTGGCGAGGCTATAAAAGAAGCCATACAGCTAACAGTGAAAGTATATCTCTTCCAAGTCCAAGTCACAGATTTACAATTATCCAATGACAAAGGGAAACAAAAGTAAACTCAAAATAACAAGCCTATCGCATGCCATTTGCTTTAATGTAACAATGAATTATTCACAATACAAACTGAGGTTAATCTAACTTTAATATCCCAATTTGAAAACACATATTTTCATTATGATATGATGACAAGGTATATTGTTAAGATTATCTGCTGCTGCTGCTAAGTCGCTTCAGTCGTGTCTGACTCTGTGCGATCCCAGAGAAGGCAGCCCACCAGGCTCCGCCGTCCCTGGGATTCCCCAGGCAAGAACACTGGAGTGGGTTGCCATTTCCTTCTCCAATGCATGAAAGTGAAAAGTGAAAGTTGAAGTCGTTCAGTCATGTCTGACCCTTAGCGACCCCATGGCTGCAGCCTACCAGGCTCCTCGGTCCATGGGATTTTCCAGGCAAGAGTACTGGAGTGGCTATCCTCAATTTTTTCCTATACTTCTTGACCTACAGTGATTAATTCAATGTTAAATTTCCATCTTACTCTTCAGTAATGAAATTAAAGGTTATGATTAGGACAATCATTAATTTTGTGCTTGGAAAAGAATGGTGGAAAACATTCATACCATGAGAAGAAAAATCTTATTATGTAGTTATTAAATTATATTAAAACCTCAGCAAATATAACACAAAACTAGTAATTTCCAGCAAAATGATAAAAGTGAAGAACTTTAAAAGAGAACTGTCAGAGTGTTAGCAGTTACTATACAGAAAATCATGTTTAGAAGGAAACTAACATCAAAGAAAAAGACTGGAATTTAGAAAGTGTCACTTTAAAAAATTAGCATTTTATATCTTAATTTATTTTAAAAAAATGAAATTAACTAAGGTTTATAATCCAAGAACTTTAGGGATATCATACTTCAGTGGACAGTACTGTTGAAAGCTAACAGTTATTTCACCATATACTCTTAACAGTGTTAATATGGCAGCTAGTGTTTGCTTCAGGAATATGATTGAATTATGGTGAAATATAAGCAAAAATTAAAATTAGAAAGTTTCTGGGAGTCTTGGTAGTAAGTTTTCCTAACTTTCAAGCCAGATCCATGAAAGTTTTCCCTCTCTTCTCTTTAAAAGGGAAGCATGTAGCCTCATTTTTGTTGGCAGACATCTTATAACCAAGAGATTGAAGAATTTCAGCACTTATCCAACATTGTGGAAAGCATATTGGGACTCAGAAACACCTGTGCTCTTTGATTATATCACTAAACTGTCGGATTAGGCTGAATACCTCTCCTTTTCTGGACTTTATGGTAAATTATTATAGACACCCTCACTGTTTGGGCCACTTTGATTTCACTATTAGGTTATTAACAGAGGAGAGTATTTTGACAAATGAAGAATTTGGGAACAGGAAAAAATTGATATCACAACAAACATACAAAGAAATAAGCTTGTCAAAACCAAATTTGTGCTGTACAAAGTCAAACAGGCAAGGGAGACCTTATTCAATGTTATTAGAATGGGGGATTGAGGCCAGAATTCAGTCTGAGCTCAACTCTGTTGAAATAAAGGGCTGGAGAGTTTAAGAGCTGAGGTGGGGAAATCATAGACCCTTGGTGTTTGCTAACTGGCTGTACTCAAAGGAAAAGGCCACTTTTTGTACCTTCATGAAAGGGAGCAGTTTAACAGCTTGGATCAGGTTGCCCTCTGAAGTTAAGCTCGTCCCTTCTCATACAGAATCTGGCAATTAGGGGTCTACCTCTCTCAATGATTACACTTCATAGAGATGACTCCCAGTCCCTGAGAAAGACATTCCTGGGCTGGAAAACTGACAAAAATCTTTTTAAAAAAATGATCTCAAAGGGGCACAGGCAGAATTTACAGTTGCAAGTTTTCTAAGGACATGCTCTAAAAAGAGAGAGGTCACCGACCTAGAGTCAGGAAGAAATCTGACTAAAGTTGAATCAAGCAATACAGACCGAATGTTTGCATTGCTCACGTTTTCTTTCGCAAAACCTCATCTCGCGGTGTGATGATTTTAGGAAGTGGGGACTTTGGGAGGTGATCCGACAACAAGGGTAGTCTTCATGAAGGAAATGTGCGCCCGTATAAAGAGAGCTCACAGGAGACGCCCTTTACCCCTTTCTTCCAAGAGAGGTTACAACAAAAAGATGGCTGCTTCTAAACCAGGAAGAAGGTTCTCGTCAGAAATCAGAAGTTCCAGCACCTTGATCGAAGAATTCTCAGATTCTAGACCATGGGAAACAAATAAATGTCTGTTGTTCATAAGTCACCCAGTCCATGGGAGTTTTTCTAATAGCGGCCTGAATTGACTAAGACAGAAGGGAACGTTGAGGTCACCTTGGTCAGACTGAATGGTGGAGACAGCGCAGAGGTAGTAAGGACCTCATGATACCAGGCCAAGTAGACGCCTTGTCGTGTGCCAAGCAGAGGACTCATGCTGCTGGGAAACTACTGTTTAAACTCTGGCCTGGCTTTTGCTTCTTATTTAGTGATTGTATAGCATTAGGCGGCTTGGTAATGATGAGCTAACTAAATATATAAACTCTTGTACTACATTATGTATTGGGGCATTTAATATATCACTAATGTAAGGGACACGAAGACAAAAAGTAGAGGAAGCATAGCTTTCCTTAGAAAGCCTATTTACTAGACTTCAATAAAAATGTGATCATCTAACATTCTATATAATGTAAAATGAGACAAGTTTTCTAATCCAGTAATGAAGGTACCAGCATATACAGGAAAGTGAGAAAAGGAAAAAAAAATATATCGACATAAAAAGCAAGTCTGATCACCTTGGCTGCTTCAATGTTTGGCTTCTTTACACAAAAATATTCAAACATATCCACTGTTTGTTTTATTTTTCTCAAATCATTTTATTTTTTTTTCGTACCCCACTTTTTTAATGCTCCTGAAAGACATTCTAGCAAGTGTCTACCCCAGTCAAGGGTATAATTTCAAAGACCCCAATTCAGAGACCTTTAACTCAGGATCAGCATGAAAACAGGAACTCTACGAAGCAAAATATTTTTCTTGAACATTTCTCTGAGTAGTTTTCATCTTAAAAAATTGATCTGAAGGATTGTTTCTGTAAATGTGGTTCACAGATTGGTATAGAGTCTTGAAATGTTTATTACCAGTTTGCTTGTAGACATTATTATGAGTTTGCCAGTGTTCAGAAAATGTCATAACATTTTGACATTGCTTCTCAACACCCAATACAATTTTCAAATTTAATTTTTCTAGTAATTCAGTTTATATTATTTTATATCCCATGAGAGATTTTAAAAATGGCCCTTTCACATATATATCTAAAAGCATGATATAAAACAAGTTGGTCACAAATCTACTAAATATTTAAGGAAGCAGGCTCACACCAATAGAAAGTGATCTAAGAATGCTCAAGACCCAGAATGAGAAACCTGGGGAAATTCTAAATGAGGCCAGAGATCAAGAAAGAGTCATCCAGAAACCAGATCCTGGGAATACCAGATTGGGTAACTTTGTTAATCCTGGTCCTCCAAAGGGCAGATGCCAAGACAGGATCAAATACCTGTGTGAAAAGGAACCAGGGATCAAAAGCGAAAAAGGCTGAGAGAGGTGTCAGTGCATGCATGCTAAGTTGCTTCAGTAGTATAAAATTCTTTGCAACCCCAGGGACTATAGTCTGCCAGGCTTCTCTGTCAATGGGAATTCTCCAGGCAAGAATACTGGAGTGGGTTGTTACGCCCTCCTCCAGGGGATCTTCCCAACCCAGGGATCAAACCTGTGTTTCTTTCATCTTATGCATTGGCAGGCACATTCTTTACCCCTGGCACCACCTGGGAAGCCCAAGCGGTGTCAGGTCATGATCCAAATCTGACCACAGGTGAAGGAGAAAGGAAGAGAAACCTGGGTAGAAGCAACATGGACTGCTTTGAAGTGTAAGGAAGGTGCAGCAAAGTCTCCATGGGGTCCTTGAGCCTTGAATAGGCTGTCAAATTTCCCAGGAATGGGCCTGCCTTAGGCTCAGATGGTAAATCATCTACCTGCAATGTGGGAGACCCAGGTTCAATCCCTGAGTCAGGAAGATCCCCTGAAGAAGGGAATGGCAACCCATTCCAATATTCTTCCCTGGAGAATCCCATGGACAAAGGAGTCTGGTGAGCTAGAGCCATGGGGTCACAAAGAGTCAGACATGACTGACTGAATAAGCACGTAGCATCCCTCTGCACTCTGTCACTGGAGGGATATTTCAGAGACAGCAGCTGGGGTCTCTGGCCAATGATCAAAATGAGGCAGTTCTCAGAACCACCACTGATATTTCTATACTGCACAGATCTACTTCACATAAGTCCAAATAACAATTCCCATGGGCTTTTCTTTCTGAAGGAAAATTCCTAAGAAAGGGACTAGTGGGAGGAAGTGCAGCTCCTCTACTGCAGTTTCTGGTGCTCATCTCTGAACTTCACCATCCATCTTAAATGTCCCTCAGGCTGAGCTATCAACCGGGTGTGTCTTGGTGGCTTACTCGGTAGTGTGTGAGATAAACCTCCATCCCAAAAGGTTCCTCACGCTCCTCTTAGTCCAGGGCCGCTGCACGGGTGCACCCAATGTTACACTGTGAGGTGCTGCCGTATTATGGCAAGGGACTGCCAGGAGGTGTGCAAGAGGGTCTCCTGAGACCACAGGTATTCCGCAGACCTCAGGAATTGATGCTTTCAAACTGTGGTGCTGGAGAACACTCTTGAGAGTCCCTTGGACAGCAAGGAGATCAAATCTAAAGGAAAGCAATCCTGAATATTCTTTGGAAGGACTGATGCTGAGGCTGAAGCTCCCATACTTTGGTCATCTGATGTGAAGAGCCAACTCACCTGTGAAGAAGAACCTGAAGAAGAACTCACCTGTGATGTGAAGAACCACATCCCCTGCATTGGAAGGTGAATTCTCAACTACTGGACAACCAGGGGAGTCCCCTATATTTCCTTCTTCCTAAAGGGCACCAGTCATATTGGATTTAGGGCTCACTCTAATTTAGTATGACCTTATCATAACTGGCTGACATCTGTAATGACTATTTTCCAATAAGGTCATATTCATGCACATGAATTTTGAGGTGGGGCGGAGCATTATTCAACCAAGTTAAAAGACATATGTAAAACTTGCAAGCAATCAAGAATTACAATGCAAATCTAAGATTACCCAAATATCCTTAATATTCTTAAGAAAACAAAACAGCTGAAACCTTGGTTAACAGAAAAAAAGATACAGGAATGTTTAGAAACAATTTTTGCTCCAGTAATTTTTCCTTTTATTTTAATTGTTTTGAATATTATCTCGTTAACTTTACATTAGGATATATTGAGTTCATAAAAGCAGTTTTAGAATGTATGAGAATAATGTTGGATAAATATTCACTGTGAAGTTATTTTGATAAATCATTTTCATCTAGAACTCTAGCTAGTAGGCAAAACAAAAAACTTAATGAAAATACCTTTGTTTTTAAGTGATAAAAACTACAAAGAGAATGATGACATTTTATCAAATAGGAATGGGGTAGTTTTCTCTTCTCTCTATCAGCACGCTGAGAGCACCTTTTTCTGGCTTTTGCTTATTTCTCTGGCCTCATATGCTCCCTCTTTCCTTTGCTCCCTTGATCTTCTAGCTTGTTCTAGAATTTGCCAAACTCATCTCTATTCATTGTTACTTTCCTGAAAGCCAGGGCTTCCTGGATGGCTCAGTGGGTAAAGAATTCACCTACAATGCAGGAAATACAGGAGACACAGGTTCGATCCCTGGGTCGGGAAGATCCTCTGGAGAAGGAAATGGCAACCCACTCCAGTATTCTTGCTGAGAAAATCCCATGGACAGAGGAGCCTGGCAGGCTACATTCCATGAGGTCACAGAGTCTGACATGACCGAGCATGATGTGAGATCACAGGACACACCTCCACTGATCACTCAGGTCTCTGCTCCTATGTCACTGCCTCAAGAGGACCTTTCTACACCATCCTCTACACCTATCACCCTCTCTCTCCTCTTATCTACCTGAGTTTACACTGTGGCATTTATTTGCTTGTGTTGTTACATATTAGAAACTATGTATCTGCTTGGTCTACCTCTCTTTCCAGCATATTAAGGGGATTTTTCCTTAATATATACAGATGAAAAAATTAGAGAACAAATTAAATGGAAGAATCCTTTAAAAATGATTACCACTTGATTTGAAAAATAAGCAAATTTTGCTCAATTGTTAATGAAGCTTTCAATGTTTTAGAACAGAAAATCTCTCATAAGCAAATGAAGTAAATTAAAAAAAAAAATAGCTCCATGTTTTATTATGGCTTCTGAGGACTAAGATTTGAAAAACCATGCTTTTTCAAAGCATGCTTTTTTTTCATGCTTTTATCACTCTTTGAATTTACTTTTAATAAACTGATTTACAAGTGATAAAGTAAAGCAAAACAGTTCTTAAAATATTTTTAATGAAGTCATGTTGAAAGAAAACTACTTAGATACTAAATATTAATATCTCTTATCCCATTGTGCAATATATACAGCAAGATGCTAACACTTCAGTCTTAACATTCATTCATATTCATTGATAGAAGTCATTTGGAAAGACATTTTGAATTTCTTTATACATCATTGTAACAATCTCATAACCTCTTGGAGTTTGTACCTCATGTCTACATTTTTCATGAACTACCTGGTTAGTTTTCATCACTGGTTCTGTATATTACCCCTCTTTTGTACTTCTAGTATTTTACTAGGCCTGTGAGACATAGTATAAAATTCTTATAGTGTTGATATTTCCCTCTTAGAGAACAAATTTTTCTTGTTTTTTTTTTTGGGGGGGTGATAATAAACCCAAAGTGATTCTGAAATTAAAAGCAATACATTCTCAAAATGGGTTCTAAATTTAGAATTGAAATCAATGCTAACTTAATAATCTCTTCAAAGCTTTTTTGGGTCTCAAATTTATTTACATAGTAGAAACTACAGAGTATTAATGGATTCTTTATAATGTTCACATCTTAAATTATTTTTAACTGTAAACTCAGACATACAATGAAATCTTATTTAATAAAACTACAATATCTACAAATTCATCCACACAGGTTCCTTTTCACTACTGTTATGTTTAGGAAAAATGCCTCTTAATTTTTAAGGCTAGTCATGTGCTTTGAAATTCACTTTTTCCTGCCCCCTCTGAGACAACACTGTGGATAATCCCTTCTTTCCAAGTCTCCCAAACTTTTCTCTCTACTTTATTTTCCCGCATCAGTGCTAAAACATGTTTTAAAATTCTTTAAAGTTTTTACCAAAGATTATCAGCATCTTTCCATTCAATCTCTTCTCCCAGTTCTATTTCTATATCCAAAAAAAAAAAAACTTTTTCAAAAAGTTAGCAAGACTTCTATAAAAAACTGTGATACTAAACTCTGAAAAAGTCCTCAATTTTTATCTTATGTTACCTCCTAGTATTATCCTGAAAATATCTTCATCCTTAAAAGCCATATCCATCTTTATGCATAACCTCATCTCCCTAGAAACTGATTTTTCCCACCGATTATTTTTAGTCTGTCTCCTTAGCAGACCCTCATTCCTTTGGTCATTTCTAAAGGTCTGTATTCCTCTGGTTTGGACATGCTCCCTTCTCTTTTTAGAACACATGCATGCAGGCTAAGATGCTTCCATTGTGCCCAACTCTGTGTAACCCCATGGACTGTAGCCTGCCAGGCTCCTCTGTCCGTGGGATTCTCCAGACACGCATACTGGAGTGGCTTGCCACACCCTCCTCTAGGGGATCTTTCCAACCCAGAGATCCAACCCACATCTCTTATGTCTTCTGCATTGGCAGGCAGGTTCTTTACCACGGAGTCATGTGGAGAAGCCCCTTTTTAGAATAACAGTCCTCTGAAATAATTGCTTCTCATTTCATGCTTTCAATCCTTGTCTATATACCAACAGTCTTCTGAAAGATAACAAAGCAACTAAAATTATATCCCAAAGTGAACCTCTGATTATCCCTCCAAACTCTGCTCTCTTCTGAGTTCTCTCTGTGTATAAACCGACTCCCAAGCACCTGAAAGTCGGAGGAGCTGATGTTTCTACTTTGTGGATTTATTCTGCCTCAAACATATTTGTATTTTTCCAGATAACCTATCGTTTGTTTACTTGATACTAATTATTTCCTTGCTCCCACCTTAAACTATGGATTAAGCTATGTAGCTATATCATTCACAACATCACACGTCAGGCTCCCTGGGACACAGGTTCTGAAACTGATATTTACAAACAGGAGATATATTTGGGAGAGCTCTTGGTATGTGAGGGTGCAAGACGAACACAATTGGGAGAAACAGAAAATCTCAACTACGAATAAGTTTCAAAGCACCTGGGACAGTATTTAAGAAAGGTCTGAATTGAGACAGGCCCTTCATCTCCCCTCCTGTACCGACTAAGGCAAACATATAATGAGATAACTCTGTGTGATAATTCCTTTTGACTGAGTAAATCCTCATGGAGACTCAACATTAAGCCATCAGTAGCCAAAGTCCCTGGCGTTTCAGTCTCAACTGAATGGGGTGGGCCTGGGCAGCACATTGCAACATCCACCCCCTTACCCAGGAAGATCTATTTACTTTGTATTAAAGTAAAGCATTGTGTGTCTGGCTCAGTCATGTTCAAGTCTTTGGGACCCCATGGTCTGTAGCCTGCCAGGCTCTTCTGTCCATGGAATTTTCCAGGCAAGAAATACTGCAGTGGGTTGCCATTTCCTACTCCATAGTATTAATGTATTCACCTGGGAATAGTTCCTTCAGGTTTGTTTGCTCTCTTTTCCTAAGGAAACCCATACAAGAAATGTTTGCAAGGTGTTCTAAAGCTGTTATCACAGCAACTGGCCTTAGAATAGCAACTCACACTTATTTCCTTTTTCTAATACCCATTCTAGACAGATGCCATCATTCTCAAGTATCACCTCTAACAGAGGCTCACCTGGTGGGATGATCTGAAGGATATGAGTCTCTAGTCATCAGGAATTTCTCAAGCTGATGCTACTGTACTTGGGCAATTGAGTCAAAATGGAGCAAGGGGATATCAAGAATCCCTGCAGTGTGTTACCTGGTGCCAAAATTTTCTTCTCTGCCCTAATGGTGTAACAGCTACCCTACCTTCTCCATACTGGAATATTATTCCTTTCCTTGTTTACTGGTCCCTTGCTTCTCTCCCCCAGTAGAGGTAGCACCTTTTTGCAAATCAGAATCTCTATATGCACAGAACACAGATTTGTGGGGAATAAAGCCCAAATTTCCAAAGTGAATCCCAGGGAATAAAGGCAAATAGGAACATTACTATATATTGCCTTCTGGACCCATGCTTTGTCTATTGTGACAAAGTACCAAATGATATCTGTTATAGTGGCCTTCGTGAACCCTGAAGTTATGATGGCCCAATGACCCAGGAGGTCCTGCAGGCTATTTTCTCTGAGCTGGCACTCATATTCTGTTCTACCGCTATCATGTTGGTGTTTTCTGGTTACTGTTATATGACACCAAATCTCATCACCGTGTGCCCACTACATCATCTTTGCTGAAAAGTATGTCCTTTATTCTAAAACAAGTATCCTGTCTGGGTGAATCGAACATCCTATAACCTCACTTAACTTTGCTATATGAGGCTCTGAAGAAAAGGCAACTTGAAAACTGATCAAGACAAATCATCCTCTATTGATCAACTTGCTACTAGTTAATTTCCTTAAGATACAGTGCGTATTTGAATGATGGGCTCATGTATTCATTGTGCCAACTCTGACTAGAGGCTTGCTGACATCAACTGATTGTCTTTCAATCCACTTGGTTGTTGATGGTGAAGGCATCTGTTGGGTGTTAATATGGGTAAAAGATGTTCACACTTATGTATACTTCTAAAGTCTCAGCATCATGCCTCTTCTGCAGATGACTTTTCCAATCTTCCAGTTGTTTTGCTCACAACCACCTGATCAAACCATTGACTTCTCCCTACTTTCCCCCCACCCTGTATTAGCCACTTTGTTGTGTGTTTGAAAAGTGTCTCTAAGTTATAACTGTCCCCTGAATGCTGTTTTTCTCTCACTTCTGTTTTGTCTTTTAGCGCCACACTAGAGTGGGGCTGAAGGATAGGTATAGTCAGTCTTTAGCTTGTATTCAGTCTACAAAGTCTGTGTTCTTTGGAAATAAGTACAAAATTTCCCCATGTATCCACTGAGATGTTCCCAATCTCCATTTTAAGGTCCTACACTTTTCAAATCAGGAACATTTGCAGAGGAGTCTGCTCTTTCTTTCGTGAAGATACTGTAATATTTACTTTTATGCAGGTTGGTGGTTTAGTCACTAAGTCGTGTCCAACTCTTCCAATCCCATGGACTGAAGCCTGCCAGGCTCCTCTGTCCATGGGATTCTCCAGGCAAGAATACAGGTTGGCTTGTAACAAATTATTTAAGTTTTTGTCTAAAAGTGACTTTTAAGTAGGCTTAAAGTATATTTTAACTCAGTATAGACTTCTGGGTTGGCAGTTATTAGCTTTTTATATTTTATAGATACTGTCCTCTGGCTTCCAATGTTTCTGTTAAAAAGTTGACTATTGGTGTTATTTTGGTTTCTTTGAAGAGATAACATTTTTTTTTTTTTTAACACCACCTCCAGCTTATTTAGGAAGAGGGCAATTCGCTCCAGAATTCTTGAATCCCCATGGACAGAGGAGCCTCACGGGCTATACTCGGATATGACTAGGTGACTTAGAATGCATGTCCAATTTATTTAAGATTTACATTTTTTATTGGGTTACCAACAGAGACCTACTTTATAGCACAGGGAAATCTACTCAGTATTATGTAACAACCTAAATGGGAAAATAATTTGAAAAATGTAGATATGTATATGCATAACTGAATTACTTTGCTATACCCCTGAAACTACCCCCATACTGTTAATCAAATATAATCCAATATTTAAAAAAAAAAAGTTTAAAGAGATCTACATTTTTTCTGTTACCAGCTTTTATATGATGAACCTAAGTATAATTTTTGTTGTATTTATCCTGGGTGGGATTCACAGGTCTTCTTCAATCATTAACTTGAATATTTTAGAAAATATTCAGTTATTAACATCTTAATCATTTCTTCTACTATCACTTTCCTTTATATGGGATTTGAATTATACCTATACTAGACCTTTAACCACAACCCAGGTCGCACAGTAGTAAAGAACTCCGCTGCCAATACAGAGGAGACAAGAGATGCAAGTTCCATCCTTGCCAGGAAGATCCTCTGGGGTAGGAAATGGCAATGCACTCCAGTTTTCTTGCCTGGGAAATCCCATGGACAGAGGAGCCTGGTGGACTACAGTCCATGTGATCACAAAGAGCTGGACACGACTGAGCACACACACAAACACACACACGCATACGTTATCTTATGCTCATCTTACTTTAAGAAAGGTTTTGGTTTTGCTTTTGTTAAGCAACTAGAACAAACATGAATCTAATAAGGTGTTGAGGTAATTAAGAGCCGAGCAATTTATGGTTACCCCTTTCTCCTAAGGTTTATTTTTAAGGTTCCTAATTGTGTCCCAACTGAAAGTATTGGCCTGCAGTTTTTCTCTCCATCCAATGTGTATACCAAAAATTCCATGCAGTCTTGCTTTGCCACCATATTTTTGAATCTGCACATAACTTAATAATTAAAGGGCCCCAAATCTTGGCTCTTTCAGTTTTTCTTCTCTTCTTTTTCAAACCCTATAATAATTCCTCACTGCTCTGGCAGGTTCCCAAAACATTTGAATACATTTTTAAAAATAGCTTGTCCAGATTTTCTAATGTAAGTGCTAGTCAAAAACAACCTAATCTGCCATTACAGGAAACAGATTGTTGGTACTATAGTGTAACATTTAAAGAATGGGCTTTGGCAGCTCAGATTTCTGAGACTGAGTCCTGGATGTCTTACACAGAAACAGCTATAACATTATGTTCAAGAGAATAAATGTTGAAGCCAAACTGCATAGGATTTAATCTTGAGTCTCTAAATTGAGTGACCTTGAACAAGTTTCTTAATGTATCTTTGTAGTATGACTTCTTATAGAAAGTTGGAAAGGCATTAATTCCTACCTATATCATTGTTGTGAAGAGCACCATGTTTAAGCAATTTTAACAATGTCTGGCATAAATTTAGCACTCTATAATGTTTGATTTTTATTTGTGTTCTCTTGGCAAAATGAAGCTAGTATGACCTACTAGTAAGGTTGCTTTAAGAAATGAAGGCTTTAATATTAAAAAAAATTATTTTCCTAGTGCTTAGTACACAATAAATACTCATATATTAGTATGTGAATAGTAAATGAAAGAAGAATATATGGTAAATGAATGAATTAAGAAAAGGCTTTCCCTCTGTAGTTTCTTTTCATTCTCTTCTGTTTTAGTAGATTGCCTTATCAAGTTCTGCGTTAAATAAGGACTGATGGATGCAAAGATATTTGTTTTTGAGATGATTGAATGTCACGAAAATCAAATTAGGAACACTCAATTGAATGATCTTTCTCTGCACATTGGAAGGCATATCTCCATAACCACATGATTGATCATTCATGATTTAAACAGAAATTGTGTTTGCTATTCATGTCAAAGGTCAGAGAACAAGAGGCAATAATAATATTTTTAAAGAAACTATTTGAAAGAACTTTCAAATTTTAATGCATTTAGTCATTTTATTATTTCTCTTAATAATTGGAAATGCAATTTTTAAGTAAAAACTGTTAAAGTTTTAGTAGTCATGATTAGAGATTACTTGATAAAAGAATTTGGTTAGACACTTTTTGGTCTGGTTTCACATGAATATAACTAAAGAATACTAAATAACATGGATAATATGAATAACGAACTGGTATGAACACAGAAGACGGTCTTATATTTGACCCTATGTTTTCCAAGAATTTTATTAGTCCTCGCAGAAACACATCAAATGTGCAAGCAGTTACTCTCTGAAAAGATAACAATAGATTTCAGACACAAAGAATTTATAGGCTGAACATCTCCCTTAACTCTAAAAACAAATGATATGTAATAATGCAATTTCGACCTTTACATTTAGGGTCAGAAAAAACTTATATTAAATTATAAATTTCTTCCAGTCATTAAAAATTTTAAAAAAGTAAAACAATAACACAGAACTTTTAACTTCAGAATATTTAACACAGAATTTAGAAGACACGTGTTGGAAAAGAAGTTAACTTATTACTAGAATTTTGTATTTGTTCTTAGATGTAACCAACAAGTAGAAGGCACACAATGGGAAAGTTTAAAATTCATATTTCAGATATATAAAAAAGAGAACAGTCAAACAACCATTCATATGCCCCCCTACTTAGCTTATACAAATATATGCAAAGTTAAACATCCTTATGTGGCCCTAATCAATTTCATTCCCCTTTTTACATATCCTGCTCCTACCAGAGCTCATCAATCTCTTAAATTTGGTATTTTTCAATTCCATGCGTGCCTTTATATGTTTATTTCACATCTTTATATCCATAAATATGATCTAGTATTTTGCATACTTTTAACTTTTATGTAAATGTAATAATGTCTTTTCCATTATGCCACTTATTGTTGAGTTCCTCATACAGAGTTTGGAAATCACCATTCTGTCCTAACAACTTGAAAGCTGAACAGATTGACAAAATCAACAACTCTTCATGAATCCATATCAGAATGGGCTCACTAAAAGACTAAGACCTAATCATAAGACTATAAAATGCCTCCCGTACTTCCAACCTCCAACTTAACTCCACGTTACTAAAGGTCTATTACAGCAGTTGTTTTCATCTGGCATATATCATGTTCAGCTATTCAGAAAAAATTACAAGTATACCAAAAGGCAAAAATAAAAGAAATTAAAGACATCAGGAACAAGCAAGGCAGAGATGTAGGAATTATCAGATTGGGAATTTAAAACAGCTATGATTAATATGTTAAGGCTCTAATGAATCAAATAGAATGCAGAAAAAAGATAGGCGATGTTTAAGTAGAGATGTGAAAACCTTAAGAAAGAACTGAAAAGAAAAGCTAGATATAAAAAACACTATACTAGAGATGAACAGTGCCTTTGATGGGCTTATTAGTAGACTGGACATGGCTGAGGAAATAATTTCTGAGTTAAGGATATCCCCATAAAAACTTCCAGAATGGAAAGACAAAGAGAAGAAATATTGAAAAAAACCACACAAACAAACATAGAGAATCCAAGGACAATGTGACATATATGAGTAGTGGAAATGCCACAAGGAGACAGAAGGAAAGAGAAGAAATATTTGAAACAATAATAACTCAGAATTTCACCAAATTAATGTCAAAAACATTAAGGTTTTTATTTTAATCAATAAACTTACAAAGATTTATCCATGTTGATGAATGTAGTTCTATATAACTTACTTTCATTGCTATATATTTCATTTTATAAATATATCATAAATCAGTAAATTTATTTTCCTGCTGATGGTGCTTCCTTCCAAGTATTTGCTTCCGTAAATGTGACAATAAATATTCCTTCTTAATATCATTGTGTGTACATATAACATAGGGCAGTGCTTATGAGCAAAATTTTCTGTGATGAGGAAATTTTCTATATTACTGTAGTCCAAATTAGTGAGCACTTAAAATTTGGCAAGTGTGGCAGAGTAACTGATTTTTTACTTTAAGTTCAAATATGAATTTAAATAGTCACATATGGCTAGTGATAATATTTGGAAGTTTACTAAGAAGTACTATGCTATAGAAGTAGAATAAGGTAGAAGTACTATTGCTGCCAGAATTGGTATCATTGCATCAGAGATATATTCATTTTCAACTTTACTATTTCATATTGCATAAAAAATATTCAAATGGTTCAAATTTTCTTCAGCACAGATAAGAAAATCTGTTTTATTTTCATATCTTTATGAACTTTTGGTACTGTCAGTCAAAATATTGAGTTCACAATTGCTTATCTTTATTTTTTCCTTTTTAGAGGAGAGAAGATGCATTGTATTTTCTGATTACCAGTGAGATTAAGCATTAACTTTTATGACTTTTAGCTATTTGGCTTCCTCTTCTGTGAATTATCAACTCATATAATTTCTCCATTGATTTTTCTACTGGTTTATGCTTTTCTCACTGATTTCTGATTGTCCTTTATATATTGTTGAAATGAATCCTTTTTTGGTTACATTGCCAAGCTCTTCTCCACTTTTATTTCTGCTTGTGTTTCTTCTAATTATATATTTAAGACTCAGAAAATTAAAGTAGTTAAATTTATTAAAATTTTTGTACGGTTTTGCTTTTGAGATATTAACACATTTTCTTAATTCAAGCTCTATTTTTATTTAAAATTAAATAAATAAATAATAAGAGAAATCTAATTTTATTTTTATCTATGAGGAAAACATTAGTCTCAATACCATTTATTCCACTGTGTTCCCCTTGATTTTGCAAAGCTGTCTTTCTCACATATCTCATTATCAAATACTGATTTACTCTGACCCTTTAGTGTAATTTTCTTTTCTTATACAAATATTACATATTAATTGCACTATTTTTATAATTCAAGAAAAGTCCTCCCTCTTTTTCTTCTTAAAAACTGTCTTGACAGAGTATACCATGTAGGCACTCCTTTTTAAACCATTTTATATATTCTTGTATAAATATATATAAATATATAGCTGTATATATTTATATACAGTTTGGGTGGACTTTGAGTTCCAAGCATCTCTGTGCCATGGGGCCCAGCTTTGTCCAGAAACAGGAAACCTGAAGCGATCCCTAAACAAGAACTCACCAGTGCAGAATTATGAAAGACCAGATCCACTGTCTTAGAAAAGGACACCTCTGAGTTAACTTTACTCCGCGTTCTTATGGAACCAGAACAAATCGATTCATCATGGCAGTCTGTCTGAAATCACATCCTACCTGGCTCCCTCCTTACCCCTGTCTTGGTTTCCTCATTCTCTTACTAGTGTCTACTTGGCACACTTTCTTTAAAAATCATTTGTACAAGCATAGTTATTTTAGAGGCTGCTTCTGAAGAATTAAGCTTCCCTGATGGCTCAGAGGATAAAGACTCCACCTGCAATGTGGGGGACCTGGGTTCGATCCCTGGATTTGGAAGATTCCCTGGAGAAGGGAACAGCTACCCACTCCAGTATTCTGGCCTGGAGAATTACATGGACAGAAGAGACTGGAGGGCTACAGTCCATGGGGTCAAAAAGACTCGGACATGACCGAGCGACTTTCAGTTTCTGAAGAACCAAATTGAAAACAGTAGCAGTTAGCCCTTTGTTCTTTCAGGTACTAATACAAAGCTTGTCGGACTTCACTCTCACATACAACTATGCACAAGCACACACACAAATGTGAATTAGTTGGGATTTTTAATAGAAAAAGATCAAATTTGCAGATCATCACATTTCATATGGCATCTTTATGTTCATACATCTGCATCTCTCCCATTTTTTCAGTTCTACCATAATTATTCAACATAATTTTTTACATAAAAGTTATGCACATGTTTATTACATTTATTCCTAGACATCTTATATTTTTGTTTCTTTTTCCAAAGACTTTTTGTTGCTAATTTAAAGGAATTGAATTTGTGGCAATCTAACATTTCCTGGTGGCTCAGTGGTAAAGAATTTGCCTGCCAATGCAGGAGAGGTGGGTTCAATCCCTGGGTTGGGAAGATCCCTGGGGAAGGAAATGGCAACCCATTTTAGTATTCTTGCCTGGAGAATCTCACGGACAGAGGAGCCTGGTGGGCTACAGTCCATGGGGCAGACACAACTTAGCAACTGAACAACAACAGATATTTACCAACATTGCTAAACTTCCTTACTCTATAATTCTCTTTTGTCTTTTTGGTTTTCTAAGTAGACCATCATATAATCTAAGAATGACAATTTCTTTTTCCCTTAAATTTATTTTATTTCTGTGACTTTTCTTATAACTAAAGAATATTGATAGCACTGCTGCTGCTGCTGCTAAGTCACTTCAGTCGTGTCCGACTCTGTGCGACCCCACAGACGGCAGCCCACCAGGCTCCCCCGTCCCTGGGATTCTCCAGGCAAGAACACTGGAGTGGGTTGCCATTTCCTTCTCCAATGCATGAAAGGGGTAGATCTGATAAGACCTTGTAAGTTTTAAAAAAAATTGATTGTAATCATTTATTCTATACATATTTCTGATATTTTCGAGTGCTATCAAGAAAGTACAGAAAAACTTCTCTGGCAGGGAAGTTTACTTATAATTCTGTTTTTGCATAATTCAAGTTACAATATTAAATAAAATAAATAATACCTTAGTCTATAATTCCTTAGTAGATTAAAAATATGTTTTCATGATATACATTTTTTATTCTTAATTCCGGTTTTTATAAAATTTCATTTCACCTAATATTGATATGGCTACATGAGGTTTTTCATGTCTGTTTAGTATTTGCATAGGAATATTTTTCAAGATTTGGGTCATCTCATATAAATAACCAACAGTCATTTAAAAGCAATTTTAGTCTTTCAAGTTCAACCTTTTATTTGGTGAGTTAGATTATCTAAATATTTGAAAGTATTTTCAAGCTTGTTATGTTTTCTGTTTATTTATACATTTTTCCTGCATTACCATCTAAGATGTTATGCATTTAATTTTTAACATTTTATTGATTACCCTTAAAACTTACAAGGCTACAGTTATTTGAAAGGCAAAAATTATCTGTATCTTTACACTATTTGTAAATATTTTAAGGATTTTTGAAATTTTCCACTTCAATTTGTGTTTTAAATATTATGGATGTTCAATATTTTATTTCTATCATTTTATTCTAAATTAAAACTTAATATTAATGCTTATATAGTTGATGTATATTTATAATGTAAGTTTGTAGGTTTCATATTTTCTTCTGCATGTTATATTCAAAATTTGGTTTCAATTTCTTATTTTAACTAACACTCTTTAAAGGGACCATAGATGTAAATATATTAGGGATAAAAATCTATTGTTGTTTTTGTTCTGAAAGTATCATGACACTTAACAGTCATTCATGGTGAAAATATTCTTAATCATGGTATTTTTTTCCTCACAACATAGAAGATATTCCAATCTCTTTGTGATTTCATTTATAACTTGGAAATATCTTTATCAAGCTAATTGGATTTCTTTTTGCATAAAAAAGGTATTTATTTAGTTTGGAGAGTTAAACAAATTACAGTTTAATTTTTTTCACTCTTAAAACAGTTCTGGTAATTCTTACAAAAAAAGAGGACAGGGTATGGAAAGTATAAAGTCACAATTGTTTTCACTCATTACAGATGACTTTATATAATTTCACCACTTATGAATTATCAGGACATCTATAAATTGTGAAAATTATTTTCCTATCTTATTTCCAAATATAATGTATTTTCTCTTTACTTTTGGAAACCTGTGAATATGCCAGATCACATATTTCTCATTTACTTAGCTATGCCAAGATGCTATAATAGGAGTTTAAAAAGTATTTCTAACACATCCCAACAAAGGCATAACTAAACTTAATAACAACATAAGTGATGTTCTTGTTCCTTTTCAAAGGAGATCACCTTTTCAGAGGCAAAATTATATTTCTCCATATTGATACAGAGAAATATCAATAATGTCAAATGCATTTTTCTTTACATTCCCATGACTTTATTATTTGAAGTTTGTACATTTTGATCATGTTCACCCATTTTTCTCAACTTTGCAACAACCCTCCCCTCGGCAAATACCAATCTGTTCTCTGAATCTGTGAGTTTGATTTTATTTTGTCATTTGTTTTATTTTTAAGATTTCAGATATCAGTGAAATCATACTCTTATTTGTCTTCCTCTGTCTGACTTTTTTCACTTAACTTGATACCTTCATGGTCCATCCATGTTGTCACAAATAGTAAGATTTCAATTTTAATGGCTGAGTAGTGTTCCATTGTGTATATGTGCATGTATGTGTTTATATATATATATATATATAGCTATACAACTTCTTTATCCATTCATCCACTGATGAACTCTTAGGTTGTTTGTAAATAATGATACAATGAATACTGAGGTGCTTATATCTTTTCAAATTAGCATTTTTGTTATTCAAATAAATACCCAGAAGTGGGATTGCTGATCATATGGTAGTTCCATTTTTAATTTTTGAGAAACCTTCATACCATTTTCCATAATGACTGCACCAATTTACATTCCCAAGAGCAGTGCAGGAGTTTTTCCCTTTCCTTCACATTCTTGCCAAAACTAATAATGTCTGGTCTTTTTGATAATGACCATTCTAATAGTGAAGCAGCATCTCATTGTGGTTTCAAATTTGCATTTTCCTGATGATTAGTGACGCTGAGCATCGTTTCATGTATGTTAGCGACTTGTATGTCTTCTTTGGACACATCTATTCAGATCCTCTGCCTGTTTTTAGTCAGATTTCTCTTCTCTTCCTTCCTTCATTCTTTCCTGCCTTTCTTCTTCTTCTTCTTTTTATTTTCTTCTATTGGGCTGTATGAGTTATCTATGTGTTTTGGAATTAGCCTCTTATTCGATACATGATTTGCAAATAATTTTCCCTAGCCAGAAGCTTGGCTTTTATTTTGTTGATGGTTTCCTTTGCTCTTCTTGAGCTTTTTAGTTTGATATAGTTCTGTTTGTTTATTTTTGCTTTTGTTTTTGAAGTCATACCCAAAAACTCACGGCCAATATCTATGTCAAAGAGCTTACCACCTGTATTTTCTTCTAGGAGTTCTATGGTTTCAGGTATTCCACTCAAGTCATTAACCTATTCTGAGTGAATTTTTCTGTACTGTGTAAGACAGTTGTCTAGTTTCAGTGTTTTGCATGTGGCTGTACAGTGTAACCAACACCATTTATTGAAGATACTGTCCTTCCCCATTATAAATTCTTGCCTCCTTTATAATAAATTAATTGACCACATATGCCTAGGTTTATTTCTGGCCTCTCTATTCTGTTCCATTGATGTATGTGTCTGCTTTTATGTAAATACGACACTATTTGGATTACTACAGTTTTTTTTTCTAATTTTTTAAATTAATTAATTTATTTAAAATAAACCTCCCTCCCCACCCCATCCCTCAGGGTTGTCCCAGTGCACTGGCTTTGAGTGCCCTGTTTCATGCATCAAACTTGGACTGGTGCTCTATTTCACATATGGTAATATACATGTTTCAACGCTAGTCTCTCAAATCATCCCACCCTCGCCTTCTCCCACAGAGTACAAAAGTCTGTTCTTTATACCTGTGTCTCTTTTGCTGTCTCTCATATAGGGTCATCGTTACCATCTTTCTAAACTCCATATATATGTGTTAATATACTGTATTTGTGCTTTTCTTTTTAATACAGTTCAAAATCTCTAGTTTTCTTCTCTCTGAAGATTGATTTGGTAGTTTCATGTTGTTGTTGTTGTTGTTGTTTTTCTGCAAAATATCACTGGAATTTTGATAGGGATTCAGTGAATCTGTAGATTACTTTGAGTAGTATGGTCATTTTAACTATTTTAATTCTCCAATCCATGAGCATGAACTCTCTTTCCATTTATTTGTATCTTCTTCAATTGTCTTTCATCAATGTTGTTACAATTTTCAGTGTATAGATCTTTCAGTTCTCTGGTTAAATTTATTCCTAGGAATTTTATTCTTTTTAAAATGCAATCATATATTGGACTGTTTTCTTAATTTTTGTTTCTGATAGTTGATATCAGTGCATAGAAGTGCAACAGGTTTTTGTATATAAATATTGTATCATGCAACTTTTCTGAATTCATGTATCAATTCTAAAAGCTTTTTGCTGAAGCCTTCAGGGTATACTATATATAAAATCCTGTTATCTGCAGATAGTGGAAGTTTCACCAGGGGCTTTAGCAGGTTAGCTAGGGAGTGCTATGATTACATGCTCCTGCTAGTGCTAGCAAAGCAGAGGGAGAACAGAAAACTGGCATCTGACAGTGCCTCTGTCCCCAGTGAGAATCCCAGTGGGCCATACCCCACCAGCAGACACTTCAAAGTTAGCAAATGAGTCTTTTCCCCATACAGTCTAAATGCTTTTCTGCTGCTTTTGTGTTGGGTCCCTGTGTTAGTCTGCAGTTTAAGCCCCTCAAGAGCAGAATTTCTGTTCCTTATAGTCTTTGGGTCTCCAGGATATGAGGCCTGTTGGTTTTCAAAGACAGATGTTTGGGGAATTGTGTTTCTATTTCAGGCCTCAAATGTTCAAGTGTCTGAGGTGAGGCGTGAACACCTCACTCCTCAGGGAGAAGCTCTGTAACTGTGAGATCCCTTCCTACTGTGAGAGTGAGATCATGTCTCTGCCTTTCCTCATCGTGGTCCTTTTATTTTCTATTGTGTAAAACTAATTTTCAGATCCACAGAGAGGAAAGTGTTCCCCATGTAGACCTAGATTTGGTGTGTCCACATGTGGAGGTGATTCTGCGTAGTCTTTCATTTAATGGTGTAGCTCTCTTTACAGTAGCTGCATTCGTTGCTTCCTGGTATCTCAGACACATTACACCCCTGGAGTATTAATATTTTTAATTTTCTTCCCTTGATATGTGCTGTTCTAATGGAAGATAAAAGAAAAGGCCAGTTTTCATTCCAATCCCTAAGAAAGGCAATCCCAAAGAATGCTCATACTACTGCACAATTGCACTCATCTCACACACTAGTAAAGTAATGCTCAAAATTCTCCAAGTCAGGCTTCAGCAATACATGAACCATGAACTTCCAGATGTTCAAGCTGGTTTTAGAAAAGGCAAAGGAACCAGAGATAAAATTGCCAACATCTGCTGGATCATCAAAATGCAAGAGAGTTCCAGAAAAACATCTATTTCTTCTTTATTGACTATGCAAAAGCCTTTGACTGCATGGATCAAGATAAACTGTGGAAAATTCTGAAAGAGATGGTAATACCAGACAACCTGACCCATCTCTTGAGAAACCTATATGCAGGTCAGGAAGCAACAGTTAGAACTGGACATGGAACAACAGACTGGTTCCAAATAGGAAAAGGAGTACATCAAGGCTGTATATTGTCACCCTGCTTATTTAACTTATATGCAGAGTACATCATGAGAAACTGGGCTGGAGGAAGCACAAGCTGGAATCAGGATTGCTGGCAGAAATATCAATAACCTCAGATAGGCAGATGACACCACCCTTATGGCAGAAAGTGAAGAGGAACTAAAAAGCCTCTTGATGAAAGTGAAAGAGGAGAGTGAAAAGTTGGCTCAAAGCTCAACATTCAGAAAACTAACATCATGGCATCTGGTCCTATCACTTCATGGCAAATAGATGGGGAAACAGTGGAAACAGTGTCAGACTTTATTTTTTTGGGCTCTAAAATCACTGCAGATGGTGATTGCAGCCATGAAATTTAAAGACGCATACTCCTTGGGAGGAAAGTTATGACCAACCTAGATAGCATATTAAAAAGCAGAGACATTACTTTGCCAATAAAGGTCCATCTAGTCAAGGCTATGGTTTTTCCAGTAGTCATGTATAGATGTGAGAGTTGGACTGTGAAGAAATCTGAGCACCGAAAAATTGATGCTTTTGAACTGTGGTGTTGGAGAAGACTCTTGAGAGTCCTTTGGACTGCAAGGAAATCCAACCAGTCCATCCTAAAGGAGATCAGTCCTGGGTGTTCATTGGAAGGACTGATGCTGAAGCTGAAACTCCAGTACTTTGGCCACCTGATATGAAGAGTTGACTCATTGGAAAAGACTCTGATGCTTGGAGGGATTGGGGGCAGGAGGAGAATGGGACGACAGAGGATGAGATGGCTGGATGGCATCACCAACTCGATGGACATGAGTTTGAGTAAACTCTGGGAGTTGGTGATGGACAGGGAGGCCTGGTGTGCTGCGATTCATGGGGCCGCAAAGAGTCGGACACGACTGAGTGGCTGAACTGAACTGAACTGAATGGCAGAAAGTGAAGAGAAACTAAAGCGCCTTTGGATAAGGCTGAAAGAGGAGACTGAAAAAGCTGACTTGAAACTCAACATTCAAAAAACTATGATCATGGCACATCACTTCATGACAAATAGATAGGGAAAAAGTAGAAGCGATGACAGATTTTATTTTCTTGGGCTCCAAAATCACTGCAGATGGTGACTTCAGCCATGAAATTAAAAGACACTTGCTCCTTGGAAGGAAAACTATGACAAATCTAGTCCGTACATTAAAAAGCAGAGACATCACTTTGCTGATGAAGTAACACACAGTCAAACTGATGGTTTTTCCAGTAGTTATGCATGGATGTGAGAGTTGGATCATAAACAAGGCTGAACACCAAAGAACTGACACTTTCAAACTGTGGTGCTGGAGAAGACTCCTGAGAGTCCCTTGGACTGTAAGGAGATCAAAACAGTCAAATCTAAAGGAAATAAACTCTGAATATTCATTGGAAGGACTAATGCTAAATCTCCAGTATTTTAGCCACATGATGTGAACAGCCAATTCACTGGGAAAGACTCTGATGCTGGGAAAGATTGAAGGCAAAAGGAGAAGGGGATGGAAGAGGATGTGATGGTTAGATAACATCACTGAGTGAATGGACATGAGTGTGAGCAAACCCCAGGAGATACTGGAAGACAGAGGAGCCTGGTGTGCTGCAGTCCATGGGGTTGCAAAGAGCTGGACACGACTTAGTGACTGAAGAGCAACACAGAAGGTGAAGGCAATATTAAAGGCAATCTCAAGTCTTTGTAAGAATGGCATTTTTGTTATTCACTCTATTTCTTTCCTCAAATAATTAGCCAGTTTCATCATTCTTTTCTTTGCAAGGTCGTTTTCCCCATGGTCTATCATTTTAATCAAGTTGTAAGCCTCTGAAAACCTTAAGTATAAAAGGCATTACAGATTGTGCTCTCCACAGCACATACTCACAAGCTAGATATTTATTCTAACTTACCTAATGCCTATTTATTTCAAATAAGGAAAGCTCCACTCTTTGCAACCCCATGGAATGTAGCCTACCAGGCTCCTCTGTCTATGGAATTTTCCAGGCAAGAAGACTTGAATGGGAACTCAGGTCTCTTGAGTCTCCTGCATTGGCAGGCAGATTCTTTACCACTGCACCACCTGTAAAGCCCAGAAGGAAAGCTCACTGCCTGCCCATTCTTCTTTCCTCTCTCTCTCCCTCCCTCCCTCCTTCCCTCCCTCCCTCCTTTTCTTCCTTCTCTCTCTTCCTCAATATCACTCACTCTCTTTCCTACCTCTCTCTCTCTCTTCCATTTAACTCCTGGGATGTTTTACATTCTTCTGAGTTCAGCTATGCTTCTAAGGAAATTTTAAAAATATATTTCATCTATATTTATTGTAGAATTTTCAATATACCTAGTTTACCATTATTGTTAGAAACATAGGAACTCAAGAAACGTTTCTAGGTACTTGGTCTTTCAGAAGAACAGAAAAGAACTGAGGAAAATGTAAACACTTCACCCAGTTTGTCACAATTTAGTACTTGAATTATCTGATTATTCAAATGTAAATAAAAAACTTATTTAGTTTCATAACATGAGGGAAAGGTGAAAAGCTACTGTGGATTTTTCTTAATGTTTAAGGTATTTCATCCATGACCTCGTTTCAACAATCTCCAGATAATTCGACTCTGAAATTTTCCTCTTCTATGCATTTGTTATAAAATACAATACTCTTCTTACAAAAAACCACCCTAATTAAAAAAAAAAGCAACCCTAATTTATAAAGGAAGGCAATATTCCTTGTATTTGTAGTATCTCTGATTGTATGACACTACACAAAGCTCCAAATCAGAGTTATAACAAGTACAATGCAAGCTGAAATGGCTGAGGCTAATTTTTTGTAATGATGAAGTTTCTTCATATTGTATTACTTTAAAAATTACATTTATTACCAACCATCAAGATAAAACTGACAACTATAATAAAGAGCTAATATAAGAGATGTACTGAGAACACCACTCCATATCTCTCTGTACACATAATTCAATTCTAAAAATTGAATTGTAACCTTACTGTAGCTTTTTCTAAAGCAGAAAACCATACATAAACCCTGATGCTATCCTTAAATCATTGTACATTTCTAAAGTGCTTTGAAGTTAACCAAGTACTTTTACTTCAATGATCTCATTTGATTTAATTCTCAGATTATCTTTGTGATGTAGACAAATGGAGATATTATTATCATTTCTACAAATGAGAGACCTGAACTTCAGAAGTGTGGGTTAAGCCCTCAGAGTCTCTTATTTCTGTACTGAGGATGAGGAAAGAGGTCTTGTTGTCACTGTCTGCCTTCTACTACAAAACAGCAGACAGCTACAGCTCAAGTGTCTGTACTTTCAGGCTTATTCTGCAGGGGTATAATGAAACGATCACAATACAGTAACTCTAAGAAGAGGAATGTGCGTTCTTTCAGTATAATTCTACAACAAATCAACAAAATAAACACACTGTTACACTACTGATTTGGGTTTGAGAAATCATGTTGTAAGCCAGAAAGCTTTCTGTTATGATCAGGGTTAAATATAATAACTAACACAATGGCAATTTTTGGAGTGCTATTACTTTTGCTATTGATATATTGCATTTTTAATATTTACCTAAAATAATTAAAAGTGTCTCCAAAGAGAAGAAATTAAAAATTACAATATGATGATCATAAAAAAAAAATTCTAGTTCAAATATTACTAACACTTTGTCCCCTAATCTTTCTCTTATTTATGCATATTTGGCCATTCTGTTCCCAGTAAAGCATTGATATAAGGTTTTCTATCACTAAAGCTATTTCACATTGTGGGGTCCTAAGCAGATTATTAATAAGGTAACTAAGATGGTATCATGGTTCCTATGTGTCATACATTACTGTGAACTAAGCCATAAGTTATAATCACTCAAAATTGTGTATTAGGTATTCATATCCCTAATGATAAATATTTTATAGAAAACAACATAAATTCTTTATCTCGCAATGTTTGATAAGAATACATAATGAAACAAAGTCTGGAAACATATTATAATTATCTTTTCTCTTTACTCACATGCAAACAAATAATAAACTATATACCAATGTTGGTAATATATATACAAACTTTTATATAGGGATTATTAATTAGAAAGACATACACATATGGGTACTATATATGTGTATGAGCACATAAATGACAAATACGTTAGACTACTATTAGTTGGATTTCACAATATATAATTGTAAAAGTGAAAAAATTGTAGTGGGTATATAATTTGGTTAAACTCAAGATGCGAACAAGAATGCAAATACCTACTGCATTATCTAGCCATTTCATTCCAAGGTAATAGCCAAGAAAAATGGAAAAGCATGCCCTGAAGAAAGGAATGGCAACCCAGTCCAGTATTCTTGCCTGGAGAATTCCCTGAACAGAGGAGCCTGTTGGGCAAGGTCCAGCCTGTGAAGTCACCTAGAGCTGGACATGATGGAGTGACTTTCATTTTCACTTTCACATACATATAAGGACTTGTACATGAATAATATTCCAGCTGTATTTATAGTGGCCCTATCCTGGAAATAACCAAGAGATTGTCAAGTGGAGAATGAATAAACAAATTGTAGCATATCCACACAATGGAATGCTACTCACCAACAAAAATGAATGAATTATTAATATAGACAACAGCAAAGATGAATTTCAATATAATTATGCAAGTGGAAGAGCAAAATATTAATATAGAGAATAACAAAAATGAATTTCATAACAATTATGCCAAGAGGCAGGAAAAACATGTAAGTACTACATGATATCAATTATATGAACTCTGAAAAATGCAGCCTAATCTATAGTGACAGCAGATCAGTTGTTGCCAAAATCAATGCTAGAGATGAAGGAGGAGTGGAAACAGAGAGAATGGAGAGAAGTTTCCAAAGGGTCCTGAGGAAACTGCTGTGTTTGATGGATATACTCATTATTTGGAAGTGAGTGACGATTTCAATTTATATACTTAGGTAAAAATGTATTGAAGTGGTATTCTAAGTATATGCAGTTTTATTATATGTCAGTAACATCTCAATAAAGTTGTTAAAAAATTATAGAACCAAGCTCAAATACCACTCCCTTCCATTCACTTCTAAGATAGAATTATTCCAAGAGCGCTTATTCCACCTTTGTGCTCTAAAGGAAGCAAGCAACATGCAAGAAATTGTGAAACCACCATGTTGTAGGGAAGCCCAAACTAGCCACATGGAGAGGCCATGTGGAGAGAGACAAAGAGATATCTGACCAGCCCTGAACTCTTCTAGACATTCCAATCACATTAAAGACATGTTAGTTGGGGCTTCCTTGGTGAGTCCAGCCAATAAGAATCCACTTGCCAGTTCAGGGAACATGGGTTCAATCCCTGGTCCAGGAAGATCCCACAGGTTGTAAGGTAACTAAGCCTGTGTGCCACAACTACTAAGCCTGTGTTCCACAAGAAGAGAAGCGACCGCAATGAGAACCCTGTGGCTCTCAACTAGAGAGGAGTACCAACATGCAGCAACTAGAGAAAGCCCATGCCCAGCAACAAAGACCCAACACAGCCAAAAATAAATAAATATTAAAAAAAGGAAAGAAAAAGGGCACATGAGTAGAAGCTATCCTGAAAATTTCAGCTCTCTGTGTCAGCAGGGTCAACCCACAGGGAATAAAGAATACCTGTCCTTAGTCATCACCATCCAATACAGCATAAGTGTTTGATATTAAGCTTTTGATTGTCAAGGCATCCATTTCAAAATATATCTAACTTAAATACATAAGTATCCAGCTATGTTTCATGGCTACTAGCAAAACAACCAGATAAGGAACTAGGCTCTTGCAGAAAGCCATGGGTAACCTGGATAATGCACCTCGAGTGATCCTGCTTCTTCCTTCCTAAGCCCTAATTCCCATTCTTATGCTTTAAATCAGTCAATAAAAAGTAAACCTACAAAACCCTAGATACTTCACCCTTGGGTCTTAATAAAGTTGCAGGTTCACATTCTCTCCGCCCTTAACCTTAGCTGTGTGGCCTTCAGACATTTCAAGTACCCATTCCAGAACAAGAAGAGTACTAAATCTTGTTCTTCACAATTCCTGATGCTTTTTGCTAAAGTGTGTTCTGCAATCATAAGAACAACAAGGGTCAGTCCAGTCACAGCACTGAATACAGTAAGAGAAATATCTCTGGGGACTCGATACAAGTACATTGACCTTGGCCCAGACAGCACCACTATCAACATGCTGGGATTGAAACAACACCCACATTTAAGAAACAAAAGATACCATAAATGATAATTGTAAAATAGATAACTAATGAGAAGTTGCCATGTAACACAGGGAGCCATGCCTGGCACTCGGTGATGACATAGAGGGATGGGAAGGTGAGAGGAGATGGAGATTCAAGAGGGAAGTAATACATGTATAATTATGGCTAAATTGCATAGTTGTATGGCAGAAACCAACTCAATATTATAAAACAATTTTCCTCCAATTAAAGAATAAATAAAATTAATTTTAAAAGGAAAACAATGATAATTGTTGTTTTAAGCACCACTACCACCCTGTCCAAAAAAGAAAAAAAAAAATTGCTCTTCAGCTATGTTTTTAGTGTAATTAACTAAAATATGTGATGTTAATATAACAAATATATATATATTTATATGTTATATATATATTATATATATATATAAATATAATAAAAAATTTATATTGATATTATAAAAACAGACTTACATTTTAAACATTTTTTAACTTCAGGTTAAAATGTATCTTAAAAACATTCTTTTATGAATTAAATATTTTAGGCATTTGCTTTTTTAATGTTCTGACATTATTACTGGAACTGTGCTATTTCTTATCTGAATTCTTTATGGCTGCAAATTCTTGATTTTATAAGGACATCATCAATTATGTAATTAGGAATAAAATTGGTTTGCAACTTCTATTAGTGCCATTACATAATGTTAAAGCAGGCTGTATTTAACTTCAGCTGGATTTTAAGATGAATAAAATTAGCAGTTTATAAGTAAAGTGGCGTCCAGTTGCCTAAAGAAAAGAAGAGACTGAACTGCTTGATGAAAACCAGCTTTCCCTGCAATTAGCAATCCTGAGCAAATGAAAAGATAGGGTCAGATATTTAAAATACATTTTAAAATCAGTGACAACCGTGTTGATGGAAATCCACTAAAATCTGTGGAAGTCTAAGAAATCCTGCTGCTGCTGCTGCTAAGTCGCTTCAGTAGTGCCCGACTGTGAGACCCCATAGACGGCAGCCCACCAGGCTCTTCTGTTCCTGGGATTCTCCAGGCAAGAATACTGGAGCGCGTTGCCATTTCCTTATCCAAAGTATGCATGCATGCTAAATTGCTTCAGTCGTGTCCGACTCTATGCAACCCTACGGACAACAGCCCACCAGGCCCCTCTGTCCACGGGATTCTCCAGGCAAGAATACTGGAGTGGGTTGCCATTTCTTTCTCCTCTAATAAATTCTAGAAGCAATTATTATTGTTATTTATTTGCATTAGAAATTCTATGTATATTTAAGTATTTTAAAGTCAGTAGTGTAAACCAGTTAATTGTGAATAAATTTATTCGGAGTCTCTCACTACTGAGGCATCAATCAGGTCAAAGAAGAAGGCTGCATGCGTGCATCTAAGTGACTTCAGTCGTGTCCAATCTTTGGAACCCTATGAACTGTAGTCTGCCAGGCTCCTCTGTCCATGGAATTCTCCAGGCAAGAATCCTGGAGTGGGTTGCCATTCCCTTCTCCAGGAGATCTTCCCAACCCAGGGATCGAACTCATATCTTTTATGTCTCCTGCATTGCCAGGTGGGTTCTTTACCACAAAGCCACCTGGGAAACACAAAAAGAAGATGGCTGGGTCAGTGTAATAACTGGATGTCTTGAGGCTGAAACAAAAGCTCCAACTTTCTCTTTTCTTAGGATCATTTAGTAAGAAAAGACTGTCTGAGCACAAACTAACTTGTGTTGGCAGTGAATTTCTGAATCCTGACACGACAGGAAAGAACTTCTTCCTTTGGATCTACTCTCTTCTGGCAGGTCTGAAAAATCCAGTGTTAGCCTGAGGAATAAAGTTACCAAACATTACTAAATTCTGAATAGAAAGAAGCTGTTCAAGGGGGAAGTCTGTAACACTTATTTATTTGGAGTGCATTTGACAAGATTCCTTCCTCTCATTATAGGCCAGTACAATCACCCTGTTCAGAGAGCCCTTTAAAAAAACACTGTGGCTTCGGGGCTACTCCCTGCCCCACCCTGTAGATAAGGCTGACTAGTTTGGAATATATCTGAAGGGCTGGACCAACACTTCAGATAAAAGTGCCCCTAATTTATAGGGCAGAGCTAGGAGGGAATGAACAGATTGTGAGGCCAGGAAAAGAAAACCAAGGTTGAGGGAAATCAGCCAGGAATGCTGTACAGGAATGCTCCTCTTATGTGGACTTATTATTATTTTTTTTTGTTTGTTTTTATTTTTTTAATTTTTTTTAATGTGGACTTATTAAAAGTTTGCCTAACTTAGGCTAGCAGAATCTAAAATACATAGGTTATTAACACAGCAATTAGAAAAACGATAGTGAATACATGTGAAATGGTACTTTAGATCACAAATTCTGGGCAAACCAAGAAAGCAGCCAAAGATTGCTGCTCTTTAATTACTGTCTTCCCATCATCACTAATCACTGAAACAACAATATTAGGCAAATACTCTATCCTCTCAATTGGAAGATAATCCATTTTTAGTAGGCAATTCATACTGTAACCTAGCAGGACCCTATGGGGCCTTCCCAGGAAGGACTTCTCCCACATCCTCTGCTTTAGGTCCTCTCAGAAGTACCGAGATAACAGTTGTTGTTGGTCGCTAAGTCAGGCGCTAAGTCCTGTCCGACTCTGGGGCCCCAAGGACTGCAGCACGCCAGGCTTCCCCGTCATCTCCAGGAGTTTGCTCAAGCCCCTGTCCATTGAATCAGTGATGTCATCCAAGCAGCTCATCCTCTGTCAGTATTTGATGCCAATTTCCTGAGTTGTTTTGAAGATGTTACCCCTCCCCCCACCAATGGAGGAACTACTTGATGACCTTGAGCACGTAGCCTTTGAGATCTGTCATCATCAGCCAATCAGAGAACTGTATGTACCCTGTGTCACCACCACACCCCAGCCCCCCACCCCATCCCCTATCCCCTGCCATGGCCTCCATACCTGCCCTTCAAAAATGCTTTGCAGAAGCCCTTTGGGGAACTCAGGTTTTTCAGTGCCAGAGCCATCTCTCCTTGCCTAGCCCCAGAAAAAATCTTTCCTTGCTCCAAAGTCTGACATTTCAGTTTGGCCTCACTGTGCTTCGGGCACACGGACTTGCATTAACAATAACGCCTTTTCAGAAGGCTTAGGAAATCTAGAATTTTATCTAAAAGATTCACATTAATTTTCTACTCAAATTTTAGAGGAGTTCACGCTTTGGGGAAAGTATCCTAGTCTTAAAATAAGAGAACTACTATCTTTCATTTAATCCAGGTTAAAATCCACTAATTCTCAATGGAAACCATCATTACCTTTATTTTACCTACTTCCCAGAGTTATCCTCACTGTCTTCCTGTTCACTGAAAACTTCCCTTCACTCCATGAGTTTTAATTAATTTTTCCTGACTTGTATTACTTTTTTCTAGTACAGAGTCTAAGTTTGTCAAAATATAAGAAAAAAGTTAAAGCTACTTAAATATTTTAGACCTGAACACACTTATTTAAATTATTTGAAATTATTTATTAATTCAGTACAGAATTTGTATGAAATAGTTATATAAACATGTCAGACAAGTGTAATTTCCTCGGTTCTGTCTTCTCACAACAAAAATTTGAAGTGACGGACATTAAAGCCCTTGGGTGTCACAGCTCTTGGACAGTCTGTGTTATAGTTCTCAGACATATCAGTTTTATTTAGAAAATGAAGAAAAATACATCCTCGACATACTGACTCAAAAGACGCAAAGAGAAGAGAGAGAGAATGAGAGAATGAGCACGCATGCGCGCAGGGGAGAGAGAGAGAGACCCTCAGCCCTTTGGCTCCTCTTTTTATATGTTTTTTTCCCTCCCTCCTGGGCCTGCCCTATGTAAATTGGGCTAGGAGCAGTGCTGTTTGTTCTACCTGAGGTCCTCACTCCAGTCCTCCCACCTTCCTTTGACCATCCTTTGTTCTACTTTCGCAGGCTTGTCCCTTCCTTGTCTTTTAGCCACTGTCGACTCTGATTTCCTATTCTAACTACCTAACAAACACAATCACAATACAAGCAGCAATTTTTTTTAAAGTTTATTTATAAGAATCCAAAACTCTTTGAGAAAGTATAAAGTATATTTTAGATCATTGAGCTTAAAATACACAATGCATTCTATAGCTGCAGGTGACCTAAATAACACTGAAGGCCTAGGTTTAATTTAATCATAAAACAGATTGAAAGATAAAAACAAAGTAAGAAAAATTAGAAATGCTTCAATAATTAAAAATTGAAGACTTTTGTTAACAATAGCTAAGCTTTAAGGGGAAAGAGTCAAGCATTACATTGAAACAAAATGATCATGGCCCTTCTAATAATATAGATAACTAAATATAGAGAGAAACAGAAACATACTGTAGATTGAATTTGACTTGTTCTGAAATTTGACTCCCCTCCTCAAGTTTCAATATACTTCTTTACCCATTTTTGCATTGCAGTTTATACCATTAATGACTACTCACCTATGAGTCTAATAGAATATTAAAAGAAATACACTCCAAAGACTCCACTTTCATCAAATATCTTTTCATTTAAAGGAATTTAACAGAGATTAGATGACTTGTTTTCCCCGAAGAGACTTTTATGAAGGAGCTAATTCACATCTATTTACATTTGTTTTCTTAAAGCACATGCTTACCTTTCCAAGAGGAAATTTTAAGCAGTAATTTACAAACATCTAGTTATTGACACTAAACTTTAAACCAGTTGGTAAGCTTCATGTTTTCTGTTTTAATAGATGCTTTACATGCTCAACCCACTCCAGTATTCTTGCCTGGAAAATCTCATGGACTGAGGATCCTGGTAGGCTACAGTCCATGGGGTCGCAAAGAGTTGGACACTACTGAGCGACTTCACTTCACTTTACATGCTCAGTGGAAAGCAAATATATATTCTTAGTCCATGTGTGGCAACAACAAATAAGACAAATAGTTAGCTGATTTTACTGAATGTTAACATTCTAATCACATTGATCTTCACTGGTGTGCTAGAAATGTTTAATTGCTAACACTCAAGAAATTAAGGGGAAAAAAGTTTTAATTTTCTCACATTTGCCAGTTTCTGAGGTATAAATACTCCCAAAATAGCCAACTGAAAGATATGACCTGACATCTCCAAATAAACGGCTTGGAAAAGACGAGCATAACTGACTATACTGAGGTGATCCGAGCTAACTTAATAATAGACTTTTGAAGAACAAAACTATACCATATCTCACATGTTTGCTTCTACTATTGTAATTTTTTAGGGTTATTTATGTTTTCATGATATTTGCAGTTATAAGTTTTTAAGAGACATTAAGAGATAAAGATGATGTATAAACTATCAAAATTAAACAACTGAGCTATTGAATCTAATATTATTATTTTTAAGTTGCTTTTCTTTGTAGTTATTTCTCTGCATTTTATTCCCACAGTTTTCTGTTTTTTGGTGGCTGTTTATTTAATGTTTACAGAAATTAAAATGTATCATATTTTGATAATTTGAAAAGTATGTTCTTTTTTAAACATAATAATGAAAAAACAATGAAAAATGATCCTTATTCACTATTCTCATAATTTCCTCATTTTGACTCTATATTATTACAGATCTGTCATTTGAGAGGGAACAGAACAAAGCCTATTAACATAATTTCATCATAACCTAGGAGTAATAAAATATAAATGCAAAGTTTAGGCTACTGACACTCTTATTTTACTTTAATATAATTAAATATATGTTCTGTATATAAATGAATTAAGATTAAATCACAAAATAACTTTTCAAAATTTCCCATCAGATGAAATTCACAGATATATATATTTGTACAGTTTAAGTCCTACACTTTTCTGGTCTGAAAATAGTTCATGATTTATGATTTCCTCCAACCTTAAACATTCTAACATTCAAAAATTCATAGGCTAGAACTCATGCTAGAATTTGTTTTATAACTATTCAAGCCTAGGTGATTTTGAACAGGCTCTGGACTTCCCCAGTGGCTCAGACGGCAAAAGCGTCTGTCTACAATGCGGGAAACCCGCGTCCAATCCCTGGGTCAGGAAGATCCCCTGGAGAAGGAAATGGCAACCCACTCCAGTACTCTTGCCTGGAAAATCCCATGGATGGAGGAGCTTGGTGGGCTACAGTCCATGGGGTCGCAAAGAGTCGGACACGACCGAGCGACTTCACTTTCACTTTCACTTGCCCTGACCTCATCTCAACCTAAAAACCTTTACTCACTCTCTACTGTTGCTGGTTCTAGCTGGAGCAAATCCTACCAATTTCAAGACCTGCTCAATTGCCTTTACCTGGTTAACCCAGTTCGGTTTACTGGTACCACTGTCATTGGTAAACCATGTTCAGAACCAGCACATTTAAGGAGCTCTGAAAAATAAGATCTGATTAGCTAACATCAAATATCTGGGTAGATACACTGAGACTTGATTTTTTTTTTTTTTTTTTTGCCCTTGGAAATCAAAATATGTGAAGTTGTACTGTAAAAAGAATCACTCCACTGACCCTGGGGAAGCTGTCAAACACGAAAGGAATTTCTTCTTTTCTACAAGAAAGGAAAGAGCACAAAAATGACAGGTGCCAAATATCTCTAAATAATAAAATGCATTTACAAATTTTTGAAGCTCTTTCTCCTTTCAAAGTTTGCCAGGCTATGTTATTTCATTTCATTGTTTGGCAGGTGGACATCCTTCAGCAATATGTTGGATGGTAAAGATATTCTCTGAACAATTATTGAGATTCAAGAAAGTCTGGCCAGAGTGAAAGTCTTCTTTGACAAATTAATGATTTAAGGCAGCATTTCTGAATACTAGGTTAAATTATGTCAGAAATAACTCCCCAAAGGTTTAAAAACAAAAATTGATCAAGACCAATTCAATATGTAAAACAGACAAATGCAAAAGTAATCATAATGATCATAAGAATAATAAGTTTAACTTAGAATATTAAAAAAAAGTTTTTTTTCACCTTTTTGCCTGATAGATTCTGTGTATCTTTTTAGAGTAGGCTATCATTCAATTAATCATTAACAAGTGTTTATATAAATAAAGATAATGAATAAAAGAGGAAAATACACCCAAAGATACTGAATAAAAGAGGAAATAGTGTTTTTATGTTCTTCCATCAAATGCAAATGTAAAAATATAAAACACATTATTACTTAGGGTCACATACTTTACAGTCTTCATTAATCTAACATGTATCATGTTCTCAAAAATCACATATTATAAAAGTTTACCCTTAACTATCAAATTGTTTACAGAAGTAAGATCACAAACACTATAAAGCAAAGTGAATCCATAATACAGTCTAGGATACTGTCATAGTCAGCTATGGCTGCTATAGCAAAATATCACAAATTGAGTGAATTATAAACATCAGAAACTCATTTTACACAATTCTGGAGGCTCAAAGTCTGAGATCAAGGTGTCAAGCACATCAGATACTGCTGAGAACTCTCCTCAGATTATATACTACCTACTCTTGATGAAAGTGAAAGAGGAGAGTGAAAAAGTTGGCTTAAATCTCAACATTCAGAAAACTAAGATCATGGCATCTGGTCCCATCACTTCATGGGAAATAGATGGGGAAACAGTGGAAACAGTGGCAGACTTTATTTTTTTGGGCTCCAAAATCACTGCAGATGGCGATTGCAGCCATGAAATTAAAAGACACTTACTCCTTGGAAGGAAAGTTATGACCAACCTAGATAGCATATTAAAAAGCAGAGACATTACTTTGCCAACAAAGGTCCGTCTGGTCAAGGCTATGGTTTATCCAGTGGTCATGTATGGATGTGAGAGTTGGACTGTAAGAAAGCTGAGCACTGAGTAATTGATGCTTTAGAACTGTGGTGTTGGAGAAGACTCTTGAGAGTCCCTTGGGCTGCAAGGAGGTCCAACCAGTCCATCCTAAAGGAGATCAGTCCTGGGTATTCATTGGAAGGATTGATGCTGAAGCTGAAACTCCAATATTTTGGCCACCTCATGTGAAGAGCTGACTCATTGGAAAAGACCCTGATGCTGGGAGGGATTGGGGGCAGGAGGAGAAGGGGATGACAGAGGATGAGATGGCTGGATGGCATCACCAACTTGATGGACATGAGTTTGAGTAAACTGTGGGAGCTGGTGATGGACAGGGAGGCCTGGCGTGCTGCGATTCATGGGGTCGCAAAGAGTAGGACACGACTGAGCAACTGAACTGAACTGAACTGAACTTATCCTTGTGTCCTCAAGGATGGCTGGGAACAAAAGGAAAAAGCAAGCTCTCTCCCAGTTCTCATAAGGGTATTAATTCCTTTTGTGAAAGCTCCACCCTCATGACCTCATCTAATCCTAATTCTCTCACAAAGGCCTCAACTCCTGATACTATCACATTTTCGTGGTAGGGTTCCAGGACACAAATACTGATATGGCTAGGTCTTTATTAAAAGGTTTGTTTCTCCTCTCTTTAGTAAAAAACATGTATTATTTTCCTATTCAATATTTGCATTTTAGATTCATTATTATGTTTCTTAATTTGAAAGTAGAGATAATTAAAATTAAAAGAGAAAATTCTAGATACTGCAGTTTATAAGTTCAACAAAATTGTGAAAATGGAAATGAGGAAATAATCTGGTACATATGGACAGACCTTATCTCTTAATATAGTAGTTACTTATGCATTTGATTGAAGGAATATGGGGAGGGCAAGAGACTTATGTTCCTAATACAATTCCTTACTCTGTATGATAACTAGTAAACACAACATTTTTTCATTTAGCCAAATATTTTGCATCCCATTGAAATTTAAATATATTCAGAAAAATAATAAAACAATAGTCATGATCTTAAATATATTATTAACATCTACCATTCATTATTTCATACGTTCACCAAATATGCAAATGTGGATGGCTAGTTTGTAAAAAGGCATAGTAGAATTGAGAAATGATAATATACCAGTAAATATTTTGTAATTTTTTACAGCATGCTTTACCCATAGTGGTTATAAAAACCATGACCACTGGGACTTTATGGAAAGTCTCTCACATTTCCTGGGAATCCGCATGTATGATCTGGCTATAGAAAAACGACTGCATATAGAACTCAGATTTCTTGTAAACAGATTTTTAAGTGGTTCCAATTGCAACTGTTCACTTCAAGCCAGAAGTAACATGTGGCTATATTTTACATTGCAGAATTATATAAAAAATTTGGAATATCAATTCTCTTTTCTACAAATACTTGTAAATTTACTGAAGGATATCCACTGAACAGATTATCTGTGGATTTCAATTTCCTGTGACTGACGATCATTTTATCAGTTTTTTCCCCCAATGTTGCAATGTTAATTAAAAGAATTATTATTTGAGATGCAGCATAGCTATTTTCTATTTCTAAGGGACAGAAAATATCATTGCCAATTATTTCAAAAAGGATTGAAATGTGTGGGATGATAGGGAATCTTCCCAGCTTGCTATTATATTCAAAAGCTGCGTATAAACATTATGTTAATGGAATGTAACTATAATCAATTAAAATGTTATTTTCAAAGCAATTTTCATTGTAGTCATTTAATATATACCCCTCATTCATAGCATGGGTAGAAACAGGCTAGGGAAATAAAATTAAAATAGCAAAGTGATAAAATAATATATTGAGTATATATTAATGTTGAATAATATATTATATAATATAAATGTACAAAAATAAATCCCATGCATCATAGACTAAATTTTTCCAATCACTCATTATATGAAGAAAATCATATAACAAATAAAAATGTGATTTTACTGAGCTCGACTGAAAATATTTTCTCTAGAATTGGCTTCTCCAAATTTTGTTGTGCATTATTTAATGTAATCTTATGTTTAGTAACCAAATTTTGTCTTTATCCTTTACACTATATGTTACATTGTTTCATCATGATTCCCTATTAAAGACCAACACACTAATTCACTAGCTTCTGGAAAAATCTTTCACTCATATTTGCATCTGTATCCATCATTACAAACTGCCTTTAACTACACCAAAAATTGTTTCACTCAAAGTTACCAGTTGGAAGTCTGTGGATTTTATACATGGCTCAGTACAATATGCAAGTACCATCAAAAATGCCAAAGCTGCAAATAGAAGGAAACTTTCCAACACGACAGAAAATACTTAAAAAACTTTGCAATTAATATCATACTCAATAGTGGATGACTGAAAACTTGCTCCAAAAGAAAGTGAAGTCACTCAATCGTATCTGACTCTTTGCGACCACATGGACTATAGCCTACCATGCTCCTCCGTCCGTGGGATTTTCCAGGCAAGAGTACTGGAGTGGGTTGCCATTTCCTTCTCCAGAGCATCTTCTTGACCCAGGGATCGAACCTGGGTCTCCAGCATTGTAGGCAGACACTTTACCATCTGAGCCAACAGGGAAGTCCAAAAGAAGGAACAAGAAAGTAAGCTCACTTGTGCCACTGCTGTTTAACACTATAGTGGGAGTTTTAGCCAAAGCAATCAGACAAGAAAAAGAAATACGGATATTCACAATGGAAAATAAGTAAAACCATTTCTGGGGGTTCCCTTGCTGGCTCAGTGGTAAAGAATTCACCTCCCAATGCAGGTGATAGAAGTTTGATCTCTATGTCTGGGAGATCCCCTGGAGAAGGAAATGGCAACCCACTTCAGTATTCATGCCTGGGAAATCCCATGGACAGAAGAGCCTGGTGTGCTACAGTCCATGGGACTGCAAAAGAATTGGACATGATGTAATGACTAAACAACAAACAACAAAAATCATTTCTATCTGCAGATGACATGATTATGATATAAATTTGTATCTGCAAATAATCCATGAAAAGACTATTAGAACCAATAAACAAGTTCAGAAAATTTTCAAGATACATTTTAATATATAAAAATTAGTTTATTTATATATACAAGCACAAAATAATAAAAAATGAAAGCTAACTATTTCATTTGAGATAGCATCAGAAATAATACATTGCTTAGAAATAAACAAAGAAAATGTATGATCTACACACTGAACCTATAAAATATTGTTGAAAGATATTAATAAGATCTAAATTAATGGGAAAAGACTCCATGTTCATGAAATGGAAGACTGAATATTATTAAAGTGTCAGTACTCTTCAAAATGATAAATAAATACAATCTGTATCAAATTTCCAATTGTCTTTCTTTACAAAAGTGAACAGACTGCTCCAAAAATTTGTATGAAATTGCAAGGGACCCAGATATACTAATTATCTTGAAAAAGCAGAATAAAGTTGGTAGACTCACACTTCTCAATTTCAAAATATATTACACAGCTATAGTAATCAAAATAGGATCATAGTGGCATAAAGACAGACATACAGATCAATAAAATAGAATGGAGAGTACAAAAGTAAACCCATATCCCAATGGTGAATTGATTTTTAACAAAGGTGACGTTCACTGGGGGGAGAATAATCTTTTCAACAAATGATGCTTGGATACCTAGAATTCCATATGCAAACTACTGAATACTGAATACAGTTGGACCTGTATCTCCCACAAATAATTCAAAATAACTCAAAATTTATCAAAGGCCTAAATATAAGTACAAAACCCGTAAAGTTCCGAGATGCAAATGTAGATTTAATCTTCATGACCAAGCCATTTTCAACAGCTTCTTGAATACAATGCCAAATTTAAAGCAAGTAATAAAAAGAAATGTACTTTGAAAGACACTAGCCAGAAGCTGAAAGACTTCTTTAAAATATATATATATTTTTTAATAAAATGCCCTTAGAGAGTTGAAAGGAATTTAGGAAAAGTATTTACAATTTAACTAAATAATAAAGGTCCTGAGTCCATCCTAAAGGAGATAGGTCCTGGGTGTTCATTGGAAGGACTGATGTTGAAGCTAAAACTCCAATACTTTGGCCACCTGATGCAAAGAGCTGACTCACTGGAAAAGACCCTGGTTCTGGGAAAGATTGAGGGCAGGAGGAGAAGGGGACGATAGAGGATGAGATGGTTGGATGGCATCACTGACTCAATGGACATGGGTTCGGGTAGACTCTGGCAGTTGGTGATGGACAGGGAGGCCTGGCATGCTGCGGTTCATGGGGTCACAAAGAGTTGGACATGACTGAGTGACTGAACTGAACTGAATTGAATTCTGAATACAAGTATATATATAGAATATTTGCAAGTCAACAATAGAAAAGCATATGATACAATTAAGTGATTCATGTAAACATATTTCTCTAAAATATATAAATGACCAACAGGGATTTGAAAAGATGTTCTAATTCAGTAAACATAAGGAAACGCAAATCAAAACAATGAGACACCACTTCTCACCCACTAGCATAACAACAACAATAATAATGAATAATAATGATGAAATTAAGTGTTGGTGAAGATGTGGAAAATTTCCTGGTGGGAATGTAAAATGTAGTGTAAAATTAGCAACTTTATAAAACAGTTTGACAGCTCCTCAAAAGTTAAGCACAGAGTTATCATGTGACACAGAAATTCCAATTTTTCCTCATACAACCTATAAGAATTGAAATCATGTTCACCCAAACACTTGTGAATATTTAAAACAATATTAATATTTATAACAACATTATTCATAATAGTGATAAAAGTAGAAACAACTCAAATATCCATCAACTGGTGAATGGATAAATAAAAAGGAATATTATTCAGGTATAAAAAGGAATGAAGTACTGATACATGTTACTCTACAAATGAATCTTAAAAATAATACTATGCTATGAGAAAGAAACCAGACACAAAGGCACAGACACACACAGAATGAGGGTTTCGTTTAGATGAAAGGTAAGAATGGGCACATTTTATATATAGAGAAAGTATATTAGTGGTTGGCAGGAGTGGGGGGAGCAGACAATGGGCGTTGACTGCTAATAGGTATGGTATGGAATTTCTCTGGAATTTTCTCTAGAAAATGTTCTGAGCTAGATAATAGTGATGATTTGTGAATACACTGAAAACTAATGAATTGTACACTTTAAAATGGCTAAAATGGTGAACTTTAAATTATGTGAGGTTTAGCTCAGTGAAGAAAATCTCACTTCCATTAAAATTTCCTTACATTGTTACCATCAATTAAAAGCCCATCTTCAAACATTTCCTGCAAAGTAACTCTAATGCACCTATATTGTCCACCCTATAAAACAATATTCCAATCTGGCCTATGGCTACCTTTTGCTCACCTAATTGGTTCCACACGTCCCTAGTTGACATTCAAAGTCCTTTGGCTACTGTCTATTTCACAATTTTCCAAGATTTTTATCCACTACTCAGAAAGAAACTCAATCAAGTCATACTAATCTCTCCTTTAAGTGATTTAATCCCTGTATCCCTGTAGTATATTGTCATTATTTCTGAGAAACACTTCTTTCCTCTTATCTGCTTACAGAAATCTGAAATCTACAAGGATTCATTTCCTCCATATGCTTTCTTAAAAGCAATTAAGCTCATATTATCCTCTTATATTAGTCAAATTAAATAACCCGTATTTTGTCTACTAATAATTTTCTGTAGTAAGTTAAACAATATAGTACATAGGAAATATGTGTGAAATAACTACTGTAGATGCCTGAGGTAGCTATAAAAAGAAATCTTGAAAAATAAAGAGAATGCATGCATACAGAAAGGTTACTAAACCCTGAAGTTGAACCTGCCATCATAACATTACATACCAGTGTTCCAAAGCCTAGAATTTTAGCTTTATTAGTTCCATGCAGCCATCAAGAGATAAATAAAAAACATGACTGATAAAGGACTTTGAATCAGAGATGCTCTTCAAACAGCCAGGGCCACAAAAATTATACTTTTTAATTGCAAACTAGTAGTAATAGGAGGATAAGAAGGGGGAGGGGCAGGAAGAGAGGATTAGGAGAAGAAGGAATAGCATCTGCTCTGGAACCTCTGATGTCAGACTTAGTTCTGAGCAAAAAATAAAAACAAAATCAGTTTCCTCATTCCCTGAGAAAATCTTTTAAAACTTGACCCCAAATATTTTTAAGGTCATATCCGTACATGCACAATCTCTTCAGTTGTGTCAGACTTTTTGAGACCCCATGGACTATAGTCCAGGAGGCTCCTCTGTCCAGGGGATTCTCCAGGCAAGAATACTGGAGTGGGCTGCCATGCCCTCCCCCAGGGGATCTTCCCAACCCAGGACTGAACCTGCAGCTCCTGCTTGTCCTGCATTGCAGGTGAATTCTTTATCGCTGAAGCACTGGGGAAGCCCTTAAGGTCCTATGTTCACAATAAAGAAAAATAAATAGGCACAAAAAATGTGGAATAAAAGCATTATTTACTGACAGATGAATACAATAATAAGCAAAAGAGTCTATATATATTTGAGATATTAAATTTTTAATTTTTTTGTTATCAGAAAAAATATATATGAAAAATTTAGTTCAGATATGTTAACCTGTAAGAAGAGAATAGACACAAAAATGAATTGCTCTGAAATTTTAAAAAAGTATGATTCCATCCATAGTAATTACATTCTTGCATGTAACAACGATGCTACTTTATATGTTCAGGAAATGAGACTTGAAAAAAAAAGAGTTTTTGTTTTATTGGGTTATAAACAGTGATTAATACCTGAGTATGTCTAACAGAAGAAGAAAGGCAATAATTCAATGAAAAAAAAAATCTGATTGATTTTCTCAAAGACAGTCTAGATTCCAGGAAATTATTGAAAATAACTCTCAGAAAGCTTCTGATGTATAATCCATAATGATAACATTTAAAAACAGCTATATTAGATGATTACAGGAAAAAAAAGAGGAAGACTAATTGGGGTGACAATACCAGGAAAATGTATGTACAATACTGGCATTATTGTATCAGCTACAAGGTGACACAGTTATTGCTAGATGATGATATAGTTATACCTTCTGTTCAGAGAGCTCCTGCCTAGAATATGTTAGAGAATTACAGGAAGCAAGAGAAATGCCAATCCAATTCAAGCCTAGGATAAGAAAACAAAACTGTTTAGTAGTGGGAAAAAAAAAAAAAATCTCTGGACCAGAAAGCAATGTGAGAGGAAGAGTAATAAATGTACTGCAATTCAATCCAACAAGCAAGGCAGAACGAATATGTGACTAGCTTAAAAGGAGATACAGATTTTTAAAACTCAGCTATGCCTCACTACAAAGAGTAGAGGAAAAATGGAACACAGTGTGTGTGTTCCACAACCACAGAAAAATGCACGGCAGAAAGGACTCTTTCTACTCTTTGAAGCCCTGAATTACCAAAGGTTTTCTAAAGGATTGGGATAATCAAATCCATGGAAAAGCAAAGTATCAGGGAAAAGCGTCTGGCAGAAGCAGTGATTCTCACTAGGTCCTTGGGAGACCAGGTCCTGCAGGTATTGACAGCAGCTTCATTTCAAGAATGCACGAAGAGCAAGTCTCATGCTGCATCAAACGTAGATGCTCAAGGGAGGACTTCCCTCTTGGATATTTATTATATACCTAGGAAACCCCATCCTAAAAATCCATGGGAGCAGATGCTGTTGTTGTTTAGTCTTCTCAATTGTGTCTGGCTCTTCTTGCGACCTGTGGACTGTAGCCCACCACGCTCCTCTCTCCTTGGGATTTCTCAGGCAAGAATACTGGAGTGAGTTGCCATTTCCTTTCCCAGGGGCTCTGCCCAACCCAGGGATAGAATCTGTGTCTTCTGCATGGGTAGGCAGATTCTTTACCTCTGAGCCACCAGGGCAGTCCACAGATACTGTAGTACAGGATTAAAAATGAATTGGGTCTCTGAGAAAGGAGAAAAACAGAAGAGATAGGATTTGAGATATGTAATAAAAAGCACTCTATGAATGGAGGGTTGGTTGCTACAGATGCAATTTACTCTGCATAGTGGAGCGAGAAAAGAAAATGTCACCTGACAGAATTCACACTCAATTTAGCACTGAAGTGCCTGAAACAAAGGCTCAGAGAGAAATGTAAACTTAGATGTTCTAAATATGCAAACTGGGGAATAAGAGCGGAGTTCATCACTGCACATTTCTGAAATTTTTAAGAAAACGTAAAAATATCAAATGGCAAGAACTACAATGTGCAGAAAAGTGAAATCACTCAGTCATGTCCGACTCTTCGAGACCCCATGGACTGCAGCCCGCCAGGCTCCTTTGTCCATGGGGCTTCTCCAGGAAAGAATACTGGAGTGGGTTGCCATGCCCTCCTCCAGGATATCTTCTCAACCCAGGGATTACTCAGGTCTCCCGCATTACAGTCGGATTCTTTACTGTCTGAGCCATCAGGGGAAGCTATTTCCATCTCTTAGGAGTCCTCTATCTCCTGCTTTTGCCAGAGATTTCATTGAGTCTCCACCATCAACTCTTAAAAAGGTAGCATCTTTTTGTATTGTTCTATGCCCTGGTTCTGAAAACATAATTTTGTTCGAAAAATGGCTCTAATCGTTCTTAAGTTTTCTCAGTATCACAGGTGTGGGGCGGTATTTTGAAAGTTTTGATTTAGAATTTAAGTTGTGAGGCTGTTGAAAGTCTTGGTATTAAAAAAACTTCACTTTTGAGGTTTTGAACAAACCGCCTCGTTTCTTTAGTGACAATTTAGGCTGCAGGAGGTGATCGAACAAAACTCATTGAGGATTAAATATTTTAACTTCCCTCACGGCTCAGACGGTAAAGAATGTGCCTGTGATGTGGGGAACCTAGGTGTGATCCCTGGGTTGGGAATTCCCCTTGAGAATAAGCCCTGGAGAACCCTACAGACAGAGCAGGCTGGCGGACTACAGTCCATGGGGTTGCAAACAGTAGGATGGGACTGAGCGACTTAACACTGTCCCATGTTTCTACTTACTTTAATGGGGATAAACTGCTTAAACTTATATTACTCTGTGGGAATTTGATAATGGAGAATATTGCTAATATTCAAATTTGTATAGATCTGGTCTCTTGTGTGCATGCAAGAAAAACTAATATTGAAAAACAGAAGAAGGGATTGATAGAAGAATGCCAGGGATGCATGGAATCATAGGAGCTTAAGATAGAAAATAAGCAAGAATTAAGATAACTTCTGAGGTAGAAGAGGAATAAATCCAACAACCAGAAGATGCTGGTGGAATCACAGCTGGGAAAACCTTATTTCACATACTATTGTACTTGCCACCCGACAGAGTTACAGTTGCTTTTAATTAATTCTGATAATTTCTTTCTATGTGTCACCTACTCCAAATTCAACTTTATGTTCTCCAGAAACAGTGAATTTTCTCAGCGTAGATCTTCTGCCAGTACCCTGCCTGCTGGGAACTAGAGGGGATAGAGAACCATGAGCCTTCCCTTTTTGATTTGTGTTATAGACGGTTGGCCCTTTCATTACAGTAATATTAAATACTGGGGAGTTTTTAAAAAATATTTTTCCTAAAGTAGTTGTGGAATTTGATTTTTATCAGCCCTTTAAACACACACACACAAACAGACCAATAAGTATTTCATATATATTTTGTAAATTTAAATGTTATATATACATTAATAAAATAAGTATACTTCTATAAGTTTTATATATTTAAATAATATATATTACATGTAAAATATAAATTAGATATATATTATTCTCTGCTCCTTTTCCTGTTGAATACCCATATATACCATCCTTTCAAATCCCAGACTTAACATAAATCATTTTGCCAAATGTACTCCCAGGGAAGTAGACACTAAAATGGAGCAGAACTGCAAAAGCTTTAAAGGAAGCAACAATTTTAAAGAAAGCAGAAAGAACAGGGAAGGCCAGATGAAGGTATCAGACTATGAAAGCACCCCAAAAGGCCCTGCTAGTGCTGCTGGGTGCAGCAGAGCAAAAGCTGGCCATAAAAGGCGCGCTTCACTGGCCACAGAGGGCTAGGCCCTTGCCTATCTCCTTGTTCAGTCATTGGCCGGAGAATGCCTGGGGAAGAGCTGGACCTGGTTTGAAAACTGAGGCGAGCCCTGAAAACTCTCACAGCCGGAAGCTCAATTAACCGGCATCCTGGCAGACAGGCAGTGCGTCATTTTTCGCAAGGCATTCGAAGTCCCCATCTCTGTGCTCTAATTAGCTCCAAATCAGCATATCAATCCAGTGATTTTTCTGCAAAGTCTATCAAACTCCTATTCAACCCCAAAGAAAATCAACCGAACACTGTGTTAATTTCTCCCTTAGGTTCATAAGTGAGGATTTTTATATAATTCCTATTTCTCTTCTAATACCATCTCAGTCTCAATTTTTATAATGCAAGTCATGGTCTAAATTTGAGATTTAATTGCCATGAACAGACTCTAAAGGAGATTGAGAAAAGTAGAAATTTTGAAAAGGTAGAACTAGTACATATATGCACACACACATGTATATGCACATACACACACACACATACACATATATATATACACACACACAATATAAATTAAGAAAAAAACCATGTGGTATCTTCCCCCTGCCCCACCTGTTATTAATGTTGGCCTGGACCTGAATGGTTTTTTGTGATTATTTCTAGTCACCAATTATTATTTTTCTTTGTCTTCAGCATAGGATGTCAAGAATCTATAAAAATAAAAGCACATATGTAAGCATAAAGGTTATTAACATATCTTGACCGCTTACAAAATGAACAATACGACACACAACGATTAACATATTTACTAATGATAAAGCCTGATAAGTGGTTCTAAAAAAGGAAAAAAAGACACAATCTCCTTTTCTTAGAGTAATTTAGATTATAAATTCAAATGGCTACAGATCATATTACTAATGCTTACACTCAATATTGTAAAAAATACTAATTGAAATGAAAATAAATATGTTTTGGTTAGCTCTTTTTAAAAAATATAATTACAGTAAGATTGCCTGCTTGTTTTTAATAACTTACAAAATTTTACAAAAGCTAAGTATATATAAAAATGTCATATGACTATCAATGGTATATCGTCACATTAAAACTAATAAGTTGCAGAGTGATTCCATTCCAGCAAAAAGATACTTTAAAATGCAAGTATTTGTATACATGTGTATATGAGTCGCATATGGTGTGCTCCTGATGAATTAATTGAATGTTGTGGAGTGACAGGGCTTGACTTCTGAGGCGCGGTTAGAAAGGCAACACTGCTTCCACCTTGCTGTCTCCTGTGGGATGCTCTTTAGAAAGCAGCCACCACGTTGTGAGAAAACTGGCGACAGAGAGAGGCTCCTGCTTGTAGGTGGAGCTAATTCTCCAGTGGAGAGCCAGCAACGGCTGAGAGAAGCAGTCTTCATATCTTTCCAGTCTGCAGCCTTTGAGCCACCTCAAAGTGGAAGAGTTTATACATCAATCCCCCTGAACCCTTCACAATCTGCTTTATGTTGTCATTGTTTTAAATCCTTACGTTTGGAAGCATTTATGTATTTTGAGATATAGACAATTAGAAAACTTGAATATCTAATCAATTAAATGAACACTTTTGGAAGCAACTTTTCAATATTTTCCCATGTAATGGATACTGTGGACATAATTATTGCTTATTTGTATTTTTCTAATTACAAAACTGACCATTTCTTTCTACTTTTACTATTCATTTTCTCATCATAAAATGCATTGAATTTCCCTATTAGTCTATTTTTCATTGTTTTCAATGGTTTAGAGACTTTCCTTGTTTTGCTAGATATGATCCAGTATCACATTCAGTTCAATTCAGTTGGTATCATGTTCAGTTCAGTTCAGTTGCTCAGTTGTGTCCAACTTTTTGCAACCCCATGGACCACAGCACACCAGGCTTCACTGTCCATCACTAACTCCCAGAGCTTGCTCAACCTCATGTCCACTGAGTCGGCGATGCCATCCAACCATCTCATCTTCTGTCATCCCCTTCTACCTTCAATCTTTCCCAGCATCAGGGTCTTTTCCAAGGAGTCAGTTCTTTGCATCAGGTGGCCAAAGTACTGGAGTTTCAGCTTCACTATCAGTCCTTCCAGTGAATATTCAGGACTGATTTCCTTTAGGATTGAGAGGTTTGATATCCTGCAGTCCAAAGGACTCTTCGCATCTTCTCCAACACAGTTCAAAAGCATCAATTCTTTGGCTCTCAGCTTTCTTTATAGTCCAACTCTTACATTCATACACAACTACTGGAAAAACCATAGCTTGACTAGATGGACCTTTGTCAGTAAAGTAATGTCTCTGCTTTTTAATATGCTGTCTAGGTTGGTCATAGCTTTCCTTTCAAGGAGAAAGGGTCTTTTAATTTCATGGCTGCAGTCACCATCTGCAGTGATTTTGAAGCCCCCCAAAATGGGTGTCACATGTCGGTGTCACATTGGGCTGTTTCAATTATCTTACTCAGTTATCTAATGAATATTTCTGACAAGTGTGTCTTCATGAAAACTTTAGTTTTGATATTTTAAAAATATTTCTTTATCTGTTTACATTATGCTTTTGCTTCTGAGTACCTGTTATAATTTATTTTTGCCCATTCCAATTCACACATTTTTATTCTACATTTTTTTTTCTATTTCTTTTATCTTTCACATTTAGGTCTTCACTTTATGTAGATTTCACATTTATTTATGATGTGATTTTTCAACAAGGACATATATTACTTTATAAGGAATAATTATTTAACAAGTATGATTGTAAAAATCCAAACAAATCTATCTCCTATCTTCTGTTTTTTTTCAATATATGTAGAAACACAACATTCTTTTACATATTTGAAGGCAAGGAGGTCTAGCGGTATGGCTTGCAAGAAAATATTTATTTTATGTATTCACATATTTTAGACATAACTTAGCCTAATTTATTTAAGCTAGGAAGACAATGTGGTTCCTTGAACTGATTTTCATATTTTTTATCGTGTTGTACTTATTCAAGATGTCAACAAAAGATCTCAGAATGACTCACAAATTCAACACTTGCTTGATTACATGGAGCACAGTCTTGCAATGGTCCTGAACTTGATATTTTTTGCACTGTGATTGTAAGTAGTGTTCAATTTATATGAATTCCACACATATCTTCAAAATTATTTTTTTAAAAATTACTTTCTAGGCAATACAGTATTTGTTCAAAAAAAGCACTAATAAATCAAGGTCTGAGTATTATCTACTTATTGCTAATGTTTTTCATCTATGAAGAAATTAATTTTTGGTTAGCAGTATTAGAGTAAGATGATGATGTTCACAAAGAGTATGGCTAAATTGTAATAAGAACATGTCTAGGATTTTCCAGACTAAAGGAAAGAAAAGGATCATCACCCACAACTGTATTTGTTTACAATTTATAGAACACTTCCCAGAACATTTTGTTTTGTCCTCACAACAACCCTGGGAGGAAGATATATTTATTATTGCTATTTTATACAACTAGCCAAAAAAACTTTTATAAAAATTATTTACAGTCACAGTGAGTTGACCACCAGGATTAAAACCTCAGTCAACAGATTCTATTATCGTGTTGAGAAAGGTCAGGTAAAGGAAAAGTTAGCATTTATGGGAAATTTAAAAATGGTACCGATAGGAACAGAGAGTTACATTATTGAGCACTCTGGCAACCAGAGGGGTAGGATGAACTAAGAATTTGTCATGATATGTCCAGGGAGGGAATATATGCAGTTTGATACAACATTATACCATGAATCAGAAAACTCGGGTGTATGTTCTTTTTCACTGTGACCTTGACAGCACATTTCATTTCCCTTGGCAATAGTTTCCACATCTATAAGATTTACAGTCTGATCAATATGTTCCTCTAAATCAGTCAACACTTTATGACTTCATTATGGAATGGATATGATTAATAATAAAGCCAGTTTTTCCACAACTCAGGAATTATATCTGTTCCATGGTGACAGAATTCCACAACTCAGGAATTATATCTGTTCCATGGTGACAAGAGTAATCAGAAATACACAATAAAACTTCAGGAGTGAGGAAATCTCTCAAAGTATCTATCCCTTTCCGTAAATCTTGACATCCATGCATTAGATGTATATATCTTTTCAGGCATTAAAGATATCCACTAACAAAGAAGTATTTTCATCAAGTGATATTATATTATACTATTATTATCCATAAATAACTTTGGATCAATAAATCATGTTTGATCTTTAGGCATTGATTTAGTTAGTTCAAATAAGCTCCAGAAACTGATAAGGAACACACACTCAATGATGCTAAATGATACAGAATGTAGAATGTTCGTTGTCAATTATTTTCTATTTTCATGGCATGTGTGCATGTTTAGTCACTCAGTTATGTCCAACTCATAGCAACCCCATGGACTGGAGCCTACCAGGCTCCTCTGTCCATGGGATTGTTCAGGCAAGCATACTGGAATGGGTTGCCATTTCCTCCTCCAGGACAGCTTCCCAATCCAGGGATTAAATCTATGTCTCCTGCATTGGCAGGCCAGTTCTTTACCATTGAGCCACTGGAGAAGCCTCCATGGAGCCCACCTTAACACAATGAGATTAAAAATTCTTCAAACCTAAGAACCAGAAACTCTCTCTATCCTAATCATGATTCTAAAACATTTTATAGTCATTGGTGATATATTCACCCTTGACTCCACAAAAGTCTTCTTGCTATTGTTCAGTCACTCAGTCATGTCTAACTCTTTGTGATCCCAAGGACTGCAGCATGCCAGACTTCCCTGTCCATCACTATATCCCAGAGTTTGCTCAGCCTCATATCCATTGAGTCAGTGATGCCATCCAACCATCTCATCCTCTGCTTTTCCCTTTTTCTCTTCCCCTCAATCTTTCCCATCATTAGGGTCTTTTCCAAAGAGTCAGCTTATCGCATCAGGTGGTCAAAGTGTTGGAGCTTCAGCTACAAGATCAGTGCTTCCAATGAATATTCAGGACTGATTTCCTATAGAATTGACTGGTTTGATCTCTTTGCAGTCCAAGGGACTCTTGGGAGTCTTCTCCAACACTACATTTTCAAAGCATCAATTCTTTGGCTCTCAGCCTTCTTTATGGTCTGAACTTCACATCCATACATGACTACTGGAAAAAAACATAGCTTTGACTAGATGGACTTCTGTTGCAAAAATAATATCTCTGTTTTTTAATATGCTGTCTAGGTTGGTCATAGTTTTTATTTCAAGGAGCAAGCATCTTTTAATTTCATGACTGCAGTCACCATGTGCAGTGATTCTGGAGCCCAAGTAAATAAAGCCTGTCACTGTTTGCCCATCTCTTCACCATGAAGTGATGGGACTGGCTGCCATGATCTTAGTTTTTTGAATGTTGAGTTTTAAGCCAGCTTTTTCACTCTCCTTTTTCACCTTCATCAAGAGGCTCTTTAGTTCCTCTTCGCTTTTTGTCATTATGATGGTGTCAACTACATATCTGAGGTTATTGGTAATTCTCCCAGCAATCTTGAGCTTCTAGCTTGAGCTTCATCCAACCTGACATTTCACATGATGTACTCTGCACATAAGTTAATTAGGCAGGGTGACAATATACAGCCTTGATGTACTCCTTTCCCGATTTGGAACCAGTCTGTTGTTCCATGTCCAGTTCCAATTGTTGCTTCTTGACTTGTATACAGGTTTCTCAGGAGACAAGTATGGAGCTCCGGTATTTCCATCTCTAAGAATTTTCCACAGTGTGTTTTGATCCATAGAGTCAAAGGTTTTAGCATAGTCAATAAACCAGAAGTAGATGCTTTTCTGGAATAATCTTGCTTTTCCTATGAACCAATGGATGTTGGCAATGTATCTCTAGTTCTTCTGCCTTTTCGAAATCCATCTGGTACATCTGGAAGTTCTTGTTTCACACACTGTTGAAGCCTAGATTGAAGGATTTTGAGCATTACTTTGCTAGTATGTGAAATGCATGCAACTGTGCAGTAGTTTGAATATTCTCTGGCACTGACCTTCTTTGGGACTGGAATGAAAATTGACCTTTTCCAGTCCTGTGGCCATTGTGAAGTTTCCAAATTGCTGGCATATTGAGTACAGCAGTTTAACAGCATCATCTTTTAGGCCTTGAAATAGCTCAGGTGGAATACATCACCTCCACTATCTTTGATTGTAGTAGTAGTGATGCTTCCTAAGGTGTCTTGACTTCACACTCCAGGATGTCTGAGTCTAGGTGAGTAATCACACCATTGTGGTTATTTGGGTCATTAAGACATTGTACAGTTCTTCTGTGTATTCTTGCTACCTCTTCTTAATGTCTTCTGCTTCTGTTAGATCCATACCATTTCTGTCCTTTATTATTCCCATCTTTGCATGAAATAGTCCCTCAGTATCTCTAATTTTCTTGAAGTCTTTCCTATTCTATTATTTTCCTCTATTTATTTGCATTGTTCACTTCAAAAGGGGCTTTCTTATCTCTCCTTGCTATTCTTTGGAACTCTGCATTCAGATGGGTATATCCTTCCTTTTCTTCTTTGCCTTTCTCTTCTCCTCTTCTTATAAGGCCACCTCAGACAACCATTTTACTTTGTTGCATTTCTTTTTCTTGGGGGTGTTTTTGATCACCACCTCCTGTACAATGTTAGAAATTCTGTCCATAGTTCTTCAGGCACTCTATCGGATCTAATCCCTTGAATCTATTTGTCACTTCCACTGTATAAGCATGATGGATTTGATGTAGGTGACACATGAATGGCCTAGTGGTTTTTCCTACTTTCTTCAATTTAAGTCTTAATTTTTCAATAAGGAGCTCATAATCTGAGACACATTCAGCTCCATGACTGTTTTTTTTTTTTTTTTTGCTGACTGTAGAGAGTTTCTCCAACTCTGGCTGCAAAGAATATAATCAATCTGATTTTGCTTTTGACCATCTTGCGATGTCCATGTGTAGAGTCATCTCTTGTGTTGTTGGAAGAGGGTGTTTGCTATGATCAGTGTGTTCTCTTGGCAAAACTCAAAAGCTGCCTTTGCCCCGCTTTGTGCCCAATGCATTCCATGTGGGCTGTTGTCACTGTGATAGCAGATGATTCCTCCCTTCTATTTATTCAAGCAAAACCATTATTTTAAATCCTACTGTTATTTGTTCTTTTAGTAGATAAGTTTAACCGCCCTTAGTTTGTTATTTAGTTGTAGCGTTACTGACTACTCCATCTAGGCCACGTGTGTTAGCTCCTTTCTCTGTTCATCTTGAGCATTTATGGGTCCAGATGTTCTTTCCTAGTCCTCCTTTTCTTCTGACTTCTGAACAATGATTGTAAGCTCAGTTAAACCCAAAGTTTTCTCCAAAAATATATTTTAATACCCCTTGACCCTTCTGGAATGAAAGATATAATGCTTCCATTTCATACCCATAAAGATGTAAAGCAAATTAATGGTTATCTCAGGATGGTGTAAGAGGAACTGGGCGGTATGGTGTGTCTTTTGCGGGTGATGGAAATATTCTTAAATTTAGATAGTTGTACTAATGCACACCATTATTAGTACATGAAAACCCACTGAATTACAGTGAATGGTTAAAATGGTGAATTTCCATTTCTGTTAATTTCACCTGAAAATTATCTAAGACATTTCATCTGAAACAATATGTAAATAAAACTGGACAATGTTCTCAGGCCTGAAGGATCTTGCAAACATGGCTCCTAAAGGTAGGCATAACAATAAAAAGGTGTTGATAAAAGCTGAGGGGAAAAATGACCCATGCTATGAAAAGGTGTACTTTTGACAATGCTGTTGACTATGGTAACATGGAAAATAAAGTTTGTGTAATGAACTTGTCAGAGTGACTAAATATTTTCAGAGATATTTAGATATCTTAGCATCTTCAACCTGCAACATGCTAATTGGCTTTTCCTAGTTGTCTAATATATGAGAAAATAGATGCAAAATAAGAAGAAATGTAAATGTTTTAGAAGAACTTAGAACTATTAAGGATATTAAAGAGTCTTTCCAGTTAAAATATGCTTTTAAAACAGAAATGTCTTTAAGAAAAAGATGAAACTCAGGGTGTTGCTAGTAAAAAAAAATAGAAAAGTCTCAAGAGTTTGTAAATATCTCATGAATTTTGAGGGTGCTGTTTCATAGAATATTTCAGTAAAATATTCAGATATTTATAAAAAACATGCCTCTTCAATCTTCTTGTTAAACATGAAGTAAGTCTTCGAGGATTGATAAGGGTTTTTTCCACATAAAGCTGATTTTCAGCCTTATTTACAGATGAGTTGGTGCTGGAGAGTTACATGCATACAACTTCTGTCTAAATAGACAACAATTTGATACACAAAACAGTTTTCAAAGAAATGATATGTGCTAACATCAGAAAGGCAATTAAGTTTTAGAGATCTGTTCCATGACATTTTTCTACAGGTAATACTGTATTCTACATTCAAAAAATTGCTATAAAGGATAGACCTTCTGGTGTGTTCTTAATGTTAAAAACTTAATTCAAGTTTAAAAACAATAAAACGAGTTAATGGTCTCAGTTTTCAACTTAGACAGGTATTTAGCAGGCTGAGACAGCTATTCAACCTCCACCAGCATTCTCAAAAAAAAGAAGGAAGACTTCTGAGGGCACAGCCAAGAGCTGAGGAAGAGATCTAGAAATCCTGTGGGTATTGATGAAACATGGCTGGCTGCACACCTTAACGCCCTGAAACAGTGTCTCCCCAACCTGAAACCCTTTAAATGAAAATATTTGTTGTAATTATCTTGCTCTCTTGTCAACATTATATGTTGGATACTCTTGAGCTCACAAGTCTTTGAGACCAAACAAATGCACCTGAGATGCTAAACACAATTAGCTCATCTGCTCTTGACCTTATTTTAGTGATGGAATCTTGAACCATTCAATATTGACATAATTGGAAAGAGGGAAGGAGGGAACATATTTTTCATGTGTAAATGAATTACTATGACAAGAGGGTGAACAAACATGTCTTGGAGACCTGGGTTCAATCCCTGGGTTGGGAAGATCCCCTGGAGAAGGAAATGGTAACCCACTCTTGTATTCCTGCCTGGAGAATTGCATGGACAGAGGAGCCTGGAGGGCTACACATGCAGTCATGGAGAATTGGACACGACTTAGTGACTAACACACACATGTACATGGACTTTAAAAATATCTGTAATATTTAATTCTTAAAAGGTGACCTGAAGCAAATATTAAACATTTGGTGATATATTTCTGCTGTGTAGACAAAAGTAGTATACAAATAGTTTCTCTAACTTGGAAATGTCATTATTAAAATATTTGTGAAATCATAAATTTTGCCTATCTGCAACATTTGACATAAAAATCAACCTAATATATCTGATCTTGTGTCAAGAACTGACTTTAAGAAAAACATGGATCTGAAGTCTTTATAGTCAACTTAATAAGAATTTTACTTGACCTAACACTCACTGATGTTTTGTTCTCAAATATTTTGAAGGCATGCCTTTATTTATGTGATCTGTGCTCAAAAGTGTTTTGTCTGAATGAAACTGATTCCCTTTGGAGAATCCCAAAGGAAATATTTAAAAGCTCACAGATAATAATGGAAATGACCTTTGGTTACTAAGTAGTATATAACACCTTTGTGATTGTTATCATGTGCAAGAGATTGCCTTTGAAATTCAGACAGAGCACTGAATCTAGACACTATCGAAGTCCTGGTGCATTATTCCCAGTTGTGCTACATGCCAAAGGAGATCAATGGGCTCTGTGATCTGAATGACCTCTCTGTAGCTCCTGTGTATGGGCAAATTGTTGTGATAGTTGGTATTCTTTATTCTCTGTTGGAGGCAGACATGCTCCAGGGTACACCTGAATAAAGTTTCAGTGCTCAATAATTACTTTGATTATTCCTGGGACTATTATTGATCAACATTATTTGTTTTATTTTCAAAAATCATTTTTCCAAAAATCAGAAATACAATATATTTTAACATACCTGGTTCCTTACCGCACAATTTTTACAACCTAGTACTTAGCATATAAACTGATAAAAACACAATTTTCTAAAAAAAAAAATACAATTTCCATTTTATATTAACTCTTTAATAAATCTTTGAAAGGATTCTGCCCCAGCAGCTGGAAAATAGTAATTTGAGTATCCATTCATAGAAGTTTATTGAGCTCTTAAGGTATGCCAAGTTGTGAAGCACTGTCCTTGAGAAGCTTATGGTCTATGAAGCAGACAATTAGATAATAGGTGTAATATTATGCAGTTAGAACACATACTTCTAGGTAATAGATGCATTGCTATACAATGTAATAAGCACTTTGACAGAAATAAGTGAAGGGTCAATGCGCAGTCATGTAGACACTCGAAGTTTTGGGGACTAGTGTCTGGAATCATAGAGGAGAAAAAAGCAAATCCTCTTTAACTGGATATATGAAGGACATATTTGTCTTATTGATTCTGAGTTAGGAGCTAGAGGAGGAGTGCTCTAGGATGACACAGCCTCATCAAAGAATAATAGAGGCAACAGAGCAAACAGGGAAATGGCGTACAGTTCAGCCTTAAATGAATTTTCATTGGATGTGTGGGTAGCATTGGAGGGAATGGAAGGGTAAAATAGGGACTAGATTATCATAGGGTAAGTTATTAAATTTTGGAAATGGAATCAACAGATCTTAGATATAGATTTTCTACCCATATATCTTTCTATTCATTACCACAGATGAATTATCCAAACATTTTGCTGAGGTCAGTTCCTTGATAGATGTGCCAGGTCCCAGCCTCTCTTGCCTACAAATAAAATTTTCCTCCCTCTTCTAAATAATCATTATTCTCTATATGATAGGATAATTCCATAGTACATACACTGTTTTCACTTCCATCTTAAAAACAAAACTGAAAAACATCTGTTTCCAGTTTCTACTTCAAATTCTTGCTCACTCTTGTTAATAAAAATAATAATCTTCAAACACTTTTTCAATTTATACTGTGTAACAATTGTTGTGTCACTGTTGTGTCCAACTCTTTTGTGACCTCATGGACTATAGCCCACCATGCTCCTCTGTCCATGGGATTTCTCAGGCAAGAATACTGGTGTGGGTTGCCACTTCCTCCTCCAGGGGATTTTCCTGACCCAGGGATCTAACCTGTGTCTCCTGCATTGCAGGTGAATTCTTTACCACTGAGCCAGGAGGGAAGCCCACCCTAACAATTAACATTGTATCTAAACTCCAGACCTTTATTATGACATAAAAAAAGTTGGTGGTTCCTGAATCATGCCTTCTACAAACTCAGAGTCCAGACTTTGACATCCATCTCTGGAAGTGTATCTTCTCTGCCCTAGAATGCAATAGGTGGTAAGAAATATCTCACACCTGTTATAAATATTATTTCTGAAATCTTGGCCTGTGTACAACAATATTGTGTGGCATTATTTGTTCAAGAGTTGGCTTCAGTTATTTCAACATGCATTTTATTTTCTTTATCTATAGCCCAAAGGGCTCTTATTAAATCTAGATGTATGATGATTATTGGGTATCTACATTTAGATGTACTACAGACCTAAAACTTAATACCTCCAGTGTAAACCCATCATTTTCATTCATCCCTCTGATATGCTACTTTTACTGTGTTCTCTGTTCAAATGAATGATAAATGCTTCATCCATCCACACAGGGTGTCATCATTTATTCTATCCTAAATATCATTAATTAATTCATTGGTAATTCAAAATAGTTACTGTCAACTTGCTATTTTCTAAGCAATGCTTTAGATGGTGGGGCTATAGTAGTGAAATAAGAAAGAATACCTCTAGCCCTAATAAACTTGTAATTCAGGGTTGAGATGAACAATAAACATCTGGAAATGTCAGTGGAATCCAATTTACTTTCCCAGAGGCAGCTCTCTATTGCCACAAATAGAATAGCCTTTTATTGCTAGAATCTACAGAACACTTTTCTCTGGTATGCTGACCACCGTCCCACTGTTTTCCACAAGTTTCATTGGGTCCAAGTGGAAGTTTTTAAAAACCATCATGAACTTTTCTCATTTGGCTTGCAAGGAAAATAAAGCACTCCTTTCCTCCATGGAACATCTTCCTAATTTCCACCGATTCCTCTATCCCTACAATCTCTTTCAGAGCTGGAGGGATTGCTCTACTTTGGTCTCAAAAACAGGTTTGACACCTCTTGTTTATCATGTCCAGGTTCTTAAACATGTCACTTTGAAAAGTGACTGTAGTTGCCCCCATTCCAAAACTGTTGTAACAGAGAAGGAATGTGTTAGAAAAAGATCATGGATGTGATAGCTTCAGAAATGTGTATAAAGCAATAGTTTTTAAAGGGTCCAAACACTGGGGAAGGCAGTATTTTAGTAACTATCATTGTTGTATTCTCCCTTGCTCATTGATACTGCTATTAAATCCTTAGTGCCTTGGAGATTTGGAACACGATGAATATTATTTGATGTGTAATGTACACATCATGTTTGAATTTGTACCCTTTCAGAGAGTACAAGTCACTCCAACTCCCCCCTCCCCACCAAGACCTGAAATACTTTCCCTAATTCTCCACAACATTCCTATATTCTATTGGACATTCATGTGGGTGAAAAATATGTTTATTATTTTCTAAGCAACATTTAAATCTATGTAATTATTTTTGCAGAGCTTAGTAATTACAAAACACAATAAATTCAACTACTATGTCAAATGAAGAAATACAGAATTTTTCTTTGTTCAAAATTACACCAATATTTTTCCTTTGTGTTAAGAAAAGGTGTTATTTTGGCAATGTTGCCTGTGGCTTGATATTTACCATACAGCATTTCTATCAACTTCATAGATTAATATAGGTTTAAGTATATGATGACTTTGTTATGTCTTCTAAGCTAGTCAGGATACAAATGTAAGAAGTGAAATTCATACTATTTAGCTGAAAATTACTTTCCTTTTATTTTAATTTATGTCATATTTAAGAAACTGGAGAGACTGTTAAAATACATTTGACTGTGGGTTTTGTCCGTCTGAAACTCCAATACTATGGCCACCTCTTGCAAAGAGTTGACTCATCGGAAAAGACCCTGATGCTGGGAGGGACTGGGGGCAGGAGGAGAAGGGGACGACAGAGGATGAGATGGCCGGATGGCATCACTGACTCGATGGACATGAGCTTGAGTAAACTCCGGGAGTTTGTGATGGACAGGGAGGCCTGGCGTGCTGCGATTCATGGGGTCGCAAAGAGTCAGACACTTCTGAGCGACTGAACTGAACTGAACGGAACTGAATGACTTCACAATGTTGACCATTTTTCCATGTGCATGCTGGCTAATTGTATAATATTTTGAGAAAATGTTTATTTCTTTTTCTATTTTTAAAAGGGTCATTTATCTTTATATTGTTCAGTTGATATTGAACAATATATTTTCATATATTTAATATATATTTATACAATGAATGTACATTAGTATTTTATATCATTAACATGTCAACACATTAGATTCATCAGATATATTATTTTAAAAAATTTTCTTCCATTTTACAGACTGTCTTTTCTCTTTTCACTTTTTTTGTTTGTGCTCTTTGATGTACAAAAGTTTACTGTGACACGAAATATTTTTTACCTATAAAATTAGGGCAATAACTTTTTCAAAACTATGCAATATGGCAATAATTTTATTGATTTTAAAATTATGTAAAACTAAATTTTCTTTGAGAATTACAGCTATGTTTGACTTTATAGGCTAAGCAGATATTTGTCTAATTGTCCCCTTGGGAAAAAAACACATAATAAATTCTCTTATTTAACAAATTAATAATTTGAGTTTCATAAAATTGTGTACCTTTTTATATCAACTCTCATTAGATTACACAATAGCCATTTTTACTTACATTTAATTCAAATAAATATACCTTTAAAGTAGAAAGAAAAAACACCCTTTCTTTTAAATGGAGGATATGCTCAATTACGACATCATACTACAGGCCACATTTGTGATCAAGAACATGGAAATTTATTCAGGGCAGGAATGGGGAGAGAAAGGGCAGAGTGGAGAACAAATGCCAAATATGGTCCTCTACACCTCAGAAAAAGCTATGCTAAGTCTTCAGAATAAGCCACTGTGATAACATTTCCATAAGCTACCTTCATCTAATCTTTATACCATCATTCTCCATTTCTACTTTATACCTAAAAGTCATTAGGTCATGCATTGTATGGAATTATTATTTTTTTAACTGACAATGTCAGAAAAAGCCCCACCCACACCACTTTTTTTTTTCCAGTTTTGAAGGCTCTGTGCAGCCTATTTTGAGATGGCAAAAAAGACTTTGAAGAGACATATATTACTCCTGATGTAACTGTGCAACATAGCAGACTCTAGTGTTGTGGTTAAATTTATATTTAATTAATTAAAATATTCTCCTTCAGTCACACTAGCTGCACATCAAGCTCTCGCTAGCTGCATGTGGTTAGTGACTATCACAGTGGGCAGTCAGTTGTTAAGAGTCTCCATCACTGAAGAAAACATTCTTGGCTAGCACTGTTCAAGGTTATGACAGTTTTAATAATGCATTATGTTAAGAAACTAAGTTATCACTATTCTACATGATAAATAATTGAGAAATTACTAAGAAAATGAAATCTATAAACCTGTCGGGGGGGAAGAGATTTTCCTCTACCCTTCTACATTCTTCTGGCTGGTCTAAGAATTAAGCTGACATAAGACAGATATAAAGGAGAAAATTAAACAGCTTACTAACATGTATACATGGGAGAGACCCAGGAAAGCTGTGTAACTTGTCAAAATGGCCAAAACACTCATTTTAAGCACCACCACAGCTAAAGAGAAAACAAGATGTTGGGAATAGTGGTTTGGGGCTTCAAGTAGTAGGAAACTGTTCATATGGAGAAGAAAAAGCAATTGTGTCATAAATAAATGTTTGCTGGGCCAGTCAGAGACCATGGGACACAGAGAACTTTAGAAAACAGATTTTGCCAGGTTCTACCCGATCTACACACCTCGTTCATATTGCTGTTATCTATCATGATACTTCCCTTCCTGGAATAGGTTCTCTATCTGCATTATTTTAGGCAGTTAAGAGGAAGGTCACATTTTATTTTCCTGAGTCTTTTGGGCCTTGATTGTTTTCAGCTCAAAATAACGTGCATGCCAAAATAATATTTTGAGGTGCAAATTTTGCTCCACTAAAAACCTTTATTACAGTATTTACTGGGAAACAGAATTGAAAATATTAGGAAAATATATCAGTTTAATTTTCAGACTCTCATGTATTGTCAGATATTCTATAGCCCAATATTTCTAAAAGCATTCAAATTTGAGAGTGCTTTTTATAGTTAATAAAATTGAACCTAATCAAGGATGTTTGCAAAGTATTTGAATAGCTTAAAAGTTACACATACACATGCACACATACATTATACTTATACATATAGTTCTTCAAAATAGGTTAACTTGAATAAATCAATTACTAATTCTGTAAAATAGAAGGAACACTATAAATGAGTTTAGACATGGTTTTGTAAAATAATTCACAGTTTCTAAGATCACATGTCTCTCCCCAGCTGTTGCTTTTCAAAAGTATCAGGGTTCAAATACAAAGAGAAACATAACTAAAGAAAACAAAACATTAACACTTTTTTTCTTTTATAGCACAAATCCCCCAAATCATTTTAAAAATAGAAGATCGCAAGTATATATTCTGGATCCAAATTTGTGAATACATAAGTAATTAATCATGAGAGAATTTGGTGAATTTGCATTAAATTGTTCAAGCCAGTAGGGTGCACACACTTTGCATTCTAAAAATATCCAAATGTAGTTTTCAATAATGGATAATATCCTGCATTGATCATTTAATCTTATATAAATATATAGGCTATATTTAGCTTTAAGAAATACATTTAACACAACACAACACACACATATTCAATTATTTCCTGAGTATATCCTTTGTTCACTAGTTAGAAGATTTCCATTTTTTAGAATCAATCCTAGTAGGGAAAGTTTATTTTCCTGATGGCTTTTATTTTATCTCCTTATATTTAATAATTTATTTTTCTTAGATCAAGTCTTATAGAGAAATTAAATAGTCCTCTATCGACAGAGTGCTTGAGTTTTGTTACCTAACTGATCTCTGGTGTTGACTCTCCTGATCTGAATGAATAAGTGCATTCTCCATTCCCCCACTGGCTTATAACAAACATACCCAAAGCTCCACTCATTGTACAATTTTAGGAGCTCCTAAATATCTCCAAAGAATGTCTTACATTCTGCCTTTAGGTAATATATTTTTCAACACCATTCCAAGGAGAAATAGTTTATGAACTCTCCTTCAACAAAACTAGTTTGCTAGGAGCAAGTATAGTTTGAAGAGTAGACTAGAGAGATTAGTCTAAAACATTGAGAATTGCCTTAGGAGAACATGTCAAAAGTGATCATAAAAGAAACAGCCCTGAGTAATGAGAGAATAACTAGTAACAAAAGTAGAGGGAAAGATAAGTAGGACAAGAGAAGATAAAAAGAAGACTGGGACTTTTCCAATGATTAGCCCCACTAATTTTTGACTTTACCTTGTAGAGTCATATCTCCATTTTTCAATTTCATTTTTATTTCAAATATATAAAATTTGGTAAAATCAAAATTTTTGCTTAAAGACAATTTTAAAATACAAATCTGTCACTTGAGATGTTAAATATGATCAAATGAAAGGCAATATATATTTTTCCAGGTTTATACTTTCTTTATACATCCAATATCACCAGTCACTCGTCACTGTATTTCCATCACTTTATGTGTCCTCCAGCATCTTATTTCAACAAGAGCAATTAATTCTGCAATGTTTCAACAAATATTGCTTTTTCTACCATCAATTATTAACTATACCTTTTCTAGTTCTTTGTATAGCAGACATAAAATATTTCTTCAAAGTGATTATTTCATAGCGATTTTTCTTTTATTATTATTTGGCAAACATTTATCAAATACTTAGTTTGTGATATATACTGGTACATACAAAACTGATAATAATCAACTTCTAATATCTCCAGTAAATTATATTCAACTCAGAAGGAAATATTCTAAATGATTTTACCTTCACAATATGGTTTCTTAGCAAAGAATCTCATTGTTTATACAGTGATGACATCAATATTGCCATTTTCTGTTTTAAACTGTCACATGGAACTCACTAACCAATTGCCACACAGCCAGCGGAACTTCACAGATCATACTACACTCATCTTTATACTTCTTAAGATACTTTCAGGTGCACACAACATAAACCTAACTCAACTGAATTTTAAAAGTAAGACAATAAAAAATCTCCACACTGTTTTCCATAGCGGCTGTACTAGCTTGCATTCCCACCAACAGTGTAAGAGGGTTCCCTTTTCTCCACACCCTCTCCAGCATTTATTGCTTGTAGACTTTTGGATAGCAGCCATCCTGACTGGCGTGTAATGGTACCTCACTGTGGTTTTGATTTGCATTTCTCTAACAATGAGTGATGTTGAGCATCTTTTCATGTGTTTGTTAGCCATCTGTATGTCTTCTTTGGAGAAATGTCTGTTTAGTTCTTTGGCCCATTTTTGAATTGGGTCATTTATTTTTCTGGAATTGAGCTGCAGGAGTTGCTTGTATATTTTTGAGATTAATCCTTTGTCTGTTTCTTCATTTGCTATTATTTTCTCCCAATCTGAGGGCTGTCTTTTCACCTTACTTATAGTTTCCTTTGTAGTGCAAAAGCTTTTAAGTTTCATTGGGTCCCATTTGTTTAGTTTTGCTTTTATTTCCAATATTCTGGGAGGTGGGTCATAGAGGATCTTGCTGTGATTTATGTCGGTGAGTGTTTTGCCTATGTTCTCCTCTAGGAGTTTTATAGTTTCTGGTCTTACATTTAGATCTTTAATCCATTTTGAGTTTATTTTTGTGTATGGTGTTAGAAAGTGTTCTAGTTTCATTCTTTTACAAGTGGTTGACCAGTTTTCCCAGCACCACTTGTTAAAGAGGTTGTCTTTTTTCCATTGTATATCCTTGCCTCCTTTGTCAAAGATAAACTGGAAATAGAACTGCCATATGACCCAGCAATCCCACTTCTGGGCACACACACTGAGGAAACCAGATCTGAAAGAGACACGTGCACCCCAATGTTCATCGCAGCACTGTTTATAATAGCCGGGACATGGAAGCAACCTAGATGCCCATCAGCAGATGAATGGATAAGGAAGCTGTGGTACATATACACCATGGAATATTACTCAGCCGTTAAAAAGAATTCATTTGAACCAGTCCTAATGAGATGGATGAAACTGGAGCCCCTTATACAGAGTGAAGTAAGCCAGAAAGATAAAGAACATTACAGCATACTAACGCATATATATGGAATTTAGAAAGATGGTAACGATAACCCTATATGCAAAACAGAAAAAGAGACACAGAAATACAGAACAGACTTTTGAACTCTGTGGGAGAATGTGAGGGTGGGATATTTAAAAAGAACAGCATGTATACTATCTATGGTGAAACAGATCCCCAGCCCAGGTGGGATGCATGAGACAAGTGCTTGGGCCTGGTGCACTGGGAAGACCCAGAGGAATCGGGTGGAGAGGGAGGTGGGAGGGGGAATCGGGATGGGGAATACGTGTAAATCTATGGCTGATTCATATCAATGTATGACAAAACCCACTGAAATGTTGTGAAGTAATTAGCCTCCAACTAATAAAAAATTAAAAAAAAAAATAAAAGTAAGACAATTATTTTCTCTAACACAGTAGTAAGTTTGAAGGTAGGTGTTACCAGAGCTCTTAACTATCAATGATGGTATTAAAGTCTTAGTTCCCTTCCATCTACTGTGTCACAAGCTTTGCTGCTGTCATGTTCTGAAGATGGTTGCTGTTGTTCATGGGAGGAGGGGGCGGCAGGGAGAGAACACCCCTCCAAATGGTTTGAGTCTCCTTCTCAGTGAGAAAAAGATTTTAGAAGTTTGCCAGTTATGTTCTTTTCAATTTATGGGTGAGAATTATGTTATAGTTCAATTCTTAAACTGATCCATGATGAGAGTAATGGGACCAGCACACATACCTTAGCCAAAAAGGATTTTATTTCATGGACTAAGTTCTACTTCCGTGGAGGACTGTGGCCACATGGAGTAGGGTGGATTCTTAAGAACAAAACAAAACAAATAAGCAAATGAAAAAAAATATTAAAATCATGGCTTGACTGAGGAGGGAACAAGGAATGATATACTTGGTGGTGAAGGCAGGCAACAGCAAGGTCTTGTTCCTTCTGATCTGTCCCATCCCTCCATCTGGCAGGTTTTACTAAACCATCTGTTTTTTAGTTGGAACATGCTAAGAGGGTCTATTCACCCTGCCTAAAATTACAGACAAATAAGATCTAAAATTCTGTCACCAATAAGACTATTTTCCTAGACAACAGTATTCTTAATCATTGAATCCCTTTCTCAAAAAATAATTTTTGGTTCCAAAACATCTTCTCAAACCTCTCACAGATGTAGAGCAAAAAACCACATAGCCTTACTAATTATGCAAAGATTATAACCCAAATGACTATTTCTTAATCCACTTTAATTTTATAAAGTTAAAATTCTTATCCCTGCTTCATTGCTAAAGAAGTTGGGATTCACGGAGCATAATAGTTTGCCTACCAACTTCATTCCTCTATCAAAATATTTCTCTTTTTTGGGAATAAGGCAAGGGCATATTTACAGGCAAATGTTCTTGCTCAACACCCAGAAGCTTCAGTTAGTGTGATACAACTCATGAAATCAGATATGAAACTTGAACTCAAATACTCTTATCAACTTCTATCCTCCTCCAGGACAACAATACATACAGAAATTATTGTAAGTGGAGGTTCATAGACTGATTATTTTCACCAAAATTACCCCATATTAATCAGGAAATTTCTGCAGTGAGTCTACTGTGAACAAGAAAAACAAAAGAGTGTTCCTTACTGCCCAGTTCTGAAAGGGTTGAGTCATAACCCACTGTAGTTGCCCACTGACAGAGCAATCTGGGAGGAACTGGGGATGAAAAACGGGACGAGACACGCTGTGCTTTGGATAAAGAGGCTCTTACATAGTCAGACGGGCATCTCAGAGGAATTTCAATGACCTCAGACTCTTGCATCTTCCATACCAAGAAAAGAACTAAATCCATTGTGCTTAGTAGCTCAGTTGTGTCTGACTCTTTGCTATCACATGGACTGCAGCCCACCAGGCTCCTCTGTCCATGGGGATTCTACAAGCAAGACTACTGGAGTGGGTTGCCATGCTCTCCCCCAGGGGATCTTCCCACCCCAGGGATTGAACGCAGGTCTCCTGAATTGCAGGAAGATTCTTTACCATCTGAACCACCAGGGAAGCCCAGTAAAATCACTAACTTGAGATATCTGTTTTTTGTGATTAGCTGTAATTTAAGATATTTGCAGCCATGAAATTAAAATGTGCTTACTCCTTGGAAGGAAAGTTATGACCAACTTAGACAGCATATTAAAAAGCAGAGACATTACTTTGCCAACAAAGGTCTGTCTAGTCAAGGCTATGGTTTTTCCAGTGGTCATGTATGGATGCGAGAGTTGGACTGTGAATAAAGCTGAGCGCCGAAGAATTGATGCTTTCGAACTGTGGTTTTGGAGAAGACTCTTGAGAGTCCCTTGGACTGCAAGGAGAGCCAACCAGTCCATCCTAAAGATAAGTCCTGGGTGTTCATTGGAAGGACTGATGCTGAAGCTGAAACTCCAATACTTTGGCCACCTCATGTGAAGAGTTGACTCATTGGAAAAGACCCTGATGCTGGGAGGGATTGGGGGCAGGAGGAGAAGGGGACGACAGAGGATGAGATGGCTGGATGACATCATTGACTCGATGGACACAAGTCTGGGTAAACTCTGGGAGTTGGTGATAGACAGGGAGGCCTGGCGTGCTGCAATTCATGGGGTCACAGAATCTGACACGACTGAGCAACTGAACTGAATTGAAGATATATCCTTGACGGCATGTATTTTCAAGCCCCCCCCACCAAGTTCATATATAATCTGGTCTCTCCCCAACCTCTTTGGAACAGCTACTCAAAGCTTCTTGAGTGACCGTCTTCCAGCTGTCATCCTCAGTAAAACCCTGAGTGAAACTAAAACTCACAGCTCTTTTGTGTGTTTTTCCTTGTCAGCAATACAGAAAGAGTAGGCTAGAAGCAGTCACAAGAGGCCATCAGTCCCATCCTAAAAACCAAACCACACTTGATAAGCTACAAAGCATTGTTTTTTTCTCAGTCAGAGGGCTGACAGTAAACAAGAAGCCTTGGAGAACTAAGTGCCAAAAGTGAGGAGCCTCATAGGAGAGAACAAACATGATTTCTCTTTACTGATAAAGCAGTGAGAGAATCAACCAAGGTAACCAGAAGACACATGGCTGAACGTCTATTTTTTCAGGGTTGAATGTTTAATGGTTGTATGTATATATGACAAAACCCCTGTGTTCTCCCTAGTGGTAACAACTAGGTAGTACTTTCCTAGGATCTTCACTTTCCCCAGTGATTGGGACAACTTGACAAAAGAAGGGAATCAAGATCTGACAGATATCTTCCTTGATGAAGGTGTGGTTTCTCCAAGTGTGAGGTAAACTTAGACTGAGTCAGAGAGAAAACCTTAGAGAAATCAGGCATGAAATCTTATACCTAAGGAAGTAATGATAATTATTCATTTATGTATATATTAATTTATGCATTTATTTTTCTTCTGCCTTATAACATGAATAATCAAGTCCAATTATGTACTTTATGCCAGGCATTGTGCATATCCATATATAATGTTTTAAAACATTATATTATAAAACTAACATTATTACTTTGAGAACTCAGTGTAAAAACTGAGACTTAGAGGATTTAAGTCTTGCTCAGAATCATGAGCAGTGGAATCACAGTTTAAAGCTATGACAGACCATAATATCTATGCTTTGCTCTGAGTAATTCAGAAATGCTGTATTCCCTACAATATTTTATATTTACATATATATTAACATATTAAAACAAAGTATTATATACTCTATGTATAATACAAATTATGTGCTAATGTATTAAAAATGAGTTCATATTTAAAATATTTTATATCACTAAAGTTCCTTAATTGGATTTATATTATACACTATAATAAATATTCACAGAAGTTTTCTTTTTTGAACATGTGATTAGTGTTTGTTTAGTATAAAATGTAGAATTGTAAACTTTAAATGAAATGAAATGCATCTTTTGTCCTCAGAGAAAGTATTTCCACTTTAAAATTTGTTTTGATTTCAGAAACAATTCAAATATTAGAACACATGTTGGCAACATAAAAGTGCTACCACAGTATTTCATTGATTCAGAAAATTCACCCCCCTGGGTTTTTTATTTACTTGTTTTTTTCTGATAGTCACAAATTGCCATGCCATCGATAACAAATGATTTGAGGAACTGTTGGTTGTTTAATCAATTTGGCTCAGTAGGAATTAGAAATACAACTAAACATGTAAAAGCTAAAAATAATATTGATACAGCAAGGGTATGAAAAATCAGTTATTTTTACTTAAGCTATCACTCATTGCTTACATCTGTGCTGCATGTTAATCACAACCTCTTAATCACTCTACAATGTAAGCCGCAAATAATATGCATGCTAGTCAAGGTTAATCTTGGTTCATTAGAGAACTGAATTTAAAATGCCTTAAGGCAAAAATAAATGGAATAAAAGAACAAAAAAGAAAGACCTCTATTAAAAGGATGCAAGTAAAGGATGCAGTCGTATTTCATAGAACTCAAGGGCAGGCAGTACATTCAGACCTCCTGGGGGCTGAGAATCGAGATGTGGAAATCTACCAAGGATGAAAGCGTCCCACATCATCAGCCTCTTCTCTCCCTGCAGCCTCATGACCTCTCATCTCTACACTTTGTAGGTCTTCTTCATTCTTCTCTCTGTAGACTGACTTTCTCTACTCTTCAATACATGAACATAACTCTGCAATTTACATTATCTTGATTCCCAACACAAATGAAGACTTAGGAAATTACTGAATGTCAAATTTAAGCTCCTGAGACTACAATACAATCGAGCTAACAAAGATGTAACCCTTTACCATAGTTGATACATTTTAGATTTTATAGCCATTAGTTGGGAAAAATTAAGTATTCTCACAATTAGATCAATACACTAGACAAAAATACATCCAAATACTTTGAACATATATGTTTAAGACATTGGTAGCCCACTCTTTGACTGTCAAACACATTAGAAATGATCAGTTCTTTACTTTGTGTGTGGAGTTACCACTTTTGTACTGAATACTCTAAGAAAAATAAAGAAAAATCTAAGAAAAATAAAGAAAATAAAAAAACACTCCCCAAAAGGAAAGAGACTTTTTGAGTTTCAAAGTTAAATATCTGAGACATATAAAATATATACCCAAAACAATGGACTTGGACTATTTCTTGAAACTGTATTCTTCACTTTAGAGGGGACACAAATTTTCTTGTTCATAGGTCAAAACTAATAGGCTAGATAAATGACCTTGCCAAGAGTCCTTGGTACTGTCCCTTCTTTTATCCCCATGAGTGAGTATCACAGAGAGTCAGGCTAGAGATATGAAAAGGGCCCAAGTCAAGCAGTGAATCTGATGCCTCCTTTTATGGAGGTAAAGACACTTTGCCAGCTTTCTCACAATTCTCTCTGCAACAGAGAGGAAGAAGCCAAATCATGATGTTCGAAACACCAAAAACAAAATGAAAATCAAAAAAAGTTTTGTAAGAGTGGTCATCTTCAAATGAATGAGAATAATTGTTACCAGAATTTTCATTGGTAAGTATGTGCAAGAGGATTAAATGGCATAAATAGGATTCTATTTGAAGTATGATGCCTATGATCATATCCTGAAAACACACACAAACACACAAACATATATATATATATATATTAGATATACTAGATAATATCTATCTAGATAATATATACTAAATACATTCAGACTATAGAGAATATCTTAAGAAAGTCCAAATAACATCAGTTAGGTCAATTAGGTCACATTCACATTAGATTAGGTCAAATCCAATGACCTTAATGTATTAATATGGTATAAATAGAAAATAATAAACTATTCAAATAGACCTACTTGTGAACTGCTAAAAATTTTTACAATAAGTGTTTGATTTTGAATGATAAGAACAGAAAAAAATAGAAAAAGCAGAAAGAAAAATAGAAGAGATGGAGACAAAAATATACATAGAAAGGAGATTTAAAATAACTGGAGTAAACCTTTCCCTCATAGTTTAAGTCATCTATCTCATTTAGACATGGGTAAAGATAGATTAAAATTAAAACCAAAATGTTTTGTAGGAGAAAAAATAGAAAATGTACCTAATAAAATTTCAATAGAAAATGACTAGATACTAAAGAATGTGACCACAAAGCAAATGGAAAGAGAAACCTAATAATTTAAAGTTCTATAAAACAAATTAAAAATATTGCCTAAGCTTTGGAAAGACACAAATCAGAACATAAACAAATTCTCATGTTTTGCAGCAAGACAGGAAGGAGGACATGAAATGAGAACTGACAGATATCAGAAAAGAATTGGAAAAAAATAAAGTTTTTTTACCGGAAGAATGAAATTCAAAGAAACCTAATCAGATATGTGTATCACAGAAGCCAAAATATGAAGACAGCAATAAAATTTGAAAGACAACATTTGGTAATTCCTCATGAAATAATTTTATCAGGAAATAATAAAGAAAAAGTTTTTGAGTGAGTACTTTATGGGGAACTTCAAAATGGGAACATAAGGCTGTCATCTCCTGAACCACAATTGAAATCTCAGATTCACTAAAAGTGGAAAAAAAATATTTTGTTTCCTGATGTGGAGCAATATGAATCTCAGAGGAGTATCTCTAAAGTGTTCATATCAAAACTGTAAATCAAATATCTAGAGCAAATTTCAAATTTTAGCAAATACAAAGAGAGAAACAAGTTAAATGACTTAATCAGAGAACAAGAAGAAACACAATGTGGGATGTTCTGAAGGGCTAAATATCACAGGTTTCCACATTAAGAATAAAAAAAAAATAGACCTAGAATATCTAACAACTAAATGTGAAACATGAACTCTGTTAAAATCCTTACTAAAAAAAAAAATCAACTTTAAATAACAGTTCTGAGAAAATAAGGAAAATGTGATAACAGAACAAGAGCATCATGGTTATATGGAGACAAATTATCTATGGCATGAAAAGACACATACTGAGTGTGTTTCTGTTTTGTGAATACGTTCATTTGTATAATTTTTTTTTAAGTTTACCCATATAAACAATGTAGAGAATGAATTTATGTTTACCAGGGATGGAAGAGTGGGAGGAAGGAATAGGCTGGGAGTTTGGGACTGACATTTTCACACTGCTATATTTGAAACAGATAACCAATCAAGGACCTACTGAATAGTACAGGTAACTCAGCTCAATGTTCTGTAAAAACCTATATAGGAAAAGAATTTGAAAAAGAATAGATACATATATATGTATAACTGAATCACTTTCCTATACACCTGAAACATAACAGTGTTAATCAACTATGCTCCAATTTAAAATAAAAATTAAAAAAGACATATATTGACATATATATGGGCCTAAGTTCTCTATATATGGGAATTTACTTAAAATTTATTAAAGAAAAAAAAAAGGACAAGTAAAGTAAATGAAGCAAAATTAAATTAATTTTGAACCTCTAATAGAGGTTCATTTACTTTACTTGTCCTTTTTATTTTCTTTAATAATTTTTAAACAAATTCCCATGTATCAAGACCTTTGGCCCATATATACTTCAATATATATATATGGGGTTTAATTCACTATTCTTCCTATTTCTCTATCTGATCATTTTAATAGAAAATGACAGAGAAAGGAGATTAAAATATACCTTGTGGGTTATGACCTAAGTAGTTTACAAATAAAATATTACAGCTTTAGGTAGTTGTTTTAGGGGAATGAAAAAATGCATAAAATTTTAATATCAGAAATCTGAAAAGACCAACAAAATAAAACAAACCAAAAAAGAATGGAAGCAAGAAATCTGCAAAAGTATAATGAGAAATTAAGCTATTGGCTGCAAACCAAAATTGTACTACCATTAATTAAAACTTGTTAGTTCTTTGAGGAGATAAATATATATATATATATATATATTATATATGTGTTTGAGAGTTTGAGAAAAATATATAATAAACATGTATAAATGAATGTGTTAATTTATAATGGACATATTTTAAAGTTAGGCTACTAGCGAGGACACCTGAAATCCAATACATTTGTTATTTTACAGTATATGAATTATTTCCTATTCAGTTGTAATTTACAATAATGAGATCAAACAAAATAGGAGCAGAGCAGAAAATAAACCTAAAAGAAAATGGCAAGGCATTACAAGTTCAAATCCTAAAATCCACTGGATGCACATGACTTATTTAACTCATGACTTCATTTTGTAAAGTTAGGCTAACATGGCTTTGAAATTAAACAAGTATCACACATATGAAATCCAAAAATATCACTTAATAATGAGGTAGAAAATTTTTTAAAATACTATATTGTACATCATACCTTAGGTAAGAATATTTCAAAATTTCAAGGGTATTTTATGACATTAATTTCAGCTTAAAAACTGCAGATTGAGAATATGCTGGAATTTATATTCACACACAAGTTCATAGAAAGAAAGAAAAACATGTACTAAAGTATAAGCTAAAAATAAAAAAGCTAATATATTGCCTCAATGTAACTCAATTAAGGGAAATATCTGTGTTTAGAAACTCTTAGATGTATTTGGAAGACGGAAATCAAAGGTTTACCTTGGGGCCGACTCTCTCAGGGAGACCCACGTGCAGCATCTGTACTCTCAGCCTGGTCGGGACTCACACGTGAAGCCATGAGCCGGGCTCCATCTGATGTTGCCACAGATAAATGTTCTGAAAAGGCCAAAGTGTTAATGAAAACCAAATTAAAATTCATAGACTGTCAGTTACATCCAGGGTTCTACTGAGTGGTAATAAGAGTTTCAAAAACAGTGAAAAAGAAGAGGAAATATTTAAAGGATTGATGGTTGCTTCAAAACTGAAAAAGATAAGTGTTCTTCTTTTAAAAGAAGCTAAGAAATCTGCATGCTCACTACTGCGATAGTGATTTTTAAATCGTGAAACACATTTTTTTTCCTGTAATATGTACATAAGACTGTCTAAAATATTTGTCAAAGAAAAAAGAAGGGATTTTTGCTTTACCAGAAAACTAACAGTATGAAAAGATCTAAATTTTTATAAGATGTACTATTATCACAACGATGTATAGATAGACCCAAGGCATAGCAAAGATAATTCAGAAACAACTTGATGATTATCTATTAATTAAACAATGGAAAGTAAATTTAGAGGATGAAAGACATTTTCAAAAATTAATTATGAAGTAATTGTTAAGTAATTAATAATTGTGAAAATATAGGCTATAAAAATATTGGTCAAAAAGTGACAGCTAGTTTAAACTGATTAAAAAACAACTACAGAACTGTTAAAAATATGGGGCAATTTTATAAATTTGGAATAGGTTTGTATTAGTTTTCTATTGCAGTTGTAACAAATTACCACACATTTTGTGGCTGAAAACAATGTCAATTTATTTTTGTTCTGTTCTCGAGGTCAAAGTCCAAAACAGGTTTTATTAATGTGAAATAAACGTGCCTGCAGGAAGATCCCCTAGAGAAGGAGATGTCTACCCACTCCAGTGCTCTTGCCTGGAGAATTCCATGGACAGAAGAGCCTGGCAGGCTACAGTCCATGGGGTCGCAAAGAGTCAGACATGACTGAGCAACTGTGCAACAAAGATGCCTGCAGAGTGGTCCTCCCACCAGAAGCTTTAGGAAAGAATGCCTTTCCTTTGCTTTTCTAACTTCTTGTCTTCAAATCCAGAAGTGTAGCATCCTCAAATCTCTCTCTTAAATTTCATAACATCTTCTCTCTCAAAAAGAGCCTTGTGATTACATCAGACCCACCCATATAATCCAGGATAATAAACTTCACATCTTAAGATTCTTAACTAAATCACAACTATGCATGCTCAGTCCATCAGTTGTGTCTGACTCTGCAGCTTCAGGGACTGTAGCCCTCCAGGCTCCTCTGTCTGGAGATTTCTCAGGCAAGAATACTGGAGTGGGTTGTCATTCCCTTCTCCAGGGGACCTTCCCTATCCAGGGATCCACCAGAGAAGCCCCTAAATCACATCCTATTTGCCATTTAAGGTAACGTGTTTTAGGAATTAGGGCATGGAAATCTTAGGACATCCTTCTTCAGCCTATCAAGGTACATTGTTTCTCAAAATAACATTCAGAAGTTCTTAAAGATAAGTACTGATAAGTTTGATGACATTAATGTTTTAAATTCCTATGAAACAAATGATACCACAAAGTCACATGGCTAGATACAGACTGGAAAAAGAAAATATCTGCTATATTTATAATGAACACTGCTACTTAATATATTAAAAAAAACAAAAAAAATTAAAAATTAAAAAAAGGTAGTTGACTTGAATAATATGCAGTTGACTAATAAAAACCTGAAAAATAATTTCATGGATCAGAAGGATGGAAATTTAAATCAATTAAATTATCAAAGGCAGGAAGAGAAGGGGATGACAGGATGAGATGGTTGGATGTCATCGACCACTTGATGGACATGAGTTTGAGCAGGCTTTGGAGTTGGTGATGGACAGGGAAACTTGGTGTGCTGGTGAGATGGTTGGATGGCATCACTGACTCGATGGACATGGGTTTGGGTGGACTCCAGGAGTTGGTGATGGATAGGGAGGCCTGGCGTGCTGCAGTTCATGAGGTCGCAAAGAGTCGGACGCTGAACTGACTGAGCCACTAAACTGAACTAAAGGCCTTCAAGACAAGATACTTGTTCCTTAATTCTTTCTGACTACATAATGTATAGTAAAGGGGATTCCAGGGTGGCTCCATAGTAAAGAACTCACCTGCCAATGCAGGAGATGCAGAAGACACAGGTTCAGTCACTGGGTTGGGAAGATCCCCTGAAGGAGGAAATGAATATCCACTTCAATATTCTTGCCTGGAAAATCTCATGGACAGAGGAGCCTGGTGGGCTAGAGTCCATGGAGTTGCAAAGGGTCAGACATGACTGAGCACAGTGAATAATAAACTTTTAGTAGACTGCTTTATAAATTTTGTTGGAATTTAACAAATATCTTGAATTTTCACATGAGCTTAAACTAAGGCTTGTATTTGTCTCAATTTCTAATTAACATTTGTAAGAAAAATATTGTGAAATGAGAAAAAAAATCTCAAAACACTTTTTGTTGAATTTTGAGTGCAAAATAGCAATTTCATTGAGAATATGCATTTTTGATGGATTAGATAATAGTATAATTTAAGTTTTTTAATATTCCTTCACTTGTGATACTTTCTCTTCCACAGACATTAACTGAACCTCCAACTCCAGCCAGATACTTAAAAGGAATTAAAGTTAAAAATGTGGATAGATAATCACCATCCTTCCCCACTGCTTAAATCATCAATTCAAAAGGCAGATTTCCTGAATGTATTTTTAAAACTCATATCTTTCCCCAGATACACCTATTTATCTCTTGGATCTTCTTGTATTACACCTGCCTTTTATTCTGATTAAATTAATTTGTGGAATGCGTGACAATGTGACAGTGTAAACTGATTTGATATATGTGGTCAATATGTTTTCAGCAATAAGTTTAGTGAATATGGAGTTGGAAAGAACAGGAAAGCTAATTTTTATCAACATGCCTTCTTGAACCCTTGTGGCTCAACTGGTAAAGAATCCACCCATAATGTGAGAGATCTGGGTTCGATCCCTGGGTTGCAAAGATCCCCTGGAATAGGGAATAGCTACTGACTCTAGTATTCTGGCCTGGAGAATCCCATAGATGGAGGAGCCTGATGGTCTATAGTCAATGTGGTCGCAAAGAGTGACTTAACACACATATGTTGTAAAAAAATTCACGTTTTCCGTCCGATTAGCAGCTACCAGTCCTAATCTAGGACAAATTTTGATGTCCCTTAGACACTGTTAATATGGTAAATTCATATATACATAAGTTTAAAAAAATCTTAATTGAATATGCTAATAGTTCATGTATACGCATGGAGGGCAATACAAATAGAAAGTACACACTGGTCAGCAGAAGATGTATCATGAAACTAAGGAAATACAGCCATTCAAGGTCTTACCCTGTGCTCTGACTTCCCTTCCATCACAATGCTCCTAGGATCTGCTGAAATGGAGAGACTTGAAGGACTTTTTGGCAATTTAGCTGAGAATTAGCTGAGTTGGAACAATGCAATTTTTACAGTAAATCTGAAAAATGTCTTCTTATGTCAATAAAACAAGTGAGGAAAAGTTAAAATCCCCTAACATATAAGAATAGGAAGTGTATCTTCTTTTATGAACAAACATGCACATATAGGAAGTGTTATCTTCTTTTACTAACATTAGATTTATGTACTTTTTTTTTGCCACTTTATGATTATTGGTTTTATTTTTATATTTTTTTCCATTTATTTTTATTAGTTGGAGGCTAATTACTTTACAATATTGTAGTGGCTTTTGCCATACATTGACATGAACCAGCCATGGATTTACATGTGTTCCCCATCCTGAACCCCCCCCTCCCACATCCCTCCCCATCCCATCCATAGATTTATGTACTTAACAAAATGAGAGAAATTTCAGAAAAATTTAATGAGATCACTTTAAAAATCTGATAAATATGACAAAATACTAGATTTCTTCATTGAGAAGCAAAGTCTAACATTTTTCAGACTTTAATAAAAGCAGAAATAATTAAGAAAAATTTAACATTTGAATTAAAATAATGAATAATCACTTTACCAGATAATTTTTGAGAACCAGTGATATGTGATGTACATTAAAACTGAAATTCATGCTGATTTCTCATAAACTATTGACACTGAAAAAGATATTAAAATAAAAATATCAAACAAAAGTAAGGCTATTGAAAATTAAGTGATTAATAATAAATATAATCAACTCAAATGTGTTTTGGACTTCTCACTGCTCAAGAATAGAGTAAATAATAAAAAATAGTACAGCTCAATGTGCACAAGTGATGTCTTCCAAACTTTGACACCAAAAATCCTACATGTTTGTAATATATTGTTAACAAACTTGTGAAGCTGAAAGCAGCATGGCTTGTGTGCTGGAGCAGCAAGACGCCAAAAGGAGATACCCCAAATCCAAGGTAAGGAGCAGCAGCTGTGTGTTTCTGGAGCAGCCGTGAAGGGATACCCCATGTCCAAGGTAAGAGAAACCCCAGTAAGATGGTAGGCGATAAGAGAGGGCATCAGAGGGCAGACAGACTGAAACCACAATCATAGAAAACTAACCAATCTAATCACATGAACCACAGCCTTGTCTAACTCAATGAAACTAAGCCAGGCCATGCAGAACTACCCAAGACGGATGGGTTGTGGTGGAGTTCTGACAAAATGTGGTTCACTGGAGAAGGGAATGGCAAACCACTTCAGTATTCTTGCCTTGAGACCCCATGAACAATATGAAAAGGCAAAAAGATAGGACACTGAAAGATGAACTCCCCAGGTCAGTAGGTGCCCAATATGCTACTGGAGATCAGTGGAGAAATAACTTCAGAAAGAATGAAGAGACACAGCCAAATCAAAATCAACACCCAGTTGTGGATGTGACTGGTGATAGAAGAAAAGTCCAATGCTGTAAAGAGCAATATTGCATAGGAACCTGGAATGTTAGGTCCATGAATCAAGACAAATTGGAAGTGGTCAAACAGGAGATGGCAAGAGTGAATGTCGACATTTTAGGAATCAGTGAACTAAAATGGACTGGAATGGGTGAATTTAACTCAGATGACCGTTATATCTACTATTGTGGGCAAGAATCCCTTAGAAGAAATGGAGTAGCCATCACAGTCAACAGAAGAGTGCAAAATGCAGTACTTGGATGCAGTATCAAAAATGACAGAATGATCTCTGTTCGTTTTCACGGTAAACCATTCAGTATCACGGTAATCCAAACCTATGCCCCAACCAGTAATGCTGAAGAAGCTGAAGTTGAATGGTTCTATGAAAATCTACAAGACCATTTAGAATTAACACCCCAAAAAAATGTCCTTTTCATTATAGGGGACTGGAATGCAAAAGTTCGAAGTCAAAAAGCACCTGGAGTAACAGGCAAATTTGGCCTTGGAGTACAGAATGAAGCAGGGCAAAGGCTAGCAGAGTTTTGCCAAGAGAACGCACTGGTCATAGCAAACACCCTCTTCCAACAACACAAGAGAAGACTTCACACATGAACATCACCAGATATCCAACACTGAAATCAGATTGATTATATTCTTTGCAGCCAAAGATGGAGAAGCTCTATACAGTCAGCAAAAACAAGACTGGGAGCTGATGTGGCTCAGATCATGAACTCTTTATTGCCAAATTCAGACTTAAATTGAAGAAAGTAAGGAAAACCACTAGACCATTCAGGTATGACCTAAATAAAATCCCTTACGATTATATAGTGGGAGTGAGAAATAGATTTAAGGGACTAGATCTGATAGACAGAGTGCCCAACTATGGACAGAGGTTCGTGACATTGTACGGGAGACAGGAATCAAGACCATCCCCAAGAAAAAGAAATGCAAAAAAGCAAAATGGCTGTCTGAGGAGGACTTACAAATAGCTGTGAAAAGAAGAGAAGGGAAAAACAAAGGAGAAAAGGAAATATATACCCATTTGAATGCAGAGATCCAAAGAATAGCAAGGAGAGATAAGAAAGCCTTCCTCAGCAATCAATGCAAAGAAGTAGAGGAAACCAATAGTATAGGAAAGAGTAGAGAAAATTGGAGATACCAAGGGAACATTTCATGCAAAGATGGGCTCAATAAAGGACAGAAATGGTATGGACCTAACAGAAGCAGAAGATATTAAGAAGAGGTGGCAAGAATACACAGAGGAACTGTACAAAAAAGATCTTGATGACCGAGATAATCACAATGGTGTGATCACTCACCTAGAGTTAGACATCCTAGAATGAGAACTCAAATGGGCCTTAGGAAGCACACTATCAACAAAGCTAATGGAGGGAATGGAATTCGAGTTGAGCTATTTCAAATCCTGAAAGAGGATGCTGTGAAAGTGCTGCACTCAACATGCCAGCACATCTGGAAAACTCAGCAGTGGCCACAGGACTGGAAAAGGTCAGTCTTCATTCCAGTCCCAAGGAAAGGCAATTCCAAAGAAAGCTCAAACTACCACACAATTGCACTCACCTCACACGCTAGTAAAGTAATGCTCAAAGTTCTCCAAGCCAGGCCTAAGCAATACATGAACTGTGAACTTCCAGATGTTCAAGCTGGTTTTAGAGAAGGCAGAGGAACCAGAGATCAAATTGCCAACATTCGTTGGATCATCAAAAAAGCAGGGGAGTTCCAGAAAAAAATCTATTTCTGCTTTATTGACTGTGCCAAAGCCTTTGACTGCGTGGATCACAATAAACTGTGGAAAATTCTGAGAGATGGGAATACCAGACCACCTGACCTGCCTGTTGAGAAATCTGTATTCAGGTCAGGAAGAAACATTTAAAACTGGACGTGGAACAACAGACTGGTTCCAAATAGGAAAAGGCGTACATCTAGGCTGTATTATGTCACCCTGTTTATTTAACTTATATGCAAAGTACATCATGCGAAATGCTGGGCTGGATGAAGCACAAGCTGGAATCAAGATTATCAGGAGAAATATCAATAACCTCAGATATGCAGATGACACCACCTTTATGGCAGAAAGTGAAGAAGAACTAAAGAGCCTCTTAATGAAAGTGAAAGAGGAGGATGAAAAAGTTGGCTTAAAGCTCAACATTCAGAAAACTAAGATCATGGCATAAGATCCCATCACTTCATGGCAAATAGATGGGGAAACAGTGGAAACAGTGTCAGACTTTATTTTTGGGGGCTCCAAAATCACTGCATATGGTGATTGCAGCCATGAAATTAAAAGACGCTTACTCCTTGGAAGGAAAGTTATGACCAACTTAGACAGCATATTAAAAAGCAGAGACACTACTTTGCCAACAAAGGTCTGTCTAGTCAAAGCTATGGTTTTTCCAGTAGTCATGTATGGATGTTAGAGTTTGACCATAAAGAAAGCTGAGCACTGAAGAATTGTTGCTTTTGAACTGTGGTTTTGGGGAAGACTCTTGAGAGTTCCTTGGACTGCATGGAGATCCAACCAGTCCATCCTAAAGGAGATCAGTACTGGGTGTTCATTGGAAGGCCTGATGCTGAAGCTGAAGCTCCAATATTTTGGCCACCTGATGCAAAGAGCTGACTCATTTGAAAAGACCCTGATGCTGGGAGGGATTAGGGGCAGGAGGAGAAGGGGATGACAGAGGATGAGATGGTTGGATGGTATCATCAACTCAATGGACGTGAGTTTCTGTAATCTTCTGGAACTGGTGATGGACAGGGAGGCCTGGCGTGCTACGGTCAATTGGGTGCAAGGAAACCATCCAAAAAGAAGATAAATTTCTATGTGCCATTGTAGAAGAAATTTTAAATGGTCTCTTAAGTCTATCCAAGAATCCATTAAATATCCCTTGTTTTAAAATATTGTGCTTTATAAAATACTGTGCTTTATAGAATTTAGCTGAAATTTGACGAGACCAATATAAACTAACTAAATGTGATTATACAAGTTTATTTTAGCTAGTTTCTCCCTTCTCAATTTTAGACAAGATTTTAACGTCTGTAGACTTGAAGGAAGTGAAAACAGTGAAAGTATTAGTTGCTCAGTTTTGTCCAACTCTTTACAACCCCATTGACTACAACCCACCAGGCTCCTCTGTCCATGTAATTTCCTAGGCAAGAATACTGGAGTGGGTAGCTATTCCCTTCCCCAGGGGATCTTCCTGAACCATGATCAAACCTGGGTCTCCCTCATTGAATGCAGATTAAAAACAGTACCCTAAAATGCATAAGATTCTCTGAAACACAAACCTATTTGTAACTTCTTTCTACAGTATTTTCATAAGACTTCATTTATTAAGGAACTCTTATGTTCTTATCTGCATAACAGGGTGTGCTATACAGATACTGATATTATACAGATCTATTAAACACTGCCCTCAAAACTATCAATCTACTGCCAGTAATATATGTAAGCAAATAATTAGTATAATATAGTAAAGTGTGATTTTATAGTATGTATCACTATAGTTCTTCTTAAAAACAAAAAATATTGGAACTGACATCCTAGAGAAGTCGTGTTTGACCTGAATCTTAGTGAATGAGAAGGAAATCACTGTATGTATGAGTTTTAGAGAATTTGCGATAGCCAAGTGCAGAATTACATACAATGGACTCTGGGAGATCATGGCATTCAGGGAAGCTTGTGAAATTTGATATCAGTGGTCTTCATGCCTTTTTGGTTGCAAATAAACTCCTTAAATTTTGTAAAACCATATTCCACACTGGTCACTTTTCAGTTGATATCTAGAATTCATCATATCTTTTCAATGCAAACATTTTAAAATTAAATTACATCACTCATTTAAATATGTATGATTAAATCTAAATACCTTATATTAATAAATTTGACACCACTACCTCCACTTAAAAATATAAAACATAAACCCTTTCACAGTAGGCATTATTCCATCACTCTTTTTACTCCTTTACCAAACACGTCTTTTCCATTTCTTCCATAGGCTGGAATCGTAAAGGAATATACATTTATGCTTTAAAGTCCTTTATTAGTTACCATGTTAAAATGACATTCAACATAATTTTTATATAAAGTAAAATTTAACTCAATTTTGTGTGATGACAAGAACCTAAGTTTAAAAATGTTCAGTGGAATTGAGCTGTCATTATAATTACTAGTCCAGTTCAGTTCAATCACTCAGTCATGCCCAACTCTTTGCTAACCCATGGAACTACACTATGCCAGGCCTCCCTGTCTATCACCAACTCCTGGAGTTTACTCAAACTCAAGTTTATTGAGTCAGTGATGCCATCCAAAAATCCTCTCATCTCATCCTCTGTCATCCCCTTCTCTAGCCTTCAATCTTTCCCAGCATCAGGGTCTTTTCAAATGAGTCAGCTCTTCACATCAGGTGGCCAAAATATTGGAGTTTCAGCTTCAACATCAGTCCTTCCAATGAACACCCAGGACTGATCTCCTTTAGGATGGATGGGTTTGATCTCCTTGCAGTACAAGGGACTCTCAAGAGTCTTCTCCAAAACCATAGTTCAAAGCATCAATTCTTTGGCACTCAGCATTCTTTATAGTTCAACTCTCACATCCATTCATGACTACTGGAAAAACCATAGCTTTGACTAGACAGACCTTTGTTACAAAGTAATGTCTCTGCTTTTTAAAATGCTGTCTATGTTGGTCATAACTTTTCTTCCAAGGAATAAGCATTTTTTATTTCATGGCTGCCATCACTATCTGCAGTGATTTTGGAGCTCCCCCAAAAATACAGTCTGCCAGATTTTCCTCATCTATTTGCCATGAAGTGCTGGGACCTTATGCCATGATCTTAGTTTTCTGAATGTTGAGCTTTAAGCCAACTTTTTCATCCTCCTCTTTCACTTTCATCAGGAGGCTCTTTAGTTCTTCTTCACTTTCTGCCATAAAGGTGGTGTCATCTACATATCTGAGGTTATTGATATTTCTCCCAGCAATCGTGATTCCAGCTTGTGCTTCATCCAGCCCAGTGTTTCTCATGATGGACTCTGCATATAAGTTAAATAAACAGGGTGACATAATACAGCCTAGACGTACTCCTTTTCCTATTTGGAACCAGTCTGTTGTTCCATGTCCAGTTTTTAAATGTTGCTTCTTTGACCTGAATACAGATTTCTCAACAGGCAGGTCAGGTGGTCTGGTATTCCCATCTCTCAGAATTTTCCACAGTTTATTGTGATCCACACAGTCAAAGGCTTTGGCACAGTCAATGAAGCAGAAATAGATATTTTTCTGTAACTCTCTTGCTTTTTCAGTGATCCAGCAGATGTTGGCAATTTGATCTCTGGTTCCTCTGCCTTTTCTAAAACCAGCTTGAATATCTGGAAGTTCATGGTTCATGTAATAATTGTTAGTAGTACATGACAATTTAAAACAGTATTTTTATTTTATAGGCTTTGCTAAATATTTATTATAATAATCTTGTTTCTACAAATAGAATCCTTGGTGTTATCAATAGAACTGTTTTTATCTTTTGTCACATGTACATGAATGACTACTACTTATTACTGAATATGAGTCTTCAGTATAAATTTTATTCCTGTATTTCTTTTCTTTTTTAGGTATGTGTTTAAACAATATGTTCACATAAATGGATTTAATGAAAGCTGCTTCATTATAGCAAGATTTCTCAGTTCTTTGAACTTCCTAATAGCTATATGCCAAAAATTACATAGCTACCCATCTTCAAAATTATTTTTAATAATCTATCATTTGACAATTCTAATGTTTTTCTGCCATTGTGTTGAAACTAAATAATGGGAAAACTGAACAAGAGGATTCTTTTATTTAGTCATAAGTGTCATTCACTTTTGTCAACCTTAATACTTCTATTTATACCCGAGAGTACCTCAGTTATAAGCCCTCTGGGGCAAGCCACCATAGGCAGGGTGACCATATAGTTTATCATCCAAACTGCAAATACATGTGGGCAATACTAATAAGCAAGCAAGATAAACAAGCATAATCCTGACACTGGCAAATCAAGATTTAACCGTCTGCTAATGACAAAAAATAAGTATAAAAGACAGATGGGGGCATGTCATTCTCTGAATGAAAGTTACAGAAATGATTCTGTAGAGGGAGAAATGAGAAACTGTGGACTTATTTTCTTAGGTAACATATTTTTAAATAGATATATTTTGAGAAATTTGCATATCTGAAAGTTGAGATCTTAAAACTTCCGGTCATATACATCTATTTTGAGGACCCGATCTAGTGTTTTAAGAATATAAGAAGGAGTAGAAAAACATGTGGATTCACTGCAAAGGACCTTTGCTATAATGCTGATCCATTCTGAACTTCTTTAAGTAATATAAAATTATGTTCTAGGGCAACTGAGACCCCTCAATGTATCTCTGCATCATAAGCTAGGGTAGCATGTATTATTAAAGTGTCTGCAAGGATTGTACTGATCTCATACCTCAAATTAATGTAACAAGTTAATGTCTCAATCTTCTTTTCACTCACAGAGAAAAGTCTGCACAAGCATCTTATACAGTCCTAAATGTATGTGATATACCTCTCACACTTTTCTGTGCTCAGCACAACTATCCATATGGCAAAGATAGAGTGAGGCAGGTGTAGGGAAAACCCTAGAGAAATAAGTGTATTGGAGACAAATCTCCCTGTTGCAAATGCCTCCCCTATTTTTTTTTCCTGGAAACTTTTTTTCTTTTAAATATTGGTTGATTTTTAATCTTTTTATTCATTTAATAATTTGTCCCATTATTTGGTATTTCAAGGAGAACATGAAAAATTTCTTTGTAACCCACATGCATGCTAAGTCACTTAACTCATGTCCCGATTCTTTCCGACCCCATGGGCTGACTGTGGCCCACCAGGCTTCTTGCCCATGGGATTTCCCAACAAGAATACTAGAGTGGATTGCCATTTCCTTCTCTGGGGGATCTTCCAGACCCAGGGATCAAACCCATGTCTCTTAAATCTCCTGCATTGATATGAGGGTTCCTTACCAATAGCACCATCTGGGAAGTGCTGTTACCCAAATGCCAAACCAGAGGAATTTAGGTACTTAGATTACTTAAATCCAAACATATAGTCTCTAGCATTGTGATTTATCTATAACATTCTTAACCAATGTATTCAATAAATTTGTATCCAGATATCAGCAGAAACATTCAATTCAGCTTGCTGAGAGGTAAAGAGAAGAAATAAAAATAAAGAAGCCAACTTTGGGAACTTTTAAAACATGCTGCTTAAAGAACAGTCTCCTCTTCCTCTCTTGCTAGGACTTCACTACATGTATCTCCTGGATCACAATTTTGCTCCTTTTCCTAGAATATTCCCTAGTACTCTCCATGTGTAAGAAGACATGAACTCCCCCTTGACCTTGTATTTCTGATCTAGAGAGAGCTATGTGATGGAATCTCTTCTATTTAGACAGCCTTTCCATTCCCTGACTATTCATTCCTTTTCCATCTACTGTATGAATATATAGGCGGGTACCAAGAATCTGCAAATTCAATTTTCACTCCTCTCCTTTACTTGGCTTAAGTATGTTCACAGATATTTTGGCCACGGTTTCTGCAAAACACTCATTGTTAGCTGGTATGTCTTCTTGTTAATTTGATTTTTATATTTGTCTGATGGATATATATTTGCTTTTTAACAATTCATTTTCTGGAATTTTTTGTTTTTTATTTGTTGTTTTGACTGTAAAGTTTCTTAAAGTAATGGCTTTTTCTTGTTTTATATTCACTGGTGTAGAGGAGATAATAAATATTGAATGAATAACAGAAAAATATTCTTTATGAAATGGTTTCATTGAATACATAGAATCTGGAGATTTATACCTGATGCAATAACACAAGCTTAAGTGGTGGAGCTCACTTAAGCAATTGTTGCAAGGAAACAAATTTAGGTTTTATTTTTCTCAATTGTAAGTACCTTACCTGTTTCACTAATCTTTGGCCTTTTCTTGATTATCACTCATTTATTTTGATTTATTTTGCTTCCTTTTCTAAAATATAACAAGCTTTGTTCTATTTTTAAAATAAATGCACTTAAATCTGTGTGTTTCTCCCTATGTTCTGTTATATCTACATGCAACATCTCCACCATGTCACATTTTTATTATTATTTAGTTCAAAATGTACCTACTTCATTGTGATTTTTTCACAAACCTCTTAATAGAGGGATTATTTAGAAGTACATAGGAAGTATCCAAACAAATGAACTTTTATTGTATCTTTTTAAAATAACTGATTTGTAATTTAATTTATCCCTAGTCAAATAACATACTAGAGACTGATATCTGTAATTAAATTTTGAAAAAAGCGCTTCACATGTACACTTGGTATCACCTTTGTGTAACCTCAAGTCAGCAGCTGTAACTTCTTTTTGTTCCTATGCTTGCCTCTAGCATTACCCCCTTACTGCCTCCAAATTGCAGCTTTTAATTTTCTGTGTGCTAGGAAATCAAAATAAGCAAGTACTTAAAAACAAAACAAAACAAAACAAAAAACAGTGTCTAAAATAAGCCTGTATAGGACCTGAGGGACTTTTCTACGAAGAAAGTGTTTGGCTTTTAGTTCACAATCCACATCACATTTATATCTATTGAGGCTACTGAGAAACATATGTTTGTTGATTTTTCAGGCTCATGACTATTTTCTGATTAGCTGAGTTTATCAAATTTATAATGAATGCCCACTAAATGGCAGGCACTGGACCTGAACTGAATTTACAGATGTGAAAAAGACAGTATTCACTCTCAAGAATACTTAATTATTCGCTCTTAGGCTTCAGTAGGGTAGAAACTCACAGGCATGTGCATGCACACAGACACACACAGACACACACAGAAAATGTCGATGTTGCTGCTGTTGCTAAGTCATTTCAGTTGTGTCCGACTCTGTGCGACCCCATAGACAGCAGCCCACCAGGCTCCTCTGTCCCTGGGATTCTCCAGGCAGGGATACTGGAGTGGGTTGCCATTTCCTTCTCCAATGCATGCATGCATGCTAAGTCACTTCAGTCGTGTCCGACCCCGTGCGACCCTACAGACAGCAGCCCACCAGGCTCCTCCATCCACAGGATTCTCTAGGCAAGAATACTGGGGTGGGTTGCCATTTCCTTCTCCAGAAAATGTCGATATATCCCAACAATTGCTATGTAAAAGGCTCATGTATGAGAGTCCAGGGTAGGCACCCAATCCATTCTGGACTGTGTGGGGGGTTTGGGCTGGTGAGAGGAGACAAGAAAAGGCATTGTGGTAGAGAGGATGCTCCGAAGGCCTTCCACAACTCGTAGGCAGAGGGGAAAACAGAGGAACAGCAGAGCAGGGAAGGGTACTACAGGGCACACACTGGACTGTACGGTGCTCAGCAGAAAAGTATCAGAGAAAGTGCTTGGACTGAGATTTGATCTGTGGCTAAAAGGTTTTGCATACACAGAAAAAAAAATAAGAGAGTTACTAATCGATATTACGATATAATTTAAATCATTCTGTTAAAAAAATCTTTTTTTTTTTTTTTTTTGGTCTGCCATTAAGCAAGTTCTTGGTACACCAAGTTTGTGGAGCTGTTCTGACCACAGTTTTCCTCCATATGATCCTTAATAGGTTCAGAAAAATCAAGTGAAATTGGAGGTTCATAGCTTTTTAGTTAAAATATGTATGAATTTTATATTTTGTGGAGGAGTGAACTCAAATACTATTATGTATTTTTCATTCTCAGTAGATAACCCATCTCAAAAAATGCAGTTTCTCCTCCAAGTTTGTGTTTAAGATCTCCAACTAATCACCAACATTTTTTCTTTCTTTTTTTGGTGTTTTGCTGGTAATCTAAGCGCCATCATGGCCTTATGTCTGAATGATAGGCAATATTCACATCATTTCACCTCAAACTTTGATGTGCTCAGAAATTGCCTTGTTAAGATACAGAATACCAGACTCCATTCTCAAACATTCTTATCCCACTGGCCTGGAGTAGAGTCAGACAGCATAACTAACAAGTTCCCAAATGATGTTAACGCTATGGCCCATGGTTCACTTACAAGAACACTGCTTCACACCATAATTTCAACAAAAAGCTGACATGCTTGTAAAAGCACGTTAGTAGTAACTGTTGTATATGGCTGTTTCAAGTCCCTAAAAGCTTGTACCAGAGGTTCTCCTGGCTACATGTGGCTAGCTTAGTGTGTGAAAATAACTTGATGTAGGACACTGAATCATAGGTAAAAAAATCTAAGACCCACCCCTTCAGCATTCCACCTTGAGCCCAACTCTTCCTTCCTTGTGTGTGTGTGTGTGTGTGTGTGTGTGTGTATGTGTTTGTGTATGCGCTAAGTCGCTTCAGTCATGTCCAACCCTTTGTGATCCCATGGACCAATCTCCTCTGTCCAGGGGATTCTCCAGGCAAGAATATTGGAGTGGGTTCCATGCCCTCCTCCAGGGGATCTTCCTGATTGAAGGACAAAATCTGGGTCTCTTATGTCTCCTGCATTGGAGGTAGTTCTTTACCACTAGCACCACCTGGGAAACCCTTGAGTTGAGGTCAACACCAAATACAGTATAACTTTCAAAGAAATATAAGCCCAAAACCAAAAGTAGTGAGGTCAATTTAAATCTTAAGTAATTAGCCTCCAACTAATAAAAATAAATGGAAAAAAAAAAAATCTTTACTGGAACCTTTCCAAAAAGCCGAGGTGAAAGTTTATCTATAAAAAGGTTGTTTTATAGCTCAGTTTTTTCCCTCTCTCTTTAAATCAATATAAACAATAACTGCATCAATAACCAACATTTTTCTCCTACTTCTAGCTAATATCCCCCAATCCCCCAAACAAATCTGACCTCATGAGCCCTTGACTTTTCAACCCATGCAGTTTTTATTGACCTTAACTTATGATCTGTTCCTGTTTCTATCCTGTTTTTCCTTCCCTATTGTGTTTAATGAATCACACACTCTAGACTGAATGAGTTTGAAGCCTGGCTCAGGAACTCAGGACATGTGTGAATGTGAGAAAGCTTCTTAAAATCCCTGTGCCTCAGTTGCCTCATCTGTAAGTTGAGGATTCTGATAAAACCTACTCACAAGGTCATGTAGAATTAAGTCAGTTAATTCTTGTAAAAGTCTTAGAATAGAGCCTTGAACTCAGGAGGGGCTTTGTAGTTATTCACTATTATCACAAGGTCTGTCTACCACATTCTGTGCATATGCGTTATGCATATTTGTGATTTTCTAAAAAGTAAGGACAAATCTATGCATTTCCTACTGACTTATTAGAAACTAAGAGGTGATTTCAGAGATAACAGAATTACCAACTTATCTAAATATAATGAGAATGAATGATTTAAAATAAATTATTATGAACACAAGATTATCTTTTTCTCAGTTATTAAGATAGCTTGCAAGGACCAGAACTCTGATCCTCACTGTCCATTCATTAACAGTTGAAGAATGTCAGATGATGCACATAATGCTTTCTTCTTCACCAAGAATCTCTCTTCTTTAAATAATCACCAATATGAAGATTCAACTATGATATCACAGTGTAATAACATCCAGTTCTAACCTACACACAATTAAATCCTTGTACTCACTTTTCCTAACAAGATTTCTTCTCAGAATTGTCTGTGTGGCCTGTTGCCTGGCTGCAGAGAGTCAATAAAGCTCACATTCCTTTATTCATAAACAGATTTTTTTACTTCAGAAGGGGACCTCCAACACTGGCAACAGTTAAGAATTATAGCAAATATGTCTATATCTAAGTCGATATCTTTTTGCATGAGAAAATTTTAAAAATTGCCTAAAGATAATTATAAAAAGTTTCATGAAAAGATTTAGTTTGCAGATAAGGTGTTCATAGCTGATATGCGCTCAATGCTAAATGAAGAGGGACAGGCAGTGTCCTTTAAGAAGAAAATAATGCAATAATTTCAATTACACAGATCTGTAGGTCCTTTCCAAAGAAAGAAAGTGAAAGTGAAATATGCTCAATCCTGTCTGACTCTTAGGAATTCTCCAGGCCAGAATATTGGAGTGGGTAGCCTTTTTGTTCTCCAGGGGAACTTCCCAACCCACGGATCAAACCCAGGTCTCCTGCATTGCAGGTGGATTCTTTACCAGCTGAGCCACAAAGGAAGCCCAAGAATACTGGAGTGGGTAGCCTGTCCCTTTTCCAGCAGATCTTCCCAACCCAGGAATCCAACCGGGGTAATACACCCTAAAACAAAAACCTCAAAAAATCCAGAATGTGTTTTGAAGAGTGAGGCTCTGTAACTCAAGCTTCTAATCAATACTGTAGATAGAGGGAAATAAGAATTCTCTCTATGGCTATGGTATTTGGTGACAAGACTCCTCTAGGGAGACTTTTTACTTCAAGCATATAAAACCATAGAAAGCAAAAACATATGTTAAAAGTATTTGTGACCATCTCTGTTATTTTATTAGGAAGAATTTTATGCTGACTCAACTAACATCCAAATCAGTTATTTAGTATTTCAGTATTTAACATTTTTTTCTGTGGGAAAATACTTCAGAAAAAACTATTTTGAGTTAAAAGAAGAAAAATTTGAACGATTTGAATTTAACCTTCTTTTCAGGTAGACAAAAGTCACTATTCTTAAGTTGAAAATATAAACACATATCAAACAAATGTCCTTTATATGATCATACTGTTATATTCAAATTGATACAAGTCTAACTTTTTGACAAATGTATGTGTCATAAGAAGATGAGTAATGAACTGTTTGTATAAATTGCAAGTAAATTTTTTCCAAGATAAATTTTACATATGCAATAAAAATATCTAAGTGGCTGTGTTTTATTTTGGAGAATTTACTATTTTATTAATTAGAAACATAATAATGTCCAAAAAGTTCAGTTTTATTTTTCCATCTGAAAATCACACATTAACGGATACCTCTGTAATTTTCAAAGATGAATTTATTAAATCAAAATAGATTTTTATGGCGTTAACCTTCCATTTTAAAACCTGTCGCTTAATTAGAGTTGCTTTTTCTTTTCTCATAATGGTAAAAACATCTTATGATTACTGGTTTATATAAACTTCCCCCACTTACAAACGACAAAACAAAGAAAAAAGGTTTGCCTATACTGCAAAGTTATGTGTCCATTTTACAAATGAAAAGTGAAAAAACATTAAAGTACTGAAAACTATATTGTATTCTGTAGACGATAGGGCAATATGCAATTTTCAGTAGCTGATGCCATATAGTACTGACTAACACTTACTATGTAAATGATGAAATCAATGATAAATATATGAAAATTAATAAGAAACCAGTTTTAGGCATACTATCAACAGCCCAGAAAATTATCTACATTTTTATTAAATATATTCATTTGTGTGACAACCTTAAGAAAATATACACTGTTATCTGTCTCAGTAACTCCATTACAAGAAAAAATTTAAATGTATTTTATGAATATAAAATGTGGATACTAATCAATACAAAAAGTTAATATGTGACAGTAGTATTTTAATACTAAAGAGATGTAATCTAAAAAACAAGTGTGGAAATTATGCTACATTTATTTTTAATACTATATTCATTTGAAAATATTTCATGGCATTATAGTACTATTTTAAAAATATTCAACAACACAGGGAATTTTTTCTGTACAAAAGACTAAGAAAATACATCATAAGACAAAACTGTATGTTGGGTATGTTATAGTTTGTGTATAGGTAGGGTCACAGCAGAAATTTTAAACAAAATCTTGAGAGCAAGACACATCCAGAGTGTTAAATTTTTGGCAATGTGCTTTTTTAGCAATGTGCTTTTTTTTCTATGTAATTTCCGTATGACTCAGTCATTTATATTTGACACAGCTAATTGCCTATTCAGTTAAAAATAAATTGTGCTTCAGAATACAGAATTATTTTTACTAAGAAATTATTCTTATGGAATATTTCCTATAAATACTTTCATTAATGGGTCTTTTACTACTGACAAGCTATAGACCTTGAACTAACTAGAAGGAAAACAAAATGAAGTGAAACTAAGGAAAAGAAATAGTACTCAAAATGAAAACTGATTATGTCTTCTGAAAATATTGTATGATTGAAATCATTCTTAAGACAAATCAGATTATTGTTCACTTCCGTGTGAAAAAAACTTGTGAAAAAAAGAAAATGATGAAACCTGGTTACTATCAATGATTCTGTGCTACAAAAAGATGACATAGAAGACTGTGCTTTTGCTTTTTTTTAAGCATGTTAACAGATCATGTTAATATGCAGATGTTTGGATTTGCAAATGTTGGGGAAATAAACAATGAACAGGCTCTGAAGGGTCAAATGAGAGCAAAAAGAATTGAAGAAGGCATGCAGAAGGAAATGTTATCACTTGTACTGAATGAAGAAATCTGTAGAATGAATAAAGAGATATGCACTTTGAAGCATCCTAAAGCCACAAGAGGGACTGGTGGTGAGATCCATCTTAAACTGGGACTGGCGTATGAAAACATGGAGAGATTCTGGTTTCTCTACAGCTAAGCTGCCAGATGACTCTGTATCTTCATTTCTTGTTATGGAATCTCATGCCCTTACTTTCATTTAAGACAACGGAGCTGACACTGTAACTTGTTCTCAAGTCAAAGGCATTCTGTGTGTGTGCATGCTAAGTTGCTTCAGTCATTTATCTCTTTGCGACCCTATGGACTGAAGCCTGTCAGGCTTCTCTGACCATTAGATTCTCCAGGCAAGAAAACTGGAGTGGGTTGTCATTTCCTTCCCAACCCAGGGATCAAACCCGCATGTATTATGTCTCCTGCATTGGCAGGCAGGTTCTTTACCAGTAGTGCCACCTGGGAAGCCCTGTTTCTCAAGTCAAAGGAATTCTAACTGATACATTATCTTTAAGTAACCTCAGATGACAATTGGGTTTTGCAGGAACATAAGGATATCTTCCCTGGTGGCTCAGATAGTATAGAAGCCGCTTGCCCATGCAGGAGACATAGATTTGATCCCTGGGTTGGGAAGATCCCTTGGAGAAGGGAATGGCTACCCAGTTTAGTATTCTTGCTTGGAGAATTTCATGGACTGATGAGCCTGGCGGGCTACAGTGCATGGTGTTGCAAAGTTGGATACGACTGAGCAACGAACACTGTCACTTTTTCAGTGGCATCAAGATATGCAGTTGAACCAGAAACAGAAAATCAATTAAGAAAAAAAAAAATGCCATCATAGTCTGCATGTTTCTTTATCTCTTCTCCTGTTTTTTTCTTCACATGTTTAACATATAATATGTTACATCTGATTTGCAACACAAGACAAATTCTGGCAGAGATTCAGGTTTTCAATTTCAAATCCCCAAGAGATAAATTACTGACATTTTCTGAATCAATATTTACATCTTGCAAAGGGAAATTTTTCTGAATATATTATATGGAGGAAACAAAATAACTATTGACAATGTTAATATCAGTTTCTCAAATCTATATCTCCAAGTGATAAATTCAATTCAACCTTCGACAGGGGTAAATCTTGTTTATGTTTTTAGTGAAAACTTCTATGCTACTTAGATGCTTCCTTGGTGGGCAATTCAACTAATAAAACTTTTGGAATGAAAATAATATATTTAATGATCTTCCCTTGAATAAAGCTGGGCTTGATATAAAACATTTTTTAAACAAATCTAGGAAACCTAATTAGGAATTTTCTATCTAAAGAATAGTGCAAATAAGGAGATGAGTAGTTAGTGTCTTATCTAGTTACCCAATACTGCATATTAATTTACCATATGTGGAAGCTTAACTATCATTTCATTGTGCTCTGGTACTGTGAAGCTTAAAATTCAAAAGCAGAGCAGTGGTGACTTGCTCTATTCACTGATGTCTTGGGCCTCAGCAGAAAAACACAAAGTCTGATGGGACTTAACAGATATGGACTGGTAACATCTGGATATATCTTAACTCACATGTCTGACAATTGATGACAGCAGGCAGTGGAAACACTAGCAGCTATCAGCTGAGATATGGCTTCTCCATTTGGTTTTTTGTTGTGTGTTGGTTTGGGCTTCTTTGCAAGATGGCCACAGCTGAGTTCCAAAAGGAAGTGTGCCCAAAAGGCAAAGAGTCTATGCTATGTTGATGACTGAGCCTCAGGAATTACAGTGTTACTTCCACCATACTGTTACCTTAGACATACAGTCCACGAGATCCACAGGACAGAACACTTGGGAGGAATGTCAAGGTTACATGGTTAGAAAAGTATGTGGTATAGAAAATATTATTGTGGTCATCTATGGAAACAATGAAGACATGAAGAGTAGAGGGTAACAGAGGATGAGATGATTGGAAGGCATCACCAACTTAAAGGACATGAGTTTGAGCAAACTCTGGGAGATAGTGAAGGACAGGGAAGCCTGGTGTGCTGCAGTCCGTGGGGTCGCAAAGAGCTGGACAGAACTTAGGGACTGACTGACAACAATGGGAAATACAATATGCCACAGGGCTTATATTCATTTTAACAATCTTTAATGGTATACATTTGAGTATTCTAAAAATCAAAGGGCACTATCAGAATATGCAAGCTGGGCACAGCAGTCTGCCTATCTAACAAATCAACAATATGAGATTTGATGCCACACACATGGAATTCTGATTTAACACAAGGTAATCTGTAGATACAATCACTGTCTGAAGAGCTGTTAATAAGTTTCAAGTGACAAGTATATAATTTTAAAAGGTTTGGACTTGATATACTTTTACCCTCAATTAAGAAGACATTACATAAAGCCATATATCACAAATAACTAAAAGGGCAATGAAGTTTTTGAGAGAATATTGGTCTTGAATTACCCCTTTTCTCCACCCATTCTTCAGTAGTTCTTTGAGCAGCTAAGCATGTAACTGTGTTAATGATCTGTTTATGTCAAAGCTTCACATAATTGCTATGAAATTTGCCATTTGTTCTCCCCCCTTAGGAGTAAAAAAGTTTTCTTAATACTGGCACTGCAACTTCTATTTACTTTTATAATAAACTAGATTGTTCTTGACATTTTACCTCTTTTCCTTGGATCTAGATGAAAAGTTTCTATTGTTTTGCATCCCTGCGTCTCTGTAGAGATACACGGTGGACTTAAAGGAGACTTAGAGGTTTTAAACAGTTGGAAGGCCAGCACTCAATATTTATCCTGAAGTTGCCATGGCTACTAATGCAGACAAAATTTGCTGAACAAGTTCAAGTTAGAGGTAGCCGGAAAAGCACAAGGGGTCTCATTAACGGTTTCGGCGATTAACCACAGGGAAAATTAGCAGTGAATGCGCTGTCTTGATTTCCTATTCTGTTGCTCTCACTAACAATAAAGTGAGACTATTTAGGGGGGAAAATACATATAGTTGAATAGTGTGACTTGTATAATTGATGAGATGACAAAGAGAAAATTACTCTAATCTTACTCCATTATCACCTAAAATCATTAATGTAAACAACATCTGGTAATGTTCTTTACCTAAAATCAGAGGCCAGTAGGCCTCTGCTATTTGTTAAATATTTGTGTTACACTTTAAACTACATTAAAATATTAGCAGAAAAACACATAAGAATATTATGTGTGTGTATGAACCAAATATAGACTTATTTATTAATAGGATAAAAGAGATTTATTTTATCCAAGCCAAGAGATTAACTTATCTTGGCTTTGTTTTTGTCATTAAACTTATATTTATTTACATTATAAATGTTACATTACCAGCAAAGTTTTTTTAAAGTTGATTGAGCTTCAAAAATATGGTTATATCAGTAAATTCTTTTTCAGTTTTATTCAAAGATTTTGCTATGTACATCACTAATGATTTTACTATAGAATTAGTTTATTCAGTTAGTACGTACTCAGTTGCTAGGACAGAATATCCAAATACTTAGCACTTGAAAACATAAGAGAACACTTATGAAGAGGTTAGAGGTATTTGGATCTAGAGTGTAGGCACTATTTTGTTTGATTTATTGAGGAATTCATGGGTCCATGTCTTCCTATTTTTCCACTCTTTCTTAAACTATATATATATTACTGATGTTCCTGTTCATGATTTAAAAGACTATAGTCACAGCTTTAAATATCACATCATTGCTTTTAGCAATATCATAAAATTGCTTTCCAATCAGCAAGTTTACTAATTGGGGAACAAAACATTCTTAGAAGTATTATTGTTACATTATAAGTGCCATGAACAGTCCGATGCAGCATCTGGCAAAAGGAAATATGAATACCATATTGCTTTATATTAATCACAGTTTACTTATTGTCATTCACACACCAAAAAATGAGCAATATAGCCATGGGATGCATGCAGCCTCGGTATCTAAGTCATGTCCAACTCTTTGTGACCTCATGGACTGTAGCCTGAATATAGCCCACCAGGCTTCTTTGTTCATGGGATTTATCAGGCAAGAATACTGGAGTGGGTTGCCATTTCCTTCTCCAAGGGGATCTTCCTAACCCAGGGTTTGAACCCAAGTCTCCTGTGTCTCCTGCATTGGCAGGTGGGTTCTTTAACCACTGTTCCACCAGATGTCAGCCTCTAAGTCACCTCAGGATTCCTAGCCCTTCTTAATTTACTCCTGAATTATTATATTAATTGGGGGAAGAAGTAAAGGCAAGAATTCCATTCCTCTACTTCCAAAGCCTGTTTACTCTGGGAAACCATCTTTTCTCTTCAAACATAATGCTGAGTCATTTTTATCCATCCATAAACACTAAAGAATCACTGATCATATTTCAACTATATTCCTTATTCCAGGCTCAGTATTAAGTAGGTAAACAGTTGCTCAAAAATCCAAATAATGTATGATAATCTGGGTGAAAAGTGAAACGTCAGGAGGCTCCTGTTTGTTGGCTTAGATAAAGTAGTTTTGTAAACTATTTTACCTAATCCTATAGCATCTATAGATTTGATACACCAGTGTTTATGCAGAAAGCTCAGGATGGTCTATTAGCATCATCCTAAATAGTGTGAGTTCCCCAGAGTGTGATAGCAGTATTAATTACGTCTACACTTTCTTTAAAAATAAAATAAATTCTTATAATTATTTTTCAGTTATTATGTTTCTTGGTGCCCAAAGGTATACAGACATTTTTTTGGTTACTATACAATTTGGATAGGTCAGTGCTTGCAATGGAAGAATTTTAAATATAAACTTGTCATGTAACTCATTATCAATGCCTGGGGTAGACACCACTGCACCTGCAGGTTTTCTTTCCTCATTGATGAGCTAAATGAATTTAAACATGTACTTTCACCTTTCTGAGGTCATATTTTCTCTTCCATAAAATGCAGATTCTGCCTGCAAAATCACTAACCATTGAGATAGGTATCTTCAATCACCTTTCTGAGATTCTAGTCTTGGTGAAGGGAGAGGAAAGGGCAAGTGGGTCTTGATAGACGCAGAGTGAAGAAGTATTTAAATAGTGTTACAAAACCATTTTCTGGAGTGGGAAAGGAACCATTAACCTTGACTTGGAGATAGGAAGAATTCTCTGAGAAGAAAATATTTAATCAGAGGCATGGAGTTTGAGTAGCTTCATGCTATTAGAAAAAAAGGCTATGGGGACAATATAAGTAGAGTTCTGTCTATAAAATCCTATATTTTGAAAGTATATATATTATGTAGGCTAACCAATTAGGAATTTCCTAGGATGGGGGATTTTAAAGCTAAAACTGAGACAGTCACAGTCAAACTGAGAAAATTGCTCACCACAATAATGAGTTATAAATTTTAAGAAAAAGAGATATCATGGTGTCATAGGACAGTCTCTAAATATGGCACTCAATTATTACCAACCCTTGTTATTCATACCCTTGTGTAATCCTGGCTCTTGAGTATGGGCTAAACCTAGTAATTTGCATCTTACAAATCAGCTAAGTTCAGTTCAGTTGCTCAGCCTTGTTCGACTCTTTGAGACCCCATGGGCTGCATCACGCCAGGCTTCCCTGTCCATCACTGACTCCCGGAGCACACTCAAACTCATGTTCATTGAGTCAGAGATGCCATCCAACCATTTCATCATCTGTTGTCCCCTTCTCCTCCTGCCTTCAATCTTGCCCAACATCAGGAACTTTACCAATGAATCAGTTCTTCGCATCAGGTGGCCAGACTATTGGAGTTTCAGCTTTAGCATCAGTCCTTCCAATGAATATTCAGGACTGACTTCCTTGAGTATTAATAGGTTGGATCTCCTTGTAGTCCAAGGGACTCTCAAGAGTCTTCTCCAACACCACAGTTCAAAAGCATGAATTCTTTGGCGCTTGGCTTTCTTAAGAGTTCAACTCTCACATCCATACATGACTACTGGAAAAACCATAGCTTTGACTAGATGGATCGTTGTGGGCAAATTAATGTCTTTGCTTTTTAATAGGTGTCTAGGTGGTCATAGCTTTTTTTCCAAGGAGTAAGCATCTCTTAATTTCATGGCTGCAGTCACCATCTGCAGTGATTTTGGAGCCCAAGAAAATAAAGTCTCTCACTATTTCCATTGTTTCCCCATCTATTTGCCATGCAGGGATGGGACTGGATGCCATGATCTTACTTTTTTCAATGTTGAGTTTTAAGTCAGCTCTTTCACTCTCCTCTTTTACCTTCATCAAGAGTTTCTTTAGTTCCTCTTCACTTTTTGCCATAAGGGTGGTGTCATCTGAGTATCTGATGTCATTGATATTTCTCCTGGCAATCTTGATTCCAGCTTGTGCTTCATCCAGTCCAGCATTTTGTATGATGCACTCTGTATATAAGTTAAAGAAGCGGGGTGACAATATACAGCCTTGATTTACTCCTTTCTCAATTTGAAACCAGTCTGTTGTTCCATGTCCATTTCAAACTGTTGCTTCTTGACCTGTATACAGATTTCTCAGGAGGCAGGTAATATGGTCTGATATTCCCATCTCTTGAAGAATTTTTCACAGTTTGTTGTGATCTACACAGTCAAAGGCTTTGGCATAATCAATAAAGCAGCAGTAGATGTTTTTCTGGAATTCTCTTGCTTTTTTGATGATCCAGTGGATGTTGGCAATTTGATCTCTGGTTCCTCTGCCTTTTCTAAATCTAGCTGAACATCTCACCTGGAGGTTCATAGTTCACGTACTGTTGAAGCCTGGCTTGGAGAACTTTGAGCATTTCTTTGCTAGCATGTGAGAAGAGTGTAATTATGCAGTAGTTTGAACATTCTTTGGCATTGCCCTTCTTTGTGATTGGAATGAAATCTGACCTCTTCCAGTCCTGTGGCCACTGCTGAATTTTCCAAATATGCTGGCATATTGAGTACAGCACTTTCACAGCATCATCTTTTAGGATTTGAAATAGCTCAACTGGAATTCCATCACCTCCACTAGTTTTGTTCTTACAAATCTTACAAATAAAAAAATCTTAAAAATGATAAGATATTACTTATGAGATTAGACTACAAAAAAAAAAAAATCCTTGTGCTTTTTCTTACTTGCTTTCTTTTACTCTCACTGTGAGGGAAGTCAGCCACCATATGTGAGCTTACCTACTGAATGGCCAACAAAGAAAGTCCCCCAGTCAACAGTCATCAAGAGATTGAATTCTTACAACCTCCATGAGTAAGCTTGGAGTAGAACCTCCCTCAGTTGAGACCACAGCCTTGGACCACATCTTGCCTAAAAGCCGGTGGGAGAAGCTAAGCTGCAGTTGCCTAGCAAAGTCATATCCAGGTTTCTGACTCATAGGATGTGTGAGATAATAGATATGTTTAAAGTTTCTAATTGTTGTTGGGGTCTTTCTTTACAGAGTAAAAGATAACTAATACATACACTATGGTCAAAGTAATGGGATCAACTGGAGCACAGGGAATGATGAAATTATGAGTGGTGGAAGTGGAGTTTTAGGCAAGACTTTAAATTGATTTAACATCCATATTTAAAGGGACCTGCATCTCTACCTTTCTTTTAATGATGAATGCTTCTGGGATTACTATTCTCTTCTTTTTCTCTTGATATTCTACTTCTACTTTTCTTATACTGTTCAATAAATTCTCTGAAACTAAAAATTTTATTTAAAAAATATTGTGTGACTCTCCTCTTCATGCATTGTAAAGTAAGTCACTATTATTATTCTTCTTACTGTACCTTCTTACAGTATTCTTCTTTACTTTGTAGGACTGTCAAACATATGGATAAATTCGATTGTATGTTCTCTTTTAAACTGCTTATCTCCACATGACTGCTTCTGGTTGGTTTCACAATGTGTATGGCAGCTAGACCTTGACTGTCACAGCATATTATGTTCCTTTGGTCATGTGCAATTCTGTGCAACCCTATGGACCATAGCTCCTTGGTCCATGGGAATCTCAAGGCAAGAATACTGGAGAGGGTTGCCATGCCCTCCTACAGGGGGTCTTCCTGACCCAGAAATTGAACCCACTTCTCTTATGTTTCCTGAATTGGCAGGAACGTTCTTTAACACTAGCACCACCTGAGAAAACCTTACAGTCATGGAGTGGGCAATTAGTACTTTTGTTAACATGAATGAATTGATTAATTAATCCTGAGATCCTCTAGAAAAGCTAAATGAAAGAGTTCAAGCACTACCAGGATATTCCATGTATCTTCTCATTCCCTAGGAAACACTAAAAAGATAAAATAAAATGTATAGAAGATAGAAAGTATTGGTCATAACAAGGAAATATGTTTAGAAGAAGAAAGGATATACTCCTCCAGTTTATTTTCTGCTATGAAGAACACTTTGTCATAATCACAGTGCAACTGTCATATTAAAAAATAAAAAAAGAAGGTTCACAGCAAGAATAGATTTTAATCTAAAGAAAAAAGTACAAACTGAGATTTAACTATGGTAGAATGAAATGTATGCAATATATATGAAAACAATAGCATGTTTATATCATATCTGTATAAAGAAATTATAGCATAATTTCTATAAAAGTTATTTTCAAAACAAATCCTGAACACATACAAATTTGAAAACTTTCCTGCCCATCTCCTATCTTTTCATTCTTTATCTATTCATCAAGACACAAGCATTTATTTCTTTTTTGTACTATGATCTGAACTGATTTTCTGCAGATCTGAAAATGAGTATCCACAGACCATGTCCTCTAAGATACGATACACTAAAAAAGCAATTGTAAGTGTCATGGATCTATCCAAAGATGGGCACACACAGCTATTAGTCTCCCCATCAGTGCTCTTTTTGAATGTCCTCCAAAAAAGTTCACTATAACTTTTCATGCTTCAGCTCCTATAACATGTTGATATGGTCAATGGGATCTGGAAAATAGCATCACCAAGTTGCTGAGGTTGTCAGTCATTCTAATCTTTAGGTTAAACTAGAAACAGAAGGTAGAAGATGGAACAGGAGAATTCATAAATTGGTTTACTATAGGAGAAGTCAAATTGATCCCATGCATACCTAGGTGCTATATCCAGCCTGAAGTACTAGTGGATGATTGATATCCCTTCTAAATGTAAGTTGTTTTTTTTGTTTGTTTGTTTGTTTTTAGTTAAGGGAGGGAGAAAGGAAAATTTGGATTAAGGTTACTTCAGATTGCATTCATCTAATTTGAGCATGCTGAAGGCAGACCTGTGTTTTGCGGGACTCAAAAGCTAAACAAACTCGACATGAGATTAAGAAAAGAATATATCAAAATAATAAAGATAAAACTTCACTTTTCCTTGTAATATTTACTTAGATTACTGTAAGGGAAAACTTCTAATAAACTGTACATTTTAAAGATGGAAAATAGCACAAAACCTATGAAATGCAGGCAAAGATATGCTTATGAATTAACTGTGCCTCACACTACTGTTATCTTTCTTAAATCTTTGGAACTCATTCTCTTTGTATTTTCTACAGAGGTAACTGAATGATAATTTAGTTTCCTCACCAGAAAGTTTGATCAATTGTTTCTTATTTTTGATGGTTAAATATATATTTTAACTTTTCAACTTATTTTGCAAATGTTCTATGTAAGTCTAGAGGTTTCAAGTTTGGATAATTTATTTTCAAGCTTTGTGGCTTTTTATTTTTATAGATGAGCATTAATATTTGAGGACATTTCAAGTATTCTGCTGCAGTCCAAATGTTGGATAATTTTTGCACTGACATGTGTGTGAGCAAATTTAATTCTTAAACTTCACTAGCCGCACAATAATATGTCTCTTGATACTTTTTGATAAATATTATTAGCCTCTGTGGCAACTCTTCATTCCAAACTTGCAAAGGTAATCTTATTTTCTGTTAACATAAATATTTGATCATCTTGACTCCACGTATTAAAAAAAAATAGACCCTTACCTCTTGAAAGAATGTACATTAACAAAACTACAACATGGAATATATAGAATTTGACTTATAGAAAGTCCCTCAGTAGCTGAGGGAATAATGTCTAGTATTTTTTCATAAAGCACATACTTCAGTTCAGTTCAGTCGCTCAGTCATGTCCAACTCTTTGCAACCCCATGGACTGCAGCACGCCAGGCTTCCCTGTCCATCACCAACTCCTGGAGCCAACCCAACCTCATGTGATCAAGTAGGTGACGCCATCCAACCATCTCATCCTCTGTTGTCCCCTTCTCATCCCACCTTCAATCTTTCCCAGCATCAGGGCCTTTTCCAGTGAGTCGGTTCTTCACGTCAGGTGGCCAAAGTACTGGAGCTTCAACTTCAGCATCAATCCTTCCAATGAATATTCAGGACTGATTTCCTTTAGGATTGACAGATTGGATCTCCTTACAGTTCAAGGGACTCTCAAGAGTCTTCTCCAGCACCACAGTTCAAAAGCATCAATCCTTCCATGCTCACCTTTCTTTACAGTCCAACTCTCACATCCGTACTTGACGACTGGAAAAACCATAGCTTTGACTAGACAGACCTTTGTTCATAAAGTATTGTCTCTGCTTTTTAATATGCTGTCTAAGTTGTTCATAGCTTTTTTCCAAGGAGCATGCATCTTTTAATTTCATGGCTGCAGTCACCATCTGCAGTGATTTTGGAGCCCAAGAAAATAAAGTCTGCCACTAGTTCCCCATCTATTTATCATGAGGTGATGGAACCGGATGCCACGGTCTTAGTTTTCTAAATGTTGAGGTTTAAGCCAACTTTTTCACTCTCCTCTTTCACTTTCATCAAGAGGCTCTTTAGTTCTTCTTCGCTTTCTCCCATAAGGGTGGTGGCATCTGTGTATCTGAGTTCATTGATATTTCTCCCGGCAATTTTGATTCCAACTTGTGCTTCATCCAGCCCAGCATTTTGCATAATGTAATCTGCATATAAGTTAAATTAGCAAGGTGACAATATACAGCTTTGATGTACTCCTTTTCCTATGTGGAACCAGTCTGTTGTTCCATGTCTGGTTCTAACTGTTGCTTCTTGACCTGTATACAGATTTCTCAGGTGGCAGATCAGGTAATCTGGAATTCCCATCTCCAGAGGAATCAGGTGGAGAGGGAGGTGGGAGCGGGGATTGGGATGGGGAATACGTGTAAATCCATGGCTGATTCATATCAATGTATGACAAAACCCACTGAAATGTTGTGAAGTGATTGGCCTCCAACTAATAAAAAAAAAAAAAAAAAAAGAATTTTCCAGAGTTTGTTGTGATCCACACACTCAAAGGCTTTGGCATAGTCAATAAAGCAGAAATAGATGTTTCACTGTAATTCTCTTGCTTTTTCAATGATCCAGTGGATGTTGGCATTTTGATCTTTGGTTCCTCTGCCTTTTCTAAATCCAGCTTGAACATCTGGAAGTTCACAGTTTACACACTGTTGAAGCCTGGCTTGTAGTATATACTACATAACACTAAATATAATATTTAGTTACATATTTATAAATACTTAAAGAAACAATATAATGTATAAAGGAAAATGCAGAAATGAGTATAAAGATTTAAAAAATTATGATCCAAAATATAAAACCTTTAATATAAAATGTAGCCCTTTTTATACAGCAAACTATTTCTATAAAATAGACCATATTGCTCAAGTTGGTTTGTTATGAAACTGTTACATTTCACTACTTAAAATATTATTTTTTATTTCTGACTACATTTCTAGTTTCACCCAGCTACGTGTATATCAGTGTTACCTAAAATACTGTTTACTGTTGAACAACATGGATTTGAGCTTCATAGGTCTCTTTAAACATAGATTTATTTTCAGTAAATATGTACCATAGTATTACATGATTTATGACTGGTGGAATTCATGGGTGCAGAAAAAAGGTAAGGAGGACAGACTGTAAAATTATCAGCAATTTTCAACCGTTGAGAAGCTGGATGCCCCAACCTCAATGTTGTTCAAAGGTCAACTGTATTGCCTAATGCTACACTATCCTAAATTAAAATCATTAAATCGGGTTTCAAAAACAGGTCCTCAATAACTACCAATTTTCCATTGTAAAGTTTACTAAAAACTTTGTGACTGTGGACATCTCACCAGATTCTCTGTAAATTCCAGTTGATTCTATTTGTCCTCCCTCTTCTTTTGTAAATTTTCTAGGTGCATTCTTTCATTTGATGTTCACATTAATTTTAGATGATATTTATTGAGTAGAAAGAGAGTCAAATCATGAATGCATTTTTGTTCTGCCCTTTGGACTACTCATGTATAAAGTAGAAAGATACAAACACCATATACATGTCTAAGTGTGTCTTTGAACTTTGAGGAATGACTTTTTTTTTCCCCTCAAAAATGTATATTTAAAGCAAATTTCACCAAATAAAATGTACTTTTTGAATTGAACCCCACTACTGTATCTCTATAGGGGTCTAAGGTCTAAAGGAAACATGAGACAGGAGACCAAGTTTCCCCTTTACCTTCTACCATGCTTGCCTCTGTTCCTTCTACCTCTCCCTCCTGATGAATCAACACAAGGCTCTCAGAAACAGAGAGAAGTACTGTGATGGTTATCGGGATCACACTAACCACCAAGAGCAAGAAGCACCAGGCAGAGCAATCTTCAATCCGAACTTCCAGATAAAGACCAAAAACAGCTGCCTGAGCCCATATGATGACACATACCCAACCTTCCTCCAGCCTATAAAAATCCAACATACTGTCATCAGGGCAAGTCCTGATCTCCCATGCTCCCTGAGAAGCATCAGCTGAAAAACACTTTTAACTGCAATCAAGTCTGTTAAACAGTCTTCTTTGCACAGAGGACTGTAATACCCTAACTAAAATACAACAGTTTAATAAGGAAGAACTGCTGATGGGCAATGCTTCTGATTCTATAACAAGTCCATCCCATGTACAAATTTATCTATAATTTTATTTTTTGGACGATCTTTTTTTAAGTCAAGATAATTCCAAAAGCCAAACCTGTAGTTTTCATGTATGTCCCTTCCCTGAAGTCTCTGGAAATCTATGAAAGGAGTTAAGTCTGGACTTGTGCAGTTGGCAAGAGAGTGCGGGACTTTATGAAGATTGATAAAGGCACTCTCCTCGAGTGTTGGTCAAGAATTGTTGCTTTTTTTCAGTCATAAGTCATCTCCAACTCTGTTGCAGCCTCACGGACTCTAGCCCACCAGGCTCCTCCCTCCATGGTATTTCCCAGGCAAGAATATTGGAGTGGATTGCCATTTCCTTCCCAAAGGATCTTCCCGACCCAGTGATGAACCCATGTCTCCAGCACTGGCAGGTGGATTATTTACCATTGAGCCAGCAGGGAAACCCTGCTTCAGCACAGACAGACTTGAAGCATGCACAAGTGCAAAGGCACTTCCTGGTTCATTGAGCTTTACCTGATGTTAAGAATGGGGTAAGGGAGGGAAGCTCACAATGAGAGGTCCATTTAAAATTTCTCTATTATGTCATTAAAATTATATTTAGGCTCAAGTTTAAGGCACTCAACATCAATTTTTTTTTTTCAATTTGTTGAACACTGACCGAGTTCTCATTAAAATTTCCAGCCTGGTGTGAGTTCTTTGGACATGGGGATGTTTCGAACAAGTTAAATCAGCTATGGATGAAGCAATACAAGAGCAAGGGTCGTAGATTCCAATAGCAAAACATATAATTTCAGAGAGAAAGTTCCACAAACTAAACGGGGTGACAGATAAAACGGTGGCCACCGGGCTCAGAAAATGTATAAACATTAACTGGAAATCAAAAGAAAAGCACTGTGAGAAGAAAATATGGGAAATAAAGGTCTTGCAGTAAGTCCAGGGAGGTGAAACACAACTAAAGTGATTGGGGCATTAAGCATTGCTAAATAAACTCTTAATATTTTGGTTATCTCAACTATACCATTTAAGGAAGAAAAGAAAAAAAAACAATTACCTTCAGTTTACTATCCTATACATGTTAATACCCAGCTGCTGCTGCTAAGTCACTTCAGTCGTGTCCGACTCTGTGCGACCCCATAGACGGCAGCCCACCAGCCTCCCCCGTCCCTGGGATTCTCCAGGCAAGAACACTGGAGTGGGTTGCCATTTCCTTATACCCTACTTGTTTTTACTAAAAGCAAAATATGTTTTAGTACATCTAAAATATATCAAGGGATAGGTTTGTAAAATATTTTTATAATTCTCCAAATACAGCAGTTCACTTTATAATGACTGCTTACTTTTTTGTGTTGCAATATAGTCATTATTTCTTGGTCAAAATATTAATCCCATGACTATTAGTACAGCTAATGTAAAGAAAATTGTCAAATATTAGAATGAAATAACTTTTATTAGTTACATTATTTCTATGAAGTAGAAAGAAATTATACTGACAGTAAACATCTTCTAGAAAGGAAAAGAGAAATAGCTAGAAAAACTTAGAAGCTTAGTATATATAGCACATGGAACTTTACTCAATGATGATCTAAATGGAAAGGAAATCTAAAAGTGAATAGGTTGACTGATTCATTTTGCTATACAATAAGAAATCAACACAACATTGTAAAGCAATTAAATGCCAATAAAATTAATTTGAAAGTAGCTTAAATATAGTTCTTTTAGAGCCACCTAATGTTCTTAATAAAAAAAACTTGAAAAATATATTGCATATGCAAATGATACATAAAATAAAGCGTTGAATTATCAATAATATGTCAAAAATGAATTTTACTGATAATTCTGATGTCCCTTCCTGTCCTTCCTTTAATATAACTCTTTCTAGCTTTAGATATAACTTTAGCATTTCTTCATCTGCTAGCTATGGTCATGAGACTAAATTCTGTCCAGTGAGTTGTAAGGGGAATTGTAGGGTGGGCCATCTGAAACAATCCTCAAAGGGACAAATTATGTTCTTATTTGCCACATTCTCTTTTCTACTGGCTGAAATGCTGGCATGATTGACATCCCATGATCCATGTACTGATAAGGGGAAATCGGAACAACAATGAATGCAGCAGTAGCTAGGTCCCACATAAAGGAGAAGAATCAAACCAATTATGAACTGATTTCTTCTGGACAAAGTATACGAATGAGAAATAAGCTTCTATTTTGCTGATACATCTACTACTTTTGTCACTTTTGTCACTTCTGTCATTCTCAGGTTCATTTAATCCTAATATACACATGCCAAAAACATTTTTTTTTCCTAGACCACTGCATAGCATTTAGCTTAATCATGCATTTCTTTTTCAATGTTATAAATGTTTTTGATGGAGAAAATTAATCAACATTCAATTTAACTCCATTTTCATTAGACTTTCCTCTCCCAAGTTAATATAAGTACATATATATTTATAGTGTTTTTTAAACGTGTCATTTTTGAGGCTTTCAGTTCAGTTGCTCAGTCGTGTGCTCTTTGTGACCCCATGAGTCGCAGCACACCAGGCCTCCCTGTCTATCACCAACTCCTGGATTTTACTCAAACTCATGTCCATCGAGTTGGTGATGCCATCCAGCCATCTCATCCTCTGTCATCCCCTTCTCCTCCTGCCTCCAATCCCTCCCAGCATCAGAGTCTTTTCCAATGAGTCAACTCTTCACATGAGGTGGCCAAAGTATTGGAGTTTGAGGCTTTAGTCAAACTGTATCTATCTATGTACCATAAAATAGAACATTATTCAAAGACCTTGACACTATTTGGTAGTGTCATTTCAATTAATGATTTGCTTGTTTATCACTAAAGATGGAGAAGGTTTACAGCAAACAAGAAGATATCATATGTTATTCAAAGTGACAATAATGCCATCCATCAAGTTACAACTTTTTGAGGTTTGTGAGAAGGTAATTAAATGCTGGTGAATTTAAAAAAAAAATAATGATCAGTGTACCCATATTAAAGCTAAACATTCTGAAAACTAAGATTATGGCATCCAGTCCTATCACTTCATGGCAAACAGATGGGGAAGCAGTGGCTGACTTTATTTTTCTGGGCTCCAAAATCACTGCAGATGGTGATTGCAGCCATGAAATTAAAAGACGCTTACTCCTTGGAAGGAAAGTTATGACCAACCTAGACAGCATATTAAAAAGCAGAGACATTACTTTGCCAGCAAAGGTCTGTCTAGTCAAGGCTATGCTTTTTCCAGTGTCATGTATAAATGTGAGAGTTGGACTATAAAGAAAGCTGAGCACCGAAGAATTGATGCCTTTGAACTGTGGTGTTGGCGAAGACTCTTGAGAGTCCCTTGGACTGCAAGGAGATCCAACCAATCCATCCTAAAGGAGATCAGTCCTGGGTGTTCATTGGAAGGACTAATGCTGAATCTGAAACTCCAATACTTTGGCCACCTGATGTGAAGAGCTGACCCATCTGAAAAGACCCTGATGCTGGGAAAGATTGAGGGCAGGAAGAGAAGGGGATGACAGAGGATGAGATGGTTGGATTGCATCACCGACTAGATGGACATGGGTTTGGGTGGACTCCGGGAGTTGGTGAGGGACAGGGAGGCCTGGCATGCTGCAGTTCACGGGGTCGCAAAGAGTCGGACACGACTGAGCCACTGAACTGAACTGAACTGTACCCATATTTGGAAGGGCATATACCTTTGGTGCATATGTAAATGACTCAACCATCTAAAAGTATCACAAAGCCTGTGACCTTCATTAATACATTTTTTAAATGATTTTTGGCATATTCATCATTACGCATGGAATGAAATGAAGACTTGATTACAGTACTCAGTGTTTCTTAGGCAAATAGAGACCTCCTCAATTAAGCTAACAGTGATGTGAAATCATGTTTGGAAGTTATTCAACATATGCATAGATAATTTATATTATGCCCTAACAGCCTTCAGAAATGTTCACTTTTAAATTCATGTTATTGGCTATATTTTCTGTGTTTAAACTTAAGAAATAAAAATATCTAATTGCTAAAGATATTTGAACATGATTTATTTTACAGTGTTCAAGATATTCAACTAACAAACCTCAAGGCTTATAATGTCTCCTGCAATTGAGTAGCACTTCATTTTTTTTAACTGACTATAATAGTTAATAACAATCTGAGCAATGATTATTAAATATTAAGAAGAATGGAAATTTGACAGATTTTAAGCAGTATAACCCCATGGCTAACAAGTTATGGAACTGTAATTTCCTCTTTCAGCTGCATCTTCATGAAAATAGCAAAGCAAACAATAAAAAGACAGTCTATGTAATTGGCACTGGTACCTTTATGAAAGCTTTATAAGAATTCCACTGTTTAATTTGTCTAAAAGCAGATAGTAAGTGATATGATAAATATGCTCAAATGGGAATTTATATTTAGAAAGCATTCAACATAATGGATTTCAGCTGAGTTCTGTAATTCAGATAACAAAAATAGCAAAACAGAACTATATGTTTAAGGCCAAAGAATATGGGATGTTATTTATGTTTTGCTCCTTTAGTTTCCTACATTAGTATGTTGTATTAAACAGTAAGTTGTTGTTGCTGAAATTCAGTGAATTTCATTTTTAAACTAAGCTTGGATGTCCTCATTTTAGACAGCTTAGGTGATTAAAGAAACTAGATTCTTTCAATGCCGCTTCATGTTATGAAATAGAACTAACATATATGGATATGCTAGTACTGCTGCTGCTGCTAAGTCCCTTCAGTCGTGTCCAGCTCTGTGTGACCCCATAGATGGCAGTCAACCAGGCTCCCCTGTCCCTGGGAATTCTCCAGGCAAGAACACTGGAGTGGGTTGCCATTTCCTTCTCCAATGCATTAGGGTGAAAAGTGAAAGTGAAGTCGCTCAGTCGTGTCCAACTGGTAGCGACCCCATGGACTGCAGCCCACCAGGCTCCTCCGTCCATGGGATTTTCCAGGTAAGAGTACTGGAGCGGGGTGTCATTGTCTTCTTCAATGGATATGCTAATAGATATAATTAATAATATCTGGTGCTATGTATAACACAGTAGTCATTTAATCAATTTGTAATTATAAATATATAAATAAATATTCAAATAAACAGGGCACTATGATCAAGGATTTGGATATCTTTGCTTACTCATTCTTGTTTCAAATTTTGGTTATGCTGCAAGTAAAAATCACACAATAGGTTCCTGTGGAAATCAGAGTTGTTTATAAATATCATTTATCTAGATTGAAAGAGATATTTTGATACTAACAAAGATGATTTAACAGATTGGTATTTCTCACATAACAAAGATTAACCAAGAAAGTGGTACAATAGTGGAAAACTGAAAGAAATAACTGAAAGTACAGTAATGCAGCATTTGATTGTAGATGGTGGAGAAATGAAGCAAAACTGTGAGGTCATGACAATATACTCCTTTCCTGTTTGAAAATTCAATAATTTGAAAATTAAAATATATCTTAAGCAAAAAATTTTGGCAAAATACATTTTAAGCGGTTTAAATGACTGAAATTATCACAGTTTATGTTCATGAATCTATCAATATTTACAATTAATGAGTATAAATAATTCATTTTTCTCAACATCATGTCTATATCTTGACTGCTGTTGAAAACCATCATCATTTTAATAAGATAACGACATTATTATTGCTCAATCAATGAGAGGATTTTTATCTATTTTTAAAAAGTTTTTTCTAGAAATTAAATGGAATTTGAAAATAAACAAGTATCTTCATGTTAAATACAAAAAAATTTTTAACCTGAATCGTAAAATAAACTAAAAGCTTTCTTTCAGCTTGTAGCTGATAATCAGCACTATCACAAACAGTATAAAAATATGATCGAGTAAGCTTCCATCAACAAAATCTAAAGAAACCATAAGCTTTTACATTAGTCTGATATTTTGAAATCATAACCATTGTCTTCATTTATATTACATAAGATTTAGCAGGTTAACACTGCTGGGACTTTGGTACATATTGTGTCTAGATTTTAATTGAGACATGGAGTCTGGCGTTGTGGAAAATGTATCACTGAATTATTCAGGTAGTTTATTTTTATCTCAGAAAATATACAGTTCAGTGAAAATTCAGTGATTTTTCATTTTTTATTAATAACTAATCTTGGATGTCCTCATTTTAGAAAATCTAGGTGATTAAAGAAGTTAAACTGTTTTTCTGGTTGTGAAATATGTATTTTCAGCAGTACGCTGAAAACAGTAAAGAATAACAACAATAAGTATAATCAGAAAAAAAGAGCTGAGATAACCACATTAATGAACCTTAAGGAAACAATGAAGAGAGAAAAAAGTTTAAGATTCAGTGGCACAGGCTAATGTAAATTAAAGACTATTGTAAAAGGAAAATTAGGAGACCAAAAAGATCTTTATAATTCTCTTTACTGATTTTTACATTATTTGTCGTTCAGTCGCTAAGTCATGTCCGACTCTTTATGAACCCATGAACTGCAGCACACCAGGCTTCTCTGTCCTTCACAGTCTCCCTGAGCTTGCTCAGGCTCATGTCCATTGAGTCAGTGATGCCATCCAACCATCTCATCCTCTGTTGTCCCCTTCTCCTCCTGCCTTCAATCTTTCCCAGCATCAAGGTTATTTCCAATGATCCAGCTCTTTGCGTCAGGTGGCTAAAGTATTAGAGCTTCAGCTTCAGCATCGGTCCTTCCAATGAATATTCAGGGTTTATTTTCTTTAGGAATGACTGGTTTGATCTTCTTGCTGTCAAAGGGACTCTCCAGAGTCTTCTCCAACACCACAGTTCAAAAGCATCAGTTCTTCGGTGCTTAGCCTTCTTTATGGTGCAACTCTCACATACATACGTGACTACTGGAAAAATCATCAGTTCAGTTCAGTCAAAGGGACTTTTAAGAGTTTTCCCCAACACCACAGTTCAAAAGCATCAATTCTTTGGTGCTCAGCTTTCATTATAGTCCAAATGTCACATCCATACATGACTACTGGAAAAACCATAGCTTTGACTAGATGGACCTTTGTGGGCAAAGTAATGTCTCTGCTTTTTAATATGCTGTCTAGGTTGGTCATAGCTTTTCTTCCAAGGAGCAGGCATTTTTTATTTTTGTGGCTGCAGTCACCATCTGCATTGATTTTGGAGCTCAAAAAAATGAAAACCGACAGTGTTTCAACATTTTCCCCATCTGCTTGCTGTGCAGTGATAGAACCAGATGCCATGATCTTTGTTTTTTGAATGTTGAGTTTTAAGCCAGTTTTTTCACTCTCCTCTTTCCCTTAAATCAAGAGGTTCTTTAGATCCTCTTCACTTTCTGCCATTAAAATAGTATCATCTGCATATCTGAGGTTGTTGATATTTCTCCTGGCAATCTTGATTCCAGCTTGTGCTTCATCCAGCCTGGCATTTCACATAATGTACTCTGCATATAAATTAAATAAGTAGAGTGACAATATACAGCCTTGGAGTACTCCTTTCCCAATTAGGAACCAGTCTGTTGTTCCATGTCCAGTTCTAACTGTTGCTTCTTGTTCTGCATACAGATTTTTCAGGAGATAGGTAACGTGGTCTGGTATTCCCATCTTATTAAGAATATGTAAATTCATGGCTGATTCATGTCAATGTATGACAAAAACCACTACAATATTGTAAAGTAATTAGCCTCCAACTAATAAAAATAAATGAAAATAAATAAATAAATGAATGAAAAAAAGATATTCCATGGTTTGTTATGATCCACACAGTCAAAGGCTTTAGCATAGTCCATGAAGCAAAAGTACATGTTTTTTGGAATCCCCCTGCTTTTTCTATGACCCAGTGTATGTTGGCAATTTGATCTCTGCTTTCTCTGCCTTTTCTAAACCCAGCTTGCACATCTGAAAGCTCTTGGTTTACATTATTGAAAAAATATTAATCACATAAAATGCATTAAATAACATGTAAAAATTTTAGAATAAACAGTTGAACATAGTTGCCAAAAAGTAGTAATGAATGCTAACATGATAACATATTTATTCATAATGCATGTCTTTTATAACTGAGATAAGATCATATATGCCTTGATATTTTATATTTTTAACCAATAATTTTCATGTTATTAATTTTATATAATCATATTTCAATACAGTTTCATTGCTAAGTAAATATATTTCACTTAAAATCTTTACAAATGTTGTGAATATTTAGGAAACTTTTGCCCACATTTTTAGCATTATAGATATTAATGAAATAATGTCATTTGCAGCAACATGGTTGAACCTATAGATTATCACACTATGTGAAGCAAGTCAGACAAAGACAAGTAGCATATGATATCACTTATATGTGGAATCTAAATAATGATACAAATGAACTTATTTGTGAAACAGATTCACAGACTTAGAAAACAAATTCACGGTCACCAAAGGTAATAGTTGGAAGGAGGGACAAATAAGGAGATAGGGATTAGCAGATAGATAATACAATATATAAAATAATAGTTGACTTCTGATCAGCACTATAAAGGGGAGAAAACTAAAGAAACATGAAGATAAGAATTGGATAAATGTCGTTATTTAGGGATTATATCATCTATCTAAAACTCACAATATATTCAAATACAAACTATGTGAATAAGATATTTTCACATGTTTGTCAAATTTAAAATCAGATGCAAAAATTGACAGTATTTTCAACACCAACAATAACTAGAAAACACTAAAATTAAGATGTCATTCACAAGAACCTATGCTATAAGGTACATAGAATTAACATATTAATTACTTATACTATCTCTAAGGAGGAAGTTTTAAAACTCTGAAGTTATGCTATATGTTCTAAATTTACCCAGTTTATAGCATCTTCAAATGTGGAATGTCTTATAATCAAAAAGGTAAGAAAATATCATGGCATAATTTAAGGCAGTCTTTTTTTTTCTTAATTTTCCATACAATAATGCTGTGTCTTCCAATAAATAGCATCTTATATTCAATGAACACTGCTAAAGGATATAGCTGATGATTTGCACAAGTGGACATATACTAAATTCTTTTGCAAGAGGTTATAATATTATAAAGTTATGTGTTGTTGTTGATGTTAAGTTTCTAAGTCGTGTCTGACTCTTTTGTGAGGCATAACCCACCAGGTTCCTCTGTCCTTTGGGATTTTCCAGACAAGAATACTGCAGTGGGTTGCATCTTCCCTGCCCAAGTCTCCTGCATTGGAAGGCAGGTTCTTTACCATTGAGCCCCTAGGGAATCTCATAAAGATGTCTATTCTCCATAAATTAAGCTACAGAGTTAATGTAATCCTAATTCTAATCCAATGAAACTTTTCAAAAAGTCAAATTAAAATTACCTTCAGTTCAGTTCAGTCAGTCAGTCGTGTCAGACTCTTTGCGACCCCATGAACCACAGCACGTCACGCCTCCCTGTCCATCATCAACTCCCAGAGTTTACCCAAACTTATGTCTATTGAGTCAGTGATGCCCTCTAACCATCTCCTCCTCTGTCGGCCCCTTCTCCTCCTGCCCTCAATCTTTCCCAGCATCAGGGTCTCTTCAGATGTGTTAGCTCTTCATATCAGGTGGCCAAAATATTGGAGTTTCAGCTTCAACATCAGTCCTTCCAATGAACACCCAGGACTGATTTTCTTTAGGATGGACTGGTTGGATCTCCTTGCAGTCCAAGGGACTCTCAAGAGTCTTCTCCAACACCACAGTTCAAAAGCGTTCAATTCTTTGGCGCTCAGCTTTCTTTATAGTCCAACTCTTACATCCATATGTGACTACTGGAAAAACCATGACCTTGACTAGACGGACCTTTGTTGGCAAAGTATTGTCTCTGCTTTTTAATATGCTGTCTAGGTTGGTCATAACTTTCTTTCCAAGGAATAAGCGTCTTTTAATTTCATGGCTGCAGTCACCATCTGCAGTGATTTTGGAGATCAAGAAAATAAAGTCTGACACTGTTTCCACTGTTTCCCCATCTATTTTTCATGAAATGATGGGACCCGATGCCATGATCTTAGTTTTCTGAATGTTGAGCTTTAAGCCAACTTTTTCACTCTCCTCTTTCACTTTCTGCCATAAGGGTGGTGTCATCTTCATATCTGAGGTCATTGATATTTTTCCAGGCAATCTTGATTCCAGCTTGTGCTTCCTCCAGCCCAGAATTTCTCATGATGTATACTGCATATAAGTTAAATAATCAGGGTGACAATATACAGCCTTGCCGTATCCATTTTCCTATTTGGAACCAATCTGTTGTTCCATGTCTAGTTCTAACTGTTGCTTCCTGACCTGCATACAGATTTCTCAGGAGGCAGGTCAGGTGGTCTGGTATTCCCATCTCTTTCAGAATTTTCCACAGTTTATTGTGGTCCACACAGTCAAAGGCTTTGGCATAGTCAATAAAGCAGAAATAGATGTTTTTCTGGAACTCTCTTGCTTTTTTCAATGATCCAGCGAATGTTGGCAATTTGATCTCTGGTTCCTCTGCCTTTTCTAAAACCAGCTTGACTATCTGGAAGCTCATGATTCACGTATTGCTGAAGCCTGGCTTGGAGAATTTTGAGCGTTACTTTACTAGCATGTGAGATGAGTGCAATTGTGTGGTAGTTTGAGCATTCTTTGGCCTTGCCTTTCTTTGGGATTGGAATGAAAATGGACCTTTTCCAGTCCTGTGGCCACTGCTGAATTTTCCACATTTGCTGACATATTGAGTACAGCACTTTCACAGTATCATCTTTTAGGATTTGAAATAACTCAACTGGAATTCCATCACCTCCACTAGCTTTGTTCATAGTGATGCTTTCTAAGGCCCACTTGACTTCACATTCCAGAATGTCTGGCTCTAGGTGAATGAGCACACCATCGTGATTATCTGGGTCGTGAAGATTTTTTTTGTATAGTTCTGTGTATTCTTGCCACCTCATCTTTTTTTTTTTTTTTTGCCACCTCATCTTAATATCTTCTGCTTCTGTTATGTCCCTACCATTTCTGTCCTTTATCGAGCCCATCTTTGCATGAAATACTCCTGTGGGATCTCTCATTTTCTTGAAGAGATCACTAGTCTTTCCTATTCTATTGTTTTCCTCTATTTCTTTCCATTGATCGCCGAGGAAGGCTTTCTTATCTCTCCTTGCTATTCTTTGGAACTCTGCCTTAAATTAAATTTTAATTAATTAAAATTCAAATAGAGAAATTAAGGACTACAAAACTAGTCACTCTCATTAATAGAAAATGAAATAAAAGTGAGGAAATTTTTCTACCAAATATTAAAATATGCAAACAATCTTCCCAACTTCATACACAGTATGTACTCCTCAGTATACAGAGAAATAAATGACCATGGATGCCAGAATCATGCAAAACAGTGTAATCAATCAGAAAAATCACTATTGCTCCAAGGGGGAATCTTTAAAAAACTCTTTTCTCAAAATGTTAAATTCTCCTACTGTTGGTTATAAATGTATAGGGAAATGAAGAAAATAGTGAAAGGAATGATCAGTGTGCTGTAACATAAAATATTATAGATCAAGAATCAAAGTCTTCTATTTATTTGCAAAATTTTTATCAAGGGTAGTTTGAATGCTTTCTGTCCTCTTTTCCCATTATATAAATTATGAGTGAGCATCTTTTCAATGCCTTGGAAATTGTTATACTCCTTTCCCTTGTACTGATAACTTCCAACATCCCAATCATTTGAAAGAAGTGATAGGATTACTCCCTGACCATTATATACACCTTTAATTATACAGTGTTAAGTGAATGAAATACTAGCAGTGAAGTTTGTACTTTATGCACTCACAGTTAATTTATCCTGACTACTAAGTTTTGACTTGCTTTATTTAACTAAACCATGGTAAATAAAATTCATGGAAATCAGAAAGAGGCAAGGTGAAGACTGCCTGCACTTCAAAGGGAAAATAATAAAACTGAATGTTATTGTCACAAGAACAGACAAACAACACTAGAGAGAAGAGAGAACTACAAAATAGCCTCAAATAAAGCAAGTTGATGGAGGAGAAGCATTTCTTTAGTAGGTGAACTTATTCACCTGACTCTCTTCATGAAGAAGCATACTACCAGATATGTCCTATAACAAAAAGATGGAATCTAGAAAAATTAAATTTTAAATATTTAAGGTAAAACTGTATAGTTGACAGAAGAAAATACAAAGAATATCTTTCTGAATGTGGGTTGAGAGAAATAATATTTTAGATCCATTTTTTCTCATCTTTTTAATTTTATTAAAATACATTTGATTATATGAAATGTTAGCACAATTCTAAAAATCACATCCATATATAAGATATTTTCAGAGAATTTCACTCTAAAAGTGCATCCATTTTACTCCATCCCCATCACTCCTATCATTGCTACTTTTTTGTTCTACGTGAACGTTAAAAGAACTTTAAAACGTATCATAAACTGAGAGAGAATCTAAAATATATGTAACTGACCACATAAAGGATTTTTAGAAATAAATAAGAAAAAGTCAGTAAACTAGTAAAAAAATGAGCATTTATCTGAAGTAAAATTTGAATATGCAATACTCAAAAAGGGACTCAATCTTCATAATATTTAGCTTAATCACGTCTTAGGATATGTACATACACTTAAAAATGTTTAAGTGAAGTACTGATTTTTGATGAGGCTGCCAGAAAGTGGAAGTGCACATACAATGATCTTTGTTGCTGTGTACATTTATATGAAACATCTTCCATTTCCCATCATCCACGAAAGCTGAAAATGTGCATTCCTTCATAAATAGAAATTCCATGTTTGTTAACAATGGTGAACACAAAATGAAGAATAATGGAAGCTGGAGCTAAGAAATGAGATAGATGATACTTTAAAGTTAAGAAAAAGAATCTGCTTCATAAAGTGCTTAGTAGACACACTGCTAGTTATCCCATCTCCAATGTTGTAAGGCAGAATGATTGCCAAAGACACACACACCCGAAACCCTAGAACCCTTGAACACATAATGTTACATGATAAAAAGACCTTTGTAGATAATGAGGTTAAAAATTTCAACATAGGGAAATTATCCTGGATTATCTCAATGAATGTGAAAAAGTGAAAGTGTTAGCTGCTCAGCTGTGTCTGGACTTTGAGACCCCATGGACTGTAGCTCACCAGGTTCCTCTGTCCATGGAATACTCCAGGCAAGAATACTGGAGAGGGAAGATATTCCCTTCTTCAGGGTCTTCTCAACCTAGGGATTAACCCTAGCTCTCCTGCATTGCAGGCAGATTCTCTTTTTTTTTTTAAGTTATTTTAATTGAAAGAGAATGCCTGTCCAAGGAAGAAGATGGAATGAAAGAATGTGGAAATTTTCATGGGACTATATCCAAGTACCTACAAAGTATTCTATAAAAGTCAATAAACTCTAGAATTTCCTATCACTTTATATTTCATATTTTTGGTCTTGTGAAATCTCCCTTCTCTTTTTAAAACAAATTATTGGCCTTTCATTAGTTTCATTATCAGTTGTCTCAATTACATATAAGAATGGCTAATTTTCTTACATAATATAAATTCAAAACAGTGAAGCAATTATGATTTAACAAATATGTAGCTTTATCCTTTAAGGTATGGAAGGAAAAATAATTTTGAAGCTTATTTTTGCTCCTAGAATAAGAAATCATGAATTGATTTCTCTGGAATGGAAAAAAAGTGAAGGTTGAAATTGGAATCATATTATAAGAGAAGTATAATTAGATAAAGTTAATGTTCCAAGCAGGATCTATATGTTCTATTTCTAATTTCTAATCTTCACAGAGCTTCTAAATCCTTCCTGTCTCTTGGCATAGATTTAATCATCACTCTCCCTGAACGTGATTTAAAATGAATTCATTATGTGACTTATTTGACAGTTGAACAAGGGAAGCCTCCAAACCTAATCATAGTCTAAAACAAATGTATTATTAATATATAAATAAGCAAGAGTCACAGTATAGTATATATAATTAGAACTGTATTTATATATTTTTTTCCATGGGTCATCAGCATCTGAAGAAATGCACTTAAATATTATGATGCCCTTCTACTGAGTTTTCAATGTCTTTGCTGTGCTAAAAGTGGCTAAATATATAGAATAATTGATTTTTCTCTCCTAAAAAAAAAAAAAAGATTAAATTGTAGCATGGTCTTTAAATATTCACCTCTGGACCAGGTCCTAAACTCTCCCCTGGATGGTCAGAGGAAGAGGATATTGACATAGGCAAACAGATACTGTTGGTGTAATTAAAATCATGGTTTGACCAGTTTGTGATGAAGGCAGAAGTGGTTTGAGAGGAGAACGGGAAGATTAGAACATTTTACTCAAGAAAGTTTGAAAGTTATTATTGTTTTTTCCTTTGTTTGTTCTTAAAATTGTGACTTATTGTTCTGCACTTGCATGAAGTTAAGAATTTTTTTCATGTTTAGGAACAAAGTGTCCTTGTAAAAAATTATTAAGAATGGAGCAAGTTAATGAGGAAAGAGTGATATGCATTCTGTCATTTATTCAATAAACAATAAAAACTTATCAATGTGTCAAGTACTGACCTTTTTTGGAATGGGTAGTCTCTAACTTTTTATATTGCCCCATTTGAAACCTATGGATTGAGTCATCTGAAGTACATAAGGCCATATCTTCTCATAGCAGTTTAGCAATACTTGGTTATAGGAAGTCAGCATCTAACCTAACAGAAAATCTAGAATCAGTCCTGACTGAAGACTTGGGGACATATTCAGTGCTGGAGAAATGTTATTGTACCTTCCTGGAAAAAGACAGTTCAACTGACAGTCGTGCATATATGCCTTGGATAACTGATTCAAGTAAAACAATAAAATCGTTTTGAATCTAAATGTCTTCATCTGCAAAATGGGGCACACTTTTTTTTTTTTAAGTTTCAGGGGGGGTACCATGAGAATTAATGAAAATCTTTAAATCGCCATTCTCATTTATGCTCCTGTAGCCTTTATGTACTTTCCTAACTAGTCATTTTCTTTGAGATTTACATATTATAGATCGTCATAATGCTATTAAAACAACCTATCAAAGTGTAAATGTAGTTATACTACACTCTTCCTAGATATCCCATAAGTGAATACCTCCTCATGGCTTGGACTCAATTTTTTTTTTTTTTAAACAGTATATTAAAAAAAAAAAAATCCATGAGATGGCCCTGGGTACTCGCAAACTTTTGTGTTTTGTTTATGTGCATGCTAAATCACCTCAGTCATGTCTGACTCTGTGTGACCCCATGGACTGTAGCCCACCAGGCTCCTCAGTCCATGGGATTCTCTAGGCAAGAATACTGGAGTGGGATGCATGCCCTAAAATGCTAAATCCCTTGCTTTTCTAAGTAGACACTATTTCTGATGCTAGTGTCTTTCCACTTACACTAACTAGGCCTTCTGCTCCTCATTCTCTGACACATATGTCTGCAGAAGGCGGGGAGGAGTTATCGGCAATCTCATTATTCTAGTTCTTTAGGAGGCCTCAGCTTTCCTGCCCTTAGTAAATGTCCCCTGATAAAATCATTTAACACCAATCACCCTTCACCCAATCACAAATGACCAGATTTTGTGTTGTTCTTCTGGAATCTAATCCAAGCTCCAAAGATGATATTTTAATAGGATCTTCAAAGTGATTTTAAGAATTTTGAGGGCAGGCAATTAAAAGATAATTAGTCATATTTATAAACCTAAGTAGTAGTGACTACCCTAATAAATCTGTGTTGAATTAAATAGAAAACAGAGTATTCTGAGTAGCCAACAGTAGTTACTGCTCAATACATGTGAGTCAATTAAACATCAACATTTTAAAGACAACAGAAAAGTAGTAGAAAATATAATGAATTTTAAAGCTATCTCAAAAGATTGAAATTTATATGTTTAGGGATTTTTGATTGATTTTATTATTAATTCTGGGCTTCTCAGGTGGCGCTAGTGGTAAAGGACCTGCCTACCAAAGTAGGAGTCATAAGAAATCCACATTCCATCTCTGGGTCGGGAAGATCCCCTGAAGGAGGAAATGGCAACCCACGCCAGTATTCACACCAGTAGAATTCCTTGGACAGAGGAGCCTAGCAGGCACAGTCCATAGCGTTGCACAGAGTCAGACACAACTGAAGCAACTTAGCATGCATGCACGCATTATTCATTCTACAAACATTTATTAAGATTATACTTGGTCAAAGAATGTACTAGGCATTGAGAAAATAAAAATGAATTGGACATAATCTATGCAGTGAATGGAAATTATTAAAGAAACCCTGCCTCTTCAGAAATCTATATGCAGGGCAGGAAGCAACAGTTAGAACTGGACATGGAACAACAGACTGGTTCCAAAAAGGAAAAGGAGTATGTCAAGGCTGTATATTGTTACCCTGCTTGTTTAACTTATATGCAGAGTACATCATGAGAAAGCCTGGGCTGGATGAAGCACAAGCTGGAATCAAGATTGCCGGGAGAAATATCAATAACCTCAGATATGCAGATGACACCACCCTTATGGCAGAAAGTGAAGGGGAACTAAAAAGCCTCTTGATGAAAGTGAAAGAGGAGAGTGAAAAAGTTGGCTTAAAGCTCAACATTCAGAAAACTAAGATCATGGCATCTGGTCCCATCACTTCATGGCAAATAGACGGGGAAACAGTGGAAACAGTGCCAAACTTTATTTTTTGGGGCTCCAAAATCACTGCAGATGGTGACTGCAGCCATGAAATTAAAAGACGCTTACTCATTGGAAAGAAAGTTATGACCAACCTAGACAGCATATTAAAAACCAGAGACATTACTTTGCCAACAAAGGTCTGTCTGGTCAAGGCTATGGTTTTTCCAGTGGTCATGTATAGATGTGAGAGTCGGACTGTGAAGAAAGCTGAGTGCTGAAAAATTGATGCTTTTGAACTGTGGTATTGGAGAAGACTCTTGAGAGTCCCTTGGACTGCAAGGAGTTCCAACCAGTCCATCCTAAAGGAGATCAGTCCTGGGTGTTCATTGGAAGGACTGATGCTGAGGCTGAAACTTCAATACTTTGGCCACCTCATGCAAAGAGTTGACTCATTGGAAAAGACCCTGATGCTGGGAGGGATTGAAGGCAGGAGAAGAAGGGGATGACAGAGGATGAGATGGCTGGATGGCATCACCGACTCGATGGACATGAATCTGAGAAAACTCCAGGAGTTGGTGATGGACAGGGAGGCTGGCATGCTGCGATCCATGGGGTTGCAAAGAGTTGGACACGACTGAGCAACTGAACTGAACTGAAAGTACAATATTTAGACCAATAAAAATATTTATTTTGGTCCACAGTGTTCAACAAAGAAAGGTAATCTGGAATTGGCTGTGACTATGTGGACTTCATGAAGAATTTTTTACCAGGGCAAACATAGTTACTGAGTCTGTTGATATCATGTTATTAATTTTGGAAGCCATCAGTCATGACTACACATTAGTAGGGATACTATGTACTAAAAGTGGATAGAAAGACAGGGTTTCCCCAAATACCACTGCATGTTTAGTTTCATAAAATATTTCTGACATTCTACTGAGAAGAATCACTTTTTTCATAAACAAATACATTCAGAGGAGAGTTGATCTTGAATCTAAAGTTAAAGATTCACAGTTCTACACTGAATCATTTCTTCATCACTAACCTGAGTCTGACTCTTTTGCGACTCCATGGGCTGTAGCCTGCCAGGCTCATTTGTACATGGAATTTCCCAGGCAAAAATACTGGAGTGTGCTGCCATTCAATGAATGGCATTCATTCATCAGAAGATTCTCCAGGGGATCTTCCCGACCCAGAGATAGAATCTGCATCTCCTGCCTTGGCACTGAGCCCCTGGGGAGCCCCCTATATTGAATATAGCCCTTCAGAGAGCTTTAGCAATGTGTTCACTTGACTTTAAAAGCTTGTGTAAAATCTCAAAATTAAGATGGAGCCTGTTTTTACTTTGTCCAACCCCTTCCATCAGAGTTAGTCTAGAGTCTACAAGTATGAGTCTGGATCCAGGTAATATCTGTGGAATAAAGACATGGTCAAAGGGAGTCGGGAGTACATTTAACTTTATTATCACATGAGATATTCAAATGGTTACAGTCCTCTCTTAATCTTACTCATAGCTAAGATACTGTTAGAACCCTCAGTTTGGAAATAACTTCTAGGAGCCAGAATGGAATCGTTGAAGACCTATTTATTCATGAACTTTTAAATTTATTCAATAATTACTTACTGAGAACCTTTCATGGGCAGGCAACTATGCTAAGAACTAGAAATACAAGGATGAACAAGAGAGACATAACTCCACACTGAGGTTCTAACTTCAATCTTTTCTAACAGTACCTGTGCTCATTCTGTTACACTATTATGAACGTGGCTTCTTATTCTCATTCTAGGGTTACTGTGTCAATGTTCCTGGCATCATGATGCAAGTCAGAGAATATATTCATTCTTTGAATGCTATTCATAGTGGAAACAATGGAAATATGTAGAGAAACATGCAAAGAAGAAGAAACCTATCCAAACTGTTATTACCATAGACTATATTTTAAATTATTTTTATAAAAAGAGGTGATCAAGGAATATTCATCTAAACAATATATAGGGAAAATATTATAGAGATGTCAGAAATTAAATTATGAAGAGTATAATCATATTTTTTCTGGCTTCTGTAGTATTTGTGGCAATTTTCAGTTTTTTAGCTTCACAATTTATAATGATTTCTCCTCATTCTAAGTGAATATCAATGCATTCATCTAATATTATTTATAACACATGCCATTTATATTATATAAGCTTCAAGGCTTGCAAAGCCTGAATCTACCAATGATTATAGCAATGTAGAAATTCATTGTTTATATAGCTTTTAACACATAGTTCTCAACTACTGCTCTTTCAAAGTATATTTTGCATCTGCATTTTTGCTTCTGAGTAAGAAATTCTGGTCCAGAGACTGAAAGACATTTGTTTCCAAGGCCATTCAAGGGAACTGAAAGTGAAAGTCACTTAGTCATGTCTGATCTTTGTGACCCCATGGACTATATAGTCCATAGAATTCTCCAGAACAGAATACTAGAGTGGGTACCTGTTCCCTTCTCCAGGGGATCTTCCCAACCCAGGAATCAAAGCCAGGTCTCCCGCACTGCAGGCAGATTCTTTGCCAGCTGAGCTACTAGGGAAGTTCTGTGAACTGAGGCTCTTCCTACAACAATTCCAGGACTTCTTCATGTACAGAAATTTTCCCTATTCACACTGAGAAAAGAAGCAAGTGAGTTTGCTAAATCTTGCAGAGCTTTGCTATTTATTTTTTGAATACATTCTTACATAATGATGAAAATGTTTTTATACATTATTACCTTGACTCTCTCAACACATTTCTGACAGAGTGCATAAAACATACTCTTATTATAGTATGTTTTATGACTTGCCTAAGGTCATGGCTATGCTTAATTTCAACTATAATCTTGGTGCATTTTTTAAAAAAAATGTGTACAGAATACTTTCATAAAATAATCATGTGCTCCTTGAGAAAGCAAAACAACGATGTATACCCAAAGAATTTTCCAGGGTTTGTGAGTATGCATTTAGAATTTATCCACAAAACATTCATTCATTTTTATAATATTTATGACACTGTATCTTTGTATTTCTAAAGTAGGATTTTAATGTTTTTAACCACTGAGGGAGGGAGTAAGGATTAAGTCAGTGAACTGGAAAATCAGAACGCGCATCGTACAGTCAACGATATTTCCTAGATAAGCTTTTTATGAAAACTTGTTCTAGTAAAATCCAAAGTAAGATGATAACATGCATGAAAAATATTACACATTCAATAGTTCAGAAAGATTGGAAAATTGTAGTAGTTTTTAATAGAATACTGAATGATAAAATAAGCTAAATTTAAAGTTACATATATTAAATAGATTATACATCTTTAAATATGACTATTGTAACAAAGTGTCTTGTTAATCATGAAACACCAAAGAAATATTATTTGATGTAAAATGCAAATGACAGATGAGAAATAACCCAAGTGAATAATCACAATTAATTGAGAAACAAAGTGCAAATTACCCCAAGCCTGTTTTAGTATAAGAATTTAGTGATAATTATTAGCATATACCAAACTTTATCCCTCTGCATAGCATAGAATACACTATGCTAAAATTAAATAACAATTACATTCTATGCTTTCTGGTGTTATATATAACCTCTATATGATATTATGAAAAATGATTATACCTCAGAATTGCAATTAAACCTTAATTTTTCAGGTCTTGTAGGATGCCCCATGATAGATGAAACAATTACAGTGTGTGCTTAGTTTCCATCACACCCTGAAAGCAGGAAAAATGGATTATGAATCCATGGAAAATACAAGCTATTATTTACAGTGTGCAGGTGTTTCTTTGACAGAAAACAAAAGTCTATCATAATTCATATTTATCAGTTCCCTCCTATCTCTTTAGTTCTAGATTTCTTCACCCTGAACTTACACTGGATTAGGATTTTTGTCTGCTATAGCACCAGAGATTTTCATCTCCTTAAAGTATGAGCCCATTGTGGCCTTCCCTCTGTCAGGCTAGAGTTCCTCTGATACACTAGTTACAGGCATGAAGCATCAGAAGACACTCTAGAAAACTTCCTTTGTGCATGACTTACTTTCAGCTTTCCAAGGACATTGGAATCAATAGCTAGCTAGTGGAGTAAATCTTCTATTTATCTTTGACCAACTGATTGGCTAGAAGAGCCACCACTGGCCAGATGGCGTCCCTCCTCTAGGAACCGGCCTTTATGCTGGGCAAAGCCTGCCTGAGAAGGAACAAGAAACACACACTTCACAAGCAGGTAACTTTTGTAAAGGATACAAGAGAGCCAATATTATGCTCACTCCATGGTTTGGGTCTAAGCCCTCAAGATTTTGAAGGTGTGGGGTAGAAGCATATATTCTTGGGTATAAAAGTCTAATTGACAGGGCATCATGAGTGTTTGCCAAGTCTAATAAGCAAAATGTCATCAATACAATAAAGACTACTAAATTCAGATAACTTAGTTTACTGTAGTCCACATGCCTACTGAAACACAGGGAATGAATGTAAATGACATTTTATTTTTCTTACAGAGGGAATTGAAGAGACAACAATTGTCAGATCAGTAGCCCATAACATATTTTACATTGTTACCAGTAAAAATACCACATCCAGACAGCAACTGTGAGTAGGCTTATGATTTCTTGGTATAAGATGTAATTTATCTAGTGTGATTCACCACATTCCATGTGTTGTTGATTTATTACAAGGACACACCAGAGTGTCAAATGGGGAAATGGCAGACATCAACAGCCCAGAATCCTTTAAGTTTTACAAATAGCTTCTTCCTATTTTCTGCATTTTCAGTGGGGTATATGTGTGTGTGTGTGTGTACGTGTGTGTGTGTGTGTGTTTGCATGTGCGTACCAGGTTCCTCTGTCCATGGGATGTCCCAGGCAAGAATACTGGAGTAGGTTACCATTTTGTACTCTAAGGATCAAACCCACATCCTTTGAGTCTCCCTGCATTGGCAGGAGCCTTCTTTACCAGCTGTGCTACCTCAGAAGCCTAGGGTATGGTATTGCTTATAACTTCTGATTTACTTCTTGGCTGAATTGGGTAACATGTTTAGGGATTATAAAACTTTCTTTTGTCGTGCCGTGCTCTTTGTGGCCTCATGGACTGTAGACTGCCAGGCTCCTCTGTCCATGAGATTCTCCAGGCAAGAATACTTGAGTGGGTTGCCATTCCTTTCTCCAGGGGATCTTCCTGACCCAGGGATTGAACCTGCATCTCTTATGTTTCCTGCACTGGCAGATGGGTTCTTTACCACCAGCGCATGGCACTAAATGCACACACAGTATTTAGGGATTACCAATTAGCCCTTCCTACCAGGGTCTTAACTCCGGTCAGAAAACAGATATGGATGTTCCATTAGATATTATGCACATCTATCCCAATTATGTACTCTAGAACTAAAGAAATAACAATAGTGTGGGTGCATAAATCCACTGATCTCAGGTAAGGTGAACTTCTTTTAGGACTTCATAGGATGGATGCATGCATAGATGAGTAGATATATAGATAGACAAATCTTCACCTTGCCAAAATTAACCCTCTCTCTTATGGGAGGACCATGCTATCATTTGATCCCCTGATATTATCAGATCCTATTTAAAAACCTTCACATGGTTTCATAATTTCTATTCCTTCAATGCATTGTTCCCTGGTAAATGCCTACACATTGCTTAAAAAATACTGGAGAAATATTTATTTCATATTATGGAGGAGATACTGCAGAAATCTTCCTCCAGAGAACAGAGCATCCTCTTTTGTCTGTGAACTGACTTAGAGCCAGGAACTGGTAAGAGCTGAGAACTTTCCATTGCAGTTTCTGACATCTTGTGCTTTTGCTTGCCACCTCTTGATATTTTCAGGAAAATAAACATATTTACAATAAAAAAAAATACTGAAAGTACCATGAAGTTAAACTGGATTTGTCCACTCATATGTTCTGATTATCTATTTCTGTTCAACAAATTAGTCCAAACTTACTGGCTTAAAACAAATGCTTAATTTTGCTCACAATATTGTGGGTCAGAAATTCGGGAAAAGCTCAGCTGGCTGATCTGTGTCTGATCCATGTGCCATCTGGGCTTGAAAAACTGGCAGCCAAGATGGCTTTTACTCACATTTCTAGTAAATGCCGCTCACTGTCTTTTCTGTCTCTCCGTCTCTCTCTCCCCACACGGCATGTCATTTCCTGGCCTCTCTCCCCAGTTTAAACTTCTCATATCAGATTTCTTACATGACAGCTAAGGCACCACCAACACCACCTCCCCTCACACACATATTTCTAGAGCAAATTTTTCAAGAAATAGGAGAGAAGAAGCTGCCAGTCTCTTAATTAAGACCTAGACCTGGAGATTTGCACAGTGACACATCTACCATATTCTGTTGCTCACAGAGAGAGAGGCCACCCAAATACAAGGGGAGGAGGTTTAGATTCTCTCATTAGGAGGAGTGTCAGTCGGGGTCTGTCTTGAATCTATCACACAGTTTAGCCATGGGAAACCCACAGATTAAAGTACTTTGTTTGCCACTCCAACTCTCCTGTCCATTATAATAATTACAATTCTGCAGTGTCATAATATGGCCTCTGCCATTTTAAAGAATACAGATTTCCATGAATTGCAGGGACTTTAGCTAGATGAAAGCACCTTTTAAGGTCAATGTAAGCCTACATATTACATCAAACATTGGTTTGCTCAAAAATTTCAAGGTCCCATTGCCAGTGAAACTCTTAAAGGTTTAATGAATGGTGTGTCACACAGAAGTAGGAGGCTTTCTCCACCCTAACACAATAAATCCATTCTTACCATCTCATTATTGTTGTAGCCTTCTGTGTCCTTCTTCAGTACCCAACTGTGATAATCACAGCACATCACCTTGTCTTTAGTAAGGCCAGTATCATGTTCATAAGTTAACAACCATCCTAGAAGAGTGTTATGACTAGCTTCATTTTTCCCAGGTAAGAAAATTAAACACAATTCATGAAGATGTATCCTCATGTCAATACATTTCTCCCTATGAAGTCTTTCATTCTGATCACAAGTCCAATATCACTAAGTTCTATTCCCTCATGTGTTCCTCTGTTTTCCTTCTAGTCTTTATTAACTAGGAACTCCAATTATTCTACAAGTAAGGCCTTTCCTTAGGGCAGGAATTATCTTGTCTTGGTGGTATGTGCTGAGAAGTGTCTCCAATTATTGGTCCAAGAGGCAATAAGTAAAAGCAGACAGAAGCAGACATGGGTCCTGACAAAGGCAAGCCTTATCTTACACTGCTTTCTTCCAACAAGTGGCAGGGGTTAAAGTCCTTCACCCTGTCCAGGGGATTACTGAGAATTTGGAGGTCCCAGATTCTCACAGTCATGTAGTAGAATGACCCAACCACAGACCTCTGACTTGTACTATTTTCCTTGGAGGCCTGAGGTCTTGGCATAAAATGTCTTTAAAAACTATGTGTTCAGTATTTTTTGAGCCCTGCCACTCATAATTAAATCCATGACTCGGTTTTCTCCACAGTATTCTTATCATATATTCAAGAAATATAAATACCTTTAACTCAGCCATGGAAGCTCCTAGTTCTCTCCGTATGACTTGAGTTGACAGATTTAAGGAACTTCCTTATCTAACACTTCAACTTCCGCATGTACCTTATCACAATCCTCCACTCAGGACAGTCTGGAAACGCATAAGCACTTTGTATGCCTGGTCTAATCACCACTTCACCACAAGGCAATCCTTCTGTCATCAGATAAATAAGTGGTCCAGTTCCAGAAGGCTATGTTATGTAGGGTGGAGATGTTCTTATCACCATGGTTTTAGTCTGTTTTTTCTTCCAAGGGCTCAGTTTGAGTTCAGGTCTTTCTATTTGACCAGAATCTTGACTCCAGAGGGAAGGAGTGAGAGTACAGTGAAACAAGGATGGGGAAAAGGCCGAAACAAAGATAAAATTTTGATTGGCAGCCTCTGTGGGGGTCTAGTATTCTAACCCTCTAGAAACTTCTGAGGATTCCTGTGAATGGATCTCGGCATAGTCCATGATAGAGGGGATGAAAATGCCTTAAGGTTCTGTTTCTACTCTGACTGGGTGAAGGCTTCTCCGGGGCACAGGCTCTGCTACACCTGCAGATGCACGTGTAGGAGTCACACGGACATCACAAGTGACGTCATCAGAGAAGCGCCAGTTCCAGGCAGAAGCCAGAGGAATGTGGCACCTGCTACGGTGAGATCTTTTCAGTGTGAAGTTTGATGCTTGTGTAGAACTCTTTTCTCTGTGATATGAATCAAACATGAGGTCAGTAGGATCTCAGATATTGCTCAAGAGTCCATCTGAGAAAGAGTCTAAGAGAGACACAATATGAAATGGAAAAAAAAAGTTGACAGACCTTAAACATGAAGTAAATACAACATAATTTGGGGATGTCTTCAGATGCTTGGTGTAAAGGGCAGAAGGATTCAAATATTCTGGCTTTTGGAACTCTGAGTATGGGGAATCTGAACCAAATACAGGTTTGGGGTTAAAAACAAATTTCAATGCGTCAACCTAAAGTACCTGTCTAAAATTTTAAACTTCATCCAGGATTTTTACTTAGTGAATTACAAGAAGATAAAAGAGGGGTAAATTTTCCACTTTTTTTTTTTTTGAAATTAAATGAGAGACGCATGTGAATATCAGAGACTTCAAGGAACTTCATCAGACTTCACCAGAAGACCACTGATGGAGACAAACTGGAAAGACACAGGCAGCTTCCAGGCTGGTATCAGAAAACAGTCTGCCAGATTAAGAGGCATTGCTTTAGCTAATCCATAATGAGAACAAAGAGCATAATTATCTCCTCAATGTCAGCGCAAACTGGAAAGAAGCGCAAATAATAACAAAGTTAAAGTGCCCTGCCAAAAACTCTTCTAGATTTGGCTTTCTCCCAGTTCTCCATAGGCCATTTTTTGAAATGGTGAATTTAAGTCTCTGTTGGGTCTTAAAACATTTAGACAGGGAAACCTACACTGTTCTCTAAATCAAAGTTCCACTTCCAATTATAGACAGAAAAAAAAAAAAAAAAAGAATTCTCCATAAACAGAAGCAGAGGAAGAAGTCACAGGCACTCAGCACAAAATATACTAGTACAAATGAGTTGAACAATGCTCTGTGGGCTTATAAATTTCTTTTCTTTAAGTAAAATCAATTCAAGAAACTAGGCCCAAGATAATTTTAAAGGAATGCACTTGTGTGTGCAAAGTTCCAAAATATTACACAACTAAGAAGTTAGTTGAGAGGTGAAGGGGAAATGGGGAATTGAGATAAACTGCTTTAAACAAAAATTATATATACATGCACATATTTAATAAAGTAGTTCATATAGTCCAAAACAATTTGGACTCAGAAACTACCTAGAAAATTGAAGTAGAAGCTTTTGAAATTCAATAGAATATATGAGAAAGGAGAGAGAGATGAAGTAAGAATAAAAGATGGAAAGTCTAATTATATAAGAAAGTCTAATTTATATAAATAAAATTTAAGGACAGAAAATTAAAAAAAGGAATGAGGAGTAACTTTTAAAATTATGAAAATAAATTGCTAATGAATTAGAGAAATGAGTTGGCAAATTAAGAAAGATCAAATTCTTAACTTAGAGAAAGCGTAAAAATTATAAAGAAGAAAAGGCATAAAAACAATTACTACAAGCATCATTACAATTGAAACAAAATAAAATAAAATAATTTATGCTCATCTAGATTTCATCTATAATAGTAAATAACAAAATGAAACAAAAGGAAATTATACACAGTGACTTCCAGAAGACATAGCAATAGCCAAACTAATTTCAATTTTTAATTCATCTAGATAAGCAGCACTGGTGCTTTTGAACTGTGGTGTTGGAGAAGACTTTTGAGAGTCCCTTGGATTGCAAGGAGATCCAACCAGTCAATCCCAAAGGAAATCAGTCCTGAATATTCACTGGAAGGACTGATGCTGAAGCTGAAACTCCAAAATTTTGGCCACCTGATGGGAAGAACTGACTCATTGTGAAAGACCCTGATGCTGGGGAAGATTGAAGGCTGGAGAAGAAGAGGATGAAAGAGGATGAGATGGTTGGATGGCATCACTGACTTGATGGACATGAGTGAGCAAGCTCCAGGAGGTGGTGATGGACAGGGAAGCCTGGCGTGCTGCAGTCCATGGGGTCGCAAAGAGTCAGACATGGCTGAGAGACTGAACTGAACTGAAGCAGCAGTAGCACATTTTCACATAAGTAAAAACACAGGAAATATACAGCCCACAGCTTCATTAATCTGTCTCTCACATGCATACTCATGCATACACATAGCTCCGAAACATCACATCCCCTTATCAGAGGGAATGTAAAGACAGACTCAAAATCTTTTGACATATTGATGAGTTTATATGCTAATTCTATAAATGAATGCATGGAAGTGCCCCAAATAAGATACTTTAAGCATTGCCTGCTTATCCTTACAATGAAATCAATTAATAAATGTAAAATTCAGTAACATTCAATGTGAAAAGCAAAATGGTTTGTTAAATTAAAAAAAAAATCCAGCAAAGAGATATTTTATCTCTTCTAAGTGTCTATAGAGTTGAATGAATTGCAGTCATTCCCGTGGAGCTTCAAAGAGGAAAGTTTTACATACCTTTCAAAAATGAGTTGTCAGTATAAATATTATGAGTGCAGCAAATTAAATGTAAGGAAATCAATCTAAATTCTCTAACTTTGGAGAAAAATTTTATTTCTCAAGAGAAGATTCTTATTAGAAATAACTTGTGAGATGATTTTTAAAATTCAGATTATTTATTTATTTGCTATAAAAGGGAAAGGCATTTTTTTTCCTAATCTTGCTGAGATGCCTTTACTATTAGAAAACTCTGCAGTTTCAAGGCCAAATACTGAAATTCCTTTACCTAGCTCCAACAGTGGTGGGGGGAGGGGAAGTCTGAGGTACTCTAAACAAATAATATGGAGGAGAAAATAAAGGAATCATTTTAACAAGTGGATTATGAAACTTGCAATATTTTGTCTCTGCTTCTGTTCTCTGTTATTAAGCAATGCTTTTTAAAATGCTCATCTTTCTAAGATCTTTTATCTAATATATATAAACAAAATTTTTAAATATTATTATCTGACACTTCAGAGTATATTGTTTAGTGTACTTTGTTAATTTTCAGATTGTGTTTCATCATGTGGCATTTTTAATGCTTAAATTTATGACACATTTTAGAAGAGTTACTGCTTTATATGATTCATTATTTCCAGCATCACTAATATACATTGTAAGGTTTCGCCCCTTCCCTCCTACAAAGGTGAACTACCAATGTGAGTACACACGGAATATCCATCTTGTGAACCACAGAATCTTCATTTTGGATGTAGTTTGAGAATTCATGAACATATTCGTATTTGTTTGAGAATGGCGGCAGCATTCCTTATTATTGAGGATACACCTTCCATTGCTTTGAAAGGTGAGCAAAGAAAGCTACATGACTCTATAGGTCTCTAGTTCTAATGGAAATCCTCAGTTATAAGAGGGTGAAAGACTAGAAAGAAAAGGGATCCCGTATTACTGACCTGTTCTAAAACATTTCTTAAGTATTTGATCTCTTGAATAGACTGCAATACCATAAAAGGACAGTGTTATTTGCCCAGACTCGGTGCTTTGCCCAAGTTCAGGGCAGCACTGCCACATGGGTGCTTCTTCTTAGAGAAGGCTGGAGGGCAATACAAAATAGAAGTAAAAACAGCATACATATCAAGAGCCTGCTCAAACATAAAGTCCACAAATGACATATATGTCATCTTACCTTCCTTCTTAAGTCTGAAAGTCACACTCAGAAGCAAAGCAGCAATGTCCTTTATAGAAACTGGGTTTTCGTATAGCCTATTCAGATGATTACATACACCAAATTCCTTCAACAGGATATCATAACTGACAAAGTACAATATTCCAGGGACTTCAGATGCTAAATAAAGGCAGGCTTATCACTTGCATTTTGGGAGACACTCAAAGAAACACAGAAAAGTGGAAAAGCTTTATAACAGGAAAAAAAAAAAAAAGAAGCTTCTGGTGTGCCTTTTTTGGAGGCTGTTAACATGAGGAAGCTGTGGGGTGTCTAGAAGCAGGACATCTATGTGATTCATTAGTGGTGCACATTTAACTTTCTATACTAGGTCCTAAACTGAACGTGGAGGCAAAAGTTAGGGAAGCTATCAGTTATTGATACTGAAAGTCACTCAGTCATGTCCGACTCCTCAATCCCATGGACTATACAGTCCATGGAATTCTCTAGGCTAGAATACTGGAGTGGGTAGCTTTTCCCTTCTCCAGGTGATCTTCCCAACCCAGCAACTGAATCCAGGTCTCCCTCATTGCAGGTGGGTTCTTTACCAGCTGAGCCACAAGGGAAGCCCAGATCCTGGTCATTTTGAGCTGACTGTTGTGGGGGTTATCATTTAGCTTCCTAAAATGGTCATTAAAGATAGTAGTTTCCCTTCTTGTAATGATTATTACAAATAGTAGGTTGGCTTTCTGGACTGGTTACTGCAGACTGTGGATGAGAGTTCTATTATATATGGTCTGGTCATTGTAAATTCAGCTTCTCAATGTATTAGTCACTTTGCAAGGGATTTTCTGTGTAGTGGTTTATTCTGGTAAAAATTCTATAATAAAGGCACTGCTGCTGTTCTTATTCTAAACATGGAAAAACTGAAGCCTAGAAATGTTACAAAATTAAGTTCAAGGTCACTCAGGTAAGAAATGATGGTGATATGATTTTTATTCTTTAATGTATTATTAACCTGTATAGCAGTGCTGATCAAATAGAACTTTCTGTGATGATAGAAATACATAAAATCCCAGCTGTCTAATATGATAATCCCTGGACACATGTGTCTACTGAGCACTTGTATGACTGAAGAACTCAATCTTTAAATATGCTTAATTTTAATTGCTTTAAATGCATACTCAAATAGCCACAGTGGCCAATAGCAGCTCATGGCTTCTGTGTGAAAGAACAGAGCTCTATACAACACTGATTGTCTGAAAATAGGGTTTCTGAGGGAAATGTGTTAGTCAATTCAGGCTATTTTAACAAAAATATGTAGACCAGGTGGCTTAAAAGCAGAATTTTATTCTTCATGGAGACTGGGGAGTCTGGGACCAAGGTGTCAGAATAGTCAGTGTCCAGCGAAAGCCTTCTTCCTAGTTTTTAGCCAACTGGCCTGGCTGTGTCCTCACATGTCAGAAAGACCATTCCTCTCATGTTTCTTCTTACAAGGGCAATAATTCCATTTATGAGGGATCTATGCTCATCACCTAATTATCTCCCAAGCACCCCACCTTTCTTCACCGGGCTCAGGGTTCAATATATGAATTTTGAGGAACACAAACATTTAGCTCACTATTTTTATATCTAAGTTATTTAGAATGAAAAAAAAAGGGAACAGAGTGGAAGAAGATAGAATGAACTATAATTGCATTACATCATATGTATATGTTTTTATATTATATACTCTCTAAATAAACATCTGTGTATGCTCTATTATTCTATATTCCATACATATGCTAGTATATAAGTTGCATACAAAAACAGAGTTACAGTATTTATAGCTAGAATAGAATTGAATAGAATAAACTAGCAGTGGTAGCGACAACAGTAAGAAGGAATGAAGCTGATTCATTGTAATATTGAAAGATTAAAAATTCCAGTTGTTGAAGGATAAAGAGGTTACTAAATTGTCAAAATCTTTCTACATCTCAACTGTGCTATAGTTTCCAAAGGAACAGTTGCCAGTGGGTTTATATGGCATTTTTATTACCTTATTTCTATACTCTATTAGTTGATATTACTTGATATTCTCAGTTCCTAAAAATCAAATGAGCCAAATACATTATACTTAATGTGTGTAATTTTGCCTTGAAACTAAACACTAACTTCCTTTTTAATCCTATATGCTTTTTATGATACACCATACCTAAATGGTAAGACTTAACATTCTTTCTCCTTATGCAGGCATTTAGCATACAAGAATGGTAATCAGATACATAAAATAAAAATGTAAAGGCATAACTTCAGGAATAAGCATCTTAAATTTGTTATGTATGGATATAAACTATATTATGTTAATGTTATACACTCCCATCAACCCTAACAAATTCTTAATGAAATATACGTTCTCCTGTTATTGACAAATGCTAAGTAGCAACTCACCCACTTTTTAAATAGTGATAGATATTTTCCACTTAAAGTTATAGTCAAAAGTATATTGTTTAAATGACAGCATTACTTATGCTTCCATAATATCTAATCATACTTTTGAATCCACTGCTATGGGAACAATTAACTTTGTTCATCGTGTTTGAAGCACTTCTAGAATCATATCTTTTTTTAAAAATCAAAACAGAGAATACTTTAAATTCTTCTTTGTGCATTAACAGGTTGTGAGTTTAACTCCTCAGAATTCGTAACAATTTTGCATACATTTAGTTACAGAAAACAATGTTTTTAATTTTCTTCTACAACTCTAATTCAATCAAATTTGCTGAGTGACTACTGTTCTCAGGGAATGAAGATAACCGTAGTCTAAATCTTGAAGTTAATTTATAGGCTTGGGGAAAATAAACACCTAAGTTAAATTTTTCAATAAAATATTAGTATTATACTTAAGGATAATGGTAACTTTATGTACAGAATGCTATGAGAAGACAGACATGGAGCATTTTGGCAAACTCTGAAGTCTAAGGGAAGTTTCTTGAAGGAGGCACTATCATACAATAAAGTTAATGACAAGTCGACTATAGTATTACCACCAAATGAAATAAAATATCATCATTTTTATTCACTCTTTCTCGTTCCTTCTTAATTATTCTGTGTAGAAACTGAAAGAAAATTAGGCTATCAATGAAAGTTTTGAAGCATTAATATGCATTTGTTCCCATAATATGGTTTCAATGATGGCTAATAAATCCAGATTTACATTTCTGACAGTTTAGAAACAAAATGTAACTAAGCAAATTTAATATAAACCAAGACATGATGAATTACTTGTGGATGATTCTCATTTCAGCATTTCTAAATGTTGTTTCCTTTTCAATTCATAAATAATAAATGTAAATTATTAATAAAGTGATTGCTGTTCCATGCTTTGTCACTCAGTCATGTCTGACACTTTGCAACCCATGGACTGTAGCCCACCAGGCCCCTCTGTCTGTGGGGATTCTCCAGGCAAGAATTCTGGGGTGGGTTGCCATGCCCTCCTCCAGGGGATCTTCCCAAGCCGGGGATCAAACCTAGGTCTCCTGCATTGCAGGCAGATTCTTTACCATCTTAGCCACCAGGAAAGCCTCGGTAAAGTGATTGCTTGGTGTCTGTTTTTCTGGATGGGCGATTCTGGGTCATCAAGTCAGGTTAGAATTAATTAAAAATATTAAGTGACCCAATACAGTAAGAGTCTATTAAGTAGAAAATAGGCTTAGAAGTTTAGTACTCATTCATTAATTGAGTCATTATTACAGCAAATATTTTCTGAGCACCTTCCACATACGACACTGGATGAGAACATAACTTCTCTAGAGATATAGATCTGGATAATGGTTTAACAACACAACACATTACATAGTCAATATAACTACGGTTCAGAAAGACGATATATACTATATAGACTTAATATTATACAGAGGGGATTTTCATCTGTGTAAGTTCTAGTAATAAGCTTAGTGAATACTGGTATATATATGTTTTTTGGTCGCTAAGTAATGTCCAACTCTTTGCAAGTATGTGTGTGCATTTGCGTGTATATACATACATGTACCTTAATAATACTGACACGTTAGCTATTTGAACCATGTATTAGTTCTAAACTGCTCAAATAAATTTCTTTCAGATTTTTTCAATACTCCCTGTCAATTTAGCCTATAGTACTTTATTTTACCTTCTATTCTCTAAATACAACTACTTTTTCTTTGATCTGGGGAATATATCACTTCTTTCATTTCATGAAATCCACCTATAACTGAAGTCAACCAGGCTTGTGAATATTAAGCAGGTGTCTTTTAACTCAGGTGTGAAGCTTGCTGAAGAAGCAAGATTTATTCCTGGCCTCTTGATTCGAGTCAAGCATGATCTGTTAAACACTCAACAAACTGCATGTTTTAGCAATAAAAACTCCAGAAGAATTTCAAGAGCTTATTTCTAATTTTGTTTTGACTCTCAACTCCCAGATTCATACCAATCTCGCTAACCCTTTCATTAATGCATTTACTAGTTTGTCTGAATTTTATTTCTGCTGGCCTTGGAGGACTGTGAGGCATCTAGTTGCCCCAGAATCTTCACTCTTCATGTACTCTAAACCGGTGCACAGGCTATAAAGGAAAAACAAAACTTGCTATAACTAGTGAGTAAAAAGCCTTTATCCTCAATTTGTCTGTCTTTGTAAATGCCTGTTAACCAACTCTTTTCCAGAATTCACATTTATTTATAATTAGATTCCCAATTCACTGAACACTCCATTTTAGATATTAGCATTCTGATATTTGACAAGGCCATTGACTTATTTGTGAAACCATAGGCAATGCTGAAAAATTAGTGGCTTATTTTCGGCTCCATTCACATTTTAGTCTCAAACTGGATCTCAGAACTATCTTAGAGAACTAAGGAAGAAAAGACAGGAACTTAACATCTGAGGAATGTAATCACTATGCTTGTACATGTCTCACTCCAAATAGGAGGTTTAGAATGGACATTTCCACTTTTATTTTTATTTAATTTTCTTTAAATCTAATGACCATCTTCTGATATACATTCATTTGGCTATAAGTCTCCTAGTCATGCCTTAGTGGGCACGTGGACTAATTATGAATATTGTTGTTGTTTTTCAGCTGCCCAGTCGTGTTGGACTCTTCGCGACCCTGCGACCCCTATGGACTGCAGCACGCCAGGCCTCCCTGTCCCTCACATCTCACAAAGTTTGCCCAAGTTCACATTCATTATATCAGTGATGCCATCCAGCCATCTCATCTCTGACGCCCTCTTCTCCTCCTGCTCTCAGTCTTTCCCAGTACTGGGGACTTTTCTAAAGAGTCAGTTGTTTGCAGCAGATGAGCAAAAACCTGGACTTTCAGCTTCAGCATCAGTCCCTCCAATGAGTATTCAGCGCTGGTCTCCCTTAAGATTTGTTTGATCTGCTTGCTGTCCAGGGGGTTCTCAGGAGTCTTCTCTAGCACCACAGTTCAAATAGTCACATCGGCTGTAATACTTTGGAATGTTACAGGCTACCACATTCTCACACCAAAGAGAAAGAACCCTCATTACCAGGCACTATGCCTGAATTTCACAGTCAATGAGAATTTGCTGCTAGTAAATCCATTCAAAAACATTAACGTATACTCTAGGCAAGATGCTTTTAAAAGAGAAACTGATTCCAAACTAGTTCAAGATGTGATTGTGTCTATATATAATGGTAAGTAGATATACATGGTGTATGTATGTAAACAAAATAAATAATATCCATGGCATTAATGGTTATTATTTTTAACACTAACCAAAACTAGCCACTGAGCTGATAATTTAACAACAATTCTCTTTCTGAATCTGCACAAAACCATATTTCTGTGCTCATTTTATAGTTGCTTCCTCTGGTAAAAATTCCATAATCTGACTGGTTTCTGTGTCTAATTTAATCGGTTTGCATATCTCATTTAAAAACTACCAAGAGATAACTAATGGTCTGAATTAGGTTTACAAGACATTTTTTACCCATGTAGATTTTTAATCCTATGAAACTGGTGAAGAGTAAATTAAAAAAAAAACAAAACACAACTGTTTCTTAAGCTTTGATTGATGATATAACTTTACATAATGAGATATTTTAGACCTATAATTTAATGGAAAACCTTAAATAAATGAGTCAAATATCTTTACGTAAATCATCTATTCCAAATGTTCTGAAATCTCAAAACCTCTTGTAAATCTTTAAATCTATTACTTACATATGGGGGCTTCCCTAGTAACTCAGACTGTAAAGAATCTGCATGCAATGTAGGAGACCCAGGTTCAATTACAGGTATACAATGGTAAATGTGATAACGATTTTGAACATCACTTTAAGATTGTGGTAGCTCAGATAGTAAAGAGTCTGCCTGCAATGTGGGAGGCCTCAGTTCAATCCCTGGGTCAGGAAGATCCTCTGGAGAAGGGAATGGCAACCTACTCCAGTATTCTTGCCTGGGAAATCTTGCCTGGGACAGAGGAGCCTGGAAGGCTACAGTCCTTGGAGCTCACAAAGGTCAGACACAATAGAGCTACTAACACTTTCACACTTTCAGTACTGTTAGTTAGGTATCCATGTTCAATTTTTCTTTTACTTTCCCTACAAACACTATTCTGTTCCTTCAAGTACATCTGTGTCTGTGCTTTATTCACTTGCCCTGTATGGCATTTAAATATAATAGAGACAAAGCTTACACCCTTGTCTATTCTGGCTATATTCAATTTAGCAGTAGTTAGCAATTCCATAGAAGAGTCTGTTATTACTCTGAAAACATTTCATGTAAAAACTCAAGAAATTCATCTCAGGCTGTTTATTTCAAAGACAAACACCCTTTCCTGGGACTGGGATAGGCATGTTCACTGTTATTCAATATTCTTCCGGCACATGCTATGACAGGTAAATTTCCATTCTGAAGTTGATGTTATGAAGCCTCTAAGCACGTAGCAGTAGTATCAGGAGCATAAGGCAAATGCAATAATCCCATTATCAATCCCCTTGCTTCCAGTTTACTCCCTACCAAAATCAATCATTTTAACTGGTGCTATATAATCTTCCAAAATATCACTTCCATCATGTCATAATATTGGCCAAAACACTACAGTTGTCAAGATTCATTGTCTCAAAGAGAAAGAATAATTTCCTTTCTACATTTTCCACAGTTCCCAAACTACCTTTTAATGTTATGTACTCAACATTCTAATACCAATGTGTCCCATACTAATTAAAGTGTTCTATTAAGACTTAAAGCCTCCACACTGCATTCCCCTGATTTCCTAACACTCACTGAAATAACACTTAAGATGTGCTTGTTATCAGTCATAATCCTCTTTACTTTCAGGTGTAAATTTCAGAATATACATATGATTCTATCTCCTCCCAAAATTTGAAGTTGATTAGGTCACAAATTCTCTAACCACTACTAACTTGCATGTTAAATGATGATATTATACACTATATTTGTCTTTAATTGTCCCACTTTCCCTTTATTCATGATATAGAATTTGTGTAATTTAGTGTATGTTTGCTAACCTATGTTAAATATGTGAATATACCCAAACTTCAGCCAATCTAGTACATACTAATTATGTTGTAATTATTGGTGATGTTACAATAGATCTAAAAATGAAAAGAAAACAAACAAATTAAGGAGCTAAAAGACAATTGCAAACTTCTTCAAAATAGTTCTTATAATGCACCCCTCTCCCTGTGCTTGTGGTCACACACTCAGTTGTGTCTGACTCTCTGAGACCTCAAAGACTGTAGTCCACCAGGCTCCTCTGTCCATGGGATTCTTTCAGCAATACTGGAGAGGGGTGCCGTTTCCTCCTCCAAGGGATCATTCTGATCCAGAGATCAAACCCACATCTCTTATGTCTCCTGCATTGGCAGGTAGGTTCTTTACCACTGGCATCATCTGGGAAGCCCATCTCCCTCCTATATTTGTACAATATACATATATATGGTGTAATTTTGTAACAAACACAAAATTAAGACAGTTTATTAACTGTGCAGGTGAAAATATTGGCTATGATCAATAGTACTTTGGGTAAAACTGAAATTTTTTTTTTTTTTTTTACAGTTTTTAGCCATTAATGCACACAGATTTTTGTGGCTTCCCTGGTGGCTCAGATGGTAAAGAAGCTACCTGCAATGTGGGATACCCGGGTTTGATCCCAGGGTCAGGAAGATTTCCCCAGAGAAGGGAAAGGCAACCCTCTCCAGTATTCCTGCCTAGGAAGTCCCATGGACAGACAATCCAGCAGGCTACAGTCCATGGGTTGCAAAGAGTCAGAATGTCTGACAGACTAAAACACACACACATGTACAGATTTTATGACATTCTTAGGTTTTATGAAAATAATGCATTAATTTAGGCGAGACTACTATCTTCTTTTCAAGTATGGCATAACACCAATGAGACATGCTTTTTCAAAGAGTGTACTCAAAGCTACAGCAAAGTCATGCTAGGTCACATACTTCATCCATCAAAACAATGTCATAAACTCTTGATCTGAAATCTTTATGTTGTCAATCTACTGCTTCCTTTGGTATGATCTAAATCTGTAATGAAGTAAGCCAATGGCTAAATAAGAAAAATCTAAAGTTCTTATGTTTATAGGCAACTGAAGCGAGCCAGCTGCGACGGACCGCACAGAAGCTTGGCCGTGAGGAGCTACCCCTCGCCCAAGGCCAGGGGTAGCCACCGAGAGCGCCAGGCTGCAATAGCGCAGGAGCAGCTGCGGAGAGGAGCTTCCCCACGTCTGAGGTCAGGGGCTCCGCCCAGAGGAGCTACCCCACCTCCAAGGAGCGTCAGCTGCGCGGGCGCAGGAGGGCCGAGAGGAGCTACTCCACGTTCAAGGTCAGGAGGGGCGGCCGTGAGAAGATACCCCTCCTCTCCAAGGTAAGGAGCAGCGGCTGCGCTTTACTGGAGCAGCTGTGAAGAGATAGCCCACGTCCAAGGTAAGAGAAACCCAAGTAAGACGGTAGGTGTTGCGAGAGGGCATCAGAGGGCAGACAGACTGAAACCATAATCACAGAAAACTAGCCAATCTGATCACGGGACCAGAGTCTTATCTAACTCAATGAAGCTAAGCTAGGCCGTGTGGGGCCACCCAAGACAGGCGGGTCATGGTGGAGAGGTCTGACAGAATGTGGTCCACTGGAGAAGGGAATGGCAAACCACTTCAGTATTCTTGCCTTGAGAACCCAATGAACAGTATGAGAGGGCAAAATGAAAGGATACTGAAACAGGAACTCCCCAGGTCGGTAGGTGCCCAATATGCTACTGGAGATCACTGGAGAAATAACTCCAGAAAGAATGAAGGGATGGAGCCAAAGCAAAAACAATACCCAGTTGTGGATGGACTGGTGATAGAAGCAAGGTCCGATGCTGTAAAGAGCAATATTGCATAGGAACCTGGAATGTCAGGTCCATGAATCAAGGCAAATTGGAAGTGGTCAAACAGGAGATGGCAACAGTGAATGTCAGCATTCTAGGAATCAGCAAACTGAAATGGACTGGAATGGGTGAATTTAACTCAGATGACCACTGTATCTACTACTGTGGGCAGGAATCCCTTAGAAGAAATGGAGTAGTCATCATAGTCAACAGAAGAGTGCAAAATGCAGTACTTGGATGCAGTATCAAAAACAACAGAATGATCTCTGTTCGTTTCCAAGGCAAACCATTCAATATCACGGTAATCCAGGTCTACGCCCCAACCAGTAACGCTGAAGAAGCTGAAGTTGAATGGTTCTATGAAGACCTACAAGACCTTTTAGAACCAATACACAAAAAAGATGTCCTTTTCATTATAGGGGACTGGAATGCAAAAGTAGGAAGTCAAGAAACACCTGGAGTAACAGACAAATTTGGCCTTGGAGTGTGGAATGAAGCAGGGCAAAAGCTAATCGAGTTTTGCCAAGAGAACGCACTGGTCATAGCAAACACCCTCTTCCAACAACACAAGAGAAGACTCTACACATGCACATCACCAGATGGTCAACGCCGAAATCAGACTGATTATATTCTTTGTAGCCAAAGATGGAGAAGCTCTATACAGTCAGGAAAAACAAGACTGGGAGCTGACTGTGGTTCAGATCATGAACTCCTTATTGCCAAATTCAGACTTAAACTGAAGAAAGTAGGGATAATCACTAGACCATTCAGGTATGACCTAAATCAAATTCCTTATGACTATACAGTGGAAGTGAGAAATAGATGTAAGGGACTAGATCGGATAGACAGAGAGCCTGATGAACTATGGACGGAGGTTCGTGACATTGTACAGGAGACAGGGATCAAGACCATCCCCATGGAAAAGAAATGCAAAAAGGCAAAGTGGTTGTCTGAGGAGGCCTTACAAATAGCTGTGAAAAGAGGACAAGTGAAAAGCAAAGGAGAAAAGGAAAGATATTCCCATTTGAATGCAGAGTTGCAAAGATGAATTTCTCATCTCAGGAGAGATGAGAAAGCCTTCCTCAGCGATCAATGCAAAGAAATAGAGGAAAACAACAGAATCAGAAAGACTAGACATCTCTTCAAGAAAATTAGAGATACAAAAGGAACATTTCATGCAAAAATGGGCTCAATAAAGGACAGAAATACATGGACCTAACAGAAGCAGAAGATATTAAGAAGAGGTGGCAAGAATACACAGAAGGACTGTACAAAAAAGATCTTCATAACCCAGATAATCACAATGGTGTGATCACTCACCTAGAGCCAGACATCTTGGAATGTGAAGGCAGGTGGGCCTTAGAAAGCATCACTACGAACTAAGCTAGTGGATGTGATGGAATCCCAGTTGAGCTATTTCAAATCCTGAAAGATGATGCTGTGAAAGTGCTGCACTCAATTATGCCAGCAAATTTAGAAAACTCAGCAGTGGCCACAGGACTGGAAAAGCTCAGTTTTCATTCCAATCCCAAAGAAAGGCAATCCCAAAGATGCTCAAACTACTGCACAATTGCACTCATCTCACACGCTAGTAAGGTAATGCTCAAAATTCTCCAAGCCAGGCTGCAGCAATACATGAACCGTGAACTTCCAGATTTCAAGCTGGTTTTATAAAACGCAGAGGAACCAGAGATCAAATTGCCAATATACGCTGGATCATCAAAAAAGCAAGCAAGTTCCAGAAAAACATCTATTTCTGCTTTATTGACTACGCCAAAGCCTTTGACTGAATGGATCACAATAAACTGTGGAGAATTCTGAAGGAGATGGGAATACCAGACCACCTGACCTACCTCTTGAGAAACCTGTATGCAGGTCAGGAAGCAACAGTTAGAACTGGACATGGAATAACAGGCTGGTTCCAAATAGGAAAAGGAGTACGTCAAGGCTGTATATTGTCACCCTGCCTATTTAACTTATATGCAGAGTACATCATGCAAAACGCTGGGCTGTAAGAAGCATAAGCTGGAATCAAGATTGCCGGGAGAAATATCAATAACCTCAGATATGCAGATGACACCACCCTTATGGCAGAAAGTGAAGAGGAACTAAAAAACCTCTTGATGAAAGTGAAAGAGGAGAGTGAAAAAGTTGGCTTAAAGCTCAACATTCAGAAAACTAAGATCATGGCATCTGGTCCCATCACTTCATGGCAAATAGACAGGGAGACAGTGGAAACAGTATAAGACTTTATTTTTCTGGGCTCCAAAATCACTGCAGATGGTGACTGCAGCCATGAAATAAAAAATATGCTTACTCCTTGGAAGGAAAGTGATGACCAACCTAGATAGCATATTAAAAAGCAGAGACATTACTTTGCCAACAAAGGTCTGTCTGGTCAAGGCTATGGCTTTTCCAGTGGTCATGTATGGATGTGAGAGTTGGACTGTGAAGAAAGCTGAGTGCCGAAAAATTGATGCTTTTGAACTGTGGTGTTGGAGAAGACTCTTGAGACTCCCTTGGACTGCAAGGAGATCCAACCAGTCCATCCTAAAGGAGATCAGTCCTGGGTGTTCATTGGAAGGACTGATGCTGAGGCTGAAACTCCAATACTTTGGCCACCTCATGCAAAGAGTTGACTCGTTGGAAAAGACCCTGATGCTGGGATGGATTGAGGGCAGGAAGAGAAGGGGATGATAGAGGATGAGATGCCTGGATGGCATCACCGACTTGATGGACATGAGTTTGAGTAAACTGTGGGAGTTGGTGATGGACAGGGAGGCCTGGCGTGCTGCGATTCATGGGGTCGCAATGAGTCGGACACAACTGAGCGACTGAACTGAACTGAACCGAGAAGAAGGATATAGGAACATACATATTTTTGGCAACTACCTAATCTTATCAGTTGGGAAGGGGATGCAAATTAAAATGAGCTGTTAACAATGGAAACCAGCATTTATTGCAGAGAAGGCAATGGCAACCCACTCCAGTACTCTTGCCTGGAAAATTCCATGGATGGAGGAGCCTGGTGGGCTGTAGTCCATGGGGTCGCTGGGAGTTGGACACGAGTGAGCAACTTCACTTTCACTTTTCACTTTTCACTTTCATGCATTGGAGAAGGAAATTGCAACCCACTCCAGTGTTCTTGCCTGGAGAATCCTAGGGACAGGGCAGCCTGGTGGGCTGCCGTCTATGGGGTCACGCCAAGTCGGACACGACTGAAGTGACTTAGCAGCAGCAGCATTTATTGGTTACTGTACAATAAACAGAGTACTTTCTTCAGTTTAATCCACACAACAAAATGTCAGGTATATTGGCATTATAAATAGAATATTGAAACCTAGATAAGATCAGAAAATTGCTTTGATGCCCAGTATGTTTAACTATTATGTTATTACATCCTGTCAGAATTATGGGCTATCTTTATTATAGGCTTTCCTGGTGGCTCAGACAGTAAAGCATCTGCTTGCAATGCAGGGGACCTGAATTTGATCCCTCTGTTATGAAGATCCCCTGGAGAAGGCAATGGCAACCCACTCCAGCAATCTTACCTGGAAAATTCCATGGAACAGGAGCCTGGTAGGCTACAGTCCATGGGGTTGCAAAGAGTTGGACACGACTGAGCAACTTCACCTTTGTTCAAAGACCAGAGGCAAATGGAGCATAATGCATTCTTGGGGGAAAAAAAAAAAGTTTTTCGGGATCAGTTGAATAAAGATTAGAGTGAGATATAACTCTAGTTTAGATCTTAGGTATCATGTAATTATATATTAAATTTAAAGATAATTTTAAGAAAGCAGTGAAAGTGATATGAAGTTAGAGATTTTAAATCAAGGATATATGGTTTGTATGAAGGGATGACGAAAGATCATTCTTACTGCAACATGAAAAATAAATGGCAGGAAGTTCTAGTTCTAACATGAACAGGTCAAATTACTTGCACTAAACTCGAGTTGAGAAAAATTCCACGTAAATTTTGAAAGACATAGTCTAGGGGGCTTCCATTGTGGCTCTGTGGTAAAGAATCCACCTGCCAATGCAGGAGACACAGGTTTGATCCCTGATCCTGGAAGATTCCACGTGCCACGGAGCAACTAAGCTCATGAGCCACAACTGTTGAGACTGTGCTCTAGCGCCTGGGAGCTGCAACTACTGAAGCCCCTGGACCTTAGAGCCTGAGTTCCACAACCAAAGAAACCAAGTCAATACGAAGCCTGAGCACCACAACTAGGAGCAGCCCCGACTGGCCACAACTAGACAAATACTCCACGCAGCAGTGAAACCCCAGCACAGCCAAAAATAAAATAAATAAAATCATTTAAAAAGAGAGTCTAAAAATACTGAATAAATTGAAAAACAATTTGAAATTTCCATGCCAAATTATGGAGGAGTCCAAATTTACAAAGGTAAACACAGTATTGAATCAACTAGGTTCTCCGATTCAGATGGCATTTGTGGATACCCTCCACTTAGACTTTAGTGTCAGAACTTTCCAGGGTAAGGAGAAAAAAAATCAAAGCTGAAAAAACACTCTATGAGACGCTCCCCTGCACTGTGGCACTAGCACAAATTTCTGCTCACCTTTAGATAGTGAAAGTCGCTCGGTCTTGTTGGACTCTTTGCGACCCCATGGACAGTATAGTCCATGGAATTCTCCAGGCCAGAATATTGGAATAGGTAGCCTATCCCTTCTCCAGGGGATCTTCCTGACCCAGGAATGAAACCAGGGTCTCCTGTATTGCAGGCAGATTCTTTATCAGCTGAGCTACCAGGGAAGCCCCCGCAACTTTAGAATATAACAGCAAAAAAAAAAAAAAAAAAAAAACCCCTCCTCACCCCCACCCACAATAAAACCGAGTTGGTGCTGATCAGGGTAAAACAATAATAGCAACAACAATGATAAAGTTGAGAGAGGGGAGGGATTTCTGATAAGCCATGGCAACAGACTGTGAACATACAAATTCCTACCTTAGATACACATGGATGTATTGATCAGAGAACCTCAACTAAATAATCTACGTTTTACTGGTTTCAATCTAGTTATACACCAAAACAAACACAAAACATTTTAAAATATTTGTTTTTCGTTAGAAAATGATCAGTACACAAAGAAACCAGTGAACAGGAGGCAAAGCCACTCTACAACAAGTAATTATGACAAGAGATCTATACATACTTTGCATTCATGCATTATCAAAGTATACAGTCCCCTTAAACAACCAATGTGAAAAAAGTGTAGCCAAGTTGATTGTTTAAGAAATATCATAAGTCTTTACTTAGAAAGGCTGAAGAAGACTCAGAGATACATACTAGGCTTATTAATTAGAATATTCAATATGCAAAGCTATCATTTTTAATAGATTCAGTGCAACATCGAGTAAAATTTCAACATTTTTCATGAAAACGCATGATCTAAAATTGATATGAAAATCCATGGAAAATTAGGACTCTCTTGAAGAACAGTATGGAGAGAGGAATTACTCTATCAGATACAGAGGTTTACTACAAAGCAATGTGAATATTTTTTCTTTTGTTTGATCAAAGGCACAGATGAATAAATTTGTGAAAGTGAAAAGAGAGTCCCAAAACAAACCTATGCATATATGGTAATTTGATGTATAACAGGCTTGCCACTGTAAATCAGTGGGGGGAAACAGTCTTTTTAAATAAATGGAGCTTGGCAATACTCTAAAGACCTTGTAAGATAAGACAGAATACCTTTGTGACTTTGGATAGCATGTCAATAAATTTAACACTTAGGTAGGAAGAAAAACGTACAAAAAAACTTAAAGAAAACTTAAAAGCAGCTTCACGGGGCCAAAAGCAAAATAACAAAAAATGAATCCCACTGGTGGAACCAAAGGCAGGGGGTGGGGGGGGGTAATCAATTATCCAAGAAGTAAACACTGTAACATTTTTGTAAACTATCCTATGGAAACATCATCAAATATGATGTTAAGACTAGTTTTATTGGTGCATTTTTTGGTTACAGATTTGAAGAACCAATACACTTTGACGCATTGCTGGAGGTTACAAAGTCAATTGTAACCTATTCTGCTGGGCTTACTGCTGTGTGTGAGATCTACTCAGGAAGAGAGTTTGGAAGTTGGGCTTTCTTTCTCAGTTACATTCCACTGAGATGATTATTGTATCAGAGTGAGCAGGATGTCACAACAGTGCAGGCACATGTAGGATGCAATAAAGAACAGATAGCAGTGGGTTCCTCCCTACAGAATTAAGAACCAAGAGGGAGAAAAGCTAATGGAACAGGTGAAGACAATTTTCCTGAGAACCAGAATTTTCGGAAGAGAAAATTCCTGATCTGCATGTCCAAGCTTCACCAGAGCAATTCAGCCTCCACCATAAACGATGCATCTCCAAGTTTTAAACCTACCATAGGCACTAAGGAAGGCTTTGACTTTGTTCCTTTCACCTTGTATACTCTACAAACCAAGTACATGGCAATGCTAGGAAAAAGTACGTTCAAAATCTAAAATAACAAATATTTAAGCATTAAACTCCATTAAAGAGACATCATAATGAAAAACCTATACTATAAAAACCAGATATGATGCAACAAAGAAATTAAGAATACCTCAAAGAGATGATACATAACAGTAACATCATGAAGACAAAGAACTAGTTTTAAAGAAGACTGAGTAAAATATTAGGTAAAAATATAATGAGTTGAACTAATTCAATAGGTGGAGGAATAACAGAACAAATACAATTTAAGAACATGTATTAAACTGGTAATTCAATAAAGGATCTCTTACAAAAGCACATGAAAACAAAGAAATAGATGGCATACAATAAAATTACTAAATGTGTAGGATTACTGTTGAGTCCAGATGTATAAGGAATAAAATACTAATATGAGGAAGTTAAAAAAAATTCTACAAACATAAAAGACCTTTGAATGAAAGGGAAAAAAATCATAGTTTCAAACAGAATAGTTAAAATAAAATCCACATGTAGAATAATAATAAGATCATCAAAGATATAGTCATTTTCAAAAGTTGTTGAAGTTAATAAATTCCTATGGAAAAAAAATCAGATTTTGATCAGTAGTCACAGTAGTGGCAAGGGAATAAGAAAAAAGTGAATAACCTTTTCCAAGTTTTTATAGAAAATAATTTTGTAGTACTGATTCTACATCTAACTAATATATTACTAAAGCATGATAGTAAAATACATATATTATCCATGTATATAAAGCTTAAAAAGCTTACCAAACCCATTTTTGGTAAAAAAAAAAAAAAACTCTTGGTAGAAATACCCAAAAAGAGAGAAACAAAATTCTTCAAAGGAAGGATAAAATTTTTAAATGGGAAGTAAAGATGAGTGAATATTTAATAGAGATTGGAAAGTTGGAAAACCTTTCCATACCAATCAAGTAATACCTAAAACAGAATCAAACAAAACAATTTAAATGAAAAAAACAAAACCTACACACAGAAAAAAAAATGAATGAAAAAGAATATAAGAAGAAAGATTCACTAAATTTAGCTGTTTATGAATTAAAGGTACTTGAAAAATAAAAATCATGAGTTTCAAACTCCAGCAGACACACTTTATGATGTTCACCATGATTTCTGCCTCTGGCGTTCAAATGAGGAACCAAAAAGATAGGCTACAAAAGAAAAATCAAATCACAGAAAAAGAAGGTAGTGATGGAGAAAATGATGAACAAAAAAACTATAAGACATTCAGAAAAAATAAAGTAAAATTACAGAAGTAATAGTTGTTTAATAATAAACTATATATATATATAATAAAAATAAAAAAGTTTAATAATAGTTTAATAATAAACTCTCCAATCAAAAGCTAACATCTGTAAAACTGTTATAAGAAAACATAAAAGTAAATCTTTATGACCTTAGATTTGGCAGTGGATTCTTAGATATGACACCAAACACATGATCAAAAACAACAGATTAAAAACCAATAAATTGGACTTCATCAAAATTAAGAATGTGCATAAAAGGGTATTATTAAAAAAGTGAAAAAGCACTTAATTCATGGGAGAAAATACTCAAAATCATAAATGTGATAGGAGGTTAATATCCAGAACAACAATGCATTAAAATTCAATAACAAAAGCACAAAAAGTCCTATTTAAAAATGGACAAAACTTGAATAGATGTTTCTCCAGAAAGATAACAAAAATTTCCAATGAATACATAAAAACTACTCTCAACTTTAGTTATTAGGAAAATATAAACCCAAACCACAACAATACACCATTCACATTCATGAGATTGACTATAATGTTTCCAAAAAGGAAAACAGTGTTGAGGATGTGGCTAAATCAGAAACCATGTGATCATGAGAATGTAAAGAGATTCATTTTGTGGAGCTTGATTTGGCAGTACCTCAAATAGTTAAACATCTAAAGAGCTTCTTGATGAACGTGAAAGACGGGAGTGGAAAAGCTGGCTTAAAACTCAACATTCTAAAAACTAAGATCATGACATCCAGTCCCAACACTTCACGGCAAAAAATGGGGGAAAAATTAGAAGAGAGACAGATTTCACTTTTTTGGGCTCCAAAATCACTGTAGAAGTTCACTTCAGCCATGAAATTAAGACTCTCGCTCCTTGGAAAAAAAGTTATGACAAAGCTAGACAGCATATTATAATTCAGAGACATCACTTTGCTGACAAAGGTCTGTCAAGTCAAAGCTGAGGTTTTTGTAGTCATGTACAGATGTGAGAGTCACCCCATAAAGAAGGCTGAATGCCTAAGAATTGATGTTTTCAAACTGTGGTGCCGGAGAAGACTCTTGAGAGTCCCTTGGACAGCAAGGAGATCAAACCTTCAATGGTTCAGTCATATAAAGTAGTGATATACTAATACATGATGTACAACATGGATGAACCTGGAAATATAATGTTTAGTGAAAGAAGTCAGACACAATGGGTCTATTACAATTCCAGTTATTTGAACTATCAATAATAGGCAAAGGCATTAAGCTGATGCCTTAATGTACAATAGCACTAAATGAATAAAATACAAAAATCACAAGTATACATGTATCTAACGACCTGATCTCAAAGTACATAAGGCAACAACCAGAAGAACTAGAAATAAAATTAGATAAATCAATAAATAAAGTTAGATACTATTTATTAAATAGTAAGATAATTTAAAGTATATCTCCCAGAATAAGAATAAAAAAAGACAGGGAGAGGGAGAGAGTGGGGAAGGGGGTGGAGGAAAGAAGAGAGAAGGCAAGAATGAAAGAAAAAATGGAGAGAGAAGGAAAGAAGGAAAGAAAGGTACAGAAAATTTGAAAAAACAAGGTACTGAAATGTGATTATACACAAACATTTTAATCTCAATTTTAAGTGACTGTTTATGTTTTGCTGGTATATGCTATGATTAAATATAAATTAGGTGGTGGTTTAGTTCCTAAGTCGTGTCCAACTCTTACGACCCCATGGACTGTAGCCCACCAGGCTCCTCTGTCCATGGGATTCTCCAGGCAAGAACACTGGAGTAGATTGTCATTTCCTTCTCCAGGGGATCTTGCTGACCCAGTGGTTGAACTTAGGTCTCCTGCACTGCAGGCAGATTCTCTACCAACCAAGCTACCAGGGATTTAGACAAATATAAATTTATTTAATCACAAATCAAAAATCTGCAAAATTAATTACTTCTAAGTTGACAGTTAAATTCTCAATGAATTTGACAGGATCAACATTATGCAGATTGTGTTAGTTGACCACAACTGATTAATTTATAAATCAAAATTGGAAGCATAGCTAATACTAATCCATTACATTTGGAATCAAAATTATATTGTACAGAAATTTTAGGCAAAAAAAAAGTTAATACTCAAAAAAGAGCAATAATATGTATATTTTAATATAAAATTAATAATAAAATTTAAAAATCCAATAATAAAAATATGGTCCATGGAACACAGTTTATGAAGTACTTAAAGTATATTTTCAATTACCTTTATCCAAAGAGGATAATGACTGATTTAATGGAATGCTTTTAGTTTAAGAATTTGCAATAAGGAAATTGAACACACTAATTGAAACTAATAAAGAAAGGAATAATAATGTTAAGCCCATTAAAATAACTGCCTTTCAGGGAAGTGATGGACTTCCTACGTGGCTTAGTGGTAAAGAATCCTCCTGTCAATGCAGATGGCAGAAGAAATGTGGGTTTGATCCCTGGGTGGTAAAGATTCCCTGGAGTAGGTAATGGCAACCCACTCCAGTATCCTTGCCTGGATAATCCCATAGACAGAGAACTCTGGTGGGCTACAGTCCATGGCCTCACAGTCAGACAGGACTGAGGGACTGAGCACACACATACAGAGGGAATAAGGCCACAGGGTAAAGATAAAACACAGGAGAGGGAGGAGCTTGCATGGACTGATATGTCAATGATTTCTGAAAAACAAGGAATGAAACTGAATGTGATACAGTCAAATCTGAGTATAGAATGGGAAAGTCTTTATCAGCAAAACTAGCTGACAGAAACATAAGGTGTAGGAAACAGAATATGATTCAAAATCACTAAAAAATGAGAGTATTTTTGAATTACAAATACTGATTGTGATCCTATATATATATATAAATATTTATTTAAAACAGTATCTTACATGTATAATTTATATACTACATGTTTTGATAGGCAGTATTCATGTTACATTTCAATGCTAAAAAGACTTTCTAATTTCCCTTTTGATTAATTATCCATCTATAGTTAGTTAACTTACTAATTTGTAATATAGTCTTTTTTTGGTAATACAGTATTAATCTTTGATATTTATAGTATAATTGCTTTATAGTCAAAATATATTCCCTGTGTAATCCAATTTATTACAAATTTCTTGAAACTTAATTGGCAAAAAGTTTTGTCGATGGATTGAATTGTTTAAGGTGTCTTTGAGTGGGCATATACTGTCTCTTACTGTTGGGTAATCAGTATTATACATGCCCACTGAAGCTTGTTAATTGCATTATTAAATGTTTCTATATTCTTACTGATTTTCTGCTTGATTAATTAATGACTGGAAGGGTATGTTCAAAATCACATTTTATTATGGTGAATTTATTGATTTCTTCTTGTAGTTCTAATAATTTGAAAGGATTTTATTAGGCACACAATTAAAAATTATTATATCTTACAGTGAACTACATCTTAAATCTTACTATATTTAGCCTCTTCAAATTTAGAAATAAAATATGCCCTAAAGTCGTGCATTCTTTTGTTATTCAGGAGAACTTTTGTTATATAACAGAACTCATTTTGATTAATATTTGTGTAGTATATGTTTTTTCATCTCTTTTGGGCTGACTTGTGTCCCCCCTCCCCAAATTCACCCAAATTCAAATGTTACCATTCTAGTCCCCAGAACAGAATGTGACTCTATTTCAAAACAGGGTCTTTAAAGAGATAAATAAATCAAAATGACATCATTAGGTACGTCTTCATCCAATATGACTGTTGTGTATTAGAGGAAATTAAGTCAGGGACATGTACAGACAAAAGACGATGTGGAGACAAACAGGGAGGAGGTACCCATCTACAAAGCCAAAGAGAAAGGTATGAGACAAATCATTTCCTGTTAGCTCTCATAAGGAACCAACCCTGTCAACACCTTGATTTCAGACCTCTAACCTGTATAATTGTAAGAAAATAAATTTCTGTTGCTTAAGACATACAGTCTGTAGTAGTTTATTTTGGCAGACCTAGCCAACCAATGTACCATCCTTTTTCTTTCATCCTTTTACATGGGTGTTTCTTCTGAAAACTTCCTTTTTATTTTAATCCAAAGGCTCAGTTCAGTTCAGTCACTCAGTATGTCCAACTCTCTGTGACCCAATGGAGTACAGTATGCCAGGCTTGCCTGTCCACCAGCAACACCCGGAGCTTGCTCAGACTCGTGTCCATTGAGTTGGTGATACCATCCAATCATCTCATCCTCTTCTCCTCCTCCCATCAATCTTTCCCAGCATCAGGGTCTTTTCTAATGAATCAGTTCTTTGCATCAGGTGGCTAAAGTATTGGAGTTTCAGCTTCAACATCAGTCCTTCCAAAGAATATTCAGGACTGATTTCCTTTAGGACTGACTGGTTGGATCTCCTTGCAGTCCAAGAGACTCTCGAGAGTCTCCTCCAACACCACAGCTCAAAAGCATCAATTCTTCAGCACTCAGATTTCTCTGGAGAAGGAAAAGGCATCCACTCCAGTACTCTTGCCTGGAAAATCCCGTGGATGGAGGAGCCTGCTAGGCTACAGGCCATGGGGTCTCGAAGAGTCAGACACCACTGAGCTACTTCATTTTCACTTTTCACTTTCATGCATTGGAGAAGGAAATGGCAACCCACTCCAGTGTTCTTGCCTGGAGAATCCCAGGGACAGTGGAGCCTGGTGGGCTGCCGTCTGTGTGGTCGCAGAGTCAGACATGACTAAAGTGACTTGCAGCAGCAGAAGCTTTCTTTATAGTCCAACTCTCACATCCATACATGACTACTGGAAAAACCATAGCTTTGACTAGATGGATTTTGTCGGCCAAGTAATGTCTCTGCTTTATAATATGCTCTCTAGGTTGGTCATAGTTTTTCTTTCAAGGAGCAAGTGTCTTTTAATTTCATGGCTGCAGTCACCATCTGCAGTGATTTTGGAGCCCCCCAAAATAAAGTCTCTCACTGTTTCCCCATCTATTTGCCATGAAGTGATGGGACCAGATGCCATGATCTTAATTTTTTGAATGTTGAGTTTTAAGCCAGCTTTGACTCTCTCCTTTCGTATTCATCAAGAGGCACTTTAGTTTCTCTTCACTTTCTGCCATAAGGTGGTATAATCTGCATATCTGAGATTATTGATTTTCTCCCAGCAATCTTGATTCCAGCTTGTGCTTCATCCAGTCCATCATTTCTCATGATGAACTCAGGATATAAGTTAAATAAGCAGGGTGACAATATACAGCCTTGACGTACTCCTTTCCTGATTTGGAACCAGTTTGTTGTTCAAGGTCCAGTTCTAACTCTTGCTTCTTTTATTTATTTATTTATTTTTTCTTTTTTTTTTTTTTTTTTCATTTATTTCCACCAGTTGGAGGCCAATCACTTTACAATATTGTAGTGGGTTTTGTCATACATTGACACGAATCAGCCATGGAGTTACATGTATTCCCCATCCCGCAATACCACTTCTGGGCATACACAATGAGGAAACCAAATCTGAAAGAGACACGTGCACCCCAATGTTCATCGTAACTCTTGCTTCTTGACCTGCATACAGATTTCTCAGGAGGCAGGTAAGGTGGTCTGGTATTCCCATCTCTTGAAGAAATTTCCAGTTTGTTGTGATCTATGCAGTCAAAGACTTTGGTGTAGTCAATAAAGCAGAAGTAGATGTTTTTCTGGAATTCTCTTGCTTTTTTGATGATCCAGCGGATGTTGGCAATTTGATCTCTGGTTCCTCTGCCTTTTCTAAATCCAACTTGAACATCTAGAAGTTCATGGTTCACGTACTGTTGAATCCTGACTTGGAGAATTTTCAGCATTCCTTTGCTAGCTTGTGAGCTGAAGGCAACTGTGAGGTAGTTTGAGCATTCTTTGGCATTGTCCTTCTTTGGGATTGGAATGAAAACTGACCTTTTCCAGCCCTGTGGCCACTGCTGAGTTTTTACAAATTTGCTGACATATTGAGTGCAGTACTTTCACAGCATCATACTTTAGGATTTGAAATAGCTAAACTGGAACACAAAGTCTAGTTAATCTCATTTAATTATCTTGCAAATATGACATATTTGGTTTTTTTTTTTCTGCTACCCAAACCTCTTCTTTTTATTTATCCCATGTCTTCTGTACCCACTCCACACCGAACACAACTATTCTTTTAACATTTTTCATTTTCTTTTGCCATACCCACTGATTTAGAAGATATATAATCTGTTTTGTTTATGTTACTGTGTATCCTTGACACTTTAGCAAGCGTAGACAATATAAATTAATCTAAAATAAGTCAATGGTTTACTTTTCTGAATCATTAAAGAATCTAAAAGGCATTAATTCTAGGCACGTCTATTATAGTTTAAATGAAGTAGGCTATGTAGCTAATTTCAATCGTGCTTTTGAAAAACTCTATTAATTGTAATTTATTAATTTTGCTTTATCTCATCCATTTGAGTTCAGGCTTTGTCCAGATCAAAAAACCTATTCACCAATTTACTAACACACAATCTCTTTTATCATCTCCACCTTCCTCCTAGGGACATTCTTCCTTTTTTTGTAATTGATTCACACTTTAGTGATGGTTTGGCAGTATATAATTTTCAACATTTCTCACAAAATATGTTTAGGTCATGCTCTAGAGAAAGAGTTTTGCTAGTATTAAACTTTAGGATACAAATTATTTTCTATCAATAATTTTAAGGCCTTATTCCTTTGTTTTCTCACTGTCCTAATTACGAGATTTTAAAAAGCCAATATAGTTTTTCCTTTCCCTAATCTCATAGATATTTCATTTAACTTTTAAAAATGAATGTTGTACTTGTTTTCTTACATAATATAATGTGTTATTGTTTCCTTGGAAATAAACTGTAACATTCATTTAACAACTGGATAATGATGATCACTTTCATCTAGGGAATCTAATTATGATTAGCACTTTCTATTTTCAAATATGTATATGACAAATATATTTTAATGATTTTTTATCATTTCTTCTCTGAATTTTAACTTAATTTTATATTTTTTCTGTTGTTTTAATTATGGCCAGCTGATATTATCTCAAAACTTTGTTTTAATATTGAAACAACTTCCAATTTAAGCTTTTTGCATTGAATTTCATAGGGTACACTGACTCTTATTTTACCTCCTTTTAATACACTAGAATAGTTCTGTTTTAACTTTACTTGTAACAGGTTATTGACAGTTTCTTCTAATGAAACATACGTGTTATGATTTAACACACACATGAGTATATTCTCATCGTCCTGAACATATTTTAGACTCACCTTCTTGTCTCACGTTTGTTGCAAAAGATATGACAGTAGTTATTATTCCAAGCTCTTCTTGGTTTATTACATGTTTAAGGCATTATAAAAGCATGACAACATTAAAGCTGAGTTTATTCACTCAATATATTTCTACTGACTGACTATGGTCCAAACACTGGTAAAAGCACTGAGCTTATTTTGAAGAACAATGCAAATATAGGCATGAACAGTAATATGGGGATACAGCTGCAGGGGTATCCAAAAAATCCCAAATGTTTAAAAAGTACAGATATAAATATGTTAAACCTTCTCCTTCATTAAGAAACCTATTTCTCTTTTGTTACTTTACTCCAGCAAACATTGATTTTCCTCCAATGAGAATGAAGTTAATAAACTAGTACAGAATCAGTATGACAAGTTATTAGGTTGATGAAAATACCCAAACTATCTGCTTCAGTCTTGATACCTTATAATTTAAGATGTCTTTTGCAATATTTATTATTTTATTCTATAAAATAATAAACATTTTAAGGATGCAGAAAGCTTATTATTCTATCATTAAGCCTCTAGTCCTCCTTCAGGTTTTCTAAAAGATGAGACAGATGTTGGCAGTCTACATGGTTGAAGAGTAAATGTTTATGCACCATTTGCTGCCAAGGACACCAGAGATATCAGACCCATGCAAGCTTTCCAATCTGATACCCATGGAAAATTTAACACTAGAAGACAGAAAGAGAAGAAACTGCATTTTAAAATTACCAAGAAGCTCCTTATTAAAAATCAATGGGTAATATTTACAAAGGTGTACAAAATATTTTATTTTACTGTTTGCTGATCAAAACTATTTTGTAAATGTACAAATGTGACATTACTGTTTTATCCAAACTGTAAGTAAGTAATGTCCAAGGCATAGGAACAGACATTTTTTTTTTAAACCAAGCATTTAGAACTAAAAATAGTAGAGAAAAAAAAAAAAGACAAATAAGCCAATATATTGACGCCTACATTTATTTGTATGGATAAGCAATGATTGTAGATTTTCACTGCAGCATAATTTTGATAGAAAATTATATAAATAATCAACATTAACAAAAGATATATTTAAATTTAACTTAAATTACTAATCAGTTGCGAAGAGTTGACTCATTGGAAAAGACCCTGATGCTGGGAGGGATTGGGGGCAGGAGGAGAAGGGGACAACAGAGGATGAGATGGCTGGATGGCATCACCAACTCAATGGACATAAGTCTGAGTAAACTCCGGGAGTTGGTGATGGACAGGGAGGCCTGGCGTGCTGCGATTCATGGGGTTGCAAAGAGTCAGATATGACTGAGCGACTGAACTGAGCTGAACAGAATTAATAACTAGATTATTTTAAAATCTGAAATCATATCGATAGTCCCATATAGCATGAATAACATCCAATTTGTGCAATAAAATTCAAATAACTATTTTGGAGACTTTAAAAAATTTTATGACTCAGAATAGCTGTTTCAATAACTATTTTGTTTTTTGATGTACTTCTTTGATATCATGTAGCCATAGAGCATCCCAGGTGGTGCTAGGGGTAAAGAATCTGCCTGCCAATGCAGGAAAAGCAAAAGATAAGGGTTTGACCACTGGGTCAAGAAGATTCCTGAGAAAATGGTATCCCACTCCAGTATTATTTCCTGGAAAATTCCATGGGCAGAAGAAGCTGGCAGACTACAGTCCATGGAGCCATAAAGAATCGGACATAACTGAGCACACATATTCTTGTTTAATCTGAATTTAATTCTACTTTAAATTTATTTACATTGGATTATCAATGATTATCAAACTATGTAACCAGTTGTTCCTGTTATATTACTTATGCAACTTTCCATGAGAATCTATTGAACTGATGCAGTAACTGTATCTTACTGGCTCTTTCAAAGAAGAAAATATTTAGTGAAGTTACTGCTGAAAATATCAAGAAGACATTACTAATTGACAAAGTAATAACTATTCTTTGGTTTTTAAAAATTTGTGTGTAATACCAGATTCTCTCCGTGCCCCACCCCTATTCTGTAGACATTGTTACTATTTTATACAGATAATCAGACATGTAGGTAGAGTGCTTGCATAAATATTTTACTAAAAATGACCATGCATGCTGTTTCCTGGGGTGAGGTCATGTTTGCTAGCTAGGGGAATTAGATTTTGAATTTTCTACAGGGCTGTCCCTTTAGAAGAAATAGATGAACACTGGAGAAGAATATGGAAAAAAGTTTCCTTTCCTTATTTTTTTAGAAGACACACACACACACACACACACAAAGAAAACATTCTTTCCAACATGGTTATAATAACAGTATTTTATTACGTAACTGCAACTTCATTTCCTTTGGTCATTTTTCCTGTCAAGATATAAATGATTGGTAAGGATAAAGCTTGGGTACAATGGGTATTGGCTACTATTATTTATTCTTTAATCTCATCTTTCTAGTTACATTAGCTAAAAGCAGTTTAGGAGCAGACTGCACAGTGAGGTAAATTGCACTGCATTCTATTATGTACATTGAGAGGGCCAAAGGCTTTCAAGCAGAGTGGGATCACATCAGAAACAAATCTCTCTGATCTAACTGTGTTAGTTTGGGTCAATCCCTCATTATCTGTTACTGGAAAACCATAAAGCCTGAGACATTTATCATTTTCCTATCTTATCTACTTTTTGGAACAAACTGATTATTTAATTTGGCCTGAAATGTTACAGATATTCTTAGAATCACTGAGTGATTACACCCTAAAATGGAGAAGAGATAAGCTTTTCACACAAGCATAATGTATTGACCTAGACTGGGAGAATAAAAGGAGGAAACCTCAAGTACTTGGAAAATGACATATTTTCAACATGGAAAATGCTTCAAGAGAAAGCGACATGAAACTAAACAGATGGAAAACTATAGTGCAGAATATAGAAAATGTCGAGTGTTTTAAACATCAAAATAAGTATATAATGTAAAAATAATTTGGGACATTGAACATGTAATGCTTAGAATGGAAACAGGAATGGAAATTATCTGGTGACTTGAATGTGATGTCTGGCATTTGTAGCATGTGACTGAACAGGAACTGTAGGGAAAACAGTGAGATTCTCTTCAACGCACAGTAGACAGAAGACAATAAGAATTATTATAAAACTATAAAAATATATTTTCTGTCTTGTATTTTAATCCTCTCAGGTTTATAACCAAGGAATTCAATAGTAAGACATTAAAGATATGCCTGTGAATTTACATGGGTCAGTAAGGGAGAGAGTGAATGTCCTGTTAATATCATTTTCCATCTTGCTGAAGCAGAGCATCTGTGCGTGTATGATTACCTCACTTTTGCATCTCTTAGATCTCCTAGACAGGAAGGGAATCTGCTGGAGGCAAGAGATGATGCATACAAAGTCATGTTGGCAACTGTCAAAGTCAGCAATCATATGAGCATGGAGTTTTAGAGAAGGTGTTTATTTGTTGGAGCTCAGTATGGTGGATCCCAGAGAGAATTATGAAGTGTGTATTTTTAAACATCTCCTATTCCCACAATGAAGAACACTGCTCCCTGGAGAAAATGGGTAAGTTCACTGTTACTTTACTCCAATTTTTTTAAAGGTAAATAAAACAATATATAATACAGTGGAGAATTCTAAAATAATAAATAATAGTTCATCATTGAATAAGTAAGCTAGGTTTTCAATTTATAAATTTAACTTTTATTTCTAATGTCAAAATTTAAAAGCATCAAGAAAGGAAATAGAAAATGTAAATCTGTATAAAATTAAATATACATATTTACCCAATGTATATATATTCAATGTGTAATAAGTGTAAGGGAGTAAAGAGGACACTGTAAGTAAGAAATACAGTATGGAATAATCATTAAAGAAATAAAAGTACTACTTTGATCTTGCAGAACTGAAGGAGGCAGCTATACCATATTGGTGTAAGTGTGGAGTCATTTATTAAACTCATAATTTCTCTGGTCATACTCATTTTAAAAACACTATAATACTGTTAAAAAAGATGACAGAAAGATATTTGTTATTTATGGTCAAGAAGTGCGGAAGTAGTGAATCCAGGCTTCTAATCTATTCATTACTGAGATGGATAAATTCCTTACTCTCATGGTCCTTCACCTTCTCCAGTTTGTACTCTCAAGGTCACCACATGGAATAGGAGATGAGTTGAAGATTCAGCCTTTATGTTTGCCTTTCAAACAGCAAGAAAGAATGAGGGAAAAGAGATATAGAACCCTTCCCTTTAAGAAAATATATCAGAATTATTTTTCATGTCACGAGTAAGAATTTAATCACATGGTCAAAACTGTTAATAAGGGTCTCTATTTTTCATGGCTGTGCATTTCAGAATCACATTTTCATTATTGAGGAAGAAAGAGTACATTTAATAAAATGTCTTCTAAAATTATGATAATAATATCTACCTAATACTATATTTTCCATGGTATTCATATGAGAGATTATATAAGAAATGACATCACAGTACATATATCACTTAATTAAACTTTCAATGGCACATGATGGTCCAATATGAATTGTATCTTTTAAAAAAAATCTACCATTTCTTTCAAATCTTACTTTTATGCTTCATCAATAACATGTGGATATGTGTTACTCTTTCAGTCATGTCTGACTCTCTGTGACCCCATGGACTGTAGCCCGCCAGGCTCCTCTGTCCATGGAAATCTCTAGGCAAGAATACTGGAGTGAGTTGCCATTTTCTTCTCCAGGGGACCTTCCTGACCCAGGGATAGAACCTAGTCTCCTGCACTGCTGACAGATTCTTTACTGTCTGAGCCACCAGGGAATACATCATCAATAATAATCATGTTTTAAAATTAGCATTTTATGTCAAATTCAGAGAGAATTCATTTGTTTTTCAAATCCTTAGGCTCCTTTTTTGGTTACTTCCTGCTTCCTGGCTCAGTAATAATTATGTTGATACTAAGAATGTTCTGTTCCCTGCCCTGTATCCTTAGAAAGTTCACTTACTTAAAGCCAAGTGAAAGAAATGATTGGAGGTCTAGCAAAGTCACACACAAGTACACACCCACACACACATATGTACCCACACACACAGAGTTCTAAATGAAAGCACACTGTTCTAAAAAATTTAGAAAACTGGGCATAAATGCAAGATTTGAGAAGAAACTATGGAGAAGAATATGGGGCAGTTACAAAAGATTAGGGACCTAACAGATCACTGAAAAGGTTTAAGGATCTGATTGGCATCAAACTTATTCAAAATCTAAAAGTAAATATGCAAATGTATTCAAAATTCTGAGGAAAAATAATCACCAATCTAAAAGTCTGTACTAAGGAAAACTATAAATCTGATAATGATAAAATAAAGGCATGTTTAGGTATGTACCACCTAAAAAGTTTTGCCTTACATACACAAACACCTCATAAACACATGGAGGGATCTTCTACTATCAAAATTAGGTTATAAATCAGTATAACTTTGAGTTAATAACATAATTGATCTTGGTTCATTAATTGTGACAAAATGCACTATACTGATGTGAGATCATAATAATGTGCTGGGTGTTTCACATACACCCAGGAAGAGCAGTGGACACCATCTTCTTTCATCAAGCTGCCCGTGGTAAAACTGAGGAGGAGAGACAGGAGTTTAAAAAAGACCTTTTCAGTATTCAAACAGAAGTCAAAATAGAAAGGGATTTCTGGTTTGAAATTTAAATTATTTCTCATACCCGCCTACTCAAGACTTTCAAATGAAAAAGGGCTTCAGAACAAAAGTTAAACTCAGAATGTAAATATAAGATCATTGGTAAAGAAAGACCTGAGCAATATTGAAAGTGTTGCCTCAGAGAAGTGTTCGATTAGACAAGAGACCTACGAGTGATCCTGAAGACATGCCTCACGAATTTCATCAAATTTTAGGGCTTCAGAAAATCTTAAGAATGCTGTTCTTTAGCAGGCTTCAGGAAGACCACAGCAGAAAAGTTCTTACTTTGGGGAAAACAAAAACTAATATGCCTTTTGTCGAACAGAGCAGATAACCAATTGTTGGATAAGAAAGCCACAAAATATTTATGCTTATTTCAGCTTAGATGGAAAGGGGCAGAGACAATGCAAAGGACAGCATTAGGCTCACAAAGGTACTCAGCTGGCGATCTCTGCCCGGCTGGGGTTCAGAACTGTCTCAGGCTGTGTGCCTTGGTGCCTCCCATTTCACCCTTTTTGAATAGGAGTGGCTGTATTAATTATTCTATTTCTGTTCACCACTGGACATGAGCTGTGAGGGTCATAACTTGCCTTTTTAGCTCTTGACTCTCGATATTTAAAAAAAAACACACACACACACCTGAAAGCAGAGAGCTTCACAAACAGAACCACTTCTGATAACTTGATTCAGATAAGTAGATCCTGGACATTAAGCATGAGTGGGACCAGTGGATCAAACAGCAGCACACTATAGGCAGCAGGGCAGTTCTGGCCCATATGTTTTTGTAAACAAAATATTATTAGAATATAGCCATACATGTATGCTGACACATTATCTGTGAGTCCTTCAAGCTATAATGGCAGAGGTGAGCAGTCTGAACAGAGCTCATATGTCTTACAGTGTTAAATACATTTATTGTTCTATACATAATTCTTTGCCAATGGGTCTTACAAAATGGTAAGTGGATTTTTCATATGGAAGTAGAGCAACCTCTGTGTAGCTACAGGTCAGCAAATTAGTAGCTCAGTTGTGTCTGACTCTTTGCAACCCCATGGACTGTAGCCAGCCAGGGTCCTCTGTCCGTAGACTTCCCCAGGCAAGAATACGGGACTGGGTGTTCATTTCCTTCTCCAGATGCTCTTCCCAATCCAGGCATTGAAGCCAGGTCTCCTGCATTGCATGTAGATTATCCTCTGAGCCACCAGGGAAGCCAGACGTCAGAGACTGATGGTTTTAAAACAGGCCCTCATATTCTGTTTCAATTCTCCCACAAATATTTCAGGATAATTTCTCTCCCCTCAAATACAGAGTTTAGTCTTATTTTCTCATTTCTAATGTGTGAACTGCAATAGAAGTAACAGTGTCCAAAGCAAGGTCCTAAAAATATTACAGCTTCTGCTTGGCTTACTCTGTCTTAGGACACACACTTTTGAAACCCAACCACATACTATGAGGTAGCCCAGATTAGTTACAGGAAGAGAAACATGGATAAACCGACGTAGAGAGAAACCGAGAGCCCAGTTTAAAAAAAAAAACAAAAAACAGTAACTACCTCCAGACATCAGTGGAAAAAAAGATTTTGATGATTCCAGCCCCTGGCAGAGGAGGCATGGACACAGATGCATGTTCTTGGGACTAATGTTGACTATATATCTCAACATTCAAATCTGCCTACCTAACAAAATAGTAGTATGTCCTTGCCAAGACTAAATTAATGTTCCAACTTGGGAAAACACCCAGTAAGCTGGGGTTCCTTCTCCAGGATGTTGTATATAATCTAAGATACAGGGTTGTGTCTCCAAAAGCTAAAATATACTAATGCAGGAAATAAAGTGAAAGTGAAAGTCACTCAGTCATGTCCAACTCTTTGAGACCCCATGGACTCATAGTCCATGGGATTCTCCAGACCAGAGTACTGGAGTGGGTAGCCTTTCCCTTCTCCAGGGGATCTTCCCAACCCAGGGATTGAACCCAGGTCTCCTGCACTGCAGGCTGATTCTTTACCAGCTGAGCCACAAGGGAATAAAGGGAGGAATTAATATTGGCCTCCTCTCATGCTCACGCCCTGTGATTCTCCTGTAGAATCTGTGCTTCTGATCCCCACAACATTTTTACTCTGCCAATTTGAAATGATGTGTTTTGAATTAGGCATTTTGAGTACATGGCATTAAGTGGACTCGTAAGGATTACAATAGACTTAAAGTTACGAGTAACACCTTGTCCTTTGGGCTTCTCATTGAAGAGGTTTAACAGGGGAAAGAAAAAAGAAGAAAAAACAACAACAACAACAAAAAACACAAAAAACTAGGGTACTCTACTAAGCCCATATGGATTCTGATAACCACGAAGGGTTAAGGATAATTTTACACTATTGTAGCAAAGGAGAAGTAAGCTTGGAACCCAGGAAATTCATGGTGTTCCTGTAAGTTCTTCCAAGTCTGTGATAATCATGAATGACCAATATCAGTGATTACAAAGCACCATAAATAAAGTAATTCAGATCTCAGATACTTTATGAATAAAGGACCAAGTGACCTCATGAACCAAGAACCTGGATATGCCATATTCTTGGTGAAAAAATCAAAATGTTCATTTAAGAAGAAAGAGAACAAATACTGGTTACAGTCCCAAGATCAGCTGCAGTAATAGGAACTGCTATAGGTAATTAGGGTGTTTTTTTTTTTTATTAGATCCTTGGAGAAGCTGCTATTGAGAATTATCTACAAGGGCTCTTTGAAAAATTTGGCTTAATGGTAGGCAAAAGTTGATTTCCGTGGTTCAGTGAGTAGACTATTCTCATGTAACAATTTAAAATCCTCTTGGTTCTTCCTCTTCCTCCAGCTTAGCCATCATATTATGTACAAAAAACAGTTAAGAAGCATTACAAATGTACAAAATTTTTGTTTTAAGTTTTTTCAGATATGTTAATAGGAACACTAACATATTAGATGTTTTATATGTATGGGAAGAACTTTGTTAGACTTGAATTTTATTCTTTTAATCTATAAAATACTAAAATGCACTGAGAAAAACAGGTGTTAAAATTCTATAGATTGTGAAAAGATTAAGAAATTAATAATTTACCAATTCTTTCAATTAACTATATTCTGAATCCTTCACCTAACTTCATCATAATAAGGTGAGCAGAAAGAAGGTCTCTAAGTCAGACTTAGAGATTCTGGAATAAGACAAGAGGCGGACCACACATGAGGTTATAGTCTAGGAAGATATATGATTTACTCAGATCCAATGAACAAGGGATCTCTCATACTTACTAGGATCTGATACATTATACAGAGAAAAATAATTTAAATATTTGTATTAGGAAACATATTATGGGTAGTTAGTATGAATATGGACACAGATAAAACATAAAGAACATTTTAACTTTAATGATTTTCTCACATGATTTTACATTTTTATGTTAACAAAAAATGTATCTTATTAAATTTATATAACCCACTAAGTATTTTTAATCAGAAAAAAACTCACAAATAACATTTGTATAGCATTCATTTATAAGTTTTAATCTCAGTCAGTCAGTTCAGTTGCTCAGTCATGTCTGACTCTTTGCCACCCCATGGACTGCAGCACACCAGGCTTCCCTGTCCATCACCAACTCCTGGAGCTTGCTCAGACTTGGTGATGCCATCCAACCATCTCATCCTCTGTTGTCCACTTCTCCTCCAGCCTTCAATCTTTCCCAGCATCAAGGTCTTTTCCAATGAGTCAGTTCTTCGCATCAGGTGGCCTAAGTATTGGAGTTTCAGCATCAGTCCTTCTAATGAATATTCAGGACTGATTTCTTTTAGGATTGACTGGTTTGATCTCCTAACAGTCCAAGGGACTCTCAAGTGTCTTCTACAACACCACAGTTCAAGAGCATCAATTCTTCGGTGCTCAGCTTTCTTTAAAATCCAACTGTCACATCCATAAATGACTACTGGAAAAACCATAGCTTTGACTAGGTGGGTCTTTGTTTGCAATGTAATGTTCCTGCTTTTTAATATGCTATGTTGGTCATAGCTTTTCTTCCAAGGAGCAAGTGTCTTTTAATTTCATGGCTGCAGTCACCATCTGCAGTGATTTTGGAGCCCAAAATAAAAATACCTATCACTGTTTCTATTGTTTCCCCATCTATTTGCCATGAAGTGATGGGGCTGGATGCCATGTTCTTAGTTTTTTGAATGTTTAGTTTTAAGCCAGTATTTTCACTCTCCTCTTTCACCCTCATCAAGAGGCTCTTCAGTTCCTCTTCACTTTCTGCCATAAGGGTGGTGTCATCTGCTTGTCTGAGATTATTGATAGTTCTCCCAGCAATCTTGATCCCAGTTTCTGCTTCATCTAGCCTGGCATTTTGCATGATGTACTCTGCATATAAGCTAAGTAAGCAGGGTGACAATATACAGCCTTGATATACTCCTTCCCCTATTTGGAACCAGTCTGTTAATCCATATTCAGTTCTAACTGTTGCTTCTTGACCTGCATACAGATTTCTCAGGAGGAAGGTAAGGTGTTCTGGTATTCCCAACTCTCGAAGAGTTTTGCATGGTTTGTTGTGATCTACAGAGTGAAAGGCTTTGGTGTAATCAATAAAGCAAGTAGGTACTAGTTAATGGAAAACTAAAAACTATTTTATGTTTTCAAACAGGAAAAGACAGACTGGTTTAGCATGAATGAACAGACATGAGTGTATGAAAACAACTGCATATATGGCAGAAAGAATCACTGTGTGGAGGTCCACATGCAAAATTTAGGTCAAATTTTTACATTTACTTTTCTAGGCTTTCCATTGTATTTATCACCGCTCTCACCACAAATATACTTAGATACAATATACTAGCATTGTAAGTATGCAAACTATTAAGTAGTGAAATATAAAGTTACCTCAACCTCAAAATCTATTAAATCAACAGTTATAAATATTCTCACAACTGAGGTAAAAGGGAAGTGACATTTAGAATGACACAATTACTATGTTCTTCCTTTCCTATGATTTCACACATTGAAGCCAACTTCAGTCTTTTGTTGTCCCATCACACTTTTTCTTTTTAACTCTGACTTTATGCTACACATTCCTACCCTGTCTCCAGGAAGATTCTTCACATTAAGCCAGGCACATCTATTTGTTTTCAGAGCAAGTTTGTAAAGAGGTTTACAAAAAAAAAATCCTTGTAAAGTAATTAGCCTTCAAGTAATAAAAATAAATGGAAAAAAAAAAAAAGCCAGTTTTACTATTTTTCCAAATGTGAGACATCAAGTTAAAAACAAAGGCCAAAAACCACATCTGACAGCACACAAATATTTTTTCCCTGATTTGAAATTACAATTTCTATCAAGGATAAGTTTGTTTCACCTAAGTTTTGAAATCCATCTTTCAGACAATTTTAGAAATGATCATTTACCTCTGTATCAGTCTTTATTTCACTCTCACCACAACTGCTACAAAACATTAATTTCTATTCTCTTCAAGTTTACTACTGGCTGATAACAAAGCACTGATTTTCCGCAGGATAATATTTGCCATATTAGCTGATCATTTTCCTTTGAATGTCCTTTTCATTTCCTCCTCCATATACAGTTAGCTTTTTTTTTTTTTTTTTTAGATTGGTGTATTTTTATTTTTTTTATTTTTTTTTTTTTAATTTTTTTATTAGTTGGAGGCTAATTACTTCACAACATTTCAGTGGGTTTTGTCATACATTGATATGAATCAGCCATAGATTTACACTTATTCCCCATCCCGATCCCCCCTCCCATCTCCCTCTCCACCCGATTCCTCTGGGTCTTCCCAGTGCACCAGGCCGGAGCACTTGTCTCATGCATCCCACCTGGGCTGGTGATCTGTTTCACCATAGATAGTATACATGCTGTTCTTTTGAAACATCTTCTCTCTCTCAATAGATCAGTGAATGGATAACATGCTAGACTACAAAAGGATTCATTCTTAATTTATTTCACTGATAGAAAACTTTGGTTTAAAATGGCTTCTCGATATTGAACCCAACATACTGAACTACCAGTAAATAATTTTCATAATTTTCATGCTCTACTTAAACAGGGGGTATGTCACAGGCTGGAAGAAAATTACAGTAATGTCCTCGTGGGAAACTGGAGTATGTTCCTGATGAAGAGAGACAAATCTTCACTGATTTGTCCCAGCCTATGGGATGCAGCGAGGAGTCTGGGAAACATATATATATATTAGGCTAAAACAAAATAAGAAATGGGGGGATGCATGTTGAAACAAAACAGTGCCACCTGTACTCCTGGAAACATCCTGGGGAAACAGCATGACTGAGCACTCATTATGTCTAAAACACAGAAGTAGTAGAGTTGAAAAGGTATAAATATCCTCATATGTTTGCAGCTATTTCCCACATATCTCAGGGACTAGAGCAAATGCATGTGGACAGGACTGGTAGTGGGGAGGATGTGAAGTTTGCAAGTGAAGTGAAGACTACCTAGAAAAGAATTTCCCACCAATGTCACTTAGATAACAAATAAGTACAAAGACTCACACCCCCACACTTTCCAAAAAGAAAAAAAAAAATAACAAAATGTGCAACTTGATTCTTATTAATGGGTCCACTGGTAATTATATCTCATCAAGGAGATGAGGAGAGATCCTGGATTCATTGAGACTAAACTTCTAAGAGGAGCCTCTAAGTAGAATTCAGATTAATGTATTAAAAAACAAAGTTACATTCCTTCCATATCCATGTTCATGAATATGATTTTAACTGCTATATGTACAAGTTTAGGGTTTTGAACTCTAAATGCTGTAATGACAATATTTATATATTTAAAAAATACTCTGATAAATGCATTTGAGTACTGCATAAGTATGGCATGATGTGTGAGGCATACAAAGCTAAGTGTTAAAGATACATTAACTTTTTTCTATTTTATGCTTGCTTACTATACTAATACCAAAAATAATTTCAAGCTTACTCTTTTTTATCTTTAAAACAAAATATTTTAAACTATAAATTTAAAATTTTACTAATTTCCATTTATAGTTTTGTTTTTACCAAGCAAGCAGATCCAAGTAACTATGACTATGTATACTATGGAATGTGTTAAAAATAATGAACACCCACTGAATTCACTGATGTTTATAGAATATATAAATAAAATGTCAGTTGTAATAAACCTAAAAATTAAAGTGATATATTTGCATATTTTCTTTCACTATCTGTTCATGTGGGCTCCCCTTGTGGCCCAGCTGGTAAAGAATCTGCTTGCAGTACAGGAGACCTGGGTTCCATCCCTGGGTTGGGAAGATCCCCTGGAGAAGGGAAAGGCTACCCACTCCAGTACTCTGGTCTGGAGAATTCCATGGACTGTATAGTCCATGGGGTTGCAAAGGGTTGGACACGACTGAGCAACTTTCATTTTTCATGTGGGTTGGTGTAAGTTTCATATACACTTCAATTATATATTATTTAGATTCTAGTCTAGGCTTTGTTGTTTTCAGCCACTAAGTCATGTCAGACTCTTTACGACTCTTCACGAACTGTATGGAGCCCGCCAGGCTTCCCTGTTCTTCATTATCTCCCAGAGTTTGCTCAAACTTAGGTCTATTGAGTTGGTGTTGCTATCCAACCATCTTATCCTCTGTTGCCCCCTTATCTTCCTGCCTTCAATCTTTCCCAGCATCATGGTCTTTTCTAATGAGCTGGCTCTTTGCATTAGGTGGCCAAAGTATTGGAGCTTCAGCTTCAGCATCAATCCTTCCAATGAATATTCAGGGTTGATTTCCTTTAGGATTGACTGGTTTGATCTATGCTGGTATATTTTAATTAGGGAAAAAACAACTTATTACAATATATTTTTACCAAAATTATCCTTTAGAGATTTTGTCTGTGAACTAATTGTTTGGTTCAGTGTTCTAGTTGGCTTTATCCTAGAATTGTGATGAGGAAATAGAGTTAATATCCTAAAATTGTCCCTAAACAAATACCTATACCTTATCAATGCCCATACCTACAGTCAACAAACATATCTACTTGTAAGACATGGGTACTTTGAAAAGATGCATATTTTAATGTTATGATTTATTATATCTATATTCTAAGACTGAAACAAATGAACAATAAGTTAACTAACATTTAAAAATTTACATAGTAATTTCCATTTCCTTATTGAATGGAATATTACCACTGCTAGCTTTTCAGCCTCCACCACTGAGTTTAAAGTCTTGAACTAAATATACTTTAACAGACTCATGCATAATTTGCATCCATAGATAATCTTAGACAACATTCTTGAAATATTCATTGAGGTTATTATCTAACAATTGTCATATTTCAATATGTCACTTTGTCCTAAAAATCAGTTGTTTTTGTTTGCTTTTAAAACCTGTACATCATTTTGCCTCATCTCCAAAATTTTAGTAACCCTAAGTATTAGGAAGAAATGTTATTACTTTTGTAAGTAGCTAAAATGACTGTAGTTTATAAGCCTTAGATTCCCTTTCAACCAAAATGTCTGATGTTATCTTGGGAAAGCAGTTGAAGCACGGGTGTTAACAGTATCCTCTCCACACTCAAACTACCCAAGGACAAATCCAGATCATCCACCCTTGTGTTACTCAACACATTAGTGGTCTCCTCTTTAAGCTGTTCACACTAATAGTACCTACCTCCTAGCACTGTTGTAAAGATTAAATGGGTGATGTATGTCAAAATACTGCCTGGCACATAATAAATACAAATATGTCAGCTGCTGTTTCTTTTGTTGTGTTTGTGGTATGAAATGACATCACTGTCATATGTAGCAAATATGGGCTCAGCTTTTAGAAACTTGTCTCTTGTTTGAAATATGTCTGAAAGCTATACACACTGAATAAATATGACTAATTTATAGCTGTGTATATACATAATTGAGAAAGAAAATAAACCACACTCTCCACTTACCACTGTATGGGTGCTATTTATGCACAGTCGTTCCCCTAAGCTATGACGAGTATGTTCCAAGACTCCCCTGTGGCTGCCTGAAATCATGGAGAGTACCGAACCCTATAAATATATGTATGTGTGTGTTTTCTATACCTACATACTACATAAATTCAGTAACTTAGTTAATGCTTGTTTAAAAATTAGACAGTAAGGTATTAACAATAATTAATAATAAAATAGAACAATTATAACAACATGTTTTAATGAAAGTTTTATGAACCATTGTTTCTACCTCATCAACTTCTTTAGCTCTGAAACATGGCAGCAGACTCTTCCTTTGTATATACAGCCTCTTAGGTAATTTATATATATTTATAGTCTAAACCTATTCCTGAATATGTGTAACCATCCCTTGTGTGGTATAGTCACTAAGTTGTGTTCAACTCTTGCAAACCCATGGACCATAGGCTGCTACATTCCTTTGTCCATGGGATTCTCCAGGCAAGAGTACTGGAGTGGGTTGCCATTTCCTTCTCCAGGGGGATCTTCCCAACTCAGGAATCAAACCCAGGTCTCCCGCATTGCAGGCAGATTCTTTACTGACTGAGCTATGAGGGAAGCCCATAAGTGCATTAACCATCCTTTACATGCAGCAAATGGCTTAGTGTCACTCCATTTAGGAGATCCTTTTCTGAATCCTTCATATTGGTTCCAGGCTTTCTGGTGCAACACATTGCTGTCAATGTTTAGAACATGTTTTCTACCCCCAAAGATTAAAGACTTTTCCATCTCAACTCAGCGCTTATCAAACACTGTGGCTCTAAGTTTGGCAGCTTGAGGAGCAGCAGCGAAACTAGCATGAATTTCTTTTCCCTTCTTACAATTCTAGGAGGAGAAGATTCATACTGCAGATCTTAGCAACTTCAGCGTACAATATGGTTGGTTTGTTTGTTTTCTTTCCTTAGAGCTCCCCTGGTGGCTCAGATGGTGAAGAATCTGCCTACAATGCAGGAGACCCAGGTTCAATCCTTGGGTCAGGAAGATCCTTGGAAAAGGGAATGGCTACCCACTCCAGTATTCTTGCTTGAAGAATTCTGAGGATAGAGGAGCCTGGCGGGCTGCAGACCATGGGATCACAAAGAATTAGACATGACTGAGTTACTTTCATTTTCACTCTATCTTTTAAATTTAAAGGAGGCAATCCAAGGCTTCTCTTTGGCATATCTGTATTGCCAGCCTCACTACTCTTATGCTTTGCAGCCATTATTAAATAGAAGAAATGTTATTTGAACACAAGCACTGTGATGCCACAACACAAAACAGTACATCTGATAACCCAAGAATATAGGAGTGGGTTACCTTTCCCTTCTCCAGAGGATCTTCCTGACCCAGGAATTCAACCGGGGTCTCCTGCATTGCAGGTAGATTCTTTACCAGCTGAGCAACCAGGGAAGCCCCTCTGATAATCCAGGCAGCTACTAAGTGACTAAAGGTTGGGATCAGCTGAGCAGAGATGATTCACATCCCAGGTGGCACCAAAAGGGACAGCGTGAGATTTCATCACTCTCCAAGAATGGCAGGGAATTTAAAGTTTCCGAATTACTTGTTTCATGAATTTTCCATTTACTGTTCACAGACCACAGTTGGCCATGGGTAACTGAATCTGTGGAAAGTAAAACCATGGATAAGAGGGTACTACCATGGATGATGTGTCTGATTTTCAGAAGAGTAAACTGTACTCTCAGGGTATAAATTAGTCATGTTTAAGATTACTTAAAATTTTACAGTTTCAGTAAGGTTTGTAATTGTTGTGTGTATGTAGAGTTTATTTGTCTTATAGTATTCCTTTTACAGGCAAACAGATACTTAAAAAGCTTTTTGTGCATTTATTCAAGTCAGTGTTTGTATATTGACAAACTTTCAAAACCTTGAATTAGTTAATGGTTAATTTGGATCATATTTGTTATTTCTTTAATAAAAAAAGTCTTTGAACCTCTTTTTCATATCTGTCCTTCTTGTTTTGAATGATAATTGTTTATCATTTTATACCCAGTTTCACCATTTCTCAATTATCCATCTAAAGGTGATATTTTAGTAAAGTTACTGGCTCCTTCATCCCATATAGAGTGAGGGAATCTACTGCACTTTCAGCATGTGGTCTGCACAACACAGAAAACAATACAAAAATCTGTCAGTAATATTCTGCAAAATTTATCTACAAGCATATGAGTAATACAAATTTTTTGGTTGCCAACAATGAAAAGGAAAGAACTAAGACTCAATGGTTTAAGTACATGATCTGTCAAAAATGAATCATAGGTAATTAAATTTGACACTTAGGGAAATGTCCTTTTAACATTTCTCAAAAAGCAGAATGAGTCCAATTTTTTTTTTTAACTTAAAAGACAACAATTTGGATTCTAAAGTACTAAGACAGCTTATAAATATGTATGGTATAAAAATGTATTTGACTTTTGTACATTTTAAAATGTTTATAACACTCAAATACAAACTACATTTGTCATGAGTTACCACAAACCACACTCATATTTACTATAAGACATTGATAAAATACTGATAAGTAAAGAATCTGTTTCTATATTGCACATATCTGTGCATATAAAATACCCTTCTGTCAAATGGATGGTGATAAGAAGGACAATATAAAAGCTACCTATCTTCTATTTGCTGCACCACTACTCAAAGGGACTAAGATCAACCTTTTTTTTAAAGAAGTTATAGAATAATAAAAGACTAGAGATGACTTAGCTCCTATCTTTTAATCTACTATAATCTTGGCATTTCACAACTGAATCCAATACCCCTAACTTAGTGCCTGTCAGAGATTAGGAAGGTGAAAAATGTTTGTTGAATGAGGTGGGTTGTTCTTCACAGTAACACAAAAGTACTCACTGGAAGATAAAAACAATACAGGTCTCTGGAATGCTAATCATTTTCAGGAACGGTATATAAGACCACAACCAAATAGTCTCTGATAATAATTAATTTGTGTATGTGGTTACTAGGACTATATTTAAAAACACACATACATATACATGTACCTAATTCCAAGGGATGAAAATATTTTTAAAAGTTTTCTGATCAAGGTTTAACCTCAACCAATATGCAATATGTTTTACTATTTGAGCCAACTTCCAGATGTACTTAGTCACTGCTTTTGAAAGACAGCAGTGAGCAGATTTTTTTTTTTTGAGTGTTGCATATCATATATAAATAATTAAAAAAAATTTTTGGAGTATACTTGATTTACATCAACTTACATTGGTGTAAGTTGACTTACATCATTAGTTTCTGCTGTAGAGCAGAGTGAATCAGTTATACACACACATACACCCACTCTTTCTTAGATTATTTTCCCAAATAGGTCAATTATAATTCTTTGCTTTTTTATTTCATCTCTGAAATATATCTTCTCCATCATTTCAACTATACCTCATCATAAGTACAAATATGCATATATATTCATCATATATGTGTCTCTATCTACAGCTAATATTTATATCCATAGGCAGAGTTATTAATGAGATTTTATAAAAAGGGAAATATTATATCTCCATACAGAATTTTTACTCTATGATCAAAGAGTTTAAGAACAAATAGTTTTTAACTTAAAATATATATATATATATATATTTGCATTCTTCTTAAATTTATACTATTGTTTTTTAAAATTTACTTATTTTACTCTGTCAATTTATAATGTTTTATGGACTTAATCAGGAAATTATCTCTAAGATGCCTTTTAAAAGTGATGAATTTTAAGGAACAGTCTCATTGATTTTTAAATACAGATGTATTGATTAAGCACCACAGTCATTTTTTCACCCTTTTCTACTTACTTATATAGTAGATATGACAGTCATAAAAAAGCAGTTATAGAATACAAATGCATAGAAAAACCAGAGAAGAACATCAGAAAAAAAGAAAAGTATATGGTGGAGCTATAGTATAAAGAGACAGAAAAGGGGGAAGGGAGAAAGAGAGAAAGGGAGAGAGGGAGGAGGGAGGGAAGGAGAGGGGAGAGGGGGTGAGAGAGAAAAGGGGGGAGATGGAGGCAGGGGAGTTTTTCTTTTTTTTCCTTTATTTTTTTTCATTTATTTTTATTAGTTGGAGGCTAATTACTTTACAACATTGTAGTGGTTTTTGTCATACATTGACATGAATCAGCCGTGGAGTCACATGTATTCCCCATCCCGCTCCCCCCTCCCACCTCCCTCTCCACCGATTCCTCTGGGTCTTCCCAGTGCACCAGGCCAGAGCACTTGTCTCATACATCCAGCCTGGGCTGGTGATCTGTTTTTCTTAAATTCCATTTCTAACTAGCACAACTGCCTCCCTTCCATTATGAAGTTTTACCACTGATATGTGTTATGTGAAAGTTGCTCAGTCGTGTCCGACTCTTTGCAACCCCATGGACTATACATACAATCCATGGAATTCTCCAGGCCAGATATAGTGGAGTGGGTAGCCTACCCCTTCTCCAGGGGATCTTCCTGACCCAGCAATCAAATGGAGGTCTCCTGCATTGCAGGCAGATTCTTTACCAGCTGAGCTCTCAGGGAAGCCCAGTCCTTCACTTTTCTTACCACTTTTAAGTGTTGTAGAACATACAAAAATAAAGTTAAATATGATCACACAATACATAACTATCTAAATTTTACTACTGATTATATGAAATTAGATGTCCAACATATAAAATTAGAATTTGCATAATATTTCATGCCAGTAAATTATCTCAGAGAGGAAAATCTCATGTTCTTAGCATTTTCATATGAAAAAGTTATAATAACATATTTATCTCAATGACATGTGAAAAAAATTAGATTGAATAACAAACTTCCAGTATTCAGATATCTTTAGGGATAAATGAATATGGAGCATTTGATTTGCAACAAAGCTATATAACTTGGATATAAGGTTAAAATACTGATATGTAAAAGAAAGTAAATCAAATAAACTTGTTTCTCTTTTTTATGAATTATAAGTCACTGTATATTCACTTGCTCAAGACTTAACACTTAAAAATTTGAACTCTCACTTGATACTTAGTTTAAACTTAAAGTGTACTAATGATACTATGCTTATGTTTTTGAAGAGAATATTTTTACCAATATATATTAAATTTTCTATACATGCCATCAGACCAGAGGGAAGATGGGTAAGAATACAGATAAAGCAAGATCAGCCATGCATGGATAGTTTTTGAAGCTAGGTGATTCATACATGAGTTTTTATTACATGCTTTTCTAGCTACTTTTATATACATTTTACTTTTTATAATTAAAAGCTTAAAAAATTAAGCTGTTTAATTGTTTTTAATTCCAAGTTCTTTTGAAGCATATTGTATTAGAAGTAGATGGCAATCTAACCTTGACTTTTTTTTTTTTTTAAACCTGGGGATTTGCATTACTAATTGCCTGGATCCATACCTGCCTAGTGGAATGGATCTTCCATTAAAGTTCTCAATCAATTTTGATGTGACAGCTCTTCCATCAGAAAAAGAGGTAAACATTATTCTATAAACTGGTTTAAGGAACTGTAGGAAGCAGGGATATAAACTTGTGCCTACACAAGAATCAAGCTTATCTGGTCACGAAGGATGGAATGCAGGTCCATCCTGTAAGTAGTAAACTTTCAAGAGTAATTTGAATGCTACTGTATCAGTCAGCTTTGGCTGCCATAACAAAATACCACAGACTTGGTGGCTTAAACCACAGATGCATACTTTTTCACAGTTCTGGAGTTTGGAAGTCTGAGTGCTGGGTTCTGAGGAGGATTCTCTTTCTGACTTGTCAACAGCAACCTGCTCCTTGTGCCCTTGGAGAGGGCAGACGAGGCTCTGTCCATCGCCACTCTAACCCCCCTTTCTTCCTCCTTAGGAAACTGACTAATCTCATCATGGGGGTTCAGCCCTCAGGATCTCATCTAACCCTAATCAGCTCTCAAAGTCTCCACATTCAGATATCAGTGATCTAGGACTCCAACATAGGAATTTGAAGGGAATACGTTCAGTCCATAGAGCTGTTCTTGCTTTAAAAGGGAGCAGGAGTTTGAAAGTATCTTCTGCGAGGAATACAACATATTGTATATCTTAGGAGTGTTCTCAGGATCTGTTTTCTCAACTCAGATCAGAGCCAAAAGTTTGTTGGCATAAGTGTAAGAACTTCTACGGAATAATAACAGAGACCAAGGAAGACCAACATATCTTCTAAAATGGCAAAGTAAAGATAGACAGTGATAAATTTTCTCTACTTCTGCTTAAAATTCAGTATGCATTTAGTCAATTCAGTTATGTCTGACTCTGTCAGACCCCATGGACTGTAGCCCGCCAGGCTCCTCTGGCCAGGGGATTCTCCAGGCAAGAATACTGGAGTGGGTTGCCATTTCCATTTCCAAAATTCAGTATATGTTGACTAAAATGAGAGCTCTGTTGCAGCTTGGACAGTTAGATATTCCACAGCTTGTAACCTTGGCAAGACATCTTTTCCATTGACTGCTCCAACATTAGAGGCAGAATCTGCTTAAAAACGCCAAGGGAACTAGGAATTGCAACTGGAAACTTGTTCATGAGATTCACAAGGGTGGATCTCTCGTCAAAGATGGAGGAAGACTGAGATCATACTAGATAGATACTCACAGCCACTAAATGAGCCTTTGGGGCAGGGCTACAATTCTTGAATTGCATAGCTGGAGGCATAGTACCAGGATTGTCAGTTACCCCTGTGAATGTGATCACACTAGTACAAATGCCTGCTTAGCTCTGGGAGAATTCTGTTACATGCAGAGTATGAAGTGCAGGAAAAAAGAAAGAAATAGCAAGTTGGCTATACTAATGCAAATAAAACATACACAAAACACTTTAAACATATATTATATATTGAACACAGTACATGTCACTGGTGTATCCTCACAAAGAGCATCACATAAAATACTTAAAAATAAAGTTGTGATAGAATATTAATAGACAGAATATCCAGGTTATATACCATCTCTTACGTGTTCAATCCCATCATCTCCTTCAGCCTCTCCTCAGGACAAGGACTGAGCTTGGTCATGGGCAACATAACACCTATTAAGGCAACAGCTACAACAAAGCTAGCACCCATGTTTAGTTCAGTTATAAGCATGAAGTCTATGGTTTCCCCAGAAGTGGCCAGGCAGAGCCAGGTAACACAGTGCAGACATGTAGGGGTATTGAGCCCTATACATTAATTTTGAACAATGAAATACAGGTGAATTGAGAGAAGGGCAAGATAAACTTTGAACTTCCTTTTTTCTCACCCTGATAGACAATTCTGGGCTTCCTTGGTGGCTCAGATGGTAAAGAATCTGCCTGCAATGTGGGAGACCTGTGTTCAATCCCTTGGTTGGGAAGATCCCCTGGAGGAGATATGGCTACGCACTCCGGTATTATGTCTGGAGAATCTCCATGGACAGAGGAGCCTGGTGGGCTATAGTCCATGGCGTCACAGAGCCGGACATGACTGAGCGACTAAGCACAGCACAGCACAATAGACAATTCCAGACACAGTAATTCCATATACTCTCTTCAGAGAAGCATTTTTGCCTATATTCCATTGTGAATTTGTGCTCAGCATGGTTATCCACAAACTTCTAGTTCTTTTTCTCCTTCCCTAGAGCAGCCATCATACTAGTAATATAGCAATCCTCCCACCACCCCTCTACCCTCCAAAAAAATCTACAAAAGATTTACTATATAAGTTAGACCTCTGGCTGAATTTTTTTTTTTAATTTTTATTTATTTATTTATTTTTTGTCATACATTGATATGAATCAGCCATAGATTTACATGTATTCCCCATCCCGATCCCCCCTCCCACCTCCCTCTCCACCCGATTCCTCTGGGTCTTCCCAGTGCACCAGGCCCGAGCACTTGTCTCATGCATCCCACCTGGGCTGGTGATCTGTTTCACCATAAATAGTATACATGCTGTTCTTTTGAAATATCCCACCCTCACATTCTCCCACAGAGTTCAAAAGTCTGTTCTGTATTTCTGTGTCTCTTTTTCTGTTTTGCATATAGGGTTATCATTACCATCTTTCTAAATTCCATATATATGTGTTAGTATGCTGTAATGTTCTTTATCTTTCTGGCTTACTTCACTCTGTATAATGGGCTCCAGTTTCATCCATCTCATTAGGACTGATTCAAATGAATTCTTTTTAACAGCTGAGTAATATTCCATGGTGTATATGTACCACAGCTTCCTTATCCACTCATCTGCTGATGGGCATCTAGGTTGCTTCCATGTCCTGGCTATTATAAACAGTGCTGTGATGAACATTGGGGTGCACGTGTCTCTTTCAGATCTGGTTTCCTCAGTGTGTATGCCCAGAAGTGGGATTGCTGGGTCATATGGCAGTTCTATTTCCAGTTTTTAAAGAAATCTCCACACTGTTTTCCATAGCGGCTGTACTAGCTTGCATTCCCACCAACAGTGTAAGAGGGTTCCCTTTTCTCCACACCCTCTCCAGCATTTATTGCTTGTAGACTTTTGGATAGCGGCCATCCTGACTGGAGAGTAATGGTACCTCATTGTGGTTTTGATTTGCATTTCTCTAATAATGAGTGATGTTGAGCATCTTTTCATGTGTTTGTTAGCCATCTGTATGTCTTCTTTGGAGAAATGTCTGTTTAGTTCTTTGGCCCATTTTTTGATTGGGTCATTTATTTTTCTGGAATTGAGCTTCAGGAGTTGCTTGTATATTTTTGAGATTAATCCTTTGTCTGTTTCTTCATTTGCTATTATTTTCTCCCAATCTGAGGGCTGTCTTTTCACCTTACTTATAGTTTCCTTTGTAGTGCAAAAGCTTTTAAGTTTCATTAGGTCCCATTTGTTTAGTTTTGCTTTTATTTCCAATATTCTGGGAGGTGGGTCATAGAGGATCTTGCTGTGATTTATGTCGGAGAGTGTTTTGCCTATGTTCTCCTCTAGGAGTTTTATAGTTTCTGGTCTGACATTTAGATCTTTAATCCAATTTGAGTTTATTTTTGTGTATGGTGTTAGAAAGTGTTCTAGTTTCATTCTTTTACAAGTGGTTGACCAGTTTTCCCAGCACCACTTGTTAAAGAGGTTGTCTTTTTTCCATTGTATATCCTTGCCTCCTTTGTCAAAGATAAGGTGTCCATAGGTTCATGGATTTATCTCTGGGCTTTCTATTCTGTTCCATTGATCTATATTTCTGTCTTTGTGCCAGTATCATACTGTCTTGATGATTGTGGCTTTGTAGTAGAGTCTGAAGTCAGGCAGGTTGATTCCCCCAGTTCCATTCTTCTTTCTCAAGATTACTTTGGCTATTTGAGGTTTTTTGTATTTCCATACAAATTGTGAAATTCTTTGGTCTAGTTCTGTGAAAAATACTGTTGGTAACTTGATAGGGATTGCACTGAATCTATAGATTGCTTTAGGTAGAATAGCCATTTTGACAATATTGATTCTTCCAATCCATGAACACGGTATGTTTCTCCATCTGTTTGTGTCCTCTTTGATTTCTTTCATCAGTGTTTTATAGTTTACTATGTATAGGTCTTTTGTTTCTTTAGGTAGATATACTCCTAAGTATTTTATTCTTTTTGTTGCAATGGTGAATGGTATTGTTTCTTTAATTTCTCTTTCTGTTTTTTCATCGTTAGTAGAAGGAACATACCTCAACACAATAAAAGCTATATATGACAAACCCACAGCAAGCATCACCCTCAATGGTGAAAAATTGAAAGCATTTCCCCTGAAATCAGGAACAAGACAAGGGTGCCCACTCTCACCACTACTATTCAACATAGTGTTGGAAGTTTTGGCCACAGCAATCAGAGCAGAAAAAGAAGTAAAAGGAATCCAGATAGGAAAAGAAGAAATGAAACTCTCACTGTTTGCAGATGACATGATCCTCTACATAGAAAACCCTAAAGACTCTACCAGAAAATTACTAGAGCTAATCAATGAATATAGTAAAGTTGCAGGATATAAAATTAACACTCTGGCTGAATTTTCAAAAAAATTTGGACTAAGACTATTGGTTACAACACTGGTCCTATAATTAAACCTCCAGAATGAGAATTCAGACTTGCATTCTCACTGATCTGACATCAATACAGATACAATATTTTTGTGGATAATTAGGGTGAGGAATAATCCTTGGCATGCACAGGTATCACACTTACTAAGGCTTTCAGAAGTGTTTAATTAGGAAGAACCTCAGATGGAAGGTGAAGAGTAGGAAGGTAACTGCTGAACTAGATTAGTATAGAGGTGATAATGATTATAAGAAATTTTATGTGAGATGTCTGCTTTGGCCAGACATGGGGACTTTGCATGCATACACACAAACATGTAAGCTCAGGACTAACTGATTCTGACCTTAAGCATGCTGTGAAAAACCTCAGAAGTTTCCAGGCCATATTAGAAGCCATTTTTAAATATTTCAGCTACAAGGAAGAGTGTTACAAATCAAGTCCACTGAAAGGTTATAGGGTTGTAAATGCTACAACCAATAGCAAACATGCAGCCTTGATACATCTTGACCCTTAAAAGAAAACTGGGGCCCTGAGATTTATGGGGATAGGTGTGTAAATGAGAATTAAAATATACTGAAAATCTATGCTTTCCTGAACCCTGCTGGATAGAAGGAGCCCCTTTCTGTTTTGCTAAGAATGGCCTCATTCAATGATCTGGTCTCTAGCAAGTGCCTCCAAAGGTGATGCTGTTCTCCTCCATAGTTACCACTGGTGCATGCTAGCCCCAGATTTAGATTTTCTTTCTTTCTTTTTTTTTTTTTTTTTAATGTGAACCATTTTTAAAGTCTTTATTGAATTTTATATAATACTGCTTCTGTTTTATGTTTTGATTTTTGGGCTGTGAGGGATGTAGAATCTTAGCTCCCCGTCCAGGGACTGAATCCACAAACCCTGCACTGGAAGGCAAAGTCTTAACCACTGGACTTCCAGGAAAGTCCCCAGCCTCCAGATTTTAAACGGTCAGATCTCTGTCAGATCAAGTGAGAATGTAGAAGCCCTGCTTACAAAAAGAAAATTGTCTACAAACCATGAAGTTTCAGGAGCCAGTTAATAAATAGTGGCAGACAAAAGGGGATCTGGAGAGTTTAGCCTGGAGTAACAGGATGTTAAATAGGAAGACTGAGGTTCAAGGTGCTGTACAGTTAGGGGCATACAGCAGGAAACTGGATGGTACTCTAGGTATCCAGGAAGGATACGGATACTGACCAATGACTCTGGAAAAGTCCAGCAAGAAGTGGAAGATGCCTAAGGTCCTACATCAAAGCCAAACATTACAAGAGTGAGTTTTCTAGGGAACAGAGAATAAGACATACTTTGCACATGACTTTTGTTTTCTCTGGATTAAATTATCCACTCTGGCATTGCCTTTCACAACCATCAGTCTTATTGGAAGACTTCTGCAGCCAATCCTTCAACAAAATTTTTGGGAAGTTCATTAACTCAGTTACAATTATTTAATAATATATTTTATAACTTACTGATAATATCTATGCCTCAGCCAAATAAATTATTTGAGTCTTTAGATAAATGTGATAAATTAAAATTAGTTCAAGTCAGAACCTTGCTTGCTGACTTTCAACTTAGAGCATGTGATGCTATCATAATTATCACATTGTACCTAAGTTTAAAAAAAAAAGTCTCTTCAGAAACTCTCTTATTCATTCACATTTGTGAACATATGACTTACTACGTGTCTACACAGACCAAAGCCTTAATATTTGGGGAGGGGCAGAAGACAGACCTCGTTACTTCCATTTGGAAGAACTCACAGTGCAAACTGCCAAGGTGCACAATTCCCATTTAAATAACACAAAAATATTTCATCCTAGAGCTACACAGTGATCCCTGCGTCTTGGATATTAACACTTGTAGCATGTCAAAAGAAGTGAAAGTGTTCATTGTTGAGTCATGTCTGACTCTTTGCAACCCAATGGACTGTAGTCCACCAGGCTCCTCTCTCCATGGGATTCTCCAGGCAACTGGAGTGGGTAGCCATTCCCTTCTCCAGGGGATGTTCCCATCCCAAGAACCTGGGTCTCCTGCATTGCAGGCAGATTCTTAACCATCAGAGCCAACAGGGAAGCCCACCAAACATACAACAAACAAGTGAGATGACTTTAGAGAATGACCAGCTTGGTGAAAAAGAAAATTAAAAAGCCAATGGAAGACTAGTGAGTATGTGGAAAGAAGTTTGCTTTATCTAGAGAAAACATGCTGCAATCCAGTTCAGCTCATTTGAGAAGATCTAGCAATAGGGAGGTCTAGGGAAGAGCACTGTGAACATAACTAATTTCCAGTGTAAAGTTTAGGATAAGTTTGGAAGGTTTGAAGGTCAAAAAAAAAGCCAAAAAAACTAATGCTATTGAAGATTGAGAACCAGGTGACAGTATTGCCACATGAAGATAGAGAAGTAGGTAAGGCCTTATATGTCACAGAAGGGATCTGACTTTTATTTCAATTGTGTGAAAATTCATTGATGTATTTAAAGCATGTTACTGACACAATCTGATCCGTACTATAAAATGTTACCCTGCATGCAATGAGGAGAAGAAACTGTGAGGAGTGTAAGGAATGAGAGTGTTCAGGAAGACTGACTCATAGTTCTCAATCCTGAGCAACTGGCTGATTAAAATCATTAAATGAGGTGAAAATGGCTGAAGAGAGATAGAAAAGGCAAGAATTTGGTTCTCCTTTTAGAGCCTTGAAGTAATATAGCCCTGCAGACACTTTGATTTTAGCTCAGTGAGACATCAGACTTCTGATGTGAAGTTTCATATAATACATTTGTGTTAAGTCACTATTTTTTATTGAGGTGTAACTGACATGGGCTTCCGTGGTGGCCCAGTCAGTAAAGAATCCACCGGCAATGCAGAAGACCTGGGTTTGATCCCTGGGTTGGGTAGATCCCCGGGAGGAGGGTACAGCAACCCACACCAGTATTCTTGCCTGGAGAATCCTCATGGAAAGAGGAGCCTGGCGGACTGCAGTCCATGGGGTCGCAAACAGTCGGACACGACTGAGTAAGCATCCTCCTCCCCCTGACTAAATCATTATATTAGTTTCAGTTGTACAATATAATGATTTGATAGTTAAGTCACTAATTTTGGGTAGCTTGTTAGAGCAACAATAGAAAATTATTACAGTGATGCTATCCAAAATTACAATGTCCCCATAAAACTTTGTATTTATTAAAAAAAAAGCTTTATTTTTTCATAGCACTTGTAATCATCTGAGGCTATTTTTACTTATTCGTTTAATTTATTAACTGTCTTTTACCACCAGATTGCATATTAAATATTGCAGGAATTCCTGTGTCTCTCCTTTTAAATATTTTTTCAACTTTACTACAATAATCTTGAAGATCATTTAGTGCATAGGAGCTCCTAAATTAAAACTGTTTTAAATAACTTATAAATTAATAACTTGAATCAGGTTTTCACTCACCTAAGTAAAACTACTCCAGCTCTGGCATCACCATGGTGGAAAGTTAGTGAAGACATTCACATGTTTCTTGACTGGGTCGAAGTCAAAACTCATACCAGAGAAACACGTTTTTGTTACCAAAACACTATTTCAACATCATCTTTCATTACACTGTATTCTTCTAGAATTCTTCCTTTTATTTTTTAAATGTATAATATCCATATATATTGAGTATAATATCCATAAGGCCACAATCTAGGCCTTCATTTGTTTCTGAAGTGTGAAGTTAGTCACTCTGTAACATCCGACGCTTCATGACTCCATGAACTGTAGCCTGCCAGGCTCCTCTGTTCATGGAATTCTCCAGGCAAGAATACTGGAGTGAGTTGCCATGCCCTTCTCCAGGGATCTTCCTGACCCAGGGATCAAACCCAGGTCTCCTGCATTGCAGGCAGATTCTTTACCATTTGGGCCTACAGTATTCATTTTAGTTAACTGCATCAATTTCCAGTTTAACAATACCACCTACACGCTAACCACTAAACATACCTCTACAGCTGAGAGACCTGTTTTCTGATCTCCAGACCACTGTTCAAATGTTTCCTAAACATTCCTTTGGTCCCACAAATGCATGTCCACTGGGGACAGGAGAGTCTGGACATGCTTCTATCTTGCTAGTCAGATGGAGAGAGTGCTTTTACATTATTTAGTCCAAAATTTATAAACCAATAAAGTCCTGGAGTCAATGCAGGCATTTTACACTTGCACTATACTAAGATAATTTTCACAGAAAAGGAAAACCTTGTGCTGTGCTAGAGTCAGGGCTTCCCAGGTAAGTCAATAGTAAAGACTCTGCCTGCCAATACAGGAGACTCAGGAGATGCCCATTTGATCCCTGGGTCAAAAAGATCCCCTGGAGAAGGGAATGGCAACCCACTCCAGTATTCTTGCCTGGTGAATCCCATGGACAGAAGAGCCTGGTGGGCTACAGTCCATGGGGTCGCAAAAAGTCAGACACAACTGAGTGACTAACACACATGCATGAACACACGTGCTAAAGTCAACTGGGTTTAACACCAGTCTGATAAGGGAGTAAAAAAGTCATCCCTTTCTCCAAACACACTTTCCTCTCTAACATGCAGACTAGAGAACATTTTACCATTCTCAGCATATTCACTGTTAATGGAGACTAAGAGAAAGGAAAGACGTTTCAGCTCAACTAATCTCTTCCATGTGAGGCATATACATTTATTGAAACTGCCAGTTGAGGTGATTTTTCTCCTTGGCTGTCAGATCTCTTCCTTGGGCTTTTCGTCTCTGGGTTAAATGACCGTCAGTTCTTTGGACGCAACCTGTCGCTAATGTCAGGTTATGCAGTGAACTACTAGCTCGGGACCTTGCTGGTGGGTATCTCGCAGTACTAGACCCATTTGGAGGAGGAATTAACAGCACTCTTTTATGTAAAGGAAGAAATAACATGAAAAGAAAAACAACACTGAAATACAATAAAACAGCTTATAAATTAGAAAACAAATTAGATACTATAGCCTGTCTCCCACTTCTCAGTTTTGGATGAGATGACTGAAACTTAAATTGGTAAATTATTTTCTTTAGGAGACCTTGTTTGATAATAGAATTTCAACTAAATTTTCTTTCTTTCTTTTTTTTTTTTAGTGAAATGATCCCTCAGAAATCTAGTATTTTGGAGCAGTGAGGAAAGAACTCACCTTTACACGAGTATGTGGATGCTGGGGTTGTAATAACAATCATAACGCTTATTAAGCACTGTGTGCCAGGCTTGGTGCTATACACTCTCTCTGTTTGATCTTATTTAACTTGTGTAAAACAAACAAAAAATATATATATATATATATTACTCTTTCAGAGATGAGAAAAAAGGAGGCATAACGAGATGAAATAACTTTTTAAGGATTGTACAGTAGTTAATGACTGAGATATGTCCTGGAGGTAGGGCAACATTCTCAAAAAGGGCAGGTCAAGTGGGCACTATGGTCATTGGGGCTGTTCTGTTGGTTACTGGAATTTCAAGAGGAGATGCAGAGACTTTGCTTTAGTATCTTCACCTTTCAAAGTGAGTCATAAATACCTATAACCCAGCCATTTCCTCTGGGGATAATTAAGGGTTGTATCAATGCATACTTGCCTGTCTGAGAATGCAAGCAATACTTCTAGAGGGGAAATGACAGGTTCAGGAGAAGTATGAGTGTGTGTCTGTGTGTAGGTGTGTGTGTTGGGGTGTGTATCTTAGACCTAGTAGGAAGTACCCAGACTTTTCCTACCATCTTCTGTGAGGGAGCTTTTCTTTCTCCATATTAAGACATGTCTGGAAGTGAGGCCGTGTTTCCTCTTTACCCTCCATGACACAGCATGGCAGGTCACATAGAGACTAATAAACAAAACAAACCTCCTTTTACTCCAAGGTGACTCAGGAGAGGGAGGCATTAAAAATGTCTGTCTCCCCTCATTTTAAATCCTCTTAACTGAAGCTTGGCCAGTGAAAAGTAAAAATCTGAGACTGAAATTCTGAGCCTAGATGATAGCAACTGGGATATTATAACCAAGAGTAACCAGAAGACTGTAAAATCTGTTTATGTGACAGTGAAATGCTGTTTATCATGTTGTGATTCACAAAACAATAGTGAGTGGTAAGGAGATGAGGAGCTGAAGCAAGAACGTAATTAAATATATTGTTTCATTTTTAATATTTTGGTTAATGTAAAATATTAAAATGATTTAAAAAAACCAATACAACAGGCATTAATGGTAAGAAAAAAATAGCTATGCCCATACTTCTGCATAATAAAGCTCTCCAGAGGTAATTAAGTACCCTGGTTTCTCCTGTGCGATCCTGGTGGTTACTTTACTGCTTTTACATATAATGCATGTGTTTGCATGTTTTTAATGTACATGTATATTTATAAATATATGTGTGCATCTGTGTGTTTGTGTGTGTAATGTGACAGAACCTTTAATGAAAAGATATATATATTTTAATGGGAGCCACAGTGTAGAAAACAAGCAACTTGAAAATATTAAAATACATTGTCAGTTATTTTCATTTTGGATCTCCTAGATTGAGTCCCTTTTTATACATATTTTACTATTTTATTATTTCTATATATTTTAAAATATTATACTAAATCTGTTTTTCAACAAAACCTATTATATTCTAATTTGGGATATTATGCTTTACTATTTCTAAAGTCATCTCTTCTTACATTACTCTGTTTTCATATGTTAGGTATTTAGAATAGGAAAAAGGAGTCCAGAATGGCAGTGGCTAAAAGACAAGAAAGGAAAAAGCCTGCAAAAATAGAGCAAAGGAAGGCCCAAGGACAGAAGTGAGGACCTCAGGTTAAAAAAAAACATCACTCCTGGCTAGCCCAATTTACAATAGGGCAGGCCCAGGGGGAGGAAAGAACTTATAAGAAGAGGAGATAAAGGGCCAGGGCTCTCTCTCCCTCGCATGCATGCATACCCTCTTTTTTTTCTCTCTCCTCTTCATGTCTTTTGGGTCGGCATGCCCCCACACCTCGAGTATGTATTTTCCTTTATTTTCTAAATAAGACTGATCTGTCCGAGAACTATAACATGGATTGCCTGAGAGCTGTGATGTGCCGAAGGCTTTAACGTCCGTAGCTTCAAATTTTTGTTGTGACAAGACAGAACCAAGGAAATTACACACCCCTAACACATATAATTATTTTCACTATGAATATAAGTTCAGTTCAGTTGCTCAGTCATGTCCAACTCTTTGCAACCCCGTGGACTGCAGCACGTCAGGATTCCCTGTCCATCACCAACTCCCCGAGCTTGCTCAAACTTGTGTCCATCAAGTTGGTGATGCCATCCAACCATCTCATCCTCTGTTGCCCCCTTCTCCTCCTGCCTTCAATCTTCCATAGCAGCAGAGTCTTTTCCAATGAGTCAGTTATTCGCATCAGGTGGCCAAAATATTGGAGCTTTAGCTTCAGCATCAGTCCTTCCACTGAATAGTCAGGATTGACTGGTTTGATCTCCTTGCAGTCCAAGGGACTCTTAAGAGTCTTCTCCAACACCACAGTTCAAAAGCATCAATCAATATGAATATAAGCTTATTGTGAATTTTAATATTTGACATTTTTAATTAAAACAACTTCTCATTCATCAATACCTACTTTTTATTTTAAGCAATATTTTGCCTTTTTAATATTGATATTTTGCTTTTAATTTCTATATTTTTTTCAAATAGCTGATAAATGTTTTGTCTTTTCATGACCTTTGCCTTTGATAAGTACTTGCATCTAGTAAGCAGTAAACAAGGAGTCCTTTAACATTATTACGTTTCTTGCAATAATATGAAGAGCTTGGTTGCATCAAGATTTTTCTTTACAGTGAACATGAGATGAACTAAGCTGTGTATTAGGGATTATCCAAAGTCAGAATAAGGAAGCCTATTCTTGAGTCAACTTCATCCATACTAACTGTCCATTATTTCCCTGGAGAGATTATATAATGCATCAGAAAAGAATCCTACTTTTTTTTCCCCCCTTGTGGCAGGCAAATTCCTAGCTGCCCTGAAATCTCTAAATAAAGTCAGGGGTGGGAAGTGTGAATGCATAATATACTGTTATGTAAATGACATTAAAGGCTTCAGTTAGAACTTCTGATTTCTGCCTCCACCTCTCACTCCTTCCCTCTGATATACCTGCTGTCTCCAAGTCCAGAGTCCCTTTAGTTTCAAAAGCAGCTTAGCTTCTTTTCTTCTCAGCATCTTCCTCCATGTGTGTATAGGCTGTGGCTTTCTCTGCTTTGCTTCATCAATAAATAGTCTACATTCACTTTTCAAATTCTAGAAGTTGATTAAAATTTCCCATACGTACACTGAGATGCTCCTGTAAATGCTACGAAATCATGCTTATTAATTACTAGTGTATTGATTTAATATGATTGGGAAATAAAAATGATATGAAAGCATGAATTTAGACTTTCATTTTACTGTGAAATCCACTCTTAAGAACATATATTACTTTAAATTTCTATGATTATATTTCTATTTCTTATGGCTTTCAACCCTGGGCAGTAGAGGTCCAGAAAGATCATCTCTCCAAATCTCACAAAAAAAGAAAAATGGTAGTAACAGTAGTAGTTAGATGGGCTAACTTCAAAATTGTAACGATTTGAACCCATTGAAGTAAAGGTCACCAACCAACCAACTGGTATGGAATCTTTGAGAGATGATGTATAAACTGAAAGAAGAAAAGTAGAGACCAGTCATTTGGTGAAGAGGCAAAGCTAAGAGTGTAGTTAGAATAGCTGTAAACTGATGAAAGCTGAGTGTACTCACAGAAAAGACTGGGGGGAAAAAAAAATCTCAAGAGGCATTCACATGGTGGATCTAGACCTGGGCCAGTAGAAAACCACTGCACAGGAAGGGCAAGAAACTCCACCAGGATCCTCTTCACTGTTCACTAATGAAGAAAAACCTTACTCTCTGGGAATGAAAGGAAAGAAACTAAGAACTGCAGTCCCCATGGCATTAGTGAATTTCACTGACAGAATAGATCAGGATTGAACAACAAACCAAAACTATTTCTTGGGAAGTAGCTGCATTATGCATGGAGCCCACAACTACATTAGACAAGGCGCAACAGGTCTCAAAGTAGCTATAACCTCAGACTAAGAGACATGATTCCAGGTTAATACTGAGAGTTAATTAGAACATCAGAGAATGCACTTCTAAGACCACACCCCTACCATTATCGTATGGGCTTCCCTTGTAGCTCAGTCGGTAAAGAATCTGCCTGCAGTGCAGGAGACCTCGGTTTGATCCCTGGGTTGGGAAGATCCCCTGGAGAAGAAAATAGCAACCCACTCCCGTATCCTTGCCTGGAAAATCTCATGGGCAGAGGAGCCTGGTGTTCTGCAGTCCATGGGGTCACAAAGAGTCAGGCACAACTGAGCGACTAACATTAAGTACAGAAGTTTCAAATAATAAGTAAGTACAGAATACTGAGGAATAGGAAAAGAAAAAGAGCATGCAGAGACTCTGAGGTATGCCACAGGGGAAGACCTAGCACTCAGCATGGAGAGACATTGATCTAAAACACCAAACTCCATCTAAATACAAAGTACTTGTATAGGAATTAAAATCTGCAGTACAGTAATGATAACTATACCAATCACACTACAAACCCAGCCCAACTCAACTACATCAAAGGTTTAGTGAAGAAGTGTGCCAACTTGCAAGCATACATGTTATCTACCTCAGTCTCTTCTTTCCCACATGTGATATCAGCATTAAAGTACAATATATTGTATATGTGAAGGTAAGAATAAACAGACTTAGAATAGACAAAGCAACAGTCTGAGCCAGACTCAGGTATGACACATGTTAGAACTGTCTGACATGGAGTTTTAAATCACTGTAATAAAACTGTTAATTTGAATGCAATGTGGGAGGGAAGACTGGGCAGGAAGACAGACACTCTTGACTCCACTCTTCCCTGGTATGCCATGATCCATGGAAAGACACGAAATTTGCCTCTGAATTAGCTCCCTTCTTGGATTTTCTTCCGCCAAGAACTAACAACACAGCACCATCTGCCCATCCTGAGTCAAGGGCAGCCTCTTCCATCATGATTAGCCTAGATTGCCTTGTCAGGAGGACCTCCCAGGTGGCACTAGTGGTAAAAATGCCTCTTGACGCAGAAGACCTAAGAGATGCAGGTTTGATCTCTGGGTTGGGAATATCCCCTGGAGGAGTGCATGGCAACCCACTTCAGTATTGTTGCCTAGAGAAATCCATGGACAGAAGAGCCTGAAGGGCTAAAGTCCATTGGGTTGCAAAGAGTCAGACACAACTGAGCATGCACCCACGCACAGCTTTTCAGGAAACGAACCCCATTCTCTCAAATGAGGCCTTGGCTTCTTTATTTTGTACCAAGTTCTGGAGAATGGTGTCGAGTTCTTGGTAGTCCTTATAGTTCCAGCACTAAGCTCCCATCTTCTCCCCACAGGAGTCACACCAACCCTTTGAAACCACAGAGCACAATCAACAGTGGCATAGTAAAAGGCAACTGAGGGATCTGGGCTGAGCTGGCTCCGGAAAGCAGTTGGGGTGGATAAAGCTGTCTTTCCTTGTGTGCTGTCTCCACTTGTCTCAACTCCTTCCATATCTGACCCCACTCCCACCAAAAAGTAAAAATCATCAGAATGTTCTTTACTGTCAATTGCATTGTGCTATAATAAACAATCTGCCGTTAAAACATGTTCAAATTAGAGAGATGAACAACATGTGAGATCAAATGAGTGATTTCAACAGAGGGATGAAAACTATAAGAACAAATAAAACAGAAATGGTAGGAAAAACACACATACACACACAGCAGCTGAGATGAAGAACATCGTTGATACACTCATCAAAAATCTGATGCAGGCAAGGAAAGAATCAGTGAACTTAAAGAGAGAAATAATAAATATTGAAACACAAAGAAAAATTTTTTTTTTAAAATGAGAGAATTTAAGAGCTGTGGAATGATATTAGTCACTCAGACATGTCCAACTCTTTGTAACCCCATGGACTGTACCCCACCAGACTCTTTGTGCATGGGATTTTCCAAGCAAGAATACTGGAGTGGGTAGCCATTCTCTTCTCCATGGGATCTTCCTAACCCAGGGATCAAACCCAAATCTCCTGCATTGCAGGCAGATTCTTTACCACTGAGCCACCAGGAATGATATTAAATACTCTAACAGCATAGTTGGGATCTTAGAGGAAAAAAGTAAAGGAAAACAAATTATTAAAAAAAAATCACAGAGAATTTTCCAAGATTAAGGACAGACAATACAGCACATATCTAAGATGCTCAGAGGAACAAAGCAAGAACAAACAATTATCCTAAGTATATCCTATTCAAATGTCAAAAGTCAAACATAAAAAAAATCTTAAAAGCAGCCAGAAAAAAATAAATACAAACAGAGGAACAAATTAGCAAAAAATTATGCAAGTCAGAGAATAGAGGGACATTTTTAAATACTTAAAGAAAACAATTTAATGTTCTTACCTAGAAATCTATACTCAGAGAAAGTATCTTTTAAAGATGAAACAGCAATTAGCTTTCCTTGGAGAAGAAAAAACTCACAGAATTCACTGCCAACACACTTTCTCCACAAAAAACGTTAGAAATGTTCTTCAAGCAAAAATAATGTGATGTCAGACTGATATGTGAATCTAGAAAAAAAAAAAGAGTTCTGAAATGGAATAAACAATGGGCAGAAAATTACTTGTCTTAACTTTAAATGTTATTAAATATAACTTTATATTTTTACAGAATAGATAAAAGGACAATGACAAAATATTAATATCAAGAGATAGAAACAAGGATTAGTAATAATCTACAGCAGATTTTTCACTAAATATGAAGCAGCAAATTATTAATTAAAAGTCAACTCTTTCTATATGTAGATGTATGTAATCAGAAGATGCATATAACCAGCATTGCAAATGCTCATTCCTTTCTGTGATTGGCTTATTTCACTTTGCATAATTTTCTCAAGGTCCATTAGCATTGTCACATAACACAGAATCTCTTCAATAATTCTGGGTGATATTGCACTGCATATATATGTCATACTTTCCTAACTTTTATCTACTAATGGGCATTTAGGTTGTTTGCACATCTTGGCTATTGTGAATAATGCTTCAATGAACTTTAGAGTACAGATATTTCTTTGAGATCCTCATTCCAATTACATGAGTTACCTAAAAAGCAAATTCATAGAATCAAATAGTGGAATGGTGGCTACCAAAGGCTGAGGTGAGGAGGAAATGATGGATAACTAACGATCAACATAAACTTTCAGTTAAACAAGACAAATAAGCTCTAGAGATCTGCTGTATGTCACTGTACCTGAGTCATTAATAAAGTATTGTATACTTAAATTGGTGTTGAGAGGTTAGATCTTATATTAAGTGTTCTTAACACAATAAAATAAAGTGTAAAAAAGCATATATATCCAATACTTCATGCAATTATCAGATTTGATTAAAAATAATCCATCTAAAAATTTCACTTTAAATCTGAAAAGAAAGATAAAAGATGGAAAAGATATACCATGCAAATACACACAAAAACTGCAAAACCAATATTAACACAAAAAACTGAAATTCATAACAATTAATATTATCAGAGATAAAGAGGAATATCAAATAATAGTAAGGGAAATTATATCTTTAAGAAGGCATGCAAACCTTAAATATGTATTCATCTGACAATAGAGTATCAAAATTCATGAAGCAAAAGCTGTTAGAAATGAGAAGAGAAATGGTCAAATGTATAACTACACGTGGAAACTTTAACATCATCTTTTCAGTAATTAACACGATAGGCAGAAAATCTGCAATGACAGAGAAAACTTGCCCACCACTACCAAGTAGTCCTAATAGGCTGTTACAAAATATATCTTGCTCAAATAGCATAATATGCTTTCTCTTAAAGTGAACATATAATACAGAACATCCACTAAGAAAGATTATAGTCTTGGTCATTTAAAAAATCCCTCAGATTTAAAATAAATCAAAGTGTGATTTGTTTGACACATAATATAACTGAGTGAGAAATTAATAATAAATATATATCTGGAAATGTATCTAAATATCCCCAAATTACCAGCATACTTCTAAACAATCATTAGTACAAAGAACAATTTCAAGGGACGTTTCAAAACAAGACATTAAAATTTGTTCTCAAGGTACATCAGTATTGTCATATTTTGCTAAAGGCTGCCAAACCCTTGTGTGTGGGGTGTGTGTGTGTGTGTGTGTGTGTGCAGGGTTTAATAATACAATACAAATAAAATTATTTGCCTTGCTGCTTACATTTTAAGAATCTTTTGATCTTTTATTTTATGGTTTAGCATTAATAAATGGTTGATACTCAAGATAAAACACAAATGCATAGGTGTGTACTCTGAGGACTAAATTATGACTGATAAAGGCCCTTCAATTTTTTTCCATGTATTGATATCTGTATGATAAATGCTTGATAGCATTAACTCATTACTTCTCTGGACCATATGTATAATCTCTTATGCTTCAATTACTAGAGTAAATGGCATATATGATACATAATTGTATGGAAATTATTTATATGTAAATATAAAATTCTTTATTTGTGTATATATTCAGGCTTCCCAGATGGATCAGTGGGTAAAGAATCTGCCTGCAATGCAAGAGACACAGGAAACACAGGTTTGACACCTGGGTGGGGAAGATCCCCTGGAGGAGGAAGTGACAACCCACTCCAGCATTCTTGCCTGAGAAATCTCCAAATTATAGAATTTTTTATTTGTATATGTATTCTAAATAAACATAAACACTTGCCTCTCCTATACACTACAACAAAGAGTAGCCTCCACTCGCAGCAACTAAAGAAAACCCAAACAGCAATGAAGACCCAACACAGCCAAAAACAGATACATAAAATTAAATATAAATTTTATTTATAAATTTGAAATAAAATTTGCCTCAAAAGATAAGTACAGAGAAATAGTATTCTTGAAGCATTTAGTATTTCATTCATTCATCCAACAAAATATTTCTTAACCACACAATTTCCAAGCAATTCTCTAAGCCTTGAAGACACATCAGTAAACAGAGCAGTACTTTTTTTTGTACAAGTTTTTATTTTAAAGGGGGAGAGTAAAAATAAAAATAAGAAATAATATGATATATTTAAAAGTGATACTTATAAAAGTATGAAAAGGTTATAAGGATTGTTGCAGTGTGCTAGATTGTTTTTGTAATTTTACTTACCGTGGTTAGAAAATGCCTCGCTGAGAAAGGAACTTCTCAACAAGGACAAGAAAAGTCATGGAGCAAGCTGTGTGGACATTTGAAGGCAAGCATTGCGTGCAGCCAGAGGGACAGCAAGTTGTGGTTGAGCCAGGAGTGTGGGGACATTTTCTCGAAAAGTTGTTCCAAGAGAGAGGAAAGTAGGATACATGATATCACAGAATTAAGGCTTTGAGGGGAGAGAGCTGACAATATAAGGCCTTTAAGTTTTGTAGGCACTCAAAAAATCTGGAACATCTTCTTCAGCCGTAAAAATGTAAAGATCAAGAGGAAATATACAAATGCCCAAAATGGTCTTTCAAAGGGAATGTTACATAAACAGCCTTCATTTACATATTAATGTCCAGGAATGGTTACTGATAAATTATACTCAAAGAAGTAGAAAAAAAGCAGGTAGATCTAAATTAAGTTTGATAGCTAAAGCACAGATGTCTTTGTTGACAGGGCTACTACAATCAAAACAAGAAAAAAGGAGATTTTAAAATTTCCCTCTTTAAAAGTGTCATGTAAATTTTAAGTAAAACACAAGGATACATAGGTAGAGTTGTTTTAAATAAACTAAAGGATTCTAAAATTAATTTTATTAAAAATATTTCTTTTCAAGCTTTGAACTCCTCATGGTGAATTAATAATTGATAGAATATATTTTCTCCAGTATGGAATAAACTATGATAAGAATTTATTAAGGCATGGACTGTGACATGAAAACTCTGGAACAAGTATGAACTGGAAATTATTGAGGTTAGAAAAAACTGGGTTAAAACTGGATATCTCTTAAATATCATGCAAAGTTATAACTTTATGTCGTAAGTATCATGCAACAGTTAGAACTGGACATGAAACAACAGACTGGTTTCAAATCGGGAAAGGAGTACATCAAGGCTGTATATTGTCATCCTGCTTATTTAACTTATATGCAGAGTACATCATGAGAAATGCCAGGCTGGATGAAACACAAGCTGGAATCAAGACTGCCAGGAGAAATATCAGTAACCTCAGATATGCAGGTGACACCACATTTATGGCAGAAAGCAAAAAGGAACTAAAGAGACTCTTGATGAAAGTGAAAGAGGAGAGTGAGGAAGCTGGCTTAAAATTCAACATTCAGAAAATGAAGCTCATGGCATCCGGTCCCATCACTTCATGGCAAATAGATGGGGAAACAGCGGAAACAGTGAGGGATTTTATTTTGGGGGGCTCCAAAATCACTGTAGATGGTGACTGCAGCCATGAAATTAAAAGATGCCTGTTGCTTGGAAGAAAAGCTATGATCAAACTAGACAGCATGCTAAAAAGCAGAGACATTACTTTGCCAACAAAGGTCTGTGGACTCAAAGTTCTGGTTTTTCCAGTAGTCATGTATGGATGTGAGAGTTGGACTATAAAGAAAGCTGAGCACCAAAGAATTGATACTTCTGAAATGTGGTGTTGAAGAAGACTCTTGAGAGTCCCTTGGACTGCAAGGATATCCTACCAGTCAATCCTAAAGGAAATCAGTCCTGAATATTCATTGGAAGGACTGATGTTGAAGCTGAAACTCCAATACTTTGACCACCTAATGCAAAGAACTGACTCATTGGAAAAGACGCTGACGCTGGGCAAGATTGAAGGTGGGAGGAGAAGGGGACAACAGAGGATGAGATGGTTGGATGGCATCACCGACTTGATGGACACAAGTTTGAGCAAGCTCGGGGAGTTGGTGATAGACAGGGAGAACTGGTGTGCTGCAGTCCATAGATTCACAAGGAGTTGCACAGGACAGAGCAACAGAACTGAACTGATCATGCAAAGATGTTTAATGTTCATGGTAGAGTTGGTGGAAAATACACTAGTTCAATAAAAGCTCAGGGAGAAAAGAAGCATTTAGCAGCCAGAAGTGTGAGAATTCTCTCTCTGACTTGAAAATAGAGTGAGACTTCTAAAACGCAAATCGACTTTGTCTTTAAACATTTTCAAAATTTGCCCGTGCCCTTAGATACTTAAGACATGTTATTTGGGGGAATGACTGTACCAGAGTACAAAGCAAGAGCATGATCTTCTAGAATTAATGAGACAACATTTACTAAGGGCCTGGAGGCACAGAAGGCTGGTAGAAAAACTTTAACTATAGAAAATAAAGTGACATTTCTTATACTCATGCATATGGAGACCCAGCAATATGGCTATAATAGTACAATGTGTCCTAGCAACCTATTATTATTATAAGATAATTCACCATGTTTTATGTTGATTGTTTAATTGTGTTTATTTTCCCCTAGAAAGGGGTCTATGTTGCTTTACATTTTATTCCCAAATGTCTACCACTAAATGGGAATTAAAGATGGTATGCTTAAAGAAATGGATACAAGACTATGAATTATAAGATTGGCCTCCTGGAATGATTTCCACTCAAATGACATTATTGTTGCCAGAAGTTTTTAAAAACCACCTGATTCAGTTTTACATCTTCTATCTAATATTCTCCTCATTCTCCACACCGCACCCCCTTCTTTTTAAATCTGCAGTCACATACTGTGATGGCAAAGGCTTTGTGAAACACTTCAAGTGGTACATACATACTATTTACTCTCATCTGTAGTAAAGGGAAATGTCTCTCTTATCAGATTTCAAGCCTATTAGAAAATAAACAGGCATATGTGAAGATCAATTTAAGAAGATGACTTAAAGCTGTGGGTAAGTGGGCTTCATAAAATGCTAACTCCACTGTGGGATTCTCATTTCTACCCTATAATACTTTCAACTGAGATATGGAGAGGTATCTGCATTGCTGGCAATCAGATAACTAAGAGAAAGTTATTGAACCAGGGATTTTTTGTTCATTATTCCCAAATAAGCAGTCATATATATTTGACAACCGACTCATCTTACAGGCAGCAGGTGGAATCCATCCACATAGGGTGTGCATAAGAATGACACTTTCAAGATAGGTGTTAGCAGCTTGGAAGAAAATCTCAGAGACAAAAGTGATGCACTATCTTAATTGTGGTAAGTCAATTCTCTTGATGTTCCAGAACATTATATTTTATAGAGAAATATTAACACCGATAGCTTTGAGTGAAAAGAAATTTTGGACACACCTTAATCCATTTATTTAATCTATATTCTACTTCTGCTGCTGCTGCTAAGTCACTTCAGTCATATCCGACTCTGTGCGACCCCATAGACGGCAGCCTACCAGGCTCCCCCATCCCAGGGATTCTCCAGGCAAGAGCACTGGAGTGGGTTGCCATTTCCTTCTCCAATGCATGAAAGTGAAAAGTGAAAGTGAAGTCGTTCAGTCATGCCCGACTCTTAGCGACCCCATGGACTGCAGCCCACCAGGCTCCTCCGTCCATGGGATTTTCCAAGCAAGAGTACTGGAGTTGGGTGCCATTGCCTTCTCCATATTCTACTTCTATATGTATAGAAAAGAATGACACATAATAGATATCTGGGTCTAAATAAACTTGAACAAGTTTCTTCCATAAGCATAAAACAAAATGTGATGTGGTAAGAATTTTTTTCCATAATCGCATCTATAATATTTTCTATTAATTAGTGTCTCAAAAAATAATGGAATACCTTTCAGCTAATGGCATCATGCATTAGAGGAAATATAGTTCATTAAAATAATCTTGTAATTAACTAGTCAATATCAAGTGAGATCAAGTGGGAGTAGTACTTATTTAGTATTACAGAGATAACCAACTCCAGGCTCTTTTGACCAACTGACTATGGATATTAATTTAATTCAGATCATTGGAATTAATAAGGCAATAAAGAAAATTCTATTTGAATCAAGATTCATAAGAAACATGCTGGACATTTAGCTGTTAATAACTTAATAGGTATTCATTTCCTTCTAAATAAATCCTGACTTCCTAAACTCAGTACTGTCATCCAGAAAGAGAAAGTGTCAGAATCCATTTTATTCTTATTGCCTTTTTGCTGTGAAAAAATAAGCTTTTATTCGACTAGGCAGGCTTGTAGCAGTAATCTTGGCTATTGTATCCAGATTCTGTTACAGATCTCTTTCTTATGATAAAAGATTTACATGGTCTCTTTTTTGACTAATCTGATTTCAGACTCTGGCTTCAACTTCCTTAATTTCTTGGTCCTCAGTGTGCACATCTTGACTTTAAGCTGTCTTCTGTGGCTCCCAGTTCTCCTCTCAAATTTCAATTTTACTCTTGTGTGCATGTAACAGATTCTGCATTATCTACTACAGACCTTCCTTTTTTATTATGACTCAGCCCTAAACCTGGGTAAAATTTTTTCACTGAGATTCTGGACCCACAGCTCTAGGAGACAATCCTCTGTCTTCCTGGCAAATAGTACAGTTTCCAGGGCATGATCCACCAGTGCTTTGGCTTTAAAAAATCGCCAGTCTCCTAGTAGCATGAACACCACCTCAACAAACTTCTCCAGTTTCTAGTCAGCTTAATTTTTACAAGTAGAATAACGCTTTTAGAATCTGCTAGAGGATGTTCCTAGATGTATGCACTGCATCTTTTAAGGCTACAGAACAACACAGTATCAATTCATATCAGTTCTTCAGTATAATACAGGTTTGTTTAAAAAGACAAACAAATTGAACCTCTTTTAGTATAAGTACTTGACTTCAGTTCAGTTCTGTTCAGTTCTGTTGCTCAGTCCTGTCCAACTCCTTGAGACTCTATGGACTGCAGCACACCAGGCCTCCCTGTCCATCACCAACTCCCGGAGCTTGCTCAAACTTGTGTCCATCAAGTCGGTGATGCAATCCAAACATCTCATCCTCTTCCGTCCCCTTTTCCTCCCACTTTCAATCCTTCCCAGCATCAGGGTCTTTTCCAATGAGTCAGTTGTTCACATCAGGTGGCCAAAGTATTGGAGTTTCAGTTTCAACATCAGTCCTTCCAATGAACACTCAGGACTAATCTCCCTTAGGATGGACTGGTTGGATATCCTTGCAGTCCAAGGGACTCTCAAGAGTCTTCTCCAACACCACAGTTCAAAAGCATCAATTCTTCAGCTCTCAGCTTTCTTTATAGTCCAACTCTCACATCCATACATGACCACTGGAAAAACCATAGCCTTGACAAGATGGACCTTTGTTGGCAAAATAATGTCTCTCCTTTTTAATATGCTGTCTAGGTCGGTCATAACCTTCCTTCCAAGGAGTAAGCGTCTTTTAATTTCATGACTGAAGTCACCATCTGCAGTAATTTTGGAGCCCCTCAAAATAAAGTCAGCCACTGTTTCCCCATCTATTTGCCATGAAGTGATGGGACCGGATGCCATGATCTTAGTTTTCTGAATGTTGAGGTTTAAGCCAACTTTTTCAGTCTCCTCTTTCACTTTCATTAAGAGGCTCTTTAGTTCTTCTTTGCTTTCTGCTATAAGGGTGGTGTCATCTGTATATCTGAGGTTACTGATATATCTCCCCACAATCTTGATTCCAGCTTCTGCTTCATCCAGCCCAGCGTTTCTCATGATGTACTCTGCATATAAGTTAAATAAGCAGGGTGACAATATACAGCCTTGACATAGTCCTTTTCCTATTTGGAACCAGTCTGTTGTTCCATGTCTAGTTCTAACTGTTGCTTCCTGACCTACATACAGATTTCTCAGGAGGCAGGTCAGGTGGTCTGGTACTCCCATCTCTTTAAGAATTTTTGACAGTTTGTTGGGATCTGCACAGTCAAAGGCATTGGCATAGCCAATAAGGCAGAAATAGATGTTTTTCTGGAACTCTCTGCTTTTTCGATGATCCAGCAGATGTTGGCAATTTGATCTCTGGTTCCTCTGCCTTTTCTAAAACCAGCTTGAACATCTGGAAGTTCACGGTTCACGTATTGCTGAAGCCTGGCTTGGAGAATTTTGAGCATTACTTTCCTAGCATGTGAGATGAGTGCAATTGTGTGGTAGTTTGAGCACTGGAATGAAAACTGACCTTTTCCAGTCCGGTGGCCGCTGCTGAGTTTTTGAAATTTGCTGGCATTTTGAGTGTAGCACTTTCACAGCATCATCTTTTAGGATTTGAATAAAATCTTACTCGGAGTTCAAACATCCATCTTTCTCTCTGATCACAGTATTAGCATCATTGTTCTTCTAGTCCTACTATGTATTTAAGTCATATCCATGAAACACATTAAAACTAACACACACGATCCCTCTGTTTTACCTCTGGCTTCAACATTGCACACATTTCCTTTCTAACCCAAGCTATAATCTCCCTGGGAATTATATTAAAATGATATTCCACAGTCTTAACCTGGAATCGTAGCACCAAACTGACATCAGACAATTTCCGGAACTCTTATCTCACAGTTCAAAATTTACCCACTGCTCTTTGGTGTGGCCACTTGTGTGTTATAACTAATTCCTATAGATGCACGCACGGTTTCTGGGCTTTCTTTTACTCTCTTATAATACTCTGCCTCCTCTTGTATAACATCACTGTCTTAATTATCCTATTTTTATAATAAGGCTTGAAATATAGAATGGCTTGTTCATTTACAGTTTAAGGACCTTTTCTGGTTTTCCCCATAAAATGCAAAACCAGCTTGTTAAATTTCACTGGAAAAAAAAGGCCTGTTTGTATTATGAACATAACTGCTTTTTGTCTGTACATTAATTTGGGTACAAATTTCTCTGTCACATAGCTCTCCTTTATCTCTCTTTGCCTCCTTAAATCTTAATTCAGAAATATTTCATCTACTACCCATTCAAAATTCTTGCCCTATCTGAGGGACTGAGCAACAATATAATGACTAGCCTACATGAAGCCATGAATGAAGAATGTAACCTTTCGGACAGACAGGGCCATGTGACATTGTTCCATGGAGCTAGAAGGCTTACCTATTAGCAGGCCCTTTTCTCAGCTGGGAGAACTACAACCCAGGTTCTACATTTGAAAAGTGAATACAGATCTGATTACATCCTCATATAGGATACTTTAAACTTCTTTTCTGCAAAAATCAAGTTCTGGTAGCTTTTACTACTTTCTAACCTGGAACCAGATCAGTCATGCTAAACAATAGTAACCTTGATTACACATCTATCATTTTTTAAAATTCATTTTCTCTCATTTTTAATGTTATATTTAATATTTACTGTTATAAATGTGTAATAGAGGGAAGGATGCACAGTGATAACTTAATGGGGAATGGCTTCTTCTCAGTCTTCTAAAGCTAAACTTTTCAAATTTGTTTTTAAATTTTTATTTTTAATTGTAGTAGAAATCATAAAATTTACTATCTTAACTGTTTTTCAGTGTATGGTTCAGTGTATGTGCGTGTGTGTGTGTTAGTTACTCAGTCATGTCCAACTCTTTGTGACCCCATGGACTGTAGCCCACCAGGCTCCTCTGTCCATGGAATTCTCCAGGCAAGAATACTGGAGTGGGTAACCATTCCCTTCATCAGGAGATCTTCCTGACATAGGGGTTAAACCTGGGCCTCCTTTATTGCAGGCCAATTCTTTACTGTCTGAGCCACCATATGGTTCAGTAGCATTAAGTTTATTTTCATTGTAAAGAGATCTCCAGGACAAAATGAAACTGTAAACCCATTAAGCAACAACTCTTCTTTTTCCCCTCCTGCCAGCTCATGGTGACCACATTTCTACTTCCTATTTCTATGTTTTGACTTCTTCAAATACCTCATTGAGGAGGAATCACGCAGTATTTGTTTTTTGTGACTAACTTATTTTACTTAGCATAACGGCCTCAATGTTCATCCATGTTGTAGCATGTCACAGAATTTGCTTAAGGGTACATAATATTTCCTCTTACATACACACATACATACCACATTTTGTTCATCCATTTGTCTCTCAAGGGACCATTAGTCACAGCCAACAGATAGGTACATAACAACATATCTGGCCATTTCTACATACAAGAAAAGTGAACAACCAACTGCACTGCTCCACGTCTGACCACTAGGCTATCCCTTCATCACTGTCCTTCAGGGATGTCTCAGAAAGGGGTCACAGTGCGGCACTTTTGGCAGCCCCTGCGTATTGTTGAGAGTCACCTGTAAACCAGGTCTAAGTCTTCTCTGCCTCAGCTAACTGATCACAGGAAACTCGCCATTAAGTCACAGGTTCATGCTTAAAGAGGGAAGGCAGTGTAGCAACAACAGTGACCATGGACATTCGGGCCCATTCTTTATGCCCTTTACCTGTGACTTTAAGGCCTGCTCTGCCCCAATCACACACACACACACATATATGTATGTATGTATCTTCCACTGAATGAGGGAGTGCTGCTGTAGACAACCAAATATATGCCTTAGTGGGCCTGAGAACACCCAGAACATAATGGGCAGCTCAGGTCCCATGGCAACCTGGTGCCCCATGGTTAAACAATCAGTCTCTACTAAGGCCCACTAGTAGGCTAAGCAATGTTTCTCCAAAGGTAAGTAGTTAAACAATCCAATTAAAAAAAAGGGCAGAGGATCTGAACAGATATTTTTCCAAAAAAACATACATAGGGTCAACAGGTACATAAAAAGTCTGCATCATTAATCACCAGGGTAATGCAAGTTAAAACCACAATGAGATATCACCTCACACGTGTCACAGTGACTATTTATAAAAAGGAAAAAGTTGTCAGTGAGAATATTGACAAAAGTGTATCTTTGTGCACTATTGGTAGAAACATAAATTGGTACAGCAATTACTGAAAACAGTTTGCAAAAAATCAAAATTAGAACTACCATATGATCCAGCAATTCTACTTCTATTTATCTGAGGAAAATAAAAACAGTAATTGGAAAAGATATGCACTCCTGTATGCACTGCAGCATTATTTACAATAGTCAAGATACAGAAGCAACCTAAGTGTCCATCAATGGATGAATGGATAAAGAATACATGATATATACACAATGGAATGCCCTTCAGCCATACAAAGGAATGAAATCTTGCCATTTGCAACCAGAAGGATGAGACTTGAGAGCATTATGCTAAGTAAAATAAGTCAGGCAAACACCACAAAGAGTCGGACAAGACTTTGACACTGAACACCACCAAATAACTTACCTGTGGATTTTAAACAAACATATAAAAATGACTAAAACAAATTCATAGATACAGAGAACAGATGAACAGATTGCTGGTCGCCAGAGGCAGGGTCTGGTGGGTGGATAAAATGTGTAAAGGAGGTCAAAAGTTATAAACTTCCAGTCATAAAATAAGTAAGTCATGGGGATATATTAAAATGCTACAGTCACTAAGATAGTAAATCACAAAGAACCTCACCACAAGAAAAAGAATGAAAACTATGTATGGTGAGGGATGTTAACTAGACTTGTGATAATTTCACAATGTACAAAAATATTGACTCATTATACACATGATACTAATATTATATGTCAATTACATCTCCATTTAAAATGAGCTGCAGTAACATTCCCAAATGAGAAATATGTTTCCTCCAAAATCCACACAGATACGCCAGATATTGTCTCTCTCTTGGTTGCAGGCGGAACGACATGCAATTACGTATTCTTCACCTTAGATTTATCGATATGCTCCTTATCACAGAATCCCTAGAAATTTCATTGGGATAAAAGGCTGTTGAATTTCTTTCAGATTTATTTTCCTTTGACACACAAATACTTTACCAATAAGTCAAGAACATTTGTTACTTTTCACTATATTAAGTCTTTTATTTCCTTGCTTACCTTCTACCTGGCTCTTACAACCATATTGAAAATGGAGTATTGAAGTCTCCTAATGTTAATCATTGCTATTTACTTTTCTCTTCAATTCTATCATTTACTTTATATACTTAGGAGCTTTGATGTTGATGTTTGGTGCATAAATATTTATAATTGTTACATGTTCTTGGTGAGTTGATCCTTTTATCTTTACACGATGTCCTTTATTTGCTGGAACAATTTTTATTCTTAAAGTATGATTTAGTGTCCTACTAATACTCTGTTCCCTTTGAGTTATCATTTGTATAAAATATGTTTTTCAATTCTCTCACTTTAAGCCTGTATCATTTGTTCTAAGTGAGTTTCTTGTATATAACACATACTCTGTTTTCTGTTTGTTTGTTTGTTTGTTTGTTATGTTTTGGATCCACTTATCTAAACAATGTATTTTGATTGGCAACTTAAATCAATTTACATTTAAAGTAATTACTGATATTAAAGGACTATTTCCATTTTACTCATTGTTTTTTTGTACACCTTGTACATTTTTGTCCTTCCTATTGGCTTTCCTGTATTTTCTTTTTAATGTTTTTCTAGTAGTGACATTATTTGATTGCTTCTCATTTCCTTTTGTGCATGCTCTATAGATATTTTATTTTTGCCTATCACTGTAGTTATTTAAAAATAAAGCTTCCTATATAGCTCCACCTATCACTTTATGGTAGAGTATCACAAATTCCATCTTTATACATTATATACCATTTAACATATTATTATTATGTTATTTTTCTGTTTTGCTCCTTTCAATTCTATATGAAAATTAAAAGTGAATTTATTCACCAAATTTATATTAATACTGGCTACTACATTCATCCATGAATTTACTTTTATCATAGAACTTTATATTTTCATAGGGTTCCCTGTTGCTCTCTAGCACCTTTGCTTTCATCTTGAAGGACTTTATATTTCTTACAGAGTAGTTCTATAATGAACACCCTCAGCTTTTGTTTATTTTGGTAAGTGTTACTTTCTCCTTCATTTTTGAAGGACATTATACCATATATCATATTCTTGGTTGACAGGTTTTTTTTTCCCCCAGTACTTTCAATATATCATACCATTCCTTTGTGCCCTGCAAGACTTTCACTAAGAAACCTGCTGAGAATCATATGGAAGCTCTCTTGTATGTGATATGTCACCTTTTTATGGCTGCTTTCAATGCTGTCTCTTCGTCTTTGTCTTTTAAATTTTGATTCTAATATGTTTCAACGTGAATCTCTCTGGATTTATCTAATTGGAGCTCTTTGGGCTTCTTGAATTTGTAAGTCCATTTCTTTCCTTAGATCTGAGAAGTTTTCAGTCAATATTTTTTTTCAAATTTCTCCTGCTAGAACTCTCATAAAGCATGTGTGCATACTAAGTCACTTCATTTATGCACGACTCTCTGTGACCCTGTGGGTTATAGCCCACCAGACTCCTCTGTCCATGGGATTCTCAAGGCAAGAACACTGGAGTGCATTGCCATGCCATCATCCAGGGGACCTTCCCCATCCAGAGACTGAACCCTTGACTCATGTCTCCTGTTTTGGCAGGCAAGTTCTTTACCACTAGCGCCACCTGGGAAGCCCCATAAGGCATATACCAGTCCATTTAACAATGTCCCATAAGCTCAGACAGTAAAGAACCTGTGTGCAATGCAGAAGACCTGGGTTCAATTCCTGGGTCAGGAAGATCCTCTGGAGAAGGGAATGGCAACCCACTCCAGTATTCTTACCTGGAGAATCCCACAAAAAGAGGACCCTGGTGGGCTACAGTTCACAGGATTGGGAAGAGTTAGAAATGACACAAGTTCTCTTCCCTCTTAATTTTTTTTCTTTTTTATTTCTCTGATTTAGTGATTATAAAAGACATAGTTTTCAAATTAACAGGTTCTCCTGCCCGATCAAATCTGCTGTTAAACCCACTGAGTGAATGTTTCCATTCATTGTCATTTTTCAGCTCGGGGAACTTCAGTTCGGTTCTTTTTTATAACTTCTACCACTTTGTTGACATTCTCATTTTGCTCAGGGAACATCTGCCTCCTCTTGTTTGGTTGTCTATTTGTGTTCTCTTTCAGCTCATTGAATATCTTTAAGATAGTTATTTTAAATTCTTTGTAAGGCAGCTCTTACATTTGCATTTCTTTAGAGCTGTATTCTGAAGTTTCATTTTGTTTCTCTTGATTGAGTTATGTTTCTGTTTCCTTCTATGCCTTGTGATGCTTTGCTGAGTGTGCATGCCTGCTTGCATGCTCAGTCATGTACGACTCTTTGTGAAACCCTCCAGACGCCTCTGTCCATGGGATTTCTCAGGCAAGAATACAGGAGTGGGTTGCCATTTCCTCCTCCAGGAGATCTTTTTGACCCAGGGATCTCATCCTTGTCTCCTGCATCAGCAGGCAGATTTGTTACCACTCAGCCACCAAGGAAATCCATTCTGGTCTTTAGGTTGTTGCTAATTTGATTCCTATGAGAGATAAAGAGGGTCTAAAGCTTCCCAGTCAACTATCTTAGTGGTGTCACGCTCTTGAACTAAACTTTTATATGCCTTGAAGTCTGTGTTGTCATGACTTAACATAATTCACATAACATAGACACAATCCCATTTTCACAGATCACTGTCCTGATGGGAATAGTTTAAATGGTTCTGCCTCACAAAACAGGAATATTACCCTTCTGTTTTAATTTAATCTTTGAGGTATACTTGACATACATAGTAGAAAATAATACTACCAACAGTGTACATTCACCTTAAACATAAATCAAAACCAATATTTTGCAGCCTGGCCCTGGAAAATCATTCCACGGTTTTATTTCAATAAATACTATTATAATGATTAAAACACTGTGCTATCTCTCCTTGACAAATATGTTAAAAGTATAAATTTAAATTAAACTCTTCATGTTAAATAAACTAAACAAAGATTCAGTGAAAGTCAAAAAATGATAATTGGTTTCTTTTCAAGAGCACGAACAGATTTAAACAAATGAAGCAGAAAATTCAAACACTAGAGATCCTTCAGCATTACCTATGTTAAATATCTGGGTGAAAATTCATTTAAAACAATGAACTAAATCATTTTGTTCAGCTTTACATTTTATTTGAAAAACATTTTAATTCATAAATTAAAAGATGGTTAAATTTTACATAGTACTATGTTCACAGCAATAATTTACAAATTATTTTTATTATGATAAAAGGCACATGAAATTCACCATTTTGAACATTTTAGAGTGTACAATTCAGTAATATTTATTATATTCTCAACCATCACAGTATCTAGATCCAGAATTTTTCTTTACCCCAAATGAAAATTGATACCAATGAACCTGTTAGAGCCATTCTTCTCTCCTCCCAAATCCTGGAAATGACTACTTTGGTTTTTGTCTCTATGTATTTGCCTATTTTGGATATTGCATATAGATGAAATAATACAGCATGCAGTCTTCTGTCTGGCTTCGTCTACATAGAATAATGTTTTTAAGGATCATTCATGATGTTGCTTTTATCAGTATTTCATTTGTTATTTATGGATGAATATTATCCCATTGCATAGATATACCGTTATTTTGTTTGTTGATTCTTCAGGCAATAGAGTTTTTCACTGTTTCTAAGTTCTGACTGTTGTGAATAGAATAATGCTGCTATCAACATTTATGTGTAAGTTTTTGTTTGAATACCTTTCTTCTATTGTTATGGGTATTTATGTAGAAATGGAATAGCAGAGTAATATGGTATTTATATTTAACTTATTGAGAAACAGTTAAATCAATTTCCCTAGCAGCTGCACAACTTTATATTCCCATCAGCAATATATGAGAGTATTAATTTATCCACATTCTTGCCAACACTTATTTTAACCTTTTTGATTTTTGTTATACTTGGTATGAAAGTTTTTTTCACTGTGTTGATTTCCATTTCCATGAACATAAATGATATTTAGCATTTTTATTTGCTTGTTGGTCATTTGTATATCATCTTAAAAATATCCATTTGAGTCCATTGCCTACTAAAAAACTTAAACCACTTACTCAAGTACAATTAACATATTAGACAGCTCAACCACTTAAAGTATATAATACATTTCCCATATCACTAGTCATTAACAATGTTGAGCAACTTTTCACTTGCTTATTTAGCATTTGCACATCTTATTCAGAAAAGTGTCTATTCAGATCCAATGCCCATTTGAAAAGCTGAGTTGCCTTTTAATAACAGCTCTAACAAGTTTCAAATATTCCAGGTACATGCTCTTTATCACATATCAGAGTCTGCAAACATTTTATCCCATCCTATGGGTGTCTTTTCATTTCATTGATTATGTTTTTTGAAACAGAAAGCTTTTTTTTTTTTCTTTTTAGGGTCCCTTGTATTTTCATATGCATTTTAGAATCAGCTTAACAATTTCTATAAATAAGTCAACTGGGAATCAGATAGAGATTGGGTTGAACTCACAGATTAGTTTTGGGAAGATTCTAATCCATGAAAATGAGATGTCTTTTCATTAAAATCTTCGGTATTTTTCAACAATGTTTGAAAGTTTTCAAAGTATAAATTTGGAAGTTCGTTTGTTGGTCTTAAACATTTTTTGGTGCTTTATTATTTGTTTTTGAATGGAATTTTTCTCATTTATTTTTGGATGGTTTGTTGCAAGTTTATAGGGATGAAATTGATTTTGGGGTATGGATCTTACATCTGAAAACTTGAATTCATTTATTTTTTCTAATACTTTATGCATGCATGCTAAGTCGCTTCAGTCATGTCCAACTCTGTGCAACCCCAAGGACTACAGCCCATGGGACTCCTCTCTCCATGGGATTTTCCAGGCAAGAATATTGGAGTGGGTCGCCATGCCCTTCTCCAGAGGATGTTCCCAACACAGGTATCAAACCCGCATCTCTTGTGTTTCCTCTTTGGCAGGCGGGTTCTTTATCACTAGTGCCACCTGGCAAGCCAGATGCATATTTAAGATTTTCTAAATGATGATGTCATCTGCAAACAAATATATCTGTAATTTTTCTTTTGCAATATTAAAGCTTTTTATTTGTTTTTATTGCCTAATTGCTTTGACTTCAACTTCTATTAAAATGTTGAATAGAAGTGGTAAGAGTGAACATCATGTTTTTGTTCCATGTCTTATAAAAGAAAATCTTGTCTTTTGCCATTAAGCATGACAGTGACTGTGGATATTCCACTGAGGAAATGCCTTTTTATTATTAGTTTGTTGAGTGTCTTTTTTCTTTTTCTTTTTGGCCATGGAATGCTGTTGGATTCTACTAAATGAATTTTCTGTGTCTGTTAATAAACATGCAAATCAAAATATATTCTATCGATGTGTTAGATTAATTCATTTTTAGATATTAAGATGAACATGCATCCTCAAGACAAATCACTTCATCATGAATATTCATTTTCTTCATTTCTTTCTCTGATTCTTAGACCGGCTAATTTCAATTAACCTATTGTATTATTTTGTGTACTGATTTTTTTTTCCTACCTACTCACATCTGCTGATGAAATTCTATAGTAAATTTCTCATTTCATTAAATTTTACTTTTCAGATCCAGATTGTTTTTACTTCGTGCTTTATAATCTGTACATTTATTTCTTATTATCTGTTTGATGAGACGTCAATTTAGGCGAATCTATATTATAGTAAATTTGTTGCTATTGTATTAATCTTGAATCTCATTATGTATTATATTAAATATGCTGGCTCAAACACTGCCAGGTAGATATTTAATAAAGCCCATCATTTATGATTAATCCTAGAATATTAAGACCTATTAAACATTTCAAAATAGAACTTCATTTTTTTAAAGTATATAATATTTATTTCTGGTAAATAAAGGTCATATAAAATATCTTATGATTTTATTTATGAATTATATTTTTATGAATATTTTATGAATTATAAACCATGGCATATAAGCACAGCATATAACTTATATATAAATTATTTATATATTATATTTATAAATAAATATAAATATATTTTACTATAAAATTATATAAATTATATTATTTATAAATTATATTATATATTATAAAATTTATATAATATATAATATAAATATGATGTATAATTATATATATTATTTATATAAATATAATTTATTAAATTATAAAGCATAGCATACAAACAGACATACATGGACACACATAGCCTTGTGGATCCTTTGATGCTATTTTTTCTCAGTCGAAAATAATTTCTAGAAATGCATTCAGTGCTTTAATAATTATCACAAATCTAAAGTGATAACTGAAAAGAATAAAAAATATAAATGAATGTGATAATATTTTTGTGACCTTGTGTTATCACTATGGAAGATGGGATATACAAATATAGAATGTCTAACAGCAAAGAATCCTGTGCATACAGAATAAAATTTGAAGTGCAAATATGAACACATACTTTCTATATATAGTTAAAGAGAGAGTCTTGAAGTAAAGTCACCCTGATAGCATAACCACAGGGAACATGCATGTTTGGGGTTATTATTTGATTATGCACTTCAGAAACTGGGCATCTTGAATAAGATACTGATTCAAGAGCTAGGGCGGGAAAGAACAAGTCTGAAGCATCTCATATTGTCATGTGAGAAAACAGGTTTCCCTCTTTAAAAATAAGATTTAATATAATTACATGTGAAAAAGACCCAAGAAACAAATCTGAGATGATTTGAATATTACAATAATTAAGAACAATAATTAATTCTTAATGAATGAAATAGAAAGAAAAGGAAGGAAGGAGGGGTAAGAGGGAGGGAAGGGAGGGGGAGGGGCAGGAAGAGGGAGGGAAGGGAGGAGGGGAGGGGGTGAAGGGGGACAGCAAGTCATACAAAAATTTGTGATGGTGATAGTAGGAATTATTCTTACAGGACAATGGTGACAAACCAATTTACAGAAAAACTTGGGAAATCATTTTGCAAGAATCATAGTAAGACTGTTTGGCATAAATAATCAATGGATGCTAAATCAGGGAGAGAGTGGAGAGAAGACATAAAGAGCAGAATAGCTCTTGTTTTAAATAACTTTCCACAGACTGCTTGTCCCTTCACAAGGAGAATACACGTTGGAAAAGCCAGAGAACATCTGGAAGAACTAGGATACGGTGAATTCTATTCCTTCAAAGTAACCTTCTTTTCCTGCTCGAATATCCTTATATATTTTCTTCATTTCTGAGGTGTAGTATATTACCAGAATAAATTTTGATTTGACTGATTTAACTAAATTTTCTTGAAAAATGGTGATACAAATAAATCAAGAGATTCAAGCTTTCAATCTTTACAATTTTGAATGGCTTTCTCTCTAATTTAGGGAACCATCTATCTATAGCTAATTTTATTGATTGTCCTTTTCTTTAAACATTTATTCTTTTATTGCATTTATTTTTCTTTTTCCCTAACATTCTGTTCATTTTTTAAAAGCTCCATTCATTTTCAGTTTTCCTTTGAGTAAATTCCATATATTCTTAGGAGTCATAAGCATTTATAATGTTCACACTTGTAATGCTTATAGTAATAGTTCTGCTTTTTCATTCTGCTTTTATTTCAGACCCACAGGAAAGGAAAAATCAGACTCCTCACATCGCAGAACTTTGTTACTTCATAACCTTGCAACAATTTTCTCTTCATTTAATTTTAATCTTTTTCTTCAGATCTCCTTATTTCATCTTATATTTCAAACCACTCATTAAAATATAAAATATATCCTTAAATATATAGACTTATTTAATGTATCTTTTTAATTTTCATCAATGATATCATGCTGTAATTTACTGTCTATTTTCTCCCATTTCACAAAATGCACTCTTTTAATTTTTCCCTTTAAAACATTTAACAATGGATTCATTTTCCCAGTAATGGACATTTAGGTTACAACTAAATATCTTCTACCTCAAACAACACCATTATATAAATCTTGTTCTTTGGTAATTTTTAAATTTGTAAAAACTTGCTTGAAATATAAATCAAGGGATAGAATTTCAACCTTAGAGTATACCCATATTAATTTGAGTAATACCAGATGGTTTTCCATAATATATGTGCCAGTTTCAATGCTTATCAGCAGCTGGTAACAGTATCAATCTCCCAACATCATCACCAATAAGTATATTCTACCACAAAGTTTATAAATTAGTCTTTGAGGCACTATCTTACTTTAATTTGCATTTATCAACTCATTAGTGGTGACACAGAGAATCCTCATATATATAACATTTAGTCATTTCCCCCATCTATTCCTATTTATCACTTCTGCCCATTTCCATGATATTTTTCATATAACCTCTTGTGGCATGCCACCTGAAATTTTTCGTCCACTTTTCTATAGGTGTATTTGTTTTTCCATATAAATGTATAGGACTTAAAACAATGAATTTTTAATGATTTGCAATGGGTTCATTTGATAAGAATTTTAATCATAGTGTAGTTTATTTTACAACAGTTTTGCTTCTCTTTCATAGTTAACATGGGGGCTTATTTGGTGGTTCAGTAAAAGGATCCTAGGCATCTTTAGTTTTTTGTGGCTCACAGTGACAACAGTATGATGACAGTAACAATGACAAAGGATAAAACCATTTAAAGTCTAAGAAAACCTTCAAACTGTCTTACCCACTCATGGATAATCATGAATTAACTATACATATAATGGTGTTGCTATACAAAGTTCCATAGAGGACATTATTTCACTCAGTAGTGCAAAGTTGCTTTCAAAGTACTATGAATTACACACTACAGAGTGTTTCTAAAAGAAGAAGATTAACTTAGGAATAACAAAGTTTTAAATCTTGGTTGGAACCCTGAAATCCCTGTAGCACACTAAAAATATAGTTTCATATTCACTGGTGTACAAATACATAAATCATAAAGGTTTATGCAAGCAAAATAATATACATGGAATAGATAGATTTTCCTATGTACAAGAAAAATTACTTTTTTGTGTTCAGACTTTATTGTCTCACTAAACTTTCTAACCTATTGGTGTATTAAAGCATTCTGAAATGATAAACTTTGATATACACTGAAATTATAAATGAAAAATTATTTGTGACCACAAACATTTTATTGTACACTCTGTTGATATTATTCCTGTCATCTTCTTGAGCTTTTTCAGGGAGTTTAGGATAGTTGGCTTTCCTGGTGGCTCAGTGGTAAAGAATCTGCCTGCAATGCAGAAGACACAGCAGAAGTTGCAAGTTCAATCCCTGGGTTGGGAAGATCCCCTGAAGAAGGAAATGGCAATCGACTCCAGTACTCTTGCCTGGAAAATGCCATGGACAGAGGAGTCTGGTGGGCTAAAGTCCATAGGGTCGCAAAGAGTCTGACATGACCAATCAATCATAAAGGATATCAACCCTGAATATTCATTGGAAGGACTGTTGATGAAGCTGAAGCTCTAACACTTCGGCCACCTGATGTCGAGAACTGACTCACTGGAAAAGACCCTGGTGCTGAGAAAGACAGGGCTGGAGGAGAAGGGGCGACAGAGGATAAGGTACTTGGATGGCATCACTGACTCAACGGACCTGAGTTCAGGCAAAATCAGGGAGACAGAGAAGGACACGGAAGCCTGACGTGCTACAGTCAGTCAATGGTCACAAAGAGTTGGATACAACTGAGCAATTGAACAACAACAATAACCCATTATTTGGACTCCAGAAATACTGATTATTCATATATACCTCTGTAACTCAGGTGATTTACCAACCCATGTCCCTTGCTGCTTGTCAATGAACTGACACTTTTAAACATTCTTGCCTTCATGTTTCTCTTAAACCTGTTTGAAATCATTTGTAATCTACTTGACACTGTCTTTTTTGTAGCATTTCAGGTATACTATGTACATTTTGATACAGTTAGAATTTATTAACAGATTTTTTTGATGCTGATATCATTCAGCAAATTTAATTAAAAAATAACATATCTATTGACCATCAATTACATAAGAACTGAGCTAATTTGCTCACATTGCAAAGTCAAATAAGGCAGCCACTACTGATAAGCTCACAGTATAGTAACCAAATTAGATAACTAAACAGTAACTGTGGATGAAGTATGTATTACAAGTGCCAAACCCAAGCAAGTATATATTTAGTTCAGTATGGATGGCTTAGACATAATTATGTGTTAGATATTTACAAGTTGTCATAATAAAAATATGTAAGAAGCCCTTCTACATATAGCCAGAAACATGAAAGAGATAATCCAAAATTAAACTGACCCCAATAATAATTGACCAGTCAACAGGATTATTTGATTCTAATATAATTTAGCAATTGCCAAAAGGATGTCAAGTTAAAACTTGGCCAAAAAAAAAAAAAAAAGTTTCTACCTCAAGTCTTCTGGGAAATCTATGTCAATGTATCCAAACTAAAACAACACATCTGTGTCACTGAATGAAAAAGTTAATATATTCATATTTTAAAAGATTTTGGTAACATCATGATAATGTGAACAGCAAACTGCTAATTGAATTTCCTAGAGAATATAAAATGATCCAAAGTGAAAGAAATTACATTGTGCTGTAAAATACAGAGATAAAATCTGTTTTCAAAAACAGAATTGCATAAGTAACAGAGTATCATGAAAATAAAAGTGGTGCCTAAGGCATAGACAATGTAATATATCAATATAAAACAGTGCTGTAGGTAATGAAATTTAGATACAGGACTCATGGTACACCATATCATTGGAGATACGATTAGAGATGGCAACTCCATAAAGGTGACACCTACAGTATTGAATTTACATTGAATATGATTCCATTTTCAGTTTTTTGCTTGTTTATTTTGTTGTAAATAACTGAAAAAAAACATTCAGTTGTAATCTGACATCTCAGACTCCAGTGGTAAAAATGAATTAAGTGGTTCTTTTGTTCTGCTTTTAGTTGTAAAACAGTTTACAAGTTAAGGAAATACTTGTTCAATTATATTATTTTAACTATATATATATGTATATATATATATATATATATAAACCTATATGAATGCACATATATGAAAACATATGTAAGGAGCAAAAGGTTAATTTAGTACTGATGCTATTACTTTTTAAAAAAAAATGTTGAATTCATCTATAGAAAATATGTGTAAACCTATTCTTGTACTACAGCATATAACTTAGTACATCTTGGAGAATGTACACTTTTTTTCACTCACACATATGAAATCTCAAAGTTAATTTTTAAATTAATAATTAAAAGACCTAAGTAAAATGATCAGAACTGGAGAGAACTCAAGTCAAGTCTGAACTGGCTGTTTACATATGTATGACAGTGAAGAATAGCAATGAATGTATTAAAAATGAAAAGTGAAACCATCTATTTTCTATCATATAATAGCAATTTTGAAATAAAATACATAACAATTCCATCAGTTACAGCATCAAAGTTACATTGACTTGTGTTTGATGAAAGAAGGAAAATCTTTCTTTTTTTTTTTTTAATCTGTTCATTTAACAAATGATATGGTAACGCTAGTGGTAAAGAACCTGCCTACCAATGCAGGAGACATAAGAAATGTGGGTTCCATCCTTGGATTGGGAAGATCCCCTGGAGGTGGAAATGGCAACCCACTCTATTATTCTTGCTGGAGAATCCCCATGGACAGAGGAGCCTGGCAGGCTATAGTCCATCGAGTCACAAAGGGTCAGACATGACTGAAGAGACTGAGGACACATGCACACAAGCTCCTTACAGAATAATACTAAGTAAAAGAAGAGTTTGCCTAGTAAAGTACGGTTGAGGAATAACTCCTCTCAGAGCAGAAAGAATAACTGAAGCAAAGGAAGAGAAGCAGGAAACCAAAAGGCATATTTGACAATCATAATAAGATGCTTAGAAAGTGTGTTCCCAGATGTAGACTTATTAACTTTGCAGCAAAACCTATGACCAGCTCAATCATAAAAGTACACAGCAACAACAACAGATTCCTGTCCTCAACAGACCAATCCAAGAGATTGTTACCTGTTTCAATTACATACTGTTGTAAACAAGTTACAGATGATGATGGAAGAGCTGTGATTAAGGTCACAGTACAAAGTATTGTGAAAGCAAAATGCTCCATGAAAATAGTCATTTTGTTCTTGTTAATACAAAAACACACACACACACACACACACAACAACATGCTTATACACTAACTTTCTGATTTAATCCAGTTACCAATAACTCCTGGAGCCACTCTAATTAAGGAAGGTTGTAGGTCATGCCATGAGGAATCAAAATACCTAGTGAGAGGTGTGAGACACCGCATACAGATAAAGCGCCCATTTCTCCTGAGACGTTCTCAAGAAGTGATGTCTGGGAATAAATGTCATGGACAACTAATTCATATGTGACTCACTGGTGAACTTTTCAAAAACATGCAGCCTTTAAATTGAAAATTATTCTTGGACTGACCACTCCTGCAGAATATACTAATTAGATCTTAGGATCTTTACATGATTTTAAAATTTTACAGTATGAAATAAGAAAATTGATCATGAAATCAAATCACAATATTGGTTCACTGACATGATTATGATGACAAAATTTTTATTAGTATGTTAATGAGCAGATGATTTTCTCTCCCCTTTTCCATCTGCTCGTGTGGCTACATCAGCAACCAACTCAGTAAATATATATTGTATTTAGTGAACTACGTAAACCAAGAGAAACTTGAGATGAAAGATATGCCTAGTTAAATCAAAGGAACATCCGTTAAGTCTTTCAACATACTTGGAATTGACACACAGTCTGCTCATAAGCTTGCCAGTCCAAGTTTAATGATTTATCCAGATTTGCTGGATAGATCTATCTTCTTTCGTAACAAATAATTACAAACCTTATTCCATATTGAATCTATTTAGCTATAACTTTTGTGCTCTATTGCCTGCTCTTAGTCACACTAACTCTGCATCTCTGTAAAAGACATTACGTATTGTCTCCAATATACCTTACAGCCCTTTGCATCTTGGCATCAGGGCTGTCAAGGAAAACATTAAGCAGTTAAGCACTGGGCAGGAGAAATATTTTAATTGCACAGAGAAGAGATGGAGCAAGATCAGGTTCAAAGGAATGCACAGGTCCTCCATGGCCAGGGGTACATATTTTGGTGATTTGCCTATGCATTGTACTCCTCTCATGCCCCAGTGGGAGGAACCCTATGCTGCCCAATGGAAGACAGAATTAACAGTGGCATTGGTCAGGTGCCATATAACATACATGCTTTAAGCAAAGACAAAATAGTACTCAATGAGCATGAAACAAGACCAGATCTTCCTAGACAAAGTGATAAGCCTGGCCCAGGCTCTGTGGGTGTTTTATCTCTTGGTGAGGAAATATTCCAGGTCCAAGGCCCATTCTTATAAAGCTGAATGGGAGTCAATGCCTGTACATGGGACAGGCAGTTGGATAGGAAGGTTAGGAGGGATCATTTTTTCCCCTTCAAAGAAGTTATATTCTAGGATAATTATAACACTATAACTTTAAAAACAAGGTATAACATGGTAATGAACCTAAAAGTTATATAAATTGTTACAGTGACATAAAATGAAGGGATCACAGGTGATAAAACTGCAGAAGAGTACTCTTGCAGGTGATATTCAGCTTAAGCATGAAAGGAGGAAGAGGGCAAACGGAGATGTGAGGAAAAGCCTGGAAACCCTATGAAGGACATTCTCTTCATCAGTTCTTAGTAATGTGAAAAGATACATTCCTAGAGGAAAATCAATCACTTCAGAGGCAGGATACAGTTGTCATTTTGATTCTGTATTTTCATTGTTGTTGTTTAGCCGATAAGTTCATGTCCAACCCTTTGCAACTCCATGGACTGTGTGGAGCACGTCAGGCTTCCCTGTCCTTCATTATCTCCCAGAGTTTGCTCAAACTCAGGTCCATTGCGTCAGTGATGCCATCCAACCATCTCATCTTCTGTTGCCCCCTTCTCCTGCTCTCAATTTTTACCAGCATCAGGTTTTTTCCATTGTGTAGGCTCTTCACATCAGGTGGCCAAAAAGTATGTGTAGGCTCTTCACATCAGCTTCAGCATCCAATGAATATCCAATGAATATTCAAAATTGATTTCCTTTAGGATTGACTGGTTTGTACTCATTATAAAATCAAACATTTCCAGCTGAAAATGTTATGTTGTCTGTCAGATTTGCATTCATTCAAATTCCAAAATGGCACTACCAGTGTCTCTTTTCAAATGCAAATAATGTCTCCATCTGAAGGTGAATATGAGGTCAAAGATTTTTTTTTTAAAAAAGAAGTTAATTAATGGTTAAAAAAAAAAGCATAGTGCAAAGCAATTACACCTTAATCATCTTTCATGTCAACATAAAAATTAGACTGCTTTTCCAGTTCTTTCATTTTGCTAGAGACTCTCCTATATATATCACACTGCTGTGTACCTACACTCATCAAGTTGTACGTCACATTACTGGTCTTTATTTTATCTTCTCACTGGCAGTTTGTACCTTTTCACCACCTCCAATCAGTTCCTTCTTCCTCTACATCTGTCTTCCCTTACTTTTGGTGATCACAAATCTGATCTCTCTTTTTTTTTTTTTTTTTTCCTATGAGTCAGTCTGTGTGTTTTAGGTTCCACATGATCATATAGTATTTGTCTTCCTCTGAGTTATTTCACTTAGGATAATGCCTTTGAGGTTCATCCATATTATCTTGATTGGCAGAATTTTCTCATTTTTATGGCTGAATAATATTGTATATACATACACCACAACTTCTTTTTCCTTGGGTGGTGTCTATGCCTTTGCTATTGTAAATAATGCTACTATGAACATGGAAGTACAAATTTCTCTTCAATATAGTGTTTTCATTTTCTCTAGGATATACTCACAGAAATGGGATTGTTGGATCCTATGGCCATTCGAGTTTTAATTTTGGGGAGAACTTCCATAAAGTTTTCCATAATTGTCTGTACCAATTTACCATCCTCCCAACAGTGCACAATCTCTTCTCTGCATCCTCATGCATTATTGGTTTTTTTTTTTTTCACGCTCGTACATTCTAAGCAGTATAAAGTAATCACTCACTGTGATTTTGATTTGCATTCCCCTAATGAAAATGCTGTGACGGCGCAGGAGTAGCAGAGAGGAGCCACCCCAAGTTCAAGGTCAGGGGCGGTGACCGAGAGGAGCTACACCACGACCAAGGAGTGGCGACTGCGTGGGCGCAGGAGGGCCGAGAGGAGCTACTCCACGTTCATGGTCAGCAGGGGCGGCCGTGAGGAGATACTCCTCGTCCAAGGTAAGGGGCAGCGGCTGCGCTTGGCTGGAGCAGCCATGAAGAGATACCCCACGGCCAAGGTAAGAGAAAACCAAGTAAGACTGTAGGTGTTGAGAGAGGGCATCAGAGGCCAGACATAAGGAAACCATAATCACAGAAAACTAGCCAATGTGATCACACAGACCACAGTCGTGTCTAACTCAATGAAACTAAGCCACGCCTTGTGGGGCCACCCAAGACGGTCGGGTCATGGTGGAGAGGTCTGACAGGATGTGGTCCACTGGAGAAGGGAATGGCAAACCACTTCAGTATTCTTGCCCTGAGAACCCCATGAACAGTATGAAAAGGCAAAATGATAGGATACGAAAAGAGGAACTCCCCAGGTCGGTAGGTGCCCAATATGCCACTGGAGATCAGTGGAGAAATAACTCCAGGGGCAATGAAGGGATGGAGCTAAAGCAAACACAACACCCAGTTGTGGATGTGACTGGTGATAGAAGCAAGGTCTGATGCTGTAAAGAGCAATATTGCATAGGAACCTGGAATGTTAGGTCCATGAATCAAGGGAAATTGGAAGTGGTCAAACAGGGGATGGCAAGAGTGAATGTCGACATTCTAGGAATCAGTGAACTAAAATGGATTGGAATGGGTGAATTTAACTCAGATGACCATTATATCTACTACTGTGGGCAGGAATTCCTTAGAGGAAATGGAATAGCCATCATAGTCAACAAAAGAGTCCGAAATGCAGTACTTGGATGCAATCTCAAAAATGACAGAATGATCTCTGTTCACTTCCAAGGCAAACCATTCAATATCACAGTAATCCAAGCCTGTGCCCCAGCCAGTAACACTGAAGAAGCTGAAGTTGAACGGTTCTATGAAGACCTACAAGACATTTTAGAACTAACACACAAAAAAGACATCCTTTTCATTATAGGGGACTGGAATGCAAAAGTAGGAAGTCAAGAAACACCTGGAGTAACAGACAAATTTGGCCTTGGAGTATGGAATGAAGCAGGGCAAAGGCTAATAGAGTTTTGCCAAGAGAACACACTGGTCATAGCAAACATGCTCTTCCAACAACACAAGAGAAGACTCTACACATGGACATCACCAGATGGTCAATACCGAAATCAGACTGATTATATTCTTTGCAGCCAAAGATGGAGAAGCACTATACAGTCAGCAAAAACAAGACCGGGAGCTGACTGTGGTCAGATCATGAACTCCTTATTGCCAAATTCAGACCTAAATTGAAGAAACTAGGGAAAAACACTAGACCATTCAGGTATGATCGAAATCAAATCCCTTATGACTATACAGCAGACGTGAGAAATAGATTTAAGGGACTAGATTTGATAGACAGAGTGCCTGATGAACCATGGACGGAGGTTTGTGACATTGTACAGGAGACAGGGATCAAGACACCCCCATGGAAAAGAAATGCAAAAAGGCAAAGTGGTTGTCTGAGGAGGCCTTACAAATAGCTTTGAAAAGAAGAGAAGTGAAAAGCAAAGGAGAAAAGGAAATATATTCGCATTTGAATGCAGAGTTCCACAGAATAGCAAGGAGAGATAAGAAAGCCTTCCTCAGCGATCAATGCAAAGAAATAGAGGAAAACAACAGAATGGGAAAGAGGAGAGATCTCTTCAAGAAAATTAGAGAAACCAAGGGAACATTTCATGCAAAGATGGGTTCAATAAAGGTCAGAAATGGTATGGAGCTAACAGAAGCAGAAGGTATTAATAAAAGGTGGCAAGAATACACAGAAGGACTGTACAAAAAAGATTTTCATGACCGAGATAATCACAATGGTGTGATCACTCATCTAGAGCCAGACATCCTGGAATGTGAAGTCAGGTGGGCCTTAGAAAGCATCACTATGAACAAAGCTAGTGGATGGGATGGAATTCCAGTTGAGCTATTTCAAATCCTGAAAGATGATGCTATGAAAGTGCTGCACTCAACATGCCAGCAAATTAGGGAAACTCAGCAGTGGCCACAGGACTGGAAAAGGTCACCTTTCATTCCAATCCCAAAGAAAGGCAATCCCAAAGAATGCTCAAACTACCGCTAATTACACTCATCTCACATGCTAGTAAAGTAACGCTCAAAATTCTCCAAGCCAGGCTTCAGCAATACGTGAACCAAGAACTTCCAGATGTTCAAGCTGGTTTTAGTAAAGGCAGAGGAACCAGAGATCAAATTGCCAATTTCTGCTGGATCATTGACAAAGCAAGCAAGTTCCAGAAAAACATCTATTTCTGCTTTATTGACTATCCCAAAGCCTTTGACTGTGTGGATCACAATAAACTGTGGACAATTCTGAAAGAAATGGGAATACCAGACCACCTGACCCACCTCTTGAGAAACCTATATGCAGGTCAGGAAGCAACAGTTAAAACTGGACATGGAACAAAAGACTGGTTCCCAACAGGAAAAGGAGTACATCAAGGCTGTATATTGTCACCCTGCTTATTTAACTTATATGCAGAGTACATCATGCGAAACACTGGGCTGGAAGAAGCACTAGCTGGAATCAAGATTGCCAGGAGAAATATCAATAACCTCAGATATGCAGATGACACCACCCTTATGGCAGAAAGTGAAGAGGAACTAAAAAAGCCTCTTGATGAAAGTGAAAGAGGAGAGTGAAAAAGTTGGCTTAAAGCTTAACATTCAGAAAACTAAGATTATGGCATCTGGTCCCATCACTTCATGGCAAATAGATGGGGAAACAGTGGAAACAGTGTCAGACTTTATTTTTGGGGGCTCCAAAATCACTGCAGATGGTGATTTCAACCATGTAATTAAAAGACACTTACTCCTTGGAAGGAAATTTATGACCAACCTAGATAGCATATTAAAAAGGAGAGACATTACATTGCCAACAAAGGTCTGTCTAGTCAAGGCTATGGTTTTTCCAGTGGTCATGTATGGATGTGAGAAGTGCACTGTGAAGAAAGCTGAGTGCCGAAAAATTGATGCTTTTGAACTGTGGTGTTGGAGAAGACTCTTGAGAGTCCCTTGGACTGCAAGGATATCCAACCAGGCCATCCTAAAGGAGATCAGTCCTGGGTGTTCATCAGAAAGACTAATAATGAAGCTGAAACTCCAATACTTTGGCCACCTCATGTGAAGAGTTGACTCATTGGAAAAGACCCTGATGCTGGGAGGGACTGGGGGCAGGAGGAGAAGGGGACGACAGTGGATGATATGGCTGGATGGCATCACCGACTCGATGGACATGAGTTTGAATAAACTCCGGGAATTGGTGATGGACAGGGAGGCCTTGCATGCTGTGATTCACGGGGTCACAAAGAGTTGCACACGACTGAGCAACTGAGTTGAACTGAATGATAATGCTTGGAGAAGGAATGGCAACCTACTCCAGTGTTATTACCTGGAAGTTCCCATGGACAGAGGTGCCTGGCAGGCTGCAGTCCATAAGGTTGCAAAGATCTGGACACGACTCAGCATGTATGCACGCAATGATAATAAAGTTAAGCATCTTTTCATATACTTTTTGACCATTCACATATCTTCATTGGAAACTGTCTATCCAGGTCCTTTGCCAATTTTTATATTCAATTGTTTCTTGCTATTGAGTTATATGAGCTCTTTATATATTTTGAATATTAACCCCATATCAGATATACTGCTTAAAAATATTGTTACCAAACCACAGCTTGGCTTTTCATTTGGTTGTTCCTTTCACTGTGCAGAAGCATTTTAGTTTGTGTGGTCCCATTTATTCTTCTTTTATTTCCTTGCCTGTGCTTTATGTACCGTATTCAAAAATCATTGCCAAGACCCATGTCAAAGGGCTTTTTTCTATTTTTTCTTCTAGAAATTTTATGATTTCTGGCCTTACATTTAAGTCTTCATTTTGTGTTAATTTTTGTGAGTGATGTAAGACAGGGGTCTAGTTTCATTTCTTACATGTGAATATCCAGTTTTCCCAGGAGCATTTATTTAAGGGACTGTCTTTTCTCCATTGATTGTTTTTTGCTCCGTTGTCAAATATTAATTCATCCTCTATGTGTGGCTTTAATTTCGAGCCTTTTGATACTGTTCCATTGTTCTACTTCTGTTTTTAAGCCAGTATGAGACTACTTCAATTACCATAGCTTCATAATACAGTTAGAAATTAAGAATCATGATGATCTTCATTATTATTCTATGATATTTCAACACACAAGTAAAATTACCATGTTTTATGTAAATGATCCCCCAGGTTCTTAGGTTATTCTTTATTCTCTTTTAAATTTTAAAATTCTCATTTAAAAGAATTCTTGAAATTAGGAGTCGATGTTCAAAAAGTGAGCAGGCATATAGTTTTGAATTAACTAATCAATATATAAAATTAAAGAGAAAAGGTAAAAATAAAAACACTGGAGCGAAGAAGGGAAACTTCATAAAACTTACATATTAAAATGGCAGTATTTTTCATTACAGTTTTACAGGACTTTCAAAACTTTACTCTTATTATGAAGAGCCTTACTCTGAAAAATATGCATATATCATGCACATAGATTTCTCCTACATTTTGAAAATCTGTATCTGACTACAGAGGTAATTCAACATCTAAATATACATTTCTTGTTTCTCATCATCTCTCAAAATGAAACTGTAAGACTTTATATTCCTCCCTTTCTCTTTCAAACATAGACCATCATGTGATTCAACAATTAGATGAAATCATTAGAAATCACCAAGAGATTGACCTCTAAAACGTGAACTTAACACATACATATTTAAGTAAACCTGTTTTACTCTCAAACTGTTCCCCTGGGATTTAGTCATATAATCTGCATTTGGAATCTAATGATCTCTGAAACCATCACACATTTAAAATGTCCTACTGAAAATATTCTTGGTTTCCCATAAGTATCACACATTTAAGATATTATAGCACAGTAGTCTAAATAGAACCTCAACCACTTCAACATCTAAAAACTGCCATCTAATCCTAACTTATACCAGTTTTAAATGATCACAAAAACATATTTGAGGAACTATTTATTAGCTTCTGCTGATCCTGTTAGTCAAGAACAATTTATCCTATTATTCATGGTAACTATGAAGCAAATCTATCTGCTGTTGTCTCACGAAAGTTTGTAGTCTCAGATGTTTCAGGTTATTCAGTAATTAATTAATAATTAATTGATCATTTAAACTAATTATATTAAAATTAATCAATAAATTTATTGACTTATTTAAGTTTAATTATTTATGGTTTATTTCATTTATAATTACTAATTAATATTATAAATATTGTATCCCCCATATTTGCTTAGCTAAGCAACTTTCATCTATATTCTGACCAGTCTATTTCAAAGTGAAGCAAAACCTTTATCAGCAAAATCCATGATGAATGACTGAACAACCATTTTACCATTTTCCTAAAATAATTTTGCAAAATTCAGAAAGATCAAGATACTTCAGAGAAAAAAACCCAGGATCTAATGTAGAACAAAATAATCCATGTAGCTCTTTGACTATAAAGAGTAGTATACTATGAGCATTGTCAAAAAATGCTGTGGAAATCTAGTTTGTTTCTACAAATTAAGAAAATCACATTGCTAAAAAAATATACAGCCTAAGAAAAGTCCATGTTAGGCTATAGTCAGAAGTTAAGACTTTTGGACTTTATTCTTAATTTGCTTTTAGCAAAGGACTTCAGTAACAGTGAAACACTTCAAACTTCAATACAAGAGTGAACGCTTTAAACTTCAACAAGAATGAACAACAAGGCTGGAATACCAGCCCTCTTGGCTTCCCCATCTCCTCCTTCCAGGAGACACTTCCATGAACTTTTTCTTATGGCTTGCACTGATCCAGTATTTAACTCCTGTCCCTTTCAATACCAACTGTATTCAGCTAAGACTCTTAAGTCTCATTTCAGTAATCGTAAATCAAATTATTTAAGGAAACTTTATTTAGGTATAACCATATTACCCTATGCAAAAAATCAGTTACCGCATCACTACTGCTTTCTATCTTAAAGAATGTCCATTTACCACTATATCACAATTTGTTTCCAAAAGTGATATTTTACTTTCCTATTTCCTTTCTAAGAAACTTAAGAAAATTATTCTCTCTCTCTTTTTTTTTTAATCAAAAGCTTCCTTTCTTCCCACTCAGTTTGACCCTCAGTAAAAGAGTTTTCACCTACTGTGTTGTACTGAGACATCTTTAACTGCTTTGTTCTGTTCTTACCTTCCTCTTCAAGTTTGCTTCTGTTGCTGACATACTCAATCACAGCCTCCCGTCCCACCTCCCATTGCTCCATCATGTCCTTGTTCTTCTCTCATCTGCTGTTGAACCTGAGTACCCCTTAGAGATAGAGAAGACAAAATAAAACAGGCTTAAGCAGCTACAGCTTTCACTGTAGTTAAGTATGACAAAACAACTCACAATGCACTTTTATAAAAACTTGTGTAAGCTCAAAATAACAAGCATAGTGATATTTACAAAGAGATACAATTATTTCACTGGAATAACAGGACATCACCTTTCTGATTAGTATTATTTGGACTAAGCTAAGAAGCCTATTCACCTGGGAATAGCACACTTTTTTCTTTCTTCACTTTACTTTTAATTGGAAAAGTAGCTCATATGTATTAAGATTTAACCTCGAAAGCAAAAATACTGTAAAAATTCAGTCACGGAGTTTTAAAAGCACCTAATAATAAAATATCTGATATACAAATATTAAATATATGTCAAGGGAAAACTAAGTAGTCTCCATTTTCGGACATAAGCAGGAAAATTTTACTACAGTGGTTAATACTGAATATTTATCAGTAGGTAATCTCTCTAAAGGGCTTCCCAGCTAGCACAATGTTAAAGAATCTGCCTGCCAATGCAAGAGACACAAGAGATACAGGTCCGATTCCTGGGTTGGGAAGATCCCTTGGTGTAGGAAATGGCAACCCACTCAAGTATTCTTGCCTGGAAAATCCCAGGGATAGAGGAACCTGTGGGCTACAGCCCATGGGGCTGCAACTAAGCACACAGAAAGTCTCTCTAAAATTAAGAGTTTATTAATATGTTATATATGTATAACATTATAACATATAAATATGATTTATAATAAACATTACATTTCATTATAACTAAAATCAATTGACTCATAGTCATACGCTGCAGTGAGAATCCATTTAAGTGTTACTTCTCAATATGTCTGGTGCTGAGTTGTGAAATGTGCCCTTTACCTCATAAATACTAAGTGTTATGTGTTGAGCTGCATTTCATAAATTGATGTCCTAACCTCCAGTGCCTCATAAAGTGACTTTACTTGAAAACAGGATTGTTGCAATTATTATTAGTCAAGATGAGCCCACAGTGAAGAATGGTGGACCCCTAATCAAACAGTTTATAGTGTCCTTGTTCAAAGGCATAAATTTGCACACAGGTGCAGAGGTAGAACACCACGTGAAGACGAAGGCGGAGATCAGAGTAGTGCCCAGAAGCCGTGAAACGCCAGACTGCTAGCAAACCACCTGAGAGAAAGGCCTGGAGGAGATTCTCCATCACAGCCCTAAGAAGGAGCCAATTCTCCTGAGCCCTGGATCTCATAGTCTAGCCTCTAGAACTGTGACCTGAGGCAAGTCTATTGTTTAAGCTGAACAACAGGCTTATAAAGTTCTCCTCAGCTGACTAAGTTTAGGCAGGCTTCCTCCTGACCACAGGCCCCTGAGTTTCCTTATCTTAGCACATTTACTTCAGAAAACTTGCAATTATGGATTCCTTCTCTATGCCTTTGAGATATAAATCTTCCTCCCTCTTCTTGCCATTTTCACAAACCAGGAATATCTTTCTCAAGGACCTGGGAGCCACCCTTTTATAGTGTAAGCACCAAGAAAAAAGACAGGTTCCAACATCCCCAGTCTCTGTGGGGGATTAGGAGCCAGAATATAGAAAGCACCAACTGACAAACACTGATAACCAAAATATGCTCATCAACCCACCCTCTACTCCATTCTAGTACCTTTCCACTAGCTCACTCTGGTGTGGAAAATTCTCCTGCCTTTTGTTTCAACAGAACTGAGTGCAAACTCTCATCCTCATTGCAATAGTCTCTAGTCAAGTCTTACTTGCCTGTTTAACTCTGTCCTGTGGAAGTTTCATTGATGAAATCACCCAGTTTGTGCTACAGCAGCCCTAGCAAACATACACTAAATACTGCTACTGAAAGTTTGGTAAATTAATAAGCCAAAGAATATCAAATGCTAGACTTAAAAAGAGTAGACTTGGAAAAAGCAGGAACCTTATCTCTAGCATTTTATAGCTAATTGTCTTTAACCATGCTGCTGCTGCTAAGTCACTTCAGTCATGTCTGACTCTGTGCGACCCCATAGACGGCAGCCCACCAGGCTCCCCTGTCCCTGGGATTCTCCAGGCAAGAACACTGGAGTGGGTTGCCATTTCCTTCTCCTATGCATGAAAGTGAAAAGTGAAAGTGAAGTCACTCAGTTGTGTCCGACTCTTAGTGACCCCATGGACTGCAGCCCACCAGGCTCCTCTGTCCATGGGAATTTCCAGGCAAGAGTACTGGAGTGGGGTGCCATCGCCTTCTCCAGTCTTTAACCATAGTTTATACATATTTAAGAAACAGCTTTGGCAGCTATGAACAGGATAAAAAACTACAATGTTATATGGAGACATAAATAAGATATATAAAGAATTTGGGGCAGAGTTCAGCATCAACTTATAATTAAAATATATATATATATATAAAGGAGCCTGGTGCGCTGCAGTCCATGGGGTTGCAAAGAGTCGGACATGACTGAACAACTGAACTTATGCATGTGTGCGTGCTAAGTCACTTCAGTCATGTCTGACTCTTTGCGACTCCATGGACCCCACCAGTCTCCTTTGTCTATGGAATTTTCCAGGCAAGAATACTGGAGTAGGGTGCCTTGCCATCCTCCAAGGGATCTTCCTGACCCAGGGATCAAAGCTGCATCTCCTGTGGCTCCTGCATTGTAGGTGGGTTCTTTAACACTAGTGCTACCTGGGAAGTCCATATGTCTATGTATGTGTATATATTTGCACACACACACACACACACACACACACACATATATGTACACATAACTTTATATATCCATACACGTATACAAGGTTGTATATTGTCACCCTGCTTATTTAACTTATATGCAGAGAACATCATGCAAAATGCTGGGATGGATGAAGCACAAGCTGGAATCAAGATTGCTGGGAGAAATATCAATAACCTCAGACATGCAGATGACACCACACTTAACGGTAGGAAGTGAAGAGGAACTAAAGAGTCTCTTGATGAATGTGAAAGAGGAGAGTGAAAAAGCTAACTTAAAACTCAACATTCAAAAAACAAAGATTATGGTGTCTGGTCCCATCACTTCATGGCAAATATATTGGGAAACAACGGAAACAGTGAGAGACTTTATTTTATTGGGCTCCAAAATCACTGTAGAGGGTGGATGAAGCTGTGAAATTATAAGCCACTTGCTCCTTGGAAGAAAAACTATGACAAACCTTGACAGCATATTAAAAAGCAGAGACATTACTTTTCTGACAAAGATCCACGTAGTCAAAGCTGTGGCTTTTCCAGTAGTCATGTATGGATATGAGAGTTGGAAAACAAAGAAAGCTGACTGCCAAAGAACTGATGATTTTGAACTGTGGTGCTGGAGAAAACTCTTGAGAGTCCCTTGGAGTGCAAGAAGATCAAACCTCACAATCCTAAAGGAAATCCACCCTGAATATTTATTGGAAGGACTGATGCTGAAGTTGAAGCTCCAATACTTTGGCCACCTGATGAGAAGAGCTGACTCATTTGAAGACCCTGATGCTGGGAAAGACGGAAGGCAGGAAGAGAAGAGGTGACAGAGGATGAGATGGTCGGACTGCATCACCAACTCAACGGACATGAGGTGGAGAAAACTGGGAGATGGTGAAGAACAGGGAAGTCTGGCATGTTGCAGTCTATGGGGTCGCAAAGAGCTGGACACAACTGAACGAATGAACAACAAAAACACATATATACTTCAGTCATTATTATTAAATATATATGTTCCAAGTTCTGTATAGATATGGCCATGATTAATACAACACAATTTATATATAAAAGGATTACTCAATGATAAAACAATTTAAATTTTTCTCTAAAGGTACATATTAGTATATCCTTGAAATTTCACCTGCATAAAACTCTTCAGAGAATCCCTAACACAAACAGAATTAAATTGCTGAATACAAATTCTTCCTCAGATACTTTCATAGCATCAAATCTCACTGCTGCACAGCATTCTGTGATGTTATGTAATTATTCATCATTTTATTTTATACAACATATTTTTTAGGTCATCCTTCTTTCACTTCTGCTGCCCTCTTGCAGGGAAGCCCTTACTACTTTTTTTTTACCTGTTATCAGTTCAGTTCAGGTCAATCACTCAGTCGTGTCCAACTCTTTGCAACTCCATTTACTGTAGCACGCCAGGGCTCCCTGTCCACAACCAACTCCTGGGGTTTACTCAGACTCATGTCCATTGAGTCGGTGATGCCATCCAACCATCCCATCCTCTGTCGTCCCCTTTTCCTCCTACCCTCAATCTTTCCCAGCATCATGGTCTTTTCAAATGAGTCAGTTCTCATCAGGTAGCCAAAGTATTGGAGTTTCAGCTTCAGCATCAGTCCTTCCAATGAATATTCAAGACTGATTTCCTTTAGGATTGACTGGTTTGATCTCCTTGCAGTACAAGGGACTCTCAAAAGTCTTCTCCAACACCATAGTTCAAAAGCATCAATTCTTCAGTGCTCAGCTTTCTTTATAGTCCAACTCTCACATCCATACACGACTACTAGAAAAAACCATAGCTTTGACTAGATGGACATTTGTTGGCAAAGTAATGTCTCTGCTTTTCAATATGTTGTCTAGGTTAGTCATAACTTTTCTTCCACAGAGCAAGCGTCTTTTAATTTCAAGGCTGCAGTCACCATCTGCAGTGGTTTGGGAGCCCAAGAAAATAAAGTCTGTCACTGTTTCCATTGTTTCCCCAACTATCTGCCCTGAAGTGATGGGACCAGATGCCATGATCTTAGTTTCCTGAATGTTGAGTTTTAAGCCAACTTTCTCACTTGCCTCTTTCACTTTCACCAAGAGACTCTTTAATTCTTCTTTGCTTTCTTCCATAATGGTGGTGCCATCTGTACATCTGAGGTTATTGATATTTCTCCTGGCAATCTTGATTCCAGCTTGTGCTTCATCCAGCCCAGCATTTCACATGATGTACTCTGCAAATAAGTTAAATATGCAGGGTGACAATATACAGCCTTGACACATTCTTTTCCCGATTTGGAACCAGTCTGTTGCTCCATGTTCAGTTCTAACTGTGGCTCCCTGACCTGCATATAGACTTCTCAAGAAGCAGGTCACATTGTCTGGTATTCCCATCTCTTTAAGAATTTTCCAGAGTTTGTTGTGGTCCATACAGTCAAAGGCTTTAGCATAGTCAATAAAGCAGATGTTTTTCTGGAACTCTTATTGCTTTTTTGATGATCCAGTGAATGTTGGCAATTTGATCTCTGGTTCCTCTGCCTTTTCTAAATCCAGTTTGAACATCTGGAAGTTCATGGTTCACATACTGTTGAAGCCTGGGTTGGAGAATTTTGAGCATCTCTTTGCTAGCATGTGAGATGAGTGCAACTGTGCAGTAGTTTGAGCATTCCTTGGCATTGCCTTTGTTTGGGACTGGAATGAAAACTGACCTTTTCCAGTCCTATCGCCACTGCTGAATTTTCCAAATTTGCTGGACTACTGAGTGCAGCACTTTCACAGCATCATCTTTTAGGATTTGAAATAGGTCAACTGGAATTCTATTACCTCCCTTAGCTTTGTTCGTAGTGATGCTTCCTAAGGCCACTTGACTTCACACTCCAGGATGTCTGACTCTAGGTTGGTGATCACACCATCGTTACCTGCTATACTCCTGCTCTTTACTTCAAGAACCAACTCAGGCACTATGTCTTCTACCAAGTCCCCACTGACAGCGGATGTTGGAACAACTGCCTCACTGCTTTGCCATGGGCTACTCTTGTACCTTCCTCTATTTTTAGATCACTTTCTATATTATATTCAAACAATCATCTTACATGCCTATATTCCCTAAACGAACTGTTAAATCCTTGGGGACAACATCTAGTGCTGTTATTTTATAAATGCTCAATAAATGTCTTTGGAAACAAAGAGAATGATCAGTTCCTGTTTTTCCTAAGACATGTTATGGGTGAATAAATGTTTTTATTCACTTATAATAATATCAATATGGTTATTAAAGTTATATCTAAATCAATATTACCTGCAGGATTTTGAGACACATCCTTTGGAAACTTATAATTTAAACATTGGTAACCTACTGTTCCTATAAGAAATGACAATTTTTTTCCCCTACAACCTTATAACTTTGTGAGAAGACTCAATGCATTTCAGTTTATTCTCCAAAGTTCTGCTTTCCCATTCCTCCCAGGACTGCTGAAACTTTCAAACTGGTTGCAGCTGCCACTACATATTTCAGTGGTGAAAATATATCATTCTGTTTGTGGAAGGAAGCAGACTGAGGAAAAAAATATAAAATTCTATATACTATGCCATTCAAATCTTAGACATTTGACATGTTGTCACATAGCCACAGTGTAATGTATCTACTAATACCAGTTGTCAAAGGTATCTTAAACCCTGGTCATCCTTGGAGCCTCTCACTCTGAGCAGCAAGTGAAACTGAAGTTGCTCAGTCCTGTCCGACTCATGACCCCATGGACTGTAGCCTACCAGGTTCCTCCATGGGATTTTCCAGGCAAGAATACTGGAGTGGGTTGCCATTTCCTTCTCCAGGAGATCTTCCCAACCCAGGGATTGAACCTGGGTCTCCCGCATTGTAGGCAGACACTTCACCATCCGAGCCATCAAGGAAGCTTCTGTGCAGCAAGACCATGTTGTAAATCATTAATTAGCATCATACACTAATCAAATTATGGAGGAGATTTTCTTCTGGAGCAATGTTCTCAAGTAAATTGATGTTCCCAAATATATCCTCTGACTTTCTAACCAAGACACCTCTCCCTTACAAGGGAATAACTGGAACCGCTTCTTAATGCTTGTCTTTGCCTTCTCATTTCCACTCCAAAAATCCATTCTCCACACAGCAGTCAGTGTGAAATTTTACCAGACAAATCAGATTATGCTATTTTCTTTCTTAAAAACCCTCCAGCTGCAGGCCACTGCCTGGAAACAAAATCCAAACTTCTTCTTACAGCTAGATGACAGTACAGAGCGGCTCCCTGACTCATTCTGCCACCTCACCTTCTAGTTCTGCTCCTCACGCGCCAAATGATAGCCCATGAACCTCTTCCAGATGTTCATACACACCGAGGTTATTTTCTTTCTGTGGTCTTTACATCTGCTGTGGTCTCCTCCTTTCAGAAAAATCTGATACTAAATCTCCTCATGACTGTCTCCTTCTCATTATTCAAACTTTTAATCAAGGTGGGGGACTCTCAATCTATAGGGTGTCTGTGGTCACTTTTTATCCCTTTGACTATATTCCCAGTGAATTTTAGCAGTTGGACTTCAGAAATCAAGAATTCAACTGCAACACTCTCCTGCTGTCTATGAAAAAAAGAAAAAGAGAAAGTTTGTATTTTAGAGTTTACATTTCATCACTTTGTTGGGTATGGTGGGCATTCACAGTAAGAAGACAATTAAATGATGAATCTCACCAGCTCAGTAAAAGATAAGGAAAAAAAAAAGGAGGAGCATTAACATATGTTTTTCATTAAAGGTGAATGATATCTTAAGTTGGCAGTCTTTAGCTACACACAATTACATGTATAAGTATGAATTAGAAACACACAGGGCAAAAAGCCAGCTCTAATGAGAGTTTTAAGGCCATTAACATTAGGTAGTAAAAACTCCTTCCTCTATTGATTATCATTTATATATTCTGTTACTACAGCTACATCCTTAAAACTAAATTAAAAATTAACAAAAAATAAATATTAAGAGATAAGGTTATATATATATATGGTATATGCTTTATGTGTTATATAATATATACAGTATGCATATACACATATATATACACACAAAGAGACACATATGCATGAACACATATATTGCAATCTAACAAGCCAAAGAGGTGCATATTCATTACACTTTTCAATCACAACTACTAAAGTGTCATAGGATAACAATTCAGCAGAGAACAAGCAGTAGTCTTGCCTTCTAGATCTCTAACTCAGAATATGAGGATGAGGTGGCTGGATGGCATCACCGACTCGATGGACATGAGTTTGAATAAACTCCGGGAGTTGGTGATGGACAGGGAGGCCTGGCGTGCCGTGATTCATGGGGTCGCAAAGAGTCAGACATGACTGAGCGACTGAACTGAACTGAACTAAACTGAACTCAGAATATATATTAACTACCTTTAGCTTAATGTCTATAATAAGCATACATTCAAAAGCACCTCTGACCAGATGATAATATAGTTGACATAAAGAATGTAGAGGAAGAGGCATACATCAACAGAAAAACTGATAATACTCTGAGATGTACAAACATTGACCAAGTGGCCCTGGATTCACTGGACCAGGAAAAATAGGTTGGTCTGTGATGTGAATATGATAGAGATAACTGAAGCCCTAGTATGCAATTAGATTAAATACATTTCCTTAAATGTATTTACTTTCCAGCTATGAAATGCAAAGATCCAGAGTTGAAAAAACAAAGCTGCTTCAAAAGGACATATTTTCTGGTATAAAAATCAAAAGAATCTCTATAAGGCAAATACTTCTCTTTACTAATTAAAACTTTCTAAGAGTATTTCTAAAGTTTGTGTTTCTCACATATATATATATATATATATATATATATATATATATATACACATATATATATATATTTTTTGTATGTGTATGTATCTATTTATGTGTGCATGAGTATTTGGTATATTTCAAATTATTCTAAATATTTCTCGTTTAATAGGACGATTTTAAAGTATAATGATTGTCAGGTGGCAGCTTTATTTTCTGTGTTATAATTATAATATTTATTGGAATATAAAACTTAATTTGATTAAAAATATTAGGTCATAACTTAATTATAACATATAGATTGTATTGAAGTGGAAACAAATCATATATTTATATTTATTTTCTTAAATTGATAAATCAATATCCTGGGACATTTAATCCACTTTTTAAAATTTATAGTTATTCATTCCTAAGTGGATATGTATTTTTATAGAGGAAATTATATTTAATATAGCTTGCTGAAAGTTTGACTTTGTTCATATTCTCTGCTTCATGTATGTACTTCTATCCATAAAGAGAATAAAACTAATGGTTTTATTATCATGCTAACATAATTTTAAGAATCCAGAAAACATCTTACATAAAGGTAAAAAAAGATATTGGAAAAATGACAGTTGTATAGTTGTAATAAGTTCTCCTTTCCCAGAAAACAACCTGGGATTTATTATACAAGGTCATGTCTGGATGAAAAGATTAAATATTGCAGCACCATTAAAGTCTACAATAACTGCTCTCTTCTACCTTTATTTAAAGGCTCCATGATTGACACATTTTATTAGCTAGTTCTCTGCCTGTAGCTTTGTCATAGCAATTGCTAAATTAATTTACAGACTTCAGTCGACTTGTGTTTTTATAGCTGTCTCCCTGAATATCCTTCATGAGCAATACCAGAATTCCCCCCAGACAGAGCACTGCTGTTCACACTGTAATTCTTCCCTTGTTAAATAGTTGTGTTCTTTTGATTGCAGCAAAGGTCTAAAGGGTAAGCTTCCTTTCACATGTGCTATTTTTGTCAACAACTGCTTCAGGAAGTTGCCAAATTCCAAAGAAAATGGGATGGAACATTTACCTTGTATTGTGACAGAAGCCATTGTAATTTATTGTGTTCTATAATATTTAGGTTATAATCTATTCACTGGCAAATTATTTAGACTCTAGGTAGGCCAATAGTGATTCAGACAAAATTGAAAATACCCTGGGGCTTATAAAGAAATGTTTATTTAAAAAAAAGAAATGTTTATAGAAGAAATATGGCTTTTGAATAAATAATAATTTTAGAAGACTATTTATTAGAGAAGTCTGAAAAACTGGGAAGGTACAATATGATCCTTTTAGTTTCTTGTTAATATCATTTACTATGCAAAACCAATTTTCTCCTAAAATAATGAAGTTTCTTATATAATTTATTCTGCTTCAGATGAAACATGATTTCTTTGAGATCTATGACAGGAGTATTTTTCTGAACAGAGGAGGAGGTACATGAAGGAGAGAAAGTGGTTCAGATCTGATGTGAGAACTTTAATGTCAAAATAGGTTCTTTTGATTGGGAAGGAAATCTCTCTCCAGTATGATCACCATGTGATTTTTACTGTTGATTCCAAGTAGACAAAATTGGACTTCAGTCCTTTATTTAGACACAAAACTACCACGGCAATTGCAACAAATCTGGTTTCATAAAAATATTTACACGATGCCTTTTCCTCCCATTCTAAGTTAGATCACATATTTCTTAGGCTCAAGTTTCTTAGGCTCTGGTGACAGATTTTGTATATAGTCCTGAAAATCAGATTTGTAGTTTGGTATAATTCCCTTCTAGCTCAATCAGCCTGCAAATAATCTGCCTGCAATGCAGGAAACCCCGGGTTCAATTCCTGGGTTGGGAAGATACCCTGGAGAAGGAAACAGCAAACCACTCCAGAATTCTTGCCTGGAGAATACCATGAACAGAGGAGCTTGGCAGGCTACAGTCCATGGAGTCACAAGAGTTGGACACGACTTAGTGACTAAACCATTACCACCTGCTGTTAAGATATTGTTAAAACATAAGTTTACTGAATATTGAAATAGTCATTTTCCATATTCTATTTTCTCAACAAAGTGAAGTGAAAGTGAAGTCCCTAAGTCGTATCCGACTCTTTGCGACCCCATGGACTGTAGCCTACCAGGCTCCGCCCTCCATGGGATTCTCCAGGCAAGAATACTAGAGTGGGTTACCATTTCCTTCCCTACGTGTAATTCAGTCTTCAAAAATCCTAGGTATAAATAATAAATTAGCACTTACAGATATTATATCACATAAAAAGGTAATATACTGTTTAAGTAGCAAAATCAGAATCAATACCAAACTGGCTAACTCAAGACTTTACAATTACTCAAAATACCTTAAACTTTTTCTGCTAAGCATCTTCCATGTGTAAGATAAGAGTCACCCATATGGAGGCACAATATGAATTTTACCTCTATAATTGAGGTCTTACTAGTTTTTGCATGATTTCTTCTGCTATCAGTTAGGCCAGATAACCATGATTCAATCGATGAACTTCAGGCAATTAAATATTAATAGAAAATAAATCCATTTAAAGTTCATATTAAAAATCATTATATAAGAAAATTCAACACAATACAGTAAAATATTATATCCACCATGATATGCAGCACCATTCTCAGAATTCCTACTTTGCTGTTATTTAGTCACCTCAGTCATGTCTGACTCTTTTGCAACCCCATGGACAGTAACCTACCAGGCTCCTCTGTCCATGGGATTTTCCAGGCAAGAATATTGGAGTGGGTTGTCAATTCCTTCTTCAGGGGATCTTTCTAATCCAGGAATAGGACCTGTGTCTCTTGCATGGGCAGGCGGGTTCTTTACCACTGAGCCACCTGGGGAATTCCTACTTTAGTACTCCTAAAATAGTAAAGAACCTTGGAGAAAAAGAAAACTATGTTAGAACTGCATGTATCCTCTATGTTCTATAGTAAGGGATATATAAAACTTAACTGTGCAAAGATTCTGTAATTTGAAATCTAGGTAAAGGCATAAAAATAGAAACAACTATATTTTGAATTGTGATAAAAACCTCAAATGATGCCTAATTCCTACAGAAATTTAGAAGATAGAGGATTCCCTTCTATCTGAATTGATCTGAGATGGTACTAAAATTGAATCTTAAAAACAATACAAAAATTAGCAAAAATAAACAAGATTATGGAAATAGAAAGGCCTTATATTCTCAATAAAATCCAAATTTCTGGATAATAGAATTCTGTATTAAAAGTATTTACTAAAGTAAATGTAATGTTGACACAGATGCATAAAATGAGTTAGCTTAGAATACCAATCTAAGGATATGGGATGCTAGGTTTATTTTTAGCATTTGATAAAAATAGTTTTACTTTAGGGATATTCTTCTTAGAGATATATGCATTATGACTGGTGGAGGGGGGGACTCCTGATGACTGGAAGATATAATAGTCAGAATAAAATGAGCTTAAACCAATCAGGAGAGTCAGAGATGGAGATGTGATGAGAGAGCAAATGTCAAAGTAACAGTGAGTCATGAGCCAAGGAATGCAGGCAGCTTCTAGAAGCTGGAAAAGACAAGATAAACAGATGTTCCCCTAAAACATCTGCTAGGAAAGTGACCTGCTGAATCTTGGATTTTAGGAGTTCAGATCTTCAGGACTTTAAAGTATAAATTTGTATTGTTTAAACCACTAAGTTTGTGCTATTTTGTACAACAGTGATTGGAAATGATTAAAGCCTCTATGAAAGCTGTGTGCAGGAGAACTCCAAAGGTTAAGGACACAACAACCCAGAGTCTGAAGGACAAGAAAAGAGAGAAATGGCCAGAACCCAAAGGACTGAGTTGCATAGTGTCAGCCACCTTGTAAAAGAGTAGTGAAATTCTCTGGAGGGTCAAGCCATCTAAAGAACATCCAGCCTGGGAGCTGGGGGAATACATATATACTACCTATGTCCCTCTCCTGTATTTGGTCTTCCACAAGGGCTCCTCACAGGATGACTCAAACTTGCACCAAGAGGGTAAGGGAACCTGCTGACTGGCATGAACTCCTGGGACTGAATAACCTTCTAGAGAACAGACAATTGCCTGACCCATCTCTGCTGGCACTTTCGCATAATTCTCGCTACATGGAGTTACTAGTAACCATCTGCAAGTAAAGAATTCATCACTTCAAATTGCTCAAGTATGTATTACCCCAAACACATTTTCTGACCCTGTTCTTGAACATTTTTTCTTATCATTTTTTATTAGAAAAGCAGGGGGGAAGCTACTGAAAATAAGAAAATGAATTCTTAGAAACTGTCTAGAGTGCAGAAACTGAAATAATAGCAATAAAAACAATAGCAATAAAATATTACAAATGAAGTCAATAACATTTATTGTGAATTTATATCTCCTAGGAATTGTGCTGGCTACTGTGTACAGCCTATAATTATGCCTCTAAATTAACCTGTGGTTTAGATACTGCCTCATCTTTTAGGGTTTTCAAAAGAGATTCAAATATTTAAGCACGTTGTCCCAAATCACAGAGAGCACATGAACAGCTGGAACACAAAGTCACTTTGCCTATCAGCAACATGGTTTCCATCTATGCACAGCAACAACTTCTCTCCTTTTTCAATTAAGTTTAAAATTAAGTATGGACACATATATCCATAGACTTCCCTGTAGTGTTTCATAGATGTAATTTAAAAAAGAGTTAACAAGTGAGAAGAGTTTTCAAATATCATAGGAGAGTGTTAAAGCAGATGCCTGTGAACTGTGCCTTAATTCTTAACAGAATACCCAGGAATAACAATGACCCCTCAATGAAGCTGAGACAGTTTGCATCAAGGGCATACCTTATGTTTTATACTTAACTGCCTGAGGTTTCCCTCCAACATATGTTTTCTGATTCTTTTAGCACTTGAATTACATCTCATTGCAGCTTGTTATCCTGAAGTCTGTTCAGAAAAGAAAAAACAAAACAAAACAAAAAAAACCTGCTTCATGGTGCCTATCCTTTTAAACTATTGAATCAAGGTGGAATTATCTCCCTTGGAAAATAAGTCTGAGATCATTCAGATGTTAATGGCTATTTCCAAACCCCTGCTCCCTGTCCTATTGTTTCTGCTTTCCTATGAGAAAGATAACTTAACTCACTCTATCTCTATATGAGGTTCCTAATATATATGCAATGCAGAACAAGTCAAATATATAAGCAGGCTCATCCTAACTATTAGTGAAGGGCACAGCAAATTTCTGGATCTAACGAAGGCCGTTGTGTACTGCCTGTCCCCTGAACTCACAATTAATCACATTTGACAACTGCCTACAAAATGCAGATTACTTGGCAGATAGTACCTTATGTTTCACATATTCTCCTTCCTCTCCTTGAAGAGCATGTTTATTTTCTATTTCATGGACTTGGTATTTTATATATGCTCAATGAATCTATTATACAAAGTTGCTTTTAATATTTGGTACTTAAGTTTCCATTTAATTATCTGATATGTTAGCAATGTGTCAAGTGAGTTGAACTATAGTGAAGGCTGCAGGATTTCAAGGACACTTATTTTGCTTGCCAATGAACATAATGCATCTTTTTGAATGCTTATAGACACAGTTTTGAATGACAAGACATTTGATATGTTCCTCTGTGATAATAAACACTATTTTACATTATTCTAGAAGGTAACTGATTCTTATGTGTAATTATAATCAAGTAAAATAATTTTCACTGTTAGAAAACTTATTTTTTAATATGATGTGTGGGCTTCTCAGGTGGCTAATGGAGGAGATGGAGAGAAGTGGGCTCAATCCACGGGTTAGAAAGTTCCCCTGGAAGAGGAAATGGCAACCCACTTCAGGATTCTTGCCTGGAAAATCCAAGGGACAGAGGAGTCTCAGGGACTACAGTCCATGAGGTCACAAAGAGTCAGGCATGACTGAGCAACTGAGCAATATCTCAGTTCCGTCACTCAGCTGTGTCCTACTCTTTGAGGCCCCATGAACTGCAGCACGCCAGGCATCCCTGTCCATCACCAACTCCCGGAGCTTGCTCAAACTTGTGTCCATCAAGTCGGTTCATCCCCTTCTCCTCCCACTTTCAATCCTTCCCAGCATTAGAGTCTTTTCCAATGAGTCAGTTGTTCACATCAGGTGGCCAAAGTATTGGAATTTCAGTTTCAACATCAGTCCTTCCAATGAACACCCAGGACTGATCTGCCTTAGGATGGACTGGTTGGATTTTCTTGCAGTCCGAGGGACTCTCAAGAGTCTTCTCCAACACCACAGTTCAAAAGCATCAATTCTTTGGCGCTCAGCTTTCTTCATAGTCCAAATCTCACATCCATACATGACCACTGGAAAAACCATAGCCTTGGCTAGACGGACCTTTGTTGGCAAAGCAATGCCTCTGCTTTTTAATATGCTGTCTAGGTTGGTCATAACTTTCCTTCCAAGGAGTAAGCATCTTTTAATTTCATGGCTGCAATCACCATCTGCAGTGATTATTCCTTTTCCTATTTGGAACCAGTCTATTGTTCCATGTCCAGTTATAACCATTGCTTTCTAACCTGCATACAGGTTTTTCAAGAGACAGGTCAGCTGGTCTGGTATTCCCACGACTTTCAGAATTTTCAACAGTTTATTGTGATCCACACAGTCAAAGGCTTTGGCATAGTCAATAAAGCAGAAATAGATGTTTTTCTGGAACTCCCTTGCTTTTTCAATGATCCAGCAGAAATTGGCAATTTGATCTCTGGTTCCTCTGCCTTTTCTAAAACCAGCTTGAACATCTGCAAGTTCACGGTTCACGTATTGCTAAAGCCTGGCTTGGAGAATTTTGAGCATTACTTTACTAACATGTGAGATGAGTGCAACTGTGAGGTAGTTTGAGCATTCTTTGGCATTGTGTTTCTTCAGGATTGGAATGAAAACTGACCTTTTCCAGTCCTGTGACCACTGCTAAGTTTCCCTAATTTGCTGGCATATAGAGTGCAACACTTTTACAGCATCATCTTTTAGGATTTGAAATAGCTCAACTGGAGTTCTATCACATCCACTAGCTTTGTTTGTAGTGTTGCTTCCTAAGGCCCACTTGACTTCACATTCCAGGATGTCTGGCTCTAGGTGAGTGATCACACCATCATGATTATCTGAGCCATGAAGATCTTTTTTGTACAGTTCTTCTGTGTGTTCTTGCCACCTCTTCGTAATATCTTCTGCTTCTATTAGGTCCATACTATTTCTGTCCTTTATTGAGCCCATCTTTGCATGAAATGTTCCCTTGGTATCTCTAATTTTCTTGAGGAGATCTCTAGTCTTTCCCATTCTGTTGTTTTCCTCTATTTCTTTATATTGATCTCTGAGGAAGGCTTTCTCATCTCTCCTTGCTATTCTTTGGAACTCTGCATTCAGATGGGTATATCTTTCCTCTTCTCCTTTGTTTTTCACTTCTCTTCTTTTTACAGCTATTTGTAAGCCCTCCTCAGATGGTCATTTTGCTTTTTTGCATTTCTTTTTCTTGGGGATGGTCTTGATCCCTGTCTCCTGTACAGTGTCATGAACCTCCATCCATAGTTCATCAGTCACTCTCTCTGTCAGATCTAGTTCCATAAATCTACTTCTCACTTCTACTGTATAATCATAAGGGTCATACCTGAATGGTCTAATTGTTTTCCCCACTTTTGTCAATTTAAGTCTGAATTTGGCAATAAGGGGTTCATGATCTGAGCCACAGTCAGTTCCCGGTCTTATTTTTGCTGACTGTATAGAGCTTCTCCATCTTTAGCTGCAAAGAGTATAATCAGTCTGATTTCAGTATTGACCATCTGGTGATGTCCATGTGTAGAGTCTTCTCTTGTGTTGTTGGAAGAAGGTGTTTGCTACGACCAGTGCGTGCTCTAGCAAAACTCTATTAGCCTTTGCCCTGCTTCATTCTGTACTCCAAGGCCAAATTTGCCTGTTACTCCAGGTGTTTCTTGACTTCCTACTTTTGCATTCCTGTCCCCTATAATGAAAAGGACCTCTTTTTTGGGTGTTAGTTCTAAAAGGTCTTGTAGGTCTTCATAGAACCATTCAACTTCAGCTTCTTCAGCGTTACCGGTTGGGGAGTAGACTTGGATTACCATGATATTGAGTGATTTGCTTTGGAAACAAACAGAGATCATTCTGTCATTTTTGAGATTGCCTCCAAGTACTGCATTACAGACTCTTTTGCTGACTATGATGGCTACTCCATTTCCTCTAAGGGATTCCTGCCCACAGTAGTAGATATAATGGTTATCTGAGTTAAATTCACCCATTCCAGTCCATTTTAGTTAGCTGATTCCTAGCATGTCGACATTCACTCTTGCCATTTCTTGTTTGACCACCTCCAATTTGCCTTGATTCATGGACCTAACATTCCAGGTTCCTATGCAATATTGCTCTTTACAGCATCGGACCTTGCTTCTATCACCAGTCATATCCACAACTGGCTGTTGTTTTTGCTTTGGCTCCATCCCTTCTTTGCCCCTAGAGTTATTTCTCCACTGATCTCCAGTAGCACATTGGGCACCTCCTGATCTGGGGAGCTCATCTTTCAGTGTCCTATCATTTTGCCTTTTCATACTGTTCATGGGGTTCTCAAAGCAGGAATACTGAAGTGGTTTGCCAGTCCCTTCTCCTCTGGACCACATTCTGTCAGACCTCTCCACCATGACCCATCCATCTTGGGTGGCCCCACAGGGCGTGGCTTAATTTCATTGAGTTAGACAAGACTGTGGTCCTGTGATCAGATTGGCTAGTTTTCTGTGATTATGGTTTCAGTGTGACTGCCCTCTGATGCCCTCTCTCAGCACCTATGGTCTTTCTTGGGTTTCTCTTACCTTGGACATGGATTATCTCTTAACGGCTGCTCCAGAAAAGCAATACTATATGTAGCACTTAATTCCATGCTTTAATATTCCAAGTATTTTGTAAAAGTACTGAATATTTAAGTTGGACTAAAAATGCAGACACTAACCAAAAGTTGAAAGTAGTTGTGCAGAAAATGGCATTTATTTGAAATAAATGTGGTATGAAATGAGTCATATGAATTTTTTATGTATGAAACAGTGAGAAAAAATTGATTTAATAAATTAATTAGCATTCAGATAGCAAGTAATGTTATGATGATAGTCAATGATTAAATATCCTCTTTAAGATATATATATTCTTTTACTGGTGTTCACTTGTTGAAGGTGCAAAAATGGTAAATACATGAATGTGGATACATATTTACTTTGTTTAAAGTAAGACAAATTACTTTAAATATATTAAAACTGAAAAAGTTCATTTATAAATGAGTTTATCCCAGTCAAGTGCAACATCATATTGAGTTGATTATTATTTCCATATTATGGAGCAAGAGGCAGTTGAAGGTATGCATGCATGGACTGAAATACGAGAGAATCATTTTTAGCTATTATTTTTCTTCCATATCTTGTGAATAATAATAGAAATCTAACAATCTGACTCTGATAATTACTTCATAAGTTTTTATTTTGAAGTATACTGAAGTATTCCAGATACTAGTGCTACTTTTAGCAATTATTAAATTTATTCAGTCATTCTATGGAAATGGTGATAAAGAAATGGAGCAGATAATTTTAAAAACCTCAGTGTGAAGTATTACTTTAAATAGACCACTGCATAAACAGTAAACTCAAGAACTATTCTGGGTCTATGGGCAAAAGTAGAAAACAGAACGCTGTAAATAGTGTACTGTTTGTAACTGTAACCAATATGAAATACATTCAACCGCCATATACATACAGTTATATTTTAAAATCTTCTGTGAAGAATCTTTTGCCTCAAGTCATTAGGTAGAGAACTATATCAATATATTTTGCAAGGTGGAAGTAATTCTACCACAAGCACAACGGGATAAATACACTTTAAAACTCCTCAATAATATTGGGTTAGAAAGCTGTGTAAAATATAGGCTTATTTCAGTTGCAAAGAAAGACATTTATCATGATACGCCATCCTGAAGCCTAGGTGAAAAACTGTGGCATGGTATGAAAAGCTGTGTCCAATAAGCTTTTATAATTTATATAAAAGATCAAGACACCAGTGCCCAGTAGTCCTCAAAAGTCCTGAGTTTTTCCTTTTCTCCAATGCACCTTGGTGAAAGGCCATAGGTTTGAGGAAGGCTAGGAGACAGACTGGCTCAGATGGTAAAGAATCTGCCTACAAAGCAGGAGACCCAGCTTCGATCCCTAGGTCAAGAAGATGTCCTGGAGAAGGAAATGTCAACCCACTCCAGTACTCTTGCTGAAGAATTCCATGGACAGAGGAATCTGGCGGGCTGCAGTCAGGTTACAGCCCATGAGATCACAAAGAGTCAGACACGACGGAGCAACTTTCACTCAGGAGAAAGATTAACAGTATAAATTTTGGGCAGAGTATCATCCTTCCTCAAAGGGACTTCTAGATCAGTCAACTGGCTCAAATCTGAGAATCGATAGAGGAATCTTGACTCTTCTTGTGATTTAGGATGAGACTTTTGTTTACTCGACCTAGAAATTTTCCTTACAAAGATCAAGTAAGGGTTTTAATAGGCTTCTTATCTAGTTCCCTTCTAGGAACACCATGATCAACTAGTTAATAAGTCTATGCAATAGGTCTGCTCTTTGCTTTGAATCTGTTGTCGCTAGAGTAACTATGCCCTCCTTGTCTTCAGCAGATGAGTAGTGTCACTCTAGTTACCACTGTAAAGCCTGTACTATGGGAAACAGAGATGCCTGAGCTCTTCAAGGATGACAGGGATCCCCTGGCAAATTTAATTCTCACAATATTGGGGCAAGGTTTATCTATGGGACTCTCTAAGTATGGGTAAATCTTAAATGACAAGTCCATTCTAACATTCCCACCTCCCTGAGCTTCTGAATCCCTCCCTCTACATCATAGCAAGGCAAGTCTGGTATTTCCAACTCACTAACACTGAGACATCTTCTGGTCCACATTTCAGCCAACCAGCCCAAGATGGAGCCATTTTACTTCCCTGAGCTGCAACAGTAACACAGAATTTCTGCTTTGTGAGCCCATCAATAAATCTGGCTTGACTCAATTTTATATTCCTTTCATCATTACCCCACTTCCTTAAAAGTCATCTCCACACAGGCTCCCTGGAATGTTTTCTGAGTAAATTAGAAAGCTCAAGTAGTTCTTTTACAGTGCAAAACACCTTCTGGGTCACAATCAGTGCCTCACCTTTAAGGGCTTGCTGGAACTTGAGTCTAGTTATAGGCCTAGAAGCAAAAAAGAGTGGTGAGGTGGGTGCTAAGGAGATCAGCACTGTCTTTTATGGCAATTGCCCCAAAGGGAAGGGCCATTATAGTTTCCTTAACTTCTAGTGGAAGTGAAAACTGCTTGTAATGTCAAAAAAGACTTATCAGAATTAGGGCCTCAATGTTACCAACCTCATCAAAGTTTTGCCATACGTACACATTCTATCTATCAAGAACCCATTTCTTACAGTAGATCCTGAGAAGCTGGGAGTTCAACCTGCATTGCATATCAGTCAGCTGCAGGATGAGCATGATTTGCAGTTATCTCAGCCCTGCAGCTACAAGAAATTAGTCTCCTTCAGGGAATACACCAAAGCCTTCAGGACTTTTCATATAGCAGTCTGAGAAATTTGAATCCCTGAGCTCAACCTTTTCTTGTTTAGTGACATTAGAAGCAACCTGATAGTCTCATTACTTGTGTGTTTACCAAAATACTCCAAAGTACCACACAGTCACCCATCACTTCTTATAAGTGTTTGATTAAGAATATCCAACAGTTGCAGTTTGCCTATCTCTATTTCCACACCATACAGTATCATCGGTTCTCTCTTTTCTACTGGAAACAGTTATTAGTATTTTTAAATATGTCCAGATTAGAGGGTTAATTGTAGAAACTGTATTATTCAGGGGAAGGTCAGTCTTTTTCTTCTATTGAGGTCTTTAACTGATTGGAGTAAATGTTTATCTCATCAAAAACACTCTCAGAGAAATATTCAGAATAATGTTTGATTAAATATCTGGGAACTCCATAGTTTAGTCAGGTTGACACATAAAATTAATGATCACAGACAATATGCATTAGAAATTCCTACTAAATAAAACAAATGTATTTTAGATATATGTATATAAGTATGTTAGATTTCCACTGCTGTGTAACAAACAAATCCAGTGACTGAGAACAACCCACATTAATTTCTCATAATTTCCTTGATCAAGAACCTATGCCTCTCTAAGGTGGATGCCCTGCACAGGATACTTCAAGGTTTCAATCAAGCTGTTGACTGGGCTGGGTTTTGAGAGGCTCTCGGGGAAAGTCAATTTCAAAGATCATTCTAGTTGTTAGCAATCTACAGATTTAACACAAGCCCTATCAAAATATCTATGACATTTTTTCACATAACTAAAATAATCCACATATATTTGGAACTACAAATGACACAGAATTGCAATATTGAGAAAAAGAACAGTTAGAAGTATAACCAATCCAGACTTCAGGCTATATTACAAAGCCATAGTAATCCAAACAAGGTGGTACTGGCACAAAAACATAAATCAGTGGAACAGGATACTGAGCCCTGAAATAAAGTCATACACCTATGGTCAATTAATGATATGGCAAAGAAGTCAAGAATACACAACAGATGAAAGGCAGTCACTTCAGCAAGTAGTACAAAGAAAGGTGGACAGTCACATGTAAAATAATGAAAAGACATGAAACCATAAACTCCATAGCAAAACATTCCTTGACATAAATGGTAGCAATATTTTCTTGGATCAGTCTTTCAAGGCAAAAAACTAAGTAATAAAATAAAAAATAACAGATGGGATCCCATCAAGCTCAAAAGTTTTTGCACAGTAAAGGAAACTATCAATAAAATAAAAAGACAACTTATAGAATGGGAGAAAATATTTACAAATAATGCAACAGAGAGGTGTTACTTTCCAAAATATATCAACATCTCACACAACTGAGATCAATACAAAAAATAATAAAATAATAATAAATGTGCAGAAGATTTGAACATTTTTCTAAAGAAGATAGATGGCTAACAGACACATGAAAAGATGTTCAACATCACTAATTATTAGAGAATAGCATCCATCCACTTCTACAAATATAGACTTCATGTTTACCATGACTTGTTTTCATATTTCCCCTATTTAATATAATGCTGCACTTTACTCATTTGCTTATTATTATCTGTCTCCTCCAGTAAAACAAAAGCATTAAGAACACAGATTTTGTTTATTATTGTTACTGCTTTTCCCCAGTCATGTCTGACTCTATAATCTCATGGACTGTACTCCACCAGGCTCCTCTGGCTATGGAATTCTCCAGGCAAGAATACTGAAGGAGGCAGCCATTCCCTTCTCTAGGAGATCTCCCCAACCCAGAGATTAAACCTGCGTCTCCTGCGTTGCAGGAAGATTTTTTACCATCTGTGCCACCAGGGAAGCCCCTAAAGATTGAGAACAGCTCAGAAGACATAATCAATTAATATTTTCCATAGACAGTGTTTTAGCCTTTTTCCTATTATTATGGTAGTGTACTTGATTAGCAAATTTAGTGTTAAACTATGCTAGCACTCTTAGAACAAGTACTATATATGACTTAGTTTGTATTACACTATTTGATTTGTATGCTAATATATTATCTAAAAATATGGATCTGTTGATCTAAATAGAGATTTCTCCAAAGAAGACATACAGATGGCCAACAGGCACATGAAAAGATGCACAACATCACTAATTATTAAGAAATACAAATAAAAATCACAATGAGGTATCACCTCACACCAGTCAGAATGGCTATCATTAAAAAGTCTACAATTAATAAATGTTGGAGAGGGTGTGGAAAGAAGGGAACTTTCCTATACTGCTGGTAGGAATACAAACTGGTGCAGCCACTATGGAAAATAGTACAGAGGTTCCTAAAAAAACTAAAAATAGAGCTAACATATGATCCAGCAATCCCACTTCAGGATATATATCCGGATAAAATGAAAAGTGAAAGTAAAAGTGAAGTAGCTCTGTTGTGTTCAACTCTGTGACCAAATGGACTGTAGTCTGCCAGGCTCCTCCACCCATGGGATTTTCCAGGCAAGAGTATTGGAGTGGGTTGCCATTTCCTTCTCCAGGAGATCTTCCCAACCCAGGGATTGAACCCCGGTCTCCTGCACCGCAGGCCGACTCTTCATCGTCTAAGCCACCAGGGAAGCCCTATAAAATGAAAAGCCTAATTCAAAAGACACATGCACTTCAGTGTTCATAGCCTCAATATTTGTAAGATCCAAGACATGGAAACAACCCAAATGGCTATGAACAGACAACTGGTTTAAGAAGATATGGTACATATATAGAATGGAAAAGCTAAGCACCCCTGCCAAAAAAAAACCAAATAAATAAATAAATTACTGCCATTTGAAGCAACATGGATGGACCTTGAGACTATTGTGCTTAGTGAAATAAGTTAGAGAAAGATAAACACTCTATCACTTTTATATGAAATCTAAAAAAATACAAATAATTATATATACAAAACAGAAACTGACTCATAGACATAGAAAAGAAACTGGTGATTATCAAAGAGTAGAGGGAGTAGGGAAGGAACAAATAAGGATTATGAGATAAACAAACTACAATTGCACTCATCTCACACACTCGTAAAGAAATGCTTACAATTCTCCAAGCCAGGCTTCAGCAATACGTGAACCAAGAACTTCCAGATGTTCAAGCTGGTTTTAGAAAAGGCAGAGGAACCAGAGATCAAATTGCCAACATCCACTGGATCATTGAAAAAGCAAGAGAGTTCCAGAAAAACATCTACTTCTGCTTTTTTGACTATGCCAATGCCTTTGAGTGTGTGGATCACAATAAACTGTGGACAATTCTGAAAGAGATGGGAATACCAGACCACCTGACCTGCCTCTTGAGAAACCTGTATGCAGGTCAGGAAGCAACAGTTAGAACTGGACATGGGACAACAGACTGGTTCCAAATAGGAAAAGGAGTACATCAAGGCTGTATATTGTCACCCTGCTTATTTAACTTATATGCAGAGTACATCATGAGAAACGCTGGGCTGGAGGAAGCACAGACTGGAATCAAGATTGCCAGGAGAAATATCAATAACCTCAGATATGCAGACGATACCACCCTTATGGCAGAAAGTGAAGAAGCACTAAAGAGCCTCTTGATGAAAGTGAAAGAGGAGAGTGAAAAAGTTGGCTTAAAGCTCAGCATTCGGAAAACTAAGATCATGGCATATGGACCCATCACTTCAGGGCAAATAGATGGGGAAACAGTGGAAACAGTGAGACACTTTATTTTCTTGGGCTCAAAAATCAGTGCAGAAGGTGACTGTATCCATTAAATTAAAAGACACTTGCTCCTTGGAAGGAAAGCTACGACCAACATAGACAGCATATTAAAAAGTAGAGACATTACTTTGCCAATAAAGGTCCGTCTAGTCAAGGCTATGGTTTTTCCAGTGGTCATGTATGGATGTGAGAGTTGGACTATAAAGAAAGCTGAGTGCCGAAGAATTGATGCTTTTGAACTGTGGTGTTGGAGAAGACTCTTGAGAGTCTCAGAGTGCAAGAAGATCCAACCAGTCCATCCTAAAGGAGTTCAGTCCTGGGTGTTCATTGGAGGCACTGATGTTGAAGCTGAAACTCCAACATTTTGACCACCTGATGTGAAGAGCTGACTCATTTGAAAAGACCCTGATGCTGGGAAAGACTGAGGGCAGTAGGAAAAGGGGACAACAGAGGATGAGATTGTTGGATGGCATCACCGACTCAATGGACATGGGTTTGGGTAGACTCCGGGAGTTGGTGATGGACAGGGAGGCCTGGTGTGCCCTGGTTCATGGGGTTGCAAAGAGTCGGATACAAATGAGCGACTGAACTGAACTGAATACATAAAAAGGATAAGCAACAAGACTTATTGTATAGCATGGCAAATTATACCAATATCTTATAAAAATCTATAATGGAATATAATCCACAAAAAACTCAATAGCTCTGCTGTACACTTTAAACAAACACAAAAGTGTAAATCAGATATATACGTCAATATGAATAAAAAGTAATTTGAATTTTCTTTTTCTATATATGACTGGTTCATCACTACAGATTTAACTTTGATTCTTGATTTTTTTTTTTACATTTCAGGGTTTTAATTTTTTTTACTTTTAACTACTATATAAATATAATCTACCTCCTAAAGGACTCATACATCATACAGCACTGCATCACAAAGTGAACACATTTCTGAAAAAAAAAGAAAAAAGAAATGCTTCCTTACAAACATCCCAGAAAGCCAACCCATCCCATTCCACCATCAGATGCCCCCCCTTCTTTCCTCTCTCAAATTAACCACAATGCTGATTTACTGTACTGTAAATATGTTTTGCCTATTGGAATATCGTCAATATGAAGTCAGACCTCATCTGTCATTTCTGGCTTCTTCCTCTTAACATGTGTTCTGCAATTATAACGTGCTGTAACCATATTAAATTTATTATTCACACAAGAATACCCATTTTATGAATCATTTATTTACATATTTTACTCTATACTTGAAATTATATACCATTTGGTCTATTAAAGACCATTTAACTACAAACATACTTGTACATATCCCTTGTTGCACACATGAACCCATTTCTGAGGGGTGAAACCATTTCCAAGACAAAAGTGGCAATTTTTTTTTAACCATTTTTACCTTCCAGAATTAAAAAGTCACATACTCAACTTTAAAGATTTACATCCATGAGAATAAGGTGCATTTTGCTAGCTGGGTGGGACTGGGGAGCACAGTACAGGCAATGAGGCAGCCCATTTTGCCCAAGGTCTTAAAAGACAATATTTCTTAGTAGATATTTTTACTTTTCTTTCAAACCCCTGTAACAGACCTGAACCAAAAGACACAGCCATAATGTGAATCAGGTTTGTGCAAGGAGGGAAGTCAGACACAGGACGTGACAGATGGAAAACAACAATTATTCTACTGCTATTGGTGTTCAGGTGCTAAGTCATGTCCAGCTCTTTGCTTCCCCATAGACTGCAGCACACCAGGCTTCCCTGTTCTTCACTGTCTCCTGGAGCTTGCTCAAACTCATGTCCATTGAGACAGTGATGCCATCCGAACATCTCATCTTTTGTTGCCCTCTTCTTCTTCTCCCCTCAATCTTTCCCAGCATTAGGGTCTTTTCCAATGAGTCAGCTCTTTGCAACAGGTAGCCAAAGTATTGGAGTTTTATGAAATTTAATAAAAGTATGTATGGTGAGCATTTTTTAATATTTCTCTAAAATCATACCATGAAACTATAGAAACAGATAAACATTCAGGAAATATTTAGGATTTGGATATATTAAGGAAAATATTTCATTTTAATTCAAAGATGGAAGGAGTTTGCTTAGTTTGGAGGCACATCACAACCCACCTCCCAAATATACATCTAAATTATCACTGTTACTAACAATGAATATAATGCTTGGAAAGTAATCTTGAAAATTTTAAGATACATTTTCCTTTTCCCACAGAAGAAAATAGTATTTGATAGAGTTGCATTGATTTGTGTTTCAGAAATGAGTGCTATTTTAATTAAGTAATTATACATAATTATAATTATACACATGCAATTGTAATTATACATAATTTGAATTATACTGTACATTATGTAATTATACATAATTTTAATTATAGATTTGTCATAAAATCTAAGAAGTTGGAGATAAAATATCTACTAGGTCACCTAGTCAATTTTTAGAATTCTCCACAAGGGACTGTCTTTTCTTAAGGCTTATTCTTACCATCACATGAGTGCAATAAACAGACTGAATTTCTGTGCTCAGTGATTTCTCTTTATAGTCAACGCATAGCTCACAGGTTTTGTTCATCTCATACTATGCCTCTCAAGGTGTGTTGTGAGTCATGTTGTGATGAGTTAATTAATGTATACATAGAAAAATTCAATGTAATTTATAGATGAGTAAAGTTTATGAATTAAAGCTACCTGAAGATTTTTTTCCCTGAGCTTACTGGTATCTTTTCGCATTGACAACTGGGATGGAATTCTACAGAAATGTTGCTGAGGATTTGTGACTCTGAACACACCCTTGGGTTATTCGAGAGTTGACTTTAACTAGAGTAGGAGCTTGTTTTCCTCCAGTCCTGAACTGACGACACAGCTATTAGAATATTACGGTGCAGATAAGGAGGTCAAAACTGATGCTACCCTCAGAATCACTAAAATGGTATATACCCTACATGGTGGGTTTTGACATCTAAATCATTTGGGCAGGCACTTTTAATTTGAAAATAAATTGAATATAAAATTAAAGCTTTCCACAAGCAGTATTAACTTACACAATCAGCACTTTCTTAGAAAATCACCTCAGGGCTGACTGACCTTAGCAATATGTTTGCAGTATTCACACATGACTGAATCGTTATTTTGCACTATTGCTAAATTAGAAATAAACATAAGTTTCCTTTCAGTGGAAGACAAGGTAAGCAAATTTCTGCCTCTGCCTCTCTTTCTCTTCTCTTTCTCTTTCGGTCTTAACGTGCATGTATATGTGTGTGCATACCTGCGTATACACTCCCATGTGTATGTGTATATGTGTGTGTGTGTGTGTGTATAATAGTATACATAGTATATGCATGTACACACATGCATTATGACTGAGAAGCCATTTTTCTTTTCTATGGATCTGTTTTATAGATCAGCTAATCTGTCCATCCATCCTAAGTTACAATCACCATCCAGCAGTGACTGAAGTAAACTGTAAACACATAATCTTTTCACTAGAGAGAACAACGAGGCGTCCTGCTGATAGTGTGTGCTGTAATAATTACTAAGACAACTCCTTCTTAATCAGGAAAGTCAAATTAAGTATCTTCTGTTATCAAAAGACTTTAACTCCTACTGGACACATGCTCCTAACAGAATGTGTTCTATTTGGCAATGTGGCAAAAGGCAGCACACAGAAAGAGAATGAGCTTTGGATCCATACAGACATCTCTAACATTGAATAAGTTATATAATCAATTTGATCCATTATTTCCTCATCCATTCATTATGGTTCGTTGTACTTTCCCTTCTCAAGCTTAGGTGAAAGTTTTCTCTAACCTTCCTACTTGAATATTTAGGACAACATAATTGCTCTGAAAATGTGGATTTCCTTCCAGGTGTCTAGTCACTACATTCTATCAAACTGGACCTACATGTTCTGTCTCTGGCTGAGCCGTGCTTCCGGTCACCTGCTTCAGCATGAGGACATGGACCCGCTCAGAATACCTACACATATGTGTATCCTTAGCAGCCACAGCATCTGGGTGCAGCTACCACGGTAGGTAACTATGTGCTAGATTCATATAGGAAAAGTTATGCCTAGGGTATGTTTATGTTTTAACAGAAAATTTGGTTCTAAGCCTAAACTGAGAGATCGCTGAGACTATAAGTAAGTCTTATGCAGGGAAGTAAAGTTATAGAAATACAATTCCTACATCACTGCAGACGTCGCCTCCTTTACTGAGATGATAGCACCTGTTTCACGGGATCTCTGAGGATGTTCAAATGAAGCACACAGAGCAATGCCTCACATATAGTAAACTCTGGATGGTTTGAATAAGGAGAGAATTTTTATTTTAAATCCCAGATCAAGACTTTTTTTTCCCCAGAAAATGTAAGTAAAATTAATAAAATAGCATCTTTGAAAACGGGCACTAAGCAAGGTAATCTGATATATTAATAACTTGCCTCTTTTTTGAGCCTCTGAAACACTTTTGACTTTTCCAACCAGCATTGTTATGTGCATAGTTTATAAAATCAGTGTTATGAGATCAGGGTTGCCTTTTCCTATGTAATTTTATATATTAGCTAACATGTTTTCAATGTTACAACTCAATAATGTAAGTCTTGGAGCATATGCAGTGCTTGTAGTATATTAACTGCCTAACAAATATCAACTGTGGCTAAAGCTCAAGTAGTAGGGTGAGATATTGGAAATTAATTATGGTTACAGTGTATTGTTCTCCACTGACTGAAATCTGAATCCAAGAAGAAGCTTTATCCTTCTCCTTTTATCTGAGTTTCTTAAAATTCAGTCCACAGTCTCTGCTTTCTCTATTAATGTGGATGACTTTCTTAATCACAATCATGGCTTCAAGATGTAAGTTCAATAAATCTGTCTCATTCACACTGCATTTCTACTAGTCTCTATAAGGATCACTAATGTGTTCATTAATCCATATAGTTTAGACCCATTTCCTAGGTTCTACCCCTCAAATTCCACTGCCTACTAGGTTATTTTCCCTTGAATGCTGCTGCTCCTGCTGCTAAGTCGCTTCAGTCGTGTCTGACTCTGTGCGACCCCATAGATGGCAGTCCACCAGACTCCCCCGTCCCTGGGATTCTCCAGGCAAGAACACTGGAGTGGGTTGCCATTTCCTTCTCCAATGCATGAAAGTGGAAAGTGAAAGTGAAGTCGCTCAGTCTTGTCCAACTCGTGGGGTGCCATTGCCTTCTCCATTTCCCTTGAATACTACATAGGAATCTTGAACTTATTTTGTCCAAAATACAAATCATCACTTTTTCCACCCGAACCTAATATGTTTCCCATCTTATCTAATAACACTGTCACTCATCCTGTTGCTCAAGGCAATTTCTTGGGAATCATTCTATATTTTTCTCTCGCCTTCTCAAATCTAATTCTCCTATGTCTGACTCTCTCTAGTTCAGCTGATGCTTTCGAATGTCCATACTGTCTCTAGCGCAAATTATGATAATGACATGCTGCTGGTCTTCAGGGCTCCAGTCTGTAACTGTCCTGTCAATTCCCCAAAATTTTGTCAGGGTCTTTTTATGAAACACAAATCTGATTCTGTCACTGTCCTACTTCATTTGCTTCTTACCACATTCCCTACAGGCTAAAAATTAATTTTCAGAAAAATCTAAAAGTGCTCCATGATTTAGTACATGTCTACATGCTTTGTCACATACCAGTAACAACAACAAAAAAGTGCTCCAGGCATTCTAAACTGTGTGAGTTATTCCAAATGAGACATTCTCATCACATCGTCTACTCTTTACTCAGGTTTTTCTTATAGCCTGTAATGATCTCTTTTTTTTTTTTTTCTTTAATGCCTGTTTCTCTTTAAAAACTCTGATTGAGGGGCTCTGACCCTGTGAATCTTTCCCAAATGGAGGAGGCAGTGCTTTGCAGTTCTATTATATGGTCTCTCATAAGTAGAGAGCATAATCTAAAATGGAAAATAACACATACGTAATTGTATATGAGACCTTCTCTGCATTTTTTCTGTGATAACTTTGAAATCAGAGGTATAATCCTTGCTTGACACAATATTTGATGCCTGACAAAGAGCACAGATTTGATAAATGTGGTCTATGTACTAATAAAGTTTATCTAACATGAAAATGATGTCCACAGAAAAGCTTTGCAAAGTCCAAGTGGGCATTACTTAACAAGGCCTGCCATGGATGATTTAATTCATTTGAGAATTTACCATATTTGACTTTGCTACTTACTATTTGATTAGTGCCCTGACACAGTAAGGTTTTATGCTAACCTGGAAATTTCTGCTCAATAGAAAAGAAAACTGTGATAGTTATATGTCTGGTATGAAATTAACTAGCTTTGTTTTGAATAGAGACACTCAGAAATGAACCTCAGCCAGTAACAGAATGATTCAAGTCACAGACTGGATGGATACATTGGGCCAAAGTAACTATTCCAGTGCTATTACTTAATTCTTTGAATTTGCATGGTCAACCAGTCAAATCATGTTTATTTCCTTGGTTCACAAGAAAATTTTTGGTTAAATGAACTATACAATTTATCAATATCAAATTATAAAACAGCCCCCCAGGGAATAAACCCCTCAGTTCTGGAAGGTCAGTTCATTCAATTGTACCTTTGGAAAACATCACAAATTAGTGAGATTTCTGCCAATGTGATGATAAATAAGAATATATTCATTATAAAATTACAGCAATTCTATCTATATTGTCTCCCTTCCAAGAATGTTTCATTTCCTATATAACACAAAGCCCAATTCTTCTTATAATTAGAAGGAAGTTCTTCAACATTTTTTTTTCTGTAAATGGCCCTAGCAACAAAAATAATAAAGTTTGGGGGGAAATCTCTTCACAAGAAAATTTATAATGGTGAAAACTTATTGTATTAAAATAGGGTTTGTTTCATAATTTGTTGTATATGCTATCAAATATTGAATAGTTTTTAAATCTATGTAGCAAAAATAGAATTTATCTGATGGCAAAATTCCGGCTGCAAGGAGTAAAGTAATATGCAAAGCATTCAGGCATAATAAAAATAAATACTCTTGTTTAGAGAATCAACAGTATATTTCTATCACAGTCTGACTACTCATACTATCATGCTTATTCTGACTAATATTTAATAATAATTCAATAAATGTTTTCCAGGAACACATCTCAAGAAAAATAGTGATGCTGCTATTCCTGTTTTGCAAAATTACAATTGAGACGTGGAATCATCATTTAAAAATTTAATGCTGTGTATAAACAAGCAATAAATTGTGTCTTAAGGGAAATGTTAATTTCCTTTAAAATTTTAACAACCTCTATTAACTTTGTTTCCAATATACACAATTAAACAAAAGAAAATGTAAATAAATATAAATAAAAATTTTTATTGATAGATTTCTTATGTAGTTTACAATATTCTCAAAATTAATGCTGTGATTCTAGGTGCAGAATTTTCTCAGAGAATCTCTAGGCTTATTATTAGAAGTCATGAGAAGGAAACCAATTCATAGCTATTACAGAATAACCAGGTGTAGACTGTAAGTGGATCAATGAGGTGTCATAGTCACCCAGATCAGATCCTGTCAAAAGGTCCTCACAAACTAGTAATGAAAGACAAGCTCTGTCAACAGTAGTCAAGAAGCTGTTATACACTTTTAACAGAGCGATTCTGAGATCACAATGTGCACAGAATCCTACATGAAATGGCTCAAATGACTTCACTGTCAGGAAGCGTTTAACAGGACGCTTCTCGTGTGCTGTTATGGATCTGTCAGGAAACCTTTGGCCCTTATTAATTCCTGAATATTCAGGAATTAAGAGGAGAGGCCCGCCTTTCCAGGGCCTGAGCAATCCAGGCATTTGTTAGTTTCTCATTATGGTGATAAGTACCCTCTTCTCTCTTTAATAGGGATCGCCTTGTGTTTTGTAAGTCTGGAATTTTAATCTTTGCTGAGAATAACAACAGTATATATGCCCACGCCATGTTGATTAAAACACTTTGCTCCATCAGAGCTTTGGTCCCCGTGCCTTTCTTTCTTTCTTTCTCTCTCTCTCTCTCTCTCTCTCTCTTTCTGGCTGATTTCCTGGAGCACGGAAGCCAGCTGCATAACCCAGGGAATATCAGCCTCTTTCCTTCTTTCACTCTCTCATCGTCACTCCGGACCACCAGGTTCTGGTCCATTAACGGACCAACAAGTGGCGCCCAGAAACAGGGACTCTGGTGCACGTGGCAACATTCGGAGGGAGTGACCCCCAGGGCCTATTGAGGCCGGTAAGTACTAAGACATGGGTCAATCGGCTAGAAAGCTCCCTCACTTTTCTAGTTTACATCAGCATATTTAAAGTTCAGGGATTTTCGGTTTCATGCCAGAGAACAGAGGCTTGCCTTCAGAGAGTGGTTGAATGTAACCCTTGGTTCCCTAATGAAGGTAGTTTCGATAGATTTCTGGCCCCTATGGGCTCTCACTGAAGCTGTGATTCTGCCATTTCAAGGTAATTCTAGCCCTCATGATATTCGGCAACAGGCAGAACACTTATTACATGAATATAATTTAGACAATGATACCTTACAAAAGGCCCAGTTAGAACAACAAAAGATATTTCAAGATTTTCCCACCAACCCTACCCTGGTTGCTCCAAGCGCTCCTCCCCTGCCGGAGGGCACATATCCCAAAGTCCCTCCCTCCTTAAAATCTAATGATTTTGACAACAACTCCCTCAAGACACCTTTTAACATTAATACCGACAACACCTTTTTGAATAACAATAATCTACCCCCTTCGCATCAGAGGCTCTCTGAATTGCTGGCTTTGCAATCACAAGTCTCTGAAGCTGATGGTTTTTCTGCCTTTCCAGTTTTAAGAAATGCTGACGCTCAAGGGCAGATAATACCCCAATATGAAGGTATTAACTTTTTTCACATGCAACAAATGAAAAAGGTTATAACTATGTATGGCCCACATTTGCCTTTTACTAGACTGATTCTAAATGCTATGGTGTCTTCTATTGGAACCTTTATTCCCTATGATTGGCAAATTTTAATAAAAGCTCTCCTTAAACCAGGAGAGTATCTTCAATGGACAATGTGGTTTCAAGATATAGTCAGAGCTCATGCTAACAGAAATGCTCAAGCTGGCGCTCCCCAAAACCAAATTACTTTTGAAATGTTAACTGGCACCGGACAATTTGACACTATAGAAGCTCAAATACAATGCCCTCCTTTGTTGCATTATCAATTAAAAACAGTGGCCCTTGAAGCTTGGGATGGAATTCCTCCTCAAGGGGAGCCTACAGGTAGCTACATTAAAATATTGCAGGGACCTAATGAAACATATGCTGATTTCTTAGCTAGATTAGAAACTGCTATTTCCCATTGGAAATAGTAATTGGAGAAGAAGCTAAAAGGCAACTAGAGAAATTACTTGCTTATGATCAAATCAGGAATGTCAAAGGGCTATAGCCCCAATTCGTGATACAGAGACTATTTTTGATTATTTGAAGGCTTGTCGCAAAATAGGATCAGAAACTCAAAAGATGCAAATGCTAGCTAAAACAATGGTTGCTGCCTTAAGAAAAGGAAAATGAAGGATGCTTTACATGTGGAAATAAGTACCATTTAAAAAGGGACTGCCCTAAGAAAGCTAAAAAAACAAACAAACAAACAAACAAACAAACAAAAAAACCTGCCCTCACTGCCGAGGAATGCATTGGGCCAAAGAGTGTAAATCTAAATTTGATACTGAAGGGAAACCGATTCCAGGAAACTCCAAGCAGGAGACCCTCCAGGTCCCATTCAACAAAAACCAGGGGCAAATTCCACCTTTTCCCTCAAACCCTCAACATCTGGCAGTGCTGCCGTTGATACACCAGCCCTAAATGACTTTCTCCTTTACCCTCAAGCATTCCTCTCTAGAATACCTACTGGACTTTTTGGGCCCCTGCCCCCACAAACCTTCGGTCTTTCACTTGACCAATCTAGTTGGACTTAACAGGCAGGAGGGCCAGCGGTCTCCAAATGGAGAAAATAGGCTGCAAGTATCAGACATTTTTATCTCTCTTAAGCGGCAGGAGGAAACAAACTAGTGATATTTCTTTCTTTCTTTTTTTTTTCCTTCTCTATACAAATTTAAAAAGAGGTTTCTCTTAAAATTCTGTGCTGCCATAACGACACCTGGTTCCACCTGAACTTAACTTTTCTCAAACCTTGAACTAACTGATGCGTTTTTCTTACGGAAATGTTTGTCTTAAGCTATGTTAATGAACTATGTATTTACCCTAGATTCTTTCAAGTCAGTTCTGCCTAAGACTAAGAACTGACTTGACAAACCAGTATGTTTTACTCATGCAAATGTTCTCTTAAGCCATGTTAATGAAAATGTATTTGCTTGGAAACCTGCCTTTCTTCAAGATTCATGTCAATTATTTTGTGGCCCAGGACAACTCACCTGGTGCCAAGGTTATCTCAAAATGCATGTTGTGGGTGAGGGGCCTGGTGTTATTCTCTTCAGTTTTGAAACATTTCCTTTCTCTAATTAAGCAGACTGCTGGTAGTTATATGACACCTGGCTAAAGACTAGCAGGGGGGCACTCTTTCTGCCCCCTTCTGATGCCTATGTCAGAAGCTTTCTCTATCTCCCTCATACTTTAATAGAATGTTATTCAATTTGAGAACACATTACAAACTTCTACCAATTTCCAATTAGCTTTTCTAAAATATTTTAGAGAAATTTCATTTCATTATCCTTCTGGTAAGCTGTGGAATTTTTTCAAAAACACTGAATTTATTATTTCTTGCATTTCTTTTATATAGATGGGACTAAAAATGCCAAAGCTTCTTTCTAGTCTCTTAAAAAAATATAAAGTCTTTCATACTAAATTCCATTCTGCTCAACAAAATAAATTATATGCTCTTATTCAAGTTATTTGCCTACACTCATCCTTACCCCATTAATATAGTCTCTGATTCTAAATATTCAGTTTTTGTATTAAGAAATATAGAAACCTCCACCATAAACTCCTAGTTCTATTAAAACAGACAATGGCCCTCCCTATATTTCTAGACACTTTAAACAATTTTTACCATCTTTTTCTATTAAACATATTACAGGTATTCCTTATAATCCACAGACACAAGACATTGTCAAACAAACACATCACACACTAAAGTTACAAACAGAAAAAATTAAAGAAGGGGGAATACACAGGTACACTACTGTCTTATCTAAAACAGACTTCACTAGAGTCCAACATAAGATATTTTCTAAACCTATAACTATTGTTAATACAGCTTTATTTGTTTTAAATTCTTTAAACCTACTGTCACGCAAGTGTATGCTCCTCGGTTCTTTGTCTCGTCACAACAAAGATTTGGAGTAACGGACATTAAAGCCCCTCGGCGGGTCACAGCTCTCGGAGGACAGACCGTGTTATAGCTCTTAAATAAATCACTGTTACAGCTCAGTGTTACAGCTCTATTTATTTAGATGATAGCAGGAAAATCCATCTTTGAGGTGTGAGGGCACTTCGATCCAAAGACGGGAAGAGAAGAGAGCCAATCGTGTGGGAGAGAGAGAGAGAAGGAGAGAGAGAGAGAGAAGGAGAGAGAGAGGGGGAGAGAGAGAGTCGTGGGAGAGAGAGAGAGAAGAGGGCTTTGGCTCCTCTTTTTGTATGTTTTTTGTTCCCCCTGGGCCTGTCCTATGCAAATTGGGCTTAGGCAGGAGCGTTGTTTGTTTTACCTGAGGTTCTCACTCCGGTCCTCAGACCTTCCTTTGTTCTATTTTCACGGGCTTTCCCCTTCCAGGTCTTTTAGCCACTGCCATTTTGGACTCTTTTTCCCTATTCTAGCTACCTAACACTACCACAGGGAAATATTGTAACAAGAGCAGAAAAACATTTCGAGGAATTGAAGGACACTTCTCTTATTCTGCCCATTTGGTACCAAGACGGGTTCAATAATCAATAGAAATCTGGGAAATTAATCTTACAGGGAAAGGGATATGCTTGTATTTCCCCAGATGGATCCAACACACTTTTTCCTCAGAAAATTCGACCCAAGGGGGCCCCGATATTCAAAATGGAGATGAAACAACAAGAACCCCGAGAGGAAGAAAATTCCAATACGGGCCATGGCGGCTCTAAAGATCTCCAGAAAGCACCACCCTTGGCGGCATCAACCCTATGACCTCCCCTCTTGGGGACAGAAAAAAACCCTTGCTAACAAGGCTGAAAATTTGGTCTCTCAACAGGGAATGCCTCAGAGTTCTGAATACATTTTCCTGCTAGCCTGTATCTCCCAAACTTAACTGGCCTTACTTACCCAACCCCCCTTTATTACAGGTCATAAAACAGACAGAGAAAAGACCGATCATATCAACCAATGACTCCACCCATATGCCCCCTCCCTGGAACCCTCACACCCTGGGGAGGAGGGAAAACTAATTAACATTTCTTTAGGCTATGAAGTCCTTCCACTGCCTGGGCCCAGGAAAATTATGCATAAACGTCGGGTGACAAACTTGGGTTTTCATCCTGCCTCCAAAAGAAGACTTTCAGACATTGCTGCCCTTTCTCTGTCTGTGAACCATGTTTATACTACTGAAACTTTAGGGAAAGAGTTAGGGAATGAACAAAAAACATATATTATGCTGCTTAAGTGGCTTAAAAGGTTACTAACACTATGTTGAAACATTACCATGAAAAAGGACTTCTTGGCTGGCTTGACAGTGGAATGACACCCTCCTCCTCCTCCTGGAATAATCCTCTGATAAACAAATTGGGCCTGAACTATGAGATATATAAAACATAAGAACGTGCTGCCAACACCAGAGAACTTGGGACTCGGACCAGACATTTCACAGGGACCAGTGGTCATAGGAACTATTTCTTTTGCTATAATCAGTCATATTTTATACAGGCCTGTGTCCCACTTACAATTTAATCTGTAACTTGTATTAATTGCCAATTTTGTGTTACTCCTGTTCAATTCAATTATAGTACCTACAACTGGGAACAAATCAAATTTCATTTTCATAATAATGCCTCTCTGAATGTACAATTACTGCAAAAGAAAATCTTTGAAACTTTTTATAAACATCTGCCCTCTTCCACTAATTTGGAAACTTTAGCTGAACAAATTATCTGGGCTAGACCCACAAGGATGGTTTCAAAGTATTACCCACAGCATCAGGTCTAGAACTGTAACTTTGGTGATTGTCTTGATAATTGTATTTGTTGTTTATCATCGCCTTTCTATAAGGTTGGTTAACACTAACCAAACTAATTTGGTCAGGACCTTTTTTACAAATAAAATAAAATAGGGGGAATTGTCAGGAAGCATTTAACAGGACACTTCTTGGGTGCTGTTATGGATCTGTCAGGAAACCTTTGGCCCTTATTAATTCCTGAATATTCAGGAATTAAGAGGAGAGGCCCACCTTTCCCGGGGCTAAGGAATCCAGGCATTTCCTTTGTTAGTTTCTCGTTATGGTGATAAGTACCCTCTTCTCTCTTTAATAGGGATCACCTTGTGTTTTGTAAGTCTGGAATTTTAATCTTTATCTTTGCTGAGAATAACTACAGTATATATGCCCACGCCGTGTTGATTAAAACACCTTTGCTCCATCAGAGCTTTGGTCCCCGTGTCTTTCTTTCTTTCTCTTCCTCTCTTTCTGTTTATCTCTCTATTTCTGGCTGATTCCCTGAAGCGCGAAAGCCAGCTGCGTAACCCAGGGAATATTAGCCTCTTTCCTTCTTTCACTTTCTCATCGTTGACTCCGGACCACCATTAAAGGACCAACAGTTCACTACTCAGGCAAGTCTACAACTAAATTATGAAATGTTTTACATATACATTGAATATTTAGGCTCCAGGTAGCTTTAAATATCATTGTTTCAATTAATAATTTTAATGAACCTCTTCTCCAAAAATTATAAGAATTACTTGTAATTCTTACAAAAATTATTTGTAAGAATTACAAACAGCATTTTGGAAAGAGTATCAGTGCATTCAGCTATTCTGTACCTAATTCCCTCATTCTTACTTTCCTTTTCCAACTTTGAGATTTGAATTTATTTGTATAAAATATACATTATTTAACTAATTTAAAACTTTAATAAAATGTACCCATTGTTGGCTGGCTAAAAGATAGACATTAGTATATTTTATAAATAAATTCTATAGTATCTCAAGTCTAAGACACCTAATAAGGAGTGATAGTTTTCATTAGTAAAATAAGGGTTGGTGAAATTAATTCAGAATACATTTGATGAGAAGGAAAATCAAATAGAAAGGACATAATTTGGAAAACATTCAAAGCAGAATATATTACAAAGAAAATATAGTAAAACTTGGATTCATAATTAATAAAATTTAGAGAAACTAGAGCTAAACAGAATACAGCATTCAGATGGAAACAGAAGTAGATGATAAAATTTAAAAAAAAAAACTAAAGGTAAAGTATGAGTTTGAATTATCCAAAAGGCACATATTCATGTTATACTGCCACATGCTCCTACCCAAGATACAGTTCTGCCTGTAAGTACTCATCTGGAGGTGTGGACATGTAATGGTCTCACAAAATTCATATTGTTCTCTTTGTTAAGAGAACTGACAGAATTTTCAAATTCTTTATATATTGCTTTATTTCTAGGATTAAGGATATTATATATATATATAAAAATCATCTGTAAAGTTACCAGTGAAGACTTATATTGACAGTTCATAATTTCTAGAAATAAAGGCCTGTATTTAATGAGTGAGGGAGAAAAACAGCGATTGAGAGAAGAGAATGTGTAAACTTTTCTTTCATGACTTTCAGGTGTTCAACTCATCTTTCTTTTAAGGGCTTCTCCTCTAGATACTAGTTATACACGTATATATTTAATCTAACAGACTCGATTCAATCCACAAATAATTGTGTGGCTAAAGATAAGACAAATGAAGACATATCTTTCCTATACACTATATAACTTCCAGTTAGCTAAAGTCATTTTCTACATACAGATTCATCTCAAGTCTGTGAGAGTTGATGGGTAGGAGCAATATCAGGTGGAGCAGTAATGGTACATTGATACTGTCCTTCCTCCTCTCATCCCACCCATTAAGTGTAGCTATATTTATGATCACATATGTAGGTGCCTAGGGAAAAAAAATAAGTAGGGAAAAGAGTCCTTCTATAGCTTTATAATACTGACAAAACCTGGATAAATAATTATTTTCCCTACATGGCTCTGAAACAAATTTAAGCATTTTTCTTTTATTATCAATATTATCACATTGTGTGAAGGCACAGGAAATTGACTGCTGTAGAAAGTCATGGTATTTATATCTTTATCTATCACTAAATCTAGATTTAGTGAACTTTTAAAACACAAGTACAGTAATTTTATCTTTCTTAACTAAAGAGTACAATATATAAATCTACAAAAACTTCAGCTAAACTATACTTTGCAGTCAGAACCTGAGTTGTATTAATCATCTAATATATTAGTAACTACCTCACCTTAAGCAAGCCATTTAATCTTATTGTATTTCAATTTTAAAATCTGAATTACAGGTATAAAATAATATCTCCAAATATTATGAGGCTGAAAAGACATTATGATTCTATGAAATATGATTACATAATAAAACTTTACATTGTATTGTAAAGCAAAATGGTCATATATTAGCTAAAATTTATTCAGTGCATAGTAATATGAGATACCAATCACCTCTATACCAAACTCTCTGAAATAACACTACTCAATTATTATTTAATTGTCATTTAATAAACAAAGAAAAGCAGCAAAAGCAGAAGATATAAAAAGAGGTGGCAAGAGCACACTGAAGAATGCTACAAAAAAGATCTTCATGACCCAGATAACCATGATGGTGTGATCACTCACCTAGAGCCAGACATCCTGGAATGCTAAGACAAGTGGGCCTTAGGAGGCACCACTGCAAACAAAGCTGGTATAAATCATGGAATTCCAGTGGAGCTAATTCAAATCCTAAAAGATGATGCTGTGAAAGGGCTGCACTCAGTATGCCAGCAAATATGGAAAACTCAGCAGTGGCCGCGGTACTGGAAAACATCAGGTTTCATTCCAATCCCAAAGAAAGGCAATGCCACAGAATGCTCAAACTACCGCACAATTGCACTCATCTCACACGCTAGGAAAGTAATGCTCAAAATTCTCCAAGACAGGCTTTAATAGTACATGAACTGTAAACTTTCAGATGTTCAAGCTGGATTTAGAAAAGGCAGAGTAACCAGAGATCAAATTGCCAACACCTGCTAGATCATTGAAAAAGCAAGAAAGTTCCAGAAAAACATCTACTTCTGCTTTATTGACTATGGCAAAGCCTTTGACTGTGTGGATCACAACAAACTGTGGAAAATTCTGAAAGAGATGGGAATACCAGACCATATGACCTGCCTCCTGAGAAATCATATGGCAGGTCAGGAAGCAAAAATTAGAACTGGACATGGAATAACAGACTGGTTCCAAATAGGAAAAGGAGTACATCAAGGCTGTATATTGTCAGCCGGCTTATTTAACTTATATGCAGAGTACATTATGAGAAGCACTGGCCTGGATGAAGCAAAAGCTGGAATCAAGATTGCCAGGAGAAATATCAATAACCTCAGATATGAAGATGACACCACCCTTATGACAGAAAGCAAAGAAGAACTAAAGAGCCTCTTGATGAAAGTGAAAGAGGAGCCTGAAGAAGTTGGCTTAAAGCTCAACATTCAGAAAACTAAGATCATGGCATCTGGTCCCATCACTTCATGGCAAATAGATGGGGAAAGAGTGGAAAGAGTGACAGACTTTATTTTTGGGGGGGCTCCAAAATCACTGCAGATGGTGACTGTAGCCATGAAATTAAAAGACGCTTACTCCTTGGAAGAGAAGTTATGACCAACATAGATAGCATATTGAAAAGCAGAGACATTACTTTGCCAACAAAGGTCCATCTAGTCAAAGCTATGGTTTTTCCAGTGGTCATGAATGGATGTGAGAGTTGGATTGTGAAGAAAGCTGAGTGCCGAAGAACTGATGCTCTGAACTGTGGTGTTGGAGAAGACTCTTGAGAGCCCCTTGGACAGCAAGGAGATCCAAGCAGTCCATCCTAAAGGAATTCAGTCCTGAATATTCATTAGAAGGACTGATGCTGAAGCTGAAACTCCAATACTTTGGCCACCTGATGTGAAGACCTGACTCATTTGAAAAGACCCTGATGCTGGGAAAGATAGAAGGCGGGAGGAGAAGGGGACAACAGAAGATGAGATGGTGGGATGACATCATTGACTCAATGGTTATGAGTTTGAGTAAACTCCAGGAGTTGGTGGTGGACAGGGAAGCCTGGCCTGCAGCAGTCCATGGGGTCGCAAAGAGTCAGACACCACTGAGCGACTGAAATGAAACTAAAAAAGTGAACAAATACCTCTAGCATTGCACAGCTAATAAGTGGCAGATCATTTAATAAATTTTTCATCTTATTTTTTTGCAAGTATTCAATATGTATACATATAGGGAGAAGGCATCAGCCACCCACTCCAATACTCTTTCCTGGAAAATCCCATGGACAGAGGAGTCAGGACACAACTGAGCGTCTTCACTTTCACTTTTCACTTTCATGCATTGGAGAAGGAAATGGCAACCCACTACAATTTTCTTGCCTGAAGAATATCAGGGACAGGGGAGCCTGGTGAGCTGCCATCTATGGGGTCGCACAGAGTTGGACACGCCCGAAGAGACTTAGCAGCAGCAGCAGCATACATATTATATATATATACATCTCATAAAAACAGAAAATATACTGACAAAATTATCTTTAGGGAAATGTTATGCTGACTAGAAAAATAAATATATTTCTTTTGTTGATTATTTTCAATATTAATAATTGACAGAGTTAGAAAACCAGTAACTACATAGAAGATTTGAACAACTCTATCAACCAACTTAACCGAGTAGACAATTACAGAACATTTCACACAAAAGTAAATGAATATGCATATCTTTCAAGTGCGTACAACCTACTTCTGAAGATTAGACATGGTTTGGTGCTATAGTACAAGTTTCAATATAATTAAATGATTCACGTCATACAATGTGTTTCTTTGGTCACAATGGAAATAATAAAATTCAGTAACAGAAAGATAAATTTATATGGGAACTAAATAACATTTAAATAGCTCAGAGGTCACATAAAATTAAACAAAGGAAATTATACATATTTTATACTTGCTAAAAGGAAAAATGCAACATATTAATAATAAAGAACTAACGTGGACATGTGTACAATTATAAAGACTTTAAAGTTCATCTCTCAGCAATTAAAAGTACAACCTGTCAAAGCATGAGAAAAGTAGACTGGATGTGAGCTACACTACAGTTTTAGCCTAATTGATATATATGGGACACTATAAACAACAATGGTAGAATATTCTTATAAGGTACACATGTATACACACCAAGATAAACAACAAGCTGGGCCATAAAAAATGATTTGGAAGATGTGAAATATTTGCTATTTTACATAGTGTAATACCTAGTAAAGAAGTAGTGCATGCTCAGTTGCTTAGTCATGTTCAACGGTTTGTGACCCCATGGGCTGTAGACCGCCAGGCCCCTCTGTCTATGGGATTCTACAGGCAAGAATGCTGGAGTGGGTTGCCACTTCCTTCCTAAAGGGATCTTCCCAACACAGGGATTGAAGCTTCATCCCCTGCATCTCTTACATTGGCAGACGGGTTCTTTACCACCTAGCCACCTGGGAAGCCCAATGCAGAAGTAGTAAATCAATAATAATAAGAATCCAGAAAAATTTCAAATATGTGGAAATTATTCCTCATACACTGAAATAATGCACAGGTCTAGTAAGCAATCACAAGGGAGTAGTTTATCTATCAGTATGTCCACGCGTTATGAAAACGTCTTTTCTTCCTTTGTGGCAGAAAAATGTACAACTTTGGTATACTCTTTTACCTTTATATGATCATCCCTGCTGGGCAGTACTAAGTTGCCTCAGTCGTGTCCAACTCTCTGCAACCCCATGGACTGTAGCCCACCAGGTTCCTCTGTCCACGGGATTCTCCAGGCCAGAATACTGGAGTGGGTGCTCTGCCATCCTCCAGGGGATCCTCTGTGTCTCAAGTTGTGTCCCATCAACCCAGGGATCAAACCTGTGTCTCAAGTCTCCTGCATTGTCAGGTGGATTCTCTACAACTAGCACCACCAGGGAAGCCCATGTGATCATCCTTAAGTATCTCTAATTCTAAATACCATTTATTTCTAATTCCAAAGATAACTTTAGAAAATATTTCAAACAAAATGATATTAAAATACGAGAGAACAATTTAGGGACATAGGTAAAGAAACATTTAGAGGAAAATTTATATCTTTAAATATTTCTATTAAAAATAGTAACTTATTATCTTATAATTCTATATGATAGAGATCCTGGGTCAGAAAGATCTTCTGAAGAAGGAATAGGCTACCCACTCCAGTAGAATCTACCTGTAATGCAGGAGACTTGGGTTCACTTCCTAGGTTGGGAAGATCCCCTGGAGAAGGAAAAGGTTACCCACTCCAGTATTCTGGCCTGGAGAATTTCATGGACTGTATAGTCCATGGGTTCACAAGAGTTAGACACGACTGAGCAAATTTCACTTTCATTTTTTTCAGAGATTCAGAGCCATAAGTTTCCACTATCAAAAAAAAAAAATTGGGAAAAAATAGTTAATTATAAGGAAGTAAAAATAAAAATAAGGTTAAAAATTAATGGAACAGAAAATTAGAGTAAAAAAATTCAACAAGACCAAACTGGGTCTTTGAAAGTTTAACAGTATGTATATGTACTGAATATAAAGAAGGAAAGAAGGGGAGAGAGAGAAAACACAAGGTACAAATACCATAATGGCCAAATCTACAAATAACACAAATGTCCCTTAACAAATGAACAGGTAAATAAAACACAGTGTATTTACACTAAGATGGGACACTAGTCCATAGTAAAAGGAAAAGACTCTTGATATATGCAAGCAACAGGATAGTTCTCAAAGGTATCAGGTTCAGTGAAAAAGACTCAATTTTAAAAGAATACATGCCCTGTGATTCCATTTGTGTAACATTACTGAAATAATATAATTATAAAGGAACACAAAATAGCAGATGGTGATGAAGAACATCAGAGAATATAAAGGAGTATATCGTGACAGATTTCTTTATGATGATAGAATAATTCTGTATCTTGATTTGCTGATGGTTACACAAATTGATGCAGAACTTCACAGAACAATGCACACATTTATATATGCATGTAAAAAATGATGAGCACCGAGTAAGGTATGTTGTCCAGTTAAATGTCATGGTTTTGGTATCCTGCTATAAGCCAGATAGGTCTCCCACATGTAGGAGAACCTGGGTAAAACCTTCATATGACTTTAGGTGATAAACAGGGATGACCATTGTTAAACCAAACAACATAAATAAATGTCAACATCATGTTCATGGAATGAAGCCCATCACAAAAAAATGGTGAACTAATTATGTGACAGAAAGCAAATGAATAGGTTGAATGACCCAAAGGCAGAGACATGGACTGCAAAGCAATATGACAGAATTCTTGGGGTGATCAAAATATCCTGTATCTTGATCATGGTGGTAGTTTCACAGGTTTATACAACTCTCAAAACTCACCAAACTGTACATTTTACATGGATTCAGTTTATTATATGCAAATTATTCCTCAATAAAACACAAAAGGTAAAATAAAGGAGGAAGGAAAGGTGCCTTGGGAGTGTTTCAATTACCTGCCTGAGGGTCATAGTTCAAATGTTTTCTGTTAACTTTGTTTACATATTAAAAATTACAATACAATTTTAAATAAATAAAGAAATGCAAGACATTTAATCTCTGCATGAACATATTTCAAAGCTTTGTGGAAAACATGTCAAAGATCACTTACTTCAATTTATACTCAGCAAGCTTCATTTCCAGTTTTGTAAAATGCATGATTTATGTTTATGAATACTATAGTCAGGTCAAAGAAAACTATTAAGAGAAGCCAATTTTTTACTGGCTAATACAGTCAGAAATTAAAAAAACTTTACCACTTATGTAAGCATCACAGGTAAGAGGTGGGGAAATATAACCCAGTAAATAATCATGTGAAAGTATACTCATGCATTTGTGGCATGCTATTACCTTAAGTCTCCTTTTACTATCTTTAAGTGTATCTTACTATAACTTGTAATTAATCTCTTAATAAAAATTTGGAACATTATATTTACAATTAGCTGATTTCAATAGACTATATCATTTTTTGTTTCTCATAGACTGGATTCCCCAGAAGTAGACTTGGAGATGAGGAATTTTATGAAAGTGGTTGACTAAAAAGAAGCATCATCAGGAAAGAAGCAGAAAGGGTGAAGATAATGAGAAAGGAAAAACGGCAAATGAGTTTGTGATATTATGTCTCACTGAGCTCTTAAGGAGTGGAGGATATACTTCAGTAAAGTCCCAATCAGTTGTCCCATATGAATCAGCCATTAATCAATACCCTCCCTCCCCTGACTCAATTGTTCAGTTGCCCTTATTCGGGACAACAATGGAACATAGCAAAAACCAACTTCATAAATTTTTAATCACTATTTTCTCATATATAACCAATGCTAGAGACTTTTTTTTCTCTTCAAACCAGCATATCTCCTTCAACATGAGTCCCATCCAAATTACCTACAGGCAGCCTTAGCACACAGCAAGAAACGCTACAATATGGCAGTGGTAAACAGGGCTACTTCCTATGAATAGTAATCCCCATAATGTAACCTAGCAGAGAAGGATTCAGCTCCAGAAGCCCGTGTAGCTAGAGGCATCTCTGGAACCAGCTGTTTCAGCTTAAGCTCCCTAGAAACAAAAGCTGAACTAAGGATTTAACTTGGCACTGCATAAATGTTCAGGAGTAGTGTAGGTATAGGGCTATGAGAGAAAGACGGAGGAGCTACACAGCTTGTGAAAGCTCACTAGAAGTCCAAGTGCCTGAAGATGGTAAAAGTGTCAGAAGTAATCACAGACAGAGCATTACTGTCCTCTGTTATCAGGATATTTAAGTTCTTTGGAAATTTCTGGATTTTTCAAAACTCTAATACTTCAGTAAAATATAACAATATTTTTAGCAGCTCCAACTAATTAATGATTGATTTTAATGCTTTGGGATAAATTTATTTTTGTAAGGCTAGAACAGAATAGCTTATGTACTCATAATCCATAAAACTTAAAATATTCTATTATTTTTTACTTGCTTTAATTATTGCCCTTGTGTCAATGGTACAACAGTTGTGCACTTTGAGTAAACCTAATAAATCACTCAAACTATTATTTTCTCTCCAAAATGATGTTCAGTAGTACATACATTTTTTCCCTTTCAAGAGGTCCTATATGTGTATGCATAACCAAAATAAGATAATAATAATTTTGATGGATTATAACTGAAGTTTTATTACACAGTGTCAATGGTACAACAGTTGTGCACTTTGAGTAACCCTAATAAATCACTCAAACTATTATTTTCTCTCCAAAATGATGTTCAGTAGTACATACATTTTTTCCCTTTCAAGAGGTCCTACATGTGTATGCATAACCAAAATAAGATATAATATTTTTGATGGATTAAAACTCAAGTTTTATTACACAGAGATATTTTTGCAATTAAAAACGATTACTAAGAGAAAGTGTAATTCAGCCTATATGGTTATATTGAAACACAACATGCTTACAATAAAGGTTTATTTTTGTGTTTGTCACTGGGCTAACAGATGGGGTGGATTTTAAGCTGAAGTTGGAAATGTAGGACTATTGTTTTCCTCCCTAGGAGTTTCTTCCAAGTAGCTACTAAAAGTAAATTCTAAAGTAGCTTTAAAATATCAATTTTCTAAGATGTATATATTTATTACAATATAGTCTTTACTTTTGCCAAAAAGTTTTGTGATGTAAGTGTTGATAATACACAAGAAAACAGTGTTTTTCTAGTCACTCAGCATCCAGAGAAAATAAGTTAGTGTTCAATGAAAACATCTACTAGGATTGAATACAACATGCTTTTCATACAGAGAAAATACTTGTCAACAGGACAATGAAAAAAAGAAGAGGTACAGTGAATAAAATCAAAGAAGAGAAGGACTGTATTGGATTTATGTCATGAATAGATAATTGCATTTGAGGAGGCAATTTACTATATAGTGACCCCATTCCCCATCTTCTGTCAAACTCAATTCCCCTCACTCAGATGGCATGACCTATTTCATAGGTTCTGTCTACACAAACAAAGTGAAATGGACACTTGAGCATTTATCCAGTGATTTTAATTAATGTAGATAGATTCTTCATAAATTCTGTCTTTAAGAGAAACATTTGTTTTCTATTAATTATCTAGAATAGTCCCCATTCTCTAAATTTTGACTCCCCAAACATTTTCTTAGAGACTGATTTGTTCACGGTAGTTTGATATTCTACTCTACTCCACTCTTTGGAAAATATCTGAATGATTATACATATTACATTTATTTTCAGAACCCAATTACTTGGCCTGCCTTATGAAATTTTTTTTCAGTTATCCACATTTTAACAATGTGCCAAAATAAGAATCATGCAATTTGAAATGGCTAGATCACTTTTCCCATCATATGATTTGAGCAGTGGGAATCTGGAGTTAACTTCTAGAAGCACAATTTCTAGATGTCAGAAGAGCTGATTGTCTGCTGTCTTGGCAAACATCTGTGTTTGCTGCCTAACAGATCTTTAAGATTTATATTTTAATATGATTTCATATATGTCTGTTTACAATATAATTTGACTTTGACCTATAATATACCATTTAGATCTTTAATGCCTGACATCTGCAAATAGAAAAGGGAAGTATCTATGGAACATGTTTCTAACATTTCCAAACAAAATCTCAAAGATGAAAACTCAGTATCTCTACTATCATCGACTAAAAGAAAAACCAAAAATTGTAGGAGTGTCAGGACGCCATATAGGCATCTGATGGTATTATATTCGACTCAATATGTTACCAGCCACTGAAGGATTAGCAGTGTCACATAAATAACAAGAGCTTGTTCATACAGGGCATGAGGCTTAAGCAGGAAACAGAAGTTGATCAAAGAAAAAGAAAAGGTCACATAGAAATCTTGATCAAATCTCATCTAAACAGCAACTTATGCCAGCCAGAAAGTGTTAGATCATCTATAGAATCCTAGCTATGACTTTTCAATATATTAAAAAATCTGCTTATAGAAAAAATCATTTGGGAAATAAACATAACATAATAGTGTTTGGAATAATCTCTATGAATAGATAGATTGGAAAGAAAAGTCAGAGATGTGACTGCATATGTTCACCTTGTTGAAAATTCCAAATCATGCTCCAAAATGATTTTTTGTTTTCTGGAGTACAATTGCTTTACAAAGTTGTGTTAGCTTCTGCTGTACAATAATCAGCTGCATGTATACATCTTTGCTCCTACATGTTTCTTAAAATTCCTACCAGTTTCTATTATTACCAAACCATTAAATTTTTATTACGATACCTGATATAGTATACTATATCATATTATTAAGGAATAAATCAAATATAGAAAATGATACATGCAATATTTATGTGTGGTTTACAAGTAAGATGAAAATGCATATGCCTGTTAAATTAGGTTAAGAAATAGAACTATACCAAACCTATGTAATATCTGTGTGTACATTTAATTTCAGGCTCCTCATTTTTCATAAGACGTACCTCTTATCCTAAATTTTTGCATGTCTGAATATCTTTTTTTTAAAACCAAAGATACGGATATATATTTATACAAATAGAATCATACCATGTATATTTTTTCTGCAAATTGTCTTTAATGCAACATTATACTTGGAACATTAGCTTTGTGAAATTTAAAATTCAGTTCTTAGCTGTGGGTCAATCCCTTTCATGATTAATTACAGCCCAATATATTCATACTAACCATACATGTATGCATTCTCCTGTTAATGAACATTTGCTTTGTTTTAGATTTTTGTGATTTGCAAAGCTGCTAGTGACAATATTATCCATGACTTTGGAGAAAAATTAAAACAGAATTGATAATTAAAAACTAAATGTTTGAAAACCAAGTCACTTTACCTTGTATATATGACATGTCATACACACATAAGTTGGGATATATTTGGAAAAGAGAAGATAAAGGTAATTATCAAGATGGAGTTATGAGAAACACTATGAGATTTTTCTCAAAGAAAGGGAGAGATGTCCACAACCACAAAACTGTATCATTAACAATTGAAGACAAGTTTCACGAGCAATATTTTATGCAAGAAAAAAACAATAGAACTCAAGAAGGATGATCAGACAATGGATACGTTTTATAGAAGATTTCTTACTTATTCTGGTCCATCAACTACATGTTATGGTTTACTGACTAAGTCTGTGTCTATGAGGCAAGAATAGGTAGAGAGACAGAACTTCAAGATCTCTGAATGGTGTGTGTGTGAGCTAAGTTTCAGTCATGTCCGACTCTTCGTGATGCTATGAACCAAAGAGCACCAGGCTCCTCTGTCCATGAGATTATCTGAACGGTAATCAAAAACAAATTAAAAAGTATACTGCTGTATCTTTAGGGTTTTCTATGTAGAGGATCATGTCATCTGCAAACAGTGAGAGTTTTACTTCTTCTTTTCCAATCTGGATTCCTTTTATTGATTCTTCTTCTCTGATTGCTGTGGCTAGGACTTCTAAAACAATGTTGAATAGTAGTGGTGAGAGTGGGCACCCTTGTCTTGTTCCTGATTTTAGCAAAAAAGACACATCTCATTACAAAAGATATAAAGAACAGACTATTGAACTATGCAGGAGAAGGTGAGGGTGGGATGATTTGAGAGAATAGCATTGAAACATGTAAACTAATTACCATATGTAAAATAGATGACCAGTGCAAGTTTCATGCATGAAGCAGGACACTCAAAGGTGATGCTCTGGGACAACCTAGAGGGATGGGGTGGGGATAGAGGTAGGAAGCAGTTTCAGGATTGGGGGGACCCATGTGCACCCATGGCTGATTCATGTTGATGTATGGCAAAAACATTGCTCCTTGGAAGGAAAGTTATGACCAAACCAGACAGCATATTAAAAAGCAGAGACACTACTTTGCCAACAAAGGTCCGTCTAGTCAAGGCTATGGTTTTTCCAGTAGTCATGTATGGATGTGAGTGTTGGACTACAAAGAAAGCTGAACACCGAAGAATTGATGCTTTTGAACTGTGGTGTTGGAGAAGACTCTTGAGAGTCCCTTGGACTGCAAGAAGATCCAACCAGTCCATCCTAAGGGAGATCAGTCCTGGGTGTTCATTGGAAGGACTGATGCTGAAGCTGAAACACCAATACTTTGGCCACTTGACATGAAGAACTGACTCATTTGAAAAGACCCTGATGCTGGGAAAGATTGAAGGCAAAAGGAGAAGGGGACGACAGAGGATGAGATGGTTGGATGGCATCACCAACTCAATGGACATGAGTTTGGTTAAACTCCAGGAGTTGGTGATAGACAGGGAGGCCTGGTGTGCTGCAGTCCATGGGGTCACAAAGACATGAATGAGCAACTGAACTGAACTGACCTGACCTGATGGCAAAAACCACCACAATATTGTAAGATAATTAGCCTCCAACTGAAATAAATATTAAAAATATATATATACCACTATTGTCATCAGTGCCTACATATGCTCAGAATACTCTTTAACCTGATATCACTGTTGCATTTTGGAAAAACACAGAAAGAAGGAAACTAGACATGAACAAATATAAATTACACTGGGCCACTGTGAATCTACCACAGAGGCAATTTCATGGTTTCAGGAGGCACTCTCTCTCACAGTGAAAGGAGCTTATCTTTGTTTACCAAAATAAACATAAAACCGCACACAAATACCTGATAATAGTCTTCAGTAGGTAGAATGTGCCCCATAGTGTAGAATTATATCTTAGTTAGAACCTGAAATATGATACTGTGAAAGTGCTGTGGTCAATTTGCCAACAAATTTGGAAAACTCAGCAGTGGCCACAGGACTGTAAAAGGTCAGTTTTCATTCCAATCCCAAAGAAAGGCAATGCCAAAGAATGTTCAAACTACTGCACAATAGGACTCATCTCACACGCAAGTAAAGTAATGCTCAAAATTCTCCAAGACAGGCTTCAACAATACGTGAACCGCGAATTTCCAGATTTTCAAGTTGGTTTTAGAAAACTCGGAGGAACCAGAGATCAAATTGCCAACATCTGTTAGAGCATCAAAAAAGCAAGTGAGTTCCACAAAAACTACTTATGCTTTGTTGACTATGCCAAAGCCTTTGACTGTGTGAATCACAATAAACTATAGAAAATTCTGAAAGAGATGGGACTACCAGACTACATGACCTGCCTCCTGAGAAATCTGTATGCAGGTCAAGAAGCAAGAGTTAGAACTGGACATGGAACAACAGACTGGTACCAAATAGGAAAAGGGGTACATAAGGGCTGTATATTGTCACCCTGCTTATTTAACTTATATGCAGAGTACATTATAAGAAATGCTGGGCTGGACGAAGCACAAGCTGGAATCAAGATTGCTGGGAGAAATATCAATAACCTCAGATATGCAGATGATACCACCCTTATGGCAGAAAGCAAAGGACTAAAGAGCCTCTTGATGAAAGTGAAAGAGGAGAGTGAAAAAGTTGGCTTAAAACTCAACATTCAGAAAACTAAGATCATGGCATCTGGTCTCACCACTTCATGGCAAATAGATGGGGAAAAAGTGGAAACAGTGACAGACTTTATTTTTTTTGGGGGGGGGGAGGGGGCCTCCAAAATCACTGCAGATGGTGACAGCAGCCATGAAATTAAAAGACGCTTACTCCTTGGAAGAAAAGTTATGACTAACCTAGACAGCATATTGAAAAGCAGAGACATTACTTTGCCAACAAAAGTCTGTCTAGTCAAAGCTATGGTTTTTCCAGTAATCATGTATGGATGTGAGAGCTGGACTGTAAAGAAAGTTGAGTGCCAAAGAACTGATTCTTTTAAACTGTGGTGTTGGAGAAGATTCTTGAGAGCCCCTTTGACAGCAAGGAGATACAACCAGTCTTTTCTAAGGGAGATATGTCCTGAGTGTTCACTGGAAGGACTGATGTTGAAGCTGAAACCCCAATATTTTGGCCACCTGATGAGAAGTACTGACTCATTTGAAAAGACCCTGATGTTGGGAAAGATTGAAGGCAAAAGGAGAAGGGGACGACAACAGAGGATGAGATGGTTGGATGGCATCAGCGACTCAATGGACATGAGTTTGAGTAAACTCTAGGAGTTGGTGATGGACAGGGAGCCCTGGCATGCTGCAGCCCATGGGGTCGCAAAGAAGCGGACAAGTCTGAGCAACTGGACTGAACTGAGTACCCGAAAATTAAAATGCCCAACTCATTTAGCCAAAATCTTAGGAATAATCTGTTATTTTATATTTACTACTAATCCCCATATTCTGAGAAAGTTAAAAAAACATTAAACTTTAAGAAGAGATCAAGAAGTTTTTTCATAGTGAAACTTGTTCTAATCAGTCTATGATCTTTTCCTTCTAATTCATGCATATGTCCCAGCAGGATTTGATTAGAAAAAACGCACTGAGTGTAAAAGCAAAAACTGTGTTTTGCATGCATATTTTAAAATTATCCCTATATCACCATGTTTTATATAGGTAAAATAAAGGTTGACTTCAAATTATTGTTAGAGTTTATTGAACAGTTTCTGTTATACATACATAAGGCTATTATTGTCTTTGAATCTGGGGAGTTAAGAGTCTGAAGTCTACAGGCATGCACTCAAGAAGGGAGACGGTTTAAGTACAGAAAACAAGGACAAAAACAGAACCCACAAGTTCAAGCTGTAACTCATACAGGACAGAATGCAACCCGTATCAGCATCTCATTATCTTCCAACCTCCAACTTGAATGATGGCGGCACCCTTCTGAGGAGTCTGCACCTCTCGTCACAGATCTAAGTGTGCACCTGGCCAGCAGGCAGACAAACCAGAGGCGGCTCTGGAGGAAGTCAGATAAGCTGTAAGCTCTGCTGTTGCCCCTCACAACTGAGTGAGCCAGAAGATAAGAAAATTCATGTGTGAACTGAAACAGTGCCTACTGCACTTGTCATGTCAGTGAAAACATAATGTGCCTGTTGATTTACTTCGTCCTCCCAAATCTTTGTTATTTGTGGTCTGGGATGACTGGGAACAAAGCAGGTAAAGAAATTATGAGGAACATAGCTCTAATTTAGCTAGAATGATACAATACAGAGTCAGCAGATTGTTTGAGATTATTAACTATGAGGTGCTATCGTAACACACACTGTATAAGAGAGACATGTTGACATGAGTGGTCAAATTTAGATGTCTGGATTCCATAATATATGAAAAGGGAATTCTTACATTTTAAAAGAAACTAATTCTTAAAAAGAAATATACGCACACCTGAATTATCATTAGAGAAAATATAGGAAACTTTGTTAGACTTCACTTTCAGAATGGTAATGTGAAGATTTGCACAGATCTGCCCCCAGGAAACAACAAAACCTGATGAAAATGAAGGAAAATCAATCATGTAAAATCTCTGGAAGTGTTTTAAGAGCATACCACATAGGAAGAAACATTTACAAACAATGAGATTCTTCAATACTTAAGCCATGACCCCCAGGCCCACTCCCCACTTCCATCTCAGCACAATGACAGACAATCCAATCTGGGTAAGTGTGGCCAAATGAACAGAGCTCTCTTCCCCCTCAGCTCCAAGTCAAAAAATATGGTGTCTCACCAGAAGAGGCAGGTGGCAGCATTTCTCATGCCCCCAGCTCCAAGTTGTAGAGGATAAATACCTGGGGACTGCTGTTAAGAGACTGGAGACTTCCTGCCTCTACTCCACCCACGTTAATAGGGCAGAAGGCTAACTCTGCCATGGCAGGTTGAGAATATCCAGACCCAGCTACTCTTGGAGTACAAGGTCCATGCTAAGAGAGATTAGCTGAGAAAACTAGAGGTTATTATCCTCACTCAATGCCCTGCTCATAAAGCCAGTGTCACCTCCAAGAAAAGCAGGTCACTGCCCCCACTCTTAGCTCCAGAGCAATGACTCAGAGATTTTCCAAGGAAGAGTGCCAATCTATTAAAGCAGAAAACTCTGAAATTTTCACCAAGTGACTATTTGAAACACTGGTGGGAAATGCAAACCTTGGAGCACTACTGAGAATGATGGTGTTTTTGATGATAAACAATTAAAAGTGATAGCTAAGCCATAGGCTATCTATTATTTAGTTTACTAGAGAGAACCAAGAAAGAAGGAACTGAGAAGTGGTCTCCTAAAAGAGGGGGAAAAAAAAGAACACTCAAGACTTTCCTAAAATATCTACTGTTAAGGTGACTGCAGAGAAAAAGAGAGCGAGCCAGGCAGTCAGGTAAGAAAAGGAAATTTATCAGAGGGAAAAGAGAGTGTGACTGGCTCTTAAGTAGAACCAGCATTCTCCCTTTCTGACAGAGTCCTTCTTATACCCCACCACTGAAAAGTTCTCTTAAGGGATGGTCATGTAGCTGGAGGTCTGGAATCCAGTGGTCTCACAGCTTCGAGAAGATAGGCACCAGTGAAATAACAGGATGCCATTTGGGCAATTTGGGCAGTCTCACAGGTCACTGTGATTTATTCTTTGTGTGCAAGGTCAACATAACGAACCATCTCACCAGTGAAACCCCATGAGGGTCCTACCATCTACCTGTGCAGAGGAAGCTGAAGTTTACACAGATCAGATGGTCTTGTATCACCGGGAATCTTTTGCGAATATAGCAATCAGCAGCTAATTAGAAGAGACTAAAAACTAGGTGTGATACCAACACAGAAAGATGGTTCAACAGAAAGATGAGGGAAAGAGACAAAGACAGTCCTGCTAAAACCACTGATATCTAAGAATGACTGTAGAACTGCAAGGAAGCAGCCTCTGTGAGTGATACCAGAGACTTAACATTGAGGGGGAAAAGGACTCCATTGGAATAGTCCAGGCAAGGCACTAAACAAATAAACAAGCAAACAACATTAACAAAGTGGACTGAAGAGATGGGTGAGAATCAGTATCCTTCACGGCTAGGTGTGTTACCAACACAGCAAACAAGGCAGGACTTGTGGAACTTCTTGTGACAGGGATCAATCAGTCAACTGATTTAACAGACAAGGACATCAAAGCAGTCATTATCAATCTGTTCAAAGAACTAAAGGAAAGCATGGGTATAGCTAAAGGAAAATATGATGATGATGCCTCATCAAATAAAGAAAATCAATTGAGAGGCAGAAATTATAAAAAACAAACAAATTAAAAAAACAACACACACAAAAAACCCCAGCCAAATGGAGATTTCAGAGTTAAAAAGCAGAGTTGAAATAAGAATTCACTAGAGAGGCTCAGCAGATTTGATCTGGCAGATGAATGAATATAGAAGTCATCATATAAATTGAAGACTCCTAAAATTTCCAGATAATTAAGGAAATTAAGCTTTCCATACTCTCAATGTGCCAAAAAGTACTTCTGATAAAAGTTAACCTGAGAAGTTTAAGAACTCGATTGCACAAAATTTAGACAAATCTTTGGCAAACAGAGGGCTTCCCTGGTGGTTCAGCTGGTCAAGAATCTGCCCACAATGTGGGAGAACTGGGTTCTATCCCTGGATTGGGAAGATCCCCTGGAGATCTTTTTGCCACATTTCTCAATTTCTCAAAGTTGTACCCTAAGGAAGTATATGGCTATAAAGTTGTGATGTGTATGTTCATCAGCTCTGCACATCTGTGTAAAACACTGGTGCCTGACAGTCAGTTGATACTATTCACATCCTAGTTTTCTCTATGCCATATGTTATTGTGATTAAAATCACAATTAGCATGTGAATAAGACTCTACCATGAACAACAGAACAATTGTTTATGCAAGATATGCAGGGTGTGTTCTGTTAAAGGAAAAGAGAATAGTTATTTGTGACAGAAATTGAGTGGGTGTTCTCAAAATGAGGAAGAAAAAAGAGTAGGACAAAGCCTGAACAGATACAGAAAGCTGTACGAAATTCATGGAAAGGGAATTTTATTTGTCATGGTCATAGGAAGCAAAAAATTTATTTATAAAGGTTCTTAAAAATATCTTCAATTTTAAATACAGTATTACTGTAAAACTAAAATTTCATATTCTGTTAAATTGTCTCTCTTATTAGCCTCCTCTTAATAAGAGGTTGTAAAAGGGTTTTTTCCTACTCTTGGCTAATCTTAGGAAGCAAAGATTCTGTTTCAATAAGAATAAATTTTCTGGCTTGTATATTGACTTTTCCCTTGGTATTAATTACTTAAAAAAAAAACAAAATATTCTCACCTTAAAACATGTTATTTCCTGTGTTTGCTTTTAAATTATTTTATTGGCACTCATTCAAACAGGTAGCCAAAGTGGTGTTTCTCATTAACTCATGATCCTATTTAATCAAATGCTGAAACACTTCCCTGGTAGCTCAGACAGTAAAGCGTCTGCCTACAATGTGGGAGACCAGGGTTCAATCCCTGGGTCGGAAGGATTCCCCGGAGAAGGAAATGGCAACCCACTCCAGTATTCTTTCCTGGAAAATCCCATGGACTGAGGATCCTGGTAGGCTACAGCCCATGGGGTCGCAAAGAGTCAGACACGACTGAGCGACTTCACTTCACTTTCCCAAATTAAACCCTAAATGATATCTTTTTTGCACTTTTTGAATTTCCATGGGCTCCTGGGTATATGACACAGGAGGTGTTTTTTCACCTTGTAAAAACAGAGATATTAGAAATGATTAGGTTTATTTCATATGAGTTGTAGGGAAAGTATCACTAAATCACAAGAGGATATTATCCTTCCTTGAGTTAAATGTAAATGAGTAAAATGTTGTTAATATAAACACATTAGAAATCATATGAGGTCTCGAGAGATATGTCACTGCACTGGCTCTCTATGACATGCTTCTATTAATCAAAGTCCTCATACTACTATGCTTGATATCAGACAAGAGTTAAGTGTGATCAGTCATAATTTCAGTTGCTTTTAAAAAATACTAATTTGAGATGGAGAAAAGCAAACTTACAGTTACCAAGGAGGAAAAAGGAGGGATAAATTGGGAGATCGGGACTGACACATACATGCTACTATATATAAATTAGATAACTAATAAAAACCTACATAATATGCAGATGATACCACTTTAATGGCAGAAAGTGAAGAACTAAAGAGCTTCCTGATGAAGGTGAAAGAGGAAAGTGAAAAAGCTGGCTTAAAACTCAACATTCAATAAACTAAGATCATGGCATTTGGTCCCCTTACTTCCTGGCAAATAGATGGGGAAAAAGTGGAAACAGCATCAGATTTCATATTCTTGGGCTCCAAAACCAATGTGGATGGTGACTGCAGTCACAAAATTAAAAACTTTTTTTCTTTCTCTTTTTCCATAGAAGAAAAGCTATGACAAACCAAGCCTGTGTATTAAAAAGCAGAGACAACACTTTCAGAAAAGGTCCAAATAGTCAAAGCTATGGTTTTCCCAGTAGTCATGTACAGATGTAAGAGTTGGACCATAAAGAAGGCTGAGTGACAAAGAATTGATGTTTTCAAACTGTGGTGCTGGAGAAGACTCTTGAGAGTCCCCTGGACAGCAAGTAGATCAAACCAGTCAGTCTTAAAGGGAATCAGCTTTGAATATTCGTTGGAAGGACTGGTGTTAAAGCTGAAGCTCCAATACTTTGGCCACCTGATGTAAAGAGCCATAATACTGGAAAAAGATCTTGATGCTGGGAAAGATGGAGGGCAAGAGGAGAAGGGGGTTACAGAGGATGGGATGGTTGGATTGCATCACCAAGTCAATGGATATGAATTTGAGCAAACTCAGGGAGATAAGTGAAGGACAGGGAAGCCTGGCATACTGCAGTCCATGGGGTTGCAAAGAGTCAGACATGACTTAGTAACTGAACAACAGCAACAAAAACAAAAACTCAGTATTTTACTCAGTACTCTGTAATGATCTACACCAGACAAATATCTGAAAAAGAGTGTATATATGGATATGTGTAACTGATTTACTTTGCTATATACCTGAAACTAACACAGCAGTATAAATCAACTATACTCCAATACAAATTAATTTAAAAATAATTTCACTCAATATTTGAGAAAGATCTTAAAAGTAAAATATTAAATTTGAATTGCTTTATTCAACTGAATCCAATATATTCTGAGGACTGATGCTGAAGCTGAAACTCCAATACTTTCACCACCTGATGTGAAGAACTGATTCATTTGAAAAGAACCTGATACTGGGAAAGATTGAAGGCAGGAGGAGAAGGGGATGACAGAGGATGAGATGGTTGGATGGCAACACCAACTCAATGGACATGAGTTTGGGTAAACTCCGTGAGTTGGTGATGGACAGGGAGGCCTGGCGTGCTGCAGTCCATGGGGTCAGAGAGACTCAGACACGGTTGAGCAACTGAAATGAACTGAACTGAACCAGTATATTCTAGCGGTTTCTTCTAGGGATTTACATCACTTACTTATGAGGTTTTCTTAATATACAGATGTTTAGCACCATTTCCAGACTTAGTGCATCTTTTTCCTTGAAAATCTTGATATATTTTCAGCATATGCTTGGTATAGTCAGGATACATTATTTCTCTTGATTATTATACATCATATTTTCCCCTGTAATTATATTATGTTTAACTATTTCCATAAATTACATCTCTGTTCTTTGAAAACAGATATTCATTAAGTTTACAGATATTTTGTGCAAATCATTTTTATTGACTTTAGTTTCCTTTGTGTGTCACTGAAACAAGAAAAATTTCTTATTACATTATATCTGTTATGAATTCTCATCAGATCTGTCACTTTTTAAAGTGATCGTTAGTAAGCCAACCATAGTGATTTTAGATCTTTCTGTCACTTACAGACAGTTATTAATTTTATTTTGATACTTCCTTTAAAGTATTTCAAATGACCTAAAGCAGAGATTTTTGTCTTTCACAAAACTGGCTATCTCACATTCTGTTAGAAAATGACTATGCCAGTCAGGGACATTTGGGCATAGAACTTCTGATGGCATTTCATAAATAAGTTTATTAACCTGTAGATTAAACCAAGATTACCAGAATTCTAGTGGAAAAGCAGATGGTTCATAACACTGATAAACCAAGATCAAACAGAACAAGAATTAAATATGTAGTAGTGAAAGGACTCATAAAGGATGGCTAGAAGTATTGTTTGGAATACTGCTGATGTTTTAACATATGATTTTCTAAACATATGAATATACTTTTTCTTTTCTCTTAAGCTGTCTATAGTTTAAGTTCATGAAACATTGAGCAAATTATGCTTTTATAAACAGAAGTAAAATATTTATCTTTCTCTCTCTCTAAAACCTTCCAGAATTTGGAAACTTTACTGAGTATTCTTATCTTCATGGCAACATAATTATTTGCGTGTGTTCAATAAGTGTTTGTCTGAGTTTTTAAAAGGACAGAATTGGAAACATTTGTTAAAAAAATTTTGTTTCAATATTTTCAATATCAGCTCTAATTCTAGAAACTAAAATTTCCCAATTCAATCCTGAGTGATAAAATCTGAATGCCTAGATCCATATCAAAACTCCAGGTTGACTCATATTTGCTTTCCTATCCCTAAGGTCTAAACAAACAGTTTAGATGCCAGTAAATCCAACAAATTCATACACTTGACCAGTTCAGCTCCTCAGTCATGTCTGACTCTTTGCGACCCCATTGACTGCAGCACACCAGGCTTCACAGTCCACTACCAACTCCCAGAGCTTGCTCAAACTCATGTCCAGAGAGTCAGTGATGCCACCCAACCATCTCATCCTCTGTCATCCCCTTTTCCTCCTGCATTCAATCTTTCCTAGCATCAGGGTATTTTCCAATGAGCCGTTCTTCACATCAGGTGCCCAAAGTGTTGGAGTTTCAGCTTCAACATCAGTCCTTCCAGTGAATATTCAGGACGGATTTCTTTTAGGATGGATTGGTTGGATCTCCCTGCAGTTCAAGGGACTCTCAAGAGTCTTCTCCAACGCCACAGTTTAAAATCATCAATTCTTCAGTGCTCGGCTTTCTTTATAGTCCAGCTCTCACATCCATACATGACTACTGGAAAAAACATACCTTAGATAAGACTGACCTTTGTTGGCAAAGTAATGTCTCTGCTTTTTAATATGCTGCAAGGTTGGTCACAGCTTTAGGTGCAAGAAGCAAGCGTCTTTTAATTTCATGGCTACAGTCACCATCTGCAGTGATTTTGGAGTCCAAGAAAATGAAGTCTGCCACTGTTTCCACTTCTTCCCCATCTATTTGCCATGAAGTGATGGGACCAGATGCCATGATCTTAGTTTTTTTAATGTTGAGCTTTAAGCCAACTTCTTCAGTCTCCTCTTTCACTTTCATCAAGAGGCTCTTTATCTTTAGTTCTTCTTTGCTTTCTGCCATAAGGGTGGTGTCATCTTCATATCTGAGGTTATAGATATTTCTCCTGGCAAACTTGATTCCAGCTTGTGCCTCATCCTGGTATTTCACATGATTTAGTCTGCATATAAGTTAAACAAGCAGGATGACAATATACAGCCTTGACGTAGTCCTTTTCCTATTTGGAACCACTCCATGATTCCATGTTTATTCTAACTGTTGTTTCCTGACCTGCATATAGATTTCTCAGGAGGCAGGTCAGGTAGTCTGGTAGTCCCATCACTTTAAGAATTTTCCACAGTTTGTTGTGATCTACACAATCAAAGGCTTTGGCATAGTTCATAAAGCAAAAGTAGTTGTTTTCCTGGAATTCTTGTGCTTTTTTGATGATCCAGCAGATGTTGGCAATTTGATCTCTGGTTGCTTGGCCTTTTCTAAATCCAGCTTGAACATCTGGAAGTTTACTGTTCACGTACTGTGGAAGTCTGGCTGGAGAATATTGAGCATTACTTTGCTAGTGTGAGATATATGTCAATTGTGCAGTAGTATGAGCATTCTTTTGGATTGCCTTTCTTTGGGATTGGAATGAAAACTGACCTTTTCCAGTCCTGAGGCCACTGCTGAGATTTTCAAATTGCTGGCATATTGAGTGCAACACTTTCACAACATCATCTTTTAGGATTTGAAATAGCTCAACTGGAATTCCATCACCTCCACTAGCTTTGTTCGTGGTGATGCTTCCTAAGGCCCATTTGACTTTGCATTCTAGGATGTCTGGCTCGAGGTGAGTCATCACACCATCGTGGTTATCTGGGTCATGAAGATCTTTTCTGTATAGTTCTTCTGTGTACTCTTGCTACCTCTTCTTAATATCTTCTGCTTCTGTTAGGTCCATACCTCTTCTGTCCTTTATTGTGCCCATCTTTGCATGAAAAGTTCCTTTGGTATCTCTAATTTTCTTGAAGAGATCTCTAGTCTTTCCCATTCTATTGTTTTCCTCTATTTCTTTCACTGATCACTGAGGAAGGCTTTCTTGTCTCTCCTTGCTATTTTTTGGAACTCTACATTCAAATGGATATATCTTTCATTTTCTCCTTTGCCTTTAGCTTCTCTTCTTTTCTCAGCTATTTGTAAGGGCTCCTCAGACCACTTTTTCTTTTTGCATTTCTTTTTCTTTGGGATGGTCTTGATATCTGCCTCCTGTATAATGTCACGAACCTGCGTCCATAGTTCTTCAGGCACTCTATCAGATCTAATCCCTTGAATCTATTTGTCATTGTCTAATCGTAAGGGATTTGATTTGGGTCATAACTGAATGGTCCAGTGGTTTTCCCTACTTTCTTCAAGTTAAGACTGAATTTGGCAATAAGGAGTTCATGATCTGAGCCATAGTCAGCTTCCAGTCTCATTTTTGCTGACTGTATAGAGCTTCTCCATCTTTGGCTGTAAAGAATATAATCAATCTGTTTTCAGTATTGACCATCTGGTGATGTCCATGTGTAGAGTCTTCTCTTGTATTGTTGGAAGATGGTGTTTGCTATAACCAGTGCATTCTCCTGGCAAACTGTTAGCCTTTGACCTGCTTCATTTTGTAATCCAAGGCCCAATTTGCTTGTTCCTCCAGGTATCTCTTGACTTCCTAATTTTGCATTCTAGTCTGCTATAATGAAAAGGACGTCCTTTTTGTGTCCTTATCAATACTGCAAAACATGCATGGGCTGGATTTCTCCCTGATTAACTCAAAGTCTGGACTAAGTTGTTGTGTTCAGTTGCTCAGTTGTTTCCAACTCTGCAACTCCATGGACCTCAGCATGCAAGGCTTTCCCTTTCCCTCAATATCTCCTTGAATTTGCCCAAGTTCATGGCCATTGCACTGGTGATGCCATCCAACCACTTTATCTTCTGTCTCCCTCTTTTCTGCCTTCAATCTTTCCCAGCATCAAGTTGTTTTCCAATGAGTTGGCTGTTCACATTAGGTGGCCAAAGTATTGGAGCTTCAGCATCAGTCCTTCCAATGAGTATTCAGGGTTGATTTCCTTTTAGATTGACTGGTTTGATCTCCTTGCTGTCCAACAAACTCTCAAGAGTCTTCTTCAGCACCACAGTTTGAAGGCACCAATTCTTCAGCACTCAGCCTTCTTTACGGTCCAACTCTCACAACTATACATGACTACTGGAAAGACCACAGCCTTGACTATATGGACCACTGTCAGCAAAGTGATGTCTTCACTTTTTAACACACTGTCTAGGTTTGTCACAGTTTTCCTGATACGAAGCCATCATCTTCTAATTTAATGGCTGCAGTCACCATCCACAATGATTTCAGAGCCCAAGAAAAGGAAATCTGTTGCCACTTCCAGCTTTTTTCCCTTCTATTGCCATGATCTTAGTTTTTTAAATTTAAGCCAGTTTTTTCACTCTCCTCCTTCATCCTTATCAAGAGTTTCTTTAGTTCTTCTTCCTTTCTGACATTAGAGTGGTATCATCCTCATATCCTCATATCACCCATAACATCCCCAGAAAGGTGTTGGTTGATATAGACAGCAGGACGGTGGCCAAGGAAGCTGGAATCCACTATGACTGTGTAACAACTTACCTGCCAAATCAACTAGCCCTGAAAATGGATGGTGCTGGATGCTCATCAGACCCCCTGGACTACATATGTCTAGTGAAAATCTTGGGTCATGCCTGCCTCTATACAATAACCAATAACGTGGACATCATCAAGAGAAATGACACCTTATTTTAAAAAATGAGCAGTATGTCATAATACAAAGATTTTAATCCATTAACCTCTTGGAATCTGCTGGAATGAATGGTTCCAAGATTTGACTTCTGGCTCTTTTAATGTAAAGATAAATATTTCCCATTTTCCTTTCTGGTATCCCTCTCTTCAGAGGCCTGATCTCCAGAGCTCTAAACCAACTGATATTTCCTATCACAGCTCAAGAGAGTTCAGTTGACTTTGCAGTCTTTAAGAGACTGTTTCTTAGACCTACATTCTCCCTCCTCAGGAGATTTACAACTACTCCTGAGTTTTCCAGTGATGAATGATACTCAATTAACAAAAACAATAGCTATTTTGAACTTTGAGATGACATACCAATATTTATGAGATTCAGTGAAAGCAGCGCTTATAAGACAATTTACAATTGTAAATGAGTATTATTAAAATAGTTTGAATCAATAGTCTAACATTTTCCTTAAACCACAAATAAGAGCAAATTAAACACAAACAAGTAGAAGGAAAGAAATAATAAAGATGGGAGATATTACAGTATTGCTTTTTTCTGAGTTATAAGGTCCATGCTGTTGCAAATGGCAAAACTTTATCTTTTTTATGGGTGAACAGTATTCTACATGCACACACACACACACACACACACACACACACACCTTTCTTTATCATCTGTTGATAGACTCTTAGGTTACTTCCGTATCTTGGAAATTGTAAATAATGCTGCTATGAACACTGGGTTGTGTGTATCTCTTCAAGTAAATGTTTTTGTTTCTTTTGGATATATACCAAGGACTTAGATTGCTGAGTTATACGGCAGTTCCACTTTCATTTTTTTGAAAACGTTACATGTTTTTCACAGTGGCTGTCGCAATTTACAGTCCCACCAGCAGTGTACATGGGTTCTTTTTTCCCCACAGCCTCCCCAACACATTATGTGTCCTTTTTGATGATAGTCACTGAGATAGGTGTGAAGTAATATGTCATCATGGCTTTGATTCACATTTCCTTGATAATTAGCAATGTTCAGCATCTTTTCATGAGCCTTTTGTCTATCTGCATATCCTCTTTAGAAATATGTCTATTCATATATTCTGCTTATTTTCTTAATCAATTTTTGGATGTTGAGTTGTAAGAGTTGCTCACATATTTGGATATTAAACCTTTATCGGTTATATAATTTGCAAACACTTTCTCTACTCTGTAGGCTGTCTTTTTCATTTTGTTGATGATTTCCTTTGCTGTGCAAAAGCTTTTAAATTTAATTAGGTCCCATTTGTTTATTTTTGCTTTTATTTCCTCTGTTTTGGAGACAGGTCCAAAAAACATTGCTACAATTTAGAGTATTCCGCCTACATCTTCCTCTAAGAGTTTTATGTCTTCTGGTATTACACTTAGTTCTTTAATGCATTTTGAGTTTACTTTTGTCTATAGCATTAGAGAATGTTCTAATTTTATTCTTCTACATATAGCTGTCCAGTTTTCCCAGCAGCACCTATTAAAGAGACTGTCTTTCCTCCACTGTGTATTCTTGTCTCCAACTGGGAAAGGAAAGTTAAGTTATCAGTGTCTGCAGATGACATGATACTATACATCAGTGACCCCAATATCTTTGGCACCAGGCACCAGTTTTTTGCAAGATAATTTTTCCATAGACTGGGTAGGGGGCAGCAGGGCACCCCTGCTATATGTCAAAAATGTAAAGATGCCACCAGAAAACCACTAGAGCTCATCAATATATTCAATAAAGTTACAGGATACAAAATTAATACTGTTGTACTTTTGTACACTACAAACTAACCCTCAGGAAGAAAAAAAAAAAAAAAAAGGAAACTCCCATTTACCACTGTAATAAAAGGAATAAACTACCTAGGGATAACCTTCCTAAGTAGGTAAAAGATCTGTACTCAGAAAACTACAAGACATTACTGAAAGAAACTGAAGACAACACAAAGAGATGCAGATAAACTATGTTGTTAGATTGGAAGGATATTGTTAAAATATTGATTAAAATTGATGTAATGCTCAAAGGAATCTACAGATTCAAGTCTATCCCTGTGAAAATACCAATGGCATTTTTCACAAAACTAGGACACATAATCAAAATTTGTATAGAAACACAAAAGACCTTCAATAGCCAAAATGATCTTGAGAAAGAAGCACAGAGCTGGAGGAATCACACTCTCTGGTGTTTGACTATACTTCAAAGCTACAGAAATCAAAACAGTGTTGTACTGACACAAAAAAAGACAAGTGAAGCAGCAGACAGACCAGAAATAATCCCACACACTTAAGGTCAAAGAATCTATGAAAGGTAAAAAAACAAAAAACAACAACTTCTAAATTGTGATTTTCATCTCTTCAGTATCAGTACATTTAGGGAACTACTCCTGTTATCTGGAAGGATAGTATAACACAGAAGAGGCTTACTTATCCAGGAATTTGAACACTGAGCAAGCAAAGTATCTGAAGGGAAGCTGAGTTGAGTTAGCCAAAGAAACATGTTAAAGCAACCTCCACAAGCTCCAACTACCCTGACAGCCCTAAAGCTATCCTATGTTGTAGCTTTCATATAATCTAGCCTTCAAGACACCTTCTAATCTATAAACTGTCAAATTCCTTCCCAATAAATTATTTTTGATTATGTTAGATTTGGTTTTGAGTTATACAGTTATTGGAAAGGGAATAGGCTTTCTTGTTCTGTGCCTGGGTTTTAATGGATTGTATTTTTCATATGTCTTAGTTTGAATAGTATGTGCTGGTAGCTATCTACTAAATAATCTATAGCACTTAGAAATCCCCTTGCCTTAAAGTATAAGAATCCTTGATTTTCTGTGACTTTTATAAATTTGACATTGTAATTCTCACATAGCATTTAAAAGGTTGACTAGGAATTTTTAGTTGAAATGTAGAATGTAATATGTTATAATTGTGTAGTTTTAAAATAATATAGTCTTTTAGTCATTGGCTTCAAGCAGAATACCTGACTTCCTGAATAGTTCATTAGTGTTAAGTGGGAGTTGCCTGTATTTTAGTTTCTGGTGTTCTTTAATAAAGAAAGAGCAACCAAGAAGCCTGAAAAATGAACACTGGATGAGGAAATTGGCTGTATCTACCATAAACCCTGTATCAGATAATCCACAACTGCACCTTTCCTCCATTTCTTGTATGCTAAGAGATTCTGTGGTTGGTTGGTTTCTGTCTAATTTGAAGAGGCTGTTTTCTTTGGCAGAATGCTGACAGCAGCATATTTCACAGATGACACTCAGATAGCAGTGAAAGAGTTATAGTCAGACCAAGAACACAGAAGTTAGTGTATAAACAAATTTGTGATTGTTTCAGAATGAGCCCCAAAGTCACGTGGCTCAACTAGACTTACTTGAAATGAACAATGTTCTGTGTTCCAATATTTGGCTCAGCAAATTCCCACACCAAACTTAACTCTTCCACTATTGCCATCTTCCAATCCATTTACACAGTGCATAGAATGCTTTCTAGATTATAATTCTGATTCTCTTACTTCCTGATCAATATCCTTTTAAAATCAACCACCTGCCCTCTGAATTATGTCCAAACCTTTTTTGATCTTTTATATAAACTTTCCTGTCATTTACCACCAATAATATTAAGTTTGCAACATCAGGAGGAACAGAAAATAGGAAAATCTGAAACAAATATTAGGAAAAACATCCATAAAGAGGTTCGTAAACTAAGACAGCATCAGTAATCAACAAAACTTCAGGAGGTAAAAAGCATTAGTTGTGTGTGTGTCTGTGTGCTTGGTCATGTCTGACTTTGCGACCCCATGGACTACATTAAAAGCAAAGTAAAAAAGAAAGCCATAGGAGAAACCCAATAAACAAATAGGGGCCTATTTAAGAGAATTAATTTTATATAGACATATGATACTGCAAATACATTTCATGATAAAATAAAAATACCAGTTTCCTTTGGAAGATTTGTATTCAGAGATAATATGTTTTGAAACACAGATCTTGAATAAAGTGTTACAGGACGTACACTGGTATTGAACTCATGCTGTTGAAAATATGAGAAATGAAGAAAATGTAACACAGAGCTAATGCATTTTTTCCTAAAAATTAGTAATTCAGTACATATACTAAATAGATCAAAGGTATAATAAACTAAATCATATAAGAATCTGAGGCTGAATTTTACAGTAAAAAGATTACTAAAAATTCAAATATTTGATCTTTGTATTGTCTCAGACACTGTCTAGCATTACAGTAGTATAGAAGGCAAAAAAAAAAAAATCTTTTAAATATACTGCTTGATACCTGAAGCATAAAGTTGTTTAAAAAAATGAGTAAATTTGGAATCTGACAGAATTTTTAAAAAATAATCTCATCACTCACTGGACATATAATTTTAACAAATAATTTCACTTCTTTCATCATAATTTATAGATTATGAAAGTAATTATAATATTTAAAGTTCATTAAATATTATAGAAAAATATTTTTCCTATAAAATAGAAAAACATTTAGATTTTACCTTTGAATTGCATATAAATTATAAGTTAAAGTTTTTCTATTAAATTTAACAAGATACTTTTCATGGAATGTATTCATTTTATACCTTTCAAGAGATTCTGTATTATCAGTCACAAATACACCTCTTCCCAGAAATTAATAGTTAGCAAATAAAAATCAGGAGTAGCAACTGTAGTTTTAGGGAAGCCTGGAGAATTGAGTAGATATGCAGAATTCTCTCAGCTGTGAAGAACAGTCTCCAGAAGAAATGAAGAATATTCTCCAGAAAGAAAGTGGTCCTTTTAAATGTGTATTATTCAGAAATACCAGAATTACAATTTAGGATGACTTCTCTACATGCAACGTAGAAAATAGATGGTACTATGAAAAATTCTGAGGCAAGAGGCAAGTTTAGGGGATGTGGCAAAATTATGCAAAGAATGACATTGTTCAGAGCTAAAAACTGGAGACAGAGATAAAGGGTATGGATAACAGTCCCAGTGAGTGAATGAGAATGGAAAGTTGGGCAGAATAAAGAATTCTATGATGGTTCTAAAAGCACATTTTCAGGATGGCATCTGAAATTAGATCTACTGCCAGACAAACAGCAGGGGTCATACTGCTGGAAACGAGAGGTAACACCTATAAACGCTTCACAGCTTTGTTACTCGGGAGTGTGCTTCACAGAACAGCAGCACTGGCCTTTGCCTAGAGTTTTATGATGGTTTTAGGGCTGTTAAGTCCTACCCTAAAACTACTGAATGGGAATGAAAATTTTCACATGACAAGCTCACCTAGTAATAACTGTGAACTAAGGATAAAATTATGGACAGATCCTCTCCGAGTCTTTAATCATTTGAGGGATTCATGTTTCCTGTCTGCAACTTTATAGTCTACAGATCTAGAGATCCTGGTTTCTGGAAATGGTTTTGAACCCTTATAGTATAGGACACAGTGTGTAGCCCATTAAAATTAAAGCTACCACTGGGCTCTTGCAATGAGTAGACATGTAGGTAAAGAAGGAGTTACTTAAGAGAAATAAGTTTTATTATTTAAAAAGGGAGTTTCTCCCACAAAGTGCAATCAGGGCAAGTTATCTTTTTAATCTAGTGGCTATCATGAGGGTGTGCTTAAACGTGTAATTTCAGCAATGATGTCCTGACAAAATATTATAATCAAGAACTTTGATTCCCCAGGGATAAAGATTACCCACTGAGCAAGCAGCCTGCAGTAGGTGTGTCAAGTGTAAGAAACTAGAATGAGTGGCAGAGAAAGGTGATGGATACAGACAATGGACTTGGGATCCACTGCATCCATCAACAGGGAATGCTGAGTGACCCAATATACTTTCTTTTTCTTAAAAGTCACACATACTCACTACTTTAGAGAACCAGGGATGGTACAATGTAAATGTTATATGGTATGTATGACTAGATCTGGGTCATATGGTGGTGGTTTAGTTGCTAAGTCATGTCCAACTCATTGTAACCCTGTGGCCTGTAGCCGACCAGACTCCTCTGTCCATGGGATTTCCCAGGCAAAATATTGGAGTGGGTAGACATTTCTTCTCCATGGGAGCTTCCTGACCTATGGATTGAAACCAGGTTTCCTGCAATGCAGGCAGACTCTTAGCAGCTCTTGAGTCTGACACTTCCAAATTCCCTCCACCTTTTCCATTTCCAAATATGCCAGCCCACATTACCACTTAATGTATCTTTGCCTGAAGATTTTCTCAACACAGTAATTCTTTCTGCCAAAAGTACTGGGGAATTACCATCAGAAGTTCCCTACAAAGCAATAGAGGAATATATCTACTCTACTACAGTTCTGTATATATAATCAAATCACATATTCTATCCTGACACTAAGACACAGCCCATAGAACTTATCGCCAGGTGTTCACTGTAGTAGCTTATCTGATAATAAACTCTTTTGGGACCTTGTCCCCTCTTCTCATTTCTACACTCACCTACCACTGTTTCTGAGATGCTCAAACCTATAAATTCATGCTCCATGCACAGTTGCTCAGTCGTGTCGAACTCTTTGTGACCCCATGAACTGTCTCCCACCAGGCTCCTCTGTTTATGGGATGCTCCAAGTAAAAATATTACTAGCTTCCAAATCATTGTCTCAGGTGATTCCAAACTAAGATGAGTGCTATCAGTATATACTTACATAGGATTCATGAACTTGGGAAAAAAGTGCTGATTGGGGACTTGATAAATCATAGTGGGACAAAGAGATTCACAATAAGAAACAGCACAGTTTGAGGAAGAGAAGAAAATGCCACAAGGGTTGTAAGAAAAAACAGGAGAAAAATTGTGAGAATTTGCTATCAACAAGCTAAAAGACAAGACAATAAATGTCCACAGTGCCAACAATTTCAGAAATGTTCACTATTTTATTAACTAAATTTTGTCCATTCCTTTAAGCATATTGATAATATCTGTGGCATGTGGGGGCAGGGGTCAGATTCCTTCTCATGTAAGAGGTTAACGGGAAGTAGACAGAGAGGTTAATTTTGGGGGTGACAGAGAAAGGCAATGGAAAAGAATAACATTTGATAAGGGGCTTGAAGAAAAGAGAAAACTTAAAAGAGATGTAAATAGTGAAGCCAGAAAACTAATGATTGAAAAAAAAAAAAACAGGGGGACACGAGGAGTATCAGGTCAAAGAATCATGAGTGAGGGTGAAGTGTGACAAAGTAAGAAATACAAAAGGATAAGAGTCTGGGGCAGAGAATGTAACGCTTGAAGTTAAACTAAAAAAGGAGAGGTTAGAAAACACTTTTTTTTTTCCATGTAAAGATGTAACTTTCAAGTGGAAGCAATGTTTTCATGACCTGAAATCACAGAAATCTAAACTTAAACTCCCTTCAACGTGTAATAAAATAGACAAAATATAAGGTTCCCCTTCAAATACAAGACTTAGAGAAAAATACATAATGAGGAGATACATTTTTTTTTTACCTGAATTTCAGGTATTTACTATCAAAGCAGCCTAGATTTATGATAAAAATAAAAATGTTCCACTTAATTAAAACTTGACGAGTCATTGCCTGAGGGGAATTCCTGATTAATCGGTATTTGCCAAACTTTCTCTAAACAGGTCAAGCATAGAGGAAACAGGTAATTTTTGTAGGATTTTGGTGATAAGTAATAGTATTTGACAATCTATATCTTAAGTTTACCATGTAACTGTTATTGTTTCATTTAACTTTTATTTTTTACTTTTTACTTATTGACTTTATTTTTAAATTATAAATTATGACCTGTGTACCAAAATGGATGATTCATCAATACTGATTTCAATGCATTATCATAAAGTGAACTTGTGTCTAACCACCACTCAAGAAGAACCAGCACATTTCCAGGAACCCAGAAACCACAATTTTTCACCTTATCATCAATATATACTCTCCATTCCCCAAAGTTATCTACTATCCTGACTTCTAACAATATAATTCAGAATTGCCTGATTTTGTACTTTAAGTAGAACCATATAGTATAGATATCTTTATATATGATATCTTGTGCCAAACATTAAGTTTGTGACACTAATCCATACTATTATATGTAGCTGTAGTGCATTACATTTAATTGAACCTCAATATTCTTACAGGGTGAAGATAATATAATTTGTCAATCCATTCTACTTCTACTTCTGATGGCTGTTTGAACTTTATTGAACTTTATTGATTTTGTGTTGAAAACATCCTGATCCTTTGTGATTAGAACTGCACTTGTCATTATATGTAGATCTATATTCCATCTGGAATGAATTACAGGTAACAGTACTTTGAAATTCTCGCGCATGTCCCTTGGTACACATGGAATTGCCAGGTAACAGATTGTACATAAACCTAATGTTAGCAGACAACGTATCAGTATTTTAGAGCATCAGTTACACTCCATCCTACCTCCACCTTGGTCTTGACAGTCATTTTGTGGCCATTTTGGTTTTAGATATTTTATCCAATTTAGATATTCCCATTACCAGAAAATATTTCTTGGATTTAATATCTTATATCAGGTAAAATTGAAAGGATTCCAGACTCAGTAATAAATGATATTTATTCACCAAAGTTGAGCAAAGTTCAGTTCAGTTGCTCAGTCGTGTCCGACTCTTTGCGACCCCATCAATTGCAGCACATCAGGCCTCCCTGTCCATCACAAACTCCCAGAGTCCACTCAAACTCATGCCTATCAAGTCGGTGATGCCATCCAGCCATCTCATCCTCTGTTGTACCCTTCTCTTTCTGCCACCAATCCCTCCAAGCATCAGGGTCTTTTCCAGTGAATCAACTCTTCACATGATGTGGCCAAAGTACTGGAGTTTCAGCTTCAATATCAGTCCTTCCAATGAACACCCAGGACTTATCTCCTTTAGGATGGACTGATTGGATCTCCTTGCATTCCAAGGGACTCTCAAGAGTCTTCTCCAACACCACAGTTCAAAAGCATCAATTTTTCGGTACTCAGCTTTCTTCACAGTCCAACTCTCACATCCATACATGACCACTGGAAAAACCATAGCCTTGACCAGACCGACCTTTGTTGGCAAAGTAATGTCTCTGCTTTTTAATATGCTGTCTAGGTTGGTCATAACTTTCCTTCCAAGGAGTAAGCACCTTTTAATTTCATGGCTGCAGTCACCATCTGCAGTGATTTTGGAGCCCAGAAAAATAAAGTCTGACACTGTTTCCACTGTCTCCTCATCTATTTCCCATGAGGTGATGGGATCAGATGCCATGATCTTTGTTTTCTGAATGTTAAGCTTTAAGCCAACTTTTTCACTCTCCTCTTTCACTTTCATCAACAAGCTTTTTAGTTCTTCTTCACTTTCTGCTATAAGGGTGGTATCATCTGCATATCTGAGGTTATTGATATTTCTCCCGGCAATCTTAACTCCAGCTTGTGCTTCTTACAGCCCAGCGTTTCTATGATGTACTCTGCATATAATTAAGCAGAGTGACAACATACAGCCTTGACATACTCCTTTTCCTATTTGGAACCAGTCTGTTGTTCCATGTCCAGTTCTAACTGTTACTTCCTGATCTGCATACAGGTTTCTCAAGAGGCAGGTCAGGTGGTCTGGTATTCCCATCTCCTTCAGAATTTTCCACAGTTTATTGTGACCCACACAATTGAAGGCTTTGGCGTAGTCAATAAAGCAGAAATAGATGTTTTTCTGGAACTATCTTGCTTTTTCTATGATCCAGTGGATGTTGGCAATTTAATCTCTGGTTCCTCTGCATTTTCTAAAACCAGCTTGAACAGCTGGAAGTTCATGGTTCACGTATTTCTGAAGCCTGGCTTGGAAAATTTTGAGCATTACTTTACTAATTTGTGAGGTGAGTGCAATTGTGCGGTAGTCTGAGCATTCTTTGGGATTGCCTTTCTTTGGGATTGGAATGAAAACTGACCTTTTCCATTCCTGTGGCCACTGCTGAGTTTTCCAAATCTGCTGGCATATTGAGTGCAGCACTTTCACAGCATCATCTTTCAGGATTTGAAATAGCTCAACTGGTATTCCATCACCTCCACTAGCTTTGTTCGTAGTGATGCTTCCTAAGGCCCACCTGACTTCACATTCCAGGATGTCTGGCTCTAGGTGAGTGATCACACCATAGTGATTATCTGGGTATGAAGATCTTTTTTGTACAGTTCTTCTGTGTATTCTTGCCACGTCTTCTTAATATCTTCCGCTTCTGTTAGGTCCATAGCATTTCTGTCCTTTATTGAGCCCATCTTTGCATGAAATGTTCCCTTGGTATCACTAATTTTCTTGAAAAGATCTCTAGTCTTTCCCATTCTGTTGTTTTCCTCTATGTCTTTGCATTGATAACTGAGGAAGGCTTTCTTATCTCTCCTGGCTATTCTTTGGAACTCTGCATTCAAATGGGAATAACTTTCCTTTTCTCCTTTGCTTTTTGCCTCTCTTCTTTTCACAGCTATTTGTAAGGCCTCCTCAGACAACCATTTTGCCTTTTTGCATTTCTTTTCCATGGGGATGGTCTTGATCCCTGTCTCCTGTACAGTGTCACAAACCTCCGTCCATAGTTCATCAGGCTTTCTATCAGATCTAGTCCCTTAAATCTATTTCTCACTTCCACTGTATATTCATAAGGGATTTGATTTAGGTCATACTTGAATGATCTAGTGGTTATCCCTACTCTCTTCAGTTTAAGTCTGAATTTGGCAATAAGGAGTTCATGACCTGAGCCACAGTCAGCCCCAGGTCTTGTTTTTGCTGACTGTATAGAGCTTCTCCATCTTTGAAACTATTTTTTTCTCATTTAAGATAACACTAACATGATTTACTTGATGATGTTGATTGAAAATTATATTAAATAATGGAATGTTTAAGATCTTTTCACATTACATACCATCAGTACATCTCAGATTCTTTACCTTTATTTCACAAAGATAGAAACAAGACCAGAGATTTAAGTTCTGCTGCTGCTAAACTGCTTCAGTCATACCCAACTCTTCACAACCCTATGGACTGTAGCCCATCAGGTTCCTCTGTCCATGGGATTCTCCAGGCAAGAATACTGGAGTGGGTGCCATTTCCTTCTCCAGGGGATCTTCCAGACCCAGGGATGGAATCTGAATCTTTTATGTCTCCTGTATTAGCAGGCAGGTTTTGTTTTATTGTTTTTTGTTTTTTAACTGAAAGTGCCACCTGAGAAATCTGAGATATAAGTTGACTAAATCTATATTATCAAAAATGTTTAATAGATGGCCTGGGGCTAAAAATAGGACCCTAATTCACTTTCTGGTATCATCTAAAAACTGTTATTTCAACTTCATTGCATGCAATATGACCAATGAGAAAATCTCTCCTACTTACTCTGACTACTAAAGCATTGATATATTAAGTAAAATATCTAAGCATATTTAACTTCACATTAAACATCATTCTTAAGAGTTTCCAGTAAGGCACCTGAAAAACTGATAAACTAGAAATTCTTAAAAATATTTTTATATTTTGTATAATTTTTCCTATTTATTATGTTCAGTAAATCTGATTATTTACAGTTAACTGCTTCAGTTTTACATCTCAGGCTTAAGATTTCATTTATCATCTCTGAGATATCTATTTTTTACTGCTTCATGTTGCTTATATTAGACAACTCTATCTACATGTCTGAAATATTTTTCCTTCTAGTAGGATCCCATTCATTCTTCTGTATATATTTATTTATGTATGTCTGACTTTATAACATGAAACAACAAAAGGACTTAAAACAAGGATATAATTCAATATCCAGTTTCTACAGAAAGTTTAGAGAAAGCATTTTTATCCTTTCTGTAACTGTCTACAGTATTTCCAAGCCTCTAAAAAATTAACCCAGGCACAGTAGGTTAGCCAAAGAGATGTTAACACAAGTTCAGATGAGCTGATTTAATCTGAACCCACAGGCGTTGTCAACAAGAGCAACTAACAGCTCATCTGGATTGTGATTGTAGAAGAGAATAGTTTTTCCACAAAAATATTCCATAAGAACATTTTAATCCCAGCACGGGTCCCTGTTTTTTCAGCACTGACATAAAAAGAGAGCAATTCCTTTACAAAGAGAAAGATTTAATTTAGATATAGTGTCCATCATTCAAATAGACATTTAAAAAATATGCTTGCAAAAAAAAAAAAAATATCCTTGCAGACTCTGATACACATTCCAAAAAAATCTGTTTTGCTGCAGTGTGTACAAAGTTTATCTCATTAGCACTGTGCATCAAAGCTCAGTACCTTGACATCATTAAACATATACTGCAAATTTGGTATCCATGTTCTTATGATTCTTGTCTTGCAATAAAGGAAAGAAATATTCTGATGTTATTTTCTTATTGCAGTAGACCATGATTTTCTGTTTATCCCTGTTTCTTAATCCTACAGCTCCTAAGAGTTTCATGTGTTTTACAATAACCCTTGTTTAGGTGAACATTACCCTAGCATGTGTTTTATGCAGAGCACTTACAACTGTTTTATTCTACAGAACACTTGATTGAAATATCAAACACAGTTTCTTCCTGGTTTCTTCAACATGATAATATAAAGGATTAAAACAACAAGTAAAAAGAAAAAAAAAAAGGTTGCTCTTAAGATGCTCAGGACATTTTTTTTCCTCTGAAGGTCACAGGAATAATACAAATTTAAGATAACCTGTATGCTTAATGAGAACAATTAACCAGACAATTTGCTATACTCTTACATCTGACCTTCCATGGATGAAGTTATCACCTACTAACACTTTTATTAGCTTTTGATTTTTTTAATAATGCAGATTTTAAAGTGACAATAAGTCACACACCATGGGCTAATGATAGTATTAAAATTCAAACCACTGCTCATAAAACAGCTTAAGTCTCTTTGCCCTTTATAAGCCACATTTCAGTAGGTGTATTGGCTGAAAGTGGAGAAATAAAATGGAGCTTCCAAGGCCTTTCTTGCCAGGTAAGCACGCTTCTTGAAAACTCACAGGCATCAATTCCTTCTGTGCAACGTGTACCTAGAGGGACAGAGGCAGAGAGGTTCAGTCTTCACTGACTACTCTGACTGTATCTTTTTTTTTTTTTTTTAATCAAGGTGTGATCCCTACATTTGAGCTTCATGTTTTGCATCCTCTTCAGAAAACATATTTGGTTCAGATATTTACTTAAAAGAAACCATATTAAAGTCCTAATGTCAAGTCACTTAAAATTACCCCAATGCTTCTTAGAGAAAGTGAGTATATATATACCTGTAAGTTCTCATGAAAAGAGTTAAGGGATATGTTTCATGTATATAACAATACACACCTTTCAAATGTTTTCATGAAACAGAACTTTCAAAATACATTGATAAATCTTTCTAATTTATGTGTCTCTAAAAACTGTACTTTCCAGACAGTATGTTTTATTATAGGTGGTATCTTAGTCTCAGTTCAAACCTAATACTTCTAGCCTGAGAGACCCACACATTAGTTTCAGTTTTTATTCAGAGTTTAAGTTGTTACCCACATTTAAGATGATGTTTCTCTTTTCAAGGTCCAAGATCAAAGACAATGCTCTAACAAGGTAGAAAACCACCATTTCCACAGTCATATTGCTCCAAACATTTCCCTTAAGGAGAATCCCATTATACTAATAAAAATCTTGTCTCTACTTATGAAGCATACTTTGTTGACTATTTTCTCTTCCAAAATGCCACTACAAGTAAAAATTGTGTGCATGGTTATAACAATTTTATATATGTGTATCTTGTCAATGAATAAATACATGTCCATGTTCATAAATAATTTTTCCTCTAAGCTTTAATTCCATATATCTTCTTAAATTTATTTATTTAAAAGGGCACTTTAAATAATAGAAAAATTTATATTAATATATTAATATATATATAATTGGAAAGATGTATATCTTTTTGTTAGAAAGCAGATTCAGCATCATCAGCATAAATCCTACATGAATTACTTGACTCCTTTGTACCATATGACTAATATAGTAATTCGGGCAAATGCCAATTATACAAGGATCCCCTAGGAAGCTGTACAGTTTTCTATTCTGTTAACTGTGCAGTACTTCTTTATTTATTCAGGTGTTTTCACAGCAGTATCATAAGTTAGGTAGACTAGATACTCTTAACCTCAATTAACAGGTACAAAAACTTAAATCTTTGGAATATTCATATTCATTTTTTAAAAGTCTACTTTTGTCAGGTTGTCCAGTTTCACATTATAGAAAAAAATCAAAATGGCTGGAATTTACATAAGAAAACAATTTGTTTCTCTGATATATACAATTCAGATGCTGACAGTAAGGTTTGATGTGGTGACAGATGATGTTTTCAGTTCCCAGACTCTTACTTGCTACCACTCTTCAGACACAAGCCATTATGGTCCAATGTAGCAGCTAGGGTTCTATTGGAGAAAGGAAATTATGTATCTATATTTACACTTAAATCACTGTTCAGGGTTTAATTTCAGGGCATATCCAACTGCAAACAAGGCAGGAAAACACTGTTATTTTCATTGAATAATTAATGAAGATGAAACAGAAGAGGGGGATCAGATTGTATACTTAGCAACTAAAATGATATTCCACACAAATGGATTAGAACATACATATTTAGGTTTGGAATTTTCTCTTTCTGTTGTTAACGTTCCCTTAATCTTACAGTTATTTGTTTTCTCTGTAAGTTCAAACACTTATAGTTGATTTATATTAATACATATTTCCATATCCTAATAATTTAGGTAATTATAAAAAATATACTGTAGCAAAAGCAGGCAGCTAAAAGTAGGAACATTATTTCTATTATTTTTTTACTTATATAGTAATATTAATATGTGTGTCTAAACATATATGGTATTACATATAAGAGAAATATGAAAAGGAATAAATAATTATAAAACATTTCTTATAGTAGAAGTAAAATTATTTTAATAAGCATTCTTTAATAAAAATTAAATTTATTTATTTACAATAAGCATATACTTTAACTTGTCTTGCCTCTTAATGTTTAAAAATTAGCATCCAGAGAAGCAGCCAAAAAAAAAAAAAAAAACTTTAAGAACAAAAATATATAAACTCAATCATGTCTAATAGCAAATATTTAACGTATCTGTGTATTATCTTTATGTTTGGATTATTTATAAATGGTCCAAAAAAGATATCATGGTCAACCCAGTATCTGATGTGGTTTGTATCTGCTACGTATCAGACTTTAGTAACCAATGACAATAACATTAGCAGTCAATTTAAGTGCTGGTGGTGAAGATGGTTTTCACATACAGTATAAGGTTCCCTTGTTGTTTAGTCACTGTTGAGTCCAGTTCTTTGGTAATCCCATGGATTGTAGTCCACCAAGCTCCTCTGTTCACGGGATTTCCCAGGCAAGAATCCTGGAGTACATTGCCATTTCCTTCTCCAGGGGATCTTCTTGACCCGGGGATTGAACCTGTGTCACCAGCAATGGCAGATGGATTCTTTACCTCTGAGACACCAGGGAAGCTCATAAGATTCCCTACTTTATATTTATATTAAATTATAAAGTATAAAAATATACATTTTCCCTAAGGAAACGTGTATTAATGTGTATGATTTTTTCTTGAAAGAGTATCTTTGGACTCCAATATCTTCTAAGAGCCAGTGAGAGTCCTGTGTGTGGGCAAATTTTATTTTTCACAGTTTGATGTTCCCCCAGAAGTTTTTTTTTTTTTTCCCCCAAATAGACTTTATTTTTCTAATCCAGTTATAAAAACAATATACTTCTATTTTCCTTAGAGACTCGATCCAAAACATATTCTCAGTTTCAGCACAGAGGGAAAAAAAAAATCTAGTGTGTACAGCTTTAACTTTTCACACTAAAAACTGTATAGGACAAAAATTTGAACTTTAAGCCCATGAAAATCTCACCCTTGACAAGCATGCTCTTTAAAAGAGATTTCATCTTCAATTAGAACAGAAAATAACTGTCTTAAGTTGTAAATTAAGAAAGCTTAAAATGTTACTATAACTTAAAAACAAATTTAACAAGGAGGGTAGTAAATTAAGAGAAGCTTATTTTTTGCAAGGATCATTTTAGATAAAAATTTACCAGAAAGTCTTGGAAGATCCTATAGTTAATCTAACTGAGTCTATATAATTTGAAAGGTTAATCTTATTGCATAATTATCTGGTACAATGAGAACCAGAATGGATGTTTTATAAATATTGGGTAACCTAAAAGCAGTTCAAAATGGCAAGAATGCTCTTAAACTATTATAGACAGATTTCCACGTCTAGCTATAATAAAACACCTGTTAGTAGAACAATTCTCACTGAAAGAAAAAAAAAAAGCAGGATCAAATTTTTAAGAATAAACGTTTTTGTCACTAGAGAATTGCAAATTGGAACAACATTGTGATGCTTCTATGTTCCTAATACAATGACTAAATCCAAAACATCAAATGCAGGCAATGACATGGAGCAGAAGTAACTCATTTGCTGCTAGTGGAAATGCAAAGTGATACAGCTTCTGTGGAAGACAGTTGGCTCTATCTTATAAAACTCCTAACACTCTTATGGTGTAGTACCGTTATCATACTCCTTGATCCAAAGGAGTGGGAAACGGACATTGACACAAAACCTGCACACAAGTGCTCTTATAAGCTTAACTCATAATTGCCAAAACTTAGAAGTAACCAAGATGGTTTTCAGTACACGGATGGATTAAAAACTATGTGGTATATCCATATGATGGAATACTTCCCAGTGATTAAAAGAAATGAACTCTCAACAACCTCCCTTGCCCCAACACACACAAACTTAAATGCATATTGCTAAGTGAAAGAAGCCAATCTGAAGAGGTAAAATATGAATGATCCCAACTATATAGCATTCTGAAAAAGATTAATCTATAAAAATAGTAAAATTGTTCATGGTGGACAGATATTGAAAGAAGGGAGAGTATGATGAATAAGCAGGCCATGGGAGGTTTTTTTTAAGACACTGAAACTATTCTGTATGATGCTATAAGGGTGAATACCTGTAACTGTACATCTGTCAAAACCCATGGAATGTACAACACAAGGTGAGCCTAATTTAAACTATGGGACTTTAATTAAAAAATGCATCCATGTTGGCTCATTAACTGTAAAAAAAAAATAATAATACACTAATGCAAAATATTACTTATAGGGACACTGGGGAGGAACAGGTTTATGATAACTCTTTGTACTTTCTGCTCAATTTTTCTGTAAACCTAACACTGCTTAAAATTGTCTATTAATTAAAAAACACAGAATAAAACTACTCTCAAAATAGTCAATATTATATTCACTTCAAGGAACTGCTAGGCACAACTGTCATTTGGAAGAATAAAGTAGAACTTAAAACACAAAAATGTGGTTTATAAACTAATGCCTGACAAATGCTGCAAACAAATGTGTTTTATCTGTCATTATGCTTTAACAATTTCAGACCCGTGTTGTTTTAGGCAGTGAATGTATCCATTTCCTCACAGTTTCCTAAGCCTTATGTATTACTTAGGGTTGTCCAGAGAAGCTCAGATATAAATAGTAATATATACATGAGGGGAAGATTTTTTACAGCAATTGGCTCACCTGATTTTGGGGGCCAAGATCTCACAATGTGTTGCTGTCTGAAACATGGAGAACCAGGGAAGTCAGTGGTATAATTCAGTCTAAGACCAAAGGCCTGAGAACCAGGGAAGCACATGTGGTAAGTCTAAGTCCAAACCCAATTAGTGGTGGACTGATAGTGAAATTCTGGTCTAAGTTCAAAGGCCTGAGAACCAGGGGAACTGGTGTTCAAGGGTAAGAGAAGAGGGCTGTCCCACTTAAAGCACAAAGAGCAAATCTGCCCTTCTGCCTTTTTGCTTTATTTAGGCACTCAGTGGACTGGATCATGCTCACCTGCATTAGTGGGAGTGGATCTTCTTTACTCTCTCAATTCAGATGTTAATCAACTCCAGAAACAGTGTGACAAGGCACTCGGAAATAATGTTTTATCAACTATCTGGGCATCCCTTAGCTTAACCAAACTGAGACATAAAATTAACCATCTCATCTTGCAGTCCACACAATTAGCATATTTGTTTTCTGCGTGGCTATTGTAGTGTTTTGTTTGGGGTTCCAAAGGCAGAAACAAAAGGAATATCCTTGAAAACTGGATGTTCTCAGTTCAGTTCCGTCACTCAGTCGTGTCCAACTCTTTGCAACGCCATGGACTGCAGCATGCCAGGCTTCCCTGTCCATCACCAACTCCTGAAGCTTACTCAAATTCATGTCCATCGAGAAGGTGATGCCATCCAACCATCTCATCCTCTGTTATCCCCTTCTCCTTGCCTTCAATCTTGCCCAGCATCAGGGACTTTTCTAATGATCCGGTCAAAGTATTGGAGCTTCAGCTTCAGTATCAGTCTTCTAATGAATATTCAGGGCTGATTTCCTTTTAAAATTGACTGGTTTGATCTCCCTGCAGTCCAAAGGACTCTCAACAGTCTTTTCCAGCACCATAATTCAAAAGCATCAGTTCTTCGGTGTTCAGCCTTCTTTATGGCCCAGTTCTCACATCCGTACACAATTATTGGAAAAACCATAGCTTTGGCTCTACGGAACATGGTCAGCAAAGTGATACCTTTGCTTTTTAATATGCTGTCTAGGTTTATCATCGCTTTCTTTACCATACACTTATACATTAGAAAGTTCTTAAAGTGCAAAAATTGTACAGAATAAAAAATGTTAAAAAAAAAATCTTATGTCAAACTATCTAAGCATCTTGATTGTGATTAGGCTATGACTCTCGGGATCTCACCAAAAGTCATGACAACACATTATATCCATAATGGCTTCACCTCAGACATTCACAATTCTCATATGTGTTCCGGCAACAATGACCACCTGTGAAATGTCTCTTCTTGACCTTTTTTCCATTTGTGGTTATTACTTTTATATGTTGCTTCTTGATTCACAAACACTTTATATATTTTGGCTAGTATTCTTATTGCAAATGCTTCTTCCCAGTGTTTGGTTTGTGTCTTCTCTTTCATTTTACATATTTTTATATACAAATGTTGTATCTTGAATGTATTCAAATATATTAAAATTTTCCTAGATTATTGGCAAGTTTTACACCCTATTTAATAGATTAAAATCACTAAATTTTGTACCACCTTTTAAAATATATAATTTGACTTTGAATTTTTTTTCCCAAATGGGGTTACTTCTGTGACTGCTATACAATCAAAATCACATTTGAAGTTTTTTGTTTTTTTTTCCCCCCTCCAGGTGGATTAGCAATTCTTCTAAAACATTTAGTGAACAATCTATGGGTTTTTTTCAGTCACTTCCAAGGCCACTTCTGTAAACTAAATGTGTATATTTATATCTCTATTTTGAGGTTATTTTGCTTTCTCATCAGTTTTTCCTATTATTGTACCAATGCAACACAATATTAATTAATATGGTAATAAGACTCAGTATGTTTTATGGCAACTATCTCACTTTATTCGTATTATTCTTCTTGTCCTGACCCTTTGTTTCTCCTTACAATAATTAGTATGGGTTCGTAAAGTCTCAAATCCATTTTTGGTTTTTGCTTGCATCCTTTTAAAAATATATAAGTTTTTTTTTTTTCCTTTGAAATGCTCTCAGCTTTCTGTTGAAACTCCTGAATTTTTTTTATCCACAATAGAAGGTAAAAGAGATTTAAAAAAATACTTAAGTAGCTACCATGGAGTTTCATGACCATTTGTTTCATCAGAATATACAGGAGTTTTGCAGCCTCATTAACTTACTCTCAAATACTTCTCTCTTCCTCTGACATTTGTATTTTGTTTTGCATTTCAATTCACACATTCCATTTATGAAATATAAAATTGCCTTATACTCTGAAAAAAGTATATTTTTAAACTAGTGTACAAACCAACATTAACATTAATTGAGTGAGTGTAAAAATTAATCCAATTCGACAGTTGTTGAGTTGTTAACCCATAATAATATAATTAATCTATGAAAACTAGTTCTCATTTACCTACTGTGCTTATTCATTAAATTGGACTCCTAAGATTTTGATTTCAGATTAACACTATAATTAAAACATATTCACTTATGATCATAATTTCATTTGCTTACCTAAGAGAATATAATTAAATAGTATTCCATACTGCTATAAAATCCATAAGCCTTATGCCAACATTAATATGTTGGACAGAAGGGATATGGGAAAGTCAGTTAACTATACTAACTAGTTACTCTGGTCACTCCATCAGAATATATAATGTACACTTTTATATATATATATATATATATATATAAAAGCTTAATATATGTGTCTGATTCATTATTTACATATAATGATAGCAATAGAGTGATATGTTTTGTGACACTGATGAAAATTTAGGGAGTTAACAGATGTCTTAAGTATTTTAGAAAATAACTTTAATGCTACTATTTACTCATTCAAAAATTGATTACAATAGCATCTCTTTCATAATTGTACATGGCTTCAAACTTTTTAAAGTATAAACAGGCAGTTCTATGACTTAAAAAACTACAAATGCCACATTTTAGGATTTTTAAAATTTGCTTAGTTAGTTCAGTTCAGCTGCTCAGTCGTGTCCAACGCTTTGCGACCCCATGAGCCGCAGCACACCAGTTTACCCAGACGCATGTCCATTGAGTCAGTGATGTCATCTAACCATCTCATCTTCTGTCGTCCCCTTTTCCTCCTGCCTTCAATTTTTCCCCAAATCAGGGTCTTTTCAAATGAGTCAGCTCTTCGCATGAGGTGGCCAAAATATTGGAGTTTCAGCTTAAACATTTGTCTTTCCAGTAAACACCCAGGACTAATCTCCTTTAGGATGGACTGGTTAGATCTCCTTGCAGTCCAAGGGACTCTCAAGAGTTTTCTCCAACACCACAGTTCAAAAGCATCAATTCTTCAGTGCTCAGCTTCTTTATAGTCCAACTCTCACATCCATACATGACTACTGGAAAAACCATAGCCTTGACTAGATGGACCTTTGTTGACAAAGTAATGTCTGCTTTTTAATAAGCTGTCTAGGTTGGTCATAACTTTCTTTCCAAGGAGTAAGCGTCTTTTAAATTCATGGCTGCAATCACCATCTGCAATGATTTTGGAGCCCCAAAAAATAAAGTCAGCCACTGTTTCCCCATCTATTTGCCATGAAGTGATGAGACTGGATGCCATGATCTTAGTTTTCTGAATGTTTGCTTAAGTGGCAATATCATTTCCTTTTAAAGTTGGAGTTATAGAAGAGTGGGAAGTAAAACAAATGTTAAACTGCAGATAAAGTTCATGCTTATCTCCTAGAATAGGAACAAGTGAAATTTTCACTAAGTTAACAGGAGTGTTTTTATTTGCAATTTTTTAGCAGTTGTTTTCACCTTCAAATTAAATAAGCTTAAATTTGTTTCTATTTTATTTTTTGTGCCTAATAATTATTCACATTTATCAAATTTTCCTGGCAAATACTGAGAATCTTTTTTGTCATAATGAAATCTGGTGAAACAAGAATAATGACACTCTTACAAATACACACTTCTGTTGCTTTTCAACTTAACTGATGCTATTTTAGAGATTTATTATAATTAGAATTTTACTATATATAAATTAGATTTTTTCACTTATTCAATGTTTGTAAAAGGGCATTTGTGACCTTAGCACCAGACATATTCTGATATATGATAATTTGACCAGAAAGTGACTTACATGGAAATATATGGATATTATGAAATCACTGCTGGAAATTTTATTGGCTCCCCCATTAGTATGAATATGAGATATATAACATCATTTATGGGCTTCCCTGGTGCCTCAGCTGGTAAAGAATCCACTTGCAATGCAGGAGACCCTGGTTCCATGCCTGGGTTGGGAAGATCTGCTGGAGAAGGGACAGGCTACCCATTTCAGTATTCTTGGGGTTTCCTAGTGGCTCAGCTGGTAAAGAATCTGCCTGCAATGCAGGAGACTTGGGTTCAGTCTCTGAGTTGGGAAGATCCCCTGGAGAAGGGAAAGGGCACCCACTCCATTATTCTGGCCTGGAAAATTCCACGGACTGTATAGTCCATTGGGTCACTAAGAGTCAGACACGACTGTGTGACTTTCACATTACCACATTAACATCAAGATTAGTAGGCCTATTAGCATTAATGGAATTTATGCAAGAGAATCAAAAGGAGACTAGACTTCCTTAATTCTAAACATTACACCAATGTATTTAAAATGAAACAATTATTTCCAACAAATGTTTAAAACTGAAACATGGGATATTAAGGCCTCAGGTAATTTCCCCTCAATATATGTCACAGCATCACACATCTTTCTTATTCTCAATTCCTGACCTCTACCATATAAAACATTTTTCTTGCTGACAATAGAAGGTGCCAAGTGTTTTCTATTTAGCACACCAATGCTATACAACACAAACTGGCTTAATGCCTACTCATTTTTCAAGGTCTAGTGCAAATGTTATTGCTTTCCTGAAGCTTTTCCAAAAGCCACCATTACCAGACAAATTTAGTTATTAGTGAAACCTGAGATGTTAAACATAGAATGTGATATTCACACCTGTACTTGAAGATAGAATAAATACACATTTAATGCATAACCTATGAAATTATTTTATGGATAAATTTCTATATTTACATGGTATAATTTTTTTATCATAAGGGGTCTTGATTTGCAAAATGCCCATTGCTAACTGAAATGAAACTCCTTCAGCACGAGAAGCTTTTAGACATCTTTGAGCCGAGAAATAGACTCTTCAGTATAGAATATGAATAAAATTGATCAGAAAAAAATTAGAGATTAGACAATATCAGAATTATATAAAAGTAAAGACTATCCTGGCTAAACAGAGGTATAGTAAATAAGGAAAACATACAAATCATTGTAGTCTTTAAAAAACATATTTTCAAAATGTAACCTCTTATTACCAAGTGAGAAAATTGTCACTTAGTCATATGTTTCTCTATTACACAAGGAAAAAGCTGTCATAAAACCATGGAAACATTTCCATGTCAAAGGAAAATGAAGGACTATCTTACCAACTTTTTTTTTCTTTTTTAGATTCAGCCATTTTCTTAAAAAAAGATAAAATTAGAAGTATTTATATTCATCATGAATAACATTATTCTCCTCTAGAAATGGCTACTTGATACACAATTTACTCTGACTTATTTTTAATTACATTATACTGATTTTTTTCTATTGTTAAATGTGTATTCTTAAGTAAGCTATATAATTTACCTAAAAGATTTTTTATTAAAAAAATCTCTAAAAACTTCCCATTTCTTCACAAATTATCATATAATGTTCAGGTTTTTTGCAATTATTCAACATATTAATTTAAATGAGCTTTCTTATATTGCCTATGCATTCCCAAAATTTCTAGGTTGCCCTTCCAAAGTAATGTCTTTTTGGCAGCCCCTCTCAGGAAAGGTTTGATTTATTTATGAGTGGGCACAATGCCATGTAAACAGATGGGGAGAGTGTAAACAGAGTATATCTGTCAATACAGTCACTGTGCTGGTATTATCCATGATTCCATTCTAACTCACCATATTAATATACAGATTAAACCATACACACCTAATACATAAACTAACGATGAACAGGGACTTTTAGAAGCTGTTGCAATTTCTCTTAGTCTAGTAAGATAATGTTCTATGCACTAAAACAGCATAATAAACTAGAAAAGTATAAAAATCTGCACTCTACCAACCCATCTGAATAGTGAGGACTGCTGAAAGGCAGTCTAAATCCCCATGCATTGTTTTATTTCTTCTTTAATCAAGTATTAACATGTCTCCTAACATTTAGGCAGTGTGACATATATTTTAATATGCTATTTCAGTCTAGTTCAGTTCAGTTGCTCAATTGAGTCCAACTCTTTGCAACCCCATGGACTGCAGCATGTTATTTACTAGGGACAAAATTCAATCCAGCAAAAATAATTCCTAGTTTTTAAAAGATAAGGAACAGTCACCCACTAGCTGTCTATTTTACATATGGTGCTGTATATATGTCAATACCACTTTTTCAGTGTATCCCACCTTCTCCTTCCCCCCTGTGTGCACAAGTCCGCTCTCTCTGAGGGAAGATGCTATATAACTCAGGGAGCTCAGCTTGGTGCTCTGTGACAACCCCTAGGGGGTAGCATGGGGGCTGGTAGGAAGGCGCAAAAGGGAAGGGCTATATGTATACTTACAGCTGATGTACATTGTTGTACAAGAGAAAACAAAACTGTAAAGCAGTTGTCCTCCAATTAGAAATTAAAAAAAAAAAATCTGTACCTACAGGAGATGGTGGATGCCCACTGAACTTGTTGAAACAATCACTTCATGATGCATGTAACACAGATCATTGTGCTGTACACCCAAAACTTATATAGTGCTGTAAGTCAATTATATCTCTATAAAACTAGAAGAAAAAAAAAAAGATAAGGAACATAGGCACATAGACTACTCTCTTTTCTTTCTTGGTCATTGCAGTTATTAATTATGAAAGTGTCTTTATGTAAGTGTAGATAAACTGTCTTTGGGTGCTGCTGGTATTGTAGGATAGGATATGATTCATCATAACTGAGATTTTGATTTCATCACAAATTGAGCAAGATGGACCCTGTAGAAGTAAGATCAAGTACCTTGCCACTGTACTGTGTTCAGTCATGTCTGATTCTTTGTGACCCCATGGACTGTAGACAGCCAGGCTCCCTTGTTCATGGGATTTTCCAGGCAAGAATATTGGAGTGGATTGCCATTTCCTACTCCAGGAGATCTTCCTGACCCAGGGATCAAACCTGCCATATCCTGCGTCTCATGCATTGGCAGGTGTATTCTTTACCACTGAGCCACCTGGGAAGCCCCAAATATTTAGGCTAATGTTTTGTGGGTAACCTCCTCTTGACACTCAGATTATGTAAAGAAAGACTAGAGTGAGACAACGCTACCTTTTCCCTTCCCAGGTAGTGAAAGTGAGCCTACGTCTGGGAAGCAAATTTTAATGATCAAACTTCTTCTGGCAAAGTTCTGTAGCCAATTCACTCCAAGACTATATTTTAATCCCATAAAATTAAAAAAAAAAAAAACAACAACAATGAAAAACAATAATCAATGCCTGTCCTTTTTTAATTCCAATGCATAAAATGGGCACAAAAACATTAAACAATACAGTTAATAAAATACCAGGTTGGCTGAAAAGATTGTTTATTTTTATATAAAAGCAAAAGACACATTTTCCAGATTTACCAAGAACTTTACTGAAAGTATCTACTAACCGAACAAACTCTTTTTGGTCAACCCAATGCAAGGAGACAGAGTGAAAACTAACCCCCTACCATGTAGTGAATGATGAGTGAGTTAGAATATAAATATTCAGAAAGGAAGGTTATTGGAATATGAGGTGAAACATTTGACGTGCACCTAAACATTGAAACGTTTATCTATTTTCAGACTAACTACAAAGGGATCTATAGTGCCCTACCACAATTCAGTATTTAACAAGAGGCACAAATCTGGATAGGAAAAAAAAATATTATATAAAAAAAACAAGCCATTTAGCAATGTGCAGGTGGGACAAAACTCTGGTATGTATACCCTTGACACTAGCTGTGTGAAGTGGAAAGTGAAAGTTGGTTGCCAGGAGGTGGTACAAGTACCACTCACTTATTCCTCTCCTCTCCTTCGTTCCCCGTGTCTCCTTCTCTGCTCCTCTTTGGAACAGCAATATCTAACTCAGGTTCAATTTTCTTCCCAACCCAATGTCGTCAAGTAACTACAAAATCTAGATCCCCAAAGGGTAAAAATTTCCAAATCTTTATTTCTTCTAGACAAAAAGGTGCTAGTTATTTATCCAGAGTGGAATGGGAAACGGTGACTTAAATCCCAATTATCCTTCTTTACTCTTTTTAGTAAAAAGTCATAAGATGTGTGATAGGTATAAACTGATTTCAGTTATAAACTATGTATAAATGATGTTTCAAGTAAGGATGTATCAGGTGGCATTAATGTGAAATCTCTAGGAAAAAAACAGGTTTAATAGAATACCTCACTGTCTTATAACAAAAAAAGTTTTAACAGAAAATCTAAGGATAGAATCTGTTTCTGTAATCGCCATCTTACAGATGATGGCTAGTTTTTGCTGAGAACCTTTAGAGCAAGGCTGTGAGAAGTGCCACTACAGAAACTATCACTTCACCTTAAATCATATTGTAAAGCAAACATTTAGTTTATACCATAAATGCTAATCAGATTTTTATGACATCGCAAATCGAAGCAAACACCACAACTAAGTTGCTGAGTAATTAAGAAGATAATCCTGTGATTAGTCTACTCTTGTTTGGGCAAAATGTTTTAAGTAATTTGGCTAATCACAGTTTTGGTGCCTCAGCAAATGTAACATCAGTTAATGAACTCGGCTAAAAGGAGTTTGTGCATAATAAATAAAACTACTTACTCATTGAGGGATTATTTCATGGAGAAGACAGAAATGTTTTATCATCTTTCTGGTAATATAAATTACATTTATAGTTTAAATGACAGCCATAGTGTTCACAGTGTCAGCAAGTGTATTGTTACCTGATGGATCTCAACCTGCCATAAATCAGCTCATATGTCAGAAAAACTAGAGTAAGAGTTTATACTTGAATTATGTTTTATAACTATAATTATATAAAACATATTTTTCTGTAGTGCTTTATTTAAAAGCTATTTTTCTAGTCATTTAGAGTGATAATAAAATAGATCTTCTCCCATATTCCTTACACTATTTACCTCAGAGAATTCCTGGGTCAGGAAGATCCACTGGAGAAGGGATAGGCTACCCACTCCAGTATTCTTGGGCTTCCCTTGTGGCTCAGCTGGAAAGACTACCCACTCCAGTATTCTGGCCTGGCCCATGGGTTTGCAGAGTCGGACACAACTGAGCAACTCTTCACTTTCACTTTCAGAGAAGTCAACTGTTTCATGAAGATGGTATTTCTTCATGCAGAGATCCCTTAGGTGTGCTCAAACTTTACTTGACTTTATGATTGTGGATAATGCATTTTTATTTTTATTACTTGAGAAACTATGACATTATTCAGATCTGAAATGGGTGTTTATTTTTTCTATCTTAGTAACAAAGATTGCATGGCCACATATCTATATCTGTATGTGGTGGTTTAGTTGCTAAGTCATGTCCAACTCTTGCGACCCCATAGACTGTACTGTAACCTGCCAGGCTCCTCTGTCCATGGGATTCTCCAGGCAAGAATAATGGAATGGGTTGCCATTTCCTTCTCCAGGGGATCTTCCTGACCCAGAAATCGAACCCAGTCTCCTGCATTGCAGCAGATTCTTTACCAACTGAGCTACAAGGGAAGCCCGTCTATATCTATGTAAATATCTACAAATGTATATTTCTGTGTATACACGTGTTTACACACACATAATAGAATATATGTGTATATCTATCTGTGTCTAAATCATATCAATAGGAATATCTACATCTATATGTATCTATAAATATGTCTATAATATTATATATTCCATATGATATAGTTTTAGAGGGTGTATGTGTTTTTAGATGCTAAGTCCAATTCTTTGTACCCTGATACTCAAAATATTATCATTACATAAGCATTCAATCTTAATTGATGCTTGACTTTTTGCATTGATATACTAGACTGCTGCTGCTGCTGCTAAATTGCGTCAGTCGTGTCCGACTCTGTGCGACCCCACAGACGGCAGCCCACCAGGCCCCTCCGTCCCTGGGTTTCTCCAGACAAGAACTACCATAAATATACACAACTCATTTGGATTAACTTTGTCACTTACATCCAAAAAGTCATTGTAGAACTTGTTATCAACTCCTATGTGTCTAATTCAAAACTAATTCCATCTTGTCCCTTAAATCAATCCTTCCAGTACATTCGTCAATTTTATTTTGACATGCTATTTTTGACTCTGCTAGTTATACTTACTACATCATTATCCCCTTTCTTCATTTCTTTCCTTATTTAGATTCATTTCTATGCTGCCTTTGTGAAAGTATGCTTTAAAGTACATTAAATCTCCCCGTACCTATCTTCATAATACATGTATGGGCAGGCTGGTTTGAGGTAACAAATGTTTAATACTAATACCAAAGCACTCTGTCATTTGGCCCATGGCCTGTTTTAGTAAAGAAAGTTTTATTGAACACATATACATTTATTAAGCATTTTCTGTTTGACAATGGTAGGTAATCCTTTTTTTTAAAAAAAGGCCAGATAGTAAACAATTTAGGCTTTTCAGACTATTAGGGCTCTGTCACAACTTTTCAACTGGGCAAATACAGAAAATATATATCAAAAAATCTCAAAGTCTCTACAAGTCACTTTTTTCCAGGCGAAGTTATTGCCATTTACTTGAAATATTATAGTAATCTTATCTGATTATATCTATCAAAAACTATTATTTCAAGTTCTACTGTGCACAATGGAGGCAGAGCAATAAAATGAGCTTATAAAGATGATTATTTCTTTGAAAAGAAATATAGTTATTTCCTCTACCATTATATCCCTTTCCCAAATAAGGGAAATAAGAGTCCTCATTTCAACAGCATGTTGAAGACCACATAATTGCTGTTATAATGGGAAAAAAAGTGTTTAAACCCTGAATTGTCAAGCTACCTCTTTCAAACCCACCACTTGGAGGTCCTCTATGTTCATTCCCACACCTCTGTCCTTTCTGTTTCTTCCTTCAGTTGCACCCTTCTTCCACTTTACTGCTGAGTGTCTCTTCTCTGAGGATACAAAATCTGTTCAGTTACCAAAACTCACTCATCTAGAGCCAGACATCCTGGAATGCAGAATGATGAGGGCTTAGGAGGCATCACTATGAACAAAGCTAGTGGAGGTGACGGAATTCCAGCTGAGCTATTTCAAATCCTAAAAGATGATGCTGCGAAAGTGCTTATACTCAATATGCCAGCAAATTTGGAAAACTCAGCAGTGGTCACAGGACTGGAAAAAGTCAGGTTTCATTGTAATCCCAAAGAAAGGCAATGCCAAAGAATGTTCAAACTACCACACAATTGTAATCATCTCACATGCTAGCAAAATAATGCCCCAAATTCTCCAACCAGGCTTCAACAGAACGTGAACCAAGAACTTCCAGAATATTAAAGCTGGATTTACAAAAGGTAGAGGAACCAAAGATCAAATTGCCAACATCTGTTGGTTCATAGAAAAAGCAAGAGAATTCCAGAAAAACATCTTCTGCTTTATTGACTATACCAAAGCCTTTGAGTGTGTGGATCACAACAAACTGTGGAAAATTCTTTAAGAGATGGGAATACCAGACCACCTGACCTGCCTCTTGAGAAATCTGATGCAGGTCAAGAAGCAACAGTTAGAACTGGACATGGAACAATGGACTGGTTCCAAATAGAGAAAGGAGTATGTCAAGACTGTATAATGTCACCCTGCTTGTTTAATTTATATTCAGAGTACATCATGAGAAATGCCAGGCTGGATTAAGCACAAGCTGGAAACAAGATTGCCAGGAGAAAATCAGTAACTTCAGATATGCAGATGACACCACCCTTATGGTAGAAAACGAAGAGGAAATAAAGAGCCTCCTGATTTAGGTCAAAGAGAGGAGTGAAAAAGCTGGCTGAAAACTCAGCATTCAGAAAACAAAGATCATAGCATCTGGTCCCATCACTTCATGGCAAATAATGGGGAAACAATGGAAATAGTGAGAGATTTATTTTCTTGGGCTCCAAAATCACTGCAGATGGCAGCTGCAGCCATGAAATTTAAAAGATGCTTACTCCTTGGAAGAAAAGGTATGACCAACCTAGAGAGCATATTAAAAAGCAGAGACATTACTTTGCCAACAAAGGTCCATCTAGTTAAAGCTATGGTTTTTCCAGTAGTCATGTATGGATGTGAGAGTTGGACTTAAAGAAAGGTGAGTGCTAAAAATTGATGATTTGGAACTGTGGTGTTGGAAAAGACTCTTAAGAGTCCCGAGGACTGCAAGGAGGTCCAACCAGTCAATTCTAAAGGAAATCAGTCCTGAATATCCATTGGAAGGACTGATGCTGAAGCTGACGCTCCAATACTTTGGCCATCTGATGTGAAGAACTGACTCATTGGAAAGTACCTTGATACTGGGAAAGATCGAAGGCAGGAGGAGAAGGGGATGACAGAGGATGAGATGGTTGGATGTCATCACCGACTCAGTGGTTTAAGGAAGTTTGAGGAATCACCGACATAAGTTTGAGGAAGCTCTGGGAGTTGGTGGTAGACTGGGAAACCTGGCATGTTGGAGTCCATGGGGTCTCAAAAGAGTTGGACATAACTGAGCGACTGAACTGAACCAGAACTCAGCTCCAATAATACTTTATCAAGGAAAATTGAGATAATTAGGTTTTTTCCCATTAGTACCTTTTGCTTTTCTTCTATAGCACTTCTTAGATTTGCTTTTGTTCTTAATGTGTTCATTAGTCACAAGTCAATTAATGTCTAATTCACTAGACTGTGGACTCAATGAAAATAAGACCTTTATCTAATTTTACTCTTCATTTTATCATCAGTGCCCAGTACATGCTTGCAACTCAGTAAGAAATGAAGCATTTACTCACCAAATTATCCCACAAATAAGGTGATGAATAAAATAAAAACAATTCTAATGTTGAGAGAACTGTGACATTATCACGTCCAAACTTAACAAATTTCAACCTTCAACTCTTGTCTCCCACCAGATATCCTAGTGCATTTCACATGATAATGAAGTACACTGTTGTAAAAAAGCAATGTATTCCATGGTTGAGCTGCTCAAATTTACTGAAACAATCTTTGTTTTGTTAAATCTTTATCTTTCTAAACTACCATTCAACTATTTTGTGACTTTGTATGAACAAAGCAGAATCTACTCTACATGTGTTTTTATACGTGAAGGTTAAATAATATATTCTATATGTAATTCTCTTTTCTATGATAAATAAGATAAACAGCTTTTTTTCTAAATAAGGTGTCTCAGTCTGAGCTGCTATTACAAAATAACAAAGTGGGTAGTTTTTAAACAAGAGAAATTTATTTCTGACAATTCTACAGGCTGGGATTTCCAAGATCAAGACACTGCCTAGAAATGACCTGCTTCCTCATTCACAGATAAGCACCTTCTGCGTCCTCCCATGGCACAAAGGGTGAGGGAGTTCTCCATTGTCTTCTCTGTAAGTGCACTAATCCTATTATTAAGAGCTTTGCCCCTATGACCCATCCAATTACCCAAAGTGCCACTTCATAGTATTACCACATCCTGCCGAGCTTAGTGACTCAATCGTTTGTGACTCTTCGCAACCCCATGGACTATAGCCCGCCAGACTCCTCTGTTTAGGGAATTCTCTAGGTAAGAATATGGGAGTGTGTTGCCATGCCCTCCTCCAGGGGATCTTCCTATCCCAGGGATTGAAACCAGGTCTCCCACATTGTACACAGATTCTTTACTGTCTGAGCCACAGGGAAGCCTAAGAATACTACAGTGGGTAGCCATTTCCTTCTCCAGGGGATCTTCCCAATCCAGGAACTGAAGTGGGGTCTCCTGTGTTGCAGGAGTATTCTTTACCAGTTGAGCTACCAGGGAAGCCCATCATCATATTAGGGATTAGCTTTCAAAATGAATTTGGGGAGGACACAAACTCACTCTAAAACATGAGTCCTGTATTTCTAATAATATTTACATTGGGCAAAAATTTTAAGGTAAAATCTAAATATTTAAAATTTTATTTTAGATGATTGTAAAATTATCTAAGAGATAATATAGAGCAATCACATGTACACTATCTATATACAGTTCCCCCCTTGGCAACATTTTAAGAAACAATAAAACCACAATGAGGATATTAACATTGATTAAAAACCAGGGTTCATATTTTGATATTCCATTTTCCTTTCATTCATCTATAATGTGTATGTATTTAATTCTACACATTTTTATCAAATCTGTAGGTTCCTGTATCCACTATCACTATCAAGTTGGAGAACAACTCAACCTGACAACTATCTTTGTGTTCTTGACAAACTCATGTCCTAAGAGTCTCCTTGAACATTCTCCACTAAACCCTTACTCTATTATCTGTTCTCCATTTCTAAATTTTTTGTCATTTCAAAAGCGTTATATAAATGACATCACACAGTATGTTAATTTTTGAACAGCTTTTTAATACTCATAATTCCATGAAGTCAGGCTGCAAAAATCAATAGTTCATTCATTTCTATTGGTGTGTATACACTATAGCTTGTTTAGACATTGACTCCTTGAATCTGGGCCATTCTCATTAAGAACTTTAATGAATAACATTGCTATGAACACTCATGTGAGTTTTTGTGTGAATCAATGTTTACAGTGTTCTGGGATAAATATAAAAAACTATAATTGTTGGATTGTATAATTACAAAGGATTAATATTTTTTAAAAAACTCCTCCCTTAAACTTTCATCAACTGTCATTCTTATGGCAGGATTTTTTCTGAATGGCAGAAATACTGGGGTTTGGGATTATTAGCATCTTTTGGTAACTCTTAAGTGCAAATCGAAAACTGACTTGATATACTAACTTGAATGACAAAAAGGTCAACTCACAGAATGCATATCTTTTATCATCAATGAAATTTTACAAATAGTTCAAAGGACACAAACTATCACAAACCACAGGTCAACCAACTTGAGATGAGCATTTTAACCTCTCAGATTCTTTCTTTTCACATTAGGGCAGACTCTTATTTAAATTCATACATGTTCCTAAGAGATGTATCAGGGCATAACCTACACAAAAGTGGCATTATTTTAGTCATAGAATATCTTCATTTATGCTCTGATAATTACAAGTCATCACTGACATTTCTAGCAGCCTTACAAATTCATAATGTCAAGGGTTTTTTTATAAACCATTTAGACAAACAAGATATATTCTGTTGAAAATATTTAATAGGTAAAATTGTTCCATTATGCTTCCACTAGCCAAAAACATCAGGAGGTCAGATTGACTTGTTTGTAAGAAGTCTAACTACTTTGGGGAGTTCCCAGGTGGCACAGTGGTAATGAATCTGCCTGCAGGAACAGGAGCTGCAGGAGATGAGGGTTCCATTCCTCGGTCAGGAAGATCCCCTGGAGGAGAAAATGGCAACCCACTCCAGTATTTTCGGCTGGAGAATCCCATGGACAGAGGAGTCTGGCAGGCCACAGTCCATGACCGACTAAGCATGCATGCACCTGCTAACCATATCACTGCTTTATACTTCTGAACATCACCTAGTTCAGGCCAGCAACTAACTATTCCCTTCATTCTTTAGATTACGCTAAAAGCATTTTAATGATATATTTGGATGAGTTGGAATTATACACACACATACACATATACACACACATGAATGTGCTTTTTGTGTCTAAAGAAAAATAAAAAAAAATTACCTCATGTCCATAGTATCTTCATCTACTCATAATTTTCTTCTAGCAGAATTTACCCAGACTTTTTCAGACAGAAAAACACTTATAATTCTCACCATAAATATGTTTCAACCTTTCCTCCTCTAAAACTCACTTGTAATCCTAACCTATATATATAAAATGCCACCTTTTCTTGTATTGATTTTTCACCTGTGGTCATGTTTTGAGATGCCAGTGGTGGGAATTTTATATCATAAACTACTGGAACTTTTCTTAGGAACCTTATTTTACAGGGTATTTTAAGTTAGTATTTGACATGTACTTCACAAAATATGAGTAATTCAGTGAGGGTGGCAAAAAAAAAAAAAAAGGTAATGTTTAAACATATGGCATAAGTGTGAAAAAACAAATGCAGTCAATGGTTCTCATATTGAATATTCAGAAAACAAATCAAATGACAAAAACAATTTTAGAAAGGAGATAGTCATGGTAACACATATCAAGCTGAATCCCATGTTAAATTGAATGTATATTCCTTGATATGAAAGTAATACAGCATGAATGGTATCCAGATGGAGACACAGTATCTTAGTATTAAAAGAGCAGTTTTTAGAAGATTGGTTCACTCAACTTCAAGAATTATATAACTATTTTTCTATTTCATTGTCTTCAATCCAAAATCATTCATTTAACTAAATTCATTAAAAGAAGTAAAGATTCATGTACTAAAGTTACATGTAAAAGCTAATTTTGAGAGAATCAGCAAAGTAAAAGAGAAGAAACAACAAAAAGACAACAGAGAGAAGTAGCAGTCATTCATACAAAAATCATATTATCTATAAAAGATTTAACATAATTTTCTCATTAACATGGACATATTTTCTTAATCTTTTTGTATGTTATTTTTATTATATATGTTCTCTACGTACAATAAAAACAAAACTGTCTAACATTCTACTTCTGAATTATTTCATATTACAGAAATATAATCCATGTCTTGAAAACAGAAAAGGATATACACTCCTCAATTTTTTTTTATCATGTATCTCGTAAGACAGAAGGTCATAATCTCTAGCTGTGAAAGGACAAACCACATTAAACTCTTGAATTTGGTTTCTTTGTGAGCATAAGGAACAAACAGAAGAACTCTCTTATTCTCAATCTTCAAGACCACCTAGAAAGACAACTTCTTCACAATTCCCATTATGAAATGTCAGGGGGTCTACAGAAACTAGAAACCCCAAGAGACAAACATGTTAGGTAGTTAGAATAGAAAATAGGAGTCCAAAATGGCGGTGGCTAAAAGACAGGGAAGGGAAAAGCCCGCGAAAACAGAACAAAGGAAAGCCAAAGGAAGGTCCGAGGACCTGAATGAGGACTTCAGGTAGAACAGCAGTCCTGACTAAGCCCAATTTGCATAGGGCAGGCCCAGGGGGAAGGAAAAAACACAGGTAAAGAGGAGCCAAACAGCTCGCGTTCTCTCTCTTTCTCTCTCGCTCGCGCTCTCGCTCGCTCTCTCTCTCGTGCGCATGCGCACACTGGGACGCTCTTCTCTATGCGTCTTTGGGTGGACATGCCCTCACGCCTCGAAGATGGATTTTCCTACTATTATTTTCTAAATAAAATAAAGCTGTAACATTGATTTGTCTAAGAGCTATAACACAGTCCATTCGAGACCTGAAGCTATAACATGGTCTATCCAAGACCCGAGACCTGTGACACATCGAGGGCTTTAATGTCCGTCACTCCAAATCTTTGTTGTGAGGAGACAAAAAATGAGGAGCATATTGCCTCACAAACAGAAAGTGACTGTGTGAGTAGATTATCTTTCATATGTTAATACCTACCACACCTGATTTGTATGTTTCTGTGACTCCCTGTAGTATTCTTGTAGCCAGTAGTATGCAAATATCACAATATTCCATAAGGAGCTATCATTCTGAGGTTATGTCACACTACCCTGCCCCTCTCTCACCTCTTAGCCACACTGATCAACTTAATACTCTTAGAGCTCCCTTTTATTCTTCCTGCTCCACATTTCATTTACAACTCTAAAACCTAGGAAATACTACTTTTAAATGCTTTATTAACATCTGAATCATAATTCAAATTCATTCACTCAAATATAGTTTTCTAAGCTTAAATCAATCTCTTTTTCATCTCCTTAAAGAATCAGACTTTTGTACTTTGTTTTGAAAAGAAAGAAAAAAGAAAGTGAAGTCACTCAGTCGTGTCCAACTCTTTGTGACCCCATGGACTGTAGCCCTACCAGGCTCCTCCAACCATGGGATTTTCCAGGCAAGAATACTGGAGTGGGTTGCCATTTCCTTCTCCAGGAGATCTTCCCGACCCAGGGACTGAACCCGGATCTCCTGCACTGTAGGCAGACGCTTTACCGTCTGAGCCACATCAAAAGTAAGGAGTAAAAATTTCCTAAAGCACTATTATAAAATGTTAAGTGCTCAGTATTAAAGGCTTTTTAAATTTTTATTTTAATCAGAGGAAAATTACAATATTGTGATGGCTTCTGCTAAAAGTCAATGTGAATCAGCCATAGGCATACAACTGCCCCCTCCCTCTCAAACCTTCTCCCACCTTCTTCCCCATGCCACCCCTCCAGGCTGTCACAGAGCACTGGCTTTGGGTTCCCTGTGTCACGCAGCAAATTCCCACTGGCTATCTACTGGATATCTGGTAATGTATATGCTTCAATGCTACTCCCTCAAATCACCCCACTTCTCTCTCCACCACTGTGTCCAAAATTCTGTTCTCTCTGTCTGCATCTCCACTGCTGCCCTGTAGATAGGTTCATCAGTTCCATCCTTCTAGATTCCATATATATGTGTTAATATATAATATTTGTCTTTCTCTTTCTGACTCACTTCACTTTGTACAATAGGCTTTAGGTTCATCCACCTCATTAGAACTGACTTAAATATATTCCTTTTTATTGGTAAGTAATAATCCATTGTGTTTAAGTGCCACAATGTCTTTATCATCTGTCAATGGACATCTAGGTTGCTTCCATGTCCTAGCTACTGTAAATATTTTGCTGAATCCTGTAATCCTTAATTCTGATGGAAAGCAGAAAAAATAAATTCAAATTGCAAAAAAAAAAAAAAATTACGAAGTAAACCTTTGTTTTTGTTTGTTTTAGGGACTGAAAGATCTCTTTCCAGACAACCCAACTTAGGTTTCTTGGCTTAAACATTCTATTGTAGATACTTGTATTTTTAATACTACTTATTTGCTTGTGCAAGAATAAGTGATGTTTTCTGATTATTTTGGTATGACCACCTCTAATTCACAGAGTATGTTTTCTGCTTTTAGATATTATTTGTGTGTGAGGTATTCTTTTCAAATATCTGAGTTTTTTTTTTAATCTAGCTATAATCTCTGCCAAAAGACAATTTATCATATAAACCCCTTAATGTTGCAAGATTATAATCTATGCACACAGGCTCATTTTGCTCATGTATAGCAGCCTTGTTGACCTGAATTGTTTGAATTTGCAAACTAGGGAGCTGATGATTCTACAGCCTCTAGGTTATTTGAAAATTCCAGCTGTGCTAGCTGTACAGCTTGCCAATAAATCCTTCTGTCACCTAGGGCTTCTCTGGAAATCTGGGCTGCCATGGATTTTGAGGTGCACTCATAAGTGGTAAGTATACTTGATAAAAATAGCATCAAGTAGTTTATTCTTAATTTTTCTGCATTGTTCTTACAAGTTCAGTGGCAGAGACAATAACCTGTATTCTCAGAATGGATATGATTTTACTTTTAGAAAGCTCCATATCTGCTTTATTATAGACTATTATATAACATTTTTTGTGCTAATAATTTATTAGTAGTAAATATAAAACTGTAAAACCTCTCCTGCCAAAGAAGTAGATGGCAGTCTAGACCTTTGTGATGAGGAGAGAGCCCGTAACTCACTACAACATGAACTAGGCAGTGATGACATGATGCAAGGATTTTTAAAGGGATGCTCTTAGAAGACACCATCATAAAAAAACAAACAAAAAAAAAAGACGCCATCATGTCAGACTGATCTATGAAAACAGATATGACTTCCTCAGTTCAAGACAACAAAACACTAATATTTGCATTGCATGTGAATTACGAATTATAACAGTTTGTCAACCAGTTGAAATGTATTCATTTTTAGATGTAAAGAAAAGGGTGTAAACAAAAAATGAAAGGATTTGAAAATTTTGACATTTCTCTAAGAATGTTTATGAAGGATGAGCCTTCAATTATGGGGACTTATTCATATATAAACTATAATTTACTGATATTCCAATATACGTGTATGTCTTCTTGACTCTATATAAAAGAAGCTTACCTTGCTTATTGTATGGGAACAATACACAGCATTTATAACATGCATAATGACCTAATACAGTGACTGGCACATAATAGGTATTTAATATACATTTGTTGTTGCATTAATAAGGCTTGACATCATAAAGGAACTTTTGTTATTCAGGGAGTAATTTAAAGCAACAGTTCAAGCATACTGGGAAAATTTTTGTAATCTTGTGCCTGTACTAATATAAAAATAAGATTTTGTCAAAATTGCCAATGCATGATTTATTCTGTAGGTATTTAATGGGCACATTCCATGTGTCACAAAATGTGATGAAGGCTGGGAATGTTCTAGTGAACAACAACAACAAAAAAAACACCTCATGGTGCTAACATTCAGATGATTCTTTCAATCTTAAATGTCAAGTATTTTTTTTTAATAAAGAATTGTTTAAACTACTTTCCTTCTAGAAATTTCATCTAATTTCAGTGTTAGAAATGGTAAAACTTCACTCCGTCTTAGATATCACAATAGGAAGCTCCTAAATGACAACCCCTCTCCTTTGTTAGCATTACTGGCTTGGATACTGACTACTCTAAGTAACGTCATTCAGACAAGTGTGTCTATATTTACACTATATTTACATCTATGCATACATGGGTATATCTGCAGCAAAACATGGAAAATATATTTTATAAAAATGTCTTTGATTTAATATTAAGGCTACATACTCTATTATTAATCTCCACTTACATAACACGATTAATCTTTCAAAACTGTATATTTCTTTAAATGAAATTCCAGTACTCTGCTGATCACATTAGTTTGTCATTTTGTAGACCATTTTCAGAATCTAAAAGTCAAACTGACACATTTTCTACATTTGATATAGGCAAGATATTTAGAGAAGAGAAATACGGCTTATAATTTTGAGATATCACCAACTGCAGTGTGTCAACACTATGACTCCTTAAAATATAGGTATTTCCTGTATGTAGTAAAATCAAAGTTATCTTTAAAATAAGTTTAAAATCATGTTGGAGAAATCTGGGAAAGGAGTTTTTTTCTGCCTAATGCCTACTTTCATCCTATTTTAGAGATTGAAAAAAAAAAAAACACCATAAACCACAGGTATTTTTCGAAAATCCCTGTGTTACTTTCTTGGAATTATACAGTTACTGACTTATAAAATATTACTGCCTGTCACCTTTTTCCTATGAAATTTTAAGTATCTCCTACATTCTAGTTCTCAGAGTCAAAGATCAAATAAATTGATTGATGTTGCCTTTCTTTGAAAATCCAGATTATATGAATGTCTAAACACAGCCAAGTTTTTTGTCTGTTTTAATATTCATAGGTTATTCTTGGGAATATATAATGTTTGAGAGTCTTCTTTGTTCCTCATTTGTACTGTGGGTAGGAGACATGTCTTATCTGTTGTTATTATTATCTGTTCATGTAGTAGTAACTCAATTTTATGGACTTACATTTTTTTGTATTAAAAATGTAGTATTTGGGGGATAAATGAATATTCTAATAACCATTACATTCATGAATGTCTGTGTGTATTTGCATAGGATTCACCCTTTCTAACATGCACCAGTACGTAGGTTTTCTGTTGGTATTCACAAGCTCTATTACAAGAATCAAAAAAGAGAAGTGAACACAAGGGCATTTATGACCAATTATACACTGCTACTGTATCACTGGAAAAATGATTCATTTTCAAAATGCCTTATAGTTTGTGTTTGTAACTACAGGAGAATATGAATAAAGATAAACAAATGTAGGTTCAAACAGATCAGTGATATTAAAAAGCCGAATCTCTTCTAATCAAAATTCTAACCTTAAATACACTGACTTTGAGAGACATGATCAGGAATTAATTACTACTAGCATCACTGCCCTGGAATGGTACTGGATTACTCAAATCTGTGCAACATTACAAGGGTCTCAAGATTTTAGTAAAATATTTTGGAGCAAATTCCTATTAACAGTTAACATTTAGAGAACGCAGTGCAAAATGTAAATGTGCACAGTGGTTTGAAACATTGTCTAGAAGGTAAATAAAATTTTATAAAAATTTGTTATGTCTTAAAATAAATAGAAGGTCAATGCTTTCAAAGCATCGGATTTGGTCTCTCAAGCCATTGTTGTTCAGCCACTCAGTCATGTCTGATTGTTTGTGACCCCCTGGACCGCAGCTCACCAGGCTTCCCTGTCCTTCACTATCTCTCGGAGCTTGCTCAAACTGATGCCCAGTGAGTCAGTGGTACCATCCAAACATCTCATCCTCTGTCATCCCTTTTTCCTCCCACCCTCAGTCTTTCCCAACATCAGGGTCTTTTCCAGTAAGTCAGCTCTTCACATCAAGTGGCCAAAGTATTGGAGCTTCAGCTTAAGCATCAGTCCTTCCAATGAATATTCAGGGTTGGTTTCCTTTAGGATTGACTGGTTTGATCTCCTTACTATCCAAGGGAATCTCAAGAGTCTTCTCCAACACCACAGCTTGAAAGCATCAATTCTTTAGCACTCAGCCTTCTTTATGGTCCAACTCTCCCAAGCCATTATCAAAGGACACTTACCCAGCTGTGGGGCATCTTTGTAATGGCCTGTGTGTAGACTATCCTGCCCTATCCATACAGACCAAAATAATCCTTTTCATGTTAAAATGTCAGCAGGCTGAACATTAACCCAGTGTCTCTCCCTAGTCTTCCTCAATATTCCTCTCTCTTCCTCTCTTTGTGCGGTGCTCTGTTGTGCTAGGCTGCTTCAGTCATGTCTGACTCTGCAACTCTGCCAGGCTCTTCTGGACATAGATTTTCTCACCATCCTATGGATAACAGAAGTTCCCTCTCTTTTATCTAACTCAGAACTTTCTCTTTAGTTAGTTCTTTTAGTTTGTTTCATCAAAAAAGGAACTTTACTTCAATTTTTAATATTTTAATATAGCAAGGTAAATCGAGTAAAAAAATGTAAATGACTCAATCTTTTCTTAAGATACTTGCCTTCTGAGAGTTATTTACATTGTTAATCCAAAAGAACAAGTATTGCCTGGATCAGAGTGGAGAGATTAAACTGTACCTATGTAGGTTTTTTATTTCTCTGCTTATGGTCAAACTGAGGCAGATTTTGCCATCGTAAAGCTATAATTTTGTTCTATTTCCTTTCAGTCTAATGTAATTTACCTCCAGAAGACATTTAATATTTTTCTTCTATTCTTACCTTCATGGGTTGAAGCTGGTTTACTCCAGAGGAATAAACTGGAAATGCCACATGACGATGTTATACACATGATTTCAATATATAATAAAGTTTTCTTCATTACATTGGGATGATACATATTGGGCTGGCCAAAAAGGTTGTTTAGGTTTTTTCCATAAGACGTTAGAGAAAAATAAAAAATAATCTTTTTGGCCAACCTCATTACACTGCTTGTAACCGTATTACTTTTAATACCTTTTGGTTATTACATAATATATTACGATTCAGAAGGCCAAGCCATACCCCAGGCATTAGAAATCCTAATATCCAGGCACATGTATCTTTAATAAAATACATAGTGCTTATCACATAACCGAAATTTTAGAATCACCAATTTAAATATAGTTTATTGTTGTCTTTTTATTTCATTCCATTAGGACAATGCAATCATTTTTCTGAATTACAACTAGCTAATACAAGACAATTTTGAAGCACTCTATAGTATTTGGCATTTGTTTTACTCAGTTTATAAAGTACATCTCCCTGATGCACCAGATTATATTTAAGTTAAAACAGCTGCCACTGAGTTGATGTTTCCACTCATTTCTTAATTACATCTCTGAGTTATTCTAAAAATATATCAGGTCAGACATTAATGAAGAAAAATATGATGACTTGCTGTAATTAGATATACTTCTTAACAAAGAGCTTTTAAATTACACTTCACAAAAATATTCAAAGAAAGATAGTATTTTAAATAATGAAGTGGGGTACACTGATTCCTAGGGAGAGTGCTGGTCTTAATGATAGAATTATACATAAACTGGCTAATAAAATTTGAAAACCAGTCTAATCTATATAGGCATCATATGTGTTAAATTTCAGGGAAGCTTAATTTTATGACAGGTAGAGCGCTTGAGAATGCTAACTGGAGAAATAATTTAATGTTCTTGAAACCACTTCACATTCAAATATTTGTCAGCCCATGAGAAGCATCACTTGATAGAATAATATAACTAATTAAAATGAAACAAACAGAGACAATTTTTATAAAACCAGAGTGACAGTTATACAAATTTGAGATGAACTGTTCTGTGTAACTCTAAGTAATTTTATAAATCTTCCTATTTTCTTGCAGTTGCTGTTTTCACTAAAGCATGATAAATTCTGCCTATTATATTTGTACTATCCAGGCCAATAGAGTTTTAATGAATAATACCACAGAACTGTAACTAGATAATACATTCATTATTTATGAGGTATGTTTTAATAATAATAAAGGCAGGGGAAAGAGGTGTAAAATCAAAGTGGTTAAAGTATTGGGAACACAAAGTGAAAACAACGGAACATAGTCCAAAGCGAGATTAGCTATTATGTGTAATTAAAGATATATGACTTCACTGGGCTTCTGCCTCCAACGCGGGAGACCCAGGTTCGATCCCTGGGTTGGAAAGATCCCCTGGAGAAGGAAATGGTAACCCACTCCAGTATTCTTTCCTGGAGAATCCCATGGATGGAGGAGCCTGGTAGGCTACAGTCCATGGGGTTGCAAAGAGTCGGACATGACTGAGCGACTTCACTTTCACTTTTCACTTTCTCTTATCTTTCATGGCTTCATTAAGCATCCCAAATTTCTATGTGGTGTATTTCTTCTGAGTTGAAGGCAAGAAAAAAAAAATGAACCTTGGATCACTGAAGAAAATATCTCTTCTGAAACTCTCTCTTAAGTAATGGAATACTTTATGTATTTTACTTCTTAAATATCCTTTCCATTCTCAAAATAAGGTGATGGTTCTTCTAAATAAGAGCTTCTTCAACAAAAATTCTGTTCAGTTCAGTTCAGTCGCTCAGTTGTGTCCAACTCTTTGCAACCCCATGGAGTGCAGCACGCCAGGCTCCCTGTCCATCACCAACTCCCGGAGTTTACTCAAATTCCTGTCCTTTGAGTCGGTGATGCTATCCAGCCATCTCATCCTCTGTTATAACCTTCTCCACCCTTCAACCCTTCCAAGCATCAGGGTCTTTTCAAATGAGTTAGTACTTCTCATCAGGTAGCCCAACTATTGGAGTTTCAGCTTCAGCATCAGTCCTTCCAATGAATATTCAGAATTGATTTCCTTTATCTTGGACAGGCTGGATCTTCTTGCTGTTCAAGGGACTCTCAAGAGTCTTCTCCAACACCACAGATCAAAAGCATCAGTTCTTTGGCACTCAGCTTTCTTTATAATCCAACTCTCACATCCATTCATGATTACTGGAAAAACAATAGACTTGACGAGATGGACCTTTGTTGACAAAGTAATGTCTCTGCTTCTTAATAAGCTGTCTAGGTCTGTCATAGCTATTCTTACAAGGAGCAAGTGTCTTTTAATTTCATCACTGCTATCACCATCTGCAGTGCTTTTGGAGCCCCCCAAAATAAAGTCTCTCATATTTTCCACTGTTTCCCAATCTATGTGCCATGAAGTGATGGGACCAAATACCATGATCTTGGTTTTCTGAATGTTGCGTTTTAAGCCAACTTTTCCCTCTCCTCTTTCACTTTCATCAAGAGGCTCTTTAGTTCTTTACTTCCTGCGATAACGGTGGTGTCATCTGCATATCTGAGGTTATTGATATTTCTCCTGGCAATCTTGATTCCAGCTTTGACGTACTCCTGTTCCTATTTGGAACCAGTCTGTTGTTCCATGTCCAGTTCTAACTCTTGCTTCCTGACCTGCATACAGATTTCTCAGGAGGCAGGTCAGGTGCCCTGGTAAGAATTTTTCAGTTTGTTGTGATCCACACAGTCAAAGGTTTTGGCATAGTCAATAAAGCAGAAATAGATGTTTTTCTGGAACTCTCTTGCTTTTTTGATGATCCAATGGAGGTTGGCAATGTGATCTCTGGTTCCTCTGCCTTTTCTAAATCCAGCTTGAACATCTGGAAGTTCTCGGTTCACATACTGTTGAAGCCTGATTTGGAGAATTTTGAGCATTATTTGCTAGCCTGTGAGATGAGTATAATTGTGCAGTAGTTTGAACATTCTTTGGCATTGCCTTTCTTTGGGATTGGGATAAAAACTGACCTTTTCCAGTCCTGGCCACTGCTGAGTTTTCCAAATTTGCTGGCATACTGAGTGCAGCACTTTCACAGCATCATCTTTTAGGATTTGAAATAGCTCAACTGGAATTCCATCACCTCCACTAGCTTTGTTCATAGTGATGCTTCCTAAGGCCCACTTGACTTCACATTCCAGGATGTCTGGCCCTAGGTGAGTGATCACACCATAGTGATTATCTGGGTATGAAGATCTTTTTTGTACAGTTCTTCTGTGTATTCTCACCACCTCTTCTTAGTATCTTCTGCTTCTGTTAGGTCCACACCATTTCTGTCCTTTATTGTGTCTAGTTTTGTGTAAAAGTTCCCTTAGTATCTCTAATGTTCTTGAAGAGATCTCTAGTCTTTCCCATTCTATTCTTTTCCTCTATTTCTTTGTATTGATCATTGAGGAAGTCTTTATTTCTACTTGCTGTTCTTTGGAACTCTGAATTCAAATGAGTCTATCTTTCCTTTACTCCTTTGGCTTTTGTACCATCACTGAAATAGTTTGAGAAATATATTATGTGTGCTTTTCTGTATCCTTTACTAAATTTAGAGGATTTATCCAAGATTTTCATTTTTCCCTTAGATTTATAGGTATTTATAGGTAACACAGATCATATTCCCAATTAAAAATTCATATTAACTCTATAATCTTGCTATTTTTCTATTTTATTATAAAATGCAAGAAAATTGTCAAGCTATCACCCATTGCTGCTGCTGCTAAGTCACTTCAGTCGTGTCCGACTCTGTGTGATCCCATAGATGGCAGCCCACCAGGCTCCTCTGTCCCTGGGATTCTCTAGGCAAGAACATTGTAGTGGGTTGCCATTTCCTTCACCAATGCATGAAAGTAAAAAGTGAAAGTGAACTTGCTCAGTCGTGTCCAACTCTTAGCGACCCCATGGACTGCAGCCTACCAGGCTCCTCCATCCATGGGATTCTCCAGGCAAGAGTACTGGAGTGGGGTGCCATTGCCTTCTCTGTTACTTTTGACTTTCTAGGGTCTTTTTTGTGTTAAATTTTTTAAAAATTGAAAATTTTACAAACATGGGTCCTGGTCACTTATAAAGTATTCTTTGTTAAGTAATATCCAGAAACAGGTACTTAGATCAAATGTATAAATATTATACCCTGTCCAACTGACTTCAGAAAATGATTAACAAATTATAATGAAGTGATTTTGTCTGGTGTTATTTCCAGCATATATTTTATTAGAGTCAATTTAAAATATATATTTTAACCACTGTACTTACAACACAAACTGAGCAGCAATGCCAAAATCCTCAAAAAACACTAGCAAAATTTAACAGTAAATTAAAGAAATATAATACCTTCCCTGGTAGCTCAGATGGTAAAGAACCTGCCTGCAATTCAGGAGACCCAAGTCTGATCGCTGGGTTAGGAAGATCCCCCAGAGAAGGGAATGGGAGAAAATTCCCTGTAGAAGTATTCTTGCCTGAGAATTCCCATGGACAGTGCAGCCTGGCAGGCTACAGTACATGGGGTTGCAAATATTCAGACATGACTGAGTTACTAACATTTTTACATTCATATGCCATGACCAAGTAGGAATTTATCCCTGAGATGCAAAAATGGTTCAACATATACAAATCAAAAAGGTGATACACTTTATAAACAGAACTAAGGATAAAAATCAAATAATCAATCTCAACATGCAGAAACACATTGAAATAATTAAGCACTCTTCCTTGATAAAACACTCACCAAACCAGGTATAAAGGGAACTCACCTCAATTTAATTAAGGTCACAGATAACATCATACTGAACTATTGAAAAACAAAAGGCTATTCCTCTAAGATTAGGAATACGATAACTATGCCCACACTCTTGTCACTTCTATTCATCATAGTAATGGAAATACTTGCTAAAGCAATTAGGTAAGGAAAAAAAAAAGAAAAGGCAAATTACAAAAACATAAATTAGGCAAATTGGAGAGGAAAAAGTAAAATTATTTCTGTTTTCAGAGAACATGATCCTATGTATGCTGCTGCTGCTGCTAAGTCGTTTCAGTCATGTCCAACTCTGTGAGACCCAAAGACAGCAGCCCACCAGGCTCCTCCATCCCTGGGGCCCTCCAGGCAAGAATACTGGAGTGGGTTGCCATTTCATCTCCAATGCATGAAAGTGAGGAGTGAAAGTGAAGTCGCTCAGCCATGCCAACTCTTAGCGACCCCATGGACTGTAGCCTACCAGACTCCTCAGTCCATGGGATTTTCCAGGCAAGAGTACTGGAGTGGGTTGCCATTGCCTTCTCCAGATTCTATAGAAACCCCTAAAGACTCCACACAGACACACACATACATACACACATACACAATACTATTAAAACAAACAAATTCAGTAAAGTTACAGGATACAACATTAGTATACAAAAATCAGTTTATTTCTATAAACAAACATCTGAAAAGAAAAATTAAGAAAACCCCATTTACAATAATATAAAAAAGAATAAAAAAATATGTAGGAATAAGCTTAATGAAAGAGGCAAAAATTCATACACAGAAAATCACCAAACATTGATGCATAAAATTATAAAATACACTCAAAGACATCTCATGTTTACAGATTGGAAACACTAATATTAATGCAACATCTGTATTACCCAAAGCAGCCATCAGAGTTATGCAATCCCCATGAAGATCCTAACAGCTTTAACTTTCTAAACTAAAATAGAAAAAACAATGCTAAAATTTGTGTAAAGTCACACAATCCTGAAAAAAAAAAAGACAAATCTGGAGGTACTACACTTCCTGATTTCAAAATATAATACAAAACAACAGTTATTAAAATATAAAATACAGTATAGAACTGGCATAAAGACAGACATATAAACCAATGGAATAGTATAGAGAGCCCAGATACAAACATACAAATACACAGTCAACTGATCTTAACAATGGTTTCATGAACACAAGAAGAAAAGATCATTTCTTTAACAAATGTAGTTGGGAAAACTGTATCCACATGTAAAAAGTTGGACTATACACCAAAGTTCAATCAAAGTAGATTAAACATAAGACCAGCAACTATACAACTTCTAAAAGGAAAAAGAAAAAAAAAACAGGGAAAAAGCTTCTTGACGTTTATTTTGACAATGATTTCTTGGATATGACCATAAGTAACAGTAGCCAAAATAGGCAAATGGGACCACATTACACTAAAAATCTATTGTGTATAGTAAACGAGATGTAACACAGAATGAAGAGCAATGCATGAACTGGAGAAAATATTTACAAAAAATATATCTGATAAAGGGTTAATTTCTAAAATATATAGGGAATATACAATAGCCAAACCCCACAAATAATCCAATTTAAAAATGGACTAAGGACCTGAATAGACATTTTTCCAAAGAGGACATAAAAAGAACAACAGCTGCATGAAAAGCTGCCCAACATCACTAATCAATGCATAAATGCAGATGAAAATCAGTGTCATCAGCTCACATCTGTTAGAATGGCTATAATCTAAATGATAATAGGAAGTGTTGATGAGAATGTAAAGAAAAGGGAACCCTCATACATTGTTGGTGGGAATGCAAGCTCGTACATCCATCACGGAAAACCTTAGGGAGATTCCCCCAAAAATTAAAATAGAAATACCATATAATCCAACAATATCTCTTCTGGTTACATACCTTAAGGAAAGAAAATCACATCTCGAAGATGTATCTGCAGAAGTGCATGCAAGCATGTTCAGTGCAGTATAATTCAAAAGAGCCAAGTAACTGAAATTAACAAAGTGCCCATTGATTGATGAATGCATAAAGAAAATGTGATATATACATAAAATGGAATATTACTCAGCCTTAAAACAGTAAGAAATCCATCCATTTGAAAAGCATGGATGGACCTGCAGAACATTATGCTAAGTGACACAAGGTAAAGGTGAAGGTGACGGTTGCTCAGTCTTGTCCGACTCCTTGTGATCCTATGGACAGTAGCCTGCCAGGTTCCTCTGTCCATAGATTCTTCAGGCAAGAATACTGGAGTGGGTTGCCATTCCATTCTCCAGGGGATCTTCCTGACCCAGGGATCGAACCCTGGTCTCCTGCATTGCAACAGATTCTTTAATGTCTGAGCCACCAGGGAGGCCCCTACGTGAAATAAGCCAGTCACAAATACTATGACTCCATGTATCCATTTCCAAACTTCCAAAGCTCTTTCAACACTCATTTCTATAACTGAGTAGTTCTTATGTCATCATTTATCTTCCTGTATTTTCCCACTAAAGAACAATTTGCAACATTCAGTTCAGTTCAGTTTAGTCGCTTAGTCGTGTCCGACTCTTTGTGACCCCATGGACTGCAGCACGCCAGGCCTCCCTGTCCATCACCAACTCCCGGAGTTTACTCAAACTCATGTCCATCGAGTCAGTGGTGCCATCCAGCCATCTCATCTTCTGATGTCCCCTTCTCCTCCTGCCCTCAATCTTTCCCAGCATCAGGGTCTTTTCAGATGAGGCAGCTCTCCGCATCAGGTGGCCAAAGTACTGGAGTTTCAGCTTCAACATCAGTCCTAACAATGAACACCCAGGACTGATCTCCTTTAGGATGGACTGGTTGGATCTCCTTGCTGTCCAAGGGGCTCTCAAGTCTTCTCCAACAACACAGTTCAAAAGCATCAATTCTTTGGCGCTCAGCTTTCTTTATAGTCCAACTCTCACATCCATACATGACCACTGGAAAAACCACAGCCTTGACTAGCCGGACATTTGTTGACAAAGTAATGTCTCTGCTTTTTAATATGCTGTCTAGGTTGGTCATAACTTTTCTTCCAAGGAGTAAGCGTCTTTTAATTTCATGGCTGCAATCACCATCTGCAGTGATTTTGGAACCCAGAAAAATAAAGTCAGCCACTGTTTCCCCATCTATTTGACATGAAGTGATGGGACCAGATGCCATGATCTTAGTTTTCTGAATGTTGAGCTTTAAGCCAACTTTTTCACTCTCCTCTTACACTTTCATCAAGACGCTCTTTAGTTCTTCTTTGCTTTCTGCCATAAGGGTAGTGTCTCCTGCATATCTGAGGTTATTGATATTTCTCCCGGTATTGATGTACTCTGCATATAAGTTAAATAAGCAGGGTGACAATATACAGCCTTGACGTACTCCTTTTCCTATTTGGAACTAGTCTGTTGTTCCATGTCCAGTTCTAACTGTTGCTTCCTGACCTGCATATAGGTTTCTCACAAGAGGCAGGTCAGGTGGTCTGGTATCCCCATCTCTTTCAGAATTTTCCACAGTTTATTGATATCGACAAAGTCAAAGGCTTTGGCATAGTCAATAAAGCAGAAATAGATGTTTTTCTGGAACTCTCTTGCTGTTTTGATGATCCAGCGGATGTTGGCAATTTGACCTCTGGTTGCTCTGCCTTTTCTAAAACCAGCTTGAACATCTGGAAGTTCACATTAATACGTGACAATTTACTGAAAATTTTGCAATTATCATATAAATATTACAGTTTTGTACAAATTGCTAATCAAACTGATCGTTCTTAAATGTTGCTCACAGTCTGCATTGTTAGTAACATGTATATACCATTGGTATCAAGTGATATATACATATATCATTTTTATTTTATATTAAAAAATGATATATTATAAATGTATCATTTATATTTTATATTACTTTTATTTTCCTAATAAAAATACATGGTTTAAAAAAATGTTTTTACCGCATCATTAACACTGGCAAACACTCATTCCAGAAGAAATGCTACTGATAGTTGCTATTGAAATTCAAAATCTGAATTTAGTAATTCAAATGTATAGTGATTATTATGGAATTTTTTATTCATCATATCTATATGAGAGATACTGAAGCAAAATCATATGGAAGTTAATGAGGCCAAATTAATAGAGGCAAAAATGCTTATGTGTTTTCTTTCATTCAATATACAAGTGATATATTCCCTAGTTACTTTCAAAGATTGATATGGGTTTTGTGTGTTTTTTTTTTTTCCTTTTTTATCCCATTATCTCTCTAGGCCATAAAATGCTTGACTTATTCATATTAACTGTGATATTGTTTGTATTTTTTCTTGCCCAATATTTCACTCTGAAGATATATCTCTCCATTCAGTTGTTCAAAAATATTATTGAAAAAAAGTTTAATATAGCAATTTTAGTTGTAAATATTATGTTAAAAACAGATAAATATTTCTACTTTCTTAGAAATATCTATTCTCTTCCATTGCCTAATGGTATCTGCACCAAATTCAAATAATGTGAGCTTAATGGTATCCCTTGTGTCTGTGATTGTGGGATGTATTTATACAGTTAAAGAAAAAATCATCCATTAAAAAAAAAAATCTTCCATGTCACAACAATAAAAGGAACTGAAGATACCTCTGTGATTCACAATACATTGAGTTACTGCATATTGAGTTATTGCTAAGCATCAACGTGGGTGAAGAGAACTTACAGGTCTCAGCACACTCTTTCTTCATTTTACTTTATTATGAAAACGATAAGTTGGCTCTTATATAAAAAAACACTTTGACCACTGAGAATTACAGAACACATGCTCAGTTTCTGCTTTGGAGACGGTGGTGTCATAAGACCATGATACACTGTACATCTCAGAATACATGCTTTCTTTACTCCCTAAACCACAAAATTTTTGATAGGAATTCATCCCTACCAAGGAACTGAATGAATGAACTGTAAGGATAATGTCTTCTGAAAACATGAAGTGAAGGTTATTCCTTTTTGTCATTGCAAAGTGCAATTTCCTTTTGCCTAGCCCCAAAAAAATAATTTGGTAAAGAAAACTTTCCACTTCTGCCTCCTTATCAAGGTTTCCTGTCCCCTTTTTTTTTCTCCAGGCTATATAAACTCCACACACAGGGCCTTTGGCAAATCCACCGGAGCTCTCAGTCTCACCTTGCAAAATGTACCTATCTCAAGGGATTTCATTCCACATCACTGTCAGCTAGTGATAATCTTCTGGAACATTTCACCTCTCTCCTGAAGCTTTCAAGAAGAAAATAGAGCACTCTCACTCACTGCATGATACACTCAGTGCTCTCCCAACAGAGACAGACACATTCTATATTCAAAACACAGTCTTCTGAGGGAAAATTTTCTAATGTTCCCCATGTGAAAACTGGTTGGAAGACATAAAATTGGACTTGGGGAAGGTGTTTCATCTGGTTATTTGTTGAAACTCCACAGGAGAACTTTGTATCTGTGGTTTTGTGTTCTCCAGGTCAATACTGATAAATTGGGGCTTTGCATAATTAACTATTCAGTAACTCCAAAATTGTATTTAGTTGAAGTACAGAAACAATTTTACCAGCTCTTTATGCTTTAACTGTGCAGACAGAAAAAAACAGCAACTAAGTCTTAAAATCTGCAAAAGCTAAAATAGCTTTTCTGAGATTACACATCTCACTTTAAAGGTGTATTTCTCTGATATCTTTAGTCTCTGCTACAGAATTCAGTAAATAAAGATGTTGATCATTATCCATCTGACTATGTTTAGCCTTGTTTATTTTAACATGCTAATGTATTTCATTAAAGCTGCACCTGTTACCATCTCTGAATTTAAGGGTCTCATGTTTCTAGTACACTCTCCTATTTTTAGAACTATATCTGGTACATCAAGTCTGTCAAACATTTTCAATACCATAATGACAAAACTATATTTCAATAAATAGTCAAAAATTCCTTCAAGCAACTCTGCTATTATTATTGTTGCTGCCCCTCATGCTGTTTGTGAAAGCTTCCAATAAAGTACTGGGACAATCAGGTTTCTTTATGAGATAATGTGTGATGTAGAAGCTAAAATATTCATAGAATAATACCACATTTCTCAAAAAAATTTAACAGGAGTATTATCTCCCTCAATCCTTCTCTTTCTTACTCTGTTACAATATATTCTCCACTATGACCAGCAAAGAATCCTGCACACATATGCTTGGAAATAACATTTGTAGAATTAAAAGGATGCAAATGAAAATCAATATAAAATTTAGATTCGCTTATTGGCCCAAAGACTTTTACTCCACAAGTGAGGTTCTAGAGTGGAAACATATAACACTTTTCTACTGTCTTCAGATACTCAGTCTGCTCTTTTCTTTTGATAACTCTGCATATATTTTCTTTCAAGCTTTTTGTTCCTTCCTGACTACCTACTATTTTTTGAAATATTCAGCTTTTGAAATGTCTAAAAGATACAAATGCACTTCACCACTTAATGGCTTATAACTTAACACTAAAGTAAAACATAAAAGAACTACAATGTTACAATTATTGCAATCATAAGGCTCTCTCCTTAGATTGACTATTACTGTTTATAATGTGTGAATGCTGACCTCATTCATGAAATCTAAAGAAAAGCTCAACAGGGTATATATATTCATTCATCAAATGCGTATCTATTGAACAATTGTTCTGAGTCAAGCATGGTACACTGGGCTTCAGTAAAGTAGAAAAAGTCTGATCATCAGGGAATACTTCTAATAATTCTATGATGAAGATTATCAACAATCCTATTGTTTCTACCTGGAACTTCCCTTGCAACAAATAAAAACTATATACTTGAGCTATTCAGAGCTAGATACACAATTTCAACCCAAGTTCTTCACAAAAATCAATATACAATATCGCATTACATCTTCAAAGAGTTTGCTAACACATTTATTCATTCAGCACATATGAATCCATATTTCCATAGAAATATTTTAGGACTGGAAAATAGCACAGGACAAAGCACTCTAAATTCTCATTTTATTAGCCTATAAAAATGAAAACACAAACACAAAACCATCACAGATTCTGAAAACTACTGAAATATTTAAATCTTAAATGTAATACCCATAACCTTTTCCAACTCCTAGAGATTATGAAGATGCCATAATTTCCCTCTTCAGTTAAAATACAGTATGGTCAAAATATTCCACAACAATAGAAATTAAATAGAGTAATGAAATATATGCCTTAGTTTATGTGAATAGACCCTATTCTCCATCTGAGCCAACATGTCAATTTTAATCAGATTTGACCAATTCTGGAACATATATCAGTCTCTTAGCAGCCTTGCTACCTTCCTTCTATCTAAGAATGTTTACTGCAAGCCCATAAATTATTCCTCAAATTATTCTTTTAACATTCACATTATCTTTACACTGAAACAAAAATGAAATAAGGAAGCTTCACTGGGTTTTACTAGCTGATTCCCTTCTTTGAGTAAATTCCAAATTCCACTCATGTGCTTTTGGGCCTAATCAGACTTAAGTCATATATAACATGCCATTACAAATTATTTCCAAGAGATTACTTTGAATATAGTAATAAAAAATATGGATACTCTTTAGGTAGAAAGAGTCCCAGGTTACCATTACTACTAATTATGGGAACAGAAATATCAACAAACCCATTCAAGCAACACCATTTACAGCAGAATTTAGAGAATGACTGCACATGAATTAGAATATTTTACGCAACTCTAATGTAAAACTGATTCAACAATTTTCAGATACTGTCAAACATATATATACAATTGAGTGGATGTGTTAGAAGATGAGCTAATTTAACAAGGATAGACGAGGTCACTGTAAATATATAACTGTAAAAGAAAACTCATTACTATCTTGAACAAAACTCTTTCATTTATTGTATAACTGCTGAGCATTTAATATATGGCACCAGGCATGATATGTAATAGTAAATACAACTTTGATCTGTCATCTTAGAATTCTGATCTGTTTGAGAGGAAAAAAAGGAAATAAGTAAACTATGCTATTAGATTAGTAAATATTCATCATTCCATGGGAAAACTTTGAGGAGCCCCCTACATAGATTTTGTTTTCTCATGGTTATGAGTGGTTCTGTTTCCAGGGATAACCATCAGTTTCCTAAACTGTTAGGCACCCCCTAGAAAATTAAAACAAGAGTTCAGGATCCAGACACTGGGTTTGTGACAAGGGCTAAGGTGGATAAATTTGGAGGAGGTAAAACTTGCATTCACTTTCTCAGTGAATACTCAGTTTAAAACTCAGAAATGCAGTATCAAAAACAAGAGTATACATAACCCACATGCACATTAAGCATGTTTTTAGTCAGCAGTGAAATAAAAGCAACCTCAGTGGAAATACGATATACATTTGAAAATTCACAGAATATTAAATATTTTCCAAGATTTATCTAAATATTATTAAACCTAATTTCATTGGGATATATAAAAATTCATGACATTACTTAGCATTTGAAACTTTATATATGTATTAATATATAACTAAAATGTGTCAAATGCAATTTCTTTTCCTGAAATCAACATTTCTCAAATTTCCTTTTAATTTCCTCATCTTCTGCCCTGCCTATAACAACAACAAAGAGAAACTCTCATGGCAGGAGAAGGTCACTGAAAAGTGTGGGTGTTCATTCCGTCAGTCATGTCTGACTCTTTGTAGCCCCTTGGACTGTAGCCCAACTCCTCTGCCCATGAAATTTTCCAGGCAAGATTATTGGAGCAGGTAGCCATTGCCATTGCCTACACCAGGGGATCTTCCTAACCCAGGAATCAAACTCATGTCTCCTGCGTCTCCTGCATTGGCAGGTGGATTCTGAAAGTATAGGGAAATCTATTTAAATTTCTCCAGTTTTGTTAGGCTCATGACAGCAAGATTTTAGATATGATGAAATATGTTTCTACTTACCTGGGAGTGAGGGGAGAACTGGTTAGATAATCCTGAGGTCATGAAATTGTTTGACCTGAAATGACCTGAGGTCATGGTCTTGTTTATGTGTGAAATTCATGGGCTGAAAGACACTTCAAAATAAGCACACTGTGCTATCTCAAGTATCTAACTGGCAGACTAAGTGATCTGTGATAAAATGCAAGCTAGTGAGGTTGTAACAGCCTGCGGCTTGACTTCAGGGGAGCATAAAGAAGAACAACTACAGGAGTTTCTCTCTTGAATAGAGAAAGGGGGGAAAAAAAAAACTCAAGAGAAGGCATGCTAGTTGGTAATTGGAATCCCTTATGACCTGTGAACAAGGGAATGAATAAGAGCCCTATAATTTGAACAAACCAAATGGAGACTGGGATTCTTGCTAACAGTGGCAAACCCAGGAAACACTGAGCTCTTTCTTTCTGGAAATGTTAAAGGCAAAGCTGAAGAATGACTTTCCAAAAACGTTGTAAATAGAATCTCAGTTCTGTGCTGGAAGAGTAGTTGGATGAAAAGGACTGCAGGTCAGTGGTGTCATACTTCAAGGAGGAGTCTTCTTTCCCCCCCAGAGGGCTATCATTTCTGCTTCTCTTGTAAGTTACCAGCAGCCCCCTCCTACCTGACACATGCACATAATACATAATGACTGCACCCCATGAAGATGATTCAGTGCCCCTTTTTCCATTTTTGAGTGCCTGGACTTCAGTGCACTTTGTCTTCAAATACACAGTAGCAGTGGTTTTCTTCAGCAAAAATGCTCTCAGGACTACAGAAGCCGACATCCTCCTCATGCACACAGAGCAGGAAGCACCTTGGAATTTTTGTCACCTCCTCTTTTCCCAGGCTTCCCTGATAGCTCAGTTGGAGAAATACAGAAATAAAGAAAAACTATTGATAATTTCATGAAAGTGTGGATTATTTATCATCTATGTGTATAAATAATTTGTGAGCTATTTTATATTTATTTTTCAATTGTTAAAATAGAATTAAAAAAAAAAAGTAGAAATATCAGACAGTAAAGTCCACAATTTTTATCATCCTCAGAGATATCTGAGAAGATGTATTTGATACACTGCAGAATCCTACTCAGTAAATCACAGAAGATAGAGGAAACCAAATAAATAAATAAATAAATAAAAAGGAAAGAAGAAAGAAAAGATCACATTGCTGATGAAACTTTTTTTTTCCCGTATTAAGGCTGATTCATTACCTTGTTCATCAAATAAAATCTGTAGTTAAAGCTTGATGAAAAACACTAGACAATCTATCAGGATAACATTTTTATAGAGAATATCATGAAAGAGTTCGATAAATCAACATAAAAATGAAATCCACTGAAAATATATGAGCATCAGTTATTTTAACATCACAGTTTTCTCTGAGCACAAGCCAGTCAGTTGCTGATTAAGAAGTTCCCATTCTCCCATTACCTCTCTCTCTGCATGTATGTTCCCAACTTGATGTGACAACTCTTTCTCCAGCTAGTTGAACAGATGCATTCACTATGCAGCAGATCTCGTGTTAAGTGGCTCAAACTAGATCTCATTTCTTTTTTTCCTTTTAATTGAAATGATTACAGACTTACAAAAAGGTATAATATTATACATGGAGTCCCAGGAGTCTTCCCGAAGCCCCCCCACCAGGAGTCTTTGAAACACCTTCCCCCCAAATGGTATCTTATGTAACTAACTAACACATCAAAACCTGGGAACTGACATTGGTGAAATACTGTTAATCATATGCATCTGTATATCTATGTGTACTCTTAGGCAATTTTACTATATGTACACATTTGTGCGACCATGATCTCCATTAAGATGGAATAGAACTCTTCCATCACTACTAAGGAACTCTCTCTCTCATGATACCCTTTACATGTACAATTTGCTCTGTCCTTAACTACTAGTAATCATTAGTTCTCCTTCTCTACAGTTTTGTTATTTTGGGAATACTGTGCAAATGACATCATACAGTATATAATATTTAGACACTTTTATTCTCTAAGCATAACGCCCTGATGTCCATCAGCATTGTAGTATGCATCCACATTTTGTCTTTATTATTTAGTACTTTTCCACTGTGTGAATGTATCAGTGTGTTCAACTGTTCACCCACTGAAGATGTTTGGGTTGTTTTCAGTTTTAGGCTGTTACAAATAAGGCTGCTATAAACATTTGTGTACAGGTTTTTGTCATTCTAGATCTCATTTTAAGTTCTCAAAGAGCCTGTGAAAATGAAGATATAATTATGTAACTAGAAAGAATCAGAGTTTATATCACAGTCCAGGTTGGATTATCTCAAAACCAAGCTTGCCAACCACACAGTGATACGCCACTATTTTCACATTGATAAATTTCGTGTTTCAGGATGCTCAATAATAACTAACTGGCACCCCACTCCAGTCCTCTTGCCTGGAAAACCCCATGGACGGAGGAGCCTGGTGGGCTGCAGTCCATGGGGTCGCTAAGAGTCGGACACGACTGAGCGACTTCACTTTCACTTTTCACTTTCATGCATTGGAGAAGGAAATGGCAACCCACTCCAGCGTTCTTGCCTGGAGAATCCCAGAGACGGTGGGCTGCCGTCTATGGGGTCGCACAGAGTTGGACACAATTGAAGTGACTTAGCAGCAGCAGCAGCAGCGGGGTCTTATAAGGGCTTCTCTGGAGGCCCAACAGTAAACAATCTGCCTGCAGTGCAGGAGTTATGGATTCCATTCCCAGGTCAGGAAGATCCCTTGGAGGAGAAAAGGGCAACTCTCTCAAGTATTCCTGCCTGGGAAATGCCATGGACTGGGGACTCTGGTGGGCTACAGTCCACGGGGTCGCAAGAGATGCAGATGACTTAGCAATTAAACCACCACCAGGTTTAAGTTTAAGAGAATGCCTTTAAGTACTCAGTATTTAACAATTATTATCTATGGAATGTTTGCTTTCTTCCAATGAGCACTACAAAATATCTTCTGCTTCACGGTGAACATGAGAGTTTCTTTAACAAGAATGAACAGTCTGGTGCCTATATGTTCTGCTCCTGCTCAGATAGGCACGTACCATGTTTAACTAACAGAAATTTAAAAATTGAATTTAATATCCTTTTTCTTGATTGGTAGTACTCTCCCCTCTATGAAGAGTGAACAAAAACATGTTTTTCCTGTTTATTCAGTTCTGTTGAATTTTTGTGGAATATTAAATATTCCTAAACCTCATAAGAACTCTGGGCAATGTATGTTTGATAACTTTATACCAATATTATAAAAAGTTATAGAGGTTAAAAGGTTATGCTAACCAAAGAGAGTGAGTAAGAAGAATAATGGCCCGCCAATATGTCCATGTCCAGAACCTATAAATATGCTGTGTGAAAAAAAGAATTGAGGCTGCTAATAGTACTAAGTTTGCTAATAAATTGACCTTAGATAGGGAGATGATCCCAGATTATTCAGATAGGCTGATGTAATCAAGACAGCCTTTACAAATAAGGGGGCAAAAGGGCAATCAGGATCAGAGAAAAAGATGTGATGATCCAATGAGGGAGAAGGTAATATGAGAAAGCCCCCATCCAATGTTGCTGACTTTGAAGATGGAATAATAGAGCCAAGACCTAAAGAATACAGGTGGCCTCTAGATGCTAGAAAAGGCTAATAACCTGATTCTCCTTAGAGCATCTCAAAGAAAGACACTCATTTTACCTATTGAATGCAGTCAGGAACTTGGATTTTGTCCAGTGAGACCAATTTCAGATTTCTGAACTTCAGAAATGTGATAATAAATGGTTGTTTTTCAAGCTAAGTTTGTGATCATTTATTACCAGTAATAGAAAACTAAAATACAAGATAGTCAGGCAAATAAATAGATGACAGACAGGTAACTGATAAGTAAATGGTTGATTTTATGCGTCAACTTGACTAAACTGGGACGTCCAAATGTTTGGTCACACACAGTCAATGTGTTGCTGTATTTTTTAGGTGTGACTGAGATCTACCTTAGTAGCTCTGAATAAAGCAGACTGCCCTCCACAGTGTGAGCTGACCTCACCAATCACTTGAAGGCCATAAAAGAAATTTAAAAAAAAAAAAATGGAGGTATCTTGAAAATAGATATTGTGTCTTCAGACTGTATTTGAACTCATGACAACAATATCAACTCATCTCCTAATCTCCAACTTCCCTTTCTGTCCTGTAGATTTCAGATTTCCAAGTCGACATTCACGTGAACTAATTTCTTAAAAATCTGTGTATACACATGTATATATGCACATATACGTATGTATATGTGTGTATACAGAGATGCATCCTACTGTACTGATTCTGTGTCTCTGGAGAACCCTAATGCAGATGAGACAGGAAGAGCAGGCAAGAAGGAGAGACAGAAAGAAATTAAGACAATTGTTGTTTACACTTGAATGAGAAAGTCTAGGTTTTTCTTCAGTAAGGAAGCTCTAAGCAGTATTTCCCTAGTTCTTCACATAGATAGATGACCTTCTCTTACCCTCATAAATCTAATTTGAGGAAATAACACAAAAGTAGTTTTATTGACATAACTGTAAGGACATTCCATGGGGTGCAAGAGGTAGAAGGAGGTAGCAAACTTTAGCCTACTCCTACCAAGTTGGTAAAGATTGAAGGCGGGAGGAGAAGGGGACGACAGAGGATAAGATGGTTGGATGGCATCACTGACCCAATAGACATGAGTTTGAGTAAAGTCCAGGAGTTGGTGATGGACAGGGAGGCCTGCCATGCAGCAGTCCATGGGTTTGCAAAGAGTTGGACACAACTGAGCAACTGAACTGAACCAAGTTGTATCTTTGAAATGTCAAATTTTAGTTCACCATGATAAATTATGTACATTATTATCAGCTTTTTTTTTCTCTTCTTGTTCTGGAATAACTTTAGACTTGCAGGAAGTTGCCAAAATAGTAGTCTTTCATGCATCCTTCTGTTTTGGCAACTTCCTGTAGGTCTAGAATTGTTTCAAAACAACAAGTGAAAAAAACAAGATAGAGTTCCATGTACCCTTTGGACTTCCCAGGTGGTGCCGTGGTAAATAATCTACCTGCTAACATAGGAGGCACAAGAGATGCGGGTTTCAATCTCTCGGTCAGGAAGATTCCTGGGAGTAGGAAATGGCAACCCACTCCAGTATATTCACCTGGAAAATTCCATGGACAGAGGAGCCTGGCAGACTACAGTCCATGGGAGTGCAAAAACTAGACCATGGCCAAGCACAAGCACACATACAAACGTATATCCCAATGACTGTCCTTTTGAACCCAATGGAACAAAACCACAATTTTCAAGTAGTATTAGATGTGAACACAGAGGAAAATAAGGTCTGGGGCACAGGGTATCGCAAGAAATGTCAAATGATGACTCTGTGTGGAACAGATTCACAATAAGCAGTGTTCCTGCCCTCAGTCCACACACAAGGACAAAAGCTTTGAGAGGAGCTTTTTTTTTCCCCCATAAATCTTACACTGATTCTCATATCCTTGTGGACCTCAGCTTAACCATATGTATCATCTTTGATATTCTATTAATTCCCTGTTTGTTTATTCTTTCTTATAGCTTAGTCATCTCATTTGTTCCAATGTCTCTAATTTTCTGTGACAGAATTATGTTGAATGTTCATCAAGCATTTCAATATTCTCTTCCTGGACACTTTCCTGTGGGTTCACATGACTGAGTTCTGAACAACAGAATGTGAGCAAAATGGCCTGCATCACATTTAAAATTGTCACTACCACAAAACGAAACAAGAAAATGTCTGGACTCCTGAGCTCCTAGGGATACTATAGGTGAGAAATAACCCTATTTAACGTTGAACACTGAGATAATTGAATTGTTAGACAAGCTAGCATTAAACACTGTAAGATTTAAAAACACAACTTCTAAATTAACTTTTCTTCTTTGGATGGCTACTTTCCTCATTTCTTTCTTTGAAATTTCTAATGACCTAAACCTTATTCTAATCTATGTTTGGTCTCTTAACTCAAGTGAATGTAATTTCCATAAAACCAACACAACTTCTGAGAATAACAGCTATTTATCCTACTTGGGAGAAGGTGAACTCTTCTTATAGCTCCCCAAGCACTGCATCAAATAATAAAGAAAGCTATTCCCACTTTCCTCTCTTTCCAACAGTGAGGACTGTCATATTGACAAGTCATACAAACCCAAGAAAAGAACACTGGTCTTACTGTTGAATTGCCAGCATGACAGAGAGAACTAAATTATAAAAAGTGGCATGAACTAACCTCACAGAAGGAGATTTTCAGATAAACTTTAAAATCATAATGCCATTCTTTCCTTGATTCTTGAAAGACTTTCGTTAAAGTAAGCTTAGTGGGTGTGATTTAGGATAGATGGAAAAATAACACGTATTATGGACAATATCAAATATACTTAATTTCAATACCTTTGGTCAGAAGCTTAACTGCAATCAAATTGTTCCCACTATGGATGGCAGAGTATCCAAGATTTTCAACATGAACATGAATGGACTATCTCAATGAATGACTGCAGATGGAACATTCATTGGAGTTTTGTCTGAATAAGAGACTAGAATTCTTCCCTTTACTCACAACAGGTGTTCAAGGAAAAAGTTATATTTTATTAAGTTTATACATTTTATTAAGAATTACCCAACTGCAGGATATCGTCAAACTGTAGTTGTTCAGGTTTGTAGATTGTATCCTATTTTACTGCTTATCTTTAAGCCATTTAAAAATAAATTTATGGCAAGTTAATTGCATAGTTCACAATATATAATGCTTTTAATTTTTGCTATTCAGCCAATTTGAATTAGATGCTTAGTGAATTCAACTAAGCTTTCTTAGTTGATAAGAGGCCAATTTTAGATGGAAGTATTAAAAATCTTTAACATCTGGCATCTATGACATTTCAGTGACTTCAGTCTACTGTCTAAGTGTGGTAGGTAGAATGGTCACCCAAAATAGTTTACATCCTAATCCCTGGAACTTTTGAAACTGTTATGTTTCATAGCAATAGGGACCTCAAAAATTATATTAACTTTAAAGATATCTTAAATTAAGGAGATTATGGATTACCCAGGAGGGTCCAACCTAATAAGATCTTAAAAACAGACCACTTCCTCTGGCAGGAGTCAGAGAGATGCAGTGCAGACGAGGAAATCAGGAAATTTCAAGAGTGAGGGAAGTCTGACATAACACGCAGGTTCTGAGATGTAAGTATATTACATGCATGTATCAAACAAGTCCTCTAGGAGACAAGAGTGCTTCCTAATTGATACCCAGATGGGAACCAAGTATCTCAGTCTTACCACAAGGAATCAAATTCTGCAAACATCCTAAAATAAACCTTGGAAGTGCACTCTTCCCCAGAGCCTAGAGCAAGATACCCAGCCTTGCTGATGGTCCTGTGAAGCTGGAGCAGAGGAGCCAACTCTGCTACACTGCCTGGACTTCTGCCCTATGGACACACAGGCAATAAAAAAAGCTTCAAAAAACCCTCTAAATTTATGTTAATTATATGCACTGAATATTCTTACTTATCTAGGACAGCCATCCTGTTTTACCTACTTCATGTATGTTTGAGCACCAGTTTTAAAATATATCTTTTCATGTTTTCAAAATTAAAATGGAAAGTGTAGTGAATCAAACATTAATCTTTATGGAGAGTAAACTACATACATTTAGGGTTATTTCTGGAAGTAGCATCTTTTATGAACACAACAAAGCAAGATACTTTACATTTAATGGTAATTATGTGAGAGAGATGAAATATGGATGGGTCAGAAAATAACAGGTCTTAGACTATAGTAAATAGAGTACAAAATACCACATATATAAAAAATTCTAAAAAAATTATGAATAATATTTTGCAGTAATATTTGATTACACGTAACTTAAAGCCAGGAGGTATTATTATATGTAATTGATAATATTTATAATTCTGCAATCAAAATGGAGTTCACAAAGAACAAATAATTTAGAAAATTAATTAAGTATAATTGTATTACTCTACTAAAGATAATAAAAACACATTTTATACATAATACTTTCTAATAAATAAAAGTACAGTTTTGGTCTCTAAAATGAAATTATAAGCTATCATTAAAATATATATTAAAAAATAACAATAAGTTCATACAGTTTTGCTTCTGGCTATCAGTGTAATGGGATTCCCAGGTGGCAGTGGTAAAGACTCTGCCTGCCAATGCAGGAGACCTAAGAGTTTCGGGTTCAATCCCTGGGTTGGGAAGATCCCCTGGATAAGGGAATGACAACCCACTCTAGCATTCTTGCCTGGGAAATCCCATGGGCAGAGGACCCTGGTGGACTACAGTCCATGGGGTCACAAAGAGTCAGACATGAGTGAGTGAGTGATCATGATCTGCACAGGAGAATAATACTCTTCATGAAGGTTGTCTTCCTATTCCCAAAGAGAACATTTCACTCACAATGAGCCTTTATTTGGTTACAGTCACAGTTTAATGGTCAAAATAAAGTGATCATGTTTTGGAAAACATTTTCCAACAGAAATATCTATCAGTTAATTTCAGTGAAGTAAACATCTGTCTTAGGAAAATTAGAATGACAACATGTTTTTGGTCATATCCCCATGATGAGTTGTGACTAGATATTATTTTAGGAGGAGTGCAAAATTTAAAAAGCCCAGTGATTTAAAATAGGGGTAGAACTTAAGTGACAATTCAGTATGCTCAGAAAACAAAAGTTTGCTTAAAAATACTGGACTAAACAAGAACCAAAGAAGATACATGGATAAGCATATGAAGATATGCTCAACAATGTTCATCATTAGGGAAACCCAAATTAAAACACTTACTAAAACAGTTCTAATTCCAGTGGAGCCAATACCAGATGCTGGTGAAGGTGCAGAGCAACAGAACTCTTATTAGTTACTGATAGGGATGCAAAAATGCAGCACTTTCTAAGAAATCATTTTAAAAACACTTAATACACAATCCAGCAATCATATTCTCACTGTTTTGCCCAACTGTTGTGAAAACTTAAGTCAACACAAAATATGAATATTTATAGCAGCTTTAGTCACAATAGCTACAAAGTGGGAGCAATCAATATAGACTTCAGAAAGTAAATGGCTAAAGAAATGGTAATAACAGCCACACACTGGAATACTAGTCAATGATGAAAAATGAAAGAGCTATGGATAATTTCTAAAGCCACTGTCCTAAGTGAAAGGAGTTAGATCGAAAAAACTATATAATAAGAAGCCTTGTTTATATGATATCTGAGAAAAGTGAGATTACAGATGTAGGCAACAAATCCATATTTGTCAAGGGTATGGAATGTGGGAACATTGTACCAGGGGAACATTAGGGGATTAATTTTAGGGTGGGGGAACTGCTCGAGGTGATATTATGATGATAGATATGTACTACTACCCAATTTTCATAGAACATAGACCTATACAGAAAAGAGTAGACCTTACTTTATTCAAATTAGGGTCAACCTAGAAGTCAGAGGTCAAGGCTATGGTTTTTCCAGTGGTCATGTATGGATGTGAGAGTTGGACTGTGAAGAAAGCTGAGAGCCGAAAAATTGATACTTTTGAACTGTGGTGTTGGAGAAGACTCTTGAGAGTCCCTTGGACTGTAAGGAGATCCAACCAGTCCATCCTAAAGGAGATCAATCCTGAGTGTTCATGGGAAGGACTGATGCTGAAGCTGAAACTCCAATACTTTGGCCACCTCATGCGAAGAGTTGACTCGTTGGAAAAGACCCTGATGCTGGGAGGGATTGGGGGCAGGAGGAGAAGGGGACGACAAAGGATGAGATGGCTGGATGGCATCACCGACTCGATGGGCGTGAGTTTAAGTAAACTCCGTGAGTTGGTGATGGACAGGAGGCCTGGCGTGCTGCGATTCATGGGGTCGCAAAGAGTCGGACATGACTGAGCGACTGAACTGAACTGAACTGAGAAGTCAGAGGATCCCATGATGGAAGGCAGAAGGTGCTAAAAGTATAGAACTGTATTACAATATGACCTGATCTATTTAAAGAATGTTACATAACTAGCCACATTTCCCAGTATAGAAACTCAGTAATAAATTACTTTTTATCAAGAATCTGAAATCTGTTTAAACTACAAAAATAGCTATTCAAAAGGAATATTGTTTTATCTTGTCTATTTTTCCACTTATAACTTTTAAGTCCAAATCATGTCTATATAATATTAGAGCTCTCAGAAGTACTTTTTTATGCTTTCTAGAGCTGTAATACCGATGACTTCACACATTTGAAGATATGAGCCAAATGTTCAAAGTATTCCTTAATGAGTTTCACCAGTTGCTACTTGCAGGATGTTTGAAGTTAGCATCTCAAATGACTCTCTTCAAACCAGCTTTAAAGATGATACAATGCAAACTCTACTCTGAACACTTATTTTATGTTTTGATATGCATATATCTGTTTAAAAGGAATAAGAAGAAAGATGACCCTATGTATCCAAGAGAAAATAAATTAGAATTTCAAAAAGCTTTAGATTATAATTACATTTTACCATAATGTGACAGTTTTAGCCAGGAAATTAATAAACAGTTGTATAACTTTAGCAGAGTAGCTCTACCATAGGGATGTATTAATAGATAAGGCCACTCTATCACCCATTTCCTAATCTTGCTCCAATCTAAAATTCAGATCTCGGACTTGGGGCAATTTAGGCAACTGATGTCACTTACCTTCAGTCAGGAACCCAAAAGGAATACAGACATCTATGGTTTAGTTTAAATGCATTAGTTTAAAAGGTACACATATCAAAACCTTCACAACTGTATGTATATGTATGACAGATCCACTTTGCTGAACAACTAAAACTAACACAACATCTGAATCAACTATACCTCAATAAATCTAAAATAAGCATGCAAACATGAAAACCTTCACAACTGTCACTGGTTTGGTGCCTTGAAATTTCTATTTCATTGTATAAGAATGAAAGTACAATCTAGACAAAAGTAATAAAAAATCCAAATGCCTGTGACATTTAAAACCATAGCTTCTGGAATCTTCCTACACATAGTAAAAGAGTCACTTGTGAAGTACTATTGTCTGCTCAACAGAAAGTGCTCTGAGGATAGAATGAACAAACTTATGGTACCATGATACTACTCCATTTAACCATTTCAAAGGCAAATTTATAATTTCAAGAATTATTTTAAATTTCTTACCAGGAAATAAAGAATATACACATTGTATTAATAATTGTACTTTAAGTTTCTTAATCATGTCATTATATGAACTCTAGTTTTTGAACTACTGAGTAGATCTGGAAATTAGAAACATTCTGTTCGTAAAATACATTATTTTCCAGGAGCACCATTTTTATATTTACTGATAGTATTATTTCTTCTACCTACAATATGCACACAATCTGAGTGTTTTTCCAAAGTGAAATATACCAATGATATCAACAGCTGATCACTGGAAAAATCTCTGATGCTGGGAAACATCTGAGGGCAAAAGGTGAAGAGGATGTCAGGGGGTGAGATGGCTGGATGGCATCACCGATACAATGAACATGAACTTGGGCAGACTTTGGGAGATGGTGAGAGATAGAAAGTCCTGGTATGCTGTAGTCCATGGGGTCACAAAGAGTCGGCCATGACTGGGCAACTGAACAATAACATCAACACTTTAGTAAACTATTTTGGAGTAGAGACCTCTGCATCTGAATATATTAGGCTGAATATATTGGATGTATGGTGTCATTTGAACTTAGTTCTTGCTATTTTGATGTATTTGAAAATGCATTATGCAATAGGCAAATCTTATTTACTGTAAACTTAAACTTTTTAAGTTTAAATTACAAATTTAATTAATTTAATAGATAGGAGTAGACGTTTTGAAAAGTTCCTGAGTTATGGTAGCTTTATTTTTTTTTTAAGAAACTGGTCTACTTCATCTAGGTTATCAAATTAACAGGTAGGGTGTTGTTCTTAGTAACATCTTACTGATGTTTCAATGTCTTTGGAGAGGGTTCCCTTTTAGTTTCTGATACCAGTATTTCATGTATTCTTTTCCAATTGTATTTATTTCTTCAAAATAATAGCTTTAATTTATACATATGTATTTTACTGTATTTACACTCTGTTCTCTTTTTATTTTCACAATGATCTTATATTCTTTCTTCTGGCTTATTTTTACCTTTTTACTTGTTTGTTAAGGCAGAAGCTTAGACCATCAATTTAAGACTTCTTTTCTAATATAGCTTTTAACACTATTGTGCTTCCTTCAAGTAATGCTATAAATTCATCCCATAATTTTTGTTATGCTGTTATTCTCATTTTAATTCACTTTAAAATATATTCTATTTTAAGACTTTTTTTCAATATATCATTTACTCAGAAGGACAACATTTAATGCCCAGATATTTGTGGATTTTCCATATACATAGTGTTGCTGACTCTTGATTTATTCCTATTAGGATCAAGGAACATATTGGTATAATTTCAACTCTTAAATTTGTTAAGATTTGGTTTTAACCCAAGATACTGTCTATTCTGCATTGTTCCATATGCACTTATGAACAAATGAAATTACAGAGTGAAATCCAAGCACAGCAATAATTGCATTAAATGTAGTGAAATGTGAAAGTGAAAGGCGCTCAGTCATGTCTGACTCTGCGATCCCATGGACTACACAGTCCATGAAATTCTCCAGGCCAGAATACTGGAGAGGGTAGCCATTCCCTTCTCCAGGGGATCTTACCAACCCAGGGATCAAACCCAGGTCTCCCACACTGCAGGTGGATTCTTTACCAGCTGAGCAACAAGGGAAGCACACGAATACTTGAGTGGGTAGTCTACCCCTTCTCCAGACAATCTTCCTGACCCAGGAATCGAATCAGGGTCTCCTGCATTGCAGGCCAATTCTTTATCAACTGAACTATGAGGGAAGCCCCTGCATTGTCAGGGTGGGGATTACGCAAGGTATGATCTTTTCTGTGCTGTTCCTCATGCACTTGAAAAGAACATGTATTTTGCTGTTTTGAGGTTATGTATTCTATGAAAACCGATTGGGTAACGTTTGTTTATAGAGTCAGTCCTGATTTCTCATTCATTGCTATTTTTCTCTCTACTTGCTCTATTAATTAAACAAGACAGGGGTGTTGAAGTCTGCAAGAGTGAATATATTTATGCATTTATTCAATCCTGCCAGTGTTTTGTTTAATGAAGTTTGAAGCTTTTCTCTTAGGTACATAAACATTTAGGACTGTTATATCTTCTTAATGAATTAACCCTGTTGTCACTATTTTATGTACCTCTTTATCCCAGGAATTCTCTCTATTACAGTTACATTCAAGTTTTCCTTAGATTACTCATTTCATTTCCAGTCTTTTACTCTAACTATTTATGGTTATATTCAGCGTGGGGTCTTATAAACAATGCATAATCTCCACCCTGACAATGTCCATTCTCAATTTGTGTGCTTATTTAGGTCTCTACATTTAATGCAATTATTGCTGTGTTTGGATTTCACTCTGTAATTTCATTTGTTTTCTGAGTGTCACCTCTTTGTTCATTCTTCTATTTCATTTTTCCTGCCTCTTTTGAATATTTAAATTGAAGTAACATTGATTTACAATAATGTTAGTTTTAGGTGTACAGAACAGTGATTCAGTTATTTTTCTCAGATTATATTCCAGTAGATTACTATATGATACTGAATAGAATTCCCTATGCTATAGGGTAAGTCCTTGTTGTTTATCTATTTCATGTGTATTAGTTTGGATCTGTTAATCTCACACTCCTAATTTGTCCCTCCCTGCCTCTATCTCCTCTTTGGTAACCATAAGCTTGTTTTCCATGTCTGTGAGTCTGTTTCATACATGGATTCATTTTTAGTATTTTTCAGGTTCCACATGTAAGTGATATCTTATGTGTAAATCAATGAAATTAGAACATTCCCTCACGCCATATACAAAAATCAACTCAAAATAGTGTGGAGACCTAAATATAAGACAAGACACCAGAAAACTCCTAGAAGTGAAGATAGGGAAGACATTCTGACCAAAGTCGTAGCAGTACTTTTTGTTTAGATTAATCTTGCCAGGAATAAGAAACATAGCATCAAAAATAAACAAATAGAACAGAATCAAATGTGAAAGCTTCGGTACAACAAAGGAAACCAGGAGCAAAACAAAACGAACCGATGGAATGGGAGAAAATATTTCCAAATGATATGGCTGAGAAGGAGTTAATATCCAAAATATACAAGCAGCTCATACATATACACACAATGGGGTTTTAGCCATGAAAATGAATATTACCATTTGCAACAACATGGATGGACACAGAAAGTATTATGCTTATTGAAGGAAGTCAGAAAGGCAAATACTAATGGATTTTAAAATAAAATCTCATTTAATGTATTCACTGGCTTTTCAACTATATTTTTTTGAATCATGTTTTAAAGTGTTGCTACAGTACAGGGATTACAATACGTATGTCAAACTACTCAATTTAGAGCAAATATTCTACAGTTTCAAGTTAAATATAGAAACTTTATACACCATAGTTCTTTACCCTATCTTAATTTATAGTTGTCATATGAACATTCTTATATACTGAATATCTTTCTGATAAGGTTTTAAAATTTGCTTTCAGCAATTAGATTTTTTAAAAGAAAATATAGGCTACCAGGTTGAGACATTTACCATCACTGTTGATATCTTTTACCTCTGAAGTTCCAAGATTTCCATAGCATTATTTCCCTTCTGCCAGAAGAACTTCATTTAGCCTTTCTATTAGAGTAACTTTGCTGCTGATAAATTCACCTAACTGTTTTTCTACTCCTTTGCTCTTCATTTCTTTAAATTGTAAAATGTCTTTTCTATCACATTTTTTTTCCATAATTGTAGTTTTGTTGGATGGGATGCTAAGGTTGACAATCATTTATTTTCAGTATTTAAAAAATATTTTCACACTGTATTCTGACCTTTACTTCTCTGGTGAGAAATATGAAGCAATTTGTATCAGCGTTCCTTATAAAGTTCTGAGTTCCTGATTTTTGCTGTTCAGTCACTATGTCATGTCCAACTCATTGTGACCCCATGGACCACAGCACACCAAGCTTCCCTGTCCTTCACTACCTCCCCGAGTTTGCTCAAACTCATGTCCATTGAGTTGGTGATGCCATCCAACCATCTAATCCTCTGCTGCCCCCTTCTCCTGATTTGCTTTCAAGTATGCTTTGTTTTTTACCTTTGGTTTTTATCCGTTTTGTTACAACATTATCTGTGTGGCAGTCTTTGAATTTATTGTGTTTTCCTTCCCCAATATTCTTCAATCTGCAAATTAACTTTTTCCTAAAGTTTAGAAAGTATTCAGCCATAATTACTTCAGTTTTTTTTTTTTTATTTACCAACATTTCCCCTGTATTTTTCAGATTTCAACTTGAATGTTAAAGACCTGTTGCTATTATCCTATGTGTCCCTGAGTTTTATCTTTTTCTTTTCTCCATCTCTCAGATAATGTGTATTATTTTTCAAACTTACTGTTTTTTTTAATGTCATTTTCATTCATCAGTTGAGACCATCCAGGGAAGTTTTATATTAGTTAATGTACTTTTCAGCTCTTGACAAAGTCTTCTTTCTATTCACTTTATATGTGTTTGCCTATATTTAAGAACATTACAACAGTAGCTTCTTTAAAGTCTCTGATAATATAAAAACTTCCTATGTTTATTAACTTTCCCCTTGAGGGTTATGGTCTTCTGAGTCCCATGTTTTCAGGGAAATTTGGACTATATTGTTGGCATTTTCTATATTTGTTTATGGAACCCTGAGACATGTTATATCTTTTGGAGAATGCTGATTTTTTTTTTTTTTAATTTAAAATAGGAAGTCAACTTATCTACATCATACAGAAAGCTTTTCTGTAGGTTTCTGATGTCTGTGGAGTTTCTGATATCAGCTAATTTCTAAAGAGGCAACAGTACTATTGGGTGAACCCACCTTGTGTACTACCCAGGGCCCAAGGTGGACCCTGAATAGTGCCCCATACCATAGTTTAGTTCTTAAAGGCATGGCTTTTAAGCCATACCAGCATTTGGTCAGTTTCAAAGGCACACCACTCAGGATTTTATACACAGACTTCAGAGCTTTCTCTCTCCAGCTCTACTCTCCATGGTTTTCCTCAAAGTCTCTGGTTGACAGGGAGCCCATTTTCTGACACTCTGAAGTTTGAAATCCCACTTGCGAGTATACATTTCATACTAGTGCCACTGCCCTGAAGCAAAGCAACAAGAGAAAAAAGAGAAAGGAAAAGGAGGATTCTCTTCACATCTAAGTACCATAAAGTCTGTCTTCTCTTGTTCCTTTAGTCAGAAGTTATTCTCAAAAATTTAGATATCAGCATGGATACCACTCCCACTGCTGCCATAGGTCTAGTCTTTTTATGAGTGGGACTGGAACAGTAAAAAAAAAAAAAAGAAGAAGAAGAAGAGGTTTTCCCAAAATTCTGTCCAATGGGGAAGAGGGCTTGTTCTCTTGCTTGTTTTTGGACAGAAAATGAAGGTTTTCTCTTGGAGTATTGGCTGTACACACCTGCTTCAAGGTTCTGGAATATTGACTTACACAGATATTAGAAGATAACTCAAAAAAAAAGAAAGAAAGAAAAGAACTTCATGGTCATAGTCGACATTCTGTCATTTTCTATTTTCCTGCCCAATAACTCCACAATCGTTTAATTTACAGAATCCTCAGACAGCTGCATTTAAAATTAGTGGTTTTTAGAATCAGATTGGGGGATATGACAGAATGTGCTTATTCTAGCTTAAGAAACAATTGATAGTTCAGTTATTACTTTAGTTATTGCTCTTAATAACACTATTGATCTTTTGATGTGTTAACCTGTCTATGCTACAGTCTCTAGTTATTTAAATACTAATCCAGGTGTGCCAGTGAAGATAATTTATAGATGTATTTAAGGTCTATATTCAAGTTAAATTTAAGTAAGGGGAATGACTCTGGACAACTTAAATAAATTAATCAAAAGTCTTAGGATCAAGAAATAAATTTACATATGTTTAGTCACTGTGATTTTTGAAGTAGCTAGTTATAGGATTTTAAGTTCAATTATTTTGACTAATAAAACTGATTTCTCTGGGATCCAATTGTATTTCTTTTCAATCTTATATTTTCATTTTTCTCTAACTACGAGTTACTCCTTATGAATATTTTAATAGGATTGAGGATCCTCGTACTTAACATAAGCTAACAGCAATCCTGATTAACCTCTTCTAAAATCCTTCCTCTCGATGAAATAGGTATTTGCAGCTGTTGACTCTTCTCTCCTTTTCCACCATGTTCGTGGCTCTTTAGTAATCCACAGCCTGTCTTCTTACCGGTCCAATAAATGTACTCTTAAGAAACACCAACTCTTTAGTGTTTAAAAAAAACTTTCTTGCCAATCAGTGACATTTAGCATTGCTGACCATTCCAAATGTCTCTAAATCTCAATTGCTTTGCATATTGACCTAGTTTCTTTTGTTGTTGTTGTTGTTTTTATTTCTATTTCCATCCCCAAATTTTCAATCTTTTCTTCTATCAATTTCCCATGCTGCTTCATTTAAGCCTGTCATCTACTCACTGTCTTTTTAATCTTCACACTAAGGAATTCAATTGACTTTCACATTTTTAAAAATTTATAACTTCAACCCAAATCTCTCAAATCACAGCAATAATTGCTGCATATGTCCACTTGTTGGAGTAAGAAATGACAATTCACTCCAGTACTCTTGCCTGGAGACTCCTATGGATGGAGGAGCCTGGCAGCCTACAGTCCACGGGATCCCAGAGAGTCAGACACGACTGAAGCAATTTAACACACACATATACAAGTCTACTTGTATTAATAAGTTTACAGGCGTTTATCTCAACGTGTCTGTAATTAGATTTATCTTTTCTCTCAAACATGCTTATATAAACCCTATGTACTTACTCCAGTTTAATAAAATGCAGCAACAACCATCCACTTGTCAATGCTTAGCATCTATGGCATCATCTTTAAATTTCTGTCTGATCCACTTTTCATCACAAAATCACAGAAATAAAGCTTGTATCAGTCTAGTTCTCTCTTATCAGATAATTATTACCTTTGCTCAGCACTTTTGCAATAACACCATAACCACTTTCCCAGCCTCTAATTATTTCCCTGCATTCCTGTAGGAAGCATTATTTTTTCCCCAAGACTTCTATTTGAAAATGGACATATAATTAAAACCCTTTGGTAGTTAGCCATCCTACTTCAGATAATGTTGAAACAACAAAATTCTCCAAATGACTATGCAGTTTTGGTTTTAGCTCTTCTCTCATTTCTGTTCCTTTCTTTGTCTACGGCCCAGCCATACAATCTTTTACATTTAAAAGCTTTCCCAGTTTTCTCTAAACTCTATAGTTTTGTGCATAATGTACTTTCCCCTACATATTCTTATGCAAAGCACTGACTACTGGATTAACTCAGGCTCTTCCTTTATATTCCAAGTCCAAAGTTAAAAGACTTTATTTTTCTAATATACTTGACTTTGTCTAAGATACTAATATACATCACAAAAGACTGTGTTTTGGGGAAACAATCTTTTGACAGCGATGCAACAAAAATTACCAACAGAGTGAAGGCTCTGCAAGAAGGGTGAACAGAAAGGTAATATATTGGGCTGGCCAAGACGTTCCTTCAGGTTTTTCTATAACATATTATGGAGACATTTTGGCCAATGTTATACAAATGATGAAAGACCTCTCACCAAGTTTAAAAAGTTTGCTTTAGACTACCAACAGTCCTTAAGTGAACTGATCAGATTTACACTATTCTGTTACGAGAACAATGAAACACTAAACTATTTATGAAGTCAAATTTGCAGAGGAATGTTGAATACCTATGTTTCCAAATTCATAAAGCAGCTGAAAGTCCATCTACTTGAACAGAGAATATATGAGAAAATATTAAAAACTAGTATTTGTTTTCAGAAATATTATACCTGATATTTCAGTTTCTTTAAAAATTATGCTACTCTAATGAAGTATTGCTATTATTATTCAATTTTAAAGATGAAATTATAAGCTCCAGATATTAAGTTACTTCCTTAAGGGCATAATATCAATAATAAATACGTACAGGATGCAAATTCAGCCTCAATGAGCTGTTACATGTAACTACAACATTATATAAAGAACAATATTTAACAGGAAAGAAATCATTACCTAAGAAAAACAAAAGCACAACTCTACAATGTAAAGAAACTGTACATGTTTCTTAAATGTTTTCTACATGCTTATTTGCCTTTGAATCAAATCTACAAGAATTAGATCTTTTTAAAAATGAAAGTGACACAAAGTAAGGCATTTTAACTGATCTGCATTTATGTGTGATTATAATGGATTGTGTCTCTTGTGAACATTCCATTGTTAGAAGATTTCTTGTGTAATTATAAGATGAAAAACAGATTACTGATATTACCCTCTGTGATGGGACTCCTTGCTGTTGCAAATGGAAGGAGATTTTTTTGAGTTAATTGAAAACACAGCTTGATGTCCTCCTGCAGTTTAAATACAGAAACTCAATGCATAGAAAAATATTAATAAATAAACTATGCTAAAGTAACATTTGAATTGACAAATTATTTGATAAAGAGAATTCTGAATTATAGTTATTTTATGATATTCAAGTATCTCCAAATATACAATGTGTACAATACATTACTAAAAACAAAGATTTATTTTTAAATGAATGTTCATCATTTTCAGCAAACATTCAAATTAGCAACAGCACACAGTATCTACAGTTACTGGGGGAAAGTATCTAGTAAGAGTTAATGTCTAAATAAGCATTTGTATAAATGTTTTCAATATAATATGTCACTTTTATAGAAACAAATTATCTTTCTAGGAAGGTAATTTCATTACTGCCATTCTGCAAATGACAAAACTGAGACATGGTAAAATTACTAACCATGCCTATAATGTAATAACTACTTGGTGATAAAGTCAGGTACCGTCTCTGGGACTATGCAATTTAATGATCTCCCTCTCTACATTCACCCAATGTTTTAGAAGCAGGCATTGTCTAATGTGTTAGGAATGGAGTCATGAATTGTAGCTAAAAAAAATTGTATATGGTAGACTGAGACTCATTGGAAAAGACCCTGATGCTGGGAAAGATTGAAGGCAGGAGAAGAAGGGGACAAAAGAGGATGAGATGGTTGGATGGCATCACTGACTCGATGGACATGAGTCTGAGTAAGCTCTGGGAGTTGGTGATGGACAGGGAAGCTTGGCGCAAGGGAGCCCATGGGGTTGCAAAGAGTTGGACATGACCAAGTGACTGAACTGAACTGAGAATGAAACAGGAAATAAATAATTACAGAAGTAACTGTACAATATGATTTATATGAATAAACTAATTAGGATAAGTAAAAAGAGTTGTTGGGGGAGAGGACATTGATATTTCCCACAGAGTGGTCAAGAAGGCCTCTTCAAGTAGCAAACTCTTTAGAGAACTCAAACTGGAATAAAATTAATGAATGAACCACAAGATACCATTAGAGTATTTATATACTAGGGCTTCCCAGATGACTCAGTGGTAAAGAATCACCTGCCAATGCAGGATACACACGAGATATCTCCCATGGGATAGATCCCTGGGTCAGGAAGATCCTCTAGAGGAGGAAATGAGAACCAACTTCAGCAACCTTGCCTGGAAAATTCCATGGACAGAGGAGCCTGGTGAGCTACAGTCCATGGAGTCGAAAAGAGTCGGACATGACTGAGCAACTGAGCACACACATTTATATCCTACATACTTCCTTACACATATATTCCACATATTACTTTATATATGCTTTATATATGTGTGCTAAGTTGCTTCAGTCATGTCTGACTCCTTGCGATCCTATGGACTGTAGCCCACAAAAATCCTCTGTCCATGGGATTCTCCAAGCAAGAATACTGGAGCAGGACAGGACGCTGTGCCCTTCTCCAGGGGATCTTCTTGGCCCTGAGATAGAATCTGCATCTCTCACATCTCCTGCATTCGCAGACGGGTTCTTTACCACTAACTCCACCTGGGAATCCCACACTCTATATATACACAGACTTTTGTGTACATATAAACACATGAAAACCTATATATACATATGTATAAATATATATACATATATATATATTACCATCCTGTATATTGTCACCCTGAGTATTTAACTTATATGCAGAGTACATCATGAGAAACACTGGGCTGGATAAAGCACAAGCTAGAATCAAAATTGCTGGGAGAAATATCAACAACCTCAGATATGCAGATGACACCACCCTTATGGCAGAAAGCAAAAGAGAACTAAAGAGCCTCTTGATGAAAGTGGAGAGTGAAAAAGTTGGCTTAAAGCTCAACATTCAGAAAACTAAGATCATAGCATCCGGTCCCATCACTTCATGGAAAACAGATGGGGAAACAGTGGAAACAGTGGCTGACTTAATATTTTTGGGCTCCAAAACCACTGTAGATGGTGATTGCAGCCATGAAATTAAAAGACCCTTACTCTTTGGAAGGAAAGTTATGACCAACCTAGATAGCATATTAAAAAGCATAGACATTGTCAATAAAGGTCCGTCTGGTGAAGGCTATGGTTTTTCCAGTGGTCATGCACGGATGTGAGAGTTGGACTATAAAAGAAAGCTGAGCATCGAAGAATTGATACTTTTGAACTGTGGTATTGGAGAAGAATCTTGAGAGCCCCCTGGACTGCAAGGATATCCAACTAGTCCATCCTAAAGGAAATCAGTCCTGAATATTCTTTGGAAGTACTGATGTTGAAGCTGAAATTCTAATACTTTGGCCACCTAATGCAAAGAATTGACTCATTGGGAAAGACTCTGATGCTGGGAAAGATAGAAGGCAGGAGGAGAAGGGGACGACAGAGGATGAGATGGTTGGATGGCATCACCAACTCAATGCACATGAGTTTGAGTAAACTCCAGGAGTTGGTGATGGACAGGTAGGCCTGGAGTGCTGCAGTCCATGGGGTCACAAAAAGTTGGACACGACTGAGTGACTGGACTGAACTGACTGATATACATATCATTTTTTTCTAGATTTAAAAATTTCTCAACCAAATTTAAAATTTATTCAGGGAATAAACTTCTAAGCATTTCAGAATGAAGATAAATTTATAATTATTCCAGCCCTCATTCTCTACCCCTCATCCTGTATGTAATCAAGCCCACAGTAGACATGCTAGAAATAAATTGTTTTACTGACTATATTTTTGATAAGTATAAAACATGAGTACCTATTAGGACATACTATATAAGTGTGTGATACCTAGTAATGCCATATACATCATATAAGTATATATGTATATAGACATACATTATATGTGTGTATAGTATGCATTAGTGCTCACGGTGACTCAGAGGGTAAAGCCTCTGCCCGCAATGAGGGAGACCTGGGTTTGATCCCTGGGTCTGGAAGATCCCCTGGAGAAGGAAATGGCAACCCACTCTGGTACTCTTGCCTGGAAAATCCTATGGACGTAGAAGCCTGGTAGGCTACAGTCCATGGGGTCGCAAAGAGTTGGACACAACTGAGAGACTTCACTTTCACTTTCACTATCATGGTATGCCTAAACAGTATGAATATATATGAATTCCATTCCTGTTCCAAACATCAATTCAAAAACCTCAGGCATCTTTGTCAGAGAAATTCAGTTCAGTTCAGTTCATTTGCTCAGTCGTGTCCGACTCTTTGCAACCCCATGAATCGCAGCACACCAGGCCTCCCTGTCCATCACCAACTTCCAGAGTTTACTCAAACTCATGTCCATTGAGTCGGTGATGCCATCCAACCATCTCTTCCTCTGTCGTCCCCTTCTCCTGCCCCCAATCCCTCCCAGCATCACGGTCTTTTCTAATGAGTCAGCTCTTCGCATGAGGTGGTCAAACTATTGGAGTTTCAGCTTCAGCATCAGTCCTTCCAAAGAACACCCAGGACTGATCTCCTTTAGGATGGACTGGTTGGCTCTCCTTGAAGTCAAAGGGGAACTCTCAAGAGTCTTCTCCAACACCACCGTTCAAAAGCATCAATTCTTCAGCGCTCAGCTTTCTTCACAGTCCAACTCTTACATCCATACATGACCACTGGAAAAACAGAATACCAACCTCTTATTCCCCAATTCCTGACTATTCAGTTAAACTATTATTTCCTGATCACAAGTATAACATTTGACCATCTCTCGATTCAGACAACGAAGACAAACAAACATACTGCTGACTTTGCAAGCATCTTATAGCATCTATAACATCTTATAACATCTCATGCTGTCACAGCCCATACCTAGTTGGAATAAGAGAACTGTGTATAATTTAGACTTTTAAAACATTTTAACAAATATTCAAAGTATTTCCTGTGAAAAAAAAATGTAAACTGGGGGCAAAATGGTAGGCAGCTAGGAGTGAATACAGTAGGAGTATAAGAAACATACTATAAACTCACTTATGCCTGGGTAATTGCTCTTGCTAAGTCAGGAGAATGAATACTATTTTCAAAGGAAAGATACACTGTTGCTATAACAAAGGCTAAAATGTGACAACTTACTATTTATAATGGCACCTCAGGTTACATGGGTACCATATGTCCCAAGGGCACGTTTTAAGTTTCCAAAGCATGGGTGCAAGCTATGAAAAGTATCTCACATAGCTAAGGAACCCAAATCTCTAGGGATGGCCTCTGTGTATCTTCTGTTAGGACTTTCAAACAAATGTAATAGGACATACCCATTTATTAAAGTACAGTTGAATCTGCTGGGTTACAAACACCAATTGAGAAGAAAATCTTACATTCCACCCTGCAAATGTTGCAGAATCTTTTCTGGTGCAGGGTCACACTCAAATCCTGTAGCTTTTGAAACTACCTGAATGCAATGTATTCTGCTTCTAAAATCTAAGGGGCCCAAACAAGCTTGCTGTTTAAGTTTTAGCCTGTATATATAATAGTAACATGTGTTCCAAGTTGAAGAGGATACTATGACAGTTTAGATCACTGGATCCCTGAAAATTTCACTGAAGTACAAGGACCTTGAATTTCCCTGGTTTATTTCTCATCTATTTAGCAGATATCTGTCATAACTTTGTTCTTTTCTCATTCTCAAGTCTAAGCAGCATGCAATTACCAACTGCATTACATTCTATGTTATGCCAAGGAAATTAACATCTTTGCACTCTTCTAAACTACGTTGCATGTAGCAGTCCTTAAAACAGCAAAAAGAACAAATGCCACATCAGGGGCTTAACATTATGTTCCAGGCCTTGCTCCAGGAAGGGTATCACACTTGAAACTGCGGTGCAATTTAAACAAGGACCAAGTAAAATTTCACTAAAGTCTATAGCCATTCTTGGAGACTGGTAAAACTTCTAAATAGACTAGATGAGGAGCTTCCCCACTGATTCAGATGGTGAAGAATCAGCCCACAATGCAGGAGACCTGGGTTTAATCCTCGGGTCAGGAAGATCACCTGGAGAAGGGAAAGGCCACCCACTTCCAGTATTCGTGCCTGGAGAATCCCATGGACAGAAGAGTCACGGCAGGCTGTACCCATGGGCCGTACATGGTGTCACAATGAGTCGGACCACAGGGTGACTAACACTTTCACTTTCTTTTCTCTCATAATATAAGTAAGAATGCGACAGAAATCACTGACCTCCTTTTTCTAAGTTTTTATTTATTTTTTTTTTCCCCTAGTGGCATTAACCGACTGAGTTTCTCCCAGCTATGCAGTATTTTATTTTTTTTTAATTTCCCAGGCTGGCTAAAAGAGGAGGCTAGCAAACGGCTTCCACACAGTACTACCTATCTTAAAGCCCTCAGCCCGTTACTGTAGAACTACGATGGGAAATCTGCTGGTTGGCAAGAAGTTTATTCTAATCACATATACAGGAACTAGAGAATTAAGACAGACCGGCTCCTTGGACCCAATGAAGTCATGTACAAGATCTGTGCCAAACTTATTAATAATTACTGGAGGTCCAGAACTAAACTTTTTCTGGTGAAGCAGGGTCATATTGCTTGCCCAAGGAATAATATTAATGCAACACCAATATCTACTAAAACATGAAAGCTTTATTTCCTCATATTTTTCATTTTATAAGCTCTGCAATTCAATGATCTATAACTATCCCAGCCACTACTGGTTGTCACTCCAGCAGTCATGAGCACCAGTCTTACCAAAGCCTGGGCTTTCCTGGGTGCTTCATCTTCAACAGCCAGGGATGGCAATTTAGTTAACCCAGATGCCAGGGCACACCATATCCTAAGTATATTTCTTTTCCATTGCAAAGAAATTCAGGTTCTGGAAACCTCAGAATTTCATTCAGAAAGGTATGTTTCCTGAAAATGCTTTGGTATCTGTTATTGTTTCACCTGTGGTCCAGTCAGAACAAAGAAAACACATTGTGTGCTGAACTGGGCCCATAAAGGTGAGGCAACCATGTACTTGTCTTCCTAAGTCCATATCCAGTGATACACAAGTGCACTTTGAAATCTGCTGTGTTGGAAGTAATCACACCTAAGAAATGAACAAATTATGCAAATCATGGATCCCCTTACCTCATGCTGACCAGCAGTTAAACGTTTATCATACCACTGTATTTATGCACTTATGCATGTTTAATTCAGGAAATCGATTAAACACATCTTGGATAGTTAAGCGCAAAATGCTGTCCTTGCTTTTATTTAGAAATCAATAATTATAGGAATAAGTTCCAACCTCTAACGGAAGAGATGTTATTATGACAACCTAGGGGCTTAAAAAAGCAGTACAATGAGGTGCGTTCTTTGAAGAAAGTTGCACTCCTCCTAGATCTCTATGCTGTTCAGACCAAAGAGAGGAACATGTCTCAGAGGGGCACACACTGCTACCTGAGAGATAATCTCTTATGGCTTCAGGGCAGAATTTGTCTGCTAGGGGATTAGAAGAGTGATGTGGCTGTCCCTCTGACAAAAGGACCTGACTTGTTCTTCTTAGTTATTTCTGTGAGCCCAGCGATGGTGGTGTTGGGAATGCCAATGGAAGTTGATAGCAACTGACCACTGAAGAAATACCAAAAGCGACTTTGATATATAAAACAATCTTATTCTCTTTTCTTATCAGCTGATATTTCCCTAATGTCTGGTGGTGGTGGTGGTTTGGTCACTAAGTCGCGTCTGACTCTTATGATCCCATGGACTATAGCCCGCCAGCTGTCCATGGGATTTCCCAGGTCAGAATAGTGGAGCAGGTTGCCATTTTCTTCTCTAGGGGATCTTCTTGACTCAGGGATCAAATTCAGATCTCCTGCACTGAAGGTGGATTATTTATCGACTGAGCCACCAGGGAAGTCCTAAAAGAAAGCCAGCTGATCAGAGAAACTGGGAAATATCATGTGCAAAGTAAAAGCCTGGGAAAACAAATGTTCATATAAAAGACAGACCTGGAGTTAGTAGTAAGTAACCAGAACTTATAACTTATCCATCTTGTAAAAGTGTTTAAAATTTTATACTGAGAGCAATTGAACAGGCACGAAATGCTTGACAGGGAAGAGCTCATCAAATATAACTTCAGAAAAATCACTTGGCATTAGTGATCAGGGTACATTGGAAGCAAGATGGAAATAATGGTAAAGGAAACATTTAAAAGACTGCTGCAGTAACAGGTGATAATTTTTGAGAGCCTCAATTACAGCAGTGGCAGTGCGCTGGAGGAAAAGCGTAGTTGGAACAGCAACTCAGGACATCAAACTCCATTTGTCTTCCTACTATTTAGGTAGCAAAGGAAAGACTAGCTTTAACCTCTGAAACTACTTTCCTATGGAAATTTTTTTAAATACGCCAAACATATATTAGAAAGAAGCTATTGAATACAGAGTATATTTCATTACTTCTAATTTTAAATCATTAAGACATTCATTGCTTCTATTTAAAGACACAATGTTCAACTGCAAACATTATTCACTGTCGTTCAAAGGATATTTTAACTATCAAATGAATTTGAAAATAAAAAAATATAATTCCAAGTTAGAGATGCCATTATTTCACCACAATAGTTTGGCTGAAAATAAAATAATTAATTCAATTATACAGTAATAAAGCAGGTTCAATAATTACTTTCATATCTTCATAGTAATTTATGCCCTAATAAATATATTCAAATCTAAAGTAAAGTATTCTTCTATTATGTTTATATTCAAGCATAGCAACGTGTAACACACTGAAGATTATTTAAGGCCTTGATCTTGATTATTCAGACAGTAGTACTCTGGAGTCATCATATATACTAATTTGCATCAGATATAGAATTAAGAGCATTAATATAATCTAAGGGTAAATATATGTTGCTGGAAAAACATTTACTGATGGGTTAACGTACAAGCCATTCACAAGCCCACGTGCCACTGGTGCCTCAGAGAGCCAGGATTCGGCAGCAAACCGACAGTGCTACTGAAAATTACCAAAACTGCAAAGTTTGGTCCCAACAGAAGTAGCCAAATGGCCAAATGATCACTGTCTAAAATGTTAGCCTGGATACTACTCAGGTAATCGTTGGCCTCCAGAGGTGCTACTAATAAGTAGAAAATGGAGACAAGGCATCCTCAACAGCAGATCAATTTTCAAAGTTAGGAGATCAGGCCAAGGCAGAAGCCCCGTGCTATTGAAAGGTTCAGTTTCTGGAGGGGCAGCTCATGAAGTGCTACTATGGGGCATGACATGAGTTTCTCTATTCTTCCAGCTGATTTCATCAAATTAAAACATCTGATTAATGGTTCTCATTAGCAACAAAGGATATCCAGGAGACTAGCTCTGGTTTCTTGATCTAATGTGAGTCACCTTAGCTCTCTGCACTTCTGGGTGAATTCTTGCTGAAGGAGTGAGGAGTCTGTTGACATATTTACAGCACCCAATTTGACTGCCTTAGAAACAGACTTGTACCAATAGATGGCACAAAAAGACACTTCCTTTGGGATAAAGGAAAGGCAGAAACAGGTGAAACAGAGCTTATCTAACAATGACTAAAATTATCAAGAAGTACTTAAGGCGTCACAACTCTGGGAGTATATTTAACTCCACAATTTACTAGAGAAAGAAAAAATAACTTATTAGCACCATAAAATAATCATCAATTTCGGCAGAGTTGACAATGATGTGGAGAAGGGAGGATTAACAGGTAAAAAGAAAGACTGGGTGCTTCTGCACACTTTGCCAAAACAGTAAACAAAGTGTTAAATTGCAAAAAAAAAAAAACCCAGGAAATAAGAAACTTTAAGATATAAGACCTAAAGGCAAACTGCGCCGCGCTTCTGCTTAGTCACTCAGTCCTGTCCACTCTTTGTGACCCCATGGACTGTAGCCCACCAGGCTGCTCTGTCCATGGGGATTTCTCCAGGCAAGAATACTGGAGTGGGCTGCTGTGCCCTCCTCCAGGGGATCTTCCCACCTCAGGGATTGAATCCAGGTCTCCCACCTTGCAGGCAGATTCTTTACCATCTGAGCCACTTGGGAAGCCCAAAGGCAAACTACTTAAGCATAATTTCCCCATGGACTATATATTCTAATAAAACAAAAGAAAATGTGGCACATACAGTCTTTGATAAGAAGCCATGTTAATTTTGAAAACACAAAATAGCTAGGATATGTGCTTTAAAAGCATATAAGCTCTGAATATATTTATTAGTATAATTCAATAAAAGTGAATCTATATATTTATTTCAGGATGTTGTTGAATTCAGATGAACATCCAAAAGCAATGACAAAGCAATTTAATCCTTTACAACAGTCTTTTGAAAAATGCCAAAGGTGCTGCAGTAACACCTGGGGAAAACTTCATAAAGTACTTGTCACCCAATTATCTTTCGAAAGCCTCAAGCACTGATATTGCATGTCTCCCTCCCTTCCTGCCTTCCTCCCTCCCTTCCTCAGCCAGTGCAATATGTCTCAGATTTCCTCAAATTCAGCCCAATTCTGTGTTTTTTGAAAGGGTACTTCCACTCGCTTTTTTACTATAATCTGTCCTCTCCTAAGATACTTTGAATTCTCAAATACAAAAGAGACAATTCAGATTGAGTTACTTTCAATTCTCTCAACACTTACAATGATTTGAACCAAAAGGGCTAGTAACCACATACTCTTTATTGTGTCTTTATAAGCAGATGTGTCTTCTCAAAACAAATTACTCACTATCCATCTCATACTTTATACACACGATGGCACTGAGAGCCACATGAGTTTAGTCCAGTCGCTCAGTCGTGTCTGACTCTGCGATCCCACGGACAGCAGCAAGGCAGGCCTCTCTGTTCATCACCAACTCCCGGAGCCTACTCAAACCCATGTCCATTGAGTAGGTGATGCCATCCAACCATCTCATCCTCTGTCATTCCCTTCTCCTCCTGCCTTCAATTTTTCCCAACATCAGAGTCTTTTCAAGTGAGTCGGTTCTTCACATCAGGTGGCCAAAGTACTGGAGTTTCAGCTTCAACATCAGTCCTTCCAATGAACATTCAGGACTGATCTCTTTTAGGATGGACTGGCTGGATCTCCTCAGAGTCCAAGGGACTCTCAAGGGTCTTCATCACCACAGTTCATATTAGCCTCCCATAAATATCTGCATTTGAGGTAGAAACTATGTCTTAAAAATAATGTATCTGAATGTAGCAGTTTTATCTTTCCATCCCTTTCCATCTTACCTGCTCTGTCTGAAAGAAACTGATGGCTCAGTAGTAAAGAATTTGCCTGCAAATGCAGAAGACCTGAGTTCCATCCCTGGGTCAGGAAGATCTCCTGGAGAGGGAAATGGCTTTACCCTCTCCAGTATTCTTGCCTGGGAAATCCCATGTATAGAGGGGCCTCACGGGCTACAGTCAAGGGTTACAAGAATTAAATACCACTTAGCAACTAAACTACTACCATCATCAGAACTTGATAACTCTTCATTTCTGATAATTCTACTTTGCTTCTTGACCTACATTTCTATCAAGTCTATTTGGTAAAGCATTTGAGCATGCATGTATAGTATATGTGTGATCCTTAACGAATTAAAACAAATCTAAATAAATAAAACAATTAAATGGATACTGATTTTTTGCAGTTTGAAAGAGAATTTGCTACAGATTTTATAGCAGTTCTGAAAGAAAATATTCTGACATTTGCCAGCTGTGAGAATTGTATTTCAGATAAACAACATTGGTCCCATTTTAGTCCAAAATCATATTACAGCTGCTGAGTAAAGAATGCATTTAGATTTCTTCAATTTTTTTCCAAGGGAGAAGGTTATAAAGACTGAATGAATTAGTAATGCAGGCATTAAAATAGTTTTAGCATGCAGTTCATATTTCAAATATAGAAACAAATTAGTTTCAAATCTTATATTCCATATATTCAGTGATCACACTGTCCCTATAAAGGGTAAATACATTCTGAATTCTAAGGCATGGTTCCCTATGAAGTAAGCAGTGATCTCAACTTGATGAAACCAATAAAAAGATGCGGAACTGGCTGTATTAAATTAAAAAATAGAATAGCTTTTAAAAATAGAATTTAACTGATCAGAGTGCATGCCTACTGTAAGGATAAGTATAGTCCTTGATATTTTCCTTTGGATATGTAAATAAATATTTTTATACAATGCATTTCTGAGTTGTTTTCTAAGTTATAAGTAGACATAAAAAATACACTGATCTTAATTGTACATTTCACTGAGTTTTGACTAATTTATACATCTAGGAAATCAACACCTCAGTCAAAACATGAAGCAGTGTCATCAGCCTAGAACCTTCCCTAATGCCCTTTTCAACTATCTGCTTCTACCATAAAGGCAAGCACTATTCCAAATTCAGTTGATTTGTTTTGCAAATTCTACAACTTCATATAAGTAGGGTGATACAGGATATGTTCTCTTTTTTCCTTCTGTGTATGTTGCATTGGCTTTGCTATTTTAAAATTCTAAGGATGACAGTTAGAATGTTTAGATTTAGATGTTACTTTTTCATAATATGAACTTTATAATTTCATATTATGAACTTTTCTCATAGTACTGCTTTAGCCACAAGACATAACATTCTTGTATACTATGTCGTCATTTGTGTTCAGTTCAAAATATTTTCTGATTTGCCTTGCTATATATATCTTTAAAAGTATATATCCCTACTGCTTGAAATTTTTAATCTATTTCTTACAGTTATAGAATATTAAGCCTCAGATTACATTTATGCCTATATAGTTTTTTCCTTTTTAATCTGTCAGTTATGTTTCTACTGTTAGGAGGAATGTATGGTCAGAATTATTATATTTTGTGGTGGATATGTGAAGCTCTATTAGGGACATATACATAATTTAATTACGAGGCTCTCTATGTCTGATCATGTTCTTTGTCTTGAAGCCAAGTCTGTCTCGTAGTAATATACCATGTTAGGTTTCTTTTGACTCTCATTATATGTTTTTTCTAGCATTTTAACTGCAATCTATCAATATTTGTAACTTCATATTTATAGCTTCTCTCTCATAAACAGCATATAGTTGTGTCTTCACTTATTGATGCTGATAATCTCTAACTTTCTAGTTGGAGTTATTAGCACATCTACAACTGTGCAGTCATTAGTAATGGCTGACCTTAAGTCAATCACATTTTTCTTTTTTCTATTTGCTTCCTCACTTCTCTTTATCTTTGTTACTCTTGACATATTTGGAACTGAGTAATTTCTCTAACTCTATTCTCATCAGAAGTGCTGTCTATAAATGTGTTATTCTTTGGAGATTGTGCTAGGTTGTAATGATGATTTTTAAAGTATTACAATTTATACTAAATTAATATTAAACTTTGTTTTATGAAGGCAAGGATTCCATCTGCTGCTAGAGATATGCGCTGCTACATATCTAGCATCTAGAACACTGGTACAATGTAGGAACCCAACAGATGTTGAATGAAAGAATGTTAGCTACTATTGCCTATTCTGATTTTACTTAAGGATTTAGGACTGACAGCGCAAGCCTAGAGGACTGGAGTAGAAGATTAAGTATTTATTTACACGAAGGATACAGGATTTCCTGGAAAGAAATTACTCTTTAAATACACAGCCCCTGAGAGAAACCTGCTAGGGATTCCCAGGAAGAACTACAGGACAGCAGTGAATCTGCCTGCATCTTGACCTTGGATTTCCCAGATTCTAGAACGGTTCCAGTGCTCTTTACTCCTTCCTGAAGATTTCGGTTTTCATCTGGTATGAAAAGGTTTCCTTTGGCATGTACTATAATTGAGGTCTGCAGGTGATGGAGTCTCTTAGTATCTTTTCTGGTCATATTTTTATTTCACCCTCATTCTTGAAAGGTCATTTACTGGATTAATATATATATATACTATATATATATAGTAAATAGGTACAGAGCTCTTGAAGGCTATTTTTACTGGACATAAAATTCTATAGAGAATTTCTTTCATCACTATAAAAATATTCCACTGTCTTCTGACCTCCACAGTTTTTGAGTGAGCAGTCAATACAATTCTTGGTGTTATATATGTTGTGCCTCCCCCACCCCACCCACATACTGGTTATATTCAAGATTCTCTCTTGATCTTTGGTTTCCAGCCCTCAGTTTGAATGTGATGAGCCTAGGGAATTTTCTTTCAATTTATCCTGCTTGGTTTCTGGTGTATCTTTTGAATTTTAAAATTTATTTTATGATATTTGGAAACTTAGTATCTATTTCTGGCTTTTTAGAAATACTGTACTTTATTCTACCTATTTTCTCTATTTTTCTTCTAGGTCTTTAATTGTATGTATGTTAGAACCTATAATGCTGTCCCACAGGTCTACAAGATAGTTTTCGGGTTTTTTTAAACATTTTTATTTCCATTCCTCAGATTCACTTAGTTCAGTTCAGTCACAAAGTTGTGTACAACACTTTGTGACCCCATGGACTGCAGCACACCAGGCTTCACGGTCCTTCCCCAACTCCTGGAGCTTGATTAAACTCATGTCCGTAAAGTTGGTGATGCCATCCAACCATCTCATCCTCTATCACCGCTTCTCCTCCTGCTTTCAATCCTCCCTAGCATCAGGGTCTTTTCCAATGAGTTGGCTCTTCGCATTAGGTGGCCTAAGTATTGGAGTTTCAGCATCAGTCATTCCAATGAATATTCAGGACTGATTTTGTTTTGGATTGACTGGTTTGATTCTCATTGTAGCCGAAGGTACTCTAAAGAGTCTTCTCGAACACCACAGTTCAAAAGCATCAATTCATCAGTGTTCAGCTTTCTTTATGGCCCATCTCTCACATCCATACATGACTACTGGAAAAACCAGAGCTTTGACTATGTGGACCTTTGTCCGTAAAGTAATGTCTCTGTTTCTTAATATGCTGTCTAGGTTGCTCATGACTTTTCTTCTAAGGAGCAAGCATCTTTTAACTTCATAGCTGCAGTCCACCATCTGCAGTGATTTTGGAGCTCAAGAAAATAAAGGCTGTCACTGTTTCCACTGTTTCCCCATCTATTTGCCATGAAGCGATGAGACCAGATGCCATGATCTTAGTTTTCTGAATATTGAGCTTTAAGCCAATTTTTTCACTCTCCTCTTTCACTTTCATCAAGAGGCATTTTAGTTCCTCTTCACTTTCTGCAATAATGGTGGTATCATCTGCATATCTGAGGTTATTGATATTTCTCCCGGCAATCTTGATTCCAGCTTATGCTTCATCTAGCCCAGCGTTTCTTATGATGTACTCAGGATATAAGTTAAATAAGGAGGGTGACAATATACAGCCATGAAGTACTCTTTCCCAATTGGGATCCAATCCATGTTTCCTGTCTGGTTCTAACTGTTGCTTTTTGACCAGCATACAGGTTTCTCAGGAGACAGGTAAGGTGGTCTGGCATTCTCATCTCTGGAAGAGTTTTCCACAGTTTGTTGTGATCCACACAGTCAAAGCCTTTAGCATAGTCAATGAAGCAGATGTGTGCGTGTGTGTGTGTGTGTGTGGTTTTTTTCCCCTGAATTCTACTGTTTTATTTATGACCCAATTTGATCTCTGGTTCTGCCTTTTCTAAATCCAGCTTGAACATCTGGAAGTTCTTGGTTCACGTATTATTGAAGTATAGCTTGGAGAATTTTGAGCATTACTTTGCTAGCATGTGAAATGAGTGCAATAGTACAGTACTTGGAACATTCTTTGGCATTCCCTTTCTTTGGGATTGTAATGAAAACTGACCTTTTTCCGTTTTGTGGCCACTGCTGAGTTTTCCAAATTTGCTGGCATATTGAGTGCAGCAGTTTCATAGCATCATCTTCTAGGACTTGAAATAGCTCTCCTAAAATTCCATCACCTTCACTAGCTTTGTTTCTAGTGATGCTTCCTAAGGCCCATTTGACTTCATACTCCAGAATACCTGGCTCTAGGTGAGTGATCACACCATTGTGGTTATCTGGGTCACTATATATATATATAATTTATCTTATCTGAAGAATACACAGATGTTTCATCTGTGTATTCTTCAGATAAGATAAATTCTCTTCATCTACTATCCAAGTCAATAACTAGTTTCTCTTTTTTTCTCCATTCTGCTGTTAAATCCACCCAGTAAATTTTTTATTCTCCTGAGCTCAGTTATTTTATACTTTACTTTTTAATCCCTTAATTTGGGAAAAAAAAAAGTCTGTGTCATGTCACTTAGTCATGTCCAACTCTTTCTGATCCCATGGACTGTAGCCTGCAAGGCTCTTCTCTCCATGGAATTCTCCAGGCAAGAATACTAGAGTGGGTTCCCATTTCCTCCTCCAGGGGATCTTTCTGAGCCAGGGATAGAACCCAGGTCTCCTGCACTGCACACAGTTTATTTACAACCTGAGCCTTCAGGTAAGCCCAATCTACCCTGTGAAAAGTTTTCTCTTCTGAGCTATCTCAGATATTTTATACTATTATTTTTATACCTTATATGAATAAAATGTTTATATTAACAACAGTAACATTGTGATATGAATAATATATTTTAGTAAAATATGACAATGGAATGGAGGGTGGAAAGTGGAGGAGAGCATAGCATTATTATATTCAGTTCAGTTCAGTTCAGTCGCTCAGTCGTGTCTGACTCTCTGCAACCCCATGAATTGCAGCAGGCCAGGCCTTCCTGTCTATCACCAACTCCTGGAGTTTACTCAAACTCATGTCCATTAAGTCGCTGATGCCATCCAATCATCTCATCCTCTGTCGTCCCCTTCTCCTCCTGCCCCCACTCCCTCCCAGCATCACGGTCTTTTCCAATGAGTCAACTCTTTGCATGAGGTGGCCAAAGTATTGGAGTTTCAGCTTCAGCATCAGTCCTTCCAATGAACACCCAGGACTGATCTCCTTTAGGATGAACTGGTTGGATCTCCTTGCAGTCCAAGGGACTCTCATGAGTCTTCTCCAACACCACAGTTCAAAAGCATCAATTTTTCGGCACTCAGCCTTCCTCACAGTCCAACTCTCACATCCATACATGACCACTGGAAAAACCATAGCCTTGACTAGATGGACCTTTACTGGCAAAATAATGTCTCTGCTTTTTAATATGCTATCTAGGTTGGTCATCACTTTCCTTCCAAGGAGTAAGCATCTTTTAATTTCATAGCTGCAATCACCATCTGCAGTTATTTTGGAGCCCCCAAAAATAAAGCCTGACACTATTTCCACTGTCTCCCCATCTATTTCCCATGAGGTGATGGGACCGGATGCCATCATCTTAGTTTTCTTCGTGTTGAGCTTTAAGCCAACTTTTTCACTCTCTTCTTTCACTTTCATCAAGAGGCTTCTTAGTTCCTTTCACTTTCTGCAATAAGGGTGGTGTCGTCTGCATATCTGAGGTTATTGATATTTCTCCCGGCAATCTTGATTCCAACTTGTGCTTCTTCCAGCCCAGCGTTTCTCATTATGTATTCTGCATATAAATTAAATAAGCAGGGTGACAATATACAGCCTTGACGTACTTCTTTTCCTATTTGGAACCAGTCTGTTGTTCCATGTCCAGTTCTAACTGTTGCTTCCTGACCTGCATACAGGTTTCTCAAGAGGCAGGTCAGGTGGTCTGGTATTCCCATCTCTGTCAGGATTTTCCACAGTTTATGGTGATCCACACAGTCGACGGCTTTGACATAGTCAATACAGTAGAAATAGATGTTTTTCTGGAACTCTCTTGCTTTTTCGATGATCCAGTTGATGTCAGCATGTCTGGTTCCTCTGCCTTTTCTAAAACCAGCTTGAACATCTGGAAGTTCATGGTTCACATATTGTTGAAGCCTGGCTTGGAGAATTTGAGCATTTCTTTACTAGCGTGTGAGATGAGTGCAATTGTGCGGTAGTTTGAGCATTATTAGAAATAGTTTATTGAATCTCAACAGACTGTTTTATTAAGGTGCTAAGTCATAATTGCATAAACACATTTTGGTGAAATTTAGAGATAGGTACAAGAAGAATAGCATGAATTTCAAAACTGTTTATGTATATTCAAGTGTATTTACTTTAGAACCTATTAAAAATGTTGTCTTACTAAAACCACCACCAGCATCTGAGGCATAGTTGTTTTTTTTTTTTTTTCCCCAAAAAGAGTTGATTACCTCTATAGTCATACAAGAGATTTCTCAATGACAGGTGTTATTAAGATCACAATAATTCAAGGAAAGAGTAAAATCTTGACTTTGATTGTTTCAGTCAGGGTCATTTTCAAGAACTACAGAACTTACATATGTCTCATCTTAGTACTATAGTTTCTTGGATTTTTCTAGGGATGTACATTTATTGTTTTGACTTAGAAAATATTTTAATAATTTCAGGAACCTCAATTCAATGGTTACATACTTAGTTTTGTCTCACCTGCTTACATGTGTTTGCATTTGCTATTCATTGATTAAAAAAGTAATCTAAAAACACGAGTTTAAAAAATATATCACAAATCTCAAGTTTCTTGATACTAGCTAATAACCTGTCTTTATATTCTGTAAACAGGAATGCGCATGAACTTTTCTGTGTGAACTTAAGTTCTGTCTTTTCCTCCAATTTGAACTGATCTATTATCTTATTGTTCACACTACTGTGTCGACATGTCTAAAGGCCACTGATGAAATTATATTACATACCAAATCTTTGACCAAAGCTATAGTTTAAAATAGATGGTGTCTTATAATTCATCTTTGAAATAAATTACCCAAGTTTCTGAGGTTGAGGAGATGAAGAGACATTAAAAAAGAATCAATACACGGAAATCAACATGGGATAAAGGAAGAGGAGTCAAGAAGGAATTAACTTGCATAAGACACTGAAAAGAATTTAAAATAAATTATTTTAAAAAATTAAAGACTAAGTAATTGGCTTTTGAAAAATATTAGAATGATCAGAAGTATAATAGAGAATATGACTTAAAAAAGAGTACTGTGTTTATTACAATATATTAAGAAATTTCTAACAGCTCTCAGCTAGTAGCTGGCTTGTTGCTGCCAGCCAGGCTTGCTGTTACTGTGCAGAACATAAATAATTTCAGAGAACTCAAACATCAGATGTAGTTACCCTGATACTATAACAGCATGAGATAAAAATATAGCACCACTCTCTAATCATATCTGAGCACAGACAAAAAGAAAACAGAAAAAACCCACCTAAACATAAAAATGACCAAACAATCTACTTAAAACTGCTGTTATTTCACTGTTGACAACATTACACTTATTCTGTTTCTCTTTCCTCCTAGGTAAATTGTAGAATCACCCTCAATTTATGACAGCACTCACTACTTCTCTGCACCATGTAAAATCACCTACTTTTCCTAAATCACCTAAAAACAAGCCTGAATTTTAAAAGATGTTCATCCAGCATCCTCTTACTGAGACTCCCCAAGGCTCCCACTGGTTTGTTGTCCTTCCAGCTTCATGAAGAATAATAAATCTAACTTATTTTACTATAAGTATGCTCATAGTGGTGTTTAACTGGTAAACATAAATAATATAGAATTATTAAAAGGAATAGTAATTCTATGTTATGTCACATTTAGATTTGAAATGATACAATATATAAAACTTCAGCTGAGCTATTTCAAATCCTAAAAGATGATGCTGTGAAAGTGCTGCACTCAGTATGCCTGCAAATTTGGAAAACTCAGCAGTGGCCTCAGGACTGGGAAAGGTCAGTTTTCATTCCAATCTCAAAGAAGGGCAATGTCAAAAAATGTTCAGACTACCACAAAATTGCACTCATTTCACATGCTAGCAAGGTAATGCTCAAAATCCTCTAAGCAGGGCTTCAATAGTATGTGAACCATGAACTTCCAGATGTACAAGCTGAATTTAGAAAAGGCAGAGGAACCGGAGACCAAACTGACAACATCCACTGGATCACAGAAAAAGCGTGAAAGTTACAGAAAAACATCTACTTCTGCTTCAATGACTATGCTAAAGCTTTTGACTATGTGACTTACAACAAACAATGGAAAATTCTTCAAGAGATAGGACTACCAGACCATCTTACCAGAGAAACCTATATGCAGGTCAGGAAGCAACAGTTAGAACCACACATGGAACAACGAACTGGTTCCAAATTGGGAAAGGAGTACATCAAGGCTGTATATTGTCACCCTCCTTATTTAACTTATATGCAGTGTAGACCATGCAAAATGCCAGGGTGCATAAAGCACAAGCTGGAATCAAAGATTGCCAGGAGAAATATCAATAACCTCAAGATATGCAGATAACACCACCCTTATGGCAGAAAGCGAAGAGAAACTAAACAGCCCCTTGATGAAACGGAAAGGAGAGAGTGAAAAAGTTGACTTAAAATTCTACTTTATAAAAATGAAGATCATTACATTTGGTTTCATCACTTCATGGCAAATACATGGGGAAACAATGGAAACAATGAGAGACTATTTTCCTGGGCTCCAAAATCACTGCAGATGGTGACTGCAGCCATGAAATTAAGATGCTTGCTCCTTGGAAGAATAGCTATGAGAGATCTAGAGAGCATATTAAAAATCAGAGACAATACTTTGTCAACAAAGGTCCATCTAGTCAAGGCTATGGTTTTTCCAGTAGTCATGTATGGATGTGAGAGTTAAACCATAAAGAAAGCTGAGCACCAAAGAACTGATGCTTTCCCACTGTAGTGTGGGAGAAGACTCTTGAGACTCCCTTGGACAGCAAAGAGATTAAACCAGTCAATCCTAAGTATACACTGGAAGGACTAATGCTGAAGCTGAAGCTCCAATACTTCGGCCATCTGATGCAAAGAGCTGACACAATGGATAAGATCCTGATGCTGGGAAAGACTGAAGCCAATATGAGAAGGGGACAACAGATGACAAGATATTTGGATGGCATCAGCGACTCTATGAACATGAGTTTAAACAAGCTCTGGGAGATGGTGAAGAACAGGAAAGCCTGGTGTGCTGCAGTCCATGGCATTGCAGAGTTGGACACAAATAAACAACAATATAAAAGTAGAAAATACTGGGCACACCAATAAGAAATGGATTTAGATATCGTATTTTGTTGCCAACAGAATCACAATCATATAATACATATGGAGCCACAAAATAATAGCCAAATGATCTTGAGAAACAGAACAAAACTGAAGCCTTCACATTTCCTGATTTCTATGTGTTTCAATACTACAATAATTAAAACAGTATGGTACTGGCATAAGAAAACATATAGACCAAAAGAATGGAGAACCAAAAAATAAACCCATACACATGGCAAATAAAAATTTACCAGAGTGTGAAGAATGTCAAAATGGAAAAGAATAGTGTCTTCAATAAATGGTGTTGGGAAAACTGGATATTCACATGCAAAAACACAAAATGGATTAAAGATTTAAACATAAGGCCTGAAACAATAAAACTCCTAGAAGAAAACAAATGGAGAAAAGCCTCTCGATAATGGTGGTGTCAATGCTTTCTTTTCTGAATGATAACGGAAAAAATAACAGATTCAAAAACAACCCACAGAATGAAAGAAGATATTTGTAAATCTAATAAGTATTTAATACACAAACTATTTGAAGAACTCCTACAATTCAATAGCAAAACCAGAAAATAACTAGTTAAAAAATGGGCAAATAACTCAAATATTTCTCCAAACATGACATACAAAATGGCTGGTGGCTATATGAAAAGATGCTCAACATCATTAATTAGGGAACTGCAAATCAAAATTACAACAGAGATGTGACCTTATACCCATTAGAACCACCATCATTAAAAAAGAAAATAGATGTTGATGAGCTTCAGGAGAAATTGAATCCCTTGCACAGAGTTGGTAGGAATCTAAAATGTTACAATGTTGTGCAAAACAGTATTGAGATTCTGCAAAAAGAAAACAAACAAAAACAACAACAACAACAAAAAGTACTGATATGTAGTCCAACTATCCTGTTCTGGCCATATATCCAAAAGAATAGAAAACAGAATCTCAAGCAGATATCTCATGTTCATTGAAGCACTACTCACAACAGCCAAGATATGAAAACAATCCAAGTGTCCAATGATAGATGGATGAATAAAGAAAATGTGGTACATGCACAAAACCTGAATTTTATTCAAGCTTAAAAATGAGGAAATCTTGGCATTTATGACAATACAGATGAACTTGGAGTACACTGCTAAGTGAAATAGCCAGACATAGAAGGACAAACATGGCATGACTGCACCCATATCGATGTCTAAAAATAGTAAAACTCATAAAAGCAAAGAATACAATAGTGGTTGCTTCAGGGTAAAGGTTGGAGGGTATAACCATCACTGTTTTAAATGAAATAATTACTTCAGTTCACTTTTTACAATGCAGTGATATTTTCTGCTGCCATAAGAAAATATTTTTTTTAAATGTTGCCTATTAAATTGGCCTACAATAATTTTCAATTCTTTAAACAGAAGTGACTATAATATTCCTGGTATTAAAGGGAAAAGGGAGGAAATCTATTTCAGTGTTTAACTTTTCTAAAATTTAATAATGGTGCAAGTTAGAGTGCTATTTCTGACTGACTGGAAATAGGATTATCCATCATTTGTCAATGCAACTGAAGTGTCGTATCTGAGAAAAATCTTTTTACCTTGTCCTAAAGATGTTTTGGAAACATACAGGGAAATCTTGTGCTAGTACTTGAATGCTCAGAATACTTCTCATCCCTTTCAGTTTCTAAATTTCTTTGGTGTACTTATTTAAGCAACTATAGGTTTAAGGCATAGAAATTATGTAACTATGTTGTTTTGTGTATATGTTCATACTTTTGTGTTAATACATAAAGCTATTTTACTTTAATAATTAAATTCCCATCATTATAAGCCCCAGAAAATACGAAGATTGTTTTTTTTTTTTTTTTAGCAAATCAGTAACAATGTTTTGATATACTTTAATTGAATTTTGAAGTCAATATTCTGTGCACTGGTAAATGAATGGACATGAAAACTTTTCAAGAGGTTCCTTGTTTATAGAAGGATAGTTACATGTTTATTACTATAGTTTATTTTACAAATGATTTTTAACATATTTCCCAACTTTGTTGTCCAAATAGGTATGATGAATTAGTGTAGTAAATTGATGTATTTTCATAATTAGTATTACTGTAGAGATTATGGATTCAAAGTGTGTATATTTAGTTCTCATCTCATATTTCAGAGTAATAACACGGCAATTTTAAAGATTAGAAAATACACAATTATCTGTTCCTGAAATTACCACATCTCCTGTTATAGATACTGCTATCTCATCACTATTTGCTAAGATGAAAGCATTTTAGTATAAGTGGAGTTCTATTGAAAGCGTTACTGTTTTCAGGAGTGAAGGAATTTTTAAAGCTATATCGGTCATCTTATTTTTTTCCTAATTAGTTTCACTCTAAAACTTTGTCACTCTTGTTTCTTGGAATTAATATGATAGAATGGAATGAAAATGTGGAGCATAAGAACCTTAGTTTTTTATTATCATTCCAAATGATTTTATATATATATATATATAATAATTGAAAAGCAATATGATGTGAGCGATCATCTTTTAAACGGTACTAATAAGTCTTCGGGCTTCCCTGATGGCTCAGCAGGTAAAGGATCTGCCTGCAGTGCAGGAAACGTGGGTTCAACCCCTGAATTGGGAAGATCCCCTGGAGTATAGCATGGCCACCCATTCCAGTATTCGTGCCTGGAGAATTCCCACGGACAGAGGGGCCTGGCAGGCTCCGTCCATGTGTTCACAAAGAGGTGGACACAACTGAAGTGACTGAGCACACACACGCAGTAACGTCTTCAGTGTTAGTTTCTTTTGATCCTCAAAAGAGGACACTCTGTGATGGAATATCAACAACACAGAAAAACAGATGATTCCGGCTTGTGTCTGCTCACAGAAAAACTGATATAAAGATCCATCCACACAAGAAAATACCTTCATAATATTTCTGGATTCCAGGTGAGAGACAACAGTACCCACCCAGAGCACAGAAACAAGAAAAGGTATATTGAAGAGCCTGGGCAGTAGAGTCTCACTCTACCTGAGACACTTCTCCTCTCAACCAATGCAGCAGGGGTCTAAGAAAGAACTTTCCTATCATGGAGCTCTCTGTGAGAAAAAGAGGGAAAGGAAAATCCAATCCTCTCATGGACCCAGACTCTAGTCCCATCCCAGAGGTCACCAGGATCAGGCTAGCTCTCACAAATCCAGGCTGCAGTCTTGTCCCAGCCAGGTAAACCTATGTAGACCCAGACTTCAGGCCTATTTGAAAACTAGGATGGCAGCTGTGGATCAATGTTCCAGGCCCACTAGAGAACAAGGCCAGCTCCCAGAGACCCACACACCTTATCTGTCCTGTGTCAGGCCTGCCACCACAGATCCAGGAGTTTAGGACTGCTCCGTCTCAGCTCAGCTACAGTGGACCCTGGCTGAAGGCACATTCCTTCAGGATCTGGCTCTAGAAATTTCTCGCCAGACTTGAGTGCCACACCAGCTCAGGTAGACCCCGGTTCTTTGCCAGCTCCTGCAAATGCAGGCTTCAGTCCCACAGTCATGGACCAAGTGACCAGGGCTGACCACCGATGGACCACAACATCAAGATTACTCACAGTCCCTACCTCACAGAATCTCTCGCCGGACTGATTAGTGAAGCAATTCTCTTGCCAAGGCCAGTCCGCAAAGATGGAAGACGTGACTATTATTTCAAAAGTACACACACTACCAAAATGCTATATGGATCATGAAAGCTTGAAAAACACAATACAACCAAAGGAAGAAAAAGCACGAGTAGATGACTCTAAAGAAGGAGAGATCCATGGCCTGACAAAGAATTCAAAATAGTCAGCTTAAGAAAGTAACTATTTTAAATTAGCAGAGAAATAAATAAAATGTGAAGTCCAAAACCTTCTCAGGGGATCTTCCCAACCCAGGAATCGAACCCAGGTCTCCCACATTGCAGGTAGATTCTTTACCAGCTGAGCCACCAGGAATTTCTCAAAAAAGAGACAGAAACTACAAAAAGGAATGAAACAAATTCTAACAAATGTTGAAGGAAAGGACTCCAATTGTATTGGAAATACAAAAGCTGAACAAAGCCACTTAAATAAAGAGCTTCAGCATAAGAATCAATCAGCCAGGGGAAAGGATGAGTGAGCTCAAAGACAGATCATTTGAAATCACCCCGTCAGAAGAACAACAACAACAAAAGTGAAGGCATGAAAAAAGTGCATGGGACTGAAGGCAACATGAGTCAAAGCAATAAACACATTCTGAGTTCTGGAGGAGAAGAGAAGGAGAACGGGATGGAAGACACAAATGACGACAAAACGTCCTCAATCTGGGGAGAAAAATGAACATCAAAAATTCTGTGAAACACAAAGAAATCCAAGTAAACTGAATGTAAAGAAGCCTTCACAAAACTGCTTTTTAATCATTTATCAGAAGTTAGGCTGAAGAGGGAACTGACTGTAGTAAGAGACAAAAGACCATTACATACAAAGAATCTTCTGTAAGACTGTAAGTGGATTTTTCAGTAGAAATTTTGCAGGCTATGAGAGAGTGATATAATATAGTCAAAGTGCTAAAAAATAACTTCCAACCAAGAATATCATAGTCAGAAAATCTGTCCTTCAGAAATGGACGAGATAGAAGACTTTTTCAAAAAACAACAGAAAAGGGAATATATCACTGCTTGAGACAAGAAACTAAAATGAGTTCTTCCAGGGAAAACAAAGGATGTTAAGAGCATGACAGTAAAAATAATAATAATAATAATGGGCAAATGAAAATATTCAGAATACTCTAATACTAGTATGGCAGTGTATAAATCACCACTAGCTATAAAAGTTAAAATATATTAAAATAAATTATAGCTGCTATAACTTGTTAATGGATACAAACTATAGAAAGATACAACTTATGACAAAATGATCAGAGGAAATAAAATTGCGGGGTTTCTGCACATGGTCAAAGTGAAATTGTATTAGCCTAAAACAGGCTGTTGTAAGAATAAGATGTTATATATAAAACTCATGGTACTCATAAAACAAAAAGATAAAAGAGGAATCACAGCACAGCACTCCAAAAACTCATCAAATTATAAACACAGAGCACTAGAAAGGGTGGGAAAAAAAAAGAAACTACCGAATAGTCAGAAACAGTGAACAACACGGTGATGGTGCATCCTTCAGTTCAGTTCAGTCGCTCAGCGTATCTGACTCTGTGACCCCATGAATCGCAGCTCGCCAGGCCTCCCTGTCCATCACCAACCCCCGGAGTGTGCTCAAACTCATGTCCATCGAGTCAGTGATGCCATCCAGTCATCTCATCCTCTGTCGTCCCCTTCTCCTCCTGCCCCCAATCCCTTGCATCCTTACCTATTAGTAATTACTTTAAAAGCAACTGGATTACATTCTACAACTGGGTGTTTGAATGGATTCAACTATATGTTCCCCAGGAGACTGTCAATTTAGCTTTAAGGAAATATATAATCAGGAGGTATTAAGGACATATACCACCTGGAAGTAAAGTGATGGAAAAAGATATTCTAATTAAACAGTAACCAAAAGAGTAGGAGTGGCTTTTATACATTTTTACTTTTATACTTTTATCAGACAAAACAGATATTCTTTCAAAAACTGTCACAACAAAGGTCATGAAATAATGATAAAGGGGACAAATCAAGAGGAGTTTTAAAAGGTACCTATATATATAAATTGGAGAAGAAAATGGCAAACCACTCCCGTATTCTTGCCTAGAGAATCCCGTGGACAGAGGAGCCTGGTGGGCTGCTGTCCATAGGGTCGCACAGAGTTGGACACGACTGAGGTGACTTAGCAGCAGCAGCAGCATATATATAAACATCCAACAGCACAGCACCCAGATATAGAAAGTAAATAGCAATAAGAGTAAAGGAAGAAATGAGTGAGTGAGTGAAGTCCCTCAGTTGTGTCTGAGCAACAAGAGTAAAGGAAGAAATAGATAGAAACAAAATAGTATGAAACCACAATAGACCACTTTAAGAAATGGAGATACTTTTCAGACAGAAAAAAAAACAAAAACAAAAACAGTACATTTTAACAGCATTATATACCAAAGGACCTAAAAGATTTATATAGAACATTCCATCCAACAGCAGCTGAACACACATGTTTAAGAGTATTTAAAATATTCTCTAGGATAGATCATTTTGGGGAGCAACAAAATAAGTTTTGGTAAATTTAAGGTAAGTGAATCACATCCAGTATCTTTTATGAGCACAACAGAGTGAAACTAGAAACCAATAAGAAAAAATGAAAAACTCACATATGTAGAAATTAAACAACATATTCCTGCATGATCAATGAATTAAAGAAGAAATAAAAAGGGAAATAAAAAAATCCCTTGAGACAAATGAAATGTAACATATCAAAATTTGAGATGGAGCTAATGCAAGCCAAGCCACTTCAGTCATGTCTGATTCTTTGTGACCCTATGGACTGTATCTCACCAGGCTGCTCTGTCTATGGGATTCTCCAGGCAAGAATACTAGAGTGGGTTGCCATGCCCTCCTCCATGGGATCTTCCTGATCCAGGGACCAAACCCACATGTCTTGTGTCTCCTGCAATAGCAGGCAGGTTCTTCACCCCTAGTGCCTAACACAATCTGAAAAAGGTAGTTTACAGTAATATAATGGCTATGTTTTAAAAACAAGTCTCAGAATGGAAAAGTAATTATATGATGTGGTGGAGGTGCTAGCTAACTGTAAGATGGCAATCACTATGCAATATAAGCGTATTAAATAAAAACACTGTACACCTAAAACTCATACGATATATGTCAATTATAGCTTAAAAAATGTTTGTTAAGAGTGCTACCCACTTGGTCATCATGTCGACAAGGTAATTTCAGGGAATGTGTGTTATAGCCAATCTGTAATCAGTGTAGAGAATTGTTTTAAGTCAAATGTAATAAAGATCCTTGCAAAACTGAAAAACAAAACAATTAAATGCTAAATTCACCATCTAGAAGAAATGGAGACATTCTTAGGAACAATAAATATGATATATAATATTAACACAATGAAAGATGAAAAATCTCAATCATCTGAATATATGCAGAAATGCATTTAACAAAATTTGACATCTATACATGACAAAAAAACCCTCAATATGGGCAGGAGGGGTAAGGAGGAGGAATAGGTAGATTTGAGTGAGTTTCAGGGCTTTGAAAATTTTCGGGATGAGATAATGATGTACACCTGATATACATATGACCAATCTCATAAAATGTGTAACACAGATTGAACCCTAATATAAACTATGAACTTTGGGTGAAGGTGATGTTTCAATGTAGAGTCATCAATTTTAACACAAGCTTTACTCAAGTGTGTGATGCTGAGAATGGGGGGGATCTAGGCATGTGTGAGGACAGGGGATTTATATGAAATCTCTGGACCTTCCTCTCAACTTTGCTTAAACCTAACATTGCTCTCAGAGAAAGCAATGGCAACCCACTCCAGTACTCTTGCCTGGAAAATCCCATGGACAGGGAGCCTGCTAGGCTGCAGTCCTTGGGGTCGCTAAGAGTCGGACACAACTGAGCGGCTTCACTTTCACTTTTCACTTTCATGCATTGGAGAAGGAAATGGCAACCTACTCCAGTGTTCTTGCCTGGAGAATCCCAGGGACGGGGGAGCCTGGTGGGCTGCCGTCCATGGTGCTGCACAGAGTCAGACACGACTGAAGTGACTTAGCAGGAGCAGCAATGTTGCTCTAAAAAGTAAAGTCTTCTATAAAAGCTTCCGGCTGTAAAGTCAGTCATAAGGATGTAATGTAAAAATAGCAAAGATAGTCAATGACATTGAAACAACTTCATTTGGTGACAGATAATCACTGGTTTTATCCGTTTGAAAATTTCATAATATAAAATATCAAATCATTATGTTACATACTTGAAAACCAATGCAATGAAAACAACTTTCAACAAATAAAACATTGAAGCAATACATCTCAACATAATAAAGGCCATATATGAAAATCCTTCAGCTAACATCATACTCAACAGTAAAAACGTAAAAGCTTTACCTGTGAGGTAAGGGATAAACCAAGAATGCCCAATCTCACCACTTGTATGGAACAAAGTTCTGAAGTCCTAGCCTGAGCAATTAAATACGAAAAAGGCATCTGGAATAAAAAAGAAGTAAAGTAGACTCTGTTTGCAGATGACATCTATAGAAAACCCTCAGTTCAGTTCAGTTCAGTCGCTCAGTTGTGTCTGACTCTTTGCGACCCCATGAATCGCAGCACGCCAGGCCTCCCTGTCCGTCACAAACTCCTGGAGTTTACTCAAACTCATGCCCATCAAGTCAGTGATGCTATCCAACCATCTCATCCTCTGTCGTCCCCTTCTCCTCCTGCCCCCAATCCCTCCCAGCATCAGGGTCTTCTCCAACAAGTCAACTTTTCACATGAGGTGGCCAAAGTACTGGAGCTTCAGCTTCAGCATCAGTCCTTCCAATGAACACCCAGGACTGATCTCCTTCAGGATGAACTGGTTGGATCTCCTTGCAGTCCGAGGGACTCTCAAGAGTCTTCTCCAACACCACACTTCAAAAGCATCAATTCTTCTGTGCTCAGCTTTCTTCACAGTCCAACTCTCACATCCATACATGACCACTGGAAAAACCATAGCCTTGACCAGATGGACCTTTGTTAGCAAAGTAATGTCTCTGCTTTTTAATATGCTATCTAGGTTGGTCATAAGTTTCCTTCCAAGGAGTATGCGTCTTTTAATTTCTTGGCTGCAGTCACCATCTGCAGTGACTTTGGAGCCCAAAAAAATAAAGTCTGACACTCTTTCCACTATCTCCCCATCTATTTCCCATGAGGTGATGGGACCAGATGCCATGATCTCAATTTTCTGAATGTTGAGCATTAAGCCAACATTTTCACTCTCCTCTTTCACTTTCATCAAGAGGCTTTTTAGTTCCTCTTCACTTTCTGCCATAAAGGTGATGTCATCTGCATATCTGAGATTACTGATATTTCTCCAGGCAATCTTGATTCCAGCTTGTGCTTCCTCCAGCCCAGTGTTTCTCATGATGTACTCTGCATATAAGTTAAATAAGCAGGGTGACAATATACAGCCTTGACATACTCCTTTTCCTATTTGGAACCAGTCTGTTGTTCCATGTCCAGTTCCAACTGTTGCTTCCTGACCTGCATACAGGTTTCTCAAGAGGCAGGTCAGGAGGTCTGGTATTCCCATCTCCTTAAGAATTTTCCACAGTTTATTGTGATCCACACAGTCGAAGGCTTTGGTGTAGTTAATAAAGCAGAAATAGATGTATTTCTGGAAATCTCTTGCTTTTTTGATGAACCAGCGGATATTGCCAATTTGATCTCTGGTTCCTCTGCCTTTTCTAAAACCAGCTTGAACATCTGGGAAGTTCTCGGTTCACGTATTGCTGAAGCCTGGCTTGGAGAATTTTGAGCATTACTTTACTAGCGTGTGAGATGAGTGCAATTGTGCAGTAGTTTCAGCATTCTTTGGGATTGCCTTTCTTAGGGACTGGAATGAAAACTGACCTTTTCCATTCCTGTGGCCACTGCTGAGTTTTCCAAATTTGCTGGCATATTGAGTGCAGCACTTTCACAGCATCATCTTTCAGGATTTGAAATAGCTCAACTGGAATTCCATCACCTCCACTAGCTTTGTTCATAGTGATGCTTTCTAAGGCCCACTTGACTTCACATTCCAGGATGTCTGGCTCTAGGTGAGTGATCACACCATTGTGATTATCCTGGTCATGAAGATCATTTTTGTATAGTTCTTCTGTGTATTCTTGCTACCTCTTCTTAACATCTTCTGCTTCTGTTAGGTCTATACCATTTCTGTCCTTTATTGAGCCCATTTTTGCATGAAATGTTCCCTTGTTTACTCTAATTTTCTTGAAGACATCTCTAGTCTTTCCGATTCTATTGTTTTCCTCTATTTCTTTGCATTGATCGCTGAGGAAGGATTTCTTATCTCTACTGGCTATTCTTTGGAACTCTTCAAATGTGAATATCTTTCCTTTTTCCTTTGCTTTTTGCTTCTTTTCATTTCACAGCTATTTGTATGGCCTCCTCAGACAACCATTTTGCCTTTTTGCATTTCTTTTCCATGGGGATTGTCTTGATCCCTGTCTCCTGTACAATGTCATAAACCTCCGTCCATAGTTCATCAGGCTGTCTATCAGATCTAGTCCCTTAAATCTATTTCTCACTTCCACTGTATAGTCATAAGGGATTTGATTTAGGCCATACCTGAATGGTCTAGTGGTTATCCCTACTTTCTTCAGTTTAAGTCTGAATTTGGCAATAAGGAGTTCATGATCTGAGCCACAGTCAGCTCCCAGTCATGTTTTTGCTGACTGTATAGAGCTTCTCCATCTTTGGCTGCAAAGAATATAATCAATCTGATTTCAGTGTTGACCATCTGGTGATGTCCATGTGTAGAGTCCTCTCTTGTTTTGTTGGAAGAGGGTGTTTGCTATGACCAGTGCATTCTCTTGGCAAAACTCTATTAGCCTTTGCCCTGCTTCATTCCGTGCTCCAAGGCCAAATTTGCCTGTTACTCCAGATGTTTCTTGACTTCCTACTTAGAAAACCCTAAGACTCCACACACACACACACACACACACAAAAATTGGTACTAATAAAAGACTCATTAAAACTACAGGTTATAAAAATCAACACATAAAAATCAGCTGCTTTTCTATTAACTAACAATAAACTATCAAAGAAAACAATCCTATTTGCAATAGCATTAAAAATATTCAGAATAAAGTTAACCAAGATAATGAAGTATCTATATACAGAAAAAAAAAAAAAAAACATGACGAAAGGGGGAGGAACAAGATGGTGGAGGAGTAGGTGGACATGGAGTACATCCCACCCACGGATACATCAGGAATACACCTTCAGACACAGAAGTGCTTGCAGACCACCAGTTGAGAGCAGACAGGAGTACCTGACCACTAGAAAAGAATATATAAAAACATGCAAAACTTGGTGGGATGAAGGAACTAGGGGAAAAACAGGAGTGTTAGTAGGGCTGGACATGCCGTTGGGGTGGGGCGGGGGGGTCTGAAGCAGGGGTCTGATTCCCACATCAGGGCAATTGTCTGGGTAAGAGGAAAAATTGATGAAAGAAATTGAAAATGACATGAATGGGAAGAAATCTCATGTTCACCAATTAGAAAAATTATTATTTAAATGCCTATACTACTCAAAGCAATATGCTGGTACAGTGCAATCTGTATCAAATTTCCAGTGATATTTTCTCACAGAAGTAGAAACTATTTTGAAGTGAGTTGGCAGAAGAGGAGGTGATAAGATGGCTGAATTTTACATATATCATAGAGTTAGTTTAAATAGATATGCTGACAGATTGGTTATGAGCTGCAAGAAAAGGTGGTTAAAACACATGATAACATGACTTTAGGTTAGATGGAGAATTTTAAATTCTCTATCAGATATTCCAATAGAGACAGTGAATATCAGTTTATTTTGTAAATCTGCAGATCAATAGAAAGGTCTAGTCTAGAGGTGCTATTTTAGGCTTCAGTAGTCTACATATGGTGTTTGAATCATAGTACAAATGAAATCACAAAGCAAGTATGTGCAGAGAAAAGGTAAACAGTGAAACTAATCTCTTAAAGTTTAGAGATCAGAGAGATGAGATGTAAACCAGCAAAGTGAACAAAAAGAACAGCTTAGTGAATCAGAAGGAAAACTGAACCAGCCATTTTCCTTCTCATCTTTGTTTTCCTTTATTTGTATAAATAAGAAGCCTACGTAATTGAATAGCAGTATTATGTTTTATAAACAAAATTTTTAATGCATAAGAGTGCTTTAAAAACTCAGATATTAGATATTTATCTTGTTTTATACTACATGTTTGTGCCAACTGTTTTATTATTTCACAATCCTTTTTTCTGTGACACCACAGGTATTGATCTGCATTTAGCAAAGCTGGGATGACCGCTTCAGGGACTTCAGTTCAAGACTCTTGTCTCATCTGGAAAATATGTCTAGGTTGGCAGAAACAAATCTTCATGTAGATATTCAGGAGATCTCAGCTACAATGGCATAGAGAAGGTTGAAAATGACAGGACACGGTTTGTCATTGAAAGTGGTTCTGAAAGAGTGAAGTTAATAAAATAGAGGGCAGACACTCAATCAGGCAGCTGTCTCAGATCACCTAGAAAATGGTCTTGACAGACAAAGCTATATAACAGTTGCCAGATGTTTGACACCTAAATATTAAAGTGGGTGTCACCAATGACTTTCTTGACTCACAGGAATTCTATACAAGATGATAGTGCAAACTTTCAGGAGTGGAATCATAGGGGCTTAAAGTTGGGAGTAACTTGAGAACTGACAGTGATTAGTTTAACCCAATATATCATTTTTTTTCATGATATACCTGTCTAATGGTTCAGTGCTGATAAAACAGACCCAGACCTGTAGATCTCACTATCTTGCCAAGCATATTACAATAGTTGGAGACAGCTTTATATCAATGATATTTTGAGATATTTCTTAGCTATTTTGGCAGATAGGATATATTAGCAAATCTTTTTTCTTCCACAATGGCTAATCATATAAAGAAAACCAATGATTAATACACCTATAGGAAAAAAAGAAGAAAGAAACCATAATCTAAAGAAATTAATTTTTAACCTGGCAACCAAAAAAAAGTAGACTATTACCATGAAGAGAGCTAGGAGGTAGTGATACAAAGTCTCAGAAGCTTGCCCTCTAGGCAAATGTGGGCTCTGAGAGAGCCTTAAATGATTACCACCCCGTGGTATTCAGTAAAGTTCCTTGAGTATGGGCTGTACTTACTGGATTATTCCTAAAAATAAAACATGCTAGAGGTTCTCAGATATCTTAATAGTAGGTTATAAATAGGCTTTGGCTTTCATCTTAGGTACTACATGTGTGTGTGTCTTTTTCATAGAGTAAGAAAGATGCCATGTTATGAACAGCTCTATGGAGAGTGAGGAACTGAGGTTGTCAGCCCAACAGAGCATGAACTGAAAACCACCAGCAACTACGTAAGTGAGCTTCGAAGTGAAACTTTAGCCTAAGTCTTTATGTTTTTTTTAAGGTAACGCATGCAGGCTCAGTCACTAAGTCATGCCCAGGACCCCATAGACTGTAGACCCTCCGGCTCTTCTGTCCATGCGACCTCCCAGGCACAAGAATACCGGAGTGAGTTGCCATTTCCTTCTCCAGAGGATCTTCCCATTCCAGAGATCAAACTGGGGTCTCCTGCATTGCAGGCGGATTCTTTACCACTGAGCCACCAGGGAAGCCCTGGGTGAATGAGTTTAAAAGTGAAACTCTGGCCTCAGTCTTTAAATGACTACTATTTGACTGATTTACTTTGACTATTACCTGATGAGAAACAAGGAGGAAAAACCACTCAGTTAAGTTGCACGTGGATTCCTGACCCATAGAAGACTGAGATAAAAATATTTGCTGCTATAAATTGCTAAGTTGGAAGATAATTTGTTACAAAGAAATAGGTAACTGGTACACCTGCAGATCTGGAAAGTTGTGCTCACTCCTGAGACAGGCAAATATGCAGAGAAGCACCAGGTAGACAAGAGAAAGACCCATGTGCCAGATATGTGGTGGGGAAGGGGCTGCACAGATCATATATGGAAACAGGAGCTATAAATTATCCTGTATGAAAATGAAATATATTTTTCATCTTCAATAAGGCAAGTATAAAGAATATCAAAAGATAACAAACCAAATATTTCAAAAGATCACATACCAAAATTATTGATATCTCCTTTTATCACACATTCTAGTCTGAATCAATATTTTTGGAAGAACAGAAAGAAACTTTTCACCAATTTAACTGTGGACAGGTATGGGAACTGACAATCTCTCAGTTACTGTGAAAAAAAAGTCAAGATTTTATCCATCCCTATCAGAGACAAGCCACCTAACCACACAGTGTACCCAATTTTCCATCATCTCTAAACATAGAAAGACCTTATTAAAAAAGCTAAAAAAAGAAACAGAGATGGACAGTCTAATAGACAACTTTCCTTTGAACACAAGCTTATTAAAGAATTACACTCAAAGGAAGCACACGGCACAGAAAGTTTCTCAGCAAATTTCGACCAAATGTTTAATGTCAGATACTTCAACTGCATTATTAATTACTCCAGAGCAGTAGAAGTTAAAGCAAACTCCCCACTTTTCATAAAGCAAGCATAACATCGATGTCAAAACACAATAAACACAGTACAAATGAAAAACATACCAAAATCAATTAATATCTAATACAGAAATAATAAACGTCAAAAAGCTATATACAACACATTAAGAAAATAGTACACTATGGGTATGATTTACTCCAAAAATTTATGATTATTTCAATTTTAAAAATCTATTAAAATCTTACAACACATGAATAAATATGGAGATAAAAGTCATACACTTATTTCCACAGATGCTGAAAAGGTTTGAAAACATTCAGCATTCATTTCTAATATATGCACACTGGAAAACAGAAATTTACAAATATTTTCTTAAAATTATTACACATGGGCACTTGCACATAAAGCTGATTTTTAGACCTGAAATCATCATCTCATTAAATGAAGAAACAGTAGAAGACTAGAAGATCTTCTAGATCAGAAACAAGGTAAAGATCGGCCATCTATACTATCTCTCAACATTGCACAGAAGACATTGGACAATGCAATAAAAAGAAGCTAATCTGAATCACATGAAATGGAGAATGTCAAATTTTATCTACTTCCGAATGATCAGACTGGTAACCTGAAAATTCCAAGGGAATCAATGATAAAACTAATAGAAACATTGAAAAAAATAAGTTTAATAGAATATAAATGTAACAAAAAACACCTCATATATCTAATAAATATATTGAGAAGGATTAATGTAAAAATAATGTGTACAATGGTAGTAAACAAATAATCTGGATTTACCAAGAAACTGTGTAAAACCTGTATGTGTCAGTATCAGTTTAGTCACTCAGTCATGTCCAACTCTGCAACTCCATGGACTGCAGCACGTTACACTTCCCTGTCCATCACCAGCTCCTGGAGTTTGCTCAACCTCATGTCCATTGAGCTGGTGAGGTCATTCACCTATCTCATCCTCTGTCATCCCCTTCTCCTCCCACCTTCAGTCTTTCCCAGCATCAGGGTATTTTCCAATGAGTCAGTTCTTTGCATCAGGGGGCCAAAGTACTGGAGTTTCAGCTTCAGCATCAGTCCTTCTAATGAATATTCAGGACTCATTTCCTTTAGGATGGACTGGTTTGACCTCTTTGCAGTCCAAGGGACTCTCAAGAGTCTTCTCCAACACCACAGTTCACAAGCATCAGTTCTTCGATGCTCAGCTTTCTTTATGGTCCAACTCTCACATCCATACAAGACTACTGGAAAAACCATAGCTTTTACTAGATGGACCTTTGTCGGCAAAGTAATGTCCCTGCTTTATAATATGCTCTCTGTTTTGGCCGTAGCTTTTCTTCCAAGGAGCAAGCGTCTTTTAAATTTCATGGCTGCAGTCACCTTCTGCACTGATTTTTGAGCCCAAGAAAATTGTCTCACTGCTTCCACTGTTTCTCCATCTATTTGCCATGAAGTGATGGGACTGGATGCCATGATCTTAGTTTTCTGAATGTTGAGCTTTAAGCCAACTTTTTCACTCTCCTCTTTCACTTTCATCAAGAGATTCTTTAGTTCTTCTTCACTTTTTGCCATAAGGATAGTATCGTCTGCGTATCTGAGGTTATTGATATTTCCCCCAGCAATCTTGATTCCAGCTTGTGCTTCTTCCAGCCCAGCGTTTCTCATGATATACTCTGCATATAAGTTAAATAAGCAGGGTGACAATATATAGCCTTGATGTTCTCCTTTTCCTATTTGGAACCAGTCTGCTGGTTCCAGTTCTAACTGTTTTGCTTTCTGACCTGCATACAGATTTCTCAAGAGGCCAGTCAGGTGGTCTGGTATTCCCATCTCTTCAAATATTTTCCACAGTTTATTGTGATCCACACAGTCAAAGGCTTTGGCATAGTCAATAAAGCAGAAATAGATGTATTTCTGGAACTCTCTTGCTTCTTCGACAATCCATCAGATGTTGGTAATTTGATCTCTGGTCTCTCTGACTTTTCGAAAACTAGTTTGAACGTCTAGAAATTCATGGTCCATGTACTGTTGACATTTGAACATTAAAATAGTCTTTAAAAAGCTCTATAACATTATGATCCTGGTTTTAGAAAAATGGGGTAGGGGAGCAGAAATAAATTTAAGTGCATGTGTAAATTTAGTATATGATAAAGATAATATCTCAATCCACTAGGCAAATACAAATTTTTAAATAACTAGGTTTTAAAAAGAGATGAATTCATATTCTTGTTGATAGAAGAAGGAATTCCAATTTGATAAGAGATAAATATAAAAACATAAAACCATGGGGAAAAAAATTTAAGCTTAGTTCACTCTGGGAATGGCTTTTCAACTTATGATTCAAAATGCAAGACAACAAATTCTGAAATCTGAGTACATACTTTTTTCAACAACAGCAAAACAAAGTCAATACAGAAATAATAAAGCAGGAGATACATCCACTTTTGGTCACCATAATGACTCCACTTTACCTTAAGATATAGCCTTTATCTGTTAAGGTTTACTTATTTGAGTTTCTGATAAGCAATGAGGGATTTCTAAACGATAGCTCCAGGAGTGTTTTGGATGATCTCATTAGGTTAACAAAGTTCACTTCTCTGAAAGCTGACTTGATTTTAAAGTCAAGAATGGAAGATTAATTTTTCAAAATTTTTTAATGCATCAGTTGACATGTTTTTCATAATTATGTACATAATAGAATGTACTGAATTTTAAACTCTAAAATATTAAAATGGTGGTTTTAGCCTCAAGGTAATGTTGTCTCAAAAATAAGTATAGAATTAGGTTTTCCTATTTTTTGGAAGAAAATTTAAATAATTGTCAATATTTATTGTTTAATCAATTAACAGAATTTGTCCGTGAAACTACCTGAACTGGAGTTTATTATGAAAGTTTTAACGAGCTCATTTCACCTAGATAGTTTAATAAGTTTATTTGAGTTATTTTTTCTTGAGTTTGATATTTTGTACTATAGCAAGGGACTTCCCTGTAGATCAGACAGTAAAGAATCCGCCTGCAATGCAGGAGACCCTAGTTCAATCCCTGGGTACAGAAATCCTCTGGAGAAGGGAATGGCAATTCACTCCAGTATTCTTGGCTGGAAAATCCCAAGGACAGAGGAGCCCCCCAGGCCCCAGTCCATGGGGTCGCAAAGGGTCGGATGCTACTGAGTGACTATCATTATACTAAAGGAACCCCAAATTTATGAATATAGGTGCTTATATAAAAACTACTATTAAGTTTCTCTCCTATCCCCCTGAGAAAAAGAAACCTTATATCCCTAATGTAATAAAATTCTTTGGAATATAAAAGATTGGGGCTTCCCTGGTGGCTCAGATGGTAAAGAATCTGCCTGCAATGCACGAGATCCAGGTTTGATACCTGGATCTGGAAGATGCCCCTGGAGAAGGGAATGGCTACCCACTCCAGTATTCTTGCCTGGAGAATTCCATGGACAGAGGAGACTGGTGGGCTACGGTACATGGGGTTGCAAAGAGTCCAACAAGACTGAAAGCCTAACACTGTATACATCTTTATTCTAGGTTGTATCCCCCTTTGAAATTAAAGATACAGATATGGAAATACCTATTCAATCAGCATTACTTATCTTCCAAGAACTTTTCTTTAACCCACGTTCCAGTTTTATTTGATCAGAAACTTTAACTATGTAGAAACAAACAAACAAAAAAATATATTCTCTATGTTCCCACAGATTTCACATATTCAGTCTTCAAAATTCCTTTTGTCTGCATAATATCCATTCTCAGGTTCTTGAAATCCAAAGACAAGAATGTCAGATATGTTGTCATTTATTTTGCTGCAAGAACCCTTCAGTCTCCATTCATTCCTTTTCTATACTTTTGCCTCTTTTCCAAACCGGGTATTTTCTATCATCTTATCTCATGCTTATGGAGTAATCTCTAATTTTCTATTAAGCCCATCAACAGAAATTTTTATCTTAGTTGTTGTATTTTTCATTTCTAAAATTTCCATTTGGCAGTATATTATATATTCTATTTTCCTCCTGAGAATTTCCATCTCTGCATTATTCTAGGAGTGTTTTGCTTTACCTCTTTGCATATTATAATTCATCTTAATATTCTTTTATAATTTCAACATCTTGTTCATTTTGGTTTAGCATCTGTTGATTATCTTTCCCTAGAGAATGTGTTAGACTTTGTTTCTGTCTGTTTTGCAATGTCAGATCATAAATTGGACATTTTCAATTATTATCAGAACATGGATCTTATTTAAATCCTGGAGAGAAGAGAGTGGCTTTATTTTTTGTTATTAATTTTATTTTCTTGTTTTAGCAGAAAATCAATCCTTTAAAATTTTACACTGCATGTTCCAACCCACTTTCTGTGCACTTTGGTTCTAGTGTCAGTTCAACTGAATGACCTTTCGGTGCTATTTCAACCTGTCCTGCATGTGCTCCATCCAGGAGCCAGTCTAAATGTCAGTTCATTCCTCAAATAGTTGGATATGGTGGTTAAAAAATTAGGTTCTAAAATGTGCAAATTAGGAGTGAACCCATGCATTTACACAGGTTTTTATGCCATCCCATTCTCAACAATCCCTTCCTCTGTTCTCTCCTCAGTGCTTTCCTAACAGCAGCTCTTCACAGTTCTCTATAGAAAGCTGAAGTTTAATATCCCTATGTGCTGCACATTCCCCATGACTATTTGTCTTTAGGAATAAATGACAAGAAAATAAATAAATAGCAATAGGAAATAGCCCTATCCTCTTTGTGGTTCAATGCCTTTGGAAAGATAAAAAAAAGATTTCTTCCTCTTATCGTTTTAGATGCTAGAAACATATACTGTTTCACTCTTCCTGCCACTGGATTTCAAGTTCAAAAATGGATCTTGAAGGCATAAGATTGAGACTTAAAAAAAAAAAAAAAAAGCTAAGGGATTTTGCCCACTTTTAAAGTTTCATAGCAGTCTTCTTTTATACTTCTTGAACCAGAAAAACAAAAAAAAGTATTTCATTTGAAGACCTCTGTCTGTGCTCAGTGTGAAGCTTACGGATCTTTATTGCCGTTGTGTCTAGGCTAGAAGACATGGGAAAGGAAAAATAAGGCTCCTGTAATTCACCAGGGGTCATTCATTGTCTGAGTTTCTGCTTTCTTCCCAACATGCCTACTGCAATTTAGTTCTCAGAGTTCCCAGATAGCTGCTGCATGTATTTCTTCAGGATTTTTGGTTGTGTTCAGTCAGAGAGCAAGGTCAAGTATGGTTACCTCATTATAACCAGAACTTGAAATCTGCTTTATTTTCCTCAAATGTACTCAATTTATATTCATTATGTGATTTTTAAGAAAAACAGTAGATATTAATATATTCTAGCTCAAATTCCCTTTTTTTAACCTTTTTGATTCTCACTAAGAATAAAGGGAGTGCAAGGAAGTAACACAGATATCAGTTTCATATTTCCAAGTTCCCTTCCTCTGAACATCATGGCAACTATGTTAGTAAAACAAAAATCCCAAAGATAATATCTGTATCAAAATTAGCTAAAAATGTACTCCAACCACCCTCACAATTGTAAATTTGGCCAAATTATAAATAGCAGAAGAGCTGGATGTTATCATCCATGTACAGGAGGAAAATTCAGAAAGACAAAGTGACTTCTGATGCTCTGATGAGGTAGAAACCCCCAAAATTGCCACGAGGTACTAACTAGGAAGTTCTGTACTTTCATCTGTCAATAGCCACCAAATCTGGTTTTCTAATTTAATGTTTCTTCCTCAAAGCAGCCAACACTACCGGAAATTATGTTGGACTCCTTTTCGAGAGCAGCACACATATCAAATGAGTCTACCAGACCTCTTAATACTAGAAAAAGCAGCTGCCACTATGCGCGCTTTTGTCAGCAGGACTCAGGCAGCAATTCAACTCCTAATGACCAAAGGGTAATTGACGACAACAGCCACAAAAAACTGCAACACATCACATGTGTTAAAATCAATGAATTCAATAATGATGCAGAGAGACAATAACACATTGATCAATTTTTAAGTAATCTATTCAATATAGTATCAAATTCTGAAAACTAACCATCTTATAGGGGAAAATTAAGTATTTAACTTGCATTTTTTCACAAGGTAACTAAATTATACACAATGAAGGAAACTTTTTATAAAGGAACACCAAATATTAAAGAAGAGAATTAGAATATCATAAATTAGACACTGCGAATAAACTGATTCAGGTGATTAATGTTAGAAACTAGAAACATCAAGAAAATGGAGACAGAGGCTAGCACTTTCTTTATGAGAATACCCAGCTTTACCTGTGAAATATTCTTGCAGCTATATTTAAAGCAAATTCTTAGAATTACTAACAATTTATAGAAAATAAAGAGGATAAAATTACATTAACATAAATGCAATCAGCAAAATGTAGACTCTGAAAAACTCTACAAGGAAAAAGGGCTCGTTTCTTCAACAAATAAACTACAAAGACAATGAGGAAAGATAAAGATTGAATCCTCAATCTTTTAAAAAATAACTTAGACTTATTAACAGATTATAACATATGAGACATCAACTATATTTTTGATTGCAACTTAACCAGTTAAAATGTATTATAAAACATAAGCATAGTAAGTCATATGATATTTGGGATCAACCTGAAAGCCATCCAGCAATACATAAGGTAAGGATGTGGTGGTGGCTATACAGATGAAATAAAGTTGAACATGAATTAAAGGTTGTTGAAATTAGTGATGGGTACATGGGCACTGATAATATTATTGATTTCCCTTTATATATATGTACTTTTCTGTGAACAGTTTTTAAAAAGAAAATTCAACATGTGAGGGTAATTGCTGATGCAATTAACCAGAATAAAACCCAAAGTAATGTGGACTCATATATGTCTATGACTGAAAATTCTCTTTACAAGTTTTTTTTAATCTACTATGATATTAACTCTTGTCATTCATTTCTATATTACAAAAAACATAACCTAATCTAAGATTACTGATTCTCAGTAAATTTTAGGTGTAAGGACCTTTAATGATTGTCAAGGTTTTCTTGACAATAAAGAAAGATTATAATCATACACTAGTATGCTAAAAAGAGAAAATGAGAGACCTCAAAAAATCCTATATATTCAAAGAGCTGATTTACATTTATTATGTGTGAATGCAAACTTCATTTAAATACAGCATCACTTTATAATAGCATTGTAAGTTCACAGTTTTAATCAGAATCATTTAAACCTGGTCTCTTCATCATTCGGTTATGAGTAAATATAATCATAACTGAATAAGAATAAACATACCTATTTCTTAAATGCACATCTTCATTAGTTGCTGTCTCTTTCCAGGTTTCTCTCATTTTAAAAGGCAACAGTCCATAAAGAAGCCATATGTAAACTCTCCCTCTGTCACTCACAGAACAACTTACTACTCAGTTTCACCATACTTTAAACAATGGCTTTGTTGGCAAAAACTGCAGGACTCTACTGAGCAGAGCTCTGGAAGCAAAAACAAGCATACATTCCATGGCAGTTTAAGTTTTTTCTATTTGATTGCATTTACACAGAAATACATTTTACTCATTGACATGGTTAAATAAAATACCTAGTTTCAATGATCAATGTGTCTAATGCTAAAGCAAACTGAAAAGCTCAAATTCCTTATTTCCTGACTACACGCAACACAGTTCACTGAAGACTATTTGTTGAAGGCCTGTATCTGACATCATTTCCCTTATTACTTATATCTATTCATATGGATTTTGCATTTGTCTCTATGCTGATTTTAAAACACATTGGCTCTCTCATTAAGAAGTACAAAAGCACTTGAGTTTTCTATATCTGAAAATATGACATATTATTAATAAGCAGCCCATTCAACAACTTTAAGGTCCTGAAAACCTTATGTTCTCAGATTTTTGTGATTGGCCAACTTTAGTTGTGACTAACAAGAATTCTATTTTTTGTTTTATTTTGCTTTGTGTCTAAAGTCAGGAATCAAATATCTGCCTAAATTAATCCAAGCTGACTTGAAATATTGCTGCTAATTTCATCTACTTATGTCATCTCATAGTACATCACTTTTGCCTCTTGTTAATGTTTAACTTATTTGTCTCTTCATCCCTATCCTGAAGTGGTACCCAGATTTCATTCTGCGATTTTTCCCCTTTTCAAATTATAGACTCTAGAGAATTCTCAAAGTACTTAACATGTAATGTAAAACTTTTCTAAAATATAGGGACTGCATTCTTTTTGATATGAGAAACCTAAAGTGATATTAGTCATGTCCGACTCTTTGCAACCCCAAGGATTGTAGTCCGCAGGCTTCTCTGTTTATGGAATTCTCTGGGCAAGAATACTGGAGTGAGTAGTCATTTCCTTCTCGAGGGGTTCTTTCCAACCCATGGATGGAACACGTGTCTGCTGCTGCTTGGCAGGCAGATTCTATAATGCCTGAGCCACCAGGCAAGTCCCAAAGTGAAAGTGAAGTCACTCAGTCATGTCCAACTCTTTGCTACCCCATGGACTGTAGCCCACCAGGCTCCTCCATCTATGGAATTTTCCAGGCAAGAGTACTGGAGTGGGTAACCATTTCCTTCTCCAGGGGATCTTCCAGACCCAGGGAATCAAGCCAGGTTTCCCACATTGCAACCAGACGCTTTACCATCTAAGCCACCCAGGAAGCCAAGGTGATATTAAATGCACTTTTAGAATTATTTTCAATCCCAGGAGACAGATAATTTCTCTATTCCATCATGTATATATGCCACAATTTTATAAGACTATTTAGATTCTACAGGGTAGTAGACAAATAGCTATGTGACTACAATGTCTACGTTTGACAGCAAATCCCTCTATCTAAGTAAATCTAACAATCCTATGTGTTGATCTCATTAGGATCACCATTTTCCTAACTCAGTTGTCCACCTGTTTTTCAATGATTTTAACTAAGTTAATCTTGTTCTTCTTTTCCTATGGAAAGGTCACTGACATTTTACTTTCATTTAACCTCAATTTTCCTGTTTTTAAAATGAACCTAGTGAGTAGTCACAATAACTGTTTTATTTTCCTATTTGTTTGCCTCAGTTTAGAAAGTAATATACTTGAAATATTGAACATTAAATTTTATCTTTCCCATTGAACTCTTATTTTAATTCAAATTTTAATCATAAATTGAAAAATTAGAGTAAGTGGGATCAGAAGACAATAGATTCTACAGTAGATTCAAGTAACTATACATAATCTTACCTAGCAGTGATTTATAATTACTAAAAGTCAACCTTTACATTTCAGAATCACAAGTATTCGATTCTAAAATTATCTTCTACAGTTATTCAACAGGTTGCTTGTTCACAGAATCAATGCCATATGTTGTTTTAACATAAATGGTATAGGGTGACTACTATCGAAGTATTCAGCAACTTCAAATTTTTGCAAGCTGATTAACAAGCCAGTGGCAAATCAAATGCAATATTTTCTTCCCTCTGAAATACTATTAAAAACAAAACTAAAAAATCCAAGAGACACTCCCCTAAAGCAGGGTATCTTTGCAGCTCCCATTATTAAGATACAGGCCCATAAACCATTCTATTTACTATGAGTATTAGTCTTACTAAGGTACTAAGACTAATAAATATTGTGACAGTTAAGAAAAAAACTGAACGATCAGGCAGCATCACAATGCTTAATGACATTGTTTAGATTCATGCTGCTGATGTACCGCTCAGTTTTCCTTTCCACACAGATTTCTTGAATACCTTCCACTTACAGCCACTAAAATATATGTTGAGTGTGAAAATATGTCTAAAATACAATTTTTTGGTTTTAGGAATCTCAGAAACCAATGAAGAAAACAATAACACACAGATAATACTAAGAAACTTAACAGCTGTAATTAGCTTCAAACAAAAGTGTATTGAAGGACAAGGACCTTTTTTTTTACCCCAAAATTTTATCTTTGGAAAATAAATGTTACAAAATATATAATGAGAAAATTAAGTTGTAAAAGTGTTGCACAATAAGCTTTCAATAAGGAAATCTGGAAATAAATGGAGAGAGATTTATAAACATACTTGCTATAATGGTATCTGTGTATCCGCACTAAATATGTATTCCTGCTTGAAATACTTCTTTCAGTGAAGGCATCTGTGTTTTTTAAAATGTATTTGCATTTATTTTGTATTTAACAAAATTGGAACGCATGAAAAATTTATAGGGGCTGAAATGTGTGATAAAGAAGGAAGTCATGCAGGTTACAGTTTCTGCAGCACGGTTTAAAAAATTGTAAGCCCAAATTTCTAAGATACTAGTCACAGCATTAGTGAAACAAACACACACACACACACACACACACACACACACACACACACACAGTTATAGACAGTCAGGAAATTGGTTTTATTTGGTCATCATGTAAACAGAAAGAATACAGAACTCTTGTTCTATGACTTAATGGTTCAGTTTCATTTATGAAAGTGATGCTACGCAAGGCAAAAATAAAGAAAAAAGAAATGCTGAATTATCAGGAAAAGCTTGGCAGACATGACATTCAAGGTATCAACTGAAGATTCAAACAATGATTTTGTAGGAAGGAATAAGTGTAAAGCAATGGAGCTTAGAAGAGATAGTCTAAAGGCATCATTTGAGAGTGTGTGTGTATACATAAGTGTGTTTTTAGGTTCTGTGTACAGCATTTCAATCATGCTTACATAGTATGTTCCCAGAAAGAATGTGGAGAGACTAAAAACAGGGATTCAGAAACAGTGTGAGGGACACTATGTTGCAATGAAAGAGGTCAGAAGAGATTGACACTAGATGGGAAGAAATATCCAGAAATGCTGGAAGAAAAGATGACAAAGTTTGATAGAAGATGTGTCAAAAAGACCAAAAGGTATAAAATCTTTAAGCCAAGAAAGTGATTTTTATGAGCACAATGGTAAATTAAAGGCAGGTATGTGATACTGAAATGACCAGTACAGTATCAGAAGGATGTTAACGCCTGCATCTCTACAGAAAGTTAGTGCAGTTCAGAAAGAACTAGTTTTAGGGAGATAAGTGTGCACATACTTACAAGCCTCCCCCACCGCAAGAGTGCTGTGTAGCATCAGAGGGATATTGAACCCCAAATATAAATCTGGAAATCTGATATACAAAGAACTAGAAGAATTCTCAATGGTATGTCTTTCCCAGCTGTGATTCAATGATTTTCACAATGTTATGAAGCTCTTAATTTTTCACATTAGCACCCTCAAGCAAAAAGCATGTCACTGGACAACTGCCTGCTCATGAGGCATGGCTTCTTCCAAACAAAACATGATGCTTTTAAAGGATCAAGACAGAAGAGAGTAATTGGTCCAAACTAAAACTGGTTCACCGAAAACATGGCCTCTAGCACAGTATCTTCACCAAACAGTGAGAATAAATTATATGAGCAGGAAATTCATCTAAGTGACTTCTAGGGCTCTGGCTGCCTGCCAGTTTGCTCTGACTGTTAGATAATTGAACTGGCTCTCAAAGTTTACATCACCCATACTTTCTCCTCAGGATTTTGGAGAATGATGCTAAATGGAAACCAATTGGAGAGTGTTTTAGAAAAATATATGACTTCCTAGCAAAAACTAGGCCCAGTTTGATCTTTTTTCTTTCTTTCCCTCCATGGAAAGAAAATCATCTTGCCTATAAAATATAAGAAAATAATTCTTATAAGAATTCTTATAAGAATATAACAGTAAGAATTTAAGAAGTAAAACTTTCTCTAAAATATGAGAGATCACCAATATATATATGAGCTACTGGCCGTCTATCTTAGCCACAGCAATCAGAGAAGAAAAAAAAAAAAGATATCCAAATTGGAAAAGAAGTAAAACTGGCACTCTTAACAGATGACATATTATAGATAGAAAATCTTAAAGATGCTACCAGAAAATTCATAGAGCTCATCAACAAGTCCAGTAAAGTTTCAGGATACAAAATAAATACAGAGAATTCTGTTGCATTCCTATACACTAACAATAAAAGATATCAATCATATTTTAAGATGCATGAAATCTGACGTGAAAATATTGAAAGATAAAATATAATTCATTATCAGAACAAAATAAGAGAGTAAAATCATTTGTGGAGCTTAAAAGTGAAACAATGACAAAATTCACATTAGAAAAAGTATAGGACCAACACTTAAAAACTATAATCAGTGGTGTTGAAGATCTTGTAAATATATACCTCCAGAAAAGACATAAAAACCATTACTAGAATAGATACAGGGGCCAGAACATATGGATCTCAAATACAAATAATCAGCCATGTCTGACTCTTTGAGACACCATGGAATGCAGTATGCCATGTTTCCCTGTCCATCACCAACTCCCAGAGCTTGCTCAAACTCAAGTCCATCAAGTCAGTGATGCCATCCAACCATCTCATCCTCTGTCATACCCTTCTCCTCCTGCCTTCAATCTTTCCCAGCATTAGGGTCTTCTCCAATGAGAAGGTTCTTCGCATCAGGTGGCCAAAGTATTGGAGTTTCAGCTTCAACAGTCCTTCCAATGAATATTCAGGACTGATTTCCTTTAGGATGGACTGATTGGATCTCCATGCAGTCCAAGGGACTCTCAAGAGTCTTCTCCAACACCACAGTTCAAAAGCATCAATTCTTCAGTGCTCAGCTTCTTTATAGTCCAACTCTCACATCCATACATGACTACTGGAAAAACCATAGCTTTGACTAGACAGATCTTTGTTGGCAAGTAATGTCTCTGCTTTTTAATATGCGGTCTAGGTTGGTCATAGGTTTTCTTCCAAGGAGCAAGCATCTTTTCATTTCATGGCTGCAGTCACCATCTGCACTGAATTTGCAGCCCAAGAAAATAAAGTCTGTCACCGTTTCCACAGTTTCCCCATCTCTTTGCCATGAAATTATGGGACCAAATGCCATGATCTTAGTTTTCTGAATGTTGAGTTTTAAGCATACTTTTCACTCTCCTCTTTCACTTTCATCAAGAGGCTCTTTAGTTCTTCTTCCCTTTCTGCCATAAGGGTGGTGTCATCTGTGTATCTGAGGTTATCAATATTTCTCCCAGCAATCTTGATTCCAGCTTGTGCTTCATCCACTTGAACTAGTGAAGTAAACTTTGTGTCTTTGGTAACTAGCTAGTAAATTGAAGTACCTACATTCTAAATAATTATTGAAAGAAAACCCATAACTTAACATTTATAAATTCATCTATAGTCAGCAATTGTAGGCTTCCCAGGTTGTGCTACTGATAATGAAATTGCCTGCTGATGCAGGAGATGTAAGAGACGTAGGTTTGATCCCTGAGTTGGGAAGATCCCCTGGAGGAGAGAGTGGCGGCCCACGCCAGCATTCTTGCTGGGAGAATCTCATGGACAGAGGAACATGGTGGGCTACAGTCCCTGGGGTCACACGGAGTCAGACACGACGGAAGCAACTTACCACGTATGCCTGCAGCAACTGTTCTCCAAAAAGCAAGAAGAGCTTTAGATAATAAAGAATGGTTTGTTCTCTCTTCATGTTATGTACAGAGGAACAAAGAGTTATTTAACACTTAACTAATGAAGTATAATCTTCATTTATTTCTTCAAACATTACAGGCAACAAACCTTTTCACATCTCTGGGCAAGGGTAAGGCACGCTGTAGCTGAGGGAAGATTAAAAGGAAAAAAAGTACTTCATAAAACTGTCCTGGGCCTAAGCCTATAAGAGATCTCCTACCCTAAGTGAGGAGTAGGAACATGGAGAAAGGTCCAGCTGGGACAACCAGCAGGCAAGCAAGCATCAACTAGTAAGAAACAGCAGTGTGCCTTTGGGGAGAGGCAGTAGGATGGCATGAGACCCTTTCTGAGGGGCAGACATACAGGGAAGGTCTAAAGCTGCAAGTATGCTCATTTCGTAACTAATTTTATCAATAGACTAGATAAAGATGTGTCCAGCGATTTAGGAGAACTGTGTGAATGATATTCAGATTGCCCTGAAAAGTAAACCCAGGGTCTGTAAATCATAGCAACTTTGAGAGAAAAAAAGATACTACATACTTTATATTTCATCTTTTTTTTTTTTTCTTGCTTGGCAAGTTAAACATCAACATGACTGAGTTGGATTTTTCTAAGAGAGTTTCCATTGGCTTTAAAACCATTGAGGTGAACTTTCATTATATAACACTAGTTTCAGATGTAATTTAGCTTAATCTTATTCTTATTTCCATTTTGCTGTGGGTTGTCCCACTATATCTAAGTGTTTCTGGTAACTGAATGGAAACCTAGAATTGACAAGTTTTGCAAGTGATACTGAGATGACATTAACAAAAATAAAAATCAATTAAAAACATTTGATTTTGCTGTATGCATTTAGCTCACAAAAGATCTCCTGTTGACTTCATTGTAGGCTTTTCACAAAGCTGACTTCACACAATTGCTCTTTTACTCAGAATGAAGTTATGCTTCCAATCTGATCCCAATGTGCCACAGCTTCTACTGCACCACTATCCTCTAATGTCTCTTTCAAAGCTAATAAAGTTTTCAAAGCTTTGATTTCTTTTCTGAAGGTGGCTTCTTCAATGTTGGCTTATATGAATTCTTCATGATTACAAAAATGTCATTAAAAAGTCATCCTTTGAAACTGGCAGATGTCTTTTTCTTTTACCTCCCAAACACAAAGTAGAATAGCTACATACTTAAGTTCAATGTGAACATAAAATTGCATTAAACTATTTGTGTATGCTTTGCTACATATCAAAATTTACCTTTGGGAAGAAAATTTTATCCAATGTGCTTTCTGTTTTCTATTCTTACATCTGCCACTCATAATCTGATAATAATTATTATAAGTTATTATGCAAAAGCTATCCATCATGAAATCTGACCTTTAATTCCAAAGCAGTTTTTGCATCTTAACCAATGAGGATACTTTTTCTAGAGATGTTCTGATTCAGTAAGCCTGGTAATTTGGAATAAGAACTTCAAAAATTGTGGCCCTCCAGCAAAGCAATGAAAGACCTGAGAAAAGTTTTCAGCATCCATTTTTCATAATTGAAAATTAATCAAAAGTTTGCAGAAATCAATGTATTCAATAAAAACAGGGTTGAATCTTGGGAAACTGCTGAGTTTTGTCACAATTTCACCTACTGTAGTTCTGTTCTTCATTCTCTAGCTCTGTGGCAGCCTTGAAGACAGGAACTTGCTCTCATAGATATATTGACAAAGAGAGTCCTTTTTGACCTGCCAGATGGTCTCCTGGAAGAATCCACTCAAAAGACATTTTTTCTTCAGGTTTATCATTTTTATACCTGATAGAAATTGCCCAATGTTGAAAGCTTCTCCACAAAGAGCACTTAACACATACTGTGACATCTCAGATTTCTGATGTGAAGGTAAAAGTTGGGGCAAAAGAAAGAGTAATCAAAACAAGAAGCTAAGCACTGAGATGCCCATAAAAGGGCTTAAACTAACACATTCCTAGAAATCACTATGGACAAACGCATGCTTTGGGCTATACACATGTTCACAAAAGACCTGGAAAGGTCTTAAGCTTACATCTCTGACTTTCAGTTTGTGTGAAATCAGGAAGTAAAGACAACAGCAGAGAGTTAAAGTGGCAAGCTGATTATTAAAAGCATGCCTTCAACTCAGTCCCACAACTGAGACAGGGATATTTACTGTTCCCGGTGTCAAGAAAACATCTGTTCAATCATTAACTGATCATGAAACTAACCAAGCATAGTTGTTAGTGGCCACGTATATCAAAGATACAGATTTTACTAAATTAGTTAAGAGAAATTACCTACCAAACAAACTACAACAGTTACAACAAAAAACAGCAACCCTAGCGAGCCCTAGGGAAAGGAGGATATCTAAGTTAGAGTTTACACTTACTGGACATTATTTGAAATGTCCAGTTGTCACTCAATATATAAATCATGAAAATAAACAAGGAAGGATAACCCACAGATAAGAGAAAGATGTACTGAATGTCCAAGAGGAAGCCCAAAAGATAGACTTATAAATCAAAGACTAAACCACATTTTAAAAGTATTCAAAATACTATGGGATTGGCTTATTTAAATATGTTTAAAGAGCCTAAGGATATCATCTCTATAAAAAATAAAAGTATGATGCAAAAGTCATCCAAACAAATCACAGATCTGAAAATTATGATAAATGAAAAAAAATTCACTAATGAGGCTCAGCAACAGATGTGAACAACTAAAGAAAGAATCAGAGAACCTGAAGACAGGTCAATAGACATTATCCAGTTTGAGAAACAAATAGGAAAAAGAAAGAATTATCAAAGCTAATATGGGATTTACAATGCAAGATTTCAAAAAGCTGCAGTAATCAAGACACTATGGTACTGGTTTGATTCTACTTCAATATTAGAACAAAATTTTAGCTCAGAAAATCATCATATTTAGAAATCAATTAATTAGAGATAAACTTAAATATAAAAATAATCCAAGGAAGAAGATTCATCCAATGAAGACCTTATCACTCACCAATCAGAACTCATTTATAATTATTAGTATCAATGAAAGATGTGATAAAGGCTGAAAAATCTGTATCACAGGAAAATCCATCAAAGGATACAATTCTACCCCTAGGTTACATTCCCTAGGCTATAACATCCAAATATTTCAAGGAATTATATAGTATAAAAACTTATCCATGTTATTAACAGAGAAACCAGTTATCAATACACTGGCATTATTTTACACACAAATGGTAAGCATCACAAAAAATGTTCAAAATATCTAAACTTTACATCAAAATGATAAATTGCTCTACTAAAGTTCATAGAATTCCTCCCTCCTCTGAACTTAGGAAACTGAAGTTTTTAAATCTTTCACAGCTGTTCTGTTCTTAACAGCATTAACATTCTCAGAGATTAGTAATAAGCTGAATATAAGGCTCCTAGGTAGTCAGTGGTATAAAAGTAGATGCTACTAATACGACTGAATTTATGAGAAGGACACTACAGCAGGTGATGTGAAAAAATACATATGCATTACACAGAGATCAGACAATAATTTGTAATGGTGGATAATTCTTATATGCTCATACTTCTGCATAGCAAGCATTTCAGCATTGTGAAAGGTAATTACATTTGTCAGATTATTCACTATGCAGTGAAGCGTGCATGTAAACATCTGTTCTAAAAATTGAAATCTTTGGTTATTAAGACATTTTAATGAATTTTTATCTTCAAGAACAAAAATCTAGAACTGAATCCTATATAAAACTTGTCAGAAAGCAGGTTTTGACATAGATTTCCCAGCATATAGGAATGTTTTATTAATGCACTGCCCCATGTTAAAAAATGTACATTTATAATATCATTATGACCTTACTCAGCTTTGTGTTCTTTAATTAATTCAGTTTTAATTCACTCAGCTGATCTTTATCTTCATTATTATAACTTTGCTAATACTGACAACTAAAGTAATTTTATGGTAAAATTCAATATTTTTCTCACACACAATAGTTTCTATATCATGGCAGTCTCTAAAAAGAAATAGCTAAATGCCCTTGAATATCTGTCTTGTTTTGTATTCAAAATTTAAATATACAAGCTGGAAAATATATATTATGCAAAATTCAAAGATCCTGCAGAATAGTATCCTGATACTTGTCATAGACTCTGTTTACATTAAACACTGGTTGTCTGATCTGTTACTTGGTAGAATTACAATATGCTTTATAAACCATTAACACATCTTCTGTTTCTGAATTTACAGTGGCAATATAAATGTATTGTGGCAAAACACAATTTCCAAAAAAAAAAGACTTTAGTGTTTGGCAGCTTAGATTGGAGCTGTTAAAATTATTATATGAAGGTAATTTTGGACATTATCAACTATACAACTTAAAATTCATGAAACTATCTGATGAAGTTGAGAAAGTAGCACCATTTCTCTACTTTAGAGTTGAGTTAATTGATGGAATAGGGAGTAGATATCTTCATTTTTTCATAATGGCAAAACTACACTTCTCAGATAAATTCATAATACAATAAGTTCCCTCGACTTCTTGGTAAGTTTTAAATGATTTCAGAATTGAATAGCTTTAAGAATTACAACTTTGAAAATATCAGTGGCAGAGTAACAGGATCCTTCAGTTCAGTTCAGTTCATTTCAGTTGCTCAGTAATGTCTGACTCTTTGCAACCCAATGAATCGCAGCACGCCAGGCCTCCCTGTCCCTCACCAACTCCCGGAGTTTACTCAAACTCATGTCCATCAAATCGGTGATGCCATCCAGTCATCTCATGCTCTGTCGTCCCCTTCTCCTCCTGTCCCCAATCCCTCCCAGCATCAGGGTCTTTTCCAATGAGTCAACTCTTCACATGGTGAAGAGGTGGCCAAAGTTTTGGAGTTTCGGCTTCAGCATCAGTCCTTCCAATGAACACCCAGGACTGATATCCTTTAGGATGGATTGGTTGGATCTTCTTGCAGTCCAAGGGACTCTCAAGAGTCTTCTCCAACACCACACTTCAAAAGCATCAATTCTTCGGCACTCAGCTTTCTTCACAGTCCAACTCTCACATCCATACATGACCACTGGAAAAACCACAGCCTTGACTAGATGGACCTTTGTTGGCAAAGTAATGTCTCTGCTTTTTAATATTCTATCTAGGTTGGTCATAACTTTCCTTCCAAGGAGTAAGAGTCTTTTAATTTCATGGCTGCAATCACCATCTGCAGTGATTCTGGAGTCCAAAAAAATAAAGTCTGACACTGTTTCAACTGTTTCCCCATCTATTTCACATGAAGTGATGGGACCAGATGCCATGATCTTAGTTTTCTGAATGTTGAGCTTTAAGCCAACTTTTTCACTCTCCTCTTTCACTTTCATCAAGAGGCTTTTTAGTTCCTCTTCACTTTCTGCCATAAGGGTGGTGTCATCTGCATATCTGAGGTTATTGATATTTCTCCCGGCAATCTTGATTCCAGCTTGTGCTTCATCTAGCCCAGCGTTTCTCATGATGTACTCTGCATATAAGTTAAATAAGCAGGGTGACAATATACAGCCTTGACATACTCCTTTTCCTATCTGAATGCAGAGTTCCAAAGAATAGCAAGGAGAGATTAGAAAGCCTTCCTCAGCAACCAATGCAAAGAAATAGAGGAAAGCAACAGAATGGGAAAGACTAGAGATCTCTTCAAGAAAATTAGAGATACCAAGGGAACATTTCATGCAAAGATGGGTTCAATAAAGGACAGAAATGGTATGGACCTAACAGAAGCAGAAAATATTAAGAAGAGGTGGCAAGAATATACAGAAGAACGGTACAAAAAAGATCTTCACGACCCAGATAATCATGATGGTGTGAGCACTCACCTAGAGCCAGACATCCTGGAATGTGAAGTCAAGTGGGCCTTAGCAAGCATCACTACAAACAAAGCTAGTGGAGGTGATGGAATTCCAGTTGAGCTATTTCAAATCCTGAAGGATGATTCTATGAAAGTGCTGCAGGCAATATGCCAGCAAGTTTGGAAAACTTAGCAGTGGCCACAGGACTGGAAAAGGTCAGTTTTCATTCCAATCCCAAAGAAAGGCAAGGCCAAAGAATGCTCAGACTACCACACAATTGCATTCATCTCACACGCTAGTAAAGTAATGCTCAAAATTCTCCAAGCCAGGCTTCAGCAATACGTGAATCGTGAACTTCCAGATGTTCAAGCTGGTTTTAGAAAAGGCAGACGAACCAGAGATCAAATTGCCAACATTCGCTGGATCATCAAAAAAGCAAGAGAGTTCCAGAAAAATGTATATTTCTGCTTTATTGACTATGCCAAAGCCTTTGACTGTGTAGATCACAATAAACTGTGGAAAATTCTGAAAGAGATGGGCACACCAGACCACCTGACCTGCCTCTTGAGAAACCTGTATGCAGGTCAGGAAGCAACAGTTAGAACTGAACATGGAACAACAGGATCCTTATATTTGTCAAAAGTTCATCTCCTAAACCTCGTAGAAAGTCACCTACAAAAATTAGTTTTCATACAGCTTGGTTGCAAAAACACCAATGTTATGAACGGAATAAGTCAATACTTAGGAATATGTGAATCATATCCTTTCAATTTTTCAATCCATATTTTTTTTCGACTCTCAAAATGTTGAGTTCCAAAGGCACAATAAAATAACTTCTGAATAAAGGTCTTTCTTCTGTCAAGTTCAAACCTCCCATTACCAGGCACAGAGCAAAATAAGACTTCGTGAATTCCCAAGTGCCAATGGGAAGTTTACCACGATAAAAACTAAATAAATAAAAAGTCCTGAGAGCCAGCCTCATAACAACTTATTACCATTCTGCCTTGAGGAAAATTTTAGAAAGAAATCACTGGTACTGTTTATGTCCATGTTCTTCTTACCTTATGGAAAAAGTAAGCAGAAGTAACAGCTTCAAGTATGAGCCCTCTCTAAAAATCTCACACGCAAAGAGAATTCTAGAATTTGACCTACTGCTCCCTGCAACATGCAAGGAGACTTTGCTTTTTTATTTCTCACTCAGATTTTATTTTCCCAATGATCCTACTACTACAATTATAATGTTAATCATTTTCCTGCTTCATACATAATTTTTACCACCATCAGTCCTAACAGAGCAGATTCCAGTCCATTCTCATGTACTTGGAAACTATTTTTTTTTTGAGTTGTTCCACAGACTGTTTAAAAAGCTTCTTTACTTTCAACTTAGCATCAACTTGATAATCCAAGGAAAACCAATGTATTTGCTCTTTTAAACTGACTATGAATATTGGTTTTAACATCCTCAGCTCTCATTGCAACTATTCTTTCCACAAAGCTCACAGTCTTATTTTTCTGGACACATTTCTTCAGTTGCTGCAATAATATAATTCAGTTATACTTCACTAGCAGTAAATGGTTTTTATTATTTGCCTATTCAGAAAATCTATACAGATTTGGTATAATCTGGTTACCAGATTATAGATTCATTTTTTTTTAATGTAAAGAAGTTCTTCCATAATGAGATATTTCACTTTAAACGTCCTAATTTTTCTTTTTCCTCTTGTGAGCTGGGAATACTGTGTTGAATCTTTATTTTCATAATGTAAATGCACATTTTATTTTTTTCATGACTACTACAGTGTCATTGCAAAATGTAGTGAATTGTGTGCTCTCTGTTTGAACAGAGTAACTGTCATTCAACTGTACTTTGAAAGTGAAACATTCAAAGTCCACTGTTTTCTTGTTATCACATGGTAAGTATGTATGAGTAATAAAGAAAAGCCAGAGCAGAGTGATTAATATGACATTCAAAATGCTGTTTGGTTATAACTGCTTCACTGCAATTTGTAGTGTGCTAGCAAGGAAATCTGACAATGGAGTGTCTGTTATAACCATTAAACTCTGCTGCTGAAATAGGAAAGCAGTCACAGATTAACATCAGTGAATGAACATGGTTGGGTTCCAATTAAATTTTATTTATGGACAAAATTTGAGTTCCATATACTTTTCATAGCACATTAAATATTATTGCTTTAATTTTTAAACCACTACTAATATTAAACTATTAGCTCACTACTATACAAACCAGGTACTGTGCCACATTTGCCTGGCAGAAAACTGTCAATCCCTATCATTAAGTAACAGTAATACTGTTTTGCTTACAAAGGGGTGAAGAATAAGAGAGAGAAGACTTCTTTATCAGTAAAGCTCTTAAAATTACACATTGAAGCTCTTAAGAAAAGACCTCAAGAAATAGAGGCTAAGGTACAAATTTCAGAAATTTTACTCCTAAAATATTCTATATAAATGACATGTAGTTGTATAGATATTCCAATTTTATTATGAGATAGGGTGCTTGGGGCTGGTGCACTGGGATGACCCAGAGGGATGGGATGTGGAGGGAGGTGGGAGGGGGGTTCAGGATGGGGAACACATGTACACACATGGTGTATTCATGTCACTGTATGGCAAAACCACTACAATATTGTAAAGTAATTAGCCTCTGATTAAAATAAGTTAATTTATATTAAAAATTTTAAAAAGACATGGCTATGGCTGATTCATATCAATGTATGGCAAAAACTACTACAATATTGTAAAGTAATTAGCCTCCAACTAATATAAATAAATAAAAAATCTAAAAAATTAAAAAGAAATTTAAAAAGACATATTGATATATAATGTTGTACAGGTTTAAGGAGGGAGGGCTCCGCTCACAGCTCAGTTGGTAAGGAATCTGTCTGCCATGTAGGAGACCCAGGTTCGATCCGTGGGTTGGGAAGATCGCCTGGAGAAGAAATGGCAACCCACTCAAGTACTCTTGCCTGGAGAATCCCATGGACAGAGAAGCCTGGCAGGCTACTGTTCATGGGGTCGCAAGAGTTGAAAATGACTTAGTGACTAAACCACCACCATCACAGGTTTAAGGTGTACACCATGATGATTTGATACATGTATCTACTGTGAAATGATCATCACAATGTTAACACACCCTTCAACTCATATTACAATTTTTTAAAAAAAATGTGCTAAGAACATGTAGGATCTACTCTTTAGGTAGTTTTCAAGTATATAATACAGTATCATTAACCATGACCATCATGCTACATGTTAGCATGTAGCTAACTCATCCTATAACTTAAAGTTTTACCAAAACTTTACTCATCCTATAACTTAAAATTTGTGCCCTTTGACCAATATCTATTTCCTTCAACCCTTAGGTCCTGGTAACCACCACTATATTGTATTTTTCCAGGAGGTTTTTTTTTTTTCTAGTTTTAACATCTAAGAAATATCATACACTATATGCCTTTCTGACTTATTTCACCCTCCAGGTCCACCCATGCAAATGGCAGGGTTTCATTCTTTTATGGCTGAATGACAGATATCCCGTCATGTGTGTGATAGTATAAATTTTCTTTGAACATTCACCTGTCAGTGGACACTCAGACTGTTCCCACATAGTTGGATATAGTGGATAATGTCACACTGAACCTGAAGGTGCAGATATTTCCTCAAAAAAGTGATTTCATTCCTTTAGAATACATATCCAGAAGTGAAATTGCTAGACCATATGCTAGTTTATTTCTAATGTTTTGAAGAACCTCCATACTATAGTCCACAGTGGCCACACCAATTTGCCCTCTCAGCAAGAGTGTAGCAGAGTTCCCTTTTCTCCACATCTTCACCTTCACTTGCTATATTTCATATTATATATATATATATATGTATTATAATATCCATTCTAATGGACATGAGGTGACATTTCATGTACCTGTTTTCCATTTACATGCCTGATTTGGAAAAATGCCCATTCAGACTGTTGGCCTATTTTTTAATTAATTTTTCTTTGATATTGAGCTACATGAGTTGCTTATATATTTTTAGATATTAATGCCTGTGAAATATGGTGTGCAAACATTTTCTTCCATTCTATAGGCTGCCTTTTCATTTTACTGTTTCCTTTGACATTCAGAAGCTTTTTAATTGATGTACAGTAGCATAAAAGAAAAAATACCTAGGAATAAATTTATTCAAGGAGGTGAAAGATCTGTACACTGAAAGCTACCAGACACAGATGAAGGAAACTATAAAAGATACAAATAAATGGAAACATATCCCATGTTCACAGATTGGAAGGTTATTGTTAAAAATGTCCATATGATCCAAAGCCATTAATAGATTCAATTCCATCCCTATCAAAATCCCAATGGAATTTTTATAGGAATAGAAACACTACCCTAAAATTTATATGGAACCACAGAAGACCCAGATAGTCAAAGTAATGCTCGAGACAATTTTTAACGTTATTTGTTGTATGAGAACATTTAAAACATATTCTTTAGGTAACTGGCAAATATATAAAACTTGATTTCAAGCTATAAGGCACATAGTAAAGCAGTATAGTACCCACATAAAAAGACACAGACCAACGGAACAGAATAGAAAGCCCAGAAATTAACCCACCACATATACAGCTAGTTAATACTTGACAAGGGAGACAAGAATATACAATAGGGCAAAGATAGTCTTTTCAAAATGGCAGGCATCAACCATAACAAGATACAATAAGAGTGAAACAGAAGGAGCTAATCAATATTAATTAGTGAATAAAAACACTTCCCAAAATCCAACCACAAAGGTGAGAACACTAGTAAGACAATATTTCAAAATTAATTAATTTTAATTAAGTAAGAAATGAGAGATATGACAGGATACTGAAAGTCAGAAATTCAAAACAGAAAAGACATATACAAAGTTGTGAAATCAGAGTAGATAGCACTCACAAAAAAAAATTAATAAGGAAACAATTACCTCTGGGAAGAGAACAACATCAAAATATACCAAGGGGATCATCTTTAGTGAGGTACACAGAAATATTTTAGTGTTAGAAATCTCAATTGTAGTGATGATTATAGGAGTATATACAATTGTCAAAGCTTATTCAAGTACATACTTAATTGAGTACATTTTATTACTGCCAAAAACTGACTAAATCATTAAATAAAATACCTTTAACAACCTGGTCAAGAGAAAATTTAGAATCCAGCAATGATGTGAAGGTCAAAAGGAAAAAACAGATAGTCTTTTAAATAAATGGCTCTGGGAAAACAGAATATTAATATGCAAAAGAATGAAATCTAACTCCTATCCTATACCACTCATAATTAAATCAGAATGGATTAAAGGCTAAATGTTAAGTCCCAAACCATAAAATTCATAGAAGAAAACTGAAAAAACTCCATGACATAATCTTGGCAACAACTTTTCAGATAGAACAACAAAAACATAAGAAACAAAAGCAAAAATCAAAAATGAGAATATAAACTACAAGATTTAGAAAAAAATTTCCACATAATTTGTTATTATATCTGATTTCCAAATGATCAATATAAGACAGAGGGTGCCTATGTTACTATTCTATATTTGCAGTTTAAAAAATTTAAAAATCTTAACTGCTCCATGAATATATCACTGATAACTAGGAGATTATATAAAAAAGATATTAAGCTACCTATAGTGCTTTTTTTTAGGTTTGGTATATATATTTGTAGAAAAATATATATATTACATATTTATCTGTACATATATATAAATCTCAGTGCTAAAACATGTATTAACATAAATATGGAGCATATTATTTATTGATTATAAATGAATATATTTTACATATTATATAATATATACATTTTAGCACTGAGATTTACCTATCACTACATAAAAAAGCAAACAAATCCTGCTAAGAGTTCCTGTAACAAAGGTAACCATAAAGAAGGCATTATGAGTAGTTTTGCCCTTCTACTCCACCATGGAGATGTAACAGATGTATAGAAAGATGACACACAACAACTTTTTTATTAACTTTAATCAAATTACTTTCTGTTTTTGCTGACCCACTATTCTTTCCATTTCTCAAATTAATATACACCTTCACTTTATTCTTGCTCTTCCTTAAAATTATTCTTTTCCCACAATATACAAGTTCCCTGACCTAAGAAGTTCTGATATGTGCTCTGCTGCTGCTGCTAAGTCACTTAAGTCATGTCTGGCTCTGTGTGACCCCGCAGACGGCAGCCCACCAGGCCCCCCTTGTCCCTGGGATTCTCCAGTCAAGAACACTGGAGTGGGTTGCCATTTCCTTCTCCAATGCATGAAAGTGAAAAGTGAAAGCGAAGTCGCTCAGTGGTGTCCGACTCACAGCGACCCCATGGACTGCAGCCCACCAGGCTCCTCCGTCCATGGGATTTTCCATGGAGTACTGGAGTGGGGTGCCATTGCCTTCTCCGGATATGTGCTCTAATAAAGCCTTAATCTCATAGCTGATGTCATCTCAGCATGACAGTTCTCAAAGCCATTATCTTCTCAGCTATGATTGAGAAAAGGTATTAAGGTATTTTTCAGGGTCTTGACTAAAAGGCAAAATAGAGGAAAAAAGTACAAGTATCCATTATTCATTTCAAACGTATTTTCTAACCTAACTGTGAATACATATTTAGCAATTGATATTACATCTTAGTATGTACCGCCACCCGAATATATCAAAGACTCCACCCACTAAAAGTCTTAAGTTGCATACAGTTTGGTTGTGGAAGGCTGAAATACTGCTTCAAAACTTTCTGTAACTTTGTCAAATTATAAATTGAATACAAACCACCTAATCTTAACATCCCTTGTGAGAATGTTGGTGACAAGGATCTTTCCGGACTTGCAGAATCACTCCTTCGGCTCTTTTCCCAGACTTCCTATGCAATGGCCTCATTTTAATAGCCTAACCCAGGGGAAAGAGTGTCTTTCTAGACTGACTCTAAACCAGGGGCATTCAAGGTAGAGAGGGAGGTGGGAGGGGGGGATCGGGATGGGGAGTACATGTAAATCCATGGCTGATTCATGTCAATGTATGACAAGACCCACTACAATATTGTGAAGTAATTAGCCTCCAACTAATAAAAATAAATGGAAAAAAAAAAAAAAAAAACCATGGAAGAAGGTATATAGTAATTGCTCAGTGTGTGTAACATTCCTTTTGTGAATGTTTGACTTGCCCAATGAATTTGGAGATATTAGTGGTGGGCTGTTGTTTGTTTTGCTTTTTCTGGATTCTAAGTATATGAAAGACGACTCTTCAACAATCAGTCAAAAGGGCAAGACGACTGGATTTGTGAGGATTTCACCATTTCACGGAGACTGATTTTTCTTCTGACACTGACCCAGCTGGCATAAGCAGCTGTCATAGGAAGTAAAAAGGGGTGTGTTGATAAGGTTTGGCATATTTTCATGTAGGTAATTGTTTAGATCAAAGGATAAATTGTCTTTTTAACAACCAGCTGCTATTTCCTTGCCAGCCCATTTTTGACATATTTTATACCTCTACACTGATTGCAAATGTTTAAACCACAATATTTTTTCCTGCCTATAGTACTATTTTCAAAACTTAAAAGGCTTTATTTTAACAATAGCCAGACTCAAATATAAATGAGATATCTTTCATACACAACCTCTTTCCAACTTTTTCATTCAAGTCATCACCTCTACTTTCAGGATGTACAATCAAATGTCAAATTGTCCCGGGAGAAATATGTGTATGTTTGTGAGTGTGTTTTGCAGGGAGATCAAAGACACTTTATATTTTGAAGATACACACACGCTGTCTGAGAACACAGAAACTGATACCAGAAAATATTGACAATAAAGTTACTATAAACTAAGATAAAAGAAAGAAGAGGAGGAGGGAACCTGGCCACTTTCTTCCTCAGTTAACTTGCACTCATGCCACATTTCCTCAACTCAAAGCCCAAAACTGTCTATCTACAATTTTCCTTAGCATATATTTTTATGTGTATTAAAATAGGGAACTGATTGACTGACTATATGCCCTTATTTTAGAACTAGAAGAATATGAGTTCTTGTTTGAAATTTTAAGGGAACTGCAAAGACAAACTTAATTATCTTCAAATATATGAGCCAAGTAGTATGCTAGGCAATTGTTAAACAATTTATATTTCTTCTTTCATGATAAATCTTAGTGTCACAATTACTGTATACTAGGAAACCAGGTTAGAGACATTAACAGTTTTGCCAAGATCATAGAGTTTTACAACCGAAAAGCCAGAATTAACCTCTGGTCTATCCTTAAAATTCCTAATAAGATGAAAACCAGCAACAAAGCATTCTTGCAGAAGAGCTCTATATATGATCAGCTTATCCATGGTAGGAAAACTAAATTTTGTTGGGTTCAGTGCAGTTGACTTGGAATACATTTTGAGCTTGTCTCTGGGTTCTGAAATCAAGTTTTTAGTCTCACATTTACTGTTTTAAACCAAGTGATCTTGAAAATGCTATTTACTTTTCAAATAAAATCAGAAGCTCAGTGAAATTAAACACAACTGGTTATACTGGAAGTTAAAATTCAACAGGATTTGATTTTCAGTACAATACTCTTTACTCTTTCAGTTGCTTAAACAGAATGAGTATAATACTGTTTTGTAATATCTGCTATCTTTTCCTCTTGGAAGTGAAACACTTGAGAGGAAAAAACCCATTTTAAAAAAAGTATTTATTTTGCTCTTGTGGGTCTCAGTTGCAGCATGTGGAATCTAGTTCTCTGACTAGAGAGCGAACCTGGGCCTGTGTATTGGGAGTATTGAGTCTTAGCCAGTGGACCACCAGAGAAGTAAAAAAAACTCACTTTATAATGACTATGGAAAATCAACTTCTTGGGCTAAAAGTCAGGAGATAGACATTGGATGAAAGGTATCATTAGCAGAAGAGAACTGAATATATGGGTAGGCGCCATAACATAAAAGGATGCTAAGGTCTAAACTAAGGTGACAGTCAGTCAGTATGACAAGGGTGAAATTAACGAAGTGATAACAAGAATGTATAGTAAATAAGATTGATAGGACTTAGTTTCACATTAAGCTCAGTAGATAAAAGAAACTGGGAATAAAAATCATTTCCTAAAAATCTAGTTTGTAGAAACAAAAGTTGCTTATAGATCCAAAACAATCTTTATCAATAAAATGGTAAATGACAGAAGTCAAAATATACAAGTGACATGTAGGTACATTAAAAAAATAATGCCTTCATATTTTAGAAAAAGCATCAAAATCCTGTAGAGATATTTTCTTTAATGTACCCATCAGCAAAATTTCTAACATAGGAATTAAAATGTAAGTGTTTAGCATGTGTTTAATTTTTATGTCAGCTATTGCATAAAGGACTGTATGATCATTATAATCAATGAACTTTATTTCTATTTTAACTTTGCTCATGCTATTTACATTAGCTTTGCCTGATGGAGAGATCTTGGAGGGCAATATTCTTGGAGTATTTTTCTTTTAATACCAAAGCATCTTGGTTAGGGTCATGCTTATTTTAGAGTATCAAACACATTTGAGTAAACCATAGGCCTGGGCTTCCCAGGTGGCACTAGGAATGAACTTGCCTGCCAATGCAAGAGACATAAAAGAAGCGGGTTCAATTCCTGGATTGGGAAGATCCCCTGGAAGAGGGCATGGCAACCCACTCCAGTATTCTTGTCTAGGTAATTCCAAGGTCAGACGAGTATGGCAGGCTAGAGTCCACAGTGTTTCAAAGAGTCAGACACGACTGAAGTAACTTAGCATGCACACACACAAACCACTTACCCCACAACAGAGTCAATAAAAGCTTTATATTCAGACTGCCATATTTAAAGATAAATAGTTTTAAAATATCATATCACATGCCTGCTAAACATTTTTTAAGTTGCCTTTCATTTCTCTCCAGATAAATATAAACACTAGCTGGCATATATCCATCACATTGAACTATAATTACCACAAAATGCAGTTTTACTCTTAAAGCTTTTGCACAAGTATCTTTCTATACCATTAATTGAAATGTTCCCTTCCTTTAGAATCTGGTTAAGATACTACCTTCCTGAGTAATGCCTCTTACAAGTCTGCACACAGACACCCCAGTCTGAATTGGTGTCTGTCTTATGTGCATTGTTTCCTACCATAACCAAACACCATAATCACCATTGTCTATTATCATAAGAGGACAATAAGTTTCTGTGTTTATTATATGCCATAATTCCTGCCATGCAAAATTCCATAAACATTAATCTATTTCATACAAATTTAAAAATCTTAAGATTCTATGATGAGCAATTCTGTAGATTTTGAGTCTTCCCATACACTTTCACAGAACAAACAGAGCACCTGGGATAACAGGTAAAAAAACTTAAATACAACATATAAAACAAACTTAAAGGATAAGATTTTCACTTATAGCCAAGACTCTAATAGATGAGGAAGAAATCCAAACATACACAAAACCTGCATGGTAGCAGCAACAGTAAGAGAAGAAACAGAAAACACAAAGAAACTTCCACAGGCCCTGAGAGTTGTAAAACATCCTGTCAACTGGAAAACAAGGGGCCAGTCTGAATTCTGCAGAAGAATGGGGGTGTGATGCGTGTGTGAGCTCCAATTAAGTTACAGCTACCAAAGAACTTTTAAATGATCTGGCAGTACAGGGGTTATCTGGGATATACAAACTCGTGGAAACAGCCAATGAAATCTTCTCTCTTAGCCAAAGTTTGAGTCTGAGGGCAAACTTCTGGATGGAAATTAACATAAAGAAGGCCTAAGATGGGAGTGGAGAGCTGACCCACTCTTTGGTCTTCCAAGTCAATAAAACAGAGAAAGCCTGCCTTTAGAGATATAAATGTTTTATTCACTTTTAATATCTGTGTCAGTAATTTTAGCAATGCAAAAAAAAAAAAAAGTTTCAAACAAACAAAAAAAAAAGGCCTAAAAAATGAGAGAATTGGAAAGAAGTTTGAACTAAAAGAAAGTGAAGACAGCAGGCAGATTTCAGTAATTGTAAGGTAAATTTGGAGTCACCCTGATGTATGTTCTCTCTGATTACAAGGGGAAAAAATAGCTTTTCTTAAACATAAGAATAGTTTAAAAAAAAAGATCTGAATCTTACTTAAAGTTACTGTCTGAAAAATAAATAGGATAATGTCCCACTGAAAATAAAGTGTAAGAGATATTCCCGCAAAGACAAAGAGAATGATAAACTAATTTTCCCTTTGCTATAATTAAATTTATTGTGTATTTAATCCAGGGGTGTGTTTTGTAAGGATGTGTGGGAACTCTAACCCTCTCGATACCCCTCTTCTCCTTTTCCTTTCCAGTTTTATAGATACGACTTACATATAGCACTGTATAAGTTTACAGTGTACAGTCTCCAACTTGCAGACTTAGCCTGTAAGATCTTGGGACTTGTCAACCTTTAAAAATGAGCCAATTCCTTACACTAAATCTCCATATGTATTTATATTCATAAATGCATGTTTGTATGTACATGGACTACATATATCTATATCTCCACACAGGCCCCCACCTATTGGTTCTTCTTCTCTTGAGAACTCTAATACATATAGCATAACCTTTAACAACTTGAAGCTATTAATATTTCATTCTGAGTGAGTCTTCATAAATGCAGATATGTAAAATTTGGCCACTCTGCTGATATATTCAAATGATTCTTTACACATTTTAAAATATGTTTTTCCCTGACAAAAAACCCTTACAAAATATATGAAGTAGACTGTGTCAGAGGAGACAAAAAGGCAACATATGTAGGCGGTGTGAATTTGGGGCCAATTACAGAAGATAATTTTCACTGCCAGAGACCAGCTGATCAAAGGTCTATAATTAGATGAGAATAAAACAGAGAAATTATTATATGCAAATTTAATGCTAAAGCATTTACATAAAAATTATCATTATTATCATCATCATTCTTATGTCTCAAATACTCTGGATACTTAACACAACATAGAATTACATGTGGTCGTTCAGCATAATGCTCGTGCCCCAAAGTAGACCCAGCTGTCTGCCACCAGTTCAGAATGGAAGAGGACTTATAAACACTGGAAGCAACACACAACCAAACAGAAAGTCAACTGTCAAACACTCATCAGCTCTGTTCTCAGAGTTTTGCTCTTCCTCTTTTTTAAAATGTTTTTGTTTTTTCTTAAATAATGCATTTATTTCAGATTTATCGCTCTTTTTTAAATTTTTATTTCCCTACAAACCCTTGTGTCGAGGGCTGACTTTCAATAGATCACAGCGAGGGAGCTGCTCTGCTATGCATGAAACCCCGACCCAAAAGCAGGCCGTCTACGAATGGTTCAGCACCACGTTCCCCATTACCATGCGGTGCGTGACGGGCGAGCTGGCGGCCGCCTCTCCAGCCACACGATGTGCTCTTCCTCTTTGATTAGAAAATTAAGTCTTAAATTGTCAAAACTTAGAAAGGCTAACAAGAGGTGACTAGGGAACTTTTCGTGTATAACAAGCTGTAAGTGCTAGAAACAGATTATCCCTTTCAAAACAGACTGAGATAATTTTCTGTTCAGCTGATTACTGAGACTGGATTTACTATTTGAGGATCTGAGGGAGGCTCTCTCTCTCAGGTTCAGTAGTGATCCAATAGTTACACTTAGCTATGTCAACTGATATCAGCATCATTTAACTCACAAACCTTCTCATTTCCGACATGAAGTTCCTATACATGAAAGTTGATTTCTATTCTCAACATGAGCATATAATTAGTACTATGTGTATATCTATCCTAATTTGGAATGTTATTGACAATACCCATCTCCTATCCAGTTTGTTTACCACAAAATTAATCACTTTTAAAGGCCCAAATGATATTGCCATCTTTAAGGAATTTTCCAAAAAACTACACTTCATGGTATCTCTCATCTCCAATTTCTGATATTAACAATCTTCAGTTCAGTCACTCAGTCGTGTCTGACTCTTTGTGACCCCATGGACTGTAGCACGCCAGGCTTCCCTGTCCATCACCAACTCCTGTGGCTTGCTAAAACTCATGTCCATCGAGTCGGCAATGCCATTCAACCATCTCATCTTCATGTCGTCCCCTTCTCCTCCTGCCTTCAATCTTTCCCAGCATCAGGGTCTTTTTCAATGAGTCAGTTCTTTACAATCTTAGTGACATTTAAAAAAATAAGACTGTAATTAGAGATATAATAGAGGTGAAAATGATAGAGCTCTGGGTGTGTTTAGGAGCAACAAAAAGACTGAAGGACAACACAGATTGAGAGGACCTGACACCTGCTTTTAGAACGGAGATGAAAAGGAAGTAAAAAATTACACTAGATCACAATGTTCTTGAATACTGTATAGGATTATGATAAAGTGAGCTAAAATACTAAACCTAAGTTTAAGGCAATGAGGGCCAAGACTTTATTAACTATTCTTTTTCTAACATAACATTGTTCAATTAGCTGTTCAATACAGTCTGTGTTTACCAAAAGCATTTTCTATATAAAGAAGCCATATTTCTTCTGTACTAGTATATCACCTATAAAACTCAGAGCTGGAGTCAATAAGACTATCCTGATTCATAACTCTCCTCCAGTTCAACTAAGTTAAGCATACAAAAAAAAGGATTAAAAGCACCAAACAAGAATCACACTGAATAACTGTACTAGAGCCCTAAAACCAACCCAGTGGAAAACTATTTATTGATAAAAGCAAATGAGCTATCAAGCTATGCAAAATCAGGGATGGTTCTTAAATGCACATTCCTAAGTGAAATAAACCATCTTGGAAATATTACATAATATTATTCCATTTATCTGGCTTTCTGGAAAATGCAAAATTATAGCAGCAGCAATGAGAAAAAGTGGTTTCCAGAGGTTTAGGAAAGGTCTAATATGTGAGACACAAGGAAATTTTTAGGATAGTGAAAACAATTCCATATGCTACCATGATGGAAACATGACACTACTGCTTAAGTCAAAACTCAGAACTTCGCAGCATACAGAGTAATTGTTAATGCATGCAAATTTTAAAGGATATTCAGGAAATCAGGGGAAGTGACAGTGAAATTCAAACTGTAAGAATCTAAGGGTACAAGTGATGAAACAGCCTCCTTGAAGAGGATGGGGGAAAGACGCTGATCTAAGTAACTTCAGAAATGTACGGAGCCTATGAGGCTTACAGCAAAAGATATTGTACATAAACACACTTAACTGATAAAGTGGTTCATACAGAGATATAGGTTAACAATTCTAATATTCTTATACATGTACCAGGAATTGAACAACTGAGTGAATCATAGAGGGCTTCATTTATTACTTTTGCAGTGGGAGGTTAATTAAAAGCAAAGAGAGAATGATCTGTGAGGTGATGGATTAAAGTGGGATACATCAGGATGAATCGTGTTTAAAGTAATATTATGGGCTGAGCTGTGTCTCTCTGAAATTCTCCCACTGAAGCTGTAATTCCCAGTAACTCAGAATGGGACGGCACTTCACATAAACAGGATATAATCACCTCGTTAAAGGTCCTATGTTAAAATCAGGCAAAAACATGCAAAATATCTCTGAGTTTTTTGATTACTTCTAAAAATTTTAATATATTTGGTTAAGTTATATTCTAATATAAATTTTACCCATTTTTAGCTTTTAAAATATGACTATTAGTAATTGTTTAAATGTATCTGACTCATATTTCTACCAGTACTGCTTTAAAACTTTAGAAGTATTCAGAAAATACTGAATGTTTTTAACACACTAGAGAGCTTGTTTCACACTGACCAGAGAATTTGCTGTCAACACCTCATTCTAAGGAGATGCTTAGAATCAACATGCTATTTGACAGATTAAAGACTCAGAAGTACTCTAGTAAAGGCACTCATTTGTATATCAATTCTATCATCTTATCTATTGTTCCATCACAGCTGTCAAAAATGGCGTAGTCTATACAATATTTACTTATTATTATGAAGTCTGGGCTCAGCTAACTGGTTGTTCTGGTTCACTGTTCACGGTGTTTCATTGGTCTGCAGTCCTCCAGAGGCTCTAACAGGATCAAAGAACCCGAAAAGGCTTCCATCAGATATCCAGCATTGAGGTGCCAGTTGAGGCCCAGACAAGTCTCTCTTCCGGCGGTTTCTCCAGCAGGATGTTGCTCGACCTCTTCACCATGGTGCCTCAGGATTCCAAGAGAGTAAGTGGATGCTACCAGGCGTTAATTTTAAGGTTGAAGCCCATATCTGAGAGTTTCACTTCTGCCCCATTCTACTGGTCTCAAGCAGGATCTTCCCAGATACAAGGGTAGGGAACAGATTTACGATATACGGGAATAATTTGACTTTCATTTTTTATAAATTATGTGGCACACCATTAAATATGTGATTTTCAAAATTTCACATAAAGACCCTGCCATGTTTAAAAAATATCATAATACTAATGTAATCACATCTTTTAATTTTTCTGGAAAAATGAATAATTGTCAAAATCATTTATTGGATTTAAATAAGATGTATATTTTCACCAATGATATGATTAACATTAAAAATCTTAAAACTGGCAATTAGCAGAATAGCTTCAAAAGGTTCAAAAGTTCAACTTAAAGTTTTACTGCTACCTATGGTGAAAGCAACTTTTCTATTTTATAATGCTGAAATCTCTTATTAAATATGCAATAACTTATTTGCTTTTCTCAAAATTCCCTATTTTCACAAAAAAATTTAACTTTCAGTATCTTTGAAAACATAAGTGGGTCAGATATCACACAAAAATGGAAAGACAGCAGTTAAGCATTCCATACTATGAAAGAAAAAAAATACAGACTTTCATTGAATACATAATGTCTTGGCTCTGGGGAAATCCCAACATTAATAAATCAGGGAAATGAGGGACAAAGAAGTCAAGAAGAGCAGCTAGTGATATTGGGATAAAACCAAACAAGTTCAAGATGCTAAAAGTCGAGGGAGGAAAGTGCTTCAAGAAGGAATGAATGAATGAATGAGCAGGGCACTCCATCAAATACCAATGATCAAGTCTAAGGAGACCTGAAAATGACGACAGGATTTATGAATTCAGTGAGTACTGTTGACCAGAATAAAAGCAATTTGTAGAATGGGTAGACAGAAACCTGATTAGCAAGGGTTCAAGAGAAAAATGAAGCTATGAATTGGAGTTGCAGTAATGTTCAACATGTTTCATTGAATGAGTATGCTTAAGAAAAAAAGATAAATTGACTTAGAATGTTTTTTATTGTACTCAGACTATGATGTTGGTAAAAGAAGAGGAAAAGGACAAAAAAATAGAATCTCAGTTTTAGACATATTGAATGAAAGTAATATAGGTATCAGGAAGCTGAAAATATATATTGCACACTTAAAATAATATCAATCAGGCATCAGCAAATGGCCCCAGATGGTCAAACCTGGTTGATGCTTGGTAAATAAAGGTTTATTGCAACTCAGCCACATTCAGTTATCTGTGTACTCTCTGTGGCTTCTTACACACAGCAGCAGAGTTGATGGTATGGCAGATCATGTGTCCAAAAAACTTAAATATTTACTATCTGGTTCTTTGCAGAAAAGCTTAGTCAAATTAAACACTGTCATGAAGATAACTGCAAAATGAGACTGCTAATGTAGTTAATAATTTAACAAAAATGCTGTTAATCACTAAAAACTGTAATACACATGATAAAATTGATTAATTTTTTTTTCCAGTGGTCAAATAGTTCAGTTCATACCTAGGAATCCTGGGGATTTTCATTTTAGCTTAAAATTCCAAAACTATTTGAAAACAGTATCAATATTTTAAATAAAAGGTTACATTTCATACTGAAAGATAAGAGTATGTCAATGAATGATTAGTATAGTTGTGAAACATTCATGAATTGAAAATTTTAAAGTCTTTAAGTAACTTTGGAAATCTGATGGCGCTACTAATGAAAACTTCTAATGTCCTTAAGAGACCCACAAAACCAGAATAATTATTAATAGATGCAAATGATATCTCAAATTTTCTTTAGCAAGCAGAAGTTAGTTGGTTCAACTGCAACACAGAACATCATAGTTAAGTCTTTATGTCAGCAACAATCATGAAGCATAGGGCATCTTTAAAATGCAAAACTACGTGAGATATCTAGTGATAGATAATGTTTACACATTAATAGGAAAACAGATTTTTGTTGAAATATTTTTATCATCTCCATAAAAGTTTGAAACCCTTTACAAATATTAGGACATATACTTTTGGTATTTTACTATTAATGCCTCAAATTAAAAGTACTAAAATCAACAAGTGAATACCCAGCTATATCATGATTATTTTCCACCAGTAAGCTGTCAAAGATTATTTATGCAAGCAATTATCCAAATATGTAGAACAATAATTTCTTTGTTCAACTTTTTAACATATGTATATTTATCTTACTTATTGATCAAATAGTATGTATTTTATTTAGGCTAGTGCCTTAATTAGAACGACATTCCTAAAATTGGAAGGAACGGTACAATTTAAAAAGAAAACAAGGATTAAACAAGACAAAAGATTAATTTTGAAGCAGGAATTTATTGCAGTTAAACCTACTGAGATAAGACACGTTTAATCAGTACCCTCACAACAGAGGCAGAATGAATAAAAGCTCCCAAGGTCTTTGGTAAATTAGCTAAATCACGTTAGCATTTTATAAAATCTTTGCCTGAAAAACATTTGGCATGAGTCATACTGTCTATCAACTTTGAAGGGTTAACTTTCTGTGATAAGAATGTGAGTAATATAGACAGAGTACTGTAAAGCTATGTATTTGTTAGGTGATGGTCCCTTTAAATTTCATAAAAGTCCTTCAGAAGAAAAGATAAAGCTTCACCCTAGTATTAAAGTTACACTGAGCCACAATCCTTAAAAACTGCCCCCCAAAAGAGTTGCTAAAATATTCAGACACACCCTATTAGCTAGATAAATTCATGATGCTCTGTGAAAATTTAGCGATTAGTCCTGAGGAATTCCTCAGTACACTGCAAAATTTTATTCTAAGTTTTATACCACAGAACGTTCCTTGACTCCTCATGGATCTTCAATCTAAAATTTAGTCCACAGACTAATATTGCATTGGATAATGTTATGTATATTTAGTGTAGTCTTTTCTACATGTTTAACTGGAACAAACTTTTTCTAATTATTATATTTTAGACTAGGAAAAAAATAGTCTTTTTTTTTTTTTTTGATTTATCCAGCAAACCAAAGCATTGCTCTTGAGTTTTCATTTTAAAGTTACACAATGATGTAACAACACACAGTAAAGTCGGATATTTTAAATATATTTTACATTTACTTTTGAATAGTCATCTGTGCTATCTCCTTTCTAATTTGTGCTCTATGAGCTTTAAATGTCCCATTAAAATGAAGTTTAATACTCAGTTGAAAGTTCCCCAGCATTTTAATTTATAGTGTGTATTTCTTGTGCATACCTCAGACAAAAATAAGTGTGACAAACACAGGCTTCCCGAGGGAAGCATTTCCTCTCTCAGGTTTAAGTAAAACTTCTGTTCCCAAACTTCTGTTCCCAATTGAGTTTGCTGCTGCATTCGATGCTTAAAAACTTCATTTCACCCAACCTTAAAAATGTTCTTGACAGAGGATATTTCTAGCTCTACATTGTCATTGTTTATATACTCAACATCCTTTTGTTCAGTATATTAACTTGAGTCGTCTCAAGATTAACTATTAACTCTTCTCCTACTGCTATCTAGAATAATCCTAGCACTAGGCTTTGAAAAGGCTGATTCATGTCAATGTATGACAAAACCCACTACAATATTGTAAAGTAATTAGCCTCCAACTAATAAAAATAAATGAAAAAAAAAAAAGAAAAGAAAACTGCTAGCTATTTTCCATCTGCTGATAGAGGAAGTATCTGCACAAGAGACCAAAACATTTCCTCCTAACCTATATCTAACACAAAGGCACCCAGCACTCTGAATAAAAAGTACCCTGAATGGTATTTCTTAAAAAGGAGTATCATGAGATAATGAGAGTTTATAAACTATTGCAATTAGTTTGTTTACATCCTGTCAGTCCTGGCTTTGTCCGCTGGAGCCAATCAGGAAGCCCCACTCTTGGTAACCAAGGAGGAGTCTCCTTTGCATCGTTCCTCCTTATCATAAAGGTTAACACAAATTCACAGATGGAGAGCCCTAAAGTGAAAGTGAAAGTTGCTCAGTCCTGTCCAACTCTGTGCGACTCCATGGACTATTACAGTCCATGGAATTCTCCAGGCCAGAATACTGGAGTGGGGAGCCTCTCCCTTCTCCAGGGGACCCTCCCAACCCAGGGATCTAACCTAGGTCTCCCACGTTGCAGGCGGATTCTCCACCAGCTGAGCCACAAGGAAGGGCCCATTTCATGGGTCAAAAATCCCAGAGGTCCCACACTGCTCTTGCATGTCATCCTACAGGTTATTTCCTTCATTCTAAGTTAACAGTGTCTCCCCTGACATGGCTGAATGGATCCATGTGTCAAAAGCCTACTGTCTTCAGGATATCATCAAGCTACACCCTTGCCTGTCTCTCCAATGCATGCTTTCTCTCTTTTGTGGTATGGATAGGCTGAGAATTTTCCAAATCTTCAAGTTCTGTTTCTTCTTTGTTTAACAATTCCATTTTTATTCTTTCCTCATTATTTTACTGTAAGCGGTAATGAGAAACCAGTTCACCATCAGTTACACCTTCCATCAAATAGGAGAAAACAATTTAGCCAAGTTCTCTTCCACTTTACAACAAAGAACATTTCCAGTTACATTTCTCATTCTTGTCTGAGACGTTAACAGAGGCATCTCTGACATTCCTATTTCTAGCATCCATCTCTTCAAGGAAATTTAAGATTTTTCTGTCGTGTACTGTAAAATTCTTCTAGCCTCTACCCATTACAAAATGCAAAACCAGCATTTAGATATTTGTTAGAATAGTTCACTAATCCTGGGTTCCCCAACCTCTGGGATCTAGTGCCTTATGATCTTAGGAGGTAGAAATAAAGTGCACAATAAATGTAAAGTGCTTGAATCATCCTGAAACCAACCCCCTCCGCCCCCCACTGCCCAAGTCAGTGGAAAGAGCATCTTCCATGAAACTAGTCCCTGGGGCCAAAAAGGTTTGGGACCACTTCCCTAATCTCTAATACCAAAATCTGTATTAATTTGCTAGGGCTCAGGTAACAAAGCATGACAAACTTGGTGGCTAAGACAACAGAAACTTATTGTCTCACAGTTCTAGGGACTTAAATTTCAAAACTCACAGCATCAGCACTGCCATGTCACCTGTGAAAGCATCAGTTCTAGTCCTCCCTCCTAGTTTCTGGTAGTTCCTTAGCTTGTGGCATTATAACTCCAATCTTCATCTGATATTCTCCCCATGTGTGTTCATTCCAAAGGTCCTCTTTATAAGGACACCAGTCACAGTGGATTAAGTCCCCACTCAACTTGAGTATGAGCCCTTCTTAATGGTATCTGTAATGACTCTATTTCTAAATAAGATCACATTACTAGGTAGTGGGAATTAGGACTTCCAAAACATGACTTTATTTATTTATTTAATTCAACCCACAACACGATAGGTCTTAGATAAGTAACACTTAACCTGATAAACTACTACATAATTATTAGAGTTCCTATGCATGTTTTCATGATGTCTCTCAGACTTTCTTTTCTTATAGCATAGAAATGGGAAAATGAGAGCTGGAGAAGACAATACTTGAAAACATTATTGCTTGCAATATTAGTAAAGGAGAATTAAAAGCAGCTTTTATGCTTGAAGATTTTGATTTGGTACTATTGATTTCTTGGAAACCACAGGTTAGTTTCACAAAATGTGTCAAACATAAGATGCTCGTATTAAATTAAATTACAACTCCATTCAGGTTACTGGCATTACTTCTCCAGATTGCACTTTCAATGCATAAATTGGTGAATAAAAACTTTAAACATATTACAAAATAAAGAAAAATGAGAAAACAGTACTCTGTAAGATTTCCATTACACTAACATAGCAAATAGATCAATTTATTTTGTGGGCAGATAGAGAAAACTTTACTGACTGAGATTGGCAACAAATCTCTTATAATTCTCCCCTATCAATTTTCATATATATATATACACACATGAATAAATATAATTTGCCTACTAAAATCACAGAGATAAACTGTATTCTCTTAATACTATTTGATCCACTGCAAATAACATAATCAGATAATCTCTTATCCATATGAGAGGATTTGCACTGGTTTGAATGCAATGCTTTTATGGGTACAAGGAAGAGAAAAAATAAGCTTTTCTTAACAGTTTCCATTTTCCACATTAATTTAATAAAACAATGATAAACTGTGCCCCAGATAGGTGACTTTGCTTATTTATAATACATTAACTATTTCCTTTCAACCTAATCTGAGGCTGTTCATCTTGTTTATCAGAACTGTACTTCAGAAAATATGAGGAATATAAATAGCCATCTATCTATTCACTTCAGAAACAGTACTTTTTATAATTTAAGCATGTGAAACCTGAAAAAATGTTATCTTTGTCTTGATAATAAGAAAAATACAGATTACAAAATTTGAAAGTTTTAAAGTTATAAAACTCAGGAAAAATATAAGAAATGCACCTTCTAAATAACTGGAAAATACACAGAAAAAAAGATGGAAATGAAATTTAAATATTAAAAGTGGCTTTCAGGGGTAGTATAAGTTATTCTTGTATTTTTCTCTAATTTCATATTTAGTCTGATAAACACTGCTATTCTGTAACATGACAAATTCCACAAAAATATTTTTAAATTGTTATACAAGAGATCCATGAAGACTGATCTAGGAAAGTTTGTTTTAGAGAAATATTGTAATGATTAGTCTGTTGTGAGAATGAAATACTATTTTCTTAGGGAAAAAAAACAACATAACAGGAATTAAAGGGAAATAACTGAACTTTCAAAAAGGCGGCAAGGAAAGGAGATTTGGACCAACCACGTATTGTGACATTCTAAAAGATGATGCTATGTGAACACTACAGTTTTGGATTAGATAGAAATAATGACTATTATTTCTAAAATATTCCTAAAATGTCTCTTTCTAATGAAATAGAAAGTTTATAACATAATATATAAACAGAAACTTAGAATAATAAGAAATGTAAATTAGATGACTGGAAAAAATGGTCTCATTACATGGTCAAAAATGAAGACCCTGAGTTTTCCCACATAATACAAGTGAGCCTGATATTTACAGACTTAAATACAAAAGGACATATAGTAGCCTAACAGGCAAAGCTAAAAAGCATCTTTGTATCAGAGTGAAATTCTTTTAAAATCCCTAAAATGTACAAAAGATATGGGGTTTTTGTTAGATTTGATTACCTCAAAATTAAGAATGATATTAAAAGATGATATAGGTCAGGTAATACAGAATACATTTGCTACATCTTGAAATAAAGAACTGGTATTTAGGGTATACAAAAATCTATAAACCAAGAAAAATATTTAGAAAAGCTGAAAAAAATTTACAGAAAAGTATCACATTACCTAATATGTATTTAAAGAGATCCTAAAAGCACAATTACATCACTATTCTAAATCCGAAGTTATGATAAAATAAAATTATGTATGATTCCATTAATTGAAGAGAGTTTCATAATAAACCCCTATACCCTTGTGGCAAGACAAAACCTTCAGTTATTGTGGAAATCAATCAGTCTCCTTAAGTAAAGTTAACTGACATAAAGATGCCCAAGTAAATGGTGATATTTTTCTTGGCTTTCTGTTGTTGTCATTGTTCAGTCGCTAAGTCATGTCCTGCTCCTTGTGACCCTATGGATGGAAGCACACCAGACCTCCTTGTCCTTCACTATCTCCCGGAGTTTGCTCAAACTCCTGTCCATTGTGTTGATGATGCCATCCAACCATCTCATTCTCTGTTGACCCTTTCTCCTCCATCTCCTCCATATTCAATCTTTCCCTGCATCAGAATCTTTTCCCATAAGTCAGCTATTCCCACCAGGTGGCCAAAGTATCGTAGCTTCAGCAACATTCCTTCCAATGAATATGCACGGTTGATTTCCATTAGGAAATGTAAATTAGATGACTGAAAAAAATGGTCTCACTACATGGCCAAAAATGAAGATCAAATGACTGGTTTGATCTCTTCCAGTGCATGGGACTCTCAAAAGTCTCCAGTGCCATGGTTCCAAAGTATCAAAAGAAAGCAGTAAACAAACCTAGAAAAAACTCAGTGTGGAGCAGTGAGATGAAAGGGTGGTCCCTCAAATCAGAGAATGTTTTCCCCTAAGGCCAGCCAATTTTCAGAAGGGTTATTTTTTGGCTCATCGTAAGTGAATGAGCTCAAGTTCAGGATCCTAGAAGGAGGAGGGAATATTAACCAAACTTGGCTGACAAGCATTCTATTCCTATTGATCAGTGAGGACAAGCAGTTTAGCTAAATAGTTATGAGACAGAGAATACAAATTGAAGGTCATTCCATAAACATACAGGAGGGCATCCATGAATCTTATCTAAGTCATATGGAGAAGATGATTCTTTGCAGTGAGCCACTTCTAGGAACACAAAGCATGGATCTGACCCCAAATGCAAAGGCAACAAAAGCAAAATAAATAAACAAACACCAAATAAAAAAGTTTCTGCACAGAAAATCATATAATGGCAACCAACTGAATCAGAGAAAATGTTTGCAAATGATATCTAATAATGGGTTAATATCCAAAATACATGAATGACTAATACAATAAATCACACACAAAAATCCAAGCCATCTGATTAAAAATGGGCAGAGGTCTGTTGCAGGAACTAGAACCTTCACAGCAGTGAAAGAACTTTGGTGTAACTACTCTCCAGTTTGTGGATCACCCACCTGGCAGCTCTGTGGTAGGGCTAATGGAGACCTCCTCCGAGAGGGCTTATGCCACACACTGGGCCTCCCAGGACAGCTTCTGCCAGTGCCCTGTCTCCGTGGCAGACCACTGCTGCCCCATGCTTCCATGGGAGACCCTCAAACACTCACAGTCAGGTCTGGCTCAGTTTCTTGTGGGGGTCACTGCTCCTTTCCCTGGGTCCTGGTGCACATAAGGTTTTGTTTGTGCCTTTCCAGAGTCTGTGGCAGGTATGAGGCTTAATTTTAACTGATTGTGTCTCTCCTACCATCTCGTTGCAGCTTCTCCTTTTTTCCGTGGACATGGGTAAATCTTTTTTTGGTGGGTCCCAACATTCTCTTGTTGATGGCTGTTCAGCAGCTAGTTGCGATTTTGGTATTCTCACAAGAGAAGATGAGTGACTATACTTCTACTCTGCCATCTTGGTACTGATTTTTTGAGGATCTGAATACATATGCCCGAAGATATACAGATGGCCAACAGACACATGAAAGATTCTCTGCATCACTAATCAGGGAAGCACAAGTCAAAAATCACAACAAGATACGTCACACTTCTCTGAATGGCTATTATTAAAAAGCAAGGGATAAAAAATGTTGGTGAGAATGTAGAGAAAAGGGAACACCCTTGGGCACTGTTAGGAGGAATGTAAGTTGGTGAAGTCACTAGGAATAACAGCACAGAGGTTCTTCAAAGAGCCAAAAGTATAACTACTATATGATTCACTAATTCCACTTGTAGATATACTTAATCAAAGGAAATGAAAACAGTAACTCAAAAAGATTTCTGAACCCCCATGTTCACTGCAGCTTTACAATAGCCAAGATATGGAAACAAACCTAAATGTCTATGAGTGAATAGAGAAAACGTAGCATATATACAATGGAAAATTATGTTCATAAAAAAGACTGAAAATCTGCCATTTGTGAAAACACAGATGGACCCTGAAGGCACTATGCTAAGAAAAATAAGTCAGACATAATAAATAAATAAATAACATTATCTTACTTATATGTGGAATCCAAAACATAAACAAAAACCAAGTTTACAGATGACACATTGTTGGTTGCCAGAGGGTGTGGTGAGGGGTGGAAGGTGGGAAAGTGGGTGAGGAAGGTAAATAGACATAGACTTTATTTCCAGGTATGAAATAAAGGCATGGGGGTATAATGTACAGCATGGTAACTATAACTAATAATATATTTCATATTTGCAAGTTGTTATGAGCAAATTTTAAAAGCTCTCATCATAGAAAGAAATTTTTTGTAACTATAGTGATGGATGTATCTGGACTTACTGTGGTGATAATTTCACAATATATAGCAATATTAAATCAATGTTTTATACCTGAAACTGATGATATGTCATTATGTCTCAAAAAAACTATTAGAGGGTCAGAAGATTAGCTACAGATTTATTTATTCCTTGAAACACTAAAATATGACAAATTTAAGAGGGCTTTCTTTTCTTTTAAATAAGGTAGAATAATACAATTAGGAAAATACAGATAAAAACCCTCTGGAAACTCATTCTGTTTATGCTGAGTATCTGTTTTCTATTTTTCCAAACAATGGCCTTGAATCAATTCTAATCTCTGTGAAAGACAACATGCACAAATAACTGCTGATGCTTACTAGCTGTCCTTGGAAACACAGGGAAGAGTTAATGTTTCAATAAATATCTTGATTTTGGAGTTCATGAAACTTCCAGGATAACTACTCATCACAATATATTTTCATGAATAGAAGATATATTTTGTATAAAAATGTGTTATTCTAGAGCTATTGTAGTTTGCTTTTCATTAAATCCAATAATGGCTAGCCCAAATATGGAATGGGGAAATATGAAGTCTAAAAGTTCTGGCTATGAATCAGAAGGAACCAAAATTTTAAAGTGCAATAAAAAATTAATCACGCATTAGCTATGTTCAAGGTTATTTTAGTTGCCCCCATGATTTAATACATGTAAACACAGGGCTCCCATTTTCTACAATGAAAGTTAGTCATGAACATACATGACTGTAGCAGATCATGTATAACATAAAATGAAATGTATATAACATCAATAATATTTGGTAGATTTTACAGTAATAGTTTATATGATGGTAGAATAATATTCCACAGGAGTTCTGGTACAAACATGGTACACAATTGCTAGGTCGCTTCAGTCATGTTGGACTCTTTGCAACCCTATGGACTATAACCTACCAAGTTCCTCTGTCCATGAGATTCTTCAAGCAAGAATACTTGAGTGCATAGCCATGCCATCCTCCAAAGGATCTTACCAAACCAGGGATCGAAACCAAGCCTCTTATGTCTCCTGAATTGGCAGGAGGGTTCATGACACTAGCGCCAACTGGGGAGCCCACAATCATTAGGGGCTCCATTTAAATGGTGCTTTATACATTTAAGTTTTTAGGGATGCAATTTCCAAATATGAAGCACTGATGACTGCAGTATTTGAAGCATCACTGGGCTGTAGGAAAGTGGTAAGAAAGGGAGGACATTAACATCAGAAAGAACTTTTTCCAAAACCTCTCTGACCCTCATAAGGTGAACTCAATTATCTTTTCTCTGATTATTATATCCATCTGTAAAGTGGGAACATCACCTATTGCTCAGAATTTTTAAAATGTTGAAAGTTTTTATTTTTAAAATTTGCATAAGAATTAGCATAGAGACTAGAGCAGAAATACGATGCATATTAACTCATTCTCTACCAGTCTGACAAGTTCCACATGAAAGCAGCAGCATATTGGATAATGAAGAGTGATGCAGTATTCCTGAAGATAAGTTACAGGTTAAGTGGCTGTCAGTGGTAGGATCAAGCTATTTTTGCAGACTTAAGAAACCAGGAAAAGATGTTTTACTGAGGTAATGAACAGCACTGTATTTTTATCTTTTTGTTCATTTTTGCTGACTTGTTTTATATTTATACAACAAGAAGCTATAGAAATATGGCAGCAGTAAACATTTCCAATTATATGTATATACATATTAAAATATGTATATAATTGATATAACATTTATAAAGAGTATATTCAAACAGCCCAAGTCAAAATTTAGTGGAATTTATACCATGAACCAACTGGAGTGATTTCAAAATTGATTTTAGGACTGTAAAATAAACCTAGCTAATTGTACTTATAACTAGTATTATCACAAGCAATGTTGAAACTCCAAAGATAACGTATTGCTTTTGAATATACTGAAAGCACGCCCCCACACACTCTGAAACACGGCATATGTGGTACCTTCTGTGACACTTGGCACTCAAACACTTGAAGTTATCACTTTGTTATGATAATTCTGAATTAGATAACAATATGTTACTAAAAAAACAAATGCTCTACATATGTATCCTGACAACACCCATAAGTCTAACTTAACAGATATTAGTTTACCAGGTTACACAGATGCTAGATTAATCTCTTTGGAATATTAACTATGTTTTACAGAACTCAGGCACTGTGATCTTTACATACAGATATATCTTACTCATTTTCACAACAATCCTGAGATTATGAACCCACTATTTCCTCAATTTCTCTAATTGAAACTAGTGATATTAAGTTACTTACCCAAGATTACTCAGCTGGTAATTGGAATGAGCCAGGATTCTCGATAGCTTCACTTAGAGCCAGTGTTGTACCACAGTTTATTAGAACCAAGGGGCTTAAGAAAAGGTGAATTAGAGATGGATGGTTGAAAATCAAGAAGAGATAACTTAGGGTAGGTAATTTTCAATGATGAGTTAACCCGTTTCTGGATGGTGACAACAAAAGTTTAATCAATGAGGAACTGCATGTCTGGCTGAAATGATCTATACATTAATAATTTCTTTGTTTCATTTGCATTTTTTCCAGCATATACTAGGACTAGTCACAGAATTGCAGAGAACTGAGTATGAAGAATATATAGTACAATTTCCACAAAATCAGCACTTAAGTGCTGCTGACTATTAAGGGCCCCCTGTGGAATACTCACCAACTCTTAACTGTCCTAATTATTATATAAAAACTCTTTTAGTGATGCTGTTACATCTCACTCCATCTAAAATGTACACTATTTTTTACCACTTAAAGTGACAGTTAAAATGGTGCTGAAAACTTATTGAAAATATCCTCAGTAGGGTTAAAAATAAATAAATAAATAACCTGAAACAGTGCTCCAAAAGGTGAACAGAAATTGGTGACTAACAAATCTTTTGAGTTTCTTTTACAGACCAGCAGACAAAGGAACAGCCTGTTAGAAAACCCTCTGCTTATAGCCTGCCTTTGCTGAGCAAGTTCATGTTTATTATTTCGTAAATTGAATGTCCTCCAAACTTCACAAGTAGTATAGATAATATCTGAGGTATGGTAACTATGGTAATGGCAGGGCAGGGCTTAAGTTCTTTTTCAGTAAGCTTGAAGTCTGCTCTTGTCCAATTTGCGCTGGACAGGAGTAGTTGGGACCACAGAACTAGGCTTGCACAAGTGTCAAGTGAGTGACCTTCTGACACTGGAGGGCCAAAAACTCCACGCTCACAGTGAAGTGCCGCCATTTCTCAACATGCATCCCAAGAAGCAGCATGTATCTCAGATACACCTGCACAGAACACGGATTACCTCACCTTTTCCCTACCTCCAGTCTTCTGTCTCCTCACCTATGACCGCCTTATACTCTTCACCCATAAAAATCCTAAGCTTCCCACTCTTGCAGGGTGGAATCAGAGATTTGTTCCCCCATCATTTCCTCACTTGGCTGCCTTTGTGAATAAACTCTCTTTGCTGCAACACTCAGAGTCCCAGCAATTGGCTTTACTGCGTGTCTGGCAAATGAACTTGGTTTGGTAACACTATGGCCTCTTCCACAAAGGAGATTTTCAAATATGATGTGCTCAGTTGCCTCAGCCATGTCCAACCCTTCGTAACCCCGTGAACCGTAGGCCGCCAGGCTCCTCTGTCCATGGGATTCTCCAGGCAAGAATACTGGAGTGAGTTGCCATTTCCTCCTCCAGGGGATCTTCCTGACCCAGGGATCAAATATGTTGTCTCCTGTGTCTCCTACACTGGGTTAGGATTTTTTACCACTGAGACACCTGGGAAGCCCAGGACTCTCACATACCCCTGAAATCTCCCATTTCTAGAATGAGAATTCGTGTTGTTATATCCAAATCTCTGGAACTCATGACAGTTACCTTACCCACCTTTGAATAAAGTTTAGTTCATCAGCAGCCTTCGTATGATATGTTGCACAAAATTTACCTATTTCATGGATAAGCATATATATTTAAAAATTCGTGGCATATCTCTGGTTTTTCTTAAAACCAAAAAAAAAAAAAACCCTGCTATTTATTCTACAATTGGTCTCCAATTTTCACTCTGAAGACAGAAAATGCAAATTAGACTAAAAGTTTATATTAAAAAATACCAAAAAAATAATAAAAAGTACCTACTTTTGAATAAGTATTTACTTTTGCCTTTCATTAAAGAGATCTGAACATTTAATGATTGAAGATATTTTAAAGACACTAGAGTCTATTGTAAAAGTATCTCTTAGTAATTTGGTATCAAACACTAAAATTCAATCATTTTAATTAAAGACCTCTGAGACAAAGTAGTAGAAATCACCCAAGCTGAGAAAAAAAAATTACAAGTGGGTATAGTCTGAGACTTCTGGAACATCAAGCATATTGATATTTATATTATAGATATCTCCTGAGAAATCTGTATGCAGGTCAAGAAGCAACAATTAGAACCAGACACAACAGACTGGTTTCAAATCGGGAAAGGAGTATGTCAAGGCTGTATATTGTCACTCTGCTTGTTTAACTTACATGTAGAGTACATCATGAGAAAATTTGGGCAGGATCTAGCACAAGCTGGAATTAAGATTGCCGGGAGAAATATCAATAACCTCAGAGATGCAGATGACACCACCCTTATGGCAGAAAGTGAAGAGGAACGAAAGAGCCTCTAGATGAAAGTGAAAGAGGAGAATAAAAAACTGGCTTAAAACTCAACATTCAAAACACGAAGATTATGGCATCAGCTCCCATCACTTCATGGCAAATTGATGAAAAAACAATGGAAACAGTGACAGATTTTATTTTCTTGGGCTCCAAAATCACTTCAGGTGGTGACTGCAGCCACGAAATTAAAAGACGCTTGCTTCTTGGAAGAAAAGCTATGACCAAACTAGACAAATGATATAAAAAAGCAGAGACATTACTTTGCCAACAAAGTCCGCTTTTCAAAACAGTGATTTTTCCTATAGTCACATATGGATGTGAGAGTTGGACTATGAAGAATACTGAGTGTGAGGCTGTCACAGCTAAGGCCATGACAGGCAGCCTAGATTAGGAGTAGGCCTGGTTTCCCGGGGTAACATAATTATCAGGCCTCCTGGAGCCAGCCAATCAACATATGCCCAGCCAGAAAAAAGGGAACCTATCAGGGGAAAGCTGAAAGCCCCACATTGGGCCAACAAAAATTACCTTGCAACTGTGTAACCAATCTGCTTACGCCAACTACCCACTGTGTAACCAATCCGATTGCGCCAACTACCTGCTGCTTATTTTGACCTAATAAATACCCGAGAGAACTGGGGCTCGGGGCCTTTCGTCCTCACACACTTGGTGAGGGCCGGAGCCCCTGGCTCGAGTCAGTAATAAATTCCCCTATTGCAAGTTGCATTGTTTCGAGGAGTCTTCTTTCCCGACCGGGGACTCGGACTACGGGCAGAACACTGAGCACTGAAGAACTGATGCTTTAAACTGTGGTGTTGGAGAAGGCTCTTGAGAGTCCCTTGGACTGCATGGAGATCCAGCCAGTCAGTCCTAAAGTGACTCAGTCCTGAATATTCATTGGAAGGACTGATGCTGCAGCTGAAACTCCAATACTTTAGCCACCTGATATGAAAATTGACACCTTGGAAAAAGACTCTGATGCTGGGAAAGATTGAAGGGAGGAGAAGAAGGGGACGACAGAAGATGAGATGGTTGGATGATATCACTGACTCAATGGACATGAGTTTTAACAAGCTCTGGGAGTTGGTAATGGACAGGGAAGCCTGGCGTGCTGCAGTCCATGGGGTCCACAAAGTGTCCGATGAGACTGAGCAACTGAGCTGAAGTGAACTGATAGGTATCTTAGAAGGAGACAAAACAAAGAGCAGAAAAAATTATTTGAAGAAATAATAGCTGAAAAATTTCCTAACCTGGAAAAGAAAACACATCCAGGTCCAAGAAGCCGAGTCCCAAACAAGACCACCTAAATAGGTCCAAACAAAGACACGTTATTAAATTGGCAACATTGAGAATTTTAAGAGCAGCAAGAGAAAAACAACTAGTTACATTCAAGAGAACTCCCATGAGACTATCAGCTAACTTTGCAGAAGAAATTCTGCAGGCCAGAAGGGATGATACATTTAACACAATAACAAACATATAGCCAAGAATACTTTACCTAGTAAGGTTATCATTCATACTTGAAGGAACTCTTAAGAGCCAAAGGTAGAGCCCTCTGACACTTCACTAGAAATCTTTATTAACAATTTTTAATTAGGAGTACCTGCCAGCTACAAATACATTTAATTATTTTCTAGCTATTATTCCTTCGTCTTTCTGTAAAAATGTAATAAGAGATTTTGGCAAATCTCTGTGGAAATGTAGATAACAACACTGCTGTTTTGGTAGATATATTTCATTTCCTATTCTGAATAGCCTCAGCACTTGGAAGGGATAATGCATAATATTTTATAATGAAAAGTTTTTGACTGAGCAATGTCTTTCTTCCCTATTTTGCCCAAAAATCTACATCCTCTGTTTGGGCAACTGCTCCTTCCTCACTCCAAACTTTTGGCTTTAGATAAGACTTGTAATTATTTCACTTCATCTTCATGGGCAGAAGGATGGTTTCCAAAAATAAAGCAAACCAATCCTTGCTAATCAGAATTCTTTATAAGAATCTCTCCAACTGACGTGGAACTATAAGGCTTAAGTCTCTCTAAAATGTTATGCAGAGAGATGATAAAAAAGAACAAATCAACTAGTACAGATTCATGTTGCTCTTATCATTGTATCCTTGGTTACAGACTGTACTATTTTTTTGAAAGATGGCAACTAGTCAATCAAATGTGTGTAGGCAATTACTTAACACGGAAAAGTTGAAATAAGTTTCTAATTTTAATTTTCTATAGGTAGTTAGAAACTGGTTCTATTTTCCATAATGTTTTTTTCTGAAGGTAAAAATACTCGAAATTGACCAAAACTCACAGATAATGTATTTTAAAGAATTTAGTCATCAGATGATAGCTACTTAGAAATAGATTCAAAATATTAGTGATTATATAATTGGCACTGAGGACACAGCAAAGAATAAGATGAACATATGTAGTTCTGGACTCTATAGGTCTTAGTTTAGTGGATAAGATCGAAAGCTACGTAAATAAAGTAAGAACTAATTAGAGATTAAAATAGATCCACTGGGAAAAAAAAGATAAGAGTACAGTGACAGTAAGTACAACTTGGAGGCACTTTAGATCCTGGAGAAGTTTTCTATGATAAAGGACATTACATTTGTAATTTTAAGAATGTAAAGAAGGTTAAGGTTTCTTGAAAGAGAAAAACTGAGAAGTACTGGAGATAGAAAAGACATTGGTTTCAGAAACAAAAGAAGCCTGAGGAGAGAGATTCAAGATAAGGTTGCAGGAATTAGTGAGAGAGAACACAAAAGGACGCCTAGACCATAAGTTTGTTTGCTTTTTTTTTTCCTAAACAAAATGGTAAATCATACTATGATAAAGTGTTTCTTTTTAAAGGTATTCTGTGGCTATTTGATGAAGATCAGCATGTGTAAGAGCAAGACGAGAAATCGAAAATTCACTTAAGTTGCTATTTCAGCACCTAAAATATTATCCTTGAGACTCAAACTGTAGTGGACCTGCACACAAGATTAAGATAGATATGAAAGGTGCATATTTGAAGGAATAGAGCTTGATGATATCTGAGATGAAGATGCTAAGAGAAAATGAGCTATCAATAACAATTATCAAATTTCTGGTGAAAGTGGTCAAATCGCGGTGCTGTAAACTATAATGGGGACACAATGAAGAAACAGTGACGGTGAGGGGAAGACAGACAGAGTTCATTAGGTAAGTAACTGTCTTGAGTTGCTAATGAATGATCCAGGAAAGAGGAGGCAAGTAGCCAATTAAATGAGTACACAAACTGGAGAAAATGTCTAGGCTGAAATCCCTGTATTGGAAAAGAAGTGAGTATAGAAACTTTCAAACAAATAAAATGTATAGACACAGCTGCTGCTGCCAAGTTGTTTCAGTTCTGTCTGACTCTGTGCGACCCCATAGACAGCAGCCCACCAGGTTCCTCCATCCCTGGGATTCTCCAGGCAAGTATACTGGAATGGGTTGCCATTTCCTTCTCCAGCATAGACATTAGAATATGCAAAAAATCAATAGAAAAAGGTTCAGTTCAGTCGCTCAGTCGTGTCTGACTTTTTGCGACCCCATGGACTGCAGCATGCCAGGCCTCCCTGTCCATCACCAACTCCCAGAGTTTATCCAAACTCACGTCCATTGAGTCAGTGATGCCATCCAACCATCTCATCCTCTGTCGTCCCCTTCTCCTCCCACCTTTGCCATCAGGTGGCCACATTATTGGTTTCAGTTTCAGCATCAGTCCTTCCAATGAATATTCAGTAGTGATTTCCTTTAGGATGGACTGGCTTGATCTCCTTGCAGTCCAAGGGTCTCTCAAGAGTCGTCTCCAACATCACACACAGTTCAAAAGCATCAATTCTTCAGCACTCAGCCTTCTTTATGGTCCAACTCTCACATCCATACATGACCACTGGAAAAACCATAGCTTTGACTAGACAGGCCTTTGTTGGCAAATGTCTCTGCTTTTTAATATGTTCTCTAGGCTGGTCATAGCTTTTCTTCCAAGGAGCAAGCATCTTTTAATTTCATGGCTGCAGTCACCATTTGCAGTGATTTTGGAGCCCAAAAGAATAAAGTCTCTCACTGCTTCCCCATCTATTTGCCATGAAGTGATGGGACCAGATACCATGAGAAAAAGGTTACTCTGATCAATTATTCAAGGAAGTATTTGAGAAATTAAAACAGGGGAATATGTTTAAGGTAACTGACAGGTAACAAATAGTTAATACATAAACTATTGGACAAAATACTACCATTTTACAGGTGACAGCACAGGAATGAGTAAAACAGAAAAGCTGATAAAGTTTCTTATTCTTGTTTTCAGAAAGGATGTGACTATTTAACTTTTTTGATTGAAATAAAATATATTTACTCATAATTATTGGTTTTTATTGAGGGTTTTATTGATTATAATATTATAAATATTATGCAAATATACAGATTCTATTAATATCTGTAAGTCACCTACCAGTTTAAGCATGTTGTTACCTCTTTGGATTATTTTCTCCTTTTCTAAGCTCACTGATGTATTTGTAAAGATCTTTAAAACTATTACTTAAGGTATTCTTCAATATGGATATCAAGATGTTTGTTTTCATAATATACATAGGTGCTTTATTTGGGTACAAAACTGTATTTACTATTATAAATATTTTACCACAACTGGGCTAAAAGTGTTTGCATTGAGTCAATTTTATTAACTATTTTGAGAATACATTATACTTTTCTGAATTTATGCATATTATAATCATTCAATTAATTCTGTGAGCTCATTTACTTAGTAAGCCCTCACTCTATCAATTTCACAAAGGGGTGCAGGAAGTCTCTCGCTAATATTGTGAATTTATGTTAGTAAATCCATAAAATAATTTAAAAATATCTGAAGCAAACCTGACAGATTATATGTGTATCTATAGATATATTATATGCATTTAATCAATCAGTTAAGTTAGCTGGAGTGAGTTAAAAACTTAACTAAATCTTATTTCAAAAAACTAATACATTCAGTTCCAAAAGTTAAAAGCTGGAAAACTAATCTAATCATTCCATGAGCAAGCATAACCTATCATTACTGGGTTATGATAGTAATTTTTCTAAAGACAGTTTTATGTGAAGTGATAGTTCACAAATGATAATATGTGCAATCATGAGCGTCAAAAGTGCAAAGAGTTTACTTTAGTTCTTAGAAATACACTGTGTAAAATGACTTATTAAAACTCCCTTCAAATCTCTATAAACCTTTAAAACATTCTTAGAACCATCATACCATTATTAGGCCTGAAAGACGCATCTTTATATTCTATGACCTTATGGAAGGAACCTAAACCAGTGAGTGTAATAAACATGAATATCCCAACTGGAAATGTTCCATACAGGTCTTCAGCAATCATGTATTGAATTTAACAGATAGTAAGTGTTCTGAACCTGAGTGATCATCTACATCAGGAGCTAGGGGATCAAGTTATAGTAAAGGATATCATGCCAACAAAGAATAAGGCAGAATACCCTATAACGATGGAAAAGATGGTCTTTCTCCTGGTTTGTCACTTCCTTGTTTACTTACTTCTAGAATATATAAAAATATTTCCAAAATAATCATCACTTTTGTCATCACAGTTATTTAAGAGTTTAATTTTCTCTTGCAATGAAACTGTGACTAATAATACCCAATGTACAGATTGCATCAGTATACAACTTATAATACACATTCAGCAAATATTACTCAAGTACTTATGCTTAGAATTTGTATACTTATTTAATATATATTGTATAATAAATTATGATGGTTGTGCAGTATCTGGTAGCAGCAATAGAGGCAGGGAGAAGTAATTGGACTCTGGATAAAGTATGAAGGCAACATCTTCAAAACATAATTCATGACACTTTACACATTGGTATCAAAGGTTATTATAAATAAATATGCATGACATCTTTGATATGTATGCAGACTACATCATGCAAAGTGCTGGGCTGGGTGAATCACAACCCGGAATCAAGACTGCCAAGAGAAATATTAACAACCTCAGATATGCAGATGATACCACTCTAATGGCACAAAGGAACTAAAGAGGAACTAAAGAGTCTCTTGATGAGGGTGAAAGAGGAGAGTGAAAAAGCTGGCTTGAAACTCAACATCACCAAAATGAAGATCATGGCATCTGATCCCATCACTTCATGGCTAATAGAGGGGCTGGGAAAGTGAATGCAGTGACAGATTTCATTTTCTTGGGCTTCAAAATCACTGCAGATAATGACTGCAGCCATGAACCACTACAATATTATAAAGTAATTAGCCTCCAATTAAAATTAATTAAAAAATAAAAGTTAAAAAAATAAGCTACTTGCTCCTTGGAAGGAAAGTTATGACACACCTAGACAACATATTAAAAAGCAGAGACACCACTTTGTTGGCAAAAGGTCCATACAGTAAAAGTCACAGTTTTTCCAGTACGCATGTATGGATATGAGAGTTGGACCATAAAGAAGGCTGAGCACTAAAGAATTGATGCTTTTGAATTGTGTTGCTAGAGAAAACTTCTAAGAGTCCATTGGGCTGAACGGAGATCAAACCAGTCAATCCTAAAGTAAATCAGCCCTGAATATTCATTGGAAGGACTGATGTCAAAGCTGAAGCGTCAATACTTTGGTCACCTGATGCAAAGAACCGACTCATTGGAAAAGACCCTGGTGAAGGCGTGGCAAAGGATGAGATGGTTAGATAGCATCACCAACTCAATGGACATGAATCTGAGCAAATTCTGGGAGATAGTGGAGGATAAAGGAGCCTGGCATGAGGTCACAAAGAGCTGGACATGACTTAATGACTGAAGAACAAATCAAAGGTGTAAAGAACTAAGGAAAAGCAGGTGGAAGGTATCAACTTAGATAGGAGGGAGTGAAAGTGGAGCCAGTTTTGGGTAAAATAAAAGTTCAATTTCATATGCTATAACCTCGATACTCAGTGGAAATTTAAGTAGAAATGTTTAGCAAATATTTAGCTGTGTGAATTCAGATAAAAGGTTTGACTGGAGATAAATGGCTTATAAATAGTACATGGAATTGGATAAGATCACCAAGGCATAAGTGTAGATAGAGAAAATCACAGGGCCAATATTAAATGCCAGAGCACAACTCTGAGGAAAAATGATGAAACAGGAATGAAATCTGAATAGACACGATCAATAAAAGAAGAAATTAAGAGACAATGGTGTTCTAAAAGCAAAATGAAAGTCAAGGAATAATTACCACCATCAAATGCTATTTCTAACTCAAATGATACAGAAATAGAAATGTCACTGCTGACCTCCCATAGTGGTCACTTAATTGCCTTTGTCTGCACTGTGCATGTATCATATGCATGGGAGTGATTATGGGGAGTTGTGTGTTTGTGGCAGTGGGTAGAAAAATTGAGGGGCATGAACTTCAGATTTAATCAAAGAGAATAAATCCCATTTTAATACTGAGAAACAAATGTTAATAAAAGATCCAGAAGTGTACAAAACAGATATTTGTTTAAATGCTCAGAAAATATTTCAGTTTGTTTTAAATTAACACAGCTGCTTGTAAAAGCTTCACTCAAATTCTAATTCTACCACATACAGAAAACCTAAACAAAATACATGAAAAGGTTGTTTACCGATACCGGACAAAAGGTGTTACAAGACTGTGATAACTAAAGTAAAAAGGTAAATCTTACAATCATCTCAGATTAATGAGAGAGACTCCAAGCCTCAACAAAGGCTGTGTAGAACCATGATCCAACATGCTTGCAGAGCTGAAGGGACAGATATTAGAGTTTAGAAAGGCTAAGGTGGCTATAGGTCTCATAGCAGAATATCAAAGTTAAGAGAGCTACACAGAGAAAAGCATTTCTAAGACTGCATAGAATACCTTCCTCTTGAGTCTCTGGCAGAGTACTGATCTGTACGTGTATAGGGCAAAACTTGAAAACTAAAGAAGAAACAACAACAACAACAACGACGAACATTCCACTAAAAAGTCATGAAGTCAACCCAGGCCTATTTACATTCTCACTAGCCACAATTTAGACACTGCTTAATACACAGGGCACCAGAGAGAATCCACAGCATGACTGTGTGTCAGTAGTGGTGCTCTTCCAGCATGAGAGAATGGGCAGGTCTATACCTACCTTCATCAGAATGACAAGCAAGCTGATTTTAAATAACTTACTATAAATAACTTAGTAATAATAAACTAGTGTTCTGTCATATTAATAATTATATACTGATAATAAGATAATATTAAAATATCTAAATTATTGCTACACTGGAAGATATTATAGTAGATTATGTACTGCAGAAGATAACATCAGTGAACTTGAAGACAGAACATAAACTATCCAAAATGAAGTACACAGAGATGTTTAAAAAAAAATCAGAGCCTCAGGAACCTGGGGGACAAAACCTAGTAATCTCAGACATATAATCAGAATTACAATCCTGGGCAGAAGTACAGGGGTGAAGAGGAAATATATCGAAGAATCTTGTGTGTACATGCTGTCACTTCAGTCTCTTTGTGACTTCACTCTTTGTGACCCTATGGACTATAGCCCACCAGGTTCCTCTGTCCATGGGATTCTCCAGGCAAGAACACCAGAGTGGATTGCCACACCCTTCTCTAGGGGATCTTTCCCGACTCAAGGATTGAACTCCCATTTCTAAATCTCCCTCACTGACAGGTGGGTTCTTTACCACTAGTGCCACCTGGGAAGCCCACTGTCTTCAGTGGCGGTCTCAGAACTGTCTAAATTTGATGAAAACTGAGCTTACAGATCAAAGAAGTTTAGTGAATCTGAAGCATAACAAAGAAAATCATACCAACGCACATCATAACAAAACTGCTGAGTAAAATAAAGAGAAAATTGTAATACTCAGAAAAAATAGAAAGGAACAATGACAACAGTAATAGCCAACTTGGTTGGTAACCATTTCAAGACAGAAAAATCTAGATTTGAAAATATTAAAGAAAAATACTCAAGTCTGTACACTGAAAGTATATAAAATAAAGGCAAGACAAAACTTCTTGCAGAATGAGAAAATTTACTGGCAAGAGATATTCCAGAGTAAAATGAAATGATACTATCAAGGAAATAGTATCTACACAAAAGAATGAAGAGTTCTAGGCAGTTAATGGGTAAGTAAAAATTTTCCCATTTTTATTCCCTCTAGAACAGTTGGTTAAAACAGTTATGGTCAACATTTTGTGAGGTATATAATACATGCAGAAGTAAAATACATTGAATAGTATGCACAATGGGAGGGAAGAAACAGAAATATGCTAATTTAAAAGTCTTACACTCCAAAAGAACTGCTACAAAATTAACGATATGTTAATATGTATCTTAAAAAAATGGTTCCTCAATCTCAGCACTAATGACATTGGAGTTAGATAATTCTTTGTAGGGAGCTTCCGTGTGTGGCTCAATGCTGAAGAAACTGCCCGTCAGTGCAGGTGAGCAGGTTCAATCCCTGAGTAGGGAAGATCCCCTGGAGAAGGAAATGGAAACCCACTCCAATATTCTTGCCTGAGAAATTCCATGGACAGAGTCCATGGGGTTGCAGAGTCAGACATGATTTAGTGACTAAACAATTCTTTGCTGTGGGAGACTCTTGTGTATTATAGAATGTTTAGTGGTTAGAAACCAGCTATTTTTCTAAAATTCCATCAGTGCACACACACACATCTCCAAATATAACAAAAGAAAGTATCTCCAGACATTGACAGATATACCATGGTGCAAAATCATACCAGGTTTAGAAACAATGTCTTAGAATATAAAAGACACACAGTTAATAAATGAATAATAAAGATAAAACAGAATACTCAGAAGTTTTATTTCAAAAGAAAACAAGTTTTTAAAAAAATCAGATGGGACAAAATTGAAAAGGTGGTGGGTTTAAATCTGAAAGTACTAGTAAATTAAACACTCCAAGTAAAGATAAAAATGTGAAATAGGATGAAAAAGATTCGAGTATACACCTTTTTTTTTTTTTTTAATAAGAACCCACTTTCATTATGAATAAGATACAGATGGGTTACAAAACAAGAGGATGAATGTCCATACCATACAAACACTATCAAAAGTAATGCAAGAAAGTACACAAACTTCTGGAGAAAAAACATTGTCAGAATAGAGGAAGATTTCATAATAAGGGACAACAATAATGAACATATATATATACATACATACATATATATAATGAGTTTAAAAACACATAAAGTAGGAGAAAAAAATGAAGTAAATGCAAAAAAATAGATTTAAAAATTCAATTAACCCAGTTATGTCTTCTTTAGAGGACCAACATAGTAAAGGAAAAAAAAAAAAAATTCCTAGCAAGGCTAAAGGGCAGGGTCACAGGTGAGACACAGAGAAGATAACTAAGTCACAAAATACCAATATTAAGAATGAAAAGCTGGAAATCCTACTGACTACTACTATGGACATTAAAAGAATAACAAAGGGAATAAAATGGAGTACTCTATTTCATTGTATTTGACAGTTTAGAAGAAAAGGGTTCTTCAGAAGAACTACTACTGCTTACTTGAGACAAAATCTATATTCTGCATCTGAAAAATTAGAAACTGCCTTATAATAAAAGAATGAAAGCCCAGTTGACTTCATTAGTAAAATTTAACAAAGATTTAAGGAAGAAATTATGCCAATTCTTCAAAAACTCTTGGAGGAGGACACTTTCCATATAATTTTTTGAGTCCAGCACATGCTGATTACGAAAACAAAAGACACAACTACTGGCCCATATTCATTATCAATTTGATACAACAAATCTTAATTTTAGGTAAAATCCAACAATATATAAAAATAAATCAAGGTGGATTTACCCCAGAAAGGAACTCTGATTTAGCGGTGTAAAGCAATCAATATAAACAACATTATTGACAAGATCATGATCGTCTCAATATTTGGAGAAAAATACTGATAACTTCAACACTCATTATTTAAAAGAACATAAAAACTAGTCAACTTGCCACAGGAGGGAATTTAATCTGAAAAGGACATACACAAAACCTGTATAATATTATACTCACTGTTGAAAATTTAAATGCTTTTATCTGCTTTCACTCTGAGATCAAGGAAAAGATGCCCACTCTCAACACCTATTCAATATATATGCATGTCCTGGACAGCAGAGCAACAAGAATGAAACCTGTAATAATAGGGTTTGTTTTTTTTTTTAACTAAAAAAGTCTTTAATCACAAATCACAGAAAAATTTACTATGCTGCTGAGTTTAGAAGGGCAATGTGACACAAGAAGGCTACGTGAAATGTGTACATTTCTCACATGCTCATGCCATCAAACGGCACTGAACACCTAGAAAGCAAACTAAAATCTAAACATTAAAGATACTATAGAAGGATAAATATACACAAAAATATATTTAAAATATACTTAAATAGATAAATTAAATAAATAAATAAAAATATAAAAATACTTAAAAATCAGAAAACATTCTGAGACAAATGAAAGCTCTAAATAAAGACTACATGTTTCTACACTGAATAAATCTAAAATCTGTTTTGAAAATTAAGTGAGCTAGTATAGTCAACCAATTTCAAACATAGATCAAGGTTTATGGCTTTTACCTTATACAGCAAAGCTCCAAATCTGCTTATCAAAACAGTGTGATAATGGCATAAACAAAGAAATCTAGATCAGAAGACCAGAAAAGCAGTCAAGAAATAGACTCATATATATAACCATATATTTTAGAGAGGCACTAAGGTAAGGAACAGAAAGGATTTTTTGTGGATTTTTTGTTTTTTTGTTTTTTAAACAGTTAACTGTGGAACAGTATAATATCAATTTGAGCGAAAACATTAACATTTAATTTATACTTCATTTACAAGTTAATGTGAATTTGATCATAGACATGTCATTTTTTCTAACATCAATTTACTAAAATTTTACTTATATAATGGATATAAACTCATCTAAATTTTAAATATTTTTGTCCTGCCATCTAGATATTGATTTTTATGATTTCACTTCCAAAAACATTAAACTTTTACATAATAAGTTTACCTATTTCTTTTTTTCATGCATCTAATGCACTAGCTTTTTAAAAAACTCACTTCCAACCTTGTTATGTAAGTATTCTCCTATACAGTTTTTCCTAGATTTCTGTTTTTCACTTTTGCCGTTTAAGAAATCTGAACTGTTATGTTCTGTTATTTAAGTTGTTAAATCTCTTTTCAAACGGATGTTCAGTAGGTTGCAGTGTTTATAAACTATTATGTCCTTTCACCATTGAACTGAATGATATGTATTATATTCCCATATTTATTGGGACCAGTTTCTGTGGTTGACACACTTTTCCTATTTGCTCTTGCCAAGTTACCTTGGAAACTTTCTTCTTTTGCTTGCTCAAAAGAGTTCAGGTCTAGCTTAAAAGCACCTTGAACAAAGGCAACCTCTTGTGGCTAAAAAGCCCAGCAGTCCATTAGTTAGACGCAGTACCAGTCACTACTGGTGACAGCCCCTCTGCCACGAAGCCTAACAGAGGTTAGTGCCAAGCAGTGGCAGGAGGCAGACACTACCCTGGGGCTTCTTAGGACTCAGTAAGGTTAGCTGGTCTTGCAAGAAAATTCCCAGTCTGATGCTCCCCCTTCTCCCCTACACCCAGGGAACGGGGAATATCTGCAGACTTGGTCCCTGCTCCAGATCCTATGCTTAAATTCATCTGCATCTACACACTCCCCCCGCCACCACAGGATTCTTCCAGCCAGCTTGAAATCATTGCTAATCAATGCCTCCGCCAGAAAGCTAGGAGTGGATGTAGCCACTAGTCTGTGTAACTAAACCTGTGCAACACTCCTCATGTTCTCAAAGGGCCTGTCCCTAATGAGGTTTCAGCAGTCCATAAGAATGGGAAGGAGACAGCAAGACTTGTTCAATTTCAGTATTTCAGAATCTTACACAGATTATTTTAAATGCAATCCAAAATTACGGGCATCGTGCCTCTTCATTAACACCAAAAACACACCCAAAGTACAATTTTAAGCACCAAAAACTTAAATACAGTTTTCCATTTTTATGTCACTGACTACTGTGTTTTAACCTCTGTATTCTATGTAAAAATATGAGTCCTTGAACTCCATTTACATTCTGCACTAAGCTATTTATTGGAAGTGGGAGGAAACAAGATGGATTAGAACTCTCCATCTGACAAAATAAACAGATGTCTAAATTAAGCATCACTGTATGATATTTATCAAAATTTCCATTTATATAACTGGGTAAGCTGTATGTATTTATTCTATGTAGGCTATAGACGTGCTTGTGAAATGACAAAAACATTACACTCAATGAAAATGTTTCTATTACTATGGAGTATGGGATAAAAATAAGAAATAAGCTGTCATCCCTAACACTGTAATACACAGAAAAAGTAAATAGGTTGGTAATGTGGTTTGAAGGATAAGTTATTCAAAAGGTAGTGTAAAAGGAATAAAAATATACTGGAGTTTAAGGATGTCATTTCCCTACTCATTTTGGTAGCACAGCATTATGATCAGGTATATATCTAGGCAAAATTTGAGTCAAAGAATGGTTCATCAGCTAGATAATATAGCCCTGAATAAGATACATAACTGATACTAATCTTTTTTTTCCATATTAAGAAACTTTAGTTTTCATTGCCTTTGGTTTCAGCATATTTTAATATATTTTTCCTGAATGATAAACTGCTAAAGAATAAAATGTAAGAATCTGATAATTCAAAAATTATTTGAAAAGCTACTGTTAACCAGTTTTGTTTTGTTTTTTTAATGACGAAGTGGGAAAATATATCAATGGAGCCTGAGAATCACAACTATGAAAAGCCACAAGACAGCCAAAAAGTAGATCATAAGACTGGACATAATTCTCTTTGCCAACTTAGCTGATTCACAAAAGTGCTTTAAACACTATATTGCTTATTTTTTAACAATAATCTCTAGAATTTCAAATTCTATCTTCTGTTTTTTGGCATTTCTACAATCCTGGTAAGTCAAAAAGCCTTATTAGATGGACATAGCAAATCACCTCTTTTTAAAAAATAAAAGTACATTAAGAGAAATGAAGATGCATACTGAAAGCATTTCCCCTGAAATCAGGAACAAGACAAGGGTGCCCACTCTCACCACTACTATTTAACATAGTGTTGGAAGTTTTGGCCACAGCAATCAGAGCAGAAAAAGAAGTAAAAGGAATCCAGATAGGAAAAGAAGAAGTGAAACTCTCACTGTTTGCAGATGACATGATCCTCTACATAGAAAACCCTAAAGACTCTTCCAGAAAATTACTAGAGCTAATCAATGAATACAGTAAAGTTGCAGGATATAAAATTAACACACAGAAATCCCTTGCATTCCTATATACTAACAACGAAAAAACAGAAAGAGAACTTAAGGAAACAATACCATTCACCATTGCAACAAAAAGAATAAAATACTTAGGAGTATATCTACCTAAAGAAACAAAAGACCTATACATAGAAAACTATAAAACACTGATGAAAGAAATCAAAGAGGACACAAACAGATGGAGAAACATACCGTGTTCATGGATTGGAAGAATCAATATTGTCAAAATGGCTATTCTACCCAAAGCAATCTATAGATTCAATGCAATCCCTATCAAGCTACCAACGGTATTTTTCACAGAACTAGACCAAAGAATTTCACAATTTGTATGGAAATACAAAAAACCTCGAATAGCCAAAGTAATCTTGAAAAGAAGAATGGAACTGGGGGAATCAACCTGCCTGACTTCAGACTCTACTACAAAGCCACAGTCATCAAGACAATATGGTACTGGCACAAAGACAGAAATATAGATCAATGGAACAGAATAGAAAGCCCAGAGATAAATCCAAGAACTTATGGACACCTTATCTTTGACAAAGGAGGCAAGGATATACAATGGAGAAAAGACAACCTCTTTAACAAGTGGTGCTGGGAAAACTGGTCAACCACTTGTAAAAGAATGAAACTAGAACACTTTCTAACACCATACACAAAAATAAACTCAAAATGGATTAAAGATCTAAATGTAAGACCAGAAACTATAAAACTCCTAGAGGAGAACATAGGCAAAACACTCTCCGACATAAATCACAGCAGGATCCTCTATGACCCACCTCCCAGAATATTGGAAATAAAAGCAAAACTAAACAAATGGGACCTAATGAAACTTAAAAGCTTTTGCACTACAAAGGAAACTATAAGTAAGGTGAAAAGACAGCCCTCAGATTGGGAGAAAATAATAGCAAATGAAGAAACAGACAAAGGATTGATTAATATACAAGCAACTCTTGAAGCTCAATTCCAGAAAAATAAATGACCCAATCAAAAAATGGGCCAAAGAACTAAACAGACATTTCTCCAAAGAAGACATACAGATGGCTAACAAACACATGAAAAGATGCTCAACATCACTCATTATCAGAGAAATGCAAATCAAAACCACAATGAGGTACCATTACACGCCAGTCAGGATGGCTGCTATCCAAAAGTCTACAAGCAATAAATGCTGGAGAGGGTGTGGAGAAAAGGGAACCCTCTTACACTGTTGGTGGGAATGCAAACTAGTACAGCCGCTATGGAAAACAGTGTGGAGATTTCTTAAAAAACTGGAACTAGAACTGCCATGTGACCCAGCAATCCCACTTCTGGGCATACACACTGAGGAAACCAGATCTGAAAGAGACACGTGCACCCCAATGTTCATCACAGCACTGTTTATAATAGCCAGGACATGGAAGCAACCTAGATGCCCATCAGCAGATGAATGGATAAGGAAGCTGTGGTACATATACACCATGGAATATTACTCAGCCGTTAAAAAGAATTCATTTGAATCAGTCCTAATGAGACGGATGAAACTGGAGCCCATTATACAGAGTGAAGTAAGCCAGAAAGATAAAGAACATTACAGCATACTAACACATATATATGGAATTTAGAAAGATGGTAACGATAACCCTATATGCAAAACAGAAAAAGAGACACAGAAATACAGAACAGACTTTTGAACTCTGTGGGAGAAGGTGAGGGTGGGATGTTTCAAAAGAACAGCATGTATACTATCTATGGTGAAACAGATCACCAGCCCAGGAGGGGATGCATGAGACAAGTGCTCGGGCCTGGTGCACTGGGAAGACCCAGAGGAATCGGGTGGAGAGGGAGTGGGAGGGGGGATCGGGATGGGGAATACGTGTAAATCTATGGCTGATTCATATCAATGTATGACAAAAGCCACTGAAATGTTGTGAAGTAATTAGCCTCCAACTAATAAAAATAAATTAATTAATTAAAAAAAAGAAAAAAAAATGAAATCTAATTTTAAATTTAATGTGATTTTACAAATAGGAGTAAAACAAAGACGACTGAAAAGTAATAATTAACCCTAGTGAGGCTATCTCAGGAAAGATCACACTTGAAGAGTTCTAAGACCTCAGTGACATAAACTACATGGTCCCATCAAAGAAATAGATCTAAGGATACGTGAACTTCTCTCAACTCTAAGGGAGCCATTCTACTTATGGCAATTTTTAGTATTTTTTGATGTGTGTGTGTGGGGGGGGTACTATTTATTAGGCATTGGTTAATTTTTTGTTATATTCCTTTTTTCCTGTTTCAAAGTCATATTCAGGACATAACATTGCATTAAATCATCCTGTCTTAGGCTCCCGTGAGCCATGATGTTTCTCAGAAAGTTTTCCTTTTTTTGATGACTTTGACAATTTTAAATATTCAGTTCAGTTGCTCAGTTGTGTCCAACTCTTTGAGACCCCATGAACCGCAGCACGCCAGGCCTCCCCCTGTCCATCACTAACTCCCGGAGTCCACCCAAACCCATGTCCATTGAGTCCGTGATGCCATCCAACCATCTCATCCTCCATCATCCCCTTCTCCTCCTGCCCTCAGTCTTCCCCAGCATCAGGGTTTTTTCAAATGACTCAGTTCTTCGCATCAGGTGGCCAAAGTATTGGAGTTTCAGCTTCAAAATCAGTCCTACCAATGAACACCCAGGACTGATCTCCTTCAGGATGGATTGGTTGGATCTCCTTGCAGTCCAAGGGACTTTCAAGAGTCTTCTCCAACAACACAGTTCAAAAGCATCAGTTCTTTGGCATTCAGCTTTCTTTATAGTCCAACTCTCACATCCATACATGACCACTGGAAAAACCATAGCCTTGACTAGATGGACCTTTGTTGACAAAGTAATGTCTCTGTTTTTTAATTTGCTGTCTAGGTTGGTCATAACTTTTCTTCCAAGGAGTAAGCATCTTTTAATTTCATGGCTACAATCACCATCTGCAGTGATTTTGGAGCCCAGAAAAATATAGTCAGCCACTTTTCTGCTGTTTCCCCATCTTTTTCCATGAAGTGATGGGTCCGGATACCATGATCTTAGTTTTCTGAATGTTGAGTTTTAAGCCAACTTTTTCACCCTCCTCTTTCACTTTCATCAAGAGGCTCTTTAGTTCTTCTTTACTTTCTGCCATAAGGGTGAAAATTTTTTAAGGATTATAGATGAGATATTCTGCAGAATATACCTCAATCTGAGTTTGTGATTTTTTTTCATAACAATAGGATATACTGTAAAATAACAACATAATATATTGCAAAATATTCACAGTGTATATTAAGCTGACAGCAAGAAGGCAATTACGGGGTTTTGGAGGATGACCCCAGAAGTTAAGAACCATCATCATTACATAAGATTAACTGTTAATAAGACTTACCACTGAGGTTAGCCATGACCATCTGGCTGGGAGAGTGTCGCCAGGTTTTTGCACCATAATGTCTCCACCTTCCTTTCTTTACTTCAATTCCCGAATGCAAGTCACTAATCACAGGCCACTCTTTTGGGATGAAGTTAGGTTCCCATTCGTTAAGGGGGAGTATCTATATAAACTCTGCAAAATTATTTTATACAGGAAATTTTTCACTTCTCCCCTATTTCCTATGTTCAGTTGTTTATATCAATATGAACTCATTAAGTCTTATCTTCTTCAAGTCATGATCTAATAGTACATTTTCTCTCTCATTTTTTCCAGTTTTAGCCGCCAGGAAGCTCTTTCAGTTGTTTCCTATTTCCACTTGACATACCTCCATCATTGTTTGATGGAGTTGTATCTGGCATTTTACTTTCTGGGACAACAAGCTGCTTAGAGTTCATCTCTTATATTCCACATAATCGATGATACCAGTATCATCTAGTATCATCCATTTCTCCAAGGACTGTATTAGAAACCAAGGTCCAGATGCAGATTGTGTACACTGCCACTGGGACATTTTTTCTGCTAAGTCTTTCTATGAACAGAACTAGAAAATTAATTCTTTAACTATATATACATACATTATATACTGGAGTGGGTTGCCATGCCCTCCTCCATATGCACAAACTAAAATACAAAATGGAGACCAGCCATGAAAACTTCCTGAGCAGGAAATACCATTTAAGCCATATAAGTGAAACTTAATTCACCCTATTCTGCAAAACAAGGAAAAATGAACTTGAGCCACTTATTGCAAGTGCCTCTGTAAATCATAAATGATTACCCCAAATTGACATGAGGCAACCACTTTTAACCAATCACTGATCACTAGGTAAACTAATCCTGTAATCAATCATTATACAGAATATAGAGTCTCTGCATTTTTACTATATAAGCTGTCTTATAATATACCTCTGAGCCTCGTTCTACTGTTGGTTTGAGAACTCCCAGTCTGCCAACTGTCATTATATGCATATATGCACATGTAATAAATTCTCACTAAAATCTACCTTGATCTATGGTTTTAATTATTACACTTCTCGATTTGGCAGTATTTACATTAACCCATATACAGAAACATAATTGTTTATCCATATCTCTCTGTATCTAGTCTGTGTTAGACATGAGTTCATATGGTTTAGTGTCTTCCTCTAAACCAGTGATATTTGATTTATTCTAGCCTTCTCCCCTTTCTTATCTGTAACTTCCCCCTTCAATAATGAGAAACCTGGTTCCCACCACCTTTCTATTCTTTTAATTACCCATTCAATCAATACCAGTATAGAAGCACAGCACTTTCAGAATTATTCACCTGTATGGAGTGAGCCTTAGTCAAAGTTCCTAGAAAGTACCTTGTTACTTCTTAGGAAGTGACAGCTCTCATTAGGATTTCAGTCAGTCTGGTAATGTTTTGTTTCTATGTTCCACTCAAGGATTTCACTCAAGTATCTTGAGGTTTATATTGCAGTTTATACTTAAATACATATTTGATGGGCAAACTATCACCTTAATAAGCAATGATATTTTATAGTATATCCTATTATTAAAGGGTTAAGTACACTACTTTTCCTTATTTTATATCATTAGTATTATTAGCTATTAATAGTAGATAGTATGACTGGAAAACGAGAAATTTAATTTTCTTAATTAACAGGTGGCAGCATACTGTGCTTTTTAAAACGAATTTGAGCGTTTGAAAGACACTGGCAGCATGTTTGAAGTGAATTGTACTATCATTGATAACATTACAAAAATTGTTAAAGGGCTATTACCACAATTCTATTTGCTTCTATTGTTAAACATAAGGAACTCAAAATCTGGGGAAGCTCCCTGGCAGTCTGGTGGTTAGGACTTGGTGCTTTCACCGCAGTCACAGGCAATCCTTTAAGAAACTGTGAATAAAGGTATTTTGCCCTTTCACATACATAGATACAACTCATTAAATGTATGTATGCAAGACAATAACAGGTATAAGAGTACCTGACAGCACCATTTATTACATAGTTCACCTTAAACTCACCTGGTAACTGGGATGACTACCTGGTGTTAATTGAATTCTTCAACGGAAAAAAAGAACTTAATTTGTTAACGGCAGAAAGTAGTTTTATAACTGGGAGCAAAGCATCCACAGAAGTTAAGCTCCTACCCACCCCTCTTCCAGATTCTCTCACAGAAGCTAGGAGATGAGTCACAGCTGGCCTTGGATGTTACATTCCAAAGAGTATTTCCAGGTCCTCTAGAAAAACCAGGAAAACATCCTAATAGGTTTAGCTGGCAAGGAGCTTTTTTAGCTTTTAAAGAGATTTAAATACAATTCAAGGAAATGAAGAACTTAATAATACCAGGTTTTTAAGTTAAATACTCTAAGGAAAGAAACAGAGAGAAGAAGTCTCCCCTATTTTCAAGAGAGAGAACAAAGCCTCATTTTCTTCATCCATATTTGCCCTTACTCCTACTGAAGAACCGGAGAAGGAAATGGTAACCCACTCCACTATTCTTGCCGGGGAAATCCCAAGGACAGGGGAGCCTGGCAGGTTGCAGTCCATGGGCTCACAGAGTCAGACATGACTGAGCGACTAAATGACAACTAAAGAACAGCGAGTTTTTCAAGAACTATTTCAAGGAAAAGCCTGGTACAACTGAGACCCAAGTCTAACTAGAAGCTTTTTTCATGGAATATCATTTTCACTCCAAGGACCAACTAAAAAACTACTATTAAATTTACGATAACCCTATATGCAAAACAGAAAAAGAGACACAGATGTACAGAACAGAATTTTGGACTCTGAGGGAGAAGGCGAGGGTGGGATGTTTCGAGAGAACAGCATCGAAACATGTATATTATCTAGGGTGAAACAGATCACCAGCCCAGGTTGGATGCATGAGACAAGTGCTCGGGGCTGGTGCACTGGGAAGACACAGAGGGATCGGGTGGAGAGGGAGGTGGGAGGGGGGATCGGGATGGGGAATACATGTAAATCCATAGCTGATTCATATCAATGTATGGCAAAAACCACTACAATATTGTAATTAGCCTCCAACTAATAAAAATAAATGGAAAAAAAATTTACTTGGGCAAAATATCCCCTTGAAAGTAAATTGAGTTGGTCACTTGAAAGGAAATAACTGAGTACCTGTTGCCAATGATATAATTCAAGCTTTTAGTCAAAACTTGTATTTCCTATCACATGCCTGATGTAACATGTAAAGGCTTATAAAGGCTGATACCAGTGATAATAAATATTTATTGATTGATTGATAAATAAATATTCTTTGATGTTGTGTAATAAAACATGTTGACACTGAAAAGAACTGCTTAACTCTGTGAACTCATACTTTCCAAATGACCAATATATGATGCTATAAAATTATGGGCAAAAAGACCCATTCACAAAGCAAGATAATCCAATGGATTTTAAAATAATTCAAACAGATTCTTTATGCGGTTAAAATTTCACATTGCATCTAAATGTTAAGAAACTACCCCTTTCCAGTATAGTTCAACAATCACTTTGGCCACCTGATGTGAAGAGCTGACTTACTGGAAAAGACCCTGATTCTGGGAGATTCAGGACAGGAGGAGAAGGGGGCAAGAGAGGATGAGATAGTTGGATGGCATCACTTACTCAATGAGTCTGAGCAAAATCTGGGAGATGGTTAAGGACAGGGAAGCCTGGTGTGCTGCAGTCCATGGGGTTGCAAAGGGTTGGACACAACTGAGTGACTGAACAACAATAACAATAATCACACATACTCCTCCCTCTTTCAAATATGTGTTGTTTGAAACTGAATCTTCTTTACACTTTTGAGACAGGAGGAACTTACAGTTACCAGGCGGGGGAAGGATGGGAGCGCAGGGATAGATTGGGAATTCGGGACTGGCATGAACACTGTTATACTTAAAACATACAACCAACAAAGTCCTATGTAAAAAATAAATAATTGTTTATTAAAAACACAGCATGTTACAAGAGTCTACGGCAAAAGCAAACATGAAAACCCAGCTGTGCTCCCTTATGCCTGGTGTTAGAGACTCTTGCAAAACAAACTATTTGTTATTTGAGAAGATAGTTATATTCTTAAAAAAATGTTAATATGCAATTGACAATGTTTTTAATCTAATTTAAAATAACTAGTAATATTTACTATTTTTAGTTTCTAAATAATATAGATAGACATAACTGAAATAGCAACTTCAGGATTTCCAAAGATTCTTAAGAGGGAAAAGGATTCTATAGGTCAAAAACCATGAGAACCATACATTTAGAGAAATAAGAGAGGAAAAGCAGCTGAGAAATCAAATATACATATAGCTGTTTTGCAAACATGTCTTACAAATGTTAACAGCTATTGATCTGTAGAGCTGATTGCTATAAATTAAACAATATAGCAGGTTTTAGATACATAAGCAGCCAAAAAGCAACAATAAACCTGACTTTTTTCAGAATGGAGAGAATAGCATGGAAACATATATACTAACATATGTAAAATAGCCAGTGAAATTTGCTGCATGACTCAGGGAAGCCAAACCAGGGCTCTGTGACAACCTAGAAGGGTGGGATGGGGTAGGAGATGGAAGGGACTCTCATGAAGGAGGAGACATAAGTATACCTACGACTGATTCCTGTTGATGTATGGCAGAAACCAACACAACATTGCAATTATCCTTAAATTAAAAATAAAAAAGGGAAAAAAAAGCCACTCTGATGGTTAAAGACTTAAAATGGCTCTTAGGCCTCCGATCATCCTTAGACAGTCAATGAAATACAGTCCCCAGGGAAGGCGAATTTTCCTTTGCCCACTCCAATACTGTCAGGAAGACAGTGGCTAGGGAACAATTTCGCAGAGACTAGATCCTGAGCCTAGAGAGAAAAATGAACGAATACTTATTACCTATCCATCGGAGGCATCTTTATTTAGGCCTCAAAACAATTCTCTCAACAAAATATTTCTGCCCCTCTATAAAAATAACCTAAGACACAGGAAATTAAAGTAACTTGCCTAAAATCACAGGGGTAATAAGTTGTGCAGGCAGCATTTAAGCCAATGTTATATCAGATAACCATCTTTACTTATTAAAATATACTTACTTGTTCATTCATTTATTCAGCACATTTTGAATAGTTATTCTGTAAACAACACAGTGTATGAAACTAATTAGAAAAAAGCAATAATAATCTTGGATTTTGCCTTCAAGTAGTTGATAGGCTCACTGGGAGGTAAGACATGCACCTGAGTATTAATAATAGAGAAAATATGAAGCAATTGATGGGTTTGTACAAAATGATAACCTTCAATGACAGATTATCAGAAAAGACTGGTGGAAAAGTCATCCTAGTAAAATGCTCTAGTGTTAACATATGCCTCCATTTCATTCTTTTTCCTCCGAAGTCCAGTTAGACTCTGGATATGTTAACCACGTTAAAAAAATAAAAATCTATTTGCTAGAACGAGAAGAACATTTGGACATAAAAGTGGTGAAAGAATACATCAATGAGCAGAAATGATTTTTAGTTAAGGTGATTTAAAAAAGGTATGTATACTGCCATGTATGCAAGGAATTGATTTTTAAATACTCTGATCTGAAAAACTGCAATTATAAGTTTAATATATGTGCTGCCGAAGCGAGCACTGCAATTATAGGTTTAAAGCAAAAACTTAGGATTATAGTGAGGCATAGTGTATGAGTCAAAAGAGGCCATGAGGATAATTACAATATTTTCAATTTAGAAACATGGTGCCTATGTTCAGAGATTCACATTCTGTAGGTAATGTAAACATTCAAGATAATATCCTATAGTGAGAAAAAAAAATAGAGCAGAGTTAAGGGAAATAAGAATGATGGGGGAGTTTCTTTGAGGTGATATTTGAGCAGAGACCTGAATAAAACAAGTGTTGATGTTCATAGTCTCTGAGTTGTGTCCGACTCTTCTGCAACCCTTTGGACTGCAGCCTGCCAGGCTCCTCTGTCTATAGGATTCACCAGGCAAGAATACTGGAGTGGGTAGCTGTTTCTTTCTCCAAGGGATCTTCCCAGCCCAGGGACTGAATCTACATCTTCTGCATTGCAGGCAGATTGTTTACTACTAAGTTACCAGGGAAGCCCAAATAAAGGAAGTAACAATATCAGGGAAAATATTCCCAGGCAATGGGACCTGCAAGTGCTAAATCCAAGAGGAGCATGACGTTGCAAGATAATGGCCACTTTTTCGCTGCTGCAATTCTTTCAGGATTTTTCACCTTAAAGTTGTCTTGCTGATTTTTTTCTTTACTAGATTATTGCCTATTTCTTTTTTTTTTTTTCATTTACTTTTATTAGTTGGAGGCTAATTACAATATTGTAGTGGTTTTTGCCATACGTTGACATGAATCAGCTATGGATTTACATGTGTTCCCCATCCCGATCCACCCTCCCACCTCCCTCTCCACCCGATCCCTCTGGGTCTTCCCAGTGCACCAGGCCCGAGCACTTGTCTCATGCATCCAGCCTGGGCTGGTGATCTGTTTCACCCTAGATAATATACATGTTTCGATGCTGTTCTCTCGAAACATCCCACCCAATGCTCATCGCAGCACTATTTATAATAGCCAGGACATGGAAGCAACCTAGATGCCCATCAGCAGATGAATGGATAAGGAAGCTGTGGTACATATACACCATGGAGTATTACTCAGCCATTAAAAAGAATTCATTTGAATCAGTTCTAATGAGATGGATGAAATGGGAGCCCATTATACAGAGTGTAGTAAGCCAGAAAGATAAAGACCAATACAGTATACTAACGCATATATATGGAATTTAGAAAGATGGTAACAATAACCCTATATGCAAAAGAGACACAGATTATTGCCTATTTCTATAATAGGTTCCCAGAAACTACTCTTTATTAATGCCCTAAACTGTGCAGGGAATTTTCATCTGTGCTACTGTCAAGACACACAACGGTCATTACAACATTGTAGTCGCCATTTCACCAATGAGAAAAATTAGATGATTTGCCCAAGGCAATACTGTGGGATTTGGATTTGAATTCAGTGGTGCACCTCAAAGCCCTCTCCCTCTCTTGAATGAAATGCCCAGGGAAGTTTAAGTTGATTTTTTTGAATACTCAGGTCTCAGAAAGTATTCTAGACACTATAATGAGACCAATTTTATGGATATTGGGAAAATGACTATCAAAGACTGCTGGACACAGAGAAGAGACTAGGAATTTCATAGCATACAACTCTTTCACTTTCCGTGAATCACAAGCACTTTGTGGAACACTGATAAGGGCTACATCACAGTCCTCATCAAACACTTCCAGGAAACAGGCATCCAACATTCCAGGGCTTGACACATGTACATTCTGAAGCATGTAAAATATTTCAGCTGGAGAACAGAACTCATTGTTCATAGGAGTGACAATTCTAGACACTATTTTTATTTTCTGTATAAATCAAAAAGCGGTAGGTTGTCAATAATTTTAATACTCTATGTAAAATTCTATACTTCCCCAATATAACTGTTCATACATGAGAATATCCCATCTATGGATAAGGAGCAGTTTACCAGTTTACTGGAGGCTGGCCACCTCCTTCCAATATCTAGTGCTCATGTACACCACAGAACACAGGCCTTTAAGCATAGTGAGACCTGAAACTGCTTTTCTTTGAAAATAAGTATGTGGTCTAACTTGAGGAAAAAACATTAAAGAATCTTCTATCTGCAAGACCCAGGTCTGGGCCATTCACTGATTTGTATTCCAAAGTTTCATAGCAGTTAAAGCAAACTGGATATGTGTAGTTTCTTCAGATTTACAGATGTTTATCCAATTTAGTAGATGAGTACATTTAAGAAGTAAAATATTTGCAATGATTATGATAAAAATATTAAATGTACTTTATATAAAGGGCTCATTTCAATAAATGACATTATACACAGAAAGCCCTAAAAGACCTCACCAAAAAATGGTTAGAATAAACAAACTCAGTAAAGTTGCAAGATAAAGAGACAATACATAAAAACCCTAAAATTTGAACAGAACCAGAAAAGACCCCAAATAGCCAAAGCAATCTTAAAGCTAGATGTATCACACTTTCTGATTTCAATCAAGACTACAAAAGCTATGATAATCAAAACAGTATTGACTAGCATAAAAGCAGACACACAGAGCAATGAAGCAGAGAGCCCAGAAGTAAATTCACACTTATATGGTCAACCAATCCACAGCAAAGATGACCAAAATAAATGATATAGAAAAGACAACCACTACGGTAATTGGTTAACTGGATGGCTACGTGCAGAAGACTCAAACCGGACCACTAATCTCATACCAAGTACAAAAAGAAACTCAAAATGTGGTCAAGAATCAAATGTAATACCTAAAACCACAGAATTTTTAGAAAACATAGGCGGAACGCTGACCCCAGTCTTAGTAATATTTTTTCAATCTATCTCTTCCAACAAGGGAAACAAAAGCAAAAAATAAATGAGACTGCTAACTAAAAAGCTTTTGTGCAGTGAAGGAAACCATCAGTAAAACAAAAAGTGAGCCTACTGAATGGGAAGTAATATTTGCAAATAATACAGCCAGGAAGTAGTTAATATCCCAAATACACAAAGAACTAGTACAACACATGAAAAAACAAGGTGATTGTAAAAATGGGCAGAGGAATTGAGTAGATGTTTTTCCAAAGATACACAGGTGGTCAACAGAAACACAAGAAGAGGATCTACACCACTCATCAGGAAAAGGCAGATCAAAGCCACAATGAGATAGTTCTTTTATCTTGGCTGTAGTTTCAGGGGATGTTTAAATTGCATTTGTAGTTTATTTTCCACATATTATGTTTCTTAAAAATAACACTTTACCTTTGATATAGAAACATTTCAAAATTTGTAGGATTTTCAGCTTTTGATATGCTGAAATTTCATAGGTAATAGGAATATTTGCTTAATAAAGAGATAAGAGGTTAAAGTAATTGCTTTTCTTCATAATATACTCAAATGTGAAGTTTACAACACACTAAGCTCAAGTCTTGGAATCTAGACTTTAATTTCAACAACTGTGTGTTTCATTTACCTTTGGCTTACAGAATGATTAAGTTTTAAATTCTCTGATCCTCCCCCAGAGAAAAAATACTTTATGCATGCATGAAGTGTCTACTGTCAATTACTATTTTAACCAAATCATCAGAAACCATAGGAGTCTTCTGTGAGTACATCGATGGTGGCCTATATATAAAACAACATTTTTTGGTGAATTTGGACAAACAGCCTTTGCCAGAGCGAAATGGACTAATGTCTCCACTGAGGCATAGAATTTTGAGAGAGTCACAGTTATTTTATTGAAGTTTAACTGTACACAGACAATTAAGGAAGAATCTGTGCAGATGCACTGTTTCTTCAGATTTTTTCTTTCTCATAGCTTTTCAAATCAGTCAGAAAATTGTCTCTCTGGTTCTGGCAGTAAGTGCTGCATGTTACCCAGTAAGAAAATTGCTCAGTGAAGGTTTTAGTTCTTGTTATTTTTTTCCCAAAACTCAGAATCAAAGTTCATTATAAGATGCTGTCAATTCAGTGGTATGAAAACCTGTGTTAACAAACAGAAAAGGGCAGTCTATTGGGGAATATAGTAGAAGGCTCCGAAATGAAGTTTAAGTGGAACAAAACCTCTTGAGTAAGCATTAATATCCTGCACTATTCAACACATGCCTTTCACTACTTTAAGTGCAGTTCAGATTGAGTTTTGCAAAGAATCATTCAAAATCAGTCAACATAAGAGACCTACTCAGGAAAAAGAGGGGGTCATTATAAAATTTTCTGAGTCTTTAAAGTGAAATTCTTAAAATATTAAAATTACAAGTAGCTATTTACTTTGTCTTCCTTTGACTGGTAGATTAAAACAGAATATCAGAAGTTCAGTATTATTTGAAAGATATATTATACACAGAGGTAGGCATGGTAGATTCACTGCAAAAATATACCCTCCATGTATCCATGTCTTTTCTCTAAAATGTAGCTCCTCCCATCAAGAGGTAGAACCTCTTTCCCCTTGAATCTGGATGATCTTACAACTTTGGCCAAAAGAGAAAAAAAAAAAAACAAAGATGCTGTAAAAAACAAATGAAGACCATCTAAATGAGAACAAGCAAAAGATATTTAATCAGAGTTTGCTATAGCAAGGGAGTCAGCCACTGATGCTTGCAATGAACAAGAACAGTGGAAAAGCTTTCAGTTCAGTCGCTCAGTCGTGTCCAACTCTTTGTGACCCCATGAACCGCAGCACACCAGGCCTCCCTGTCCATCACCAATGCCTGGAGTTTACCCAAACTATGTCCATTGAGTCGGTGATGCCATCCAACCATCTTATCCTCTATCGTCCCCTTCTCCTCCTGCCCTCAATCTTTCCCAGCATCAGGGTCTTTTCAAATCAATCAGCTCTTCACATCAGGTGGCCAAAGTATTGGAGTTTCAGCTTCAACATCAGTCTTTCCAATAAACACCCGGGACTGACCTCCTTTAGGATGGACTGGCTGCATCTCCTTGCAGCCCCAAGGGACTCTCAAGAGTCTTCTCCAACACCACAGCTCAAAAGCATCAATTCTTCTGCACTCAGCTTTCTTTACAGTCCAACTCTCACACCCACACATGATCACCTCCTTCTAAGTTGATCATTCACTGATTTCCCTGAATTTCCTACATGCAGATTAAGTTTCTTGTAATGGGAAGACCCAACATCAGCTTTAATCACAAGAGGTATACTGACATGACTCGAGTTATTTCTTGCTGCCTTGGCTTTCTTTTCCCATATTTGGTTTTTAAGGCTTCCCATAGAATCTGAGGGTAGCTAATATATTACCAAAAAATATCATTTTCCCCCAAGTTAGCCAGAGTAATTTTCTGGCTTTTGGAACAAGGAATCCTAGGTAGTAAGGCAGCTGGATGTCCTCACTAAGGAACTGGTGAAAAAAATCAAACCTTAGCTAAGGAGCTAATCTTTCTTTATTTAGGCTAACATTTCTTCTCATAGCCTTACTAATCTTCTGTGATCATGATAATCTTGATCTATTCTGGGCTACGTTCCAAATACTTTTGTGAAGGCTTAGACTAAGAACTTGCAGTTAATATTTTCTTGGTGGTTTAGTTGCTAAGTTGTGTCTGACTCTTGCGACCCCAAGGACTGTAGCCTGCCAGGCTACTTTGTCCATGGGATTCTCTAGGCAAAAGTACTGGTGTGGGTTGGCACTTCCTCCTCCAGGAGATTTTCCCAACCCAGGGATCGAACCTGAATCTTCTGCATTGAAGGCAGACTTTTCACCAACTGAGTCACTAAGGGAGACCATATAAAGACCACTGCAATTGCTGCATCCATACTAAGTTATAGATAAGGATTTATTCTTCCTTTACAGCTACAGTCCATAAAAACTGGACACCCACATTCAAGACACCCAGAAATGCCCCACAGTGAACTTGGCTCTTCTTTGCTTAGGTAGTTGATTGTGCTTAGATAATAAGTAACTTCCCTTCTGCAACCTGAGCTCATAATATCATATTCCTCTGTGCCACTATTAAACATCTTTTTTTTAAAATTCACAGTTATCTATGCTTCATCATGAACTTTTTGAAAGGACCGTTTTCACTTTAAATAATAGGAAAACAAGAAAAGTGTGGGTACAAATGTTTGAGTGTGTAGGTATGTACTTCTGTAGTTTAACTTTTATATTAACTGTTGTTATGGATTCTCAGAGAGGTTATGAATGCAAATCATGAACCAATAAAGTATTCACAAGCTGGTAAACCAGATATCTGGTTCAAATTTTAGCTAAAGAATTTGGATCAGTCATTTAATTTCTAAGTCATGTTTTCCATCTATGTTTTAGAGATTGGAATGGAGGATAACTAAAAGTACTGTTTTGAAGTTAACCACAAGTAAGAGTTTAAACTACTGAATATAGAGTATTCAATAGAATTTTAGATATTTTAGTTATTTAATAAAGCTAATGAACACTGTTGTGCTTCACCTTTAATGAATCATTTAAGAATATATAACATGAAATGTAACTAACACAGTAAGAAACAAAGGAAAAAATAAGAATTTTATAAGATTATGTTTTTAAGTCTTGGTTTTAAAGATTTAGGAGGCAAAAACCAAAATTTTAAGAACCATCTTCCATATACATTGATTATTATATTTATGGATTAAGACAGCATTTTTAAAAGGAACATCAGATAGAAAAAAAGTGACTTAGAAAACGATTTTCCAAGTCTGACTGACACATAGTCAAGGGAATTTGAGAAACACTAAAAATGCTCCTCAAGTGCCCAGTTAGCACAGAGAAAATCTGTAAAGCACTTCTGAAGTACTCCAATTTGTAGAAGACTGCTTAACATTCTCACTGAGTGAACATTCAGGTGAGTGGTGCTAATCTGTTAGATGATGCAAAAAATTAGATACACCTATCTGAGTGCAAATGAGATGACCTGAAAATTCTAATTCCACACCGATTTACATTATTAGTGAATGAAAAGACTAGTTTCCTTAAACATTAAGGAAGTTCAGAAGAATCCATTTCCAGCAGTGGATAAGTTACTATATATATATATATATATATATATATATATACACACACATACATATTCAAATATGTTATTTTACTATATGCTGTCCTATAAGCTACCCTAAAAGAGACATGTGTTAATCTCTCTTGGTTGAATTATGCTTTGAGAGGCATCCAGTTTAGAAATACAGTAATACCTTTCACCATACATATTCTTGTTCTTAGTATCCTGAAATTTTCAATTAATCTGTTGATATCTAGTGTTCTTTTCTTCTGATAACAAACAGTGCCTCCACTTGATAACCTGTTACAGGTGTTATTATAGTAATGAACAGAAGGTATATTAAAACACTGTAGATTGATTTTAAATTTAGCATACACAGAATGGTAGACAAATATTATAGAATCTAATAAAATCCTTCTAAATCAAACACACCCTAAATCATTCAACCTTTTAGAGAGAAATTCACAGGAAAAAAATGAGAAACAAAATTCTTGTACAAATTATACTACATCTAGGTATATCAAGCAGTTTTCAGTTTACTGCCATTTCAATCCAAATCCCTGCCTTTGAAATGAGATAACTATTTTGGAAAATATTCTCCCTGTAATTTAACTGGGCTTTCTTTTTTTTGTTTGTTTGTTTGTTTGTTTTTTTTTAACTGGGTAAAGAATCCACCTGTAAAGTAGGAAACATAGGTTCAATTCCTGGGTCAGGAAGATCCCCTGGAGAAGGGAATGGCAATCCACTTGCATATTCTTGCCTGCAGAGTTCCATGGGCAGAGAAGCCTGGCAGCTATAGTTTTAATATTTGAATTTCTGAATTCATGCCTGGCTACTTACATTTCCAGGACAGTTATGATTATGCATATTATAAATATCACTTTTTAATGTGCTTTTCATTATCTTACTAATAAAATCCTGTCTTAGATATGTTATCTTTCTGGGAAAACAGCAAGTTATAATGAATGCTAAGGAAAATTTTGTAGTCTTTGCAAGACTTTCTTCAATCACTTTGACCATATGACATCACCAGTTTCCCAAAAGTGTTAAGAATCACTTTTGCTGATTTCTTTTTTCCCCCTAAAATTCATTCTATCAGAAAAGTCAAAGCATAAATGCTCTCATTGTAGCATCTGAAAGAGTGCTAACAAGAATAAGGAAAATGTAATGTTTCATATTAAAGACATTTTTTAAAAAGGAACAGAAACAAAGGAATTAACTAACTTAAAGTGGAATTCAGTCATGCTCCGAAATATTGGAAGTGATGAGCTAAAACAGTGACAAATTCAGCTACTAGAATTTAGAAGCCATGTTAATACTATTAAATACTTAATCAAATGAAAAAACTGACTTAAAAGCCTTCTCCAAAGGTAGGTTGCTATTCAATGACTCTTAAGAAACTGTATACACAGATATATATTACTAACAAAAGTATTTCTATATAATATTTAACAGTAAAGGCAAACATTAGATGCTGGATATACATGTCTATATATTTTAAAGCATATATAAGATTGTTTATATAAAATGTCAGGTACACTTGTAAAACGGGATAAATGACAACACTACAGCCAGAACATTGCTGAGCTCTAATTTACAAAAATAACTCTAATTTCTTTGACAAGTTAGAGACCAAGTACCATGATTTTGATACAAGAGGAGCAGCATAAGGGGAACATACAGCAAGACTAAAATAAAGATTTTGAATGAAGAAATTTCAGAAGACAAGTTTAAGATTTTCTCCATAAGTGAAACAGTTGAATTAAACTGACTTATTACAGACCTTCAAATGCAAATATTTTATCTCTTAACTCAGCTGCAGAAACTCTACAGGAAGGTATTTATAGTACTATACAACAAAAACAACAACAGAAAATTGAGCTACTAGTGGAAAAGAGTTATATGTTATTGATATTTTTACCAAAGAGTATCAAATAACCACAAAAGTAATGTTCCAGTCGAATTATTTTAATTTAAAAAGTTATACTCTATACGTAATTGTACAGGTTTTTCTTGGTAGATACATAAAGTTATGTACACTTTTACAATTACTGATTTCATTAGGTTGTAGCTAATTTTAGAAGAATCTAGCCTCCCCACCACATGACTTAAGCCATGTAAAAGTAAAAATCATGTGTGCAATAACACTGGCTTTTCTGTGATACACATTAAGGACAAAAATGACTCCCAGAAATGAAAAGCTCAATAGACTACAACACTGGTATAATGGCAAGTCTGCTATGGATTCCCAATTTCTACAAACCAATGTGTTAATATATATCTGTAATTCAAACCAATGAATTCAACACAAGACAACTACTTAGTTTTTATCTACATGCCACATAAACTAGCATAAGCTAAGAATTATTGCCTGACTTGGTGCTTTTACTGATGAAAAATCAGTGTTTTATGTACTTTGAGGGGTTTTTAATTCCAGTATATACAGGTGATCAATGTCAAGGACTAAAATAGCAATCTGGCAAATATTCATAAGGAGAGCTTCCAGAGTGCAGATTTAAAATCTCAAAGGAAAAGGACTATTTTGGCAAAAATTTGTCTTATCAGTATGACCAAATGATCAACTGACACTATGATTTAAAAAGTGAGACCAAGATAATTTTGTGAAAAATTGAGTTTTAGAACCATTTAGAATCTCAAACCTGGTTGGCATCACTTCAAAAAACTTTGTTTTCATGTTCAATATGAAAAGTATTATACTCACACAGATAGTTGAAAGTATATACATATTCACAAATATTCACCTTTAAAAATCAGGTCAAAGACCAGAAGCGTAATACTTAGCTTCAAGGATAATAGGATGCATTCTGTTATTTTTCTGATTTAACATAGTGATACAGAGAAAGAATATCAAAGCATTAAAAATAATTATACAAAAAGATACTAGGGTGAAAAGGCAAATTATCTGTGAATAATATTTTACATACATAGAACATAAAGGAATCTGTGGTTTAAGACAGGCAATAGTGTATTTGTAAAATTACAAGCAGCAATATCTTTTCTAATGCAAAAGAACTGTAATAAATAGTCAATTTAATGCCAATAGAAATTAGGTAATAAAAATTTTGTTGAAAAATATTCAAAATCTATTTAAAGAACTGATGAAAACATTTTGAAGGAGAAATATACAAGAATGACAAACTACTAGAGACTTCTAGTATCCTTTGGTTAGATCTAAAAATAAACTGGGAAATCAAAGCATTGTCTATCAACTACTACTTCTATAAAGTCTCTGGTTGAATGTATTGATGCTTAAGTGAGAATTTTTTTCTGGTTATTTAATAAACAGACACAATGAATAGTCTACTCTGAGCTATATGTACTATCCTTTTACATGTTCAAATATATATTCTATTAGACTCTTCAAAATAACTGTTAATAAACACAAGAGAATACATACATCAAGAGCCTTAAATGTCCGTAGTTTAAGTACTAGTTCCAGAAATTTATGGGAAGTATAGGTTCACAATTTATAACAAGTATCTAAAAGTTGATGATGAAAATTGGCAATAATTTCAATACTAATAAAAATACAAGCATGTGCTCTATTTAATTACTAGGTAGTTATAAACATTTTAAGATATTTGATGTTCAGTACCTACCAGGGAACAAAAGCCAGGTATACATGGATATACACGTGTCATCAAGCAACATGGGTCATCTACTTCTTTCTCCCTCCCATTCAACCATTTCCCAGGAACACATACAAACATTGATACATACATAAAAACAATTTCATAGTAAAATTATGTGGTGGTTATTGTGCTTGAAGTATTAAAATTCTAAACTGTTTACTTATAAAATGCATTAATAACATAAAGTTCACATTACATAATGTCCCTAACACTCAGTCTAGAAAACTTCTTAAAAATTAACTAGAATAAAAGATAGTGTCAAACATTACTTCTACATAGATCACATCTAGGCACTGATCCTTAAAACACTGAAGGCTGAGTGCAATTCAGTACCTTCAAACCATTTACTAATTAGTGCATTAGATCAAGTATTTATATATTTTAAAAAATAAAAAATAAGTTACCAGATGGTGATCCACTTTAGGAGAAAAGAACCCTTAAGATATTAACTAGCTAGAATTAAGATTCACAAGTTGTCACTTTGTGTCCAAACTTAAGCACCATAATATCTCTAGATCAGCAGTACTCAACCCAACATTTTGGAGCCTCCTGGGGGCCCCATCAGTTCATGACAAATAGATGGTAAAATGATGAAAACAGTGAGATTTTATTTTCTTGGGCTTCAAAATCACTGCAGATTGTGACTGTAGTCATGAAATTAAAAGACCCTTGCCCCTTGGAAGAAAAGCTATGACAAACCTAGATAGCATATTTAAAAGCAGAGACATTACATTGCCAACAAGGTCCATCTAGTCAAACCTATGGTTTCTGAAGTAGTCATGTATGGATGTGCAAGTTGGACCATAAAGAAATCTGAGTACCAAAGAATTGATGCTTTTGAACTGTGGTGTTGGAGAAGACTCTTGCGAGTCCTTTGTACTACAAGGAGATCAAACCAATCAATCCTAAAGGAAATAGTCCTGAATATTCATTGGAAGAACTGATGCTGAAGCTGAAGCTCCGATAGAGACCTTGGCCATCTGATGAGAAGAGCTGACTCATTTGAAAAGACCCTGATGCTGGGAAGATTGAAGGCAGGAGGAAAAGGGGACCACAGAGGATGAGTTGGTTGGATGGCATCACTGACTCAACGGACATGAGTTCAAGCAAACTCTGGGGGTTGGCGATGGACAGGGAAGCTTAGCATACTGCAGTCCATGGGGTCACAAGGAGATGGATGTGACTGAGTGACCGAACTCAGGGACTAGGTTCTAACACTACCATGTGAGATCTCTGGATCTGATGCCAAGGAACGTGATTCCAATGTGATCTAGGCTAGAACCACATCTGAGTTTTAACCCCCACTCTCTACTTCCTGTGAAAGTCCCCTACCTTCCCTGAGGGATCAGTGTAAAGCTTTCATCTGTCGAGAGAACATTGTGACAATACTCCTTTTGGTTTGGAATGGTTTATCTGCACTTGGTGGACCGTAAAACACTGACACGCTTCCGTTTGATCTATGGCCACCAGGATTGTAGACTCAAGTTGCCTCAAGGGGAAAAAAAAAGTGAACAACAAAAAATACCACATAGGGCTTGGAAGGCAGAGCTGGCAGCTTCCTTAAAACTCAGCGTCTACTGTCGCCACCCCAGACCACACAGGGTCTCCCTCATCACAGCTGATTCTTGCTGAAGCCTCCTCCACTCCTCGCTATGCTACATACTGCTTTCTCTGGTGACTCAGTTGCTATTGCCATATATATTTTGATTGGCCAAGTCGATTCTGTGCTAGGTCAGTCTCACTAGCCTACCGGTAGGCTACTCTTGGCGCAGGTGCTCAGCGCCAGCTACTCAGCTAGGGCAGTGGAAGCACTCACAAGTCACCTAGTTGCCACCTGGATGAGCAGGGGAGGTTCCCCTAGAAGACAATCCAGAAGGATGCAGACAGCAACATGACTGACAGATCTAGTGAAAACAGGGGAGGCAGTACAAGGCATTTAGGATATCACTGGACGTCCAGTCCTAAACTTTAGCAATTCTTACAGTAAACATGACCAACTTTAACTAGTAAAACTAGCTTTCCCAGAATGTGTTCCATGAACTCATCATGTTTATGAGAATGTTGCTTCCAGGATCATGAATATAACTAAGCAGTTAGTTCTGCCTTCCCATGAAAGGCATAGGTTATTTTTTTGTGAAGTAATCATGATATTTAATTATGTGCAAAACAGAGGTTTCAAGTCAATAGTACATAAATGCTCTGCCAGCTCTTTCACAAGAGTTTCAGCAGCTAATTTCTGAAAGACTTCCCCATTGTCAAATTATGAACAATCCTTCACCTCGTTGTTAAGAACTGTATTCTCTTATCTACAGTATGCAAGAAGTTGCACAAGTCCTTCTAACTTTTTATAACAAGTTATTTCTTCCTTCATTAGGAGTGCAGGTTATATTGTAAATGCAAACCCTCAACATTCCATTTAAAGACCAGTCACTGTAAGTTATCAGATCATAGCGAAAGATTATGACATATTAGCATACTGATACATCACTTAAGTTTTCACACCTCATTAAAGTCAAAGTTTAAAAAAGATCAAGCATAGTTTTGATTTCAAATAGTTCATCTTTACAATAATAAAGAAGTAAAAATCTACTGCAATTGTAATATTTGGTAAATTGTACAAGTGCATTTACTAAATGCATTTTGACAATGCAGTAGTTCCAAAATAACTGTTGATGTGGTTAAAAAGTTGTTAAAGACTTCGGCCTTTAATGACCAATTTACAACAGTTATAGGACACAGAGGAACATTTGATAAAGGGGCTTTCAATCAGTAAAGTCTACACCGTAGTAAACTCAAGGACAACCAATGGGTTTCATAAGCTACAAAAAAAAAAAAAAAAAGAAGAGGAGAGTAAAGATCTATAGATCCTGAGAAAGACTCAAGGAGCAAATTTACCAATTGTAATTTATGGACTGTATTTGAATCTTCATTAAAAAAAAAAACAAAAAAAACCACCATTTGAGATTAGAATTTGAACACTGCATATTTGATGATATAAAAAAGTAATCCAATTTTTTTATTAATGTTGAAACATTTTCTTGTTTCCCCAAAAGACAAGCTCTATTATCCAGTATTAGCTTACCTAAGAGCTCTCAAATTGCACTATGAACTTCAGTCAAGTGATCCGACAGAGGTTGCCTAATACTTTAATATTTGCTAAGGCATCAAACAGGAGTTCTCTCACTAAGTTAGTTCTATCTGGTTGCTTCTGTAAATGTCTGCTCGTGTCCAACTCTGGTAGAAGAGGTGTTCCAAGAAGTCAACTGCTACAGAAAGGTACTCACCTTCCCTACTGAATAGTTATTTAAAAAAAAAAACAAAACAAAAGCAAAGAAAAAATAAAACACAGTATCTAATCTACTAGCTTTTCATGTCTGCAACCAACTAAAATATCTACACACTTATTTGTGTAAAGCTTTTTAATGTGTAACTGAGTTAAGTATCAATGATAAGTTCAGTTAGGTTTTTTTTTAAGCTATAAACAAAAGCTATTCAATTTCTGAAAAAGACATCAAAATCAAAATCTCCTCTTTAAAATTCAGAATGGAGAATCAAACTAATTTACTTGCTCAGGTCACAACCATAGCTACAGTCCAGATTCAAGTTGTAGATCATCATTTTTGCAACAAAATGTTGCTTATTTCAAAGCTGTCTGTAAGATCTATCATCTCATTTTGGCTACAAAAGAATAGAAGGAAACAAGTTCCAAGATAATTATATATTAAACACAATTTCTAGTAAAATGCCATCTGGCTAGCTTCAGAAGAAAATGCTAGGTTTCAAGAAATAAATGGTTAACTTCCTAAACTGTCACTTTATCTGGTGAATACAAATCCACTGTCATAGAACAGTAAGTCTGCCATGATCCAGAGGTGTTATCTTGACTAGGTCACTGCATGTCTCTGGCCATCAGCTTTAGCAAATGCATGAGATGTGGTTAGATGATTTTTAAGGTAACTTACAGCACAAATTTTGACTCTGTATAGTAATATTTAGGTAATTATAAAATTTGCTACATTTCATTCTAAAAACATGATTTAAGTTACTATGGAATAATCTTCCAATTATAGTCTGATAATGTTGATTAGGTCAACCCTCATCTTCTATAGACTGCAGTGATGCAGGAGACTGACTTTCCCCAATAGTCTTTCCATGAAGTCGCTGGGATGACGTTTTGAAGAAAATTTCATGTTTAAAATCTTTCTGCGGCCTCAGCACTTGTAGGATCAAGTCCAAACCCCCTCAGTATGTTGCATGAAGTACATTGCATTCTGGCTCCCACCTTTACCGTCTTTACCATCTCTCTTTACCTTGCTCCTTTTATATAGTCTTTAATATCAACTATTTGTAAACTGTAAATGTAACCTAAAGCAAGGATTGTTAACTCTTTGTTAAATATATGAATAAAAAAGAGCCACAGGATATAACTAGAAAAGTTAACAGAAGATAACTGTATTTATAAAATATTTCCCATGAATTCAGATTTTGGCCTAATCTACTGTTTCAGTTCAGTTCAGTCACTCAGTCATGTCTGACTCTCTGCGACCCCATGGACTGCAGCACATCAGGCTTCCCTGTCCATCACCAACTCCGGAAGCCTACTCAAAATCATGTTCATTGTATCGGTGATGCCATCCAATCATCTCATCCTCTGTCATCCCCTTCTCCTCCCGCCTTCAATCTTTCCCAGTATCACAGTCTTTTCCAATGCATTAGGCAGCCAAAGTGTTGGAGTTTCAGCTTCAGCATCAGTCCTTCCAATGAATATTCAGGACCAATTTCCTTTAGGATTGACTGGTTTGATCTCCTTGCAGCCCATGGGATTATCGAGAGTCTTCTACACCACACTTCAAGGCAACAATTCTTTGGCACTCAGTTTTCTTTACAGTCTAACTCTCACATCCATACATGACTACTGGAAAAACCATAGATAGTTTTGACTAGATAAACCTTTGTTGGTAAGGTAATGTCTCTGCTTTTTAACGTGCTGTCTAGGTTGGTCATAGCTTTTCTTCCAAGGAGCAAGTGTCTGTTAATTTCATGGCTACAGTCACCACCTGCAGTGATTTTGGAGCCCCCCAAAAAATAAAGTCTGTCACTGTTTCCATTGTTTCCCCATCGATTTGCCATGAAGTGATGGGGCCAGATGACTGGATCTTAGTTTTCTGAATGTTGAGTTTTAATCCAGCTTTTTCACTCTCCTTTTTTACTTTCATCAAGAGGCTTTTTAGTTCGTCTTCACTTTCTGCCATAAGGGTGGTATCATCTGCATATCTGAGGTTATTGATATTTCTCCTGGCAATCTTGATTCCAGCTTGTGCTTCATCAAGTCTGGCATTTGTTAAATAAAGTTAAATATAAGTTAAATAAACAGGGTGACAATAGACAGCCTGGCCTAATTTACTGTTTAGAAAATAACAAAGTCAGCCAGTGTTTCATAAAAGGTAGGAAAGAATCTTGCCAATATCTTCCAAAATAATCTTATATACTAATCTGGAAGGAGAATATATTTGTTCTCTTATTCTAATTGTCTTGCTATGATATTTTTATGAATCTACTATCTTCAAATGCAGATAGCTTGCCTTTTCAAAAGATTTAATATAAATTTATTTTAAAAATACACTACCTGCTACAAAGCAAATGACGTTCTATGCACCAGGATACAGCAGGGAACAAGTCTAGGGAAAGGGCAGAGAGAGCAGAGGCAAGTGGGCGTGTGCTCCGCGAGACCAGGAGTGGGGTCAGCTAGGCCTGGGTGGCGCAAGCAAGGGAGAGAAGATGCGTGAGATTACAGGGAGTGGAGCTGGGGTTTGTGGTTAGTGTTGGGAGAGTTCACGGAGGATTTAGAGCAGGTATCCGTTATATTCACTCCTTTCAAAAATTCTCATATTCACAGCAACTCTAGGAGGTAAGTATCTTCTCTATTTGAGAAAAAGAAAACAGACTCAGGTTAAACAAAAGTTACAAATTTTATACAAGGTGGTAGTGAGACTGGTCCTCATGGGATGCATCAGGGTTCCCCAACCCCCAGTCAGGACCCGGTTAAGCAAGCAAAGCTTCATCTGTATTTACTGCTGCTGGTATCACACACATCTGCCCTGGTCTGTGGAAAAACTGTCTTCCAGGAAACCAGTTTCTGGTGCCAAAAAGGTTGGGGACCACTGATCTATATAACCAGCTCTATCTATGTATTTTAGATATATATTTAAAAATATTTTCAGGAATGGACAAATATTAATATTTTAAGCATCCTATTACATAGGCTTCGGGTCTTTCCTGGTGACTCAGTGGTAAAGAATCTGCCTGCCAGCGTAGGAGATGCAGGTTCAATCCCTGGGTTGAGAAAATCCCCTGGAGAAGGAAATGGCAACCCACTACAGTATCCTTGCCTGGATAATCCCATGGACAGAGGAGCCTGGTGAGCTACAATCCATGGGGTTGCAAAAGAGTTGGATATGACTGAGCAAGTAAAACAACAAATTATACTGGCTTTTAAGTACTTTTTAAACTGAAAATAAATCATTTCATTTCTTAATAGGAACTTAAGACCTATTGCAAAGATAAGGTGGGCCCAGAAATGAAAATTTTAGTCAAATAAAAAAATAAAACAAAGCACCAATGTTTTCCTATCACATTCTCCACTGTATAAATCAATATTTAGTAAAACTCTAAGAGATCTGGACAATAAAGAAGGCAGAGCACTGAGGAATTGATGTTTTCGAACTGTGGTGCTGGAGAAAACTCTTAAGAGTCCCTTGGAAAGCAAGGAGATCAAACCAGTCAATGTTAAAGGAAATCAACCCTGAATACTCTTTGGAAGGACTGATGCTGAAGCTTCAATACTTTGGCTACCTGACGCGAACAGGTGACTCACCGAAAAAGACCCTGATGCTGGAAAAGATTGAAGGCAGAAGGAGAAGAGGGTGACAGAGAATGAGATGGTTGAATGACAATGCTGATTCACTGGACATGAACTTGGGCAAACTCCAGGAGATGGTGAGGAACAGAGAAGTCTGGGAGGCCACAGTCCACAGGGTCGTGAAGAGTCAGACACAACTTGGTAGACTAAACAACAACAAAAAACCATAAAGGAGAACCAAGATGGACTTCATGGTTTTTAGTAAGTCAATTCAACTGAGTCAGTCATGAACAGTCTTGCTCTTTATGTTACACTTTTTAGCAAGCCTCTGAAGTCAGTGCTGCTAATTTTTGGGCTGCCATTTGTGTCGAGCATATCCCTTATTTTTTTTGGGGGGGGCACATTTTGACATAAAATTTGAGGAACTATTATTGGCCTTAAATATTCTTAAAAGGAAAACAATATGCACCAATAAAATAGTAAGGAATTAAGGGGAATTAAAACTACTAGAGAAACTGCTAAGAATTGCCTCCTTACCTTTTCAGATAAAATAAATGTGTAAAATGAAAGCATAAGTTCCTGAAGGATATTAAAACTCCATTTAACGTACTAGTCATAAGTTTTAAGTGAATCATTAGGAATTCATCTTTTGTGTTGTAATATAAGGAGTGCAGTGAACCACTACACCTTGTTCACTCACAGCATAACTGTTACATGCTGCTGCTATTGCTAAGTCACTTCCGTCGTGTCCGCCTCTGTGCGACCCCATCCCTGGGATTCTCCAGGCTAGAACACTGGAGTGGGTTGCCATTTCCTTCTCCAATGCATAAAAGTGAAAAGTGAAAGTGAAGTCACTCAGTCATGTCTGACTCTTCGCAACCCCATGGACTGCAGCCTACCAGGCTCCTCCGTCCATGGGATTTTCCAGGCAAGAGTACTGGAGTGGGGTGCCATTGCCTTCTCCGAATTGTTACATAGTTACTAGCAATTTTAAAAACATATCATGAAAAGTTTCTAATGTACATACAAATAAAGCCATTACTATATTTGTATATTCCCAATAGCAAAAAAGGGTGATTTGCAGCTTACTCATTAATATGTTCTTAGTTTAAAACAGTCAGCAAGATTGTTTTTAATTTTCAAAACACTTAGAGAGGCTTCATAAGCAAGTATTAACAAGGAAAGTAAATGTTGCCACTCTTCCAGAAAGCATGCAAGCAGTTTCAAGAACTGAATTATGGAGAATTAACTAGATAAATCAAGCTGGAACTAGATTTACCACTGGTAATAAGATTTACTCTCTACTGGAAAGAGCCAGAAGCAGGCTTTTGATGGAATCTCACAATAAGCCCAGGTCCCGCCTGTTGTCTAGAACCCAGGAGCAGCAGTACTACCTTCATCCACGATGTCCAAACAAAATGAGTGCTAGAAACACTTAACTTTCTAAAATACTAGAGATTATAAAGGACATTTAAATGAATGCCATGAAAGAGAAACCTGCTCAGTTGTGTCCGACTCCTTGTGACCCCATGGTCTACACAGTCCATGGAATTCTCCAGGCCAGAATACTGTAGTGGGTAGCCTTTTCTTCTCCAGGGGATCTTCCCAACCCAGGGATTGAACCCAGGTCTTCCACATTGCAGGTAGATTCTTCACCAACTGAGCTATGAGGAAAGCCAAATGAATGCCATATCTACTCTTTTTTCAAAAGCTTTATTATTAATATTTGAGTACTTCAATGTGATAAGTCTCTTCCTTCTCTTTTCATCCTAATTAAGTCCTGTGAAACAGTAACTAAATCTTACCTTGAGGAAATCAAAGACAAGTTCAGCCAACTTGCCTTCATGTATTGTTCTGGTCAGGCTCTCCTAACAACAAAAACAACTAAAGATTGGGTGGCTGAGATAAAAGAAATGTGTTCTAGTTCTGGAGGCTACAAGTGCTGGATCCAGGTTCTGACCAGTTTGGTTCTTGGTGAAAACTCTCTTCTTGGCTTAAAGAAGTCTGCCTTCTCAATATGCCTCCACATGGCCTTTCTATTTCCAGGGGTTGGGGGAGAGTGCATTCATGCTGGTGAGCAGAGAGAGCTCTCCAGTGTCTCTTTCCCTGAGAACACTAATTCAGTGAGTCAAGGTTCTACCCTATGACCTTATTAAACTGTAGTTATTTTTTTGAGATCCCATCTCTGAATACAGCTACATAGAGATTAGGACTTCAACATATGAATTTTGTAGGGTCACCAACATTCAGTCCGTAACACCTCAGTTACACTGCCAGTAAATTTATACCTTTTCAAAACACTTAAACATTAAAAATCAGTTACCAAATAATTTTAGTGTTAATATTTCATTAGAGACTGAGATTAAGTGAGATAGCTTTAGGAGAGCCACAGACATTGAAAGTGAAAGTGAAGTCGCTCAGTCATGTCCGACTCTTCATGACCCCATGAACTGCAGCCTACCAGGCTCCTCTGTCCATGGGATTTTCCAGGCAAGAGTACTGGAGTGGGGTGCCATTGCCTTCTCCAGGGGATCTTCCTGACCCAAGGATCGAACCCAGGTCTCACGCGTTGTAGACAGACACTTTACTGTCTGAGCCACCAGGGAAGTCCGCCACAGACATTAGATGAGAGGGAAAAAAAAAAGACGACTTGTAGATCTTTAGCCAAATTACGGTAATACATTTATCAGTCATTTTTCCTAAAATAAAGTAGGGTATAATAAATTTCTATGATAAATGCTACACACAGTACAGAAATTTAAGAGGTAATACAGGCAAGTAATTCAGTCAAGAGTCAAACTTGCACAAATCAGACTGTATTTTAAATCCCAAACAGACTTCTGGACTAGGGATTCAAGATAAAACATAAATCCAAATAGTTGGGCTGTAAGTAGGTTAGCCTACAAATTCTAAAATGTAGGGCTGAGTCATTTATTAATTTGAGATCATAAGACAACTGAAGAGGATAAAAGTTGTGAAGAGACAGGAAATATAAGCATCACTGACATTGAAAAGGATAATCTTCCTAGGGTAATTAAAAGATAAAGAGTGAGTTTGCCCATATTAGCCTGCTGCTTGAACATGGGAAATCGAAGATTTTCTGCAGATTGAATAACACCATATAAAAGACTGAGCAGGTTAGAAGAGGATAATATGCACCTGTGAACCACACACTGTTTCCTGATTCTCCAGGCATGATACAGCACAGCATCTCTAGCATTATCACCTTCCCCTCAAGCATTAATCACCCACAGACACAAACTACATCAGGTTCAGACAAGTAATTTAACACACTACAGGCACTGGTCTTGACAAGTAAACATCCCAAAACCTACATCAGGTGGACCTGTTTTTAATGCTGACTTTGCCAAATGATATTCACTGCATGCCAAATGAAAACTACATATTTTTCATCTAAGTTAAAATCAGAGTTGAAATGAATATTGGTATAGCAGATCATTAGCCCAGTAGGATGGGCTATTTTTATTTTTAAACAGGATTCAAGAGACTAGAGAAGAATACAGTGAACATTTTGTCAAGTCTAACAACCAGAATTTAAGCTTCAGCTTGTCAAGTCTCATCTGCCTATGATATGTGTGCTTAGTCGCTCAATCTTTGCAACCACGTAGGGTAGCCCACCAACCTCCTCTCCAGGCAAGAATACCAGAGTGGGTTGCCATGCCCTCCTCCAAAGGATCTTCCCAATCCAGGGATTGAAGCTAGGTCTCCCACATTGCAGGCAGATTCTTATCAACTGAGCTATAAGGGAAGCCCTGAATATGACTTGGACAAGTCTTTAAAGTTCACCATCATCATATATCTTGATGCTTCCTTCTTCATAGCTGGTCACAGATTTTCTAAAAGCACCATGATGAAAGAAATCAAGGAGTCTAGCGACCCGTTTAAATAACTCTGAATAAGAGATTTAATCTTTGTAGGCTGGATTCTTCAATTATCCTATTCAAGGGTTGAACACTATTTGAGTTCTGTTTTGGATATGTGTAATCCTAGGAGTTTAGAGATAAAAAATTTACCATCCTCCATGTATATATGAACACTGAATGCCAAACAGACCAGGACAGACCTAGAACTATGAAATCAAGCATAGGAACAAATCTGACCCTGTCAGATACAAGCTTTTAGAAGGTTGAACAAGAAGGCTCAGAAGTTGTTTTAAACTAGCATGCTCACGTGCTCTTAGGCACTAAACAAATCCAAGGTAGTTAACATTTTCAAACAATCTCCTATTTGCTTAAAAAAATAGCTGTCGGGGAGGGATTTACTCTTCTTATGTATTTGAGATCAACCAAAAAAGTTTAGGCCTTCCCTTGTGGCTCAGATTATAAAGAATCTGTCTGCAATTCAGGACACCCAGGTTCCATCCCTGGGTCAGGAAGATCCTCTGGAGAAAGGAATGGGGCTATCCACTCTGGTATTCCTGCCTGGAGAATTCTGTGGACAGAGAGGCCTGGAGGGCTACAGTCCTTGGGTTGCAAAGAGTCAGACACCACTGAGCAACTAACACTTTCATAACACCTTCACTTTCTCACAAAGAAAGTTGAACATTGTTTCAGAAGTTTAATCCTTTTATTAAAAAGTGAAAACATTTGTGATACTAATGAGAATCATCTTTGCTAAGAATGCAGGCTAAATAATTATAATTCCTTAAAAAAAATCCAGTCATAAAGCAGACATGCCAAGCTATAATAAATTATATTTACTCAAAAGTTACAAGGGGATAATCAGCATCAACCATGATCCACACAGTCAGCACTGATTATGGTCCTGCTGTGAAAACTACTTAAGGGCAAAAAAAAAAATCCATACCGTATCAAATTGTGAGATTATATTAAAATCCTTAAATGTAGAACAATACACACATTATAAAAATGGACCCCAATGTATGGCAAACATACAGAGTAACTAAACAAACTCTAGCTGAAAATGTAACCATTTGATTTTCATTCTCAGACTTCAGACTAAACTACAACAAAATCATACAGCCTACGTTTTCCCACAACACTAAGTGTGAGCCATGCATTATTTCTTTAAAACGGACACAGTTTTTAGAAGCTCAAATTGCCTCAGAGTGCCCTGGTTTATTCAATACGTGTTACAGGTCATCGCCATCGACTTAGAGCATTTTTAAGGAAAGTGTTAACCCACTGATTCTCAGTACATGACTGAACACCACCATGGGAAAAAGAGCAACATGTGGAGACATTTTTGGTTGTCACACTATGTGTCTGGAGGAGCGTGAGAAGGCAGCTATGTTACCTGCATCTAGTGCAAAGAGAGAAGAGAAGGGACGCTTTTAAACATCTCACAATGCAGGGAACAGCCCCCTCCACAAAGACAATGCCAAGAGTGCTAAAGCTAAGAAAACTCAGGTTGACTTAAATTACCAAATTACGTTCAGGTATGGAAACCTGTGCTAATAGAGCAGACACAGTAGTAACTGCTAAAACGCACAGAAGAAGAGCATGGATTTTGGAGCTCCAGGAGCCTGGGACTCAAACTGCGGACTCACCATTTTCTAATAATGCAACCTTGGACAAACTGCCTAACTGCTCTGTTTCAATACACAACTAATTCTACTTCTCTCAGTTATTCTGAGGAGCAAATGTGATGGTATATGCAAAGTGGCCAGAAAAGTGACCAGAAATCAACGGAGGTAGAATTAAAAAACATGGGAATGTGCCAGCATAGAGAAACGTAAAGAAACATGACAACTAAATGTAATGCTGTATAATGGATGGGATCCTGGAACAGAAAATGGACATTAGGTAAAATCTAAGGAAATCTAAATAAGTTATGGACTTTTAAGTTAACAATCATATTTCAATATTGTTCATTACTTGTCACACACATCATACTAATATAAAACATGAGTAAAAATCTGGGTGTGAGATATAAAGAAACAGAATGTACTAACTTCATGACTTTTATAAGTCTAAATCTATTCTAACATTAATTTATTAAGAGTATTTCTATGCATCTTCCTTCCTCGGAACTCATCTGCATGGTCCTAAAACATTTAGGACGTAAAAGTTCTAAGAATTTTTCCAAAAGAGTTTTAACATTACACCAGGCTTCCCTGGTAGCTCAGACAGTAAAACATCTGCCTACAATGCAGGAGACCTGGGTTCGATCCCTGGGTTGGGAAGATCCCCTAGAGAAGGAAATGGCAACCACTCCAGTATTTATGCCTGGAAAATCCCATGGACCAAGGAGCCTGGTGGGCTACAGTCCATGGGGTCACAAAGAGTCAGACACGACTGAGTGACTTCATTCTTTCAACATTACAGAACTGTCAAGACAAAAGAACTACATTGATTGGATAGTAAGCAGAAACTCATGAAAACAAAAGTAAAAAGTAATATGGGTGTTAGAACCGGCTGCCCTGAATGGAAAAACCTTCTTATCACTGATTCAAATTACAGCACATTTATTGAAGACTGTTTCTGCTAATTCAAAGTTTACTTTTCCTTCTAGGTGGTATTAGATTTCATGCTGAAGAGTAAAGGCTGAAAACAGGTAAAGGCTGCAGATGGTTAAAATAAGTAAAGTAAATCTCTACTAACAAAAACAATTAAGTGCTAATAAACCAAACTACTGGCCCCTGTTTAAATCAAACAGCTTAATGAGAGCATATGGAGTTACTTTGAGCTCTCCAAAAAAGTGATTCCAGGCTACAGAAGAATTCAGTTACAATGCAAAAGAATAACAAAACAACATAACATTTTTTGGTTGTATCTGTGGACATTTAAAAAAAAGTATCAAGCGTCTCTGAAACACTGGCTGAAGGTTAATGAAGACCTTTTTTTTAAAACGTTAAAAAAAACTGAGGTATAATTGTTCTACAATGTTGTACAACAAAGCGAATTAACTATATGTATACATGTACCCCCACCCTCTTGACAGTCCCTCCTACCCCTCCCCCATCCCACCCCCAGGTCACCACACAACACCTGAGTTGAGTTCCCTGCACTGTACAGGGCTCTTTTTGTTTTTTTACATAAACCATGTCCCTGGTTTTTACGGCCCCTTTAGGGGTACAGAAGAATTACAAACAAGAGAATTAAAAGTGCAAAGCCCCTTGACACAGCACACAGAAAAGGAGCAGTAAGAGTTTTGACTTGAATCATGTCTGCCTAAAATAAGGTGAAGTCCTAACCTAGGTGACTGTGAATGTGATGTTATCTGTAAATATGATCTTTGCAGAAGTAATCAATTAAGTCGTTACACTCATCCCTAACCCACGGGTACTGATGTCCTTATAAGAGAAAAGACAGACAGGGAGAAGGCAACAAAATGACAGAGGCAAAGACTGCCATGACATCTTCAAGGGAACCAACACCAAGGACTGCTGAAAACAACCAGAAGGCGAGAAGAAGGAGAGATTCTCCCCTAGAGCCTGCAGGGGAGCTGAGGCCTGCTGACTCCTCCATTGCGGGTTCCTAGCTGCCAACACTGGGAGACAACAAATCTGTTGTGTTAAGACTCCAAGTTTATGGCACCTTATTATAGCAGCCCTGGGAAACTAACACAGTAAGGAACCCAGAAACATTGGCTTTCATTACTGTGTCACTAGGACTGTGACAAGCAGGCAAATATAGAAGCGGGCTAACAAATACCAGCAGGTAGCAAGGCCAACTGTAGCAAGCAGAACAAGTGAGAAATTACAGTGAGCCCTCCCTGCCCACTCTACCTGGTGTGAAGGGGAGAGTCGTTTTTTCTTTGGGTTCAAATCCACTAATTCCCACTTCTACTCCTCCCTTGCAGAGCCATCAATTTGACTTCTGAACAAATACTCCCTTAGGAAAAGCATCTAGGATCCTATTCACAAATGCCCATAACCCAGATTTAGTACTTCTGCTGTTAAAGAGAAAACAGGTTCCATGTTCGCCATAAGTGAAGTCTGGCAATTTTCTTCACTCAGTAAACCTGAAGATTTCTCAACTGTTTGCAATTATCCTTTGAAGAAGTTGAAAATTCTTAAATATTGAATTAAACTTACTTCACAATGCAAAACAAGGTAAAATTAAGAATTCTGCCATCAAGTACTGATATGAATCTTTCAAATGTGAGAAGAGTAATGCCAGTATTAAGATCTTTCTTAGATCAGTCCAGATGAAAAGTGGTTTTCTTTCCATTTATTATTGGCATTTTGAAGATTTAAAGAATTAGTAACTCAAATGCAAGACTGTATGCATCTACCTGACCTAAGCCACTACCATAGTTGCCTTGAAAAAGACAGTTTTACTGATAGGTATTTTGCAAATTAAAGCCTTCTGTCAGATGGAGAACCCAGTTCCGAGATTACCCCAAACTGTAGCTTCAGAAAGAGGAAGAGTCATAATTAACCTAAAAGAAAAAAAGAGTCAACTGTTATCTGGACATCCTAACAGTCACATGAATCACACCCATTTACTGAGTTATAGATGTGCCAGAACTAAGATTTTTAGAACAGTTCATCTGACTCAATTCACTAATTTGCACATTTGAAGAAACCAAACTCCTGACTGGGAAAACGTCTCCAAAGATAATATTTAGTTGGTTGATGAAATCTACCAACTTCTCTCCGACTATCCTGCTAGTATTAAAAGTCAAAAGCTTCTACCGTACATTGAAATATCGCTTATCAGAGGAAATGCAAGTAACATTTAATGCCAAGTTACTGGGAAGAGAACTTCGGTCTCTCCCGGGAAGAGTGTGGGAAGAAAAACCTGACATCAGAATCTTAGCCCGGAGAGCAAGGTGGGTAAGAACGACGATGAGTCTTTAGTCACGCTGGGGAGGAAGCCAAGGTTAAAGGCTGAGACGGGGGTAAAGAGCTCTATAAATTTCAGAAATCCGCGTACTTGGCACAAGAAATGATGCACAAACTTATTCTCGTGCCCAGCACACTGCTCACAGAGGCACCATGAAGATCAGTTAAAGTAACATAAGCTGTGCTGAGAGCAACCCACCAGCCAGAAAGGAACTCCATCCGCCTACACTGTGTGAACACCGACCAAGTGGCCTCTGCTGTGCCGGATTCCAGAAGTCTCAGAACCGGCTGTTCACTGCGCCATCACTGCGGGCACGCCCCGCACTCCGCTGCCCGCCTGTCCCGCGCAGGAGCCCCTTCCCACTTCCCCATCCCCACCAAGTCTCCGAGGGGCACCTACCCGCAGGCCTCTGCACTGGGTCACGGGGTCCTGGGAAAAACCGAGAGGTTCAGAGGGGCCCCAGCTCCTGCAGAGCGGTCAGGGCTGTGGCGGCCCAACGCCAGCTTCTCAACACTGCGAGGCTAGTGCTCCATCTTTGCCGTCAATTAACCGGATCCCCGGGTGGGGCTCGGACAAGGCCCCGCCCCCGCCGGCAGTTCAAACGTGGAGGCCGGGACAGGCGCACGTGGAGCCGGAGCTGAGTGGCACGTGGGGCCCACACAGGCGCACGTGGGGCTGGGGCGCATGCGTGGCTGGGGCGCACGTGAGGTTAGGGCGCACGAGGGGCTGGCGGCACATGGAGGCCCCAGCAAGCGCATGTGGGACACGTGGGGTCATTGTCTGGCGCGCAGCCAGGCACCTGCCCGCCGCGGGCCCTGGGGACTGGTGCGGCCCCACCCTCCAGCGTTCCTGGTCTCAATGCTCTTCTCCAGGCATCCAGGCGCCAGCGTCTCCGCAGGCATCCCACCCTGCGGGCCTTCCTCCCCTGGATGGCCGTCACCATCCGCCCAAAGGGGTAAAAGTACGGTCAGCTCACACGGCCTGGGTAGAAACTTTCCTTGCTAATCAGGACCAGTTAAATGATTTAACCCTACTGTGCTTCTTTCGACCTCTGGGATGCGAAGGTAATACTTTAACGAAGTTTTTTTTGTTTTATGAGAATTACAGAAACTAATCTCTATTTAGTCACTGGGTCTGGAGGATGAGTGCTTAAATGATGTCATGGTAATAAACGCACCTAGTTTTTGTTTGTTTGTTTGTTTTTTCACACATTCCTCCCTGTAAAGAACGAACAAATCAGTGTCTGGCCCAGGAGAACAATGTTAAAAGTCTGAGGGCTGGCTGCTAAGGAAATCTGTGTGGTCTCCTAAGAGAAATTGGGGCAAGGGGTGTGGATTTGGAGGGCAGGGAAATTGAAGGCAGGGAATCCAGGCTAGATCCACTGCAGAGCAAGGAGACCAATAATGAGTTTGAAAAGACCAGTAATCCAGTTGCCAGAAACTTTCTGACTTTTAAGCTTGAGAATTTTGCGGTCATTTTGTTGACGTATGTATTATCACGTCTTTTCTTAATAAGGAGAATGTTTATGTGACTTGTTTATAAATTACCATGGGGTCTAAGTGGGGGCTGACTGGAAAGAGTTCCTAGGTGTGGTTGTTTCAGAGAATACAACTTAGGAGACTGTGCCCCTGGGAGTCATGATTTAGTGCCTGAGAGGTTGTGGGAGAGGGAACAGAAATACCTGCTGTCATGCTTAAAAATTTGTCAGTCTTTTATTTTAAGGTACTCATTCCTTCTGCTGGTAGTCATATGGTTCCTTTGTAGTGACACGGTTGACTGTAGTTTCCAGAGATAGGATACAGCTCAGGACCAGTTTCAGTCACCCATTAGACCAGTTGGCTGTAGTCTGTCCCTTGGTGTTTAACTGAATGAATACATCAGCCTATCTTCAAGTACTTTGGAGACAAAAAGCTCATGTCCTTTCTGAAAACAAATCTTGACAAACACTAATGTTGTGTTTTGAAAAGGCAGGTGTTTTATTCCATTCAGGCTGCTATAACAAAAGCCCACACCGAGTGGCTTATAAAGGACAAATTTATTTCTCATATTCTTGGAGGCTGGAAGTCTGAGATGCCTGGTTAGGTGAAGGCCGTTTTCCAGGTTGCAGACTTCTGCTTGTAACTTCACATGGTGAAAAGGGCTAGAAAGCTATGTGGCAGGCCCCATATGAGAGCACTAATTCCATTCATGAGTACAGAGCCCAAAGGCCACACTTCCTAATACCATCACATCAGACCAGATTTCAACATACAAATTTGGGGGGGACACAAACCTTCAGACCACAGTAGCAGTCAGTGACCTCAGTGGTCATTTTGCTAGCTTATATAACTGTTCAAAGACTTTTCCACTAGCTTCTGCTGTATTTGCTCTCCTCATATGGAATGTTCTCTTTTCTCTCTTTTACCACTCTCCATTCTAAGCAACTTGAAGATGTTATCCAAATCTCACTTTTTTTTTTATCACTGGACAGATATTTCATATATTCAGTTAAAGTAACATAACCTCTGTTACTTTATGGTAACTGTAAGGTTACCTTCATATACTCTTTCTCTGACCTCCAACGGCAGTTATCAGGTACATTATTATTTAGCTATATATCATATAGATATATTTTACCTTTTTTAAAATTAATTTTGTTGGAGCATGGTTGCTTTAGAATGTTGAATTAGTTCCTACCTTACAACAAAATGAATCAGCCATACATATATTTCTAATTAATAGACTTGAATTTTTAGAGCAATTTTAGTTTTATGGGAAGACTGAGTAGAAAACAGTTATGTATACTTCCTCTTCCCCTCACAGATTATGTTATAGCCACCCCATTATTAATATCTTACATTTATGTATTATATTTGTTATAGTTGACGTACTAATATTGATACATTATTATTAACTAAAGCCCATAGTTTGTATTGAGTATTCACACTTACTGTTGAATAGATCCATGAGTCTTGGCAAATGCATAAAGTCATATGTCCACCATTACAATATAGAATAGTTTCACTAACCTAAAAATCCCTCAGATACCCAGTATTCATCCCTTCCTTTCTCCATCCGAGCCCTAGCAACCATTGACTTAAACAGAATGTCATACATTTGAATAATAGTGTGTAGGATTTTCAGATTGACTTCTTTTGCTTAACACTATGCATTTGAGATTTCTCCCTGTCTTCTCAACACTGAATAACATTCCATTGCATATATGGATCACAGTTTATCTGTTTACCTACTGAAAGATATCTTGGCTGCTTTGAAGTTATGACAGTTATGAATACTGCTGCTATAAACATTTGGTTCAGCTTTTTGTATACATGTAAATTTTCAGCTGCTTTAGGTAAAAATACAATTGCTGGACTACATGCTAAGGTTCTGTTTAACTTTCTAAGAAACTACAAGACTGTCCTGCAAAATGAATACTGTCTTGCATTTTCACCAGCAAAAATGAGAGTTCCCACTGTTCCATGTGTTCACCAGCATTTTATCAGTTTTGTATTTTAGATATACTATTAATAACAGGTGTGTAGTGGTGTCTCATTACTGTTTTAACTTGCTGTTCTTTAATGATTTTAAAGGTTTAATATATTTTCATTTGCTTCGTCATCATCCGTATATCTTCTTCGGCAAGATGCTTGCTTTGGTATTTTTCTTAATTTATTGAGTTGTTTATATTCTTCCTGCTAGGTTTTGGGTCCTTCATGTAGTTCACCAGTCCTTTTATCAGATGTGTTTTTTCAGATATTTTCTCCCAGTGTGTGACTTGGCTTTTCATTCTCTTCAAAGTGTCTTTCATAGAGCAAAAGTTTTTTATTTCAATGAGGTTCAAGTTTTTTTTTGTTTTTTCATAGTACTTCTGATGTTGTATCTAAATCTAAGGGCATTTTTGTTTTTTCCTGTAGCTTCTAGAAGTTTGTTTGTTTCTTTTTTTGTGTTTTGCATTTATGTCTATAATCTACTTTTTTGGCATAAGGTGTAATGCCTGTGTTTACATTTATGGTTTTGCATGTATACATATATGCAGCATCATCTATTGAAAACACTATCCTTTCTTCCTTGAATTGCATTTGCTTCCTGGTCAAAGATCAGTTGGAAATATTTCTGCAGGTCTATTTATAGGCTCCGTTTTCTGTTCCATCTATCTGTCCATTCTTTTGCCAATACGACAGTATCTTGATTAATGTAGCTTTCTAGTGTGTCTTGAATTCCTGTGAGGTAGCCTTAACCAGACAAAGCAGAGCTTTGGAAACTGTGACGAGGAGTTAAAATTTTATTTTAAATGTGAAAGAAAGCCATGAAAGGGATTTAAGTGGAAAATGACATGATCTAATTTATTTACTTATGTGCTTATGTGTCATTTTTTAATTACTTTGGATACTGTTAGGAGAATGGATAGAGGAAATCAAGAATAGAATCAGGGAAACTGGTTAGGAGGTTTTGAAACAAGTAAGAACTCCTGGAAGAGTCAGATGTCAGATTAGCTAGACATAAATATCTCCTTTAAACATTCCTCATGATTCAATAAGCATGGAATCTGAGCTGAAAATAGAAATGGTGCAGAAAAAGATCTGTTCATAAATTCAGGAATTCAAAGGTAAAATCTGACAGGCAGTGATAGTAGAATATTAAGCAGGAGATGCCAGGCTCAGATCATCTCTAATAGCCCATTGCTTAACTGAACTTGTACTCCGTTCCTTAGTGCATTTTACAAGGTCCTTAAGTGTAAAGAAATGATCCAAGGTGAGTTAAGAAAGATGTTCATCAATTAAATGGTCATTTTGTCAGATATATACTTAAAGTTATTACTTCCCTTTAAATCAGATATCTGATTAGTTTCTTACTTGAGTGTTTGATAGGTTCAATAGCAATATTTAAGGAGGTGGAGTTTCCAATGATATCCTAATGATATCCTACATTAAAAGCTAAAATCCTCTCTGGTTAGGACAGATTCCTTACCATTCACAATCTGCCTATCCTGTACCATTCCTCTACAGTGTTTTTAACCAACATAATATTAGCAGGAATAAAATCATAAACAAGTCTGTGGAGACTGAAAAAAATCTGATAAATTAATTTTTACAGAAAGATCAACAGACAGTAGATGGGTGCCAAAGGATGTGGGCTTGGAAACTATACTGCTTATGTTTGAATGTCAGCTCCACCTACCAACTGGTGACCAGAAACAAGTCAATAAGTTCTTATGTTGATACCTCAGTCTCTTCATGTGTAAAATGGAGATAAAACTGATACCTTCTTAATGTTGTTTTGAGAATTGAGGACTACCTAGAATTCTCAGTCTTTTCGTGCCTAGGAAGAACAGGAAGCTGATTCGGGGTAAGCTGTAGAAGCCTGTTCCACAGCAAGTGATGCTGAGGTAGATGGATTTAATAACAATATTAAAGGCAAGAGTGAGCAAGATACTGCAAGATTCTTCCTTGAGAGAATATGGTTGCAACATTTGGTATGCATGATGTAATCTATATCCCACTAAGTAATGACTTGGTAGAACTTGAGATAGTACAGATGTCTGAAGTTCCTGGAATCCAAGCACTAAAATTCCAACCCATCTTGGTACTATGTGTCCCATTCCTACACATCTATTATTCAAAATCTCCAAGCTCTTCAGTTCAGTTCAGTCGGTCAGTCGTTTCTGGCTCTTTGCGAACCCATGAACCGCAGCACACCAGGCCTCCCTGTCCATCACCAACTCCCGGAATCCACCCAAACTCATGTCCATTGAGTTGGCAATGGCATCCAACCATCTCATCCTCTGTCATCCCCTTCTCCTCCTGCCCTCAGTCTTCCCCAGAATCAGGGTCTTTTCAAATCAGTCAGCTGTTCGCATCAGGTGGCCAAAATACTGGAGTTGCAGCTTCAACATCAGTCCTTCGAATGAACACCCGGGACTGATCTCCTTTAGGATGGACTGATTGGATCTCCTGCAGTCCAAGGGACTCTCAAGAGTCTTCTCCGACACCACAGTTCAAAAGCATCAATTCTTCTGTGCTCAGCTTTCTCTACAGTCCAACTCTCACATCCATACATGACTAGTGGAAAAACCATAGCCTTGACTAGATGGACTTTGTTGGCAAAGTAATGTCTATGATTTTTAATATGCTGTGTAGGATGGTCACAACTTTCCTTCCAAGGAGTAAGCATCTTTTAATTTCATGGCTGCAGTCACCATCTGCAGTGATTTTGGAGCCCCAAAAAATAAAGTCAGCCACTGTTTCCACTGTTTCCCCATCTATTTGCCATGAAGTGATGGGACCAGATGCCATGATCTTAGTTTTCTGAATGTTAAGCTTTAAGCCAACTTTTTCACTCTCCTCTTTCACTTCCATCAAGAGGCTCTTTAGTTCTTCACTTTCTGCTATGAGGGTGGTGTCATCTGCATATCTGAGGTTTTTGATATTTTCTCCTGGCAATCTTGATTCCAGCTTTTGCTTCTTCCAGCCCAGCGTTTCTCGTGATGTACCCTGCATATAAGTTAAATAATCAGAGTGACAATATGCAGCCTTGACGTACTCCTTTTCCTATTTGGAACCAGTCTGTTGTTCCATATCCAGTTCTCACTGTTGCTTCCTGCCCTGCATATAGGTTTCTCAAGAGGCAGGTCAGGTGGTCTGGTATTTCCATCTCTTTCAGACTTTTCCACAGTTTATTGTGATCCACATGGTCAAAGGCTTTGACATAGTCAATGTAGCAGAAATAGATATTTTTCTTGAACTCTCTTGCTTTTTCAGTGACCCAAGGGGTGTTGGCAATTTGATCTCTGGTTCCTCTGCCTTTTCTAAAACCAGCTTGAACATCTGGAAGTTCACAGTTCATGTATTGCCAGAGCCTGGCTTGGAGAATTGTGAGCATTACTTTGCTAGCGTGTGAGATGAGTGTAATTGTGCAGTAGTTTGAGCATTCTTTGGAATTGCCTTTCTTAGGGACTGGAATGAAAACTGACCTTTTCCATTCCTGTGGCCACTGCTGAGTTTTCCAAATTTGCTGGCATGTTGAGTGCAGCACTTTCATAGCATCATCTTTTAGGATTTGAAATAGCTCATCTGGAATTCCATCCACTCCACTAGCTTTGTTCGTAGTGATGTTTCCTAAGGCCCACTTGATTTCACATTCCAGGATGTCTGGCTCTAGGTGAGTGATTATACCATCATGACTATCTGGGTTGTGAAGATTTTTTTTGGTACAGTTCTTCTGTGTATTTCTGCCACCTATTCTTAATATCTTCTCCTTCTCTCAGATCCATAACATTTCTGTCCTTTATTGAACCCATCTTTGCATGAAAAGTTCCCTTGGTATCTCTAATTTTCTTGAAGACATCTCTAGTCTTTCCCATTCTATTGTTTTCCTCTATTTCTTTGCATTGATCGCTGAGGAAGGATTTCTTATCTCTACTGGCTATTCTTTGGAACTCTGCATTCAAATTGATATATCTTTCCTTTTCTCCTTTGCTTTTCACTTCTCTTCTTCGCACAGCTATTTATGAAGCCTCCTCAGACAGCCATTTTGCTTTTTTGCATTTCTTTTTCTTGGGGATGGTCTTTATTCCTGTCTCCTGTGCAATGTCAATAGCCTCCTTCCATAGTTCATCAGGCAGTCTGTCTATCAGTTCTAGTCCCTTAAATCTATTTCTCACTTCCACTGTATAATCATAAGGTTTTTGATTTAGGTCATACCTGAATGGTCTAGTGGTTTTCCCCACTGTCTTCAATTTAAGTCCGACTTTGGCAATAAAGATTCATGATCTGAGCCACAGTCAGCTCCCAGTCTTGTTTTTGCTGACTGTATAGAGCTTCTCCATCTTTGGCTGCAAAGAATATAATCAATCTGATTTCATTGTTGGCCATCTGGTGATGTCCATGTGTAGAATCTTCTCTTGTGTTGTTGGAAGAGGGTGTCTGCTATGACCAGTGCATTCTCTTGGCAAAGCTCTATTAGCCTTTGCCCTGCTTCATTCTGTACTCCAAAGCCAAATTTGCCTGTTACTCCAGATGTTTCTTGACTTCCTACTTTTGCATTCCAGTCCCCTGTAATGAAAAAGACATCTTTTTGGGGTGTTACTTCTAAAAGATCTTGTAGGTCTTCATAGAACTGTTTAACTTCAGTTTCTTCAGCGTTACTGGTTGGGGCATAGACTTGGATTACCATATTATTGAATGGTTTGCCTTGGAAATGAACAGACATCATTCTGTCATTTTTGAGATTGCATCCAAGTACTGCATTTTGGACTCTTTTGTTGACTATGATGGCTACTCCATTTCTTCTAGGGGGATTCCTGCCCACAGGAGTAGATATAATGGTCATCTGAGTTAAATTCCCCCATTCCAGTCCATCTTAGTTCACTGATTCCTAGAATGTCAATGTTCATTCTTGCAGGCCCTTTAACCAGAATTGAAAAGAAGATACATCAAGAGGAAAACTCAGAGAAGGGGATCCATACCATGTGAAGTTCAAAAGGCTTTCATTATTAGGTTTAATATGAACAGGAACTGACATGTCAGCCACTAAATGACCTGATGGCATTGGGTCTCAAGATTTTTCGAAAAGCAGCTACTCATACACAGGAAGTATGAGAAGAGCCTACACTTCCTAGAGAATTTTGTGGATGTAATAGTAATAGTAAGTATCACTTTGGTCTCCTAGAATCTTCAGGTCTGACCAAGGTAGCTGAAATACAAGCCCTCTTGTGGTATTAACCTTGTTTGTCTAGAACTAAATAGCAGCATTTGGTCTCAACTCAGTCCAGATATTACCACCCTTATAGAGAAGCCTGGAGACAGCAAAAGCAGTCCTTGAATCTCACTTGCCTACAGCCCCAAGCTCATGTATATATAGCTTAGTACTGGGAGATGAGGGCATTTTTTACCTGTACTCTTTCCTAGAGACTCAGGATGGGAAGAAGTTGTTTAGGCAAAGTCCGTAAGATAGTCCTTTTCTATTAATTAGAGAGAAATTACATAGAATGTAAAAGAGTCCTGGTATTTGTAGATTTGCACATATACCTTCCTATCATATGCAATTGTGTTATTGTGCAATTGTGTTGTTACCACAGTATCACACCAGGAACTATTGCACAATGGTACTGCGCCCATGCCCTAGAGTCTTTTCCCTTTGTATTTAATACCTGTGTTAGTTTTATAGGCCTGTCACCAGTAATAGCATAAACTGGGTGGCTTAAACAACGAGAATTTATTCTCTTCAGTTCTGGAGGCAGGCTGGGTCTCCCCTGAGCCCTCTCCCCGGCTTGCTTCTCATCCTGTCCTCACGTGGTCTCTCCTCGCCTCTGTGTGTGCCTGCCCCTGGTCTCCTTTCCTTATTAAGACAGCTGTCATAATGGATCAGGGCCCCACCATTATGAGCCCATTTAACCTTAATTCTCTTTCTAAGGTTCTATCTCCAAATATAGTCATATTCTAAAGTATTAGGGCTTCAGTTATACTGGGGTGACAATGTCCAGTTCATTACAGTATGTAAAGAATATGTCCGCTTGATATGCTTAACATGGCTTTGTGCTGGCCGAGGACACAATGCTGTCAACCACCTGTGTAACAGGGAATGAATTCTCATCTCCAGGAAATACTCCTGCTGCAGTGGTAGAATAAGACTAATTCTCTGGTCACCTCACACTTTAACCAAAAGTGATGGCAGCAGAAAGTCTAAACTGTTTGAAACACACAAGCTGGGTGATTCTGAGAAGTCTCACCCAGCTTAATAACTTAAGCAAGTACTGGGTACACTTTGTAAATGTTAATTGCACACCTTAACCCTCTCTTGGCCCTCGCCTCTTCATCTGACTCTCCTTGATTATATCTCTGGCTTTATTCTGGAAATATTAAAGCCCGTTTCTGGCCAACTGGAATAAAGATCCATAGGAACCGAATGTTATAAATATTTGGAATAGTGAAATTAAATGACAGCAAGAGTGTTTTTCATATTTTACTGCTTGCCCTGGAAGTTCTAAGAAAGAGACATTTTTTACCATGTAATAACAATAACAGCATTTATTGAGCACTTACTTCATGAAAGGACATTTTCAAGATCTTTACATGTCTTATCCTATCTTTACGGTAGCACTGTGCTTTCAGTTATATTATTATCCTCATTTTGTGATGAAAAAGTTGTGTAGCAGAAATATTTTAACAGTTTCTCAAATGTAAAGGGCTAGCTAGAGGTACAGTTTTAAGTAAAATTCAGTCAGATTGGTGAAGTCATCACTTGCTGTTTGTGCCTTTTTTCCTGCTTATCAAGGAAGACTTATTATTCTGTTCTAAAGTGCTAATCATATTAATTAGATTAACAGAGAAGCAATGAAAAGAACTTTCCCTAAACACGTCAGAATATTTAATAGTGTGTCTTCAAAAGACTGAAATTTCAGAATACAAATGCATATTTATGAAAGAAAAAAATTTAACATTTGCCATTCTGAATGCCTGGGGTGAAATAAGCTTTGAAAACTGGGGGAAACGTCAAAGATCTTAAACCAAAGAAATACTGAGAAAATATTTCTGAAAAGTATCAAGAGCATTAGTATATTTGTATTTCCCCCAGACCCCTTTTATCCTGTAGTTATTACTTTAAACCACCTTCGTCCCCATCACACTTGTAATGTCAATTGATACAGCTTCCCCAGCTATCAAAATTCGAGCAAAACTGATTTCACCAGGCTGTTATTTTTTTTTTTTTCTTTCTAGAGGCTGGAATAGCAGCAGTAGTAGCACAGCCTGATTTCTATTAAATGTGTGGTCAGAGATCATTTTGAATAAGTCTTGTATTTCTGATAAAAAAAATAATAAAAGACAAAGCAGATAAAATGTACAAATCAACATGGTGAAAGTGTACACATACACACACACGCAAACACACATGCCCTCATTTTTCAAAGTCACATCCCGAGTTACTTTATTTTCTGTACTTGTGTTGAATTCATGACCATTAACATTGTGTTTGAAGAGAGACGACAATGTAAGGCACCAGCATTCTATAAAAATCATCAGAGACTGGAACCTGTTCCAGTTGACATGCATGCTATTCCTACAACAGTGAAAATCTTTTTTAGATATTTTTAAAATTAAAAACATTAACAAACTCATCCTACTGAATGCTGGGTAGTATTTTTTGTTTGTTTTTTTCACGTAGAAGAGAAACTGAACCACAATTGCTAGAATAGAAAAAGTAAGTCAAATACTTGACTTGGACCCCAAAGAGAACCCTTAGAAACCGTCAGCAGATACAACAGCTAGTGTGTTACCTCAGAACCAGAGAAGATTTCAAGGTCTTCGAAGTGCGTGTCCTTTAGAGCTGTTTCCTGTTGTTTTGATTTTGATTGTGAAATTCTACCCACTGATCCAGGGAAAAGACAGACCTGAGTAACCTGGCATGTCGGTACAAATAGAACTGGCATAATGATGCTGGGACTGGTTTCTTTTAAATGTTTTTTAGAAACCCTAAATAAAATTATTTTTCACTACCTGTTAATATATTGCAGATGTGCTCACATTCTGTATAGTCTATTGCATGATAATCTCCTCAAGTGTATCATGAGGTGACTGACTCATGCGATTCCTGAGGCCTTTCTTGCTCCAACATCCATCTTCCAATCTTCTTAGAATTCAAGAGCATCACTCCTTGTGTGACTCATTTGTGTAAATAATGATATTTTGAGCAGAGCAAGGGTAAACATAACACACTGGATACAAATTATGCAGTAATGTTATAACTACAAATTCATGTTTAGGTGAGGTTTTCTTATACATGGGTTTTGATATATCTTTTTTTTTTCTTTTCATGTCTGACCTCTCCTTCCTTTCTGAGCCTTCCTCTTATATGAAAAAAGCTACCCCCTTTTCTTTTGGGTAAAGTGTATATTGCAACATCTACTATCTGAGCATAGTATGGATGTATCTAATCTAGTCAGTAATTTACTTGTCAATTTACTTATTTTTTTAATTTACTTATTTCATCTTTACTCACTTTCTGCTACTCTGAATGTTCTCTCATTAAGTATTTTTGAAAAACTGTCTCTGGGTTTGTACTTACTATCAAGCCCTGAAACCTTATCCTATTTGCAAGCTATCACACAGCCAAAATATTTATTACCTGACCCTTGACAGAAAAAATTTGCTGATTCTTCTTCTAGATCTCATAATTGGATCTCAATAGAGACCAAGTCTCCTTTAATTCTCAAAGTTAAATTTGAGATAAAATTAGGTTTTTAAGCTCCCGAGTAGCTTTTATTGGGGGGGCAGCACTCTTATTATTATTTAGTATTGGGGAAACAGTGGCTGACTTTATTTTTCTGGGCTCCAAAATCACTGCAGATGGTGACTGCAGCCATGAAATTAAAAGACGCTTACTCCTTGTAAGAAAAGTTATGACCAACTTAGACAGCATATTAAAAAGCAGAGACATTACTTTGTCAGCAAAGGTCTGTCTAGTCAAGGCTATGGTTTTTCCAGTGGTCGTGTATGGATGTGAGAGTTGGACTGTGAAGAAAGCTGAGTGCCGAAAAATTGATGCTTTTGAACTGTGGTGTTGAAGAAGACTCTTGAGAGTCCTTTGGACTGCAAGGAGTTACAGCCAGTCCATCCTAAAGGAGATCAGTCCTGGGTGTTCATTGGAAGGACTGATGTTGAACCTGAAACTCCCAATACTTTGGCCACCTGATGCAAAGAGCTGACTCATTTGAAAAGACCCTGATTCTGGGAAAGATTGAGGGCAGGAGGAGAAGGGGACGACAGAGGATGAGATGGTTCAATGGCATCACTGACTCTATGGACATGGGTTTGGGTGGACTCCAGGAGTTGGTGATGGACAGGGAGGCCTGGCTTGCTGTGGTTCATGGGGTCACAAAGAGTCAGACATGACTAAGCGACTGAACTGAACTGATGGCTAGGATGTGGCGGTGTGTTTTTTTGTTTTCTGTTTTGGTGAGTTTTGGATTTTTGTGCTGCTCACTGATCTCCTCATTTTCTTTTCCTGTCTTCCCCACCTCCCACCCCCCGCCTCCTTTTATTCAGTCCTGCTCTCTTTAAATACTTTGGTTTCAAGGAGTGTATGTTCTGATTACTCTGCCTGATTACCCTCTCTTTGGTACTGGGGTGCCTTTGGTGGGCTATTATTTGGGGGGGTGGCTCCTGGAAACTTGGATCTGTTGCAGAGAGTCCCCCTACCTGATAACCCTGCAACTACAAAGACAATGGAGTTGGCTCTAGCTCCTTCCATTTAAGGGCAGGCGGTTAGCTGTCTTCACAGGCCCCAGAGAAAACTTCACTGCTCTCCAAAATCCCTGTATTCTCTCAGTGTTGAAGCAGGAAAGACTAAACTCAGCAGCCTTTTTTTTTTTTAATTGGGTGATTTGTTTTCCAACCCATCTAGTGCCTTTATAAAGTTATTCTTCACCAGTTTTATCCATGCCTCAGCTGCACTGAACTGCCCAAAGATTGTTAGAGTTTTTTGTGTAATAAAAGGGAAGTCCCATAGGATTGGAATCAGAAGAGAATGGAACCAATTTCAGCCATCATGTTCTAGAATTCTCACATATATCTCAAAAGCCTTTAAGCATATTATTTTAATTTACTTTGCTTAACATTATTTTAGAAAAAAATCAGAGCTTAACAAACATAAAGAAGCTGTGGCTACAAGATCCATTACTTTCTCTAGATACTAATAAATAAGAAAAATAACACAAATCCCTTGAAAACTCATGCTTCAGGTGAAGAGAGACCATTTAGTTTCCCATATAACCTTCTATCAGAACCCATTTTTAGAGATTATTTTTTTACTTTCTTTATTTTTCCTGTGATAGAGGAGCTCATTTAAATGTCACACCAATTAATATATCATCATGTATCATTCATTTCATCTTTTGTAAGAAAAATGTAAGAAATTGCACTTTGATGTAAAGAAGGTAATATGCCAAAAATGGAAATAATTTATTTCACTGGTCTTAATTCTTAACTAAGAGAATAAGTTTAGCAAGCTCTAGTACTAAGAGCAGAATATAATTTGTTGCCAACTTATTTTATTTCCAAGCTTTTTTTTTTTTTAACCCTGAGAAGGTAAAATATGAATGGAGCATCTTCTACCCTAAAGACAGTAGTACATTGGAAGAAAATGTCCGTTTTCTTACGAGAGTCTCTTGCACTCTCATGCCATGCGCAATAAATGTTTCACTTTCTAGTAGCAGACTTTTAAGCCCTAATAGTTGTATCACAATGCTGTCTTTATGTGAATTATATCCATATTAGGACCAAATACCTACAGATGGAGAGTGAGAAAAAAATCCCACGTAATAGATTTGTCATTTTTCCACTCTAGTTCAAAGCTATATGATTTTCTCTGTCACCGTCAATTATATTTCAAACATTTTCAAATACGTTCTCTTTTAGCTCCTATGCAGTCAAACAACAGAAATAAGAATGTGATTTTTAAAGACAGCTAAGTTATCAAAGCAGAAATGCTTTTTTAATTAAATCACCACTCCATACCATGGTGAATTTGAAATTCTTAGTAGTTTTGAGAGGAACATTTAGCAATACCCAGGAAATGTAAAACAGTGGTATCAATGAGACTTTTGCTCTAAAACACACTTATACCTCAGCCTTATTAACTGAGAGGGGTGAGCCCAGAGTCTGACTACATAGAGAGGAAGAGTGTAGGTCTCTATAGTAGGTAAGCACCTCCAGTGGCTGTTCTCCTTCACATTTATCAAAAAGTATCCATCGTTTTCTCAAACATACTTCTTGGAAGGAACTGGATAAAGCTTTCAGCCTCATAGAGGTAGTAACTGTGTACCTCAGGGACTTTTCTGTAAAGTTTATGTCCAAAGCATCAAATCTTGGAAGGTGATCCTGCATGAGAGGATTTGACAGAATGTACAGAAGGGATAGAAAGGACTCTTCAACCTTTAATGAATAGAAAACACCTTTCTCAATGCAGAAAGAATCAAGCCATGGGAATGATTTTTATCTGTAATGCATGTCACATATTGTTCCCAAAATGATTTTAGCTATCTTAGAAGGATGCATAAAATGAAAAGGTAAGAGTGTCATTTCAGAAGGAAAAAAAAAGGATGTAGGAACAGAGTGGATTTGAAAAAAAGGGGGAAAATGTCATAATAACCCACAAGTTTACCACAGATAAACCACAAAAATAGATCTGACTTACAAATTAAAAAGCTTCTAAGTTGTAAAATTTACAACATCCATGAGATAGAAACAAAACAATTGCTAAGGAGAACTGCACTATACCTCGTACTAAAGTCAGACACTACTTTCTTCTGGGGGTCCTCATGAAAAGGGTGTTGAGATGCAAATGAATCAGATGTCCCCAGAATGTCACACTGTGCTCTTAAGAGCTGAGAATTTCTTTGTTATAGAAACTTAAACCTTTTGAGATAAAGTGCTGTTATGCAATTCATCACTTTTTCTAAAAAAAAAATTCCTCAGGGTTATCTTCATAGGAAAATGTCTTTATCTGTGTTTAAATATGTGGCTTATAGTTGAAATAAAAGAGATACTGCTAAACCTACTTTTTAAAGTAGTGTCTTTAAAAAAAAAAAGAATCATATTTTAATAACATTGGATGCTACTAAATTCCATAATCAGATTTTTCCTCTTAGGAATTCACCTTTGAGTTCAGTCAAGTCTGTAAGTTTACTTTCGTATTATCTGCCCAGTTCCTCCCAGTCCACATAGCCATGACTACTGCCTTCATTCAGATTCCCATCATCTTTAACGTTGATCATTCCTGCAACGGCTTCTGACATCCTACTTTTGCTGTGTCTTGTTTTTACTTGAGTCAATCTTCTTTTCATATTCAGGTTGATTTTTCTAAATTGAAATATGTTTATGATCATCCTCTGTTCAATATCTTTCAGTTGTCCCTATAATGATTTACCTGACACTGTATGATGCAGCCTCTTATTTCTTTACTGGAGCGTTTGGAGCATTAATTCCAACACTCAGATACTTTACTTTGTCATCCTCAACAACATGTACTTTCCAAATTTTGGCATTCTTTGTTTACACATTTTCTCTTTGCACATTCTATTGTCACAATTTTAAAAAGTTTTTTTTTTTTTTAACTTCATTTAAGTGTGATTATCACGTTCTCTGGAATCACTCTTCTGGTGCCAGCCATATGGATTGGCTCATGATCATGGATGCTCCATTAGTCCCATGTGCTTTTTATCTCAGTTCTAACCCTTACCACTCTTAAAGCTCCATCACTCTTTTGTCTCCCAGGAGTCTGTGCGCCTTTTAAGGCATTTTTAGCTCTAATTCAATGTCTAATAGATTCACTTATACTTACTAATAATAGAAATAACTTTGATATATAATTCTTCCTATGAGATAGCATGTTATAAGGCTAACACATTTATACACACTTAATTCTCATAATAACTACGGGAGGTAAATATTAATCTCTATAGATAATAAAATAAGAAATGTAGAGGTTAATTTCTCAATCAACATCTAACTAGTATACCTAGTACAGAAGCCAAAAAGGAAAGGCTAAACAATTTCATTAATTAAAATTTCTAAATTTCTACATAAAAAAATGCCATGCTCAAGCTCAAGAATGAGCTAACATCTGAGAATATTTTTTAATTATTTTAACAGAAAAAGGGTAGGTACTTTAATTAACAAAGTACTTTTGCAAATCTGCACAAGCAAGATGAAATCCAACAGTAAGAAAAAAAAAAGCTTAAAAATGGCTAAGGCAGATAATAATGATAAAATACATAAAATTATATTGATTATATAATTATATTGATTATAGCTAGTTTTTATTTAGTAATGCAGCTCTTTGCATGGTAGTGCCACACTGTAAAAATTACCATATAAGCTGAAATCATTCAAAGAAATAATCTTCCATGGGAAATATTACAGTTGTTCTATGACCTTTAAATTTAATTTTTGTGAAAACACTTAAAACTCTCTTACTATAAGTTGTATATTTATAGGAAAGTAGAATTAGTAAAATTAACATTTATTTAGTAGACTGTGATATAAAACATTGAAAAGTTGAGAATCAATATTTTAGTTCTTAATGAAAAACTTATCAGGAGCAGCTTTACTTCACATTGTTTAATATGTAACCCAGAGTAAGCATCTTTTCTGTGCCTTGGCAAATTGTTATTTTCCTTTCTAAGTTGGGATCAGTTTCCAACATTGCATACTTTTTGCTTTCAATGTTCTGAAATGTCACTGAGAATTTCTTTAATGTGGTGGTTTTTGCCAGCCCTACTTCCTCTGGGATATCTTCATCCTTTTCTTTTTTTTTCACAAACATTTTACTCATATATATTAATAAGTATTTCCTGAAACTTCATTTACATTACAATTCTAATTTCAGTGTGTTTATTCCTTTTCATTTATTTGCTGGTTTCCTCTTTGTTGTCCAGTTTCCTCTTTCAATTATCCATTTTTTTCCATTTATTTTTATTAGTTGGAGGCAATTATCCATTTTTATAATGGCACATGGTTTCTCTCAGCCAGTAGAAGAGACCGAACTAGATGTTTTGCTTCCTGTGTGTGAACTGAATAACAGATATGCAGGGACCAGTCACCACAGGCTTTGAAAGAAGCAGTGTGGATGGTCACTGATCATGAGGTACATCTGTTGTTTCTATAGTGATTTGTGTACTAAAGAGTAAGTGGTGAAGATTGTACTTAATGCAAATACATTAATACTTAATGTAAATACTTAAGTATTATTGTACTTAAGCAAATACTTAATACAGCACAGAAACTGAAATATGAACTGTGTTTTGGGGTTTTGATGTTATTTGCATATCAGAACCATGCAAAATGAGAACTCTCATACTTGATATATGCAACACCTCCAGCTTCTCCATACTAAATTCTCACAATAATTATAAACAAGCAGTGTTGTGTTGCTAATTCAACAGATGAGGAAACTGCAGCACAAAGCTGTAAAGTAATTCATTCAAGGCCCTAATTATATGTTAAGCAGGATTCAAATCCATGATCTGTTTAGGAAACTGTGCTCTTAGTCACAACCTCTATTATCTCTAGTATTCTAAATAAATGAATATACTGGGTACATGAGGTTTCCAGTCCTCTGTGATTTTTTTCATTAGAGTAGTAGTATTAAATTCTTTGTAAAGAGTTGAATTAGTTCCAGAACCTCAGTACTTCATAATGTTAAATGCAAATGACTAAATGCAGAAGATGTTCTCTAAAACAGATAAAATATATTGTTGTTCTTCAGTAGCTAAGCCATGTCCGAATCTTTGTGACCCCATGAACTGCAACATGCCAGGCTCTCTGTCCTCCACTATCTCTTGAGTTTGCTCAAAATCATATCCATTGAGTTGGTGATGCTATCTAACCATCTCATCCTCTGCCGCGCCCTTGTTTTGTCTTCATCTTTCCTAGAATCAGGGTCTTTTCCAGTGAGTCTGCTCTTCACATCAGGTGACCAGAGTATTGGAATTTCAGCTTCAGCATCAATCCTTCCAATGAATACTCAGGGTTAATTTCATTTAGGATTGACTCATTTGATCTTCTTGCAGTCCAGGGACTCTAAAGGGTCTTCTCCAGCAACACAGTTCAAAAGCATCAATTCTCTGGTGCTCAGCCTTCTTTATGGTCCAACTCTCTTATCTGTACATGACTGCTGGAAAAACTTTGCTCCAAGGAGCAAGCATCTTTTAATTTCATGGCTGCCATCACCATCCCCAGTAATTTGGGAACCTAAGAAAATTAAATCTGTCACTATTTCCACTTTTCCCCCATCTATTTGTAATGAAGTGATGGGACCAGATACCATGATCTTAATTTTTTGTTGTTGTTGAGTTTCAAGCCAGCTTTTTAGCTCTCCTCTTTCACCCTCATCAAGAGGTTCTTTAGTTCCTCTTTACTCTGTGCCTATAGCGTGTAGCAACTGCATATCTGAAGATAAAATATACCAAATATGTACCCTAGGAGGATTTTGAAGATTAGTCATGCAACTTGGAATTTAATTTAATTTCATGTCACACATTCTAACTTGGGGTGAAATTCTTCTACATATATATAAACAAAGGTGTCTTGTCTTTGTTCTAACCTTTGTTTGGTTTGCTTATTTTGTGAGTTTGCAAGAGGCTCTGATGATAACAAAGAGATGAAGGATCCCTTTGAAGTTCTGACAAAACTATGAGCACGCTTCTCAGAGAAATACATATACACTCAACATTTTGTGTATAATTTAGATGGATGGGTTGACTCTGCAAAGTCTGTCCACAGATTTATGAATTCAGAACACATATTTAACTTCTTAACAAAGCAAAACTCATTTCTTTCTCCTGTGGCCACTTAGTGAATATAAGCTGACGACAGTCACCAACATGTTGTGATGCTGTCATCTCAACAGAAGGTTTCTACATCTGCCCCAATGGAGAGAAGAGCCTGAGTCGTCAGGACCTCGCCCTAAAGCTTCCTTTGTACATGAGAACATCTATTCTGTGCCTACAGTTTGAAAGCCAGCATTTAAATGTTCTTATATTCTTTTTTGTCTACTTCTTTCATTTAACATCATGTCCTATGCTTTATTGTCTATTTTCACTCTACCAATGAGTGTATTAATCACTAGTCATGTATTCATCTAATATTTATTGATGCAAAATGTGTAACTCATAGATTCTTGATAACAGTGAACCATTCCTAAGAAAACTCTATTCTCAAGAGCCTTGCAAATTGATAGGGGCATAGGGACAATAAACAAGTAAAACTAAATAATTTAGTATGACATCAGTATGTTCAAATATAAGTTAAAAGGTGGTATAGAATACAATGGGCTTCCCTGGTGGCTCAGTGATAAAGAATCCACCTGCCAATGTAGGAGACATGGGTTCCATCCTTCCGTCAGGAAGATCCCCTGGAAAAGGAAATGGTAATCTACTCCATGATCTTGCCTGGAGAATTCCATGAATAGAGTAGCTTGGTGGCTAAAGTCCATGGGGTTGCAAAGAGTCAGACAGGACTGAGTGACTAAACAACAACATATTATACAGTAGCTATTTAGGAGAAGAACCTGTTTAGCATTTGCAGGGATGGAGAAATCTCTAAAGAGTCAATATTTGAGTTGAGACCCTATCTTCAGGGATATAGGGTAGAAATATACCAGTCAGAGAGAACAGCAAATAAAATAGTCCCTGAGGTAAAGTGAGGCTGTTTGTAGGGAAAATCTGAATGCACATGTTGGAAGGAATTAAAAATAATAGTGAAAGGTAATTTTAAACCTACAGCCAACCTGAGAGATTCTAGAATAAAAACTGATTAAAAGGCTGAATAGCTAAGCTTAATAAGTGGTTTGTGAGATGAAGTTAGAGAGCTGTACGGGACATTTGAAACAATCGAAAGGAAGTGATTGATCTAATAATATGTATATGTGTGTGTCCTAAGTCAGTTAGTCATGTCCAACTGTTTGCGAGCCTGTGGTCTATAGCCTGCAAGGCTCCTCTGTCCATGGGATTTTCCAGGCAAGAATACTGGAGTGGGTTGCCATTTTCTTCTCCAGTGGACCTGCCCAAATATGTATATGCTATATCTTATAAACATCAACTCAGTTCAGTCGCTCAATCGTATCCGACTCTGCGACCCCATGGTGAAGAGGAACTAAAAAGCCCTTGATGAAAGTGAAAGATGAGAGTGAAAAAGTTGGCTTAAAGCTTAATATTCAGAAAACTAAGATCATGGCATCTGGTCCCATCACCTCATGGGAAGTAGATGGGGAGACAGTGGAAACAGTGTCAGACTTTATTTTGGGGGGCTCCAAAATCACTGCAGATGGTGACTGCAGCCATGAAATTAAAAGACGCATACTCCTTGGAAGGAAAGTTATGACCAACCTAGATAGCATATTAAAAAGCAGAGACATTACTTTGCCAACAAAGGTCTGTCTGGTCAAGGCTATGGTTTTTCCAGTGGTCATGTATGGATGTGAGAGTTGGACTGTGAAGAAAGCTGAGCACCGAAAAATTGATGCTTTTGAACTGTGGTGTTGAAGAAGACTCTTGAGAGTCCCTTGGATTGCAAGGAGATCCAACCAGTTCATCCTAAAGGAGATCAGTCTTGGGTGTTGATTGGAAGGACTAATGCTGAAGCTGAAACTCCAGTACTTTGACCACCTCATGCAAAGAATTGACTCATTGGAAAAGACCTGATGCTGGGAGGGATTGGGGGCAGGAGGAGAAGGGGATGACAGAGGATGAGATGACTGGATGGCATCACCGACTCGATGGGCGTGGGTTTGAGTAGACTCCGGGAGTTGGTGATGGACAGGGAGGCCTGGCTTATAAACTCACTCTGACTCTTTTCTGGAGATTTTTGAAGGACATTAGGGGAAGGAGTAGTGCTATCCCTAGAAGACTATTTTTGTAGTTCAGATAACGAAAGATGGGGCCAACACTTGTTATGTGGTGAAGTGAAGGCAGTGATGAAAGAGGGTTGTGGATAGCTCAGAGATTGATTTTGGAATGGCCAATCTGCTTTGCATTTGGAGAAAGAAAAAGCTTAGTTTAAGTTGTTGACAAGTTGTATTGGTATAAAATATTTGTAGATCACAATCACTGAAATAACATCTTTTAACTTTTTATAATTTATGCTTTCAGATAAACTCTCTCTGTGTGACAATATAAACTAGTATAATTTGGGTCCCTACAAAATTTGCTGAAACATATTCTTTCTAGGATTTTAAAAATTATTTTATAGCATGCATTTTTTTTCATGTAATCTGTGATGCTCTCAAATGTTAAATATTATAGTGTTCTATTTGGAAATAATTTCTGCCTCTGTGTTTTCAGAAAGTGTTCTTACTTTCAAAAGCAAAATACTTTTCTAAATATCAACTAAGTCATACATTATGATTCCTCTTGTACCTTCTTGAATTTTTATATCTCATTTTTTAGCCTTTATTTCTTCTTACCCAAAAGTCCTTTATATTTCAGTTGTGCATATTCAGATATGGTGATTTTTTAAGACACTTTAAATATCTAAAAACATTTCCTATTTTTCATTTTGGCAAACCATAAACACACTATTAATAAGTTTTCCCCAAAACATGTCAATGCAAACGTGCAGACTTATCTTCTGTAAAGTGAATTAGTGTTTCAGGCCAGAAATATTTGCCTAATAATTCAGTTCAATAAATCTGACCAGAGAATCTATCTGACAGGCACTGTGCCTGTGGGAGCCTCCCTATGCAGTCACTGCCAGCCTTTAAAATTGAATTTGCATCATTAATGAAAGGAATGACCCTTAGTTTATTGCTTAATAGCATGTTGAAAGTCGACAGGTAGATCCACCCCATAGGATTTTTTTTTTTTAATGGCATTTGTCGTGCTCCCACCAGTGCCTGTGAGTTTCAGTGATTTCTCTTGACTCATACCAGTTGCTAAGTAACGTGGAAAAGTACAGCTGCAGCTTCACTTCCTTCAAACTGCTGCTCCTAAATATGAATAAAACCATAGACATTCTATTTTTGTGTTCAGAACTCACTGCTTTCAAAGCTTCTATGTCAGATTCTCTGAAGCATAATGGAGAAGACAGTAAAATTACAGGCCAAATAAGACTTCTGAAAAATATTTGCTTCCTTTATTTTTTAATCTCCAGATGAGATGGAATTACTTCTCTTTTACCTCTGAGCTCCCATTAGAGTCAGAAAGTGAACAAATTGAACTAAAAACCAAGAAGACTCATTGCTTGACCTTGGGGAAATTATTAATTTCTCAAGTAATCTGTAATGCATGAAGTGGTTAAATTCAATGATTGTTCTCCCTCTTCCAGCTGGATGAGTCTACGAAACAGTTGTGCATATCACTACACCACCATATGGTATTATTTCTACATAAATTTTATAAATTGTTTTATTATTATTTGCATTATATCTCTATTTGGCTTACACAGAATAGCTAGTTAAAGATACTGAAAATAGAATTCTACTTCTCCACCCTTTATAGTTCTTTGCGCTCTCTGTGGATGAGTAAACCTAATCACATAAAAAATAATATAAAGTAACAATCCTTGACAAAGTTCTAGGTCATTTTCCTTCTCAAAATTCACATTTAAAGTCTGGACCTGCATTTAGTTCACATCGTGGTGAATGAAGCCAACTTCTGTGTTGCCTTGCCTTCTCTCTCTCTCTCAATTCCAAGTGACTAATTGCTTTAGTAAGATCTCTCTTGGTGGGAAGAGTTCCTATACAGCATGTTGAGTTTTTCAAATATAATATGTATTTTTGTCCATTATAATTGTGAGTGCCTATCTGCTTTCCTCCCGAGGCTGTGACATCCTATAGGGAGAATGTTTTGTGTATTTCATCTCTAAACTTCCAGGGCCCAGCACAGTTCTGGTTGTATTACAGTTATTATATATTTTCTTTTAACTAGCAGAAGTAAAAGTGTTTTAGGAAGCCTCATATGTTCTTAGGCTAGTGGGGTGTAGTTACTAAATTACTTCTTTTCAGAACAACATTTCATGGGAGGTATATATCCAGATTTTGTACATTCAGAGAAAAATCTTAAGAAATAGTGATTTATGCATTGCTGTAGAGCATATCTTTTTTTTTTAATTTTTTTATTACTTGGAGGCTAATTACTTCACAACATTTCAGTGGGTTTTGTCATACATTGATATGAATCAGCCATAGATTTACACGTATTCCCCATCCCTATCCCCCCTCCCACCTCCCTCTCCACCCGATTCCTCTGGGTCTTCCCAGTGCACCAGGCCCGAGCACTTGTCTCATGCATCCCACCTGAGCTGGTGATCTGTTTCACCATAGATAGTATACATGCTGTTCTTTTGAAATATCCCACCCTCACATTCTCCCACATAGTTCAAAGGTCTGTTCTGTATTTCTGTGTCTCTTTTTCTGTTTTGCGTATAGGGTTATCGTTACCATCTTTCTAAATTCCATATATATGTGTTAGTATGCTGTAATGTTCTTTATCTTTCTGGCTTACTTCACTCTGTATAAGGGGCTCCAGTTTCATCCATCTCATTAGGACTGGTTCAAATGAATTCTTTTTAATGGCTGAGTAATATTCCATGGTGTATATGTACCACAGCTTCCTTATTCAAATGCTGGAGAGGGTGTGGAGAAAAGGGAACCCTCTTACACTGTTGGTGGGAATGCAAACTAGTACAGCCGCTATGGAAAACAGTGTGGAGATTTCTTAAAAAACTGGAAATAGAACTGCCATATGACCCGGCAATCCCACTTCTGGGCATACACACTGAGGAAACCAGATCTGAAAGAGACACGTGCACCCCAATGTTCATCGCAGCACTGTTTACAATAGCCAGGACATGGAAGCAACCTGTAGAGCATATCTTTACTCAAATTTTTTGATTTAAGTGTAAATCGGAAACAAGTAATAACAGACATTTATTTTTTTATTTATTTACTTATTTACTTATTTATTTTTTTCAGTGGGTTTTGTCATACATTGACATGAATCAGCAATAGATTTACACGTATTCCCCATCCCGATCCCCCCTCCCACCTCCCTCTCCACCCGATTCCTCTGGGTCTTCCCAGTGCACTAGGCCCGAGCACTTGTCTCATGCATCCCACCTGGGCTGGTGACCTGTTTCACCATAGATAATATACATGCTGTTCTTTTGCAACATCCCACCCTCACCTTCTCCCACAGAGTTCAAAAGTCTGTTCTGTATTTCTGTGTCTCTTTTTCTGTTTTGCATATAGGGTTGTCATTACCATCTTTCTAAATTCCATATATATGTGTTAGTATGCTGTAATGTTCTTTATCTTTCTGGCTTACCTCACTCTGTATAATGGGCTCCAGTTTCATCCATCTCATTAGGACTGATTCAAATGAATTCTTTTTAACGGCTGAGTAATATTCCATGGTGTATATGTACCACAGCTTCCTTATCCATTCATCTGCTGATGGGCATCTAGGTTGCTTCCATGTCCTGGCTATTATAAACAGTGCTGCGATGAACATTGGGGTGCACGTGTCTCTTTCAGATCTGGTTTCCTCAGTGTGTATGCCCAGAAGTGGGATTGCTGGGTCATATGGCAGTTCTGTTTCCAGTTTTTTAAGAAATCTCCACACTGTTCTCCATAGCGGCTGTACTAGTTTGCATTCCCACCAACAGTGTAAGAGGGTTCCCTTTTCTCCACACCCTCTCCAGCATTTATTGCTTGTAGACTTTTGGATAGCAGCCATCCTGACTGGCGTGTAATGGTACCTCATTGTGGTTTTGATTTGCATTTCTCTGATAATGAGTGATGTTGAGCATCTTTTCATGTGTTTGTTAGCCATCTGTATGTCTTCTTTGGAGAAATGTCTGTTTAGTTCTTTGGCCCATTTTTTGATTGGGTCATTTATTTTTCTGGAATTGAGCTTCAGGAGTTGCTTGTATATTTTTGAGATTAATCCTTTGTCTGTTTCTTCATTTGCTATTATTTTCTCCCAATCTGAGGGCTGTCTTTTCACCTTACTTATAGTTTCCTTTGTAGTGCAAAAGCTTTTAAGTTTCATTAGGTCCCATTTGTTTAGTTTTGCTTTTATTTCCAATATTCTGGGAGGTGGGTCATAGAGGATCTTGCTGTGATTTATGTCAGAAAGTGTTTTGCCTATGTTCTCCTCTAGGAGTTTTATAGTTTCTGGTCTTCCATTTAGATCTTTAATCCATTTTGAGTTTATTTTTGTGTATGGTGTTAGAAAGTGTTCTAGTTTCATTCTTTTACAAGTGGTTGACCAGCTTTCCCAGCACCACTTGTTAAAGAGGTTGTCTTTTTTCCATTGTATATCCTTGCCTCCTTTGTCAAAGATAAGGTGTCCATAAGTTCTTGGATTTATCTCTGGGCTTTCTATTCTGTTCCATTGATCTATATTTCTGTCTTTGTGCCAGTACCATACTGTCTTGATGACTGTGGCTTTGTAGTATAGTCTGAAGTCAGGCAGGTTGATTCCTCCAGTTCCATTCTTCTTTCTCAAGATTACTTTGGCTATTCGAGGTTTTTTGTATTTCCATACAAATTGTGAAATTCTTTGGTCTAGTTCTGTGAAAATTACCGTTGGTAGCTTGATAGGGATTGCATTGAATCTATAGATTGCTTTGGGTAGAATAGCCAGTTTGACAATATTGATTCTTCCAGTCCATGAGCATGGTATGTTTCTCCATCTGTTTGTGTCCTCTTTGATTTCTTTCATCAGTGTTTTATAGTTTTCTATGTATAGGTCTTTTGTTTCTTTAGGTAGATATATTCCTAAGTATTTTATTCTTTTTGTTGCAATGGTGAATGGTATTGTTTCCTTAATTTCTCTTTCTGTTTTTTCATTGTTAGTATATAGGAATGCAAGGGATTTCTGTGTGTTAATTTTATATCCTGCAACTTTACTATATTCATTGATTAGCTCTAGTAATTTTCTGGAAGCGTCTTTAGGGTTTTCTATGTAGAGGATCATGTCATCTGCAAACAGTGAGAGTTTCACTTCTTCTTTTCCTATCTGGATTCCTTTTACTTCTTTTTCTGCTCTGATTGCTGTGGCCAAAACTTCCAACACTATGTTGAATAGTAGTGGTGAGAGTGGGCACCCTTGTATTGTTCCTGGTTTCAGGGGAAATGCTTTCAATTTTTCACCATTGAGGGTGATGCTTGCTGTGGGTTTGTCATATATAGCTTTTATTATGTTGAGGTATGTTCCTTCTATTCCTGCTTTCTGGAGAGTTTTAATCATGAATGGGTGTTGAATTTTGTCAAAGGGTTTGTCTGCATCTATTGAGATAATCATATGGTTTTTATCTTTCAATTTGTTAATGTGGTGTATTATATTGATTGATTTGCGGATATTAAAGAATCCTTGCATTCCTGGGATAAAGCCCACTTGGTCGTGGTGTATGATTTTTTAAATATGTTGTTGGATTCTGTTTGCTAGAATTTTGTTAAGGATTTTTGCATCTATGTTCATCAGTGATATTGGCCTGTAGTTTTCTTTTTTTGTGGCATCTTTGTCTGGTTTTGGAATTAGGGTAATGGTGGCCTCATAGAATGAGTTTGGAAGCTGCAATTTTCTGGAAGAGTTTGAGTAAGATAGGTGCTAGCTCTTCTCTAAATTTTTGGTAGAATTCAGCTGTGAAGCCATCTGGTCCTGGGCTTTTGTTTGCTGGAAGATTTTTGATTACAGTTTCAATTTCCTTGCTTGTGATGGGTCTGTTAAGATCTTCTATTTCTTCCTGGTTCAGTTTTGGAAGGTAATACTTTTCTAAGAATTTGTCCATTTCATCCAAGTTGTCCATTTTATTGGCATAGAGCTGCTGGTAGTAGTCTCTTATGATCCTTTGTATTTCAGTGTTGTCTGTTATGATCTCTCCATTTTCATTCTAATTTTGAATAACAGTCATTTGAAACTTAATCTGTATAGCATGTGTATGGCACCTGGAGAGGAGGGGCTGATTGAGAGAGGAGTGATTGTTTATCTCAAAAGGATTTTTTAAGGTAGTGGTATTTATAAAATGAATTTTAGGACAGAATTTTCGTTACAAGAATACTTTGTTAATTTAGAGCTGAATGTGATGTTTAATAGCACTCTCTTTCCCACATAGTAGTATATTACATATGTATATTCTAAGTGTATTATATGTCTGTGTATGTGTAAATTAACCTTTAAAAATCCTCTGTAAATCCTAGAAAATAACTAGTATTTATGGATTTTAATAATTTGTATTTTTAAAATAATACAAGAAATAAGCTCTCACTTATTTCTGCCTTTTATTCATTAAATATAATCTTTGAATGTAGGAAGAAATAAAATAAATATAAGAAAAAATAGATAATCACCTCTTTCTCAGTATACCAAGTAGGTTCAGTTGCCCAAAATGTAAAACAAAATGGGAAGACCTAAATAAAGTCTTTCTAATATTCTTGCTTATTCAAATACACTGTTATTTTGCATGGTAAAATGCAAAATGTTTTTTAACACGCTTAGCAATGTAATGGCTGTAATGTAATGTATTCAGTATCAATTTAATTAAATGAAACTGCCCTCTAAATATATTTACTCTCTGTTTTATTATCTCCCAAAAGTGATTGGTTGTTTTTAAATGCATTAATAATGGATTTTAAGTGTTTACATACACTTGTGACAATATTATTTTTCTCTTTTCATAATTTAACTTAAGGGCATTCACTAATTATTTTTAAGTTTAAGCATAATACCATGGAACATTTTGTGTAAAATATATTGTAGAGTTGATTCCAACCATGATTTTAAGGTTTAATTGTGGAGGGATTTTTGTTGAATACTATGGAGGCCAAGTTATTAATTATTCATTGGAAGGGAGAAAAAAAGAAAGAAAAGGAAAGTAAGAAACAGATAAGAGGAAAGGGAGAAATAGCAGACTTTTTTTTTTTTAATTTTTAGGACTCAAATGTATATGAAGCAAACTAAATGTGTCATCTTGGCCATGTCCTTTAACCTGACATCGTTTAAGCTAAGTCTCTTGCTTACTTCAGGAAGAAGAGAGATTGCTGCCAGGCTTACATCCAAAAATGTACATCAATGTGCTTTTCACACGCATCCCAGCTGCTTTTTCAGTAGGACTGCAAGGAGCACTTCTGTACACTAGCGCTGGCCTGATCTGGGCTTGTTCCTGTGTTTCAGTAAGCTGGCAAGATGAGAGATGGCTGAGAGATGCGAGATGGCTGAGAGACTATGCTGAGAGACGGCTGCTTAGGATGGTAATAAATGGCAGTCCAAATCCAGCGGCGGGGGCTTTACCCCCACACCACCAAATAACTCAGTTCTGACACCTCTGCCTGCATACTCAGTCACTTCAGTCATGTCTGACTCTTTGTGACCCTATGAACTATACCCACAAGGCACCTCTGTCCATGGGGATTCTCCAGGCTCTTGCTGGAGTGGGTTGCCATGCCCTCCTCCAGGGGATCTTCCTGACCTACAGATTGAACCCAAGTCTCCTTCATCTCCTGCATTGGCAGGCAGATTCTTTACCACTAGCACTACCTGGGAGGCTCCAATTCTGACACTATCCATCTGGAAATAGCATCTGATCCCACAGGTTAAGGGCCCAGTTCTATAAGACTGCTGCCTTCCACCCCTACCACTTCAGACTCCTCTAGTAATTCCAAGTTATCTCCCATGCTTCTGACTGATCAGTTGTAGAACAGAGATTCCAAAAACCCCTATCTTGGGTTCAGTTAATTTGCTGGAGCAGCTCAGAGAACTCAGAACCATTTTTGCATACTGCTGCTGCTGCTACTAAGTCGCTTCAGTCGTGTCGACTCTGTGCGACCCCACAGACGGCAGCCCACCAGGCTCCCCCGTCCCTGGGATTCTCCAGGCAAGAGCACTGGAGTGGGGTTCCATTGCCTTCTCTTTTGCATACTAGAGTGCCAGTTTATCATAGAAGGATGTAACTCAGGCACATCCAGTTGGAAGAGATGCACAGAGTAAGGCATGGGGAGAGGGTGCAGAGCACCCATGCCCTTTCCGGGTGCTCCACTCTCCTGTAATTTCTATGTATCCACCAACCTGAAAACTTTCTGAACCTAGGCCTTTTGTTTGGTTTTGTTTTTAACGGAGGCTTCATTATGCAGGTATGATTGATCAAATCATTGACCTCTGGCAGTTGATTCAACCTCCCACCCTTTCCCCTCCCCAGAGGTCAGTGGGTAGGACTGAAAGCTCTGTCCCTATAATCACATGGTTGGCTCTCCAGGCAGCCACCCCCTACCAGAAGTCACTTTATTTATAACAAAAGACACTTGTATGGTTCTCACCACTTAGGAAATCACAAGGGTTGTAGAAGCTCTGTGTCAGAAATGGGACAAATACCAAATATATATTTCTTATTATAAATCACAGCTTCACATTGGGTCCTTCAGTTCTGCCTCACTTGGTCCCTGTTCTTTAAGAAAACTAGTTTAGACACATTTTCATGATAAATGCAGAGGGGCATGCAGAAGAAGTAAAAGTGCGCAAGGACTTTTTCATCATTCTGCTTGTGTCTTTTCTAATGTCTGATTTCCCAAACCAAGTCGTATGGTCAATACCAGAGCCACAATGGGAGTTGGGGAGTGGACTGCAAGTTTATAAGAAATAAGTGTATGGCTGCAGATGTATTAAATGACCCATCCGTGAGCTCTATCACACCTCCTCAGAATGTGGAGGGAAGGCTGCTCCCATTGAAAAAGGAATCTTAATACAATTTGAAGGCTTGACATATGTTCCAGAGCAAGAGATTGTGTGCTTACAGAGCAGAAAGCCAAACTTTGAGTGCAGGTGTTTGCAGCAAAGTTGAAGTTTATTTTTAGGTGCCAAGCAAGGGGGAAAGACAGCTCATGCTCAGAAGACCTGAACTCCCTCTTGGCAAGGGCTTTAAAAGGCAGCGTTGGGGAAGGTTTATAGGGTGCCTGATCACTTGTGGGCCTTCTTCTGATTGGTTGGTGGTGAAATAACAGGGTGATGTTTCAGGAATCTCAGTCATCAACCTTCTGGTTCCAACCAGTCCAGGTCTAGTGCTTGTGGTCAGTGTATAGTCACCATGCTCCACTGGATGGGAGCTCTTAATGTCTGCAGCACAACTCAGAGATATACACCAGATTGTTATCCATATCACTTCAGGAAAAACTAATGGTTGAGTCTAATCAATAGCTGCTTGAGTCTGCTGTTTGGAACTTGGAGCCAAGGCCTAGAAGACTAAAGGCTTTTTTCTATCAAGAACCAGAACACACAGAGGGATTTTTGTACCCAGAAAGGCCCCTCAGGGTCCTACTTGGTTTTAATCCCCCATTTTCTCTGATAGACATCAGTTCTGAGGGAACAAGAAAAAGACAAGAAAGGGCATAAAGTTTTGAATAGAGAGATTAATCATAAATAAGGTGAGAGAACTTAGGAGGACTTGGTTTCACATACTTACAGATACTGAAATAGACACCTCCTTTTGAGTTCATTGGCTTATTTTCTTTCCTAAACCTGCTATCCGTATATTTGATATGAGACCTGTAAACATTATGAACTCAATTTTTATTTTTATCAACCACCCAAAAAATTAAAAACTGAGTTTGTCATTCAGAAAACTTATTTCACAACTATAAGATAAGAAGAATTCCTTAAAGCTAAAACTGTGCATACTAAGTCGCTTCAGTTGGGTCCAACTCTTTGCGACCCCATGGACTGTAACCCACCAGTGTCCTCTGTCCATGGGATTCTTCAGGCAAGAATATTGGAGTGGGTCTCCATGCACTCCTCCAGGGAATCTTCCCCCACCCAGGGATTTGAACTTGCATCTCTTAAGTGTCTGGCATTGGCAGGCGGGTTCTTTACCACTAGCGCCGACTGGGAACTAGAGTGTTATTATTTGGTTCTTAACCTTTATCTTGACCTGGGAAGTTAAAGCTCAGGAAATGGAAATCATAGGAGAAGTTCAGATCTCTCAACACCAATGATGGTATCAATCATCTCCACTAAGAGACTTGCCCCAACTCTAGCATGGCCTCTACCAGTCTATAGAAATGTCCACAGGATAACCAAACTTTCCTTTAGTTCCACCTAGGAAAGTTCGAGACTGCTAAAACTATTTACTGTTTATTCTAGACAGAACCTGATGGACCCATTCTTCCTTTTTCTTAGAGTATTTTCTTTAGAAAACTTGCAATTGTAACTCCATTCCTGATGCCTTTGACATGCATATGTGTCTCTTACAACAACCTGGGACTCTTTCTCAAGGGCTTCCCAGGTGGCAGAAGTGGAAACAAATCCTCCTGCCAATGCAGGAGACATGAGAGACACGGGTTCGATCCCTGGGTCAGGAAGATCCCCTGCAGAAGGAAATGGCAACCCAATCCAGTATTCTTGCCTGAAGAAGCCCCATGGACAGAGGAGCCTGGCGGGCTACATTCCATAGGGCTGCAAAGAGTCAGACAGGACTGAAGCAACTTCGCATAGCAAAGCATACATAGGGACTCTTTCAAGGACTTGGGAGCCATTCCTTTGAAATGTAATCATCAAAAAGAATAAGACCCCTTTTTTTCTGATCTCTGTAGGACCTCTGCTCAGTTGTGTCCAACTGTGTCTGTCTGCTAAACCATCTTGTAGGGTCTTAACTTCTATCAACACTGGTTCTCAGACATGGACAGCCTGCAACCAAACTTGAAACGGTATTTTCAGTTGAGTGCTTTTACTCTTAGTCACTCAGTTGTGTGCAACTTTTTGCGACCCATCGGACTGTAAGCCAGACGTCACGGTCCATGAAATTTTTCAGGCAAGAATACTGGAGTGGATTGCCGTTTCCTTCACTGAGATATCTTCCCAACCCAGGCATTGGACCTGAGCATCGTGTGTCTCCTGACTTGCGGGCAGATTCTTTACCCACTGAACCATCAAGGAGTACCACTTCTGTTTTTTTTTTTTTTTTTTTTGCTGTTTCACCTTCCCCATGTAACTTTTCCTAAGTCCTGACTTTATACAATATGATCTACAATGAGGCATCTTACTGTTTGTATGTTCAAGAATATTCTTCCGTTATCTATTCATGAACCAAAACTCTTAAGATAAAATAATGTATGTAGATACTAGAGACTAGCAGTGTCTTCAGTTCTCACTTCCTGATATTCAAGATCACGGTTTTTGTTTACTTCAGAAATGATTGTCCTTATTTTCTTTCGGTCTCTTTTAATCATTTTAATATTTTGCCTTCTGTAGCACTTTTGGTGCTTTATAGCAAGAATCCTTCAGTATGTCTAGTTCACGGAAAATCCAGAAATAGATTTCTTTTTTGGATTCACTTTGTAGAGTGTTTGTGCTGTCTATTCTATCAGCCTTTTCTATGTGGAAGCTGAAATCCTTTAACTCTTATAATTCTTAGTTTTATGCTACTTCCTTGACACTTTCTTCTTTTTGTTTTACTGTGTTTTCTTTCAGGAACTCCTGCTATTCAGATGTTGGATATCTAGGATGATTTTCTAATTTATTTAAACCAGCTCTTCTAATTTTTACTTCTCTTTATTTCACCAACTCTGTGTTCTAGTAACTTTATTTATTTTTTAAAATTTCTATCATAATTTTCAAGAGTTCTATCTTACTATTTGCATATTTCCTGTTTATAGTATTCCATTCAAGATTCATAGATCCTTTATTTTTTTTTCTGGAGATACTAAGTTTTTTAATTTTTGCTTGAAAATTAGTCTAAATTTCTACCAAATTCATTTCTGAGAGTTGTTTTTGTTTTTGTTTTTGAATCTGTGTTTCTATTAAAGAAAATTTTTGTAAGCCATTTTTGCTTTTGCTTGCCTGTCCCTATTTGAGAGTAGGGCACTAAAGAGCTAATGTTTCTAGTTGAATTACACTTATTAGGGTCGTGTTCAGGTTTGTGTGTACATATTTGTGTGATCATATTGTTGGAAAACTAAATATGTGCATTATTTGAGATCTCAGTTAATGTTTTTCCTACTGAAAGATTAGAATTTCCTTCTGGGAGTATCAGGTTCATCACTAAGGTTCATCCACTTGCCAGCAGAATCTCTAGGTCTTTTTTTTTTTTTTTCCCTCAACCCATCAGTTTCCTGAGTATAATGTGTTATAACCTTCTTCCTGGAAATCATAAACCATACTGCTAGAAATATGGGAATCAACTGTAAGAACATTTCTCAATCATAGAAACCTAGTTTATGCTGCAGTTAAAAATGGTCCCAAGATTTGAGTGACTTATACAGATTTTATCTTGATCTCACGTATTTGTTTTTTTTTTAAGGATCAACTCCATTTCTTCTCCATTACCACCTTCACTCCAGGACCCATGGATCAGTCTTTATACAGCAGTGATTTAAAATCTACTAATAAAAAGTAAGACATCTCATTTTCCTTTACATTTCTTAGACCCAATTAAGTAACATGAGTAAACTGTTGTTGATAGCTGCAAAAGAATCATTCCCTAGTGAGAGGCAGTGTATTTATGTAAATAATAATACAATCTCATGAAAAGGACTGGTGGTCTTACTTTGAAGATTTTCAGCATTCTACTTTTATTCTTTTTCTTCCTGTTTTCCATAAGCATCCAGTGATTCTTATTTACCTTCTGCAGAGAGCTAATCATTTTCCTGCCTGGTTTGTGTTGTGACAGTTCCTCAGCTGCTCAGTGTATGGATCACAACTTATGTCCATATGCTCTGTGAAGTTCCTAGGCTCACCTTCATGATCAGTTCAAGTATCTGGAACTTTTATTTCTGAATTTAAATGTAACAAACAATGACAATGAGGAATTCAAATATATGCCAGTGAATTGGTCAGATCATATTTCTTATGGAATATCATTTATATGTACATATATTATGAAATTTTATTTAATTCTGTATTTATTAGACATTGAAAATGGCAAAATAAATGTAATGAAACATAATCATATCTAGAAAATTGAGAACACAAGGAATAAAGAGAAAATAAAATTCATGAACATAACCAGTTAGGTTATTCTTTCTATTACACTTGCATCAGAAGTGTTTTAAGTTGTAGAAATAGAAATGACATGTCAAAAGCTGAGATAAAGATGGTTTATAGCAATAAAAGCTAAATGGAAATGTGATGATCGTGTTGAAAATCTTAAACTGTTTAGATTGAAACCTAAGGTGAAAAAATGGATTTCCAACTTTTATGCAAGGAGAAAAGAAGCAGAGAGGGCAAGGAATGTCCATGAACAGGCCCATTTGTCACTTTGGGGAAAGAACAGGCAGAGCTTTGTTTCTGAAGAAGCTGAATATAACATATATGGGCTCCCTGGCATCCCCTAGGAAAGAATCCTTACATTCTTAATAATTTCAGCAAACTTAGAATCTAATAAAATAAACTATAAATCTCAGCATTACCACTAATTAGACACATGACATTGAAAACTTTGCTTAACTTTGCTAAGGTTTAATTTTTATCATCAGAAAACAAGGCCGACTATGCCTTTTTCTTAGGATATATATGAAGATTACATGGTATTGGTTCTGTATCTTTTATATTTTCCATTATTGGCTCTTGGCACGTTGTTGAAACCTAATAAATTGACAGTTTTATGATAATATCTGGGCATAATAAATCAATTATATGTAAGTATTTTAAAATTTGAAACAACATAATGAAAAAATGTTTAATCATTCAGTATAAAAAAATAAAATCATGTTTACTGAGGATATAGAAGAAAGAAGAAAGACAGATAGCAAATCCGCACATCTTATTCTTCATTTCTTCCCATTTCCATTTGGAAATTTAGAATAAAAGGCAGAGACTTGCCCTTTGCTAAAGTTTCTGAGACAAAGGCATAACTGGTGAAACCAGAGTGTGATGATGGTAGCATGTCTTAGCTTAAACTGCCGTAAGCAAACACCAGGGACTGCACGGCTTAAACAACAGATGATTATTTTCTCACAGTTTTGGAGGTTGGTATTCTGAGATAGAGTGCCCACATGGAGAGTTTCTGACATGAACTCTCTTCCTCTTTTGCACCTGGCCACCCTCTCACTGTGTCCTCACCTGACAGAGAGAGAGGGAGACGGAGAAAGAGAGAAAGGTGGAGAGAGTTATCTGATGTCTCTTCTTATAAAAGCATTAATCCTATCAGACCAGGGCTCTGCCTTCCTGACTAATTACCTCCCAAAGGCTTTATGTCCAGGTATTTTCACATTGTGTGTTGGGACTTCCGCATATGAATTTAGCAAGGGGCGCAAATATTTGGCTCATAGCACCATCCGAAAAGTCTGCCATCTTATCTGGTGATAATGTGTTTCAGTAACTAAAGAAATTCTCAAGTGGGAAAAAGTTTAGTTTCTGTGTATTTGTACAAACTACGTATTTTTTAAATGTAGGCTTTGATGCAATAACATATCATTCTTTTAGGAATTATTAATAGCATTATTGTTACAAATGTTTCCTCAAGAGCTTTGTAAATAAGAAATAGAAGCCTGTAATTAAACCAATTTTCCTTCAACAATGTGAAATTTAAATTTTATGTTCCACTTCGTGCTTAAAAATGTAGGTGCTTGTCTGTATAAACTTTGGATTTTTTTTTCTGATCATACATTCGCTATACACCTATATGTGAAAATGAAATTTCTCAGTCATGTCTGGCTCTTTGCAATCCCATGGACTGTAGCCCGCCAGGCTCCTCTGTCCATGGAGGTTCTCCAGGCAAGAATACTGGAGTGGGTAGCCATTCTCTTCTCCACGGGATCTTCCTGACCAGGGGATTAAACCCAGGTCTCCTGCAAGGCAGGTGAATTCTTTACACTCTGAGCCACTAGGGAAGCCCCTGTAGTGTGGAAACCAACATGAAAATGGAAATAAGGGAATACATGGAAATAAGGAAATTCCAAAATATTCAAAAATTGTTCCCAATTAACAAAACTTGAAGATGGATGGTGAAGTTTTGTCTCATTTATTGAGAACACCAATTTTTTTTTTATCTTTATATGTGATACTGTGTGAAACCACTTTATATAATCAATAAAGAAGTCAATTGTGCCTATGATTAATTAATACATAATACAAATTCTAAATAAGTCTAAAATGAAAACACTTCTTAATTTATTTCAATAACTATATCTAAATTTGGTATCAATTTTAATAAGTTTATCTTTCAATCCAAAGTTGTTTATAACCATAATTTAACATTTTTTATCAAGCATTGTATGGAAGTTACTTTTCTGTATTTATTCAGATGTATAGGGGGCTTCCGTTGTAGCTCCGTTGGTAAAGAATCTGCCTGCAGTGCAGGAGACCCGGGTTCGATCCCTGGGTTGGGAAGATCCCCTGGAGAAGGGAATGGTAACCCACTCCAGTATCCTTGCCTGGAAAATCTCATGGACAGAGGAGCCTGGTGGGCTGCGGTCCATGGGATTGCAAAGAGTCAGGCATGATTGAGCAACTAACACACATTTAACATTCTAAATCTTTAAAAAAATAATTTTATTTACTTATTTTTTGCTGTGTGAGTCTTCACTGCTGCCTGGGCTCTTCTCCAGTTGTGGTGAGCAGGGCCTGCTCTCTAGTTGCACTGCAGGGGCCTCTAGTTACAGTGACTTCCCTAGTTGCAGAGCACAGGCTCTAGTGCACGGACTTCAGAACATGGGCTGCAGAACGTGGGCTCAGCAGCTGTGGCTCCCAGGGTCTAGAGCACAGGCTCAGTAGCTCTGCAGCACATTGGCCCAGTTTCTCTGCAGTTATATTCTACATGGGATTATATGTTCACTTATATACTTTGGGTGTTAAAAGTATGTTTTTAACCTGAAATGCTTTGAACTAAATTGACTGACTCCTATATAGCAGGTTATATCCTTGATTAAACATTCTTGAAGGATGCTTACACTAATTTTCAAAGTTAATAATGAATAAGTACACACAGAAAATTCTCCAGTGTAGCTCTATGTTCCTGTTCTGAAATTAGTGTTTTCTTTGTTTTTAGATAAATTTGAAATGGTATTAATACTTGCCCTTGCCCAAAGCGTGAGTGAAGCTCTTAGCTGCAGATCTGACGTTTGTCTCCTGATTACCTTGTGCTTGCGATGGTTAGTCGCTCAGTTGAGTCCCGCTCTCCACGGCCCCGTGGGCTGCAGCCCCAGGCTCCTCTGTCCATGGGATTCTCTCCAGGCGAGAATCCTGCTGTGGGTTGCCGTGCCCTTCTCCAGGGGATCTTCCCAACGCAGGGGTCAAACCAAGGGGGCCTGCGTTGCAGGAGGATTCTTTACCACTGAGCCACCAGAGAAGCCCCATAGATTATTTTATATATGGACAAATTAGAAGGTGCATTTTTCAGATTAAAAATAATCTCAAATGTATGATCTTCATAAAGTTTTTGAAATTCATCTCTCATCCTTTTCTTTCTCCTCTTCTACTTCCTTCTCCTGCTCTTCCACTTCTTCCTCTCTCTGTTTATAATCACACGCATACAATTTCGAGATACTTTTCAGACACATTATATCATAACCTAACAAAAGAAAAGTGTCTTTTGACACCAGATATGTGCTAGAGTTCGAGTAAACCAGTTAATCCTATCACCTAGGGAGAATCAGTTTCTCATACATAAATTACATTTTGAATAAATGTAAGATAATCATTATTCATTTGACATTTAAAATTATGTAAGATCATGCTAACTGAGCCACTTAGCAATCGTAAAATCTTAGCAATAAAGCTTGAATAACCAAAGCTGTGAAATTAAGATAAAAGAATTAATTAGACTGTTGTCTTGCCTTAGGTGTTTTGGAACATGTCCTGAATAAAAATAAAATTGAAAACTTCTAATCCAGCAATTGTATATGTCAGCAATGGATATTGTCCTCAGTTTCTCTCTTATTTATCATACTTGGTGTTTCTCCAACGAAGAAAGTAGGTATTATATGTTGTAAAAAGCATTCTAGTATTAGGAGATATGGTCTGTCCTAAGTAGACAGATATGATCCATCCCTTTTTTAGTCATTTTGAAGATTAAAGAAATGGGATAAAGTAGCCTTTCATAATACTTTAGGAGAATTAAGTGTCTAAATCATATGAAATTATCTAGATTAAAATTATAATAATTCTAAATTAATTGACCAATTTGGCAGATATTTCCTATTAACCTGATAAAAGTTCAGCTGTAGATTTTTACCCCAAACCTGTTACTTGTGCTACATCCTTAACTCAATAAATGACTCTGACTCTAAAATGCATTTGTTTGTTCAGGCCAAAATTCACAGTCTTCATTAAATTTCATTTCTCTTTCATGTTCCTATTTCATTCATGGAAAAATATGTTTGGCCTTAAAACACAAAAGAATTTCCTATACCCACCAATTTCACCATGGTTCCTAGTTTCACCTTCACCAGTTTCTTGATGGATGTGATGATAGTCTCCATTAGTTTCCCTGCCCAACTTCAGTTTAATTTTCATAAAATAACCCATGTCATCCTTTTGAAATATTAGTTATAACATGTAAACGCCAAATTCAAAATCCTCCAGTGACTTCTCATCACATTTAGAATAAGATTAAAATTTTAATAAAATTATACAGAAATCTATATAATCTGGCCTTCAGTTAATTCTCCACTGTCATCTCTTACCCTTTCCTAAATGCATTGCATTGACATGTCAAGTACACCCCTGTTTTAAAACCTCTGCACTTCCTTTTCATATCTCCAATCATGTATTCCTGTGGCTGGTTCTCTGACTTCATTTGCTTCTCAGCTATATGCTGTCTTCTCAGTAAGAATTTCCTGGCTCCATTACCTAAATTAGCATCCCTTTGCTAGTAATACCGATCTTATTTCTCTGATGTTTTCCTTAATGCTGTTTATCACCACATAAACTTATGATGTATGCAGATGTTTATATCATCTATCTTACAGTAAAGTGAGCTTCATGAAGAAGGAGACTTCTTTTGTTACAGCTGTCTGTCTCTGACCTAGAAGGAATCTGTTACATGGTAAGGCCTCATTAGATACTAGCTTAGCTTATGTAATTCTGGTGATAACAACGTAGCAAGCTTTATTACTGCAGGTTTGGTTAGGGGAAAAACCCAAAGAGACTGCTCCTTCTAGGTTACAGTTCAATGGGAAATTCAGATTTCTGCTCTGTCAGATCAAAACTATCATCAGTGTTTACTGATGTATTAGCAAATGAATCTCTACAAATTATACTATTTATATTTTAATTATGTTGGGCAGATGCACATCAAAGGAGAGCTTTCTAATGATATTTGGCAAGAAGGTTTTAGTAAAAGAACTGTAAGGATCTGTTTACATTATCCTGTTATTATGTGATAATAAACTCAAGTTTAAAAGTGATTATATTTTAATAGATTTTGATTGACCTGATAGCTTTTTGAAAAATAGAGTATCTTTTCTATAAAATTAATTAAATCTGATTTCTGACTTTTTTCTTTATATATATAAAGGAAAACTATAGCAGAGATACAAAATATTAGATTTCTTAGAAATGACAAAATCATTAATGGTCAGAATACATTAAAAATAGGAGACTTAACTATCTATGTCGAAAGAGTTCCCTCCCTCCTTTTTCTCATTTGCCTTAGAAAACTTGAAATTGTAAGTTGTTCTCACTTTGAAATATATGTGGGTGTAGGTGTGTACTTTTGAAAACTAGATAGACCTGTTAATGAAAAATGATTAGTTGATTTAATAAAAAATGGAAAATTTTATTCAAGCCAAATTGAGGATTATAACCTGGGAACAGCGTCATAGAAAGCTCTGGGAACTGTTCCTCTGATTAGAGGTCAAAGCACAGTTATATAGGCTTTTGAGAAAGAGGGCTGACCATTATATGACAAAATTTGCAAAGTCCAGATCTGTAAGTACAAAGTAGTGGGTCATCATAACACCTTACAGGATAAAGAAGGAATGTTATCTTTTTAAATAATTTATTGATTTTTAATTACAGATCTTCGTTGACTTATGATGAAATTGCATTCCAATAAACACATCATAAGTTGAAAATAGCATGTCAGAAATGTGTTTAACACCCCTTACTTACTGAACATTGTGGCTTAGCCTCACCTACTTTACACATGCCCAGGACATTTATATTAGTCTACAGTTAGGCACAATCATCTTGTACAAAGTCTATTTTATAATAAAGTTTGAATGTATCAAAAATAGCTGTTATTTTTCTTGCTTTATTTTTTATTATTTTATTTTTTATCGAAGTATAGTTGAGTCTAGAGCCATACCACCCTGAACACACCTGATCTCATCTGAAGTATAGTTGATTTACAATACTGTGTTAGTTCCAGGTATCCAGCAGAGTGATTCAGTTTTATATATAAATTATATATATATGGTATATGTATTAATATATATATTAATATTTATCCCTTTTCAGATTCTTTTCACCTATAGGTTATTAGAAAATATTGAGTATAATTCCCTGTGCTGTATAGTAGATGCTTGATGGTTATTTATTTTATATAAAGTAGTGTGTATATGTTAGTCCCAACCTCAAAATGTCTCCATCACAACACCACACTTTCCTGTTGGGTAATCATATCTTTTAAGGAATTGTCTTGTTGGTGCTAAGAGAATGTTGCTCTTCATGGCTGAGCAGTTATTTCTGCCAGTGGAAAGATCTGGTCCAGGCATAATACAGGTACAATGCATAGTAGAGGGGAGTGAGGACACTAAAGGCAGATACATTTTTTATGTTTAAATTTTTGTCTTGCCATAAAATATGAATTTTATTTTGCAGCCTTTTACTAACTTTAGGACTCAAACTTGTTTTTGTTTTTTTTTTTATTTCTTAATAATAAGAGAACCACTTTACTGAAATGTGAAAATCGGGGGAGATATCACCCCATTTTACACTTCTGTTTTTGTTGGCTGGCTCCATGCTCCAAGTTACAAAAATACCTCCTGTCTTCAAGATCTGAGAAATGTGCTTTTCCTCTGGATGAAGCTGCTTAGCTAATACAGATGGTCGCCCCAAACAGGTGAAGTTGGAATGTACTATGTGTGAGCAGTTGTGGTGTCCATATATCTGACGAGGACAAGTTATTATCTTGAGAATATGTGTGTAATGGGATGTATCTGCTAGAATCTACAAAGAGTGAGCTTTCTTTCTGTCTTTCCTATCTCTTGGTGAATTGTCTATGATGCTCATCACATTCTGATTTTAATACTTTGTGGAGCCTCAGGAGGACAACCCCAAAATATGTCATAATGGCCCATTTGATTACTTTGAATTGAAATTACTTGAGAAGCAGTCCATGTAAGACACACCCTGACCCTACTCTGCCCCTCCCTTCCAGGGAGGGAAGGTGCCCTCCCTGCATCTGGAGGTAGAAGGACACCTTTATTGCCAGAAAATAAGGAATTCAGGACCTGGAAACCTATATTAACAAACCTGGCTGCTTCTTTCACTTACTATCTCAAGCCCAACCTCTATTTAGATTCCTTGCTAATTAAGCCCTAAAGCCTAAATTTTTTCACCCTGTCAGTTGCTTCCAAATTTATTGTTTCTTTGTCTAAAAGTTTAAAACCTTCCTGCTTTGGTCACTGCTTAGGTCTCATTTTTATACCTTTGTGCACAGAAATTAGACATTTTTTTTTCTTTTCTTCTGTTAATCTGTCTTGCATAAATTTTGTTTTCAGTCTATCCACAAGAACCCAAAATCAGTAGAGGGGGAAATTTCCCCTCCCAACAGTTTGTTCAATAATAAAAGTTTGTCTTTCTTTACTACCTATGTGGAAAGAATTTCTGGGTTGGACATAATTTTTGTCCTTAATTATATTTCAAAAATAAATTCAATCTCTTACTTTTAATTATGTCATTCTATTTGTTAATATACAATAAGGCTAGGTAGTGAAAACTGATAATATTTGGCTCCCATAATAGACCATCATTTGGCCTGCCTTCCTGGGAAGAGGAATGAAATCCAGATTAACTGAAGTAACTAAATGGATCTCCTATTATCAAATTAATCACACAGGTTAATAATCTCTGTTCAAAGTAAACTTGAGAGCCAGTTTACTAGATAATTGTACTAATCTGAGACTGAGTGAACCTGATCTTTTGCAAACTTATAGAAGCTGCTTCTTTCAATTTCTTTCATGATTTGGTCAGTCACTTTATTTTTTTTAATGTAAATGATGAAAATTCAGAAAGGTGAAAAAATAAATATTTATTTAGAACAGGGATAATGAAGGATTGGGGCTTCCCTTGTAGCTCAGTCAGTAAAGAATCTGCCTGCAGTTCAGGAAGGCTGGGTTTGATCCCTGGGTCAGGAAGATCCTCTGGAGAAGGAAATGGTAACCCACTCCATTATTCTTGCCTGGAAAATCTCATGGACAGAAAAGCCTGGTGGGCTCCAGTCCATGGAGTGGCAGAATCAGGCACGACTGGGCGGCTAACACTTACTTACCTAATGAAGGATATTGTAGATTAGAAGGTAAAATCAATTTGGATATGATAAGGAGACACATTCCATTTAGATTAGAACCTTTCCCTTTAATGCCTAAAGACATTAGATGGCTTTAAGTCACCATAAATTTACATAATAGCATTCCTATGGTTTCCTTTTTTCTAGATGCTCCAAATAATTGTTTAAGAAATCTTGTTATTTAATATCATCCTTTGATGTGATCTTCCTTAGGGATGTGTAACATTTGGTAATTTGTGATCTTCAAATCACAAAGACAGATGTATTGGTAAAGTGTTAATCTCCAGATATCAAAGGAAAAGACAAGTACCTTGACTTGATTTCAGTCTAAATCTTTCTTGATGTCCCTGTGGTTATATGGGTTTCCATGGCAATGGAAGTATTTGTAGGAGTGAAGACATAAAATATGTGATTTGGGATCACAAAATCTTTGTAAAATGTCTTCCTTAAATTTATTCTTTTTTCTTTCTCCGTTTGGCTTGTAGAAGGAAGAAAAGTGCATAGCTCAACTCTAATTGTGTTGTTGACAACATAGAGCCAATAAAACCCACCTCAGCTTCATTAATAAAAAGTAAAGTTCAGTGCTTTTGATTTGCTAGCCCTACTTAATATAATCATAGAGCAGAAGGGCTGGGGCAGGAATTCAAGATTCTACATGAGTGTAGTACTGCATAATATATTGGAAAAAAAAATGAATTTGGAGAAACTTAGATCTTCCATTTACTTTTATCCATTTGGTGAACTTGAAATCATTGGTAACTACACTAAGGTTCAGTGTCTCATCAGCAAAATGGAGATAATATCTTGCTTTTTATATGTTTGTAAGAATCAAACATTAGGTACCATGCATATCACTCAGGAGGTGCCTACTTGTGTGAGTGTGTGTGCTCAGTCACTCAGTCGTGTCCCACTCTTTGCAACCCCAGAGACTATAGCCTGCCAGGCTCCTCTATCCATGGAATCTTCCAAACAAGAATGCTGGAGTCAGTTGACATTTCCTCCTCCAGGGGATATTCCTGACCCAGGAATCAAACACTTGTCTCTTGTGTCTCATGAATTGGCAGGCGGATTCTTTACCACTGTGCCATCTGTGAAGACCAATAGATGCCTAATAAATTCAATTAATATATTAGCTATCAAAAATTTATGTTATCTCAAGACTCACAGTGGAAAATAAATTATCAATTGAGAAAACCTATTGACTAATACCAAACTAATGGTTCTAAGGGGTTAGCGATATTCACTAAATATAATCAGTGAATTGAATTTTTTTTTTGTTAAGCTACGCATCAAGTTATCTGTTTTACAATATTTCTTTATGACCCCATAGACTATAGCCTGTCAGGTTCCTCTGTTCATGGGATTCTCCAGGCAAGAATACTGGAGTGGTTGCCATGCCCTCCTCCATGGCATCTTCCCAACCCTGCATTGGCAGCTGGGTTCTTAACCACTGGCACCATTGGGGAGCCCTGTAAGTACTCCGTAATCTCTTAGTTCTGATTGTTTGATTGTCTGATATTCATCATGTAAAGTGATTACTGTGAGCAGCATTTGCATTTACATAAGTAGAGAAATATATAAAATTCTGCATAAAATGTTTCTTCTATTAACATTTAATTTTTATCATTTTTCAAGCACTTTGTATATAAATATTTTTTAAAAATTTTATTAAATTTCCTGCAAAATACATAAAAACATATATAATGCATATAACCAAAACAATTTGCAATCTTCAAATATTTTAAAACTCACTCACCTAGAACCAGACATCCTGGAATGTGAAGTCAAGTGGGCCTTAGAAAGCATCACTACGAACAAAGCTAGTGGGGGTGATGGAATTCCAGTTGAGCTATTTCAAATCCTGAAAGATGATGCTGTGAAAGTGCTGCACTCAGTATGCCAGCAAATTTGGAAAACTCAGCAGTGGCCACAGGACTGGACAAGGTCAATTTTCATTCCAATCCCAAAGAAAGGCAATGCTAAATAATGCTCAAACTACTGCACAATTGCAGTCATCTCAAACTCTAGCAAAGTAATTCTCAAAATTCTCCAAGCCAGGCTTCAGCAATACATGAACCGTGAACTTCCAGATGTGCAAGCTGGTTTTAGAAAAGGCAGAGGAACCAGAGACCAAATTGCCAACATCCGCTGGATCATTGAAAGCAAGAGAGTTCCAGAAAAACATCTATTTCTGCTTTATTGATTATGCCAAAGCCTTTGACTGTGTGGATCACAATAAACTGTGGAAAAGTCTGAGTGAGATGGAAATACCAGACCACCTGACCTGCCTCTTGAGAAGCCTGTATGCAGGTCAGGAAGCAACAGTTAGAACTGGACATGGAACAACAGACTGGTTCCAAATAGGAAAAGGAGTACGTCAAGGCTGTATATTCTCACCCTGCTTATTTAACTTACATGCAGAGTACATCATGAGAAATGCTGGGCTGGATGAAGCACAAGCTGGAATCAAGATTGCTGGGAGAAATATCAAAAACCTCAGCTATGCAGATGGTACCACCTTTATGGCAGAAAGTGAAGAAGAGCTAAAGAGCCTCTTGGTGAAAGTGAAAGAGGAGAGTAGAAAAAGTTGGCTTAAAGCTCAACACTCAGAAAACTAAGATCATGGCATCCGGTCCCATCACTTCATGGCAAATAGATGGGGAAACAGTGGCTGACTTTATATTTTGGAGCTCAAAAATCACTACAGATGGTGACTGCAGCCATGATATTAAAAGACGCTTGCTCATTGGATGGAAAGTTATGACCAACCTAGATAGCATATTAAAAAGCAGAGACAGTTCTATTTCCAGTTTTTTAAGAAATCTCCACACTGTTCTCCATAGTGGCTGTACTAGTTTGCATTCCTACCAACAGTGTAAGAGGGTTCCCTTTTCTCCACACCCTCTCCAGCATTTATTGCTTGTAGACTTTTGGATAGCAGCCATCCTGACTGGCGTGTAATGGTACCTCATTGTGGTTTTGATTTGCATTTCTCTAATAATGAGTGATGTTGAGCATCTTTACATGTGTTTGTTAGCCATCTGTAAGTCGTCTTTGCAATCCCACTTCTGGGCATACACACTGAGGAAACCAGATCTGAAAGAGACACGTGCACCCCAATGTTCATCACAGCACTGTTTATAATAGCCAGGACATGGAAGCAACCTAGATGCCCATCAGCAGATGAATGGATAAGGAAGCTGTGGTACATATACACCATGGAATATTACTCAGCCGTTAAAAAGAATTCATTTGAATCAGTCCTAATGAGATGGATGAAACTGGAGCCCATTATACAGAGTGAAGTAAGCCAGAAAGATAAAGAACATTACAGCATACTAACACATATATATGGAATCTAGAAAGATGGTAACGATAACCCTATATGCAAAACAGAAAAAGAGACACAGAACAGACTTTTGAACTCTGTGGGAGAAGGTGAGGGTGGGATATTTCAAAAGAACAGCATGTATACTATCTATGGTGAAACAGATCACCAGCCCAGGTGGGATGCATGAGACAAGTGCTCGGGCCTGGTGCACTGGGAAGACCCAGAGGAATCGAGTGGAGAGGGAGGTGGGAGGGGGGATCGGGATGGGGAATACGTGTAAATCTATGGCTGATTCATATCAATGTATGACAAAACCCACTGAAATGTTGTGAAGTAATTAGCCTCCAACTAATAAAAAAATAATAAAAAAAAAAACCTATGCAATTGCAATTAATCTAAGGCATCTTAGATTAATGGGATCTTACCTTCCCATTTTTTCCTTATGCTTTCCTCACTTTGTTTTACATTTCTAAGAGGAGGAGCCTACTGCAGAAAAATAAATATATTAAGAGACAAGGTACAACTACGTGATGTTACAGTAGAGTGATTATTGTACTGAGATCCCTAAAATAAAATGTGAACAAATCAAAAAAAAAAAAAAGCAGAGACATTACTTTGCCAACAAAGGTCCATCTAGTCAAGGTTATGATTCGTCCCATAGTCATGTATGGATATGAGATTTGGACTGTAAAGAATGCTGAGCCCTGAAGAATTGATGCTTTTGAACTGTGGTGTTGAAGACTCGAGAGTCCCTTGGACTGCAAGGAGATCCAACCAGCCCATCCTAAATGAGATAAGTCCTGGGTGTTCATTGGAAGGACTGATGTTGAAGCTGAAACTTTGGCCACCTCATGTGAAGAGCTGACTCATTTGAAAAGACCCTGATGCTGGGAAAGATTGAGGGCAGGAGGAGAAGGGGATAACAGAGAATGAGATGGTTGCTTGGCATCACCGACTCAATGGACAAGAGTTTGGGTAAACTCTGGGAGTTGGTGATGGACAGGGAGGCCTGGCGTGCTGCATTTCATGGGGTCCCAAAGAGTCGGACACAACTGAGCTACTGAACTGAACTTTAGGAGTACTTGAAAAATTATTTTTTCCATTCATTAAGGCAGAGAGTACTACCCTTTCCCTCTTTCCAAGTGTGTTTCCTTGGAAACATAGTAAAGCTGAGTCCCGTCTTTGGCTCTTGAAATATCGAAACATCTTGCAAACATTAAGCCCAGTGTATCACTGTCCTGGGGCTTCTTTAAGTACCACAAACTGAGTGGCTTAAAAGAAATTTATTTTCTCACATTTCTGGAAGCTAGACATTGAAAATCAAACTCTCAGTAGGTCCTTGCTCTCTTTGAAGGCTCTATGGAAGATTTCTTTTTTGCTTCTTCTTAACTTCTAGTGATGGCCAGCAATCTTTGGCTTTCCTTAGCTTGTAACTGCATCACTTCAATTTATATGTCTGTTTTCCTGGTCATATTTTTTTCTCTTAGTGTTTGTATTCATGTGACCATGTTATAAGGATATCAGCCATCACATTTTGGTCCTTCTCCAATCGAATATGACTTCATCTGACCTAATTAAGTTACCAAACCAAAGTTGGGCCCACACTTTAGTAAACCAGACTTGCTCATGTGCTTTAGTAAAAGCCAATCTACTGACATAGGGTTGTGGTGAATCAAAGTACAATAATGTTTATTGTAAACTCCAAATAAGGAGACCAGACAGCTCATGCTCAAGAAAACCCAGACTCTGATGGATATCAGCAAAGCATTTGTAAATGCAAGGTGAAGGGTAGGGGATGTCCGTGATCATCTTGTGGTTTACTTCTTCCATTTGGTGTGGGTTTCAGTATCTGTAAAACAACTCAGTAGTGTTCATCAGATACTGTTATTTGTGTACTTTCAAGGTGGAACCAATGATGCTCTGACTGTCATATGGCATATTTACTGGTCAAATTGTTACCACTTCTCCAGGCCACACTGTTTTTTTGTTGTTACTAAATGTTCAAATTCTTTGAATAATTAATTGTTGAACCAAGGTTTTGTGACTCAGAGGAGGCCTAGAGATCACCTTTTGTACAAGTGGAAGGTAGAGTACATGGTAGTGAGGAGAGTCTATTCCACGAAGGCCCATAGTATTCTGCTTGGTTGCAATCACATCTGTAAAGCTTTTATTTCCAGATAAGGTCACATTCTGAGATTCAGTATGGATGTGAATTTTGGAGAGAGATTATTTAACCCAATACAGTTTGCTCTCTGTCTCCCAAAATTCACATTTGTCCTACATGGAAAATGCACTTATTGCCTTCAAAAATTCCAGAATTCTTAACCCATTATAGTATTAACTCTAAATACAAATTTCATATAAATATCATCAACTTAAAAGTTTCAAATCTTTACAAGGACATAAATATTTTAGTACTTGATAATAAACATGTGAAATGTTAGTAAATTATGTATATATATACACATAAATTTATATTTTATTTATGACTAAATAAAATACATATTGGCTATTTTCATTTTCACGAAAACTTAGAATTACCTTGTCGATTTACACAAACACATTCATGCACACTGCTGTTGGTATTTTAGTGAGATTTCCTTGAATTTCTAGAGCAATTTCAATTCGTTAATTTATAAAAATTAAGCAAAATAATATGAAAAACACATCTTAAGTAACAGTCTTTTTAGTACATATATAAATTTTATATTGCTGACATCATTTCTCTTAACAGTCAATAAAATTGGCATTCTTAGCCCTTCTGCTAACTGATCTTCTCCAATCCTTACATTTTCAATAATTACACCATCATTTCCATATCATTAGCTGTTAAACATATTATTTTTAAAACTTGATTCTCAGTATACATTGTCTTTGTGAAATATTTAGATTTTTTTACATTCTAAACCTAGGCTTGTATAACCTGGGCTTTTTTCTAGTGTTCGGGTTTTATTCTAATTCTCATATTTGTTGAACTCAATGTTTCATTTTTTTTAGAAAACAAACTGACACATATTGTATACTCTTATTTCTATGTGTAGGAAGACATAAGATGCTTTTTACCTTGAAGAAAAATAGTTGGATAGAAGATTTGAATATACTTTTGTTGTATAGATATATGAAACATTCATAGAATAACAATTGATATTATTCCTCTATGTGTATTTTTGTATATTTCTAAAACTATAATATAATTCTTTTTCAGAAGATTGATGGTAGTCAATTCTAATTTCTGTCTGTTTATCTACATTTGACTTTTTAAAAATATTCTCTATATAGCTATTAATACTGTGTGAATCCTTTCTCAAAAGTTTCAGTGTATGTGCAGAAAATTTGAAGAATTAAAGTTTTACTTTTCCAGACATTTAAGTAAATATAAATGTTTTCATGAGTGACCTAAATTTCAAGGAATTGTTCATTCATAAATAATTTAATATCATCTGAGAAACAGTTGTAATTCAGTGAGCTTGATCTTACTATCAGTTCATTGCTTACCAAGCCAATCTAAACTGATGTTTTACAGTAATACTTAGTAATATACCTGACTCGAAGGAACAGTTTTATTGCATGCTAGCAGAAAAAATGTATGCCCTTACCAATAAAAGGAAATTATTCTTAACCTACTAAACCAATATGATGTGAGATTCAATTAATTATTCTGATTCTTATTGGGTGGCACATCTAATGTAATATATGATGCATCATTTTAAAATTTTATATAATTGGGTAAATATTATATAATTTAAATTATATTTTATCATGTATATTATTTATTTTATATACATATGTATATGTGTATGTATATTATTTATTTTATATACATATGTATATGTGTGTGTGTATATATATAGTCCTAGTTTAAATAAACTAAATACAACTTTTTAAAAAAGACTCTTCAGATGGCATCATCAGGACTGAGGTGAACTTGTACTGAATGGAGGTATGCTAAGAATTGCTGAGTGTCTTATAAGCAGCAAATAGTCCAGATAGAACTTGACACATTGATGATCAAGTATCATGAAAATGTAGCAGCATTTAGAAGTGGAGTAGTGGCCTTAGAGAAATGGAAATGGGACTTAATTAAATTTAAAAACTTTTGCATAGCAAAGGAAATAAACAGGATTAGAAGACAACCCTCTGAATGAGAGAAAATAATTGCAAATTAAACAACCAAAAAAGGATTCATCTCCAGAATATATAAGCAGCTCATACAGCTCAACCTCAGGAAAACATACAGCCCAATCAAAAAATGTGCAGAAGACCCAAACAAATATTTCTCAAGACATACAGATGGCCAATAAGCACATGAAAATATGCTCAACATCACTCATTATTAGAGAAATGTAAATCAAAACTACAATGAGGTTATCACCTCACACAAGTCAGAATGGCCATCATCAAAAAATCTATAAACAAATGGTGGAGAGAGTGTGGAAAAAAGGGAATCCTCTTGCACTATTGGTGGGAATGTAAATTGATACAGCCCCTATGGAGAACACTATGGCAATTCCTTAAAAAACTAGGAAAGAACTATGAACAAATCCCACTACTGGGCATATACCCTGAGAAAACCGTAATTGAAAAAGATGTATGTACCCCAATATTCACTGCATCACACTTTACAATAGCTATCACATGAAAGCAACTTAGATATCCACTGATGGATGAATGGATAAAGAAGTTGTGGTACGTATATACAATGGAATATTAGTCAGTCATAAAAAGAACACATTTGAGTCTGTCCTAATGAAGTGGGTGAATCTAGAGCCTGTTATGCAGAGTGCAATAAGTCAGAAAGAAAACCAAATATTGTATATTAGCACATATATATGTAATCTAGAAAGGTGTTATACTTATGAACCTAAATGGAGGGCATAGTGGAGATGGTCACATAGAGAACAGACTTGTGGATACAGTGGAGGAAGGAGTTCAGTTCAGTTCAGTTGCTCGCTCATGTCTGACTTTTTGTGATGCCCATGGACTGCAGCACGCCAGGACTCCCTATCCATCACCAAATCCTGGAGTTTAACAAAACTCATGTCCATTGAGTTGGAGATGCAATCCAGCCATCTCATCCTCTGTTGTCCCCTTCTCCTCCTGCATTAAATCTTTCCCAGCATCAGGGTCTTTTCCATTGAGTCATTTCCTCACATCAGGTGGCCAAAGTATTGGAGTTTTAGCTTCAACATTAGTCCTTCCAATGAATATTCAGCACTGACTTCCTTTAGGATGGACTGGTTGGCTCTCCTGGCAGTCCAAGGGACTCTCAAGAGTCTTCTCCAACACCACAGTTCTAAAGCATCAATTCTTCAGTGGTCAGCTTTTTATAGTCCCAACTCTCACATCCATACATGACTACTTGAAAAACCATAGCCTTGACTAGACAGACCTTTGTTGGCAAAGTAATGTCTGTGTTTTTTTATATGTTGTCTAGGTTGGTCATAACTTTCCTTACAAGGAGTACATGTCTTTTAATATCATGGCTGCAGTCACCATCTGCAGTGATTTTGGAGCCCCCCCAAAAATACAGTCTGTTACTGTTTCCACTGTTTCCCCATCTATTTGCCATTAAGTGATGGGACCAGATGCCATGATCTTAGTTTTCTGAATGTTGAGCTTTAAGCCAACTTTTTCACTCTCCTCTTTCATTTTCATCAAGAGGCTCTTTAGTTCTTCACTTTCTGCCATAAGGGTGGTGTCATCTGCATAGCTGAGGTTATTATTTCTCCCAGCAATCTTGATTCCAGCTTGTGCTTCATTCAGCCCAGCATTTCTCATGGTGTACTCTGCATGTAAGTTAAATAAGCAGGGTGACAATATACAACCTTGACATACTCCTTTTCCTATTTGGAACCAGTCTGTTGTTCCATGTCCAATTCTAGCTGTTGCTTCCTGACCTGCATACAGGTTCCTCAAGAGGCCGGTCAGGTGGTCTGGTCTTCCCATCTCTTTCAGAATTTTCCACAGTTTATTGTGATCCACACAGTCAAAGGCTTTGGCATAATCTATAAAGCAGAAACAGATGTTTTTCTGGAACTCTCTTGCTTTTTCAATGATCCATCAGATTTGGCAATTTTATCTATGGTTCTTCTGCCTTTTCCAAAACCAGCTTGAACATCTCGAAGTTCACATATTGTTGAAGCCTGGCTTGAAGAATTTTGAGCATTACTTTGCTAGTGTGTGAGATTAGTGCAATTGTGCGGTAGTTTGAGCATTCTTTGGCGTTGCCTTTCTTTGGGATTGGAATGAAAACTGACCTTTTCCTGTCCTGTGGCCACTGCTGAGTTTTCCAAATTTGCTGGCATATTGAGTGCAGCACTTTGACAGCATCATCTTTTAGGATTTGAAATAGCTCAACTGGAATTCCATCACCCCCACTCGCTTTGTTCGTAGTGATGCTTCCAAAGGCCCATTCAGCTTCACATTCCAGGATGAGATACCAAGGGAACGTTTCATGTAAAGATGGGCTCAATAAAGGACAGAAATGGCATGGACCTAACAGAAGCAGAAGATATTAAGAAGAGGTGGAAGAATACACAGAAGAACTGTACAAAAAAGATTTTCACAACTCAGATAATCTTGATGGTGTGAACACTCACCTAGAGCCAGATATCCTGGAATGTGAAGTCATGTGGAGGAAGGCAATGGTGGGACGAATTGAGAGCGTAGCATCAGAACATATACATTACTATGTAAAATAGATAGCTAGTGGAAATTTGGTGTATGACATAGGGAGCTCAAATCAGGTGCTCTATGGCAGCCTAGAGGGGTGGAGTGAGATGGGAGGGGTGTTAAAGAGAGAGGTCATGTACGTATTAATACACCTATGGCTGATTCATGTTGATGTGTGGCAAAGACCAATACAATACTGTAATGCAATTATCCTCCAGTTATAAAATGAAAGAAAAAGAGTAGTGGCATCTGCAAAGATTTGTCCAGCACAGGTTACAGGGGGACCTATATCTCTACTCAAAAAATGTTACTTCTCACGCAATTAAAATGAATCCACCATCTGTCTAACAACCACTTACATGAAACTTCCTCTTCTCTCATACCTCTGCTAGTTTGCCTGCTGACCAGGTGAGGCTGTTGACCAGTGTACATGGAGCCAACAGCTAATGTGTGCATAGCCATGTACAGCCCTGAGTTAATTACTAGAGAGAGAAGCCCTTTAGTGGATAGCTTGGTCTAAACCTACCTAGAAACAATCCTTACGTACAGAGCACACTTCCCCTCATATTCATTAACATGCCGTTCTGTCTGCAGTTTTGAAGTAGATAAAGTCTGAAAATATTGCATGTATATGTCCATACACACCCTTACCCAGAGCATGTCCCCCAGCAGGATAGATGGCTGCTTACCTGGAAAAGGCTCAAATCTTCTCCTTGTGTCTCTCTCTCTCTCTCTCTCTCTCACACACACACACACACACACACAGTATATGTAAGTAAATGCATTCCCATGTATACTTTTAAAGCTACTTTTCTTATGAAATTGTAAAGTGCATAAGAAAGCTAATATTGGAGATACATTAACAATTCTTAGATGATAAATATAGTTTCAAATATGTTCAAATCAATAAGAATGGAGTAAAATTATGTCAGCAAGGAACCAAATCAGGAATACAGTCAAGTTAAACATTTTTAATGAACCATTGAATTTTAATTTCAGTTTATAGAGTGTACAATCATTGTTCCAAATATTAGAATACACAAATTTGTGTGTTGAAAAGACTTGATCTCATCCGTTTTCCTCTCTAACTTATTCTCTACCCATTTTGGTCCTTCCTGTGTAACCAATTTTGTTACAAAATCTTGTGTATCATTCTAGTATTTCATTACAAAATATGATTTTGTGCCCTTATTCACTCCTTCCACAATTACAGCATGTGCTTATTTGCCAAGTCATGTCCAACTCTTCGCAACCCCATGGACAGTAGTACACGGGGCTCAGACTTTGTCCGTGGGATTTCCTAAGCAAGAATACCGGAGTGGGTTGCCATTTCTTTCTCCAATAAATATAGCATACCGTTACATTACTTTTCCACTTTGTATTTTTCACTTCAACATATAGGCAATATATTATTTAATGGTATTTGTTCTTTTTTTGTATTTTATTGTTTCTTGTATGACTAATACTTGTTTGTATTGGCATGCCATAGTATTATGTACTAAGTCTAAACAGCTGATATTTGTTTTCAGTTATTGCCATTACAAGCAGTATTAACATAACTAGCTTTGTAGATCCATCATTTCCTACGTCTGCCTAAACACCTAGAGGGAAATCCCCCCAAAGTGTTTATGGCAGGCAGGTCTAAGGGTGGATGAGTTAGTCATGTTGATAAATGGAGTTAGATTATCCCTGAGATTGTTTCTAAGGGTTTGTGAATTTGCCCTTCCATCTGTAATGAACTAAGTGGATTCTGCTCTGGCTTTTCTAGCTGAATGTGTACAAACTCTTGGATTTTTGTAAATCTTACAGCTGATAAATGATACCTCACTGCACTTAACTACATTTTACTAATACAAATGAAGTTATAAATGTCATAATTTTAAGTAATAGTTATTTCTTAGATAATTATTTTAGTGTATATAGCTCAACTGTATATTAAGTAAATTCAGCTTGTTCATAATATATGTTCTTTAATAGTCTGCTAGATTTTGTTTATTAATATTGGTTTTTAGAATTATTAATTGGCATAGTAAGCTAGCTCTCTAGAATTCTGTCCTACACTTCGGAAGTTGTGGTATCTGTCTCAAATTGACCCAAATAAAAAAAATTTTTTTTGATCTTTTTTTCTTTTTCTCTTCTTTGCTAACAATTTACATAACACTGGAATTTCTGATTTTGAAGGCTTGGTAGATTTGCCCTGTAAATGTTTTTGTGTATTTCTGGCAGTTAGAGTATTTTGTAATCAGAATGTTATCTTTATTAGTTCCACAGTTATGTATTTACAATTACTGAGTTTATTGTAAGCTAAAATTTTAATAATTTTAAATGGTTCATGAGTATTTGAAAGGATATTTTGTTTTCTGATATGAGGGTTCCAAGTCTAACGTATATCTTTAAAATATGCCTTATTATGCTGCTAAACTTTTTTCCTCTCTCTTGTATTGACAGAGATGAATTTATGTCCCCCATAATTACATAATCTCATCTATTTATTTTTGTTTTGTGCTGTGGAGAAATTTGAGAAATACGCAGCTTGTGTCAAGATGTATGTTATTTGTTGAGATATGTGATTTGTTGAGATATTTGTTGAGATATGTGATACACAATGGAGTATTACTCAGCCATTAAAAAGAATTTATTTGAATCAGTTCTAATGAGATGGATGAAACTGGAGCCCATTATACAGAGTGAAGTAAGCCAGAAAGGTAAAGACCAATACAGTATACTGACGCATATATATGAAATTTAAAAAGATGGTAACAATAACCCTATATGCAAAACAGAAAAAGAGACACAGATGTTCAGAACAGACTTTTGGACTCTGTGGGAGAAGGCGAGGGTGGGATGTTCTGAGAGAAGAGCATTGAAACAAGTATACTATCAAGGGTGAAACAGATCACCAGCCCAGGTTGGATGCATGAGATAAGTGCTCAGGACTGGTGCATTGGGAAGACCCAGAGAGATGGGGTGGGGAGAGGGTCGGGAGGGGGGATCGGGATGGGGAACACATGTAAATCCATGGCTGATTCATGTCAATGTATGGCAAAAACCACTACAATATTGTAAAGTAATTAGCCTTCAACTAATAAAAATAAATGAAAAAATTAAATAAATAAAATCTTATATTTCCTTTCAAAATGTGACGTATCACATTTGTTGATTTGTAAACAGTGAACCATCTCTTGAATGAATCCCACTTGATCATGGTATATGATACTTTTATATATTGTTGAATTTGGTTTGTTAATATTTGTTCAGAATTTTTGCATCTATATCATTAGTATTTTGGCCTGTAATTTTCTTTTTGTTGTGTCTTTGTCTGGTTTTGGTATCAGAGTAATGATTTCCTCATAGAATAGATTTGGCAGTGCTATATCTTCGTCAATTTTTTTTGGAATAGTTTGAGAAAAATAGATATTAGCTCTTATAAGTTCAGTAGAATTACTCTGTGACTTTTTGTATCTCTGGTATTGGATTTTATTTCTCCTCTTTAATTATTTATTTTGTTTATTTGTTTCCTCTCTTTTCTTCTTGGTATGCATAAAGGTTTGTTAATCTTGTTTATCTTTTCAAAAAAACAGTTATTTTTTCATTGATCTTTTCTACTGTTCTTTGACCTCTATTTTATTTATTTTTTCTTTGATCATTAATATAATCCTTCCTTCTGCTGACTTTGGGCATTGTTTGTTATTTTTCTGATTCCTTTATGATGTGGTAGATCAGGTTGCTTATTGAGATTTTTCTTGTTTCTTGAGGAAGGCCTGAGAACTTGCCTCTTAAGAACTGCTTTTGCTGCATCCCATAGATTTTGAAGTACTATATTTCCAATTTTATTTGTCTCAAGGTATTTTATGATTTCTTTTTTGATTTTTTTAATTGTCCCATTTGTTTGGGGGTAGCATGTTGTTTAGTCTCCATGTGTTTGTGCTTTTCCCATTTTTCTTCCTGCAGTTGATTTCTGGTTTCTTATTTCTGTTGTCAGAAAAAAAAAATGCTTGATATATTTTCTTTTATCCTCTTAAATATTTTTTTTAATTCCAAGACCTTATAAATTTTATTTTTTAATTAATTTATTTATTTTAATTGGAGGCTATTACAATATTGTAGTGGTGTTTGCCACATATTGACATGAATCAGCCATGGGTGTACATGTGTTCCCCATCCTGAACCTCCATCCCCATTCCATCCCTCTGGGTCATCCCAGTGTACCAGCCCTGAGATGCTTCAATGCTATTCTCCCATATCATCCCACCCTCGCCTTCTCCCACAGAGTCCAAAAGTCTGTTCTTTACATCTGTGTCTCATTTGTTGTCTCGCATATAGGGTCATCATTACCATCTTTCTAAATTCCATATGTATGTGTTAATATACTGTATTGGTGTTTTTCTTTCTGACTTACTTCACTCTGTATAATAGGCTCCAGTTTCATCCACCTCATTAGAACTGATTCAAATTCATTCTTTATAATAGCTGAGTAATATTCCATTATGTATATGTACCACAACTTTCTTATCCATTCATCTGCTGATGGACATCTGAGTTGCTTCCATGTCGTAGCTATTGTAAACAGTGCTGCAATAATCATTGGGGTATACATGTGTCTTTCAATTCTGGTTTCCTTGGTGTGTATGCCCAGCAGTGGGATTGCTGGGTCATATGGCGGTTCTATTTCCAGTTTTTTAAGGAATCTCCACACTGTTCTCCATAGTGGCTGTACTAGTTTGCATTCCCACCAACAGTGTAAGAGGGTTCCCTTTCCTCCACACCCTCTCCAGCACTTATTGTTTGCAGACTTTTTTGATAGCAGCCATTCTGACCGGCTTGAGATGGTGCCTCATTGTGATTTTAATTTGCATTTCTCTGATAATGAGTGATGTTGAGCATCTTTTCATGTGTTTGTTAGCCATCTGTATGTCTTCTTTGGAGAAATGTCTGTTTAATTCTTTTGATTGGGTCATTTATTTTTCTGGAGTTGAGCTGCATGAAAGTGAAAGTGAAATCACTCAGTCATGTCTGACTCTTTGCGACCCAATGGACTGTAGCCTACCAGGCTCCTCCGTCCATGGGATTTTCCAGGCAAGAGTACTGGAGTGGGTTGCCTTTTCCTTCTCAGTTGCTTGTATATTTTGAGATGTGTTTTGTGGCCTAGTCTGTGATCTATCCTGGAGAACATTCCATATGAGCTTGAAAAGAATGTGTATTCTGAACATCTAAGTTATTTGTTTTAGTTTCTGCTCTTAAAAATATTATTTATAAATATGTGGCCCTTAATACTTCTAAAAAGTGTATCCACATGCACAGAAGATTTATAGTTTTTGCCCATTTTTAGGAGCTTTACAGAACCTATGTAAACCTGTTGAGAAACCTGTTTTCCAGATTCAGAATCCATGTTATTAACATTAATTTAAAACAATGTCATTTCTAATAACAGTGCTATTTATACTCCAAGTCAAATGTAGCACCCTATGATACTTTAACCCTAGAGAGTTTCTTCTAGTTTAGCGATCATCCTTTATAAATACTATTTAGGGAAAATTAATAAGTAATATTTTCTACTATACTATTCAAAATATGCTTTCACAAGGACGTTTTATTTCACACCTATTTTTGAGTAAGGAAAATTTTTTTCTGATTTTTTTGCTTGTTTTTCTCTAACAAAAAAGAAAAGGAAATGATGGCTTTATGTAACTGCACTAACATGGATATCAGTAGAGGCTTAACTAAAATTTGGTCTTCTGACTCAGTCCTAAATTCTATTCACTTTACCAGTGGATCTCGGTGCTAATCTTTGACCAGCACCTGACTGTATGATTTTACATAACCACAGTATAGAGAGAAAAGCAAACAGAAGAGAAGTTTTATAAAGTAAAGGTACATGTTTTCAGAAGTGTCCTGTATTTTAACATGTTGCCTTTTGTGTATATAATAGCTTATTTTAATGACAAAATAAAATGTTGCCAACTTTAAACTTGAGCCTCAGTTTATTTTCTAATTTACAAAACTCTGAATTCTAAGGATTATCTTCTATTCTACAGATATCTAAGATTCATTCAGTTAACGTAAGCCTAACTGAGCTATTACTAAGTTTGCTTTTCTCTCTCCTCTTCACTAAAATAATATGTAAGCATTTGACTTAGCCTTACTATGCTTGTGATGTATACTTTCATGCGTAATATTTATCTAATAAGTCAAGAAATCCTATCAAAATCTGGAACATATTTAAATTGATGATCTCATTAATTTTCAGTCATCTTAAATTTTAAGTAATAAGGAACAATGATAGTTAAAATAATTATTGCTAATGAATACCATCTCAGATATTAATTTAATTTCCTGTTGCTCACTTAAAGGAGTTTTTAACCAAAAATATCCTACTATTTATAGATAATACTTCATTCATATAATCTGCAGAGAGTCAGATATTCTTATAGCCTTATTAGCTTATTAGCTAGTGTCAGTAAAATTAAATCACATTTTGATCTTTTTTTTTATTATTTTCAGTCATCTATTCAGAAAACATTCTCAATTAAGTACATAAAAATGTAGATTCTCCTTTGGAGAGCTATTTTAAAAGGTGATCAATAATTTTAGGATATTTTTCAAAACCTGATTTTTGAGGATTATTTTCAGAACTCCTGTTTATGTTAGAAAGGTGGCGCTGGTGGTAAAGAATCTGCCTGTCAATATAGAAGTAGTAAGAGATGCAGGTTTTATTCCTGGGTTGCAAAGATCCCCTGGGGGAGGAAATGGCACCTCACTGTATTATTCTTGCTGAGAGAATCCCATGAACAGAGGAACCTGGTGGTCTACAGTTCATGGGGTTTCAAAGAGTCAAACATGTCTGAACGTCTGAGCAGCATTCTTTTATTATACCTTTAAAAAATAAAAATATTCGCTATACTTTTATTAATAAATTTTGAATGTTGGTCACATGATTAAAAATATATATGACCAAAATGTATATGCAGTATGTTACTTCTTTTTCCTGGTACAGTTTCATTGGTCTGTTTTCCTGTTTATGTTTCAGCAACTTATGAACTATAGTAATCAAGATTGCTATATAGTAACATTCACTTACTCGTTCAATAAAAATACATAAATTTTTTTGTTATTTTTTAAAAATATCTTCAATCTAGTTAAATGCTGTAATCAGAATGGGCTAATATCTCTTTCTTAAAAAGTACAATTCTGCTTTACTCTGAACTAAAGAAAACTTTTTATTTTTTTCCTTATAGGAGAACTTAAACATATTCTTTTAATTTCAACAATATGAAGCTAATTTTGATATGAGAATTGATGAGCAAAATGCAAGTTAGAACTTACGTAATTTTGAATGTATAAGGTAAAAGCTCCCTACCAAACAAGGCAAAGCTTTCACTGAAAGCTTTTATTATTTCTAAATTAAATTTCAATAAAACTAGTTCTTATTGCTCTAGTAAAGATAGCTTAAATACCAGTTTCAGTCAATAAGTATAGTTGCTACTTCTGCATTTTATAGGACATAATATATGCTTGAATAGCTAGATTGTGATTATGCCACAAGAACCTTCCATATGTACTTTCCTTTTGGGAGTAAATACATAAACCAATATTCATTGTTACTTTATTACTCTAAGCAAAGTAATTTGGACTTGGAAAGGCCAGATCATGAGGCAAAGCAAGCTTTTAAGAGAGCTGCATGGTAGCTTTGTTCTTCAGCAGTAGCAGTGACTATCCAACGATTATCCCCTCTTATAATGTTTGAAGTTGGTTCATATAGAATGTGGACAATTAGTAGTAAGTGCTAATTTTGCCTCTTTCTCCCTGGCAAAGCCATAAGAGGTTAATCCAGCTCTCTGTTTACTCTAGAAATGGTGGCAGGTATAAAACACACAAATTTAATATCTAGTTTCATTTTAAATTCATGACTTAGATGGTTTTTAGTGCTGCCTGATATTTCTACTACATGCATGTAGTATTTAATAATTAATATTAAATAAAAATAATAGGGACATATGAATTAGTCTGTTCTCTCATTATCCCAAAATTCTGTTTCACATCTTCCCTCTTTTCAAACCCTCCATCCCTTCAATATCCTGCTCACTCTCAGCTAAAGAGTTTATTCATTGTTACACTAAAGTAGAAGTTCTCAGATGATAACTACATTCCACCAGTGAGAAAAGTAAATTGGCATTCTGGATTTTTTTTTTCTGAGGAGAAGGAATATATAATATGCAGCACAATACACTGGGCCCCATCATGCCCAATGTACCATAGTGGAGAATGTAGAGTCAAATCTCTCGCTCCCGTACGTGTACACCCAGACAGACACACACACACACACACACTCTTCCCAAACAGAAAAGAAGAGAAAACATGCCCCAGGCACTGGCTCAGAACAGTTATCAAAGCGTACTCCTGAGCACTCCCTGACACTACTTATCCTGGCAGTAAAATGAGGCCTCCACTTTCTGGTTCTCCTCCGTCCCTGTGTCTCTCCATAATTCAAGTGTTTCTTCATCATGTCTGTGACTCATTCTGAGGTGAGCACTGAGGAAAAAGAGGTTCCACAGAACACAGACTAGTATAGCTGGGGGTGGGTGGTATGTAGGATTTTTCAAAGAGCTGTATAGTCACATGTGTGAGTGTATGTATGGCTACCCAGGTTTCTGTTGTTAATGTAGTTAACACTTTTAAGTCCCTGTGAAGTTGCCTATTTCTTTACTTCTGCGAAGTTCCTTGGATGACTCATTATAACCAAGAAATTGTCTGGTTGTAATTTTCAAGCACTAGAAGATTCTTGTGTTTTACCTACTGTGTTCCATTTGTCTTCCCAAGCCTGAAATTGGTAGTTACCATGCAACCAAAGAAAAGTATAATTAAGAAGATGACATTTTTAATATGGTCATCATCAGTGCACTAATGTCAATACATGTCAGGGATTATCAGTGGAAGATGTTTTTAAAAAGTCTGGTGGAAAAGGGGGGGGCATTGAGGACAGAGGGGACATATACCTATGGCCGATTCATACTAATATATGGCAAAAAGCTTCACAATATTGGAAAGTAATTGGAGAATTCCAATTAAAATAACTAAATAAATTTTTAAAGAGTAATATGTAAGAATAAAGCTAACAATATTAATAAAACAAAAAATAAAGCAAAGGAAGTCTGGTAGATACAGCAGTGACACTCCTGCTAAGATTACCTGCCTGCAATAACTGCTTTAAGAATTTCCATTTGGGCTGCAGAGTAGCGACACTTGGCTTTTCCCCTTGTGCAGGGCTCTGAATTATGGCCCTCTCGGTGATGTCTGCACGGGCAGAGAGCACCCCCACTGTCGTAATGGCATTTCCTTTGATTCTTGCTTACAGCTATGATAACTTTGTCCTTAATTCATATTTTTCTTCATGAACTTTGCTAAAAACAGCAAGAAGGAGTCATCGCATGGAATATCCTAAACATTCCCTACCATTTTCTTTGGTTTTACCATCTCGGTAAGTGTGTAGTCTGTTCTCAAAAATACATCAAGTAATGGTTTGACCAAATGTCTATTTATTTTTCCTTTTTTTTTAGTTGGAGGATAATTGCTTTACAATACTGTGTTGGCTTCTGCCGTACAACATGAATCAGTCACAAGTATACATGTATCGCCTCCCTCTTGAACCTCCCTCCCACCCCCCACCATATCCTATCCTACCCCACTAGGTTGTCACAGAGAAACAAGGTGAGCTCCCTGTGGCACACAGCATATCCCATTTACTATCTGTTTTACATATGGTAATGTATATGTTTCTGTACTATTCTCTCAATCCACCCCATCCTCTCCTTCCCCACTGTGTCCACAAGTCTGTTCTCTATGTCTGTGTCTCCACTGCTGCCCTGAAAATAGGTCCATCAGTACCATCTTACTAGATTCCATATGCATGCCTTAATATACATTTGGCTTTCTCTTTCTCACCTACTGCACTCTGTTTAATAGGCTCTAGGTTCATCTACCTCATTAGGTCAAATGTGTATTAGTATTATTTTAATACCAACTCTATTTTGAACCATATGAAACTCATGCAATATCTCCTCATCACTTTTGTTCGGCCACATTTTAGGTTGTATTACAACCAACACTTCCAAATTATATCTATTTCAAGAAACATGTTTAGTAAATATTTTTAAAAGGTGTAAGCAAGTTAGAGACTTATTTTTCCTTTAGGTAAAATATATATGGAGTAAGACAGCGCATGTCTTCTTGTGGTGGCTTTATACTTATTAGAGACTGGTAATGAGTGTCTTTGTAGTAGGAAATGGCAACCCACTCCAGTACGCTTACCTGGAAAATTCCAAGGACAGGGAAGTCTAGCGGGCTACCTTCCATGGGATCTCAAAGAGCTGGACACAACTGATCATGCACGCAATGAGCATCTTCCATTTTCAGTACATCAGAGATACAGGCAGACCTCCTTTTACAGTACTTCACTTTATTGCACTTCACAGATGCTACATTTTTTTCACAAATTGAAGATTTGTGGCAACTCTGACTCTAGAAAGTCTAGTAGAGCCTTTTTTCCAAAGCATGTCCTCATTTCCTACCTCTTTGTGACATTTTGGTTATTCTTGCAGTATTTCAAAATTTTTCATCATTAGTATATTTGTTACAGTGATCTGTGATCAGTGACATTTGACACCACTATTTTAATTATTTTGGGGTGCCACAAACTGATCCTAAGATGGTGAATTTAGTAAATATTATGTGTGTTCTGACTGCTCCACTGAATGGCTGGTCCCTGGTCTCTTTCCCTCTCCTAGGACCTTCCTATGTCCTGAGAAACAACAATGTTGAACTTAGACCAATTACTAACCCTCTAATGACCTGTAACTGTTCAAGTGAAGGGAACATATTAAATCAAAAGTTAGAAATGATTAAGCTTAGCTAGGAAGGCATGTCAGAAGCCAGGACAGGACAAAAACTGACTTGCACCAAACAGCCCAACTGTGAATGAAAAGGCAAAGTTCTTGAAGGAAATTAAAGGTGCTATTCCAGTGAACACATGAATTGTTGGATATTATAGAGCCTTGTAACTGATTCAGACTTTTAGTGGTTGGATAGAAGATCCAACCATCCACAACATTCCCTTAAGCCAAAGCCTAATCCAGAACAAAGTAACTCTATCCAGTTCTGTAAAGGCTGGGAGAGGGGAGAAAGCTGCAGAAGAAGAGTTTGAATGAGCTAGCAGAGGTTGGCTCATGAGATTTGAGGGAAAATGCTATCTCCATATCACAGAAGTACAGATTTACAATGAAGACAAAGCAGCCTGGCATTGGAAGAAGATGCCATCTAGAAGTTTCATAGCTAAAGAGGAGGAGTCAATGATAGCTTCAAAATTTGAAAAGACAGGCTTACTCTCCTGTTAGGGACTAGTGCAGCTGGTGACTTGTAAGTTGAAGCCAAAGCTTATTTACCATTCCCAAAATCCCAGGGTCTTTAAGAATTATGCTAAGTGTACTCTGTCTATGGTCTGTAAATGGAGCAATGAAGCCTGGATAACAAATAGCACATCTGTCCAGAACATGGCTTACTGAATATTTTAAGGCCACTCTTGATACCCATTAATGCCACTGTTGATACCCATTAACACCACTGTTGATATCCATTGCTCAGAAAAATATTCCTTTCAAAACATTACTGCTCATCAACATTGCACCTGGTCACCCAAGAGTCTGACTGAGATGTATAAGATTAATATTGTTTTCATGCCTGCTAACACAACATCTGTTCTGCAACCCATGAATCAAGGAGTAATTTCAAATTTCAAGTCATCTTTTCTAAGAAATACATTTCCTAAGGCTATAACTGCCACAGATAATGATTTCTCTGGTGGATCTGGGAAAAAGTAAATTGAAAATTTTCTGGAAAGGATTCAACATTCTAGATGCCATGAAGAACATTTGTGATTCATGGGAAGAGGTCAAAATATCAACCTTAACAGGAGTTCGGAAGAAGCTGATTCCAGCTTTCATGGATTATTTTGTGGAGCCCAAGATTTCAGTGGAGGAAGTAATTGCAGATGTGGTGAAAATTGCGAAAACTAGAATTAGAAGTGGAGCCTAAAAATGTGACTGAAATGCTCCAGTCTCATGGTAAAACTTTCACGAATGAGGAGTTTCTTCTTATAAATGAGCAAAGAAAGCAGTTTCTTGAGATGGAATCTACCCAGGTGAAGATGCTGTGAAGATCATTGAAATGACAACCAGCAATTTAAAATATTGCTTGGACTTAGTTGACAAAGCATCAATGAGTTTGAATAGAATTTCCAATGTTGAAGGTTCTACTGTGGCTAAAATGCTATCAAACAGCAGCATTGCATATTGCATAGAAATTGTTCATAAAAGAAATTAATCAATCAGTGTGGCAAAATTCATTGTTGCCTTATTTTAAGAAATTGAATCAGTATCTTCCACAATGCTCAGTCAGCACTCATCAATATCAAGAGAGTACCCTCCACCAACAAAGAGATACAACTCAGTGAAGGCTCAGTTGATGGTTAGCATTATTTTAGCTAAAAATAAAAAAAAAATAATTTTTTCCATTAAGGTATGCACTTTGTTTTTTAGACATAATGCTATTATTATACGTTTGAATAGTATTGTACACTAGTACACTACAGAATAGTATAAACATAACTTTTGTATGGACTGGGGAAAATTTTTGTGTGACTCACTTTATTGTGATGTATGCTTTATTGTGGTGGTCTGGGACCAAAGCCACATTATCTCCAAGGTATGCCTATAGGAGATTCCTGATGGAGTTTCTTCCTCATTGTAGAGAAGAAGACAGAAAAGGGGTCAGGGAGAAATTGCTTATTTCATTGATCACAGAGAGTGAATCACACTTATTCTCACTGGCCGAAGCTATTACAAGGGTGGCTATGGCATTTCAACTGGAAATATTGTACAACTTCTGTAATACAAGGGTTATTCAATAATAAAGGGAGGTTGGGTATAGAAGAGACTGAATACTTCCATCATCACATCTGCATGTGTACTGCACATTTCACTTCATCTCCACTACTTTGGGTGAAAATTTAGGATCTTTATAAAGATTGAAAAGTATGTTAGAAGTGTATCTGATGCACAATCTTCCCATTGTCTATTATATACTCATTCACAGTTGGTTCTTAGGACATCACTTGTGTGACTTGCCCTCTTTTGGATCATCAAGATTTGCCTCTATACTTAATTATTTACATCAGCCTATAAACCTGTAACCCTTATGAAAAAATGTGTGTTTTAAAACTTTTGTTATATAACCATCCTCTGCCATCTAATGCCAGTATCTCTCTTAAGGCCAAGCTGTCCAATGAGGTGGGTGTTACCTTTTGAATTACATAAATAAAATACAGTGAGAATTCAATTTCTCAGTTGCACTGGACACATTCATTCAAGTGTTCAATAATCGCATATGGCTAGTGACTAACATATTGGGCTGTACTGATTATATACTACCATCTTAGTACAATATATATTGGATAGCCCTGTATAATGAAAATATACAAACTTCTTAGCACCAGAAGATAATAAAACAGTAACTATCAAAACTTGAGAGATGCAACAAGTTTTTAATATGAAGGAAAATGTGTAGCTTTAAGTGCATACTTTAGAAAAGCACTTCAGCTCTAATGAGCTTAGAAAAACACAAAAACTCTAGTGATTATAAGGAAAATAAATGAATCAAATGGAAAACAGGCACATGAAAAGGATTAGCAAAGCCAAAAGTTGGTTCTTTGAAATTAGTAATAAAATCCATTAAGCACTATTAAGGCTTATCCAGGAAAAACAAGTGTCTCCTACAAAATAAATGTTAAGAATAAAAATAGGAATCCTAAATATACGGAGGAGAGAGCGAATGTTGCTGAAGTGAAGGTCCACATGATGTTGGCTCTGTCTCGGTAGTGAGTGATGTCAAAAAAGCAAAATGACACTCTGTAAGAAATCTTTAAGAAAGTGAATAATGCTTTGAAATGCATTAGTCAGTCAGTCAGTTCAGTCGCTCTGTCGTGTCCGAATCTTTGTGACCCCACGAATCGCAGCACACCAGGCCTCCCTGTCCATCACCAACCCCTGGAGTTCACTCAAACCCATGCCCATCGAGTCGGTGATGCCATCCAGGCATCTCATCCTCTGCCGTCCCCTTCTCCTCCTGCCCCCAATCCCTCCCAGCATCAGGGTCTTTTCCAATGAGTCAGCTCTTCACATGAGGTGGCCAAAGTACTGGAGTTTCAGCTTCAGCATCAGTCCTTCCAATGAACACCAAGGACTGATTTCCTTTAGGATGGACTGGTTGGATCTCCTTGCAGTCCAAGGGACTCTCAAGAGTCTTCTCCAACACCACAATTCAAAAACACCAATTCTTCGGCACTCAGCTTTCTTCACAGTCCAACTCTCACATCCATACATGACTACTGGAAAAACCATAGCCTTGACCAGACGGACCTTTGTTGGCAAAGTAATGTCTCTGCTTTTTAATATGCTGTCTAGATTGGTCATAACTTTCCTTCCAAGGAGTAAGCGTCTTTTAATTTCATGGCTGCAGTCACCATCTGCAGGGATTTTGGAGCCCCAAAAAATAAAGTCTGACAAAGGGAAACAAAAATAATTGTTATCAGTTTGAGAAAATCACCTGTGATCTTTGACACCAGAAGAATGGACTTTTTTTTTAAGACAAGTTCAGACTTAGCAGGCAGAAGTCCATCAGAACATGCCCAAACCAAGGGAAGAATATTTGTTTAACCATTCATTCCACCAAAGACTTTTTTGGAATCTGCTCTGCATTCAGGTCACAGTTCCTGTGTCACCACTTTGGCAATGAACAGTTCTCTGCTCTGCGTTAATGGTGCTTGTGCAGGGGTCAGTGCCTGACTCTTCAAGCACTCTGTGAGTTCTTAGGAGGTGTTCAGTGTCAAAGTTCTGGATGGAAGTACCCAGGGAATCCCTGCCAAGAGCTCAAGCCACTGTCGCCAGCAAGGGGCTGAGGAGAGAGATCTAACCTCCTTGCCTCCCACTAAGACTCAAAAAAAAGAGTTTCTCCCCAAGTAGGACATATGTGTGGCAGTTGAAAGGTAGTCCAACACACAATGGTACATCTTATTATTGTAACTGTTTTTCAAATTAGAGTTTAAACTTTCATATAGCAGAACCTAAGTATATCTCACTGATCTCAGTAAATACATGTTGACCCATAGTTTTAAGTTTGACAGATTTGTTTTTCAGATTTATTGCTTTTTATGTGGTAGATAGAGTTTCACAAGGTAACAAATTATGAGAACTTCATTTTGGTAACAGACTTAAGTACAGTCGTTAAAATGGTGATTAAATAATTGTGAGAGGAAACTAGAATAACTTGTCAAGCTAGATAGATCATCTCTATTGAAATAAGTACCCTGCAGAGTGGAGACTCAAACTAAGAGCATTGTGGCCTTGCTTTAAGGTTCTGTTAAATGCGGCCTTGGATGTGGAGGACATCTGAACTGTAATTGTTTATATTCCATGGCCTGGATGCGTGTCACTTCATCTTTTGATTAGACCTTTCAACTGACTGTTGCTAACTATTAGTGAAATCAGGGTCATGTGTATGCACGCTTGTGGATTTTAAGATTTTAGAGCTTATTCCATAGTGTAAGGTAATGTCTTTGAGGGCAGTCATCACATGTTCTTATCACAGGAAAATGCAATTTTAAAAATTGAATTCTATGTAGCACTTAATTTTCTTATGAATCAGTATCTACTTATTGACATTTAAATTCATTCTACAAATACGCATTGGTGATAATGTCAGTGAATGAATCTGTCCTAAACCCCTGTCCTGATAGAGCAGATGCCAGAGTTTGCAGTATATCTGAGAGGTGTTTGCATATCCAGTGAGATTTCAATATGCTTCTGAAACAATCTCTTGATAAAATAAGAAAGTGTTGTTGTTCAGTTGCTCAGCTGTGTCCAACTCTTTGCGACCCCATGGACTGCAGCATACCAGGCTTCCCCATCTATCACCATCCCCAGAGCTTGCTCAAAGTCATGTCCATTGAGTCAGTGATGCCATCCAACTATCTCATCCTCTGTCATCCCCTTAAATCCAATAAAAAAAAAAGTGGAAAATTTTTCTTAGCTATCCTTCATGAGTTTGTTCAGATTTTGTATTAGTTTATCTTATTTATACTAAAATGCATTTATAATTGCATCTCATTTATAATATGTATTATAAGTGCATCTTGTTTATAAATCTCTATTATATTCATATTTTGGAAAAACTGTAGGTGTTTACCACCTTGCAGACAAGTCAATTTGTATTCCAGTTCCAGTGAAAGTGATAAACATCTCTCTCCAAAAAGATCTAATTTCTTATAAGGGACTTGGTAGATGTATTATATGTAATTTATTCATTAATTTAAATAAAGATAAGTAAGTATAAGAAAAAATAAAAATAATTTAATTATACAACTAATACTGGATCCTGCTCTCAAAAAATAGAGTAACTTTTGTGTCTATATGGAAAAAAAATTTAGCACTTTGTGTTGCTTTAAAAAAGTCTAATGCAAGCTTATTTTTATATAGACTGCATAGTTTACCTTAAACATTTGAAGATTCGGATATGTATGTCTGCTAAGCCTATAAACCTGTCTTAAAAGTGAAGCTAATATTGTGAAGAGAAATTTAGAAAACTAAAGTATACCTGAAATTCTCAATATAATACGCATTGAATTTGGGGAAATTTATTCTGAGATATATGACATTGACTCTAAATTTAAAAATCTAGTTCCCATTAATTTTCCAACATATATTAAAGAAAGAGAAATTATTAGTTCAAGTGAATAAGATTTTTAATATTCCCCAGTAGTGGAGTACAGTGAGTAAAACATTTTATTATTAGAAGAAATTGCTTCCCATAAGTGATATTATTAAACATCAGTGGAAGAAAGCAAAGATAAATTAGCAGCCTCTGTAACAAACCAGCAGTCACTGAAATCTTGGGAGGAGAATTGGTACTTTAAGACTTTGTATGGGTGCTTCCAGATGGGGAAAATTCTATGATGGAATACATTGATTTTAAGTTTACTATTTTGTAGGGTCAAGGAACAGGAGAGTCATAAGAGTAATATCCTAAGTGGGAAACAATATCCAATATATTAATTTTACAGGCCATTTTCATGATAGAATTAAAAGGTAAATGTAGCATATATACAGAGAAAAAAAACCATAAATATATACATGTTAACTAATTAAAAAAAAGAGAGCACTAACATTTACAGACATCCTCAGGGCATGTTATTTGTTTGCTTTTTCCTTGTGTCATATTAAATTATCTATATCACCAAGTATGTACTGTATAAATTTGAACAATCACTTTCACTACATTATGTTTATTATATATTATATCATGGGCTTCCCAGATGGCGCAATGGGAAAGAATCCACCTGACAATGCAGGAGGTGCAAGAGACATGGGTTCAGTCCCCGTGTCATGAAGATCCCCTGGAGTAGGAAATGGCAACCCACCCCAGCATTCTTGCTGGAAAATTCCATGGACAGAGAAACCTGTCAGGCTTCAGTGCATGGGGTTACAAAGAATCAGACACGACTGAGTGAATGAGCACATAGTGTATTAGTCTTCTTTGGTATCTCAGTGGTAAAGAATCAGCCTGCCAATGCAGGAAACATGGTTTGATTTGTGGGTCGGGCAGATCCCCTGAAGAACGGAATGGCTACTCCAGTATTCTTTTCTCTTTTTTTAAAAAAAAAAATTGTTTATTTTAATTGGAGGCTAATTACTTTACAATATTGTGATGGTTTTTGCCATACATCAACATGAATCAGCCACAGGTGCACATGTGTCCCTGCATCCTGAAATTACCTTCCTCCTCACCCCATCCCTGTAGGTTGTCCCAGAGCACTGGCTTCGAGTACTCTGCTTCAGGCATCAAACTTGCACTAGTCATCTATTTTACATATGGCAATATACATGTTTCAATGCTATTTCCTCAAATCATTCCACCCTCGCCTTCTCCCAGGGAGTCCAAAAGTCTGTTCTTTACATCTGTGTCTCTTTTGTTGCCTTGCATATAGGATCATCATTACTGCCTTTCTAAATTCTATATATATACGTCAATATACTGTATTGATGTTTCTCCTTCTGAATTACTTCACTCTGTATAATAGGCTCCAGTTTCATCCACCTCATTAGAACTGACTCAAATGTGTTCTTTTTTTATAGCTGAGTAACATTCCATTGTGTATATGTACCACAACTTCCTTATCCATCCGTCTGTTGATGGACATCTAGACTGCTTCCTTGTCCTAGTTATTGTAAACAGTGCTGCGATGAGCATTGGAGTACATGTGTCCCTTTCAATTCTGGTTTCTTCAGTGCGTTTGACCAGCAGTGAGATTGCTAAAACTGGACATAGAACTGCTATATGACTCAGCAATCCCGCTGCTGGGCATACACACCGAGGAAACCAGAAATGAAAGAGACACATGTTCCCCCAACGTTCCTTGCAGCACTGTTCACTCCAGTATTCTTGCCTGGAGAATTCCATGGACAAAGGAGCCTGGCACGTTACAGTCTGTGGGGTCACAAAGGAGTCGGACGTGACTTAGTGACTAAACAACAATACTTATTATATTATACTGTACTCTACTATACTATTCTATTCTATTCTATACTATACTATATACTATCCTATCCTATCCTATCACACTGCCTTCTTTCCTCAAGCTGTGCCTGCATGTGTATGCAGCGCTCTGTTATGTCCGACTGTAGCCTGCCAGCCTCCTCTGTCCATGGAATTCCCCAGGCGAGAATACTGGAGTGGGTTGCCATGTCCTCCTACAGGAGATCTTCCTGACCTAGGGATCAAACCCTTGTCCCCTGCATTGGCAGGCAGCTTCTTTACCGTCTGATCCACCAGAGAAAACCCCTGTGCCTGCATAGTAAAAAGTATTTTTGAAGGATTTTTCAGTTTTGTCTGCTTCCAGCAACTGACTTTGAATCTCTCCTTTTCAAGCGATAAGTGTTAATCTAAAATTTATTAAAATCCTTCAGAGATTCTACAACCACTTCTTGTACACAGTGATAACATTTAGTGTTATTTGATATTGTTTGAAACTGTCAGCATTGACATATCACTGAATTATTCCTTTTTACTGTGCCTTCAGATATAAAAATATTTTCTTATATCAGTATTACCTTTATTTCTATACCCTCTACTTGATATTTATTTACAGTATTAGACATTATAATGCCTCATTTGTTTCTGTTTACTTTTACCTTTTGCAAGTTTTTTTTTCTTCTGATATTCTTGCTTCTTGATGTTTCATTTACTTCCCTTCAAATAATGTCTGCCTTCTTATATAGAAAGTTGGTTGCTCTATTTTCCAGTCATTGATTTTGTAACATATTACTCTTATTCAGCACTCTTACGTGTGTGTTAGTCGCTCAGTTGTGTCCAACTCTTTGCGAACCTACGGACTGCATTTCTTTCATGTGTATGTTAGACATACTACCTCTTGTAAAGGTCTGTAAAGCTGCTTATATAAAGGTCTACAACAGAAATCAATTTGAGAAAAAAAAAACAACATATAAGAGGAGGATTTTAAATATATATGTAAAACAGAAAAAGGTATAACAGTAATGTTTATTAATTTTTGAATCTAAAACTAAAAGCTAGTCAATAATGATTTTTTTTTAACTTTGGAGCTAATAATGCCTAATGTAAGTGATTTACATTGATACATATCCTTTATAATGTGATCGTTTTCATTATGTTAAAATGTGCAGTGCGTTAAGACTTAAGAATCTGAGGCATGTCTCAGTTCCTCCCACTATCCAAATATTTGAAGTCACCTAATCCCCAAGTATTCTGCTTTTTCAGTGACATGAGCAGCAAGATAGCCTGGACAATGTCTTGGCACCCTTCAGAGACAGTGAAGCAGTGATGTCTATCAATGCAAATGCAACTTGTATCTGCTTATGGAATCCTTTTGTTACTTGGATTTAAATTTGGGTGTCTCCTTTATGCTAGAAACCAATAAAATAATGAACTGCCACTCTGAAGATTCGGAAAGCTAATCAATCTCCTTCCTGACAAGTATAAAACTTCTCTGTATAATGTATTTCGTGCTTCACATTCATGGTTTGCTTTTCAGTCAGTTATAGAGCTTTCTACTAAGAAACTTTCTCTCTCAAATCCCCATGAAATAGAGATTCTGTATAAGTCTTTGAGATACCAAGGACTTCTCTGATGGAAGAGCAACTGTTTTAATATATTGTAGGACTGGTTAAATAATTTAATCACCCTCTGAAAAATACTTTTTACTGGTACTGCTGAAGAAGGTTCTTTATAAAAAGAAACATTACCCAGCATCCTACATTATAATTGCTCATATTCCAATGAAGAGAATGCTCAAATATTTAAGCAAAGTTGAAAAACCATGTAAGACTCTATGTAAAAGACAACATGTGGTTATCTCAAGGCCAATTAGTATATAGTCCTGTGAAGATGGATGACCATTTCAGGAAGAGGATATAGCATACGGATTGTACCAAAGACTCAAAAGAGCATAACACCAGAAGACATATAAATAGCTTTGCATGTCAAGGGCATGGGGATAAGAGATTTAAGAGGAGATGGAGGAGATGAATCATTAATGACATTTTGTGTCTTGTAAAGGTATTGGATTTTATCCTGGGGATTTGAGATGGGGAAGTGACCCTATCAGGGGTATGTTTGAAAAAGATTATTATGTCAGCAGCATGAAGGATGGATCCGACAGGGATCTGAAGCACGGAGACCCTTTAATAGACACGAAAGATGCAAAGAGCAGGAAAGACAGTGCACATTAGTGAGCCTTCAAAAATGTTTATCGAGTTGAAATGAATTGAAGAAGTTTGTTGAAACTTTTCTTTCTCACGTCTTATTTTTAGAAAATGTCAATAGCTGCTATTCATTGGGTTGCTTCAAAGTTCTTCCACCGAACCCCAGTGAGGGTGAGATAGTTGAAGTCTGGGTGAGTGACCCGTCTCATCACAGATGCTTCAAAAATGTCATCAAACACTCCTCTACAGATGTTCCCATTGTTCAAAACCATCTTTATAGGTACTGAGTCTTATGCTGCAGTCTGATGCACAAAAGAGCATCCTGCCTTTTGCAATGGAATTCATTAGGTACCTTAATTATTACCTTTACACTTGGGCAAACAGCGTGTCAGTGATAGTGTCCTCTCTGATTATTATAACCACACTGCTTGGCTATTAACTAGTTTTACAGCTGTGGTTTATTCTTTTTTTTTAATCTCTGGGTCATTTTCAGAAAATTTTGCCAATAAAATAAATCATTTAGCCATTCCTTGTCAATGATCGTGAAAGCTAAGCTGTACCAAAGAGCAAGCTGCATACGGATGATTGAAAGCTGACTGCGGCATTTTTATTTTTGGCACATCCACAGTTTTATAAATATGTCATCATAATCCTGTCATATAGACAAAAAGAAATATAACTTTTACATTTTACAAATGAAGGGGCTAAGATCCGAAAGACTGACTTGTAAGAAGCTGGTGTGAAAGTGCTTAGTTCAAAATGAAACAGAATAGCCCACACCCACATATTAATATTTCAATCACTAGAATATTTATGTTGATTATGACATTTTATTAGTTTAGATTTAGCAATGGAAAATTATTTTCAGTAGTAATAACACACACACATTTTTTCCTTTATATACATACACATTTCCAAGCTCACAGCCTAGAAACAATGGCCAACCCAGTAGCAATGTGCACCTTGGCAAACAGACTGTGCTTTCTCATTGAAATGAATCAAAAATCTTCCAAGAAATGTCTAAGTCAGGATATAGTGCAAAGAAATGTAAAAATTTCATTAAACGTCCCCCAAATCAAAGAATCTATCAAAAGCTAGGAGCATATCAAAATGATTCATGGTTCAATTTAAAGAGTCTTCTATTAATGGGATGACACAGTTTGATCAGTGAAGCAAGTGGAACCAAATAAATAAAATGATTGAAATTAATAATAAAATATAAGTTAATTAATTGATAATGTTACCTAATGAGAAATTCAGTCACATTTGGTGGATTCTAGGAAACCAGAATGTTCTGAAAGCTGAGAAATAAAGGGAAACATTCAAGCAATCATTCAAACATTTTTGAACAAACTAAAAGTAGCTAATTGAAGTTAATTTTTACATTGAGCATTCCAGTTAATAAAGGGTAGAGTATGTGGGAATTGGAATATCATCATATTGCAATAGCTGATGAAGTTATTGACATAGAAAATTATTATCAATGACTGCCCAGTTATTAGGAAAGAGGCTCAAGAGGATTAAGATAACTACACTTGAACTGACTGATTAATATTAACAGAAAAAGAGAAAGAAAGAAGACTGCATGCAAAATTTCTGTGACAGGACATACTGAATACTACCTATGACACTTGTAGTCCAAAATACAAAATCTGAGTTGGATCAAACCAAAAATATCAGTTTATTTGAAACACAGGAAATGAAAGGAAAGATTAAGTGATACCAAGGGATGCAAAATTCAGAATATGAGACATGTACAGGAAAATTACCTAGTTTTTTCAGAAAAAAAATTTTTTTATTGCAAGAAAAATAAAAGAAGACAGTGTAATATACAGAAGGCCTGTATATTAAAATAGTATTCAGAAACATGTCAATATAATGCATTATGTGGACTTGTTTGGGTACTCATGTAAACCAACCAACTTAAAAAAGGAAAGAAACAAAGAATAGGGCAATGTGAATACTGACTAGAGGATTATGGTGTTAAGACATTATTATTTTTTTTTTTTTATTAGTTGGAGGCTAATTACTTCACAACATTTCAGTGGGTTTTGTCATACATTGATATGAATCAGCCATAGATTTACACGTATTCCCCATCCCGATCCCCCCTCCCACCCCCCTCTCCACCCGATTCCTCTGGGTCTTCCCAGTGCACCAGGCCCGAGCACTTGTCTCATGCATCCCACCTGGGCTGGTGAGCTGTTTCACCATAGATAGTATACATGCTGATCTTTTGAAATATCCCACCCTCACCTTCTCCCACAGAGTTCAAAAGTCTGTTTTGTATTTCTTTGTCTCTTTTTCTGTTTTGCATATAGGGTTATCGTTACCATCTTTCTAAATTCCATATATATGTGTTAGTATGCTGTAATGTTCTTTATCTTTCTGGCTTACTTCACAGAGTGAAGACATTATTATTAATGTGATGATGTGATGAATGACATTATATTTTTTAATCTAATAATTTAGAAATATGTGTTGAATTATTTGTAGATGAATTAAATAATTTTTGGACACTTGCTTCCATATACTCCAAGGAGGTAAAGATAGAACCATAGTGCTAATGAATTAACTTTTGAAGCTGGCTGCTTGGTAGATTAGAGCTACTATACTATTTTTTTAACTACTTCATATGCTTTAAAATTTCCAGAGTACAATTTTTAAAAATCTTTAAATTTGCTTTAAATGCAACTTAATCCTTTGTGAAGGAACATTTCACTCAGAGTTGTGATGTGGTATTTAGTTACTCAGTCACGTCTGACTCTTGCGACCCCATGGATTGTAGATAGCCAGGCTTCTCTGTCCAGGGGACTTCCCCAGCAAGAATACTGAGGTGGCTTGCCATTTCCTCTCCAGGGATCTTCCTGACTCAGGGATCGAACCTGCATCTCCTGCATTGCAAGTGGATTCTTTACCACTGGGCCACCAGGGAAGCCCTCACTAAAAGTTAATGTAAAGCAATTGTTTATTTCTTTACTGATAAGAGAGACGAGGATTAGCAAGAGAAAGTATATCATCTTGCTGAAGGGAAGTGAAGGTTGCCTAGTCGTGTCCGACTCTTTGCGACCCCATAGACTAAATAGTTCATGGAATCTCCAGGCCAGAATACTGGAGTGGGTAGCTGTTCCCTTCTCCAGGGGATCTTCCCATCCCAGGGATCAAACCCAGGTCTCTCGCATTTCAGGTGGATTCTTTACCAGCTGAGCCACCAGGGAAGCCCCTCATCTTGCAGAAGGAAACGTTAAATGACATGGGTTTGGAGTGGCTGACAAAAACGTGTGACTCTAATGTTGTCTGAAGACTCTAGGTAACAACACTGGTGTAGGGGCTGATGAATGAAATTAAATAGATTGGGATTAAATGGTAGCTTATTTTTAATACTGATTAATAGGAACTTTGCTCTGAGTTGTGATGGAAGAATGCTGAAGCCCACCAAAATTTAAGTGGCAGAATTAGTGAGGGAGCAGATTGAATAGCTAGAAATATGGTAGTTACCCATCAGAGTCACTTAGTAACCTCAGTCAAAATCAAAGCAGATTATCTCAGTGGAAGAGAAAGATAAGAGTAAGTAATTGTCCCACAACTGGATGTTTCAAGAGTGAATTGCAGAATAAAATATACATTTAAAATCCAAACTCCCAACATTATTAAGCAGTATAGCCTTATTTGGCTTCTCTGAAGATACTTTTTTCCTCTGTCTATGAGAACAAAATTCATACATCATAGCAGAGTTGTGTGTGTGTGCGCTAGTCAGTCAGTCATGTATGACTCTTTCCAACCCCATGGACTGTAGCTCACCAAGTTCCTCTGTCCATGAAATTCTCTAGGCAAGAATACTGGAGTGGGTTTCCATGCCCTTCTCCAGGGGCTCTTCCCAACCCAGAGATCAAATCCTGCATATTGCAGGCATATGCTTTGCCATTTGGGCTACCAAAGTGATGATTTTATGTATACTGTATTTTAAGTACTCACTAATTTTTCTCAATAGAGAATAATTACTTGGGAACAAAATAATAAAGCATTAATTATCTGTTTGTGGTGGGGAAAGCAAGAGCAAGGGAAATAAGGGAATATACACAGAAGCCCATTTTTGAGACATGAGATAACTTGAAGAGAAGGGGTACTGAGTTATAGGATAAAATTGGGGCACAGTTATCACTTTTGGTTTATGGCAATAAAGAAACAATGTTGGAATCCAGGAACCCATAGTGGATAACAAATCTTAGGTCTGGGCATTTGGACAAGATGCAAAGTCATAAGAGTTTCTTGGATAAAATTATGGTTCCCTACAGTCGGAATGTACTCAGAAACATGAACACAATTAAGCCTAAAGCTAGAAAGATTCTTTTGACCAAGATGGCTGGAGCTGATGAGAGAAAACTGAACAATTGGAGACAAGCCACACACAGATGTTGCAGTCTTCTAACGTTGCCTCCAGCCAGTCTTGTTACTTAATAAATTCATCAACATTTATCCTGTAAAGAGTGCTGGTTTCTCCTACTGTCTTGAAAGAACCATATCTAATGTTGGCTGCCAAATTGAAGACTTACTTACATCGGTACTCCAGCTGAAGTTTATCATAATTAATTTCAACAGCATTATCTGGAATCACAGAATGGTGGCATATTAGAAACAGAAATATCCGCAGACATCATGCAATGAAATATTTGCATTATATGAAAAAAAAAGGATCTTTATTTTACTTACTTGTAGTTGGTTAACAGCTTATGTAGAATCTTTCACTCAAATCTAATGTCTTAATGTGTATCTTATATTAAATCATAAAATAATTAATACATGGGAGGAGTGCCTGTAAGACATATGTGTGGTTTTGACAATACTTTTTATTCAGAAAATAAAAGGTTTTCTGTAGAAGACACACAGATGGCCCACAGGCACATGGAAATATGCTTGACATCACTAATCATCAAGGAAATGCAGATTGAAACCACCATGAGATATCACCTCATACCTGTCAGAATAGCTGTCCTCAAAAAGACAAGAAATAACCAGGTTGGTAAAGATGTGGAGAAGATAGAACCTAGCACAGTCTTAGTGGGAATGTAAATGGGTGTAGCCACTATGAAAACAGTATGGAGGTCCCTCAGAAAACCTAAAGTTAGAGCTACCATATCATTAAGCAGTCATACTTCTGGGTACATATTCAAAGAAAACAAAAGTATGAATTTGAAAAGATGCAAGCACCCCAGTGTTGATAGCAGTATTATTTAGAATAAGAAATATTTCCGGAGGCGGGAGGGGGGATCAGGATGGGGAACACATGTAAATCCATGACTGATTCATGTCAATGTATGGCAAAAACCACTACAATATTGTAATTAGCCTCCAACTAATAAAAGTAAATGGAAAAAAATAGGAAATATATGGAAACAACCTCCGCACCCAACAACAGATAATGGGCAAAGAAGATGTGATATGTATACAGTGGATATTACTCAGTCACTAAAAAGAGTGAAATTTTGCCATTTGCAATAATCTGGTTGAACCTGGAAGGTATTATCAGACAGAGAAAGACAAATTCTGTATGTTTTACTTACATGTGGAATCTAAAAAATAAATGAACAACCATAACAAAGATGGAAGCACGCTCAAGGAGAGAACAAACTAGTGATAACCATTGGGGAAAGGGGGAAGGAAAGGGACAAGATAGGTGAAGGGAACTAAGATGTACAAACTACTAGGTGTTAAATAAAGAAGCTATGAGAATATTATGTACAAAACAGAATATAGCCAATATAGTAACTTTATATGGAGTATAATCTGTAAAAATACCAAATTACTGTGTTGTACACCTGAAATGAATATGATATTGTTACTCAACCACAATAAAAATGAAACAAAAGCTAAAGTATTGGTAAAATTGGCTAAATTAAGACTACCTGTTCAACTCTAAAATTAGCAGAAATTTGACATTTACATCACCTTAGCAAGGGAGATGAAACTCAAAAGTTAAACTGAATCAGAGCCCCCAGCAACGCCATTTTCCCTTCCTTGCTTCTGTATGACTTTCACTTCTATAATAATTTCATTAAAGAATGAAACACTGGTAGAGATTTCCTTATTTAGGATTCACTGAATATAGAATTCCACATAATGATTAGATATTATTTTATCAAAATTATTAGTAATATAACACAAGATAGAAAATGTGAAAACTTCAACTTATGAATGAGATAGAAAAAAAATTTAGATGTTGGGAGTTTAGAACTTTCACTATTTTTTCCCTTAGAAGAAAGGTCCCTTTGAACATAGGTAATCAGTGTTGCAGAGATTGTAATTCTGTGCATTTTTGCAGCAAAGGAGGTTGGGATATGAAGTTCTTTGCCTATACTTTGAAGAAGAACTTGTACTCTAGTCGTTTTCTTCATAAAGGAAGTGTAATTAAAAATACTGACCCATCATGAGGCATGGCAGCTAATAAAGCCTATGCAAGGAAATTGACTGAACAATCTCTAAAATTTTAATACTTTCACTTGGAAGTTAGCAATCTGAGGATGCAGGTGACATGCAAGTACATTCGGTATTCAGGATTGTGGCTTTCTTATATGCCAGTGGCAATTTCTGGAATTCATTGCTGACTGAAGTGGTGCCAGTCTGTGACCTGGGCATTATCTGTGAGGTCAGGTTGGGATGAAATCTTTCCATGTCTTAGGTAGAATTCCCTGAGAAACAAATTATGATACAAGATAATCCAGTCAAAGATTAGTACTGAGTGCTTTCAAGTACCATAGTTTTAAAAGAGTGAAGGATACAGAAAAGTGGAGAGAAAGAGAACTGCCACGAAGGTGAATCAGAGCCCTCAGCCTGTTCCACAGGACACTCCACAGCCAAAATAGCAATTTAGAGTTTTTCCGAATGAGGGTGGTGAAGGGATGGGGCAGGTTTTATATCCTTAAAAATTGGTCATTGGAGTTAGGTTAGTCCTAAGGTGGGGTACAATCTTAGGTACCCCTAAGATTTTTCCGAATGAGGGTGATGAAGGGATGGGGCAGGTTTTATATCCTTAAAAATCATTCATTGGAGTTAGGTTAGTCCCAAGGTGGGGTACAATCTTAGGTACACCCTAAGGAGTAGGGTGTTGCCTTGAGACAGACTCATCTTTGAGCCTTCAGCATCCAACAGTGCTGGCCTCTTGGCCAGAGGAGGGGTTATCTGAGCAATGCACCATGGTACCATCTACACCTGTATGGTTTGGATATCTTTCTTGGCTGTGTAAACTCCAAACCCAGCTTTCTGGTCCTCCTGGAGGTTGTGAACATTAACAAGCTTAATTACAAACCTTTTACTTTAGTAAATAAAATAGGTATGCTTTATGCAAGTAATTCTGACTGATAAAACATTTATTTCTTTAATTATTCTAAACTCTTACATGAGGCATTTCCCCAGTGTTGACTTGATTGAAAATTAAAATGTCTCATCATACATGCAGAAGTCTTATCAAGATTTTCCAAATGTTGCTGATAAGAATAACAAAAATCAGCCTGTACATGTCAGTTTCTCTCTGTCTCTCTTTATATCAGAGTTTATAAGTGAAGACTAGGCGCCACTGAGATGATGAGAGCTTGGTCAAAGCATGCCGCCCCTGTCAGTTCTACTCAGTCTACAACAAGCTCCATCTTTGACCAGCACTAAGAGGAGGTAAGAGACCTAGAGTGGGTCTGTGCTGATCATGTTTCACAAAAAGGAAAGTGGATGAGATATCCTATGTGAGAAGCTGGGGTGAAATGATGATACTTGTTTTTTGTTTTGCTGTTTGTCCATAGGAGACAAACATAAACTGGGTAGAACTAAGCCAGGATAACTGCTTCTATAGATGGAACTTGCAAAAAAAAAAAAAACTATATATATATATATATATATATATATATATATATAAAACACAGAGAGAGACACATTCTAGTTATTCTAGTTGCTCTCCAAGATTAAAAAAATAAAATTAACCAAGTGAACTTTTTTAGCTAAAAGTTACTCCATTTTGCTCATTATCTTCCCCAAACCAGTGGCTTGTACTTCTGAAGTATGACTATTAAGATGGCAGAAGCATCTCTTGACCAGATCAACACCAGTGTGTGGGAGCCAAGGGAAAAGAAAATAAAGATAGAATGGTGCCAGAATAAAAGTGACATGTAGAAGAGTATTCTGGAGAACCTGAGAAGAATTTCAATAGTCATTGTAGAGGAAGCATGGGCAGGAAGCTATGGGGTTCAAGAAAGCCTCTAGAGTGTAGACAGAACTCCAAGTTTTAAATTGACGTGGACTGCTGATAGAACTATTAAGCCTATGAAGGAAATCTATGCAGCCCCTGCTGTTAATCCATCTGCAGAAAGTTTCATATGCCAGTTTTCTTAATTAGGGTGGGCAGAGAGGGGCGTCCTGTTGAGATTAAGTCCACTGCACAGTAGAGGAGGAAACTGTTTCTACTTACTGGGCTTCTACCAAGAAATGTGTTAATTACCAAGATAGGAGAACATTTTGTGTATGTGATAAGTGAAGTTCTTAACAAATGAAAAGATTGGAGGTGATCTTTCCAATTTTTATTCAACAAGGAAGTCTGCAACCTACTGAGAATGCTGATTGAACTAACTGTTCTAAGTATATTTATTTGATCTCTAACCCCAATTTACTTAGAATCCCATTCTGCTAATGTGTGCAGTGGACTTCTTTTATTTCAGCCTAGAAGGGGCATTTATATTTCTTTCAACTAAATAAAGATATATTTTATAATTTTGTTATTTAAGAAGTGTGAAGGTTATTTATACTTATGCTATATAGCACAGCACATACATTGAAGAACATTTTGAAATATACAAGGATTTACACTACCATCTCTAGAAATGTTCAATACCATGGGATCAGATACAAATCTTAATTGCAATCTTTTCTTTTCATTATTTCTTGTTTTCTTCACAGATATTGGTTCCTTGTAGTTTTATAATCTCTTCCAGTCTGAAAAATAAGCCAATATGAAGGCGTTTATAAAGTTCCTACATTTCTCTAGCATTCAGTTGGGATTTTAATTACTTTTAATCTTTTGCATTATTTTGTTCTGTTACTAAATTTCTCCATTGGCTTTTGTAATTACATTTGTCTATCTTTGTGATTTAAGTAAATATGCAAAGTTTTTCTTTTTTGTTGGTATCTTAAACTTTCCCTTTGACTACCCTCAATGATCTAGTTAATATATGTGATTTTTCTTTAAAATGCCATTTATAAGTTAGCTGACAGAAAGACTATATTTATAATCTGACCTTCATTACTAATATGTTCACTTCATGTTTTCATTAACACTTGAAAATAAAGAAATATTTACTTTAAGTCAAATTTATTCTATTCTTAGAAGACATATTTTAATAAATATATAACTATCATAATGATTTATATTCATTATTAAATATATACATATAAATATATACTGTGTAAATATATAATAAGTATAATATATACACTATAGATACACAGTTAATTTATATTTATTGATCAACTGATAGAGATATACATAGACAGATACAGATGTATATACATGTATGTTACATGTTTTTCTTTCCTGTAAGACTTTGTATTGTCATCTACACAGTCTCATAGTTACGCTCATTATATAGAGCACTAGGATGCCAATATGGTTTGTAAAGCACATAATCAGCTTACCTCTCTGTTCTGGAAATGTAAGTTTGATACTCTTTTTTGTCATACTTGGTGAGCAGAATGGGCTATAATTTATCTAGAGTTAAGCAAACCTATATATTTACCTGTTCCTCATATCAAAATCATCAAATTTCAGTTCGTATTTTTCTATTAAAACTACCCTCTTTTCATAATTTTTTCTCCCATATTGTCTACTGTGCTAAAAAATATCCTTGGTATACCTGTTTACTTCTTTCTGACTCACATACATGCCTTCTCATAAGCTCTTCTCTATAAAAGCAAAACTCCTTTCCACAAATGTGGTATCTACATGCTTGTTTAAAGAGCTATCATTCCATTTTCAAAAGGTAAGTGTTTCTACATGCTTTTATTCATTTATAACAAGCTGGTCTGTTTTAATCTTTATGTAATATAACACATTAAATGTGATATCGTAAATAATGAACCTCCAATGCATTTTGTGTTGAGGGAGAGTAAATGATGTGGGTGTGACACAATGCTTAAAAATTCTGTGTATCAAAACTCATGAGAAAGATATGCAAAGCTGTATTAAACAAGATAAAATAGTTAGGTATATATTTGATGTTGTATGTATGACATCTAAATGCAGTAAAAGAAAATGTGAAAAACACTGAATTGAGCACTTTACTTTGGAAACAGCTGAAAGGTGAATTACAGATTGACAAGGAGAAATTATGGAAGAAAGAGGTATTTTATCCAATTATCATGCATTTTTAAATTAAATATATATGTATTTGTTCATCACTTATATGTATAAACACTAAGCTAATGTCCTATTTGGATGTAGGAAAACAGTACTATTATCAGTTGTTAAATTCATGCTAAGTATCAGATGTGATCTTTAGAGCTAGAATTTCCAAAAATGAAAACATACGACCCCTAAGATTAATGTACTTATATTCTCATGAGAGAAAAGCAACATATAAATAAATATTTATATATATAGTGATGCAAAGATAACTGTAAAATGTTGTAAGAACATAAGTGAAAAAAAAATTCTTCCTAGAAAAGGTGAAATGAATGAGTGTACACATGAAAGCTGTTATCATTTGAGCTGTATCTAGAAAAATGGAATGATTTCCTAAGGAGAGCTAACCAAGTGGCAATTAAAGTTGTTTCAGATAGAGAAATCAATGTGAATATTGACGCAGAGCTTTACAAATACATGGGGATTTTGGAAAAGATAGTCTAGTCCAGTGTTTCCTCAATCTTCTTTTTATTAACACTCCTCTCCCCAGAAGGAGATTTTTAACAACTTTTTTCTTAATAACCTCCCCACCCCATGAAATTAAACAGTAAGAATGACAATTTGGATGCATACATTTAAGCTTCAGCGACTCACAACAAATGTGATGGCTAAGAATATTTTGTCTACTCAGAGCGATTTTATACCCTTGGGGGGAAATATCACCCCTTTGGGAATGTATGATTTAATCTATAAAGATTTTAAGCAAGTGGAGTTTTTGAAAATGACTCAAGCAATGCTGAGGAGTTTGGAGAAGTAAGAAGTTTCCAGATATCATGGAAACTGATGAGTGAGTCTAAGGGTTCTGGAACTCCATGGTAAAAGTGGTAGAAAGTTGTGGCATACTCAGGAGACAGAGTAGTTTATTTGAAAACAGTAGGTGACAGAAGGACTTCCCAGGTGGCGCTAGTGGAAAGGAAACTGCCTGCCAGTGCAGGAGACATAAGAGACGCAGATTTCATCCCTGGGTCAGAAGATGCGGTGAGAAGGAAATGGCAGCCTACTCCAGTATTCTTTCCTGGGGAATCCCATGGACAGAAGAGCCTGGCAGGCTACAGTCTATGGGGTCGCAAAGAGTCAGGCACAACTGAGCGATTTAACACAACCCAGGTAACAGAGGAGCACAATAGGGAGAAAATGCAGAGAAGTATTTTTATCATGTTGTAGTAGAGCCGAAATATCAGAGAAAGGTTAATTTTTAAGCATAGAAGCATGCTTTTAATGATTCTTCTTAACATTACATTCTAAATCTATGGCAATGGTTAACCCACATACGGTGTACATATTTATGTGAAATAGGATACTCTTATGGGTTGCCACTTGGTGAAACCCTCCTGGATTCTTCCTCCTTCCCAATCTAAAATAATACACTGGCTGTTTAGGAAACTCAGTTAAATCTTCAGGAACCAAAAATTACGCTTTTCTCAAATTATTTATTTATGAATACTTTCTGGCTTAGTCCATTGTCTTTATTCAAATCATAATCATGTAATTTAATTGTCTTTTTATCCCACAGTGATGAGAATTATTTCCATGTCAGTCATTGTACAGTAATAAAATATTTCAGATGAAGATTTAACAAGTGATAATAAGCAACATTTACTTTTTATCAACACAGTAGCAATTATTTCCTCATTCTCATTTCTATAATGGCATTAGGTTAGATTTTGATTTCCAGGCACATTTCCAGACATTGTCAATCCCACATATTAATGAACACTCATTCCACACTCTTTAGCATATTCTGAAATAACAATCTACTAAAGGTAATGACCAGATTGTATGTGTTTTATTCTCACTAGTCAATTTTAGATTTTAGAATTTCTGAAAGTATAGTAGATGTGCTTAGATCCACCCAGGGCAAGATCATACCTGGAGCTAGTTCATACCCAGTGCTGGAGGCGTGGGCTGTACAAATAAGCAATGCCGGTGTCTGCTCCAATCTCATATTGTTTAGGGTGCGATGATGGTGAATATATATTGTTACAGTCAGGAGACAGAGGCTGTCTCTAATCAGGTTTGTTTTTTTTTCTCCCTTAGTATAAAAGAGCTGCGGATGAATGTTGGCAAGGGATGTAGAGAACAGCAGAGAGAAAACAGTGGATGTCTTTTGTCTTTATTATTAGATCTCATTATATTCTAATAGTGGGGAGCAATTAGTCACAGAGAAAAGTAAATGAGGATCATAACGACACTTAAAAAGAGTGTCAAGAGCGATGAAAATCATCCAGATAGAAGACATGTGTGTGAGAGAGTGAGAGAAAGAGAGCGCCCCTTGGAACAAATTGCATTATTACAGATATGTATATAAATATACATATGTTATGGCTGATTATAAACCCCTAATGCCGAAGGTAACTAGCATCTATGTTTTATTTCATTTGTATGTTTTCTATTTTGTAATGGAAGCTTTATTTCTTACATAATTTTACAAAAATAGTGTTCATAGCAAATTCCTAGTGAGAACTGTCAGTTTGATTTAAATTGGAGCTAATAGGAGTTTTGTATTTGTTATATAAGATAGCAATCGCTATTACAGCAGGTTTCTGTCAAGTATTTATTTTCTAAATTCTGATCATTACTGTTTTACCTAGTGGGCATTTATTAATCAGTGCAACCAATTTAACGTTTTGAAAAGAAATCTCAAAATTACATATCTTAATTTCAAGTTAGTTACTACTGACTTGAAGATATCAGAGTAAAAGCACATGTTATCTACTTCACTGAATTAATTACAACAGATACAAGAACATTTAGTTGTATTCTTGTTCCCTTTGGTCCTACTCTTCAGTCTCATTTGCCTCTGATGCTTTCTGTGTTGTTCTTGTCTGCCTTCCTGTTGCATTTATTTATCCTTCCTTTGTAGTATCCTCTTGTCAGTGTCCATCAGTTGGCTTCTTTGCTTTTCTTTCTCATCACTTTGCTATGTCTTCCTTGTTAAGCATTTTTGTCTTGTGTTTTCTTCCACTTCTACATCACTTTCGTTGAACACTCTTCTCTCTTCTGCCTCCTATCTTCTTTCTTTTCTCTAGTAAAATTGGAAGACCATAGGTCAAGAGCAATGATTTTTAGAATTTTCACTTCCTGCACTTACACATACACACTGATAAATATTGAGTAACATTTGTTTTTTCTTGTGACAGTGCTTTATTCTTAATTTGGAGTAGGATTATTTAAAATATATCTCAAATCAACACTTATGAAAGGTAGGAAAAATAATACAAAGAATTATACCTGTTCCTTTCCTGAAATTTTATATTTTTTAAAATTTTATAAAATTATAAAACATAGGTTTCTATCCACTCTATATCTTACCCTTATAGTTTGATTATGTTTAAGCTGCAAAGTTTAATCATGAGAAATTTGTGTCTCCCCAGTTCAAGTGTCCAGCTATTCTCTGAAATGTAATTCACTGAAACAAGTTAGAAACTTGGGTTTCAATCAGTTTTTCTATCTAGAACATCAACCTCAATACTAGCATTTGTGATACTAAATATACACATTCTTAATTTGTACTTGTTGAGTACTATTATCCATGGGATTCTCCAGGCAAGAATACTGGAGTGGGTTGCCATTTTCCTACTCCAGGAGATCGTCCCAACCCAGGGATCGAACTTGCATCTCCTGGGTCTTCTGCATTTGCAGGAGACCTGGGTTTGATCCCTGGGTTGGGAAGATCTCTTGGAGAAGGGAATGGAAACTCTCTCCAATATTCATGCCTAGAAAATTCCGTGAAAAGAGGAGCCTGGCAAAAGAGTCAGATACCACTGAGTGACCAAGACTTTCACTTTTCTTTCACCTGGGATGCCCTTTAATGAAAATATATACACGTTGTGAATTTGTTCTTGCTGAGTATCACTACCATCAGTCCTGGAGTTTTGCTCTGTATTTTATACCGATTACTAAGGATTACTACAGTTTGGGATTTATGTGCCAAATGGGATGTCTCCCAAAGAAAATTATACAGAAAGAAAGAGCAAATTTTTAGGCCAAAGGTAAAGCAAGCTTAGCAAATGTGATGCTTAGTCTTACAGTCCAAAATACTGACCTATCTCCTGTAGTAAAATATAGACCTTTGAACTCATATATTCAGTTTTACCTGAAAGAAGTAGATAATGGATTGCTGGATCTACGTAACTGTCTTCAACCCTTGTCCACTTAGTCAATTGAAAAATAACACACAAAACAAGGAAATACGGATAAGAGTAGGCAAATGGCTACACTTCCTCTGGGTGACAAAACTATACTTTTCCCATCTGTAGGTGTCTACTGCCTATCAGCTCCCCTCCCCACATCTTCCTTAATGTGCAGTATAAAGTACAACAGTAGGCCTCATTATGGACTTTGTCAGAGGGAAAAAAATCTTCCTCTACATTTCTAGGTTCTTCTAGCTGGCTTAAGAGTTAAATTAATATAATGACAGATTAACCAGAGAAAATTAAACTAAAAGTTTAACAACATTTATATGTGGGAGGGACCCAGGAAAACTGAGTAACTCACCAAAATAATTGATACCCTTGTGTTAAATAACGCCTCTTGATAAAGACAAAAGAGGATGCCGGGGTAGTGGCTTAGGACTTCAGAGGGGAAGAAGGCAATTCACCAGGAGCTGCAGAAACAATTGTTTGGCAAACAAGAATTTACTGGGCCATAAGGAGACAGCAAGACACAGAGTAGACTCTGCTCTTTAGGCTTTTCAGAGTCCCCCACGCCCCCCACCCCACCCCACCTTCAACAAATATAAATCTTATAACTTGCAGATGTCTCTGTTAATAGCTATTTTCAAGGACAGCCCCTTTATCTAAATTCTTAGGCAACTAAGGGGCAGTTAAAAAGAAAGACCAGGAAATCAAAGCAGTCAATCCTAAATGAAATCAACCCTGAATATTATTTGGAAGAATTGATGTTGAAGCTGAAGTGCCAATATTTTGGCAACCTGATACTAAGAGCTGACTTATGGAAAAGACACTGACACTGGGAAAGATTGAGGGAAGGAGGAAAAGGGGACAGAGGATGCTTGGATGGCATCACCAACTCAATGGACATACGTTTGAGCAAACTCTAAGAGGTAGTGAAGGACAGTGAAGCCTGGCATGCTGCAGTCCATACAAAGAGTTGGACATGACTTAGTGACTGAACAACAACAAACAAAAAGAAAGACCTCCATAAGTCTTGTATTTCTTAAGAAGAACCAGCCTAAAGTAATCCTCCCACCAAAGAGGACATTATGCTGTGATCCCTCACAACTTCCTTATGATCCTGATAAAAGAAGTCACTCATAAAGGATATTTTCTATTTAAGACATTGATTTCTCAGGAGAAGCCCTTTTGCTTGATTTTTATTTGATTGAATTATATTTAATATAAATATGTATTATGTCAAATATTTGTATTTATGTGTTTTCATATACAAAAGTAATTAGTAGATATACTGTACACACGTTTAATTTCTGCTGACTTTACAGATCCTGTTTCTAATCTTCTTGGCCATTTTTGATAGAAGTAAATTTAAGAAGTAAATTTAAAAATTTTAAACCACATATGGCAAAACAAGATTTTCGTTCTACCTCAACATCTTTCCGTGTTTCTGTTTGATCTGGGCAGGAGTAAAGAACAAACTCCATGAGCATGGTTCAGTCAAGTTCTGTTGTCAACGTGCTCAACATTATAAGGAGGATGGGGTGTGTGTGTGTGTGTGTGTGTGTGTGTGTGTGTGTGTGTTTTAAAGAATCTGGAAGTTGCAGTAACACAGTGGGACTAGTAAAAAAACTACTGCCAGTCTTCTGAGGTGAAGCCAAAATGATGATGCTCTCCAAAATGAAGCAGAATAATAGCTGTATACGAGCCTGAAAAGCGACCAAGATCTCAAGAGTATAGGGTTTAGGACTCTGGGAGATAAAGACTAAAGTAGAGAAGATAGAGGGAGGTGATGGAAAAACAGACTCTGACATAGCCCGCAAAGTCAGGCAGACAGCACCGAGTGGACTTCCTACTGTATCTAAACATGAGACCCTTTGTTCCTTGTCTTACTTTCAGTCTGGTATGAGTGTAGAAAGAGAGCACACCACTTCTGTATGTCCCAGACCATTGCTAAAAGGGGTGCGGGGAAGGTGGGAAGCTAAGCTCTGAAATTTAGGATGACTTGCTACAAGTCAACTTGCTGACTAAGGCTGGAACATCAGAGAAGAAGTAAGGAGAATGCCTCAGGGAACAGAGGAAGGCTTCAATCCCTATGGGAAACATACAGCAGCAAGACTACATCGGGTTGGCCAAAAAATTCATTCAGACTCGTTGCTTTTTTTTTTTTTTCCCTGGTTGCTCATCAGTAAAGAATGTTCCTAGAATGCGTGAAACGTGGGTTCGAACCCTGGATCAGAAGATCCCCAGGAAAAGGAAATGGCTACCCACTCCAGTATTCTTGCTTGGGAAATCCCTTGGACACAGGAACCTGGTGGGGGGCTGTCCATGGGTTTGAAAGAGTCAGACATGACTTAGCAACTAAACCATCACCAATATTACCAATAAACCATACTAAGTGGCAGTTGAAGAAAGTCCAGTTGCAGATGTCAGGAGTCCAGAGGAAGGAGGTCTAGGCCCCAAAGAACAAAAATAAAATTTGCACTGAAGGGGCTGAAAGAATATAAAAAGAGATAAGCAGGATTTGACAGGTAGCTGAGAAGAACCAAGAGGCCATCATGGGTTATCAGAATGGCGAAAGTCTGGCAGTAAGGGGGTCATTTTTGCAGAAGCACATGGACTTCACTCATTGGACTTCACACCACATGTGCCACAATCTTTATAGAGTCTGTCATCACTGCCTTTGTATGAAAGTCAGATAGGGCACTTCCTTGATCCTCAGGTTCAGTCCTTTTAATGGGAGCTTCAGTTATTGCTGTTCTTCAGTTGCTCAGTCATGTCCGACTCTTTGCAACCCCATGGATTGCAGCACACCAGGCTTCCCTGTCCTTCACAGTCTCCCAGAGCTTGTTCAAACTCATGTCCATTGAGTCAGTGATGCCATCCAACCATCTCGTCATCTCCTTCTCTTCCTGCATTCTATCTTTCCCAGTATCAGGGTATTTTCCAGTGAGTCAGCTCTTCATATCAGGTGGCCAAATTACTGAAGCTTCAGCAACAATCCTTCCAATGAATATTCAGGATTGATTTCCTTTAGGATTGACTGGTTTGATTTTGCAGTCCAAGGGACTCTCAAGAATCTTTGCCAACACCACAGTTCGAAAGCATCAATTCTTCAGCTTCAGCTATGATGACAGACATAATTTTATGCCAAGACACATCAGATGTCAAAGAATTTTATGCAAGTTTCTGGAATATTATGACACATACCTATAGAGACGTAAGGTTCAGTTCAGTTCAGTCGCATAGTCGTGTCCGACTCTTTGCAGCCCCATGAATCACAGCATACCAGGCCTCCCTGTCCATCACCAACTCACGGATCCTACCCAAACTCATGTACATTGAGTCGGTGATGCCATCCAACCATCTCATCCTCTGTCATCCCCTTCTCCTCCTGCCCTCAATCTTTTGCAACATCAGGGTCTTTTCAGATGAGTCAGTTCTTCACATCAGGTGGCCAACGTATTGGAGTTTCAGCTTCAACATCAGTCCTTCCAATGAACACCCAGGACTGATTTCCTTTAGCATGGACTGGTTGGATCTCCTTGCAGTCCATGGCACTCTCAAGAGTCTTCTCCAAGGAAAGTTTATGTTACTTCTTACTTGACAATGCTTCCCATGTAGGTTAATGTATCAAGTAAGTCTAATTAGTTTAACAAATCTTTTAGAATGTTTCAGGGGCCCTCTGGAAAAATCCTAAAGTTTCTTCCAAGTTGAAAACAAAAATACTTTATATTTAGAATTTTATTTTGGGGAAATTGTCAAAGATATCAAAAGATTTGGACATGACTAAATGGGATCACAACTCCATGTGAAATGATATTTGTCTATTTAGCATATGAAAGAAAATTAAGTTCCTGTTTTACATAACTGCACTTTTGATAGTAAAGCTTAATTTTAATAATCTTTATGATAACAATTCAGTTTTAGCCAGCTTGATTGTACAAGGTAAAATCGTTTTTCTTTTCAACCTTTTGTATACTTTGAGTTTGTCCTTTAGCACCTGAAGTTCTAAGTTAGATAAAATTACTCTAATTTTCCTTAACAAAATGCATCTTCACTCCTCATACCTTGTCTTAGACAAAAACACATTCTGCTTTTCTTGCATACAAAAATGTTTCCTTTCATGATTTTAGTAGCTTTAGTTACATTAGAATCCTTAACTCTTAGAAACTGTAATTTCTTTAGAAGCTAAACAATCATAAACTGTCTCTTACATTAATGTTCTTTAGGTTGACAAGTTTATAATCACTTATAACTTCTAGAAACATGTTTTCTCATGGAAAATTTCTTAGCATGACATTGAACATCTTACTTTCTATATAATAAGAAACCAAAAGTAGATAAACCTACATTCATTGATGTCTCAGTACTTTTATTCTTATTTTGAAGTACTGTAGCTATTCTGTAAATTTCCATTGTTTAACTTGACTGAGCAAAACACTAAGGTTTCAAGGTACCAAAAATAATTGGAAAGATATTTTTAAGTGTGTAAACCATAAAATATAATTGTTACTAAAAAAGTTTATAAATTCTTAAAACAGCTACATCTATTTAAGTTATTTGCTCCCAACAATTAGGTTTAGATTACCTAAGAAAGCTTCTTCATATCCAGTTACTTTTTATGCTGACAAATTGTAAGAAACTAGGCAGAATATAAGTATTGCAGTTAATGCTGATAACTCTAAAAATGGGGTTTCCCTGGTAGCTCAGCTGATAAAGAGTCCACCTGCAATGCAGGGGAGACCTCATTTCGATCTCTGGGTTGTGAAGATCCTCTGGAGGAGGGCATGACAACCCACTCCAGTATTCTTGCCTGGAAAATCCCCATGGACAGTGGAGCGTGGTGGGCCAGAGTCCCTGGTGTCTCAAAGAGTTAGACATGACTGAGCGACTAAGCACACACACTCTAAACACATGTCTGTTTTAATTAAACCAGAAAGCAAACTACCTTTTATTTATTAAAGATTTATTTATTTATTAAAGATCCCATGAACTTGAAAGAATCATTTGGATTAGCTTCTCTGTTTCTGATGAGATTAAGAATAGCCAGTCTTCAGAGGTGCTTGGCCCTCAGCCCTCTTTAATTAAGAGAGCTCAATTTACAGATTAAGTTTAGGTAATGCCATCTGAAAGTAAAAAGATATAACACATCCTCAACATATATGTGTGTTGTACAGACAAGACACAGAAACCTTAAAATTACTAATATATGTGGAGAAGATTTGTAAGATTTCTTAATTAGCCAGATTTCCAAATAGCCTGTCCCTCCCTTTTCTCCTGATGAAAAGCATTTGCATTTCAAGCAATGGATTTTTGTTCTAGAAAAGATGGTGGTGGAACACCTACCTCACTAAGGGATCCATGATTTCTCCAAGATGGAATTTTGAGGGATGGTACATATGCTCAGGACAACTCTGTTTGTAAGGTCTTAATATCTACAAGTATTTTGAAAAAATAGAGGAGGTTTTTGGATTGGTAAAAAGGACCAACTCACGCATCTACCCATTTGTTAAGTGTTTCTTTCCCTCTGGGTATATTTATTTTAGGAGAGAAGATCTGAGAAAATTCCTGCCAGGCTTTGGATATCAGTTAGGATAGGAGTTCAGTCAGACTGGTGGCCTCTATTTTATTTTCCACCTTTTTAACCCACTTATCTCGAGAGGTAATTCATTTACATAAACTTGAATATTCTCCTCAGGTTTAAGAAATTCTTTAACTATGACCCATATGTTGGCCTTTGACTTAGGAGTGAAAGATATCTGAAGAGTGTTGCCTGTAGCCTTGGGTGGTCTAATTTTAAAATGAATACTAGCCAGATAAAGGAGGATAGAAGGGAGCAGTAGAAGTTACCTCAGTCTTGTAGGTCAGTCTTATAGTCTTCTGTTTTAGGCACATTCTTATCTCTTTAATTTTTTATTACTCTTTTGTAATAAATTTTTCAATGAAGCTATTTTGAAATCTCAGAATCTCTGAAGGTTTCTGCATAATCCTTTTATGTGCTCTTTCTTTCTTTTAAATCTGTTTGGAATATTCCCAATAATGGCCATTGTAATTCAAAACTGTTGATAAAACTTTGCAATTTTGCTCAATATCTGCAGCTTCCAGGACCAAGGTTCTTAAACATAACATTAGCAGGTGCGCCAGAAAGTGACATACTCAACTCTTTAGACATAAAGATTCTCTTCTTTTAGATAGGACTTTGGATTTCTCAGGGGCACACTTAGCAATTTCTGGGGACTTCTGAAATTCTCATTAGCAACTAGCCTTTATTTAATATCAGTCTGAAGCTTCCCACTGGGCCCTGTCCAGCTCAAATTGGACTCAGTCTTATCCAGGACCCAGTCCAGTTCTTAAATCAGGCCCAGTCCAGATTTGACTGGGAGAAACAGTTGAACCATTGAACCAATAATCCCCAAAGAATGAGACTATGGTCCAATTCCACACAAATGAAGAGCTGCAGTTGCCACTGACGGAACCACCACAGAAGGCAGAGGAAGACTCCAGACCAATGGAGAATCACAGACTAAACTATCGGCAGGTCCCAACAGGGGATCCAGGGACAGAGCTTAGGGCTGGGGTTTTCGACTGTGGAGTTGCTGTCTGAAATCTGGGGAGAATCATCTGCCAGCTCAACCTGATCTGCTGCCATAAAGGAAAGCCAAGTAGATCAAGGGCTTTAACAGAAAAAGTGGAACCTAACCAAGAGGAACTCACAATGACCCTTGGAAATGGTAAGAAAAATAGTGAACTCAAAAATGTTCCCAGGGTTCCACACCTGTATTCCTTGTTATCTCCTGATGCCATTTAAAGTTCGCTTCAGATCCTACTGTTGCTACCAATTTGTCAAAAAACAGATTTCAACTGAGTAAATTTGAACATTTAATTTGCTTTATTCATGAATTTATTCTAATTTTGCAATTCATGAATTAGACAGGCTTCCATATAGTAACCAGAAGGGCACTCAGAGGGGTTGCACAGAATGAAAGGTTTTAATAGGAAGAAGGAAGCAGGCACGGGAACTATTAGCAAAAAAACCAGAGAGATTATTTTTAGGACAGGATATCTTCCTCTGAGGCATGGAGATAGATTACCTCACTGTGGCTAACTAGACAATTTTGGACGGGTTGACTAGAACTGCATTTCTGGTGAAGGTTGGAATTACAGTCAGGTTAGGTATTACATCTAAGTTTGGCATCGTCAGGTTGGTTTAGTTCTCTCCCTCAGTTCCTGTCTCATGCTAACAAAGATTTGGAGTGATGGACTGACTGCAGCTTAAGCAGGCAGGATTTCACAGCTCCTGTCTCATCACACCAATAATTCAAGGCAAGGGACTGTTTACAGTCACAGCTCAGACAGATGTTTTATTAAACAGATAGGAGATAGTACACTCCCGAGACATGGGAGCAGGCCAACCCCAGAAGAGTGGCCATGATTCCTCTTGGCTTCCCATTTTATACTTCCTGTCTCCTCCTCTTGGTTCTGCACTGTGCAAAATAGGGCTTGTACCTGCTGTTAATAAAGAAAGAGAATGCGAATGGGTATATACTCAGGCCAACTGACAGTTACAAGTTACCTAGCAACAGACTCTAGTGTGCATGTCTTTCCCATAATTCAGTCTGTTATAATCCTATATATGTATGTATAGAGTATTTACAAACCCTTAATGGACTCCTAGCAGCCTAAGGTTACTTGAGGACACAGCTTTGCATCAAGTGTTCATTTGCAGAAATTGGAGGAGCCCCTGTGGTTAGTTTTGTAGCATATTTGTGAGCTCACCTGGGCCCATGTCTGGGGTGGGATTTAGAAATCAGTTTACATCCTTTTTGCTAGGCCACCCCTTGCTCTTGCCTAACTTCCTAACAGTATCATGAACTTTAACACAAGTGATGCCATTTGGGACCTGTGGTTTTTCTCTTTAAGAAAATTAAGAAAGTAATGTCTAAAACTATCATCCTAGTGCCATCCTTAGACTTTTCAATTCAAATATGCATCATTTTACAGAATGATGTATTTCTGAAAAGCCATGTGTATTTTTTCATTCAGTGAAAGTGTATCACACATTAAATTTATTTAGGAGTGGTGTTACTGTAATTCCAAAGTGAAATATTTTGCAAGGTGAACAATTTTATTTTTAAGTAAATATTTATAACCTATCATTTCTAAAAGTTAATTTTCATGTGCTAAAACTACTTAAAGAGAAACAGACTACTTCAAGTCCTCAACAAGACAGAATAGCCAAACTCCTCAGTATTCTTCCTGCTGAGTACTGCTAAAATTATGAAGGAAAAAAAAGATACACTTAAGACTGTGCTGACAAGAAGAAGGCAGACCAGCTAGAGACTTTATAACTGAGGAATGACAAGGCAGTGAGTTCACAGGGTTTTCTTTTTGCCTTCTTTATCCTGGATTGTGTCCTGAGGAAGCCCACAGCCTAAAAACATCAAGATCAGACCAAAAAATAAAAGCCCCAAGAAAAACCCTTTTTTCTCCAACCAGACAACCAGGAAAGGGGAAGCCAGGCAGAACAGAAAGCTGTTGGATATGATTTCCCTACTCCAACCTTGGGAAAGACCTGTGTCCACCTATACACACTTTCACAAAGGCTGTTTGTGAAGCAGAGACTTCCATCTTCCACTCCCGAGAGGGGTGGTGTAAGAATACACTGAGGGAAAGCCAGAGCTTTCACCAGCACTCAGCAGTGCAACCCGGCCCTCCACCGCTCCACCCTCACCCCTCCCAGCAGGGGCACAAGAGGTGTCTGGACCCCTACCACCCGGCACTAATGAGCGCCCCTCTGCTTCCCTCTGCCTGGGAAGACAGGGCTTTTACCCCCTTCAGTTGAGGAAGAGTACATGGTGCCTGGTGTGCTATTTTTACAGTGTCCTTTGAATATATAATTACTTAAAAACAGAAAAAGTTAAGAAAAGGAGAGACCCATTTGTTAAATTTTGAAATTGTTGCTCAAAGTTGATTTCCAACAAAATACTCTGTATTTTCCTTTCAAATGTGAAATGAATGTTGACGCATAGAAAATATATTCACATTTGCAAGGTTCCTAATTCTGTTAGCTGCCTCACCACATACATTAACTCTTCCTTTTTAAGATACTGTGTTAAATGTATGATCCTGAAGGTCTAAACCAATCACATGCACAAAAATAGGGAAATCAAGAAATAAGAGATAATAATACATTTTGGAAGATGGAAAGTGGATGCAAAAGTGGAACTGATAATTTAGGCAAAAGGAAGCCTCAGCTTGACTTTCTTCTGTTAGTTGTAACATGTGAGAAGGAACCCATTCTGTGTGTCAGACACTCGAAACACCCAGGTTCTGAATGCTAGTTCATAAAGATACATGCTCTCCAGTATTCATAGCAGCGTTATTTACAACTGCCAAGATATGGAAGCAACCTGAGTGTCCATCAGTAGATGAAAGGATAAAGAAGATGATGGTACAGAATACTAATCAACCATAAAAAAATAATGAAATTTTGCCATTTGCAACAACATAAATGAACTTAGAGGGCATTATGCTAAGTGAAGTAAGTCAGACAGAGAAAGACAAATGCTGTATGATATCACTTATGTGTGGAATCCAGAAATATAACAAATTAGTGAATATAGCAAAAAAGAAGTAGACTCACATGTATAGAGAGCAAACTACCCTCTACCAGAGGTAGAGGGAGCAACAGTAGAAAGGTATGGATGGAGAGGTATAAACTATTATATATAACTCTTTGCCACCCCATGGACTGTAGCCTACCAGGCTCCTCTGTCCATGGAATTTTCCAGGCAAGAGTACTGGAGTGGGTTGCCATTTCCTTCTCCAGGGGATCTTCCCGACCCAGGGATCAAACCCGGGTCTCCCACATTGCAGGCAGACACTTTACCATCTGAGCCAAAGCAAGTCACTATATAAAATAAGCTACAAGTACATATTGCACAGCATGGGAAATATAGCCAGTATCATAATAACTGTAAATGGAGTAGAATATTTAAAATTGTGAATCATTATATTATATAATTGTAGCTTATATAACATTACTGTATATCAACTGTACTTCAATAAAAAAATAATTCTGAGATAGATACTTGGGGAAAAGAGTTTAGGAAGTTTGAAAGTATTCTTGAAAATGTGGAAATAGTTTAGAATAATAATAAATATATACAATGAGAAAAATATGGAAAAATTCTAAGTAAGGTTTTAAGAATAGAACAAAAATGAAATGGTAAATTTGGAGAGGAAACTTTGCTTCAAAATATTGAATACTATTCTATTTCCTTTTATTCATAAATATGTATTGAGAACAAAACAAACAAAATATCTGCACTCAGAATGCTTATTTTAAATTGAGAGGAAAAGAGGTAATAAAAATTATGCATAATATAATTTACAGTTAAGTTAATTGTAATAAATGGGGTCCACTTTTCCTTTTATTTCTATGAGTATTTACTTCATATTTGTCTATGGTCTGTTATTGCTGCTGCTGCTGCTAAGTCGCTTCAGTCGTGTCCGACTCTGTGCGACCCCATAGACTGTAGCCCACCAGGCTCCGCCGTCCCTGGGATTCTCCAGGCAAGAACACTGGAGTGGGTTGCCATTTCCTTCTCCAATGGTCTGTTATTAGATACATGCAATTTAGAATTATTATGCCCTCTTATAGAGAAGGAAATGGCACCCCACTCCGGTACTCTTGCCTGGAGAATACCATGGATGGAGGAGCCTGGTAGGCTACAGTCCATGGGGTCGCAGAGAGTCAGACAGGACTGAGTGACTTCACTTTCTTTCTTTCTGTAGTTCCTTTTGGAGAAGGAAATGGCAACCCACTCCAGTGTTCTTGCCTGGAGAATCCCATGGGCGGAGGGGCCTGGTGGGCTACAGTCTATAGGGTTGCAAAGAGTCAGACACGACTAAGCAACTAACACACATGTCCTCTTAATGAATTTATCCCTTTTTTATTTTGCAATGTCTCTCTTTATCCCCAGAAATATGCTTCAGTCTGTTACTTCAGATTACTTTTGCTTTGTCTTGCCATGATTTTTTTTTCCCCCAGCCTTTTGCTTAGCATATCCAGAACATCCTTGTCTTATTTGGTACTCGTCCACCCCACCACTAAGAGACGACTCTCCCAGAACTCTTCTCAATGTCTTGTAAAGTGCAAGGTCTCTTCACTCTAGCTAATGGACACGCAAAACTATTCCCAGCCATGTGAAAGCGCTAGGAATTGCTGGTCTTTGGTGCCTCATGGTGTGTCTTTCCCTTGTCTTGGGGGGTCTCTGCTCACACAGATGCAGATCAGTTTTCTGTGTGCAACTCTGTGTGCAGACAGAACTTAACGGGCAGGACACACCTAGACACACCTCGGGACTCACCGAGAGCCATTATTTTCCCTAGATAACTTCCGCTTGTCAGGTACTCTGCCCAACAATTCTAGTCACCTTTGCCTTCCTGAAACTTGTACCCTCATTTCCACAATTCAGCAAGACAACAGAGTTCTTTCCAGGTTCACCCACCTCTTCTGCAACCTGTAGGCAGTGAACTGGAATGTCATATAATGTACAAGACACATCTGAGAATAACTGAGAAGTAGAAAAGAAGAGAATGTTAGGGCCATATACAAGCTATTATGCTCTTATAGTGAGCAGTCAGGGAATGAGATTGACATAGGGAGCACTGAAACTGGTTTAAACATGAAAAGTGAAAGTGAATGTCGCTCAGTTCAGTTCACTCAGTCGTGTCCAACTCCTTGCGACCCCATGAATCGCAGCACGCCAGGCCTCCCTGTCCATCACCAACTCAGGAGTTTACTCAAACTCATGCCCATCGAGTCGGTGATGCCATCCAGCCATCTCATCCTCTGTTGTCCCCTTCTCCTCCTGCCCCCAATCCCTCCCAGCATCAGAGTCTTTTCCAATGAGTCAACTCTTCTCATGAGGTGGCCAAAGTACTGGAGCTTCAGCTTCAGCATCAGTCCTTCCAATGAACACCCAGGACTGATCTCCTTTAGGAGGGACTGGTTGGATCTCCTTGCAGTCCAAGGGACTCTGAGGAGTCTTCTCCAACACCACAGTTCAAAAGCATCAATTTTTCAGTGCTCAGCTTTCTTCACAGTCCAACTCTCACATTGATACATGACCACTGGAAAAACCATAGCCTTGACCAGACGGACCTTAGTTGGCAAAGTAATGTCTCTGCTTTTTGATATGCTATCTAGGTTGGTCATAACTTTCCTTCCAAGGAATTAGCATTTTTTAATTTCATGGCTGCAGTCACCATCTGCAGTGATTTTGGAGCCCAAAAAAATAAAGTCTGACACTGTTTCCACTGTCTCCCCATCTATTTCCCATGAGGTGATGGAACCAGATGCCATGATCTTAGTTTTCCGAATGTTAAGCTTTAAGCCAACTTTTTTACTCTCCGCTTTCACTTTCATCAAGAGGGTTTTTAGTTCCTCTTCACTTTCTGCCATGAGGGTGGCATCTGCATATCTGAGGTTATTGATATTCCTCCCAGCAATCTTGATTCCAGCTTGTGCTTCTTCCAGCCCAGCGTTTCTCATGATGTACCCTGCATATAAGTTAAATAAGCAGGGTGACAATATACAGCCTTGACGTACTCCTTTTCCTATTTGGAACCAGTCTGTTGTTCCATGTCCAGTTCTAACTGTTGCTTCCTGACCTACATATAGGTTTCCCAAGAGGGTTAGTTGATTACCAAAATTAAGGAAAATGAAATTGAGTCTTAAATCTACAGAATATAAATGTAAAAACAAAAATAGGAAAACAAAAACCCAACCTTGTTTGTAAGGGCATTTCCATTTTCAAACTGGGAATGGATAGTAAAAACTTGAGCAGGAAACATTTGATTTATGATTTTGAGCAAGTTAAATAAAAGTCTTCTTCTTCTGTTTGAAGACATGTCTCACAGTCTCACAAGTCAGAGATAACATCTTCTAAGAAAAAGAATTTTCCCTGACAGAAAAGCCTGTGTCTACTTTTATTTTACAATAAATAAGGATATTCATCTCTCCATACAGAACTGAAAATATGTGATTTTAAAAAGATATCCAAAGGTGTAATTTATTTTCCTCAATGCTTGACACCCCATAACTGGATGAAGAATGAGTTTAATGACAAGGAGAATATTAATAATTATAAGCCAATGACTATTGGTCCAGTCTCTAGAAATGGAAGATAATGAGCAAACAGAATGAGTGGTACGTAACACTTTACTGACAAAATTGGTACCTGTATTATTTTACATTCAAAGTACTTAACAATTCTGTGAAACAGTTGCTGCTCAATTAGAAGTCAATTACATGTTAAATGAACTAAATGCCATTTCATTTGCACAGAGGAATCTTTAATAATGATTAATGGAAATTTAATCAAATATGAGTTGAGACTGCAGTGTGTTCAGCAATAGAATATGAATGAGTTATTGGTGCTAACTAGATCCATTATCTAGATCATGATGCTGATGAGGTCAGCTATGAGGGTGTGATCCTTACACAGCACATCAAACAAAAAGAATATTATGTAACGTAACAGATGGCATCTCATAATCGGCTCTTCACCTTGCAGATATATCCCTTTGGCCACAATAGAACAAAGTGATGTGGAATAAGGAAAATTACTCACACTGGTTCAAAAATATGTCAGTCAGTAGTTTTGATTTATAATGCAAAAAACAACAATTGAAAGGATTTATTAGTAATAACTACTTGATGATTGGCACATTAAGACTTACATGCAAGAATTATTTACTTCCATAAGAGAGAGAGTGAGATCTTTGGTCCTCTTTTTTCGCTACCCATATCCGGCATCCATCTATCATCCCCAAATTTGGGTAATTGTATAACATTCTCATATTAGGAAATAATAAATAGTTTATTATTTTATAATAGATATCATGAATAGTTTATATTTCATTTCAAATGAAAATAAATGTTAATTTGTTCAGTTAAAATATGAGATTTTTTATTTACATATAAACCCCAAGCTCAACTTGACTAGCAAATGTATGCTACTTATTTGCATCTGGTACAGTATTATATTCTTTGGCATGTTTTATTCACATTCTATTAGTTTTGTTTTTTAGTTTATGTTATTAAAGATAATTATGCGAGTCATTTTCAAACACTCGAGAAGAACTGAAATGTTTATAAATGCATTATTATCTGCTTTCTTCTAAATTAGTTTTGTTTTGCTCTTGAAGAAGCAAAACTCTTTCCTCCATCTTTAATTCTATTACCGACCCTCTAATTTATCTGTGTGACTTTACTGAATTCCTAGCATCCTAGCATTGTTAGGGGAGCAGAAAAGCATAATTTATTTTCCTCATTACCTGGTGTTTTATGAATACCCTTTGCTTCAGTAAAAATATTCTAGCTTTATGAGAATTTGCCCATTAGGTTATAATTCCTACAGAGTAGAGTCAAATAAATAAATTGTTTTTGATTAGTATATGATTATAAAATGGATCAAAGCTAACATCTATTTTTTATTTATAAGCATATTGCGTATGCTGTGCAAGTGATTGAGGCAGGTATTCAAGATAATGCTCATACAGTATCACAATGCCCCTTTGGTAATTCTGACACTACAGGGGGAAAAAAGATCACTGTTAAATTTCATTTGGTATTATACAAATCTCAACATAGTGGCATGCTTCATGTAGTGTATAAATCTGAATCCTACTTTTATGGTCAAAATGCAGGTCCTGAGTTATTAAGGTCTCATTTGAAGACACCCACTGAGACAACTGCCTGTTATTCAATTTAACTATCTCAAAGGGATAAGAGAGACCTAGTTGTTGGAACTCAAACCTATGTATCAAAGAATATGAGCAACGCATGGTGGATTTCAAGCTGAAAAGAAATGGTATTATTAATATAATACCTATGTGAACTATTCTTTCATTAGCAGTTCCAGTTTGCAAAACACTCTTCTTGTGGTAGGTATTCTTTTTAGCTTTGTATCATACAACTGAGCCTACTAGTATTTCAGACTTGGAAACACTAGTGGGTTTCCAAAAAGTCCTAATCCAGCTGTGTGATAATATCTGTTACCTTTTTAACATTTGGCTTTGAATGTGTATTCAGAGGATCTAGGAGATCATGTATATAGATCTTAAGATATCATATGTGCTATAAATTTTCTGAAAAAAAATTTAATTAGGAAAAATACACTACTGGAGAGGAGGGTATGGCAACCCACTGTAGTATTCTTTCTGGAGAATCCCATGGACAGAGGAGCCTGTGGGGCTATGGTCCATGGGGTCACAAAAAACGCATCACTGAAGTGACTTAGCATGTAGGCACGCACACTCTTGGAAAAAGAAAATTATGAACTATCAGGATTATTTTTAGAAGGTAGTAAATTTCTTATTTAAAACATATTCAGTTTAGTTTCTGTAGCATTAGCTCAATTTTATGCAAATAAAATATATAAAAGAAGTACACAATATGTAAAGCTTATGAGCTTTCCTCAGTTATAAACCATTTGATTTAAATATCATAAATGTTTGTTTCCCTTTCTCAGCCTCCCACATCTTTTCAGTAAGCACAGATATTTAGATAAATGTAAAATTGCCATGTGTTTACTGTTCTTTTCCCTCACACTCCACATGTATTTCAGTGCAGAAATTAAATTGTTTTCTGTCTTGTCTCTCCTTTTACCCTTCCACCCTGGCATCAACCCGTTCCCTAGAACCACAGAGATAAGAAAAAGCTGCATATGTCTGTCTATATGGCCCCGGTCCTCCACTAAATAAGGACTGCACATGTGCCATCCCATAACTGTGCCTGGCACATTTCTGTTAACACCACTTTAAAAATGTTCATTATCTGAGCATTATTTATAGCTAGTTTCTAGTCCCCAACTCACTTCATAGATCTAAACTCACCTCATGACAAGTTTTCCTTCTCTTTGTGTCCTTTCCCTCTCTACCATCTTATTTCACTTTTTTCTCTGTTCATTCCATGTGTGAGCATAGACAGACAGACAGAAATAAACAAGTCAAAAGCCAAAAATCAGTATTTCAATAATGACCAAAAGGCAAGGTAAATGTGAACACTTAGAAAATAAAAATAGAGTCCCATTTATTTTCACTTAAATTAAATGTACTAATATTCAGTTAGTTAAACTTTTGAATTGCATTAAATGCCAATATAGATTATTTATCCAATTTGATATTTACATTCAATTATGTCCCAAATTTTGGGGCTCCAAAATCACTGCAGATGGTGATTGCAGCCATGAAATTAAAAGACACTTACTCTGTGGGAGAAAAGTTATGACCAACCTAGACAGCATATTAAAAAGCCGAGATGTTACTTTGCCAACAAAGGTCTGTCTAGTCAAGGCTGTGGTTTTTCCAGTGGTCATGTATGATGTGAGAGTTAGACTGTGAAGAAAGCTGAGCCCTGAAGAATTGATGCTTTTGAACTGTGGTGTTGGAGAAGACTCTTGAGAGTCCCTTGGGCTGCAAGGAGATCCAACCGGTCCATCCTAAAGGAGATCAGTCCTGAATCTTCATTGGAAGGACTGATGTTGAAGCTGAAACTCCAATACTTTGGCCACCTGATGAGAAGAGCTGACTCATTTGAAAAGACCCTGATGCTGGGAAAGGTTGAAGGCAGGAGGAAAAGGAGATGACAGAGGATGAGATGATAGGATGGCATCACTGACTAATGGACATGAGTTTGAGGAACTCCGGGAGTTGGTGATGGACAGGGAGGACTAGCGTGCTGCATTCCATGGGGTCGTAAAGAGTCGGACATGACTGAGTGACTGAACTGAACTGAACTGATGTCCCAAATTTCAGTGGTTTTCCACTTTCACAGGAATGAGGAGGTGTAGAGAAACTGTCTGTGTCAAGGGAATCATTGCCACGTGCAGCCCTGATGGATGCTGCTGGTTGTCAGCATGAAATCACACCAGACCAAACCAAACCTGCTGCGGGTTGAGCTCTTAGCTGCTGAGTGGAATAATTTTTCTCCTTCTCAGAACTTACTTGTGGAGTTCTGTTAACACTGCTTCTCTGAATTCTCTTGATATTGCAGAAATAGTTCAGGAAGTAAAATTTCTGTCTGATCTTTCTTAATTTCTGTTCATATTGTTCCATATAAGTGATAGCTAGAAGAATTTCCACATAATTTACATATGAAGAAAGACTCCAGAGTCTTTACATGCATCCAACTTATCCAATGAGTTCATGCTTTTGTACAAATGAAAAAATTTTGATGGGTAAATGTATAGGACAAATCGAGTGAGGAAAATGATGGGCTCATATTTCTAATAAAACAGCTATCCTATTTTTTGCATAGCTTCATATCAATATAGTTCTAAGAAATAGCAGCCATATTTTAAATGGCTCTTATATTTAGAAGAGCTATTTAATTATCTTTTAATAATTATTTAGGAATATGGACTATGGAAGAATTTTGTGAGAGATTTGAATATATCAGTTTTATGAATTCGACCTTGGGCAAATTAAAATCATGTTTTCTGAATTATTCTTATGAGAACTAATGTGTATTAAGCATTTTTATTACAATCCAGGATTTATTAAGCATCAACATTGGATATTCTGTTGGAATCTTTTATATTATTATGGAATTAAATATATTTTTAATAGCTTTGTTGTTGTTGAACAGTGGCTAAGTTGTGTCCAACTCTTTGCAACTCCATGGACTGCAGCACACCAGGCTCCCCTGTCCTTCACTGTCTCTGGGAATTTGCTCACTCACATTCATGTCCATTGAGTCAGTGATCCTATCTAACCATCTTATCCTCTGCCACACCCTTCTCCTTTTGCATTCGGTCTATCCCAGCCTCAGAGTCTTTTCCAATGAGTTAGCTCTTCACATCAAGTGGCCAAAGTATTTGAACTTCAGCGACAGTTCCTCCAACCCAACCCCAGGGACTGTGGCCTTCCAGGCTCCTCTGTCCATGGGATTTCCAGGCAAGAAATGCTGGAATGTATTGCCATTCCCTTCTCCAAGGCATCTTCCTGAACCAAGGAATTGAACCCATGTCTCTGTGTCTCCTGAATTGGCAGGCAGATATTTTACCACTGTGCCACCTGGGAAGTCCAGTAGATATTATATATTAATATATTTTTTGTGGGCATGCAAGGAGAATATAGTCAAGCAGTCATTTCAAAAAATTTCAGTCAGTTCTTAGTTTTGCTTTCAAACCTAATTTGATAGTTTTACTGAAAATAAAATCATGTTGAAAAAGATTTTACCTTCCACAGTTTAAAGGTATTTCTCAATTGTTTTTCTAATGTCAAGTAAATATTTGTAACAAGCAGCCTTGATTTTCAACATAATTTTATTATAGTTAGGCTTTTTCCCACCTTTTAGGATATTTTGAATTTCTTCTTTGTTTTCATTGGGCTAAACTTTCACTTGTCACATAAAAGTAGGATACTGCCTTTAAAAACTATAAACATTCCTTGAAACAATCAACCTAACTTTTGTTTCCCTTGCTACCCTATCTTTGAATTGCCAAGACTGGATATTCTTAGTGTACCAAAGAAAGAATGGCTGTGGTTCTTTATACTGCTTTTTGTTCTGTTTTTCTTGCTGTGGTTTATATATTATATATACTCATCTACTTTATCTTCCCCTAATGTCTGTCCTCCACATGTCTCTTCTCTTTCCTCTTTTTCTTCGAGCTGGTGTGTGTATGTGTGTGCATAAAATTTCCTTTAGCATTGCTTCACTGGAAGAAGAGGTAATTCATTTTCGGTCATCCCTCATAAATACAAGAAAATGTTTTTGAACTTTCTAATATGGAATGACTTTAGAACTAAAATTTATTGTAAAGGGAAAATCTATTCCTTGGAAACCAAGTAAGATTATTTTTTCTTAAATCTTCAATCAGTGTAAAAAATAATTATGATTATTTTCCAAGTTGATTAAATCAAGGTCAGTTTTCATTCCAGTCCCAAAGAAAGGCAATGCCAAAGAATGCTCACTACCGCACAATTGCACTCATCTCACGCGCTAGGAAAGTAATGCTCAAAATTGTCCATGCCAGGCTTCAGCAGTACATGAACTGTGAACTTCCAGATGTTCAAGCTGGTTTTAGAAAAGACAGAGGAACCAGAGATCAAATTGCCAACATCCACTGGATCATCGAAAAAGCAAGAGAGTTCCAGAAAAAAAAAAAAAAACACATCTATTTCTGCTTTATTGACTATGCCAAAGCCTTTGTGTGGATTACAATAAACTGTGGAAAATTCTGAAAGAGATGGGAATACCAGACCACCTGACCTGCCTCTTAAGAAACCTGTATGCAGGTCAGGAAGCAATAGTTAGAACTGGACAAGGAACAACAGACTGGTTCTAAATAGGAAAAAGGAGTACGTCAAGGCTGTATATTGTCACCCTGCTTATTTAACTTATAGCAGAGTACATCATGAGAAATGCTGGGCTGGAGGAAGCACAAGCTGGAATCAGCATTGCCAGGAGAAATATCAATGACCTCAGATATGCAGATGACACCACTCTTATGGCAGAAAGTGAAGAAGAACTAAAGAGCCTCTTGATGAAAGTGAAAGAGGAGAGTGAAAAAATTGGCTTAAAGCTCAACATTCAGAAAACTAAGATCATGGCATCTGGTCCCATCACTTCATGGGAAATAGATGGGGAAACAGTGGAAATAGGGCTGACTTTATTTTTCTGGGCTCCAAAATCACTGCAGATGGTGACTGCAGCCATGAAATGAAAATACACTTACTCCTTGGGTGGAAAGTTATGGCCAACCTAGACAGCATATTAAAAAGCAGAGACATTACTTTGCCAACAAACATCGGTCTAGTCAAGGCTATGGTTTTTCCAGTAGTCATGTATGGATGTGAGAGTTTGACTCTAAAGAAAGTTGAGCGCTGAAAAATTGATGCTTTTGAACTGTGGTGTTGGAGAAGACTCTTGAGAGTCCCTTGGACTGCAAGGAGATCCAACCAGTCCATCCTAAAGGAGATCAGTCCTGGTTGTTAATTGGTAGGACTGTTGCTGAAGCTGAAACTCCAGTATTTTGGTCACCTGATGAGAAGAGCTGACTCATTTGAAAAGACCCTGATGCTGGGAAAATTTGAGGGCAGGAGGAGAAGGGGATGACAGAGGATGAGAAGGTTGGATGGCATCACGGACTCAATGGACATGGGTTTGGGTAGACTCCGGGAGCTGATGATGGACAGGGAGGCCTGGTGTCCTGCGGTTCATGGGGGTCACAAAGAGTCGGAGACGAGTGAGCGACTGAACTGAAATCCTCTACTTAATGAGCCAGTAATAGGACTCATTATCTATAATGCATTTATTTTTAACCCTCTGTAGAAAGAAATCTAGAATTTATGTTCTTACAGTTTTATGCTAAACCACCATCTAGTGATAATGCGGAGTTCTGTAAAAAATGGCAGTGTGTATATGGGTGTGTAATATGTTTGTGTGTTTATTATCCTACAGTCATGTATTGAATATCTTTTGTGTGCTGACTCCTGTTATATTTACTAAGCATACAGAAACTCCCTACTTTCATAAAACTTAAACTGTAGACAAAATCATGAACTAGGCCCTTATTTCCATAATGGTAACCAAGGCACTTATCTGACACCTACTTAAGAGAAACACTTAGTGTGACTTGTCATGATGTTAACAGCTCTGGGAAACATAGGTAATAGGAAGAAATTACTTAGAATTTCTCAATGACTTGGGAATATTGCCTTTCCATTCTTTCTTCACTGAGGATCTATGAACAATACAAAACCCAAACATAACCCGAGAAAACACCATGGAACATTAGGAAAAAGTAGTCTGGAATTTCTCAGTTGTAAACCCTCTTCCTGCTACTCTTAAGATTTTGTTTTCTGTCCATACACAAACCTACATTTTATACTGTTCAATATAAGAATTAGACATGTGCACCCCAATGTTCATCGCGGCACTGTTTATAATAGCCAGGACATGGGAAGCAACCTAGATGCCCATCAGCAGACGAATGGATAAGGAAGCTGTGGTACATATACACCATGGAATATTACTCAGCCATTAAAAAGAATTCATTTGAATCAGTTCTAATGAGTTGGATGAAACTGGAGCCTATTATACAGAGTGAAGTAAGCCAGAAAGATAAAGACCATTACAGTATACTAACACATATATATGGAATTTAGAAAGATGGTAATGATAACCCTATATGCAAAACAGAAAAAGAGACACAGATGTACAGAACAGACTTTTGGACTCTGTGGGAGAAGGCGAGGGTGGGATGTTTCGAGAGAACAGCATCAAAACATGTATATTATCTAGGGTGAAACAGATCACCAGCCCAGGTTGGATGCATGAGACAATGCTCGGGCCTGGTGCACTGGGAAGACCCAGAGGGATTGGGTAGAGAGGGAGGTGGGAGGGGGGATCGGGATGGGGAACACATGTAAATCCATGGCTGATTCATGTCAATGTATGACAAAACCCACTACAATATTGTAAAGTAATTAGCCTCCAACTAATAAAAATAAATGAAAAAAAAAAAAAAAAGAATTAGTTATATAGATCCTATCAGTGAAAACAAAAGTAACTCAAACAGAGGTAGAAGTTTTTATTCAGTTGATGCACATTAGGAAAAATCTGAAGATCAGATAACTCCCTAAGGCAAAATAGAATTAGAGATTTAAAAGTAAGGAGAGAATAGGGGTACAGATCCTTATGGTCCTATTCAAGTCACTATTTTTTTTAATCTGAAGCTGCTGCAAAATTTGTGGTTGGGATGACTGAAGAGTGTTCTGTTTTTTATGTCTCTTGCTGGGGATCCTTGGTTCAGTTCCATTTTGAAAACTGTCAGAACAGTTCTTTCCAGAGCTGCTTTTGCCAGACTCCTAGTGACCAGGTGCTGCCCACACTCAAAATTATACAGGGTTGTGGACTGCAGGTAGAGGGGCCAGACCTGTGGGACCATTGTAGAAAATGCCCTATGATAGGTAAATGGATGGATGGATGGATAGACAGATCGATAGTAGAAAGGGAGAAAGGTTACTTCATATGGATCAATATAAATTTCAAATTTTGTATCAGTCTGAAAGTGCCTTGGTTTTCTACTGTCTTAAAAAGATAAGAATTGTAAGCATGATAGTTAAACTGCACTGCTTTATTTTGCAAAATGTAAAAGGAAAAGTATCAACAGCTCCAAATGTTTATTGTATACAGTTAATTTGAGACTAATTTATCTGTGAACCTGCTCTATCTGGCAGTCACCTTGAACACTGCTGTAAACATGTAAATGGAAATATTTGAATGTGACTTAATTTAGAAAGTTTTAAAAAATATGCACGTTGTTCTGAGTATATCCTCCTCACTGGTTACATGAGAATTGAAGGGTTAATTTTCCCATGTGACTTGGTGGAAAAAATATGCAAAGGAAGAATTTTAATTTTGATAAGAATTTTAATTTTAAAAGATGATTCTTCTAAAATAACTGTTTGCTAGAAGTTTGTCCGTCCATATTTAAAATGTGCCATACTCTCCTTCTTGAAAAGAATGATGTACAGTATCCAAAATTTCTTTCTTATAGTTATTAAGTAATAAGCTATTTTAACTGAAGGACCAGCAAATACTTGTAAGATACCTTTGGACTGTATGAGAATCAAGCCACAGGTGTGTGTCACTAAACACCCTTTTTTTTCTTTAACATGTTAATCTGTAGAAGCCCTGTCTGTAAATAGTAGAATCTGAGTATTGAATTTTTAATCTCCTTGCAGCAGAGCAAATAGTGTCAATGCATTTTGTGCTAGAATACTTTGGAAAAATATTCATCCTTGTCAGGGCTAATTTCTAATTTTGTACTCTTGAGATAATGGAGTTTGGCTATAATGAATTTACTGGAAGATTTTCCCTGTTTTGTTTGTTTATAATAAAGGACCCTGCAGCTATTTTTTTCTTAAAATTATCATCAAGCAAACGTATTTATGGTACAGAAACACATTTATTATATACAGACATAACATTAAGAAAGAATATAAGCGTGCTAATCCCAATGGAAAAAAATTCTGTCGTTTGTTAAGATTATGCTGATAGAAAACATAACAGTGTCAAAATTTTATTTCCTCTTAGGAAAGGGTCAAGGACAGTTAATCCACTAATTTTTATTTTCTCTGTGTTCATTCATAACACTAATAGATCAAAGTGTGTCCAAGAATTATGTACTTAGAGCCAACACAAAATTGACATTTTAGGAATCAGATCCTACAGAAATTATATATGACTTAAATATTTACTCATGGAGATCTGGTATGTACTTTTTTGGCTTTATATTTTTATAGGCTATACAAGGTGCAGAAATTTAAATTATCCATGTTTTAATGCCGAGTTAGACAGTCTATGTCCCTAAAGTATAATTAACCAGAATTCTCACCACTTACATCATGTCTTCTAGAGATTTTCTCTCCTCTTTGTATAAGTGCTATGAAGAAATCTGAAAAAGTTAATTACATATTTTAGACTGACACTATTGCCAAATTTTTTAATTCAGTTTGAAAATTTTAAATACCAGTAAACTATCTTTTTCTTATAATTTGAGTACTGTAACTTAGCAAACTTATCTCCTTACCTAAGATTTCTTTCCCAGTGATTGGCAGCACCATAAATCTAATTGCCAAGAAGTCAGAAATCAGGCATAGCCATTCATTTGTCTATCATTATCAATCACCAAATTCGATTGATTCCATCTTTAAATATGCTCAACTCTTCTACTTCTCCCAACCATCCTTATTTTTGTTATATATACAAGAACAGGCAATTGTTAACTCCCGTTTGGGTAAGTGACAGTTCTCAGTCATTTCCCTGAAAGCGGCATAGGTTAGTTTTCCAAAACATACGTTGTCATCAGCCCCCCTCAACTGGCTTCACATTAAATTTAGGAAGAATGTCCAAATGCTTCAACAAAGCCTATACACTATTTATTATATAATCTTAGCTAACCAGATTTTCCATTTTCTCAGTGTTTCCTTACCAGAAATACAGCACTGATCTTTGATTATACTTTTCATCTCACTTTTACTTTCAAACGTGTTCTCTGTGGTTTAAATACTTGTCTCCTTCCTCTTGCCCCATTTTGCCTATCCAACAACTACTCATAAGCTATTTGTGCTGTGTGTTTAGTCACTCAGTCATGTCCGACTTTGTGACCCCATGGACTGTATCCTGCCAGGCTCTTCTGTTCATGGGGATTCTCCAGGCAAGAATACTGGAGTGGGTTGCCATTTCCTTCTCCAGGGTTTCTTCCCAACCTAGGGATTGAACCCACGTTTCCCACATTATAGGTGGATTCTTTACCATCTGAGCCACCTGGGAGGCCCGTTTTTAGAATTTTTAATTTTTTTAGAATTTTCAGATCCCTAGGTCAATGAACTGCCTTTTTTGACCCTCCCATGGGCCCTTGTCACTCATCCATATCCACTGTCCAGATGTCCGTCACACCTGTCGTTCTCACGGGCACACTGCAGCGACTAACTCAGTGCCAGACATAAGAGAAATGTTTGACAAGTGTTTTTTGAATGAATAAATGAATGACAGCTAAACTGAAGTAGAATCAATATACAATTATTAATATATCTAAATTTTACAGTATATTCACTTGCTGTGTTTTTTGTTGTTTTTTGAAGGTAAAGTAAGTGGATATCAATGGGAAAAGTATATGTGTAAGCATGTGTGTGTGTGTGTATGTATGTGTATATATGTATATATGTATAGTGTTAGGCAATCTCCTTTGATTAACCCTATTTCCTTTTAACAAAATGAACAAGTGGAAGATTTTGAGGAAGATAAAGGTGAAAATTCTAGACACTCAGTGGAGAGGGCATAAATGCATATTCTTTTACTAATAAATAAAAGAGAAAATTATGAAATTTAAATATAGAAGGAATTTAGCTTTCAGAATGATTGATTTAGTAAACAATATAGTCAACTAGCATAGCAGCATAGCAGAAACAGAGAAACTTCCTCTTTGAAGTTGCTCTTCTGGTAGATAGTCACTAGGATTATTCAGTTTATACTGTTGGAACTAGAATTTGAAAGAGACATTTTATAATTTATAAACATTGAAATTGACAGATTTTAGAGTCATTGCCAAAAAAGTCAAGTTGGGTTTGTACTTTTTTACCTATTCTACTTTGGCATAATTTTAAATTATAATTCTTAGAAAAGAGTTATTAGGTAAAATAATGTTAGTGAAAACTTCCAATATACTGTGTTCATTGTTTTATGAAACCCAGTGTAGCAAAACAAAAGCCTTCACATTTATGTTATTATTGAAGAAAGACAAAAAATGAGGTATAGTTTTTGTACAATATTGTATGTTACAAGTATACAGTTTAGTGATTCACAACTGTAAAGGTTATATTCGATTTATAGTTTTATAAAATATTGGCTATATATTCTGTGTTGTGCAATATATCCTTGTAGTTTATTTTATACCTAATATTTTATACCTCTTACTCCCCTATTCCTATGTTGCCCCTGCCCCCTCCCCTCTCCCCACTGGCAACTACTGCTGGTTTAATATACAAAAAAAATAATGAATATAACAAAAAAGAGGCAGGCTCATAGATAAAGAGAACAAAAGCATGCTTTTTCAATGTGAAAAATAGAGTATAACAAAGGAATGAGTCTGAAAAGTAAGTAAAATGATAAAACAGGAAAAAATTGCCTTTTGCATTTTCAGAGTGATTATTATAGTTTATCATAGGTACACCCATGTTATTTTTTTAAAAATCTATCCCAATATTATTACTACTCTGTTGGTATTTTAGTGATATATAATGTATTACTTTAAGTTGTTAAAAGCACATTCTATATAACTTTAATTTTTAAAAACTTTTTTTCAGATTTCTCTCTTTAATTATACACAACTCTCTACAATTGTATAATGGAGTATAGTTGAGTACCAATGTTGCCTTAGTTTCAGGTGTAGAGCAATGTGATTCAGGTATACGTATACATTATTTATTCTTTTTCAAGTTCTTTTCCCATTTTGGTTGTGGCAAAATATTGAGCAGAGTTCTGTGTGCTACTCGGTAGATGCCTATTGGCTAGACTTGCTTACTTCCTCTTTCACTCTGTTGCTCCTTATGTTTCCAGGACAACCCATTGAATGTCTTGTGAAGATGTGCCCAAGATTTATTCTTATCTGCTTAGCATCCCATAATCTGATATCTGTGCTCTTTTCAATATGACAGCTAACTTATCTGAAAACCTAATTGCTAATGATGTGTAAAAGCAGTGTTCATTATTCATATGCTCATAAAAGGGTAAAGCTATGTTTCTAAAAGTAACTTTTCATATAAAAATATTAAAGCAATAGTAGTATAAAATAAAAACTACATTATCTTCACCCAAAATGACTGTATTAAGCTGTTTTTTGTTTTCAGTTTCTCTTCACTTGACCGTATCATAATACATTTTTAAGTAATTGAATTAGTGGTGTGGAATACGTTCATCTGTTAATTCATTTAGCAAGCATTTATTATTTACATTGAGTTTGAAGTTGGTGTGTTGGTGCTTTGCAAAGGTAGCGTCAGACTTCAAGGAACTTATTGTATATTTAGAGATATAAAAATGAGTAGAATAATACCATATGCTGTGCTTAGTCACTCAGTCATGTCCAACTCTTTGAGACCCCATGTACTGTAGCCTGCCAGGCTCCTATATCTGTGGAGATTCTCCAGGCAAGAATACTGGAGTGGGTTGCCATGCCCTCCTCCAGGGGATCTTCCCAACTCAGGGATCTAACCCAGGTCTCCCACATTGCAGGCTGAATCTTTACGGTCTGAGCCACCAAAGAAGCCCAAGTGAAGTGAAGTGAAGTGAAGTGAAGTCTCATTTGATTCTGCCCCTCTCACTTCAATACAAATGGATCAGCTTCTGATAAGAGTCATAAACCTTACATGCAGAGGTAGACTCTGCATCAGAATGACACAGTCTTTTATTTACATGCAATCTTTTTAGTAGATTGTTTCCATGTGATTTGGAGAGGGATCCACTCACCAACAGTGGGAGTTTTTGAGGTGTAGACTTGATTACAATTGGTCTCATCAGACAACAAGCCCTTACCATGAACACTAGTTAGTGTCTTAATAGTTGTTTCTTAAATGAATTTTTCTATCCCAGGCAAATCTCCCTAGCAGGGCCAAATAACAGTCTGACAAGTACCAGAGCCCACTGCAAAAACTCTGAGATATTTTCTGAGCTCCAAAGGAACTGTGATTAGCCTGATATACATAGAAGCTGGGCCATAAAGTTTTCTAAGTGATGCAGTTTTTCTTTAACAAGTATTGCATGACCATTTCATCTTAAATGAACTATCCAGAGTTCTAATGATTCACCTGGTTTTGCACATAGTGGTTACAAATTTCACCTTGTCATGCTTAGTATAGGTACATATCTCTGTAACTTTTATCTGAAAGAGCTCTGAAACTTCCACCCACCTAGGAGGACCTAAAAGCTGACTGTCACAATTGTGACAAAATTTACTTGCCTGGATGCCTTGGTTAGCACCAAGCCAGGATAAAATTTGGGCAGCTGCCTTTGAATCTATCTTCCGGTACTTGGCCTGTGACTACCCTACTAATTCCTCCTCATTAACAGGCAGCTATGTAAAGGACTAGTTATTGCCTGAATATCCATATAACGTGGGCAATGTTTTCTGTATTCATTCCCATGGACTTCCCTTGGGTTCTATTAATTGGCTCACCAGGTTTCATCTTTCATCTCCCAGAAAATTGTTTCTATCAATATCCTATTCATATTGCCAAAAACTGTCAAGAATTGTGGAGGTTCTAAGATCTTACCCTATATGCAAGGTAAAAATTAGCCCCTTACATTTCATGGATGCTGTCAGAAGACATGGCCTTCCTAGGACAAAGACAAAAGAATCAATCACTTCAGTAGTAGTAGTCAGAGTATCAGATTCTTATTGCATCTCTTCTATAAACCCCTATTTCTAAAGAGTGATACAAAGAAAGACAGGTGACATCTGCACACACAGTGGATTAAATTATAGGCAAGGAACATTTTTCTTAGGAAACCCAAATATTTTATAATGGAGGGAGCCTTTATAATGGGTGGTAATGGGCAGTTATGCTCTGCAGGGAGATTCTTTGTCTTCCAAATCTGTGTTCTATACAAACATCCTTGAAAACATAGTATAGAACATAGGCAATAAGTGTCTCTGCTCATAAGATGTGCAGAAATGGAGGACATTCTTAGAGAAGTGTCTTCCAATGTGCAAAGGTAGAGAAAAGGGATGTAAATGAACAAAGAGCAAGATTTCCATTGTGTAAAACAACTGAATTGACTTTATCTGGGACCATACTTCATGTATGAATGAGAGTTCCTCAAGACCCATGGCAAAATTTTTGTAATAAAGCTAAGTTAGGACATAACCCAGACAGAAAAATGCTCCTGCTCGGGGGACATAAGACTATGCACTGAAACTGTGAGATAATTTTGCACAATTGTATTGGAGAGAAGTCTGGCATTAGATGTGATAGAGTAATTGAGACTAGATCACTTTTTGGACATTAGAACACAGACAAACCTAAAGGCCCTTCCAAAACTGCCAGTGTACGAAGACCTTCTGAGCAGAGCACAGTCTCACCAAATAAGGAAACAGAGATGAATGTTCAAAATTACAAAGAGCCTGTAACACAAACTAGTTTACATTTAATCTTCATCACTTCATTTAATTGCCATTTTTTTCATATTTTTAAGATTTCATTATTTATGTGTGTGTGTGCTCAGTCATGTCCAATTCTTTGCGGCCCCATAGACTTAGCCCGCCAGGCTCCTCTGTCCATGGAATTTTCCAGGCAGAAATAATGGAGTGGGTGCCATTTCCTTCTCCAGGAAGGGTATCTTCCAGACCCAGGGATTGAACTTGTGTCTCTTGCATCTCTTGCACTGGAAGGTGAATTCTTTACCACTAGTACACCACTGTATATTATTTTTATATTTACTATAGGTCTCTTTCAAAACATGATAAAAAGAATACCATACCAGAGTTATAAATTTATGATTGCTGGATCATTAATTCTTGGGTAGGACTCAAGATATAGGTGCTTATTCCAAAGAAATTGTTTCAGAGTAGAGTATTCAACAGTAACCTGAGTCTTTTTTTTTCTAACCAAGTTTTACTATTTAAATCATGAGGTTTATGTCTTTGGTGTAAATGTTAGGTTTTGAAATTCAGTACCTTTTCTAAAACTGATGTATTAATTATATGTTCTGTCATAGGACCTAACAATGAATGGCCCTATTATAATAACATAAAATGATTTCTCTGTGCAATTGGAAACATATATAGCTTAACAATATTTCTTCAAAATTTGTAAGGCAAATTCTTACAAGTCCATTTTTTTAAACATTTGACTAATTTATATTTTTGAAATAATGACTCTCTGCCTTTTTTTATATAGTCCTTTTTATGACCTCTAATGAACATCAATATTTGGGTATACTTCTAACCTTCTTGTTCTTGGGACATGTCTTCATTTTTTGAGGACTTTTTTTTTTTACTACTTTAGTGTTTGTACTTTTTAAAAGTTTATGTGTATATGTGTGTGGGTACATATATGCATGTCTCCATGTTTCATAACTAAGTACATACTTATAGTATAAAATACCCCTATATATGAAAATAATTTAAATTTGCAACTTGTGTAATTATCATTTTTAAAATTTTGTATTAGTACATATTTTATTCTGTATTCTATACTACTTTTTTCTTTTGGACTCATGGATTTTTATAAATTCAGATTAATCCAAATTACCATAATGACTTTAATATTTCATCTTCTCTTTAAATATTGCAACATGGCCAGAGAGAGCCCCTTTAAATGACTTCAGTACCTCTAAAAACCTTGAAAGTATCCTAAATGTTCACACAGAGTTCACACCAAGCCTATTTCTTTTTCTTGCTTAAAGCGGTGAAATCAAGGTTCCTCCAAAGAACCCTAGTTAATTTAGTAGGGACTAGGGGCTTCCCTGGTGGCATAGATGGTAAAGAATCCACCTGCAATGCAGGAGACCTGGGTTCAATCCCTGGGTTGGGAAGGTCCCCTGGAGGAGGGCATGGCAACCCACTCCAGTAGTCTTGCCTGGAGAATCCTATGGAGAGAGAAGCCTGGCGGGCGACAGTCCACATTGTCACAAAGAGTCAGACACGATTGAGTGAATGAGCACGACCCAGCCCAGTGACAGAAGTTAAAAATGACATCTGAATTACTTCTTAGGGATATTATGAGAAATTTCCCTAAAGTGCAGTTATTCTGTTAAAGTACTTTTAGAAATGATGGAGTTTTAAAAAATATTTCTTTCTGTAAGTGACATATATAACTAAGTGTTATCATTTACCTTTCTTACAGTGTGAGGCTTCCTAGACACCAAATATCTTCTCATGCCTTGATAGTATGCCCTCAGTTTCCTTTAAACTTCAGGTGGTTAAACTCTTAATGCACTGCATTTCTGTGTCAATTAGAAATTTATATTTATGTCAGTTTGGCTTCATAGATGAATGATATTAGCAATAGCAGCAAAGGTAAAGGTTTTATAAGAACTGAGCTACATCTTTATATTCTTTCCAGACTCTCAGTTCTGACTAAAGTTTCAATGTGGAGCAGCCAAGCCCAGTATATCACAGAATAAATCAGCCTTTCTAAGCTTGCTTGCTACAGTTCCTCAGGCATACATTTAAAGGAACATGAGTTGACACTTTCATCTCCCGGCCCCAGCTTCCGAAGCTAGAATTCCTGAAATCATTCTTTCTCCCCCATTAACCTTATTCCCCACATTCAATTTGTTGTCAGGTTCTCTTACTTATACTTCCTGGATGTCATTAGAATCCACCCTCTTCAAGGTCATTACTGTCACTGCCTCTGATCAGTGACATTTCCCCTCTCATTTACTGCATTATCTTCCTAACTGTTCTCCATGCCTTCAGCTTTGACCCTCCCCTGCAATTCCGATCCAGACTGCTGTCAGTAATTTATAAAAAAATGAACATATGCTGCAGCTTTATTTTGTAAAATGATTCCACGATTTTCTACTATATTCACAATAAAACTCAAATGCTCAAGCATAACATAGGAAGCTCTTCATTCTCCTAATCATCTCTTCAGCATTTCATGACATCTACAGTGCTTGCTGAACTGAAGGCACTTGTTCAGAACTATCATTTCTGTTTTTCTGAATCACAGACCTCTCCTGTAAATGTTCTGCTAAACTAACTTTTCTTCCCCAGGCACAATATATAGATAAGAGTCCAAACAGGAAAATTAGAATAGGTACAGAATAATGTATGTGTATATTTATACAAAATTAAAAGTTTGACAATAATAAAAGAGTTATACTTTTAAATTATTTTCATATAAAGGAGCATTTTGCCCTATAAATATACACTTGGTTGTGAAACATATAGTCATGTGCATATATATACATGCACACACATGCATATATATATTCTATATAGTCAGACTATATATATAATTGAAGAAGGAAATGGCAACCCACTCCAGTATTCCTGCCTGGAGGATCCCATGGACATAGGATCCTGGCAGGCCACAGTCCATAGGATCGCAAAGAGTCAGTGACTAACAAATACACATATATATTATATATATATATATAGTCTGACCATTTTAGTTTTTGTACTTTTCAGTCTATTAGAGTCTATGCACACATGTACACAGACTCTTATTGTCTGACTATATAGTGTGTGTGTGTGTGTGTGTGTGTGTGTATATATATATATGTATATATAAACACATAGATATACACCTTTTTCTTAAAAGGAACCTACCTACTGCTTTTGTGGTAGGCAGAATAATGCTTGCTCACTCACCTCCAAAGATGCCCATGCTCTGATCTCCAGACTTATGCTATGTAATGTAGTAGAAGGATTTATACATGGGATTAAGATTAAGAACACTGAGGGAGAAGATGTTGTCCTTAGCCTTATGATGCTGCATTACCTGGGTGGGCTCAGTCTAATCAAACGAGTCCCTGAAAGAGGAGGACAGAAGAGTGAGTCAGCAATATGTGATGTGAGAAGAACTTGGACCCACTATTGCTGGTTTTACAGGGAAAGGAAGGAGGCTTGAAGCCAAGAAGTCTGGCAGTCACCCACTCCAGTATTCTTGCCTGGAAAATCCCATGGACAGAGGAGCCCTTTTGGTTCTCTTTCTTTCTCAGCTATTTGTAAGCCCTCATCAGACAACCATGTTGCCTTTTTGCATTTCTTTTTCTTGGGGATAGTTTTTATCACTGCCTCCTATACAATGTTATGGACTTCCTTCTATAGTTCTTCAAGTACTCTGTCTATAAAATCTAATCCCTTGAATTTTTTCTCAGTTCCACTGTATAATCATAGGGATTTGATTTATGTATTCTATTATTATTAAAAATTATTAAGTTTTTCATTGCATAATAAATTAACATTAAGTTGATTGTGGTATATCTTACAATGGACTAACAGAGCAGAAGATATTAGGAATAGTTGGCAAGAATACACAGAAGAGCTATACAAAATAGATCATAATAACCCTGATGACCACAATGGTGTGATCACTACCTAGAGCCAGACATCCTGGAATGAGAAGTCAAATATGCCTTAGGAAGCATTGCTATGAACAAAGCTAGTGGAACTGATGGAATTCCAGTTGAACTATTTCAAATCCTGAAAGATGATGCTGTGAAAGTGCTGCACTCAATATGCCAGCAAATTTGGAAAATGCAGTAGTGGCCACAGGACTTAAAAAGGTCAGTTTTCATTCCTAGCCCAAAGAAAGGCAACATCAAAGAATGTTCAAACTACTGCAGACATGCACTCATCTCACATGCCAGTAAAGTAATGCTCAAAATTCTCCAAGCCAGGCTCCAATAGTATGTGAACCGTGAATTTCCATGTGTTCAAGCTGGATTTAGAAAAGGCAGACGGACCAGAAATCAAATTGCCAACATCCATTAGATCATTGAAAAAGCAAGAGAGTTCTATTTCTGCTTTATTGACTATGCCAAAGCCTTCGACTGTGTGGATCCCACAAACTGTGGAAAATCCTTAAAGAGATGGGAATTCCAGACCACCTTACCTGCCTCCTGATAAATCTGTATGCAGGTAAAGAAGCAACAATTAGAACCAGACATGGAACAATGGATTGGTTCCAAATATGGAAAGGAGTATGTCAAGGCTGTATATTGTCACCCTGCTTATTTAACTTACATGCAAAGTACATCATGTGAAATGCTGGGCTGGATGAAGCACAAGCTGGAATCAAGATTGCCAGGAGAAATATCAATAAACTCAGGTATGCAGATGATACCACCCTTATGGCAGAAAACAAAGAGGAACTAAAGAACCTCTTGATGAAAGTGAAAAAGGAGAGTGAAAAAGTTGGCTTAAAGCTCAACATTCAGAAAACTAAGGTCATGGCATCTGATCCCATCACTTCATGGCAAATAGACGGGGAAACAGTGGAAACAGTGAGAGACTTTATTTTTTGGAGCTCCAAAATCACTGCAGATGGTGACTTTGGCCATGAAATTAAAAGTTGCTTGCCCCTTGGAAGAAAAGCTATGACCAACCTAAACAGCATATTAAAAGGCAGAGACATTTCTTTGCTGACAAAGGTCCTACTAGTCAAAGCTATGGTTTTTCCAGTAGTCATATGGATGTGAGAGTTGGACCGTAAATAAACTGAGTCCCGATGAATTCATGCTTTTGAATTGTGGCATTGGAGAAGACTCTTGAAAGAGAGTTCCTTGGACTACAAGGAGATCAAACCAGATCAAACAAGGAGATCAGTCCTGGGTGTTCATTGGAAGGACTGCTGCTGAAGCTGAAACTCCAATACTTTGGCCACCTGATGCGAAGAGCTGACTCATTGGAAAAGACTCTGATTATGGGAAAGATTGAAGGCAGGAGGAGAAGGGGATGACAGAGGATGAGATGGTTGGATGGCATCACTGACTCAATGGACATGAGTTTGAGCAAACTCTGGAAATTGGTGATAGGGAAGCCTGATGTGCTGCAGTTCATGGGGTCGCAAAAAGTAGGATTATGACTGAGTGACTGAATTGAACTGAGCTGACATCTTAGAAACTGCCCTGATTTGATTTTTTTTTAAAGTTTTTTGTTTATGGCCATGCTGGGTCTTCATTGCTGCGAGGGTGTTTTCTCTAGTTGTGGCAAGCCCTGGGCCTTTTAATCACGATGTAAGGGCTTCTCACTGTGGTGGCCTCTCCCTTTGTGGAGCACAGGCTCTAGGCATATGAGCTTCAGTCACTGAGCTTCCAAGGCTCTAGAACACAGGCTCAGTAGTTTTGGCACACAGGCCCAGCCTCTCTGAGGCATATGGGATCCTCCTGGACCAGGGATTGAACTCATGTCCACTGCATTGGCAGGAGGATTCTTTACCACTGAGCCACCAGGGAAGCCCCTGATTTGATATTTACTCATAATATGAGTGCTTTTAAGTGTAAAATTGATCTTAGAAGAGAGGAGAAAACCACTGCACAAACAATAAAACTTGTTTCAATCTTGTCATCATGAAGAAATATTGTTAGAAATTCACAATGTTCCATTCTAAGTTGTACATCTGTTCTCTAGTTTCCCCATGTCAGTATTCTTTAAAATCAGGTTGGAGATGTTATTTTTGCATCTAACAAAATCATGTTCACTTTAGCAAGTGATTCTAATAAAATGAATTTTAAGGATTTTAATATTTTATTTTCATCTTGAATGATAACATTAATACTTCTTTCCCAACAGTCAGTGGTGGCACATTTGATAAAATGGTATTTAGGAAAATAAACTTTAGCTGCAAGCAACTGTGGAAGAGGGTAGAAGCAAGTTCTCTGGACTGTATCCTCTCCTGAAAAATGATGGACTGAGTGAGGAGTTTTTCAGCTCTGCACCCAAGATTTCCAAAGGGGCTTTGATGAGCCAATTTAGGATTTTCAGGCTGACAATGCAATATACAGACTATTGGATCCTCTATCATCACGTCAAATAGAATTGTCTCCATTGGTTTTTTTTCCGTATCAGGTACTATGATTCTGGGTAATAGTAACTTTCATGTTTCTAAGTTCAAATTTAGGAATTAGAGTATGTCAGTGACTTAGTCCAGATCTAAAACTCTGCATTTCCAAGTAAAGGAAGACATATTGAAACGGAAGTAGTCACTAATTAAAAAAAGAAGAAGAAGAAGAAGAAGTCTTTTGTTCACATCGGTGAATCTTACAATTCCTCTACCAGAAATTAATTTCTTTTTATACAATCAGTGGCAAGTGTGTGGGAAAGATTATATTAAGAGATAGGATGCACAGGGAGAAAGAGGAAATTCTACACCAAATATGACAGCTTTGAGAATAAGCATAATTATATGAAATGAATAAGAAAGTACCAGAAAATAAGGCTTAAAAAAAAAAAATATGCCCTCTAGGCTTATGAGCTTGTTAACGGAATATCAGAAATAACATTTTGTATAAAATCTATTTTAAAATATGAGAAAAAAGCCCCAACAAACCTCAAAGAGTAGACTTGGAGAAAATGGGCTCTGACCACATGGGATCAAGGTGAACCTATTTGCTGGGCTTCCTGGATGGCTTCTCGGGAAAGAATCCGCCCACAATGCAGGATAAGCAGGTTAGATCCCTAGATCAGGAAGATCCCCTGGAGAAGGACATGGCAACCCACTCCAGTATTCGTGCCTGAGAAATCCCATGGACAGAGGAGCCTGGCGTGCTGCAGTCCATGGGGTCACAAGAGTCAGACACGACTTAGTGACTAAACCGCCAACACCACCACCAGTTTTGTTTATTACTGGCCTGGAACTTTTCCCTAATGCAGGAAAGTAAGAATTTTTCTTTTTTTTTTTTTTAAGAGACCTGAAGGGAGAAAAAGTCAAATTTTCATTATCCACGCACATGATTGTCTATATAAACAATCCAAGATAATGTCTAAGGGAGGTTCAAGAGGGAGAGGATATGTGTATACATATAGCTGATTCACTTTGTTATGTAGAAGCTGCTGCTGCTAAGTCCCTTCAGTCGTGTCCGACTCTGTGCGACCCCATAGACGGCAGCCCACCAGGCTCCCCCGTCCCTGGGATTCTCCAGGCAAGAACACTGGAGTGGGTTGCCATTTCCTTCTCCAATGCATGCAAGGGAAAAGTGAAAGTGAAGTCGTTCAGTTGTGTCCGACTCTTCGCCACCCCATGGACTGCAGCCCACCAGGCTTCTCCATCCATGGGATTTTCCAGGCAAGAGTACTGGAGTGGGGTGCCATTGCCTTCTCCTGTTATGCAGAAGAAGCTAACACAATGTTGTGAAGAAGCTATATTTCAAGAAAAAATTAGAATTTATAAGTGGTTTTAACAAGGTCAGGCTTCCCTTGTAGCTTAGCTGGTAAAGAATCCGCCTGCAGTGCGGGAGACCTGGGTTCGATCCCTGAGTTTGGGAGATCCCCTGGAGAAGGGAAAGGCTACCCACTCCAGTATTCTGGCCTGGAGAATTCCAGGGACCATACAGTCCATGGGGTCTCAAAGAGTCAGACAGGACCAAGTGACTTTCACTTAACAAGGTCACTGCACATACCAGTATCAAACATCAATTGAGTTTTTTTTAATATAACAGTACAGTAAATAAGAAATATTATTTTGAAAGAGATAAATTTATGTTACCATAAATAATCAACCACATACAGTAAATCTAGCAAAGGTTATGTAAGATTAAAACAGTATTAAATACTAGTGAGTAAAAAGTATAAAAGCCCTTAAATAGAGCGATAAATCTTTTTTGTTATTTGTGATTTAGAATATTCAATAATGTAAAGATATACATTTTCTCCAGATTATTTTATGCATTCAAAGCTGTCTCAGTGAAAATATTAGGGGAGAGAGAAAGAGTGAGAGAGAGTCTGTGTGTATGTATGAATTGACAAGCTGATTCTTTTATGTGAATATTAAGTTGCTTTTGAAGAAAAATATTTGAATGATACTCTACTTGACTACGAGACTGACTTACTATAAATCCACGGGTATTAAGACAGTGTGAAACTGGCTCAAGAAGAGACAAAGAAATAACTATGTTTATGATTTGGGTGCACCTAAAGATTTCCTAAAATGATTACCAAAAAAATTAACCTTAAAGGGAAACTTTTGATTAGTTACAAGTAAGTATAATTATAAACTATTCATCAAAAACATTAAAACAATGAAAAAGCAAACCAGGGAATAGAGAAAGTGGTTGCAATATATATACTAAAAAAGGGCTCTCATGTGGAATGTAACGGAAACATCAATAAATCTAAAAGAAAAATTTAATAGGAAAACAAATTAGAGACTTGAATAGATGTTTCAAATAAATAAGATATCCAAATACTAATAAACAAAACAAAGAGGTTCAGTTTTGTTATTTTTATGAAAAAGCAAATAAAGTTGCATGAAATTATTATAGTAATTTTATTTTTATCATTATAACCAGTAGTTCCATAAAGCTTTCTATGTACCAGGCACAGCTGTAGTGTGTTGAATATATGCACTTCATAATGTTTACAACTATATTATTTCCATTTACATAGGAAGAAATCGAGGTACAAAGTAGCCAGGTAATCTATGGAAGATTGCAGAGCTGGTGAGTGCAGGAGTCAGAATTCAGTTTGATTCCATGTGGTTTTCTCTTCATGCTCACTCATACCATTATGATATGAGTTGGTTTATTATTTCAGCTAGGAATTATATTGTGAATACGGTCTGATTTTTTTCTTCAAATTCATTAAAATACATTATTAAATTCTTCAGAATTAAAAATGGGAGAAAAAACGTTTACATGCCGTATCTTAATTACTGTTCTAAACTGCTCCTGCCTCATTACAGTAGGCTGGCTTGATTTGTCATGACTGGTGTATTTTCTTGTCACAAAATTGGGAAAAGCAAATCTCCTTGGAAAAGTTGTAAGCATTTTGAGACGAGGGGCGCTGTCATTCCTGTTGACAGATGTGTACTTAGCTATATCTGATGCTTTGTAGCCCGCCAGGATCCTCAGTCCATGAAAATTTCCAGGAAAGACTACTGGGGTGGATTGCCACTACCTACTCCAGGGGATCTTCCCAACTCAGAGATCGAACCCTTATTTCTTGCGTCTCCTGCATTGGCAGGCAGATTCTTTACTATTGCACCACCTGGGAAACTCTGACAGATGTGTGTTCAGAGCCTAATGCAGTGACCACATGTAGGTCACTCAGTGGTAAATAATCTGACTGCCAGTGCAGGAGATGCAGGTTTGATCCCTGGGTCGGGTAGATCCTCTGGAGGGGGAAATGGCCACCCATCTCCACTATTCTAGCCTGGGAAATGCCATAGACATAGGAGCCTGGTGGGCACCAGTCCATGGGGTCACAATGGAGTCAGACGTGACTTAGTGACTACACAACAGCAAAACTTACTTAATTAACAGATGTATCTGCTTCTGTTGAATTGGCCTTCTGTTGTGCATACCCAGTATGCCTCTTATTTAGATTTTGAAATTGTTATAATACAGTCTAGCCCACCAGACAGTGAACTATACTTTGACAGTATAAGTTGTGCCTTAGATAGAAGAACATGTTTTACTCGTTTTTTTTTTTTTTTTTTTTTAGTATTAGTTGGAGGCTAATTACTTCACAACATTTCAGTGGGTTTTGTCATACATTGATATGAATCAGCCATAGATTTACACATATTCCCCATCCCGATCCCCCCTCCCACCTCCCTCTCCACCCGATTCCTCTGGGTCTTCCCAGTGCACCAGGCCCGAGCACTTGTCTCATGCATCCCACCTGGGCTGGTAATCTGTTTCACCATAGATAGTATACATGCTGATCTTTTGAAATATCCCACCCTCACATTCTCCCACAGAGTTCAAAAGTCTGTTCTGTATTTCTGTGTCTCTTTTTCCGTTTTGCATATAGGGTTATCGTTACCATCTTTCTAAATTCCATATATATGTGTTAGTATGCTGTAATGTTCTTTATCTTTCTGGCTTACTTCACTCTGTATAAGGGGCTCCAGTTTCATCCATCTCATTAGGACTGATTCAAATGAATTCTTTTTAATGGCTGAGTAATATTCCATGGTGTATATGTACCACAGCTTCCTTATCCATTCATCTGCTGATGGGCATCTAGGTTGCTTCCATGTCCTGGCTATTATAAACAGTGCTGCAATGAACATTGGGGTGCACGTGTCTCTTTCAGATCTGGTTTCCTCAGTGTGTATGCCCAGAAGTGGGATTGCTGGGTCATATGGCAGACTGAAAATGAGTCCTCTTCATACACCTTTTTTGCCTATTCACCTCTACTTCCTTGTCACAGGACAGGTTTATACTTCTCTGAAAACAACTTCAAAATAATGTTTATTATATAGTTTTTTGGGGACATTTTTCCTTTCTATCCTTCTATTACTCAGTTTTGTTTGTTTTGCATTGCCTTTTGTAATAGATTTTCTCTTGGATTTTGGAGTTTCTTGTCTATAAATAAACTCTCCTTCAACTAATATTTACTCAAATACCTTTATCTTTGTAAATCACGTTTGTTTAGAAAGTTCTTTTCTCTTTTCTCCCCCAGATGAACCCTTTATTAAGCTTATCCAATAATATATTTTCTATTTACTTTTTTTTTTTTTTTACATTTAAAGTCACTCAGTCATGTCCGACTCTTTGTGACCCCATGTAATATACAGTCCATGGACTTCTCCAGGTCAGAATACTAGAGTGGGTAGCCTTTCCCTTCTCCAGGGGATCTTCCCAATCCAGGGATCGAGCCCAGGTCTCCTGCATTATGGGCAGATCTTTACCAGCTGAGCCCGAAGGGAAGCCCAAGCACTAGGGTGGGTAGCCTATCCCTTCTCCAGGGGATCTTCCCGACCCCGGAGTCAAACTGAGGTATCCTGTATTACAGGGTGATTCTTTACCAACTGAGCTATCAGGGAAACCAAAAATCTGACACTTGTGGCCTGCTATCAGGGAAGCCTTTTCTATTTAAGGACTCACTAATAAAAAGTGCTTCCAGCTTTCCATTGATTCATTTCATACTGTTTACACGGGGTTCTCAAGGCAAGAATACTGAAGTGGTTTGCCATTCTCTTCTCCAGTAGACCACGTTTTGTCAGAACTCTCCACCATGAACCATTCATCTTGCGTGGCCCTACACAGCATGGCTCATAGTTTCATTGAGTTAGACAAGACTGTGGTCCATGTGATTAGATTGGTTAGTTTTCTGTGATTGTGGTTTTCAGTCTGTCTTACCTCTGATGGAGAAGGATAAGAGGCTTATGGAAGCTTCCTGATGGGACAGACTGACTGAGGGGAAACTGGGTCTTGTTCTGATGGTCAGGGCCATGCTCAGTAAATCTTTGCTCACTGCTAGAGTGGCAAGTGGTGGCCACATGGGGCTGGAGTCACGACTCCCCAGGTCGGTAGGTGCCCAATATGCTACTGGATATCAGTGCAGAAATAATTCCAGAAAAAAATGAAGAGATGGAGCCAAAGCAAAAACAACACCCAGTTATAGATGTGACTGGTGATATAAGCAAGATCTGATGCTGTAAAGAGCAATATTTCACAGGAACCTGGAACATTAGGTCCATAAAGCAAGGCAAATTGGAAGTGGTCAAACAGGAGATGGCAAGAGTGAACATCAACATTTTAGGAATCAGCGAACTAAAATGGACTAGAATGGGTGAATTTAACTCAGATGACCATTATATCTACTACTGTGGACAGGAATCCCTTAGGAGAAATGGAGTAGCCATCATAATCAAAAAAAGAGTCTGGAAAGCAGTACTTGGATGCAATCTCAAAAACGACAGATTTTGCAATCTCAAAATCTGTTCATTTCCAAGCAAACCATTCAATATCATGGTAATCCAAGTCTATGCCCCGACCAGTAATGCTGAAGAAGGTGAAGTTGAAAAGTTCTATGAAGACCTACAAGACCTTCTAGAACTAACACCCAAAAAAGAATTTCCTCTCATTATAGGGGACTGGAATGCAAAGATAGGAAGTCAGAAAACACCTGAAGTAACAGGCAAATTTGGCCTCGAAGTACAGAATGAAGCAGGGCAAAGGCTAATAGAGTTTTGCCAAAGGACATGTTGGTCATAGCAAACACCCTCTTCCAACAACACAAGAGAAGACTCTACATGTGGACTTCACCAGATGGTCAACACTGAAGTCAAATTGATTATATTCTTTGCAGCCAAAGATGGAGAAACTCGATAGTCAGCAAAAACAAGACTGGGAACTGACTTTGGCTCAGATCATAAACTCCTTATTGCCAAAATCAGTCATAACTTGAAGAAAGTAGGGAAAACCACTAGACCATTTAGGTATGACCTAAAAAAGTCCTTACAATGATACAGTGGAAGTGAGAAATAGATTTAAGGGACTAGACCTGATAGACAGAGTGCCTGATGAGCTGTGGATGGAGGTTCATGACATTGTACAGGAGACAGGGATCAAGACCATCCCCAAGAAAAAGAAACGCAAAAGAGCAAAATGGCTGTCTGAGGAGGCCTCACAAATAGCTGTGAAAAGAAGAGAAGCCAAAACAAGGGAGAAAAGGAAAGATATACCCATTTGAATGCAGAGTTCCAAAGAATAGCAAGGAGAGAAGAAAGCCTTCTGCAGTGATCTGTGTAAAGAAATAGAGGGAAAAAATAGAATGGGAAAGACTAGAGATCTCTTCAAGAAAATTAGAGCTACCAAGGGAGTATTTTTTTTCCTTTGCCCTTTGCAAAGATGGGCACAAAAAGGACAGAAATGGTATGGCCCTAATAGAAGCAGAAGATATTAAGAAGAGGTGGCAAGAATACACAGAAGAACTGTACAAAAAAAGATCTTCACGACCCAGATGTTAATGATGGTGTGACCACTCACACTCACCTAGAGCCAGATATCCTGGAATGTGAAGTCAAGTGGGCCTTAGGAAGCATCACTATGAACAAATCTAATGGAAGTGATGGAATTCCAGTTGAGCTATTTCAAATCCAAAAAGATGGTGTTGTGGAAGTGCTGCATTCAATATGCCAGCAAATTGGAAAACTCAGCAGTGGCCACAGGACTGGAAAAGGTCAATTTTCATTCCAATCCCGAAGAAAGGCAATACCAATGAATGTTCAAACTACCGCGTAATTGCACTCATCTCACAGGCTAGTAAAGTAATTCTCAGAATTCTCCAAGTCAGGCTTCAATAATACATGAACCGTGAACTTCCAGATGTACAAGCTGGTTTTAGAAAAGGCAGAGGAACCAGAGATCAAATTGCCAACATCTGTTGGATCATTGAAAAACCAACAGAGTTCCAGAAAAACATCAGTTTCTGATTTACTGACTATGCCAAAGCCTTTGACTGTGTGAAAGTGAAGTTGCTATGTCGTCCGATTCTTTGCAACCACATGAACTGTAGCCTACCAGGATCTTTCATCCATGGGATTTTCCAGGCAAGAGTACTAGAGTGGGTTGCCATTTCCTTCTCCAGGGGATCTTCCTGACCCAGAGATCCAACCTGGGTCTCCTGCATTGTAGGCAGATGCTTTACCATCTGAACTGTGTTGGTCACAATAAGATATAGAAAATTCTGAAAGAGATGGAAATACCAGACCACCTGACCTGCCTCTTGAAAAATCTGTATGCAGGTCAGGAAGCAACAGTTAGAACTGAACATGGAAAAACAGACTGTTTCTAAATAGGGAAAGGAGTACATTAAGGCTGGATATTGTCACCCTGCTTATTTAACTTATATGCAGAGTACATCATGAGAAACGCTAGACTGGAGGAAGCACAAGCTGGAATCAAGATTGCCAGAGAAATATCAATAATCTCAGATATGCAGATGACACCACCCTCATGGCAGAAAGTGAAGAGGAACTAAAAACCCTCTTGATGAAAGTGAAAGCGGAGAGTAAAAAAGTTGGCTTAAAGCCCAACATTCAGAAAACTAAGATCATGGCATCTGGTTTCATCACTTCATGGCAGATAGATGGGGAAACAGTGGAAATAGTGAGAGTTTATTTTCTTGGGCTGCAAAATCACTGTGGATGGTGACTGCAGCCATGAAATTAAAAGACACTTACTCCTTGGAAGGAAAGTTATGACCAACCTAGACAGCATATTAAAAAGCAGAGACATTACTTTGCCAACAAAGGTCCGTTTAATTAAGGCTATGGTTTTTCCAGTAGTCATGTATGGATGTGAGAGTTGGGCTATAAAGAAAGCTGAGCATTGAAGAATTGATGATTTTGAACTGTGGTGTTGAAGACTCTTGAGAGTCCCTTGGACTGCAAGGAGATCCAGCCAGTCCATCATAAAGGAGATCAGTCCTGGGTGTTCATTGGAAGGACTGATGCTGAAACTCCAATACTTTGGTCACCTGATGCGAAGAGATGACTGATTTGAAAAGACCCTGATGCTGGTAAAGATTTAAGGCAGGAGGAGAAGGGGATGACAGAGGATGAGATGGTTGAATGGCATCACAGACGCAATGGACATGAGTTTGGATAGGCTCTGGAGTTGGTGATGGACAGGGAGGCCTGGTGTGCTGCAGTCCATGTGGTCTCAAAAAGTTGGACAGGACTGAGTGACTGAACTGTACTGAATGATTCATACTTGGAACTCCTGTAGATATTATTTAAGTATTCCAACTTTAAGCAAAAAGATGAACTTATTTTGAACTTTGAAAAAGCATTACAGCATACTAACACATATATATGGAATTTAGAAAGATGGTAACGATAACCCTATATGCAAAACGGAAAAAGAGACACAGAAATACAGAACAGACTTTTGAACTCTGTGGGAGAATGTGAGGGTGGGATATTTCAAAAGAACAGCATGTATACTATTTATGGTGAAACAGATCACCAACCCAGGTGGGATGCATGAGACAATGCTCGGGCCTGGTGCACTGGGAAGACCCAGAGGAATCGGGTGGAGAGGGAGGTGGGAGGGGGGATCGGGATGGGGAATACGTGTAAATCTATGGCTGATTCATATCAATGTATGACAAAAAATAAATAAATAAATAAAAAAGAAAAAAAAAAGAAAAAGCATTTATTGGGGTTATTAATTTTTCTCTATATCTGAATGGAAGTGATCAATTACTATTAATTTTTTATAAAATAATATTTGCAAAATGAATATTTAAACAAATGTACAGAAAATACTAGAAGTTACTTCTAAAATAATTTATATTCTCAAGTGTGTAAATGCTTTTGATATTTATAAACAGTCAATCGGTGTCTGTCTGTCTAGTAAACCATTCTATTAACACTAAACATTCCTTCTGATACTAGAAGACAAATGTTGCATAAATATATGTTTTGTTTACTTGTTTATTCAGTAGCTGAAAAGTTTGATTTGTACATGGTTAGGTTAGGCTACATTTATTACATTTGATAAAAATATAAGTTCTGGTTATTAAAAAATAAGGCATAGAAAACTTCTAAAAATCCACTATAATAATGAATCATTAATTTTTAAATGTATCAATAAAGATATCACATAAAAGAAATTTATTAAATACCAAAATGTTTTCATTTGGGAGCAGTGTTAATGATTTATAAACAATTGAGTTCAAATCTTATTTTTGCACCAATTAGGTGGTCACAAAGAGCTGGACACTACTTAGTGACTGGACAACAGCAACCTATTACATATAATGCTGTGTTTTACTTTAAATGTACCATTCAGTATAGAGCCAGTAAAGCAGAAACAGGTACAGTGTAGCAACAACTGATTTAATGACATAAGCTGGCTAAAATTACTTAAGAAGATATACATCAAAGAGAGCTAGATACTATTTCGACTCTTACAAACAAATGTTTAAAGGGTAAAGTATAATATTAAATGTCAAAATAAATAATATATCAAGAAGCCTAGGAAATACCCACAATTCATTATAACGTGGCTTCCCTGATGGATCAGCCATAAAGAATCTGCTGGCAGTGCAGAAGACAAAGGTGATGCAGGTTTGATCCCGGGGTCAGGAAGATTCCCTGGAGGTGGAAATGGCAACTACTCCAGTATTTTTGCCTGAAAAATCCCATGGACAGAGGAACCTGGCGGTCTACAGTCTGAAGAAGGGTCTAAAAGAGTTGGACACAACTAAGTAACTGAGCACATTATTATAATACTTGTTTTTTTTGGCAAAGAAGATAATAAATAGTGGCACTGATGACATGAGAATCAAAGGAAAAGAACTTAAAATTGGAGAAGACAATTAGTGGTTGTCAAATTAGGAAATGAAGCAGCAATGTGGGAGAGTATGGAAGGGAAAAAATAAATAAGCAGAACAAGGACATGAAAAAGCAACTTGTGAAATCATAAGATATAATATTTAAAGTATGAACTAAATATTGAAACTAACCTTCATGAATTTAGATTTTCTTTTTTTTAGATTTAGAACGCAAAATCCTTAATATGACCCCCAAAGTCCTGTGTGTTGTGCTTAGTCACTCAGACATGACTGACTCATTGAGACCACATGGGCTATAGCCTGCCAGGCTCCTTTGTCCATGGGGATTTTCCAGGCAAGAATGCTGGAGTAGGTTGCCATGCCCTCCTCCAGGGGATCTTCTTAACCCAGGGATCAAACCCATGTCTCCCCCAGTGCAGGCAGTTTCTTTACTCTTTGAGCCACCAGGGAAGCCCCTAAAGTCGTAAAAAGTCCAAATCTTCTTTTCTGTTTTTACCCTATATTCTGCACGCTCACCTTGAAAACCTTCATCCTGAACTCTCATCCCCTTGACTCCAAATGCTACTCTACATGTGCACACTGTTATTTTTAATCTTCAGTTCAGTTCAGTTGCTCAGTCTTGTCCACCTCTGCGACCCCGTGGACTGCAGCACAACAGGCCTCCCTGTCCATCACCAACTCCTGGAGTTTACTCAAACTCAGGTGCATTGAGTCAGTGATGCCATCCAACCTTCTCATCCTCTGTCATCCCCTTCTCCTCCCGCCTTCAACCTTTCCCAGCATCAGGGTCTTTTCAAATCAGTCAGCTCTTCGCATCAGGTGGCCAAAGTACTGGAGTTCCGCTTCAACATCAGTCCTTACAATGAATATTCAGGACTGATTTCCTTCAGGATGGACTGGTTGGATCTTCTTGCAGTCCAAGGGACTCTCAAGAGTCTTCTCCAACACCACAGTTCAAAAGCATCAATTCTTCTGTGCTCAACTTCCTTTAGAGTCGAACTCTCACATCCATACATGAATACTGGAAAAATCATAGCTTTGACAAGACTGACCTTTGTTGGCAATGCCTCTGCCTTTTAATATGCTGTCTAGGTTGGTCATAACTTTCCTTCCAAGGAGTAAGCACCTTTTAATTTCATGGCTGCAGGCACCATCTACAGTGATTGTGGAGCCCAGAAAATAAAGCTCTCACTGTTTCCCCATCTATTTGCCATGAAGTGATGCGACCAGATGCCATGATCTTAGTTTTCTGAATGTTGAGCTTTAAGCCAACTTTTTCACTCTCCTCTTTCATTTTCATCAAGAGGCTCTTTAGTTCTTCTTCACTTTCTGCCTTGAGGGAGGTGTCATCTGCATATCTGAGGTTATTGATATTTCTTCCAGCAATCTTGATTCCAGCTTGTGCTTCCTCCAGCCCAGCGTTTCTCATGATGTACTCTGCATATAAGTTAAATAAGCAGGGTGACAATATACACCTTGACATACACCTTTCCCTATTTAGAACCAGTCTGTTTTTCCATGTCCAGTTCTAACTGTTTCCTCTCCTGAATACAGGTTTCTCAAGAGGCAGGTCAGGTGGTCTGGCATTCCCAGCTCTTTAAGAATTTTCCACAGTTTGTTGTGATCAACACAGTCAAAGGCTTTGGCATAGTCAATAAAGCAGAAATAGATATTTTTCTGGAATTCTCTTGCTTTTTCGACGATGCAGGGGATGTTGGCATTTTGATCTCTCTTTCCTCTGCCTTCTCTAAATCCAACTTGAACATCTGGAAGTTCACAGTTCACGTATTGTTGAAGCCTGGCTTGGAGAATTTTGAGAATTAGTTTACTAGCCAGTGAGATGAATGCAATTTTGCGGTAGTTTGAACATTCTTTGGCATTGCCTTTCTTTGGGATTAGAATGAAAACTGACCTTTTCCAGTCCTATGGCCACTGCTGAGTTTTCCAAATTTGCTGGCATATTGAATGCAGCACTTTCACAGTATCATTTTTTAGGATTTGAGATAGCTCAACTGGAATTCCATCACTCCCAATAGATTTGTTCGTAGTGATGCTTCCTAAAGCCCACCTGACTTCACATTCCCGGATGTCTGGCTCTAGGTGAGTGATCACACCATCGTTATCATCTGGGTCGTGAAGATCTTTTTTGTACAGTTCTTCTGTGTATTCTTGCCACCTCTTCTTAACATCTTCTGCTTCTGTTAGGTCCATGCCATTTCTGTCGTTTATTCAGCCCATCTTTGCATGAAATGTTCCCTTGGTATCTCTTAATTTTCTTGAAGAGATCTCTAGTCTTCCCCATTCTATTGTTTTCCTCTATTTTTTTGCACTGATCACTGAGGAAGGCTTCAGTATATCTTCAGTATAACCAAATCGTTACTGTCTGAGATGTTCCAGTCATTAACAAGGATCTACATATTAAGATGTAATGGGTTTTCATCAGCTCTCACTCACATGACATCTAAGTTGCTCACATTCAAGAGCACAGGGAATTTTAACTGTGTTAGAAATATCAAGTCTCTCATTGATGACCAACTGAGAAGACTATCCAGATATTAATATTCAACTAATAAAGACCCAATGGGCCCAGGCATTGAAAACTGGTGGTTATTAAACGAAACTTGCATGAACACTTATGTTGTTCATTCATACTTAGTCCACCATATTGGGTATTGTTTAGTCACTAGGCTGTATCAGACTCTTTTGTGACCCCATGGGCTGTAGCCCACCAGGCTCCTCTGTCCAGGAAAGAATACTGGAATAGGTTGTCATTTCCTTCTCCAGGGGGTCTTTCTGACCAAATACATATCTCCTGCATTGACAGGCAGATTCGTTACCACTGATCCACCTAGGAAACTGACCATATCGAATCCATGATGATAAAATGTGGTTTTCTATAGCATTTAAAGGGCAATGTCATATCTGATATGGTCAGAGACCCTGTTGACTTTGTAGAGACAGAAATTTTTTCTCTCCTCTCTTCTAGATTCTTTGGTTTAATAATAAAATTGACTTAAAGCAGAAGAAGGACAGAATTTAATATTGTATTTTCAGAATTCACATAAACATATGAGACTCAAAGAAGTGACAAAAGCAAGCAGCTTTTATACCTTTTAGGAAAAGGCACAATAAATCTGTGAGTAATTAAAACAACAAAGAAATTTGGAATCAGGGTAGGAAGTTTAGAAAGAGTACAAAGTTTATTCAGCCTTCTTAACCCTAAATTCCCTATTCCTGGTGATAACGATGTCTTCTAACTCCTGATACAGTGAGTATACCTTTTTCATTTGAGGCTTATCTCCTGTTTTCAGAGGGACAGAGAGAGCGAGTTTCTTTGCACTGACTGTTTCTTAAGAAAGTTTAAAATAATCAGTATGCCAAATGACATGTTTTGGGGTGTTCCATAGACTACTCCCTTTCACCTCCATATGATATCTTATTATCCTAGATTATTCCATTGTCTTGACCATTTGTGCATGCTTGTTTACATAATCAGCCTACCTGCTATACCACATCATCATCTCTTAAGCTGTGGCATTCCCTCTCTGGTGTTCACCTGTGGCCATGTGTGCTTAACTGCCTCAGTTGTGTCTGATTCTTTGTGACCCCATGGACTGTAATCCACATTACTCTTCTGTCCATAAGATTTCTCAGGCAGGAATACTGGAGTGGGTTGCCATTTCCTTCTCGAGTGGCCATGTATACTGTTCATTAACTAAATACCCAGAGATTTCTTTAAATCACCAAATGCCTCATTCACTATGATTCATGTGAAACATTTTTATCATAATTGCTTCATTAAACAAGATTCTACAATTGTGACTTTTTTCATTTGTTTCCTAGAAATGTTTACTGACTCATTGCAAATTAATGTGTGTGAAAATGATTCATCATTGAATTGAAGACAATCCTTTTCAGAAAGACATTGGCTTCCTCTATTTGTTGTTACTTATTAGACAAAGATATTATCATCAAATTATTTATCACCATATATCTAGTGGGTACTGTTACCCCCTAGTGATTAATAAGAATGTGAACTTCACTACACCTGAGCTCAAGCACTGGTTTTGTGGTGTATTTTTTTTTATGGCCTTTGGATTATTTTATAGTCTTTTCAGACCTCACCTTTCCTTATGAGGTCTTATGAGGTAAGTTAAATATAAATGTGAGCAATGTTTAGGTTTATAGTGAATATTAAACAACATGTTGTTTTTAGTTGCCAAGTCATGTCCAACTTTGAAATCTCAAGAATGGAAATCACTATTCCTAACTCATGTTGGATCATTGAAAAAGCAAGAGATTTCCAGGAAAAAAATCTACTTTTGCTTTATTGACTACGCCAAAGCCTTTGACTGTGTGGAGCACAACAAACTGGAAAATTTTTAAGAGATGGGAAGACCACTGCCTGACCTGCCTCTTGAGAAATCTGTAAGCAGGTCAAGAAACAACAGTTAGAACTAGACATGGAACAACAGACTGGTTCCAAGTCAGGAAAGGAATACATCAAGGTTGTATATTGTCATCCTGCTTAACTAACTTATATGCAGAGAACACTGTGAGAAATGTTGAACTGGATGAAGTGACAAGCTGAAATCAAGATTGCTGGGAGAAATATCAAAAACCTCAGATATGCAGATGACACCACTTATGGCAGAAAGTGAAGAAGAACTAAAGAGCCTCTTGATGAGAGTGAAAGAGGAGAGTGAAAAAGTTGGCTTAAAACATAACATTCAGAAAACTAAGATCATGGCATCCAGTCCCATCGCTTCATGGCAAATAGATGGGAAACAGTGGAAACAGTGAGAGGCTTTATTTTCTTGGGCTCCACAATCACTGCAGATGGTGATTGCAGCCATGAAATTAAAAGACACTTACTCCTTTGAAGGAAAGTTATGACCAACCTAGATAGCATATTAAAAAGCAGAGACGTTAATTTGCCAACAAAGATTCATCTAGTCAAGCTATGTTTTTTCCAGTAGTCATGGATGCGTGAGCTTGACTATAAAGAAGTTGAGCACAGAAGAACTGATGCTTTTGAACTATGGTGTTGGAGAACACTCTTGAGAGTCCCTTGGACAGCAAGGAGATCCAACCAGTCCATCCTAAAGGAAATCAGTCCTGAATATTCATTGGAAGGACTGATGTTGAAGCTGAAACTCCAATAGTTTGGCCACCTGATATGAAGAACTGACTGATTTGAAAATACCCTGATGCTGGGAACAATTGAAGGCAGGAGGAGAAGAGGGCAGCAGAGGATGAGATGGTTGGATAGCATCACTGACTCAATCGGCATAAGTTTGAGCAAGCTCTGGGAGTTGGTGATGGACAGGGAAGCCTGGCGTGCTGCAGTCCATGGGGTCACAAAGAGACAGACACGAATGAGCGACTGAACTGAACTGAACTGAATTCATGTATCTAGGGAACAGAGACCAGACAAAAACCTATATGTGTGTGGACAGATGGATAGATGGATATGAGGCTCCATCGCATGAAGTACTCAGGTTGAAGTTGTGTGTCATTCAAAAACTTTAATAATGGGAAAGGTTGATTCTTACTGGATCCTTACATTATTCTAGTCGTAAGAAGAGTTCAATTTAATTTGGATGAAAAATAAAATTTATTATTTTTTATTATGTTATTTACTATTTATTTAGAACCACATTCCCATAGTAATAGGAAGCATTGAATCTATTTTCAGATGTTGAATGACAGTATACTCAGATTTACAGAACTGTGGTTGTATTCCCTTTAAAATTCTAAACTATATCCTTTATATAAATGTAAATTCATGTTTCAGTATATTTTTTTCTCACTCTGTTTCTGGCCCAATATAAATAATGCATGAGGACACATTGTTCTTATGGAATAAAAACAAGAGACGATTCTTAGAAATTCCCCATTGAGGGACAGTTTTTCCAGTGCTTATGACAAAGACATGGCTAATGTTACTTGTTCTTGGTTACAATGATTCCTTTTAAAATAAAGGCCCCTGACAACATTATTTATGTTGTCATTGTTGCTGCTTAAAAGGATACTCACATATCATTTGTATGTTTTATAAAATGATAATGTTTTCTTGATCATGTTTGAAATATTTAACTATTTCTTACACAGAATCACTTATCACAAAGGCAAGTTTTATGTGCAGATGTGCGTGTTTGTGTGTGGTGTACATATGAAAAGAAAACCTGAAGTTTTCAATTTATATCTATGTATGTGTACATATTTTCATGAGTATAATGTTTAAATACATATGCATAGTAATTTTGAAAATGAATCAAAAATAGTTGTTTAAAATTATCTCATTATAAGAATTATTTTATTTCTCAGTAGAAATGTAACTTACGAGTGTAAATTTGATTCTTCCAAATTATTCAAAGCATTAAGAGATAAATATGACATTCAGATTGATCCTTTCTAGATGATAATTGACAATGGTCCCCACAGACAACATCAAAAATGGAGTGAAGAATCTATAAACATATTAATGCTTCATTTTACAAGCATATAATATATATTGACTGCAGAGTGTGAAAGTATTTATATATAATGTGAAATCTAAATGTATAATTTTCACAAAGAAGATTCTCACATACTGAAATACCAGGTACAATACTTCATGCACTCATATTAGTTAAACCTTCAGGAGGACTAAAAGACATTTTGGTACAAGAAATATTACAATTCTACATTCTGAAAATTGACAATGCAATAAAATGTAGAGATGGAAAACTGAATATTTGAGGGAAATAGAATAAAAGAATATAAAATGAAATACTTCATATTTTATTTTACATTACACATGTTTTTTGGCTATTAGCAGTGGTGGTGTAGATATGGCTGTGGCAGTAGGGGAGATGAGTACAATAATAAAAAAGAAATTAGAGAACCCCTGAAGAGACCAAGAATCTGTAAAACCTCGGCGACATTCAGAACCTTATGAGACCTAAGCATCTTTGAAATTTCAAGAATGAAAATCACTATGCCTAACTTATGTATCTAGAGAACAAAGGTAAGACAAAAGACTATATATGTATCTGAGACTCTATCACATGAAGCATTGGGAGGTTGAAGTTATGTCTTGTTCTAAAACCTTAATAATGTATGATGGTGATGGTTTATTTCACATATTATACATAAGTGTTTTATCATTACAGTATGATAAAACTATCTGTTTTCAAGAAAACATCCTCAAATAGAAATTTAAACCAACTCTAGAAGAAAGATCAGGGAATGATTAAGGTTAATACAGTAATTAATATACTAGTTAATTTATAAAACTGTTTGTTATCCTATGTCTACACTTTCAGTATAGCTTTTCTTTGGCATTTCGAATTGAATTTAATCAAAAAGCTAAATATTACTTTTATAAAACAGTTCAACAACAGACAAATCCTAGAAAAATTTATGGGCGTTTAAAAATATTAAAGTCATAATTTTGAATCATTCATTAAGGAGGAACTTATGTCTATTTCTCTCAGTTTAAAGAACAATTTATTTTTATTGAGAACAAAAATGGTCTATTTTGATAGAGTTTTCAAAGTTCCAAATAATTTGTAAAATCCTTCAGATGAGTTAGAGTTAAAGGTTGAATCCCTCTGGATCTGATTGTAACAGAATAGTGGGTATCAGACTAACTTCTCCTCCAGTTAAATCTGTATGAAATAGTAAAAGCAAGTGTACCAAGTGTTGGACTGCAATCAGCCAGAATGAAGAGCTTCCTTGAGGGAAGGAAAGATTATGAATTGTGACCCACACTTATATAGCTGTTTTCCTAGGGCATTTTCAAAACTGCACCAGAGTAAAACAATACTGTTTGAGTCTATAATCAGTGAAAATAACTTTAAAAATGAAGGTAAAATAAAGATGTTTTCAATCTCCCAAAGAAAAACTTAAAACAATTTGAAGCTATAGATATTTCCTACAAGAAATATAGCCATATGATGAAACCCAAGCAACTTTAAGAAGTAAAAACAGAAACAGTATATATCTGGGAAGCAGAAATTGATATGAAAAGATTACATTAATAATAAATATTATGGGACTTATACATAGGGACTTATTTGCCTCATGAGAAACCTGTATGCAGGTCAAGAAACAGTGATTAGAGCCAGAAATGAACCAGAAATGAAACAATAGACTGGTTTGAAATTGGTAAAGGAGTACATTAAGCCTGTATATTGTCACCCTGCTTGCTTATCTTATATGCAGAGTACATCATGTGAAATGTCAGGCTGGGTGAATCACAAGCTGGAATAAAGACTTCCAGGAGAAATATCAACAACTTCAGAAATGCAAATGGTACCACTCCAATGGCAGAAAACAAAGAGGAACTAAAGAGTCTTGATGATGATGAAAAGAGATAGTGAAAAAATTGGCTTCAAATTCAACATCCAAAAATCTAAGGTTCTGATGTCCAGTCCCATTACTTCATGGTAAATAGATGGGCAAAAAAATGGAAACAGTGACACACTTTATTTTCTTGGGCTCCAAAATCACTACAGATGATGACTGCAGCCATGAAATTAAAAGACACTTGTCCTTTGGAAGAAAAGCTATGGCAAAACTACCTAGCATATTCAAAAACAGAGACATCATTTTGGCAACAAAGACTGGTATAGTCAAACATGTAGTTTTTCCCTCATCATGTATGGATGTGAGAGTTGGACCACAAAGAAGACTGAGCACCAAAGAACTAGTGTTTTCAGACTGTGGTGTTGGAGAAGACAGTTGAGAGTCCCTTGGGTAGCAAGGAGATCCAACCAGTCAATCCTAAAGGAAATCAACCCTAAATATTCATTGGAAGGACTGATGCTGAAGCCGAAGCTCCAGTACTTTGGCCACCTGATGTGAAGAGCTGACCCACTGAAAAAGACCCTGATGCTGGGAAAGATTGAAGGCAAGAGGAAAAGGGGGTGACAGGGGATGAGATGGTTGGATGGCATCACCGACTCAATGGACATGAGATTGAGCAAATTCTGGGAGATAGTGAAGGACAAGCAAACCTGGCATGCCACAGTCCATGGGGCCCAAAGGAGTCAGACATCAATTTGCGACTGAACAACAACAAAATAACATATGTAAAATAAAGTATTGTGTAACAATAGTAAAAATGAAATGAGACTAGTGAATAAAGTTAAACTAGGAAGTTTCTTGCCTTTGGGTAAAGTGATAAATTACTCATTTAGAGCAGATCACAAGATATTACTGATCCATATTGAAAGTAACAGTATAACTACTAAAAGAATAATAAAGGACAGAGCATCTAAAAATCTAACAGGGAAGAAAAAGTTACAACTAAATAGCAAAAATGTAATACTGGATAAATACTGAATAATTTGAAAGAAAGAAAGGGATAAATATAAGTACAAAAGATAAAATTATTAGGAAACCAATAGCAAAATGACAGATTAAAGCATATTATGTTAGTGCTTTTACTAAAATAAGTGTTCTGTTAAGTAAAAAACAAAGCCAGGCTTTGGTAAGGAGAAATTTCACTGGAAAAGACTGTTAAAATTGAGTGAATAACAATTGCCAGTAAGAAAACGCTCAAAGAAAAGTTCACAAATGTCTTAGGGAAGGGGTGGATGAGAAAAGTTTTCATAAACAAAGACATTGGGAAGGTGGCTGGTTAAAGACAGGGGACTAAAAATTGTTAGAGGGAACTGAAACTCAACAAACTGTCAAATGTTCTGATAACAGGAAAGTTGAAGCAGCAAATGCTCCATTGTGATTAAGCAGAAAGAAGAATGGAAGTGGGAAATTCTGGGCAAAATTATAACCTGGGGAGTTCTTATGGAGTTCTAGATCTAGATGTCCTAGTCAACCCAGACTACAGATATGTCAAAAACAAAGTCTGATCAGGCATATCAGCTCTAAACAATAAAATAAAGAACAATGTCTGCAATTCTTTATGTAGAGCCTATTATACAGAGTGAAGTAAGTCAGAAAGAGAAATATAAATATCGTATCAGTTCAGTTCAGTCAGTCATGTCTGACTCTTTGTGACCCCATGAACCACAGCACGCCAGGTCTCCCTGTCCATCACCAACTGCCAGAGTCCACCCAAACCCATGTCCATTGAGTCAGTGATGCCATCCAACCATCTCATTCTCTGTCGTCCCCTTCTCCTCCTGCCCTCAATCTTTTCCAGCATCAGGGTCTTTTCAAATCAGTCAGCTCTTCGGAACAGGTGGCCAAAGTATTGGAGTTTCAGCTTCAACTTCAGTCCTTCCAATGAACACCCAGGACTGATCTCCTTTAGGATTGACTGGTTGGATCTTCTTGCAGTCCAAGGGACTCTCAAGAGTCTTCTCCAACACCACAGTTCAAAAGCATCAATTCTTCAGCACTCAGCTTTCTTTATAGCCCAACTCTCACATCCATACATGACTACTGGAAAAAACCATAGCCTTGACTAGATGGACCTTTGTTGATGAAGCAATGTCTCTGCTTTTTAATATACTGTCTAGGTTGGTCATAACTTTTCTTCCAAGGAGTAAGCATCTTTTAATTTCATGACTGCAATCACCATCTGCAGTGATTTTGGAGCCCCCAAAAATAAAGTCTCTCACTGTTTCCACTGTTTCCCCATCTATTTGCCATGAAGTGATGGGACTAGATGCCATGATCTTAGCTTTCTGAATGCTGAGCTTTAAGCCAACTTTTTCACTCTCCTCTTTCACTTTCATCAAGAGGCTCTTTAGTTCTTCTTCACTTTCTGCCATGAGGGAGGTGTTATCTGTGTATCTGAGGTTATTGATATTTCTCCCGGCAATCTTGATTCCATCTTGTGCTTCTTCCAGCCCAGCGTTTCTCATGATGTGCCCTGCATATAAGTTAAATAAGCAGGGTAACAATATACAGCCTTGATGTACTCCTTTTCCTTTTTAGAACCAGTCTGTTGGTCCATGTCCAGTTTTAACTGTTGCTTCCTGACCTGCATACAGATTTCTCAAGAGACAGATCAGGGGGTCTGGTATTCCCATTTCCTTCAGAATTTTCCACAGTTTATTGTGATCCACACAGTCAAAGGCTTTGGCTAGTCAATAAAGCAGAAATAGATGTTTTTCTGAAACTCTTGCCTTTTCGCGAATCCAGCAAATGTTGGCAATTTGATCTCTCATTCCTCTGCCTTTTCTAAAACCAGCTTGAATATCTGGAAGTTCACGGTTCATGTATTGCTGAAGCCTGGTGTGGAGAATTTTGAGCATTACTTTACTAGCGTGGGAGATGAGTGCAATTGTGAGGTAGTTTGAACATTCTTTGGCATTGCCTTTCTTTGGGATTGGAATGAAAGCTGACCTTTTCCAGGCCTATGGCCACTGCTGAGTTTTCCAAATTTGCTGACATATTGAATGCAGCACTTTCACAGTATCCTCTTTTAGGATTTGAAATAGCTCGACTGGAATTCCATCACCTCCACTGGCTTTGTTCGTGGTGATGCTTCCTAAAGCCCACTTGACTTCACATCCCAGGATGTCTGGCTCTAGGTGAGTGATCACACCATCGTGATTATCTGGGTCATGAAGATCTTTTTTGTACAGTTCTTCTGTGTGTTCCTACCACCTCTTCCTAATATCTTCTGCTTCTGTTAGGTCCATACCATTTCTGTCCTTTATTGAGCCCATCTTTTCATGAAATGTTCCCTTGATATCTCTGATTTTCTTGAAGAGATCTGTAGTCTTTCCCATTCTATTGTTCATATACTGACATATATATGAAATCTAGAAAGGTGGTACTGACAAATTTATTTTCAGGGTAGCAATGGAGAAACAGACACTGAGAACACATCTATGGACATGGAAAGAGGGGCGGAGGGAGAGGGTAGATATATGGAGAGAGTAAGATGGAAACTTACAAAACCATATGTAAAAGAGATAATCAGTGGGAATTTGCTATATGACTCAGAAAACTCAAACGGGGGCTCTGTGACAACCTAGAAGGGTGGGATGGAGAGGGAGATGGGAGCGAGGTTTAGGAGAGAGGGGGCATGGGTGTACCTATGGCTGATTCTTGTTGATGTATGACAAAAAAACACAAATTCTGTAAAGCAATTATCCTTCTATTAAAAAAATAAAGTGGCAAAAAAAATTCCAAAACAATATATATGTGATTAAGAGGACAAAATTACAATAAGGAAACAGAAACTTTCTATGTAAAAGAATGTGAAATAAAATATTGTGCCCACACTAAAAGAATAAAAATTGGATATGTATATATAATTTAAATTGGAAAGCAAGAAATGTTACAGGTGACAAAGAGTAATAGTTTGCATTGACAGAGGAAATTATAATCATTTTAAAAGGGTATACAATTAATTTTATTATATATTTGTATCTCATACAGAGAAAAATCCAAAATTATATATCTTATTCAAAGATATTAGCATAATTTATCAAGCTATATCAGCAATGGTATAAAAGATTTGAATAGCAAAATATTAACTCAGCACATCCAACAATTGCAATAATTCTTATATTTAAATTTCACATAGACCAATGTTTAAAATTGATAACATTATGGATTCATAACTGTTCAATACATCTCAAAGAGTTGAAATAATATAGAGAATGTTCTTTCAACACATTAAAACTCAATAATGTTAAAGCAATTAGAAATTGGCTAGAAATTAAGCAATGCCTCACTAAATAGCCCATAGGTTAAAGAAAATAGTGATTAAAGAAGCTTTAAAAAACCTCTTGACTTGAATGATAATGAAAATGCAATATCTCAGAACTTCAAAACTGTGATAGGTACTATACAGAGGGAAATTTATAGCTTTAAATGCATTTATAAAAAGGGAACAAACAATATAAATCAATGATCTACACTGAAGGTTTCAGTTCTGACATTTAAAGGAATTGAAAATCACTACTCCTACTCTCACAAAAAAATTAGGAAACTGAAAACCAATGACTTATCTTGGGCAAGCCAGAGAACTGAACTTGAGAGACAAGTTCAAAGAAGAAATCATCAACCGGAACACAGGAGAGACAGTAAATGTACAGTCACAACTGAGACTGGCTTACTTCAAGCAGAAACCTTTGAAAACTAAACTGGTAAGAAAATTTAAGTGGTAGTTAGATAAATTGTTTAGTCTGAGTGTTGGACCAGCTTATGAGTGAAAAATTATCTGTTGGTCACAGTCTCAAGGAAGGGGATACTTTTATAGGTTTTACATCAAGAACACATTATTTTAGCATGACAAAATGCAAAATAAGAATCTCTCATGACCCTAGCAAGGGGAGAGAAAGTATGCTAAGAGCATTCTCCAAGAAAGACCTGCTTTGCAAGGCATAAGAGCCATATCCAACCCAGTGGAATGGCATCATTTGAAAATCAAGTCAAGTATACCACTGTAACAACAGCCAAAAAAAGAAAAATCATATTATCATTTCAATTGGTAATGAGAAAAGAAAGAAAACCCTAGAAAGGCAAAATAACTGGGAAGGAAACTCAGACTATCAACATTATAGATAAAAAATAAAACAGTTCCTCATCTATAGAGACAGAATAGTTTGAGCATATTACAATAACTTATACAACTAAGTTTTAGAAATTTATTTTATTTTACATTTCAGAAAGTAGAGTAAAATAAATTCTAAAAGATAAATAGAAATAAATATTTTCACAAAGATAACTCCAAGTCCAGTTGGATTCACAAATAAATTTTTTCCAAATATTTAATGAAGAAATACTAGTAATCTTATTCAGACTTTTCCTGTATATAGAATAAAAATTACAGTCCACTTTCTCTCATAAACACATTGGAAATTTAAACAAAACCAGCAGGAATTATCCAGAGATATGCAAAAAATATTAATATATTGTAAAAAAAATATTTTATTCAAAGAGTAGAAGTTTGTCATAACATTTGAAATTTAATCAGTATTTTCCACATTAAAGAAGAAAACAATATAATTATATTAGATAAAAAAGATGCATTTGATAAAATTCAAGACACATCAATATTTATATCACAAAAATAGTGAACTTCTTTACTCTGATATGCATGCGGGCTAAGTTGCTTCAGTTGTGTCCCACTGTTTGAGAGCCTCTAGATTGTGGAGCCCTCAGGGCTCCACTATTCTTGAGATCCTCCAGGGAGAATACTGAAGTGGGTTGCCATGCCCTCCTCCAGGGGATCTTCCCAATCCAGTGATCAAATCTGGGTCTTTTGAATTACAGGCCGATTCTTTATTATCTGAGCCACCAAAAATACCTACATATCAGTATTTAATATTTTACTCATGAGTAGGAGAAAAATGGTTATTTATTATCACCACATCTAGTCAGTCGTTAACTGTGTTTTATTCAATACAGTAAAGTAAGGCAAAGAAATAATAGCTGTTAAAATTGAAAAAAAAAATTGTTTTTTTACTTTCTTACATCATGGTAATGTTATAGAAAATCAATCCCTGCCCCCAGGGAGGAAAAAAAAAAAGAACAAAGCATAAATACTACAAACAGTAAGAAGTAATGGTTGAATTTAGCTGGATACAAGGTAAATAAATTTATATTTGTCAACTACATTTCTTTATAAGCTAGCAATAAAAAATGGGCATAAAATTTAAATAGATAACTCCATTTTTTATAACACCCAAACTGGTAAATACCTAGGAATGAGTTTGATAAATATATTGTAAAAGTACACTATTTCTACACTCAAAACTATGCTTTCATCTAAACAAAATATATTTAAATAAATGGAGTTATTTTAAGCTTATGAACTGTTAAGACTAGTACTAATAAAATTCTATTTCTCACCACATTTCATTAAAGATTCTGTGAAACTCCAATCAAATTTAAGCTGGAATTTTTCTTTTTGTAGAAATTGAAAATATGATTCTAGCATGTAGTTTGAAGTGCAAATGACCTAAAAGAGCAAAGGAAATTTTGAAGCAGAATAAAACTGGAGGACATATATTGCCATTACCACAACTTTCTATAAATATATAGTAATTCAAACAATGTGATATTGTCTCAAAGACAAATGGTCCAATGAGACAGCATACAGAGTCCAATTAGAGACCCACACATTAATTTTTAACTGATTTTTGACAAAATGCTTCACTTTTATGTTTGACAGAGGCACCACTAATTTTGACAATGACAAATTTCCTGGAGGGAAAAAAAAGTGATTTCCCTTTAATTGGATACTCATGAAGGAAAATAAAATTGCAATCCATTTCCACATTCAAATAATCAGAAATTAATTTTAGTTGATGCACATACTTAAATGTAAAGTGATTAAACTTCTAGAATATAAGAATGTCTTAATTAACTTGGTCCATGCATAGATTTATTAAAGAGTACATAGTAAGAAGTAACTAAAACAAAGTGTTGAAACACTGTGCTTCATATTAAAAACTCATTTTCAAAAGACCTAATCTGTAATGGCATTGATGATAACTATCACATCCACAGAAACATTCTTATAAATCAAGAAAAAATAGACTATAAATAATTGAGTATATAATTCACAGGAAGATAATAGGAATAAACAACTTCGGGAAATATTTCATCACCATTATTCATCATAGAACACAAATTAATATCACAGTTAATAATCACAATATACTCCATCAGAATGTCTAATAAAACTGAAAATACCAAGAGTTATTGAGGACATAGAGTAACAAAGGAGCTACTGTATTTCTGGTGAGAATAAAAATTTGTAAAGTCATTATGAACAAAATATTTTGTTAATACTTAATTGAAACAAAATTGGCCATACTCATTGATACAATTAGAATCAACAATTATATTTTTTCATATGTGCCCAATTGAAATGAACCAAAATAGATGGAAAAAGTTTTACTCATAATAGTCGCACTTGTAATAGACCAACTGTTCAATAATAGGTAGACTGAGTATATCTTTGATCTTAGAATTCTATACAGAAATGAAAATGATAAAATTACTGGTGTATACATATGGAGTGAAACTCACAGATATCTTGTTGGTGAGTGAAGTGAGATAAGAGGTTCCATCATGAGGTTCCATTTACCTTAAGTCAAGAAAGACAAATATATATACATATGTATATTCTTTTTCAGATTATTCTCCATTGTACATTGTTACAAGATATTGGGTTCCCTATGCTGTGCAGCAGGTCCTTATTGTTCATCTGTTTTGTATGTAGTAACAAAGAGCTAAGGGAGGGGGATAAATTAGGAGTTTAAGATTAACACAGAAAATAATGCTTTTGACAACTAGAAATTGCCTCATTCTTCAGTTCACAAAGTAAATTATATAGAGCTGTATTTTATAAAACACAGATTAATGTACTACCATGAGCTACATTCATTCTTAGTTTCCTTTTTACACCAGTGTAATATTCTGTTAAAATCATGAAATATTTTAGGCAAACATGCTATTTACTTTTAAAAGGAAATTAACATCATCTTCCACTGTTATCCTATCCATTAGTATCTTGCTCAGAGCATGGTAATAAAAAAAATTCTAATAAAGTAGAAGATTTCAGGTTTATAAGAATTCTGTCATGGTGTAAGATACAATTATACATCAAATCAATGAATATCACCTGTATCAGACTTGAACACCTTGAATAATAAAAATACACTTATATATCACTATATCATTATACTTCAAATTATCTTAATATATAGAAATTAAAAAGCATGAAAATAAAATTTGTTAACACATAATAGTAGAATGAATTTGATTTTAGTTTTTGGAGACTCTTAGAAAATGAAAATTATGTAGAGCGTGCCAGTTGTCTTTCAGGCACTATATCCTAGAAATGTATGTATTATTTAACCTAATCCTTTCCAAACATAAGTAAATTTAATTAAGAAAAACTAACACTCATAGATAAAGGCATCCTCACACCTTCTATGTATTATGACAAGTGGAAAAATTGTATCCCATAGTCATTATACACAAGCTCCAGACCTATTACAACATTAATTGTTATTGTTCTGTCCTCACAGTGATGCCTGACTCTTTGCAACTGCGTGGACTGCCGCACGCCAGGCTTCCCTGTCCTTCACCATCTCCTGGAGTTTGCTCAAACTCATATCCATTAAGTCAGTGATGCCATCTGACCATCTCATCCTCTGTCATCCCCTTCTCCTTCTGCCTTCAATCTTTGCCAGAATCAGGGTCTTTTCCAGTGAGTCGGCCAAAGTGTTGGAGCTTCAGCTTCAGCATCAGTCCTTCCAATGAATATTCAGGACCGATTTCCTTTAGGATGGACTGGTTGGATCTCCTTGCAGTCCAAGGGACTCAAGAGTCTTCTCCAACACCACAGTTCCAAAGCATCAATTCTTCAGCACTCAGCCTTCTTTATGGTCCAACTCTCACATTCATACATGACTACTGGAAAAACCATAGTTTTAAAAATATGGACCTTTGTCTCAAAGTAATTTCTCTGCTATTGAATACACTGTCTAGGTTGGTTATAGCTTTTCTTCCAAGGAGCAAGTGTCTTTTAATTTCATGGCTGCAGTCATCATCCATTTTGGAGCCCAAGAAAATAAAGTCTGTCACTGTTTCCATTGTTTCCTCTCTATTTGCCATAAAGTAATGGGACTGGATGCCACAATGTTAATAGCATGATTATTAGCTTTCTACTAGAAATTCTCCCATAATAACATATTTAGGAGAAATTAGATTACAAATTCTTGGCTTATTTTATTTAAAGAAATATTTTCTTCTTCTGTTAAGTCTATGTGATTTAGAGCAAGCCAAAATATTCGAGAATAAATCATGTTTAATTTTCTTGATTATACCTCATCAGAAAATATGTAAATTTAAACTGGAAGGTAGTTGGAAATTTTATTAACATTGTAGTCAAGAACAGGGAACATTCTTGGTCTCTAATATTTGATAGTGAATAGTAAACACCATTTTATTTCAGGGTTTTCAAATTAGGAACAAGGGAAAATGTCCAGAGTTGTCATTTCGTTGGCATTCTTCCTTAGTGGTTTCCTTATGGCTCTCTCCTAGACATCGTCTTTGCCTTTAAAACTCCAGATTGGTTCATAATCTTCCAATTTGCCATGTCTTTCAAAGATGCTCTACCTTGCTTCAGAAACATTTTTTTTTTTTTTTTTGGCCAAATATAGTGGTCTTATTTCTCTTTGTGAATGACGTTGTAGACAAGGGCATCTGACAAAGTTGTGGCAATTCAGAGGTTCAGAACAGTTCAAAGAAAGCAATCTATGAAAGATTTTTTGTTCCTGAAGGAGATAAAAGACAGGGATATTCTTTTATCTGCTTCTTTATCTTGTCCTTTGCATGTGACACTTCGAAATGGGACTGGATCTTAGAACTGCTTGTAGAGAATAAACACGCTGAGGAGGGCAGAAGTGAGAACTGTATTCTTATTCAGCCATGGAATTAGCCATACCTGGAATTGCCCTACTTCCAGACTTGTTGTTTTTTACACTTTTCTGTAACTTGCAGCCATAAACATCATAAATTTGACTTTTCATTTCTTATGTTGTAAAGGTCTACAAAACTAATCCTGTGCCAGTTATAGAATAGATTCTAAGAATCTTATTTTATTTTAATTAATTTTATTGGAGTATAGTTGCTTTACAATGTTATTAGTTTCTATTGTACAACAAAGTGAATCCACTATATATATACATATAGCCCCTCTTTTTTGGATTTCCTTTCCATTCAGGTCAGCAGGAACAATGAGTAGAGTTTCCTGTGCTATAACGTAGATTCTCATTAGTTATCTACTTCACGCATAGTATCAATAGTGTATCCAGTAGTCAATCCCAATCTCCCAATTCCTCCCTCCCTTGCTTTCCCCCTTGCTATCCATTCTGCTTCAAAATAAGATCATCTGTACCATTTTCCTAGATGCCACATATATGCATTGATATTCGATATCTGTTTTTCTCTTTCTGACTTGAGCCTGTTAAAGTAGAATACTATAAATACAGTTGAGATTTTGTTGCCATTTTCTTTGACTGGGAGGAGAGCCAAAAGGGCTCTGTGCACAAAACAACTTTGTGTGAATTCTCTCACACAAAGGGGAGGGAGAATAGGGTTTCTGTCCTCAACAACATTAAAGATGATTTGTTTCAACACAGTGTTGGAGGTACTAAGATCAACCTATGAATATTGGTATTTTATGACCATAGAGAAACATAGTTGCAAATGTTCAAAAAATTATGTGAAGAAATTTAAATTAGTTATTAACAGAAACAAAAGTGTAATTTTTAAAAATTTACCTTATGAAATTATACTTGATATGGGCTCTGTGGATATAGGTTAATGCTGAAGATGGCAAAGTATGCAGTCTGTACATGACTTCAACTGCAGAAATCTGAATTGACAATGAACTACTCTCTTTTAATGTCATCATGTTGGAGATACTGTGGAGGCTTAGGGGACAGAAAAAGAAATTACAAAAAGAAAGCCAAGTGACACTGGCAGAAGTTTTGTAGAGTATTTAGAAGTCACATATAACTCTGTGATTCCATATTGCATGTAAATGAGCAGAAGAATATTCTTACTGGCTAAGCTAGAAATATGGAAATGGGTGTGTGTGTATATATATATATACACACACTATCATTCTGTGGATCCTAGGTTTATAACTTTTATAAAAACTTAATGCTATTAATTCCTTTCAAGAACCCTGAAAATGTAACTGCACTGAACCTAGATTCACACATGGCAGCAATGAGTTGCAGCTGCCTAAAGACTGTCCCCTCTAGATAGGATATATACTTCCTCTTTTGTTTTCCACAGTCCTTTCTACTCCTTACTGCTGCTGAAGATATTAGATTCAACGCTTGGGGGTCTTCCCTGGTGGCTTAGATGGTAAAGTATCAGCCTGCAATTCAGGAAACTGGGGTTCAGTCCATGAGTTGGGAAGATCCCCTGGAGAATGAAATATGGCAGCCCCCTTCAGTATTCTTGCCTGGAGAATTCCATGGACAGAAGAACCTGGTAGTCTACAGTTCATGGAATCACAAAGAAGCCAGACGTGACTGAGTGACTAACCCTTTTACTTCCAGCAAAGTGAATATTAAGTAGAGTTCCCTGTTGCTGTATGCCAAAACAAATACAACATTTTAAATCAATTATACTTCAATAATAAATTAATTAATTAATAGAATCAATGACTACCTACTATTTACTTTCATATCCCAACTGGCTTAACTTACTAGGGTTGACAGTCTGATGTGTTTCCAACCTTGGCCTTGGTTTCTACGAAGTAACACTTTCGGTGAACTCACAACAGAAACTGATTTTGTGTTTGGTTTTTGGCACTTTATTTCTCTGAGTCTTGCTTGCCTCACCCTAGTTCTGTCCAGGATCGCAGGAAAAATTCCAGTTATCTACCTTTCTGATTTATATAGGGTATCCAGACCAGTAGTTTGCACCACACTGACTTGATAGTTTTAAAAAAAATTATGCTTTTCCTTAGCACTGTTTGTCAATGCAAACTAACTAAGGGTCTTCATGTTTGAAACAGGATATAAAATCTTTAAGTGCTGAGAAAGAAAAAGAAGTTAGTCAAAGTGAGTTACTTGTTAATATGAGTAAAATAGCTTTTAAGGCCAGTTATATAGCTTTCTCCAGCAGCCCCATCATCATTGTTTTCCTTTATACTGCTAACTTTCATTGATTTATGATTTTCCTTTCAATTTTCAGCACATTTAGATTCATTTAGAAATTATTTCATTGATGAAAGCCTTTATGGAAAAGATCTGTCCTATAAGTAAAATATTTTTTAGCAGTTATTTACATATACCTTCAATTATGTTTAATTATTTTGCTGTAAGTCAGAAGTGTGAAGAAATTCTATAATTAAATATATGCTACTTATATAACTATATTAATTTAATTATTCAATGTACACTTATTGAACTTCTTTGTGATTCTTGGAATTACTGAAGAGAAGTGGAATGTAGCAGCAGAAATAATTTATAATATAATATGGTATGATATAAGGGCTTCCCAGGTGGCTCAATGGTAAATAATCTGTTTGCCAATGCAGGAGATGCAGGAGATGTGGGTTTGTTCCCTTGGTCAGGAAGATCTCCTGGAGAAGGAAATGGCAACCCACTCCAGAATTCTTGCTGGGAAACCCCATGGACAGAGGAGCCTGGTGAACTACAGTTCATAAGGTTGCTAAGAAGTGGACGTGACATAGTGACTGAGCACACACACACATGCTGTGATATAGTATGTTGCCTTCACTCTTGAGGCATTCCTTAAATGTTAAATAACTTGCATGAAATTTATCTTTATTATTATTAATGGCTAGATAAAGTAATTACAAAATTATATTCACGTGTAAAAACTAAAGAAACCAAATCATAATCTAAATTCAAACAAAACACATAAATAAATAATTCCCTCTTTCCCACACGTATCTTTATTCAAAGAAAATGTGGCTGTAATTTCCGAGGATTGATGTTTTATTCTTTTCCCCAATAATTATTCTCATTTCTTGTATGCAGCATTTCTACACTTAAAGGTACACTTTCAGTCTCTCTGTCCCTCTCCTCCTCCTCCTCTCCTTTTCTTTATGCTTCTTCATTTCTTTTCATGTTTGTCTCCCTGTCCTTTCTCCTCCTCCTCGTTTCAGCTGAATATCAAGTGAGGAACAATCAATCAGCATGGCAAGCAAAGGGTTATTGACTATCCAAAGAGAGGAAAGAATGGTATGTATTTGGGGACTTAAAAGAATATTTGCATAAAATTGGAATTAATGATAAGGAATCAAATAATTCGGTCTTTTTCTGCTTTGAAGGATTATAGAAAAATTATTCCATAATTATTTACAAAAATTAGAGGCTCTGAAAAATGATGAACTGCATTATACAAAATTGTGGGTGTTTGTGTGCATTTAATATTAACTCATCTCCAGTTCTTGGAGATAAAATTGGCAGTGTGGCAGAGAAATGTAAAAGTTGTTCAAGAGCATATTTGCATGAACCATAAGGAAATATGTAGTTGCTCATATGGAGATGGCTTCAAAATAGATCATTGTGAAATAGCATTCATAGCATGTTATAGTCTGGCCTGAAAACCAGACCACAGAAAAGAAAGAGGGAATACCTGTGCTGCCACTTACCTGCTTACCTGAAGTTACCAGACAACGTGCCCACATTATCATAGACTTCTGAGCGCTAGAGCTGCTAGAGCTTGTTTATTATTTTTTGTTTGCATGCTTGTTTTAGGACATAAAGGGAGAAATAAACAATAGACTTATGATAGAAGCAACTTTACCTTTTATAAACAAAAGGTACAGTAATGATGAGAGCTAATGAGTAAAAAGAGTAATATAAAGCGGGACAAAGATGACAGTGGAGGGCACCTGTACACCTCAGGGTACAAATAAGAGAAGGACAAATAGCAATGTAGTAGAAAAATTACATTTCAGCCATGGCAGTTTATAGTTGACCTAATGACAAGGTCGAGTATTATGCGCTGAGTGTAAAATTAATGTCAAGTCGAAATGGGCTTTTCATCTGGATGGCACTTGCTAATGCAAAGCATTTTAAAAAGAAGCCATCAGCAACACTTGGGGAAAGCTAATTTTGAAAGGAGAAGTAATTCATGTCATTTATTTTAAGAGGGAAAATAAACCCTTGAGAGCAGTGCTTTCATTTTCACATTTAATTTTGAAGAAAAAAAAAGTCAGATACAGAGAAAAGTCAGATGGATATCAATAATTATTTCTCTTCACCTGGAACCAGGATAGTAATTTAATTTGTATTATGGAAAATTGAAAATTTTTCTTTTTGCTGGTAAAAGACCTTTGGTACAATGTCCAAACTTAACCACAGTAGTGTTTAGGATCTTAAAAAGGAAATGGTAAACAGTGTAACTTAGATTCATAATACTTGAGTATTAGACAAGAGGCAGCTCTCCAGCTTTATACTTTCTAGTTCCCTGGAGACTAAAAGGAGTCATGTGAATAGGTTTTATTGATGAAATTTGGGTGGAAATGATAAGTGACACTTCTGTGTCGAGGCACCTAAAACAGGAGTTATACTTTTCTAACGTCTCTTTACCAATCTTCCACTGAATGAAGAGGGTCCAGTTGCAATAAGACATGGAAAGAGTCATTCCCTCTCAAGTTTACTCACTGACACAACCATCCTCATTCAATTCAAGTGAGAACAAGAATAAATTCTATAGGGTAAAGCTACTGAACTTTCGGAGTTTTGTTTCTCATGCCTAGCTAATGTAACCAAGCCCTCTTTGAGGAGGTCACCATTAACCCCACCATACAACCAGTAAGCAGATGACCCAAAAACTGCAGAACAATTATACCAAAGAAATTCTCACACTGTTAAAGTTCTAGGACCCACAAAAGATTTTCCAACCTGGGGATCTGGCAAAGGGACTGAGAACCCCCAGGGAACTTGATTTTGGAAGCCAGTAGGATTTGATTACAGAACTTACATAGGACTGGGGTACAGACTCTTGAAGAGGACAAACAAAACCTTGTGCACACCACACTCAGGAGGAAGGAGTTGAGACTGACCACAAGAGACTGGCCTGACTTGCCTGTGAGTGTCCAGGAGTCTCTGGTGGAGGCGTGGGTCAGCGGTGGCTTGCTGCAGGGGCAGAGGGACTGAGTGCGGCAGTGTATGCATAGGGCATTTTGAAGGAGGTCGCCATTATCTTCATTACCTCCACAACAGTTTGGTTTCAGATCAAACAACAGGGATGGAACAGAGCCCCGCTTATCAAAAGAAAATTGGAATAAAGATTTACTGTGCATGGGCTCACCCATCAGAACAAGACCCAGTTTCCCCCTCAATCACTCTCTCCCAACAGGAAGCTTCCATAAGCCTCTTATCCTTCTCCATCAGAGGGCAGACAGAATGAAAACCACAATCACAGGAAGGTAATCAAACTGATCACATGGATCACAGCCTTGTCTAACTCAATGAAACTATGAACCATGCCGTCTAGGGTCACTCAAGATGGACTGATCATGGTGGAGGGTTCTAAAAAAACATGGTCCATTGGAAAAGAGAATGATAAACTACTTCAGTATTCTTGCCTTGAGAACTACATGAACAGTATGAAAAGGCAAAAAGAAAGGACACTGAAAGATGAACTCCCCAGGTCGGTAGATGCCCAATATACTACTGGATATCAGTGGAGAAATAACTACAGAAAGAAGGATGAGACTGAGCCAAAGTGAAAACAACGACCAGTTGCGGATATGACTGGTGATGGAAGTAAAATCTGATGCTGTCAAGAAAAATCTTGCATAGGACCATGGAATGTTAGTGCCATGAATCAAGGTAAATTAGAACTGGTCAAACAGGACATGGTAAGAGTGAACATCAAAGTTTAGGAATCAGTGAACAAGACAGACATCCTGGAATGTGAAGTCAAGTGGGCCTTAGAAAGCATCACTATGAACAAAGCTAGTGGAGGTGATGGAATTCCAGTTGAGCTATTTCAAATCCTGAAAGTTGATACTGTGAAAATGCTGCACTCAATGTGTCAGCAAATTTGGAAAACTCAGCAGTGGCCACAAGACTGGAAAAGGTCAGTTTTTATCCCAATCCCAAAGAAAGGCAATGCTAAAGAATGCTCAAACTACCACACAATTGCACTCATCTCACACACTAGTAAAGTAATGCTTGAAATTCTCCAAGCCATACTTCAGCAATACGTGAACCGTGAACTTCCAGATGTTCAAGATGGTTTTAGAAGAGGCAGAGGAACCAGAGATCAAATTGCCAACATCCACTGGATCATCGAAAAAGCGAGAGTTCCAAAAAAACATCTATTTCTGCTTTATTGACTATACCAAAGCCTTTGACTGTGTGGATCACAATAAACTGTGGAAAATTCTGAAAGAGATGGGCACACCAGACCATCTGACCTGCCTCTTGAGAAACCTATATGCAGGTCAGGAAGCAACAGTTAGAATTGGACATGGAACAAAAGACTGTTTCCAAATAGGAAAAGGAGTATGTCAAGGCTGTATATTGTCACCCTGCTTATTTAACTTATATGTAGGGCACATCATGAGAAACGCCGGGCTGGAAGAAACACAAGCTGAAATCAAGATTTCCGGGAGAAATATCAATAACCTCACATATGCAGATGACACCACCCTTATGGCAGAAAGTTAAGAGGAACTAAAAAGCCTGTTGAGGAAAGTGAAAGAGGAGAGTGAAAAAGTTGGCTTAAAGCTCAACATTCAGAAAGCCAAGATCATGGCATCTGGTCCCATTACTTCATGGGAAATAGATGGGGAAACAGTAGAAACAGTGTCAGACTTTATTTTGGGGGGCTCCAAAATCACTGCAGATGGTGATTGCAGCCATGAAATTAAAAGATACTTACTCCTTGGAAGGAAAGTTATGACCAACCTAGATAGCATATTAAAAAGCAGAGACATTACTTTTCTAACAAAGGTCCATCTAGTTAAGGCTATGGTTTTTCCAGTAGTCATATATGGATGTGAGAGTTGGACTGTGAAGAAAGCTGAGTGCAGATCCAACCAGTCCATCCTGAAGGAGATCAGTCCTGGGTGTTCATTGGAAGGACTGATGCTGAAGCTGAAACGCCAATACTTTGGCCACCTCATGTGAAGAGTTGACTCATTGGAAAAGACCCTGATGCTGGGAGGGATTGGGGGCAGGAGGAGAAGGGGACGACAGAGGGTGAGATGGCTGGATGGCATCACTGACTCGATGGACCTGAGTTTGAGTAAATTCTGGGAGTTGGTGATAGACAGGCCTGGCATGCTGCGATTCATGGGGTCGCAAAGAGGCAAACATGACTGAGCAACTGAACAGAACTGAAATGAACTGAACAAAAATGGAATGCAATGGGCAAAGTTAATTCAGATGACCATTATATCCACTACTGTGGGCAACAATCTCTTAAAAAATTGGAATAGCCCTCATACTCAACATGAGTCTGAAATGCAGTACTTCGATACAATCTCAAAAACAACAGAATGATCTCTGTTTGTTTCCAAAGCAAACCATTCAGTATCACACTAATCCAAGTCTATGCCCCAACCAGGAATGCTGAAGAAGCTGAAGTTGAATGGTTCTATGATGACCTACAAAACCTGCTAGAAGTAACACCAAAAAAAGACGTCATTTTCATCATAGGGGACTGGAATGCGAAAGTAGGAAGTCAAGAGATACCTGGAGTAACAGGCAAGTTTGGCCTTGAAGTACAAAATGAAGCAGGGCAAAGGCTAACAGAGTTTTGCCTAGAGAATGCACTGGTCATAGCAAACACCCTCTTCCAACAGCACAAGAGAAGACTCTACACATGGACATCAGCAGATGGTCAATACCGAAATCAGATTGGTTATATTCTTTGCAGCCAAAGATAAAGAAGCTGTATATAGTCAGCAAAAACAAGACTGGGAGCTGACAGTGGGTCAGGTAATAAACTCCTTATTGCCAAATTCAGACTTAAGTTGAAGAAAGTAGGGAAAACCACCAGACCATTCAGGTATGACCTAAATTAAATCCCTTATGATTATACAGTGGAAGTGACAAATGGATTTAAGGGATTAGATCTGATAGACAGAATGCCTGAAGAACTATGGATGAAGGTTCGTGACACTGTACAGGAGGCAGTGATCAAGACCATCCCTGAGAAAAAGAAATGCAAAAGGGCAGAATAGTTGTCTAAGGAGGTCTTACAAGTAGCTGGGAAAAGAAGAGACGCTAAAGGCAAAGAAGAAAAGGTAAGATATACCCATTTGAATGCAGAGTTCCAAAGAATAGAAAGGGGAAATAAGAAAGCCTTACTCAGTGATCAGTGCAAAGAAATAGAGGAAAAAATTAGAATGGGAAAGACTAGAGATATCTTCAAGAAAATCAGAGATACTGAGGGAAAATTTCATGAAAAGATGGGCATGATAAGGACAGAAACACAGTGGACCTAATAGAAGCTGAAGATATCGAGAAGATGTGGCAAGAATACACAGAAGAACTATACTAAAAAAAGATCTTCATGACCCAGATAACCGTGATGGTGTGATCACTCACCTAGAGCCAGACATCCTGGAAGCAAAGTCAAGTGGGCCTTAGGAAGCATCACTACAAACAAAGCTAGTGGAGGTGATGGAATTCCAGTTGAGCTATTTCAAATCCTAAAAGATGATGCTGTGAAAGTGCTACACTCAATATGCCAGCAAACTTGGAAAATTCAACAGTGGCCACAGGACTAGAAATGATCAGTTTCATTAAATCCCAAAGACAGGCAATGCCAAAGAATATTAAAACTACCTCACAATTGCACTCATCTCACAGGTTAGCAAAGTAATGCTCAAAATTCTCCAAGTTAGGCTCCAACAGTGTGTGAACTGTGAATTTCCAGATCTTCAAGCTGGATTTAGAAAAGCCAGAGGAATCAGAGATCAAATTGCCAACATCTATGGGATAATCAAAAAGTAAGAGTATCAGGGAATGTTTGACGGGAGGATTCCTATGTGCTGTCTCTCATGAGACCTTTGTCCCTCTTCAAGCGGAACAGCACACTGATCCCAGGGACTGAGGTCATTGTGTGAGGCAGGCTTGGGTCTCCTTTAGTAAACATTCTCTTTAGGACAAAACTGCTTAGTCTCGTTCCCCTTTCTTGAGATATGGGTTGTCTCCTGACCTTGTGACTAACATTACCCCTTGTTCCCTTGGTAACGGTTGCTGTACGTTTGGTTTTCTGACATCTATCATTCCTGAAAGAAGTTTCTTGTACCACAGCCTATATATACTCATAGAAAAATTAAAGCACCTTTGCTCCATCAGAGCTTAGGTCCCCGGGTCTTTTCTCTCTCTCTCTTTCTCTCTTTTACTTTCTTATCGTCGACTCCGTACCACCAGGTTCCAGTCCATTAAAGGACCACAACATAAGAGAATACCAAAAAAACCAACCACTTCTGCTTTTTTGATTAGGCCAAAGCCTTTGACTGTGTAGATCACAAAAAACTGTGGAAAATTCTGAAAGAGATGGGAATACCAGACCACCTGATCTGCCTCCTGAGAAATCTGTATGCAGGTCAAGAAGCAACAGTTAGAATTGGACATGGAACAACAGACTGGTTCCAAATTGGGAAAGAATTACATCAAGCCTGTATATTCTCACCCTGTTTATTTAAGTTATATGCAGAATACCTCATGCAAAATGCTGGGCTGGATGAAGCACAAGCTGGACTCAAGATTTCCAGGAAAAATGTAAATAACCTCAGATACGCAGATGACACCACCCTTATGGCAGAACACAAAGAAGAGCTAAAAAGCCTCTTGATGAAAGTGAAAGAAGAGAGTGAAAAACCTGGCTTAAAACTAAACATTCAATAAAATAAGGTCATGGCTTCTGGTCCCATCACTTCATGGCAAATAATACGTGGAAAAAATTGAAACAGTGGCAGACTTTATTTTCTTGTGTGCCAAAATCACTGCAAATGATAACTGCAGCCATGAAACTAAAAGTCACTTTCTCCTTGGAAGAAAAGCTAGGATAATCCCAGACAGTATATAAAAAGCAGAGACATTAATTTGCTGACAAATATCCATCTAATGAAAGCTATGGTTTTTCCAGTGGTCATGTATGAATGTGAGAGTTGGACTATAAAGTTAGCTGAGCACCAAATAATTGATGCTTTTGAACTGTGGTTTTGGAGAAGACTCTTGAGAGTCCCTTGGACTACAAGGAGATCAAACCAGTCAATCGTAAAGAAATCAGTCCTGAATATTCATTGGAAGGACTGATGCTGAAGCTGAAACTCCAATAATTTGGTCACCTGATGTGAAGAACTGACTCATTGGAAAAGAACCCTGATACTGGGAAAGATTGAAGGCGGGAGGAGAAGGGGACGACAGAGGATGAGATGGTTGGATGGCATCACCGACTCGATGGACATGAGTCTAAGCAAGCTCTGTGAGTTGGTGATGGACAGGGAAGCCTGGTGTGCTGCAGTTGATGAGGTCACAGAGCGTCAGACGTGACTGAGCAACTGAACTGAGCTGAACTGACTTAATGTAACTCCAAAAACACCTAGGTATTCTCCTTAAGAAATAATGAGTCCCTGAACACTATTTCAGATTTTTTAAGTTTCTTCTTCCAAGAAGAAACTTTAGAAATCTGAAATATAATACTATTCTATATTGATCTGGTAAATAAATGTCCATCTTTCAGAATCTTGTAGTCCCACATGAGGGTGTAAACAGTCTACTTGGAATATAGTTAAAAGAAGAGGAATTTTCTTACAAAATTTTGCTTTTTGCTTTTCAATTTTTTAAATACCTCTTTCCAATTTTCTATTCAATGTATACTATATGTTTTGTGATAACACTGTATATTCACTTTACCCAGTGGAATTTGCATTATAACTATACCAAATTTGGTACCTGATCAGTTTTACACCTTTGAACAAGTTGTGAGAATCTCAATTTCAAGATATTTGAGTCCTCTCTTTTTTGAATATGGAGTAATCACCATATATTTCAGTGTCAAGAATGTCAAACTCAAATACCAATCCAGAGAAGCAATCAAGTCAAACTGTATATTAACAGTTTTTTTCAGCTAACACTGAGAACTTGATCATAAGGGTTACTTATGCAGAGCAAGATATCAGTGTCAGGAAAGGAGTTTGTGTCCTAAAGATCTAGAACAAAAAAAGAGTAAAGCCAGGTTACAGAACTAAAAGACAGAAAGTAACAGACACATACATGCAAAAATTTTAGATGCAAGAGTCCAACTACAGGCCGTTTATTAACTGAGCCCCTAGCCATACTTCTTATGGTTTTCCCTTCTATCCATCCTTGATTTGCTGGTTAACACACATCTTTTCTAGCCAGTCTGCCTTCTTTCACGGCCGTGCTTGTCACAAATGTCCCCCAAATTATGCACATTGTGCAGCACAAAGTGTGTACCAAGGCACATGAGTATTACACACAAAAAACTATTTTATAGATTTTTATCTCCAAGCTGTTATTGCTGTTATTGTTGTAATATGGACTAACACATTTTTTGCCAGCTTCTCATAGAGAAATACTGAATTCTGGTTGTTCACATTTCTATAAAATGATTGCACTCCTAGATTAAAAAAAAAAAAACAGAAGAAAAACTCTCTAGAGAAATGTATTGAGATATATCACATGTTATATTAGGAACCATCATGCTTAGAACATTTAAAATAATTTTTTTTGAAAATCATTCATTGAAATAAAATATGTAGCATATTATCTATATGGTTTACAGTAGATAGCATATTAATTGCTGAATATTATAGGAGCATTATTACATTACTATTGTGTAGTAGAATACAATTTAATGCCAGAAATGTTTTTAAGGCTGTTTACTAAATCTCTGCTATCTGTATGTACAAACTAATGAGACAACTTTATAAGAAATGAGTCAGGAGATTGATTGTTTTAATATATTATTAATAAGATAATATTTTTTTAAATACTAAAGTCTCCAAAGAAGAAATGTGAATTGAAGACACAGCACTGGTTATAAATGGAGAGTATGGTGGCTATTGTTGTTGTATGGAGTATATCTGAAGACCCTGGGAATATGTTTTTCAAATAACATCACCTCGTCACTTTCTTTTTTCCCCTGCAGATTCTTAGTAAACTTTTCCAGTGAAAAGGAGAGCTGTAATTGATTAACCTTCCTAGGGAATGATTGTTCTGCCTTATGCAAGAGCATGGTGTATTTTCAGATTTGAGGAACTTTCCTTTGCATGGGTAGCTTCTGAGAAATGGGCTGTATAGTGATGGAAGAATGCTCTATAGATTGGATGGAATAATGGGAATAGAGAGAAGCTAATTCTGTTTGCATATTTGGTGATTTAGCTAAGAAAACACATTAAGAGAAAGATAAATACTGTATTATAACATATATATGGAATCTAGAAAAATTTTACTGAAGAATTTATTTACAGGGCAACAGTGGAGAAGCAGACATAGAGAATAGACTAATGGACATGGGGAGAGGGGAGGAGAAGGTGAGAAGTGTGGAAAGAGTAACATGGAAACTTACATTACCATATGTAAATTAGATAGCCAAGGGGAATTTGCTGTCTGGCTCAGGAAACTCAAACAGGGGCTCTGTATCAACCTAGAGGGGTGCGATGGGGAGGGAGATGGGAGGGAAGCTCAAAAGGGAGGGGATACATGTATACCTGTGGCTGATTCATTTTGAGATTTGACAGAAAACAGCACAATTCTTTAAAGCAATTGTCCTTCAATAAAAAATAATTTAAAAAGGTTCAGATGAATTGGCTCTTTTCCTATACTTATTAATTTTAAATTTGTCTTCTTTACTGTGGTTCATAAATGAAGCGATTTTGTATTCAAATCTCTAACTTAGTGAATGGAGAGATTTTTCCAAGTTACTTGGGATAAATGTTTATTAAGTGATGAAATCTGAATTTTCTTCAGAAATAAAATGTGGCAGATTTTCTTTACATACTGTATCATTTAGTCTTTATAGCCCTATAAGCCTTGGAAGACATATTTGAATGCTTTGAGAAGGACATAGGAGTGAGAGGCAATGTACACTCGTGAGAAAGAAAAGATAGCAGGTAAATGAGAAGGTTGACCAGGCAGAAGTAATTGGGATGTAGGGCAGATGCTGATGGTAGCAGCAGATGGAGTGCATTGCACATGAAAAAGAATTTGCCTTTGATAAACACAATCACTTGTTCTTTTTCAATCAGGAGCAAATAATAAGTCAGGATGGAGTAAGTAGAGTTTCAGGCTTGAGACTGAAAGTTGTGAAAGTTTCTTGCTGAGTATCTGTTATCTTCATGACCTGTGAGACTAGGAGAAAAAGAGGGCTAAAAAAACAAGTTTTAAGTAGAGAAAGTCTGTCCAAGTTATTTTAAAAAAGCAAGAAAAGAAATAACCAAAGAAATGTGGAAATGTGGTAAAATTCCCCTTACTTGTTGAGCATTCAGCTGAGGTTGCTGATTTATATGTTATTTATTATACTACTTACATACTAATAGTCTCCCTAAGTCAGAGGATAAGGAAGATTGGAAATAACTGTGGACAGCCTCTATGGGTACTTCGGAAAAGAAAGGCAGAAGACAGTAAAAGGCATTTGTAATGACATAAATTTGTTAAATTTATTTACATTTTTATACATTTATTAAATCTGTGTGATTTTATTCAATGGGTTTTAATGGTGAAGTAAGAGAATTATGTAAAAGCTAAAGATGTTAGCCTCAACTATGAGACATGTGAGATGAAAAGATCAAGTGTATAAATGTGCTTCACTGGTGGCTCATATGGTAGAGAATCCACCTGCAATGCAGGGGACCAGGATTCTATTCCTGGGTCGGGAAGATCTGGAGAAGGAAATGGCAGCCCACTCCTGTATTCTTGCCTGGGAAGTCCCATGGACAGAGGAGCCTGGCAGAGTTAGACATGACTAAGTGACTAACACTTTCACTTTCTAAAGGTATTAGACTGAACTCGGAGATGTTTGAGATGAGAAGATCAAGTGTTAAATATACTATATTGATCACACACACACACACAAATAGCAAACAATAAAACATAAGTGTATGGCATATTTAAATGTGTATTCTGACCTCCTCAAATAAACAATATACCTGTATACAGAAATACAATTCTTACTGACATGTTTTGTTTAAAAATGCAAAATAAACCCCAGGTTCTGTTAAAAGTATCCTTCAAAGGTTCCTATAATCCAATTTAATCACAAGAACTAAGCAAATTATATTCTTTCTCTAAAACCACCTTCTGGAATGGTGAACAAGTAAGTGTTTTATGTAGAATGTTTGGGGGGATTTTTGAGCAAAGTTTATGTTTTCAGTCATGTTTTATCATACTTTGATCAATATTGAATGGGGTATGAATTAATCAGACAAGATCAGGTTAGGTTATGGTAACAAAGAAGCACAAACACTTGGTGGCTTAAAGTTAAAAAAAAAAGAAAAGTTTCCTTTGTTTTTTTGTCTTTTTTTTTTCTTCCTTAATTTCTCATGCAAGTCATCTATTTAAAAGAGTCACTTACCGTCTCTGATGTGTGTCATTGTTATCCTCACAAAGTAGCTGCAAAATATGTCTAAAATATTGCTTCAGGAGGAAAAAATAACATCACAAAACATCCTCTGAATTTTAAATAGTACCTCTAGAAATGAGACAAATCATCTCTGTATGAGGAGAAATGTAATCTCAAGAGGATGGGAAACTGTAAACAAAGGATGACTGAAAAGAAAAAGAGTGTGCACGTTCTTGAAGAAGTCTAATGAGTATTAAACACCTTGTAAAATAAAAGACATTGATGCTTATTGCATAAATGTCAAAACTCTGAGTAAACATTAATTTTTATATGTGTCTTCCTCATTAGAAAAAATAATTTGCTCTCCCAATTTCTCATATCAATGGAACGTCAAAGTTGAATTTGGAATTCAGAGCTGCCATTTAGCAGTGGGTTGAGGGAAAAAAAATGTATCTTCTCAAAGTTAAAAATGGAGAGAGATTCCTTGTAGAGTTAAAGGAATGCAAATGGTACTATAAATTTGATGCCAGCTCTATTGAAAATAAATTCCACATTTATGTGCTTCTGTAATTAGTTCCAATCAGCCTGCTATAAATATGTAACGATTTTACCCATCTATCACTTGGCATCTCCAGTTTAAAGCTCTTCAGTTGAAAAGACAAACACACATCCTGAGCAGGTTTTACTTCAGTGTAGATTTGACTAACACTGAAATAAAAGCTACAGACAACTCCCTATTTTCTTGAATTTTAAAGTCTTTATTTTTCTCCTTACTAAATATAGTAATCATTGTTCTCTAAACTCAGAAAACTAAGAAAGAGTAGTGTCAATTAAATTTGAAAATAAAAAGATTTTGGTTGCCATGGAGTCTTGAGAGATAGGGATAAGTAAGTAAGTAAGTGTTAGTCACTTAGTCATGCCCAACTCTTTGCGATCCCATGGGCTGCAGCCCACCAGGCTCCTCTGTCCATGAGATTTTCCAAGCAAGGATACTGGAGTGGGTTGCCATTTCCTTCTCCAGGGGATCTTCCCAACCCAGGGATCGATCCCAGGTCTCCCGCATTGCTGGCGGATTCTTTACCAGCTGAGCCACAAGGGAAGCCGAAAGGTAGGGATAAATCCTCTTAATTAGTCATCTGAAGATTTACCAAATGACAGTGAGAGTGAAATAGGAAGAGAAAGTTTGGTTATATTGAATACCTAGTTGAAAGTGTTGTGTTTCCCCTAATGCTTTGCCTTTCTTTTACAGCATAGCTCTACCATTTAAGTCAACAGTTTTCAACGTTTTTGTAACCATAAGACATATGAGAAGTCTAACGCACCCCCAGCAGCAGCAGTGTTGAACTTCTGCAGTGATCCTCTTAGAAGTTTAGAGCTGGGATCCGTCACGTCACAGAAGATATTCTTTGCATTTCAAAATTTCCCCAGGAAAGTGGTATTTAAAAGCATGCAGGTGAAAATTCTCCCCCTCAGGGAATTCTGATAATACCCAGCTTTAATTCACTTATTTTGGTTAAGAGTAAATGAAAACTCCAGTATTCTTGCTTGGGAAATTCCATGAACAGAGGAGTCTGGCGGTCTACAGTCCTTGGGATCGCAGAGTCAGACACGGCTGAGCAACTGAGAGAGAAATGAAACCATCCCAACACTAATCTTCCTATGTAAGTAGAAAGTCAAGAATGGAGATTTCAGTAATTCACATTCATGGAAGTTGTCAGAATGTTATGTTAAATAGTTTACTAATAGTTTTAATCTGTGTCATAAGCAAAAACTGTGTAAGTAAATAATCCCCAACAATAGCAACCAAAACCAACTAGGAACGGGAAGTAATTATTCCAGTATGCTTGGACTAGGCAAGCAAAAATGTAATCTATGCACAAATGGATATATGTGCAGGTTGTGAATTTGTTTCAGTTTAGGTAAAGGGATTTTGACCTTAAAACCAGTTTAAATTTAGTGTAATTTTGTGTGCGAGGACCTCATTTTCGAGGTTGCTAGAGACATCTAAATATACTATATTATTTAGAATATTTCTTAATATTACTATATAAAATAAATTAGTTTTCTCTAAGATGTTCACTACCCATTCATTCTTTCATTTAGGCTATTTATTTAGTACCTGCCATGGTCAATCTTTGGTAATTTTTTAAAAATGAGATTTTACCACTTGACAGTTTATAACCTGGTGGCAGAAAATAAATAACCATCCAAGTAATTAAAAATTACAAAATACAGATGATTGTTATAAAACTAAAACTATAAATTGCTACTTTTAACATTTTATCTTTGTCTTTAATTTTTGTCAGCTTGATTACTATGTGCCTTGGTGTGTTTCTCCTTGGGTTTATCCTGCCTGGGACTGTGTGTGCTTTCAGACTTGATTGACCATTTCCTTTCCCACGTTAGGGAAATTTTCAGCTATTATCTCTTAAAGTATATCCTCAGGTCCTTTCTTTCTGTCTTCTTCTGGGACCCCTATAATGCAAATATTGGTGTATTTAATGTTGTCCCAGAGGTATCTTAGATTGTCTTCATTTTATAAATTACTGCTTTAAAAGCATGTAAAGCACACCTCACTAGTTTGGAAGATGAGGGGAGGTTTACTACAAAAATGAATTTTTGCTGTAATATAGAGAATTTTTTAAAACAAAGTTAAGGAGATTAAGTTCAATGATAGGGGCAGCAAACTTCTGCAGAGAGAATTTCTAAGGGAAGAAAAATATACATGAAAGTCCTTAATGCAGATGAAGGACATGTAATATGAGGAATCTGCACCAAGCCTGTGCAAGATCTGAGCTTGAAACAAGCTTGAGGAAGAAGAATGAGAAGTAAAAGTAGGATGTTTACAAGGGCTAGAAATACTGTACTCACAGATGAAGTTGAAGTGTGTGTTTTGGACATATGAATACTGAGAAGTAAAACAAGTTTTATAAATTTGATGATATTAAATTTGCATTAAAAAACAACTTTGCAGTGTAAACCAATCAGATGTGTGAGAGTAAGCTTTGTCATTTTTAAAATACAACTTTTCCATCACCATGCAATAATCAGTATGACACCATTATAGAGAACACTCCTTTTTTAATAAAAATTACTTCAAAATAACACCCTTATAGAATAGTAATATATATATATATATATGTGTGTGTATATTTAAATCACTGAGGAGGTCTTCCATATGAACATATACATATATTATATAGCAGAAATGAGAAGATTAGTAAATTGAAATCATTGCTATTTTGATTTAAAGTGAATAACTTAAAAGTGAAAATTAGCCAGAACTTGCACAGAAAGAGACATTACAGAGTTTTTAATTTTTATTTTTACTTGAAATGGTATTTTGGAGTATTTTTTTATTTACTGAGGGAGTACCTCAGTACTGAGGTAAATTTATGAGGTAAATCTGATGAGATGGTTGACAAAAACCACTACATATTAATATGTTGCATAATATTAGAATATATTATTTGCAATAAAGATTTACCTATTTATACAAAAACAAGTGTTTTATATTCAAACAGTCAAATTTAGTTGGTTAAATAATTATAAATTTTACCAAGGAGTACAAATCTATAGATGCTATCTTTTTATTGGTTTGGGCTTCCCAGGTGCCTCAGTGATTAAAGCATCTGCCTGCAATGCAGGAGACACAGGTTCACTCTCTGGGTCAGGAAGATCTCCTAGAGAAGGAAATGGCAACCCACTCTGGTATTCTTGCCTGGGAGATCCCATGGACAGAGGAGCCTGGTGGGTTCTTGAGGTCACGAAGAATCGAACTCAACTTAGGAACTGAGCACAGGCATGTGTTATTTGTTTACTATTAATACAGAGGTCAAGATGTAAAAACAATCTAATTCCACTCTAATTTGGCAATGGTCACGTTAGTTCAAACAACATAAGGCCATGTAATTTTAAATTATTTTTTAAGTATTAATAAAATGTAAGGTGTGAAAGTCCTGTGCAACTTTACTCTCATTTTAAAGAAAAGTTAATTATGATAAGTAAATGATAATGTTCAAAATCACATTTTCACTTTTTGACTAGTGTAAAAAGAAATAATGAAGACTCTGGAACTGTCTTCAAAAACCTCTGTTCACATATTCTGGAAAACCAAGAATGACTTCTAGGTGAGAGCATAAATGTCCATTTTAAGATTTCTTATAAAATGAGCCTTCTCACACTTGGCAGTCTCTAGTAATACATTAAGTCATGACAGGTATTAATTAACAATGGGTGCCCTTCTCTTGACATCATGAGCCTCAAAAATACTTTATCGCTTGCTAGATTAGAGACTGTGAGAAATGAGTAAAACCAAGAATAGGAATTAATTAAAGATTTCATTAACCTCAGAGACAATATATGATTTGTTTTTAAGCTGAATTTCACGACAGCCATGACATAGTCCAGCTCAAATCAGGTGACTTAATCTAGTGTCCATTAAGTGAAGGACCTAGTATTAACATCGATAAAGCAAGTAAACAGAAATATAAACATTACAGCCCTTGATGTCATATGACTACATACAAAAGGCACTTAAAATTTTATGTTAATAACCATGATTAGAGATTCTTTTTGATTACTTCTATCACCACTATCTAAGGCATTCAAGTAAGTGTATATTGTATTGTTAAAATTTCTAAAACAACTTACAATCATTCACAACTAATATTCAATTCCTTTTTTTTAATAATATAGCACATAAAGTTAACATAAAAAATATGGGACAGTGAAATGGAGGTACAATTCTTTAGTTCTGTCATCATGATATAACATTTACACTGTAGTCTCATAGCTTTCTTTTCATCATGAATGTTACCATGTAAGTATAGGAATTGACTTTGTTTTTCTATCAGTCAAAATATCATAATGAAAGCAGTTTCATTGATAATGTTTAACTGAACTAAAGAATTTAACCATAAAATATTGTAGAAGGAAAATGTATTTGAAATTGTGATCTTCTCTTCATTTTTTTTTTTTTGTCATTTTGACTATCATCTAATGTAAAGTTCTCCAGTTGGAGGCTCAGTGATTTAATATACCTTCTTCATCTTGGATTGTTCCTCTGAAATCAGCAGCAAAATTGTTTTCTATTTAAAAGTGTTCTTTAAAAAACATGTAAAAATCATCACCCTAAGGGCCTGTATCGTTTTTGGCCAAAGAAATCCTTAGAACAATAAAAACGAAAGTGTACTCCAATTGCACACACAGCAGTTAAGGGCATATCTTTACAAACTCAACTGACGTACACCTGTTCTCAAATAAGCCCCAGAAAGTGCTCATGATCCTGAAGGCTTGATTTTTGTAGAGGAAAAGGACGTTTTATAAGGAGTGCATCTCTATTTTGTAACAAAGAAGATTATGTCATGTTTTACTGACAACTTTCCTCTCTGTGAAAATGAGATAGTTTATGTTTATTAAAATTGTAGCCTCAAAAACTAATATATATATAATATGTATATTATATTACATTCAAGCTAATCTATTGCTTGAAAAGATGCTATCATTTGAAAAACTCTAGTAATCAGAAAATAACTGCAGTCTCTTTGCTCAGAAACCTAAACAGCAGAACTATGCATGTTCTGTGTGAGTGACATAGGCTATAGACACTTTTGATAGTCAGGTTTTAAATGAAAATTTCACTGGAAGTCAGCAGTGATTTCTCATCTCATCTATGCTGCTGCTTAGTTGAACAGATCACTGAACTGACCAATTTTCCTAAGTTCATCATAATTATTTGTGTAATTCTCATTTACACTAAAATCTCTAAGGTTCTTCATAGTCTAACATTCCATTACGTTAACATTAATATTCCCAAAAGTAGAACAACTCCAAATCTTTTACTCAGAGATACATAAGGTGCTTTGTATGGATTTATTGAATAGTCATTTTACACAGTAAACTATTTGAGAATCTACCTGTGCAAGACTATGGCCATATGCATCAAAATAAAGAACATTTTATAAAATAACCTTTGTAAAAGAGCTTAAATGAACCTCAAAATTTAATTGAAAAAATAACCTTTGTAAAAGAGCTTAAATGAACCTCAAAATTTAATTGAACCTTAAAATATAATATGAGATGCAAATAGAGATCTTTTTACTCCAAATTTAGTTGATTTGGGAATTGATGCTGTCTTATTTGACTTTTGTAAATTTGTAAATATAAAAAGTTCATCATTAGTACTAAAAATTTAGTCTTCTTATATGTCAAACAGCATTCATCATTGGTATAACACTTTACATTTTCAATGTTTTTTTCAGATACATTATTTACCTTCTTATTTTCTTAGGGTAGAGAGCTACAGAATATTGAAACTATCCACTTGGGTATCAGTGGGAACCAGAAGTCTAACATACAAGTTGAGGAGTTAATAAGGTATGAAAAGATAACATATAAATAGAGATAAACAAAGAAAAGGTGAAGGAGAAAGATTTTTGAAAAGGAGAAGGAGGAAGCAAGAGGAAGAAACATATGGGAAGTGATAGATTAATACTGACCAATAATTTAGAGCTTGTAATATGGCATCTACCTACAGGTGCCTTGAAACAGGAAAAACTCTGTTGAAGGATTCAGCATCAGTGATTATTGAAATGTAGCATAAAATTTTTAAAATATCCATGCTCAAACTCAATTCCCAGCTCATTCTGTATTAGGTAAGTTCACACTATGACATTGAAAATAAACTCATGTAAGTGAACTGTTTTGATGTACGTTATTCATTCAACAATATTTCAAGTACCAATTGTACGCTGCACTCTATGCTACGTGGGTAAAGTGCTCTTAAGTACTATCTTCAATGGAGTGGTTTTTAAATTTTAACTTGCATAACAATCACCAAGGATCTTGCTAAACTGTCAATGCTTGAGCCGTGGAAAAAAGAACCTGATACATTCCTTGTAGAATGCACTCCAAGCATTGGCATTTTTGACTATGAACCCAGGTGATTATAGCTCTGCTATATGAAAACCAGTGGTTTAGAGTCAGAGACTGATGCTAAATAAATAAATATTTAATAATATGTAATAGTATCAGGTTGTTTTGTGCAAGCTTAGTACAGGATAGTGTCTGAGGAAAATAACTGGGAAAGTGTAATCCAGTCTGTGATGAAGATTAAATAACACTTTGAATCATGGAAGATGTGTAACACTTAGCCATATGAAAATGTTAGGGGGCGGAAAAGACTCTCAGGAAGAGGAAACACCAGATATGAAGATCTCATTGATTAGAAGAATTTTAACACCTTTGTGTGTCAGAGGAAGTATTAGTGTGATTAAAACCCAGAAGGGGATGGTTGAGGACAGAACAACAAGAGGTCTTTATCTTGAGCACCTCATGTATTCCTGGTCTCATGAAGAAATATTCCAACCACCCAAGGTCCAAAAATTTAAAAGATGATGCCTGGCATACATGGGCCCATCAGCTGAAGTCTCTCCTGGCAGTTCCCTGCCTCTGCTTCACCAACGTTCAATTATTTTCAATACAATCACTGTGGTTGGATAGAATATCAAACTGGAGTTACAGGCAAATGTAAGGGAGATGTTGTGGGTAACGTTAAGGACTTTTAACTGCTTTCTGAGAATTAGTTGGAATCTACTGATGGATTTTAAGCAAGTGAATGCCAAGATTAGCAATATATCAGTATCAAACCATCTGTGGATACAGGTGAGAAGAAACAGAGGCAGAACTATTCCTGCTTTTCCTTCAGAGCAGGACAAAGAAAATGTGCAGAGGTCTAATACACTGTGAATGTTGAATATTAATTCTCAGAGCATGAAAATCAAATTTAGAGTTCTCATCTGGTCACACAATATTGAAATAGTGTCTAGACTTGCTGATTGGCATCTGAGTGCCTGTTTCTCATTAAAGTATAATACTCTAGCTAAACATGAGAGTAGTTGAGTCTTCAAATGAGATTTTCTATTCAGAGCCAGAATAATTTAGTTCTGCTCTCACTGAAGTCTATTATCACTTTGTCAAATTATACTACTGTATAACATAAAATCTAGTTAGAGAGACTTGAAATCTAGATTTGGCAGCGTTTAACACATTTTTATCTTGCTCAAAAAAATATCTTTTACCACCATAAGCTCAAGCCTTCACCCTATCACATCTAGGCAGGCAGTTGAATACACAGTTACTTCATAGTTCAGGTCATAAACTTTGCACCATAATGCAATGAGGTAATATGTATTATGATTTTTCTCTGAGTTCCTTTTTTCTAAATGGTGTTCTCATTTCTGTTTTAATATTAAAATGTTTTTAGTCCTTCCATAAAAATGTGTAATGTGACTGTTTGCTTATATTCTGTGCCCAGTGAATAATGAAGTCTCCTCAATATTAAAGTGTTCTCATAATTAGTAGTGTCTGCTGTATCCATTTAATGTTGGGTGTGCTTCAGTTTCTTTTGATGCTTCTGGTAATTTACTCAAACAAACTGCATACTGTAAATGAAGTCAGTCATTATACGCTTAACACTATAAACTAATGAATATACATTTAGAAGCCTTTTTTTAATCTCCAGTGGCTTACATTGTATTTTATTCATTGAAAATTATAGATGTTTAAATTACTACTGAATTGATTAACTTAATTTGATAACACAGTTCATCAATGGGATGTGACGTTAAAGCAATTTCTTCCTTGTTTTTGGTTTTTGTCTATCCTTTTTAAATGTCTTCATTGTTAACCTGACTTCCAGAAAATTAATTCTTTACACATTTTATTTGATCTCTCAGCATAACAGAAACACAAACATCTAGCCATAAATTGCACTTGCAGTTAGAGCTCAATGATAAATAGGTTCCTGTTCTTTGCTACTTCCAGTGATGAAATGCTATTAGCTCTGAACTCTTACTTTACTACTCCAGGCTCGATGAATAACATTAATTGTTTTATAACCCTACCAACTCATTCTGCCTGATTCATGTTATAAAACAGTTATGCTCCATTTAGAAGCATTCTCAGAAGGCTTCATTTTTCCCCTAAAACAAAGAGTTTGACTTTGTTAATCTCCGTTTTTTTCTCACAATGCAGCAGAAACTTTGAATTATATACTAAATATTCACAGTTCTCATGGTCTCTGAATTAGCTGAGAAAGGAAACATTTAAACTACATTTAAATTCAGATTTACCCCAAAAGTGTTGCAAAGAAAATATTCAGCTATTTTTGATACATACTTCTGTTACTTGAATTTCATTAAGTTAAAATATTTTAGCAAATATTAAACAAAAATGATATTTGATATCCAAACCTCAAAAGATAAAAGCAGCACAAATGGATACCTAAACATCAAGTGCTACTCAGTTCAATATTCATAAATATAATGAAATAATATCACTTGTGTGCCCAATTTTCATTAGAAAAAGTGGAAAAGATTGAATTTAATTCTTGGCAAAGACTCTGAATACCCCCAAATTATTTAACTTTGTGATCCAGAAGGGCCGACAGAGCAAGAAATGGAATGAAATTAGCAATTAAACATCTTTAATAAATCTGTAAAGCTCTGTATAGGAAATTTCCTAAGGAATATTGTTGTGTTACTATGGAAATATAGATAATTAAACCTATGTATAATATGTTTTAGTTTAGAATGCATTCTGCTAATTAAATGAATTAGGTATTAATTTGTATTAATCATTAAAACTAAGTGGCAAATTTTTTGGATTCATTTCATTTTCACTTCCCTATGTAGAATTAAAAAAATAAAGATTAACAATATTTGCATTTCTGTTTTGAGCACATTTTAAGTGTTTAAAAGCCTAATGAAAAATAAGCCACCTAGTGAAAAATAGGCCTATATCAAACAATCAAAGTTAAAATGTTCAGCAGAGGGACAAACTCTCAAAAAGGATCATGTTTACAAGATAAAACTGGTGAGGTAGGCATCTTGTTTTAATTACTTAGAATACACTATAGAAAAATTTCAGCTTTTTTTGTTCTTACATTAAAAAAACACTGAAAATAGGGGACCGTTTATATAATGATTGTCCACATGAGTCACTATGAAACATGCATCACTGAAAGTTTTCTAGTTATGAGGAATCAGTCTGCACATGACCCCAATAATTGGGAAATACTATAAATGTTTGAGTAGCTCATCTCTTTATTAAGTTGTAAGTACAGCAACTGCCGTAAGTCAGCTGCATGTTGACAATGTAGACCCGTTAAAAGCAACTCGTATTTTCTTAAAGTGTGTGTAAAAATTTTCTTCGATTTATCATGTTAATTAAAGAAAACTGTATCTACCAGGGTTTTTCAGAAAAACAGTACCAATGGGATAGATAAATTTACTGATAGAAAAAAATGTTAATTTATATATTGTATTATATATAAACATGTCAATATATGTGATCTATCTTAATCTCATATATGTGTATACATATATAAAGTAATTGGTTCACATAATTGTGGAAATTGAAAAGTATGAAATCCATAAGGCAAGCTGATGAGAGGATTTACTCAAACATAAATGCACTATCAGTCATATAAACAACACAGGTCTCAGTGGTGGTTATATTCATCTTTGGTGGTATACATCTCATCTCTCTTTCTGGCAAAATTCTATCTTATTTTGTATTTCATGGACTTAATTATAAAATCAACCACTGCATATACCTTATATAAAAAGTAGGAATATATGCATGGGAAATTTAAATAATATGCATAAAAGTATGAATGACCCAGTAAGGAAGGAAGATATGCATGCCATTACTAGAGTCCTCACTTACTAAACCAATCATAACACCAGAAAATAAACAATTTCTTTCCTCTTTTTATCCTCAGATAAATTCAACTTAGCAACAATATTTTTCTCTTGCAAAAACTCAAAGCTTCATTCCTGACAACTCTGTCTTTGATGGACTGATCAGAACCAGCCCATTAACTTTGATCGATTGACTTAAAATAGTGTGTGGGCATATCTCACTTAAAAAATAGTGAGATATGTCTCAACACATATCCTGAGTTCCAGATGTGTTCTTTCATGCCCACGTGGTATGAACCAACCTATCACATCTTCCTAGAGTCCAGCATTCCAGCCAGAATAGCAGCACTATTCATTGCCTCTTTGTGCACTAAACTAAGATAACTTACTAACATGGAAACATGCATTACTGTATGTAAAATGGACGGCCAGTGGGAATTGCCGTATGACTCAAGGAGCTCAGACCGGGGCTTGGTAACAACCTAGAGGGCGGGATGGGGAGGGATGCGGGAGGGATGCTCAGGTGGGAGGGGACATGGGCAAACCTATGGCTGATTCATGCTAATGTTTGGTAGACACCAACACAGTACTGTGAAGCAATTATCCTTCCATTAAAAATAAATAAATAAATAATTATATAAAGCAAAGATATAATATAATGATAGGTCATTGGAAGTGCCTGCTTCCAATTTGATAAAAACATTATAGTGGCTCTCGGAGGAAAAATAAGAGTTTTTACACCTGCACACAAAGACTTTCAAACAAGTAGTCTAATGCCCTTTGTGGAAGATGGAGAAATTCAGGAATGTGTTTGTAACTGTGAGAGGATCACTAGTGCCTCCACGCTTTGATTACTGTATCGTGTAGTCAGGCAATAGGAAAAGAGCATCATACTATACTCTTGATTTAAATAGTGTGCTATAGGCCAGCAGCCCAAATTCACAAGGATTTTGCTTTCAGCATACATCATACCCAAGATGGTAACAGGCAGTTGATTCTCTGGTGGCTCATTTGGTAAAGAATCTGCCTGCAGTGTATGAAATCTGGGTTCTATCCCTGGGTTGGGAAGATCCCCTGGAGAAAGGAATGATGACCCCCTCCAGTGTTCTTACCTGGAGAATCCCATGGACAAAGGAGCCCAGCAGGCTACAAGGGGTCACAAAGAGTCGGACATGACTGAGTGACTAAGCACACACACACAAAAAATGATTCATTTTAAGTGGACAGGCATTTCTGAGTGAATAGGTATCTGATACGGCTTTTGCCTTATTCAATTTGAGGCTAATCAGATCCTTGGCCAAAAGCAATTTTTGTGGGATTCCACATGCAAATACAAGAAAAAAAAAGGGCGGGGGGAGCGCTCCATAGGGCCAACTGTAGGACTCCATAGGGCAATAAGAACCAGCTTAGTAAGGTGGTTTGGTGATACTGACTTTATTTTATGTAAAATGAATCAGGCCCATAAATGAAGTTGTGAAAGGCAGAAAGAAGACAGTAAATGTAATACAGCCAAGAACAAATTTGGACCAGGATAAAGACTCAGACAGCAAACAGGACATAGGACATACTAACAAACATTTACATGGCTGTTTATGCACATATGTGCATACATACTGAAATTTGGAACAGATTTTCATGAGAAACTAGAGGAAGAATTTGCAAGGAAAATCAAGTTTGGCTTGATAAAATATTTTATTATTGCAATAAACATGTATAATTTCCTTTTGATCCCTTGAAAATGTAACAATTTATGTATTTCACTTATTAAATGGTATTCAATTAAATTTTTTTCTGTAATTAGATTCTGCCTCAGTTTATGTTAGCAAATGCAGATGGTTATGTCAAATTTATTTACATTTTCCTGAACATTCTAAGTTCAGTAACTGAGCAGTGGTTTTGTCCAGTGATATCAAGAAATGCCTCCAGCTATTTGTTATTTTTTGAAGTTCAGAACAAATGTCAACCAAGAGATATCATAGCACTTGACAATAGAGTTCTCAGGATATATCAAATCAAATTTTATCTTTAGTATTCTACAGTATAGACCAGTTTTTCTCTAAGGAAATTATTTGTTATATAAAATTTTTCATAATTTTACTTTTCAAAAAAGAAAACACAAATACTTTATCTCACATAATTAATTATTAAAGAAAATTTTATCTTAAAATAGATCACCTTATATTAAAATTTTAAGGAACTGCTGTTTTTATCTATGTGAATCTGTTTGCCTATTACAAGTGTCCTTTCAAACCAATGTTAATGGGTATTATATAATTTATGATTGTACTTTTGGGGCAATTTTTGATGATAATGATAATCTGTGTCATTTGTGACATAGATTAGTAAGTGTATTGGACTCTATTCTTTTGTCTTTTAAAAAGTTGCTGAACCATTATATTTAGAATCATAATATTCATCTTCATTTAAAGCAAGATCATTTTGAATAATCCTTTAGGATGATTCAAAACTAGTGGAGTTATATACCTTTTGGAGGAAACACTGGCATAAATAACTATCAAGAAATTTGGCTAATAAACATTCAGAGTGTGACTTGCTGTATTGAAATAGACCTTGCTATTTTATTTCTGGCAACAACAGAATGGACTATATGGAGCATTCATTAATGATAATTATTTTCTTTTTGAAATGAATGATGAAGGAATCTAAACGTTCTTTATTTTTGGAAAAGATATCTAAACTGTAGACAAATGTGTGTGTATATATATATTATTTTATTGTGACTTTATTTCATACAGTTTTTAAAACAGTCGTACAGTTTTAAACTCTGTGGTTTCCATCTTTGCATTTTACAAGCATTTGTGGAGGAGGTTTCATGTCGAACTACTTCAAAGGCTTATGTTTAGTTGAATTGAGTTTGTAGTAGAGTTATCTTCTTAAAACTTGAGACATGAAAGAACTAAACCTTTGCGAACAGCATTTCTTGAAAGAAGCCTTTCCCAGTGAATATGCTGCCTGAGGGCATTTCTTGATCAAAAATGTGAAGATCTAGCACTCATTCATCATTCATTCATTCATTCATTCATTTTCTTCCTAGCTTCTTGCCAAAATCTGAACACACAGGGCTAAACCAGGCAAACAAGGTCCTTTTGATCATTTTTATTTGGGAAGCAACAGATGAGAAGCAAGTAAATGATAATTTAAGAGTGTAAACTCAGAGTGATCAGTACTATGTGCTGTGCTGTGCTAAGTCCTTTCAATAGTGTCTGACTCTTTGTGACCCCATGAACAAAGACCTCATGCAATCCAACAGGCTCCTCTCTCCATGGGATTCTCCAGGCAAGAATACTGGAGTGGATTGCATGCACACCTCCAGGGAATTTTCCTGACCAAGGGATCGTACCAGCATCTCTTTCCTCTCTTGCACTGGCGGGCAGGTTCTTTACCACTAGTGCCAGCTTGAAAGCCCAATAAATACTATAACAAGAAGCAAAAGCTGGTGGACATACAATCAAATCAAGCTTCCTTCTTTTGTGAATGTATTTATTACCCCAAAGTCTTCCCTGGTGGCTCAGTGGTAAAGAATTCACCAGTCAATGCAGGCTTGATTCCTGGATTGGGAAGACTTCCTGGAAAAAGAAGTGGCAAACCACTCTAGTATTCTTACTTGGGAAATGCCATGGACAGAGGAGCCCGGTGGGCTATAGTCCATGAGGTTGCAAAAGAGTTGGACATAATAACCCACCAACTAGTACCCTAAAATGTTTGTGCTGAGATTACTAAACTTACTTTACTAGTTAACAAACCACAACACATTTTTATTGAAGTTGAATTAAAGGGAAAGAAACAGAACAGTCCCAGAGAAAATACATAAAAGCACCTGTCATCTAGTTTAATTCTGTATCTACAGACAAAGTCCAATCAGTAGTGCTCCAAATCCTCCTCTCTCCTCAATGTGCTCTTCCCCTCCAATAATACCTAACAGGAATAGAGAATCAGCAGCAGTCTGAAACAGACAAATTTACCCAAATTTTTTGTCAGTTAAAAAAAAAAAATCAAAATTAGAAAACTTTTTCTTGTTTATATGAACATAACCAGCCATGGCAGCAGCTCTGCATCCCACCATGATCCTCCCTCCCCTTTCTTTCGTTGCAGTTTTCATGGTCTGTGTTCCTATATTCCTGTCTCTGTTCCCAGAGTATATATTCTCAACGTCTGAGCATCTGTTCTTGAGGATGGATATTCCGGGTGACAGGATTGTGGTGAGCTGTCCTGGTCCATGACATGACTTCATTGCTCTTGGGTTTTTCCTAGGCTTATTCTGAGAAAATTAAGTGTCTTTTCAAGACTCAGAACATAGAGGAGATAGCTTGCCTGCCCAAGGCTCCCACTGTTATAGTGGTTCCTTTCTATTAATTTCTACCCACAAGAAATCTGTTCCTGACTCTCCTTTCTCCTTTTCAAAGATAATTACATCAAAAGTAGGTGGTAGCTTATTTACTCAAAAGGCATAGAGAATAAGTTGTGATGTTCTTTTATTATTCAAAGAATCATATGTACAGCAGATGACACCACCCTTATGGCAGAAAGTGAAGAGGAACTAAAAAGCCTCTTGATGAAAGTGAAAGAGGAGAGTGAAAAAGTTGGCTTAAAGCTTAACATTCAGAAAACTAAGATCATGGCATCTGGTCCCATCACCTCATGGGAAATAGATGGGGAGACAGTGGAAACAGTGTCAGACTTTATTCTGGGGGGCTCCAAAGTCACTGAAGATGGTGACTGCAGCCATGAAATAAAAAAGATGCTTACTCCTTGGAAGGAAAGTTATGACCATCCTAGATAGCATATTAAAAAGCAGAGACATTACTTTGCCAACAAAGGTCCATCTGGTCAAGGCTATGGCTTTTCCAGTGGTCATGAATGGATGTGAGAGTTGGACTGTGAAGAAAGCTGAGCACCGAAGAATTGATGCTTTTGTTGGAGAAGACTCTTGAGAGTCCCTTGGACTGCAAGAAGATCCAACCAGTCCATCCTGAAGGAGATCAGTCCTGGGTGTTCATTGGAAGGACTGATGCTGAAGCTGAAACTCCAGTACTTTGGCCACCTCATGCGAAGAGTTGACTCATTGGAAAAGACCCTGATGCTGGGAGGGATTGGGGGCAGGAGAAGAAGGGGCCGACAGAGGATGAGATGGCTGGATGGCATCACTGACTCGATGGACGTGAGTTTGAGTAAATTCCGGGAGTTGGTGATGGACAGGGAGGACTGGCGTGCTGTGATTCATGTGGTCGCAGAGAGTCGGACATGACTGAGCGACTGAACTGAACTGAACTGAACTGAAGTAGTGAGAAATACTTCTGAGTTTACAAGTATTCCTAAGCAAACTGAAATATGACCCTAATAATACCAATATGTTCTGGAAAGTATCCCTAAGGAGTCTGACACTAGTTTTCCTTTTCTTCATTTTGGTAATATGTGCTAATTATAAAGAGAATTTTAGGAATTAATAGGCATTAATTAATAAAAATATCTCCATAATTAGCTACTTCTTGATCAGATGCCACCGCCTTGGCCTCTGCATAACATGAGAAAGATTTAAGATCATTTCAGGTTCTTGACAAGATGAATGCATCTGTATCTCCATACCCAGACTAATCGCTCTGTTTGTTCTTTAATCTTCCTCAACCACACACTTCCATCATGGTACAGTGACCCCAGCAATAACTGCAGCCAGGGTGGCCATTTCCTTCTCTTATCACCACTTCTTTTCTTTCCTGACCATTTTCTACTGTAACCTAATTCCAGCAGTTCTTCAAATATTCAGGACCTATATCCTACTTATCCAACTGTTGTTAACTATTTATCTTTTCCTTTCCTACTTTCTTCCTTGCGTGAGCGCTAAGTTACTTCAGTCGTGTGACTTCAGTCACGACCCTATGGACTGGTAACCCACCAAGTTCCTCTTTCCATGGGATTCTCCAGACAAGAATACTGGAGTGGGTGGCCATGCCCTCCTCCAGGGGAATCTTCTCGACCCAGGGATCAAACCCACGTCTCTTATGTCTCCTGCATTGGCAAGCAAGTTCTTTACCACTAGCACCTCCTGGGAAGCCCACTTTACTCCTTACCAGAATGCATATTTCATTATTATTAGTATTTTTAAGAGTTCTTTTGTTGTGGACCATTTTTAAAAGTGTTTATTGAATTTGTTACACTATTGCTTCTGTTTCATGTTTTGTTTTTTTTAAGCCACGAGGCATGTGGGATCTTAGTTCCCCAACAAAGGATCAAACCTGCACCCCTTGCATTGGAAGGCAAAGTCTTAAACACTGAACCACCAAAAAAGTCTCCCATTATTATGATTTTCTTATGAATACCTTTTTCCTTCCCCTCTCTTCCTCCACCATACTTGCTGGAATCATCACCAACCTTATTTAATCCCAATTTACTCTTCATTCCATGTGCGCTAGCTAGACTCCCTTTCCACCTACTGATCTATTATTCTCTTATTTCCTCTTGATCCATCCCATAAATTTAGCTTCTAGGGACTACTTTGACTGAGCTTCCTGCCCTTCTGGTTTCCCGTAGGGATCAACAGATGGAATGGAATAGGAGATTGGAGGATGGGGAGACATATTTCAAGGTACTGTCAGTCTTCTGGCTTGCTCTCTGTAAGGCCACAGATTTGCAGGAGCTGCCAGTCCTCTAGCAAAGCCATTGCCCCTACAGAGTAGCCTTTTCACATCTTTCAGCTTTGAGTGCTCTCTGAGATTTTAGTTCAGCTGTAAGCAATGGTCTCTAAACCAAGATACAGTCCCTGAATCTTTGCTCTTTCTGTTTTTCCTCCTCTGGTGATTGCATCCATTTTCAAGACTTTAAATTCCAACTTAATAATCATGAGTGTTAACTTTTTATCTCCAGTACAGACTTCTCTTTTGTATTCCAGAATAACCATCTTAACCCCTTCAGTGGGAGGTCTGACAACATCTCAACCTGAATAAAGCTAATGTGAACTCATTCAGAGATCTCAAACCCGCTTCATCTTCAGGTTTCGGTCAATGGCAGCTTCACTGATCCAGCTGTTGAAGGCGCCTTAACCCCTTATTCTCTCATTCCCTCTCACTGTCTCTCTCACTCACTATTTTCAGCCTCAGTCTTCACCTTGGTGATTCCATTTCTTGCTGCCTTTAAACATGCCACATGTGTTTCTACCACAGGGCCTTTGAATTTGTTACACCATCTGCCTGGAGAACTATTTTCTAGATATTTTCTGGTTCACTTCCTCTCTTCAAGTTTGTGCTTAAATATATCACTTACTCAGGGAGGGCTTTTTCACAGCCCTGTGTAAAGAAAAAAATATCTCACCGTCACAGACCCCACCCTATGTCTCTGACCTTCCTGAATTTTTCCATAACTCATATCACTGTTTGAATCACTACTTGACATGATTTATTCATGTTTTGTCTACTTCTAAGGGTTACTCATCATTTTTATATTATGTGTGAATACAGTGAGCATTTAGAAGGTGTCTAATAAATATAGATTGAGGGAGCAGTCTCTTCTCTGTGGGATATCATTACATGACCTTTTATCATGATTTCAGAAGGCAATATATTAAATTTGAATGTTTTCAGATGCTTGACTTTCAAAATAAATTGTCTAAGAAAAATAAGTAAGTGAAAAGACTAATCTCATGAGGACCAAACTTATTTTTTTTATAACACATTTTTATAAGAAATTCATATGTTAAATGCTCTTCCTGTAAAGTGTTTTGTTATTCTGACACTAAATGAATAGGCTCCCAGAGAAACTCTGTATGACCAGTTTTTCTTTTTAAAACCATAGTCATACAAGTCTCAGTGTTTTGTCTAATGTTAAGTATATATTATATCATAGTTCTTTTTTCCTTTTCAGACAAGAGTAAGAAAAATGAAGTAAATATATTAGAAGCACAGTTTCTGCTCTATTAATAGGATTTTAGATGCAAAATTTTAAGCCAGCGTAGAACCATACAATCTCTGCAACCTTGATAATAAAGTGTATTTTATTGTAAATATCTTGTATATCACTAACAAAAATCAAAATGAGCAAGGCTAAGAATGAACTGAACTGCAGTTTATTTATTTGAACCCTCTACAACATACCTGTTTTGTTATTGTCACTGATAGAATCCCTCTTACTGTAGTTTGTTTTCCTTTTATATCATAATTATGACAATAAACTCAGAACCAGATCATTAAGGGGTTCTACAAAATGGCTAGTATAAACCAGGGCATAAGGTAATTAGACCTTTATGACATTCCCTGGCAATACTTACCTGTTAATATGAAGGACAATGCAAAAGTATAGAGACTAAACAGTATTTTACTTACAACATACGTGGATTTTAAAATCAGGCTAGGATACTGTTTAAAGCTTTCTTTTAAAAAAATATTTTCTTATGTGTAAGTATCTTGATAGAGACAGGTAGGTAAATTGTACCAATTTCTCATTCAATTTACTATGCCTATTACATGGTTGATTAAAAATAGAGGAAGGGGGTGTAAGTTGCTTTGCATAAAGAGAAAAATAGAAAATGGCATTTGTATGTACTTCCTTGATAAGTTAATTTTATGCTTTGTTATTCCATTGTACTGAAATATAGAATATGAGTACATTTAAGTCTCTGTAATCTACTATGCTAGGAATGCATGAATTTATCCTATTATAGATATCCTTGGATTTACTTCAAAATAGTATTTTATAAAGAATGCATTTCTATGAAGAATAGCTATGTCTATAATCCTCTGAATTTTTCAAGTGTGAATGAAATATATTATTTTATGTTTACAGGTGATTTAGGGTAGTTGAGACATTTAGCAATAACAAGATTCATTTTACATATATTTTATGCATAAGAAGAGTCAGTATGCCATCCTAAAATGGCAGGGGATCTTTAGTAACAGAACAGTCTTCATTTTATATAGACTTTCTACTCATCCTTTTATCAGGTTATATACTTGTGTGCTTTGCCAGAACATTGGATAGGGACTAACTTTCATAAATAAAATAACTACATGAATATAATTTGTGATTCAGAGGCTTCACCAGATAATTTTCAGACATATGCATTAAATTATTTAAAGTATTCTCTTTCTGTATATGCACTACTCCATTTCCCTCCTAAAATTCTTACATATAAAACAATTTATAGAAACTTAACTTTGGATATGAAGGTCAATAAGCAACAGTTGGAACTAGACACGGAACAATGGACTGGTTCAAAATTGGGAAAGGCTGTATATTGTCACCCTGCCTATTTAACTTATATGCAGAGTACATCATGAGAAATGCCAGGATGGATGAAGCACAAGCTGGAATCAAGATTGCCGGGAGAGATATCAATAACCTCAGATATGCAGATGACACCACCCTTATGACAGAAAGTGAAGAGGAACTAAAGAGCCTCTTGATGACGGTGAAAGAGGAGAGTGAAAAAACTGGCTTATTCAAGATTTAGAAAACTAAGCTTGTGGCATCCAGTCCCAACACTTCCTGCCAAATAGATGGGGAAACAATGGAAACAATGACAGACTTTTATTTTCCTTAGCTCCAAATCACTGCAGATGGTAAGTCTGCATTTCACAGCCATGAAATTAAAAGAAGTTTGCTCCTTGGAAGAAAACCTATGACAAACCTGTGTACACTAGTCACTCAGTTATGTCCGATTCTTTTTGACCCCAGAGACTGTAGCCTGCCAGGTTCCTCTTTCCATGGAATTCTCCAGTCAAGAATACTGAAGTGGGTTGCAATTCCCTTTGCCAGGGGATCTTCCTGACTCAGGGACTGAACCCAGGTCTCCTGCATTGCAGGCCGATTCTTTACCATCTGAGCCACCAGGGAAGCTTATGACAAACCCAGACAGCATGTGAAAAACTAGAGACATTACTTTGCTGACAAAGATCCATCTAGTCAAAGCTATGTGGGAGTTGGACCACTAAGGCTGAACACTGAAGATTTGATGCTTTTGAACTGTGGTGTTGAATAAGACTCTTGAAAGTCCCTTGGACTGAAAGGAGATCAAACCAGTCAATCCTGAAGGAAATCAACGCTGAATATTCATTGGAAGGACTGATGCTAAAGCTGAAGCTCCAATACTTTGGCCACCTGATGCAAAGAGCCAACTCACTGGAAAAGACCCAGATCCTGGCACAGATTGAGGGCAGAAGAAGGGGACGACAGAGGATGAGATGGTTGGATGGCATCACCGATTCAATGGATGTGAGTTTGAGCAAGCTCTGAGAGATGGTGAAGGACAGGGAAGCCTGGTGTGCTGCAGTCCATGGGGTCACAAAGGGTGGGGCACAGCTGAGCCATTGATCAATAACAACTTTCAATAATGTAAAAGAATAGGGTAATTTTTGTTATATGACATCTGTCATAACATTTAAAATATTAAAAATTCAAAAAATAAATCATTAGGTAATCATAAAAAATTTTTTTGAAAACAATACATCAACATTTCTGAGAAATTAAACACAGAAATGAAAACTTATTTCATATTTAAACAAATAAAATTGATGTGCACTTCATTCTATTTTTTATGTTTTTATTGTATCTGACAAACACAAAACTGGCAGTTATTCCCCCAAGCTACAAAACATAAAGACACTTATAAGATAAACCATTTATTAATAAAAATAATGATGTTTTGCCAAGTTTATTTCTAGCCTTATACTCTTCTATCATTTTCCACTTAAATTTTCTTAGGAAAATACAAGCAGTAAATTTGGCTCAATTGGCAGTCAGGAATTATAATTTTAATAGCATGAGCAAATAGTTGTTTATTAATAGAAATAAGGTAAATATTTTTGCCAAGTATAAACTAAATAATATATGTAAATGCTTACCTAGACTATCACTTGACTCAGCACTCATTGTGTAACATATATTTTAAAATACTATTTCAAACTAATTTATCAAGACACATCCTAAATAATTATTTTTTAATTTTTTATTTCAATGTGGATAAACATCTAAAATAGTCATAAAATATTATTTCAGACTAATTCATCAGGGGGCATTCTGTGTGTGTACATGCTCAGTCATATCTGACTCTTTGCAACGCTAGTGACTCTAGCACTCAAGGCTCCTCTCTCCATGGAATTTTCCAGGTAAGAATACTGGAGTGGGTAGCGATTTCCTTCTCCAGGATATCTTCCCAACCCAGGGATTGAACTTGAATCTTCTGCATTGGCAGGCAGATTCTTTACCACTGAACAACCTTAGAATGTCTCTCCTAATTATTTAGAAGGAGAGACATCCTAAATTTTTTTTTAAATTTTCTTAATTCAATGTTGGTGAACATCTAAAATATTCATTCATATATATGTTTATTTTTTGTTTGATATATTGTAACATGTGATATAATATGTATCATATCTACTTTCTGGAACCTGACACTATTTCTCTCTCTTAATCAACCAAATATTCTTTCAATATCTCTCAATTTTGCAACATTTGACCCTAACAATATAATTTAGACTATAATTAGTTATCTCACAAGGTTCATTTACTTTTGGAATTGAAAGCCAGTTGGCCTGAAAATGCAATACTTGAAAGAGTTAATTTGTCTTCCTGCACTTGGTTACTTCTTACTGGGAATGTGATTGGGACTCAACACTGGAAAACAGAGCCAAATAAATGTTAATCAACCTATGGGCTTCACAGGTGGCTCAGTGCTAAAGAATCTACCTGCCAAAATAGGTTCAATCCCTGGGTCGGGAAGAAACCTTGGAGGAGGAAATGGCAACCCACTCCGGCGTTCTTGCCTGGAGAATCCTAGGGACAGAGGAGCCTGGTAGGCTGCCGTCTATGGGGTCGCACAGAGTTGGACGTGACTGAAGGGACTTAGCAGCAGCAGCAGCCAGTATTCTTGCAGGGGAAAATCCCGTAGACAGAGACTGCAGTCCATGCATTCGCAGAGTCGGACTTGACTGCATGACTGAGCACAGCACACAGTCAATCTATCTAATGATGAATCAGAAATGACAAGAAATGTTGGCTTCTATTCATCTTGGAAATTGAATTATAAAATTTATTTCAGAGCCAAAGCACAGTATGTCACAAGAGCCCTAGCAGCTAAGATTCTGAGGAAAGGCTGTTACACTGAGAAAACTCAAATGGGTTATCACCCTATCAGTGCTGGGAAAATCACAGTATTCATTTTCCTAGTGTTATAAATATCTAGCAGAATAAAGTTGGCAAATACTTTTCAGTGTCAGGCTTAAGATATTTGAGTACAAGAGATTTAGTTTTCTATTCTTTTTATTTTTGTTTATGACAGCAGGTAGTTTGTTTTCAACTGCAAAATTTATCAAAAATATTAAAATTGAAGTAGATAATACAAGCGGAGTTCAAGGAGTTAAAGAGTTGGTCGGTGTGTATTTCAAATTTTGAAATGATAATTTGAAATTTGAAATAATATAGTATTTGAAATAATAAATATATTAAATTGAAAATAATTAGTTTATTAACATTGTCTAATATTCAGAAAGCCTTTTATATATTACCAAACATCTCTCATATAATATTTATAAATGAGTTTCAAGAAGGCAAACTTCTCTGATGCTCAGGTCAAATTTTAGACACACTCTGCTGCTGCTAAGTCGCTTCAGTCATGTCCGACTCTGTGCGACCCCAGAGACAGCAGCCCACCAGGCTCCTCCATCCCTGGGACTCTCCAGGCAAGAACACTGGAGTGGGTTGCCATTTCCTTCTTCAATGTATGAAAGTGACACACTCTATATGTTCTTAAAAAGATATATATAGGCCCAAATTATGAAAAGCCTCAGTGTATAAAAATTAAAATTATCTCATATAAATTAAATACTTATAAGCAGAGTTTACTTATTTTCCTGCATTGTATAATAATAAAATCAACATTTATCAGATTCAGCTATTCAGCAAAGCAAAAATGATATTAATGCCAAAATAAAAAATTCATGAGTTCATAAACTGATATTATCTATTATAAAACAATAAATGGGAAAGCACACATGACAAATGAATGCTTCTTAAATCCCCAGTTTCATTATGGTACATTCAATAGTGCCAACAGGAAAAAGAACAGCCAGAAACACTTGAGAGAGGATAAAAATCAGAACAAATATAGACATTTTAAAATTTGATATTTTCACTTCTTAAAATACAATCAAGGAAAAATTAATACTGAAAGCTCTCAGAAAAGGCTTTAACTCCATGAATATTAAACAATTGTTTGAAAGCACTTAAATACTTGAGTGAAGTGAATGTAAGTAGTGGGAGGAAATACCTTTCAATCATGCAAGATAGAATAAATAAAATGATGACGCTCATCAATGATATGTGATCAAGAATTCACTGATTGACACAGTGACAAAATCTCCAACTCAATCAAATGTAAATGGGCACTTCCTAATAGTAATACTACAACTGAGCCTTCTAATCAGAGCTGACAGAAAAAGCATTCATATCATCTTGCCCTACACAGTCATTCTGCAGATGAAGAGACTAAAACAGTTAAGTGCATTCCAAAAAAAAAACCCTAAAAACAAAACAAACAAAAAATTGTGATTAAGCAGTTAACCAATAAAAAGGAAAGAAAATATAGCTTGATCCTCTGTCTTTGATTACAAGGTAAATACACTGTCTAATGTAAGTGACATCTGGCCTGGTCTCAAAGGTAAAAATGTGGGCTATTTTAGGGAAGATCAGTTGGACTAGGTGATGTAAAGTGACCCTGCAGCTTCAGCATTAGCCAGGCAAGGCGAGGAGAGCACATGTTCCCACAAGTTAACCATCCTGGGTGTAAGAGATTAACACAAAGCTTGAGGAATTCGAAGAAGATTAGTTTAATAGCTTTGCTTCTTTGTCTCCTTTCTTTTTTCCTAGCTTTTGCAAACCCAAGACTGGGATAGAATAAGGAGGTGAGGGGATGGGAAAAGGAGGGTGATGCCTGAATCCTTCTCATGCTTATTCTCAGTTGCTCATTGCAGCCCCATGAACTGTTGCCCACCAGGCTCCTCTGCCCATGGAATTTTCCAGGCAAGTAGCCTTTCCCTTCTCCAGGGGATATTCCTGACCCAGGGATCGAACCTGAGTCTCCTGCATTGCAGGCAGATTCTTCACCACTGCGTTACTTGGGAAGTCCTAAATAATACAAACATTTTCTCCAGGGGCCTCGGTCTGGCAGATGATGAAATCCTGATTCATTCTTTGTGTATTTGTGGTTTCCCAGGCCTCTTTTTTCTGAAGACCCTCACAGATATCCCATTCCTGTTTAGCAATTACCTCTGGACACATGACCCCAGAGCCCCTGTCCTTAATTAGCCATCATTAGCATTTTTCACAAGAGCGAGAAGGACCTAATCCTGAGTACATTTAAGGCGTAGACCGTATTTTCCATAAGTTTATCTAGGCCTTCTCACTTGGAGAAAGATGAGTGGGAACACTGTCCTACTCAGTCCAACAAGAGGGAAAATGCACCAAATGATTTCTCAGTATAACTTCTGTGTCCTGTAGAATGGACTTCCCAGGTGGCTCAGTGGTTAAAAAAAAAGAAAAAAATCCACCTGCCAATGCAGGAGATTCAAGAGATAAGGGTTCAATCCCTGGGTGGGAAAGATCCCCTGGAGGAGGCAACTCACTCCAGTATTCTTGCCTGGAAAATTCCATGGACAGAGGAGCCTGGTGGGTTAAAGTCCATGGGGTTGTGAAGAGTCTGATACAACTGAATCAACTTAGAACACAGCACACATAAATATACATCCCTTTTTTCGATACATCAAATTTTCTCTTCAGTCTTTTGTTCTAATTGGTTATTTGAGCCAAACAGTACCATGATATAGAGATCATAATATTTTTAATTGTCAGGTTAATAGTGAATTTTTTAGCACCAGAGATAACAAAAGTAATAATTAATATTAATTGATTACTACGGACCAGGCACTGATCTATGTGTTTTACTGATAATCTCACAAGAACCATTTGAGATGGATATAATCTTCATTATACAGATTGAAATCTAGGGCATAATACATCATGTTGCATAAGATCTTTGAGTTGCAAATAGAAGATACAAGATTTGAATTAGACCTTCTGCCTTCAGTACTCAAGCGAACAGCCTGGATGTTAACTTTAAGGGATTATTTATATTGCTTTATGATCCCAAAAATCTACATATATTTTCACTGTCTCAAGCTTAACATGAATACAAGAAGAATTTAAGAAGTGTTTATGGTTAGCTTTGCAGATTTTTTAAAATATATTGACTGATATGTTAAAACAACATTGCAAGATGAAATTGTTACAGTCCTTGTAAAACTGTCTACTTAGTTGGTTTAGAGAGGCTTGGACAGAGCAGATGACCAATAGTTAAAGCTTGTAAGCATTCTAATATATCATTTGAATAATATTATATCATTCATATTTTATATCTTTTGTAATTTTAAGAGAATAATAACAATGAATGTTGCCTTCTTTAAATGATAATAATTTAGGGAATTAGCAAAAGAAATAAGAAAGATTTATATAAAAGCAATGCACTAGCATTCTTCATTACTTATGGTTATTTAGCTAGAATATTCAAGTTCAATATTCAGTATTTTGTGAACATTTTTACAACGGATATGAAAATTTCAGTGTTATTATTTTAATTTTTTTCGTGATTCTAAACACTAAATCTTACCTGTTGGTGCTGACATTTTAGAAAAGCATCTGTAGGTGCATAATTTACAGCTAGACGGCTACTTATACATAGCACACGCATGGTACTGTAAGTCTGGCATGGACTTGGTTTGGGAATATGAAGGCTGCATCTGGCAAATGGTACAGTAGATGCCAAGATAATTGTGAGGAAGTAAGTCATGACAAGTCATACTTTCTATATTTCTTGTTTCTCTGGTGCCTTTATCTGATATGATAAAAAGTTGCATTTAACTTCTGTTCCCTGTTCTGATTAGTGGCATGTTTGGAAAAGCTACTGACCCAGGAAGGTAGGAAAAGTTCTACTCTGTATGAAGTATGCAATCATTTTTGTACAAGTGAGAACATTTAACTATCCTGACCATGGGTTTTAAGGGTATGAATACTGAAGACATTTTTGTAATATATGTGTTTCTTAACAGCATCTCTCTACTGACAGAGTGAACAATTTTCCTTCACTGACTGAGGAAAATTAGTTTGTGAAGAATGTGAATGACTTCTCACACAAACCAAGAAGGACTGAGAGGAGGTAACCAGCAGCTGGTGAAAGAAAATGAAACAGCTAGGAGGAAAAATGCACGATGCATATGAGGATGACAACCTTCCTCATCTTTTAACAAATATTTAAAAGGGTTGCTCTCTGCATTTTGTCATAGTGTCTGTCTAATGGGAATTTAAATATTTAATAAGTCCTAAGTATTTTGCCTTGGTTTAGAAGGCAGTTTGTATAATATATCACAATTAATCCTAATAATTATTCTAGATAACCCTATGTTTTATAAGCAAAGATGTTTAAGTCTCTGGGTAAATGCCCACAAAGTATGTCGCATATTTTATATACTGAGTTGAGAGTTTGCTTCAGTGCCCTGTTCTCACTTTGAAACACTCAATGGACTAAACTGTAAGTGGATGTGAATCACAGTGGCAAGTCCTGAATATCATAACCTTTCAAAAATCTCTCTTTCATTTGTGACAAAATCAGAATTAATGAGCATGAAAATAAAATGCCTGGGGCTGAAATCTCATAAAAGGCTACATGGAACTTCACTGTGTGATTTTGTAGACTCTCCTTATTCTTTGGTCCAACACTTATAGCAGGGCTGATCTTTAGTGGGTCAGTAAGTATTTGTGTATGTAAAGGGCACAGGTGAAGTCATACATTAGCTACTCTCTTTGTTTAAGAACTCAGGTAGTCCTTGTTTTAACAATCGATATACTCTGCTTTGGCAGAGAATCTAGCATCTTTCCAAAGCATAAAGACAGAGTTACTGAAAACACATTATAGTGGTGCCTAACCTTTGAGTGCATATCCATGGGAAAATACAAATAGTTCTGGACTATTAAGATTTCAAAATGATTTGTGAAACTGATTATTCCAAGTCTAATTGTTGTCTTTATTTAGATATTCACTTATTTTTATTTATTCATTTACAATAAACTTCAACTTTATTTTTAAGATGTCCTCTTTATTCGGATTTGCAAGAAACCAGAGTATGTGAATCAGTTTTAGGAGAACAGTTTTTCTGCTACTCAAAGAATCAAGTCATATTAATACTGATTATAATTTTACTACCCAATAATAGATGAACAATGATTTTAAAAGAACATTAGTAAAAATATTTAAGATTTCTTGCTCATATTAATTCATCTAAGTCCATAATGGACGTTCATTTGGACTTTCCATTTAGTTCTCCTTCTTCACAGAAAAATAATTGTAACACTTGTTTTCTCCCAAAGATTCCCAAATATACACTATACTGATTAAATATGAATCTGTATCCCTCATAAAATAGCATATATACCAAAGAAAAGAGATGAGGTTTTTCTGATTTTTATGGCTATCTATATTCATTTTGGTTTGAAATTAAAGTATAATTGACACATTAATTTCAGGTGTACAACATAATGATTCAATATTTGTCTATACTGCAAAATGATCACCGCAGTAAGTCTACTTAACATCCATCAACATACATAGAAAGAGAGTTTTTTTCTTATAATGAGAACTTTTAAGATCTACTCTTAGCAGCTCTCAAATACGCAATGCAGTATTATCAACTATAGTTGCAATGCTGTACTGTATTTTGTTATTCACTTAATGCTTTAAGTAGTTTATAGGTTTTCTTCAGAAGTTTAGAAGAATTTCCTATATTTAATTGTATTTCCTGGACACTCTCTTGCCCCCAATTTCTACATCTGTAATTAAGTTAAACAGATAATGTAGTACACAGCACTGCTTTCAGAATGAGAATGTATATTCATTTCTAAACTTCTTTCCAGTATATTTAATTCCTTTACATGTCACCAATGAACTGACACCTTCAGGTAGAAATGACATCTTAAAATGAGCAAGTAATTAAACACACAAACCCATACTCACACATGTCCTCACACATACAGAGATACAGGTTAATAGGCAAACTGATAGGTAAATGGATCTAGACTTTTGAGATCACAGCTTGATAAAATGTATATTCTCCTGTATGTTAATCATTGTTTCATGAATATAATTTTTACTCATTTATTAGTTTTTTGTATATTTATGTTTCTGGATGTGGCCTAATACATTTGTTTTGATTTTATAAATATTGAACTTTTTTGCCTAAAAGCAACATCTAGTTTTATGTCTTGCAGATCAAAAACAAGAATATTTCTGTTATGTATTGTTAAAATATGATATGTTTGATCCATCTGTTTTCCAAAACACATTGATATATTTTCTGACAAATATAGCCAGATTTACTTTTCTGCAGACACATGGTAGACACTTTGAATTTATCTTAAGCCTTTGATAATGAGTAAACCTATAACAATGAGTAAATCATCTTAATGTTTTCTCAACTAGACGATCAACAAATGTACTTCAGTGTTATTTTATTTTTTAAATCTTTGCTGATGAAGTTGAATATTCTACAGCACCTTGAAGTAGTCATGCATTGTCTCACATAAAATAAAATGTTTTATTTAACTTACAGCATTTTTAAGAAAACTCATAATTTCAATTATGCTACAGAAAGAAATTCAGTGAAATGATTATTCACAATATTTATATTTATTTTATAAGAATCCATATCAAACATATGTTCCTTCAGCTCCCAGTATTTTCTAATCCTGTATATAGAAGGTTATTCTAAGCAACAGAATAATTGCAATATGCAGTTACCAAGCATTTCAAAATAATTTGCAGTAACTTCTAATGCTCTTGTAATGAAAATTGTCAGAGATAGAGATTTAATTTACAAAGTGATAATTATAAGTGAAAATAATTACTCACAATATATTTTTGCATTTATATTTTATTAATATTTAAGTACTAATATTTCTATCTCCTTTTCATTTTCTGGATTATTCCAAGTTTTGAAAACTTAATTTTAGACCCTTTTGTGATATCTACTTGCTACATGAATGGAAGCTTAAAGGAATTGCTACTATGACCTCTCAAGGTTCTTTGACCTCTTCAAGGTTTCATAGGACAGCAGTTCCGCACATTTTCAGCGGTCAATGAGAAATGCTTAGATTGCTCTATTTGTATTATGCAATGAAACACTTCAATCACTTTCAGAAAAAAATGGTGCTTATAATTGAGAATAAATATGTAATGTTTCAGTATTTATATGTATGATTTAAAAAGCTTTCTCTGAAAATAAATAGTAACTCTGTAACCTTTAATATTTATAGACTTTAAACATGGGTTTTAAAATATTTTCTTGAGTAATGTCTTCGCTTCAGATTTTGAAAGTTCCTGGAAGGAAAATGGCAAACATAATTAATAATCTTGTTTTACAATTTATTGTGGAATCCAATGACATATGGCTATAATAATTTTAATCTTCCTACAAGAAAACATTAAATACTGTCCTATGATGGTAACATTGATGATGGACATTGTGTGTAATTCATGTTTTTGTAGTATTTATTGTTCAAAGAATATCTATACCTATCATATTATGCTTTTTAAGATAAATCATGGACTTATGTGTGTGTGCATTTAAATAAAACTTGTAATTAAGGGAAGTTGCTTTCACTACACTCACACAGTGTGCAATCTTTGTAAGCAGCTACTTTTAAAGGTCAATCAAGAAATGTGTATGGTATCATGGTGTTAATCAGTAATCTACTTTTGACACTAAACACTGACTGCTAGTTCTGTAAAATAAGTTTATGGGAACATGTACACCATTAATAATTTTAGCACTTAAAATAATAATTAGTTGTTATAACTCTTGCTGATCAAATGGTAATCACAACATGTAAGTCACCAAATTCTGATTTTTAAACCAAATAAATCTAATATACCCATAGCAGCAGCCTATGTTCATAAAACGTCAACAGTATGTCTCTTCTCACATGAACTTGTCTCTCCTCTCTCAGGAGCTAGAGTAGTATACTTCACTCACGTGAGTCTGACCAATAAAATACTGCAGAAATGATGCTGGACCAGTAGGAAGTGTAATTAAATGGCCTAGTACTTTACATTTTCTAGGAACCCTATATGAAGTATACTTATCCTAAGACAAACATTCCATTAAAAAAGAAAAAGGAACAAGCTCAGGTCTCATGCATCTTGTAGAAAATCAGAGGAAATACAGAGAGGAAGAGAGCAAGAGCACTAAGATGCATAGATAAGGAAACCATCCAGGAAATGGATCCCACCACCTTCAGACACTGCGTCTCCTGCCACACGGATCAGACATGACCTGCTAACTGAACCCTTCCACAAAATCATGAGCAAATTAAAGTGTTAGTTTTGAACCAGTAAATTTTCACAGTAAGTTATGTAAGCAGTGGTTATGTAAAACACCCATGTTCACATGGAAGAATTATAAAACAAACAAACAAAAAAAAAAACCAAGGAAAATATAGGTGTTTCAAATCTATTAATAATATAGAATAGTTGATCTGCAATTAAAATTAGACTGTGTAATGTACTTCAATTATTTCTTGACCATTTAATATTGTTTTCTTTCAGGAACTGTCCCCTTACCCTCATCAGATGGTGTCAGCATTATTATTTTCCTTAATTCCTTTTGGTAGATAAATGACCTGGGATAGCCAATAGGTAGCAGTAGCAGGCACACCTGGATTGTGATTAGATTAAAAGTTATACAACACTAGATAATTAAGAATCCTTTTTATATTATTATTACTGATTCTACAAAGAAAGGAATCTCTCCTTTTGAAATGGATATGACTGAAACCAGCTGATCCTTGGTCTGTCAGTGGATAGTAAGGCCAACATGTGGGAAAGACTTGCTTAAGAATTATTGTTTTAAAAATATGTAAAATGGATCAAAGTGAACAAGAAAGAGAGATGACTGATAACACCTTTTGAACTCTAGGACCTAGTCATACCTTAAGCAAGAGTGTTCTCTTTGATTTCATAGATATACAAGCCACAAAATGTTATTTTTGTCTTGAACTAGTTACAGTTGGTTTTCTGTTACTGAGAATCGAAGTCCTGACAACTGAACTATATAGAATATTGTGTGATCGGTGGAAGTGGCAAGAACTCATAGTAGAGATCCTGCCTACTGTGAATTTATTAGCAAGAAAAATTTAAATTGGAAATTGTATTAACATTCATTTAATTTTTTTTTTACCATTTTTATGTGTAAAATTTTGTGCTGGACATATACAGTTATACATACAGCCCCTATATTATGCATGTTGTCAAGGACTTGACTGTTTGGAATTTTTATATTATTAGGTAAAATTAAAGCTACAGGTTTTAAGAGTATGAGGATTTGGGGTGAAGACAGAGCCATACATTACCAAGAGCTCCCATGGGAAAATGTGATGTTATATATTGGGAAATAAATTAGAAAATGTATACTTTTCCTCTCTGTCCTCATACGTCTAGTTATTTTTTTTCCTGCCACTAGCTGACCTTATAGGGAACAAGTCTAAAGAAACTAACATGTCCCCACACACTGGAGCTGTTTGAGTGTACTAAGCAGTATTACAGGAAGAATAAAAAATGCCCCAAATATCTGTTTAATTTTAAATGGTTGTTCAGCATGAAGGGGGGAATTTTTATAGATGAGAGTATCAAATCTCTATCAGTAGAATGTGTTTTCTTCTTTCATCACCAGATCCAACAGAAGGATGATGATTCCCTGGTGGCTCAGAGAGTAAATGCATCTGCCTGAAATGCAGGAGACCTGCGTTTGATCCCTAGGTCAGTAAGAACCCTTGAAGAAAAGAATGACTACCCGCTCCAGTATTTGTGCCTGGAGAATTCCATGAACTGAGGAGCCTGGCAGGCTACTGTCCATGGGGTCACAAAAAGTAGGAGACAACTGAGTGACTAACACTTTCACTTTTCGTACATGTGAAAATTACTTCTCTGTACCTTATAGGAGTCTGCAGTGACCACTAAGTTCTTGAGATATAGATGTATGTTTTCAAATGATTTATATCTACGTTTGGAAAGTAAACAAACAAGCAAACAGTCATACCCAAAAGCAACTTATCCCCATAATTTCTTATCCTTAAGTTTAAGAAATTACTATATATTAATATCTCCAGGTATTCAGGTATTCAGTGCTGTTATTCTAAATTCAAACTTCATTCACCTGATTTTCCTCCTTCTTATTTTTACTTACATCTAATTAGTTACAAATTGTATTGATTCTACTTCAGTAGTAGTTCTAATTTTCCTCACTTCAGTTGCACTTAACTCTTTTATGTCATAACATATCAAGTCCCTCCTCCCACATAGTACAGATTTTTCTGCAAAGGAAGATTTTTGAATACTTTTCCTATTTCAGAAAATATGTTAGTACATTAAAACTACATAATGTAGAGAGAGAACAGTTATATATAATTACATATAATATTATTTATAATACATAATTACATATATGTTATTTATGTGGACTTGGTCCTGTCTGACTCTTTGTGACCCCCTAGACTGTCATAAGAGACCCCTGCCAGGCTTCTATGTCCATGGAATTTTCCAGGCAAGAATGGTGGTGGTTTAGTCACTAAGTCATGTTCGACCTTTTTGTGACTCAATAGACTGAAGCTTGCCAGGCTCCTCTGTCCATGGAATTCTCTAGACAAGAATACTGAAGCAGTTACCATTTCCTGCTCAAGGGAATCTTCCCAATGCATGAATCAAACCTCCATTTCTTGCTTCTCCTTCATTTGCAGGTGGATTCTTTACCACTGGGCGACCTGAGAAGCCCATATGTTAGTATATAACATAAAACATAAAAAGTCATAGGATTTACACAGATGTCTAGACAAGTCCTATTTTTCCTCTAGTAAGTTCTTTCAGTAATTTCATATGTGATTTTATATGCCTGAGAAAAGAGACATGCGTAATCATTTTATATATAAATTTAAATATGTCAACCCAATATTAGGTAGCAATCATCAATAGGCAATTTAATCTTTTCTTTAAATAGATGCATACCTTATTCATACAAATCTTGTATTTTATTTAAAAATATAAATGTAAAATAGCAAAGAAAAATATTTCTCTTGAATAAATTAATAATCTTACTCAAATATTTATCAATTTTTGAAAAATATGTATTCCTTATTGTTTTCTCTTAAATCTGTAGGAGAAAAAAATTGTAGAAGTAAATACACATCCAGGTGCCTCCCAATTGATTTTATTTAATAGAATGAAAAGTTCTAAATTCATTATATAGTGTTAAATAAAATCATTATAAATTCCATATCTTTAGTATCTGATACTTTCAAGTGTATAAGTAATGTTTATAAAACAAGATGTATTTAAATTATAAAATTACGTATTTTAAATTTATGCTTAAAATTAAACAAAAATTATATTATTAGAAGCACATTGTTTAGAGTTATAGAATCTTAATAGCAAATGCCTCAACTGTTGTTAAATTTTAACAAAATATATACAAAAGTGCTGTGTATTATAAAACACTCCTTTTTACTATGTTGATTATGGATTTTATTTTACATATACTTAACATCCATGTTTGATTATAAAACTAATATTCTGTGTATGTTGTCATGCTGTCATTTTGAAACTTATGTTTTAAACTTGTTTCTTGTATAAATGAGGCCAGCATTTATCCCTTTGTTAAATAAGTGATAAGTTCTGTTTATCTCCAAGAGAGGTATGCTTTGAAAAGGATTTAGTTTAAGTAATAAAGTAGAAGATTATGTCTTTTATATATGAGCAACAGGTCTTGAAGCCATATATAAGATGAAATTATTAATATCCTTTAATAGCCCAGTTGGTAAAAAAATCCACCTGCAATGCAGGAGACCCCGGTTCGATTCCTGGGTCAGGAAGATCCACTGGAGAAGGGATAGGCTACCCACTCTAGTATTCTTGGGCTTCTCTTGTGGCTCAGCTGGTAAAGAATCCGTCTGCATGTGGGAGACCTAGGTTAGATCCCTGGGTTGGGAATATCCCCTGGAGAAGGGAAAGACTACTCATTCCAGTATTCTGGCCTGGAGAATTCCAGGGACTATACAGTCCATGGGGTCACAAAGAGTCAGACACGACTGAGCGACTTACACTTTCACTTTGTCAAAAGACATGTTCTGTTTTACATCGTTTTAGAAAGACCTCAGGGTTTCCCAGGTGGCTCAGTGGGTAAAGAATCTCAATCAGGAAGATCCCTTGGAGGAGGGCCAGGCAACCCACTCCAGTATTCTTGCCTGGAGAGTCCCATGGACAAAGGAACCTAGTGGGCTACAGTCCACAGGGTCGCCAAGAGTGGGACGCAACTGAGAACGCACACAGAGAGACATCAGATGTGTAAGTTTTATATTCTACTTTTTGCATATATCTTTAATTACATTTAATGCTAGTATATATTTACTTTCAATTATTTTGTCCCTTTGATGTGGAGCAATGTCAATTTTTTAGATCTAGTTACAGTGTATAAATCTCAACGTATTTAGTACATAGATAAGTTTAATACACAACTGTTACTGGAATTTCAAAATTCATTGACTACTTAGCAGTAGAAACTAAAAACAAGTTTCTTCCATTTTTTTATCTTTAGCTTAAAGTATTATCTATTGCTGCCATAATTACTAAAATTCTTTGAACTGAATCTGTTTTCTCCTTCCTCTTCTCTTATCTCTATCCCCAAAGCTATTTGATTAAAATTTCAAGTCTCTTAGCAAAACTTCTTTTAGGATAATACCCACATGCTTATAGGAGTTCCTATGGGGTTTTGTTCAATTAAGAATATCACATGAGATACAGCAAATTCAGAGGTAATACTCAGACAATTTATTCCTTATTATCAGAACAAAATGTTACAAATATGGCACATTTGTTCTTGGAACAAACCAAAATCTAATATAGATAACTTTGTTAAAACAAAGTTATATAAAATATGGTAGACATTTATAAACAAATACATATAACATTTAAAAATTGGTTTTTCAGAATCCTTTTAAACTGTTTATGTGTCAGGGGACTGAGCTAGCGTTGTGCTGCATAAATAGGGAAACAATGAATAAGAACTGAAAGCTCTCCTGGGAAATGATTATTAATAGACTATCTTAGATAGTGTCTCATTAAACTAATGACCTTGAAATAAAGTAGAGATTTGAGAAGTTAAAATGTATTTTGCATGGAGAAATATATAAAATTGAAATAATTAACTGAGGTTTTGAATTCAATGTGCAAAGGATTTTTCTTTAAATTTGAGGTGGAAATATATGCCTGTAAAGAATTATAAAGTCTACTCTTCACTTACCCTGAGGACTCTCCTCAAACTATTTTATTGTGGTCTTTTCTCTAATTGAGACTTAGTTTGACTTTATTCTAATAAATTAACGTGTGTTGTGCATTATTTTAAATGCTCCACTGAACACACACATTTTCCAATTTCAAATGAATTCAACTGGTGTATTGCCATGAATATACCTTGATGCTATGGTTCAATATTTTACAGATAGGCTTAAAAACTCCTCATTAAAAAGAAAGTTTTAGGAAAGAGAATAAAAAAAAATTTTCCACATCATTGTGGATTAATGCATCTTTTATAATATTAACTCTGTACTTCTAACTTCAGAGTGTTATATGCCAAAATGTGTGAAAGAAATTGTAAAGTCATTTTAAAGAATAGACCACATTATCTGATGTTTAGGTAACTTTAGAAATAGTAGTCACTCTAGATTGATAAGTCAGGTGATTTTTAGAAAGAAGAGCTTTCAAGCAGTTTGATAAAATAGAGGGACTGAAATGGTGTCAAGATACAAGCAATTTAACATGAATTTGAAAAATTGAAAATCGTCTTTGTATTTTGGATATTAGGCAAGAGTTTGGAAGCCACATCTACTTCAATAATTACTTCAAATAACTTATTTTATCATTATCTTTATCATTATCCAGCTACTTTTGATATCAAGTATGTATGTATTTCCATTTGCTTGTAGGTATTTACAAGATAGAACTCAATCATTAGACGTCCATAAACTTTTGCACATAAAAGAAAGCATAGAAAAGAAAAATATGAATGCATTAACCTTTTATCTATACCCCAAGAGCCCTCCAAATTACCCCCACATTCATGTCAAAAACAGTTAACATATCATGACCTGAACTCTGTTCACTGCACCTTATAGTGACAGCTGTATTTGTAATTTCCATACTATTTCTCACTCTATAGAGCTGTACATTCATTTCTACCTGAAATTTTCTTTCCCACCTCCACCCTTTTCCATGATGTAGTTAAAGACTATGTGTCCATTATGATTCATTTTCAAAAATTTTTGTTGTGCTCTCAAGACAACTGTACCTGTCCAGACTATTATTTTTACTATCATCACATTGTCCTTGTAGTAACATACCATCTTCTGAGCAGCAAACACAATGCTTAATTTATAAAAATGAGCATATGCAGTGTGTCTTACCAGGAGTCCAATACACACCATTTGTTTGTTCAACAAACAAAGGGAGAAATCAGTTTGAACTGGTATTTGTAGTGAGGCTTTAACAGTGTTGTATAGGTCGGGTAAATATATGAATAAACTTTACATATTCAGTGAGGACAAGAAAAATGTTATAGAGGGACAGAATCAAGAAAAGCTTTCAAATTCAAAATAATTACAATCTTCTTGGGATTGTAGAAATGGGAATACTCTGTGGACTGTTGAGAGGTGCAGATCTGATGTCCATCAGTGATTTCAACTAGGATGTTTGGGATCTACACTAGATCCCCAGGCCCAACAGCACAATGAAAGACATAGTTGTATCTCAAAAAGGCTGCAAAAGCTAAATATTTTTAAAATAAACCACAAATAAAATTAAATAAAAACTAAAGAATGCTATTGAAAACTGTGGAAAGCCACAAGAGACTTACCAGCATGATGGAATCCCCCCACCCTGGTGATGGTACCCAGTATGGATTCTGGTTTGGATCCTCAAAATACTCATGCCAGGCCTCCAAACCAGTGGAAATTTCCTGTATGATGCAGGGAACCCAAATCTGATGCTGTGTGACAACCTACAGGAATGGGGAGGGAGGTGAGAGGGAGGTTTAAGAGCAAGAAGACATATGTACACTTATCACTGATTCATTATGATGCACGGCAGGAACCACCACAACACTGTAATTATCCCCCAATTAAAAGTTATTGAAAACTCAAATATGATTGTGTTTATATGGGTTATCACTCCCTAGTTTTATGAGTTTAAAAATAAGAATAGAGGAATATTTTAAATATTCATGTATTTTAAACTCACTACCATGCTAATATAAATATTTTTATAAAATATATATTTTTATCAAATGTGACTTTATTTTTGAAAACAAAAGAATTGTGAGATTGTTTTGCATGTTTGGAATTTATGACTAAGCAGCTTTATAGAAGACAGCTAAACTCTCTTATTTCCTTTTGCATCAATTCTGTTGCCAAATAATATTTTTGGTGACATCTACAAAGAAAATTCTTTCTCACAGATATGTAGTTGGGACAGAACCTCAGGGATTCTCAGATCAGACACTGATAACTATTGGATTAAGGAAAATATGGAAGCCAACTAGTTGTGAGACTGTTATAACACCAGAACTGTTAGGTGAAAGACAGTGTAAATCATTTCATTCAACTGCTTAACACACAAATCAAATTTCTTAACTAACCCAGCACCAGCCTCTAAATAAAGACATTTGTAACTCTAATGTGCACCCTGAAATGTAACTGAATATTCATTACACAAGTTTGGTGCCACTACGATGATTTGAATCGATACCACTAAAAGAAACTAGGAAGGCAGTTTTGTTGAATATACCTTATGCAGTTAGACTTTCATAACAAGATGGAGAGGACATATTAGAGATTAGAGGAACTTTTACTTTATCCTCATTAGAACACCCGTATGTCTCCTGGGAGTGCATACTCAGATACCACCTAACACTGTCACAGTGACACAGAATATAAATTGCAGAGTCGGACATGACTCAGTGACTAACACACACTGCTTATGTCTTGCCTTACCTATTTCAACAGTGTCCACACTATTATTTTTATTACCACACTGAACAGCCTCAACTCATTCACTCACCATTTTATCTTCCTTAAAGTAGAGATGCATTTTGTCATTCTACTGTTGAAATCCCTTAATATGGCCATAGACTGAACATTCAGCTCCATAAGTGTTAAAATTTGAGAATAGTCATTTCTTCCCCTGCATTGTTCTTCTAAAATCCTTTATTCAAACAAAACTGAAATGAAAAAAAAAAAAAAGATGAAAATCTGTTAAAGCAATTAAGGGGTTAAGTTTTAGTCGCTCAGATGTGTCTGACTATTTGCAACCCCATGGACTGTAGCCCACCAGGCTCCACCATCCATAGAATTCTCCAGGCAAGAATACAGGAGTGGGTTGCCATTCCATCCTCCAGGAGATCTTTCTGACCCAGGGATTGACCCCCAGTCTCCAGCATTGCAGGTAGATTCTTTACTGTCTCAGCCACCAGGGAAGCCCAATAAGGGGTAAGATAGGTAGCAAACACACAGTTACAATTTGTATCAGAGCAAAGAGATGGGTGGTATGGATCAGCTGCCATGCAGATGACTTAGGAGTTTAAAGGAAATTTCCTCTTGACAATTGGTGTGGGGCAGGGGAAGGTGAGGGAGTCAGACAGTTTGTTTCCATAAAGATGAAGATGTATTTATGGCAGCTGCTTGAGCTACTGCCAAAAGAACAAAAGTTAACTTGGCTGGAAAATTTCAGAATAACCAATAAATCAAACTGGATTCAAACTAATGTATTTCAACCTGGAGGCTGTGCTCCATATGTGACTCATTCAGCTTTATAGGAGGTTGAACCCACTCTTTCATCCTTTACTTGGCTTCATTTTGCCATCACATAACAGTATGTTCAAGGAAATTAGAGGTGGATACTGTCACCAGAATAGAAAATAGAAATGGCCTTCAGAATGTGGCCACATGGGTCTACAGTTCCTAATCATATATTGCAAAATCAAGAAGATCTTCAATGGGTAGAAAAAAGAATGAACCTACATAAAATCTTTTGACAAAACTAACATAAGTTCATTTATGTTCATTATTTACCTGATTTAGTATGATCAGACATGACCAAGCGACTAAGCACAGCACAGCACACTATGAATATATGTATATTTTTGTCTTACTGCAGGAAAAAATTAAGGAATGTGGTATTATAACTAAGGATGGTATACAATATAGAGCACATATAAGATACTGCCTTCCTAAAATATGAACACATTTTCAGGTCTAAATTTTATGTGGTGGCTATAAAGATGTGGATAATACATGGTGGCTTAGTGGCCCTGTATGTCTAGGATCCTTATGACAGAAAAAAAAAGTGTTAGTCACTCTGTTGTATCCAGCTCTTTGCGACCCCATGGGCTGTAGCCTGCCAGGTTCCTTCATCCATGGGATTTTCCAGGCAAGAATAAGAATACTGGAGTGGGTTGCCATTTCCAGCTCTAATGACAGAAAAGAACCCCATGACTATTTAAACTTCACCAAGCAAAGAGATCATTCTTTTAGCCTCCCTCTTCCTAGTAATGAGTTGTTTCTTCAGGCATAAACCTGGAGACATGTTAAATAGGAAGGATGATCTCTTAAAATTACATGTTCCCATCTTCAAATCTGAATGGAAGAACAATATATACATACACACACACACACACACACACACGCATTTGTGAGGCATTGTTATTATTGTTGTTTAGTCACTAATTCACATCTGACTCTATTCATGGGATTTCCTAGGCAAGAAAGGAGTGGATTGCCATTTCCTCCTCCAGGGGATCTTCCTGACTCAGGGATGGAATTCATCTCTCTCACATTGGCAGGCGGATTCTTTACCACTGAGCCACCTATGAAGCCCTCTGTGAGACATATGTTTACTGTAAATGATTACACTAACAAGTATTAAAAACTATCCATCCTCCTTATTATCGAGAAAAAATAGAGTTATATTTTAGCTTTTATATCCTGGTAAGACATGCTTTTACAGTTGATGATATTTGTTTTTTCTTTAAAATTTCTGAGGGCTAAATACATAATGCATATAATGAGTTAGAAATGATCGTTATTCATTTACAGCCTCTCCAGTTAGAGTGAAATACTGTCGTTTTTAGGTCATTGTATAATGGTGTTTCTGGCATACGTGGATTGAATAGAGTAACGCTCAGTGCCAAGGTTAATGTATCAACTTCAGGTAGTTGCTTTGTTGAATTTTGTTAAATATTCTCCAGCTTCTCTAACCCTCTGAGACTGACTAAAATGAAAAGGAATTTAATTAGAGTGTGCTGGGAATGTAATATGATACATTAAGTTTTTATTAAGAAAACTGGTATTGAACCACAATGTTATTGGTTCTGAAATTATCCTTCTAGATAAACAAAGTACACATACGTGTAGGTAAGCAGATTGAATGTAAAGGAAACTTATCAAATGGTATTAATTCAATGGCTGTTTACATCATAAAGTGATTTTGAAGGAAGGGAGCTTTTTCATGCCATATAAATTTCAAAAATAAATCTCCTGTTTCATTTTGGAGCCACTATTCAAGAGCCGTTATGCCATGTCTGTTTAAGTCATTGGAATTCAGCACTCCTGTGATTAATTTCAAAGGCACATTGGTCCAGGGTTATTATTAGGTTAGTCTGTTAATGCAGAATCTGTCAAGAAGGCCTTGAAGTGGAAATCACACAGATGCATACAAAGTTCTAGCTTAAAGTCCCTTTAACACAAGGATTAGACTTTTTTTAGTTTCATTTGGTGAAGGGAGCACAAATTAAGACAATTAATTGAATCGACCTATGTTTTTAGCAGTCTGTAATACATTTCTGAAAATAAAAGTACAGATACTCCTCACAAAAATAAATAAATAAAAATAACCTCAGTTTAATAAAACTCTGTGCATTCAAAGGAATTAATATCATTAAACAAGTGTTTATATTATATGAATAATATTATACCAAATGATAATGGTAAATTTCTTAAGTAGCAAAGGTGCTTTCTAGAATTTTAAAATAAGACTTTGAAATAGGTTAATATTCCTTTTCCTCTGCTTTGTTGGGCTCAAAAGCATTGTTTACCTTATTTTGGTATTAAATAGTCATGTGTCTCTTAAATAGCAGTTGAAATTTAAATACATCTCCAATTCAGATAATCCACTACCACACTATTTCATCTGATTTATTTAGTCTAATATTATCCATTATTTAAATCACTTGAGTAATTATTTAACCTTACTTTTAGTTTAGTTATATATAAATACAATGTCATAAAATAATCATAATCAACAACTATAAATTGTCATCACTTTGACTATCTCAATCATCCATTATTGAAAGTTATTAGAAACCTGAATATGTTATGTAGGTTTTTAAATTCCTATTATGGTTAATTTAGGGTTTCCCTGAAAGCTCAGTTGGTAAGGAATCTGCCTGCAATGCAGGAGACCCCGGTTCGATTCCTGTTCGGGAAGATCACATGGAGAAAGGACAGGCTACTCACTCCACTATTTTGGGGGTTCCCTTGTATGCCTCAGCTGGTAAAGAGCTCACCTGCAATGTGGGAGACCTGGGTTCGATCCCCGGGTTGGGAAGATCCCCTGGAGAAGGGAAAGACTACTCATTCCAGTATTCTGGCCTGGAGAATTCCAGGGACTATACAGTCCATGGGGTCACAAAAAGTCAGTCATGACTGAGTGACTTTCACTTTCACATGGTTCATTTAAAAGAGGAAATTCCATCTTTTTAACTAGAACTCCATAAAACACACTGTCACTTCATTTGCTTTTCTTATAATGAGTAAGTTCATTTTCAGGAGAATACTAGTCCATATTAAAGATTCTTTCAAAGTGATAAATATATTTTGTTGGAATATCTGGATATTAAATCATAATTAACATAAATTTGTGCCATCTTAAAATCTGATAACCTCAAGAATTGTAGGCCCTATGGTGAATAAGCTAGTTTCAGCCCTTACATTTAAAGACAACTTGTAATCATTGGAAGGACTGATGCTGAAGCTGAAACTTCAATACTTTGGCCACCTAATACAAAGAACTGACTCATTTGAAAAGACCCTGATGCTGGGAAAGAGTGAAGGCAGGAGGAGAAGGGGACGACAGAGGATGAGATGGTTGGATGGCATCACCGACTCAATGGACATGAATTTGAGCAAGCTTTGGGAGTTTGTGATGGACAGGGAATCCTGGCTTGCTGCAGTCCATGGGGTTGCAAAGAGTCAGACGACTGAAAGACTGAACTAAACTGAACTGAACTGAATCTTTTAGTGTATTTTTCAATGTATTGAATAAAAAATTAAACATACTTACCTATGTGAAATAAAATTATTTTTCTTACTCTTACATACATAGTATTTTTAAGTTTTATTTGTAAACCTCCTTTGTGATATTGATGCAGTTATATATTAGGGTTGACAAGTATATTACTTTTAACAATATATAAATATAATTAAATAATAATTAGCACATTTTGGCTATATATTTCATCAGCATCTCAGAATTTTGCCAATTTTTAATGGTAACAAACAGTAGCATATTTCTAAATAAGGTGAAAATATTCAGTAAATATTTGTTGAATGCCTGACTGTGTGTATGTTCAGTCCCATCACACTCTTTGTGACCCCATGAACTGTAGCCCAGCGCTCCCCTGTCCGTGGGATTTTCCAGACAAGAATATTGGAGTGGGTTGCCATTTCCTCCTACAGAGGATCTTCCTGACCCAGGAATCAAACCCGTGTTTCCTGTGTTTCCTGCATTAGCAGGCAGATTCTTTACCACTGAGCCACCTGGGAATCTACTGGTGAGTAGATGATCATTAATTAAAATTAGAAAAGATTTTTTTAGTGAGAGGTATCTATGCCTTTTTGTCATTGTTTAACATATGTTATGTGGTGTTTATCTTGTTCTTTTGTTCAGAGAGTTGTTGGTTTCTATACATTAGATAAAACAGCAATCTCTCCCAGTTTTGTTGGAGTGGTGTCAGTAGGAGATAAACCTTACCATTCAACCCTTCCCAAGCTCTTGGTTGTGTCTCAAGCCTTTATTATGCTTTGGAATTTTAAGGACTAAAGGCAAGACAACATACAAAATTATTTCTTAAGGTTTCCTTTTCTTCTTATGAAGATCTACCATTTTTGAGGAAGGCATTGCCTTTTTGTAATGTTTGACGATAACTGATTAGAAGTCATGCCAGCAAATTGTATTATCATGTCATTGTCCTTTCTGGCTTTCTTGGAGTCATTTTCAATAATTCATTGAATATCTTCATTATTATATTGCTTTACTGGCTTGTTTTCATCTTAGTACTTTCTGCCAAAGAATGATACCAACAAAACACAGGATTCAATTTAGTTTATTTATGAATACAACTGTTATTGTTGAAGATCCACTTTTATCAAAAACAAGTAGAGATGTGTACATGTGCTTATGTCTATATATTAAGGACTACATTTGTTATTGACATAATTCAGATTGAAATGAATAATGAGGTAATTAGCAAGAAGTTTAAGTAATACCTAAAGCACTTATTAGCACACTGAATTTTGCATTATTCAAAATGTGTGGATATAGGACTTCCCTGGTGACAAGGATTTGATCCCTGGTCTGGGAAGATTCTACCTGTAGCAGAGCAACTAAGCCCATGTACCACAACTACTGAGCCCACACTCTGGAGCCCCAAGCAGTGACTGCTGAGCCTGTGTGCTCAAACCACTGAAGCCTGCACGCCTAGAGCCTGTCCTCCACAGCGAGAGAAGCCGCCCATGTTAATGAGAAGCCCACACACCTCAACAGTGAGTAGCCCCGCTTGCTGCAACCAGAGAAAGCCCACATGCAGCAATGAAGACCAGTGCAACCAAAACTGAATCAATAAATACATAAAATTTTTAAAATGCATGGAAGTAGATACCCTGATTACTTATCCTACTTAAAACCCGCAAAACCCATGAAATGCTGTTTAAATGTATGTATTTTAATGCAGAACTTGGCTAACAAAATTGTGAAGAAAAGAAACAGTGTTTCAGTTCAGTTCAGTTCAGTCGCTCAGTCCTGTCAGACTCTTTGTTGGAGAAGACTCTTGAGAGTCCCTTGGACTGCAAGGAGATCCAACCAGTCCATCCTAAAGATCAGTCCTGGGTGTTCACTGGAAGGACTGATGCTGAAGCTGAAACTCTAGTACTTTGGCCACCTCATGTGAAGAGTTGACTCATTGGAAAAGACCCTGATGCTGGGAAGGATTGGGGGCAGGAGGAGAAGGGGACGACAGAGGATGAGATGGTTGGATGGCATCACTGACTCGATGGACATGGGTTTGAGTAAACTCCATGAGTTGGTGATGGATAGGGAGGCCTGGTGTGAGTGAGGTTAATTAGAGCTAAACAAGCAGCAAAGTTGCTTTTTATCTGCCTGCCAGAAAGAGAGTCCTTACCATGAACTGAGTCTTCGGACACTTCCATCTTGGAATTTCTAGACTCCAGATAATTGAGAAATGAATGTCTTTTGTTGAAGCCACTCAGTCTATGGTACTTTCTTATGGGAGCCCAAACTGACTAATAAATCAGCCAACATCATATTATTGCCTAAAAATGAATTTTTAATCAAAATAACATGTATTAATAATATAAATTCTGGATCCAGAGAAAACTATTTAAGGTAATAGAAATATACATAATGTAGCTAGTCCTTTGCGACTTTACATTTTTCATTAGTCATAACATTAGCAGCTGTGTTTCTCTTTACTAGAAGATCCTAGAAATAAATGCAGGTGTTCTGGGAGACAAATGCAAATGATATCAACTTCCTCATTTTTTAATCCACTGAGTGTTTAATTATGGAATGCTGTCTTTAGATTTTATTTATGTTAATTGTAATGCTTTACAAAATGAATGAAGAGTAAGAGTTAAAACTTCAGAATAGTTCATGAATTATTCTTATCATCTATCTTGTCACTGTTGACAAATGCTCCATATGTTCACAAATTTTCATGCTTTGCTTGATTTTTAATGTGCTTTGAATATCAATACTTGAATAAAATCATATCTAAAAAGAAGTTAGTAAGCTTTATTTAATTTTAAATATTATTTTTCATATTATCTGTTAGAAAATTCCAGTTTGTACTTTTAGCTATATTTGCTTAACTATGTACTAAGCCTACTAAAATGTGGACAAAGTAAGGCTAAACTCCATATTTTGTACTGTTTTGTGTTTTTAGCAACAATGGAAAAGCCGCATTTCAGAAGATGTTATGAGGTAGTACACAAAAGTTTTATAAATAAGATTTATACGTAAATTATTCTGTATTCCTCCCTCTGACAGTCTCCAAGTGGTTCTGATTTGAATGCCTTGAGTACTTTTCATACTTTGATAGAGATTGAGTTTAGGCAAGTTACTTACTCAATTTTGTCCAACTCTTTGTGACCCCATCCCATGGACTGTAGCCCATGGACTGCAAGAAGATCCAACCAGTCCATCCTAAAGGAAATCAGTCCTGAATGTTCATTGGAAGGGCTGATGCTGAAGCTGAAACTCCAAAACTTTGGCCACTTGATGCGAAGAACTGACTCATTTGAAAAGACCCTGGTGCTGGGAATGATTGAAGGCAGGAGGGAAAGGGGACGACAGAGGATGAGATGGCTGGATGGCATCAACGACTCAATGGACATGAGTTTGAGTGAACTACAGGAGTTGGTGATGGGCAAGGGAAGCCTGGCGTGCTGCGGTCCATGGGGTCGCAAAGAGTCAGACATGACTGAGCAACTGAACTGAACTAGACTGTAGCCCACCAGGCTCCTCTGACCATGGAATTCTCCAGGCAAGAATACTGGAGTAGGTAGCCATTTCCTTCTCCAGGGTATCTTCCAGATCCAGGGACTGGGCCCAGGTCTCCTACCTTGTAGCCAGATTCTTTACCGTCTGACCCACCAGGGAAGCCCTGCTTAGTCTCACTGTGCCTTAGTTCCCTTATCTAAAATTGGGATGTTAAGGGTGCCTGACTCATTTTTGCTATGAGGATTATAGATATTGTAAACTTCAAAACAGAGTGCCATATGTTGAAGTGCTATATAAGCATTAACTATCATTTTCTTAATAAATATTAGCAATATTATTGTTTGTCTGTCATTGATGGAAATCTGACTACATGCTAAGATGCTTCCACAAATATCCATAAACACTAGGTATGTATAATAAATTCAGACCGAATGACTGCAAGTCAGTAAGACCTAGAAGAACATGGACCATGTTTGAGCATCATCTCACATCTCATGCTCCCTTTCACACCAAGAACAAGAAGGCCTTATGATTGTCATTGTGATTCAATCTTCTGATTGCAATAAGATTCACCTCTTCTGAGGGCTGATTTATAGAAACACCCCCAAATTCTTTTGCCATTCAAGTCACCAATTCTCCTTCCCTTTAACCCTCCCATGTTCTCTTTTATTCTATAGTTTTTGTACATTAAGAATTAAATTTGTAAGCTCTCTACTGGTATGGACTAACATGGCACATGAATAAGTTCTGATTTGTACTGAACCTTTTTTCAAAGCTACTACTTATTTTTGTCAGATGAAGTACTAGGTTTTTACAGTACTTATTTCTGATTCACACAAAGCTTTTATAAGTGTGTGGAGAAGCACACTTGGAAAGCAAATGACATCCAATTTTAGGCAGCTAACAAATGACAAATGCTCATTTCAACTTTGAGTTATGGAACTGAAAAGCATACATTATTTGAAAAAATTTGACAGGATATGGATAATGCACGAGAAGTAAAAATGCACATCTCACAGTTTAACAACTGAAGAAAATCTCATTGTTATTGTGAAGTTTCTAATGGGGAAACTAAAATACTAGAACACGGGTCCAAAGATTACAGTCATCTATGGATAAGAGTTTGGAGCTTGTGCACTTAAAAAGGAAGAATTAAAGTTTCATTTTACCTAACCTCTAACGGAAATATATTGTTTCTTTCAAAGATAGGCAATAAACAAAAGTAGCATTATATTTGTCAGCAATAATAGTCAAAAATATATTAATATCAAGTTTTGTAGATATCTCAAATCATTATTTCCACTCATCACTGCTTCAAAATTATCGTTATTAAATGTATTGCTATATCTTATTTTATCACATTAACTTGTATACCTACAATTCTACTTTTTTTTTAACTTGATAAGTCAATTTTATATGATGTGTTTCTTTTGCAAAGTTATAGCTTTTATTTGGGCTTCTCTGGTGGTTCAGTCAATAAAGAGTCTGCCTGCAATACAGAAGACCCAGGCTTGATCTCTGGGTTGTGAAGATACCTGAAGAAGGAAATGGCAACTCACTCCAGGATTCTTGCCAGGGAGATCTCATGAACAGACGAGCCTGGTGGGCTACAGTCCATGGGGTCACTAGAGTCAGACACGATTTAGTAACTAAAACCATTTACCTAGCTTTTATTAATGTATTTAAGAATTATTCTGAAAAGTGGCTCAAAGTTCTCACCAGACAGTCCAAAGAGCTCATGTACAGAGATTTTTAAGAATCTTTACTAGGGTACAGGGTACCTGAAAACATGTAATTTTAACAAATACATCCAAAACATGGGATGATTTATTAAACAACTGCAAGTTTAAGACTTTCTTTTATTTCACAGGTTGCAAAGAGTAACACAAAAATATAATTACACTATTTGTAATCTAAAGTTTCTGACATCTTATGACTGAGCTTAAAATAATGATATGGGGCTAACACTGTATTACAGTGGGCCTACAGATCCCAAGGTACCAACTGAAAGCATGAATTAGATTTTTTTTTTTTTGAGACTATATTCATTAATTACTTACCATCATGGTTTTTAGGTCAGAAGAGAAATGGACTTTGGAAAATATCCAGTCATTTTGAGTCATCATGACTTTTATGCATTGGATCGGTAGGAAAACCAGATATAAAATAAAAACAATAAGTAAGTATGCATAAAATGAAAAACACAGGACTGCATTAAAATTGGAACAGAGTCGAATGAGCAATATTCCTTTATGAAACAAAATAAAAGTTTGTTATACATATGAAATGTTTCTTGCTAACTTGAAAAATTATTTTGTTGAGTAGTATAGGGCTCCAAGATGGAAGATACCACTTGTTAAAGGAAAACTTGGGTAACGACCAGAAGTTTGGTTGTCATCCTATTCAATCTCGAGAACCTCACTGTCTATGAAACTGCTTGTCATGAATCAGGGGCATTTCAGAATTAGGTAATAGAGAGGTTCAGTGAACTGTAATGTGCATTAAGAAATAGAGAATTTCTGTGCTACCTTCAGAGAAAATGTCCTTTGGTTCCACTGAGATATGCTGTCACTGACTGTATTAAACATAAAATGTAATATTGATTTTTAAATGCACTTTTAAATGTATTCTACGCATACCGCTTAGATGAGAGATCTTCTTTTGTACTTACAATAAAACCTTGGTATTTCTACATGATGACTCCACTTACTGATTTTAGATTAATTCTTTACCAAGCCACAATGATTTAATGATTTAGCTAAATACATGAAATTAATTAACTCACAACTTGTAATTGTTAAGATGAGTGCTCTTTAAGGCAAATTTTGCTACGTAGTCTTAATTTCACTTAAACACTAGGACTAAACATATGTTGATTTTAAAAAATCACATTTGAGGAGATAAACCATGTGTGAATTGACAAATGAAATCTGTCCAAATTAAATGAGGCCCTGTGATCACTTGCTTGCTGTGACTTTTGCTGAGTAACAGTGGTGGTGGTTTAGTCACTCAGTCGTATCGAACTCTTGCAACCCGATAGATTGTAGCCTGCCAGGCTCCTCTGCCCATGGGATTTTCCAGGCAAGAATACTGAAGTGGGTTGTTCATTTCCTTCTCCAAGGGATGGTAGCATTATTTTAAAATATTATTTTAAGAGAAAAATTTGTCTAGTTTTACAATGTTCTTTGTTTAATTATTTTGACTCTTTTTAAACATATGTTAAGTACCAAGGTGACACACTCCTGGAGAGTCAGAATTTATGTCAAAAGTTCCTCATATTTCATTAGGAAGATAATAATATATGAGCCATTAGAAAACACCCACATTATCAACAGTGAAGAACTGGTTGGTGAAATCACGAAGTGAAGTGAAGTGAAGTGAAGTGAAGTCACTCAGTCGTGTCCGACTCTTTGTGACCCCATGGACTGTAGCCTACCAGGCTCCTTCCATGGGAATTTCCAGGCAAGGGTACTGGAGTGGGTTGCCATTTCCTTCTCTAGAGGATCTTCCCCACCCAGGGGTCGAAGCCTGGTCTCCTGCATTGTAGGCAGACGCTTTACCGTACAGAATGGCTAGTAGGCTATTAAAATACTTAAAATATTTTTTAATATGTAAGATAATGAAGGAAGGATGGAAGGAAAGGAGGAAGAAGAGTAGGAGAGGAGGAAAAAGAATGCTTACTGGCACGCAAAAAAAAAAAAAAAAAAGTCAAAATTGAGTGATACTGAAAGGGGAGACCTTCGAAGCACACCTCATCAGCCTTGGAAAGCTGATAAAGTGGAGTCAAATTCAGTTCCCTCCCCGACCTATGTGCAAGGGTATTGGCTAATAGAAATGAACTACCAGAAAAATAAAAATTAAAAGACACAAAAATATAGTTTATTTTTTATCAGCAGACACAAACTTGCATTTCATGGATACAGTCATAACTAATATAACAAAAGGAAAAATAAAAATCTTACAAACCTATGTACCTTATGCATACCAGAAATTAGCTAAATTTAAAATTCTGGCATTCTGAAATTATAACTAAACAAAGTGAAATAGAACCCTTTTTGTGGGTGTTTGTGTGTGTTAGTTGCTCAATCATGTCCAACTCTTGGCAACCCCATGGACTATAGCCCACCAGGCTCCTCTGTCCACAGGATGTTCCAGGCAAGAATACTGGAGTGGGTTGCCATTCCCTTCTCTAAGGGGTATTCCCAACCCAGGGATTGAACCCAGGCTCCTCATTGCAGGCAGATTCTTTACCATCTGAATCACCAGGGAAGTCCAGCACTCTTTATATTAAATATCTATTTGGAAGTTTCAGTAGCTCAGTTGTGTCTGATTCTTTGCTGCTCCACAGGCTGAGGCCCGCCAGGCTCCTCTGTCCATGGAATTTTCCAGGCAAGAATACTGAACTGGAGAGCCATTCTATTTACATCATTTGAATTAACAGTGTCCCAATTTTTAAGGATTTCAATATGACAAATGAGCTTGCTTCTTTATTTTAAACTTATCTAATTGAAAATGGATTGATGGTGGTGCTACACCAAGGGAATGTTTAAATTGCTTCTGTGCATTTGAGAAGTGCCTTTAACAAAGTATAATTCAAAAGGCAAAAAGCCACACATATTTAAAGTATGTAATTTGGTACATTTTGACATACTTACACACCCGTGAAATGTCATCATGATCAAGATAATCAACAGATGGAACACCCGAGAAAGTGTCCTCATCTTTGATATAATCTCTCCCCACAGCACCTCCTCTCTGGTCTCCTAGAAACTACTCATCTGTCACAGCAGGTTATCTTACAGTTTCTACAATTTTGAGTAAATGGGGCTGCGTGTTGTGGGATCTCTGTCTGGACACTCTTACACAGGATAATTATTTGGGGATTTATTTATGTTGTTGCACGTATTAAATGTTCAGTCATTTTTTATTGCTTAATAGAATCACATTTAATTGTTATACCAAAACTTGATTATCCACTTACCTTTTTTCCAGGTTATGGTTAATACAAATGCAGCTCTTGTGTATGATTGTCCTTGTAAAGACCTAGGGTTTGTTTTCTCTTGGGTCTAGAGGTAGAATGTTTGGCTCAGAAGATAAGTGTTTCTTAGCCTTATAAGAAAATCCTAAACTCTTTACAAGAATGGTAGTGCCACTTTGTATGCCCTCCAGCAGTGGGTGAGCTTTCCACTTTCTTCATAGGTGAGAACTGGCACTATTTCAGGCTCTGTGTCAACTCCAAGTATTGTATTACCTATGAAAACAGATGGCTGTTTCCCCAGGCAAGAGCAGTTTTTTCATCAACATGAATTAAGCAGTGCTCAGCTAAAACCTTGAGGAGGACTCTTTTTTGAGCATTTCTCTTATGTTGGCCACACTGTTCTGCAAATGAGCTGCCTTGTCTTCTACAAAGACTTAAATCCATCATTTTCACCTCAGGAACGAGTCAAATTCAACCTGGGCTCTGAATTCAACACCGCAGTTAGGAAATTCTCTCAATGTTGTAAACTGAGACAGTCTTAGGACTTAGCTCATTTGTTTCTCATCTCTTATGAAGATGAAGATCACTGCTTTTCATTTTCTGATATCTAGTATCTTTATTCCATTGTTAGATATATTTTATCTGTTTTAGCAAGGAGAATCAATCTGGTCCAAGTGACTTCATTTTGACTAGAACTTAGTGTTCTCTAGGAGAGTTTAATACTTCAGTTCAGTTCAGTTCAGTCACTCAGTCATGTCCGACTCTTTGCGACCCCATGAATTGCAGCATGCCAGGCCTCCCTATCCGTCACCAACTTCCGGGGTTTGCTCAAACTCATGTCCATCGAGTCGGTGATGCCATCCAGCCATCTCATCTTCTGTCATCGCCTTCTCCTCCTTCCCCCAATCCCTCCCAGCATCAGGGTCTTTTCCAATGAGTCAACTCGTGGCATGAGGTGGCCAAAGTACTGGAGCTTCAGCTTCAGCATCAGTCCTTCCAATGAACACCAAGGACTGATCTCCTTTAGGATGGATTGGCTGGATCTCCTTGCAGTCCAAGGGACTCTTGAGTCTTCTCCAACCCCACGGTTCAAAAGCATCAATTCTTTGGCACTCAGCTTTCTTCACAGTCCAACTCTCACATCCATACATGACCACTGGAAAAACCATAGCCTTGACTATATGGACTTTTATTGGCAAAGTAATGTCTCAGCTTTTTAATATGCTATCTAGGTTGGTCATAACTTTCCTTCCAAGGAGTATGCGTCTTTTAATTTCATGACTGCAGTCACCATCTGCAGTGATTTTGGAGCCCCAAAAAATAAAGTCTGACAGTGTTTCCACTGTCTCCCCATCTATTTCCCATGAAGTGAATGGACCAGATGCCATGATGTTAGTTTTCTGAATGTTAAGCTTTAAGCCAACTTTTTCACTCTCCTCTTTCACTTTCATCAAGAGGCTTTTTAGTTCCTCTTCACTTTCTGCCATAAGGTTGGTGTCATCTGCATATCTGAGGTTATTGATATTTCTCCTGGCAATCTTGATTCCAGCTTGTGCTTCTTCCAGCCCAGTGTTTCTCATGATGTACTCTGCATATAAGTTAAGTAAGCAGGGTAACAATATACAGCCTTGACGTACTCCTGTTGCTATTTGGAACCAGTCTGTTGTTCCATGTCCAATTCTAACTGTTGCTTCCTGACCTGCATATAGGTTTCTCAAGAGGCAGGTCAGGTGGTCTGGTATTCCCATCTCTTTCAGAATTTTCCAAGTTTACTGTGATCTACACTTAGAAGTATATTAAGAAATATATTTAGAAATATAGAAATTGTCAAGTACAATCTTCTAGAGAAAATATGACGGAAATTGAAGAAGACGGTCTTTAAAATTTAAGAATCTTAATTTATAATTATACATACCATATATGAAAGTAAGTAAGTTAAGTTATGGGGCTTCCCTGGTGACTAAGTGGTACGGAATCTGCCTGCCATTTCAGGAGACATTTCAGTCTTCCTGGGTCAGGAGGATTCCTTGGAGAAGGGCATGGCTACCTACTCTAGTGTTCTTGCCTGGAGAAGCCCATGGATAGAGAAGCCTGGCCGGCTACATTTCACTGAGTCACAAAGAGTCGGATGTGACTTAGCAGCTAAAAGACGTTTAGTTATGTTTTTTAAATTAATCTTAAATGCTTCATCAAGGTCCTCTTTCAACATTATTCTGTAAATCTAAGTTAAAATTATATGCACCTGATTCACTTATTACTTAAATGGATTTTGGGTCCATGATTTTTCTGTATAAATATGTTTTATTTGATGTAAATTGCAAAATGCTTTCATATGGTATTTGATGATAATGTATGTACATGATTAACTATTTCATTGTTAAAACACTTAAATTAAGAAATGTGTCATAACTTGCTATAGAAAATGTGGCCTTCCTTTTTTTAGGAACCTCCATACTGTTCAGTTTTAAGGACACATGAACTAGCTCAAGGGATGTCACTGGCCAACTCTTGGGTAAGTAAAGCTTAAAAATAATTAATACTGTCAATAGATTATAGTCCGTGGAACAATACAGTCATCCATAAATCCATATTTAAGTAAATAAAATGAATTAAGTGAAAGTTTGATGAAGGTCAGAAAATATATAAAGATTCAAATTTTTTCAATTACTTACAAATTTAAAAAAGAAAATATATAACTTTACAGTGGAGATGCCTGGCAGATACAAGCTTAATCAAGTGCTCAACATTAACATCAACAGTTTTGGGGAAAAAAAATTCATGTCCTATTTTATAGGATGAAGCAAGGAGAACACAAAATCAGTGATGATACTCCTGCCAGAAACATAATCCTGAACCTCATCATAAGGGAATACTCAAATTAGACAAAATTCAAGATAGTCACATTCAGCTTGATAGGCATTCACCAAAATAAGTGTTCTATAATCCTTAAAAGGGTCAAGGAAGTCGAGAAAAGACTCTGGACTTGCTCAAGACTGAATGAGATTAAAGAGACATGAACAAGTAAATACAACCCAAGATAACATAGTTAACATACTGTATCATTTTTCTCTAGATAACCTTGGAACAATTTGTGAACTATGAATGGAGTAAAAGAATTAGATGTTAGCAATGTGTCGATAATGGTATTCTGATTTTGATGACCGTGTTGTAATTATGCATTGGTCAAAAATGTCATTCAGGATTTTCCATTCATTAAAAGCAAGAAGAGTTGACCATGTTCTTTATACTTTAATTTTTGTAAAGTTATCTACTATAATAAGGGAGAATGTACCTCCACACCAATCTAATTAGAGTAAAATAACAAAGTCCTCCAAAATACTTAATATGAATAGTAGTTATGCTTTAATTTTCATCTCTCTGATTTAAATGTTTAACTCAATAATTTTATTGCCCAAGACTGTTGAGCTCAAGTACAAGTTTATCACTGTAGCCACACTAGGCTGCCAAGCCTAACTTAAAGAAAATGTAAAGACACTTCAGGCTCTTTGCTATTTCAGTAAAGGTTCTGTAATACATACAGAAGAATGGAAATGCTCAAGATCACACTGAACTGTGTCCTTAAGCTCATTGAATTGGATAATTCATGAATGTCTCTAATACATGGTGAGGACAGAAATACAGTAATGGGAATTAATACAACTTGTGGAATAATGAAATAGGCTCAGACTGAATTTGGGAAATATAGTATCTATAAATTATAACTTTTATTATTTTCAATATTTTTATTTTATTTTTACAAATATTTCCCATTCTGATCTAGGAATTTTCATATAGAGAAGATAACAGATGAACTAGCCATATTGGTAGTTCAGATAAGGATTCAAGATGAAAGTCCATCAAAAAAATCCTGAGGGTAATAATCTTAAATTGAAGGTCCATTCTGAGATACACTCCTTTGTACCTATCAGAAATATCTTACAGACACATAGGACCACTGAGCTACAACTGGAAGCTCTTTAAGTAAACACAAACCCAAGAACACTGTCTTTGAATCCTGGGAAAATAGGGAATATATTGTAGAATTCCTTTTAAAGTAAACTTAATTCATCCATTTGAAAATAGAACATTATAGTTTTTCTTATATAAGACTGTTATAGTGGATGCAGAAAAGATGTAAAAAACCACCTAAATGGTTTTGAACCCATACTACTAAAAATGGATGACAAAATAATTTAATTGTTCAAAGTAGCAATTGTGGATCAGTAATTATTAATAGTGGGCTTCGCTAGTAGCTCAGCTGATAAAGAATCCACCTGTATTGCAGGAGACCCTGGTTCCATCCCTGGGTCAGGAAGATGCACTGGAGAAGGGATAGGCTACCCACTTCAGTATTCTTGAGCTTCCCTGGGGGCTTCTGTGGTGGTTCAGACAGTAAAGAATCTGCCTGCAATGCAGGAGACTCGGGTTCAATCCCTGGGTCAGGAAGATCCCCTGGAGAAGGGAATGGCAACCCACTCCAGTATTACTGCCTGGAGAATTCCATGGACAGAGTCTGACAATCTACAGTCCACAGGGTCACAAAGAGTCAGACACGACTGAGTGACTAATGCTTTCACTTTCAATTATTAATAGCATGAATGTCTATGTAATAATTCAAATAATTTTATATGGTATGTATGTCTAATATATTAGTGATCTTATTGTTATAATAATAAAAGGTTAAAGATTATTAGTCATCATTTGACCTAATGTTTTAGGGCTGCTAAATGAACAAAGTGAAATTAAGAACAATATACTGCCCGTAATTTTATTATTTGATAAGGAGAGAAATGGAGGAAGAAACGGCAGCCCTCTCCAGTATTCTTGCCTGGAGAATCCCATGGACAGAGGAGCCTGGTGGGCTACAGTCCACGGCATCACAAGAGCCAGACACGGCTGAAATGACTGAGCACCAAGGAGAGAAAGATTTCTGGAATTCAAGGTATGGTATTTGGAAACCAAGATGTACATTCAGGAATAATTAAAGCCCAGTTGAGGTGTTTTGTTTTTCATCAGCTCTCTTCTCTTCCTACCCACAATTTGTGACATCGATACCATATACATCTGGCATCTTGCTCACATTCTACGTTCTCAGCACATTGTGGAGAAACCCCGGATTCCAGGGACTTGGGAATTCTGCATCTGCAAATTCAGTTTACTTATTGGATTATGACATTAACCTGTGATTTCATTTTTATATTTTCTAGCTTTTTGATGTCATATTGTGACATATAAATTGAAAGAAAAAACTAAATCATAGTGTTGTCATGAAAGTCAATAATAAAACTAATTTTAAATGGAAACACTTATTTGATGGCAAATCATTAATAATCAAGTTAAAGTAATTTTAAAGTGTTAATTTTTTTCAGTGGACATGACTTTGAGCAAATTCCTGGAAATAGTGAAAGACAGGGAAGCCTGGCATGCTGCAGTCCATGGGATCACAAAGAGGCAGACACAACTGAGCGACTGAACAACAAAAACAAATTTTTTCATCTGATCGCTTTCCTTGTTCTTTGAGGAGACTGATTTTCTTAAGCTCACATTGTATAGTATAAGCTATAGTATTGTATAGTCACTGTTAATAACATCAATTTTCAAAGCATTACTGCTCTGTTGGCATTACCCATGAGCATTATATTCCATGTAACATCAACAAACAAGATAGGAGTATGTACATGTTCTCTCTTCTTCTAAGAAGAGGTATAATTTCTTGGAGGGGAATTCCTTAAAGAGGAAGTCTTTATATATAGAATGTCATCCTTGGTTTAATCAATTATCAGAATTCTGCATTAAATTTATTTTTTTTGCAGATATTTTCTGGCTGAGCTTTATAGCTTTTAAATAATTCATTATATCTAAAAATTAAATGATAAATCAAAATGATTAATTTACCAACATTTTAAAAATCATTTTAAAAACACAGTAATTTGGGGGAGGGAACTCATTTACTTACTCTGTTATTTTCAGTGTGACGTTTTGGGTGGAAAATCAGAATTTCCTTAAATGCTACTAACTGTAAATTAAATTGAGCCCCTAGAATAAATATCTTGTCACTGTGAAAAATGGGTGAGCCCAGTGATACATTATAGTGTATCAAAATTAAGTACATTTCTATGTTTCTTTCCTGTATCTTTTAACTACTCTAAAGTCTTCAACTGGTTAAAATTTAAGAAATATGTTTCAATCTTTAGTTTTAAGAAAACTGTATTTCCCCAACCAAGCATTAAGGAAAGCATAAAGTATTAAGACTCATATTGTTTTCTGCACTTTTCAGGTGACAATGAAATAAGAACTTTAAGTAGGAAGGTGAATATTTAGTTTGCCTCTATTAATTTTTTAATTGAAGAAGCCTGTAAAGATGTAGAGGACTTTGAAAAATTCACTCAAATGTGGTAATATTCCAATATCTATGTAAACTCCAACTGTATCATTTTATCATTTGTGGGACTGAAAGCAAATAGAAATGAATATATTTCATGTTACAAATGATGTAGAACATTTTGTGTAGAACCATATCATGTAGTTGTCTATTATATAATATGATCTGAAGGATATTCTTGTTGTTTAGTCACTAAATTGTATCCAGCTCTTTGCAATGCTATGGACTGGCGCACGCCAGGCTTCCCTGTTCCTCACCATCTCCTGGAGCTTGCTCAAACTCATGTCCATTGAGTCAGTGATGCCATTCAACCGTCTCGTCCTTTATCATCCCCTTCTCCTCCCACCTTCAATCTTTCTAACATCAGGGTCTTTTTCAATGAGTGGGCTGTTTGTATCAAGTGGCCAAAGCATTAGAGCTTCAGCTTCAGCATCAGACCTTTCAGTGAATATTCAAGGTTGATTTCCTTTAGGATTAACTGGTTTGATCTCCTTGCTGTCCAAGGAACTCTCACCATATTGTCAATACACCTTGCTCTTCTCCTAATTAAGAAATAGCCATAACACCATTTCATACTGTTTAACAAATATGACATGCCTTTTCACAAGTCTCTTAAGATGCACCTGGAATACCTCTCTTACTCATAAAAGTCAGTTCATGTCACCTACATTTTGAGGTTGTTATAACATCCTTGATTAAAAGAATCACTCCCTACTCTGCCCCAGCTATGATCACTCACCCCTGTTACACTATCTATACATTTATAAGTCATTTTCTCAACTTTATGTAAGTTCGCTGAAGTGAAAAACTGCTTAATTTATCCTCCCATAATCAGTATCAGGTAGAGGACACATAAAACTAATTATGTAATTTTAATAGACACTAGGAAGGCAATTTTTTTCTACTCTCTTTACTGATTTAGGAAACAATTTGTAAAATAATGTGTGTATGTACATGAATATATGTGTATGTGTGTATATATCTATATGTATACATATATAGTTTAGCAATAAAAATAATAAACTGTTAATACATGTTATACCATGGGTGATCTGAAAACACTATGATATGTGAAAAAAAATCTGCCAAAAAAGACCACACATTGTATGTATTATATATTTCCATTAAGATAAATACAGCCATAGAAGTAGTTTAATATTTAGATGATAAGATTTGAGTTTAGCTAGAATGAAGGAACAGACGATAGGGAAGCGATAGCTAAAAGGAAAGGAGTTTCTTTCTGAGGTGAAAAATGTTCTGGTATTGACTGTGGTGATGGTTGAACATACCTTTGGATACCCTAAAAAACATCAAATGTACACTTTAAATGGGTGAACTTTACAGTATACAAATTAGATCTCATAAAGCTATAAAATTCATGTATGAACATGTAAGTGGGAAGCAAGGAATTATAGGTGAATTTTTGTTTCATATATTTTAAAAGTCAATTAATATACATGACAAGATTTTTCCTTACTAAAATTTTGATATATTCTGTGATAACAAAATGACGAAGTGAAGTGAAGTGAAATGAAGTCCCTCAGTCATGTCCGACTCTTTGCGACCCCATGGACTGTAGCCTACCAGGCTCCTCCGTCCATGGGATTTTCCAGGCAAGAATACTGGAGTGGGTTGCCATTTCACTTAGCCAAATATATTTTTATTTACATTTTTACTATGGAAGCTTGATGAGATTTTTAGTTGCAGAATGATTTTTCATATTATTTAAGGATTCTATGATGAAAGAATATGGTTGTATAATTTATCTTTTTTCAGTATCTTTTCCACTAAAAGTCATTTGTATTTCTTGTGATCCAGCATTTCTTTGTGAAATTGAGGCAATCTCTAGCTTTATTTGAACTCTCCAAAGAAAAAAACATTGAAAAAAATCAGAATTAAATGGCATAAAAATGGGAAAAATACCTAACTTATCCTTAGATTTACTGTTTATATATTAGCTATAAAGAAAGCTAAACAGTTTTATTTGGTAATGATCAAGCAGTAGTAGTGTAAAAAATTGAGAAAAACACAAATTTGCATTTAGATTTGTACTAAATTTCCACTTATATATTTCAGACTTTTTTTTTTTTTTTTTTACAGAAGATTCCCTAAACTACAAATTTTGCATACAGGAAGTTTTTCACTGGATTATATCTGAAACTAAGGTAAGGAAGGGGTAAAAGGAACTGAAGTTGAGTAAGAATTTAAGCTGGCATAATGGTGGTCACAGCCCATCCTGTGGGCAATTCTGGAGCTGAGATGGACCTTTAAAGATGTCCTTCATTAAAATAAAGGGCCTGGGATTTCTTTTTCTTAAATATATTTTATTGAACTACAGTTGATACACATTGTTGGGTTAATTTCTGCTATACAGCAAAATGATTCAATTTTATATATATATATATATATTTCATATTACTATTTTAATGTTATTATTAATTTGTCTTCCTTATTATTACATTTCTTCATTGATTTTGTAATTGGGTTTGCCCATACATTTTTAAGACACATTTATATATATTTTAGCCCTGCATTCCTTGAGCACCCTCTCCAATATTCAACTTACAGTTGCCTCTGCCACAATGCCCATATAGTGCCTGTAGAGAAACAGTTCTTTAGGATGTCAGTGCCACCCCATGATGATGAGAAAATTAAAGTGCAATCTTGACAACTGATGTCTGGCATTTGGCCTAGTTCCCTTCAGATATGTTGTCATGTTCCCATGCTGGAAATCAATATTTTTCACAGAATATCAACATCAGATATGGGTTATCTGTGATCATGATGGAAGGCGACAAAAGTTATACCATTATATATAAAAAAGCGTGGAAACCAATACACAGTACAACCACATAGATGACCAAACATCCCTCCTCACCAGCTAACTTGAGTGGCTACTGCTTCTCTTCCAAAGGCAACTCATCTTAGCTTCATTCCTCTAACATCCCATGTAGAAATCAGTATGACCCCAGTCACTGACTACACCCACTCTAAAACACTCCCATTTTCTATGAAGTCTCCTTCCATTCACTGTATTGCAGCACTGTTTATAATAGCCAGTACATGGAAGCAACCTAGATGCCCATCAGCAGACGAATGGATAAGAAAGCTGTGGTACATATACACAATGGAATATTACTCAGCCATTAAAAAGAATTCATTTGAATCAGTTCTAATGAGATGGATGAAACTGGAATCCATTATACAGAGTGAAGTAAGCCAGAAAGATGAAGACCAATACAGTATACTAACGCATATATATGGAATTTAGAAAAATGCTAACGATAACCCTATATGCAAAACAGAAAAAGAGACACAGATGTACAGAACAGAATTTTGGACTCTGTGGGAGAAGGCGAGGGTGGGATGTTCTGAGAAAACAGCATTGAAACATGTATATTATCAAGGGTGAAACAGATCACCAGCCCAGGTTGGATGCATGAGACAAGTGCTCGGGGCTGGTGCACTGGGAAGACCCAGAGGGATGGGATGGAGAGGGAGGCGGGAGGGGGGATCAGGATGGGGAACACATGTAAATCCATGGTTGATTCATGTCAATGTATGGCAAAAACCACTACAACATTGTAAAGTAATTAGCCTCCAACTAATAAAAATAAATGGAAAAAAAGTGAAAGTGTTAGTCTCTCAGTCATGTCCAACTCATTGTGAACCCATGGGCCATAGTTCACCAGGCTTCTCTGTCCATGGGATTCTCCAGGCAAGAATACTGGAAAGGGTTGCCATTTCCTCCTCCAGGGGATCTTTCCAACCCAGGGATGGAACCTGGGTCTCCTGCATTGCAGGAAGATTTTTTACAGTCTAAGCCACCAGGGAAATCCCTTTCAATTCACTGAGGGCTGTCCAAATCTTATAACAAGTGCCTGTTCATCACCTTGGTTCCTTTGTCACATTGAGTTTTAAACACAGCTCTGTTTGACTACAAGTGTATGATCTTTGGGCTTCCCCAGTGGCTCAGATGTAAAGAATCCACCTGCAATGTAGGAGATAGAAGCAGGAGACACTGGTTTGATCCCTGGGTTGAGAAGATCCCCAGGAAGAGGGCATGGCAACCCACTCCAGTATTCTTGCTTGGAGATTTCCATGGACAGAGGAGCCTGGCAAGCTACAGTCCATATGGTGGCTCGGAGTCAGGAATGATTGAAGTGACTTAGCATGCACATAGCACATAGGACCTTTGCCTTTCTTTTTTTTTTTTTTTTGCAATGACAGTGATGTTGAATATCTTGGCTCAATTCATATTTTCTAGGTTCTGTCTGTGTTGCCTTTCTCTAAGTCCATATCCATAGCTTCCAGGGGAATTCAATCCAAGTACTTTTCCCATTATCTTTCCATAAATTGAAGAAATGTATCCATGCTGTATGGCTTTCCACAATATATCTGGATCAGTCTCCCATCTTAAAAGAAACATTTTAAACTACTTTATTAAATAATTTTGAATCAGGAGCCCAGCAGGTCTACCACTTCAGCCTGCTCTCCATTTTTTTTTTTTTTATCTTTATGTCCTGCAGAGATGTTTATCTTGTCTGAAATCCTCTTTAAAACATGCTGCCTTTCTCTTTACCTGTAGTGTTGTGTGTTTTGGGGAGGGCAGAAGTTAACCATAACAGAGCCAACTTGACCAACGAAATAGCACTCATATGTTGGTATTATGTACCTCAAATTTTAGACAGAATAAATTGAACTTTGCTTATAAAATCAAAGTCTCTTAACAACCAGCATAAATCTATTTCTTTTTTCTATCCCCAAGACAACTCACTTTCATGAATGTGATATATCTTTTCTATTTATATTTTTCTACTTTTCTATGGAACATGTGGAAACATGTACAATTTATTATTCTTGATCTGTGCTTTAAAATTTATGCAAATAGCACCATTGTATTTGCATCATAAAAAAAATACTGTTGAGTGTATTTTCACTCAATAGTCTGGTTTTAAATCTGTCTATGCTGGTAACCATATTTGAGGTATTTCCTTTTGACTGCTGCATCATAACAGTATATTTAAATATCACTCTTTAATTGAAGGACATTATCACTGGAAAATAAATATACCATTTTCATTATAGCCACCAGAGAAGCACACACACACACACATACACACACACATACACACACATACACACACACACACATATATGCATATGGATATCTTAGAGAAAGCACATGTGCTAAAGCCACTTGGAGATGTTCAAAGCATCCTGTAGGGCATGTTTTTTTCTTTCGAGAATTAGGCTAGATTTTAACTATACTTGAATTCCCCACTTTTATAAGATATCTGAAATGTCTCTATGTAGTCTATTCTCTGTTTTTCATGAGATAATTTGAAATTTGTGCAAAGTTGGGTCACTTAAGTCTTCTCTTTCCTATCCTGCTGATTTTAATAGCTTTTCTGCATTTGAAGGGTTAATACTTAAATGAATAAGTTGATGTGTCCAATAATCTGGAGCAATGACTATATAACAGCATTTTAAATTCTACAGAAAATTTCTTTTTATCTTCCTAAGGTTTAGGAAAATCCTTAATTATAGTTCTTAACTTGACTTTAGATCTGGAATTTAAATGTGACTTCTATTTATCTACCCCCTACCTTGTGGTCTAGTAGTTTTACATTGTGATTATTCCTTTCCTGAGAAAGCCTAAATGAAGTGTAGCTAATTTAGAAGGTCAGAGAAAAGAGCAGAAGGAATAAAAAGACTGTAAGTATTGTGCAGACATGTCTGATTAGAAAGAATGGTGCAGGAAGGGCCAGTTTCAGAAGGATACAGCCCTTGAGGGATCTGGTCTTGGATTTAGAATTTTATTTCTGAGTCTCTACATGCTAATTAAAGAAGCTGACCATTTAATATTTAATATTTTGTCTCATTTTATTCATTCAATTTCCTCTAAAATACATTAATTTTTGGTTCTTGCCATGTTAAAAAAAAAAATCCTGTAATGGCCATTGTTATTTGAAGACAGAATTTTGTTTTTTATAAAAATAGGTGCAACTTTGAAAAAAAAAAAATAGGTGCAACTTTGTATAGGAAGTATTCCAGAAGGAGACTGAAACTTTGACATGGACATTTCCTAACAAGAAAGAGAAGCCACGATGGCCAGTTAGCAGTGGTTTAGTATCTTGAGTTTCCCTGCAAAGCAGAGGCTAGGAAAGGCCATAAAAATAACAACCTGACCATTATTGACCCCAAAGCATGGTCTCAACACAGTGCCAGAAAGTGATTTCATGAAGGTTCTGTAGAAGACCCAAAATCTCTGTTGGCAGTTCTTCTCTTCTCATAAGAATCTAATAATTATAACCATTAGTTTTCAGAATTAGATTTCATTCCCAAGCCTTTTTACATTGTTAGATACTATAGTCGATTTTAAAGAGCATATACTTGGATTTTAAAAACTCAATCTGAAGGTCTCTGGTTTTAAATTGCAAAGTTTAGCCTCTTTATATGAACATTCATTACTCAAACATTTAGATTTATTTTATCTTTTTGGTTCTATTTAGTCTCTATTTTCTTTGATTATTTTTTTCTGAATTTTCGTAAGATTTATCTAGTGTTTAAATTTCTATATGACACCAACTATGTGCAATGTACACATTTCAATTTTACTCTTTCAATGACTTGTTTAGTTGCTAAGTTGTGTCTGACTGTTTTCTGATCCTAGCCCACCAGGCTGCTCTGTCCATGGGATTCCTCAGGCAAAATACTGGAGTGGGTTGCCATTGCCTACTCCAGGGGGTCTTCCCAACCCAAGGATCAAACCTGCATTTCCTTCACAGGCAGATTCTTTGCCACTGAGCCATCAGATGTCTTATCACTTTATTATTAGCATACATATTATTTCAGATATTTAGATATCTTAATGAAGAACTTTTACTTCCTGCTGATTTAAACCTCCTAAGTTTCCATATTTTTAAATTTATTAGGATAGTTTGTCATTTTAAGACAATACTTACTATTTCATAATTATGACTTAGATTTATATAGCTATTTGATTAATTTCTGTGATCACTTTGGGTAATTGTACCTTTAGTCCATGTAACAGTAACACTTTTATCATAGTATATGCTTTAAGAATAGTGGGTCTGTGAGAAGTAAAAATTCTTAGTGGTATATGACTAGCATACTAAGTCACATCAGTCATGTCCAACTCTTTGTGATCCTTTGGACTATGGCCCACCAGGCTCCTCTATCCATGGGATTCTCCAGACAAGAATACTGGAGTGGGTTGCCATGCCCTCCTCCATGGGATCTTCCTTACCCGGTGATTGAACCCTCATCTCTTTATGTCTCCTGGATTGTTAGGTGGTTCTTTACCGGTGGTGCCACCTAGGAAGCCCAGTATATGTCTAAAGTGCTTTTATTTCACTCTCAGTAATGAAGGAAAATAAAACTTGTTATAGGATTCCAGACTGAACTTTTCTGTTCAGTATCTGAAAGACATTCTCAAGTCTCTTTTACTCAGATTAGAAATCTGAGTCAATCTCTTTGCCATTCCATCATAGCTAATATCATTTTCACCCTAATTGCTTTGTCCTTCCCCTCTTATTTTCAGGGTTTAATCTTCTTTTTATTTAATGTATTAACAAATGTGCTTAAAATGTATCTTTCTCAGTATATATCCATTTTTCAAATATGAGGATTAATATCTTTCTTTAATTTCAAATAATTTTCTATCACTTAATCTCTATTCTCTAGTAACAATTTTGAGAATGCTAATAATTAAAGTTTTCTTGGTAAGCTCTTTTTCTCTTAAATTTTGCACCTAGTTTATTTCTTCTAACTCTCTTGATTCATTTGAAGCATTTCTTCACTTCTCTCATGTAGTTTGCTGATTCTGATACTAGTTGTGCACAGTTTTAAAGACTTCCTGTTTTTTCCCAATGACTATATTTTATTAAAACAATTAATTTTTTTCCAAATGTGTCTGTTTTTATTTGGTGGGTATTCTCACCTCCCCTCTGATTAAAATACAGATACTTTAAAAATACTTTTACATTTTTTAAAGAACTTTTAAAAATGTACTGTTACCCTAATTTAATCAGCATAAATTTGCCCTTTTGTTGGATCTATTGAAATCATATCAGTTTTGTATCAATCATGGGTTTGAGCTTCCTCTTGAAATACAAAATATTTTTGTGAACTCATCTTTGAATATGCTTTCAAATGAGTGAGTGAGTGAAGTTGCTTAGTAATGTCCGACTCTTTGTGACCCTATGGACTGTAGCCTACCAGACTCCTCTGTCCATGGGATTTTCCAGGCAAGAGTACTGGAGTGGGTTGCCATTTCCTTCTCCTGGTGAATACACTTTTAGATCCTCAAAAATTGTGTATTATATTTCTTTGTTTATCATGGAATTGCTGAGAAAAATCATGGAATTAAATGCAGTTTATCAGCTGTTTGAGGTTTATAGTCATTACAGAGATATATCTAGGATAAGAATCTCTTGCCTGTGTTTTACCAAATTAGCAATGACTGGAAAACGTGAGAACATTTGGCATTCTGTCTTTTAGGGATGATGAAGAAAATTTATTTCTGAGTTGATAGTCTTCAGTTGGTCGAGTTGTCTACATTAATATCCTCAAAGAGTTGGACCCTACTTCCAGGCTCAGTGAACACAGTAACTTAGTAAGGGTCACATGGTTACCAACCCAGTTTGAGAACGTCAGTAAATATAAATGCATGCATCTATCCCTAATGACAGAGTTTAGGCTTGTAAAAATGAACTCTGATCATAAGGACCTCTTGATATCAGAGACTATTCATCTTTGTACACCCCCATAGTATGTGCAGTGCCTTTCACATTATAAACACTGAGTTTTATATATTGTCTTCTCCATAGCATTTATTCTCTTTCCATCTCTCTCTGCAACCACTCATTACGTATAGCAATTTGAAATCGCATTAGGAAAAAGAAAAAACACAGATCCAGTCATCATTGTTAGGATTGTCAAGCCCACAGTAAGATGCCCACTACTTTGTCAGTTTAATTTAGTTCTTTTACCTTAAATCCCAATAGTACCACCTTTAAGCTCTTTTCTTCATCCTTTATTTAAAAATCATTATCCAGGTCTGAGTAACCTTCATAAAATCTGCTGGGACCATTGAGGAACTATTGTTCTAAAAAAGTAGGTTAGTCTTTATCTATAAGGGTTTCTTCCCTTTTTCATATAAAGAACTTGATAAGTAAAATCAAAATTATAAGAACACATAAAATACGAGTTGATCATAGAAACAATAATGAAAATTGCTTGTGACATTTTCCCTATAGAAAATTATTCTGTTCAAGATACATCTTTCTCATACTGCCCCAAAGATTTAGTTACTGACAAAGCAAACCAGCCAATTCAGTTCAGTCGCTCAATTGTGTCTCTTTGAGACACCACGGACTGCAGCATGCAAGGCTTCCCTGACCATCACCAACTCCCGGAGCTTATGCAAACTCATTCCATCAAGTCAGTGATGCCATCCAACCATCTCATCCTCTGCTGTTCCCTTCTCTAAGTGTAAAGTTATCTCATGGTTCGTTGCCCCTTATGTCAGTATTAGAGAAAAAACTTGAGCTTACAATGATTCAGAAAGTATCAGATGACCAAAGTTTCATTTATTAACTGATTTTTGTGGTAAATGTGTTTTGTACACAAACAAGAAGAGGCAAAAAATCAAATATTACCCCATTCTTAAAATTATGTTTTCTTATGAGTGTAGACTATTAGTGAATGTAAACAGTAAGCTATGCAAACTCAACAGTAAATATTCATTAACTGATAAGTACCAAGTGTAATATATCTTGTATACATAGTTTTGTTTCATTATTTTTAATGGTGAGTCTCACTCTCTTATATAAAAGTGTACAGTAACTCATAAACCTCCCAGCACTATGAAGCATGGCTTTTGTCAGTTTCTTCTGCATGGGTTAATTTTTCCATTCAATGTAGGAATGAGTTGACTCAGCTAGGATTCTAAAAATTGTGTTTGCTGGCAAAGAAAGAAGGAAATTGGCAGACATTCCTAATCCAGTTATTGTTTGACTTAAACACTCTCGCTGCCAACTACAAGGGAAAGCGGAGGAAAAGGAGCAGAAATAGGCTTAAAATTTATTTGTTGATTTGGTGGAAAAGCACAATATAGTCTCACTACCTTAGTTGCTTTTCATGTTTTCTTTCATTCTTTTTAGTCTTGAGGATTTGGAAATGATGTCTTGGTACAAAGTTACAATTTAAATCATGTAGCCATTTGCTGTTTTCATTTAAGAGAAACGAATTCCCCATGGAAATAGAAGGGAAACAGCAGTTCCTGCAGCATCTCATTTATTTAATCAGTGAGAGGAAACAAGTGTTTGGCACTTCCAGAAAACCCAGAGATACTTTCTTGCTTGTAGGGATGATCAAAGAATCAGCCAGTTAGAGCATTTTCTAATAAACATTCCTTTGCAAGAAATCTTTGCTAGGGAGGGTGGGGCTACAAGGACATACATGCTTAGAATTCTGAGAATTTTAATGCTAGATTTTAACCTAAAAATTATCCGCAGTACAGAATACAAAGAACCCAAACATCACAGCCTGGTTCTTATTTCTATCTATTCTTAAAGTGCAATGGTTCAACCTCCCACTGATTCTATGTGGTAACTGCAAACAAGATGCTTAAAAAGTGCTTTTCCCTTAATTTTTATGTAGGTGGAAACCATATGACCTATTCACCATGAGAGTAAGCAACCTCTCTTTTGCAAAAGATCCAGATGTTCTGAGTGCTTAAAGAACAAAACAAACACCTTTAATGCTTGTCTTAATATGTCATTCTAATGAGGCTTCCCTGACTTATATTTTTAGATATTTAAAAAATGTGGACCATTTTTGAAGTCTTTATTGAATTTGTTACAATATTGCTTCTGTTGTTTATGTTCTGGTTTTGGGGCCCCAAACTGTGGGATCTTAGATCCCTGACCAGGGATGGTACCGATATCCACTGCATTGGAAGGCCAAGTCTTAAACCCCTGGACTGGCAGAGAAGTCTCTTCTTAACTTACTAATGCAAACATAGATTAGTTCTCCCCATTTCTAGAATTAGAGTTTTTCTGTGGTTGGTAGAATGCCCCTTAGAACTTCATGCTTAGCTGCTCAGTCATGTCCAACTCTTTAGTACTGTGGTCGTGCGTGAGTGCCTGCATGCTAAGTCACTTCAGTTGTGTCCAACTCTTTGTGACCCTACGGACGGTAGGCCGCCAGGCTCCTCTGTCTATGGGATTCTCCAGGCAAGAATACTGCAGTGGGTTGCCATGCCCTCCTCCAGGGGATCTGCTCGTCCGCTGCACCTCTTATACCTCCTGCATTGGCAGCAGGTTCTTTACTACCAGTGCCGCTTGGGAAGCCTCTACTATGGTCAGAAGCTCTCAATCATAAATTAAACTATCAGTATATCTCTTACTGTGTTTCTTGAAAGGCTTGCTTTAGAATCAGTCTGCTTGATAAAAATGCAAATATAATCCCATACCAACTGAATCTCTATTCTGAGATGTGGGACTAGGAATCTGAGTTTTTAAAGTTCCCCAACTGAATCTTTTATATACTAAAATTTGGAAAGTATTTTCCAGATCCACCTCTTACATATACCTCCTTTACCTGTCTAATCATCATATATCTATAAATTACCAGCCAAGTATGCTAAATAATTTACTATTATTAAAGTAAAATTTAAAATAGCACTAAATACCTTCATTTAAGAACTTTTACTTGGGAGTAAATTTTAGTCTCCATTTTCACATCTTCTCTAAGACTTTAGGTAAGTTACTTCACCCCTTTAAGTTATCAATCCATGGGTGTTATAAAGGTTATCTAGATAATCCATGCAGAGCACTTGGCATCAGCCAAAGTAATGTCAGGTAATGATAAGACAATGCCATTTACTGAGAGCAGAATACATACATGCTGGCTCCTAAGTGTTTTGCATCTATCAACTTATTTGAATATACAGCAAAGTGGTGAGACAGATGATTTAATATCTGTAATTTATAGATGAGAAAACTGAGGCAAATGTGAGATAATTTACTTATTCAAAATTACAGAGTTTATAACTAGAAAATCCCAAAACTAGGATTCCAGAACAAGGAATTTATTTGAGAAATGCAGAGAAGCCTGGCAGGGGAGTGTGTCAGTGATAACAAGGAAGCAAAGATAGTCAAGAAAGGGCTCAAAATTAGCTGACACTGTGGGTAGTTCAACTTTATAATATAATGGGGAAAATCTGGAGACAGTGTAAGTGCCATACCTGGAAGTTATCACAGCTGGGTCAAGAAAGCTGGGGGAATTTTAGAGTGAATACTGGGTCATTAATTGATGGATATTCCTGTGCTTTTAATTCCTGCACTTATCATATTTGAACAGTCTTGGCTTTCATTGATGAGAAAAGAAAACAAAAACCAGTAAAACTTCAGGTACAGAAATGCAGATTCTGGAAGTAAGATCCAAGCAGGAATACGGGCTAGACATAAAGAGATTTTACTGCTGCAGTGCCCACCTAGAATGGACACTTTCTTTCTAGAAAAGTCCTACACAGCATAAGATGATATCTATTATACCCTATCGCTTACCTGTATTTTAATCCTGACACAAATGCAGCCTTAACAGTTTTAACATATTTCATATGCCCTAATTGTTTTTGCTCTTACCAGTCATTCTTGTCTTTTAAACGGCAAATAAGTTGATTGATTTATTGTAGTATTTATTACTAGATGCAGAGTGGATCAACATGCAAAATAAATTGAATCTAATCTCAAAAAGCATGTATTCTAAAAGAAATCTCAGACAAATTCATAGATATGGTGTGCACACCTAATTGCAATAAATGAAAGAATTTTGTATAGAGTTAGTCAACACAGTGTTCTTTAGTTGTAGTTTTAGGTCAGAATTCAATGCATTCAGTCTGTGTATAATTATGAATGCCTTCTAAGCCATGTTTGTCCTAAACACTGGGAATTAAGTCATAAAATTCATATTACTAGAGACAGACAGGTTCATACACAAAAATTAAAGGTAATTTCATTGAGGGTTAAGTAACATGCAATGTACAAAGACAGACTAACTAAATGGAGAGTCATTATGTACAAATGGTCACTTTAGTTTTGGTGATTGAGAAAATGGAACTACTCAAAGACAAGAGGAATGATGAGATATAGGGAAATTGGGGGCTGAGGAAAATGATCATGGTAAAAAAACAGAGTAATGAAGACCTAAATTTAAGTCAGAAAAGAACAGACTGATAAATTTACTAAATTTTTACTGATAAAAATTACTAAAAGCCTCCATGTATCAAGTAACTACTGTGTGTTAAGACATTTACATATATCATTAGCTAATTTCTCTGTACTTTTGCACAGTGATATTATCTGTGCTTTATGAACTGGGATATTGAGAGGTAAAATAAAAATGATAAAATGCCATTGAACTAATATTTCCCACAGTGGTGGCAAAATCTGAACACAAGTCTGTCTAACTTGAAATATCTTTACTTATTCAGTGGTTCCTAACTTGGGGGTAGCCTATTCAGAATTAACTGGTTTGTGTTAGTCGTAGGCATATGCGTTATCTCCCAGGTGTTCTAATATGAAGCAGGGAGGTGGTCCATTATCCTGCATCTTGCTTCAAATAGAAAAATTAATAGGGATTGACCTGTCTCTGGTAGGCATGCTGTATGTGTCATCTCCTTTAGTTCTCAAGTCAATTCTACAGAGTATTATTAAGTTCATTTTTAAAAGGAGGAAGATAATTAGATTCAGAAAATTTGAACATAGTGGTAGGAAGTGGGAAGCCTGATTTCTGACTGTCTACTTATATAAACATCATATTCACAAGTCTATTGATATTCACCATTGTTAATGACCATTATAAATATTCTAAAATTCATAGAAGGACTCCATGGACCCCACAAAGCACAGATATGGCCTTACTAGGCCCATTCAGTATGACCAGGACATCCTACTTATTATGAGAGAATTGAAGGATACATTCCCTGGTGGCTCAGCTAGTAAAGAATCTGCCTGCAATGTTGGAGACCTGGGTTCGATCTCTGGGTTGGGAAGATCCCCTGGAGAAGAGATAGGCAACCTACTCCAGTACTCTTGCCTGGAGAATTCAGAGTTAGACACCACTGAGCAGCTTTCACTTTCACTTTCAAAGGATACATAATGTATTATCATGACATAATTTAATTCATAGATTTTAATTCATCAAGAGAAGGGGTTTGCTACCTTTTATCTTACCCAACAGATTTTGTTTCATACTTTACTCATAGTAGAGACTACCTACTGAAGTTTTCCTCTGCTTCTCCTCCTATAGTCTGGAAGAGGCTTCCACCTGGGGTAATGTTGACCTGAGTGTTTTGCATGACTCTCCCATGGAGAAAGACTGGATAAAGCTGGGTGGAAAGGAAACACTTTCTATTTCAAAAAGTTAGAGTGCTTTAGGCAGTGTCAGAATGTACGGTTCAGGATTTTTAGAGATACAGGACACCAAGAGAAACTATAAATGCTTGGGTTTCTAGAGCTTTTCCATCAGAGTCAATAGCCAGTTCCAGGATCAGCCAGGTTTTTCTGTAAAGGATTAACTAATAAATATTTTCAACTTTGTGACTCTTAGGTCTCTGCTGTACTTTTTCAAATCTGCTGCCATTGTAGTGATAAAGCAGTCATAGATAATATGTGGATGAATGAGCATGACTGTGTCCCAGTAAAATCTATTTACAAAAACAAGCAGCATGCCAGATTTGCCTTCTGACCTTGGTCAAAGAAAATCTAGTTTACCAACTCTTGATCTAGTTGGATGAAAAAGGGCTTTAGGACCCTCTGAAAGTCGGGTGTCAGGTTAGCTGGTAAACACTTAGAGTTAGAGTTGAAACCTTAAAGGATGAACTGGAAATAGTCTGACTCTCACAAGATCTGAAAACCACATTAAAATTAATAAAGTTCTGAATGATATGGCTAACTTGTCAGTAATGTTGCTGAAGTATTATACCATAGCCTCCTGCACAAAGTATATAGAGATCTTCTGCATAGGAATATATAAATATCCAAAGTTTTAAATCCTATATGTATTTCCCATACATGATATCTGAAAATCAATGAAAAATAAACAGGCACATTGGAGAAATATTCACATGATCAAAAACAGGAAAGTGTATCTGTACAAAGTTGCTAGAAGCAGACTATACAACAGCTACACTTAAAATGTTCAGGAAAGAAAAAGACAAGTTTGAAGATTTCAGTAGATAACTAGAAAATGTAAAGAAGGCTAAAAAGGCAATTATGTAATTGAAAAACAAAATTTTATAACTCTGTTTAAGAGTCGATTTGATCTAGCTGCATATAGAAGAAATAGATACAGAACAGGAAAAAAATGTATAGAATATTGCCCAAAGATCAAAAAGATTAAGAATATAATGATGGCTGGTTCATGTTGACGTATGGCTGAAACCAACACAATATTGTAAAGCAATTATCCTTTAATTAAAAATAAATAATTTTTTTAAAAAAATCACAGATCTGCCACAAAAAAAAAAAAAGAATATAAAATAAGGGTTAGGAACACAGAGTCTAATGAGAGAAGATGTATTGTCGGCATAACTGGACTCTAAGAAAAGAAAAAGAAAGAAAATGGAGTAGAGGTATAAAAATATATTTGATGAAACAATGGCTAAGGATTTCCTAAAGATGAAAGACACAAACAGATTTAAGAATCTCAGCAAAAATTTCAACAGCAAAAATCTGAAAAAAGCAATACCCAGGCACATTACTTTCAAACTGCCAAAACCAAACACAAAAGGGCATCTTAAAAGTAGCCAGAGTTGGTGGGGGTGGGGGGGTGGGCGGAGATGGCATTTTACTTTCAGAGACAACATATAAGACGGGCAGCTGACATCTCAAAAGAAATACTGAATACCAATGAGTTGTATTTTCAAGTGCTGAAAGAACCCATTTGCTTAAAATTCTATACATAAGGAAATAACCACTGAAAAACAGATAAAAATATAAGCAAATGCAAGTTATCAACTGTTTGTTACCCAGATCTGCACACACACACACACACAAGTTAGTAATACTAAAGGGTGATCTTCAGGAAGACAAAGAACTCCATTGTGAAAATTCACTAATGCAGAAACTGTTTCAGAATATATCTTCTTTTCCAAGTATTTATGAAACTTTTACAACAGTTGACCAAATACTTAAAATAATTCTAAACATATTTCAGAAAACTGAAATCATTCATTGTTTTTCATTTGATATTAAATTAAGCTGGAATTGAACTTTTAAAAAATCAGAAATTCTCCAAAAGTTTGGATATTAAGAACTGCACTCCTAAATAATTCTTGGATAGGAGAAATAATAATCAAAATTAGAAAACATTGAAATGATTAATGACAAAAATACTGCACATTGAAATTTGCAATATGCAGCTAAACTGTGGTTAGTGAGAAAGCATAACTTTTTTGTTTTTGCTTATATATTTTAAAAAATCAGAAATTCTCCAAAAGTTTGGATATTAAGAACTGCACTCCTAAATAATTCTTGGATAGGAGAAATAATAATCAAAATTAGAAAACATTGAAATGATTAATGACAAAAATACTGCACATTGAAATTTGCAATATGCAGCTAAACTGTGGTTAGTGAGAAAGCATAACTTTTTTGTTTTTGCTTATATATTTTAAAAATTATTTTGAAGTAAATTTGATTTACTACAGATGGTAAATTCTGTTTTAGCTTCAGGTGTATAGCATAGTGATTCAGTATTTTTGGAGACTGTATTCCTTTATAGATTATTATAAGGGCTTCCCAGGTGATTCAGCGGTAAAGAATCTGCCCGGAATGCAGGAGATGCAGGTTCAATCTCTGAAACAGGAAATGATAACCCACTCTAGTATTCTTGCCTGGGAAATCCCATGGACAGAGGAGCCAGGCAGGCTACATTTCATCGGGCCTCAAAGAGTCAGACACAACTTAGTGACTGAGCATTCACTCATACACAAGATAATGGGTAAAATTCCCTGTGCTATACAATAAATCCTTGATGCCTATTTCTTTGATTATATAATACTTTATACCTGTTAATCCTATATCTATAATTTGCCCCTCCCCCATTCCTTCTCCCCTTTGCTAATCACAAATTTGTTTTTTTTATTTCTGTGAGTCTGTTTCTACTTTGCATATGCATTCATTTGTGTTACTTTTTGGATATCACATACAGTGATGTCATATAGTATTTGTCTTTCTCTGCGACTTAAATTCACCAAGCATACTTTTAGGTCCATCTACATTTCTGCAAATGGCAGTATTTCATTCTCTTTATGGTTGAGTAACATTCCAATTACATTCACATCTTTATTCATTCATCTGTTTATGGACACTTAGGTTGTTTGCATCTCTTGGCTCTTGTAAATAGTGCTACAATGAACACTGGGATGCTTATATCTTTTTGCATTAGTGTTTTAGTTTTTTCTGGATAAAATTACTGGATCATATGGTAGTTCATTTTTTAGTTCTTAAAGGTACTGTTTTTCATAGTGGCTGCACCAATTTTCATTCCAATAAACAATGTACAAGGGTTCCTTTTATCTCCACATCCTCTCAAACATTTGTTGTTTGTAGACATTTTAATGATGGCCACTGTGACAGATGTAAAGTGATAGCTTATTGTGCTTTTGATTTGCATTTCTCTAATAATTAGCAGTGTTAAACTTAGAAATCATAACTTTTAAGTCAGTTATTATTAAACAAGAAAGGTAAAAAAAATCAATAGTCTCAGAAAGAATATCAGACAAAATATGGAATTATATAAATTTTAAAAAAAGAAGAAATTTTGAAATAGAAGCAAAAAGTAAAAGAAAATAAAGTCAAAATTTGGTTCTATTAGGTTAATGCAGTTGATAACCCCTGGATTGAAAATTAAAAAACAAAACAAAACACAGAGAAGCCACTAGTATCATGAAAGAAGGAAGAACATTACTATAAAACTCAGAGATATTAAAAAGATGATGAGGTTATGATTTTAAAACTTATGTCAGTAAATTAGATTGTGTAATTTAATAGATGTAAATTTTACATATATAATTACTAAATTTGAATCAGGAAAGAATAGAAAATCAAGATGGTCTATAAATGCTAAAGAAATAAAGCACATTTAAAATTTCCTACAAAGAAAATTCCAAGCTCAGACCCAAACCCACAGACAAATTCTTCCAAATATTAAAGGAAGAAATAACACCTATTTTAGAGGAAACCTTTCAGGAAAGAAGAAACATTTTGCAATATATTTTATACATGCTAAGTTGCTTCAGTCATGTCCAAGTATTTGTGACCCCATGGACTATAAGCCCACCAGGCTCCTCTATCCATGGGATTTTCCCAGGCAAGAATACTGGAGTGGGTTGCCATTTCCTTTCAGGGGATCTTTCTCACCCAGGAATATATTTTATAAGGCCAGCATAAATTTTTAACCAAAATCTGGCAAGGACATTATGGGAAAGAAAAATCAAAGTTTAATGTTCCTCATGAACATAGATACAGAATTATAAGTTCATGCAACAAATTCAGTGAACCTGAATTCACTGAACTGAGCCTTCCCATAAAACAAGAACCTACCTCACAAAGAACTTCCACTTATTCTGCTATTGTAATATTATTCTAACATTTGAAAAAACATCACCATACTATACTATATTATCTGAATAAAGAAAAATCATTTGCTTAGTTCAATAGATGTAGAAATAGCAATTGACAAAATTCAATATATGTTTATTAAAAAAAGATACTTATTATAAAAATTCCTAGCAATCTTAGTAGAATAACAGTAGTGGTGAATTTCCTGATCTGAATACATATTTTGAAAAACTGTACCTGACATGATACTTAGTCATGACATGTACTAGATGCTAAATAACTTTGTTTTTCCTTCCCCTTAACACTTATATAATGGCTTAAAAAATAATAAAATCTGATGCTTACCAAGTGCTTATTATAAATGAATCTCAGTATATTTCACATGCATTATTTAATTTAATCATTCCAGCTTTCTCAGGAGGTAGAGTTTCTGAAGTTTAAGCAGCAGATAGATAGAGTATAACTGTGCCATTAAACTAATGAAAGATTAAAAATATTTACACTCTCTTTTCTCTGTTTGTAGAATATTTCAACACCTAACCATCTAAGTAATAACATTCTAGATTAGCCAAAATAAAAAGAAAAAAAAAAAGGCAATAATGTACCCTATCTTTTACTGATTGTAAGCAATTTGGAGCTGTTCATATTTCACATTTTGCCAACAGAGTGGTCACTACCAGAAAAATATTTAGTTTTACTCTTTGGTCAAAATGTATGGAAATATTTATTTTCTTGATGAATAGTAAACATTCCAAGAAAATCACAGAGCCATTTTCAGCTAAACCATTCAGCTCTGAAGGTTTGGCCAGACAAATCTTCCCAAGGGTTTGCTACAGCTCTTATCTTTATTTGCTTTGACTCTAAATTAATCTCTGTCATTGTATAGTTTGCTTGATTCACTGTCATTATGAAGCATTGAAATAAGGCAAATGTTTGCTTTAGGGACATTATTGCTTCAATCTGAAAGAAATTGATTCCTAATAATTCTACTTACAGCATAAAAATAGTCCAATCACATAGGTTCAAATGTAAGAGCTTTAAAACGTGGTCATTTCTGCCTCCTTGTCTTAAATAAGGGCTTGTGAGTAGCATTTTAGCCCCATGTCTTTTGTATTCCTTCAGGTCCTAAGATGATTTGGGTAGGTTTATTTAATTTTTTTTAAATTTCAAATCTTTATTTGAAATAAAATTTGCTTACTTATTTCAAAATATGTATGTTTCTTAGGTTTTATTATTATTCTATATTTCCAAAACAAATATAGGCTTCTGTCCATTTTATTTGTTTGTTGTATTAATACTCTTTTTGTTGCAATATAAAAATTACCAAAGAAAATAACATTATAAGATGGTGAAATTACATATCTAAATTCCTAACACAGAATGCTTTGTGATGCTTACAAAAAGCAAAGTAATCAGTCAATTTTGAGGTTAATTCTGTTTATTCAGCAAAATATCTATTCAACACATCCCTCGATTTTGATTTTGATGCCAGTATGTAAAAATAGAAGTACAGACCACCTGAGTATCATTTTTTTTTATGTATTTTCAAGTGATGCATCTTTTTTACTACTTTTCCACATTTTGCTTTGCCCATCTCAACTGCAGTGTTATTTTCCATTCCTTCCATTCAGCAGGTAGTAGAAGCAGGAAGAAATGAAGCTTGAGTTAGTAATTTGAGACTTTTACTGTATCTTCCATTAGCAAAAATTCACTGAACAAATTGGACACTTTGGTAGACTACTTAAAGTAAATAAAGTTTCTTTGGCTTGCTTGTGAGATCTATACTTTTCCAGCATTTATGATACATTACATTAACTAATCTTCTTCATCGCATATATTTTAATTTATAAAGATTATTCTAGGATCTCTGGATATCCAATTCTTCTTAAGCATGGAATTGTTACAGATAACTTAACAGAGAAGATAATTGAAATTTATGATTTATGAGGGCAGATAACTCCATGAATATTTTGTGTGGGTGGCAGTAAAATGTAAAATTTTGTTGTGGTGGAATGAAAATTGCATTGGTCAACTTGCCTGCATGCTAAGTCACTCTAGTCCTGTCTGAATCTGTGTGACCCCATGGACTGCAACCCACCAGGCTCCCCTGTCCCTGGCATTCTCCAGCAAAGAATACTGAAGTGGGTCGCCATGCCCTCCTCCACAGAATCTTCCCCACCCAGGGATCAAACCCGCGTCTCTTACATCTCCTGCATTGGCAGACAGATTCTTTAATACTAGTGCCAGCTGGAAAGTCTGTTGATCAACCTAGCTGCAGGTAAATTGTGGTGCTGCCCCAACGTTATTTCAAGCAATTTCCTTTTGGCTGTTTCAGCAGCCAGCCCCAAAGAGAAGATTGGTGCTCAGGACCCCCACCTGTAACTGCTTTGTGGACATTCATAGCCTTTAATGTAAAGTACATTACTGACCCATCATACCCGTTCCTCTTGAAAGGATGCCATGGGTGCCTTCCTTGCTTTATGTCAGTATCCTCAGATAACTTTTGGTATCTTTCAGTGCAATTCTTAGTATATCTGTGTCCTTTTATTCCAACAACTTCAGTAGCCATACACTTCAGAGGACTAACTTTGGGATATTAGACTCTCTTTATCTGGGCAGCAGTGATTAGGAATTTATGCCCATACCACCATCTGGGTCTTACTGGGAAAAGTTGGCCAAGATTTACTGTTAGGGGAGTATGAAGCCCAGTTAGCTTGCCTTAAAGATGGGCAAACACTGACATATAACGTTTATTCCAGAGCTTCACTAAAGGGTCATGGCCTGAAATTGCACATTTGTTTGGCTTCTTTCTCTTCTTCATTGAGTTCTCTTACTACTTATCAGATTCCCTGGGACCATTTCTATAATAAGCCACTTGCACATGAATCCTGGTCTCATGATTTATTGCTAGAGAACTTGATTTCAGACAGTTAGTAAAGATGGTTAGTAGTAAACCCAACAGATTAAGTGAATTTTGCAAAATCAAGACGTCACTGTATGGTAGATTGGGAAAGAAAGTGAAGTCGCTTAGTCGTGTCCGACTCTTTGCGACCCCACTGACTGTATCCTACCAGGTTCCTCCGTCCATGGGATTTTCCAGGCAAGAATACTGGAGTGGGTTGCCATTTCCTTCTCCAGGAGATCTTCCCCACCCAGGGATTGAACCCAGATCTCCAGCATTGTAGGCCATCTGAGCCACCAGGAACTTGAATTCAAATACAGCATATTTTTAAGCACACAAACTGCTACACGCTTATAGAATATACATTCATATGATTACATTTGGAATAGAACTTCTTATTATCAAAGTTTCCACAGAATAAATGCTTTAATTCACATTAGAGGAAAGGCCTGGGATGATGTTTGGAGGTGGGGACCCTTTGATGGAGCATATAGTCTAGTAAGTAGGGGTGACAGATAAGCAAAATTAAACATAATAAATCAGTATGATTTGAGGTTATAAGTGCTATTAGGAGAAAAATAAGAAAATCCAAAAAAGCTAAGAGAAATTAAGATCACAGGGTGCTATTGTATTTGTTGTTACTTAGTCACTCAGTTGTCTGATTCATTGTGTCCTCATGGACTGTAGCCCACCAGGCCCTCTGTCCATGAAATTTTCCAGGCAAGAATACCAGACTGGGTTACTGCTCCCTTCTCCAGGGGACCTTACTGACCGAGGGGATCAAACCTTTGTCTCCTGCTTGGGAGGCAGCTTCTTTACCACTGAGCCACCTGGGAAGCTGGCTTCAATAAATAGAGATATAAATTTCATCCTTGAGGAGTGAAATTTGAGCAAATATTTGAAGGAGGGGAGAGTGTTTTGAAATACCTGGGGAAAGAGCATCTCAGGAAGAGGGAACAACCAGTGCAAAGTCTACTACCTGGTGTCATGTAAGAGTAGCAAGGTTCTGGTGTGACTGCAGGAGAGGAAGTTGTGGGGAAAGAGAAAGTCATCCCAGAGTATGTAGGATCTCTTCATCCATCAGTAGAAAAGATTTTTGCTTATTCTTACACATATGCATGTTCATTTTTCTACCACATCATGCTAAGGCTGAAAGTTGTAAGGAATTGTGAGATAGAAAGCAGTTAAGACATAGTTGAAAGTATAGAAATGATTGCTTCTTAGGAAAGTGACCAACACTTGACTGAAAGTAAATTTGTGATCTTTGTTAGCTATGACTTAACTCTGCTGTATGTACTCAGCAGAGTTGACTTGTTGAGTAAATATGGATCCTGAGAAACCACAAACTATACAGCATTTGATTAGCACAGAGCTCCACAACCTGTTCTGATAGGACAAGATAAGTCTTTGAAATAATAGGTTTGAATTAATCTATTATACTTTCTCTTTGTGAAACACTTACTGTGGCTTTTTCTACTTAAAGTTCTACTCCTCCTGTTGGTCGAAGAGAGGATCTTCAGAGGAGCTGCTCCTTTCATATACACTACAGCTGTAAACCCACAGTGCATTGAACTAATTGTCTCTGAATTACTTCCATGATTAATCTGAAGGGCCTCACCAGTAAAGCCAAAGTCCTCTCTTTTGGATCACATTTTCCCTGCCTCTCCTGGTAGAAATTTTGCTTGATGCAAACAATGTCTTGGAATCTTTTCTTCTTCTTCTTCTTTTATCATAGTAGAAAGAACTTCGGCCTCTATTAGGAGACAGGAATAATTCACAGCTTCAAGTGAAGGAATAGCATGATCTGATCCATGGTTCACAAACATTCTTGCTGCTGTGTATTAGTAGGCATTACAGAATCAAGGATAGAAACAGAGAGATCTGTTGGGTTACTGAAGGAAGCGAAGTGTAGTGGGTACTGTTGGTGGAGTTCTGACCCACCATGCCCCGAGATTGTTGGCCGCTGATGACTATCACGAGTTTCCTCTGCCGGAATTGCTTCTAGGTGTATGGAACTGCTTGTCCTGGGAGCAACTAATATCTATTGAGTGTTCAGTGGTGTGTGGGGGAGGGGGATCCCCTAAGAGCAGTTCCAGCTCCAGAGTTCTCTGTGAAATCAGCTGAGGCCCCCATTGCCACGGCAAGTCACGTCTTCCTTTGCCCAGTTCTGCTTCCCAAGTATTCACTCCCCCACAGCCGTTGCTCAGGCACAGGAACATTCCTTCCACAACCTCCGGAGTGGAATCTCCATCTCTCAGTGTGGTTCCAGTGTTTACTGCCTATAATGATTTGCAAAGAGAATGCATACTGTGGAGAAAGACATGCAGTCTCAGTAAAGAGCAACTGATTTGCCATCATCTGAGATGGAAAGAATGGTGAGTAGAGCAAGTTTGAGTGAATGGCTGAGGTTAAATTTTGGACATACTGTGTCTGAGATATCAATTAAATGCTCAAGTAGAAGGACCACGTAGGCAGTAGGTTCTGTAAAAATGGGTCCAAAAGAGATTAGGATAGAGAATTAAACTTGGCAACAATTAACATATTGATGGTTTTAAAGTTATTATTTTTTGCATGGAAGAGAACATACTCTGTATAATCTTACATCAAAGAAGGATAAAGTCTGTAATGACTTTTGGATTTTATTGAAGACTTCATGGAAAATTGTTTGAAAATTTTGGTGTGTAGTTAAAAATTGTGTGCTCTCTGTTGAATGTGGAATTCTGCAGTTGGTGTTGCTGTTTGGTCACTAAATCTTTTGCAACCCCATTGAACTGTAGCCCACCAGGCTTCTCTGTCCATGGGATCTCCCAGGCAAGAATACTAGTGTGGGTTGCCATTTCCCTCTCCAGGGGATCTTCCTGACCCAGGGATCGAAATTGCGTCTTCTGCATTGGCAGGCAGATTCTTTACCCCTGAGCCACCAGGGTTAACAGTATTACGTGTTATGTGTGTATATGTACATGTAAATATGTGCATACATACATGTATATATCTTTCACATATATGCATATGTATAACCAATAAAATTATTATGTATAACATATATGTGCAATATTTGTACTTAATAATGTTATTTTATCTTTAGTAACATAGCCTCTTTTACTTCAGCTTGATCTGTATGTTTCTGAGACAGGTTTGTTAAGTGTCTTTATGGATCCTCCCTGTTCCATAGCTCTCGGTTGTAGGTTTATATATTTTGCAAATGCATTGTTAAAGCCATATATTTTATGGTGATTAAATATTTCTGCTCTATGATTTCTTTTACTGAAATTCTGTTTTGCCAAAAGTAGTATACCACTGGCCTTTAATTGACATTTGTCTGTTTTTTTTCTTACATCTTGACGATTTTTTTTCTTACACTTATATTTTGAAACTTTTGTGCCTCTTTGTTAAGTATATCTCCTGAAAACAATATATGGCTGAAATCTGTTTGTTTTTAATTTAATTTTAAAACATATGAATTTTAATAGTTTAGTTTGAGTAGCTTCCATATATTTGATTAGTGCTAAAATTTAGGATTGATTTCACCTGTCTCTCTTATTTTTCCATTTATAGTATTTCTTTTATCTCAATTTTCAATATTAACATTTTTGAGAAGTGTTAGATCTAACTTGTTTTCATTCTTATGGCAGTTATCTTAAGATGCATATTCATGTTTATCTATCCTTCTTAATTAAAAAATAATAATACCTAATAATACCTAATGAAACTCACATTATGTCATGCTTACATATCACTTTGAACTGCTTCCTGCTTCGGTCACCTCTCATTAGCCTGGTGTTGTCTAGGGTTTTAGTTCTGACACGTTCCCCTCCTCTGCCTTCTCCCCTTCTGCTTCCTCTTCCTCTACCTTGTTCTTTAGTAGAATTTCAGTAGGCAGTAATAAACTTTACCTTCATTTCTGTTCTAACACTCCTGTATTTGTTATTTTCTCATGAGTACCTCTTTCAAGAGTGTTTGACTGTGGATTCATATGTGATCAACCCTTTGGGATCCTGGTTATCCGAGAATATCTATATTACATTCACATTTTTGAATGATGATTTGGTTGGATATAAAATTCTAGGTTCAAAGTTCTTTTTCTTCTAATCTGTTAACCTCCTCCTTGCACTGAATATTGAAATATGATATTAATCTACTTCTTATTTCTTTATAAGTAATAAGCTCTTAAAATTTGCTTTTGCTTTCTGCATACTTTTAGAAGTTTTTCTTCAGTATTGATATTTTTGCATTTCACTAACAGACTTAAGTGTGAATTTTTTTCTTCTCTCTTCTGTTTGCCATAGAATTTACATGTTTAATTTTAGATTTTAATTTTTTTTTATTTTTCTTTAATGATGGGAAATATTTCCATTATTTCTTTGAATACGTTGTGTTTTCCACTTATTTTTTTTCACTTTCTCTGATTATTTTACTTTCTCTCAATTATTCTGAAATTGGTTGCTCTATATCTACCTGCCATGGCTGTTAATATTTGTATCTTTTCTGATTGCATTTTCTCAATCTAAATTTTCATCCTAGCAATTGTTTTTCAGCTCTCATTTTCTTGCTTATTTTATTGAGAACTTCATTTCATATGCTATAATTTCAGTAATTAAAATTTATTTTTATAATGTACAGTTTTATTTCATAATAATTATTTTGTTATCTAACTATATACATTTTAAATGCTTGACAATTTGTTCTAAGAATTCTCCTCAGTTGGTAAAAAGTGATGAGTTTTTCATCTTTATTTAGAATATTATTTCCCAGTTGGCTGACTATTTATGAGCATAAGTTTTGCTGAAAGTATGAACTCTTCTGTTTGGTCATCTTTGCTGACAAGGGGCTAAAAGCCAGCTCTGTGGCCAGAACCTCTGGGAGGAGAGCCAGGAAACCACAGAAGCCTCACGCACCACTCAATTTCATGGTACACAGCCAGGCAACTCTCAGGGTTCTTCCCACCTAGATCTTAGTGAAAAGCAGCACTGCAAGAAACATTGTGTCCTCAGCTTTGAAGACTATGAGGAGAAGAACTTGAAGAACAAGTTCTCAAGGGCACCTCACCTGGTTCATACACAAATTTTCAGAGATTCCTTAACCCAGTGGAATTTATGCTGTATTGGGTTCTCCCTTCCTCTTTATTAGAACCCAAGCTCTTGCAGAAAATTTCCATGTGAAGTGCCAAAATGGGAGAAAGGAGTAAGGTAAGTAAAAGTAAATCTTTCAATTTATCATCTTACTGACATCTTCATGTTCATCTCTATCGACATAGGGTTTCCCTTGTAGCTCAGTCTGTAAAAGAATCTGCCTGCAATGCAGGAGATTGGGGTTTGATTCCTGGGTCTGGAAGATCCCCTGGAGAAGGAAATGGCAGCCTACTCTAGTGTTCTTGCCTGGAGAATCCCATGGACAGAGGAGCCTGGTGGGCTACAGTTCACAGGGTCACAAGAGTTGGACACGATTAAGGGACTAAACCACCACCACCATCTATATCACCAGTTCAAGACAGCACTGAGTCTACCCAAGTGTTCCTAAAAGCATTTTGTTTGTTTGTTTACTATTTCTGAAATACATGTCACCCTCTTCTAAATTTTCTCTGGAATTGGCTCTATGGAAAGCTAACATGATACTAGTGTGCTATCAGGATAGGAATCAGCAACACTTTATTATTATTGCATTCCTTATTTTTTTTCCCCATCCTTTAGTATCCTCGGGATTCCCTGGTAGCTGAGCTGGTAAAGAACCCACCTGTAATGCGGGAGACCTACGTTCAATCCCTAGGTTGGAAAGACCAGTATTCTGGCCTGGAGAATTCCATGGACCGTATAGTCCATGGGGTTGCAAAGAGTCTGACATGACTGAGTGATTTTCACTTCACTTTAGTATTCTCTCTTCCTTATTATAACTCCAACTTTCTCCCATGAACTTTTATACATAACATTGCTTTTGCATTTCTAATTCTTAAAATGTCAGATTTGTTTACAAAGTAGAGATTAGTAACAGAATTTAAAGTCCTGAATAATGAAAATGTTGTGATAATAAGCATCTTTTTTATTCAATTACCCAAATAATATTATGTCTTTATAATGTACTTAGTATTGTGAATAAGATATTTAAAAACTATGAAGCACTCCTTGCCCTTAAGAAATGTATGCTATAATTAATAAGTTAAAAGTATTGTATAAGTGAATGAGAATGCAATATAATATATAATGGTATAAACAGTAATGTCCTTCCTCAAAAATATTTCAATTTGTCTATACACATGCCTGTTATTTTCAGCAGGATTAGAGCTCCCACATACAAGTAGTGTGTCTGAATATTTTTCTAATATGAATTCCCAGGATTGCTAAGTAAGTGTTAAACAAATGAGTAAACTTTCAGAATTTTAATCAGTGGGGCTGCAGTAGTGAAAGGAGATCATGAACATGTCAATTTCTGAGGCTGGTGTTTAACTCATAAGTTTGCCCAAGTTTACTCAGGCAAGGGCATAACAAAGGTTAATATATAATTAATATTTAACATGTGGATACATGACAGTAGAGAGAGGATAATGACAAGTGGAGGGAAGAGCAATTTTGATGCTGTCATGGGAAGTAATGCTTAATAATGAAGATCATGTCATGCAATAGACTTGGGGAGGTTTCTAATGTTATTCTGTGACATATATTTCTCAAATACCAAGCTGTATGAATTCCAAAGGTATTCTTAACAATTCAGTCTTCACAATCATAGGCCCAACAGCTTCATGTTTCAGATGAAAAACCAAAGCGACAGATTCAAAATTACACAGTATATTTGAATTTCATGTATCAGATGAAGAAATTGTGAATCAGAGAGAACCGGGATCTTAAGATCCACAAGAAAATTTTATATAGTAATGAAAGTTGTGATTCCATGAATTATCTCATTTCTCTGCTGATAGTAACTTGGGAAACTTTGGATTAACTATTATAGAATATAAGGTTTAATTTCTTCTTGGAAACAATAGAAGCATAATAAAAACAATCACTAAAAAGTATTAGTGAAATAGTGACATTTAAGGGAATAAGAGTACTTACTACTATGTCTAGTCCCCTCTAAGCATATTGTCTGCACTGTCAAACAACACATTCACTAATACATTATTATCCCATTCTTACAGATAAAGTCAAGTGTCTGAGGAGATTGTATAAGTTGGTTGAAGCCACATATTTAGTAGGTAGTGAAAAGTGCAATCCTATCTTAACATGAATATTTTTCCACCAAAAATAAAAAAGGAAACCCATTTTAACACTTTGATAAATGCCATGGTGTGTGAGTTTCTCTAAAGAAATACTCTGAAGGACTTTGAGGCTTAATTTAGGAGATTAATGGGACAGATGAGTCACTTGGAACTAAAACTATGCTGAACCTAATCTAGTCTTTCTTTCACAATTCAGAAAGCATTTTAGGATCTTCGTTATCAACAGAAATTATCATTGTACTTGTGATTTTAAGATGCAAGATGATAAGAATATTTAACAAAATGACATAACATGGGGCAATTCAATTCTTGAATAGCAAATTTTATTAGATTATATATTACATGCAATCTCAAAATATCCTTATAAAAATTCTTATTTTAAAAAAGGATAAAAGTTAAGAGTCAAAGTGCCATGAGCACTTTCTGGCTCAAAGTGCCATGAAAAAGAATCATAAGTAAAACCCAGTAAAAGTAGTAAAATTGATTATTTTACAGTAATAAACACTAGTAAAACTGTTTAATTCATTAGTTACCAAAATACAATGGCTAGAGTAGATTGTCCTCAAGGTTGACTATCTAATTCAAACACACGAATTTTCAGTTTTGGAAGGGATCTTTTATAGATGGGTTACTTTAAATTTTACATATGAGAAGGTATTTAAAACATAATTGTTACAATATTCAAGTTTACCAAGAAATCTCATTCAGAATTCCACTGAGAATTCTGAGTACTAGTTAGTATTGCATAACCCTCAGTATGCATGTACAAACACAGATGTTTCCAATTTCTGCAAATTTTGAGAGGAGTATCTTGAAATCATTGCATTATGGGAATTATCTGACAATTATTTTGGTTTCAATTGTGAACATTCTTTAAAATGTCTTGTAATATTTCCCCAACATCATCTTCTCATTGCTCTGAGATTTTAACACTTAGTGTATGGAGTGTATATCTACATCAAGAGAAGCTAGACTCCATGGTTTTCTCATAGTCTTGCTGTTTAAATATTATCATATCTTCTTTGTGCTTCCTTGATGACTCAAACAGTAAAGAATCTGCCTGCAGTGTGGGAGACCTGGGTTCTGTCCCCGAGTTAGGAAGATCCCCTGGAGAAGGGCATGGCAAACCTTTCCAGTATTCTTACCTGGAGAATCTCCATGGACAGTGGAACCTGGTTGGCTAGAATCAGTGGGGTTGCAAAGAGTCAGACACAACTGAATGACTAGGCACAGCATGTATCTTCTTTACTAACATAGATATACTAATGATCTTGCAGAAAAATTCCACACCATTCCCCTTTATTTTTGTTGAACTATTTGTGAATTAGAGCTACTTAAGTTATTCACAAAAGTCATAAAGTTACTTGGTTATTTTTTGTGTGTGTGAATAAAGCATACTAGTAATAAAAATCTTGTATTGACTTTCCCTTTTCTAGCAATATTTTGGGCCAGAAAATATGAGAACCCATGAAATAGCAGTCCAAAAAATGTTGTATAAACTATATCAAACAAACTTAGGCAATATAACTGACCTCTCAGTTGCATACAGGGTTTCAAAAGAGAAACAAATGAAAAGGAAACTAAAACCAGACTGGTCGTGGCCTGGGACAGTTCAGTTCTTGACAGTAAGGCAGAAAGAAAGATATTGTAATTGGGAGTTGGAGTTTAAATGTCACTTTGGCTCATTAGAAAAGGCTTTCCACCCAAACAAAGCAGGGCAGGCTATAAAACTGCAAGATTAGTGGCTCAAGAAAGCTTGGCACAATCTTAGTGAAAGAGTATGCTAGAAAAAAAATCTAGATAGCAACAAAAAGAATGGAAATGAATCTTATATATCTTCTGGATTCTGTATTAAATTTTTAAAAAATGATTATAGTTTAAGATCTATTATCAAAGAAATACTCTAACACTGTAAGTTGAAATTCAAGCTTTCATTCAGGATCCCAGAACTCATAAAATAACACACGAAGCTCACAAGATAATGCCATTCAGAAGAATAGGATTCAAGAAATTTACATCTAAAAGTTTTGCAAAAAAAAAAAAAAAGTTTTGCAGCATTGCTATAAATAATAATTCAGATATTAAGGAAACACTAAAGTGATTGGATTTAACAGGTTTATGGATAAGAAGTTTCTGCAATTATAAAAATGTCAATTGTCTCCAAATTAAATTATAAATATTATGCAAAGAATTGCAATCAAAATAGTTTCATAGTGGATTTTGACTATCTGATTTTCAAATATAGGTGAAAGACAAAAAATTAAATATTAAAAAAGGTTTTGAAAAAAATAACAAGGTAAGAGGATTTTTTCTGTGATATATTTTTTCTAATATCAAATCAAAGGAATTAAGGCAGTGCCAGGGTAGTGTAGCCCATGGAGATAAATGTATTAATAAAATAGGATAGAAAGTACAGAAGTTGATCCATATTTCTGTGGAAATTTGAAATAGAGCAGAGACGTTGCTGCAAATTATTGATGAAATTAATGATTTCTCAATACACTATAATGAGAAGTCACCCGGTTATGAAAAGGAGGCAAGGGATAGATCCCTAAAGTATATTAAACATAAGTTTTTTTTCCTGTGCATTAAAAAACCAATGTAAAAGAAAATATATGCAATTATTTATGGTGCACTGATATAAGAAATATTTCTTAGGGAAGACAACAAAGTTTAAAAAATGAAATGTTGCTACAGTTCATATTAATATTATATTTTCTGTAAAATTCAATCATATCACACACAAATTGCATTGCAAAACATAGACTGGAAAAAGATATTTGCAGCACCTAAAACTGAGAAAGATTACTAACCAGAATATATAAATAGGTTTTAAAACTAACAATTGCCCCAAATAATAAATTTTAATTGGTAAAAGATGAAATTTAGAGAAGAGGGAATATGAATGGCCAGTAAGAATCGGAAAAAGTGCTCAAGCTAAATAGAAATGGGGAAATTTAGATCAAATGAGGGATATTTTCAAACATGTCAGATTGGTAAAATTTTAAAACTCGGTCAGTACCAATTACTGGTGGACTGAAGAGAGTTCTCAGAATTCCGATGCTAGGAGTGAAGCTAGCAGGGCCAGTATGGACAGCAGTTTTTCCGTGCTGTGCCATTGGCAGAAGGACATTTTCACATTCATGAGAATCAAAGGTAGAGAGCCACGGAGGCTGCTCTATTTCCCTTCTGTTAGATGGGAGGAGATCCAGTTCAGCTGGAACTGGTCATTCTGCACAGAAACAGCAAGCTCTCTGGGTAATGCCAGCCTTCCTGGCAGGTGTGGATCTTCCTCCAGGTGATGACCTTGGTGCTCTGCATGCTTACTCTGTAGTGTAGTTCCTGTGCCTGGAGATCGCTTGAAATATCCTTGCTACTCAGTTAAAACAACCATTTCCTAACTCCATTAGGCTAATCTAATGACCTTATTGATGAGGCAAAGACCTGAATCTTGTTAGGGTTTTGCTGAAGCTGAAGCTCCAGTACTTTGGCCACCTGGTGCAAAGAGCCGCATCATTAGAAAAGACCCTGATGCTGCAAAAGATTGAAGGGGGGAGGAGAAGGGGATGACAGAGGATGAGATGATCGGATGACATCACCGACTCAATGGACATGATTTTGAGCAAACTCCAGGATATAGTAAAGGACAGGGGGGTCTGGCGTGCTGCAGTCCATGTGATCGCAAAGAACTGAACAAGACTGAGTGACTTAACTACAACATCTCCTTACCACTGGCCCACTTGTTTCTCACCAGGGCATCTAGAAAACAGCATTTCCAGCTCGCCAAATATAATTAATATGATAGTATTGATATAATAGAAAAGCAGAGAGTTTTCTGGGCTGTTCAGGTAATTAAGACTTTTTTGCACTCTATCGTGGTAGAAAACAGTAGAGTTAACCTAGCTTTCAGGCAAGAAAATTAAGTGCTCATGCTTTGATGGGGAATAAAAAGAATGCAGTCATCATATTAAAAGCCACATACTGGGGGCCAGAGGCTGTTTCAGTCTCTTCCAGAAAATGTACTGCAGTCTGCACAATACATACGATTGAGGTTATCGCTAGGTTAAGCTGAGAGTAATCTAAAGTCATCTGCCATTGTGCATCTAATGTTTGCATAACTCTACTATTCCACTTAGAGCATTACTGTGCTTCTAATTAACTTGGCCAGAGTGGCAGTTTTAGTGCTTTCCACTTCCACTTGGTCTTTCCTGTCATGATAATTTCTATTCCATAGGGTAAGAAACACATACTATAAGATATCTCTGATCTGATATGTGTGCATGCATCCTCAGCCGCTTCAGTCATGTCCAACTCTTTGCAACACTAGGTAGCCTGCCTGGCTCCTATGTCCATTGGATTCTCCAGGCAAGAATGCTAGAGTAGGTTGTCATGCCCTCCTCTAGGGTATCTTCCCAGTCCAGGGATCAAACCCAGTTCTCCCACATAGAAGGCAGATTCTTTGCTATCTGAGCCACCATGGAATCCCAAGAAAACTGGGATGGGTAGCCTATTTCTTCTCCAGGGGATCTTCCAACCCAGGAATCGAACCAGAGTCTCCTGCATTGAAGGCAGATTCTTTACTACTTGAGCTACCCAGAAAGCCCCTGTTACATGTATTCATCCTCAATTTGTAGTTAAGAAAAGGCGCAATGACCCCAGAATGAGATCAGACTCATTTTCCACCATGAGATGAGTATGGGGAGGACATCTTTTATGATCCCACTCTAACATAGGATATGATGACATTTGGGACCCCCTACTCTAAGGCCAGATAAGACTCTCTAACCAACATTTTCCTAAATATCTATGAGTTACATTTCCTCTGGTGCATATTTACATTAGTAATGCCATAGGTTTTAGAAAGGGCATTTAGAAAGCTAGATTTAAAAAAGGCAAAGGAACCAGAAATCACATTGCCAACATCCACTGGATCATCGAAAAATCAATAGAGTTCCAGAAAAGCATCTACTTCTACTTTATTGACTACACCAAAGCTTTGACTGTGTGGATCACCACAAACTATGGAAAATTCTTCAAGAGAAGGGAATACCAGACCACCTTACCTGCCTCCTGAGCAATCTGTATGCAGGTCAAGAAGCAACAGTTAGAAACAGACATGGAACAACAGACTGGTTCCAAATTGGGGAAAGAGTTTGTCAAGGATGTTAATTGTCACCCTGCTTATTTAACTTATATTCACAGTACATCATGCGAAATGCCAGACTGGATGTAGCACAAGCTGGAATCAAGACTTCTGGGAGAAATATCAGTAACCTCAGATAAGCAGATGACTCCACTCTTATGGTAGAAAGCAAAAAGGAACTAAAGATCCTCTTGAGGAAAGTGAAAGAGGAGAGTGAAAAAGCAGGCTTAAAGCTCAATATTCAAAAAAAAGATCATGTTATCTGGTCCCATTCACTTCATGACAAATAGATGGGGAAACAATGGAAACAGTGACAGACTTTATTTTCTTGGGCTCCAAAATCACTGCAGGTGATGACTGCAGAAATGAAATTAAAAGATGCTTGCTCCTTGGAAGAAAAGCTATGACCAACCTAGACAGCATATTAAAAAGCAGAGCCATTACTTTGCCTATAAATGTCCATTTAATGAAAGCTATTATTTTTTTTCAGAGTCAAGTGGGGGTGTGAGAGTTGAACTATAAAGAAAGCTGAGCACTGAAGAATTGATGCTTTTGAAGTGTGGTGTTGGAGAAGACTCTTGAGAGTCTCTTGGACTGCAAGGAGATCGAATCAGTCAATCCTAAAGGAAATCAGTCCTGAATATTCATTTAAAGGACTGATGCTGAAGCTGAAATTGCAATACTTTGGCCATTTGATTTGAAGAACTGACTCATCAGAAAAGACCCTGATGCTGGGAAAGATTGAAGGCAGGAGGAGAAGGGGATGATAGAGAATGAGATGGTTGGATGGCATCACCAACTCAATGGGCATGAGTCTGAGTAAGCTGCGGAAGTTGGTGATGGATAGGGAAGCCTGGCATGCTGCAGTCCATGGGGTCTTAAAGAGTCGGACATGACTGAGTGACTGACCTCAATGCCGTAGGTCCCGTTGAGAAGGCTTGGGAGAACAGCTTCTGTAAAAATGTATGTTGGCGTTGCAGGGCCCTGTCTCAGGATCTAGTTTCCTTTTAGTTGATGGTCTTATATCTGGGAATTATCCTAGGTCTAGAAACTGGGGAAAAAAATCATGAGCTCCTTTTGTGGCTGCCAACATCATCCTTAACCTTAACAACTCATCCATCTATCTAGCCTCTGCATCAATAAGTCAAGCGTTATCTTCATTAGCTGCCTACTTTGCCCCTAGAAACACCGTAGTCTTTTAGTCACTGCTGTAGGTCCCTTTAGGTCAGGTCGGTGGCTGCCACTTCAGTTATGCTGCACCCACTGGAAAGTGAAAGTGTTAGTCACTCAGTTGTGTCTGACTCTTGACAACCCCATCATCTGTAGTCCGCCAGGCTCCTCTGTCCACAGAATTTTCCAGTCAAGAATACTGTAGTGGGTAGCCATTCCCTTCTCCAGGGGATCTTCCCAACCCAGGGATTGAACCCAGGTGTCCTGCATTACAGGCCAATTTTTTACCATCTGAACCATCAGTGAAGCCATCACCCATTGGAATTAGACCCAACTTGTCTCTGATAAAGTGAGGCACTACGACTGGCCTCCTTTGCATTGACACTAGTAAGCACTTTTTCATAAATTTATCTTCCATCATCCAATCTGAGATTGGATTCAGTGGTGGACAGCTACCACTGAACTTTTCACAATTCCAGTGTTCCCCTTACCTGCATATTCCCCACTGCTTTAGTGAGGAGTGTTTTGGGGGCCTCTGGGGAAAGACATAAGTAAAGGCGTTCTCTGGTTTTACATAATAGATCTGTTTAATCATGTCTATATCTCTTAGTCTTCTTACCACTTCCTAAAGACCCTACTAAGGATGTTCCAACGTGTCTATCCCATTCACTGTAAGCCATTGTCATCTCCAAGATTCAAAGCCCCAGTCCTAGCAACCTTGCTGGAGAATTCAATTGTGAACCATGAGTTCTTCCATAACTATTCACTCTCCCCTAACCCACATCTCAAGGTAGTTTTTGGACTAAATTTGTTCATATAGGAAGCAAATTATTGGGTTGGCCAAAATGTCCATTCAGGTTTTTCTATAACATCTTACGGAAAATCAGTAGATAACAAGGAATGCCAAAGATGAAACCATGGGTTTTCAAGTAATCAATTACTTAATAGTTTATTCTCTACTAGTGTTGCAGTACCTTTAAAGCTCATTAATTCTGATAATAATTATGAAACTCTACACTGGTAGATACAAGATTTTAAATTTTCCTATAAATAAGCAAAATGACTGTTCACGCATGTGTAAAATCTTGACACCCCTACAAACATTTTATTTTGTTCTAATGATTTAAATTTGTGCTGTTCTGTGCTTGGTCACTCAATCCTGTCTGACTCTTTGCTACCCCGTGGCCTGTAGCCCACAAGGTTCCTCTTTCCATGGGGTTTCTCTGGGTAAGAATACGAGAGTTGATTACCATGCCCTCCTCCAGGGGGTCTTCCAACCCAGGAACAGAACACAGGTCTCCCACATTATCAGAAAAGCCTTGATTTAAGCTTAGAAGAAGTAATATTTCTTCTTACTTATTATACCATATATTTTAGATTATAGGTACACAACAGTATACAAAATAATTATATTTTAGTGAGACAATTAAGGAGAAAATACTTTATAAATGCCTATTATATAAAAATTTTGCTATTAAATAGTAGAATTGTAAAGCATTCACACAAGGAATGTGTAGTCTATAATCATGAATGATCTCCAGGAGCTAAAGCTGTAAGAAAACAGCAAAGAATATAAATCAAAAATTTTAAATCTCATGAATTTTAATATACAATAATACTTTCACCTTTTGCCAATATTATCAATATAAAATGAATTATACCAGTTATGAATCACAGTTGTTACTCAGATAGGTTTTTCTTAGAAATTTTAAAGGATTTTTCTCGTATATCATCTATTCCAAAAGCTGTAGAATTTGAGTATAAAAATCATACATACATATTAATAATATATTTACTTCATGTTCAGTATCTACAATATTTTGAAATAGTTAAATTTTTTGTTCTCATTTTAAACACTATGACCTGTGTTATATGTTTACATTTTTATATATATATTATATGCAGTTTTCCTTGACAGCTATATTTTAACTCAATGATAAGTCTTTTTTTGAAGCATAGTTGATTTACAACATTTTAATTCAATGTTGTAAATCATTGTGTAACACAATGTATAACACAACACTGTGTTAATTTCTGCTGTACATCAAAGTGAGATAGTTATATATATATATATATGTATGTATATATATATATGCATATTCTTTTTCATATTCTTCATTATGATTTATTTAAAAATATTGAATATAATTCCCTTGGCTATACAATAGGACTTTGTTGCTTATCCATTCTATATATAATAGTTTGCATGTGCTAACCCCAACCTCCCACTCCATCTCTCCCCCGACCACTTCTTGGCCATTCCTTATGTCTGTGAAGTCTGTTTCTGTTTCATAGGTAGGTTCATTTGTAGATTCCCCATGTAAGTGACATGGTATTTATCTTTCTCTTTCTGGTTTTTCTGAGATATTTCACTTAGTAGGGTAATCTCTAGTTCCATTCATGTTACTGTAAATGGCATTATTTTTTATGGCTGAGTAGTATTTCATTGCGGAGAAGGCAATGACACCCCACTCCAGTACTCTTGCCTGGAAAATCCCATGGACGGAGGAGCCTGGTGGGCTGCAGTCCATGCAGTCGCAAAGAATCGGACACGACTGAGCGACTTCACTTTCACTTTTCACTTTCATGCATTGGAGAAGGAAATGGCAACCCACTCCAGTGTTCTTGCCTGGAGAATCCCAGGGACGGGGGAGCCTGGTGGGCTGCCGTCTACGGGGTCGCACAGAGTCGGACACGACTGAAGTGACTTAGCAGCAGCAGCAGCAGCAGTATTTCATTGTGTGTGTGTCTGTGTGTGTACACAGATGTATACCACATCCCCTTCATCCATTCATCTATCAGTGGATATTTAGGTTGTTTCTGTGTCTTGGCTATTGTGAATAGTGTTGCTGTGAACATCGGGGTGCATGTATCTTTTGGAATTATAGTTTGTCTAGATATACACCCAGGAGTGGGACTTTGGATCATGTGGGAATTCTATCTTTAGTTTTTTGGTAACCTCCATACTGTTTTATATTCCCACCACCAATGTAGGAGAGTTCCCTTTTCTCCACACCCTCTCTATCATTTGTTATTTATAGACATTTTTAATGATGGCTATTCTGACCGGTGTGAGGTGGTAGCTCATTGTAGTTTTGATTGCATTTCTCTAATAAATAGCGATGTTGAATATTTTTCATATGCTATTGGCCAAATGATAGGTTTTACAATAGTCTGTGTTAGAATCTAGGATGCAGCTAGAACTTTCAGTTCTTTCAGTATTAAATATATGCATTTTTAATTTTATGTGTTGATGGTACCTGAAATGAAATGGGTATCATTTTGGGTGTGTGTGCATCTATGTGTGCATATTTAGAGAAGATCTGGCCCCACTGTGTTTTTCTTGTACAAGTTAAAATATTTCACTTAGCATTTTAAACATCTATTTTATAAGGTCATACAAATATGATTCATAGTAGTGACTGAGTTCTCAGAGAAATACATTTATTATGTTCTTATACTTTGCTAATGCAGGAAATATATCACTAATTTATGAAAATATTCCCAAAAAATAACTGGTGAGAAAAAGTTTTTGTATATGAAGAGATGTTTATCATCCAGATTGATACTTATTAAATTCTGGCTAGTCAAAGAATTTATAAAATACAATGCTTAATTCAATAGACAAATCATATAGACATAAAAAAAATAATATTTGTGATCTACTCTTATAGTTCATGTCACCAGTAAGCATAGAGAAAACATTTCAAAATTAAGACATGTGGATAATAATAAATATTTAATTTACCATTAGTTAAATCTATTCTGAAAAAAAAGAAACACTTGTTTATTCATAATAAATTACGAAAGAAAAGTCTTATGCATTATAACGTACTTAGCCATATTTTCTGTATGGTGAATATCCTTCAAGTACAGAGGTTAGCATTTCAGTGCCCTCATCACACCATTAGTCTTATTTCTGCCTTGTAAAGATCTCATTCTATAGGGATTTGACTAATGAAGTTTCTGTGCTGAAACAATAATGGCTTCCTCTGAGCAGAGACTGCCAATTCAACCATATTGTGCTGAAATGTAGAGAACTGTGCCAAATTGTGTGTGTCTACTTTAGAAACAAGCTGTTCATTAAAGAGAAAAAGGAAAAAAGGTAAGCAGCAAAATACATTTAAATAGTAACTATGAGGTACTGGCAGACATTAAAGGTTTGATTTCTTTTCCCACAGTATCCAAATAGTCAATGGAACAGTTTATTTGGGGGTGATTAGCAAGATTAATAAGCAAACTTCAGTATCAACTTTATTATCTGATCTACAGGTGGGAAAATGAACATTTTAAATGGCATATTGCAGTTTAGAGTAGTGCCTTAGTGTTCAAACTCATTCAATTATCGCAAAATAAAATATTTATTCTAGTGCGACCTTATGCCAGGCACCATGCTAGGCATTATATACCTCTTTTACTCATTTCTTGTTTTAATAGTTTACAGGGAATTTTTCCAAATTAAAATGAATAAGCTATGAGTCAAATTTCTTTAATGTCCATTTATATTAAAATATTGAGAAGTCATAGAGTCATTTTATTTTTTGCTTCACCACTTGCTTTCTTGTTTTGCTACTGTTTTGTATATCTGTTAAATTACTTATAAATTGGATTTTAACCTTTTACATCAAATTTTTACTGACAATCCTACTAATGATGAGTTTAGGTATCATTTCTTATTCATCTGACTCTTCTCTACTTCTAATGTAGTTGCCAACAAGTCATATGATTTACATCTGTGTTTATTGCACTAAAAATTAAATCAATTAATTGAAAAATAGAAATTAGGAACGTGGGGAGAATTCAACAACCAAACATTCATATTCAGAGTGCTACTAAATTTCTATTAGTTATATACACATACACATTCAATTTATATTAAATCATTTTGAATTTATAGAAAGCCGTGGATCATAGTCTATTTTTCTTCATCTTTTAAATATTCTTTTATTTTAGCCTTTAAAAATCATTTAACAAATTAATAAGTTTATAAAACCATTCTATTTTCTCTCTCATTGTAGATGAAAGAGAAATTATGTTCTCAATGTCTATAATGGCCAGTCAGTTTGGACAAAGAAATCATACCACCCCTAAGTTTTGTTTATTCAAGGCAATGTAAAACCAAGGCTTATATTATTTATATTGCTATATGTAATTCTTATGTCTACTGTCATAGACATTGATTAATAGTAATAATTATTGCTGTTAATAATAATTTACTCTTTAATTTATATAATGTAAAAATAAAAGTATTTCTGAGCCTCATGTCATCACTAATATATTTGATTTAGTTTCCTTTTGAAGCTGTATTTTCTTCCTTCTTCTTATTTTCATCCTTGGAATTTTTATATAAATAAGGTGGCGCTAAAGAACCTGCCTGCCAATGCAGGAGACATGAGACGTGGGTTCAATCCCTGGGTTGGGAAGATTCCCTGGAGGAGGGTAAGACAACCCACTCAAATATTCTTGCCTGGAAAGTCCCATGGAGAGCAGAGCCTGGCATGCTATAATAGTCCATGGGGTCGCACTGAGTCGGACATGACTGAAGCTACTTAGCTCACATGCATGAAATTTTAACCTTCATGTTCAACTGACAATAATTTACAATAGTCTAATATTTTTTCTTAGATACTTAGATATTCCAGATGATTCAGAAGTGATGGAAGTGTGTAAACAAGCCAACAATCATGTTTTAGGATAACATTATATTTCCTTCCAATTTGTTGTTTAGTCTCTCAGTTGTATCCAGCTTTAAATTGTGTTGTATGTATTGATAAGGAAAGGTTCAAATGATCTTCTTTGACATCCATTAATAGGAAAAATAAAAATCTCTCTTATGTTTTAGTTGCACTTTAACTATAAGCTAAATAATGGGTCCTTTTCTTGTACTTTGTGGAGACTTCTATCGATGCATCTTACCTTCATTTGTTTTATGTAACAGTTCTGATAACTCTGTTTCAAACAATTTTCCACACTGTTCTTCACTATTTGTTTTTAAGTCACTTACATGTTCAATGATTTGTGTATTATATGTTTGTATATGTGCTTTGTATAATATTTCATATTAATGCTACCAGTCATTGACCTCAGATATTCTTATGTAGTTGTGTTGACTAGAATGTTTTCTCTCTGAAAGAAGGAAATGGTCCTGTTTTCTTCATTTTTTTCTGTTTCAAGGGACCAAAACCAACCATTTTTTGTTTTCCTTTTGTTTTTAGTGTTTTCCATTTTTACTAATTTTAGGCAATTGACTTTCTAGGACTAGGACATTAACTATCAATACATAGTAATATTCTCTTTGGTTTCCTTATGTGTAGGTGGAAAGCTTCTTCTAGACCTAATGCAGAGAATTTCAGATCAGAACAATGTTAGTCATCTGAAGAGGGAGGGTAGATAACTAAAACCTGTAACTCTCATCAGGAAGCATTATTTCACATGTTATTTGCCATTTCTGAATTCCTTATTTTGGTTAAACCAGCAACCACAGCAACATATCCTCTACTTCCTATTAGTATAGGGCCTTGAGAAAGTTTTCTCATCTCTCCTTATACTATTTTCATCATAGCATTGTGGTGAAAGTAGAGTCCATGTATATGCAAAGTACTTAGACAGAATCTGCAGAGACAAAGTGCTTTGTCATTAACTATCGTTATAATTACCATCATTAGCAGCACCATCAGGATGAAGTAAGTATTTTCCTGTGTCCAATCTTCTATTTCATTTACCTTTATTGGCTAGTTTGAGATCACAGACCTCTCTGGTTCACTGCTAAGGTTAAGCTCTTATTTTTAAAATTTTATTGGAGTATAATTGATTTACAGTGTTGCATTAGTTTCAGATTAGCCACAGGTTGTTGCTAAGCATAGTTGCTGCACGACCCCAGGGACGATCCAATGCTTTTGCCAAATACTGATTTCAGAAACTACTTTTAGTTAATTCAAATAAAATATTTCCCCTAGTCTCACTGCCTACCGCGCCTATTGATCTTATCCCTCCAAATTAATTAATGTTAACACTATTCCTCATGGTTACTTACTAACAATGCTGTATTTTTTTTTTTTCCTGAGAAGCAATGTGCCAATGGTTTAGTAGATGCAGAATGTAGGAGAAATTCCTCAGTCACCAACACATAGGCAAATGGCACTTTCCTTAACTTCAGCACAATTTAAGGATTTTCAGGATTTTTCTGTTCATATTATACATTTTGTCAATGGATATGCAGAAGGTGGCAATCAACAGAGAAATCAGATACTGCATTCTTCAAATGATCTCTTGGCCCAGAAGTGTGAACAAATGAAATTATATATCATTTTACATTTCTGAAACAGAGAATCTGGAATAGCCTGTCATATTCTTTTCCAATGGCAAAATGTATTTTCTGGATCATAATTTTACTTATCCATCCATTTGGCAAATATTTACCCGTGGATGAAAAAGGTGAACAGACATGTTCTCTCTTCTAGAAGAGAAGTATAGTATAATCAGAGAGGGAAGGAAAGTGACATAAGCCAATATCTATAGGAAGGATAATCACAGATTAAAATAAAGACTGTGGAGAAAATAAAAATAGCTGCTGTAATAGATAGGAAAGTGGGATTTAATGAAGGTGACTGTGATCAGGAGCTCACCCTGGATTTTAGGAGTGAGAAGTTGACTATTGTATGGAATTTAGGGGCACAGAGTTGGTTTGAGAAGTAGAGAAAATCAATTCATTTAGGGTGGTGTAGACCAAAACATGGGTTCAAATCTGACAGAATTTTAGAAACTATCTGAAAGAATGTTAAGCAGGCATGTTTAAAGGTCTGGTTTGATTTCTGAGCAGATCTCTCTTGCTAATAGCTACTATGCATAGAAAGTGTATTATTGTACTGAGATGAGTGTCTGAGGAGGGTCAGAAGTCCTTAAACCACTTACTTGTTTATTAGTGGAGTGAACGCTAGATGAGTAACAGGTTTAAAACCAGTTTTCATTGTGTAACTAATGCATTTTCCTTGACAACATGCAAGAATTCGGCTTCCTCTCAGTGCATCAGGCAAACATGTCCCACATAAACAGCAATTTCAATAATTGTCTTTGTCAGAAACTGATTAATATTGTTTCTATTTATTACCTTCTTTTCTCTGTTTTCTTTCTTTCCTAATTTGTTTCCTCTTTAGTTCCTTTTAATATGCAGGCATAATTTTAGAAAGACAAGCAAGCAGAACCTCATTTTCCCTTTTAACAAAATCCATCAATTATACTTATGATTATACTAGAAATCGATAGATTCAAAGGAAGAACAGTCATTGGTGCACATCAAATGTTCTTTGTTCTTTTAGATACTATTAAGGTTTTTCAATTTTAAGTAAAAATATCATTAAATTCTTTATAAAGTCGTTTATAAAAGCACACTAATTATGCAAAGAAAATCAGTATAACCTGATGTCGCACCTGAGTTTCCGGAATCTTTTGATTTCTAATGTTTTGGAAAACACAAATTATTAAAATGAAGACAATTCCTGTTGCTGTAATTCTCATGTTTATACCACACAAAACTGCTCTCCTTTTTCTTCTCTCTTTTTGCTGAAAAGATAATGGATAAAGGGCCTTTTCCATTTTGAAAGAGAAGCCTGAAATTCTGGAATATATTATAAATAGTAACTGGTAAATTAAATAAATCTGTGCTTAGATGTTTATTTCTGAAAATAAAATATGCATCATAGAGCAATTTTGGTGCCCTTACTTGAGCTGATTTTCTTTCTTTTTTTTAAGGAATCACATCTACAGTTTCAAGTTATACTCTTGCACTCTTGCATTCTCCAGAGTGATTTTTTTTGGAACTGTGAATCTGATGACATTCCTTCCTTGTTCTAATCTTGCAGTAACTCACCATTGCAGTGAAAATAAATTGCAAACCCTATAGCAGGGGCATTTCTACCAATCAGTCTTATTCACGGCCACCCTTCTCAACTAACAGTGGCCAAGAAATGGTTTGCTTCATGCCTTTTCTTTGAACACTTTCGACTCTTATCCAGGTTCTTTGTTAACTGAATTCTTTCACCAACACACTACAAGTCCCAGAAGTCTATACTGACAGCTCCCAGCGTCCCAACTCCTCCAAAAAGTGGGCCAGCTCTCAAGTGCACCCGAGTGCCAGTCTCTGCTATTAGACTCAGCTCTTGTCTGCTGCCCCACTAACTGACATTTCCTTATCTCAATGACATCTTCATGTCTATCTGTGTCATTTCTTCGAGAGGCTTACTCTAGTCACCCAAGATAAACCTGGCTGTACCCTCTGTGTCCAACCTATCCCAGTGCCTTGTTTGATTTTCTTCACTGCACTTATCAATAGATGAATTTATATTTTTTCTATTTACTTGCAGATATACTTAATTTTGGCATACAGCAATGAGAACAGAGGCTCCGTTTTCCTGGAGCATCACAGCATTTGGGTCGGGGCTCAGGAAGAAGCATGCACTTAATAAATATTTGCAGAAAAGTGAATGAAGGAGAGAAAGAATAATGAGGTCTATAATCCAATGTAAATTAGGACTGTGCAATATTTTTAAAAATGTACATGTGGATTGGAGGTGTAATGAGAAAATCAAGCCTGCAGTCTGATTTTGCACAGCCTTTAGAGCTACAACAGGTTTTTGTGTGTGTATGAGTTTTATTTTGTTTTGCTTTTTACAGTTTAAAGGATTGTACAGTAAACAAGGAAGAATATGTGACAGACAGTGTGAAGACTGTAGACACAGCATAGACAGTTTACTCTTTGGTCCTTTATAGAATAAGTCAGCCGATGCTTTTGAGATTTAAGTCCTCACTGATGACAGGTATTACCCGAATAAATTTTGATAAGCTTCTGCTTCAGTTTCTTCCCATGAAAAATTAGGGAATTGGATCAATAAACTTACTTTTCCTGAAAGGTGAATGGACAAAGTGGAGTTAACCGCACCTACTTTCCTTAGTCTCCTGGGGGAGTAGGGAACAGAAAAGAGAAAGTTTAAGAGTGAGTAGACAGGAGAATTTATAAAGAGCATTGCATACAGCGAGGCCTCTCTCCAGGGAAACCAAAGCAGTGTCATCACTATTTTGACAGTCAGTAGAACATACAGTACATCAAAAGCCTAGCTCAAATTAAAATGCAAATCTCTCTTCCTAAATCTTTAACTTATACATCCCAGTTATCAACATATAAATAAGATACATATGAGAAAAGACAATGATCAATTAGAACAACATTTTCATGTGGATGAAAACCATGGATCTCTTGCCAGTCTATCTGGCTTCAAATCCTGGCTCCACCAATTACTAGATGTATGTGTGTCTCTGAGCAAACTTACTCTCTCTGTACCTCCATTCAAAAAAATCTGTAAATTAGGTCCTACCAAATAAAATTGTCAGGAGGGTTACATATGTTAATATTTGTAGCAGGTTTAGACAACAGGGCCTGGCACATAATATGTGCTAACAATATTTTGGTTAAATAAAACAGAATTTAATTGCAGATTTACTTTATCGTTTATCATCTCCCTTGGGCAATAAAACTGTAGGGCAAATAATACAGTGCTACAATCATATTTTCTCATATTTCTGTAACATGCATGCTTAATGATGATTGCATAAAAGTTAACTTATACTAAATTCCACAGTTAGTTCATATTATGAGATGATGTACTTGTTTTCAAGTTATTTTATCATTGCTAGAAAGGAAAGCTCTGCCTTTCGTTCCCATAAATTTCAAAATGAAACTTACTTTCATTTTCAAAATTAACTCATTTAAATAAAAGAACACAAAAGGGGGCTTATTGATCACAAATGTTCTTAATCGTTTAAGTCACAAGAAGCACAAGGAAGGGCAATTCCGTACTATAATTTCAAGGGAGAACATTTCTAATGTGACAAATAATATGCTCCAAATGCTGTTTCATTTTCTTTGTTGTTACTGCTGTTGTCTTTCCTTCAGTGTATGACAAAACCCACTACAATATTGTAATTAGCCTCCAACTAATAAAAATAAATGGAAAAAAAATAAAATAAAAAAGTAATGAAATAGTGGAATGAGGAATTGACCCCAACAAGAGAATAATCTGCATACAATCATTTCCTGTAAGACCTTTGTGTATTAAATATTGTCACCATGGTCTGATGATGTCACTTTTTCTCTCTACAAGCTGATTTCCAGTTTCATTTGCAGATCTGTATGTCCAACTCCTTCCCTGACATTTCAAACAACATCTTCAAAGCCAAACTCTTGATTTTCTTCCTAAACTTTTCGTTTTCTCCCAATCTTCCCCATACTACTCAATAGCAAGTATAGTCTTCCAGTTTTGCAAAACAAAGACTTTGGGAGCCATGAGCTATCATGGAGAAGGAGCAGAGCCCAGTGATCGACAGCTGAACCAGACTGCCAACCTGGATCCGAATCCAGCATCTACCCATACAAGTTTCAGACATGGGCAAGTTATAGATTTTCTCAGCACCTTCATTCTCATCTATAAATGAGAAAAATAACAACATCTACTAGGAAATGCTTTTTAATAAAGTCAAATGACACAAATAAAACACTTCAAACAGGACAGGTTCACCATTGGTGATCAATGAATTATTAGCTAATATTTACACCATCCTGATTAATTTCTTTCACTCATACCCCATGTCATATACATCAGCAAATTCTGTCGGAATTACCTTTAAGATACAGCAGAACATAATTTCTCATAACCACCCCTGCCATCCCATAGGCAAGCAAGAGCCTTTCATCCAGCCTTCTTGTTTCCACCCTTTATCATAATCCTTAGTGAATCAGTTGGTTTCCTCTTCCTAAAACTTTCCAGTTTAGTTCAGTTCAGTCACTCAGTCATGTCCGACTGTTTGCAATCCCATAAACCGCAGCACGCCAGGCCTCCCTGTCCATCACCATCTCTCGGAGGTTACCCAAACTCATGTCCAATGAGTCGGTGATGCCATCCAACCATCTCATCCTCCATCATCCCCTTCTCCTCCTGCCCTCAATCTTTCCCAGCATCAAGGTCTTTTCAAATGAATCAGTTCTTCGCATCAGGTGACCAAAGTATTTGAGTTTCAGCTTCAACATCAGTCCTTCCAATGAACACACAAGACTGATCTCCTTTAGGATGGACTGGTTGGATCTCCTTGCAGTCCTGGGGACTCTCAAGAGTCTTCTCCAACACCACAGTTCAAAAGCATCAATTCTTCAGTGCTCAGCTTCCTTTATAGTCCAACTCTCACATCCATACATGACCACTGGAAAAACCATAGCCTTGACTAGACTGATGTTTGTTGGAGAAATAATGTCTCTGCTTTTTAATATGCTGTCTAGATTGGACATAAATTTCCTTCCAAGGAGCAAGCGTCTTTTAATTTCATGGCTGCAGTCACCATCTGCAGTGATTTTGGAGCCCAAGAAAATAAAGTTAGCCAGTGTTTCCACATCTATTTGCCATGAAGTGACGAGACCAGATGCCATGATCTTAGTTTTCTGAATGTTGAGCTTTAAGCCAATTTTTTCATTCTCCTCTTTCACTTTCATCAAGAGGCTCTTTAGTTCTTCACTTTCTGCAGTAAGGGTGGTGTCATCTACTTATCTGAGGTTATTGATATTTCTCCCAGAAATCTTGATTCCAGCTTGTGCTACATCCAGTCTAGTGTTTCTCATGATGTACTCTGCATGTAAGTTAAATAAGCAGGGTGAATATACACAGCCTTGACCTACTCCTTTCCCGATTTGGAACCAGAGTGTTGTTCCATGCCCAGTTCTAACTGTTGCTTCCTGACCTGCATACAGGTTTCTCAAGAGACAGGTAAGATGGTTTGGTATTCCCATCTCTTTTAGAATTTTCTGCAGTTTATTGTGATCCACACAGTCAAAGGCTTTGGCATAGTCAATAAAGCAGAAATAGATGTTTTTCTGGAACTCTCTTGCTTTTTTGATTCATTTTGAGTGAAATCTAAAGTCATTATAATGCTAAAGAGAAGCTGCAGAACCTATGTTCCAGCTGTCTCTCTGATCACAGATTCTACTGCTCACCCCTACTGTTCACTGAACATCAGCTATGTAGGCCTTCTCATTCTTTATTCTCCTGGCACACTGGGGCCCCAGGGCCTTTGCCCTTGACCTTTCCTTCACCTTTAATTACAGACTCATTCATTCCCTGTATCCTTAAGGTGCTTATTCAAAGATCTCTTCTCCATGAGGTCTTCCTGACTCTCTTCAAAAATTATATTCCACATACAAACACACATACACCCACTCTATCAAACCTATTTGCTTTATTCATCTCCATGACACTCATTACTATCCGACACACTATATATTTTACTTGCTTAATTGGTATTGTATGTGTCCTCCATTAATACATAAGCACTATGGAAGCAGTGGTTTTATTATTGTGTCCATTGTTCTTGTTTTTTCCTACTTTATTTTGCCAGTCATAAATTAGTTAATAAATATATAACAAAGAAACAAATAAATTATTCAAAGACAACTTATTAATTTATTCAACACATCTACTAGCCTTTTACTAGGCTTGTAGAGTTTAAAATATTGGAATGACTTTCATACAGCTCACTATGTATTGGTGAGATAGAATAATTGAAAATTATACATTTCCTTAAGTGTTGTAATAGATTTTAGTTGTTGATGCTATAGTGAAAGTGAAAGGGAAAGTCGTTCAGACGTGTCCGACTCCTTGCAACCCCATGGACCATACAGTCCATGGAATTCTCCAGGCTAGAATACTGCAGTGGGTAGCTGTTCCCTTCTCCAGGGGATCTTTCCAACCCAGGGATCAAACCCAGGTTTCCCACACTGCAGGCAGATTCTTTACCAGCTGAGCCACCAGAGAAGCCCATAGCAGAAGCCCAGCGATGTTATAGTAGTTATACTTGAATACATGGAAATGAACCAAATAGTTAATACTTTGCACACATACATATTTGCAGCTACTTATATATGTGGATCTTTAAGAAATGAGTGTATGCTTACATGGTAGCAAATGGCCTTTGATTTTGAAGGTTCTTCATCCTCTCTTTATTGTTTTGTTTTTTCTTTTATCCATTTTATACTCTGTTCCAAACAGACCTCTGAGACCAGTTAAGTAAACACCTATTTCTGTTGTGTGGAGCCATGGGATGATGAAAAATCAAAGACTTTTTTCTCTTGGAGGTTACAGGTAGTAAAACATAAGTCTGTTTCATTTTTATGCATTGTTCTATGTGAATAGATAAATTTATGAGTGATTAGAAATTGCTATACAAGGATTAAAGCACATTGTTAGAAACTAATTGTTACCCAGGGGTTTCAGGTACAAAAATCTAAAATGCTGAAAGATTACAGCCTTCAGATTCATTGGGGTGACACAAGTAGCATCTGTCTCCTTGCTGCAAAATGAGATTTCAAGCTTGTTAAGGAACTGGAGTTCTCATGAGTCTCAGGAGAAGTGTGAGCTGTTCATCAGGGAATGTGGAAACCTCTGAATAGAAAACACAATCATGACAGGGCAAAAGAGGAAAAAAAATCAAGTCAGAAACTAAAAGGTAATTGAAACTGCTAAAAATGAAAATATAATGTCAGAAAATTCACATTCCAAAACCAAGAAGACTTTATATTGATGTGGCCACACCCCTTTGCACAACAGAGAGCCATTTATCCAACAGGGAAAAAGCACCAAGCTCAAAGACAAGATTATAAAGCACATTCCTTAATTACGCATTGATTAAACATCAAGTCATTTATGGAGTGACCTAGGTAGTAACTTTCAATGCATGGAAATTTAGGTAGCTATAGTTACCAGTTGTAAGGTTTAAAAATGCAGGGATCTTGACATGTCTGGTTATCAACTTATACATATGGCTTTATAATACCATCGGTCTAAGCAAACACACTATAAAAATCTTTAACACAAAAATAATTTAACCATTATTTAAAGTAATGCTCCCATCCTCTTCTTTGCTCTCTGTCATATATATATATATACACACACATATATATGAAATGTCTATTTTGTGCTTTCATATAAATATTTATAATGTATACATGTACATATATACACATATATAGTGATACATATGATATGATAGTAAATATGTATATATATAAACACATATATAATGAATTGTATGTGATTAATATATATGTATTCTCTATCATATGTATATATATCATGTGTATATATGTTATATCTGGGTTATTTCTTGAGTAGAAATTCCCATAGCCCAAATATGAAGACCATGATACTTGGTAGTCAAGTAAATACTCATGGGAAGAGAAAAAGTAGAATTTCAACTTTTATTTCCACCTCCAGCTAGGGGATGGAAGCTGATATTAACCAAGCGCTTACTGAATGTCAAGTCTGCAGCTTGTGTCTGCATTTTCCATCATTCATCAATGTCCAGTCAAGAAAGTAAAAACAAACACACTTAGCAGTCATTTGAAGAGACTACTTAAAGTATAAGAAGATAATTAAACTAATATTGGAAAACTCATCAGCCATTCTGAGTTAATACTATTAAAATAACTTTAAGAAGCAAATATCACCTCTGAGACTGGGAGAAGAAAGAGAAGAGGCTTGGGTGTATCAGAGTCTACCAGCCAAGAGACAGGATCCTGTGGATCTGTGACTAAGACCTCTGAAGGCATGGGATTGTCCAGATGCTGCTGAGAATGCCCAGAAATCTGGAAATTAGAATTAATGAAAAGGTGAAGAGATACTGCCAAGGGGATGCTGACAGGTTTAACAGGCAAACAGGAGGGGCAAATCTCTTCTCTCTTCCAGTCTTTCAGTCTCTGCTATTGTACCCTATTTGCAAAATGTCACAAGGACCCAGGTGATAAATGAGTCTTATGGTCTGCATACTCCTGGCCTCAGCAACACAGGGCAGAATATTGAAGGCTGAATTTGGAGTGTGAGGCAACAGCTTAATAAGTGGCACATTGATTAAGTATGCAATTTTAGCTTGCAGGTGTTTGAGGACTCAATTGTGTTATTTCTCCAATAATGATTACCAGCAGTGTTCTATCAATACCCCCACATTTCCCACTATATATTAATAGCTAACTTCCTTAATTGTTACTTAAGTTTAATTCTGTATCTTTTAAATACTTATTGTTATTGAAAAAGATACTTTTAGATCTTAGAGCTTCACCTCTTGTGCTTCATATTTTCAATTTCACATTTTATTCAAAGTTTTTCTCTCTCATATCCAATCCCCCACCATGCAAGCTGAGAGCTAGAGGAGCCTAGCATTTAAGGGTTGGAGAAGGCAATGGCAACCCACTCCAGTACTCTTGTCTGGAAAATCCCATGGACGCAGGAGCCTGGTTGGCTGAAGTCCATGGGGTCGTGAAGAGTTGGACATGACTGAGCAACTTCACTTTCACTTTTCACTTTCCTGCATTGGAGAAGGAAATGGCAACCCACTCCAGTGTTCTTGCCTGGAGAATCCCAGGGACGGTGGAGCCTGGTGGGCTGCCGTCTATGGGGTCACACAGGGTCAGACAGGACCGAAGTGACGCAGCAGCAGCAGCATTTAAGGGTAAACAAAATATCGGCTCTTTCACCTGCCACCATGTCTTCCTATGCTTGCCATTCAGGTTGGGAAGCGAAAACACATGTCCTCTCCTCTGTGGCTTTCTAGTAAATTTGATGCCTGTTCTTTGGTTACTCATAATTACTCTCTCATTCATTTTCCTTTTATCCTGTCAGGACTGATAGTGGCGTAAGAAGGCCCTACAGGTAAAGACTGAATTCTAAATAGTCTGACCAGGTAATGCTGGCCCATATGTTGTTCATATAGAGTTCTGGCTGCCCCCATAAGAAGTGCCATGCTTGTTCAAGCAAATCCCCTTCTGTTTTATATTTCCCTATTTTATCTTTCACAAACATACAGATGCTCTTCTTTGTGGCTTGCATCCTGGAACCCTATGGACAAGAAGTGAAGTGAAAGTCAGTCAGTCATGTCTGACTCTTTGCAACCCCATGGACTACAGTCCATGGAATTCTCCAGGCCAGAATACTGGAGTGGGTAGTTATTCCCTTCTCCAGGGGATCTTCGTAGGGATCGAACCCTGGTCTCCCAGACTGCAGGTGGATTCTTTACCACTTGAGCCACCTGGGAAGCCCAATGCATAAATTATATGTGACTCACTGGAGTTGGGTTTTGGTGGTGGTTGACCTTATCTTCACATCCCCCCACTATTACACTTGCCGAGTCTTCCCATAGTCATGTCCATTTCTGGCAACTTTGAGGAAACTAGTATACTCCGAATAAATGGACATTGAACCTGGAAATGAACATTAGACTCTGTGCAGGCAGTCACTAACTTCATGAGGTTTTCTCTTGATGTTTCTCTCCCTTGGAAGGAAAGCTGAAAGGATGACTTCTTCTTATGAACTGTGTCTAGCCCAAAGCCTGTCCCTGACCCCTTTCCATTTTTACATTTAGAATCATAGGGGCAGTGACAAAGGTGCTGGTAAGGCTGTTTCTATTGAAGTTGCTTAAGATTATCTTTGGGATTTTTAGCTAGCTCTAAGAGCTAGCATCTCCCTAAGCTTACAACACTGGGCCCATTTTTTTTTTTAATTGATCGTAGGTCTCTCATCCACTTCCAAGAAGCACCCTCATCGCAACTCTGTACACATGAATTCATTTAGTTATCACAGCAGTGCTTGAAGTACTATTAGTATTCCCACCCCTTAACAATGAGAAATTGACATCCTTTCAACTGGGAAATGATAGAGCTAGATTTAAAACAAATTCAAGTCTAATGAAACCCAAGCTGTTTTCACTTTATCTTGGTATATCTGGCTCCATTTCAGAACATCTATGTGGCTTCCCTGGTGGCTCAGATGGTAAAGAATTCACCTGCATTGCAGGAGACCTGGATTCAATCCAGGAAGATCTCTTGGAGAAGGGAATGGCAGCCCACTCCAGTATTCTTGCCTGGAGAATATCACAGACAGAGGAGCTTAATGGCTATAGTCCATAAGATTGCAAAGCATTGGATGCAGCTGAGCAATTTTCACTTTCAGAACATCTTAGAGGCCCATATTTGAACAGGTTAGAAAGGGATCTAAATGAGATTATTCCTACAGAGTAGAGTTCTTCTCCAAGGATTAACAGAAATTGTAAGGAAAGGGAAGTGCCAATAGCATCTGAATACAATAAGCAAGTTCTAGCATGGACTTCACCTTTGACTTTTTTTTTTTTTTTTTAAGATCCGTGTACTTGAACTGGGTAGTTAATCTATTTGTGCTCAAGTTTTTCACTTGTAATTAGGAAAAACAAGAGTTTCTACTTCATAGGACTATTGAGTAAATCAGTTGTATATAAAGTGCTTAGAATGTGAATGGGCACAGACTAAAATCAGCCCTCAAATAATGTTATTATTATCATCATCATCGTTCCATTTTTGTACATAGAAAATGCACTATCTGAGCATACAGACAGAGGCTAGATAATTCAAATACTTTGGCCCTATCTTCAAAATATCCCACAGTCTGTGAGCTGGGAAAGTGTCATCTTTCTATATGGATGAAATGGTGGAAGTACAGAAGCTTATTCTATCTCTACCACTTTCAATCATTTTGGGATCTGTGTGTATTTCCTTTTGTTCAGTTTAAAACTGTGAGTCAGTTTTAGGGACATAGCTTTGGTCCATTTTGTTACCTTGTTTGGTATAAACGCAGGTTACTGTGTTCTTGTTTCACAGCTACTAGCCACACAATTTTAGCCCTTGCTTTCAAAGAAATTTTTGCAAGACTGCCAGATGGAATAAGTAATTAACGCTTCGGCTCAGCTCTGAAAGGAGAAAACAACTGTGGCATACAAACTCCTGCCAAAGTCAGTTCTCTCACCCAGAAAATGCCTGAAATACTCATCAGGGTACTTTCAATTTCACTAAAAGGGAAAAGAAAAAAAGGCAAAATGATCAAAATTGAAGTTCACCAGCTTATCCCTATCAACTGTTGGACAAAACTAAGGTGGAAGAAAATGAGTGAACTGAAGTTCTCAATAGAGAGATCTCATTAACATAGAACTGTGTGAAGTATACCAGGCCGCAAAAGGATATAGGCAATACAATAAAATTCATTTCAAAAATGAAAAAAACCCAAAGCCACACGATGTGTTGTTTTGTGATAAATATGTAACAAAATTTGAAAACACCTATTGAACTCATGTATACCAAATTCTAGATGATAATTCCCTTTTGTCCAGGAAGAGCAGAGGAGGACAGACAAGATGGATTGGGAGAGTACCCAGGGAACTTGGACTTAAACTTCCTTATCTGGGTAATGAGTTTATGGTTCTTCTATTATTTCTATAATATGGATATTATATGATCTATTTCAAACTAAATAAAAATCAGGATCACTCTCATTCAAAACATCTCAAAAAAAGAAAAAATAATAACTCCAAAGGAAAGGATGTTGCAATTAGTCAGCCTATGAATGAATAAATTTTAGTGCCATTCTAAAGAACACTAGAGATTCTTTTGTTAACACATATCCTATCTGTGTGAACAACTGGCAATGTTTCTGCTTCACTTCTGTTTTCATTGCCGTCACTGTCTGCCCTAGAACCCGCATAGAGTGGTGATTAGAGCCAATTTTTGTCTATGGATCTGATTTGAGATGGAAAGTACAGGGGACAGCAGTGTTCTGACTGTGCTGTTGAGAGCCGCCTTTTCTTTTCTGTACAGGACTTTGCTGTTCTATCATTCCTATATGAGTTAGAGTCCTCCAGAAAAACAGAAACAACTGGATATATGCATCTATGTGTTTTGACATCTATTGCTAATACCTAGCTGGAGAGAGAGAGAGAGTCAGCCAGCATAAGAGATTGGTTCATGTAGCTATGGAGGCTGAGAAGCCCCCACATCTGTATTTAACCCTCTGTAGACCAAGGAAGAAGGCCTGAGAACCAGGAAGAACAATGGTATAAGTTCTAGTACAAAAGCCTGAGTTTTCAGTTCAAGTCCAGTAACAGGAAATGATCAACACTTCAATTTATCAGTAAGGCAGCATGATTTTCCTCTCTCAGGAGGATCAGCCTTTTTGTTCGATACCGGTGTTCAGCTGATTGGATGAAGATCAACTGTATTAGACGGGGTGATCTGCTTTACTCAGTCTACTAACTCAGATGTTAATTGTATCCAAAAACACTCTCACAGACACATCCAGATACTGACCAGGTATCTGGGCACTCCATAACTTGGTCAGTGGCTGCAACGGCAAGGAATCTGCCTACACTGTGGGAGACCATGGTTCAATCCCTGGGACAGGAAGATCCCCTGGAAAAGGGAATGGCAACCCACTCCAGTATTCTTGTCTGAAGAATTCCATGGACAGAGGAGCCTGGCAGGCTTATAGCCCGTGGGGTCACAAAGAGTTGTGAATAACACTAACTCAGTCAAGTTGACATAAAATTAACTATGACATGAAATTAACTACTTCATCTATGGACAGATTTTTGGGTCTCCCTGTTCCCTTTTCCTTGAAGATCAGTGTTTGTAGAGAAAAGTCAAACACAATTGCAATTTCTTTTTTACTGGCATTTCAAATGTGTCCTTCAACCCATCCTAAATATCTTCTTTTATCTGCGTCATTGAAATCTTATCACTGCTAATACCATGCTCTCAAAGTCCTTAGATTCTAGATAAAATGTTTTCAGCAAGTAGATATTCTATTTCAATAACTATTTTAGCAAGTAGTTATTGTTGGCTGCACTGCTACTGGCTAAACTCTTCTAAGAGTTTGGTGAACAGAAATTTTTAATTTTGATAATCTGAAATGAAATAATTGCCTACTTAAGTCACAAATATATTCTATGTTTTCTTCTAGGATATTTATAGTTTTGGCTTTTAACTTCAATGTTTATGTCTTGGGTTTTGAATTTGAGATGATGTAGTTTGAGTTACTTTTTGTATTTTGTGAGTTAAAGGTCAAGGTTTGATTGTTTTCTTTTTCATATGGCTATTTGGTGATTTAACCACTGTTTGTTGCAGGGAGTTTCTTTCCCCATTAGATTGTTGTAACATCCTTGAAAACAATTGTTTGATCATGATATAAGTAGATGGTGACCTATTTTTGAAATATCTACTCGCTTTGATTAAGTTATTTGTCTTTTTGCTAAACCACACTGTCTCATATCATATAGCTTAACAGTAAAATCTGAAGTCAGAAAAAGTTTTCTTATTTTATTCTTCTTTGACAAGCTTGTTTTGGTTATTCTAGAACTTTTTCATTTTCATTTATTTCAAGAATCAGTTTCTTAACATAAGAAACTGGATTCACCAAAATAAAAATCAGTACTTTTTGGTGAATCAGTATTCACACAAAAGAAAAAAAAAAAAAAAGGCCTACTGAAATTTTGAAATAGCATTAAATCCTTATGTCACCTCTGGAATATTTAACATGTTCAAAACGCTAAAAGTTTTAAGTTTTTAAATTTGTGAATGTTGTATATCTCTCATTTATTTAGGACTTAAAAAGGTTCACCTAACTATAGTTTTTAATGTAAAGATCTTGAACAACTTTCAGAAAATAAAATCCCACATATCCTATATCTTTGGATAATTTTTAGGTGCTGTTCTTTAAATTTCATTCTCCAAATATTCATTGATAACACATAGTAATTGTTTTATGTGGTGTTCTGCCACATCATTAAATGTATTTGTCAGATATAGTATGTCTTATTTCCCTCTAGCAATTTCAGGATTTTCTGCCTATTTAAGTTGTCATCTGTGAATGATGAAATTTTATATATTTTTCCTTAAATCATTTTATCTTCTTTTCCTTGTGCTTAGTAAATTTAAAAATATGGGTGACTCAAATATAACACTTTTCTTTTTTCAGTAGCTCTCCCTGTTCAATCTTATCCATTTTTATGGTTTCAACTTCAATTTATAGCTCTAGTTCAAATCCTTACTTTGAACTTTATAAACATATTTCTGACTAGTTATCACCAATCACCATTTGTACATTTTATAGCCATTTCTAATTCATCATCCCAACTGAATTTACTTTCATCTTCCCAAGAACTAGATGTGTTTATTTCCCTGTATTTAGGTCAATGTCATGATCGGTAAGTCCAAAATGAATTCTTGATGTCAATTTTAATTTCATAGTTTACTAACACACTTACTTCTTCCAAAGACACACTGTCACTCAGACACAAACTATGTAGCAAATGCTTTTTAACTTACTGCTTGATAATCTTCTGTTCCCTTCATGTTGTGCTCAATGCTACTCATGTAATTCATACACTTACTTGTCTCCTCACTAGCTTCCAAATTAGAAAATTATGAATTAGGACTTTAAAATACAAATCTAAACATGTCATTTGATTTCCAAAAAAAATTCAATGAACTCCATTTATTGTGTAGAATAAAATTCACATTCTTATCTCTGCATAGTATGTATTTATGCAGAGGTAACAAAAGTTAGGAAACAAATTTAAACATTTCTGTTTTAATGACTTCTTTTTGCTCCTCCAGATACCCATCTTCCACCCCACTGTATGCACTAGAAGCAGTCAGTTATGTCAATGGACCCCATGATTCTTTGGTTTCTGGTTGGATTTGGCTAATGGGTAGATGAGTAGCACTGTTAAGAGGTAAGAAGAAGGATGAAGGGTAAGTTTGGGTTATGCATTCCCAAGATTTATCCCTTGGGCTGACTGTGTGCCTCACTTGAAGGTTCCCATCATGTTTACCCATTTCTTATGTTCAACTTTTAACAGTGACTCTATTAAGTGTGTTCTAAATTATTAGAGTAAACTATGTGCTTCCTGTAAGGATTTTGACACATATATAAAGGTAAAAGAAGCATTTGAAGGTGATTTTTTGAAACATAAAATACTAGTTCATCCTTGTATAAAGATATGGAAAAGTAATACAGTTTAGATATTGTTCAGGATTGGTGATACTTCACAACCTAGCATCTATGGTGTTACCAAATTCATCTCATCTCACTTTCTCCCTTCTACCTTGAAAGTCAACCATATCAAGCTAGTCATACTTTTATAACAATATAGTCATACTTTTGCTTGTACAATATGTTACCCATAAGGCTTCCTCCATCCTATTCCTTTTCCTAGCAGTCTGCATAAAGTTTACATAAATAACACCATAGCCTATTGATACTGACCATATTTATGTTTCCCTTTAAATCATAGCAGGTTTAACTTGTCTTCTTTATTTTTTCTATAATTTAGCCATTCAAGTTAATTTTTTAAACTAGATGAGACTTTGCATTTGGGGAAAAGATAGCAAACTTTGTTTTGACTTTTGTATAACCTGTAAATAACATAACTCCTGGCATATTACAGGCATTAAATGAAGGTTGGTTGACTACTCCATAGAGATTAATAAGTAAATATGAACATGGATGTATGGGTAGAGAGATTAGGTATACTTTGTGAATTATTAAGTGTGCTATTGATGTGGAGTAGTGTGACAAGTAAATTAATTGTATCTGCTGAGTTTAGTAGAGACAGTCTTAGTGAAACAGAGACAGCAAACTTCAGTTCAGTTCAGTCGCTCAGTCGTGTCCAACTCTTTGCGACCCCATGAACTGCAGCACACCAGGCCTCCCTGTCCATCACCAACTCCTGGAGTTTACCCAAACTCATGTCCATTGAGTTGGTGATGCCATCCAACCATCTCATCCTCTGTCATCCCCTTCTCCTCCTGCCCTCAGTCTTTCCCAGCATCAGGGTCTTTTCAAATGATTCAGCTCTTCACATTAGGTTGCCAAGTACTGGTGTTTCCGCTTCAACATCAGTCCTTCCAATGAACACCCAGGACTGATCTCCCTTAGGATGGACTATTTGGATCTTCTTGCAGTCCAAGGGACTCTCAAGAGTCTTCTCCAACACCACAGTTCAAAAGCATCAATTCTTCGACCCTCAACTTTCATTATAGTCCAACTCTCACATCCATACATGACTACTGGAAAAACCATAGCCTTGACTAGATGGACCTTTGTTGACAAAGTAATGTCTCTGCTTTTTAATATGCTGTCTAGGTTGGTCATAACTTTCCTTCCAAGGAGTAAGCATCCTTTAATTTCATGGTTGCAATCACCATCTGCAGTGATTTTGGGAGCCCCCCAAAATAAAGTCAGCCACTGTTTCCACTGTTTCCCCATCTATTTGTCATGAAGTGATGGGACCAGATGCCATGATCTTAGTTTTCTGAATGTCAAACTAGAAAAGCACAAAACTTCTGAACTGACATTAAAATAGGCAAGAACTTTAAAGAATATCTAAATGCATGGCATTATGGTGTTGATTAATCATAAGATAGTGCATAGGATAGTCCATAAAAGCACCAATGCCCAAGAATGATATAAGGATTCAAAATGATATAAGTGGCATGGATAAATAGTGATATCAAATTTCTGACTGATGGTCTTTATTGAAGCTCCCCTGTCACTCCAGTACCTGGGACAGATGCCAGCTTAGTTCATTTCATTTAGTATCCCTAAATTACTTACATCTGAAGTTTAGTCAAATGCTCTTGTGCTTGAACTGTTAGCTAACACTTTAAGCTGTAGCTTACATGTCTCTTGAGTTCCATCACTGTCTATTTTTCCAATGAAGATAACAGAATAATGTAGAGCAATTAAAGAAAAATAATTGTGTATATGAGATTATACTGAGATTATAATATTCAGGGAGAAAAGTTTTGTATTCTTAGTACAAAATCCTATTATTTAAATCCTATATTAATTCTTTGTTCTGGTTTGTTGTTGTTGCTACTGAAAGCCTATGTATTTCAGATGAAGTAACTTCAATTACCAAAACTACATTTGAATAAATATGCTGCTTTTTATCCCTGGCCTATATAAGTTTAAATGATTGGAAAAATATATAAATATCAACCAAAATTGCAAAATGATATACAAATTCCTTGAAAGATAGAGATAAATTCCTTCACAAACTACTTTGGCTAGCATAATTATCAGTCATATTATCATCAGAGATACATAGATTCATGACTTTAAGGGTTGTTCATGTCAATGTATGGCAAAAACCACTGCAATATTGTAAAGTAACTATCCTCCAACTAATAAAAAGAAAAAGAAAAAAAGGGGGTTGATAATGATTAGAGATCACATCTGCTTTATGGTACAAATTATTCTTCACTAATATCTAAGACCAGGCACCTGGACTTAATTTGGTCATTTCTAGTGACAGAGAAATTATTGCCACATTTTAACCCAGCCAGTTAAAAGTTCTTCCTTATGCTTACAGCAACATTTCCTTTCCCTTAAATTATACCCACTTATTTCAATCGGTTATACAATAAATCTAATTCTTCAGACACATACTAAACCTTCAAGTATGTCAAGAAGTTTATCTCTTCCAAGGTTTCCCAATGAAAGAACCTCAATTCACACAAACATGTATGGTTTTGCAGTAAAAAAGGAGAGAAAAGTAAAGAGAGCTCTAAAGAATATGGAAACACAGATGGGATGAAATAACATGCCATCACTAGCTCTCGGACTGGCCTGCAGCACTCAGAAGGAAAATGAACAAATTTCCCCCGGTCCGGCTCCCACTTAGAGATGTACTGGCAGAGCTTGCTGGAAATCCAACCTCTCGTGCCAGATAAAGCAATTCATGGAAGGTGTCTCACTGATAGAACTGTACTACCAAAGGACCAAACGGAGGGGTCAGGGGAATCAGCTAGTCTCTGAATTCTGCAAACCACCCTGCACTTCAGAACCTGAATGCTGGAGTGGCCACTGCCCTCACTCAGGAACCGTTGCACATGGAAGGAAGCAGGCTCTGGAGAAACTGCATGTTCTTCAGCTATCAGACGCTGGAGAAGCCATGCAATCTGCAAGTGTTAAGCTTTAGAAAGGGCACCCACTTTGCAGGAGCTTCGTGCTAGAGAAGCTGTGTTTGTTCAAGGAGTCTGCTCTTGAACTCCTGTGCACTTCAGGAGCCTGGAGAAGGAAAAGCCAAATGTGGTGCAGGAAAATCCAAGGGGCCTGGAAAAGGAAAATGGAGTGCAGGAGCCCGGCACCAGAGACGTGCGTTTGCTCAAGGAGTCTGCAGCCAGGAAAGACAGTTCTGCCATGTTGCTCCAGCATCCTTTTCTGGAAAAGTTTAATATCTTGCTCCATGGTAGAAGGGAAATATTTGAAGGACTTGGCCCCCCTTTTTGCAGAATATGCAGTCAGATTTGGATTTGTGGCCGAGAAGTGATAAATTCATAATGTGAAATAAAATGGAGTCACTATGTCAAGGGGTTTTAACGCAGAGCTAGGAGGCCATTAAGATGGTGGACCTTACGTAGTTTCTCTTCCGGTGGAAGCATGAACTTTAGAACTAAGCCAAATCACAGATATTTCAGATATTCCAAGGACTCTGCAAGAACACCTGCCACTTGTCACAATAATGAACTTTTACCTCCCTCTAGTGATAGCCCCTGGTGGTTCAGTGGTAAAGAACCCACCTGCCAATGTAGGAGAGGTAAGTTCGATCCCTGGGTTGGGAAGATCCCCTGGAAAAGGAAATGGCAACCCACTCCAGTATTCTTGCCTGGGAAATCCCATGGACACAGGGGCTTGATGGGCTACAGTCCATGGGGCCGCAAAAGAATTGGACACAATTTAGTGTCTAAACAACAAGTGATAACCATAGTACTCAATCCTGTTAGCCGAGTTTAGCTTCTCTCTCCAACTCCAATTAAAATTCTTTGCAGTGCAAACTTTCTTCTTTGTCTCTAAAAGCCTCTGATTTTACTCCTGAGCTGGGACACTGTTTGGGCTGCTACCAGAATCCATTTGCCCCAAGTTGCAGTTTCTTGATTCAAAATAAACACTTTTTTTGCTTGTTTCTTCCCTCCTAAGTTTATTTGGGACAATAATGAACACTAATAGGCATATAATTTTATAATCCATTCAGTTGTTTACTAATCAACATTCGGCCTTAGGTTAGTTTTTCTATACCCTTAACACTACTTTGAACAGACTGAAATGAGTATTTATTACATACATTTAACCACAAATATATACAAAAGTTCTAACTATATGCAAATTAAAAAAATATGAAAATCAGAATTGAGAAAACGCATGAGAAGTTATATGCTTTATGGTACATGTAAGTGCATATTTGCACATGTAAGTGTACAGGTATAACAATATATACAAGTGCTAAGTGCTAAGTCACATCAGTCGTGTCCGACTCTGTGCGACCCCACAGACTATAGCCCCCCAGGCTCCCCCGTCCCTGGGATTCTCCAGGCAAGAACACTGGAGTGGGTTGCCATTTCCTTCTCCAATATATACAAGTAAATTGTATTTAAATTATGAGCTGTTTTATTTGAATAATTTAAACTTCAAACAATTGTTTTAATTCTTAATATGCACATTAATTTCCACAACTATAACTAGTATATTTATTACAAAAATATAATTTTATTCATGATTATACTTCCAAAGTCTGAGTCATCATTTTTCAAAGATTTTGTAAAACGCAAAAAATGAGTGAGTGAGTGAATGAATGGATGTGTAAATATTGACTAATCAATGAGAGAATCTTCTTCTTGGGAAAAAACCATTACAGAGAAACATTTTTCCCTCTTCTTTGTATCTTTGTCTCTCAATTCTGCTATCTGGTTCTCTGCCTTTCTCTCTCGTTACATGTCTATTTGTGTGTCTCCATGAATGTGTGTGTTTCTAATATATGCATATTTAAACATGTGTATACATACATACGGCTTCCCTGGTGACTCAGTTGGTAAAGAAGCCGCCTCCAATGCAGGAGACTAACTGTAACGCAGGAGACTTGAGCTCCATCCCTGGGTCAGGAAGATCCCCTAGAGAAGAGAATGGCTACCCACTCCAGTATTCCTGCCTGGGAAATCCCATGGACAAAGGAGCCTGGTGGGCTATAGTCTGTGGGGTTACAAAAGAGTTGGGCATGACTTAGTGACTAAACACAAACACACAAAACATATATACATACACATACATAATGAGTGAAAAATGTAAGGAAAAGTAAACGACTACTTTTATTTTTACATAAATATACCAAGTGTATTAATTGCAAAATATAATTTTATTGTTTTATATTTGTGTATTTTAGAATACATCTACATTTTAAGTGTCAGTCTAAAAAAAATGTTTTCTTAGTTTAGATTTCCTATTTAAAGCATTATTCTCCAGGAGCAAGAAAATGCATTTGTATATGACGTATCAAAATGATCTTTTTTATACATTTTTAAATTGAGCTTCTGCCCTGCCACTGGAGAGATTTTTTAAACAGACGCACATTAGGTGCTTGATGGATATAGCGCATCATGAAGTTTTTATTTTTGTTTATTTATTGAGGCCACACTGAGTAGCATGTGAAATACTAGTTCCCCAACTAGGGATCAAACCCATACCCCTTGCGGTGGAAGTGGGGTGTCTTAACCACTGGACCACCAGGGAAGTCCGTGCCATCAGAGATTTTGATACAACTTCATGTCTTCACCTTTGAAGATGACTATTATAATTAGCAACTGTTTTAGTCTGTTCAGGTATACCAAATACCATAGCCTGGGTGGCTTATAAACAGCAAAAACGTATTTCTCACAGTTGTGGAGGCTGTGTAGCCCCTCGTCAGGGTGCTGGCAGATTGCTTGTCTGGTTAGGGCACTCTTCCTGGTTCATAGGCAGCCCTCCTCTCTGTGACCTCATGTGGTGGAAGAGGAGAACTCTGGTCTCTTCAGCTCCCTATAAAGGCACTAATTCCATTCCTCAGGACTCCACCCTCATGACCTAAATACCTCCCAAAGGCCTTGCATGCAGACACACTCACTTGGAAGATTTGGTTTCACAATGATTCTGGGGAGCTGGGTGACACCAACAGGCAGGTCCAGAGCAGCGCCTTTGGCTAAATTACTGACTGTGGAGTGTCTTATCCCTCAGTTGTGCTTCACATGCACAAACACAGAGGTGTAGACATATAGTTCAATGTATAAACATAGTCACCCCTTAAAAATGAAAAAAATTAAAACACCTATCTTTAGTCTTTCAATTCTAATCAACTGTGTTGATAAATTTGCAAGTTGTACTATCTACTTTTGTGATTAAAAACAAGAGCACAAATGTTAAATTTTACTATTGTATATAAGGAAAACATGGTTACTAGCAGCTACAGTCAGTATGTTTGTCTGATAACAAAACTTATATTTATACAGATTTTGCTAAGAATAAAACAGGTTATCCAGAATTATGCAGTATTATCCAGAATAGTACAATACTTTCTGGAATGATACATAATACCTAAGATATGTATGTGTATTTTATTGTATCCTTTTTGACTTTTAGTCACCATCCTGAAGTGATTGTTATAGAAAGATTTTATATTACTATGCAAGATATTGAAAAATGTCATTCCAGGAATGAATCCAAACTAATAAAGCTGGTTTTCCTTGTAGTTATATTTCTAATATCTCAAAATGTGTCAGCTTTTGCCTCACTTTGAGCTCCAATTTTAGATATGATCCTTCCTCAAATTAATTTTAACAGGCACCTTACTCTTTCCCTGTAAAAACATGACCAAATCATAATCATTTTGAGGGATACATTGGGTTCCTCTTTCAGTCAGTTTTATCTAAACTATACGTTCTCCCTTTGAATAGAACCAGGATAAATCAAATGCTTGATTTGGGATGTTGTAGGAAGTCAAAGTTCTGTTCAGACTTACCTGTATTTGTTCTGAATCTGACTGCTTGCTTCACTTAAAGATCATTGTATAAATATATACCTAAATAAACATTCAACAGTATAACCTGCTTAAGATTTGAGGTTATCAGATGGTAAAAAGTAAGGAATTGCAATAAGGTCATAACCATAAAGGGGCTTCCCAGGTGGCTCAATAGTGAAAAATCTGCCTGCCAATATAGATCCGTTGGAGGAAAAGATCCCCTGGAGAAGGAAAAGACAAACCACTCCAGTATTCTTGCCTGGGAAATCCCATGGATAGAGAAGTGTAGCAGGCTACAATCCATGGAGTCACAAGGAGTTAAACATGACTGAAAGACTCTGAACACACACCCACACACAATAACCGTAAAACATCTTGTTTTTCCTTTAGAAATACAAGTCAGAGTTTATGTTTGCTTGATATATATCCTGAAGTAGGTGGACTTTGATTGAAATATCCAGTTACTTGCAAGTTGGTTTAATTCTTATAAGTACTACTATTCTAGCCCGTTCATGTGAACATATAAACGTGTTCTAGAAATCACTACAGCTTTGCTGTTCCTAATGGCAATACAGAGAAAGTTAAAAATATGAAAAATGTAAAAAATCTGAGCTTTTATCCATGATCCTACTATACAGAAACACACACTAATGCTCTTTACATGCATAATGTATGCATTTTGGAAATATTAATTTTCAAAATGTCACTGTAAGGTATATTTTTTTACATTGTTATCATGCTTCCTCTATGTCATTAAATAATTTTTGAAATACATTTGCTTGATAGTCATTTATATTACCATTATAACATTCATTCAAATATTTCTCTACTTTTTGACATTTACATTAGTTCTACTTTCCTGTTATTATGCATAATTCTGGGAAGAACACCTTCATCAGCCATTAAAATTGGAATATAATTCTAATAATTCATTTATGAAAAAATTAGAGAATTTTAATGATGTGGAGGGAAAAAAAGCTAACATTTCATCATTTTTTAAGCTAAAATTCCAATTGGCTTTCCAGAAAGATTGCAATAATATGCACTTCTATACATAGTGTTTGAGAAAATTTTCTGCACCCTTAAAACATTATGTAATTTAGATCACTACTATGCTTTCTTCTGTATACAAATTTCCACCGTCTCTAGTGTATTCATTCTACGTGTTTTTGATTGCATAGCTAAAAACAGAACATGAGATTACACATGAGGATTTTTATAAAGCTTTGGTCTGACAACCTAAGCTTGTATTTGCAGCTCACTTTGAATATTCTGACAATGTACCTGTCTGAAAGAATTAACAATCGTTCATACTAAATTACTTAGCTGTGATAACACTGGGAGCTATATCGTAGCAGACAAAATGTTAATATTTTTATTTTATTTTTTTCCTTTCTTTTTTTAAATTTATTTTTATTAGTTGGAGGCTAATTACTTTACAATATTGTAGTGGTTTTTGCCATACATTGATATGAATCAGCCATGGATTCACATGTGTTCCCCATCCTGAACCCCCCCCACCTCCCTCCCCATCCCATCCCTCTGGGTCATCCCAGTGCACCAGCCCCAAGCACTTGTCTCATGCATCCAACCTGGACTGGCGATCTGTTTCACACTTGATAATGTATATGTTTTGATGCTGTTCTCTCAGATCATCCCACCCTCTCCTTCTCCCATAGAATCCAAGAGTCTGTTCAACATTTCACCATTATCCCATGTTCATTTTGTGATATCTCTGTATGGTCAATTCTGAGAGTAAATCTATTACTAGACTGATGTCACTCACTTTTTGTATTGTTGAGGCAGAGTCATAATGATTTCCAGCAAACACAGGTAAGTCTTTGGGTTTGGTTCTTGTTAAACTTGTCTAACCTCTTACTTACAGTTGGTTGAACTCCTGCTCTCCTGCGTCTCGCAGCCCTCCTGCCGAACATAGCATCTGACAGATAGCCCAGTAGGACAATGTCTACATAACTCTAGCACAATTAAATTTTTATGTACTGATGCAGTTCGGTAGCATGAGTGTGATGAATCTGCTCTGCTCCCTGTGCAAAGAAACACTGCAATACACGGTGTATGAGAGGAGGCAGCTGGTTCAGATAAATGAACTTTGCAAGGAAACTTCCCAGCGAGAGAAAGATCTCCCCTACTGGCTCATCAAACCACATTTAAGGCTCCATGTCTGTCAACACTCTTTGAAAATGACATTTGAAAGGAAGTCGTTTTACAGGAAGAGCACCTATGACTACATTTCATACATCAATCAGTTGGCTACTGGAGAGACAAAATCCCCTGACTTATTGTTCACCTTGCCTCTCTTCCTCTCCCTGTATTTCGTGTTGAGAGGGGCAGAACAGAGATGCAGGAGTGCAGTCAAAATCTAAATCTGCACACAGAAGGGGACTTTGGAGGGTGCTTAAAGCAAAGACATTTGGGGATTTGGGGCACATGTCCTGACTGATGACTAATCACTGACTGTTGAAGAAAAATTCGTCAGTACTAGTCAGATTTGTTTTGTAAGCCAATAGTGTCAGAAGATCTAATACAGACATTGAGATCCTGAAAAAGAAACAATATCAACCCTCCATTCAAGCAATTAATTTCAAAAAAGTTTTTAAAAAGAAGAAAAATAACCTCCACAATTAAAATCTACTTTGTTAGTATTAAGAAAAAAGTGTATCTACCTGAAAACACAGAGAACACAAATGTCTCCTGAGTTGTCTAGAATAATCCCCAGAAGAGGTAACAGATAAAATAATGTTGAGGGTGAGGACTACAGATCAAAAGAACTTGAGTTGATGGAGCATTTTTAGTGGGATTTCTTAGCCCCATGCAAAAATCTGAGGAGTGAAATCATGCTTATGGAATTGCAGTTTAAAGGCTGGAATACAAAATACTTATATGGGAATATTATGAGTCTGAGAGTGTGACCTTGGAATTTGGTGATGGGCACATTTTATACTAAATAATATCTGTAGCATCTATAGAATGAGGTAAATCAAGAAAATATTCTGTGGGAGTAGAAGTTTATAAGCCCCAAATACTTGTATGCCACTTGGAGCAAAATTTCAGTTGAGATCATAGGCAACAAATCATAATAGGAAAATGTGAAAGAAAAAGACTGTCAATTTCAATTATTTTGAGACTGCATAATATTGGCCTTGTTATATTGTTATATTGATTATTTTAGTTGTATTTATTTATGTACTTATTATTTGTCTAATTTATTTATGTATTTTCCTAGTATTTGAGGAATGTTTGCAAACCAGATACCACAGGAAACGAATGAAAGAGAGAGAGAGAAGATGGGGTGCTAACCAGATGGGTGAAGAGTTTTAAAGTTGTGTTTGTCCACAGTTGCAGAGTTTGTTCACTCTTATTACAGAGTTTCTTATTTTTATTTTCTCCACGAACCGGGAGCAATGGTCTCTGTGTGTCTCCGTCAGAACTCCAGGTTTATCTGTAAGTAAAGATATTCTACCCAGAGCATCAGCACTCTTTTTAATTCTTGTTAAATTCAATCCAGAGGTCATTAGACTGAAGTGGCTCTAATGCCCTGTCAGTCAACATAAGCAACCAAAATCTAAGCTTGTAAATGCCTTCAGGTTACAAAATCAAAACTCTCATCACAGCCAATCACAAACAGTCAGCCAGTCTGTAGCCAATCAAACTATTCCCTTTCATTGCTTCCTCGTGTTCTCTATCAAAGTCTTTCCTTTGACTCCTGTGAGCGGAATGTTCCTAACCACTTTCATTTTAGTGCTGCACAATTTCAATTGACTTTTGCTCGAATAAACATAAAATTATTAATATACCTCAGTTTATGTTTTAACACGGGGCTTCCCTGGTGGCTCAGTCAGTAAAGAATGCCTGCAACGTAGGAGACTGCCTGCAATGCAGGAGACCTGGATTTGATCCCAGGTCGTAAAGATCCTCTGGAGAAGGAAATGGCAATCCACTCCGCTGTTGTTGCCTGGGAAATCGCATAAACAGAGGAGCCTGGCAGCCTACAGTCCGTGGGGTCACAAAGAGTCAGACATGGCTGAGCAACTAATACATACATGTTTTAATATTGAAACATAGCTTTTCAATTCTGAGTTGACTATATGTCCACTTTCTAACTTACATATCATAGCTCCCTCATCAGCTCATTTTTCAAATTATATCCGGCTTCTTTACTTGCAGTGTCCACAGACAGAAACTTTCTGGTTTTTCAAGAGCACTAACTACACAGTACAAACTTGGATTGACCTCATATCAGGACCACTTAAAAATTCTGACCTCATATTTAGTCTAGCTGTGCCCTATTAATGACATTCCCAGAGAACATTTGTCTTAGGACTTTTATTATCTGAGGTAGTGAAAATTTTTATTTCTAAAGGGCAGATAACCTGCCCATAATTATTCAACTGTGCATTATACTTTACACAACTATGGATGGCTGTAGAAACGTGGCTTTTTACCTCTACAGGAAAATATCTCCAGTGGTCCTTTTTTGATTGTTTTTTTTATGGGGGGTTGCCTTTGTTCATTTTTGCTTTAGTTGTTATAAAATTTTGATTTTGAGTTTAGCTGCTCATCAAAATACAGCTAGAACTTGGAAAAAGTTAGGCATTGTATAAAGAGAATTAAGTAAGCTTACTGATGGCATGCCTGGGAGATTTTTCATGTATCCATGAAATGGCTAAACCTTTAAATGCTCCACCTAGTATCCAAATCCACCTTCCTATAAAGAGGTATATGTTGAGCTTCAATCACTGGTGTTTTAAGAAAAATTATAAAATGATGCCATTATATCTTTCACATATCACAAATGGGAGTTGGTGGTTGAGTAGGGAAATGAGTTTCTGAAACCCTTTAGAACTTAACCTAAATCCTAGACATGAATCTTAAGTTCTCTGAATCTCAAAATTGTTATTCATAAAATGAAGATTGTATTTCTGAACCATGGTTTTTGTAAGAATATGCTGATGTCTGAAAAATTTTCATAACTAATTAAGAATTTATAATCTTGTGAATATAAAAAATATGATGGTGATGATATAAGGCTAAGTAGAGCATTTATTTGACTATATATGTCACTAATCCATGCTTGAGAATTACATCAAAAGAGACTTATCATCCATGTGGTTAATTTCTCCTCTCCAGCAGTCTTGAATTGCTGGAGAATTGAATTTAGTGCTGTTTATGGTGTAGTCTACTCAGTTATGGTGCAGAATATTCATTGGAAGGGCTGATGCTGAAGCTGAAACTCCAATACTTTGGCCACATGATGTTAAGAACTGACTCATTGGAAAAGACTCTGATTCTGGAAAAGATTGAAGGTGGGAGGAGAAGGGGACAATGGAAGATAAGATGGTTAGATGGCGTTACTGACTCAATGGACATGAGTTTGGGTAAGCTCCAGAAGTTGGTGATGGACAGGGGAGTCTGGCGTGCTGTAGTCCATGGTGTTGCAAAGAGTCGGACATGACTGAGCGATTGAACTGAAATGAACTGATGGTGCAGTTTAAACAGCATATAAAAATACTTGCTAATTACTATTCTCTAGTAACAGCTTTATTTAAAAGAATATTGAAATGAGCCTTCTGAAGAGAAAGGGATTAAAGGGAGTAATTTTGGAATGTGGACATTGGGAAAAGAATGCAGGCTTTGAATACAACTGACCGGGGGTGGAATCTCTAGTTAGCCACTTCATGGTTCGTTTTCTTAGAACCAGCTACTTAAAACTTTTTTTTCCTAAAATTCAGTTTCCTCATCTTTTGTGAAATGATTTTTAAAAGAGCAATTTTAGTATCTCATGGAGTTGGTATGAACATATTATAGAAAAATAAACCTCACATTTATCTCTTCATTTTGAGTCCCTGCCTTGTCCCAGTCTGGGTCAGGAGATCCCCTAGAGTAGGAAATGGCAAACCACTCCAGTATTCTTGCTTGAAAAATTCCATAGACAGAGGAGCATGGTGGGTTACAGTCCATGGGGTCACAAAGAGTCAGACACGACTGAGCAACTAAGCATGCACACATCCCAGTTAAAGCAACCTTAATTTTCAAACAATACTGATTCGAAGCTCAGGATATTGATTCCATGTCTCTCTGGTGTTGTCATGCATTTATAACAAACATATGTTAGCCAGAATGCTCTTTATTTAGTGCAAGAAACAGCCAGAAATTAAACTGTAATGTGAATAATGCTGCAACTTTCAGAATATTTTCCTAAGGAGGAGCTACATAGATTAATCAGGTTCATGATAATCTGGGTGTCATTATTATCCAGATTCAGCCAAGAAAACACATGAGTTCAAGAGTATCCAAAAGCAGTACCTCTGAACTTGCACTGAATTTGCTTATATAGCTCTTAGAAATCCAAGCTGAGTAGTAGGAGGTGAGATATTTTTCATGTCTGTCTTCTAGAGAAGTCTTATTTTTCCTTCGCAAATTGTAAAGAAGAATCTGGTTGAATCCCCACTTTGGGAGATTCTGTCAGAATTTCAGGTCTACTTTCAGCATTTTGATTGAAGAGAGCTATTGGAGTGTTTGGCTAAAAGTAACTACCTAGGTAAACAGAAGAGAACAAAGGTAATTTTTTAAACAAATATCTGGTCACTCAAGACTATTTTGCCATGTGGTAAATGCCAATCCTTTTTAAATGGATTAGGTGAAGAAGGAGATGGATTTCAAATGTTTTCCTGAATTTTTAAGCAGAGATTTACTTTAATTTTGTTTGCATACCAAGCTCCTGTAATAGGAATGTTCCTCTACTAACTAAAATGCTTGTAGTAGTATTACCATCACATTGCTTCTTTTAATGAGAATCCAACTGTGTAGTGAGAATAGAATTAAAAAAAAAGAAAAATGGAAATATTTCCTACATTGATAATAGTAGCCCATAGAATCAAATGGGTTTAATTCACAGGCTTGTTCTTAAATGCTTTAACCACTCTGCCAGGGTTTGACTTTTTGTGTTTACTTTTCCTAGGCACCTTGCAGGGACAAGTATGTGCTGTCCTTCTCCAAATAGATTTCATGTCGTCAATTAGGTTTCTACTTAAATTACTGCCCCATTCCAGTCCTGCATTCTGAGATGATTATAGGCCACTTTGACAGGGGATTTAGGAATTCCAAAACTTTTTAGTAATACATTTAGAGACAATTTGAGTTACTCCCAACAGATGGCTAATTACATCTATTGTGTGGTGATTTAGCTCTCAAACGCAATCTTATTACCCGGTTCTGGTTTGGAGAGAGGACAGCTCACTGTTTCCATGATGTTACACTAAATTTGGAAGAATCATTAGACTCCCTCATTAGGAAGATGGAAGAACTTACTTTGATAGAGTTTTAGTGGGTAAATCACTTATGAAAAGACTTTAACAAACTCTAATTCTGGGACTAAATATGCAAATCAACTTGCATATGTTTGCATGGACCAGCGGGGTACCTTTTAGTTCTTTAGAATAAGGTTAAAGAAATAATATACCCAATATTTTATTTGTCAAGGTAAAATAGATACATACAATAACAAAGTTAGGGAGGATGTGATAATATTTTAGAAGGAAATACCGTATAGCCAAGAAGAGGGAGAAAAGCAGGGAGAGAAAGAAATCGTGAAGGGGAGGAGGTGGAGGAGAGAGGAGAAAAGAAAAGGAAGAATGGAGTGATAGAGAAGCATCAATTATATCTAAAAATTATCTTATTTTTAATGACATCTGAAGGAAATATGGAGAAACTGTTATCACTCTAATTCCAGAAGTTCATAAAAGTCTAAAAAAATTTTTTATCTTTCCATATGTTTTGCTTTTTTTCCCCCAAACTGGAGGATTGTTGATGCTCTTCTAATAAAAAGGAATAATTTATAAATCTACTCAATCTGCCACACAATTCACTTTCCATGCTGATTAAACTTTAGTCCTTCCCAGCATTAAGAGGACAATCTGAAGTTCAGTTTGGGAAACTACACTCGAAATACTTATTTACTATTTACAAAAAAAAGTCAATGACCGAGATAACCATGATGGTGTGGTCACTCACCTAGAATCAAACATCCTAAAGTGTGAAGTAAAATGGACCTTAGGAAGCATTACTTTGAACAAAGCTAGTAGAGGTGATGGAATTCCAGCTGAGCTATTTAAGTACTAAAAGATGATGCTGTTAAAATGCAGTACTTAGTATGTCAGCAAATTTGGAAAACTCAGCAGTGGCCACAGGACTTGAAAAGGTCAGTTTTCATTCCTATCCCAAAGAAGGAGAACGCCAAAGAATGCTCAAGCTACTGCATGATTGTACTCATTTCACATGCTAGCAAAGTAATGATCAAAATCCTTCAAGCTAGACTTCAACTGTACATGAACTGAGGACTTCCAGATGTACCAGGTGGGTTTAGAAAATGCTGAAGGATCAGAGATCAAATTGCCAACATTCACAGGATCATAGAGGAAACAAGGAAATTCCAGAAAAACATCTACTTATGCTTCATTGATTATGCTAAAGCCTCTGACTGAGAATCACAACAAATTGTAGGAAATTCTTAAAGAGATGGGAATACCAGACCATGTTACCTGCCTCATGAGAAATTTGTATGTGAGTCAAGAAGCAGCACTTGGAAACTGTCATAGATCAACTGACTGGCTCCAAATTGGGAAAGGAGTACGTCAAGGCTGTATATCGTCACCCTGCTTATTTAACTTATATGCAGAGTACATCATGTGAAAAGCCGGACTGGATGAGGCACAAGCTGGAATCAAGATAGCTGTGAGAAATATCAATAACCTCAGATACGCAGATAGGCACTGCCCTTATGGTAGAAAGTCAAGAAGAACTAAAGAACCTCTTGATGAAAATGAAAGAGGAGAGTGAAAAAGTTGGCTTAAAATTCAACATTCTGGTCCCATCACTTCATGGCAAATAGATGTGGAAAAAAATGAAAACAGTGATAGACTTTATTTTCTTGGACTCCAAAATCACTGTGAACATTGACTGCAGCCATGAGATTAAAAGATACCTGTTCCTTGAAAGAAAAGTTATGACAAACCTAGACAGTGTATTAAAAAGCAGAGACAAGGTGAATTTCCAGCAAAGGTCCCTTTTGTCAAAGCTATATTTTTTTCAGTAGGCATGTACAGATGTGACAGTTGGACCATAGAGAAGGCTGAGTGCCAAAGATTTAATGCTTTCAAACTGTGGTGTTGGTGAAGACTCTTGAGAGACCCTTGGACAGCAAGGAGATTAAACCAGTCCATCTTAAAGGAAATCAGTCCTGAATATTCATTGGAAGGACTGATGCGGAAGTTCAAGCTCCAGTACTTTGGCCAGCTGATGAGAAGAGCCAACTCATTGGAAAGTATGCTATTGCTGGGAAAGATTGAGTGCAGGAGGAGATGGGGGGGTGACAGAGGATGAGATGGTTAGGTAGCATCATCAACCCAATGGACATGAGTTTGAGCAGACTCAGGGAGATATTCAACAATGTAGATCACATTTATGATATCATGTCTATACCAGTGCTTTATTATGCAGCTAACAATCATGAAGACACTCTATGTATTGTTGTATTTATTTTTTAGATGAGGAAACTGAAATTCAAAGGACAGGTGATGTCCTAAAGCCATATAACTTGTAGGTAGAAAAAAAAAAGGTTTAAATTAAGACCTGTCTACCTCCAGAACTTACAGTCTTTCAACTGTTTGGCTAATATCTCAATGTGAAAGCTTTTGAGAAGATGTAATGTGTAAATGAACACAAGCTAATATATTGCTGAAAATAGGAGCATTTACCTTGTAAAATTACCTTGTAATATTACTCACCCAGAGCCAGACATCATGGAATGTGAAGTCAAGTGGGCCTTAGGAAGCATTATTATGAACAAAGCTAGTGGAGATGATGGAATTCCAGTTGAGCTATTTCAAATCCTAAAAGATGATGCTGTGAAAGTGCTGTACTCAATATGCCAGCAAATTTGGAAAACTCAGCAGTGGTCACGGGACTAGAAAAGGTCAGTTTTCATTCCAATCCCAAAGAAAGGAAATGCCAAAGAATGCTCAAACTACTACACAATTGCACTCATCTCACACGCTAGTAAAGTAATGCTCAAAATTCTCCAAGCCAGGCTTGAGCAATGCATGAACCGTGAACTTCCAGATGTTCAAGCTGGTTTTAGAAAAGGCAGAGGATACAAGCAACTCCTGCAGCTCAATTCCAGAAAAATAAATGACCCAATCAAAAAATGGGCCAAAGAACTAAACAGACATTTCTCCAAAGAAGACATACAGATGGCTAACAAACACATGAAAAGATGCTCAACATCACTCATTATTAGAGAAATGCAAATCAAAACCACAATGAGGTACCATTACTCGCCAGTCAGGATGGCTGCTATCCAAAAGTCTACAAGCAATAAATGCTGGAGAGGGTGTGGAGAAAAGGGAACCCTCTTACACTGTTGGTGGGAATGCAAACTAGTACAGCCGCTATGGAAAACAGTGTGGAGATTTCTTAAAAAAACGGAAATAGAACTGCCATATGACTCAGCAATCCCACTCCTGGGCATACACACTGAGGAAACCAGATCTGAAAGAGACACGTGCACTCCAATGTTCATTGCAGCACTGTTTATAATAGCCAGGACATGGAAGCAACCTAGATGCCCATCAGCAGATGAATGGATAAGGAAGCTGTGGTACATATACACCATGGAATATTACTCAGCCGTTAAAAAGAATTCATTTGAATCAGTCCTAATGCGATGGATGAAACTGGAACCCCTTATACAGAGTGAAGTAAGCCAGAAAGATAAAGAACATTACAGCATACTAACACATATATATGGAATTTAGAAAGATGGTAACGATAACCCTATATGCAAAATGGAAAAAGAGACACAGAAATACAGAACAGACTTTTGAACTCTGTGGGAGAATGTGAGGGTGGGATATTTCAAAAGAACAGCATGTATACTATTTATGGTGAAACAGATCACCAACCCAGGGGGGGATGCATGAGACAAGTGCTCGGGCCTGGTGCACTGGGAAGACCCAGAGGAATCGGGTGGAGAGGGAGGTAGGAGGGGGGATCGGGATGGGGAATACGTGTAAATCTATGGCTGATTCATATCAATGTATGACAAAAAGAAAAAAAAAATAAATTAAAAAAAAAAATTGCCAACATCTGTTGGATCATCAAAAAAGCAAGAGAATTCCAGAAAAACATCTACTTCTGCTTTATTGACTATGCCAAAGCCTTTGACTGTGTGGACCACAAAAAACTGTGGAAAACTCTGAAAGAGATGGGAATACCAGACCATCTTACCTGCCTCCTGAGAAATCTGTACGCAGGTCAGGAAGCAACAGTTAGAACTGGACATGGAACAACACTCTGGTTCCAAATTGGGAAAGGAGTAGGTCAAGGCTGTGTATATTCACCCTGCTTATTTAACTTATATGCAGAGTACATCATGAGAAACACTGGACTGGATGTAGCACAAGCTGGAATCAAGATTTCTGGGAGAAGTATCACTAACCTCAGATAAGTAGATGACACCACCCTTATTGCAGAAAGTGAAGAACTAAAGAGCCTCTTGATGAAACTGAAAGAGGAGAATGAAAAAAGTTGGCTTAAAGCTCAACATTCAGAAAACTAAGATCATGGCATCTGGTCTCGTCACTTCATGGCAAATAGATGTGGAAACACTGGCTGACTTTATTTTCTTGGGCTCCAAAATCACTGCGTATGGTGACTTCAGTCATGAAATTAAAAGACGCTTGCTCCTTGGAAGGAAATTTATGTCCAATCTAGACAGCATATTAAAAAGCAGAGTCATTACTTTGCCAACAAACATCGGTCTAGTCAAGGCTATGGTTTTTCCAGTGGTCATGTACGGATGTGAGAGTCGGACTATAAAGGAAGCTGAGCACTGAAGAATTGATGCTTTTGAACTGTGGTGTTGGAGAAGACTCTTGAGAGTCCCCAGGACTGCAAGGAAATCCAACCAGTCCATCCCAAAGGAGATCAGTCCTGGGTGTTCATTGGAAGGGCTGATGTTGAAGCTGAAACTCCAATACTTTGGCCACCTATTGCAAAGAGCTGACTCATTTGAAAAGACCCCAATGCTGGGAAAGGCTGAGGGCAGGAGCCGAAGGGGACGATGGAGGATGAGATGGTTGAATGGCATCACCAACATAATGGACATGAGTGGTTAAACTCCGGAAGTTGGTGATGGACAGGGAGGCCTGGCGTGCTGTGATCCATGGGGTCACGAAGTGTCGGACAAGACTGAGTGACTGAACTGAACTGAACCTTGTAATATTGTTTATTTATTGTATATCCCTCAAAGTGTTATATGATTTTTGTCAGACATTTTAAATATTTTCTCATCTTCACTCTCACATTGTATATTTTAAAATGTGTTTAAATTTATTCCTCCCTACTCACAATACACTTTAATTCATTAGAGACAAATTTTTTTATTTTATTTTTGTAACAATTTGAGTTAACCACCCACAATATATCATGAATTTATTTTTTCAGGGTTATTTTGAAATTATCCCCCAAACTCAAAGTCATGAATCCTGTGGCTTTACTTTTGTGTGCATGCATGCTAAATCTCTTCAGTCGTGTCTAACCCTTTGCAATCCTATGAACTATAGCCTACCAGGTTCCTCTGTCCATGGGATTTTCCAGGAAAGAATATTTGAATGGGTTGTCACACCCTCTTCCATGGTATCTTCCCATCCCAGGGATTGCACTTGTGACTCTTACTTTACAGGTGGATTCTTTACCTCTGAGCCACTGGGGAAGCCTGACCTTAGTTCTATGTGAATTGAAATCTTATGTCAATATAACATATATTCTGAAGCAATATTATTGGTTTTAAAAGTTATAAATTCAACTATTCTTTCTGAGATCCTATAAGGATCAGTTAGGTAGATTCTTTTTTCAAAGAGAAATGATACTTTTCTCCCAATATGCAACCTGTACATATCCATGCACCAAACTATCACAGAGCTAATAAGATACAGACTAAACCACTTTTCAAGTGAATCTTGTTGAGAACTCATGGGAAACAATACCTCAATAATCACAGTCCATTTCCTTTTGCTAAAAAAGATCATGATGTTACTGTGTGTAAAGAGATGACTTCTCTCAGGGTATTAGTTATTCCTTGGGAGAAAGTTAGACATTGTAGAAACTGTGTTAAGTGTCTGAGATCAACAGGGAATACTTCAAAGCAACTTTTTCCTGCAAATAACCTACTTTGGTTTCCTATAACAAGTTGAGTTTGTGAAGGGTGATGGCAGGGATGAAAATAATCTGGGAGATTTTCAGATATTAAAACTAAACTTTTGAGCACAGGGACACTGCATTATCTATATTTCTTCCAAAAAAAACTTACTTATTTTTATCTCCAAAATATAAAGCAAAAATGAAATGGGTCTTTATTGTTCGTCTTCAAGTGTGTCAGAAAAAAGTCTACATATTGAGTAGACTTCGGAGAAGTAGCATTAAAAACAGTTTGTTGCTAATACATATATGATATTCAGAAATTTTTCATTTAAAAGTGGCAAAAAACCAATGCTGTTACACCATGCAAAAACAAAGAAAAATAAAAATTTATTAGCTCCTATACATGATAGTCTGAGGTTAGTTTGACTTCAAAGGAAATTCTTTCTAGGGAGACAAACAGCATCATTTAAGACTCCATATTCCACCTTTGGGTAAGGATCCCTACTTGAGATAGTAATAAGGGGAACCAGCAATCTAGGATTACAAACTCTCTGCTTTAGAAACACTATCCTAAAAGGATTGCATTTTCCAAAAACCTCAGCCCCCCAAAAAAGAATCAAGAATTTATCTGACAAGTCCATCTCAAGATCACAGGTCACATTCCACCCTATAAACAGACGACAATGGTAAGATACAGTGGTAAGATGCAGAGAACACTGCCTGGCTAAACATGATGGCAGAACCATTACAAATGTGATTATGAGTGAGTGCTCAGTCATGTTCAGCTCTTTGCAACTTCATGGACTGTAGCCCACCAGACTCCTCTGCCCATGGAATTTCCAGGCGAGAATACTGGAGTGGGGTGCCATTTACAACTCCAATGAATGTGATTAATGCCCTTATAAAACAGACCTTAGAAATTTCCCTACTTCCCTTCCCCAATGTAAGGCTATAGAGAGGAGATGGCCTCTATGAACCAGGAAGTGAATTCTCTTTCAAAGCTGCCAGAAACTTGGTCTTGGATTTCCAGCCTCTAGAACTGAGTGAAATAAATGTCTATTTCCAAATCACCTAGTCTATGGTATGCTGTGTTTTCTGTCACTTTTAAATGAATATTTTCTGAATACCATATATGTATTAGTAACAATTACTCATTCCAAGTCTATACAGTATGAAATATATAATGTATATTCTTTTTGACACACTTTAATGTACACACAACCCAAATGGACAAAGACTCAAGTTATTTAAGTATTGAGTTATAAACACAGACTACAAATTATGAGTGCTTGCTTTTGCCATAAATATGATTTTTAAAGAAATCTCATTTTACCATTTTCACAAAGTATTATTATCATAATTTATACAGTGAATATGTGAATATATGCTATATATTTTAACTATTAAACATATAGTAAACATATTTAATTTATATTAAAATATATTTAATTTATAGTATAATATTATTATGACTATTCTTTATTATAGCTATTCTAGATGAAACAGAAACACTGAAAGTTTAAATAATTTGCTCTCTTAACCAATATTCATATTGTTCATAACAAAATATGTCTTAATGTGTTTAATTATGATGTTGGGAAGCTATGTTAAAGAAACTCATACTGAAGTTTTTTCATGTATTAAGCAGTCTATTGGGCTTCCCTGATGTCTCAGCAGTAAAGAATCCGCCTGCAATGCAAAAGACCTGGGTCGGGTGATTCCCTGGAGGAAGGCATGGCAAACCCACTCCAGTACTCTTGCCTAGAGAATCCCATGGACGGAGGAGCCTGGTGGGCTGCAGTCCATGGGGTTGCACAGAGTCAGCCACGACTGAAGCGAGAAAGCAACAGCGGCAGCAGCAAGCAGGCTCTTACTAAGATATACAGAAGATGCATAAGGAGATATATATAACAGATATATAAGAAGAATATACATATATATTGATAAGAAACAAAAAGAAATAAGGAGTTATGGCTCGTGACCTAGACATAGGTTGTGTACATCACCACTTTTTAGAAATTTTTGACATTCAGTGAAACCTGTGAATAAGGGATCCACTACCCATCAGAGAGACATGCCACACTTTCAAAAGCTGCACTTTGAAGTAATATATTTTAACTTCGCATATTATATTTAATTAAATATAACCAGGGGAATTCCTTAACTTTTTACTGATTGACTTTCAATTTACAGAATGTCAAAGAAAATAATGCAAAAAATACTTACAAATTTATGCAAATAATGTACTCAAAATGTCACATTAGAAGTAAAAAAGCTGAATATCAGTAGTAACTTTAGGGGTGTCAGTGGCTAAGAAACATCTGAGCTCCATTTTAAAGGAAATGTCAATGAGAATACCTTCAGCAAATATGAGAGAGTATTCTCACTGTAATATCTGAGTGGACTTATGGGAGTCTTAAGATGAAAAGAGAGATAGATGGGAAAAAAAATTAGAGGGTACTAATGCATAAGTGATTTTCCATCCTTCCACCCATCCTTAGACCCTACTTGGCTCATCTATTCTGAGTTCTGAGTTTCAGAATTCAGCTCAGTCATTGCTTCTTTAGGAAAGTCTTGTTCTTTTAACTCCTTTGTGGTTCAAATATCTTACACTGTAATTGGAAAATTCACTTCTTTTTTCTCTTACAATTGTACACACAGTTTTGTAAGTATTTAATTAATGTTTGTCTCATTTACTAAATAGTAAATTTCAGTCAGACCAAAACTGCATTTTCATGTTGTTATTTTAATAGCATTTTTGCCCCCAGACAATGACTGGCACAGAGAACATATGCAATAGATGACTAGTAAATGAATGACAAGACCCACTTTTCTCAAGTAGAAATGTATTTGTGAGTGATTTCTCTTTTCTATGGCAAAACAACACAAAATTTTCTGTCAGTTGGGTAGGGAGCCAGCATTGATTAGAGTGAGGAGTGGAGAGAAAAGAGAAAAAAGAGATAAAAAGAATTCAGACCAAGGATCTTTTTATCACACATTAGGAATTCTATGCTTTGAATTTCTATTTTCCTTCTATTTTTCCTCTCAAATGTGTATAGACAGTTAGGGAATGAACGGCCTTTTTCATCTCTGAATTATCCAACAATTCTAAACAGAGAAGGGTCTTGAACATTTTCAAAATCTCTAGGAGCATTTGGAAAAAGTCAGTTGACATAAGAATTAGCCACTGAATATATCCTGCATTTGTAGGTAGTTGTAGAATTAGGTTTTTGACTGAAATTACGTTTTTCAAACTTCCTATAAGACGGTTAAAGCCATTTTGGTTTGCATATTTTAAATTATAAAATCTGCAAAAAAGTTTTACTTTCTTAGTTTGCTGTGCTTACAAATAGTTGAAATATTTCAAAAGAGCATAATATCTATGTTCAACACATATATATGTATGTGTTGTATGTAAGTATGTATATCACATATACAAATACACACAGATATGATTTTCATGTTATGCTTAGCCTTAACAGATTTCAATTCTGAATTGTTAAGAATCTATTTGGTAATAATAATCTATAATAATAATAAAATAATCTTTTGGTAAGTCAAAAGATTGATTTGCATAGTATACACTGGAATAGAGAAAGAGTAAATAATAAAAATTATATATTAACTCAACCATTAATTTATGCTGATATATACAAATGATGTTAAAACTTTCACATCTGGGTCACTCTTGTGAAAATGCATGAAAGAGGAAACGAAGCATATAGATGCATGCCAGAAGAAAATGCTTTTCCAACAGAAAAGAGGTTTGCTTGTTAAGAGACAATTTAAAAAAAATAGGATCAGCAGTTACCACCTTATACAAATAAGGTATGATATTTATAGCTGGATATTCAGCCTTTAGATTTCCATAAAAGTTTTAAAGATGCATTGAAAATATGAGGGATCATCTTCAACATGAACTCTATCCATCAGTAATTTACACTCCATTTTACTCTTATTCGTGTTTAAATATCCCTATGGAAAGTTTAAATATATTCAGTGTTTCTCATTATACTAGAAGTACATTAGAAGTTTTAAGGATTTTTTTTCCCATGACTATCTATTTGTGTATATGAGAGGCTATAAGAGTCTTTCCCTAGAAGTTGTAGGTGGGTTTCTAGAACTACCATTTATCAACAAGAATCACTGTAACATACAATAAGTGATGAGCATTCATTATGACCCTACAGTTCTAACATGGTAGTTTTTAAAGTAAGATTTATTTAGTGATGTAATATTTTTCTCGAAAAGCTTGCTTTCATTCTGTTAACATGAAAATATCAAACATTCACATGACAAGGACTGATCAGAATAACTACAAATGCAAAATATTGTTATGGAGTGAAACTCTCTTTTTGGAATATTAATTTTTATCAATATTAATACAAATAAATCTTTAAATTGTGTAGTATGTTATGACTTCCAACTTTTCTTTTCTATGTTCAACCTCAGATCAGTTACAAAACAGAGGGCAGCGCACAGCGGACCATGCAAAGATTAAAGTGGGGGGAGTTGCTTTGGCAACTGTCACATTTGATTAGTCCTGTTTAGCTTTCTGTCCTGTAGTTACAGTCATCGCTCCATATCCCAGAGATTTGATTCCAAGACCCCTTAGAATACCAAAATCTACAGATGCTCAGGCCTTTTATGTAAAACGATAACATGAGCATCGTGTGTATTAAGTTGCTCAGTCGTGTCCAACTCTGCAACTCCATGGACTATATAGCCCGCCAGGCTCTTCTGTCCATGGAATTCTCCAGGCAAGAGTACTGGAGTAGGTCACCGTTTCCTACTCTAGGGGATCTTCCCCACCCAGGGATGGAAACTGTGTCTCTTGTGTCTCCAGCACTGGCAGGCGGATTCTTGAAATCATCTCTAGATTACTTATAATACATAATATTAATACAAGGCAAATGCTGTGTAAGTAGTTGCTGGAGGATGGCAGATTCAAGTTTTGTCTTTTGGAATTTTCTGGAATTTTTAAAAAGTATTTTCAATCCTCAGTTGGTTGAAGCCATGGGTGCAGAATCTGTGAATTTGGAGGGTTTACTCTACTTCATTTGAAAAATGTGAGTGATCTTTTTTTCGTGTGTGTGACTACAAAACCTTCACTAACTCTGGAATTGTTTAAGTCTCCCAGGAGCAGAAACAATGCTGTCAGAGGACAAATAAATCATAAATAAATACTGAATAAACTAGTAAAGAGTAGAACCTGGAATACACCCAAGTCATCTGACTGATTTTCTAGTAAATATTTTGACAGCAAAAAATTACCAGGACATATGTAATGACAACAGAAAGATGAGAGTACATTTATGTTTTTTATTTCCTTGAGTTTCTTTGATATAAATAATGAGTATTATCATTCCCTAAATTAAATGCAAATCCTACTGAATCTAATTTTTTACTTCCATCTGCCAGAGAAAATAGGCAAAATACAATGTCTAACATTTGTATGACACAGCTAATAGTTTATCAAATACTTTATCAAGCCATATGCTAGTATATACAAGGAGATTTCAATGAGATAAATAACTATATATATATATACATATGCATATATATAAAACTCACAAACTCAGTTTCAGACAAGAGATTCTTAATTACAAAATTAAGTGGTATTTACAAAATTTAAGTGGTAGAAGCATACTTACCAACAAAGAATCTTTCCTGAAGAAAGAATTTTAACTGAGAGGGGACCTTAATTCTAGGAAACATGATTGAAAAATAGACCCATACCTAGATGTATCACAGCGAATTTTTGGACTTCCAAAATTAAAGAAATAATCCTACAAAGGAAAAACAAAGGAAATCAAAATACACTTACAGGGCAAACTATAATCAAGTTGCAGCTACACACTGAATAATATTTCTGTGAAGTTGAACTAAATGATTAAATATTTTCATATATAGTGAAATGCTTCTTTCCTATATATTGAAAATGTAAAATTCTCAAGTAAAGTGGGGCAAAGTATAAAACTTGTTTAAACTTTTTGACATTTCATACTGACCTTTGTTTGGTAGAATATTCATTATAACTTTCCATGTGTTTCTTTTCTTATAAAATGAAAATTTAAATAACTAAACACATCAAAAAGTTTTTAAAAAGAGATATGGAATAAAGCAGTCATTATCCTAAAATTAAAAGAAAGAAGTTTTAGGCATAGAAATAAAATTACTGCAAACTAAAGAATTGCCTTTAAAAGTAATAAAACTCATTTGAAGAGTTTTTTTCTTAGAAGAGAATCTAAAAAGCTATAACAAATTATCTAATAATCAATATTAGCATAAAGTTATTAATTTTATTTTAAACATGTGGTGAGGTATAAGTAGAAGCAAAAGAGTGGTAATATAAAATATGTAGGTGTCAAATATATTGCTTTATAATCTTCAAATTTGAGTTGTAATATTTTAAAGCATGAAAATAAACTCTTTAGAACAAAACTAACCTGTACAATTAATAAATATTGATGAAAGTAAGAGTTAATAAATGCATAAACTAAATTTTCATATATGATAAGTGAAGATAAAAAAAAATCCAAAAATTGAAGCAAGAAAATAAAGTAAAAAATAGACGTACTGGAGTCCAAAATATAATATAGATTTACTTAAGTACACAAAGTAAGCTAGCAATTTCTTATACAACTTTCTTGGTGTAGAGAATAAGGAGAAGTAATAGCATATGAATGAGAAGGACTAGAGATCTCTTCAGGAAAATTAGAGTTACCAAGGGAGAATTTCATGCAAAGATGGGCACAATAAAGGACAGAAACAGTATGGACCTAGCAGAAGCAGAAGATATTAAAGAGGTGACAAGAATACACAGAAGACCTTTTCTTGGAAGAAAAGCTATAACCAACATAGACAGCATATTAAAAAGCAGAGATATTACTTTGCCAACAAAGGTCCATCCAGTCAAAGCTTTGGTTTTTCCAGTAGTAATATATGGATGTAAGAGGTGGAACATAAAGAAAGCTGAGCACCAAAGTATTGATGCTTTTGAACTGTGGTGTTGGAGAAGACTCTTGAGAGTCCCTTGGATTACAAGGAGATCCAACCAGTCCATCCTAAAGGAGATCAGTCCTGGGTGTTCATTCGAAGGACTAATGTTGAAGCTGAAACTCCAATACTTTGGCCACCTGATTCGAAGAGCTGACTCACTTGTAAAGATCCTAGCAAGCTCCAGAAGTTCGTGATGGACAGAGAAGCCTATAGTCCATAAGGTGCTACAGTCCATGAGGTCGCAAAGAGTAGGAAACAACTGAGCGACTGAACTGAACTGAATAGCATATGAATAAAAACTATAAAACAAAAATATATATATTTAAAAATGAAAAGACAAGCCTATAAATAGAAAGCAATAACTAAAACAATTTTGGATAATTAACAACTAGAAAAAAAAATACACAAAATCAAGAAGAGGAGATATGGAGAACATTGAACAGTTTTGTGAATAGAGTGTGTTGATTTATGAAAAAACATTGAAAATTCAGGTTAAAAAAATTTCTATCTATATCCAGTGAAAGTCTATATTGCCATGTAAAGCTCCAGTGCCCAAGCATCAATTCTGTTGAAATCTTGAGTCAACACAAGTCCAGTGCTTTGTGTAGAATCAGCTAAGACATCTTCCATCTGTCCCTTTCTGCTTCTTCATTCCCCTCAAGTAGTGATCCTAAACTCACTTCCTAGTAAACTTTGTCCCAGTCTGGGCAGGGGGAAGCAACATATACATTTTGTATTCATTAGTTGCTAGTTTGGTAATACAGAAAATTACTTAGCATCATTAGCGGCAAAGATGTGCTATTAATTCTCCCTATTCTCCAGTCCAAGAATGTTGTATTCTTAGAAATGCTAGTTTCCTTTGTGTGAGTATTTTAGTAAATCCATATTATATTTTGGACTCTAGTCCATCTAGTTCTGAACCAAATCTTTATTGTGGGAATGAATATTCATGGGGAATTCTAAAAAGATATACAGCCCTTTCCATCTGCTATCAATTCTTAATTTTCTTTTTGTTCTAAACCAGAGCAACAGAGAACAGAGCTGCTTATTTAAGCCTTTTTGCAGGTGTGCACTTACTAAACTCTGTTTGGCATTATGCCATCAGTCTATTTTGAGAGATTTCTATAAGGCAAGGATCGCTGAATCTTGCCGAAGTCTTTATTTTAAAAATGCTGTAGAGTATATTCCTCTCTATGTTTTGAAGTGCTGTGTATATGAAAAATCCTTTAGAAGAAAACTGTGCTGTAAAGAAGTCCCTGTGTGTTATTAAGTAGACATTGAAATTTTTATTATAAGTTATAATTCCTATCTTATTGTGTCTTCTAGGAATCTGATAACCATATGTTCTACTCCAAAAACTAGTGCTTGTTTTCATGAATTTCAATTTGTGCTTTGACACTATAACTATCACTGTATGTTTCCCTGCCCTGACTTTTCTATTCCCTTATTTCCTCTTTCCTTTTTTTTTTAATCTCATTATATTATATGCTTCACTCTAAGGTACAGCAAATTTGGGGGGATGTCAAAATAACAATGAACTAAACTTAAATCAATTAGCATTATACTTTGACCAGCAACCAACTAGAGAAAAACATTATAACTCCCCAGCCAATTAGATGACATATTTGTAGTTTTATTTCCTCTTGTACTAAATAGTCTGAACTAATCTATTTAATCTCTAAAATATTTTCTGCTCTGAAATATTTTGATCTAAGGTTGTTCCTTTCCTATATTTTCTTTATAATATATGTAGAAGTTTCTACCAAACTAGAGTCATTAAAAAATCTGTATATATTCTATTGCCTATAATTATACTTTGTATTGGTATTTTTCTTTATAACACAGATGCAGGTATTTTAAAACTTCAACTATATGGCCTTCAGGGAACGGTATGAAAACTCCTAAGCCAGAAGTATATTTAGGCAGGACGCCTAGATGAACTTGGGAGATTAGGAAAGACTTCTGTAAAAAGTGATATGTGTAAAGAATATTGATGACTTAAAGAAAAATATAGAAGGACCCAGAGAGAAAGCAATAAGAGGAGTTCTTCCCTGACCACAGTGCCTTCATATTCTAAGAACAAGAGATAAAAAGTGGGGAGAAAACATGGGGCCGCATGAGGACATGGTAAACCATGACTAGGAATGTGAACTATATCCTTGGGGCATTAAAGAGGTACCCATTGATTTTAGTCAAAGTGTGACTTGAATTGAAGAACACTTTAGAAAGATTCCTTTGGCTACTCAGAGGGGCTGTCTTGCAAGAGTGCAAGAGGAAAAGAGAAATTCTTTAGTTGGCAACTTCAATTATCCTGGGCTTCCCTGATAGCTCAGCTGGTAAAAACTCCACTTGCACTGTGGGAGACCTGGGTTCAATCCCTGGGTTGGGAAGATCCCTGGAGAAGGGAAAGGCTACCCATTCCAGTATTTCAGCCTGGAGAATTCCATGACTGTGTAGTCCATGGGGGTCACAAAGAGTCAGACACGACTGAGCGACTTACACTATCAATTATCTAAGTCAAATGTAATTACAAATCATTAATAAAATGATAATAAAATGTCATTGTCAAAGATATCATGCTCTGTTTATCCTTCTTGCTTTTTAAATACTGTTTATTGGACTTTAGCGGCAAGAATATTAGAGTGGCTTGCTAAAACTCAACATGAAAAAAACTAAGATCACAGCATCCAGTCCTTTTGTCTTTGTGGCAAATAGAAGGGGGAAAAGTGGAAACAGTGATAGATTTTATTTTCTTGGTCTCCAAAATCACTGCAGATGGTGACTGCAGCCATGAAATTAAGACATCTGCTGCTTGGAAGAAAAGCTATGGCAAACTTAGACAGCATATTAAAAAGCAAAGACATCACTTTGCTGACAAAGATTCATCTAGTCAAAGCTATGGTTCTTCCAGTAGTCATGTATGGATGTGAGAGTTGGACCATAAAGAAGATTGAGCTCCCGAAGAATTGGTGCTTTCAAACTCTGGTGTTGGAGAAGACTCTTCATAGTCCCTTGGGCAGCAAAGAGATCAAACCAGTCAATCCTAAAGGAAATCAACCCTGAATATTCATTGGAAGAACTGATGCTGAAGCTGAAGCTCCAATACTTTGGCCACCTGACGCAAAGAGCAACTCACTGGGAGAAACCCTGATGCTGGAAAGATTGAAGGCAAAAGGAGAAGGGGGTAACAGGATGAGGTGGTTAGAGAACATCACAAACTCAACGGACATGAGTTTGAGCAAACCCTGGGAGATAGTGAAGGAGGAGTCACGGGCGCTTCAGTCCTTGTGGTTGCAAAGAGTCAGACATGAACTAGTGACTGAACAACAATAATTTATCCTTCACGTAGTAATGACCTAGAAGTATCGAGCCTTGAATGACCTCTGGCTTTATGTGTCTTAATATTTCACAGAGCTCTTTGAATTGCAAGTAACCTTCCATAATCAGTATGTCAATAATTTGGTGATAATGGTTTAAAGCATACATAAATATCACATATGTAAGCAAACAAGCATTGTTTTCTACTTCAATTAGAAATTTTAAATGTTTCCCATAAAGCAGTTTTTAAAATTTGATAATAATAAAGGAACATCATGAAATATAGAGTACAGGATTGATTATTTTTAAATTTATTAAAATGGCAGCAAGTGTTCATTTAATGGCAGTGTGGGTTCAAAGATTTTAAAAGTGTGGAAGATGAGAGAAGCATTTGCTGCCTTTGAAAAGCAAATGTTTGTATAATCTCAAAGTTTAGAACAAATATTACCTACGGAGCCAAAATGACATCTGCTAAATAAATCTGCAAAATGCTAGGAAAACTATGCCAAACACATTTCTTTACAAAAAAATTAAACACTGACTAGAATTTCCAGTAATGTTTTGTTTAATAAAATCACAGTATCATAAATTATCATTCATGAACTCTGTCTTTTGTATTTTCCCACTTGGACTTTTACAGATGTTTTAATTACCTGAATGCCTTCGTTGAATTTTTGTTGTATTAAGTAGAGATTTCATTGTAAATGCCATTGAATGACTCTGTTAAATGGAATATGTGAAATTTATTCATATTAAATTTAAATTATATAATTTATTCATATTAAGTTAAATCAGTAAGAACCTAGAAAAAAATTAAAATAAAAATCTTTGTCTTTTTATATCATTTTGTTCACACACACAAAAAATCTTCCAGTATAAGGATATTCCTGATGAAAATGCTAAAATAAGGCCATAAACTTTCTGAAATACTGTTTTCATTTTAAGAAAAAAAAGATTAGTTTTATTTCTAGGAAGGGAAGCATTAGCAGAATATTTTAGCATTCTCTGTCTTGTCCACATAAGGAACAAAACAATTTGCATCAACAGCAGCAGATTATTCAACCCATACAAGTCTATTGTCCCTAGAAACTGGTTAAGTTCCAGTTCTATAAATAATTATTAGGGTTCATGTGTATACAGAGTTTTAGAAAATGGTCATCCGAGATTATCTTTGTAGTAAAGATTATTCCTCACCAAAAAGATCCACTATAGATAAAATACTCTCTGCCCTGCTTGTGAAACTTGACCATGTACTCCTACAAAAAACGAAAATAGAAGAGAATGCTAATTTTGTCCTCTGCCATATTATATGTCTTTGGAATCTAGTCAAAATAATAAGAGTGCCCTCATCCTATGTGATTGAATAGAATGAGCTACTGTGCATTTGTAAGACTGCAGCTTCCATTCGATGTTTTTAAAATAATACGAGAGGAAATATTAGTGATCCTATGATATAATCAATAAGGCTTCCCCTATGGCCCAGCGGGTAAAGAGCCGGCGATGTAGGAAATGCAGGAGACATGAGTTCAATCCCTGGTTGGGGAAGATCCCCAGGAGAAGCAAATGGCAACCCAGTCCACTATTCTTGCCTGAAGAATCCCATGGACAGAGGAGTCTGGCAGGCTACAGTTGGTAGGATTGCAAAGAGACTCTTTTATATATATATATATATATATATATATATAAAGTCTTTATATATATAAAACATAGATTATTTTGTATATATAAAAATGTAAGCAAAACTCAAACATACAATTTTACTTGTATATGCATATGAATGTATATGTGTAATTTCAGATATTTTTGGTTTTAACATTATCACTAAGCTTATAATTTATGTGGTTTTCTACCAATCAGACAGTGAGCTTCCCAAAGAGAGAGTTGGTGTCATATTTATTTTTATTTATGTTCACCAGACTTCATCTTTCACAGAATAGGTGCTCAACAGGTAGTTTTTGTAAAATTGCATGTTTACAAAATAGGAATATTTATTTTGAAAATGTTTGGGGGCACAGTTTTCCTCACATCTCACAGAGGTTGGATAATAACTGAAACAAATTGCTACTCATTCAAATAAGATTAGAGACATCTCCTATGATTTCTTTCCATCTCCTTTGTCACATTCATCTTTCCTTGGCTGAGACATGCTTACTAAATCATGCACTGAATCCTTGAGATTCTTTTCACAATTAGGAAAACAGTTTTCAACACAGTACACAGCTCTTGCACATGTTTTGCTTAATAATCACTGTCCTGTTGTATCATGTTTGTATGTTTCCTTTCCAGAAATAGGGATTTCTTTGCAGTGTTTTGCTGATTTTCATCCTCCACCAAGTAGTCACTCTATTGTTGGATAAAAATTAACTACTCCTCAACTTACTAAATAGGTGCATATGTGAATGAAACCTTGAAGATAAAAATAAGCTATTTAAAACTTGTAAAACTACAATGCATTTGTGAGTTTCTGCTTCCCTTTAATAATAATATGTTTTTGTTTAGAAATATTGTGGAGATATTTTATGATGAAGATTCTCAGTAAGGAGTTACAGAGAGAATTCCAGGCAATGTCTTTCTTGTCACTATAACTTCCAGGCAGTAAAGTTTGCTGTCCAGGCAAATTCAGAGAGGGATGCAGGACTTTCAGGGGTATCCTGGCTGGGTGTCCAACCTATATTTACAAGTTTGGTAGGGTACTCAGCTGAATCCCATAGCACTGAATAGAAAAGTTTTGTAAAAGTTTATTGCAATAGGACTTGAATTTTTATTTGTAAAATTATTCATTATAAATATCAAATGGAAAATATACCCTTAATCATTTTAATTAAGAAATACCACAACTTGAAGTTTGTTTTCATCGTGTTGTAAAAATTTAAAACCTAATTTTCTGTAATAATTCATAATTACTTCATCTTTTCACTCCATCTGGAGGGTAATCAATACATAAGCTTATGAACCAGCTGCTGCCCCAGTCATGGGGCAGCTGCCAAGAGTGACCTGGGCTCTTGTCCAACAACAGAATCCCCAGAAAACCCTCTAGCTACAAGGAAATTGGTACAAGCGTAAGTGCTGTTTCCTTTTTTACCCAGAATTTTCATTTATTGGGATTATGGATCTTTGGAACTCTTGTCTCACTTTTCACACCTGTGACTTTATAACCTAACAACTACTTATTAAGTTCCTATTTTATATGACAATAATATGTGCAATTACTTAGGGAATATATATATGATGCTTTGTGAAAGACTTTTTCTTACCTTTCAAAGGCATGCCTAAGAATATCAAAACTTTATTGTGAATACAAAATAGAAAGGAAATAAAACTGCATGACAATGGAAAGTTTAGTTATAAATGACGTGTGGAATTATAAGGGTCCTAAATTAAATCTTGAGATAATAAGTAAACAGTAAGATAAATTAAATGAATAAAGATTACATTTTACCTACTTTTATAAGTAACAGTGCACAAAATAAACTATAGATTCTATTGCCATGCCCTCTATTGCTATGCCCTCCAGGAATCCTTCCCCACCCAGGGATTGAACCTGCGTCTCTTGAGACTCCTGTATTGGCAGGCTGGTTCTTTACCATTAGCACCACCTGGGAAGCCTGTAGACTATACTGTATTGGTTACAAAAATGGCAAGCAGTGACTTGATATTTTTCAGTTAAAAGGTAAAAATCTACCAATTGTTGCACTTATACCATCAAGTACTTTACATGCCTCATATCAGCTACTCATTTTTAATATCCATGTAAACAGGTTTTTAGCATTTCCCTTTTATAAAGCAAGAGATTGATTTATATCAAATTAGGTAACTCACTAGTTCTACAGCATGTTTGTCTCATGTTTTTTCAACTAAATCCACTAAATTTCTTTTTAGGTTTTTTTTTTTTTTCCTTTAATTACACTGGCATCATTACTCTTTTTAATCCCTTAATGCCATATTTTCAGTGCCAACATTCCAAATAGAATTGCTTGGAATAAAACAAAACCCACACAGCTATTACCATCTTTTAGGAATACTTTGGAAAAGACAGGTTGTAAAAACTAATCACTTCCAAAGGTAGGCATTTGAGCAGTGGATATTCTTTTTCCCATTTGAGCAGTGGGAAAAAGAGTTTATTTTAATCAGTTGCTTGTTTTTTAAAGTATTTGCAGGATTTTGACTTATTGTTTATATTCTGGCTCCAAGTCTGTTGCTCCTATTTCCCTTGAGAAATCTGCTTCCCGGTGATAGACCAGTACTGAAGAATATGTTGGAATGATTCAGAAGAGTTACCTCCTTCCAAAACTGCTTTTCCTTAAGAACATGATGAAATGTATTTCATTTTATCTGTTATTTTCAATTCCAGTTCCAGTGGATACTTCACCAAAACCAGGCATTTCAAGGGAATATTTATTTTAATTTTCAAAATTTTCCATATGTTCTATGAGCTAGAATTCTACAATCAGAATAATTTAGCATGGTTTTCTTTATTCTTGATTCTTCAAAATCCTTACTTGTAAAGCAGATATATAGTATTATTAAATATTTTAGTTGAAACTTTTTTTGATCGAATTATATTAAGTACTGCTGCTTAAAATTCTAAAATGCACCCATGGACTATTCCTTAATTTGCTAGTTATAATAATTTAGATTTTTAAAAATTTATACTCCTTTTAAAATTACTATTTACTAAGATTATATTTAGTTGCATGACTCATAACAGTCTCTAATGTTTATTCAAATATAATACTGTATTTGGTCCTTATTAAACACATTCTTCCTAATTAAAACACTAATTAAAACACATTCTTCCTAATTTTATGATAATACCATATTCATTTATCTTTCTACCCCTCTCATTCTTTCTTCTCCAAAATTTCCTCTGGATTTGTGTACCTTCCCTCATGCATTAGTCTTCAGATTTATTGTCCAATCCACCATGAAAAAAGCATTGCCTTGGCAAATGCTTCATATTTCTCCCTAGACCCATTCTTATCTTTAAGTTAACTTACATTTCTAAATGTTTGCTGTGTTTCTAAACTGGATGTTATTCTGAAAGCTCAGATTCAGAATGCTCTGAATTCAAACTCAGCCTTTTCTCATTATCTCCCTGAGTACATATTTCATGTCAATACCTTATTTTCATGAACAACCACTATTATTATAGGTTGAATAATGTGCCTCAATAGGATATGTTGAAATCCTAACCCTAAAGAATATGACTTTATTTGGAAATAGTTATTGCAGACATAGACATTTGGGATAAAGTCATATTGGAGTAAGTTGGGCTGTTAATCTAATGACTGGTGTCCTTAAAAAGGGAGAGGAACATCGGGAACCCTGCGTGGAAAAAAGTACACAGAAAGAAGACAGCCCTGTGACAACTGGGACAGAGATTTGAGTGATGTGTCTATAAGCCAAAGAATGCCAAGATGGCCAACAAATACTGGAAAGTAGGCAAGGTAAGAAAAGATTTTCTCCTACATGTTTCAGAGGAAATATGGTCCTGCCAACCCCTGAATTCGGGACTTTTAGTCTCCAGAGTTGTGACAGAACACATTGCTCTTATGTAACCACCCAGTGTGTGGCACTTGGCTATAACTCTAGGAAACTTTCACAACTACATCCATTTACTTGACATTCATCCTGACCCCCCACAACCCTCCCAAAAAACCCCCAATCCTTTTAATTCTCTTTTGACAATAATGTCTACAGCCTTCCCCTTAGATATCCTTTACCTGTCTTACTCACGGCTTTTATCATGTCTTAAAAGACTATGGTATATTGATTGTACTAGTAGTCCTAATTATTAACTAGGCTCTATACCCTATTAAATAACTTTATACCTTCTATCATGATTTTGGGCTCCACCATGAGGCATGTTTAAGGTCAATAAAATGCTGGGGACTGTAATTCAAGCAGTCTTAAATAGGTTTGAATCTGAGGACTTTGATTTTGAACCTCTGTCCCCCACCATGAGAATGTGCCCAGTTAGCCTACTACAGTAGGGATCCCCAAACTCTGGGCTCTAACGCCCAATGATGTGAGGTGAAGCTAACGAAATAATCACAGAAACAAAGTACACAATAAGTGTAATGTGCTTGAATCATCCCAAAACCATCTCCCTCCCAGTCTGTGGAAACAACTTCCCCAAAACCAGTCCCTGTTGCCAAAAGGGTTTGCTCTACTAACAGACATATGTCTTAGTCACACCCCCAATCCCTATTAGACCAGTTCAATACACATGAATGACATCAGAAAAACCACCCAGCTGAATCAGCCTAAATTTGCCCCTTACACTTTCCTGGGCTAAGTAAATGCTTATAGCTCTAAGGCACTAAGTTCTATGGTTTGTTTACACACACACATACACAGAGCATTATTGATATGTCAATAGATAGCTTCCCTGGTAGCTCAGCTGGTAAAGAATCTGCCTGCAGTGAAGGAGACCCTGGTTCAGTCCCCTGGAGAAGGGATAGGCTACCCACTCCAGTGTTCCTGGGCTAACCTGTCATACAGTAACGAATCCTTCTACAATGCAGGAGAGCTGGCTTCGATCCCTGCATTGTGAAGATCCCCCGGAGGAGGGCATGGCAACCCACTCCAGTATTCCGATCTGGAGAATTCCCGTGGACAGAGTGCCTAGCAGGCTACAGTCCTTGGGGTCACAAACTCGGACACAACTGAGCAACTAAGCACAGATAGCTAATACCAGTATCTACCCACCACTCTTAAGGGAACCATAGCCTAGACTTTTCTTTACCTTCTAACTTTATTATTTATTGCATAATTCATTTGCCATATCTTCTAACAGCCTTGGTGGTTACGAGGAGTCTGAATTATGGGCATGTGTATGATTAATAACACAGAATCTTTATAATAATAAAATCAAGTGAAATGGGATTTTCCTAGTAGGTGCATCAAGAACCCGTTATTGTATGAAATCCCAGAGAAAAAACTCAAGCACAAGAAAAATTTATTGTTCATGAATTATGGATTAGAAAAATGTAAACTTGTATTGTTTTAGAGATCTCTTCTTAAACATAGTGATGCATTTAGGACAATGATTTATCAACAAAATTATTATCTCATAAATAAGCCAAGAATATTATAAAAATGTATCCTTTTCTGGGAATCAAATTATAAAACCTAACATCAAGCAGTAGTGCCAGGAAATACATTTATATTCCTTACTGTGCAAATAACTTTGTATTTATAAGACTAGACAAACTAAATTATTTATGAAAGTGTCAATTTTTGTATGCAGAAATACCAATTTGGATTACAAATTCATGAGTATATGATATCTTATTGCAGAGTAAGCAGACACTCTAAGGATTAAGAAATCTCAAAGTATATTTTGCATTTATATATACTTTCATAGACAGAAACCATTAAAATTATATGCTATTAGTTATCATTATTGCCTTCTCAATTTGACAAATTACACATACAATAAACATTTAAAGGAAAAATTCCATTTACATTACTATACATTAAATTAATGAAAGCTATTTATATAGTTGAGCTTAAAATCAAATGTATTATATATAATTTTCAATTAAATTTTAAATCTTTAGCATTGGCACATAAGATCTTTATTATATTTAATTAAATTTCTGTTCTTAGAAATATATTCTTTCTATTTGAAACAGGTAGTTATCAGTTTTATTTCAATTTCATATTAATAAGGTGTATTTTTGAAATATGTTAGCCTTAGAAACTATGTTACAATTTTTCATATTTTGGTTAAGCAAAAGGTAAGACATGTATTTCATTTTTCTAGTCGAGTTAGACTATCAGTTATTCTGGCTCTATACAATTATACATTTATTAATTCATTATTTAAACAACTATTTATTCAACATATACCATTATTTTATACGTATTTTATTTATACATGTAGACACATATTTTATTATATATGCTATGTATATATAATTACAACAATATGATTCACTCAACTTAAAATAGCTAATTTTAAGTATATAACTAGAGTTATTTGCAACCAAATTTTCTATATTTAGTTTACAATGTCAACTTAACTACATAAAACTTTGTTCAGATACACCCTAATAACATTAGAAAAAAGTACCAAAAACTGTTTATTTTGTTTTGGTTGATGTTTATACTTAATGAAGACTGTGAACATTCTCCTCTTAAAAAGTAGCCTATAGAAGATGAAAGAGAAAGAAAAAAAATAGATAAGGTGCACATCATAATAGTTACTTTGAGTTTTTATTCAATTATATTATTTTAACTTAGTCCTTAATTGATACAGCATATTTAATTTTTGTTTAGTTATCAAAACAACAGGAAGCCCTGATATGCATAAAATATATGTTGTGAAATCCACTGAAGATTCATGTTCTATATGTACACTATGCAAAACTAATAGCATAACTCCACAGATGGATATTTTTGTGTGAAAACCTGGAAGTCTGTTACTCTATTTTTATTTTATATATATATATATAAAATATATATATATATGTGCAATACAGTGCAAGTTCTGTTAAAAACATAGATATTTTAGCACCTTCAAAAACGTAGATATTTTAGCACCTTCAACATATATCAATTATTACTGCAGATGTTGAATGCAGCCATGAAATTAAAAGATGCTTGCTCTTTGGAAGAAAAGCTATGACCAACCTAGACAGCATATTAAAAAGCAGAGACATTACTTTGCCAACAAAGGTCCATCTAGTCAAGTCTATGGTTTTTCCAGTAGTCATGTATGGATGTGAGAGTTGGACTATAAAGAAAGCTGAGTGCCAAAGAATTGAGGCTTTTGAACTGTGGTGTTGGAGAAGACTCTTGAGAGTCCCTTGACTTCAAGGAGATCCAATCAGTCAATTCTAAAGAAAATCAGTCCTGAATATTCTTTGGAAGGACTGATGCTGAAGCTGAAGCTCCAATACTTTGGCCACCTGATGTGAAGAACTGACTCATTTGATAAGACCCTGATGCTGGGAAAGACTGGAGGGAGGAGGAGAAGGGGATGACAGAGGATTAGATGATTGGATGGCATCATGGACTCTCAAGACATGAGTTTGAGTAAGCCCCAGGAGTTGGCGATGAACAGGGATGCCTGTTGTGCTGCAGTCCATGGAGTTGCAAAGAATTGGACAGGACTGAGTCACTGAATGAACTGAACTCAACAAATACCAATTGTATTAGGTCATTTAAAATGTATTCTATTATTACTTTAAAATGTAATACTTTTTAAATGAATATTATTGTTACTTACCTATGAGGATATATTGTTACAATCCTTATATTAATCCTAAAATAAAACAGTGTTAGGTTGTTATATACTTTTTTCTGACATTTGGACCTTAGCAAGCCTGAATGCTCAGTCACTCGGCCATGTCTGACTCTTTGCAACGCTATGGACTGTTGCTCCTCTGTCCATGGTTCCAGAAAGAATACTGGAATGGGTTGCCATTTCCTCTTTCAGGGTATCTTCCTGACCCAGAAATTGAACCTCGGTATCTTGCATCTCCTGCATTGGCAGGAAGATTCTTTACCATTGAGTCACCTGGGAAGCCAGTAGTTATTTATATTTCGGACTTTCTAAATAGAAAATACCCAGATCAAGCCAAACAAAATTCAGACTCACCCACTTGTATTAAAATGACCCTAATAATCAATCTTCTAATTTTCATTGTGTAAAAAGTATTCTGTATTTGTCTGAATATTAATAATTATAATATTTAGTTTCTTAAGAAATGTTATTAATAATAGCCATCAAAGACTGTTTATGTCCTCAGTATGCTTGAAATGCAAATCAGTTTGTGTACTGAAATTGGTCAAGAAGCAGTATATCTCTCCTCATTAAGTTGTACACATTGAGAAAAATTTTCTAAATCTGATTTATCTGACACATAATAGGTCATTTTATGAATTTACAGTCAATAATTAATATTCCTAATTTAATAAATATACTTAGATATTATATATGAACTGGTGTCTACAGTATATCTTAGCAATTTTGTCATATTCATGAAAAACATTAACAGATTCCAAATATTACAGAGCACAATGTTGAGAAATGTGTGTTATTTGTAATGAGTATACCACAGTTTTACATAAGTGATGATGATATTAACAAACTATGCACTTTAAATGGTTTTTTCAGAATTGGGAATGAGTTTTTGCTGATCATCCATATTTTATCAGCCCATTTCTCTCTCTCATTAAAGGTTACATTAGTAGTAACTTCTGGAATGGAGCAAAGCCCATGGTCTGTGCAATGTTATAAGTCACAACCGAGGTTTCTTCAACTACAGAATTTTATTATTCAAACTAACAAACTGAAGACTGTGTTATCAGGTGAGATGTTAAGAATAACAGAAGAGGAAAACAGATATCCTGGGATGTGGAGATTGATTAGAGGATAAAAAAATTTTGCAGTGGAATAAGTCTTAAAGATCATCTGTTTAATCAGGTTATTGTAGCAGATTAGGAAACACATTCTTCCCTTCCAAGAAAATATGTAACCTGTTCAACTGAATACATCCCTTAGAGATTAAAGACAGAGGCAAGGGGAAACTAGAACTCAAATTGTCTTAATGATTATTTTATTTCTCGTCCTAAGTCAATTTGCTTCCAGAGAACATAGAATTTTTATAAAGGTGATTAATTCTATAATAGACTTGTTTAAGCCACTCAAATTTCCTATCTTTACCCTCATTTCTTAGCAATTATGGAAGAACTGAAGGGAAGCAATGTCTTAGAAGGGAAGGAATTCTTGATTATGGACCTGAAATGGCAAAATGGAGGATCAGGACAATGAACCAGGGAAATATTGTCACTCTTTTGTGCCAAATGTGCTTACGCACATTACATTACATAATTCTCGCTCCTTCACATAAGGTAAGTGAATTTTCTAACTTTTAGAGTTAAGAAAATAGCAGCTTTCCCAAGGTCATAATTCTTTAAAAAAAAAAAAAAAAAAACCTATAGATTCAGGAGTATAGTTAATCAGCAGTTGCTGTTTTTGGAGTGTCTCAAAACACATATTTGCCCATGCTACATGTATGCTAAGTCTCTGCAGTCAGGTTCAATTCTTTGTGACCCCATGGACTATAGCCCACCAGGCTCCTCTTCATGGGAATTCTCCAGGCAAGAATACTGGAGTGGGTTTCCATGCCCTCCTCATATTTGCACATATTATGTCTAAAATTCATGTCAGGTTCAAAAGAGAAGTTCAGTAGCTTGCCTAAGGTGTCAGGGAAAATAAGCAAGCAATCTTGGATTTAAAGCTGGAAGAGCCCAACTTCTTTGATGTACTTTTTTCTAAACCACACCTGAGATTCACTGTTACTTGACGCTTTGCTGCTCCCAACATAAATGTCTTTGTTTGAATGGTGGCAGAGTTATGCTTACCTTGAGAATTGTTATATGAGTAATTCAGAAATCACATGTAAAACTGGGTTTTGAAAAAATAACTAATACGGTTTTCCTGGTTTTACATAAACTTAAAAGAAAAGAGATTCCAGTGACATTCTTGTATGTGTTGTAGGACCCACTGTACTGATGCTCCCAGAATAAAATTAGGCTTTTAAGAATTATGTCCATGAGAGTTTTAAATATTTAAAAAAAAAATTAAACTATGTTTAAAAATATTAAGTGCACATGCTGCTTTTGTAGCCTTTTGGTATTATAAAAACCAATGTGGCACAGTCTTCTAGGACTTAACTGTGGAAGACATTTTCAAAAGTTCTCTCTTTTCTAAGAATACTCACAATCACCTAGCAGACACTAAATTCTGCCTTTTGGTTGTCTTCAAAACATAAATTTCATTCTATGAATAAATCTTTAAATTCACTTCAAAATCAGTTTTAATCTCTACTGCTATCTGGAGTTAGATGTCTTTAATGCAATAAATGTTCTATTTTAATCCAAATTATGAAATTAATTATACTGTTGTTTTGTTGCATTTCACACCATTCTCATTTAAATCTCACATTATTCACCACGGCATCAGTTTCCTTACAATTTCTTTGTAAGTAGAGAATTTCTTTAATGGTTGAGGGTATTTACTTCCTGTATATTATCTTCAAATATCATCATTTTTTATTAAACCTACATTATAACTGATATGCTGACATCTTCATTTATTTATATTAAAGACAACCCATTGTTTATAGGAAAACAGTAATGTGCTAAAACAATAGGCAAAATACGATTATATGTAGTGTTTCATGAATAATAAAAACCCATATTGCTGCTAATCCTTTTTCTATGGAAAAACTTTTTAAAAAGCTAAGTGAAATGTGACTCATCAAAAGAGCTCTATTTGTAATGTGTATATGTGGCGTTGAATTAGGCTACAACTCCACTTCCAGGTACAAACTGTACTACTAATGTTTGTTTGCTTTTATGTTTGTATTTTTAAGATTATTTTGAATAGAATATTAAGGCTGCCCTTGTGATTTATGCTTTTTTTTTTCTTCTTACATACCTACAGAATTAAGTGCTCCTTAAAGGCTATATTTCAGATTCCAGAAGTAAATTAAATGCGTTTAAAGTAATTTATCTTTAATGTGGTTAATAATCATACTTATCATAACTAACATTTTTAGATGCTCATTTTGTAAGATAAACTACTTTTCATTATGATTTCCCTACAAGTCATCTTCCCATTTGCTTTGAAGATTTTCTTGTCACAAATTTTGACCTGTGTGGTCTTCCTGTGGTCCTCATGAGGGAAAGTAAAGCATATGATCTTATGCATTCAGAAGCAGGGACTAAAAGGTAACCCCAAATTTACTGACCTACAGGAAGCTGACTGCAAGATCAGAGAACTTCCTTAAGAATGATTTGTGGACTCATAGCTGTAAATGTTAAAGCTGGATGGAGAAGCTTCAGGATATTTTGCCCACTTTAATTTGCTCCATATCAATATTTTACTCCTTGGATCTCAAGCCAGGCTCTCTAGTCCTTGATTTATCAGAAAAATAATCTAGATGAAAGAGCTATTTTTTTTTTTTTTTTGGTTTTTACTGTATACTGGAGTTTCTTTGTATACTTACAATGCTACTAACCCAACAAGAACTTAGTTCAGGCGACCAAATGCTTGTTAACTTCACTGTAATTCTGTTCACTTGGTCCAAGCCGTATGAGATACATTTGGAATATTGTCAAGGATTTGGTACCTGGGATGATTAGAGACCAACTACAACCTTATCTCCTATGAGAATTACTGCAGGGTTCTCTGGGTGTTCAGTGAGATCAGAGCAGCCAGCCAGCCTTCAAGGGCCCCAGCAAGGCTGACAATCCAGCTCAGAGCCGTCTACCCTCTTTTTGGTGTGGACTCAGTCACCTCTGTATTCCCTAATTTTTCAACTAAAACTTTCCTAGGTATCATGGTTAAATATCAACTTTAACCTAAAACTGGACCAGACTTATGAATGTAGATAGTTTACAACTTGTTCAAAGTAGATATTTGGTTAATATCAAGTACATAAATGAACTAAGAAATAAATTTGGGGATTGAGGAGTTGCCATCTCACTGTCCTTCACCAGGGGGAAGAATTTCTTATGTAAATTCATGGACTGTGGACAGTGTTCTCAATTATACCTTTATTTATTTACACAGAACTTTATTAAATAAATCAGCAAATGTAGCATCTATTTGTCACTCTGTCAAAAAATTCTACTAGAAAACAAAATAAAAATATATTGTCTAAAATGTACATTATTCTATTCATGTCATATATTAGATTACTTAGCATACTATGCATTATTATTTATCCAATGCAATTTTTAATAGTTTTAATAGTGCTTTCATAATGTGCTTAAAAAAAAAAAAGAGGTTACAGACTATATTTCTAGTGTATTTTTCTCTACCCAAAGCAATTGCTTTTTTGATGACTTGTTTTCTTAGCATAATAACTAGAGCTAAAGGGCAATGCTATCATTGTGCTTTGTCGTTTGCATCTGAATATTTGAAATCTAATTTTAAACCAAATTGGATAAGTCTTGGAACTATTAACTTTGACTAACACCAAGTCGTGACTTACACTGCATGATGCATTCCCAAATAACTACAAAGATAGTGTGAACCTTCACTGAAAGGGCAAACTCAGAAAGGGGTCCATTCATGAGATTCTCATCACAATACGATTATTTCATTGTGTTCCAACCAAATGCCTCGTTTTTCAAGATTTTTGACAGAAGTTTAAATTTCTTCTGATGAAATACCGTAAGTGCGCTAAATAATTCTAATTGGATTCAGACCTCTTAAAACAGAGAACTTGCACACAATGGAGGATTTTCTATGCATGCATGCTCAGTCACTCAGTTGTGTCTGACTCTTTTGAGACCCCATGGACTGTAGTTTACCAGGCTCCTCGGTCTATGGGATTCCCCAGGCAAGAATATCGGAGTGGGTTGCCATTTCCTTCTCCAGGGAATCTTCTTGACCCAGGGACTGACCCTGCATCTCCTGCATTGGCAGGCAGATTCTTTAACACTTAGCAACCTGGGAAGCCCAGCTTTTCTATACATGTATGCAATAACTTTGCATTCTGCATTTTCCATCTTGATTTTAAAAATAACACTAATATAGCTTTTGCTAAGTCACTATTATTACCATTGTACAATGTCATTGGCAAATATGAGACAAACAGCCCCACCAAGCTTCCTTAATAGTGTGAAAAAGGGAGGAAAAACAGAAAATGATCTTTATCTTTTCTATCTTCTATATCAGAAATTAACAATAAAAATAGGCACTTATTCAAATAACTTTGAAATTTTATATTAAAATGTGAAATGTTATGCATTTTTAGAAATAGTTGGCATCACCTATATTTTTAATTTAGTAATGCACATATTTGCAAGGATGTATCCTGATCAGATAGGGCAGAAATTTCCAAAGGATTTTCCCAGGTTTTGGCTAATATTTTTTTGAGTAGCAAACATGAGTGCCTGAAGCCCTGTTGAGGATATCTGTTCATTACCAAGTACAACACCTTCCACTTGACCACAGGCTCAAAATAATCACAGAAGTCATTGCCTTGCAATTTTCTGGAACTAATATTTGGTCAAGGATATCTAGGCCTCAGGCAGCAACAAAGATCATCGTATCTTGTAATCCTGTGTATGAAAGAAATGTGCAGAATTCTGTTTACAACCAAGCCTAAAACTCCCACTTCATCTGCCACCTCATGTCTTCAGGCTGATGTACTTAAACCAAAGTTACCTAGTAATAGTCCATCTAATTGGCTGTCCAGAAAACAACTTTTGAAAATTTTATGTCTCTGGTTTCTGTGGGGGAACTAGAAAATACTGAAGTTTCATCCTCTGATTATCCCTTTAAATCTGTTTGCTTGCCCTTTTCGTGATTGAATTGTGCTCTTTTCCCTTGCCCTATTCTCATCACTATAGCTCTCATCGTCTCCTCAAAGAGACAAAGAGAGGCCCAACCTCTGTCACGGGGTCAGGAACCCCTGAGTCCATAGCTATTCAGATGAATGTTGAAGGAATTATTATACACTCTTTGCAGTGATGTTGGTGACAGAAGAAACTCATGACACAGATTTTAACCATTATCATTTCGCTGCCTAGAGAGGAATACAGGGAGCAATACTGTCATTGGAGGGCAGGCCAGAGATTAATAGCATTAATATCTTGTGCAGATAAATAAAGAGAATAGATAGTTAAGGTAATTGTTTCAATAATTATGTTTTATGCATATTACATATATGAAAATGGTGACATTTATGCATGCAAGCAAAATGTAACTTTGTGTTTTAATGATGCTGGTAGTGATTAAGAATCGGAGAGACAAATTTATTTGAATAGTATGTTAAACACTATGCCATGGAATGTACAGATTTCTCGTTTCATCTTCACAACAATCTTTTAAAGTTTTAGTGTTCATTTTAATGAACTGAAATAAACAAACAAACAAACAAAAAGATTGTTACTTGCCCAAAGCTGAGTACTGGAGTTGAGATTGGAACCATAAATCTTTGACGTTGTTAAGGAAGTTTCCTTTCCGAGTCTTGCTCAGTTCAGTTCAGTCACTCAGTCGTGTCCGACTCTTTATGACCGCAGCACACCAGGCCTCACTGTCCATCACCAACTCCCAGAGCCTACCCAAACACATGTCCATTGAGTCGGTGATGCCATCCAACCATCTCATCCTCTGTCATCCCCTTCTCCTCTTGCCCTCAATCCCTCCCAGCATCAGGGTCTTTTCAAATGAGTCAGGTCTTTGCATCAGATGGCCAAAGTATTGGAGTTTCAGCTTCAACATCAGTCCTTCCAATGAACACCCAGGACTGATCTCCTTCAGGATGGCCTGGTTGGATCTCCTTGCAGTCCAAGGGACTCTCAAGAGTCTTCTCCAACACTACGTTCAAAAGCATCAATTCTTTGGCGCTCAGCTCTCTTCACAGTCCAACTCTCACATCCATACATGACCACTGGAAAAACCATAGCCTTGATTAGACAGACCTTTGCTGACAAAGTAATGTCTCTGCTTTTTAATATGCTGTCTAGGTTGGTCATAACTTTCCTTACAAGGAGTAAGCGTCTTTTCATTTCATGGCTAAAATCACCTTCTGCAGTGATTTTAGAGCCCAAAAAAATAAAGTCAGCCACTGTTTCCACTGTTTCCCCATCCATTTGCCATGAAGTGAATGGACCAGATGCCATGATCTTAGTTTTTTGAATGTTGAGCTTTAAGCCAACTTTTTCACTCTCCTCTTTCACTTTCATCAAGAGGCTCTTTAGTTCTTCTTCATTTTCTGCCATAAGGGTGGTGTCATCTGCATATCTGAGATTATTGATATTTCTCCCAGCAATAGTGATTCCAGCTTGTGCTTCATCCAGCCCAGTGTTTCTCATGATATATTCTGCATATAAGTTAAATAACAAGGGTGACAATATACAGCCTTGATGTACTCCTTTTCCTCTTTGGAACCAATCTGTCATTCCACATCCGGTTCTCACTGTTGCTTCCTGACCTGCATGCAGGTTTCTCAAGAGCAGGTTAGGTGCCCTGGTACTTCCATCTCTTTCAGAATTTTCCACAGTTTATTGTGATCCACACAGTCAAAGGCATTGGCATAGTCAATAAAGCAGAAATAGATGTTTTTTCTGGAGCTATCTTGCTTTCTCAATGATCCAATGGATGTTGGCAATTTGATCTCTGGTTCCTTTGCCTTTTCTAAATCCAGCTTGAACACCTGGAATTTCACGGTTCACGTATTGCTGAAGCCTGGCTTGGGGAATTTTTGAGCATTACTTTACTGGCGTGTGAGATGAGTGCAATTGGGCAGTAGTTTGAGCATTCTTTGGCATTGCCTTTCTTTGGGATTGGAATGAAAACTGACCTTTTCCAGTCCTGTGGCCACTGCTGAGTTTTCCAAATTTGCTGGCATGTTGAGTACAGTACTTTCATAGCATCATCTTTTAGGATTAGAAATAGCTCAACTGGAATTCCATCACCTCCACTAGCTTTGTTCATAGTGATGCTTCCTAAGACCCACTTGACTTCACATTCCAGGATGTCTGGCTCTCAGTGAGTGATCACACCATCGTAATTAACTGGGTTGTGAAGATCTTTTTGTACATTTCTTCTGTGTATTCTTGCCACCTCTTCTTAATATCTTCTGCTTCTGTTATGTCCCTACCATTTCTGTCCTTTATTGAGCCCATCTTTGCATGAAATGTTCCCTTGTTATCTCTAATTTTCTTGAAGAAATCTCTCGACTTTCCCATTCTATTGTTTTCCTCTATTTCTTTGCACTGATCACTGAGGAAGACTTTCTTATCTCTCCTTGCTCTTCTTTGGAACTCTGCATTCAAATGTGTTTATCTTTCCTTTTCTCCTTTGCGTTTTGTGCTTCCCTTGCTCAGATAACACAAATTCACTCAAGGATCTAGTTGGCCTGTCAGAAAGTCACTCACCGACTCACTCAGGAGCACCAACTAAAACAGTAGCTGCTGAGAACTGACTGAACTACCAAAATAAGATTAATATTTACTTTCAAGTAGTTTTCTTTTTTTTTTTTTTCAAGTAGTTTTCAAAACAACTAGCTAAAAAACAAGTGATAAGACTAATCAACAGAATGCAGAAACCATTTTCCATCCACGTTTACATAACACAGTGGAGCTGTTTATTCCCATTTGTCTCTTGCTTCCATAGAAAGAAGTGATTATATGCTCCACTTCCCAGGAGAGAAAAGTGTGGGAGAAATACATCTGACTAATACATTTAAGAAAAGAAGTGAGTGTGGTTGACTCATTGCCTCCAGGTTTCCTTTTGTGCCCAGCTGCTTTGCACATGGACTTCTCTGCTGTTCCATGGAGAAGCTTGCAGGGTATGGGACACCTGCTTGGGAGGCATGCAGGTATCTAAAGACACTCGGGACTTTGTGACTAAGTCCCTCTAATTCCAGGGTGAAGAATAAGCAAGTGCATTTGCCAAATAGGCTAAAGTTCTGTTCTCTACTCACTGATTCCAATAATTAACCTAGTATTTCACCTTTCATTTTTTCTGTCCTGTATCTCATCTCAAATCTGACAAAAGCAGATAGATGTTTTTTCAGTAGATGTTTCTTTATTGGCTCATGGAAAGCCCTGCATCCCATAGTCTTGAGAATATGTAAGAACTGGTATTTGAGGACCAAATATGATGGATGCTTCTGCTGTAGTACTAATAAAAGGCCTTAGAGAGTAAAGGTTATGTGGCATTTGAATTCAGCCTTTCACAGTGGCTTAGCCATAGGGGATTTGTTGTTTTTCAGTGGTTCAGTGTTGTTTTTAATGGGCTTTCAATTTATTAGGTGTGGCCTGTTCAGACCTTAATAAGCAGGAATAGAATTCTCTGTAGCTGACACCAATCTGACCTAAGATATAAGATGGTCCCTCGTGACTAAACATGACCCCAACTACACTGACATGGATTTTATCAAGCAGATAAAGTTTATTGACCAATAAGAGACACTGAGACCTACTTCATGCTCATTTAAAACAAGAGTTTATATCATTGAAGTGTGTTCAATGATGCACACATTCATTTACCTGCTTTTTTTTTGCTTCGCAACCATTACCTCAGATTAGAATTTGTCATTGCAAAGGCAGCTATGTTTCTGATGAGAAGTCCTGAGAGTGTCCAGTATGTGAACTGGTACTGCCAGATCATATACCTCATAGTTAGTCTTCATATAGTTTTAAACTGTATTAAGGGTTAAGAGTACCAACTTTCAGTGACACACACATTCTGTTGAATCGGAACCCCATATTGGACCTCAAACAGAACCTGTATTGAGTTGTTTCTGGAACCTCTGATTAAAGTTTTAGATTTCATAAATCCAGAGTGGTTCCATCCACATAAGCTAAGTTTATCTTTTACAAAATATGATAGAAAAAGAGGCCATTAATTTGTAAAGTATATGCCATTAGCTTCGATTGAAGGTAAAAAAAAAAAAAGTCAATAAAAATCATTGCAAGTACAAAAACTTAAGGCAGCAATTTAAAAAGCCTGAGATGAAACATTCTGTTTGTAGGAATCTCGTTTCTCAGGAAATCCAGGAGTGACTGGATTGATTTAAACATATGCTTTGGTCTTGATATCAGGAGTAATGAAGAATGAAAATATAATAAATATAGGTTAATTAAGTTTGAGGAGGAGAGAATTTCCATATGGAAATCCTTTCATATTAAAGGAAGTTATATATACATTTGATAAGAGAAAAATGAGATCTTGGAGGCGAAGGCAGATGGATAAGAAAGCAGAGAAGACATACCTGAGTGTAGTTACTTTTAAGGAAGGAATTTCGGACTCTTTTGTTGACTCTGATGACTACTCCATTTCCTCTAAGGGATTCCTGCCCACAGTAGTAGATATAATGGTCATCTGAGTTAAATTCGCCCTCTCCAGTCCATTTTAGTTTGCTGATTCCTAGAATGTCGACATTCACTCTTGCCATCCCCTGTTTGACCACTTCCAGTTTGCTTTGATTCATGGACTTAACATTCCAGGTTCCTATGCAATATTACTCTTTACAGCATTGGACCTTGCTTCTATCACCAGTCCCATCCACAACTGGGTGTTGTTTTTGCTTTGACTCCATCCCTTCATTCTTTCTGAAGTTATTTCTCCACTGATCTCCAGTAGCATATTGGGCACCTAATGACCTGGTGAATTCCTCTTTCAGTGTCCTATCAACCTGCCTTTTCACACTGTTCATGGGGTTCTCAAAGCAAGAATACTGAAGAGGTTTGCCATTCCCTTCTCCAGTGGACCACTTCTGTCAGACCTCTCCACCATGACCCCTCCATCTTGGGTGGCCCTACACAGCATGGCCTAGTTTCATTGGTTTAGACAAGGCTGTGGTCCGTGTGATCAGACAGGCTAGTTTTCTGTGATTGTGGTTTCAGTCTGTCTGCCCTCTGATGCCCTCTCTCAGTGCCTGCCGTCTTACTTGGGTTTCTCTTACCTTGGACCTGGGTGTCTCTTCATGGCTGCTCCAGCAAAGCGCAGCCGCTGCTCCTTACCTTGGACGAGGGGTAGCTCCTCTCTGCTGCTCCTGGCCGCCCAACTACCACCAGCCGCTCCTGGGCCACGCAGCCACTCGCTGCTCAGCCGCTGTGCCCTCTCTCGGCGCCTACCGTCTTACTTGGGTTTCTCTTATCTTGGATGTGGGGTATCTCCACTCTGCCGCTCACTGCTCCTGCCCTGCGCAGCCGCCGCTATCTGCTACTGTGGGTAGGACTCCCTTAGAAGACATAGAGTAGCCATCATAGTCAACAAAAGAGTCTGAAATGCAGTACTTGGATGCAACCTCAAAAACGACAGAATGATCTCTGTTCATTTCCAAGGCAAACTATTCAATATCACGGTAATCCAAGTCTATGCCCTGACCAGTAAGGCTGAAGAAGGTGAAGTTGAACGGTTCTATCAAGACCTACAAGACGTTTTAGAACTAACACCCAAAAAAGATGTCCTTTTCACTATAGGGTACTGGAATGTAAAAGTAGGAAGTCAAGAAACACCTGTAGTAACAGGAAAATTTGACCTTGGAGTACAAAATGAAGCAGGGCAAAGGCTAATAGAGTTTTGCCAAGAAAATGCAGAAAATGGTCATAGCAAACACCCTCTTCCAACAAAACGAGAAGACTATATACATGAACATCACCAGATGGCCAACACTGAAATCAGATTGATTATATTCTTTGCAGCCAAAGATGGAGAAGCTCTATACAGTCAGTAAAAACAAGACTGGGAGCTGACTGTGGCTCAGATCATGAACTCCTTATTGCCAAATTCAGACTTAAATTGAAGAAAGTGGGTAAAATCACTAAACCATTTTGGTATGACCTAAATCAAGTCCCTTATGATTATACAGTGGAAGTGAGAAATAGATTTAAGGGACTAGATCTGATAGACAGAGTGCCTGATGAACTATGGATGGAGGTTCGTGACATTGTACAGGAGACAGGGATCAAGACCATTCCCAGGAAAATGAAATGCAAAATGGCTGTCTGAGGAGGCCTTACAAATAGCTGTGAAAAGAAGAGAAGCAAAAAGCAAAGGGGAAAAGGAAAGATATTCCCATTTGAATGCAGAGTTCCAAAGAATAGCAAGGAGAGATAAGAAAGCCTTCCTCAGTGATCAATGCAAAGAAATAGAGGGAAAAATAGGATGGGAAAGAGTAGAGATCTCTTCAAGAAAATTAGAGATACCAAGGGAACATTTCATGCAAAGACGGGCTCAATAAAGGACAGAAATGGTAGGGACCTAACAGAAGCAGAAGATATTAAGAGGAAGTGGCAAGAATACACAGAACTGTACAAAAAGATCTTCATGACCCAGATAATCACGATGGTGTGATCACTGACCGAGAGCCAGACATCCTGGAATGTGAAGTCAAGTGGGCCTTAGGAAGCATCACTACGAACAAAGCTAGTGGAGGTGATGGAGTTCCAGATGAGCTATTTCAAATGCTAAAAGATGATGCTGTGAAAGTGCTATACTCAATATGCCAGCAAATATGGAAAACTCAGCAGTGGCCACAGGACTGGAAAACGTCAGTTTTCATTCCAATCCCAAAGAAAGGCAATGCCAAAGAATGCTCAAACTACTGCCCAATTGCACTCATCTCACATGCTAGTAAAGTAGTACTCAAAAATTCCCCAAGCCAGGCTTTAGCAATACGTGAACAGTGAACTTCCAGGTGTTCAAGCTGGATTTAGAAAAGGCAGAGGAACCAGAGATCAAACTGACAACATCCATTGGATCATCGCGAAAGCAAGAGAGCTCCAGAAAAAAACATCTATTTCTGCTTTATTGACTATGCCAATGCCTTTGACTATGTGGATCACATTAAACTGTGGAAAATTCTGAAAGAGATGGGAATATCAGGGCACCTAACCTGCTCTTGAGAAACCTGTATGCAGGTCAGGAAGCAACAGTGAGAACTGGATGTGGAACAACAGACTGGTTCCAAATAAGAAAAGGAGTACATCAAGGCTGTATATTGTCACCCTACTTATTTAACTTATATGCAGAATATATCATGAGAAACACTGGGCTGGATGAAGCACAAGCTGGAATCACGGTTGCTGGGAGAAATATCAATAATCTCAGATATGCAGATGACAGCACCCTTATGGCAGAAAATGAAGAAGAACTAAAGAGCCTCTTGATGAAAGTGAAAGAGGAGAGTGAAAAAGTTGGCTTAAAGCTCAACATTAAAAAAACTAAGATCATGGCATCTGGTCCATTCACTTCATAGCAAACAGATGGGGAAATAGTGGAAACAGTGGCTGACTATTTTTTTGGGCTCCAAAATCACTTCAGATGGTGATTTTAGCCATGTAATGAAAAGACGCTTACTCCTTGTAAGGAAAGTTATGACCAACCTAGATAGCATATTAAAAAGCAGAGACATTACTTTGCCATCAAACGTCCGTCTAGTCAAGGCTATGGTTTTTCCAGTGGTCATGTATGGATGTGAGAGTTGAACTGTAAAGAAAGCTGAGAGCCGAAAAATTAATGCTTTTGAACTGTGGTGTTGGAGAAGACTCTTGAGAGTCCCTTGGACTGCAAGGAGATCCAACCAGTCCATCCTGAAGGAGATCAGTCCTGGGTGTTCATTGGAAGGACTAATGTTGAAGCTGAAACTCCAATACTTTGGCCACCTAATGTGAAGACCTGACTCATTTGAAAAGACCCTGATGCTGGGAAAGATTGAGGGCAAGAGAAGAAGGGGATGACAGAGGATAAGATAATTGGATGGCACCACTGACTCAATGGACATGAGTTTGGGTAAGCACCAGGAGTTGGTGATGGACAGGGAGGCCTGGCGTGCTGCTGTTCATGGGGTTGCAAAGAGTTGGACGTGACTGAGCGACTGAACTGGACTGAACTGAACTGAACTGAAGGAAGGAGTTAAGGAATTAAGGAATTAACCAAACCCTGTTTGGTTTTACTAGATTAGAAAAAGTGGCTGGTACACCCCCTAATAAATAATTAACAGCAGAAAATAGGCAAGATCTCATTGATTATGAACCTGCTCACAGAAGGAGTCCAAAAGGTGTTGAGAGATATCCTCTTAAATATTCAATTAAATAAGGAATTCATAAAACATGATGAACTACCTCACATCTTTCAGAATGACTATTACCAAAAAGACCCCTGGCAAGGATATGGGGAAAAGAGAAACCTTTACACTGTTGGTGAGGATGTAAATTGGTGCAGTTGCCATGGAAAACAATATGGAGCTTTCTCAAAAAACTAAAAATAAAACTATCATATGATTCAGAAATTCCACTCCTGGGTATATATATTAAAAAAATGTAAACACTAATTAAAAAAACCACTTGCACCCCAATATTCTTAAAATTGCCAAGTTGTGGAAGCAACCTAAGTGACAACAGAAGAATTGATAAAGATGAGGTATTTCATATGTGTATACATGGCACCCACTCCAGTACTCTTGCCTGGAAAATCCCGTGGATGGAGGAGCCTGGTAGGCTGCAGTCCATGGGGTTGCTAAGAGTTGGACACGACCAAGCGACTACACTTTTCACTTCACTTTCACTACTTAGAATGGAATTTTAGCATTTATGACAGCATGGATGGACTTAAGGGTTATCTTGCTAAGGAAATTAATCCAGACAGAGAAAGACAAATACTGCATGATATGTGAACTCAGAAAATAAAACAAACCAGAAAATATAGCAAAAAGGGTGCAGACTCACAGAGACAGAGGACAAATTAGTGGTTACCAGTGGGGAAGGGAAAGAAGGGAGGGACAACATCTGGGAGTAAGAGGTACAAATTATTAGCTATAAAATAAGCTACAAGAATATATTGCCCAACACAGGGAATATAGAATACTTATAATGACTATAAATGGAGTATAACTTTTAAAAAAATTGTGAACCACTAAGTTGTACACCTGGAACTTAAATAACATTGTACATAATTTATACCTCAATATTAAAAGTTTAAAAATAGAAATATAAAAAATAATATGAATCACAATTAGAAGATAAGGCCTAAGTAGTAAGAGAAATACTTAGAAATAGTAAGTGATTGGAGAAGACATGGGCAACTTTGAGAGGGGAAAACTAGTAGTATTAGTAAGTAAGTAAATAAGTAAGTAAAGTCACTCATTCGTGTCCAACTCTTTGCGACCCCATAGACCATAGCCTACCAGGCTCCTCCCATGGGATTTTCCAGGTAAGAATGAATACTGGAGTGGGTTGCCATTTCCTTCGCCAGACGATCTTCCCCACCCAGGGATCGAATTCGGGTCTCCCGCATTGTAGGCAGACGCTTTACCGTCTGAGCCACCAGGGAAGTCTAGTAATATTAGTGTATATAATCAAATACTTACTGAGTTTCAAGGTGACCCAGGTAACATAGGTAAGGAAACATTACTTGTGCTCTGAAGAAAGAGACTCAAAAGAGAGAAGACTCCTGGAAAGAGAGCCAGACTGGGTAATAATAATAATATTCATTCATCCTTAGTCTGATGGGAAAATGTCTCCTTGGGGAAATAGACAAGGGATGTGATGATATATAATATTTCTTTGAATATTCTATGATGTCTAACAGACCTAGAATCTGCTCATTTGCTCTATCTTACCAAGAAAACTGAAAGTGAAGTCGCTCAGTCATGTCTGACTCTTTGCGACCCCATGGACTGCAGCCTACCGAGCTCCTCAGTCCATTGACTTCTCCAGGTACGAGTATTGGAGTGGGTTGCCATTTCCTTCTCCAATCTTACCAAAGGGCCTCACAAAGCAAAACTAATGAATTTAATAGGTAATGCAGAAGTCTAACACCACCAGAGAAAGAGTGAAGTAAGTCTTTTTATCCAGCAAAAATGGCTCACTCTGTATGTGGTACAGAAAAACAGAAGCAAACTCAGGTTAAACTGCTAACAGCTCAGGGAAGCCAGCCCTCCTTGAGGTATAGGGTGAAAGGGACAGAAAAAGTAAATAGAGGCATAGCTTCCACCAGAGAAAGAGAAGGTAGAAATAAATGCTACACGAGGCCGGAAATATTCAAGAGATGAAGGAAGAAAGATGTCCAGAACCTTGAGTTGTTAGGTAGAGATACTGGTCACAAGGCTTTTTTTTCCTTTTTCTGTACTAAGCCAAATAACACAGGAAAGAAAGAGATCTCGAGATCTGGGAACTGGGCCACCATCAGTGCAAATTTCCACACATTGCTAAAAGGCACATATGCCTCAAATGCCACGTTCTGAGTGAGGAGACAGCAGGAATAAGTGGATGACAGTTCTGGTGCCAGTTTCCAAAGAGACATCCACTGTGCGGCCTTCAGAGTGGGTTCTCTGCCCAAGTATCTCAGAAAGTGACTCTAGCTCACAGGGTCAAAGAATTTTCATTTTTAGAATTCATTTTATTATTTACTTTAACAAGCAATATGGACTTTGTATCTTTTCAAGTTTTATATGCATATTTGGGTAAGTACCTGTGTGCTAAGTCACTTCAGTTGTGTCTGACTCTGTAGGACCCCGTGGACTATAGCCTGCCAGACTCCTCTCTCCATGGGATTCTTCAGGCAAGAATATTGGAGAGGGTTGCCATGCCCTCCTCCAGGGGATCTTCCCGACTATAAGAATCAAGCCCACTTCTCTTCTGTCTCCTGTATTGGCAGGAGTGTTCTCTACCGCTAGGACCACCAGGGAAGCCCTCATATTTGGGTAAGGGGATTCAATTTTGGGGTTGTAATACTTTTTGAACTCCATATAGGGGAGAGCTTAAATTCAGAGACAGAGAATGTGTGACTGACTACTATTAGGCTATTCCACTAGCTCTCATTTACTCTCATCTATATTTCATCCACTACAATTTAATTCTATCTCATAATCTCTAGTGAGATACATTGAAGATCATGGTCATGGCTAATTTGTGGTGCAAAATCGATTGGGAGGAAATATTCAGCTTAGGGTTTAAGCAAAGCCTTTGAGGTACTTTAATTAATGACTTGTTCTAAACCAGTGCTTCTCCAGCTCTAATGTACATAAGAATTATCTAGGGATCCTCTTAAACTATAGGATAAGTAGTTCTGGGCTGGTCTGAAATTCTGCATTTCTAACAACTTCTGCATTTCTAACAAGCCCCCAGGTGATGCTGAAGCTTCAGGTCAGAAATAACAAGCTTCTAACTCATTCCAAAACCTCTGGGGCACAAACTAGCTTCCTTCCGGTGTGTCCAGGAGGAGTAACATGGAAGCTGAGTTGGCACCAGGCAAGTAGTGTGGTGAAGGTGGGAACGGTGGTAGTCTGATCCGTCACCCCTGCCTTGTACAGAAGTGAGCAGCTACAATCAGGACTGATCATAGAATTGTTTAGCCTAACAAGAAAAAAAATCTGAGGAATTGATGGGGGAATATTTACTTCCCATTCCTCATATTTCCACGAGAGGAGCAAATTCCTTCTTCAGAAGTCCAGCAATAAAGGTATGAGAAGAAGACATCTGGCCCCCTCGTGCTCCCTCCCTTGCCTTTCTCCAAGGGCAGAGGAAACAGGCATTTGTTTAAACAGCAGAGAACACTTGAAGTTTTCTGGTGGGGCCACCTAGCCTGCAAGATGCCTTCTTTCTCCACTCCTTCAGAGGATAAGCTCCACTGGTCAGGAAGGTCATCTTTGTTCAACTCTGCCAATATTAGGAAGGTCAGTTTGCTTAACCCTGAGGGGAAGCATTTGAGAGCCTAGCAGCCATATTCTTAAAGCCACATTGACCTAACAGCGTTATCAGTGATTAAGATATCATTTTCTCTCTGGTTCCTCTGTCTTATTTCTCAATAAGTCCAAATTCAGGAGGAAGGGAGGATAGACAAGTTCCTTGGGGGCTGCTTGAAAGACCAATGGTAATTAATTATTTATGAAATGCCTCCTGATTTGTGCTTTTCTGTTGTAAGACCTGCCTCTCTCCTGACTTTTTACCTGCTGCTGGGCTGAGTTATAAGACCAGACTTAAGGAGGAAGAAATAAAAGAATAGGTTGCTCACTTCTGATCTCAAAGGTTATCAGATTAAGGGGGAGGATGGGGTAATATGATGAGTTCTTCCTATGTAGTTGTCACTTTGATCATTAGAACTTAATCTTAGCAAAATGCAAGGTTTAAATGCAGCCACATGTGCTTATGAAATCCCACCACGCAGAGCAGGTGTCCTATTGCCCTTGAACCAGCACAAGGAAAATTATGGAATCACTGAAGAGCCTTGGCTTTCACATCAGTGCCCTGTCCATCAAGGTTTTTGAGGAATTACCCAGATTAGGAATAAGAACGTTTGGAAGAAGCAATTAGTTAAGATTAGAAGCAATTAGTTAAGTAAAGAGAATTCTTTACCCTACCCCCAACCTATATGCAGTGAGAAATAACTAATCAATTCAAAATATAAAAAGAAGGTGCTGAACAGGAGGGAAAGTTTAGAGGCTTAGGATTGGAGAAAAGAAGGCTAAGAGTGTGAGGACTTTAAATGAAAGGCAATGGATGGAACTACAGATCCTAGCCATTGATGTTGGCATATCCCACAAATGCCAAACAAGACCTGCTCAGAATCAGTGGTTATTTGTCCAGTATTCATACCAGACCATTTCCTCACAGAAAACAACATAGAGCACGTGTGCAAGCTAGAGAGGTTCAATCAGGACAAGGACACAGTAAGACCCCAAATATACACATTCGCCATTGGGGGAAGAGAAAGAAGAATGCAATCTAAAACTAATTAACATGAAAAGAACAATTTAAACCAGCAACGGTGCGGAGTTGAATTATGAATATACTATTTCAAGAGGGAAAATACTGTGATATTGTTGTCTGAAATATCTTTTTCTTCACCAGTGATATGAAATTCTTCAGAAATATCAGATAGGCTGTGAAATAAATAAAAAGTGTACTTTATTGACTAATAACAACTACACTGAGAACAAAGGTGGAATAATACACAGAGGATAAACCAAGATGATTGAATCTCAAACTAAAGGTATTAGCAAAATGAGCAACAAGTAAATGGAAAATTTCTGGAAATTTGACAAATAGGCAATTATGAAAGATAAGAGTTACTAAAAGCTAAAGGGCTTCCTTGGTGGCTCAGACAGTAAAGAATCTGCCTCTAACCCTAACCCTAACCCCATTTCACAAATGTTCACACATGTGCAATGCAGGATCCCTGGGTGGGGAAGATCCCCTGGAGGAGGGCACGGCAACCCACTCCAGTATTTTTGCCTAGAGAATTCCATGGACAGAGGAACCTGGCAGGCTACAGTCCATAGAGTCACAAAGAGTAGGATACAACTCAGCGACCAGACACACAAATTGCTGTAAAATTCAGTATGTGAATAATATAGGAAAAGTTAAAAGGGAATTCAGAGAGGAGAAGAAAATTATCAATAGTGTAAGGAAAATGAACAGGTCTCTGAATATTTATCAGCAATATTGTGTTTTACAAGACATGGAAATCAGGCCTTCCAAATTCTGAAGGAAAGCATTTTCTAACTAGAATTGAAAACTGTAATGGAACAATAATATCTAAGTCAGAACAAAGCTATTACAAAATTCCAAAAGCTTAGTAATTTATTTCTGACTCATCCTTTCTTAGAAAATTTGTTGAGTATATGCTTTGGAAGTAACAAGGAAAAGTCAAGAAAAGATCTTAAGATACAATCAGTAGTGATTTCAAACTTACGTGTTAGTTACTCAGTCAGTGTCTGACTTGTTGGAACCCCATGGACAGTTGCTGGCCAGGCTACTCTGTTCATGGGAATTCCCAGGCAAGAACACTGGAGTGGGTTGCTATTTCCTTCTCCAGGGGCTCTTCCTGACCCAGGAATTGAACCCAGGTCTCCCATATTGCAGGCAGACTCTTTACTGTCTGAGCCACCAAGGAAGCCCTGATTTCAAACTTGGAAATCAGTAAAAGAAAATACTTTTTTTCTACTATTAAAGCAGGAGGACCAAGTTTTCTGGGAGGGAGGTCATGGGCATGGAGCAACTGGTGTGCATCAGAATTGACAGTATCATTGGAAATTTGAAAATAAAACCTGACTGTGTAATAAAAACATAGGTTAAAAGGAAATAGGTAACTAATTATTAACATAGTTATATTAATATTTAGGTTTTCCTGATAGCTCAGACAGTAAAAAATCTGCCTGCAATGCAGGAGACCCAGGTTTGGTCCCTGGGTGGGGAAGATACCCTGGAGAAGAAAATGGCTACCCAAATCCAGTATGCTTGCCTGGAGAATTCCATGGACAGAGGAGCCTGGCAGATAATATCTAAATAATGGATGATATAATTAATACATTATTGCTAATAAAATGTATAAAACTGAGGGCTAAAGTATAAAGCAAGTTAAAATATTGCATTCTTTTAAAATTTAACTAATTTATTGTAATTGGAGGCTAATTACTTTACAATAGTGTAGTGGGTTTTGCCATACATTGACATGAATCTGCCATATGTGTACATGTATCCCCCATCCTGAAGCCCCATCCTACCTCTCTTCCCATCCCATTCCTCAGGATCATCCCAGTGCACTGGCCCTGAGTGCCATTTCTCACGCATAGAACCTGAACTGGCGATCTATTTTACCTGTGGTAATATACATGTTTCAATGCTACTTTCTCAAATCATCCCACTCTCACCTTTTCCCACAGAGTCCAAAAGTCTGTTTTTACATCTGTGTCTCTTTTGCTGTCTTGCATATAGGGTCATCATTACCATCTTTCTAAATTCCATATATATGTGTTAATATACTCTATCAGTGTTTTTCTGTCTGACTTACTTCACTCTGTATAATAGGCTCCAGTTTCATCCACCTCATTAGAACTGATTCAAATGCATTCTTTTTAATAGCTGAGTAATATTCCATTGTGTATATGTACCAGAAAATATTGCATTATTTTGAGAAATTAATGGCTTCTATGTTTAGTCAATCAGGGAGAATCCAAGATAGGATTCAACCTGCAATGATGTTAGTTGGGTGGGTGAGTGTGTCGAGAAATGAGAAGCTGGAAGATTGGAAGAGCCTTGGGAGGCAGGACATGCAAGCTTGAGTTTGCCTGAAGAAGAGAGGGAAGGAAGAAGAGAGGCAGCGTCTTCGGATGCTAAACAGTCTAAAGAAGGTACAGCGAGGTTTTTAGGGACTTCCTGTGCCAACTGCAGCCTGGAGTAGAGTCCCACTTGGCCCAGAACTGCGCCTGCATAAGGACCCTTCCAAGCTGTCATTGGTTAGGACCAACCCCTGGAAACCTGACCTCAGCACACTTACTAAGCCAGAGCCGGTTTCAGAGGACAGCTGTTGGGGGTCCCTGGCTGCTGGGGTCCCTGATTACTATGCTCCCTGTGTTGAATGTTTACAAGACTTGTTCTCATGGCTACCTTGCTGTAAGAAAAATGACTTGAGCCTAGAAATATTCCATTTTGACAAGTGATCATGATGTTTTTAGTCCAAGAAGAATCATACCACATAGCTTTGAAGTGGAAAATATGGCATAATCAATACTCTCCAACTGTTTTCAAATATAAGATCAATCTTCACACAAATTACAAAAATTAATGTGTTACAGAACAGCTGTTGTCTTATAGATGTAAGCACATTATAAATATCAGTAGAAAGGCAGAAGAGGGGAAGAGGAGGAAATGAAAGAATACGACATTCACAGTCTCATCCAATAAAATGAGAAGTCAGGAGATAATGTATATGTTTGAGATAAGAAATGTGACTTAAATGCTTTATTTACTTTAATATTTTATCCAGCTGAAAAATTAAACTGCATGATGTGACGCTGGTAGGAAAGAAATGAGTTGGTGTGTTGGGGGGGGGGGGGTTCTGGAGTGGTACAAATTAGCAAAATCTTTATCAATCAGAGAGACAAATGGGAATGTTAGCCTAGTATCTAGTATTATAGATGTATCTCCCAGAACTAACTCTGAAAGTTAGGAAGATTTGGAGAAATCTTCCTAAGAAAGTTTAGGAGAATTTTGTACTTAATTATATATCTTTCTCTACATTAGAAACACCAACCTATGTGAATCTGATTTTTTAAAATTAAGGAAAAACTAGATCATAATTTCAATATCCAGATATTTATGATTTTCATATCTTAAATAATTTCATAACTGAGCTTATAAATTACATATTGTCTTGCAAACTATTTTTACTTAGTGAAAGTGAAAGTCACTTAGTCGTGCCTGGCTCTTTGTGACCCCATGGACTATACAGTCCATGGAAATCTCCAGGCCAGAATAGTGGAGTGGGTAGCCGTTTCCTTCTCCAGGGGATCTTCCCAACCCAGGGATCAATCCCAGGTCTCCTGCATTGCAGGCAGGTTCTTTACCAGCTGAGCCACAAATTTTTTCTTAGTAATAATCACAATTATTCCCCCATATCCTTACATATTCTTTAAAATTATGATTTTGACTATATTTATGTGCCATATCATAATTTGCCATTACATTTCCTATGTATATAAACACTAACATTTAAGTGGTCTCCATTTCCATTTTTAATATTAGAAAAAAAAGTATTATAATGAAATTCTGTTGTGTATGAATTTTTAACATATTTTAAAAGTTCTCTGTGACAAATTCCAGTAAGTGATATTAATGTATCAAAATTATAGATGTTTTAATTTTAAGATAAATATATAAGATAGTCATTCATAATACATTTCCTTCAAAAGTATTTGTCATGTATTTCCTCTATTTTCAATAACAGCATAGGAAAGTGCCTGCCTCCTACTTATTGCTAACACTTTTTTTCTTTTGATCTTTTCCAGTGGGAAGTCTTTTTTTTTTTTTTTGCATCCTTTTCTGTTTGATTACAAGTGAAGTTCAATATGTGTCACAGGCTTATTGGTTGTCTTATGTCTAGAGTATTGTCAGGTTATATTTCTTTGTTTTTCCATTGAAATGCCCCTTTTCTGTATTTTAACATGCAGGCATTTTATATTTGTGTGTGGCCAAATCTATCAAGTTTTTCATTTGTATTTCTTTCTTGTCTTTTGTGCCAGTTCATCTGCAAAGCTGGGTCTACTTGCCTCACAGCCCTGTGTCCTCATCCAAAGCACATCCTCACCCAGGAAGCTGTGTTGAGGGCGTGAGGCAGCAGGGACACCTGAGCACTGTCTGCCCCCCGCACAGTGTAAGTGAGGGCTAGCAGAACTCCGGGCCTGCCCCTGCGCCCGCATGCCCAGTCACTGAGTCCTGTCCGATACCTTGTGACCCAATGGACTGTAGCCCGCCAGGCTCCTCCGTCCACAGGATTCTCCAGGCAAGAATACTGGAGCAGGTTGCCATTTCCTTCTCCAGGGAATTCTCCCCACCCAGGGATCCAACCACCTCTTCTGCGAGTCATGCATTGGCTGGCGGGTTCTTTACCACTAGTGCCACTTGGGAAACTTCCCACCTCCCTGCTACCCCCACGAGATCCACCCAAACCAGCTTCTCTGGACACTCACAGTGACACTTCTTAGGAAATGGGCTCAGGAATGTCAATCCCAAGGTGGTATTGATCTAAAGACACTGCATCAAGGTTTCATAAGTAGTTCCTATAAATGTTTGCTCTGTATCTCCTATTTCCCCCTTACACATCTTCTGCTTTCCCTAAGTATGCCCATCCTGTTGTGGATATTATGCTGTCTGGTAAACACATTCCTTTCCCTTTTGCATGGAGATGATTTAAGAACCTCTTTGCCAAATGTGGATTTTGAACTTTCAAAGGAATGAAACAGGTTACAAAAATAACACAATTAAATCAAAACAAACAAACAAACAAAAACTTTAAAGAAAAAAATTCAATGAGAATGTCTCAGAGTGACAAATAAGTACCTGTGAATGGAGGGAAAAAGATTTATATTGAAAACTATAGATTCAGAAAAATGGCTGTCTTGAACTGTGTCTTGTTAAGAACTTAGAAACAACTATATTTAATCGTTCCGATGCGAATGGAGATGTGGTGGTTCATGTCCTGCAAATTTAAGAGCTTATTCAAGCCTAATGGGCTTAATTTTATTTATTTTATTTTTTTGGAGAGGGAAAGAGAGAAGACTGATAAGATTCACAGCAAATATAAATCCTCCCTCCACTGCCTTCTTTTGTTTTACTTTGGGAAAGGGAGATCTCCCTCTCAACAACCCTGTATGACTAAGAAAAAAAACAGGACTGTGTCTTTTCTTTTCATCATTAGAAAATCTTTATCAAGCACCAAATATTTATTCGCTGGGGAGCCAGATATTTCAGAAGAGTATCACATCTTCTCTGATGTGTAGGAAGAGTTGCTATTATACATGTCTCTGCCCTATGGTTTAGGTGCTGCTGAGAGAAATAGATGTTTGTTTCAACTACAGAGATGATTGTCTAGAACATTTGAATGTCTACAGTGGTCACTGTCTCTAATGGTCAATTGTGGGAAAATACTTAAGAGTCGGGACTGCAGAGTTCTACATCCACATCTGGATTGTATGCTCACTTAGTTCATTACCATGAAAGTGGAGGCTTGGATATTGATTGATGTGAGAATTAGCGCAGCAAGATGGCTTGGGGGACAAAGCAGAAGCATTATTCTTAGAGAGAAAGTTTCTCTGGCCTGACTTAAGGGAAGATGTTGGTGCAGGCTAACGGGAATGGCCCATCTGGTTATTTCTTATTGCTGCTTTGTCTGAGACCTAGGACAAGTCACAGAATGTCTCTGAACATTGTATTCTTCATCTTTAAATGAGAAGTTCGACTGCCTGATCCTAATAGACCAAACATCTTGTAGTTTGATGTTAGGATCAGAAGCAATGTATGTGGTTGTTTGCACCTCATGGAAGATCAATATAATAGCATTTTGTTTCTAATGTGATCATCATTATTATTCTACTTTTAATTTGTAGACAGGCTTGAATATATCATAAATGCTATTAAAAACTCTTTTCACTTTCCATATGGTAAATATAAAAGTGCCCCCATTTTCAGAGTCATTTTTAGTTGTGTCTTTTTTTCCTCTTTCTTTTTCCTTTTTAAAGCAGAAAATGATGCTACACTGATTCATTATAATTCTCTGTGAAACATTATTTGAAATTGCTTTTTCAAGGAAGATCCAATCTGTACATCTTTTTTTTTCTGTTATTACATTTAAACAAGAGATATACCTATCTTAAAACAATCATATTTCTAGAAGTTTGATCCCAAGTAAATTTTCTAGAAAACTGATTTTAAGTAAAAGCACACTGTTTTAAAAATCAAGAGATGAACTATTACCCAGAGTGGCCAGAATACCAACTGAAGTTTAACCCCTCTGGCCAGATTTCTCCTTCTAGTATATGATGCTTTCTGTAAAATCCCTTTAGAAAAAAAAAATGACATCCTTGAAAAATTCTCTGTCTTTCATGTTTTATCTTTAATGCCATCAGCCATCTTTCTGGGGGTTTGCCGTCCCTCTTTGATGAAGTGTATATAAAATAGTTCTGGTTTGAGTACCACTGCTTTTCCTTTGGCAACCCTGGCTGAACTTGGCTACCCTGTGGCAGACCACAGGGGTGCCAGATAAATTTCTCTAGAGCTACAATCAAAAGCTTCATGCAATCCAGGATGACCAGCGAGGCTCAGCTGGCTTGATCTTGCCTTGCTGTGTTCAAGCCAAGAGGAAGGTGTCATGAGGAATTGAGACCAACCGAACAGCTTCTTGGTAGTTTCTTTAAACTCTCACCCACTCACTTGCCCATCTTAGTTCCTGGCCCCTCCTCTCAGTTGGTCTGATGAAATGTGAATCACCTTTCTATGTCTAATGTCAAAAAAGCAATGCTAAGATTAACAAGTAAGGACAGTTTACTATGTGTCCAAGACTCTTCCAAATGCTTTACATGTGTAACTCATATAATCCTCAAAACAGCCTTAAAATGCAAGTATTGGTGCTGTCCCTATGTTACAGGTGAGGAAATTAAAAAGCAGAAAAATTGATGTTTTTAATGTCAAATAACTATTTAAGAGACTATAGGAACAATAGATATAAAAATGATATATACTTATGAGAGATGCTTAGGTCTGTGAGATTTATACAGATGGCATGATAATTTCTGTGCATTTTAATCCCCAAAGTGGCTGCTGAAAACCTCAGTAAATCAAAGTGCATGTTCATTTTTGGCGGCAAAGAACAACATCCTAGAGAAATCAAATATATATTTCTCCACAGTACTGTGGACCTGAAATTCTGATGGATATACAGACCAATTGGAATCATGTTAGTACAGGTTCTCCTCCAATAGGTCTGTGATAACTCCTGAGATTCTGCATTTCTGACAAGCTCAAATGCTGCTGGTCTGCAGACTACACTTTGAGTAGCAGTCCCTTGTGTGTTGTTGAGTTCTGCTTAAATGAATGCTTGATTCTGTATTTCAATAAAACTCCTGTGTTGCAATATGAAAAGAAAGTTAGTTTAGTTATTACATACGTGGCTCTGCTTTGGCTAAGTGTGTTATGTTCAATTGCTTAGCTATGTTCAATTTTTTGCAGCTCCTTGAACTATAGGCTGCCAGGCTCCTCTGTCCGTGGAATTCTCAAGATAAGAATACCAGAGTGGGTTTCCATTCCCTTCTCCAGGGAATCATCTCAACCCAGAGACATAACCCAGGTCACAGTATTATAGGCAGATTCTTTACCATGAGCCACCAGTAGTCTAGATTAAATTATGAGATTAAAATGGCACCAGGAAAACATGATTGCCACTCTAAGTGCTAGTGAGGTTCCCAATGAAGATCTGAAAATTTGTACCATGGGCAATAATCTTAGCATTATGCATTTTCTGCTATATAAACATGCATGAAAAAAATCTCAACTATACTCCACAAAATTTTGTGCACCCATTTATTAAGCAAACACCATTACTGCCTGTCTTAAATGGTAATTAAAATGCTTGTATATGATGTTACAAAATAACTGTTTTTCGTGTAACCTTCTCAAATCCTAGTCTAGTTCCACTACATAAATCCTATTAGAGTCATACTAGAACAAAAGTTGTTTTCACATGTGCCTGAAATTGCCCACCCTCAAATTCACCTTTATAGCAATTTTATGGATATTTTAATTCAAATGTTGCTTTTCCTCTGAGCGTCCAGATTGCCCATATCAGGTATTGGGGTTTATATGGTCTTAAGCATGGAGCTGAGGAAATAGTAGGAAGAAAACTAACATCAATTGTGCCATTGTATTCATAATTAGCCACTGTGTGAAGTGGATCACTGTCTCATGGAGCTACGGGAAATTAGCTTCACACAATGACCCTTTCCTGCACCTGTATTGTCAGTGTCTTGGGCTCAGTTGGAGAGCTGAGGGCACTCTTCACTTGGAGCACTGTCAGAAACCAGTCACACCTGCAGCTTCACAAGTGATGAGCATTGAAATAGAAATCACTGGTGTCACAATTAACCTTGATGAGCCATAATCATTGAATACTCCATTTGAGTATATACAAATATGCAGTAAATTCCACTGAGCTATTATCTAAGCTACAAACTGAGCTACAGAAATTTAAGAACAAAGACTAAATTAGATACCACTTAAAACTGTACTTGGGCTACAAAAGGAAACATCAAATGAATAGTTGGTGCAGTTGATTTTTCTCTTTTTTTTTTCTTCAGGTTAAGACTGCTTGCACTAGTCAAAGAGTAGTGAACAATTTATAGTTTGTAACAGTAGTTAGAAAACTGTGCCATGTGATAGAATCTCCTACGAGAAATCTTTAAAACATGCTGGTAAACCCTTTCCCCGTTGAATTCAGTTGATCTACAGTGGAGCTGAGAATTTGCATTTATCAGTGTTTCCCATCTCATGCTAATAATTCTGGACCCAGACCATACTTACAGAATTACTGCCTTTATGTGTTCTATGAAAGTATACTCTTATGATTGGTTAACCTAACTTTTTTAGTTTGCCAACTCAACTTTTTTTTTGCAGCTTTGAAAATGTTTCTTTCTTTCTATTGCTTCAATTATAAATTTCTATGTAAAAATTTGTGACCATGTTACTCCAGATAATTTTGGTGTGTCGTATTCTTCTGCAATAAAAATTTTAGACTTATCTGCATTGTTTAAAATTCCAAAAGACGTTAAAATTTAACCTCTTTTCCTTTCTACTGAATGTATAGGCTTTAGAAATTTATGATATACTGATTATGTAAGTCATTGTTCAAATAAATGGTACACTATAAGGCAGATTACAAATTAAAAAAAAATAAAAAAGGAGATGCCAGGTTGCTTAAGAACAACCCCTGTGGAGAATGGTACAGATAGCCTTCACTCAGAGCTGCCTAGATGAAAACAGGACCATGATTCTCAATAAGAGATCTCTGGTTATGAGTATATCTGACATTCCAAGGCCTTACTGGAGGCCACACTATCTACTTGTATCCTCTGCCTATAATATTGGATTGGCCAAAAAATTCCTTCTGACTTTTTGGTAAGATGTCACAGCAAAACCCAGTGGACATTTTTGCCAACCCTGTGTATTTCCCCTCAGAAGAGTCTGTGGGAAGAGTGCAACTCTATTGCCATCAGATTTCAGCACACAAAAAAAGAAATCTGACAGATTGAAAACAGGCTGAATGAAACAACAATTCTAGTTATACATGAGTACTGGCTAGATCATGCTTTCATGTTTAGCCTGGAAATACTTTCTGCAAATTATCAGGTGGTGAACTTATCTCAGGAGAAGATAAATTGCAGGACTCCAACATGTAATGACATAAATCAAGACTTCCGGCTGGAGTTTCTGTTCCTAGAGAGTTTGAAACATCTCGATATCCATATATATTCCACTAAATAATTGAAAGCCTAAAGAACAAAATAAATACTTGGCTCGGTCTCAAGAAATAGATGTGTTTACATATTCTAAAACTGAAAGAAAAAGCATAGTAGTTGTAAATCGTATAAATTGTATCATAGAGCCCTAGGATCTGGACTCATAATTTAGCCTCTGTAGATTTTGAGCAGGTTCTATTTTATTTACAGCTAAATTTTGGCATAGTTGAAGAATAAAGATGGCCATTACTCGGAGCACAGTCAAACAGACTTAGAATGCATAGTATAACATATTCTTTTGGTTCTATCTCCTTTCTTAATCCCCAAATTACTTTATAATTTCTATGGAATACTTAATATTATAAAATTGATATGAAGAACTAGATAGTGGTATCAATCAATTTGATAACTTTTAATTCCCTTTGATTATCCCCAAATTTGGGGGAAGGCATTAAACAAAGTTGACTTCTAAAAAAATGAGAAAGAGGAAGCCTTGAGGCTAATTTTGGCTGTGCAAATTTAAAAGTATGAATAAAATATGTGGAAAAAGTCTGGAAGGAAATTTATCTTTGATTCAACATAGTAGCTCGAAGCACTTCCTTTAGAGAGATCTGTGGTTGTTGTTTAATGGGTATAGAGTTTCAGATTTGCAGGATGAAAAAGATCCTGGATGTCTCTTTCACAACAATGTGAAAATACTTAATCTACTGAACTGTACACTTAAAAGTGGTTGTTGTTTAGTTGCTAAGTCATGTCTGACTCTTCACAACCCCAGGACTGCAGCACACCAGGTTTCTCTCTGTCCCTCACCATCTCCTAGAATTTGCCCAAGTTCACATTCAATGAATCCATGATGCCATCCAACCATCTCATCCTCTATTGTCCCCTTCTCCTCATGCTCTTAGTCTTTTCCAGCGTCAGGATCTTTTCCAATGAATTGATGGTTCACTTCAGATGGCCAAAGTATTGGAGGCTCAGCTTCAGCATCAGTCCTTCCAAGGAGTATTCAGGGTTGATTTCCTTTTAGAATGACTGGTTTGATCTTGCAGTCCAAGGGACTGTCAGGAGTCTTCTCCAGCACCATCAATTCTTTGGTGCTGTGTCTTCTTTTGCACTTCCCTTGAGGCTCAGCTGGTAAAGAAACCACCTGCAATGCAGAAGTCCTGGGTTCGATCCCTGGGTTGGGAAGATCCCCTGGAGAAGGGAAAGGCTACCCACTCCAGTATTCTGGCCTGGAGAATTCCATGGAGTATAGTCCGTGGGGTTGCAAAGAGTCGGACACAACTGAGTGACTTTCACTTTCACTTCCTTCTTTTTTGTCCAGCTCTCGTATCCATACATGACCACTGCAAAGACCATATCCTTGATTATACAGACCTTTGTTGGCAAAGTGATGTCTTTGCTTTATAGCACACTGTCTAGGTTTGTCATAACTTTCCTCCCAAGAAGCAACTGTCTTCTAATATCATGGCTGCAGTCACCATCTGCAGTGATTTTAAAGCACAAGAAGAGGAAAGCTGTCACGGCTGCCACTTTTCCCCTTCTATTTGCCATGAAGTGATGGGAACGGATGCCATGGTCTTAGTTTTTTTAATATTGAGTTTTAAGTTGGCTTTTTCACTCTCCTCCTTCACCCTCATCAAGAGGCTCTTTAGCTCCTCTCACTTTCTGCCATTAGAGAGTTAGCATCTGCGTATCTGATTCATTGACATTTTTCCCAGCAATCTTGATTCCAGCTTGTAAAAATGATTAAGATGGTAAATTTTATGTTGTATGATTTCAACCATAGAAAAAAAGAAACTGGAATCTAAGGAGTGATATGCTAACTTCTTGATATTTCTGATACTCCTTTTCTTATATTTTAATTAATTTTATTTTCCAAATAATAGCAAAGCTGACATTAATATTCAAGCTATGGAAGAAGGTATAATTTTACTTCTATCCAAAATGTACAGATTCCCTCCCCGCAAATCCTATAACTATTATTTTACATTTTTTCACTCAGTAGTATATCTTGTAAGTCATATATTCATTCAGGCATAGTTTATCTTATAGGTCATATATTTATTCAGGTAACAAAAAATTGTTGAGTTTTGAATACCTGCTGTGTAGAAGGCATGCTTCATCTGTACAAACATCACAGACATGAATAAAACAGACATTCCCTACCTACACTGGGCTTTCAAAACAAATGGAGTTCTTTTTCAAGAAGTGTTAGTTGTTCAGTAATGTTCAACTCTTTGCAACCCCATGGGCTGTAGCCCACCAGGCTCTTCTGTCCATGGAATTCTCCAGGCAAGAATACTAGGGTGAGTTGCCATTCCCTTCTCCAGGGGATCTTCCTGACACAGGGATTGAACCCAGGTCTCCCGTGTTGCAGGCACATTCTTTACAGTCTGAGCCATCAAGGAAGCACAAGAAGTAACTTTTAAAAGCACTTTTAAATGGTGCCCAGTATGTCATTGAATAGATTTACTCATCTTTATTTAACCTGTCCCTACTGCTAAATACTACAGAGAATCCCATTTTTTTGTTATTACAAATAACATGGCAGTAAATTCTTTCAAAAATATTTAAACACATGTAAGAATCTATTTCTATAATAAATGTATAAACATATAATTGGGCACAAAGAAGTTTTTCACCTTTGCATTTTAAATTTTGGAAGCCTTTATATTTATTATCTTATACAGAATTCCTGATCCCAGCATACTCACTCATTGGACATAAACATATAATAGACTCTCATCTTCAGAGTTCACACTAATAAGACTTCACACTTACCTATGACTGATTCAGTTGGACTCTGCATGTGATGAAGTATACTTCAGCAGTAAGGAGTCTATAACCTTGCTAGTCATAGTGTGGCTTTTGGACAGGCAGTATCCACATCACTTGGGAGCTTGTTAGAGATAGACTCCTGAGCCTCAACCTAGACATATTGAATCATAATTTGTATTTTAACAAGATCCCTGGTTGATCCAAATGCACATTAAATCCCAAGAAGCACTAATTTAGGATACCCAGGCCTAGGTTTTTACTTGTTACCCTGCATAAATACATAAAGGCTGTGTGAACATGGACGTGTCAATACAGTCCCTTGGTATATGTGGGGCATCGGTTTCAGGATTGTTGCGAGTACCAAAATCCAAGGGATGGTCAAGTCCCTTATAAAAAATAGTGTGGTACAGCCATTACTCAGCGGATGTGGAACTCATGGATACTGAGGGCCAACTGCACACGTAATCAAGTTTTTAGATCTATTTGCATAATATGGAGAATAATATAATTCACTTCATTGGCTTGTTAGGTTATTTCAATGAGCTAATATTTATATTAGTTATATTTATAATATTTATATTAGTCAACTCTTTGGAAAAGACCCTGATGTTGGGAAAGATTGAAGGCAGGAGGAAAAGGGGATGACAGAAGATGAGATGGTTGGATGACATCATCGATCAATGGATATGTTTGAGCAAGCTCCAGGAGATAATAAAGGACAAGGAGGCCTGGCATGCTGCAGTCCATGGAGTTGTAAAGAGGTGGACACAACAGAGTGAGTGAACAACATTTTCAAAGTATGAAGTTGAGCACTTGGCATGTAATAATTGTCCAGTAAATATTGACTCTCATTAATTGTTTTAAGTGTCCTATCTGAAATATTATTATTATCTGATAACTTCCTGTTATGATCATTAACTGTTAAAAATAATTAAAGTTTAAATTAATGAAGGTGATTGCAGCCATGAAATTAAAAGACGCTTACTCCTTGGAATGAAAGTTATGACCAACCTAGACAGCATATTAAAAAGCAAAGACATTATTTTGCCAACAAGGGTCCATCTAGTCAAGGATATGGTTTTTCCAGTGGTCATGTATGGATGTGAGAGTTGGACTATAAAGAAGGCTAAGCGCTGAAGAATTGACGTTTTTGAATTGTGGTATTGGAGAGGCCTCTTGAGAGTCCCTTGGACTGCAAGGAGATCCAACCAGTCCATCCTAAAGGAGATCAGCCTTGGGTGTTCACTGGAAGGACTGATGTTGAAGCTGAAACTCCAATACTTTGGCCACCTGATGTGAAGAGCTGATTCATTTGAAAAGACCCTGATGCTAGGAAAGATTGAGGGCAGGAGGAGAAAGGGACGACGGAAGATGAGATGGTTGGATGGCATCACCGACTCAATGGACATGGGTTTTGATAGACTCTGGGAGGTGGTGATGGACAGGGAGGCCTGGCGTGCTGCAACTGATGGGGTCACAAAAAGTCAGACACAACTGAGCTACTGAACTGAACTGAACCATACTTTTTCATTATGACAAGTGGTTTTGTGCACTGATCTTAAAAAGTCTTTCCCTTTCCAATATTATATATAAATGAATTAAAAATTCACGAGGAAAATATGTGTGATATCCAATTTTCTTTTCTATTCTCCCTTCTCCCTTTATTTAATACCTTGATTCTAGAGTCTCAGGGCTTTTGTAAATGGATTATCAGGACCATTTAGATTATTCTACTATGTTTCTGAAATAAATAATTTGAAAAATAGTAAGTGATATATATATATATATATTAGTTTTTTAATTCTCCCACCAGAGAGTCAGAAATACATCTGCAGTTAGGAAAAGTATCTTGAGTTTTCACATGGACACCCACTCACAGAAATGAAACTATGACTTATTTTAGTGGGTTCAATTCCTTCAGACACTTTAAGAAAAGTATGTTAGAGTTCTGTCTGCATCACATTCTGCTTAAAACGTTGACAGTCACAAGACAATACTAATCCTACCCTAACCATGAGAAAAAGCCAGATAATCTATAAAATCATGATCTAAATGCTGACAAGTCCCTTATAGGAGAGTTTGGACACACAGACACGTTTTGCCTTTGGAAGTATGTGGATGGCAGCCAGCATCATTATCAGTCAACAGGGAAATGTAAATTAAAACATAAACCATAATGAGATACCCTTAACTATTGAATGGGATGACTAACAATATCAGGTTCTGAGAAGTCTGTAGTGCAAGTTGATTTATCACACATTGCGGGTAGGAGCACAAAATGGCACAGTCGCTTGAAAAGCAGTTTGGCACTTTCTTGTAACATTAAACATACAGCTACTATAATTGTGTTAGTCGCTCAGTTGTGTCTGACACTTTGTGACCCCATGAACTGTAGCCTATCAGGTTCCTCTGTTCACAGAATTCTCCAGGCACGAATGACTGAAGTGGATAGCCAGTCCCTTCTCCAGGGGGTTTTCCCAACTCAAGGATTGAACCCAGGTCTCCTGCATCGCAGGTGGATTCTTTACTGTCTGAGCAGCCAGGGAAGCCCAGCAACTACTATATAACCTAGCAGTGCCAAGAGAAGTGAAAATGCTTGTCCATGCAAAGACTTACTTGATGATATTAATAGCAGCTATACCATAATTGTCAAAATCTGAAGAAAACTCAAATGTGCACATCCTTGTGAATGAATTAAGAAATGCGGTACCCTCACAAAATGAAATATCACTGTTCACAAAAGGAATAAATGAATGACTGATAATGCAACAACATGGATGAATTACAATAGCATAATGTTAGTGAAATAACACTTAAAATGTATATCCTATGACTCCTTTTATATGTCATTCTCCTGAAGGCAAACTTGTAGTGACAGAAACACAAATTGAGTGGTTAGTTGTCAGGTGTTTTGGGCAGGAAGAAGCACTGAGTGAAAAGAGATGGGAGGAAACTGTTCCCTATATTGTCAATACTGGTGGTCACACAATTCTTCAATTTGTTCTCTTAAAGACGGCGATTTTTATTTATGTAAATAGTATCTTAGTAAACCTGACTTTTAATTAAACGTTCAGTCTATAAACCTTTGATTGTATCAAAAATGCCTGGGGATCTAGGGTTGTCAGGCACTGAGATTTCTGGGCCCCAAGAGACCTATTGAATAAGATTCTTAAGTGTGATTCCTGAAAGCCTCACCTTTTATAATTACCCTCCAAGCCTGTGCTCTGACATAAGTATTTGTTTCATAGTTCTAAGCTCAGGGTTGCCTGCTGAGCTTGTTAAAGAAAATCAATTCATCACATCTCACTGGGACCAGCTGTAGTCACCCTTTTCTTAAGAAGTACAGAACACTGTTATCTAATATGCTTCTTTTATCAGCTTTTTGGGAACAGATTCATCAATTTTGATGCACCAAGTAATCCTACAGAACTTTATATCTCTTTGGCACGAACAATGGGACTGAAATTGGACCCAACTACTTTTAGGGCTGTAGAAAAGTTCACTCTATCAAGAGCTTCATAAAGATCCGCACCGAGGCTTCATGGAGAAGTAAATAGAGCAGTTTATTCTGTTAGGGGTCTCAGATGAATTGAGCACACCACACCTGTGCTCAGCAGTCTGCTGGTGACTTATCTGTTTGCAGGTGCAAAGCAAAGTGATAACTTTGATGTTAAGCTTATTTGTGTTCCATACAGACTATGTCTATGCTTTATTTCTTTTTAGGTAATTCCCTTTCACAGTCTTTATATGATTTCTATACTAAAAATTAGGAAGTGTTGTTTAGAATATAGTGGAGTAGGAGTCAAGTTATTTTTGTGAACTTTAATGTCTACACTATAGTTCATGCAGCTGAGACTGCAGTTTAAAATATCTTGTCTAAAGGCATTGACTGGCATAGTAGAAACAAAGATGAAAGGAAGCTGTGCTTTCAAAATGAATGTACATCCAGTGCCAGAGTGGAAATCACAGTCTACAGGCAACTACCATTCCATCCTGTAACCTCAAAATCTTTCATTCAAATAGAAAATACCAGATGCCTAAGTTGGAATGAGACTTTATTTTTTCAATAGGCACAATTTCGTTAGGAAAATGGAATTGGTAGTTCTTTTTCTTTTTTTCCCCCCAGCACAAGTCAACATCCCAACTCCCATGTTGTAGGCAGACGCTTTACCATCTGAGTCATCAGGGAAGTCCTCCATAGAAGCAACAACATTAAATACTTAGGATTTTAAATTATAGCCTGATCTCATTTATTGTGGAACCTAAAAAAGTAGAACTCATAGAAACGGAGGATAACAGTGGTTGCCAGGGAGGTAGGAGGTAGGGCTGGGAGGTAGGCGAAATAGGGAGACGTAGGTTAAGGGTACCAAGTTTCAGTTATATAGGATGAATAAGTTCTGGAGATCTAAAGTACAGCATGGTGACTCTCATTAATTAATACTGCAGCATATACTTGAAATTTTCCTGAGAAAGTAGTCCTTAAATGTTATCACTACAAAAAAACAAAGAAGATGACCATGTCAGGTTATGGCTATATCAATCAACTTGGTATAGTCATCATTTCACAAAGTATATGTATATCAAAACATTGTGCACCTTTAATATATAAATATATATATAATTTTTATTTGTCAATTATAACTCAAAGCTGGAAAAGATAAAGTTATAAACATTTACATTCCATGGAATATTGTCTAATATAAACTGTAAATTTCATTTGAAATACTATTCAGTTAAACATTACACAATTTTAGTAGTCATAATAATACCTGAAGAAAATTGAGGCATCCTTATAAATTTTTTATTGAAACGTTAACCTGATTTATTTTTACATCCATGACTTATTTGGCAAATTTTATATAAGGTAACTGAACAAAGAACTGCAAAACAACAAATATGTCAAGTTAATCTCAAGTAATTTTCCATTGTACAGCAATTGCATTTTGACCAAAACAGATGGGCATCCTGTTACATTCCCGCAAATGTCAGCCTTACTTGACAGGGGGACATTCCGCTTGATAAGAAGCCCACATTTCTTCAAGTTCTAGCCTCCTCTGTCTTTCACCTTTGTGCCTTGGGCCTCACATAAGGTATAAAATTTAAGCCCCTGTGCTTATGCTCTCTGCTTCACAACTCATGATTGCTGACAGTTGTGTGAACACCTAACTTAAAATAGCATCATCTTAATCACTTGCAGATAGATAAATAGCACAGGCACAGACATGAATCTTCCAATACAATGTCATGCTTGAAGAAGTAGCATTTAGAGTTGCCCTTAGCAACCAAGCTAGTTTATTTTCCTCCTTTCAGGTACCAGCTATTTATCTGCTAAAGTGGAAGTTTCCTATTTTTCAGGTGGCCTCCTCCTTTCAGTTCACATACTTTTTCTTATATGCACATAATCACTCACTACTCCAGAGTCTAACATCAGACTCTGCCCAAAGAATAAATCATAGTAAGTTTAATAATATTCTCACTTTTTATTATTTTTTGCCATTGTTATATTGTTACCAAAAATACTATGTTGCTTTATTGAATGGATTTTACCAAGAGTTTACAAGCTTGTATGGCTACTTTACCAATCTAATAGTTGACAAAGAAAAGCAAATCCTGAAATCTGCAAGTAAACATGAGAAAAAAAAGTTGTTTTGTTTGCTTGTTTGAAACGTAATTGAATTCTGTTAAGCAGTTTATTCTGGATTAAGTGGTTATTTGCCTAATTACATGGATTACCACACTAATTTTTGCCCTGCTGTCTTCTAAAACATTCGTAACAATAATAATACATTATGGAAATAGATATATACAAGCAGAATAGCTTTAGTCTTGGGATTATATTATAACCTGTCATCACACAGCATTCTTTTAAGGTGCAAGACTTCCAATATGTGTTGTCAGAGGTAAATTATATCAGAGACTCAACATTGTTAGGCACCACTGTTTCTACATCAGATGACAAAACACATGTAATGTTCCTTGTCGATGCTGTATTTCTGTTTACATTGTTCCAACTTCATTGCTGAAAGATCCTGTTTCCATTTTCTTCTTGGGGAACGAATAACTATAAAGTAAAATTTAAGTCTTAGAAGTGTTATAAATAATAAAATAATTTCAGTGATCTGTAGTTAAATATAGTCATGCTAAATATTCTATGACATTGCAGTCTTTTATGTTTATTGAGCTTTCAGCTTGCAATCTCCCATTCTCCTTACTTTCCCAAAATATAACACCCAGAATAATCTCTCTAAACTTCTATTAGGATAATTTTACTTCCATTTTTTTCTGAGTTCAACAAATGCTAACAGTAAGAATGATATTAGACATCAAACAGGGTATAGAAAGTAGCATGCACATTGTCTCCCAGTATGCTATTTATTAACCAAACATTTAGATATCTACTCCACATCATTGATGTCGTTAAATTGCATTGACAAGGGCACCTCTCTAAAATTCTAAAATGTCTTCTTCAAGGTCTATAGTGAGAGATGACCTTGGAGCTGAAATTATCTTAAAAGTGGCTTATTGACTCATGCAGAAAATATTTTCTATCAAAGATTTAAATCATGTTTGAGGGTAAAATTATCTCCTGGGTCAGATTTTTTTAATAGCTTATTCATATGCTGTCTTCTGCAAAGCTTTACAGATATGAGTTTATAGGGAGGGATGAAATATACTAGGTCCTAAAATATCAATAGATGCTGTACTGCCACTGACTACACAATAACTCACAAAGAATGATTTAGTCAGTGGTGAAAATGAATACCTTTTATCAATAATGTCTCATATTTCAGAAGTCCTGGGTATTCACGATTGTTTTAGATTCACTTGGGAACTATCCCAGGTGGCTCAGTGACAAAGAGTCTACCTGCCAAGCAGGAGACGAGGTTTCAATCCCTGAGTCAGGAAGATCCCCTGGAGAAGGAAATGGCAACCCACTCCAATATTCTTGCCTGGGAAATTCCATGGACACAGGAGCCTGAGGGGCACATTCTATGGGATCGCAAAGAGTTGGAGATGACTTCATGTCTAAACAGCAACAGGGAACTGTATACGACAGTCCTGGAGGAGAAAGACAGTGTTCTCATTCCTGTAGGATCAAGATTTAATATGTTAATGGAAATTGAAATTTAGAGTATAAACAATTTCAGTATGCATTTATATAAAACTTAAACTATGTAAAATGCTTTCAAAACCATGATTTATTGTATTTTCATAATAAAATCCTCTTTGAAAATTCTGAATTTACTCATAAGGAAGTCATGTCCATGATAGATTATGTAATTTTCCCTTGATTTACAGAGCTAAAAAGTGGAACAACCAATTTAGGCCCTAGTCATTCTTACTTGAAAACCAAAGGCTTATTATTTTATTTTTTAAAGTGATTTTGGTAACATGATTCTCTGAGTGGGAAGACTTCTAGGCAACCCTATTGAAATTAAATTTTATATAAAACCCTCCCCAACCAGAATAGTTCTGCTTTCATTCATTTGTATATTCAGTTTTTATGTAAAGCTTTATCTTAATAAAGATTTAGTAGTGTAAAAAGTTTGAAAGTACATTATGCATATATAAAAAAACAATTTTGAGGAATATTATGGAAAATTCATTTTTATATTCTGATATTATAAGAAAACACAAGCTAAAGTTATCCTTTAAAATTTATTTTTTAATATTTCCTGAATAATATGAGCACAGTTGAGTTTGATTTAAGGAATAACTTAACATACTGGCAAAGTACTTTGCATGTGGCTGGATTTCTCTGAGTAAGAACACCTCAAGTCTGAGGTTTTAGTTGTGTAGTAGTCAGGAGACTATTCACCTGATTTTCACTATTGCCTTTAATTATTGTCCTCCTTATTATTTTCTAAAAAGTAGCAAATGAGGAAGCCTTACAACAGCTGAGAAAATGAGAGGTTAAAGGCAAAGGAGAAAAGGAAAGATATACCCATTAGAATGCAGAGTTCCAAAGAATAGCAAGGAGAGATGAGAAAGACTTCCTCAGTGATATATGCAAAGAAATAGAAGAAAACAATAGGATGGGAAAGACTAGAGATCTCTTCAAGAAAATTAGAGATACCAAGGGAACATTTCATGCAAAATTGGGCACAATAAAGGACAGAAAAGGTATATACCTAACAGAAGCAAAAGATATTAAGAAGAGGTGACAGGAAAAGACAGAACACACCAAAAAGATCTTCCTGACTCAGATAATCATTATGCTGTGATTCACTCACCTAGAGTCAGACATCCTGAAAAGTAAAATCAGGTGGGCCTTAAGATGCTCAAGGAGCATCACTATGAACAAAGCTAGTGGAGGTGATGGAATTCCAGTTGAGTTATTTCAAATCCTGAAAGATGATGCTGTGAAAGTGCTGCACTTAATATCTCAGTTAATTTGGAAAACTTAGCAGTGGCCACAAGACTGAAAAAGGTCAATTTTCATTCCAGTCCCAAAGAAAGGCAATGTGAATGAATGTTCAAACTGCCACACAATTGCATTCATCTTACACGTTAGCAAAGAAATGCAAAAATTCGCCAAGCCAGACTTCAACAGTACGTGAACCATGAACTTCCAGATGTTCATGCTGGATTTAGAAAAGGCAGAGGAATAAGAGATCAAATTGCTAACATCCATTGGATCATCGAAAAAGCAAGAGAGTTCCAGAAAAGTATCTACTTCTGCTTTATTGACTACACCAAAGCCTTTGACTGTATAGATCACAACAAACTGGAAAATTCTTCAAGAGATGGAAATAACAGAACACCTCCCCTGCCTCCTGAGAAATCTGTATGCAGGTCAAGAAGCAACAGTTAGAACCAGACATGGACCAATAGACTGGTTCCAAATTAGGGAAACAGTACTTCAAGACTATATGGTGTCACCCTGTTTATTTAACTTATATGCAGAGTACATCATCTAAAATGTTGGGCTGGATGAAGCACAAACTGGAATCAAGATTGCTGAGAGAAATATCAATATCAATAACCTCCGATACACAGATGACCCTGCCCTTGTGGCAGAAAACAAAGAGAAACTAAAGAACCTCTTGATGAAAGTGAAAGAGAAGAGTGAAAAAGTTGGCTTAAATAAAACTCAACATTCAAAAAACTAGGATCATGCCATCTCATCCCATCACTTCATAGCAAATAGATGGGGATACAGTGAGAGACTTTATTTTCTTGGGCTCCAAATTCACTGCAGATGGTGACTGCAGCCAGGAAATTAAAAGACACTTGCTCCTTGGAAGAAAAGCTTTGACCAACCTAGACAGCATATTAAAAAGCAGAGACATTACTTTGCCGACAAAGGTCCATCTAGTCAAAGCTATGGTTCTTCCAGTATTTATGTATGAATGTGAGAGTTGGACTATAAAGTTGAGCACCAAAGAATTGATGCTTTTGAACTGTGGTGTTGGAGAAGACTCTTGAGAGTGCCCTGGACAGCGAGGAGATCAAAGCAGTCAATCCTTAAGGGAAGCAGTCCTGAATATTCATTGGAAGGACTGATTTTGAAGCTGAAACTCTAGTATTTAGGCCACTTGATGTGAAGAACTGTTCATTGGAAAAGACCCTGATGCTGGGAAAGATTTAAGGAAGGCAGAGAAGGGGACAACAGAGGATTAGGTAGTTGGATGGCATAACCGACTTGATGGACATGAGTTTGAACAAGCTCTGAGAGTTGATGATGGACAGGGAAGCCTGGCCTGCTGCCGTCCATGGGGTCACAAAGAGTCGGACACAACTGATCTACTAAACTGAACTGACTAAGCAAGTGCCCCGTGGTTCTATAAAAATGAAGAAATGTTGCACCCTTTCATTTGAAAAGAAATAGACCAGTATGAACTTATTCATTTTCCCTCAAAACATCGTTTCTGTATCTGTCTAGTACAAAGCCTGTGAGTGAGCCCTCTTCATCTCCCATTACTCAAATCATGGTTTCTAAATCTCATTTCCGAAAAAGAAACTGGGGCTTTGTTGAAGTGGTTATAAAACCACAAGAATTATGTCCACAGGACAAGAATCAGTTGGAAGAAGCCCCCACTTTCCTAAGATGTTATAATTTAAACAAACAAAGATGAACAATTGTCATTAATTTAAACACTTCAAATGTACTTTTTATACTCATATAAAAATCCATGAGCACATAAAATGATTTGAAACAGTCAACTCATCCATCATATTAGAGGCTCTCTGTGGTGTGAACTAGTTACTCTAAGCATTTTTAAATAAATGAAAAAAAAATCAGACAGTTTTCTGGTTTTCTTTAATTGTATTTGAAACAACTATTTAATTTATGGTAATAAATTTCTGTAGCCATTTGGAGTTAGAAATTAACCACTTTGCAATACCTAATGAAATATTTGATTCATGTAAAAATAACCTATATCCTAAAATCACTAGTTGAATGCCTTATAAATGCAATGCAATGAGCTAGGTTCTGGGGGGTAGGGAGGAATAATTGATACATAGATTTTCTGTTATATACTTATAAGTGAGGTAAAATTATAATTTTAATTATAACTAACACCAGCCTCACAGAATAAAACTTAAATACATGATCTCAAGAGTCAGTGTGTGGACTTGAATTGTTTAAAAACTCTGGTTTCCTAACATTTAACATTAGATTAACAATAGTACCTATCTCATAGGATTGTTTTGAGCATTAAATTAGTGAGCATCTGTGGAGCACTGAGAATAGTGTTTAGCACATTGTGAATGTTACGTGGCTCATAAATTTAAAAATAGTGGGAGATAAAGAATAATATTTGGTTAAAAATCAGCTGGATATACTTCTCAGGAAGCACTTGTGACAATTCACAGAGGAGGTTGCAGTTGAGCTTGGCTTTATATGTTGGGAAAATGTAAGCAAACGGAGAATTAAAGAAGAGAATGCCATTGGAGAATGTGAAAGAATGGATACAAAATCCAAGAGTTTCCAAAAGGAACAATAAATCTTTACTTGAGCTAGAGTGATCAATTTTGAAAAAGAATGAGAAAGAAGAAACTGAATAGGTAGGCTGGAAAAGAGGCCATAGTGTTGTTGACAGCATTTATTCTCCTGACAGCAGGGAAGGATATGACACTAATTTGGTAGCCCAACATAGGATAAGAACATAAAGTCTGTAGCAGGAAGACCAGATTTGTGGCACTGCGAGAAACTGGAAGAAAGAGTCAAAACACAGGTATACATAAATGAAAATAGAAGTAGGTATAACAAGTACTGCAAACATAAAACAACAGAATTTTATAGAAGATAAGATAATGGGAGAATTTAAAGATGATTCTTTTGTTTTTAAGCTCTGAGTGGTAATATTTTATTGTCAAAGGAGCTGTAGATATATGGTTAATACTTCAGATTTAGCTACATAGTGGCATTTTTCTATTTTTTTTTCAATTTTAGTTTTCTTTAAATCTTAATAACATCATATTTGTCATTGTAACACACTTACTCCACTTTGGGAGAAAAGCACCACATATACCACACACCACCACACACCACCGCTGGTATCACATTCACTGTTTTCTGAAAGAACATTAAAACGGTGGAAAAAAGCAGTGAGCTTTGTGAATCAGCAACAAAATAATGTTTTTAATAATAAAAATTAAAATGTTGACTTCTCTCCCTCTTCACTATTGCATCCATCATTCATTTACCATTCTAAGCAATTCGAACCTAAAACTCTTACATGGCACAGAACAGTGAAGGCATGTGTTAGCAGGACTGAAATGGGGAGTCACAGAGAATGAAAGTGGGTAGCTGGCCAGAATTGAGTGCTAGAACCTGAGCAGAGTGAGGAATCAAAGGTGTTTTTAAGATTAGAGAAGCAGTTTAAAAGGGCTCTCCTAGTTGGCCAAATAAATAATATTAATTGATTTTATTTTTAATAAAGAATAGTTGATATTGGAGTTGGAAATGGCAACCCACTCCAGTATTCTTGCTGGGAAAATTCCATGGAGAGAGGAGCCTGGCAGGCTACAGTCCATGGGGTGGCAAAGAGTCAGACACGACTTAGCGACTGAACAATAATAAAATAGTTGATACATTATATAAATTGATTTTAACTGGTGAAATAAATAGGAAATCATGAACCCATGTTGATAAAAATAAATTGAATAAATTAAAAGTTTGTTTAGGAACTTGATTATTTGCATTGTTTCAATGTACCTGTCTACAAAATACTTGTTTATTGCAAAAAAGAGTGACTCTCCAATGGAGAACCTTGGTGAGACCCCCCATTAATCAATTGGTCGAAGTGGTCATTATCAGCATTGGGAAAAATAGAAATTACATGCCACCTCACAAGATGCGAAGAGAACTATCATAACCTCTGAAATATTTCTGACAATGATGCATAGCTTGTGGACATAATTGTGAGAAAGCATTAGACAAACTCAGATTGAGGAATGCTCTCCAAAATTATATTTCTTAAGCTCCAAAAGTTTTAAGATCATGAAAGTCAAGGAAGCACTGAGAACTATCCTAGTTTGAAGGAAACTGGAGAGTCATGTCAAGTAAATGCCATGGGTGGTTCTGAACCTGATTGGTTTGCTAAACACACCCTACTCATTTCACTGGCCTTTCCTCTTAATCATAGAGTCTAATTGGTAAGTGCCTACATACTTGTCCCCAGCCCCAGGGAGTGATTCTTCTAATCTTTAGATCAGAACTCTCTAGTCATTGTCCACTCAGTCATGTCCCACTCTTTGCAACCCCGTGAACTGCAGCATGCCAGGCTTCCCTGTCCTTCACTGTCTCCCAGAGTTTCCTCAAACTCATGTCCATTGATTCAGTGATACCATCCATCCATCTCATGCTCTGTCGCCTCCTCCTCCTCTTGCCTTCAGTCTTTCCCAGAGTCAGGGTCTTTTCTAGTGAGTTGGCTCATCACATCAGGTGGCCAAAGTATTGGAGCTTCAGCTTTAGCATCAGGGTTGATTTATTTTAGGATTGTTGGGTTTGATCTTCTTCCTGTCCAAGGGGACTCTCGAGTCTTCTCCAACCCCACAGTTTGAAAGCATCAATTATTTGGCACTCAGACTTCTTTATGTTCCAACTCTCACATCCATACATGACTACTGAAAAAGCCATAGCTTTGACTATATGGACCTTTGTTGGCAAAGCGATGTTTCTTCTTTTTAATACGCTGTCTAGGTTGATGGTAGCTTTTCTTCCAAGGAGCAATTGTCTTTTAATTTCAAGGCTGCAATCACCATCTGCAGTGAATTTGCAGCCCACAAAAATAAAATCTGAAACTGTTTCTATCTCTATTATGAGAAAGTGTTGGTCTCTCAGTCCTGTCTGATTCTTTCCAACACCATGGCCTGTCAGCCTCCTCTGTCCACATAATCTCTGTTATGATAGTTTATCAAAGGGGCCCCTCTGCTGGTTTCCCCGGGTAACCAATGAGTCAACTTAACTCAATTATTCCCTCTACAACCTTAACCACCCCTATCCTTAGGGAAGACTAGTCGTGTGCCGCCCATCTGCTATACACGGTGGGATGTTGCTCCATTACCTGGCTCAAGACATGAAAGATCCCTCTATCTATTAAACCATCGCTATCTCTCCCTGTTGCTGACTCTGGTCTTTCTTTGGATTTGAGGCTGCGCAGGCACAGGGCGTGCAGGCCTGCAGGGTGCCGCCCAGTGCAAATAGAGAGCTCTACTTTTGCTTTCCCATCATTATCACCCATGTTTATTCTTAATGATCATAGCAGAAAATGAATACTCTTGTTCCGTACATCAATCAAACATGTTATGATAAATTCCAAAACAATTCATTCCATTTTTGGATCTATTTATTCTACTAATAACCTCATGCGGACCATTGAAAAACAAGAGAAAGTAAATAGCATGGAGTATATATTCCAAATAACTTTTTATTTCGCATTTCACTAACTTGATAGTTATTAATTATCTTTGTAAGCATGTTACAGCTCTTTGTTACAGATAAAAAAAATTATTCACATAATTTAGCAGATTCAAAGTGGAATATGGTGCTTCCCTTGATGCTAAAAAATTTAATGATTGAATAGGAGAATGGGAGAAGAAAGGTATTTTATTCTTAAAATATCATATTAAATGCTCTCAAAAGACCTTTCAAAAAAAGGCAATTAAAAATGAATTGACCTAATTTTGTAACCCATCTAAAGCTACATCTCTTTTCTTTATTGCTATGTACTAAGGCTGATCTTACCTTCATGCTCTTACCTTGAACGGGTTCTCCATTTTTTTTTTTCCCTGAAATCTTTGAAAGCTTATAGCATTTATACTATAGAACAGAAATAAACATTTGATTACAGTTTCTGTTCCTTCTTTTTGAAACCCAGAAAATGCTGTTCTTTCTTAATAAAAAATGCTACTCAAGTTATTAAAATCATTGTAAATATATACACATTCTTCACAAATATTTGCCAAATATGTTGGCATTTAATTCCTGCATCAATCACAACTTATCTTCATGTATTACTGAGTATGTATGTGACTTAGTAATGCTATTTTAGTACTGTTGATAAGTTTTACAAACTACCACTTAAAATATACACAAAGAAGGAAGATATATTCAACAGAGCTTCTATTTATTAAGCAAATGTTTGATTTGCCAGTTTTTAGGAAAGAGGATATGTTCCCCAAAATCTCAGCATATAATGAAAATGACTTGATGTGCTGTTGAATATTTATAAAAAGCAAGAGCAAACATTTTTAAATGAATTGAACGTTCAGTTGCTCAGTCGTGTCCAACTCTTTGCGACCTCATGGACTGCAGCATGCCAGGCTTCCCTGTCCATCATCAGCTCCTGAAGCTTGCTCAAACTCAAGTACATCGAGTCGGTGACGCCATCCAACCATCTCATCCTCTGTCGAAACCTTCTCCTCCTGCAGAGGAGACCTTTCCCAGCGTCGGGGTCTTTTCCAATGAGTCAGTTCTTCACATCAGGTGGCCAAAGTACTGGAATTTCAGCATCAGCATCAGGCCTTCCAATGAATATTCAGGACTGCTTTCCTTAAGGATTGACTGCTTTGATCTCCTTGCTGTACAAGGGACTCTCAAAAGTCTTCTCCAACACCACAGTTCAAAAGCATCAATTCTTCAGTGCTCAGCTTTCTTTATAGTCCAACTCTCACATCCATACATGACTACTGGAAAACCATAGCTTTGACTAGATGAACCTTTGCTGCCAAAGTAATGTTTCTGCTTTTTAATACGCTATCTAGGTTGGCCATAGCTTTCTTCCAAGGAGCAAGTGTCTTTTAATTTCCTGGCTGTGGTCACCATCTGCAGTGATTTTGGAATCCCCAAAATAAAATATTTCACTATTTCCATAGTTTCCACATCTATTTGCCATGAAGTGGTTCAACCGGATGCCATGATCTTAGTTTTGTGAATGTTGAGGTTTAAGCTAACATTTTCACTCTATTCTTTCACTTTCATCAAGAGGCTCTTTAGTTCATCTTTCTTTCTGCCATAAGGGTGGTGTCTTCTGCATATATGAGGTTATTGATATTTCTCCCGGCAATCTTGATTCCAGCTTGTGCTATATCCAGTCCAGTGTTTCTCATGATGTACTCTGCATATAAGTTAAATAAGCAGGGTGACAATAGACAGCCTTGACGTACTCCTTTCCCGATTTGGAACCAGTCTGTTGTTCCGTGTCCAATTCTTGACATACATATAGATTTCAGAGGAGGCAGGTCAGTTGGTCTGGTATTCCCATCTCTTTCAGAATTTTCCACTTTGTTGTGATCTACACAGTCAAAGGCTTTGGCATAGTCAATAAAGTGGAAATAGATGTTTTTCTGGAACTCTCTTGCTTTTTCGATGATCCAATGGATGTTGGCAAGTTAATCTCTTGTTCCTCTGCCTTTTCTAAATCCAGCTTGACATACATTGACATGAATCAGCCATGGATTTACGTGTATTCCCCATCCCGATCCCCTCTCCCACCTCCCCCTCCACCCGATCCCTCTGGGTCTTCCCAGTGCACCAGGCCCGAGTACTTGTCTCATGATCCAGCCTGGGCTGGTGATCTGTTTCACTATAGATAATATACATGTTTCGATGCTGTTCTCTCGAAACATCCCACCCTTGCCTTCTCCCACAGAGTCCAAAAGTCTGTTCTGTACATCTGTGTCTCTTTTTCTGTTTTGCATATAGGGTTTTCGTTACCATTTTTTTAAATTCCATATATATGCATTAGTATGCTGTATTGGTCTTTATCTTTCTGGCGTACTTCACTCTGTATAATGGGCTCCAGTTTCATCCATCTCATTAGGACTGATTCAAATGAATTCTTTTTAACGGCTGAGTAATATTCCATGGTGTGCATGTACCACAGCTTCCTTATCCATTCATCTGCTGATGGGCATCTAGGTTGCTTCCATGTCCTGGCTATTATAAACAGTGCTGCGATGAACATTGGGGTGCACGTGTCTCTTTCAGATCTGGTTTCCTCAGTGTGTATGCCGAGGAGTGGGATTGCTGGGTCATATGGCAGTTCTATTTCCAGTTTTTTAAGAAATCTCCACACTGTTCTCCATAGTGGCTGTACTAGTTTGCATTCCCACCAACAGTGTAAGAGGGTTCCCTTTTCTCCACACCCTCTCCAGCATTTATTGCTTGTAGACTGTTGGATAGCAGCCATCCTGACTGGCGTGTAATGGTACCTCATTGTGGTTTTGATTTGCATTTCTCTGATAATGAGTGATGTTGAGCATCTTTTCATGTGTTTGTTAGCCATCTGTAAGTCTTCTTTGGAGAAATGTCTGTTTAGTTCTTTGACCCATTTTTTGATTGGGTCATTTATACAATATTGTAAAGTAATTAGCCTCCAACTAATAAAAATAAATGGAAAAAAATTAAAAAAATAAAAAGGCATATATAATAAAAAAATAAATAAATAAATCCAGCTTGAACATCTGGAAGTTCACAGTTCATGTACTGTTGAAGCCTGGCTTGGAGAATTTTCAGCATTACTTTGCTAGCATGTGAGATGAGTGCAATTGTGCAGTAGTTTGAACACTCTTTTGCATTGCCTTTCTTTGGGATTGGAATGAAAACTGACCTTTTCCAGTCCTATGGCCAACTGTTGAGTTTACCAGATTTGCTGAAATATCGAGTGCAGCACTTTAACTGCATCATCTTTCAGGATTTGAAATAACTCAACTGGAATTCCATTACCTCCACTAGCTTTGTTCATAGTGATGCTTCTTGAGGTCCACTTAACTTCGCATTCCAGAATGTCTGGCTCTAGGTGAGTGATCACACCATCATAGTTATCTGGGTCATGAAGATCATTTTGGTACAGTTCTTCTGGGTATTCTTGCCCCTTCTTCTTAATATCTTCTGCTTCTGTTAGGCCCATACCATTTCTGTCCTTTATTGTGCCCATCTTTGCACACAAAAGAAATATGCTTTCCTTTGCAAAGGAAAGAAATATTGCTTTGTTATCTCTAATTTTCTTGAAGAGACCTCTAGTCATTTCCATTCTATTTTTTTCCTCTATTTCTTCGCATTAATCACTGAGGAAGTCTTTCTTATCTCTCCTTGCTATTCTTTGGAACTGTACTAGCAAGCCTCATATTCATATGTATATTAGATTGATATATACTTCTGTGATTCAAGGTTCCAAGCCTAATGTACTAAGCTGGTCAAGGCTCAAATGTATGTTCCATTTGTCTGATAGTCATTTATGCTTCCAGAAAAATAAAATGCCTGATTAAAATGTTATTTTGGAAGGATTAATCTTGAAACGTTCAAAATTATATTGTAAACCACATATGACTTGAATTATAATATTAAATTGACTCAAGTCTACTAAAATAATACTTGGTGAAAATGTTAGTGATTGGTGGATAGATTCTACTCACCAAATCGTCCTGCAATGCAAGAGATACAGGAGACTCAGGTTCGACCCCTTGGTCAGGAATATCCCTTGACGTAGGAAATGACAACCCACTCCAGCGTTCTTGTCTGGAAAATTCCATGGACAGAAGAACCTGGTGGACTACAGTCCATGGGGTCGTGAAGGGTTGGACATGACTGAGTGAGCTAGCACACAGCTAATTATACAACTATATTCTCCTCAGTATTTCAGAGTAAGTCCAACTGCTTGTGTTATAGTGGCAATATTAGTACAAAGCTGGTCAAAAATGGATAAAACATTTATACTGTGCTTTATGATTTACAGTTTATTTTCAAAACCAGTCATATTCTTGTTAGCTATGATTACCATTCCCATTTTTTAGGTATGTAAACTGAGGCTCAGAGAGAGAAATGCTTGCTGAAATCTAAAAGATTTTTAAGGAAGGAAGCTAAGGTCTCACCTCTGAAATGAAAATAAAATTTACCAAGCTAATTTGTATGTTTGGAGATGGTATAAAAGTGATGATTGCTAAAGATGATAGTCTTAGCTGGCTTGTATTAGAAAGATGAAAAGAACACTTTTTTTAAAAATTTTGTTTTACAGTAATGGTGATATACTTATATACTGAAAACAAACAATATTCAAGGCAATTTATGTTTGTCATCTCTATTAGGCACTACACAAATTTTTATAAGGTAGCTATTATACCCTTATATTGCAGGTGAGATAACTGAAGCCTAGAGAGTTTAATAATGTGTGCATATTTATGTTATGCCCACTTTTCAGCTCTGAGATCACAGAATGGTCAGGTATAAAGTCTATGCTTAAATTTGGATATATCTATTAAAGTCAGGATGAAACCTATACAGTGCACTGAAGAGCCTGGGAAATGTTTTAGTCCTTGTACTTTGTCTGAATTTTTGTTTAATTTAGTGATAATAAAGACTATTATCTGAAATGTCTAAAAAATACAAGAGCCAAGTTGAGGGGAAAAGTGAATGCAAGAATCTTGAAACATAAAAAGAAAATAAAAGGAAGGAAAATAAAAGAGGAATGTTTATAGAAAAAGTGTTGAATATTGTTGTTGTTCAGTTGCTCAGTCATGTCTGACTCTTTGTGACCCGTAGACTTCTGGTTTCCCTGCATTCACCATCTCCTGGAGCTTGCTCAAACTCATGTCCATTAAGTCAGTGATGCCATCCAACCATCTCATCCTCTGTCTTCCCCTTCTCCTCCTGCCTTCAATCTTTCCCAGCATCAGAGTCTTTCCTAATGAGTCATTTCTTCTCATCAGGTGGCCAAAGTTTTGGAGCTTCAGCTTCAGCATCAGCCCTTCCAATGAATATTCAGGACTGATTTCCTTTAGGATGGACTGGTTTGATCTGCTTGCAGCCCAAGGGACTCAAGAGTCTTCTCCAACACCGCAGTTGAAAAGCATCAATTATTCAATGCTTAGTCTTCTTTATTGTCCAACTCTCACATCCATACATGACTGCTAGAAAACCATAGCTTTAAGTAGATGGACTTTAGTTGGCAAAGTAATGTCTCTGCCTTTTAATATGCTGTCTAGGTGTGCCATAGCTTTACACAAAATTTTAAGGAGCATCATAAACTGAGAGGAAGGAGCTTGATGACTACAACATCATCCATCAAAGAAAAGCTGCCTTCCTTTGAAAATCATTATAAAGGAGAATGAGCTGGAGTGCTGGCTCACACCCCAGGGCCCTTGGAGTCTCTGATTTCTTTTACTTGAGTCTTTTATATCTTTAATTCCTGTCCTGAAAGATACAATTTTCTACTACTTGGGAGATAAAGCCAATGTGATAGAAACACCAAAAAACCACTAGAAACACAGGAAGAGAGGCTTAACCTATATCTAGGATTAACACTTATTTTATACTCCACATTTTGTAATCTGCAGTATGTGAGTTTGTGTGTTGAATGGGATGAGGAAAAGCAAAATATCCCCAGTATAAAACTTTGAGAGTGATAATGACACTTGGAAATAATCCTGAGGGGTCAAAGCTAATCAGAAAGTAATTTGTTCAATAAACACACACACACACATAGTAACCCCCAACATCTCTAGCCCCCTTCCCCAGCTTCCATGCACAAAACACAACAAAGCAAAATGCTTTTGACATTATTTTTATTGTTCGTTAGTTGCTAAGTCATGTCCCACACTTTGCAACCCCATGGCCTGCCAGGCTCCTCTGTCCATGGGATTCTCCAGGTAAGAAGACTGGAGTAGGTTGCCATTTCCTTCTCAAGGAGATCTTACCAACCCACGGATTGAGCCCACGCCTACTATATTGTAGGTGAATTCCTTACTACTGAGCCATTGGGGAAGCCCCTGTTGCATATTAAATCATCAGTTCAAATTCTTGGCATACAAGTACATACAACAGAGAATACAAAAAAAAAAAAAAAAACAAGAGCAACTTTTGTTCATAATAGTGTTAGTCCCTCAGTCATGTCTGACTCTGTGATCCTACGGACTGTAGCCTGCCAGGTTCCTCTGTCCATGGGATTCTCCAGGCAAGAATGCTGGAGTGGATTGCCATTCTATTCTCCAGGGGATCTTCCTGATCCAGGGATCAAATCCGGGTCTCTTGTGTTGCAGGCAGATTCTTTACCATTTGAGCTACAGTGCTAATTTACTGACTTTTTGCTAATTAGAAATTCCAAATCCAAAGATCATGACATTATTTTTCATTTATTTCCACAAAAGAAGGAATGAAATACAAATTTTGATGATGTTACAGGTTGACTATTGTCCTCATACAAGTCATGTGTTGAAGTTAAACTCATCATATCTCAGAAAATGACCTTATTTGGAATTAGTGAAAGTGTTAGTCTCAGTCGTGTTCAACCTTTGTGACCCCATGGAAGAGACTCCTCTGTCCAAGGTATTCTCTAGGCAAGGTTACTGGGGTGGGTTGCCATTCCCTTCTCCAGGGGATCTTCCTGATCCAGAGATCAAACCTGGGTCTCCTGCATTGCAGGCGATACATTACCATCTGAGCCATCAGGGAAGCCGGGCCATTGCAAATGTAGTGGGCTAGGTTAACATGGGGTCATTAGGTTGGCTCTAGTTCAATATAACTAATATCCTTATAAAAGAGGAAAATTTGTCCATAGGCACCTGTGGGAGACACCATTTGAATATGAAGACAGCCTCTACAAGTCAAGGAGAGAGACCTTAAACAGATCCTTCGCCACAGCCCTCAGCAGAAACCCACCTTGTCAACACCTTGACTTCAGACTTAGAAAACTGAAAATATACATTTCTATTGTTTAAGTACTCATTTTGAGACACTTCCTTAGGGCAAACTAATACATGTGACACTATGTAAATAGGAACTGAAAATCCAAAAAACCCTAATGTCAGTCTAGTTTCATGAGAAGTACACTGAACTGATCCTTAGGAAACTGATCCCAGTTAGAATTAGTCATCACTAATTTGCTGTAGACATTTTGAAATCAAATACCTTGAAATAACTAAACTTTAGTGAAAATATCAAATTCTTTACTCCACTTGCAAACGTTTGAGAAAGGATGTTATCATAGATGTAAAGGTTTAAAAAGTGTGTCCTCAGTCATGTCCAGCTCTTTGTGACCCCAGGGACTGTAATCCACCAGGTTCCTCTGTCCATGGAATTTTCCAGGCAAGAGTACTGGAGTAGGTGTCCATTTCGTACTCCAATCACAGATGTATAGTGTTATATAAATATTATAAATGAAATTTATCTTATTAAATATTATCAAAACTTTTCCATAAGGATAATCATTGAAATGGAAAAAGATGCCATTGGAAAACATATTTCGGGGAGAAAGAAATTTTAAAATTTCTTCCCTTCCTTTACCTAACCAAATAATCTGATATCAATTTAGAAGGTAATGCCGTTTAGCTATTGGATTTTAGAATGCAAAATATAATAATTTAAATGGCAATTTTAATTAAAATCAGTTTTTCACAATTTTTTTTATTAGTGCTCGGTTGTTCAAGATGCTGATTTAGAAAAGCACCTCATTATTCAAAATATTAGGGGTACAATTGAAAATACAGCTTTCCAATGCTTTCTTTATGTAAAAGATTTTACCTTCTTATGCAATTTATTTGCTTAGATATTCTCTCCTTAACTAAACTTAAGCCCCTGAAGAGATAAATGCCCAGGACAGTGTCTGTTCACATTCAAGAGTCAATGACTCATAAAGGAGAAACAGGAAGGCCTGAAGAATTGGAGAGAGAGGAAAAGGAAGAAAACTGTGGAGGAAAAGCCATGTAATTTTTAATGAACTATTTATTCATACATGATTAATTTTTCCTCCGTATTATTCAAGATTATAACTCAGTTATCAATGATTTTCACGGTGACCTACTATATAATTCAAAACACAGTGTGATGCACTTCTTTGTGGAAATGTGGAGGATGTTATAACAGCAATCAGTTGACTTCTGTAAAGCTACATCCACTCTGTGAAACCATAAACCATTTATGAAAGGGAGAGAAAATAAAGGAAGAGATGAGAGTGAAACACAGGTGTAAAATATCTTTAGCACCTATACAAAGAATATTTTATTATTCTGCTTCAATTCAAGATAAACCTCTGTATTACTGTATGACTCCTTCTAGTGGAATTCCTCCACTTTTGTGTACATGGCTTAGAACATGAGAGATCATGGAACAAGTTTTATAATGTACTCCTTCAAGAAGAACACAACCAATAATGTCTATTCACTATCAGCTGATATGAAATTTCTAATGAAGCAGTTTATAATCATCATGTTTCAAAAATATTGATGCAAAATTAAAAATTTGTTATTGAAATTTCTAAGTATATTTTCAAAAATCACATTTCTGAATCAATGTTAAAATTTTGGTGTTAATTACCTAATACATCTTTATTCTGCATCTCAAATATAATTTACTGATAAGAAAATATAAGACTTTTATGCTTAAAATGGACTTCCTAGGTAACTCAATGGTAAAGAATCTACCTACCAATGCAGGAGACACAGGAGATGGAGGTTTGATCCCTGGGTCAGAATGATCCCTGGAGTAAGAAATGGTAACCATTCCAGGAATCTTGCATGGAAAATTCCAGGAACAGAGGAACTTGCAGGCTGCAGACCACTGGGTTCGCAAAGAGTTGGACACAACTGAGTATGCATGCATGCTTAGCATATTGATAGTGAAGGAAGTTTTACTTTTTACTGTCTGTCTAAAATATTGCTTTTGACAAGGTCCAAAATAATAGGTAGGATTAAGGTACAGAAGTACTCTGTGCTTCTCTGAAACAGTAGTAGTTATTTTTCAATCCTGATTTAATACTGATATTGTTAATTACTAACTACAGGATACTGGCCACAAAGTTTAACGCACTTCTCTATTTTGAACAAATAACAGTACTTATTCCACAGAGTTGTTTAAGTAGTAAATGAGACAATATCTGTAAGATTCTTAGCATAATGTTGCAGGTGCGAAAAAAGAACTAACTATTATAATTCCTTAGAGCTATGTCCATATGAGCCTACCACCGAAGGAAAAATGCATATGTTATGCTTCTCCCTATTTTTGTTATTAAACATATAACTATTAAGTTCCACTTTGACCAGATGTTTGAAGTACAAGAATAGCAAAAATAAATCAGGAAGGTCTTCTCACACTGGCGGAGAAGTTAGCAAGGAACAATCTCTTTTTACCCTACTTGACCATGTGGTAGCAAACTGACCCTCATTTTTCTAATTAATCCTTGATGCTTCTCCATAGAAGAAGCGTAGACAAATGAACTCAATATTTAGCTCTTAAGATGTTCTGTCATAGAAATTCGAGTCAGTTGGTAGAAAAGGAGTGGGTCTGTGACTTTTAATGCCAAGGTGAGAAAATCAAAAGTTTGTCACCTTTTCTCACTGTGTCAAAGAAACAGGTTTTCTACCCCCGGTCAGGCACGGTAAGAAGACTAATCCTGTTCAGTGCTGCTGAGATGCAGAGCTAGGCAGAAATTGCAAGAACCACAATGGTGTCCATAAGTATTAAATATCATCCAAGCTAATTTTGATATTTCTAAGTCCACAAGTATTCTCCAAGATCGTCTGGATAACTTTCAGTGCTTTCCCCCAGCCCAGCTGCTGACTGGCAAATACAACTGGTGAGCCTCAGAAGTTCTTAGCCTTCCATATAGGCTGAAGATCCACACAAGAATCACCAAACCCTCCCCACCAGCTCAGCGTAGCCTACCCAGCCTGAGAACTTTCTTTCGTGTCCTTGTGGTCTTCTTTACCCAAAGAACACGGCACCCCTTTCCTCATGGGAAATGTTGCTCCAGCACTGGATCTCAGAGTGTAGTGATTAGAAGCAACTCCTTGTGTTTGTAAAAGCCCCAGGGCTCCATACATAATTTATTCAAAGTCTTCACAGAGCTGAGACATCAAAATAAGCAAGGTTTGCTAATCTATAAGATTTGTTCCAGGTTACTGTCAGCAAGGCTACTTTTTCAACTGGTCACCTTTCCTATTAAAAAAAGAAGTCTTATGCAGTTATTCTGTTCCATAATTAATCAGATGATTATAGTACAAAGAGATGTGCTGTGATTGAAGTAGGTATGGGTTACTATGGGAGCACCTACAAGGGTGACAAATCTGAATGACTATAGTAGGCTGCAGAGGGGGGAGAAGAAAGAGAATGGAAAAAAGGAAAGCTCTCTTCTAAAGCTGGATTGAGTGATCAATCTTGAAGTAACTGTGATCAGTGGCATAGCAGCTTTCAATCATGAGAATCTGAAAATCATTCATCTTGGCAAGGGAAAAAGGTCAGTGGCTTTAAATGTAGATTTGAGTTCAAATTTGGTCTTTACCATACTATATATAAAATGTAGGTCATTTCTCATCTCCTCTGGATTTTTTTTCTTTATCTAAAATTTGGCATAATCACAGGTTTTCATTATGAAGATTATATTTATCTTTACTGAAAAACAATGGAGGTCCTGACACAGGCTTCCCTAAGGGGTCTCACAAGTATGCTGAGAAATTGTAAGACTGCATAGAGAGATAGGATAAGAGGTGGCTATCACATTGACCCTTGGCTTTCCAGCTTTGATCGCTGCCTCTATCAGTTACAGAATTGACCTCTGACAACTTAGTCTCTCAGCTATAAAATGGGAATGTTGGTTGTTTCTGGGTTGTGTGGCTGGCTGTGGATTGAATGAGTTGATACCTATGAACATTCAGAAAGGACTTGGGGTGTTTAAACATTCATTTTTAGGATATGTACCTCTGTTATTACTCCTTTTCAGAACCAAGAGGTTTTGCATTTCAACTACTCCTGCCTCCTCTTTACCTGATTAGTTACAGAACTAATCACAATGCTCTTTTCTATATATCGCTCACTACCTACTTGCTTTATCTTTTTCATTGGCACTGAAGTAGGCTGGAATCTCTCTAACCTTAAATGATTAAAAAAACTTTTCTCCTTCAAAATAAATTTCCTATCTATCTATCATCTTGTTTTATCTTCAGAACCTAGCTTCTTTAAGAAATTTCTTTATCCTTCTCTCATTCTTTACTGCATTCCATCCTGTCTACTGATTTCTCTACTCAGAGCTCTTTCTTTTGTGATGACTAATCTTCAAGTCAGTAAGTCCAGATAATATTTTCTAGTTTTCACTTTGCTCAGTATTTCAGAAGCATTTCACACTACTTCTAAATTAACATTAAATTTCAACTTCTAAATAAAATAAGTGCTACCTTATTATAAACTAATGTTAGTAATATAATAATAAATGAGGAGGGCATGGCAACCCACTTAATAGTCTCTCCTGCGGAATCCTCTGGACAGAGGAGCCTGGTGGGCTGTAGTCTGTCAGGTCACAAAGAGTCAGACATGACTGAGGACTTAGCATGCACACATGCAATAATAATAAATAACAGAATATTGCCTCAGTTCATTTGATATCCCACTCTTCTGACATTATTCTTTCTAGCTCTCCCTTCTCAGTCACTTGGATGGTCTATTTTCTTCTATCCCATCTTTAATTGTTGAATTTCTCTATGCTGTGTCCTAGGTCATATATCCTTTCTCACTCAGAGGCCTTCAGTTAAGTGTTCAAACCATATCCATGGCTTCAGTAGTTAGATACATACTAAATATGTTAATGTCTATCTACATCTCAGCTCTTTCTTTTGAATTCTAGCTCCAAATATTCACTTGCCTTTTTGTATGTCTCCATATTCAGTAGTGAACTTACAGAGCCCTTCTCCACTGGCTCCCATCTCTATGAACCATAACAACATCCATCCAGTTGCGCAAGTTGGAAACCTGAGAATTCTTCAAGACATTCTCCTCTCTTTCATCCCTCATCTCAGAGAATCCTGATGCTCTATTGATTTTACCTCCTAAATGGCTCTCAGACTTTGTACCTCTCAGCATCTTCTCTGCCAGGTTCCTAATCCAAGCTATTATCATCTGTTCCCTGAATTAAGGCAGCGCCCTTCTAAGTGGTCCTATTTCCTTTTTGTCCTGCAAATCCTTTCTCCACAGTATAGGAAAATCAATCACTTACTAATGCAAATTCAAATGCGTCTTGTTTGTAACTTTTCAGTAACTTTCCCACTTTCAATATGTACAAAAACCATTTACTCTCTAGCTTTATCTTCTAACAATTTTCTGTTTTTCCCCTCTCTGGCCATCCTTCATTTCTGCTAGTGAGCAATACTGCTCTTTGATTCAGACCATCACACACATTGTTCCTTCTGCTCAAACCATTCTTTCTCTTTTCTGTTACCCAAACACTCATTGTTTTGATCTCAATGAAAAGATAAAACTTTTTTTTTTTCCATGGAAATACTAAAGATCATTATCTAGGCTAAGTCAAAGCCTTCATTTATAGCACATTGCACTTGTCCTTCACAACACTTAACATATTATTTTCAATAGCTGGTTCTCCCACTATACATTTTGATGACAGCAAAATGAAGTCTGTTTTACTCATCATTAAATTCCTAGATTTCTAAAGGGCTGTGAATCCCAAATTCTAGCAACATTTATGAAAGTAATTATTTTCTCATAGTTTTAGAAGCTATCAGTCTGGACTCAACACAATGTTTAATTTCATATTAAAGAAAAAAAAAATCAACTACAAAGACAGAAACCAATTAAACTGCTTAACTTTTAATTCTTATTCTATACAATCCATGGAATTCTCCAGGCCAGAATACTGGAGTGGGTAGCCTTTCCCTTCTCCAGATGATCTTCCCAACCTAGGTATCAGGTTGGGTTCCCTAGGATTAACCTGGATTGACCTTCCGAATTCAGGTCTCCTGCATTGCAGGCAGATTCTTTACCAGCTGAGCCACAAGGGCAGCCCAAGCATACTGGAATGGGTAGCCTATCCCTCCTCCAGCAGATCTTCCCAATGCAGGAATTGAACCGGGGTCCCTTGCATTGCAGGCGAATTCTTTACCAACTGAGCTATCAGAGAAACCCAATTCTTATTATAAAATACCTAAAATACTTTTAGAAATTCCAATCACTGTCATTGATTTTAATTTTCCCTGAATTTGAGAAAGTTCAGTTGACTGAGTATTCTTAGGACTTGAGTTTTTATTACTCTATGACATTAAGGGTCATTGTACCTGCAGTAAGCCAGAGACTAGTATATGTGAAAAAATTTTAGAAAAATATACTAATAAATGAAAGGAAAAGATCTAATTATTTTTATATGTTTGTAAACTTTCCTAGTGGGAGAAGGAAATGGCAACCCACTCCAGTATTCTTGCCTGGAGAATCCCAGGGACGGGGGAGCCTGGTGGGCTGCCGTCTGCGGGGTCGCACAGAGTCAGACGACTGAAGCGACTTAGCAGCAGCAGTGTTAAAATTAAAACCCCTTAGTGAATATTCTTAAGCCCTCCAGTGGTGAAATTTCTAATTAGACTTTAATTTTATTTCTTTGGAAAACAAAGGTCCAGATCTCTCAAATAGTTTGGGGACAGCTACAGATAGAACGAGGAAGGGAGATCCCAGTAAGTTCCAGAATCTTCTAGGTTCAGTTTTGGGTGTCTAGCACCATCCTGTCTCTGGGTGCAGGTAAAGAGATGACAGATTAAGGATACCAAATTGGTGTGGACAAGTGAAAACAAGATCTGAATCACCTTGTTAAGGCGATAATCCTACAGTGACCCCTTATAACAAATCAAAACTAAATAAACCCCGATAGGCCAGAAAGAAGAGAGCAGAAAAATATAGGTTGGTGTAGGAATATGAGATAGGAAAGGAGAGAAGAAAAGAATGAAGGGAGGGAGGGAGGGAGAAAGGCACCAACTCTATGTTCTATAAAATCGCTAGTTCATATTATATTTTTATTATTCTCTCAGGAAAACAGTGAAAGTGTTAGTCACTCAGTCGTGTCCAACCCTTTGTGACCCCATGGATTGTAGCCCACCAGGTTCTTCTGTCCATGGAATTCTCCAGGCAAGAATACTGGATTGGTTGCCATTTCCTTCTCCAGGGAATCTTCCCAACCCAGGAATTGAAACCGGGTCCCCTGTGTTGCAGGCAAACTATTTTACTGACTGAGCTACCAGGGAAGGACTAGGCTGTGTCCTATTTCATTTGGCCTTTTATAAAATACTTTTCCTTTATTTCCCAAATATACATTAATTATTTGATTGAGCCAACTTTCATTGTATTTCTTTCCTATATATCTTGAGTAAATAGTATATCATGCATAATATATAAACTGATAAAATAACCATTATCTCAGTAGATTCAACAAATCTATAAGGGATGCTTCAGTCACAGAAGGGGATTTCAGGACTGCAAAAACAGACTTCTTTTGTGATGTTGTGCCTGTGTGGATATTGTTTGTAACCACATACAACTCAGGGAAAAAAACTGTCTTTGGCATTTGGGTTTGAGACAAATGTAAATTCTCTAAGCTTATTTTCTAATTTATGCTCCTTCATCCAGGAAAGTTAGATCAGGTTCCACATCATGCCACACCCACTTAGACATTAGATTCATGCTCTTATGTGTATTAGAAATTTTGACTCTATATGAGTTTTTTCCGGGCTTCCCAGGTAGCACTAGTGGTAAAGAACCTGCCTGCCAATGCAGGAGGCAGAAGGGACATGGGTTCAATCCCTGGGTGGGGAAGATCCCCTGGAGGAGGATCCCCACTCCAGTATTCTTGCCTGGGAAATCCCATGGACAGAGGAGCCTGGCAGGCCACACTCCATAGGGCTGCACAGAGTCAGGCACCACTGAAGTGACCACACATGCACACACATGAGTTTATCCAAGTACAACTAAGATAAGTTAATTTTGGCATGGGGTAAAAATTCATTTATTATGTATGAGATACCTTCACTGTTACCAAGATGAAACATGGACTTCCCTAAAAGGATTTGTACTTTAATTAAAAAAACTAAAAGCTTAGTTTTCCTTCCTGGGGGGGTGGGGGGAGAAATTGAGACTATCTGTGACTTGCAAATATGTAAAAAAACAAGGGTGTGTGTGTATGGGGGGAGGATTTCCAAAAACTCATAAAGTAAATAGCATGATTTCTTCTAGATCTCATGTCAGCATAAAAGTCAAGTGGTATAACTGAATATGTTTCTTCCCCCTTTAAAGTAATTTTATTTTATAATTTCCCAGCTGATTTCGGGTTACTACAATATGTAAGGCATATATAGAAATGAAAATATAATCATAATTCCTTCAAGTTTTCTACTTTAAAGGTGGACTGGTCATTTTAGTACATAATTTTAGAGAAATGTCTTTTATAGGAAAGTCCACACGCTAGAATCTCTGCAGTGACCTTAATAGATTGATATTTGGTGAGGAAAGCCTCTGCTCATTCTGGAGAAATTACTGCTATTATAATGCAAATAAAATGATGGTCCCATTTATTGGTGCATGCATGCTAAGTCACTTCAATCATGTCTGACTCTTTGTAACCTTATGAACTGTAACCCACCAAACTTCTCTGTCCATGGAATACTCCAGGCAAGAATACTGGAGTGAGTTGCCATGCCCTCTTCTGGAGGATTATCTGAATGCAGGGATGGAACCATATCTCTTATGTCTCCTGCACTGGCAGACAAATTCTTTATCACTAGTCCCACCTGGGAAGCCCCAGGCAGCCTTCTACTGTAACTAAAAAGCTGCTCTACAATATTCTCTCACTCCCACACTGGTATTTGTTGTGTTGTTTAGTTGCTAAATCATGTCCAAATCTCTGCAACCCATGGACTGTAGCCTACCAGGCTCCTCTGTCCATGGATTTCTCCAGGCAAGAACACTGGAGTGGATTGCCATTTCCTCCTCTAGGGGATCTTCCCCACCCAGGGATCAAATTCACATCTCCTGCATTGGCAGGTGGGTTCTTTACCACTGAGCCACGTGGGAAGCTCTACACTGGCCTTCGCAGGTCCCATATCTTTTGCATTTTGTATTTTGTTGTGATTTTCAAGTTACATCTTTTATCTACCCGTATCCATCTTGGGCCTGAAACTGTTGATCAATTCACCAAATCAGAATAGCAATTTGTTCCTAGATTCATAGCAACATTTACACTCATCGGGGAAGATTTTCCTTTACTTTGAAAGTCCATGGATAGAGCTGGCGGGCTACAGTCCATGGGGTCACGAGGTTCGGACAGGACTTAACGACTAAACCACCACCACCATAAATTTCTTGGGCTTCCCTTGTGGCTCAGCTGGTTAAGAATCCACCTGCAATGCGGGAGACCTGGGTTCAATCCCTGGGTTGGGAAGATCCCCTGGAGAAGGGCATGGCTGCCCACTCCGGTATTTTGGCCTGGAGAATTCCATGGTCTGTATAGTCTGTGGGACTGCAAAGAGTCAGACATGACTGAGTGATTTTCACTTTCACTTTCAAAGTCTTATAGGACACTTAACAGCCTCCTGACACAATTTCCAAGGCCTACTGAATCTGAGGGATCCATGATTTTCTCCCTGAAGTTCTAATGGCATTAACTCCTGCAATCCTTATGTTATCATAGAATTTACAACCCCTTCTGCATATTTTATCATCTATCTATCTATCCATTTGTTTGTCTTTCTGTCTATCTCCTATCAAAACTGGCTAGGTCTTCCTACATTAGATGAAATAAATTGTATTTATAATGGGATGCAAATATTCTCATGTGATCCTAGCCCCCTGATCAGACCACAGCCTCTCTAACAGTTTTATATAGATATGTCCACTAGGCAACAGTTATTACAGATTGGTCCTTCTAAAAATATATCCAGCTTGTGCCCATTAATGGACTTAGTAAGAAGATTAGCTCTGAATTCTTGCTGTCATTATCACCACCACCAAATCAAAGTCTAGGTTTGTGGTACTCCCCTGAAACAAGCAAGGCATCTTTCACCAGGTCATTTCCCTTGGCAAAGCCCTCTGTAGACCTATACCCCATGTGTCTTTTCTCCTCGCACTTAATTATGATCATCATACTATTGGCGGTTATTATTGCATGAAGGTTAAAAGTTTCATCAGATGTTAATGAGGCCAAGCAAAAGTGCAGCTATTGTCTCTTTCATTAATTTCCTTATTAACTGCTGCTTTTCTCTCCATGGCTGATTGTTACTGAAAGGACACGAATTTAGTATACTGCACATCTCAAGTCCAGGTTTATTTTCCCACTGAGGAAGAGGTGCTTCATCAAGTCAGACCAGCAATTATTTTCCTTAAATGCCTTCAACATATGGATAGTTATTTTCTAATCTCCCTATGATTTCTGGCTAAAAAGTATTAACCAGAGATCATGGAAACTCTCAATTAACAAATGGCTCTCTATTCTTGAAAGTGTTCATGTAAGTGGACAAGCTTTCTGATGGAACTCTTTGTGTTCTCTGCCTAATTTCAGTGTGATTTAACACTGTACCAACATTTTTCCTTCAATGGTATGGAGTGGAACCTATTTTTAATTCAAGGGAATAAAGGACATTGGCTAGGATCCACATTTGTGGGTATTTTCATTATTAAATTAAAGGCTAATAGTCTTGCTAACTGTTTAGGCTCACTGTACTCATTCATAAGCCTCTCGGCATTATTAGATTTTAATTTTGCAACACTACCTCAATACAGAGTCTAAAATGAAGATATATTTACCTTATTTCCTTTAAACTGCAATTAACCTACTTGTATTTACCACTTATTTGAAAGTTACTTGTACTGGTTAGCTTTGCTCTGGTTTAAAAAGAAAAAAATTCCAGACCTTCGCTGGCTTCCCTTGTGTCTCACATTGAGCCTTCCAACAACATGCTGTTTCTCACCCATGTTTTGCTTCATTTCTAGTTTATTCTGGAAGAGCAGCTTCTGTTTGGAATATGTCACTCTCGTGGCAAGGAAAAATGGTCTAGGAACTTTGATTTGTAAGTGGCATCATTCATGTACACTCATAATCCTATTGTTCAGATCTATTCACATGGCCAAAAACAATGTGAATTTGTTGAGAAACTGTACTCCTCCTATAGGAAAGACTCTTGGGCAAGTCAAAAAGCAATGGAAGAGGATATAGCATTCTTTACAGGGAGGTGAGAAATGAATAATTCAGGATAATGGTAAATCTACAGCAATAACCAATACTGTTTTCAATTTGTATGGGACCTACATTTGTTCTGTTTGTTGGAATACCCAAATATATGTTTTAGTGCTCATCCCAAATGCTATAATAAACACAGACACAAGCCATTGGTTCTCCTGGAAATTTTGGCCAAGGAAAATCTTAGCCTATTGGCAAAATATTTAATAACATTTATTTTAATTATTTCTCCAGTAACAAGACAATTAACTCAGTTGATGACAGATTTGTCTACCTTACATGAAAAGTGGTTCCTACAAATTGGGTATTCTCATTCCCTCTGGCCATAAGTCCCAAGACCATTGAAACTAATAAAAACCCTAATACGAATAATGAAATTCCATGGACAATCACTGACTATCACCCGAAATACAAGCTTATCACAGTAACTATCAGAAAGAGCATACCTGAGCTAGTTTAATGAATCTACCTTTCAGGTATGTGGAGATAATCTATCCTTTTATCTGGTTTTGCTTTTATTTTCTAAACACACGTATGTATTTTAAGCAAGTCAGAGTTCTTTTTTCACTAATTTGCTTTTTGAAATTGGGAAGCACCTTTCAATCCTGTCTGTGTTCACTGTGGTAGTGCTTTAATTTTTTCTATTATAGGCTATCATGAAACTGAAATTTCATCTAAAATTTTAGAATCTCTGATTGGTTCTCAATCAGTCCTATTCTACTCAACATTGGAGACCATTTTCATAGTAAGATCACCTGGCAACTTTCATGGCTTCACATTACTGATAGTCTCAGTTATTTACACTCCTAACAGTGTTCTGACTTTGAATGGATACGTCTAATAGCTTTGGAGTCTTCAAGGTCTATATCCTACTGTCAACCTTATTCACCTTTAGTTTTGTATGTTATGTCCTCTTTCTCTTAAGTCTATCTAGCTGACCTATTCTTAGTACAAAAATTGGACATATAACCACAATTCCTTCTTCTATGCTTGTGTGTGTGTGTGCGCTCAGATGCTCGGTCTGACTCTTTGCAACCCTATGGACTGTAGTCCACCAGGCTTCTCTGTCCATGGAATTTGCCAGGCAAAAATACTGCAGCGGGTTTCCATTTGCTACTATAGGGGATCTTCCTGACCTAGGTATCGAACCCATCTCTTGTGTCTCTTGCATTGGCAGGTGGATTTTTTAACACTGCTCCACCTGAGAAGCTTTTCATAAATGGGTCTTCCTAACTTCCTTCTCCTGTCAGCATCAATGGGGTAGTAAGAGCTATATCATAGTGATTTGACTGACAAAAATACATGCTATTTACATAAATCATGTGCATTGATACCCATTGAGAGAAATAATTAGATACAAAATGCAAACTCTGTTGTTACAGGGACCACACATCCAATTTACCCAGGTCAGTGCTGGTTTATGTTTATTGTTTTATGAGTGTACCAGTCTGGAAAACAAAGTATGCGGTTACCCTGTTTATTGTGGATATAGTATCTAACACAAAGTTGGACTTAACCTTAACTTCTCTTGTGTGCATATCTTCTAGTACTTCCCTTTAAAGGTAAATTCACACACTGTCCAAGCATTAAATGTGCCAGTCTTATTTCCCATCACCTTCACACACAATCTGTGTCATTCTGCAATACACTGAAGAGAACCTGGAAAATGTTTACTGTTGGCTTAAATTTTCCAAATCAGCACAAACATATTATGTAGTTGCCTCACCCATTTGGGAGAGGTACCTCACTTGTTTCCATTATTGATTTATTTTTCAACGTCCAGAAATTGCTGTAACCATCTGGCTGAGTCAGTTCAGTCTCTTGAATCTTCCCCGAACTTAATATCAAACTTACAGGTTACAATGAAATGAATGTCTCCTTCCAGTCCCATATGTAAAGAACTAGACCATCTTTTGTTGCTGTTTGTCCCTTGGGGTATCTCTCAGTTTCCTTGGTGGTGGTTTAGTTGCTAAGTCATATCCGGCTCTTTTGTGATCCCCTGGACTGCAGCCTGCCAGGCTCCTCTCTTCCTGGGATTCTCCAGGCAAGAATACTGGAATGGGTTGTCATTTCCTCCTCCAGGGGATCTTCCTGACCCAAGAATGGAACCCACATCTCCTGCATTGAGGATGGAATCTTTACCCTTGTTCCACCAGGATTTTTCCTTATATAAAAAATTTACTGATTAATAAGGTTCATAGCAACGACCGTAATCTGGGTTTCTAAGATCTACTGTTATAATTGGCACTTACTTAAAAAGCAAGGCTCAGCCTAGCTGTGTTCACTTGGCAAAGGAGACAGGATACCTCAGAAATGTTTCCGGGAAGCCAGATGAATTCTTAGAGGCTATTCCAACCACGGTTCTTGTTTTGAGTCAGGAGTCCATCTAACAATAAGGAAAAGAGTAACCAAAGTTGAACGGGCAATATAGGTCCAGCTTCCTAGACCCCAAACCCAAAGCCAAAACCCCAGTACCTTCTAAGACTTCTGTGCAAGAGCCTAAATAAACTTCCCAAACCTTATAGATAGATGTATTTACTGCCTCAGGATATTGTGTGACCATTGCACAGACCTCATCTGATTTATATGGAAGGAAGGGATCAAAGTAAACTCTACTGCTTAGTCACTCAGTTGTGTCTGACTCTTTGTGACCCCATGGACTGTAGCCTGTCAGGCTCCTCTGTCCATGGGGATTCTTCAGGCAAGAATACTGCAGTGGGCTGGGCTGCCACGCCCGCCTCCAGGGGATCTTCCCAACCCAGGGATTGAACCCAGATTTCCCGCATTTCAGGTGTATTCTTTACCATCTGAGCCACGAGGGAAGTAGGCTCTATCTGCTTTTTATGAGAAAAAAAAAAAAACCCAACTTAAAACAACTGATTAAATTCTGGTTCCATTTGAATGACCAATGTTCTCCCAACCCCCCAAACTCCCACCATGCCCCTGGCTCTGTTCTGTAGTTCCATGACCTTGGTAACATCCCTGATGGTCAAGGTATGCCATGGATTGGTTTAATTGCATCAGTATGCAAGATTTAATAAACAGTTAACTATCCATGACATATTATTCAAAAAGAAAACATTACCTTAAATATGTTCACAGCTTTGATGCATGCCAGATATTACCCAGTATACCATACTACCAAACTAATGAGCTATCGGAGCGTATGTAGTCACTGGATCTGTAGCAGTTTTGCTTTAATTTTAGCTATTTTAATTCCTGTTATACTAATATTAAAAGTTTAATGATACAAAGCACAAGAGAATATGAGACCTATAGTTTTATTTTATAGTCCCATTTATTTAAGGAATTTATTTAAAAAGCAACAACAACAGAAAATTAGAGCCAAACTAGTTAGTCCCATAACTAAAACAATGTGGAATCCAAACTACAGGATTTTAATGAAGTAACAGGGAAAAGGAAGATGTTATTCTGTTTACCTAAATCAAAAGGGTAAAGATAAACATTTTGTTGGCAATGGAAAAAGGATACTTTGATTCAAAAGCAATTTATTTTGTCAATTTCAAGGCAGTAATTGGATTATCCTCTTGGGAATGTTCTTCACTCTTATTAGCTAATTCCTATTTTTCTTTCGGGTCTTATTTAGGAAATTGCCCACTCAGAGATTCCCTCTTCAGATTAGGTCATGCTAGTAGGAAGATTTGTAGAATAGGTAAAAAAGACTTGACCTTTACCTATTCTCCTAGTTGGTAGTATCATTTTTAGAATAATTCACCCTTTTATTCCTTTATTCTTGAAAGGTGGTTTATAGATATTTCTTCACCAGACTGATTGAAATCATCATCAATTGACTTGAGAAATTTATCTCAAAGAATAATATACCTATTTTTTTTGTTATTTCTTTCATCTCAGTAACTTGACTAAAAAAAGTAAAATAAAAAACAAACAAAAAATACAGCCCTCAGTTTGGTAGATTTAATATATTTCTTTTCAAATAATGCATACAACATTCAAAAAACTAAGATCATGGTATCCAGTCCCATCACTTCAGAGCAAATAGAAAGAGAAAAAGTGGGAGTAGTGGCAGATTTTATTTTCTTGAGTTCCAAAATCTCTACCGACGGTGGCAACTGCAGCCATGAAATTAAACGCTGCTTGCTCTTTAGAGGGAAAGCTATGACAAACCTAGACAACATATTAAAAAACAAAGATATCACTTGTCTGACAAAGGTCTGTGTAGTCAAAATTATAGTTTTTCCAGTAGTCATGTACGGATGTGAGAGCTAGACCATAAAGAAGGCTGATAGCCAAAGTATTGATACTTTTGAACTGTGGTGTTGAGAAAGACTCTTGAGAGTCCCTTGGACTGCAAGGAGATCAAACCAGTCAATCCTAAAGGAAATCAATCCTGAATATTCAATGGAAGGACTGATGTTGAAGCTGAAACTCCAATACTTTGGCCACCTGATACGAAGAGCCAACTCATTGGAAAAGACCCCCATGCTGAGAAAGATTGAAGGCAAAAGGAGAATAGGGTGGCAAAGGATGAAATGGTTAGATAGCATCACCGACTCAATGGATGTGAATCTGAGCTAACTCTAAGAGATAATAGAGGACAGGGAAGCCCAATAGGCTAAAGTCCATGGGGTTGCAGAGAGTCTGACACAACTTAGTGACTAAACAACAACAAATACTTCATTTATAGAAATCCAATGAACAGATTTTTGTATGTAAGGTATTAATGGAGTCAACAGTCAGTCAGTTCAGTTGCTTAGTAGTGTCCGACTCTTCGCAACCCCATGGACCACAGTATGCCAGGCCTCCCTGTCCATCACCAACTCCCGGAGTTTACTCAAACTCATCTCCATGAGTCAGTGATGCCTTCCAACCATCTCATCCTCTATTGTCCCCTTCTCCTCCTGCCTTTAATCTTTCCCGGCATCATGGTCTTTTCAAATGAGTCAGTTCTTCGCATCAGGTGGCCAAAGTATTGGAGTTTCAGCTTCAACATCAGTCCTTCCAATGAACACTCAGGACTGATCTTTAGGGTGGACTGGTTGGATCTCCTTGCAGTCCAAGGGACTCTCAGGAGTCTTCTCTAACACCACAGTTCAAAAGCATCAATTCTTCAGTGCTCAGCTTTCTTTATAGTCCAAATCTCGCATCCATACATGACTACTGGGAAAACCTCAGCCTTGACGAGATGAACCTTTGTTGGCAAAGTAATGTCTCCGCTTTTTAATATGCTGTCTAGGTTGGTCATAACTTCCCTTCCAAGGAGTAAGCATCTTTTAAATTTCATGGCTGAAGTCACCATCTGCAGTGATTTTAGAGCCCAAAAAAATAAAGTCAGTCACTGTTTCCCCATCTATTTGCCATGAAATGATGGACCAGATGCCATGATCTTGGTTTTCTGAATGTTGAGCTTTAAGCCAACTTTTTCACTCTCCTCTTTCACTTTCATCAAGATGCTCTTTAGTTCTTCTTCACTTTCTGCCATAATGGTGGTCTCATCTGCATATCTGAGGTTATTGATATTTCTCCCAGCAATCTTGATTCCAGTTTGTGCTTCATCCAGTCCAGCGTTTCTCAAGATGTACTCTGCATATAAGTTAAACAAGCAGAGTGACAATATACAGTCTTGATGTACTCCTTTTCCTATTTGGAACCAGTCTGTTGTTCCATGTCCAGTTCTAACTGTTTCTTCCTGACCTGCATACAGGTTTCTCAAGAGGCAGGTCAGGGGTTCTGGTATTCCCATCTCTTTCAGAATTTTCCACAGTTTATTGTGATCCACACAGTCAAAGGCATTGGCATAGTAAAAAAAAAAGCTACCTAGTATCTGAAGACGTTGACATTTCAGATTTCAGATACGTAGTATCTGAAGACATTTTTAAAGATTTAAGTAAATCTTTGTGCTAGCTGCTTCTAATGAAATCAATACAGTTTAGTCCAGTATATATCTGAACCATTAGTCCACAACTCAAAGTAGTATTTCATTTACAACTTTATCAGTCACTATAGTCAAGTCTGTCAAGGTTTGAAGAATTACAGGAAGGATTTAATACTTAGGAAATGTATATATTGTGTTTATTCTCCCTCTGCTCAAGTGTTGCCTTTGGATTTCCATATCATCAGGGATTTAATTCAATTCGATTCAAACACCCAATTTCACCAGCAGAAAATTTTGGTGTTCTTCAAATTTTATAGCTTCTGACTTCTCTCACTCTCTTTCTCTCTCTCTTTTAAATTTCCATATGACTCCTTAATTCTTTTAGATCTACCTAGGGAATTTAATCACTTCCCCAACTCACCCAGCACCCACAACACTGCAGCCTAGAGCATAATCCTAGCCATCACCAAATTCAGTCACCAGGGATGTCATTATATATGTAGTTTTATTGACTATTTTTTCAGGATCATTAGAAGGTGAGTGTTCAGAAGACCTCAGACAAATTGGAGGTTGAGAATGTGATGATTTCCATTATATTGCTCACACTAAGGGCCCCTCCACTAGTGGTAAAGAACCTGCCTGCAATGCAGGAGACATAAGAGACTTCCTTCTCTGGGTCAGGAAGATCCCTGGGAGGAGGGCAGGGCAACCCACTCCAGTATTCTTACTTGGAGAATCCCATGGGCAGAGGAGCCTGGTTGGCCACAGTCCACAGCATCGCAAAGAGTTGGACGTGACTGAAGCGATTTGGCACACTGACCCTAGAGAACACTACTTACTCTTCTGGAATCTCTCACTTGACCTCTCAACATTTCTATAATGTTCAAGCTCCAGGAAGATGGTTCTTTCTGATTAGTATAACCCCTGTTTTCTTCTTTATTTCTTCAGTGTTTTAAGCTATTATCTCTTGGAGGATTTTCCCAATAATTCAATTTGTCATTCTCACTCTTAACTCTTAATTTATCACCAATTTTAATGTGCTTGTACAGGTACTATTTTAAAAACAGAATCTTGATTTATATGTTTTATTGATTTTATCTTCTCTTTGTTAACTGGAATTATGTTTAAAGCATTTCCTAAGGTCATTAATTACGTTCTAAAATATTTTCAATGATTAAAATATATTATTTGAATGCTCCATAGTTTATTAATTATTGCCCTGCAATTGAACATATTACTGGATCCCATTTTTTATGCAATTAAAAATAACACTGATTTGAGCAAGTTTGAACATAAATCTTTTAGTGAATTTTTGACTATTTTCTTATAATTGATATCTAAAAGAGGACTGCTAGTTCAAAGCTACAAAATATATTATTGCTTTTTTAATAATTATAAAAGTCAATCACTTTCATATATATTGTAATGTATTAACTATAGCTATCACTATAGTCCAGTATAAAAAGAATATTATACAATGTGCAATAACTAGCAACTTATATTTTATAAATTCTATCTTGGAAAAATTGCCTATATGTGTATAGATAGGCAAACATCTACAAATAGGATGTACATATATCATATATTTATATATAAATGTATATCTGTATGTATCAATACTTTTTAATTTATGTGAGTAATATGCATTTCATTTTTAAAACTGCTGTATGCATTTCAATTTATGGAGATAAAAATTAATCAATTTTGTATTGATGAAAATTTAATATATTTCATTATATTATTACAAATCTTGCTGCAGTTAATACACTTCTACATATAACCCTTTGTACATTGCTCTTTATAGCATTTTTAGAACTTAATTTGCTGGTCAGAGCATATTCACATTTTAAAATTTAATGAATTTGAACAAATAGCTTTTCAAAATTGCTCAATTTCTTTCTATTCAGCAGTCTAGTTGAATAGATATTCAAGTTTTATTTTTCTACAAGTCATATCATATATTTTATTAATATTGATACAACAGATTAATTGATGGATAAGAACTTGGTAGAAGACTATGTGTATATCTTAGAATATTCTACTAAGGTATGCAATATTTCTTAAGTTTAGACACTGTTTAATTTCATCTTAAATAAAAACACATATTCAATAGACAAGTTTATAATACACACATGCATATGTTAATTTATTAGTCTGTTAGGGTATAGTTACATTGTAAAATTTAGGATCACACCTTGCCACAGATCATTTTATGTAGCCTAGAAATTGCCTGTCTTTTGAAAATTATAAGAACTTGCCATTAAAAAAAATTGTCTAGGGACTTCTCTGGTTTTCTGGTGGTTAAGACTTTGCACTCCCAATGGAGGGGGCACTGGTTCAATCCCTGATCAGGGAACTAATATCTCACATGCCATATGGCATGGCAAAGAAAAAAAAAAAAAATCTAGCCTTAGAGCCTTTGCAGACATTTTTATTTTACTTTTTGTATTTCTTCCCTAGACCATTCTTATTTGCTTGCTTTTTTAGGGTATCAGTAGCTGAAAAACTCATACTACTTTTATGGTTTATATAAACAAAGCTCATGAATTTCTACTTCCATATAGTTTTTGGCATTACTCAGTTTATCTAGTCTGGTAGCTTGCTTATTATTTGAGCATGATAGAAGTTAGCATCTTTTTCATTAATATGTTGCAGTTAAGAATTTCAATGGATGAGAAATACTTAACAGATGCCAACTCCCTGAAGATGTGTATTAGACTCAGATTCAGGTGGATTTAAGATAACAATACTAGACCTGAGAGAAATCTCTCATGCTATTGTCTCATACATATTGTTGGATTAAAATTTGTATGGTCAATGCAAGCAATGTCTCCTACTTATTTATTGTGTTCCAATAGAAAAATGCTGAACTAACAACTTTATATTTTGAGAAAATTCACCCACTGTCTAGTAAAGTGTGTATATTGAAATCATTACTATTTTCTGTATCAGTTCCCTTTTCTTTGAGAATGAGGATGGGAATTGTGTGGGTAGAGAGAATGTGTATATTTTGCCGATGAAGATGCCTCTAAATAGTTTAGAAAGTTATAGGAGAAAAGTGTTCACACTTTAATAAACTACAGTTAAGTTGTACTTACAGTTAGTGTCACATTGTCTGTGAGTTCTAAGACAAAAGGTAACACAGAGACATATTGGTTACCTTACCTAAAATATCATTAGTTTACATCCATGTGTATGGGGCTTTCCTGATAGCTTAGTGGGTAAAGTGGGTAAAGAATCTTTGTCTGCAATGCAGAAGACACAGAAGATGTGGGTTTGATCCCTCAGTTGGGAAGATCCCCTGGAGAAAGAAATGGCAACCCACCCCAGTATTCTTGCCTGAAAAATCCCATGGACAGAGGAGCCTGGTGGGCTACAGTCTAAAGGATGGCAAAAAAGTCAGACACAATTGAGCAAGCAAACATGCCTATCACTGTATGCATACATTTCTTCACTGGAGTATCAATAACAGGATTTTCAATTACATTATTTTAATGTAGTTTGATACAAGTCAGTAATAATGATAATGTTTCAACATCATTACTGTGCCGAGACACACCATTAATATTTGGTGATTATTTTCCATTGAATATTTATTTCTTCTATATATTTATAAATGTTAATGCTTCTGCTTCCAGCAATTATGTTTTTTTCATGGAAACATACAGTGACAGTTAAAAAATTCATTAAATAAAATTGTTTGTCACAATAAAAGTTTCCTGGAAACATCATACCCATTATATCCATTATAAGGTATCATAGTAGAGGCTCAGTTTGGGTCTCTCTATTGCTGGCAATTCCTTTATTCAGCAACACCAGTAGATAGTCCTTGGTTTGATGGGGTCCATGCTATTTGTCCCTTACCTCTGCCCCTGCAATACTAATCATTATAATTCCAGTGCCTAAGCACTAGATTGGTGGCCTAAGACAGAGCCCTACTGAAATCTACCCACTGGACAACCTGTTGTCTACTCGCTCATGCTTCCAGTCCTTAGGTCCATCTACATAGTTCTTTCCTGGGTCTCCTTGTCATCAATATTTCAATCTCACTCTTCCCAGTCCCCTGATGAATAAACTGAGCCAATCTCTGTTGCCATGGGTATGTATATTCTTACTCAGGTCTTTTCAAAGTAGCCTGTGCCCACTGGGAGAATTTCCTTCACTATTCTCTTCTGTCTTTGAGAAAGGATCACTTTTGAGAAGAACGTTAGTGCCAAAACAACCCATTTTTAGCTTCTAGCCTCACATCAGGCTGACCCATCCAGGAAACAAGTTCAAATTCTTGGACCCTTCATCAGCTCCTCAAAGGGTATAGATATCAGCTGCGAGAGAATGTTTGGTGCAAAACTGGTAGATGACTTGGGGTGCTGGGCAGCTGGCTTGTGCAGTCTGTGCTTCCTGAGTCCTCCAGAGCCCACTTCCATCGTACGCTGAACTGCTCGTGAGCTCACCCATCACTGTGTGGACGTGATAGTATCTACTTCATAATGGAACGTTTGGTGACAACAGGTGATCATTTGCTGTCCCATAGTCAGATGCCCTTTTCTACTAGGGTCCAGGAGCATGCCAAGAACTGATTTTAAAATGTTGGATAGGAACTTCCTTGGTGGTCCAGTACTTAGGACTCCACGTTTCCACTGAGTAGGGCACGGGTTTGATCCCTGGAAGGAGAACTAAGATCCCACCTGCTTCATGCTGGAGCCAAAACACAAACACACACACACACACACACACACACACACAGAAAAACTTAATTAAAAAACATGTTGTATAGTTTTCTGCCACAATTGGCATTGCCTTTCTCCAGAGTCCTAGTGTCTGTCTGCTCTTCAACTATTGTATTAAGACTCGTCAGTCTTAGCAAATACCTAGCAAATCTGTATGGCCTTTTTCTACCAGAGAAACCTCAAGTACCCTGAGATCTGTAGAGTTATAAGACCGAAATGGCAGGGCTTTTTATAACACACTCTAGAATGGATGCAAACCTTTTTCTTGCCCTGTTTTATTCAAATCTAGCACACTTACACACCAGTAAATGGGGTTGTGGCAGTATTCCACAGCATGGAATACACTGATATCAAAACCTAAAGATGCCTTCCAAGCTTTATGTTTTTTCTTAGTTGTAGGAGGCACAGGCTGCAATGACTTAACCTATACGTTGGAGTAGAATGTCCTAGTATGCCCCAGTTAACTTTACTGTAAGAACTTTACCAACACAGCAAGCTCAAAAACCTTTGCAGGTTCACCTTGCATCCTCGAGAGTACAGTGTGTTACCAAGCCATTCACAACGCTTGCCATTTCTGGCTCATCAATCACAATTAACATGCTGTCATCAATAGAGTGGACCAATATGATGTTGATAGTGTGGTAAATTTCTGAAATAGAAAATGTAGGAAGAAATGACTAGAACGTGTGGTTCATATGGTACATTTTGAGTTTCAGATGCCAGTGAGAATCAGAACTGAAGATGTCAAGACATTCTTCCAAGACTTATGGCAAGGAATCAGTCTCTATCAGAATAGTTGTAAACATAGTTCAGTAAAGGTATCAAAGAAAAAGAGTTGTGTAATAGAAAATGCCCAAATTTGAGGAATAAAAAGAAAAAAAAAAACTTCACTTTTTGAAAGCTATTTTTTAAAAAAAAACTCTCATTTTCTTTTAAACTTGGCAGAATCCTCCCTTGCACATTAAATATAAATCAAAGAACTGAACTCTTAGATAATGTTGCAGTTTGACCAACTTTCAGAAAGAAAAGCATATCAAAGTTGTCTAGAAGATTCATTTATTAACTAAACTCACCAAGACAACTACATAAAAAATCTGTCATGAGCTAAAAAGTATTTAGAACAATGGCTTTAACCTTTACAGAACAGGTCATTTTATTTTATTTTATTTTTGAGAAACAAAAAGAAGTATAACTACTAGATAAAAAGAAAAGTGATTTTTCTAAATGAGATGTAATTTCCAAAACATCTTTTGAGATAGGAATAGCAATCTTCAATTATGATTGGGATTTGCACAGAAATACTGGTACACCAATTTAATTGAAAGCAGATGTTCTACTTTTAGTGCTTTTCTAAAATCAGGGAAGATGACAATAGCAACTTAGTAACACAAATAATAGGAAATATAATATCTTACTAATGTTCATTTTATTCAGATGCAGACCTTGCCAAGGAAAGATCTTTTGTTTAAACTAGGCTTAATTACTAAAATAGTTCGCTAATTCTGCTTTTCTTGATGTCCTTCCAGTAGGTTAAATTCTTGCAAAACAATGCTACTCTTTTTCCATGTTTTCTTCCTTCCCCACCAACAGAGATGCTTTTACACTTTGTTCGAAATATCCCAATGGATCTATGACAAATATTTTAGGCATATATCTCACTCATTAGATTATCATTAATTCCAGAATTGTTAAATAATTGAGTATCAATTTTCTAGTTTCAAGTTTATATCTTGTTTTTCTTTATTTCTTCTCAGGTTGAATTAGCTTCCAATTAGAGGTCATAAGAATTCATTTGAGTGACTTTTCTAAACAGCTCTATCATTTACTTCTAAAAGAAACACAATGCTTAAACAAAGTCCATCTGAATATGCAGAAAGATCTGTTTAGTGTAATCAGAATCTGTTTATTTTTGTTCTCTTTGTTTTTCTCCTCTTGTCCTTGGGATCTATCTTCCTATCTCTTCACTTTTCATTTGCAACAAATGATGAAACAATAAATTAATGAAAGCAACTCTAATAAAAACTTTTTGAATATAATAACTCAATTGAAGCAATGAGATGTCTTGACTCTATCCTCATATTTAAAGACATACAAAAACAAAAAAGCTAGTGAGCTGGGTACATTTTCATCCATCATACAAAAAAACCAGGCAACACAAAACATTTAGTGTATTTGCCAAGTAATATAAAAAGCTATAAAAAGTTATGTTTTAAGTTTATAAAAGAGTAAATAAGAAAAATTTGTATAAATAAGTTAGAGTTCTAACTACAGATAACATCATGTCAAGAATTTTAATGGCTTGATAATAAAAGAGTTGAGGGCATTTTGATATTTAATTGTCAAAGAGCATTCAGAGATTTATGAGAGATTTTTACTCACACAGAACTTGGGGTGTAATAAACAATCAATGCTTTTGATGATGGTCGTATGTACGGTTGACTAATTTATCATCAATCAGCAAAGTTCTGAAAATTGAACAGGTTTTAAAAATATAGTACAACTATATCTATGTCAAGTAAATTTATATTTATTAACTTATACTGGATTTTAAAAAACTATTAGCCAAACTATCTTTTCTTTATACAAGTCTAAATTTTGTCTTACTAATAAGCAGCCTAACAGGCTATATTTCCTAAGGTAACATTTGGTGATATTTCTATGAAAAGGCTCACATAAGGAGAGAATTGTCCTAGTCTTATAGATAGTTATATCTATAAGATTATCATATTATACTTATATTAGCATATATCTATATAGTTATATATAGTTATTAATATATAGCTGTATAACTATACATATAGTTATATATCCTTGATGAGGGCATGGCAACCCACCCCAGTATTCTTACCTGTAGAATTCCGTAGACAGAGGAAACTGATAGGCTACAGTCCATAGGGTCACAGAGTCAGACACGACTGAAAACAACTCAGCATGCATGCATGCAGAGTTATATATAGTTATATCTACAAGATTATATAACTATACTTATAGATATAACTAAGTATTAAACTGAAACACTGGAAAATGCCACTGAAGAAGCTAATGTTTTCAAAGTGGAGTTCTACCAAGCCCATTTTGGCTTACTTTAATGCAACTGTTAATATGACAACAATTAAAAATGAAAACATAAAGGATAATTTCCAAATTATATGGTCCAAACTATTCCAACACATGTAAAATGGAGATCTTTCTGACCAAACTTGGATTTGTATGCTCCTAGAAGTCAGATAAATAATGAGATATTTACATTACATCAGGATACATAGAGAATAAATTTTATGCTCTCTAACATGTAAAGTTTTATTATAAATCAATGAGGTAATATTGTATCTGAAATATGATTAATCAAGATAAGTAGGCCAAAAGTACATTAAGAAATAATATTGAAAGCTTTAGCAGGCACAGTGGTGCTTTTTTTTTTCTCTTAGGTGAACACCTAAGTCATTTTTCCTTTATGATTCCTTTAAAGAACTTTTAAAAATATTTTCCTATACAAAATTTGAGAAATGGAAAATGGATTAAAAATGTATATTGCTAGAACAGAGCATCTCAACCTTTATCTTTTGCTCATGGGAAAAATTGAATTTCAATAAAATAATTTTATAAATGGTAAAATATGATCAATATTCAATACAGAAGATATTATATTGAAATCACACTACCTCATTTGGATTATTTCAACAAACTCAATAATCTATCTTCTTTAATTATATATGATTACAATTTATTTTAACAGCTACTTCTCTGTTTTTCCCTCCCATTTGTACTCTCAAAGCCAAAAAAGTCACTTTGGATAGCAAGTCATCAAGGACAGCTAATAACCATAATTATCAATGGCAAGAAAGTCATCCTAGCTATATAGCCAGCATGTATGGTAAACTCATCTTTATTCTCAACATAAGAGTGATAGCATCTGTGTTTCCCGCAGTTATGTGCATGTATTTCCAAGGTGGCTCAGTGGTAAAGAATCTGCCTGCCGAGGCAGGGGACATGGGTTCGATCCCTGGGTTGGGAGAATACCCTGGAGAAGATAATGGCAACCCACTCCAGTATTCTTGCCTGGGAAACTCCACGGACAGAACAAGCCTGAGGGTCTTCGGTGTGTATGTCACAAAAGAGTCAGACACAACTTGGAGACTAAACAACAACTATTGATTATAATTAGTGTAAGTTTTTGTGTGTTAGCTTATTTCCACATCATTTAATTATTATCAAATGCCTAGAGGTTCAAAAATTAAATTCTAAGTAGAATATTTCTCCTGTTAAACAATTTGAAAAAAAAAAATATTTTCCTGGTACCATTTGATGTAAAAACAGCAATTCAATGAATATTTATCCATATATTTAAAAATCCTTATGAGGATAACCTGCAGTAAATACTTCTATTGTTGTTTGGAACTAAACACATTTTGTTCTAAAAGGAAGATATGTTGTGGTAGAAAAACGATGAAACACAAAATTAAGACTCAAAATTAGTACAATTCTACTAGTCATAAAAAATACTGATAATATTCAGTGTGAGTCATTTTTATAGATCAATTTATCATTATTTATTATGATATGTCTTTATGTAAAAACACATGTAAAGTAAGTTAATAAAATATTCTATGTAAGGAGAATGAATCTGCAATATCACTTTTAAATTCTCATTATTCTGAAATACCATGATTTGTTTAAAAGAGTGCCTCAAATTTGTTAAAGATATTTGTAATTCTTTGTTACAATAAATAACATTAAGATAAGAAAGCTTTAGATTTAAGCCTTTGTCCACATTTTATTTATATTTTTACAATATGTTCTTGAAATTGTACATACAAAAGTGCAAAGTTCTTTTTTTTCGCCTATACTGGTATTTATGTCACTGTGCCTGTATAAGAACCTGGGCCTTTACCTGAACTGTTCTCAGCATCGTGTGTATGTGTGTGTGTGTGTGTGTGTGTGTGTGTATACACATATTGTAGTATAATAGAAAAAGAAATGTCTCCACTCTATTTTATTTTTTTGAAAACTTAAATTTGAAAATTTGAAATTGTTTTATATATTCTTCCTTAGGAATAGGCTATCTATATAATTTACATACTTTGTTATTAAGATGTTCCTTTTTTCACTAATTTGCGGAAATTCTTCATGTATCACAGAAGCACACATTATACAATTTATATGATTAGTGCATGTTGTAATCAAGTATTTCTCCAGCTGCCTCTAAATTTAATTTACCATTTCTCAGATATGGAATATTTTAAATTTATATGTAGTTTATTTTCTTCATGTTGTTTGGTTTTGGAGTCATGTTCAGAAAAATTAGAAAAATATGTATATTTCTGATTTTTTACAATTTTGCATTTAAAGTTTAGGCCATTCAACAATTGAAACTTATTTTGCTATATTTATTTTACCTGTTTTACTCAAGTTTAGAGCCATTCCTGGAATTTCTGAGTCTATAAGCTCTGCTAACTTCTGTAAATATAATTATATTCATTTTTCTATATATCATTTTGTGTATCTTATACTTTAGAAAGTTCACTGTACATTAAGGCTTACCAGATGGTGCTAGTGGTAAAGAACCTGTCTATCAATACAGGAGACACAAGAGATGCAGGTTTGATCCCTGGATCAGGAAGCTACCCTGAAGTAGGAAATGGCAACCTGCTCAGGTATTTTTGCTTGGAGAATCCCATGGACAGAGAAGCCTGGACGGCTACAGTCCATGGGGTTGCAAAGAGTCAGACACAACTGACCACACACAATTACAATATTTCTTGAAAAAAAGTTTAAGCCTGGCAGTCCAGTGGTTAAGAATCTGCCTTTCCACTGCAGGGGCCACAGCCTCCATCCCTGGTTGGGGAACTAAGACAATTGTGTGGTGACGTAAAAAATAAAGAAAATAAAATGGAGAAATAGCATTATCAAAAAACAAAGCTTTAAGCCACTGACAAGTACATCGAACCTTTTTCATATTTTTACATAATATCCAATTTACTTGAACTTTACATAATACAGGATACAAAAAAAAATAGAGAAAGAAAAGGTGAAATTATATCCCATGCATTTCTTTGAGATAAACTTAGTCAAAGGCTGCAAATAGGCAGATACTTATTTCTGTAAAGAAAGTGAATAGGACTCTGGCACTAGGACTTGAGGTTGCCTGAATACGTAAATCTATGAGGTATCAGTGTTCATCTCCTGTAGTTAGTCATAATGCTAATCTGGCAATGACTAAATACACTGGAATAATAGCTTTTCAGACCATTATGTAAAGATCCACTTTTGTAGCATGAAGCACCTGACCGTTAAAATAAATACAAGATTCTAATCTTTTAAAACCATTTAAATTATCTCATAAAACTTGATTTTAAATAATTTTAAGTATGTATTTATGTTAGAGTCAATATGAAGCTAAATGTATTCTTCCAATTATTGTAAATATAATATGAAACTAATTTATACTTTAACCTGATTTTCTGTGGAAACATTGTTTAAAAAAAAAAAAATCCCTCAGGCTCATTTCATTTCTGGATGTCTTTTCTCTGTAACTTAACAACATCTGTCAGTGGAGATTCCCCAGGGAAGACAAGCTGCTTCCCAATCCTGAGTCATTCACCTACAAACCTTAGGGTGCAGGTAGGCACCGTCCTCCAAATTCGGATTAAGGTTCATTGGCTCTTATAGATTATTCCCCTGCGCCTCCTTCCTCCAAACAGAGTTTATCAGTCAAATTTGTACTGGCTTGCCTTAGATGATGGCTTGGCTATCTAGATGGCGCCTTTCTCCTAGAATCCATATCCCTCCACCAGGAGCCTGAAGATCCCTTGTTCTGTTTCAGTCATTCCACGTGCAGAGCTATTGGAACCAGGAGATATAGTTAGAAACAAGCATACATAGTCAGTACTTAGAACTATCCTCATTCTCAAGGACTCTTGTCTTGATGAATGATGCTCCAGCTGTCAGGTCAAGAGCTTGAGCCTAAGAGATAAACGATTGACCCCGTGTTGAATGGATTTCCCCTGGACCTCACAAAATTATAGAAGGAAGAAGGAAGCAATCCTGCGCTACCTTTCCTGTGTTCAGGGGCACTCATTTGAAATTTCTTTTTATCGGTACAGAAGCCTCCTTCCACCATCATCTCTCTTCTGGGATTAAAACTCATCTCAATGTCATGGCTCTCCCTGTCGTCTCTTAAGATAAACTTGAAATACTTTATTAGATAACCCTCCTATTACCACTAAGCAGCCTGCTGAATTCACTTTCACATCTCCTAGGTCTGCTTCCTTTCCCTCCTGCTCTCATCTTTTTCTCGAAATTTGGGAGGCAATATGTTGTAATTACTGAGAGTCCTAGATTTTCCGGAGTACTGAAAGAGAGGCCTACGCATCCTATCTTATGGACTGTGGCCTGCCAGGCTCCTTTGTTCATGGGATTCTCCAGGCAAGACTACAGGAGTGGGTTGCCATGCCCTCCTCCAGGGGATCTCCCAACCCAGGGATCCAACCTTTTTCTTTTAGGTCTCCTGTGTTGGCAGGCAGGTTCTTTACCACTAGCTCTGTTTAATTGCTCTTTTCTGTCTGTAAGGATTAAGCCTTGACCCACCGTTGTAAAAAATTATTTGGAGAAGCATCTAAAGCAGACTATCAGCCACTTTCTTCTACAGTGCTAACGCTGGTTCTCCACAATGATTCTCACAGTTACTGATGTGAGTATCGTAATGTAAACTGAGGGGTCTGGCTCCTGCTTAAAAAACCTATGTGATTTTTCAGGCCCAAGCACAGACAGTTACAAAGGCTTTTCCTGTCACGCCTCACAAAGAAAGGCTGCTGTCCCCACACCAGGCTCAGTCATGGCTGAGGACACTGACAGTTGCCATCAAGAACTTGGGCACTTTGCCAGTCATGCTGGTGGTGTATTTGCCTTTCAGGCCCCTGTGCCTTCATTCCTGGGTCTCTCTAAGACCTTGGGCAAAAGTTCTCTAAACACGTCCCACTGAGGCCTCCTTATGGGAGGAGGAGGGGCATACTTGAAGCCGGTTTTCCCCGCTCTGACTCAGTTCTTTTCCACTCCTAGCCTTTCCTCCTGACCTCCCCACTGCCCCTGCCCCAAGATCCAGAAACCTGCTGAAGCCTTTTGTTTGGGGCTCCCTCAACAGTGGGATGATCCACTGACCCTCAACCTACATACCATTCCATGGAGTAAAATGGAACTAGAAAAATTAGCACTCCCTTTGATTTCAGATTCTTGTTTATACTTTGCCTGTAGTGATTAAAGATTATCTTTCATTTTTGACTTGTTGCTTTAATTGGCTACTCCAACACCTGGTAGCTCTCTTCTTTCTCACAGATGAGCTGAGTTCCTGACGTGAACATCCATCTTTTTAGGATGAAATAGTAACATTTTAAAATAGGGGAGCAAGAGAAACAATTGACCTTGATGCCAAAAACATTTAGTTCACAAGGACTCAGCATTATGTATCGCTAATCCCCATAGATTTTCAATATACACTTTAGCCTATACCAGAGGTTATAGTATGAAGTGGGAGTGTTCTTATATGACTGAAACCTACCATTTTTCCTTTTCCTTTCCTCTCTTATTTGTATCCTATTTCTTCTTTCCTTGACAAGAAGAAATAAATCATAGGCAATTCCTCTGGCAATTGACCTTATGGCAAAAACCATTTAGCTTATATAGAATCAGGTGATATATGTCATGGAAGCTGAGGGAAGAGTCATGTTATTGCAGAATTAATATAAAAATATTTCTCCAGTAGATTGTGAGCAATTCAAAGGGCAAACCACACTTGTCTAATTACAGACCGTGGCTAGTATTGATAGTTTAGTTAAATGCTTCAGAATGTTCTTGACATAAATAGGAATATCATATAGTTTTTAAAAGCATATTTATTTCCATGTATTATCAAATATTGATTTCTCTCATATAGGAATTCAATAAACTATAAAATTACAATTATGGTATAATGGCTATATTTATGGAAATTATTCACAGGATAAATTTTAATCACATGAAAATTATTTTCATAGTCTCATATTACCTGTAAAATTAATGACATTTAAATGTAGATTTATATCACTTTGATAATTTAATCCAATAAAAATGACAAAATCATGAGAAAGTGAGTTCCTAGTTTTGAAATGATTTTTGTTCTACTACTGTGTGTGTATATATATTTATGTTTGTATTTTGATCATGACAACCATTCTAAGAATATTATTTCCAAATCTACTTTATAATAATTCATAAATTGTCACTTGTGATGATGGATGGCAGCAAAGTTAAATATGAAGTGGTTACAGAGAAAAACAATCAATTCTAAATTCTGGTTGGTCTGCTCCTGTGATTTTGTTTGAAATCTTTTACTTAACTACTCTTAATGATTTAGAAAAGATAGTGTTTTAAAAATCAAACATAGTTTATGATAAAATTTTTAAACATTAAGAAAGACATGGGAAAAGAATATTTGAAGAAAAAAAGTATATTAGTATATATAATTTTGCTTCTAATTAGAGCAGATAATATATTATTTATATTTTGGTATTTTAAGTTATACTCTTCTTCAGGAACTATAAGCCATAACAAATGAATATATTACATTCATATATATAAAATTGAAATCTTTGTTCTTTTATAAAATCATAGAAGAAATTTCTCTGCCCTGAATTTTCCTCTTTCTCTCTTTCCTTTTCTCATATGAATTAGACTATTGTTTTTCAAGAGACTCTTACTTCTTTCTGTTAGTTTCAAAGTTTCAATTTTAGAAGAAAAGAAGAAGGGTTTTAAATTATTTAGACCTGAGTCAATTTCAGGGAGTAAGTAAAGTCTTCATAGAAAGAATAGACTCCATACAGAGAACACAAAAATGAAAATAGGTGGTAAAAGAGAAAATTGGGGGAAAGCAGCTGAGTGCAGAAGAGAACACGGTTCAGGTTGATGCAAACCCACCAGGTTATTCTAGGAGAAATTGGTGTTATTCTAGAAGGTAATCGAGAAGACAAAGTCATCTGTTCATCTAATCAGACAAGTGACAGGTGTGGGAAGAGACAGACAAGTCATGACAGAATATATAAATACTTCATGTAAATTCTAGAGACTCAAAAACCTGGTTAAGAGAAAAAAAGCACATTGTAGCTATTAAAAATTGGGGAAAAAATGAAGTTTTAAAGAAAAAACATCACAAATATTGTCTAATAGAGTAGGCAGTAAATTATAAGACTTATTTATTTCAGAGTGCTGCAAATTGAACATTCTAGATGAATTCTAAAGGTTTGGAAACCATCGTATAGTGGTTCTCTAACGGATGAAGGACACTTTAATGTTTTCTTTTATAATTCACTGATGGTTTAGAGACACAAATACTTTCTAGCAAGATTTTGAATTATTTCGATACACAGGATCAAGATGTAGTCACATTTCTGTCTTTATGACTGTCTTACACAATGTGAAAACATACTAAGTGATGTACAGGTTATTAAAATCCCTTTAGAGTATAAATCAATTAAAACTGAACATTTAATTTTAAAATCATGAATATTTAACTCACTAAAAATATCTGACTTTTTTTTTTTTTACATTTTTAGGCAACTTTAGTGTCTTGAATAAAGTATGCTTATTTAAACAAGTTCAGCTTTTAAGAGTTTTGAAAATATACCAAACTTTCCTTGATATGGATATTTGACATAGGAATTATGCAAATTCTCAAAATTTATATTTCTAATATTTAAAAAAATATTAGTAAGGAATACAGGGTTGATTTGAAGAAAATGATGATACATGAACGGTGATCCTCTGTACGTGTATACCCCATGCACTTTATCCTTGATTCATGGTCAGATAACATTTTCAGTATGCTAAGTATATACATTTTATGATTAATTCAAGTAGAAGCAGATTAGGCTAGCTTTGGAAGAAACTATCTCTTAATTATAGTAAGTGTTTATACTAAAAAGTATTATAGACTAAAGCATGATGTTAAAGTCTTGAGTTTTATCTCTAGCACAGTTAACTTACCACTGTTCAATAGCATAGACAGAATAATTAAACTCAATTAATATAAGCTTCCAACTTATGCCCTTGACCACAAAGAGAATGTTAATTGATGACACAAGAAAGAACAGTATAAATTTATACACAGTTGGGGATTTTGGGCAAAATCCTTATTGACAGTTCATTGATTCTATTGCCTTCATCAATGTAAAATTACATTTTAAGCTGCAGAAAGGCACATCTTAACATAAGCATTTGTGTAGGCAGGATGATAAAAATATAAAATAAAATTTGATATCAGTATAATGAAGTATATAAAAGCTGAACATTTGGGGCAGGCAGATGTGAGTTTCAGCATTGACTTTGCCAATTAATTTCTTTGTGAACTTGAAAAGTTATTTACTGTCTCCAAGACGTTTAATGGTAAGTGAGGATAATAATAGCTCCTTTTGTTATTGGATTGCTTGCTTATTTAATACTCACAACTGTACAGTGAATTTAAATGCTTAGTATAGTTTCTGGCACTTGGAAAACACTCAGTAATTATTAACCAAATTAGTATTTATGTTCAGAAATGATTAAAATGTTTTAAAATTTACTTGTGTGCACTTTGATAAAAACACAATGTCATTCAACATAAAAACAAGAAACACAGATATCAACACAATAATTATTATAAGTTGTGTTGATAGATTAATAGATTCAATAGACTCATGCTCATTTTAAGATCCCCACTAGATTGGAATCCTTTTTGCCTTTTCATGCTGTTCATGGGGTTCTCAAGGCAAGAATACTGAACTGGTTTGTAATTTCCTTCTCCAGTAGACCACGTTTTGTCAGAATTCTCCACCATGACCCGTCCATCTTGGGTAGTCCTACATGGCATGGCTTATGGTTTCATTCAGTTTGACAAGGCTGTGATCCATGTGATCAGTTTGGTTAGCTTTCTGTGATTGTGATTTTAATTCTGTCTGCCCTCTGATGGAGAAGGATAAGAGGCTTGTGGAAGCTTCCTGATGTAAGAGACTCACTGTGGAGAAAAGATCTCCTTCTGATGGGTGGGGCCATGCCTAGTAAATCTTTAATCCAATTTTCTGTTCATGGGTGTGGCTGTGTTCCCTCCCTCTTGTTTGGCCTGAGGTCAAACTGTCAGCCCATGCCTCCACCAGAGACTCCTGGACAATCATAGGCAAGTCTGACTCAGACTTCCTTGTGGACTTCCCTGAGGAAGTTCTGTAATCAAGTCCCACTAGTCTGTTTGCACCTTGGAAGAAACGAACCAACCTAGACAGCATGTTAAAAAGCAGAGACATTACTTTGCCAACAAAGGGCCGTCTAGTCAAAGCTATGGTTTTTTTCCAGTAGTCATGTATGGATGTGAGAGCTGAACTATAAAGAAAGCTGAGTGCCGAAGAATTGATGCTTTTGAACTGTGGTGTTGGAGAAGACTCTCGAGAGTCCCTTGGACTACAAGGAGATCCAACCAGTCCATCCTAAAGGAAATCAGTCCTGAATATTCATTGGAAGGACTGATGCTGAAGCTGAAACTCCAATACTTTGGCCACCTGACACAAAGAACTGACTCACTGGAAAAACCCCTGATGCTAGGAAAGATTGAAGGCAGGAGGAAAAGGGGGACGACAGAGGATGTGATGGTTGGATGGCATCACCAACTCAATGGACATGAGTTTAAGCAGGCTCCAGGAGTTGGTGGTGGACAGGGAAGCCTGGTGTGCTACAGTCCATGGGGTTGCAAAGAGTGGGACATGACTGAGTGACTGAACTGAACTGAGATTGAAATCTTAGGACTAGAAGCTATGCATTTAGTTGTATATTAATTCCCAAATGAAGCAGAGTGTTCAATATATTATAGGTTAAATATACATCCTTGTTGAATGAATGTGTTTTAATCATTCTTAGATTTCTAACTTTTGGAAAATATAGACAATTATATCTTATTTATAAATATGTGCTCAGTCATGTCCAACTATTTGTGGCCCCATGGACTGTAGCCTGCCAGGCTCCTCAGCCCATGGAATTTTCCAGGCAAGAATACTGGAGTGGGGTGCCATTTCCTACTCCAGGGGAGCTTCCCAAATCAGGGATCAAACCTGAGTCTCTTGCATTTCCTGCATTGGCAGGTGGATTCTTTACCACTAGTGCCACCTTAGAAGCCCACACTTATAAATTTCAAATATTTAAGTCACTAGTTTTCCTCCTAGAAGAGTAAACAAATTCTTCACTCTGATGTTTCTGAGTTTTTAGAAATTGCCTAAATATATTTTGTCGTGTTATAAATATACTTTAAAAATAAAAATTCAAAAATGCACTACTGCTAAATGTGATTTTATGGTGTACTGTAACTTATGACAATTCTGCAGTCCATGGGGTAGCAAAGAGTTGGACACAACTGGGTCCACACAACTGAAGTTCTAAATTGTTGCTATTAGCCAACAATATTAGCCAATTTCTGACAATTGTTTGGAGAAGGTGTTGAATGGATGATAAAATTACTAGCAAAACTTTTACCTAATAGGAATCACCCTTCTTGGTTTTGGAGATCATATTTTTTAATACAATCCCACAGGGAAATTGAAGATGATTGAGAGGCTTGCCAGGAAGCTCCTTTGGCACCACCTTTTCTAATTTTCTTCCCTTTTTTCACTCTTTCAGTTTGAGTTAATTGCCTACATTTTTAGGAGAATTGATGAAGTATTTTGTCATGTAATTTTTTCAAGAAACAGCTCTTTGTACTAATCTTTTGAATTTGTCATACATATACATCTCAAAATCAGTTATGATGCAATGTAGAAATAGAACTACAAATCACAGAAAATTAAATAAGAAGTTAATGGGGTATTAATTATAAGTAGAAAAATACATATTCGTCATCATAAACACTTGGGCCTCTACTTTTCTGGCCTAATCTGTACATGTATATGCAATAATTGCTATTTGCAGATTTGATAACTTTGGTTTAGTTTTAGTGGATCTCTTTGGTACCTTTAACCAGTCTACACTTTTTAAAAAAATAATTATTTGATTTTATTTTTGGTTGCACTGTGTCTTCATTGCTTTGTGTGGGCTTTCTCTAGTTGCAGCGAGCAAAGGCTACTCTGTTGCAGCGCAGGAGCTTCTCATCGTGGAGGCTCCTCTTATTGTGGAGTACAGGCTCTTGGTGCAAAATGCTCAGCAGTTGCAGAAGGTAAGTTCGGTCGTTGCGGTGTGCAGACTCGAGGGTGCACAGACTTCAGCAGTTGTAGCACAGGACTCATTAGCTGTGGCTTGTGGGTTTAATTGCTCCAAGCATATAGAATTTTCCTGAAACAGGGACTGAACCTGTGTTCCCTGCATTGGCAGGCGGATTCTTATCCACTGTACCACCAGGGAAGGCCAAGTCTACTCTTGATTTTTAAAAGTTCTTGATTCCTTTACATTTATCAATGCGTTTTATATGGCAGACACTGCTTAATGTTTCTCAAGCTGGTTTTATTAATAACTCAGTTACAGCAAAGAGTTTTAAGTTTATAATGTTTCTGACAATTTATGTATTGCCTGGTAGCAGAGTAGTCCTCTCTGTTTATTTACTTTTTTGACCAATTGATTTGATGTTTCACTATTTAGTAATTTTCTTCAAATCTGAAAATCCCAGTGTACATCTCTTCTTATAGATGCTGTGTAAGGGGTCTTCTCACCAACTCTATATAAGTCTGGCTACTCCATCTTCCTAGCAAGTTATATTTCCTTCTTGATTGTAAGTTTTCCACTTAGAAAACAATATAAATGGCTTCTCTGGTGCCTCAGAGGGTAAAGCATCTGCCTGTAATGCAGGAAACCTGGGTTCAATCCCCGGGTCAGGAAGATCCCCTGGAGAAGGAAATGGCAACCTACTCCAGTATTCTTGTCTGGAAAATTCCAGGGATGGAGGAGCCTGCTAGGTTACAGTCCATGGGATCACGAAGAGCTGCACATGACTGACCAACTTCATTTCTCAAAATTTGTGCTCCTTTATAAAATGATTTATTCTTAGTGAAATAGCTTTTAGAAACATTGCAAAACAAAAATTTTGAATTACAAGAATATTATCATAGACACCAAATGTATACATGAAAATTTATTTTCCCAAAGAATTCTGTTATATTAAAAATAATTTATTCTTATAAACCATGTTGAATTTCTAACAATTTTAATGTTTCTACTCAATAATTTTACATATTGCTTGTTTTCCCAGAAAATTTTAAATATTTATTCTGTAGTTACCAGGGTCCTTTTTTGATCTTTTCTAATGAATACATATAGTTAAATATCTCAATTAAATCTTCAGTGCACTGGATAAACATATCAATGAGTAGTTCCATATAAGTTACTTACTTCCAAACTCTGGGATTGGTACTTATAGCAGCATAATTAGTCTTTGACAATAGTGTCAATTAAATATAAAACATGTCAGCTGTTTCATACATTTTCATTTAGTTCTCAACCTTTTGTCTACTACAAATTATAACAAAATAATTAGACTTCAAGTTAACTTCTAAAGATTATCCAATATTTAGTATAAAAAAATGACTGGAAACTATTCCCAAGAAGTTTTCATTTCCTATAGCAGCCATAAACAAGATGTTTATTCTCTTATCAAAATAAGTTCTGCATATCAAAAATCTGAAAGGAGTATTTATGGGCGAAAATCAAGCTGATGGTAGGGCCAATGTTAGGAGGGAGGCAGAGGTTGGAGTGTTCTGGTGTACCAAGGAATGTGGTCAATCTCTGGGAAGTGGAAGAGGCAAGAAATGGATTCTCCTAGAATCTCCATTAGGAATTCATCTGCAAGGTTCTAGTTCCAGGGATGTAGAGGTCTTTGGTGTGGTAGGAGGGAACCTCACTCAATTTATTATAGTCAATGTTACTTAAACTATAGGGCTTGTGAGATATCACTGTCATAAAATATAGTTGCCTGGATTTCTATAAAAATATCTTACAATTATAATTAATATTGTACTTCTTTATTTATAGTGTGCATCATGTCACAAGATAATGTAAGATACAATAGGGTTTTCCAGAACAAAAGTGAGATTCTATGATATTTACTATAGTTTCAGTTATTCCTGATCTATTTAAATCTAAATATTTCTTATTTATGCATAGTTCACTAATTTCACGTTAATTAGAAAAGTCAGCTTATTAATTAGGTGTTATATGCTATAGTAGAATCATTATGGAGTTTATAGCCAAAAAATTTAGTTTGCATTATAACCTTGATTATCTGGTTGTTTAACTTTCCTATGTATCAGTTTCCTCTTTTGCAAAATAAGGGTAATAGGTAATTTTACAGGTATTTTTGTAAGGATAAAATGAAATAATTTTGCAAAGCATCTGGTTTTGGCATATCAGAAATGCTCAATGCCTGTTAGGTCACTTACCTGTAGTATATGAAAGACTGTATAGTGAATTTGCTTAATTTTGCTTATTATTATGATACTCTTACTCCACTCTGTCATCTGTAAGTAAAACTAGATTAAAGTATCTTGTCATATAATGTATGTCAGTTTTCAATAGCTTCATTCAACATTCTGCACTGATACGTAGAAAATACTCTAAATATATATACTACAAAAATAAATAACTACATTATTTGCATTATTAAATTTCAGAATATCATATCAGAAGAATGAAGTGGAATTTATGTTAAACAGCCACCCATAGAAATTGACAGGTGAGTACAGATATATACATAAAATTTTAATCACGTGTGACCCAGGTCTTCCAAAACCATTTACCCATAGAGGTCAGACAGCTCATAAGAGATTCTGTCCTTTCAGTACTCATGATGGTGACATCTGTTTCTTCCATTAAAACCTTAAAATTTGAACTGTTTTAACAATGTATTTCTAGAGAAATTAAAAATAAGGATCACTGAAGGGAATTTTAAAGAAATGAATTAAAACAATTTGATCAATGGAGTACTCAATGATAAGATACTTATACAATTATCTGATTTTTCAGTGTGGAAATAAAGAGGCCAAAAGAGTATCATTGATGTCTCCAAGATTTAAAAAGAAAGAAAGAAAAAGAAATATTAAGGTCATAGAAAGCACAGAATTCTTACAAAATTCCCAAACTACTAATAATTACTATTAATTGAAGATGTAGCTCAGAAGACAGCTACACAAAGTTCCTTTTGTGTTCTTCTATCCTTTTCCTACCATCAGTAGATTCAGTTCAGTTCAGTTCAGTTCAGTCGCTCAGTCGTGTCCGACTCTTTGCGACTCCATGAATCGCAGCATGCCAGGCCTCCCTGTCCATCAGCAGCTCCTGGAGTTTACTCAAACTCATGCCCATCGAGTCGGTGATGCCATCCAGCCATTGCATCCTCTGTCGTCCCCTTCTCCCCCTGCCCCCAATCCCTCCCAGCATTAGGGTCTTTTCCAATGAGGCAACTCTTCTCATGAGGTGGCCAAAGTGTTGGAGTTTCAGCTTCAGCATCAGTCCTTCCAGTGAACACCCAGGACTGATCTCCTTTAGAATGGACTGGTTGGATCTCCTTGCAGTCCAAGAGACTCTCAAGAGTCTTCTCTAACACCACAGTCCAAAAGCATCAATTCTTCGGCGCTCAGCTTTCTCCACAGTCCAACTCTCACATCCATACATGACCACTGGAAAAACCATAGCCTTGACTAGACGGACCTTTGTTGACAAAGTGATGTCTCTGATTTTTAATATGCTATCTAGGTAGATTTGTTTTCCCATATTATCAACCAAAAAGAAAAAAAAAGTTTTGCTTATATCTATCATAGAATTATTAGACAATATTTCTAGGCTCTCAAATTGCCATTTTCCCTGTAGCCTGCCAGGCTCCTCTGTCCATGGGATTCTCCAGGCAAGAATACTGAAGGGGCTTCCCATTTTTTCCTCCAGGGGATCTTCCTGACCCAGGGATAGAACCCACATATCTTATGTCCCCTGCATTGGCAGGCAGGTTCTTACCACTAGAGCAACCTGGGAAGGCTGTTTTCCCCAATTTCTAATAAACTGCTTAATGCACTGTATAAACAAAATAATGTTCTTTGAAGAGAGGGATATAGGCATGAATGCATAAGCAATCCTTAAAACATGACATCTCGATTTTACAACAACTAAAATAAATACTGGCTATTAATGCGTAGCTTGAAATCATTAAAAAAATAAGGATCTTGCAGATATGCTCATGCTATTGTGAATATTATTATTATTAACATGTTGATAATATCAATGCCATAGTTCTATGTTTTTAGAAGACTAATGATACACTAACATGAATTTTTGGAAGTATTTCAACTATAAAGGAGGTAGTCTAAGGAAGAATGGCATTTTTTGAAGTTTTTATAGGATTTGATAAATGAAGGAAATTGGATTCTTGACCTAAAATCCAATAATATTGTTATTTGATTTTATTATTCCAATCAAATTTACAGTGAAGGCAATGGCATGATTTTTCTATTTTTCAGTGCTTACTTCATTTTGGAATCAGATTTCAAGTATAATGATAAGTTGTAAGTTCTATACAGTCCTTGACCCAAATATAAAAGAATATACTTTTTATCAGCTAACAAAGATATAGAAGGAAAGATATTCTTAGATATAATCATGTAAAATTTCATAGTCACAAATTAAAACTAATGTGAGCATACTATAAAATATCTGAAATTAGGTAGATAATTATTTCAGTCCTCAGTATAAACAAAGCAATACAAAATATCTTCTATTTCAATAAATGAGAAAAAATGTAATCTGAACTGAGGCATTGTGCTTAGTTTATGAGAAAAATACTTGGTATATATCCAACATAATTATAGCTTTAGATAAGTACTGGATTATATCACATGAAAAAACTACTTTCTTGCTCATAGTGTTTTTTTCTTTTGTGATTTCAGTCCTACTGTGTGCATTATCATGGGGAATAGGCTCACACACAGGCTCAGACCCAAATAGGTGGTGAGTGCCCGAGTACACTGTGTCCTTTGTTCCAGGTTCTCTCAAGGCTGAGTCAGGATTTATTTTTTTCCTATAATCATAATTGCATTCTCTTACAGGTAATACATCTATGGCTGCTGCTGACCAACTGCTGCTGAGAATGATTTTTGTTTCCTAATAAGGAGGTTGTCATACCTCTTTTAAAATGGTATTCTTGCTTGGCATTTAGCCCAGAAAAGAATACTTTATTTTCCTAGATATTCCTGACATGATGTCCAAAGTCAGATGACCCTTTTCAAAGCTTCCCTGACCCCAAATATATATCCATTTTCTTGCCTTTACCCAGATTCCTCACTCACAGACACTGAGCTGGCTCTTAAATGCTCTTTAGTCTGAACCTCTGCCCTTCCTAAGAAATTCCAGCCTTGCCAATGTTTCCTCCATTATCCTCCTTTCTAACCTCTTTCACCCCAGCTCATCTCAAAAATGACATAATCCTCAAGATTCCACTTTAATCAGGCACATATTTAATATTAAGCCTAACATGCTAAGGTATAGGGGGTATAAAGATGAGCAAAACATAGTCTTTTCCCAAGGGAAGCTCATGGTATAGTAGTGCAAAAGTGACAGACAAGCATTATTAATACATAATAACTAATGAGATCATTGTAAGAAATAGGTATCAGGTTTAATGGTGCACATGAAATGGACCCTGTCTTACTTATAGAGCTTAAAGAGTGGTGAGTTATAAGGAAGGACTTTCTGCCTAAAGTATGAACTGGAAGATGACAGAGATGGTGTTCTGGGAAAGGGGCAGGATTACCAAATACAGAGAGACAATAGACAAATATCATATATTAATGGTGTGTGAGTGTATATGGGTGAATGAGACAAGGTCTTAGTAGTGAACATCTTATTTATTATCTTAAATACATTAGCCTTCTTCCTATAGGAAGAGTACACCAGAGAATTTTTAATCATGGGAATAGCGTGAGTAGATTTAAAATTTTAAAAGATTACTGTGATAAAAATGTGGATGAAAGAATGGAAGTAGATAATATATACTATACTACATTTAGTGTATGTAATACATGCATTATACTATATTGGACTTCTCAGTTAGCACTAGTGGTAAAGAACCCAGCTGTCAATTCAGGAGGCATAAGACATGGGTTTGATCCCTGGGTTGGGAAGATGCCCTAGAGGAGGGCATGACAACCCACTCCAGTATTCTTGCCTAGAGAATTCCATGAACAGAAGAGCCTGGTGGGCTACAGTCCACAGGGTCCCAAACAGTCAGACATGACTGAAGCAACTTAGCACGCACACATTATACTATGTTATACATGTTTATATCAAAACGTCAAAAAAACAACTGAAGTTGGACCTTATCTTATGACATATACAAAAAATAGCTCAAAATAGATAACAGACTTAAAAGTAAGAGCTAAAACTATAAAATTCTTAGAACAGAACCTAGGAGGAAATCTTCATGACATTCAAGGTAGTGATTATTTCTTGGCTATGGCACTGAAAGCATAGGCAACCAACGAAAAAAATAGGTAAATCGAACTATATCGAAGTTTAAAATTTTGGTGCCTCACAGGACACTATCAACAGGGTTAAAAGAAAACTCATGGAACGTGAGAAAATATTTGCAAAGCATATATCTAGTAAGAGAGTAGTATCTAGAATACATAACGAATGTATACAACTCAACAATAAAAAAAAAGATTGACAAAGAATATTAATAGTCATTTCTGCAAAGAAAATATAAATATAAGCAATGAGCATATCAAAACATGTTCAACAGCAGTAATCACAAGTCAAAATTACAATGATATACCATTTCATACCCATTAAGACTGCTGCTACAAAGAAAAAAAAAAATAACATAGACACAGAGAGAGAAAAAAAAGAAAAAATATTTCTACTACTACCCAAAGCAAAAAACAAGAAAAAATCTTGCTGAGAATGTAGAGAAATCAGAACTCTTGCACATCGTTGGTGGGAATGTAAAATAGTATAGCTGATATGTAAAACAGTATGACATTTTCTTAAAAAATTACAACTAGAATTAGCTTATATTCCAGCAATTCCATCTCTTAAGTCCCCAAAATAATTGAAAGCAGGGACTGAAGCATATATGTGTGCACTGATGTTCATAGAAGCACATTATTTGCATTGGTCAAAAGGCGAAAGCAAACCAAGTGACCACTGATAGATAAATGGATAAAAAATGTGGTCTAACTATATCTATGACTGTCTATAATGGAATGTTTGCTTGGCTGTTGTTTAGTCCCTCAGTTGTGTCTGACTCTGTATGGCCCCAAATGAACTGTAGTTCCATTGTCCATGGGATTCTCCAGGCAAGCATAGTGGCATGGGTTGCCAGGCCCTCCTCCAGGGGATCTTCCTGACCCAGGGGTTGAAGCCCCGTTTCATGCATTGGCAGCCTAAGCTTTTACTGCTGAGCTACCAGGGAAGCCCATAATGGAATGTTATTTATCCTTAAATAGGGGGAAATCCTGAAACATATTACAGCCTGGATGAACTTTGAAGACTTTATGCTAAGTGAAGCAAACCACTCACAAAAGGTCAAATAGCATTTGATTCCCCTTTGATGAGGTACTTAGAGTAGTCAGAGATAGAAAGTAGAACGGTGGTTTTCAGGGGCTGTGAGAAAGGGGGACTAGAGAGTTAAAGTTTAACTATAGTTATAGTTTAGCTTTACTATAGTTATAGTTCAACTATAGTTTAATGCATAGAGAGTTTACATATGGGAAGATAAAAGGTATTCTAGAGGTGGATGGTAGTGATGGTTTCATAACAAGGTGACTGTACTTAATTTCACCAAAATATATACTTAAAAGAGGTTAAATGGTAAATTTTATGTTATATATCCCTTCAGTCATGTCCAACCCTTTTCAACCCTATGGACTGTAACCCTCCAGGCTCCTCAGTCCATGGGATTCTCCAGGCAAGAATTCTGGAGTGGGTTGCCATGCCCTCTTCCAGGGGCTCTTCCCAACTCGGGGATCAAACGGGGCCTCCTATGTGTCCTGCATTGCAGGTGAATTCTTTACCCACTGAAACATCTGGGAAGCTCCCAGGTTATGTATATTTTACCACAAATTCAAAAAAAATTTGATGGCTTAAATTTGAACAGTATTATCCAGATAAAAGAGAATGACTTGAAAACAATTCAATAGACAAAATGGCAGCATGTGAGGAAAGAGAAGGGTAAATGCAATGATCAGTACCCTAAAGTACTGACTACTCTAAGTACTTTACCTGACTCCTTGTACATTTCCAGCAGTAATGGTCTAACATACTAGAGCTGGTATGGACGGTTCTCTTTCATACGGCTGGAGCTGCAAATCCCATGAACCAGAATGACAGAGATGGGGTAAGGGGGGCTCTCCAAAGCATCTCATGTTTTTAATAAGTTCCCTAGATGACTCAAAACTTTAGAACTAGAGACAAAAGAAAGATTAGGAAAATAAATAGAGACATCTGGGGAACACCAGTAATAAGAGGAGAAAGACACATGATCTTCAATATGAAGATAGAAGAAATGATCACAGATGCAATATAGATCAGAAACTGGGAAACTAACCTCACATGATCATGAAATATGGGAGCAATTAACTGAGTCAAATGCAGCAAGTAAGCCCACTAGATAAACACCATCTTTTCTGTGTTAAAAATATATATATAATGACACAGCAAAATGTAGTTATAGAATCATATATGCAATCAACATGGGTTGCTAATAGCTAAGAAGTGAATGGCAGATTATGGTTTAAAAATAAAGTTTAGTTAGAAGAGAGAGAAGAGACACAATAGCTAGAGGAATCATTGTGCAGTGTAGTGTGACTTGCTCAGTTGTGTCTGACTCTTTGCGACCTGATGGACTGTAGCCTGCCAGACTCCTCTGTCCATGGAATTCTCCAGGCAAGAATATTGGAGTGGTTTGCCATGCCCTCCCCCAGGGGATCTTCCCAACCCAGGGATCAAACCCCCCTCTCTTGCATGGCAGGCAGATTCTTTACTGTCTGAGCTACCAAAGATTAAAAAATTCATGTAAATGGGATGTGAGCACATTTATAGACTGAAAGTAGAAATCCAGTAGAAAGGATAAAAAGACAGACAGGAAAAAAAAGGAGAAGAGAGATGATGAAACATTCGGATGACAGCTGAGGAACAAGGCAGGCTTGATGACCCTGAGTTGGAGGTGTCTGGTTAAACAAACGTCTCTCCTGGCTTTCCAGATCTTGTTCAGTCTATGTACCAACTCACAGATTTCTTCAGTTAAAAGTAAAAACCTTTCACCTCCTAATTATTTTCTTTCCCAAGAAACTATGATAACACATACACTGTGCTTCAAATTTTAGCTAGAGGTTTTAAAAATTCAATAATGAAACATTTCTAATCATCCCATAGTTTGCTGTCTTTCCTGCCTCTGTTTGAGGCTCAGGAGCCTGGGAAAATTTATATTCCATTTTTAATTTTGCTTCCTCTCTCAGAATGAGTGCCTAGGGGCACATCCATACATGCACTTAGAAAGGAAATTTGCATATGTGGATCTACTCCAAGTGAAGAGTTAAAATGGGGCCAGCTGGCCAGAGCACAGCTATTATACCAATACCTCCTACAAGAAATCATAAGGTCTTTGCTGAGATAGCCTCATTTTCGGGTGCTGAATCCTGATTGTACTCTCATTTTATTTGTACCACACGAGTTGCACAAGAGACTAAGGAATGCTTCAGGGGTAATAGAAATGGGAAAGAGTACCCTGCAAGAAAAATCTCACCTCCAGCATCAGTAACAAATTATGCTGCTGTATGTCTATTTCCTTTTCAGGAAAAGGGACAGTTGAAGTAAGAATTCATCTACTTTGACTATAAAATATGCTCTAGGAAATTAGTTTTTGAAAATTTGATGCAGGAAGTCTATTATATTACTAAAAAGCATGGATTATGTTACTTAAACCATTCTGTGAAATGAAATCATTAAATTCCCAAGTCCCCAGAGAACACTGGAAGAATCTTTCTAACTCAAGTTTGTGTGTTAACATGTTTGATACCCTTAGAGAAATTCAGAAACAATTTCTCCCATGTGAAAAATGAGAATCCTGTTCTTGTTAATACAACGGGTAGACTGGAAGATTCAAGTAATTAAGTTTATCAGTGTGAATAGGAAAACGAAATATACACTTTTTATAAGGACATATACATGCATACACAAAAACAAGAGGTTTATCAAAGTGGCCCTTATATTGAACATGTTTAGTGTATTTTCCATTCCTTGGAAAATACTTATTTTCATTCTGCTTGTCTCCATTTTAGGAAAGCACATGTAAGATCAGTTATGTGTCTTTACCAGTGGTTAAAACTACAAGCATATCCAAGACATATTTTTAAAATCCACTGCTCCAATAAGCAATACACAATAATGAAATATTTCAGTTCATAGTTCATTACGTAAATGCTAAAAAAATAACACATAAAATTATTTACCACTGTTCATTATCTATCTTTGGTAGAGTTAGACACACCCAGAAAGATTCAAAACCTGTTTTAAAAACTAATCAGCTAATAGAAGTAATGAGAGGAATATTATTGACATCAAAATTTGTAATCATAAAAATTTTTTAAAAATATCCCCTTATGTCAAAATTGTTGTTCATGTTCACTTATATTTGACTAGTGTTTCTTCTTCACTCTTTATATCTGTCAATTAAAAAATATTTCCTGATTCCCTTCTCTTTCTTGTCATTTTCATTTGAGTGCTAGAGATAAGAGAGACAAAAAAAACGCTCTATGTTCTTTGAGTGTAAGTTCTAGTAAATGCATTTTGTTGCCCAAAGCTGACAATTCTTTCTATATACTGTCTTTGTTAAATGTTTCCCCATTTCTTTTTCCACTGTCTCTTTTTTTCTCTTTCACACTTGGGTTACTGAAATGCCTACCCAAGCAGTGTTCCTTTCTCTGGCATGTCTCCTTTTGAAGCCAATCTGCCTTCTTCTCCAATGGTTATATCTCTAAAAGAAAATTTTACTTTTGTCAGATCCCTGTGAAAAACTTTGAATTGTTCAGGATTGTCGGATTATTGGAAATTCCCCAAAATTGCTTTCAGGTTCGTCATTTTTGAAAAATAATTTGATTTTCCAGAATATTCTGCACTAAGATTAAACTAAACTAACACAGATTAAACAGAACTGCTTCCCGTTCTGGGTCTGCCCTGGGGATTTATGGCCTCCATGTCTTGGCCACTCCTGCACATCAAGGTTTCCCACTGTCTCCTCTCAAAATCTGAACTCATTTTGGAAGTACTGGAAGATACTACACGTTTCATGATGCTTTTCCCAAACCCCAATGTAATGTATTTTCCCCCATTTGTATTCTCACAGACTCCATTTCCATTTTCATAAGAGATTTCACAGTTATATTATTGTATATCTATTTTCTACATATTTTTAGCTTTCAGTATTCATAGGATAAGAACAGTAATTTAGAGGCAGAGGGGTTCACCCTTAAGCCTGATATCACAATTTATTTTCAGTGTTCATAATGACTGCTGGGTATTAACACAAAACATGACGATTTCAAGTACAAATCTACAAAAAATTTGGAACCCAGATGATTCTGGGTTAAAAAACAAAAACAAAAACCTAGAAATGTCTTCTGGTTTCCCCTTCCTATAAAGGGACATATTATATTAATCCATGAAAAATAAGTAAGCTATATCATATTGCATTCATTATATGTTGACTAAACCTATGCAGTATATTTTATTACTGCTGTATTATAATCTTTTTTCTCATTGCTGACTTTTCAAAAATGAGTTTCAATGAAAGCGTTAAGGCTTTATTACTATAGGTAAATTTCCTATTAAAAGAATCTTATTTTTCAGGGACCAACAATCCTGCAATTTAGATGTAGAAATTAACTTTATGACACATTTTCTTTCATCTCATAAAAAGAAATTGTCCAAATCCAAAGGAAATAAGGCTTTGAGTATAGATGAATGTTAATAAATATAAAAATTCAAGTTACTGCAATATCACTTTATGTTACTCTACTGATTTTCATTGCCAACAAGTGCATTAATGTGTAGTATTTTCAGGGAGAGTTAAAAGAGTGAACATTTTTTTGGCAGATGGTAGTAAAGTGTTCTAATTATATCTACAAGAATATTGTAGTCTGCATTTGCTATAAACATACACAAGTTTGGATACAAACTATCACAAAAGATAAATCATTTAGCACAGTTCCTGGTACCTCATAATTCTCAAAATCATGTTAAGGATTTGGTCAAAATTGTAGTATTGAATATCTTATATATGAAATTCATCACTCTCTAGATTACCAAACAAACACATGGAAGATAATTTTCAAATTCTTTCAAATGTGTTAAATGCATTTTGAACTGCTCATCTTCCGTTATGAAATAAAATTCTCATGATTACTTGAAATTTTACCATTATAAATTCAGTTATAGATTTGAGTTGAATTAACACAAACTTATGAAACTGAAATCTGAAGTTTGAACTTTTTCTCAGGTTTAGAAGAAATTGACAATTTTCTAATATCTCAACTCATTGAATTGAACAGTATAATCATATTTGACCAACCAAATACTTTTTGGTAAATTTTGTTTTAAAAAATGTATCTGCTACATGTAAGTAGCCTGAGTCAGACACATATCTGAAATTACAAACAAACCATTCCAAAGAACTAGAATAACTTCAGTCTGAATAGTTTATCTACAGTAGTAAATGTTAGTAAATCAGTTTTTATTAAATCTGATACATCAATTATAATCTTACCTGGTTGCAAACTGTTTCTAGAACTGGAAATAACTAATTATTTGCATCCACTTAACGGAAAAAGGAAAAAGAAAGAGAGGAATGAGCACTTTTACTGTAGTGTCTTCCAGAAACTAATTTCTTTCACATAGAACATTAGTTGATTCCCAGATAGTACTTAAATTAGCATGAGGTTTGGGGTCACAATTTCTATGATTATTTCTGTTTCCAGTAATCACATTTGAGTACCCAGATACGCCACATTCCAAAGCAATTGAATTCCTTGTGTGCAAAATAAAGAAAATTAAAATGTGCACAAGAACCATGATTCTTATGCAATGTATTCAAATAAATAAATACAAACTGTTTTCTTTAGTGGCTTCAGTAGTATTACCAATCAAGGTAGTGAAATTTTTAGCAAAGATGAATTCAAGTTTTGGATGGGAAGAAAATTCAGAAACATAGGCATTTAGTATGGTTTCAATACAGTGCGCGGATATAAATATGGTTAACAAAATCATTAAAAATAAAAATAACTTAAAGTGACCAATCTTCAATATTTGATTTATATTTTAAAAGTAAAATTTTGACCAAATTTCCAAATTAACATGATAATAAAAAGTTACAAATTTATATCCTGGTATATTGAAATCATCCTGTCTCTATATGTTTCTCTTTCCAGATAGCTAGTGTATTGAAAGTGATGACTAGTTCTATTGATATTTCAGCATTTTTAATAAGCAGTGCCTCTAGAAAGTCTCCCTGAGGGTCCATGAATGAGTATTAACCTAATAAGACAAGACCTACTCATTAATTTGCTTATTAAAAGAAAAAAGAATATGAAATCTGGTCATTATATTAAAGGTGAATCAAAACTGATCAGTTTCTAACAAGGACTCTGGTCAATTGTCAAGAAGTCACAAATGTAATGTCCCTGGATACTTTACCAGCCTCAGTTTCCAGCTGAATTTGAAGACCTGTGTACATTTAACAATAAGAGAAAATGTTAAACATTTAACATAACATAGCTTAGAGTTGCACGATCTTGCTGCTTCTTCTGAAAGTGGTCAGAATGACAGTCACCTGGTCACACGTATGTTATCTTGCTTTACAGGGTTTACTGCTGTTTGGCGGCTGTGTTCTCCTTCTCAGAAGGCATTTCACTCTCTGCCACTTTTCCTCATTGCCTTGTGGTCTTCACACAGTGATTTTTCGCAAACGCAGCTATTCTTTCTTGTCAGCAAAGTCTGTCTGCTGCTGTCATTGCACAGTCATAAATATTCTGCTTCAAATCAGGCTGAAAAACATCCATACAAAAATTCTCTGACTCATTCACATGATGGAAATAATATAATTTCATGGTGTAATTAAATAATTAGTTAGAAAACCATTCACAAGCCAGCTCAGTTATCAAGGCGAGTTGCTTTATTCATGACTTGGCTGTCATTAGATAGTAAAGAGTCCAAGTGAAGTTAATGTTCCCTAACTGGAACTGTCCAAGGCCATCATGGTTTCTTCAGAACTGATGAGGTAGAGGCTTGCTTTAATGAATGCTTAATAATCTAGCCTTCATTTTAAAATGAAATCAGTATTTTAAAAAGCCATTTTCAGAGACACAGTATTCTTTAGATTTAAATGTATTAGTCTGAACACAAAATAAAATTCACACATATTGCTTGTAGTGTGCTTTTTTAAGATATCTATTGCAAATGTCCAAATCACTCTATTGAACTCTACATATAACTGCATAAAGCGCTGTGGCCAGGCTCTTTTACAATGACAGAGTATCTTTAAGGATGTGCATTGTTATATATATATCACTTACTTTACCTGGTCACCAATGAATTTTTTCAAAAGCCTTAGCATTTCAAAGATTAAAAGTATTATCAATTTTAATTCTACATATTCCTATACATTTTTGTCAGTAATAAACAAACTTTTATTAAATAAAAATTTGTGAATTGGTTAATAAATACACAAAGATGAATTTATAAATGGGTTGCTTTAAAATATTATCATCTACAGTCCCCTTTTGATTTTTTCTGATATAAATCAAACTATAAAATCATACTTTTATAATTGTCAACAAAATGATCTAATCAATAATGCTCATGGAGTATTTATTACACAGTGTGGATATTACAGAGAACCATATGTGACAATCTTAAAAATAATTCAAAGACCTAAGTTACCAGGCACTTATTTCCAATCAAAGGACAGATTATTAACCTTTGACTTCTCCAAATGTAAAGGCACCAGGATCTTCACCAGTTCTAAGAAAGGAATTATGCCTTTCAAGGCCTGCAGAAGGAATGCAAGTAGGTAAGACTCAGTGATACTGAAGCAAGGAGATGGATGTCCTGGAGGTCACCACTCAGCTCAGAGACGAGAGTTAGACCACAGCTCCAAGTAGCAGAGAATGAAATGAGACTCCTGAAGACAACACATCATAGGCCAACTTATATTTTCCCCAACCTTTTCTTTGTACTAATGCTTTCCCATGCCACTACTCATAGTTCTTCTAATCTGGATTTCTTTCCTTCCAAATCCACCAAATTATAGAGTAGAGCAACAAGCACATGGTATCTCCCCTACCCAAAACAAATGCACAGTCCCTTTATCTGTCTCTCTATCTTCTTAGCCATCTATTGTTGTTAGTGTTAAGAAAACAGAAGTAGGGTTAAACATTTACCTTTTTCCTTCACCTGGCTCTTTTTGTATATAATCATAGATGGGGAGTAGTGAAAACAAACAACACACACACAAACTCACACATACTAATGCATGGACTACAGACACATACACAAACAGACAAATGAAAACCTATGTGTCCGAAGGAAAGACCAAGGAAATATCACAGAAATAGGGCCAGGGCTTTGCACTTATCGTGGGAGCAATTGTTGGGAAGTGTGAGTGGAGAAATGGAGCCAACCTTGGAAAGCTCTGGACATGAACTGTCCTGGGGCTGCTGAAAACAGCAGTAGGAAGAGCTCCCATCTCTGACTCTTTCTCTTTACTCTTTTTTTTTTTTTTTTTTCTTTTAAGTCCATTTTACCATCAGCGGCTCCACCATGCACCAACCGAGGGAGTTTGTGATTGTGTAAGAGGTAAAAGAAGAATCCTAGACAGCATTCTCCAGAAGGGAGAGTGAGGAGAGCAGGAAATTTCAAATGCAGGAGCAGGAAAATGATTGGGGCAAGAAACATTGAACACTGATGACTTTTTTTAGGTGGCTGTTCTAAAGTAAGATCTGTGTGTGTGTGGGTGTGTGTGTGTGTGCGTGTGCGTGCGTGCACTCAGTTGTGTCCAACTTTTTGCGACCCCATAGACTGCAGCCCACCAGGCTCCTCTGGCCACGGAATTTTCCAGGCAAGAAATAACTGGAGTGGGTTGCCATTTCCTTCTCCAGGGGATATTCTGGACCCACAGATCAAACCCAGATCTGCACTACAGGCAGTTTTCTGCATTGCAAGTGTATTCTTTACCATTCTTTTCAGGAAAATAATATAAAAGGTATCATGTATCAGTGAAAGAGGGCTTCCTGGTGGCTTAGTTGGTAAGAATGGGAAGAATTGATGTTTTTGAACTGGGGTGTTGGAGAAGACTCTTGAGAGTCCCTTGGACTGCAAGGAGAACCAATCAGTCCATCCTAAAGGAAATCAGTTCTGAATATTCATTGGAAGGACTGATGCTGAAGCTGAAACTCCAATACTTTGGTCACCTGATGCAAAGAACTGACTAACTGGAAAATCCCCTGATGCTGGGAAAGATTGAAGGCAGAAAGGGGCGATAGAGGATGCGATGGTTGGACGGCATCACCAGCTCAATGGACATGAGTTTGTGTAAACTCCAGGAGTTGGTGACGGACAGGGAATCCAGGTGTGCTGCAGTCCTGGGGTCACAAAGAGTCAGACATGATTGAGCGACTGAACTGAACTGAATTATTTTTTAAGCTTTAAGAGCACTCAAAGCAACAAAATTAAATGAAGAATAAAAGTTCTCAGTGTTCACAGTTTAGTTTTACACACACACACAAATAAAAAGAGCACAATTTTTTAAAATGAACTCACGGTTCCAAAAAGTGACTTTTCCATTTTTTAACTTAGCAAAGACTTTCAGAATGTTATGTAAATCTTATGATAAAAATGAACTCTACATTAAGCAACATATCAAGGAAAAGGAAAACTAAAATAGTACATAGCAAGCAGGGCACTAGAAGGCAAAACAAGGAAAAAATACCTGTATTTTATACACTGAATCATTATCCACAATAGTATAATTGGCATAAAGTAAAACAAATGATCTGGAATTTTACAATGAGGAATATTTTTTGATACTTCAGTAATTCAAATGTGTTTTAGATTAGTAGAGAAAATGAGAAATATGCAAATAAATAACCATTTCAAGAAAGATTGCCAATAATAATCCCTGCTGTGACATACTACATGTATATTATATGAAACGAAGCGAAGCAAACAGAAAAGGGAGACTAATACACAGTAAGAGTTCAACATTTCACGTGGCTTTGCTCTTTTGTTTCATCTCAATTCCATGACACCTAGTTTGCCATTTATTGTAAAGAGGATAAAAATGAAAAGGTTTTTAAAATATCTCTGTTTAAGGCATATGTACACTGACTATACTTACTCACTCAAAATTTTCTTAAATTTTTTCTGGACAAAAATTATCTTTTGAAATATTGCTATTTTTAACAATGAAATTTGAAGATGAGTGGCTATTGCTAACATCTAGTTTACCATACCTGGAATCGGAAAACAAACATGTATGCAATTAAGTTAGGCTAACTACACATTACTAAGCCCCACTCTGTCCCAAGAACTGACCAATGGAGAGTGTATCCCACAAACCCTCTTGGTGTCACTTCCTGCCGGCAATTGATGGCACACAGGGATTGCTAAAACCGTGCTGTCCCTTCCTTCAAATCTTCAGCAGGTTTTTGTGTATGAAGTTTATAATATAAATGTTCATGACGGCTTGCTAAATATAAAAAAAGAAACAAAAACTCATGAAACAAGCAATCCCTCCTATAAACCTTGCCTGACACAAACATGCATATGCATCTCATAACCTTAAAGAATGTTAAAAAAACACATCATTTGCTTCTTCAGTTCTCCTATGTTTGCAGATACAAAAGATAAGCTTATGACACCAGTTTAAAATTACTTAGGTTAAGGATACTAATGATCTTGAGATGTTGAAAATATAGGGAGTATTTTATTTTAAAGTACTTTTATTTTACAGTACTTTATTTTATAATACTAATTAGATTACCTCATAGGAAAGATATATAATATACCAGGTTTGGGTTTTCTTTTTTAAAAATCCAAATTGTAAGACTAAAAGAATTTTTGTAGTCTGGACTACACTTAAAAAGGATAAGCACAAGAATTATACTACTATTGTTTTTACTTAAGGAGCTATTTAGATCAGAATTAGAACAAAAATTTTAAAGGGAAGAAGTACTTGTTTATTTGAACATAGATTTGATGAAACTGCATTATTTGTGGAGGTAGAAATAAAATATCTCACTGTAGTAGTAAATAAATTATAACTGAATAGCATAATACCAAACTATAATTTCACCCAAGCTTGTAGTTTATTAAGTAAATATACCTAATCACTATATCAGCCAGTTAATGCAAAGATAAAAAAAACCTAGTACATTTTCTTTGATAATTTTTAAAACTAACATCAGAATAAATTCAGTTGGATCAATGGAAAAACTAGGCTTCCCTGGCCGCTCAGTGGTAAAGAATTCACCTGCCAAGCAGGAGATGTGGGTTCAGTTCCTGGGTCTGGAAGATCCCTTAGAGAAAGAAATGGCAATCTACTTGTTTTCTTGCCTGGGAAGTCCCATGGACAAAGGAGCCTGGTAGGCTACAGCCCATGGGGTCCCAAAAGAGTCGGACATGATTTAGCGACTAAACAACAACATGGAAAAACTAGTAACCATTGTAAATTAATATTAAAGCATCATATTAAAAAAAAGAGACATTACTTTGCCGAACAAGGTCTGTATAGTCATAGTTACGGTTTTTTCAGTAGTTATGTATGACTGTGAGAGCTGGACCATAAAGCAAGCTGAGCACCAAAGAATTGATGCTTTTGAACTGTGGTTTGGAGAAGACTCTTGCGAGTCCCTTGGACTGCAAGGAGATCCAACCAGTCCACCCGAAAGGAGATCAGTCCTGGGTGTTCATTGGAAGGACTGATGCGGAATCTTCAATATTTTGCCCACCTGATGTGAAGAGCTGACTCATTAGAAAAGACCTTGATGCTAGGAAAGATTGAAGGCAGGAGGAGGAGGGGACGACAGAGGATGAGGTGGTTGAATGGCATCACTGACTCGACGGACATGAGTTTGAGCAAGCTCCAGGAGCTGGTGATGGACAGGGAAGCCTGGCGTGCTGCAGTCCATGAGGTCGCAAAGAGTGGGACACGACTGAGCAACTGAACTGAATTGATTGTAAATGCACTCCATCGTTTCCGTTTATATCCTATGTGAAAACTGTGGCAAATGCAGTTTATAACAAAGTGTTTTTAAAAGGCATTGACATATAATAGTAAGAAATAGATTTGATGATTCAAATATCTTTTCTTGATTAAATTTCATTTGTAACACACACTCAACCTTTCTGTTGTTGTTGTTTTTCTTACCCAGTTTGAAAAATATAAACCACAAAATGCAGCTGAGTTACTCTTTTAGGTGGCTACATCTATATGATTGGCAAGCTTGGCCCCCATAGGATGATTGGGCTAATCGCTCCTGTCTTTGGTGCTGGGATTCATTTTTTGTCCCACATCTCCTACTATTATAATTGTCACAGAGCCTACATTTCTGTAGATAGAGGTATGTTCAAAAGCCTTGAAATCCTCTTTGAATTAAGGCATGGTCATTATATCACTCTCGTAAAACATAATGCCATGAACAAACTAACACTTCAGAAAAAATAAATTGCAGGCAACACAATTGTAATTTTCTTGTTGAACTGCAGGTTAAAAGGAAAGCCAAAAGCAGAACGAGTCTGAAAGAGTGGTATAATTTATCTACTTCACACTTCTCCCAGGTTAAGTTTAAGCAGATTGAGTGAATTCCTAATGTTATGAACAATTAGAACAATGAAAAATTTTTTAAAACTCTTAGGTAATATAAATCAACTGTTCGAAGAATAATTAATGACATGACATTTCACTGAATTGAACATTTTCAACATGCAAAAAATAAATAATCACTTTAAAATACCTTTGATTTTCCTATATAGACAAATACCATATCCTTGCCCTCTATTTGATATAGTTATCAACTCTAGCTGGCTCATTGTAGTACAAAAAATTTTGACAACAAAATGTTCTTTTATATACTGTGCATGAAATAAATAGAGTAATCATGACACAGGGATATATAATTTAAAGATCCATGAAGCACATTCAACTTAATAAAAACCATAATAAGACATCATGAAACATAATCTAATAATAATGTAAAAGCACACATATGGCTTGTGTGAATAAGTATATAGGAACTTTTGCATCAAGATTCTATACCCATTGGGAAATTAAAAAATTAAAGAGGAACATATGAGACCCCAAATTCCAAATTCTAGTTAATAGAGGTGCTCAGTCTTTCAGTCACATCAGACTCTGCTAAAACTGTGGTACTGCCCAATTATAAGAATACATGTACATATATATATATATAAATTATTATATAATTATTAATAAACACTGTTCCATTGTGATATTTATAGGTTTGCCATAACTGTGGTACAGAGTATGCACCACATACTCTGATATCTTATTTGCAATTTTGAAATAATGTTTTTAAAGAGGTTATCTTTAGCATGTGTCTGACATTGTAATTAATTAAAATAAATGAATACAAAGTATGTGAAAAGACATACTACTAATTGAAGCACCATGCAAAATACCTGGAGATCAGACTTAGGTTATTGCTTAATTTACCACATAAATATATTTTTTCCAATTATTTTTGAAAATGTTTTTCTTCATTCTTTGGCACTGTAAACACTTTGCTTTTAATATTATTCATTGCACATTTATATACTAAGTTTTAATGTAATTTTATTCTTAAAATATTTGCATAGAAATTTACAATATAAAATTTGAATAAAAATCTACATTGTTTAACTTTAATACATATATTCAATTTCTGTCAGTGTGATTTGCATTTTTCAAGTTATTTACAAAAATGTGCATAATATATGACATATCATGATATAGTATTTTATAAATATGAAGACCTTAAATTTTTTTACTTAGTTGTCTAGATGTTACTTTTTATCCAGTTCAACAAACAAAAATGTACTTCAAACTACTAGACTGCATTTATATCATGCCTATGAATACCAGTATTCAATAGGTAAACAGAAATCTGCACCTCAGTATGTGTGTAGAATCAGTTCATATTTACAGAGATTCAAATTATTTAATATCTTTCATTTTTCTCTTCTAAAGTATTTAATGTGTTCTAGCATATGATAAAATGGCTATCCAAGGCATATAATAGGTTTTAATGAAACTCATTTCAAAAACAACTGATCTTAATTAATTTAGTAACATTATTTGAAACAAACAAACAAATGAAGTGAAGTGCAAGTTGCTCAGTCATATCTGACTATTTGCCACCCCATGAACTATACAGTTCCTGGAATTCTCCAGGCCAGAATACTGGAGTGGGTAGCCTTTCCCTTTTCAAGGGGATCTTCCCAACCCAGGCATCAAACCCAGGTCTCCTGCATTGCAGATGGACTCTTCACCAGCTGAGCTACCAGGGAAGCCCAACAAACAAACAGAGATATAAAATTTAATCATGAATTAGGTCAGCCTATTATTTTTATTTTAAATAACAATTATAATTTTATCTTTAAATCAAATAGCATCTAAAATTAAACAATTGTAATGAATATTGACAACAGGAAATTGATTTGATAGTAAGAAAAAAAAGAGAACATAGCAGGAGGAAAAGATCTCCCCCATCCCCTGCCAAAATCTAACTTTCATTTTGATTATATTAGATATTTTTAAAAGGTGCTTTCTTATGTGTTATTCCTCAAATTATCCCACATTAGGTTGGTATTCTTAAAATGAAGTGCATTTTTCCTATTTATCATCAGATTGTCATTGAAATATTTTGATAGTCTCTATGTCTTTTGACTTGTTGGCTATGAAAATGTATCTTTTACAAACAAAAGCACAATATCAACATATATTGATGTATTAATATTATACATTTAACATGTAATTGGTTCTTAATTAGGAAAGAAAATTGTGTTTGTAAAAGAAAAAATTGCTTAGTATTTAAAAATCCACAGTTATGTAATTGTATTCCAATATTCTTTAGTGAGTAAAAGTAGTGACTGAACATAATTTTGAAATATATGAATACTACATTTAATGATGAAGAATTAAACATGTGGCCATAGAATCAAACAGCTTCACATTCTCAAGCCATGATCACTCCAAAATGTTCTAAGAGACCACAAGAAGTAGATACTTCATCATCCAAACGTTTATCAAGGTTAAAATGAAGTTTATTTGGAGAGAAAGAATTTATATTTTCAATCAAAACAGCTTAAAGACTTATGAAATTGTGCTGTTTGGGGTCAGAAGTACAATTCTAAAGCCATTTCATTTCAAACCTTTTGTTGTTTGTCTCTAAGTTTTAACAAAATATGTAAAGTATATATTAATAATGATCTATTTTTATTATACTTCAAGTGTGAAGATAGGTCAATTTTTAAGAATAGACATTTCCTAAATGATAATTGATGTATAAAAGAGCTTAGAAAAATGTCTATATATGTTGAAAAAATACTGTATCCTATCGTCATGGTGCCTCATGACTAAATGCAATGATATTTAAAATATTAAAAATCTGCCACTGAAATATACATGCAGTCAGCTCCAGAGAAAAGCATGTCCCTGTGTCAGAAACTGCCCTGAGGAATGTATTATTCCTTCTGGATTACTTTTTCCCTGGAGGAAACATTCTCATTAAAAGGATGAACTGATTTTCTCACACCCAGGGGAAAGCACAGAGTGCCCAGAAAAGCTTTCTAAATAGATAAACACCTCACCAGGCTTAAAACACCAGAAGCATATCTGGGAAACGCCTGAAAATTTCATCAGTATCTCGATTAAGGCAGACTCTGAACAGTAACGGCAGAGCAAAACAGCAATCACTACTTTCCTTAATTATTTAATAAAAATTAACCAAGTATACCAGCAAAGCAAAACTAGTAATTAAAAATTGGTACTTTTATGTCTTAGTGTTCATTTTCATTTTTCTGTAACCAGCTGAAACTTTTCTAGGAAAGTGAACTAAAAGTGGAGCCATTTGGAAAGTTATTTCCCATGTTTATTATAAATATATTTAAAATTCAATAGTAATATCCCCAGTGGCACAGTGGTAAAGAATCTGCGTGCAGGGCAAGAGATGCGGATTCAGTCTCTGGGTCAAGAAGAGCCCCTGGAGAAGGAAATGGCAATCCACTTGAGTATTCTTGCCTGGGAAATCCCATGGACAAAGGAGCCTGGAGGACTGTAGTCTATGGGGTCACAAAAGAGTCAGACACGATTTGGCAACTAAGCAATAACAGAGTAACATTCCAAGTGGTTCCCTGTTATAAATTTGCATGCCAAGGTACTAAATGTTCACATAATATCTTAATTGGCATTTAGCCATCCTTGAAGTTTTAGGCTAGGCACATGGTACTGTGACAGGCAACTGTAGGATCTTCATAGTTTTCACATAATTCACCTTAGTCTGTAGACATCTATAAATATGTGAATTCATTTGGGGAGTGCCTACTAATTCCATGGTATTTTCCTAGGATCTGGTAATAGTTATAGTCACTATCGTAAATATCTCTTTTTCCTACTCTACCTTTTTATAGATGAATTTCAGCAAGTTAATTAGAGAGAAAAATAATGGATTAATTATGGATTAATAAATTATTTGTTGCACTGAATATAATATTTGTATAGAACAATATAAATATCACAAGAGGATATTAGTATGGTCTTTTTATTAGGTACGAATGTCAGCTTGCTATATTTCCAATAATCTTTCAGAACATTTTTTTAATGTGCTTGAGTTTCCATTCTCTTCTTATTAGAGAAGGCAGTGGTTTAATTATGTTTATTGTTGATTTGTCATTGTTACCACTTTAATGCTAACCATTAGAGCTGTTTATGACAATCTATAATGATCGCTTTAAGTATCTGAAGAGGAACACACATTGTCACTGAAAGTAGTAAATAGTTACTATAATGATATTTGAAAATATTGAGAAAGTAATTTTATTAATGGATTAACAACTAAGTGTATACCAGAACAGATAAAAGGAATTCAATATTATCTATACTATTAATCATTATGTTGGAGAGAAACTGCTGTATGTAAATGCTATATTAAAATGATGTATATGTCATGTATTTATTCTACCTTTTGTAGTTAACTCTGCAAAAAACTTAAGCGTAGAAGCTTAAATATTATATATATTACAGATAGTTGATATAACTTTGACATTTATTATGGAATCTTATCTAATAAAAAAGTGTTCTCAAGAATGTTTGAATTAAAAGCAAAATAATGGAAATATCTCACACATAATTTCAAAATGTGTTAAATGTAAACAAAATAAGCAAATATAATAAAATTATAAACAACATTCAATTTTTTGAGAGATAAATACTGATCATATATTTTTGAAATACACTGAAAGTTCAGTATTATTTGAGTAAGTTCATGTAAGTCTATGAATAAGAATATGTAATAAAGTCAGTAAGACTACATTAAGTTCTTTCCTTTTCAGAGAAGTTGTACCTTTAAATTTACTGTAAAGTATCTACAAGTGACTATTGATTTTATAAACTGTTACAGAGACATTGAAAAATACTTTCCAAACTAATATATATATACATACCTACATATAAAGAGGGAGAGAAAACAGTTTACATACATGCAGCAGAAAAAGAAGAAATCCAAGTTTTCTGAGCTCTTCATAAACCAAGTGCATTGTATTACTTTTCACAAATTGAAAATGGGCAGAGATTCAAAGAAAGTTACAAAAGGACATACTATCTGTAATGGGAAATGGAACATAAATTTAGAATTTTAGTATCATCCTCTGCTTCCTTGCCAGTGGCTACCGTTTGGTATAAAATAGCAGCAAATAATATGCACTTATCATTTTGTTATTTCAGGCACAGCTTGTTAGCTTTCAACAAAGGAAAATGCTAAGTTTACATGATTGATAAACCAAATCAAAAGTAAAAATAAAAATCCAACTGACAGTGTATTTGTATAGTAAACCTAATTCACATTTTGTTAGAAAAATAATTTAAAAAGATGAAATCCAAATTTTCTTTACAAAATATGTCAGTTTAGTCTTAAAAAGTGAACATAAATCTTGAAAGAAAACAAACATTTGGAGAGCTTGGGAATCTTGTTACATTATCTTTTACTTCCTCTAGACATATATACCAATTCACAGAAAACTTATCAATAGCACAGTCAAGTAATACCAAAACTATCTTTCCTCTACTCATTATTTTGCTCTGCTGCTGCATTGAAAACATAGCCTTGGAAATTCTTTCTCCCTCTTTTTTTGGTCCTAAATCTGTTGTATCAGATTTTCCAAGTTGTATTTTCCTTCCTGGAAGTGATTCTCATAATATTTGATGTTGACATATTTTTATTGAATTGACCTTTTACAGTATTTTCAAGTACATGAGCAGTTAGTTATTTGGGGAAAATCTTTTGTTTTGAGCTGCAATTATAATATTCCCTCTGTAAGAACATACTTTTAAAGTTACTATTGCTCTCCTTAGAAAGTCCAGGGATAGTTTACAAAAATAGCTCTTGGAAACTCCAAGTCACTATAAATCTTTAACATATTTACATTTTTAGTAGAGCATTCATGTACAGTAAACTGGTTCCATCTGGTTGTAAATTTATTCATTCTTATTTTTTCTTTATTTAATCTAGATTTCTTTATAATATAAGCCTACATAGAATCTGCTACTTCATATGTTATATATAAAGAATTAACAACTCAGAGCTCCTAGAGAACAAAGCCTAAAAAATCTTTGATACATAAATCTTAACACTGAAGAAACAAAGGTAATTTAAACATAGCTGAAAGGTGAAATGCTTTTGCGGTCCAGCAGATAATATTAAATTATATGAAGTTGCTAAGCAAAGGTAATATAGAGGGTGCTTTCTAGCCTAAATGCATTCAAATTCAAATTTATTTTTTCTAAATGGAAATAAAGTTGCTTTGATCAAATAAAACAGATTTTTCGGGCTTTGACCTGTATGCTTTAGTGTTACTAAGTACACAATAGTGGCATTTTGGTAACATTCAAAGATGTTTCACTTTTATATATAGATGCTGTGTATTTAAGATTATTAATGAGCAACACTTCCATAATGACAATTTAAATCCATGACTTCACACTCACATTGTTATGTTTACACAGCACTTAGATTGTTTATTTGGAATGATTTGGGATAATTATTAATTTGACTTCAAAATTCATGTTAAGTTAGCAAATAGGAGAAATATATCAAGTTCTTTTCAACTTTTCTTTTGGGGAAGAATGAAATGATTTGAGTTGCAAGAATTAAACATAATAATAGAGACTGTAGTACCTTTGAAAATGGGCAGAGAATTTTTAAATAAAGGTGTAGGTCAAAGCCATATGGGACAATAAGATCACATCCTATGCAAAACAAAAGATAAAAATTTTCAATGAGATAAACACTTAAATAAAGACAGGGTTCATTGTAGAAAGTCAAAATTCTTCAAGGCATATGAAACAAGAAATTTAATAAAATATATACTTTTACATAAACACACAATAATGGTTTACTGTATGTACAATTTTGTTAGCTTCGGAGAAGATATCCCAATACTCAGTATTTATCTTTTACATTTTTTTTTCTTTTAAAAGTTTCTAATGAGATACTAAATTTTCACCTAAGACTTAGGGCTTTTAAATCTTAACTGGGTAAAAAAAAAAAATTGTTCTGATTAAATGAGTTTAAATGGCAGTATGGTGAGTGATTTTAAATATTCTCTGACATACATGAGTAATTTCTGAATCAAAATGTTCACATTTGGAGCCACTTATGTAAATATACTATTCACTAGCTGTGAAAACTTGGGGATAATTATAAAATTCAGGATACAGTTTGAATGAAACCAAATTTAATTTATAATTTAACAAGTGTTAGTTCGTAAATGTGTGGCTCAGACGGTAGAGTCTGCGTGCAATGCAGGAGACCTGGGTTCAATCCCCTGGTTGGGAAGATCCCCTGGAGAAGAGGATGGCAACCCACTCCAGTATTCTTGTTGGAGAATTCCATGGACAGAGGTGCCCGCAGGCTACAGTCCATGGGGTTGCAAACAGTCTGATACCACTATGCAACTCACACTTTCACTTTCATTTTCACTTTCAAATGTTAATCAAAAAGCAAAGCATAAAAGACATACATTATATGCATTTACATATCTTTAGGGAACTTTAGAGAAGGCAGAGTTCAGTAACAAAGAAAAACATGCACTATAAACTTTATTTTTGGGATTGGAGATTTAAAGTCAGTATTAAAACTCAGGATTTAGATAAATTTGATAGCTGTAACTTTCCCATTATTGGGATTTTCAGAAGTGAAATATTCTTTTTGACTTTGGACTTAAACATAGCAAAAGTATTATATTATAATGGTAAAAGACACAATTTTATATGGCTAATTTAAATAGATATATCATTACAGGCAAACATATTAATTGGCCAGGTATTCCTTTTTTATGTATCAATTTTTACACTTACTATTTGGAATTTTAGTCTACAACAGCTTGATGAACCTCTCGAGGCTAAAACATGCTGGTAAAGTCTCTACAGTAGTACCTGACAAAGAATTTTCTTAATCAATTAACATGGGATCAAGAAAAATAAAGGTGAAAGCATCCATGACTGAAAAAAAAAAAAATAATGTGGGGTTACTGCCACCCTTTATGTTTTATTTCAATGGACATGTATTTAATTACAAACTGAAAATATGGTTATTTTACTTTCAATATTCAATATTAAATTCTGTTTTTAATGAACTATACAATCAGATTCTTAAAAATGTGTTAGCTGGAAACATTAGAAATTATTACTGGTGGTAGAAATCAATTTGTAAGAAAATCTAAAATATGCATATTCCAGAATACTAAAATGTAACCAAAATCTACCACTAGCATGTATATGATTCAGTACTGAAATATCAAAAATTTGAATTGAATTTACACCATGATATATAGGAAATATGTCTTAAAATGTAATTATTTTCAAATAAGTTTGTTGAAATTCCACCACGATGCTGATGAGTTTTCCGTTTGAAAAAAGCCATAATTCCATTCCTGGATATGTTAACCTAAAAAAATTCCCTCATAAAGACATTGTTTCATATTTTCAACTTTTAGAAACGTATGTAATTTTGAAGAATGAACATGTTTATTTTATGGCAGAAATATACAATTTCCTTCATGTTCACTGATAAGATACCTAATTTAAAAAAAGAAAAAAAAAAACTTTGCAAGACTTCCATTCAACATATCTTCATGGGTATTACTTTTCTTCTATAAATGGCTTTCTTTGTATCTAATAAAAATGAACCTGATTAGCTTAGCATTATGCAATATATCATTACATTTTTCTTTTGACAGTAGATAGAAAGTGGAAAAGTCAAATTATTTCATATTTTCATTACATTAGTTCTCTTTGAAATATTTATGTTTTGATCTTTGAAAGTTCTTTTTATAAGAAATAATCTAAATCACTCAAACTTAAGTTTAAATGTTGCTCTTAAAAAAAAGAAGATATTCATTTTGTGATACTGCCACAACGCTAGAAATGTTTGACCCCTGCCACAGAGGAAGAAAAAGTATATTATTATCACATTCAAATTATATTGCATTAATTTTTCCCCCCATCAAACATACCTAAAGTGTAAAGCACAAAAGTATAATTTGAAATAATTAAAATATTGAAATGAAAATTGGGTATGGAATGCTCTTTGATAACACATTTTTTGTCTGCTACATACATGCTACATATACTAACAGAAATACAGGTAATTACAGGTAGGCATTAAATTGAATTAAAATCTGATAAAATGGTCAGTTGTCAAATGCAATATTGATTGACATAAAGTTCTTTGGATTTAGATGTTAGATGATTACTTTTAGGAACATGACTAAAGTTCATCCAACTATTTTAATTTTATCCTCATATATTTGTATTTGCAAAATAGAGAACTTCAATGGGTATGAAGAACATTATGCATAAATTAAACAGCTGATTTAATATCAGTTAAATTATTACTTTCACGTTTTATTTCCTTTGAAAATCAATACATTAAATGCTCCTACATTCCAGAGTTTAAATTGCCGCTTTTGTTGTTTTTAGTTCTTCTTTCTCAGTGTAAAATTTATTCTTAAATTGTTATAAGAAATATTTTCCCACTTTTGCAAATATCTTAATTTGGGGCCATCTGAAAGTGCAACAGAAGTATTTTTCCAAATGAATTGGAAACATATTTGTGTTCTGCTTTACTTTCATTAATTTGGAATTGCGTGACTTTGGGAACAATCTATTAAACTCTTGAAATTAAGTAACCAGTTTTTGTCATTTCAAACAAGGACTGAACTATTCTCATTGTTTCCCTTGCCTTATTGAAAAAGGAAGAAAAGAAAGTATAAGGAGAGAGGAGGGAGGGAAGGGTGAGACATAAGGAAAAAAAACTGTAAGAAAGCCCAGAAATAAATATTATACATACATATATATATGTAATTTGAATACTTTGCTGAGTCATGAGAATAGGATTAAAGATACAGGGCAAGAAACTGACATCTTAGATTAAGTTCTTAAATTCTAAACTTTTTCCTAAATTCTGACTTTTTTCACATTTTGTGTGGGTTCTTCATTACATACTAGTTTGATTTTCCTATCAAGGCTGAGGGAACAGTGGGTGAGGGGCAGAGATGGATATCCAGGACATTTATCAAAAATTTCCACTCCACACACATAGAGGTGATATTGTTGCCTAAACAAAAGACGTGTTCTGAGTATGATGCTAAAATTGTTATGAATTGTTTAATTCATAACTGCAATCATTAGTTTAGCTGCAAGGCATTTTGAATATCAGCATACAAATTATCTACATTTACATGAAATATATTTCTCTGAGATAATTTAAGTATCTACACTATAATCATATATATATAGACAAAAGTAAGATTTTGTAATCTCTACCTGGAGATATATTTGTATGAGATTATGCAACATATCAAATTGAACAAGCACAAAGAGTAAGCTTAGTTTGCATTCAAATTTTAATTGATGTCTGAAACATTACATACTGTTGTTCTCCAAAATTCTATAGAAAGAATTTCCTGGGTTCCTTAATCCAATCATATACCACTGATATACCCAATTTAATTATTTACTCAGTATACCTGAAAACCCAAAATTCAGATATTCAAAACCACACAAATTATGTTCTGTTGTATATGCCAGTGTTTTGGCAGGAAACCATATGGAAGGAGAAAAATAATTCATTTTTAAATTCTACACAGTTTCATGATTTCTATATGTTAAAATTTCAAGTTTATTAGGGCAAGGATAAGTTTCCTTTTATCCTCTTCATACAGATGGGAAGAGTATAATTTAAAAATTAGAAATAACTTCTTTCTATAAATTATATAATTGTTATTTTTTGAGATTAAAAAATGCTGGATACCTTACGAAGAGTAGAGGTAGAAATAAACCACCTACAGCAACAAGATTATATGAAATAGTGCTGGTTTGAAAACAATAATATTACTTTGTAAATCTTTGCAAAATACATCAACAAACTTTCTGGAAGTTACTTCTATTGTCCAGACCTACATTTTTGACTTCATGTAATTGTTGCCTCTTAGTTTTTATACATCAATTAAGAAATAAAACTTAGTTACATGGAGGATTCCACTTTGCCTTAATATTTTATAATTTGTACAACACTGCCATATCTATATACGATAATATTGTGAAAGCAATTTTAAAGAAAAATAACTCCCACTGTGAAGACAAAATTAATAGCAACCCCAATTGTGAAGGCAAAAACTATCATTTATATTTATCTTCTAATCCTGGATCTAACATGGAGGAGGTAGATGGAGAGTAAGAGATACATTGTTTCCATGATAATATCATGACATTTATTACTTGCCCTCTGAAAAAAAAAAATTTGGAAGGGAAAAGGTTGCACAGAACTGGGATAGTTTACTTCTCTTGGCCAAGGTAGCATTATTATTTATTTATTTTTAACTCCTTAGGGAAACTATTACCACCTGTTCAATCTGAATTCAAGCAGTTACTGTCAATTTACTCATGGGTGAATGCTGCCTCTTTGTGGCAGAATGCCACGGAAAATGTTCCTTAAACAAAGTTCATGAACAGCCCTTGACATTGTACATACTGCCGGTGAGATTATGCAGACATGTACCAAACACCAATGAAGCATGTGGCTCTTTAAGTTTCAATTAATCCAAACATTTCCTACCCTTGAATATAATCTAATTCACTGGCAAACCTTACTCAGACATGAAGAGCTTATACTCACCAACATTTTGACATTTAGGATATAGATCAACTGGAGATAAAAGTACCCATCACGGTTGTTGCAGGTAGCTTTACAGAAGGTAAACTATGCAAAATTGTAGACCAAATAAATAATACTGGTATTACAAAATATAAAATCAATATGCAGTACATTACTTACCATGCTCCACATGTTAGATGGATACTTCAGAAAGGAAAAGAAGTAAACAGTTGAAATTTCATGAATGAGCACATTAAATGACACATTTAGATAACCATACTTCCCTGAACCAACAAAGGTGCAATTATATATATTTGATCATTAGGGGGACATTTTAGGAGTAGAAGTTAGCTACTGTCTTAAATTAACAATGGTTATTCATTAAATCACACAGCTATTTCTTTGCACTTAAGTAATCATTACTTCAGTCCCTCATATTTGACATAGTTATCAAGTGTTTATTCAGAAACTATTTAAAAAATTACATGTGCTGGGATACATGAGACTGTAACAACAGTAGCCCCATCTTACAGAGATCCTGTTTGTGGCTGTCATCATTGCTTGCTGCCCAGAGGGATAAAGACATTGTATAGAGATTTGTACAGTCCATCATTTGGTCTTCCGAGGTGCCAGTACACGTGGATCTGTACAAATGCAACTGGGTTTGGTTAAACAATCAAAAATTGGCTACAATAGTAGTCAAATCAATACATCATTTTGGTTGACTAATAAAAATACTTTTAAATCTTCTCTAATAAAACCAGAAACTTGCACATGATTCTCACTGGAATGGCCCAATTAATTGCCCTAAATATTTTTCTTTTATACATTGGGATACAATCAGTTTTTTTTTTTTTTTAATTACAGATCCAATTGGGTGGGTTGCATTGACTTTTAAAATGTAAGTTCTCCATATTTTTAATAAGATTTTAAATGCCTTCCTGATATCACTTCAGTTTTGGAAATACAGCTCCTGATATAGTGCGACACCTCTGTGAAAATCATAGGCTAAATAGTGAAGGAAAGAGAAATGCTAAATGTGCATATAAAAATAGGTGCTACAATAAAATATTCGTATATTTCATCAATAAGTTATTTTGACTAATCAATTATGGATCATATAGCTCTGTAATTTTAATGATTTGTCCACATCTATGGTGATCTTTTCAAGATCACAATACTTTTGTTCTTTTAATTCAAATGTCCAGAATGCATACAAACACATCCTTTAAAAAGAAAGGAAAGGAATGAGAGGAGGGAGGCAGGGAGGCAGAGAAAGAGAGGAAGCAGAGAAGAGAGACAGAGAGAATGGGGCACGGGGAAAGAGAGAGAGAAAGAAAAAAAAAACAACAACAAACTTTCTATTAAAGTTGGGGGTGTGCTAATCTCTCCACAAAAGCCATCTAGACCCACCCATGGCTCAAAGGGGGAGAAGGGAAAGGGGAAAAGAATAAAAGAGAAGAGGAGAATCTATGCGCTGTCACCTTCCACCACTCTCAACACTTCCAAACACTACAAAAATGACTACGACCTTTAACAAGTCACCCGCGAAGCAAACTGCCCTCCATAAAGCCCTTCTCCTCGCCTCCCCCACACGCAAGAAGAGAAAGTGATGTGCCCAGTGTACACAAACGTTTCCCCGCGTGTGATATTAAAAGGAAATTGCACACCCTTTCAGTATCTTCCGCCGAAGCTGAGAATCTCGTGCCAAGGCACTTCACCCTAAACGCTGAAACAACACAATGAATCAAATGGGGTTCGCGTGTGTATCTGCTCGCTTGTTTGTTTGAAATGCAAGAGCTCCAAGGGAGTTTCTTTGCCTTTTAGAACTGGCTAAAGGTGGTCTGTTTTTCCAGCACTTCGAGGTAGTCCGGCTCAACGTTTAGTTTAGCTTTTAGCTCCAGATAGTCGTTCCGGTTGGGTTCTACAAAGACAGCACTGGGGGGGCTGTAGAGCACCGGTTCCCTCAGCCTGCTGTCCCCCGCCCCCGGGTGCAAATACTGATGGGGGCGTCTCAGGTCATAGTTGGGGGAGAAGGTGTAAGCAGCGGGGCTGCACGGGAATTTGGGGTATTCCGGGAGGCTGTTGCCGGCGGGGGTGGTGGCGCAGTGTTTGTCTGGTTCTAAAATGCCCCTGTAAAAGCGATCGGCGTCCTGCACCGGCGAGAGCAGGTCCTCCCGGGGCTCGATGGTGCTGACGCTGTAGGCGGGGCTCCGCAAGTGGTGGCTTTCCCGCCTCTCGTCCTCCCCCGCCGGCTGCAGCTGCGCCGGGGGCGGGGGCTGCGGCTGCGGCGGCGGCGGCGGCTGCTGCAGGTGGTGGTTGCTGCTGCTATAGGTGACCTTGAGCTCGTGCAGGTCTTTGTAATCCTCCACGGAGTTGCCCTCCCGCGAGCGGTAGATGGGGTTTTTGCACATGTGGCCCAGGGGGTGGGGGATGTACTCGTACACGTGGCCCGCGGGCGTCTTCACCTTGGGCAGCGCCGGCGCGCGGTGCTGCGCGTGCGCGTGCGGGTGGCCCCCCGCGCCGCCGCTGCTGCTGCCGCCGCCGCCGCCGCCGTACACGCTGTACTGCATGTTGAAGGAGCTCACGTCGGAGTTGTGGGTGCTGGCGTGGTCGCTCTGGTGCTTCTTCCGGCGCTTCACGACGAGCACGAAGAGCCCCGCAGCCACGAAGACCGACATGATGAAAACCAGCAGCAGGCTGAGGATCAGCACCGACAAGGGCACCGACGACGCGGCGCCTCCGCCCGCGCCCAAGCCCGCGGGCGCCCCGGTGCCGTTCAGCCGCACGGCGGGGGTCACCGCGCTGGTCCTCGCGGGGACCTGGATGGACGAGGGCGCGGGCGTGGACACCACCACGTCCGAGTAGTCAGGGCACAGCAGCTCCGACTTAATGGAGCGCATATCCGTCTCGGCGAACTTCTTGGGCGCCTTGCAGATGACCTCGTCCACCAGCACGCCCGCTTTGAGCTGCTCCACCCACAGCTTCATGCCCACCACGTCGCAGGTACAATCCCAAGGGTTGTCGTGCAGGTCGATTTGGATGAGTGACGTCAGCTGGTCCAGGACTCCGCTCACCGGCAAGGAGGTGAAGTGGTTGCTCCTGAGGTTGAGCCTCAGGAGAGTCAGGCCTGAGAAGACGCCTGAGGGCAAGGTCTGCAGGAGGTTGTTGTTCAGAAATAGCAGCTGGAGGTTCGGGACCGGGTCGAAAGTCCCAGGTTGAATCTCGCGGATGAGGTTGTATTGGAGGAAGAGATACTGCAGGCTCTGCAGGCCGTAGAACAGCTCCGGGCTCAGCCGCTCGATCCTGTTGCCATTTAGGTAGAGGCGCCTCAGGTTGGTGAGGTCCCCGAAGGCGCGGTCCTGGATCGTGGAGATGCGGTTGTTGCCCAGGTGGAGGAGGTCCAGCCCCGTGGCCTCCAGGAAGTCACTCCTGCGCACCAGGGCGATGTAGTTCTCCGTCAGATACATTTTCTTGGGGTTGTAGGGCTTGGGCTGCAGCTCTGCGATGCTCTCGATCTTGCGCTCCTGGCAGTTGACGTTGAGGCCCAGATCGGAGATTTGCAGGTTGCAAGTGCACGCGGTGGGACACTCCAAAGGCACCGGAGATTTGGTCTGGTAGGCGATGCTGGGGCCATAGTTGCCATAGCCCAGGTCCTTGGAGGGCTGCCGAGAGGTGGGGCGCACCCTGGGCTTATTGGGTTGGCGAGTCCCCTTAGGGGGCTTCAAGGGGGGTTTGTAAACAGCAGAGGAAGAAGTGGCCACGGAATTCACCGAGGCCGGGGTGGTATGTAAGTACCCCGTGGTGCTCAGAGGCGTCTGCGGCCTCATCTCGTAGTCCGAAATAAGTTTCCTTGGGCAGAGTTCCTGCTTGGACACTTCGTCCAAGTCCCGGCCGTGTAAGCGGAAGGGGGTCTCACAAACCACATCCCCCACCAGGGCGGAGTAGGAGATGCTGTCTAACCAATCCTTCAGGGAGATCAGCTCACAGGAGCAATTCCAGGGGTTTTCCTCCAGTTGTAACTCCACGACTTTATCCATATGCTGCAAGAGCCCCACATAGGGCAGAAGTTTCAGCCGGTTCCCCCGCAGGTCCAAGTGCGTTAACGGCACAAAACGGAAAAGGTTGTTGGGTAAACTGGACAAGAGATTGTCATTGAGGATAAGCACCTGCAACAAATGCAGTTTCCCAAAAGCGTTGGGTTCAATGACACTGATGTAATTGTAATCGACCTGTAGGTACTCCAGGCTCTCCAAGCCAAGGAAGGTATCATCACGCAGAAGTTCCAGTTTATTATTGTTCAGATGCAATCTCCTTAAACCCCGCAGCCCGTGGAAAGCCCCGGTCTCAATGTCCTGGATTACATTGCTCCCCAGATGCAAAATCGAAGCCCCAGTGTAATTGACAAACTCATTGGGATAAAGACGACTCAAAAGGTTTCCAGACAACAAGAGGTGGTAGATTGGGAAACGGGGAGGGCTAATTTCTGAAAGGCTGATGATCCCCCGATTTTCACAGCTCACAGTTAAAATGCCGTCCTTTTCCTCACAAGGACAAGCATTGTCACAGATTTCCCCATAATAATCGATGGTTTCTGCACACGAAAGGACGAGAGATGTTAGAGCAAACGCTAGAGTCTGCAGCATCCAGCTCTGCATTTTTCTGTGAAGATCCTGTTCCAAAGTTACTGGGGGGCAGCACGTGTGCATTTTATCTCCTGTAAGGGAGAGAGAGGGGGGGAAAAAAGGAAACAACAGAATATGACAAAAACTTAAGGGATCAATCAGAAAGTCTCTTTCCTTCCTAATACTGTTTTTCTGACATATAGAAGAAGGGGAGAGTAATGACACCCCACAACCCGAGGTACATGGACATTCTCCAGACTTTATTAAAATCTGATATTCACTTTGATTTAAAGGTTGATTTCATTCCCTAATGACAACAGGAACATGCTGCTCCTTACAAGATAAGGGCAAGTTAGACAAAGTCCCGTTTTAGTGATCTTGCGTGTCCCCCCCCCCCACCACCACTTTCAAAACCAATCCATAAATATACATAAAATGGCTGTCAGTTCAGATTCACGGTTTAAATTTTAGAGAAAAGAAGCACCATATTTATCAGGTTCCCCACCTCACCTATACCCTGTCCCTCTGGTGTTCTTTCAAAACCTCTTCAGTTAACAGTTCCCCGTGAAGGTCTCCCATTTTCACGGAAAAGCCCAGGAGCCACAATACTTGGGCTATTTTAAAACCATCGCTGGAAATGCCAGGGTGGGAACCTAAAGAATACTTTTCACAGAGGCAAAAAGCATGCAAGATAAGGCATCAAAAGGACCCAGAAGAAGCTCTTAAGGCCAATTGTCTTCGGGAGCTTTGAGCATGGAGAAAAAGGAGAGCGCTTTCGCTTTGATGGTGGACTTCACTATCACGCTATTAAGCACATCAGCGTCCTAATTGCATGCACGGTGCCATTTAGCAGCGCCTCCCCAGAGCGCCCTGCGTCCACTTCATTGATCATGTCAGCGACGCTACTAAACCGCATTTTTAAGCCACTGAAATAGTTCTGCACGGTGGATTACAAAGAACTCTGCGAAGGCATCCGCAATCCCGGAACAAGCTCCGGGTACCTGGAGTTTAAAGAAGACGTTCCCACCGCTTACCCGGAATCAGCTAAAAGTAAACCCAGGACCAGCGCCAAAGCCTCCCTCATCTCGGGCTCCGCGTCTCTTTGCCACGGTATGCAAAACTAACCCTACCAAATTAGCAAGATTGGGACTGAACTACCACCTCGCCACATCCCCACCATTGGAGTTGCTTATTATATTTAATTATCAAGGCTTTACCCCCCCCCCCCCCCCACCTTCTTTCTTCAGAAAGGGGACTTGGGGATTAAGAGGCAAAATAGAAGGGAGCAAGGAAGGGGGGACAGCAAGTGATACAAGTCAGTGTTTTAATATCCGAATTTCATCTCCCCACGGAATCAATCTGACCCTCCTCTCCCTTTTCTTTCTGGCTTTCTTTTTGCCCCTTTAAAGGCTTCCTTCGACTTCCTACTTCGAGTCGACAGCAGCGCTCAGAAGGAAAGGACATAAATGGAGCGAGTGTGTGTGAGTGTGTGTTGCGTTGGTTGGGGGAAGAAGGGGGAGAGGGAACATTCGGTAGAAATGCTGGGCTCGTGGAACCAATGCCTTTTTTCTCTGTCCAGCCTTGCTTGGCTCTGCCTCACCACCCCCGAAGTCTGATGTCGAATCGCAACCCCTAACTAAAGCCAAGACGGTTCTGAAGCACGGGTTCAAGCCTGGAGACCACGATCTGGATCCCCGAGTCGACTCCAGCCCGCGTTATGAAGAGCCCCTGCATTCGCACGCACGTGTGCAAGTATGCCTGCGAATCATTCACGTGTGGTCACCCAGACGTGTCGAGACGAATGGGAACCCACAGTGTCTAAACCTTGCAAGTATCCCCGACCTCCCAACGCAGCCAGCGACAAAACACCTCCTGGCTTAACAGCGGCACAGACACCCTCTATGAAAGCAAAACGTTTACCTTGAAATCGCCGTTCTCCGCTGGATCAAATCGGCACAGCCATTCAGCGGGGGCTGGGTCCCCTCCCCCTCCTGCCCGGCGCTTCCCCGCCCCCATTCACCTCCCACCCGCTCTGACAGCCCATCGCCAAACGTGTCCAGCCAATATTAAACTTGAGCGTTTACAACTTTAATTCAGTTCTGGCTCGCCAGGGTCGAAGAGCTTCCCTCTCACCCCACTCCCGATTCCCTCCTCCCTGCTATCAAAGGAGCCCGAAAATTTGAGCAAATAAAGTTGAATGAGCCGGGCAAGGCTGACATTTCTGACTGGGAAACGCACCTCCGATGTAAATTCGCGGGGACGCTGCACATTCTCAGAGTCTCAGATTTTTTCTTTTTTGGAGGGCGGGGGCGGGGAAGCTGTATCTGTTTCCCCCCTCCTGCCCACAAAGAATTAAACCCTGGATCGTCGTCCTAAGCATCCCCGCATGAAGCCTCGTGGGAACGGGTGGGCTGAAGCCCGGCACCCAGGCCGGACCCTCGGCTCCAGGGCGCAGCTGCTCCCGCGGCGGCCCCCAGGCAGGAGCCCCCGGAGTTCCAGAACGCGAGGCTCCCCCTCCCCCACCCCGCCCCAAAGCGAAGGCCGGGAAAGGGGAGGAAGGAGGGGCGGGAGGAGAGGGGAAGACAGCCACCCGGCCGCCACACACAGAGACACACAGAGACACACACACACACACGCTGGAGCCTCTTTGGCAAAGTAAACGGCCGACTTACCCCGTCTCACATCTCCAAGGCCCACTCATCATAGCCACCCTTGCAAAACAAACAAACAAAAAACAAATCCAAAAACCTCTTTGGGGTGTGCACTAGGGTTTGCGAGTCCAGGCGGGGCGAGCACCGCGATCCGGGCGGCTGCGAGGACAGAGGCGCCCGGACGCCGCCAGCCCCGGGCCGCCGCCGCGGTGGCGACCGCGGGTTCCGGGGCTCCCCGAAAGGCTGTCCCCGGCGCTCTCCGTGGTAGTTAGAGCGGGCAGCGGGGTGTGGGGGGAGTGTCGGGGCGGGTGGTGGTTGGGGGGGAGATCGCGAGCGGCGGGCTGGGAAGGGAGGGGGAGGGGGCGGCGGAGGACCGGCGGTCGAGGCGCCGCGCTGTAGGGGCCGGGAGCCGGGCGGGGCGGGGAGAGAGCTGCTGGAGGAGGGGAGGAGGCGCGGAGCCCGAGGAGGGGGACGCCGAGCGGGCTTGCCTGGCCCCGGGCGGCCCAGCCAACGTGACGGTCAGCCTCGCCGATCGCTCGCAACAGCTCACACTCAGGCTCACTCGCACGCTCGCTCCCAAGCCCGCGCCACCGCGCGATCGCGGGGTCCCCGCCATCGTCCGCCGCACCCCCCCCCGTCCCCCCAGGCGGGTACTTACAGTTGCCATCTGCCTAGGGGCCAACTTTCTCCCAGCCAGCAGCGGCCGCCGCCCCCTCCAGCCGCCTCTGGCTCCTGGCACCCGCCGGCCTGGGTTCGCGCGGGCCGGCCCTCCCCTCCCCCCTGGGCTGTCCTCGCCGTCTTCACCACATTCCCCCCTGGTCAGTGGCGCACGCCCGGGGACGAGCCAGAGGGAGCGGGGCGCAGGGGTGTACATGCATCGCCCGCCTTCTTCTTGCAGCGCACACTGTACATGGTAGAGAGGGGGCGAGCGAAGGTGGCACCGGCCCCTCGGCTGCTCCCGCGGCGGCTGCGGCTCCCGCGTCGTCCTCCGCCCCCCCTGTGCCGCGGCGACCACCGCACTGGGATCCCGCCGCCGGTGTCCCCGCGCCGAGCCCGCCGCCGCGGCCCCTGATCAGTGGGTGGAAGGCTCCCGCATCCTCTTGGCCATTTCGTCGCTCCGGGTGTTTGCAGGGGCTTTTCCTCTATGCCTTCTTCGGATGCGGCGCACGATCTTCATTATTTGGGATTCTCTATCTCCGACATCCTTGAGGGGCCGGGAGGGCAGGAACAGCGTTGTTCTAAGCCTGTGGCGTGTCCCGGCCGCCCGGCGGCTCTTAAAAAACCCCCCAAAACTCAGAGAAAAGTCGCGTCTTCCCTCCCGGGCGGCGAGGAGGTGGCCACGCGGTAAGCTTCGCGGGGGTCTCTGAGACAGCTGCTCCGGCGCGGGCGCAGGGCCCCGTCCGGTGCACTTGTTTATTGTCGCGCGGCTGGTGCGAGCCAAGCTGCAGCAGACATGATGGGCCCGGGGCGAAGCGGGCGCTCCGCGGCCGATAGATGGCAGCCGAGGGCGAAGGCGTCCCCGGGCTCCGGCGGCGCTACCGGAGCCTCCCCACTACCCGCCCCACGCCGCCCCCGTCCCCCTCCCCCGCCCCGACTGCCACCTTCGTGGGAGACAGAGGAGTCTTGGACCATGTGCGTAACACGAGCGTGGGACTGTTGGAACCCTCCGATTGAAAAAGGGAGGAGTGGAAATAACCCCGACAGTGTCAGGCTGCTTGGTGGTCAGGAACAGCTGATTCCAGCTCTGGGCTGATGATCTGCCTTCCACCTCGCGTTTATTAGACTCACACAGCCCGTGCTGCTGTCTCTTGTCCTGTAAAGGACCCTGGAAGAGGGAGTGGTCCATCCTAGCTGCCAACAAGGGCAATTTTTTTTTTTTTTTTAAGAATTACGTTTGATAAGTATGCCTAGGCGATACAAGGGATGTGAACGACTCTCAGAGAGATTGTGAATATTATTTGGTGTATACTAAAAAGCTGGAAATCCCTAAATAAATGCAGTAAGGATAGAAGGCAAGTTTCTTGAAGAGTCACCTGCTAAACTCTACTAGCGTCTTCTCTACAGTAAGTATTCCTGGCTCTTTTCATGAAACCAGAGAGCTCCCTCCCCAAAAGGGAGTCTTTACCTTCATAAGGCACATTTCCACAGTTTATAATACTAGAGCTGGTAGTCCATCTGAGGCATAGAAGAAAAGTTGATCCTTCTAAGTGGCTCAATGTAGGCTGAGTTACACAATGTCTGTTCTTTTGATAACTGGCTAGTTTTATCACTTAAGTGTATTTTACCCATTTAATTTTGGAATTAATTATGTAGTATTTTTTGTAGTTGTCTTAAACATAACTGTTATCGTGTCCTTTTTGGTAATATTTGGGGTAACATTGTGGTTATAATACCCTGATTACATACAAAATTAATTCTGAGAAATATGTATATACATATTGCCACTATCATGCCTTTCTACATCCTCTCTGTTGAATTAGAAAGAGTTTTCTAGAGGTGGTGAGTATGATAGTCTTCTCAGGTTTTGCAATATTTCTTGAAATTTCTTCTGAGTCTATTTTGCAATTTCTTTCTTTTTTTTTTTTTTTTTTTTTACTAAAACCATTCATACTTGGTTTGGAAAGATTTTGTTAGTTTTGCTTAAATTTGGGGTAGTTACCAGGGAGGGAGAAAAGAAGAAATCTATAAAGAAATCTATAGTATCAGATAATTAAAAGTAAAGTATTATAATAAGAGAACTTCCTAGTAAATTTACAACCATTTGGCCTAGGAATGATAGTCCTAGTGTTACAGGTACTTTATATAAACAGGCAACTTAAACTTCACCCAAAACAGGCTTGTTGCTTTATTGTTTAGTCATTATCTTCTAACATGATATAAACACTGTAGAAATTTTTTAAAGTATAAAATTGCTTTTATATTTGCAAAATGAAAGTATTTAAGTGTCATAATTTTCAAATTACATGTTAATTACAGTTAGAAACTTTTGAAATATAAATGTTAAGCTCTATCACAGAGATATTTTTCAATGTTGATAATCTCTATAGAAGTTCTCAATGGGTATGAAGTGACATATAATTATTAGACTTCTCAAAGTAACTGAAGCATAGTTATTTTAGTTCCTTCTTCTATTCCTTTCCTAAATCTTCACAATTGCATTTAATATCAAATTTTAGTTTAATTGTTGGTTTTATGTTATTTTTACTTTGTTATCCTAATTAAAATAAAGCTTGTTAAGCAGCATTAACATGTTTGCAATTAATTTAGGTTATAATTTTGTTAGAAACACTGACACTAAAAGTATTCTAGTTTACCTCTTGTGGTTAGATAAATTAATGACAACTTTCTATCATTAACTCAGTATGGAAGATGGCCTGAGATGCCACCATGAGTTTACCACTAGGTGTCTCTGTAAGCTTCCCTGCGGGAAAGTGAATTTTGAGAAAATACTGTGACATGAAGAGACAAGAACAGAAGAATGGAGAAGGAAAACATCATAAAAACAAGAAAGGGCCTCGTTTTTTAGTGTGTAGACTTTTGTTTGCTTTGACTGTTGACTACTGCCTAGAAAAGGTATAAATGAATCATGTAGCTGATCTAATTTGAGCAAGATTTTTATCTAGAGGCAAACATGTTTTAGTCTGTATTCAACAATATATAGTCATGTGATATGTATACATGCTACAACTCAACACTCAAATGTATGCATATGATTACATAAACATACTTAGGAACTAGCAAATTAAATGACTGATCAAATACATCTCTCCAGATTTTGGGTCATTGATACCAAACTGGACATTTTTTGATTGAGATGAATGTGAAAAGCAGAGAATCTTTGTCCAGCTGTTTATGAATATATTTATGCATATTATAATTAGCTCATGATATCGTGTCATTATGAATACATTTCCCGTGTGGTAATAGATTTGTCAATAATTAGTGCAAATTATGGACCTAATTTAATACCTGCATATTAAAATTTAAGTTCAAACTACAATTAGCATATTTGTCACTTAAAATTGACCATATAGTTTTGTGAATTCATATTTATTATTACCTGGAATTATTGTTTTAGTGCCTTATGAACGAGGGAAAATTTCTTGTATTGAAAGCATTTCTTAAGATATGTCATCAAATTACTTTTGTGTATCACTCTGTGGTTTATTTAGAATAGTAAAGAGCTTAGTCAAGAATTATAGTCCATCATGCAGGAATCTAACAGAGATTATAAAAAAGGACATTCTTTGGTGATAATTATGAGATTTTACAACTATTAATCAAAATCATTGAAACCAAAACCAGTAGACCTTGTATTTTCTGTTGTTGTTGTTAGCCCAACTAGTGAATTAGGATTTTAGAATTCTAATACTGGATTCCAGACTCCTCCCAAATTAACTTGGATAAATTACTTTTGTGATAATAATAGCTAAGAAGACTATATACTACCTTATTTAATAAATGAAAAAAGTTTCAGATTTAAATTATATTTTTAATGTCTTTGAAATTGAAATTACATATTCCACGTACCCCTGAAAGGAGAAACGTTTTTCTTGGAGGTGAAAACATGAGTCATCATTTATGATTGTTTCTCTGTGCAGTTGCTAATCTAAATAATGATATAGCATATTGTTTTGATCAGTTTCCTACATTTCAAATTACAATTAAATATATCATGTAGTGATATTTATCAAATCTGAAATGGCTGGCTAAACTGACTTAATTTACCAAGATTATTTATTCAGTTACAGACTTAGTTATCTGCAGTCTTAGAAATATGCTCTTAGAGGCATCAAAGAAAGATGTATAAAATAGACCATTTTCTTTCTGTCTCATATAGTTCCTTGTACATATCCTCTAATTTCTTTTCTGTGTGCCAGTTTTGGGTATGAAAACCTCCTCTTTGGAGGACCACTTGAAAATAACTACCCAAAGTTAAAATGGATATCTCTTTTGAACAATCATACTTTCAGAAAGTAGTCTACAGATGTTACCAAAGTAAAGTATAGGACGTGATACGTAAGAAGATATTCATTGTAATGGACTCATGCATTTGTAAATGGTTTAAAACAGCCTACATGTCTAACTAAACGGGAAGTGGTTCATATCAACCTATAGTTTGGGAGACCTTTCTTCCTGTAATAACAGCGTATATAGGAATCCAGATCTGTCATTATTAATAGTGTATGTAGCATCATCTATGAACCGTGTTGAAACAGAGAAACAAAGAGAGAAAGACAGTAAGAAAGGGAGAAAAGAGAAATTTTCAGGAAAGATACACAAATTCTGCAGTAGTCATTGCCTCTTGGAGAACTGGGAAATCTTGAGTAGAATGGAGATTTATTTTTCACCACACACACACACACACACACAGTGAGTGAATGAGTGCTCAGTGGTATCTGATTCTTTTGCAACCCCACAGACTGTAGTCTGCCATGCTCCTCTGTCCGTAGGATTTCCCAGGCAACTGGAGTAGGTTGCCATTTTCTTCTCCAAGGGATCTTTCCAACACAGGGCTTGAATTTGTGTCTCCTGCATTGGCAGGAGGGTCCTTTACCTGTGAGTTACCACGGAAGCCACCTGGAAGAGTGTATATGTAAATATATATATATATATATACACACATATGTATATATTTACATGCACATTATATGTAAACATTTCAGTTTACATGCACATTCCCTATAAAAACACTATGTACTTGAGAAATAAGAATAATATTTGGAAGAATGATAGGAAAGGTGATGAAGAAGATGAATTTACCATATTACATTTTGTCTTATAGTTCTCAAAACTATTCTATTTTTTTATGACACACTATTACCTATGGAGGTACCGAATATCTTTCTAAAAATATGAGTATAAACTAGTTAGTTAAAATGATTTCTCTCCATTGCGCTTATATGTGCCACTCAATTCTAGCTGCCAATATTAATTAATAGAAGCTAGCTTCCTTTTATCTTCACTATACAGAGTCATACTGCATACTGGCAATATTAGCTTTATTTGATATGATGGGTGAAGGGGACGATCAAAATGATTCTCTAGAGAGAATAAGTGATTATACTTGAAATTGTCAGCAGCAGATCTTCACTGCTATCTGCAGGAAGACGAGTGAGTGTATAATTGTGACATATTCTAAATATACAAACTAATATCAGGCCCTGTTAGAACAAAGTCTGCTGCCATCTGGCTTAGACTCACTTGCATTGAAATATGCACATTCCTGTGGACAAGAGGCAGTTTCATTATAGAGCCGGATAAGCCTTTAACTGTATCTTCCTCCTGGAGGTATGATTTGTCTCTTGGAATCATCAGTTCTTGGTTCTCAAATATCTGTAGTCATTTCTAGGAAACAAGTTCAAACAAGCATTTTGTTATGCCTATATTTTCTGTATCCTTTCTGGTTTTGCAGAGAAAAACAATCATTCTAAAACATAGTGTCCTCACAATGTTTAAAAAATGACTCCTGCTTGCGTGAGAATGTCTACATTGACCATAGTTTAGTCAACTGTTATCAGCTGGAATCCTTCATTCAACAGGAGACTCCCATGATCATTTTATCCCTTCAAAATAAATTCACTTTTCCTCTAACTCCAACCCTTGGCTGTGTGCTGCCCTTTTAAGCAACTGGAGTTTCACTTCTATCTATTGTACTCGAAAATTCACTGTAAATACTTTCTTCATCAAAACAGTCTTCCCTGTCTCCTCTAACCAACATTAAAGATTTAATTATCAAAACATTATCTTACATTATCTAGCACAGTGTTCTAGTCACTGCATAAAGTTTTCTTTTAATTTGGACTAGACTATCATGTTTTACTGAGAACAGAATTTTATTGTGCTTATTACAATATCGTTAGCAGTGAGAAAAATGAGCTCCCAATAATTATTTGTATACACGTGCGTGTGTGCCTAGCCTCTCAGTTGTGTCTGACTCTGTCACCCTATGGACTGCAACCCACCAGGCTCCTGTAGCCGCGGGATTCTTCAGGCAAGAACACTGGGGTGGGTCGCCATTTCCTCTTGCAGTGGATCTTCCAGACCCAGGGACTGAACCTGGGTCTCCTGAGTCTCCTGCATTGGCAGGCAGTTTCTTTACCATTGAGCCACTTGGGAAGCCCCTTTGTATATACAAGAAATGCTTATCCACTTATGAGTTTATTCATCCAACAAATTTTTATAGTACCCATATTGTGTTAAGACCTATTATGTTTGATATAAAACAATGAGTTGATTCATATCAGGATGGTTGGGTGATTTCAGAGATATTTTGACTTTCTGATAAACCACCTACGTTCTCTAGTCAAAATAAATGGCATAAAGTATAAAAATACTGTTGCATAAATTGTGCACTTGAATATTTCTTGTAGCTTACATTTGTCAAGCCTCTACAAGGGTTCTCCAATAGAACTTTCTGTGAAGGGAGTAATTTATACCTGTTTTGTCTAACATGATAGCCTTTGACTACAAATGATTACTGATTAATTGAAATGCAGCTGGTGTTACAGGAAATAAGTTTTGATTTTTAAAATTTTAATTAATTTAAATAACCACATGTGGTGAGTGGCTACCATATTGGTCATGCAGTTTGGGAGTATAAATCCCTGGAAGACTGAAATAGTGTTTCTTGTGCAATATCCGGGATACCTTGGAAATTCAATCAGTATGAACAGCTGCACTCATAACTAATGATGGTGATTATGACACTCTCAATAAACAAGGACAATTATGATTCATATTTGGCAAGAGGCCTGATTTGCTTCTGTTGAGGGTCTCTATTCAATCCTACCAAATTTCCTTGAGTTGAAGGAAAAAAGGAGTTGCCTTTTAAAGGTTCCAAGGCAATGTAGAGGCATTTAAAAATTCCTTATTACATCCTCATTACACCCCCATCAAGAAGGAAAGGTAGATTATATCAATAGAATTTTATTAGAAGATAAGTGCCTTTTTATGCATGATGAAGTACCCTCTGAAGTGTTTTTCTCCAGATCACACAATGGAATGTTAGTAGAACTGGAAAAGAAAGTCTTAAAGGGGTAATTTGCTTTAGGAGTTTTCTAGAATAGGCTCTTTGTGCAGAAAAGCCTGTCAGTCAGTTGAAAAAAAAAAAAAGTGCACTTGAACTCTCTCGCATTCCATCTATTTGAATGCAAAAGCTCTATTTTGAAGCTGAGTGGTGTTTTGCACAATTAAAGTAAACAGAGTTTGGACAGCAAATTGTAATTAATGAATTTATTGAATGCAAAAAGGGTTTCCCTGGTGGCTCAGCGGTAAAGAATCAACCTGCTTTGTAGGAGACACAGGAAACACAGTTCGATCCCTGGGTCTCAAAGATCTTCTGGAGAAGGAAATAGCTCCAGTATTCTTGCCTGGGAAATCTCATGGACAGAGGAGCCTGGCAGGCTACAGCCCACAGGATCGCAAAAGAATTAAGACATGACTGTGTGACTAAACCACTACCACCATTGAATGCAAATATGGCCTCTAATATCTATGAAGATCCGAGTAAATCTCAGTTCATATGAAATCAGATTTATATATTTGAAACAAAATTGTAATAGCTTTGTAATCAGTTTTAATTATAACAAATTGTTATCAATTTTGGGATTGTTTTGTTTTTAATCAATCTAAAATGTTGGTAATAAAATTGACCTATACTTCCACTATGGGACAAGTCAATGTAGCTTCATAAAGGTGCACTAATGGCTTCAGAGCTCAAGTCCCAAGTAGGTAGGAAGCCACATGGTCCAGAGCAGTAGACTGGCTCTCAGAGATCTCAACCCCATTCATGACTCTGCCTTTGCATCCATTGTGCATGTGCATTTATGAAGATACCTCCCTGGGTAGGTCATATATTTTATATATAAGGAATTTACTGTGCTTTCTCTTCAGTGGACCTTAAGACTGCCACACTAGTTCATCAAAGGATAAGTATTAAAATGTAATCTCCTTGGAAGAAAAATAACATAATCATTACTCTTATACTGTAGATTTAAAATTTTCACATTATCCTAAAACATAAAGTAAACTTCATGTAAATAAATATTGGCAATCCAGTGCTCACTTGTGAATGGTATACCTTCTGAGAAAGACAGATCAGAGGCAGTTCAGTGTTTTTAACATGATGCATTTATCAAAGACATTCCATCAATCTCATGAAGCTTTTATAGTGACACTAGATTCATAGTTATTGTCATAGGACATATTTTAATGTTTGCTGCAATTTTAATTGATTGTTACATATCCCAATGAACAAAAAACTAATTTGGATTTGAATCACCAGTGTAAGATGCACAGTTCTTTGTACAATCAATCTACATCCTTAATTGCTATATTATATGAGTAGTGACTGCTATGTAGGTTGACTTTGATTAATGACTACACTGCCACTTACTCATATGAAGATATTCATGAATTTATTTCTAGGTACTTTTAAATTTTTAAAGTATTTAATTATAGTGTTGATATGGTAGCCCATTTATAGTATACTTTTTCCTAAAGTAAAGAAGTTTCTAATGATAGTTTTCCCTTATTTTTGAGTTTTTCTACCAATTATTGTTTTACATTTAGTAAAACAGTAGTTAGAGCAAGCTTTGTATGCCTCCTAAAAAAAATCATTAATTAAATATTAAAATGATTCCTAGTATATAGAGAATGTGTGTGTGTGCTCAGTCATGTCTGATTCTTTACGACCCCATGGCTATAGCCCGCCAGGCTCCTTTGTCCATGGGATTTTCCAGGCAAGAATACTGGAGTGGGTGGCCATTAGCTTCTCCAGGGGATCTTGCCGACCCAGGGATCGAACCTGAATCTCCCGCACTGTGGATTCTTTACCACCACCAGAGAATCCCATATAGAGAAATGGAGCCTAGATTGATTTCCCAGAAAAAAATAGGAATCTGTTTGACTATGTTTTTCAATTAGTTATGTGGTTTATCAACCTCAGCTAACACAAGCATCAACAGGCAATTAAACATCATTTATAATTTGGAGAAGGAAATGGCAACCCACTCCAGTATTCTTGCCTGGAGAATCCCGTGGATGGAGGAGCCTGGTGGGTTACAGTCCACTGGATTGCAAAGAGTCAGACACGACTGAGCGACTTCACTTTCACTTTCACTTTCCTATAATCCAAAATAAAAGGCAACATACCTATACTCATTCACTGGTAGCTATTTCACATAGATTTGTCTCATTCTTCCATGTGATTATTACAGAAACTTCATGAAGTATTGTCTTTCTTTACAGATAAGAAAACTGAATTTCAAGGTAGTTGGTGATGCTCCATAATTCATACAGACAGTACATAGCAGATCCACGCTGTGATAGAATTACAAGGACTCTCAGTATTCATTTTTTCAACTTCACTGTGTCAATTCAAATGCATTCTTTTGAACTTTTACCTCAGTTTAAAGGAAAAGTGAAAACAATTTATCAATACTTAGTGATTAGGTTCAGTAAAGATACCTTCTAAGTGGTTCATCATTTCTATAATATCAAATGGATTCTAAATCAACAACAGAAATATATTCCAAATTATTAATGCATAATACTACTCTTTAAGATAGCATCATAATAAAATATATCTTAAACTGGTCATGAAATACATTTATAAGTAAGCCATCATTATATTAGTCTACGTTAAGAATATCAAAGACATTATTAACTACCAGAAGATATTGTACAGTAACCCACAATTATTTTTGAATATTTATATTATGTGCTGTACTCTGCTCACTCGGTCTTGTCCGACCCTTGCAACTGCTTGGACTGTAGCTCGCCAGGCTTGCTGTCTGTGGAATTCTCCAGGCAAGAATACTGTTGTGGGGTCATTTCCTGTTCCAGGGTTCTTCCCAACTCAGGAAGCAAACCCACATCTCCTACATTTGCAGGTGGATTCTTTACCACTGAGTCACCTGGGAAGCCCATTTGTAGCATTAAATATAATTTTTTCTAAAGTAAAGAAGTCTCTAATAATAATTTTCCCTTATTTTTGAGTTTTTGACTAATGATTATTTTACATTTCGTAAAGAAACAGAGCAAGCATTATAAAATCAATCATTATAAAACCATCTAAAAATCAGTAATAACATACTCAAACGACCTTTGAGGAGTATTCATATGAACACTTTCATGCAAAGGTTTAAAGAGATTACTCCATAGCCTTTTGTGATATCAATTTGTTATAAAAATAATTGAAAATTGGCATGACACATTTTCTAAAATTTTTCAAAATAATACATACAATGAGATACCTATGATTTAACTAATTTTGTTAGTCATTGAAAAATCATTTTAGTTCATGAAAATATTAATCACAAATAGCTAACATCTACTTACAAAGAACTACAAATAAATATTTTATCATTTTTGAACACCTGACTTTAACCGTATCAACCCTGTTTGTCAAACAGTCTTATTTCATTTTGAATACAACATGCAAAACTTCATAAAACTCAAAATATTTGGGTGCTTGTGTATGTTAGTCTTTCCTCAATGTCAATAAAATTATAATGGGATGGTTTGCCATAATTATGAATCTCCAGATATTGAACATTCATAAATATTAGAATCATCATTGGCTATCACACTTCATCTATTTATTACCATGCTGAAATATGTACGTGTGTGAAAACAGTAAAAGGATCTGTCCACTTTAGCGGTTCATGACGTTTCTGACCACCTTCTCCTAATATGCGCTCAGAGAGCAGGCAGCAGTGCTTGAGAATGCATCTTGGAGCTCTTCCAGGAACTGAGTCAAAGAGCAATGTCTGCATTCACAAAGAAGCATTCACAGCTGTCAGAAGTTAAATGTCCGTGAGACTCACGATACAGCTGCAGTCCTTCCAGTACACTGACAGTATCTGTGGAAACTAGAATTTGATAACTAATTTTCTTCCATGGGAAAAAAATAATCACAGCAGCATGATGACTCTTTGCCTGACCAGTAATAAATAATTATGCATTCACAACACATGAAGCATCCTTGTCCTACATTACTTAGCCTGCTCTGCTTTTGTAGCTAATTTTCACTGCCACAGAAAGCACTCTTATTGCGATAAACTGTCAATGAACTTCTTGTAGGCAAACACCTGCAGATACCTGCTAGCAGTGAGAGCATGAGGTTTAGGATGGTAAAAATTGTAGCATGAATTGTAGCAGAATCTGCAAAGCAATACTAGGTAGAAATGAGTGTGTGAGAGCAGGCATGAGTGAGGAAAAGCAGACATAAACAGGTATTTTTGTGTTTCCATTTATACTTGATCGAGTGCAGAGAATGCATTTTTTGGTCAAATGTTTAATATAGTTGAGTAGAATAATATAAAAGCAAGCTATATTTGCAAATAAGGTTTTCAGTCTGGAATAATCTATCCCATTATCAGGTGTTTTTGGGGCAAGTGATTATTTATTATGTGCTCAGTCATGTCCAACTCTTTGCCACCCCATGGACTGTAGTCCACCAGGCTTCTCTGTCCGTGGAATTTCCCAGGCAAGAATACTGGAGTGGGTGCCATTTCTTTCTCCAAGGATAAATGATTACTCTGCTGGAAATATTCAGCCTTATATTCTCTATATCCATATGGAGATAACAGTCACTGAGAGTTTGAATTACTTAAAAAATATACTTCTTGAAAATATCTTAAAATTTTAAGTGAGATTATAAATCTCTGTTTCTGTAATAGTTTAGGTGAGGTCCAAATGGAAGTAAATGGATTAGCTTACCTTCAGGTAACTATTCAACTGTATGGTTGAATAGAAAAACCCATTTGAAAATGTATCCGTTTTTAATTGTTGAGTCACTTAGTTGATCAATAGTTTCTAAATATTATAATATTATAAAGATCTGGTTCCTAAAAGCAAATTAATTATTGAAGATTTTCTATCCCATCTAAAATGAAAAACAATTATAAGCCTTTAAAAAAATACCAGTTTCTGAGTATGTTTTTGGAGTTGTGGGTATGAGAAATAATGAAGAAAACTGGAAAACTAGTCACTTAATCTTTAAATTGTCAAGACACTTAGAGAATGTGGAGTACTACAACCTAATTTAAAAGACTCAGACAATGTAAATGTTTTAAAAACTTTTGACTAATTTTCTCCTGATTTTCTAACCCCTTAGTCAGCATGCTTAAAGACTAAAACAAAGATGTATAGCTGAGTTAACTTAATAATTTATTCTGAAAAATACAAAATAAAAATAAGACACTAACAGCCACGATCCCATGCTACTTTGGCAGCATTCCATGTCATTTGAATAAGACCTTCATATATTGAGTGGATTATAAAAAAGTCAGCTTGGTTTATTGAAAAACTTCATTATACAGGTGATCAATAGGTAACATGTAAATTGTTGTTTTGCCATGTGTTCATTGACAGAAAAAAGAAAACCAAGCCAATAGTTTATGGGAATAAATAAAGTTGGCCTGTGACTAAAATATCTTACAATTATAGTCATGCACTCTAATTTATGCATGTTAGATCATGCTTAAAATACCCTCATTCCTGTTAAGGGTTTCATATCTGTAGGTATCTGATATCAGCTAATGCACTATAAATACATTATATTTTGGATTTTTATTTTTCTGTCTATGAATTTGATAACTTTTTTTGCTTCTTTTTTAAATTTATTTTTTTACTGAAGGATAATTGCTTACAAACTTCGTTGTTTTTGGTCAAACCTCAACATTTTTAACAGAATTAAAATACAGAATGTTTCTCCACATGGCTTTTGGGATATGTACTCTATATAGGAGATTGAGCAAATATCTGAAGCATATAGATTTTTCCTCAAAACATTGTTAGGAAAAAACAGGCTTAAACTAAGTCATTTTTATTGTATTTTTAATTCAATAATGATTTATTAAAACATATGCATTTAATGTCTTCAAACACAAAACATTTTTTATTACATTATAGCTTTCTACTGTGTGTGATGGACTTTTTCAAAGATAGTGAAGGGATTAAAAACAGATATTTGGGTAAACATTTCCTAGGATTCCAGTCCCATCTCTACATTTTAGTGATTTCTTGAAATATTGGTTAATTTATTTAAATCAGTGCCTCTGTTTCATCATCTATAGGATGTGTATAATGATAATACTTGCATTAATTGTGAGGATTATATGAGGTAACTCATTAACATCTTAGCATACTTCCCAGCACATTTTAAGCATTATGTAAGTGCTAACTATTAGTATCCACGTGCAATGCAGGAGATGCAGGTTCCATCCCTGGGTTGGGAAGAAAGTATACTTGCTTGGGAAATCCCATGGACAGAGGAGCCTGGTGGGCTTCAGCCCATGGGGCCGCAAAAAAGTCGGACACGACTTAACTAAACAACAAGAACAATTATTTTTGTTTAATAGTTTCCCAGGTGGCGCTAGTGGTAAAGAACCCACTTGCCAATGCACAAGATATAAGAGAGAGATGCAGGTTTGATCCCTGGGTTGGGAAGATCCCCTGGAGGAGGGCCTGGCAACCCACTCCAGTATTCTTGCCTGGGGAGTCCCATGGACAGAGGAGCCTGGCCGGCAACAGTCCACAGGGTCGAAAAGAATCAGACACGACTGAAGTGACAGCACAAATTGTTATATTAGTCAAACCAACAGAATTTGAATCTACACTGTAGAGCATAGAATTTGAGGAGGCTACATAGGATTGCAACAGAGATTTTTTTCCCCAGAACAGACATTTTTCAAAAGTTGCCTTCATTATCAGCTGACCCTGATTAGTTATGGATTTATAGTACAAGGGCCTGCCCTAGATGAAGTGGTTGCTGGCTTGCAAATTTCACCAGCTATTTTGGCGCCTGGAATAAGAAAATGGGAGTGCTTGCCAGACAGCACTTCCTAGTAATGAATTTTATAAAATTCCTGTATGTACATTGTTCCAAAAGATAAAATAAAATTTGGAGGACAAAATAGAGGAGAAACCACAGTTTTGTATCTTAGGTATACAACACCATAAATAATGAAATACTGTAATGAAATTGTATGGGAAACTGTCAGGTGTGAATGTGAAATATTTTGATATGCTAAAGGCAAAAAGCAATTCTTACAACTATCTTTAGGATGAATATATAATTTAGATATATTTAAAATAAGTCTGGAGTTAATAGTTAATATTTAGCTATTAAAGTAAAGGTTAATTTTTATAGACATACAGTCAACTTAAATTATGAGATATTAAACTCTGGTGTAAATTATTTAGTTTATCATGCAGCTAGAACATTATATATGCATGCCACTGATTCAGATTATTTCTCTGCTGTATCTTCTGTTAATTTTTGTCATATGTATGTAGTTATAAATTAGAAATGTTATCGTTTCATTGCTACTTTAAAAAATATATGTATGTTATATATACACACACACATATATATTTGCTTGTATATTGTGAATGATTTCTGCCATCCCTGAACTTATACTATTTTAAGCATCCTTTCATGCTAAGTTTGAATTCCATTATTAAAATATTTTTTTCTAAATGCCCCTATTAAAGAAATACTTTGTTAAAGTGCAATTTCAAAGTCTAAGATTATGACCTTGAAAGTCATATATAAGAAAAAAAACCTATTCCTTCTTGAAGAAAATATTTTGAGCATGGATATTTTGTTTGAGTCCACGAAGATTAATTTTAGTGCATTTGACTTACAGATGCTGCTTTTCACATGACAGAAAGCGGTATATTAACTTTGGTATCTTATTTGTGGAGATGGATGGTCCTAGTTTATACACATGAGCACGCATGCAAATACACACATACATACACACATGCATGTGAACAGAGAGGAAGTTAAAATGATAAATGTACACACTGTATATTTTCAAATATCAGAGCATAATAAAATGCACTCACCATGAATGTCATCCTGAAAATCGATTTTTTTGGTTGCCAATTTCAGAAGACACTTACCACATATATGCAAATGAATTCTTTATGTGTTCTTACTAATCTATAATTTCCTTGATGATAGGTAGCAACTAGCTTGTACTACTATTTATATCTCCCAGGAACAAGGCTACTTGTTGACATGTTCACATGAAAAATACAATCTACTACATATGCCCATTATTTCACTTGACATTTATTATTATATCCAAATGTTAGTTAATAGACTTTTTTTTTTTCTGGGAGAAAATCCAGTGATTTGGATTTTACTGCATTTGGAAGTTTAGATGTTTATAAAATATTTTGTTAAACATGTTACTTTGATTATATACACCAAGGCTATATATTCAGATAGCATGCTAAGACATGGTCCTTAAGCTTGCTTTTTCTAATGCTTGTTGTTTTCTAAAACCTGAGTGGATGGATTTGTGCAGTTGTCTGCTGTTGAAAATTTTACTCCCTACACCCCCAGTCATATTCTAGTAAAATGCAGAATAACCTGGAGTTCAGACCGTGAGCATGTCGATAAGGAGGAGCCTGAGCCACAGTAGCTGGACTCCTCAATCATCCAGAGAGTTCCTGCTGGAGAAACCTTTCAGAAATACAATATATGGCCATGTGAATCCTGGTTGTTTGAGGAGACAGGTTGTAGCTGACCATCAAAGCTGTTCTGTGCTAGCTTAAAAGACTGTAGAAACCTTTTGGCAGTTGTTAGAGCAATTATTTCTAGAAGCCTTCCTTGTCTGCTGAGAGCAATAGGTGATTCTAAAGTGTTCTGCCCTCCGGAGTTCCCAAGTTCCCAGTGTGAAATGTTAGGAAAGTCTGATAAATGTTTTCACGAAACAAAACACTCCGAAATGGGTTTTAGTTTGTTTACTTGTTTGTTTGTTTTAAAACTCTTCTCATTGTGTGATACAAAATAAGAGCTGGATGTCTGCCAACACATGCAGACTATATAAAAAAATTTACTCGTTAAATGGAAGCATAGTCAGTAGGCTGATGTATTATTAATATTTTAAAGCAATCTATCGCACTCATATTAGCAACAGAGAATGAAATATAACGGCAAAAAAATGGTTATACAAGAAGTAAATTTAGTTAAATTCACTGGTTAAATGAAAAAAATGCTCAAAATTAGTTGCTTTAGGGATGATGCATCTTTGATCATTCTAACCTGATTTTCCTGAAGTACTGGATGCATCCTGCCTAATTTAGAAGAGATTGTACTGTAGAAATTTTTACTTTTTGTCTCATCTGACTTTAATATGAAGCTTTTCCTTAAAACCTCATGTGCCTGCATGCTCAGTCGCTAAGGCCTGTCTGACTCTTTGCGATCCCATGGATTGTAACCCGCAAAGCTCCTCTGTCCATGGGATTTCCCAAGCAAGGATACTGGAGTGGATTGACATTTCCTTCTCCAGGGGATCTTCCTGAGTCAGGAATCAAACCCACGTCTCCTGCATTGGTAGGCAGGTTTTTTACCACTGAGCCATCAGGGAAGCCCTGAAAACCTCACAGTTAGCCCTTAATCATCTCTTATATTTGCTTTCTAGGATAAATTATACAAAAACATTTTTTAGCATCTGATGACACTTATAGATCTCTTACCTCCAAAATATAACTATTTCACTATTGCATGTATAATTATTTAATTTCTTCAGTAAAAATTTTAAATGGTTAGAGCACTTCCTTATCTTTTAAATTGTTATGTGAATAGTATAAGTAGGTTTTATTTATAATTGTTCATGAGGACAAATATACCCAATGAATGGTTCATGTGCTATTTTTTGTAATTCCTGTCTTCTTCCACTTTTTTTTCTGTAATTACTTTATGGAAGTTTAAAATTTTAATATCTCTGCACTTGATTACTACTTGCATCTGAGTCAGATGTCTTCAGATATCCATATTAGGTGATTTGATTAGATTTGATTAACATGTGTTTTATTTGTGAAATAAAAAAAATTATTCTCAGTTTAGATTATGAGCTTTCAGTATAGTATGTTCTTTATCAGTAACATCCGTAACATTGCTTGTGTGTGTTTATATGTTCAAAAATTTAATTATAAATTAAATTATTTAATTAAATAATATAGTTAAATATTTAAACATCATTTTCCATTTCCTTAACAAGTGTAAGGTCCTTTGTCAATTTATAAATAACTCACAAAGGATCAAACTTTTAGAGGGTTCACAGTCTAATGGAGAAACACAAAAACAAATATTTAAAATGTAGTGAATTATATTGATAGTTCAACTAATATGAAAAACAGGTATTCAGAATCGGTTCAGTTCAGTTCAGTTGCTCAGTCATGTCCAATTCTTTGCAATCCCATGAACTGCAGCACGCTAGGCCTCCCTGTCCATCACCAACTCCCGGAGTCCACCCAAACCCATGTCCATCGAGTCAGTGATGCCATCCAACCATCTCATCCTCTGTCGACCCCTTCTCCTCCTGCCCCCAATCCCTCCCAGGATCAGGGTCTTTTCCAATGAGTCAACTCTTCGCATGAGGTGGCCAAAGTACTGGAGTTTCAGCTTCAGCATCAGTCCTTCCAATTCAGAATACTGTGGGTTAAAAGTAAATTTTGACTAGACTTCTCCTTATCGTTTAAAAAATCTTCCAATAATTTATTAACCAATAGAAGAACCAGAATAGTGTATGTTTGGCTTTATTCTGCTATAAGTTTAGTACAGAATAAATTCCGGGGTTGTTATTTTCAGGAAAGCAGCACCTTTGCTTTGAACAGGTTTGGATGCATTGAGAATATGATACAAAGTATTGGCCAGGGGGTGTGTCACTTGTTGATTATAGATATAAATCATTCTGGAAGGAGAAGTTTAGCTTGCATTTTAAATTAATTTGTAATTTATTTCGTAAGGAAGCACGAACTTTGTTGGTGTTGCTGTTGTTCAGTCGCTCAGCCATGTCCAACCCTGCGGCCCGCCAGGCTTCCCTGTCCTTCACCATCTCCTGGAGCTTGCTCAAATTTATGTCCAATGAGTCCGTGATGCCATCCAACCATCTTGCCCTCTGTCATCCCCTTCTCCTCCTGCCTTCAGTCTTTCACAGCATCAGGGTCTTTTCTAATGATTTGACTCTTCCATCAGGTGGCCAAAGTGTTGGAGCTTCAGCTTCAGCATCAGTCCTTCCAATTAATATTCAGGACTGATTTCCTTTATGATTGACTGGTTGGATCTCCTTGCAGTCTAAGGGAATCTCAAGAGTCTTCTCCAACACCACAGTTCAAAAGCATCAATTCTTCAGCACTCAGCCTTCTTTATGGTCCAACTCTCATATCCATTAGAGAAGGAAGTGGCAACCCACTCCAGTATTCTTGCTTGGAGAATTCCATGGATGGAAGAGCCTGGCAGCCTTCAGTCCATGGGGTTGCAATAAGTCAGACACGACTGAGCGACTAAACAGCTCATATCCATACGTGACTACTGGAAAAACCATAGCTTTGACTAGATGGACCTTTGTTGGCAAAGCGATGTCTCTCTTTTTTAATATGATGTCTAGGTTTGTCATAGCTTTTCTTCCAAGGAGCAAGCGTTTTTTTTTTTTTTCATGACTACAGTCACCATCTGCAGTGACTTTGGAGCCCAAGAAAATAAAGTCTGTTACTTATTCCACTGTATCCCCGTCTATTTGCCATGAAGTGATGGGACTGGATGCCATGATCTTAGCTTTTTGGATGTTGAGTTGTTTTTTTTTTTCATGTATTTTTATTAGTTGGAGGCTAATTACTTTACAATATTGTAGTGGTTTTAAGCCAGCTTTTTCACCGTTCTCTTTCACATTCATCAAGGGGCTCTTTAGTTCCTCTTCACTTTCTCTCATCTACATATCTGAGGTTATTGATGTTTCTCCTGGAAATCTTGATTCCAGCTTATGATTTGTCCAGTCCAGCATTTCACGTGATGTACTCTGCATATAAGTTAAATAAGCAGAGAGCCAATATACAGCCTTGACGTACTACTTTCCCAATTTTGAACCAGTCTGTTGTTCCATGTCTGTTTCTAACTGTTGCTTCTTGACCTGCATGCAGGTTTTGCAGAAGGCAGGTAGGGTGGTCTGTTATTTCCATCTCTTTAAGAATTTTCCACAGTTTGTTGAGGGTACACTAAAGTCTTCTTCATAAGTAATTCAGGTGAAAATAGCACAGAAGTTCATCAGGTGTTAATACTTATCTGTGGATAAGTAGCTGAAAAGTAAATCAGTGTAAATAGAAAGGAACAAGAGGTGTGGGGAGAGGTGAAATGGGTGATGGGGATTAAGAAGTAAAAATTACGAGTTATGGAATAAACAGGGATGTGATTTACAGCACAAGGAATATAGTCAATTATTTTATAGTAACTTTGATTTGTATGTAATCTATAAAAATATTAAACTACCATGTTGAATACCTGAAACTGAAATAATATTGTAAGTCAACTATGCCTCAATTTAAAAAATGTAAGAGATGTATAGAAAAGAATTTATAGAAATTCACAGTGAAAGAGCAGATGTCTCTTCTTCTCTTCCTCTGTCCTACCATCCCTTCCTTCTCCCTCTCCCTCTTCTGTCTCCATCTTCATTTCCATCTCTATATTTTTCTCTGTATTTCACCAAATCCACAATATATTGATCTTGGCTCTTGCTTCCTCTTAATAAGAGACCTCAGTGAAAGTTTTTACACAAATTTCTAACAATTGTTAGGCTTCCCTGGTGGCTCAACCGGTAAAGAATCCACCTACAATGCAGGAGACATAAGAGACACGGGTTCGATCCCTGGGTAGGGAAGGATCCTCTGGAGAAAGGAATGGCAACCCATCCCAGGATTCTTGTCTGGAGAATTCCATGGACAGAGGAGCCTGGCGGGCTACTGTCCATGAGGTCCCAAAGAATGACATGACTGAGCAGCTAACACTAACAATTGTCATCCGACTGATGGTGATTGTAAGGCGTCATTGGCCGTAAAACACACCATTTTTTTCCATGAAGTAAAACTGTGGGAAAAACAAGTGTCTTAGAATTGATGAAAAGCCTAAATGACATAATAGGAATGACTATCCAAGTTCTGAAGTAAATGCTTTCATGTCTGTTTACACGCTTTCTGCTTTGTCTGTACCTTCTCTCCATATCTTTATCTAGTTAACTCTTTTGCTCAAATGTCTTTCAAAGAATCAGTGTTCCTAAGAAGCCTTTCCCCAACCCTTTCATAAAATTTACATCTGTCTTTCTTTTGCTTTAGAGAAAATGTGCATACCTTTGTGATTGCACTTATCACATGGTGATTTATTTGTCCTAGTGACTTATTCTAAAATAAATTCTTTGAACTTTAAAATATAATGAAAATGATTTCTCTAAAATCAAGTATCATATATAAGCAGCTTATGATAAAGGATCAATAAATGTTTGCTTGATGAAAATTCAACAAAGCAGTTGACAAGCCATGAATGTTAAACATTTTTATTGCCATTTCAAAAAGGAGAAAACTGGAAATTCAAGGAGGCTGAATGATTTGCCCAAGCATGGTGCCAGGACTCTAAACTTTTAGTCCCAAAGCTCTCTCCATTGTTCAAGCTCAATGTAGTATTTTCCATTTGTTAGTTAGGTGACATCAAGTGATCACACACCAGATATTGGCTTAGGAAGAAATCACGACGAAGAAGAAATCATTTTGAGAATTAATGTTTTGGCAAATTAATTTGTGTGTGAATGTTGGACATGATGTGTCCAACAATATGTCCACAATAGCCATGGCAATGAACCTGGGTGTTGTTCAGTACTAAGTGGATTTTCAGAGGTTACACTTTGTGGATTCTGTCATGTGAGGTTTATTTTAGAATACATTTTGGGCCAAAAAATCAGGCATTGGAATAAATTCAAAGGTAGATTTTGAACTTCTTTTATGTAATAAACATTAATAATCTTGGAACAACTCCAAATGCCTTTTATGACTTGATATATCTTCTAAACTTTAGCTTGGGACTTATTTAAAGTGTCTTTAAAGTAAAAACTTATGTAAAATGGTACAGATTTATAAGCAACAGTCCTCTCAGTTTCTCTCCATGTTTTTAGTTAAAATTCTTAACTCATAGTTTATGTCAATAACATGAAAATCTTATGATTAATATTGTATTCTTGAGCAAGCAGCAAAACCTCTTTGAAAACACTTGAGGTTTTCCAACTGCATAAAAAACACATGTAAATTACTAGAGAAAAAAGTGAATGACTTTGCTTTCATTATAAGTTTCATATAAATTATAAACATCTTCTGTCATAATCACAGGTGCAATTCATGGGAATGTTGCAACATGAGGCTGGGTTGTTTTTTAAAAATTAATATACCTGGGCCAATAATATATTTGACAGCTTGAATATAATCAATTCTTACCAATATTAATATAAGAAATAATATTAACATGAAATTCATAGAATAGCATTTTTCATTTATATTTCATTCATTTGTATTCAGAAAAATATAGATCATTACAATTTATAATTTTGGATTTTCTGTATCTAATATACTATTTTAAAAAAATTGAAATAGCAATCTTTCTTAAAAATTTGAAAATACATTATTGTCACAGAAAATGTATCATTACCAAAACAAGTAATTGGTATCAATGGCATATTTTTTTATCAATATTGCTATATATTGACACATTTTTCAGTTTATTTCTAAGAAATACCAAAATGAACTGTGTAAATAAAACTTAATAAATTTTATCAGAAAAAAATATTTTAGGTGGATTATTTTATAAAGTGAAGCTTCACTAATTGTTGCTGTTGTTTCAGTGTGAAGTCATGTCTGACTTTTGCAACTCCATGGACTGCAGCATGCCAGGTTCCCTTGTTCTTCATATCTTCCAGAGTTTGCTTAAATTCATGTCCACTGAGTTAGTGATGCTATCTAACTATCTCACCCTCTACCACCCCCTTCTCCTTTGCTTTCAATTTTCCCCAGCATTAGGATCTTTTCCAATGAATCAGCTCTTTGCATCAGGTGGCTAAAGTATTAGAGATTCAGCTCCAGCATCAGTCCTTCCAATGAATAGTCAGGGTTGATTTCCTTTAGGATTGGCTGGTTTGATCTCCTTTCAGTCCAAGGTAATCTCAAGAATCTTCTCTAGCATACAATTCAAAAGCATCAATTCTTTAGCACTGAGCTTTCTTTATGGTCCAACTTTCACATCTGGGCATGACTACTGGAAAAAGCATAGCTTTGACCATATGAACCATTGTTGACAAAGTGATGACTTTTCTTTTTAATAGACTGTCTATGTTTATCATAGATTTTCTTCCAAGGAGCAAGCATCTTTCAATTTCATGGCTGCAGTCACTGTCCACAGTGATTTTGGAGCCCAAGAAAATAAAATCTGTCACTGCTTCCACTTTTTCCCCTTCTATTTGCTATGAAGTGATGAGACCAGATGCCATGGTCTTAGTTTTTGAATGTTGAATTTCAAGCCAGCTTTTTCACTGTCCTCTTTCACTTTCATCAAGAGGAGCCTCTTTAGTTCCTCTTCACATTCTATTAGAGTGGTATCATCTGTGTATCTGAGGTTGTTGATATTTCTCCCAGCAATCTTGATTTCAGTTTGTGATTCATCCAGCCAGGTATTTCACATTATGTACTTTGCATATAAGTTAATTAAACAGGATGATAATAAATAGCTTTGTTGTATTCCTTTCCCAATTTTGAACCAGTCTATTGTTCCATGTCAGGTTTTAACTGTTACTTCTTGACTTGCATACAGGTTTCTCAGGAGAAAGATAAAGTGTTCTGGTATTTCCATCTCTTTAAGAATTTTCCACAGTTTTTTGTGATCCATACAGTCAAAGGCTTTCCCATAGTCAATGAAGCAGAAGTAGATGTTTTTCTGGAACTGTCTTGCTTTTTCTATGATCCAACGGACATTGGCAATTTGATCTCTGGATTGGCTCAGATGGTAAAGTGTCTGCCTACAATGTGGGAGACCCAGGTTTAATCTCTTGGTCGGGAATATCTCTTGGAGAAGGAAATGGCAACCCACTCCAGTATTCTTGCTTGGAAAATCCCATGAATGGAGGAACCTGGTAGGCTATATAGTCCGTGGGGTTGCAAAGAGTTGGACACAACTGAGCAACTTCACTTTTCTTTCTTTCTTTCCTCTGCCTTTTCTAAATCCAGCTTATCCATCTGGAAGTTCTCAATTCAAGTACTGCTGAAGCCTAGCTTGAAGGATTTTGAGCATAACCTTGCTAGTATGTGAAATGAGCACAATTATATAGTAGTTTGAAAAGTCTTTGGCATTGCTCTTTGGAGTTGGAATGAAAACTGACCTTTTCCAATCCTGTGGCCACCTCTGAGTTTTCCAAATTTGCTGGCATATTGAGTGTAGCACTTTCACAGCATGATCTTTAAGGATTTTAAATAGCTCAGCTGGAATTCCGTCACCTCTACTAACTTTGTTCATAGTAATGTTTCCTAAGACCCACTTTACTTCACACTCAGGATGTCTCTCTCTAGGTGAGTGACCAAAGCATCATGGTTATCCTGTTCTTTAAGATCTCTTTTGTATAGTTCTTTATATTCTTGCCACATTTTATTAATCTCTTCTGCTTCTGTTAGTCCCTTACTGTTTCTGTCCTTAATTGTGCCCATCCTTGCATGAAATGTTCCTTTGATATCTCCAGTTTCCTTGAAGAGATCTCCAGGCTTTCCCATTCTATTGTTTTTCTCTATTTCTTTGCATTGTTCATTGAAGAAGGTTTTCTTCTGTCTCTTTGCTATTCTCTGGAACTCCGCATTCGGTTGGGTAAATCTTTCCCTTGTTACTTTCCCTTTCACTTCTCTTCTTTTCTCAGCTATTTGTAAGGCCCCTCAGGCAATCCCTTTGCCTTCTTGTATTTGTTCTTCTTGGGGTTTTGGTCACCTTTGCCTGTACAGAGTTATGAACCGCCGTCCACAGTTCTTAAGGCACTCTGTCTACCAGATCTAATTTCTTGAATCTATTTGTCATTTCCACTGTATAATAACAAGGGATTTGATTTGGGTCATACCTTAATGGCCTAATGGTTTTCCCTACTCTCTTCAATTTAAGTCTGAATTTTGCAATAAGGAGTTGATGATCTGAGCCACAGTCAGTTCCAGGTTATGTTTTTGCTGACTGTATAGAGCTTCTCCATCTTCACCGCAAAAAGTATAATCAATCTCATTTCGGTATTGACCATTTGGTGATGTCCATGTGTAGAGACATCTCCTATCTTGTTGGAAGAGGGTGTCTGCAGTGACCAGTGCATTCTCTTGATAAAACTATGTTAGCCTTTGCAGCCCTGCTTCATTTCATACTCCAAGGCCAAACTTGCTGCTACGCCAGGCATCTCTTGACTTCCTACTTTTGCATTCCAATCCCTGTAGATGAAAAGGACATTTTTTTTTTTTTTTTTTTAGTGTTCTAGAAGGTGTTGTAGATCTTCATAGACCATTCAACTTCAACTTTTTCAGCATCACTGGTTGGGGCATAGATTTCAATTACTGTGATGTTGAATGGTTTGCCTTGGAAATGAACTGAGATCGTTCTGTCATTTTTGATATTGCACCCATGTACTGCATTTCAGAATCTTTTTTTGACTGTGAGGGCTACTCTATTTCTTCTAAGTTATTCTTGCTCACAGTAGTGTATATAACGGTCATCTAAATTAAATTCTCCCATTCCCCTGTATTTTAGTTCACTGACTCCTAAAATGGTGATGCTCATTCTTGCCATCTCCTGCTTGACAACATCCCATTTACATTGATTCATGGGCCTAATATTCCAGGTTCCTATTCAACATTGCTCTTTACATCATCAAATTTACTTTCGCCGCCTGACACATCCACAGCTGAGCATCATTTCCACTTTGGTCCAGCCTCTATCTTGTTTCTGGAGCTACTTCTTAATTCTACGCCAGTAGCATATTGGACACCTTCAAACCTGCGGGCTCATCTTCTGGTGACGTGTCTTTTGCCTTTTCACGTTGCTCATGGTGCTCCCAGTGCAGGGATACTGAAGTGCTTTGCCATTCCTTCTCCAGTGAAGCACATTTTGTCAGAACTCTCCACCCTGATCCGTGTGTCTTGGGTCGCCCTACCCATCATGACTCATAGCTTCATTGAGTTACACAAGCCCCTTTGCCATGATAAGTCTGTGACCCATGAAGAAGCTTCACTACTAATTATTTGTAAATAAAGTTTTTATTCTCCCCTGAAGAATATTTCTGAAAACTGCCAGAATTAAGTAATAAAATGAAAACCAATTTGCATTTTTATACTAGCAAATATGTAGGCCTCCTAGGGATCTGTGTATTTTATTGAATGAATGTGAGTGAAAAGATGCAGCCTTTCCCTGTTTTGGTGAAATACACATCTGTGATTGTAATTTATATTTGTAGTGATGGTAGCAAAAATTCTTTGCTTATGTTCTAACAGCAGTAAAGGATCCTTTGCCCTTTTCAGAGGAAGAGTAAATTAAGAATAAACAGATTAATAATGGGAGAAATGAATAGGACATGTAAAAAGACATGTTCAGTATATAATCAGTGAAATCTGAAGCACTCAGAATGATGACTAGTTTTATGAACACTTTGTTTGTGCCAAAGGACCTTGTCTTTCAAGCTCTCAAGTTCAATATATATAAACATCATTTATTAAACAAGATTAAAATTATGTTTAGGGTAAGAATTCTATATATTATTTTTATCAACAGTATTTACTTTTAATTATGTAAGCACATTTAAACATTTATTATTGAAAAAATTTAACATATACCCATAACTTATGGCTTCTTATGAGTTTTGTAACTTTCATAATTCATTTTACCCATAGCCCTTCTGTACTCTCCAGTTTTATACTGAGATAAAAAGCACACAATATTTTATTTCCCCCACAGATGTTTCAATTGCATCTCTAAGATAAAGATGCATTTTTAAAACACATAACAAGAAAATCATTTCACACTTAAAAATTAATGTAATTTCTTAATGTCCAATAATCAAAGTTCAAATTTTCTGATTTTCTCACAAATTTTTATTGTTCTTTTTCAAATTAAGGTTTTACTAATGTTTATATGTTAACAGTTTGTTGATACTCTTTTAAAATCTATATGTTCCTTATCCTAGCACCAGATCAATATCTTTCTCTCTTTTCTTCTTTCTCTCTGTGTTTTTTTCCTTGCTAAATACCTGCTGGAGAATTGATATCCTTCCCCTTATCTGGATTGTACTTGCTTGTCCTCTGTGGTGTCATTTTAATTGGTTCCCTGTTTCCTGCACTTTTCATAGATTGATAATTTCATTGAGAGGCTGATATGAGAGTCTTGAAAATCCACTAATATAATGAAGGAAAGGAAGGAGAAGTACTGGTGTAGATTTAAGTATTTTTCAGATGAAAATGAGATGCATAGGTCGATTAACATAGACTATAGATGTTGAAAAGGAGATCCAAATATTCGTCAAAAGTCCTAAAACTTGTAGATGGCACAGTCTCTCATAGAATCCTAGAATAGGGCAGAGAGAAGTAGCAATTTCAGGACACAAGAAGTGCCCTGCAGCTGACAAGGAGCAAGAGTATGTATTAGTAAGTAAGTAGCAGTTCCAATCTCAAGATATAAGTCTTTCTTACTATAAACTGATCATGTAACATGAGCCAGGTTGTTGATTTTCGGAACCCAAGCCAGATATCAGAATGACTATGACTGTTTTTTTCCCCCGTAGGAAAAACAAAGAGATATAAATATTAAGTCAAATAGCATTTAATTGGCTCACAGAGGATGCAGTGAGGTCATCTGGCCTGCCTGGTGCCTGGGTGGAATTTAGTCATTGTCATTCAGATGCCCAGCTTCAGGGGTGTTCCCAAACTAGCAGAAGCCAGAGGACATACCGAAGTGGGTTTTTTAAGCAGCCAGAGAGTCCACAATGGTTAGGTTTTGAGGTCTACAATGGGGAAAGCTGCTAGCCACCATGCCAGCTGCAGGTTTTGTTTCTGTCTTTCTGCTCTTACTAAATGTATTTATAACAGGAAAACATCTGTGCTAAATGGTAAAAACTGTCACTTAAGGCTGATAGAATTTCTCCTTTGAGAAACTGAATGAACTTTCCTAGCTGGAAATTGGATGAACTTTCCTAGTTGAATAGTCATTCAGAAAGTTGGCCATTTCAAGACATATTCATTGCGTGAAGCTGACCCATGGAAACTCACTTTCCTCCTTTATTACTGAGGAAGGCATGCAAACTGAAAACATGATATGGCCTTTGTTGTTTACAACACCTCTGCTTTCTCACCAAAAGAAGAATATGCCAGTGTCACTGAGTGCAAAATAAATAAGTCAGGGAGCCTTGCTGTAAAGGTGAACCCTGGAATTTAAAAGGTCAAAAAGCCCATTGCCTCCAGATGTTTAGCCCAGCATCTTTAGGTAATAAGACCAATAAATTCAATAATTTATGTTAAGTTCTTGCTTCCAGAAAACCCCTGTTAAAATATAAATATTTGCCTAGAGCTCCTTGCTACCACATATCACAATAATAATACAATAGGGCCATTCAGATTTATTAGATATTATAGATTTATCTCTGAAAAGCCAGGAAGTCCAACATGACTGAAAAACTAGATGCCCTCACAACATGAGTTCTTCCTGTTTATGGGACAGTCAGTCGGGTAATTAGATGGCACGAACACCTCTGTTTTGGGTGGATTAGATAGGGTTGCCAAAAGTTTTAAAGGCAAGATAAAGGGTAATTTTCATCAACCTTTCTTACTTTGTATAACATTTTAATTTAAATCCCAGCTTTACCTTTCTAGGATCCCTTGAGTTAATCAGAGCTGACTTCATGGACAGCTTGCTCTGGTTAATTACCGCAGTGTTTTAACTGAATGCCCTAAGGGAATGGTGCAGTCAACCACCACTTCAAGCCTCAGAACACTAGAAATCTTGGCAGGACTCTGAAGACAAGTTTATCAATATCTCGGGCATTTATTATTTTTCAAAACTGCACAAAGTCTATAGGTACATGGGTAATGACGCTACAGTGTTAAGCACTGTGATGACCTGCAAATTTCTTAAAGACTGTAAATTGTTTTCCTGCTAATTCTTAGGCCATGTATTAATACTTTGAACAACTATTAACATATGCTTTTTATATTCAATGCTTCCCTGTGCTATGTAGGAGGTCCTTATTAGTTATCTAGTGGACCCTGGTATCTCAGATAGTAAAGCATCTGCCTACAATGCAGGAGACTTGGGTTCTATCCCTGGGTCAGGGAGATCTCCTGGAGGAGGGCATGGAACCCACTCTAGTATTCTTGCCTGGAAAATCCCATGGACGGAGGAGCCTGGTAGGCTACAGTCCATGGGATCACAGAGTCAGACACAACTGAGTGACTTCACTTTCTTTTTTTCTTTATTAGTTATCTATTTTATATATACAAGGGAAGGTTTGAAGAAAGATACTGGGACACTCATTCCCTTCTCCTACTCACTGTTTCTCTTATTAAATGCCAGTACATCCTTTTGAGCAGTGCAGATGTTACTTCCTTCCTGAAACTTTTCCAACTCCCCTCTCAGTTATAGGTGGGTGATCATGTATGCGCCCCCATCACCAGGGTATGCATAAGTCCTCTATATTCAGATTTTGTCCTAGTTTATATCTCTCTTCTTAGCTGTAATATTAAGAATGACTTCTTTCACTCTCGAGCATCCCAGTTTGCATAGCAAATTATGTAGGTGTACTACATAGCGTCTCTGTTTATTCCCATCCTTCCATTTGTATCTTTCAATTGTTACTGCCAATTTATGTATTTTCTCCAGAAGAATGTAAGAATTGTAGCATCAGGTGAACTGTGTCTTGTTTGTCTCAGTATCACTAGAACTCTTAGAAAGTGTCTAGCTATTAAGTCTAAGCACCTAAGTATTCAGGGGCTTCCTGGATGGGGCTAGTGGTAAAGAAATCACCTGCTAATGCAGGAGACGCAGGAGATGCAGGTTCGATTCCTGGGTCGGGACGATCCCCTGGAGGAGGGCATGGCAATCCGCTCTGGTTTTCTTGCCTGGAGAGTCTCATGGACAGAGGAGCCTGGCAGGCTACAGTCCATAGGGTTGCAAAGAGTCAGACACCACTGAAACTTCTTAGCACGCATGCAAGTATGTATGCAATCATATTAAAGATCACACTTTGAAGACAGAAAAATCTCAAAATTTCTGTTAATGGGAATTGAACAATTTTTTTAAACTCCTTAGTCATGCTGGATACCAAGGTCATAAGTGTCCCTGATTAATTACACCCCATCAATAAAAATAATTTATGTAGAATATTATATAATTAATTATTTGCATTTTATATGCAAACTATCATCTAATAAACTATTATGAACATTACAAAATAAATTTGTAAGATAAATTCAAAAACATCAAAATAAATATACACAGTGGTTCTATTTTTTCCAATACCTCAATGACTCATAGCATGCTCTTCTTACAGTGTGACCATTGGACAAATGATCAAAGGAAATATATACAAAAATCCCCTTTTTGGTAGAAAAATATTCTGAATAAAGGGTTTGTCACAATGATTATACTTATTATTCTTAGAAGTTTTCATTTTTTCCAACTACAGTATTAAAGAAAGGAGAATAGGAAAACTAGACATATCAGCATTTTTTCCATAAATAAACTGAAAATAACGAATCTAGAAATAGTTCTGTCCATAATAGAAATTTCATCTACATAGTCCAATGACTTCCTGTTTTAGCTCCTGGAATTTTTTTGTTTCTAAGCCCCAAGAAATTATCTTATTTGGAAATAAAAGTGTCAATGTGAAATAGAATTACAACTATGTCTGTGTAAGTAACAATCCCTTCCATTTACATGGTGACTGAGAGGTAACTAAAACTCTGACATATATTGTCTCATCTTTTTTTTCACAATGAAGACAGAGGAGATGTTATTATTTCTCTTTCATTTTGTTGTGAAATTGATCTTTGTGACATTGAGAGAGGCTCCTCATTCAATATCCAGTAGCCTTCATATATCAATATACTGTTATATTAATATAATTATATTTTATTAATCTATTAACATAGTTCTGGTGAAAAATAAAAGCTTATTTAAGATAAAAGCCTCTTGTTTTTCACAATTAAAATGTAGTAATGCAGTAACTATTAGCTACAATCTTTTACCAAGGGCAAGAATCTTTTACCAATCAATTCTTTTATACCAAGGGCATTGTAACATAACTGAGAACTCACTCTAGCTATAGTGTTGAAAAGATAAATGGAAAGTCCTTTAGTTAAGATCTTCAGAGACTACAGTTACAGAAATAATAGAAAACTTTTTTTTTTCTCTTTTGACCATCTTCTCCATCTTTTTAGATCCAGATCACCATTATACGTCCTAGACAATGAATAGCACTTCCAAGCTAAGAAGGTCTTACCGGGTTGGGAGACGGAGAAATGGAGTAACCTGTATTTCTCTTCTCTTGCAAAGTTTCATGAAGTTTATTTCAGTCTATTTTCTCATGAGGAAATTTTAAAAGTTTATTTTTATATATGCTGAATAAAGTCTCACTTTATTGGTAATTTTTTTTGCACTGAAGTAGGAACATTCGTCTGTATTCTGAGAAACTGTCTCTAAAATGGCTGAGTCAGAGATGAATAGCAAAAATTGAAGGGATTCATACCAATTTTAACGTTTGGTTAACTAAGCTTAAATAAATGTGATTCTAGTCATTCTTAGTTGAGATTTGATTTTTAGCAATCAGAGATTCAAGAGATAAAAAGAACGTCTAATTTAACTATAAGCTAATAAATTATTATGTTGTGATTTTTAGACCATAAACTCATAGAAGAAACTGTATTAAATGTTGATTGTGTTCTAAGGGAAAAAAAAACCAAAAACTGTATCACAGTTAAACTTGAATTCTGAAATAACCAAAACCTCACTGAAAGATAATTTATAAATTAATGTTGATGTGCATGCTCAGTTGCTTCTGACTCTGCAATCCGACCCTATGAACTGTAGTCCGCCAGTCTCCCCTTTCCATAGGATTCTCTAGGCAAGAATACTGGAGAGGGTTGCCATGCCCTCCTCCAGGGGATCTTCCTGACCCAGGGATTGAACCTGCATCTCCTGCACTGCAGATGGATTCTTCACCCACTGAGCCTCCTCAACTTTCTAGTTCTCTAGTCATGTTTTAGCTAAATGTTCAGTCAATAAGAGGGGTTTTGTCTGAACCACCTTATCTAAGAAATTCACTCTCTTCTCCCCAAATCAAGCCCCAACATTTCCCAACTTTTGTAGGCTTCATCACTTAAATTATCCTATTTTTGTATTTATCAAATATATTAATAGTGTTGTATTTTTTCCCTTATTAGAATACAAACCAAACTACATTATGGACACAGTTTATATCCAGGCTTTTATCCCAGTATCCCTATAGAAATCAGGTTCTTAGCCAAATTGAAACATTGCTTGATTCTTAAATAGATACATGTTCTCTTCCACCTCTCCCATGCTGTCCTCTCCAGCTGTTTCATCATTCACTATGAGAATTATTTAATTTCCAATGCTTATATCAGCTTTGTGGCCTTCTTTACTCATTTTTGATTATTCAGCTGCATGTAGCTTCTTTGTTTTTTGAATAATCACTGCATTTGAATTTCTTTTGGAATGTATTCCCTGCACATTATATTAGGACTTTTGTATACTTGCCAAGTAATTATGAATTTATAAGGTACTTGATATCAAATGTTATACTTAACTCCCTTTGTATTTTCTGCGGTTTACATTGATCATAACTGCTCAAAAATGTTTCTCAAGTTAAATGGCACCTTCATTTGACTACTAACAAGTTCAAAATTGTAATTTCTCTTTTTATCTTCTCTTTTTGTAAATATAGATATAGATAAATAGATGGGTAGAGTTCAGCTCAGTTCAGTTGCTCAGTCATGTCCGACTCTTTGCGACCCCGTGGACTGCAGCACGCCAGGACCCCTGTCCTTTACCAACTCTCAGAGTTTACTCAAACTCATATCCATCCAGGCGGTGATGCCATCCAACCATCTCATCCTCTGTCTTCCCCTTCTTCTCCTGCCTTCAATCTTTCCCAGCACCAGGGTCTTTTCAGATGAGTCAGTTCTTCGCATCAGGTGAACAGAGTATTGGAGTTTCAACTTAAGCATCAGTCCTTCCAATGAATATTCAAGACTGATCTCCTTTAGAATGGACTGGTTGGATCTCCTTGCAGTCCAAGGGATAGAGAGATAGATAAAATTTCCCTTCCTGAAAGAGATGACAGTAAAAACTTTGGAGTTCACTACAAGAACTTTGCAAAAAAACAAAGACACAATCAGTTTTTTTTCCTTCCTAACCAGGAAAAAATTGAATGCACACATATAGCCTTATAATAACATATCTATAATTATTATTAAATTAATATCCAATGATATATTTCCAGTATCTAACCTTAATAAAATATAGAGAAATGTCATTTTTGGAAAGCTTTCAGTTTCTCTGTATGGTAATTTATACAACCGAATGTTTATTTTTGCTTGGTTTAATTCTCTATATTAAGATACATCAGGAAAATTGACTAGAAAAAGTTCTAGTGGATCATATTTTTGAGACTTAAAATTATGAAGTGATCAAAATTAAAATGATTCAGCTAGGAAGAGTCTATTATTTGAAAATTTATCAAACACTTGCAACTTTGATTTCTATTGATATATTTCCTATTGATTTTGTTTTTTTGGACCAAAGTATTCATTATAATGTTGACTTGCAAGAAGAGTGAGCTTTTTTTTTTAAAGAAAAAAAATCTTTAAGATATTCTTCTATAGTTTCTTAAAAATCCAAAGTTATTCAAAACTGAAAACTCTTATCATGGGTTGGCGTTGAACTCAACAGGAAAACTGTGAGTAAGAAAGACTTGACTTCCCTGTTCATGTGAAAGATAAATAAAAACTCAGTGTTAACAGTCATCATTATTATCATGAATTTACCATCATCACCAACTTTTAATAATTTGTAAAGCTTTGTTAACAATTTTAATATATTCAGAAGAACCCAATTTCCTTAAAAGCAGTTTTGAAGATGTTTTTGTTGTTAGCATCTTCATTTTATAAATAAACATTTTAGTCACAAAATTTCTTTTGATGATAAGTATAAACATCATAAAACACAAATTTAAATGTTTAGTTTCTGAAAAAATTCTTAGACCAAATTGTGTTGAACAGAAAACTTGAAAGAAATGGTCCTGACTAGTTACTTCTAAAAAATAGCTTTTACATATAATGGGAAATGTCACTTTGTTGTTTAGTCACTAAGTTGTGTCCAACACTTGGCGACCCTTTGGACTCCAGCCTGCCAGGCTTCTCTGTCCATGGAATTTCCCAGGCAAGAATACTGGAATGATTGCCATTTCCTCCTCCGGGGGGTCTTCCTGACTGAAGGATCGAACCTGAGTCTCTTGCGTTGCAGGTGGTTTCTTTACCTCCTGAGCCAAATGTCATTTTACTTATATGTAAATATTTGTTTTCCAAAGAATTCAGAATATATGATATAATTTAATGTCCATATACAACCACTTAAGAAATATATTGTTCTCTAAACATGCATATCCTAATTCTTTAGAGTACACTGAAGCAAAAAAAACAAATTACATTTTATACAAGTCCACTATGGTATTTTGCAGATCTTTTATATAGAATCTTGTGAAAGGAATTGGAGTTGACAGTAACCATAAAGAAAATAAATCTCCATATAATAGGCATTCACAATATTTAAGCTGTGAATCCAAGGAGTTTTAAAAAAATGCATCGTCCTTTCATAGCTTCATTGTTTCTCTGTCTACCTTCTACTACCTTTTACTCCAAGGGCCTCCCTTGTGGCTCAGCTGGTAAAGAATCCTCCTGCAATGTGAGAGACCTGGGTTTGATCCCTGGGTTTGGAAGATCCCTTGGATAAGGAAAGGCTAACCACTCCAGTATTCTGGCCTGGAGAATTCCATGAACATATAGTCCATGGGATCGCAAAGAGTCAGACACAACTGAGCAACTTTCATTTCTACTACAGAAGCAGAACTCTAAACAACAATTAATTTGCTACTTTTCTATTTCACAATATAGTCTTCATTGAAATGAAAAATGCTATCCAGCTTTGAACTGACAGATGAATCCAGTATGACATTTCACTCAGGGAAATGTTAAATAAAATTTCAGGAATTATATATTACTTATCAATGTGAATTTCCTCTAAGTAATTATAATATGAAAACATTTCATTATTATACTTAGATTATATTTAGACATAAAATATTTCCAAATATTTGAAATAATTGCTTGTATAGCAATGATAGAGATATTAACACAAACAGATTTACATACGGTTTGTATATCAACATGTGTACTTTTCCTTAGTCCTTCATCACCCTCTCAAAACCTTCCTCAGATTATTGTCTTTTCATTTAGTTGGCATTAGTTGGCATTTAGTTGGCATTAGTTGGCATTAGTACATGCCAAATGTGGCATGTACAGTTTAAAAAATAGATATGCCATTTAAACTTCTGCATTTGCATGAAATAAAAATGAAATTATACTGGAATCAGTATTTATGTTGATTAATATAAACATGTATTTTCATCTAATGTATTAGATGCAGATTGTCACATTTTAATGCAAGTCAGCTGGATTGGAGAGGAAGTGGACCATTTGCAGTTTTATACAAATTTCTGCAAGAAAAGGATTAATGTACGGATGAATTAAAAGGCCTCTTTGTTCATTGTCTTTGTATTTCAGATATGTATTTAGCTTATATTTAGATTCCCTGAAAAATCACATGGTGAAGGATATGTGGAACACATTATAACTTTTTCCTTCTAAAATTTCTCAAATTTTCCCTTAGCTGTTCTTGCAGTAGTTCCATCTAATTTTCTCCAAGAGTCCACACTTTATTGTTTTTCCTAAACTGACTTTTATATTATTGTATTAATGTGGGTTTAAATTTTTTTCTCTGTGGAAATCTATAATTGCCACAGCTTCACACAAGGAAGCTGTCATTTCTTGTCTCTTGCTACTACCTTATATATGTCTCTATATGCATCCTTTCTTACAAAAGTGCTCCTCTTTCTTTTTTGGAGAGTGTACTTTTCCTTAGTCCTTTATTTATCACCTGCTCAAAACCTCCCTCAGATTATTGTCTCTTCATTTAGTCTTTCTATGTGCCTGAAAAATGTAGCATGCACAGTGTAAAGAATAGAGCCTCCAAAACTTGGAAAGTTAAAATCTGATTCTGATATTTGTGATCTCTTTAGCCCTGAACCATTACCTTTAGTGTGAAAAAGCCTTACCTATTTTTCCTTATCTATAAAACTTATCATGTAAAAGTTGCTATTAACATAATTAAATACCTAATTAACAAAATTAAATAAAATTTTTATTTTATTAAGGAAGGAAGGAGGAGGAGAAAAAAGGAAGGGAGATAGGAAGGAAGAAGCCAAGAAAGAAACCAGGAAAATAAAAAAAAGTACAAACAAAGCAAAGTTGGAAATAATTGTCTCTCTTCAGATGTCTATATTAACAAAAAAGTAGGCATTTTTATTTTATAACTGAGATAACAAATATTCTCTACCAATGTTTCAAAATAAGTGAAACTCTTTGAGCTTTGCCTCAATTAATAAAAAATTCAGTTCACTTTTAAGTACATTTTTAATACCTCCATTGACTGATTTTCATACCTATTAGATTTCTGTTATTTTTCTGATTTTTTAAAAATAAGCTGAGCTCTCTTCCTCAATTCATTGTATAATAATAAGTATCAAATAATTTTTAATAAATATTATTACTTATTTCAAACTTAATTATAAGATTTTCAATTAGAGGGTAACTTCAGCATCTGATATGCTCTTGATTTGTTTAAAAATATGTTCAATCAAGGGGCTCTATCATTACACCATTTATCCTTTAAAGGCATCCACTTTAAATTTACGTGAGCCCTTCATTTTAATTTTTGTTTTACTTTAGGTACTGTCAAAAAAACAATGCAAATGTAAGGCAGAATTTTTGCTTTTAATTTCTACATTGTTTGCAAAAAATAAGTTTATATTTATATACCCTTTCCATTTAAAAAATTTAATAAGGATATTTTAGATTTTATTAGTAGTAGATGCTGGGCTAGATTAAAGAAGGAATTCACATTCTAATAGAGAGATAAAATGATTAAAGATAATAAGTCAATGTAAAGTGGAGGTCCATTGCAAAATTTTATCTAGCCTGGACGGCATGATCAGATTTGATTATTAGGTGTATTACTTGTTGTAGCAATGTCTGAAATAGATCAGATTTGAAGGGAAATAAAGATAACTATTTCAGAGTGTGTTATTGCAATTTCTACCAGTATTGGCATTGGCCTTAACTAAGACAGATTGGGAATGCTTTGGATTGAATTGATTAGGGAGCTATTAAGAAGATAAAGTCAATAGAATTTGGTAGAATATTTGAATATGAGGGTCATAAAGAAGGAACTTCCAGATTTCAGACTGTCACAATGGTCATTCACTCCCATATAAAAATATAAGAAAGGGGACAGATTTATTCATTTCTAAGGGTAGACAATGAAATCAATTTTGAACATTAATTTTGTTTTGACAGTAAGACATGCAAGTGGAGAGACGCTGAAGAAAAAATAAATGCAGTTGAGCAGGGGTCATGCTCAGTACCCTGCTTTTGCTTCTAACACCCTGCTTTTGCTCCAGGTTCTTCAGAAGTGGCAGTTGGGTTTTGGTTTCTTTGTATCTTTTGCCCAGGATTTGCCCTAATTGCACATGCTCACAGTTATTTTTAGTCTCATATTTTCCCTTTGTATTCTGTTGCTATAGGAGGGGTTTGTCCAGGTGTAAATACTGCAGCATTGCAGCAAAGGTCCCAGGTCCCAGCCTGTCTCATCCCCCACTGAGACTCTACACCCTTATTCTTAAGGGGTATGGGGCTCAGAGACTCTTCTTCTGAAACTTCTTCCTGTGGAGCAAGGACCACAGACCCTCGCCTACCCTGGAACTGTAGAAACACCTCACTGACTGTTCCAAGGACCTATAGGGACCAAGGTCAATTTCTACTGGAATGGGTTGGATTCCTTGAGCCAGGGGTGGAGCAAACCACCTAAGCCCCTCCTCCAGCTCCACCCTGCAAGTGAGCAAAGGAACCTGTTACTTATTCTTGCTCCCCCTGCTGCAGCAGGAGCCCCAATAAAGGGCTTGCCTGAAGAAAAAAAAAAGGAAAATACACGGAGCTATGTCAACTTAAGAAAGTAGTTTAGATCTATTTAAAAATCTAGGAATTTCTGATCCAGTCACATTTAAATTTGTGTTTTGTCTGATATATAGTACTTAACTTCACCATGGTTCAGTTGGCTTATTTATATTCTAGCAACCTAATGGACAGAGAATATTGATTTTATTAATACAATTAAAGTGCTTAGAAATTCTTGCAATGCATGTGCCCAATGAATGTTAGCTGAAAGAAACAACAAAAAACTGTGATGCCTTTATTTACACATCATCTGAAATGAAACTTTGTTTTAGCTAAGTTGTTCTAGAGCCAGATGGTTTAAAAGAATGTGTGTTAGCAGCTTGTAAGGAGGAGATTAAGGAATTATCACAAATTTAGGTGTCTTGCAAGAAGGCCAAATCCTGGACTCAAATGATGGTTAAGATTTACACAGTAATGAATGTCTATTACTTGTTCACAATCATTCAGTGAATATAGTCCATTTGATTCAAAGCCTACCCTACCATATGTTTTAGAAAATTTTGACTATTTATTATTTTAACCATCAAAATCTCGTGAACCAGAAGGTTTATCAAATCTAAATATTCTTGGGCTTTATTCTGTTGCATTGACCTTTATCCCCAGAGAAATAAATGACAATCCACTCCAGTATTCTTGATTGGAAAATTCCATGGACAGAGGAGCCTGGCAGGCTGTGGTTTATGGGGTCGCAAAGAGTTGGACATGACTTATTGACTGAGAACAACAACACACATATGTCAATTCCACATTGTCTTGATTATGTAGCTTTAAAGGTACTTGGTTTTCATTTTCTAAAAAATACAAAAAAAAAGGACATTATATGTAATCCACCAAATTGGTTATATCTAAAAATTATACACATGGCAGAACCTAATTCATCATTTCCTTAAATGACACAAATTTGTTGTTGATTTTTGCAATGTATAGAATTATGTGGCTACAATGGAAAATTCTGAAATATCCCTATCTTACTAAGTCTGATAAGATATTAATGTCACCAGGTGACAGAAAAAGTTGACAAGTGAGAAACAAAATATAAATTATGTTTGCCATTCAACCTGTATTCATTTCACACATATTTTTAACACTTAATACACGTGGCACATTGCTATGGAGACTCTGAAGAGAACAGGAAGAAAATGTCTTTGACTCATGAAGGTTAAAATTTAGTAGTAGAGACAGATATTAAACACATGAATTAATGTAGTTAATTTAAGTAGTAAGTGCTATAAAGAAATAAAATTAGACACTGTAAAAGGGAGGAAATGTGAGGGAAACAAATTTAACTAAAATGAAGTTTTTTGAAGAAGTGGCATTTAAGCTGAGTAATGAGAAGAAATCACACAAATCAGGGAAAGAATATTCCAGAAAAAAGGAGACAAATACCCCGAGTTGGAAGAAATATTGGACTGATTTGAAGACATAAAGAAAACTCTTAACACCTGAAAAATAGTGAGAGATGGTAAATTTGGAAGGAAATGCTGTCGGATATGGTCAGAGATCAAGTAAAGAAGGATTTATTAGGCTCTGGTAGGTAATCTGGGCTTGTGGGGGCTTGTGGGTTTTTTTTTTTTTTTACCCCGATTCATTGTGACAGTTTTGAGGGCTAAAAGTGAGGAAATTATTTATTATTAATGGTCTGTTCTTTAACAGACCACTTCAGATGTGTTGGCATAAAACCACATTGTATTCTTTGGATCACCAATCCACAATATGGTGAAAGGAAGCCTGGTCTTAATTCTACATGATATCATTGGGGTCCTCCTGGGACCTGGAGGATCCACTTTAAAAAACGGGTCTCTTATATGGTTATGTGTTAATACTGACAGCTGACTTGGAAGCTCAGCCAGTGCTGACAGCCAGGGACCTCTATTTCTCTCCATGAGAATTTCTCCATATAGGCCTCTTCATTTGGTGCTTGGGCTTCTTCATGGCCTCGTAGCTGGGTATAAGTGAGGGCCTCAAGAGACAGAAAGTGGAAACTATCAGTTTTTTTAGCCTCTTTCTGGAAATTGGCACAGTATCAATTCCATACACTCTTGGTTATGTGTGCAGAGCCCAGATTTTGGGAAGAGACATAACTTTCAATGTTTGGAGTAACATAGAATTTCTCAGTGTTAGGAGTAGCATAGAATTTGGGGGGCACATTCTCCCATTTTGGCAACTGATTATTTCCATTCTCCCTATGTGCAGTACATACCTTATCCAAGAAGCCCAGAAGTTGTTTTTTTTTTCCCCCCATTTATTTTTATTAGTTGTATCCTGTTACCTCATCAGGAACAAGATCAAGAACTAAGATTCAGCATCTAAATCATGTATAGGCTCTTAAATGCTGTTCCTTGGTTAACTGCCTCCTCAAATACAGTTCTTGACACAAATGCCTACAAAATAAAGAGGCACCTTCTCTGCCCCCTACACACTTAACGTGCAAGGCTGGATAACTGTGGGATAACTACAGAAGTTATTGAAGGGGATGAATTGAATAAGAGACACAGAGGAGTCACTTGTCTATAACAATCTTTCAATCCAGCTGGGAAAACAAACAAACAAAACGTTTGTTCATTGACTGGATCACAATGCTACTTTCCAGGAATGAGTCTTTGTGGTTTGAGGCTTCTCTCTTTGGGATCTTGAGTCTGCTTTCTGAAACATCCTTCAAACATACATCATGTTTGCAGATGAGTAGTTCTCTCAAGCCTGCCTCCTGCCTATCAAAGTTCGCAAGTCCAAAGACTTGCCTTTATGTTGTAACGTTTCTGTTCCTTTCAGTTCAACTTGGTGGTACTTCTACCAGGACAACTTTGTAGGCTTTCTATGAATTTTATTTGTGTTTACTCCATTATGAAGAAGCCACAACCACAAATGTCACTGAGATAAGCTTTACTTGAGTTCCTCAAGAGGCTTCTATGAAGGGTTTTCTCATGGAATTGCAGTCAGATGTGACTGGAGCCTAAACAGCAGGTGGACTGCTGAGGACAGGCCATGTCTCGTCTTATATATTCAGTACCTCCTCAGTGTTATCTTTCCATGTGGGCTGGTTTGAGTTTGCTATATTATGGTGGCTGGGTTATAAGAATAAATATTCCAAAAGAATTGTGTAGAATTTTATGACCTAGCTTTGGAACTCATAGCATTGTTTCTGTCTAGATGTAAGGCTCCTAGGATTCAAGAGAAAAAGAGTATAGACCCTACCTTTTGATAGGAGGATTGTCAAAGTCTCACCATAATAAAAGCAAGTGGACTAAGGCATAGTACATTCCATAGGCATGTGGAATAATCTATTTTTTGTGAAAATACATCCTGTCACACTCAGAAGTCACACTTAACTGCTATCGTGAAGAAACCAAACATGCAACAATTTTTAAAATGTTAGAATTTTTCATCTTTTTGTAACTATCCAGAAATAAGAGGATCTGGCCTGGTACTGTGTGCATACTCAGCCACTAAGTCATGTCTGACTCTTTGCGACCCAATGAACTATAACCTGCCAGGTTCCTCTGTCCATGGAATTTTCCAGGCAAGAATACTGGAACAGGTTGCGATTTCCTCCTCCAGGGGATCTTCTTGACCCAGGGATCAAACCCGAAGTCTCTTGCATCTCCTGCATTGGCAGGCAGATTCTTTACCACTGTGCTACCTGGGAAGCAGTCTGGTGCTAGTACCCTGAAATTCTCAAAAGGTGGCTTCCATTTCTGGTTTCTTTAGAAGACACTACCTCCATGCCAGGGGAGTGTAGGTCCCTTTCCTTATGAGTGCACAAACTTGAAGGAACACACGTCCCTACAGCTCCCCTCCTGCTGGACAACATTTAGTCATATGTCGCACTAAGGTGCAAGAAAAGATGGAATGCCTCATCCTTCCCTGGGCATCCAGGTGTCTAATTTGAACTTAAGGATTCTGCTATAAATAGAGGTAAGAAAGGATGTTTTTAGATAATTTGTCATTTTTTTCCACAAACAGTATAGTCCAATTCTTGTTTCCAGTTGTTTAAGTCTAGTACTTCTGGGAGAGTTGACTGGACAGCAGTGGTATGTGTACAAGAAGATATCCAATGTCAGGAGGCAATTGCAAAAGCCCAGGAAACATTTGCTGGTGGTTTGGACAAGATGATAACTCTAGAGCCCAGGCTTAAATGTTCTGATTGAGTAACTAGATATACATTGGTATAAGTACTGAAAAAAGATAACAGATTTTCTTGTAGGATGGAACTGAAATTGAGATTTTACTTTCTTTCATATTAATATTTTGATGATTCTTTGGCATTTGAGTGAAAATTGCAAATTGAGAGTTGGTTACATTGATCAACACTTATAGGAAAAATCCTGAACAAGTTTCTTAATTTGGGGTCATTAGTATGTTAATGCTTTTAGTTGAAATATCAAAAACTATTAACTTGCTTTGGGAAACTCAGGATATCAGAATATCACTGAAAAGGAAAATGATGTAGAAAAGTGAGGAGCAACAAAGTGGCTTAGAGTTTAAATATAGGAAGCCATCTGGGATGCAGAAACTCCAAAAGGGTGAAGAGGAAAAGCAGACAGATAGTAAGTAAAGCCTTTTTCCTTTTCTCTTACTAAAGAATTCAGGATGTTCATTTGGGTGATTAATGCAAGGGTATTATTTAGTTAAAGTACTAGAAGGTTTTTGATTAAACTTATTCTCTGTTTTGTGCTTCCACTTCCCTGTTTTCCTTCCCACTCTAGTTCTCTATATAAGTATCTTTCTGTCAAATTTTGTTACATTTAAATATATTTTCTGTTAAAATAGAGAGGATTACACCAAATAGTGTAAATTATTCTTTCCCACTGGATTGGTTTGTTTTATAAAATTTACTAAAATTTTTAATTTTTCTAATTTGCATATCTAATTTGCATAATGTCTGTCCTACTTAGAATGTAATTTTTGTGCTTTGCACAAAATTGAAACTCTTCAGAAATTTGAATCATGACCCTTAAGTGTAATTTTTTAGGATTTCATCTATGTGAACTTCTCTCTCAGACCACACTGCTGGCTGCGATAATAATAATAATAACACACCCAGGAAGGGGCTCTGCCCAGGAAGGTTGAGAACCTGTGCTTCAGTCTGAGGCTCCAAGCCTTAGGGTTGCATTGATTTTTTTCCTTTGGTTTTAGGTGAATTTTTACTTAGAACAGCTTTCTTTTGTTGTCTCTTCACCATTAAGAGTCATAGCATTTGAAGACCCATGATGAGAGAAAAGGACTGTGGAAAAAGGGCCAAAAACCCATTAGTCTAGCTTTTAGTGTTATTCTTAAGTTTGCCAGTCATTTAATGGTAATAAAATTGACCCACAGAAAGCCAATTTCAACTTCACTCAAAAGGAGTTCTGAAAGTTTTATAAGGACTAACTCAACTCCTGGAGCCACTAGGTCTTGGCCCAAAGCCATTGCTAGGGATACAATTCGTGCATTATCTGTCAGTGTCTTCTGGCTATCTCCTTTTTTATTATATTCCTCTAGAAACTAGGCGGTCGAGGTTTCAGACATTCTATGTAGAAACTGAATAGTTTCCATTGTGAAATCATGTACAAATGTAGAAGTTTCATCAAACTTAATGAATCAGAATGATTAACCAAAACATCTAGATATCTTGTGTGTGTGAGTGTTATTTGCTGTCATGTCCAACTCTTTCCAACCCTTTGGAAGGTAGCCTACCAGGCTCCTCAGTCCATGGAATTTTCTAGGCAAGAATGCTGGAATGCTGTAATTTTAGATATACGTATAAGGTCACAAAACTATTAAGTAGAAGAATGGAAATTAAGATTCCCAGTCTGTTGGGATACAGTGAAACTTGTGGTCTCTAAATTATATTAATATTAATTTCCCTATTTGGCAAATAATGGTAGCATCCGTAACAGAGAGATTTGTTTTTGACTCCAAGTATTTCACAATTTTACTGGATTTGAGAGATAGGAGAATATCCTGAGGAGTCAGAGCTGTGAGAGATATTTGTCTGTGACAGATAGGATTTAGATAGGAGCAGGAGAGTTACTCTGTCATAAGTATAATAACCACATGCCCTGAAATCATCTAAGACTCATTTCTTTTGCTCTCATGTTTTAATAATGTTGTAAAAAGTATGAATTTTAATAATTAATAAACAACATGAACTCAACTTGTTTCATAGTCTGGCTTGACATAGACTGATGAGACTGTTGTAGTCCTTTTTTTTTCCTTCCCCCTCTGAGGAAATTATAATAATTACTTACAATAAATGTCTTGAGATTTCATTTCAGGATATGCCACAATCCATTTCTCACAAATTAAAGAGATACACATGCAGATGATAATGAAATAAGACTGGATGCTGGGAGACAATTTTTTAAAGCCATTTATTTCATTTTCAGATTTCATTGAGATTTACGTGCTTTTCTCTCCTGAAGTGAACTCTCTATCTCTCTTCACAAATCAAGTATGTAAAGAATGGGACTTCCTGAAACTTGCCTAAAGTGTAATAAAATTGACCAAAAGAAAGCCAAAAATTCACTTTTGCAAAATATGAATAATGTTACAAGGAGAATAACATTCATCCTGGCTCTCCTTATTACAAATGATCCTAAAAGAACTTATTACTCAAGTGAATGACTAGTCTAGTGGGATGTGGTCTTCTAGGCTAAGATGTAAAATATCCAGAGAACATTTATTACTGCTTGACTATACCTGAACCTTTTTCAAAGGATAGGTCTGCAAATCAGAGGTATTGTGTTCGAAAAAAATAGTTTCCATTAAATATGGAGGATGATATATTAAAAAGATTAACTGATTTGGATTACCATTTATATTTTATCTGATCCATTTCATATGCACTGAGAATATATGAGTAGAATCTAGCTAAATATACACCAACAATAGCATTAAACTGAGAATGATATTCATTTGGTTATGCTGTTTTAGTTTTCTCTTAAAAATGCTGTTTAATGATGACTCTTTCCAGAAAGCTTTTTGACAGTACTACAAATCTTTTCAGATATAGTTCCGAAATAAATAGGCTTAGATTACTATTTATTCACTGTCAGTAGCTCTCAAAGAAGAGAGTAAATCTGCATGATTCACATCTTTAAAATATTTACCCTAAATGTAAGAGCTGTGCCTAACTTAGCTCAATCATTGTTTCTACTTTTCATTTCAGTTTGTCCATATATTTATAGACTTCACATTGCATATGTGAAAATATATGTATAAGGTTAGCATTTGATATATTGTGAATGCCAGTAAGGAAGGCATGTATTAAATAAAGTGAAAGTGAAAGTCACTCAGTTGTGCCCGACTCTTTGCCACCCCATGGACTATCCAGTTCAAGGCCAGATTACTGAAGAGGGTAGCCTTTCCCTTCTCCAGGGGATCTTCCCAACCTAGGGATCAAACCCAGGTCTCCTGCTTTGCAGGTGAATTCTTTACCAGCTGAGCCATAAAGAAAGCCCAAGAATAATGGAGTAGGTAACCTATCCCTTCTTCAGCAGATCTTCCCGACCCAGGAATAGAACCAGGGTCTCCTGCATTGCAGGATTCTTTACCAACTGAGCTATCAGGGAAGCCTTATTAAATATATAAAGATATATTTAAATAAGATATGTCATGTTGCATGTATCCAAGTAATTGTAAAAATTACAGCTTCACTCAATAAAACATGATTGAAATATTAAAAGAGAAATTGTATCTATTTTGTAAGTTATAATTAGCTGTTTGGTTGAGTGCACTTTCATTTAAAAAATATGCATTTATAATACTTTAAAGCCAAAAGATTCGATAGCAGTAAACTAAATTAATCCCCTTAATTAAGATATACAAAAACTGAATCCCAGTTTGACTTGCAGTATGTATAGCATTTAAAAAAAAAAACTCATTTAAAGAAAAATAGGTTGCTTTGTAATCAGGTTTTTTAGAATAGTTGCATTGACCAAATACATTATTAATCACAATTTGTTCATCTGCACCTTTTCCATTTTTGTTACAGAAGGATAAAACCATGAAACAAATGAAAAAGGATTAGGACATTAATACAACTTGATTATGTTTTTGAAGTTGCTGTAAAATAAATATTAAAAATCTACAAATATATATGCAGTTATAAAATTACATTTTGAACTAGAAATCCAGGAAATTTAACCTGAATTTGAATTGCATCCACAAAGTAAATCTTTTCCTACATTTTCTTTTCACATGAATTACCCAATGTTAATTTTCCTTATGTTTTTCTGTTTAAACATAGATTTTAGGTGAACAACTCCTATTTCTTTAAAATATTTTCTTCCCAATTCACAGTAGAGATCAATAACTATTTTTAACCCATAATTCACACAGAAATTTCATAATATTAATCTATACATAACAACTCTGAATATATAAGAATCTGATGGATGTCCATATAGAGGCTGTGTTTAAGACAGGAAAAGACAATTTTGAAAAAAGACATATAAATATAGAGTAAAAGAATCTTTAAAACAGTGAGATATGTTTCCACCTATCAGATTAGCCTTTAAAAAAATAACACCCATTATTTGAAAGGAGCATATGAACTTTCCAAGCAATGTTGGTAGAAAGATCTATATTTTGGTAGAAAGAATTAGCATAGATGAATTTGTACAATTTATTTTCTCTATACACTTAGCAACTTGTTTGAGTCTCAGTTTTTCAGTCTGTTAAGTTAGTTTAATAATATCTACTCAAATGCATGGAGTAAGAAAATAAAGTATGTAATGTTCTCTGCATCATGCCTACATTTCGGACATTACCTAGATTGTTACCATTCTGATTATGGTAGTTTACAATCATGTCTATTTTCTACAAATGAGTTTGGTAATCTTAATTGCAAACCTTCAAAATGTTCAGATTTTTGGTCCAATAATTCTATTTGTAGGAATTAATCCTAAGGAAAATCAAAATTTCTCTCACTTTCTTTTGTATGCATGCTTATACCATCTATTTTATAAAAATACAGTAAACATAAAAAATATCTACCAATAAAATAGTATTACATATATTGTGGGGCTTTGTTAATGCTAACTTTTTTATATTGTTAATATATATCTCTAGGCTAAAATATTTTGGTATAAATTTTAGGGAAAAAGTGAAAGAAAGTGAAAGTCACTCAGCCATGTCCAACTATTTGCAACCCCATGGACTATACAGTCCATGGAATTCTCCAGGCCAAAATACTGAGTGGGTAGCCATTCCCCTCTCCAGGGGATCTTTCCAACACAGGGATCAAGTTGGATGCTAAAGTGGCTCAGTGGTAAACAATCTGCCTGCCAATGAAGGAGACAAGGGTTCGATCCTGGGTTGGGAGGATCTCCTGGAGTAGGAAATGGCAACCGACTCCAATATTCTTGCTTGGAAAATTTCATGGACAGAGGAGCCAAGCAGGCTGAAGTTTATGGGGTCACAGAGTCTGACACGACCCGACCAAGACACTGACCACACATGGACACGACCCATAGGAACATGTTGAGTTTGGTTCCTGGGCTAGCCGTTCTTCCTACAGTACTTTTGAACAAAGAAGTGCCTGAAGAGCTCTTGATCTCATATTTTAGCCTCGAGATTACAGTTCTGCCTCCCTTACTCTCAAATTTCACATTTGTTAAGAAAATATTTAAATCTCTTTCTGTTCTGGTACATGCTTCTGAGCTGGGTGTATAGCTCCTTTATTTTTCTTTATCTAAATATTTTCTCTGTCTTTTACTTTTTAGAAGTATAACCATATTTACATATTCAGAAAAGTCAAAAGATAAGTATAAGGAGCAATCAAATATCCAAAATCTGATTTCAACAAGTGTTTCTAATTTCTATATTTGCTTCACTACTGATATTTCTTTCTTTCTTTGCATTTCAAATAAATTATAGATACCTTGACAGTTCCTTCCTAAATACTCAAACATGCCTCTTCTGCTCCCCAAATTCCATTTTACCATAATTTCATATCACATCAACAAGACGGAGACAAATTACTTAATGTTACTCAATACTAATCCTGTATTTGTGATTATTTTATGTATTCCATAAGCATCTTTTGTAGCTAATCTGTTCATCCCTGGATCAATCAAAGACTATATATTATTGCATTTTGTGGTTTTGGCTCTTAAATTTCTCTTAATCTAGAACAGACTCTACTTTTCTTTAAACTTTATGACATAGAAAGTCTAACACTGGGAATGATACAGGGTCAAATTTGTAACTTAGAATTCATATCGTTTTCTTTTCTGGAGCATATTGTATTATGATTTTACACAGAAGCTTCCTTAATTCAGTCAGTAAATATATATTGAATGTGCTGTGTGCTTAGTCCTCAGTCATGTCTGACTCTTTGCTACCCCATGGACTGTAGCCCGCCAGGCTCCTCTGTATATGGGATTGTCCAGGAAAGAATACTGGAGTGGGTTGCCATTCTCTACTCCAGGGAATCTTCCTGACCCAGGGGTCAAGCAGATTCTTTACAACTGGAGAAGCCATCAATAGAAGGTAGAATTCTATTAAAGTAAGATTTTCTATATTATCAGACACTTTTACAATAAACATGTTTTACTCTTGATATTAGGGAACAAAGCCATTATATAAAAAGGAGTATTTGAGATGTCTGAAACAATATATTTTCTTTATATATTTGAGGAAATGATTAAGCAAAAACATGGTGTGCACTATTTCTGTTTTTTGGATTAGAACTCAGTAAGAGATTATAATCTTCAGGTTAGTGCTAGGGATTTGTTACCATTAAGGAAAAATGAGAAACTAAGTTTCTGAAGAGATTACTGAATAGATTAATGAAAGTTAAAGTGTTAGTCTCCCAATTGCTCCAATTCTTTGCAACTCCAAGGACTGTAGCATGCCAGGCTCCTGTCCATGGAATTCTCCAGGCAAGAATACTGGAGTGGTTTGCCATTCCTTTCTCCAGGGGATCTTTATGACCCAGGGATTGAACCCAGGTCTCCGGCATTGCAGGCAGTTTCTTTTTTTTTTTTTCTTCTTCTTCTTCTCTTCTTTCTGCAGGCAGTTTCTTTATTGTCTGAGCCATGAGGGAGCCCCTCTGAGTAAATGAGGAGTAATTAAGAACTAGTAAGGTAAAATTTATTTAAAGTCCCATCTATAGCTAGAGGCCCTTTTAGAATTTCCATAGAAGTTCAAAACTGCCTACTTCAATAATTAAATCTACTTTTCATTCAGCATGTACAATCAGCATTAATTTTAAAATACTCAATCAAATATTACTCTCGAGTGTTTGTGTAATTTCTATTATTTCAATAATGAGAAATTATTGTAAGTGAATTTATATAATGCATATTCAATACTGAAAATAAAATAGTGACTTTTCTGAAGTAGTTTTTATCATCTTTATTACAAATGCAGAGTTTTCAGCTGAAATTATGGAGTAAATTAAATTGTGCTGCAAAGGTTTGGGTCCAAAAATACAATTTTACCATTCTTTTCTGGAAAAAATGTGGATTCAGATTTCTGATTAATTAGCTTATAAATATTCCCATAAATTTAATCAAATGAAAGTGGTTGCTAACAACTAAAATGGTTCCTAATACCATTTGTATGACATTTATGTTTGTATAAAAAATGGTATTTTCTCCCTATGTTTACTACAAAGTATTTCTCAGACTCACTACTACAGATACAGAGCTCTGTGGACATTTTTTTTTTTAGGTTCCACAAGTTCTCTACTAGAATTTTTATCTTAATTTTATATTTTCATTTCATTTAAATTTTATAATATTTTATTTAATTTTTTCTTTAATTTAATTATAACCACATATAAGTATATTCTGTATCATTTATACGACTAAGTACAGGTCAATTATTTCATGTCATGATTTCCTTTTGAGTTTTTGATTTCATTGGCTCAAAGTAGTACTTTAATGAGGACAAGTTAACTAACAAAATGAAATAGAAAAGTCACTTATACTATATGTCACATGTGAAGTCTGAATTACATCCACAAGACACTGTAGAAATAAAGGTTTGGTAGCACCTTACTGTGAGAAAAAAGAGAAAATGAATCATTGCATGACTCAGGGTTGACTCGGCTTTTGAAACTCAAGAGAAATTTTTACCATAGAAATCATAACATATTCAAACTGATGGTGGAAATTTACTGTTAGCAATACAGTGTGATTCATGACTTTAAATTTATGTAGTTAACATGAGTTTGAGCAAACTCTGGAAGATAAGCAAGCCTGGGTGCTGCAGTCCATGGGGTAGCAAAGAGTTGGACGTGAATTAGCAACTGAACAACAATAATTTTAAGTTTATAAGTTTTATATTTATGCTTATACTTAATTGGCAAATCCCCTTTGGTTTTATAGTTAAAAATTCCAAGAAAAATATGGAGTTTATCCCAAGATTTATGCTTTTAAGTTCTTAATACCATAAAGTAATTTAAATTGATACACAAAACATTGTGAACATTTTAATGTAAAAAGGGACCTGTATGTTGTTCAAGTCAGAGAAACTGTTCATTGAATCATGTATCATCTTTCATATTTGTAGGATAAAAGAGGAAAAGAGAAAATTCACTAAATTAGAAAAATTCTTTTTAAGTATATGTTTGAAATTAGTTGTTCACACTCTATTCTTCATTTAGCACATCTTTATAAACTATTGTTAGCCCAACATTTGTCACTCAGGGTATTTATTATAACTTGCCAGAAAAACAAAAACAAATCCACATACACTCATATATACATTAAGGAAAGAAAAGAAAAATGTTCATTTTTAGCCAAACATGTTAGTGCCTGTAAAAGGTAAGTAATATCCTGCTGAACTGGAATTATGTATCACTCCTGGAAAAATATTTTAATGAAGACATAGCCAAAGAAAAATTAGTTTACAAGTATTTTAATTTGTTGCCATGACAACAAGGTACACTATTTCACTTTCCTCATTAGTCTTTTAATATGCGATCTTTATTCAGCATGCAACGATTATTGAAGCAAACATTTTGCCCCATGCTGTAGGTACAAAATGGAACAAATCATGGCTTCTTCTTTTGAATTTTGTGGTTTGGGTGATGCGGAGAATCTTACAATAAATATTAGGACTTGAATCGATTATTTCAAATGTTCTGATGGTTGGTTAAATGTTAAATTTCTGTTCGTTATTTTCAGTCAACTTTGTGGTACTTCAGAAAGATTACCATATAAAGATATTTCCTCTTGACTACACCATATTCATTTTATGATTTAGTCAAGAGAAAAAAAATACCACTAGACAATAAGCAACCAGGTTTTCTGAACTGAGGGTCAACCATATATCTCTTTAAGATCAAAGATGTTTGACCAAAAATGATGCCTCTGAGACTATAATAAAAAATAGATGATAAACTGTGAGTTCCCAACCACCCTCATTCTCCCTGGCTCTAGGCAAAAGGTGAAAACAAAAAGCTGTGAAAGAAAATGGATTGTCTTCAATGACTCCTATGTGCTCCCATCTAATTTTGGATAATAAACTGCCATGTACAGGATTCCCAAACCCCACATCCTCCTTTTCTCCTGGTAACCTTCCCTGTTTTAAAAGAGTATCTTATTTGAGCTTATTCTTTTAGAGCAAAAGCTAGTTCCCTGAAATGTTGTTTTTACAGTCAAAGCTACTTGAACTTTCTCCTGTTCCTACAATTTCCTACATACCTGATTGAAAGCCATCTTACTTAGGAAATTAGTCTATGTGATTTTCCTTCCCGAGGTATAAATGGTCAAACCATCTTAAATGTTGGAATTTTAGGCTGGGCAATGAGTGGATAAGACTCCCAAATAAGTTATCACCCTTGTATAACCTCATTATAAGAATTGCCTTCTATGTTTTATTATAACTTTTTTCTTTTTTTGCCAAGAATATACAATGTAATGAAATGTTTGTAGGCCTAACATCTTGTTACTAACATTAATCCTCAATAGAATTTCAAATCAAATGTATTGTGATATATTTATGTTTTACTCTTTAATTGCTCTAGTTAGAATCTCAAAACAAATTTTAAGGGCAGTTTATTGCATCTTCATTCCTTTATTCAGTAATTTAAAAAATAATAACGCTTTACCTTAGTTTAGGGTGGCTGCTTCCCCTTCATTTGACTTCTTTTAATTTACATCTGTATAGTTAGTACATGTTTATAAAATGAAATTTATTGAATAAGGAGTATAAGATTTAATAAATAAATGCAATAGCAAAACATTTTCTTCAGTATTTCAGATAAATTTTGCTTCATTAAAATTCATTATTTGGTTGAATTGTGCCTCCTAAAAATTGTAATATTTAAAAGATTATTATTATGCTAAGTGAAATTCCTTTTTACCCTCTGAGTTTAGAGTTTCAGAACAAGAGAAAAACATATAATTTTCAAAGTTATTTACCAAATTGACAGAATGTGTTATTTTAATCAATAAAAATACCAATTTATATGTCTTCCTATAAATGTAAAAGCTACTTTGAACTACAATCACTTTGTGAAAGTATATATACAAATAAAATATGTAAGTGATGTAAAAAGCCACCTTTCACGTTGCCTAGTTCCCAAATAGGTCTAAACATCAATAGAAATAAAAAAAGAACACTATTGAAGACTTTGAGGCTATAAAGTCAATTTTTTTGGTAAAGTATTAACTCTAAGTCTAAAGAATCAGATTAACATGCCGACTAAAATGAATAAGATTAGGAATTCAAGGTATTTTCCTCATAATATATTGAGCTATGATAGTCACTATCAGTTTAAAGTTTCCAAGTTACATGGCAAGCCCTAGAAACTTCACAAATATAAATTATAGAAGTTATCCTTTACATTCACTTATACCTCAGGCATCTTTCCAGGTAGCGTTATACAGTGAACAATACTTAAATGTGCAGACAAATATAAAATAACAGCCTCCATTTACTGAGCACCCACCATGTACTTGAAAATGTGTTAAAGATATATCATATAGTATTTCTTCCACTCTCACAAGCAACCCATATAAATGTTGGCCCCAATGAAATTTCTTTTATTGCTTATAAGCAGGTTAAGCTTAAATGATGCTAAAGTGGTGAAGGTCGCACAATTAGGGGCTGACAGGGATTCAAACCCAGGCTTGGAAACTCTAATCTTTCCATCATTGAAAATCCCTTACAAACCAAACAAAAACCAAAAACAACTGGGCCATCATAGCCTACCATTCAATGGTCATAGCCTTTTGATCTGGTTTCACGCACTTTATATTCACATTTTCAAACTGGGAATAATATTTTTTGACTCACGAGATTAATGTGGATATACTTCCAAAAAGACTTTCCATATGCTTTAATTCTTCAAAAGCATTTTGCATTCATTATTTATAATTTGTGTTGAAATTAAGACTGTATATTTGCAGTTTTCAAAATTTAGTCCGAAGCACCTTAAAAGACCCTGAAACCCTTTCAGAGGGTCTAAGAGGCCTTCCTTTTTTGCAAATTTGTGCTGTACTCAGTTGTGTCCAACTCTGTGACTCTATGGACTGTAGCCTGCCAGGCTCCTCTGCTCCATAGAATTTTTCAGGCAAGAATGCTAGAATGGGTTGCCATTTCCTCCTCCAGGGGATCATCCTGACCCTGGGATCGAACCCACGTCTCCTGTGGCTCCTGCATTGCAGGAGGATTCTTTAACCCTGAGCCATTGGGGAAACCCTTTTTGGATGTTCATATACTTCAAACAAAATAACATATCCCAAGAGACTGAATACAGAAGCAGTGGAAAATGCAACTGTCTTCTATTAAGCCCGATATTAAAGAGATTCACCAATATGTGAAACAATACAATTCTCACTAAACTTAATTTTTCTTTGGAGAGTATTTTCATTGAAAGATGTTAGTTTGTTTACATTCATATGCATTATTAACTTGTTAGTAAATATTTTTCAATTCTCAGTTTTAATTTATAACATGACTATATCAATAAATATAAACCACAATATGAAAAGTCTTTGAGGTCTTCAATAAAGTTAAGAGAGTATAGGTTTCTGAGAGTTTGAAGTTCACTACTATTCATATTTATGACACTTTTTAATTTTTCAAATTATTTAATATTTATATAACTACTAAATATTTAAGGTGTAAACATCTTGAAAATGAAAATAATGCTCTTTCTTCTATCTTTCATTGTATATAATGCTATAATTTGCACATCATTGGCACTTAAAATTATTTGTAGATTTTTGATTGGTAGAGGATGATTAATTTATCTTTATCATTATACAGATAGTTAAACCCAGAGAAGAAATTCAGACCCAAATTTATAGTGTTATTAGTAGTCACAGTGAGAAAATCAATCTGTCTTTAAAATTGAAGGATTTCATAGTTTAGCATTAGAAAATTATTTCCTCTTGTTAGAATATGCCAACTTCCTCTGGTTAGTGTCCCAGTTTTTTTTTGCAGTCCAAAACCAGAACATAAAATTATGTTTCCCTAAACAAGAACAATTTTCTTCATTTTAAAGTTTAAATTTGTTTTCCTAACTTGAGTTTTTAAATATGCACACTTAGGAGTCTACAAAAAAAAAAAAAAAAACGATACAAATGAACAAATGAACTCACTTACACATTAGAAAGAGACTCAGGGACTTAGAGAACAAACTTATGGTTGCCAGGGGGAAGACTAGGGGAAAGGGGTAGTTCAGGAGTTTGGATCAACATGCACACTTTGCTATTCTCAAAATGGATAACCAACAAGGACCTCTAGTTTAGCACATAGAACTCTGTTCAATGTTATGTGCAGCTTGGATGGGAGGGGAGTTTGGGGGATAATGAATACATATATATGTATGGCTGAGTCCCTTTGCTGTCACCTGAAGCTATCACAACATTGTTAATTGGCTATAGCCCAATACAAATACACAGTTACAAAAAAACCCTATAATAGTCATGGTCCTTACATCAAAAAATAAATAAATATACACACTTAAGTACTAGTGGAAAGAAACCAATCAAGTGTGTTGTATGTATAAAGGTAAATGAAATAAAATTTAATTGTAGAAAATATATTTAGGCTTTTCAATGACTAGAAAGCCAACTTTGTCTTTCTCTTAGGGTACTGGATCCTGCCTTTCTCTGTGTGTCTGTATTTCTATCTCATTTCTGCATGGGGCTCCCCAATATCAGCGTGTGGCAAATCAGAGCATCCCCCAGATGGCACTCTCAGGGACACATAGTAAAAGTGGCTCAGTCATGTCCAACTCTTTACAATCCTATGGACTATACACTCCATGGAATTCTCCAGGCCAGAATACTGAAGTGGGTAGTCTTTGCCTTCTCCAGGGGATCTTCCCAACTCAGAGATCAAACCCAGGTCTCCCACATTGCAGGCAGATTCTTTACCAGCTGAGTCACCAGGAAATGAGGGACACATAGGATGTACACAAGTTTTCTAGGGAAATCATGCATCTCTAGGGGACTCACCATTGCTTTACCTCCATTCCAGAGTCCCTGGAGAATCCAATTGTCTTATCCACTCTAAATACTATTATTTGAGTTTGTGGTGGTAGAATATTTGGGTTGGGAGCGGGGATATTGTTTCACAGGGAGTGTAAGTTTAACTTTGTGTCCTTTATGAAGGATAGGAAAGGGGCTAATATATGGGAAAGGTCCCTAGCTTTAGGACTCCAAATAATTAAATCCTTCAAAAGGTGTTAGATCTTTAGATAAAGTGACAGCAAAATCTCTCCTGATTTATTAAAAATCCATTTCAAAATTATATAAACTTTTGCTTCAATGGTTTTAATATTAGTTGTCATGAGTGTTCTGGGAGTTTTGATCAAAAGTAAAAATGTTATTAGAGCTGCAGTAGCAAGTCATATATAATGCCTAAATGGCAGTTTTAGTTGGTTGCCCTCAAAAATAACATTGCTATTTCACATAGATAAGTTTATTTGTTTCAGAATGAGATAAATAGGCCTAGGTTTGCAGCATTTTAAAACATAACTGCATACTTACATACTGAAACTTTTCAAGATATATTTTCTAATGAATTGCTCTATTTAAAAATCAAAACATATTTTTATATAATGTATAATGTGGCAAAAATTATGTAATTTTAAAGTAGGCTCTTAGTACCATTATAATATGCTTTAATAGAAAAGACATTATTCAGGAAATACAGGGACTTGGCGGTCAGCAGTGCTTGGTCAACAACAAAGCCTGATTTGTTTTCCCATAAGTCTCGTGTCCCAAAGTTACATAATAAACAACTAAAAAGGAATTTAGAGGAAGACTAAAACAAATGATTCTAGTGGTACAGATCGTCACTGCAGTCTTCCCCAAGAGTTCCTAAGCCTGCGTGCGTGCTAAGTCGCTTCAGTCGTGTCCGACTCTTTGCGACCCCATGGACTGTAGTCCTTCAGGCTCCTCTGTCCAGGGGATTCGCCAGGCAGGAATACTGGCGTGGGGTTGCCGTTTCCTCCTCCGGGGGCTCTTCCGGACCCAGAGATCGAACCCACACCTCTTGCCTTTCCTACATTGGCAGGCGGGTTCTTCACTGCTTCCCTGGTGGCTGAGACAGTAAAAAATTCACCTGCAATGCAGGAGACCTAGGTTCAATCCCTGGATCAGGAAGATCCTTTGGAGGAGGGCATGGCAAACCCACTCCAGTATTCTTGCCCAGAGGTTAGATAATTCTAAGGAGTATAAACATTTGAGTTATTTTTTAACAATTCAAATTTCATTACCTAAAACAGTTTTAGTGTTTCTTAAATAAGGAAAAAGATACATTTTCAAAATCAATTACCAAATAGCAGAAGAAAAAAACTATGTGTGGGGGAGACTGAGAATCAAGCTGGGATAGGAAAGGGAGGGAGGTTAACTGGATGATGCTGATTTAACCTTACTTGGATAAAGAGACGGTAGGAAAGATTTTTTTCCAAGTATGTGATGTTTGATCTAAGATCTGAAAATATGATCAGTTTAACTTACCAAAGTAGGATGAGCAAGGTGAAGATTGCTTTGTAAAACCACTTATGCTGACTCGGGATGAATATAAGACTTTTCTCTCATTTTCTTTGAAATTTTCATGCATGATCCTGGGTTTCCTTGTATTTTCTAATTTTGGATATCAGTTCTTATATAAATTAAAATGAAGCTTCACCTCTGTAAAAAAAAAAAAAAAGACCTAAAAATTATAATGACTGAAATAAGTGAAATCTACTTCTGTCTAATACAGTAATCCTGCTGGTGAAGGCTATTAGGTAGCTTTGCTCCACCGTTTTAACCATCATGTCGAGTGAGGGTCTAGTGTTTGTAGATAAGAGTTTTTAATATCACTGGGCTTTTAAATTCAAGAGGACTACTTCATTTGGTGACCAATTGGATGCAAATCATCACCCAAGGGAGCAACCCGAGAGCCCCTAACCCACTCCTAAAATTGTCTCTATGGAACTAGTACACTTGTCTTAGGCAAGGAAGCATCCGCTCTCATTTCTAATAAAAAACTACTCTTAGCAAACTTTCAGAAAACAGAAATTGTATCTTCTAGCTACATTCATGTGCAGGAACAAGCAAGCTTAACCACAAGAAACCAGTATAAACTAACACAGCTCTCAATTTTATAAATGTCTTTTGGAGCATTTATTATGAGGTGGATGAAGCTAGAGCCTGTTATACAGAATGAAGTAAGTCAGAAAGAGAAAACCAAATTTCATATATTAACACATATATATGGAGTCTAGAAAAATGGTACTGATAAACCTATTTGCAGGGCAGAGAACAGACTGCAGACATAGTGGGGGAAGGAGATGGTGAGACGAACTGAGAGAGTGGCCTTGACATATATATATACTGTCATGCGTAAAGTAAGTAGCCAGTGGGAAGCTGCTATATGGGCACAGGGAACTCAATCTGGTGGTCTGTGACAACCTAGAGGAGTGGGAGTGGGGGGAGGTTCAGGCGGGAGGGGACATATGTGTACTTGTGCCTGATTCACCTTGTCGTAGGGTAGAAGTGAAGACGCTCAGTCGTGTCCGACTCTTTGCAACTCCATGGACTGTAGCCCACCAGGCTTCTCCATCCATGGGGTTTTTCAGGCAAGAGTCCTGGAGTGGGGTGCCGTTTCCTTCTCCAGGGGATCTGAAGTCAACACTATATTGTAAAGCAATCATTCTTCAATTAAAAATTAAAAAAAACATACATGCCACACGCACATAAGACTTATGTTGCTAGGTCTTAGAGTATATATACACTTAACTTCAGTAGATGATATTTTTTCAAAGTGTCATATATTTTATCATGATTTCAATTTATATTTTCATACATCCTAAGTATTCACTTTTTCTTATATTTATTAAGATTTTGGGTAATAGTATTATGACATGTGTATTCACCCATCTTGGCTCAATTTCTATAATTTTTCTATTTCTCATTGCATTATAGGAGTTCTTTATATTTCCATGATTGGAGCCCTTTGGCAAATATGTGGAATGCAATCTTTCTTTTGTTTATTTACGTTTTCTTTAGTATCTCTAAATGTTTTTTATAATTTTCCATATAGAGGTCTTTCACATATAGTGTTATATTTTAATAGCTACTTATTAAAAAATCTATTTGAAAATGTTCTCTTAAAGTCTTCTATATATTTGAATTTTTGATAAACACCCAATTAAGTTTTAAGAAGGAAAATGATGTAATTCAGATTTTGCTTTTTTAGGAAAATCATGGCTACATTGCAAAGGACAGGTGGACAGTAATGGAGGAGAATCACGGTAGAAGGGCCTTTACAGCCACCTAAGGGGCATGTAGTTCGGACTCAACATAGGAAGATGGGGATGAATATGTGATGCATATGAAAGAAATATAAGACTGAGTGTATAGGAATTGGCATTATTTGGTTGTAAAGAGTGATTGGGTAGGAGGAAAGCCGTTTGCTTAGCAAAGAAAAACCACAAAAAAAACAAAAATCTTACCTATTTTTGGAAGAATGGGATGAAATGTTAGGTTGAGTAGGAGTCAAAGAAGTACAGGAATTCAAATGTTCCAGTAGCCTCTTTCAACATTCTCTTCTTACATGTTCATTAGATAGGATATTAAAAACAATATTAAGAAAAAATAAAAGGTGCACTTCATGCCCCATTTCCATCCTTCATGATAAGTATTTGGCTTCCCCAGTGGCTCAGCGGTACCGTCTGCAATTCAGGAGACACAGGAGATGCAGATTCAAACCCAGGGGCCAGGAAGACCCCTGGAGGAAGAAATGGCACCCCACTCCAGTATTCTTGCCTGGAGAATTCCATGGACAGAGGAGCCTGGCGGGCTACAGTCCATGCGATCGCAGAGAGTTGGACACGACTGAACTACTGAGCATGCACATACCATTGCTACACAAGAAGTAAAAGCACTCAGTGATGAAATAAGAGCTGAGGAATTTGTGGCATCTTCTGTTAAAGAAGCCATTCAGAAAAGTTGATGTCATATCTGAACAGCGCTGGAGATTCTAGATGGCACCCTTGTTGTAAGAGCTTCTCTGGAGTTTAGATTCTTACCAAGAGACCTGGCACGGGGAGATCCAGGCAAAGTGACAGATGATGCCTTGATGCCTTGCTCTCCAACATGGGCTTTAGCTTCTACAATTGGGTTGGAAGTGAGTTAGGAAAGGGGTTCACCATGAAGAACTTTCAAGAAAGAGGATAAATCAACCAGCAGTGCTTTTAATGACACCTGTGCTGGTGGGCCGGCCAGATACTGAAAAGAGTCCTGAAATTAAAATAAATCATTTGCATTGGTAATTATTCTTTCCTCTACTACGTACTTTTCTTTTTTCCTAAACTAAATTTCTATTTTAATCCCTTCTTTTTCCAGGCTAATGTTTTTCAGTCAACCAAGGATTTCTTTGTTTTCTTTCTCAGTGTGGCTGTTATGTTCAAGGAACTTACATGGTTCCAAAGTCTTGGGGATAAGGGATGGGGTGAAATAGCACAGCCCATTGTCACCTACGGCACAAGAATTGCTTTTACCTCAGCCTTGATCTCTGGACACTGATAGTTTGGCTTTTGAAACTTTAAAGGCAAAGCCTTGTAGATACATTTAATATCTCCTTGTCATCCCCAGACCTGAGACTGAAAGAAATCATTTCACATTTCAAAAGTACTATTCTGTGATGTGTGTTTTAACAACTAGTGAGAGCAAGTAATCATCCCTCACTGCACTTATTTTTCGAAATAACTTTGACTATTTCCACCTGCTTCTTCCAGTTGATCTTTAGAAAAATATTATAAAAATCCATTGCAACTGTTCTCTGTTGTCTTAGCTGGGTCTTGTGAGCTATAAGGAATGTTTTTTTTTTTTTTTCCCTAAGCCACACAATAAGATGATGTGAATTTGGCTAGAGGAGACTTTTAGGGTACAGCGAAGTGTTTTGCAAATTTTTGCCATTTCTTACTCTTATTAGATTTGAAGAAATTTCTGGCTTTTCCCAAACTGCAGAGTTGGGCGGACTTTCTGTGTGTGCTGGTGAACTGTCTGTAAAGGCTTGTTTTCATCGACCAGGGAAGTGAGCATGAGGAGCTGATGGGTGAGGGGGTGCCCGTGGCCAGAAGGGGGAGGTTTGCAGCAACTGTCCTGAGCTGAGCCTGGGCTGGTTACAGGATAGAGTCCAATCAATGGTTAGTATGATCCATGACCTTTGATGAAGTATGAATTTGGACTGAGCTCCCAGCCTCTTCCAACCCTTCAGCCATGCTCATCCCATTATTATTTTGTGTTGTCCTCATGGGCAGTGCCCACCACAGCTAAAGAAGTCAGACATTCCCTCTGTTCTCACTTTCCTCCACAGGAGGAAAGGTGGCCTGAGTAGGTCTTTTTAAGCATGGAGGTCTTCTGCCATGTGGAAGTGTGAAATAGTAAAGTGAAATCTGACTCAGATTTGATGCTCCAATGGTGTGCCCCATCTTCTCCACCGGATTCCCTGATTCCCACAAGGTATTCTTGTTCGTGGATGACTGAAAAAATTAATGTTCTATGTGTGTGGGAGGGAAGGGATGATGGTAGCAAACTATTCTTCCATCCTTGCTGATGTCTGGCCATGAATCTATTTTTGATTTGAAATTCCTCAACTGTACATAAAATTATTAACAGTTCAAGTTAGAGTTTGACATTCATAATTGTTCTTTTAGTATGGATTTTAATATTTATCATCCCAAATATTCTGTTAAGTGTATTTTTTCCTTCATTTTGTATCTTAGGGTAGGTGTCATCTGAACACAGCTACCAACTAAATCTACTTGAGTCAGTAGACTCTTTCTCTTGCTTTCGTAGTCCATGCCAACTTTCTCTCCTACATAGTTCTGAAGTTCAGTCTCTCTTTTTCTATCCTGTGCTTGTTGTCTGATGTAGGTTCTCATGTCTTTCCCAGCCTGCAGATTCAACACTTTGACTGATTTTTTCTCTTTCTTCATGTCTCCACGACATCAAACTTGTCTGATTGACTGTGTCTAGGCTGTTTCAGTTGAACATACTGCTTAATCGCTAAGACGTACTTTTTAAAACCTGTTGAGAACACTGTCTTCCTTCTTTCACCATGTTTCATGAAGTGATTACAGGTATGCTTAGATGATTGTGTCCTCCCCTCTCAGGGTCACAGAAAGGGGACCATGACTCCTGCAGGGCCCCAAGCCAGGAGCAGCTGCCTGCTTACCTTAGTTCATCCTACAGGCATGCTCATTTTCTATAGATCACTGTGAAGATCAGTCATCAATGTGAAGATCACTAAGCCAGAAAACAGAAAACTGAAAGTGCCTTCAATGACATACAGGACCTTCCATGCACGGCTGCACTATATTAGCTCTTGTACAAATTTTTAAAAAGCATATCACAATAGAAGATTTTAAAAAGTTACCCCACACAGCCAGTAGTTCGACCTGATAGTATCTTTCCTGTGCTGTACTTAGTCACTCAGTCATGTCTGACTCTTTGTGACTCCATGGACTGTAGCCCACTAGGCTCCTCTGTCCATGGAATTCTCCAGGCAAGAATACTGGAGTGGGTAGCCATGCCCTCCTCCAGGGGATCTTCCTGATCCAGGGATCGAACCCAGGTGTCCAGCATTGCAGACAGATTTTTTACCACCTGAGTCACCTGGGGAAGACCAAGAATGCTGGAGGGGGTAGCCTGTCCCTTCTTTGTGCTTTAAAAAAGTCATTCCTTTGAGGCAGATGCAACCATGAGTCAGATTGCAGGAAATGGGCCAGTTTCACCAACTGAATAAGGCTTCTTTTTTGAGACATTTGTCATGTTGGTTCACAAATGATGCCTTTACGTTTCGTGTCATTACCAATTTGGAAAGCCCTCCCTACTCTCTTTCCTTTAATACTGTTTGCTTACCCATATGCTTCCAACTAAAGTGTTGTCTTGAACCTGTATCTTTTCTTCCATCTGATTTATTGTGTCGCCCTATCTTAGCCATTATTGAACCGTTTTCTGTATGTAGTGTTTGCCTTCTCCAATGGACTAAAACTCTATAAAGTTTGATTACTTCTCAGCCCAGAAATTGACTCCAAGGTATCTGCCAAGCAAAAATAAAAGCATTTATCTACTCAAAGACTTGCTTGCAATGTTCTCAATTTTCTCTTTTTATTTTTCTTTAATGAGGTATAGTTGATGTACAATGTTATACAGATTTCAGGTATACAACCTAGTGATTCACAATTTTGAAATGTTATACTCTATTTATAGAATATTGGGTATATTACCTGTGCTGTACAATATGCCCTTGTAGCTTATTTACTTTATACATAGCAAATAGTTTGTACCTCTTAATACCCACTCCTATCTTGCTATTTTTCCCTTCCCTCTCTCTTAATTTGTTCTCCATATCTGTGATTCTATTCCTTTTTATATTCAGTAGTTTGTTGCATATTAGATTCCACATATAAATGATATCATGCAGTATTTGTCTTCTGTCTTATTTCACTTAGCATAATGCCCTCCAAGTTCATTTATGTTGTTACAAGTTGGAAAAATTCATTCTTTTTATGACTGAGTAGTATTCCATTCTGTATGTATAACACTTCATCTTTATCTGTTCATCTGTTGATGGACGCTTAGGTTGCTTGTAGATCTTGGCTATTGTAAATAATATCACTATAAACATTGGCATGCTTGTATCTTTTTGAATTAGTGTTTTCATTTTTTTCTGTTATATATCCGGGAGTGAAATTGCTGGCTCATGTAGTATTTCTAGTTTTAGTTTTTTGAGAAAACTCCTTACTGTTTTCAACAGTGGCTGAACCAATTTAAATTTCCACCAACAGTGTGCCAGGATTTCCTTTTCTCCACTTGTCCTTCTTATTGATATTATTTATATAAGTCAGGGGCTTCCTTGATAGCTCAGTTGGTAAAGAATCCACCTGCAATGTAGGAGACCCTGGTTTGATTTCTGGGTTATGAAGATCTGCCTGAGAAGGGATAAGCTACCCACTCCAGTATTCTTGGGCTTCCCTTGTGGCTCAGCTGGTAAAGAATCTGCCTGCAATGCAGGAGACATGGGTTCAATCAATGGGTTGAGAAGATCCCCTGGAGTAGGGAAAGGTTACCCACTCCAGTATTCCAGCCTGGAGAATTCCATGGATAGTATAATCCATGAGGTCGCAAAGAGTCGGACACGACTGGCTTTCACTTTCATTTTCACACATAATCAGAGAGTAACTATTATGACTAGTGTCTAGTCATCAGCTTGTTGAATGGATAAACATAATGTGTTGTAACCATACAATGAAATATTATTTGACTGCAAGAGAACTTACCTTGGATACATGTTATCATGTAGATGAACATTACACATAATGAAAAAAGCCAAACACAAGAAATTACACATTGTATTATTCTACTTATTCTAAAAGTCTAGAAAGGGCAAATCTTTAGTGATAGAAAGTAGATTGGTGACTAGCTGGATTGAAAGAGAGGGAGGTCAACAGTAAATATGCATAAAGGATTACTGGACTGACAAAAATCTTCTAAATCTAATTTAAGGAGATGTTTGCATAAGTTGGTAAATTTGCTAAAATATCATTGAATTATACACTTGAAATGGATTATTATACAATATGTAGAATATCCCTCAATAAAGTTATTTTTAGAAACTTAGGTTGCTTATTTATTCATTTTTTAAAAATATAGTTTTAACTACCAACCTGAGATCTGGCCCCCAAAATTTTTTTCATGCCTTTAGTTCTATCAAGTTTTCAGCTTTCCCCCCAAGTTTTTCTAGTTATTACTTTTTCATTTACATTTAGAATATGAAATCTTATCTCCAGATGGTACATTTTTGGTTGGTATCCTTAAAGTCAACTTTGATTCTAGTATAGTTGTATATAATATTTTATTCATTACACATTTTGCATTTTCTCATATTATTTTATGCTGAAAGCAAGTTATCTGAGATTATTCCTGAAACCAAAAGTTCTATCATAAAGTAGAAGTTTGCAAAACTGTGTGACATTGCCTCTCTTGAGTCATCATAATAAAGACTAGCAATTGTATAGATTTAGGAATCTTGAGATTAGAATCTTAAGTTTGTGTTGGTTGGCTGTTGCTATGATAATGCTATACTTTTTTAAAAGCCCACATTAGTGGTTTTCAAAATAAATGTACTTTTCACTCACAGAACTGAGGGTCAGCTAGACATAGTTCTAGTTGCTTCAGGTATCATTCTTTCTGGAGCTTGGGTGAAGGGAAAGAATCTATTCCAAGCAGACTCCTTTCATGGTGAATGACAGGAGACAAAAGGCTTTGTTAACCACACAAGCACTCATGAAACCTCTGCTTGGATGTGGGATATACTGTGTCCACAAATTGGAACTCAAAATTAATGGTGTGTTGAAATATACATTATTTATAGTGAAGTCATAGCTAAGAAGGTAATGGAAGAAAGACCCATGACCTTGGTAAGCAAAATTTTCTTAATTTATAGATGGAATTCACTCACCCTTTTTTTCACAACAAATTTAGAATCTCATTGTCATGAATCATGTTTTCAGAAACAATGGTAATATGAAACTGTAATTTCAACTGTGATTACATGTTAAAATCATATAAGATGATTTTAGAAAATATAGATGTCTAAGCTTAACAACCTCAGATATGTAGATGATACCACTCTAATGGGTCATCTGAATTAAATTCACCCATTCTTTTCTATCTTAGTTCACTAATTCCTAAAATGCTGATGTTCACTCTTGCCATCTCCTGGTTGACCATGTCCAGGAGGAGCTAAAGAGCCTATTGATGAGGGTAATAGAGGACAATGGCTTGAAAAAATAAAGCTGGCTTGAAACTCAACATTAAAAAAAAAAAAATTAAGATCATAGCATCCAGTCCCATCACTTCATGGCAAAGAGAAGGTGGAAAAGTAGAAACAGTGACAGGTTTTATTTTCTTGGGCTCCAAAATCACTGCAGACAGTGACTGTAGCCATGAACTTAAAAGACACTTGCTCCTTGAAAGGAAAGCTGTGACAAACCTAGACAACATTTTAAAAGGCAGCGACATCACTTTGTCAACAAAGGTCCCTGTGATCAAAGCTATGGTTTTTCCAGTAGCCATGTATGGATGTGAGAGTTGGACCACAAAGAAGGCTGAACACTGAAGAATTGATCTTTTTGAATTGTGGTGCTAGACAACTCTTGAGAGTCTCTTGGATTGCAAACCAGTCAATCCTAAAGGAAATCAATCCGGAACATTCATTGGAAGGACTGATGCTGAAGCTGAAGCTCCAATATTTTAGCCACCTGATGGGAAGAACTGCCACATTGGAAAAGACCCTGATGCTGGGAAAGAATGAAGGAATGAGGGAAATGGGTGGTAGAAGATGAGATAGTTAGATAGCATCACCAACTCAACCACATGAATTTGAACAAACTCCAAGAGATAGTGAAGGACAGAGGAGCCTGGCATGCTGCAGTCCATGGGGTGGCAACGAGTCGGACATGACTGAGCGACTGAACAACAACAACTGCTTAACATAGATGGATTGAAACCAATATGGGAGTAGGGGATGAGGTCTAGGTATTGGTACTTAGAAATTTATTTCATTTGATCCATGCGTATATAAGAAAGGTTGAGAGCTCTTGCTGTAGAGAAATGGACTATGGCAGAATATTTTTCCTATTCTTTATCTGAACATTTCTAACTACTTCAGTATTTATTTTTATGTCCCTAACCTTAAGTCCACTTTACTTCAGGCATATCTGAGTTTTAGCCTCTTAGTTATGGAGAGTAGTTATTCTTGATCTTTAGAGATGGGCTTTATTCTAGTCTTGTGGCCTTATCAGGATTCTAAATTCTAGATTCCTTAAGGTGAGTCTGTAGGGAAGAAAGGATTATAAATCTCTTTGTATGATTTTTAGTGCCCTATTTTTCTCTGGTATATTCTTATATGGAACAGAGAATTTATTTTGAGTCACAGATACATTATGATTAACTATTATGTCTCCCAGGAGGTACAGAAAGCACAATACTATCTGAATGTTCTGTATTTGCACAGTTTTTAAAATGCATAGCCAAGGAATTACAGCATTGTTTCAGATATGACACAGGATATTAAATCTTTTTGGCCTCAAACATTTCAGTTGCCCTATAGGAGACTCCTTTTTTCACCACAAAATAAGCATCTGTTATTTGGTTTGAGTTATATTCATGTCTTTTAAAATTCATTTTTAATACTTTGAATATAAAACACTATTTAATAACCTATTTTAATGAGTTAGTAATACTTCATTTATATTATCAGTTTATTCCCATGTATGATTTGAAATTTTTGAGTACTAATATGTAACATGGCAACTCAAGGTGTGGAATAAAGTATAAATAAGAAATCTAAATCATATCAAAACATATTAGCAATAAAAAAGCAAGAATCAATTAAGGAGAAAAGGGTAGTACATAAAGCAGGATAAAGGAATCAATAACAGTGGATTATAGTATACAATTGTGGATCACTACAGGAAAATCCACTTGAGTTATACAGTGATACTAAAGAGATCCAACAAATAACTACTGCACATGTACTTTAAATAAAGGATAAAGGAAATTCCAAGCAATAATGGCAAAGTTTAAAAGAAGAGTATAGACAAGAAAAGAATATCAAAATGATAACACTTTCTGAAGCATTTCAGAAAATATTTGTTTTAGAAAATTTCAGGCCACCAAAAATGAACTGAAACTGTGTGGGTTCTAAATCACATATTTATGTAGCTAAATTAGGTATTACTAATTAGGTATTAATTATTTTATATGAACTTAATATTGTTATTGTTGTTCAGTCACTTAGTTGTGTCTGACTCTTTGAACCCCATGGACTGCAGCACGCCAGGTTTCATTGTCCTTCACCATCTTCCGGAACTTGCTCAAATTTATGTCCATTGAATCAGTGATGCCATCTAGCCACCTCATCCTTTATTGCCCCTTCTCCTCCTGCCTTCAATCTTTGCCAGCATCAAAGTCTTTCTAATGAGTGGGCTCTTCCCATCAGGTGGCCAAAGTCAGCTTCAGCATCAGTCCTTCCAATGAATATTCAGGGTTGAATACCTTTAGGATTAACTGGTTTGATCTCCTTGATTAAACTTTCAAGTCTTCTCCAACACCACCGTTCAAAAGCATCACTTCTTTGGTGCTCAGCCTTCTTTCTGGTCCAACTCTCAAATCCATACATGACTACTGGAAAAAATATAGCTTTGACCATATGGACCTTAATATAAATTGTTCCAGTTATTTATTTCTGCATTTAAAAATTCACCACAAAATTAGTGGATTAAAGCAACAGTAATTATTTCACTCTTCTCTATAGTCCTGGTGGGAGCTGACTTGTTTGCAGTTGGATGCTTCTTATTTAGTTTTGCTTGTGGTGCCAGTCAGATGGTGACTCAGTCTGGAATGATCACAAAGGCTTCCTTTCTTAAGTGTGTCCACATGAGCTGGGCTTCCTCACACCAGGGTGGCTAAGTTTCCAGAATAACCTTCCCAAAGAGGATCAGGGTGTACGCCCTATATGGACCTATCTTTGGAAGTCAAATGATGTCCCTTTCCACTGTAGTACAGAAATTCAAAGGAGGATATGTAGAGCCCATATCTCAAATGGAAAGAGTGTCATTTAAAAGATGACCATTGTAAAAGCAAATTGGATGAAAGATTTGGTTGCCATCATCTTGGACATACCATCTGCCTCATGGATCATAAATTTCCTTATGATTTAACTTTGTTGCATGTAATAAAATATCTACCCAGGCTTATGTAATGAAAACATCAGCATTTACCTCAAAGAATTTTATTATAGGGCCTCACGTTTTGCACGCTCACAGGTTATAAATTGGAGTAGCTAGATGTTATGAATTTGCCTAGATATTTAAGGTATGAGAAAGAAGCTGTTTAAGGTATGAGCTGTCTATATCAGACCTGAACACATATTACTTTCCCTCTCACTCATTGCAGTTCAACTGGGGTCTTTCAGCTCCTCAAGATGGTCACCACATCATGGTCTGTATATTGGTTCATTCATCCTTGTAATTTTGCATAAGTAGTTCCTTCTCATATTTTGTTTTCTGCTCATATGTCAACACTCACATGGCAATCCTAGGTTCCACCTCTGCCCCAGGTAGTTTTTACTTGTTATTGTATTACCTCCTTTTCCTGATTTTATCTATACCCACCCCCACCTTTGCATTAGATTGAAATCTCAATGAAGGTAGTTTATCACGTTCAGGCTAGAACATTGCCTGCAGAGAGAAAGCTTCAGAAAACCATTATTGGAGGAGTAAATGAATCAACCAATGACTAAATTGACTCATATATGAGTACCTTGGGCAGCCTTAATTTGGGGGGAGGGGTGTCTTTGTTTTCCTTGGGCTTCCCTGATGGCTCAGAGAGTAAAGAATCTGCCTGCAATGCAGGAGACCAAGGATCAATCCCTGGGTCGGGAAGATCCCCTGGAGAAGGAAATGGCTACCCACTCCAGTACTGTTGCCTGGAGAATTCCAAGGACAGAAGTCTGTGGGATCACAAAAGTTCAGACAGGCTGAGCGGCTAACACTTTTTGTCTTTCTGAAATGATCATCAATCAGAAAATCTCCAACTTCCAGATGTGCGTGTTCCCATTCTGTTATTCTGAGGTCACACAGAAAGCAATGAATTCTTCCTCATGTTAGACTGTCCCTCAAAAATCTGAAAACAGTGTCCTGTCTCATTTAAATCTTCACTTTAAACGTGTATGGTTTTAAATACTTTTAATGTGACAGGTTTCTAATTCTCTTGTCATCTTTGACATATTTCTCTGAAACTTTTCAGTTTCAAATGACAAATTTAAAGTGTCTGCTCCCAGTAGAACATAATATTTTAGGTAATGGCTTACCAGCTGAGGCTGTAATAACACAGCACTTCCCTTATTAGGGGTTCTATGTTTTTATTGATGCAGAATCAAATATTTTGCCTTTTCTGAGGAAACATGTTTCACAAAGAACCAAGAATATATTTCCATTTTTAATTTTTTTTTTTTTTTTTGCCAAAGTGAAAATCAGATTCCCTCACTTAATTGTCAAGTATCAGGAATTTTAAGGGCTTTTACAACTGACATTTAGGAACCAAGAAAACAAAAAGTTATTCTAAATAGGTTGTGGTTCTAAAATAAATCCAGAGGATTGACACAAAATGAGATCATGCTGTTTTCACATCTGAGATCAAAAGAAGCTTCCAAATAATTCATAAGGCTTCTGATTTAATGCCATATGGCTGGCATCTCTGAAATAACCAGCTTGAACTTCCTGTTTAAAAATGATAAAGACCTTCAAAAACAGACATGAAAGCAACACAATCTAAAATTGATTAAAAACCAATTGGTAGAATTAGTTAAATCTATAATAATTATTTGGCTCAACTGTGTGAGTTATGTCTCTCTTTTCTCATAGCTCTACCCATATTTTGACTCAAAATTCTGTAATTTCTATAACTTTTGAAAAGAGTACCAGCCCAGTGGTCAGACTGTCTGGATTAAATTAATAGGTTTACCACTTATTACATTACTGATTTTGAGGCAAGTTATATAGCATCTTCATGCCTTGGTTTCCTCTTTGTAAAAGAAGAGTATTAATAGAATCAAATCATAAACTCATAAAAGTGTTGAAAATATGAGGCAGATGACTCCACCATAAAGCAAGAGCTCATTAAAAGTGGGCTAACAAGAGTCATGTTATTATAGAACACAAGTATTTAATCTGCTTAAAAATATTAAGGCATGTCATCCTTTATTCAGTGTGTTTCCACTTGGCTAAGAAACTTACATTTTCAGCACCAGAATATTAGAGTTCTGTTGCTGCAGTAATACGTTACCTACTCATTCCAGTGCTCTTGCCTGCAGAATCCCGTGGACAGAGGAGCCTGGTGGGCTACAGAGGGGGTCTGCTACATGGGGGTCGCAGAGTTGTGTAGGACTGAGCAACTAACACTTTCACTTTCACTATGGAGGTACCTGGATCACTGCCTCCACCATCATCACCACCTCTGCTATCATGTTTCAAATCTCTGATCTCTTGCAGACCCTCACTTGTATCAACATGAGTGTCACTAGAAGCTAGTTAGAAATTTAAAATATTAGCCCCATCCAAGATCTATTAATTCAGAATCAGCCTTTTATTAAGACTTCAAGTTTATTCCTGTGCTTGTCAATATATAAGAAACTGTAATGCATTACTCCCAGCCAAAGACTGGTTGAAAGAAATAGATCCGCAAATATGGAACAGTACTATTTTTGTCTACTAGGAAAGCCAGATGTGTAGGTTTGGAGCCAAAATAAGTGGTGCACTCTGTTGTTGTTCGGCTGCTCAGTCACATCTGCGTATTTGTGACCATGGATTGCAGCATGCCGGGCATCCCTGTTCTTCACTATCTTCTGGAGTTTGCCCAAGTTCATGTCTATTGAGTCAATGATGCTACCATTCTGGTTGGTGTATGTGTGCATGCATGCTGAGTCACTTCAGTCATGCCCAACTTTTGTGACCCTATGGACTGTAGCCTGCCAGGCTTCCCTGTCTTTCACCATCTCCTGGAGCACTCTGAGATTAAAGTTTCCCCTTGATTTTGTTTGTCCATATTTGGATAGTACCTAAAGGAATGCAGGAGGGATTGTTTAAGGCTAGAAACTGATCATTTGACCTCTAGTTCCAGATATGGGGGGGGGATTTGAGTTGCAACCAGTTAGATAGTATTTAGAAGGAAAAGATATAGAAGAGTTGTTGTTTAGTTGCTAAGTTGTGTCCATCTCTTTGTGATTCTGTGGACCATAAACCACCAGTTTCCTCCATCCAAGGGATTTCCCAGGCAAAGATCTGGAGTGAGTTGCCAAAATCTCCAAGGAATTTTCCCAGCCCAGGGATTGAACCTGCGTCTCCTGCATTGGCAGGCAAGTTCTTTGCCACTGAGCCAGCTGGGAAGCCCATATTGACAAGTATATTGAAAAGTACCGTCTGTATCTTTGTATAAATGCCTGGATACATTTTTCACAACAGATGCAACACTTAAAAAATTAATAACTGGAAGAGATCCTGGAACACAGAAGACACCAAATAAATATATGTTGAAATCAACTAAAAAGTGAAAGTAGGAAAATACAAAGAACAAGACAGTCTTTTGGACTTTAGGAAGCTCTATTTGGTGGCAAGAACAGACGATTATAACACAATGCCATAAGTACAGGAAAGATCATGGGCATATGAGAACTCTTATGGGTACTTCATCCAACTTGGGTCCATATGGGTGTGAGAGGGATATTTGTAAATGAGAATGTTTCACTCGAGTTTAAAAGATATGATTATTGTTTATAGGGATGGAAGAGAAAGTAATAATACTTCAGGAAAATCAATGCAAACTTTCCTATGAGTCATGTATGAAAAGGGAGCAGCAGGAGACAACTTTGGAGAAATATCAGAGTCCATAGCATGGAGCTTCCTCCATGATATCTCAAAGAGCTTGTGTGTAACAGGGTGGTAGTATAAATCATTTTAGAGGAGACCTTGCAGTGTATCAATGAGAAAAATGCAATGGTTAGTTTTTTGGTTGTGTATAGTAATATAATAATAACACGGAATTGTAGTACGTACTGGCCATGTGGGCTTCCCAGGTGACTGTGGTGAGGAATCTGCCTGCAATGCAGGAGACATGGGTTATATCCCTGGGTCAGGAAGATCTACTAGGGAAGGAAATGTCAACCCAGTCTAGTGTTCTTGCCTGGGAAATCCCCTGGACAGAGGGCTACAGTTCATGGGTTCGAAAAGAGTTGGACACGACTGAGCAGCTGAGCACACACACACTGTCAATGTATCAGGTATGAGATATCCCTGACATCCTTTTCCATCAGAGTATTTTAGATATCACTATATCACCCCATTGCTTTCTTGTTTCTAGAGTTGCTGTTGAGAAATCTCAAGTCACTCTGATTTGATCCTTCTGTGTTACCTTAATTTTTTCGCTAGAAGCATCTCATGATGCAGAGTGCTCTGATATTTCATAATCATGTGCGTTTGGCAACAGAACTTGGTGTGGGTTTATTTTCAGCAGTTGTGGTAATCACTCAGTGATAGCTTTCAATCTGAAGATATGCATTCTTTGGTTCTGGAAAATCGTCTATGATTTTATCCCTTATATTTTTTCTCTAATCTCCTTTTGGAAGCACTAAGTCTTGTGTGCAGGATTTTCTGAGCTGATCTCCTAATATAATTATTTTAATCTCATATTCTCCATCTCTTTTTGCTTGATTTTCTATAATATTTCAATGTTATTAATTTTCTATTGAGTTTTCATTTCTATTATCATGTGCTTAATCCCAAGGACTCTTTTTAACTTTTGAAGAATTTCTTACATTATGACATCAGAGTTGCAGTAACTTTTCTTATATTTCTGAAGATATTAGCAACAACATTTTATTCCTTGTATAACTTTTGTTTCCATACTGCTTCTGGTCTGTTTATTTTTATTTTATTTTTGGGTTTGCAGACTTTCCTTAGATGTCTGATAATTCTTGATTGTCAGCTTATATTTAACAGTAAAAATATTTTTAAAAACCTGACATCAAATTCTGAACACACAGTGATGCTTGATAACCTTGGTATTTGCTGTAGGCTGATATGCGTAGGGTTTTAGAGGGTGATTTTTCATCTTAGCGTATTTGGATCGTTCTTGACTGATCAATTTTTGCATAGAAGAGATGCAAACTTGTTTGCTTCAAACTCTGGGTCAGAGAGTTAAGTATAGTTTCCAGAATTCTGAAAGGCCAGAGAGATATTATAGAACAAGTGTGAGGTTTCAACTTTCCACACTAGTGTTTTTTTTTTTTCCAGTTTGATAATACTACATATTCAATTATTCCAGAAATCTTTCAGATTCAGAACATTGTTTACGCCTTCAAGTAGCATAGAGTGAAAGAAGCTTTCTAAATGCTTCTTGGACTTTTTTGCATTTGTCTCTCCTTATTTTAGTCACATCTCTCCACCATCAGATGAGACTAGGATGTGTCATATCCCTTACTAGAGCTAGATGTCCCCATGCCAAGTCTATTATCATTAATAAAAATAATAATAGATTTATTTTTAAAATAATAATAGATTTATTTATTTAGAAATAATACTAGATTTTCTTAAGGCTGACTTTAATGCAAAAATTATGCTTGCTTACCAGAAATCTATTTATAAGTGTGCATGTGTATTTAAGTTTGTAAAACTTTCACAGTTATACTGCCTAATTTCTCTTTTTCAATTTAGAGCAATCTATAATGAGAACATAAGCTGTAGAAAATTAACATACAAAAGGTAGTATATTTGTAAAGCTATACCGGCAAATAATAGCAATTTACAGACATGTTGAGTACCTTGTGAATTAATGCAGTTAGAATTACTGTAGACTAAGACAAAAGCATATGAACAGTACTGATTAAAGTGTGAAAAGCAAAACTTTTGTTAATAAAATGTCTTTCATGTTGTTAACATGGAGAATCATGAGAGTGAGAAGTGTACATTTGTATTTTAAGTGTAAGTAGACTAAGACATCAATATTGTTATGTAAATCAAATTGTGTAAATTGTATAGAACATTTGCATTTTATGGAGATTTTAATTCAGAAACAAAACTATACATAAAATTGCATAGGGGGAATTTCAAGGAAACACAGAAAAAAGTATTTTACACTGAGTTTTAGGTGACAGGATGCTGATAAAACAAAAGACATTAAAAGTAATTATTAGAGGTGGCAAAAAATATTCTGATATAAGCAATAGTTGTAACACTGTGCAAAGGGGCAGATGACTAGGGAGTGAAATTAAATACGATTGCACACTTCTCTCTCTGTTTCAGAGAGATAGGCATTTAAAACTGGATCATGAAATGGATTGGGAACTAAAAGGAAATCTGAGATAAATGAGAAGGCAAGCATGAGACTTAGTGTAATATGAATTCTTGCAAAAGGCTCCTGCAGAATTTATAAAATGAGAAGCTGGGATTTGCTCATGATACTTCAAAGCAAACAAAATGTGTGTTTAAAATCAAAGTCAAGGGGAAAAAAAAAGGAGCCCTTTTGGAGTAAACAGTGGCCATGGGTGTGTTTATGGATGCAAAATGTGTGGAGATGAGCTAAATTTTCTAAATGAAAATAATCAAGAAAAGTTGATGGATGATCAAAGAGATGTAAATGAGCATAGATACCTGAGCTTGAAAGTGTTCCAGATCAAGAAGAGGCTTTGATTTTGAAGTATCCAAACTGTATATAAAATAATTTAAATGAGCTCTTTGGGTCATTCCCAAGTTCACAAGGAATATGGAGTCAATTAGAGATGACTTATCACAATTAATTTATACATTTCAGAATATTTCAAGACACACACATTATCACTACACGAGCTTCTGTGAAATAAGCAACAGCATTAAAACCATAAAACTTCCCTACTCTCCACAGAGTTAGAGATTTGGTGGATATAATTGCCAGAAGCCTGACAAATTAAATTGTAGTTAAGTGGAAAAAAAAAAAAAGTGAATGTAACCGTTCAGTTAAACAGTTTGAAAAGAGGTTGAATTGGACTATGGCAAATTTCCTTTGTTTCTGTGGCTCAGTCATGTCCGACTTTTTTGAGACCACAGGAACTGCAGCCCAGCAGGCTCTTCTGTCCAAGGGATTTTCCAGGCAAGAATACTCTAGTGGGTTGCCATTTCCTTTTCCAGGGGATCTTCCTGACCTAGGGATCAAAGTTGCATATCCTGCACTGCAGGTGAATTCTTTACCACTGAGCCACCAGGGAAGCCCCATCCAGACATTAAAGAAATTTTATTAAAGATATGTACCTATCTCTTTCAGCCTCTGATCTTATTCCGGTCTTTGGATTGCCTTCCCTTTCTAGGCAGTTCTATCCATGTGGTGGGATTATACACCTAACTTCAGAACCAAGTCCTATCTCCATGGTTCATGAACAAATGGATGCTTTAAAAAAAAAAAATGGCAAATACATCATGTACATTGTTAACCAAGGGAGAAGTAACTCCCTGTCTTATTTTCTTCAGCTGGTATAGTTCTTTCTGTTACTTGCATACCTCAGAGAGATTTCAAGTTCAGTTCCAGACCACCACAATAAAAGAAATGGAACAATAAAAGGAGTCAGAGAGATTTTTGGTTTCCCAGTGAATACAAAATACAGCATATTATACTATGTGCTTGCATGCTAAGTCATGTCCAACTCTGTGGCCCTATGGACTGTAGCCCACCAGGCTCCTCTGTCCATGGGATTCTCCAGGCAAGAATACTGCAGTGGATTGCTGTGCCCTTCTCCAGGGCACCGTCCTGACTCAGGAATTGAACCTAAGTCTCTTATATCTCCTGCATTGGCAGGTGGGTTCTTTACCACTAGCGTCACCCTGGAAGCCCATATTACATTTTACTGTAGACTATTAAGTGTTCAGTAGCATTATGTCTAAAAAAAAATAATGTACATACCCTAATTAAAAGATGTTTTCTTGCTAAAAAATTCTGACCCATTTGTGACAATGCAGGGTTACCACAAACCTTCAGTTTGTAAATTAAAAAAAAAAAGTGATATCTGTGAAGCACAATAAAACAAAGTGTGCCTCTACTTTTTACCACTGGAGAGTTGGGGAATAGTGGAATGACTTTCCACAAACAGAATAGACTACTATTCACTAACAGTTTAAAGACTACAAGGCAACCAATATTTAGGGAACAATAACCATGGGCCAGGTACTCTGCTACAGGTGCATGGGTGAAAAAAGACACAAAGATTTCTATTCTCATGGAGCCAAGGAAATCAGTTAAAGAAATCAGAATATAATAATCATAAAAATGACATACATTATGTAATCTTTTAGAAGGTGATAAATATTTTGCAAAGAAGTGATAAAGAGTTATATTGAAGAAAAGGGCTTCAGAGTACATGGATTTGCAATATGGGGGGCTGGCCCTTTAAATATAGTGCCTAGGGCAGGACTCACTGAGACGGGTTTGCCTGGCAAGACTTGCATGGAAGTGGGAGGTGGCCACTGGGATATCTAGAGTAGCATTCCTTTCAGGCCTAAGAGAGGAACCTCTCTGAGCTGGCAGGGGAATAGAGCGAGGGCTAGTGTGATTAGAAAGGGAGAGTGAGGAAGTATCAGAAATTGCAACTCATGTCTGACTTTGACTTTATGCTGAGTGACATGTGGAAGCTTTAGAAGGTTTTGAGTAGAACAACGACATAATCCAAATCGTGTTTTTAAAAGATCCACTCTGGCTGCTCTATCAAGACTAAATTGCACACAGCAGAGAAGCAGGGAGATCTGTTAGTAGGAAACTGAGTAATCTAAGAGAAAACTGATGGTGTCTTGAGCCAAGATACATCCAGAGTATTCCTGTTCTTGAAGAGATACTGAGTAAGCACAGAATACCTGCGTACTGTAACAGTCTGGATTACACCTTCTGTTTAATTTGGCTGATGCTTCATGGAGAGAAAAATGTAGCATTTTATCCTGAACAATTATAAGACTTTATTATAATGTAGCTAGTTACTCATAACATAGCTGATCATGGCTTTACTAACAACATTCTATACAATTATACAGGGCTTTCTTCTATCATTTTTTATACAAATTTATACAAATTTGTATACAAATTTCCATTATTCTGTGAAATAAGGAACCCAGGCATTATCAACACTTTTTTATAAGTAGAGAAATGGACGATCACCATAATTAAGTGCCTCGCTCAACTCAAGGGATTTTCAAGAATTCTAAATGTCAAGCAGCACTGAAAAGGCGTCCATTCCATCCTGTTGTTTTCTCTAATGTAGCTTTTTTCTTTTCAACATGTCATTTTTAGTGAAGTCATGCAGTTGTTATCCATTTTCTTACACTCACTCCTTTTAACACCTACAAGTTCAACTCTTACTCTTTTAAATGCTCTTCTAAAAACAATCCTCTTGCTCGGCAATTGTGCAGCCCTTCTCTCTTTGCTCTCTTAAAGAACTTAGAAGATTTGATGGAGAATTTTTTCTCTCTCTCTTTTTGTCCTAAACTCTCTCTCCCTTTGCCTTCCATCTTGGTTCCAACTATCTAATCTGAGGTGCTACAGAGCTATCTAGATTTTCAACTGAAAACTGGTATACTACATTCATCTAATTTTTTTTTTTTCATTCATCTAATTTTAACCACAACTTCTGCAACAGCCAAGTTCAGCTCACTTCCATGCATACAATTCCCTGGAGAAGGAAATCACAACCCACTCCAATATTCTTGCTTGGAGAATCCCGTGGACAGAGGAGCCTGGTGGGCTATGGTCAGTAGGGTCGCAAAGAGTTGGACACAACTGAAGCTACTTAGCACTAACCTTAGGCGATGTGAACTTGAATGCTTCGCTACTACCTTGGGAATATTAACACTGATTTTGTAAGTGCTCTTAAAATTCACTTTTCCCATTTCTGGGGTCTGATTTTTGACATGAATGGTCTCTCAGTTGTTTGTGATTTCAAATGTTGGATTATATTTGGTTCTAGCTGGTCATTCAATCACTTTACTGACTTTGACTTTCAAACTACTCTGAGTCAAACATCCTCCTTTATTTTCATTTCCATCTAACTGGGCCTGGTACTCATTAGCTCATACCTGATTTATTTTGACAATATCACTGATAATTTCCTGATTTCAAGACAATTTATAATACTGCCCTTCATACTGCATCCAGAAACCCTATAGTGACATTTCCCCCTATAGCAGCAAACTTAAATAGCTCTGGTACTCGATTGCATAACTAATTTGATATCAATTTACTTCTAAAAGATTGTTTTACCAATCCCATGGACTTGACCAGAGAAAGGCAGCAGGGAACTAAAGTTTGTTGCAGCTGTTGTTCAGGTGCTCCGTAGTGTCCGACTTTCTTCAGCTCCACAGACTGAAGCACACCAAGCTTCCCTGTCCTTCACCATCTCCAGGAGTTTGCTCAAACTAATGTCCATTGAATCAATGATGCTATCCCAACATATCATCCTCTGTTGCCTCTTTATCCTCCTGCCCTCAATTTTTTTCAGCATCGGGGTCTTTTCCAATGAGGTGGCTCTTTGCATCAGGTGGCCAAAGTATTGGAGCTTCAGTATTGGTTTTTCCAATGAATATTCAGTGTGGCTATTCTTTAGGACTGTCTGGTTTGATCTCCTTGCAGTTCAAGGGACTCTCAAGAGTCTTCTCCAGCACCACAGTTCAAAAGCATCAATTCTTCAGTGCTCAGTCTTCCTTATGGTCCAACTCTCGCATCTGTACATGATGGAAAAACCATAGTTATCACTATACAGACCTCTGTCAGCAAAGTGATGTCTCTCTCCTTTTTAACACACTGTCTAGGTTTGTCATAGCTTTCCTTCTAAGGAGCAAGCTGCAGTTGAATTTTAATTAAATGGCTGTTCAATTTTAATTTTGTGGCTGCAGTCACCTTCAGCAGTGATTTTGGAGCCTAAGAAAATAAAATGTTTGTGAAATGCCAACTGCCTGCTGGTCATATAAGACAAGGAAGAAGATCATAAGAAAGGGACTTTAAAGAGAATGTATAGTACATGGTATAGTCACTTCACAGAGAAGTTGTTAAAGTTGATATGGTGATGTGTCATGCATTAGAGGAAACAGAAATAGCTTTTCCAAAAAGTGAAATCAGATGGCAAATGCTAGCACAATTAGTTCATTTTGTTCTGCCTCTGGCAATGTGGAAGGATGACTTGGAAACATACATAAACAGTAAAGGAACATTCTCTCCTGTTAGGCCTTCGTATCTTCAAAGTTGTAAACTGAAACAGGATTCACAAGCTTATAACCTTGGTCTGAGCTAATGCTGAAAATGAGGCAGACTCATAAGGGGACTTTCATCAGTTCTAAGATCAGTGTGTTAGTTAGGTTTAGAGGAATTATTGGGCTTCCTAGTAGCTCAAATGGTAAAGTGTCCACCTGCAATGCAGAGGACCCAGTTTGATCCCTGAATCAGGAAGATCCTCCGGAAAGGGAAATGGTAACCCACTCCAGTATTCTTGCCTATTGAATTTCATGGACAAAGGAGCCTGGTGGGCTATGGTCCATGGGGTCGCAAAGAGTCAGACATGGCTGAGTGACTAACACAGGCACACACAGAGGAGTTATTAGAAGTTCAACATGGAAGCGGGTACATTTCAAGAAGCTAATGAATTTGATGTGGACAATAATCAGGTTTTTCATACTCAACGCTAGGAAAAAAAGAAAAATATCTCAGTAGGGTTTGGAAAATATATATCTGTGGTATCCTAGATCTTTTCACAATTATTACTCCATATTTGGCATTTGCTGCTTATTATTTCCTTTAAAATTCATTTCCTAATAAAATTTTGTAACAAATGTGTGTTGTGTGTGGGTGTATATGTGTGTGTGTGTGTGAAGGAAAGAAAAACAGAAACACATAAAAATGGGAGGGAGACATTGTAAAATTTCTACTTCCCACAAAAATGTTTTGTAGGGAGATTGAAGATAAGTGTACATATGATAAATCTGTAACAGCATAACTTATGTCAAAGATGCTGAAACATTCAGTTCAGTTTAGTGGCTCAGTCGCGACCCCATGGACTGCAGCATGCCAGGCTTCCCTGTCCAACTCCTGGAGCTTGCTCAAACTCATGTCCATCAAGTCAGTGATGCTATCCAACCTTCTCATCCTCTGTCGTCCCCTTCTCCTCAATCTTTCCCAGCATCAAGGTCTTTTCCAATGAGTCAGTTCTTTACATCAGGTGGCCAAAGTATTGGAATTTCAGTTTTAGGATCAGTCCTTCCAGTGAATATTCAGAACTAATTCCCTTTAGGACTGACTGTCTCTTTGTAGTCCAAGGACTCTTAAGAGTCTCTTGAAATATTAATAAACTTGATCTCAAGGGACCTGGACTACAGTGGTTTGAAGCAAGGTTTTAGTTCACAGCCAGAGACTGAGGTAGGGTCACAGCAGTGGTCAGCAACAAGGGCCCTGTCCCTTTGGCTTTGCAGAAAAGAATTTCCACAAAGACAGAGAGTAATGAAACAAGTGAAGTTTATTAGAGGGAAAAGAGTACAGTACATGTGGATAGACACACAGTTGAACTCAGAGAGAGAGTCATGCCCTCGTGGTAGTTTAAATCAGTTATATCCGGGCATTTCTTTCAGGTTTCCATTGTGTAATCACTTTGATTGACCTGACTCTGAGTCTGTATTTGGGATTTCTCAGGATCCTTCCGTGTATGTGGGCACATGTTTCAGCCTAACTGGCTTCTACCAAAGAAGCCTATGGGTAGGCTTGATATTACTCCCCTTTTGAACATCAGGGAGCTTTCTCCTTGGGAAGTCAAGCTTTCTTTGACTTCAAGAATGAGAAATATGTGGTCTTTTTTATCTGGGCAGAACTAAGCCTTTTCTCTTGATTGTCCTGCTGTGAAAGGAGCCGCTCACAGGTGTACAATGCAGTCAGGTGTCTATTCTGTACTGTGAGGAAACATCACCGGTTTTCTCACTTTATTACCATGAGGGAAAGTGAAAGTGAAAGTCACTCAGTCCTGCCTGACTCTTTGTGACTCCGTGGGCTACACAGTCCATGGAACTCTTCAGGCCAGAATACTGGAGTGGGTAGCCTTTCCCTTCTCCAGGGGATCTAGCCAACCCAGGGATTGAACCCAGGTCTCCCACATTGCAGGCAAATTCTTTACCAGCTGAGCCATCAGGGAAGCCCAAGAATACTGGAGTGGGTAGCCTGTCCCTTCTCCAGTGGATCTTCCCAACCCAGGCATTGAACTGCACATATCAACATAGAAGAATATTGAACTGGAGTATCCTGCATTGCAGATGGATTCTTTACCAGCTGAGCGACTGAGAGCTCTAGTCCTGACAGCCAACATGGCAAGAGAATTTCAGAATTCTGTTGTCCATTAGAGATTAGGGATATTAAAAAAAAAAAAAAAGTGGTAAACAGACCAGCTAAATATGCTTCCCTTAAGAAAGAGAAAATGTGATACTTTTCTGTAAAGTTTCCTGGGTGAAAGAAGTGTAAGTTAATGTTGAGAACCATTGTACTGGGTGGAATTATGGACTTTAGTATATTCTAACAATTTGTGCTTACTATTATTATAGCTATCAATTCCATGTATGGAAGCCACATTTTTTGGAATAAGATTGGAGGCACCTTAACAGCAGAGACTAACTTCTTGTTTTGTTTATTTTTTATGTCTGTTATATTCTTGGTATCTAGCACATGCCTGGTGTATACTAAGTTCTTATAGAAATACTTATTTTATGAATACTCATCATTAAATGCATGATTACATAATTCCATATCACGTTTTCTGGTCCCACTGGTATTAGTTCAGACATCTACTGGAAGACTATTCTTCTCTTTGTCCACGACTGGTTCCCTGTCTATTACACACAGGCTGAGTTACACTCCTATAGTAACACCGATAAAACAACTCTCCAGAGTGTCACTTGTGGGGTTACCCTTCAAAGCAATCAGTTCCAGGTGTATTAGTCTCCTCGGGCTGCCATAACAAAATAGACCAAACTGGATGGTTTAGAACAACAGAAGTGTGTGCTGTTACAGGTCTGGAGGCTAGAAGTTTGAAATTAAGATGTCATCCATACTCCCTCTGAAGGCTCTAGCAGAGAATACTTCCTTGCCTCCTCCAGGTTCTATCGCATCCAGGCATTCCTCAGCGATGGCAGCCTCACTCCAGCTTCTGCCTTCATCTTTATTCTGTAAACTTCTGTGTTCTCTGCTACTTGTAAGGAGACAAATTATTGGATTTAGGCTCACCTTAAATTCAGCAATCCTTTAATCTTGAGATTGTTTACTAACTCCATGTGCAAACACCCTATTTCAAAAAAAGATTACAATCTGAAGTTCTGTGTGGACATGAATTTCAGGAAAATGCTATTCGACTCACTAGGATTGTCAAAGAACTAACTAGAAATTGTCTCTGTTGAAGGGTTAATATTGTGTTAGTACCATGCATTCTCAGTTGCTCAGTCGTGTCTGACTCTTTGTGACTGTAGCCCATCAGGCTTCTCTGTCCATGGGATTTTCCAAGTAAGAATACTGGAGTGGGTTGCCATTTCCTCCTCCAAGTACCATGACAAATCTGCAATAGACAGCTTTGTAAAACCAGAAAACTTCTATTTTGAGTCATAAACTAAATGTGCTGCATTTTGAGAGCCAATAAAAACACAGAAAAGCATACCTAATAGCTTTTGTCTTATTATTTCTGCAATTCTTTATTTTGCTTCAGGGAGAAAATTAGAATTTTTGTTAAAAATTATCATTGAATATCATATATGCAGATGTAAGTGTTGTTTCTGTATGTAAGAACTTCATCAGGCAGATTTAGATTCATCCTTAGGACTTATAATTCAACTTCAGTTGTAAAATATCTTTTTTTACTTTGCAAGGAAAGCATATTCTTATATGAGGGAAGAGGAACGTGTCTTTAAAACACACCCTGTGCTGTGCTTAGTCACTCAGTCGTGTCCGACTCTTTGCAACCCCATGGACTATAGCCCGCCAGGCTCCTCTGTCCATGGAATTCTCCAGGCAAGAATACTGGAGTGGGTTGCCATGCTCTCCTCCAGGGAATCTTCCCAACTCAGGGATTGAACCCAGGTCTCCTACATTGCAGGTGGATTCTTTACCTTCTGAGCCATAAGGGAAGCCCAAGAATACTGGAGTGGGTAGCCTATCACTATGCCAGGGTAACTTCCCAACCCAGGAATTAAACTGGGGTCTCCTGCATCGCAGGAGGATTCTTTACCAGCTGAGCAACCAGGTACACCCAAAACAAACTCTGGAACTCAAAATTCAGGAACTTTCAGGTTATTGTTTATGTTCATTATAATAGTAAAAGTGTATGCTTTATCATTAAGGATTTTAGAACATAGTGAAATGTCTTGTGTTGGACTACTTCAAGATGGAAGAAAGAGCCTGGAGTCAGAAACAGAGACACCAATGGTTTAATGGGTAGAGGGATCTCACTTGTCTGAGGCAAGGTTCTGGAACGCCACCCCACCATGTGTAGAGATGGAAGGCTTTGCTCCTGGGGAGTAGGGCAGGTTACCGGTTAGAGAGGGAATTACATTAAGTTGGCTCATTGGTTGTTAAGGAAATAATAACCAATGAGAGGGACACATTCCTCACTGCACCTTTGGTAAGTTATCATAGCAGAGATGTTCTGATCTGAAGCTCTAATGGTAACTAGCTGGGGTCTGGGGCAGGTATAGAGGAAGGTCAGTCAGGTGAATGGGGTATTGCTGAAGTGGTGGTGGGGGTGTACAGAGAACGAGAGATCAGCCATCTTCGGTAGCTTCACCATACAAGTGGAAAGTAAAATTATGAATAGTGTACAAAGACTCACTGTCTTTTATCTTGTAAACACATCTGTGAATTAGGCATAGCTATTCATTTAAGAAACAGATTCTACTTAATTGATTGCACATAGTTTGTGCCACGATTCAAAACTGGATACATCTTAGGTCAATAAATGTGCTTCAATTTATTTAATTTATTCTGTAGTATCAGTAAACAAAAACAGGATAATGACTCTGAAATGGTATAGACATTTCACAACTGATTTTATGAAAATATTGGTAAAATCAAATTGTATTCTTATCATGTGTAAATATGTGTATTTGGGCTGTTAAATATTATGTGAGTGGCTTTTATGATACAGGCATAACATTTTTTTGTGTGCTTCACAAATATATATATATATATTTTCTTTTTTTACAAACTGAAGGTTTGTGGCAACCCTGTCTTGAGCAAGTCTGTTGGTGCCATTTTTTTCCAACAGCATTTGCTCATTTTGTGTCTCTGTGTCACATTTTGGTAATTGTCACAATATCTCAAACCCTCAACCAGCAAAAAGATTATGATTTGCTGAAGGCTCAGATGATGGTTTGCATTTTTTAGCAATAAATATTTTAAAATTAAGGTATGTACTGTTTTTATAGACATAATGCTAGTGCATACCTAACCTACAGTATAGTATAAGCATAACTTTTCTATGCACTGGGAAACCAACAAATCTGTCTGACTTGCTTAACTGTAATATTTGCTTTATGGAGTAGTCTGAAACTAGACCCACAGTATAGTTGAGGTTTGCCTGTATCATCAATATCAAATCATGCATCATCATCATCATCATTATAACAGTAGAATATTAATATTAAAATACATTTATGAAAAATAACAGTATACTAATATTAAGCATATGTAAAGTTATTTTTTTTGATGTGTAGCTTCAGAATATAACATTTATGTTCAAACTTCGGTTAAGTATACTACATTTGTACAAATATATAGGGGAAGACTCCCTGGAGGAGGGCATGCCAACCCAGTCCAGTATTCTTCTCTGGAGAATCACCATGGACAGAGGCGTCTGGCATCCTACAGTCCATCAGATCACAAAGAGTAGGACATGACTGAGCAACTAAGCAAAGCGCAGCATATATTAAATATATATCTTGCAAATATATGATTTTAGGTTAAGTTTGCTCCTTAATGTTTAATAAGTAGAAAAATTACTGATAGATTATAAAGCAAAGGCAATATATTTAATGTTTGCCTAGGAGCATTCTGATTAGGAAGAAAAAGGAATTTTGTTTCTAACTCTTATAGCCTAAAGCTTGTTATAAACATGTAGGCAATATTTATGTAGAGAAACTAACAAAATCAAATGGTGACTGTGGAAAATCAAGCACATTGTGAAAATTGTATAGCTTACAATTTGTAAAGTAAAGTAAGGCATACTTAACTTGCCTTGTAGCTCAAAGTAATTCATAAATTCTGAATAATAGCTTTATTAATAATCAGAAGATATAAGTAGCACGTGTAACCTAAATATGTTATAATTTTTGAAAAGAAAATAATAAACATAAGGAAGGCAAAGAATCATATCAGAAAAAAATAAAGGTGCACGATAGTAGAAATAGATAAAATTGAACTTTAAATTAAAAATGTAGAATGAAACAAATCACTAGATATTTGGTTATTGCCAATTTCAAGTCAACAAGAAAATCAATCCTTAGAATCTCATGAAGTTTATTTAAATCATAGAAGAAGCAATTAATTAAGGACATCTTTTTCTTCCTTTAAAAATTCAATCTATTTTCTCCTTTTATGGGCTTATTTCCTTTTTTATCTGTCTCTCCACATATATTCCTATTTCAGTCTGTCTTTAGGATTGAACTTAGAGTCTATTTTCCTACTTCCATTTTTCCCCCCTAACTAGGATGCACCAAATATTTTTTGTCTTCTTTTCTAATCCTAATTTTATATATATTCCCCAAAGTAAAAATTGCCCAATTAGATTATGAAAGAATCTAATAGAAGGAATGTCCATTGGCCTATTACAAAAGTCAAGCAGAATCAACATGAGTGCATGCTACATGCTCGCATTCATTTAATATAGGTTACAGGTTGTTTCAAAATGGCACCTGGAAAAACTCTTAACTGGAGCACGTGTACTATAGGTGTGTCCATTTTTCTTTCTATTTTTAAAGTTTCAAAGCTCAGAAAGCTTAAATGTTATTTAAATTTAATTGTGGGTTTCCCTGGCGGCTCAGTGGTAAAGAATCCGCCTACCAGTGTCGGAGATGCTGCTTTAACCTTTGGTCTGGGAAGATCGGGGCTTCCCTGGTGGCTCAGAAGTTAAAGTGTCTGCCCGCAATGCGGGAGACTCGGGTTCGATCCCTGGGTGGGGAAGATCCCCTGGAGAAGGAAATGGCAACCCACTCCAGTATTCTTGCCTGGAGAATCCCATGGAGGGAGGATCCTGGTAGGCTACAGTCCACGGCGTCACAAAGAGTCAGACACTACTGAGCTACTTCACTTCACTGGGAAAATCTCCTGGAGAAGGAAATGGCAGCCTGCTGCAGTAATCTTCTAGGAAGAGCCCCTTGGGCAGAGGAGCCTGGCAGGCTACAGTCCGTGGGGTTGCGAAAAGTTGGACACTACTTAGCGACTGAACAACAAATTTAATTTAATTTGGTTTAAATGTAATTTTAATTAGTCCAAGACATTTAAAAGTCATATTTATCTGTATACACATGTGAATACACACATATGCAAATACACTATATATAGTTTCAACAAGTGCATGGTAATTAATAGTTCCTGCTTCTCCCTGGGATGGAGCAGTTTGCATCAAGCCAGCATTCCAACCAAAGAAAAGTAGAAAACCCAGATAAATCAGAGAAATTGTCTCTTTTGAAGGTATCAGATATCTGCAGTGACAACGCTATCTAGAGAGGCTAAAACTCCAGAGAGGAAAGACCTTCAGAGAGTTGAGCAGACATCTGCAGCCACTTTTACTCTGGAGGACTTTGGTATCTCTAATTCTGCACAGATGTCTAAGAATTGGACCTTTGTGTTGGCAGAAGATTATTGGCAGTGGACAGAGAGCTTTTGGTGGGAAGGTATGCTCAAGCATCTTGGGCCTGTTCCAGTCTGGGATTTTATAGGAATGGAACCTAAAAATCTAAGCCACATTATAAAATCAGGCAGAATTCTCTTAATTGTGAGAAAAGTTTAGTCAGGTATTGATTGGGGTTGGGAGGGTTTCCAAACACTAGATGGGTAATTTAAATATTCTAGGTGATTGAGGGCACATCAAGTGTAGACATCTTCCCTGGGGTCTTGTCTGTGTGGACTGAGTGCAGTCGTATTTGGGTTAGGATGATCAGCCTCCGCTCTCTCTACCTGGCAGCATGCATAATAAGTCACTTCATTCTGTCCAACTGCTTGTGACCCCATGGACCACAGCCCACCAGGCTCCTCTGTCCATGTTGTTTCCCAGGCAAGAATAGTGGAGTGGGTTGCCACTTCCTTCTCCAGGGGATCTTCCAGACCAAGGGATCAAACCCCCATCTCTTATGTCTCTTGCATTGGCAGGAGCGTTCTTTATGACTAGCACCACCTGGGAAGCCCAGACTTACCTGGCAGAGGGAAAACTTAATCATTACTCACAGAAGTTAACACCATCTGGAGCCTTTAAAAAACACAGTATCTATCATTAAAACAAAATTACTAAGCACACCAAACCCTATGGCCAAAATGAAGAGAGCACTGGCATCTGGTAAAATTCCCTCTTTTCTTCCTTTTTTTTCTGTAACATATTTATCAAAGCTATTTTAAAGACCTTGTCAACTAATTCCAAAGTATGGATCACTCAGGATCTGAGTTTACTGTTTTTCTTTTCAGCTTTTGAATATTATGGATATTTTGAGCTCTGTTGAATATTTTGTATACATCTTTCATTTAATGTATGTTAAACAGATACCAAGGGGTGGAATTTCTGGATCAGGCTGCATCTGTATATTCTTCTTTGTAAGATACTACCAAGTAGTTTTTAAGTGGTTGCAACAATTTATGCAGTTGTCCCACATGCTTAACAGTACTTGCTATTTTCTGACTTTCTTTTCCTATTCTTTATGGTGGGTGGATAGTGGCAGCATCTTGTGATTTTTACTTACATTTTTGTGATGAAAATAATGTTGAAGGTTTTCATATGCTTATTGGTCATTTCAAAACCCTCTTTTATGAAGTGTCCAAGGATTTTGCCTATTTTTCTGTGAGACTATCTACTTTTTTCTAATCAATTATTTTTCATAGAAACACCACAAAATACCTTTTTTACTGTAGAATTGGTACAGTATGTAATAATAGCATGCTATCAAGCAATAAGATTAAATGAATAAAGATTACACAAATCAACATAGAAGGATATCTCAAAAATAATGTGAAGCAAAGTAAGCCACATACAAAAGAGTGCATAATTTAGATTCCATTTACATTAAGTTAAAATAAAGGTAAAATTGATCTAAAGTGTTCAACCTCAGGAGAGGGATTTTATGACTGGAATGGAACATAAGGAACAATTTGGGAACATGAATAATATTCTGTTTCTAGATTTTGGTGTTAATTATGCAGTTATGTTAACTTTAAGAAGATTTACTCAACTGTGTGCTTATAATTTATGTTCTTTTGTTATACTATAACAGTATCATAAAAAATAAAAATAATGATATATAAAATCCTGACAAATTTTAATAATCACAAGAGACTTTATTCTACCAGAGACTTGTTGACCTTTATGGTAGTCATAGTCAGACTTTACACTGTGTTTATTTCTATTGATGAAACTAACACCATACAATCTATTGCTGTATTTTTGGAATTGTTTAATTTCTTTGCACAAATTATTTTTGAAAAATTGTATCTTCATAATAATTGTACACAGAATACTGTATTTTCAGCTCTTTCACTAATATTCAATGTGTTAAAAATAAAAAAATAGTGGCAAGGAGCTTTATATTACAATCAGTGATAAGATAAAACAGATTGTTCTAGAAAAGTAGAGACTTAGAAACATTGTATAAAAAACTGGTGACTTGTTGGCTTTCTGGGTATAGCACTGAAATATGTATAAATCTAAAACAAAAGCAATTCAGATTATTAGAATTGTGTTCCCAAGGAAAAGTGAAAATGAAACAAGGGAATTTACTTATGTGATTTGTTCAAAAGCCTTGGTATGATTATCTTATTGATAAAAATGTAACCTAGTCCATAGGACACTTTATTTATAATAGTTGATTTACTCAGATATGACCATCAGTTCAGTTCAGTCACTCAGTCGTGTCGACTCTTTGCGACCCCGTGAATCACAGCACACCAGGCCTCCCTGTCCATCACCAACTCCCGGAGATTACTCAAACTCATGTCCATCGAGGCGGTGATGCCATCCAGCCATGTCACCCTCTGTCGTCCCCTTGTCCTCCTGCCCCCAATCCCTCCAGCATCAGGGTCTTTTCCAATGAGTCAACTCTTTGCATGAGGTGGCCAAAGTACTGGAGTTTCAGCTTCAGCATCAGTCCTTCCAATGAACACCCAGGACTGATCTCCTTTAGGATGGACTGGTTGGATCTCCTTGCAGTCCAAGGGACTCTCAAGAGTCTTCTCCAACACCACAGTTCAAAAGCATCAATTCTTTGGTTCTTAGCTTTCTTCACAGTCCAACTCTCACATCCATACATGACCACTGGAAAAACCATAGCCTTGACTAGATGGACATTTGTTGGCAAAGTAATGTCTCTGCTTTTTAACATGCTATCTAGGTTGGTCATAACTTTCCTTCCAAGGAGTAAGTGTCTTTTAATTTCATGGCTGCAATCACTATCTGCAGTGATTTTGGAGCCCAAACAAATAAAGTCTGACACTGTTTCCACTGTTTCCCCATCTATTTGCCATGAAGTGATGGGATCAGATGCTATGATCTTAGTTTTCTGAATGTTGAGCTTTGAGCCAACTTTTTCCCTATACAGGTGCCATAAATATGATGTTCTCAGAAGTTTTTCTTTATAACATAAGTCAGCATGCTGGCTTTTAGCCAAACATAACCTCCAAATATACAGGGAATAACCTCACTTATTAATGTCATATCTATTGAAAAAATTATGTTTAAAGGAGAGCATATAGAAATAGAGAGACTGTGAAAGCATATGTGTTCTGTAACTGATCGAAGGATAGATTTCTGATATCATTGTTAAAGTTATGACTGCTGCATTCAAAATTAAAGAACACATAAAAAGCCCTAAAATATCTGATCTGTTGGTCTCTCACTGTTCTTTCAATTTTCATCACATGTGCACTTGTTTTAATCTTCTGTTCATTCAATATGGACAACATGAATTTTGCCTATTAGACAGTTTTAGTTTCTGTTTTCTCATTATCTATCCTATTGCTTTAGAATTGTCCATTTAGATATTAAGGTAGGTTGCAACTTGATATGAATTTCACCAACAGTCCAGTGATCACGAGGAGACTGATGCTCCCCAGTAGGAAAACTCCATTACTTGTGGGGTTTTATTTTTTTTTTTTGCCCCCTTTGGTTTTTGGTGAAGCTGCTGTCCTAGAGTAAATTCTTCATTTGCAGCCCCTTCTTCTATGAATCACTTTATATCTCAGTTGGGCTTACATTTTAGTGTTGCTGACCAGTGAATGAGAAAGAAGGCAGTTGTGCAGTTGGGGTTGTGTTTTTCCTTCTAGCCCAGCCAATCAAATATTTTGATCCACAGCAACAAAAGGAGTTTTGTGTTGTGTGTTCACACTTGGGTCCTATTTCCAACACTCACTTCTGTGATTTTTTCACCAAGAGAAGTGTTTGGTGGCCCTTATATGCTTGCCTCCTTCAGTCTGCTAGGGTCAATGTTTGGTGGTGTAATTTGTTATGCTGACACTTTCCTTTGTTTTTCCAACTAAAGGAAAGTCCCATTTGCTATTTTCAGTGCACTTAGGGTAAGGGTGCACTGTCTAAATGCCTTGAGATAAACAAGTTTAAAAAGCTAAATATACAATACGATAATACAACAACGAATTGTAATAAAACACTGACTTTGAAACAGAGGATCTCAGTTCAAGTTCTGGCCCTGTCACTTCCTAATTATAAAGTTGAACAAGGTATATCAGTCCCTGTAAAATACAGTAATAATAGTATGCATTTCTTAGGTTTGTTGTGGAGACTAAAAGTTAATTAATGTACAGCAATCAGAAGGGTGCCTGAAAAGTATTACATACAACATTAAGATTAGTCATTGTTATTATTATTACAAATATTCTTAACCAATTCTTCTAATATGTGACTTGCTACTTTGGAATTTCAAATTGTATTGTTGCTTTTATTCAGTCACTAAGTCATCTCTGACTCTTAGTGACCCCATGAACTGCAGCATGCCAGGCTTCCCTGCCCTTCACTGTCTCCTGGAGTTTGCTCAGACTCATGTGGATTGAGTCGGTGATGCTATCCAATCATATTACCCTCTGATGACCCCTTCTCCTCCTGTCCTCAATCTTTCCCAGCATCAAAGTCTTTTCCAATGAGGTTGGTGCAAAGTAATTGGGACTTTGAACTTTGAATTTTAAATAATTGTAGCTAGGCTCAAACACATCTTTGTTAATCAATAAACATATTTTTGCCAGTGGGAAATAAGTTTGTTTATTTTTGTAGTGTAAAAATCTGTGCTTCAGGATTCAATGAACTCTTGGAAAGCATTTTCAGCAACCTGCTGGTCGTGGAAGCATTTTCCTGCAAAAAAAAATTGCCAAGATGCTTGAAGAAGTGAGTCGGTTGGCATGAGGTCAGATGAATATGGTGAATGAGGCAAAGCTTCGTAGCCCAATTTGTTCAACTTTTGAAGCATTGATTGCACAACATGTGGTCTGGCATTGTTGTGGAGAATAATTGGGCCCTTTCTGTTGACCAATGCTAGCTGCAGTCATTGCAGTTTTTGGTGCATCTCATTGATCTGCTGCTGAGTGTAATTCTCAGATGTAATGATTTTGCCAAGATTCAGAAAGCTGTAGTGGATCAGACCAGCAGCAGACCATCAAACCGTGACCATGACCATTTTTTGGTGTAAGTTTGGCTTTGGGAAGTGCTTTGGAGCTTCTTCTCAATCCAGCCACTGAGCTGGTCATTGCCAGTTGTCATATACAACCTACTTTTCATCATACGTCACAATCCCATCGAGAAATGATTCATTATTGTTCTGTAGAATGAGAGAAGAAAACATTCCAAACAATGATAGTTTTGATTTTTGATCAGCTCATGAGGCATCCACTTAGTGAGCTTTTTCACCTTTCCAATTTGCTTCAAATGCTGAATGACCATAGAATGGTCAACACTGAATTTTGGGGCAACTTCTCATGTAGTTCTAAGAGGATCAGCTTTGATGAGGCTCTCAATTTGTCAATTTCTGATGACCAGCCACTACACTCCTCATTTTCAAGACTCTTGTCTCCTTTGCAAAACTTCTTGAATCACCACTGCTAACTGCAACATTAGTTAGCAGTTCCTGGGCCAAGTGTGTTGTTGATGTTGCAGGTTGTTTCCACTGCTTTACAATCCATTTTGAACTCGAATAAGAAAATTGCTTGAATTTGCTTTTTGTCTAACATCATTTCCATAGTCTCTAATGAATATAAAATAAACAGCAAGTAATAAGTCATTAGCAAAACATATAAAGTGAGAAATGCACATTAAAATTATGTATAACATAACCACAGTTATTTAGAATATATTCCAATATCAAATGACAAATTTCAACAATGCAAAAATCAAAATTATGTTTATACTAACCTAATATTAACACATGGTTTTATTGATAACTCTATGATTCAATCTTGAGTAACATAACTTGTTTATAATAAAATTATAATGCAAGTAAAGGAAATTAATACATTTGACTTTAGTAGCTAATCATTATTTTCAGTAATCATTCAATTGTTGAGTACTTACTTCATACCAGAAGAGTTAAAAAAATGTAAGATATAACCTTGGTCTTTAGGGTCCCTGAAGTCTAATAGTGTTTACATTCTAGGAAAGAGAGGGAGCAGTGCTGTGTGCTGTGCTTAGTCACTCAGTTGTATCTGACTCTTTGTGACTCCATAGACTGTAGCCCACCAAACTTTTCTGCCATGGGGATTCTCCAGGCCAGAATACTGGGGTGGGTTGCCATGCCCTCCTCCAGGGGATCTTCCCAAACCAGGAACAGAACCCAGGTCTCCTGTGTTGCAGGAAGATTCTTCACAGTCTGAACCACCAGGGAAGTCCATCTAGTCAAAGCTGTGGTTTTTCCAGAAGTCATGTATGGATGTGAGAGTTGGACCATAAAGAAGCCTGAGTGCTGAAGAATTGGTGCTTTTGAACTGTGGTGTTGGAGAAGACTCTTGAGAGTCCCTTAGTCTGCAAAGAGATCAAACCAATCAATCCTAAAGGAAATCAACCCTGAATATTCATTGGAAGGACTAATGCTGAAGCTGAAGCTCCAATACTTTGGCCACCTGATGCAAAGAACTGACTCATTGGAAAAGACCCTGATGCGGGGAAAGATTGAAGATGGTAGGAGAAAGGGGTGACAGAGGATGAGACGGTTGGATGGCATCACCAACTCAGTGGACATGAGTTTGAGCAAGCTCCAGGAGATGGTAAAGGACAGGAAAGCCTGTAGTCCATGGGTCACAAAGAGTCAGACAAGAGTTAGTGACTGAACAACAACAGAGAGAGAGAGAGAGACAGAGACAGAGACAGAGAGATAGAAAGGGAGAGAGAATGAATATGAATGAGAATCCCTGAAACTGTTACGTGTAGTTAAAGAACTGTGGCTCTGGTACATAATGCCATTAAATTAAATTCATTTATGTATTTATTTACTTATTTAATGCCTTGATCCTTCATTCATTAGTTTATAGATTTACATGGTTTTAACTAAGTTTCCCGACATATATTTACACTAGATAGATATTATTCTCCAGAAAAATAAAATATAAACATGCCATGTACCTCTAAGGATAAGACAATTTTTCTTGGCTTTAAGTAAAAGAAAATTTCTAAATTTCCTAGGTTATGGGAGGAAAACATTTGTTCCAAACAGTGCATTTATTTGACTAATATATGTAGAGAATATGTTATTTATATTGTCAAAGAAAATCTGCACAGATAAAGTTAAACAAAGAAGACTTTTCATTGAAGACTATTACAATAGGGGTTAAAAGTACTGCAATACAGGAGAGGGACCGAATTCAACTCCACTCAAGCAACCGGAAGGAGAGTTTTTAAGCAATGGATGAACTATTGGAAAAGTACTTGGGGAGGTTGGTCAATGTGACTAGGTCATTTGTGTTTCCTAATAAGCACTTAAGGGGCTTCCGTGGTGGCTCAGACAGTGAAATAATCTATCTGCCCATGCAGGAGACCTGGGCTCAATCCCTGGGTAGGGAAGATCCCCTGGAGGAGAGAATGGCAGCCCACTCCAGTATTCTTGCCTGGAGAATTCCGTGGATAGAGGAGCCTGGCGGGCCAAAGTCCATGGACTCGCAAACAGTCAGGCACAACTGAGCAACTAATATACATACAACAAGCACTTATGGGCTTAGGCTCCTCCCCTTCCACAAAGATGGGGAGATATGGATGCTGCCTTTCTTGATGATTACATTCAAAAAGATAGTTCTCAGATCCACGAGAAAGACATTTTTGGTGTATAAAACTGACTAGAGGCTAGGAGAAGATCTGTCTATCAATGGGGAAAAGAAAGACTATATTTGGAAGTTGTCTAAATTAGGTGCTCTAGGAAAAGGGATGGCAGGGACCTATAGTCAGAAAGAATCTGACTAAGGGCTAATCAAACTGAGGGGAAGAGTAAGGATGTCTTGGTCAATGTCTTCCTTAAAAATACATATCTGAAGCTAAGTTTTAGACTAGAAAATAAAATGTAAACGAAAAATGAAAAAATCTTCAAAAATGAAGATTTCCACAGTAAATCCATAGCCAAACAGGTGAGAAGAAAGTTCCAGTATATGACCATGTTGCTAATTCAGTCTTGCTGTTTAATATTCAGCAAGACTCACAGTGATAATGAGATGTCACAAAAGACCAAGATAGATAAGCATTTAACATAGGTCAGTGTCTAATGGTTATAATGAAAACTGCATACACACCACTGTTTTTGGATCTTGAACTTAAACCCACTGCTATATTAATGCATAACATAATAATTCAAAGGCTGCCCCTATTCGCCAGACTATATTTCATTCAATATGAACAGATGTTCTCTCATTTAGACAAATTGTACCTCTGAACAAAAGATTCAGTTCTGTGCTTTATAGATGATATGTATTCTGCCAACTATTTTTCTAAGTAAGCATATTAGATAAATAAGAAAAACAACTGAAATGATAGTTAAATTACTTCTCTGCACTGGAGGTTTCCTGCAGACCACATTTTCATTTCTAGTTTTGTAAGTCAGAATATATTTTGAATTCTGTTCCATAGAGGAAACATATTTTTAATGCCAGTGACATTGACATTTCAAATTTTAAATGATTACTGCTGAATTACTGAGACTTGCAATTAAATTATAAAATGGGACCAGAGAACTATGTAAAAGCTATACTCATTAACTTCCTAAATAGCTCTAAAACACTTAAAAATACAATTCTCTTTAATTTTTGAACAATTGCTGGTAATTATTTAGTGAAGGTGAAGGATAGGAAGGACAAGATTCTCTCACAAAGGAGAAAATGAGATCTTGATGTAGATTATATGTTGTTTTTCAATTTAAACAAGAAAAACTGCCATCTCAATATGTGAACAATTATATAATCATAGTCATCACGTTACGATCGCTGTCACCATCATCATAATCACCATTAGTATCATATCACCATCATCATATATGAGCCTTGGAGGGGAAAACAAAAACTAAAAACATTTCCCTTTTTAGCTCCAAATACTCCTCCAACTATTAAATTGTTTTTCTGCTTCTCTTGATCAGTTTAAGAGCTTCCTGTCTCTGCTTCTTCTCTGTCCATAAGCCTTTGCTGAAAATCTCCAAAGAAACTGCTCTTGTTAAAAGTATGAAACACATACTTGTGTACTGCTGAAATCAGTGTTTATTTTCCCAGCAATTTGACATCATCATCTTTAAGGATTATCACCTGTAATATTGTCACTTGTCCTAATCTTTGTTGTTGCTGTTGTTGAGTTTTTCAGTCGTGTCCAACTCTTTGTGACCCTATGGACTGCAGAACGCCTTTGTAAATGAGACCAAATCTACCCAGTTGCCCAAGCCCCAAGACTGAGATTATGCTTGGCTTTAGGTTCTCCATTCCTGTATGCACAATCTCTAAGACAGATGACATATATGTCATATATGGCAGTTTTATCTCCAGCTGCCACTAATCTTGCTTAGGTCACCCAATACCATCTTCATTACTACACTTTTGCCCTAACTTGTCACGCTTTATCTCTTGTACCCTTTCCACCCATTTTCTACAGAGTATGCAAAACTACTGTAAAAAAAGAGGATCACACTACTCCAGTTAAAATTTTCCAATGATTTTCCAGTGTATTTTGATTTAAAAGTAAACCTCATTTGACTGACCCTGCCTGCTTTCAGTACTCTTGCATGCTGCTGTGTGTTGTCACTTCGCCAACTCTGTGTGACCCCGTGGGCTGTAGCCCACCAGGCTCCTCTGTCCATGGGATTCTCAAGGCAAGAATACTGGAGTGGATTGCCATGACATGCTCCAGGGGATCTTCCTGACCCAGGGATCAAATCCTGCAATGGCACATGGGTTCTTTACCCCTAGCGCCACCTCCTACTTATCTACAAAACCTAAACTGTCATAATTTTTCTTCTTGCATATTTAATTCTTTTTTGCTTTAGATTAAAAAAAAAACTTTCTATTTTATATTGGAGTATAGATGATTAACAATGTGATTGTCTCAGGTAGACTGCAGACAGACTCGGTCATAACTAGGCGTGGGTGTGTGCTTGCTAAGTCCTTCAGTTCTGACTCTTTGTGACCCTGTGGACTGTAGCGCCTGCCAGGCTCTTCTGTCCATGGAATTCTCCAGTAAGAATACTGGAGTGGGTTGCCATGTACTCCTCCAGGGGGTCTTTTTAGCCCAGTGATCAAACCCAAATCTCTTATGCCTCCTGCACTGGCAGAGTTTCCGCAGTGGTTCAAACAGTAAACAATCTGCCTGCAATGTGGGAGACCTGGGTTTGATCCCTGGGTTTGTTCCCTGGAGAAGGAAACAGCAGCCCACTCCAGTATTCTTACCTGGAGAATCCCATGGACAGAGGAGGCTGATGGAATACAGTTCATGGGGTTGAAAAGAGTCTGACAGGACTGAGCGACTAACACTAATACTCGTTACCACTAGTGCTGCCTGGGAAGCCCCAGCCATACATAGACATGTATCCTTTCTCCCCCAAACTCGCTATCTATCCAGACTGCTACATATCATTGAGCAGAGTTCCCTGTGCTATACAATAGGGCCCTGTAGGTTATCTATTTTAAATATAGCAGTTTGTACGTGTTGATTTAGTTCTAGCTGGTCTGGCCTCTTTCCATTTTCTTAAACATAGCCACTGCTTTCCTGTTTTAAGGCCATCACACATGAGGCTGTTCCTTCCTGGTAAATTCTTTTGTTAAATTTTCCCATGGCTGTTTTCTGTTCTTGTGTGTACATATGTCCAAACTCATTAAATTGTATACATTAAATATGTACAGTATATTGCATATCATTTATATGTTAATAAAGCTCTTAAAAGACTTTGCCTTAAAGTTCAAAGTGAAGTGAAAGTCACTCAGTCATGTCCGACTCTTTGTGACCTCATGTACTCTACAGTCCATGGAATTCTCTAGGCCAGGATACTGGAGTGGGTAGCCATTTCCTTCTCCAGGGGATCTTCCCAACCCAGGGACTGACCCAGGTCTCCCGCATTGCCGATGATTTCCTTACCAGTTGAGCTATCAGGCACAGGTCTTAAAATTATCTGTCCAGAAATATGTTGTCTCATCTCTCACTGTTAATTTTACTTCAATTTTTCTCTATCTGTTTACCTATTTATTTTGCACATATCCTATAATCTTACTTTGTAATTGAAGGCCTGCTTGCTTACTTTTTTATTGTAATCATGGTGAAATCACCTATCACTTATGAGTATTTCCTTTGGGACACATTTTTATTTAGATTTGTGAGTCAAAATATTTTTTAAATTCTATTCCATAGGGGAGGTTAAATTATGACAAGGCTGACTTCAGCATAGATTCCAAAGGCTAAGGATCATATATGTACATTTACTGCATTCCAGTGTATAACACAATATTTGGCACTTAAGGCCAAATATTAAATTATATGTATTATAATTTATACATATATAAGTGTATTTTGAATCAATTAATGGAGTTAAGATAAAGACTTACTCTTTCTCCATAGAGAAACTTCTATAAATTCTCATCACTTTATTAACCATAATATAGGAAATAACCATAGTATGGGAGATTTTAAAATATTTTCTTCTGTAGAGACAGGAAAATATTTTAAATCAAAGACTTCATTTCATTATGTCACATATAATAAAAACCCAAATGTAAAAATCTATATCAACTCCTATTATACAAAACACTATTTTTTGATAGTGACATTCTCTTGACAAACATGTTTCTTGGTAGAATAGATTGTTAGCCAAATCTACCAAGGAGAAAATTTAAATCACAAAAATAAGATGAAAAGCTCCCATGCATTATATCTTAGGCTTCTGCCTTGATTTCATACGTACTAAATTGTCCTACTGGTTTAGAAGGAACATGGTGTAACTGAAGCTTATTGATGGAGATTTCTGAATTTAACCAGTTAGAGGTTATCAAGAGAAAAATAATTTTATATCAACTGTACATTTCTTCCTTTCCTTTGAGACAAATTATAACAAGTAAATAAAAGGAGGCTCAAAAAAGGACAGAAATGGTAGGGACCTAACAGAAGCAGAAGATATTAAGAAGAGGTGGCAAGAATACACAGAAGAACTGTACAAAAAAGATCTTCACGACCCAGATAACCACGACGGTGTGATCACTCACCTAGAGCCAGACATACTGGAATGTGAAGTCAAGTGGGCCTTAGGAAGCATCACTATGAACAAAGCTAGTGGAGGTAATAGAATTCCAGTTAAACTATTTCAAATCCTGAAAGATGATGCTGTGAAAGTGCTGCACTCAATATGCCAGCAGATTTGGAAAACTCAGCAGTGGCCACAGGACTGGAAAAGGTCAGTTTTCATTCCAATCCCAAAGAAAGGCAAGGCCAAAGAATGCTCAAACTACCGCACAATTGTACTCATCTCACACACTAGCAAAGTAATGCTCAAAATTCTCCAAGCCAGGCTTCAGCAATACATGAACCGTGAACTTCCAGATGTTCAAGCTGGTTTTAGAAAAGGCAGAGGAACCAGAGATCAAATTGCCAACATCTGCTGGATCATCGAAAAAGCAAGAGTTCCAGAAAAACATCTATTTCTGCTTTATTGACTATGCCAAAGCCTTTGACTGTGTGGACCACAATAAACTGTGGAAAATTCTGAAAGAGATGGGAATACCAGACTACCTTACCTGCCTATTGAGAAACCTGTACCCAGGTCAGGAAGCAACAGTTAGAACTGGAAATGGTTATATGCAGAGGACATCATGAGAAACGCTGGGCTGGAGGAAGCATAAGCTGGAATCAAGAATGCTGGGAGAAATATCAGTAACCTCAGATATGTACATGACACCACCCTTATGGCAGAAAGTGAAGAAGAACTAAAGGGCCTCTTGATGAAAGTGAAAGAGGAGAGTGAAAAAGTTGGCTTAAAGCTCAACATTCATTAAACTAAGATCATGGCATCCAGTCCCATCACTTCATGGCAAATAGATGGCTGGCTTTATTTTTCTGGGCTTGAAAATCACTGCAGATGGTGATTGCAGCCATGAAATTAAAAGACACTTACTCCTTGGAAGGAAAGTTATGAACAACCTATATAGCATATTAAGAAGCAGAGACATTACTTTGTCCACAAAGGTCCATCTAGTCAAGGCTATGGTCTTTCCAGTGGTCATGTATGGATGTGAGAATTGGACTATAAAGGAAGCTGAGCACCAAAGAATTGATGCTTTTGGACTGTGGTGTTGGAGAAGACTCTTGAGAGTCCCTTGGACTGCAAGGAGATCCAACCAGTCCATCCTAAAGGAGATCAGTCCTAGGTGTGCATTGGAAGGACTGATGCTGAAGCTGAAACTCAAATACTTTGGCCACCTAATGCAAAGAGCTGACTCATTTGAAAAGACCCTGATGCTGGGAAAGATTGAGGGCAGGAGAAGGGGACAATAGAGGATGAGATGGTTGGATGGCATCACCGACTCAATGCACGTGGGTTTGGGTGGAATCCGGGAGTTGGTGATGAACAGGGAGGCCTGGCGTGCTTGGTTCATTGGGTTGCAAAGAGTCGGACATGACAGCGACTGAACTGAACTGAACTGAAAAGAGGTTTGCACTGTAAGATCGCAACTGAATGAAGAGGAATGTCTTCCATGCTACTTGTGCACAGCTGGAAACCTTAATGAATAGGAACATTGAGTTCTCCTTGAAGCAAGGTTAATTTAGAGCTTTTCTGCCTTCAGAATTATCCATAAATTAATTTCTACAACTTATAACATTTTTATTAGATCTTTCAGGAGAAAATTTGATGTAATGTGCATAAAAATCCTATGATCTTACACGTCCTGCTTAAGAAATGAGATGAAATACCAATCAGAAATGTTTCTGTGCTATATCTTATGCTTATCAATTAACAGTCTTATAAGAGTACATGATTTTTAGAAATGAATAAAAAACTAAATTGTATGATTAGAAATTTATTTTCTGCTCTGATCACTTTTTCAGTATGTCTTCTAGTGCATATTTTAAATAAAAGGTTATTCTCTGGATTATCAAGTTTGCTCTAATCCATTGTGAATTACTAGTCAAGAGACCTATTTTTTCCACTCCCTGTTTTTTAGTGCCTGATCATATGAACTTTATCACTTATTTAACCATTTTTCCTAAATTAACCAGGTTTCCTAAGCAACAAATGAGTTTTGGCCTAAAAATAATTACTGACAGGCCATCTATCATTAATAAATGAGGATTGACCTACTTCATTATTAAATAACATATGACTAGCCTTTTTCTACCTAATCATATTATACAGTGATATTTTTCCAAAAAGGTATTCCTTTTATGGAACTGGTTTAAAATATATTCCAAAGATTTAAATTTACATGTCCTCATTATTTTTAAATTGGGCAGCTTTTGCTGTATTCACAGGACATTCGTGCTTTCTCTTCTGTAAAACATTTGGAAAGTTTTGCTTACATTTATACTTCCCTCTTTCTCTTTTTTCTTACAATTTTATAGGAGTTTTTTTATATATTTCAGATTATAATCCTTTGGCAAATAATTGTGCTGAAATAATATTTCCCAATTTGTGCTCTCTTTTACCATCTCATACTTTTTAATCTACATTTTTAGGAGCAAACTTCTTAAAAGTAATATGGTTCTATTTATCAATTGTTTCTTTTGTGGTATATTAAGTTTTATCAAAATTTGTTTTCCTTACAGAGAAACAGGTACATTTACAGGGTAATATGTAGTATTCACTAATTAATATTCTAAACGATACTTCAAATTCTGTATGATATTTCATATTATTTAACAAACCGTATTCATTAATTCATATTAATTTATCTGTATTATTTCACTTCAAAATGTAATTAATTTGAGTATGATGTGTGATAGAATTTTATTTCATTTTGTTTTCATAGGAAAGCCAGTATTGCCAGAATCAATTAATAAATAATCCATCCTTTCATCTCCCTGACCTACAGTCCACTCTGCCTCTTATTCCGTTTCCCTGTGTGAACTTATTTCTGGCTCTCTAATCTGTCCTGTCACAAGGACACCTTCCGCCTCGCTCCTGGACTCTGACATCCCATGCCAGGCCGTTCTCATCTCGCTGGGCCTCTGACAGGAGACACCGCACCATCTGCCTGTGTGTGGAGATTTCGAGGTTCTGCCTGGGATCTGACAGCGCACACCTCTCTGCACGACCCCCTCAAGCTCTTCTAGCCCAGTATCTCTCGCCAGACTCGATGGGAGCTTACCTGATTTCTGTCACTTTCACTGCGCCTTTCCTCAAGTGCATCCATCCTCACCCCATCAGGCCCTGGCGCCGAAGTCAGGTCGGCCCCACGTGTGACTGGCATCCTCACCTTGCCTAAGCTCTGTCCCCCGAGCTGGGACATTTCCCTCCCTCACTGTGTTCCTTATAGTCTCTTCAGGATCAAAATAACAGAGTTAACCTCTCCCTGAACTCAGATGATAGAGTTCAAAGAACAAAGTAAAAACAGCAGGGTGCAAAAGAGTCCTGCTGTCCCTCAGCAGATATTGTATTAAGAAATATCTTCCCAAATTATGAGCAGAGGAAAAAACAAATTGTGTATATAAGTGGACTGTGCTATGCCCATATATATGTGCCCATATATATGGGCATTCCGGGTGGCGCAGTGGTAAAGAATCTCTGCCGCTGGAAGAGACTCAAGAGACTCGGGTTTGATCTCTAGGTTGGGAGGATCCCCTGGAAGAGGAAATGGCAACCCACTCCAGTATTCTTGCCCGGAGACTCTCAAGGACAGAGAATCCTGGCAGGCTACAGTTCATAGAGTCACAAAGAGTGGGACATGACTGAACTGGCATAGCACACATATATATATACGCAGATGAAATAATGCTACATGATTTTTAGTGAATAAATATTTTAACAAATAATTAAGTGAATAAATAGATGATTATATAAGATATTAAAAGTATTAGGAAAAATCATAATTTTAGCTACTATAAAGCTGGGTAGAACTTCATGGATTTCCATAAGGGTAATTTAACTTGTAATTTAATGATTTCACTTGGAATTTCTAACAAATAGATAAGTTTTAATATACATATTTACCTTTCAGCTTCTCTACTCTTCTGTTAGGGAACAGATAATGAAATCAAAGTCTTAATAGAAAATATGAGCCTAAGAAGGGCAGGAAAGTTACTCAGATAAATACAGAAGAACATTTAAGTAGTATTTATAATGTAGGGGATAAAAGGGAAAAAGTGTTAAAGATGGGCTTCAGTAAGAAAAATAAAAGAAACAAAAAGTAATGAAAAAATTCAGCATATTCCAGAAAGTGGTCTAATTCTACTTTTTGCTCAAACTAATAAAATAATAGAGCTTATTCATATTGCTACACTACTGAGCAGAAATAGCCTGATATCATGAAAATAAAATTGTATGATTCCAATAAGACCCTCAAAATAGACATAAAAGCATAAAAATATTCAAGAAAACTAATTATCATTATATTCCATTATAGACTATTAAGTCTCCAGAGTTCCATTGGAAATGCACTTATTTCACTTGCTAATTTTATTTTTGTGCCTCTAAAATCTCATTTTGAACTTCAAAATCACATTAAACAGATATCTCAGGATAGTTTACTTTTCCCCCAGTGGGTAGAATTTGGTAGAGTGAGAAGATCCAAAAAAGAAAAAAGAAAACTAATTTTACCACATTCCAATTTGATGGTATTCTTGTGTAATTGTGAGAAGTATAATACAGTTAGAATCATAACTCATATAAGGTTGTCAAATTTTTTTCTATTTTTTGCCACTATAGTATACCATCAACATCTTGTGCATAAGTATCTAAATTTTTCTCCTAGTTTGTTTATGTGATATTTATTCTGATTTAGTCTACCCTGCATTCTTCTTTTTATTATACCATCTCCTTGCTCAACTGAATATTTCCTACTTCATAGCAAATCAAGTATGCAATATTCCCTAGGATTTTTAAACCTTCCAAACCCTGTGCCCATTCTAACTCTGTATTTTTATTATTTCTTAACCAAAATTATCTTCAAAGAGTTGGATTTTTATAGTTTTCTGTTTTGGAAAACAAGGAATCTTAATAAGTATAAGCCCATACTTATATAAAGAATAGGCTATTTCTGTAATTCAATCAACAGGAAGAGAGTATGGTCACAAAAAATAGGAATTATTGAAATATAATTAAAATTTACAGTCCAAAATGATTATAATCTGTCTTGAAAATGAGTGTACCAACAAAAGACAGGAAATCTGCTATTTTATGATATTACTGAGTGGTAGTATTTTATAATTACTTCTATGGCAGTAGCAGATATACTATAATGGACTACTCAAACTGGAAGACATGGATATTTATTCACTAAATAAGAAGAAAATGTTTTCATTTAAAAGAAGACTGATCAATTTTAGGTACCCAAATCAATTGTAAGCTTTCCTAATGAGAAGTAGAGAAGTATACCTTTGGTTATAATCATATCACTGAGGAATATCTCTATCTATTTGTTACCTCCCTTACTTAGTCTATGCTCTCAAGAAAGTTATATAACTGTGTATCATTTTATTTATAATGCTGAATAATAATTGGAACTTCTTCATAGCGTTAATATTAAGATTAATTTAAGTCATATAATATTTCTAGAGCAATATAGCAAACTAAGATCATGGCATCTGGTCCCATCACTTCATGGCAAATAGATGGGAAAAAAATGGAAACAATGACTGACTTTATTTTTTTGGGCTCCAAAATCACTGCAGATGATGATTGCAGCCATGAAATTAAAAGACACTTACTCCTTGGAAGGAAAGTTATGACCAACCTGGACAGCGTATTAAAAAGCAGAGACATTACTTTGTCAACAAGGGTCCGTCTAGTCAAGGCTATGGTTTTTCCAGTGGTCATGTATGGATGTGAGAGTTGGACTGTGAAGAAAGCTGAGCACCAAAGAGTTGATGCTTTTGAACTGTAGTGTTGCAGAAGACTCTTGAGAGTCCCTTGGACTGCAGGGAGAACCACCCAGTCCATCCTAAGGGATATCAGTCCTGGGTGTTCATTGGTAGTATTGATGTTGAAGCTGAAACTCCAATTCTTTGGCCACCTCATGCGAAGAGCTGACTCTTTTGAAAAGACCCTGATGCTGGGAAAGATTGAGGGCGGGAGGAGAAGGGACAACAGAAGATGAGATGGTTGGATGGCATCACTGACTCAGTGGACATGAGTTAGGGTAAACTTCGGGAGTTGGTGATGGACAGGGAGGCCTGGCGTGCTGCGATTCATGGGGTCTCAAAGAGTCGGACACGACTGAGCGACTGAACTGAACTGAACTGAGTGACTGAACTGAACTGAACTGATAGCAACTGGCATAATATCATTATCAGTGTATTCACACTCTCCCAAAGCCTTAACATTATCAACTTGAATTTTTATGAAAATTTTGTAGAAGTATAACAAAAACACAAAAGTATAAAAAAAGTAAAATGTAAAATGTTTGTCACTCAGTCGTGTGTGACTCTTTGCCTCCCATGGACTGTAGCTTGCCAGGCTCTTCTGTCCATGGAATTCTCCAGGCAAGAATGCTGGAATGGGTTGCCATTTCCTTCTCCAGGGGATCTTCCTTACCTAGGGAAGCTCCCCCCACTTCAGAAAGAAAACCCATGAAAATGCCCAACTTACTAGTAGACATACCCATGAATGTTCTCAAAGTGGACAAACCTATGAAACCACACAGACTAAGAAACAGAAAATTTTCATTACACCCAATGGTCATTAAATAAATTTGGGGGAGGAGGCTGTGTTCATGGCTTTCTAACTAGAAGAGTGATGTTGTTAACAAGTGTTGTTTTTCTGATTAGTAGAAAGTAACATACATTGAGTTTTAGATTCATATACCAGTCACTAGTAATTTTATTAAAATATATTCATTTAACAGAAGCTTAGTTAACTCTAGATACCCAAATAATTGTAGGCTTTTATAATGAGAAGTAGAGAGGTAGATCTTTGGTTATAATCATATCACTGATAAATATCTCTATCTATCTATGTACCTATCATTTATGTCTCCCTGAATGTATCTCATTTAAAATTCAATCATACTAACTTCATGGTTTTTTAAATTAGTTTTTCCCCAAGCTGTTTAGCAATGACCAGATGATCATTAGGATAGCACGAGACAGTGAACAAATTATTCTCATTTCCCCTTAGACCAAATAGGAAAAGAATATTTCTTGGGTAAATTTAAACAAAGGCAAATGCAAACACAAGTAAAAACAACAAAAATTATACATAAAACAAAAGTCAAACCAGTTATTAATAATTAGTGCATGCATTCATCTAGGGTTAAGCCTTCACATAGCTATAAATGGGGAAAGAAATCAATACACTTCTTAACACTTCCTTTCAACCACATGTTAGTCACTGAAATGGATTCTAGAGTATGCAAGTCAAACAAACTAAAAGTAGTATTAATATATTAGGGCTTCCCTGGTGTCTCAGGAGACCCAGGTTCAATCCCTGGTGGGGAGATCCCCTGGAGAAGGGAATGGCTACCCACTGGAAAATCCCATGGATAGAGGCGCCTGGTAGGCTACAGTCCATGGGGTCGCATGTCTGACTCTTAGCAACCCCATGGACTGTAGCCCACCAGGCTCCTCTGTTCATGGAATTCTCCAGGCCAGAATACTGGAGTGGGTAGCCTATCCCTTCTCCAGTGGATCAGCCCGACCCAGGAATCGAACCAGGGTTTCCTGCATTGCAGGCGGATTCTTTACCAGTTGAGCTAACAGGGAATCCCCATGAGTCTCTAAACTTTACATTAATTAGGGGTTATAGAAGTCTTCTATCAGAGAGACTTCTGGTCAAAGATCTAGTTATAAAGGGAAGAGTACAGATGTTAAAGCTGAGTTTTCAGCAAAGTTACACATTTTTCTCTTAGAGTGTGTGCCTCAGATCAGCAAAAAAAAAAAAAAAAAGAAAAAAAGCAACAATGTTTTAGAAGATACTGCTATTCACACTATATATACAAGAATGAGAAAGCATCAGTGCTACATTAAAACAAACAAACAAAAACATGGTGTGGTGGATGGGATGGGTGTAAAGCCTTCCAAGCTACCATTGGTGCTAACACTACTGCATTCAATGCAGAGGGATCCACCATCCTGAAAGGATTGCTTCTTCTCAAGTTCCTCTATCAAGCGGGATGTCCCAATTCAGTACTGCCACCTGATGAGCCTTAATTAAAACTATAATTTAGAGAACTAATTTATCTGAGATACCATTTTAATATATTTTAGGTATGTGATCTAAATACAACCAATGCAAAATTTATTTAGGATATAAATGAGAATACTGTGTTGATGGACAATTTTGTATGAAGTATATTAGGATTTATTTCCATGAGAAATAAAATAGATAATTTCTATTAAGATAATTATTTTGCAGACGGAAGCTATAACAGTATTTAATATTTCCAAAAGTGAACTCCATTATCCAGTTCTAAAAATAATTGTCTTACAGTCTCCATCTGTTACATTGCTCTGTGAAATTGTAAGGCCCATACTTTTGTATTATAAATAAGGTATGGTAAGTTCATATTCTGATATAGCTGTACTGGATTCCAAACACTTAAGCCATCAATTTTCATATAATGATATAACTTCTTTAGATGAAATCAACAATGCATTTCGAATTATGAGTAAATTCATCCATTAAAATTATAACAATAATACCTTTTTTTCTGTCACAGTATATTCTTTAAGGGAAATGTTATGTCTACAAAAATGAGTGTATTTAAGGGGCTTCCCTGGTGGCTCAGTGGGTAAAGAATCTGCCTGCAATGCAGGAGACCTGGATTTGGTCACTGGGTTGGGAAGATCCCCTCGAGGAGGGAATGGCAACCCACACCAGTATTCTTGCCTGGGAAATCCCATGGACAGAGGAGCCTGGCAGGCTGCAGTGCAGAGGGTCTTACAGAGTCAGACACGACTGAAGTGACTTAGCACACATGCATACATATATACATGTGATGTTGCATAGTAAATTATTTCTTCTAAGAGGTTATTTTTTAATCTTTTATCAGATTGAGGAAACCATTATACTTCACTAAAATCTCTTTTCTTATAGAATTCAAGAAAAGTGTTGAACATTTGCCAAATATACAGTTGCTTTCATTATCAAGGCCTACTTAAGCATCTGTTAAATGTCCACAGCAGAAGCTTAAAATAATTTCACTGAAGTTTGTCCATATGATTAATGAATTGTGATTAAAATGTATGCAAGTGGAAGTGGCTTATGATTAGAAATATTGCAAAAATGGAATAAAGCTTTTTCTTTATTATATGAATTTGTATTTATTGCTATTAATTATAGTATGAATTTAAAAATTTGTTTGTATTCTGCTATCTCATAAAGATCTCAGTGTACTGTCTTTTGGAATACAGACAACTTAAACCAATTAGCCACTCATTTGTCACTAACGGACTGTTAACTAAATGTAGGAGTTAATCAGTTTAACTCAAGTATCTAGTCATGATTTATCAATTATTATTATCAATTATTACAAATCAGTTTAAATTTGTGAATAAGCATGATTTATCAATCTTTATAATATAATCTAGCTATCATACAATGTTTTATTTATTGGCATGTATCAAATTGCAGGGCTTTCCTGGTAGCTCAGTGGTAAAAAATCCACATCAATGCAGGAGACGTGGGTTCAATCCCTGGTCAGGAAGATCCCCAAGAAAAGAAAATGGCAATCCAATCTAGTATTCTTACCTGGGAAATCCCAAACTCCATTCTCACAGAGATACTAATCTGTTAAACAGTCCAAAGTATTGCTATTTTCTAAATACTAGTGATTAATGTTTTGGTATGAGAGAGCCTAAAAAGTTTGTGTATAAAGGAAATAAATATGAAAAAAAAATGAGTTTTATCCAAACAGTTTGTTACAAGGTAATAGTCAATGAAATAACTGAAATCTTTAACATCATTTACTTTTCTACATGATAAAAGCACTGGATAAGCAAGAGCTAAAACATAAGTCTATTGTACTTATCCATTCACTATATATAAAATAATTTAAAAGATATTTTATATATTTCAAGATGTATATCTATATAGATATCTATGAATTTATCTATAAATGAAAGCATATAAGTTAGAATTATAGTTGGCTTCATGTGGAAGAAAAATCTGACAAAAACGGCTTAACTAAGTCTATGAGTCAGGGGTTTATTTGTTTTATGAGTCAAGATGCTTTCAGTCAGCAGCTCAGGTTGGTAGAAGTATCAGAGAGTTTGTCTAAGACCTAGACTCCTTTGCTTTCTAGTCGTTTACAGCTTTTATCCTCATTATGCAAAAAATCAGTAATGGTAGATGGTGTAACAAGCTCTAATATTAGTTTCTTTAATTTGGTGTGATTTCATTTCTTATTCACCCAAAGTCCCATGAACTACATTAATATTTATCAAAATTGGTTAGATTCTCAGTATTAGCTTTGAGTTCCTTAACAGAAAGAACTGTGCCTCATTTATCTCTATAGATCCTTATTTACCACGGTGTTTAACAATGTTCATCTTCTCAGGAATGGATGTTGGACTAAGTTAATATGTCTCCAGTAATTGTGACATGTGCCTCTTCTAAGTGATAATATCATAGATTGCCCACAGACAGCAAGAAGCATACTACTACGTGAGACCATTTTGTGACCTATTTATACTTCTGGAATCTTTGACCTACGTCTTGTACCTTTAATAGAAATGGATTTAGCAAAATGACAGAGAAAGAGAGGGAGAGAGAAACTAATTTATTAATTTTCTGGTCTTGACAAATTCAGATTAATTCCTGTTAGCTGTTGAATTAAATCTCACAAAATTCAAGCATAAATAATGGGTGAGATGTAAAAGTATAATTATAAAATGAGAAATTATTATAATAAAACAAATACTAATTAAATATTCTTCAACAGATTAATTTAAGGACACACATGTATTTTGTGTGTCTGTGTGTGTGCACATGTATGTGAATAATTATACAGTTCCTCTTGCAGTTGGTATGGAATAACAGCTGGGGTTACTAATGGAGATACCTGATTTTATTTTTCTACATTTAAAGTAGAAACTACATGGAACCATAGAAATTACTTGTTTGCTCTGATAAATTATTAGATGTTAATATGGCAAGATAAATTAAAGTGCATAAATATTGTAGTCTTTCTGTTCTAAGATATAAAAACTATATAATTGATTTAAAAAAAATACATGTTTATATAGGGATTGATAAATAAAAAATTCTTATCTTTTTCCAGTGTTCTCAACTAGCTCCAGCTTTACTTCATGAGACAATTAAGCAATGTTAATAAATATTCTTTTTCTCTGTGGAAATTAAAATTCCAAAGCATTTCCATTAAGGTATTTAGATGAATAACAGTAACAAAGTTCTGTGTACATCATTTGTGAGTTATTAGAAATAATGTAGAGGCATGTTTCTCAAATTTTTATTTATATGAATAAATAATTGTCATATGATTTCACTTGGGCCTCAAATGTGTAGTATATATATTTGAATATGAGAAAGAATACATTTAATATATTTTTCAAAGCTGGCTTTTCACCACTAAAGCTACACTTTGTGTCCTTTATTTAGTGTTGGAAAAATTGCTTATGTTTAGTAGTTTATCAATTTAAAAAGAAATCTTAAGCATACCTTCATGAAAATGTTTATTTTCAGAGGAATCATTTGGTGTGACATATTACATTAGTCCATTTAAATATTTTCACAAACTCGGATGTTACTCCAGGGCTTGCATTCTTATCAATAATCTTACATTCTATTTATATATATTATGCCATGTAGTTCTCTAGAACAGATAACATGACAATATTTTTGTCTTCATTTGCAACACCTAAAAACAAACAGAAAAACAAGAATACAAGGCTTTCAGAAACAAATCTTTAATCATTTGGATTGGAAACAAAATTATTATATATCAAGGCAAACACAAGCTCTACATGAATGTACTGCAAAAGAAACCTCATTCCTAGAATGAATTAATACATTTAAAAACATAAAAAATTCAAAACTTTAAATTGAAAATTAATGAAACTAAAAAATTTTCACCATTATGTTATTGGTTATATTTTGAAAGGAATGAGTTATTCATACAAACTTTAATCCAATAAACAATTATAAAATAAGTATAAATAATATGTTACTATATTAGCATACATTACATATATGTATCATGCTTGCTCAGTCACTCAGCTGTGTCCAACTCTTTGCAACTCTATGGACTGTAGCCCATCAGGCTCCTCTGTCCATGGGATTTTCCAGGCAAGAATACTGGAGTGGGTTGCCATTTCCTCCTCCAGGGCATCTCCTGGACCCAGGGATCAAACCAGTGTCTTCTGCATCTCCTGAGTCTCTTGCATTGGTAGGCAGAATTTTTATCACTGAACCACCTGGGAAGCCTACATATATGTATATACATTCATAGAGTCATATTCATATACATTTATGAATTAATAAATGGAATGGTCAGTTGTAATTTAATTAAAAATATTGAACCATATTTGTCTTCTAAACTCTCTATGCAACTGCAGGAAATCTTTCTACCAGCTTGAGAATTAGATTAATACTTTTCTTTACAATCAGAACATTTATTTTCATTTTATGTTCACAATTTTGTTAAGTATATTCACTCCTGATTGTTCTTCCCTGGTGGCTCAGATGGTAAAAAATCTGCCTGCAATGCGAGAGACCTGTGTGGGACCCCTGGGTTGGGAAGACACTCTGAAGGAGAGCATGGCAACCCACTCCAGTATTCTTGCCTGGAGAATCCCCGTGGACAAAGGAGCCTGGCAGGTTACAGTCCATGGGGTTGCACAGAGTCGGACACGACTCAGTGATTAAGCACAAACATTTCTGATTAGCCCATTTTATCAATTCAACATGCAAGTACTTCACAATTTTTTTTCAAGTCCACTTTAGAAGCATATATTGCTTTGCATTAAATTGGTACACTAATCTCAATTTTCAAAAAGTTGAACTTTGACATGGGATCATGTGTTAGTACAAAGATTTTGTAACAATATGAGTTTATTTGTATAGAAATTACTTATGGGCTTACTGAACATCCAAATATTGAGGATATTCATTTCTGCTATTTAGTCATTCTGACTTTTTAGGAAGTAGGGAAATTTTTTTCTTAGGCATTCTTTACTGACACCCATTGATTGTAAAGTTCCCAAATGAACTGTTATTAGGATTTTTTTTCCTTTTTATTTTAATTGGAGGAAAATTGTTGATTTCTGTCATACAACAATGCAACTCAGTCATAATTATACATATATCACCTTCCTCTCTCCCCCCATTTCACTCTTCTAGGTCATCACAGAGTGCCAAACAAGTAGAAATCAACTATTTAAGATCAAAATTGCCTAACGGATACTAATAATGAAGAGTTTGGCCTTTAGGGTCTATAGACTTGAGTCTGAGTCTGAATGTGACAACTGTACTTGTTATAGGCTTATGGACAAAATTATTTACTGCTGTCAACCTCAGCTTCCTCATTTTTGAAGGGGAGGGTGTGAGTATAGTAGTTAATATTATTGTGTGTCAATTATCTCTGCATTATGCTACTACAACCTTACAATAGATTAAGGGTTTTGTACTATTAGTTTCCCCAATTTATAGGAAATTCTGAAGATGGAAGAGGAAATATACAGTTTGACCTTAGAGTTATTCAAGTTGTAAAGGCAAGACAAGTACAACAATTATAAACAGTCTGATTCTAGAGCCCAAACATTACATTTTTGTAAGACTCTTATGAAAATTAAACTAGAATATTACAGGTAACATGCAGAGCTATTAGTTATGTCTATGAAGTTTTAGTTGCGGCATACAGGATCTAATTCCATGACCAGGGATAGAACTCAGTCCTGCTGTATTGGGAGCGTAGAATCCTAGTCACTGGACCACAAGGAAAGTCCCAGATTCCCCTTTTTGATATGATAGGTTGTTCACTTGAAGTTAATTTTGTGATAATAACAAGACTGTTTAAAATCAGAGTCAAACTATTGGGAGAGACTCCTTACCATAAACCCCTATTATAAAAATAAATGTAATTATTTTCTAAAATACTATAGACATAAATCCAAAGATAGTTTATTTGTTACTTATGCTCTTCTGTTCCAAAAAAAAATATTTTAAAATACAATGTAAATGTAGAACATATATCTTTAAAAACAAAAGAACTTGAGTATATCCAAAAATTGGTCTTGTGAATCAGGACATGTTATTTTATTTTTTAAACTCTAAAGTGTTTGTAAGCAGTAAATAGTAAGAATGAAAAAGTAAGCAAACAACAATAGCAATAAAAATAAATGTGTGCTGTATGTGTTTGGTCACTTCAGACTCTGTGACTCTATGGACTATAGCTCACCACACTCCTCTGTCCGTGGACTTCTCCAGGCAAGAATACTGGCGTGGGTTGCCATTTCCTACTCCAGGGAATCTTCCCAATCCAGCTTGGAACCCACATTTCTTAAGTCTCCTGCATTGACAGGTGGGTTCTTATGAGTAGCACTACTTGGGAAGCTGCCTTTACCAAAATGTCTTTGCAATTTGGTTTAACATGCATTGCGCTGCATGAAAATACTCTGGATTCTAAGGCTTCCCAGGTGACTCAGCCATAAAGAATCCACCTACAGAACAGGAGACTCAGAGATGTGGGTTCTATCTCTGGGAGGGGAAGATCCCCTGGAGAGGAAATGACAACCCGCTCTAGTAGTCTTGCCTGGAAAATCCCACAGACAGAGGGGGCCTGGAGGGCTATAGTCCATGGGGTTGGGAAAGGAGTCAGATGTGGCTGAGTGACTAAACAACAACGACAACAAACTCTGAAAACTACACCCAGACCCATGAATTCCAGCTCTGTGTGTGTGTCCCACGGCTGTCAGCTCTAGGGGGCCAAATGGCCAGCAGCTCTGCCATCACCACACATGAAGCTGTCTCCTCAGATTTATTTTTTGTTTCTTAACTTGGTGTTTATTTGACTTTTAAAAAATTTTACAGAGATATAATTGACACACAGCTTCATATCAGTTAAAGGTGTACCACATAATGACTTCTCCCTCATAGCTCAGTCAGTAAAGAATCTGTCTGCCATGCAGGTGACCCGGGGTTCAATTCCTGGGTCGGGAAGATCCCCTGGAGAAGGACATGACAACCCACTCCAGTATTCTTGCCTGAAGAATCCCATAGACAGAGGAGCCTGGCAGGTTACAGTCCATGGGGTCGTAAGAGTCGGACATGACTTAGTGACTAAACCACCACCCCCATACACATACTGCAAATGATTACCCCATTAAGTTTAATTAAACTTAGGTGCAGCCCAAGGACTTCCCTATAATTCAAATGTTCAAATGGTAAATAATCTGCCTGCAATGCAGGAGACCCGTTTTCAGTGTCAGAATTGGGAAGATCCTCTGGAGAAGGAATGGCAGCCCACTCCAGTATTCTTGCCTGGAGAATTCCATGGAGAGGAGCCTGGTGGCTACAGTCCATGGGGTTGCAAAGAGTCAGACACAACTGAGCAACTAACACTACTACTACTAGATGTAGCCCAAACAAAGCAGCCAGAAATCGTCCTGAGTGCCTGATCAGAAATGTGTCCAGCAGTTTTTACCTTTTGGAGAACTACCATTTTCATGCACACATGTTTGAAATTTGCTCAGTCATGTCTGACTCTTTGTGACCCCATGGACTGTAACCTGCTAGGCACCTTTGTCCATGGAATTCTCCAACAAGAATACTGGAGTGGGTTGCCATTCACTTCTCCAGGGGATCTTCCCAACCCAGAAATTGAACCCAGGTCTCCCACTTTGCAGGCAGATTCTTTACCCTCTGAGCCACCAGGGAAGTTTACCAGGTGTATAACTTATGCAGTAGTTTGCTTCATAGCAAGCATGGTGAAAATGCAGACTCAACACTTATTTCCATTAAAAAAAAATGCTAATATCTTCATTGTCATCTTTGTCAGGAATTTGAACTGAAGAAGTGACAGGAAGCCACACAACTTCACAAGACCTAACAGTGACCTGAGTCCCAGGAGACTGGTATTCTCCACCCTCTAGCCTTATGTCCACAAGTATAAAAGGGAGCCCTGAGCTCAAGTCCTCTTGGCAAAACCACTACCCCATCCCTGAAACCACGAGAACTAGCTTCATACAAGTCATTCATTCTTATATCATCACCTTTTCACCCCAAGTGCTTGAGATTCATAGATCATCTTTCACAGGTGGGCTCAAATGAAATATCCTCTGCTCAAAAGATTTCAAGTTTTGCCTCAGATGCCATACACTTCCTGTCTTTCCCCCACTTTGCTTTTTTCCTTCTATATTATTCAATTACTTCTTGCATAAACTATATTTTAGATATTTTTTTCTGTTACTTGTCTTCCTGATCTGGATTGTAAGCTCCAAGAGAGAAAGGAATTTTGTTTATTTTGTGTTCTTCTCTGTCCCCAATACCCTGACCAATGCCTTCTAGTACTTATTTGATAATAAAGTTGTTGAATGGATGAATAAATGATTACATGGGATGTTCTCAAATAAGATTGCTATGCTTATCGGTTTTCTTCAGCGTCTTGAATCCAGTATTGATGACCAAGTAGATGCTGTCTCATTCCATCAGACATGCTCATTATTTATAAACTCTCCATTATCTCCTTCTGTCTTCCAAATAATGAAGAGGAAGGTACTGTAACAAGGAAGTGGAAGATTGTCCCTGTCTTCAGTTCCTCTTCCATCTCATATATGACTAGTAAATTTCTAAAAAATTTTCTGAAAAGGACGCTTTGCCTAAAAAGATTTGCAGTCCTTTATAGTTATAGTTCTTTCATCATTGGCATGTTATTCTTTTGATAGAGTTATTAAAAAGTCTAAATTTTCTCTTCCTCCTCCTCCCCTGCTACCTCTAGCTATTTATTCTCTAGGCTGAGGTAGTATGTATGTTTAATTTTACATAAAAATATAAACTATAGTCTATTGTATTTATACTAGGAACTATGCAGATAAGTTCAGATTAATAGTCTAGAAACCTTCAATGTACCTCATTTCTACTAGTGTTTTAGAAGTGATTTCCCTAGAAATAATGAAGATTGATATTCTCTTAATATTTCATCAATATCTCTTCACTATTTACACTGATCCATAAACTATTTCCTGTATATGTACATGTTCTTTCAAGTGCTGTGCTAATTCAATTGCACAACTAAATAAATAATTTCAAAGTGACACCAAGTAGTGACCTTTCTCCCTTTTCTAGATGCAAGGGAGAGAAGGTACACCACAGACTACATATTAATTACCAAGACAAACTCATTATGCCAAGTGCTTGCTCACAAGCAAAAGTTATCTGCCATCCTATCTTCTTTATGTGTTCATCTGTCTTTTCTTATCTGTGATCTTTTTTTTTCTCTCACCATTTGGTGGCATGTTCATTTTTCAATCACTTTACCTTGGCATCACTAACCAACCTTACTCTTTTTTCACCCACATTCAGGCTGTTCATTCAACACATTTCAAAATTCTGTTATTTCTTCCTGTTCCTGTCCTTAAAAGCTGTCACTTCCTCTCTGTTCCTGAAGCTAAAAACCTCATCCTAACATCTTTATCTGCAACACCATGTTCTCCTATTCAACTCAAAATTTATTCTGTGGTTAAACCCCATAAGCATCCTTTTCAGAAAAATTGGCATATGAAGTTCCTGTTTTCCATTTGAGGTGATTACATATTTTACATCAAGTTGCTAGCAGATTACTTCTCATGCGATTGAAGTTCAGTTCCTTCAGATTCATCCTGGGCTTCCCTTTCAGATTGTCCAATAGCATCTCCTTCTACCCACTTTGCTTCTCCACATCATTCTCAATGCCAGATAGAATTTGTTTGTAGTTGTTGCCATGCTTCTGAGATAAAAACATTTTCTCAATCATGACACATTAGGATATGCTGTGGTAGGAAATAATCCCTGAATCTCAGCGGCTCATAACAACAGAGGACACTTTCTCTCAATGCCCATCTCAGATTGACAACTGCCTAAGTAGTACATGCATGGCATTTTCAATTTAGGTCCAAGTCTGATAGGGTAGCCTCTGGATAGTGCATTGTAAGACTGTGGCAGAGGGACATAGGAACCATGTGCTCAGACTAACAAAGGCCCACTCCTGCTCACATATGACAAGTCACGTGACAATGCTTGAGTTCAATGGCATAAGGATATAGATCACCAGTGGATGCTTGAAACCCTGCTGAAAGGTATATATACTCTGTGTGCACACATGTTCAGTCATGTCTGACTCTTTAAAACCCCAAGGACTGTAGCTCACCAGGCTCCTCTGTCCATGGGATTTCCCAGGCAAGAATATTGGAGTGGGTTGCCATTTCCTTCTCCGGGGATCTTCTTGTCCCAGGGATCAAACTTATGTCTCCTACATCTCCTGCCTTGGCAGGCAGGTTCTTTAACACTTGAGCCACCTGGGAAGCCCTATAAATACATAAATACTTATAATTAAGTTTAGTTTATAAATTAGGCATGATAAGAAACTATCTGAATTTACAGCGTTGTTACTTTTCAGCATGGGGCCGTTATTAAGTAAAATAAGTGTTCCTTGAACAAAAGGACTACTTCTTGAAAGTGAAAGAGGAGAGTGAAAAAGTTGGCTTAAAGCTCAACATTCAGAAAACTAAGATCATGGCATCCAGTCCCATCACTTCATGGCAAATAAATGGGGAAACAATGGAAACAGTGACAAACTTCATTTTGGAGGGCTCCAAAATCACTGCAGATGGCGACTGCAGCCATGAAATTAAAAGATGCTTGTTCCTTGGAAGAAAGGCTATGACCAACCTAGGCAACATATTAAAAAGCAGACGTATTACTTTGCTGACAGAGGTTCATCTAGTCAAAGCTATGGTTCTTCCAGTAGTCATGTATGGATGTGAGAGTTGGACTATAAAGAGAAGCTGAACACTGAAGAAGTGATGCTTTTGAACTGTGCTGACTGACTGAACACAGGCCCTGCAGTACCTTGACAGCCTTACAACTGAGCATGGCTACTAAGTGTCTAGTGGCTGAGATAGCTGAACAAAGGGAGGATTCATGTCCTGGGCAGCAGGAGTCAGCAGCACAAGATTTTATCACGTGGCTCAGAACAACGTGCAAGGTAACAGTCACAAATTGTTTATTTCTGGAATTTTCCATTTAATATTTTCAGAGTGCTATTGACTGGGTAACTGAAATCTGGTAAAGCAAAACATCGGATAAGTAGGAAACTACTGTGTATTTCCTGTACATTCATTGAGGCTAGGGCACCAAGTTATCTCACCAACAGCAATGTAACCTACCCCTCCCACAAATTACTGCAACTGCCACCAATACTTCTGTGTGTATTCAATGAGGAAAATTCAATTGTTCTGGAAATATATATAAGGCATAACCTATCATCATTCCACTGAAATTAGGATGTTGATTTGAAAGAAGTCTGTGTCAGATGTTATGTGTGATGGCAGAGGCAGTGTGAAATATATCTTGGAAATAACGAACTCCAGAAGGACAGAGAAAAATGATGACAAGAGACCACTGAAGCTTCTTGATTATGGTTGCCTACATGAGAATTGTTGTCAGGCATTCTTATTCAAATGAAAGGGGCCATGTTAGAGTGTGTGCATGTCACCAGGTTAAAAGAACCAATGAGCAAATGTATTAGGCAGGACACCACCGTGGGAGAAATAGTTGACCAAGTTCAGGACCCTTGACTGAAAGGCAAGAGAGAGAATTGGCAGGAGACTCAAAGATTTGCAATTCACTGCTGGATTTGAATACTACCAAGGTGGTATTATAATTTAGCTAAATTATATTTTATCTAAACATATAATTACAGTTGGATTGACTAATTGATTGTCAGCCTTGTGAGGTCTTTTCAATTCTATACAAACAATACAATATTTTAAATTTAGAATACAGTCTACAAAATATTCAGTTCATTGAACACATCAATTAGTTGATTTTAAAAGTTAAATGAATTACAATAATTCTATTTTGTTTGGCATTAGGTAATGTGTGTGTGTTCAGTTGGTCAGTCGTGTCTGACTCTTTGTGATCCCTATGGACTGTAGCCTACCAGGCTCTTCCGTCCATGAAATTTTCCAGGCAAGAATACTGGAGTGGGTTGCCATTTCCTCCTCCAGGTGATCTTCCCAACCCAGGGATCGAACCCACATCTCCCATATCTCCTGCATTTCAGGCAGATTCTTTACCACTGAGCCACCAGGCAAGCCCCTGGCATTAGATAATGGCATCAAATAACGATAAAATCTTTAATGCCATAGGTGATTTTAGATGATTTAATTTAGTTGGCAACCAGTCCTTGTTGCTTCAGCCTAAACTGCTGACTATTCTTTCTCTGCTTCAGTCTTTGTTAGAGAGCTTGCTATACATCACTTGTGAACATATTATATTGCTCTGTACAATTGGAAAAGTCTGAATGAATGTTTTGATGGACCCAATATTATAAAGGTTTTACTTTTCAGAATGGGCTTCCCTTCTGGCTCAGCTGGTAAAAAATCTGCTTGCAATGCAGGAGACCTAGGTTAGATCCCTGGATTGGGAAGATCACCTGTAGAAGGGAAAGGCTACCACTCCAGTATTCTGACCTGGAGAATTCCACGGACTGTATAGTCCATGGGGTCGCAGATCGGACAGTGCTGAGTGACTTTAACTTTCACTTTTCAGAAAAGTCTTCTTTCATGTTTACCTGAAGTGTATTTTTGTGAAATTTCTAGTCTGTTATCACAGTTCTGCCCACTTGGATAAGATTAAAACAGGTTTACTCCTTCTTTTATATGAAATAACTTCATATATTTGCAAACTGCTATAGGTTCTTTCTCACTCTTTTCTTCAGTTAGTTCAGTTCAGTTCAGTCGCTCAGTCGTGTCCGACTCTGTGACCCCATGAATCGCAGCACACCAGGCCTCCCTGTCTATCACCAACTCCTGGAGTCTACTCAAACTCATGTCCAGCGAGTCGGTGATGCCATCCAGCCATCTCATCCTCTGTTGTCCCCTTCTCCTCCCGCCCCCAATCCCTCCCAGCATCAGGGTCTTTTCCAATGAGTCAACTCTTCGCATGAGGTGGCCAAAGTACTGGAGTTTCAGCTTCAGCATCAGTCCTTCCAATGAACACCCAGGACTGATCTCCCCTAGGATGGGCTGGTTGGATCTCCTTGCAGTCCAAGGGACTCTCAAAGTTCTTCTCCAACACCACAGTTCAAAAGCATCAATTCTTCAGCACTCAGCTTTCTTTATAGTCCAACTCTCACATCCATACATGACCACTGGAAAAACCATAGCCTTAACCAGATGGACCTTTGTTGGCAAAGTAATGTCTCTGCTTTTTAATATGCTATCTAGGTTGGTCATAACTTTCCTTCCAAGGAGTAAGCATCTTTTAATTTCATGGCTGCAGTCACCATCTGCAGTGATTTTGGAGTCCCAAAAAATAAAGTCTGACACTGCTGCTCTTTTCTTACTCTTTGCTAAATAAAGGACTTACTCTCTCTGAGGTTTTCTGATATGGCAAAATGCATAGATCCTTTAACAATCTGTTTAAATTCCCTAGGACTTTTTTATTCACTGAAGAAATATTTATTGCCTGTGTGCTCTGAGTTATCAAAAATTGTGCTGGTAAAATGATAACAGCTCAAATGAAGTCCTTTCTCTTATGAAACTTACAGTCTAGTTTGTGGACAGATAGCTATCATTAAAAAGTTTATACAACATTACATGGCAGAATACATGATATTAAGGGGGATCATACCATGCTTTCTTAACGCATCACATGGAACACAGTGCCCTGTATTAAATGTTTCACAAATATCCAATTTGGCTTGCGCTTCAAATTTTGTCTATCACATCCTAAATTGTGTTAGTTTTATTTGCAGCAGCATTAAAGTAGTAGTGACAGATTACTGGTCAATGATATATAATTTCAGTTCTTTAAATACTTTCATATACAGAAATTTCAATGCACTTTTTAATTCTATCTCCCAATTTATGTTTTGTAATATTGTTGCTTATAAAAAAATCCATAAAGAAACAAACAGTCCTCCCTTCCCTCCAAAATGAACAAAGAACAATGACAAAAGCTCTGGCAGATCTGTGATAACATGGATGAATCTTGAGGGTATTTTGCTTAAGTAAAATAAGTCAGGAAAAGACAAATTCTGTATGATCTTACTCATATGTGGAATATAAAAAACAAACAAGAGACAAAATACCTGAACATGCCAAACAAAAAGAAGCACTAAGATACAGAGAACAGAGTAGTGGGTGACAGAGGGCTAGAGGCAGTGGTGGGGAGGGCTAATTAGGTAAAGTTGGATCAACTGTACTGTGAGCGAGGGAAACTGGAGTTTTGGTGGTTTTGAGCATGTTATAGGAAATAGAGAAGTAGAAATATAATGTTGTACATCTAAAACTTGTATAATGTTATAAACGATTTTTTTTCAAGTATTTGGAGCTTTCCAGGTGGTCCTAGTGGTAAAGAAGTGAAGTGAAGTGAAATGGCCCAGTCGTGTCCGACTCTTTGCGACCCTGTGGACTGTAGGCCACCAGGCTCCTCCGTCCATGGGATTTCCCAGGCAAGAATACTGGAGTGGGGTGCCATTTCCTTCTCCAGGGGATCTTCCCAACCCAGGGATCCAACCCAGGTCTCCTGCACTGCAGGCAGACTCTTTAACCTCTGAGCCACCAGGGAAGCCCAGTGGTAAAGAATCTGCCTGCAAATGTAGGAGACTTAGAGATGTCTTCCCTGGGTCAGGAAGATCCCCTGGAAGAGGAAATGGCAACCTGCTCCAGTATTCTTGCCTGGGAAATCCCATGAACAGAGGAGGCTGGTGACCTCGAGTCCTTGGGGCTGCAGAGAGTCAGACACGACTGAGTAACTGAACACGTACATTTAGAGTGAAGTGAAGTAAAATTTCAGGCTTAGTTACAATGGAGTATGGAAAGAGGATGAGGTGCTGTTTTTGTGGACCCTGGAAATCTCTGGTAGGTGTCAGTTTGGATCAGTAGAGACAACAGCTCTTTGTAGCTCTCTGCTGAAAGCTGACAAGGAGCCAGATTGTGAAGACTTACTGTTTTCTTCCAGTCAAGAAGTAAAAGTCTCTTTTTATTTTACTTATTTTTTTTTTACAATTTGGTAATCATAAAATGCTTGGGAAAAGTCTAAGGTAGAAAATGTATTGAACTAGATAGAACTTAGCAATTTAGGAGAAACTGCTCTTGTCCTGTAAAAATGAAAGAGATGATTGAAACTTAAGACATTAAGAGGGAAAAGAAATTGAAGTCTCAAGATGAATTTTTTTTAAGGACCCAAGGAGTTAGCTCTGTTTTTTCTCTTTTTTTGAAGATAAGTTGTAGCTGTAACTTGCTAGAAGAAAATGAAATCTTCAAATTCCATTTCATAAGGGGAATAGACAAGGTCAACTAGAGATAGTTTCCTACAATTTGTTACTGATAAAGACTGCAAAGGAAAGACTAATGTTTTCTAGGTTAACACCATTTCAGATTATGGATATTATGAATCTAATCCAAAGGGCATATTTTATGAAGGAAACACTATGATATTAACCAATGTTTACTAGTATAATATTCGTCTGATTTGATCAATTTTTTAAAAATCTGAAATCCTTTGTTAATAGGTAAAATATTAAAATGTACAAGTCATAAAATGAAAAGTCGATGCATTTTCTTATCTAGAATAAATACAGGGACAATGACAATGTGAATTTCCTGATAAGAAAGATGGTCAGGAAAAAGTGACTATCCGTGTAAAGTCACCGTTTCACTCACCTGAGCTTTGTCCTGAAACCCAGTGATCTGAAGAAACGTGCTTTCCCTCAAGTAAGTCTGTTTCACAGGTAAACAGAGGAGTCCGTGCATCATCAGTCTCAGCCTGTGTACCTCTAAAGTGGTTCACGGTTGGCTTACAAGTCGATTTTTAAAACACCTGCTGCTTTGCCTTCTTCAACAGCCTTTTTGCTCAGAATGTTCCATGCTCTCTGGGCCCATCTCGTAATTGATCCTGGATTTGAAACTGACCGCTGTGAACTATGAGGGAAATGATATGGCAAGAGTTGCCATGCCTTGAAACATTTCAAAGAAAGTCTGTGTGAGCAGGTTGTAATTCACGACTCGTACGTAGACAAGAACACAGGTTTTTATCCTCTGAGTCCCTTCAGGCCACATGGATTTTGCATTACAATTTATATAATTATTTAGATGTATGTATATTTAATATTATACAAATATCTACAATATAAAAATAGAATGTACTTATCTTTATTTAGATTAATTATAATTTTATATATCTTATTATTTATTAAATTATTTCTATTTATTTTTAAATTTTTATTTATATTGTACAAAAAAGAGATACTGCAGTACACATATCAAATGTTATGTAACATTCCAAATAGGTTCTGAGGCAGTACCCCATAATCAAGCACATTAATATTTCTGTGCCCAAAGGTAAACTCATCACAATTTAAATAAATCACAATTAGAAACATGTTGCTGTCATTCATGTCCTATTTGCAGATGAAGCAAATATTTTTAAATATTGAGATTTTAGTGTTTTTAATATTTTATCATTATAGATAAGTTATTATTAATATAAGATTGCATTCACAAATCCTTAACTGTAAATCTAATATGTTTCTGTTAGGCATGTTAGGCATGGAAAAAGAATGTCAAGGAGTGAAAAAGGTGAATCTAGATTTTCAGTGTCATACGAGATATAAGAAATCTGAAGTTCTAATTCATTTACAAGGAAGGATTGCCTTTGAATATCTCCTTGTGAGAGGATGCTGTGACCAGATCAGAAATAGGCATCTTTTCCTCAACTGCCAACCATGGCATTTTAGAGGCTCTGATTGGCAGTTACTTCACATCATAAATATTTTTATTCATGCCCTTTCTCTTCCTACAGTGTGAAATCCTTGGAAGCAGGGGACATATCTCAATCATACTTGTATGTCCTGTACCCAAAACAGTGCCTGGACTATCAGTTCAGTTCAGTTCAATCGCTCAGCCGTGTCTAACTCTTTGCAACCCCATGGACTGCACCACACCAGGCTTCCCCCGTCCATTACCAACTTCCAGAGTCTACTCAAACTCATGTCCATCACCTCGGTGATGCCATCCAACCATCTCATCCTCTGTCATCCCTTTCTCCTCCTGCCCCCAATCCCTCCCAGCATCAGGGTCTTTTCCAATGAGTCGGTTCTTCGCATCAGGTGACCAGAGTATTGGAGTTTCAGCTTCAGCATCAGTCCTGCCAATGAATATTCAGGACTGATTTCCTTTAGGATGAACTGGATGGATCTCCTTGCAGTCCAAGGGACTCTCAAGAGTCTTCTCCAACATCAAGTTTCAAAAGCATCAATTCTTCGGCAACCCACTTTCTTTATAGTCCAACTCTCATATACATACATGACTAATGGAAAAATCATAGCTTTGACTAGACCGACCTTTGTTGGTAAAGTAATGTCTCTGCTTTTTAATATGCTGTCTAGGTTGGTCATAGCTTTTCTTCCAAGGAGCAAGCATCTTTTAGTTTCATGACTACAGTCATCATTTGCAGTGATTTTGGAGCCCCCCAAAATGAAGCCTGTCTCTGTTTCAATTGTTTCCCCATGTATTTGTCATGAAGTGATGGGACTGGATGCCATGATCTTAGTTTTCTGAATGTTAAGTTTTAAGCCAACATTTTCACTCTCCTCTTTCACTTTCATCAATAGGCTCTTCAGTTCTTTGCTTTCTACCATAAGGGTGCTGTCATCTGCATATCTGAGGTTATTGATATTTCTCCCAGCAATCTTGATTCCAGCTTGTGCTTCATCCAGCCTGGCATTTTGCATGATATATTCTGTATGTAAGTTAAATAAGCCGGGTGACAATATACAGCCTTGATGTACTCCTTTCCCAGTTTGGGACCAGTCTGTTGTTCTATGCCTAGTTCTAACTGCTGCTTCTTGATCTACATACAGATTTCTCAGGGGGCAGGTCAGGTGTTCTGGTATTCCCATCACTTTAAGAATTTTCCACAGTTTGTTGTGATCCACACAGTTAAAGGCTTTGGCATAGTCAATAAAGCAAAAGTAGATTTTTTTGGAACTCTTGCTTTTCGATGATCCAATGGATGTTGGCAATTTAATCTATGATTCCTCTGTCTTTTCTAAATCCACCTTGAATATCAGGAAGTTCATGGTTCACAGCATAGTCAATAAAGCAAAAGTAGATTTTTTTGGAACTCTTGCTTTTCGATGATCCAATGGATGTTGGCAATTTAATCTATGATTCCTCTGTCTTTTCTAAATCCACCTTGAATATCAGGAAGTTCATGGTTCACATACTGTTGAAGCTTGGTTTGTAGAATTTTGAGCATTATTTTGCTAGCATGTGAGATGAGTGTGATTGTGCAGTAGTTTGAGCATTCTTTGGCATTGCCTTTCTTTGGAATTGGATTGAAAACTGAATTTTTCCTGTCCTGTGGCACTGCTGAGTTTTCCAGATTTGCTGACTTATTGACTGTAGCACTTTCACAGCATCATCTTTCAGGATTTGAAATAGCTCAACTGGGATTCCATCACCTCCACTAGCTTTGTTCATAGTGATGCTTCCTAGGGCCCACTTGATTTGCATTACAGGATGTCTGGCTCTAGGTAAATAATCCCACAATCATGGTTATCTGAGTCATGAAGATAGTTTTTGTTTAGTTCTTCTGTGTATTTTTGCCACCTCTTCTTTTTTAATATCTTCTGCTTCTTTTAGGTTCATACCATTTCTGTCCTTTATTGAGCCCATCTTTGCATGAAATGTTCCCTTGGTATCTCTAATTTTCTTGGAGAGATCTCTAGACTTTCCCATTCTATTGTTTTCCTCTATTTCTTTGCAGTGATCACTGAGAAAGGCTATCTTATCTCTCCTTGCTATTCTTCGGAACTCTGCATTCAAATGGGTATATCTTTCCTTTTCTCCTTTACCTTTCACTTCTTGTCTTTTCTCAGCTATTTGTCAGGCTTCCTCAGACAACCATTTTGCCTTTTTGCATTTCTTTTTCTTGGGGATGGTCTTGATCACTGCTTCCTGCACAAAGTCACGAACCTCCATCCATAGTTCATCAGGCACTCTGTCTATCAGATCTAATCCCTTAAGTCTATTTCTCACTTCCACTGTATAATCATAAGGGATTTGATTGATTTAGGTCATACCTGAATCTTCTAGTGGTTTTCCCTACTTTCTTTAGGTCTAAATTTGGCAATAAGGAGCTCATGATCTGAGCCACACTCAGCTCCTGGTCTTGATTTTGCTGACTGTATAGCGCTTCTCCATCTTTGGCTCCAAAGAGCACTAAATGTGTATTCAATAAATAAGTACAATACATTTTTGTCCAAATTTGGGGGATATATTCACAACACTTAATGATTATCAATTCTATGTACCAGAATATATTTAAATTACTCTTCAGCCTATCAAAGTGTGTTTACAAATATATGCGGGTGTGGAAAGTAAATACAAGTCCTGATCCTGGTTTCTAGTACTTGATAAGTCTCTACTGAGAATATAATATGAATACAAGTGAATAAATGATAGTAAAGGACAATATACTTGTCATACATACAGTCATCAACAATATATTATAAATTTTAATTTGAACAACTGAATATTTGCTGAAGAAATGGCATTTATTAATCCTAATATCTATTTTCTTCTGTGTGATAAAATCAAAATACCAATCTCTATACCATTAATTTGTAAAATTATTTGAAAAGCAAAATTGTGTCATGCAAACATTATTTAATGTAGGAGCTCAGAAAAGGGAGTAAACTTTATGGGTTGAAGGAAATAAAAAGAAAAAAGATGCTTTGGCATATGTTGGGAGATTGAAAAAAGCATTATGGAAAGAGGAACAGCCTTTTTAAAGATGCAAATTAGTGTTGTCTAAAAGAGGTACAGTGATAATTAAATATACATAGATAGGTTTGGGAAGCCTAAACTGTGAAAGGTTTTGACAAGATGAAAGCCCTGTGCTAATGTCTAGGCATGAGTATTAAGGAATAGTGCAATTAAAAATTAGATCTATTAGTTGTGTTGCATTCTGATTTAATTGATAGAATTTAATAAGGTGGTCATTTTCTTTAACCCAGTGAAATGTGGTTTTAAAGCTGATATACATAATTATATTATATTGAGAATGTACAAAATTTCACCACAGACTATGCTACCAATATGAATTACTGCACATTTATAGATTTTGAACCATAAAACTTAATTTGCAAGTGTTTTAGGAAAATATGTTAGGTAAGACCAGGCACCATGGTGCTCTATGATTTAGAGTAGCAGATGAAAATGTCAGGGCTAATAGTGGCATAGGACTTTCAGAGTCAGAAGCAAGAAGAGAAATATGGGCATGTCTAGAAAAAAAATGCCTGGAAGAAAAGAGAATTTTCTTTTGTTTCTCATGTTGAAATCTGACGGGTTCATGGTTCATTTGTAGTATTCTTTGAATGACATGCTCTTTCATGTTTTTTTTAAATTTTTAATTGAGGTATAGTCACAATATTGTGTTGGTTTCTGCTATACAACAATTGAATCAACCATAAGTATACATATAACTCCTCTCAAGCTTACCTCCCACCACCTTCACCCCATCCCACCCCTCTATGTTGTCACAGAGCACCAGTTGCGCTCCATGTGTTATATATAATCTTCCCACTAGCTATCTATTTTATATATGGTTATGTATATGTTTTAAGCAACTCTCAATTCATCCCACTCCCTCCTTCTATTACCTTGTGGGATTAGTTCTTTGCATTAAAGTCCATACTTCTCCCCCAGGTCCTCCTTGCTCTAAGTTTCCAACTGAAAAGTTTTTCAGTCATGTTGTAGGCATCGTTTTCTTCCATATGTATGGGTTATTTCTGTTCTAATAACTTTAGTTTTTTTTTTAAACTAAAGCTTTAAAACACTTCTCCCTTTTTCTTAACCACTAAGAAAGAAAACTGATATTTAACAATGTAAACAGTTTGGAGCCACAGAGATCTAAAGCATATGTGGTGCTATAAATTACCTAAGATGTTTTTTTCCTGATAGATATAAAAATATAAATTGTAGACAACTATCAGAATAAAAAAAAAAATAGAGAAGTCAGCAAGAAACATAACTGGGAAACTTGCAAGAGTAGGAAGACTTATTTGCTTTATTTCCATGAAGGCAAATTATCTGCCTGAATTATTATCATGGAAAGAATTGACCTGGGAAGAAAGGAAGTATTAAGAACAACTGGCAATCAGTATTGAGGAAACAAATCTCATCAGATTTGAATGTCATGAAAGGTGACTTAATGTAAAAAGGTAATTTTTACAAAATATTCACATTATTTAGTTAAATATAGCTCTTTCTGAAATCATCTTTTACTCCCTCCCACCTCCATCATTGCTTGTACCATCACCACCAAGCTCCCCAAACCATAAAGTCACTTTATTATTTTTTTTTTCAAATATGTTTCATTATTATGTTTTAGGCAGGGAAGGAAATAAATCACTGGGAGGCTTTATAAAAGTTACATGATAGTCACATTTGTTCAACTGTTTAAATAGAAATGAGGGGTAACTCAGAGAATTAGGTGAAATTTGCTTCTATCACCATTCTATCTGTCCCTTTATTCCTTTCTCTTATTTATTAGTAACTTTTTTACCCTCACTTATTAACAATCTGAACTTAAGCTGCCTTTCAGTTCAGTTCAGTTCAGTTGCTCAGTCGTGTCTGACTCTTTGCAACCCCATGAACCGCAGCACGCCAGGCCTCCCTGTCCATCACCAACTGCTAGAGTTTACCCAAACCTATGTCCATCGAGTCGGTGATGCCATCCAGCCATTTCATCCTCTGTCATCCCCTTCTCCTCCTGCCCCCAATCTCTCCCAATATCAGAGTCTTTTCCAATGAGTCAACTCGTCACATGAGGTGGCCAAAGTATTGGAGTTTCAGCTTCAGCATCAGTCCTTCCAATGAACACCCAGGACTGATCTCCTTAAGGATGGGCTGGCTGGAAGCTGCCTTTCAGCTGACTGTAATTCCCTGTTGTGCTTAAAGTAGGACTGTTGGAACCCAAAATACCTCACATTCTAAAATCTTTCTGAGATTCTGTGTAGCTAAATTCGATCATTTCTTGAAGGATATTAAGAAAATGAGGGTAGATTAGAATGTATTTTTTTAGTGCTTATTTTGTGCTAGATGTTTAAGTAGTGATAACCTCATTTTACTATATCATAAATCTTATCAAATGTTGAGTTTTTTCATACTTGCAAAGTCATCTATTACACTCAGTATATATAATTTATTTTAGTGTTATTAAATATTTCACCCATCCATCTGGTAAGTGTTCACACTAAAACAAACAACCAAACAAACAAACAAAAACAACAAAAGAAAATAAAGGGAAAAATAGTATGAGTACTTGTATTAGTGGCTGTTATCAAGACTTTTTTGTCTTGATAAAGATTTGTAAGTACTCAAACCAAATAAATCCAGTAACTATTTAATACCTAAATTATAGAAGATACTGTAGAGTGAAGAATTTCTTAAAATAGGAGGGTGTGGAGAAAAGGGAACCCTCTTACACTGTTGGTGGGAATGCAAACTAGTACAGCCACTATGGAGAACAGTGTGGAGATTCCTTAAAAAACTGGAAATAGAACTGCCATATGACCCAGCGATCCCACTTCTGGGCATACACACAGAGGAAACCAGATCTGAAAGAGACACATGCACCCCAATGTTCATCGCAGCACTGTTTATAATAGCCAGGACATGGAAACAACCTAGATGCCCATCAGCAGATGAATGGGTAAGAAAGCTGTGGTACATATATGCACTGGAATATTACTCAGCCATTAAAAAGAATACATTTGAATCAGTTCTAATGAGGTGGATGAAACTGGAGCCTATTATACAGAGTGAAGTAAGCCAGAAAGGAAAACACCAATACAGTATACTAATGCATATATACAGAATTTAGAAAGATGGTAATGAAACCCCATATGCGAGACAGCAAAAGAGACACAGACGTATAAAACAGTCTTTTGGACTCTGTGGGAGAGGGTGAGGGTGGGATGATTTGGGAGAATGGCATTGAAACACGTATATTATCATATGTGAAAAAATAAAATTAAATTAAATTTAAAAAATAGATTTGTTTTTCAAAAGAATTTAAAACTGCAAGAGAGGAAAATACAAACACATAAAAATACAGAGCCTAAAGGTATAAAGAAACAAAACTCCTCCTCAATCATCATTGATGTTTATCTAATTAAGAAACTTTAGCTGAGACTCTCAGGAGAAATGGAGAATACTGGTTTTCTCCAAAAGATAATGCCTCAAAGTATCCTTGGAACACTCATTTAAACAACTAGGAGGGAGGGTTATTGATTACATCATGACATAGGAACTGGAAAAGAAAAAGAGGAACTACCTATGATACTGATAATTGCATATGGAATGAGGTATGCAAAGGAATGATAAAAACCACAAATTTTAACAGTTTTCTAAAAACAATTCAGACAACATCTAGGTTTCAGCTCAAAGAAATACGGAACTAAAAAGAGTACTGTTGACATCTTGACAACTAAGCAACAGCTGAACAAACTGAAAATTAAGTATTTCCTGAAAAGAATAGAGAACTGAAGTGAGAGCACAATCGAGTAATCAGAAACCTGAGACAGAGAAGTCCAAGGACTTGCTTACGGGGGCTGAACCCTCAACGACTCCCTAAGCCCATATGAAGATACAGCTTAAAAATGTTAGATAACTAAAGGCTGGCTGGCATAAAAGTGCAAAGCTGCTTTGAGCCAGAGAGCGAGGAGTAGCATTCTCTCATCAGGGACTCACAGGTAAGACGAGAGTGAAACAGAAAGCTTTCTTTGTGGTGCTTTGAGGGCAAGGGGAGCCACAGCCAAATGCCATACCATCGAGTCTTCTACCCTCTCAGGGAACCAGAACCTTAATCCACAAGGATGAGACAGCAAAGACTCTCCCTTCAGAGCAGTGCTGGGAAACCATGGCAGTTGGTGGAAATGAACTATTCCTGGGAATTGCTGTGTGCACTCAACCATGTCTGACTCTCTGCAACTTCATGGACAGTAGCCTGCCAATCTGCTCCTGTCCATGAGATTCTCCAGGCAAGAATACTGGAGTGGGCTGCCGTGACCTCCTCCAGGGGATCCTCCTGAGCCAGGGCTCAAAACTCCATCTTTTGCATGCCTTGCACTGGCAGGCAGACTCTTTACCTCTGGGAGAGGAACAAACAAACTAATTGTGAGTAGGGAGACTTGGTGGTCATCTCTAAATGGTATTGAGATCTTAGGTTATAATGAGAAGTTGAAATTAGAGTAATATAAAATGTTGCATATGATAGTAGGTAGGATTACTTAGATAGGCAGAAATTTGAATATTCATAATAGGTAAAAATAGAACAGAATGGGCAGAGACATGCAAGCAGGCAAATCAGGCTTATGATTTAGCTATTATCTGTTAGAATTTTAATAAGGTTGTAGCAGAGGGCACTTGGTGACAAAACAGTGATAGATAGGGACCCTGAGAGCAACAACAGTGAAAATTCTGGCACTCTGGGATAGATTGGATCAGATTATGTTTGAATAATGGCCAATGAACATACTGGGAAATGCAACAGCTGAACAAGTTGGAGCTGATATTTAGCTCCCAGTTATGAGACCGGAACAAGTAATGAGATTGAATCTTAATTACCTCTAAATCCATTGAGAAATATATGGTGGTGGAGGATCTCATAATACAGATAAAATCTAGCTGCATCATTCAGCTCCACAGACAGTGGTGCTACAAAGATAAATACTCAGCCTACTAGGGGAGACTTCCTTGTGGGGGATCATACAGTCTCTCAAACACAGTTTTCAATTTCAAATAGTCTGGGCACAATGAAAATACAAAAAAACACAAAAAGTCAGAGGAAAAATATATTGCATAGGTATGAAGACAGTCTTTTCCTTCTCTGTTAAACAATTTTGGATACAAATGCTTCACAAGAAGTAAAGTTCAGAGAAGGATGAGTGTTATTGCATGACAGTGCTACTGTATTAATTTCCTGGCAAAGTCGTAACAAAGTTCCACAAATTGAGTGACTTAAGACAGCAGAAACTTAGTTTCTTAGTGTTCTGGAGACTAGAAATTTGGTTTTTTTTTTTTTTTTTTCATTTATTTTTATTAGTTGGAGGCTAATTACTTTTAAATATTGTAGTGGTTTTGCCATACATTGACATGAATCAGCCATGGATTTACATGTGTTCCCCATCCCGATCCCCCTTCCCACCTCCCTCTCCATCCCATCCCTCTGGGTCTTCCCAGCGCACCAGGCCCAGGCACTTGTCTCATGCATCCAGCCTGGGCTGGTGATCTGTTTCACCCTTGATAGTATATTTGTTTCAATGCTGTTCCCTCTAAACATCCTACCCTCACCTTCTCCCACAGATAGAAATTTGAAATCAAATTACTGGCAGAGTTATAGTCCCTCTGAAGCTTCTTGGGGAGGACATTTGCTTTCCTCTTTTAACTTCTAGTTATGCTACTCCAAGATGGTGGAGTAGAAGGACGTGCACTCATCTTCTCCTGTGAGAACTCCAAAATTACAACTTGCTGTTGAACAACTATCGACAGAAGAGTGTTGGATCCCATGAAAAAAAGATACCCCATATCCAAGGGCAAAGGAGAAGCCCCAGCAAGATGGTAAAAGGGGTGAAATCAGGTTTAGAATCAAACCCCACACCTGCCAGAGACACTTTGGAGGGTTCTAACAAATCTTGTGCACATCAGGACCCAGAGACCCCACAGAGACTGAGCCAGAACTATGATTGAGTGTCTCCTGTGGAGGTGGGGGTCAGCAGGGGCAGGGGCTCTGGGTGCAGTAGACCTGGGTATGGCATAAACCCTCTTGGAGGAGGTTGCCGTTAACCCCACCGTAAAGCCACCAGAACTTACACAGGACTGGGGAAACAGACTCTTGGAGGACACATACAAAACCTTATGTGCACCAGGACCCAGAAGAAAGGAGCAGTGGCCCCACAACAGACTGACCCAGACTTGCCTGTAAGTGTCCAGGAGTCTCTAGTGGAGGCATGGGCCAGCAGTGGCCTGCGGCAGGGTTGGGCATCATATGCTTCATTACCTCCACCATAGTTTGGCCTCAGGTCAAACAACAGGGAGGGAACACAGCCGCACCCATCAACAGAAAATTGAATTAAAGATTTACTGAGCATGGCCCATCTAGTCAAGTCGAAAAAGGTCCCTCTAGTCAAGGCTATGGTTTTTCCAGTGGTCATGTATGGATGTGAGAGTTGGACTATAAAGAAAGCTGAGTGCTGAAGAATTGATGCTTTTGAACTGTGGTGTTGGAGAAGACTCTTGAGAGTCCCTTGGACTGCAAGGAGATCCAACCAGTCCATCCTAAGGGAGATCAGTCCTGGGTGTTCATTGGAAGGACTGATGCTGAAGCTGAAACTCCAATACTTTGGCCACCTCATGCGAAGAGTTGACTCATTGGAAAAGACCCTGATGCTGGGAGGGATTGGGGGCAGGAGGAGAAGGGGACAACAGAGGATGAGATGGCTGGATGGCATCACTGACTCGATGGACCTGAGTTTGAGTAAACTCCGGGAGTTGGTGATGGACAGGGAGGCCTGGCATGCTGTGATTCATGGGGTCGCAAAGAGTCGGACATGACTGAGCGACTGAACTAAACTAACTGAGCATGGCCCCATCTATCAGAACCAGACCCAGTTTCCCCCTCAGTCAGTCTCTCCCATCAGGAAGCTTCCATAAGCCTCTTATCCTTCTCCAGCAGAGAGCAGACAGAATGAAAACCACAATCACAGAAAACTAACCAATTTAATCACATGGACCACAGCCTTGTTTAACTCAATGAAACTATGAGCCATGCCAAATAGGGCCACCCAAGATGGACAGGTCATGGTGGGAAAGTGAAAAAAAGTGAAAGTGAAGTCGCTCAGTCATGTCTGATTCTTTTTGGCCCCCTGGACTGACTGTAGTCTACCATGCCCCTCTGTCCTTGGGATTTTCTAGGCGAGAGTACAGGAGTGGGTTGCCATTTTCTTCTCCAGAGGATTTTCCCAACCCAGGGATCAAACCTGGGTCTCCCTCATTGTAGGCAGACGCTTTACTGTCTTAGCCACCAAGGAAGTCATTGTGGGGAGTTCTGACAAAACGTGGTCTACTGGAGAAGGGAATGGCAAACCACTTCAGTATTCTTACCTTGAGAACCCCATGAAGAGTATGAAAAGGCAAAAAGATAGGACACTGAAAGATGAACTCCCCAGGTCAATAAGTGTCCAATATGCTACTGGAGATTAGTGGAGAAATGAAAGAATTCCAGAAAGAATGAAGAGATGGAGCAAAAACAAAAACAACACCCAGTTGTGGATGTGACAGGTGATGGAAGTAAAGTCTGATGCTGCAAAGAACAATATTGCATAGGAACCTGGAATGTTAGGTCTATGAATAAAGGCAAATTGGAAGTGGTCAAACAGGAGATGGCAAACGTGAATATCGATGTTTTAGGAATCAGCAAACTAAAATGGACTGGAATGGGTGAATTTAACTTAGATGACCATTATATCTACTATTGTGGGCAATAATCCCTTAGAAGAAATGGAGTAGCCATCACAGTCAACAAAAGAATCCAAAATGCAGTCCTTGGATGCAGTCTCAAAAATGACAGAATGATCTCTGTTCATTTCCAAGGCAAGTCATTCAATATGACAGTAATCCAAGTCTATACCTTAATCAGTAATGTTGAAGAAGCTGAAGTTGAACGGTTCTATAAAGACCTACAAGACATTTTAGAACTAACACCCAAAAAAGATGTCCTTTTTATTATAGAGGACTGGAATGCAAAAGTAGGAAGTCAAGAAACACCTGGAGTAACAGGCAAATTTGGCCTTGGAGTACAGAATGAAGCAGGGCAAAGGCTAATAGAGTTTTGCCAAGAGAACACACTGGTCATAGCAAACACCTTCTTCCAACAACACAAGAAGACAACACAAGACAAATACATCACCAGATGGTCAATACCAAAATCAGATTTATTATATTCTTTGCAGCCAAAGATGGAGAAGCTCAATACAGTCAGCAAAATCAAGATGGGGAGCTGACTGTGGCTCAGATCATGAACTCCTTATTGCCAAATTCAGACCTAAATTAAAGAAAGTAGGGAAAATCACTAGACCATTCAGGTATGACCTAAATTAAATCCCTTATGATTATACAGTGGAAGTGAAAAATAGATTTAAGGGATTAGGTCTGATAGACAGAGTGCCTGAAGAACTATGGATGGATGTTCATGACTTTGTACAGGAGACAGGGATCAAGACTGTCCCCAAGAAAAAGAAATGCAAAAAGGCAAAATGGTTGTCTGAGGAAGGCTTACAAATAGCTGAGAAAAGAAGAGAAGTGAAAGGCAAAGGAGGAAAGGAAAGATATACCTATTTGAATGCAGAGTTCCAAAGAATAGCAAAGAGAGATAAGAAAGCCTTCCTCAGAGATCAATGCAAAGAAATGGAGGAAAACAATAGAATGGGGGAAGACTAGAGAGCTCTTCAAGAAAACTAGAACTACCAAGGGAGCGTTTCATGCAAAGATGGGCACAATGAAGGGCAGATATGGTATGGACCTTAAGAACCAGAAGATATTAAGAAGAGGTGGCAAAAATACACAGAAGAACTAAACAAAAATGATCTTCATGACCCAGATAACCATGATTGTGGGATTATTCACCTAGAGCCAGACATCCTGTAATGCAAATCAAGTGGGCCTTAGGAAGCATCACTACAAACAAAGCTAGTGGAGGTGATGGAATTCCAGTTGAGCTATTTCAAATCCTGAAAGATGATGCTGTGAAAGTGCTACAGTCAATAAGTCAGCAAATCTGGAAAACTCAACAGTGCCACAGGACAGGAAAAGTTCAGTTTTCATTCCAATCCCAAAGAAAGGCAATGCCAAATAATGCTCAAACTATCACACAATTGCACTCATCTCACACACTATCAAAGTAATGTTCAAAATTCTCCAAGTCAGGCTTCAACAGTACATGACAAGTGAACTTCCAGATGTACAAGCTGGATTTACAAAAGGCAGAGGAACCAGAGATCAAATTGCCAATATCTGTTGGATCATTGAAAAACAAGAGAGTTCCAGAAAAACACCTACTTCTGCTTTATTGACTATGCCAAAGCCTTTGACTGTGTGGATCACAACAAACTGTGGAAAATTCTTAGTGATGGGAATAGCAAACTACCATCCCTGCCTGCTGAGAAATCTATATGCAGGTCAAGAAGCAGCAGTTAGAACTGGACATGAAACAGACTGCTTCCAAACTGGGAAAGGAGCACATCAAGGCTGTATGTTGTCACCCTGCTTATTTAACTGATGTGCAGAGTACATCAGACAAAATGTCAGGCTGAATGAAGCCACAGCTGGAATCAAGATTGCCAAGAGAAATATCAATAACCTCTGATATGCAGATGATACCACCCTTATGGCAGGAAGTGAAGAAGAAGCAAAGAGCCTCTTGATGAAATTGAAAGAGGAGAGTGAAAAAGTTGGCTTAAAACTCAACATTCAGAAAACTAAGATCATGGCATCCAGTCCCATCACTTCATGGCAAATAGATAGGGAAACAATGGAAATAGTGAGAGACTATTTTTTTAGGCTCCACAATGACTTCAGATGGTGACTGCAGTCATGAAATTAAAAGATGCTTGCTCCTTGGAAGAAAAGCTATGACCAAACTAGGCAGCATATTAAAAAGTAGAGACATTACTTTACCAACAAAGGTCCGTTTAGTCAAAGCTATGATTTTTCTAGTAGTCATGTATGGATGTGAGATTTGGACTATAAGGAAATCTGAGCGCCAAAGAATTGATGCTTTTGAACTGTGGTGTTTCAGAAGACTCTTGAGAATCCCTTGGGCTGCAAGGAGATCTGACCAGTCTATCCTAAAGGAAATCAACCCTGAATATTCGTTGGAAGGTGTGATGCTGAAGCTGAAACTCCAATACTCAGGCCACCTGATGCAAAGAACCAACTCATTGGAAAAGATCCTAAACTGGGAAAGATTGAAGGCAGGAGGAGAAGGGGACGACAGAGGATTGAGATGGTTGGATGGCATCACCAGACTCAATGGACATGAGCTTGAGTAGGCTCTGGGAGTTGGTGATAGGGAAACCTGGCATGCTTCAGTCCATGGGGTCGCAAGGAGTCGGATAATACTGAGCATCTGAACTGAAATGAACTTTAACTTCTAGTGTGTGCATGCGTGCCAAGCCACTTCAGTCGTGTCTGACTCTGGGACACTATTGGACTATAGTTCATCAGGCTCCTCTCCTTCTTGCATTAGATTCTCCAGGCAAGAATACTGGAGTGGGTTGCCATTTCCTACTCTAGGGGATCTTCCCAACCCAGGGATCTAAGCCACATCTCTAAGTGTCCTGCACGGGCTGGCAGGTTCTTTACCACTAGCGCTACCTGAGACACCCCTAACTCTTGGTAGCACGAGGCGTTTCTCGGTCACGTTAATATCACTATTGTCTCTGCCTCTCTTTTCACATAGCAGTCTTCCTTCTGCATCTGTGTGTATCTTTGTCTGCATGAGGCATTCTCTCTGTGATGTGCCAAATTTCCATTATTGAATAAGGACACCAATAATATTGGAATTAAGCCCAAGGAAATGACTTTAACTTGATTAAATATGCAAAACTCTATTTCCATTTAAGATCACATTCACAGATTTCAAGTTAGGATTTCAGCATATCTTTTATGAAAGGGGCACCATTCAACCCATAACAGCTACAAATTCTAAAGTAAATTAAAAATGTTTATATTATTGAGAGAGAGAATAATAATAAAAGGTAAAGTGATACTAGTTAACTTTTCTTTAGTCTTTTATTTGTTTTAACTACTGTCTTGAGAAATCTGGCAAAGTATGAATTTAATTACTTCTTCTAGAAACCCTTCAAAGTAGGTGCTATTTTTTTGACCCAAGACCACAGAGTTGGCAAATGGTTGAGCCCATATTGTCACCTAGGCTGTGTTATTTTCTTAGGGAAAGAAAACTAGTTAAATGAAATTATAGAAAATAAGTCATAAGTAGACCTTTGGCGTTAGTATTATCAGAAATAAGTAGAAACTAAGAACGGACAGAGTAGCATGCATGTGCAATTTTGCTTAGACTGTAGAGTCAGAAAAATGTTTTTGTATTTGGGAGAACCACTCAGACATCTATGGCAAAACACCCAGGGACACTGAGGAGAAAGAAGAGACTCATTCCTCTCACGATGTTGAAAGAGAATTCATGAACTTGGGAAACTAGTTTTCCAGAGATCTCAAGTTTATGGGATTAGCTTAAAAAGTATTTGGAAGATTTTGTTTATTATTACCCATTTCTTAATTCCAGCATGATGAGGTCAGGGAAATCACAGTTATAAATCACTATATTATGTGTTCAAAAGAAATGGAAGGAAAATAAAGGGGAAAAAACTGGGAAAGAACACAAAGAAATAGAATTCACAAGACTAGACTGTTCTTAGAAAACAAAACACTCTCTTAGCTTATGATCCAGCAATCACACTCCTTGGTATTTACCTGAGGTAGTTACCTTATACCTAAACAATAGCCTGCATGTGGATGTTTATAGCAGCTTTATTTATACTTATCAAAACTTGGAAACATCCAAGAGGACTTTCAGTGGATGAATGGATAAAGAAATGATGATACATCTAAACAATGAAATATTATTTAGCACTAAAAAAATAACCTTCAAGTCATGAAAAGACATGGAAGAAACTTAAGTGCATATCGCTAAGTGGAAGTAACCAATGTGTAAAGCAAATATACTGTACCATTCCAACCACATGACATTGTGGAAAAGGCAGAATTACGGAGATGGCTAGGAGGTCAGTAGTGACAGAGGTTGGGGGCGAAGTAGAGATGAATATACTGAGAACAGAGCACTTTTTAGGACAAGGGAACGAAGCTGTATGATACAGTAGTACTGAGTACATGTCATTATACATTTGTCTAAACTCACAGAATGCATAACACCAAGAGAAAACGCTAATGCAAACTATGGACTTTGGATTGTGATGATGCCTCAATATGGTTCATCAGATGCACGGAACGCACCACTATTGTGAGGAATGTTAATAACCAAGGAGGAGACTATTCATGCCTGGGGGGCAGTGTGTATGGAATATCTCTGTAATTTCCTCTTGATTTTGCTATTAAGCTAAAACTTCTATTAAAAAGTCTTTAAAATGCCACAAAAATGTTAATAGGTGGTCAGGACAGTATCATGTCACAGAAAAAGTCAAGTTAAAGAGAAAGTATACAAAAATGTGTAAAAAGAATAAAAGAATGAAGCCAGAGGATTTATTAAAAATTTGTTGTTAAGTTTTAATAGGTGCTTTGTATTAAAGTCAGAGATATAGATGCAGAATTGAAAAAATTGTGCATTGTATGGATATGGGAGCTCCAAAGAATGTTGATAGTGAAGAGAAAGAGAACGAGCTTCATGACATAATACTTAGGAGGAAAGTTTGCATTTGTGTGTACGTGTGTGTGTGTGTGTGTTTTAATACCAATAATAAATGTTAAGTAATTACTGCTATGTGTATGTGTATTCAGTTCCTCAGTCATGTCTGACTCTTTGCAGCCCTATGGACTGTAGCCCGCCAGGCTCCTCTGTCCATGGAATTTTTGAGGCAAGAATCCTGGAGCCGGTTGCCAATTCCTTCTCCAGGGGATCTTCCCGACCCAGGGATCAAACCCCAGTCTCTTGGTCTCCTGAACTGGAGTGGTCTTCTCAGCAGTACCATCTGGGAAGCCCACTGCTATGAATAAAGCCCAGTAATTATTTTTCTCCCTTGCCAACTTAAATGTATTTGAAAAGATTCAGTGATTAAATAGGAGAGGTTGAAAGCTTATTAAATAGGGTCCCTTTCCATTATAAATTTCCATTATATATTGAAGATGTGCTTGATCCTTACTGCTTAATAGTTACTTGTAATCATACAAACTTTAGATATATGGATGTCAAAGCATCAACTAGAGGATAACTCTTAATTTCCTGAGTAAATAATCTACAGTTTTAAAACATATTTTTTTTTTCCTGGATAATCTGATGAATAGCCTGAGTGAAAGTTACTTGGTTTGAAATTCAAAATGTGCATTAAACAAATAAGCAGAGAAAATCATATATTTTCATTAAATTTGGTTATAGGCTATGTTTAAAACAACCAAGAACTTAAAAACTAACTGCTTCTTTTCATAATTAATTTAGTTTTCAAAGCAGTTACTTATGTGACACAAAGTTAATTATTTAATGTTATATGTAAATTTATTTATGTTGAGCATTATAAACTACAGTTAAGTACCGAAGGTCAAGATGCAATCCAGCTTCTTTACAGCCATGTCTAACTTAATTTATAATAGAACTCGGGAGAAAACCAGACAAGATTTAATTTTCCATGACCCCACTCCCCACCCCCTACTCGTGTGCTGTCCACTGTCCTGGAAGAAATGTAACTCACCTTGGTTATTCAGATAATCTACCTTTGGTTGGAAGTGTCCAAAGTAATATGACTTCATATGGCCAAGGGTCCTTTGAATTAGTAATTCATCAAATATCATATTTCTACCAGAGCTTTTTTATTTTCATTCTTAGAACCTACACTTACTTTTAAGAATATTCTCTTATTTTCTAATTCAACTGAAATAACATTTTAAGCACAGCATCAAGAGTTGTGCTGTTCCTTACACACGACATTGTATTCTTCCAGGAATTCAGTTTTATTCCTGAACATAAAAGAAAGAGAAAGCAATTTTATCTGTTTTTTCCCCCTCCCACATATATCTTTTACCCAAGAAATGAATTTCAATATATTTCTGTGGAAACACAGGTTTTAATTATTTTCTCAGGGACTGACAATGCCAATGTCCCAGATGATAAATTAAATGTGTAATGCTTATTTATATATCACATTTCATTATGTGCAACTGGATAATATCCATGTGAAAGTTACTCCCTAGAAACAGACCACTAACCTACCACTTAGTACACTGCTGATTTTGGACACAAAATGGTACTTCAGACTCTATAACAGTTAAGAAAACATCAAAAATTATGTAATTGGTGGTCTTGAAATATTTTAATAATGACAAATTCTTTACAGTTTGCAAAGCAATTGCAGAAGTATTATCATTTTGTACCCATAATAAACCCTAGAGATAACTATTGCTGTCTCCATTTCACAAGTAAAGATATTACAGCTCTAAAAGATTTTCTGCTACTAAAATATCCTTGGTTGTTAAGTGACAGGGCTGGATATTTTACATCCAGACCTTCTGACAGTAAGTCATGTGATGGTTCCTGTAAGGCAGCTTCCTCTAGTTTCATGTATACGAGGGCATTTAAATCCTCTTCTGAGAGAAGGAAACATTCTCAGTATAAAATATTACACCAGCAGCTTTTAGTGTATCATTTGGGAAATGCCAAGAAGAAATACCTTGAAGTGTTTGAAATTCACATTTGAAAATATGATAGTGATTGAATGAAAATAAAATGCATGTGGTCAAACAGGGTATAAATTGTATTTTTCTTGTCTAGGGCTTCTGAAAGAATACGATTGCTGGTTAGCAGGACAAGTATTTCTCCAGAAGTACAGCAGACGTTTTCTTTCCAGTGACATGTGAGAGTGGGTGGCGAGTATTTCAGATCAGAACATTGAGTTCTTGTGAACAAAGAATGTATAATGTCTGGATTTACTTTCCCCCCGCTTCTTCTCTTAGATTGGCCATCATACAGCCTTTTCGAATTAAACTCCAGCCCCTCTTCAAAAATAAAGAAAAACAGTTCTAGATGAACTTTGGCTATAGGTAACCTCAATACATATTCATTTCTTTGTAATTTGCTTTCTTTGGAGAATAATTCCAAAATGCTTAATCAGACAAGTATTACATTTTGGATTCTCCTTTCTGAGGATAAGATAAAATTAAATTGTAGTCTTTTTGTTTGTTTAGTTGCTCAGCTGTGTTTGACTCTTTTATGACCCCATGGACTGTAGCCCGTCAGGCTCTTCAGTCCCCAGGATTTCCCAGGCAAGAAAACTGGAGTGGGTTGCCATTTCCTTCTCCAGGGGATCCTCCCCACCCAGGGCTTGAGTCCACATTTCCTGCTCTGACAGGTAGATTCTTTACCACTGAGCCACCTGAGTCTTATCATTAAATACATTTGTCAAACCTAAAATAATTTCTTCTCTTGGATTGTTCTTAGAGGAAAGCACATGTGAGACTAAAGAAAGGATATCTATAAAATCATGAACAGTTTTTCATCCTCACAGAGACTAGATTCAATATATAAGCAAAAAAAAAAAAAAAAAAAAAGGTCATTTTTGTATGAGTAACTACACAGTAAAACAAGAATTCATTTTGACAGCACATGAATTTTAAATAAGTAAAAATGTACCTTTAAAACAAAAAACATGGCCTTCTTATTCCAGAGAAGTGATGGTACTATTTCAACTCAAAGGGAAAAAGTGTCAGTCACTCAGTTGTGTCTGACTCTTTGTGACTCCTGGACTGTAGCCCTCCAGGCTCCTCTGTCTATGGAATTCTCCAAGCAGGAATACTGGAGTGGGTTGCCATGCCCGTCTCCAATGGATCTTCCCTACCCAGGGATATATCAACTCAAGTTTGTAGAATTCTGAGTCATCTTGTCAGAAAAACTGAGGAGTCTGGTTTAACCCTTGCTTACTAGGTATCAGGTGTGTAAACATGCGCAGTTCAGTTCAGTCGCTCAGTCGTGTCTGACTCTTTGAGACCCCATGAACCACAGCACACCAGGCCTCCCTGTCCATCACCAACTCCCGAAGTCCACCCACACCCATGTCCATTGAGTTGGTGATGCCATCCAACCATCTCATCCTTTGTCATCCCCTTCTCCTCCTGCCCTCAATCATTCCCAGCATCAGGGTCTTTTCAAATGGGTCAGCGCTTCTCATCAGGTGGCCAAAGTATTGGAGTTTCAGCTTCAACATCAGTCCTATCAGTGAACACCTGGGACTGATCTCCTTTAGTATGGAATGGTTGGATATCCTTGCAATCCAAGGGACTCTCGAGAGTCTTATTCAACACCACAGTTCAAAAGCATCAATTTTTCGGCACTTAGCATTCTTTACAGTCCAACTCTCACATCCATACATGACCACTGGAAAAATCAAAGCCTTGACTAGATGGACCTTTGTTGACAGAATAATGTCTCTGTTTTTTAATATGCTGTCTAGGTTGGTCATGACTTTCCTTCCAAGGAGTAAGTGTCTTTTAATTTCATGGCTGCAATTACCATCTGCAGTGATTTTGGAGCCCAGAAAAATAAAGTCAGCCACTGTTTCCACTGTTTCCCCATCTATTTGCCATGAAGTGATGGGACCGGATGCCATGATCTTAGTTTTCTGAATGTTGAGCTTTAAGCCAACTTTTTCACTCATCTCTTTCACTTTCATCAAGAGGCTCTTTAGTTCTTCTTCACTTTCTGCCATAAGGGTGGTGTCATCTGCATATCTGAGGTTATTGATATTTCTCCCAGCAATCTTGATTCCAGCTTGTGCTTCCTCCAGCCCAGCATTTCTCATGATGTACTCTGCATATAACTTAAATAAGCAGGGTGACAATATACAGCCTTGACCTACTCCTTTTCCTATTTGGAACCAGTCTGTTGCTCCATGTCCAGTTCTAACTGTGGCTTCCTGACCTGCATACAGGTTTCTCAAGAGGCAGGTTGGATGGTCTGGTATTCCCATCTCTCTCAGAAGTTTCCACAGTTTATTGTGATCCACACAGTCAAAGGCTTTGGCATAGTCAATAAAGCATAAATAGATGTTTTTCTGGAACTCTCTTGCTTTTTCTATGATCCAGCAGATGTTGGCAATTTGATCTCTGGTTCCCCTGCCTTTTCTAAAACCAGCTTGAACATCTGGAAGTTCACGGTTCACGTATTGCTGAAGCCTGGCTTGGAGAATTTTGAGCATTACTTTACTAGCGTGTGCTGCTGCTGCTGCTAAGAAACTTCGGTCATGTCCAACTCTGTGCGAGCCCATGGACGGCAGCCCACCAGGCTCCACCGTCCCTGGGATTCTCCAGGCAAGAACACTGGAGTGGGTTGCCATTTCCTTCTCCAATGCATGAAAGTGAAAAGTGAAAGTGAAGTCGCTCAGTCGTGTCTGACTCTTAGCGACCCCATGGACTGCAGCCCACCAGGTTCCTTGGTCCATGGGATTTTCCAGGCATGAGTACTGGAGTGGGTTGCCATTTCGTGTGAGATGAGTGCATCTGTGTGGTAGTTTGAGCATTCTTTGGCATTGCCTTTCTTTGGGATTGGAATGAAAACTGACCTTTTCCAGTCCTGTGGCCACTGCTGAGTTTTCCAAATTTGCTGGCATATTGAGTGCAGCACTTTCACAGCATCATCTTTCAGGATTTGAAATAGCTCAACTGGAATTCATTCACCTCCACTAGCTTTGTTCGTAGTGATGCTTTCTAAGGCCCGCTTGACTTCACATTCTAGGATGTCTGGCTCTAGGTGAGTGATCACACCATCATGATTATCTGGGCCATGAAGATCTTTTTTGTAGAGTTCTTCTGTGTATTCTTGCCACCTCTTCTTAATATTTTCTGCTTCTGTTAGGTCCATACCATTTGTGTCCTTTATTGAGCCCATCTTTGCGTGAAATATTCCCTTGGTATCTCTAATTTTCTTGAAGAGATTTCTAGTGTTTCCTATTCTATTGTTTTCCTCTATTTCTTTGCATTGATCATGGAGGAAGGCTTTCTTATCTCTCCTTGCTATTCTTTAGAACTCTGCATTCAAATGGGGATATCTTTCCTTTTATCCTTTGCTTTTCACTTCCCTTCTTTCCACAGCTATTTGTAAGGCCTCCTCAGACAGCCATTTTGCTCTTTTGCATTTCTTTTTCTTGGGGATGGTCTTGATTCCTGTCTCCTCCAGAATGTCAGGAACCTCAGTCCATAGTTCATCATGTGCAAGTTACTCCCATTTCCTGTGTGTCATTTTCCTCTCTTGAAAAACAGGAAAAATAAATTGTAAAGTTAATTTTAGGACTAAGTGATACTACCTAAGAGGTTTGTATAATGGCTAGTTCTGATAATTGAGCCTCCAAACTGAGAGAATAGGTGCTAAGGGATGAACATTTTTTTAAAAAAAAAAAAAAGAAAAGAAAGAAAAGGTTTTTAAAAAGGTGTTAGAAAAAATATACAATATTTACCAAAAGATACCCCAAAACTAGACTTGTCATCCTTAGGTTACCACTCACTTCTACACTAATATGGGTAAGACTAAAGACTCAGTAGATGGAGATATGGATGTCTGTGCCTTTAAAAAGACTTGTCAGAGGCTTCTGTATTTTACCTCCCTTTACCATCTATGAGGGTGGCGATTTTCCCTTTTTCAAGACTGGCTCAGGGAGTCTCAAGGGATTTGACGGTACAGAAAGGGGCAGTTACAAGGAGACAAGGCTGACATATCTGGCTGCAGCCAGATGCTTTCTTAGCTGATAAATCCTGACTCTTCTGAGTTACTATAACGAGAGATGTGCTGAGAGGTGTTTTGGGAGCATATGGTCTGTCCCTCTGAAGTGTTTCATCAGGGCAAACACAGACTCATGTCTTTTTTTTTTTTTTTTTTTTTCTGGGAAATTCTGCAAAAGTGAGACTTTGGCTTGGTTGGACTCACCTGTGAGTCAGAGCAGAGGGACTGTGTTGGGGGGTGGGGGAGCATTATATTGAGTGTCTGTGCTCTAGAGAAGAAATCAGATAAGAAGTCATAATTTGATACTAATTTTAGCTGGACTTAACAAATTTATACTTGAAAAATGAATTGTCTCATACATGGAAGCAACCAGGAGTGATTTTGCATCTAAGTATACTACTCTAGGGACTTCCCTGGTGGTCCAGTGGTTAAGAATCTGCCTTGTAATGCAGGAAACGTAGGTTTGATTCCTGGGTGGGAACTAAGATCCCACATGCTGTGGAACAACTAAAACTGTAGGCCACAACTGCAGAGCCCATGTGCCACAACTAGCGAAGCCCATGCACTGCCAACTAGGGAAGCCTGCACACGGCAATGATCACCCCGCACAGCCAATACACAAACAAATAACCGAGGTGCAAGGAAGCAAGATCTGACAGAGATAATTTAAAGTGATCGGTGAGAAAGGAATAAGCTTCTCATACACTACACACCACTGAACTCAGCTTTGTAAAAACTGTGACTACTGTCTTACCAATTATATATTTAAGAAATTATTCAAGTCTTTTCATCTTCAACTGTTGATATCATCTCAGTCCAAATCAACCGTTGGTCTCACTTAAATAACTGCATCAGATTCCTCTTTGTTCAGCTTATTCTTTCCCTGCCCCTATTCAGTTTTCAGAGAATACTCAGGTTCTCTGAATACTCAACTACTCTCTGATTTACTCAGAATACAATTTAAGTCATGGTTAACTCCCTTGCTTAAACATTTCAACGGGCTTGTATTGCATTATTACAAAATCTAAATTTCTTTGCCTCCACCTCCATGTCTCTCCTCTGCCCATCTCTCCCTGTTCCTGCTGAGCTACTTCCCCTTTTCTTACTCTGCTCCTGGCTCTCTAATCTCCTGGTCATCTCCTAGCTCATGACATGCTTTTTCCTACATACAGTTGCCAGTGCCAGCAAAACCTTTCCCTTCCTTTCATTCCTTCAGATAGCCAAGTTATCTCCTTCCCTTTTCTTCTTCATCGACTTCCTTGACCGCTGTAGCGAAATAAAGTTTTCTATGCATCCCTCCATCTTAACTATTTTCTCCTTCATAGCACTGACTTGCAGCTCATTATAACATTTACTAAAATCCCATTTGTATGTTTTTTAGTGCTAATTTCTTCTTGCAAAAAATAATGCACTCCCACATGCCAAACAAAGCCTCATGATGCTCATGTGTGTGTGTTTGTCATGTGGCTCAGTCATGGCCAACTCTTTGGGACCCCAAGGACTGTGGCCCACCAGGCTCCTCTGTCCATGGAATTTCCCAGGCAAGAATAATGTAGTGGGTTGCCACTTCCTCCTCCAGGGGATCTTCCCAACACAGCAATCAAACCCCTATCTCTTGCTTGGTAGACAGATTCTTTACCACCAAGTCTTCTGGGATATTTGTGAAAATGGATTATTGTGTTATTATTATTGTTGTTTTTATATTTATCATACAAAAGGCCTAAATGAACTCTAAAGTTTTTTTTTTTTTTCCAGTGGGTTTTGTCATACATTGTAGAAGCAAATATGGAAAACTATTTACTTGCAGCCATTATGAACAAGTTTTTTTTCTATTAACAAGACCTAGATTTAACATGCTTGATGTGACTTGGGACAGATTTAATTAACATAATCCTTGGCTTTTTCATTTGTTAAAAGGGAATATAACAATACTTGACCAAGTAATTGCTAAGTATTAAATAAAATATTTAAAGAGCCTAGGATTTGAAGTCCATATGGTACTCTGAGATTATGCTTAAAATTCCTCCTTCTCCAAACACACAGAAATTGAGATTGAAAATTGGAAATGAATGTAGATTATACACCTATGATACAAATTTATGACTAAAGAGCCCTGGTTACCGGGAAAAGTACTGAAATGCCATCCAGGGTGTAAGCTAAAGTGATGGAAGTGCTGGTTGGTGGGACAGGAAGAGGGTAGGTAGCTTGGAGTTTACTCCTGGAAGAAAATAGACATCAAAAATCCCCCAGCGATTGTGAAAGGGAATAAAACCATTCTCACTGTCAGAAAGTTGTTGCCAGAAAACTAGGTTTCTCATGTGTAGGAGGGAGGGTGAGTAAAGATGAGACAGTAACCAAAGTCTATGTCTGGTCCACAGCTTTCATCTGGGGTAGTTGCAGGAAGCAGCAAAAGCAGGAAATTCACTACAGACTATTGGTTCCATCAGTGATTAAATGTACAAGTATCTCCCATGTCATTGTCTTTTCACAGCTGTGTTAGAGTCTAGATTGGAGATAGCATGAAGATGACTCTAATGTATGAACACAGACAAGACATAATTTTTTAGAAGACCCTAGCCCTCAAGTTGGATCCAAAAAAATGTGTCCAAAGTCCAAGTTGAAAACTAACAGTAGAAAACGCAATCAAGGTATGCATCAAGGAGCACAAACCCAGTGCTCTGTGACAAGCTAGAGAGGTGGGATGGGGTGGGAGGTGGGAGGGAGGCTCAAGAGGGAGGGCACATATGTATACCTACTGCTGATTCATGTTGACGTATGGCAGAGACCAACACCATATTGTAAAGTAATTGTCCTCCAATTAAAAATAAATTTTAAAAAATTAAATAAAGATGATATCATTATTAAGAAATGAATTCATTTCTGATAAAAATAAATTAGAACAATACTAAGATGACTTCAATATGAATATGTCTATGAAATTCGAAGTCCAACAGATATAAGAATTACTGAGAGATTTTGTTAACATGTAGAATTTGAGCCAGTAAATCTAGTTCAGGGCCTGGGATTATGCATTTCTTACAAGCTTCCAGGTGATACTGACTCTGATAATTAGAGAATCATACTTTCCATAGCAAATCCTCTGAATATAGCAACAAATAAATGTAAGAGGAAACAAGTTAGAAATTCTGGAAATCAGAATAAAAGACAGTGATAATGAGTAATTCAACAAACGGGAAGCTCCAGACTGGACAAAGACAAAATTTGTATTGAAGCATTCAGAGGAGATTCAGCCCGTGACAAATGTTAGAAGAAAAAAGTAAACAGAAGAATTAACAGATATGCTTGCATGCTAAGTCTCTTCAGCTGTGTCCAGCTTTTTGTGACCCTATGGATTATAGACTGCCAGACTCCTCCATCCATGGAATTCTCCAGGCAAGAATCCTGGAGTGGGTTGCTATGCCCTTCTCCAGGGAATCTTCCCGACCTAGTGATCGGACCCGCATCTCTTACGACTCCTGCATTGGCAGGTGGGTTCTTTACCACTAGCACCACCTGGGAGCCCCAACAGACATGAAGGATATATTAAGGACATTCTTACCTAGATTATCATTGAGAAATGGCAGAGTGAGAAAGACAAGGAGAAAATCCTTCATGAGGAGGAAAAAGGGATCACCTCTAAAACCAGTAGACTTAACCTCAGCAAGAGGTACCAGAAGGAGGGAAGGGGAATGACTCCAAAGTACTGAGGCAAAGGAAACATATTATGACAATTCTGTGATCAGATAAATTTCATTCACCCATGAAAATCTTGGAGAAGGAAATGCAACCCACTCCAGTATTCTCGCCTGGGAAATCCCAGGGACAGAGGAGCCTGGCGGGCTACAGTACATGGGGTCACAGACTAAGACATGACTGAAGTGACTAAGCATGGAAGCATGAAAGTCAAAGACTTTTAAAGATATAAAAGCTAAGGAGGATAGTAATGCCTATGGATCCATCCACAATGACATAATCACAGAAGGACTTATTTCAGGAAGAAGAAAAAGACAGAATGAAGGAGTCAGAAAAAGGAAGACAGGAATCAAGGAAGTGGTGAAATACAACAGTAAGTGAATCTATCTGTCTCTCCAACTATTATGGTTAGCTCTATGTGTCAACTTGAATGGGCCACAGGATACTCAGATATTTGTTATTGTTATTTATCTGCTAAGTCATGTCTGACCCTTTGTGATCCCATGGACTGTAGCTTCCTTCTCCAGGGGGATCTTCCTGACCCAGGGATCAAACCCATGTCTCATGTCTCCTGCAGCGACAGGTGGGTTCTTTACCACTGAGCCACCAAGGACATCCTACTCAGATATTTGGTTAAACATTATGCTAGGCGTGTCTGTGAGTGTGATTCTGGATAAGATTAGTATTTGAATCTGTAGACTGAATAAAGCAGATTGCCTTCTGCAGTGTGGGTAGGCCGCATCCAATCTATTGAAGGCCTAAATAAAACAAAAAGGGGAGTAAGAGAGAATTCACTCTCTCTGCCTGTCTTTATGCATGGACTTCAGCTCTCCAGGCTTAGGGCTTGGAGTCTGCCTGGAACTATAACGTCAGTTCTCCTGGTTCTCATGCTTCTGAACTCAGACTGTAAGAGTATCATGTGCTCTGCTGGGGAGCCAGGTTGCTGATTGCAGATCTTAGAATTCTTGGCTTCCACAATAGTATGAGTCAATTCCTTAAAACAAATCTATTTATATTTATATTAATGATTCTGTTTCTCCAGAGAACCCTAATCATTTGTCTATCCACTAGCTATCATCTAGCTAATGACTTACTGTTATATCAGTTTATTTATAAGAGTGAAAACTGAACAAAATAAATGTTATAGTTTAAGGGAATCATAACAAGTGAGATAGAAAGTGCTATTCTGTGTTTAGTGAAATCTTTTCAGGTGTGGGTTTGATTTATGGTTAAATATAACCTTTAAACCATATTTAAAGGTTAAATATATGCCAATTAATGTAAAAAAAAACTTACACTTTAAATATGTCCATTAGGCTCAAAACTAGCAAAAGAAAAATTAAAGACATCATTTCAGTAAGAAAAAGGAAAGGAGAAAATTAAAATGACATAATAAATAGAAACCCACAGAGAGCAGACATAAATCCAAATATTATCATTATCATGAAAATGGAATGTGATTATCTTACTAACAAAGAATATCAGATTTTATTTTAAAATACTATCTACTATTCAGAGAGACATATAATGTAGAAGCATAAAGCTGAATATAGAGATATGTCAGAGAAAGAAATGAAAGATTGAAACACAGAGAACATTAATCTAAAAACATTAATTATAATCAAAATGGAGTGACAGTATCCTAAGGATGTTATATAAATAGCATAACTACAACCTCAACAACACACCAAAGATAGGTGACAGCATTAATGCATAAGAATATAACAACACAGTTTTAAAATATTTAAAGCAAAATACTACAAAAACTAAAAATAAAATTTTAACCTATCCAATCTAGTAGGTGGATGTTGATTCTTACACACATAATAAGGACATAAATTCTTTTCAAGGACATATGAAGTGAAATGAAGTGAAAGTCACTCAGTCGTGTTTGACTCTTTGCGACCCCATGGACTATAAAATCCATGGAATTCTCTAGGCCAAAATATTGGAGTGGGTAGCCTTTCTCTTCTCTGGGGGATCTTCTTAACCAAGGGACCGAGCTCAGGTTTCCCAAATTGCAGGCGGATTCTCTACCAGCTGAGCCACAAGGAAGCCCAAGGATACTGGAGTGGGTAGCCTATCCCTTCTCCAGTGGGTCTTCCCCACCCAGGAATTTAACCAGGGTCTCCTGCATTGCTGGTGGATTATTTACCAACTGAGATATCAAGGAAACCATATAGAATGTATTTAAGATAGATAATAATGTACTGATGAAGTTTTAAAAATAAAAAATCTGATATCATGGAAATCACAATGCAATTCAATCTAAACATTAAAAACAAACAAACAAAAAAAAACCCAGAAAACAACAAACATCCAACTGGAAAGTATAAAGCACATTTGTAAATGATAAGATGTAAACAGGAAATTGGGCTTCCCGAGTGGTGCTGGTAGTAAAGAACCTGCTTGCCAGTGCAGGAGATGTAAGAGATGAGGGTTTCAGCCCTGGGTCAGGAAGATCCCCTGGAAGAGGACATGACTACATACTTCAGTATTCTTGCTTGGAGAATCCCAGAGACAGAGGAGCCTGGTGGGTTACAGTCCATAGGGTTGCAGAGAATCAGACACGACTGAAGTGACTTAGCACGTAGGCATGCAAACAGGGAATCACATGAAAAATTTCATACTATTTAGAGCAGAATAGAAATGAAAGTAATAGATATAACAACTTGTGAGATGTGGTCAAAGTGGTGATTAGAGGCAAATTATAATGGAGGGTGTATTATACAATAAGAAAGGATGAAATTACATTAATTAAAATTTTTCTCAAGAAAATAAGAAAAATGTACAGAGTAAGTAGAAAAGTAGGAGAAAGACATTCTTAACAATCAGACATTAATAAAACAAGTATTAAATCATGGGGAAAGGCACTAAATAGATAATAAAACAAAAAACTGATTCTTTAAGAGTAAAAATACAAGACAATCTATTAGGACAATCTAGGGAATTAAGGGAAAAAAGCACAGAGAAGGTAAATTAATATTAAAATAGAAGAGATAAATTAGTAGAAGCTGTTTAAAAATCTTCAGACTTGTGAAAACATTAATGACAATATGTTTGAAAAAGAGTAATATAGATGATATTTTAGGAAAAATATTTCAAACTAACATTTATTAAATATATAATCATTAATATAACATTGTGAATCAGTGGCCAAAAAAAACTTTCTATAAAAAGCTTTAGAAAAGAAAAGAAGGCTCAAATAGGTTTGGACTGAGTGACTAAGATTTAACACACTTATGTTTGGAGAAGACTTAACAAGCCTTTCAGGGAAGAAATAATCAAGAAAAATACAAGAAAATAAAACTGTAGAAGAAACTCACTTATACATGTAAGTGCAGAAAGCATGAATACAGAGTTACCAAGCTGAAACCTGCAATGTATGTATATAAACTACATCACATTTAAATTTGTTTTGTTCCAGCAATAGAAAAAGAGTTTTAGTATCAGAAAGTATAAAAATGTGTTTATATATTTTAACAAATAAGTTGATCTCAGTTGTTGCATTGAAATGTTTGATAAAAATTTGGCACTCATTCATGAAAGAAAAGTTCTTTTACCTGATAAAAAGAGATACTTGTTAAAAACTTGATCAAATACCATCATTATTATTGATGAAAAACAAAAATTTAATTCATGAAGGCTATAGCCTCCCCTATATCCATAGCTCTTCTTTTTGAGCTATATTTCACTTCTTAATAGGAAGTGCCATCAATTACTATGTCAATATTCTTTCAAACTTTTATTTTAAAAATTGTGTGTGTGTGTGCTTAGTCGCTCAGTTGTGTACGACTCTATGCAACTCCATGGACTGTAGCCCAACAGGCTCCTCTGGCCATGGGGATTCTCTAGGCAAGAATACTGGAGTGGGTTCCCATGCCCTCTTCCAGGGGATCGTCCCAACCCAGGGATTGAACCCAGTTCTCCCACATTGCAGGCGGATTCTTTACTGTCTGAGCCACGAGGGAAGCCCCAAATTGTGCACTCATGCTGAGAACTTCTTAGGTATTTGTAGATTTGAAGGACTGATGCCGAAGCTGAAACTCCAGTACTTTGGCCACCTCATGCGAAGAGTTGACTCATTGGAAAAGACCCTGATGATGGGAGGGATTGGGGGCAGGAGGAGAAGGGGACGACAGAGGGTGAGATGGCTGGATGGCATCACCGACTCGATGGGCATGAGTTTGAATAAACTCTGGGAGTTGGTGATGGACAGGGAGGCCTGGCGTGCTGCGGTTCATGGATTTGCAAAGAGTCAGACACGACTGAGCGACTGAACTGAACTGATTTGTATTTATCTAAAATTTCATGGAATTTCCATGAAAGTTCAAGGTTTTTCATTTACAAATGAGAAACTTATTACTTTTGAAATAAGAAGACATCATTTGGGAGGAATATTGTAAAATAACTGCTTATGTTCACAATCATGATATAACTGTTTTGTGAACAAATCAAAACCATCTTTAAAAATGAAAGAATGCATTGTAATTGTCATATTTACTTAACTATGACCTTGTGGAACTAGAACTCTCTTGTGCACACAACATCAGGGAGTAGGATTTGATTTCTCCCAATGTCTTCATAGTCATTCCAGTGTTAAAGATATTTGTTAAATATGTTATATTTCACACATTCAATCACATTTCAGAGTGTTCAAGATCTTTTGAAATTGTTAAAATATCTATGGTCAAAATTGTGAGATTCTCTGTAATTCATGGTAGTGAGACAGCCTTCTAGAAATTGCATTTTTATATTAGAAAAAATAACTGATACTTCTGTTCAGTTATTGAAGCCTATTGTATAGAAATCATGTGATGGAAATTATTAATAATTGTATATTGCACTTGTATTGATGTTTTATAAGTTCTTTTTAAAATTTAACTATAGTTGACATAAAATCCTAAGTACTTTTTATATATGATCTTATTTTTAGCTCCTTTTAGTAAATTAAAATATCAATCAATTTAAGTATTTCTCAGTCATTTCTTACTAGGACATAATAAACACACTCCTTTAGCTTATGAATAAATTATACTGGACTGTTTTCTTTTATTCAATGCTGGCAATGTTTTTAAAAATTTCATGTTATATATCAATTTCAGTTCATGTTAAAATCTTCCTGTAGCACTAGTCTTTAGCTGACAGCATCCTTTTCTTATACTTGTTTGCTCTTATCTACTGTGAAGAAATTCTTTTATTTTACTTCTTCAAAGTTTGTTTTATGTCTCTTTGTCAAATATGTCAGCCATTTATTTGCCCCATGTAGATTTGAAAGAAACAATAAAAACAATTCTTACCTTTAGTGGTTTGAATCAAAGTGATAATTACAAGTTTTCCTAATTTTACCCTTAGTCCAGCGATAGTCTTTTAAAAATTAACCTCACTATATTACATTTAATGTAAAAATGCTTTTTAGAGAAATCTTTATAAAAATAATTATTCTTTTTGAAAAATATGTGAAGATTTCTGCATAAAATATATTTTTAAATTATAGGTATACACTTGACCTATATTCTTATGTTACACTCAAGTATTGCACTAAATCATTACCAAATATTGACATTTAATATTAAAATATTAAAAAGGGGAGGAAAAACTTTATTTATATAAGAATGCTGGTTAAAAATTTAGAGAAAATGATAGAAATAGAAAAAATCAACAGTTAACCACTACAATAGTAGTGACTGACTAGGCAAAAATCAAAAGTTAATGAGAAATCTTTAGATTATCATTGTTAGGATATAACAGTCTAAAATTATTTTTCACAGATCACTAATTAATGAAAAAAGAAGCAAAAGCTTAATTTTACAGTGGAACTGTCAAATACTATCTTAAGTAAATGATCAAACTTAATAACACTATTTATGGGGCCATTAAATAACTACTAATATTATTTTTTCTTCTTATACATAATGTTTTTATGGCAATAGTTATGAATTTTTTCTCTAAATGATTAATTTTCATGAATTTTTACCCAAAGACACATAAGACATAAAATAATATCAAAACAGTGCTTGTTTCTAATGCAATGGAGTATTTTTCTTCAACAGTAAAGCATCGTTTTTTAAAATTGAACAGCAAATAAGCTTTTTTTCTCTTTCTATATAATGATTTCTTTTATATCCTGATAGAGAAAATTGCAAGTTATGGTCATAAACACAAATAATAAGCTTTTGTACTTTATACAATTCTGGGGAAAGTAATACTTTCTAAGATCAGCTATGGAACTTATAGATATTTACCAAATAGATAAAGAGATGAAAATGTGTCTGGTTTAGCCTGTGAAAATCTATGAATTTTTTATACTAAAACACTCTGTTGGGCTTTAATTCTCAGTCCTGTGGGGTTGATGTGTCTCTAAACAATCATTGTTCAATCTCTAAGTCCTGACTCTTTGTGACCCCATGAACTATTGCCCTCCAATATTCTCTGTCCCTGGGATTTTCCAGGCAAGAATACTGGAATAGGTTGCTGTTTCCTTCTCCAGGGGATCTGCCCAAGTCGGGATCGAACCCACGTTTCCTGCATTGACAGGCAGATTCTCTACCACTGAGTCACCTGGGAAGCCCAAACAAACATTACTACAATTAAAATTTAATTAACGGATTTAAAAATTATCACCTGACTTGTAGAAAACTGTGTGTTGGAAACTTCATATTTTAAAGCTTCATGATCTAGTAGCTTGATTAAGACAAACTTGCCAGTTTTACATATGAAATCAGGGTTAATAAAAAAAGCTGATTTCCTACCTCTAGATCTATTGACTCATATTATCTATTGTCATTAGAGTATCCAAAATTTGTATAGAAAGATGTGCTGTGCTGTGGTTAGTTGCTCAGTCGTGTCTGAATCATTTTGACCCCATTAACTTCTGCCCACCAGGATCCTCTGTCCATGAGGATTCTCCAGACAAGAATACTGGAGTGGGTTGCCATGCCATGCCAGGGGCTCTTCCCAATCCAGGAACTGAACCCAAGTCTGAAGCATTGCAGGCAGCTTTTTTGCTGACTGAGCCACCAAGCCCAAGAATACTGGAGTGGGTAACCTATCCCTTCTCCAGGGGATCTTCCCTACTCAGGAACCAAACTGGGGTCTCCTACAATGCAGATGGATTCTTTACCACCCTAGCTACCAGAGATGCCCCATGGAAAGATGGTACTTGATCTCACATTTTGGTTTGACCCAGAAGGACATGAAGTGGTTAATTTGAAAATCCCAACTTTTTGTTACTAATTGATGGGTTAAAAAAAAAAAAAGAGTTCAGGGCACCTATGCCCAGTGATATAGCCTGGAAAGATTAATAAACAAAAAGAGAACTTTGAAATTTCTTAACAATAAATTGCATCATATTCCCATAGCAGGAGCTATATATAGATAAAAGTATATTTCTCTCTTACTGTGCTTTTATATGGCAGTGCATCTGAAGCCAGGTATTTGTGCTCTAATGTTTGTGTTTGTGTGTATATGGTTATTTGATCTAATTGTTTAGTCTCCAAAAATGTTACAAAGCACCTGAGCTATCTCACTGAGTGGTCTTTAAAAAGATAGGACTTGGAATGCCCTCACCCATCCTGTGCTTCTTTAAGAGCCAAGTCCTGGCTAGTGCTACTGTATCTCTACTATATAATGTGTTATTCTTGAATGTTTTATATTTCAGATTTTCTGAATCAGGGGACCAGGACTGAGGTAAGAGAAAGCCATGTTGGATTAGGGATAGATTTCTCCTTAAAGGAGAACCATGATAAATAGCCATTCGTTTGAAAAAGGATGTAGCTAGATGGGAGGGTGAGGACTCTTGTCAACATGGTGGGCTGAACTAATGGGGGTGGGTTCCTACATTGAAAAATATGTAAATTCTAGTTGCATATAATTAAGCTCAGAGGACTTCTCAGTGGCTCAGTGGTAGAGTACTCCTGCCAACCCAGGAGACCCGGGTTCAACCCCTGGATTGGAAAGATCCCCTGGAGAAGGAAATGGCAACCCACTCCAGTATTCTAGGTTAGGAAATACCAAGAACAGTGGAGCCTGGTGGGCTACAGTCCATGGGGTCACAAAAGTGTCAGACACCACAAATTAAGCTCAAGAAATGTAAAGAAAATCAATTCTAACTTACAAGCTAAAAGAGGATAAAGTAAAACTGTAACTAGGAAGTAAGGCTAACCATTTCAGGCGACATCAAAAGGTGAGACCCAAGTTAAGTTCCAGTAAGAAAATGGCCATGCCATTGATCATCACATTCAGCTACTGGGAAATGAAACCAATCATTTTGCATTAAATCAACATTGAGGAAATACTGCCTCATCTTTGAAATGACCCTATAGGTTTTTATTGCAATGTCTTAGATATGCAGCAAGGAAGCAAGATGCCTATAAATCATCAATGAGTATTAGAAACTCCATGTCAGAAATTAATTTGTAAAGTGTTTTGAATTTAGATAACCCATATAATTACAAAGCATAAATAAAACTTTTATAGAAAGTCTTTTCATTCCAGGGCTATTAAACCAAAAAACAATTTTCACAATACCTATGAAATAATTGACAAAGAACTAAAGATAATAGAGGACTATGAGAGAACATGTCTATACTGTTCAAAGTGAGAAATGGACTAGAAACTGTGAGAATAAAGGAAATAGCAGGCAAACAAAATACTAGAAGTCTTGTAAATGAAAATGTAGTCCTTGAATTAAACAAAAAAGCTAACAAATAGACAAATGAAACCAATGATGAGACATCACCTAGGAGAGAATAAATAAATTGGAGGCAAAATATAGATATAGAAGAAAGATAAACAAGTCTCGAAACTGGGGCTTCACCACACCATCATTGTTAAAGTTTTAGTGTATTTGCATTTTTCATGAACTACAATGCAATTTGAAGTGAAGTCGCTCAGTCGTCCCCGACTCTTTGCTACCCCATGGACTGTAGCCTACCAGGATCCTCAGTCCATGGGATTTTCCAGGCAAGAATACTGGAGTGGGTTGCCATTTCCTTCTCCAGGATGCAATTTAGAACAGTACTATTAGTTGTTTTTCTCTTATGATTGAATTTTCCTGCAGTGTGCTCTCCACTTCAGAAATTGTACATATCAATTTCTAACATACATGCAGTATTTAACATTGCCTAAGTTATTGTGGACAGTTATTGGGACATAAAAAAATTGAGTCCAGCACTTTGAAATCTCCACTGATGTCTTTTTAGACATGTTCAGAGGGTATCTATTCTGAATGGACTCGCTTACCATGGAGACAGATGGGAAGAAGTGCATGGAATTCAAAATAGCAGATGCCTGAAGTGATGTCAAATAAATCCTAGTATTCCAGAGTAGGCTTTATGGAAAAGTGTCAGTCATTCAGTCATGTCTGACTCTTTTGCAACCCCATGGAATTGTAGCCCACCAGGCTCCTCTGTCCATGGAATTCTCCAGGCAAGAGGATCAGAGTGGGTAGCCATTCCCTTCTCCAGGGGATCTTCCCAACTCAGGGACTAAACCCAGGTCTCCTGCATTGCAGGCAGATTCTTTACCATCTGAGCCACCAGGGAAACTTTATGGGAAGATGATCTTCAAAGATGACTAAGGAAAAGAACTTTGGTTGAAGAATGAGTTCCATAAAAAGATGTAGAGCTGTATTGAAGCTTAACAGATAAAATCTTCATATAATACTGAGTTCTCATGAGTATTTTACTCTTAGCATTTGACATAAGCATTGAAGAATGTGTTGAACGTTGACAAAAGAGAAAGCAAAACAAACAAGATTTTATGCAAAATAAATAAGACGTATCATGAGCAATGGCAAGCTTGAACTAGAAAAGAGTGCACATGTTCTTTAACTAATAAATAGATGAATGGACATTTAATATGGAGATATAATCAGATAGTTAGAAATAGGAAGTAGAGCTTTGAAGGGAAATTTAAGAACTACAAAGGGGATTCCCTGGTGGCTCAGCTGATAAAGAATCTGCCTGCAGTGCAGGAGACCTGAGTTCTATCCAGGGTTGGGAAGATTCCCTGGAGAAGGGAAAGGCTACCCACTCCAGTATTCTGGCCTAGAGAATTCCATGGACTATACAGGTTGCAAAGAGTCAGACACAACTGAGCGACTTTCATTTTCACTTTTCATAAAACATAGATTAAGAAAAGTAGGCAGTTAAGGAGATACAGAGCTTGCTAAAATGAAGGCAAGATATCATGAAAATGAGAAAATGAGTTAGAGAATTGTATCTTGCTTCCATGGTGGCTCAGATTGTAAAGACTCACCTGCAATGTGGGAGACCTGGATTTGATCCCTGTGTTGGGAAGATCCCCTAAGGAGAGCATGGCAACCCACTCCAGTATTCTTACCTGGAGAATCCCCATGAACAGAGAAACTTGGTGGGCTACAGTCTATGGGGTCGCAAAGAGTCAGACACAACTGAGTGACTTCACTTTCACTTTCACTTTGACATGTAATTGAATAAAGTGCTGTGCTACTTATCACAAAATACATTCCCCAAGTCGTCCTGGCTGCACCTAGCTTCTGGTGAGGCTACAAAATATAGTTATTTCACTTGAAGACTTCTTGATACTGCAGTCTAAACTTCAATTAAGATAAAGTGGAAATTATAACATAAACTTAAAATATGTGACCTTGATTACTGGTCAGGTGGGATGGACCCATTAAGTTGGAAAGTTGGTGACCCTTGTAATGTCATCACAGTTGGTAGTCATCTTTGAAAACCTGTAAAGCAGAACACGTGGTTCTTGAGCCTGTATCTCTGGGGGAAATAGTTGTAAAAAGACATAATATGAATTCTGATCCTTACTGATTTTTATGCAATTTATTAAAATAAAGTAGCAACTCCAAGCAATATTTTACTTACTTTCAAAACAAGATTTTACTTACTTTCTGGGCTGCATACCTATGAACTACTTTTTGCATCCTCACACTTATAGCCAGGGATGGCTCTGCAGGTAAGTGCTCACCAAAAAAATATGAACAGAAATGAGGGGTGCTTGTTTAAAAGGAGACTTCTTACCCTTGTCCTCCTTTCTTCCCTTTTGCAGGTTGAAATATCCAGTGTGGTGGAAGTACAACATCAAACCATGCTGATGAAGCCAATAGCTGAGGAAACAATTGAGCATGAAATAAGAAAACAAATCCCTGGGGGGGGGGGGGTGGATCACAGAACAAAACTGCTTCATGTACCTAGGCTTTTTGGGATTTTAAGCGGTTCTGTGTGTATGAAATAGCTTTCAGTCTAATTTAAGCTCTTGCTTAATTTAAGCCTTTGCCAACAAACATCCCTCTAGTCAAACCTATGGTTTTTCAAATAGTCATGTATGGATATGAGAGTTGGACTATAAAGAAAGCTGATCTGTTTCACCCTAGATAATATATGGCAAAAACCACTACAATATTGCAAAGTAATTAGCCTCCAACTAATAAAAATAAATGGAAAAAAAAAAAGAAACTAGAAAGCTGAATGCTGAAGAATTGATGCATTTGAACTGTGGTGTTGGAGAAGACTCTTGAGAGTCCCTTGGACTGCAAGGAGATCCAACCAGTCTATTCTAAAGGAAATCAGTCGTGAATACTCATTGGTAAGGACTGATGCTGAAACTGAAACTTCAGTACTTTGGCCACCTGATAAGAACTGACTCACTAGAAAAGACCCTGATGCTGGAAAAGATTGAAGGCAGGAGGAGAAGGGGACGGCGGAGAATGAAGATGGTTGGATGGCATCACTGACTCGATGGACATGAGTTTGAGTAAGCTCTAGGATTTGGTGATGGACAGGGGAGCCTAGCATGCTGCAGTTCATGGGTTGCAGAGAGTCAGACACGACTGAGTCACTGAACGGAACTGAATTGAAGCCCCTTGCATTTTGTCAGCAGTGTACTCTGTATCTTAATAAAACTTTAGAAGAATATGGACTGAATGCTACTTACTTAAAGTGGATGGGTAAATTGAGTTTTTATGATAAAAAAAATGGACTCATTTATAGAGTGGATAAGAGACAGATGGATTGTTAGAAATAACTAATTTAATATCTTGCAGAGTCAGATAGGACTTAGCATGCACACACACACACATTTACAGTATATACAGTAAAACACTAGGCAGAAAAGTATTACATATTACTCTCTATGTATTCATAAGTATTTCATGTATATCCATATATTACTCTCCACACATTCACAGAGAGTACATGTTTTCTGAAATTAAAATAGGATTGAATTTCCACAATTCACAGAAGAACAGAACTTTCTAGGTGTTCTATAATTAGGTAGAAAAGTTACTTATAAGAAAACATCCAGAAATGTATCATTAGCTCTCCGAATGTGTGAATGAATCTGACATTTCCCAGGAGCTAATGAGATACATGCTTGCTAACTTGTCAAGCATTCTTTTCTGGAAATCTTAAAAAGAAAAGTCTTCTAAATCTGAGTCATTAAGGTGAGACCAAGTCAAAATACACCAAAAATTGAGAATTAGATTTCTGTTCTCTAATAGTGTTTCATGTGAAAAAGCAAGGTCTCTACTGAATTGGATAGATTTGACTTAGAATCCTGATCCTGTGGATGACTCGTTGTCATCTTAAACAATTTGTTCCATTTCTTGGAGTCCTGTGTATGGTGAAAACTTAGAAGTCAGAACACCCAAGACTTAGTCCCTGCTATTGCCAATGTTGTGACTGCTTTTGCTTCTCCCTTCCTTTTTGCATTCTCTCCAGTTTATTTTGTAACTGGTCTTTTAGAATGGAAGATTCAGTGTCCTAATTATCAGCTCAGATTTAGACCAGTTTATCTCCTAATGCTTGATAAAGTGTTTTAGTCCCACACAACTAATTATAGGCAGTGGAGAGCTGCTGGCTTCAAATTCATCTTGGATCTATCCCTTTAAGTAAGTATGTTTGAATTTTGGTGTGCATGCAGATAATTAAACTGCTTGCATTTGTAAAAATAAGCCTAAAAAACTTTCATTCATTATTTTCACTTTTGTGAACTATTCATATATTTTTCCCATTTATCAATCATATTTTTTCTTCATTTTTGTTTTTAAGATAGCATCTTTTCTCTAAAAATAATCTTTTATCAATTATGTTGTGAATATTTTCTCCCAGACTGTAATTTATGGTTTAATTTTTTAAGGATGTATTTAATAAATACTTATTCTTTAGTGCATTTGTATTTATATAAACTTTTCTTCTAAGATTAGCACTGTGTCTTGTTTAAGAAATTCTGTTCTTTTCCCAAGATAATAAAATGCTTCCCTAAACATTATTCTGAAATTATTAAAACTTTATCTGCCACATTTAAACCTTTAATCTTTTGAGGTTTGAATTTTGCCCTTGATACAAGGAAGGATTTAATCATACCTAATGATTCTCCTCTATTAGACAATAATACTTTTAGGTCTCTCAATTTGTTTAATTTGTGACTGTCATTTTACATATCATAATTTTAAATTTAGCTTACAGGAATAAACAAAATTTGATCATAAATTGTTCCAGAGCTAGTGGCTTTTTATTTGCTAAGGTTCCATTTAAGATGTTTTCATCTGTATTTATTTCAGACTGGTCTCTATCATTTCCATGTCTTTTTAAGCTCATATTACAGGAATAAATATATTCTGAAAGTTCACAAATTATGAATATACAGTTCAGTGAATTTGTCCAAAGTAAACATACTCACGTATCTTGGATCAAGAGATGGAATACTATAAACATCCCAAAAGCTTTCCTTGTGACCCGTTGAAATCATCATCTTGTATTCAGAGTTCTGAATACCTTTAATCACAAATTTAAATAAATTATAATTAAAATTAAAGCATTGATATACATAAAATTTTGTATAAACCTGAGAAATTATACTTTATGTAAAAAGTCAATCTCAGAAGATACATACTACATGATCTCACTTATTTAACGTTCGTGAAATAACATATTTATAGAGAAGGAGAACAGATTACCACGTTAGTGGTTGCCAGATTAGAGATTTGAGGGAGAGCATATAAACCTACATAAAACAATGCATGTGCTAAAATTAATTAAATCTACACATGCACACACACACACATACAGATATGAGTGCATTTGTAACTAGTGTAATCTGAATAATTCACAGTTTTAGCAATGTCAGTTTCCTGGCTGTAATGCTATACTATAGCTATGCAAGATCTTAATAAAGGGGAAGCTAAGTGAAGAGTGGAAAGTAAGTGTCTACATTTCTTTGCAATATTCTGTGGATACATAATTATTTTAAAATAAAATATTTTTAAAAAGCACAATTTTGAGTGCTTTATTTTATTTGTTTAAACAGCACACATATATAAGAAAAACATTACATATTTTTTATATACAGTTTCCTAAATATGTGCTTGTGCTCCGTTGCTAGGTTGTGTCTGACTCTTTGTGTCCATGGACAGTAGCCCACAAGACTCTTCTGTCCATGGGATTTCCCAGGCAAGAATCCTAAAGTGGGTTGCCATTTCCTCCTCCAGGGCATCTTCCCAATTCAGAGATCCAACCTGTGTCTTCTGCAAGTCTCCTACATTGCAGGTGGATTCTTTACCACTGAGTCACCAGGGAAACTCCTTCCTAAATACATTTACTGTTAAAAATAGTCTTATCTGGCTAATGTGCATGTTAGGAAAAATGAAAAATGAGATTTCATCAAAGGTTGATAAGGATGTAGAGGAAAGGGAACCTTTGTATACTGTTGGTGGGAATGGACACAGGAAACATTACAGAAAACATTATGGAGGTTTCCCAAAAAATTAAAAATAGAGCCAACATATGATCCATCATTTATTTTATGATTACCTATCCAAAAGAAATTAATCTTATCTTGGGACAGCTGTACTTCCATGTTCATTGCAGCATAATTCACAGATAAGATATTGAATCAACCTAATTGTCCAAAGATGGATGAACAGATAAAGAAAATGTGGTATGTATGTACAGTGGGATATTATTCAGCCTTAAAAAAAAAGGGGGATTCTGTCATTTGAGACAAAACGGATGAACCTGGAGGATACTATGCAAAGTGAAATAAGCCAGACACAAAAAGAAAAACTGCATGATATCATTTGTATGTGGAATGTAAAAAAGTTGAACTCATGAAAGCAGAGAGTAGAATGGTGATGCCCTGGGCTGGTGGCTGAGGGAAATATGCAGATGTTGGTCAAAGATACAAAGACTCACTAATGCAGGATGAAAAAGCTATGGAGTTATAATGTACAATATGGCGACAGTATCTAAAATTGAAAAGTGTATTCTTGTCCCAACTGAAGAAGCATGTCTAATGCAAAACCCATACAAGAAATAAGCCCCATATAGTTTAAATGATGAGAAGAAAAAACTGACAAATAAATTTACAGTTAATCAGTCTTTTTATCCCCTTGGATTTTGATGATCTGAATGTAATTAAAAAATCACATGAAATATTAAGACACATGAAGAGAATGCCAGAAAAGAATGATGACTCTTGCTATCTATTTAATACATCTCAACTTATTATCTTTCTTTATACTCATATGTTTTACTCTTTAGATTTCTATGATTTTTCTTTAACAAAAATGTTCCCATTAATTATATTTTTCTGTTATTTCTTACCTGATTCAGATCATGACTAGAAAGCAAACAATGTATTTCAATGAAGAGATCAGTAAAAAACTACATATTATTAAGTAAGAATATCAATTCAAGCACTAACAATTAAATTCAGAGCAAAGGAAAATAATGTTTAAAGCAAACAGAAAGTAGAAGTTTTCATAAATTTGGTGTCATATTGTTATTTTAAAAATTATTGCTACATTGTGAGATTGTGATGGTCTTCAGATGAGCAAAGAGATTTTTTATATTTGAAACACAATTTTCTATATGTGAGTATGAAGATACTCTACCATATCTGTACATTTATTGGGATGCATAGTTAAATAATATATTTAGAATAATTTTAATAACTGTAAAACCATTTGTACTAGATACTATGCTTCATCCATACCTTTATAACACTAATCCTCAGAATAACCTGAGATGTAATTAGTACAGTTCAAAATTAATCATGTCATGTATTTAATATTCAAAAATTATGAATAATAATACAATTAAATATTTCAGCATTAAAATCCATTTCAGAAATAAAATTTTAAATGCGCATTTGAAGCTCCCATTTTCCTAGACTGATAATATTCTTCTTTCTCTCTGTCCAAATTTGCTTTAGAATATTCCTGTAACTTTTAAAAAATTACTCTTTATGTTCTATTCATAGCCTAACTGTGTTTTACACTTTGTACTTTATATAAATCCTACTTAGGTATTTGTCAATCTGTTTTTGAAATTTTACATTGATTAAATTCAATACTGATTAAAACTTTGAAATGCATAGCTTCAGTACACCCAGTTTCATTGTGGATTACTGATTCATTATGTTGCTGTTCCAAAAGTTATATGGATATTGGGCTGGTTTCTTAATTTTAACACATACTAATCCATTCTTACTTTGTGTAAGGATTTTTTCTTAGATTGTGTGCTCAGTTGTGTCCAACTCTTTGTGATCCCATGGACTGTAGCCCACCAGGCTCCTTTGTCCTTTGGATTCTCCATGCAAGAATACAGGAGTGGGTTGCCATTTCCTCCTGCAGAGAATCTTCCTGACCCAGGGATCAAACCCATGCCTCTTCAGTCTCCTGCTTGACAGGAGGATTCTTTACCACTGAGCCACCTGGGAAGCCTTAGATTATACACAAATGTGGAATTGGTTGTTTTTTCTTATTATTTGTGGACCCTCCCTATGTTTGTTTGATGAATAATAATCTAGTTTATGCCTTGAAAATATCTTCTTCTAGATTAAAACATTTTTTGAAATAAAGGAAATTAAAATATTGTTGTAGTAAAATTTATCAATCCATGCTTTATTGCTTTTATGTCATACTTACATTCATAATCTCCAAAACATAAAAGTAATGCCTAGGTATTTCCCCTGTTCAATTCAGTTCAGTTCAGTTCAGTTGCTCAGTCGTGTCCGACTCTTTGTCACCCCATGAGTCGCAGCACGTCAGGCCTCCCTGTTATCACAAACTCCCGGAGTTTACTCAAACTCATGTCCATCAAGTTGGTGATGCCATACAACCATCTCATCCTCTATTGTCCCCCTCTCCTCCTGCCCCCAATCCCTCCCAGCATCAGGGTCTTTTCCAACGAGTCAGCTCTTCACATGAGGTGGCCAAAGTACTGGAGTTTCAGCTTCAGCATCAGTCCTTCCAATGAACACCCAGGACTGATCTCCTTTAGGATGGACTGGTTGGATCTCCTTGCAGTCCAAGGGACTCTCAAGAGTCTTCCAAACACCACAGTTCAAAAGCATCAATTTTTCGGTGCTCAGCTTTCTTCACAGTCCAACTCTCACATCCATACATGACCACTGGAAAAACCATAGCCTGGACTAGAGGGACCTTTGTTGGCAAAGTAATGTCTCTGCTTTTTAATATGCTATCTAGGTTGGTCATAACTTTCCTTCCAAGGAGTAAGTGTCTTTTAATTTCATGGCTGCAATTACCACCTGCAGTGATTTTGGAACCCCCAAAAATAAAGTCTGACACTGTTTCCACTGTCTCCCCATCTATTTCCCATGAAGTGATGGGACCGGATGCCATGATCTTAGTTTTCTGAATGTTAAGCTTTAAGCCAACTTTTTCACTCATCTCTTTCACTTTCATCAAGAGGCTTTTTAGTTCTTCTTCACTTTCTGCCATAAGGGTGGTGTCATCTGCATATCTGAGGTTATTGATATTTCTCCAGGCAATCTTGATTCCAGCTTATGCTTCCTCCAGCCCAGCATTTCTCATGATGTACTCTGCATAGAAGTTAAATAAGCAGGGTGACAATATACAGCCTTGACATACTCCTTTTCCGATTTGGAACCAGTCTGTAGTTCCATGTCCAGTTCTAACTGTTGCTTCCTGACCTGCATACAGGTTTCTCAAGAGGCAGGTCAGGTGGTCTGGTATTCCCATCTCTTTCAGAATTTCCCCTGTAGAAGTTTTTAAAAGTATAAATGTTACTCTAACAATCTTCTGGGCTTTATCCCTCAGTCTGTATCAGTAGTATTTGTACTATCATTCAGTTTTAAGTGCTTTTCATTAATATGGAAATATTATACATTAAGATTTATTTCTCCTGTATTATTTTGAATTTCTATTTTTTTATTATTTTATTTTCTGTGTTACATAAAATATGTATTTTTTACCTGTTTATCTTAGCATTTTGGAAGTTATGCACTCTACTTCTACCTTTAAAGCAGCTATTATTGAAATTATAATGCCTGTTTCATTAAAAAAATTTGAAGTGAATAAATTTCTTCATTCACTTTTAAAACCATAAATGATCTTGCAATACTGCATCTAAATTTTTCTCTCTTCTGTTTCTTACAAACATATATTATTGTCTGCTCTTCTGATTATATCTTATAGTTATCACCAATGGGAGCATTTTAGTTTTGCAGTTTCAACATTTGTTTAGATTTACCCATACACTTACAGATTTTTCTTGGCTCCAGCCACACATCTTCACTCTTCTTTGTGGGGTCGTTTTCTTTCTTTCTGAATAACTCATCTATTATATTAGAAAGAATTAATGGATGGCACAGTCACTATGTTTTAGGGGGCATTTTTAAATATTTTCTTATTGTCATTCTGGAGTAACAATAAGGATAATTATTTTTTCTTGCTTTCGATCTAGATTGAATTCAGTTCCTGCAATGCTTTAAATTTACATAAAGTTAATTCAGCATCACAAACTTATAGACCTTTCACATCTACTTTTAATATCGCTTGAAACCTAAAATTTTTTAAAACATAGTTAAGAAAAAAAAAGAACTGTGCATTTTACAGTGGCTTACTTAATGACTCCTAATGTAGAAAATTGTTTGAGAAACAAAGTGCAGAAAACTGAATCCATGGTCTGCAAAGACCATTATGGTTCTATTTAAACACTTGTCAGCAGCACTGCAGGGTATTACTATTAAGAATGCAAATGAGAAGTATAGAACTGAAGGCTGTATGAAGGATCCAATGTGGTTCTTGACATTGTAAACTTCAACAGTACCAGTTTCTAATTTTCCAGTTTGTTCTAGAAGTTGAGCAGTTAATTGCCCCACTACAGAAATTGTTTTGAATGACTAATTACATTGGTTTTAAAGTGATCATAAGTTAAGAATAAAAATATGTGCTTTCAAAAATGTTTCTAAGGAAGTATAAAAAGAGTTCTGAATCTTGGTATTATGAAGCCCCAGGTAATACACTCAGCAGTCATGAACTTTATTTGAGCATTTGGGGGGGGTCAAATGACATAACCTAATAAAGGCAAAATATTTATTTCTTTGTTTAACAGATGAGATTGCATGTTGAATTTAGTTCATTTGAAAAAAAAAACTAATACTTCAGATAATAGTTTTACTTCAATATTTTTCTTAATCAAATCTTCATAATTCATTTATTAATGCTAACATGCTATTTTGGTAATCATAATAAATTCTCTTAAAGTAAGCTTAAGTTAAGTAAAGTTAAAACGCTCAGTCGTGTCCAACTCTTTGTGACCCCATCGACTGTAGCCCACCAGGCTGCTCCGTCCATGGGATTCTCCAGACAAGAATACTGGAGTGGGTTGCCATTTCCTTCTCCAGGGGATCTTCCCAAACCAGGGATCGAGCCCAGTTCTCCGACATTGCAGGCAGACGCTTTAAGCTCTGAGCCACCAGGGAAGCCCTAAAGTAAGCTTAGCTGTTGATATATAAATATATATATATATATATATATATATATATATCTCACTATTGGATTTATTCTCAAACTTTACCTCCAAACACTATTGGACACACCAGGAAGTAATTTAAAGACTTGAACTTCAACTTGACTTTTACTCGCTGAGAACCAATTCTCTTATTACTAACAGTAAAATACCCACTTTTAAAATATAAATCACTTTGGTGAGCCTATATGAAGAATAGGGCATATAATAGCTCAATACAGTACATTTGTCCACATTCCCCTGGCTTAGTACTCACTAATTAACAAAGGCTTGATTTATTATTTTATCCATGAGTTTCAGTTCAGTTCAGTCACTCAGTCGTGACCGACTCTTTGCGACCCCATGAATCGCAGCACACCAGACCTCCCTGTCCATCACAAACTCCTGGAGTTGACTCAAACTCATTCCCATCGAGTTGGTGATGCCATCCAGCCATCTCATCCTCTGTCATTCCTAGAATTCAACAAATATCTAGGGTGTCTTGTGGCAGGTGGTTTTCTGCCTAGGATAATATTTGTGAGAAGAATTAGCTAATTGCTAAAAGCTCAAAAGTCTTTTGATGATTTAATCAAACCTTAAATGGTGACCTTCTTTGAGATAAAAAAGACTTACTGAACTCAAGTATCCTGAAACACAGATAACACGCAGACGAGTGTTCTACATACTGTGTAACGCAGAGGAACAAAATCCGGTCCAGGTCCAGGCAGACCCGATGACCGGGCTCTGAGAAAAGTGTGGGTGCCTCCAGAAGAGGCTTTCCAGATAGAGTGCATTATAGAAAACCAGGATATTAAAGGTAGTAATTGCTTCTGTGGTTGATGTTGACTAGAAATTGACAAGGGCCATTCAGCAGTATGGTTAGGTTATATAGCTGCTTCCATTACTCATTTGTTCCAATAAGTTAGCATATAATTTGGTGTGATAGCAAGCATATTTGCTACATAATATTTTATTGCATGATAGCTTCTTATGAAAAAAATAAATCAATAAATAAATTCCCAATCTTGCTTTCCTTTGGTCAAGAAATGGATATGTGTGAACAGGGACAGAGTTTTGAGCCTTCCATTTTCTCTCCTATTTCCCTAGGCTTGGACAAAGTAATGAGAACAATCTCACCCTAAGGTCCCATCTTCGAGTAAGGCTTAATGTTATTGAGAAAAACACAGTCTTGTTAGAGAAGAGAAAAAAAAATCATACTTTGAATGGAAAGTGTGAATCATTAATGACAGCCAAAGTATCTAGAGTGATGGGATGAGCAGAGAATGTGAGAAACTGCTTAAAGGAAAGGGCACTAAAAGAAGAATCTGGACCCTGGGTGGCAGTTTTATGCAATGTGAAATTGTGCTGGCCCTTAATTCGGTATCTGGGGAAAGATAACAAAACCTCCTAAAGTGTGTTTTAAGGCTCATATATTCCAGGAACAGCATAGGAAGAGAGGCTGGGAGATAAAACTTTATGAGTCTAGCTTCACAGTATATAAGCTAAAGCTGGAGACAGTGTGGCTTTAGCTTCTCTGTCATCTTCATCTTTCCTCCTCCTCCTCTATTTTCTTCCACTCTTCCCTCCCCTTTTTCTTCTTCTTTTAAAATATAATCACAGAATAATAAGGCTCTGAAAGGACCCTGTGCCAAACACACAGAGCATAAAAAGTATGTAGTGACTTTGTGGATACACTTGAAGTGTCAAATTTAAAACGAGGGATTCTTCAGAAAAGAAAAGGTACATTAATCATCTTTCTTGGATAAACAATAGCTAAACATTGAATCACATTGAGAGAACCACATTCTGTACTTGGCAGGCTCATAAAGTGTTAAACACAAGAGGAGGATTTTGATCTGATTTGAAAGAAGTATCCACATTTTTTAATGTTTACATTTTGAAAACGTTATGCTCTTTCAGGTAATCCAGTAAAATCCAAACGGAAATTCTTCCAAGAAAAGTAAATACAGCTTCTTTTATTAGGTGCCAATTTTTTTGTTTAATGATAAGCAAAATGAAAGGCATCTGTCTTAAAACTAGTGGCACAGGAAAAAAAAATCCTTTTTCTTTTGAATTAGAACTCATTCACCTATAACCAGGAGTCAATTGTTAGTAAATTATAATAAAATGGATATTCAAGAATAAATTAGGTAATTAATATCTTCAAACATCTTATATAGAACAGACATTAATTCTAGAGCTAGAGATACAAGAGGGAATAAGACAGAAGCTTTCTTTCATTGGAGCTTCTAATTTGGCTAGAATGGAGATAGATAATAATCAACTAAATGAATAAGAGAATAAGACACCTCCAAGTTAATGTATGTTATGAGAAAATTAAAGTTAACTGAGATAGAGGAACTGAGGGCAAAATATGGGTTTGCAGGGGGAAAGGTATGGTTTTTTCTTCTCTGAGTCCTTCAATTACCTCAATAATGGATGGGTGTAGAACCAGTTGGCAATCACTTAAGAGTAACTGGGAAAAAGATATGTCAGTCTGAAAGTGAATAAAACAATTAGAAAACATTTGGTTTAGGCAATTTGTCATTGCTAGGGAATAAGTTGAGAAACTAGTATTTTTTTAATGATAAATTTAAAGCAAACTGGTCATGTAACTTCAAATGTTGAGATGCAAGCAGGAAAAATGCCAGTGGATTGTTGTTTTGTTAATAATATAAGAATATTTTGTGGGGTTTATAAATTTTCATTAAAATGATGGACTTATTCTAAACAAGGTACTGAGAAATAGAAGAAAGGTGGTGAATTGTGGTAGTAAAAACAAAAATTGGCTGAATACAAGGATTTTATATCTTGGGAAGGTTTAAATCAATTATTGATATATAATCCCTTATCTAAAGCCCTTGGGACCAGATGTTCTTATCATTTAGCATGCTTTGGAATTACATAAGCTAATATGCTAAGTAACACATAAGTTAACCTTGTGTAACATTTCCAACTGAGATTGGAGAAGGACTCATTGATCAAAGAAAATTATTTTCCTTCATCTAAATATATGCAGGGTCACATAAAGTGAGAGAACCAGTGACTATAATGTGAGACAAAGAAAGTCAATCGCGTCAAGTTAACCACAAACTGAGTTTTAGCACAAAGTTATTTAAAAAAAAAAAAGGCATCATTTTCAGCATTTGAAATTGCAGCTAAGAGATTTTGAAATTGTATTACTTACATGTGTAAGAAATGTAGGCAGGAGTTTCAAGTTGTGGAATACATCAACTGGCTATTTCACAAATGGTGCTAATAAGATAAATGGTGTGAAAGTATGGTCATAAGATTGGGTGTTGAGCCCAGGCTTCACTGTGCTCAGTCTTGTCTCTTTGCAACCCCATGGACTGTAGCCTGTCAGGCTCCTCTGTCTGTGGAATTCTCCAGGCAAGAGTATTGGAGTAGTTTACCATTTCCTCCTCCAGAGGATCTTCATAACCCAGGGATCAAAACCCATGCCTCCTGCATTGGCAGTGGCAGGCAGATTCTTAACCACTGAGCAACCTGGGAAACCCAAGTAGAAGATAAGCAATGATTTATTTGGAGAGAAAAATAAATTTAGAGGCCAGAATTTTGAGCAATTTGTATATATGGACACTGATGCCATGAGGAGTACGACTGTAGAGGAATTGTGTAAACTAAAATTCAAAAATCTCACAAACAGGAAAAGTGACTTGTACATTGATTATTGATGGTAATTAGAAAAAAATATTCTATTTTTGATTAAATATTTTTTTGATATGTGCTTCTCAAGTAGCTCAGTGGTGATGAATCTGCTTGCCAAGGCAAGAGACACAGGAGACATGGGTTTAATCTCTAGGTCAGGAAGATTTCCTGGAGTAGGAAATGGCAACCCACTCCAGTATTCTTGACTGGAGAATTCCATGGACTCAGAAACCTGAATTCCTGGCAGGCTACTGTCATGGAGCTGCAAAGAGTCAGACATCACTGAGCATGCACAGGACATAATTTCTTTTGATATAACTCTTTTGCTCTTTTTTTAAAAAGCTTATTCTTATATTGTCTTTTAGTCCTTGATAAAATGACACATTCTCACATCACAAATCAAAATGTGGAATAGAAAATAGACAGTAAATTATATGTTTGTTTAGTGAATCAAACAAGAATTGTCTTAAAATCCATTTCCCCCATTCTGAGCAAACAAAAAAGTTATGAACTTCAGAAAGGAGAGGTCACTATTTGGACTTAGAGCCTGGAGTGGTAACTTGCATGCTTTCCTATAGCAATGCTTTTCCTCCTTCTTAGAAAAGAAAACTAAACAAAAAAAGACATTCTCCATTTAAAGCTTTGCAATTCAGGTAGAGTGTATATTGCCTTTCAAGAAATTATACATTGAGATAATGTGAGATTTCAAATCATCAAATCACATACAAGAATCTTAGAATTACACAATGTCAAACTTCAATCATAATTTCAAAGACATAAGTAGTCCTGAGGCACCAAGTGAAGCAGCAATATGCCTAGATTACAGACTAGTTTCCCATTTTCCTAACTCATTAGAAAATACTGAGATTCAGACATAATATTTGAGTTTTCTAAATGCTATGTGCCATCCCTGATTACATAAAAGGTAACTAGTATCATAATGCAATGTATCCATTTTATATATCAATAACTTGTCTGACATTTTCCAGGTAGCTAGGCATCCTCAACATCAATGGGCTGTTGGTTGTTTTATAAGCAATCCTAGTGAAATAAGGCATATTCTGCTGGTAAATACCATCAGCGACTTTAACAAATATCTGTCATTAGCATGTTTTCAAAGGGATTTGACCAGAACGGACTGTAAGATCTCTGGGTAACTTTCTTCTCAATTTACTCTCTTACTTCAATTAATATGTCCTTGAGATGTGTGTCTCAGTTATCTTTATGTAATTTGCCTTAAAACAGTTTCTGTAATATTTCATTTAAAGAAAGCCTTTTAAGATCCCAATGACCTTCTTGGTTTTGAAACATATACTGAGCATCATGAATTATTGCTACTAAGCATATTGATGGGCTTCCCTGGTGGCTCAGATGGTAAAGAATCTGCCCACAATATGAGAGACCTCGGGTTCGATCCCTGGGGCAGGAAGATACCTTGAGAAGGAAATGGCAACCCACTCCAGTATTCTTGCCTGGAGAATTTCATGGACAGAGGAGCCTGGCAGGCTACAGTCCATGGGGTCACAAAGAGTTGGACAGGACTGAGCGACTTTCACATACAAGCATGTTGATAGGAGCTATATTCCTTCTGAGACCTTTTAACAGTAAACTTCAAGATCACATATCTTGCTTTTTATTGTTTTGTTACCCATAGTCATTTGAACACATGTAAGATTGTAATAGAGTATGTAATCTATCTAAAGCCACTTATTTATTTATTTTTTCTGGCCAGTAATTCTCCATGAAATTGAAAGTGTCAGTTGCTTAGTTGTGCCGGACTCTTGGCAACCCCCTGGACTGTGCCTGCCAGGCTCCTCTGTCCATGGGATTCTCCAGGTAAGAATATTGGAGTGGGTTGCCATTTCCTCTTCCTGACCCAGGGACTGAACCTGGGTCTCCTGCACTGCAGGCAGATTCTTTACCATCTAAGCCACCAGCGAAGCCCCAATTCTCCATAGGTATTACATTAATTAGATGCTTCAGATGAGCTTCCAGAAATATACTCTTTTCCTATGAGTCACTATGTATGTAGGTTTAATTTTCATTTAGTTCTAGCAATGAACTTATAACCCTTTTCTTACAATACATACATTTAGAAGAAAGATAAAAATATTAATTGATACACAGTACATCAATTAAGTTATATTATCCTTACTTTTTCTCAACATAAATTATCTTTAGCCACTAACTACATACTACCAGTGACTGGGTAGAAACCAGATGCCATTAACTAATAATTGTAGAATATACTAGTTTGTGAACATAGGTTTTTATAAACACTGACTTCCAAGTGGCACATTTATCACTATTCATCAACTCCTGTGGGGATTCTTTCCTCTGTCCAATTCCAACCAATTGCTCTACACTATTATACTACTTTAAGGGAGTGTGTTACAACCAACCTCCACTAGTATGTGTTAGTTGATCAGTCATGTCCAGTTCTTTGTGAACCCATGGACTGTAGCCTGCCAGGCTCCTCTGTCCATGGAATTCTCCAGGCAAGAATACTGGAGTGGGTTGCCATTTCCTTCTCCAGGTATATCTTCCCAACCCTGGGATTGAACCTGGGTTTCCTGCACTGCAGGCAGATTCTTTAGTGTCTGAGCCGCCAGGGAAGCCAATTGCTCTACAAAAAGGTCAAATTCTGTTTTTAATCTGCATTTCAAAATGGCATCTGAGAATAAAGGTAAAGAAAACATAGGCATGTTCTGCCCTGAGACTTATACAGTGTTCCCATAAATGAGCACTGCTGTTCCCCACTTAGCAATTTTGACCTTTAAAGTCATTTTGTTCCCACACTGTTCAGAATGTCAATCGTCCTTCTGGGTGAGAGTTTCTAAGCACACTCCTGGTATTGTTGATGGGTCTGATGCTCTATTACATTAAAATAATTAGTCCCTTTTCTTAACCAAAATAGTTGTGCATAACATTTGCCCTGAGTTTTAGAAGGCTAATTGACCTAAATCTTTGCATCTAGCCTAAGAGCTTTCATTAGAAATTGGAAGAACACATTTTTGACCTCTCGGTAAAACTTAGTCAAATATCACCGTTTTAATTGGAGGGAAAAATTCAGACTCTGTTCAAGTGTTTCTGTCCTAAATCATAATCTTCTTAATTTGATTTGGGTCTCTCTAAATTAGGATAGGTAGAAAAAAATTATCTTGGTGTTTTAACATATAGGGTCATGTGACTCTTTCATCTCATTGATGAGGTGAGATGAGATCTCATTGATCTCACTGATGAGATGAGATGAGAAGATCATCAGTGGAAATCCTGTCAATTAATTTTTATGTATTCCATCTTGTTCTTCAAATGACATGAATCTTGTTTCTATTAATCAGCCCTATGGTAAAAACTGAGTTGTGAAGTCAGTTACTACTTTCTTTTTTTTTTTTTTTTTTAATTCCTATAACAAAACACAGAAGACACAGACTGGGCAGTCTTTACCACAGCAAGACAGCATCTGTCATGCGTGCTAAGTTGCTTCAGTTGTGTCCAACTCTGTGGCCCAATGAACTGTAGCCTTCCAGGCTCTTCTGTCCATGGGAATCTTCAGGCAAGAGTACTGGAGTGGGTTGCCATTCCCCCCTCCAGGGGATCTTCCTGACCAAGGGATTGAATCCACGTCTGTTACATCTCCTACATTGGTAGGTGGATTCTTCGCCACTAGCGACACTAGTGTTAACCTTTCTTATTTTTTAATTCATTCCTTTCTTTTTTTTCAGCTTTTTAAAATTGTATTTTATTTTTACTTATCATTTTTAAGATTTTTTTTCATTTATTTTTATTACTTGGAGGCTAACTACTTTACAATATTGTAGTGGTTTTTGCCATACATTGACATGAATCAGCCCTGGATTTACATGTGTTCCCCATTCCTATCCCCCTTCCCACCTCCCTCCCCATCCCATCCCTCTGGGTCTTCCCAGTGCACCAGCCCTGAGCACTTGTCTCATGCATCCAACCTGGCTGGTGATCTGTTTCACCCTTGATAGTATACTTGTTTCAATGCTATTCTCTCAGAACATGCCACCCTTGCCTTCTCCCAGAGTCCAAAAGTCTGTTCTGTACATCTGTGTCTCTTTTTCTGTTTTGCATATAGGGTTATCGTTACCATCTTTTTAAATTCCATATATATGCGTTAGCATACTGTATTGGTCTTTATCTTTCTGGCTTACTTCATTCTGTGTAGTGGGCTCCAGTTTCATCCATCTTATTAGAACTGATTCAAATGGATTCTTTTTAATGGCTGAGTAATATTCCATTGGAAGCTATGGTACATATACACAATGGAATAATTCATTTCTTATCTTTAAATTCTTAGCACCATGCCATAAAAAATACCATGGGCCAGAAAAAATTTGGTTAACATTCTAGCATTCTGCTTTGTAATCTTGTCCTTAGATTAGTGTGTATGTGTGTTGTTAGTCACTCAGTTGTATCCAACTCTTTGCAACCCCATGGACTGTAGCCCACCAGGTTCCTCTATCCATGGAACTTCCCAGGCAAGAATACTGGTGTGGGTTGTCATTTCCTCCTCCAGAGGATCTTCCAACCCAGGTATTGAACTTACATCTCCTGCTTGACAGGCAGATTCTCTATCAATGAACCACCTGGAAAGTCCAAATAATCCATAAATTTTCATAATTATATAGAAAATGGAATTTCACAGTATATGTGATTTGAAGTTTTTAAATAAGAATAGCAATTAGTTCTGAAATTGAGTTGACACCGGAAGAATCACCCTAATAATGGAATATTGTATAATTAGGAAGGTATAAGGGTGTAAACCCTTTGACTGTGTAGATCACAATAAACTGTGGAAAATTCTGAAAGAGATGGGAACAGGCAGAACACCTGACCTGCCTCTTTAGAAACCTGTATGCAGGTCAGGAAGCAACAGTTAGAACTGGACATGGAACAGCAGACTGGTTCCAAATATGAAAAGGAGTACGTCAAAGCTATATATTGTCACCCTGCTTATTTAACTTCTATGCAGAGTACATCATGAGAAACGCTGGGCTGGAAGAAGCACAAGCTGGAATCAAGATTGCCGGAAGAAATATCAATAACCTCAGATATGCAGATGACACCACCCTCATGGCAGAGAGTGAAGAGGAACTAAAAGGCCTCTTGATGAAAGTGAAAGAGATGAGTGAAAAAGTTGGCTTAAAGCTTAACATTCAGAAAACAAAGATCATGGCATCTGGTCCCAGCACTTCATGGGAAATAGATGGGGAGACAGTGGAAACAGTGTCAGACTTTGTTTTTGGGGGCTCCAAAATCCTTGCAGATGGTGACTGCAACCATGAAATTAAAAGACGTTTACTCCTTGGAAGGAAAGTTATGACCAACCTAGATAGCATATTAAAAAGCAGAGACATTGTCAACAAAGGTCCGTCTGGTCAAGGCTATGGTTTTTCCAGTGGTCATGTATGGATGTGAAAGTTGGACTGTAAAGAAAGCTGAGCCCCCCAAAATTGATGATTTTGAACTGTGGTGTTGGAGAAGACTCTTGAGAGTCCCTTGGACTGCAAGGAGATCCAACCAGTCCATCCTAAAGGAGATCAGTCCTGGGTGTTCATTGGAAGGACTGATGCTGAAGCTGAAACTCCAGTACTTTGGCCACCTCATGCAAAGAGTTGACTCATTGGAAAAGACCCTGATGCTGGGAGGGATTGGGGGCAGGAGGAGAAGGGGATGACAGAGGATGAGATGACTGGATGGCATCACCGACTCAATGGGCATGAGTTTGAGTAAACTCCGGGAGTTGGTGATGGACAGGGAGGCCTGGTGTGCTGCGATTCATGGGGTCACAAAGAGTCGGACACAACTGAGCTACTGAACTGAACTGAACTGAAGGGTGTATCATGTACTCTTAATTCTGTGACATGTTCAATTCATTTGAAACCTTCACCCAAACTCATATGGATGTGAAGAATGCTCAATCTACATTTTTTTCCCTCCAGCCATGTAAAATTTCTTAAAACTAAAGAGTGGTAATGACACCGCATAGCACTCAGAAATCTCCTATTTTCTAAAGAAAATGTCAAATTAATCTGCAGGATCAATTTTCTGCTTGTTGATGATTACAGGTCCTTCTGTTGAAAATTCTTGGGACTGGCAAAGCCTAACATTAGTGAAAAAGGAATATATATCTCTTATGTTTGGAAAGAGTCATTTATGGATCTTTTGTTGGTATATGGATCAAACACCCAGCAGGGAGAGTCACAAATCCACATAATGTCCCTCTGTGTACAATTTTGCATTTGATGTTCAGATTTAACTGACAGATGTGTAAAATCATACATAATTGAATGACTCCCTATTGACTTCACAGCTGTATTGTAGAAACTGGAGCCTGTGAATTATTACAGGGATGGTCAGCAAGAAGCCATACAACATCATCCATATCCATGAGTTAAGGGACTCATTTATAAATAGGAGCTTGGATTTATGTGTAACTTTTTTCATGAAATGTAATTTCTAAGATATAATCTTTAGTTTAGGAACTGCTCATAAAATTTTTAGTGGTTATGCAATGGCTGTTACAGAATTGAACTAACAGCATCAAATTAACAGAAATATGCTTTTTCATTGTTTTCTGATTTTATTTCCTTAATTGCTTACAATTCTTTTTTTGTAATACTCCTCATATTCATTTTGAAATTAAGTGATGCATGACTTTTGTTTGAATTACAGTAAGAATTCATTCTGTGTGTACTTTAAAAATCCTGTTTATTCAAAACTGCAAATCACCAATGAAAACCAAAATTAATCCAGAATTAAATTTGGTTGACAACCTTCAAAAGTCTTCTCTGTAACTTAAGTGAACTTTCAAAAATCTTGCATATCTGTTACTCTTCCTATTCTTCAGGTTGAATCTGAAAATTGCAAATGGATCTGTTCTGAACTGTGATTATCATTCAGGGAGAAAAAGCAGAGAAAGTGACATTGTTTCTCTTACTATTTCATGAGACAAACTGTAGAGTCAGTCTATTTCTTGCTTTAACAACAGCATTTTGTAGACATTAATTAAACATGATTCAAAGAATATCACAGATATCAATTAGGTTAGCTATTCCATTAAAAGGGATGAAAAGCAGTTAGAAAGACAGAAGCAGACTCTTCCCCCTAGTATCCCACACACTGAAATCTCAAGAAGTCAGAAGGTTTTTACCTTTAGAACTCAAGGCACATATGTTCAAACCACCAAAGTGTGGTTCCTACCAACTTCCCCAGTTTGTTCTTTGAAACTATGTGGTCTATATACTGTGGTAAGTTTTTATCTTTAAAATAAATCTTATCTTCCTTAATCAAGACCTCCCAAATTTAAAGAGGGCAAATGGCTAAGTTTTGTAAAGACAAGATTCCCCAGCCTTCCTTTCTGTGAAAGTGTGGCCACATGGCCAAGCTCTAGGCAATGCGTGCTCATTGGTTATAGCACAAGGCCCACTGCTTTAATTCCTTCTTCCACCTTATTTCTTGGTATACAAATGAAATAATAGAATCCCCAGCAGCCATCCTAGACCATGATGATGAAGTTCACATTCAGGGATGTCAGGATGATGAACTAGAAGGAAACTGTTCCTGAGCACTAGGGAGATAGAGTCTCATCATTTTTCTGCCAGTGTCTGTCCCTCTATATACATGAAAGGGAATAGGTTTCTCTTCTGTTAAAACATCTTTTAGACTTCATTACTTCCTGCATCCAAGTTAAATTCTGAGTCAGTGTCTAAACCTACAGCCATTTCTTGGGAAAGAAACATGTGAAGGAAGTTCTCACCTTCATAAAGTTTCTTCCTGTGACCAAAAAACAATCCTGGAGATTAGTATATAGACTTCATTTTACCCCGAAAATGGTCTGAAAATTGTCATGATAGGATCAACTTTAAACAAAGAACACACAGCTATATCAGAAGGGGGTGTAAAGTGACCAACATGAACCACATCAAGTATCCTGAGAAAATGCCAGCATCATAAAAATATGACCAATTTGAATACAAATTATTACTTTAAATTCCACCAAAATTATATCTACCATGTTCATGGATAGGAAGACTTGATATCTTTAAGACATATATTCTCCTGAAATTAACCTATTTGCAATTTATTCCCAAAAATATACGTGCTGAAACAAACCAAAAATAAAAAGACACAACTGAAGAATTATGTTGTATGACGTACCCTAATAAATGTGAATGTATATCACATTACAATTTATAAGTGATATTAATTTGGTCAGCATGAAATAGTTCCAGAATGCAACTTATCAATGTGAAAGAACAGAAACATACACATGTATATGACATTAGATGAGCTATTGAATAGTGATGCTGGCTCAATTATTTTATTTTTATAGGAAAATAAAGATCTTCATCTTATACAAACATATCAGTTCTCCATGGATTAATAATCTTTGGATTAAAGGGAATTTATGCCTATTATTTAGGGATGGTTAGGAAACCAGAGGAGTTCCCAGGTGTTGCTAGTGGTAAAGAACCCACCTGTCAATGCAGGAGATGTAAGAGACAGAGGTTCCATCCCTGGGTCAGAAAGATCCCCTGGAGGAGGGCATGGCTACCCACTCCAGTATTTTTGCCTGGAGAGTCCCATGGATGGAGGAGCCTAATGGGCTATAGTCCATGGCATTGGAAAGAGTCAGACAAAACTGAGATGGCTTAGCATGCACATAGGAAACCAGAGCCAGTGTGTGTGATACGGAAATAAAGGGGATTATTTTAAAGATAAGAGCTTACTTATTGTGTCCAAAGTTAAGAAAGTAAAGGCTGAAAAGAAAGCTACTAGAAGATAAGATAAGTGCCTTTAACCAGGGTCCACACATTGGTGCTGCTGAAGAGATCTGTGAAAGGTCTTTGCCTTCGTTTCCAGTGCAGGGCTTGGAGTCAAACTATGACTACAGCTGCCAGTCAAGGAGGAAAACTGATTTTGATCTCCATGCTAGCAGAATCAGCATTCCAGGAGGGCTTGCTATAAAACATATTTCTCTGTTCCAACTCCAGCCTTTCTGACTCAGTAGGTTGGTGGCAGGATAATTTGTGTCTCCACCAAGTTCCAGGTGATGCTGATCCTGTTGACCTGGGAACCACTCTTTGAGAACACCTGCATGGACCAAGGCCAACAGAGCCAGCAGTGCGAGCGGCACCAGGAGCTTGTTAGAAATGCAGAATCCCAGGCTCCAAACAACATGTGCTGAATCAGAAGTCACTTTTTTTGAGTGTCACTTATGTTTCTAAAAATATCTTCTTCTTTTAGAACAGTTTTAGGCTCACAGAAAAATTTGGCTGATAGTACAAAGAGTTCCCATATATCCCACACTCAGCTTCCCGTATTATTAACATAATACATTAGGTATGTTTGTCACAATTAATGAACCAATGTATGTGTATGCTCAGTTGCACAGTCGTATCTGACTCTTTGTGACCCCATGGACCGTAGTAGCCTGCCAGGCTCCTCTGTCCATGGGACTTCCCAGGCAAGAATACTGGAGTGGGTTTCAATTTCCTCCTCCAGGGGATCTTGACAACTCAGGGATCAAACCAGAGTCTCCTGTGTCTCATGCATTGGCAGGTTGAATCTTTGCCACTGAGCCACCTGGGAAGCTAATGAACCAATATTGATACATTATTAACTAAAATCCTTACCTGATTGAGATTTCCTTAGGTTGTACCCATTGTTCTTTTCCTGTCCTAGAGGCCTGTCTAGGACTCATATTATATTGAGGCATCTATGTCTTCTTGGGCTCCTCTTGGCTGTGACAGTTACTCAGTCTCTCCTTTTTGATGACCCTGCCAGTGATAAGTAGTACTGGTTAGGTAATTTGTAGTGTGTCCCTTCATGACTTTTATTTCATGAGTAAACTGGACATATGGGTTTTCAGGAGGAAAACCACAGAGAAGAACCGACACTCTCCTCATTTCATGTCAAAGATATATACTATTGACATGACTTATCACTGTTGATGTTTACCTTGATCACTGGTTCGAGATTGTTGTTGCTATTCAGTCACTCAGTCATGTCTGACTCTTTGCGACCCCACGGACTGCAGCACACCAGGTTTCCCTGTCCTTCACTATCTCCCAGAGTTTGCTCAAACTCATGTGCATTGAATCAGTGATGCCATCCAACCGCCTCATCCTCTGTTGTCCCCTTCTCCTCCCACCTTCAATCTTTCCCAGCATCAGGTTCTTTTCAATGAGTCAGCTCTTTGCATCAGGTTGCCAAAGTATTGGAGCTTCAGCATCAGCCCTTTCAATGAATATTCAGGGTTTATTTCCTTTAGGATTGACTGGTTTGATCTCCTTGCAGTCCAAATGACTTTCAAGAGTCTTCTTTAGCACCACATTTCGAAAGCATGAATTCTTTGATGCTCAGCCTACTTTATGGTCCAACTCACATATGTATATAACTACGGGAAAAACCATAGCTTTGACTAGATGGACCTTTGTCAGCAAAGTAATATCTCTGCTTTTTAATATGCTGTCTAGATTTGTGATAGTATTTATCAGATTTCTTGACTTTAAAATCACTCTTTTCCCCCCTACTTTCCATACTTTTCTCTTTAGGATGAAGTAACTCTGTAGCCCACACTTTGTAAGTAGGAACTTAACATTTTACTTTCTTGGGGGCAGAATGTCTACATGGAATTTTTGTAAATCTTTGCTTTCAGAGTTTGGAATTGCAGTGTTTATTTCAGTGTAAGACTTAAGAAAGGTAGATGGATGATTTTATTTCTGCCTAATGGTTCCCATAAATCTAATTACCAATGGCTCTGAGATTCGTGCACAACTGGAATATGTGAGTGCATGCTTATGAACATGTGGAATCCAGCTGTATTTGAAAGAAAAACCTTAGATTGAACAGCCACCTGTTTGGAAGCGGATCTTAATTGGAAGTTAATGATGCCTCCCAATAATTTACTACTTTAGCTGAATGTACAGTGTCAGCTGCAGCCCGGATAAAAAGAGCTACAACTCATACAGTTCAAAATGATCTGCCAAGGCCCACCTGGACTGCACCTGCAAAACCAGCTGTGGTTTGTTCGCTCTCACAGTTCGTGTCAACATTTCCATGCCAACGCATCCTTAGGTCTGAGTTTTATGGAGCTTTGTCTCACTCCTCCACTGATGGGGAATAGTTAAGTGGGGTTTAAAGTAGTGGGACTATTCAGTTTGTGGAGAATAGGACAGGATCTTTTGATTCAAACAGTAAAGAATCTGCCTCCAATGCAGGAGACCTGAGTTGGACCCCTGTCGGAAAGATCACTTGGAGAAGGGAATGGCAACCTACTCCAGTATTCTTGCCTGGAGAATTCCATGAACAGAGTAGCCTGGTGGGCTACCGCCCATGGGGTTGCAAAGAGTCAGAAACCACTGAGCCACTTTCAGTTTCACTTTTCTATCTCACAAGTTAGGTTGAAGAATCTGGTAAAATTTACCCATCATTAAGTGGGAAAGCAAAAGAATTGTTTGTATCTCCTGCTTTAGTTGTTAGGGTTATCTTCTCAGGATACTTACTACATGGAAAAAATAGTTGAAGGGAGCTTCTAAGCGATCCATCAGAAAAATGATGTAAAGCCTATTTCCTGCTTTTGACACAATATACTCCCTCATATCAGAGAAGGCAATGGCACCCCACTCCAGTACTCTTGCCTGGAAAATTCCATGGATGGAGGAGCCTGGTGGGCTGCAGTCCATGGGGTCGCTAAGCGTCAGACACGACTGAGCGACTTCACTTTCACTTTTCACTTTCATGCGCTGGAGAAGGAAATGGCAACCCACTCCAGTGTTCTTGCCTGGAGAATCCCAGGGACAAGGGAGCCTGGTGGGCTGCCGTCTATGGGGTTGCATAGAGTTGGACACGACTGAAGTTCTTAGCAGCAGCAGCAGCACTCCCTCATATATTTGTAAAAATGTGTAAACTTTTTGGATGAAGAAATAAAGACTGGGACAAGAAACAGAAGTTCCCTTTCTACTTCATCCAAATAAAGGCTGGATTGAGAAAAACAGTCATTCCTACATGGCTTGAAGGTAATACAAAGCAAGAATAAACAAAAGGATCTCAAAAGAGAAATGGCATCAATCCATACTGTAAAATATAACTGTCATCATCAAAGTGCTTGAGGGTTTGGACCATACATTATTAATAATTAGGATTAAAAATAAGGAATTGGTCAGAACATGTTAAAGTAATATAATTTTTAATGTTAAAAAATTCTTAGTACTTTGATATATGAAGACTACAATCTTATTAACATAAATATAATTTATGTAGCATTGTATTACAAATAATAGAAATAGAACACATTTGAAAATAATGAAAATTATAGAGAATATATGCATATAATTAAAATGTATAAAATGAAATAATTATAATCAATGTATCACATTTAAAACAGTCACTAATTCATAAAATCAAATTGGCATTGACAACATTCTGGTTCTGTCTCTGCCTGTAAAATGATATTCACCAAGCATGTAGGTAGGGACTGTGTGTGGTAGGAAAGTGGGTGTTAGAATGCCAAGGAAGTATATAATTGCAATCAAACAAGAAATGAATGCAACTAAAGCTCTGTTGGAATCCACAGAAAGGAAATATTCTTATGTAAATGGTATGAGGGTGAAATTAAAGTAGGTGCTTTCATATAATTATATATACACATATATGTACTCATATGTATATGTACATATGTGTGTTATATATATGCATATATCAAATGCACGTGAATGGAACATGGTTTTAAAAAGTAAAGCAATGGGAAGTTTTCTAGTAATATGCTAGATATTTGGTTAACCTTTGGATATTTAGGTTAACCCTGGCCTGAATTTAGGATGCAATAACTGGGAAAACAGATTTTTAATCCTTTTATAAATGTGAGAGTTCTGTCAAATAATAAGGAATTATCTGACCAATCTTAAGTGACTTTGGGACTCCAGAAAGGAAAGGGTGGCACCAAGCTGATAATTCTCTGAGGATATTCACCACCCAGCAGAATAATACTTAAGTTAAGAGACAGAAATGAAAATGCCAGGTCTGCTCTTGGTGGAGACTGTGATCGGAGACTTTACCCAAGCTTAGGCACTAAAGGACTATAACTCCGACATGGGCTAGAAGTAAAACTATCATACTCCCTTATCCTTTGGAGTTCCTTGGACTTCAATGAGACCAAAGCAGTCAATCCTAAAGGAAATCAACCCTGAATATTCACTGGAAGGACTATGGATGAAGCTCCAATACTTTGCCACCCTGATGTGAAGAGCTGACTAACTGGAAAAGACCCTAATACTGGGAAAGACTGAAGGCAAAAGAAGAAAGGGCAACAAAGAATGAGATGGTTAGATAGCATCACTGACTCAATGGACATGAATTTGAGCAAACTCCAGGAGATAGTGGAAACAGAATGGCCTGGCATGCTATAGTCCATGAGGTTGCAAAGAGATGGACACGACTTAGTGACTGGAAGACAACACAGAAACTCCCTTATCCAGAGAAACCTGAAAGGAAAGTTGCATTGGTCCTGAGCAGAGGAAAAGAGTCATTGAGCAATAGAACTAGAAATTGGGTCCTATGGAATGACAGTCACAAATCCACTTTCTAGGGTGGTCCATATCACTGTAAGCCTTAGATACAGGTACTTTTCCAAGATGATAACACCAGTAGGTGCCTGGATTGTTAACATAAATTCTCACAAACCTCAGGGGTCTCTAATCAAATTTGAAATGTCTTTAATCAAGGTTGAGAAGTTTGGCCATTAGTTCTTCAAATTGTCTGTCTGTCCCTTTCTCTCTCCTCACTCTGGGACTGGCATAATGTGTATGTTGGTCCACTTAATGGATCTCTTAGACTGCTCATTTTTCTTCATTTGTATTTCTTTCCATGTTTCAGACTATATAATTTCAATTGTTGATTCGTTCTATTGACAGCTTACATCTTCTGCTGAATACTATAGTAAATTTTTATTTCAGTTATACTTTTAAGCTTCAGAATATCTGTTTGGCTCATTCCTATGATTTCTATCTTTTATTGGCAATCTCACTGTGTTCATACATAATTTTCCTCATTTTCTTTAGTTCTTCTGCTTTCTGAGTACACTTAAGATGGTTTAAAGCCTTTGCCTAGTAGGTTCAATGTCTCTTTTCCTCACAGAAAGTTTCTTCTTTCTTTAAATGAACTAGACTTCATTGTGTATTTTGTACTTTTGCTTATTTGCGTAAAATGGATGTTTTAATATTGCAATTTGGTAACATTATAAATCTGGCCCTCCACCTGCTCCAGATTTTATTTTTTCCCCAAAATACTATTTTACTTTATTTTTTAAATTTTTTAAAATTAGTTTCTTTACAATGTTGGATTAGTTTTTCTGTATAGCAAAGTGAATCAGCCACACATATACATATATCTCCTCTTCCATGTATTTCCTTGCTGTTTAGGTCATCACAAAGTATTGAGGAGAGTTCCCTGTGCTATACAATAGGATCTCATCCATTATCTATTTTATACATAGTAGACTATATATGTCAATCCCAGTCTCCCAATCCATCCCACCCTATCCCTAGGTTTGATATTTTTGATTGTTGCTTTTGTTCATCCAGCTTTTAACAGAGATATCCTTGAATGCCAGAAGCTTAAACAAAAGAGGACAAAATAAAAATTCCTCCCTCAATCTATGTGGATTAGCTCTGTGGTGGGATCTTCCCTTAACACTGGCTAGACCACTCACAATCCTGCTTCACGCTCAACCTTTACGTTCTGCTTGTTCTGAGCCTTTAGATCAACCAGTGGTGAAAAGAGTCTTTTTGATCTTTTGTGAGCATGTGTCTCATCCTGGACTTGTGTACTACTTTGCAAATTCCCAAATATATATAAGGACTTCTGAATGTCTTAATTTCCAGATGAAATTCTCTCCACAGATTTTCCTTCTACTCTTGGTGTAGTCTGTTTCAACCATAATATCTTGCCCTTGAGAGCTTCAGGTTTTTCAATCATCTTACAATGTTTTGAGAAATTCTCATGGCTTTTCCACTTTAAATGGATTCCAAACTAAGCAAAATAGAGATGACGCCTTGTGTCAGTCCCTCAGGTAACTTCAGATATTTTAGAACAGACACAATAATTTGTGAATAAAGGCTTCTCTGCTTCCTCTAAAAGCAGTGAACAGTATCCCAAGTATCCCACTAGGACTGTGGGCTGACCTCTTTAAGATAGCTACTAAGAAAAATAAATGGAAAAAAAAAAAAAAGATAGCTGCTAAGTTGGGGACGTGAGTCAAGAGCAGTCTCACCATGGACCAGACCCAACAAAACAATCCAATAATTTTTAAGTTGTTTTTCTGTTGATTAAACATTTGCTTGAATGCTGTAAAACTCAACTCTATTTACTCAAGAAGAATAACACACTTAAATATAAATGAAAGGGCAAAAAGAATAAAGCAAGTAAGGATTACATACATTTTACTGCAGTAGGAAGAAGAGAAGAGAGAAAGTGACATCACAAATAGTGTTATCGACTAAATTTTTCCAAAATTGATTACAGTCACTAATGAGTAGATTCTAGAAATTCAGTGAAAACAGACAGTAGTTAATTAAGAAAAAAATCTACAAGACACATAAGAAAGAACCACCTGATGAAATGTAAAGATAAATAAAAGATCCAAAAATATTCAGAGGAGAAACATGCACAATTTAAAGAGAACAATAACTAATTTTTCAGAAACAATGAAGGTCAGCAGATAGACAAATAATAGCTGATAGAAGATATCATCAATATGTTGTAAGAAAATAAGTATCAGACTTGAATTCTATTATACAAACAGTTAAAAAATTTAAGAATTTTAATATTCTTTAAATAAATATTTAATTTTAAAAAGCTAAAAAGTTGACAAAACAAACCATAACTAAAAATAAGATATGAAGAAGTTACCTCTGTAGGATGGATACTCCTTCTACAAAGAAGGTTAGAGATTTAGAAAAAATGATAAGAAGAACAAATGAAAGATAGCGGGAAAGGAAGGGAAAGAGAGGAAATGTTTTTAATTAAAACAAATGTAGATATAAACAAAAGTCTTGCTAAAACAAGATAAAATTATAACCTAAACTAATTATAAGTTAGGTGGAGCTAGGTGGTCAGGAGGTTAAAGTTATCTAGTCATTTTTCTTTATGGCTCAGTAATAATGTAATAAATATATTATAATTAGGTTTTATAGGTTAAATAATTAAAACCATTGCAGTTTCTTAAGATTTCAAACTGGTAGAAAATATTATGATAAAAGAGTAAAATGATGAAATAATATAAAAGGTATAGAAAAAGAAACTATACTAAGACAAACAGAAAGCACAGAAAGTAATTTTGACTTAAACATATTAGTAAATTTATTAAAATAAAGATATTAAAATTTTTCAGCTAAGAAAAAAGTAGTTAGAGTCAATTAAAAACAGAACACAATTATTTCATGCTTAGAAAGACATAGCTAATATATATATACATATACATATAATATGTGAGTATAGTACTGTAGCTCTATTATTAAAAGACAATGAGATTTTACACTAGATATAAAGAAGGTCACTTTAGTGATTAAATACACCATGATTATAAATTAGTATGAATTTTAAAATATTGCCTAAATATAAAAACATCAAAAAGGACAAAAGTAGAGCAAGACACATAAAAATTCATAATCATATTGGGAGATTTTAATAATTTTAATCTGAAAAACAAGCAAATAAGAATATAGGGATCTAAAGTACATGAACTTCATTAAAAACACTTAATATCTATATATATATTTAAATTTTATATTATATATATGAATTTTATATAAATCACTAAATATAAGGTAACATGTGAACATTTAATGCATATAATAAGTATAGTATATGTATATGTACACGTATATGTATATGTATATATGTATATGTTATATATACATATAAAGCTATACACTGCTCCTAACAAGTACAATATACAAAATTTGTAAATACGGATTATTTAATGGTTTGTAATTCAGATTTCAAGGCTGTATATTGTCACCCTACTTATTTAACTTATATGCAGAGTACATCATGAGAAACACTGGGCTGGAAGAAGCACAAGCTGGAATCAAGATTATCAGGGAAATATCTATAACCTCAGATATGCAGGTGACACCACCCTTCTGGCAGAAAATGAAGAGGAACTAAAAAGCCTCTTGATGAAAGTGAAAGAGGAGAGTGAAAAAGTTGGCTTAAAGCTCAACATTCGGAAAACAAAGATCATGGCATCTGGTCCCATCACTTCATGGCAAATAGATGGGGAAACAGTGGAAACAGTGGCTGACTTTATTTTTCTGGGCTCCAAAATCACTGCAGATGGTGATTGCAGCCATGAAATTAGAAGATGCTTACTCCTTGGAAGGAAAGTTATGACCAACCTAGACAGCATATTAAAAAGCAGAGACATTACTTTGCCAACAAAGGTCCATCTGGTCACGGCTATGGTTTTTCAGTGGTCATGTACGGATGTAAGAGTTGGACTATGAAGAAAGCTGAGTGCTGAAAAATTGATACTTTTGAACTATGGTGTTGGAGAAGACTCTTGAGAGTCCCTTGGACTGCAAGGAGATCCAACCAGTCCATCCTAAAGGAGATCAGTCCTGGGTGTTCATTGGAAGGACTGATGCTGAAGCTGAAACTCCAGTACTTTGGCCACCTGATGCGAAGAGTTGACTCACTGGAAAAGACCCTGATGCTGGGAGGGATTGGGGGCAGGAGGAGAAGGGGACAACAGAAGATGAGATGGCTGGATGGCATCACCGACTAGATGAACATGAGTTTGAGTAAACTCTGGGAGTTGGTGTTGAATAGGGAGGCCTGGTGTGCTGCGATTCATGGGGTCACAAAGAGTCGGACACGACTGAGTGACTGAACTGAACTGAAGTGAATGCAAATTTCAACAATCTGTTAATGACTGAAATAATATGCAGTAATTGTAATGAACCAAAATTAATAATACTTATGGATAGTTAAATAATACCATCAGCTATTTTGAGATTGCAATGTATACTCTTAAATAGCAAAAGAGCCCCAGAAAAAATCATACTGGAAATTAGAAAATAATTTGAAATGAATGACAAACTTTTGTAATGCAGCTAAATTGATACTTAACAGAAATATCATCACATCTAATGTGCATATTGTAAATGAGAAAGATGGAAAATCATTGGGTTGGAAAGAATGTCACTCAGGGCACTGGAAAAAGTTCAAAATAAACTAAAAACAGTGAAACAAACTAATGTGTAACATAGCAAAAAATAATGAAACTGAAACAGGCACACATAAAAAATGTTTTATATTATATTACAATTTTCAGGTGACAAAACTTTGATAAATTTGTAGGAAAGTTGGTCAGAACTAGATGATAGAACATATACCAGCAATGAAAATGGACATTTGCTATAGCTATTGCCAAAAGTACAATGTAACTGTATTATGAAAAATTTTTACTAATATAATAAAATTTAACTTTGTTAGGAAGAAGAAAATGTGAAATAGAAAACATATAAAATTTATTAAGGAAATTTAATTACATTAATTAAATCATAAAACAAATGAACAATAAGTAATTCAATTATAAAATATTTATGTTAAAATGAAAACAACATTCAAAATATTTACCACAAATAAAACCCATGCTCATATGATTTTCCTTAAAAACTCTAAAGCTACTAAGGGAAAAGCAAGATACGTAGCTAAAAATCTCTTGCAGAATATAAAAAATAGAGAATGTATCACAAATCAAGTTTACATAAACATTATTACCAGTAACTGACATAACATGATAGGAAAGCAAAATCATGGCAACTCTAATTCAAGAAAATAAATGGAAGTCTTAAGCAAAATTTTTGCAAGCTGAAAAAATACATCATACTAGTTGGTTTGATCTCAGTAATACTGGATTGATTTTTACATCACAAAGCCAAGTGTTGCATGACATCTCAAATATAGCATGGAAAAATCACATAAAAAATCTGTCACATAAAATGAAGAGAGGGCTTTTGATTAACTATAATACATATCCATGATTAAAAGATACTCAGAAAATTAAAATAAAAGTGAAACTTCCATTACCTGAACATTATCTTCAAAAGCCAATAACAAACATCTTATCAATTGTGAAATGAATCTTTTCTTTGAAATCAGGAAAGAAACAAAATGCCATAAATGGTCTTCCTTTTAACAATGAGCTATAAGGTTTGGTCAGTTTCTCAAATGTTTAAAAGCTTATTCATTATCATTCTAATTCTAATATATAAACACATACATGCATGAATACACATACATGTATACACATATGACAATAATAGCATTTACTTGTGGCTTCTTTTTTATTTATATGGATGAACTTGTCCATTATGTATTCTTCTGCACTTGCTTCTTTCCCCAAAACATATGCTTGTGAGATCTATTCATGTTGTGTGTAGCTACATTACATTCAGTTCCATTTAGAAAATATTACCTCAATATATAACAATTTAATTTTCCATACTACTGTTGATGGAAATTCGAGTTATTTTCAGCTTGAGGCTTTTATTAACAATACTGTTATAAAACATTCCAACACCTTGATGCATATGCACAAGGAGAGCTAGAGTTAAGTCAGGGTAGCTTATCCTGAACTGGAATAGCTGTCATACCATACATGGATTGTCAGTGCTGACTGTTTTTCAAAATCACTGTACCATTTTACACTCTCTAGAGCAAAGTGAAAGAATTTCATTTTTCTGCATGTTATAGCTCACTGTAGTCCATGGAGTTGCAAAGAATCAGATTCGACTGAGTAACTGAACTGAACTGACATGGTATAGCCCATGGCATTTACTATACTCAAATTTTTAAAAATTATAATATACTAGATGTAATCTTGCTTCAAATGATTTTTGACCATTGAATAGCCCTTTTTTGAACTGTCTGTTGAAAGCTTGTTCATTTTTTTTTTTTTTTGCCTTTGTTAATTTAAAATGTATCTTGTGTTCACTTAGATCAATAGATCTACGGATAGCCACCCACACCCAGATGTATGGCGAGGTTGTGTACATGTATACATGGAGAGTTTAAAAGCAAAATATATGTATATACATAGTGTTTATATATGGGCTTTCTTTGCTTCCAATCTGATCACATGAACCACAGCCTTGTCTAACTCAGTGAAACTAAGCCATGGCATGTAGGGCAACCCAAGACAGATGGGTCATGTTGGAGAGTTCTGACAGAATGTGGTCCACTGGAGAAGGGAATGGCAAACCACTTCAGTATTCTTGCCTTGAGAATCCCATGAACTGTATGAAAAGGCCAAAAGATAGGACACTGAAAGATGAACTCCCCAGGTTGGTAGGTGCCCAATACACTACTGGAGATCAGTGGAGAAGTAACTCCGAAGAATGAAGGCATGGAACCAAAGCAAAAACAACACTGATCATATAGAGGTGAGAGCACTGTGGGAAAGTATTGATTCAAGAAAATGAACTCAGGAGGAAATTAAAAACATCTCTAGTGAAAAAGGTTATATCTACATTAAATCATAAAGTAGAACTCTGGAGGTAAAAACACATGGATAAAGAAATGTAGGTATAGGGCACAACAAAGGAGCAAAAATTCTCTGTATGCGAGGATCTAAAAGCAGTTTGATGATGTTGAAGTAAAGCAAGCCTCAAACTGGTAATAGTAGCAAATAGTAACTAGTAACACATTTTAATGCCTGGGATATCATACAGGTACCTGTATATCAACTATAGCATTTAGATTTCATTGTACGAAAAATAGAGACATATGCAGAGAGAGAAATTAAAACCATGAGGCTGACCTCAAGAAAGAAAAGTCTTGAGTCAGTTGCACTGAATATGTCTGCTTGCTTTATACCAGGACCTCATTTAGAAAATAATTTGTAATAACTTATAAAAATATGTATTACCTTATTTTCTATAACTTTAAAAAGAAACAAAACCAAGGAAATATATAAAGAGGAAATTGGAAGGAAAATAAAGTTAAAATACAATATTTATTAGGATTAAGGGTGGGGCTTCCCTGGTGGCTCAGAGCCCTGCAATGCAGGAGACCATCTGATCCCTGGGTTAGGAAGATACTCTGAAAAAGGAAATGGCAACTCCCTCCAGCATTCTTGCCTGGGAAATCCCATGGGCTGAGGAGCTGGTGGGCTACAGTCCATGGCGTCACAAAGAATCAGACATGATTTATCAACTAAATAACAACAAGGAATGAGGGCAGAGTCCAAAATTTACATAATAAATTCCTGCATGTCATCAAAATGCAATATTCTAAGTTAGCTCTGAGTTTTCTAGACACTAAAAACATGAAAAGAACTAGTAACTTATGCCACAGTACCCATAAAATATACTCAAACTTTTAAAAATAACTACATTTTTTCAGAATGGAGACCTAATGGATATCACTTCTACGTTAAAGAACAGATTTGACATATAATGGCAATGAAGCACAATAACGAATTTTGGCATAGTTTTCTACAAACCTTTTTAATGGCAATGTTTAGTATGGTAGTCTAGGAGGGAATAAAATTCCATAATATTACCTACATAGATATAGGATTAAAGGAAATTACAAATGTATGAATTTATTGCAATAATCTAAAGTAAGAGTTGATACATATATACACATGTTGTTATTTTAGCTATGTCCTTTTAAAATGACTGCAGTCTCAAATTTATACTTAGAACATTTAAAAATAATTATCAAAAATATAATTTTATTGCACTGTGAATACATTTTAACTAAACTTACTACAAGACATCTATCAAATGATACTGTTTAGATTACTGGAAATATTGATTTCCTTATTGAGTTAAGTGATATTTCTTTATAGTGTACATACTATTTTGTTAATTATTAGATTAATTAGCAATAATGAAAACTGTCAAATATACTTCATACATACTACTTTTATTAAAGTAACAATGGAATGATCTGGAAAGAAAGTTAAGATAGCATCATGACAGCTGACGGAAAAGAACATCCAAAGATCTCATATGTTCTCTGTAGAAGGGTGCTTGCTTTGGGAACCATTGGATACAAACATGCCTGCTACTCTTCTTTTATTAGAGTCATAAAGAGCAACTGAAGCTCATAAAAGGTAGCTGGCAGATTTGTAAAAGATATAACAGCTTGTCACAGAGGTTTCTACAGAGCCATCTAAGGAAAATAACCCTTCCAAAGCATAGATAGGAGCTATTTATGTTAGAACTGCCTACTTGTCACAGTAAACTGAGTAATCCTCCTATCAGCTAGACTGTCAAATGGGACCTTGTTCTCTTTGACATTTTACTCAGTAGCGGTCAGCAGTCTAAATATGCAGTGGAGAATTCAATGCTTGTAGAATAAGAGTGTCTGATCCCAAGGTGAAAGGCAAATGATGCATATTTTTTCAGTGTGCCTACACTGGAAAGTTATTAATTTGCACTTGTTTTAATAGCAATTCTGGGCTTCCCCAGTGGTTCAGGGGTAAAGAATCTCCTGTAATGCAGGAGAACCTGGTTTGATCCCTGGGTCAGGAAGATCCCCCGGAGAAGGATATGGCAACCCACTCCAGTATTCTTGCTTGGGAAATCCCATGGACAGAAGAGCCTAGCAGGCTACAGTCTACATATACAAGTATGAAATTTAACTCATCTTGCTACTGATAATCCACTCGCCTGAAATAGTCACACTTTAATGTGACCTTTACTTGTAATGAACAGAAGGACCATTTAAATGTTATAATGTTACCTAAGAGCTAATATATATTTAGCTAATACCAGCTGGAGATAAATTCACTAAAAATAATTTTTAAAATTAGTTTCCAAGAAATGAATTAATCCTTTAAGGGGATATAAGGTGGCAAAAATAACTATTTGGGGGTATTTTAAAAAATTTCCAGATCATTTATGCAGCCACAAAATCTTGGAAGAAGGAGTTCAGAAAAGGTAGAAGGGATAAAGATCATCCTAAGTATGTATCAGAGCTAAATAAACAGAGACTGACTGCAGGGTTTTCAAAAGGAGCTTAGCTGGGAGAAAATAGAGTAACTACTGCATTTCCCTAGAAGCATTAATGGTGACTTAAGGTATGTGCTATATCATTTTGATCAAACCAGTCAATCCTAAAGGAAATCAGTCCTGAATATTCATTGGAAGGATTGTTACTAAAGCTGAAGCTCCAATACATTGGCCACCTGATATGAGAAGCTGATTCATTGGAAAAGACCTTGATATTTGAAAAGACTGAAGGCAGGAGAAGTGGATGATAGAGGATGAGATGGTTGGATGGCATCATTGACTTGATGGACAAGAATTTGAGCAAGCCCCAGGAATTGGTGATGCATAGGGAAGCCTGGTGTGCTGCAGTCTGTGGGGTAAACACAGTTCAACATGACTGAACTTGTGAACTGAACTGTACTGATATCACTTTTAAAATGTGAGAAGGTCAATTTCTATGATTCATCAAAGATCTAGGCTTCTTTTAGATCTCTATCATCAACATGGGTCTCTTTGACTCAGACGGTAAAGAATCTGCCTGCAATGTGGGAGACCTGGGTTGAATCCCTGGCTCAGGAAGATACCCTGGAGAAGGATATGGCAACCCACTCCAGTATTCTTGCCTGGAGAATCCCATGGACAGAGGAACTTGGTGATATACAGTCCCTGGTGTCGCAAAGAATTGGACATGACGGAGCAAGTAACACACACACACAGAGGAGTTTGGTGAGCTACAGTCCAAAGGGTCACAAACAGTCGGACACAACTAAGCAACTACATACATACACATACCAGTAAGTAAACACCATCATAAAGCCTCCAAAATGCACTGTGCCTTCCAGCCATATGAGGACTTCATGGAGATAGGTATCCAGAGACTCTGCAGTAAAAATGAAAAAAAGAAAAACAAGGTAAAGAGTGTGCCTTTTCCCATTAAGACTTCTTCCTCAAAGTTACACCATTCCACTTTTTGCTATTGTGACCTGTTTCTATGACTATGCTAAAAGCAAGAGAAACAGAAAAACTGGGTTTTTGTAACTGTAATCCAGCCTGGCTTCAGGGGTTCTAATAATAAAAAATATTTACCATAACAGTAGAGTTAAATATATTGGAATACTTCTTAAAGTCTGTAATACCTCACCTCAAAATATATAATTTACTGTGCTTCAGCTCAATCTTTTTGTTTTAATATCCTATGACATACTTTACATAGATTTAGATATAACTTTTCATTTAAGAGCATTGTTTCTGATACCATTTAAGCAGTTCAGATATTTGCTAAGTCAGTGTTTTCCTAGTATAAGAGACCTTGCTTATAATAGATATATTCAACAAAGGAAAGATTTAGACATTAACAAGCTTCAGTGAACATCTTCCGAGCTTCACGTAATGAGCAAAACAGGCATGGTCCCATGGTCTTACTTTGGTTTCTGTTAAGTCATGATCAACACAGGTGTAAAATATGAAAAACTGATAATAATATAGCTGAAATTCTGAATTTCCCCAAATGGAGAATAATTTAGACAGCAATGCTGAGATCTGATTTCCAGAAACGAAATTTGTGTATTTCCTACATAAGCAGTTTAAATTGATAGGAGTATCACAGCCAGATAACTAAATATTACTTCAAGGACAAAAGTTATCTATCCACAGAACACCTTCAAATGCAGTAGCTTTATGATCACATGAAGATACCTAGAGCGTAAGCACCATCATGAAAGCATGGACATGCTGAGAAGGTTTTTGGTCCTTTTGTTAGTTTTTTGCCCCCAACAATGGATGATGGAGAATTAATACAAGTCCTTAGGGGATTCCAGGGCTTCTGAGGTGACTGCGTGGTAAAGAACCCGCCTCCCAATGCAGGAGACATGAGACATGGGTTTAATCTCTGGGCCGGGAAGATCCACTGGTGGAAAGCATGGCAACTCACTCCAGTATTCTTGCCTGAAGATTCCTCATGGACAGAGGAGCCTGGTGGGCTACAATCCACAGGGTCGCAGAGTCAGATACAACTTAACAACTAAACAACAACAACAAATACAAATCCCTAGTCTGACAGAGTTAGGCACTATGGAGAAGGCATTAGAATCAATTTTGGTTCTCTTTGGGGGACAAAATGCACCTCAGTGATGCATCCTGAACTAAAATAAGATGATTAGGCTCAAAAATACTTTTGGAAGGGCAGTGTTAGTCAAATTATTTAAACCCAGCTGAATGCCAGTGAATAACAAAGTACCATGTTGCCCTCAAAAGACAGGACCCATTTTGACATCTTTCCCCCACCCTTTTTTTTTTTTTATTTTTTTATTTTTTTATTTTTTTTTTTAATTTTTTTATTAGTTGGAGGCTAATTACTTCACAACATTTCAGTGGGTTTTGTCATACATTGATATGAATCAGCCATAGATTTACACTTATTCCCCATCCCGATCCCCCCTCCCACCTCCCTCTTCACCCGACTCCTCTGGGTCTTCCCAGTGCACCAGGCCCGAGCACTTGTCTCATGCATCCCACCTGGGCTGGTGATCTGTTTCACCATAGATAGTATACATGCTGTTCTTTTGAAACATCCCACCCTCACATTCTCCCACAGAGTTCAAAAGTCTGTTCTGTATTTCTGTGTCTCTTTTTCTGTTTTGCATATAGGGTTATCATTACCATCTTTCTAAATTCCATATATATGTGTTAGTATGCTGTAATGTTCTTTATCTTTCTGGCTTACTTCACTCTGTATAATGGGCTCCAGTTTCATCCATCTCATTAGGACTGATTCAAATGAATTCTTTTTGACAGCTGAGTAATATTCCATGGTGTATATGTACCACAGCTTCCTTATCCATTCATCTGCTGATGGGCATCTAGGTTGCTTCCATGTCCTGGCTATTATAAACAGTGCTGCAATGAACATTGGGGTGCACGTGTCTCTTTCAGATCTGGTTTCCTCAGTGTGTATGCCCAAAAGTGGGATTGCTGGGTCATATGGCAGTTCTATTTCCAGTTTTTTAAGGAATCTCCACACTGTTTTCCATAGTGGCTGTACTAGTTTGCATTCCCACCAACAGTGTAAGAGGGTTCCCTTTTCTCCACACCCTCTCCAGCATTTATTGCTTGTAGTCTTTTGGATAGCAGCCATCCTGACTGGCGTGTAATGGTACCTCATTGTGGTTTTGATTTGCATTTCTCTAATAATGAGTGATGTTGAGCATCTTTTCATGTGTTTGTTAGCCATCTGTATGTCTTCTTTGGAGAAATGTCTGTTTAGTTCTTTGGCCCATTTTTTGATTGGGTCATTTATTTTTCTGGAATTGAGCTTCAGGAGTTGCTTGTATATTTTTGAGATTAATCCTTTGTCTGTTTCTTCATTTGCTATTATTTTCTCCCAATCTGACGGCTGTCTTTTCACCTTACTTATAGTTTCCTTTGTAGTGCAAAAGCTTTTAAGTTTCATTAGATCCCATTTGTTTAGTTTTGCTTTTATTTCCAATATTCTGGGAGGTGGGTCATAGAGGATCTTGCTGTGATTTATGTCAGAGAGTGTTTTGCCTATGTTCTCCTCTAGGAGTTTTATAGTTTCTGGTCTTACATTTAGATCTTTAATCCATTTTGAGTTTATTTTTGTGTATGGTGTTAGAAAGTGTTCTAGTTTCATTCTTTTACAAGTGGTTGACCAGTTTTCCCAGCACCACTTGTTAAAGAGGTTGTCTTTTTTCCATTGTATATCCTTGCCTCCTTTGTCAAAGATAAGGTGTCCATAGGTTCGTGGATTTATCTCTGGGCTTTCTATTCTGTTCCATTGATCTATATTTCTGTCTTTGTGCCAGTACCATACTGTCTTGATGACTGTGGCTTTGTAGTAGAGTCTGAAGTCAGGCAGGTTGATTCCTCCAGTTCCATTCTTCTTTCTCAAGATTACTTTGGCTATTCGAGGTTTTTTGTATTTCCATACAAATTGTGAAATTCTTTGGTCTAGTTCTGTGAAAAATACCGTTGGTAGCTTGATAGGGATTGCATTGAATCTATAGATTGCTTTGGGTAGAATAGCCATTTTGACAATATTGATTCTTCCAATCCATGAACACGGTATGTTTCTCCATCTGTTTGTGTCCTCTTTGATTTCTTTCATCAGTGTTTTATAGTTTTCTATGTATAGGTCTTTTGTTTCTTTAGGTAGATATACTCCTAAGTATTTTATTCTTTTTGTTGCAATGGTGAATGGTATTGTTTCCTTAATTTCTCTTTCTGTTTTTTCATTGTTAGTATATAGGAATGCAAGGGATTTCTGTGTGTTAATTTTATATCCTGCAACTTTACTATATTCATTGATTAGTTCTAGTAATTTTCTGGTAGAGTCTTTAGGGTTTTCTATGTAGAGGATCATGTCATCTGCAAACAGTGAGAGTTTCACTTCTTCTTTTCCTATCTGGATTCCTTTTACTTCTTTTTCTTCTCTGATTGCTGTGGCCAAAACTTCCAACACTATGTTGAACAGTAGTGGTGACAGTGGGCACCCTTGTCTTGTTCCTGATTTCAGGGGGAATGCTTTCAATTTTTCACCATTGAGGGTGATGCTTGCTGTGGGTTTGTCATATATGGCTTTTATAATGTTGAGGTATGTTCCTTCTATTCCTGCTTTTTGGAGAGTTTTAATCATAAATGAGTGTTGAATTTTGTCAAAGGCTTTCTCTGCATCTATTGAGATAATCATATGGTTTTTATCTTTCAATTTGTTAATGTGGTGTATTACGTTGATTGATTTGCGGATATTGAAGAATCCTTGCATTCCTGGGATAAAGCCCACTTGGTCGTGGTGTATGATTTTTTTAATATGTTGTTGGATTCTGTTTGCTAGAATTTTGTTAAGGATTTTTGCATCTATGTTCATCAGTGATATTGGCCTGTAGTTTTCTTTTTTTGTGGCATCTTTGTCTGGTTTTGGAATTAGGGTGATGGTGGCCTCATAGAATGAGTTTGGAAGTTTACCTTCTTCTGCAATTTTCTGGAAGAGTTTGAGTAAGGTAGGTGTTAGCTCTTCTCTAAATTTTTGGTAGAATTCAGCTGTGAAGCCATCTGGTCCTGGGCTTTTGTTTGCTGGAAGATTTTTGATTACACTTTCGATTTCCTTGCCTGTGATGGGTCTGTTAAGATCTTCTATTTCTTCCTGGTTCAGTTTTGGAAAGTTATACTTTTCTAAGAATTTGTCCATTTCATCCAAGTTGTCCATTTTATTGGCATAGAGCTGCTGGTAGTAGTCTCTTATGATCCTTTGTATTTCAGTGTTGTCTGTTGTGATCTCTCCATTTTCATTTCTAATTTTGTTAATTTGGTTCTTCTCTCTTTGCTTCTTAATGAGTCTTGCTAATGGTTTGTCAATTTTGTTTATTTTTTCAAAAAACCAGCTTTTAGCTTTGTTGATTTTTGCTATGGTCTCTTTAGTTTCTTTTGCATTTATTTCTGCCCTGATTTTTAAGATTTCTTTCCTTCTGCTAACCCTGGGGTTCTTCATTTCTTCCTTCTCTAATTGCTTTAGGTGTAGAGTTAGGTTATTTATTTGGCTTTTTTCTTGTTTCTTGATGTAAGCCTGTAATGCTATGAACTTTCCCCTTAGCACTGCTTTTACAGTGTCCCATAGGTTTTGGGTTGTTGTGTTTTCATTTTCATTCATTTCTATACATATTTTGATTTCTTTTTTGATTTCTTCTATGATTTGTTGGTTATTCAGAAGTGTGTTATTTAGCCTCCATGTGTTTGAATTTTTAACAATTTTTTTCCTGTAATTGAGATCTAATCTTACTGCACTGTGGTCAGAAAAGATGACTGGAATGATTTCAATTTTTTTGAATTTTCCAAGACCAGATTTATGGCCCAGGATGTGATCTATTCTGGAGAAGGTTCCGTGTGCACTTGAGAAAAAGGTGAAGTTGATTGTTTTGGGGTGAAATGTCCTATAGATATCAAATAGGTCTAGCTGGTCCATTGTGTCATTTAAAGTTTGTGTTTCCTTGTTAATTTTCTGTGTAGTTGATCTATCCATAGTTGTGAGTGGGGTATTAAAGTCTCCCACTATTATTGTGTTACTATTAATTTCCTCTTTCATACTTGTTAGTGTTTGCCGTACATATTGCGGTGCTCCTATGTTGGGTGCATATATATTTATAATTGTTATATCTTCTTCTTGGATTGATCCTTTGATCATTATGTAGTGTCCTTCTTTGTCTCTTTTCACAGCTTTTATTTGAAAGTCTATTTTATCTGATATGAGTATTGCGACTCCTGCTTTCTTTTGGTCTCCGTTTGCATGAAATATTTTTTTCCAGCCCTTCACTTTCAGTCTGTATGTGTCTCTTGTTTTGAGGTGGGTCTCTTGTAGACAGCATATATAGGGGTCTTGTTTTTGTATCCATTCAGCCAATCTTTGTCTTTTGGTTGGGGCATTCAACCCATTTACATTTAAGGTAATTATTGATAGGTGTGGTCCCGTTGCCATTTACTTTGTTGTTTTGGGTTCACGTTTATACAACCTTTCTGCATTTCCTGTCTAGAGAAGATCCTTTAGCATTTGTTGAAGAGCTGGTTTGGTAGTGCTGAATTCTCTCAGCTTTTGCTTATCTGTAAAGCTTTTGAGTTCTCCTTCATATCTGAATGAGATCCTTGCTGGATACAGTAATCTAGGTTGTAGGTTATTCTCTTTCATTACTTTCAGGACGTCCTGCCATTCCCTTCTGGCCTGGAGGGTTTCTATTGATAGATCAGCTGTTATCCTTATGGGAATCCCTTTGTGTGTTATTTGTTGTTTTTCCCTTGCTGCTTTTAATATTTGTTCTTTGTGTTTGATCTTTGTTAGTTTGATTAATATGTGTCTTGGGGTGTTTCGCCTTGGGTTTATCCTGTTTGGAACTCTCTGGGTTTCTTGGACTTGGGTGGCTATTTCCTTCCCCATTTTAGGGAAGTTTTCAGCTATTATCTCCTCGAGTATTTTCTCATGGCCTTTCTTTTTGTCTTCTTCTTCTGGAACTCCTATGATTCGAATGTTGGGGCGTTTCACATTGTCCCAGAGGTCCCTGAGGTTGTCCTCATTTCTTTTGATCCTTTTTTCTTTTTTCCTCTCTGCTTCATTTATTTCCACCATTTTATCTTCTATCTCACTTATCCTATCTTCTGCCTCCGTTATTCTACTCTTGGTTCCCTCCAAAGTGTTTTTGATCTCATTCATTGCATTATTCATTTTTAATTGACTCTTTTTTATTTCTTCTAGGTCTTTATTAAACAATTCTTGTATCTTTTCAATCTTTGTTTCCAGGCTATTTATCTGTAACTCCATTTTGTTTTCAAGATTTTGGATCATTTTTATTATCATTATTCTAAATTCTTTTTCAGGTAGATTCCCTATCTCCTCCTCTTTTGTTTGACTTGGTGGGCATTTTTCTTGTTCCTTTACCTGTTGGGTATTTCTTTGCCTTTTCATCTTGTTTAGATTGCTGTGTCTGGAGTGGACTTTCTGTATTCTGGAGGTCTGTGGTTCCTTTTTATTGTGGAGGATTTACCCAGTGGGTGGGGTTGGACGTTTGGCTTGTCAAGGTTTCCTGGTTAGGGAAGCTTGCGTCAGTGTACTGGTGCGTGGAACTTGATTTCTTCTCTTTGGAGAGCAATGGAGTGCCCAGTAATGAGTTTTGAGTTGGGTCTATGTGTTAGGTGTGACCTTGGGTAGCCTGTATGTTGACATTCAGGGCTATGTTCCTGTGTTGCTGGAGAATTTGCGTGGTATGTCTTGCTCTAAAACTTATTGGCTCTTGGGTGGTGGTTGGTTTCAGTGTAGGTATGGAGGCTTTTGGACAGTCACTTATCACTTAAAGTTCCATGTAGTCAGGAGTTTTCTGGTGTTCTCAGGTTTTGGGCTTAAGTTTCCTGCCTCTGGATTTCAGTTTTATTCTTCCTGTAGTCTCAGGACTTCTCCAACTATACAGCTCTGATAATTAAACTTCTAGGTTAATGGCGAAAAGATTCTCCCCCGTTAGGGACACCCAGAGAGGTTCACAGAGTTACATGAACAGGAGAAAAGGGAGGAGGGAGATAAAGATGAGTAGGAGGAGAAAAAGGGGGACTCAAGAGGAGAGAGACAGATCTACGCAGCTGTCTGTTCCCAGAGTGTTCTCGTATCTCAGACACCTACAAGGATTCACAGAATTGGATGGGGAAGAGAAGGGGAAAAGAGGAAATAGAGGTGTTCTGAGGTAGAAAACAGAGAGTCAAGATTGGGAGGGAATAATCTTCGGTTTAAAGATAGGGCTTCTCTTTTTTTTTTTTTTTTGTAAGGTTATAGTGTAGTGAAGATGAAAATGAAGAGTAGTAGAGGAGTACTAGAGGACTTTAAAAGAAATAAGAGAAAAAGAAAAATAGAAAATAGAAGAGAAAAAGGAAAGAAAAAAAAAAGAAGAAAAAGGAGAAAAAAAAAGAAAGAAAAAAAAAGAAAAAAAAAAAAAAAAAAAAAGAAAGAAAAAAAAAAATTTTTTTTCCCCTAATTAAAAAAATCGTAAAAATCTATGAAAATGAAAGTTAAGGAGTAATGGGGGAGTAATAGGGAATTTTAAAGGAAAATAAAAGAGAAAAAATAAAAAAGAAAAATATAAAAAGAAAAAAAATTTTTTTTTTTTTCCTTACTTAGAAAAAATAGAAAAATAAAAAAAAAAGTAAAAATATGTCTAGGAATTTCTCTGGAGCTGTTGCGGTCAGTGTGGGTTCGGCTCAGTTTCAGATAGCTCCTCGTTCCAGCTTGCACTTCTCGATATCTACAGGGCCCTTCCGGTGAAGTCGGTGTTTTCTTCAGGGATTTTAATCTGTTGCACCAGTCCCTTCTGAAGCGGTTCCCTTTGTTTATTTGGCTTCTGTTTGCCGGTCTCTTCAGAGGCTCATTTCCGCCCTGACACAGGCGGCCGGAGGCGGACTCTTATTCAGGTAGCTAGTTCCGTTGCGCTGCTGGGAGGGGCTGACGCTGCGGGGCGGGGCTGGCGCTGCGGGGCGGGGCTGACGCTGCGGGGAGGGGCTGGCCCTGCGGGGGCGGGGCTGATGCTGCGGGGAGGGGCTGGCCCTGCGGGGGCGGGCTGGCGCTGCCGGAAGGGGCTGACGCTGCTTTCTCCGTCTGCGCTGCTCAGGCTCCCGGCTGTTCTATATGGAGCGCGCCCCGCGCTGCGCGAGGTTCCAGCCCTCGGGTGTTACACAAAAGCGCAGAAGGAAAAGCTGCGCCTGCTCTCTGTGCCTTCCCCGTCAGAGCGGTCCAGGCAGCCAGGGGCTTGGTGGGCGCGCTATCCCCAGGTGTGGCGCACCCACTCCCTTCCGCGGACCCAGTCTCAGTTTCCGCTGGCGCCAGGCGGGTGCGCGCGCCTTCCGCCCTCCGCGTCCCCAGCCCCAGTCCCCGCCCCGCGCCGGTCGGGTGCCTGCGCCCTGTGTCTCGCCGCGACCTTCCCCTCCCCTCTGCCTCCTGCCTCCGGCGGGGCTGGGCCGGTCCGCAGCCTGCGAGCTCTTCTCGGGACTTTCCCCGTCCCTTTGTTCTGCGAACGGCCGGCAGTGTGTTCCGGCCGGTTAATTTTCTCTCTTTTGGTCTCCCACAGTTCAAGTTGGCACCTCACAGAAGCTCCCCCCGATTGTCCTCAGGGCACTCAGGCCCGGACCCTAGCCCAAGCAAGGCCGCCTAAGACTCCCTTCCCGGGACGGGTCTCCGTCCTTAGCTCTTTTGTCTCACTTTTTATCTTTTATATTTTGTCCTACCTCCTTTCGAAGACAATGGTCTGCTTTTCTGGGCGCCTGATGACCTCAGCTAGCGATCAGAAGTTGTTTTGTGAAGTTTGCTCTGCATTCGGTTATTCTTTTGATGAATTTGTAGGAGAGAAAGTGGTCTCCCGGTCCTACTCCTCCGCCATCTTGGCTCCTCCCCTCCCCCACCCTTTTTAAAGTAGTGGTAGTAGTAGTAGTGAGGAGAGGAGTTAGTGATCTCTATAGTCAGAATCATTAAAAAAAAAAAGTCACTGTTTTTCTACTAATTGCTTGAACCCTTAACTCTTTTTTCTTTCTCTTTTTAATTGGAGGATAATTGCTTTACAATGTTGTGTTGGTTTCTGCCATACATCAATGTGAATCAGCCATAAGTGTACATATTCCCCTCTTGACCCTCCTTCCCATCCCCTGTCCCATTCACTCTCTCTAGGTTTTCACAGAGCACCAGGTTAAACTTCCTGTGTATACAGCAACTTCCTGCTAGCTATCTATTTTACATATGGTAATATACATGTATCAGTGTTACTGTCTCAATTTGTCCCACCATCTCCATCTCCCACTGAGTGCACAAGTCTGTGTTTGAACCCTTGATTTTAAAAGTCAAGCAGATTTGATTGAATCTCACTCATAGTGCAAAGCATACAGACACGCATAAACACTCACCTACAAAAGCAACTTGCATTTTACTTATGTGAAATTAAAAATACATCATTCACAAGACATATTCCCTTGACCACTATCACTCCTTTCACCTAACAACCTTGAGGAAACTGACTTAACAGCCCCTTCGGTAAAAATATTTTGCTCCTCTATGTGAACTGTCCTTAAGCAAATACATGACACTCAAGAAGCTTTTAGATTTTTTTATACTTTCATATTTGTTTAACATAATAATGCATATTTGTTTATATATGCTTATCAAATACTCAATTACATTGACAAAGACGCATCATATTTGCATCACAAACGATTTCTCTATTTTATTCATTGCTCTGTTTGCTAACTTCACATTATTTTTGGTATGAGTCGCACCCCAGAATCCTCTTAGAACTTGCCATGATTTTTTTCTTATATAATCTACAATAAGAATAGCCATTATATGTAAAATAGGAAAAAAAAACAGAAATGACAAGAACTGACATATAACTTTTAATTATACCTTACTTAGAAAATAAGAAATAAAAGCTTAGTATATATACATGTATATGCTAATGTACAACATAAATATGTTGACACTATAGTCTATTATACATGAAAATTGCTAGAAGAGCAAATCCCAAGATTTCTCATCACTTTAATTTTGTGTCTATATGAAAAAATGGGTGTTCACTAAATTTATTGTGGAAATCATTTCAGAATGTATGTAAGTCAAATCATTCACACCTTAAAATTATACAATATTGTATGTCAATTATATATCAATAAAACTGGGGAAAAGGCTTACTATGTAAAACTCCTTACTCAGTTTTCATAAGAGAATGTGGGAACAGGTTTATGTAATTTAAAACTTTACCATACAACTCATGAAGAATTAAATACATGTTTTATTACTATTACAATAATAAACTTCCATGACTGAACCTAGTGAAGAAGAACTCAGTCACTTCCCCAACCAAATATAGAATTAATTTAAAAACTAGTAGAGAATCCTAATATCACCTATATTACTAGCAAAACTGAAATTTAAAATTATCTATTGTGAGATAAAAAATGTATGATCACTAGACTCCCAGTCTAGTGTTTGGAAAATTCTGAGGGAAAAGCTGAATTTGTAGAGGAGACCTGGGCTTTCCTGGTGGCTCATAGGCAAAGAATCCACTTGCCAATACAGGAGAATTGGGAGATGCAGGTTCAGTCCCTGAGTGGGGAAGATCCCGTGGAGGAGGAAATGGCAACCCACTTCAGTATTCTTGTCTGGAAAATTCCATGGACAGAAGAGCCTGGTGGGCTACAGTCCCTGGCATCACAGAGTCGGACACGATTGAGTGAATGTACACACACACAGAGGAGACCTATTTACTAACAATATCACTTCCCATGTGTATTTGCTAAAAAAAATAAATAAATAAAATAAAAAGGCAAACTCACCTTATACGCAGAATGTGTGATAAACTAGCACTAACCAACTAAGAAACTGAAACATCACTGGTCACTTACCAGGGAATTCAGGTCATCTTGGCCCACAGAAATGAATGTTGAAACTAAAGCCTTTGGATATTTAAAGAAAACCTCTTTTCATGGGGCTTTCCAGGTGGTGCTGGTGGTAAAGAACCTGCCTGCCAATACAGGAGACACAAGAAATACGGGTTCTATCCCTGGGTGGAGAAGATCCCCTGGAGAAGAGACTAGCTATCCACTCCAGTATTCTTGCCTGGAAGATCCCATGGACAGAGGAACATGGAGGGCTATAGTCCATGGGGTCACAAAGAGTTGGACACAACTGAGTGACTAACACTACACTACACACTATATATCTTTCCAGGGTACTAAAGTATTATGGACTATTATTATTTTATTTTGGCAAGAAGTTGCATAATTGTTATAAATAGGAAAATGAAAAAAGGACAAACATTTAGTAAAAGGAATCTAATTCTTGTGAGCTTGGATTCTGTTAGCTGAACATTTTTTTCCTTTTTTTTTCCCACTAGGGAACATAGTTCAGATCATTTGTTACCTTAAAGTGGAAGGCTCTCGAGACAGCTTCTTATGAATACTTCTTGAAAGATCTTCGAGGTCAAAAAAGTGATTTAACCTCAGAGATCAGCCTCAAATTCTGTAGAGTGCTGAAAAAGAAAAATATAATTTAATTTCTAGGACATTCAGCAGCTAGGGATTTCAACAGCTATAGGCCTACACATGATTTGTGTCGTAATAACCAGTCATGACAGCCAAATATTTTTTGGACTATGTTTAAAAGTGCTTCACACAAAATCTTTTAAATATGCTTGGTAGCTTCTTTTGTAGCAATTATGTCACACACACACACACATACACACACACAAACCTGCATAAAAATACTGGAAAAAGTGATGTATAGATTTATGGATGTCCACAAAGCAGCATGTGATTGGCAAAAATGAAAAGTAGATACTAAGAAATCACAGTTACATTTACACAATTCTTACTAATTCCAGCTATTGATTCAGAACATGATATTATTCTTAATTTATAAGATGAGCACTATTTTATTGCAAATGACCATTTTACACTGTACATATATTCAAGGATCATTTCTTAATTTCTACTAGCTGGTCCTCAACTATTGCTCTGCATAAAATGCACACTTGAAAGCTATACCAAGAAATTTTCAATTTGATTTCAATAGGAAAAGGGAAAAATGTCTGCTTCAGTGAATATATATTTCACTTTTAGTAACAATTATGCACATAAAAATAAAGTTGATATAAAACTATCATTTCTTCAAAAAAGTTAAACATAGCTGCTTATGAAGAGCTAGACAATATGTTAGCATTCAATTAGCTCTGAGAATAACAACTGTTTTTTCATTATTTTTGTGACCCAAAGTTCATACAAAATTTCAGCTGCTAATTGGCTATTTTGAGACAATTGCCAGTGATTTATGAAGCTCTGGAGTCTCAAGATTTCTCAACAGTAAAATAGGAACATCAGAAGATGTCAAAAGCTTTACTCCCCAGTTTTAAGCTACAGAAACACAAAAAGGCTTTTCTTAATGACTACCTTAATTAAAATGTTTAAAAATACCCTAGCTTTAGGGCAGCATGGAATAGAACTTGTAAAACAGTGAATCAAATGATGTTGATAATCCTTTTATCTCATATTCTATTTTGCCTATTGTTTAAGAACCAGATACATAATTACTGTGTTAATGTTGATAATAATCAGAGGTGTTTTAACAAATAGTCACACATAAACAAAAACTAACATTAAAATACTCTGTTTGCTACATTACTGTTGACCCTTAAGTGATTCAGGGATTAGGAGAACCAACACCTGTGCAACCCCAAATCCTAGTTTACCCTTTCCCCCCAAAAAAACTTAATTACTAATAGCCTACCTTTCCCAGAAGTCTTACCAATGACATGAAAAATTGATTAACACATATTTTGTATGTTATTTGTATTAGATACTAATTCTTACAGCAGTGTAAGTTATAGAAAAGAAATTGTTTTCAGGAAAATCATATGAAAGAGAGAATACATTCACGGTAGTGCTATGTATATATTGCTGCTGTAAGTTTACGTCATCTGTTTAGAAGATACATTGACTGTCTTTATTACCTACATCAGTATTGTCTTATATGATACAAAACACTGTAGGTGTTATATGTATTATTAACACTAGACATCAAAAATGGAAAGATAATGTGAAAAAGAAATTCATATTTATTTACAAGTATAGCAATTCATGCATTGATAATGTAGTAGCAGCAATGTGATCGCTTTATGGTAGCCCAATGAAATAATTGTTTCGTTAGCCTATACAGTAATGCTACAAATTGTTAGAAATTTTTATGACATAAAATATTACAGTTGTATTCATAATACAGTACTGGAAACATTGTTACTTTTTAAAAAAGCACTTAACCTGTGATGATAAGCTGATAGATAACAGTTTCTCCAATTAGGAGAGAGAGAAAGAGGCAAACTATATGGTAATTTGAAAGTAAATCTACAATTAAAAAAACTGACACATTATTAATGTTATTTACTATAAAGTTTACTAATTTTATAGTGCTCATTTATATGATAACACTCATATTATGTTTATGTAAGAAAAGGCTGCATTCCACTTCACTGAAAGTCTTGCACACGAAGTTCTACATTATGATTACTTAGGTGATGAAGATAATGATGACACTAAGCAAATAATACAGTTCTTCCATAGTTATTAGATTTTCACACGAATATACACACACATAAAATCATGAAAATCATTGATATGTTCTTTTAATAGGTAAATAGAGATGGATAGATCCAGATATAAAACATATATATTTTGTCTAAAATCCATAGTTCAGTGGAGATGTGTTGGATGAAATGAAATAGGTTGCTGTACAGGAGAAATTTTCAACAGAATTTGTATTTGAAATCCTATAACATTTGGTTTCATACCAACTTCCTCCCTTCTAATCATCACCTTCACCTGTACTTGGGCAACTGAAACTACATTTTATTTCCCTTAATCTAGCTAACGTTGACCCATTTAGATATTTTTGGAATAAGAAAAAGTGATGAGCAACATGATTTTGTATCTATATCCTATTAAAGAAAACCCAATTATAACTATATTCTTTATCTCAAAATATAGAAATAAAAAATAAAAGCATTTGTCTCTGATCCCTTGCAAGTATATCAGCACTGTCTTTTCATCCTCATCTTAACATGAAAAGTTTATTTTTCATGAAAAAGAAAACAAAATCTTTATAAAAATTATGTATTTTTGCCTAAGAATATTCAGATAGATACATGATTTTCTCTCAAGTGAAATTGCCTCATTTTTAAAAACCATACAATTTCATAGGGCTTGCAGGAAATGGCAACTTGATTCAGGGTTAATCGGTGAGTTCTAAGAAAAATGTATTTTTCCTTGTAAATACTAATGGGATAAAAATTGATAGCTATGAACAGATCTCTTTGCTTTAGTGTTAAAAGTAGTGTGACACATCTTGACAGGCAAGAGAGAGTTAAGATAACAGGTAATAACTGCTTCTGGAAAATGAATGTAATTCAAAACTACATGTGCTCTTCTCCTGACTTGAAAAGATTCAAAAAGTATTAGAAAGATTCTTAAAGTACTTTCACTGCCCAAAAGTTATTTGTATCATTGACATTTTTGAAATGTCTTTTAAAATGCAGTTTTTATATATGACATTCTCTTAATAATATATTTAATATATTCAGTTGTTTAAGAGATTCTACTTAGAAGTGTTATTTTTTTTGAGAAAAGTAATCCACAACAACAAATTAGTATGAACAATATGCAAAAGATAGTCTTGTGTTTATAACCTAATCTTACATTGCCTATTATATCAATGCTTTGAAGTATTTCTATGTAAAATCCCATGTGCATTTAAATTTTATTTTACAGTTCTAAAATCACTTTTCTTTTTAATTTCATCTTTGTGATATATTATGATCTTTGAGAAATTATAAAACAGGCATTACTGTTTCTATTTTAAAGATGGAAGTAGTTTATATACTAGAATGTGCAAAGCATTGTCATATGGGAGTTAAAAACACAGTTTAGCTAATTAATATATATACAACCTTAAGGAAGAGATGAAAATTATATTCAGTTTCTCAAAACTGTACAGGGCCAATCCTTTCCATAAAATCTTGACAAATAAGATGGAGAGACAGGGAGAAATATTAGGAAGGTAAAGCAGGCAGGGGTGCAGCTTTCCTGAGAACAGGACCAGAAGTTCCTGGGCTTCCCTGGTGGCTCAGACATTAAAGAATCGGCCTGCAATGCAGGAGACCTGGGTTCAACCCCTGAGTTGGGAAAATCACCTGGGCAAGGAAATGGCAACCCACTCCAGTATTCTTCCCTGGAAAATTTCATGGACAGAAGAGTGTATAGGGTTACAGTCCATGGGGTTGTGAAGAGTCGGACATGACAGAGCAACTAACACCTCCTAGGCACATGACCAAAGAATAAAAACTCTTCCATCAACGAGTCCCTGCATCATACCAAGAGAAGATCAACAGAGGCTTCTCAGAAGATTTGAGTAACTTCACATAAACTAGGCTAAGCATGAACTTACATGCACACACACACACACATACACACATATATAAAGAAACAATTCATTTCATATATCTAGCATGCTGTTGCCTGTGAAGAACTTGCATGTGTTGATATTCTGAATATCGATTCATTTCAGTTCAATCACTCAGTCGTGTCTGCTTCTTTGCGACCCCATGGACTGCAGCATGCCAGGCTTCTCTGTCCATCACCAACTCCCGGGGCTTACTCAAACTCAAGTCCATCAAGCTGGTCATGCCATCCAACCATCTCATCCTCTGCTGTCCCTTTCTTCTCCTGCCTTCTATCTTTCCCAGCATCAGGGTCTTTTCCAATGAGTCAGTTCTTCACATCAGGTGACCAAAGTATTGGAGTTTCAGCTTCAGCATCAGTCCTTTAAATGAATATTCAGGACTGATTTCCTTTAGGATGGACTGGTTTGATCTCCTTGCAGTCCAAGAGGCTCTCAAGAGTCTTCTCCAACACCACAGTTCAAAAGCATCAGTGGCCAGTACAAAAGGTTGACTATTGATTTCATTGCTGTTGAGACCATCTCTCACCACTGCCAAGACAGCTCTCCTAGTCAACACCAACACCTCCCACCATTTGCTACAGCTTAAAAGATGCTGTTAAAATACTTTTAGAAAAGCGGCTTTATTTATATATGATACAAAAATGACACACATAAGGTATAATTTTATATTCTTGAAACCATTGCCACAATCAAGGTCATGAAAATTCTATCACTGCCAGAAATATGTTTGTGCATGAAGAGATTGTTCCAAGCTTTTGCAAAGAAGATGCAGTCAGACTGCACTCAATTGACTGGCAGTCCTGAAAGGGTCAAAGAACTTCTTTCATTGCATAAAAATAACTTGCATAATGTTGTTCAACAATAAAAGAGTGAAAATACAAGAACTTCCCTGGCTGTCTGGTGGGTAAGACTTCATTTTCCAATGCAGGGATCCCTGGGAGCTAAGATCACGCATGCCTGGGACCAAAAAACTGAAACATAAAACAGAAGCAATATTGTAACAAATGAAATAAAGACTTTAAAAATGATCCAGATAAAAATAATCTTTAAATAAAAAGAATGAAAAAACAAGCAAGTTTCAGGAAACAGTTGGCTTCCAATGAGAACATATGTTCTCAATGGATGAATTTTGAACATGAGGAAGTAAATGATTAATAATGATAACAAAATGTATCAAAAGATCCAAGTGAATCACAGCCATTTCCTAGAAATAATAAACTAAAAAATAATTTTTATAATTAGTACACAAATTGCAGAAAAATATGGTGATTTTGAGGGTTATTGATGGTTGTGAAAACAAGAGTGAAAATGATCTTGAAGCACAGAGCAAAATTGTTGAATTGGAGATCAGGATGAAAAGGTAAGAGGATTAAGGGGTAGACAACTTAGACCTATATTGTGAATGATGGTTATTCCTGAAGGGAAAAATAAATACAATGAAGAAGAGGCAATGATGTCATAAGTGACAGAAAATAAGTTCCCATGACAAAAACCTGATCTATGATAAAAGAATTGACCTAGTTTCATGCAGGATTGATTAGAAAAGACAAACTCTGACAAAGATCTTGAATTCTAAAGTTAAAGAGAAATTCTTATGAATCATCATAAAGAAAGAAATCACCTGAAAAGGAAACTAAAAATCAGACTGCCAATGGACATGTGAGTGGCATGAATGCATCTAGAAGTCAGGATAAGGGTATTTGTAGAGGAAAGGATTATATGTCAATCATTAAATCCTTACCCATAATTTAATTTACAAGAAAAATAGAGATATTTTCATAATTCAAAGAATGCAGTGATATTTCTCCCCTTACCTTAAGTGAGGAAAACATTTTAGATATAATTGAAACTAAATAAAGTTTCTAGGTTGGGATTTGGAACCCACACACTTATGGTCAATTAATCTATGAAAAAGGAAGAAAAGAATTTATAATGGAGTAAAGACAAGTTTCGTCAATAGATAGTACTTGGAAAACTGGACAGTTACATGTAAAAGAGTGAAATTAGAACATTCTCTAATGCCATATACATAAATTCAAAATGGGCTAAAGACTTAAAAGTAAGACTGGATACTATAAAACTCCTAGAGGAAAACATATGCAGAACACTTGTTGACATAAATCACAGCAATATCTTTTTGGATTTACCTCTCATAGTAATGGAAAAAGAAGTGAAAATAAATAAATGGGAACTAATTAAACTTAAAAGCTTTTTCAGAGCAAAGGAATCCATAAACAAAAAGAAAAGACAACATACAGAATGGGAGAAAATATTTGCAGACAATACTACTGACGGGATTAACTTCCAAAACGTACAAACAGCTTATACAGCTCAAAGTAAAAGTAAACAACAAACAAACAAACAACTCGATCATAAGATATGGGCAGAAGACCTAAAGAGACATTTCTTCAAAGAGGACATTCAGATGGCCATCAGACTCATGAAAAGATACTTAACATCACTAATTATTAGAGAAATGTAAATCGAAACTGCAGTGAGGTATCATTTCACACTGGTCACAATGGACATCATCAAAAAGCCTAAAAATAATAAATGCTGGAGAGGGTGTGGAGAAAAGGGAACCCTCTTGCACTGTTGGTGGCAAAGTAAATTCATACAGCCACTATACAGAACAGTATGGAGGTTCCTCAAAAAAAATTAAAATAGAATTACCATATGATCCAGTAATCCCACTCCTAGGCATCTATCTGGAAAAGAGGAAAACTCTAATTTGAAAGATCCATTCACCCCAGGGTTCATTGCCACACTATTTATAATAGCCAAGGCAAGGGAGCAACCTATGTCTATCAGCAGATGAATGGACAAAGAAGATGTGTACATAAACATGATGGAATATTACTCAGCCATAAGAAAGAATACAATACCATTTGCAGCAACATGGGTGGCCCTAGAAATCATCATACTAAGTGAAGTACATCAGAAAGAGAAACACAAATGTTATGTGATGTCACTTATATGTGGAATTAAAAAAAAAGGATACAAATAAATTTATTTACAAAACAAAAATAGATTCACAAACATAGAAAACAAACCTATGGTTACCAAAAGGGGAAGGGGAGTTGAAGAAAGATAAATTAGGAATTTGGGGTTAATATATACATACCGCTGTATATAAAATAAACAAGAACCTACTGTACAGCACAGGGCACTGCAGTTAATCCCTTGTAATAACCTATAATGGAAAAGAATCTGGAAAAGAATACATACATATACATGTATATATTATCAATTATACTTCAATTAACTGTGAAAGACTCTTCTAATAAATATAAATGCAAGGTGATAGATGAGGATACAAGATTTAAATTCTAAAGAAGAAGTCTTGAAAAGAGATACTGTTTAGGGAAATTTCTGTTACTAATCTGGACCAGCAGGCAGCAAAATAACCATGCCTTTGCTTGTTTTTGTTAATAACTTTTTATGAAGCAAGAGCACATACACTAATATATGGATTATTTCTGGATTTTTGCATTACAGTAAATGTGAATAGTCATGACATTGATAGTGTATCTACCAAAACATGAGATGTTAATTATTTGGCTCTTTATGGGGAAAAAAAAAAGCTCAATAGTGGCTTATGCCTAAAAATACTAGGCCTTCTCTTTCAACTAAACCTTAGGACTCTGAGGAATAGGATGACATGCAAAACAGTTTTGTTGTTCATTGATAGGAAGAGGTGGAGAGTAGAGAAGTATAGATATTCCAAAGGCCACATTTTAAGTGGTCCTCATGTCAAAGGAGACAGAGATTCCTATGGAGGAAATGGTGTACCTTAAAAAATAATAATATTCTGTTTTCAAATATTAGTAGAAAAGTATGCATCAGTACGATAAATATACAATATTGAGGCCTCTGTAATGAAAGACAAGTTAGCAAGAGGAAAACAAACAGAAGCTTATTAACGTGTATTCCTTATGTATACATGGGAGGTAGCTAGAGAAATAACATGTCAGAGAAACTATCTGAGGTGGCTTAGAATTCAGGTTTAAACATCATTTTAACAGGGGAAAGGGAGGGGTAGAGGGACTCTGTGGGAGATTAAATGAGTCTATAACAGGTGTGAAATGTGATAGGTTCTGACAAAGTGTTTCTGATTGTGGAGTGTTCTAGTCTTCTCTCCTATGAGACAAGTCAAATGGTCACACCCAACTGAGCAAGATACAGAGTGAACATTTTGCAATCCACCACTATCCCTCCTGCTTTACAGAGAGCTTGATGTTCTCATGCCTGTATAAAGACATTTATAGGTTAGATATTTGAGGATCAGAACTCAGTTCTGCATACAGGAGGTGTAGAGAGGTTAGTATCACAAACATAGGGTTGGTGTGGGGTACAAATTTATTGTATGTTTTTTAAAATTACACATATAAATGATATCACAAATTTGGCTGTGGAGTACAAAATGAAGCAGGTCAAAGGCTAATAATGTTTTGCCAAGAGAATGCCCTGGTCATAGCAAACACACTCTTCCAACAACACAAGAGAAGACTCTACACATGGACATCAATAGATGGTCAATACTGAAACCAGATTGATTATATTCTTTGCAGCAAAAAATGGAGACTCTCTATGCAGTCAGCAAAAACAATACTGGGAGTGGATTGTGGCTCAGATCATGAATTCCTTATTGGAAAATTCAGACTGAAATTGAAGAAAGTAGGGAAGACCATTCAGGTATGACCTAAACCAAATCCCTTATGATTATACAGGGGAAATGACAAATAGATTAAAGGGATTAGATCAGACAGAGTGCCTGAAGAACTATGGATGGAGGTTCATGATATTGTACAAGAGGGAGTGATCAAGACCATCCCCAAGAAAAAAAATGCAAAAAGGCAAATGGTTGTCTGAGGAGGATTTACAAATAGCTGAGAAAAGAAAAGAAGCTAAAGGCAAAGGAGGAAAGGATAGATGTACCCATTTGAATGCAAAGTTCCAAAGAATAGCAAGGAGAGATAAGAAAGGCTTCCTTAGTGATCAATGCAAAGAAATAGATGAAAACAATAGAATGGGAAAGATTAGAGATCACTTCAAGAAAATTAAAGATATCAAGGGAACATTTCATACAAAGATGGGCTCAATAAAGGACAGAAATGGTATGGACCTAACAGAAGCAGAAGATATTAAGAAGAGGTGGCAAGAATACACAGAAGAACCATACAAAAAGATATTCATGACCCAGATCATCATGATGATGTGATCACTCACCTAGAGCCAGACATCCTGGAACACAAAGTCAAGTGGGCCTTAGGAAGCATCACTAAAAACAAAGCTAGTGGATGTGATGGAATTCCAGTCGAACTATTTCAAATCCTAAAAGATGATGCTGTGAAAGTACTGCACTCAATATGTCAGCAAATTTGGAAAACTCAGCAATGGCCACCGGACTGAAAAAGGTCAGTTTTCATTCCAATCCCAAAGAAAGGCAATGCCAAAGAATGCTCAAACTACTGCTCAACTGCACTCATTTCACATGCTAGCAAAGTAATGCTCAAAATTCTCCAAACCAGGCTTCAACAGTTTGTGAACTGTGAACTTCCAGATGTTCAAGCTGGATTTAGAAAAGGCAGAGGATCCAAAGATCAAATTGCCAACATCCGTTGGATCATTGAAAAAGCAAGAGAGTTCCAGAAAAACATCTATTTCTGCTTTATTGACTATGACAAATCCTTTGACTGTGTGGATCACAACAAACTGTGGAAAATTCTTTAAGAGTTGGGAATACCAGACCACCTGACCTGCCTCCTGAGAAATCTGTATACAGGTCAAGAAGCAACAGTTAGAACTGATCATGGAACAACAGATTGGTTCTGAATCAGGAAAGGAGTATGTGGAGGGTGTATATTGTCACCCTGCTTATTTAACTTATATGCAGTGTACATCATGAGAAACACTGGGCTGGAGGAAGCACAAGCCGGAATCAAGATTGCCAGGAGAAAAACATCAATAACCTCAGATATGCAGATGACACCACTCTTATGGCAGAAAGTGAAGAAGGACTAAAGAAACTCTTGATGAAAGTGAAAGCGACGAGTAAAAATTTTGGCTTAAAACTCAACATTCAGAAAATTAAGATCATGGCATTCTGTTACATCACTTCATGGCCAAACATGGGAAAACAATGGAAACAGTGACAGACTTTATCTTTTTGGGCTCCAAAATCACTGCAAATGGTGACTGCAGCCATGAAATTAAAGGACACTTGCTCCTTGGAAGAAAAGTTATGACCAACCTAGACAGCATGTTAAAAAGCAGAGACATTACTTTGCCAACAAAGGTCCATCTACTCAAAGCTATGATTTATCCAGTAGTCATGTATGGATGTGAAATTTGGACTATAAAGAAATCTGAGTGCCAAAGAATTGATGCTTTTGAACTGTGGTGTTGGGGAAGACTCTTGAGAGTCCCTTGGACTGGAAGGAGATCAAACCAGTCCATCCTAAAGGAAATCAGTCCAGAATATTCATTGGAAGTACTGATGCTGAAGCTGAAGCTCCAATTCTTTGGCCACCTGATGTGAAGAACTGACTCATTGGAAAAGATTGAAGGCGGGAGGAGAAGCGGATGACAGACGATAAGATGATTGGATGGCATCAGTGACTCGATGGACATGAGTTTGAGTAAGCTCCGGGAGTTGGTGATGGACAGGGAAACTTGGAGTGCTGCAGTCCATGGTGTTGCAAAGAATCTGACACGACTGAGTGATTGAACTGAACTGGTGAGGAGCAGTCCAAGAAACAGATTGAGGCTAGGTCACATGATGACTTCAGAGTCATGGTTAGGACTTTTTGTTCTACTTCATCTTAGATAAGTAGGTATAGTATGGTTTTGGTAGATAAATGCTAAAATGAGATGTTTAAAATGGTTATCCTCGATGCTTTGTAGAGAATTGACTGTGGGGAACTGAATAAAAGGAGGAAGATTGGTAAAAATGCTTTATGTATTAGTGTAGATGAGTGATATTAATGGCTTGAACCGTAGCATTAGCAGTGAAATTCATGAGAATCTAGTTAGTTTCAGGATATATTTTAAGGTACGGACTGTGCTAAGTCACTTCAGTAGTTCCCAACTCTTAGCAACTCTGTAGACTGGAGCCCGCCAGACTCCTCTGTCCACGGGATTCTCCAGGCGAGGATACTGGAGTGGGTTGCCATTTCCTTCTCCAGAGGATCTTCCTGACCCAGGGACAGAACACATGTCTCGTAGTTCTCCTTCATTGGCAGGCAGGTTCTACCACTAGCACTACCTGGGAAGCCAACCATAATTGGCAAATTTTGATGTATGAGAAAGAGTGAAATCAAAGGTGCCAATCAGCTGAGATTACAGGTAACAGATAACTAGCAAAAAAAAAAAAAAAAAATTACAGGCTTTTTTCTAATCTTTATGTTGGGAAGATTGTTAGCCGTATTAAAGAGATGAAAAATGAAGGAAAATAAGAAACCAGAGAATGTGTATGTTAACATCTCTTAAAAATAGAATTATGGTTTAAAAAAACAGGTGAGTCATCATATTTCTAATACAGCATCTATAATTGGATGTAATGCTAATTAAGATCTGTCATCTAGTCTTAAACTAACTCTGTTTTATTGATTTGCTATTCAATAAAAATGCATTTGCCTCCTAGAGAGTTTTCACAAAGAATAAAAAATCTTGATGTATAACTGCAATCTTTGGATTTATAGGCAAGATCATGGAAATAAGTGTATTTCTTCAAGTGACTTCTATATTGGGAATGATAATGTAATGGCAGATTTAATGGAGGATTTTATATGTAAATTTTCAAAATACCTTCTCAAATGCGGATTTGAATCTCAACACCTAAGCAGATTACATTCTCACATCTTTCCAAGAGAGCATTTAGATTTGATTCAGAAATCTGTTTTGGCTGGAGCTGTGAACCCAAATAAAAAATCCCCAGCTTAAACCTCTGTCTCCCAAACAGCACAGACTAGGATTTCCCTAAGCAGAACAATTGTAAACAGCTAGCATTCATTTGTTTATGGTGCATAAATGTTTCTGAGTCAAAGCATTGCATTTGTTTATTGGACACAAAAGTTCTAAAGCATAACTCTGGGCCTTAGAAAGTTCAGGGTCTACCTGTCTTAAATATGAACAAATATGTTTCAATTAAAAAAGCGGTCATTATATTTTTTAAAATTTACATTTGTTCAAAAATCCAGCCTATTATGTAACAGCTGAATATATTTTGAAGAAAAAAAGCTTTAGGTTGATGAAAACTTTTACTGTTATAACTTTTAAATCACAATTAAAAAAAATCTTCACTGAAATCTGACTATAATTTTATCCAAAATACAAAAATTGGGAGAAGAGAAAAATTGACAGAGGCAGGGCTGTGGCAGAGACTCAATTAATAACATCTATTTTCTATGTAACTTAGAGTTTTCAAAGTATGTTTCTTTCAAGTAAAATACTTGTACTCTATTTAGATTAAGAAATGCTATGTATCTTGATACAAAGTTGAGCAAAGTGCACATGTGCAGGTTCGAAGTGTCACAAAATCACTGAGAAAAAATTATGTGCTGTATTCTAAACCTAATATCTAAGACATTTTTAGCACCTTTGCTCAGTAATATGAATAAAAACTGATGACCATTAGAGATTCAAAATGTCATAGTATATACTGCCACATTGAAATAAACTTTTCCAATTTCTTGATAAGATCAATATCTTCACGTCATATTTAATATATGTCAGAGTGGTATGGAGCCACTACTATTCAATTTACTTATTAATACAAATAATTTCAGAGTCTGAATATAATGGCACCCAATATTGAAAGTGACACAAGCTCCTCAGAAATATTTTAAATAAGGCATATATTAGAAAGCAGGGAATTTTGAATTAAGATTACAGTATGTTAGAAATCTTGGCAATCCAAATTGTCCAAATACACAGTCATTGTTAAGAAACTTGTTTTTTTTTTTGAAGATGCATATTATATATACTGAAAATCAAATAGTGATAGAACAAGTGATATCATTTAGTATTATACTATTTTTATGTAATTAAGATAACCAAATATCAACCAACCAAGTTGTACCTTGGCATAATTTTAATAACCCTCACTTTTGATAATCCTCATTTTTGCTCTCAAACTTGACGTGGAATGAATGATAAACTGTATGACCACTTATCTTTAATATATTATTTAGCACAAACTTAAGAAAAAACAAAAGAGAAATATTGGGTTTGCCTTTGTTCATTTTCTAAGGAAACCCATGAAAATCCTTTAGAACACCTATGTCAAATGTTCCATTTAATGTAACTATTTCAAACAATTAGTGGGGGATTCCTAGGAAATAATGCTGAAAGGATCCTTCTTCCTTCCTAACACACACTTATATGTGGCATGAGTTAAACATTCTTTTTTTTTTTTAAATTAAACATTCTTAAATCAAGGCTATTAAAATGTCAGCAATTGTCCATCTCCTGATTGATAGTAATGACAGTTTTTTCTGTCTTGCTATTGTTTAGTCATTAAGTTACGTCTGACTCTTGTGACCCCAGGGACGATAGCCTGCCAGGCTCCTCTGCTCATGGGTTCTTAGGCATAATTACTGGAGTGGGTTGTCATTTCCTTCTCTTGGGGATCTTCCCAACTCGGGGATCAAACCCATGTCTCCTGCATTGGCAGGTGGATTTTTTACCATTGTGCCACCTGGGAAGTATCATACCACTATATATTTAATTTAATTAATTACCACTATTTTTGTGTCACAAAGCTCTCAACAGAAAGCTAAATCCATTGTTAGTGATGATTCAGGTGTCTACGTGAGGACATGTTTCAACAGACCCCAAGATGGCATGTTTATACTCAAGCTGTGGCATTTCACTAGATAACCCATATTGGCCATTGGTTTTATCAGTGAATCATGCTATATTACCAGGTAGCAAGTTTAATTGTCAAAGTCCTTTTGTATTGGTAGGTTAGGTAATAAGTGTGTGTAATGGTTTTTCTGCAACTCATGAGTGTGTGGTCACCTCTTCTTGAAATTGACCAAGGCCTTAGGAACCTGGGTTGGCACTTCTGGAATGTGGCATTTCCATTGGAAATGTGGAGGGAAATGGTGCATCAGGGTTTAAATTTCCTCTTCATTTAGGGCATATTTTAAATCACTGCAGTGTGAGCAATTTCCTCCTTGGAAGTCAGCATCGGAATGCCTTCAACACAAAGGAACATTTAAACACCTACCAATAGCTCATATTGTGTTAAAACATATCTGACCTACAGATGAAATAGTGTAGAATAATTCAAATAGCTTTGTGAAAGGAGTGCAAAGGGATATTACAGGCCTTGTCACATGGAATCCAGTTAATCTTGATCTTTTTTAGGAAGAACACAAAACAGAAAATGTTGATGTTGTCCAAGGATTCATACCAGGTACCATAATTGCAGCAGTCTGTTCAGTGACAGTTTTGGTATTAGCCCTCATCTGTGCAGTAGTATCTGTGTTCCTGTTTCGACTCTGATTTTTCACAGAAGAGGGGGTAAGCATCAGTGATGTCCACTGTTAATGGAATAGTTTTGCACAGGACCCTGACTCTATGAAGTCTTTTGTTAAAATACCAAGTACTTTTTCTTCTCTTATTTCAACTATAATTTTGACAAGCTTTACAAGTATAGAGGGTACCTGGCAATACAAGACAAATGTGGCTATGGAACTTGCCAGCAGAAGTTCATGGAATGTGTCCAACTAGCAGTCTGTATGTTTGCACTGGGCTTACACATCCCATATGTTCATATCAAATAATATTTATCAATTGACCATCAATCACAACCCAATCAAAGAATCCAGGAGCCCCAGAATAACTGTAACCACTTTTTTTAGGCCAAAAGTAATGCCCCTTGATAATGCTGAAAGGGATATTTGTTTATCAAAGCATTACTTTAACCTAGGGGATACCAGGAATAATAGATATTTGAGCTTCATTCCAAGCAAGCACAGCATTGCTTGGCAAACTAGAAACCTCTTTTTTTTGTTTGTTTGTTTTTGTTTCTGTTTTTGTTTTCCTACTGTAAATAAAAAATTGGGGAATACAATCAGCACTTTCATTCAGGGTAACAGGCCACAGACTTTTCTCTCAGTCTTCATTTTACTAGAATGGACTCACTGCTGAGTAGGAGAATAATTTACATGCAGAACAGAGGCTCAGGGGAACCTGTGAAGCCTTTTCCTTCTAAGGGGGCATTCTGGGTTACAGTTTGAGGGTATCCACTGCACTCTTAGGCCTTCTCTAGTGGCTCAGATGGTAAAGAATATGCCTGCAATGCAGGAGACCCCAGTTTGAGGCTTCAATCCCTGCGTCAGGAAGATCCCCTGGAGAAGGGAACCCACTCCAATATTCTTGCCTGGAGAATTCCACGGACAGAGAAGCCTGGTGGGCCGCAGTCCGTGGGGCCATGAAGAGTCAGACACGGCTGAGTGACTGTCAGGGGACTGTGTAGTTTCCTCAGTTCTACCTTGCTGCAGCAAAAATTTGAAGTGATGGACCAGTATTACAGCTCAGTTACAGCTCAGTTTTATTTGGCAAGCAAATGAAAATACATCCTTGAGGTGTGACGGCAGGCTGAACCAAAAGAAGAGAGTGGCTCAATTTTGGCTCCTCTTTTTTATACGTTTTTTTCCTCCCCCAAGCCTGCCCGATGTAAATTGGGCTAGCCAGGAGGGCTGTTTGCTTCAACTGAGGCTATCACTCCTTCCCTCAGATATTCCTTTGTTCTCTTTTCTTGGGCTTTTTCCTTTCGTTGTCTTTTAGCCACCGCTATTTTGGGCTCCTTTTTCCTATTCTAACTACTTAACATTCTCCCCTCAAGAGATGGGAGGCCCAATTCTTTGGGAGTAGGGGCATTGAGGTCTCTCTGGCTACTTCTTGCTGAGCTGGGATGGCGAGGGGCATTGGGCCTCCCCCTCTTGCTAGTCTCAACCCTCAGAGTCCTTATAGCGGTGTCCATCTAAGGGGAGTGATAATTTCCATGGTCGTGTGTAGTTTTATATATTCTCGCTGAACTGGCACTGCATGTTGTAGCCTGTTGACCTGGGCAGAGACAAAACGGGTTAAACAATTGATAATACATGGAACAATCATAAGCAGCATCAATATGACGATAACAGGGATTAATACAGGTTTTAGCCAACTCCGAAGTCCCCTCGCCAGGAGAAGTATCCCCCAAAGAGAGATTATAGCCACCCTGAGAACTCTCCAGCTCTTTCTTTGAGATTCTGTACTATCTGATTGTTTTTCTTAAGGACTATGCGACTTTCTTTAACTTAACTGGAGGCATTTACCCAGAAAGAATATGTCTCATTCAAGATGGCTCAAGTCCCTTCTTGTTCAGGGATCAGGAGATCTATCTCCTGTCTATTTTGGAGTACAACCCCTGCCAAGGCTTTTTCCTTTCTTTGTCTTTTAGCCACCACTATTTTGGACTCCTTTTTCCTATTCTAACTACCTAACAGTGACTAACACCTTCACTTTTCACTGCACTTAACTATAGAAGACGTTTCTCTTTTGAAATTTTGAACCTTCCCACAGTGATGATGGTAGGTATTTATAACAGGAAAAAGGAATCCAAAATGGCGGTGGCTAAAAGACAAAGAAATGAAAAGCCTGAGAAAACAGGACAAAGGAAGGTCCAAGGACCAGAGTGAGTATCTCAAGGAAAACAAACAGCCCTCTTCGCTAGCCCAATTTACATAGGGCAGACCCAGTGGGGGAAGAAAAGAAACATAAAAATAGAAGAGCCAAAATATAGCGAGGTGGGGCTGGGGGCCACTGGGGGCTTCTCTTCTTTTGGGTCGGCCTTCCTGCACACCTCGAGGATGTATTTCCCTTTGCTAGCCAATAAACTGAGCTATAACCCTGGTCTGTCTGTCGCTTCACGTTTTTGCCTCGGGGAGACAGAACCGAGGAAATTACAAACTTCCGGGACAATGAGAAGCCAAGGGATGAAGATTTAAGCAAACACACACCCTGGTGGCCCTCTAGGTTAGGTTTCTATTGCTGCCCTAACAAATCACTTCCAATTCAGTGGCTGAAAACAGCATTCATTCATCATCTCAGCATTTTTGTGAGTCAGAAGTCTGGAACATAAAGTGGTTCACCTACTTTTTTCGGCTCCGGTTTTTACAAGACTGAAATTAAACTGTCCAGGGGGCTGCAGGTTCTTTTGTGCGGGGTCGAGGGCTTAAGCCACTTCCAAGCTCACTTGGGGTACTGGGTGACTTTAGCCCCATGTCTCGTGGGCTGGCAGCCTGTGCCGACCTTGGCTCGCAGCAGGGCTAACGCCTCGTCACGGTGGGCGCACTCAGGGCTCTAGGCTTGCCTCGGTAGGTCACTGCCTCTCATTCTTCGCGGTAGGGATATTCCAATTTAGCCTTGAACCCAGCCAGAGCCCAAAGCAGTGAGTAGCTCCACGGGATCCTGGTTTAAAGTCTATTCCACTTCCAAAAAATTTTAACACGGACACTGTAGCGTTTAATTCCCTCAGGTGATTGATTCTCAGGTCAGGTACAAGTGCAGATAATTAAGCTACTTCCTCCTTCCTTCAAATCCACCCTTTTAAACACTCCTTTGTGATGCTGAACTGGAAGCCTACAGGCTGAAGTATCCTCTGCCTGCTGGCTGTCTGTCTGGGGCCTACATCCCAGCAATACAAAAAGGCTGGAAAGGGAGAAAGAGGGTTTAAGGGAGGCGCCCTTGTTTGGTTTTGAGTCTCAGTTGCTGTTGCCATAGCAATGAACTTTCACCTTGAAGTGGCCTTTGGATCCTGGCTCCAGCTTCTTGCTGCCCTGCTAGAACCGTTCTCCTCACATCTCTTCAGAGGTTCCAGCACCAGCCAGCATCTTCATATCAGCGGTCTCTATCCCACAGGCTCCGTCAAAGGGCCCGCCTCCAGGGTTCTAGAGCTGGCGATGACAGCACGTTCCCTTTGTGTCCGCGGGTAACCTGCCGCTGCTTTGGGGCTCCTTTTCCCCCTTTTGGTTCTCTGATATGTTTAACCAGTTACTAATACTGTATTAAATTGTCTTTGTTTAGTAATTAGGGTGACTTCTGGTTTTCTAACTTTACCCTCCTTACCTTTGGTTAGAGGAGTGGGATAATGCTACTGTTGGCTGGAGATCCTGCTGACTTCCTCAAGCTGGGGCGGTGCAGGGAAGGGACGCAAAGTTGCACCTGGCCACCCATCATGGTTCGCCTTTCCTCAATCACAACTGCGTTTATTACTTGCCTAAAGAAAGTAAGTTTGTGTTTTATTGAGTGTTATGATACCTTCAAAATCAAGTATGCTACACATTTTCTGACATAGTCCAGAATAACTGAAAAATATATTTCACAACTAGCATTGTTTTCCTTTTTATGGTATCTTTTTCATGATGGATAGATAAATTACAAATTTATGCTTTAGTATAAATTTACTGAAATGTGATCATCTACATTATTTACAGAATTTAAGTGTTTCAGATGTATAGCTGTTTGCTAATAATTTCATGTCTTAAAAATATTCCAATGTTATAGCCACGCTTTCTGGGAAACAAACTCACTCAGAAGGACAATGCAGATAGTGGAGTGCAGTTTATTACACTGGTGGGCCCAAGGCAGAGTCTCCTCTTAGCCAAGGACCCCGACCAGCATTTGTGAAAATCTTTTATACCCCATGTGTACGTGTCCAAACCCACCACCCCAAATCCCTTGAGGCTTACAAAGGAAGGGTAAATACAATCACAATAACCCCATCATTCACGTGTTATGTGTTCAAACAGTTAATAATCAATAAGCCCGCGGTTACATTCCAACCAGTTAATAACCGCTAAGCCTGTGGTTACATTCCGATAGATACTGTCTGGAGGCAGGGGTGATTAGTGTCTGTTTTCCCCTAGGTGATGAGTAACCTGGATATGATCTTCAAGGTTCCCCTGTCTGGAGGGGGTCTTTTCCTTCCATTGTCGTTCCCACAGGCACTAAGCAGAGAGTTCAGAGTCCACTGGAGAGGTGGCCGAGCAAGATCAGCATGGACAGGCCTAAGATGGAGTCAAGGCCCTATGAATTCCTTCTTCACCAATATAAACCGCAGGTGTCAAATATTTAAAAAGAAAAACTTGGTAAAGATTTTTTTTCCAGTAATAAAATTTACATACAAAAGTTGCATTTATTGGCAGGAGGTTACTTTCCCAAATCTTTTGCATTTCACTAAGTAAATGGTTTGCTATTATAGAAAGTAGTTTATCTGTTAAAATGCCACTTCCTGATATTGACTATTTCTAAAATAATCATACAAGTGATTTTGGATAGCAGCACTTCCAAGTGCAGTTATTAATACTGAACATTTATTCATTTGGAAAGGCATTTTATTTTAAATCACTCTGTAGAATGCAAGCATGGCCTTTCAGCTATGATTAACCATGGTGTAAATTACAAGCAATAAAGTTTAATTATGTCATATTTATGCAAAATAATATAATTGAACATACATATAAGATATTCACATTATGAGAAAATCAAAGTCATTTAGGACAATCTGAATTTTTTTTTTTTATTCCATGAGATGTTAGGAATAAGAATGGAAATTTAAATTGTTTCTTTAGCATGCAAGGCAGACATATAAATAATTGTAATGAGCTTGGATTAAATGCAATTTTGAATTATTCAATTTATAAGAAAATAAATACTATATACATATGTACACACACACACAGAGACACAAATGAAATTCACTTTTTCTGTTCAAATTGCATCTCCTGTCACATATTTGATTATAAATCTCAAGAAATCCCAGTCCCCCAGCACTATTATAAATAAGGACAATTATAGCTTAACTGCTTGGGCTTCCCTAGTGGTTCAGCAGTAAAGAATCTGTCTGCAGTGCAGGAGACACAGGAGATAAGAGTTTGATTCCTGGGTTGGGAAGATCCCCTGGAGGAGGGCATGGCAACCCACTCCAATATTCTTGCTGGAGAATCCCAGACAGAGAGAAGCCTGGTGAGCTATAGCCTGCAGAGTGGCAAACAGTTGGACACGACTGAAGTGACTGACCTCATATGAAGAGCTTAATTGCTTACTGGCTGAGAAATTACACACACACACACGTACATGCCCACGCACACATGTATACACAAGCATGCACCTGGGAATCTGTACCCTGTCACACATAGGGTGCATCAACCAGAATAGAGCACACATTCCCCACACAGTTAGACCACAAATCCCATTTATTCTTTGACCTGTATGTTCACTCTGTCTTTGCTGATCTTCCCAGACTTTGGCTAAATTCTGTAGTCCTCCTGCCAGTAAAGACAGCCAGCCAATTGAGGTATTATGGTTTGAGTATATTCCTTTAGAACTTAGAATCCCATCTCTATAAAACTGGAGCCCAAGTTTATTCTTGTGATATAAAATCAGGTAATAATCACTTCCCTCCCCCCCACCCCGAATAAAAATTATATGCTGATTTGTACATTAGTGAGAGTCCCCTCAGGTGATTAATTAAAGCAACTTAAGTTGTGAGTTGCTTCAGAGAGGAGGAGACATGGCAAGAAAAATACTAATTACATGTTCAGAGTGCCCACATAATTGTTTGCCTTCTCTTCATTAGCATCAATTTGGGGAGAATGAGGACAAATATATTCTATTTCCACCATCCCCTTCCCTGAGTCTATTTTCACTGTTTGAACCTATCTTTTCTTGTTTGCTACTTTTAAAGAACAAAATAAATTTACTAATTCAAAATTATTTATTCAGTTTTACCCGCTGGGTTTATCAAGGGGTATTTGGAAAACTATCTTGGCATTTTGATGAATTCTCCTCAAAAGTGAACTGCATAAAGGTTTTTATGCCAGGGGGGAAAAAAAAGAATTTTGCTTTTTTTGCTTTTTTAAATGTACTTCTTAAGTACAAGATTCCAGCAAAGCCTCAATCATGTCAGAACAGTATTATCACTCTTTCTCAATGACTCAAGTCATCACCCCCACCCCTATGCCATAGTATCTTAGGAAATCTATGTTCAGTCTTCAAATCACAATTGGGAAGCCATTGTTATATCTCAGATTCATTTCTCAGTTCCTGGTATCTGCACCTTTAGATTCACACTCTTATAATACCTTTCCTCCAATTGATGATTTCTTTTTTTTTTTTTTCTTTGAATGTCTGTCAGCTCCCATTTTATCGCTCGCAATCACATACCACCTCTCTCCCCAATCTCAGACCTGGCTCAGTATTGCTGGAGAAATATAATTAAAGCCCAAATCTTCTTCAGCCAAGAAAACCTCACTACCAGCTTAGAAGAGAAAGAAAGCAGTTTTATTATTAAATAAGTATTAGACCAGAATGTGGGGTACATCCCAAACAATTCACTAAGGTTACAGAGACTTAAAGAGATCTCACTTCTTGATGTGCCCCAGCAGATACCACCCATTATACATGTTCTCAAGATAATAGCCTGTCCTCAAGTAAGAGGACTTGACATCACCACTGGGCACACACAGTTCATCTTAACTTTACCTGGTAATAGGGGTGATATCTCTGTTAACCAAGTGGCTTTATCTGGAGAAGGAAAAACCGCTCTTACCTTTACAACAAGAGGTAAGTTTGCCATTTGGAGTAAGTTGCCTGCTGAAAGCTAGTTTTCTGCCTTCCCACAGAAAGTGGGAGATGGGGTGCTTTTCTGAGTTTTTTTTTTTTTTTTTCAATTTGTGATTCTTTTTTTAAATTTATTTTTTAATTGGAAGAGAATTGCTTTAAAATATTGTGTTTGTTTCTGCTGCCCAACAATACAAATCAGCTGTAACTATAGTTATATCATCTTTGGAACCTCCCTTCTCTTCCCCCAATCCACCCCTCTAGGTCATCAGAAAGCTCCAGGCTGGGCTCCCTGTGTTTTATAGCAACTTCTCACCAGCTACCTGTTTTACATAGGGTAGTGTATGTATGTTGATGCTACTTTCTCTGTTTGTCCCACTCTTTTCCATCCCATGCTGTGTCCACAAGTCAGTTCTCTATATCTGCATCTCCATTCCTTCCCTGTAAGCAAAGTTTTAATGACTGAGTTTGAGAGAACTGGTTCCCAGATCCTTTAGAAAGACATTCCTAGGTCTTAAAACTGATTAGAGCTTTATGTAATTAAAAAAACATTTACCTACATTTCACAGAGAAAGAACTTACATTTGCAAATGTTCTTAAGTAAATGCTCTTAAGAAAAGAAAGGCAGGGTGACTGGAGGTGGGGATCTCCTTTATTTCCTAGTGGGAGAATATTTTCTTTTTTTCTATTTATATTTACTCTTATGGTTTCAGTATCATGGTCATAGCTGGCTTATTCATGAACAAAGGCTGAATAATAGGATCCACACATATTTCTTGATTTGGGAGTATTCAGGATAAGGAAACTATTTTCAATAACTAACTCACAACTGTCTAAAGATATGAAAATGGTCAGAGGGATAGAAATACTATTCTGCATCATATAGAATATCGTTTAAAGTTCCATTATGAACATCTGACTTACAGGATGAAAATGAAGGGCAGCATCAGTTTAGAGAATTTCCCTAAAGAACATTTAATAATGTCCTCCTCTTACAAAAGAAAAGTGAAAACCTTATTATCTTACTCTATCAGATTGGCAGGGGATTTTATTTTAAAGTGAATTGGTCTATGTAACTTTATGTTGGTTAGAATGATCTTCTTAGGTACTACTAAATTCTAAATCTCTAAGAAAGAGAGGTTTATGGGTCCAGGAATAACTTTAGACTCCACATTTCTCTGACTGGACCTTAGGGCTAACTAGACCAGTGAAAAAGAAGCCCCTAATTTATATGAAACAGTTTTAGGACTACTCAGGAGCAGGGTTGAAGTTCAAGGAAATAAATGCTGGGGATGGTAAGGAAAGGGGAAGAATATCAGAGTATGTCTGGAGCTTGCCAACTTTATAAAAAGTGAATAAATGCAGATCCAAAACAGCCAAGAGGAGAACTTAGAGTCCTTCTCCTGCTCTCCCTAAGTTTCCCTTCTCTCATATATGGGACATTTTCCCTGCATCTCTTGTATTCCAAGAGTATTTCCATCTTAACTTTATACACAGTATGTTCCCAGTAAGCAATGCTCCCCTCATTTCACTTAGGTCTTTGATCAAATATTAGCTCCTCACTAAGGTCACCCCTGCTCAGTATCCCTCTTCCTACATCACTGACTCAAAGGACATGAGTTTGGGTAAGCTCCGGGAGCTGGTGATGGACAGGGAGGCCTGGCATGCTGCAGTCCATGGGGTCACAAAGAGTCGGACACAACTGAGCGGCTGAACTGAACTGAACTGAAGGCCACCCCTGCTCAGTATCCCCCTTCCTGAAATACACTTGATGGTTTGCCCTACATTGTCCTCGACAGTACTTATTATGATCTGATATTGTTCCACTTTTAAATCTATTTTGTCTTCCCAATTAATATAAAAGTAACTACCCACTCCAGTATTCTTGTCTGGAGAATTCCACAGACAGAGGAATCTGGTGGGCTACAGTCCATGGTGTCGCAAAGAGTTGGACACGACTGAGGGACTGACACATATACAGACATCTTTATAGCAGAAACTTTGTAAATCTTCATCACAGTGTATCTGGAAAATACTGCCCAGAACAGAGCCTGGGGAAGAAAAAGTGCTCAGAAAAAACTTGAAAAGCTAGACATTCAATATAAATTCTGAAAATTGGAAAAGAGGCCAAAATTAGGAAATTCAGTATTTTAAGTGTGCCCATTTGTAAACACTGAGTCTTTCAAAAAATCATTCAATGCCTGTTATTTTAGCATGTTTATTTAATTGAATCATGTAGGTGACAGAAAAACATGGAAATCAGCTCTGATAAGCTATTCTACAACATTCACTCTGCTCCTTGTTGCATTCTGAAGACAGGATTGAAAAGGGTCTGGCATCATTGGCTTCACCTTCTCTAAGCAATTTTCAATATTAATACTCCAGCATATATGGTCAGCATATATGAATGATCATGTAAGGGGAGTCATCAGTTAATTATCCTGAATCATCTCTATTAGTTTTTAACTTATAAAAGTTATTAGTTAATGGCCTGATATTCCTCAATTTTTGTTGCAAATATTTAGTTATGTAACTTTTCCCTCAGCATTTAATATAGTGTCAGACAAATAATACATAATTAATAGGTATTTGTCACCAGACAATGAATAAATGAATGAAAAAATTGCTATGAAAAATGAAGTTTAGAGTTTACAAAAGGCCAAAACAAAGACTGACATGATGAAGAAAGGAACTAGATAATAGATTGTGAAAATCTGAACAGACTTAATAGGTAGATTGAGTAACAAAAATGTTTTTGTGAATGTTTTGTGAATGTGAATGTGAATGATTTGTCTATGTTTTTCATTTTTATATACATGAAAACATGTTATGATTTAATCCAACACATTTTACTCTAACTCACTTACAGTTTTTACTGAAAATGGAAAAGTAGGGAGTTCTTGACATTCTCTGATTTACACATATCAAGTAAGCCTTTACTCCCCAAATTTTGATTAATAATAAGCTATATAGGAAGAATGGGCTTCCCAAATGGTACTAGTGGTCAAGAACCTGCCTGCCAATGCAGGAGACCTAAGAGACCTGGGTTCAATCCCTGGGTTGGCAAAATCCACTGGAGGAGGGCATGGCAACCCACTCTAGTATTCTTGCCTGGAGAATCCCGTAGACAGATGAGTCTGGCAGGCTACAGTCCATAGAGTGACACAGAGTCAGACAGGACTGAAATGACTTAGCATGCACATACGCATACAGAAAGAATAGGGTATATGAAGAAGGGTATAAAAGACAAAGTCTAATAGAATCCTTTCACCTATAATTAGATGTTTAAATTTCTAATGATGTTCCTTAGTAAAGATTTCAGAAGAGAGAGAATTTATTGTTATAATCAATGTGTTAAAATCTATGTCTTGGTATAATTTAGCATGGTGAACTTTCTTTCTTGAAGCCACATTTTAGCTAATAACAACTTCAAAAAATTATTTTAGGAGCAATCTGATGGCCTGGCAGGGTGAATACATTATATAATGAGGACAATCTTTTGGGATAATTGATTAAAAACTGAATTAATTAAGAAAGCTGAAGGAGATATGTCTTTGTTATGCAACATACTTCCTTTTTCATGTTTTCTGTCACTCCTTAGATATACTAATAGAGCTCTTTGATATTAAAATATGGAATTGTCCTTTGGGGACCAACAACAGAATGATGTTAATATGTTAAACTGACCTCAGTGAGGATGAATTCTAGCCTCAGCAATAAGAAGATAAATGATACCAGGAGCTACAGCAAAAGCAGCAATATCCATGATAAATACTGTCATGTGCCACAAATTTGAATAGCTTATAAAGCACAGTATATAGAAGGTATATAATTCAGGTCTAATATTCTTTACTTTCTGTTGACTCTTTAAAAATACTTAAACCATTAAATTTCAGCATGAAATTTTGAAATTCAAAATTTTTTTGCAATCATTATGCATGCATGCTAATCACTTCTGTCCTATTCAACTCTTTGTGACCCCATGGACTGTAGCCCACCAGGCTCCTCTGTCCATGGGATTCTCCAGGCAAGAATACTGGAGTGGGTTGCTACTTCCTCCTCCAGGGGATATTCCTGACCTAAGAATCAAACTTATATCTCTTACATCTCCTGCAATGGCAGGTGTGTTCTTTACCACTAGCACCACCTGACAATCATTATAGTTTTCAGTAAGATCATCAGTTAATATAAGCTAAAACATACTTAGTATGTATTCAACACTTACTATTTATTACTTATTGTGAGAAGCCATTGATACCTGTAAACTTCATTGTTCCAGTAACAAGCCTGTAGCAATATTTATCATCCCTGTTTTTTTACATTAAGAAACAAAGACTTGGAGAATTAAAAGAACTTTCAGGTCATCTGTCTGCTCAATAGTTTACTTTGAGAGACTCAGCTCTAAAGCATTCTATTAATATACCAAGTAGTCTATGTATTCAAAATTTCAGTTTTGTCTTTATCATTTTGTTAGTTCCCTCAAACAATTAAAAATTAGCATATATGCAATCAGTAATAACATGAGGTCACATCACTGCATTGGACACTGGGGAAATAAAGATTAATTAGACTTAATTACTATCTTTAATGAATACTCAGGCACAGTTGTAAGCAGGTTGTTATATTATACTGTAACAAATGATCATTGAATCATAAAGTGCTGCATAAGCAACAAATGAATGGCGCTCACCTTTCTAAGGCCCAGCAGGCTTTGATGGGCAGCCTTTGTTATTTAGATGCTAAGACCCTTCTGACTCTTTGCCACCCCACGGACTGTAGCCCACAAGGCTCCTATGTGCATGGGATTTCCCAGGCAAGAATACTGGAGTGGGTTGCCACTTCCTTCTTCAGGAGATCTTCCCAACCCGGGGATCGAACCTGCATCTCCTGTGAATTCTTTACCTCTGAGCCACCAGGGAAGCCCTTGATGGGCAGCCTAGGTGGGGAGAAACAGCACATCATGTTTGCCTGGATGGACATGGAGGGGTGGACTCTTGGTGGTACCTTGCTAGATCCACTTTGGCCACGATATTCATCCCTAATAGCTGCAAGTGTTGGCTGATAGCCAGTCACAGCTGATCTTTTGTCCAGGACATTGGGCCTGTGCCTTCCTGAGTGTTCTAGAGGCTGCATTCATCTCTGCTACTTGAGGTGGACCTCCTCAGCCAATGGTTGAGTGACACACAGGGTACACATTTCTTCGCTCTTGTTTATAGAGAGCTAAGTCTCTGGTAGGAATCGTGCTCCCTAAAACCCTCATGGTTCAAGCTAACCAGTTGCCAGCTAAGAACTCATTTTTGCTTAGTTTTTATCTCCCAGATCTATCCTGTTTTATTCACTCCCCTTCTTCTGAGAGTATCCCTCTAAATCATTTAAACAATAGTTTCTATCTCAGACTCTGCCTCCAGGGAACCCAACCAAAGATACATTCTTGTGTGTATGTTCAATTCAGTCATATTGGACTCTGTGACCCTAAGGACTGTAGCCTGCCAAGCTCCTCTGTCCATGGGTCCCAGGCAAGAATATGGAACAAGTTGCCATTTTCTCCTTCAGGGGATCTTCCCAACCCAGGGATTTAACCCACATCTCCTGCATATTCTGCACTACAGGCAATTCTTTATGGCTGAGCCATGGGGGAGGCCCCCAAAGACATATATCAAACCCACATGATATATAAGATTGGGTTTTAGGGTGTATTTAAGGTAGTAGAAGAAGGCAAAGAGGTGAGATAGCTGAATAAAAGAGGTAGACAAATAACAATTCCAAACTCATGTTTTCATAGGTTATGTGTGTGCACGTGTGTATTCATAAGGTTCTTAAAAGCAGGGATCTTATCTTCTTCAACTTTGTATCTCTTGCGGTTATACCCCTTGAGACTGATCCCACACAGGACACATGCCCCTTATCTGGAGCCTGTGCTTCATACAGTAGAGATTATAAGCCTTTTGAATAAATGAACAAAGACATAGGATGGAAAATGTAACAATAATCTTGTCAAAGTTTATTTATCTACCCCAGTGTTTGACAAAATATTTTATGCAAACATTTTTATCAATTGTTCCTGGTATGTTCAAACACATTCAAGCCTAGCTGTCATAACAAACAATTATGCTATTTGGACATGCCATTATTTGAATGAAACATAGCAAATATAGTAGTGCAATTGTCATAAAATCCAACTCAAATTGATTTAAGCAAAAAAGGCAATTATCATATTATTTAAATGAAATGCCAACAATTGTAGTGTCAGCAGTTCTGTCTTAATCTGTGTCAAACAGTGTCACCAGAAACAGTCCTTTCTCTTTATCATATACTTCTGTTCTTACTGGTTTTCTCCCACATCTAATGAAAGCAGAATTACTGCCCTCAGACCTAATTCTTTCTATAAGTAAGCTGGCAAAACAGCAAAACAAGAGGACTTCTATTTTAGTATATTATCATACATTTTCATGCTTTACTTTGTTTACAGGGTGAATAATATGTCTTCTCCTGAAATAACCACTGTGGCCAGGAGCTAGTTCTATACAGATTTACCAGGACTGTATCATCTGGTGTTTCACTAATAAAAACCCTGTGGATAAGAGGATTTGGTTCTTGGCTTGGCTACAGGTGGATCACATGTCCCAAGCCTGGTGCCAGGGACAGAGACCTGCATTGTTCTTCTGGACTCGGAGAGTGGACTGACAGGAGACTTTTCCAAAAAGGAATTAAGGATGTTAGGTAGTCCCATGCCAAAGTATTAGGTTTAGAAACGGTATTTATGGTGAATAATACTGAGTCAATGCATGGAAAATACACTTAGAAATGATGCTAAATTACAGAAAAGAGTTAAATTATTAATTAAGAATAAAAATTACTCTTCAAAATTTCATAAATGCACATGAAGATTTTAAACTGTTTAATGGAACATTCCCTAACAGAACTCAAATAATTTGAGGGATATAAAATATCTCTCTTTGAACTTGTTGAGGTATAAAACATTACCCTTGGATAAGCCAATTTTGAATACATGGAAGAGATTATTTTATATAAAGCACCTACTGGGTAATATATTCTTTGATATTAACCATTTATTATTGACAAAACACATACATAAAAAGCATACACAATAAAATATAGTTGAATGAATTTTTATGACATGAATATTACTCTAATTGATATCAGTTCAAGAAATAAAACTTTGCCAGGCACCCATGTAAAGCCTCCCTGTGCCCTGTCCCAATATCAAGTCCTCCCCTTCCTACATAAGTAGTCACTACTCCATCCTTTTAGTCATCACTGCTTATGTTTCTTTATAGTTTTACTATCTAAATGTGTAAACCTAGACCCTAAAATTTTAGTTGTTATTTTTAAGGTATATTCATGGCTTCACAGGTGGTACTAGTGGTAAAGAATCTGCCTATCAATGCAGGAGATACAGGAGATGCCTGTTCAATCTCTGGGTCAGGAAGATCCCCTGAAGGAGGGCATGGCAACCCTCTCCAATATTCTTGCCTGGAAAATTCCATGGACAAAGGAGCCTGGCGGGCTACAGTCCATGGGGTTGCAAAGAGTTAGACATGACTGAAGTGACTTAGCATGCACAGACCTTAAAATTTTTAGTTGTTATTCTAAAGGTATATTTAATATACAGATTTTCTCTCCATTGTTTGATTTCTTTCTTGCACCTTATCTAATGATGTGCTTGTTCTTTGGCCTGTGGAGTTTCCCATGGTCTTGGTTTTGTTGATTACATACTTATGTTTCATGTTTCTCTGTCCTTTGTAGTTCCTGAAAGTTGGCATATGGGACTAGAAGTTAGGTAGGACTCAAATTTTATTCATTTATCCAGGCTTTGGGTGATGCTATATTCTTTCATAAAGAATCTCAGATGTTTGCTATTCCTTCCTTTTGTGGCATTGGTAGCCATCGGTACTAATAGATAGATCCTTTAATAGCCATTCATACTAATAGGTAGATCCTTTCATTTGTTTGTTTGACAAGTAGTAATATTTTAATCCTGTCATATATTTTTATTTATATATGGAACAATTTTCTAAATAATTACTTATCTTCTTTTGATTATGCAGTGTTATGTCTCACAGAGAAAAAGGTAGTATAAATATCATTTGTTTGTTTGTTTCATTCTCTGTATTTGAAGGTATTAAATTGTTGCTTATTATCTATAGAGGTTAATATTTTTAATATCCTTATAAAGTGATAGATTTGAACACATTTGATAGGCTTTAGTTCATTGCAATTACTATTCTTAATTAGCTCAAATAATATTGTCTTTGATAGCAGAAAACTTTTCAGGCTGATTTTCTAGCTTTTTGACAGTATGCCAATCAGAAATCTGAAAGCTTTCTGATATCTGATTTAACAGGAACCTTCAGGCTAATCTTACACAGGTATTTTTTTTTTTTGGTCTCAAAACAGGAATAGTCTTTTCTCTCTAAGCAATATTTCTTTATGTATAAGATGGCATGTTATGACCACAATCTGATCTCTAGGAATGTTCATTGCCACTATGTGGATCATCATTTCTAGGCATTTCAATAGTTATAGCTAGGAAAATATATGATACAAACACATGCTACAATGTGTTCACACAGGTGATTTCAATTGAAACACTGAACTATAGGCTTTTTATTGAAATGCCTCTGTATAGCAAACATATCTCCTTTTTTCCACACCACAAATCTTAGTTCTCAAAGATACAGGAATTGCAGGATTAGAATATTCCATCAAATGTACATATCACGGCAAACTGAATACCAATATTTGTACTCTCATTTCTTATCAGTCAGGGTTCTCTAGAGGCATAGGATAAATAAGACAATTTAGATAGATATATAGAGACAGAGATACAAATATTAGGATACATATTAAAATGGAAATATATTTATATATACAATATATACATATATAGTCAACATGAAGCTCCCCTAGTAGCTCAGTGGTAAATAATCTGTCTACCTGTGCAGGAGACCTGGCTTAGATCCTTGAGTTGGGAAGATCTCCTGGAGAAGGGAATTGCAACCCACTGCAGTACTCTTGCCTGGAGAATCCCATGGACAGAGGAGCCTGGCGGGCTACAGTCCATGGGGTCACGAGAGTTGGACATGACTTGCTGGCTAAACAACAAGTCAACATGACCTATTATTGTTGGTGTTAATCTTGATTAGTTGAATTACTTCATTACGATTTTTCTTTCTAAAAGTACTCTTTTTTCCTCCCTTTCCAAACAGTACAATTTGGCAAGAAGTACTGCCTGTGTGTGTTCAGTTGCTCAGTTGCTCAGACTCTATGCGACCCCATGGACTGTAGCCTACCAGGCTCCTATGTCCATGGAATTTTCCAGGCAAAAATGCTGGAGTGGGTTGCCATGCCCCTCCTTCAAGGGATCTTTCTGACCCAGGGATCTAACAAGGGATCTCTTATGTCTCCTGCATTAGCAGGCAGGTTATTTACCACTAGCACCACCTGGGAAGTTCTACTTACTGTATACTTTGGGTTATAATCCAATACCACTGTATTTTGCAGCTTAAATTGCCTAGCTTTGCCCATCTGCATCTCTTTCACTGGTTTCTTTGATATATATCTCACAATTATATATAATTATATATAATTTTTCTTGTGTATCAAGAAAAGTGTGGCATTATTTGATTTAAGGGAATCATATACCCCAAATTTTATTTTCCTGCTACTCATCTGAGCTTCACTGCTGATTATTTGCTTATACTACATTTGACATAAATGTTGTATCATTGCCTTTCAGGTGAATTGAGTCTGCAGGTAGCCTGAATCTGTCTATCTGTCTCTCTCTCTATATATAAATAATAAATATAATATATAATATTATAAATATAATATATTTATAATTATATTAAAATATAAATAATATATAATAAATATAAAATATATTATATTTATAATATAAATAAATAATATATTTATATAAATATAAATATTTATATATTTATGTCTATCTGTCTATATATATAAATAATAAATATAATATATAATATTATAAATATAATATATTTATAATTGCATTAAAATATAAATAATATATAATATATAATAAATATAAAAATATATTATATTTATAATATAAATAAATAATATATTTATATATATACCACATATATATATGTGGTAATTTATTTTCTTGCTTTCTGTCATTAAAATATACTTTAGACTTATATTGTTATACTGTAGACTTACATTGTTATCCCCTGCCCCAGCCCTAGAATCCTAGCCATTTTTCTGGAGGCACTGGTCCCCTTTTACTGGAGAATGACATTAGAAACTGAATACTGTTGGGATGTCATGGCTTCTAGAATGTGCCTCTGACTCAGGAAATATGTGTTTATATGTTAACCTGTGTTATACACGTATTCATAAAATTTAAATATATCCATCCATCCAATGAGAAACTTGGCTCTAGTAAGTAAGATTTGTTTATTTTTTATATATCCTGGTTATATAGCTCAGTTGGAAAAGAATCTGCCTACAATGCTAGGAGACCTGGGTTCAATTCCAGGGTCAGGAAGATCCCCTGGAAAAGGAAATGGCAACCGACTCCAGGATTCTTGCCTGGAGAATCCCATGGACAGAGGAGTCTGGTGGGCTATAGTCCATGGGGTCACAAGAGTCGAACACAACTTAGTGACTAAACCAACACATGCAAATATACATTACACCCATACTTCTCTATATTTCAGATGTGTGGACTTGTCATTTTTCCTTTATGGATCGACCAATTTATTGCCATGGCTCAATTTACTTTTGTGGCTTCTGTGGCACTTTCTTTTTTTATGTAGTGGATATCTAATTATTGTAGATTTCCATTTTTAAGTCAAATAGTAACTCATTTTTTATGGAAATATATGACCAAAACAATTTTTAAAAGTATGCTTAATTTGAAGTAAATTTGAATGATCAGGTAATGATGTATATAAATCTACAAACATGATAAATGTATATAATGCACATATGATCATGCTACATGTCTTACAAAGATAATTAGTGATCTCTGGTAGCCATAACTTAATGAAGATTAAAAACTTATAGTGAAACACCATTGTAATATTTCATTAACTATGCAAAGGTATCTTTTATATTGCGAACTTTCAAGGTCACCTCAATTTTTCTTGCATATTAAGAAAAGTTTGGCATTATATGATTTAACAGAATCATATACCCAAAATTATATTTTCCTGCTACTCTTCTGAGCTTCACTACTGATTATTTGCTTATACTGCATTTGACATAATATTATATCATTGCCTTTCAGGTGAATTGAGTCTGCAAGTAACCTGAATCTGTCAAAATGATTTTGATAAAAAGTAGGTTTCAGAAAGTTATTTTTTCCTTTCTAATTCTTTTAAGCAGATGCTTCTAAAATAATAAATATACTCCCTGGCGATAATTAATCACAGTGTGATTTTTAAGACATAATTATTTGAGGATATATAACATTTTAAGAATGCTCCTTTAAGATGATGTTATTTTGATTCTTTCAAAATACATCCTGTCTCAGCATTCATCATTGTGAATGTACATATGGCTATTTATGTGAGGACTATGAAGTCAAGTATGTATTTTATTGTGATAATGTATATAAATCTACAAGATCCATTATACAAAGAACATGCAGTAATTTACATAGTTTAAAAGAATTAATTTGAGGAAATGGCAAGCAATACTAAGTTTTTGTTTTTAGTCTTAGATGTCCAACTATTTTTCTTACCATCAAATATACCTAAATATATTTGCAACTGTTTACTTTTAGCTTAAGATTTATGAAGAATATGTTATGATCAGACTAAGCTTTTCTTTATAGAATATTATCAGTTAATCAATGCAGGTAGAAAAATTAATTAGCAAATTCACCATTTTTCAAAAACTGATGAAATAATTGATCTGGAAAAATAACATGAGTGAATGCAAAAAAATTTAGGTCAAATGTTAGTAAAAATTATTCTTCATAGCATGGTAAAATTCACCCACAGATCATTTGCTGGTTGTAGGGAAAAAGAAACTTTACCAGCAACCCAGTTTTCAGCAACTAAAACCACTAACAAAACTAAATGGATATACAAAGTAAATGCTTTGTACTATTACATCAGGCAATAGATATATGAGAGTTAATTAAAATATTCTCTGTAATTTAGATATTCAGTTCAGTTCAGTCGCTCAGTTTTGTCTCTTTGCGACCCCCCGGACTGCAGCATACCAGGCTTCTCTGTCCAACTCCCAGAGCTTACTCAAACTCAAGTCCATCAAGTCAGTAATGCCATCCAAATATCTCATTCTGTGTTGTCCCCTTGTCTTCCTGCATTCAATTTTTCCCGGCATCAGGGTCTTTTGAAATGAGTTAGTTCTTTGCATCAGGTGGCCAAAGTATTGGAGTTTCAGCTTTAGCATCAGTCCTTCTAGTGAATATCCAGGACTGATTTCCTTTAGGACGGACTGATTGGATCTCCTTGCAGTCCAAGGGACTCCCAAGAGTCTTCTCTAATAATACAGTTCAAAACCAACAATTCTTCAGCGCTCAGCTTTCTTTATAGTCCAACTCTCACATCCATCCATGACTACTGGAAAAACCATTATCTTGACTAGATGGACCTTTGTTGGCAAAGTAATGTCTCTGCTTTTTAATATGATGTCTAGGTTGGTCATAACTTTCCTTCCAAGGAGTAAGCGTCTTTTAATTTCATGGCTGCAGTCACCATCTGCAGTGATTTTGGAGCCCCAAAAGATAAAGTTTGTCACTCTTTCCATTGTTTCCCCATCCATTTGCCATGAAGTGATGGGACCTGATGCCATGATCTTAGTTTTCTGAATGTTGAGTGTTAAGCCAACTTTTTCACTCCCCTCTTTCACTTTTATTAAGAGGCTCATTATCAAGAGGCTTCTTACTTTCTGCCATAAGGGTGGTGTCATCTGCATATCCAAGTTATTGATATTTCTCCTGGCAATCTTGAGTCCAGCTTGTGCTGCCTCCAGCCAAGCATTTCTCATGATGTACTCTGCATATAAGTTAAACAAGCAAGGTGACAGTATACAACCTTGACAAACTCCTTTCCCCATTTGGAACCAGTCTGTTGTTCCATGTCCAGTTCTAACTGTTGCTTCCTGACCTGCATATAGATTTCTCAGGAGGCAGGTCGGGTAGTCTGGTATTCCCATCTCTTTCAGAATTGTCTACAATTTGTTGTGATCCACACAGTCAAATGTTTTGGCATAGTCAATAAAGCAGAAGTAGATGTTTTTCTGGAACTTTCTTGCTTTTTCAATAATCCAATGGACATTGGCAATTTGACCTCTGATTCCTCTGGCTTTTTTAAATCCAGCTTGAACATCTGGAAGTGCATGGTTCAAGTACTGTTGAAGGCTGGCTTGGAGAATTTTGTGCATTACTTTGCTAGCATGTGAGATGAGTGCACTTATGCAGTAGATTGAACATTCTTTGGCATTGCCTTTCTTTGGGATTGGAAAGAAAGCTGACATTTTCCAGTTCTGTGACTGCTGCTGAGTTTTTCCAAGTTTGCTGACATGTTGAGTGCAGCCCTTTCACAGCATCATCTTTTAGGATTTGAAATAGTTCAACTGGAATTCCATCACCTCCACTAGCTTTGCTCGTAGCGATGCTTCCTAAGGCCCACTTGACTTCACATTCCAGGATGTCTGGCTGGCTCTAGGTGAGTGATCACAGCATCATGGTTATCTGGGTCATGAAGATATATTTTGCGTAGTTCTTCTGTGTTCTTGCCACCTCTTCTTTATATGCTCATTTAAAATAAAATTTAGATATACTTATTTGAAATAAACTTTAAAAAGAAAATGCAAATAAAAAGTAAACACTATATTTTATAATTGCTTGTTATGAAGAGTATTTTATTCACACTTTAATCAAATTTCTGAATTTTACTCTGTCCTTGATAAAGAACTAACATACAAAAGTTAAAAAAAAAATCTACCATATAAACTTAAGTCATTTTTTTCAAATTTTTAATTTAAATAAACCTTTTTTTTTTTTTTCAAATTTTTAAATTAAATTTTTTTTTAATTTTAAGTAGATGTTTTCATTCTAATCAGATTTAGAATCATAGACCTGGCATCGAAAGAAAATTGACTACCATTGGTAGAAAAAGGTCAAATTTAAGCTGTTGACCTTAGTGATAGACACACTGCAAGCAAAATAAAGTGAATTTGTGAGTCAGTCTTCACACTTGGTTGGACATCTGGAAAAGCACTCTGTATGTCTTATCTGTTGGTTGTGACTAGTTAAAAACATTGTGCCATAAAGTGCTTAAAACAATGCTTCATACAGAATGAACTATAAGCATAATATATGCTAATATTACTTTATTATTATCCATATGATTATTCATTACTCTTGTAGGTAGTACTCCATAGAAAGTTAAATAAAAGACCCCCAAAAAATCATAGTACCAAAGTATGATTTAGTCAAAATGATTTTTTGCAAACTAGAAAAAGGAAAGAAGCCATTAAGTAACGAAGCAAATGTCTTGTTTCCTCAATCAAACAAGTGCTAGAGAAAATGACCAGAAATTATATGGTTACAAAAATAAACTTTTCTACTAGTCACAAATTACATATTTAGATTGCCCATTATTCCCTTGACATTCTGGAAATCTTGCTTGATTAATAGCACATTGGAAAATGTATTAAAATGCATACACTTTAAATCATACTAAAATATATTTTTCAAATGATGTTAATTTTTTTATTGCAAGTAGATGCAGAAGGCAGGAGGAGAAAGGGACGACAGAGGATGAGATGCTTGGATGGTATCGCTGACTCGATGGACATGAGTTTGAGCAAGCTCTGGGAGCTAGTGATGGACAGGGAAGCCTGACGTTCTGTGGTCCATGTGGTCACAAAGAGTCAGACATGACTGAGTGACTGAACTGAGCTGATGTGCAAAAAATAATTTCGTCTTAGCTTTTGTTTTCATACCTGTAATTTTATTATGAATTTTCTAAATAAAAGATTATCTGAAACCCATATCACATCTTGTGTGTATAAGGTGTGTATCGTGACACATTTATTTTTCCAGTAGTTAGTTCCTTAAGCAATCTTGCAGCTTCCAATTTCTCCTTCTATTATTCTCAATCTTGACAGATTAACTTTATATAAATAAACAAATAATTAAATATTAAAACATGTAGGTTTAAACATATTTCAATAATATATGTGTATAAATGATATAAATGTATATATACATAAGGAGAGAGAGAGAAGGTCTGGCTCTAAAGACTGCTGTCTACACTTTAACCTCCTCCATCCTAAAAAGATCTGTTAAACTAAGTTAAACCCTTTTCCCTTATAAATCTGTTTGTTGTATCTCTGCTTTCATATTCTTCCCTTTCACCCCAGTTTATGTAATATTTCAGTTCAATTTCCGGTTTACACTACAAAACTAATTTACATCATCACAGTCTACCAGGAAGTCTCATTCAGCTGATACCTGTATAGCAGCACTTCCTGAACAAGTAATTGAAAGTTTATCAGAATGTTGAGTAATAACTGTTGATTTCTCCTTTGATTAATAACATTTCCACAGGAGAAATTTCAGGTGTCACCATCCTTCACTTTGAGAACGTCATTAGAGACACCACCTCTGTTTTCACTATGCATCTTCCACTTTCACCTTCCAAGGTAGAAAAAGATACAATTTAATTGTTGTGTCTCCCATTTTTAAGATGATGTATCTTAGGAGTGTTTTTTCCTGCTTCCTTTAATACTGTATACAGTAAGTGTGCTAGGGCTACCCAGGTAGCTCAGTGTTAAAGAACAGACCTGTAAATGCAGGAGACACGGGAAATGTGGGTTTGATCACTAGGTTGGGAAGCTCCCCTGGAATAGGAAATGGCAATCTACTCCAGTATTCTTGCCTGAATGATGTCATGGACAGAGGAGCCTGGTGGGCTACAGACCATGGGGTTGCAAAGAGTTGGACATGACTAACTGACTGAGTACCCACGCACAGTGGGTGCTCTAGCCCTGTAGTCCCTTCTGGAAATATAAGGGAGGAATAAAACATTCTCTTAATAATCCAGCTGTAGCTGGTCATGCTCTTTGATTCCGAAATAGAAAATAATAACCTAACTTCATCATCTAATTCTGTTCTGAATAGATGCTCATTGATGAGGCTTGTATGTTGATATTGCTTTGGCTTTGTACGTGTCTTTCCTCAACCAGAGCCCCAGCGTGAGAAAAACTTGGTAGTTTTATGCTTTATGGATTTACAGCTTCCAAAATAATTTGTAACCATATTTGCCTCCTATAGCCTACACTTAACATGGAGTGGGAATTAAATAAATGTGTGGTGTTGCTATAAATGAATTCTAGTTTTGTATCAAAAGGAATCCTATAACTCTGGATCTATTTGATCATTTAATGTTGTATTAAACAGCAATAAAATATAGGAGTTTTAGGGTCAGTTTTCTCTGGTTAATTTCTGGCTCTATGTCATATAAATTTAATTTAATTGCAGAAAATTTTACTTTACTTACCTTGCATAAATTTGTTGTAAGCGGGTAATAAAATGAGAGACATTTACTTCCAAGTATTATATCAAGTGCAGAATAGCTGGTTTATAGTTTAAGGAATTTTTATGTGCCAAATTCTTTGCTTAATGACTTTCTTAGGTCATTTCTTTAAATTCTCTCTCAACTATTTGATAAAGGTTCTATTATTATTGTCACTTTACAGGTGATAAATGTGACACAAAGAAAGATTAGGTACTTTTCTTAAATCCTACATTAATTAAATCACTCCAAGACCCCTGCAATCACTACACTATTACCTTTGTGCTTAGGTTCAGATTCTGCGTTACATCTTGATGATACAAAGATGAGTAAGATAAAATTGCAGATATTATACTGGAGAAAAATAAAATATAGAAGTGAGTCATATTTTACAATATTTTTGCATCCATTCTTGGTACTGAAATTTTATATTGTCAGAAAACATACTCCGCCCCAAAGGTGCATTATACTTCAAGATTATCCATGTGAAATTCTAGGTAATTATATCACATTTCAATTTCAAGTTAAACTGTTATCATGAAGTGTGGTGTTTATTTTGACATAAAAAATGGATGAGTATCTTTATCACAAGGAAGTAAGATTTTACTTAGCTTGAATTATATCCGTATAAACATAGTGAAATAGGTCACAACTTGAGAAGATGAGAAAAAGGAATTATTGAGAGAATTTTAAAATGCAGACTCGCACAGCTTAAAAAGACTATAAAATTGCCCACATTCCTTAACTTTTATGCTATTTGTTATTCTCAGAATTTTTTTAAAAAGTATTATTAAAGTATAGAACAATTAATCAGTTAGCAATTAATCAGTTCCTTTCAGTTCAGTCACTCAGTCGTGTCCGACTCTTTGCAACCCCGTGAAGTGCAGCACGCTAGGCCTCCCTGTCCATCATCAACTCCCAGAGTCCACCCAAACCCATGTCCATCGAGTCAGTGATGCCATCCAACCATCTCATCCTCTGTTGTCCCCTTCTCCTCCTGCCCTCAATCTTTCCCAGCATCAGGGTCTTTTCAAATGAGCCAGCTCTTCACATCAGGTGGCCAAAGTATTGGAGTTTCAGCTTCAGCATCAGTCGTTCCAATGAACACCCAGGACTGATCTCCTTTAGGATGGACTGGTTGGATCTCCTTGCAGTCCAAGGGACTCTCAAGAGCCTTCTCCAACACCACAGTTCGAAAGCATCAATTCTTCGGTGCTCAGCTTTCTTTATAGTCCAACTCTCATATCCATACATGACTGCTGGAAAAACCATAGCCTTGACTAGATGGACCTTTGTTGGCAAAGTAATGTCTCTGCTTTTTAATATGCTATCTAGGTTGGTCATAACTTTCCTTCCAAGGAGTAAGCGTCTTTTAATTTCATGGCTGCAATCACCATCTGCAGTGATTTTGGAGCCCAGAAAACTAAAGTCTGACACTGTTTCCACTGTTTCCCCATCTATTTACCATGAAGTGATGGGAACTGATGCCATGATCTTAGTTTTCTGAATGTTGAGCTTTAAGTCAACTTTTTCACTCTCTTCTTTCACTTTCATCAAGAGGCATTTTAGCTCGTCTTCACTTTTTACCGTAAGGGTGATGTCATCTGCATATCTGTGGTTATTGATATTTCTCCTGGCAAACTTTATTCCAGCTTGTGCTTCATCCAGCCCAGCGTTTCTCATGATGTACTCTGCATATAACTTAAATAAGCAGGGTGACAATATACAGCCTTGACGTACTCCTTTTCCTATTTGGAACCAGTCTGTTGTTCCATGTCCAGTTCTAACTGTTGCTTCCTGACCTGCATACAGGTTTCTCAAGAGGTATGTCAGGTGGTCTGGTTAAATTAATCAAATTTATAATGTATATTCTATAATTATATAATAATATATAATTAATAATGTGCTTACTGATCTTAGGTGTGAGGGTTGGTAATAGATGGAAGGTAAAAGAAGTTCTGCTAAAAATTCAAGTTTTATTGACCAGTATAAGACCAGTTATCTTAATATAAGACCAGCTATGTTAATGTAATGTTAATAAGGGGGGCTTCCCTGGTAGCTTTGACGTTTAAGAATTTGCCTTCAATGCCGGACAACTGGGATCAATACCTGGGTTGGGAATATCCCCTGGAGAAGGGAATGGCAACCCACTCCAGTATTTTTGTCTGGAAATTCCATGGACAGGGGAACCTGGCAGGCTACAGTTCATGGAGTTGCAAGAGTCAGACACAACTGAGCAACTATATTACTATTACTACTACTGCTACTACTCCATGTTAAGAAGCACACACATCAGTTTCACAAGCCCAAGTGTTGAAATAAAAGCTGGTAACCATAATTATATTTTGAAAACAGATCCAAAGGCTGGAAATGGTGAAATCATGGTGTTGATTTAACCTACAGTCTAGTACACTAGTATGTGGAAATTGGGCAAATTTATTGTCATTGACAATAAGGAAAAGAATTAAATATATTTAGCTATAGACTGGTAAATCAAATATTATGTTGGGCTATGCCAAAAACAGGAGAAATTGAGTAAAAATTTACTTCTAAATGTACAGAACTTTCAAAATGCTGTTGCAAAATATTAAAGCAATTGCAAAATGTTAAATCAAATATATCTATTTTCCCTTTGCAAGTGGGATTTGAAAACAAATCTTAAGTATATTTTCTCTTGATGATATGTTACAAAGTAGAGGTAAATAACATGACCAATGATCTGTAAAAATACTTAGCTATGCAGTATGCCCCTTTGGATTTTCACATGAAACATAATACTGAATAAATTGTTGAACATACTTTATCTGTGAGGAGAACATGCAACACATAGCTGGATTTTTAAATGAAATAAGCAATAAAGTATACATCTGATTTTCAAGTTTTGTCTGTATGTGTGTGTGTGGGTGGGATAGTTAATGGAATTAAAATGCAAAAAGCTAAAGCATAATATAACTTGGTAGGGGCAAGACTTGAATACTAAAATTTATACTAAAATTTCACCTGTATTTCTCCAAACATAGCTTATAGCTATCTTTTAGACTAGACAGTGCCCATTCTAATACTTCTATGTAACCAATGCAAATGTATGCTTAAGAGATATTAGTTGTCTGTATGTGGGCAGAGGAAAACACTTAAAACACAAATTCAGTAGTAGATTTCAACACTAATGAGCTGGCCCCCCCATCAACTGGAGGAAGTGGATTTACCAAAGCTATTAAGACACATACAGTTCTGCTTATATATAAACATTTAAGCAGATGTGTGTTTCAACCGTCAAAGAGCATTGATTCAAATGGACAAAAAGTCAGGAGAAGACAGACATGCAACTGATAATTCTACAGATCCCTTTTTATAATTTATTTATTGATCCTTCCTAGAATAAAAGTATTCTGTTTGCTACTGAGGAAAGAGCAATGAACAAAATAGGAAGGATGTCAGTACTCAAAGCTCATAGGGATTGTATAGCCAAGGGAACTTCACTCAATACTCTGTAATAACCTATATGGGAAAAGAATCTTAAAAAAAAAAAAAAAAAGGATACATCTATATGTCTAAATGATTCACTTTACTTACACCTGAAATTAACACAACATTATAAATGAAATATATTCCAATTAAAAAAAATGTCAATGTCACATTGACTCTGAAGTTATCTATGAACGTGTGCATTTAGTAACCTCACTAAGTAGATATCAGACTTCTCTGTTGTTTCAGATGGAAAAGAATCAGCCTGCCAATGCAGGAGACTGGGGTTTGATCCTTGGGTCAGGAAGATCCCCTGGAGAAGGAAATGGCAACCCACTCCAGGATTCTTGCCTGGAGAAGTCCTTGGACAGAGGAGCTTGGTGGGCTACAGTCCATGGGGTCACAAAGAGTCGGACATGACTGAGCCATTTTTACTTTACTTTTAAGTAGATGTCACATTGATGTAAGTTGAAAGAAAGGGAAAACTCTTGACACTAGCATTGGCTTCACGGAAAGACTTAAGTAGCCTTCCTTTTAGCCTCAACAAGCTTGAAAATTCTAGACCTTCAGAGTATGATATTTCTTAACCAAGCAAAATAAATGAGTAACGCCAAAGCAAAAGTCAAAGCAAAAGCCAATAAATCACTAATGGAGTGTAAAAAGAGAGAGAAAAATAAACAAAGCTTGTGACTACAATACGGTAGATTTGGAAAAACACATACAGTATAAAAGTTGTAAGGCAAAAGATCAAATACATTTTTTTAGGGCAACATTTCATCTTTGACTAAAAGTATCTGAATGAAAAGTAAAGTATTTTCAAATGTTCATATGTGATCCTTAAGGTATTTCAGGACAGAGGAAGATTACTCAGCATCTAAGTCACTGCCAAAGTTTGAAGGGATGATTTTTAATATATTTTTTTTATAAAATTAGAATTTTGTTGAAATAATTTAGTTTGCCACGACAGGGTCCTCTGTCCATGGAATTCTACAGGCAAGAATACTGGAGTGGGTTGCTATGCCCTCCTCCAGGGGACCTTCCAGATCCAGGGATAGAACCCATGCCTCCTCCGTCTCTTGCATTGGCAGGTGGGTTCTTTACCATCTGTGCTACCAGGGAAGTCCATATATTTATATTTCTGCATAGTTCTCATTATATGTAGTTCTTATTTGGGGGCAAGATAAGTTCACTTAAAAGGCATGGTCTTTTTGTAGTCACAATAGTCTCAGTGAGCTTTTAGTGGTATCTCTAAATACCACCTACTGTCTGAAAAATGTGAACCACAGTTTGTCCATTTGGCTCAGAGCCCTCCGTTAGCAATTTTTTTCCCAGGCATCACCATATTTCACTCTGTACATGCATAGCTATGTATTTGGCCAAACGCTTTCAGAGACTTCTAGAAAGTGTGGATTTTTGGTACTTTTCTTCTGTTTGTTCTGTGCAAAATTTTAGTACTCTTCTTCTGTTTGCTCTTTTCTCTTCAGACCCCTGATTTGAAATTTTATTCATCTCTAGACTCCCAAACTCTTAACATGTTGCTTCTGCATTGAGATTGCTGAATCGGCCAGAATTCCCCTTGTCTGTGCTGCAGTATGAAACAGATTCTGAGCCAGAAAGTTACACTGCGCATACACCAGCTTACATGATTCCTTATCAAACGGTTTACAGACCTGGACTCTTTTGTGTTCCAGCCCTGAAAAACTGTTGTTTCATGTAGTATATTTGATATTACTTTGTTTATGATGGTTAAGTCCCAATAAACACTTTTCCATGACAACTGGAACCAGAACTGCCCAAGTTGAAAGTTGTAAAAGAAAAAAAATCATTCTTTCAGTGCATATCTGGTTCCCAGGATTCATGCTTTTGTTTGTGCAATGCATTCATTCACTGACCTTTCCTATATCTAATTGTCACCTGTCTTTAGCAAAATCCTCATATTTACTTTCTTCGATGCTTTTTGCGATTACTCCATCCTATTTTACACATAAAGTCTTATAGCTATTCTTCGCTTTGCAACCTAATTTGAAGTAATTTCATATTGCTTGTTGATAAGGTTTATGTCATTTTGCTGAACTAAAATTTATTATTTGGATTCTTCAACTATGCTTAGGTGGTGTTAGCTACTTTTTATGGAAGGGAATCATATTTTATATTTATCTCTTTTATTTCAGTAACTACAGATGCAATATTCATAATTAATCAATCAAAATATACAGTGATTAACATAAATTCCCATAAATTGCCTAGACAACTATATTTTCTTGTCTGTATTTGTAAAAATATTAATAAAACTACACATTTAAGATCAAAGACTACTAGTTTTATAATTGCCTGTGCTTTTATTTCTTCAATGTCATTTGCTATCTATTATATAAAGAATTATGTTGGATTATAAAATGTTAGCAATGAAAATTCCTTACATGCAATCCCCTTATTTTTTAAGATATGCAAACTGAGACTAAGGGAGGTTTAATCTTGTCAAAGACCATAGAGCTTCATATTGACAAAGCTATGGTTAGAATGCTGGTTTGCCAACTTCTAATTGAATGCTTTTTGCACTAGATAGTCTTTGTGAGACCTTCAGAAATGATTTATGAAGAAACAATATTTTTAAAGCCTACTTCAAAGAAAGTACATAAATCACTTCAAATATTTGCAAATTTAGAACAGAAAATCATGTATTATTCTTTTGGAAATATTTTATAACAGTTTATTGAATAGTCTGAACTTCAGGTTAGATACAAAAACAAAAATAAAGATATTATTTTTATCCACTCACCCTCACTCTGCTCTGAGTTCTTTTGCTTCATTATTGGCTGGACTATGTTATGAATAGTGTAGGAAATACCATAATTTCCCTAGTGTTTTTGGTTATGTAAAAAAAATCTTCAGTTGTTTCTAATTATGAACTCTAATCTCATATGCAAATTTAAATATGAGCCTTCCTCCCCAGCACTGAGCATCAGTGTTTATAGGAATGTTGTCTGTTATTTTATTCCTTCCTTTCCTCAGCTTTGAGGGAAGGGTGCATTGTCTATATATGAGACATGCACATTTTCTTCCTTCATCTTCTAGGATAATTGGATTTAGACAAGGAGAGAAGAAAAATCGGTAAGTGTCTCTTGGTTGCTTATAACCTTTCTGTCTTTTCTGTTGATTGTGATAGCATTTCTGACTTCTTTCTATTGTGCCTAAGATAAGAAAGACTAATTCTTTTGAGAAGAGTATGTGAATCATTTGGGAGTTCCCTAGTAAAGGCTTCAAAATCATGTTACCTTGATATGCTGATTCTGATTTCTTCTCTCCATCTACCTGATCTTCCACCCTCACATTGCACTTAAGATTGTTGCTACCCTCTTGAATGGATATCAGCAAGATGCAAAATGGGTCTAACCTTAGGAGAATCTTCAGGATCCAATAATATAAGTGAGCAAGAGAATCCAGCGTATAGAAAACTAACCTTATAATTTACTGCAGAAATTTAAGAATCAGAATTTTCAGTGATAGTCAAAGCTAAACACAAAGTTTTTGCAGTGGTTTAAAACCACAAATTCTGGGATATGAAAGAAAGAGAAAACAACCTCTTCATGATCAATGATATACAGATATTTTTAGCCTTTTAAATTAATTTTTAATTAGAAATATAATGTTTTCTCTATAATTTATGCTCACTTGTTAAAATGATCATGATCATCATAACTTATTTGTCCTTAGTGACAAGTAACTCCCATATCTGTTGGAAGGTTTCATGGGAAGAAAGTGAATCTGAACCTTCATGTAAGTATAGTCTCTGCAATTCTTCAGTGTTCAACTACTATAAGGATGGGGAAAGCATAAATCTTTCTGATACTCAGAATGTAATTCTTTTTCTTTATGTTTTGGTGTGTAACTGTATTATTACTATGCAATATTATTTACTCTGCTCACTCAGTGTGTCCAACTCTTTGCAACCCCATGGACTGTAGCCTACCAGGCTCCTCTGTCCATGGGATTTTCCAGGCAAGAATACTGGAGTGGGTTGCCATTTCTTTCTCCAGGGTTTTGAATTAGGTATTGAATTATATATTTATTTGCTTTCCACGATCTGTGCCATCATGTGGACCTCTGTTAATCATGTGTTCATTTGAAAATGATTATCTGCAGTAGAAATCCTCTTGTGATTTTACACTATGTCATAATCACAGGGAGAACTTACATTCTGACAGCAAATTGCTATTAGAGATGATGGAAATGGTTTATTTATAAAGAGCATTATCATTTATATCAGAAAATTAGGTAATAATCTCTTGAGTTGATCATCACTAAGTTGAATATCTTTAAAAGAAAAAACCTCTTGGCTTTAGGTATATCTATTCTACATAATTTATGTTTATCTGTCTATCTATCTATGCATACTTCATCAATACTGCTGAAATATATATTGTCCTGGTAGCAATATTTTTTAATTTCAGGGAAATAACTTCCAGTACATCCTTTCTTGCTTGTCACAAGCCATATTCCCACTGAAGAATGTCAAACTGTGAATTTTGCACTTGGTAGAGCAGGCACTAACCTGAGACCTTGGGATAAAGAAGGCAATCTTAGAAAACCTAAAGATGTCTCATGTAATCTAGTGACTTGGGAATTACAAGGGTCTATTTCTTGACATTTTCCTGCCAGAGTCACAGTCTTTAGAAATGTACATGCTTCTGCAGTAAGTGTGAAAGAACAGTACATATGTGAAATGAGGAAATGATACACACTTTTCCATATAAACCATGGACTACTTTGGAAAATGGAAAGGAAAAAGCTGGGATTTTCAGAATTTTTTTTTCATTTGAACATTGAAGTCATTTTTCCTCTTGAAGAATGATCTCTTGGGAAATATTTTGAACTGTATTTACCAGAAAAAAAGTATCTTATTTTTATTATTAAAGAAAAAAGAGCTCCCTCACTTAAACGATGAAAAAACAGCTCTTGTATTATCCAAATGCATTAAATATGCAAAAATATTCAGAAAGCCTGGTAGCAGTACAGATTACCATAAATTAGTAGATTTGAAAGAAGAAATGCATTGATTTGATGCTTGCAAAAATGCAATAGATTTATAGGAACTGAGCAACTTGATGCTTATGTTTATGTTCTCTGTGCCTTGTAATTCTAAACAGATATTCTGTTTGTACCATATAGTAGGAATACATAATTATCTTTCCTATTATGATAACTTTTGGCATTTCAATAGTACTAAAATGATGTAGATACATTTTCCCTTATTTTATGGTAATAACAAAATAATTACCAATACAAATATGATAGAATATTTTAATTTTCGTGCACCACAGGGTGAATCAGAAGCCAACATTGTTGGTTTTTTCCCTATTATTGCATGAGAATTTTAAGTCACAGATGTCTAAAGTCAGTGATGGATTGAAAGAGTATGAACAGGAAAATGTGGCAAGTAGAATTATGATTTTTTTTTCAGGTTACAATAGAATTACAAAATAGAAACACTCTGGACAAAGGATAAAGAGACTGTGTTCTATTAAAAACTAGTTCTGTGATCTTTAGAAAGTAAATTATGTTTCCTAAAACTCAGTTCATTCAACTGCAGAATGATAGCTTTCAAAATGATAGTTTGAAAGAAATGAATATTATGGTGTTTTTAGATATAAAATGTAGTTTATAATAATTTAATGACGTATAGGCAATGCAATTGCAATCAACTCTTAACCTTTATTCTCCTTCATTTTTCCATTACTCCACCCTATATGCCTGTTCATTCTTCTATTATTACTCAGTATATATAAATAAAAAATTGTTCATAATACCCAAACAGGAGCAATCTGATGCCATTTTTTCTCAGTTTAAAAATCCTTATTGAGGGGAGGAGCTAAGATGGTGGAGGACTAGGATGGGGAGACCACTCCTCCCCTACAAATTCATCGAAAGAACATTTGAACGCTGAGCAAACTCCACAAAACAACTTCTGATCGCTAGCAGAGGACATCAGGTGCCCAGAAAAGCAGCCCATCATCTTTGAAAGGAGGTAGGACAAAATATAGAAGATAAAAAGAGAGACAAAAGAGCTAGGGATGGAGACCCATCCTGGGAAAGGAGCTGTAGTAGAGGAAGTTTCCAAACTCCAGGAAAGCCTCTCACTGTCAGGTCTGGGGGAAGTTTTCAAATCTCGGAGGGCAACCTAACTGGGAGGAAAAATAAATAAAACCCACAGATTACATGCCTAAAAGCAACTCCCAGCAGAAAAGTACCCCCAGACACCAGCATCCACCACCAGCAAGTGGGGGCTGAATGGAGAGGAGCTGCCGGCATTGCTTAGACTGGGCCTGAATGCCCTGAGGGCAATTGGAGGGAGCTAATGTGAGATAGCAACTTAAACTGTGGGGTAGCAAGAGAGAGAGAGAAAATTAACTGGCGAAAAGCACGCTAACTGAACACACTGCCTGCGGTTGGCAGAACAAAAGAAAGATTGAGCAATCCCAGAGAAGAGCTAGCCACTGCGGACCGGCCCATCCCCCACCAGAGGCAGGAGGCAGCGGGGAGGGGAAAGGTGCAAACTCGGCCCCAGAGAGGGCATCCCCTACCAAACTGCAGACAGGCTTCCAGCTTCTAACCAAAGACTTCCTGAAATTCTGGATGATTGACATCTGCCAGGAGGGTCGCGGCTAGAGACCAGCTCCCCAGAACAGACACAAGGCGCACCGGACCAACGCGGGCGGAAGCTGAGGCTGGGATCGTGGAGGGGATGAGGCGCACCGCACCCAGGGAGAGTGCGCCCGTCAAGCTCCTGGCTGCCTGAGCTGCTCGGGCAGGGAAGGCACAAAACGCAGGCCGAATCGAGTCTGCGCTTTTGTGGAGTACCCGAAAACTGGAACCGCACATCACTCAGGACATGCCCCCTATAGAGCAGCCTGGAGCCTGAGCAGTGTAGACGGGGAAAGCACACACCCTTGAGCAGAGCAAACCCACTGTGACCGGAACACCGCTAGTGCTCCCCACACAGGCCAGTGACGTTTGTCTGCAGCGCCCCTCCCTCCCCACAGCAGGACTGAACAAGCGAACCTAAACAAGAGACCACCTTCGCCTGCCAGTGTCAGGGCGGCAATTAGACACTGAGGAGACCAGCAAACAGAAGCCAAATGAACAAAGGGAACCGCTTCAGAAGGGACCGGTGCAACAGATTAAAATCTCTGTAGGTAACACGACTACACCGGAAGGGGCCTGTAGATATCGAGAAGTGTAAGCTGGAACAAGGAGCTATCTGAAACTGAACCAAACCCACACTGCCCGCAACAGCTCCAGAGAAATTCCTAGATATATTTTTACTATTTTTTTAATTAAAAAAAATTTTTTTTCTTTTCTTTTTTCTTTTTAAAATTTTTTCTTTTATTTTCTTTTAAAACTCCCTATTACTCCTCTATAACTCCTTAATTTTCATTTTCATATATTTTTACTATTTTTAATTAAAAATTTTTTCCCTTTTTCTTCTTATTTTTCTTTTATTTTCTTTTAAAGTCCTCTAATACTCCTCTATTACTCCTTAATTTTCATTTTCATTCTCATATATTTTTACTATTTTTTTAATTAAATTTTTTTCTTTTTTTTCTTTCTTTTAAAGTCCTCTATTACTCCTCTATTACTCCTTAATTTTCATTTTCATTTCACTATAACCTTGCAAAAAAAAAGACCTTATTTTTAAAGCGAACTTCATATATGTTTCTTAAATTTTTTGTGTTTTTGTTTCTAATATTGTATTTTTAATAGTATAACCTCTACTCTAGATTTTTAATCTTTGTTTTTCAGTATTTGATATCAATTTTGGACATTTAAGAATCCAATATTCAGTACCCATTTTTACTCAGGAGTGTGATGATTGCTCTTTCCCCCTTTTGACTTGCCTTTTTCTCCCCCAGATCACCTCTATTTCCTCCCTCCCCCTTCTCTTCTCAATCCAATTCTGTGAATCTCTGTGGGTGTTCTGGGCTATGGAAATTGCTTAGGGAACAGAGTACTGCATAGATCTGTCTATCTCCTCTTAAGTCCCCCCTTTTCTTCTCCTGCTCATCTCTATCTCCTTCCTCCCTCTCCTCTTCTTCATGTAACTCTATGAACCTCTCTGGGTGTCCCTTACTGGGAGAATCTTTTCACCATTAACCTAGAAGTTTTATTATCAGTGCTGTACAGTTGGAGAAGCCTTGAGGCTACTGGAAGAATAAAACTGAAAGCCAGAGGCAGGAGACTCAAGCCTAAAACCTGAGAACACCAGAGAACTCCTGACTACAGGCAACATTAAGTAATAAGAGATCATCCAAAAGCCTCCATAACTACACTGAAACCAACCACCACCCAAGAGCCAATAAGTTCCAGAGCAAGTCATACCACACAAATTCTCCAGCAACGCAGGAACATAGCCCTTAGTGTCAACATACAGGCTGCCCAAAGTCACACCAAACACATAGACTCACCTCAAAACTCACTACTGGACACTCTATTGCACTCCAGAGAGAAGAAATCCAGTTCCACGCATCAGAACACCGACACAATCTTCCCTAACCAAGAAACCTTGACAAGCCAATCGTCCAACCTCACCCACTGGGAGAAACCTCCACAATAAAAAGGAACCATAGGCCACCAGAATACAGAAAAGCCACTCCAAACACAGCAATCTAAACAAGATGAAAAGGCAGAGAAATACCCAACAGGTAAAGGAACATGAAAAATGCCCACCAAGCCAAACAAAAGAGGAGGAGATAAGGAATCTACCTGAAAAAGAATTTAGAATAATGATAATAAAAATGATCGAAAATCTTGGAAACAAAATGGAGTTACAGATAAATAGCCTGGAGACCAGGATTGAGAAGATGCAAGAAATGTTTAACAAGGACCTAGAAGAAATAAAAAAGAGTCAATTAAAAATAAATAATGCAATAAATGAGATAAAAAACACTCTGGAGTGAACCAACAGTAGAATAACGGAGGCAGAAGATAGGATAAATGAGGTAGAAGATAAAATGGTGGAAATAAATGAAGCAGAGAGGAAAAAAGAATCAAAAGAAATGAGGACAACCTCAGGGACCTCTGGGACAATATGAAACGCCCCAACATTCAAATCATAGGAGTCCCAGAAGAAGAAGACAAAAAGAAAGGCCATGAGAAAATACTCGAGGAGATAATAGCTGAAAACTTCCCTAAAATGGGGAAGGAACTAGTTACACAGGTCCAAGAAACTCAGAGAGTCCCAAACAGGATAAACCCAAGGCGAAACACCCCAAGACACATATTAATCAAATTAACAAAGATCAAACACAAAGAACAAATATTAAAAGCAGCAAGGGAGAAACAACAAATAACACACAAAGGGATTTCCATAAGGGTAACAGCTGATCTATCAATAGAAACTCTTCAGGCCAGAAGGGAATGGCAGGACATACTTAAAGTAATGAAAGAGAATAACCTACAACCCAGATTACTGTACCCAGCAAGGATCACATTCAGATATGAAGGAGAATTCAAAAGCTTTACAGATAAGCAAAAGCTGAGAGAATTCAGCACCACCAAACCAGCTCTTCAACAAATGCTAAAGAATCTTCTCTAGACAGAAAACACAGAAAGGATGTATAAACACAAACCTAAAACAACAAAGTAAATGGCAATGGGACCATACCTATCAATAGTTACCTTAAATGTAAATGGGTTGAATGCCCCAACCAAAAGACAAAGACTGGCTGAATGGGTACAAAAACAAGACCCCTATATATGCTGTCTACAAGAGACCCACCTCAAAACAAGGAACACATACAGACTGAAAGTGAAGGGCTGGAAAAAAATGTTTCATGCAAATGGAGACCAAAAGAAAGCAGGAGTCGTAATACTCATATCAGATAAAATAGACTTTAAAATAAAGGCTGTGAAAAGAGACAAAGAAGGACACTACATAATGATCAAAGGATCAATCCAAGAAGAAGATATAACAATTATAAATATATATGCACCCAACATAGGAGCACCTCAATATGTAAGGCAAATGCTAATGAGTATGAAAGGGGAAATTAACAATAACACAATAGTGGGAGACTTTAACACCCCACTCACACCTATGGATAGATTAACTAAAGAGAAAATTAACAAGGAAACACAAACTTTAAATGACACAATGGACCAGCTAGACCTAGTTGATATCTATAGGACATTTCACCCCAAGACAATCAATTTCACCTTTTTCTCAAGTGCACACAGAACCTTCTCCAGAACAGATCACATCCTGGGCCATAAATCTAGCCTTGGTAAATTCAAAAAAATTGAAATCATTCCAGTCTTTTCTGACCACAATGCAGTAAGACTAGATCTCAATTGTAGGAAAAAAACTATTAAAAATTCAAACATATGGAGGCTAAATAACATGATTCTGAATAACCAACAAATCATAGAAGAAATAAAAAAGAAATCAAAATATGCATAGAAACGAATGAAAATGAAAACACAACAATGCCAAACCTATGGGACACTGTAAAAGCAGTGCTAAGGGGAAGGTTCATAGCATTACAGGCTTGCCTCAAGAAACAAGAAAAAAGTCAAATAAATAACCTAGCTCTACACCTAAAGCAACTAGAGAAGGAAGAAATGAAGAACCCCAGGGTTAGTAGAAGGAAAGAAATCTTAAAAATTAGGGCAGAAATAAATGCAGAAGAAACAAAAGAGACCACATCAAATTTCAACAAAGCTAAAAGCTGTTTTTTTGAAAAGATAAACAAAACTGACAAACCGTTAGCCAGACTCATGAAGAAACAAAGGGAGAAGAACCAAATCAACAAAACTAGAAATGAAAATGGAGAGATCACAACAGACAACACTGAAATACAAAGGATCATAAGAGACTACTACCAGCAGCTCTATGCCAATAAAATGGACAACTTGGATGAAATGGACAAATTCTTAGAAAAGTATAACTTTCCAAAACTAAACCAGAAAGAAATAGAAGATCTTAACAGACCCATCACAAGCAAGGAAATCGAAACTAATCAGAAATCGTCCAGGAAACAGGAGCCCAGGACCAGATGGCTTCACAGCTGAATTCTACCAAAAATTTAGAGAAGAGCTAACACCTATAATATTCAAACTCTTCCAGAAAATTGCAGAAGAAGGTAAGCTTCCAAACTCATTCTATGAGGCCACCATCACCCTAATTCCAAAACCAGACAAAGATGCCACAAAAAAAGAAAACCACAGGCCAATATCACTGATGAACATAGATGCAAAAATCCTTAACAAAATTCTGGCAAACAGAATCCAACAACATATTAAAAAGATCATACATCATGACCAAGTGGGCTTTATCTCAGGAATGCAAGGATTCTTTAATATCCACAAATCAATCAATGTAATACACCACATTAACAAATTGAAAGATAAAAACCATATGATTATCTCAATAGATGCAGAAAAAGCCTTTGACAAAATTCAACATACATTTATGATAAAAACTCTCCAGAAAGCAGGGATAGAAGGAACATACCTCAACATAATAAAATATATATGACAAACCCACAGCAAGCATCACCCTCAATGGTGAAAAATTGAAAGCATTTCCCCTAAAATCAGGAACAAGACAAGGGTGCCCACTCTCACCACTACTATTCAACATAGTTTTGGAAGTTTTGGCCACAGCAATCAGAGCAGAAAAAGAAACAAATGGAATCCAGATAGGAAAAGAAGAAGTGAAACTCTCGCTGTTTGCAGATGACATGATCCTCTACATAGAAAACCCTAAAGACTCTACCAGAAAATTAATAGAGCTAATCAACGAATATAGTGAAGTTGCAGGATATAAAATTAACACACAGAAATCCCTTGCATTCCTACACACTAACAATGAGAAAACAGAAAGAGAAATTAAGGAAACAATACCATTCACCATTGCAACAAAAAGAATAAAATACTTAGGAGTATATCTACCTAAAGAAACAAAAGACCTATAACTTTAAAACACTGATGAAAGAAATCAAAGAGGACACAAATAGATGGAGAAATATACCGTCTTCATGGATTGGAAGAATCAATGTTGTCAAAATGAGTATACTACCCAAAGCAATCTATAGATTCAATGCAATCCCTAGCAAGCTACCAACGGCATTCTTCACAGAACTAGAACAAATAATTTCACAATTTGTATGGAAATACAAAAAACCTCAAATAGCCAAAGCAATCTTGAGAAAGAAGAATGGAACTGGAGGAATCAACCTGCCTGACTTCAGGCTCTATTACAAAGCCACGTCATCAAGACAGTATGGTACTGGCACAAAGACAGAAATATAGATCAGTGGAACAGAATAGAAAGCCCAGAGATAAATCCACGTACCTACGGACACCTTATCTTTGACAAAGGAGGCAAGAATATACAATGGAAAAAAGACAACCTCTTTAACAAGTGGTGCTGGGAAAACTGGTCAACCACTTGTAAAAGAATGAAACTAGAACACAGTTTCTAACACCATACACAAAAATAAACTCAAAATGGATTAAAGATCTAAATGTAAGACCAGAGACTATAAAACTCCTAGAGGAGAACATAGGCAAAACACTCTCTGACATAAATCACAGCAAGATCCTCTATGGCCCACCTCCCAGAATATTGGAAATAAAAGCAAAAATAAACAAATGGGACTCAATGAAACTTAAAAGCTTTTGCACAACAAAGGAAACTATAAGCAAGGTGAAAAGACAGCCTTCAGCATGGGAGAAAATAATAGTAAATGAAGAATCAGACAAAGGATTAATCTCAAAAATATACAAACAACTCCTGCAGCTCAGTACCAGAAAAAATAAATGACCCAATTAAAAAATGGGCCAAAGAACTAAACATACATTTCTCCAAAGAAGACATACAGATGGCTAACAAACACATGAAAAGATGCTCAACATCACTCATTATCAGAGAAGTGCAAATCAAAACTTCAATGAGGTACCATTACACGCCAGTCAGGATGGCTTCTATCCAAAAGTCTACAAGCAATAAATGCTGGAGAGGGTGTGGAGAAAAGGGAACCCTCTTACACTGTTGGTGGGAATGCAAACTAGTACAGCCACTATGGAAAACAGTGTGGAGATTCCTTAAAAAACTGGAAATAGACCTGCCATATGACCCAGCAATCCCACTCCTAGGCACATACCAAGGAAACCAGATCTGAAAGAGACATGTGTACCCCAATGTTCATCGCAGCACTGTTTATAATAGCCAGGACATGGAAGCAACCTAGATGCCCATCAGCAGATGAATGAATAAGGAAGTTGTAGTACATATACACTATGGAATATTACTCAGCCATTAAAAAGAATACATTTGAATCCGTTCTAATGAGATGGATGAAACTGGAGCCCATTATACAGAGTGAAGTAAGCCAGAAAGATAAAGACCAATACAGCATACTAACACATATATACGGCATTAAAAAAGATGGTAATGATAACCCTATATGCAAAACAGAAAAAGAAACACAGATGTACATAACAGACTTTTGGACTCTGTGGGAGAAGGCGAGGGTGGGATGTTCAGAGAGAACAGAATTGAAACAAGTGTACTATCAAGGGTGAAACAGGTCACCAGCCCAGGTTGGATGCATGAGACGGGTGCTCAGGGATGGTGCACTCGGAAGTCCCAGAGGGATGGGATAGAGAGAGAGGTGGGAGCGGGGATCGGGATGGGGATCACATGTAAATCCATGGCTGATTCATGTCGATGTATGGCAATAACCACTACAATATTGTAAAGTAATTAGCCTCCAATGAATAAAAATAAATGGAAAAAAAATCTAAAAGAGCTTAAAAAAAAGAAAGAAAGAAAAAAAGAATACCCATTAGCTTTAAATAAATAAATAAATAAATAAAAATCCTTATTAAGTAAAATTTTGTTGTTTTTTTCCCCACATGTTAGTTCATTTTGTAAAAATTCATTTCAAATTTCAATTTCAATATAAATACTGATGTGAAAGTGAGAATAAGTTAAAATAATTTCTATTTTTAGTGGATTAGGTTATTTATCAAAGCTCAATTCATGCATTTAACAAATTATTTTTGGAGGCATTCTATATTTATATTCAGAAAATTAAATAAGTGGATTTTTATAGAAAAACTTTTATATATGAGAGATATCTTTGAGTAGCTAACAGTGTATAATGGTAATGATAATTTGACATCAGGCAGGTTTATGAGAAATGAATGTGAACATTGATCACTAGCCACTGAAGTCAATAAGCAATACTGAGGAATCAGAATAAGAATTTTTCATAAAAACATACAATTATTATATGAAAGAAATATAAAGAAATAAAGTTACTTCCTTTTTTAGAGGTTCTTCATTACCAGGAACAAAAACTTACTCCAGTGAGCTTAAGACAAATAGAAAGTGTTTTGGAAGGTTACAGAAGAGTCAAAGAGAATCTGAGAACAAAGTTCAGCCTGGCTTTACAATGTCATTAAAGGAACTGGCAGAATTTCAGGAACCAGAGTTATTTTTCTCTGTGCTTTGTTTCTCTTTATCGGAGGCTATTTGTCTTGTCCCATTGCCCCTCTTTCTTAATCTGTCTTGTTCCTTCCTTTGTAGCACTTACATCCCTGTGTTGTCTCTTAAAGTACATATTATCAGTGGTAACTTTTGTGTTTTCATTGCTAACTCCTGGGAACAAGTGTTTCCATTGTGTCTGTTTTGAGCTGAATGTCCATCCCTGGGTTAAACAGTTTTTGTTAGGCAGTTTTGTCAAGTAGCCCAGAGTTTGCTCTGAAAACAGTCCTTGAGAAGCATTATATGGAGATAAAATGATAATGGAATTAGTTTAAAAAATAAAATAAGTTGCCAGATAGTAAAGTAAAAGTGAGACTTCCCTGGTGTGTCAGAGGTCAAAGCGTCTGCCTGCAATTCGGGAGACCTGGGTTCGATCCCTGGGTCAGGAAGATCCCCTGGAGAAGGAAATGGCAACCCACTCCAGTATTCTTGCCTGGAGAATCCCATGGATGGAGGAGCCTGGTGGGCTACAGTCCACAGGGTTGTGAAGAGTCGGACACAACTGAGCAACTTCACTTCACTTCACTTCAAAGTAAAAGTGAAAGTCATTAAGTTGCATTCAACTCTTTGCAACCCCAAGGACTGTACCCTGCCAGGGTCCCCTGTCCATGGGATTTCATAGGCAAGAGTATTGGAGTGGGTAGCTATTCCCTTCTGTAGAGGATCTTCCCAACCTAGGGATGGAAGGTGGGTATCCTGCATTGACAGGCAACTTTTTTCCATCTGAGTCATCAGGGAAGTCCAGCCAGAAAGTAAGATTGGAAAGTAAGTAAGTATGACTGATCATATGATATTGTTTTATCTTATTAAGATGTATGAATATAAGCATATATCTGATTGCAAATTGGTATCAAGTCACTATGTGAGTTGTGTTAGAATTGGGGAACAAGAAATGCTTACTGAGTATAACATGTTAACTTGAACTGGATTACACCAAACAATAAATTTTTATTTTGCTATAACTGTTCCTTTTTTTTAAAATTTGTTTTAATCAGTGAGATTGCAGTTTTAAGACATCACCTGGCTTTTGGGCCCTGATTCAAGTCTCTTCCAAATGGTGACCAAAACACATATGAAAATGAAACTTTGAACAACAATACTAAGAATTCCATTAAAATCAAGTTACTGCCAATGTTTAGAAGAAACTTTTATTACTAGAATGAATCACCTGGATCAGTGCATCCTATTTGTGTGCTCTGCTACAACAAACACAAATATTAATTCCTAATCTACATATATCGATAATTAAGAGGTTAGAGACAGACAGACAAAAGTGAACTGAAAACTGTTATGTTGTTTCTTCACTGCATGATTTCTCCATCTTGTCACATCCAGAATGTTTTCCCAATTAGTCTTTTTATTTTCTACATATTCCAATTTGCCATGTGGCAGAAGCACAGACTTCTATCCTAAAATTTATAGGTGTTACCTAGAGCATTTATAGAGGCAGAAAGAATCCCACTTCCAGGGTAGATTTTATATTAAAGCTTTTTATTTACATGATATATCTAGAGCAGATGTATTTACACAGATCAGGTAGTCAGAGAATGTACAAATCCCATCTTATATCAGGGCCAACCTGATATTTTTTTTAGACAGTATGAAATGATATAGGAACAAAATGCAGCCACCAACTTACCTGAGACATTATATCTTGTAAGAGAAAGTGTTCTCTTTCTCTTACAAGAATGGATGAAGGGAGCAGCCAATAAGGCAAAGAATGGATGAAAGGAGATTAAATTATTATTAATTAAGAAACAAATGAAAAAAATTGATGTGAGCACATTTCTGACTTAATATAAATGCATACATTTGATTTATTATGCTTATGGTCCTCAATGTATAAGATAATAGGAAATAGCAATAGAAACATATGAGAGAAATATAAGATAACAGAAAATAACATAACATATAGTTTAGAAAATTCTTTTTAAAGTTGTAAAACCTGGAGAAATATATTTTTACTCCTATATATAAACAATAAATGAGAGAGAAAGAAAAAATACATAGTACAAGGCTTGAGATGAAACTAAAACTATAAACAGAGAAAATAGAAAAATATGACAAAGCTATGAAAATGACCATGCTAATATTTTTTTAAATAAATATATAAAACACAAGATTTCTACTAAACTACAAAAGAAAAATGATTCCATGATGATCTGGGCAAATATGCTTAACTCATTACCTTTTAGCTTTTCTAGATTTTTTTCATGAAAAGAGAACAAAAAATAATAATAACTCATAAAAACTCCAAAAATTATTATGCATAATCCATATAGTAAGAATCTGAGAAATATTTTCTTTGAAGAACAGTATATTCATATCAAAGTTGGCAAAGGGCTTTTTGCCCAGATCAGAAATAACTGTCTTAAGGCAGAACACCAATTGTACAGACTGAGAGAAAAGACTCCAGCACAACATGTAAATATTCCTTGAATGTGAGTAGAGAGCATATATAATAATACATTTCCCAAATGCCTCTAAAATTAGACTGGTTGGATAAGGAAGAAAAAGAGTTCTAAGACATATGAGAGAAGAGTGGAGAGGCAAATTTCAACCTTATGTTAAATTTTGTGAAGTTTGCCATTATCAGTATATAGAAGAGCAAGGTATATTGCTTTCTTATCTGGACCAGTCATTGGGGCCAAGGAACTAGATGCTGCCTACTCTGTCTTGATTCCAATGCTTACTAATATGGTGGCAGATTCAACGTCAAGCTTCACAAGCAGCAAAGACAGAGTGGGATGGTTACTCAGAGGATGATCAAGCTTCTCTTACAGGTAGAAAGTGGAGTGGGAAATGACTGGGTCACAGTGACGAGACTCTGAATCTTAAGAAAATACAAATATGTGTTTCCATTAAGATGGTTTTTACATTCTTTTATTTCTTTTTTATAATTTATTGATTATAATTATCTAGTCTAAATAGACTAGTCTAAATATCTAGTCTAAATAGACCACCTCATCTCTACAGTGAATAGATTTTTGGTTTGCTGTAAAGTAGACAATCCTAGGGGCTGCTTTGGTAACTCAATTGGTAGAGAATGTGTCTGCAATGCTGGAGACCCTGGTTTGATTCCTGGGTCAGGAAGAGCCCCTAGAGAACGGATAGGCTACCCACTCAGTATTCATGGGCTTCCCTGGTGGCTTAGATGGTGAAGAATCCACTTGCAATATGGGAGACCTGGGTTCAATCCCTGGGTTGGGCAGATCCCCCAGAGGAGGGCATGGCAACAGACTCTAGTATTCTTGCCTGGAGAATCCCCACTGACAGAGGAGCCCAGCAGACTACAGTCCATAGGGTCACAAAGAGTTGGACATGACTGACTGATTAAGCACATACACACAGATAATCCTAGACCATAAAGGCTCAAAACTCAACAGGAATCTATTCATATAGTAAAAGGAATTGTTCTACCACAGTTTGGCTCTGTTCTCCTTAGGTTGATGTTTGTAGTTTTGTCTTTAAAACATTCTCAGTACATTTTTTATTTTGTAAAAATTCTACTGATTTTATATCCATTGAAATTATATTTCTAATATGTTATCCTATGCAAGATAATATCTGAAGAAGAAAATTTTGTTCCAAAGAAAAGAATTATGGTTATGTGCTAATGTCCACAATATTCACTGCTCTCATCTATGTTCCATATTATCCAAGTGAAGTTGGAGTTAAAGAAGTTTGGAATAACTCCTTGAAGCCTCATTTAAAATACTAACTGGAAAACAATGTCATGCAAGTTTGGGGTGCTGGCTTACGGAATGAGGTACATGATGATGTATGATGCTATTCCTATCTTCTATTGTCTGAATACAAGGATCTGAAAACAAGGATAAAAATAAAAATAGTTCCTCTCAATATAAGTAGAATTACATATGATTGTATCTTATTACAATGAAAATTCCATGGGCAGAGGAGCCTGACTGGCTGCAGTCCATGGGTCCCCAAAGAGTCAGACATGAGCAACTGAGCATGTGTGCACATGCACACACACACAATGGGAAATTTTAAGAGTAAAAACTAGCACTAAAATATCTAAATTTATATACTATTTGAAATTTGAATTTGACTGACAAATTAGTGTTACTGTACAGATTGGCCTTAAAAGGTAGTTGCTTATTGCATTGTGTAGAGAAATGAAAGACAAATTATAATTTTCAAAATATTTATGAGGCAACAGAATAAGTTATATCAAACCATTACACTCAGCACAATGTATCAAAGTTGTTATAAAACCACCTCTTTCATATCTGAATGTTTCAAGATAAGGCACAATGATAGAAACTCTTCCTAGACTACTGTATTCCAAAATAAGATCTCTGGCAATTCCAGGAAATCTGTAGTTTACAAAATGTGATAACCTCCTCTCAAAGACTTTGCTTACCAACTTCTCTAAAATCACTGTGAATAAACACAGCCCCCAATATTCTCTATGTGCCATTCCTTGAATTCTACTTTTGGAGTCATTACTAAGGCTCTGTCAAGGCGGTGCTTATCCCATTTGTAACACTTTTAATATATCTGACTTTGTATTATCAACAGGTTTTCCTGGGTCTCTGGGCAAATATCCAAAATGGGTCTGAATCAGTATATATTGCGTGAGATCATGATGGAAGTTGCGGGTATTGTGTGAACGACCACCAAGCTCATTTACAAGTAGTTCAATGTTAATATTAATGACACTTTCTTTGAAAATGAAAAAATTCCAAGAGAAATGCTAAGTTGGATAGATTGCTGGGACAATTCTACAAAATGAGAGATGGATGGTCCCGGGGAAACCAGGATACATGGTCACCTTAAATATAATACCTAATGTAGCATCTGTCATTTTCCTTCCTTCCCACACTTAGAGCACTGTGATATGTTCACATAAAGGTATATATACAGAGTCTGAGTCACATACTGAATGTGACATAGAGATACACATTGTGCAATCTCAGTGACTCATAACATTAAGTTAGAAGAAAAATAATATAATATTTGAAACTTGAATTCATTGACTGACAGTGTTATCTTCATACTTGTCCCTAAAAGGGGCTGCTCATTACATTTTATTGAACTGGCTGAGGTAATTTATCTGAATATCAAGAAGAAATAGAGTTGCTGTTCCACACTGGAGACACAGAACACTATATTTGTAACCAAGAAATCAAGAGTATCTTGGATTTCTGCCAATCAAGCTCTAAGTATGTCTGTTTAAGCTACACATTTGAGGTCTAAGAAAATAAACATCAGATGAATCACTGAACTACTCGGGGTGGCTTTTCATTCAAATCCATTTATACCAGGTTCCTGTAAGTCCCCATACTGAATATAGGACCACATCTGTTTGGTTGGATAGCAGTAATTGGAATGACCTCAGAACGAATATTCTCTTACACTAGAAGATTATTGGCAACTCTCTTTCCCTAGTGGCTTAGTTATCAAATAAATGGTATTAGACCCTGTTAGGAATGACTGTGAGACTACTTAGTGACTGTTCTCATGATATTAAGGGTCTTTTCAAAGATTGCCCTCTTCCTTTTGATCGTTTGCCTTTGGATCTTTGTTTTAACTTAGGCATGGGAATTGTTGAGGGGCCACTGTGTTTGAGCATGGTGACTCAATTCAGGCCTCCCCATGAATAAGATTTGGTTTTGGTTATACAAAGAGCTAGTGCCTTAAAATGCTGTCCAACCACTTCCAACTGAAGTTTCCCATAAATTGTTTAGTCACATCTGATGACAATGATGGTATATATTTTATATATATATATATATAAATAAATATTTATTTTATATATATATATATATCATATTATATAATATATATATTATTTATATATAATATATATATTTATTTTATTTATTTATATATATATATTTATATATAAATTATATTATATATATTATATATAAATTATATATTATATATATTATATATATAATGGATATATTATACATAATATATATCCATTGTCTATTATAGTAAGCACATGCATCATCTTCTGATAGTTAAATGCAGTTTTTTGGCTTAAACTATTCTGGGATTCCATATCGCATTGATTTCTGAAACCCCATCTTAAGCACAGATCCATCCACATTCATGCTTGGACTAGTCAGACCATCCCATACTACTTTTGAATTATGTCCTTGCTGTCCTTATCAATGCATTTCTTTTCCTTTGTTTCCTTTAATCATAATCATTGGCTTGTAACATACTCTTGTCATTGACCTATATAAATATTTCCATTTAAACATTTATTACTTAATAAGGATATCAGTGAAACTGCTATCCTATCAAAATAAAAATATAACTTTGACAACAACTTATATCTACCATTTGGTTTTCTTCCTTCCCCTCATCCAAAATGAGACAACGACTATCCTGTGTTTCTCAAATGTGGTGAAGGAATTTCCTTACAGCCCTGTCAGATATCATGGTCGTGACCCTTTGAGCTGATGGCAACTTCACAGGTTTTTGGATTTTTTCTTCCTGACATTATAGATTTTGATTCGTAACATTAGTCAGTACAAACAATCTTTGAGAAGGTTTAATTAAGCCTATAACAAAATTTAGTAAATTCAAATTGCCTAAAGTTTGAATTGAATCTATAACTTCTGGCAAGTATATCCATATTTATTAAACTGAAGTAAAATTATGTTCTTCCCTTACTGGCTTTAATACTATCAAAAATATTCTCCACACATGATCCTTAAGACTTAACCAACATATATTAGCACACTTTTACAATTATCATTTTTTTTGTTTATTGTTATCATTTGTGTGTAAGCTTTATGCTCTGCGGGCTTTCCTGGTGGCTCAGACAGTAAAGAATCTGCCTGCAATGCAGGAAACCCTGGTTTGATCCCTGGTTGGGGAAGATCCTGTGGAGAAGAGAATGACTACCCACTCCAGTATTCTTGCCTGGAGAGTTAGATGGACAGAGAAGCCTGGTGAGCTACAGACCATAAAGTCACAAAGAGTTGGATGCAATTGAGTGATTAACACACACACACACACACACACACACACACACACACACACACACACAAACACCTCTTCTGCAAATGACTTGAGGAACAGGTAAAGATCTGATTCTAATTATAGGTAAGGAGGCAGTAGGGTGATGGGCATGGAGTACAAAGATAATTTCTGTCTCATGCAGAGGAACTACTTCTGACAATATCAGTAGAGGCAGAAACAATTTTACTAATTCAGTGGCCTGGAAAGCTTAATGAATTTTTGGAGTCTAGATATAGAGTCAACAGAATAATTTCAATTATTACAATTCTACTTTTCAGAATTCCACACTTTCCCATCAATGTCCTAAATTTCAGCTAGTGGATTTGGTGGGCTGAAAATACAATCTAGCTTGTAATTCAGTAACTAAGAGAGCAGACTCGATGTCTGAACTTTGGTAACTTATGAAGATATGAGTTTTTAAAGCCTTCATAAAATTTCTGTTTTCCTGACTCTGCATTTAGGCAAGGATTTAAATCTCCTTGCTTGACAATGCTTAAAACAAACAAACTCTGTAGTACAGTTAGAACATCCAAACCCATTTCTGACATCTTTCTATCCCACATGACCTCCATTAACATCTAAAACAGTAATTAGCCAGTCTGCCAAAGCGAATTCTGCAACAGGCATTTCAATGTAGGTGAGCACCAGTGATCATATAAATTGGCAGCTGGTGCCAGAATCCCATTTTCCAGTGGTAACAAACCTTTTGCACAGCAAAGGAAACAACCAACAAAATGAAAAGGCCACCAAGGAAATGGCCACCCACTCCAGTATTCTTGCCTAGGAATTCCCATGGACAGAGGAACTTAGTAGGCTACAGTCCATGGGGTGGTGAAAGAGTTGGATACAACCTAGTGGCTAAACAACAACAATTTGGAAACCATGTATCTGATATGGATTAATATCCAAAGTATATAAGAAACTCACACAACTCAATAGCAAAACAAACAAAACATCCAATTACAAATTGGGTAAGAACTTGTATAGATCAGAAGACATTCCTCCAAAAAAAGAAATACAAATGGACAATATACATGAAAAGGTGCTCAACGTTGCTAAATACCATGGGATTACAAATGAAACCCACAATGAAATATCATCTCATACCTGTTAGAATAGCTATCATCAAAATGACAAAAGAGAAGTGTTGGTGAGTATGTGGGGAAATTGGAACTGTTGTACACTGTAGGTGGGAATGTAAAATGGTGCAGCTGCTATGGAAAACATTATGAAGTATTCAAAAAAATGAAAAGTAAAATTATCATATGATCCAGCAATCTCATTTCTGGGCATGTTCAAAAGAATTGAAATCCCTGTGTTGAAGTATATTTGTTCCCCCATATTTATTGAAGCATTATCTACAATGACCAAGATATGGAAACAACCTAAATATTTATCAATGGATGAATTGCTAAAGAAAATACTGTATACAATGGAATATTATTCAACCCTGAGAAAGAAGGACGTCTTGCCATATGCAACAACTTGGACAGAATTGGAGACTATTAGGCTAAGCATAATCCAGTACTATTTCATGATTTAATTTATATAAAATATCTAAAAGAGTCAAACTCATAGAAGCAAAGTAGCATGGTGGTTGCCAGGAGGTGAGGGAAGTCGCTCAAGATAAATAAGTTCTAGAGATCTGATGTACATTATAGTACCTATAGTTAACAACTACATACTGTATACTTAAAACTGTATTAAGAGGGCAGATGTCATATTCAGTGTTCTTACCACAAGAAAAGGGGGATGGAAGAAATTTTAGTAGGCAATGGATATGTTTATTAACTTAATTTTGGTGATAGTTTCATGGCTGTATGCATATCTCCAAATTCATCAAAGTGTAAACATTAAATATGTCCTGGTGTTATATATGAAAAAAATACCTTTCATAAAAAAGGTTTATCAAAAGATAAAAGCCCTTAAAACAAATAGGGTACATAGCCTGCCCCAAAATTCTGCCTTAGAGTTATTGTCAATTTTTGCTTGCTATTGCTTTCTGAAAATCTCTTTAGTGCAGTGAAAACATCCAAATCCATCTCTGACATCCTTGCATCCCCCATGATCTCCATTAACATATAAAATAGCAAGAAGTAAAACTTTATCCACTTTTGATTATTAGAAATATGCCAAACACAATATTGATTTTGTCAAAAATTATAGGACATGGAGCTAATCTTGAGAAGACATCCAGAAAAAAATGAGTTTGGTAATATTCTACGGAATTTAAAGCAATCGGGTTGCATTCTGTAATATTTTAAAATGTCAATATCATGAAAAATTTAAAAAGTGCAAAAGAACCATTCCAATTTAAAGGAAACTGAAGAGATATGAAAACTAAATTCAGTGTACACTCGTAGACTGAGTTGGGTAATCAAGTGAGCCAGTGTTTTAAAAAAGACACCATTGAGCACGTGACAAAACTGAATAATATTAGTGAATTATATAAATAATGGGTTTCCCAGGTGGTACAGTGGTAAAAAAAAATGTGCCTGCCAATGCAGGACATGCAAGAGATGTTGATTCTATCCCTCGGTTGGGAAGATTCCCTGGAGGAGGAAATGGCAGAAGATTCCAATATTCTTGCCTGGAGAATCCCAAGGACAGAGGAGCCTGGTGGGCTATAATCCATGGGGTTGCAAAAAGTTGAGCAACCATGGGGTTGCACAAAACTGAGCACCAACGCACACATATAAATAATAACAAATGTTAATTTTGCTGAATTAGAAAATTGCACTGTAGTTATGCAGATAACTAGTTTTGCTCAGGTAATACTGAATTTTTGGAGTAAAAAATTATATCTGCAACATTCTCAAATAATTCACCAAAAATTACATACGAATGTGTATGTTTATGCATGTAATATATAAACAGGTATATGTCTTTTGTTATATTTTTATATATGTGAGAGAGTATTTACATTGCTTAGCCTCAGACTTTGGGAGGCTGAGTAGCTGAATGCTTATTTCTATATGCTGCTGCTGCTAAGTCACTGTAGTCATGTCCGACTCTGTGCGACCCCATAGATGGCAGCCCACCAGGCTCCCCCATCCCTGGGATTCTTCAGGCAAGGACACTGGAGTGGGTTGCCATTTCCTTCTCCAATGCATGAAAGGGAAAAGTGAGAGTGAAGTCACTCAGTCGTGTCCGACTCTTCGCGACCCCATGGACCGCAGCCTACCAGGCTCCTCCATCCATGGGATTTTCCAGGCAAGAGTACTGGAGTGGGGGGCTATTGCCTGCTCCGTATTTCTATATAGAATATCTATATACATGTGCACAGGTGTGCACACACACTGACACCCACAGAATATGATGCAAATGTGTCAAAATGCAAATATTCAGTGAAGCTATTTGAGGAATATGTGGGAAATTTTATTCAATGCTTACACATTTTCTATACATTTTTAAATTATTAAAATGAAAAGTAAAAAAAATAGTTCCTATTAAACTTATGCTTACATGTTCATAGAACATGTAATAATCTCTTACCATTGTTTAAGAAAAGGCTTCCCTGATGGCTCAGTGGTAAAGAATCTGCCTGCAATACAAAGGATGTGGTTTTGATCTCTGGGTTGGGAAGATCTCCTGGAGAAAGAAAAGACAACCCACTCCAGTATTGCAGCCTGGGGAATCCCATGGACAGAGGAGCCTGGTGGGTTACAGTCCATGGCGTCGCAAAAGAGTCAGACATGACTTAGCGACAGACTTTCACCTTTTAAAAATGTTTAAGGAAATGCTTTTCAAGGAAGGTGTCTATGAAGTGGAAATCCTTTGGGGGCCAAAAAATGCAGGATGATTTGGAAGTGCTGTCAGCCCTGAGAGAGAGACCAAATGGCGCGACAGGATTCTACCAACAAGGATTTGGGAGGCTGCCAGTCAGTCAGCATTGTTTTGCTCCAGTGCAGCTCTAGGAGCCTGAGTGTATACAAAGGCTGGTTAACAGCAGGAGGTGACCCACAGGAATGGCTGGCAGCAACTGTAACATACAACCTCGGACTATGTGACACAAATGGAAATGCCTGTAAAACAACATCAGCCAAGTGACCAGGTTGGTGAAAGACAGTCAGATAGCAGGTGGCTAGGTTTGGGCAAAACGAAGACATCAGGAAATCTCAAGATAAAAAACGAAGAGCAGAAATAATCATTATTTTTACATGGACATAGGGATGAAAGAATGAGAGAAAGCAGATTAAACAGCTTAGCCTTCTTATTCCAATTCATTAAGTGCATCATCACCAGAATACTGTTGAACTAGAAACAGAAAATATGAATTTCTAAATGTAAAAATGCCCTATAATGGGTAAATTATAAATTTCACTGAAGCCTGACATTTTAAACCTAAAAATATTGGTAATCAGAAGGCTATCTTCGGCAGTAAGAAAAAACAATGGAGGCCACAGAAAATATGTTAGCTGTTAAACTCTAAAAGATTGATGGGCAATCTTGTTAGGTTCCAAAGTAAGAAAGTGCATTCAAGGAAGAGAAAAAGGTAAGTTTAGAGACTTACAATCAAACAAATCAAGGTGCACTTAAAGAATCTCTTTTAGTTTAGTAAGCTTGTGGAAAAAAGAAAAAAAAAGACTGAAAAAAAATTGTTTCTGTAAGGATCATGGTAAGCTTGCGTGTGTGCATGCACAGTTGCTTCAGTGGTGTGTGACTCTTTGGTCCCAACTCTATGGACTGTAGCCCACCAGGAGCCTCTGTCCAATGGGGTTCTTCAGGCAAGAACACTGGAATGGGTTGCCACGCCCTCCTCCAGGGGATCTTCCCGACCCAGGGATTGAACTCTTGTCTGCCTTCATCTCCTGCCTTGCAGCTGGATTCTTTAACCACTGAGCCACCTAGGAAGCCCCATGGAGGACTTATATACTACCAAATAAAATGTCAGCCCTGTAGCAAGTGGTATGTTGCAGAAGAATATAAATATATATATAAGGAATATAAGAAGGTTACAAGGATAATTGGTGGCTATACAGAGACTATTTCACAGAAAAATCTATATCATAGATCTGTGGCCAAAAGGAGTTCAGTCCTCTTTAATGGCTCATCTGATTGCACTAGGCTCACACAAGGTAATAACCCTGTCTAAAATCAACTGATTTAAGACCTTAATTGCATCTGCGAAATCTCTTCACAGCAGCACCTAGGTGAGTGTTCCACTGATTAACTGGGAGAAGTTTTATGTACATAAGGAGTGAGGATCTAGAGTTAAGTTTGGTTGAATTATGTCTATCTCAAAATTCATTTGTTGACATCCTAGTCCTCAGTCCTTCAGGATGTGATTTTATGTGGAAATTGGGTTACTGTAGATGAAATTAGTTAAGATGAGGTCATATGACCCCATGGACTGTAGCCTGCCAAGCTCTTCTGTCCATGGAATTCTCCAGGCAAGAATACTGGAGTGAGTTGCCATCTTCCCAACTTAGGGATTGAACCTGGGTTTCCTGCACTGTAGGGAGATTATCTTCTGAGCCACCACGGAAGCCCATGAAAGTAGCATAGTCCTCTAATTCAATAAGGTTAATGTCCTTAAAAGAGAGAGTAATTTGAAAGCAGGCATGCACACGAGGAAGACACCACATGACTATGAATATGGCTGCCTACAAGTCAAGGAAAGAAGTTTCAGATGGAGCTCTCCTCACAGCCATCAGAAGAACCCAACTCTACTAACACCATGATTTCAGACTTCTAGACACATGCAAAAATTAATCTCTGCTATTTAAGCTATCCAGTCTGTAGAACTTTCTTACTACAGTCCTAACAAGTTAATGCAGAGGACATATTTAATTTCTACCCACCACCATGATTTTTAAATTATTGTACTTTCTTCCACCACAGTATATTTACATGCAGTTTCCTTTCTCTGCTTTATTTTTCTTACCACCACGATACACACTGTCTTATGAAAATAATTTATCAGAGAAGCTTTTTAAGAAATCTGTTCCAGGCTAGGTCAGGCTTTCTTATTATATATGACCATAAATTCAAGTACCTGTACTTCATGGCAGTAAACAGTACTGCAATTTTACATTTACTTGTGTGACTATTTTAATGTCTTTCTACTCCAGTACAATATATATTTCATGAAGGTGGTGAAAGTATCTATTTTATTATGCTAAATTTTTTTGGTTCTAACAGTACCTGATACTCAGTGATGCTTAATAAATATTTGATAAATAATAAATTAATTATTGGTTAAAAAATAAATGAATAAAGCCCAATTAATCAACCAGATGGGCAATTTATGAAGAAGAACTGGGTTAATATGATACTGACTTATGCTTTTGAATCTTAATTTGAGGTACTTATGAGATATAATGATAGCTATAAATTAACGAGTTGAAAAGACATGGCATGCCTAGATTTTAGGCTACAATTCAGGTCAATAATTTTGAGACAGTATACATGGTTTGCTTTCAAATATGACAAAAGATTTTTCAGAAGGACACAAAAATTAAACTTGAAAAACACAGGCTGGATATCTCTCTTATATTTGCAGATAGCAGATTATTGATGAACTTAGTAATAAAGAATTTACAAAAATTGTAGGAACAGAAAAGTGAAAGTGTGTCCAACTATTTGCGATCTCACGGACTATACAGTCTTCGGAATTCTCCAGGCCAGAATACTGGAGTGAGCAGCAGTTCCCTTCTCGAGGGGATTTTCCTAGCCCAGTAATCAAACCCAGGTCTCCTGCATTGCAGGCAGATTCTTTACCAGCTGAGTCCCGTGGGAAGCCCTGGAACAGAAGAAGTGTAAATCTAAAATAAGGAAATCAAACTTCCAATAACTTAAAGAAAAAAATGTGACATGTTGATACACATGAATTTTTAAATAAGGTTAAGTTTCAGGTGTACAACATAATAATTCAATGTGTGAAATAACCACTACACTAAGTCTAGTAAACGTTCATGGCCACCCACTTACAAAATTTACTCATTTATCTTTTTTTATGATGAGTATTTTAAGATTTATTCTCTCAGAAATTTTCAAGTATGAAGTACAGTATTATTAACTACAGTCACCATGTTGTACATCACATCCCCATATCATATTTGGCTGTGGTGATAGAGAAGGCTCTTGAGAGTCCCTTGGACTGCAAGGAGAACAAACCAGTCCATCCTAAAGGAAATCAGTTCTGAATAGTCATTGGAAGGACTGATGCTGAAGCTGAAGCTCCAGTACTTTTGTCACCTGATGTGAAGAACTGACTCACTGGAAAAGTCCCTGATGCTGGGAAAGATTGAAGGCAAGAGGAAAAGGGGACGACAGAGGATGAGATGGTTGGATGGCATCACTGACTCAATGGACATGAGTTTGAGCAGGCTCCAAGAGTTGGTGATGGATGGGGAAGACTGGTGTACTGCAGTCCATGGGGTTGCAAAGAGACAGACATGACTGAGACTGAAATGAACTGAACTGATCATGATTAAATTATAACTAGAATTTGGTACTTTTTGACTCCCTTCAGCCATTTTGTCCACCTCCCACCCCATGTCTCTGGCAACCAACAACTTATTCTCTGTATTTATGACACTAATTTTTGTTTGTTTTTTAAGTTCCACATATAAGTGAGATCGTATAGTATTCTGTGTTTATCTGTCTGACTTATTTCACTAAGTATAATACCCTTAAGGTCCATCCATGTTCTCTCAAACTGCAAGATTTCACTCTTTTCTATGGTTTAATAATACACACACACACACATATGTGGGCTTCCCAGGTGGTAAAGGATCTGCTTTCCAATGTAAGAAACAAGGTTTCGATCCCTGGGAAGATCCCCTGAAGAAGTAAATGGCAATCCACTCCAGTATTCTTGCCTGGGAAATCCCATGGACAGAGGAGCCTGGTGGGCTACAGTCTATGGGGTCTCAAAAGAGTTGGACACATCTTAGTGACTAAACAACAACAATTAATACAGATAGATAGATAGATAGATAGATAGATAGATTGAGAGAGATAAGAAAGATTGAAGGCAGGAGGAAATGGGTATGACAGAGGATGAGATGGTTGGATGGCATCACTGACTTGATGGACATGAGTTTGAGCAAGCTCTGGGAGTTGCTGATGGACAGGGAAGCCTGGCGTGCTGCAGTCCATGGGGTTGCAGAGTCAGACATGACTGAGCAAATGAACTAATATGGATATATACATATATATATACACATATATATATATCTACCCACACATGTATATCACATTTTCTTTACTCATTCATTGACATGGACATTTAGGTAGGTTGTTTTCAAATCTTGACAACCTTTTTATAGTTGTATACTATATCCATGAGAAAAACAGATCCCTGAATGCCCTGCTCTCATATCAGTTTGCCTCTTCCTCCCTTTGAGAGCTCAGCAGGGCAAAGTCTTGTATAGGCTTGAAGGGGTCATTATCCCAGGATGTTAAGCAACCTACCTCCCCAAAGGGGAAGCCACTAATAGTTTTACAGCTGTCTTCAAAGCAAAAGCACATACCTGGGATTAAACATGGGTCTATATTAGGCTAACTCAGGAACAGAAACTTTACAATTATTTAGTTACTATACTTCACGTGTTTCCTTTCTTAGTGTAATCTGCCTGAAATATTACTCTAGTCTGCTTCTTCCTTTCTATCTAATCTTTCAAAATCTCTTTTTATCATGTAAAATAAATGATTTTATTTTATTTATGAAATAAATAATTAGTAGTAATTAAAATAAATCATAAATATTTACAAAATTAATTTATATTTATAAAATAAATAAATTATAAACCAATATTTCTCAGCCTCTTTCAGTCTTCTGAAGATGCCATGTCCTAGTATTGTTAAGAATGTGGCTGACTAAAACTGGGGACTGTCTCTTTTGGCAGGCAAGTTTTTCTGATTTACTTTAATTAACTAATTAACAAAATCTAATTACTCTGTGATTCTGGCATATAATCTGAAAGTAATTAAATATCCAGTGGCATTGCTAAAATGATTCTCATCTCTATGTCAAAAAGTCTTCTTAGAGGTTACAACCATAAAATGAAAACTAGAATGATATTGAAAAATGCTGTATATTAGTGATAAGAAATATTTATCCATGAAAATACAATCTAACTGAAAAAAAGTGCTATTCAACTAATTTAGATATGTTTCCAATAAATTTTTTAGTTATTATACTTAATTAAAATTAAAATTCGTAGCATATATTTTTTCAACTGAATAACATTAATCATTTTAATGATAAAATTAACCCAGGTGTGGGGGCAAATGAGCACTTAAAGCCTGGTCACAAGAACTTGAAGGTCTCAATTTAAATTTACATACATGTTTGAACTGTGAGACAAAAATGATAGTGTTTACTAAAGGCTTTCAGAAATAACAAGGGAGATCAAACCAATCAATCCTAAAGGAAATAAGTCCTGAATATTCTTTGAAAGGACTGATGCTGAAGCTGAAGTTCCAATACTTTGGCCACCTGATGCAAAGAGTCAACTCACTGAGCAAGACCCTGATGCTGGGAAAGATTGAAGGCAGGAGAAGAATGGTGTGACAGACGATGAGATGGTTGGATGGCATCATCGACTCAATGGACATGAGTTTGCGCAAACTCTGTGAGATACTGAAGGATAGGGATGCCTGGCAAGTTACAGTCTGTGGTGTTGCAAGGAGTAGAACACAACCGAGCAACTGAACAACAAACTTTAGAATAAACAATAAAATTCTGTGGGGGAAGTGAAATATATATATATATTTTTGAAATATATTAAATTGAAGGAGCAAAAGGAAAAATGTGACTTTTCCTATGTTTTCCTACGTGTTTTTCATGATTTTTAAAAAATGGGTGATAGTGTTTGGTTCCATTAATTTTATTTTAAAAAATGAGGTTTTTTAAAAAATAAACTTGGTTTAAGATATCAATATTTACATATATTTTCATAGAACTTATATCATTTTAAGTATGTAAATAGTATAATTTTTGTATCAATTTTAAAATGTTTGAGGAGAACAGAAATTTTCTTTATTTTTTTCCCCAAATCTGGTTTAGCAGAGCATATGTTGTTTATTTTTCTGAGATAAATTATTTTTAAAGTCATCCTATCCTCTGAGTCTTCAGGATCATATCACTGTTTTTGTTCTGTGGTATTTTCTACCCACAGCCTTTGTTCGTTATTTTAAGTTAATTCGACTCATACTCAAGTGCAGAGAAACTAATGAAGCCCTACCCGGTGCTGGTCAGTGTACAAAATGTATCTGCTACATCGGTGTTCATTTATTTTAATTACTTTGCATATGTCAGAGTATTCAAATGATGAGGTTGATCTGAGCATGCTTGAGCTCCCTTCTCACCTTTTCTGATGTGGTGGCTTCAGAATGAAGTGAACTCCCTCTAAACTACAGTCAACTAACATTCTGAACTTCCAATCTAGTTCAGTTCAGTTTAGTTCAGTTGCTCAGTCATGTCCGACTCTTTGCAACCCTATGAATCGCAGCACGCCAGGCCTCCCTGTCCATCACCAACTCCCGGAGTCTACCCAAACCCATGTTCATTGAGTCGGTGATGCCATCCAGCCATCTCATCCTCTGTTGTCCCCTTCTCCTGCCTTCAGTCTTTCCCAGCGTTATGGGTTTTTCCAATGAGTCAGTTCTTCACATCAGGTGGACAAAGTATTGGACCTTCAGCATAAGTCTTTCCAATGCACTCAAGACTGATCTCCTTTAGGATGGACTGGTTGGATCTCCTTGCAGTCCAAGGAACTCTCAAGAGTCTTCTCCAACACCACAGTTCAAAAGTATCAATTCTTCAGTGCTCAGCTTTCTTTATGGTCCAACTCTCTCATCCATACATGACTACAGGAAAAATCACAGCTTTGACTAGACAGACCTTTATCGACAAAGTAATGTCTCTGCCTTTAATATACTGTCTAGATTGCTCATAGCTTTTCTTCCAAGGAATAAGCATCTTTTAGTTTCATGGCAACAGTCATGAGAAACAGTAGGTGTAAATAAAATTTTGGCCAAGTAAAAATGAATAAAATCTGAAACTTCAAGAGAGGTGACTGTCAACATTTCTCTTCTTTGATCTACTGTAGCTAAATTAGGCAGCCCAAGACCAATCCTACAGTCATTGCCATTTCACTCATTTAATGATCTTTGAATTTAAAGTGTCTAGGCATAATATTCACTTTCAGTTTCCTTTTGGTGGATTATCTGTCTTTATTCTTATATCTAGCTGGATTTACATACTTAAAATTCTTGTCTTAACCTTTACGAAATCTCTTTGTTCAACTGAAACCCATAAGTCAAAGACAAAAATCATTTATCATTGGAAAAAACATGTTAGATTAAATTAAATATAAGCATTTTCTATTCTGGCTCCATTGGCTTTATACGTAGTGAAAATAATTTTGAGAATCTGTAAATTAATTATTTTTGTAACTTTGTTGTTAGTACTATAATTTTTATCTATTCTGTTTTTCATGGGTATTTTGAGGGTATTTGGAGAAGAGGTAGGGATTTCCGTTATGTCCATTTTAATCTAAATTTTCCATTTCATATTTTAAAATATTCATTGTATTTGACTGCACATTAGATTCACATGTAGAATGTTCACATGACAGGAGTACAGCAAAGCCGCTTAGCTAAAAGTCATGCGAGTGGGACCCTGACATTGACATTTTAATATGTCTCCACAGGTGGTTATAATGTACAGCCAAGTTTGAAAAATCATGGTTTTTAAAAATAAAGATTTTTGAAGATCTGGTCTTAATTAGGCATCTTTAATAGAAACATCATAGGGAAAAATACATTGAAATTAGAAATTAAAATTTCATTTAAAACTAATGAGCTTTTTTCAAATTTCAGAGAAAAGTTCCCATTCTTTAAGATCCTGAATAAAAAAAAAAAAACAGAAATATATCTCTAAAAGTTAATTATAAAGCCATTTTGAATCTAGCACTGTATATATTAAAATTATCTTGCTCTATTTTAAACAGAAGCCTAAGCAATTTTAGTTTAAATTACTTTATTTTGTAAATCACTGTAGACATCTTAAGGGTATCATTGGTAGCTCAGACAGTAAAGAGTCTACCTGCAAAGCAGGAGACCGGGTTTGATCTCTGGGTCAGGAAGATTCCCCTGAAGAAGGGAATGGGCTACCCATTCCAGTATTCTTGCCTGTACAATTCCATGGACCAGAGGAGCCTGGCAGGCTACAGTCCATGGGATTGCAAAGAGTTGGACATGACTGAGCAACTAACACGTAGACATTTTAATGGGCTTTTAAATATTTTCAAATATTTTTCTCTGTTTAGAGTGGAAGATTAATTTATACATTATACATCTGACTTTTATATTATATATGCATAATTTCCATTTTTGTAACTTATTATTCTAAGTTCTCAAATAAATACTTCAGTCTCATATGCTATAGTTACATTGATGCTTACATTAAATAAACACTGGAAAGAACAGAAGTGTCACTTACCACCAAAATGACAATCAAAATCCCATTCAGCCTGATTATAATCAAAATTGCTTGTATGAATTATGTTTCTTAAGCTATAAATGATGTATCAATTAAGACTAAATTAAATGAATAATGATCATATATTCCAGTTTGTCCAGGGAAGTCCTGGTTTGTATCTGTTATCCTAGGTTTTAAAGATGGGCTATGTTAATGCTTTCACTCTCAAAAAATGTACCAGTTTGAGTGAAGGTATCTTAATGACTAACAAAAGTCTTAGAGTCACTCCATTCTGCTCTACTTTATAGTCAGACTCTTTTCTGTGTTCCTTCAGGAGCACAATAAACTAAACCTTTCCATTTTTGCTGTTGTTGTTCAGTCACTTATTCATGTCCGACTCTATTCAACCCAATGGACTGCAGCATGCCAGGCTTCCCTGTCATTCACCGTCTCCCAGAGTTTGCTCAAACCCATGTCCATTGAGTCGGTGATGCCATCCAGCCATCTCATCCTCTGTCGCTCCCTTCTCCTCCTGCCCTCAATCTTTCCCAGCACCAGGGTCTTGTTCCAATGAGTTGGTGCTTTGCATCAGGTGGCCAAATTACTGGAGCTTCAGCTTTAGCATCAGTCCTTCCTTCCAATGGATATTCAGGATTGATGCCCTTTAGAATTGACCGGTTTAAATTCCTTGGTCCAAAGGACTCTCAAGAGTCTTCAGTACAATTCAAAAGCATTAATTCTTGGGCACTCAGCCTTCTTTATGGTCCAACTCTCACATCCATACAAGACTACTGGAAGAAGCATAGCTTTGACTATATGGACCTTTGCTGGCAAAGTGATGTCTCTGCTTTTTAATACACTGTCTAGATTTGTCAGTTTTTCTTCCAAGGAAAAAATGTCTTTTCATTTCATGGCTGCACTCACCTTCCACGGTGATTTTGGAGTCCAAGTAAATATAGTCTGTTACTGTTTCCAGTGTTTCCCCATCTAGTTTTCATGAAGCAATGGCACCAAATGCCATGATCTTCACTTTTTGAATGTTGAGTTTTAAGCCAGTCTTTTCGCTCTCTTCTTTCGCCTTCATTAAGAGGCTCTCTAGTTTCTCTTTGCTTTCTGCTACTAGCATGGTATCATTTGAATATCTGAAGTTACTGACATTCCTCTGGCAATCTTGATTCCAGCTTGTGATTTCTCCAGCCCAGCATTTTGTATGATGTACTCTGCTCATAAGCAAGAGACTGAACAAAACATTTATCTGTTAAAGTTAGCATTAGTGTTAATGCATTTCTTCTGAAAGTAGGAAAGCATATGTTTAAATAAAAGTGTATTTGTTCTTTTTGAAACTATTGCCGTATGCATCTGCTCTACTCTAACCTCGTAATACAGTCTGCAAACCTCTGCCCCATTAAACTTATGAAGGTAGACATATTGAGGGAGATAAATAGCCACAAAGGAAACCATATTTAATTTGTGAATACTCTGAGGACCTATGAGCTATTAAAACTTCAGATGTATTTACACACAAAATTGGCATGTTAAATCTTCAAAATAATTCTCTGGATGGAAGTCTAATTCCTAATAATAGAAAACCAAAATTTTCTTTCGGTTAGAAAACGTTATCTTACATTCCTAGGAATTTATCTTATTTTTCCAGAAATTTCGTTATTTGAATGCCTGACATGTTTGGCTTCTATTGTCTTTTGTATAATTCTAATTCTTTTACCAAAAGCAGTAGATTTTTTATCACAAGCTCGGCTAGAATCAAGATAAATGTATACACTGGTCTGTTTTTTTACACAATTTTTCCTTGAATCATTGCAAATGTATCTAATTAACATCACTGATTGTCCTTATTTTAACCAGGAAACCAGAAATAAACTTTGATTTTTATTTGATCTAGAGTTATATATATATACATTAATTCTGTTACTAATTCAAAATAGAAATTAAATTATGAGTGTTAAAATATGAAATAGACATGATATAAGGTAAAACTCTATGGAAGAAATAATTAATTATATTGCTGATTACTGTAAATCATCTCCTATTTGGTGACATATACTAAAATCATATATTTATTTACATGAATTATTGCACATTGCAGTGAAGGGAAGCACAATTTTGCATCCCAAAATATGTTTCTTTGGCATAAGGATAATTTTGAACTGGTTATTTTTAAGAAACCCTAGACAAAAAGGCTTCCCTGGTGGCTCTGACGGTAAAGAATCTGTCTGCAATGCAGGAGACTCAGGTTCAGTCCCTGGGTTGGGAAGATATCTTGGAGAAGGGAATGGCAACCCACTCCATTATTCTTGCCTGGAGAATTCCATGGACAGAGGAGCCTGGAGGGCTACCGTCCATAGGAGTCACAAAAAATCCTACAGGACTGAGTGACTAACACTTCCACTTTCAGATATAAGAAAAGCTCTGAAAGACAAAAAGAAGTTATCATTTTGTAAGAGACATTTGCTTTTATAAGGGAAACTTCCACTTCTCAGGGTGTCTTTTCTATACTAGGAAGAAGAAGATGGACAAATCTTTACAAACTCAGCAATAGAGAAGTCGTGGACGTAGTTGGAGAAGGGGAAATTTCCCTTCATCCTTCTTAAAATCTTGTGGTTAGATTAATAGCCAAATTGACACAAGACAGATGAACAGGAGAAAAAGAAACAAATTTTAATTTGTGCACACAGAGGTCTCATAGAAATAGTGCATAAGAAGTGGTCAAAGAGGCATCTTTTAAACTTTTTAGAAGAGAAATGATACATTTCTGAGAAACTGACAGAACAACGAAATTTAGGTTTTTGGAACTCAGTGAAGAATCTAAATAGAATGTAGATTTGCAGTAGTAATTAAGGAAGTGACAAGGTTTGTTCACATAGGCTTCTAGTCTGAATTCCTCTCTCTGGTGGTAGACTGCCCTTCTTCCTCCAGGTGCTTTTGCATGAGAGATTTATTACCTGCTTTCAGATAGAAAAGAGGGGTAGAGTATCCCTTTTGTGTTGTCCATTTCTTAAGTAATTTTAAATCAAAATAATCAATACACCATGATGGCATATTTTGGGTTGCTCTGCCCTGAACCCTTACACTATGGATTCTGGTTTCCTATAGCCTTCTTTGCTTCTTTTTCCTCTCTATGAAAACAGTATTCCTCTTTGGCTGTGGGGGGATTTTAATGTGGCTTGCTATTGAGAGCTCAAATTGAGAGCCTGGATCTCAATTCTTCGCTGATCCTGAGTAAACCTGTATTTGCTAGGGAAATAAACTGGCAGTCTGTTTTAGATTGACAATATCTTAATTGATTTTAATTTATCAAAAACATGTAATATATTTCAACTATGTAAATATTATTTGTATACATGTATATGCCTCTTTATATATGCATTTGTTATACATTCCATATAACTTATACGTCTGTGAGATTTTAGGTTTTTCTCTTGCATTTTCAAGGAAGAGAAGTATTTAATTTATAATTAATAATACAAATTTGTATGTTTTTAAAAGAGTTTTTCTTTCATGTCTATTCTTATGGCATTTCATTGGCCAGGAATTTTTTTAATATATTAAAAAGGTCAGGGCAAAGATATAATCTTATTGCTGACTTTGGTGGGACTAGCTCTGTTGTTTCACAATTAAGCATTATGTTAAATGTTTACTTGAGAACCACTTTAGGTTTAACTCCTCTTTACTAAATCAATTTTCAATAATGAGCAATCTACTTTTCAATCATTTTATTTCAAAGCACATTTTCACATTATCTTTTTTGTCATTAACTTTTTCTTTCTTCATTATTACTTGCCTGAATTTCTCCCTTGGGAATATCTTGGCAAACTTGATTATAGTTTCTTTTAGTAGTTTAATCTAAAATAAATGCATTTCCTCTGCTAATTGTCATTCCTTCTTTAAAATTTGTAATGTATTTTCAGAAGTCTTAGTAGTTGTTGCAGTTGCTTACTAATTTGTAAGGAATCCTGATAGCATTGATTTTCTGCTTATTGGGACCATTCTTTTGGGAAGGAGTGAGTGACCCATCTCATTATGCAGAATATCTCTTTGGTCTATTTACCTCTATTCATCTATCTGACTTCCAAATTTGGCAATATTAATGAGACCTTGTAAGACCCTTTTTACACACCCAATCTGCTATTTAATGGGAGTCAGAATTTTAAGATGTCCCATTTGTCTTTTTCCAACATATCCAGTTCAGTACACATTATGTCTAGCATCCTTAGCTAGCTATTTCCTGTTAAAAATGGCAGTCTTCCTTCTTCCTAGCATGAATTAATTTATGTCCTTATCTTATGTTTGTCACTTCCTGAGAAATATACAGATGAGAGTGTAAACTACTGAACTTTACATTAACTTTAGAAAGATACCTTTTAATTAAAAGAGAGCATGTCAAATAAACAGTTTTTTGCACAGTATTTAAACTAAGATACTCCCATGAAAGGTATGATTAATGTGTTTTCTTAGCAAAGTTATCACTGAATAACAATGGTTTTATTTATTATTTGCCACAAAGTCATTTGGGGCATCTTGTGGTTTTGAATTTTTGTTAAGGTGACACACCAGTGTGAATAAATACAGTTATGTCTTCCACAGAGACTATCTTTTTAAATGCAAGTGGAACCCAATAATAAGAGTTACTGGTCTCTGATTTTGAAGAACATTCTCTCACAAAAAGTTGAAATTATAATAAAAAAGTACAGAAATCATACTTTCCAGAAAATATTTTTTAAAGGCTTAGAACAAGGCACTGAATGAATTTTTGTGTTTCTGGTGAAGGACAAAAATTGCTTTCAGCTAGAGAGATTTTTCCTTGTACTGATTAACACTTGACTGATTAAGAGATTCCAGGTTCATTTATTTTTCTAAAGACTTAAAATCTTTTCTAATTTATTGGTACCCTTGTATTATTGTTTGTTAAATATTTCAACCATCACTTCTCTTCTGGCTTTTCTTACTTTCTGGGTACATTTCAATTTCACCCATTTATTAGAAAACAACTGTTTACAATATTATACCTAAGGCAAAGTATTGGATTTCCCTGGTGGCTCAGAGGGTAAAGCGTCTGTCTACAATGCAGGAGACCTGGGTTCGATCCCTGGGTCAGGAAGATTCACTGGAGAAGGAAATGGCAACCCACTCCAGTACTCTTGCCTAGAAAATCCCATGGACGGAGGAGCCTGGTGCAGGCTACTGTCCATGGGGTCGCAAAGAGTCAGACACGACTGAGTGACTTCACTTTCACTAAGGCAAAGTATTATAATTTTATTCAAATAATAACAATTTTCATATATGCATGTGTGCTAAGCCGCTTCAGTCATGTCAACTCTTTATGACCCTACAGACTGTAGTCTGTCAGCTCCTCTGTCCGTGGGATTCTCCAGGCAAGAATACTGGAGTGGGTTGCCATGCCCTCCTGCAGGGGATCTTCCCAACGTGGGGATTGAAACCACATCTCTTATGTCTCCTGCATTGTTAGGCAGGTTCTTTACCACTAGCACTAATATGTGTATATACATGAGAGACAGGGAGAGAAAGAATATGTGTTTAAGGAACTGGATGAAGGCTGACAAGCTGAAAATTTGTCAACCAGGTAGGCAATCTAAAAATTCAGAGTGGATGTTTCAGTTTTGAGACTGAAATCTATGGGCTGAAACCAGTTATGCCCTCTATCTTGCAGTGTTGAGGCAGAATTGCTCTTTGGAAAAACCTCAGTTTTAGATTTTAAGACCTTCAACTCACTGGATGAGGCTCATACCTCCATTATAAAGGCAATCTTCTTTACTCAAGTCTACTGATCTAAAAGTTAATCACAGCTGAAAAAATATCTTCACAGCAATATCTAGACTGGTGTTTGACCAAAAACTGGGAGCCACGGCTTAGCCAAGTTGACATATAAAATTAACCATCACAGTATTTAAACCTAGGACGTTTTATATGGTAGCTGGGAAATTAGGGCAGAAAAAAACATGTTTATACATGTAGATTAAAACATTAGACTTGATGAGATTTCTCTGAGTGAACATGCAGATGGAAAAAAGAAGTGTCTCAGTAGAGAGCCATCACCATGTTGCAGTATCCATATTACATATTATTCATATATATTAATGTAATACTTTTCATATATATGTGAGGGGGAGAGAAGAAGAGAGGAATGTGTTTAAGGAATTGGATGGGGGCTGAGACTGAAAATTTTTCAATGAGTTAGGCAGTCTGAAAATTCATGGATATGGCCCTAGACATAAATGATGTGTATTCATTTTGCCTGTGGTTTCTTAGATGACAAAGAATTGGTAAATTCTCATAGAAAATACCACCTGCTAGATTCCACAATTAAATTATTTTTGAGCATTACATTTTTGTTTAGCATTTTTGAAGAATTCTAGTCTCTTGTTCATTATAACATGATTACTTTATTATGAGTGGTCTGAATTTCTTAGTTTTCCTATTTATTGTTAAGTTTTTTCTATCACTATTGCCATTTCTATTTTACTGTTATAGTTACTATTGTCATTATGTTATGCAGATAATTTTTTAAAGATGCTTTAGTCATTTTGTATTTATTATTATTGTAATTAAAATTAAATATCCTTTTTCATGTAGATTTAATATAATTTACAATAAAAGAACAGCTTGTTTGAAAATCTAGCTATTTCCTGCTGTTAGATAAAATTATTCTGGAACATTAAAACCAAAAAAAAAAGTCCTTCAATCATTCAACCACAATAAATGCATTGAGACAGTTTTGCACTTGTTTATTTGTTCTGGAAGTCATCCAAATTAACTTGTAATTCTAAATAACCACAGATGCCAATGCAAAGTAATTTGAAGTGACAACATATCAGTTTAAACTGCAACCATAGCACTAGGTGTTACAATTTGTGTATACTAGGTTCAACCAGGGCATTCCATTATGAGAGTTACTGATTTTCAGCATGAACGGAAACATTTATAAAACAAATTATTCACCGACTAATAGACTAACAGAGATGGTAATTTTTTTTGTTCAGAGATAAGGCAAATGACCTTTTATTTAATTGCTTTATCATCAACTATCTGCTAATTATATCAGATAGGTTTCCCATGTGTATTCATCTCTAAGAAATGGAAGACGCTGAGGGAAACATCATATCTTGAAAAGTTTCACAAATAAATGACTGCTTTTCTCAAATGTCACAGAAAGCTTAACAATCTGCATTCAGTTTTTTGATAGTTCCTTTTCATTATTTCAACTTGAAATTTCAAGAAGTAGAAATAATACATTACTTACAAAATGTTCTTACCAAAATATGTATAGAACAAGTTTTCCCAATCAAATGGTTATTTTAAAGAATCAGTTTTAATGATGGAGAAAATTGAATTAATGGTAATCAAGGTGTGTACACAATATAACTTTTGACTTATAATTAATGAGTATTCAAGTAAGAAATATACAAAGTAATTATTTTTTAGAGATTTCCTTACAGTCCAGTGGTTAAACTCTGTGCTTACATGGCAAGGATGTGGATTTGATACCAGTTGGGGAACTAAGATCCCACATACCATGTGGCATGGCCAAAAAAAAATTTTTTTAACTTCTTTTCCAATCTGAACCTGTACGAAACAACAACAAAATTGGCTGAAAATGTGTATTTATTATATAGTGGAAAAAGCTGCCAATTCCTTACCAGTTATTTTCCTTCAAATTTTAACCCCAAAACACTTATTTATTAATTTCTTCAGATTGTTATCTAATTACACAAAATTTATATAAAAATCACAATGTGACTTTTTGAATTCTCAAAAAAAATGCCAAAGCTTACTTATAAACATGCTATTTTTATTGATTTTACATAATCTATATTTATACCCCTAAATATTGAGTATGTACTAAACTGGATAATAATAACATTACATTTGAAATCTTATTGACAATATTATTTACACATGTCACTGAAATTGATCTCATAAAAGCATATTCATTAATGGAAATAAGTTATATGTAAATTCTGTATTTTCTTTTAGCTTGTGTAGGTGATGTAAATGAAAATACTATATACCAGAGGAGGAATATGCTATCAGCTCCACAAATATGATAAAAGCAGATGCAATCTTATTCTCTGAAGAGGAAACAAAACTGTTAAATTTGCTTAGCAATGCCAGCGCATCACAAACTTTGTGTCTTGACCATAAGATGTAACATAATAAATATTTCACAAAGGTGTATATTTCATATACATTTTGGTTGACCATGCATAGCATGACAACATACCTATATCTAATGACAACTTTATAAAACCACACATACATAAGAACTTTTGTTTTACAGTATTAATTTTCTCATATTAGTATAAATTATAATAGAATTTTGAACATATCATTTATTATTAATTTTGTGATATTCATAAAGTTTATACAAGCTACCAATTTCTTATTGATCAAACTATTCTTAATATTTAACCAACTACTCAGATATGTACTTTAAAAACAGTCACATATATAACATTATCATTTAAAAAGATATATACTTATCAATATCTGTATGCTTCTGTGTGTGCGTGATTGATGTAAATGTACATTTGTTTATTTTGTTCAAATGCATATTGGTTTGTTCTTTGCTATAACTCTCTTGCGTGTGTGCTAAGCTGCCTCAGTCGTGTCTGCCTTTTGTGACCCTGTGGACTGTAGCCCACCAGGCTCCTCTCTCCATGGCATTCTCCTGGCAAGAACACTGGAGTGGGTTGCTATGTCCTCCTCCAGGGATAGCTTTCATAACACTCAGTTATGTTTTTCTTTTGGACTTTTAGAGAAATACTTCTCCTTTGATAGGAAAATAATGATATGAATTTCTTTTTAAATTACAAATTTAGTTTTAAATAAGAATAACTACATTTTACAGAAGTTTTAAGTTTGGAGAAATTTGAGAAAATAGTGAAGAGTACACACCTACCTCTTGCTCCTCCACTCAATTTCCCTATTACCAGTGTCTTGAATTAGAGTGATTTATTTGCTACCACACCAATGAAAGAATATCAGTAAATAATTGTTAACTAAAGCCCACAGTTTACATGAAAGCTCGGTCTTAATGTTACACAGTTCTATAGATTTTAAGAAATATTTAACAATATGTATTCACCATAGCAGTATCACACAGAACACTTTCACTCTCCTAAGATTCCTCTGTGGTCTTATTTATCCTCTATTTATCCTTTCTCCTTTCAACCCCTACCAACCACTGTCTTTGCGTACCTATAGTTTTCCCCTTTACAGAATGGCATGTAATTGTAATCAAACAATATATAGCCTTCCTCCTTTCACTTAGGAATATGCATTTAAGATTCCTTCATATCTTTCATGGCTTGATAGCTCATTTTTTTTTAATCTCCAATGGTCTATCATGTGGATGCACCATTGTGTGCTTATACATTCATCAACTGAAGAAAATATTGGTTGCTTCTAATTTTTAAAAATTATTTTTGAAGTTTCTACAAATATTCTGTGTGTGGGGTTTTGTGTAGATATGTTTTTAGTTAAGATATAAGTATTTGGTTAAATACCTGGGGGTGTGGTTGCAGGATTGTATGGCAAGACTATGTTAAACTCTGTCATATATTCTGTAATGAACACATTCTTCCAAAGTGCCTGATTTTTGCATTCTCACAAGCATGAATGCAGAGTTCCTATTGCTCTGTACCCTGATCAACACTGGGTGTTTTTGATGTTTTGAATTTTAGCCATTCCGATAGGTATGTAGTCATAACACATTGCTGTTTAAACTTGCAAGTCGCTAGTAAATGTTGAACCTCTTTTCTTTTTCAATTTCAATAGTTTAATTTTTACATTATTATTGAAATATGGTTCAAGTGTAAAATTAAGTTAGTTTCAAGTGAACATCTTTTCACATATTTATTTTCCATCTGCATATTCTTTCTGGTGAGAAGTCTTTTGCCCAATTTTAAATTGGTTGTTTGTCTTATTACTGAATTTTGAGAATTTTTATATATTTGTAATACATAAGTCTTGAATTATATATATATATAGCAAATATTTTCTCCCAATCTGTGGCTTGCCTTTCATTCTTTTAACAATGTCTTTCACAAAGCAGAAGTTTTTAATTTTAATGAAATTCAACTTGTTATTTTATCTTTCATAGATTTTGATTTTGGTGGTCTATCTAAAGCTTATTGTCAAGCCCAAGATCACCTAGATTTCTTCCTATGTTATCTTCTAGAAGCTTTATACTTTGGGGCTTAGTGTTTAAAGTCTGTGTCCCATTAGAATCAATTATCGTAAATGTGTAACATCAGTATGTAAGAACAGGTTTGTGTGTGTGTGTGTGTGTGTGTGTGTGTGGATGTTCAGTTATTCCAGAACTATTTGTTGAAAAGAGTGCTCTTTCTCATTTGGATTGCCTTTGTTAATTTATGAAAAACAGGTTGACTATATTTGTGTTGATGTATTTCTGGGCTCTGTACACTGTTTCATTGACCTATTTATGTGTTCTTTCACTGATCCACACTATCTTCACTATATTAATAATAGCTCTATACAAATCTTGAAGACAAGAGTTTTCTGAGTCTTTTGCATTTTCAAAGTGATGGGTAATTTTATGTGTTGTGGGGGCCAAACACTTGGTCATACATAATTCCAGGTTTGTCTGTGAGAGTGTTTCCGGTTGAGATTAACATTTGAATCAGTAGACTGAGTAAATCAGATTGCATTCGTAATATGGATGTGTCTCATACAATCAATTGAAAATTAAATAGAACAAAAAAGCTGAGTAAGAGAATTCTTCTTGTCTGACCTAATGAGCTGAGAGACTAGTCTTTTCCAGCCTTCAGACTCCACTGAAACATTCGCTCTTGGGTTTCCATCCTGCCAGCTTTTTAAAAATATTAATTTTTAATTGGAGGATAATTACAATATTATGATATTTCTGTCATACATTAATATGAATCAGTCATAGGTATACACATGTGCCAGTGCTCTTAAACATCCCTCCCATTTCCCTCCCCATCCAACCCTCTTGTCTGACAGCTTTTGGAATGACATTTATACCATCAGTTTTCCTGGTTATCAGGTTTTTACACTCAGACTGGAAGTATACACATCAGCTCTTTTGGGTATACAGCTTGTAAACTGCTTATCTTGGCTCTCATCTGTTACATGGGTCAATCCTCATCATGAATTTCTTTAAATACATATGTGTGTGTGTGTGTGTATATATATATATATATATATATATATATATATGTATATCAGTCAGGGTTTATATATATATATATATCAGGGAGTTCTCCGCAGAAACAGGAGCTCCAAAGAAACATGAGGCAGGGAGTATATGGGAATATATATGTAAACATATCTATCTTCACTAGTGATATTTTGTATATATCTATTGCCAGATGATCTTGACACAGGTTATCACTAGTCTTTCTACTACTGGAAATAGAATCATTATTCTTCTAAATGTATATCAAAGAGCCATTTCCTGGAACACCATATTCAGTTTTGAATATTCAATCTTAAAATGCAGTGTCTTTATACAAGGAAACTTTTAGCTCTGTCAGTTGTTTATTACCTTAATTTTTGTGATGGTTTCACATGTATATGTAAATATCAAAATTCATTAAATTATAAACATTAAATATGTGCAGTATTTTACATCATTTATACCTCAATAAAGCTCATTAAAAATCTATTCCTCTAGAGCCACTCTTGCTTCTATTACTTAAGCTTTCCCAAAGAAGCAGAATACATACGTAAGTGTCCAAATATGCATATTCAGTTCAGTTCAGTTCAGTCACTCAGTCGTTTCCGACAGTTTGTGACCCCATGAATTGCAGCATGCCAGGCCTCCCTGTCCATCACCAACTCCCAGAGTTTAGGCTTTGCATAATTTTTGGAGAAAATTAGGAAGTAAAGGTCTAAGGAGGTTTGGGAATCAGGAAGAGTCACCAGCAGGTCACTCTGAGAGCAAAAGAATCTCCAGTGGGATTCTGAACTGACAACTTCTAAGGCAGTCCATGGCAGGTATTTGGGGGTTCATAATTAACTGTCTGGTGATAGGTTTGGGGTGCACACTGTCAGAAATTGGAAGAATTGGAAATGGCTTTGAGGAGAACAAGAAAAGTGAAACTTGCCAGTTTCTATGCTTTGAGCTGTCACCAAAATTAATTACCAGGCCCTTCAGAGAGCAGTAGCCATAGGTTCACTTTTGTCTCCTAATCACACAAGGACCTCTTCAGAGGTAATTTAACTCTGACTCTTAGAAGAATTGAATTTTGAGGATAACTGAACAACAGACAAATTCAATGAAGGAAGCGATGGGTATATTTTAAAGATAGAGGCAATAGAATTTTTTGATAGACTGCATGTGGAGTGAGACAGGAAAATAAGAGGAAAGGATAATTCTAAACCATTTGAATGAACAACTGGAATATCGGTGCTATCATCAAATCAGTTGGCAGATTTTGTGGAAAGTTTGAGCAGGAACAGGAGTTAAGTTTTATACACGTGGTGCTTGAGAAATCTATTAGATACTCAATGGTAGATGTCATATGAATATGTGGATAAATGAGCCTAGAGTTTAGGAGAGAATTTGAAATTAGCATCAGCATTCTAGCATCATGTAAAGCCAGAATAGATGAAATTGTCAATACTGCGAATATAGTCAGGATGAACCCTGGTGTAGTCAACTGTTATAAACTTTGGGAGAAATATAAGTTTTGTTAAAGCAAAGAAGGCTGAGAGCAAACAAATAATGAGTTAAGAGACAAATCTGGAGGTTGTTGTCCTGGAAGTCAACTGAAGAATGGATGACAAAGAAACGGTGCACTGGATTGATGAAAGGCAGCTATAAAAGCTGCATTTTTCACCAGATTCTTCTTTAAGGCCAAGTCTTACTTCCTGGAAATGATTCTCTACCACTCCTGGCTCTGTATTCTGACTCTGAATTTAGTTTTTTTAAATGTAATAAATGGCTGGTCTTTGGCACTGAGTAGCCTTCTCAGCCTGCTTCCTGTCTGTGGAAGTCTGAGAGGACAGATTCCCTTGAATTTTCCTTTTTTACTTTGTTATTCTTCAATTTCAGTCCAAGCTGGTCAAATATCTTTTTTATAGATCAAATTATAACCTGCTCTATGAGATAAAGAGCACCTTACTTTCTTTGCAAGACAGACCTCATCTACATGCACTTGAGCATCATGGAGCTGTGGAATGGACTTCAAGATTCTTCGAGGTCTTTTGCCTAGGTGACAGGACACAGGCATGTTCATAAACTTAATACCTCTCCTACCCTTAAATCGGGCTACCCCTTGATGGTTCAGATGGCAAAGAATCTGCTTGCAATGCAGGAAACCTGGGTTCCATCTCTGGATCCAGAAGATCTGCAGGAGGAGGGAATCACTACCCATTCCAGTAATCTTGCCTGAAGAATGAACCTGAACAGAGGAGCCTGGCAGGCTGCAGTCCATGTGGTCTCAAAGAATTAGACAAGACTGAGCAACTAACATTTAACACTCTACACACTCACACATACACACAACTTGTTCTAAGAATTAAACAAAAGAAAAGATCTTACAGTCACATTTCTCAATATCTTTACTTTTTTATCTGCTTTACTGATAGTGCACTGTATACTGAACATTTGCCCTGAATCTATGCCTTAAGTGATAACCTTTTCTTTTCCTGAAGAAACTGGGGATGAGAAACTCTTTAATGTTTGAACGCAGTAAATTCTGGTTCATTTAGATTCCCTCTAAATTCTACTTGAACACTGAAAGCTTTTTCTTAGTTCATCTTTCTTTATCTGTACTTTATCACAAGTGAGAACATTGAATTCATTGCCATATTTAACATTTAATTTAATTCGGAATTCAATCTATCTAAGTCCACTTGTTAATTAGCTATAATTTCTGGCTTCCATGTTACTGTCAACTGATAAATGCACCACGTGAGGGTTGTGAGGTAAGTTTTTGGGGGGCAAAATGAGGACTATAGCCCAGGAGCCAGCCTCTCAGATGTTGCTGAAGAACTCCTCCAAAGAAGTATGGGGGTGCCCACACATGTAATGAATTAAAATAATAGCCATTTAATTATACATTATGATTTTAATATTCCTAGACTTAGTCAAGGCCTGGTTGACACATGTTTTCTGTCTCACAGGGCACTGACTTGGGTAATGTGGAATTTAGCTGTCAGCTGTGTTGTGGGCGGGAGTGGTTTCCAAGATACATTTTCTTACAGGCCTGGTGCATTGGGAGAAAGCTGAGCCTCTCTCTCACCAAGTAATTTTAGAGCTTCTTCACACCATATCTCCAGCTAAGTAGTCGCACTTCTTCACAGGTGGTTTAGGAATCATAGTAGCTGTGGTACAGCCCACAAACTTTTCAAGGCTTTGTCTTCAAAGTCCTAGACTGTCCCACTCCACTATAGTGCATTTGTCAAATGGTCCTTCAGTTCAGTTCAGTTCAGTTCAGTCACTCAGTCGTGTCCAGCTCTTTTGCAACCCCATGGACTGCCTCACGCCAGGCCTCCTTGTCCATCACCAACTCCCGGAGCTTACTCAAACTCACCTCCATGGAGTTGGTGATGCCATCCAACCATCTCATCCTCTGTTGTCCCCTTCTCCTCCTGCCCTCAATCTTTCCCAGCATCATTTTCAAATGAGTCAGTTCTTCCCATCAGGTGGCCAAAGTATTGGAGTTTCAGCTTCAACATCAGTCCTTTCAATGAACACCTAGGACTGATCTCCTTTAGGATGGACTGGTTGGATCTCCTTGCAGTCCAAGGGACTCTCAAGAGTCTTCTCCAACACCACAGTTCAAAAGCATCAATTCTTTGGCACTCAGCTTTCTTTATAGTCCAACTCTCACATCCATTTATGACTACTGGAAAAATCATAGCCTTGACTAGACGGACATTTGTTGACAAAGCAATGTCTGTGCTTTTTAATATGCTGTCTAGGTTGATCATAACTGTCCTTCCAAGGAGTAAGCGTCTTTTAATTTCATGGCTGCAGGCACCATTGGCAGTGATTTTGGAGCCCCCCCAAAATAAAGTCAGCCACTGTTTCCACTGTTTCCCCATCTATTTGCCATAAAGTGATGGGACCAGATGCCATGATCTTAATTTTCTGAATGTTGAGTTTAAGCCAACTTTTTCACTCTCCTCTTTCACTTTCATCAAGAGGCTCTTTAGTTCTTCTCCACTTTCTGCCATAAGGGTGGTGTCATCTGCATATCTGAGGTTATTGATATTTCTTCCGGCAATCTTGATTCCAGCTTGTGCTTCCTCCAGCCCAGCGTTTCTCATGATGTACTCTGCATATAAGTTAAATAGGCTGGGTGACAATATACAGCATTGACATACTCCTTTCTGGATTTGTAACCAGTCTGCTGTTCCATGTTCAGTTCTCACTGTTGCTTCCTGACCTGCATACAGATTTCTCAAGAGGCAGATCAGGTGGTCTGGTATTTCCATCTCTTTAATAAGTTTCCACAGTTTGTTGTGATCCACACAGTCAAAGACTTTGGCATAGTCAATAAAGCAGAAACTGGAACTCTGTTGCTTTTTCAATAATCCACTGGATGTTGGCAATTTCAGGCCAACCCCAAATCAAGGAAAGAATTTGACTTCATCTCTATATACTGGTGCAGCAAAGTATTAATTGTATTCCTTAATCTATCTTACTGCTCTTAAATATGCCATTATTTTATCTAGTTCTGTCATATCAGTACTTAATCTTCCCACAACTTCTGTGATCCTTAAGTACTCATATTATTTTCAAAACTTTTGTATTACTTTCCAAAACCCATCACTTCCATTTTCCTTACAGTAGTCAGTTATTTTTGAGTTTATTTACTGTGTCTTTTTTCACGTACCCCTTTCATCTGCCCCTTTTCAGCATTTTCCCCTAAATTGTAAACTGAACTTTCACTATCCAAATCAGTATCCCTATTTTTGAGTGTTTACTTTGGACCTGATTATTCATTATCCAACCACACATTTTTATTTGATTGACTTGTAAATACATCAAACTCAAAATATCTGGGATAGAAAATTCATTTATCGTGAGCCCTAGTGAAAAGCAATACGATGAAATTAATTGTTTCCAAGAGCAAATTTGGCATTTCCCTTCCAGTTCCTATTCCTTCCTATCCAAATGATGCCCAATTCTCCCCATTCTTCTCTATATATTTTCTCCCTACATTTCACATTTTTCTGTTTACAGTAAATGGTAGATTTGGCCCACATCATTTCTTGTCTCTGTTGCTGCTACCTACTCTTAATTATTTGTTTGTAACTTCCATCTAATCCATTTTCTAATATACACATTATTCAAGTCATTTAGAGCACAAATTAGATCAAGTTTTACTTAACTTAAAAAAAATGTTCAAGCTTCCCCCATCTTGCTTTTTGACTGAAGACCCGAATCCTTAACAGAACTTGTATGGTCCTGAATAATGTCTCTTCAATGCTACCAGTAATCTCTTATTCACACAAATCAAGGTTTTTTTTTTTTTATTTCCTGAATGACTCTATATTTTCTTTTATCCTATGTTTTGCACAAACTGTTCTTTTTTACTGCTACTCCCACTTGCATCTATGATTTATTCACCTTGCCAATTTTTTCTCATTGTAGAGGGATCACTTCCTTTCACCAGCCCCCAGATGAAGCCTGTGTAGCCTTCTATAGTTGTATAACATGCCAAACGATTATCAAAATACTTTATCATGCAGCATTTTAATTGAATTTACACCACACGCCATATATTTTAAAAAAGAAGACATGGCTTTTGTTATTTTCATTATATTTTCTCCAACTGTTAATAGCCTTCTATAAAATACTTCATAAATACAGGTATGAATGTACCTATGAAGTGTGGAATTTCTGAATGTGGCATGCCATTTTTCCAGATGATTCTGGTTTCCAACTCCAGATTTTTCAATTACTAGTTATATGACTAACTAATTAATATGACTCTGTAAGTTTCTAATTTCCCATCTGTAACATATAGAGATGATATCATCTTGCAAGATTGCATTTTCTGGAATGAAATACATTTCTCACTTCTCATTTTACCTAAAATGGAGGGAATGTCTATTCCTCTCCCCAGAAGGAGAAAGAATAGACACAGTACTTTCAGACTTTCTCTGCTCATCTCTTATCTTTTCCGTTTCATTCTTTTTCAGAAAGCATTCATTCCCTCTACCTACTGCATTCATACCCATCTAGTCATATAAGCAATAGGTTTTTCTGTGTAGAAATGACATTCTTCAGCAATGTCTGTATCAAGAGAAAGTAATTACGTTTCACAGCTAACAGAAATCCTTGGTTTATCAGTACTCAAACTGCTTGGTTTCTCTGTCAGCATATCTACAAATTGTTTCCTAACACAAGATAAGTTTTTTTGTCTTCTACAATGTGAATGGAAATATATGTGTCAAAGAGATACAAATCACATGAAATTTGGTGTAGCTAAATTAATATCAGACAGAGTAAATGTTGGAGGAAGGAATGTTATCAGAAAAATAGAGATACATTTCATAATGATAAAAGGGTCAATTTCTTTGGGTATTTTTGGGGAAAAAAAGGGTGCTATTACTGTAAAAGTTATTTACATTTCAGCAATAAATAAAAGTATAAGTAATTCTTATACTCAGCTGAAAAGCCTTGGAATTCAATAAAAATCATTATGAAGAAGTACTGATTGGCAAAATGACTGTGGGACTGAAAACTCTTCACACTCAGATCCAATTATTTTTTTTCCAAAATGTGAATCTCAGTTTAAGAATGTCAGCAAACAACAAATGTTCATGTGATTTACAGTAGCTCTAGATTTTATGTCTACTGGGACTATTGCTCTATTTTCCGGAGGAGGATTAGCTGGCACTTGGAGGTGGATAGTGGGGCACATCAGCCCACTGGTTTTGAGTGGTTCAAAACCAACATCTAGGCAGCAGTGAACATATACAGTTGATGTCTTTCCCACTCTTACATTTGCATTTTAGCTTTGCAAATATTTTTGGTTATTATTTGTCTTTTGTGATTGAGTTTTAATTGTCTAGATTAAATTTTACATTCTCTTATTTTGGTAATTTGTGTTTGCAGTTTTGTAAATTTATTCACAAATTACGATTTAAAATACATACATTTCCTAGGTAATTCATGGTCTTCTTTTTTTTTGCCAATGTGAGTGTAATTCTTTTCAAATTGTGTTATGTTGTCTAAATGAATGTTACTGGGTCTGGGGAATCATTTTGACTTGTGTATGTTGGTCCATACTCAGAAATGATGTATGATTCCCTTATTGTTTTTATTTTCTTTCCTTTTTTGGTAGATTCTCCATGTGGAAAAATACTTTTGGTAAGTATTTATAAATGTAATTAGCTAATAGATTACAACATTTTAATCATGTCAAAGTGGTATCATTATTTTTACATATTAGTTTTTTTTAAATTTCAGTATTCCAGTATGCTTTTGAAAAAATGTAAGTAGTTTGGATTGGCCTTTTTTTTTTTTTTCTATTCACAAAAAAATTTGTGTAAGAAATGCATATTTTGGTAAAATTTTTCTATACTTCCCTCTATATAATGTTATATATGTATATAACAATATATGTTCTTAAAGACATTAATTTCATGTCAGCAGAGGCAGAGAGTGTCAAATATAGCCTAATTTTAAGGGTTCTTAACCTTTAACATTTTCTCTTAAATCATTTTTGAAAATTTGCCTACATATTTATTCCTATGAAATTTAAAAATTATATGTATAAAGATGCCAGAGCACTTAAAAAAAAAGAAACCATATGTGTATTTATTTTTATTTACAGATTTGATGTGTTTTTTTTTTGTCCCTTCCTCCTTCCCTTCTTTCTTTTCTTCCTTCTTGCCTTCCCTGTTTTAGCATATTTAAAATATGATTATGATTAAGTTAATAAACAGATAGTTTTCATGTATGGGGCCTTCTGAAACTATATTTCTATTTAGTTTTCTAAACTGAAGAGCCCTAATTTGAAAAATTTATAACTCTGGTCTTGAGTATTTCCTTTGTCTCTTGTATTTTTCAGTTTTCTTTTGTTACGGTATTTTGTTTTTGAGGGTATAACCAAAGAATTTTTATAAGGAAAGCCTATGACTGACACTCCTGCCTTCAAAAGCTGCTACTTCTGGAAACTTAAGAGAGAAATAGATGATGTAAAAGAGAGAAAAAAATGTTTTGTAGAGAATTTAGAGATAGAACAACCCCTTATCTTAACAATGAAGGGAGAAGGAAAACAAATTCATTTGAGCATGTACCTTTAGAAGGGGTCTAAGAAATTGAAACATAATAGGGCCCTAGAAGAAGGTGAATGTTCCACTTTCACTGATGGCTATGTCTGGCTATACGTGTGCAGATAATATCGCTGGACATGGGGAAAATGATTTGAAGGACTGATAACAGGAAGCATAGTGTATACAGAACTTTGTGATGCCATACACACTCTCTTCTCTTGGACTACAAGCAGCAGAATTCCATGGAATCACCTGGTGGGCTTGAACTGAGTAAAATATATTGATCAATTTTTGTAACTTGTACATCAAACAAAAGGTGGCTCACAGAAAACATTGCTCCATATGCAGTATTTTAGGTTTAATTTCAGTATTCATCTTAAACCTTTTCTTTTGAAAAGCAGTATTAAACTAATGGAATTTACCTGAATATAAATATCTTCAGGATGCATGCATGATATCACATATTATCTGAAATGTAATCTATTTTAGCACACAATTTCATAATTTTATTTCCCTTCTGCTGATTCCAGTTCTCTAAACTCAATTATACACGGGATTTGAAAAAAAAAAAAATATTAGCCTCAGTTATTTCTGCAAATTCAGGTTTTGAGATTATCTTTTAATTCTCATATCTCTCTTTAAATTTTTTGCTTACAATAAAAAATTCCAGATCTCTGTTTCTGGAAATGATCAACTTTTATTTTGTTCAAAAAATTCTATTGGAAGAGCAATATATCAGAAAAAGGTTGGAACTTTCAGAAGTTTCCCAAGCTTATCCTTCTCCTTTCTTTCTTTGTGGTAGTGCTAAGAGTGAAGCATTTTGGCGTGGACTTGGAAGTTACCGAAGGAAGGAGGGTTCCAGGAGGGAGGTGCAAACTGAGCATGTAATGATTTTTCTAAATGCCAGGGAGAAGGGTTGAGTGAGTGCCCATCACTAACTTTTTTTTTTATGGGTCATTTATTTTGCATTTTTAAATTGTATTTTTATTTGGAAGATAATTGCTTTACAAAATTGTGTTAGTTACGTCAACATGAATCAGCCACAGGTATACATATGTCCCCTCCCTCTTGAAACTCCCCTCCCCCTCCCTCCCTATCCCACTCCTCTAGGTCGTGACAGAGCTCTGGGTTTGAGCTCCCTGCATCACACAGCAAATTCCCACTGGCTCTCTGTTTTACATATGGTGATGTACATGTTTCAATGTTTTTCTGTTGGTGAAGATGCACATGAAAGACGAAGACCTTGCACAAGCATTGTGATGTCCAACAATCACAAGAGGAATTAAGGATTTTAATCAAGATCTGTGCCTATATTTTTCAATGAGTATAAATAAGAGGGTTATAATAAACTTTTCTTTCCCAGAGTTAAAAAAAGAAAAAGCTAATATGGTGAATTCTTAGAAGTTCACATTGAATTGATTGCTGGACTGTGAAAGTAAATATCTCTTGGGACACCTTTTGCTTAGCACCATTACCTCCAGAGAAGAATATTTGGATGAGCTTCCAGAGCTTTTGGAGGATGAAAGTATTTTGTTGGCAAGAGCATGTAACAGGGTGTCCTGGCTGGGCCAGTTTAAATTGATTTGTTTGTGGAAATGGCAAACACTGTCTCTAAAATGTTGTGAACTCTAGCTCTATAGCAAAGGTAAGGAAAAACAAGGCAAATATATGGGAGGTTCTTGCTTGCCACACAGCAGAGCTGCTGAACTCAAAGAATGTGTTAAATTTGTTTTTAAATCTAGAGATTATCCTTTTAAAAATATAAGTCATACATTTAATAGAAACAGCCTAAATTCTTTGTTTCTACCAATAGGATTATTAAAGCCATTCATAGGGAAGACATATGGTATGAAAATATTGGAAGCTTTTCAATGGATAATGTTCTGAATGAACACAGTCTGTCCCTATACTATCTATTACCTCCACTTATAGGAAAATTTGCTGAAACTATTATCTATTACAAAATATCAGTTTTTATTTAATAAGGGGAGTTGCTATTTGGCTGTAACAGAAAGTGTTTTGCTTCATGAAGCAAGTTCAGATTTAGAATCAAACTCATTAAAGATTTCAAGACTATATTGTGATAACAACTTGAGGAGAAGAAGTTGCCAGGTTTTACTGTTTGGAAAATTAGGGAGCAAGAATGATTGATGTACGTTCCTATGGCCTTTAAAGATAAAACTAAGTTTGCATAAAACTAGGGCTATACTGGTGGGTAGAAGTATAGAGAATGCTATTACAAAAGCAGAGAAAAAGACAAAGATATATAGCTCAATATCACAAGTTCCAAAAATATTTAAATCTTTTGTGGCTAAGATAACTCAGAATTCACTGTTCAAGAGTAATTTATTATTAGAGATGTTTATGTATTAGAGATATTTATGTATTAGAGATTTTTTCAATTGAGAGAATATAATTAAAGTGGGTCTCTAAATAAACTCAAAATGGATTAAATATCTAAATATAAGACCAGAAACTATAAAACTCCTAGAGGAGAACATAGGCAAAACACTCTCCGACATAAATCACAGCAGGATTCTCTATGACCCACCTCCCAGGATATTGGAAATAAAAGCAAAAATAAACAAATGGGACCTAATGAAACTTAAAAGGTTTTGCACAACAAAGGAAACTATAAACAAGGTGAAAAGACAGCTCTCAGATTGGGAGAAAATAATAGCAAACGAAGCAACAGACAGGATTAATCTCAAAAATATACAAGCAACTCCTGCAGCTCAATTCCAGAAAAATAAATGACCCGATCAAAAAGGGGGCAAAGAACTAAACAGACATTTCTCCAAATAAGACATACAGATGGCTAACAAACACATGAAAAGATTCTCAACATCACTCATTATTAGAGAAATGCAAATCAAAACCACAATGAGGTACCATTACATGCCAGTCAGGATGGCTGCTATCCAAAAGTCTACAAGCAATAAATGCTGGAGAGGGTGTGGAGAAAAGGGAACCCTCTTACACTGTTGGTGGGAATGCAAACTAGTACAGCCACTGTGGAGAACAGTGTGGAGATTCCTTAAAAAACTGGAAATAGAACTGCCATATGACCCAGCAATCCCATTCCTGGGCATACACACCGAGGAAACCAGATCTGAAAGAGACACGTGCACCCCAATGTTCATTGCAGCACTGTTTATAATAGCCAGGACATGGAAGCAACCTCGATGCCCATCAGCAGACGAATGAATAAGGAAGCTGTGGTACATATACACCATAGAATATTACTCAGCCGTTAAAAAGAATTCATTTGAATCAGTTCTAATGAGATGGATGAAACTGGAGCCCATTATACAGAGTGAAGCAAGCCAGAAAGATAAAGACCAATACAGTATACTAATGCATATATATGGAATTTAAAAAGATGGTAACGATAACCCTATATGCAAAACAGAAAAAGAGACACAGATGTACAGAACAGACTTTGGGACTCTGTGGGAGAAGGCGAGGGTGGGATGATCTGAGAGAACAGCATTGAAACAAGTATATTATCTAGGGTGAAACAGATCACCAGCCCAGGTTGGACGCATGAGACAAGTGCTCAGGGCTGGTGCACTGGGAAGACCCAGAGGGATGGGATGGGGAGGGAGGGGGTAGAGGGGGATCGGGATGGGGAATACATGTAAATCCATGGCTGATTCATGTCAATGTATGGCAAAAACCACTACAATATTGTAAAGTAATTAGCCTCCAACTAATAAAAATAAATGAAAAAAAAAAAAACAAACAAACATGATTAACAATGCTGTTTATAAACTTCAAAATTCCAGCAAGCAAAGTTTCATTTTATAAATAACAGATAAACCCCAAAATGTATTTAAATAAATTTGTATTAAAGAAACAAACAAACAAACAAAAATAAAGTGGATCTCTGACTGGTATCATTTGGTCTGCACCTTGTTCATGTAAGAAATTTACAGTCAAATTTTGTTGAAAGTTGACGATTATGCTTTCAGTATGTGTTCATTGTATGTAGAGCCAGTTCCAGATTCTGTCCTAGCCACAAAGGATACACAAACGTTATACAGAGCCATGAAGAATAACAAAAGCAGTGCAGTGCGTTCCATTCTAATCATTCAACTAAGCTCCAGAATTGAAGATTTTACCTTCCACAGAAATTTGTGAATTGACTGAATATTCATCATGTGTCATGTATTTTTCTAACATGAATTAACCAGAGAAATGAAGCAAGCACAGCAATATGGCAGAGTAAGTATGCCCATGATTCCACAAGAGCAGTTCAAATGTAATTTTTTTACAGCAAGACTTTTAGAAGAAAGATGCATTGGCATCAAGCAAATCTCTCAATTTCTCACTGTTGGCAAGAAGGTCCACGTGGGCTTTGTCCTACAAGATACAAGTGATGGGTGATGGGAAACACAAGGATGCCTCTTGGATGTTGACTCAGCTGCTGCTGTTTGTGAAACTGCCGTTGTTTTAAAGGTCAAGCTCATCAACTAATCCATCCCCATGAAATCAATCCTATAGTTGTCAGGGGCTATGGTCAGGACTTATTCTTTTAGTGGTACATTTACATAACTTCTGCTCTAAATAGGAGCATGTTCATTATAATTTTGTTTCCCTCAGGCCCCCTTGCACTATTAAAAATCACTGAGCACCCAAAGAGCTTCTGTTTACGTAGGTTTTATCTACTTAATTTACCTTACTCAAACTGCTATAACCATCTCTATTGTTCATCAGGAACATGAGTCACTATCCTTTCTGGAAATGATGGCAGGTCAGGCCTTCCTTGGCTCAGACCTCAGCAACATGGGCTTGAATATCTTTGTTTCCGAGCACTCAGGATTAATGATATAACAAGAGTTGATATAAGCAAAAAGAAGAAATTTCAAAACTGGGAAGATTCATGCAGTAGTAACTAAAATATTTCCAAAAAAATACAAGCAAAACATCCCTAATGATTAATTAGAATAAGTTGGGAAGAACTTGAGGATGTCTGTAATACATATTGAGGAGGTAATATTGGAACTAGGAAAGATGTCTTTTTACGACATCTCATCTTTTTGGAATACCTTTATCAACATGGGTTTATGGATTACAGTATGGCCCCTAAATATTTTTTTTATTACACCCAAAGACAAACACTACTGCCATTACTACTATTAATACTCCTCCTACAACTAACAACTAGTAGTTATTGTCCACCCACTACCCACCACTCACTGTCATAAAAGTTCTCGTTATCTTACTTAACTGTGGCAAAGTATCAGTTCATCCCTGTTTTACAGGATAAGAAAGAGCACAGTGCTCAAGAACACAGAACTAGTAAATGTGGAGGTGGAGGGAGCCCCTTGATTTATGATTGTTCCTTGAATATTTCAATGAGGTTTCTCAATGGAATAAAATGTCAGTGTTCAGAAATACTTTTTAGAAATATTGTTTCTCTTCATTCAAATGTTTCAAATATTATACTTGAAAAATAAAAACTGCTCCACCAATAGAAAGGGTTTTGAGAGGTTTGCAGGCAGATTCTTTATCAGCTGAGCCACAATGGAAGCCTAAGAATACTGGAATGGGTAGTCTATCCCTTCTCCAGCAGATCTTCCTGACCCAGGAATCAAACCGCGGTCTCCAACATTGCAGGCAGATTCTTTACCAACTGAGCTATCAGGGAAGCTGTGAGAGGTTTAAGTTTGCACAATCTATGGGGCTCCTTTATGAAATTTTAAAACATACGTGGAGCCTTTGTAAAAACTGTGTAAAAACAATTTGAGATTGACTTCCCATGGAGGGAAAGAGGAAACAAGATAATTTTTTGTACATCTTTAAAATTTTATTACTCTGATGTAATCATTGTCTACCCCTAAAAAATTAGGAATTCACCAAAATGAATAGTTCATATATTTACCAACTCCTTTGGTTTCTATCTTATAAAAGTTTAGGTGATTTACCACTAAACATGTGGACAATAGTGGTGGGAAATTCAGCCCAATTCTAGAGACACAACTAAAAGTTAAATCTGTTTAAAGACAAAAAGAAAGTATGCCTATGAGTTAGGGTGTGCATGCCTGCATTCCTAAAATTTAGAATATCCAATGATTATGTCCTTGTAGGAACGATTGTTTTTTTTAATTACGACTCACTAGGCAATCAGAACCCAACTTAGTTTTATGTGTAATTATGGTATTTTAGCCTTTCCCTGTATTTGAATCTTCACGGGAATACCAGCAAAGTCCTACTGTGTATCAGAAAACCATCCTTTTAATAAGTATATCTTGAAAATTGGTTTTATATTAGTGTGAAGAACCCAAAATAAGATTTTATTTTGTATTAGTGTAGAGATAATTATGTAAAGCTAATTTCATTCCAGGACAAGAAACACAACATAATGTCTACTGCTAGAAACATTAAAAAATGAAGCCATCCTCCATAGCTCTGAAGTGAAGTGAAAGTGAAAGCGTTAGTTTCCATGGCCCACTCTCTGAGACCCCAAGGGCTATAGCCCACCAGACTCCTCTGTCCAGGAAATTCTCCAGGAAAGAATACTGGAGTGGGTAGCCATTCCCTTCTTTGGGCAACCTTTCTGACCCAGGGACTGAACCCAGGTCTCATGCACTGCAGGCAGATTCTTCGCCATCTGAGCCTCCAGGGGTCCATAGTTCTACTTATTGTGTAAAGATGGAGAAGAATGACACAGATCATAGACTCACTTTACAGTATTATTTTAGTAAAATTGTATAAAATATGAAAGCAAGCATCCGTAAGCAATTCTGATAATTTTTAGAGATGTATGTTCTCATGAGTCTCAATGTTTAATAGTTCCTTTGAATGATTTCTATAATTTGAGACCCCACTTTATAAACAAATTGCATCTTGTGAATAGAATATGGTGCTCCTAAATATCACTTAAGAAAAAGAAGCATTTTAATTTTCATTTTTGAGTAACTTGTTTCACACAATCTAACACAGAGCTAAATAAAAATAATTTATGAAACAGTAATATTAAACCCTCATGTATAAATTGATTCTACTCAATCAATTGACAAATATGGACACCTATGCATGCATTCACTGGGGCTTCCCTTGTGGCTCAGCGGTAGAAAATCCAATGCTAGTGCAGGAGATGTGTATTCCATCCCTGGGTTGGGAAGCTCCCTTGAAGAGGAAATGGCAACCCATTCCAGTATTCTTGCCTGGGAAATCCCATGGATGGAGGAGCCTGGCAGGCTCCAATCCATGGGATAGCAAAGAGCTGGACATGGTTTAGAAACAAAAAGCAACATGCATTCATAATACTTCTTGAATCACTCTCATGTGTTTGGTAAATTCATTCTATTTACAGTAAAAGTATCAAAACCTAAAAAGATATATTTAATGTATCATATATTCAGTCACTAAGTTGTGTCTGACTCTACAGCCTCATCAGCTGTAGCCCACTAGTCTCCTCTGTCCTTGGGATTTTCCAGGCAACAATACTGCAGTGGGCTGCTATTTCGCCTCCAGGGGATCTCCCTGATGCAAGAATGGAACTGGTATCTCCTGCTGCTTCTGCATTGGGAGATGGATTCTTTATCACTGAGCCACCTGGGAAGTCTTAGTGAATCATATGGTTTGGGTAAACGTGTATTTAAAAACATAGTGCTTCGATACAAAGCTTTACCAGCAAAATACTTGACATTAAACAAGTAAGCATAACTTATTCAAAAGAATACATTAATGAGTGGTTGAACATATTTTTTTAAGAATATCCCTCATATTGATAACTCTTTAAAATAAAAAGATACCAAAAAATATTGGTTGGCCCGGGGCTGAATGCAATTAAGTATAATCTGCATCATGCCTAAATTTCTCAGATCAAAGATTGGAGTATCTTTCCAATAATCATATAATTGAGATAATGTTCAGCCAGCTTGTGTCTTATTCATTCGCTCAGCATGTTTTCATTGAATCCTCCATGTACACATCGCTGTTCAATCCTACATGTACATATCACTGTTCAATTAATGGTACATAGAAGTCAATAAAGCATTCTTCCCATCTTCAAACATTTATAGTCCAGTTAGTGAAATATAAATTTAATTCAACAAATAATTATAATATAATATACATTCCCTACATATGGTAAAATTATAGAAATATCCTATAGAATTCTAAGAATTAACCGCTATTGGGAATCAGAAGTGGCATATTAGAGACACAGAATTTGAACTGTATTTTGAAAATTAGTGAAAAGATAATGCCCTTTAGATATGAAATGTAGGCAAGCAGTTCTTGACTATTTCCTCATGTGCACTCAATTGCTGATGACAGTTTATTTAACTAAATTATTCCTTGGGTTTCCCTGGTGCCTCAGATGTTAAAGCGTCTGCCTGCAATGTGGGAGACCCGGGTTCAATCCCTGGGTTGGGAAGATCCCCTGGAGAAGAAAATGGCAACCCACTCCAGTATTCTTGCCTGGCGAATCCCATGGATGGAGGAGCCTGGTGGGCTACAGTCCACGGGATCGCAGAGAGTCCTTACATGAGACAAAATGTCATTCCTCCAATGACCTGATGGGCAGAGTATATATCATGACATAAGCACATATATCCAGAGAGGAAACATTATTCTTTAGAGTGCTGATAATCCTTTGTAATTCTGTAAGCTTATTTTTTTTAATTCAAATGGAATATTTATTAACTCATTCAAACTGTGTAAGCCCCAGCAGGGCAATTTTCAGTAATTCTGTGAAAGTGGCAAAGCCAATTTAAAGATGTGAAAACTGAGGCCATTGGAGAACCTTGGAACAAACAACATTTTAGTACAGCTTTGGGAATTCAGTACAGGTATTTTGACTCCCATTTTAATTTCTCCTTTTACTACACCAGCCTTGTCTCTAACAAATAGGTTTAACATTTGGATACTATGTTCTGTTATTAAAGCAGCTCACCACCCATCTTTTATATGAGGCAGAAAATAGGTTTAAGCCTCTCCAGGGGAGCTCTTAACCTGGAAAGGAAGGAAATGCATCACAGGTGAAAGGCAGCAGAACAATGTGACCTGCTGCTAATTTGTGGTGGTATTCATTTGGGTGGGATTTGACATTTCTGGGTAGGTGTATATTTGTGATTGATATTTCATTCTTTAAAGCACAGCCTGTAAAACAGCTGTGAAATGTCAAGTTATTAATTTACACATTGCAAAATGTAGTGTTAGGAAACCGATTTACATCTTTCCAAATTCAACCCCAGGGACACCAAACTCTGAGATCAGCACCTCGTGGAGGAGATTATCCCAATCAGCATAACTCTAAAAATTGCTTTAAACCTTCTGCTCTGCACATAGACAAAGAGATCAGAAAGGTGTTCTAGTCCAGTCACAGGAGAGGCAACCAAAACTGGAAGAAGTGTAATTGCAAGGCTTAGTGTGAGGGGTGGGGCATTTTCCTTCTGGTTTATTATCATTTTTTTTTTAGTTATTTTATAACATCTTGGTGGGGGATATGGGGCTGACAATTCAATGCATTCCTGCTTTAATACAGTGGAACTTTATGGAGAGGAGAGCTTCACCTTAAATAACATGTAAAACTCATTTTACAGGTGTCTCCCTGAAATACTTTCATTGATTTTTCTCTCACAAAGTAGATGCACACTATAACCACAAAAATGGGTAGTATTACCAAATCATGCCTCAGGCATGCATTTTAAGATATGTGAAACATTTCTATAATAAACCCTTTGAGAGCAAATCCATGATTTAAAGTCCAAATTCTATTAGAAATAACACTGGAAATTACAATACAGTTGAAACAATTTTTAATCACTTCCCTACTCTTTTTTCAGTTTTAGAAGAGTATATTAACTGGGTGCAAATTTTGTATTAAAATATTTACATGAGTTTTGTAATTCAGTCATTAGGACAGGACAAAAAAAGACTAAAAGAAATAAAAGTGGTTCTCTTTTCCTTAAAGACATCTCTTACTACATACCTGACTCTGACAAATTTTGAAGAAGGAAGTTTAGATATTATTTATGTCCACATACATACATATATGTGAATGGATATATACACACATACATGTAACTGACAAGCACAGACAAATACACTGCTATGGATGAATGTCATAAAGTTAATATTAAGACAAATAATTCATATATAAATGTTTATGTATTGTGTACAATGTTTTTATATATCATGTACAATGCTACTTAAGTACAATTCAAAAATAGGCTAAACTAATCTCTGATTAAACTAACATGAAGGGTCAACTTGTCAAATCAAACACATAAATTTGAGGTCTTACAAAAAATTAAGCTTTAATGGTAAGTACCAGATTACAGGCAATTGGTAATGTCAGAAAAAGCCTGGTAAGTCTACATACAGAGGGTGGCTCCTGAGTCTACACCAAAACTAGACTATCTAGCCTAGAATTATTGACAAGATTCCAGGTGAGGTTTTGTGATTTTAAATACACAGCAGAAAAGCATTCAGGTTATGAGTCATCTCCATTTTATTTTACTGTCTACGTGCCATTTTCTCGGGAGTCATGCCACATTAACTCATTGATTCTGGACTTATTAACTATATACAGCTCTTAATCAGGGACAACCTTTTTAGGACATTCCATAGATAAATATCCTTCTCTTAGCAAGTGCTATTCATCTCTTTACCCAGAAGTTTAGTTATCATTTTAAAAAGAAGGTAATGTCTATAATTCTAAATCAACTCAGTACACCTTTACAGTTTAAATAAACATATTCCTTTATGCTCTCAGGCTCTTCATGCTCTACAATTTCTACACATTTTCCAGATTGTTATTAAAATCAGCATTGTATGCATCACTTTTGTTCTCAAATTTTTTTTGTGTGTGGCAGTGATGAAGAAATAATAATAATAATATATAGAACAAGAATAATTGGTTAAGCCTGGTGAGCGGGCTAAGGGAATAGATGCCGGGTCTACTTAATTATATTAAAACAAATGGGCAAATCATTATTCAATATTTTTATGATTTGATACATAACAACACTAACCTTTGCATTTTTGTACAATTTGGTACCTTAAACACTTCTATATATTGTCCATCAAAGGATTCTGTTTTTTTCTGTTTTCTCTTTAGAGATTTTTTTGTATAAAATATACCTTTTATTTATTTATTTATTTGTATAAAATATACCTTTTAGTATGTTGTTATTAAAGTATCCAAATATGTGGCAAACTTTGTAAAAAAAAAGTTTTAAAGTGAAATTATGCCTAGTTGGTTCTCTTATTAGGATTTACAGGTAATCAGAAGAGAAACAGGTTATAGGTCAGTAGTTTTAACTTCTCACTTTCTAGCTGGACCAGAAAAGCTAGTAGTGGACTCAGGAGTGACACAAGAGAAGTTTCTAAGGTTATGGTAATGTTCTTGATCCGAGCAATAGCTATATTGGTTTATTTAATAAGCAAACATTCATTAAACAACAAGTAAAGTTTGTGCTCTTTTCTCTGTGTATCTTATGTTTTTAATTCATTTTTTAATTGGAGGAAAATTGCTTTACAATGCTGTGATGCTTTCTGCCATACAACAATGCTAATCAGTCATAATCTAACATATATGAAGTTTCAATGAAAAAGTTTACTTCAAAAGTGACTAGAAGCCTACTTAAAATGATTGAGAAAATGAGAAAGCTGACAGAAGGAGTCATAGCAACACACTAATTATACTACAATTGTTTGCCTAATACTAAACTGAAAATATGAAAAAAGTTTTTAAAAGTTACTTTATTCTAATAAACATAATTAAACACAATTTTATATTTGTGATTTTTTGATTCTTGTTATCGCATCTTGATTCTTGCTATAGCAGCTTCCATTCTTATTATAGTATCTCAATTCTATGATTGTTTTATAGCATTAACTTGATATTTTAATTTTTCACAGATAATAATCTGGGCAATATTTCTATTCCATATAAATAGTTTTGATTTTCTGTTAAAATTTTCCAGTGAGGTATTTCTGTTAATTCTACTTATAAAGATTAAATGTGATCATTTTTTATATTATTTCTAAGGGAAATAGGTTTGGGAAATAGTTCTGAAATTTAAATTGATACTAGTAAGGATGTTTGAGCAATTTTTTGCTATAACTATAATTTAACATATTTCAATTTAAGCCATTGTCTTCAAAATAGGATTTTTATGAAGCATTTGATTTTTTTCTTTCTGTCATACAGCCCCCTAAATTAATATATGTAATGTAATATACAATATATGAAGTACATTAATATATGGATGGCAATGAAATTAAGCAATCCAAATCATAGGAAAATTAGCAGTGATTTTTAGAAATTTTTCAAAATGGTGAGGGAAATATGAACAAACACCTGTTATTGACAAAAATAGAGATTATAGTATTAAAGAGAATTTTAATAGTATGAGGATGTTTTGGTGTGGTAAAACATGAGATAATTGTTTCAATAGATAATGTGGAAGAGAAATAGTTAAAAATAGACAAATAATAATTTGTGCCTGTGGTGATTATTTAATTGTGTAGGTGTAATATGTTACCTTGAGAAACTTTTCATATGTTTCATAGAACAGAAATTATTGTTAAAATATGTAGTTTAAAAAATGATGTGAAGTGAAATTTATTCTTAGGCAGATTAACAATGAACATATATGGGTATATATGGATTATTATTTTATGAAATATTTATGGTGCTATATTAAGTTAATTCAGAGAAATTTGGTGTGCTACCGTCCACAGTGTCACAAAGAGCTGGACACCAGTTAGCAACCAAACAACAACAACAAATTCTCTCAACAGGTTGGCATTAATAAACTCATTTTCTAGATGAGAAAGTTAATGCACAGAAGATCACACAGTATTCAATTTAGCTAAATTCTGAACTGAGTTCTTACTGAATCTAAAAATGCTGCTTTGATTATACCACCCTAGTAACCCAAATGACAGTGAAATTTAAATAAACAACTGCATCCATAGAGTGAAATACCATTGTGTTGAATTTGAAAATTCTAACATTTCAAACATTAATATTTTAAGACACTGGCTCGTGGAATAGGCTAAATTTGGTGTATATGAAGGAAAACCTAAATCAAGACTTTTAAAGTGATCTCAGCCATTAGACTAAATTAACATTTAGAGATTATAACTTTCTAACTATAAAATAAAAGATACTTTATACAGTTAACAACATCCCCTAGAGAATCACTCCCACTGGCCTGCCCAACCATCAAGAAATGATGGTATCTTGGAAAAAATTCTTTGCAGGGTATTTCTTTAATTCAGATCATGAAATTTTGGAAATAGGGATATCCTGTGTTCAAATCTGCCAGCAATACAGGAGACAAAGGTGATGCGGATTCTACCCCTGGGTCAGGAAGATCCCCTGGAGGAGGAAATGGAAACCCACTTCAGCATTCTTGCCTGAAAAATCTCATGGGCAGAGACTCATGGGCTCTAGTCCAAAGGGTCTCAAAGAGTCAGACACCACTAAGCATGCACACACACACTGTGCTCCCCGAGTGGAATATCTTTTATTAATAATAAAACTGATGACATTTTAACTTATACTTCCGTCACTCAACTAGGCCCAAACTTGAGATGGTTAAAAAATAGTGTTAACAAAAATAAACTCAAAATGGATTAAAGATCTAAATGTAAGACCAGAAACTATAAAACTCCTAGAGGAGAACATAGGCAAGACACTCTCCGACATAAGTCACAGCAAGATCCTCTATGACCCACCTCCCAGGATATTGGATATAGAAGCAAAAATAAACAAATGGGACCTAATGAAACTTAAAAGCTTTTGCACAACAAAGGAAACTATAAGCAAGGTGAAAAGACAGCTCTCAGATTGGGAGAAAATAATAGCAAACGAAGCAACAGACAAAGGATTAATTTCAAAAATATACAAGCAACTCCTGCAGCTCAAATGACCCAATCAAAAAATGGGCCAAAGAACTAAACAGACATTTCTCCAAAGAAGACATACAGATGGCTAACAAACACATGAAAAGATGCTCAACATCACTCATTTATCAGAGAAATGCAAATCAAAACCACAATGAGGTACCATTACACGCCAGTCAGAATGGCTGCTATCCAAAAGTCCACAAGCAATAAATGCTGGAGAGGGTGTGGAGAAAAGGGAACCCTCTTACACTATTGGTGGGAATGCAAACTAGTACAGCCACTGTGGAGAACAGTGTGGAGATTTCTTAAAAAACTGGAAATAGAACTGCCATATGACCCAGCAGTCCCACTTCTGGGCATACACACTGAGGAAACCAGATCTGAAGGAGACACGTGCACCCCAATGTTCATCGCAGCACTGTTTATAATAGCCAGGACATGGAAGCAACCTAGATGCCTGTCAGCAGACGAATGGATAAGGAAGCTGTGGTACATATACACCATGGAATATTACTCAGCCATTAAGAAGAATTCATTTGAATCAGTTCTAATGAGATGGATGAAACTGGAGCCCATTATACAGAGTGAAGCAAGCCAGAAAGATAAAGACCAATACAGTATACTAATGCATATATATGGAATTTAAAAAGATGGTAACGATAACCCTATATGCAAAACAGAAAAAGAGACACAGATGTACAGAACAGACTTTGGGACTGTGGGAGAAGGCGAGGGTGGGATGTTCTGAGAGAACAGCATTGAAACAAGTATATTATCTAGGGTGAAACAGATCACCAGCCCAGGTGGGATGCATGAGACAAGTGCTCGGGGCTGGTGCACTGGGAAGACCCAGAGGGATATGGGGAATACATGTAAATCCATGGCTGATTCATGTTGGTGTATGACAAAAACCACTACAATATTGTAAAGTAATTAGCCTCCAACTAATAAAAATAAATGGAAAAAAATAGTGTTAACATTTGACTCTTCTAAAATTTCAATTTTATGATAATTTTGCTTACAGACAATGATTTAAAAATCCACAAAAAGAAAATGAAAAACACTTTCTAGAGAGTTTTAGAAAGGTTCTCCTTCCTTACTTCCCATTAAATGATGAGATGGCTAGTTGATGATGTGTTTCAGAGGGAATTTTGCAAGTAAAGAAAGATTTGGGGCTAATACAACCAAGCAAAATTTCTCTCTAGAATAGTTATTTTACTGTTGGAAGTCTAGTTTCATTATTCTAAGCATTAAGAACATATTTGCAATATAAGAACACATTTCTTTAAGAAATAATTGGCAGTGTAAGACTGAGCTAATTGGTAAAAAATATTCCCAAAGTAGCCACATGTCTTGCACAGAACAACTCAACACTTCCAAAGTATCAAGCTGCTCTTTCCCAGATAAACATGAATCATAATATTGTTACTGAAAATGTTCATTAAACTAACTGAGAGTGCAATTAGCTTCCAAAAATCTTATGTGTTCCAACGTGCTGTCAAGAGAAATTGTGCATTTTTGTACAATCATGTTGTACAAATTATGTTTATTAACTGTAGTGTAATAAAACTTCTGATTGCAGGAACATTTTCCATTACTCTTAAGAATATTGATCTCCTAAGAACTTCAAATGCAGTTTCAAATATAATGTTAAATTGTGTATGTTATAAATACATGGGAATATTCATAGTTTTATTTAAATTTTTATTTTTTTTCATGATTCAAATGAAAAACTTCATTTGTAAAAAAAAAATCTGAGTTCACTAAATCAAATTTATATGGCAACTGTGCTATGTTCTAGCAATATATCTGTATCAAAGTAAATATTAATATTTTCTATCTTGATTTTAACACAAATTAAATATGTATCCTTGGTTTTCTCAGTTTGGTTATAAGAACTATGTGCCTAAAGTGCTGATTGAATTTAAGAAAACTTTTTATTGAATTCTATTTTCAGCAATATTGTGTAATCCTTGCACTACAAACATTGCTACAAATTACTAAGTTATAGAAAAATTTAAATGAGTAAATGCCTTGAAATAAATTAAGAGAGAAATTATCTTAGGCCAAAAGCACACCTGGAACATAGATCTATGAAGGTACAGGATTCTCTAATCTGCAATATGTCACAAGCTTATCTGTGGATAGAAGTAGCTTTAGGATTTTAGGGAAGGGAAAGGATGAAGCTATTGAAAGTCAGGCTTCCCTGGTGGCTCAGCTGGTAAAGAATCTGCCTGTAATGTAGGAGACCCCAGTTCGATTCCTGGATTGGGAAGATCCCCTGGAGAAGGGACAGGCGACCCACCCCAGTATTCTTGGGCTTCCCTGGCAGCTCAGCTACCAGGTGGTAAAGAAACCTCCCGCAGTGTGGGAGACCTGGGTTTCATCCCTGGGTTAGGAAGATCCTCTGGATATGAATAGAAGTAGCTTTAGGATTTTAGGGCACAAGGAGATGATTAAGCTATACTGAGGGGTTAGCTTAAAGACCATGTATCATGAATCTATAATACAGAAAATGGGGCACAATAGGGAAAACGCTTTTCATAAAACAATGCAGATATAAAATGTTTAAGTCTTTAGCACAGACTTAGCTCTTTATAAAGGAAAACAAATTCCTTTAAAAGTTTTTGCCACTGGTTGGCCCTCACAATGATCTGGGACACTTTACATGATTTTCATGGCCTGTAACACACACTTAAGCACAATCATTCATGCAACTGATGTCTTAGGCATACATAATTACCAGTATAGAGTTTCAACAAATAGATGCTTTTAATATGAAAGGAAAACTTAATTTAAAAACACTCAGAAAGAAATAATACTGATTAAAAGTTGGCAACAGAAACAAGCATCAAAAATGCAAATAATACAAAATCCGGATACCAAAAAAACTCATTCCTAGTGTAAGAAATGAATGATTACACACACACACACACACACACACACACACACACAGAGGTATATGTGTATACAGTGTATACAGTATATAAACGTTACACATATACAATTTAATGCAAGAACAAAAAATGAGCCAAGAGCAGGAGCTTATTAAAATGACCAGGAATGCTGAAAGATAAATATAATTCTTAATAACAAAATATAAAATTAGTATTAACATTTAGTGAAATTCTTAAATAAAACAATAGAAATCTAATCTGAACATTCTCCACTGCATGCAGTGATGATAAAGAAAGAATAAGAGATGTGCATAGAAACAGAGTTTAGGAAAGAGAAGGCTCAAAATATATCCAGTTATAGAATAAACAAAATAGTATGAGTTTAAAAATCATCACTGGGTTAATGATTTTGAAATTAAATTACTGAACAATGTGAATCCACATTTTCAGAAAGCACAGATAACAACAAATAGTATAAATGAGATCCCCTAATAGAAATTTCTATCATAAACTTCAGAACATTAAATGAAAACATCTTTAAAGTAATCAGAGATAAATATGTGTATACTATAAAAAATATATATTTTTATACACAGATACACATACAAACACCCACATATATAAGGGGATCATCATGAATTACATATCTGAATTCTTAAAAGTGATACTGAAACTGAGATTAGAGAGCACTAATACTTTAGATTGTGGTGGTAAGATAAAATAACATCAAAGTATATACACAAAAAACTTTGCAAGCTTAGAATTCTTTCCCGAGGAATTTATCTTTAAAGAATGGAAAACAAGTAAAGATAATTTCATAGAAATGCGGATAAAAACACAAATACATAAATGCTTTATTTATGTATTTATTTATTGTTTTGTTTGCACCATGCAGCATGTGGGATCTTAGTTTCTCCAATAGGAACACCCGTGCCCCCTACATTGGAAGTACAGAGTCTGAACTACTGGACCACCAGGGAAGTTCCTAAAATTTAAAATTTAGAAAAAAAAATTTCCCCAAACTTCTGTCTGAAAGCTATGGTATTCATCTGAATTTTGAGAGCAAATGAAAAAAAATATTATGAGTACATCTCAACAAACATCACTCATTTTTGAAGTTAGAAAACATAAGATAGACAGACTTACTAGCTGGATAGGAACAGCACACAGGCCAAGAAGAGGCAAATATTTTTGAATAGGGGACTGTCCTCCTGGTACAAGCCAAAGTCCTCTTTCTGAGCTTTAGATTTTAATTTTTGCTATTCTCTAAGTATCTACTAGTTACTATATTCATAGCATATTTCATAATGTAATTGTGAATATACATACTGGTTAGCATCCTGCTCTTAGCATTTATGGGAATACTTCCAATTATATAACGCCATACTTGATGATTAATGTATGTTTCTGGAAGAAATTCTTTACAAGTAAAAGTAATTTCCATCTATTTTTAAAGAGGTTTGATCATATTTTCATATTCAAAGTTATTAGCTACTTTCACTTGGTCTATTATAATGAGCATAATATGTTACCCATTCACTGACCTTTTTGTTCCATTTTATGAGAACATTTTAGTTCCATCTTTCCCCTCACAATGTGCTCTATAATGTACCTTTTGGACACTTGGGACATCTTCATTTCTGTCTTTATTTCAATGCTGGGCATGCTTGATTTCTAAGGTATGAAGCCACTCCACTGGCGCAATATTTTGATGCAATATTTCAAAGTGCCAGCACTGACTTTGAAAACTGGATGCTGTCCTGTCTGGTGGCGTATGCCAGGGAGTGACTTGGAAGTTTCTTGCCTGGGGACTTCCTTTGTCTTCTGAATGCTACCGGCCTTCAACCCTCCTGATGTCACTCCCATCCTGGCAACCATCTTCCCATTCTATCCTACCACTCCATCCCGGTGACACTGATTGAGGGGTGTCCCAAAGTCCTACTTCTTCCCTCCTCCTACCTCTCCCTTCTCTCAGTTTGGAAAGGTACTTTGTTAAAGTAATTAAGCAAGGTTTCATCCAACAGACAGGGGCCTCTAATATCCTTGTAGTCTTGCAGGGAAACCAGAACCTAAGACAGGGTAAATGTTGAGCTTTCTGAGAAAATGAAACTTAAGAACTAGTCATAAGCAGTCACTAAACTTTCCCAAGGAAGCAACTGTTTAAGTTCAGTTCAGTTCAGTCGCTCAGTCGTGTCTGACTCTTTGCAACCCCATGAACTGCAGCATGTCAGGCCTCCCTGTCCATCACCAACTCCCGGAGTTTACTCAAACTCATGTCCATCGAGTTGGGGATGCCATCCAGCCATCTCATCCTTTGTTGTCCCGTTCTCCTTCTGCCCCCAACCACTCCAGCATCAGGGTCTTTTCCAATGAGTCAACTCTTCGCATGAGGTGGCCAAAGTATTGGAGTTTCAGCTTCAATATCAGTCCTTCCAGTGAACACCCAGGACTGATCTCCTTTAGGATGGACTGGTTGGATCTCCTTGCAGTCCCAGGGACTCTCAAGAGTCTTCTCCAACACCACAATTCAAAAGCATCAATTCTTCAGCACTCAGCTTTCTTTATAGTCCAACTCTCACACCCATACACAACCACTGGAAAAACCATAGGCTTGACTAGACGGACCTTTGTTGGCAAAGTAATGTCTCTGCTTTTTAATATGCTGTCTAGGTTGGTCATAACTTTTAAGTTACAGCCAATCAAATAAAGTGCCTGTTTTGTTTCAGTCTATCAGTCTTTTAATATTTTAATATTTAATATTTTAATATTTCTGATTCTTGTCTCTTTTTCTGTGGTGTTTTTCACATATATCCTGCTGCTGCTGCTGCTGCTGCTAAGTCACTTCAGTCGTGTCCGACTCTGTGCGACCCCATAGACGGCAGCCCACCAGGCTCCCCCGTCCCTGGGATTCTCCAGGCAAGAACACTGGAGTGGGTTGCCATTTCCCTCAATGCATGAAAGTGAAAAGTGAAAGTGAAGTCGCTTAGTTGTGTCCCACTCTTCGCGACCCCATGGACTGCAGCCTACCAGGCTCCTCTGTCCATGGGATTTTCCAGGCAAGAGTACTGGAGTGGGGTGCCTACATATATCCTGGACTGATGCTTTCCTCCCTGAACAAAAACAATATGCCTCCTATATTTTAAGGATCCTTAAGTTATGTACCCCCTGAAGATCCTGTTTTTTATTTTTTTTCTTCTGCACCCCTCACCCAGCCACTGCCCCCATTCATCAATTCTGGGGATTTTGATGAGGAACAGACAGAATATCTGCCGTCTGTATCTTATTTTCCTTATTCTCTCAGTCTTTATATTTACCAAACGCCAGTATTCATCCATTTTTATGTATTTGTCATGCTTGTGTAAGTGGCTGTGTGTGTTGCATTTAAGCAGCAAACACCTGTATTGATATAGCTAATTCTAGATCTTATTTTTAAAACCTTGATTTCAAACATGGTAGTGAGTTTCCCTTAGATCAAAGTATTCAAAATAATCACCTAAGGAAGATTAAATTTTGTATCCAAATATATGCTTAGAAATCAAAGGAAGTCAATTATATTTCAGAAAAAAATATTAGTAAAAAGAAACGCCAAAGCATATTTTGCAGACTACTGAAAGTTTCCTGATGTTTGGTTTATTTTGTGATTCAGTGATTCCAAGAGGCCCTGGAGCAAGAGAAACTTTTGTAAAGACAGTTTCTAGCTGTTACAGAGTTTAGAGCTTGGTACTTCACTCCCTCTTTTCCTTCTGGTACCCAGAGAATGCCAATGTATTTGCATTTAATGTTGCCCAAAAGTCTCCTAGACTGTCAGCATCTATTTTCATTCATTTTTAAAATTATTATTCTGTTCCATGACAGTGTTTTCCACCATTCTGTCTTCCAGCTCACTTATCTGTTCTTCTGCTCAGTTATTCTGCTATTGATTCCTTCCAGTGTATTTTTCTTTTCAGTTATTATATTGTTCATCTCTGCTTGTTTGTACTTTAGTTCTTCTAAGTCTTTTTAAAATATTTCTTGTATCTTCTTGGTTGGTGCCTTCCTTCTTTATCTGAGATCTTGAATTGTCTTTACTATCATTACTCTGAATCCTTTTTAAGGTATAGTCCCTATCTTGACTTCCCTTGTTTGCTCTTCTTGGATTTTAACGTGTTCCTTCATTGAGGACCTAATCTTTGCCATCTCGTTTTGTCTAATTTTCTGTGATTTTAGTTTCCATTTCACAGGCCGTAAGGTCGTTCTTCTTGCTTCTGCTGTCTGCTCTGTGGTGGGAGAGGCTGTCTAAGAGACTTGTGCAGGCTTGCTGGTAGAAGGGACTTGTTTCTGCCCACTGGTGGGTGCAGCTAGCTCTTATCCATCTGGCAGGCAGAACTGTGTCAGGGGATGATTACCGGGCAGGTGTGTGCTAAGGAAGACTTTAAGCAGCCTATATGCTGATAAATGTGGCTTGTCCTGAGGCATCCGAGCTTTTGAACTGTGGTGTTGGAGAAGACTCTTGAGAGTCCCTTGGACTTCAAGGAGATCAAACCAGTTGATCCTAAAGGAAAACAGTCCTGAATATTCATTGGAAGGACTGATGCTGAAGCTGAAGCTCCAATACTTTGGCCACCAGATGCAAATAACTGTCTTATTGGAAAAGACCCTGATGCTGGGAAAGATTGAAAGCAGGAGAAGGGGACAACAGAGGATGAGATGGTTGAATGGCATCAACGATTCTATGCACATGAGTTTGAGCAAGCTCTGGGAGTTGGAGATGGACAGAGAAGCTTGGCGTGCTGCAGTCCATGGGGTCACAAAGAGTCAGACATGACTGAGCAACTAAACTGAACTGAAATGATCCCAGCACTAAGGCCTACAGGCTGTTTGGTGGAATCAGGTCTTGGTGAAAAAATGGTGGCTTCTAAGACTACTCTTGTTAATGAGTACTCCCTAGAACTACCACCACCAAGGTCCTTGACCTTGCAGTGAGCCACAGACACTTCCCACCTCCTCAGGAGACCCTTGAATACTAGCAGGTAGATTTGGCTCAGTCTTTTATAAGGTCACTGCTTTTTTCCCTGGGTCCTGGTGCAAAGTATGCATGTTCCAAGAGTACAATACTTTCCCCCAGTCCTGTGAAATTCCTGCCATCAAAGCCCACTGGCTTTCAAAGCCAGATTCTCAGAAGTCTTCTCTTCCTATTGTCAGACCACCAGGCTGGGGAGTCTGACATAGGGTTCAGAACTTTCACTCCTGTGGAAGACTTGTGTGGTACACTTATTTTCCAGTTTGTGGGTTGCCCATCCAGCTTGTATGGGATTTGATTTTATCCCAGTTGTGACCCTCTTACTGTCTCACTATGGGTTTTTCTTTGTCTATGGATGCAGGGTATTTTTTGGTAAGTGCCAGGATGTCCTTTGTCAGTGGTTATACTTCATTAGTTGAATTCTTCTGTGCTTGATGCTGTTTGACCTACTCCCTCCAAGACGTCAAGTCTTTGATAAGTTACTTCTCACAAACACATATTTAACACTCTAAAATAAGAACACTTTATGCTAAGACCAGACACAGATGTTTTGATTTAGATTCTAACAAGTGGACAGCTTTCTACACTATTTTTTTCCTTCTGTGTCAGAAAAAAAATGGCTGAAAAACCTGAGTAGACTCTATTACTCTGAAATATAGGCAGATATATAGCATAGACTTCTATTATTGTCTCATCAGCAGGGTCAAAATTTACTTTTATTATCAAGGTTACTATAATTTGTTTTATCTGGTTCCCATAGCATTCCCCTTCCCAGACACCTGCAGTATTTTCAAATATCAATAAGAATCTAAGAATAAAATTAAAAATATAGCTTTAGCATTTTGGAAAAGAGGAGAGGTCTTAGTTGACTACAGGAATTTTGAATAAGTTAATGTTTTCTTTGATTTAACCTGTGTATGTCTGACACACTTTACATATTGGTTACCCTCTGTATTTTATTTCTCAGAGTATATGCCCTTCTTGATACCTCTGGATGTTTAAAGCCCATCAGATCTAAATCAGTTGTAGACCCAAAATACATCTCTTTCCTTACTTTTGCTTCTACCCTCATTAAACTCATATTGATCTATGATTACCCTACTCCAGTACTCTTGCCTGGAAAATCCCACGGAAGGAGGAATCTGGTAGGCTGCAGTCCATGGGGCCTCTAAGAGTCGGACACGACTGAGCGACTTCACTTTCACTTTTCACTTTCATGCACTGGAAAAGGAAATGGCAACCCACTTCAGTGCTCTTGACTGGAGAATCCCAGGGATGGGGGAGGCTGGTGGGCTGCCATCTATGAGGTCGCACAGAGTCGGACACGACTGAAGTGACTTAGCAGCAGCAGCAGCAGATCTATGATTGTTTGATACGAAAACAAAGTGACATTTGAAAAAAATGAAATTGAATGTGGATGAACTCAACTTTAGGGAAGATGTAGGCAAATATTGTCAACATAAATGTATAAGATACACTATTTTAAGTTTCAGGCATACCTGCTGTGTTAGCAGGCATAAAAACAACAGTAATCTCATTGTATATCTCCATCAGAACTCTTGAGTGACCAGGTACATTGTCAATGAAAAGTAATATATTTTTTTTTTTTCTGAGCAGTAGGCCACAACTGCAAACTTAAAATATTTATCAGACTCAAACCATGTTATAAACCATGTTGTGTGTTATTTTCCAGTTATAGAGCATAGGTAGAGTAAATTTAGCATAATTCTTCAGGGTCCTAGAATGGTAAATTACCATTGGATTTAACTTTAAAATCTCACGCTGCATTCGCTCCTGACAAGAGTCAGCTTGTTTTTTGTAGATTTAAACTCAGGCATCAGCTACTCCTCTCTAGCTATGAAAGTCCTATGTGCACCTCCCTATGTAGGGCTGTTTGGTCCATGGTGAAAACCCACTGTTCAATGTGGTCCCCTTCATTATCTTAGCTGGATCTTCTGGACACCTTGCTGAAGCTTCTCCATCAGCACGTGCTGCTTCACCTTGCACTTCTATGTTACAACTTCTTTCCTTAAACCTCATGCATCGACCTCCGAAAGTGTCAGTCTTTTTTCCTGAAGTTTCTTCTCCTCTCAGCCTTCATAGAATTAAATAGGGCCTTGCCTTGGTTTAGGCTTGACTTAAGGAAATGTTGGGACTGGTTTGATCTTCTATCCAGCCCAACAAAACTTTCTCCATATCAGAAATAAGGCTGTATCACTTTCTTATCATTTGTGGCAATTAACAAAGTGGCACTTTTAATTTCCTTCAAGAACTGTCCTTTGCCTTCACAACTTGGCCGTTTGGCACAAGAGACCTTGTTTTAGACCTGTCTCAGCATTTGCATGCCTTCCTCACTAAGCTTAAGCATTTTTAGCTTTTGATTTAAAATGAAAGACATGTGCCTCTTCCTTTCTCTTGAACACTTTAGAGGTCACTGCAGGGTTATTAATTGGTCTAATTTCAATATTATTGTATCTCAAGGAGTAGGGAGGTCGGAGGAGAGAGAGAGAGACCCGGGAATGGTGATTAGCGGACAGTCTGAACACACAAAATGTTTATCAATAAAGTTCACTATCTTAGATGAACATTGTTTGTGGTACTCTGAAACAATTAGAATAGTAACATCAAAGATCTCTGATCACAGATAACCATAACAAATAATAATAAAGTTTGAAAAGGTGTGAGAATTACCAAACTGTGACCCAGAGACAAAGTGAACAAATGCTGTTGAAAACAAATGGCATTAATAGACATACTCAATACAGGGGTGCCACAAAATTTCAATTTGTAGAAAAATGCAGTATCTGTGAAGCTCAACAAAACAAGGTCAACCCATATATAAAAAAAAATGGTTTTGGAGTAGTAAGAAGCTATATTTTAAGTTATATTATACAACCTACTGCATGAGGAAGATATAAAGAAGAATTTTAGGGTACCATTTATTAAGATGGAGGAAGGCACAGCCAAATTTAGTTAAATGCTTAATATTTTTCAAAGACATATGAGGCTTAGTCTGTGAAGAGAAAGCAGTTGAGAAAAGGCAAGCAGAATAGACATGAACCACTTCTGTTTTCTCTCTTATAGGTGGTATAGCTTGGCAATATTAATATTTTATCCTCTTCTTCCTGTTAACATCACACGCTGGTTATACTTGTCTGCTGGTAATGGAAATCTAGAAACTGAAAGTTGAACTACTTCTGACTAATAAGTCTGGTCCCAGAGGCAAATTTATTTCTAACCAGTAGGAAACACTTGAAAAGTTGTGTGTCTGTAATTATTAACTACATATACTTCTAATAAATATTCACTTACGTATAACAAATATTCCTTGTTCAAGAGTAACATTCAGTATGTTTAACAGTCAAGGTGACATTCAAAATATTTAACTTGCATAGAATGGACATTGATCAACAGGCACCAGGAAGGGATGAACAGGTGTCTTCCTGCTGAATCTAAGCCTTTTGTACAGTCATTCTTTCTACCAACTGCTGATTGATAGGATGCTTACACGATTTTGTATAAGCTAACAAAATCATTTATCGACATTCATGTTTACAAACCGAACTCATTTCAAAGATCAAATGAGCTAGGTTAACTTTAATTTCTTATATGATATCTCAGTTAATTTCAAATTTGGAATTCACTTCATTATTTTCAATACATGGTTAAAAATCTATTTTGGAATATTAAGAAAAAATAATGTAGAAAATTACTTTATAACATGTCAACTGGCACCCTCTGCAAAAATATTTGCAAGTGTTTTGGGAAAAACTGTTATAAAGTTGTTAAAAATTATGTGTCAGTTGATTAGAATTTTTTATACCTTGATGAGGTCATTTCATTTTCCTAACTTCCTAAGAAAATAGCCTCCACATTGATTCTTCTGGCTCTGTTGAATTTAATGCAGACCCCTTTATCCAAATGTCAGGAGAGCCACTGAATATTTAGTTTCAGTTCGTATTTTCCTAACAAAGCTTTCAAGTGCTCAAATAAGAACATATAAACTGAACTCAAAAGTAAAAAGTCTGCTTTTCCACTTAACTTCCTGATAAGTTCTGAGGAGGCTGAGTGAGCTAATGGAAAGTTAAATAGCCTGAAAGAAGAAAACATGGAAGTTAAATGACGAGGCTTCTCTTTGACTCCTTTATTCTTGGCTGCCTGCAGAATTCAAATGTTTTGCAGAACAGATACTGTAGGATAGATCTGTGTTGTGAGATTTTTCAAAATAGAAAAGAATGGTAATTGTTTATATAATTAAATTAATTTCAAACAGCTACAAGTAAGATGTACATTTGAAAACAATAAAATAGTTATTCCAATGAAAACTATATACATAATTTACCAAATATAATAGTCATATTATTTATCTAATTTCAATGTTTATCAATCTATCTATATTTTAAGATGACATATACACACTATGAAGTGATTTTAATATAAAAAATAAACCCAAATCTGAACATGAACTATGCTAGAGTTGTTGTTCAGTTGCCCAGTCATGTCCAACTCTTTGTGATTGGCTACAGAGTTACAGCCACATTAAAATTCATAATATTATACAGAGAGCAAAATATGTCAACATAGACCCAATTTAATGTACAGCATTCTGATAAAGTGGAATTAACTGTAGGTTTTAAAATTGTATTTGGTGGAGGTTTAGTCGCTAAGTCATGTCTGACTCTTGCAACCCCATGGACTGTAGCCTGCCAGGCTCCTCTGTCCATGGGATTTTCCAGGCAAGAATACTGGAGTGGATTGCCATTTCCTTCTCCAGGAGATCTTCCAGACCCAGGAACAGAACCTGGGTCTCCTGCATTGCAGGCAGATTCTCTACTAACTGAGCTATGAAGAACAGGTAAATTTTATTTTTATTTTCAAGGACTATTATTATGGACACCGAGAGTCTATGATTTATAGAAAGTGACAGGTGATAATGTAACCATTACTATTAAAGGCAATATAATACATTTAAAATTTTAATATTAGTGAATATTTTGTTGCCTAAATAGCCTCCTTCAACAAAACTATATCCTGATGTCTGTTTTGTCTAATTTATTTGCATTTTTAATTTACACTGATGGTTTTTAGTGACATATGAAGAGACAGTTTTCAATTTTTATGGGAGAGAAAAAATATTGACCATGAATGAGAAATAACAATCGATACTGAAGAGGGTCAAGGTAAAATATTACTGAAGAAAAATGGAAAATATTTAAAAGCATAGTTTCTGTGTGGAAAGACGAGTACTGTGGAAATACCCTTAAATTCAGTAGTTAAAGAGTCTATTTGAATGGTCTCAATGATAAAAACAAATTGTAAGGGATACTTAGAGGGTAAAACTTGTATAAAATTATTTTAATATTCTCTCTGTTGTTTACTGAAATACTAGCTCGTGTGTATGTAGCAGCCAGATATAAGAGTTGAAGGAATATTTTCTTAATGATTACTTATAAGATATATTTGAAAGAGGAAATTTTATCAGCCAAGCTTGGAGTTACGCCAGTTTCTGATAATTCCTGGCAAGGCTATTTCATCAGAAACATAATGCAAAAAAGACCAAAATCTCTTTATCGCAATTAAATGAGCTGGAATATGTGGAGGACTTATTTTAACAGATACCAATCAATCATGACATAGCAAAACATGTGATGTACTGATGAAACATGTAGCGTGGCCATTAAATCTGGAACAGAGATAATATTTTATCTGTACGGTAATATACAATATGCACACAAATAAGCTAATATACCCTTATTAACATACACTTATATCACCAGAATCACACCACTCTGGCATTAAAATCAGATAATGAATCATTTACAGGCATTTTCAATAATTTTTCTATAAAAAAGAAATGAATTTCATTTTTATTCATTTTTTCCTTGACTCAGTGTGTACTTCATTCCCATTTCACCCAGTTATATCCACAGTCAATTATTACACCAATATCAGAAGCAAAGCAGGAGATAAAGAAGCAATTTAAATATGTATCAGTAATACAGTGTCAATTGATATCAAATAGAGATGAACAGAAGGAGACAGCAGCTAAAGGACTTGATCATGATACCTCCTTAAGAGAGACTTGTTTCCCTTCTGTAATCATGTGACAGACATGGACTCTGTTTAGACTATAACTCTGAGATGTGATACTCATTTAACATCTATCCCCCCCTGGGTTAAATATATTGGAAAGGTTTATGAAAGGGTGGAATATTAATTGACAGTACTGATCATGTAAAATACATCTGCATTTACGTCCTTGGGTTTTACAAGGCCTTATTATTATCTTGTGACAGTTCAGTCCAGATTTTTCCTCTCATTTCTAATCATCCAAAATTCTACATATCCTTACTGCCTCAGTTTTATTTTAGGAGCATTACCTTGACAGAGAGAGGGTATTTAAAAATTCCCAGCACAAATTCAAATCAGTCAGTTCCTGAGAAAAATAAAAAGAATTTACAACAGTCACAGTCCTGGAGGGAATGACAATGTGCATTTTCTTTGATATTTATGTATACGAAACACTGTAGATGCAGACTCAGGCATTATGAGGCTTAAAGCTTATACAATTAGTGGCAGTGGTGAGCTATTTTAAAAAAGTAATACTAAATATAATACCTTGACATGTGAACGCATTTATAAGTTTTGCTGGGGTCTTGGAAATGTACCATGAAATGCTCTCAAATTTAAAAAATTAAATAAGTAAAAACATGACAAATCAATAAAACTAACATTCTCTGGGTAGGGAATGTATCAGATTTATCTCATATTATTTGATTTAAGGCAGACAAGGATATTTTTCACAACTTAGATTTAAGCAACTTGTGCTCAATAATCCACGTTTTGATTGTTCCTTAACTGTTTTATATGTTTCTTTGCTTCCTTAATTGTTTTATCTGGTGTCTCTGATCAGATCTCAAAACAATCTAGTACTTAGGTCTTTATTTCACAAATTCTAAAATGGGCATTGGTTAACTTAGAAAAATTTTCCAAAAATATAGAAGTAAGTGCTGCTTTGAAAACCATAAAAGATTGGCAAAGGCACTCATCCATACATAAGGATATAACTAACAGCTAGTGGTACTCAACTAGCAAGAGATTACTTTGGACGAATTTAAGTGGGTATGAGGGATATGAGTTGATACCAAATTTATGTGGATTACAAGAACATATTTGCTTTGAAATTTTTCATTTCAAAGTAATCGTTAATTCAGCATAGCTTAGATGTCAGTATAATCTTTGTCAAGCTATTTTTTTCCTTCTCAAACCCTCTACTGTATCATAATATAAAACTGAAATTAACATTGATAATAAGGAGGAGCACTTTACATGTACTGATCCATTAAAACCTTACAAATGTCCAGCATACTTTATTTACATTGGTAAAGACGCTAAATGACATGCCTAAAGTAACACAGCAAACAGGTAGCAAGGACAGAACTCAGTTCCTTGTAGTTATATTTAAGCTTGATTTAATGTAAACATGTAGGAATATATCAAATATATTACTTAAATATATTACTCTTTCAGTTTTATGTATTTGACCACAGTTGCAACTGAAGACATTTTATAGGTTCTATATCTTTCAAGTATTTTATACATGTACAAAATTTATTTTATTATAATTTAGTGATGATTTTTGTAAAGTATTTTAAAATACATATGTGTAAATTATGCACTGAGTTGTGACCCCTCATAATTTGTATGGTGAAATCTTAACTCTCAGTATTTCAGAATGTGACTTTATTTAGATATAGCATCTTTAAAGAGGGAATTAAATTAAAATGGGTTCATTAGGATGGGCCCTAATCTAATATTACTGGTGTCTTTATAAGAAGAGATTAGGATACACCCAGAAGGAATTACTTGGAGACACAAAGAAGACGGTTGGCTGGCTACAAGCCACCAAGAAAGGCCCAGGAAGAAACCCACTCTGGCAACACTGATCTCCAACTTCTATCCTCCAAAACTGTGAGAAAATAAATTTCTCTGGTTTAGGCCATCCATTCTGAGGTATTTTAGTATGGTAGTCCTTGCAAACTAATAGTGAATATATATGTATTTTTTTAAATTGATTTAGGTCATGCTTCTAAACTTCATTGTATAAATACTCTTTTATATTATTGAAATTGATTTCTTATTTCATAACAGTAAACTAGGAATAAATTAAAATAACAAATATTCCATTATCATGTCTTACATAAATCAAGCTTTCCTGTGTAATTTGAGACTTCAGGTTTTATTACAGTATATTCTAGCAAAGCTTTTTCTCAAGTTTATATGCCGAGAATAATTACACTGGAAACCTGAGAAGCAGAAATTCAGTCATAGGCTTTTACAGGGGAAAATATATATAAAACCACTATACATTTTGACCTAATACTATTGAATTACATGAAAATTATCAATGAACCATAGACTATTATGCCAGAATGAAATGAAATCTCATACTATCTATCAAGTTTCCACTTAAATTTATTCGAAAATACATTTCTTATTCATTTTGCTAGTATGCAACATGTTTCTCAAGTGGAAAGCAGCTTCTCTCAAATGGACAAACTAATTATTAAAATAAATTTAAATATATTAAATAATGTTACAATAATTATGTAATAATTGATATGCATTATAAATAGCTTGAGAAGAGAATAAGTGAACAAATTTGAAATTAGTTAGTACTCATCACTCATTTCAGAATATTTTATGTTTACCATTTCTGACATCATGACACCAAACATTTTTTTGTGTTGATGCACTCTATGTAATCCAATATTTGCAACACATATACAAATTATTGCCATATGATATATATTTAATTGCATCTTTTTTGCCTCATTTTTTACACTTCTACATTTTCAGAAATTTCAAGGCATTTTTTACATCAGCATTGTTCAGCAGATATTATTTTTCATTTGAAGAGTCAATGACTGACCTCACAGCTTTTTCCCTCTATGTGGATTATTTGACAACTAAGCAGTAATTCCCCAATTTGAGACAACCTTCATTGTTCACAATGACTTTCTGTATAAAAACCCAACATGTCGGGTGTTGGTATCACCAAGAGTGTCTATCAACAAGCATCCATGCAGATACCATCTGAAGACCAAGACTGGAAAGTCCTGGAAAGTATTCAACAGATGTTTACCAATGCATCATTTGGGATTGAAAATGATGGGACAGGTGATACTGTCTAGGTAGTATTTCCAAAACAATAAGTAAAGAAATAGATAATATCTCTTTAAATGGTTTATGTACTGGGGAGGGGAGAAAATGATTAATCTATATACTGAAAGTTTTAAAGTCAAAAAAAGAATAATATGTCAGCTAAGTTTTATGGTCATATTTTTCAATAAGCATTATTATGAGAAGTTCAGTGGGAGGGGAAGAACTATTGAAATTTCCAAACACTGGAAAATATGTTTGGCAAGTAAAAGTTTCATAAAAAATTTCTGACATCCAATAAATACTTAATCATAATTTATTATGAAAATAATATTTAATATATTAACATTTTAAATGATTGTGATTTAATGAATATAAATAAAGGATTAAGACACAATTTTTTCAACTACATGTTGTTACTAAAATATGTATTTTGACTGACAATTCCATACTTTACTTTCTTTCCACAAAATTATTTTTCCTGGTATGCTGGTAGGAGCTGGTACGCTTTGAGTCTCCCACTTGTCCAGAGAAGAGAGCATCTGACATGTTTTCAGAGGATATATAGTAACAGTTGCACAAGTAGAAACTTCATTAAGAAAATTACAGTTTCTGACATACAATATTAAACTGATAGTTATAATAAAACCTGTACTCCTGTGTCAATTATTTTCTACATAGTTTGAGATAAGTGCAAAGCTACTAGATAAAATATACATGTGAGTTAGAAAGAAGGATTGTATAAAGTTTAATAGAAGCCTTCTGATCAAGAGAGCATATTCTGTGACCTTACTACTTCCACTTGAACCTCAGTAATTATTAAAATATTTTAAATATTGGCAAATGCAGGATCTTGTTCATACACACAAATGCAAGACCTTCATAAAAACAGGAACTAAAATAATCCATGGGAGAACTGAAGCAAGTAGAAATAATGGGGAAAGGCAAGAGACAGGATTTTGATATGATTCAGCAACTTCTGGGACAGTATAGTATTGTAGCAACTTTGTAGAGCAGGGGAACTCCCCCCTAATTCTGTTCAGATAATGAAATTGATGATGCGACACATATCAAGAAAGTATGAAAAGATGTGTTACATATATACTTGAGGTCTCTGGGGCGAGGAGGGCAGGCCTCTCAAGCAAGTCCTAAATGGCTTAAAAGAAAAAAGGGAACTGGGACCAGGTTTTTTTTTTTTTATTGAGGTTAGGTGTAGAGCCTGGGTGGGGGTTTTCCTAGGTAGGCAGGAGCTGGTATGCTCTGAGTCTCCCACTTAGCCAGAGAAGGGAGCATCTGACATTCTCATCCCCAAGTCCAGATGAAGGGCGGAGTGAGAAGATGGAGGGTGAGGTTTAAAAGTTGTCAACAGTCATACATCAGAAAACAGAGCCAGACTCTTCATTACAGAGTTATTTCAGAGAAATCTGGAGCAATGGCACTGACCTGGAGACAACTGATTGATAAAGTTAGGTTTCCAGCGTGGAAATAGGCTGCTAATTGCATGCATTTCTGCACCCACCTAAGAGCTGAAGGGATGAGGTTGTATATCCACAGCAGGGCATGAAATGGGATAAGAAAGGCAGGACTGTGCTCTGGGAAGCTGACAACTAGGGAAAGCTATAAAATGCCCTCAGTGGAGACTGCCTGTTAGAGCAGTTCATTCAAATCCCAATCGCACTGGAATAAAGCTAGATACTTGGGCACTGACAGACATCTCTCCCATCCCAAAGCAAAGAAGCAGGCAAGTTGTCAAGTGCAGCGTGACTGCTAAGATGAGCTTATAGCAAAGAGTTATGAGTATTGTAGATGCAGTAAAGGGCTTCCCTGGTGGCTCAGTGTGGTAAAGAACCCCTGGCCAATGCAGGAGACACAGATTCAATCCCTGAGTTGGGGAGATCCTCTGGAGAAAGAAAATGGCAATTTACTCCAGTAATCTTGCCTGGAAAATCCCAGGGACAGAGGAATCTGGTGGGCTACAGTCTGTGGGGTTGCAAAAGAGTCAGACATGGCTGAGGGACTAAACAACAACGATAGCAAAACAGCGCAATCACACACAACTTTTATGGGAAGGTACATAGAACAGGTAGAACACAAAACAGACATAATTCTGAGAAATTGCTGGTGGGAATACAGCTAAGGATAGCTGTTTTGGAGAGCATTTAGCCACTCAGTAAAAGTGTAAGTGACCTAAAAATTGTACTCCTAGGAGACATGTAACAGGATGTTCAGTGCTTCACCATTTCTCATGGTGGAAAACTGGAAAGAGACTCAATACTTAATAATGTGGGAACAAATTAATCAAAATGATGCAAAATAGAACAAACCATGAAAGAGAGATATAATACTCAAAATCAATACTATAAAAAATTAAAGTAAGATCTCACTTTGATTTTTATTGATTATTTTTACATATTTATAAATTAACTTGGATATTGATTTTGAATTTTATGCTAACTCTACTGATAAATAAATCTGCAAGTTTTAGAAGATAACTGAAGTGCTAAATACTTAGCATATGATATTTGACATTTTATGGAGGCATAAATGACTAAACAGAAGATAAAGAGAATCTAAGTAGAAGGATATGCCTAGATGAGGCTGATACTGTGCCATTTTTGATAAAAATCAATTTTGTTCTGTGTATGTGAAGGTTTCATTCATGCATAGAATACACACAATGACACATAGTTAAAAGAAATGACTATTTACAATTTTTTCATTTTATATAGCTACTGAATTTTCACTCTGTGTTGGTTACTTATGATCTATACTCCCCTACCAAAAAAGTTAACCATATCTTTTGCATTTAACAATCACAGAGATTAAGAGGTTAATTAAAGCCCTCAGTCCCAAAGGTCAGGGAAAAAATAACACACTTTTAAACATTTTTTCTAACCAAAAGTCACTTATTTCTCTTAATATGCTATTTTTTAGAATGCATAGAAATTAATTCCTACTGAAAAGGCCATTCAAACTATCCCCAATATTGTTGGTGTTATACAATGTGTTTCCTTTGTATTTTTAAAAGATGAACCACTACTCAAAAACCTAGCCATTTCCAAAACCTTGATATTAACATGAAATATATGCAAATAATCTAGTATCCAGATTCAAAATTTATGAAGCACACAGCCAAAGGATCTGTGTACAATATATTCCTTTAAAAAGTTAATGGGGGAAAATAACTTAGTAATATATAAAAGTTGGTTAACTGGATTGCTAAAACTGATTTAAAAAATTCTATCCTAAATTTATTAATATATTAGCCACTGATCTTTGCTGGATAATATTTATATACTATACTCCTTGAACAAATGTACTTCATTGTGTGGTAGGCTGACCAATGGCCTCTCCAAATTATCCAAGTCCTGATCTCTGCAACCAACCGATATGTTAATTTAAACAGTGAAAGAGATTTTGCAGATGTGATTATATCATGTACTTTGAGATAGGAGATTATCCTGGATGATCCAGGCCTGCCCAACCTAATTATGAGATTTCTTAAAAATAGAGAACTTACCCTAATGAGCTCATGGCTAGAGAGACAGCACTACAGAATAATCAGGGAGATACAATGTTGTTAACTTTGAAGAGGGAGGAAGAGGGCCACCACCAAGGAGAGTAGGTTGCCTCTTGAAACTAGGAAAGTCAAGGAAGGCCATGGTGATTTTCTCCAGAGCTTCTACACAGTAATGAAGGCTTTCATATACCTTTATTTTATGAAAGTGAGACCAGTACTCAAGTTCTAATTTACACAACTATATGCCAGATGATAACTGTCTGGTGTTTTAAGCCATTAAATTTGTCATAACTTTTGTGTAAGCCATTGAAATTAATATAAGGTAGAAGGAAGGAAGAGAGGGAGGGAGGGAAGGAAGGAGGAGGAAAGACAGAGAAAGGAAAGACAAAAAAGAAAAAAAGAAACTAAATTCTATTTCCATCATAGTGAAAAATAATTTCTAAAATCGTGAAGTTGATAATGTTCAACCATTAATTTCACAACTCTTTTTAAACCCTTCCTCACTGTCTAAAGGCAAAAATATGTAAATAAACAGGAAATCTTAACTCATGTTTTTGAGCCTCAGTGGTGAATGAAAATTAATATCATAGGAATGTTCAGTGACGGCTTATAATTATTCTAGATGATTCAGTTCAATTCAGTTAAGTCGCTCAGTCATGTCCAACTCTTTGTGACCCCATGGACTGCAGCACACCAGGCTTCCTTGTCCATCACCAACTCCTCGAGCTTGCTCAAGCTCATGTCCGTCGAGTTGGTGATGCCATCCAACCTTTTCATTCTCTAGTGTCCCCTTCTCCTGCTTCCAGTCTTTCCCAGCATCAGAGTTTTTTCCAATGAGTCAATTCTTCCCATCAGGTGGCCAAAGTGTTGGAGCTTCAGCTTCAGCATCAGTCCTTCCAATAAATATTCAGGACTGATTTCCTCTAGGATTGACTGGTTGGATCTCCGTGCAGTCCAAGGAAATCTCAAGAGTCTTCTCCAACACCACAGTTCAAAAGCGTCAATTCTTTGGCACTCAGCTTTCTTTATGGTTCAACTATCACATCCATTTATGACTACTGGAAAAACCATAGGTTTGACGAAATGGACTTTTTCGACAAAGTAATGTCTGCTTTTTAATATGCTGTCTAGTTTGGTCATAGTTTTCTTCCAAAGAGCAAGGGTCTTTTAATTTCATGGCTGCAGTCACCATCTGCAGTGATTTTGGAGCCCAAGAAAATAAAGTCTCTCACTGTTTCCCCGTCTATTTGCCATGAAGTGATGGGACCAGGTGCCATGATATTAGTTTTTGAATGTTGAGTTTTAAGCCAAATTTTTCTCCCTCCTTTTTCACTTTCATCAAGAGGCTCTTATGGTTCAGAAAAATTACATTAACAATACATATAAGGGAATGGATCATACCATGTACTTCTAATCATGTATTCTAAATGCATGTACTTTCTAATATCAATAAAATATGAGGAAGTATTTCTTTTAGAAAAAGGTGAAATTGCTACAAATAGGAACATTAAAATTAAAAAAGAAATTAAGAAGAGAAGACATATCTCTATAGCATAATATAATTCTAATCAGAAGTAATACACTGTGGACAGGGCATAACAGAAAAGTAGAATTAATAGCATGTATAGTGCAAACTTTTTATATTCAACTCAAGAAACAGGAAAGAGAAGGTTGATATACAGTATCAAAAACAGTCATATGTTTTATAATTATTTTCAAATATGAACCAGAAGAAAATAAAGCAGAGGGAATATAAAGATACAGTAGAAAATAATTTACTGGGATTGAAGAAGCTGCTAGAAAGTGATATTAGAAAGGATTCAATTTATCAGGCTATATTACTGAATAAGCACTGTGATTAATCATATCTTTGTGATAATTTTGATTTATTCAGTAACAAAAAGGAAGAAAATAATATCAAAGTAACTCAGAAATCAAGTTGACCTCCACTTTCTGGCACATAATATACCAGAAATCAAGGCACAGTTTTTAAAGAGTTTTGCTGTAATTTATTAAGTACTATGAAACCTGTACATTCAAATAGATTTATATGCATTTTATCATTAATCCTCACAATTTTATCCCATTTAAAAGACAAAGAACCTAATTTTAAGAAGCACTTTATAATATCTCAAGCCCGCAAAGCCAGAGAGGTATAAAGTGAGATTTAAAAACTATGGATGTGTCTCTAAGTCTTATACTCTTAAAAATTATGGGCTAAAACTATGGATTTTGTAAAGGTACTGGAATCCAAAAATTAGTTGTAAAGAAGTAAGTGAATGGTAATTAAGGTCAGCCAAGCTAAGTCAGAGACCAAGCAGAATAAAAAAGAGTAAGGGTTCTGAAATGATAACAATTACAGGATCAGAGTCGGTCTTCTTTTTGGTTGTGTGTGTGTGTGTGTGTGTGTGAGAGAGAGAGAGAGAGAGAGAGAGAGAGAGAGACAGAGAGTATCTTTTTGAATTTCAGTTACCTTGTTAAGGAAGAAAATTGTAGGACAAAAGACTATCTAATCTCGAACATTAAACCTAGCCTTGAGTTTATAGATTAATAAGTTGATTCTATTGCAGAAAATGAGCTATGTAAAGATGATCCTTGTTAGTGGAACTCAGAGCTTGAGAAATAAACTGCACACTAAAATATTCCATACAGCATTATACCAACCTAGACAGCATATTAAAAAGCAGAGACATTACTTTGTCAGCAAAGGTCCATCTAGTCAAGGCTATGGTTTTCCAGTGGTCATGTATGGATGTGAGAGTTGGACTATAAAGAAAGCTGAGTGCTGAAGAACTGATGCTTTTGAACTGTGGTTTTGGAGAAGACTCTTGAGAGTCCCTTGGACTGCAAGGAGATCCAACCAGTCCATCCTAACAGAGATCAGTCCTGGGTGTTCATTGGAAGGACTGATGTTGAAGCTGAAACTTCAATACTTCGGCCACATGATGCGAAGAGCTGACTCATTTGAAAAGACCCTGATGCTGGGAAAGATTGAGGGCAGGAGAAAGGGACGACAGAGGATGAGATGGTTGGATGGCATCACCGACTCAATGGACATGGGCTTGGGTGGACTCCGGGGGCTGGTGATGGACAGGGAGGCCTGATGTGCTGCACTTCATGGGGTCGCAGAGTTGGACACGACTGAGAGACTGAACTTAACTGAAACATTCACTGACCTAGATTTATGCTGATATGTCTTGAAATAAAGTTGACATGATCTAATTTTGTATGATGATGAGAGAGTCCCACACCATTCCAAATTGTGTCTCTCAAAATCTTAGTCCTTGTACTTAAAAAACTGTTGAACTTGGGTACACAGGTCCATTGTCTCTTCTAGTACTTCACCTCAACCACTCCAATCTTGAATATCATCTTCACTCTCCCTGCAGTTAAAATTTTAAACCAGAAGTCTTCAATTAGGGTTTCTAACTTCTCATTTTCTGTTTGCTTTTGCAGCCAGTCTGATTTGAATGATGCAAGTGAATGCAGTGAAACTGACTGTTGTTAACATTTGTGAAGACCTTTTTAATCTTCAATTTTGTTAACAGTGCCCAAGTCTTACAATTGTGGAAACATCATTATATAACTGGGTTATTTTAAATATTTACAGGTACCACTTGGTCATGACTGCTGTTAAATCATTACTAGTCTTTCAAATTCCAGCAGATTACATTATTATCAAAGCATTACTGATACCTTCAATTAAGAAGGGCATAGTGAAAAAAATAAAGGAAGTTTATTTAAAAATATAATATTAGAACAATTTTTATTTGATATGTTCCACACTTCTGAAGTTCAGATAAAGCATCTTTGTTAAGTAGCATCCAAGAGTTTTTCCTTAATGTTTGAAGCTTTTCTTTGTCACATATTTATGTTTTGATAAATATGAGTGGATTTGGGGAGTGAGTCAGAATTTGAGGAATAATTCATGTTGCTCAATTTGAATTATGGAATCCATCTTGTTTATTTTTCTTATGTCTGCTTTTCTTCTTTCAGGAAGAAAGGAAGGAAAGAAGAAATAAAGAAAAGAAGGAAAGAAGAAAGTAAGAGAGGGTAAAGAAGACGGAGAAAAGGGGGAAAGTTAAGCATTTATCATTTTTTAAACAAAGTAATTGCAAACTTTAGAGAAATTTTAGAAAATGCAGAAAATCAGTATAAAGAAAAGTAAAATATTCAAATCCCACTAGTCAGCAAGCCTCTCATGATAGGTTGTGAAAAATATCCATTTTTCTGCACCAGCAACTATTTGATGACTTGTAAAACATATATTGATGCCCTATGACTTCACAAAATTTCCTGATAACTATCATCCAGTTCACTTAATTTAATATACATATTAATTTACATATTTAAATAACCAATGTAATCAAGATTTCTGAAGAAAATTCTGCAGTTATATAACAATTACACCAAACCAATTATACAGGAGACAGGGTTCAAGACCATCCCCAAGAAAAAGAAATGCAAAAAAGCAAAATGGCTTCTGAGGAGGCCTCAAACAGCTATGAAGAGAAGCGTAAAGCAAAGGAGAAAAGGAAAGATATACCCATTTGAATGCAGAGTTCCAAAGAATAGCAAGGAGAGATAAGAAAGACTTCCTCAGCGATCAATGCAAAGAAATAGAGGAAAACAACAGAATGGGAAAGACTAGAGATCTCTTCAAGAAAATTAGAGATACCAAGTGAACATTTCATGTGAAGATGGGCTCAATAAAGGACAGAAATGCTATGGACCTAACAGAAGCAGAAGATATTAAGAAGAGGTGGCAAGAATACACAGAAGAACTGTACAAAAAAGATCTTCATGACCCAGATAATCACGATGGTGTGATCACTCTCCTAGAGCCAGACACCCTGGAATGGGAAGTCATGTGGGCCTTAGGAAGGATCACTACAAACAAAGCTAGTGGAGGTGATGGAATTCCAGTTGAGCTATTTCAAATCCTGAAAGTGATGCTGTGAAAGTGCTACACTCAATATGTCAGCAAATTTGGAAAACTCAGCAGTGGCCACAGTACTGGAAAAGGTCAGTTTTCATTGCAATCCCAAAGAAAGGCAATGCCAAAGAATGCTCAAACCACAGCATAATTGCACTCATCTCACAAGCTAGTAAAGTAATGCTCAAAATTCTCCAAGCCAGGCTTCAGCAATATGTGAACCATAAACTTCCAAATGTTCAAGTTGGTTTTAGAAAAGGCAGAGAAACCAGAGATCAAATTGCCACATCTGCTGGATCATCAAAAAAGCAAGAGAGTTCCAGAAAAACATCTATTTCTGCTTTATTGACTATGTCAAAGCCTTTGGCTGTGTGGATCACAACAAACTGTGGAAGATTCTGAAAGAGATGGGAATACCAGACCACCTGAACTGCCTCTTGAGAAACCTGTATGCAGGTCAGGAAGCAAGTGTTAGAACTGGACATGGAACAACAGGCTGGTTCCAAATAGGAACAGGAGTATGTCAAGGCTGTATATTGTCACCCTGTTTATTTAACTTATATGCAGAGTACATCATGAGAAATGCTGGGCTGGAAGAAGCACAAGCTGGATTCAAGGCTGCTGGAAGAAATATCAATAACCTCAGATATGCACATGACACCACCCTTATGGCAGAAAGTGAAGATGAACTAAAAAGCCTCTTGATGAAAGTGAAAGAGGAGAGTGAAAAAGTTGGCTTAAAGCTCAACATTCAGAAAACTAAGATCATGGCATCCAGTCCTGTCACTTCATGGCAGATAGATGGGGAAACAGTGGCTGACTTTATCTTTTGAGCTCCAAAATCACTGCAGATGGTGACTGCAGCCATGGAATTAAAAGACACTTACTCCTTGGAAGGAAAGTTATGACCAACCTAGACAGTATATTAAAAAGCAGAGACATTACTTTGTCAGCAAAGGTCTGTCTAGTCAAGGTTATGGTTTTTCCAGTGGTCAGGTATGGATGTGAGAGTTGGACTATAAAAAAAGTTGAACACCGAAGAATTGATGCTTTTGAACTGTGGTTTTGGAGAAGACTCTTGAGAGTCCCTTGGACTGCAAGGAGATCCAACCAGTCCTTCGTAACAGAGATCAGTCCTGGGTGTCATTGGAACGATTGATGTTGAAGCTCAACCTCCAATACTTTGGCCACCTGATGAGAAAAGCTGACTCATTTGCAAAGACCCTGATGCTGGGAAAGATTGAGGGCAGGGGGAGAAGGGGACGACAGAGGATGAGATGCTTGGATGGCATCACCAACTCAATGGACATGAGTTTGGGTGGACTCCAGGAGTTGGTGATGGACAGGGAGGCCTGGTGTGCTGCAGTTCATGGGGTTGCAAAGAGTTGGACATGGCTGAGCGACATGAACTGACTGAATAAATACTAAATACTTGATTAAATATCATATTTATTTTTTATCATTGGTTTAAGGAAAGCTCTATGCTCCCCATTCCCATGTAAGCATTAGGAGGGAAAAATAAATATGTACAAAAAATGAAATCTGAAACAGATCAATTGTGTTTTAAATTCTGTTGTTATACTAATATAATCTCATGAGGTTGAAATCATGAGGCATATCCCCTAGGTTGTCCACTTAACTCACCTTCCAAGTGTAAGATTTCCTGAAGGTAATCCCAGGATACCGAATAAAATATCAAAATCCAATCAGAGGTTGGAGTCCTGGATCCTCAATACAAACCAAAATATCCACTGAGAGTGGAACAGCACTCTCTACATCACTTTGAAAATTCTGGTATGATATTCTGTATCCCTGCTACACTAGACAAATGTCAAATGATTTAGGCAAAGCTTAGTGGCTAGTGTCATACATGGAATAATATAGGTACTCATTTTTTTTAAGCTGGAAATTTATTTTCAGCTAAGACTTACAGGATATTTAACTGCTCTCATTGTGATGACAACCTTTTTGATATGAGGGGAGAATGCACAATGAACTAAATAATAAGCTTTTCCAGGTATCTTCCTAAAGAAAATATGTTAATTATATCATGCATTTGCACATTAATTTTAAGGTTACTCTGTATATTCCATTTACTGTTGAAATATAATTACACAGAAATAATTTTTGAAATTATAAAGAAAGTCATTTTAACAGTTTAAAATGAGAAATTTATGAAATTTTCTGAAAATACTTTAGCAGGGAATATATCTCAATTATCTGCTTTTAAAGATGAGAAAAAGTCTGTTTGTTCTAACAAGTCTTATTCAACAATTGCCATTTCAATTTGTCTCCATTGACCATAAATCATGCACAGATTAGCACTAATGAAGTTCAGTAATTGAAAGAAATGTTAATTTGACATTATAATTTCCATTAACCTTTACTTCATTTTTGATACTTTTCACCAACTTCTATCTTTTTGAAAAGTATGATAGCTCTTGCCATAGAATTTACTAATTTATCATTCCAATTATATCTTTAAATATGAAGATGATTCTATTACACACACCATGACTCCTTTATATGAATTCATCTTCAATTTATGAAAATGAGGGGGCTCGGGGACTCTATAATATCTGTTTCTAAGATGAAAAGGAGTATATACTAGCCATAGAAAAGAATAAAACAAAGAACATTATGTATTTAAGATATGTATTGTAAAAGAATATTAAAGTTTTTTAAAAATTCTTGAATATCTAGAAGTTACTGAACACTCAGTCACTAAATTCTTAGATCTTCAAAGAAAGACAAATTCTTACTTATATCTACAAATTCAGGTCCTAGCATTATGTTTAGCCTCAGTAGATGCTCAAATCCCTTTTGAAATATTTTCTTTAAAATATTTAAATGTAAAATTTGAACAATTATGGATTTTCTCTTCTAATTTGAAATATATCTAAAGACTTATGAAACTATAAATAATAGATTCAAACAACAGAATGGACACTTAAATGTTCATTCTAGTCATTCCAATTTTGCTCATTCTGATTAGTATACATTTTTTCCTTAATAATAATATGAATATAGATTAAAAATTTTACAGAAAAGTTGATAATTTTGGAGCCCAAGTATTTCTAGTGCACTCAGATAAAAAATTCAGTTAACAAGTATTTGGGCTTAAGTTGGTAAAGACTTAAGTTGACCTGATAGCTTAGGTTGATAAAGACTTTACCTGCAATGCAGGAGAGCCCGGTGTGATTCCTGGGTCAGGAAGATCCTCTGGAGAAGGGATAGGCTACCCACTCCAGAATTCTTGGGTTTCCCTTGTGGTTTAGCTGGTAAAGAATCTGCCTGCAATGCAGGGAGACCTGGGTTTGATCCCTGAGTTGGGAAGATCCCCTGCAGAAGGGAAAGGCTACCCAGTTCAGGTTTCTGGCCTGGAGAATTCCATGGGCTGTACACTTCATGGTGTCACAAAGAGTCCGACACGACTGAGCGACTTTCGCTTTCACTGTAATAAATACTTGGTGTAATTGCATGTTTCACATTCATTTTTAATTTTTTTTTTATTTTTTGACAGCAAAGTTGACATAACTGAAAGTAGAGGAAAGAGAAAATTGTAGTACATAACCAGATATGTTAATCTAATTTTGTGTGACAAAAATGTGTAGTGAGAAAGGCTTTAAAACTGGTAAGAGAGAAATAAACAAATTAATGAGCTAAATAATTAATAAGATTTCTGGTACTTTGTAAAGTGGGTATACTGGCTAGGACAGATGATATGAGAAAACTGAAGGCTGATCAATAATTTAATGATTTTTATTATGAACTTTGATGAACTTGTAGAAATACAATCTCTGCTCTATGGTAACCATAGACAAATAATTTCTGATGTCAGTAAGAGGTACATTGTTAGAATTGAGGGGGGAAAGCCTATTTATATTGATATACTTTAATATAAATACATAGGCTGAAAAAATAAGTGTATTAAAAAGATACACTATGTTATAGTGAGCAGGATGGAGTGGCTATATTATTCGCAGTTAAAATAGGCTTCATGTAAAATAAAGCAGCCAAAGAGAAATATCTTAATTCCAAAAGGAGCAATTTTACACTAGGAAGTAAAATTATTTGCAATTAATTCCAAATGCATGAATCAAAATAAATAGAACTAGATAGGGAGAAACGGACAAAAACAAAATCACAGCTTATATTTTAAAAACACTTCTTTCAGTAATTGATAAAACAACTGGACAAAATATAAGTAGCTGCAACATCAAACAGTTAACTTACAGAACAATCATACATTATTTTCAATGGAAAAGGTAGGTGTATCCGATAGCCCATGAGTTTTAATGATATTAATGCATTTCAAGGACTAAAATTAGATTATGCTTCCTTCCAAAAATGGCATAAATAAAACTTCATGTTAATAATATATCTAGGAACTATAGGTACTTGAAAATAGTACAGCACAGTTAAAAATGACACATGGATGTAGAGGAAAAAAAATCACTAAAGAAATAAGTAAATATTTTCAACTGAATGATTGTAAAAATAGAGCATATCAAGAATCATAGCATAATTATGTAACAGTAACTTGAAACTGACAGCTTTACATATTTACATAAAATGAAATAGTTTAAAAGTGAATGCTAAATCACTTCAGTTGTGTTCGACTCTGTACAACCCTACGGACTGTAGCCTGTCAGGCTCGTATGTCCATGGGATTCTCCAGGCAAGAATACTGGAGTGGGTTGCCATTTCCTACTCCAGGGGATCTTCCCGACCCAGGGATCAAACCCCCCTCTCTTAGGTATCTTGCATAGGCAGGCGGGTTCTTTACCACTAGTGCCATCTGGGAAGCCCTAGTTTAATAGCAGTTTATAATCTATAGTAGTTTAATATTTGTTGTTGTTCAGTCCTAAAGTCATATCCAACTCTTTGCAACCACATGGACTGCAGTATGCCACATTCCTCTGTACTTCATATCTCCTGGAGTTTGCTCAAACTCATGTCCATTGAGTCCATAATGCCATCCAACCATCTCATCCTCTGTTGTACCCTTCTCCTCCTGCCTTCAATCTTTCCCAGCATCAGGGTCTTTTCCAATGAGTCAGTTCTTCGCATCAGGTGGCCAAAGTATTGGAGCTTCAGTTTCAGCATCAGTCCTTCCAATGAAAATTCAGGACTGATTTCCTTTACAATTGACTGGTTTTATCCCCTTGCTGTCCAAGGGACTTTCAACAGTCTTCTTTAACACCAGTCTGAAAGCACTGATTCTTTGGCGTTCAGCTTGTTTCATGATCCAACTCTCACATCTGTACTATGACTATTGGAAAAACCACAGCTTTGATTAGACGAACTTTTGTTGACAAAGTGATATCTCTGCTTTTCAATGTGCTGTCTAAGTTTGTCATAGCTTTCCTTCCAAGGAGCAGGCATCTTTTAATTTCATGGCTGCAGTCACCATCTTCTGTGGTTTTGGAGCCCAACAAATAAAGTCTGTCACTATGTCCAATTTTTCCTCATTCATTTGCCATGAAGTGATGGGACTGGATGCCATGATCTTAGTGTTTTGAATGTTTAGTTTCAAGCCAGCTTTTTCACTTTCTCCTTCAACCTCATCAAGGTGACCTTTAGTTCTTTCTCACTTTCGGCCATTAAGGTGATTTCATCTGCATATCTGAGATTATTGATATTTCTCCTGGCAATCTTGATTCCAGCTTGGGATTCATCCAGCCCAGCATTTTGCATGATGTATTCTGCATAAAAGTTAAATAAGCATGGTGACAATACACAGCCTTGATGTACTCCTTTCCCAATTTTGAACCAATCCATTTTTCTATGTCCTGTTCTCACTGCTGCTTCTTGACCTGCATACAAGTTTCTCAGGAGATAGGTAAGGAGATCTAGTATTTACCTCTCTAAGAATTTTCCACAGTTTATTGTGATCCACACGAAGGTTTTAGCATAGTCAATGAAGCAGAAGTAGATGCTTTTCTGAAATTCCCTTGCTTTCTCTATGATCCAAAGAATGTTGGCAATTTGATCTCTGCTTCCTCTGTCTTTTCTAAATCCAGCTTGTACATATAGAAGTTCTTATGTCACACACTGCTGAAGCCTAGCTTGAAAGGTTTAAGTATTAGTTTATATCAGGATATAAAGGAATCTACGAAAACTCACTGAAACTAATAATAAATTTAGCAAATTTGTAGGCTACAATGTTAATAAATAAAATATCAATTATATCTTATGTAATCTTAAGACACATTGAAAGGAAAGGAAAATAAAAATAGTTTTGTTTACAATAGTGTCAACATATTAAAAACAGGTAGGGTTAAGAAAGAAAAAGAAAGAATGAAAGTTCTTACAAGTTCTCTACATTGAAAATTATAAAATGCTACAGAGAGAAATATAAAAAGACCAACATAAATTATAAATTAAGACATGAATCATATTTATGGAATGGAAAATATTTTCAAGTTTCCCTTTGTCTCAAAATTGATTTATAGACTCAATCTTCTCTAGGCAAAATTTATAGCAATCAAAACATTTTTGTAGAAACTAACTACCTTTAAAATATACTAAAAAATGTAAGAAATCTAGAATATACAAAGAACTCTTTTAAAAAATGAAAGAAAAAATCTAGGTAATTTACATTATCTCACTTCAAATTCTACACTAAATCTAGGGTACTAAGGGAAGTATGATGTTGGCCTAAGGGAAAATGAATATACACAGGCATATAGAACAAAAGAGGAACCCTACATACAAGAGAGGAATACCTACAAAATATCTATTATATATGTATCCCAAAGAGGAATGCTACATAATACCTATGTAATGGGTATTTTGACTTTTCACAAAATCCTCTATATTTTCAATGGGGAAAGTAAAATCTGTGTGAAAACATTAGTTAGAATATTTAGGTATCCATATTAAAAAAAAAAACAGCATCTCTGCCTCACTTGATACTCAAAATTCCTTTGAGTCTGACAATATAAAAAATATATATGACACTTTAAAATTTGAAATCTTTTAGATCAAAAAGTAGGAGAATGTCTTCTTGACACAAAAGTAATCAATAATACCAACTAGTCTGTTGTATCCATGTGTTTTCTCAACAAATGTCTGGATCAATGGTGCTAACACTTGGCCAAACCAGAATGTATTCATACTCATTGACTGGTGAAGATCTGCATAAGGACTTGAGACATACCAGATGCATCACATAGATACCAATGTTTATATATGTGTAATAATGACTTGTCTACTTTCAGCTCTATGAGCAGATATATGCAAAAGATCCCTTCTTGGTTAAGACTGTGGCTTCCCTGAACCTAAGTTATTTCACAAATATCTTGATCTGTGAATAAAGTATGTCCTGTGTGACAAAGAGGGAACTTTGATATTGATGCTAGATATTTTGGACTCCTTGATGCTCGTCTATGTTTTATTCCTTCTGTTCCTTTAGTAAAGCCTTAAGCTGGTATACTTTGTGAAATCTTACCAATGTCATTAAGATCTTGGACTGGCATAATTAGAACAATATAAACAAATAAACAGACTTCATCAAAATTAGAAACTGTTACAAATTAAAACACACCATTAAGGGAATGAAAGTGCAGAATTTTTTCTCCTTATGTAAGATGTTCATCAGTGTCAACAATTAAAGAGCTCACACTGCCACAACCAAATTTAAATCTCCACTTCCAGAAATAAACAGCTTAAAAACAGTCTACAAATTCTTAAATGCTTCAAAATCTGATATCATTTTTTTTGGCAAAATTCAACATCAAGGAACTTTAACGTTTCCTTTTCATACCAGTGTCTGTGGTCCAGAAAGTTTTCTCCACACTACAGAGCTCCCAGCCATGAGTGTAGCAGAGCGTCTATACTCTATACAGAAGAGTGTCTATACTCTAGACAGAGAACATCAAAAGAGACATGGATTTCCCTGATCCCAAAGAATATAAAATTACCATTTTTTATGACAAAATAATATTAATTACATTTGTAAATATTCTCACTGAAATACATGTACTAGCTGAGTGAAAAATAGATAATCACTTCTATTGAGTGACATCTATGGAATAAATAAGCCTATGATTCAGGACATCTGACATAATAAATTTAGGACATTTGGGCCAAATGAGAAAAGAATAACTGTATTATGTGTTCAATCATGTAAAGAACCTGAACTTTATTTATTTTTATTGTACCATATTATTTCATATGCAACTTTATTATTTTGGCTACTATACACTATGTACCAATAAGTAGTGAAGTCATAGTCCAGGAAAGACCTGGCAACATTCAGTCCAAAATAAAATAACTAGATTTATAGGATGACTTTGAACAGACAGTGGGCAAGTTAATTTATAGATTGCTTCCTTAGCATTAATTCATTTGTTCATTCATTCAGTCAATATTTATTGAACTAATCAGTGAACCAGGTGGTGGAGACTGTATAAAATTACAGTACCTATCTTAATGGACCTTACAATCAAGTGTGTAAGATATATATGAATTACATGAACTCTGAAAGATACACAACAATACTAATGTTCTAAATGTTATAAAGAAAAATAGCAGTGTTGAATCTTTATTTTTAAAAAACAGCTTCCTTTTCTTTTTGAAAATTCCAATCTTGAACAATCAAATCAATCTATCTAGAGGAGCTGGGAGACAGGTTATTTATCTCTGCTTTTTATTCCTTCAAGTCCTCAGGGTACGACTTTCATCAACATAAGAAAAATACAGTTGACAGGACAAATGCCTTAGGGTATATATACATATATATACATATATATATATATATACCACACATATGACACATATATGTCATACATATGACATATGTAGGTTTCGTATATATAAATATATGTCATACATGACATATATATTTGGATATATACATACACACATAAATATACACACATATATATATATACAAAAAGTTGTTAAAAAAATAGAGTAAACTAGTTGACTTACTTCTTATTCTCTTAAATGAAAAATGTACTCAATAAATAAATAGATGAGAACAGAGGGACACTGGAGGGGGCACTATTCTACAAGCAGAATACTGGATGTACAGGTAATTATATGCAATGTCTTATATGAACTTTATTAACTACAGATAAAGGAAAATTTAGTATTAATTATGAGCTTTGAGACTAGGCTCATGGAGCAAAAATCACAAGTGTGCTGAAATCAGATACCAGGAAAAGTGAGAAAGAATGCAAAAACCTAACTTAAAAAGCAGGAAATAAAAGAATACCAAATATTACAATTATACAGAAGGAAATATGATATATAAATAGGTCAAAGAACAGGTTATTGGTAGTTGAATTACTGGAAAGCTTAAATAAATATTGAAATGGTTGGGTTCAAAATAGCAGAAGTATTCAATTTAGATTGATAATTAAATTTCCAGAAATGTTACAAAACTGAACCCCAGGATTAGATCCCTTGAGGTTTTTGTGCTTTGAAGGTGGATATTACTATCTGATTCTTGTGTATGATACCTAGAAGTTTTGATACCTGAGAGCGAACCCAGGTCTCCTGCATTATAGGCAGATTCTTTACCAGCTGAGCCACAAGGGAAGCCCAGGAATACTGGAGTGGGTGGCCTATCCCTTCTCCAAGGCATCTTCCTGACCCAGGAATTGAACTGGGTTCTCTTGCATGGCAGGCAAATTCTTTACCAACTGAGGTATGAAGGAAGCCCATGAGGGTTTGATTCCTGGGTCAGGAAGGTCTGCTGGAGAAGGGAAGGGCTACCCACTCCAGTATTCTGGTCTGGAGAATTCCACGCACTGCAGTCCATGAGGTCACAAAGAGTCGGACATGACTGAGCCACTTTGATACCTGAGAAGAGAGTCCTATTATTCCCATGTCAAGTTGTTTATTAAAAGCAAGTCTTTTGTGAGCTTTCTTTATTATTAAGATAAATATACTTATGTGTTCTTTAGGCATTAAATGGGGTTCCCTGGTAGCTCAGGTGGTAAAGAAACTGCCTGCAATGCAGGAGACCCAGGGTCGATCCCTGAGTCAGGAAGATCGCCTGAAGAAAGGAATAGCAACCCACTCCAGTATTCTGGCCTGGAGAATTCCACGGACTGTATAGCCCATGGGGTCTCAAAGAGTCTGACCTGAGAAGAGAGTCATATCATTCCTACATCAAGATGTTTTTTAAAAACAAGTATTTTTTGAGTTTGCTTTACTTTTAGGATAAAGAAATTTATGTGTTTTTTATACATTATATTCATTGACAGGAAAATGGAAATCTTTAAAAATATATTGACTTTTAAGTGGAAAAAGAGTAAGTAAGGAATATTTGTTAAATTATATTGAATAATTAACTAAACTTTTTTGTTTTTTTTCCATTTATTTTTATTAGTTGGAAGCTAATTACTTTACAATATTGTAGTGGTTTTTGCCATACATTGACATGAATCAGCTATGGATTTACATGTATTCCCCATGGAATATTACTCAACCATTAACTAAACTTTTATATTTCTAGCTTTGATATGTTGTTAACTCTCCACATCTGATTATTGCACAATCATGATTTCCAAGTCTCACTCCCCTGGATCAAAAAACCATCATACTCATTAAACTGCACATTTTGGAATCGAATCTGTCAGTCAATTTCGGTTGGCCCTACTCCTTACTTGACACCTGACTCACAAAACTTTATTTCTCTGTGCTCTTGAAGAATACCTCTCTGATATCAAGGAATAGGGTCAGTTGCATTTACCTAGTTTTATCTAGAAAGAATAACTCTTTGTAATTCTCTCTTCTTTTAAACTTCTTCTACCTCTGAGGCATTTATGCTATTGATATCCACCTCAATTTAAAACTCTTTTCTTTTTTTTCAGTGGCTTCCAAGAAGTCCTTCTCTATTTTTCTTTTCTAACAACTCTCTTGTTAGAAACATACTTTCCTTTAATGGTCCTTAAATCATAATTCAGAAAAATTTTCCTGTACTCCCTTTTGTTTCATTTTTCACATGCATTTAAGAAAAGCTATCAATGCTTACTTTCATTTGCCACAGAAGTTTCTACAATTTTCAAATCCAAAGCTAGAAATGTATGTTGAATTCCAACAAAATTTCACTTACATTTACCTCCACTTGTGGCTCAGCTGGTAAAGAATCGGCCTGCAATTCGGGAGACCTGGGTTCGATCTCCGGGTTGGGAAGATCCCCTGGAGAAGGTAAAGGCTACCCACTCCAGTATTCTGGCCTGGAGAATTCCATGGGCTGTATAGTCCATGGGGTCCAAAGAGTCGGACACTACTGAGTGACCTTCACTTTCACTTTTAAATGTACTAACACCATTTCAAATTTAGACAAGTTTAAACCAAACTCTTCCCCAACATTCTTTCCATAGATCTGAATGTACATACCTTATTTTTAACTCAATAAATTGTGCTATAGGTCAAAAAATTTAAATATTAGAAATAATCCTTAATACTGCATCTGTTTTGACTTTTAATATTTTAATCCACTTAACCCTTTGTCCTATACATTATTTATTTTTAGATCTTACTTCTCTCTACTTTTTTTTTTTAGATCTTACTTCTCTTCTTACTTCTCTCTACTTCCTCAAAACGATTCCAGCTTGGGCTTTCAATAACTCTCTTCTTCATTTTGTGTTAATATGCTTAGATCCCATATTGGTAGAAGGTCAAGCTAGAAGAAGCAAGAGACCTGATTATATGCTAACTTATAGAACAAATACTTTTCTTTCTCTCTCATGTTAAATTGCCAAAGTGAATGGCTCATGACTGCAAGACAGCTTGATGTGTTTCTAAATGTCCTTCTATTATTCCTTGAGAGTGTTTATTATCGATACCAGGAGTGTTTGCTCAGTTCTGGTTTCTCTCAGTGAAAAAAAGAAAAAAAAAAGAAAAGAACATGAAAAAGGTACACTCTTGCGTCTTTGGCCAGAATCCTCAAGTAGCACACATTGCTTCTGCTGACATCATGTTAAGTATCACTTAATCAAAACCCACACCAAATGTAAAGAAAGACTGAAAATGTCGCTAAGTGCACATGAAGAAAGAAGAGCAGGTTTTGAAATGCAACCAGCAGTCTGCTACACAACCCATGGTCTCAACCCATCATTTGCATCCATAACAAACCACTCTCCACACCCTCAAGCTTCAAAGTATTTATCCATAACTCACAGGGTAAATCTCAACATTTTGTATATCACACTAGCACTTTATGCTCATCTTTGTCTTCAAATCAAGCATAATCTTATCTCTTTCTCCATCTGAATTCACACTCCAGAAATTCTGAACTATTTACTTCAGTTCAGTCACTCAGTTGTGTCTGACTCTTTGCAACCCCAAAGACTGCAGCACACCAGGCTACCCTGTCCATCATCAACTCCTGGGACTTCCTCAAACTCATGTCCATTGAGTCGGTGATGCCATCCAACCATCTCATCCTCTGTCTTCCCCTTATCCTCCTGCCTTCAATCTTTCCCAGCATCAGGGTCTTTTCAAATAAGTAGGTTCTTCCTATCAGGTGGCTAAAGTATTAGAGCTTCAGCTGCAGCACCAGTTTTCTCAATACATATTTAGGACTGATTTCCTAGGATGGACTGGTTTGATCTCCTTGCAGTCCGAGGGACTCTCAACAGTCTTCCCCAATACCACAGTTCAAAAGCATCAGTTCTGCAGCACTCAGGTTTCTCTGTGGTCCAAATCTCACATCCATACATGACCACTGGAAAAACCATAGCTTTGACTAGATGGACCTTTGTCAGCAAAGCAATGTCTTTGCCTTTTAATATGCTGTCTAGGTTGGGCATATCTTTTCTTTTAAGGAGCAAGCATCTTTTAATTTCATGGCTGCAGTCACCATCTGCAGTGATTTTGCAGCCCAAGAAAATAAAGTCTGCCACTGCTTCCATTGTTTCCCCATCTATTTGCCATGAAGTGATGGGACCAGATACCATGATCTTAGTTTTCTGAATGTTGAGTTTTAAGCCAGTTTTTTCATTCTCTTCTTTCGCTTTTATCAAGAGGCTTTTTAGTTCCTCTTCACTTTCTGCTATAAGGTTAGTGCCATTTGCATATCTGAAGCTATTGATATTTCTCCCAGAAACCTTGATTCCGGCTTGTGCTTCATCAAGTCCGGCATTTTGCGTGATGTACTCTGCATATAAGTTAAATAAGCAAGGTGACAATATACAGCCTTGACATACTCCTTTCCCAATTTGGAACCAGTCTGTTGTTCCATGTCTGGTTCTAGCTGTTGCTTCTTGAGGTGCATACAGGTTTTTCAGGAGGCAGGTAAGGTGGTCTGGTATTCCCATCTCTTTAATAACTTTCCACAGTTTTTATGATCTAACCAAATGATATTATTTTTCTCCTCCCTCCCTCCTGCTTCCCCTTCCCCTCTTCTTCCTCCTCACCTCCTCCACCTTCTCATTATTATTATTATTACCATTATTATTATTTCCTTTATTTTTTAATAGTAATTACATCATTCTGGATTGCATCCTCCACATTTCATCATCTGACATATTGTTAGCTTACTATTTTTCCCTAAAGAATTAAAGGCACTCAAGTTTTCTTTACCATTTGCATACAGTTTAATGATATTTTATAATTGTTATTCAGCTGTCAGTTTCTGCAGCGGGCTAACTCCTTGATATCAGGGCCCATGTCTGTTCATGTGGATAATGCATGCTCAATAATTTTTAAAATTATTAATTCACAGATTTTGTAAGACTGCTTAACTCAATAAAACACAATAGTATTGAGAGCAGAACACTCTAAGTATGCATTTTATTCAGTTTAAGTATTACATATGAAAACTCTTAGGAATATAATATAATTCCAACATATGCAAATCCATACGAGGGTTGGCATTAGCAATCATATTATTTGGAGACAAAACTTTTTAAAGTGAGAAATTTTGTACTGAATCATATTTTCAAATTCATTTCATTAAGTAGCTTTAGATTTATTTCTTTATGTAGATTTCCTATATTACTTTCACAAATAAGATAGCCAACATTTATTCATAGTGCCATTTGGAACTTATCTTATTTTTAAATAAGATTTTTAAATGTCTCAAGCAGACATTAAAGAGGCAAAATTGTTGTCTGACCTTGTACATGCATTTAAAATAATATCAACAGTTAAGTGCATAATACAATCTAATTTTTATTGGTATGGTTCATTGATTTGATGTCTCTTTCACTATGTCAGATATTTTGCATAATTTCGTGGCTGTGAGAGATCCATGTGAAAAAAAATTTCTAGGCAACCTGAATAAGTCATTAATCCTCATTTATGACTAAAAGTGTTAATATTCCAGCAAGTGGAGTTCTCTACTACTGTGATCACTGAAAACTATCTTTGCTGTCAGAAAGTTGCCTGCCTGACACTAAGTATATAAATCAGAGAATTGCCAGACTTATCAACACCCAGGTAAAATTTTGCACTGTTTGAAACACAGTCTGAGTAATGAGCTGCCCCAGAACTAATAAAATAAAAATAAAATAAAAGGTAAGTAGAAGAGATGCGTTATTCAGTTGAGAATGAGTCCAGAGAAATTTTCTGCATAGATGAAGTTTTAGGAACAATTTTGATGTAGGAAACAAGTTCAGATAAATTCCATTCAAATTTCCATTTTATTATCAAGTGTTTAAAATTTTGACTATTTGCTACTGGCTTTGAACTTAGCCCTGTCCAGAGAGATCTTAAAATGGATCTAATTAGATGACAAAACTCAAAATAATCTGTCCCTACATTTTTCTTGAAGAGGAAATAGGAAAATAGATCTGCTACTATTATAACATCAATGCCTCCCTCCCTCACATCACATTTATTATATGTACAAGTATTTTATTCTGCCACCCATTATTTGAAATATTTCAATATATCAAGCAACATAATGTGTTATTAATTAACTTAGGTAAAGCATATTGTATTAATTTAATCTCCAATTATACAATGTAATGATTTTTCTATTTTACTATTGCTCAGATGGTTTGAGGAATCTGGCCAGAATCACATAGCTAATAAATGAGTAATCAGTAATCTAGAATTCAAATATATAACTACTTGTTTCTAAGCCCACACTGACTTCATTAATCTTAATGCCAATATTGTAACTACCACAAGGTTTAGTATATATAATTTAGTTCCACCACCAAGAACGTTCACTAGATAGCCTTAAAATATGTGTATGGAGAAATCAAAACTAATTACTTGATCTAGAGATTAAATGCACTTTCCTTCAATATCTTAGCTAGTTATCTTTTTGAATATTAACAAACTGATTCTAAAGTTTACATGGAGAAGCCAAAGGCTCAAATTATCCAACACAGTACTGAAAAAGAACAAAGTTGGAGGACTCATAAAATCTGACTTCAAGATTTACTATAAAACTATAGCAATCTAGCCAGTCTAGCACTGGTGGATGTGTAAACAAACAGCTCAGTGGAACACAATGGAAAGCCCAACAATATTATATCCTACTAGATCTCTGGGAATTGCAATCCATTAGATATGGTGAGCTTAAGCTTATTTTTGTCTTTTTATGTATAGGAGACATTTCTGTACAGAGACAACTATATGGAATACATGTATACACCTAACTTTTAAGTTGTATACATACACAGAATATACTACATACAATCATGTAGAGCCATAACAAAATGTCATAGAAAAATTGAAAGTGAAGTCGTTCAGTCACACTGGATTCTTCATGACCCTTGGTCTATAGCCCACCTCTGTCCAAGGGATTCTCCAGGCAAGATACTGGAGTGTATAGTCATTCCCTTCTCCAGGGGATCTTCCTGACCCAGGGATCTCAAACCCAGGTCTCCCACATTGAAGGCAGATTCTTTACCATCTGAGCCAATAGGGAAGACTTGCATGTGTGAAACTAATTGGGAGTTTACCGCCATAGACAGCAGCAAGAAATTTTATAAGGTCATTGGTTGAAACCAGCGTTGACAAAGAAGTTATAGTGGGACTCCTAAGTCAACAGCCATACATCACCCCTTGTCAGGTGCAGTAATCATTTTAAAGCCTGAAAAAGATAAGAAGAGGTGGAATAAATGCAAAGAATTATTCTAAGATTATGCTCAAATGTCTCAGAATCTATTATTCATTAATTTATTCAAATAGAGCAAAATTTAAGCAGTTCTACTTCTGAAAAATTATTGTTTTTACCCATATTAGTTATACTTTTTGTGCCATCCCATCAAAATCCCACAAGTATACGTGCTTGCAAGTATAAGTATGTATGTATGTCTGAAGTTAGAGAAACAATCTATTTCAGCATCAAACCAGAAATCACACAAATGTCTATTAACACTAGACTATGTGACAAGTTTGAGAAAAAATACAGCAGTGCACATAAACACAACACCTACATGCAACAACACAGTTAAATCTCCAAAATGTCAAGTTTAGCAAGTTAGGCAAGAACATCTAACATATGAATCTATTACATAAAATCCAATAACAGTCAAAATGGAATTATACTCTTAGAAAACAGGATTCTGAGTGTTTTAGGGAAAGAGAGAAAGCAGTGATTAGAGGATGAAAACATGTACAAGGCCCTGTGTCCTTGTCTTTTGAAGTATTAATAAAATGCTGACTCAAGAGTTAATGATTGGGAAATGTGAAAATACAGAAACAATGCGAAGATGTAGGCCATCAGCCTAGGGAACTGGTAACAAATTTAGACTATAATTCTACCACAAAGCAGAATCACTGAACTCCTAGTTCCCTGAAAGATATAGATAAAGATTTGACACAAATTCCTAAGTTGTTTTTACAGGAAGCAGACCCCCTGCAGAGGAAAATTCTGACCATATGAACGTAGACTCTAGACTGGTTGAAATCAGGAAAGAACTGATGCTTGAAACTTTATAACTTGAATGCAACCAATCCAAGAATTGTCCACAGTTTGATCATGCCCTGCTCCTTGAACACTATAAAACTCACTACCCACTCCACGGTGGGTCCCATGGTCTTGAGGGCATTAGCCCACTGGGCCCCCCTTTGCTTGCAAAGCAAAGCAATAGTAGCTACTCTTTTCTACTTCACTCACAACTCTGTTTCCCCATTTCTATTCAGCACTAGTGAACAGAGGCCAAATTTTGGCAATAAGGAAGCATATAAGTGTCTTTGGAAATACTAAAATATATTGTTTTACTAGACATGGGTATGGTTATATGTGATTAATTACTTCTCAGTAGTTCAAAGCACTGCAAAATATTGCATTGTTTTTTTCTAATATGCATTATTATAATTTTATAAAAAAGAAGTTTAAATAATTAAAAATATTATTTTTTGTCCAATAATGTGACTTCTTCAGCATTGAAATCTCTAAGATTTAGCTATTTAATTTTCTTAACTTTCCCACAGCAATATAATTTCTAATTATTTTCTAGGCATCTAAAGTTTTTTATTCAAAATTATTCTCCATATTTTCTCCTTAAACATCATGCTGCTTATCCCTTGCATCATATTTCATTTTTATAAGCAAATAAACTTCAGCCTGGCCTACGTTGTTTTCTTTCTTATTTCTTTCTCGCATATCTCCTAAACTTCCCTTCAAATGCCTTCTCCGTGCATTTTCATACCATATATAATTTCCATTTTATCATTTTTGGTCTTATATATGAGATTCTATTTGCATGACCCCTTCTTTCAACAATCCTCCAGGGCAGTTACCATATATCAATCTCATTGTTTCACTGCACAATTAGGTTTATAAATATGTGTTCAAACCATGCTTTTAAAATTATTTTTAAACAGAATGTGCTGATAATTTATCATTTCAGTTCTGTATATCCCATATTTTCCATCATTATCCAATTGCCTTCTGTGTATCAATTATTTGAAAACAATGACTAAGTAAGTTTGGAAAATTAGGTAAATTTGTTTACTCTGAGCTCTCTCTAAAGCACATAAGCAATTTACAAATAATGGGGGTGTTTGTCTTCATAAGGTGCTATTCATGGTCAGTAGTGAGTATAAATCATCAATACATGGGTCTTGACTGTCTCAAGATCTGGGGACTAACATATAATGATCACTGACCGACTTTAATAAATTTAGTAATCAGATATGTATTAGATTCGATTTTTGTGTTCGGACAGGCAAATTCTACCCCTCTAATTAAAAAGTGATTATTATCACTTGTTTCATTTTGTTTTAACAAAGCAGAATGCCATTTTCAAGCATGTTTTCTCTATCATGAAATACATCATTAAATTTTTGCTAAAATATATTTCTCAGGATTTGATATTGATTGTAGAGAAAAATAGGACACCCTAACATATGATAAATTATAGTTAAGTGCCTGAGTACTTTTGGTAACCTTCTACTAGTCATCTCAGTGTGTTATTAATTTCTCAGAATATTTCATGCATATGTTTTAAAGCCAGTTGGGTAATAGATATTTCATTTGTTATATCAAGTTTAAGCAGTCCAAAATATACTCTCAGGAAGCATAATTAGATGGTGGTTTATAAAATTGCCTTAATATATAAATAGAACAAAACTAAGTCAAGTGAACAGAAGATAAAGATATGAATGGTTAATGAAAACTCATTTGTATTCTGAGCAGTAATAGTTTAGAAAGAGTTATGATTTTGAAATACATTTAAGCAATATACTTGAAAGATATAGAAACATTTTATGTTTGTTATTGAAATCATGCCATTTTAAATGTCCTTGAAACAACTATGAGCATTGGATGAGAAATATATCCTGCCCAAAGAGAGTGTAAACACCATTTCATATTCTTACCAAATTAAATTAGAACAAGTAAAGGTCAAGGTATCTGTTAGCTGGATATTTTATTATGATTTTATTCATTACATGATCTAAAATCAGGACAAGAAAAAGTTTTCTGATTCTATGTCTGTGCTTAATAGAAATATGGAGAAACAGTTATGCTAAAATTTAAAAATTATGAGGTCAATGAATCATATACTAGTTACAGATTGCTATGACAGTACAATGATAGTGTTATAAAAGAATGTGAATTAAGTAAATATGGGAATCAAACTATCATAATTAACTTGGTGTAAAAATGACTGTAATATTCCAGAGAAAATTTTGAAGAAAAAACTGATTTATCTGTAGTATCAAAAAATGTGAATTTAAAATTTAATTAGTTTAAGTTAACAATATAAATATGCTGCCATGTGTGCACATGTAATTTAGCAAAAAATAGAGTTCAAATATTTGAAATATTAAAATTATTATGGAAAATAAATTTTTGATTATTGTTAACATGACTTAAAACAAAGATTATTTCTTTAATCACTTCACTATCACCAAAAGAAGAATGAGAGCAAGAGCAAAAGCTAGAAAGAGATTCATCATATTTTTAAAGACATGTATTTCAGTGTAAAATACATGTTAATAATAAAATACTGGTAAGTCTAGAAAGCTTCCCTGGTGGCTCTGATAATAAAGAATCTGTCTGCAATGCAGGAGACCTGGGTTCGATCCCTGGGTGGGGAAGAGTCCTTGGAGAAAGACATGTCAACCCACTCCAGTATACTTGCCTGGAGAATTCCCATGGACAGAGGAGTCTGGCAGGCTACAGTCCATGGGGTCACAAAGAGTCTGACATGACTAAGTGACTAAGCACACAGTAAGTCAAAATAGAAGGCAAATTTTTAATTTTCTTTGCCCAAAGTTACACATAATTTATGCATTTGTAACTCACCATAATGGGCCATGAATAATTAAAAAAAATAAATAAAATCAAGAGTCCAAATATTTTATAAATCAAAATCCTGGGGCAGAGTGAACTTTGATACTAAAGAAGAAAGGAACCTGCAAAGATTTTTGAGTTGTGAGAGATTTTGTGAATGCTTTCATACAAATTATTTTATTTTCTCCACGTAAATTCAACAAAATCTATAAAACTAACCCCACAACTCTTGTAATGTATTCTGTGAGATGTATTTATTGATGATATTTGGCAAACAAGTGTTTTTTTCAGTTAGTATTAGAAGAGGTAGCTTATCAGAAATGAAATGTCTTCTACTTTACCAAATTTTCCCCACTCAACAAAATAAATCATACTTCTAAAAATGTACTAAGAATGAAGAAATGCAATAAGCATATCCTACCTATAAGAAATTTAACTTTCAGTTTTCTGCAGGGAGGAACGTGGACTGAATGAACAAAGTATAATACTGGTGATGCAATAATAAGAGTTTAGTATTTAAAAGGGTTATGGGAGCAAAATAACATGTTGAAAGTTTTGGAAAGGCTTCTTTGAATTGGCAAAATGTGTACTGTACCATAATTGTAATTTGAATGCCTGTAATTAAGGGTTTAAATTATCCTATATTTTTGTCCTTTCATTGGTCAAATGAAACTGACTTCCAACTCATTTATCTCCGATCTGTTATTGGTAACAACCCTTCCTCAATTATTTCTGTGATTTCTTTGACCAGTAGTTGACACTGAGTTTTTGTTACGTACGATTTCTACAGGTTTTGGAAACACCATATACTCAAGACACGTCAGTATAGTGCTATTTTCTTCCCTCCAAACATCATTCTATGGCTTATCACTTAAACCTAAATATTTATCAGAAGAGATTCCTGTATTCACTTGCACACAGTAAATAAAAATTAATGTTACTCTTCTTAGAGCTGAGTTGAAATAAGGTTGTGACATTTCTATAGTCAGCATATGAACTATCATTTATTCCTTCTGACTTCAGTTTTAAAACCCATCATTAGCTAATAAACGTTGGAAGCCACTTTAGCACAAAGTACAGTGAGAAATTTGTAAATGTCTTTCCTAAATTGGTAAAGAGGGTCATATGGATGTTTACTTTCAGAAAAAGTTGAATGGACCTAGAATTTTCAATCTATCTTGTTTTTGTTTTACCTCCCTCACAAATGTAAGTGCTTTCAGAGGAGCTTGTAATATCTGAACAGTAGTGCAGAAATAGGCTTCCTTCTTAACTTCCCTACACACACACACACACACACACACACACACACACACACACACACACACACACACCCCACACCAAACAACAGACAATCAAGCTGTAGCTATTTCTACTATGGGGCTTCTCTGGTGGTTCACTGGAAACAACCCATCTGCAATGTAGGAGACATGAGTTCAATCTGTAGGTTGAAAAGATCCCATGCAGAAGGAAATGGCAAGCCACTCCAGTCTTCTAGCCAAGAAAATCCCATGGACAGAGGAGCGTGGTGGGCTACAGTCCATGCGGTTGCCAAAGAGGGAGACACAACTTAGCGATAAACAACAAAAACTACGATTTCTACTATGCTTATTAAATTACCATTTATCATCTTGACAGGCTTTCTAGGTGGTGGTAACAGTAAAGAATCTGACTGGCAGTGCAGAAGACATGAGAGACTCAGGTTCAATCCCTAGGTAGGGAAGATCCCCTGAAGGAGGAAATGGACAAACCACTCCAGTATTCTTGCCTGGGAAATCCCATGGACAGGAAGCCTGGTGGGTATCAGTCCATGAGGTTGCAAAGTGTCAGACACAACTGAAGCGACTTAGCATGCACGCACATTATCTTGACAGCAAAAAAAATTTGATTGCTATCTCTCTTTAATTCTTGGGATTCAGGAGAAAGCATAGGTAAACTCAGGTAAGTTATTAGCTGTTTTAAGTTCCTAATATTCAATCAATTTAAAATAAATCCAACAACAACAAAACAATAACAAAACTAAAATCATCAGAGACAAGGATTAAAATATTGGTAGTAGGTCTCCACATTACCATAATCAACTATTACAGTAAAAATACAGAGAGAGGAATATTGCAAATAATTGTGGACAACAAACATCATAGGGCTATCCTTCTTGAATGAAGGAACACAGAGAAGGAGACCTCTATATTTACCCTGATTTCAGTCTGCAGGCAGTATCAATGTTTGGTGAATTTGTGGAGCACCTGAAACTTTCTCACATTGCTAGCAGCAGTGTATAATGGTATTGGGCTTCGGAGGTGACTCAGTGGTAAAGAATATGCCTGCAATGCCGGAGCCAGGGATCCCTTCCCTGGGTGAGGAAAATCCCCCTGGACAGGTAATGGCAAACCACCCCAGTCCTCTTGCCTGGGAATTTCCATGGACAGACGAGGGGGATGGGGTGCAGGGCAGGGAGCTACAGTCCATGTGGCAGCAAAATAGTCCTACACAGCTTAGCAACTAAACAACAACGTAATGATACACTCATTTTGAAAAACACTTCCAGCATCCGGTGGGAATAGGGCCCCACGCAGACCAGCACTGACCTGGAAAGCCTTCAGAAGCAGCGACCGGAAAGCAGCAGGAGGTGTTGCAGAAAAGGGCTGACGCACAAGGCTCTTCAGGCACACACGGTGCTATTTTCTGAAAATACTGCGAAATGACCCGTTGGTGCCCGAAATCCCTACTGAACAGTCCCCCCAGCTGTGTGAGGACAGACACGGGGTTTATGCCGGGGCCAAAGCTTCCAGCATCCTTCCTGGACCCGCCCTTGTCAACCTGCACCTTGCCTTTCTGCCCCTAGCATCCTCAGCAGACCCCTAATCCACCCATTCCCTGATGCCACTCTGATGGTAGAAATGGGCCAAATTGGCATAATTTTTCTTGTTCATAAAGAGGAGTTTCTGGAAACTCAACCACACATAAAGGCTGAGGGTTGATCTGCTGCTGGCGAATGCGAGTCCCAGCTAGTCCTGCCCCTGCGCCGCTGGGCACTTTGGCAACTTCCGGCTGGAGACTGAGTTGCCTGGGGTAAAGTTAGCTCTCCAACGTGCCTGCTGAGGGACAGGAATCCCAACCCTTTTAGATTCAGTCAGTTCAGTTCATCTCTCTGCTGTGTCCGACTCTTTGAGAGCCCATGAACCACAGCATGCCAGGCCTCCCTGTCCATCACCAACTCCCGGAGTCCACACAAAGCCGTGCCCATCGAATCAGTGATGCCATCCAACCATCTCATCCTCTGTCATCCCTTTCTCCTCCTGCACTCAATCTCTCCCAGCATCAGGGTCTTTTCCAATGAGTCAACTCTTCCCATCAGGTGGCCAAAATATTGGAGTTTCAGCTTCAACATCAGTCCTTCCAATGAACACCCAGGACTGATCTCCTTTAGGATGGACTGGCCGGATCTCCTTGCAGTCCAAGGGACTCTCAAGAGCCTTCTCCAACACCACAGTTCGAAAGCATCAATTCTTCGGTGCTCAGCTTTCTTAATAGTCCAACTCTCACATCCATACATGATCACCAGAAAATCCATAGCCTTGACTAGACGGACCTTTGTTGGCAAAGTAATGTTTCTGCTTTTTAACATGCTATCTAGGTTGGTCATAACTTTCCTTCCAAGGAGTAAGTATCTTTTAATTTCATGACTGCAATCACCATCTGCAGTGATTTTGGAGCCCCAAAAATTAAAGTCTGCCACTGTTTCCACTGTTTCCCCATCTATTTGCCATAAAGTGATGGGACCAGATGCCATGATTTTAGTTTTCTGAATGTTGAGCTTTAAGCTAACTTTTTCACTCTGCTCTTTCACTTTCATCAAGAGGCTTTTTATTTCCTCTTCACTTTCTGCCATGTGGCTTCCCTGGTGGCTCAGAGGTTAAAGCATCTGCCCCCAATGCTGGAGACTTGGGTTCGATCCCTGATTTGGAAAGATCCCCTGGAGAAGGAAATGGCAAGCCACTCCAGTATTCTTGGCTGGAGAATCCCATGGACGGAGGAGCCTGGTGGGCTACAGTCCACGGGGTTGAAAAGAGTTGGACACGACTGAGCGACTTCACTTTCACTTTCTGCCGTAAGGGTGATGTCATATGCATATCCGAGGTTATTTATATTTCTCCCGGCAATCTTGATTCCAGCTTGTGCTTCTTCCAGCCCAGTGTTTCTCATGATGTACTTGGCATATAAGTTAAATAAGCAGGGTGACAATATACAGCCTTGACGTACTCCTTTTCCTATTTGGAACCAGTCTGTTGTTCCATGTCCAGTTCTAACTGTTGCTTCCTGACCTGCATACAGGTTTCTCAAGAGGGAGGTCAGGTGGTCTGGTATTCCCATCTCTTTCAGAATTTTCCACAGTTTATTGTGATACACACAATCAAAGGCTCTGGCATAGTTAATAGTCTTAACCAGGGCCAAATGAAAGGCAGCCAGAAGGGAAGGTTTTAACTTAAAGAGACCCAGGATTCAACTAGACTGACTGGGACTGGAGTCTCTATAGAGATGCAAAAAAACTTAGTGGATGTTATTTTTCCACTTTGCATAAACTGAGCAGTTAAAAAAATAAAAATAAAAACACTTGGCAGCTTCTTTTGAAATTAAATATAAAGCTGTGTTATGACCTGAACATTTTTAGTAGAAGTAAAATCATAAATCAAGAAAAAGATGGTGGTTTACTGGCAAAGTTGTCTCTGATTTTTGAAACCCCATGGAGCAGGCTCCTCTGACCATGGGATTCTCCAACAAAAATACTTGAGTGTGTTGCCATTTCCTACTCCAGGAGATTTTCCTGACACAGGGATTGAACCGAGGTTTCCTGCATTGTAGGCAGATTCTTTACAGACTGAAAATGGTATAGGAATATTCTAGAAACTTTATTAATAAATCCAAAGCTGGTACTAGTGCAAAAACTGTGAGTAGAAGATATATTTTTTCTTCTATTTGTGGTAAGAGATGCTGTGATCTCCATGGTGATTATACCCTCAAGAATTAAACTTCTATTTTTTTCTTAAGACTTTTTTTATACAAGAGTTTTGGTTTACACAAAACTGAGAAGGAGTGCAGAGCTTCCCCACACATCCACTGGTCCAAGCTAGTCTTGTTTTTGGCTCAGTGCTTGGTCGGGAGTATTGGTTTTACTTAAATGCATTCTTCCCATGGTCCATAACATGGCTGCTTCTAGTGATCATTGCTTCATGAGCTTCATTTGTATTCAGTGGAGAGACTGATGTCCTATGAATCACTAAGGAAAAGGAAATTTTTGTCCTACAACACTGTCCTTAGATCTTACTGCCCTAAAAAGAGTTCAATTTCCGTATGATCAGTCCAATCACTATTAATGTGAAGAAATTACGTTCCTTGGTTTATATTGATTGGCTCTCTCTGGGGTGCAATTGAATGGGAATAACAGTCTCAAAAAATGCTTTAGAAATAAAAATCATATAGCTACCTTCTTAGTGACAATGTTAATCTAATATAATGTGTGTGCTCAGTCCTGTCTGACTCTTTGAGACCCCATGGACGATAGCCCGCTAGGCTTCTCTGTCCATGGAATTTTCCAGGCGAGAATACTGGAGTGAGTTGCCCTTTCATTCTCCAGGGGATCTTCCCAAAACAAGGATCAAACCGGCATTGCTTGCCTCTCCTCTTTTGCATTGGCAGGTGGATTCTTTTTTTTTCTTTTTTTCATTTATTTTTGTTAGTTAGAGGCTAATTACAACATTGTAGTGGTTTTTGTCATACATTGACATGAATCAGCATGGATATGTATTCCCCATCCTGATCCCCCCTCCCACCTCCCTCTTCACCCAGTTCCTCTGTGTCTTCCCAATGCACCAGGCCCGAGCACTTGTCTCATGCATCCAGCCTGGGCTGGTGATCTGTTTCACCCTTGATAATATACATGTTTCGATGCTGTTCTCTTGAAACATCCCACCCTCGCCTTCTCCCACAGAGTCCAAAATTCTTTACCACTGTACCACGATATTGATAAGAGCATTTTCAGAGACAGTAGATTACTATAGTTGGAGGCCCCACATGGTTGCCTATAAAAAACAAGCAAACAAAGCCCCACAAATTTAAGCTTAAGTTTTTTTTTTTTCTTTGAAATTAAAGAGATGTACCCAAGCCAGGTTATGCCAGCTTTATTTATCTTACATATATAAGCCTAGATGCAGCCATTTGGTAAAGGAAGTAGAAAACATCTATGAAAATTACATCTGAGGGTTTTAACATCAGGTTGCTTTTCTTAATCTGTGCCTTAATTTTAAAATGTCAAAGGTGTATGTCTGCAAGTAAAAGCTGTGCTTTAACTGAGAAAACTGAAAATTATGAAACGCATTCGGCTTTAGTGTAGAAATAATTCTTACTAGCACAGAGAAAATAAAATTTTCTACATGAACTTCTTGATTTCATGGTTATTCTGGCTATTTTAATTGTATATTACTTGAAAGAAAAAGATCAAGCTTCCAGCTGTGTTGAAGGGTGATAGACTGCTATTCAAATGTTTAAATTCCCATCTTGTGCTTTACATTGTTGACAGGAAACAAGGCATGTTAATCCTGAAGTGGCTCGCTTTTAAGAGGCCATCTGCAATCACACTGGGTGGTTTGTAGGCAGTTGGTATGAAAAAGTCACTCAGCTCATTAGTGGTCCAATTAGCTGATATGTAATGCAGCACTCAGGCAAGTTGTCTGGACTGCCGTGTAAAATCTAGGCAGGATTCTCAGCTATGGAAACTGCTAGAGACAAGAAGCAGGGGGACATCCCAGTGCAGAAAGTTACCTAGAAACTATTCTTCAAATGTCAATGAGTCATCTAATATTCCACTGAGAATATATAATTTTTCTAGATAGGAATCCTCATCAGATTGTGATATCATTCCAAGTCACTATTAATATCGGATACATTTGTGCTAAGTCACTTCAGTCGTGCCCCACTCTTTGTGACCCCATGGACTGCAGCCCACCAGGCTCCTCTGTCCATGGAATTCTCCAGGCGAGAGTACTGGCAAGGATTGCCCTCTTCCCTCTTCTAGGGGATCTTCCCAAACCAGAGTTCGAATGCACATCTCTTATATCTCCTGCATTGGCAGGTGAGTTCTTTACCACTAGCGCCACCTAGGAATCCCTCACATACATACAGTTTTTATGAACAAATGCAGAAAGTAAGGCCTGGTAAAATTCTTCCTGACCCACTCGTATTAGCATGAGAGTTCCTTCTAGAAAACTCCTGACAGGGACAGAACATTCATTATTTCACCTAGGCAGCCTCAATTGTTTGAAATTTCTTCCCATATTGAGATGAAATCTAACTTCCATGCAACTTCCACTTACCGGTCCTTTGGAGCTACAGAGAATAAATTTAGCCTATTTTCCACATTACTCTTCTTCAGATAATGGAAGGCAGTTATCAGTTGGATATGAGGTTTAAAAATACCTTGTTAGTGAATGAATTGGGTAATGTTCTTTTTGTTGCAAGCAACACAAATCAATTCTGGCTAGTTTAAGCCAAGAAAAAAAAAAATTTTTAAGACAATGGGTTTCCTGAGGTAGGAGGAGGAATTGCACAACCCAGGCATGGGAAAGAGGAATCCATGGATCGTTCAGGGAATTGCAAGAGCAGCAGTCAGAAGCTGTTGTTTCTAGGCACCATTATTTACTTTTAATGTACATTTAATTCATGACAAATTTTGATGTTTTGGTATGCATATGTACTTTTTTAAAAATGAAGATCAGTTTAGTTTGACGGAAAAAAAATTAAGCCTCTTCATTTATGGTCTGAGATGTGTTATGCTGTACACAAAATGGTGTGATGAATGAAACATCCTTTGTGCCTCTAAGTAAAACTTCCACACTTGAGTTGATGGACTTTATGAACCAAAATTAGACAAAAAATAAAAATGAGTGCTCATAAACTAATTATTGAGCTTGAAAAGGAGAATAAAGAATACATTTTCATGGAACATAACCAAAATTTCCCTGACTGAAACCATACCAAATGATCTTACATCAAGCACTAAATCTCATGTAATGTTTCAGTCGATGTATCACATAAGTAGGTAAAGAAAAGAATGTCAAAACAAAAACACACATATTCACTCTGGCAATGCAAAGAAGGAAGAACAGTTTTTAAACATTTGTATTTTTGTTTATTTATCTACAGGAAGATACACTCATTTACCTGAGGTTTGTGAAGACATGACTAGGAGGCAAAAAGGGATATCTCTGACTTCTAGCCTGCAGAACTATGGGAAAATAAATTTCCCATTTATGCCATCCAGTCTGTCATACTCTGTTGTGGCAGTTCTAGTAATTTAATAAAATTTACAGCAAGAAACAGCAATGTAGATGTTGTTTTAGTAATATTAATGAAAATTGTTTTGTGTTTCTATTACTGTGGTCAGATTTACTTGGTATCTCTTAATATTTCCTTGATAACATTTCACAATTATAAATATAAAAATGCATATACATGTAAATGGGCTTCCCTGGTGGCACTCGTGGTAAAGAATCTGCCTGCCAATGCAGGAGATGTAAGAGACACTGGTTTGGTCCCTAGATTGGGGAGGTCCCCTGAAGGAAGGCATGCAACCCACTCCAGTATTCTTGCCCGTAGAATTCCCATGGACAGAGGAGCCTGGCAGACTACAGTCCATGGGGTGACAAAGAGTTGGACATGACTGAAGTGACTTAGCATGCATACCTGTATATATTATTTTAAAAGGAGTAATAATATATCCAAAGTGCTCTATACCTAGATTATTTTCCCTAGAGATATCCTAATAAGAGTGTTAAAGTTCAAGCGCAAGACAAGTCTAGCAGACATTGAAGATTACATTTTTTTCCTGATTAATTGCCATTAACATAGAACATGACTAATTGGCTGATTTTATAACCAGTGCTGTTATCATTGCATTTAACATCAAACATAATATTTATTTTGCTGATATCAGCAATTGCATTATCCCTGTTGTTCATTGGGGATAGATGTCTGCAGTTTTAATTTCTTACAGTGTGTTTTTCTGGCTTTTTTTATTTTTTAATCATGGCAATTCTGGCTTTATAGAATGTTCTGTCCTTTTCAAGTTTTTAGAGGCATTTGAGAAGCACTGGTATGATTATTCTTTTTATGTTTGGTAGAATTAACTAGTGAAGCCATCTGGTCCTGGGCTTTGAAATGATTTTTAAATTAGAAACAAAAAATAAAGAATAAGGAATACACTAATATTATATTTTATCATGTTAAAATCTCAAAATATGTTTGAGTTAGTGTGTTAAAAATTATAATAAATAACTATTTTAAAATATCAGTTTGTCCCATGTAAAAATCATATAATTACTTCAATAATAATTTAAAACAGCTTATAATAAATTTATATACCATCCTTGATTTTTTAGATTTACATGGTACAAAATGGTTGTTATGAGTTGATGTTATGAGTTGTTACAAGTGTTCCTCCAAAATGTATACGTTGGAGACCCAGCCCCCAATACTTCAGAATGTAACCTCCTGGAAGATAGGATCCTTACAGAGATAAGTTAAAACAAGGTCATTATGGTGGATATTAATTCAATATGACTGGTGTCTCTATTAAGAAGGGAAATTTGGACACAGAGCCATTCTCATGATGAAGGTGATAAAAAGAGACTTAATGATTTGGCTTTCTATGAGAAAGAAGAAAGGTGTGGGTCAGATCCTTCCCTCTTAGACCTCAGAAGGTACCAAGCCTCTGGACGTCTCGATTTTGGACTTCTAACTTACATTTCAAAATAACAGATATCTGTTGTTTAAGCTGCCCAGCTTGAGATGCAGGCATCCTCCTCTTTTCAAATGTTCACTGTACACTACTTCACTTTTACAAAAGACCCGCATCAGTACCTGTTGTCACTAACTGAAAAAGGATTCAAAGAGAATTTTCACAAATAAAGGTGAAAAGAGAGAACAATGCTCAGCGTTGGTTTTGTCGTCAGCAGTTACTGAGGCAAGATGCGTCCTGAGCACCAAGTGTCGCGGCAGCAAAGAGTGGCACTGCCCATCTCCTGACCTGGAAACTACACTTGGCATCATGACCTCAAACTGACATGGTTTTGAACTGTGTCTGTGAGCGTTTATGCTTTATCTCCTTTTATTTTGTGCATCAGTCAGTAAGATACGACTAAAGGTAGTTGTTTCTTCTACTTCCTGTATGCCGTTTCAACTTAAGAAAGATGTCATAGGATTGTTCTGCTTCTGGATATTGGGGAAATCTGAACTTAAGTTCAGTTAAGTCAGTCCTAGAAATTTAATAAATTGGTTTTTATGAAGTATCTACAGAGTGAGGTCATCATTTTATTTCACATGTAACTAACTCTTAAACTATTACACTATAGTTTACTCATGCTAAAATATAAATGCATTATCTAATGATGAACAGTACAATTTAGATTGAGGTATATATTGTATTTGCATTTAGAGAAACATATAGTTACGGATATACATATTGATTTTCAAATGAACTTGACAAATTAAGCACTTATTTTATTTTATTTTATGTTTTTATCTTTCACCCAGAAATATTTTATTTCTACCCAGTCTCTCTGTGCCACAGGTCCTAAGGGACTTCTGTAGCATTCGGAGATCTGGAGTCAACTGCTGACCAGGGTCCTCATCTGCATAGAGATGCTTGTTAGTTGCCGTGGGGTACAGACTTCATTGTTGTGTAAACAAAGGTAAACCTGGGTTTAGGCTCCTAGGACATCAGACAGAGGTCCTCAGGGATTTTAGGTATGTCCTGCTTATCTTTTTTTTTTTTTTTCTCATTTATTTTTATTAGTTGGAGGCTAATTACTTTACAATATCGTAGTGGTTTTTGCCATACATTGACATGAATCAGCCATGGATTTAAGGAAACCAGATCTGAAAGAGACACGTGCACCCCAATGTTCATGGCAGCACTGTTTATAACAGCCAGGACATGGAAGCAACCTAGATGTCCATCAGCAGACGAATGGACAAGGAAGCTGTGGTACATATACACCATGGAATATTACTCAGCCATTAAAAAGAATTCATTTGAATCAGTTCTAATGAGATGGATGAAACTGGAGCCCATTATACAGAGTGAAGTAAGCCAGAAAGATAAAGACCAATACAGTATAGTAACACATATATATGGAATTTAGAAAGATGGTAACGATAACCCTATATGCAAAACAGAAAAAGAGACAAAGATGTACAGAACAGACTTTGGACTCTGTGGGAGAAGGTGAGGGTGGGATGTTTTGAGAGAACAGCATCGAAACATGTATATTTTCAAGGGTGAAACAGATCACCAGCCCGGGTTGGATCCATGAGACAAGTGCTTGGGGCTGGTGCACTGGGAATACATGTAAATACAAATTAAGCACTTTAAATTAAATTTGTATTCCACCATATTTAGGAAGAAGAGTTGTTTTTATTTTGCTTAATTACTGGAAAAGTAAATTACACTTTAAAGCATCTATGATATATTCAGACCCTCATGATTTCACTTTGATAAACGTGAAAAGATTAGGAAAAACTAAAAATCTTTCTTACTTACAGAGAGTACTGTTTATTCTTCTTTTAACTTAGACCTAGTAGTCCTGAAAAGTTTAGCTGGTCATATGTATTATTTGAATCAAACAAGTGAAAGACGAACATTTTCTAATTCACCAAATACTCCACGATAAGAAATCTGATGAAAATTGAAACAAGTGCCATTTCTAAAGTAGCCCTATACTAAACATGTAAAGCTCTTATCAGTGGCCTTCACAAATATTGTGATGATTGTGATTGTTTCCGTGGTGTAGCAATTTTTAAAACATAAGGAGAGAAAAGATGTTTTACAATTAATTATTCAGAGCTAATATAAAACATAGTCTCATTTGAACTTTACACTTTTTCCTCCATTGCTTCTGAAAAGTTCAGAGCTATTTGACTTGGTTTTCTATGATATCAACCATTGGGGTGGAAACACTCCCTTAAATGAATTCTTCAGGCTATTAGCTTAGATATGCCCCATTTATTTGTGCTCTGCTATTTTCCTGTACATATATTAGAGACTATGTAAGTAGATTCTATTACTTTCCATTACTCTCTGACCATTCAGTCTGTGATTTTGTAACTAAGGAATTTTATTATAAGATCAAAGAAACCTGTATCTAAAACATAATTTTAGAGGCATAGAATATGTACATAAATGTTTAAAATGCTTTGCTTTAGCACTATTTGAGGTGTCTAGATGTCGAACAAACTAAATAGCGATGTCGAACAAACTAAATTTCTAAGGATCATGTTATGTTAAAAGATAATCATTATCACAGCAGTGTGTTCAAAGTCACTATATAATAATTCAGTTCAAGATTTTCTCACTAGCATTTTGCCCGGAGACTTGGCATAGACATTTTCTAAGGAAGTATATGCATCAACTATTTTATTTCCTTGAGTACACTCTGAAACACATGAGAAAAGAAAAACTCAGCTTTGTGTGTGCATTCATATGAATTTGTATCTGGTTATGTGGTTGTGTTTATAAACAAATTAACTCCATCTTATTTAGTGTTTGTCAACAACTAACAGATATGAGGTTTTATCCTATTTGCAAGCTAACAAGTTATCCTGCTACAGTTTCACATGTATCCTAGAGAAAGGCATGAAAAGCTGTGTCAGGGACAAGGCATTTATTACTCAGAGCAAGAAAAGTTGCAAAACACCAGCACTTTCTTGTGCCAACTCTCCGAACCTCAGCTCCTACAATGTGATGAGAAGAAGACCAAGATACACCCCCCAAAAAATCAACGCTACATTAAAGGAGAGGAATTCTCTGTTTAGGAAATTCGAATTGTTATACTGTGCAGTTGGGCTTCGCTGGTGGCTCAGACGGCATAGAATCTGCCTGCAATTTGGGAGAATTCTTTACCATCAGAGCCACCAGGGAAGCCCCATTTGGTATGTAAGTCTGGAAAAAAATTATTTAGTAAATATAAAGAAACATGTAAGAGGTTATTTGGTTCATGTTTCACCTTATGAGGAGTTTGAATTGTAAACTACTCAGGACATCATTTACATACAAAATTCAATGACTAGAATTTTACCAATATATTTTGGAGATATTGTTGAAATTATTTTTGACAGAGAAAGAAATTTTTCGAATTATTTTATTTGTACATTAAGCCCAGTTATTTATCTCTGACAACTAGATAATTTACTTAAGTAAATGTCACCTGTAGTGTTCATTTTGGACTTCCAAAGTGGCTCACCAGTAAAGAATCTGCCTGTAATGCAGGAGATATGGGTTCAACTCCTGTGTTGGAAAGATCCCCTGGAGGAGGTCCTGGCAGCCCAGTACAGTATTCTTGCCTGAGGAATTCCATGGACAGAGAAGCTTGCCAGGCTACAGTCCATAGGGTCACGAAGAGGTGGACACGACTAAAGTGACTGAGTACACATGCTCACATATGTAGTGTTTATTTTTTCCAGGTTAATAAATCCTAGAGATTTAATTAGGGGCTGCCCTAGGAGCTCAACTGGTAAAGAAACTGCCCACAATGCTGAGACCCCAGTTCAATTCCTGGGTTGGGAAGATTCCCTGGAGAAGAGAATGGCAACCCACTCCTGTATGCTTGCCTGGAGAATTCCCATGGACAGAGGAGCCTGGTAGGCTCATGTGTTTGTGTTTCTAAATAAGTTTCTGAATAGAATTTTTTTGAATTTTCCCCAGATTACCATATGTATTTTAAAGAATACTGTACTATTCATTTTTATTTCCTGTTCCAGTAATTTTGTCACTTGTAATCAAATAGAAAATGCTGATTGTTGAAGTGTACCAGACATTGACATAGCTGGGCCATACAAATTCAAGTGTATGCAGTTTGGATTTTGTGTTGCCATGATTCCTACATACATTCACCTTACTGTCTATGAAAGAGAGTCATTAAATAGCAATAATAAAAATCACATAGATATGTGTGTATGTGTGAATATATATATGTACATATGTATATATATGTATGTGTATATATGTATATATATATATACACATTTGTGTGTTTAATTTTGATTCATACATGTATAAATATGGTGAACTGGGCTGTTCTGACTGAACCCCAACTCAAGCTTACATGACCTAACCCCCCTAATGTAACCCCACTATTATATTGGGTATACCATAACATTTAAAACATACTTTGTGGCTGCAATTTAAATAACTGAAACCTCGCATCATACAAATTAAGAATCAACTCAATATAAAAGGACACTAGAAGATTATGGGGTTATGGGAACCAGATGTATATTAAGAGTTGGCATCTGAGAAATAAGACAAACTGGAGTCTATGAACTTGGAAAACAAAAAAATCCCATGAAATGAAGAGGGAAAAAAGAAAGATCAATGAATAACTTAGTGGATATTAATGAAGAAGGAAAAAGAGAAATCAGTGACCAAAAAAGCATAAGTAGAATAGTTATCATAAATGCAAATATATCTATCAACAATCATAAGAGACAGAAATATATATTCCATATATTTACAGAAAAAACAAATAATAGGAGGTTCACATAGCAATACAAGTTTTACTACTCCTTTATATAACTGTCAATTCTTTTCCTCAAATTTAAGAATATATTAAAAAAAGAAATATTATTTTATAATGCTAGTACAATCTTTAGGAACAATGCAAGGAAAATATAAAAACATCACACAGATCACATGCCCTGATGGTAAAAATGTATACTATAATAAAAGTATAATGAACTATAACTTTAGAAATGACATGCATGTACTCTCAAATAAATATTGAGTAAAAGAGAAAATCATAGGTGAGACTTAGAAACATTTACTCTAAAATTAGTAAAAGTTCTCTGTATGAAAACTTGTAGGCACAGCTATAGCATTCGCAGAATAAACAAAAAGGAAGGAAAAAAATATATATGTGAGCATAAAAGCAAGAACAAAAGTGAGAAAGACCACCAATGATCAAAAAGAGAAAACTGTATATTGTGAAATCATTGAATCTGCAAAACTGTATGTTGTAAAATCAAAATCTGAAGACAGAACTCTTATTTTCTTTCGCATACTCATCTTTGATTACTCTAAATTTATTCAACCCAGCAATTTTAATAACATTTTGTTAAATCTTTAAATACTAAGCAATTACTTTCTATTTTAAAGATATTAAGATAATATTAGATAAAGAATAAGCAAACAAAATCACTTTGTAATGCTAGTAAAATCTTGAAACTGGTCGGAGGTAACAGAAGAAAATTTAAAAAATCTGTCATTAAAGTTGCAATATTTGTAAATAAATTGCAAGCAACTCATATTCTATAATATATGACAAATAAAAATAGAGAATTACTAGGTAGCATTTAATTGAAGAATGAAGCTATTTTAGCATTGTATGTTATAAATTAAACATTAAAAAACTAACGCGCTAATTTGCTATGATTATCAAATTAGATACTGAAGAATGTCAATGAATTCTGATGCTAATTTTTGGTAAAAATCAGAAATATTAAAATAAAATTAAATATCATGAACTATGGTAAGCGTCCCATATGGCTCAGATGGTAAAGAATCTGCCTACAATGCGGGAGACCTGGGTTCAGTCCCTGGGTTGGGAAGACCCCCTGGATGAGGGCATGGCAAACCACTCCAGTATTCTTGCCTGGAAAACCCCCATGGACAGAGGAGCCTGGTGGGCTGCAATCCATGGAGTCACAAAGAGTCATACATGACTGAGCGACTAAGCACATTTTAGACTACTTAGATTTTAAAAACTTAGAAAAATACTAAATAAAACATTATACTCAATAGCAAATTTTAAATTTATCTATTAAATCAACAAAAACCTAAGGATTTTTATCAATACTAGTTTGAACAGTAAACCAGATTTCCTATCAAATATCAGGTATTTGACGAAGTCTAACTACTGGGAAGCTTATAGAGTGAATCAGCAATATTTAGTAATCTTGAAAATACTTCTATTTACCAGAAATTTTGCTTTTAGGCATATTGTCCAAAGAATCTCTTGCACACACATGTCGGGATATGTGTGATACTGTTTATAGCAGTAAAATTTGGAAAAACATGACTTGTCCACCAATATGGGACAAGATCATTAAATTATAGGACATTATAAAGTAGAATGCTATATGGCAGCTAAAGAATAGAACATAACCATACCACATATTTTAATATTATTAGTCTTAAAGCAAAATGTTAATCGAAGAATCAAGAAGTTGTCAGGATATGTACATGTGAAAACACACAGGCCAACTTGAAACACACATAAACACACAAATAAAGCCTATGTGTGGTTTATCAATGTACATACAGCAGCAGCATAAAAACAAAATTTTCTGTTCTGTGTGGACCATGACCAGTGTTCAAAAAGATAAGATTAGATGAATAGGTGTGCTTCTTCAGGTCTCTCCTGATTCAGGGAGAGAAGTTAAAGAGTCCTGCCTTTTTCTTCACTTGGCTGTTGATAGACTGCAGGTAAGCGCTGTTTCCAGATGAGAAAATTCACCTTGTCTGGAAATAGTCAACTGTGATCTCCATGCCTAGTAGGCCAGAACGAGGAAGATATTTCAGTCTTGCCCTGACTCTGACTTTAACCTGAGTCTGGGGTTTTTTTCCCTTTGGTTCTCTAGGCAATGCTAATTTATTTGCTTGACTTGCCATAACCAATCTAATAAAGATCACACTTTCAAATGTTAAAAATGATTGAGACACACTAAAGGCAGAGATGAATACCTGTGTATCTCAAATTAACACCTGAGAAAAGTTTTTTCAGAATTTTTTTAAAGGCTGAAGTTGTTTCATATGTACACTCAAAAGATGAGCTCTCCATATTGAGCAAAATACACAATCATAAAATATGACAAAATAATGTTAATTTTGATCCATTTTATTGATTTCAAAAGTGTCTCATTTTTATAGAACCATGCATTTACTGGAAAGGAATGAAAACAAGAGTATCTGCACTAGCCAATTCTCCATACTTTGACATTCACCAGTTTTTCTTCATTATCTGTTTAACAACTCAGTGATAAGTATCCTACCATTCTCACCCTGGAGGTAACCTTCTGAAGCTATTACAGGGTAGCAGTTCTAATTATTGTAAAGCTTTTATGACATTACACACATCTGCTTTGCAAAATCTCTATACTTCAGAGTCACAGGTAAAATATCTAAATTCTATTTGCAAAGGAAGCATTTTAAATATCTGAAATATCATATTTGTCTGAAATTTCACCCAGTCTAATAAAAATCTCCCTTAGAACTCCTATGGCAAGGTTTCTTTCCTCTCTATCCTTACTGCTATCACTTGGAAGAAATCCAGCTTAACAATATTCCTGTTAAATTGTGCTTATGAGTACTATGTGTGACAGTTCAATTGAAGTCTGAGAATCAGGCCAAGAGCAGATAGATTAGAATTGTGTGAAAAATATTTACCATTTAATGGTGTTATCATGATTAATCTATTTCTTTCTGTCTCTAAAAAGAACCAAATGTACTGCTTGCCTGTGTTTTGCATCCAGTTTTTTGTGCAAAGCACAGAAAAAATTTTTCTCTACAGCTATTAGGCTTAAATTTCTTTGTTATTATTTTCGCAGTCAGATCATAATGGTGAGCCATTAAACTGTACTTTATATGAACTGTTCCACCCAGTAACTGTACAATTTTTAAACTATATGTCTTTACTAAATTTCAGGCTTTTGAAAAAAATTTATCAACTTGTCATATTTACTATGTTAGTTATTTTCTTTAGGTTTGTGCCATCTGCCAATTTAAACAATGTCTTCCTAAATCCAATTTTTTTGAAAAGACGAGGTTGAAGAGAGAGATTTACTAAATTGATCTCTTTCTTTGTATTCCCAGAATCTAGCAATATTTAGTGACAATGAACTGATATTTATGTAATGATGAATCCTTAGTTAGGGGACTCCAGTTCATTCATCACTAGATTTTCAGTTGGAGTGGTTAACTATCTATGAATTTATTTAAATGATTTATGTTTGTTTGTTGCTCAATCGTGTCCGACTCTGCAACCCCATGGACTGTAGCCTGACAGGCTTCTTAGTCCATGGGATTCTCCAGGCAAGAATACTAGAGTGGGTTGCCATTCCCTTCTCCAAAATGATTTATGATTGAGCTCAGATTTTTTTCAAATATCTGAAGTAGAATCTCACTAATGACTTACCATTGATAATGCCTTTTAATCAGTTCCTCTTGCTTCCATCTTCTTCCTATTTCTATTCATCCCGTTTCCTCTTGTTAGATAAAATTTCCTAAGACTCAACTCTGATTAAAATATTGACCAACAGAGAAGCCATATCTAGTGTAAGAGCCTCATTACTAGTTGCACCACATTCATCATAAATTTTTCTTATCTGTCCAATCAAAACTGATGAAATCCTCTGAATTTAATGTTTTTAACCATTCTTAAACTTCTGAAGTTAAATGCAACCCTCTTAAATTACAGATCCCTGACTTCTTGTTGTTTAGTCTCTATGCTGTGTCCAACTCTTTTGCAACCTCATGGACTATAAACCACCAGGCTCCTCTGTCCATGAAATTTCCAAGGCAAGAATACAGCAGTGGGTTTCTATTTCCTTCACCAAGGGATTTTCCTGACCCAGGGATCGAACCTGGGTCTCCTGCGTTGGCAGGCAGATTCTTTATCAGTGGCTTACCTCTGTTGTAAATGACAACAGTTATCAATTACTATGTTGGATGGAATTTAGAGATCAGCACTTTATACAAAATAAAAGTTATACTAATAAAGCTTTCATAATTTCTACTTAATAGTTCCATCTGGAAAGTAAAGCCAGGATTTAAACCCAGGTCTAGCTCACTAAATTAGTGTGTTTGTAATTGTTCTACTTTTTCCTGTAACCTCCCAGAGTATTTTGTCATTTACTTGCATTTCTTCCTTTTATAGTGATACCTAGAGTTATACCCAAGTTCTTTAGACAGTTCATGGGGAAAAGAAAAAAATTCTTCCCTCTTTCTCTTTGTTGTGGCTTTCTCTAATTTCTCCACTGCTCACACTGTCCTCCCCTTTTTTTTCCAAACCTTTCTTCCTCTATCTCTTCCTTTCACTCAATTTATAGTTAAACACTGGATTAAAAAAAGTTAACTTTTCAAATTTTCTCATCAAAAATTGAGGAAGAGTTGGCCCAATTTTCCCTTATTTATTATTTTTCCTCACATTATCCTTAATTTCCTGAACTGATGCTTAAAATGTCATGAATAAAACACTGGGTAGTTCCAAATAGTAATACTTGTTTTACTATTAGTTTTAATTTGATCATACCATTGAAGTTTCTCTAGTTTCTTTACTTTAGTCTTTTTATCTATTAATTAATAATTTGGCAATAATTTTGAAAAAAGCAAATTATTGGTTGATAGCCAGAAACTAGTTTTGTAAATAATAATTTAAGCATGCTTTGTTTGTACCTCAGAAGTTTCTGTCAGGTGTAATCAAAAGTTGTCTTTTAACCATTTCTGTTTCCCAATATGCTTCACCAAGTATCTCTAAAATAAAACACGGACTACAGAAATGGTAAACACTATATACTTGGGATGGAATTCCAGCTGAGCTATTTAAAACCCTAAAAGATGATGCTATTAAAGTGCTGCACTCAAAAAAAAAAATAAAGTGCTGCACTCAATATGCTATCAAATTGGGAAAACATCAGGGGCCACAGGACTGGAAAAAAGTCAGCTTTCATTCCAATCCCAAAGAAGGGCAATGCCAAAGAATGTTTAAGTGTTAGTTGCCCAATTGTGTCAGACTCCTTGCGACCCTATGGACTATAACCCACCAGGCTGCTCTGTCCATGGAATTCTCCAGGCAAGAATACTAGAGTGGGAAGCCATTCCCTTCTCCAGGAGATCTTCCCAACCCAGGGATCAAACCTGGGTCTCCTGCATCACAGGCAGTTTCTTTACTATCTGAGACACCTGGGGAGCCCAAAGACACTGGGCACAGCCTAAAGGGAAAGGTCCCCCTGAGACTCGAACTCAGATCTCTGGATTCAGAGTCCAGAGTGCTCACCATTATACCATGGAACTACGGTATGCTGTATGATGTCTTTCAGTTTTAGTGGTTGGCTGGCTGGTTAGCTTTTGAGACCTCATTCACATGTCATCCAACGTCAGGTCATGTGTCTTTCTTAAGGAGGCTTGATTGTATTAAATCTCTTAATGTGTGTGTGCTTTGCAAAGAACAGTTTGAGATGAGACTAATCCTCAAGTGAATGTGTTTCTCAAGCATCCTCCTGGGTCACATTGACAAATGTCCCACTGCCATAAGCAAGGCTCATGCCCAAGATTGTACTGGAGAAATTGATAGACACACCAATTTCATTAGTCTGTTTATTCATAAATGCATTAGCTCATTTTGCTACCTAGAGAGAAGTGTCAGCATGTCAGGAAGTCAGATGATCATATTATCCTTGGGATTTAGACATGAAGAGTACAGAATGCATGGATCAAAGAACAGAGGACATTGAATATCCAGACAGCTCAGCAAAAGCTGCCTGAAGGCATGTCTACCTTTAGCAGAACAATGCATAGATAAGTCAGTGTGGACATATCCTGGTGCCAATAGCAAAATGTGATCATAGACTCTTTCCTGGAATGAAGATGCTGCCCTGCAGAGGTGATTTTTTGTTCTGATAATAAATTCTGGCTAAATCTATGCAAATCATTATAGTTAACTCACACTAAGTATGTATCTTTATATACATGCACAAGCTTCTGTACACACAAAACCCAGCTAGTCCTGATTAAAGTTGTTAAACAAACACTGATACTTGAATGTTGGATTCATTCTCTTGGAAAGATACTCTTGTTTGTCTTTTCGGTCTTCCTTCAAGTCAAAAGTGGATGTGACTAAGGCTGTTCATATGTAATTCAGGTTTGAATGGAAGCTTCTGGTGCCTACAATATAACTTTACTTTTGCTCTGATGAGTCTGAATGTCACATGAATAAAACTGACACAACTAAATGAACATTTATTTAAGAGATTTTTACCACGAAAATGTCTATCTTAAATCAAGCATATAATCAATAGACAAACTGAGTATTATAATTTATTATGTCTCCTGTCTTTTTAAAATAATCCTCATAGATGACAAATAGTCTCTAAACATAACTATCAAGTGTTTTGTTCTCTGTGCACCTAGAAACTATGCTATTAGCAGTTCTTAAAAATAAAAAAGAAAAGCCTCATCTACGGCTCTGTTACTCTAATTTCACGTAAAATAAAAATGAAAGACTTTTATCAATATATATATATATATATATATATCATTAAAAGAGTGCCTTTCATTGCTTCTAATTACTGGCAAGGCTTTATTCAAAATAAGCCATTTATTCAATAAACTTTTAGTGTTTTTGTATAGGCAAAATATACACAATCTCATAAAAATACTTATGTATTCTGAAACAATGTAATAGCATTATTCCATTTTACCATATATTTATTCATTCTATTGTACTATCACAGAAAGCTCTCTCTAACATTCAACTTCAGTGTTTGCATGTATATTCAAAATATATACGTGCATATTAGCACATGTGTAAATTAACCTATGATTGTTTCCTGCAAAATCTATTTTTAAAATAATATTTTTTCTCTTTTCAAAAATAATTAGTGTCCAAAATAGTGTTCTCCACTTAGAATATATTTATTTTGCACTATAGCAGAATATCTATCTTTGAAAGAAAAATTCACAACCCACTATATATCTAGGGTTTATGAAGATTGGGAGACTCTCAGCTTTACTAAAAAGCATCATCCCCTTAGTTACTAGATGATATCCATTAATGTGCCATTCATATTCAGACATTTATTTGTCTTAAATCAAATTTTGATGTCACATATAACAGGGATATTCTGACCATGGATAAATTTAACATTCTGTTTCAATTCTATTCTAGTTTAGTCCTGTAAAAGTTTATTAGGAAGAAAAATGACTCATCCACTTTTATTTAGATGGTTGAAGCTTAATTTCTTTGTCATTGTGGGACCAAAGTCATCCTTTTCCTGCTAACTGTGTGCTAGGATGATGGTAAGCTTTTTTTTTTTTTTTTTATTAGTTGGAGGCCAATTACTTCACAACATTTCAGTGGGTTTCGTCATACATTGATATGAATCAGCCATAGATTTACACGTATTCCCCATCCCGATCCCCCCTCCCACCTCCCTCTCCACCCGATTCCTCTGGGTCTTCCCAGCGCACCAGGCCCGAGCACTTGTCTCATGCATCCCACCTGGGCTGGTGAGCTGTTTCACCATAGATAGTATACATGCTGTTCTTTTGAAATATCCCACCCTCACCTTCTCCCACAGAGTTCAAAAGTCTGTTCTGTATTTCTGTGTCTCTTTTTCTGTTTTGCATATAGGGTTATCGTTACCATCTTTCTAAATTCCATATATATGTGTTAGTATGTTGTAACATTCTTTATCTTTCTGGCTTACTTCACTCTGTATAAGTGAGGCTTATACATGGTAAGCTTTTAAAGTGCATCCCACTTGCATGGACAGTTCACAGCATGGGTTTTTGCTTTCTTCCAGGTCAGCTGGGATTTGTCTCTCAGATGTCCATTTTTTCTACTAGTAAGAGAAAACACCTTTTAAAGGACTAATGTGATGACATCCACCTGGATACTCATCTTATTTTAAGATCAACTGTGCAGTATAACATAACCTAATCATGGAGTGACATTTTCATCTTTACAGAGGATTATGCAGGGCACATACACCAGAAGGAGGAAGTCTTAGGGGGCATCTTAGTGTGCCACCAGACCTTAATGACAGAATGTTAATGTAGGTGTGAGAAATGTTCTTGTAAAATTTGATCTCTAAAAAAATGCAACATTTTGGAAGAATTTGAAAGGATATGTCTGATTGTACAACTGAAAATTGAAAATGTAAGGGCTGATAGGAATACAAAATGTGAGGATCTTACCATCTATTCTGTTTCCCTAATTGATTTCATGGCATCTTTGTAACAAGACAGCCTATGTCAGATATTTATCAAACTGTTTATTTCATAAATGGGTGCTCACTTTTCCCCGTAAACTAATACTGCATTGCATGGGCCATTCACATTAAATCAATCTTCTTCAACAGCTTCCTCAATTTCGTCTCTTACTAAAAGCAATGTGTTCACAATTCACACAGATTCTGGATTCTCTCTTCATATTTCATTTCTTCTAATGGACTAAGCCCATTCTTTCATGAGCTCATTATTGTTTTATAACATCTTGCTAAATATGTCCTCTATATATTAACCAATATACACTATTAACCTAATTTTTTTTTCTTAAGCTCTTTCCTTATAGTTACAAATTCATTGGGTTTTTGATTGCCATGTCAAGATAAGAAGGCAGCAAGGTAACCAAATAAGTTGTCCTCATTTAATGTATATGAATTTATTTCTTACTTCCCATATCAGGTTCTTGTCAACTTCTCTGGTGTCTCATGTGGTAAAGAATCTGTTTGCAATGTAGGAGACCCAAGTTCAACCCCTGGGTCAAGAAGATCTCCTGCAGAAGGGAATGGCAATCCCTTCCAGTATGCTCGCCTAGGAAATTCCATGGATAGAAGACCCTGGTGAGCTACAGTCCATGGGTTGGCAAAGTCAGACACAAATGAGAGACTAAGCATACGCATATCAGCTTCTTACCACTTACAAGCTGACTGCTAAACCACTGCCATATGTATCAGTTTTTTTGTTCTTGTTACATCCACTACTTGAGGCGAATTCTATACTCATTTTACATGCTCACTGTCACTGGGGTTCACTTCACGACACAGGACCCTAGACTTCTGGAGGTTCTACTATCTTGTGTTATACCCCATCTGGGTGGCCTTCAAGGATGCTACAGAAGGAAGGAGGTAATGAAGATAATGGGCTTCCCTGGAGGCTCAGATGGTAAAGCCTGCAATTTGGGAGACCCAGGTCCAATCCCTGGGTCAGGAAGATCCCCTGGAGAAGGAAATGGCAACCCATTCCAGTACTCTTGCCTGGAAAATTCCATAGATGGAGAAGCCTAAGTGGGCTACAGTTCATGGGGTCGCAGAGTCGGACACGACTGAGCGACTTTATTTTCACTCTCAATGAAGATAATGGTGACCTCCTTCAAAAGGTCCCATGCACACTGCTTCACTCACTGCCCCCAACCCTGCAGCAGGCCACCCCGACCCACACCTCCACCAGAGACTCCTGTACCCTGACAGGCAAGTCTGGCTCAGTCTCCTGTGGGGTCACTGCTCCTTTCTCCCGGATCCTGGTTGCACAAGGTTTTGTTTGTGCCCTCCAAAAGTCTGTTTCCCCAGTCCTGTGTAAGTTCTAGAATCAAATCCCACTGACCTCCAAAGTCAAATTCCCTGGGGTTCTCAGTCCCTTTGCTAGATCCCCACGTTGGGAAATCTGTTGTGGGTCCTAAAACTTTCTTAATTGTGCAATAATTTATTTTGTATAATTGCTCTGCAGCTTGTGGGTCATCTACTCAGTGGCTCTGTGGTGGGGTTAATGGTGACCTCCTTCAAGAGGGCTTATGCCACATGATGTGTGACCCAGGTCTGCTGCACCCAGAGCCCCTGCCCCTGTGGCAGGCCACTGCTGACCTGTACCTCTGCAGGAGATGCTCAAACATGCAAAAGGAGGTCTGACTCAGTCTCTGTGGGCCACGGGTCCTGGTGCACACAAGGTTTTGTTTGAGACCTCCAAGCATCTCTGGCGGGTACGGGATTTGATTCTAAATGTGTTACACCCCTCCTACAATCTTGCTGGGGCTTATCCTTTGTGCTTGGACATTGATGTGTCCATTTTGTGGGATCCAACATTCTCCTGTCAATGGTTGTTCAGCAGTGAGTTGTAATTTTGGAGTTCATAGTCACAGCTATGTTTTTTCCAGTATTCAATTATGGATGTGAGAGTTGGACTATAAAGAAAGCTGAGCACTAAAGAATTGATGCTTTGAACTGTGGTGTTGGAGAAGACTCTTGAGAGTCTCTTGGACTACAAGGAGATCCAACCAGTCAATCCTGAAAGTCCTGAATATTAATTGAAAGGACTGATGCTGAAGTTGAACCACTAAACTTTGGCTACCTAATGCGAAGAACTGACTCATTGGAAAAGACCCTGATGCTGGGAAAGATTGAAGGCAGGAAAAGGAGACGACAGAAGATGAAATGGCTGGATGGCATCACTAACTTGATGGACATGAGTTTGAGCCAGCTCCAGGAGCTGGTGATGGACAGGGAGGCCTGGTGTGCCACAGTCCAGGGTCACAAAGAGTCAGATGCAACTGAACTTAACAAGCAACATCAGGGCTCTATTTTTAAAATAGAAATTGAAAAAAAGTGAAAGTGAAATGGTTACTCCCTCAGTCGTGTCCTACTCTTTGTGACCCTATGGACTGTAGTCCACCAGGAGCCCCTGTCCATGGAATTCTCCAAGCAAGAATACGGGAGTGTGTTGTCATTCCTTTCTCCAGGGGAGATTCTCGACCCAGGAATTGAAGCCGGTCTCCTTTTTTGCAGGCAGATTCTTTACCGTCTGAGCCAATAAGGAAGCCCTAGTGAGAAAAAGTAACCAGACATAAATTAAAACTGTATCATCTCATTTACATGCCTTCAAAAGCAGTCAGACTGATCCATGGTGCTGTGAATCCAGACAGTGGTTACCTTTGGGGAAAGGTATTTGATGAAGAGGAGACATGAGGGTGGTTGCTTCTACGTGGTTCTGTTTCTTGATGTTGATTGCAGTTCAGTTCCTGAAAGCTCGTTGAGCTGTACCTTTTCATTTAAGCATTTTTTTTTTGTCAGTACCCATTTAGTGTTTCAATATAATTGTAATGATAGAATATAAAACAAAATGAATACTTGAAAGCTGAATACCTGGTTAAAACTATTGATTTCCCAGCCTGAGATGACAACTTACTGTAAGGTCACTGTTATAAAATTTAAACAAGTTTATCTGCCTATGCCATAGCTTTTTTAATATGTAAAATGTTATTTACAGTCTATCCTTTGATTTAGTAAAAATTTAAGTTATGTGATCTATGAGGTGGAGCTTCATGTATTATTTGCTTTTAAGGGAGCCCACAACTCCTCCTCCCTAACATACACACAAATAAATAACACACAACACAAAAATAAAATACTTCTGGGAGTAGATACATTCAAGGCTATTAATTGTGTCAATATGCCATGGGTTTGAACTTTACATATGATAATGAATTCTTGTTGAAGTGTATTCTTTTTTTCTCTTGGTCCTGAATGGATGTACTATTAAAAAAGGATTATGCCTAGTTTTTTCTTGGAAAGAATCCTTTAGAAAGGCCTGCACTGGGAAGATTAGGTCAGCCATTCTCTGAGTTGAAGGTGAATCTCTAGTTCCTCTTTTGATTTTCTTTAGAGCTGTCACTGGGCATATGCCTCTTTGTGACTACTGTTACAGTTCTTATCAAATTGATGTGGTACTGCTGGCAAAAGGAAAAGAAACTGCTAAGGTTGGCCTGAGCCGAAGGAAAATAAACCTTTAGATCAGCCTGGTCTGGCACATCAGGGTTTTAGACTACCTTTTAGCAAGAAAGTGAAAAGAATATGGCCTGATGTTCTTTAATCTGTGAATTTTTACATAGTTTTAAAAACCTGAACTCAGGGATGCTTCGATTAGAATAAAATTTTGGTTTTATGATCAAGAATCTAGTCCAATTCACTAATACCAAAAGGATTTATGGTATTATGTTTTGTTGTTTTTGTTGTTTAGTCACAAAGTCAAGTCCGACTCTTTTGTGACCCCATGGACTGTAGCCCACCAGGCTCATCTGTCCCTGGGATTTTCCAGGCAAGGATATTGGAGTGGGTTGTCATTTCCTTCCCCAGGTGACCTTCCTGACCCAGGGATCAAACCAGTGTCTGCTGCATTGACAGCCGGATTCTTTACTGCTGAGACACCAGGGAAGCCCTCCCTTATGGTATTATATAAATAGCTATTTCTGGTAGACACGTGCAAATTCATACATTTTCATAATATAACAAAACAGAATCTTAACACATGTTTACAGACTGAATTTACCTATGTTTTAGAATATTAATTTTCAAATAGTTCTTCCCAGATCACGAATTACTGAATAATATGTCCCAAGTGAAGTAAGAATTACTGAGTTACCAAAGTTCCAGCTAAAATGATTTTTTCTTTCTTCACTCCATTCAATGGCTAGGACCACTTGAAATTTTTATAAACTTTGCATCTTTAATGCTTTCCTTAGATAGGTGAGATCACTTCACTTCAAGAGAAAATTAAATTTCAAGGAACTGAGCTAGAATGATAGCTTAAAAAAAAAAAAATATGAGTTTCTGGGGTTTGACCATAGGTAAGATCAACATTTCAGCAATTTCTGACTGTGTTCCATGCATTTTATCTCATCAACAAAGACCGCAGATGGCCCTCCTTGTCAATTCTACTCACCCATCCCAGAATTATTGTCTCTTCATAGCATCAGCAGTGGTTCTCTCTTATTCTTCCTGTCTCATTTTAGTTTTTCCATACTATAACATTTTTTGTTGAAAGGACTTTCTTTTTCTTTTTGCCTTTTTAGTAATGTTTTTAATGGGCTGCACTTCTGTGGTAGCTCAAACGGTGAAGAACCTGCCTACAATGCAGGACACCCAGTTTCGATCCCTGGTTCAGGTAGATCCCCTAGAGAAGGGAATGGCTACCCATTTCAGTATTCTTGCCTGAAAAATCCCATTGACAGAGGAGCCTGGCGGGCTATAGTCCATGGGGTCACAAAGAGTCAGACGCTAATGAGTGACTGCAGCTGCTGCTGCTGCTAAGTCTCTTCAGTCGTGTCTGACTCTGTGAGACCCGATGGATGGCAGCCCACCAGGCTCCATCGTCCCCGGGATTCTCCGGGCAAGAGCACTGGAGTGGGCTGCCATTTCCTTCTCCAACTGAGTGACTAAGCACATAGAATATGGTTTATGAGTTACAGCGTTGGTTATTAAATTTTAATGTAAGAATATGCTAAAGAACTAATTTAAATGCAAATTCTTATAAAGACTCTGAAAAAAGTAGTCTTACACTAAAGAATGTCTGTATTTAATAGTTATTACAGATTATTTGAGTACAGTGATTTCCACAGCATATTTTGAGATTTAGTGTATGATGGGTCAGAAATAGGTTGAAAATTAACCTAGTTAGCAGTAGATATTTCATTTTTAGAGTTTGAGGTTGAAAATCTAGCAGATAATAGGGTTTGATATTGCTTTCTTTGTACATCTTGCTTATAGTGTCCATGGAGTGTTGTTTTAGGGAAAAAATTGTGTAATCTTGTTTTTCTAGTTACTAAATAATTAGTATCTCAAGGACGTGATTGTTATTGTTCTATTCATTACTTTTTCCAGTGACCGAATCTGGGAAATTAACATTTGGGAGTTAAAAATACTATGTAAATAATAGGGCATGTGACACCACCTTTGTAGAAATTACATTAGTATCATCACAGGACATTTTGTGTTTAGTAATTTTGCATCAGATACATTTTTCAAAGGAAAAAAAATGACCTACTCAAGATTTAAAATAGTAATAAAATTTGTATTTTTTTGTTTTGTCTCTATTTTTGTATTTCCTTCCTTCTTCCCCCTCTTCCTCCCTCTCATTCTCTCCCTTTCTTTTTCACTTTTTCTTTCTTTCTGCCTCAGTAACAGCCACCACAGTGATTATCACTATATAGGTAGGTGTTCTGTAAGTGTCTGTGAATGAACAATTAAATAAATTAGTAAATGATACAATATCATAATTCCATATGCTTAGTTAAATTATATTGACTCCCTAAAGGAGACTGACTTATTACTGTACTTGGTTGAATATTGTCTCCTCAAAAATTCATGTCCTCTAGAAGTTGTAAATTAGAACTTATTTGAAAACGTGGTTCCTGTATATGTAATCAAGTCAAAATGAAGTTGTACTGGATTAGGTTGGGGCTTAAATCTGTTATGAATGGTGTCCTTATAAAAAGAAAGAAATCTGGACACAGACACACATGAACATAGTTGAAAAACAGCCATGGGAAGATGGAGACAGTAATTGAAGTAATAATACTACAAGTTAATGATACTAAAGAGAGTTTGTAGCCAACAGAAGCCAGGAGAGAAGCATGGAAATTACATATATATGTATATATATATATACACACATACACACATAATTGACTTAAATATTATGTTAGTTGCAGGTGTACAACAGTGTCATTCAATATTTTTATACATTACAAAATAACCACAATAGGCCTAACCACCATCTGTCACCATACATAGTTATTATAGTACTTTTGACTATATTCCCAATGCTCTGTATATTTCATTCCAGTGACTTACTTTATAGTATAACTGGAAGCTAAAATCTCTTGATGTCCCTTACTTATTTCAGTCACCCCCCCAACCCTTTCCACTCTGGCAACCAACTGTGTGTTCTCTGTATTAGTCTGTATCTGTTTCTTTTTTTTTTAATGCTTTTTCCTTTCAAAACAATTTTTTTAGGTTACCCATATACATAAAATCATACAGTATTTGTCTTTCTCTGTCTAAATTGTTTCCTTTAGCATAATACCCACAATAGCCATCCATGTTGTTGAAAATGGCAAGATTTCATTCATCTTTTATAACTAATATTGCATTGTGTATATATACAATATATTCCTTATCTACTCATCTAATAACAAGTCATCTAATGGGAAGTCAGGTTGCTTCCATATCTTGGCTATTACGAATAATGCTGCAGTGAATATAGGAGGGTATGCGTGAGCGTATGCATTCTAAGTCACTTCAATCATGTCTTACTCTTTGAAACCCTATGGTCTGTAGCCCACAAAGCTCCTCTGTCCATTGGATCTTCCAGGCAAGAATACTGGAGTGGGTTGCCATGCCCTTCTCCAGGGGATCTTCCCGACCCATGAATCAAACTGGTGTCTCCTGAATTGGCAGGAAAGTTCTTTACCAATAGTGCCAGCTGGGAAGCCCATAGAGGTGTAAGTATCTTTTCAAATTAGTTTTTTTTGTTTCTCCAGAAAAATACCCGGAAATGGGATGGAGCATGGAAAATATTCCCTGGATTCTAGAGAGAGTTTGCATTTACCGATTATGGTCCTCTAGCTTCCGGTGTTATTGAGTCCGACTTGCTCTTCCTGCTGCACAACAGGCCAATGAATTGGAAGGAAAAGGTATTAAGGCAATGAATATGACTTTATTTGGATAGCTGTCAGACCAAGAAGATTGAAGACTAATGTCTCAAAAATAACCATTTTATTGAGGTTTGGATGCCAGATTCTTTTATAGAACAGAAATGCTGGAGAGATGAGGAAACAAAGTAAAAGCCCATTAATCTTGCAATATCTCCTAGAATGGCAAACCTCAGGGAGGGGATGTAGTAATTGTTTCCACCCTGCCATTTACGTGTAGATAGGATTATGTACAAAGGTACTTTAGTTTAACAGTCAAGCAGAGGGGCAGGATTCTCTGAGGCAGACCATTTTGTATAATATAATAAGAAAAGCAGTGAAAAGTAAGCCCAAGAAACAGTTCCAAGATGGAGTTAGAATTGGCTTTTCCCAGCACCACAACAGTAATAGAATAAATTTCTATTGTTATAGGCCACAGCTTTGCAGTACTTTGTTATAGCAGACCTAGAAACCTAATACAGTGGTCAAGAATTTTTTAAAAAGTACACATAAAATGATGATTACATTCTTAATTCAATTGTCTCTTTATTTTTTTTTTAAGTAACTAAATATGCATTTCAAGTATATTCTCCCTATATATACTATTCTCTCAGTCTTACCTCTGATTCTTAAAATCTTTGTCATATATAATACGCCTGTTATAGAGTTCAACTTCATACTATTCTCTGAAAAACAGGCCAGATGGTAAATTGAGAGAAGAGGTATTGTGGCAAAGAATACCGTAATGACTTTATTCAGAAAACTAGCAGACTGAGAAGATGATAGATGAGTGTCCCCAAGAACCATCTTCCCTGAATTCAGAATTCAAGCTTCTTTTTTCCTAAAACGAGAGGTGGTGTAGCTGCTTGTTGCAGCCTTCTTGGTGCTTGGCCAGACCCCAGAGGGGATGTGATTTTCCTTTGTTCTTGGAGCTGTCCACTAGGTCTTGTGATAATGTTCTTGCAAACTTTCAACAAGACAAATGTTATTTTTTGTTCTGCAAGTTTTTATCTCTATATGAATGAAAAGTGTTATGCCTTTAAAGGTCAAGCCTGGGAGGCAAAGCCTGGAGAAAGAGCTATTATATTTATTACAGGCTATAGGCAACATCCTTTTGTTTGAGGGGAAAAGTCACAGCCAGTATGACCAAGCACAAGCCACAGAGCACAACTTCTAGCTAAGGGAATAGATTCAATATGCAGTCACGTTGTTCTTCCCTGTGACATTCCCTCATGTTGTATTACATTTACAGAAATATATGTTCATAGAAATTTTATTTTAGCTTTATATTGAAAATATTTGGTAAATAATACAATAAATATTGCATGTAAATTGTATATAGGGTATGAAATTCTGCTCTTGAAACCTCTGAAAAAGAAACTGTCATTCCAATGAATAAAGAAGGACCAGTCTTAAAAAGAGAATCAATCAACCCTAAGTTCCATCCAAAGTGTCAGACCAATAACAGACTGGCACAGAAAACAGATGAGCGATAACTCAACAAATGTTTTTGTCTTCTTTAAACTAGCATACCATTTCTTTGGAAATTTAGTTACAAGAATGCTAGAATTGCTCACTAGAAAATCAAGCCACAGGTTATTAGAGTTTAAAAGAGAAAAATCCATGACTTACAGTTGGTTTGAGATTAGGGTAAGCGTTTTCTATAACGGTTCATGCAGCTCACACTGAGTTCCAAAGGCTGAACATGTATTAATTTTAACTATATGTTTGAAGCCAGTTGTTGTGAAACTCTTGTTGATAGTGTCCCTTTGTGGGATTTGAAATAGGGTAGAATAACTCATGCTGCATTGTACCCACATGGCTTCCTACTTAAGAATTAATTGCTAACATTTTGCCTTGTCCTTATGTGCATTATGCTCTAAACATAAGGACTTTTTATAATTAAGGGAAATTGCCAGTACCCTGGCCAGCAGAGTAAATGAAAACTTGTATTAACAACACTATAAACCCCAGCGTTTGTGCAGGAAATTACAATAATGTCCTAAAACTCAATGTCAAGTTTTATTTCTACAATAATGATTTTTTTGGAGCTAATGCTTATTCAAGAAGAGCATAACTGTGTGAATGTAATAGGCAATGAGGTTATAGCTTTATCACTTCCAGAAATCTCTTTGTATATGTGATAAAGAATATTATTCAATTGCTTTTGAAATAAACTAGGTAATTATCAAAGTTTCTGTGAAATTCCAACTAGTATGCTTTCCAACTAATTTCCCAGGTATCAGGGGTAGGTTTAGGGGGAAGAGAAGGAAGGGAAAAAGTAAGGCAGGAAGGAGAAAGAGTATATAAGCTATATTTTCCAGAAATTCTGTTTCTTTCACTGAAATTATTTATTTTATTAAGGTATCATTTATATGCAGTATCACACACAAAGCTTAGGAATGGAAGTCTATTTATGATTTTACAAATGTGTATACCCATGTACTCTATGCCCCAAATAAGTTATAAAATGTTTCTGTCACTCACAAATGTCACTTGTACACCTTCCAGTCAATTGTCATCCCCTCTGACCCTGCTGTCTTTCCAACCATTGTTCTGACATTTTTCACTATTGACTAGATTTGCTATTCCTGGAATATTATATAAAAGAATCACTTGGGATACACTTTTGCATCTGACATTTTTAATCAACATATTTTTCTTTGAATTTAATCCATGTTGCTACACACTTCCCTAGTTCATTTACTTATTGCTGGATAGTATTCTTTCATGCGAACAAACAAAAACTTGCCTATATGTTCTCATGCCATTGGACATTTCAGTTGTTTCCAATTTGGAACTATTGTGAAAAAAAGCAGCTTTGAACATTTATGTGTGTGTCAGTGAGCTCATGGTTTATCTTGGAAAATACTTAGATATGGAATTTCTGAGTCATGAAGTGGGTGTAAATTTATAGAAAAAGAGTGTCAGAATAATATTTAAAATGATGATACAATTTTACCTTCCAATCAGTCCTACCAGTAATTAATGATACATCCATCTCTACTACATTTTCACCAGTATTTATTGTTGTCATAATTTAAAAGATTTTTACCACTGCAGTCAGTGCGATGATATCTCAATATGGTTTCAATTTGCACTTCTTTAATGACTAAAAACAAATCACTTTTTATGTACATAAAATGTAAGATCAATTATTCAATGTCCCATGATAAGGTAGACTCTAGTTTTCTTGAGTTTTGCCTGTTTCTATTGTAAACTGTATACTGTTAAATCTTGATTTTTGAAAAAATGCAGTCTGTAATTTGTACTCTGCATGCATGTAAGTTAAATAAGCAGGGTGACAATATACAGCCTTAACGTACTCCTTTTCCAATTTGGAACCAGTCCATTGTTCCATGTCCAGTTCTAACTGTTGCTTCTTTACCTGATACAGATTTCTTAGGAGGCAGGTCAGGTGGTCTGGTATTCCCATTTCTTTAAGAATTTTCCACAGTTTATTGTGATCCAAACAGTCAAAGGTTTTGACATAATCAAAAAGCAAAAGTAGATGCTTTTCTGGAAATCTTTTGATTTTTTTGATGATCCAACAGATGTTGCCAATTTGATATCTGGTTCCTCGGTCAGTCTCTCCCAGCAGGAAGCTTCCATAAGCCTCTTATCCTTATCCGTCAGAAGGCAGACAGAATGAAAACCACAACCACAGAAAACTAACCAAACTGATCACATGGACCACAGTCTTGTCTAGCTCAATGAAATTATGAGCCATGCCATGTAGGGCCACCCAAGATGGACGGGTCATGGTGGAGAGTTCTGACAAAACGTGGTCCACTGGAGAAGGGAATGGCAAACCACCTTAGTAGTCTTGCCTTGAGAACCCCATGAACAGTATGGAAAGGCAAAAAGGTGTGACACTGAAAAACCCACTATATTGAGATATAATTGACATATAAAAAGCTTTGCATATTTAATGTATACAACTTGATGAGTTTGGAGATAAGTATATATCAATGAAACCATCACCTCATTCTATGCCATAAGCATCTTTGCGAGCTTCAGAAGTTTACTCCTGTTTTCTTTCCTATTTTTTTTTTACATCATATTATATCCTGGAAAACATGCACTTACTTTTACATACATTTTAAACTCTGTAATAGAGTATCTTAATGTCTGATTAAGAAATAAACAGTGCTCAGTGTTTCTCTATTTTTCACATATTTACCATTTCTGTTTTCCATTTCTTTGTGGAGGCTCAGATTTTGTCTGATATCCTTTAGCTTCCACCTGAAGAAATTCCTTTAACAGTTTTATTGTATAGGTCTGCTAATAGTATATTCTTTTAATTTTTGTCTGAAAATGTAAACGGTTCTTTTTCAATTAGAAGAATTTTTTACTTGAAAAAGAATTCTAGGTTAAAAGTTTGGTTTTGTTTATTGTTTTGTTTTGTATCAGCTTCTTAAGATTATCATTTCAGTGTTTTCTGTTTATATAGTTTCTTACGGGAATTTTTGTTGTTGATATTGTTTTTAACTCAATGATCTATATTTTCACTCCTCTAATTTTAAGTGATCTTTATCTTTAGTTATCAGCAATTTTTGAAATGATTTTTCAGTTTGATTTTATTTATGTTCACCTTACATGAAAATTAGTTTGCTCTTTTTGAGGATTATTTTAGATTTTATTAGACATATAGTGCTCACTTGTGCATGGTGTTGGCTTTTGATCTAGTTTACCCATAATACTATGGAGAGAAATTTTTGAGGTTACTTTTGAACTAGTTTAGCCCTTAATATGGAGAGAGCTTTCTGTGAATTCTGGATTCCCTGCTGATTGCTGGGGGGTGTTCAAAGTGCCTCTCCAATCAGATTATTTCAAACACAATTATCTTCTAGCCTTTTATGAGTTCCAGGGGTACACATCTCACAGTCCCTGGATGATGGTTCTTATGCCAGTATTAGTTTTGTTTCATTTTCCCCAATAGTTGTTCTCTTTTTAGCCTCATGCAAAGAGTAGGCAAGTATGGGATACAGCCTAAAACTCAAGGGAAGACTGCTACTTACTTATGAATCTTTTCCTCTGCCCAGCTGCTGCTTCTTTAGTACTTCCGCCTGCAATGTTTGAACATCTTAGTCACTCCAACTCTGATCTTAGCTTAAAAACACTAAGCACATATTCTATATGCTTCTACTGCCTTATAGCATGCGTGTTCAGTTGTGTCCGATTCTTTGTGGCCCGATGGACTGTAGTCCGCCAAGCTCCTCTGTCCATGGAATTTTCCAGGCAAGAATACTGGAGTGAGTTGCTATTTCCTACTCCAGGAGATCTTCCTGACTCAGGGATCGAAATGGTGTCTCCTGCATTAGTAGGTGGATTCTTTACCACTGCACCACCTGGGAAGCCCTATACATGCTGTGGTTTAGAAAATTTGACTAGGCAGAGCGTTAGGATAATCATGGAGATCATCTCATTTAGCAACTTATATCACAGATTATATTTCTGAACTGTCTACTGCTCAACATCAATATCCATTTATTTTGTGCTCCTGCCCAGTTATTTAGTTGTTTATGATAAAAGGCTTTCCAGGTGGCACTAGTGGTAAAGAACCTTCCTGCTAATGCAGAAGACATAAGAGACACAGGTTTGATCCCTAGGTCGGGAAGATCCCCTGGATGAGGGCACGGCAACACATTCCAGTATTCTTGCCTGGAGAATCTCCATGGACAGGGGAGCCTGGATAGCTACAGTCCATAGGGTTGCAAAAAGTCAGACATGACTGAAGTGACTTTGCACACACATGATGCAAGGACTTGTATTTATTACAAGCTCAGGACTGGAGGTATAAATTTGTTGTAGAGTTTCAATTATGAATGCCTATTTCTGAATTTTAAGTTTATTAGTTTTATTATGCTACTGAAATCACCAAAACTGTTTGTTATAAACACTGGCTATGAGAATGTATTAATATATTTGTGAACCCCTTCCTGTTTTATATCCCAGAGCTTAATAAACTTAAGTCATATAACTACACGATTTCAATATACAATGTGACTCAATGCATGCACTCAATCATTTTGTTATTAATCTCTCTTCCATGATATTGTGATAATTAATACTATGAATCTAATTGATTTGGCCACCAGGTGCCTAGACAGTTAGTTAAACATTATTTCTGAGTGTGTCTGTAATGGCATTTCTGCATGAAAATCAGTAGACTGAGTAAAGCATATTGCTCTTCCCAATATGGGTGATCATCATTCAATCCACAAGACCTGAATTAAATAAAAGCTGAGTAAGAAAAAATTATTTCTTCCTGACTGTCTTTGAGATAGGATGTAGGTCTTCATTTGCCTCCGTACTTGGACTCACACCCTCATCTCTCCTGGCTCTCAGACTTTTAGACTAGGACTGGAAATTACACCATCTGTTTTCCTGTCTTGGAACACAGATTGGAGTTATATCATTCATTCTCCTGGGTCTTTCTATTAAAAGCTGCACATCTTGGATTTTTCACTCTCCATATTTGCTAAAGACAAGTTTCCATTATATATAATGGGTCCAAATATCTTAAATATCCAAATTGAGTAGTCATTTGTACATTATGATAAAACATACTTCAGTCATATTTTGTTATGCTACATGTAGTTGACTACTGGTAGTAAACTGGAAGTATGTGTGCTAGTCATAATTTAGTCAGTATGACTCTCATTTCCTTTGTACATATTCCTATTTATTTCTTTTTACTAATTGTATTAATAAGAATTATTATAAGCTAGTGAAATTGTAGAGTGTTTGAAAGGAGCTAATAAGTCTGGAAAGATATTGCCTGGAGATGTTCATTTCATACCTCAAGATGTGAAAATACATAAGATCCATGAAGAGAGAAGCCACATCTGTGTTTTTCAAAGGTGTATTTTTGTAATCTGTTCTGGGATCTGGTACATTGGGTGTCCACTTAGTGCTTATTACATGACTGAAGTTCACAAAATGCATTCTATACAGTCTTTATTGCATTGGGCATTACAATGAACATTTTATTCTTGAAAAAGGGGGTAAGGTTTACTCTCCTTTATCAAATTATAGAGTGTTATCTATAAACAAAATGTGCTTAAATATTTGAAAATTATGATAGAAGAATAAACTAACACAGAGAATAGTGGCTGAATTCAATTTCTGATTATGCTGATGTCTCCACACAAAGTTAATTATGAAAGGAGGGAGAAAAATTAACTTAGCTTTTAAGGGACAATATTTAAAGATAAATATTTTTAGGCAAACATTGGAAAAACTATATATAAAAATGATTTGATAGCTTAAACTTTCACATGACCAAAGTTTTTACTTCTAAACAATGTCATTTTTTCCTGTCTTTTAAAAACTGGCAGACCATTTCACTCCTGTCATTTTTTCTTCAGGATTTTTCTTGAAAACTGCTCTGAATTAGTAGTACACTACTTTTTATACTGACATCGTATCAGGTTGTTTTAGTTTTCATATTTTGTAATATTTTATTATTTGTTACTCTGTATTTTAAATGAAATATTTAGATATCAAAATAAGAATAATATTTTGTATATGTGAAAATCAACACATACACAAAATAAAACATTCTGCTAGAGCAGAGGCTATATTTTCTTCTTATATATGTGTGTGTATGTATATATATTCCTGAAGAATAGACTTGTCTGTACACAGCAGTCATATTATATATATCACTAAGTGACAGATAATTAGGTTCATTATTTGTGAAAGTCAGTCTTCAATGTTTATCTAAATCAAGCTTAATCCTCAAACAGTTATTTAAAAATTACAACAAAAAGGTATACAGAATTTTAATTTTTAGAAGAGAATTGGAAGTAACACTGCAGATGTTAGAGGAGACACATGACATTAATGATAAACAGAAGATATACTGGGTGTGTTATTACTTCCAGGTGTCTGTCATCTTATTTAATCCTCATAATAGTTGTGGTAGGTATTATTACTGCTTCTGCTTTTCAAATGAAGTAACTGAGGACTAGAGAAGTTAAAATCTTGCTAATAATCACATAATTAGTAAGTGACACATCCAGGAGTGAGACTCAGCTTGGCACAACTCCAGATTTTGCAGTCATTGCCAAAGTGGGAAATGTTAGCCTAAGTAGCTTTAACCTATAAATGATCAGGCAGAGAAAGAAATTGTTTTACATGCATATTTTACATAGGTCCTAAGATACTGTAGAAATGGTAAAATGTTAAAAAAAAATGACATTTTTTTTCTATAAACATGACTTTAAAAGCTGAGTATTTCTGAGGGATTTGAACTCAAATGCAATCTTACACAAAGAGTACAAGTGTTCTAACCGAAACTCTAGAACTGAATAGCACCTGCATTTTACAAATTCCTCAACTCATTTATGTAAAGGCATTTAACTCTTTTTTCTATCATATTTCAGCTTAACTTTGAAAAACAATTTCCAAGACTCTTCAAAATGAAGAGAATGTACCCCAATAATACAAACATACCATAGTTTTCTTCTTGTAAATTCCATAACTTTAGTCTGGACAACTCAGGTACCAAGTTGTCTTCATGTAAAAGTTTTTTTTTTTTAACTTGTAGCTAGAAACTTTCAAATAATGAGTTTTAAAAAATAATGAGCTTTAAAAAAAAGATTCTAAATTTGTCAAGCTTATGCGATAATTTGAAGTTTGTATTCTTTTCCAGATATGTAAGAGTATGTATTGAAATCATTAAAAAAAATAGAACATAACAAATAATTTAATCACTCTTTTTACTGTGTAAGGCATATTGTGATATCCCTTATAAGTTGGATAAGTGGGATCTCCTACAACTGAGAAAGAGGCGTACTGCCCAGTGGGCAGAGAGCTAGAGTTAGAGATAGCTGTAGATTTGTAGGAAAGTCAAAACTTCCCTCTTGGCTCAGTGGTAAAGAATATGCCTGCAATGCTGAAGACATGGGTTCAATTCTTGGGTCATGAAGATCCCATGGAGAAGGAAACGGCAACCCACTCCAGTATTCTTGCCTAGGAAATCCCAGGGATGGAGGAGCCTAGAGGGCTACAGTCCATAGGGTCACAAAGAGTCGGACATGACTTTGAGGCTAAACAACAAAGAGAAAAAAGTCAAAGTGCAAGTAACTAGAAACTTGTGAGATTGTTAAGATTAACTTTCTGAACAATGTGACATTTGTATTAAAATTCTCCAGAAAAACAAATAATATATATGTGTGTATACACATGTTTGAACAGATTTCCTATGAAGAAATGGCACCTGTGATTGGGTCCTGAGAAGTCCCAAGATCTGTTGTCCTCAGTCTGGACACCTAGGAAAGCCACTGGTTTCATTCTGGTCCAAGTCAGAAGACCTGAGATCCAGGGGAGCCAGACGTGTAAACCCCAGCTCAAGGACAGGAGAAGACCTATGTTCTAGCTCAGTTGGGCAGGCAGGAAGGAAGAAGGGGCAAATTCCTCTTTTTTCCATATTTTGGTTCTATTTAAGGTCTCAACAGATTGGATAATGCCCACTCACATTGTGGAGGCCGATCTATTTTAGTGAGTCCACTGATTCAAATGCTAATCTCATCTGGAAACACCTTCACAGACCCGACCAGAAATATCATTTAACTTGGGCACCCCTGAACCATTCAAGTTTAGACATAAAACAAACCATCACAGCATGGATATGAGTTAAATAAAGATAAGTATTAGCCAGCTAAAGTAGGAGGAAGCATCTTCTGGAAAAAAAGAGTAAGCAAAGACCCAGTGAAGCTCTTAGTATTTTCTGACACAGTAAATAAATAAATGAATGCTGCACAAAACAACATAGTTTCTCCGGAAACTATAAGACATCAGGTGTGCTGGGCCATGAAGTGTCAGGAAGGATAAAAGATGAGTTTTGCACAATAGACAGGACTCAAATGATGTAGTGTCTTCTTAGAGGAGCTTTATCTTTATCTTACAATTGAAGTTTAGTTATTTAAGGAAGTGATGAGGGATTGTCCCATCTATACCTCTTGGGGTAATACTGGAGAGAGATAAAGCATTTAGAATGCAAGGAATGCTGGGACTCTAAATGCGTGGAAGATATTGCAAGAAAAAGGACGATGAAAAAAATAAACAACAAATTCTAACTTGTGAAATAAGGTATATATTGTAATATCATTACCAGAAGGGAGAACTCTGTAGTAGTCATTTTACTAGGAACAGTAAAAAAAAAAAAAATTCCAGGTAGAAATAACAGCAGGAAGTTGGATATATGAGTAAGACATTCAGGTTTGGAATTATATAAGTATACATGAATGTGAGAATCTAAAGTGTCTTTATGACTATTATATTGATAGCTATGGAAGTTGGGTGGATCAATAATGGGAAAAAATAAAATTTGAGGAACAGAGTCTAGGCAACTTAGGAAATGATTAAGAGACTATTTCATTCAGTAATCAACATTCCAGCCATGTTTCATATTTTTGAAAGTGAATAACCTTAATTTTCCTGTTTTTCCCAAGTCATCTGTCAAGTTGCTTACATTCAGGGAGCCACTGGTGATTACTAACACCAAGGCTTACAGGGTGAGGACTGTGCTGTGTGTGAAATCCCGGTTGAGAATATGCCTCTGGGTAATTTTTCACTGAGAACATCTAATATAATTTTAGGGAACTGATTGTTAGGCCCTTAATTACAGTGACAGATGCCAGGAGGTTAAATAGAACTGAATGTTCACAAATCTGAAAACCACTTTAAAACTGATAAAGATAGAGCAAGCATAAAGATAGACAGTTTGTTATTTTAGTGGATCTTTACACCTTTTTCCATAAAAATCATATAGATCCAAACAGATCCTTTACACAGCCAGGGAGAGTATAAGAATGTGACTGTAAGAAAAAGGGGATGCACAGACAAAACCTAATTTAAGTCATTCAATTACCCATGTTTGACGACATTCCACCCTGCATACCAAATGTCTCTTGGCCTCAGTCTTAAAGCTGGATTGAGGGAGATCTTTGGCAGGCCATCATTGTCTTAGTGTAATCAGGCACTTAGCAACCCTGACATCGGCTGCTGGCATTCTTTGTTTGGAAACAGCAGTTGATTCCACAATGAACTAGTTGATTGCTAATTTTGTGCTCTAATGCAGAGAAGCGGGGAGCCCCCATACTGCACCTAAATCCAGATGTCAGTGTGCTACCAAGATATGTTATTTAAAGATTATTTTCACTCACTTAGTGTTTCTATAGAGATTTTATAGTGTGCATTTTCTCAGAACCTTTGTCTCTTAACTTTCTCAATAATGCTAAAGAAAGGTTATAATTACTTCTATAAATCTTCCCTGAACTATACAAATATTAGAAGAATGAGCATATTACTTACTGATAGAATTAATGCAATGAATGTAGGTAACCTCACAGTACTCTTATGATATGACGAGACTCAAAGGAGCATATAAGCTAAAAAGTTGAACATTTGAGGGAGGTTCAGCAGGGAGGGGAGTTTTCCATAGTGTGAGTGAGCCTCAAACAATTAGCTGAAGGACTGAGTAAAATAAACAATCTGCCTCCCTGAGTAAGAGGGAACTCTTCAGTAAACTACCCACAAGTATCATCTGTACCATCTCCTCTCCTGGGTCTCAAACCTGCTGTCCTACACTACAGAGTTGGAATTGCTAGTCTCCATAATCATGAGAGTCAATTCCTTATAATACATCATATAGATGTAAATATTTATGTAATATAAATAAATATCTAAATATTATATATAGTACATAAATATAAAATACATATCTGAAGATATTTATAAATCATATTACCTTTTACATAGGGCTTCCCAAGTGGTTTGGGCTTCCCCAGTGGCTCGGAAGTGGGTAAAGAATTCACCTACAATGCAGGAGCCAACAAAGACACTAGTTTGATCCCTCTGTCAGGAGGATTCCCTGGAGAAGGAAATGGCAACCCACTCCAGTACTCTTGCCTGGGAAATCCCAAGGACAAAGGAACCTGACAGGCAAGAGTCCAAAGGGTCACAAAGAGTTGGACATGACTGAGCGACTAAGCAACACATCGCATGTGGGTCAGTGGTAAAGAATCCACTTACCAATACAAGAGACACAACTTTGATCCCTAGAAGCGGGAAGATCCCCTGCCGCAGGAAATGGTAATCCATGTCAGTATTCTTGCCTGGAAAATCCCATGGAGAAAGGAACCTGGCGAGCTACAGTCCATGGGATCACAAAGAGTCAGACACAACTGAGCACACACACATACACACACATACCTCTTACATATGATTTATATATGCATATATATATATATATATATATTTAATGGACCTGTTTGTCTGGAGAACAGACTAAAACAGACTCTACTTATTTTTCTATCCAGTGTAAATTAGCATTAAAATTCTCAGTCAATTTACCAACTTTCTTTTCAGTCATTTATGTAGGCCTGAATAAAATTTATCTGCATCCTGCATGCAAAATTTCCATCTACTTACAGTAAGTAAGCGCACTGGCAGAAGCAGCTTTCATTCATAAGGATTGCCAAACTTGAGTTCCTGGATCCCCGCCAGACCTTAAGCAATGAGGCAATGCATATTGTAACAGTGCTGCTGGGGAAGACATCCAGCAAGACAGATGCCCGTGAGATGACAGCTGCAGGCTGGTGAGGTGAGGAGGGAAGCCACCAGCGCACAGCGTGCAGGAGAAATGCCGCAAGCGCTCACCCAGACACAACTTCACACAACGTGACGCAGCAACGGGGTGTGGAGAACAGCAGTGGACAGGCTGTCTTCGGCAACAGTAATTGTAAATGGATGACTCACGTGTAGTAAAGGCATCAGTTACTCCACAGGGAGAAGGGAAGTGACACAGCATAAAGGCATCAGCTCTCACAGAAAACAATATTTTCTATGAGAAAGGTCGACATTTATGAGGTGTGTAAAGGGAATCGGTCGTCCTTGAAGCACATTTATACAAATAAACAACATTGGTCCTTCCTTTTTTGTTTTAAATGCAAAGATCAGTTTAGCACAAATAATATTTGTTACTGGGGTAGAGCAAGCACTTTTAATTCTATTTTTTTTTTAATTCTATTTTTTATAAGTGAAGTTGGAGAAGTATGCATTTTACAAATACAATGAGGGAAAATCCTTAATGAAATTCTAATTTAATTACACGAGCAGTACAACGCGATACTTGGTGTTATTTACATTAAATGCTTTTCACTATTTCTCTTTTACATTGCTTCTCTATTCAACTTCAAGTGGTAGTAGCTAGCTTTATTGAGCTGTATGTTTTGCAGCTTTCAAAAATTATCTAACACCAATGTTCAATAATATGTTTTTCGGAACTATAGGCTATTAAATAAAGACACTCATACAAACAGTAGTATGTTAAATGTTTGTATGACATGATGTATGACTATTAAATCTTCTGTTAGTGTCTTTGTGATATGAGAGTTGCTGAGTAACAAGGATGTTTCCTATGGAAAATGCCCTAAAGCATTATTTTTAGTTCATTTAATTCAGTAGTTTAAAGAATTCAAGATACTCTTGGGTCCCTAAAAAGTATTGATATAAATGATATATTGATTTATATCTTTTTTGATATAAATGATCTAGGCCACTTTGCGGCAATTTGAATTCAGAAAGGATCAAAATTTAATAGAAATTTATTTTCTGGCTTTTGTTTTATAGGAAGAATTGAGGTTCCAAAGTTTAGTGCATTTTCCCACATTATTTAACTTGCCAAATGTTGCATTGCAAAAGTGCCATGCTTTTTACGACTTTTCACTTTGTTTTTCTTCTCAACGTAAAAATCACGTTTTTTCCTATGTTTAAAATATTGATATATAATTTGCTTCCTTGGGACATGCTCCTGTACTTGCAATAATTAAAAAATAGGACACGGAGGGCTAAAGGGTAGGTGGAAACTTGGATTTAATCCTCATGGGGTTCATGACATTGTGGACACAAAGTAGGACATAAAAGTCCTCCTTAAAATATAGGAACATGTGGTGGAACAAAGATTTATTGAAGTTAAGAAAACATGAAAACATTTCCAATTGAGATTTTCAGGCTTGTTTTACAGAGAAGGTAAAATTGCCTTAGGATGCCAAGAATTGGTAGAGCCTTGACAAAAACTGATTATAACAAGTATTTATCCTTTATTCATCTTCTATATATAATGAGGAAAACATCCATATGTCAAGAACTGACATGAGAATTGTTATAATATTTTGAGAAAATACTTTTAGAAACTTCCTGAGGTAGAAAGTGAAACTAAGAGGACACAGAACCTGTAGGATCCACAGTAATTCACCACGATGGAAGATGCAAGAAGAGGATAATTTGGGAGTTGATCTTAAGAGAGTGAATGTCAGAAGCCAAGGATATCACATAGCAAGGAGTTAACTTTTAGAGTGATTCTGAGGAGAATAAAAATTGGCTTCAATAAAAACTTTTCCTCATAAACTCTCCTAATTTTCAGTTAATGGATTCTTATATTTTGTTTGTCATTCATTTTATATGGCTACTGGATTGATGTATTCCATTGAAGATAAAGTATGTTAAAAATCAGAATCCAGCCTTCAGGGGAAATTATTATTATGGCCTTTTCCAGTGAATTCAAAGACATTTAAAAACAGCTTTGACTTACATAGTTCAAAGAATAGAAGTCTGAGCAACTGTTATAGAAATTGCTCTAGAAACTGAAACAGTGGCTGACATCTGAATATGTGTGTATGTGTGAAAAAGCTTGTGCTTTACTATCTTTACAAATAAAATGGTATATTGTTAATAGTAATACTTTCTTGGTATGTAGAGATAGTTCAGGTTGTGTCAAAATCAACTATCTTCATGTGATAAAGTATCACTAGAAAAATGTGTTATACATGAACATGAGAAAAGAATTTCAAAATTATCATTGACACACCATAAAATAATTCTATATTTGGAAAAATATTAGAGATATAATTGCATAAATCTTTAATTTCAAAATTGACTTCTAACTCAAAAATATCAACAAGTAGATAATTTCCAATTCTGTAAAGCGCTATGAGTTAATATTATAAAACTAACCCTCTCTCTTCTAAATCTAATTATAGCAAATCAAATATTTTTAAATATCATGTCATAGACACTCTTAAATTCAAAATAAAATCCTGGCTAAGAAACGGAGCAAAGCCCCTCCACTATGACAAGAAAGGCTGAAGCTATGTCTGTCAGTCTTTATATCCAGGCAAGAATACTAGAGTGGGTTGCCATTTTCTACTCCAGAGGATCTTCCTGACCCAGGGATCAAATCCATGTCTCTTGCATCTCTTTCATTGGCAAGTGGATTCTTTACCACTAGCACCATCTGGGAAGCCCTAATCTATGGTGTATAATGATTAAAGTTCAGACCTCATAAAGTGAAGTTGGGCCAGGGCTTCCCCATCCATTCATTCAGGCATTTGGAAAAAAACAGTGAGTTTACTCTCTGGCACTATGGATCATATAATTCTGTCTAATTGAGGTAAAATAAGATTCAAAAAATTCCCTCCCTAAAACCAGACAATCTTTATTGCCTACTGGTTCCAGATTGGGTTTGTGTTAGTCTCTGTAACACTAGACAGACAGGATCCTCCAGGACTGGTACAATATTACACTCAGTTTTCAAGATCTCTCTAACTTTCAAGGAATATGAGACTAGGCATTCCCTCTGCTCTCATAGAATTGCAATGTTCTATCACAATCTTACTTTGGTCATTATCATAGTCTCAATATATTGATATTATATAGCAAGTTCTCATGTGTGTTTACTTGCTCGGTCACATACAACCCTTTGCGACCCTATGGACTGTAGCCCTCCAGGCTCCTCTGTCCATGGGGACATGGGGATTCTCCAAGCAAGAATACTGCAGTGGGTTGCCATGCCCTTCTCCAGGATATCTTTCCAACCCAGAGACTGAACCCAGGTCTCCTGCATTGCAGGCAGATTCTTTACCATCTGAGCCACTGGAGAAGTCCATATAGCATAATAAATATAATATAATATAATATATATACACATGTGTATATTATACATGCACATAGAGAAAACCATAAATGTAGATTACCTATGTATACTGTAGTAGCATTAAAGATTGATACTTTGTTAACATTAAAGCTTCAATTAAACCTAAGGATAATCATCATTTCTGCCTTTGATTTGGGCCAATATAGTAGTGACTTTGTCAACTATTTATTTGCATATTACCATTTTGAACTGATTTTTAAATAATCTGTCTTCCTTGACTTGACACCTTTTTTTTCCCCTTCCTATTTCTAATGTGCAGTATAATTTGTTTAAATGATTTCTGTTACTTTAAAATGTCAGGATTCTATGCTGCCAAAGTTTGTAGACAGAACAAAATAGATATAAATATAGCAGCTTGTCTCAAATTGACTACGCAAATACAATATTGGATAGCACCTGTCAGATATGCTTTAGTGAACAAATTAAATGTAATAAAAATAAAACATTTACAATTCATAAGGTAGGCACATCAAAAAATTAACATGCTATACAAATTGAAAATGAAGTAAGAAGAGTCATAGTATTATTTTCAGAAATGGTAACTTCTAGAAACTTTATTAGTCAAGGAAATAAGCCAAGATAGTATTTAATGGAAATCAAACTACATTGTTCTAAAAGATGATAGCTATCGAGTGCTTATAAAGCAAAAATATAACAAACTGGGCTAATTTTAGCCCTTTAACAATTTGTTTCAAGGCTTTGCTTACTTTGAAGAAGGGCTATTCAAATATATGGTGTTTGAAATTAATTGAATGTACATTTCTGCGTGTCTAATGTGGTATTTTTTATGAAAATACACTTGATTTTTTAAAAATTCTCTTTTGTACTTTTTTATTGACTAAATAATTTTGAATTTAGCTTCTAGCTTTAAAATAATTCATTTTTTTCTAATGTTTAAGTAATACAGGTGGCGTGCATGCTAAGTCACTTCAGTTGTGTCCTACTCTTTGTGACCCTATGGACTGTAACCTAGAAGTCTCTTCTGTTCATGAGGTTTTTCAGGCAAGAATGCTAGAGTGGGTTGCCATGTCCTCTTCCAGGGGATCTTCCTGACCCCGGGATCCAGCCCGTGTCTCTTACATCTACTGCATTACATTGTCAAAAGATTGATAAATGAAGGTGGAACCACTGATTTAATGTATTCAAATTTAAAAAATGTTGACAGTTCTCAGGGCAATGTATCATTTTTCTTATTTCTACAACTTATTTTATGACCTAGTAATTGTAGGTTTCCTTTTGTTCTTGAAATTAATTATTTATTTATACATTTATTTCTCGTTACCTGATTGTGATTGATTTAGAATATCTTCTGTAGAAAATTTCATTTTTTCCTCTATTTTTCCACTAATGAATATGCCACAGGCAATATATCCATACAATAAAATATTATTCAGATATGAAAAGAAATGCATTACTGACATGCTAAAACAATAATAAGCATGAAATCATTATGATAAAGAAGCCAGCTCCCAAATCATATATTGAATGATTCATTTATACAAAATATGTAGAATAGCCAAATCTGTAAAGACATAAAGTGGATGAGTTTTTTTGAGGGGTTGGGATAAAGAGTAAATGGGGAGTGACAGCTAATGGTTACATAATTTTGGGGAGAGTGATGAAAATATTCCCAAATCAGTGGTGATGTTTTCATAACTTTGTGAAAGTACTAGAAACCAATGAAACAGCACTCTAAAAGGGTGAATGTTCATGGTATGGCAATTGTAGATGAATAAAACAACTACCAAGAGACTATCAGTGAACTTGGAAGACTAAGAAACTGTTGTATTAAATTTTGAGTCTTATCATTTGTAATATAATAGTTTTGCTGTAAAAAATGTGATGTGCTAATTTCATAGGTTTTCTGTTCCAATTTCCTTTTTATATTTGGTCATCTTGTCAGTTTTTTTTTTTTTTTTTAAACTTGAATGTTTAGCAAAAAGATTCTTTGATTATAATAAAGATATATCTAGCCAATTTGTTCACTACCGGGGATGTGAAGAAACAGTAACTTCTGGAAGAAGATTTGGATAAAATTTGTGCACTCCTCAATGACAAACTATAGGATCATTAATTTAGTACTAGGAAGTGTCAACTTTGTATATATACCAATAGACTTAGTATATTAGAATAGAATTTTAGTAAGTCAAAAGGCAAAGGGTTCATGGAGAAATAGTGAAATTGTCAGGCTTTTCTGGACTTGCTTAGTTCTTTGCAAGAGTTTTAAAAGGTGACTAAGAAGCATTTATGGAGTAGAGAATGGCACCCCACTCCGGTACTCTTGCCTGGAAAATTCCATGGATGGAGGAGCCTGCTAGGCTGCAGTCCATGGGGTGGTGAAGAGTCGGACACGACTGAGCGACTTCACTTTCACTTTTCGCTTTCATGCATTGGAGAAGGAAATGGCAACCCACTCCAGTGTTCTTGCCTGGAGAATCCCAGGGACGGGGGAGCCTGGTGGGCTGCAGTCTGTGGGGTCGCACAGAGTCGGACACGACTGAAGTGACTTAGCAAGAAGCATTTAGGGCTTCCCTGGTAGCTCTGCTGGTAAAGAATCCGCCTGCAATGTGGGAAACCTGGGATCGATCTCTGGGTTGGGACGATCCCCTGGAGAAGCGAACGGCTACCCACTCCAGTATTCTGGCCTGGAGAATTCCAAGGACTGTATAGTCCATGGGATCACAAGGAGTCGGACATGACTGAGCTACTTTCACTAAGGAGCAATTAACGATTTCTGTGCTCAACGGTAAAGAATCCTCTGCCAATGCAGGAGACACAAGAGAAGTGTTTCTCTGGGTTGGAAAGATCCCCTGGAGTAGGAAATAGCAACTCACTCCAGTATTCTTGCCTGGAAAATTCCATGGACAGAGGAGCCTGGCGGGCTACAGTCCACCAGGTCACAAAGAGTTGGACATCGCTGAGCAAGCGAGTGCGGGCGTGGATGCCCGCACACACACACACACGCACACACACACACGCACACACACACGCACACGCATACACACGCACACACACACACACGCACGTGAATGTGTCTCTCTGTCAATTTAGATTTATGTATGAAAAAATGACTGACTACTCAAATGTCAGCTTGAAAAATGAAGTATCTAGAATGATATATTTTTCTGATGCTGTTAAGAGTCAGACCCTTTCTCCTGCTCAAATCTCACAGGAGGTGTGGCGACAAACATATTTGTTTTGTGAAAGCCATACTGGGAGAACTGTCTGTGAACCACACAACATTTTTAGACCGAAAATTAGATCCAAATAACACCCGAATTTCCAAAAGGTACTTCTTGGTTGTCAGTAAGGGCCACATAGCCACTAGTCTTAGTGAGAAAATCTCCTTTGAGATCTTGGGATCCCTGATAAACCTTTTGCGTTTAGCAATGGAGCCGTCATTTATCCATTTTTTCCCCCACTGTGGCAGGACTGGTTAGTATAAACAAATTCATGGTAAGCAAAATGAAATGGAACATTTCTGTTTGAAAGAGGAACAATAAGAAGGTAGCACCCTACCTTAGTAGGTCTAAAACACATACCAGTTAAATTACAGAGGAATAAGTTAGTCCAACTGATCAAAATTCAATCAATAAATGTTTTTTCTTTACTGCCATAGTATATTAACAACTCAAACTCCTAATGCAGTTGCAATTTGAGTACAATAGAAATTCTGAGTATGTTCACAAACAGCTAAATCATTTACATGTATATATTGAAAGTCAATTTATTTTGGATTTAAAAGGTTATATATTTACCATAATCTTATCTTTAATAGTCTGAAAATGGCAATGTATTTTTTGACTTTTATCCACATACCACACAATAGATTACGAGCATTGTTTACTAATTTTCACTAGGCTACATCAGGTAAAAAATACAGTTACTACCTAACATTTTACATAATTTCAGGTTTGCAGAGGTTATTTTAATACTTCAAAGGTATAACCTATTGAAATTCAATGGTGATAGCAAGAAGCAGGCAAAAGTTGAACAAAAGAACTGATTGCCCTGAACTGTCTAAAAAAAGTAAATTTTCTAGATTTTTTTTTCTAGGGTATACAAAAAATGGAGATATGTGTAGGATAGAAGTGAGCAAGTCAAATTTACAGAAATAATGGCAATTTAATAATGATTCAATTTTATTATTTTTATTGAAAACTCAAGATATTTTGTGAAAAAGCACTATTTCAAAAGCTAATTTTAAATCTTCAAGTAATTTGTATTAGGAGTAATAATAGAATGGATGAACATGGAAATTTTAATAACAGAGTAGAATAGGGCATGGAAATCATTTATTTAATCAAAGAAGGATGTCCATATCTCTTTTACTGTATATTAATGTATCTGAGAGTATAGCTAGGTAAGATTCTTGGATGAAAGTCTGAAAAGGAAGAGTAATGAAATATTAAATCATTGGAAAGAAGTACAATACTTATAAGTGTTTCATTAGCAAAAGAAGAGGAAAAGACATTGTTCAGGAAATGGTCCAGAAATAGAAACTATTTTCTCTAAACAATTTTGTTATCACAGAACTGGATGAATCACAAATCATCATTAAAGTGAATTATGTTTCACTGGGTTGTTTTATGGATATAATAACTAAATTTAGATCCTCAAAATGTATAACAAGACATTTTTCTGACTTTTTAGCAAATAAATATAAGTCAAATCATAAATATAGGAAAATTGATATGAATATTTATGAAGCCACTAGTGGGAAATTTGTGTATCCTTTTGGTAGTAAGAGTAAAATGTGTTTAAAAAAACCAAAGATATATAGTTACTATAAGATTAAATATTCTTCATATAAAGTAAATCAAAATGCCAGTAAATCAACACATTTCTAAATTTTAATTAGCTTAAGATATTTTTATTCATAGTTGACATACTTTGGATGGGAAATTTGATCACAATCAAAATAATTGTCAACTGTCAAATAAAATAGATCAATAGTAGCAAATTCAATATCAAAGACAATATATTTTCAGATATACAATATAAGGAACAAGCAGGGATGCTATCTATTAGTAAGACAAATAGCACATCAAGAAGATAAAGCAATAATCGATATATGTGCACCACAATGAATTCTCATCTGACAAAACTATGGAGAGAAATAAATAAATCAACTGTTATCACTGGGAATTTTAATATACTTCTCTCAGAAAACAACAAAGCAAGCTGTCAAAAGATGAGCAATGATATAGAAGATACATTATATGATGTCTTTATACTCAAACCAAAAATGCATATTTCAATAACAATCAAAGAAATATGTGAGAAATTCAACAGATTTTAAAATTTATGTGGAAGACTACATATTTTCTATGAGTCAAATAAATTTGGGAAAGTTTTAGTCAACCACATATAAAAGTATACTCTAAAAAAATATAATCAAGGACTTCCCCAGTGGTCCAGTGGTTAAGACCAAGATTTCAGTGCAGGCTGTACGGTTTCGATCCCTGGTCAGGGAACTAGATCCCCTATGCCATAAGGCAGAACAGCCAAAAAAAGAGGAAACAAAAATAATCAGAAGTGTGATACTGATGCAACAAAAAATCAAATGTGTCACAATATAGAGCTCAGAAACAGACCCATTAATAGATAGAAAAAATTATAACAGTAAAATTGGCATTGCAATAATGGTAAAAATTAAACAATAAAATTGACATTGTAATAAATGAATGAAGCAAGAACATATCAGTAGAGAGTATTGGGAAGAAGCAATTAATCTCTGGAAAAAATTTAAGATGAATTTCTATCTCATGTTACTCTGAAATATAAACCCTGCATTCCTCAAAGAATCAAATGTGAGAAGCAAAACAAATTCGATGATTAAAAGTGCACAAATACAGTTTACCCTTTAACAACTCAGTTTTGAACTGTGTGCAGTTACACGGGCATTTTTTTCCCCAATAAATACACTATTATACAATAACAGTTGATTGAATCTGTGTATTCAGTATCTCAGATAAAAGGGCCAACTATGAGACTTGAGCATCCCTGGATTTTGGTATTCACAGGGGGTCCTGAAATCAATTCCCCCCCTACCATTTGGATATGGAGGGAGGGCTGCATCTTTGTGACTATGAGCTGTAGAAGAATACCTTAAGTAGTACCTCAAAACATAATGCCTAAGGTAAGTTGATACATTTGATTATAAAAATTTATGGATTTATTTTTAGTAAATGATAACTTAGGTAAAATTACCAGATGGATGTCAGTATGGAAGAACATATTTGCAGTGTCTAAAATTGACAAGAAACTGTTGCATACAAGCAAACTTAAAAATAAAACCAAATTAGAAAATGGATGAAAGTTAAGAACAGGCAAAAGTGAAAGTGAAAGTGCTTGTCACTCAGTCCTGTCCAACTCTTTGCAACCCCATGCACTGTATGTAGTTCACCCGGCTCCTCTGTTCATGGAATTCTCCAGGTAAGAATACTGAAGTTGGTAGCCATTCTCTTCTCCAGGGGCTCTTCCAGAACTGGGTCTCCTGCCTTGCACACACAAAGATTCTTTACTATCTGAGCCACCATGGAAGCCATTAAGAATAGCAGTCCTCTAATCAAAAATCTAAATGCCTTAAAAAAGTAAGACGATGCCAAAGTTATCATAAGAAACAAAACGTCAATGAGATATTATTTCAAATCCACTAGATTGGCAGAATTTCAAATTGTAGATAATTCCAAGTGTTAATGTGGATAGGGGAAACAAGAAAATGATTGCCCTGACTGCTAAGGCTTTCCTATAACCCAACAAAGACTATGAAAACAATGATAAACTTCCCCCTCTCAGATACTCCAACCTCACCCCTTTCAAAAATAATACCTAAGAATGGGACCAGTTCTTTGCGTGAAAGTCTCCATATTATCTATGCGAGTTGAATAAGGGAATTAGACAAAATGTCAATTCACGAGAACAGTATTTAAGTCAACTATTCTTCAATAAAATACATTTTTTTAAAAAGTGTCAATTTCAGTTCAATTCAGTTGCTCAGTCATGTCCCACTCTTTGTGACCCCATGGACTGCAGCACACCAGGCTTCCCTGTCCATCACCAACTCCTGGAGCTTACTTAAACTCATGTCCATTGAGTCGGTTATGCCATCCAACCATCTCATCCTCTGTCATTGCCTTCTCCTCCCGCTCCCAATTTTTCCTATCATCAGGGCCTTTTCCAATGAGTCAGCTCTTCACATCAGGTTGCCAAAGTATTGGAGTTTCAGCTTCAACATCAGTTCTCCCAAAGAATATTCAAGACTGATTTGAATATTCCATGGAATATTCCATGGACTATTCCAAAATAGTCCATGAGTATCATGGACTGGTTGGATCTCCTTGCAGTCCAAGGGACTCTCAAAAGTCTTCTCCAACACCACAGTTCAAAAACATTAATTCTTCAGCACTCAGCTTTCTTTATAGTCCAACTCTTACATCCATACAGGAAAAACCATAGCTTTGAATAGACAGACCTTTGTGGACAAAGTACTCTGCTTTGTAATATGCTGTCGAGGTTGGTCATAGCTCTCCTTCCAAGGAGCAAGCATCTTTTAATTTCATGGCTGTAGTCACCATCTGCAATGATTTTTGAGCCCAAAACAATAAAGTCTCTCACTGTTTCCATTGTTTCCCCATCTTTTTGCCATGAAGTGATGGGACCAGATGCCATGATCTTAGGTTTCTGAATGTTGAGTTTTAAGCCAACTTTTTCACTCTCCTCTCAATTTCATCAAGAGGCTCCCTAGTTCTCCTCTCCTTTCTGCCATAAGGGTGGTGTCATCTGCATATCTGAGGTTATTGATATTTCTCCCGGCAATCTTGATTCCAGTTTGTGCTTCATCCAGCCCAGCATTTCACATGATGTACTCTGCATGTAAGTTAAATAAGCAGGGTGACAATACACAGGCATAATCACAGCCAATACACAGACAACACACAGACATAATCCTCTCTGGATTTGGAATCAGTCTGTTGTTTCATGTCCAGTTCTAACTGTTGCTTCCTCACCTGCATACAGATTTCTCAGTGTCAATTTACTAAACCAGAAAAAAATCCTCATTCTAATTGTATTGCAAAAAGTTGATATTGATGTGTAAACAAAATCAGTAAATTGGAGAATTTGAGGATATTTTGGAAAAATCAATTTTTCACATATATTTGATAAACTGTAAAAGGAAATAGCAACCCACTCCAGTATTCTTGGCTGGAGAATCCCATGGTTGGAGGAGCCTGGTGGGCTACAGTCCACGGGGTCGCAAAGAGTCGGATATGACTAAGTGACTTCAGTTTTCACTTTCAAACCAGAAATTAAGAATTATCATTTCTAATTATTGTTGGTCTTTTCTTATTAAACTTATATACTACCTTACAGTATATTTTCTGTTTATTTTGTTTCTCTATTTAGAAGCTAAATCATCATTGGCTATTTTATTTTATTTTTATTTATTTTTTGTCATTTATTTATATTAGTTGGAGGCTAATTACTTTACAATATTGTAGTGGTTTTTTTAAAATAGCCATGGGGAACACATGTAAGTCCATGGATATTTTAATAAAATAAGGTAATATTGCAATTTTACTAATGTGTTTTCTAGTTATGTAACCATAATTCATTTAATAATTTGTTATTTTGTCTTTGTTTTAATTTTTTTTTTCTACTAAGCCACCTTTTATGAGCTAATAACTTTAGATTATCTTGGTTTCAATGTTCTATTTGTCTATATGTTTTGCTATTTCACACTTCAACTTTTCTTATTTTCTTTTATAGTTCATTTTAACATGTCAGATAATTTCTATTTCATTAAGTATCATCGATTTCTCTTCAAAAATTTGTTGGTATATTTATATACTTACTCTTTCAAATGAACTTAAAAACTTCAAAAATAGTCATATGTGTTCACCGAACAGGACTTTTTTTTTCAGAACTTTCAATAAAATAAAAATATTCACATGCCATATTAATCAAGCAACATAGTAGAAAACAGAAAATTATTATCACCTCCATAATTGCCTTATGTTATTATCTTACCAGCAGTGAATCAAACAAAAATACATTGCTAAGCAATAAACATTCTGTCTTAAGGTCACATGCATTCATTAGATGTAAGATACAAAGGAACAGATCTCATGCCCAATTTAGTTAAGCAACATCATGTTAATTTAATGCACTGCTACTTGCCTGGAGTTAGTAAAACTGAGTAATAGAAGTAATGGCATGCATTTTGAAATATACATAGGGTTCTTATGTGTTTTAATCTACCAATAATATATACAATAATTAATAAATTATCTCACAAAATTTGAATATTCTGACATACTTTATTCTGTTATTAATATTTAAAATGATAATGAGATGTTCCATAAGGTAACTTTTATGTCAATGTTAGGTAAAGGTCTATATTCTCTAATCCAGGCACACATATGATGGTTTATGCAATTCTTTTTTTTTATTATTGAAATATACTTGATACAAAACATCATAAAATATGTAAATTTGTTGCTCAACATGTGGATTTAATACAGTTATTTATTGTAATATGATCGTGATTGTAACAATGTTAACACTATCACATCACGTAAAATTGTAGCAATGTTAGCACCTTTATAACATATAATTATCATTCTTTTTTGTTGTTGGAATAATCAAGATCTAGTCTAGCTAGTCAAGAATCTGCCTGCAATGCAGGAGACCTTGGTTCAATTCTTAGTTTGGGAAGATCCCCTGGAGAAGGGATAGGCTACCCACTCCAGTATTCTTGGGCTTCCCTGATGGCTTAGACAGTAAAGAATCTAGTTGCAATGTGGGAGACCTGGGTTTAATCCCTGGGTTGGGAAGATCCGCTGGAGGAGGGAATGGCAACCCACTCCTGTATTCTTGCCTAGAGAATTCCCATGGACAGAGGTGCCTGGCAGGCTACAGTCCATGGGGTCACAAAGAGTTGGACAGGTATGAGTGACTAAGCATAGCACACGGTCTTAGCAAGTTGGATGGCTATCATATATGGCATTGTCGTCTATCCACCTCTTTATTTGGGTTACTACTTTGTGTTCTGTATATTTCATGTTAAGATCCATTTATTTACCTAGATTTGCCAAAGGGTTTCTTAAGCATCAGCCTTGAAAAGAATAAAAGAAAATGTTCATATGCACACAGGCTCTGATGTTTCTAAAACCACTTTGTGTTTGTTTTGGTTTTTTTTTTCCGCTCCAAATAGCAGTTTTGTTTGGTATTCACTCTCTTGTCCATGAATGCCTTCACTTTAACTTCTATATAAAAGTAACTATCTAAATTAAGGATTTTTAGACATACTTTTTCACAATTCTGAAATCCAAAATTTCTGAATACCATAATAAACACATTTAATGGAAAATCTAAGGAGAATGGATCTCAGGCTATTTATATTCTTTATATACCTTAGTGAGATCATTTTCAGCTGTAGAACAGTTAGTGTGTTGCTATAGAGCCGATGCCAAAGATTGTTGTAGGTTGCACATATTAAATGGTTATGAACTTGCTTGCTTGCTTTTTGAAAAGCCAAAAAATTCTAAACCCAAGTGTTTCAAATGAGGATTGAGGGTATGAAGTAAATAATGCATTCATTGAGCAACTGGAATTATCAACTACCAAAATTTTCTTGTGACATTATATCCCTTGACAGTTACTATTTAGACAATCATATTGAGCTTTTCAACCCAAAAGAATGAGAGAGATTTAAATTTCAGGATGATAAATCTAATGATAAGGACAGTAAGTGTCAGAATAAGATTCCTAAAACATCACAAACTGTTTTAATAAAGTACATAATTTGAGCTGGGCAATAGGACAGAGTCTAGATAATATGAAATTAGTTAATAAATTTTAAGTATTAATATTTACACAATTATCCAATATATAAAAGTACATATATACATATTATATATATATATATTATCTAAGTATTTATAATTTTACAAGTATTGACACATAGATATTCTAGACAGAGGAATGCAACTCTATATTTTACAATGACACTACCAGTACTTAGAACATACTCAAAAAATCATCCGGGAAATGGGCTTGAGATATACTTGGAAATATATAGAAAAGTTGCATAGAATAAGGATGAGTTTTAAAATATTTGTGTAAAGAGCTAATATTTAAGAAGATTGGAAAGTTATCAGTCAAATGTTATCCTACACTTAAAATGTTGGTAAATATTACTATATTAAACAAAACTGGGAGAAAAATCCTGGTAAATACTTGCAAATTACATAACAAATTATTAATTAAATTATTTATTATTTATTATTAATTAAATTTATTTATTTATTTCAATTTATTATAACTATTCATCAAAATTTTCTAAAAAATGGAAAAGAAAAAGACCAATAATTCAATAGAACAATAGTGTTAAGATCTAAACAAAGAATGCAAAAACACAAGAACTTAGAGAAATGTAAATGTTCCTAATATGTGAAATTATGCTGAATCCTGCTTATTATATGTGTACATGAAACTATTGAAATATGCTATTAATTATCTATCAGATGAAAACCACAAAAAACGACAATATATTCCTTTGGAGAGTTCAGTTCAGTTCAGTCACTCAGTCCTGTCCGACTCTTTGCGACCCAATAAACTGTAGCATCCCAGGCCTCCCTGTCCATCACCAACTCCCGGAGTCCATGTCCATCAAGTCGGATATGCCATCCAACCATCTCATCCTCTATCATCCTCTTCTCCAACTGCCCCCAGTCCCTCCCAGCATCAGGGTCTTTTCCAATGAGTCAGCACTTTGCATCAGGTGGCTAAAGTATTGGAGTTTCAGCTTCAACATCAGTCCTTCCAATGAACACCCAGGACTGATCTCCTTTAGGATGGACTGGTTGGATCTCCTTGGAGTCCAAGGGACTCTCAAGAATCTTCTCCAACACCACAGTTCAGAAGCATTAATTCTTTGGCACTCAGCTATCTTCACAGTCCAAATCTCACATCCATACATTCCCACTGTAAAACCACAGCCTTGACTAGATGGACCTTTGTAGACAAAGTAATGTCTCTGCTGTTCAATATGCTGTCTAGGTTGGTTATCACTTTCCTTCCAAGGAGTAAGCGTCTTTTAATTTCATGGCTGCAGTCACCATCTGCAGTGATTTTGGAGCCCCCCAAAATAAAATCTGACACTGTTTCCATTGTTTCCCCATCTATTTGCCATGAAGTGATGGGACCAGATGCCACGATCTTAGTTTTCTGAATGTTGAGCTTTAAGCCAACTTTTTCACTGTCCTCTTTCACTTTCATCAAGAGGCTCTTTAGTTCTTCTTCGCTTTCTGCCATAAGGGTGATGTCATCTGCATATCTGAAGTTACTGATATTTCTCCCGGCAATCTTGATTCCAGCTTGTGCTTCATCCTGCCCAGTGTTTCTCATGATGTACTCTGCATATAAGTTAAATAAGCAGGGTGACAATACACAGCCTTGACGTACTCCTTTTCCTATTTGGAACCAGTCTTTTGTTCCATGTCCAGTTCTAACTGTTGCTTCCTGGCCTGCATAAAGATTTCTCAAGAGGCAGATCAGGTGGTCTGGTATTCCCATTTCTTTCAGAATTTTTGACAGTTTATTATGATCCACACAGTTAAAGGCTTTGGCATAGTCAATAAAGCAGAAATAGATATTTTTCTGGAACTTTCTTGCTTTTTTGATGATCCAGCAAATATTGGCAATTTGATTTCTGCTTCCTCTGCCTTTTCTAAAACCAACTTGAACACCTGGAAGTTCACGGTTCATGTATTGCTGAAGCCTGGCTTGGAGAATTTTTAGCATTACTTTACTAGCGTGTGAGATGAGTGCAATTGTGCGGTAGTTTGAACATTCTTTGGCGTTGTCTTTCTTAGGGATTGGAATGAAAACGGACCTTTTCCAGTCCTGTGGCCACTGCTGAGTTTTCCAAATTTGCTGGCATATTGCGCGTAGCACTTTCACAGCATCATCTTTTAGGATTTGAAATAGCTCAACTGGAATTCCATCACCTCCAGTAGCTTTGTTCGTAGTGATACTTCCTAAGGCCCACTTGACTTCACATTCCAGGATGTCTGGCTCTAGGTGAGTGATCACATCATCGTGATTATCTGGGTTGTGAAGATCTTTTTTGTATAGTTCTATTTATTCTTGCCACCTCTTCTTAATATCTTCTGCCTCTGTTAGGTCCCTATAATTTTTGTCCTTTATTGAGCCCATCTTTGCATGAAATGTTCCCTTGGTACTCTAATTTTCTTGAAGAGATTTCTAGTCTTTCCTATTCTATTGTTTTCCTCTATTTCTTTGCATTGAATGCTGAGTAAGGCTCTCGTATCTCTCCTTGCTATTCTTTTGAACTCTGCATTCAAATGGGAATATCTTTCCTTTTCCCCTTTGCTTTTCGCTTCTCTTCTTTTCACAGCTATTTGTAAGGCCTCCTCAGACAACCATTTTGCTTTTGTGCATTTCTTTTTCTTAGGGATAGTTTTGATCCCTGTCTCCTGTACAATGTCATGAACCTCCATCCATCGTTCATCAGGTACTCTGTCTATCAGATCTAGTCCCTTAAATCTATTTCTCACTTCCACTGTATAGTCATAAGGGATTTGATTTAGGTCATACCTGAATGGTCTAGTGGTTTTCCCTACTTTCTTCAGTTTAAGTCTGAATTTGGCAATAAGGAGTTCATGATCTGAGCCACAGTCAGCTTCCAGTCTTGTTTCTGCTGACTGTATAGAGCTTCTCCATCTTTGGCTGACAAGAATATAATCAATCTGATTTTGGTGTTGACCATCTGGTGATGTCCATGTGTACAGTCTTCTCTTGCATTGTTGGAAGAGGGTGTTTTCTATGACCAGTGCGTTCTCTTGGCAAAATTCTGTTAGTCTTTGCCCTGCTTCATTCTGTACTCCAAGGCCAAATTTTCCTGTTACTCCAAGTGTTTCTTGACTTCCTACTTTTGCATTCCAGTCCCCTATAATGAAAAGGACATCTTTTTTGGGTGTTAGTTCTATAAGGTCTTGTAGGTCTTCATAGAACCGTTCAAATTCAGCTTCTTCAGCCTTACTGGTTGGGGTATAGACTTGGGTTACTGTGATATTGAATGGTTTGCCTTGGAAATGAACAGAGATCATTCTGTCATTTTTGAGATTGCATCCAAGTACTGCATTTTGGACTCTTTTTTTGACCAGGATGGCTACTCCATTTCTTCTAAGGGTTTCCTGCCCACGGTAGTAGATATAATGGTCATCTGAGTTAAATTCACCCTTTCCAGTCCATCTTAGTTCACTGATTCCTAGAATGTCAATGTTCATTTTTGTCATCTCCTGTTTGACCACTTCCAATTTGCCTTGATTCATGGACCTAATATTCCAGGTTCCTATGCAATATTGCTCTTTCAGCATCAGACCTTGCATCTATCACCAGTCCCATCGACCACTGGGTGTTGTTTTTGCCCTTGCTCCATCCTTTCATTCTTTCTGGAGTTATTTCTCCACTGATCTCCAGTAGCATATTGGGCACTTCCAAGTTCTTTTGGAGAACTTGTGGTCAAATGGGTAAATTTATATCTTTCTTGTGTAAACTCAAAATAACTGAAGCACTGTATCCAGAGATTTGACAGTATCCTTCCTGCAAAAGGAGATATGCATTCATACTTTCAGGGCTTCCTCAGTGGCTCAGCTGTAAAGAATCTGCTTACAATGTAGCCAACTCAGGGGACACGTGTTTGATTCCTGGGTAGAGAAGATTCCTTGGAGGAGTGCATGGCAACCCACTCCAGTATACTTGCTAGGAGAATCCCACAGACAGAAGAGCCTGGTGGGCTACAGTCCATGGGGTCGCAAGGAGTGGGACAGGACTGAAGTGACTGAGCATACATGCAAATTCATACTTTCACTGAAGAAAAATATTTCTAGGAAAGTATTCCTAATATATATTCACAATTATAATACAGTTTGGCCTATGTCTTAGGTTATTATCTATATATTTATTAATCCAAAAGACTGAAATTAGTCCATATTTCCCTGTACATGAGGAGACAGGTTGAAATCTCTCTATAGGCTCCTTCTGTAAAAACCCTTAGTTCACTAGTGCAAGTCATGTAGCCTCATCTGGCCTCAGGTTTCTTATTTACAAAGTTAGGTAGATCAACCATATCATCTGTTTGATAATTTTCATAGAAAATGAATTATTCAAAGTCTCCTCTCTTATGTTGAAACAATAATCTTCATTTCAGAGCCCCTGTTAAAAAATATCTCTAAATACAACATGAAAATTAGAGGTCTTTAAAAAGAATTTTGGCTAAATATATTAATTTCCAACAGACAGTAATATGTTATTTAAAGTACTGATTACTTTTGTTACAGTAACAATGTCTAAAAATTAATTTTGTTAAATATGATTAACACTTCTTTATATGTAAGAGACAGCATGTAAGGATAGACCAAATCCAATTACTAAGTGATTAATTGAATAGAATTTAGAGCTAGTGCTGCTAGTTGGTAGCTGTATTAATGTTTCAAGCTACTTAACTTTTTTCTGATTCAGTTTCCTCACCTTTAATTTAGGAATAAAAGTATTTAATAGTAGCTGATAACCTACCAAACATTTTCTGTGAAGTTTAAATGAGCTCATTTAAGTGAAGTGCTTAAAAAGTTGCTTGATACACAATAAACATTTAATATATATTAGCTATTATTTTGTTTATTGACAAAATGTCCAATAGGTGTGTGAAAAATACTCCTTTGTTAAAAGGATAAAGAAAAGTTGTAAAGAATTCACTCTCCAATGTTAGTCGTCAAGTGGTTAAGCTTGATTTCCAAGTTTGCTTTTTCTTAAATAGTTCCAAAAATTGCAACTCAGTGTTATCCGTTACATCATTATGGACTGATGGAGACTGCTATAGCATGCAAACGTTAATGCCTTTGCAAAATCCATATGTTGACGCATTTCCTAATGTGATGGTCTTTGGAGATGGGGCTTTTAGGAGGTGATCTGATAATGAGGGTGAGCTTCAATGAATGGAATTAGTGCCTTTATTAAAGAGATTCCAGCAAGAAGGCCCATCTACAAACTAGGAAGTGGGCTGTCATCAGACACGGGAATCCATCAGCACGTTAATTCTGGACTATTCAGCCTCAGAATTGTGAGAAATGCATGTTTGTTGCTTTTAAGTCACCCAATCCGTGGTATTTTTGTTACAGAAGCTCAAATGAGCTAATGCAAATACTCTTCTGTATCTCTTGCCTCTTCCTAATTGCCCTGACAATGTACTTCTGTTATCATGGAACAAACACAATTCCTTATCGAAGAACTAAAAAAATCATTATTTGTTCACTGACTTTTTACCTTAATAAAATGTAGAGATTGCTCAGTCCTGTTTCTAACAGTTCAACAATTCTCTCACACAGTAGTGACTTTTGCTCTTTATCTCTGATGTCCATCTCCTGCATTCATTTGGCTCCAACCAGTGCGCTCAATAATTCCAGCAAAACTAATTAGCATAAAGCTTTTGTGATATTCCTTGTTATCAACAGGAATTCTGGTGCCATAAGAGCTTCCGAGATAAACCGGCAGCCTGCAGCTGCCTCCTGTCCTAACCACTATTGGGAGAGCTCTGCTGCCATATGCGCATGTTGTGTTTAGTCACTCAATCGTTTCTGACTCTTTGGACCCAATGGACTGTAACCTGCCATGCTCCTCTGTCCATGAGATTCTCCAGGCAAGACTACTGGAATGGGTTACCCTGCCCTCTTTCAGGGGATCTTCCCGACCTAGGGACTGAACCTGTGTCTGTTAAGTCTCCTGAATTGGCAGGCGGGTTCTTTACCACTAGCGCCACCTGGGAAGCCCCCTGCTGCCATATCCTAGAGTACAACCTCCCACTCGACCTTTTTTACTGTTATGCAATTTCTAGCTCCTGGGCAAAAGCTAACATTTCTCAATAAAGCTTTAAATAGTTTTCCCTCAGAGACTATTTGGGGTAGTTTTATTCCTGCTGCAGGCTTCCAAGGCACCCTGGGTATCTCTCAATCCCAGCTCCTCATCTCAAGGACAGGAGTGAAAGAAGGATGAAGAGAAATCCTAATGACAGAGAATTTTCCTTTACTGATAAAATTTAATTACATACTTTCCCAAAGAATTAACAGAAAATTTGTCTCTCTAGAAGCTCATTTGTCTCCTTAGAAACATTAAATAAGTATGTTAGCATCTCTCAATGTGGCCATGGATGAGGGCAGGACACACAGTAGAAGACAACCAGAATCTGCAAAAAAGCTTCTAATATTGGAGTATTTTCTGTATATATAGTGTAATTGTTAGTCACTCAGTCATGTCCGACTCTTTGTGACTCCATGATTTGTAGCCCACACAGTCCTATCCGGCTCTTTGTGACCCATGGGCTGTAGCTTGTTAGGTTCCTCTGTCTATGGAATTCTCTAGGCAAGAATACTGGAATGGATTGCCATTCCCTTCTCCAGGGGATCTTCCCAACATAGGGATCGAAGCTGGGTCTTCTGTATTGCAGGCAGATTCTTTACCCTCTGAGCCACTGGGGACACAATTTAAAAGAGGCACAAATATATCTTCCCAGTCTCCTAACAGCAGCTCCTGGAACAATTGGTCAGATTTTGAATGCTGTGATTAGCTTATCATTTCTTTAGTCTGTTTCAGGACAGGTACTCTTTGTGAATTTCTGTCCATAGAATGGATTTCTCGGTTACAACTAATTAATTAGACCTAAAAGTCTTGCTTATCAAAATGTTTTTTAAAAACTTGCTGACCATTGACTTCATGAAAATATGTCAAGGAGATAGATCAGTTATATAAACTCTGAAGGTGCAAAATAGTCCATTTTACTTGATAAGTCTTATACAATGGTGTGATTAAAATTTACAAAGAAGGGTGAAGATTAAAAAAAAGAGCTTTATATGCATTCATAATCCAAATGTTAACTCCTCCTCTACAATCCCCTTTAGCACTGACAATGTCTGAATTTTAAGCATGAACATTTTGGAATCTGCTCTGAACCACAAATTTTGAATGTGATATCCAATGAATAATTTATAGATGGTTGTATTCAGAAGTTGCCATGCATACAAAAGTAAATAAGGACAAATAAATAAGTTGTGAATGTATAACAGGTCACAATTTAAAGCCAAAGGCTAAAAGCTGTACATCCATTTAAGTAACACCCAGGCATACAGATATTATTATTTCTCTAGGCAGAAAATATTAATATTAATATAAATTGTCTTTATTTTTGTAAATAATAGTTTGGAATTATCTCCTCAAGGAAATATTTTATATTCAAAATACCAAGGCTACAAAGTAAGAATTATATTGTTGATAGGGTTAGAAAACTTATGTAATGCCTATTTGTTTCAGTTTTATCACTGGTGAATGAAAATGGTGATAATTTCTATTTTATCATGAAGATTACTTGATTTAAGAACTTTAAGTACCACAGAGCATCATAAAAGTTAGAAATAAATGAGTAAATTATTTGAATTAAGATTTTAAATTTATAAATAAGGAGACTAAAGCTCTGGTAGCTTCATTTACTTTTTTCAAAGTCACAGTACTATTAAGTGTTACAAAAAGGATAAAATGAACCTTTCTGAAAGCTAACCCCCTCCAAAAACCATTTTGTGTGCTTACTGATTCATTTCAGAAAAGGAGAAGGCTCACTCAAATATGTATCATATAAGTTAAACAGTTCAATATGTATATATATACATTATATATAATTTAAAATATTTTAGTTTTCCAGGTAAATTTTTGACTGGAAAAATAGAAAACTAATAAAAAAAAAAATCTTACTTTCCAAAGAAAGATGTTTATCACTCATAAATTTGACAAATATTTCCTTTGAATTTACTTGCAAATTCCTATTCTAAGAATACTTTGGACATTCATATCTACAAAGGGAGTACTTTAAACATGTTTATTCCCAATTTCCCTAAGTTGAAATAGATGTTGCAGGCATGGCCAACTGGGGCTTTGAAGTATAGTTATTCAGTTGCCAGACTGTTCTCTATAAACATGATTGAGACAGATTTAGATTTGGATTCTGACTGACTATACTAAACTCTAGGAATGATTCTAAATTGAAAATTACGGCTCAATCTAGTTCATTCCAGTGGGAACTGGCACAGTCATAGACATTTCTGTTCTTACAACTATCAGCTTCAGCTAAACCTTGTATTTTCAAACTTTGGTCCAGGTTAAAAAGCTTCCTTATAGTCTGAAAACCTTTATACCTCTAAGGAAATTGAATAGATACAAATATAAACTGTCAAGACTAATCTGAAATAGAGGGTCATCATTTAAAGCTTTCATTGTAGTTGTTCAGTAGCTCCATCTTGTCTGATGTTTTGTGATCCCATAGACTGCAGTAAGCCAGGCTTCCCTGTCCTTTGCTATCTCCCAGAGTTTACTCAAACTCATGTCCACTGAGTCGGTGATGTCATTCAACTGTTTTATCCTCTGCCATAGTCTTCTTCTCCTGCCTTCAATCTTTCCCAGCTTCAGGGTCTTTTTCTCTTTGCATCAGGTGGCCAAAGTACTGGAGCTTCAGCTTCACCATCAGTGCTTCCAATGAATATTCAGGACTGATTTCCTTTAGGATTGTCTGGTTTGAACTCCTTGCAGTCCAAGGGACTCTCAAGAGTCTTCTCTAACACCACAGTTCAAAAGCATCAATTCTTCAGCGCTCAGCCTTCTTTATGTTCCAACTCTCACATCCATATATAACCACTGGGAAAACCGTAGCTTTGATTATACCGACCTTTGTCCACAAAGAAGTCTCTGCTTTTTAATATGCTGTCTAGGTTTGTCGTTGCTTTTCTTCCAAGGAGTAAGTGTGTTTTAATTTCTTTTAATGGCTGCAGTCACCATCTGCAGTGATTTTGGAGCCCAAGAAAATAAAGTCTGTTACTATTTCCTTTGTTTTCCCATCTATTTGCCATGAAGTGATGGGACCGAATGCCATGATCTTAGTTTTTTGAATGTTGAGTTCTAAGTCAGGTTTTTCATGCTCCTCAAGGCCTTCATCAAGAGGCTCTTTATTTACTCTTTGTTTTCTGCCATTAGGATGGTGTCATCCACATATCTGAGGTTATTAATATTTCTCCCAGCCATCTTGATTCCAGTTTGTGCTTCATCCAACCTGGCATTTCACATGATGTACTCTGCATAGAAGTAAAATAAGCAGGGTGATTATATACAGCCTTGATGTACTCCTTTCACAATTTTGAGCCAGTCCATTGTTCCACGTCTGGTTCTGACCGTTGCTTCTTGACCTGCATCATTCAAAGCTTTTTTTGAATTAGCAAACAACAAATTTTGCAAATAAGCATAATAAGAAATTGAAAGCAATTTGAGTATTGAGTGGTAATTCCTTCAACACTAAGGTGGATCAGTTTATTGCTTGTCCAAATGTTTTGTTGACAGAGTCTTTGATGTACGTTAAATGTTGGTAAAAAAGAAGGCAATATGTGAAATGTGTCTAGTTTTATATCACAAGGATTTTTATGTACTTTGAGATAAAATATATTTTATCAAGTTTATTTTAATGTAAAATATACTAACAAAGTCAAAAAGCAAAATGACATAATAATGTATACATTGATAAGTCTTGTTTCAACACTGTTCCAAGACCAACTGTTCCTTCATCTTCCTATAAAGATTGATTTTAAATACTTTTCAATAAAACATACCTGATTTAGTATAAATATAGATACATTTTTATTACATTCTATCTTCTTTATCTATGTTAGTATATGGGATACACTCATGAAATTTTTCTAAAATCAATATGTAGTGTTACTTTTATGTCAGTCTATAGCTCTCTGCAGAGTTCTCCATTACATAAGCACAATATATTTTATTTAACAAATCTCATATTACTTCACATTGATTTTTTTCAGTCTTTCACTATTATAAATGATGTTGCTGTGAAGAGCTCTGTATGTAGATGATTATGTATGTGTGTAACTATGTAAGTAAATATATTACAGGGTCTATGTCAAAAGTGGAGTGGTGATTTGATGTGTAATCACATGCATAATACTGGTAGCCATTTGTAAGTTTGTTTCTTTGTGGCTCTTTCATTTTGCTCAAAATGGTAAAATGTAAAAGTAACTATTTCCTTAAAGTCTGGTTAACAATATCTAATTGATATCCCAATATTTATCACAATTTGATCTCTTATTAGGAATGTATTTCTCTTATAGAGAGAAAAACAGCAATCTTTATAAGCATTTATATTTGTGATGATAGTCTTGCCAGGAATAAGCCTCGGGAATGTCCATCTTCATCTGAACTGACTGTCCATGCAAGGTGTTAGTTTAAAAGAGCCTTTTTTAAAATGATTTCTACAGTTAAAGCTCTCCTTGTTTGGGGCACTTATCCAAAAAAAAAAAAAAAAAAATTCTTAGGATATTGGTCTCAAATTTAAGTAAGCATAAGAATCATTTGCGCATCCCAACGTGTATAGTTTGCTAGAGTCTGCATACCAGTTAATCTAATGAGAGATTGGAAATTTTCATTTTCTGCAAAACTACAAGGTCATTCATTTTTTTAGGCAATCATTATCATTACCTGCCCATTCTTTTATTTTTAATTGTTCTTACACTAACAATTTTGGAGATTTTCCTTAAACATAACATTCCATATAGCAGTTTGGCATAAATGGCATTGTTCTCAGAAAATTTGTTTCTAAAATACAGATTAAATAGGTAAAACTTGTGATGATATTGCGAGTCAGTATTTCTAAGTCACACCACAATGCCCATATTACTGATGTTTTGTACTTTGTGTTGATAACAGCTTTCCCTGTTTGCTTTTTTTATTTTTTTAAGAATTGTCTTCTAAGTATCAATCTACATTTTTAATTATGTCTCCTAGTCTGATTAGTGCTACTGATTAGGTGCTTAGGCTAGGAGATCAATGCAACAGGCTGGGCTGCTCCAGTGGCTCAGCGGCAAAGAATCTGCCTGCAATACAGATGATGCAGTAGACTCAGGTTCAATCTCTGTGTCAGGAAGGTCCCCTGAAGAAGAGAATGGCAACCCAAGCCAGTATTCTTTCCTAGAGAATCCCATGGACAAAGAAACGTGGCGGTCTACAGCCAGGGATCACAAAGAGCCAGACAGGACTGAACTGACAGCATGTGTGCAAGCACGCACGGAATCTTATTTCATTTAGTCACAGCAGATTCCAAATTGTGTTATAAAGCTTTTTGGTTAGTTCTGATGATGCAAGATTTCTGGATAATATTATTGAAAAGTTATGTATCTGGGATTTCACATAGCATGTTGTCATCTGCCTGAAGAGCTAGCACTCCACAGAAGCAAGTTGTGTCAGTAATTTGTCTGTCGTAAGTTTTCAATTCAATGGTACGGTAGTAAAGAAGATGATTTTTACATTGTTTTGGGCACAATATTTGCCCTATTCAAGAATGCATTTTTAAAATGTTTTGGCCAAAATAATTATTTTCTAAAGGCATGCAATTGAAATTGATGTAAAGAAATAAATTGAAAACTAGTATGTTGGTTCAACATAGGAAGAACTAACCTTGCAATGAAGAGGAGGCCAAGGAAAAAAACAAAAAAAAGACCATTATAGATGCTTGAGCACGCCTTATATGTCAGAAACTGTGCTCGGTGCTTTCTCATACACTCAGTGACTTTGAGAAGAATCCAAAAGGTTATTACAATTAGGATTTTGATACATGAATCAGAGTGTATACAGTTTTTAACTGACATTGGAGTCAGTCTGGAGTTGAGAACGAGTCCAAAGACCATACTTTTTAAATATTTTGAATGTTACTTGCTATTTCTGTCACCACTGTGGAAGATAATTTTTGATTGTTAATTTTTATCTCAAAATATTCCACAAGATGTTTTGATTCACACCAAGCTTTCAACATAACAACTGCATCTCTGGCATGAATGTTCAAAGATTCAAACTATCTGTATGTTCTCTCCCCCGAGGGATACTCCAAGACAAGGCAAATTAGAATCACGATGTCCATCAAATTTATGAGAAATGCAAACTCTTAGTTAGACAAAAATTTTTGTAAAGTTCTTGGAGCATTTTTATCTCTAGGCAATTTCCTTGTAGCCTAGTAAGTATTTATTAGATTGTTAGGTGAACTTGAAATGAGAATAAAGATCTTTAGAAAGGATTTTTCAACTGAGGGGTTTTCCTGGTGGCTCAGATGGTAAAGAATCTGCCTGCAGTTTTCGTGGATTAAGGAACGGCTACCCACTCTAGTTTTCTTGCCTGGAGAATTTCATGGACAGAGGAGCCTGGTGACTACAGTCCATGGGATCACAAAGAGTCAGATAAGACTGAATGACTTTTACTTTTTTTTTTTTCAGCTGAACTACATAACTACCTAGTTGCTCACTCATCCTCTTTCTATCTCACCATTAGAGGTCATTTGACTCTTTCAGGGGTTCTTCATAGCTGTAGTTGAAATATGTCACACATCCTTTCATCATACATTAAAATAATGATGTAATGGCCAATCATCAGAAATTGACAATGAACAATTGAGAGCAATCATTGAAGCTGATCCTCTTACAAATATACAAGAAGTTGCCGAAGAACCCAGTGTAAACCATTCTATTGTCGTTCAGCATTTGAAGTAAATGGGAGAGGTGAAAAAGCTCAATAAGTAGGTGCCTCATGAGCTGACTGAAAAAAAAAAATCGTTTTGAAATACCTTCTCTTATCATGCAATATCAGTGAACTATTTCTCTATTAGATTGTGATGTGCAATGAAAAGTGGGTTTTAGTTGACAACCAGTGACCACCAGCTCGGTGGTTGGACTGAGAAGAAGCTCCAAAGCACTTCCTAAAGCCAAAATTGCACCAAAAAAAAAAAAAAAAGTCATGATCACTATTTTGGTAGTCTGCTGCCAGTCTGATCCACTGCATCTCTCTGAATCCCAGAGAAATCATTATATCTTAGAAGTATACTCAGCAAATTGATAAGATTCACTGAAAACTGTAATGCCTGCAGCTGGCATTGGTCAATGAAAGGGCCCGATTCTCCATGACAATGCCCGACCACCTGTCCCACAACCAACACTTCAAAAGTTGAATGAATTGGGTTGCGAGGTTTTGGCTCATCTGCCATATTCATCTGACCTCTCATCAACTGACTACCAGTTCTTGAAGCACCTCAACAACTTTTTGCAGGGAAAATGCTTTCTTAATCAGTAAGAGGCAGAAAATGCTTTTACAAGAGTTCGTGAAATCCCGAAGCAAGGATTTTCATGCTACAGGAATGAACAAACTTTTTTCTCACTGGTAAAACTGCATTGACTGTAATGGATCCTATTTTGGTTAATAAAGATGTGTTTGAGCTCAGTTATAATGATTTAAATTCATGGTCCAAAACTGCAATTACTTTTGCCAACAAATCAAAAACAAGGGAATAATAAATTCAGAATAGAGATATCAGTGGTTGAGGAATGAAAAGGAGGAGATGAGGAAAGACCAAAAAAGTGTTTCTAATTTGGGTCATTTCTAATATTCAAATGCAAGGTACTTTTGCTATAGAAATGTATAGAGAAATAGACATAGATGGATAGAGGCTGGTAAGAAACAATGATAAATAGATTAGGATTAATCTAATTCTGTGAACTTATCTGTTAAAAAAATGGAAAAAAAGGAAAATGAAATTACATTTTAGCTAACAAAAGACAGTCATGATATAATCTCCAAAAAAATAAATGCAAAAAGGCAAAATGATTGTCTGAGGAGGCCTTACAAATAGCTGAGAAAATAAGAAAAGAGAAAGGCAAAGGAGAAAAAGAAAGATATACCCATCTGAATGCAGAATCCCAAAGAATAGCAAGGAGAGATAAGAAAGCCTTCCTAAGTAAACAATGTGAAGAGAGGAAAACAATAGAATGGAGAAGACTAGAGATCTCTTCAAGAAAATTAGAGATACCAAGGGACTTCATGTAAAGATGGGCACAATAAAGGACAGAAATGGTATGAACCTAACAGAAGCAGAAGATATTAAGAAGAGGTGGCAAGAATACATAGAAGAACTATACAAAAAAATATCTTAACGACCCAGATAATCACAACAGTGTAATCACTCACCCAGGTTCATACATCCTGGAGTGAGAAGTAAAGTGGGCCTTAGGAAGCATCACTATGAACAAAGTTAGTGGAGGTGATGGATTCCAACTGAGCTATTCAAATCCTAAAAGATAATTCTGTGAAAGTGCTTCTCTCAATATGCCAGCAAATTTGGAAAACTCAGCAGAGGCCACAGAATTAGAAAAGGTCAGTTTTAATTCCAATCCCAAAGAAAAGCAATGTCAAAGAATGTTCAAACTGCTACATAATTGCACTCATTGCACATGCCAGCAAAGTAATGCTCAAAAACTCTGCTAGTGAGGCTTAAACAGTATGTGAACCGAGAACTTACAGATGTTCAGGCTGATTTTAGAAAAGGCAGAGGAACCAGAGATCAAATTGCCAACATCTGTTGGATCATAGAAAAAGCAAGAAAATTCAAAAAAACATCTACATCTGCTTCATTGACTATATTAAAGCCCTTGACTGTGTGGATCAAAATAAACTGTGGAAAATACTTTAAGAGTTGAGAATACCAGTATGCCAGTCAAGAAGCAACAGTTAGAACTGGACATGGAACAATGGACTGGTTCAAAATTCGGAAAGGTGCACATCAGGGCTATATATTGTCACCCTGCTTATTTTCCTTCTGTGCAGAGTGCATCAAGCGAAATGCCAGGTTGGATGAAGCACAAGCTAGAAACAAGATTGCCAGGTGAAATATAATAACCTCAGATATGCAGATGACACCATCCTTACGGCAGAAAGGGAAGAGGAACTAAAGAGCCTCTTGATGAAAGTGAGAGTGAAAATACTGGCCTAAAACTCAACATTCCAAAAACTATCCATGGCACCCAGTCCCATACTTCATGGCAAATAGATGGAGAAACAATGGAAATAGTGACAGGCTTTATTTTTTTGGGCTCCAAAATCACTGCAGATGGTTACTGCAGCAATGAAATTAAAAGATGCTTGCTCTTTGAAAGAAAAGCAATGACAAACCTAGACAGCATATTAAACAGCAGAGACATTACTTTGCCAACAATGTTCTGTATAGTCAAATCTATGACTTTTTTCAGTAGTCATGTGTGGATGTGAGAGTTGGACCATAAAGAAGGCTGAGTGCCAAAGAATTTATGTTTTTGAACTGTGGTGTTGCTGTAGACTCTTGAGAGTCCCTTGGACTGCAAGGAGATCAAACCAGTCAATCCTAAAGGAAATCAATCCTGAAAATTTACTAGAAGGACTCCAATACTTTGGCTATGTGATGCAAAGAACTGACTCATTAGAAAAGGCCCTGATGCTGAGAAAGATCAAAGGCAGTAGGAGAAGGGGGCAACAGAGGATGAGATGGTTGGATGGCATTACTGACTCAATGGACATGAATTTGAGCAAGCTCCTGGAGATGGTGAAGGACAGGGAAGCCTGGCTTGCTGCTGTCCCTGGGGCCATAAAGAGTCAGACGTGACTGAGAGACTGAACAACAGCCATATAATCCCTGGATCAGTCTTCATGTGATGGAATCTGAGTCTTCTAGATTTACTTAGCATACCCTGATAAATGAACTCTTGGTTACTTCACAGATTGCTACTAATTCCTGGTGGTGTCAGATTTGTCTAGTTTATTATTTTTTTATGGATTGCCTAATGTGTCTTCAACTTCTTTGAAGGAATGCATCCTCATATCACCAACAGATTCTCTGAAATGGGTCAGTTGGAAGGACTGGTCAAATATCAAAACTGAGAAAAGAACGAGGTTGGAGATGAAAAAAATACCAGCATTTTTCAAGCAGTGGAAAGAGAAGATGTGTGACCTCTCCATTTATAAGGACAGGTTTATTTCTTCTGAGATGATCAGAAGGTATTATTGCTTAAAATTCTCCCCTTATTCAGATTTCATGACTACCAAGCCACTCTCAAGAAATGTGTCAACTTCTAGTGTGAATCCATTTCAATGGGGGATATATATTAATCAGGCAAGAAATAAGTAGTGTGTCTCACTGCAAAATAAGAAATTGGCATTTGAACTTACATATTAGCCTGTGAGAGTTAATCAGTCTACCCCAGAGGAGCAGCTCCATGTCCAGGGTACTGACAAAAGGTAATTTCTGCCTCAAGTCTCCATAGTAGCTTGTGGACATTTTGCTGAAGCAAAGCTATCCTGTGATGCCACTTGTTTGACAGCCAACTTACTTCTCCAGATGACACTCTTACTTCCCCTGCTCTTCTCATTCACACTTCAACAGGTTCTACTTGATTGAAGTGCCCCCTCAAGCCTGCACAAATGGAGATAGCACTCTTAATTAGAGTTCTCAGTATGTGACTGAAAACCTTCTGTGAAGGCACCAATCACAAACCTGCAAAGAAAAAAGGCCTCAGATAATGCCTGCTTTACATTGCTGGCTAACTCAGAGTCCCCTTTCCTCTGCTCCCTTTGGTCTTTTCATCTTGCCTGTCTGGCTAGACTATCTAATTTCAAATTCAGATCTTGTTTCCTCTTAAACTTGATGAAAGCAGTCTTAGCAAAGCACGTTTGAAAGGGTAAGGATTGCACTTTTCAATTGCAGGCCTAGCATTTAATAGCACTTAAATTGGGGGAGAACTTTTATTGGTTAGTTATTAATTTTGTTGCTACAGACTCTAAAATTAGGCCTTTTATAAATATTTGAAAAAGTATTCAACATTTTGAGTGAGTTGGCAAAATGCTAGTAACCTAGTTTGTAACAAACATCTTGAAATACAAGAATGAAGGCATATATCAATAGATTTAATGAGGCATTTTTAAAGAGTAAACACAGCCATGAATTGGTATATTCTTTTTTATACCCATATGAATTTGTTTACTAAAAATATTACAAACCCACTATGTAGATGTGAGTTCCCTGTGGTATACAGCAGGTTCTCATTAGTTATCTATTTTATATTCAACTTGATTTTAAATCATGGCTCTGTCTCTTATGAATTCTGTGACCTCTCACATACTACCTAAACTCTAAATACCCATTTCTTTGCCTATAAAATAAATTAAATAGTTACCTTCCATTAAAAGTTTATGATTATTGAAGATCCAATATAGTCACCTTTTATCTTTATATCATTTTGCAAAAATATTAGTATGTAGTTGGTACTATTATAAATATCACTTTCAACCTTATTAATTAGTAGTAATTTAAAGGGTTCAAGTTCCACGTTTAAGCTCCATGTTCAAGGTCAGGAGGGGTGGCTGTGAGGAGATACCCAACATCAAAGGTAAGGAGCAGTGGCTGTGCTTTGCTGGAGCAGCCATGAAGAGATAGATACCCCACATCCAAGGTAAGAGAGACCCAAGTAAGTCAGTATGTGTTGCAAGAGGGCATCAGAGGGCAGAAACACTGAAACCATAATCACAGAAAAGTAGCCAATCTGATCACATGGACCACAGTCTTGTCTAACTCAATGAAACTAAGCCCTGTCATGTGGGGTCACTCAAGACAGACGGGTCATGGTGGAGAGGTCTGACAGAATGTGGTCCACTGGAGAAGGGAATGGCAAACCACTTCAGTATTCTTGCTTTGAGAACCCCATGAACAGTATGAAAAGGCAAAATGATAGGATACTGAAAGAGGAACTCCCCAGGTTATTAGGTGCCCAATATGCTACTGGAGAACAGTGGAGAAATAACTCTAGAAAGAATGAAGGGATGGAGACAAAGTAAAAACAATACCCAGTTGTGGATGTGACTGGTGATAGAAGCAAGGTCCGATGCTGTACAGAGCAATATTGCATAGGAACCTGGAATATTAGGTCCAAGAATCAAGGCAAATTGGAAGTGGTCAAACAGGAGATGGCAAGAGTGAATGTCAACATTCTAGGAATCAGTGAACTAAGATGGACTGGAATGGGTGAATTTAACTCAGATGACCATTATATCTACTACTGTGGGCAGGAATCCCTTGGAAGAAATGGAGTAGCCATCACGGTCAACAAAAGAGTCCGAAGTGCAGTACTTCGATGCAATCTCAAACATGACAGAATGATCTCTGTTCATATCCAAGGCAAACCATTCAATATCATGGTAATCCAAGCCTATGCTCCAACAAGTAATGCTGAAGAAGCTGAAGTTGAATAGTTCTATGAAGACCTACAAGACATTTTAGAACTAATACCCAATACAGATGTCTTTTTCATTATAGCGGACTAGAATGCAAAAGTAGGAAGTCAAGAAACACTTGGAGTAACAGGAAAATTTGGCCTTGGGGTACTGAATGAAGCAGGGCAAAGACTAATAGAGTTTTGCCAAGAGAACGCACTGGTCATAGAGAACACCATCTTCCAACAACACAAGAGAAGACTCTACACATGGACATCACCAGATGGTCAACACCAAAATCAGATTGATTATATTCTTTGCAGCCAAAGATGGAGAAGCTCTATACAGTCAGCAAAAATAAGACCAGGAGCTGGCTGTGGCTCAGATCATGAACTCCTTATTGCCGAATTCAGACTTAAACTGAAGAGAGTACGGAAAACCATTAGACCATTCAGGTATAACCTAAATCAAATCCCTTATGACTATACAGTGAAGAAATTGATTTAAGGGACTAGATCTGATAGACAGAGTGCCTGATGAACTATGGATGGAGGTTTGTGACATTGTACGGGAGACAGGGATCAAGACCATCCCCATGGAAAAGAAATGCAAAAAAGCAAAATGGTTGTCTGAGGAGGCCTTACAAATAGCTATGAAAAGAAGAGAAGTGAAAAGCAAAGGAGAAAAGGAAAGATATTCCCATTTGAATGCAGAGTTCCAAAGAATAGCCAGGAGAGATAAGAAAGCCTTCTTCAGTGACCAATGCAAAGAAATAGAGGAAAACAACAAAATTGGAAAGACTAGAGATCTCTTCAAGAAAACTAGAGATACCAAGGGAATATTTCATACTAAGATGGGTTTGATAAAGGACAGAAATGCTATGGACCTAACAGAAGTGGAAGATATTAAGAAGAGGTGGCAAGAATAAACAAAAGAACTGTACAAAAAGATCTTCACAACCCAGATAATCACGATGATGTGATCACTCACCTAGAGTCAGACATCCTGGAATGTGAAGTCAAGTGGGCCTCAGGAAGCATCACCAAGAATAAAGCTAGTGGAGATGATGGAATTCCAGTTGAGCTATTTCAAATCCTAAAAGATGATGCTGTGAAAGTGCTGCACACAATATGCCAGCAAATTTGGAAAACTCAGCAGTGGCCACAGGACTGGAAAAGGTCCGTTTTCATTCCAATCCCTAAGAAAGACAACGCCAAAGAATGCTCAAACTACCGCACAATTGCACTCATCTCACACGCTAGTAAAGTAATGCTCAAAATTCTCCAAGCCAGGCTTAAGCAATACGTGAACCATGAACTTCCACATGTTCCAGGTGGTTTTAGAAAAGACAGAGGAACTAGAGATCAAATTGCCAACATCTGCTGGATCATCGAAAAAGCAAGAGAATTCCAGAAAAAAACATATATTTCTGCTTTATTGACTATGCCAAAGCCTATATTTGTGTGGACCATAATAAACTGTGGAAAATTCTGAAAAAGATGGGCATACCAGACCACCTGACCTGCCTCTTGAGAAACCTATATGCAGGTCAGGAAGCAACAGTTAGAACTGGACATGGAACAAAAGACTGGTTCCAAATAGGAAAAGGAGTACGTCAAGGCTGTATATTGCCACCCTGCTTATTTAACTTATATGCAGAGTACATCATGAGAAACGCTGGGCTGGAAAAAGCCAAGCTGGAATCAAGATTGTCGGGAGAAATATCAATAACCTCAGATATGCAGATGACACCATCCTTATGGCAGAAAGTGAAGAGGAACTAAAAACCCTTTTGATGAATGTGAAAGAGGAGAGTGAAAAAGTTGGCTTAAAACTCAACATTCAGAAAACTAAGATCATGGCATCTGGTCCCATCACTTCATGGGAAAGAGATGGGGAAACGGTGGAAACAGTGTCAGACTTTATTTTTTTGGGCTCCAAAATTACACAAGATGGTGATTGCAGCCATGAGATTAAAAGACACTTAAGTCCTTGGAAGGAAAGATATGACCAACCTAGATAGCATATTAAAAAACAGAGACATTACTTTGCCAAAAAAGGTCCATCTGGTCAAGGCTATGGTTTTTCCAGTGGTCATATATGGATGTGAGAGTTGGACTGTGAAGAAAGCTGAGCGCTGAAGAATTGATGCTTTTGAACTGTGGTGTTGGAGAAGACTCTTGAGAGTCCCTTGGAGAGCAAGGAGATCCAACCAGTCCATCCTAAAGGAGATCAGTCCTGGGTATTCATGGAAGGACTGATGCTGAAGCTGAAACTCCAATACTTTGGCCACCTCATGTGAAGAGTTGACTCATTGGAAAAGACCCTGATGCTGGGAAGGATCGGGGGCAGGAGGAGAAGGGGCTGACAGAGGATGAGATGGCTGGATGGCATCACCGACTCGATGGATGTGAGCTTGTGTATGATCTGGGAGCTGGTGATGGACAGGGAGGCCTGGCGTGCTGTGATTCATGGGGTCGCAAAGAGTAGGACAAGACTGAGCGACTGAACTGAACTGAATTTAAAGGGTATGGAACACTGTTTCCTTATCAAAATATGACAGTCTTTCCTGACTTTGGAACTTGTGTCAAACACCTACTTATTTTTGTGTATTCTTTGATATGGTAGACTTTATTATTTTAAACATTTTTTGAACCCACCATTAAAGTTTCAAAGGAAAGCCTGATTAGTACACTTAAAAGCATCAAGTCAGCCTCTGATTTCTCAAATTAGTGACTTAAAATATATTACTTGATTCTTACAGACTCTTGCTTCATTATTGAGCTTCTAGGGAATCAAAGTGAAAAAAATAATCTTTATATTAAACGGTTAAAGACTAGTGTTAACAAAACACTTGCTTACAATAGAAAATCTCTTTTTAATGAAAATAGGTAGTCTTATCAAGATGAATTGTTTCTGTTAAAAGTTAATGAAGAATATGGATATATTTGAAAGTAAATACAAATATATGTCTTAACCAGTACACTCAAAGCAAGGCAGGAAAGACATTCAGGACTGAGTTGGCCAAGGTTATAAAACAGAACAGTATACTTATTGCTTAAAAGCAGATCTGATTCCTAATCCAGAATTTGAACACAGTATTTATAAAACCAAATTTAAATGAGATTATTTTTCTCATCAATTAGCCTTTATACCTTTTAAAAATAACAAAGAATGATGATGATATTATATAATGTAGATACCAAAAAGGGAAGAATATAAGACAATATTTTTGTTTCCTATTGATATGATCATTTCCTGTCTTGGACACAGTTTAGGGTTCAGATCTAGTTGTTTCTCTACATTAATACTTGTATCATTCAGAGGTCAATCAATAGGCAAAAACCATAGTGATCTGAACAGTAAAACCTGAATACAAAGAATCATTATCTTAAAACGAGAGATTAATTGTGAAGGGACAAAAACAAACAAAAAACTTCTAATGAACAGAATAATATTAGACATCAGGAGGAACAACTCCCTTGAGGGCTGAAACAGAGCAAACAGGAAAGAAACAAATGGATGACCTTCCCTAACCCAATGCCTTTTCTGAGAAGTTTCCAGTCATTACTTATAAGACAGGTAAATCCACTGAGAAACCACAGGCTGGGGCAGCCAAGTGAGTGACAACTCTCAGACGTGCTAAATTAAAGTCACTTTGAAACCCTGTACAAAAATGCCATCGAGAGCCACTTGGCATTCCTGTAAATGTTGCCCACTGGGGTACAAGGGGAACTTGCCAAGAACTCACAGAAATGCACTGAGCAACCATCCACTAGGGTGGTGTTGAAACTTGATGTCTGTTAAGTACAATTTGATTCATACTTGTCATTAACAGCCACAGGAGAAATAAGAGGAACAGAAGCACAAGTCCTTCTGGAACCAAGAAGACAGGCCCTTCACTCCTTCAGTGACCCTCCACTACCCTCCAGTGATAAAATTTAACATGGTGCCAGGTAATAGAAAGAAAAATGATTAGAGGGACTTTACTATTGCAGTTCAAGCAATGAAGTATGTATATTGTGATAGCTTGCACAGTACAATGACATGAAATAGTATTTAAAAATTAGAACAAAGTCTATCGATAAAAATACCTCTCTCTATATATCTCACCCATTCCTTTTAACATTGTCTTGTCCCATCCCCAACCCCATTATCACATAGGTAACATCCATCAGAGAGGGGAGGTTCTATTGAATTGTGATTGACTACCATGGCAAAAATCACTGCTTGCCAAAACTTAAAAGTCACTACGTTTATATTTTACAATATAATCAGTTAACTTCGGATCCTAAAAAAATGCTTTTGTTAATAATAGAATGTTATTCCAGTAATAGAATTTGTTATTCCAATAATATGCTTGGTATGAAATTTATAGTACCACAATAGAATACAATGCATTCAATTAAAGATAAATATACACAATTTGGTAAGTCTAAAGAGTTATAAGCATATGTGAATATGTTACTGTCTATTTCATAATCAATATGACAATAAACACTATTATTGTAAATTAAGAAAACACTGTTCCTCTATGGAGTAAGTAAGATGAAACTCAAATTCATATTTGGTAACTGTATATGTGACATAGAGCTATTTACTATGAGGATTTTAATAGGTTCACTATTAATAATGGTGCACTGATATTATTACACAACTATGAATTAGGATAATATTGAAATATATTACTACTAATAAAAACCCATCTTTCTCATCAATTACATATTTTAAATTATTCTGTGAGGCATTCAAAATGGATCTGGGTGAGTATTTGTTTCAGAGAAAAGTAGGATGTAAGAATCAACAATCTCACTAGGCTCCATAATTGACAAAATAATACATTGCTTCTCAGATTTGGGTCACTATTTTATTTATAAATGTTTATACTAAAAGATGGGCTTCCCAGGTGGTGCTAGTGGTAAAGAACCTGCTTGCCAATGCAGGAGAGGAGACTCGGGTTCCATCCTTGGATGGGGAAGTTCGCCTGGAGGAAGGCATGGCAGCCCACTCCAGTATTCTTACCTGGAGAATTCCATGGGCAGAGGAGCCTGGTAAGCTACAGTCCATGGGGTCACAAAAAGTCAGACATAACTGAAGCGACTTGGCACGTATGTACTTATACTAAAAGATACACCATAAATTATGTACACATTCAAGCAAATTTAATTTTAAACCACCTGCTGATACTTTGTAAGCATAAAGTTGAGGATTTGATAGCATTGTTGTGACTTTATGACACGGTTTGAGGAGTGATTCATTTACTTCTCAGATGGATGTGTTTCTATGTACTTCCACTGGAAGCAGACACACCGACACGCCTGAGGAAATCGCTGGTTAGATTTATTTACACTGTGCAGCAGAGTGAGTCAAAGAAAGCAGGGTTACTTATCGCCCTGAAACTTCATTGGTGATAACCCACATGTACGCATGTTCAAAAAGAAAACACGGGTGTACTCAAAATAAGCTAAACTAGCCAGAATATGAAACATTTTGTCTGAGAATTTGCTAAAATTGCTGCTTCGATGAATATCATACAGAGTTGAGGTTTTACCACTTAAAATTAAGCTGAAAATCACTAACTCCTGGCATTGCTCACCTTATCTTTAAATCTGTTTTGGTCTATTTTTTTTTTTTTTAATAAAAGCCAATACACACACAAACACACAAACCTTTGGAGGTTCCTTGGAAAAAGTAATACTCTAAATAAGCAAACAAATTTTATGTAGCTGAAAATGACTATATTTTCATATCACTTATGAGCAATAAAACTAAATTATTTATAGATTTAAAAATTAAACTATAAAGTGATATCCTAAAGTTATTATGTAAATCTTCAGATAGATGTTTATTACATAATAAAATAAATTAATGAGCAGAAATATTTAATAAAGGGGCAGCAATGTGTAAATCAGATGACTGCTGTTAACACAGAGCCTTTTCAGAATACCCAAGAGATCTAACGCAAGGGGAAAGGCACCAATTATTACAAGAAGAAGAAATAACTATCTAATTTGTCCAGACAGATAAAAGAAGGTCATAACTGGAGACAATGTTGGGATAAATATATTGCTTCTTCCTTTTTTTTTTTTTAGCACATGGAAAACATGCTTAATTGTCAGCAGGAAGAACCAATGAAAAGAACTGGACCTCTGCTTGATGACTACACAGAGAGAATGACAATAACATTCATAGTCTGGCTTTACTTACTGCAGACTAAGGTCCCCAAATGAAAAGACTGCTTCAAACTGTTTCTAAGGAGGGCTTCCCTGGTGGCTCAGCTGGTAAAAAATCTGCCTGTAATGCAGGAGATCCTGGTTTCATTCCTGGGTCAGGAAGATCCACTGGAGAAGGGATAGGCTACCCACTCCGGTATTCTTAGGCTTCCCTGGGGGCTCAGTTGGTAAAGAATCTGCCTGCAATGTGGAAGACCCAGGTTGAATCCCTGGGTTGGGAAGATCTGTGGCAGAAGGGAATGGCTCCTCACTCCAGTATTCTAGTATACTGGTCTGGAGAATTCCATGGACTGAGTAGTCCATTGGGTTGCAAAGAGTTGGGCATGACTGAGAGACTAAGGAAGGTGGTCGTAGAGGGAAGAGAGATGCACGCTACCCTCAACTAAGTGAAAGCTGCCAAAAGCAATGTGGAAATAAAATCCAACAATGTGAAGAAGAAAATCCTTCACCATATCAAAGAATGCAATATTTATTGAACATTTAACATTCATTCATGATAAAAGTGATCAGAAAAACAAGAATATAGGGGAAATTCCTCCATATAATAACATTGTCTACAGAAAATATATAGCTAACACTATGCTTAGCAGTGAATGACAAGATCAGGAACCAGGCATGCACATTCTCACCACTCCTATTCAACATAGTGCTGGATATTTTAGCAAGTGGAGTTAGTAAAAAAAAAAAAAAATGATGAAAGCATCAACTGGAAAAGATGAAACAAAATTTCCTGTGAACATGTTGGCTGCATAGAAGAGGCCAAGGGATCTCAAAACACAACCAAGCAAACAAATAAAAATGCTTTGAATTAATACATGATTTAGCAAGTAAAATGATACAAGATAATCATTCAGAAATGTTTTATTTTTATATTAGTGAACATGTGTACAGTGACTTTAAACACACATTACCATTTACAACAGCTCAAAAATATAAAATATTTTTCTGCAAATTGAACAAAATATGTACCTAGATGCCTAGTACTATTTCATCATAGTACTGATGAAATATTAATAAATCATAGAGGACCTAAATAAAAAGAGAAAGTTTCTGTGTTCAGGGACTGGAATGTTCAATATAGTGAAGATGTCAATTCTCCCCATATGTGAATACAGGTTTAATGAAATTCCTAACCAAATCCCAGAAAACTTTTGTGTGATAGGCAAAGTTATATGGACAGAGAAAAGAACTAGAATAGCTTTAAAAAAATGGAAAAAGAGAAAAGAAATCACATATCCAACTTCAAGATTTGTCACTTAGCTCCAATAAGTAAGGTGCTGTGTATTTGTTGAGGAACAGACAAATTAAGACAATGGGACAGAAAAGAGTTCAGAAATAGACCTACATGTATATGTCCAGTTGGTTTTTGACAAAGATGAAAAGGCAATTCAATACAGGAAATGTAAATTTTTCAACAAAGGGTTGGAGGAGTAACTGAGTATCCATTGCTTTTTTATTTTAGTCTCGTGAATTAAATCTCTCACATCATACAAACATTAACTCAAAGTGAATCATGACTAAAACGCAAACTGTAGAACTTTCCAAAACTTAGGAGAATATATAGGAGAAAAATATCTTCAGATCTAGGGGTAGGCAAAGAGTCTTTAGACTTGATGGCAAAAAAACAAAAAGAAAACAATACAAAAGATAAAAACATGATCAAATGAAATTCATCAAAATAAAAACAGTTTGCTTATGAAAGACCTTATTCAGAAGATTAAAAATATTACAGAGCTGGAGAAAATATTTGAACACCACATATTTGAAAAGGACAAGTGACTAAGATATCCAGAGTGAAGTAGGCAGAAAGAGAAACACAAATTATAATATATTAACACATATATATGGAATTTAGAAAGATGGCAAAGATGACCCCATATATAAGATAGTAAAAGAGAAACAAATGTAAAGAACAGACTTTTGGACTCTGTGAAAGAAGGCGAGGGTGGGATGATATGAGAGAATAACATTGAAACATGTGTATAAATAAATAACCAGTACAAATTTGATGCATGAAGCAGGGCACCCAAAGCTGGTGCTCTGGGACAAGCCAGAGGGATGCAGTGTGGAGGGAGGTGGGAGAGGTGTTCAGGATGGTGGAACACATGTAGGACACATGTACACCCATGGCTGGTTCATGCTGATGTATGGCGAAAACCACCCACTATTCAATATTGTAAAGTAATTAGCCTCCAATAGAAATAAATATATTAATAAAAAACAGTATAAAAGCAAATAATAATATAAATGGCAAATAATCCAATTATCTTATACTTAAGAGTAGAAAGAAAGTAAGTCCACTAGAGAATGGACGAAACACATGAGGAATTGTTGCACATAAAATGATATATAGATAGCAAAAAAAAAAAAAAAGGAAGAAAAATGTTCAACAAAGTTACTCACTAGGGAAACACAAATTTAAACTGCACTGAGATATCACTACATACTGATTAGAATGGCTGAAAAAAATAATGATGGCACCAAATGCAGGGGAAATGTGGGAAAATTAAATCACCTTAAGTATTATTGATGGGAATGTATAGTATTATAGCCACTCTAAGGCAGTTTGGCAGTTGCTTAAGAAACTAATCATGCAACAACAAATTCATCTAGCCTTTGCACTCTTAGATATTTACCCCTAAGAAAATGAATTCTTATATTCACACCAAAACCTGTGCATGGTATTCATCACAGATTTATTGGTAATATTAGGGTATATAATTTCAGTCCCTAAGTCGCTAGACTCCCCTGTCCTTCACTATCTCCCAGAGTTTGCTCAAACTCATGTCCATTTAAGTTGGTGATGCCATCCAACTATTTCATTCTCTGTCACCCCATTCTCCCCCTGCCTTCAAACTTTCCATTGGGTTTTCATTCCAACCTCAGAGAAAGGCAATGCCAAAGAAATTACATAATAGAGTGATTCTAAAATTCTCCCTATCTAGTCTCTTAGATATATATGCTATGCTTTACTACATGAAAAACCTGATTACTTAATTCTGTAAAGAAAATCATTAGAAAAATGAAAATAAAGTTTTAGAAACATTATTGCTATTTCTATTGGAGAAAATGTAAGATCTAAGTCTCTTCAGTTGTGTCCATCTCTTTGTGACCTCCTTAACTGTAGCCCACCAGCCTCCTCCGTCTGTGCAATTCTCTAGGCAAGACTATGGAGTGGTTGCCATGCCCTCCTCCAGGGCATCTTCCCAACCCAGTGATTGAACCCACATATCTTTTTTTTTTTTTTGAACCCACATATCTTATGTCTCCTGCATTGGTAGGCACATTTTTTTCCACTGGCACCACTTGGGAAACTCCAAGATTGGTTTAGGTATGCCTAATTTAATTCCTATCTAAGTTAAAAAACTGAAGAAATCATGGTTAAATAAAAATATTCATTATTATAAAATCTAGTTTTCAACAATATATTACTCAGATATATTTTTAGCATCTGGTTATAATAATGAAATATTTTCTTTACTCAAAGATACAGTCATTCATATTGCCCATATCTAAATATATGAATTAACTTGGAATATATAGGAAATGATGGCAATATACAGTGACATAGCACAGCTTGCTCTCTTAATCAGCTTCACATGTCCATTAATATTGAATAGATTTTTAAATAATTAGAATAATTAGCAACTGTCCTTGAATGGTAGTTCCATAATTAGTTTTTTCTCAATATTTCAAAAATATTATATCTATCTTTCCTTCTAATACCCAAGAAGTCAGGTCCAGGAAGTAGATAGAACTGACTTCAAGTATAGGTTCCATAACTTATAAGCTCTGTGTTTTGAAGCAAGTTATTTAATTTCCTTAAGATTTTGGTCTTCATGAAAAAATGACTATAACAGCACTCACCTCACAGGACTGTAAAACAGCTGAACATAATAAAGTACAAAACTCCTACACACATATTTGTAATAAATTAAAATTTATATATTTAATATATTATAATTATATTTAAAGTATTTAATATATTATAACTATATAATAATTATATAGTTGCAGGTGTAATATATAAACTATATGAATCTTTCCTACAGAGACCTGAAAAACTTTGAAAATTTACCAGTTATTTACTTAGTCATTTAAAATTTTGCCTTAAAATATAGTAATTGAATGGATAATTTAATACAGAAATCCCCTGAATACTCACTGGAAGGACTGACGCTGAAATTGAAGCTCCAATATATTGGCCACCTGATGTGAACAACCAACTCATTGGAAAAGACCCTGATTCTGGGAAAGACTGAAGGCAGGAGAAGAAGGGGACAATAGAGGATGAGATGGTTGGATGGGATCACTGATTCAATGGACGTGAGTTTGAGCAAACTCCAGGAGACAGTGAAGGACAGGGGAGCCTGGTGTGCTACATTCCATGGGGTCATGGAGAGTTGGACATGACTTAGCAGCTAAACAACAACAGAATAGTTTTAATAAAGCAGGAATATAAGTGGCCAATTGGTCAAATTAGTAGGATAATTTTTTAAAAACAAAATTTTGTGTAAAAACAAATTATCTGCAAAACAGAATACACCACTCACCAATTTTCTTTGCTTAATTTCAGCACACTGTCTCTCATATTGTTCCTCCTAAAGCTATCTATTTCTACTGGCAAAATCAATCCTGTAGTTTAGTCCACAATTACTGTAAATGCATAACAAAGCTTCATTCTTGTCATTTAAAATCCAAATAATAAAAAAATGTAGATAAAATAAAGCCAACTTTTGATTTTCCTTACTTTTCATTGTACCTGAAAAATCCATTTATTGATATTTCTTGCTCACACATTTGGGCCAAATCTATAAAACAACACTTGACTATCTTCAATAATTTTAACAATTACAACCATTTATAACTAATCTGACATTTAGCATATCAAAATGATTGAAAACAAGCAGTACAAAATGTACACTTTAAGATTATACAGATTTGTTACAGAACGAAAAGTATACAGAATAAGAAGAAATTTCATTCATCTAGTCATCTCAAAATACTCTTTTCTTTAAATGTAATCACAGAAAAGTTTTGTTGTGTACTATTTCAAACCACTTTAAAATGATATGCATATGAATATACAATGCATGAAATCATATATGCATAAAAATATACATAAAAAGTGAAAGTGAAAGTGTTAGCTGCTCAGTCGTGTCCATGTCCGACTCTGCAACACCATGGACTGTGGCCTGCCAGGTTCCTCTGTCCATGGAATTTTCCAGGCAATGGGTAGCCACTGGCTTCTCCAGGGGATCTTCCCAACCCAGGGATGGAAACTGGGTCTCCTGCATTACAGGCAGATTCTTTACTGCCTGAGCCACCAAGGACATAATATATACATAGGGACAGAATTATTTTTTTGGAATATCACTGAATACATATAAACACACACCTTTATGTTTAATTCATTGGATTACTTGGATTTCTTTTTCTATCTCTGTCTCTTTCAATATCTGTTAGCACTCATCATTTGTCATATCTACACTGTACTAAAATTAATTTTGTTTAATGCTCTGCTTGATAGATATTGAGATTTGTAATAATTTTTATATTTTGTATTTCCAAGTCATGCTGGAGTTATCTTTCTTACTCATAAATCTGCAAAAAATAATATACTATTTGAAACCAATTCAGATACATTTTCTGCACATTGGCAAAAGTAAAATTCTATCTTGTAAGGTTATTAAAAATAACTTATTCACTGATGTATCAGTCAGTCTGTTCAGTTGCTCAGCTGTGTCTGAATCTTTGTGACCCCAAATGGACTGTAGCATGCCAGGCTTCTCTGTCCATCACCAGTACCCGGAGCTTGCTCAAACTCAAGTCCATTCAGTGGGTGACACCATCCAACCATCTCATACTCTGTCATCCCCTTCTCCTCCTGCCTTCAATCTTTCTTGGCATTAGGGTCTTTTCCAATGTGTCATGATATATAGTTGCCAGTATATATAGTGTAAAGTATGGTCATCATACATCTGTACAGGCACAGGTGTATGCTGATCTTTAGGAACACTTAGAAGAATGGTACCAATTCAGGCAACTGACGGACAATGCAGAATATTAATAATCTATAGTACTGTATGCAATACTTAAAACTCTGGAAAGACGGAAAGACCTTGTGCCAGGTTGTTTTATTGTTAAGGGATGTTTACATGGTGATTGCCCCCAGCTGTACATTCTCACTTGCCTGTGAGACCTGGTCACTGTGTGACCAGTGGGACATAAAAATTTCACTGGAAATTTTGCTTAAGTTCTACAAAAACCAAGATTTCTTGTATGTATCTTTGTGATTTACAATACAAATTTGTGCCATATTTTGTGCAACAACAAGTGTTTCAATCTCCTGTTTCTCATCTGTAGTTTTGTTTTCCTGCTGTGCCATATATTTTCTCTGCATTAAAAATAAAACCTTATATGAGTGAAATTTGTAGAGTCTTGTGAATCCTTTAAATTATTCAGATATTTGAAATAGATTTGAAATAGATGTGTGTAATTTATAATTCATATATTGCCAATATTGCATATTATTATTTAATTATAAAATAAATATTTATAGAGCAGAAGCCAGAGAAATAAACTTTCAAGCTAAATCCAAGAATCAGTCATGTTTTGCTTGGCAGTTGAATTTGTTTAAAATTTACACTTTGTACTTGAACATTTTTAAGAATACATGATTGTCCACCTCACCACACATTGAAATTTTTGTAACTTTAATGTTATCTTGAATTAATTTTAATATACCAATAAGTATTATTTAGTTCTGTCATTTTTCTAATGTTACCTTCAGAACAGCTGTGTGTTTGTATAATCTTTGTGCATTTATTGGTTGTTTTATTGTAGTTCAGTCCCTAAGATGTGTCTTACTCTTTTGTAACCTCACAGACTGTAGCCCACCCTGCTCCTCTGTCCTTGGGATTTCCCAGGCAAAAATACTGAAATTGGTTGCCATTTCCTTCTCCAAGGGACCTTCTTGACCAGGAATCGAACCCATGTCTCCTGCATTGCATGTGGATTCTTTACCTCTGAGCTACTGGGGAAACTCTTATTGATTTACTGATGACTTATTTTTCTAAAATTTCGCTTCATATTATTCCTCAAACATCTGCTGATTTAACATGATAGGTAAATTCCTAGTACTGGTTTTCTCAAGTATCTTTCTTACTAAAGTGTTAGTCACTGAGTTGTGTCCAAGTTTTTGTGACCCCATGGACTAGAGCCCACCAGGCTCCTCTGTCCATGGAATTCTCCAGGCAAGAAAACTGGAGCAGGTAGCCATTTCCTTCTCCAAGGAAACTTCCTAACCCAGGATCAAACCTAGTTCTCCCACATTGTAGGCAGATTCCTTAGTCCGAGCGACCAGGGAAACCCTTCTTTCTTACTAACTTTTGACCAAAATTAGAAGCTGGTTTCTGAGCTTTGCGTATGTATATGGAATGTTTGTCTAAGCTGTCTTCTTTTAGTGTGTACAAGTAAGAAATACACTGGAAAATAGAGCCCATTCAGCTATTGGAATAGCTTCATTTTGGAGGACTTCTGAAAATTGCTTTTGTAGAATATTTTTATCTGACATCTAAATTTAAAAATAGCTGGCCTTCTGGTATACACGAGACAGAAACACATTTAGTCTTTTGCTCATGTTGTAGATCATTTGACAAATGGCTGTGACCACCCTCCTTCCTGTAATCATAAGTTGGGTTAAACGTTGTCCACATTAATTATGGTTTTTGTCACATGGCTTCTTCTGACCGACGAATCAGTAGCAATTTTGATATCAGCAAAAACTTAAAGGATGTTTGTACATTGGGATTTGCCCCTTCCTACTGCCAACCACTGAATAAATTTGAGCTATCTGGGGGATGGGAACTGCAACATCTGGGTATCTTTCTTTCTCCCAAAATACTGATAAGTTTCTATTATGATGTATTTCTGTCCACAGAAAAATGTCTAAATTGTAATATGTACTTGATTATGAAGATACATTATTTCTTTGAATTACTGTATAAGTAAATATAATTGATTTTAGACGTTATGATGTGATGACTTCAATAATGAATATCGCTTTGCCTTCTTCCCATTAATAAATCAAGATACAAATACCTGATTTATTAATGACATATGCTTTCTTGAGAATATGGCTTAGATACATGGCTTCAAAGAGATTCTTTTTACTATCATCACTTTAACTAAATTCAAAGACCCAAAGAGCTTGCTTTCTCAAGGCAGAATCTGCTCTAGAAAATATACAAAATAATGAAGAGCAGACAAGAATTTACCCTTTCAGCATTCAAGTAGTATCAAAAATAGGAGGACACACAGGTTCACTCAGCATGGCAATCCTGCTATTTCTCCTACATTAATAAATCAGATAACTTATTCTCACAAACTTATTTCTCTTACTGGAGTCAATTTGTGATTTCCTATCTTCTATATAAGCATTAGAAGTTGAATAGATATTATTTCCATTAACCATCTTGACATTTAGAAACCCCTGAAACTCCAAAGAGGGAATGTTGGGTACAGGAGACTAGAGTTTGTTTCTCAAATCTGGTTCTATTGATGTAAGTTTTTAGCAAATTTGTGGGGAGTGCAGATATTTTAAGGAAAATTTTATGTATTTAGTAAATTAGCGCATGTGTTTTCAGGAACAAGAGAAAACTAAAAATTAGTAATATAAAATGGTCCCATCAGTTCATGGCAAATAGATGGGGAAACAGTGGAAATAGTGGCTGACTTTATTTTTTTGGGCTCCAAAATCACTGCAGATGGTGGCTGCAGCCATGAAATTAAAAGACGCTTACTTCTTGGATGGAAAGTTATGACCAACCGAGACAGCATGTTAAAAAGCAGAGACATTACTTTTCCAGCAAAGGTCCGTCTAGTCAAGGCTATGGTTTTTCCAGTAGTCATGTATGGATGTGAGAGTTGGACTATAAAGAAACCTGAGCGCCAAAGAATTGATGCTTTTGAACTGTGGTGTTGGAGAAGCCTCTTGAGAGTCCCTTGGACTGCAAGGAGATCCAACCAGTCCATCCTAAAGGAAATCAATCTTGAATATTCATTGAAAACACTGATGCTGAAGCTGAAACTCCAATATTTTGGCCACCTGATGTGAAGAACTGACTCATTTGAAAAGTCCCTGCTTCTGGGTAAGGTTGAAGGCACGAGGAGAAGGGGACAACAGAGGATAAGATGGTTGGATGGCATTACTGACTCGATGGACATGAGTTTGGGTAAACTCCGGGAGTTGGTGATGGACAGGGAGGCTTGGGATGCTGCGGTCCATGGGGTTGCAAAGAGTTGGATATGACTGAGTGACTGAACTGAACTGAATATAAAATGAATATTCTATTATTTTGCTTTACTTATTATTCTCTCTATATATTTCACTTCCTCATTCCACAATCACTTTTTGGAATCATCTTCAACAACAACAAGATCGAATGATTTATATGTTACTTTTTTGCCATGAATGGTGTTTTAATTATAATTGTAGTTCAGAGATAGCTTTCTTTAAAGAACATATTGTATAAAATGTTTTAGAATCAATTTCAGTATGATTTATAAATGCTTCCTTATGCTTATATCCATATACACTCTATTTTGACACTGTAAAATCATCAAAGTTTATAAGTATAAATTAAAAATCTTATAAAAAATCATTGTGGTTATGTAAGAAGCATCTTAAATAAAGTTTTATTTATGAGAATTTTTATGTATGTAACAGAGTTACTCAAATACTAATTTTGTGGGGTTCAAAGAGGAAATATTTTTTAAAGTATTATGTCAGTTTATTATTCAAAGTAAACTTATGTTAAACACAAATGACTACACTATGACATAATTTATAAATCAACAATGTCTTTCCTTTCATTTTTTAAAATTTGTATTTTCATTTTACAAGAAGTCTAAACTATGGAAGCATCCATAGAGATTATAATTCACTAATGCATTCAGTTGCTAGAAACCCAAACATGAGTTTTTACTTTTAATGGAGCCAGTGTAATAAATTATCAGCATAATTACAGTTTTTTTAATTGGATGTGGACATTTTCCAAAATCAAAAAATAATTATTCTTGCAATAATCTCCTGTTTGGTTTTCTTGTTCTTAGTCCAAAACTCTTGGAACTACATTGTTTTAACTTGTTCCAACTTGGTTGGAATAAGTTGCTTCTGTTATTTTAAATACAAAAATTCTCATTAGTTAACTCTGCTTTTTTATACTAATACTTGTTTATAAAATCCATGTATATGATAAGAGTCAATGTTACATATTTGCCAACTTACATTGTTTCCTTAATGCTAAACTTTCAACATATTCAAAAACCACCATCTGTTTATTGCAATTTTTGATAATATTTTGGACTAAAATCCACACTATTATTCCAAAAAATCTGGTAGCTGACAATTAAAAGTCATCATTGCTATTAATATTTTTAAATGACTGAACTACATAATTAAAAAAAAATCATGTTATAGATGAGTTAAGATGAAAAGCAACAATTTCCTACCCTAGCACTCCCACAGCCATTCCACTCATTAAAAGCAGAAACTGAATTATTTCTGTTTTGGGCATCTTGTGGTAAACTCCACAACTCTAAATTACTTAATAAAAGTGTCGTGATACACTAACTTTAGACCAAAATTGCATTACCTCAGCAATACTGACATTTTGCGTGGGTAATTCTTCATTATGCTTTGTTGCTCAGTGTCTGACTCTTTGCGACCCCACAGACTGTAGCCTGTCAGGCTCCTCTGTCCCCGGGGATTCTCCAGGCAAGAAAACTGAAGTGGGTTGCCATGTCCTCCTCCAGGGGATCTTCCCAACCCAGGGATCAAACCGAGGTCTCCCGCATTGCAGGTAGATTCTTTATTTATGAGCCATCATAGGAGCTCAAGAATACTGGAATGGGTAACCTATCCTTTCTCCAGAGAAAATGTCCGATCCAGGAATCGAACCAGGGTCAACTGCATTGCAGGCAGATTCTTTACCAGTTGAGCTATCAGGGAATTCTTTGCTGCAGAAGATATTACAGAGCTCTATAGGATGTCTAGGAGCATCTGACATTTCTGATCTCTCTCCACTCATTGCCTGGAGCAGGTTTTTCTCCGCACACACACATATCCTCTCCACACCCCATAACCCCAAATAATGACAATCAAAAATAGCTCAAGACATTGCCCAGTATCCTGTTGGGAACAAAATAACCCCCATGGAGAATCACTGCTTAGACATTGTATATCAACATCCCATTCTGAAAAATTAAAATTTCAAATCCTCAAAATAATACTAAGTCAGCTTTCCTGTTTTAAAAATGTTTGAGTTTTATTGTTAGTAAACATTTTTTTGCTACCTTTGTAAGTTTTAATAATATCTGTAAGTTTCCACTTGTTGATCCATTTATTTAGAAAATTATTTATAGATTTCTCAGCATGGGTAATCCTCAAACTTCTATGAACTTATTCAACTGTCCTTCATTCTTGCCCACTTACCTATATCTCAATTGTATGTTTGCTTTTAAATTATCAAGATAAACCACATTCACACTCTGTTCCATAACTTTGTTTAATCATATTGCCACAGAGCTACAAAACCAGATATTTAAAGGATTGAGGCCAATGACAAAAACAGATGTAGTGGTTATATGGGAAATCTCCCTTCCTCTCAATATTGGTATGAACCTAAAACTTCTCTAGAAAATTAAAGTCTTAACAAAGTAAACAAACAAACAACAACAACAAAACAGAAAAGAAGATAAATATAAAAAAAACTTCAAACAACCAAAATATAACAAATACAGAGTAAACCCAAAGAAAATAGAAGGAATGAACTAAAAGAAGAGAGAGGTCTAAAAAATAATAAAATAGAAAATAAACATACAGTAGTGAACAAGATATAAATGGAGACTCATTTAACATAACTGGAAATAATGATGGATTGCCTAGTGTGCGACCAGTGACCAATGTTGAGACTTTTGTATCCAAATAAACATTTTAAAAAAATATTCTGCAGACTAATAAAAGAGTTAATATCAGTTTGGGCTTCCAGTTTGCACAATAACCTTTTATTTCTACTACCTCAAACACAATAGCTTTTATTTGGATTATTGTGGGCACTAGAGGTAAAGAATCTGCCTGCTAATGCAGGAGATATAAGAGACGCAGTTTCAATCCCTGGGTAGGGAAGACTCCCTAGAGAAGGAAATGTCAACCCACTCCAGTATTCTTGCCTGGAGAATCCCATGGACAGAGAAGCCTGGCAGGCTATAGTCCACAGGGTCACACAGAGTTGGACACAACAGAAGTGATTTAGCAAGTAGTGTTTACTTGTGATCATTTATTCTTTTTTATTTTTCTACACTCCTATGATTTCAATTCCTAATTTAAAAAAGAAATTTTAAAAATCCTAAATTAATCATTGTTTCAACTGTTTCCCAGAATAACTGAGCATAAACAGAGGACATATTTTTAATTATTTTAATTGGGGAATATAACTGCAAGAATCAGGGCTAAAAGGAATGACGCGGGAAAAAGTGTAGAGACCCGTAAGGAAAGGCATTTAGGAGTTGGGCATTGCTCCTGAGTTGCCAATGCCCTTAATCTTTTCTCAGAGGGGCTATTTAAACTGCATTTCAGCACCTTCACTTGAGGCAAAGCAGGGAAAATCCCTCCACCAGCTGCCAACTCACAGCGTCCAAGGTGAGGCTTCGGGGACGTTAAGGCCCCAACAGTTGTTAAGATACACAAACACAAATACAGAGCTGTCTGTGCTGAGGGAACAGGCAACCTCTGGGGAGGAGATAAGAGGTGCTGGTATCATTCTTAGGAAAGAAGCTGTCAGACTATGTACCCGTGGATTTGCTCAGAGCCCACAAATATCATTGACTCAGCAGCAAATGGAACAGAAGAAATTTGTGTGGTCAGTGTCTAGTGCAGAGGTCAAATTGCTTATGCTTTTTTTGTGCACCAACTCTTAAAACAATGTCATGTTTCACTTTTGTACTTGTATCATGATTCTATTTTACAAATACCTTTCCTTTGGAGACCCTAATTATTTTTATTGAGCGATTGAGTGTGTTTCTATTGAAGCATTAGAAAGTCCATGAATTTCATCTTTGTTATGTGAAGTTTTTCTTTTCTTCCTGAAGACATTTTTTTTTTCAGATCTTACTGTCTCACTATCTAGTTTGAAATAATAGCTTTTTAGATAAGATAGTGTTCTTGTTCATTTCCAATTTTTTTAAATCCTAAACTTTCCCTCTTTTAGTGTGAATGTTAATAATGTTGGACTGCAATTACATTTAATTTCCTCAACAAGGATGAATGATGACTGTCTTTTTTGAATCATTTTATCTATAAAAGTCATTAAATTATTCATGTAGCTGTATTACTTAAGAGAATATTTGACTCATGTAGCAGAATTTAAAAATATACTGTCTTCCAAATTCCATAATGATTCTTTCCTATCATCTTTCAGCAACTAGTTTTGCTGATGAAAATTATGGTATTAGTATGACTTCCTTGACTTTATTTTGTGATCTTCTCTTTCCCTGTCTCTATATCTGTCTGTCTCTCTCACACACATACAACTGTACATGCATCTTTTAAATTTCAGGCTCCCAGACATTTATTTTATCTTATAATTCTAAGGCATTTTGTTTCCTTCAGTTATGAATATTTTTATGACATAATTAGTTCAGAGATGTTATCTTATCTAGTATGTTCTTTCAGAATCTCTTATTCTCAAATACTGAGCCATCTGGATTTACCATCTTTTAACTACTTTAAATTCACTATATGTGAAATGGTATTATATGTATACATGTATGTATGTATGCACACATATACATATAGATTCTGGTTCAATAACATCATTCAAAGTTCAAATGGCAAGTCAAGTTAGTAACTGCTTAATCTAAAAGATCCATTTTAAATGAATATTATTAAAATATCAGGTGTATGGTTGAAACTATTGGTTACAGTTACATATTTATATTAGAGTAATGTAAAAAAATAATCAATGGAAACCTCAACTAGAGCTGAAATTGGAAACAGGACCTCTCACACCGTCTGACAATTGCACAGCCCAACAGGAAGAGAGACTACTCTCCTCTCCTGAAGAGGACTCAGCCAACGAAAGTCATGGCTCCTTTTCTGCTTAGAGTCCTCCCCAACTTATTTTCCTCTCTGTAAAAGCATTCTGCTCTCATTGTTGTGACCAGACTTGCAAGTGGTTTACCCTGGTTGTAGAACCCTAATAGATTGCATTTCTCTTAATTCCAAATAAACTCTCATCTTTGCTGAAGAAATATCTGGCTTTTTATTTAAGATCAGCATTTCCTTGGCGCATGGCGGGACCAGAGAGGAATCCTAAAGGCTCCAGGAGTCACCGAAGCGAACAGGTACGGTACCCACAATTGAGCCCGTGGCTGCTCACTGCTTTTCTAAGGTACCTCTTTCTCCTGGATGCAAGCTCACACTCTCTTTGCATTTAAAGCTCTCCAGGTTTTATTTGGTGGCTAGGGCTCCCTTTGTAGCTCAGTCGGTAAAGAACATGCCTGCAGGTCAGGAGACCCAGCTTCGATTCCCTGGGTTGGGAAGATCCCCTGGAGAAGGAAATGGCAACCACTGATACTGATCCTTGCCTGGAAAATCTCATGGACAGAGGAGCCTGGTGGGCTGCAGTCCATTGGGTCGCAAAGAGTCGGGCACGACTGAGCGACTAACACTTACTTAGATGGTAATCAACCTGCAATGCAGGAGGCCTGGGTTTGATTGTTGGGTTAGGAAGATCCCCTGGAGAAGGGAATGGCAACCCACTCCAGTATCCTTGCCTGGAGATGAGAATTCCATGGACAGAGGAGCCTGGCAGGGTACAGTCCATGGGGTCTCAGAGAGTAGAACACTGAGTGACTAACACTTGTACTTTCAGGCTTTATTTGGGATCCATTTAAAAGTTTGTCTTTCTGGTTTAGATATTGTTCTATGTGCACATAGTCATTTGGCAATTCAATCTGACTTTAATATCAGAATGTTCCACTGAAATCAGCTAGCCTTTGGCCCATTCCCCTCAGAGCAGGGGCTTCTTCTCATGAAATTGGCTAACTTTCAACTCATTCTTTTAGGAATAAGGTTTGTTTCTTGGAAACAGTGCTGAATTTTTCAGTTTTTTGCCTATTTCTTTGGAAGGGCTGCCCTCTGGAGACTGGAAAAAAAAAATTAGCCTGGCTTCTCAGAAAGGAGGCTGTCTTCTTAGTACTGTAGGACTGGCCAGGATTCTTTTGCAAGCTGTTTGAATTCAGTGGTTTGTGTTGTAAGTTGCTCAAACCCTTTGAAAGTTGCTCTTTATTATGGAGAAAGCACTGCTAGGAAATGGGATCCTGGTTATCTAAGCATTTTGAAGGTGTTGCTGGTGGTGAAGAACCCACCTGCCAATGCAGGTTAGACATAAGAGACATGGGTTCTATCCCTGGGTTGGTAAGATCCCCTGAAGGAGGTCATGTCAACCCACTCTAGTGTTCTTGCCTGGAGAATCCCAGGGACAGAGGAGCCTGGTGGGTTGCAGTCCACAGGGTTGCATAGAGTTGGACACGACTGAAGTGTCTTAGCAGGCATGCAAGCCCTGCATCAGAGACTCCAGTCAATTTTATGTTTAAGAACTCAGGTCCGTCCTCCTGTGTACTTTTAACCAAATGAATTGACCTGACCTAAGGCAACAAAGAATATTAATGACCAGTATGAGGAACTGTTAAAAGCACTAAACTTAATTTTCTTACAATCGAATTGGGACTACAATAGCTCAGAAGCTTCTAAAAATGGTGGAATGCTTATTTCAATTGGCATTTTGAGGCTTCCAAATGGTTCTCAGAAGTCTAAAATTGCCTGTCTGCAAAAAAAATAATAAAAATAAAGAATTTAAATTAACAAAGGTAAGGAAACAATGATAGAAAGATAAAAATGCTCCTGAAGGCGATCTTGGCTTCTTTGTCTCATGATAATTCTTTCACCAAAATTCCCTCTTTCTCTGAAACTCTCTCCATTCCCTTTTCTTCTGAACTTATCAGAATCTGTCCCTTTGAAATTAAACCTTCTGAGGATCTAGAGGTTAAACCCTTAACCTGTACTCCCTGGAGTAAACTTTAAATGCAAGGCAAGGTCAAAGACTTTTCCAAAATAACCAAAGATCCTAACAGATTTGGTGAGCAATTTACTATAGTTGCTCAAATTTATCAACCTGGCTTCTCTAACTTATACCAGCTAGTTCATGAAGGCCAGGTCCAGTATTTGATGAAAGCTGCTAACTGAGAAAATCCTAAAAGGTCTCTAGATTTACAACTGGGAGAGCATTATGCTGACCTATTAAAATATTATGAGGTAACTTCAAAGAGCAAGTTCTAAGGCTGTTCCAAAACTTGTTGATTGGAACAAAATTCAGCCTTGCACAGAGAAATCTGATGAATCAGTTCATGATTATTACAACTGACTTCAGATTTTTTTAAAGAAAATTTTGGTCTTCCTTCAGATGTTGATCCAACTTGGATAGCATTTAACTCTCTGTTTATTCATGGGCTGAAACAGCATCTTTCCCTTCTAGAAAAGAGGCCAGGGTAGAATGCTAAACTGTGTCCACTCCAGATTTATCAAACCAGCTCTCTACTAGTCAAGTCACCTGAAAGGAAGACTGCCAGAATTCTTGATTTTCAAATCTCCTGAGGTGAGGCTCTTAAACGAACCCAAACCCTTCAATTTTATGCAATTTTTGAAAAGATCCAGGGCACTGGAAAAGAGATTGTTACAAGTAAACATTTTAGCCTTCTAACCAGCCTCTCCAATGTCCTCTCAATTCTCAGTGACGGGGATCCGGGGAACTACAGGGACTCTCCCTAATTCTCCTTCTTAACTGACATGGAGAAACATTTCTCCAGAATGGGGATGAAATTATTCCATTCCTAATTGATACTGGAACCACACTTGTGGTGCCTAACTTTGCTGTTATAAAGCAGCCCCGAAAGCTAAAAGTTCAGATAATGGAGATCTCTAATGAGCTCGAAGAAGTTCCTGTCTCTGAACTCATTTCCTTTTTTTTTCTAGGCTGGTTGAAAGATACACCCTCTTTTCTCCTTAGATCCTTTGCCCCTATCCATTTATTAGGCTGAGATTTCTAACAGAAGTATAATGCTGGTATTTCTTTTTCCCCAAAGAGGGAATTAATTCTAGAAACTTGAAAGTAGTTATAAAAGTAACCAACTAGGGGAATTAAATGGCCCTTTCACATCTTTTATTTGTTCCTTCTCTGAGAGTACTAGAGCAGGTTCTGGAAATGCTGATCATTTCTCCTTATTGAATTAGCTATCACTTGTCTTATGAGCAAGATCTCTACTGTTGGCAAAAGTCACAGCATATCCCCCATCAAAATTCATATAGACTCTTAAAGACTCTTGTCAGAATGAAGCAATACTTTAAAAATAAAATAGTCCTTCAAGGCATAAAACTCATAATAGAAGGTTAAAAGTCTTAAAAAAATATATATTTTAGGGAGGATCCCATGGAGAGGGAGAGGGCAATCTACTCCAGTGTTCTTGCCTGGGAGGACCCGTGGACAGAGGGGCCAGGCAGGCTGGGGTTTTTGGGGGTGCAAGAGTCGGATACAACTTAGAAAAGAAACCACCTCCACCACAACCACCAAAATGTTCAGGTTTCTCTAAACAGACTAGAAGACTCCTAAGTCTAATCATTTGTATGTTTTCTTGCATTTTTTCTATGGGCAACCAAGCCATTTACAAATAAAGAAAATTTTGTTTTGAAAAAGATATTTTAAAACTTATTTGGCTGCATTGGATCTATTATGGTGAGCATAGTTGTGGCATACACGCTTAGTTGTCCTGCTTCCCTGACCAGGGATAGAACCCATGTCCCCTGCATTGGAAGGTGGATTCTTAACCACTGGATCACCAGGGACTCCCCAAAGGTTACAAGTCTTCAAGCTTCATTAGTCTCTATACCAGCTCCATAACACTCCAATTTTAGCAGTGAGAAATTTAAAAACCAAGGATGGATGTTTGTCCAGGACCTCCCAGCAATAAACAACAATGTTATTTCTCCACACTATGATATTTCTAACCCTTATATGTTTTTAGCATCCATTCCCACCAGAAGTCGATTCTTGTAATTGTAATTATAATTTATTTATGCAGTGCCTTCTTTAGCATTCCAGTCAATGCGTTTTTGCCTTGACTTTGTTGTTCAGTCGATCAGTTGTGTCTGACTCTTTGTGACCCTGTGGACTTGCCTTGACTTGGGAAGAAGCATAATTCACCTGAATAGTAATGCCCCAGGGTTTACTGATAATCTTTCTTATTTCTCAGAAACCCTGAAGGCTGATCTGGATGAATCAACTTCCCCACAGGTTCTGTTTTGTTGTGATATGTGGATGATTTGCTTCTTCTGTCTCCTTCTCAAGCTTCCTCACAGAAAAAAGCAACATCCAGCTGCTAAAACTTTTAACCTTAAAAAGACAGAAGTTCACCAAGGAAAAATTACAGTTTGCCCAAACCCAGGTTAGATATTGAGGGCATCTGATATCAGAACCAGGGTTACATTTATATCAAGATGGACTTCCTGGTGTCCTAAGTTTCTCAAAACCTAAAATTTAGTGCCAACTGGGAGGGTTTCCAAGGTTTGTCAGTTACTGATGAAATCTGATTCTGAATGTATCTCTTATGGCCAAACCTCTCTGTGGTTTACTCAAACATGATATACACATGGGAACAGTGGGAAACTGCGGCTGAAACTAGGCTTATTAACTAAAGGTGTAGCTATGAATTCTTTGTACTAGTCAGCACTTGAACTTGTCTCTTTCACTCCATTATGGAGAGTACATATCAAGAGACTAAGACCAGGTAGAAACATGAGAAATAATCTCCAGTGAATATTAATAAACTGCCTAGGGAATACTGGGGATACTATTGTGTATATTGGTGACTCAGGACTAAGCTAGACTTACTTATTCCCCAGAGTAAACTATCAGTTTACTGATATCAGTTATCTTGCCTTCCCTGGAGTTCCAGTGATTAAGATTCTATGCTTCTACTGCAGGGAGTTCAGATTCCATCCTGGGTCAGGGAACTAGGATCCCAGAAACAGTCAGATTTGATGAGGCCAGTACACACATCCCATGATGTTTTGTGCAAGAAGTTATTCCTGATGTCTTGTTTGTGGACTGTAGGTTCAGAAAAGTGAATTAGACATACCATTATCATTTAGTTGCATTCTACTATGCTGCAATTCTATTCATGATAATTAAAAAATCAGACAATTAATTTTGAGTGTATGGTAATTCATCTTCGTTGCATCTGTTCTTTTCGTCTTTTCACTATTTTTGATAAAGTACTATCATACTTATACTACACCTGTTACTCTAAGTTTTCTATTCAAGGGAAAAAACATGTATTTAAAAACATGTACTTTTAAATATAAAATTTACTCTTATGCATTTGGATAAATTATGCTTCACTTTTATCTGGGTAGTTGATAAAAAGTGTAGATTTTTTTCTGATTTCATTTTTAAGAAGAAAGCATAGAACATCATGGAGCTTCCCAGATAGTACACTGGTAAAGAATCTGCTTGCCAATGCAGGAGATGCAAGAGACATGAGTTTGATCTCTGGGTTGAGAAGATCCCCTAGTCAGAAATGGCAATCCATTCCAGTATTCTTGCCTGGAGAATTCCATGGACAAAGGAGCCTGGTGAGCTACAGTCCCTGGGTTTGCAAGACTTGGACGTGACTGAGCACTGAACACACACATAAGACATTATACTTAATGTTTAAGAGAAGATCAAATTAAATTATTTCCTTCTGTAGGTTTTACTTTTCTACTACTTTGTGATTAGCTGTAATATTTTACTTGATTCTCAGACTTTATCTGATTTTATATATCCACTTTTGCTGAATGTTAAAATTCAACTAGGAAGAACCTCAGAAGTTTGTCAGCCGTTTTACGCTTTATGGTTAAACTGTATCATTTTAATTTTAATGAAGTTTAATGATTACTAAGATCTACAATCTTGTTGAGTCTAATTTTATAATACAACTATTTGTGTAATCTGTGTCATTCACATATTTTTTTAAAGTTATGACCTAATAAGGAAATTGCAAATGTGGTTTTGTATTGGAAAATTAAGAAACCTATCACTAACATTGTCAAAAGTTAAGCCGCCTGTTGATAATATCTAGTGCTATTTGTACTTGAAATTCAGCAGGGTATGAGGTCTGGAAAATTTGAAGGGGAGGAACTTACTCAATACTTATTATTTTCTCAACAATTTCATATTGTTTATTGTAATTTTAATAGATTCAATTAGACAAAATATAAGACAGTATTTAGAAGTTGGAGAACTCTTAATTTACCTTAATTGTCCTCCAGATGAGTAAGTGTAGTGGAATCATGCTGCAGAACTTTGTCTAAGATGTGTAAACTAATCATATGGGATCGATAACTATAAGCAAGAATGGATAATATTTTGAAGAGGAAGAAAATGGTTTCAATTTTTAACATGCTAAATCCATTCCTCTGATAGACCTTTGATTTATTCTCTACATAGGCATGGGATTGTTTCATTCAAATCTTTGAATATAATTTAAGCAGTGAAAAATTTATTAACTTTTAATATGGATATAACATAATAAAATGGACATCACAAGGTGTGTGTGTTCAGTCACTCAGTTGTGTCCGACTCTTTATGTTCCCATGGACTGTACAGTTCACCAGGCTCCTCTGCCCATGGTATTTTCCAGGTGAGAATTATAGGGTAAGGTTTCAAAAATTCTGATTCTATGTGTGTGTAGGGAAGGTTACCACTTTAATCTTCATTTTAAATGACAGGAGAAAAAGCAAAAACTTACACAGCAGAATATAATGTAGTGTAGGTATCTGCACCACAAAAACAAAAATCCCCAAGATTTTAAATTATCTTTTAGGCAACATCATTCAGTTATATTTTCTTGCTATCTCTAGTGATGTTAGCACAAGTTATAAAATGTTTAATGGATGCACATTATCAATGGATGCAAAAAAACCCTAGTATAGTTTTCTTACTGTCAAAAATTAACATGAACTAGGTTGAGCCTGTAAAACTAGCAGCATACTTCATTTAACATTTCAGGGGAAAGATTGTTTGTTGTATACCATCCTGAAAGTAACAAGACAATTCCTTCTCCTTTATATAGCTAGATGGATGACTACACCATGTGGATATAATGTGATAATATTCCTAACAATCTTGTTTAAAAAAAATGGCTGCACTCACTAGACCAATGCCAGCATGCTGACATCATAAAGCAAGAATCTATTTATAACACAAAGTGATATAACCATTTTTCCATCCTTTTACATTGCAGTGAAGTAGCAATGGGTCAATTGGTTTTTATTCTGGTTACAGGAAAAATGGTGGGTCCATACATATAACTAGAACAGCGTTTATCATTAAGTGCCACCAGCATAATTTTGCTAGAATGGAATTGTTTTTAAAAGTAATTCTACATGATGGACATTAATCAACTTGATTGCTGCTGCTACTAAGTAGCTTCAGTCATGTCCGGCTCTGTGCGACCCCATAGACGGCAGCCCACCAGGCTCCACCCCTTCCCTGGGATTCTCCAGGCAAGAACACTGGAGTGGGTTGCCATTTCCTTCTCCGATGCTTGAAAGTGAAAAGTGAAAGTGAAGTCGCTCAGGCGTGTCCGACTCTTCGCGACCCCATGGACAGCAGCCTACCAGGCTCTTCCTCCATGGGATTTTCCAGGCAAGAGTACTGGAGTGGGGTGCCATTGCCTTCTCCGAATCAACTTGATTGGAGTATGACTAATTGAAAGGGATATTTGAGTCTGTCACATGCTTGTGACATGGCAGTCAACCCTTAATTTAAAGTATCAGGCTTCAAGTATTGAAAGGACTGATCAATATTTATAAATCTTTTATTTTTCTTAAATAATTTTTACTGAACTCTTTGAAAATATATGGATCTAAAGTACATGAGGATATGCGTTGAAAAGTTTTACCTATTATGATGCATTGAAAATTCACGTGGACTTTTGGGGCTAGTCAAATTTGGTAGAAGTGGGTAAATGATAAATTGGCATGAAAGATATAATGAGCAAATAGTTCTGAAGCTATTTTGATTAGTCAACATATAATAAAAAGTCTATTTATTTATTAAACTATAGTCCACTTATTCTTTTCTTTTTAAAGATTTTAGATCACTAAAAAAAAATCCATAATATAAAATTTTTCTTAATAACCTTTAGATGTCTATTTCGCAAACTCCATTGAAACAACTCTTTTGGTGAGCCTATATTTTCATTTCAGAGTTCATTGCCTGGGGTTCACCTTTTAATAATGATATCACTAATATAAAGCACAGCAAATTTTTCACTCCAGAAAAGGAAGAACCAGATGTGATATTTGATAAATGAATAATGGAGGGAAATCCATATTGGCAGGTCAAGAATATTATGAAAAATATATACTTCATAGATAAGGCAATTTTAAAGTGGTATAAAATATCAATACATCTATGTATGCATTTAAAATTTTCTGCATTAATCATCTAATTTATCAGAACTGAGCTTATAATTCAGAGTCCATTTTGATTTTATTTAATACTACACAGCATTTATTTGATTTTCTTTCTCTATTAGAGGGATCAAATATAAGTTAAACTACCAAAATGAATATGCTGATTTTTTTTTCTACTTTTGCTTAAAGCGTCTTTATATCTACCTGGGTTCCTCAGTCAGTCTTAATTATGCTTTTAGCCAAAAGAATTCTTGAAAAAATTCTGGTATTTTCATATCCCAGAGTTCAGTATTATAGGTAATAAACAAATTCTCTGAAGTTTTTCTTAAAAATGTTTCATGTAAGAATTATTCATAATTATTAAGGTTACATAAACTTACTAGTATATACCCTCATTGAATAGAGCTGTGTATTAACTACTTTTTTTGTTTTGAATTGCAGCTTTCTTACTCTGAGCCTGACATATATTCCCATTTAGAATTAGAGGATTCTCTCCTTTACCTTTCAAGATTTTCTAAAATTTAAATAACCTTTACCAGAGGCAGAATTATTAAGAAGCTAATGAAGCTCAGAACTTATGGATTTGACTTATACAGGCTTTTTCAGGGGCATAGGGAAGGATCTTAATCATGTTTACTTACAGTCACAATGATTTTATAAAATTTAGAAATTTTCAAAAAAAAAAAAAAGAAATTTTCATAGTAATCGGTTAATATTCCTTTTTTCTGCTCTCATTTCTCCTTTTCATCTCCCTCCCATTTAAGTGGTTCGATTAAAATTATTGCCTGATTTCTATGAATTTGTACTTGGCCTATTACCTTAAAACAATCACTTTGAGTGTCTCTGTTGAAAAAATTAAAAGTCTCCATTTCCTATGTGTCTGTCTATATAAGAATTTATATTGATGCTAATTCTTATATACTTAGCAGAAAGGTTTTATTAGTGAATTATGATAAGCTCTTCAAGGTCATAATCTTTTTAATTTCAGGTAGAATCAAATATTCTCTCTGAAAACTTATAATGATCATAATTTGTAATTTCCAATGCTAATTGTTCTATAACAAAATAAAATGATGAAAACTAAGCAGAGAAGCTCTCATTTCCTTTTTTATTCTAATCTTCCAAAAGAAGTAAAATTCCAGTTGTATAAACAGATGGTTGATCACCAGAGCAACCAAAGTCTGATAAGAATTTTTCAGAAGCTTGACAGGATCACAGCCCACACACTTGTTCTTTAAAAAAAAAAAAGAAAACTGATTTAAGATTTAGCAGAATTTTACAAGAGATACTAGTGGGATTTATGACAAAAATCAGAACACTTTTCCACTTTTATCCAATTTTCTCCAAATGTAGAAATTAAACATAATTAATTGTAGCATTAAATGTAATGAGGACATGATGAGAAACAAAACTAATTCTTTTAAACAGTGCAATGTTGCAGCCAATATTCTTTTAGCACTCATGAGTTATTTTCTATTACTTACTAAATTCAATAAATACCTAATGAATATACTTTTATATGCCACTAAAAACACAATAGATAAATAGATAAAAAAATATTATACAGGTTTTCCCCTCTAAAATGTAACAATCTAAGTAATAAATTTATAAGTGTACTCAATTGCCAAAATAATATGACAAATGCTTTTGTTTCATTACATAGATTATTGATGTATGAAAAGTGATGATCAGAGATATATTGTCGTTTTCTGTTGTTTTTAACATTGCTGTTAGTATTATTATAATAAATAAATGGTGTTGGCTCAGTAACATAGGTAACACATTTTTCCGGGGAGCCAGTTTTCAATGTCTAGGTGCTCGAATGAAGATGGATGTGATGCCTACTAGTTCTTAAGGGTGGGTGTTTTGAGAGTGGTCAGAAGAGTTGATTGGAAGACATATTTCCATAGAAAGTTCATTTTGGTTTTACCAATAGTTTGTACTATTTGGAAGTTTGTGGTGAATGTGTGTGTGTGTGTCTGTGTGTATTTGTGTGTGTGTGTGTGTGCACTTGTGTATTGAGGGGAGCCAGGGAGAGATAAGTTAAAGTCTCTCCAAGTCATCAGTAGATAATGGAGACGATACTTTGCACATTTTAGAATTAAGAAAAGTAGAATGGAGACTAAGAAGAATGGGAACATGTGCAAGGATGAGCGAAAAATCAGGTTTGTCTGCAGAATGCATTTAGGGCAGTAGAGGGAGAGGTTGGAATACTGTGAAGTGTCCTAAAATAGTCTTGTAGATTTTACTATTTTCTAGACTAGGGAACATCTAGAGGCCATTCATAATTAGAATCCCCTCTTTAATGAGTCTTAGAGGGCAATGCCACTATATTGCAGAGAATGCCCCAGTGTGACATGTCAGATAGTTCTAAAGAACATTTTCATGACCATTTACAGGCCATTAGTAATTTATCATGCACTATAATTCTTAGATTCTATGAAATCAAATTAATTGATACCAAATCTATTTCTTAAATACATCATTGATTTCAGTGCCCATTCATGTACTTAGGACACTGTTGTTCAGCTAGAAGATACTCTTTAACTAGACATTAAATGAATGATAGAATAATCAATTAATGCATTCATAGATACATTAAGGAATGTGTCACACAGAGACTTAAGTAGGTAATGCAACAAATAAGTAAAGTACCTTTTATGTATGGATGTGAGAGTTGGACTATGAAGAAAGCTGAGCCCCCCAAAATTGATGCTCCTGAACTGTGGTGTTGGAGAAGACTCCTGAGAGTTCCTACTGCAAGGAGATCCAACCGGTCCATCCTAAAGAAGATCAGTCTTGGGTGTTCATTGGAAGGACTGATGCTGAAGCTGAAACTCCAGTACTTTGGCCACCTCATGCGAAGAGTTGACTCACTGGAAAAGACCCTGATGCTGGGAGGGATTGGGGGCAGGAGGAGAAGGGGACGACAGAGGATGAGATGGTTGAATGGCATCACCGACCTGATGGACATGAATCTGAGTAAACTCCAGGAGTTTGTGATGGACACAGAGGCCTGGCGTGCTGCGATTCATGGGGTCGCAAAGAGTCGGACACAACTGAGCGACTGAACTGAACTGAACTGATGAGAAACAAAATTTCTTCTAAAGAAGAGTAGTCAAGAGTGGAAGAAAATAAATTAATAAAATAACAAAGTATTCAAATCCACAGTTGAACTTTTGAAGTCAAAACAATTTCTCAAGTATTTTTTCCTGAACTAGTTAACTTAGTAGTATGTATAAAAAGAAAATACATTTTGTAATTTGAATATTAGATACAGTTGTAGTCTGTTATTTTATTTTGAAAGTATCAAAGTATTGTTTGAAAGTAATGAAGCAAAACATTACAAATTTAATATTTTAAGAGCACATTGTCTTAAGATAGAAAAGAATATAGTATTTCAGAAAAGAAGCCTTTCTTTTTCCTTTTTTTAGTGATATAAGCAAAGTTCCTAACACTTCATTTAGTTTGCATTTCACTATTAAAAAGTAATACAGGAATTTCTATGAAATTTGTCTATCTTATTATCTCAACTTATTATTTATTTATCTCAATAAATTTGAAGGTAGTTAATTCATTAACATTTCTTTCTATAAGCATCTTCTCACTCCATGCGTTCACTTTGTGTAATCTTTGTTTTATTACAAAAGGAATAATTTTAATGTAGAAAAATATTTAACAAAGATTGTTATAGATTATGTCCTCATTCTCATACTAAGAAAGTTTAACTTAATTTAAATCATTTACATATACATATTTATAATATATGGATCTGTATTAATATATGGCTAATTAAATTTTCGTGCTGCGATTCATGGGGTCGCAACTGAGCAACTGAACTGAACTGAACTGAATTAAATTTTTGGAATAATGCTCTAAAATATTTTGAGGAAGGACAATCTAGCTTTAGTTTTCTCTCACATGTTTAACTAGCGTATCACTTTTTTTTTAAATTAATTTTTTCAATGATAATTTTTTCAATTAAGTTTTCCAATGATATTAGGAGATATTTTATTTGCACATCATTATGGATAATTCATATTTAGTGATACATTTATATTTATATATATTATATGTAAGCTAATATATGCATATATACAGTTGATATATGCATATAGTGTATGTAGTGATATACAACTAAATTTTAGGAACATTTCATATTTATTTATTGATCTGTTTCTTTTAAACTGAGTGATAGACTACTTTTATTATCATGCTTAAAAATAATAATAAAGAATTACTAAATAGAAATTTCAAGGTAGTGTTACCACTAGGAGCTTTTGAAATGGACTAGGCTAGGCACCATTTTTGAACATTGTTTTTACCTTTAATTCTCAAATAATTCCATGAAATAAATGCTTCTCACTTCTTGGTTTTACAGAAGAGGACATTAATTTGGAGAGGTTAGGCAATTTTCATCAGGTCCTGGAGATTCTATATGCTGGAGCCAGCACATAAATCCAGGCATTGTGTCCTAAAGCCAGCTTATTTCACCACTATTTCATCTTTTTTCTTTAAAATTCTCCTTTATTCTTTTTTATCTGCTGTAGAAAAACCAGTGTTATTTGCTCCTACATTGTTGAGGGCACTTTGGGATTTTCCACTTTATCACTCTCACAAACCATGCTATAATAAGCACTCTTGTTCATGTTTCTCTCACTCTCTGTCTCTCTTTTTAAAATCACATCTGTGATCATTTTTTCCAGGCCAGGAAGAAAAAAAAAATGGGACTGATGCTACAAAATGTTTGCAGATTTTATGATAGGTCCAAAATGCAGGATGGTATCTTTGCCTCAAATCAATGTACTTGGAGACCATTAACGTGATAGTTTCTTCATATCAACAAGGGCTGAAAAGAACATACTAGGGCTTCCCTGGTGGCTCAGCTGTAAAGAATTCAGTCTTAATGCAGGAGATGCGGGTTCGATCCCTGGATCAGGAAGATCCCCTGGAGAAGGAAATGGCAACTCACCCCAGTATTCTTGCCTGAGAAATCACTTGGACGGAGGAACCTGGCAGGGTACAGTCCAAGGGGTCACAAAGGAGTTGGACAAAAATTAGCAAATAAACAGCAGTAACAATGGGATAATATATTAGTAAGAAGAAAACACCTTCAATAGGTTAGTAAGAAAAAGCACCTGCCTTCGGTTCAGCAGTGTAACTGGCACTCATTCTTACCTTAGGTAGGAATTCACCATGGGCCAGACCATATGGCGAACCTATTTAATACAAAAGTGTAAGGTACGTATTAAAAGAGGTGTACTGAAGTATTGGTCTCATTTCTTCACTGCTCCATTGTAGCAGTGTTATCCAGCCATTTGTGTTCCCACACTTTGGCATGGAGCTTCACTTTATGATATAATTAGCAAATTAGGTGGTTTTAGACATCAAGTGAACAGAAACTTGCAGTGGCGACCCACTTGTTGCCATTGTTCTATACTTGTGCACTTGAGCTTGCCCTGAATTTTGGAAAAACTTCTGCCTAAGGTACCTGCTGATATCAGGGAATGAAAGGCATAGGACAGATGACGCATTCCATAGACCAGAGTGAAGACCAGTGGACTATGGCTAAGATCAGCTGAATTCCAGTTGATCCAGACACTGCAGAATCATGTTTTGCATTTAGTTTGTCTCTTCTATTTATTCTCCTTCAATCTGGAAGAGTTCTTCAGTCTTCATCTGTCTGCTTTTTATAGGACTTTTATAAGGCCAGTGATATGGCAGCTGAACCTCTAAATAGTCTTCTAAGTTTTTCATGTTCTATTAGTTCAAGAAGCTTCAGAAAAGCTATTCTAACTGCATTGTCCATCCTAACTCTTATTGGTTTTTCCACAGTACATAGTGCATTTAAAATTCACAAAATATTTATTGAGCTCTTCTTGGGCTAGGTATTTAAATAAAGCAGATAAACCCCCTTGTTTTATGGAACTTTGATCTGATTAAATAAATGACCACACATCTCAAGTGAAACAATTGCAGCAATAATAAAATTGTTCAGAAATTAATTCTACCATTTCTCTCCAATTTCAAGTACCATATATTTTAAAATAATAAATTAGAGTTTAAAAAGTAGTACTACAAATCCCTTTCAGAAAACCAGGCTTTAAAATGTATCTTCTCCCCTGTTTCACTTCAGTACAAAGACTGACTGTGCTTAGTCACTCAGCCCTGTCTGACTCTTTGTGACCCCATGGACTGTAGCCTGCCAGGCTCCTCTGTCCATGGGGATTCTTCAGGCAAGAATACTGGGGTTTCCATGCCCTTCTCCAAGGGATCTTCTCAACCCAGGGATCAAACCCAGGTCTCCCGCATTGTAGGCAGAGTCTTTACCATCTGAGCCACCAGGGAAGCCCTACAAAGACTGGAAGAAATCCCAAATTCAAGTAACTCTGCCCAAAAAAAACCTTTTTCAGGAGACTCACATTACTGTAGAAAAGCAATAGAGTAGGGCCTCAGTACTAAAGGAACCACGGCATTCACCATGAAATCCTTTTCACCTCATTTCTTGTCTCTGCTTCCCATTGATTACTGGTTTCATTTTCCAGGCAGGCTTCCAACACATGTCAGGAAACAAGGACACTCACAGGAAATGAGTAGGCTTGTCCTCAGAGAAACACTTGAACTCTTGCTTAGCTTTGAAAAACAGTTCAGTCTACTTTGGTGAAATCAAGACCCCTGAATCAATCAAAATATCAAACCAGGAGACAAGAACTGCAAAAGTGAGCATTATCGTATGAGCCTTATTTGCAGATGCACAATTAATGTTTCTTGGAAGCAGTGTAGAGCCACTGCTGAGTAAAGAAAATATTATAGGTATTCAAGTAATGTCCTGAACTCTGTTATCTAGACTGTCTGTTCCGTAGCTTCAGTTTGGACTTTATTCTTGATAATGGATAGAACTGTATTGTGTGAGTGCGTGTGTGCTCATCTGGGTCTGACTCTTTGCGACTCCATGGACTGTAGCCCTCCAGGCTCCTCTGTCCATGGGATTTCCCAGGCAAAATTACCAGACTGGGTTGCCATTTCCCTCATCTTCCCTACCCAAGGATTGAACCTGCAGTCTCCTGCAGCTCCAGCACTGGCAGGCAGATTCTTTACCACTGAGCCACCTGGGAAGCCCCTAGAATTCTGTTGGAATACCCTAAAAGAGATTTATTAAATTCATGCAAATATCTGCCTCATATTGAGCTCATGATTCAAAAGGACAGAAGGATATCACATTCAATCTCTATACTCTTGTATTTCAGGCTACTGAAGCAAAAATATTGTTTTAAATAATATCTTTATCTAATATTTGTTAGATATTGATTTATAGAAAAAATAATAAATAGAGACATGCATCTTGGTTGTACCAAATCCAATCAATCCATACCACTTGACCAGATCCTATGGATTGAGATTTTGAAATCATACGACAGAAATTAACCATGAGAAGCTTAATTATGACCTCTTCCTATGTCCAAATTAGCTATAATGACAATAGTTTGGTGTGCTCTCTACCCATAATGGATCTCTTCAATATTTGAAACCACTGTATTTCCATTTCCTCAACAGCTCCATGCAAGAATCACAATGCATAAATATGTTCTCTATGATGACCAGGGCTCTCTAAATTGAGAACAAGCCACAGTTGCAGTTTTCAGTCTTAACCTGCTCTCATGTTATTCAGTCTGCTTTTCTTCCATTTTATGAGAAACTCAAGGCCATCTTGGAATGTATTTTGTTGACTAACTTTCACTCATTTTTCTCTTCTCTTCCTGAATTCTTTAGGTCCATACATTCAACCCTTTGGAAAAACTTCCCTCTTCTCTGAACATTTATACCAGCTGAAAAATCATCATTAACAGATTCCTGAATTGAAGCTGACTTTATTGATTCTTCCAAATTCTGTCACCTTGGGCATCCAGTGAGAAACTACCAGGTGGTCCTCCCCAAAGCACTGCCTTCCCTCAGGGTTTGAGTTTCCCATGTCTCAAATAACTTGCAGAACATCAGTGACTGCATAAACATCCTTTACTTGAGACTGCTTTTACTATAGCAATTAGATATACTTATGATCTTTCTTTAATGTTTCATTTCCCTTGTTGTTCCTCTAATCCTTTGAAGCAGACACAGATGTTAAAGCATATTTTTAAATTTAATTCTCAATTTATCCTTAGTCTACCTCTGTCACTTTCTTTTTGGCTGGATCACAGTATCTTTCTCTCTCTTTGCTTCCAGGTTAGTTCATTCATTTTTTCTACCAAAGTGCAGAAAATATTGCTTGTGAAACAGGGAGATGGGGATATGAATTTCAGAGGTGTTAACTCTTACCCCCACAGGCAGGGCCCACTGTCAACTATGATATTTATTACTTGGTCCCCATAAGCTGCCTCCAACATGAGGTCCATCCTGATACACCAAGTCCCTGGAATCCATGCCATCTCAAAACTCTGTGGTCGTTAGTTGTCAAAATGTCAAATTATTCTCCTTTCCTCATTGTAAAGTAAACCAAGTGAATGGCCATAAATTCTTTTGGAAAGGACTGGAGGAATCAGTATGGTGTAACCTTGCTATTCAGTTGCAAAGTGTTTCCTCCTAAGGATTTTGCAATTTCTCCAGTCAATAGATTCCAGAACTGAAAATCAGTTAAGGGCTGAGAACTGAGGAAGTATGAATTTTTATTGAGGAACCAATCTTAGCTGCCTGCTCCTGCACCATTGTTGACTGATCCAAGGAACATGATGCTTTATTAATTGTTCATAAAATTTCTTGCTGGTGAAGCCCCATTGTCTGCCCCTCCAGCCTCACTCTTCATTATAGCAACTGCAGCCTCTGGCTTGGCAGTTAGGTGCTGTCACCTGGCCTCTTTTAGTCTGGGGCCCAGTGGATATTAGCAAACTAAATACTGTAATCATTACCCCAGTGTCATAGCTAGTCTGTAACAGAGAGCCATCACCAAACTTCCTAGTGAAGACTGTGTTTTTTGCCCACACATTCTTGACAGCCTTGGTGAATGGTATGTCATGTTCACTTTCCAGTAGAATGCAGTACTCTGGCAATTTTCTTGACTTCACAGGAAATTTTGATTTCAGCATGTCTATCTCCCTCAGTCATTTTCTTTTTACTTCTGCTTGCAGAAAGAGTATCATTTCTACTCTGTTCAGCATTAGTCATCCATTTCTCCAGATCTCTCAGAGTCACCCCAACAGAGAGTTTGATCCATTTCCTAGGATTTTTGCCAGGTTGTGGAATCCCATATCCCTAGAAAGTGCTCTCAAGTCAATGAAGTTTTACTTACCTATGTTTATATGCGCACCCTCTTGATCCAGCATCCTCGATATCCAATACCTTGGATAGTCCCATTGATGACTGATTATGTCTTGGTTGAGTATTTAATATCCACTGAATCTGTACCTCTAATTGTTTGGCGTTATATTTTCCACTCATTATGTTCATCTTTCCACTACAAAGACCTACTTGTAATCTAAAAAAAAAAAAAAAACTAAATAAACTAAAAGAAAACAAGCAAAAAACTTTGAATCTAAACTTAGTCTTTATTTGCTATTAATAGCCTTAACTTACTCATTATCCCTCTGGAGATAACCAGCCACTTTCACAAGCTTTCACACTTTCGGATGCCTGAATCATTGCATTTGCAAGGGCATTTCCCATGTCTGTAACAATTTCCCAGGGCACCTACAGTGAATTCTCTAGCAATTGGATTGCCACTCCATCTGTGCCATATATTACTATTCTGGATGTCAGCAGGTGTGCCCATGGGGTGGTGAATAAGTGGTCCCAGAGTGCAGGGCCACTACTGGTGCCATATCTTTTAGCCTGGGTCCTCCAAGAAACAGACTCCAATAAGAATTTGATATACAAGAGATTTATTGGGTGAGAGAGAATGTGAAAGAGCTGGAGTAGATCAGGAAAGCTGTCAGATCATAAGGCAGGTCTGACTTCTGTGGAGGAGAAAGGGAAGTGAGAAAGACTAGATAAAAAAAAAAAAATCTAATATAGTTCTAAGAAAGTTAATGGCAAGGACATTGTTGAGCCTTTAAACCCAAATTGCTGATTAGCAATGTAATGTATTTCCCAGAAACAGTCCAGCTTCCGGTACCCTGACACACTCCATCCTTGTCAAGAAGACCCTATTGAATGTATGTGATCACTGAGAGTGCAGTGACGAATTTCAAGGCATCGCAACAGGCACCAATGGTTGATTAGATTCCCTGAGGTCAGAGATCTAATAGACATATCCTCATGACAATGATCCCTGCCAACTGTGAGGAAACACTGCCTCTGTCCATCACACGTGGTCCTCAGTTTAAAAGGGTTTGTGCTTAATGTAAAATGCTGATAAAAAGTAAAAGAATCTACCCCTGTATTAACAGGTTACAACACTAAACTCTCATACATGGCTGATAGGGGTGTAAACAAGTAGTGCCTTGAGAAAGCTTTTGCCCCATTTAAGTCTAAATATCGGTTTATCCTGTGACTCAATCCCACTCTTGGGGCTACGTCCAACAAAAACATTTTCAACAATGTTCATCACAGCACTATTTCTAATAGCTAAAACTAGAAACAATCCAAGTTTTTGATGAACAACTCAGCTGTAATACAAACAACAAAATAACTCACAACAGTGAAATAGAACAAAGTGCTGCCTCATATCAAAACATGACTAAAATTTCACTGAAATAATGTTGCACAGAAAAGGAACCTGACATTAAAGAGTACATATTATACGATGATTACTTATATGAAGTTCAAAAGCAGGCAAAACTGATATATGGCCTTAAAGAACAAAGCAGTGGTTACCTCCTAAATAGGGGTGCGAGTGAGGGGACCTGGAAATCTCCTGGGAATCTGGGAGAGTAATAAATAAAATTGTCTTCTTGTGATCTGTAAAAAAAAAAACTACAACAAAAAATTCTGATGTTGACCCCTTAATTTATTAACAATTTTTAAATAGGGACCCCCCCCACCTTTTCATTTTGCACTGGACCCCAGAAATTATATGGTTAATCCTGTCTGTAATTATAACTGTAAAATCACATTTTAAGAAAATACGCCAATTTTTACCTTTTATAGTAGAGTATTTCCGCCCAAAAATTAACTTCCAATTATCAATCCAAGTATCTTAAACTGATAGTTGAGTTAGTATGATTTTGCAATTGCTCAGTTTATGCTCCAGCTCTATAAACTTCCTTGATTTGACTCCACATGGATGCAATTTCTGTTTTCACATCTACAAACATTACCTAAATTCCTTCAAAGTTTAATGATTCTCTGCTGAACTTTACTGAAACACACTTCTATAAAAATCAAGACTAAAGATGGGGAAAAATCATACATTAGCTTTAAGAACAAAATAAAAAAAGAGTGAGCCTCAAGATGAAAAGACTTTAGAACTAGAACTTGAAGTAGGAAACCATTAATTAAGCTTTAGAAAGGGAATGTTAAACATGAAACATAAAAGGAAAACTTACATTGTAATAAAATCGTCTTAGGAATGGTCTAAAGAGAAACAGTGTGAAATAAAAAACTTGGAGAAAAAAATATTCATTGTTCTGAAAAAGGCCTTTTTTTTTTTTTAAGATCAGGGAAGGTTGGAACTATATACAAAGCAAGAACCAGAAAAAACTTAACTTTTAAGCCATGATCTAGGTGATTATGCATTATTACTTTTTGTTATTCATATTTTGGATATATTAAAGTATATATACTTTGTATATGTATATATTTATATATAAGTATAAATTTTATATACTTTGATATATCAAAGTATGAAATAAGTCATCTCAAAAATCAAAATAAAATGAGCTCAACAGATAACCTATGAGGATGGCAAAGTTTGAAAAAGTACACTTTAAAATAATATCTGGAATATATTAGCATTTATCATATAATAAGCTCTGAATAAATGTTAGTCATTAACAGTAGTCTTTTCATTTTCACTAGCAGATGAATGACATTCCACTCAAACTTTTCTCTTCTTTTTTTAAGAGTAAAGAACATTTGCTTTCTCTATATTTGGAGAATCCCAGGATGTAGTTGCTTCATGCTCTACATTTGCTCAATCTGATTTTTTCTTCGTCTTTCCACCAGTCTCCTTCCACATTTGTTAGAATCTGTTATAGTCATAAAACATGCAGAAAAGAAATTAAGTCGATTCAATGGATGGAGCCACCATCATAAGGGTAGCTGAAGAACATTTACAAAAAGAGCTGCTTTTTTCTAAAGATAATCTGTTAAAGTCGAATAGGTTCAGGATCACTTTAAATAAAACTTTTATTAATTTTTATAAATGGATAACATTGGGAGAAATATAAGATAGTGTTCTGTGAGATAGAAATAACAAATATACATTATCACATTGATATACTCCCTGGAGTAAAATACAAGGAATTAAAACAGAAATTACATTTTACAAATGTGTGTGGCCTAATTTTGTTTTATGATAGTCCAAATGTTTTTTGGAGAAATAGAATATGTGTAGGTTTTTGGAGGGTGCGTGTTTGGGGGAATTAGACCTTCCAAGAAAAAAGAACGAGCATCAGCCCTTGAAAGTGAAGCAGGAACGGATATAAAAGAGAAAAACTAAGAAAATAGAATTTTTATGGCTTATGGTAAATTTCATTTGTGTTATGGAACCTAAAAAGTCAAGAATGGCCTGCATATTTTGTTTGAATATAAATATTTTGTTTTTTTATTTCTGCTAAGGTAACAGAAAAATTAACATATGAAAATACATCAAGTATTACTGGCTTGTAAAACTGTTGTTGAATAAATTAGCTTTCCAAAATTTTTTACAGTGCCTCTGAATTTTCTATGCTTACAAATTGTTCTTTACTGTCCATTACTAGGTTCAAGATGTTCCTTTGTCTTAGCAAGATATTTTAAAATTAATGTGTGATAATTTATTTAAAACATTTTTGGTCTCTGCTTAGTCATAAAAAGTGTTCTTTTTCCTAACTCTGTAATCATTGTAATAATATAAAAAAAGTTTAAATCTCACTTGTATTCATAAAGGGCTATAATGAAATTCTCAGACTTCAAATCCATTCATAGCTGCACTTATCCCCTGGATCTGAAAATTTACTGAGTAATATAATTGTGTCTTTTCACTACTAATTGAATATTAGTAATCATTAAAAATCTCTGAATAAAGGTGAAGTAGACACTCGTAAGTACTGAGTCAACATGAGGAAATTATTATGTCATTATGATAATAATACTATATATTTGTATAGGGCTTTAGAGTTTATGAGGTGCTTTCATTTGATCTCTACAGTAACTGAATAAGTAAGGGCATTTTTGATTGCACACGACTGATTTATTAACTTACACTAGCCTAAGTATTTAGAGGAATTTATTATAAAGGTCCTCAGTTGACATTTGGAACTTACTGGACTATTGGGAGGTGGAGATATTGAATAATATCCTCTAAACTAAGAAGGAACTTCACGACCAAAAAACAAAGCAGGCAAGTCCATGAAATTCAATAATGAAGTTAATTGTGGGTAACTTACATACAGGCAGGTTCAGGTGGACAAGAATCCAGGGGCATTTGCAGCTGCATGTCACACCACTGAAAGGAGTGCAGGGGAATTTAAGGGGACCAAGGATAGAGTCTGACTACTCAGGAGAGGCATTTCTGTACCTATGGGAACCAGGGGCTTTTCGTCTCCCCCAGCAGTCTTAAGAGTGTCAGCAGAAGGCACCCTTTCTGCTTTGATCTCAGATGAAGGCAAGGATAAAAGTTGATAGAGAGCTTAGTGGGCTCGGGTTCATTTCTTGTGAGTAGTCTAAAGCTCACTCATGCAGAAAGGGGAGCATGAGTTGTGGAACAAACACAGACAACAGTTTATAAGCATGAGCTTTGCTCTCATTCCAGCTTCTCCTTATTTCAGGAAAGGGGGAGGAAGTCCACTGAGACGACAAGGGTACAGGTTGACCTGAAATCTCTATCTTGGCAATTGGAGTCTCCTTATCTGCTTTCCAGGGGGTACTAGTGGTAAAGAAACTGCCTGCCAATACAGGAAACATAAAAGACATGGGTTAGGTCCCTGAGTTGGGAAGATCCTCTGGAGGAGGGCCTGGCAACCCACTCCAGTGCTCCTGCCTGGAAAATCCCATGGACAGAGGAGCCTGGCAGGCTCCGGTCCATAGGATCACAAGGAGTCAGACAAGACTCTTGACTCAGACAGTAAAGAATCTGTCTGCAATGCAGGAGACTGGGTTTGACCTCTGGGTAGAAGGATATGGCAAACCACTCCAGTATTCCTACCTGGAGAATTCCATGGACAAGGGAGTCTGTTGGGCTACAGGTCATGGGGTTGCAAAGAGTCAGACATGACTGAAGTGACTTAGCACACATGTATCTCCTTCCTGTCCTTGGAGTCTGAATTCAGCTCACAGTTACCATAGCTGGAGCCATTTCAAGGAAGCACCCTTGAAAGAGCAATGTTTTCTTAAGACCATCTGTATACAAGTCTGTAAAAATGGCTGAACCCAGTTAAGACCTCTAAATAAACTTTTAAGTTTCTGATAGGTGGATGGGAAGCATCAGCCACATTTCAGTGGCCTAGGACAAGCCTTGTAGTAAGTTCTCTTGCTCCTTAAACTTACCACCTGCCAATGCAGAGTGGTCTGCTTTTTCCCTAGGTCTTTCCTTACCCTCCATGTACACTAGTCGGTTTGTAAACCAATAACTCTCTTTCACTCTCTATCCTCTTCCATTTCTAAGTCTTTTCCTCATTCTGATTTTGCCAATCTTTTATGTCTGAATGGCATAAAGTGTTTCCACTGATAATTTTGTTTTATTACATAGGTACAGAAAATCAAAACAGACTTTTCTTTCTCAAGTCCCTTCCTAGAATGTTTGGTGAGGCACCTTTAAATATCATGGAGATGAGTGGGAAATAGGGGTAGGTTCAAAAAGGAGAATATATTTCCCAGACGAACATGGGGCAAACTAATGCTTACTCTCTACAAATATCACCATGTGTATGATTGTTCCATATTTGCAAAAGAGGAACCAATGAGCAGGACTCAAAGTATTTAATTCATGATTTCTTTTCAACATACTTTGTACATTTTTACCAAAAGTACTTATATAGGATTTTGTCTTGAAATTCCTTTGAAATTTTGCATACAATAATGAGAGAATGTGATTAGTTGATGGCAATATGGATATAGGTAGTTCTATTTACAACTATTAAAAAATTTTTCTGGCCATAGTCAGTCTTTAATTTAGGGCTTTTGATAGATGTATAGATAAATGGATATCTATCTGTTTATACACACATACTTACTTGTTGTTGTTGCTTAGTCACTAAGTCATGTCCGACTCTGTGACCCCATGGACTGTAGCCCTCCAAGTTTTTCTGTCTGTGGGATTTCCCAGGCAAGAATACTGGAGTGGGTTAGCATTTCCTTTTCTCCAAGGGATCTTCCTGACCCAGAGGTTGAACCCATGTCTCCTGCATTGGCAAGCAGGTTCTTTACCACTGTGCCACCAAGGAAGCCCATATATGCATATATACTACATTAAACATATACACACATAAACATAAAATATGATAAGCATATACATATATTATACATTAATATTTAATGCTTCTGTAGTTGCATTTATCAATCATCTACTTGTTGCTGATTTTTGAATCCTAGTTAAAAAACTTTCTTCATTTCTAGTATATAAATAAAATCACTCATCTCTCCTAGATCTTGCTTGTTTTGATACTATGTTTCTTTTTTTACTTTGATTGGATCTCCAAACACTTAGAATTTTTAATGATGTATTTTATGAAGTATAATTGAAATTTCATTTTTTTCTATGTGACTATTACCTATGGTCTCAAAATTCTTTATTAGAAGAATGCTTTTCCCACCAATTTGAAATAGCACTTTTATCATATACTAACTGTTTAGTCTATTTCTGGATCTGGGCTGTTGTGTTTTTTTCTGGCAATCTTCCTATGTCAATATCATGCAGTTTTGTTTATAAAATATTTATACTATATTTTTATTTTTTGTCTGAGCTAGTCCCATTCTTCCTCATCCATGTCATTGCCCTTTTTTTTTTTTTTTGAAGATTTGCCTGGTTGTTTTAACTTTGTATGTTTTTCTATAAAAAAATAAAAACAATTTTTTACTTTTAGACACAAGATTCTCTTGGCATTGTATTAGCATTTCATCAAATATATAACTTTACTTGGCAATAATTTTTCTTTTCAATCAATTTTCCTATAAAAGAAGATTGTCATTACTCTGAGCACACTTTCATTTTTAAGCATTTCTTTTTTGTTTGTTACCACTTATGATAAGTATTTTGTTTAATTTTTATCATCCAACCAGATATTTGTAGTAAAAATTATATTATTTTATTATACTCTATACCTGTCATTACTGTTTGCAATTTTGAACTAATAATCATATGTCAGTGTGGTTTTTAGTTTTTATTTTTCTGAACTTTCTCTGACTTGGCTCTCATTTGGTGCTTAATCTTTCAAACATCCTAGTTTGAGCAGATCTAGAATCCTGGAACCTGGCATTGCAATCAAAGCAGACGCTACCTGTAACAGATATATTTTGGGGACCAAACACAACAACTTTCCGTTCCAACCACCTTCTAAACCTAGTCTAAATCTAGTAAGAGGCTAAGTAGTATGGGGTCCTTGGAAATATAGTTTCCAGATTACAAGCTCAGATTTTTTTTAGAACGGAATATATAAAAATGGGGTGTGGGACTCTGTGATGGTATGGAAGTAACCAAAGCTTTCCCCTTCTTTTCTGGATTAAAAGTTAATCACAGTTTGTTTATGTTGTTGATTTTTCTTTTTTTACAACCAAATAGTGTACAGTTAGTTATTGTTTCTAATTTATCTGCTTTTTAAAAAAACTCATTATTTACTTCTTTATATTGTTGAATTATTTGCTTCTGCTACTTTTTTTTATTGATTTTATTGACAGTTTTCTAGCTTTGCTATTAGACATTTTATTCTTTTACTGTTTTTATTAATGTAGATGTTAGAATACTATGCATTTTCCTTCTAAAATTGCTTCAGGTATATAAAAAATTTGATTTTTTTAAAAATTCAATTAGAAAATATTGAACTGTTTATTTTAAAAGAACAAAATCATAATTTCAACATCAAGATGAAATATTTTAAGTTTCTGTTCATTCTTAGTTTTATTTTATTCTGGTAAATTTTTAAAAATATACCAGGAATTTTTTTTTGAGGCTTTTTATAGGGTCCTCTTTTTTTTGTAAATTTTTCTATATAGCTGAAACAAAATTTTAATCTTTAAGATTACAGAATTTGATGTATGTATGTGTGTGTGTATATGTATATACATTTATACACATATATCATGTTATTTAGATCTCCTATACCCATATGAAGTTTTTATACACTTGATCTGTCTTAGACAGAAGAAGGAATATTACCTCCTATTATGTGTGCCTTTCTATATTTCAGATCCCTTAGTTTCTGCTTCAAAAAGATTCCTATTGAACTTTTTGTTTGTTTGTGCATAGTTGTTGACAGCAATTATAATTCTATTGTTCATTGAGAACTGTAGATTTTCTTTCTGTTCTCATTTAGAGTTTTAGCTAGATTTTTACTTCTGCAAGCTATCAAAAGTATAGCTATTGTTTCCCCTTCTTTTTTTGTTTACTTGACTTTGTGTGGTATTCTCATATTCATCTCGTTATTTTTAATACTTCTGATCATGTTTGTGTCTTGTATCTAAAATATAATTGAATTTAATTTTGCTAGCCAATCTGATGGATGCATGTAGTGCCTTCGTCCTTTGTACTATATTGATTGGTTCTCAATTATAAGCAATATTAAAATTATCTTTTAACATCTTTTTACCCTTTGCGCTCTGCTGCTATGCCACTAAGTCACTTCAGTCGTGTCCTACTCTGTGCGACCCCATAGACGGCAGCCCACCAGGCTCCTCCGTCCATGGGATTTTCCAGGCAAGTGTACTGGAGTGGGGTGCTATTGCCTTCTCCTCTCCTCCAATATCTAATTTACTCAATAGCAGTGCCTTCCTTAGCATCTATGTATGTTTTGTGGTGTATTTTGCATTTGCTCAAAATTTTAAAACTTTACATAATGCTATTTGAAACTCAAATATTCCTTCTGAGACAATCGAGAAACATAGTACTCTCTTTGCACCTGGGCTTTCTTTTTTCAAGCTTTTTTTTTTAAAGTTTTGTTTTTTATCAACATCATATACAGTAAGGACAGCAATACTCAACCATTAACTTATCTTTTGTCTTAACTTTAGCTCTACAATTAAACATATATAATGCTCAGTCACCTTCCTGAGTTTTCCGCAGCTATTTCTTAAGTAGATGATGTCAAATTTAGGTTCCTGGAAAGAGGGTGGTCTTGTTAGTGTGATATTTTCCAAATTAACATTTAATATTTAAATATTTAAAAATTTTAAAAATATTTCTGATTATTAAAGGACAGGTGAGATGTATATAAATTCTTGCTTCATACTTTCTTTCCTTGAGTATCACATAGATGTCATTCTATTGCCTTTCACTTTGAATGTTGTTAATGACATGTCTAATGTCTGTTTGAATTTCGTTCCCATTGAGTGATTCAATTTTCTTGCCTAGGAATAAAGCAATTTAGTAAATTGAGTAAATTAAATCATTTAAAGTAAAATTATATATACTATATAAATATATTTATGCTCGCATTTTGCTTTAAGGCAAAGTTTATTTTCTCTAATTTATTTATGTATATTTAAGCAGAAATATTGCAGCAAGATTGCTGGGAGAAATATTAATAACCTCAGATATGCAGATGACACCACCCTTATGGCAGAAAATAAGAACTAAAGAGCCTCTTGATGAAAATGAAAGAGGAGAGTGAAAAAGTTGGCTTAAAACTCAACATTCAGAAAACTAAGATCATGGCATCTGGTCCCATCACATCCTAGCAAATACATGGGGAAATAGTGACAGACTTTATTTTGGGGGCTCCAAAATCACTGCAGATGGTGGCTGTAGCCATGAAATTAAGATGCTTACTCCTTGGAAGGAAAGTTATGACCAACCTAGACAGCATATTAAAAAGCAGAGACATTACTTTGCCAACAAAGTTCTGCCTAGTCAAAGCAATGGTTTTCCCAGTAGTCATGTATGGATGTGAGAGTTGGACTATAAAGAAAGCTGAGCGCTGAAGAGTTGATGTTTTTGAATTGTGGTGTTGGAGAAGACTCTTGAGAGTCCCTTGGACTGCAAGGAGATCCAACCAGTCCATCCTAAAGGAAATCAGTCCTGAATATTCATTGGAAGGACTGATGCTGAAGCTGAAATTCCAATACTTTGGCCACCTGAAGAACAGACTTATTTGAAAAGACCCTGATGTTGGGAAAGATTGAAGGCAGGAGGAGAAGGGGATGACAGAGGATGAGATGGTTGGATGTCATCACTGACTAATGAACATGAGCTTGAGTAAACTCGGGAAGTTGGTTATGGACAGGGAGGCCTGGTGTGTTGCAGTCAATGGGGTCTCAAAGAGTCGGACACGACTGAGCAAATGAACTGAACTGAAGTGAACTGAAGGAGAAATATGTTCAAAGACCCCACCAGTTTGTGAAAGCCACTCTTTCATACTGGCCCTTTAGTCCTACTCTTTAGGTGTGACTACTTTTTACCTGGCTTTCCAGGTGGCACTAGTGGTAAAAAGCTGTCTTGCCAATGCAGGAGACATGAGAGACAGGGGATCGATCCCTGGGTTGGGAAGATCCCCTGGAGGGGCATGGCAACTCAGTCCAGTATTCTTGTCTGGAGAGAGGAGCCTAATGGGCTACAGTCCACAGGGTTGCAAGGAGTTGGACATGACTGAAGCATCTTAGCACACCCATACGCATGTTTTCCTCTCCCTCTTCATCATGCAGAAAAAAGTGTGATGCACACAAACATATTACATGCCCCCCATCCAAAAGTAACATTCTTATGAAATCTTTCCTAAACTGAAATGACAAAGAAACAGTTACCTTATGACATACCTTGCTAATGGATACACAAAATAAATGAGATGAAGCACAGATCCTGTGGACACAGTTCAGAGCTATGAAGGCTTGATGCTAAGACATTGAGTGTAGCTCTCATGGAAGGAATTCGGTGGTGCCATTCTCACTGCTCAGGATGCCTGTTGCCTCTGCTATGACTTGCTGCAAAACCAGCACTGAACATTATTTTCACTTTTCTGCTAGTTTTTTAAAAAATTAAATCACCTCTGGATTTTTTTTCAGTTAGCAAAAGCAGGATATTAAAATGGATCTTTTGTTAAAATTAAGTGACATAAAGAGGATTTTCAAAAAGTGAAGAATACCTGTATCTCTCTCTTGCATTATTAGGGATTGGCTATTAACTCTGTGTTTGTCATTTCCAGAGGAGACTTCAGTCTCTAACCTTTGCATTCATGATCTACACAATAGAAAGGAGGAAGAGACAGGAGAAATTGATTTATTTCTCAATGTACACAACTGTGACATAGGACACCTCTTATATACAATATAGGTTAAAAATTGTATTTTTAACTTCTAAAGAATCAATAATTTAATAAAATAAATCCTTGTGGGATTAAAAATGACAAATTTAAAAAAAACTTGGTTTTTGTAACAAAGCATGATATATACCACTTGTTTTGAAACCTAACATTGTAATAAACATGCTCAGACAGATCCCTGTCTCCATCCACTGTCTCTCTCTTTCTCTTATTTTTCCCTCCAAACAAAATGAAATGATCTAGTAATTCATGCATGTTACTAGACTTTCACTTCTTTATTCAATCCTCTATTACTTACCTTGTTGTTAGAATATAGCTTCATATCTAATAGAGTTTCTTTTCTGCTCTTTGATATTTAGAGCTTCCAGTGTCCTAATGTCAATTTGTCCTTCCCGAAGAAAAACTTCTGCTAAAAAATATGTCTTCTATGTCTTTTATGCCAAAAAAATAGTCTTTCCCTCAATAAGGCAATGTTTTGGTCAATTTTAAAAATGGAAATCCAAAACATGAAGATTTTCCTCTTTTAAAATGTGTGTTTTTACCAAGGTAAAAGCAACCTTTCACAGCATACTGAAATAAATTATCAAAATTAATCAAACTCCAGGACATATCTAGATTCAGTGGTATTTGCTGAATCAATAACCTTTGGAGTTCTAAAATGACCAGAGTGGAAATTAGGTGGCATAGTAATCAATAACGGAGGCTCAAGTAAATGATAAAAACTCACATGACACAAAGGAAGACACTGACTTTTGCTTTAGTTGGATGAAAATAATAAAAGAAAGCTTGCCTTAAATGCAAATGTAAACCAAGGTACAACAAGAAGGCATAAAGGAAATTATGGGTGTGAATGGACTCTGATGCATAACGAGGCACAGAGTAAGACATCATAAATATTCCAGGAGTAGCCAGAATAGCAGTAGCAGCTCTATTAGTTAGCAAAACCCAGGCTATGTGGTCGCAAAAAGGAAAAGAACAGGGAACATATAGCTCTGCTTTATAAACAAGTGAGAATGCCCCAACTCCATGGCACACACATGAGGCTCTTATGTCAGATATCATGTACCTAGCCCCACCTCTAGGCTGACAGAAGCTCCACCATCTGGAATCTCACTGGTTGAGGCAGCAGAAGGAAGCGCCCAGGAAGAGATAAGCACTGGTGTTGAAATATTTCCACGTCACTTTCTCTCATATCTCTTTGGTCAGAGTAAGATATATGGCTACTGCTAATTTCAATGGATCTTGAGAAGTGAGTGTCTTTTATGTCAGGAATTTGAGGAAAATATTACCGGTGTCTACCACAGCAGCAATGGTGGATGATGTTTTGTAACGATTTATGATGGGTTGAATTGTGTCTTTCCCCAAAGTTAATATTTTGAAGCTCTATGTGCTGAGAAGCTGGAGCTGGTGCATTGAATTTAGAATAAGTAGATTATAACCTGCTGAATTCAGAGGCACAAACTACCCACACAGGGGAAGCAGGGAACTTCTTTAGCATCCAAACTCCCACTTTGGGTAAGTGAAACCCAAGGGCTTATTTTGACTGAAGAGGGTTTCAATACACCCACACAAAGGAAGTAGAGTCAGGAGGTTTATTACTTAGAGATTCAGAAGTAAGGACACAGTGAGCTGGGAGGAAGGCCGGCCTAACTCTTGCACCTCAGACTGTGAATGCATTTGTAAATCAGTTTTTCACAAGTTGATGTTAGAATGAGACCATCAGGATGGGAGCTAATCCAATCTGACCAGTACCTTAACAGAAGAGATTAGGACACAGGGAGACACAAGAACTTTATCAGGATTTGATTTAAAAATGATTTAAATATTTTCTTCACTTTTGCAGCAGCAAATTGTATTTATATGAATATGACAAGGTGGTTTCTACATCAGGGTTTATATGTGGGTTCCTAGAGTAAATTTAAGGACTTTCCAGTGAAGTGACTAAATTTCAGGACTTTCTAGGACTAGACTAATTGTAAAAAGATCCTGCAGAAACAGAAGAAATCCACATATATTTTTATTAAGAAAGGGATCAATAACAAAATCCAAAGATTTTGTATTAATATATTTAAATTTCTAAAATATGATAATGATATTCTTGAATGCTCAAAAAATTCATTTTTTGAATGCATTTATAAAATACTTAGGCTAAGACTCGGCTCAATTATTATTTGATTGTATGTGTTTTGTTGATGGATTTGGGCAGTTAGCAGACAAAAAATGTGTCAAATTAAACTGTGAATCAAAGATATCTAAATTTTGGTTATTGCTCAATAGATGCTTTATATTAAACACATAGCTGAATATATTGTAATATCAGTTATTGTAGTTTTACATTTATTAGGTGTCGGAAGGAAGATTTTACATCTCTCTGAAACGGAAGGAAGAAGCCCACTCTCACTACGCTTATTGTCGCACATAATTTTGAGATCAAGAGAAAATGGTTGATATTGCCATGATCTTAAGTAACCTAACCAAAATTTGGTAGAATTACACATACACACACACAAACACATACACACCTACCTCATTTTTTAAAGATTCTGAAACTGCAGTGAATTTGCAAGACACATGTAAAGTTACATGAAGCTCTTGATTTATACATAAACAATGTTTCTAAAAAAAACTTTGTGGTCTTTTTCTACAAAAAAAAAACAAAACAAAACAGGATTTTCCTTCTACATAAAATTGAGACAACATTTCTTCTATTAATATTTGAATTGATTACCAATTGCAGATCCAATCTACTTATTGATGATAAAATGTCAGAGGTGCTTAATCATGTCTATCAATCATAAACCTTATAAAATATGCCATTAAATTATGTGCTCTTTTGATAACTATATTTGCATTGCTTGATTAAAAATTAGAGCGCATATTCATCTGGTATAATGTTGTGTGTTGGGAAGAAAATTTTGAATGTATGAAACAATGAAAATTAAAACAAGAAAGAAATCAAAAGATTAAACCCCCAGTCTTCTTCCTACTTTTAGAAAATCAAATAAATCTGCTTATGCTATATTATAATTTGAATATAAATAACAATTAAAACAAAATGTGATTTTTGTAGCAGCCTATGAATTTGAATATCTTTTGTATCGTCTTTGTTTTTCCAAGATATAAGGATGGTAAATTAAATACACTTTGCAGATGAAATCAAGTTACTTTCAATTATTTTGAGATTTAAACATTATTCTTATCAAATAATAATGAAATAAAGCTAAGTCCCTGTCTTCTCCTATGTAGACAGCTCCTCCTAGAGCTATATTTTATATTTCAAATTTTAGCTCTTTTTTTCCTCGTAGTCTTCTAGTAAGTGATGTCTTTAAAACGATGTTGAAATAATAGTTTCTTGAGGTTGATAGTCTGGGATATTGCTAATGTAGTTATTCATCTTTGCTCATTTATTTTGCAATTTTAGATAAATGCTATACATATGGAGTATGCATTCTCAATGTAAACACATAAATTTGGGATTAAAAGGTAATAGAACTCGAGGGCTCCCTTTTGGCTCAGCTGGTAAAGAAACCGCCTGCAATGCAGGAGTCCTGGGTTCGATCCCTGGGTTGGGAAGATCCCCTGGAGAAGGGAAAGGCTACCCACTCAGTATTCTGGCCTGGAGAGTTCCATGGACAGAGGAGCCTGGTGAACTACATTCCTGCCAACGCAAGAGATGCAGGAGACGTGGGTTCAATCCCTGGGTCAGGATGATCAGCTAGAGAGGAAAACGGCAATCCACTCCAGTATTCTTGCCCAGATAATCCCAGGGACAGAGTTGGACAGGACTGAATGACTTTCACTTTCAAAGTTCAAGGCAAAATTATTATCAAAATACTCATAAATGCTGAAGTAGGAAGTATTAGTTGTTCAGTCGTATCCAACTCTGCAACTCCATGGACTGTAGCCCACCAGGCTCCTCTGTCTGTGGAATTCTCCAGGCAAAAATACTGGAGGGGATTACTATTCCCTTCTCCAGGGGATCTTCCTGACTCAGGAATGGAACCCAGGTCTTCTGCATCATAGGCAGAGTTTTTTTACCATCTGAGCCATAAAGGAAGCTGAAGCTGAGCATTTCAGTACACATCAAAGAAAAATTAAACATTATCCAAAGAGTTCACCCTCAATTAAAGTTTTTCTAAAAAATACAGAGATAACATAAATTATAAATCAGTATTGCACAAAGTATGGTATTATAATGCCATGGTTCTAAGAACAATAAAGCTTTAAATTTCCCTACAGGCTATTCCTGCCTTTTCGGGTATGTTGTTCAAGTTACGCATTGTTTAAGGGGATATATTTGCTATAAACAATTCTTTCTAAACAAATTTATGTTCTGAACCACAATTTAGGATTTGATCACTGAAAATGTGTATACAATGCAAAGCTAATTATAAAGACCCAACATTGAAATGTACTTTTTTCCCCAGGGATTTAAATGATTTCCACCAAAAGAAGAGGACTTTTCAATATGCAGAGAGCTAGAATGAAGCTTCTACTAAACAGCAAAATCAGTTCAGTTCAGTTCAGTTGCTCAGTCATGTCCGACTCTTTGCCACCCCATGAATTGCAGCATGCCAGGCCTCCCTGTCCATCACCAACTCCCAGAGTTTACTCAAACTCATGCCCATCGAGTCGGTGATGCCATCCAGCCATCTCATCCTCTGTCGGCCCCTTCTCCTCCTGCCCTCAATCCCTCCCAGCATCAGGGTCTTTTCCAATGAGTCAACTCTTCGCATGAGGTGGCCAAAGTACTGGAGTTTCAGCTTCAGCATCAGTCCTTCCAATGAACACCCAGGACTGATCTCCTTTAGGAAAACAGCAAAATAGCTTAAGCCAAATAGCCCTTCCCAATCTTTTTTTTTTCCATTTATTTTTATTAGTTGGAGGCTAACTGTGTAGAATATGAACCTCAATACTATTCTGAATTTCTCTAGAGCCACATAGAATAGTTAGAAATAAAAAGATTGGGAAGGACACATGCACCCCAGTGTTCTTCCCAATCTTTTTATTTCTAACTATTCTATGTGGCTCTGGAGAAATTCAGAATAGTATTGAGGATCATATTCTACACAATGCTTAACTGTAAATGAAAATGTGCATTGCTTTTCTTTTAAAAGAAACATTTTAGGTATAGAGATGCTGTATTGCTAATGACTGATTCTATAATTAGCAATCTAATTTTGGCTACTCCTAAGTAATATTAAAATGAAAATTTCATTTACCATTTGTTCCCAGGGGAATTTTCCAGCCATGCTAAATGACAGCTATGGAGCCACACTGGATTGAAAACAAATGTCACAACATGTTTTTGTGACAGCCAGAATATCTTTAACATTTTATAAAGAAGTCACTATGCTTTCATTTTTAAGATGTTTACTTTAATATCCTATATATACACTTCTTTCCTATTGCTCTTTTTTTTTAACTAAAGAATTGATAGTTTTTCTTTTAAGGGCATTCTTTATATCTTTATGACAAGAATTTACAAGCTAATATAAATATTTATCCACATCTCTGAGAAGTTGGAGTCCTTTCTAAGATTTTCTTTAGCTACTTTGCATTGCTGCAAATCAAAATAAAATAGAGAAAAAAACTATGTGCTGTGAATGCTACAATATAATGCCCATTTCATGTCATTCTGTGTGTTGAAAATAACAAAGTACTTTTGGGACCAGCACATTTGAGTTTGGCTGATAGCCTCACACTCTAACTTTAAGACCTTGCTTATCTGCACCTCCATTTTCAGATAAAATATCAACTCTCTTTCTTAGGATTATTTACTATATGAAAAAATAGCCAACTCAGTACATAGCACATAGTATTATTCAATATATATACTTTTAGGTATTTGTGAATACGAGGAATTAAAAAGATTCCGTAGATGCAATATGAGTAGAGACCTGCAGGATCAATGGAAAACCGTAGCACAGAAATGAATGGAAGCAGACCAATTGCATGAAGACCATAGAATCAAGCAAGTGCATTTTGTTAGCACATAAAGAAAGAGGACAGCATATCATAACCTGAAAACTCTGGAAACTTTCACTGCAGTCAGACTGTGAAGAGCCAGAAAAAATAGAGATCTCACATATCAACCTGTACTTAATATATACTTATGGGAAAATTTTATTTTGGAAATGGAAAACATTATGATAAAATTCCTTTCCAATTCCATACTTTGATTACTTGATCTATCCATTTATCAATTCCTTCAGATTTATGAAAACTAATGGATTTCACAAGCCAAAGTTGACAACAGGGAAACCAATTAGAGTAATGCTATGGAAGTACATCCGAGGGTTCCAAGGGAATGAACTTGGAACTGGATATGGAACAATGGACTGGCTCAAAATTGGAAAAGCAGAACATCAAGGCTATATATTGTCACCCTGCTTATTTAACTTATATGCAGAGTACGTCATGCAAAATGCTTGGCTGGATGAAGCATAAGCTGGAATCAAGATTGCTGGGAGAAATATCAGTAACCTCAGATATGCAGATGACACCCCCCTTTTGGCAGAAAGTGAAGAGGAGCTAAAAAGCCTCTTGATGAAGGTAAAAGAGGAGGGTGAAAAGGCTGCCTTAAAACTCAACATTCAATAAGGAAAGATTATGGCATCCATTAGTATCACTTATGGCAAATAGATTGGGAAGCAATGGAAACAGTAATAGACTTTATTGTGTTGATCTTCAAAATCACTGCAGGTGGTGATAGCAGCCATGAAATTAAGACTCTTGTTCCTCAGAAGAAAAGCTATGACAAACCTACACAGAGTATTAAAAAGAAGAGACATTACTTTGCCAACAAAGATTTCATGGACGGAGGAGCCTGGCAGGCTACAGTCCTTGGAGTGGCAAAGATGCAGACATGACTGATCGACTTCACTTCACTTCCCTTCACATGTTTTTTCTAGTCGTTGTGTATGGATGTGAGAGTTGGACCATAAAGAAGGCTGAGCACCGAAGCCTTTGAACTTCTGGTTTTGGAGAAAATTCTTGACAGTCCCTTGGACTGCAAGGAGATCAAACTGGTCAATCCTAAAGGAAAGCAGTCCTGAATATTCATGGCAAGGGCTGATGCTGAAGCTGAAGCTCCAATACTTTGGCCACCTGATGCGAAGAACCAACTCATTAGAAAAAACCCTGATGCTGGGAAAGATTGAAGACAGGAGAAGAAGGGGATGACAGAGGATTAGAAGGTTGGATGGCATCACTGACTTGATGCACATGAGTTTGAGCAAGGTCCAGGAGATGGTGATGGACAGGGAAGCCTGGTGTGCTGCAGCCCATGGGGTCAGAAAGAGTCAGACATGACTGACCAACTTAACAATGGTAATAAAAATGGTGATGATATTGCATTATCAAGAAATATTTTGAATGTAGCAATGTTTGAAATATTAAAACTTTAATTCTGATAAATGATCTTCCTGTCTCCTTCCTTGGGCATTCATTCCCTTATTTAGTAATATTCATAACACTCTATGTATATCCTGTTACATTTGGATAATGAGTCTAGGGTTCTGGGGAGGAAACAGAGTGAGATGTTAGCATGCAGAAATCATCAGGAAATAGCTTAAATTTAAAGATATGAAACTAAATGAGTTCTAGGGAGTGAATGATAAGATACAAAAGAAAGAGAGTGATCAAAATGTTAACTTTATTTTATAAAATAACTTTCAATGGCAGATAGAGGTCTTTCATATGCCCAAATTGTATCTTTCTTTCTAGGACACTTCTCAATTTATCTTTTTCTCAGTGATTAAACCTACCTTGCAAAACTTCATACATGGCTGAAAGAAATCCAAGAATGCATCTCTTTGTAGGAAATAGTAGGCTCAAGATAAGTAGAAAGAAAGGTCAGAATGAGTCATCTTCTTCTCAATCTTAAAATAATGTTACAGTATGTCTAACCATGGAGGAGCAAGCATGGGAGGAAGAGCCATGAGTGTTTTTCTAGTGTTTTCCTAGCCTAATAAATGAATGCCTGGTGCTTGTCCCAGCAGCAACATTTACTTGTATTAAAATATAATTTCATAAAGGAGATAAGGGAGAAGGAAGAATATATCTCAAATTCCTGATTTGTTTAGGTTGTTGTATGATTTCTCTTTCATTAGCACAACCAGAGAACTCAGGGTGAGCATATATTTTGGGGTACCAAGTCACCAAAATTGCTTTTTATGGTCTCCAAGATTGGAATAGCTCTTCCCAAACATGTTCATGAAGTGGCATGCTTATAAATAATTAAAGGGTATATACTTATGTTAAATAAGCACAAAGTTAAGCTGTGGTACATATACACAATGGAATATTATTCAGCCATTAAAAAGAATTCATTTGAATCAGTTCTAATGAGGTGGATGAAACTGGAGCCCATTATATAGAGTGAAGTAAGCCAGAAAGAAAAAAACCAATACAGTATACTAACAGATATATATGGAATTTAGAAAGATGGCAATGATAACTCTATATGCAAGACAGAATAAGAGACACAGATGTATAGAACAGACTCTTGGACTCTATGGGAGAAGGCGAGAGTGGGATGATCTGAGAGAACAGCATCGAAACATATATATTATCAAGTGTGAAACAGATCGCCAGTCCAGGTTGGATGCATGAGACAAGTGCTCAGGGCTGGGGCACTGGGATGACTCAGAGGGATGGGATGGGGAGGGAGGTGGGAGGGGGGTTCAGGATGGGGAACACATGTAAATCCATGGCTGATTCATGTCAATGTATGGCAAAAACCACTACAATGTTGAAAAGTAATTAGCCTCCAACTAATAAAAATAATTGGGGGAAAAAAAATAAGCACAAAGTTAATCTCAAACTTAACTGACCAGCTGATAGGTCCATGTTACAGCTTTGTACATTCCAATGGATAAGATAAGTAATACATTGGACAGCTTATTTATAATTAAGCCTTATTAATATGCTTAAACTTATGAAAATATTATTTGGGAAATTTCAGTATAGATAACTCTTTCAGACATTGCCTTGGAAAGAAATGGCTCCTCCCCTACGAAAAATAGTTCTTTTATATTTTCAATTTTTCTTATAATTCAATTACCCATGACATTTATTGATATAAAATATTTATTTCCAGTGCCCGAAGAACAGATGTGTTTAATTGTGATCAAAAATTATACTCATCATTTGACCATTCAAAAACATCCATTATACTACTGACAGAAATCAATTCAATCAATCAATCTGCCTTAATAATGGCCATTAATTCAAGGCTGACTGACCTTGAATTGAATGTATTTATACTGTAATTTAAAGCATGTTTCAATATGTCTGATTAACATTGGGATGACTCCATTAGGTATGGTCATCTGCAAGCACATTAGAATCTCTTGGCTTATTTTGCTAACACTGAATATTCAGGCAATTATCACAAATGTAACTCTACAGTATGCGTGTCTCTTGGCCTCACCACTGGACTCAGGTCCTTGAGAGTGAGTTCTTCAATTTATTGATCTTCATTTTTCCCTTACCTAATTCTGTGCCCTGAATGTAATGTACATATTAGTCATATAACAAATACATTTTAAATAAAAATATTTCATCCTTGTGGTCAATGTGTAAATGGATATCAGAGTTGGAAAGCAGGCAGGATTTGATATAATAGTCACCATATAAAGCTGTTTGATTTTAAACTAAAATTTTTAGAATTTTCTCAATTTGCTTGTTATGTGACAATTTTTTAAAACTATACTGAAGACTGAAACATTGCATGGGGAATTTTCAGCACGTGTTTTGAATATTATAATGTAGCTGAAATGAGTTATAAGTGATATGAAAGAGGGAATCTCTCACTATGCCTGTGCTTTTATAATTTTCATCCTTAATTATTCTGGCAACATTTATGGATATATGTAAATTAACCCATGCAATACTTTGGAGATACCCCAATTTAAACAGCTGTCCTTGTCTGTCTGATTAGCATTGATATAAACATGATTGTGATCATGGGTATTTTTATTTTCAAGAATGCGAGAAAGTGTTAAAGAGGTAATAAAAGTCTGACTGAGCGAATTCACTTTCACTTTCACTTATGTCTAAGGGCATTTGTGTCACTGGAAGTAAGCAACTTATTTACAATAGAGCACACTGTTTGCAAAGAACTTTCTTTCTACTGCTTTGCCCCAACATGATTTGCTCTTCCCTGAAGTTATAAAAGCAATGTGATCCCTGAGGTCCTACTGTCAGTGATCCATTCTTTGGTATTCAAAAACTTCACAGAAGTAAAATATCTACATCATATGGAAAGATCATTGAACTATTGACTACAATATAGGAACATGGTTCCTTAGGGGGAAAGAGCTGCAAATTTTGAAGTGAAAGTCGGTCAGTCATGTAAGACTCTTTGCAACCCCATGGGTTATACAGTTCATGGAATTCTCCAGGTCAGAATACTGGAGTGGGTAGCCTTTCCCTTCTCCAAGGGTTCTTCTCAACCCAGGGATCGAACCCAGGTCTCCCACACTGCAGGCAGATTCTTTACCAGCTGAGCCACCAGGGAAGAAAATTTTGGAACAGGGTCAAAAGATGTTTCCTGAAACTTGTGATTCTGAGCAGTACACACTGGCAAGAGAGTATCTGTAAGAGGCTAGACCTGAAGCAGAGTGATTGAACATTCTGATAGGAAGAAGAAGATCTATCACAGAACTGCTTATTTCAAGACAGCAAAATCTATTGCAAGTGAAAGCATGTGGAAGTTCATACAGTGAAATCTGAATTTTCCTTTAAATCTACTGGAAGAAAGAAGTGAGGTGAAGATTTTATCTGAATGGTCAACATAATTGCTATGATTACATTTGGTTTCTAATTTTTGCTAGGAATATGAAAACATTTTTGAAGACTCTGTGTATGTTTGTCTATTAATTATCTGATTTTCCTCTGGGCAATTGTTAGATTTTTTCTTTCTTTGTTTATTTTTGGCACATTTTGGGGCTACTGTCCAGATAATGGGTGGGCAGAATTATTTGTTTTTGCTTTTTCCATACTGTGGATTCTTCTACCATTACTGATATCATTCAACTTATGTGACATGAAGTTTTAGGGAATAGATGCACACAAACAGGTTTATGAGCAAGTGCACGTTAGTTACAGAATACAACTTATTTTACCTTGACATATTTTATGTTTTCAGCTTTACCATCCTCTATTATTCTAAAAATAAATGTACCTTCTATTTAAATAGATGTCTTTAAAGTTTAAATGAAATATCAGTTTGATTTGGATTCCCAACTAAAATCGTTATGCCTCCCTGACTTGGAAACAAAGAATCAAAAGGCAAAACAGGGCATATCTAATCTAAGGCCCTCATTTCAGAGCTTGCAGAGAGTAAATGACTCAAGGAACTATAAAAATGTAAGGAAAATATACAAAATAAGGTTTATTAACAATAATATCTTATGTAGAATGTTATTCCTCTGACTCTCCAGATTTCAAGCATTTATCTATAGCTTTATCCAGAGAATGTTTTAAAATTGTGTTTCCTTCATTCAAAAGAAATTATATATGCAAAAAGAAACCTAGAGAATGAGAGAAAATATTTGCAAATTATATAAACGACAAGAGGTTAATATCCAAAATATATAAACAGCTTGTACAATTCAATATCAAACAATCAAACGATCCAATAAAAACTGGGCAGAAGACCTGAATACACATTTTTCCAAAGAAGACATGCAAATGGCTAACAGGCACATGAAAAGATGCTCAACTTTGTTAATTATTAGAGAAATGCAAGTTAAAATAACAGTTAGATATCCACCTCACGCTTGTCAGAATGATTATCAACAAAAATTCTACATACAAAAAGTGTTGGCAAGGATATAGGGAAAAGGGAGCCACTGCACACTGCTGGTGGGAATGTAAATTGATGCAGCCACTGTGGAATATAGTATGGAAGTTCCTGAAAAAATAAGAATAGAGCTACTATATGATCTATCTATCCCACCATCTGTGACCTGACTGCTAGACATTAAGGGACATTCTCTATTTTTCTCTTCTTCTGTCCTTTCCTTCTGGAGTTTATAGAGAATTAAGATTTAATGCACACATTTGGGAACCTTAAATGTAATTCTTTTCAGGCACTGGTTTATTGAAAAGACATCAAGTTAAAGGATATAAGCACCTGCAATTTACATTGAAGTTGAAGAGATTAACTTTGGAGTGAGGCTAGCACTGACTCATTCTCTGCTTTTTTGAAAGGCAGTAATAAATAGCATAATATATTGGGATATGTCAAAAATTATTATTTCACATTCTCTAAGAAAGGAATTCTGCTGTTTTTGGGTAAAATGTCCTAAAAATGTTGATAAAATCCAGTTGATTTATGGAGTTCATTTCTCTATAACCTTACCAACTTGCTGTTTAATAGTTCTATGTATTATTATGGGGAGAGAAATATTGAGGTCTCTAACTGTAACTGTAGATTTGTCTAAATTTCCTTTAAATTTTGTCAGTTTTTTCTTCATGAAGTTTTGTTTTTAAGCACAAAAATATTCGACTTACTGTGACTTCTTGGTGAATAAGCAATGCCCCACCAATCGCTGGTAATGTTCTTTGTTCTTATTCTTCTTTGTTATTAGTAGAGCCACTCTAGTTTTGTTGTGTTTTGATGTGTTTGCACAGTAGGTATATCTTTATTCTTCTTTGTACTTTTTAAACAACCCTATTTTTCTATTTTTTGTGGGTGTTTAGATTATTTATGGTCTTTTACCATTTATATTTTATTATACTTTCTCTATCACATATCTGTCTCCTGCCTTTATTTATCCATCAATCTATCTGATTTTTAAAAAATTATTATTTATATGCCTGCACTGGTTCTTAGTTGCAGCATGGGGATCTTCTTTGTTGTGGTATGTGGTATCTTTTTAAAAAAATCTTTGTGTTTTATTAGAGAATAATTTACTTTACAATATAGTGATGGTGTCTTCCATACAGCAATATGAATCGGCCATAGGTATACAAATGTTCCCTCCCTCTCGAAACTCCCGCCCACCTCCCTCCCCATCCAATGCTCTAGGTTGTAACAAAGCTATCTTTAATGTAATGTTTGATGTATGGAATTAGTACTATAATTCAGCATTTTTGTACCCTCTGCTTGTTACTGCTTTCCCCCCTTTTCCATTTTCTTCTGTGATATTTGAATACTTTTAGTAATACACTTTAAGATTTGTTCAGTTCAGTTCAGTTACTCAGTCATGTCCAACTCTTTGCAACCCCATGGACTGCAGCGTGCCAGGCCTCCCTGTCCATCACCAACTCCCGGAGTTTGTTCAAACTCATGTCCATCCAGTCAGTGATGCCATCCAACCATCTCATCCTCTGTTGTGTCCCCCTTCTACTCCTGCTTTAAGATTTGTTATGTAGTAGTTTTAGCTGTGAAAATGAAAGTGTTTGTCGCTCAGTCCTGTCCAACTCTTTGCAACTCCATGGACTAGACCACCAGGCTCCTCTGTCCATAGAATTCTCCAGACAAGAATACAGGAGTGGGTTGTCATGCCCTTCTCCAGGGCATCTTCCCAGCCCAGGAATCAAGCCTGGCTCTCCTGCATCACAGGCAGATTCTTTACTGTCTGAATCACCAGGGAATTCCTGAGAGTTTTAGCTGTATCTCCCTACAATTTGTTTTAGTAGTTGTCTTAGTGATTACAATTTACATACTCAGATTACACAGTCTGCTTACAACCAATATTTTACCATTTGATGAGGAATATAGAAAATGAACAACCATCTAAGCTCCTGTATGTTACAGTTTTCTTGTATACTTCATCTATATACATTAAAGAACGAGTCATTCAGTAATATTTTGCTTTTAAGCATTAAATAAATGATTTAAAAAATTCAGAGGTAAAAAATCTAATATATTTACCCAAATATTTACCATTTTTCATTATTCTTCTTTCATTGGCAATATTCCAAGTTTCTGTCTGGCATTGTTTCCCCTCAGTCTGAAAAACTCGTTTTAGCAGCAATCATTTTAGAGGCGATTTGCTGTAATGGATTTTTCTAGATTTTCTTCATCCAAAAATGTCTTTCACCTTCATTTCTGAAAGATATTTCCACTGTATATAAAACCTTTTTTTTTTAAAACACTTTAAAAGTGGTCCTCCTACATTCTTCTACTTCAAGATTTTTTCTTTGTCTTAGTTATCAGCAGTTTCATTATTATTTATCTGATCATAACATTCTTTGGAGTTATTTTGCTTAGAGATTCTCTGAGCTTCCTGAATCTGTCGATTTATATCTTTGACCAAGTTTAGGAAATTTCAGTCATTAATTTATAAATATTTTTTAAGCATTACCTTCTTTTTTAACCTTTTGTTTATTTCTTGCAGATCCCTGAGAATATTTTCTGTTCTATTTTTCCTTTTATTACTACTTTTTCATTCTTCAGACTGGATAATTTCTTGTGACATGACATTCACTGTTGCTTTCCTTTGTCATTTCCATGTCTCTACTTAGTCTATCCAGTGTCTTCATTCCATCTGCCATATATTTTATATGTAATATTTCCATTTGATTCTCCATTGTACCTTCAAATCATTTATTGAGACTTTTCATTTTTCTTTCAGGAGCAAGCACAGGATTTGATAAACAACTGTAGGGCTCACTTTTTCGTATGTTTTCCTCTCTGCAATGTTCCTAGTATTTTAGGATTCTCCTGAGCTCCCCTTTTGAGTTCTCTGTTTAGAGAACTGGACTTTAATCACCAGCTCTCTTGTACACTTCAATGACCATGTTCACATTTGTGGTCAAGTGCTAGAATTACACAGAGAGAGCAAATGTTACAGGGGTTTGTTCCAACCTGCTAGGACTAGAGGTCCACCAATCAAAAAGGAAGGTTCCTCTTCCTCAGAGTCTTGGATCTTGTGGTCTCTTGCTGTGACATTTGTGATTTTTCCACTTGGTGATTTCTAAAAGGTCACTTTCAAGCTCTATGAGCCCAACAGGAGGGCTTCCTGGATTTTTCTTACGTATAGAAAAGTGTTCACTTTTGTGTTTTATGCTGTCTAGTGTAGTCTTGAGAAAAAAGTGGGAAAGTGGGAAAGTGGGAAAAAAGTGGGAAAAGAATTGGTAAATCACCATTGGTTCTTGTGATTCTCCCCAATCAGTCTGCTACTATTTACTTTTCAGAGTCCTTAATTAGTTGTTAATACTAAGTCCATTCTTGGAATGATTCATACTTTCTTTTGATGGAAGAGTCAGAGTGAAATATGCTTACTCCATCTTTCCTAGAACCAGAAGACAAAATCTGCCGGCATTTTGAGCATAAAATGTATATATTTGATATGTTCATTTGAAGGAAAAAGATAGATGATAAAATACTTTTGGTACAACATCATTAAATATCACAATATCCCCAAATCCAAATGTTAATATAGGTAGTTTTGTCTGATAATTTGTGCTTTTAAATATGTTGGTTGTACAATTTCATAGAGCTAATAAGTGATTGTATCAGTAAATTATAAAATAATGTGAGTCAAAATGTCAGGAGTTAATTCCACAGGAATGGCCATAATACAACAGCTCAACTTTTAATATGGGATAGCTTCCATGTCACACTATTGCTCTATTTTAAATATCATACTTTCATCTTTCATTCTTTTATACAAATCCATACATTCCTAAAATATCATCTAATTTATGCAAATACTTCCAAGCCTCTTCTATAAATAATTAAGAAAAATTTATTAGTTTAAAAGAACGTGATTTTAAACAAAATATTAAGTAAAAGATATAATAGTGCAACTTTGTCACTAATAGATTTAAAATTTATTCCTGTAGGAGGAAAAAAAATATGCTTTTTCTTTCCAATCAACTCCAACACTTTTAGTCATATATTCTCAATGTATAAAAATGTGGGGTTGGCCAAAGTGTTCATTTGGGTTTTTTCCATGTCTTACAGAAAACTTGATGAATGTTTTGACCAACCCGATAAAAAAGAAACATTAGACACTATTTTTTATCATAAATACCAGGCCTAGATTCATAACAAAACAAATACCATATACCAAACCAGATATAAATGTTTAATAATTAAATTTCTAATAAAGTATATAAAGTCTGCTATTGGAAAATCTCTATTAATTTTGAAGCTCTAAAAGCATCCATTTATAGTAAAATGCCAATTATATATTTAAATTTTAGGTAGAAATTGCCTGAGTTACTTATGCATTTTGAAAAAGTATATATATTTTGGTTATCCAAGTTTCCCACAATTTGCAAGTTAGTGTATGTTTTTATTTTCCTGGAGAAGGAAATGGCAACCCACACCAGTATTCTTGTCTGGAGAATCAACAGTCCACAGTGTCGCAAAGAGTCAAACACGACTGAGCTACTAACACACATATGTGTTTATTTTAGGTCAAAATATATTTCTCTACTAATAAAATTATGTTTGGAAGAATATTCAAGTTTTATATTGACAATATTAATATAATTTTAACTAATTATTTCTCTTTTGGCATATTCTTTGCTAGTAATATATTTCATTTCTTCTAAAGAATTTTCATATTATTAAAATTATTTATGATCAACCTAAATCCTTCCTCATTTTATCAAATTCATCAAATTTGTGTACAAACCAGTTCCCCTTGGGCACACAGTATGATAAACATCTCAAATTTGGTACCATAATGAGCAAATTCTCACTGAACTATTTTTTTAATAACTCTACAAATTTATTCTTGATTAACTTCTCTTCCTGATATTAAAACTCTATTACTGTGGAATCTGAAAATAAGTCTGAAATAGAACAATGAAGGTTGTATTTAGAAGTGTTATTTTTCTGACTTCAGAATGATCTGAATGATCTCTTAAGACTTTTCTATGCTTCTTTTTTTAAAATATTGCTTGGGGCCATTGAGATGACTTTAAATTCATCCTGCTGAGAGGCTAAGCAGAAAGGATTAATAGAGAGTATGTTCTTGCATTTATAACAGCTAAACTAGGTTGTTTAGAATCAGAACACAGCAAGTCCAAAGGTACCTCTAGCAATGACTTTAACAGATTATTAGCCAATTTTAAGAAGGAAGAGAAAATATATATCCTCTAGCAATTTTATTCATTCAAGCATAATTGAAATGCTGTGAAATAGATCTATAAGCAGACTTCATGGGAGTAATTGTTTAGTGTCTCTTTTTTATCAAAAGGACTGTTTGGAGGAACTATTTGTCTCCATCATCTAAACATCTATTAATTTTTCTTTCATTAAAATTTGATCTCTCATAGAAACTGCTGTGATCAAAAATGAAATAAAAGGGTTTCTCCTCAGAGTATTTTGCCTTATTCCACTTTAGTAATTGAGAACTACTTAAATGTACCAGAGAATTGCAATTACCTGCAGGGTGATTTTAGCTTTAGCTGCGGCAGCAGAAAGAATTGCCTTTTTAAAGCTTATCCTCTGTTTCTGTGGGGTGAATTTTGGTATTCCCCATTTTATATGCTCATTCTTAAAAATATGAAGGTGTAAATGAGGCATTGGCCGAAAAGTGGCCAAAGTATTTAAACTGCTTTCACTTTCTGATTTTTATATTTAACAATTAACTCGCAATTATCAAAGACATTTTTGTCTCTTATTAATTTTTACCTACAAGTTAAGTTTAGCTAGTTAGAATAAAAAGATGAGCTTAATTTTAGTTTATGTGTCCAGAGATTTTCACTAAAAAAGAAAATTTAGAACTCTTAGTAAACTGAATTTTTTTAAAAAGAATCTTTACAACTTGGTGATGTTCAAGAATGAGACAATGTCATATATATTTATTTCAAATAAAATCTTTTCAGAATGTTTTTTGTAAAGGTTTAAATATTGTGTAGCTCAATATCAAATGCTTTTTTTGATTAATATGCCTAATACGTGTGGGTAAGCCCCTCAGTTCTCTTCTGCATTTCTTTAGATTGCTGGAGTTCATAAAGAGACATGCAAATACTATACCTCCTACTCCTTGATGCATTGACAATGTGGAAAATAAACCTTTATATAATTTATCTTTATAAAAATTAAATATTTAGTAAAACTAATAAAAGCCTTAAATGAAATTAATAAAAGTTTTCCTTCAGTACAAAAAAAAATGTTGAGATACTGAATTAATCCAGTGAAAAGAGCCAGGAAGAGGGGAAATCAAATACCATTATAATATTCAAAGCAAAGTTGGTTTATCAAAAGTTAATACTTCATTAGTTTTTAAAACAGTTTTCTTACACTTAAAAAAATGTTGTATTGAAGATGCCTTAAGACATCATTAGGGCAGAACCAGGGCTAGGCTAGTGAATTAGACCAAAACTAGAGAAATTTTGGCTCAATGCAAAAAGTACTTTCTAAAAATTAATCATTCCCTTTCATGTGTAGAATGCATAACTATTAGGAAGTTATAGAAGGGCTTCAACATTGGGGAAAAAAATCACATTACAGTGATCTCTGAGGATATCTGAAACCCTAATAATCTATGAGTTCAATGTGTCCATTCCACATTTAATTAGCCTGAGCACATTTTTTTACAGACTTCATTTTGTTCTAGTTCAAAGAAGATAAAGGGTAAAAAACCACAAATATATATCACTGTTTCATTTGGGAAGAAAAAGTTCTAATTAGGTTTAGTCATAAAATATATTAAGTCAAAAGTTTAAAGGGTGGAGCATTGTGATGTTCCAATGAAAATTGTTTATGCAAATCACTGTTGCTTATCAATCAGATAGAGGTCATTATTATAATTATAACTTTATGTGCACAATCATCAGTCAAAACAGATTGTGTTTAATTAGTATTCTGAATGTCTTTTTAAAATTAATTAATTTATTTTAATTGGAGGATAATTACTTTGCAATATTGTGGTGGTTTTTGCCATACATCAACATGAATCAGCCACCGGTGCACATGAATGCCTTTTTAAGTTTGAATTGTTAGAATTCTACTTTTAAAATATGTTCATTGAGCATGTTATATTATGAACCACAGTGATTTGCCATATTTTATTAACTGAAAATGGGAAAATATGAGCTATTTCTCTCAGCTGTAAAATACATGAAAAATTATGTAAATGTAGCAATGCTTTTATCCATTTTATTTAGGGATGTATAGAAATGGACTATTTTATACATTCCTAGATAGCATATTAAAAAGCAGAGACATTACTTTGCCAAAAAAGGTCCGTCTGGTCAGGGCTATGGTTTTTAGTGGTCATGTATGGATGTGAGAATTGGACTGTGAAGAAAGCTGAGCACTGAAGAATTGATGCTTTTGAACTGTGGTGTTGGAGAAGACTCTTGAGAGTCCCTTGGACTGCAAGGAGAGCCAACCAGTCCATCCTAAAGGAGATGAGTCCTGGGTGTTCATTGGAAGGACTGATGCTGAAGCTGAAGCTCCAATACTTTGGCCACCTCATGCGAAGAGTTGACTCATTGGAAAAGACCCTGATGCTGGGAGGGATTGGGGGCAGAAGAGAAGGGGACAACAGAGGATGAGATGGTTGGATGGCATCACCGACTCGATGGGCATGAGTCTGAGTAGACTCCGGGAGTTGGTGACGGACAGGGAGGCCTGGTGTGCTGCGATTCATGGGATCACAGAGTCAGACACAACTGAGCGACTGAACTGAACTGAACTGAATGAGTATTTGGGCTTCTCAGGAGGTGCTAGTGGTAAAGAATCTGTCTGCCAATGCAGGAATCAGAAGAGATATGGGTTCTATCTATCTCTGTATCAGGAAGATACCCTGGAGTAGGAAATGGCAACCTGCTCCAGTAGTCTTGCCTGGAAAATTTCATGGACAAAAAAGCCTGGCAGGCTACCATCCATTGGGCTGCAAAGAGTCAAGACATGACTGAACGACTGAGCACCCACAGAGAGTGAGCATTTAAGTTTTAGGATTGACTAAAGGGCAACCCACTCCAGTATTCTTGCTGGAGAATCCCATGGACAGAGCAGCCTTGTGGGCTACAGTCCATGCGGTCGCAAAAGTCGGACACCCTGAGTTGACTTATCACGCACACAAAGAGCAGTCTAATGGTACTCATCATTTTAGAATGTTCATAACTTTTTACCCTTGAGTATCCTATCTCTGGGAATTGATCCTGGTTGAGCACATTGAGATAAGTATAGTAGTTGCTATTACAACCCTGTATGTAATGTCTAAAAATCCAATATATAATATTTTAAAAAATATATGTTTATCTCTAAACATACATTGCATAACTTAAAACTCACAATGATCACACAATGTTAGCTACATATAGTGTTTATATTTTATAGATGCAAAAATAGATGCACAGAGAGGGAATACAACTTGCTCAGAATTATAAATGTGATGTTGGAAGATAAAGATTTATATTAATGATACAATTCAAGTTAAATTCCAATTCCTGGTTCATAATGTCCACATAAACTTGTGTCTCAGTGACTGAAGCATATTCTCTCAATGATGAGATACTGTGCATCAGTAAATAGTAGGTTTGAGCACAATGTCTCAAACTAATGAAAAATCATTTATTAAAGACTTCTCTGATGGTCCAGTGGTTGAGAGTCTGCCTGCCAAGGCAAGGGATATGGGATTCATCCCTGGTCTGAGAAGGTCCCACTTGCCGAGGAACAGCTAAGCCCATGTTCCACGACTACTGAAGCCCGAGTGTCCAGAAGCCTGTGTTCCAGAACAAGAGAAGTCACCACAATGAGAAGTCCATACACCACAACTAGAGAGGAACTCCTGGTCACCACAACTAGAGAAAGCCCACATGCAGCAACAAAGACCCTGAAGAGCCAAAAATAAAGAAATAAATAATTTGTTAAATGCATTTTGCACTCTAGAAATAGATTTAAGTGTCTTTAATTTATCAAATCCATGAGCTCTTCAAACCATGTTATTGTAAAAAGGGCAATATTTGTATCTCATATTCATAGATGAGGAAATTGAGACACAGAGAGGTAAATGGACTTGGAAAAAGTCACTCAGCTAGTTAAGTGTAGAAATTAGGCTTGAATTTAAGCACGTCTGGTAGTGCAGAACTGTTGGTGACAAATTATAGCACTGTTCTTATTTTGCCTGAAATTATTTCACACAGATTTTCAGGAAAATTTCTGTTGGATATAGATTTTTAATATCTGTATGTGTTTTGGAAATGATTGAAATTATTTTTATCCTTTTCCTATTTTCTGACTCACTGATTTTGTTAAAGTTTTCTCTATAAATCTTCTCAGGTTCTTTGTCATAGCATATTGTTTTCCTTTCAAGATGTTTTGAAAAATTGCTTTTCCTTTTTCTTTTTCAGAGGCTTGAGTATGATGTATACAATTATTCCTCTCCTTATATTTCTCTTGATTTGCGTCCACTTATCTTCATGAATATACATGTTGCTAACTTGGATAGATTATTAATTTTCTCTCCTGCTACATTACCTTTCTCCTTTCTGGAATTCTATTTACACTTATTTTAGACTTCTACTATGTTGTCTTTACGTCAAAGTCTCTGCTTTCCTCCCCTCAACCCCTATTTTTTTTTTTCCTTCTCTACAGGTTTGGGTATTTTATATTGTCCTCATCTTAAGTTAACAAGTAGTATTTTACAGTGCCATTCTACTATTAAACCTATCCAAAGAGTTATAAATTATAGCTATGCTGTTTTGCATTTGTATCCTTTATAAGTGATTCACTTTATTGATACCAATGCTCTCCATTTTTTTCATCTATTTGTCTAACATATCTTGTTATTTTCCATACATTTACATTATTTCAGTTGTTTGAAAATCCTTATCTGTTCATCTCAGTGTCTAGGTTTTCTGTGGATCTCATTCTAATGTTTGTTTTCCTCTTTGTTGTGAGTTATATCATCTTATTTCTTGACATGCAATAATTTGTATGTTATCCTAGATAAAATATAGAAAAGAACAGAAAAATACATCACATGGGGAATTGGAATTCTACACATGAATTTGGAAGAGGGGTACAAAATTCAGTGTAGAGCAATGTTCTTAATATTTTTTGTTGTTTGAAATTCGGATTGGGTCTCTAGTCTCAGTTGAAGGAATGTCTGAGTCTGTTATTTGGAGATTCTGGGCTTTGTAGCTTTTTCTTTCTAATGCACCCTGTTCCAATCATAAGGAATGTCTTGTGTGAAAAGCATGGTATGCACTTGAGAAAGGCCCCACTCTTTAGGTGAAAATATTTCTTCTAAATAATGCAAGATTACATAAATTGTATTTCACTTTATAGAAAATCTTAACCTGATATTTAGCAAAAGAATTTGACAAACAGACTGTGAGATAAACACAACCAAGCATTTAGGGTTCCTAGATTTTCAAAATTATTGAGCCAGAAGAGCAGAAACACCCAAATCTTTGTTAGATTTCCTTTCCAAAGTCAAGTACTTTCTATAAAGGTCAAGTTCAATCATCAGTCATATAAAGGGTTAGCAAATGCTCTCTATGAAGAAAATATTCAATGGTATACTGTTAGTGTAAAAAGGCTGTCCCTCTGGAGTTTCAGTTTATTCAGTTTGATTTACTCCCAAAGTTGGAATGCTTTTGAGCATCCTAGACAATGTAAATTATATCTATAGAAGTCTTTCAATACAAGCTTTGGTTTAAAACTTCTCAAGGACTGCCACACCCCCATTTCACATAATGCCAAAGCAATTCTTGTGGCCTTTGGAGATAGAAAACAACCTTTAGCGATGTCAATCTTATGGGCAAAAATTTTATTACACATGTACTGGCATAAAGATTTCTCTACCCTTCCACAAAACTTGAGTCTATGAAAACCAATGTTTGAGTTTCTTTTCTTTGCTAAATTCCTCAAGGAAGAATCAGCTTTTACTTTAATTTACTGAGGTTGGCACAATGAATACTTGCATATTTATCAGGTCATAAATGATTTACAATATATACTATCAAATATTTTCATGTGTTATGTAAGCCAGATGCATTGTCAGCAATAATACCAGAAAAGACATTTTCCCCCATTTACTCTTCCATCCAAATTCATTCACCTTTATCACATTTAAATTGGTCAAATTCATCACTGATGAAAACTGGACCAAACCCAATGAACACTTTCTGTCCATCACTTTCTGATATCACTTTACTTGACTCAGCATCAAGACTGGATATATTTTATCAGTTATTCTCTCTCTAGAATAAATTATCTTTGACTTTCTTCATCTTCATTTTTGGTTTCTCCCTTTACTTATCTTTGTTGATGTTTGTTATTTTATATGCTAATACAGCATACTATAATTTTAAAAATTGAATTAACCTAATTTTAATACACTATTCTTTTCATAAGCAACTTGGCTGTGGTACCTAGAAGGTTATGTGGATATTGGTGAGTTATATTCTTTTAATATTTCACAAGAGTTTTCAATGAAAATTAAACAGATTTCATATGTTGGTAGTAAAATTCAATTAGTTGAAAAGAAAAATCATTGGAAAAACTCTAAAAAAATGGAATTTACCAAAATTGAAAAAAAAAAAAAAAAAACTTCCCTGAAAACACTGTACTAATGGACATTTTTAAGTGCTAAGGACTTTGATTTGAGGTTTTCAGGATAGAATTTTTGCACTAGTAGTAATGAAGTTTATTCTCATCATCTATATTCTTTGAATTATTGCTTAGCATGCCCTTTATAAAGCCCTGTAGAAACTAAAACAGAAAATACTTTACCTTAATTTTCTTTTTAAGATTTTTTCAAATTAATTTCCAATATTATTTTGTCTATCTTTATATACCTATTATTAATATAAGGTTTTACAATGTATGTACATATACATAACTACTCATGCATACTTCTGTTTGTGTATAGTTAATAGACAGATAGAGACATAGATGATATTTTTAACTGAATTTTATAGTTTATTTTTACCATGACTTAGTAAAATCACTGGGGCTTTGCTGGTGGCCCAGCAGTAAAGAATCTGCATGCAATGCAGGAGACACTGGTTTGATCCCTGAATTGGGAAGGTCTCCTGGAGAAAAGAATGGCTACCCACTCTAGAATTCTTGCTTGGAGAATTCCATGAAGTGAGGAGACTGGCAAGGATACAGTTGAAGGGGTTTCAAAGGGTTGGACACAACTGAGTGACTAGCATACACAAACACAAAAGCACAGAGTAAAATCACAAGATTTCATATTCAGAATTGTTTTATTATATTTGGTAGTATTGGATACATATTCAGTTGTTTCCTACTGTTTGTGACCCCATGGACTGTAGCTCAACAAGCTTCTTTGTTCATGAGTTATCCCCTGCAAGTATACTGGAGTGGATTGCCATTACCTTCTCCAGGGGAATTACCCATTCCAGGGATCAAACCTGTGTCTTCTATGTCATCTTCCAGTTCAGTTCAGCCACACAGTCGTGTCCAACTCTTTGTGACCCCATGAACTGCAGCATGCCAGGCTCCCCTGTTCATCACCAACTCCCAGACCCTACTCAAGCTCATGTCCATTGAGTCAGTGATGCCATCCAACCATCTCATCCTCTGTCATCCCCTTCTCCTCCTGCCTTCAATCTTTCCTAGCAAAAGGGTCTTTTCAAATGAGTCAGTTCTTTACATCAGGTGACCAAAGAATTGGGGTTTCTGCTTCAGCATCAGTCCTGCCGATGAATATTTAAGACTGATTTCCTTTAGGATGGACTGGTTGAATCTCCTTGCTGTCCAGGGGACTCTCGAGGGTCTTCTCCAACAACACAGTTCAAAAGCATCAATTCTTCGGCACTCAGTTTTCTTTATAGTCCAACTCTCACATCCATACATGACTACTGGAAAAGCCATAGTTTGACTAGACAGACCTTTGTTGGCAAAGCAATGTCTCTGCTTTTAAATATGTTGTCTAGGTTGGTCATAGCTTTTCTTCCAAGAAACAAGCGTCTTTTAATTTCATGGCTGCAGTCACCATCTGCAGTGATTTTGGAGCCCCCCCAAAATGAAGTCTCTCACTGTTTCCATTGTTCCCCCATCTATTTCCCATGAAGTGATGGGAGTGGATGCCATGATCTTAATTTTGTAAATGTTGAGTTTTAAGCCAGCTTTTTCACTCTCCTCTTTCATTTTCATCAAGAAACTCTTTAGTTTTTCTTCACTTTCTGCCATAAGGGTGGTGTCATCTGCATATCTGAGGTTATTGACATTTCTCCTGGCAATCTCAATTCCAGCTTGTGCTTCATCCAACCCGGCATTTCTCATGCAATCCTCAGCATATACGTTAAATGAGCTGGGTGACATTATACAGCCTTGACTTACTCCTTTTCCAATTTGGAGCCCGTCTGTTGCTCCATGACCACTTTTAACTGTTGCTTCTTAAGTGGCATACAGATTTCTCAGGAAGCAGGTCAGGAGGTATGGTATTCCCATCTCTTTCAGAATTTTTCACCGTTTGTTGTAAGTCATACAGTCAAAGGCTTTGGTAGAGTCAATAAAGCAGAAGTAGATATTTTTCTGATATTCTCTTGCTTTTTTGATGATCCAACAGATGTTGGCAATTTGATCTCTGGTTCCTCTGGCTTTTCTAAATCCAGCTTGAACACCTGGGAGTTCATGGTTCACATACTGTTGAAGTCTGGCTTGGAGAATTTTGAGCATTATTTTCATAGTGTGTGAGGTGAGTGCAATTGTGTGGTAGTTTGAGCATTCTTTGGCAATGCCTTTCTTTAGGATTGGAATAAAAATGACCTTTTAAAGTTCTGTTTCCAGTTCTGTTGAGTTTTCCAAATTTGCTGGCATATGGAGTCAGGCATTTTAACAGCATCATCTTTTAGGATTTGAAATAGCTCAACTGAAATTCCATCACCTCCACTAGCTTTGTTTATAGTGATGCTTTCTTAGTCCACTTGACTTCACATTCCAGGATGTCTGGTCAAGGTGAGTGATCACACCATCATGGTTATCTGGGTCACAAAGATTTTTGTACAGTTCTTCTGTGTATTCTTGCCAGCTCTTCTTAATATCTTCTGCTTCTGTTTGGTCCATACTATTTCTGTCCTTTATTGTGTCCATCTTTGTATAAAATATTCCCTTGGTATCTTTAATTTTCTTGAAGAGATCTCTATTCTTTCCCATTCTATAGTTTTCTTCTATTTCATTGCATTAATCACTGAGGAAGGCTTTCTTATCTCTCCTTGTTATTCTTTGGAACTCTGCATTCAAATGGGTATATCTTTCCTTTTCTCCTTTGCCCCTCACTTCTCTTCTTCTCCCAGCTATTTGTAGGGCCTCCTCAGACAACCATTTTGCTTTTTGCATTTTTTTTTCTTTCAGATGATCTTGATCACTGTATCCTGAACAATGTCATGAACTTCCATCCATAGTTCTCAGGCACTCGTTTCATCAGATCTAATCCCTTGAACCTATTTGTCACCTCCAGGGAAAGAAGGGGAATTGTAGGGGATATGATTTAGGTCATACCTGAATGGTCTAGTGGTTTTCCCTACTTTCTTCAATTTCAGTCTGAATTTGGAAATAAGTCATTCATGATCTGAGCCACAGTCAGCTCCCAATCTTGTTTTTGCTGACTGTATAGAACGTCTCCAAATTTGGCTGCAAATAAAGCAATCAATCTGATTTCAGTATTGACCATCTGGTGATTGCCCATGTGTAGAGTCTTCTCTTGTGTTGTTGAAAGAGAGTGTTTGATATGACCAGTGCGTTCTCTTGGCAAAACTCTGTTAGCCTTTGACCTGCTTTGATTTGTATTCCAAGGCAAAATGTGCCTGTTACTCCAGGTATAGCTTGACTTTCTATTTTTACATTCCAGTCCTCTATAATGAAAAGGACATCTTTTTTTGGGTGTTAGTTCTAAAAGGTCTTGTAGGTCTTCATAGAACTTTTCACTCCAGCTTCTTCAGTATTACTGGTCAGGGCATAGACTTGGATTACTGTGGTATTTAATGTTTTGCCTTGGAAATGAACAGAGATCATTCTATTGTTTTTGAGATTACATCAAAGTACTATATTTCAGGCTGTCTTGTTGACTATGATGGCTACTCCGTTTCTTCTAAGGGATTCCTGCCCACAGTAGTAGATATAATGGTCATCTGAGCTAAATTCACCCATTCCATTCCATTTTAGTGTGCTGATTCTTAAAACATCGATATTCACGTTTGCCATCTCCTGTTTGACCACTTCCAATTTGCTTTGATTCATGGACCTAACATTCCAGGTTCCTTTGCAATGTTGCTCTTTACAACATTGGACTTTACTTCCATTGCCAGTCACTTCCACAACTGGGTGTTGTTTTTGCTTTGGCTCCATCTCTTCATTCTTTCTGGAGTTATTTCCCCACTGATCTCCGGTAGCATATTGGGCACCTTCTGACCTGGGGAGTTCATCTTTCAGGGTCCTACCTTTTTGCCTTTTGATACTATTCATGGGGTTCTCAAGACAAGAATACTGAAGTGGTTTGCCGTTCCCTTCTCCAGTGGACCAACTTTTGTCAGAAATCTCCACCATGACCTGTCCATCTTGGGTAACCCTAGTCAGCATAGCTCATAGTTTCATTGAGTTAGACAAAGCTGTGATCCATGTGATCAGATTGGTTAGTTTTCTGTGACTATGGTTTTTATTCTGTCTGTCCTCCGATGGAGAAGGATAAGAGGCTTATGGAAGCTTCCTGATGGGAGAGACTGATTGAGAGGGAAACTGGACCTTGTTCTGATGGGTGGGCCATGCTCAGTAAATCTTTAATCCAATTTTCTGTTGATGGGTGGAGCTGTGTTCCCCCCCTGCTATTTACCTGGGGCCAAACTATGATGGAGGTAATGAAGATAATCATGACCTCCTTCAAAAGATCCCATTCACTTGCTGCTACACTCAGTGCCCCCAGACTGCAGCTGACCACTGCAGACACAATCCTTTGCTTGAGACTCCTGGACACTCATGGGCAAGTCTGGGTCAGTCTCTTGTGGGATCACTGCTCCTTTTCTTGGGTCCTGGTATACACAAGCTTTTGTTTGCACTCAACAAGAGTCTGTTTCCTCAGTCCTATGTAAGCTCTGGCTGCTCTATGGTGGGGTTAATGTCGACCTCCTCCAAGAGGGCTTATGCCATACCCAGGTCTGCTGCACCCAGAGCCTCTGCCCTGCAGCAGTCCACTGCTGACCCATATCTCCACAGGAGACACTCAAACACAGTTCTGGCTCAGTCTCTGTGGGGGTCTCTGCATCCTGGTGGGCACAAGGTTTGTTTGAGCCCTCTGAGCATCTCTGGCAGGTATGGCATTTGATTCTAAACATGATTTTGTCCCTCCATCACAATAAACTGTGGAAAATTATGAAAGAGATGGGAATACCAGACCACCTGATCTGCCTCTTGAGAAACCTGTATGCAGGTCAGGAAGCAACAGCTAGAACCGGGCATGGAACAACAGACTGGTTCCAAATAGGAAAAGGAGTACGTCAAAGTTGTATATTGTCACGCTGCTTATTTAACTTATATGCAGAGTACATCATGAGAAATGCTGGGCTGGAAGAAGCACAAGCTGGAATCAAGATTGCCGGGAGAAATATCAATAACCTCAGATATGCAGATGACACCACCCTTATGGCAGAAAGTGAAGAGGAACTAAAAAGCTTCTTGATGAAAGTGAAAGAGGAGAGTGAAAAAGTTGGCTTAAAGCTTAACATTCAGAAAACTAAGATCATGGCATCTGGTCCCATCACCTCATGGGAAATAGATGAGGAGACAGTGGAAACAGTGTCGGACTTTATTTTTTGGGGCTCCAAAATCACTGGAGATGGTGACTGCAGCCATGAAATTAAAAGACGCTTACTCCTTGGAAGGAAAGTTATGACCAACCTAGATAGCATATTAAAAAGCAGAGACATTACTTTGCCAACAAAGGTCCATCTGGTCAAGGCTATGGTTTTTCCAGTGGTCATGTATGGATGTGAGTGTTGGACTGTGAAGAAAGCTGAGCACCTAAAAATTGATGCTTTTGAACTATGGTGTTGGAGAAGACTCTTGAAAGTCCCCTGGACTCCAAGGAGATCCAACCAGTCCATCCTAAAGAAGATCAGTCCTGGGTGTTCATTGGAAGGACTGATGCTGAAGCTGAAACTCCAGTACTTTGGCCACCTCATGCGAAGAATTGACTCATTGGAAAAGACAGTGATGCTGGGAGGGATTGGGGGCAGGAGGAGAAGGGGATGACAGAGGATGAAATGGCTGGATGGTATCACCGACTCGATGGGCATGAGTTTGAGTAAACTCTGGGAGTTGGTGATGGACAGGGAGGCTTGGAGTGCTGCAATTCATGGGGTCGCAAAGAGTTGGACACGACTGAGTGACTGAACTGAACTGAACTGATGGGGCTTCTTCTTTGCCCTTGGATGTAAGGTATCTTTCCTTGGTGGAATCCAACATTCTCCTGTCGATGGTTGTTCAGCAGCAAGTTGTGACTTTGGAGTTCTCACAGGAGAAGATGAGCATACATCCTTCTACTCGGCCATCTTGTATTCAGCTTCACATTTTCTCTTCAATAATGTTAAATCAAATGATGTGCCTCTATTTTCACAATCAGCTCAGACTGAAGGGATGACGCTCCCTGGACCATCCGCTCAACTCCTAACAGCCACTTCTGGTGTCAGACCCTAATATGCAATCTAGATTTGCTGTAGCCTTGCTGTAGTAGCAGACCTACAAAATGTGAAATCTCAGTTTAAATCTTTGCCTTCTTGCCTGTGAATTATTCACTTTTGCCCTGCTCACAAATGAAATTAATTATTTAGCTGTCTTGTCAATTTATAAACTTACCAAGCTACTGATCAGTAAATTAATTCAATAGGCAATTGGAATTTCATTGTTTTCATCTCTTGTATCAAAGATTTCCATGACCATTTTGTAAGTATAATTCACATTATTTTCCACAGCTCAGGATGTTTGTTCAAGTGGGATGGAATTCATCATACAGCTGATTCACCGTCCATTGTACCAGATCATTAATCTTTGCCAGTAGGTATATTTATATTCTTGGCAGTCATACATTTTCTAGATTTTTTCTTCCATTAGAATGAATGAGTAGAAAGTAGAACAGATGGTCAAAGTGATGACTCTTCTACATTTTCTGTAGCTACAGCAATAAAGATTAACATTCATGTTCTACTTTGACTTCTTCAGAATATGTGAATTTATGTGGTTGTGTTTTGTTATTACAGATATCTTTGTTTGTAAAATTACTATGTTCTGTATTAAAATAAATTGGGGATACTCAACCAAGCAAAGAATATTACTTTATGTAAAATTGGTGAAATCTATTCACTTTTACAGTTTTCCCTCTTAATTATAAAAATTGATGAACATTTGATATTAGTGTCACAAATGTCGTTAAAAAACCAAAGAGGAATCAGAAGGTGTTACAATACCAGTCATGGACAGTCTTTTAATTCATCTAAAGATGCATGCATACATATATGTTCAGTCACTTCAGTTGTGTCAGACTCTTTGTGACCCCACAGACTGTAGCCTGCCAAACTTCCTATCCATAGAATTATCCCAGCAAGGATACTGGAGTAAGTTGCCATTTCCTTCTCCAGAGGATCTTCTTCCCCCAAGGATCAAACCCATGTTCCTTGCTTCTCCTGCAGTGGCAGGCAGATTCTTTATGACTAGCACCACCTGGGAAGCCCAAAACAAAGCATTAACCGATTGAAAGATAAAATCCATACGATCATCTCAATAGATGCAGAAAAAGCTTCAGATAAAATTCATCACCTATTTATGATAAGAAGTCTCCAGAAAATGAGCAGAGAGGGGACATTGTTGTTGTTGTTTAGTTGCTAAGCTGTGTCCAACTCTTTTGTGACCCCATAGACTGTATAACCCAACAGTTTTCTCTCTACATGTGATTTCACAGGCAAGAATACTAGAGTGTGCTGCCATTTCCTTCTCCAGAGGATCTGCTTGACCCAGGGATTGAACCTGCATCTTCTAATTGACAGATTCTTTACCACTGAGCCACCTGGGAATCTCCATCAAGTATCTCACAAGAACATTAAAGTGAGAAAGAGTCAACTAAATATTGTGGTGAAGTTTTTGACAGTCAAGAAAATTTTTTAAATGCTAAAATAAAGCTTTCTAGAAAGAGATCAAAAGTAATTTAGAAGAACTGTGATTGTATTGGCATAAAATATTTTAAGTGCAACATAAAGTATACTATATAAATATACATATATACAAAATTTACATTATAATTATCTGTATTATACATATATTATACATTATATGTATATCACAATGTACATACATATATGTGTGTATGTGCTAATAATTATAAACAAATCATAGAAAGTTAAACAATTTAGGGTCTACTTTTGATGCAGTTTTATAAAGACCAGTTATCTGAAATATGTTAATATATCCTCTCCATGGTGAAAGTAAAAATGAGGCATGATTATCAGTAGGATTTCTTGAATATAGCAGCAGCATGTTCCACATTTGAGTAGAGCACTTACTGTGTAAACCATAAGAATGTTTGTTTTGACCAGGAAAGAGAGCAGAAGAAATCAGTGGAGCCCATGCAGACTTTAGTACACTTTCTGATTCTGCTTGGATGTTATAACCCAGCAGATCTCATGGTTCTTTAAGGGTCTGTGGCAAATCAGGATACTTTATGAAGCATCTGGCAAGCACCAATGGGAAAATCACCACACTGGCCTCTCAGGTTCTGATATAGTTTCTCACCTTCATTGCCCAATAACTATTCTCTTTTTGAGAAACAGACTTTGACTACTATACTCAGGTAAAGACTGAATGCCCAATAGTGGGACATGAAATACCATCCATTCAGAACTATTCATTATAAGCTGTATGTTATCTGATGTGAAGTCTTATGGATAAGAAGGCTCAGAAACAATATACTGTCATTGACAATATATTGTCAAACAATATACTGGAAATGGTATGAAAAGGTTCAGATACAATTACTATGTGTGTTAGTGGCCCAAACTTCTTCAGCATTGCTCTTTTAGTACCACCTCTTCTTTCTCAACCTATACCTATGATGACAAGAAAAGTTTCTTACAATTAGTTTAGAAGAAGGAAAAACTCAGGCCCGATGTATAGACAATTCCACAAGATAGCATGGTATCAAACAGAAATGGATGACTGAAGCATTAGAGACCTACACGGGGTTGTCACTAACGGTTACGGGCAAATGAAACTCCTTTGAGCAGTGAATTTGCTTCTCCATTTTGTCTGGACCCGTATAAGGTCAGTAGAACAGATCAACACCAATTCATATGCAGTTGCTAAGTGTTTTGACTGCTTGGAAAGAACAGGATTGCAAGATTGCTACAAAGAGGCTTAGAGAAAGAGATGTATACCTGGGCGTCTCAGCTGAATGTTTGCGAAAGGACACGCAGTGCACAAGGTCGTCTCATAGTAAGGTACTGTGTTAGTCAGGATTCTAGAGAAACAGCCATCTGGAGTACATATGAAAAGATTTACCATAAGATATTAGTATATGTGATTATGGAGGCTGAGAAGTCCCATGGTCTGCCATTTGCAAGCTGGAAACCCAGGACAGCCAGTGGTATAGTCTGAAGGGCTGACAGCAATAGACAGATGTCATGGTTCAAGCTGTATGTCAGGCTTTCTCTGTCAGGCAGAGAAAGAGAAAAATCTTCCCTTCCTCCACATTTTTGTTCTGTTCAGACCCTCAATTCAGATGCCAGTCTCTTCCAAACACCTTCACAGACACACTCAGAAACAATGTTCAACCAGATATCTAGGCGTGAATGATTTGTTAATGATCGTGGATCTTTATGTTCACACTCAGGGAAACTGGGTCCAGGAAGACAATTTTTTCTTACTATTTCATAATCTACTTATAATATTAATTGTATTTAAATAGCCCATCCAAATTAAATTCAGGAAAGAAAAACAGGGAAACTCTAAAATTATAATGTTTTACAATGCATGATAGGCAAGAGTGTTTAGGTAATATAACCCAGAATTAATGAAAGGAAAAGTCAAGAATCCAAACAGAAAATCTGCCTTGACTACACTGATTTAAAAAACACCCCATGACTAATATATTTGAACTTTAAGTATAAATTGATTACAAGAGCTATTGGAAATATAGTGAGAGTAAAAACATTAACACTGGAATTATATTAAAAATATAAATCAGTAATTAAAAGACAAATGATCCATTAAAAAAGTGCTGAGTGTCTAAAAGGCATTTAACAAATAAAGAAATGCCAGTAGCACACATAAGTACTTAAAATGACTGTCCAACTCATTGTTATTAGGTAAATGCAAATGTAAAAAATGAGAGAACAATGAGAAAAATAGGCTCTGACATGCACATTCATGGGAATTTAATGTATTGCCCAATTTCTGAAGGTCAATTTGAAGATTAAACCATAATTTAAGATGTATCATTTGACTTCTTTATAAATTGTATGGATAGGTAGATTACATGATATATTTTCATTTTTATAATAATAACAAAAGTGAGAGCTCATTTATTAAATAAGCAAAACTTTACAACTTCTAAGAATTTAAATTGGGAATAAAATATATTTCTTGATATAAGAAAAAAATGTGGAATTTTTTTTTTTTACTCTATGTCTTGAAATATTGGAGAGTATTTGCTACAATGCACTTGATGAAAGTTTAAATGATCCTAGAAAAATACATTAACTTAATCATTTTTATTTATAATTTAAGACTTGGTTACCTATGACAATTCCACATTTCTTTTCTAGATATTAAAAGATCATTAGTGGGCTTCCCTGGTAACTCTGATGGTAAAGCATCTGCCTGCAGTGCAGGAGACCCTGATTCCATCTCTGGATCAGGAAGATACCCTGGAGAAGGAAATGTATCCTTGAAATGTATCCACTCCAGCATCCTTGCCTGGAGAACTCCATGGACAGAGGCGCCTGTGAGGCTACAGTCCATGGGGTCGCAAACAGTCAGACAGGACAGAGCCTGAGCGATTAACACACACAAGTAATTATTTATCAAGTGTTACCCGCTCAGTCATGTGCCACTCTCTGTGACCCCGTGGACTGTTTCCCACCAGGCTCCTCTGTCCATGTAATACTCCAGGCAAGAATACTGGAGTGGACAGCCATTCCCCTTTCCAGGGGATAGACTCCCTGGTCTTCAGCTTTGCAGGCAGATTCTTTTCTGTCTGAGCCAACAGGAAATCCTCTGCATGTCCAAGGTTGTCAACATTTCTCCCAGCAATCTTGATTCCAGCTCTTGATTCATCCACTCCAGCATTTCACTACCAGAGAAGCCCTATTTACCATTAAACATTCTCAAAAATGATTTGTCAGTGCTTAAACTAATCAAAGAGTGGCATAATATTCTATATGTTGCCCTGGACACTAGATTATGTACATTTTCAGAAAAATATTCTAAACCTTTGCTAAATCTCTATTCTGTATTTGTTAATTGTTTTATTCAAGTAAATAAAATTCTGTTACATGGTACTGATAAAAAACAAATCAAATATTTATTTAACAAATACACTTATTGTTTGATGATTGTCACAGTTAAAATGTACATTTTTCTCAATAAAATATCAAGTTAATATTGAAGATTGGGTACATCAACAAATTAGTATAATCTTGTTACTCACTTTAAGGTTCTTTCTATTAAGTCTGCATAAAATACATCATCTTTGGTAATAACATATTTGAAAAGTGTATCACTCAAGCAAACATAAAAAGTTGTATTTATATTTGCTTATGTCTATAGGCTGTCTTTCAAAATACATATATTGTAATAAAATAAAGTTAATTTGGAGAGAAAGTTAAAGTTTTAAAAATTCATTAAGTAAATAAATCGAAATATACTTAACCTTAATTTATAAGGGAGACAAATACATGTATTAAATACTCTTTCTGGAAAAATAGTATTTATAAACTCTAGCATTGGTTGGTTTTTCATGCCTTTGACTATGCTCAAGGTGTTAGGTTAATCAGCCATAAATGTCAACATTTGATTGATTGATGGTCAGATTTATACAGAAATACATGGACAGGTGAGATGCTTGGGGATATGTAGTCTTGTTGACCTGTCACGATTTTATGTGGTCTTCTTCCTTTTCCACATATAAAGTAAGAGAAATATAATATTTTGAAAATAGAAAATTATTATTCCAGAGTGAGCTTTTTCCTTTATCTTATAACTCACTATTCTTTATTGACAGAAACCATTCTTTACTGAACAAAACACTCATCCTAACCCACCAGTGTAATACTTGATCACTCCTAGAGCTATTATTGTCTCTGCCCTTTATCTGTTCAAAGGTTCTTTCCTTCAGATCTCTTGGTACCACTCAGGTTCATTTGTTTCTCTTTTACTCCAATTGCAGCATCTCTCTTAGGCTTTTTACATTTACACTCATCGTTCCTTGACTTTTCATAACATAACTCCCTTCTTCTTTAGCTTGTATTCTCTAGCTCATTATAATTATCTCTTGCATCATTTTCAATAATGCCAATAATTTTCCCTCTCTCATATTCATTAGGCAAAACTCCAAATGATCACAGAGTTGTTTTTAAATAGTGTCTGGAAATCCTACAACAGTTCAAAGTGATTCCCTCCATCCTGCCATAGGAAACTTACTCCAGATCGTCTCTCTCTCCAAGTCTCTAGCATCTCCACTTCTCCTTCTTGCTGTGATTAAAGAGGCAATTGTGAGAGAAATTTCTTGTTACCCCATCACCAAATCTCTCTATGTATTCCTAGTGTAGCTTCTATGCATTGTACTTTCCCTGAATAACTGTAATTTGCCCCTCTTGTCCATCGCATCCCATTTCTACTCACCTAATAGAGGAGATCAGTCCTGGGTGTTCATTGGAAGGACTGATGCTGAAGCTGAAACTCCAGTACTTTGGCCACCTCATGCGAAGAGTTGACTCACTGGAAAAGACCCTGATGCTGGGAGGGATTGGGGGCAGGAGGAGAAGGGGACGACAGAGGATGAGATGGCTGGATGGCATCACCAACTCGATGGGCATGAGTTTGAGTAAACTCTGGGAGTTTGTGATGGACAGGGAGGCCTGGCGTGCTGCGATTCATGGGGTCGCAAAGAGTCGGACATGACTGAGCAACTGAACTGAACTGAATACTCCACACCTATAATTTTACCTTAGTTCTCTGCATGGCAACATTCTTTTTATTAGCAGAGTCAACAAAAGCATGTTGTAATGTTTTTCATTTAAAAACTGACAAGAAAAATAAAGCAAAACAAAATATATTGTGTCCCGTCTTTCATTATCAGCTACTAAAACTCTCTCTCTCTTCATTTCTTTGCAATAATTCTAAGAAATCTGAACTTACAAACGCCAAGTCTTCACTTTATTCTCTATGAAACCCTCTATCTTAAATCCAACCCAACAATGCTTTAATTTTCAGGACTCAAGTTAATCTCCCATTATACTCATCCATTACCTCTTTGTAAACAAAATGTACATATGGAGCATTTTCTATACTCATTGGAGTTGTTAGCCATCTGACAAATTTGACCATTACCTCCTTTCAGATGCTCTTTGATTTATTTATATACTTTTATTTATTATGAAATGTACACATTTACACACATGCATGCACACACACATACCTTCTGTGTACATTCTACTAAATTTAAGAAATAAAATATCAGTAATACCCTTAGCCCCTACCGAACACTTTCTTAATCACATTCTTCTCCTAAGGGTACAGATTATTCCAAGCTCTATCTTTATCATCTTCTTGCTTACCTTAATGGTATAAAAATGTATCATGCTATGTGTATTAATGTGAAATTTTTTGAATTCAACATTATTTTCTGAGATATGTTCAGGTTATAAATGGAGATAAATTGCTCAATATCAGGCCAATAAATGAATCTGCTGCAATCTATTTATTCATTCTCCTGTCTGTTGAGAATTTACTCTCTTCTATTTATTTATTTATTTTGCTTAACTCACAGCAAATACTGATATGAATATTCCTCCTGTAGCTGTAAAAGAATTTCCTTAGAATTTTAACTAGAAAGGAATTACTAGGTCAGAATTTATAATCCATGTATTTAAATGTATTATGATAATTTTTGTCAAAAATTGCATTCTAATTTTAATTCAAACAATTAATTATTATTCCTATTATTTTATAGCTCCTTCAATGTTTAGAAGCTTTAGACTTTGAAGTATCTGTCACACTGATAAGTATAAGATGATTTCTGTTCATGGTTGGGTCACTGAAGACTGATTCTGTGTTCATTTCTCCAATCTCTTGGTATATGATTGAAGCACATTATTGACAGCTGTCAGAATCCTCACATTACTTGTCAACCACTGAAGTAAGAGCCATTATGATGGAATGAACTGAACAAAGCCCCTTGAACTTATTTACTATAAATAATGAATTATGTTCATTTATGTATAGCATATATTAATTAAATAAGAATAAATAAATAAAAATAAATACCACATCTCAGGTGAAATTGCATGGTTAAGTGCCAGCATTGAAATTTTAATTAATATAAAGGGGGTTATGCCTACTATACCCCTATTCAGTTAATAAGGGTTCAGGTTCTAAAAAAATAAGTAAAACAAAAGAGAAACAGATGGTGAATGGTGAGTGATGGTAGTTGACTACAAACCTACCCAGTTTATAGCTTGAGTATCACCTTCTGTGAAAGATGTTTTATCTTTATTTTATGTATTAATAGAGTAATAGCCTCTGGAACCAACTATGCATATATGCTGAATCAATTTTTTAGACCCTCTTCAAGAAAAAGGCTAAAAAATTGTAAAACTTAACATGGAAATCAAACTATCACACATCCACTGAGTCGTCCAATGGATACTTTAACTCTTCTGCTTTCAGTCATGAGTAGGAAAGTCTCAGAACATCTTAGTCCTCTGCAGAATATCACAGTGATTCACTATATTCATAACAGAAAGTGGCTATCTTTTTACTTGCTCCAGTAATCTATTGCTGCATAACAAACCAACTAAAGAGTTGAGTGTTATAAATAACAAATTCATAATTTTGTGCATCTGAACTGAGACAACAGTCCCTAAAAGATGCAATATTAAGAGGAACCCGGGAAACCAGGTGACTATCAAAACCAAAACCACAGCACCTGGACCCAGTTCAATCATCCTTTCTATCCACAGTAGCTTAGGTCTTACTGGTAGGAGTGAAGTGTGAATTAGGGAAAGTAAAGATGTTTCCTTCTGAGCAGGCGCTAATGTGAGCAACTGAATTATAATTCTTCTGGAAAAGCTTAGAAGGCAGTATGGCTAACCCCTCAAATTTATAGTAAACAAAGGATAATTCCATCAGATATTGGCTAAGGACTCCCCCAAGGGACTGCTTAATATCCTGGTGCTTTGCTTTGTAATCGCACTTAGGTTGGGATGAGTGGAGTCCTGTGGCCAAAGAAAGTGGTTGAAATTGAACACCCAAAATTCGACTTAAAGAAGTATATTACTGTCCTCGACTCCTCCCCGGGAAAACTTTACACTAGTAAAAGGGGAAAAGATCTTTAAAAGGTATTGAAAGCAGGCTTTAAACTGAAATCAAGATACCAAGAGAGAGAGGCTTTCCCGGTGGCTCTGTGGTACTGGTGGTTCCGTGCTAGAGAATATGCTTTGCCATGCAGGGGACATGTCTTCCATCCCTGGTCTGGGAGGATCCCACATGCTGCGGAGCAACTAAACCTGTGCACCACAATTACTGAGCCAGTGCTCTAGAACCAGGGAGCCACAACTGCTGAATCCACACCCCTAGAACCTGTGCTCCACAAAAGAAGCCTGCACAAGGCTCCCCACAACTAGAGAAGAGCCCACCAAGCTACGAAGATCCAGCACAGCCAAAAATAAACAAACAATTAACTAATTTAAAAAATAACAACAGAGATGTAATGTCATCATGAAATACTTCTTAGATCCATTGTATTCAGACATTAAAAGGAAAAAAAGAAGTGAGGCGATATGCATGTAGATATGGAGCATTGGGTGATATGAACAGAGAAGTAAGGCTCTCTGCTAAACATCTTACATCTTACACAGTGACTGTCATACCACATAGCAGATATTGCAACAATCTTTTGATTAATCAATAAATTTTAAGCACCTATAAATGTGAAACCTAACCACTTTCTTCATAAAATCAATCAGGAATTTTTCTACTTTTTGAGAGCACGGATCTATTTCTTCTAAATATGCAATTCTTTTTTTTTTTTTAACAAATATTGAAACTGTCTGATAAAGTCTACCTAAGTGATTAAAAATATTTCTGGCTCCACAGAACTTAGAACTTAGCATTACACTGTAATAAAGGCAACTTATCAGTAAAAACCACTCTGGAAAAATTAAGTATAAATATTAATACCTGATTGCACGTTGAGGGATAGTTTAGTTGGATACACATGATTAAATGATCCTGGTACCAATAATAATATTCTGACATCTGTTTATCAGAAAATACAAAAAAGTTGGGACTTCCTTGGTGGTCCAGTGGTTAAGAATCTACCTTGCAATGCAGAGCGCACAGGTTTGATCCCCGATCAAGGAACTAAGACCCCACATACTGTGGGAGCAGCTAAGCCCACATGCTCCAGAGCCTGTGCACCTGTGTACCACATGAAAGATCTTGCAACATGCAATGTGCATGGCACAGTCCCATGTACTGCAACTAAGACTTGATGCAGTCAAACAAATGAATCTTTAAATATTTTTAAAAATACTAAAAAGTAGCCTCAGAGCCTTAGACTCATCCCCTCCACTAGACAACAGTGTTGTCAGCATTAAATATCTCCAGGACATCGCCGTGCTAAAATACCTAAGCTCTGGGAGAACATACCCATCTCATATCTCTGCCATTCCTTTGAGTCTGTCTCCCCTCGGCCACCATTACAATGATAAATAAGAGAATTTCAGCATTTAAGCACTGCTGTTTTAACTCAAGTCAATTTATTTCTTCCAGGGATGAATTTTAAACAGCTCCATGTGATAAGTGATATGCCAATATTTTCTGGTCCCAATATTCTGTAACATAATTTGCATTTTTATTAAGGTGTAATTTACATACACAAAACTATATCCATTTTAAACATACATTTTGATGAGTTTGATAAATGAATATGCTCATATTACCATCCCACCAAGAGATAGAACATTTTTCTTATTCCAGAAAGTTCCTTCAATGACTTTTTTCAGTCAGTCCTGCATTGCCATCTCCCAAACACCAAAGTAATTCCTTCCTGATTTCTATCACCATAATTACTTTAGCCCCTTTTTTTAAGTTCATGGAAGTGGTAATAAAGTGGTATTTTCTCTTTTTTGTTTGCTTTCTTTACTACAACATAATGGCTTTGAGATGCATAGGTGGCATCGTGTGAGTCACCAGTGTGTTTTTATTGTTGAATATTTTACTGAATGAATGTACCACACTATGTTTATTGTTCTGTTCTTGAACATTTGGGTGGTTTCTAGGTTTGGGCTACTGTGATTAGCTGTTATGAACTGTCATGTATGAGTGCTGTGGTCATAGTTTTCTGATGCCAACAAAATAGCCATGAATGGAATTGTTGGATCATCAAGTAGACATATTTTGCCATTAAAAAATAAGCACTTTTCCAGAGCAGTTCTACTGTTTCACAACTGCAGCAATGCTTCTGCTTTCCAATTGGTCCATTATTCCTTGCCAACACTTGGCATTATCTTGGCATATTTTAATTTTTTTCATTCTTATGGCTAAGTAATACCTCATTGGAATTTAATTCATAGTTCTATGAAGAATGATGAAGTTGCTCATCTCTTTTTGTTTTTATTACTTAATTGCATATTGTGTATATGTATATGTGTGTGTGAAGTATTCTTTTAAGTCATTACTCATTTTTAGTTGGATTACTTACTTACTTTGTATTGATTTTTAAGAGTAATTATGTATTTTAGTACAAGTGCTCTGTTGGATAAATCTGTTAGAAATATTGCCTCACCAGTTCTCACCATTTTTTAAATTGAAACTGATGAAAATTGGATTTTGTACATACATAAATGTACATATAATTATACATATATATGCAGTTGAAATCTTGTTTACTAAATATAAAGGCTTGCTATGATTAATCATTGATGTTGATTTTCTTACCAATACCTTGACTATTTCCCTGCTTCTTAAGACGCAACTTTCCTATTATCTGAGTAGTCTAATTGTTGTTGTTTACTAGCTATGTCCAACTCTTTTGCAAGCTCATGGACTGTAGCCTGCCAGACTCATCTGTCAATGGGATTTCCCAGGCACAAATAATGGAGTACGCTGCCATTTTCTTAACTCAGCTGGTAAAGAATCTGCCTGCAATGCAGGAGACCCTGGTTCAATCCTGGGTTGGGAAGATCCCCTGGAGAAGGGATAGCTACCCACTCCAGTATTCTTGGGCTTCCTTGGTGGCTCAGCTGGTAAAGAATCCGCCTGCAATGCAGGAGACCTAGGTTCGATCCCCGGGTTGGGACGATCCCTTGGAGAAGGGAATGGCTACCCACTCCAATATTTTGGTCTCAAGAGTTCCATGGACTGTATATCCATGGGGTTGCAAAGAGTTGGACACAAATGAGCAACTTCCACTTTTATTCACACACACACACACACACACACACACACACATATATATAATTAGTACATTTACAAAATCTCACCTTCTGATACTATTGGATACTCACCTTCTTGAATACTATACTAATAGGATTTTATTCCTATTGTATATATATAACTTTTGATAAAAAGTTCATCTCTACAGTTTAGTTAAATTTTGAAATTTAAAATTAGAAAATCTATGCCTGGCACAGTATTCATCATAATGTGTAACAAAATAAATATCTTTTAGTCAATGACTGGTTGCATAATGTACGATTAGGTTTTTAAAGCAGTGAAAGTTTTATTTTAGAGAGAGGAATATCGCCCTCATTTTGTGCTTAATGAAATGAATCTAATTAGCTCCTTGCATTTTGTATTAGTGGTTAGGTCATCTGAGGCCAATTTTATTATTTGCATTAATTTATAATACTAATCATGTTCTAAGAAGTAAGGACATGGTAATTAGTTTCTGTCATTTAAAAACAACATTCCTGAACTACTTTATGATTACTGACATCTAGTTATCTTTTTAAAAAGTTTTATTAGAATATAGGCACCTGCAAAATCTTGCTTCAATACATTTTCCAGTGTCATTATTTGTACTGCATGATTAGTATCAAGAGACTGAATTCAAATACCACAATCTCTTCTTATTATTATAGTCTGTAATTTTGTAAATTGTTATTAAACATTAAATATTCATGAGTTTGTTTTATTTTTTGGTTGTCAGCAATGATGCAGTATGTTGCTGGGGGCTAGTCTTCCTTGTGGACATTGCTATTAATCAAAAAAATGAATTAAAGTGCTCTTTGAGAAATAAACTATATGAAGTAATAAGAATGTATATTTTATATTCCATTAGTCATTCCTAGGAAAATCTATCAAATTTTTAAGCAATATTTTTCATTAAAAATGAAGTCAAATTCATTAATCAATTCAGAACTAAGACAATTAATCTAGCTCTGGTGAAATTCAACCTGGACTAAATATTTTCTACAACTTTTTAACATGCATTCATTTAGCAGCCTTGAAATTCCATTCTTGAATTATATATTTAAGAACCATTTTGCCATCAAAGTGCACACAGCCTAAAGGTTTACTTTGACAGAGGCAAAAGAAATAAAATAAAATAAAAATGTCTGTGTGAAACTCCTCTTAGTATGTTTTAGATAGACTCACATTTTAAGAGATAATGAAGGATAGAGAAGCCTGGTGTGTTGCAGTTCATTGAGTCACAAAGAGTTGGATAGGACTTAGCAACTAAATCACAACAAAAACAAGAAACATATTTATCATGTATATTTATGCAATCTTTTATTTGAAAACTATTTATTGAATTTTAAACTGCATATATTATTTGATGCCAAAGCTGTCTAGAAATCTATTCTACAGGTTCTACTCATAACAACTCACAATTCACTGGCAAAATCAAGTCACAGGCCTTCCATATTTCCAGAGGTGGGGAATGCAAAGAACATTTGCACCAAAGAAAGTTTTAAGTGTATTTCTAACTATTCAGTGTCTTGGAGTGTATGTGTATGTATGCATACAGGCTTGTGTGTGAGAATGTACAGATGTGAAATTTCTTATATCCATTTCTACAAGTAGTTCCTGTTACTGTAATAAGAAAAATTCCTCTTACTGTTAAAATACACTCAGGTATTCATAAATTTATTATTTAAGTAAATATACATGTTAAGCTTTTACATAGAATATATGTATATGCATATACATGTATATCCACATGTAATAACATATATGATATATACAATATATTTGTATATTTTATATTTATATAAAATCTGTGTATGTGTATATGCCTATATTTAATTTTAGTGCATTTAATTTTTTCCCTTTCACTTCACAAAAATTTTACTTATTTATTTATTATTGTGTGTGTGCCATTAGTCTTTCCATTGATAGTTTCTGGGATTCTTTTGATTATTTGAAAGTCCTTCTTCCACAAATGTTATGAATATAATAGTCTCTATATTTTTCTGTAGTTTTAATGTGTCTTCAGTTTAGATCATTGACGAAGTTACAGGATGGATTTGTGTAGATGGATTTGTACAGATACCCACTTTACTCACTTCTCAAAATAGCTCCTTCCAAAACAATTTGCTAAATCATCTATTCTCCCATATTAGTTTGAAATATAATCTTTAGCATAGTTTAAGTTCCCACATTATTCCATACTTTTAATTCTACTTTATTGCTATGATCGCTTATTCCTTGGATAGCACCATTTACACATAATAATATTAAAAGGCATTTCAATTCCCAATAAGATTAGATCTTTATATGATCATTCTTCATCAAAACTTTTCTAGCTGTTCTCTCACATATGCTTTTCAACATAAACTTATAAAATAAACATTCTGATTTGCCTATACTTACTTTGCTATGCATTTAAATTATTTAAATTCTAAATAATTTTCTGTCATTTCCTCTTGTTTAGAATGTAATATATGTCATATTTTTCCTCTGTACATGGCTATAACAATGCAATGTCCTAAATATAGAGGTTGGTTTAACATTGAATTTTATAGTGTCCAAGTTTAACATTGAATTTTATAGTGTCCAAGTTTAACATTAAATTATATAGTATCCAAATTCCCACTCACACATACATAAATATAAATCTAAATGAATTTTTATGGTGACTAAATTTAATTAAGGAAGCAGATCAAAAAGAAAAAACACAAAATTGCTTAATTAATCCTGAGTTTTGGAAAAAGAAACTCTTTTGATAAAGAACAAAATCAATAATAATTTTTTTTAGTTTTTCTCAAATATCTACAAAAATATACTTTCTCCAAAGGTCTCAACATTTCTGTTTTATTTTAAAGAATAAAAGAAATTTCCTGTATGAAACATTGCAGTATATCTGTAATGTTGGCCTTCAGATTTTCAGTTAGTCAAATCTCACCAAATGTCACAAAAATAATTGAAAGCAAATAAAATATTTCGTAACCTAGAAAGTATAGCTTATTGTCGTTTCCTCTTAAAATACCTGTAAAAAATCTATAAAATATCATTCTTAATTAAACATTTCCAGTATGATGAATAGAAACCTTGATTATATATATAGTTTCATGTTACAGTAAGGCTGAGGGTTGATGTGACTAATCTAATTTGTTCATGGATGCACTCTTAGAGAACAACTGAATAGAATTCACTCCAGAGTGTTTTGATCACTAGCTAGACTCAACTATTTGTATACACAGTCTTAGTGTGAATACGTGAAAAACATCAACTTTCAATTATACCACAATTAAAAAGTAGTACTGACGTATGAAAAGCATCCCATTCATGTTAGCAACGAAGATTAAGAAAAATATGTTGGTATATACTTAAGAATAGTGTCATTTCTGTATGAGTGAAACTACAAAATCCCAAACAGAAAGATAGATAATGCTTTAAAGGCAAAGATGCAGTGTGAAAAGGGTATTGATTCTTCTTTCATTAAGCCTATAAATAATGTGGAAAATTAATTAATTAATTTAAATATTGATGGGATTTATTTTAAAAGTATCATGAATAATGTTAAAAGACAGGGGAGATAATTTTTAAATATGCTTAATTAATAGTCATCATTTATAATACATCTAAATTCAGAAAAGAAAATATAAACAATCCTATAGAAAAATTATAAATAAAAATCCATTATTCTACAAAATCATTTAAACGACCTTGCAGACAATGACAGTATTGTCATTTGCCAGCAACCTAGACAGCATATTAAAAAGCAGAGGCATTATTTTGCCAACAAAGGTCTAGTCAAAGCTATGGTTTTTCCAGTGGTCAAGTATGGATATAAGAGTTAGACTATAAAGAAAGCTGAGCACCTAAGAACGGATGCTTTTGAACTGTGGTGTTGGAGAAGACTCTTGAGAGTCCCTTGGACTGCAAGGAGATCCAACCAGTACATCCTAAAGGAGATCAGTCCTGGGTGTTCATTGGAAGGACTGATGCTGAGGCTGCAACTCCAATATTTTGGTCACCTGATGTGAAGAACTGACTAATTTGAAAAGACCCTGATACTAGGAAAGATTGAAGGTGGTAGGAGAAGGGGATGACAGAGGATGAGATGGTTGGATGGCATCACTGACTCAATGGACATGAATTTGAGTCCATGTCCATGGTGATGGACAGGGAAGCCTGGCATGCCTCAGTTCATGGGGTCACAAAGAGCTGGACATGACTGAGTGACTGAACTGAACTGAACTGAACAGACAATGAAGTAATGATGTTCAGATTCACAAAAAAATTAGGAAAGTAGATATTGGTGCAATAGTGAAACTGGGAAAAAATAAAATAGTCATAATAACTTGTGCAGGAGAAATTTGAGGAAATGAGGACTCTCATGCAATATTGAAAGGAGTATATATTTTTAAAGGCCAATTTGGCAGGAAGTATCAATGTAAAATGCTCATAAGCTTTGTTTTAGTAGTTTTACTTCCAGAAATTCTACTTAAAAATATTTCAATTCAGGTGATGAGGATAAAACTGGATCATCATTAGGAATAGTAAAAATAAATAAATAAATAAATAAATAAGGGATTTTTTAAATAAAATAACAGGTTAAGACAAAAGAATTGGCTAAAATGCTGTGAACAGACAGTAATTTGATGCCATTGTTCAGTTCTTATCCTTACTGATTTTCTATCTACCAGTTATCTTAGTGACTGAGAAAGGAATGTTGAAATCTCCTGACTCATTGGAAAATACTCTGATGCTGGGAAAGATTGAAGGCAGGAGGCGAAAGGGATGACAGAGGATGAGATGGTTGGATGGCATCACCGACTCAACAGGAATGTGTTTGAGTAAACTCTGGGAATTGGTGATGGACAGGGAGGCCTGGCGTGCTGCAGTCCAAGGGGTCGTGAAGAATCAGACACAACTGAGTGACTGAACTGAACTGAACTGAAAATTTGCATATTTCCACAAAGCCTGATATTGGACTTAATACAAAAGTAACTTCGAAAGCATGTACATTTTAACACATAATATGAACAAACAATTTATGAAAGTAAGTAGGGTTATGTTCCATTATTTACTGGATAGTAAATGACCTATCAGAGAAGGAAATGGCAACCCACTCTAGTACTCTTGCCTGGAAAATCCCATGGACAGAGGAGCCTGGTGGGCTGCCCTCTATGGGGTCGCACAGAGTCGGGCACGACTGATGTGACTAAGCAGCAGCAGCAAACTAACTATATATATATTTTTAAGAGTTTTAAAATAGATTACTCAATGCACTTTTGTCACTCTGATATCTTATATTTCCATGTCAATGATAATATGAATGGAAAGAAAGGACTTAAGCTTTCTCTAGTCATTGGTACCTGGATTAACTTGAATTATACAAATCAACTAAAGAGTAGAGGAAAAACACACCAAAACCCTAAGCACCCAAATTGCAGTGGCACAAAATATTGAGAAAATATTGTTATATTGGTAAGGGGCAGTTTAAAATCATTCATTGTCTCATTTCATCCATTGTATTTAAGGACTGCAGACAATCTTCAGCGATTTCTAAATTATGGCCTCCATTTATTGTAAAAGTAAAGAGATCCTCAGGAATATAAAGTGATTTCAGTAATAGGATGACATGCTAGAACATAGACTCTCACGAGTCTGACTTTCTATCCCTCAGAGCATCTCTATAATGAATTAAGTTAAACTAATGAATGTTTAATGGGATTCCTAATTTTTACCACGCAAACTTGGAGTTTCGTTTCACAATAAAGTGAATTGTCAACTTTATTGTTCTATTAATGTCAGATTTATATTCTGCTTCATTTTGCCAAAATAATCTTAATGATCAAATTTTTCCAATTATGTTTACTGAATTTTTTTTAGAGAAGAGGTTTTTGAGGAAATAGAAATATCATAGCACTTTAGGAATAACTAGAGAAGAAAATCAAGCTAGAAAATCAAGTTTTCATTGCTAAACAATCACACAAGAAACTGTTTCCTTTTTTGGAGCTCTTCTCTAAGAGATGATAAATAAATTGAAATGTGGAAAGTCATTTTGTCTGACTCATTTCACTCTATCAATGGGGAAAACAACAACAGAATATTAAAACTGGGGGGGAAATTAGCTTCCATTTACTTGAACTAGGTATAAAGTAGGCCCCATGCCTCAACAAATGTAAAATAATTACCTAAGTTGCAATGTTTAATTTATATCTGGATATATTTACTGTATTGGCTTCCCAGGTGGCTCAGTGGTAAAGAATCTGCCTGCCAATGCAGGAGAGGCAGGAGACAGTTTTGATCACCGGGTCGACAAAATCCCCAGGAGGAGGAAATGGCAACCCACTCCAATATTCTTGCCTGAAAAATTCCAGAGACAAGGGTGCCTGGAGACTAAAGTCCATGGGGTCACAAAAGAGTCAGACATGACTTAGTGACCAAGCACTCACATACTTATTTATTTTATAGTTAGGAATTGTTATACACTCTTCAAAGTATTTTGTTCAGTTTCTCACATTTAATTACTGATAGAGTCAGGATTCTCCAACAAATTCAAACTATCACTCAACTATATCATTAATCATTCTTATACTTTAAAGTAAAAAAAAAAAATTAATAAGATATTAGATGAAAGGAAGCAACAAATAATATGAGATTCAAGTGCTTTATGAAGTTAAAATATAGTATGTATTTAATAGTAAGCAAACAATTATGACAGCCGTTTATACACTGTTCATAGACTATTATAAGACTAACACATAAAACATGTATTTAAAATCTTTCCTGGCTTGTGTGTGTTAGTTGTGCAGTCATGTCTGACTCTTTGTGACTCCATGGACTACGGTCTGCCAGGTTCTTCTGTCCATGGAATTCTCCAGGCCAGAATACTGGACTAGGTAGCCAATCACTTTTCCAGGGGATCTTCTCAACCCAGGGATTGAACCTGAGTCTCCTGCATTACAGGTAGATTCTTTACGATCTGAGGGTTTTTTTTTTTCCTCTTTACAATCCCTCTTTACACCAAGAGGGAGTCTGCTGGTTTAGGTGTATCATTTTCCAATGAGGGAAAGTGAAGAGGAACTAAAAAGCCTCTTGATGAAAGTGAAAGAGGCGAGTGAAAAAGTTGGCTTAAAGCTCAACATTCAGAAAACTAAGTTCATGGCATCTGGTCCCATCACTTCATGGAAAATAGATGCAAAACAGTGGAAATGGTGTCAGACTTTATTCTTTTGGGCTCCAAAATCACTGCAGATGGTGATTTCAGCCATGAAATTAAAAGACACTTACTCCTTGGAAGGAAAGTTATGACCAACCTAGAACAACAGCATATTAAAAAGCAGAGACATTACTTTACCAACAAAGGTCCATCTAGTCAAGGCTATGGTTTTTCCAGCGGTCATGTATGAATGTGAGAGTTGGACTGTGAAGAAAGCTGAGCACCGAAGAATTGATGCTTTTGAATTGTGGTATTGGAGAAAACTCTTAAGAGTCCCTTGGAGAGCAAGGAGATCCAACCAGTCTATCCTAAAGAAGATCAGTCCTGGGTGTTCATTGGAAGGACTGATGCTGAAGCCGAAACTCCAATACTTTGGCCACTGAAGAACAGACTCATTTGAAAAGACCCTGATGCTGGGAAAGATTGAAGGCAGGAGGAGCAGGGGATGACAGAGAATGAGATGGTTGGATGTCATTACTGACTCAGTGGACGTGAGTTTGAGTAAATTCCGGGAGTTGGTGATGGACAGGGAGGCCTGGTGTGCTGTGATTCATGGGGTTGCAAAGAGTCAGACCCGACTGAACTGAACTGAACTGAACTGAAAACACAATTTTACAGAGTATAAAAGTAAGAGGTAAACACATTAATAGCAAAAAATATTCTTGACTGTGCAGATATATTGAACCAAAGTTTTAAAATGACATTAGTGTTAGAAAGGCCTTAATTGTCAGCTTTTATTAGAGTAACATAAAAAGAGTTTCAATGAGTTATAAACTTCTATTGCACATTTTATATAGCTTTTCTCTTATTACTAGGTCTATGAAAAACAAATATGTGTAAATTAAACAAAGTATTAAGCACCAAGCTTCGAACAAATCAAGAATTCATAAAATGCTGCCTGTTGCTTTTAATATTACAGGGTGTCCAACTCATATATACATGCTGGTATCATTATTCTATAACACGGTTCTCAATACTGGCAGTATTTGATGATAAATAAAATATAATTTTATTTTGCATGGACCACAAAGCATTAGACTCAACAAAGCCTGTGCCACAAAGGATTCTCTAGATCTATTTAGCTAACGGAAAATATTTCGTTAGTTGCCTAGTTAATCAACATTCCCCTAAACTTTAACTACTATTTCCGGAGAGGTGTGTGAGATGAGCTGTTTAAATGTGCAAGATAATCAGTCAAGGATCTCTCATAGACAATTTATTGACTGGGGGTGTGGGGGGAGAGAGAGAAAATAGAAACAATTGTGTTTCATTATTTCAACTGCTGAGCCTGCATGCCACAACTACTGAAGCTGAGGAGCCTAGAGCCTGACCTTTGCAACAGGAGAGGCAACCGCAATGGAAAGCCGGAGCGCCACATCTGTAGAGTAGCCACCACTCACTGCAACTAGATAAAAGCCTGCACAGCGAGGAAAACCTAGCACAGACAATAGATAAATAAATACTTTTTAACAGAATCTTAAAGAATATATGATGTGTATATCCATGACTTTTATTAATACATGTTGAGAATTTAAAATGAATTATATTCTACCTTATTCTACTTAAGACTTTATATTTAATTTTACATTAATGTGGTTAAAGAATTTTTACTAGAGCTTTCCCAAATAGCTAACAGTATGTGAACTTTGGGCGGCCAGGTGGCTCAGTGGTAAATAATTCACCTGACAATATAAGAGACACAAGAGAGACAGGTTTGATCCCTGGGGTGGGAAGATCCTCTGAAGGAGGAAATAGCAACCTGCTCCAGTATTCTTGTCTGGAGAATCCCACGGACAGAGGAGCTTGGCGGACTACAGTCTATGGAGTTGCAAAGAGGTGGGCAGGACTGAGCAACTGATGACACACACACACGCACTCATGAACTTTAGCTTGTCTGAGAGTAAAATAAAGCTCTTAAGAATATAGACAGTATAAAAAAAGAATATAGACAGTTTAAGCATAAATTCAGTTATGTATTCATACTAATATATGAAAAAATATATGAGGATATAAATGCTGTAAATATTGTTTATATTCATACTCTATATGTGATATATACACTGATTAAGAACATAGTCCTTTTGTGTGTCTGACTCCTGATGGCCCCATGGATTGTAGCCCATCAGACTCCTCTGTTCATAGCTGCTTAAATAGATTAATGATTACCGAGCAATGTTATATAACATATTCAGGTAAAATGAAACAAGAGATTTTGGTCAATGGATACCAGACGAAGGAATAAAAAAATGTTTTGTTTGAATGGAAAAGAGGGTGCTGAATACTGTGTCCTTTGTTTATGTAAATGAAGTCGCTCAGTGGTGTCTGACTCTTTGCAACCCAAGGATTGAGGCAGCATGAGTATGATGTTTGAAACTGGTGTCCATATCTTAACATTCAAGTAAACCAGTCCCAGGTTTTGTGTTTCTGCTCCTCAGTGGAGTAGATAGATTGAGAGAAATACTTCCAATAAGCAGAATTGGCAAAAACTGCTATCAATACCATCCAACAAATTCCTGAAAATTAAATAATGTAATAAATTAGAATAAAAGTGAACAATAAAAGTGAATTAACTGTTCATAGAATGGTATATCATGAATGTAATCTATAAAGAGATGATAACTTTATGAGTTAGCATGGAAGGCAAATATTTAAGACTTTGACTCTTTGATATTTGAAAAGGTCAAAGTCAAATAATAACAAATATTAATGTAAATTTGGAGTAACTGTTTCGTGACAGCATGCAATGAATTACTTATAATATACATTAATATTCTGTGACCCAACAGTTTCCCCACTATTCACCTTTCTGAGAAACATATGCACATATTTGCAAGGAGACATTTATAAGAATGTGCAATGCAGTGATGTTTGTTATTGTCCAGAATAGGAACTAGACATCTAGACAAATGTCTCACTTAGATATCTATCATCAGAGAAGTGGGAAAAATATAGGAATAGATGCATCTAAATGCATTCTTGGTAGTAAATCCATATACATTAACATACACAGATATATAAGAAATATGTTTAGTATAAAATATAAGAAAGATAATTGAATATTCTGTCCTTTAAATAGATATATTGCATTATGTGTTAGACTTAAACTGACTTTAAATTTAAAATTAATTTTATAAACAATGAAATATAAGCAAAAGATAATAATAAAATTATTTTTATATGTAAGTATTGTAAAACATATTCTCATAGCCAAGCCATCCACTAAATATCCAATAAAAGTTCAGAGTATTCTCATGACAATACTTCAAATTAAGTACCATAAATATGCATCTAATTGAATTTTAATGACAAAATTATACATGACATAAATTTACAATCAACTGATTGTCTCCAAAAAGGATATTCATATTAAAAATATTTGTTCTACTCAAAGAGGTGTCAATAATTTTATCAATAGATGGTTTATCACAAGTTCTTGTTCATGATTGTTAAAATCCACCATATTTTGTCTATTTTATGAAAAAAATATAAGAAAATCACAGCAAAATTTCTACTTATGCTACTGTAAATATAAAAATAAAATGTACATTTTTCTTACCATATCTTTTTAAATGCATGTTCTTAAAACCACCCATATAGGAATACAAAATTTTAAATCACAACTTTAGAATGTAAAGGAATATTAATTAAATAAATAATTCTATGTTGAACTTCTTTAAAAATTAAATCCAGCTACATTTCTGGAGTAAAAGAGAAAATAAAATAACACGAAATCATAAATGTTCCTTTAGAAAAAAGTTATTTTTCAGCATGTGTGTGTATGTGTACTCAGTCTTGTCTGACTCTTTCTTACCCCATGGACTGTAGAGTGCCAGGTTTCTCTGTCCATGGAATTTTCCAGGCAAAAATACTGGAGTGGGTTGCCATTTCCTACTCCAGGGGATCTTCCCTTCCCAGGGATCAAACTCAAGTTCCTTGCTTCTCCTGATTGGCAGGAGGATTCTTTTCCAACTGTGCCACATGGGATGATGATTACATGTAAATGTTTAAGTTAATTTTTAGGTCACACAATATTTGCATAACTTAGACATATAATCTTAACCCTAGGAATTTAAGAAACTAATCCAGAAAGTAGAAAAATAAAGAGAAAATATGCAGTGTGATGGTTAATTTTGTGTTAACTTGAATGGGTTAATAGATGCTCATATAGTTAATGACATCATTTCTGGGTATGCCTATGAGAAAGTTTCTGGAAGAGATGAATTTTTAAATCAGTATACTGAATCCATTCTCACCAATGTGGGCTCAAATAGGAAAATCTGAAGGACAAATTCGCTTTCTTCTTGAGCTGGGATATTTACCTTCTCCTGCCCTTGGACATCACTGCTCCTGGTTCTGAAACCTTCAGACTCAGATTGAATTACATCATTGGCTCCCTGGTTCTCCATTTTACAGTAATAGATTAAGGGACTTCTTGGCTTCATAACTATATGAGGGAATTCCTAGAAGAAACAGGTAAATACACCCTATGGATTCTGTTTCCCTGAAGAATCTTGATTAATACATAAGTACATAGAGGTATTCATTTTAAGTATCATTAAGGTAGCAATGTCAAGAAATACCTGGAGTAACAAGCACATTTTGCCTTGGAGAATAGAATGAAGCAGGGCAAAGGCTAACAGAGTTTTGCCAAGAGAACATGATGGTCATAGCAAACACCCTCTTCCAACAACACAAGAGAAGACTCTATACATTGACATCACCAGATGATCAATTCCAAAATCAGACTGATTATATTGTCTGCCGCCAAAGATGAAGAAGCTCTATACAGTCAGCAAAAACAAGACCGGGAGTTGACTATGACTCAGATCATGAACTCCTTATTGCCAAATTCAACTGAAATTAAAAATGTATGGAAAACCACTAGACAATTCAGGTGAGACCTAAATAAAATCCCTTGTGATTATACAATGTAACAGATAGATTCAAGGGATTAGATTTGATAGGCAGAGTGGGTGAAGATCTATGGACGGAGTTTCCTGACATTGTACAGGAGGTAGTGATCAAGACCACCCCCAAGGAAAACAAATGCAAAAATGGTTGTCTGAGGAGGCCTTACAAATAGCTGTGAAAAGAAGAGAAGTGAAAGGCAAAGGAGAAAAGGAAAGATATAAGATATACCCATTTGAATGCAGAGTTCCAAAGAAAAGCAAGGAGAGATAAGAAAACCTTTCTCAGTGATCAATGTAAAGAAATAGAGGAAAATAGTAGAAGGGGAAAGACTAGAGATTTCTTCAAGAAAATTAGAGATACCAAGGGAACATTTCATACAAAGATGGGCACAATAAAGTCAGAAATGGAATGGACCTAAAAGAAGTAGAAGATATTAAGAAGAGGTGGCAATAATACACAGAAGAACTATCCAAAAAAGATCTTCATGACCCAGATTACCATGATTATGTGATCATTCACCTAGAGCCAGACAGCCTGGAATGTGAAGTCAAGTGGGCCTTAGTATGTATCACTACAAACAAAGCTAGTGGAAGTGATGGAATTCCAGTTGAGCTATTTCAAATACTAAAAGATTATGCTGTGAAAGCGCTGGACTCAATATGCCAGGAAATTTGGAAAGCTCAACAGTGGCCACAGGACTGGAAAAGATTAGTTTTCATTCCAATCCCAAAGAAAGGCAATGCCAAAGAATGCTCAGACTATCGCACAATTGCAATCACCTCACATGCTAGCAAAGTAATGTTCAAAATCCTCCAAGCCAGGCTTCAACAGTATATGAACTGTGAACTTCCAGATGTTTAAGCTGGATTTAGAAAAGGCAGAGAAGCCAGAGATCAAATTGCCAACATTCACTGGATCATCAAAAAACTGAGAAATTTCCAGAGAGACTTCTATTTCTGCTTTATTGACTATGCCAAAGCCTTTGACTGTGTGGATCACAACAAACTGGAAAATTCTGAAAGAGATGGAAATACCAGACCACCTGACTTGCCTCCTGAGTAATCTGTATGCAGGTCAAGAAGCAACAGTTAGAACTGGACATGGAACAACAGACTGGTTCCAAATCTGGAAAGGAGTACATTAAGTCTGTACCCTATTGTCACCCAGCTTATTTAACATATATGCAGAGTACATCACGAGAAATGCTGAGTTGGATGAAGCACAAGATAGAATCAAGATTGCCAGGAGAAATATCAATAACCTCAGATATGCAGATGACACACCCTTATGGCAGAAAGTGAAGAAGAACTAAAGAGCCTTTTGATGAAAGTGAAAGAGGAGAGTGAAAAAGTTGGCTTAAAGCTCAACATTCAGAAAACTAAGATCATGGCATCTGGTCCCATTACTTCATGGGAAATAGATGGGGAAACAATGAAAACAGTGCAGACTTTATTTTCTTGGGCTCCAAAATCACTGCAGTTTGTAACTGCACCCATGAAATTAAAAGATGCTTGCTCCTTAGGAAAAAGGTTATGACCAACCTAGACAGCATATTAAAAAGCAGAGACATTGCCAACAAAGGTCCATCTAGTCAAAGCTATGGTTTTTCCAGTAGTCATGTGTGGATGTGAGAGTTGGACTATCAAGAAAGCTGAGTGCTAAAGAATTGATGCCTTTGAACTGTAGTGTTTGGAGAAGACTCTTGAGAGTCCCTTGGAGAGCAAGGAGATCCAACCAGTCCATCCTAAAGGAAATCATTCCTGAATATTCATTGGAAAGACTGATGCTAAAGCTGAAACTCCAATACTTTGGCCACCTGATGCGAAGAAGTGACTCATTTGAAAAGACCCTTATATGGGAAAGATTGAAGGCAGGAGGAGAAGGGGATGACAGAGAATGAGATGGTTGGATGGCATCACTGATGCAATGGACATGAGTTTGAGTAAGTTCCAGGCATTGGTGATGGATAGAGAAGCCTGTTGTGTTGCAGTCCATGGGGTCGCAAAGAGTTGAACACAACTGAGCGACTGAACTGAACTGAAGGTAGCAAAAGGGCTTCTCAGGTGGCTCAGTGGTAAAGAATCCATGTGCATTGCAGGAGACATAGATTCTATCCCTGAGTCTGGAAGATCTCCTGGAGAAGGAAATGGCAACCCAGGGAGGGGAAAAAAAAAATGAAAATTCAAACTGAGCTCAGTGCTAGTGAATAAATATTTTCAATGAACATATTTTGTTAGACATGGAAGTTTAAGGTATCACACTGAAATATAGTTTATAACATCAAGAGTGCCTGGAAATATCATATAAGTTAATAAAATCTGACCTAAAAATTTGTTTCTAAAAATTCATTGTTATTCTGCCATATGCTACAATGCTAAAGGTAAAACTTTTTGAGCAGATTTTAGTCACCAAAGTAAAGTACCAGCATGTGATACTCTTATCAGGAAATATAATAACACTTTTATAGCTGTCAGCTCTCATTGTGAACACAGTTGTGATCATTCTGTTTGAAAGAAACCATCTAAAAGAACTGTGATTCATCATACTCTCTATGCATTCTTAATAGGCAATCTCAGTTTAAGGTAAACACTTGCCGTGCATATAGTTCAAATTCCAAGTTTGAAATTATCCAAAGGTTTGAAAAAAGCCTTTTTCTTATTTTACTTTAGTATATACTTTTGGATTTTTATCTAATCTTTGTTTTAGCATCTTCCTAAAAAAAGTAACAATTAATGTATAAAACTATTTGAGAAAGAAGATATGGTTTTCAAATTTTGATTAGTAGAATTATAAATGATCTAATAATGGCATTTTTCTGAGGTAAATAATAAGGTGAGAATCAAATTCTTCTTTTCAGCCACATTCATCTGTTTTCACTTCTCTCTCACCTCATTTCTTCTAGTGGGTATGAGGTCATAGTGCCTCATCATTTATTAAATCTTCATCTTCCATTTTGGAGTCACTCTTGCTTAATTTTCAAATCTACTCCTGCTTATTTTTTTAATCTAATGCAAAATTTATTATAAAAAAGTACATGCTGTTATTGTCATCAGTTAGTACTTAGCCATCTCTGATTTGTCCCTCAACAATTTTATTGAAAATGTTTCTCAAAACTGAGCAATGACAAATGAAAATCTACTTTCTGTCTTCAGTCTCCCAGCCACACTGCAAATTAACATCAGATAAGGCTGTAATTTTTCTAGCCTTTCCTTCCTTGATTTCTGTAGCTTGAAATCATACCTCTTAATCTATCACTCAGCGGTCCTTCATGGTCTCCTAAATTAGCACATTTCTTCTGCCCATAAACTATACTGAAATATCACCAAACATGCTGACTTTGACCAACTGCCATTCATGTTATTAATTCTCTTGATGGATATCTACCACCTGGAATCATTAATTGTTATAACTTTCCATTTATTTAAAAACTCTTAGAATTTTACTATAAAATATCATACATTTAGGATACATGACATCTTAAATCAAGGGAATTTATTTTTTGTATCCTATGTAAAGGCACACATTAATCCCCCTAAACTACTATTTTACAATATTTCTTAAAAGTTTGTTATATTATAATGTGGTTAATTCTGGGATAAAAAAATATATTGAGGTATTTAAATAATTTGAATCAAAAGTTTATTCACATATGTTAGAGGTTAACAATTATTTAATAAAACTAAATATTTGCAAATAATATTTTAGCAGTGAAACCATATTTCAAACACAAATTTGAAATTCAAGTAGGTAAAAGTATTTCTCTGATGGAAACAGCACTAGGAGCTTCAAATTAATTTTGCAAGAGGAAAGTTTCCAGGAATCTTGTCTGATATTTCAGTTTTCTGGGACACTACTGTAAAATCAATATGCAAAATGTATAATATTTTCTAAACAGGTAGGAAGAATATATTTGCTGCCTTCAAGTTAGTATTTTTCATCACAGTTCACTTAATGATTGAAATAACTGAAAATATATATCAATACTTTTAAAAATACTTTATGTACATGTTAATTAAAACTAAAATCATAGAAGACTTTATGAATACATCATATTATGCAATTGCTGGGTAATGAATATTTTGAAATTTCTTTAAAAATATAAATCATTTTAACTTCTGCTACAATTTATGTCTGAAATACCTGTTTATACCCATATTTTATTCTAGAGATTTTAATTAAATCCCGTATTCTAAGAAAGGGGAATTTTCCAAAACACAGTTGTAAATTGTATAGTGTTTATAAGGAAATTATACATCCAGGTGTTTCCAAATTGGCAAAATTTAAATTCTTTTAAAATAAAAGTTTCAAAAAAAAAAAGATCATTATAACAGAGAGTTGTAAAAACAAAAATCAGTTTCCAGAGATCTGATCTACAAGTTCTATTGACTGTAACTCTTATGCATTACTCATAAACCCATCTAGTATCTATCCACATTCCTCTACAAAAAATGTTCTTTTCAGCAGCATCATATCATTTTTCATCTTTTTCCTATTTTATGTTGTTTCCAATTTTATTTAATGAAAAGGAAATCAGATCCAGTAACTAAAAATGCAGTGTAATAAACACTCAGCGACATTGTTTACTCATTCCTTGCAACCTGGCCTTCTGCCATAGTGATCAACCTACAGTACCTGAAACACATCATGCTGTTATATTCCTTGGTGCTTTTTACTTATTCGAATTAGAATATCCTTTTTGGCTTTCAAAAATTCACCTGTTATGAGGTTTTACCACTTATCCACCCACCTATAAAAGTGAATACATTACTTTAGTGTCCCATCTACCCTGAGAATAACTCAAGCACAGTTCTTCAAACACTGTGTTGCATTTTTGTTTATGGATGTTTCACAAACTGAATGAAAGAGACTATGTCTTATTAATCTTTGCAACCTCAGCACCTCCTTCATCATACCTCATCTTCCTCCTCATCAGATTCACACTAATAATCACCATGATAACTAATATGTATCTCACCCATAGGTATAAAATAATACATCTTGATTTGTTAAATAATACTGAATGTGAGTGTGTTGAATTCAATTCTTCAAATTTATTGAACTTCTACCTTTACAGGGCTCTGTTTTGATTCTTGTAAAATACAAAGCTCACAAAAAGTGAGAGCCAAAGTATTATTCCTGCCTTCCAAAGAGAGGCAGTAACATACACAAACATGACCCACAAAAGTAAATAACAACATAAATGATACAAATCCAGTCTACTACTGGATACAATAATGGTGAGACTAATTTCCTCACAGGCAGTTTTGTGAATGTTAATGATTGAAATATATTTGATCTGAGTGTTGAAGTGCGCACAGAAATTTTATAGCATGATAGTAATTTTCCCTCTGCATTCCAACTTGGAGGAGCAAACAAATAAAAGACCTGGGGGATGTAAAAGCAAATTTAAAAAATAGCAAAATAAAATAACGAATAAAAAAGTGACAAGAAATCCGATGTCCAAGAGGTGTGGGTATTTATGAAAGATTAAAAATTAATATAAAGTTAGAAAGGTTGATTGTGGAAAAGGCATTCAAATTATTTGCCCAGCTTTTATTGGTTTGTCTTTTCTTGTGTGTTTGTATTATTGAGTTGGAAGAATTCTTCATAGGTTCTGGATCAAAGTCTCTTGTGAGATACAAGATGTGAAGTTTTGTGTCTTTTTTTTTTTCCCCCCTCAAATATTTTCACTTTTTGATGGTAGCATTCAGAGCACACATGATTTTGATGTAATTTAGTTTTTTTTCACTGTTTGCCATCTCTGCACTATCAGAGCAGTGTCTAGTATCTGTGACATAGTTCTGGTGGAGCTCATATCAACATCTTATGTTCCATTCAAGTGATAAACTCTGCAGGGTGCAATGTTCTACATTAGTGGCAATCCTGTCTTCACTGAACTAATTAATTCCTTGGTGCTTCTTTGGATGGAATTCTGTTAATTAGCATCTGAAAGCTTTATAGAGGTTTCCTGGTATTTTGGTTACTTCATTGATAACATATGCAGCTACTTTCTGCTGAATTTCACCTGAATTTGTGCTACCTTCATGATTAAAAAACAAACAGTAAACAGCAACAAAAAGCCCACTTGCTGCAGTCACTGAGAAAATAAAAGATGGGTTACTCATGACATATTAGAGATAATAGTTTAAAAGAATGTTGGGAAGTGTGGAAAAGGTTACTATGGTTGTGAATTATCTTTACTGGCCCCCAAATTATTTCTCAATTATAAAATTCAATTTGGGTAGAAAATTACTTTTTACATTATTGTGTATACCCCAGAAGTTATTAATAATTAAGGTACACTTCTTTTCTGGAACAGAAAGGAAAACTATGAGTAAAAAAAAAAAATAGACCAGTTAAAGGATATTCTCTGGAAAGTAAACTTTGAAAATAGTTGACGCATATTCATTTCAATGAATGTTTCCTAGAATCCTCGATTTTTAGATCTTGACAATATTTCACTTCACTACAGATTTAGTGAGTTGCCCAATATTTTAAACAAAAGATCTTCTCCTTACAAAGTACAGTATTTAGTCCCATTTTTTAAATTCTAATTTAAAATGTAGTATAAAATAGTTCTATAGAAATTAAAAAGAGAAATGGGCTTATTTTAACTATATGGCTAGTTTGTGTCACATTATCAAATTAATATTATGAAAAAGAAATCTTCCAGCCCATCACTCCAGCTCTAAGTCATCTATTCTTGGTTATTCAAAGGCATTTTATGTTTGAAAATATTTGTTTTATTGACATAATTAAGCCTGATAGAAACCTGAAGGCAGATATAAACAAGAAGCAGGTTACAATAAGTCTGTTTCTCTTTCATTCTTACCATGGACATGGTTTCTAAACAGTCAGCTCACATTTAGAAGAAAATCATAATCTATAACCTATGAACCCTCTTCATAATGGCATATTGCCTGTAGATATAACTACTAATTGAGAAAATGGAGCATAAAATTACAAAACAAGCATAGAAAACTAATATTTAAAATCACAAGAAAACCTAATTAATTGAAAGAGCCATCAACAGAAGTGGAAAGTATTACTGAGAAAATGATTATATGAACTATGATGGGGTGAAGACTGGGTGAACTATGATGGAGAAGATAAAATACAGAAAGTCACATTAATTTCATTACTTTTTATAAAGTTAGGAAAATTAAATGCCATGACTTTAATTAATGTTCAAATGAAAGAGTAATATCTTGAATATATTTTAAAATATTATGTTTCAGAAAAGATTATTCAGGGTCAGTTCAATTGTAGTCTAATGATTTGCTTTTTTTTTTTTTTTTGGTTTTGGTTTCTTTGTTTTCTTTGATATTGTATACAATATGTGCTTAAGGCATTTCCTCAAATCTTACTCCCACTCCCCCCCCCATTAGTGATATTCTCTACCTTCAAAAGAATCTCCTTTTGATTCTGCATCCTTTTAACCTTAGAATTATTTCCTTATTTTAAATTTATCTTCCTTTTCACACAACAATTTTGCCAATTTTTAAAGTAATTATAAGGTACAATAATGGAAATTATGATCTTCTTAATAAAAAGCTCTTTTTAAGCAATAGAATTTTTCTATCCTCCAAATTTACTATTTTTATCACACTGTTTTAATTTTTTGTGAGGCAAGTGGTGCAATATCTATAACTGCTCTCATTTGACTTCTGCACTTAATCATAAGATCATAAGTTCCCCACAGGTTCAGGTATTAGTCTAATAATTACAATATCAGTTTTTAAAGAAAGCAGTAGTGATACAGGCTTATTTGATTTCCAAACATATCTCATTCTGTAATTGTTCATCATTATAGTCATTTAACTTTTTACAGAAGCTCTGATAATAAGAAGAAAAGAAGTCATCCTAAAAATGGAAATTTAGTAAAAGATAAATTATTTTCTTTTTTACTTTATATTCAAATTTGTAATAACTTCTTAACTTATAACTTTAAATTACATTTAAGATCAATTTTATTCTTTCAAAATACCAACCCATTAAATTGAATTTTATATGCATATAGGAAGATTCAGAAGTTTATGTGTTTATTTTACTCATTTTTAATGCTGATATGATGATATTTAACATAAAACTTTATTCATTTCATAGAGTTACTTCTAGCATTGGATATATATGTAATATCTGCTATCAATAACACTATCAATATTATTGTGTACTTGCATAATGTCCATTATGTTTATAAATTATATCATTGATATCCACTACATATAAAATATGAACCATTTGTATTTCTATATACTGAATGTATTTTAAATACAGTATTTATTTCCTTCTGTAGCCAAACACTTGTAGCATGTATAAGATTATCAGCACAAAAATTTAGGTGTAAATATATATGTATATATTTGGCATTCACTATTTTAAAAAATTTAGATGCATTTTCATATTTAATTAAGAAATCACCCAAATGAAGTCATACTATAATGTATCCCCATTTTATAGATGAGAAAACTGGAACTTCTAGGTACTGCTCTAGGAATTGAGAATATCAGGACAAAAAGTAGAAATTTTTATTTGCCTTCATACTGCATCTATTCTAGTGGATTAACAACAGAAAACTGGGTGAAAAAACAAAGGCTTCCCAGAGAAAGAGTTGATGTTTAGCTGCTGCTGCTGCTGCTGCTGCTAAGTCGCTTCAGTCGTGTCTGACTCTCTGCAACCCCCGAGACTGCAGCCCAGCAGGCTCCGCCTTCCCTGGAATTCTCCAGGCAAGAACACTGGAGTGGGTTGCCATTGCCATCTCCAACGCATGAAAGTGAAAAGTGAAAGTGAAGACGCTCAGTCGTGTCCGACCCTTAGCAACCCCATGGACTGCAGCCTACCAGGCTCCTCGTCCATGGGATTTTCCAGGCAAGAGTACTGAAGTGGGGTGCCATTGCCTTCTCCTTAGTTGCTGAGTCATATCTAACTCTTTTTAGACCCAACAGACTGTAGTCCACCAGGCTCCTCTATCCATGGAATTTCCCAGGCAAGAATACTCAAGTGAGTTGCCAGTTCCTGCTCCAGGGGATCTTCCTCACCCAAGGATTGAACCCGTGTCTCCTGAATTGGCAGGCAGGTTCTTTACCACAGAGTTACCAGGGAAGCCCAAACAGAAAGAGTACAACCATTCAAAATAACAGGCGGAGAGGCTGCTTCAGGTAGAAAGATGGAGAAAGCTCTTCTGAGGGGTTGATGCTGACAATGAGACCTAGAAAGATATAAAGAGAAGGCTATTCAAAGAATCAGAAAAAAATTATTTCATTATAAAGGAAATAGAAAGTGCAAAAGCTCCAAGTGACAGGAACAATCCTAGTTTATAGAGTAGACAATGAACAGAAGAATGGTATGGCTAGGATGAGTACATAATAATATAATACACTGAAAGATACTCTAAGAGACGATCAACCATCATGGAACTTGGGAGTCAGATAAGGCAGAACTTTGGCAGCCATATTGACAGTTCCCAACAGCATCTTGGTTGGCAGAGGCCAGAGTGCACTGAAATCATACATTTCCTTCCATGCTGAACTATTACCTTGTTCATGCATCCTAGTTTATATAGCATTTTTATTTTCTGTTACTTTTTCTCTTCCACAATATGTTGAGTTGTTCAAGAACAGAACCTCTTCTTCCTTTATTTATTCTCAGATCTAGTATAATACTGACAAAGTTTTAGGGCATATTTAACTTTAAATGAGTAATTTAAACTCTGGATGATTTAATAATGACTGTTCCCAGTGACTAATGTATATGAATTACAATTAGATACACAGAAAATTTTAACCCAGTTTTGCAATCTTGTAGCAATTAATACTCTCCAAATACCATTTTTAGAGTGAGTTGAATCTTTAATTGTACATTTCAGATAGTGTATTCCAGGTAGCCTCGTTAACAGGGGATGTAGCATAGTAGACACCAGATCTTTTTCACATTTTTTTTTTACAAAATATCAAACATGTATTTTAAAATTCTACCAAAAAGTTAAGATTATATTTAATTGCATGGCTTGCATTGTTTAGCATTAATTCTCTCAGATATGAAAAATGTATCTCTACAAATTGTTACATTAATAGGGACCCTTTGTGTAATAACTTGTACCACTGAAAATTCTTCAGAAGGCATTAAACTTCATATGACTGAATGTCTAGCTCAAAATCTATCATTTTTATCTCTTTTCGATGCCATTATTCCTATATATTCCCTAACTTTCTTATTTCTCATAAAAGAAGAAACATTCAGCAAAACATCTGCCTATGATTGTCATTTGTGCTGAGGCTGAGAGATACGAAATAAGGTACAGAGATAGGGAGAATGTGACAAGGCTTTTTTTTTTTTTTTCCTCCCTTTGGGTGTTAGCATCATTTTGTTTCATAATCCCTGTTTACCACTGCACTAGAAAGTCACTTTGACCCTGAATGAAAAGCTCAGACAGACTTCTTTTCTAACCTTTTATGTCCCATTATTCACTTTGTAGTTTCTCTTTTTCACTAATTTCAAAACTACTCAGCTCTATCAAATTCTTCACTCAGTACCTACATTGCTGAATTTTGTGCTTTGAAATTGTAATTGTTAATTTAGATCACAGACTTATCCAGTTTTACAAATGCTCCTCCACTAGGGAAGAGAAAGAAAAGACTGATTAAGCTCTGACCTGACTTTGAAATTAGTGGCTAGAAGCCATGTTAAAAAGCAGTCTTAGAATAGAGAAGATATAATAGACATTTTAAAAAATGTAGAAGTCTTCCTATACTTTTTACATAAAGCAGTGTTTAATAAGCCTTTCAATTTGAGGGAATGAACTACACTAGGTAAATTACATTTTATTTCTATAGGTGAAGTATTATCTCATCAAATTTAAATGCAACATGTTCAAGATAGTTCAGAGATCCATAATTTTTATTCCATATTTTTGCTAAACTCATATTTCACTTATACTGAAGGAGAAGGCAAGCTTTTTCCTATCTACACCCTCACTTGACCCTGTGTGTCAACCCTTTCACCATTGGTTTAATAAAAAATATCTTCTCAAGCTCTCCTTGTGGCTCAGACAAGCAAAGAATCTGCCTATAATGCAGGAGACCTAGGTTCTATCCCTGGGTCAGGAAGATCCCCTGGAGAAAGTAACGGCTACTCACTGCAGTATTCTTGCCTGGAAAATTTCCTGGACAGAGGAGCCTGGCAGGCTATAGTCCATGGTGTCACAAAGAGTTGGACACAACTGGATGATTAACTCACTTTTTCATATTCTCAAGCATAGAGTTAAAATAGCACTGAAATGAAAGTTTCAATTTTTTACTCTTATAAGCACATTTACCTGTTTCATATATTTTTAAACACTTGTCTACATGCATTACAAAATGGCTATCAAAACCAGTTTCTTAAATAGGACTATTCTTAAAGTAACAAGTAGGCAGCACTCCTATTATCTTTTTTATGGGCTTTTTTTTTTCTTTTTTTTTTTTTTTAGCTATAAGACACATTGGCTACCAGAGAGCTGTTGAATGTTGACCTCGGATTAGTAGCAGATTATTTTAAAAAAGAAACAGCCAATGTTTCTGTGACAGAGACCAGGAGACAGATATGATTATATGTAAAGAAATAAATTACAGATGAATGTTGACTGTTTAATGTTATTTTAGATTTGGAACAGGAAATATATAATAAAACTAAAGAATATATTACTAACAATACATTCTCCCTTAATTAAACAGCATGTGTTATATTTCAACACAATGGCTGTCTTTATATAATTGATATTATAAATAAGTTTAAAATGAGATGTTACTATTTTCTTACTGTGACAAATATCTACTTTTATTCAGTGTTTACACTATGTCAGACACTTTGTTATTTACTTTATCTCTTTTAATCTTCAAAATTATCCTTCAGTATAGCATCATGTTCTTTTTACCAATTGTCGCCGAAAAGAAATCACATAGTTTACTTCTATAGCTCATAAATGCTTCCATCCATAATTTTCCCATTTTAAACTCACAGAAACCTGTGAAATGGTATCATTTCCATTTGCAGACTAGAGAAACACAGAGGTAAGTTTCTTTGCTGGAACCCAAGAAAAATTTAAGATTCCTTATCATAGTTGCTTTCCAAGACCTAACAATTATACCCCCTTATATTTCATGCTTCCTCCATATATATCATGTTATTAGAAGCAATTGTATTATACAGATCACCTTCTTTTCTATACTAAATAATAAATTGAGGTGTGGCAAAATAATTAAAAGTCTTTATTTTGAAGATTGGCAGTAAATTGAAAGATTCTTTAAATGTTGAGCTTATCCATTCTTCCATTGAACATTGATTATCAGGAGAAGGGATGATTTTAATGGCATTTTATATAATAATTTCAGCTTAAATGAGATTTTGAATATTTTAATAAGCTATGTAGTATTTTCAATAGAATCTATAATTGACATCTCAAAGTAAAACTTTCCCTTTCATTTCTTCATGCTCGAGCAAGTTTCTAAAGAGCATTTATATGCAATGAATTTTAACATTTTAATTATTGATATTAATGTTTGACACAAAAAGTTGGTAAATTCAGTTTCCTAGAGTGCTACCCTCTTCAAGGAGACATTTAAAAGAATATATTGACCCAAATAAGTAGGTCAGATTTTCAAAGGAGTTTTTGAAACTCTTGTCTAATTGCGCCCATAAATGTACTGTTTTGAATATTTTTAATGTAATAGGATATTTTTTTCACAGAAGCTGAATTTTATTCTTGGAAATAACCTAAAGCGATCATGATTTGATAATAACACTATATAGTAAATGGCAGTTATGTTATCAAATCAGGTTTGAAATATTAATTGATCATCATAAACCTCATCAGCTATATTTGAAAGTTTCTCTTTTTCCAATCTTTCCCCAAATTCAGCCTAATTTGTATATTTCCCCCTCAAATTGTGATTATTCTAAATCATATGACTGATTACAATGGAATAAATGATTTATAAAGCAATCATTCTCTCTGCTGCTTCACTGCTTGAATTATTCATGCTTTATAAAATATACTTAATTAAAATTATCAATATTTTAGTTGCAAAATTAGAAGGGACAATCTAAGGAAAATATTGACAAATTGAATTGTACCCCTGCCTGGCAAAGTCTAACCTGAAATGAACCTTTAAAAGGTACAACATTTTAAAAAGTGAGGCAGGACTTAAATCATCTTTTTGTTTTTCTGATTAATGGGAAAACGAAACTTCAGAGTAAGAACATTTACCAACTGAAAAATCTTAGAAGGTTCTCATTGTGATAATGAAGAAAGTGATAAATTCTCTGTCTTAAACCAGTCATGTACGACTCTGGGACCCCATGGATTGTAACCCATGGAATTCTCCCTGGACTGGTTTGCTACTTTCTTCTTAAAACAAGGCATTGGGACCATTTTCATGAGGAACTTCTGATTTTTTTGGAGATTCCTGCTGAGACTGGACTCGTTTGTGTGCCTCACAGGCAGCTACACCTAAAGCATGGAATTGAGGAAAGAGCATTAACTGAGCAACTTGTAGCTTCACATCCTTTTTGCATCAAGAACATTCAAGGACAGCAGAGAAGTGTCCGTGAGAAGTTACTCTACATCTAGGACAAATAGTTGCAAGGAAGAAAGAAAGAGAGAGAATGGGAGTACTATCTGATGCTAATAGAATTTGATTTTTTTCAGACTCTTGTAGTGTGGAAAGAGCACTAGAAATCAGGAACAAGTTTCTGTTCCTGCTTTCCAGCACCGCACAGATATAAATTATTTCACCTTAAAGGAACCATTTCCCTTTAACGCCTTTGCTCAGGAAATTTTATAATGGCTTGGATCCTGCCAACAAGTTCTGCCTTATCACTACCATTTCTTATTCTTAAACTCAATGCTCAAGTCAGACTTTAATTGCAATTCCCAAATACCCCATCCATCTCACCCCCATGGTTTGACATTGGTGTTTTCCTCATCTTGTAGCACCCTGCCTTCTTCACCTGGATAATGATCATGAATCCCTCTTGTCTGAGCTTCTACATCATTACTTATGGAAACAAATTTCTAGTGACTCACAAAACCTGTGCTGTCTCATCTAGTCTACCTGGACTCTCTATTTTTCCCTGTCTTATTACCAAAAGCTCTGGGCTGTAAAATCTCATGAGCCAATTCACAAATAGTCAAACTTTAGTGAAAGCTGGGACTTGTATGACTGACCCCTGCTGTTTTTCAAATGCTCACACAATACCTGGTACAATAGGAGGAAATTGAGTATTTGTTGTTCGTATGAAAGATTATCACTGTGACTGTAGGACAGCTACCCAGTTCATACTGTATATAGCACATATGTGGGTAAACACATTGAATGAACACATAGGACATCCAGGAAACTTCCTGTTACCCTCCTTTATTTGACCATTTGTAGAGAAGATGTGTGATTATAAACACCTGACTGCACCTCTTAATATCTGATTATAAAACAACCTTGAGCTTTGCAAATACCATAGAAATTATGCAGTTGAACTCCCTTATGGAAAGAAATTGGGCTTCCTTTGGTGACTCAGATCATAAAGAATCTGCTTGTAATGCAGGAGACAGGGATTTGATCCCTGGGTTGGCAAGATCCGCTGGAGATGGGAATGGCTACCCACTCCAGTATTCTTGCCTGGACAATCCCATGGATAGAGGAGCCTGGTGGGTTACAGTCCATGGGGTCATAAAGAGTCAGACACAACTGAGTGACTAAGCATACACACACACAAGAAAAGGAATTAAGGTAAGAATCAGAAATCCAAAAATTAAATCACTAGTAACTGAAAAATCCAACATAAGAAATCAGTCTTCTGATTTGGGAAACTTAACTTTTTCCAGAAAATATTGATCTATTTATTTCACAACAGAAAGAATATCTGTAGTGAAAAGTCCCCAGTTCTTATCCCAATTAGTTCAATGGCTACCACTTTAACCTCATCACAAAATAACCAAGGATTAATACTGCTTTCATTCAAACATCTATGCAATATATTTTCCAGTGGAAATTCATCTCACACCCTTCTAATTTAGAATAGAATTAATGACTACCTCACGTATGATCGTTTCCCCTTTATATATATTTCAGTTTGCTGAGGACAAAGAAGTGTAAGGTACTAGAGTCTCCAGGAATGACCTGGACTGTGAATACAGTTGCATGTTCATAGGTACGGTCATCTCCTGGTTTTATGAGGGTACTTTCCAATTCCCACTCTAAAAATGTTGAAATGATAGTCTTTTCAGAATCACAAATCACCCACTCAAGCTAGTCAAGTTCAGAGTTCCAGCCTCTCTCACTGTGTATTTTACCTCTCACTGGGATCTGCTACTGCTCTGCTGTCATTTGACCTGTGCTCTATTTGAAACCACTTTGGCCTGTGGAATGCATCACTATCATGCAAGATACAGTGGTCTCCCAGCAAGGGTGCTGGTGTGGATAGAACATACAATCTAATTTGTACAACGAATCCTATAATCAGTTCTATTATTTCCAGCCTATAAAATGAAACAAGCTGACATGAAATAAAGATAAAATGGAAATGATATCCAGTGCAATATAGTAAACCTGTATTTTGGAACCACATCCTCTATGGACCTCTTTTAGGTCCGTACCCTAAAAACTCTCATGTGTGTGATAAGGGAAATTTACCTGCCTGTGCTTGCTTTCTCACTGGTAGAAATTAAAATCATACTTCCTCACAGCTTTGTTAGGAGACTTAACAAGATAATATTTCTGAAGTTCTTAGAAAATTACTTGACATATAGTACCTCATAATTAGATTCTAAATTTTAAAATTAACTTTAAATAGACATCCTTGAAAGTGACTTCCCATAGGATTGCAAGATAATATTCTACCAAAAAAAAAAAAATAGTTGCATTGTGACAAAGTAATTCTGTACTAAATGGATTTAGGTAATGCCACATTAACTATAATAAGTATATTTTTGTCTGATGATTTATTACAGATATTAATAATAGCTTATAAATATTACAGGTCAGAAAGAGGGGATAGAACATGAATTGCTTACCAGTTTGTCTATGAAATTCTCTTTATTCATGAAGATTTCATTCATATCTCCCATAACTCATCTCTTAAGTAAAACAGATTGGTAGATTTTGTCTTAAAATATTACACTAATGAGGAATGTTCCTATGCTTCATATTACTATAATTTAGATCTGTAAATTATAAATTATAAAAATTAAGCAAATTTTTCTATTTAATTAAATCTCCCACACAGTGCATACATTATGAATAAGGCACTTGCAATGTATAAAAGATAGTATAGTTTAGAAATTATATTCACTTACAAAATTGAAAAAAATTAAACTATATATTCTCAAAGCAAGAACTATTCTAGTTACCTAGATACCAGTTCAGTTCAGTCGCTCAGTCATGTCCCACTCTTTGGGACCCCATGAACTGCAGCACGTCAGGCCTCCCTGTCCATCACCAACTCCCGGAGTTTACTCAAACTCATGTCCACTGAGTCGGTGATGCCATCCACCATCTCATCCTCTGTCATCCCCTTCTCCTCCTGCCCCCAATCCTTCTGAGCATTAGGGTCTTTTCAATGAGTCAACTCTTTGCATGAGGTGGCCAAAGTATTGGAGTTTCAGCTTCAACATCAGTCCTTCCAGTGAACACCCAGGATTGATCTCCTTCAGGATGAACTGGTTGGATCTCCTTGCTCTCCAAGGGACTCTCAAGAGTCTTCTCCAACACCACAGTTCGAAAGCATCAATTCTTCGGCGCTCAGCTTTCTTCACAGTCCAACTCTCACATCCATACATGACCACTAGAAAAACCATAGCCTTGACTAGACAGACCTTTGTTGGCAAAGTAATGTCTCTGCTTTTTAATATGCTTTCTAGATGAGTCATAACTTTCCTTCCAAGGAGTAAGCGTCTTTTAATTTCATGGCTGCAATCACCATCTGCCGTAATTTTGGAGCCCAAAATAATAAAGTCTGACACTGTTTCCACTGTTTTCGCATCTATTTCCCATGAAGTCATGGGACCAGATACCATGATCTTAGTTTTCTGAATGTTGAGCTTTAAGCCAACTTTTTCACGAATCAATTCTAATGAGATGGATGAAACTGAAGCCTCCTTCAACTTTCATCAAGAGGTTTTTTAGTTCCTCTTCACTTTCTGCCATAGGGGTGGTGTCATCTACATATCTGAGGTTATTGATATTTCTCCTGACAATCTTGATTCCAGCTTGTGCTTCTTCCAGCCCAGCGTTTCTCATGATGTACTCTGCGTGTAAGTTAAATAAACAGGGTGACAATATACAGCTTTGATGTATTCCTTTTCCTATTTGGAACCAGTTTGGATACCAGTAGGAATTAACTAGAGTCCAAAGCAAGTGAAGAAGCATGATATACCAAGTTAATTTTAATCTCTTTTACATTATATTTGGGGAAAAAATGAGTATGACTTTTGAAATGTTTTACAAGGGAATAATTTAAAAGTTATAATTCAATAATTATTACAGGTCTAGAATGCTAAAAAAGTAATAGCAAATTTTGGTATGAAGATTGCAAGTTACAGTTTTTTCCTGACTTTAGCAGATCAGAAAAGTTTTCCTAACTTTAAACAGATCAGAAACTTGCATTTATATTAGCATTATTCATCAAGAAGAGCTGGAACACTGAAATTTATACTCTGATTCATTTACCAACAATAAATTGTCTACATTACAATTATAAAGCATATCATGAAATAAGGACTTCTTGGGTGGCCCTAAGTGGTAAAGAACCCACCTGCCAATGTAGAAAACTTAAGAGATGCAGGTTTGATCCCTAGCTTGGGAAGGTCAGATGGAGGAGAGCAAGGCAATCCACAGCAGTATTCTTGCCTGAAGAATCCATGGACATGGACAGAGGAGCCTTGAGGGCTAAGTTGGTGGGGTCACAAAGAGTTAAACAAAACTGAAGTCGCTAAGAGTGACTTGGCATAGCAGATACAGCATCATGAAATAAAATTATTTAATTATTTTAAAAAGCCTTTTATAAGCATAATTGACTAAAATTTATATGTTTATGTTTATCATGACTGCATTTAAGAAAACAAATTTACTAACAAATTAACATACGTGGTACTGTACATTGTTTTCTTATAAAAGTTAAATAAAATAATACATTAATAGGTGCATGTATGTATATATATATTTGTATATGTTTGTTTGATAGCATAGCTCATAGAATATTTTATAATACTTACATTTGATTTTTACAAAAACTCTACAAATCTTTCATGGCATTATGAACAGTTATTTAGATAAATAAGATTCAATTATTTGATTCTTTGTCTAGAATTCTGCAAAGCAATTGAAAGTCACTTTACTGTAACTTGTATATGAAAACTGCTACATCATATGGATTGTGATCATATGTAAGATTTTGGTTTTCAACCTAGGTATTTATTATCATTAATAATTCTTATTCAGGGAAAGTAGTTTTGGGCATATTGAGATTCATCAACTTAATAAGAATTATCTATCACATTAGATTTACTGAGATAATTTTGCCAACTTGTTTTTGTTACTATTTATTGATATAAATAATTTACTGGGAAACAGCATTTAATTGTAACAGCATTTTTAAAGGCATAATGAGCTAATCTGTTAGCAGCCAATAGTTTTATTATGGTAACCAGCTTTTGTTATGGTATCCAAAGAGCATAAACTGTAAGAAATAAAATTTACATATTTGATTTTGTAATAACAGGTAGATTTCATATTTTTATTTGGAAAGGTGTGATTTTGTAAAATAGTAAAGTCAGAACTAGCTTATCTTTTTTTAAACATTCTATGGATCTATTGCTGTTGTTGTTCAGTCACTCAGTCATGTCTGACTCTAAGTGACCCCATGGACTGTCGCATGCCAGGCTTTCCTGTCCTTCATTATCTCCCAGAGTTTGTTCATGTGCCTTGTGTCAGTTTTCTCATCCATCTCATCCTCTGTCACCCTCTTCTCCTGCCCTCAATCCTTCCTAGCATCAGGATCTTTTCCAATGAGTCAGCTCTCCACATTAGGTGGCCAAAGTATTGGAGTTTCAGCTTCAGCATCAGTCCTTCCAATGAATATTCAGGATGATTTCCTTTAGGATCTCCTTGTTGTCCAAGGGACTCCCAAGAGTCTTCTCCAACACCACAGTTTGAAAGCATCAATTCTTTGGCACTCACCTTTATGGTCCAAATCTAACATCCATACATGACTACTGGAAAAACCATAGCTTTGACTAGAGGGACCTTGGTTGGCAAAGTGATGTCTCTGCTTTTTAATATTCTGTTTAGGTTGATCGTAGCTTTCCTTCCGAGGAGCAAGCATATTTTAATTTCATGACTGTGATTTTGGAGCCCTTCTAAAGAAAATCTGTCACTGTTTCCACTTTTTCCCCTTTTATTTACCATAAAGGGATGGGACCAGATGTCATGTTAGTTTTTTGAATGTTGAGTTTTAAGCCAATTTTTTCACTCTCTTTCGCCCTCCTCAAGAGGCTCTTTAGTCCCTCTTCATTTTCTGCCATTAGAATGGTATCATCCTCATATCTGATGCTGTTGATATTTCTCCCAGAAACCTTGTTTTCAGCTTGTGATTCCTTCAGCCCAGCATTTGGCATGATGAACTCGGCATATAGTTTAAATAAGCAGGGTGACAAAATACAGCCTCGATGTACTCCTTTCCCAATTTGGAACCATTGCTCCATGTGCCATTCTAACTGTTGCTTCTTGATCTGCGTACAGGTGTCTCAGGAGCCAGGTAATGTGGTCTGGTATTCCCATCTCTTTAAGAATTTTCCACATCTTGCTGTGATCCACACAGTCAAGTGTTTAATGTAGTCAATGCAGCAGAAGTAGATATTTTTCTGGAATTTCCTTGCCTTTCCTATGATCCAACGGATGTTGGTGATTTGATCTCTGGTTCTTCTGCCTTTTCTAAAGTCCAGAACACTTGAAAGTCCTCAGTATGTGGTAGTGGTGTACGATGTGTGGTAGTTTGAACATTCTTTGACATCACCTTTCTTTGGGATTAGAGTGAAAGCTGACCTTTTCCAGTCCTGTGGCCATTGATAAATTTTCCAAATTTGCTGACATATTGAGTCCAGCACATTAACAGCGTTATCGTTTAGGATCCTAAATAGTTCAGCTGGGATTCCATCACCTTCACTCACTATTTTTGTTGTAAAGCTTCCTTTTTTTGTCCACTGGCAGTTTTTTGACATTGCCATGACCCACTTCATGCTCTGTCCTTATGGTTGAAAGACAGGGCCCACATGATTGACTTCTCTACTGTACTGTCAGTTGAACATCATTTTTAATTTTGTGCTATTTGGACATTCGATTTTCTATCTATTGTCATTATTTCCAGCAAGGTCAGTTTCTTTGATTACACTTTCCTGATTTTGTTTTCCCTCTTATCGCTCCACCAAGTGTATTTTCACTCTGCTTCTCTGACATTTCAGTCTCTATCCACTCTGAAAATACTGATATAATAAACAGCTCATTTCTAGCACATCTACTTGACATAGACTTGTGAGTCAGAAAATACCCTCTTCTCTGGATTTACTGGCACATATATGCTTGAAGTTCATAATGCACATGTTCAACACAAATATCTCTTCAACCACTTACCCACAATTCAAACATGTTATAAGTAAAATTAAGTAACATTTTATTCAATAATTATTCATTCCAAGGCTCATTGTCTCATAAAATGGTAATAAATAATGTCTAAACTAAACGTTCAGAGTCATCTTTATGCTATCTTATTTCTCCACTTCTAGTCTGTCATCAAACTGTTTCAATCAGCTCCCAAATATCTCTCCCACCTGTCCAATTTGTTCCCTACCTACTGTTTTTGGTAGTCTTGCTCCCCTCCAATCAATTCATCTCCAAGATGATGAGATTCTATTTTTAAAAATGTAGATTGAATCATAACTCTCCTGAAAGTCATCTAATGATTTCCCTTTATATAGAGAATAAAGATCTAGTTACTTACTATGACTTGCAGAATAACTCATCAATAATTCTGACATATTTCCTGTTCCAGACTCTGGATATCTTCTAATACATTATTCTGTCTTATTTCTAGATTTTCACCTATGTATAGAACTCAAAACCCTTTACTTCATTTCTGGCCTGATTGGCATTACTCCTACATTTATGGTACTGTCAGATTAAGCATGCTTCTCCTTAAAGTAAATGAGGAAGAATAGAGGTACAGTTAACATAGAAAAATTGGTTTAGTTGAGTTTGAAAGTGATACATTCATAAGGTTATGCTATTACCCATATATATTTGAATTGTTCTTTATGAGATATTTAGCCTGTGGGAGAAAGAGTGACCATAATCAATGCTCTCATTGGCTTATAACATACAAACTTTTTAGATTGGCTATCTAATCAAAACTATGCCAAACACTAAAGCAATGGATTCAGAGCATTTTCTTTAAAGAGGAATCCAATGTCATGTTATTATGTTTCTTATCAATATATCTTAAATGCTTAACAAACCTAATTTCTGGTCAGATATTCTTAATAAAGCAAGCCCTAAATAGAAGCTGATTTCTACTATTAATTGGTTCTTAGTGGAACCAATTAACTGCCAAATATACATAAAGTGAAATGATAAGACTGACTATCAAATGACTTTTGTTGCTGTTGCTATTATACAGCACCTTTTAAATGTAAAATGAAAAATTTTAAATACTGATTAGATGAAAGAAATATTTTTTCTTAATTTTGTATTATAATTTGTTACACTTGTCTCTTGCTTTTTTATTTTAACATTTAAACAGGAGGCTTCAACTATATGAGGATTAATTTAGAATCTAAAAATGGAATTTATCTCTAGCTTGTAATAGTATTTGGACTAACACTCAAGTAGATAGGTGGATAAAAATTGTGATTCCTATAATTTTCTTCTGTTGTATTCTGATTAGAGTTTATGTTTTGATTTAAACCTTAAGAACTCCCTCTTTGTTTTTTGAAATAAAATTATAGAACTTTAGGTCATTAATTCACTTGGTTGCTATTTTTGTCTGGATTTCCAGATCATTGCTTGATGACTTTCCAAACTGTGGGTTCATAATCTTGTGATTTATCAGAGTTTCAACTTTTCTAGATTGCTGACTCTGAAATATTTGTCTTCAGATTCTAACCTGTATCCTGTTTTCCATCTCATTGTTGTTATCTTTCAAGTTTTGCAAAGCCAATATTATTATTAAGAAACACATGAAGACTCACCCAAACCTCCCTTGTATTTTCTGTCCTTTTTCCTACATGAAATACATAGTTCTTTAATTATTATATATATCATGCAATCAATCGATAATTTAAAGTTTGAAAAAAAAAAGTAAAAAATCCTCTAAGCCATCTCTTTCGGTTCACTCACACACACACACACACACACACACACACATATATATATATATATGTATATATATATCCACAGAAACAGTTTATTTAATTTCTATAAGCATTACAGATTCTGGAAGTGAAAGTCACTCAGTCATGTCCAACTATTTGTGACCCCATGGACTGTATAGTCCATGCAATTCTCCAGGCCAGAATACAGGAGTGGGTAGCCTTTCCCTTCTCCAGGGAATCTTTCCAACCCAGGGATTGAACCCAGGTCTCCCGCATTGCAGGTGGATTCTTTACCAGCTGAGCCACAAGGTAAGCTCAAGAATACTGGAGTGGGCAACCTATCCCTTCTCCAGTGGATCTTCCCGACCTGGGAATCGATCAGGGGTCTCCCACATTGCAGGCAGATTCTTTACCAACTGAGCTATCACTTACAAGTGTTAGAAGTTTGTAAAAGTAGTCAGTACTTTACCTTCCATATATCAGATAAACAGCCACATTGTCAAAGAGTAACTTGCTGGTGTAGAATATAAACTTTGGTCATTTTTGTTGTTTGTTTTTACTTTGTTTTAATTCATTTTTTAATTGGAGGAAATTGCTTTACAATGATGTGTTGGTTCCTGCTGTAAATGCAATTCAACCATGGCTATACATATACTCCTTCTCATCCTCTTAAGCCTCCTTCCCATCCCCTCATCCCACCCCTCTAGGTCATCAGAGTGCCAAGCTGGGCTCCCTGTGCTATACAACAACTTCTCACCAGCTATAAGGTGGTGTATATATGTTGATGCTACTTTTTCCTTTTGTTTCACTCTTTTCTTCCCCCACTGTGTTGACAAGTCCATTCCCTATATCTGCATTTCATTTTGGATGCCTAAAAACAGTAATCTTTTTCTCAAAGCAAGCTCATATTTATGGCTTTCTTTTGAATAGATTGCATGAAAACCTTTTAGGAGAGTCAGATTTAGAAGTGCAAAGACTTTTTGTGTTAGTTTGCTTCCATACCTCTCATTCTCTGCAACATGAGAGGGTGTACAGCACTCTAATGCAATTCTATATTAGATGATTATACTCGAAGTCCTCAAGAGGACATGTAGATACTTTACTAAAAATAGACAAAAGAAACAGTGGAAACACTGTCTCAGATTTAACTCTCTTATAGATTCTATTTTAGAAATTCCTATTTAATCAATTTTATTCCTCACGTTATCAATGCAGTCAACTTCCTTTCCTACTTTTATGTGGCAATCATTAATTCTTCTTATTCTATGCTTGATATTTTTCTTGCATATGGAGATTTAGTCTCATCCCATAAGAGCTACATTGGATCATTTTATTTTCTGTATCCAATAAACCACACATGGAAGTAATGTGTGACTCTTCTAGGCAGACCCTTAAAAGTTGTTCACTTTATACTAGCTTTCCTGCCTCTCTAACCATGGTAATATGTTTGAGGTTAAGCTTTTGTCTGCCTGAATCTCTGAATACCTATGATAAGCAGAGAATTTTGTTTGACCTGTGATAGAAATGTATAAAGAAATAATTTTTTTTGTTTTAATCCATTTAAATTGGTATTTGTTTTGTTCTTTTCACAGCCATATATTCAAATCTTTACTGAATTAGAGTTTCCATACCAACCTCCATTCTCTACTTATTCAACTTTTCTATACATAATCATCTCAATCATCTCTCTAAAGCTCAGCTCCCACCATGACTTCAAAATACTATGTATTTCCTCACTAAGGTAAGTTGAATACAAAATTTTTGGCTCTAAATTTGAGATTTTTATATTCTCATCAATGCCACTTTGGCAGAAGTTGTAAAATATTTGGATACATTGGATAAAAGCAGAAAAGAAACAAATCACAATTTGGCAAGTTTTAATTCTGCAACATTTGTTGAAAATGGTGTACAAGGCTGACCGAGTCAACAGAAGGATTATTCTCACAAAAGAATCACTGATATTGGAAAAAAATATTACTGTCTTAGTCTGTTTATGTTGCTACAACAAAAATACTATTGATTGTGTGGCAATGAGTCTCCAGATATTACTAGCACATCAAAAGATTATAGAGGCATGCAAATTAAGCAAAATGGGTAGAATTTTAGAGAAACTCAACAAAAGAAAATGTACTATTATATGAAGGTCTTTTCTTTTCTTTAAGTATTACCTTCTTAAACTCCTAATTAAAGTTTCTAAAAATTCAGAAATTTTTCTTTCAATTTGCTCTCTTTTCTAAAAGGATTTTCTAATCATAGATAAGGATTTATTTACTCTTTAATCAGTTCTTTAGCATTCTGTTTATAGCTGTCATAGTATTCTTCCATTCACAGACTTGTTATAATACATATTCATTGTATTTCCTTTATAAATATTTTCTATTTTTTTGAGTGATTACCATATATTAACCTTTTTCCAGTCAAATCCAGTAACTTGCTTATTGTTAACCTTTAATAAATTTCTACAAACTGATAATAGTGGTTGAACTAATCATCTAAATTTTAAATAAAAATAATATACCATGATATCTTCCTTTTGCACCTGGGATCTAGTCTCCAGTCTTCATCATTTTCTGTTTATTAAGTGGATGACATAAATAGGCTGTGTCATCCACTACCTATGCAGAGTCATCAAGAATGAGATTAGTGCCTTATGAAAGATACCTGGAGAGTCCCCATCTCCCTTCTGCCATGCCAGGACACAGGGGAAAGAGGGCTGTCTAGGAACCAGAAAGCAAGAGTTCGCCAGACATGGAAGGTGATCAGGTGGTTTGATCTTGAGATTTTCAGCCTTCAGAATTGTGAGAAATAAATGTTGGCTTTTTCTAAGTTTCTTGCTTCTATGGCAACAAATTAAGACAGAAATCAGTACCAAGAAGTGAGTGTATAACTATACACTCACTACAACAAACACCAAAAAAATGTAGAAGTGACTTTGGAAGTGCTGGTTGAGGCTGAGGCCAGAAACGTTTTGAGGTGCATGACAGAGCCTATCATACCATAAATAGACCTTTAAGGAGATTCTGGTAATAGCTCAGAAAGAGAAGAAGACAGCTGTGGTGAAAGTCTTAGTCTGCTTAGAGAACACATGAAAGTGAAGTGAAACTGAAAGTAGTCAGTCGCTCAGTTCTGTCTGACTCTTTGCAAACCCATGGAGTGTAGCCCACCAGGATCCCCTGGCCATGGAATTCTCCAGGCAAGAATACTGGAGTGGGTAGCCATTCCCTTCTCGAGGGGATCTTCCTGACTCAGGGATCAAACCTAGGTCTCCTGCATAGCAAGCAGGTTATTTACCATCTGAGCCACCAGGGAAGCATAATCCTAAACAGAATATCAATAGAAATATGGACAATAAAGGCCACTCTGATGAGAGCTCAGACAGAAATGAGGAACGTGTTTGACACTGGGGGAAAGGTGTTTCTTGTTATAAAGTGGAAACAAACTTAGCTGTATTGTGTTCATGGGCTGGTGTTTTGTGGAAGGTAGAAATTACAAGAAATGAAATTGGATGTTGGCTGAAGAAATCTTTAAGCAAAGTGTTGACTGAATGACCTGGTTTTTCCTGAAAGCGTATCATGAAATGTGAAATGAGAACGATGACCTGAAGATGAAATTGTGAGTTGAAAAGGAAAGAGAGCTATAACATTTGGACAATTTTCTTGAAGGGCTTTCCAGGTGCTTCAGATGATGAAGATTCCTCCTGCAATGTGGGAGACCTGGGTTTGATCCCTGGGTTGGGAAGATCCCCCGAAGAAGGGAACAAATACCCTCTACAGTATTTTTGCCTAGAGAATTCCATGGAGAGGGGAGCCTGGCTGATTATAGTCCATGGGGTTGCAAAGAGTCAGACCGGACTGAGTAAGCATGGCTTGAAGGAATGAGAGAACCTGTTTGGGAGAGAATACAGGGTGGGGCCACATGACCACTGAAAGATTAGTCAGGCCTCTTAACGGAAGGCAGGGACTGCTGTCCAAAGCAATGGAAGAATAGCCCAAAGGCATTTCAGAAATTACCAGGGCTGCCCCACTTCTCAGGGGCTCTGAGTTCAGTGTTCGTGGGCAGACAGGGTTTCAAAGGAGAGACTGCTGGCCCTTATGGAGCAGGTCCTTCTGGCACCATCTCCCATGGCAGGCTCCACTTCCTGTGTCTGGAGCAAGCCCGGGTTGGCTTTCCTGGCCTTACTGAAGGACAGGCACAGTAGCCACCTCCCCAGAGGGAGCAGGTAGTGACCTTTGGCAGTGTCTTTAATGCTTTCTCTGTTGGCATACAGAGCATAGGAGCTGGGCCCAGGGGCAAGGCTGCCTTGACCTAGATTTCAGCCGGTAGTGCCCCTGCAGAGAGCCCTGGAGAAGGCCAAGCCAGCTCAGAGAGTCCAAACAAGAAGAGCTCCCTTCTCCCCTGGGGAAATGCAAGTGAGAGGTTTCACTTGGAAGAACAGCAGAAGCAGAATTAGAAGAATTGCAGGCAAAACACTCTAGTTCCCAAGAGCTAAGGAGGTAAGACCACAACCCCAGCTGGTATTATTTTTGAGCCTGAAGATTTAATGTTTTTTGTTCTATTACATTTTAGATTTCTCAAAATCACTCCTTTCTTTCACTCCTTCATTCTCATTTCTCCCTTTGGGATTAGTAATTTCTATCCTAACCCTGTTTCACAATTATGCTTTAGAAGTACTACGCCAATTCACAGCTGCGAAGGAATATGCTTCAGGAATTATACCTTGAGTCTCACCCATTCTGATTTGGACAACATTTAGATTAGACTTTGGACTTTAGACTTTTGAGCTGAGGCTGGAAAAATTTAAGACTTTGGGAAATATTTCAATTGAATGAATGCTTTTTGTGTATGACAGGGACATGAATCTGTGGACCCGACACCAGAATGCTAGAGACAACAGTTGTGTCCCCCCAGAATTCATATTCTGAAACCTAGTCCCAAAGTAATGTTATTCGGAGCTGGAATCTTTCAGTGATTAGGTCAGGAGAGCAGAACCCTTCCTCCCCATGAAGACCCAGTGAGAAGATGGCCATCTATCTTCCAGGAAGTGGAACAGACAACTAGGAAGTGGCTGTCACCGGACACCAAGTCTGTTGATGCCTTGATCTTGGACCCAGTGAGAAGATGGCCATCTATCTTCCAGGAAGTGGAATAAACAACCAGGAAGTGGCTGTCACCAGACACCAAAACACCAAATGAACCAGGAGGTGGCTGTCACCGGACACCAAATCTGTTGATGCCTTGATCTTGGACCACCAGCCTCTAGAAACTGAGAAATAAATTTCTGTTGTTTACAAACCACTCAGTCTATGGCATCTTGTCAGAGCAGCACAAACAGACACCCTGAAAGAATATCAAAGTAAGGTAAAAGAGTGGTTCACCCATGTATTTCGCTTACTCTCTGTGTGACCTCTATGGGCTGGCTGTGTTCCTGTGTGAAATTCATTACTTCAAGTACACTGAAGTACACTGTACTCCACAAGTACATTGTTTTGCATTTCTGTATTCTAGTAATGGGAGGTCCCCTTGTCCTCACAAAGACACTCATAGCACCATGTGGCTAAACAACAGTTCATGCACTATCTTCTCCCTCTCAATACTCATCTACTCTTTGTAAATGACCCCCTGAATTATCCTGTTAATTATCTTACTGGGGGTGGGCTATCTGTTTTATGATAAGTTGCTGGCTGATACAAGTTTAGCTAAATATGGTTTAGTTGCTAAATATTTAGAGTTAAAATGATCTCCATAGGAAAATATTTCAAAAATTTGAGACACATATTCATACCATTTGGGCTTCCCTGGTGGTTCAGACGGTAAAGAATCTGCCTGCAATGCAGGAGACTTGGGTTCAATCCTGGGATTGGAAAGATCCTCTGGAGAAGAGAATGGTAACTCACTCCAATATTCTTGCCTGGCAATCCCATGGAAAGAGGAGGCTGGTTGGCTACAGTCCATGGGGTTGCAGAGAGTCAGATACAGAGCAATTAACAAACAAATATACCATAATCAGTAAATATATCTGGGGGCCAGAATGATAAATTAAATATGAAAAAATGCTGCTAATATTGTTTAACTTGCTGTTAAAATGCTTAAATATTAATAAAATCACACCTAAGATATCATCCATAGGTATATTTCTACCATAAAAATAGTACCAAACCTTAGAGTGAGGCAGCAGTCTCTACAAAACTTGAAAATGAGAATCAAGAATTTAGTCACACCTTCATTTGTCATGTGTTTGTGACATATCCTAATCCCTTTTCAGTTGCACTACAGGTCTTGACTTCTCTCAATAAATCTAGCTACAGTGATCAACTCTTTGGGGAATTTTAAGCATATCTTTTTTATATACTAATCCAAAAATGATTGTCATTAAAATAAAAGAGCCATTATCTTTTTATTAGCTGCACCATTCTATCTCATCACAAAGGAGGTCAGAATGTAATGAAATGTCTCACACCTCAGGTTTTGAATGAGACAGCAGAGAGATTAAGAACAAGAGGACCATGATGCATTTCATATCAGAAAATATATTCACAAGCGATCCTCAAATTTGTCCTTTGAGGTTATGCAGTTTTACTAAGCGGCCCAGGTAGATTTACTTCTTTTTCTACTGTCAGAAGTAAAAAGTTATATCTTGTCTTAACACAAAAAAGAAAGAAAGAAACCCTACATCCTTCAAACTCTTTTAAGGACTCTTTTTCTTTCTATCTACAGATATACACTCACTTAGCAATGGGAATTATGACACACTTTGCCTATTTATTCCCTGATAACAATGTTTTGAATAGCAATGAGTTAATTTAGAATTTATGATAATCTTTAGAATACTTTATACACTCACTACAGTTGTTATGATTCACCTATCATTTAAATATTTCAACTTTTGTGTGTGGGTATGTCTGTCAATGTTATTCTTATCTAGTTAGTAATATCTTGGTTCCCAAATCAATTTTAAGCTTATTTAAAACAAGAACCTCTATTATATTTTATTTAACTCAGTATTTCATCTGACAAGCACAATCACATACAAGAAAACAATGGTCCATAAAAATATTAATAATGATAATATTTGTTGAATAATCTGTTTGTATTAAATTTTAATTAGCAATATATTTATTTATTTTAATCCTTGTTTCAACCCTATGAAAAAGCTTTTTTTATTTCAGAAATACTAGGATGTTTTAATTAAGAATTAAAGATCATCGAGATTTGGAAACTTGACCATTTTCACATGACCATTTCACGAATGAAAAAGCCTACAGTTTCAATACTATTGTATTGACAAATACTTGATATAACTATTAGAAAAAACTGGTTTATTTTACTCCATTTCTCCAGACAGTGGGACTAATCAATGACTCTTTTTTGGCCCCACTGACCAGTGATCAAATCCATGCCCCTTGCCGTGGGAGCACAGGCTTAACCACTAGACTGCCAGGGAGGCCCCATATTTGACTCATTAAAAAACAAACAAATAAAACCCCACATTTTCTCAGCTAAAACTTTCCCAATCATCTGTAAATGTTATGTCATGCCATGCGTTTGATCCCATGGTTAGCTTATCTTAATAAATTAAGTGCTGTTATAATGTATATGGGAGGCTTGCTTGTAGCTCAGATGATAAAGAATCTACCTATGATACAGGAAACCTGGGTTCAATTCCTGGGTCGGGAATATCCTGGAGAAGGGAATGGCAACCCACTCCAGTATTTTGCCTGGACAATCCCCATGGACAGAGGAGCCTGGCTACCTTACAGTCCATGGGTTCACAAAGAGTCAGACACGACTAAACAACTAACACTTCATCATGTATGTGTGATCTCATTTATTTAAAACTTAAGAAAATAAGTATTAATCAACCTCAGTTGTTGTTAACAGCAATATTTCAGAGATTCAGCTCTTTCTATAAGACATCACAAAAATTTAGCTATCACACAAATATTTTATTATAATATTTGCAAGTATTTGCATATATCTTAATTTCTATTTTACAGCAATATAATGAAAATATAACAACTTGATTTCAGTGTTTTCATCAGATATCTGATGATCACATAAGAAAACATTTTGCTGAGAATGATGAAAGATAAGAATATACTGCATATTAAGTCTTCTGAATTATTTTAAAAAACAAATTACAATTGAAAATTATTACATTATTCAGTATTATTTAAAACAACCTTTGTATTAAACAACTGAGAAAAAGTATACTGTATGTCTTTTATTTTCTCAAAACTGTTAGCACTCATCAATATTGTAAGCAGATGGATTTTCAGTATTATTTATTTATAATAAATTAGTAATTTAATATGATCATTTTTTCACCTTATACTTAATAACATTTGGTATTCCTTCCTTCATTAGGATTAAAATACACAGAACCAAATATATATAAAATATGTTCAATGTAAAATCAACTTTCTCAATGGGGTATTTTCCTAACTCAATTCATCCAAACACCTGGGGTACTGTGTTATACAGATGCATCTAGAGAGGGCCATACAGTGTAATTGTTAGAAGCTGGAACACAAATTTCCAACTTCTATTTATGCATCTATAAAACTGTCCTTTAATACTCAGTAGTATAAATCATTTTGTTATAGCTATTTAAAATTTTAATTAATTCAATAATCCACTCCATGAATTTGTGCTATGAATAGATTCTTCTTTACTTTCCTCCTAACTTATTTTCAGATATGATTCTTATTTTCCTGCCACATTCTAAGGACTCAAATTGGAATGAGAAGCAAATAAAATAATAGCAATAAATAATATCTCCTGGGGAAAGTTAATAAAAATTCTTTATTACCCTGTTGGTTGATGATAAAGTATTTTTGTTTATCTGATCTCTTTAAAACTCAAAAAATAAAATGATAGAAATTTGCAGGCAGAAAAATTGCTTTTTTAATGTTCCATTAACATTGCAGTTCGTGACATCAGAGAATATTTATACTTGCATTTTTCTTCTGCTTCTGACTGGAATTGCAAAGATGTCTCTTTTAGTAAGACAATTAAATGTTCAGCCATAGTATAAACTTTGACATGAATAACATCTGACACACAATAAGTAGTTAATTAATATCCATGCAATGAATAAGTTAATAAGCATAAAATATGACAGATCTAACATCCTACACAAAATATACTAAATATGATTGGTCTCTTTTCTTAGTCTAGTAAATTCTGTTGGCTTAGAGCATTATAAATCAGAGTCTATGAAAACTAAAAAATATGTGACTTTAGGATAAATGACAACCTTAACTCAATTTTACTTCTTTCATAATGTAGTATTTATAAATGCCTATTACAATTTGTATACACTAGTCCCAATCATAGTCTAATTAAGTGATGTCTGAATGATGGCAAAGTTTGCAATTTTGATACTATATACATACTATAAAATGTGGAGCATGCAGAAAAACTTAGCTGAGAAATGAGCAGTAATTAAGATTTTCTAGAAGGTGGGAAACTAAAGAAAGATAAGAAATATTAAAACTAAAAAATAAAAGATATAATTTGCAACAATCTTCTATGCTTACCTTTTCTTCATTACATTCATCCTTTAACCAGTAATTTTTATGCATACGTGTGCTTAGTTGCTCAGTCATGTCCGACTCTTTGTGACCTCATGGACTGTAGCCCACCAGGTTCCTCTGTTTATGGGCTTCTCCAGGCAAGAATACTGGAGTGAGTTGCCATTTCCTTCTCCAGGGCATCTTCCCGACTCAGGGATCGAACACGGTCTCCTGCACTGCAGGCAGATTCTTTACTGCTGCTGCGGCTGCTGCTAAGCCGCTTCAGTCGTGTCCGACTCTGTGCGACCCCATAGATGGCAGCCCACCAGGCTCCCCCGTCCCTGGGATTCTCCAGGCAAGAACACTGGAGTGGGTTGCCATTTCCCTCTCTGCTTTACTGCTGAGCCACCACTTAAATGTTTGAAACTATGTAAAGAAATTAAAAAACGCTTACTCCTTGGAAGGAAAGTTATGACCAACCTAGACAGCATATTAAAAAGCAGAGACATTACTTTGTCAGCAAAGGTCCATCTAGTCAAGGCTATGGTTTTTCCAGTGGTCATGTATGGATGTGAGGGTTGGACTATAAAGAAAGCTGAGCGCCGAAGAATTGTTGCTTTTGAACTGTGGTGTTGGAGAAGACTCTTGAGAGTCCCTTGGACTGCAAGGAGATCCAACCAGTCCATCCTAAAGAAGATCAGTCCTGGGTGTTCATTGGAAGGACTGATGCTAAAGCTGAAACTCCAATACTTTGGCCACCTCATGCGAAGAGTTGACTCATTGGAAAAGACCCTGATGCTGGGAGGGATTGGGGGCAGGAGGAGAAGGGGTCGACAGAGGATGAGGTGGTTGGATGGCATCACAGACTCAATGGACATGGGTTTGGGTAGGCTCCGGGAGTTGGTAATGGACAGGGAGGCCTGGCGTGCTGCAGTTCATGGGGTTGCAGAGTCAGACACGACTGAGCAACTGAACTGAAAGAACTTGAGTATGAATTATCCTTAAAAAAGTTAGAGCTATTCAAGTGTTTTAGGAGCTTAAAACATGATTCTAGAATGATTGTAGAAGACATGAAGAAATGAATTTGAGGAGGTAGACCACAGAGAACAGATCAATCAGGACTTTACCACAATAGTAACAAACAAGCTGGGGGAGAGTCTTGAAAAATGGCAGAGAAAAATAAGCAATTTCAATGAATTTCCTTTATGACAGTCAACTAAAATATGCAAATCCCAGGGCCGTATATATGAAGGATTGAAGGAAAAGTAGTTTTCCATATAGGGGTAGTAACATGTGAGATTACATGTCTCTATAATATAATTTTGTCTGAACATGCATATGTATTTCGCAGTTCCTGGGACTGGTTGGTTGTCCAGTGAAAGCGTCTGAAAAAAAATTCAAGCTGATGAAATTTCCGTGGATCTAATTAATTTCCTAAATTATTTTCAAGGTTTTGATAAATAGTTCTGAAGTTTAAATAGTATGACAATGAAGAAACGGTGCTATAGATCAAGAGCCGCAACCTCTGGGAACTAATGCCTGTTAATCTGAAGTGGAGCTGATGTAATAATAATAGAAATAAAATGCACAATAAATGCCATATGCTTGAATCATCCAGAAACCATTTTTCCATCACCTGGTCCATGGAAAAATTGTGTTCCATGAAATCAATCCCTGGTGCCAAAAAGACTGGGAACCACTGCTATAGAATATAAACTTTTGAATTTTAGACGAAGGTTTTTATTTTTTATGTTTTAATGCTCTTGATTTGCCCTGTATGTGGTTTATTTGTCTGATTATCCATCTATATCTGTCTCTCAGTTAATAGCTCAGCTATTGTTTCTTTATTTTGTTGCTGACTTCCCTGAAGCCTTTAATTGTGTACAGGTGCCAGGATTTAAATCTAAATGGAAAATTATGATACAATATGGTTTGTGCAAAGTGGGTACCTGGATCAAATACAGTTTTTGCTTATTCTGATATTCCTAGTTTTAGTAGACATAGCCATCTGCTGCTTAAAATCTTCCAGTGAAGAATTATTTTAATAAGATATGAAACAGGTGAATGGTACATGCAATGTTAGTTTATTACTGTAATTCCATTAATTGTAACAAGTTTCTGAAGATACCTCTTTTATTTGGCTTTATAAAGATGCATTTAGCATGTAGTTAGTAGTCAATGAATGCTTGTTATTTTAATTATATAACATATATTACCACAAAAATAACTGAATAAAAGAATAGTTCAATATTTAACAGTTTTAAAATAATTATCAAAATATTTCACAAATACAGCTATTTTAGAAAATTGTTTTGAATTTGAATGTTGACATGTCCTCTGACCTAGTAATTTCACTTCTATGTGTATATACAAATGTGTACATACATGGAAAATGAAATGCATAAGAATGTTTTTTAGGCATAAATTTTAATAGTTCAAACTGTAAGCAAATCAAATATTTTAATACAATGGTTAAAATGGATATAGTATATGTATGTTATATATTATATTTATTATAAATAATATATATGAGACATACAGTTACAGAAATAGATATATAATATATGTGCAGTTACAAATAGACATATCAAGGTTATAATGGATAAATACAAAATAAAATATTCAGAACTATGTTAGTGCATGATTTTTTAAATTATTGCATTATTAATCTCAATTGCCTCATACCTCCTCAAATTGTAGGTAATATTAATAGATTCTTGTGCATTTATCTAAGGCAAGAAAATGCTTGCACAAGCACATTTCTTTTTCCTCTTTTTTTTTTTTTCTTTTCTGTACTTGGTATTCCAATCAAATGACACTATTTGACTTTCAATATTATAGAGGAGATGATCCATGGACTCACTTTACTTCCCATCTTTTTTGTTCTTCCTCATCTAATTTGTTTTAATTTGATCCATATCCACATGGTTAGAAGACATAACATTTGCAATCTTTCTGTTGCTTTAATATTCATATTTGTTTTAATATTTATTCTTCATATAAATATATTCAATTATCACTGCTTGTCCTTTAGCTGTAATTTCCCAAGTCATTTCTTGATTGCTTAAAGCTCATCCTCCAGTAATTTCCCAAGACAGTCTCATGAGCAAAAAATGAGTTCTTGCATGTTTAAAATAATTTTTATATCAGCTTTATACTTTAGAAAGTTTGAACTGATTACAAAATCCATGGATCACACATTACTTAACTATACAGTAGGAGTAATTCAATTAGACTGTGGTCTTGAATGTTGCCTTTGAGAAAATTGAGACCAACTGAATTATTTTCCCTCATTAAGTAAAGTTTTTTTTTTAATATGATTTCATTTTTTGTGTACAATGATGTTATCTGACAGTTAACCACTTTTATTTAATTTTTCTAAAAACATTGAATAACATATCAATCTGTAGATTCATATAGTTGTATTCATAGAAGTATTGATATACGGCATAAATAAATAGATACTCATATGAATACACTTGTATATGCACATTATGTATATATGCATATATTTGCACACATACAAAAATGTGCATAAATAAGAATGTACATACATAGGTATAGTACAGTAACACAGCTAAACTAACATATACCCATTTTACTGTAAAAATCATTATTCCTGACCACTTAAAAGGAATAAAGAAGATCTAGAAATTTGCAGAGGCAGACAAGATATTGTTTGAAATATCATTATTTAAGAATGCCAAAAATGTTCTGCTCACTATTACTTAGATTGTCTTGTGAAAGAGTATCACCTTTAATCCAATAATTACAAAAAAATATATTGGAGAGAACATGGTTAGGGCTGAGACAACTGGATTTGAATCTTACATCCAGTAGTTACCTCCACAGAGTTACTTGCATTCATTTCTAGGGCTCTATTTTCACTTCAATAAACAACAAAATATAGTTCCATATATGTGCTATGAAAAAATAATGGTCACGTTGTTATCTCTAACTGGTAACTATTATTACTCTTCAATCACACTTTTCACATTGAAATTTAAATTGTAGCCATATCTGAAAATGTCAGATACTTGTCAGATTCACAATAATCTAATTTTAACTGCTTATTAATTGCTATAATTATTCATGCATTGTTATAAAGCAAATATTTATTAATTTCTATTCCCCATATACTTAAGTAAGACATTGTTTTTACTTTCAATATGCTTCCAAACTCATGTAGGAGACAAAAATCAACAGAAAATTTAATCTGAGGCAATCAATTTCAATATATATATAAGTAAAAACATCTCAGTTGTGAAAGAGAAACTCTGTGTTAGTTTTGTAAGTCTTTGGAAATGAGGGCGATACAGTTTCCTGCAAAATGTAAAGGTGATTACTAGCTCACGGGAATGGAGAGAGTGTGTTGGAGACAGGAAGAAGATAAAAAAACTAGAAATGCCACAGTAGCTATGGCTAGGGCATATAGGTTATGATAAGTAGAGTCATGGAATTCAATGCCATCTTCTTCATAAAAAGTGGATATTACGCTAAAGATGAGAAGATGCTGACAGACTTTAAAAACATTCAGGAAGACCTGAAGTATTAAATTATGTATTTTTGAATTACCACTCTGAATTCTGAATGAGTGAAGACACTGAATAGAGACTAGCTTGGCTATAGTTTGGGAGACTTAGTAACAGGCCATTTTAATTATTTAGACAAGAGATGACCATCACTCAGTTCAGTCTCTCAGTCCTGTCCAACTTTTTGTGACCCCATGTACTGTAGTGCGCCAGGCTTCCCTGTCCTTCACCATCTCCCAGAGATTGCACAAACTCATGTCCATTGAGTCAGTGATGCCATCCAATCATCTCATCCTCTGTCGTCCCCTTCTCCTCCCGCCTTCAATCTTTCCCAGCATCAAGGTCTTTTCAAATGAGTTAATTCTTCACATCAGGCCTTATAGAGATGACCATAAGCGTAATTTAAGGAATGGAAAATTCAAATAAAAGTAGTTGATTTTATCACATATTAATGCATGTCTGTGGAATCTAGAAAATGGTACAGATAAAACTATTTGCAGGGCAGGAATAGAGAAGAAGATGTAAGGAATGGATGTGTGGGCACTGCAGGGGTTTGGATGACTTGGAAGATTGGAATTAACATATATGCTGTCAAGTGTAAAAGAGACAGCCAAGTTGGAACCTACGGTATAGTGCCGGGAGCTCAGCTCTCTCCTCGATGATGACCTAGATGGATGGAGTGTGGGCAGGGTAGAAGAGGGATATCCAAGAGGGAGGGAATATAAGTGTACATGTAGTTGGTTCACCTTGTTGTATGGCAGAAACTAACACAAACTTGTAAAGCAACTACACAACAATTTAAAATAAAATAAAGTAGATGATTTCAACTTCACACATTGCTGATGGTGTCTCATATAATACAACCACTTTAGAAAAGTTTTACAGTATAATATAAAGTTAAATATATATCTATCTTTGATTAAGCAATTTTATTCATAGATTTTGAGCCAATTACATATATATATGCATATACACATATGGACTTCTATATCTATTTCTCAAAACTGTTATATATGTGTATGCATGCATGCATGCTAATTGGCTTCAGGTGAGTCTGACTCTTTGCGACCCTGTGAACTGTAGCCCACCAAGCTCCTCTGTCCATGGAATTCTCCAGGCAAGAATACTGGAGGCGGTTGCCACGCCCTCCCCCAGAGGATCTTCCTGACCCAGGGATTGAACTCTTGTCTCTTAAGTCTCCTGTATTAGCAGGCAGGTTCTTTACCACTAGTGCCACCTGGGAAGCCATATATATATATGCGTGTGTGTATATATACATATATGTATAAAACACAAAATATTTATAAGAACATTCTTAACAACTTTATTCATAGTAGCTGCAAACTAAAAACAATGAGAAGACAAGAAAATGTATCAAGAGAAGGATAAATAGACAAACTGTTGCATAGTCATATGGTAAAATATTACTCAGCAATGAAAAGATGATACTGACATGTGTAACTTAATGGATTAAATCCACATACTTTATATGGACAGGAGAACAGATATACATGCACACACATATAAGAATATTATAGTATTACTCAATTAATATGAAATATCTCAATTCCTTCAAATGTGACCCCCTCATTTACTATAAAACTGTTCCCAATTTAGATATTCAGTTGCTGTAATATTCAAAGTTAATAGAGCCAACAAAACAGAAAAAAAAAAAAAGAGTGAATTACATTAGCAAGCACACCCCAAAGGGCAAAATTTAAATATTATGGCTGAAATGCAAGTGGCTAATTTGACTTAACACAAATGTGGAGTAATAATGGGATAGTAAACACAGTTACATGAAACAAATTGTTAAGACCAGTATTTCAGGTGGCATATATCTATAAGAACTAGATCATATTATGCTCTTTGATTCTCTAGTTTCTTGTCCCCAACAGAGTTGTCAATTGTAACCATGATGCTCCCCTAAACCCAACCATGACATGTGCTGTCTTTGAAACCTCCTCTTACCAAAATCATAATCTGATTGAATGCATCATCTCATTTATCAGTCCTTTCCTTTTTTTTTTTTTAATCAATCCTTTCTTAATACAAGCCTGAAGTTGCTAATTTCTTTTAAATACTGAAAAGTAAACCTTGGTCTCATTCTTGGAGAAAATCTCTACAAGACAGTTTCCCCAGCATGACCCTTTGTCCTCTTCTCTGTACAGCAGTTCCCTTTCTGCACTTCACTATATTTACTGTCTCTTCTCAATATTTTTCCTCTAAGATTCTTTATTAGGGATATTTTTTTCATGTCTGCATGTGGAATGAGAACACCCATTTGAAACCACTAACTTATACCTTTATTAAAATGTCACAATATGAACAGCTTTGTAATGAGTGCCATAGGGGAACACAATTAGATTTCAGAATTTATAGGGAAGATTGACAAAGAGTAAGTACAGATTTGTACTGAGAATTGTTCGCTGTTCAAATTCTTGGGATATATAAAGATATTTAGATATATTAATATAGGACAGAAGTCATCAGATTAGAAGTCATTGATTGGGCAATCTTGTGTTTAACAAGACAGATGGGATTGAGAGTGGATGAATAGCTTGCAAGGGTCAAAGTGAAAATTGTTTAGTCTTTCTGGCATTGAGACACAAAAATGAACCTTGAATCTGATACATGCTGTTTCTGATATGTAAGTAAAGTATTTATTTTATTTAAGCCCTTGCTTCTAGGGATTTCCCTGGTGGCTCAGACGGTAAGCCCTTGCTTCTTCAGTATAAAGTATGAATAAAACTTTTCATAAATAGTTGAGCATATGGGAAAGATAATATGTGTACAATACTTAATAAATTGTCTGACCTATAAAAAACAAAACATGCAGTGGCAACATTTTTATTAATAAAAGTGTCTTTTGCTCTGTGTCTTAAATTGTCTCATATTAAATTCACCAGATACTTGATGAATCAAAGTTTTTAAAAAATTAGGAGACAAATCCTCTGTGGTACTTCTTCTATACTTTAATTCTAATTTGTATTATGAAGTTGTAGTGGCTCAAAGCTAATTTCCTTATGTTTAGTCTCTGACTTGTGTAAACAAATGTATATGTCAATGCCAGTCGAGACTTCCCTAAGATTAATCCTATTCCTTTTCAAAACCTTCAATGACTCCTTATTTTTACAGTAAAATACACTTCTTCAGTTTTGCATTCTTGATTTTCTGTTGAATTTATTGTCTAAAATAAATGCCCCTATTTGATTTCTAAGGCTCCTCCTATTTAATACATATACTTTCTGCAAACTATGCCCCATGATTTCTTGCATCTTTTCCTTTACTTAAATATTATCTTTATGCAGAATTCTTTTCTTTTTCCATACAAGTTAAAATCATATATACACTGAAGCCTTCCAAATTATTATATTGTTGTCCTCAAAGATCTTCCATGATCTATAATACTGTAGTAAATCTCTCCCTAATCTGAGCATGTAATATGTAATTCCATAATATGCAATTTGTATTTTCAAACATGTAGGTACTTCTAAATTTATATTTTGTGTTAAGCCATCAATTAAGCCAAGTTCCTTGAGAATAGCAACTATCATTGATCCCTTTTTTTATTTCCTCAACTGGACCTAGATCACTTATGGATCTCAGTAACAGAATGTCAAAATATTTTTTCTGCCTCCAAGTGCTGACATCTTTCTAATATAATGCCATCTGCCTTCACAAAGCAAGGGCTGGCCATTCTACAGGATAATTGACTCAAAAATTAGAGTTGCAGGTTTCCACCATTTCTGACATTTTAAAAAAGGGGTTCAGATCATCTTTCTTTAGAATATCATTTATGGATATAGGATATCTCAGGTATTACGCCTATAAACACACACACACACACAAAACACTGAAGGTGAGAATCTGCAAATACACTTGTCAAATGCTGCAAGATTTGTTTTGTAAATGATTTGTGTCTCCATCAGATAAAATATTGTCAGTACCCATCCAAGGGCAGTTTTTGCAGTATAACAGTTTTCTCACATATCAGTCTTGCCATCACAGGAGTACAGTGGTTCACCATAAAAGCTGACCTGCTGGGTTATGTCTACTCTAAATAGTACTAATTGAATGACAAAAAGACTGCCAAGAGGTGTGACACTTAAAGGGAATTATTTTGCAGCCTTTAGGAGTGGTTTGCCTGTAATGAATGAAGTAGTCTGTGATCTATGATGAAAGTTTAACCAACATCTTCATTCATTGATGTGACTTTTACAGATTGAAATGCACATCTGTAAAATATAGTTTCGTGATACTAGTTTAGCAAGAATTTTTTTAAGATAAGACCATTTTAAATGTTTTTTCCTTTGCACCTATTCCTGTTGATGGATAAACAATATCATGGTACATCCCTAAGAAGTGGAAAACATCAAGACAAGCTACAAAGTCTTGATGTGGGAATATTTGATTGCCAGTGCTAGTTTCACAGCACTGTGATTTTTGGACAAGTTAATTAATTTTTAAAATTGTTTTCATAAACTGTAATATCATAAAAATAAAATATCTGCCTATATTATTTTCCATAAATGTAGGTAAGATTAATTGAAATAACAGATGTGAGTATGTTTTAGTTTGTGAACTATAAGGTGAGGTAAATACACTGGGAATATGTTAACTAAAATTGGAACATAATGAAAACCAGGGTGTGTGTGTGATGTTGTTTCTGACTCTCTGTGACCCTATGGACTGTAGCCCACCAGGCTCCTCTCTTCATGGAATTTTCCAGGCAAGAATATTGATAGGTTGCCATGTTTTCCTCTAGAGGATCTTCACGACCCAGGGATCAGATCCCTGTCTTTTGGGTCTCCTGCACTGGCAAGCAGAAATAGTAGAAATTTGAGACAATACTCAGCAGTTATAAAAGTAGGTAAGTATTTTGGGTTTATTTTTAAATCATTCTCACAAACAGTACTTCTCAAGAATGTATTGAATTTTCAGTGACTGAAAAAACCAGTATAAGATAGCAGATATCTAAAAGAATTCATGTATTAGGATAGATCAAATAAACACTTAAAAAAAAAAACTTTACAGTTCAAAGCAAATGAATAGGTTTCAGGGCATGGTAATAGACTAAACATAAGGAAGAACTCATTCTGAGTCATGATAAACCAAAGACATCAGAAGTCAGTTTTATAATGAGATAGCTATTAAATAGATTGTACAACACATATTTACCCTTCCCCCCAAATGAGAGAATTTATAAATAAGGAACAGGGTGTTTGCTATGATCAGTGCGTACTCTTGGCAGAACTCTATTAGCCTTTGCACTGCTTCATTCTGTACTCCAAGACCAAATTTGCCTGTTACTCCTGGTATTTCTTGACTTCCTACTTCTGAATTCCAGTCCACAATAATGAAAAAGACATCTTTTTTGGGTATTAGTTCTAGAAAGAATTCTAGTAGGATCAGTTCTAAAAAGAAGAATTCTACCAGCATCAGTTCTAGTAGGAAGGCAAGAAATACATGGAGTAACAGGCAAATTTGGCCTTGGAGTACAGAATGAAGCAGGGAAAAGGCTAATAGAGTTTTGCCAAGAAAACACACTGGTCATAGCAAACACCCTCTTCCAACAGCACAAGAGAAGACTCTACACATGGACATCTTCAGATGGTCAACACCAAAATCAGATTGATTATATTCTTTGCAGCCAAAGAGGAAGAAGCTCTATACAGTCAGCAAAAACAAGACTGGGAGCTGACTGTGACTCAGATTATGAACTCCTTATTGCCAAATTCAGACTTAAATGGAAGAGAGTAGGGATAACCACTACAATATTCAGGTATTCAGTTCAGTTCAGTTCAGTCACTCAGTTGTGTCCAACTCTTTGTGACCCCATGAACCACAGCACTCCAGGCTTCCCTGTCCATCATCAGTTGCCGGAGTCTACCCAAACCCATGTCCATTGGGTCAGTGATGGCATCCAACTATCTCATCCTCTATCATCCCCTTCTCCTCCTGCCCCCAATCTTTCCCAGCATCAGGGTCTTTTCAAATGAGTCAGCTCTTCGCATCAGGTGCCCAAAGTACTGAAGTTTCAACTTCAACATCAGTCCGCCCAATTAACACCCCCTGATCTGCTATAGGATGGACTGGTTGGATCCCCTTGCAGTCCAAGGGACTCTCAAGAGTCTTCTCCAACACCACAGTTCACAAGCATCAATTTTTCTGTGCTCAGCTTTCTTTGTAACCCAACTCTCACATCCATACATGACCACTGGAAAAGCCACAGCCTTGACTAGATGGACCTTTGTTGGCAAAGTAATGTCTCTGCTTTTTAATATGCTCTCTAGATGAGTCATAACTTTCCTTCCAAGGAGTAAGTGTCTTTTAATTTCATGGCTGCAATCACCATCTGCCATGATTTTGGAGCCCAAAAAAATAAAGTCTGCCACTGTTTCCACTGTTTAACCATCTATTTGCCATGAAGTGATGGTACCGGATGCTGTGATCTTAATTTTCTGAATGTTGAGCTTTAAGCCAACTTTTTCACTCTCTTCTTTCACTTTCATCAAGAGGCTTTTTAGTTCTTCTTCACTTTCTGCCATAAGCATGGTGTCATCTGCATATCTGAGGTTATTGATATTTCTCCCGGCAATCTTGATTCCAGCTTGTGCTTCTTCCAGCCCAGCATTTCTCATGATGTACCCTGCATAGAAGTTAAATAAGCAGGGTGACAATATACAGCCTTGACTCCTTTTCCTATTTGGAACCAGTCTGTTCTTCCATGACCAGTTCTAACTGATGCTTCTTGATCTGTGTACAGGTTTCTCAAGAGGCAGGTCAGGTGTCTGGTATTCCCATCTCTTTCAGAATTCTCCACAGTTTATTGTGATCCACACAGTCAAAGGCTTTGGCATACTTAATAAAGCAGAAATAGATGTTTTTCTGAACTCACTTGCTTTTTCGATGATCCAGCGGATCTTGGGCGATTTATCTCTGATTCTTCTGCCTTTTCTAAAATCAGATGAACATCTGAAAGAAAGTTCATGGTTCATGTATTGCTGGAGCCTGGCTTGGAGAATTTTGAGCATTACTTTACTAGCGTGTGAGATGAGTGCAATTGTGTGGTAGTTTGAGCATTCTTTGGCATTGACTTTCTTTGGAATTGGAATGAAAACTGACCTTTTCCAGTCCTGTGGTCACTGCTGAGTTTTCCAAGTTTTCTGGCATATTAAGTCGAGCGCTTTCACAGCATCATCTTTTAGGATTTGAAATAGCTTAACTGGAATTCCATCACCTCCAGTAGCTTTGTTCTTAGTGACGCATCCTAAGGCCCACTTGGCTTCACATTCCAGGATGTCTGGCTCTAGGTGAGTGGAGTGATCACACCATTGTGATTGTCTGGGTCATGAAGATATTTTTTGTATAGTTCTTCTGCGTATTCTTGGCATTCTGCATATTCTTTTTAATATCTTCTGCTTCTGTTAGGTCCATATAATTTCTGCCCTTTATTGTTCCCATCTTTGCATGATAATTTCACTTGGTATCTCTAATTTTTTTGAAGAGCTCTCTAGTTTCCCATTGTATTGTTTTCCTCTATTTCTTTTCATTGATCACTGAGGAAGGCTTTCTTATCTCTCCTTGCTATTCTTTGGACTCTGCATTCAAATGGGTATATCTTTCCTTTTCTCCTTTACTTTTCACTTCCTTCTTTTCTCAGCTATTTGTAAGGCCTCCTCAGACAGCCATTTTGCTTTTATGCATTTCTTTTCCATGGGATGGTCTTGATCCCTGTCTCCTGTACAATGTCACAAACCTCCATCCACAGTTCATCAGGCACTCTGTCTATCAGATCTAGTCCCTTAAATTTATTTCTCACTTCCACTGTATAGTAATAATGGTTTTGATTTAGGTCATACCTGAATAGTCTACTGGTTTTCCCTGCTTTCTTCAATTTAAGTCTGAATTTGGCAATAAGGAGTTCATGATCTGAGCCACAGTCAGCTCTCAGTCTTGTTTTTGCTGACTGTATAGAGCTTTTCCATCTTTGGCTGTAAAGAATATAATCAATCTGATTTTGGTGTTGACCATCTGGTGATGTCCATGTGTAGAGTCTTCTCTTGTGTTGTTGGAAGAGGGTTTTTGCTATGACCAGTGCCTTTTCTTGGCAGAGCTCTATTAGCCTTTTCCCTGCTTCATTCTGTACTCCAGGGCCAAATTTGCCCGTTATTCCAGGTAGCTCTTGACTTCCTACTTTTGCATTCCAGTCCCCTATAATGAAAAGGACATCTTTTTTGGGTGTTAGTTCTAGAAGGTCTTGTAGGTCTTCAGAGAGCCATTCAAGTTCAGCTTCTTCAGCGTTACTGGTCGTGGCATAGACATGGATTACAATAATATTGAATGGTTTGCCTTGGAAATGAACGGAGTTAATTTTGTTGTTTTCGAGATTGTATCCAAGTACTGCATTTTGGAGTCTTTTATTGACTATGATGGCTACTCCATTTCTTCTTAAGATATTCCTGCCCACAGTAGTAGATATAATGGTCATCTGAGTTAAATTCACCCATTGCAGTCCATCTTAGTTCGCTGATTCCTAGAATGTCGATGTTTACTCTTACTATCTCCTGTTTGACCACTTCCAATTTGCCTTGATTCATGGACCTAACATTCCAGGTTCCTATGCAATAATGCTTTTTACAGCATTGGACCTTGCTTCTATCACCAGTCACATCCACAACTGGGTGTTGTTGTTGCCTTGGCTTTGTCCTTTCATTCTTTCTGGAGTTTAGATTTAGGTCATTCAGGTATGAAAAGCAAAATGGTTGACTGAGTAGGCCTCACAAATAGGCCTTCATAGGCCTCACTTATGAAGAGAAGTGAAAGGCAAAAGAGAAAAGGAAAGATATATCCATATGAATGCAGATTTCCAAAGAATAGCAAGGAGAGATAAGAAAGCCTTCTTCAGTGATCAGTGCAAAGAAATAGAGGAAAACAATAGAATGGGAAAGACTAGAGATCTTTTCAAGAAAAGTAGAGATACCAAGCAAAATTATCATGCAAAGATGGGCACAATAAAGGACAGAAATAGTATGAACCTAACAGAAGCAGAGGATATTAAGAGGTGGCAAGAATACACAGAAGAGCTATACCAAAAAGATCTTCATGACCCAGTTAATCATGATGGCGTGATCAGTCACCTAGAGCCAGACATCCTGAAATGTGAAGTCAAATGGGCCTTAGGAAGCATCACTAAGAACAAAGCTAGTGGAGGTGATGGAATTCCAATTGAGCTAGTTCAAATCCTAAAATATGATGCTGTGAAAGTGCTCGACTTAATATGTCAGCAAATTTGGAAAATTCAGCGGTGGCCACAGGACTGGAAAAGGTCAGTTTTCATTCCATTCCCAAAGAAAGGCAATGCCAAAGAATGCTGAAACTATCGCACATTTGCACTCATCTCCCACACTAACAAAGTAATGCTCAAAATTCTCCAAGCCAGGCTTCAGCAGTATGTGAGCTGTGAACTTCCAGATGTTCAAGCTGAATTTAGAAAAGCCAGAGGAACCAGAGATCAAATTGTCAACATCTACTGGATCATCGAAAAAGGAATAGAGTTCCAGAAAAATATCTATTTCTGCTTTATTAAGTATGCCAAAGCCTTTAACTGTGTGATCACAACAAACTGTAGATAGTTCTTCAAGAGATGAGAATACCAGACCACCTTACCTGCCTTCTGAGAAATCTGTATACAGGTCAGGGAGCAACAGTTAGAACTGGACTTGGAACAGCAGACTGGTTCCAAGTTGGGAAAGGAGTATGTTCAAGTCTGTACTGTATTGTCACCCTGCTTATTTAACTTATATGCAGACTACATATGACAAACGCTGGGCTGGATGAAGTACAAGATGGAATAAAGTTTGCCAGGAGAAATATCAATAACCTCAGATATGCAGATGACACCACCGTTATGGCAGAAAGCGAAGAAGAACCAAAGAGCCTCTTGATGAAAGTGAAAGAGGTGAGTGAAAATGTTGGCTTAAAGCTCAACATTCAGAAAACTAAGATCATGGAACTATCATGGAACTGTGGTATTGGAGAAAACTCTTGAGAGTCCCTTGGACTGCAAGGAGATCCAACCAGTCCATCCTAAAGGAAATCAGTCCTGAATATTCATTGGAAGGACTGATGTTGAAGCTGAAAACTCTAATACTTTGGCCACCTGATGCGAAGAACTGACTCATTGGAAAAGACCCGATGCTGGGATTGATTGAAGGCAGGAAGAGAAGGAAACGACAGAGGATAAGATGGTTGGATGGCATCACCAATTCAATGGACATGAGTTTGAGTAAACTCCAGGAGTTGGTAATGGACAGGGAGGCCTGGCGTGCCGCAGTCCATGGGGTCGCAGAGTCAGACATGACTGAGCGACTGAACTCAACTGATAAATAAGGAAGAAGAAAAAAAAAAGTCAAGATCTATTCTGATAAACCCATGGGAAGGAAATTAGCTGAAATTGGTGAAGAGAGTGAAGATCAAGCTTGAATTAGTCACAGAGCTCCCACAAATCAAATTTTACAAGATTTTGAAATGAAAAATATTTCTGAAAGCTTAGCTTCTACAGTGGCCTTTGGTCAAATAACAGAAAGAAAGCTACTCCCCAGAAAAGATGCAAAAAAAAAACCAAAAACAGCAAATTCTATGTTAATTTTATGTTTCTTGATCCAATTAACAGGTTCAAGCCAGAACCAAATTTTGATTTTCAATGTTTCAGTGTTATCTTTAGTTTCAGTTCATTTGCAGATGCAATTGAATGAACTATATATATGCAATATATATATATATATATATATGTGTGTGTGTGTGTATATATAGGGATTGAATGAAATCTGATGATAAAGGATGATTGTAAAACAACAAGCATTATAATGTGAGTTATACTCCACACCGTTCCAGAAAGACTCTAAATACCTCTGATACTAACCTGGCATCAATCACAACAGTAAACTTGCTTCTGGCAACTATCCCTCATCCCCATTCCTGGTGTGTATTAAGGATTAAAATCCAATATTTTTAGTATATTTTAGAGATGGATTAACTCTCATCAGCATAAGTGGATTTGTCCCTGAGTTGCTATGCAGTAAGGCAGATAATAGAATGAGAACAAGCAGGAACTGTGCAGAAAGTGACCTGGGCTGATCTGAGGCACGTGTATTGGGTGCTTTAGGAAAATGACTTTTCCTCTCTAAGCCTCGGTTTTCACCAGTATCAAAGTGAGAGATTCAAATGTCTCTCAGAAGTTACTTATGTGTACAAAATGAAATATTCTTTATTTTTGTAATGTACTTAGCCTCATGCCTGGTACACAGAAAATCTAGAATATATGATGATTAAATATCCATCCCCAGAGTCCAGGATGAACTCATGTTTTCCTGAAGCAGTCTTAGATGATAGCATGAATTCGATGATAGTAGCCAATCCCTTTTTATATCGAGAGGAACAGTAGCATTATGGGGCTGAGAAGTCATATTTAGACTGTAAATTAGGTTACAAACACTTTGCAGTCAGGGACCAAGTCGTATATGATTTCTTCATCCCCAGTGCCTAGCAAAGTGCCCAGTAAACAGTAGATGCAATAAAACTTTGATGAATGCAGCTATTAAAAGGGAAAAGGCAGAGCCAACAAACACTTTCTGCCCATCAACTGCAGCAAGTGGGAATAGACCAGTTTAGATAATTTTAGTTGTTGAATGAGAAGTGAGTCTGAAGGGCTTGACACAGCTGGCTTTGAATTGAGCTGTGATACTCTTCTGTCCACCAGGGATTGAAACAATCATGCTGGGCTAGCAAGTTCTCAGAACACTTTTACCCAAAGTAGCTGTTATGTATTATGATCTAATTGCTATTGTTTTTTTCTGCGAGGATCTTTTCCACTAAACTGTGCAATGATACATTCTATTAAAATAATACATATGTGTGTGTGTGTGTGTGTGTGTGTGTGTATACTCCTTCCTTAATGCACACAGAAGGAAAAGAGTCATTTCACATATTACTAACACAAATGTACAATTTTTCATTATCATTTTCATACTAGAGAAGCATTAATATACTAACACCATTCATATGAAGTTTTCTAGATGGATAAATAGATTAAATGTTAAAAAAATTGTTCTATGGAAATAAAATGAAATTGGAATTGTAAAACTCAAATATTTTCATCAGTATTGGGGGGATTATAAAGAAACTAAAATGAATCTGATCAAAGTACTTGCTACAGGTAACTGTTTTTCACCTAAGGGAACTACTGACTCAAAATTTGTAAGGTCAAAACTGTTTTTATAATAGTACTAAGATATTATTTCCCTTTATCAGGGTGCTGACGTTTACACTGACGGTGTCAAAGTAATGATGGTTAAAGCTACTGACGCCTTATCGCAAGACAGTACGCTTTCAGAATGTCACAGTGAAGTAGTACTAAAACTATTAATTTGGTGAATTATGGATCCTGAGCATACGTCTTTTTCTTTTTTAATATGGATGTGACAAAATGCATCAATACAAAATGCATTCTCCCAAGTATTGAAATACGGTAACTATTGTTATTTTAAAATAAGTTTCTGCATTCACTATCCTCACACTTCACTGAGAATCTTATATCAACATTGATTAGGAATGTTGATCTGCAGTTTTCTTTTTCATGCTGTATGTTCAGGTTTTGTTTTCAAGGTGTTATGTTCCTTTACAGAAGTAGTTTCGTGTATCTTGGATTAAGTGATGCTGTCATTTTAGTCTTAGATACATACATTTAATTTTAGAGTTTTTGTATTTCATGTTATCATGTTATATGTACTCAATATATGAGCATAAATGATATGGAATAATTAGTCATTAACACAAAAATCTTTCTCATCCCTTCCACAGCCTAGTTATAGCCTCTAGAAAGAAAATAATTGATACTTTTAAATTTAAATTATAAGTTGTCATAAACAGTAAAAAACAGATTAATGTAATAGACAGACTTTTGTCAAATACAAATATAATGCCACATTTCAGTGAGATTTTATGAAATACAGTTTAATTTATCCCATAGATAATATTACTGAAATTGATGTGAGTGATGTTTGTTTTTAATGAGAAGTCTTTTGTCATTTCTATCTTTTTTCTTATGTACATAACATTTTTCTCTGTTTTTAAGATCTTAATTATAAGCAAATTGATTATGTTATGACAGTGCATTTTCCTATTTTTTTCTTATGAGATAGGTGCATTAGGAAATATTTTGGTTGTACATGCACGCTCAGTCATGTGCAACTCTTTGTGACCCCATGGACTATAGCCTGCCAGGCTCCTCTTGTCCATAGAATTCTCCAGGCAAGAACACTGGAGTGGATAGCTATTTCCTTCTCCAGAAAAGTCAAAAGGTAAAATGGTTTCCTGAGGAGGCCTTCCAAATAGCTATGAAGAGGAGAACTGAAAAGCAAAGGACAAAAGGAAAGATATACCCATCTGAATGCAGAGTTCCAAAGAATAGCAAGGAGAGATAAAAAAGCCTTCCTCAGTAATCAGTGCAAAGAAATAGAAGAAAACAATAAATGGGAAAGACTAGAGATCTTTTCTCTAGATATTCAAGCTGTAATCAAGATTGCTGGGAGAAATATCAACAACCTCAGATATGCAGATGACACCACCCTTATAGCAGAAAGTGAAGAGGAACTAAAAAGTCTCTTGATGAAAGTGAAAGAGGTGAGTGAAAAAATTGGCTTAAAGCTCAATATTCAGAAAACTAAGATCATGGCATCTAGTTCCATCACTTCAAGGGAAATAGATGCGGAAACAGTGGAAACAGTGTCAGACTTTATTTTTTGTGGCTCCAAAATCACTGAAGATGGTCACTGCAGTCATGAAATTAAAAGACTCTTTCTTCTTGGAAGAAAAGCTATGACCAACCTAGACAGCATATTAAAAAGCAGAGACATTATTTTGCCAACAAGGTCCATCTAGTCAAGGCTATGGTTTTTTCAGTGGTCATGTATGGATGTGAGAGTTGGACTATGAAGAAAGCTGAGCGCTGAAAAATTGATGCTTTTGAACTGTGATATTGGAAAAGACTCTGGGAAAAATTGAAGGCGGGAGGAGAACGGGGTGACAGGGGAAGAGATGGTTGGATGACATCACCGACTCAATGGACATGAGTTTGAGTAAACTCGGGGAGTTAGTGATGGACAGGGAGGCCCAGCGTGCTGCAGTCCATGTTGTTGCAAAGATTCGAACATGACTGTGTGACTGAACTTAACTGAACTGAAAGGGTGGGGCTCTGATTCAAGATGATTTTGACCTCATAGAAGGGGAGGAAACACCACAGATACATGTGAGCAGAGAAAAGGCTACATGTCGGTAAAGTGAGAAGAGAGCATCTTCAAACCAAGCAGAGAGGACTGTGGGGAAACCAGGCTACTGACATTTTGTTATTGGACTTCTAATTTCTGTTGTTCAGTCACTCAGTGCGACCCTATGGACTGCAGCATGCCAGGCTTCCCTGTCATTCACCATCTCTTAGAGTTTGCTCAAACTCATGTCTGTTGAGTTGACGATGCCATCCAAGCAGCTCATCCTCTGTAGCCCCCTTTTCCTCCTGCCCTCAATCTTTCCTGGCCTCAGAGTCCTTTCCAATGAGTCAGCTCTTCCCATCAGGTGGCCAAAGTATTGGAGCTTTAGCTTCAGCATCAGTCCTTCCATGAATATACAGGGTTGATTTCCTTTAGGATAGACTGGTTTGATACCCTTGCTAACCAAGGGACTCTCAAGAGTCTTCTCCAGTACCACAGCTCAAAAGCATCAATTCTTTGGTCCTCAGCCTTCTTTATTAGTCCAACGCTCACACCTATACTTGACTCCTAGAAAAACTATAACGTTGACTCTACTGGCCTTTGTTGGCAAAGTGATGTCTCTATCTTCTGGAACTGTGATAAAATGAATTCCCTTTTCTAAGCCATCCATTCTGTATCATTTTGTATGGCAACCCTAGCTGACTAATACATTGGCCTTAGTTTCTACTACAGGGGAAACCCCTGAAGATCTCTGGTTTTCTCTCTTTGAAGCTCTCTCCTCTCAAATACTTTGCTCTGTGACTCTCAGTGTCTTAAGCTCTGTGGACTTCCAGCTCTGTTCTTTGAGAGAAAGACTCAATGATGTACACATGTCAAGTTACTTTAATTCAATTGATAAATCAAATGCATTCCGAAGCTTAATTTAAAAGGAATTCTCAGAAATAAGCAAAGTTAAAGTGCATCCATAGAAAAATTAAATAGTAATTTTAAAATATGTTGAGAAGGTAGTGAAAGATTGAAGCTGTTCAAATCTTACACCTCAAAGTTTTATGGGGTCCTCCGTGATGTTTGTCACTGTGAAAGTTTTCCAAGCTCAAATTTTATATTTCCATGATATAATATTATGCATGTTTTAACCATAAATTTTATACTAGTTTTCCTGAATAAAAATTCATTTTAGCTCAGCCTTTCACAGAGTCAGTATTAATGCCAAGCTTTTCTGATTTTGCCTTTCGTCATTTACTACTGCTATCAGCTATTGATTTGACAGATTTTTGCAGTATCTACTGATGGTCTACAATTACATGTGAAGATTTAAGTCAGATTTTCCTATCTCCTCCCAATACTTTATATTATTTGAGTATTGCTATTGGCTAACTCTGTACTCATATCCAATTGTTAAATATCAAAATTTTAAAAATGTACTTCTAAAAATTCTGATATGAGCTCTGGTTTTAGGTTTCTTCATATCCAATAATTATTGCCATCAATATCCACTAATGTTTATAGCAGTGTGGTAATATACATGCTGAAATATGTGTACTATAATTAACCAGTGTGACACTTTTGCCCTCAGGCACTTTTTTATGCTCTATTACCTGTTCTGTTTAACATTATCAGGGAAATGAACTTCACAGGCAATGTTGCCCATTGCCTGTGGCCCATGACAACTGATTTTTGCCTGGGCTTGTCCAATGTGGAATGCAGCAGGGTATCAGAGGATGAAGGATCAGAGGGGCTGGTCATTTCTCTCCTTTCTGTCTAGCAGATCCTTGTCATTGCTGCCTCTTTTCTTAATAACTAGGAGATTGCTAAGCAAATCTTTGTGATGGCAGCTTTTGCCTGGTGGGCATGTTCTCTGGGCTCCAGTAATATCATTATGCCATTGCCTAAGCTGTTCCATCATCTATTAAACTAATTATTTATTCCCTTTGCATCCCCTCTATTTTAAATACTTAGAGAAAGTATCATGATAGCACTTACATGTGAAATCTAAAAAAAAAAGAATGACACAAATAAACTCATTTACAAAACAGAAATAGACTCACAGACTTAGAGAGCAAACTTGTGGCTACCAGGAGGAAAGGTGGGGGGTTCAACTAGGAGTTTGGGATTGATGTACACACTGCTGTATTTAAAACGGATAGCCAACAAGGAGCTAAAAAACAAACAAAAATACTTCAAGTGGTTTGTTTCATCCTGAATGTAATCCCATTCAAACAATTTACATTAAGAAATCCTCATTAGAATATTAATTCATACTTTTTTCCTGAGGAAAAGAGCAAATTTAAATGGACAAATTAGTCAAATAGAATGGTCCATAACATCTCAATCAGTTGAGATTGTTTAGCCTCCAGAAGAATAGGAAAATGGGTGATATTAACTGGCTCAATCATGTGAAATATTAAAGAGGAGGACAACAGTCAGCTGTTATTAATCTCAATACAGAGATGGGATAAAAAAGGAGACATGCAAAGTGTTTCAAAATGGGCAAACAGCTGCTAGCAAAATAAACAAATTTAGAAAGAATTATAACTGAAAGCTAGAATATCCAATAGGGTACCAGAAACAGCTTCCCCTTAAGGCAGTTGGAAACATATTTATTCTGAAGGCATATCACATTACTGGAAGCTATGGTGAAAAATATCGTTTAATAACAGACTTTACAGCTAATTTAGGGGGGTTACATTAACACGTAAACTTGGGGACATACAATTTTAATGCTTTAAATGACCTAGAGAACATAAAATCCTAATTGTTCACATTATTAACAAAATAAAGTAAGTTAACTTTTTTAAAGGTCAGGTAATCTGAAGTTTATAATGTGTAAACTCAGTCCAGAAGTCAAATATTTGCCTCTTAATTCTTTATTTATTCCACTGCTTCCAAAGAGGTTATAAACAAGGTGGTTTTCATTGGCACACTGTAAAAGTTTTGTGTTTATTGAATATTTGGTTGAAAAAAATAGTGGCTATATATTTGTTTACTTTGGATTTAGATAATGCAATGAATAGTCCATTGTATCACAAATACTGTAACTTAGTAAAATTTCTTATTCCAACTCCCCTTAGATGTAAGAAGGAAATTGAGGTTGAAACCACAGTCATCAGAAGACAGTGTGTAGAAACATAAGTAAAACTAAACACTGTGTTAAATGACCATGGTAAGTCATTCTTGCTTATCTGGAGAGCCAGCTAACTAGGACCAGTAGCTACTCCTTTTTCTTAATAAGTCAGGTAGCTTTCCTCCAGTCTAAGGGAATTGATGGCTTTTTCCTCTGTGGCAGAAAGTTTTGTCACTCACCTCTCATTCACCTCAAATTCTTCAAATTCTGGCAGCTAGATTTTTCTCAACAACTCCAGAAATAGCTAAAAGATTAGTGCCAAGAAATTCTCTCTTTCAAAAAATTGGATCATAATTGCTTTGCAATGTTGTATTAATTTCTACTATACAACAAAGTGAATCTGCTATATGTATATGTATTGATACATATATCCCCTGCTTCTTGGACCTTTCTCCCCACCCCTATGCTACCCACCTAGGTCATTACAGAGCACTGGACTGACCTCCCTTTACTATATAGCCGGTTCCCACTAGCTATCTATTATGCACGTGGTAATATATAATACATATATATATATATATGTATGACTTCCCTGATGGCTCAGCAGTAAAAGAATCTGCCTGCCAATTCAGGAGACGCAAGTTCAATCCTTGGGTTGCGAAGATCCCCTGGAGGAAGAAATGGCAAGCCACTCCAGTATCCTTGCCTGGGAACTCCCAGGAACAGAGGAGCCCGGTGGGCTACAGTCCATGGGGTCACAAAGAATTGGACAGAACTTAGCATCTAAACAACAAGCAAAGTGTGTATATGTCAGTCCTACTCTCCAAATTCATCCCACTCTCCCCTCCCTACCCCATGTCCACATGTCCATTCTCCATGTCTGCATCTCTATTCCTGCCCTGCAAATTGGTTCATCTGTCTGTTTGATTTTCTGACAAACAAAGTTGCTCTCTTGCCTTGCCCGTAAGCAAGAACAGTGGGATGAAGAGAGAACCTCTTCCACTGAATGCATGCCTCTTTGAGATGACTATGGGTTGGAGATTCTGTGCCTTCTATTACTTAATCTTGGCCCCAAAGTTTTCCCAATAAAGGCCATTTCTCAAGTCAAGCTGTACGATATTAAGTCATCTGACTTTATATACATGACAATGATTTGAGGAATAATTTAAGATAAATTACAGTAGAGGTACAGTGCACATATATTACACATAAATGGCATGCTGGGCCTTTGTAATGCTAACAGAAATCATTTCATTTTGAAGGAAGGACATTTATGGAGTCCCGGTATATGCTAATGTGTGGACTTGCAGGCTCAAAGGTAATCAATATTGTACAACTGAGAATTGATGGTAAAGGATCTGCCAATAGTTGAGTGGCTCAAGAACAAATTTGACCATACGAGAGAGTCGATATCCCATTAGAAAAAGAGAGAACTGAAGTTCAAGAAAGACTAGATCTTCTTAGTAAGTTAGTAAGAGACTTAATATTTACACTAGAAGTATAATACAAGAATAGAATTGATCATAGAAATGGAGCAAATGGAAAATTACAACAAAAAGATAAGGACAAAGAACAAATCTTCCCTGAAGCTAAATCAACACTTCTGTTAATCTGAGGGGTTCAATATACTCCTGACTGGTATCACAGGTTCCCTTGACTTTATAATATAATTATACCTATACAGGTGGTAGAGAACACTGGATATTTATTATGGCTAGATTCCAGAGTCAGGAATTTGGAAGGTCATTATAAGAGGTTTGAGTTAATTGATGCATTGTTTCCCAAAATATTGTCCACAAGCCACTTACACCAGAATCACTTGGGAGTTGTTATAATGTCTCTTACTTCATCCTCCTAGCCCACTAAATAAAGCAGGATTCCAGGAGTGGGTCTTGGTGATCTGCATTACTTATAGACTTCTCAGGTGACTCTTATGTATAATATTGGAGAAACTTTGACCTAAGCAGATGCTATTGATTGGACAGTTGACTAAAGAGAAGGTAATATTTCAAAAGAAAGGCATGAGATATCTATCACAGATATCCTCAAATATAGGATTTTAAAAATCTGCTCCAAGTAGATAAGCATAGCTATGCCTGGAGGTGACCTTCAGTTCTGAGATTTTTTTTTTTTTTCCTTTTAAAATAGGATTAATCACCTCACTGAGTGGGGGTTAGTTCTAAGTGTTTCAATTATTTTCCCTTTACACATAATTTTGTTTATGAGTCATCAACGCTAAGCAGTTTTAAATACAAATTGCACAAGTGCTAATAAATGATCCTCGTGTATATATGTCTTTGTTTTGAACCCAAGTTGTATTTTATTTTTTAAAATGATCATGGATCCATGCAAGGTATCTAATTATTTGATAAAAGCACAGATAGGTCCCCCAGTGCGGCCCAAAGCCTGTCCCCCTGTTGTTTGGACTTTATCTTCTGATCACATTACTCAAGATATATTTCTTGTTAATTACACATATTTCAAAGGGATTAGGTATTCAGAGCTTGAGAACCCTGAGCATTTTGGTGACTTTCTAGTACACCTGACTAGCTGGTTTATCTAAAAAATAACTTTAAAATGAACCCTGAGGAAATTTTTGCAGAATAAGAGAATCTCAGACAGTAGAAAAACAGAAAAAAAAAAAGAAAAAGCACCAATTATGGCTGAAAATGCATTGACTAATTCTAGGTTTACTTTTTTACATATTTTTTTTTTCTAAACTCATGATCTATCATGTCAACTTACTAAAATAATCAAAAACTAGTATCTTTTCAGGGGGAGAATTCTATAAAGATTATCCAGTTTGCTTTAGTACAAAGGCACTAAGGCAGAACACCTATGGCTGCCTCCTATTTCAACTTTAGTATGATCTACTCTGTTTTCAGACAAGATTAATCCCACTCATGATCTTGGTTCTTGAGGTAAAAGCTGTTGAGGAGAAAAGCTATTGTAATGTAATGTCCTTCAGGAAAAATAGGAAAAATTTTAAGTCTGACTGGAAACACAGAGACTTTTATGACAGTTGTAAACCCTTCGAATTTTGCATTAAGAATTAGAAAGCTATATTCATATTTTCATTGTTTTTTTTGAGAAGAAACAATAATCTATATTCTTAATGCAGGCAGTTCAAAAATGTTTTTTTAATATTCTCTAGTGATCCTGATCCTTAGATGATGACAAAGGAACTTGCTATCACCAGAAATGAGACAGAATGGCAAGGAGAGAACAGTTTTGTATCAAAATATCTTCTCATATTTTGGTTGAAATGAGACATTTTTATTCATTAGTTGAGAGATCCCTCTTTTGAAGTGCACAATGTATTGTTTGCTGATTCGGATTTGACAGCACCTTGGTCAGTTACTGAAGGAATCCAATTTCATTTCAAATCCGTGCGACACACAGTTTTAAGCATTTCCTTTCCTGTCTGTGGATTCTAAGAAAGTAATCTCTTCTGTTGGTGCATTCAGACTTTTTATGTATTCTAGAAGAAGCTTCACTTTTGATATATGTGATAGATTGAATTTCTGGCCATCCATGTCCCTACTACATAAATTGATATATATTACCTTCTTGTTCACTTTGGGTTTTACATTTTATGCCTTCTTAATTGGGTTTGGGACACTGTCCCCTACTTTCACAATCACACACATATACAAACACACAATTGCACATATTTGGTTTGCTTCTGACTCAAAAATTTTTATTCACATGTCCTAAAGTTTTAAACTAATTGTCACCAGAAAAAAACTTTTCCAAGTCATTATACATTCAGTATAGAAAACATGCCCTAATATTGAGGTTGGTCGGAAGAAAATAGAGTTATTTAGGAGAAGTGATGACAGAAAATAAATCAGATATGAATAATGTAAAACTTAATATTGCATTTGAATTTTAGATATACTTTATACTTAGAAAAATATTTGGCTATACTTTGCATTATTTATAAGTAGATGCATAATGGTATTTATAAACTTGAGTGATTATATGATGAAGGCATTAAGGCCACAGCCAAGTGTGTAATGATCATTTCTGTGATACTAGGCAATAAGCATCTTTATGTAGTACTTTACCACCTGTAACATATGGGTTTTCATAATAATATCAATTTTCCATAGTTGGTGTAAGGAATATTTTGTTATATATAGAGTGTTCAGAGAAGTTTCTGATGCTTAATAAGTGCTCATGTGTTAGCTCTTATTTTGTTTTTTTAGATGATTAAAGCATAGTGTCATGGTACTATTTGTATACATCAAAAACATGTGTGTAAAATAAATAGCTACTGGGAAGTTGCTTTTTAACACAGGGTTCTGTAAAACACAGCCTGGTGCTCTGTGATGACCTGGAGGAATGGGGTGGGAGAGAGGCTTAGGAAGGAGGGTTTATGTATGCTTAAGGAGAGGCTATATGTATGCTTACAGCTGATTGTACAAAAGAAACCAAAACAAAATTGTAAAGAAATTAAACTCCAACTGAAAAAAACAAGTGTATGCAGAAATCCTAATCTCCATAACCTAGAAATGTAAAGTTGTTTGCCAATAGGGTTTTTGTAGATATATCAGGTGAAGAAGTCATACTAGATTTCAGTTCAGTTCAGTCGCTCAGTCAACTGAGTTCAACTCAGTCAGCTGTGTTCAACAGGTCAGACCACCTGACCTGTCTCCTGAGAAATCCTCCCATCTCTTGAAGAATTTTTCACAGTTTGTTGTGATCCACACAGTCAAAGGCTTTGGCATAGTCAATAAAACAGAAGTAGATGTTTTTCTGGAACCCTCTTCCTTTTTTGATGATCCAGTGGGTGTTGGCAATGTGATCTCTGGTTCCTCTGCCTTTTCTAAATCCAGCTTGAACATCTGGAAGTTCACAGTACACGGACTGTTGAAACCTGACTTGGAGAATTTTGAGCATTACTTTACTAGCATGTGAGATGACTGCAATTGTGTGGTAGTCTGAACAATATTTGGCATTGCCTTTCTTTTGGATTGGAATGAAAACTGACCTTTTCCAGTCCTGTGGTCACTGCCGAGTTTTCCAAATTTGCTGGCATGTTGAGTGCAGCACTTTCACAGCATCATCTTTCAGGATTTGAAATAGCTCAGCTGGAATTCCATCACCTCCACTAGCATTGTTCATATTGATGCATCCTAAGGCCCACTTGACTTCACACTCCAGGATGTCTGGCTCTAGGTGAGTGATCACACCATCATGGTCATCTGGGTCATTAAGATCTGTTTTGTAGAGTTCTTCTGTGTATTGTTGCCACCTCTTCTTAATATCTTCTGCTTCTCTTTGATTAAGGGTGGTGTAAATCCAATATGACTGGTGTCCTTATAAAAAGAGGGGAAGACATACAGACACAGGACGTGAGAATGCCATGTGATGACAGACAGAGAGTGTGTTGGTCCTTTATTGGACCAGAACCTGGTGGTCCGGAGTCGATGATGAGAGAGTGAAAGAAGGAAAGAGGCTAATATTCCCTGGGTTACGCAGCCAGCTTTCACTCTCCTAGGTATCAGCCAGAGAGACAGAGAGAGAGAAAGAGAGAAAGACACAGGGACCCAAGCTCTGATGGAGCAAAGGTGCTTTATTGAATTCTGTAAGAGTATATATACCAGTAGCTTCTTTAGATAAAGATCAAGAGACCAGACTTTACAAGTTTACCAAGTAAGCAAGGAGCAATAGAGGCCATAAGGCCAAGGGGCGATCCATATGAAAAGGGGGTCACAAATAGTTTTCACTGTATGGAAAAGCTAATGAAGGAAATCCTATGCAAGCATCCCATCTCTTTGTTTGTTTTTTGAGGGGGAGGAGGGGGTTTCCATTTATTTTTATTAGTTGGAGGGTAATTACTTTACAATATTGTAGTGGTTTTCGCCATACATTGACATGAATCAGCCATGGATTTACATGTATTCCCCATCCCGATTCCCCCTCCCACCTCCCTCTCCATCCCATCCTTCTGGGTCTTCCCAGTGCACCAGCCCCGAGCACTTGTCTCATGCATCCAACCTGGGCTGGTGATCTGTTTCACCCTGGATAGTATACATGTTTTGATGCTGTTCTCTCGAAACATCCCACCCTCGCCTTCTCCCACAGAGTTCCAAAGTCTGTTCTGTACATCTGTGTCTCTTTTTCTGTTTTGCATATAGGATTATCATTACCACCTTTCTAAATTCCATACATATGCCTTAGTATACTGTATTGGTATTTATCTTTCTGAGTTACTTCACTCTGTATAATGGGTTCCAGTTTCATCCATCTCATTAGAACTGATTCAAATGAATTCTTTTTAATGACTGAGTAATATTCCACGGTGTATATGTACCACAGTTTCCTTATCCATTCATCTGCTGATGGACATCTAGGTTGCTTCCATGTCCTGGCAATTATAAACAGTGCTGCGATGAACATTGGGGTGCACGTGTCTCTTTCAGATCTGGTTTCCTAGGTGTGTATGCTCAGAAGTGGGATTACTAGGTCATATGGCAGTTCTATTTCCAGTTTTTTAAGAAATATCCACACTGTTCTCCATAGAGGCTGTAATAGTTTGCATTCCCAATGGAAAAAAAACAATCTCTTTAACAAGTGGTGCTGGGAAAACTGGTCAATCACTTGTAAAAGAATGAAACTAGAACACTTTCTAACACCATACATAAAAATAAACTCTAAGTGGATTAAAGATCTAAATGTAAGACCAGAAACTAGAAAACTCCTAGAGGAGAACATAGGCAAAACACTCTCTGACATAAATCACAGCAGGATCCCCTATGACTCACCTCCCAGAATATTGGAAATAAAAGCTAAAATAAACAAATGGGACCTAATTAAACTTAAAAGCTTTTGCACAACAAAGGAAACTATAAGCAAGGTGAAAAGACAGCCCTCAGATTGGGGGAAAATAATAGCAAATGAAGCAACAGACAAAGGATTAATCTCAAAAATATACAAGCAACTCCTGCAGCTCAATTCCAGAAAAATAAATGACCCAATCAAAAAATGGGCCAAATAACTAAACAGACATTTCTCCAAAGAAGACATACAGATGACTAACAAACACATGAAAAGATGTTCAACATCACTCATTATCAGAGAAATGCAAATCAAAACCACAATGAGGTACCATTACACGCCAGTCAGGATGGCTGCTATCCAAAAGTCTACAAGCAATAAATGCTGGAGAGGGTGTGGAGAAAAGGGAACCCTCTTACATCCCATCTCTTTGATCTCCGTCCTGGGAGAGGCTTGCCTGCTCCTCTCACCCCTGACAGGGACCGATAAGGAACAGAGGGCTCAAGAGAGATAGAAAAGAGCACACAGAACTCTTATTGTTAAATGCTTCCTGACAAGAGTGGAGTGATGAATTTACAAGCCAAGAAACACCAAGTTTTGCTGGTAGGAGTGGGTCATGGAACAGATTCTCTTTAGGCATTTTCAGAAGAAACCAGCCCTCCTAACACCTTGATGTCAGACTTCTAACCTCTAGAACTGTGAGGTTCTCTCCTCCAGGGGATCTTCCCAACCCAGGGATTGATCCCTAGTCTCACTCATTGCAGGTGGATTCTTTATAGTCTAAGCCATGAGGGAAGCCCAAGAATACTGGAGGGGGTAGCATATCCCTTCTCCAGGGGATCATCCTGACACAGGAATGATACTGCGGTCTCCCGCGTTGCAGGCGGATTCTTTAAAACGCGGTGTTCGTTTCCAATGTGTAGCAAAGTGAATCAGCTATCTGTATTCATATAGTCCTCATTTTTGGATTTCCTTCCCACTCAGGTCACCGCAGAGCACTAAGAGTTCTCTGTGCTATACATTAGGTTCTATTATATATGTAGTGTCATTAGTGTGTGTGTATATATGTGTATATAGATAATGTCAGTCCCAATCTCCCAATTCATCCCACTTCTCCCCTCCTCCCTTTGATAGTCATACGTTTGCTTTCTATGTCTATTTCTCTATTTCTGCTGTGCAAATAACAATGTCTACACAAATTCTTTTTCAGATTCCACATGTATGTGTTAATACATGATATTTGTTTTTCTCCTTCTGACTTACTTCACTTTGTATGACATTTTTTCGTAAGTAATTTCTCTAGTTCAGTAATGCTCTTAGAATTTGAAAAGAGTAGATGAGTTTATGAATGGGAGTAAAAACTTTTGCCTAGAATAAAAATCATTTAGGGCAGGTAATTTGCAAGCAATTTAGATGACTGCTTTCTAAAAAAACCCCATTATCTCCTCCAGGTTTTACATACAATCGCTTCAGTCTTTTATAAGTATTGTTAAGATTCTAAATTTTGAATAATTATATATCCTTTAGCCTTCCTTATCAGTCTAAAAAGTTGTGCCTTTAGTTTTTCTAACTCATACCTATTCTACAAGCTTGAAATTTGTATTCAAATAAGCTGGAGAAACTCATAAAGATTTGTCTAAATATATCTAGAAACTAGAGGAAAAAGTGTTAGACAATGGAAATAATTGTGAGCTCTACTAAACCAATAAAGTACATTGCTTTGGAGTTTTGTTTAAAATCAAAGAGCCACGTTGCTCTTTTCCATCAACATGTTAGTATTTTGTTTCTTAGTTTTAGCTGAGACTAGATATAGTAGGTATCATCACTGCCTTAACTATTAAATTGATTAATTCCATGTTTATTTCCTTTCCCTATGTGAAAACACTCATTTTATTCCATGTTAATTTTGCTCTTTGGGAAACTTAAAGTTTTTGCAGAGAAATTCTATTCAACATGCCTTATTCATGTCCTTCCATGCCACATAGATACATGAACACACAAACACACACACACACACACACACACACACACACACACACCCTCAACAATCAAAACACATGATTTGGGGTTGTTCTCAAAGACTCTGAAGGGTGAATCAAATGGCCACCACAGTGACTCTAATCTTTTATATGTTTATTTCATTTTCACCCTCCTGCCCATACGAGTAGGAAGAATGTTCCACTGGCCCCTATTTCTAATAGTGTTTTCAAGACCATCAATGCTATGAGCAGGATCCTCCTTCAGTCTCCATTTTCTAATGGATCCAGTTGGGGAAGAAATCTCAGTTTGCTTAAAAAGATGAACTTAATAATTCTTTTTCATTTTAGAGTTGAATCTTAATCCACAAAATAAATAGTCTATGTTTAATCAGAGCTTTATATGTGCTGGGTACTGTTCAGTGGTTTTTGCATGTATTAGCTCATTTAACCTTCAAAACTAATAGGAATTACATTATCCTCAATTTACAGAAGGTGAAACAGAGGTGAAAAGGCAAGGCAGTAAGCTGTTCCTGATTATCCATATCGGATCTGGCAGAGCCTGGGCACGAGTCAAGGCATGGTGCATCCAGAAGCTGCCCTCTTAACTATGACGTTGTTTTTGTATTGACAAATGATGCATTTTTGTCTTTGTTTTGTTAACTGTTTTACTGAGGTGGGGTCATATGTAGAAAAAGTACACATCCTCACAAGCAGAGAGCTCGATGGGTTACACATACTGTCCAGCAGACCGATAGCCCCTGCAGAAGTTCTCCCAGTTGCTAATAACTGTGCCCTCCATAGGTAAACTCTATTCCAAAGTTTAACCCATAACTATACTTGCCTGTTATTTAAATTTATATAAATGAAACCACTCAGTATGAGCTGTGTATTTGACATTTCTTTCAATGTTATGCTTGTGAGATTTATCCATGGTGTGGGTGTAGCAATAGTTAAATCATTTTTATTGCAATGTAAACACGCCACCATCTAGTACTAAACTCATATATTTAATTTAGTGTTAAGCATCTATGTTGTTTCCAGTTGCTTTTCTATTATGAGTGATTCTGCTACAAATACCTATGTTTACATGTTTTGTTGCCCTGGGAGTGAAATTGTTGAGTGACAAGTGATACTTATATCTGTTTTCAGTATATACTGACAAAAGGACTTCCAAAGTTTTTATAACAGCTTACACCTATCAGTAGTCACTTTTTAATATTTATTTATTTATTAAGTATGTATAATATTCCTAGTTTTTAGTTTGTATTCCCTTGATGAATACTAGGTTTAAAGATATTTTCAAATGTTTATTAACCACTTGAAAAGCATCATTTGTGATCTCCTTGATCATGGTTTTGTACTTTTTGTAGTTAGTTTTCTCATTTAGTTAATTGCCTTGTTGAACCTCTATGCATTATAAATAAGTCATCTCTTAGTTATAAATTTTATAACTATCCTTCCTCACTCTGTGGTGACTGCTTATTACTATTTTCTATTAGTAAACAGAAACTCTTAATTTAATGTATTCAAATTAATTATTTTCTGTTTAGAAGCTTGTGTAAATTCTTTAAAAGTTTTTTCTTCCTCAAGTTCATGAAGGAATTCTCACATATATTCTTTAAAATGTTTATTTTTTTGTTTAACTTTTTACATTTCTGAAAGTAAAAGTTGCTCAGTCATGTCTGACTCCTTGTGACCCCATGGACTATACAGTCCATGGAATTCTCCAGGCCAGAATACTTGAGTGGGTAGCCTTTTCCTTCTCCAGGGGATCTTCCCAACCCAGGGATCAAACCCAGGTCTCCTGCATTGCAGGCAGATTCTTTACCATCTGAACCACAGGGGAAGTCTAAGAACACTGGAGTGGGGAGCCTATCCCTTCTCCAGCAGATCTTGCTGACCCAGGAATCAAACCCGGATCTCCTGCATTGCAGGTGGATTCTTTACCAGTTGAGCTACCAGGTAAGTCTTTTACATTTCTACTTACAGTTGAATTTATTTTAATATTTTATGGTATGAGGAGGAAGAAATATTTATTTTTCCTATAAAGATATCTCATTGAATCCAAAGATGTAATTACAAAGATTTATCTTTCTTCACTGTTTTGTAATGCCACCTTTGTCATAATTTATATGTCCATATGTATGATTCTGTTCAGCTTTCTTCAGTTCCAATGGTCTACATATCTAATCTTGGCCAAACACCACCCTGTTAATTAAATTGTTTCATGATAAATAAAAATAGCAGTTAGATGTTTGCCCACCTACTTTTACTTTTTGAATAGTCCTGGCTATTGGCACTTGGCTTCTCAATATACATTTTAGAATTGACTTTAGAATATTTTATGAAAACATTCTGTGAGGAGAGAATAAACATGTAGACATATGCATGATACTGAGTCTTCTTATCATGGTGAGAATATTACATTTTTGTAATTCATTTAGGTCTTCTTTAAAGCTTTTCAGTAAAGTTGAACAATTTTCTTCATAAAATGATTATAATTTTTGAGTTAGATTTATACTAAATATAAGTCTTGTACCTATTTTTGTCTTCAAAATTTTCTTTACTCTCTGTTTCTTGGCATTTCATGGTGCATTTAAAATAAGTGTATTAATTTCCCACTCTTCTTCCTTTCCAAACAATTTGGGACCTTTATTCAGATTCCACTCAATCTATAGATCAAATTGGCAGAAGAGCATTTTTACATATTGATCATTCAATATTATACCATAGTGTAAACTTCAATTAATTGAAGTAATTTATATTTTATCTCACTAGCGTTATATTTTTCTCTATAGTGACCTGACATTTTATTCAGCAGAGCTATTTTTAAGTGATTAAAATTTTCCAATGTATTGAAATTATTTTAACCTTTCATTTCTGATGTTTAGCAACTGGAATACAGAAATAAAATTGATTTTTATATTGATGGTTATCTAGTGACCCTGAAAGCTTCATTTATGAAATATATTAGTGTCTGTAACTCTTACATATTCTCTATGTGTCCAGTAATGTCATAAATGGATAAGGGCATTTTAATGTCCTCTTTTCCAGTCTTTATGACCTCTTTTATTTCCTTGTCAATGTATGGGCTAGGTCATTTAGTAAAACAGTGAGTGGCATCCTTCCAATAAGAAAGTCTCACCCAATTTGTGAAGAAATTTTAGTTATTTTATTGTAGTTTGGGAATCAACAAACTGCCTATAAAGAGACAAATATATGTATCATCATCTTTGTGGCCCATATAGTCTCTGTCACTACTGCAAAATTGACAATGAGCAAAAAAGCAGCCAGAGATAATATGCAAATGAATAGCTGCAACTCTATGCATATGAAATTCTATTTTATTACAAGATTGAGTTGCACTGTCTTAGGGCCATGTTTTGCCAACTGTTGCCAAGAGTAAAGATTCTTCTTTGTGTCCAAACTTCTGAGTTTTGTATCATTAACATATGTTGAATTTTATCAAATTCTTCTTCTGAGTCTTTTGAGATAATAGTTTTCTTTCTCTCCTTCATTCTGTGAAATTTCTGAATTGTAGTAATTGATTTTCAAATGTTAACATATGCCTGAAGTATAACCCAACTGAATGTGATGAATTATCTCAAAAAATATTCTTATAGATTTAGTTTTTAGAATATATTTGCTGGTTATTTGTTTATTTTAGATGCACTATACTGTCATTTTTCTTCCTTGTAATATTTTTGTCTTACTTTTCTATCCAGACATGTTGCTCAAATTTAATGAGTTTGGAAGCATTTTTTCTCATTAAACTTTCTGGCAGTTACCATATAACAGTATTCTACCTGTCTTTTAATTATTTGGTAGTTCTTTCAGAGTGAAGTCTGGGCATGAAGTTTCCTTGTGATTGAATTTTTAATGGCAGATTTAAATTATTTCATAGATAAGTACTTTAAAAAAATTTTTATGCCTTCTTGTTAGTGGCACTGTGTTTATGAGGAATTCTTTTCCCATTTCATAAAAACCATCAAGTTTGTTGGTAAATATTTTTTTTCATGAAAATCATCTTTTTGAAAATGTGTGCAGCATCTGTTATAGGGCCTGCTTTTATTTCTGATTTTGTTTAACTTGTATTTTCTCATTTTTTCCATTTGTTTTTAACCCTTCTCCCTAGGATTTTTCAGTCTGTGTTTTCAAGAACTAAATTTTATCTCTTTTGCTATTCTATATGATTTTTTTTCTATCTCATTAGTTTATTTCTTATTGTCCTCATTTTCCTTCTTCTACTACTTTTTGTTTATCTTGATTTTATTTCATAACAGTTTAAAACAAACTGTTAGCATAATTGCTCTTAACTCCTCACTGGCAATGAAAACATTAAGGTTTTTAAAAAACTTGCTGATTTAGGATGATGTAATTAATCACTGAATATCACACTATTATAACTTTTCATTCACTGGGTTAAGTTCATGTGGACGCTGAAATATCCTCTTCTTTCCTTATTTTTTATTTTACCTAACTGACCACCTGGATTTACTCTGCCAACTCTCATTTCACTTATGTGGTTTATGCCCTGTTGCTAGTGGACTTGTTACAAATGTATATCTATCATGTTGAAACTGATCACTCAGTGGGTAATGAATAAAAAGTATTCTTAACTCACAAATAATTTATTTTCCTAATCATCCTTTATTCTTATCAGACATAACCAACTTGAAGGCAGAAGAAAGAATATGGTAAAGCAGGGTGGAGTATGAAATTTTTGATATGAAGATGTGAGAGAAAAATGTTTCTTTCTCAGTACTAATTTTTACATTACAATTTGAAAGACAGCAGGTTATGTAGATTAACTTCAAATTATTTGAAGATAAATGATATTTAAAACTTGATAGTTGAATTCCCTGGAGGTCTAGTAGTTAGGATTCTGTGCTCTCACTGTCAAGGATCCGGGTTCAACCCCTGGTCTGGGAACTAAAATCACACAAGGCATGGGGTGTTGCCAAAAAAAAAAAAAAAAACATGAAACAAGAAACAAAACATGAAACAAAAACAAACAATAAATCTATGGCTGATTCATATCAATGTATGACAAAACCCACTGAAATGTTGTGAAGTAATTAGCCTCCAACTAATAAAAAAAAAATAAATAAATAAATAAATAAAAATAAAATAAATATCTTTGATCGGCTACAATTTTCTGATTTTGGTTTTATGCAGAATTTTATATTGGCATTTTATTGACATACTTGCTTTACTTCATAAGGTAATATAGATATACTAAGTCATACTTTTGTAACTAAATTTGAATTGCTAATAGGCAGTCATGATGTCAATTTATTGAATACTACATTTTTTTTCTCCAGGAATTCCACCCAATCAGTTTTATCCCAGTTACATTAACACTGTATCTTGAATCAAACATGCTCATTGTTTCTGAATATTTATTTACTTGTTTGGTAATCAGCCAATGATTAATAATCAAGAGCCTACTGTAAATTCATCTTTGTGCTAATGTAGAGAAAAAGATAGCGCAGGAAATAAAATCCATTGCTTATCTCCCTGAACAACTTTATTCCATAAGAGAAGTCAAGAGAACTATAAATCAAGTTGTGGTGAACAAAACAAGGGTGTTCATTATACAAGACAATTGTATCATTTTTACTCATATTAAAATTAAATTCAATTCATAAGCATATGGTGAGCATCCACTAGACACAAAGCTATAATAGATGTGTAAGGCTGCAATAAAAGAAAAAAAAAAAAGGTCTGTGTACACCAAGCAAGAATACATTCATCAAAAGCTCAATTGAAGTGGGAAACCAGATTTGAAATAATGAGAGATTTCATAGAGGAAGTAAGACTAGAACTGGACTCAAAAAAGGTAAAGAATTTGGATTTTAACAAGCAACACAAGGTGATTTCTAGTTGGCACACAAACACAGAATATTTGAAATTTGAATAGGTAAATTTTTATGCTCCATTGGAAAATAGGAGGTATTAGGTTTTTAAAAAGACTATCTTACAGAAAATTTGAAAACTGGTGATAAAGATTTTAAAGCTGTAGTAAAATATTTTGGATACTTTTAACTATTTTTAGGACAGTTTTATATTTACAGGAAAAACAATTGAGATAACACACAGTTCATTTATACCCAGCACACAGTTTCCCTGTTATTAACAATTGATACTAGCATAGTACATTTGCTACTGTGATGAACCGATGTTAAACCACTGTAACTGTTAGGTAGTCGTTTAGACATTAGCAGCAAGGAGATGACAGAGGTGAAAAAACAAACAAAAATAATAAAGAGGGAAATAATTAAGCTAAGCCCAAATCATCTGGAGAACCTCCCTTGACAGTAACAGCAAAGAGGTGATGGTGGCTAACGACAAGAGGGGATCAGTCCTGTTATGCCCCAACCATCTGGAGACCTTTACCTGTTCTCAGAAACTATGATCAGGCAGTGGGCAACTTATTCTGATAAAGAGGGAACACGTGATACAAGAGAACTTCCCCCAGCTACACACGCCAAGACTAGAGAGGCACATAACCTCTAGTAACCCCAAGCTCATCATGTGTACGTGCTTAGTCACTCAGTCATATCCAACTCCTTGTGACTCCAGGGACTGTAGCCTGCCAGGCTCCTCTGTCCAGGCAAGCATACTGCAGTGGGCTGCCATGCCCTCCTCCAGGGCATCTTCCCAACCCAGGGATCGAACCCAGGTCTCCCACATTGCTGGCGGATTCTTTACCTTCTGAGCCACCACATTACATTAAAATCTACATGTGGTTTTGTCCTCCCTAGGGTGGGCATTTCTTAATCACTCAAAGGTGAGGCATGTACAATAACGATAACTTGTTACAGAACTCCAGACAGTCAATCAAATAGTGACCCTCCGTCACTCACCCGTTATCACACCTGACTCCCCCATGACACTCACCCGATGTCTCCTGGCAGAACAACTTTTTATAAGCACTCTTAAGCCCATATAGGAATGCTGGTTTCACCTCACAGAAACAGCCCACTCTCCCTCTGAGAGTATATCTCTTCTTTAACAAACCTTGCTTTGTGCTTAAGCCCGAAGCGGTACTTCACAAATTTTGCTTGCTATGGCAAGGTCTGAGGTTGCTGGCCCAGGTCTCCCACTGACCTCCTCAGCTGAAGCTCTCTGTCTGACACAACGCATGCCAAGCCAGTAATATAATTAACTAAACTCTCTACTTTATTCAATTTTTCTTAGTTGTTATCATATATAGAGATATGTATATAAATATATATTTCTGTTCAAGATTCCATCCAGGATATTACATGATATTTAGATGTTATCGTACATCTCCTTGGGCTTCCCCTGTGGCTCAGATGGTACAGAATTACACCTCCTTAGGCTCTTCCTGGCGGTGACAGGTTGGCAGATTTTCCCTGTTTTTGATGACTCTGGAAGATTTGAGAAATTTTGGTATTTTTTGAATATTCCAACTGGTCCTCAGTTGGAATTTATCTGGATTTTTACCCCTCATAGACAGACTTGAGTTATGGATTTTAGGGAGGAAATCTATAAAGTCCCACTTTATTCCATCCTAACAATGACACATACTATTAACTTGATTAGTAGTATTAATAATGATAGTGATGTTGACCTTGATCACCTGGCTAGGTTAGTGTTTTCCAGGTTCACCTGGCTAGGTTAGTGTTTTCCAGGTTTTCTCATTGCTTATACACCCCCCCCCACCCACCCCCTCCGCAACACACATCTCAAACTCAAGGAGTGGGAGTTTATCCTTCTCTTCTGTGAAAGCTGTGTACTACTAAATGTATTTGCAATTCTACTACAAGGAAGATTTGTCTCTCATCCTCCATTTATTTATTAACTCAATGATTTCTTTATATCAGTATGGCATAATTTATGGTATGATATTTTTGTCACCTTGCTAGATAAAATTTCAGAGTAAAATGATTTCTTTCATAAAACATCTCAGGTACACATTGATTCAAAATTGAAGCTGTTAAAGATATGCTTGTTACTAAAATCTTGCTTCATTTTTCAGGAATTCTAACCTTACTTCTCTGTGGATTTAAGTAAGCTATCTGTTCCTAAATATTGATTAGGGGTTAGGCTAGTTGAAACTCTGCTGACTTTATTAGCCATCAGAGGAGAACATATAAAATTGTATACCTTAACTGTGGGTTTCCCAGGTGGATCAGCGATAATGAATCAGCTGGCAACACAGGAGACATGGAGATGTGGGTTCAATCCCTGGGTAGGGAATATCCCCTGGAGGAGAAATGGCAACCCAGTTTAGTAATCTTGCCTGGAAAATCCCAAGGAAAGAGGAGCCTGGCAGGATACAGTCCATGGGGTTGCAAAAGAGTCAGACATGACTGGACAACTAAACAACAACAGAATAGCTTAATTGTAGGTTTTAGACAACAATAAGATTTCTATGAACGTTTAGGCCTTAAAAAGATGGTTGATATAGATGAGACATGAGGACAGTTTTCTTTCCCTTGAAAAGGAATTGTCTCAGGCTGTATCATTCCACATCCTCCAATCAGACAGGAACATCTGCCTGTAACAGAGATAGAGGGGATTATTTGTCTGGAAAGGGAATTACAATATGGTTTAGGAATTGGGGTGCTTCTCGTTTACCAAGTCCTCCCAAAAGTCTCTATTCTGATTCTCATGTTTCATTGGTTTTTGACCAATTTTCTAACTTTCATATGAAGGAACTAGACTGGTGTATATGTATGTGTGTAGGTAGGTATGTGTTAGGGTTGGGGTTGTTTTGTGTGCTGTATGTATTTATGTATCTGTAGCTCTCAAACTATCTACTTTCAGGACTATAGGCAGGACACAATTACCTAAATACAGCTGTACTTGTTTAAATGGTAGATATATTTGGGATACACCAATCCATGACTGTTTTATCAGACTTCAAGAATTATTTTGGAGGGCCTTGAGGAAAACTCTAAAACAAATAACTAAGAGAAATGTACTGTGAGATGAAGGAATTAAAAAGCATTAGCAAGTTGATAAAGTGGTCTGTATGTTGAGTGGAGGTTTCTGAGATCATAAGAATGTAATTCCAGAGAGTTCTCAGGCAAACCTGAAGACATGTACAAGGTTTGCAATGAAGGTACTCAAGAGACTAATAGTCTGGCTTCAACAATTCAACTTACCTAGATCATAAAATAAATGGTATTTGACATGCTATATATATCTGTATAGTAATTCTGGGCTTCTCTGATAACTCAGTTGGTAAAGAATCTGCCTGCAATGCAGGAGACCCTGGTTCGATTCCTGGGTTGGGAAGATCCGCTGAAGAAGGGATAGGCTACCCACTCCAGTATTCTTTGGACTTCCCTGGTGGCTCAGCTGGTAATGAATCTGCCTGCAGTGCAGGAGACCTGTGTTCGATCCCTGGGTTGGGGAGATCCCCCGGTGAAGGGAAAGGCTACCCACTCCAGTATTCTGGCCTGGAGAATATCATGGACTGTGATTTAATGGGCTTCCCAGGTGGCTTAGTGGTAAAGAATCTGTCTGTCAATCAGGAGATTCAGGTTCAATCCCTAGAGGGGAAAATCCCCTGAAAAAGGAAGTGGCAACCCACTCCAGTATTTTGCCTGAAAAATCCCATGGACAGAGGAGCCCTGTGGGCTACAGTTCATGAGGTCACAAAAGACTCAGACACAATTTAACAACTAAATGACTACAATAAATTAATTTCATATTTTCCCCAAACTTCAGTAAAGTCTGAACTATATAATTTTCCTTTCTGCTATATAGAAAAAAGTGAAGAAATAGCAAAGGGATATAAACCTTGCCCAATATTCATTTCTCTGTGACATCCAATGAGATGGATCAGCCTTCTATCAAGGGAGCCTTGTCCAATATACCCAGAAAAGGAATAGCTACAGAGTGAGTGAGCAGCTACCCATGTCAAAATTGGGACAGCAATGAGAACAAAACAAAGTAGACAAAGTAAGAGAATGATACATAAGAATGCAAAACTGACACCTCTGCCTCCATTTTAAATAATCATATATATTACTTCCCCAGATAGAAAGGAAAAGGAGCACTGTGCTCACTTAGAGAAATAAAAAATAACAACAACAAAAAACCTGGGTCAAACTGAAATATGTCTCATATCCAAACTAAATAGGATCTTGAACCATTTTTTTCAGACAAAATATCAAATCCATTTTGCTGTGATGATGTTTGAGGAAATATTGCAATATTTACTAATAGCATAATCATGAAAGAAAAGCTGTCATTTTTTTCCATCATGAAAAGGCAGCTAGAAATTCAGTATATTTAACAATCTTTTTTTTTTTTTTTCCTTTTTTTCCCCAAACCAATACTGAGGTCCAGCCTTGTTTGTAATTCCATTTATTTTCTTTCACTTGTCTATCTTCCTTTGACAATCTCTGAGGAAAAGCTAGACAACTTTCATCCTTATTTGAATTAAATCATTATCCTAAAATAGAGTCATATTTTGTCAACAGTATCTCTAAATGTTTATTTAAATGGGCTCAAAGGGAAAGTAAATGAAGCCCATGAATACACTGAAACAGCCAGAGTAAAAAATGTGGTTAGCGCATAAAAAGTAAGTCTACAAATCCATGGTTTAGTGTGGTTGATATAGACAAATCTGAATATATACAGGGTTTCATGAGCTCAACAGTTTGGTGCTTCCCTCAGCTCCACATAACTTACATTTCAGATATATTGTTTTCTGTATATTGAGACTAAATATATACAGATGATCCTGAACAACACAATAAGGGTTTGAATTGCATCGGTCTACTTATAGGCAATTTTTTTCAATAAACAATACAATAATATACAATCTGCTAATGACTGAATTTGTTGATGTAGAACCTTGAGCAGATTTTCATCTCCACAGGAGTTGGAGCCCAATACCTGCATTGTTTAAGTGTCTATATCATTTCAAATAATAGTATCACTAATGCAATTTAGATTGAAGTTAAGATTGGGCAATTAAGTAAGTCCATTGAACTGAAATAATCACTCAGCACAATCTATTTTGATAATGAATATAAAAAACAGGTATTCTCTCAAGCAATAGACAGCTTTTCAAAAATCTGAATGACCAATATTCTTAGTTTTTATATAATGAATAATTAGCCTTCCAAAGTAAATGGAAAAAGTAGCAGCAGCAACAACAAGTCTTTAGACATGCACTTTCTAGTTGAAAACACTATAATTCGTAAAAGCATTCATCATAAGGGTTAAGGTTGTAGAGATGATATTTTCCTCTGGACATCCTAAAAGATTTGGGGATTCTAGCCCATTTAATCACCAGAAGAAAAATAAAATCCTCTAGAATTAATAGCTTGGAGATCATTCTAGTTGAAAGAGGAAGCCAATATAAATCTGCCAAGATGGGACTAATATGTTGTTTCTTCACAGTGAAAGTTAAATTATGATCCAACAAGTTCTAGACATGCTGTAATTTGGAGATAGCCTTATCAAAAAAGCCATAAAACCAAATAGTCAAGTAATCGGTTGCTATAGAAACTATAATACAAAATAAATAAATGAGACCTTCAAAAAAGCAAGATATAAAAAACATGCAAAGGTATGGCATAATTCAAAAGGTATTAAATTAACATAAGCTAAAAATTCTTGTTGAAGTATGAATGCTTGCACTCTTCTTTGAAAGTGTCAGGTGGTTAAAAGCTTAGACACACATGCTAAAAAGGCAAGGTAAAATAATTTTTCTGTTTGCAAGATGGAGAATTCCATTCAAGAGTCTAACAAAAGATGATTTTTATGTGCATATGAGTATGAATTTGAATATTAAAATATCAGTATTAATAATATGAAACCATCCAAGCACACCTAATTTTAAGAAATCAGATCTTCATAAAAGAATCTTTTTTCCTTTTCCTGTCACTTTCTTCCACTCTCTCTCTCTCTGCTTCCCTCTTTGTCTCCTTATCCGTGTTGCCTTCATTTTTACTTAGAATTCATCATTTTTAAAATGTTTTAAAAAATATATATCCCACTACAATTAAATAGGTAGAGTAATATTGTCTCCATTTGCAAGTGAAGGAATATGAACTCCAGCAGTATTTTCATTTGATACAAAATTTTACTTCCAATTAGTCACCCTGTGTTGCTTTACAGAGATGGAAAGATAAATATCTTACTGTGCTTTCTTTGATAGTAATTCAGTGTTCCCAAAAAAAAGTTTATAGTGGATTGACTACATTATGGAAAAATTAGTTTATTCATGAGTGAATAATTAATAATGATTTCAGAGGCTCTCTGAGTCTGAAAAGTATTGGAACATTTGTTGTGCACATTCAATATGATGCACTGTTCAAATCTTTTGGATAAATACACAGAAGTGGAACTGCTGGGTCATAAGGTAGTTCTGGGCTTCCCAGGTAGCTCAGCTGGTAAAGAAACTGCCTGCAGTGCAGGAGACCCCAGTTTGATTCCTGGGTTGGGAAATCCCCCTGGAGAAGGGATAGGCTACCCACTCCAGTATTCTTGGGCTTCCGTGGTGGATCAGACAGTAAAGAATCTGTGTGTAATGCAGGAGACCTGGGTTTGATCCCTGGGTTGGGAAGATCCCCTGCATGAGGACACGGCAACCCTCTCCAGTTTTCTTGCCTGGAGAATTTCATGGGCAGAGGAGCCTGGTGGGCTACAGTCCACGGGGGCACAAAGAGTCAGACACAACCAAGCACAGCGCCAGGTAATCCCACTTTTAATTTTTTGAGGAACCTCTATGCTGTTTTCCATAGAGCTTACACCAACTTGAATTCCTAATGACAGTGTGCCCAGGTTTCAGTTTCTCCACATCTAGGCCAACACCTACTGCCTTTGGTTTTTTAATAATAACCATCCGTCCAGGTATGAGATGATATCTCTTTGTCATTTTTATTTGCATTTCCCTGATGATTAGTGATATTTAGCATTTGTCCATATACCTGTTGGTTCTCTGTCTTTTTCAGAGAAATGACTCTGCAAGTCTTCAGCCCATTTCAAAATCAGGTTATTAGTTTTTTAGCTATTGAGTTGTTGAAGTTCCTTATATATTCTGGAGATTCTCCTCTTATTAGATATATGCTTTGCAAATTCCCCATCCCAATAGTTGTATTTTCACTCTGGTGACTGTTTCCTTTGCTGTGAAGAAACTTGCTGCTTGACGTATTCTCCCTAGCTTATTTTTGCTTTTCTTGTCCTTATTTTTCATGTCATATTCATTAAATCATTTCAGAGACCAATTTCCAAAAGAACTGAACTCCCATTTTGCTACAGCACTATTTACAATAGTGGATAATTAATTCCAAACATGGAATAATTAATTCCAAATTATGGAAACTACCTAAATGCTCATTGACAGATGAAGCGATGCATATAATATGGTATATACACACAATGGAATACTATTCAGCCTTTAAAAAAGAAGAACCTTGGCAATATGTGATGTGAATGCATTTTGAAACATCATGCTATGTGAAATAAGCCAGTGACAGAAAGACAAATATTGCATTATTTCAGTTTACATAAGTTCTCTAAATTAGCCAAATTCATAGACTCAGTGAGTAGAAAGCTGGTTGCCGGGGACTGGGAGAGGGAGAATTACTTACCAACAGACATAAAGTTTCAATTAAGCAAAATGAAAGAGCTCTATAGAGCTGCTATACAGCATTTTATATGTAGCATAAAGTACTAAATACTGCAGGGCGCTTCCCTGGTGGCTCAGAGGTTAAAGCATTTGCCTGCAATACGGGAGGCCTGGGTTCGATCCCTGGGTCTGGAACATCCTCTGGAGAAGGAAATAGCAATCCACTCCAGTATTCTTGCTAGGAGAATCCCATGGACAGAGGAGACTGGTGGGCTACAGTCCACAGGGTCGCAAAGAGTCAGACACGACTGAGCAATTGAACTGAAGTAACTAAAATGGCATCATGTTTTGACATCGTATTTTCACTGAGACCCAGTGGAACTAAAAATCTCAGGGGAAAAGAAAAGAAATTATACCTTAAGCAGCTTTTTATTTTATTTGTACAGAATGTGTGCACGCTAAGTCGCTTCAGTCATGTCTGACTCTTTGCAACTCAATGGACCATAACCCTCCAGGCTCCTCTGTCCATGGGATTCTCCAGGCAAGAATACTGGAGTGGGTTGCTGTTTCCGTCTCCGGGGGCTCTTGTGGACCCAGGGATCAAACTCACATCTGTTATGTCTCCCGTGTTGGCAGGCAGCTTCTTCACTAGTAGCCACCTGGGAAACTCATATGTACAGAATATTAGACAATTAATATACTTCAAGATAAACAAACAAGCAAGCAAATGATTTCAGTTTCTGTGCACCGTGTTATCTATAGTGTATCTATTAGAACAAAGCCCTCCCCTACCCTTGAGTCAGGATTAATCTCTTCAAGAATGAGGAAGAAAAGACTTGTTAACGTGAAGTGTGAGATCAGAATGAGACAGGTAAAGAGACAGAGAGTGGAGAGAGAGAGATAGAGAGAGACAGAAACAGAAAGAGATTGACTGATGTTCAGTTCAGTTCAGTTCAGTTCAGTCGCTCAGTCATGTCCGACTATTTGCGACCCCATGAATCACAGCACTCCAGGCTTCCCTATCCATCAGCAACTCGCGGAATTTACTCAAACTCATGTCCATCGAGTCGGTGATGCCATCCAGCCATCTCATCCTCTGTTGTCCCCTTCTCCTCCTGCCCCCAATCCCTCCCAGCATCAGGGTCTTTTCCAATGAGTCAGCTCTTCACATGAGGTGGCCAAAGTATTGGAGTTTCAGCTTCAGCATCAGCCCTTCCAATGAACACCTAGGACTGATCTGCCTTACGATAGACTGATTGACTGATGTTACAGGACATGTAAAGATATATAATTTTTTTTCATCACATGCAAGTACTTATGGTTTTACTGTACTTTTATTCTGTTCATATTCTTAAAATTACATGTTTATTCTTAAACGTACAAATATAAAGTGTTTTGTGTCAAACTCAGCTAAGCACCCTCATAAAATCCATCATTTTCTTACTCCTTATTACTAGAATATCATATTTTGGGGGGAAGCAGCAAAGAGCCCAGATTAATGAGTCTGCAGGCTTCATTTAAACAATGAAAGGAGATGCAACATACTTGTGACAAATAGATATAAGTGGAAGTCTACCACTGGAATTTCCAGACAATCTGATATCTGTTAATTTGGGCTCTTTGCTCACCGCATCACCCCCTGCAACACCCCCCCACAGCCTGCTGCTCCAAGAAACATGATATTCTAGTAGTAAGGAGTAAAACAAACAAACAAACAAAAAAAAAATGGTGAATTTTATGAAGGTACTTAGCTGGGTTGCCACAAAATATACTTGTAAGTTTAAAAATATGAACAGAATGAAAAAACAGTAAATGAAACCATAAATACTTGCATGTGATGAAAAAGCATATATCTTTACATGTCTTGTTGTACCAGTCAGTCTCTGTCTATGTCTCTCTATCTCAGCTAGCATGAGCATTTATTTTGTCTTTATTCTTCTAAACTCTTCTGGTTTGCAGTGTCTTTGCAATGTTGGAGATTCCAAGCTACTTTTTGAATATGAAGAGGATGTAATGTAATGTCCATGGAAGGTAGGTAAAATAGAAAGATAAAATGCACCCATGTGTTGACGACATCATCAAGCTACATTGTCAGTCCTGGATTGTTCATTAGATACTGGGGCATTGTTGGACCAGGTGAGATAAAGAAACCCCTTTCATAAATAAGTTACCTATGGCAAACATTTGATATTGGTGTTATGGCACCCTAAATGTTCTACTCTTAACCTAGGTTTAGTCACATTAAAGAAAAAGAAATCTTTTTTGATCTTCTCATCTCATTCTAGGATGAGCATTTTTCTATCTTCCTTAGAAATGACACCTGTAGCATCAGAATCAATCAATATTTGTCCTTCTATTTATAAGACCCTATCCCTCGCTACTTCAAGATTTTCTCTAATTCTAACAGAGCCCAATAGAAAGAGAACAGTTAAAACACACATTAACACATAAATAAGCCCATTCTTTAGATGGCTAATTTTCTTTTGGAAAGTTTGCTGCCATATATAACGTGTTTTTAAAAATCTGATAAAAGTACTCAGTTGGAGCATCCCAGATACTCTGACCAAAAAGTATAATGGATTCAAGTACTTTTAACTCAATTTGCATCTCATATTTGAATCATTGTTGCTCACTTGCAGTGCTTTTTGATAAGAAAACATCATTGCAAGTAATGCATTTACATTGACACATGTTTACCTTAAATATCTTTGTTTCATTATGTTTAATTTACTAATGAAAAATTTTAGATGTAAGTGAACTGGAAATAAACTGAAATGTGTTAGCCTTGAAAAGTGAAAGTTAACGTGTTAGGGATAGACATGAATTCTGGAGTAGGGAGTCATTTCCTTCTCCATAGGATCTTCATGACTCAAGGATCAAACCTGGGTCTCCTGCACTGCTGGTGGTTTCTTTCCCATCTGAGCTACCAGGGAAGCCCTAAATGAGTGAAATCAGGTCTCCAAAGATATATAGACAAAACTGAAGTTCCTGAAATTTTGGAAGTTATTTCAAGAGAAAATTAAGAAAATCATATATTATTAATAAATAACAACTTTAGGTATTATTCTTATATCCTTGTGGTATTTAGATACTCTGAAATTCTAACAAGACTTTCTTTGATCTCTATGCTCCTTAAAGGGATATGGTATTTAAAAGACTGACATTAGAAATTAAAAAAAATAAAAACTGAAGGAAAAAATGAATAAATAAAAAGGAGTTTTTAAAAAGAAATCTTATCACCAGACACTACACTTTTAAGGCAGAGAAACAATAGTCATACTCAAGGGATTCCATAGTAGAAAAATTATACACAAAGTGCCGTTAGGACAAGATGTGACATGGACTGTATATAGCATGACCATTCTGATCAAGCTTATACCACTGCGAGTCCTTTCATATTATTTATAAAACCAATTACATGCTGATTCAGAAATCACATTTCACAGCTTGCCTTGTCAGATTACTGCATGATTAAGACTGGCCATCATTCTTTCTTCCTTCCTAATCAAATGGTCCAGCCATTTTGCAAGGTCAAATGAGTGTGAAAAAATGAAGTTCACTGTCTTGGCAGTGCTCTCCTTCATTCTTTTGTCATAACTCCTCTTTTCCACTTAGGCAGCCATGACCTCCATTCGGTTCTTTCCTGCTGATTCTTACTTTATTCCTGCCCTCGCCACCTACAGATGCAGCTATGAAAATTTGCTAACTCTTTATGAAACAGTTTCCAAGTGTCAGGTCTAACAAAAGATGCTTTGTCAATAACTCCTTACAAGCATAGCATCTGTACGGCTAAGAACTTTCTTTGACAGAATAAATGACAGGGTCTGGACTCAGACTATGTAGATTCAGATTTTTGTTTCAGTTTGACTGTGTGATTTTGGTCAAGTTCTTACATTTTTGTTGAGGATATTAGTACTGCTTACCTCATAGGATTGTAAGAAATTAAATAATATATTAATACATAAAACTAGAACAGTGGGTCTTGCACACTAATCATATTATTTTGCCAATCATAGTAGGACTATTACAGTGTAATAGAGGAGGAGTCAGAATAATATTAATGTTACTATTATTTTTAAACAAATTCATATGAGAGGAATTCAGCCCGACATTTAAATTGTGTAGCAGTTCATGTGTTTGAAATTGTGGATATGCAAAACTGAATGTAAAATAAATGTGTGACCACAGAACCTCACATTATCAAGAACTGTGACTTGTAGGAGCAACAGGTTTTAACTGTATCCTCTTAGGTTTCAATACCAGTTCTTCCTTCTGAGACTGGGTGATAAATATGTTACTTTATGTCTGAGAGCTTCCATTTAATTAAACTGAGGAAAATATCACTTACCTTCTGTGTTGTGACATATGATAAAATAGAGTATGTTAGTATTATGCTCTTGGTGATTCGCTGTATTGTTGTTTTCTGACCTTTTGTTGCCTTTGCCAACCCTATGTGATGGGTAAATATTACATATATATATATATGTACACATATATATATATATAATATTGCAATTGATAACATTGTGTACACCCCTCTAAATGATCCTTTTAAAATATTTTCCTTTTATTTCATAAAATAGAGAGCATGTCTAGATTCACTCCATGGTATTTTAATTAACAAAATAATTTTACTTAAAACATGAATTTTGATTACACACAACATAGGGGAAAGATATTTAAATGTAATATATACAAATTGACTATGTGGCAGGCAGTTTAAATCCACTATCTCATTTTAATTATTAGACAAATATTTACAAAGATCTTAGGAGTTGGTAATACCAAAATGCAGTTTTTTCAGTACTTTTAATTAACATGAGATTAATGAATGTAATTTTTATAGGAACATCCCTTGATTAGTTTAGTGTGTTGTGCGGTATTCTGATTTGATTATACACTATTCTGAAGTATTGCAAAGCAGATATGCAGAGACGATTATTCTTTTAAGAAAAATAATCTAATGAGAGAACTCAGAGATTAGAACAGTTGAAAAAAAAGGTAGTCACTATTCAGTCCTGCGCCCTCTGTAGGGTAGTAGACACTACAGGAAAACCAGTTAGGAAACATTTTCACCGCCAAAGCGGTATATGTTTGTTGACAGAGGTAATAAATTAGGAACACGTGAGAGAATTTCAATGGAAATGAAGCCGCAGGCTTACATATACTAAGTCCTTGAATCATTTCTCAAAAGACATGTAATCCGTAAACTTATTGTCTATTTTGTTCTGGAGCAAGGCAAAAATGCACTATTCACTAAACTCTCTTTGATAATATAAGGGAAGATTAATTTCATCTTTTTCCCTTTTCATATGAATAGTCATTCTCCCAGAGAATGCCTGGTGTAACTTAGTGTTAAAAAGATCCAAATTTATGTGCACCATATGCTTCCTTGGATCTGCTTTATGGCAAAGGCTAAAAATTATTGCAGCAAAGTAGTGATTTGTGATCAAAGGGTACAGCCTCAGCTAGTTCACAGAAAGGGCTGCGTCTGCTCTGGACTAGAACTGAGTGAGTTCAGTCACCTGCATGCACAGAAATTAAAACTGCCATCCCGAGACATTGTAAAGGGCTATTTCTACCTTTCTCAAGGATTTTGCAATTTTGTGCCTTAATTCTGCCACCTGCTGGTATGATAAAGAACTGAAAAGAGTTGACTAGATTTCAATGTGAGTTTTGCAGGGAACATCAAATTGTTTCAAATTACTTTGACCAAGTAGCTCATGTTTTGTCAAGAAAGTTAATATGTTTTCTTAGACTTTATGATTTTTTAAATAGTTATATAAATATATTTAGTGGAGGAAGATAAAGACTGTGTTTTATGTCAATAATTCCCTATTTTCCATAATTGCTTTAAGGACTTGATGTTAAAAGATTTTCATTGTCAGGAACTCAGAGAATATGCAAAGTATCAAATAATTTTGTAGGAAATTCAGGTAACAAATAGATATGGCTTGTGAAACTAACAATTAAAAAAATAGTTTGTAAATGTCTTTGGTCTTGCCAGTTTCTTGGCTTCTCATGCCTTCTATGGGAATGTGGGCCAAGGAGTGTAGCCACAACACAGTCACATGAGAAGAAGCTATTGTGTTGTTTCTGTACAATAATCATACAGAAGAGGAGCTAAATCTGTACTGAGAGAAATTATAGGGGAAATGTGTAATTACGGTTTGCAAGGAAACCTATATGATTATAATTTGAGGAATTTAAAGAAATTGCTTTCTTCACATTTGAGGACAAAATCTTTGTCTCATGAAAACTGATTCTTTTTCCTTTTCAGGAGAGCAAAGACAATTATATACTCAGAAACATAATTAGTACAATACTGATTAACAGCAAAAGGCATTTTAAAAGACCACTTATTAGTCATGCAGTTTTTTCATTATGTCAAGAGAATATCTTCAGAAAAGGCCAAAGAATTAAAAATTCAAGGGATTAAAATATGCATTCAGTGTAGCTTGTGCCTTCTTTTTTAGCATTTTATCCAAATTAAAATTCTTCATGCTGATTAAATCGAAGTTAGATATATTTGTAAAGGCGGTCATACTTTCTCAGGCAGTTTTGCAAAAAGTGGAGCCTGAGGCGATGGCTTCTTTGATAGCACTCTGTTAAGCAGCCAGCAGCCCAAGGAATAAGGATGGTGACACAATTTAAATGTTACTTATAGGTCACAAAACTTTGAAAAGGAAGTAGTACGTTTCAGTTAATCAGCCAGATATTTGTAAATAAATGACTATGTGCATTGTTCAGAGGAAGTATCTGAGTATCTGATTATCACTTGTAGTTAGGGTGATAAAAGGGAAGATTCTTAGGCAAACCAACAAAATAATGGTCACAAGTTTTTGTTCGTATATTTGTTTTTAATGCATTGTAACAGAAATAAACATTTAAATTAGGGATGGAAAAGAAATGTCAACTTACTTTTCAATTGTTTAAGTACGACATTGAAAAACCATAAACATATTATGGTGCCAATAATAGTTACCAGTCAGATTGCTAATATATCTTCTTCTATTTTATGTGTTTTCCCATTTTTTATTATAGTTGCATAAATATTGAATTTTAGACCTTGAATAGCCTACTCATATAACTGCTTTGTGGCTGCCACCAATTTTTTGTCTCTTGTTTTAGTTCACTGTGCTCACAGTCTAATGCTAATGACTCTGAGAGACCCAGCATGGTCACTGCTCCCAATTATTGATAGGCATGTGACTAATAATAGAGTTCAGGTGACTTTCAAAAGTATTATGTGCATTGCATATCCCTCCATGTTTGTACCAAGGCAATCAAGGCTGTGTCCAGGGAGCTAGGGTCTTGTCTAATGGTTCTTTCTTTATTGCTGTCTAAGATATTAGCCTGATCTCCTTTGGTGTTTGAAATAGTGACCAGCAGTGTGTGACAGCATCATTATCTTTTTTACCTCTAGAACTCAGAAGAGCTTTTCTTTAAATTTTGGAAATATTCTGTTATGTAAATAGTCAAGACATGTTGCCTTTATTCTTTCAAATATCATTTTGATTCTTTTAGCTTTCACACTTATTTTTTTCCCCCAAGCAAATAATAGGCATAACATAAATACATTATAAGGTAATTGAACTCATGATCAGAGTGAGATTCACAAGAATCAGCAGCTCAATGCCTGCTGTAAACCATCAGGTGAAGAGCTAGGAAGAATTTACAAAGATTTTATTAAATCTTTATCCCATTATTTCTTTGTAAACAGTTGTTCACTCCCTTTTCGGTAATTTAAGTGGAATTAGCATTCTGGTTAGTCCCTCTGCAAAAACAAATAAAAGCCAACTGAGAATCCTGGAGTTCATTTCAGCTCCCCTGCCACAATCTTTCCTCGATTTATATTTTTGACAAATTGTTCTCATTTCCCAAGGTCTCTGAAGGCTTCAGCTTGTGGCATATATTTCTGGCCCTCTTGCATATTTGGAAAAAGAATCCAAACTCATCTCTGTGGTTCTATACCTAATGCTGAATTTCTTTTGCTTTCCGGTCTCATCTCTGTGATTCTATACCTAATGCTGAATTTCTTTTGCTTTCCAGTCTCCACTCAGTTCTTTATCAAACAAACGCATCTGGCTCTAGGGGGCTTTCCAGGTGGCACTAGTGTTAGAGAACCTGCCAGCCAGTTCAGGAGGCTTAAGAGACACAGGTTAGATCCCCATTGAAGTGATTTAGAACAGCACGGCACATCTGGCTCTAACAAAACTTACTTTCCTTTAAACACTACTCTATGAAAGTATCTCAGAAATCCTGGGAAGCCTGAGGCTGGTTATTTTATATTTATTGTTGACTCTCTAAGTCATGTCCAACTTTCTGTGACCCTATGTACTGTAGCCCACCCGGCTCCTCAGTCCATGGAATTCTGTAGGCAAGTATTACTGGAGTAGGTTTCCACTCCCTTCTCTAGGGGATCTTCCTGACCCAGGGATCGAACCTGAGTTTTTTTGTCTCCTGTGTTGGCAGGCGGATTCTTCACAACTGAGCCACCTGGGAAAAACAACCTCATGTATATTAGTGACAAAACAACAACAACAATAACAACAAAATACCTGCCTAATATCTGATTTCTCAGTCCAAATTAATGATGACTCTATAGAATAACCTGTCTGATTTAGTAGGGCTTCCCTGGTGGTTCAGATGATAAGGGATCAGCCTGCAATGCAGGAGACCTGGGTTCGATCCTTGAGTAAGGAAGGCTCTCTGGTGGATGAAATGGCAACTCACTCCAGTATTTTTGCCTTGAGAATTCCATGGACAGAAGAGTCTGGAGGGCTACAGTCCGTGGGGTCACAAAGAGTCTGACATGACTGAATGACTAACACACACAGATGCACAGACACACATACACACACACACACATCTGCTTTAGTACGTTTGTTGACACCCCCATTTAGCTCTTAGCATTCTCAAACTACTCCCCTTCCATGAAAACTTTGCTTATAGTTCTATCTGAAGGATCTTTTATTCTTCTGCTATACTCACTAGGAAATATTAGATACCCTTGCTATGATTTAAGAAATTCTTGTATAACACCTTTGCCATTTTTATTAAAAATCTTGCTGTTCTCTATATAAATTAACAGGGAAAGAGAAGACTTGAGCCTGGTTTACACTAGTGGTTTACTTTGCTTTGAAAGAGAATTGGCCAGAAATGGCTTGATCGGCAATAATATATTCATTTATGGGCTTGGCTGTATCAGGGACTTATACTGAAGATAATTGGAGAACTGGTAACAAAGAAATCTGGGGAAGAGGTGTGTGTGATGACTGAATGAATGGGAAAAATGAAAACGCATGAAGCTGTGAAGATATGCATGTCCTCTCTGAATGCTCACCAAACCACAAGAAACTCAGCAGAGAAGAATTTTAATAATAAAGAGGCTAAGTCAGTCCCATATTTTGGGTACCAGTCAGCTTCTTTCCCCAGTTATCTCTGTGGTTTCCCAGTTGGCTTGTAACACAAAGGGGCCATGGTGACAGGAATGAAAGTTATGCAGGGATCCAGTCACGTGGACTTCCACTCACCAAGGCCAATTGATGAATACTTAATTTGTCAGCAGTTAAGACCAATACTGAGCTCTACCTGAAGGCAGGTTGGGTACATTTGACTGCTTCCATTATGGAAGGAGCTGCATTTTGTACTTACTGAAAAAAACACTTACTCTGAATATAGATTTGTCTTCACTGTTGGTGAGAGATCTAAATTACCCCCATGTATATACTGGTTTCTAGTAAGATAGCTCTCCCACTTCAAAAGTGTCATGGAAATTTTGGCTCCTTGTGTATCGGTATATGTAACAGAACCAGTTTATTAATGACCGTGAGAAAGTTGGACTATTGATAAAGCCAAGATTTCTTTAATCTGTTCAGGATTTTATGCATATCTCTGAAATCCATCCATTAGATGAAAATTCCACTTATGCAATATGTCAGTAGTGTTAAGTGGCAACTTTCAAGGGAGAAATGACGAAAATAAAAACTAGCTCAAAAACTGAAGTTGTAGTCAATTAATATTTTATAATGAATATTTTATTTGTTTTATATGCTAAATGGAAATTAAAAAGAAATATCTAACTTAATTAGTCCTTTCTGGTGCCTGCATACAGAATTATATCAGGAGAAGTTGTATGAAGAGTGAATAAAATAAAGCAACTCTCTTTTATGGATTTTCATTAAAAATATAATTATAAAATTATCTATTTTATACTGTGTATGAATACATGGGATTGCTTTAATTATCATCAATTTAATTCAATTTTACCTTTATTGTATTTATTAAAAAGTGATTTAAGGTAGCATTATATATTTGCAAGGGGAAACACATACATAATCTGACATGTTCATCATATTCTAGGACTTTACTCTTACTCTTATAAATTCCTTACCAAAAATGTTTGAGGTTAAAATTCTCAGTACCATTTAAAATAATAATCCTGAATTATACAAAATTTAAATCGTCAAGTTTTATACAAGCATGTTAGTGACAGATCTGTGATTTGAGTTCAGGTTTCTTTACCACTACTGCACTTCCCATTTTAGCATCTGTGTGACTAGAATTATTACATTTGAAATAACTGTTTTGTAAAGTATTTACATCTACAAATACTAGTAGGATATTATTTTTACATTTGTAGTAAAATATTTTTGTATGCTACTGGCTCCTCAATAATATATTTTTCTCTAAAATTCTAATTTTTCTGATGAAATAGTAAACTACCATTCAGAGATTCCAGATCCACTTTTTAAAATGTACATGTAAGCAGTATTTCCATTTAACCACATATTGGCATATATTCATTTACACCTTTGATAATACAATCTAATGAAATCCACCACTCACATACTTACATATGTGGACTGGAGGAAGAACAAGCTGGAATCAAGATTTCTGGGAGAAATATCAATAACCTCAGATATGCAGATGACACCACGCTTACAGCAGAAAGTGAAGAAGAACTAAAGAGCCTCTTGATAAAGTGAAAGAGGAGAATGAAAAAGTTGGCTTAAATCTCAACATTCAGAAAACTAAGATCATGGCATCCGGCCACATCACTTCATGGCAAATAGATGGGGAAACAGGAGAAACAGTGGCAGACTTTATTTTTCTGGCCTCCAAAATCACTGCAGATGGTGATTGCAGCCATGAAATTAAAAGACACTTGCTCCTTGGAAGGAAAGTTATGACCAACCTAGACAATATATTAAAAAGCAGAGACATTACTTTGTCAACAAAGGTTCGTCTAGTTAAGGCTATGGTTTTTCCAGTGGTCATGTATGGATGTGAGAGTTGGACTATAAAGAAAGCTGAGCACAGAAGAATCGATGCTTTTGAACTGTGGTGTTGTGGAAGACTCTTGAGAGTCCCTTGGACTCCAAGGAGATCCAACCAGTCCATCCTAAAGGAGATCAGTCCTGGGTGTTCATTGGAAGGACTGATGTTGAAGCTGGAACTCCAATACTTTGGCCACCTGACGCAAAGAGCTGACTCATTTGAAAAGACCCTGATGCTGGGAAAGATTGAGGGCAGGACGAGAAGGGGACGACAGAGGATGAGATGGTTGGATGGCATCACCGACTCAATGGATATGGGTTTGGGTGGACTCTGGGAGTTGATGATGGACAGGGAGGCCTGGCATGCTGTGGTTTATGGGGTCCCAAAGAGTTGGCCATGACTGAGCGACTGAACTGAACTGAACTGATACTTTCATATTGTTGAAAAGTTCGATTCAGTTCAGTCGCTCAGTTGTGCCCAACTATTTTCAACCCCATGGACTATAGCAGTCCAGGCTTCCCTGTCCATCACTAAATACCGGAGATTCCTCAAGCTCATGTCCATCAAGTCAGCGATGCCATCCAACCATCTTATCCTCTGTTGTCCCCTTCTCCTCCCACCTGCAATCTTTCCCAGAATCCAGGTCTTTTCCAATGAGTCAGTTCTTTGCGTCAGGTGGCCAAAGTATTGGAGTTTCAGCTTCAACATCAGTCCTTCCAATGAACACCCAGGACTGATCTCCTTTAGGATGGACTGGTTGGATCTCCTTGCAGTCCAAGGGACTCTTAGGAGTCTTCTCCAACACCACAGTTCAAAAGCATCGATTCTTCGGTGCTCAGCTTTCTTTACAGTCCAACTCTCACATCCGTACATGACTACTGAAAAAACCATAGCTTTTACTAGATGGACTTTTGTCGGCAAAGTAATGTCTCTGCTTTTTAATATGCTGTCTAGGTTGGTCATAGTTTTCTTCCAAAGACCAAATGTCTTTTAATTTCATGGCTGCAGTCACCATCTGCATTCATTTTGGAGCCCCCAAAAGTGAATTCTGTCACTGTTTCCTTATTTTCCCATTTATTTGCCATGAAGTGATGGGACTGGATGCCACGATCTTAGTTTTCTGAATGTTGAGCTTTAAACCAACTTTTTCACTCTCCTCTTTCACTTTCATCAAGAGGCTCTTTAGTTCTTCACTTTCTGCCGTAAGGGTGGTGTCATCTGCATATCTGAGGTTATTGATATTTCCCCAGGCAATCTTGATTCCAGCTTGTACTTCACCCAGTCCTGCATTTCTCATGATGTACTTTGCATATAAGTTAAATAAGCAGGATGACAATATACAGCCTTTACATACTCCTTTCCCAATTTGGAACCAATCCATTTTTCCATGTCCGGTTCTAACTGTTGCTTCTTGACCTGCATACAGATGTCTCAGGAGGCGGGTCAGGTGGTCTGCTTTTCCCATCTCTTGAAGAATTTTCCACAGTTTGTTATGATCCACACAGTCAAAGGCTTTGGCACAGTCAATAACACAGACTGATGTTTTTCTGAAAGTCTTGTGCTTTTTTGATGATCCAACAGATATTGGCAATTTGATCTCTGGTTCCTCTACCTTTTCTAAATCCAACTTGAACATTTGAAATTTCACAGTTCACATACTGTTGAAGCCTGGCTTCGAGAATTTTGAGCATTACTTTGCTAAAGTTTGAGATGAATACAATAGTGCAGTAGTTTGAGCATTCCTTTGCTTTGCCTTTCCTTGGGATTGGAGTGAAAACTGACCTTTTCCAGTCCTGTGGCCACTGCTGAGTTTTCCAAATTTGCTGGCATATTGAGTGCAGCACTTTCACAGCATCATCTTTTAGGGATTGAAATAGCTCAACTGGATTTCCATTACCTGCGCTAGCTTTGCTTGTAGTGATGCTTCCTAAGGCCCACTTGACTTCACATTCCAGGATGTCTGGCTCTAGTTAAGTGATCACACCATTGTGAGTATCTGGGTCATGGAGATCTTTTTGAAAAGTTACCTTACCACTATTTCTTTTAAAAAAAAGGAAATATATATATATATATGTATATATACATATATTCTATATGAATATCTATGTATTCATATAGATATAAATATAGGTATAAATAGATATGTATTTAATGAGGCCAAGAAGAGTCAAGAGGCCAAGACAAGGCCAGGAAGAGTTACTTCCTTTGTTAAAGGAAGTTACAAAATGTGTACACTGCCCGGACACATGTTATAAATAGAAATGGTCAATGTATGATAAATGTAAAATTAATATTTTTAAAAACTTTACCTCAAAGATTGGCAATTTAAATTTCTCCAACATTCCAGACAATATCTGGACTTTCTGAACGACGGTGCCAATGATGAAATGGTGTGTTCCATGTCACCACCTCATGCGAAGGGTTGACTCATTGGAAAAGACCCTGATGCTGGGAGGGATTGGGGGCAGGAGGAGAAGGGGATGACAGAGGGTAAGATGGCTGGATGGCATCACCCACTCGATGGGCATGAGTTTGAGTAAACTCCAGGAGTTGGTGATGGACAGGGAGGCCTGGCATGCTGCGATTCATGGGGTCGCAAAGACTCGGACACGACTGAGTGACTGAACTGAACTAATGTCAGTTCTAGATAGTATATTGCAATTTTACAGGCATTTATTTTCAGTTGTGCTTCTTAATTTTGGGGTGTTTTATTCACTTTACTCATAGGTGAAAAGAGATCCTATTTTTTCCTTAAGGCTGAGTTCTAAATTCTTGCATTGGATGCAAAAACTCTAGAATGAGTCATTGGGCTGAAACTTGACTTAAGTTCACAAAATTTATCACGTAGGCCACATCCTCAAGATTCCTCTCAGTATCTGTTCATGTGACCAGAGGAAAAGCATTTTTCATGATTATAATCAGAACTAGCGCTTGTATTCAAAGATGAAAACAAGTTTGTTGTGAAAAGGTAAGGTGCCTTTTTCCTGAGGTTGTTTATAACTTCCCAAATTTGTTTGAAACGTCTTGCCATGGAGTAGGACATTTTCCAATTTGAACTCAGATATGAGTAAAGTCATTATGTTTTCATTTTCTCAACAGAGTTGTATTCTGATTCAATAGGTAAATATATGTTTATACTTCATCTTAGTCATCTGAAAAGTATATTCTTTCTTTCAATTTAGTGTGAGTTATTATTGCCTTAGAAAAAGTTATGTTCACCAATTTGCAAAATGTTTCAAAGATTCAAGGCAAAACTGACACTGTTATTTTCCTTTTATAATCCTTTAACATTCTACTTTAGTTTATGTATCATATTAGTAATCTGGCATGAAAATCGATCCTAAAACATTTCAATACCTTAAACAGCACTTTCATTTCCTATTTCCTTATCATCTATTGCAGGGGTTAATGTTTATCAGACTTTCCATTTCATCATAACCAAGCAGTTATAAGATTTTTTAAGTTATATTTTATGAAAATGAACTACCCACAAGATAATTTAAATGCAATTTGTTGTGCAGGAAATATTTTCTTTAAAAATGTTAATTGATCTCAGTGTTCAGACATTAATTTAAAAGCACAATGCTATGTAATTAAGGCTGAGTATCCCTGCTTGTATTGTCTCTGAGATATGATTATTTCTCAGTAGTATAATAATCTCTAATGAAAATCAAGTCATAAGTTCATGGCAATGTAATGAATTTTCAGTTGGAAATAACGCTTATAAAATAGGAGTTATAGGAATACTTAGTCTTTTTGGAAGATGGAAAAAGAGCAAGACATACGCTAAGAGCTTCCTTGAAGATTAACATGGTAATTACACACATGTTTGAAAAACACTTGTTTGCTCCTTGCACTTAATTGGTATTTACCTTAATTATTTAATTCAGTGCAGCTGTCAAGAAAATATACTGAGAATTTGGGGAGGAAATTATTTATATTTCATTAGTTATATCAGTGATCTTCCCTAGTGGCTCAGCTGGTAAAGAATCAACCTGCCAATGCAGGAGAGGCAAGAGATGCAGGATTGATCCCTGGGTCGGGAAGATCTCCTGGAGAAGGAAATGGCAACCCACTACAATATTCTTGCCTGGAAAATTCTATGGACAGAGAAGCCTGGCAGGCAACAGCCCAAGGGGTCACGAAGAGTCAGACATGACTGAGGGTGCATGCACATACACACGCACACAATTATATCAGTAGGTGTACTACTAAGATTATTTTAGATTAAACATTTTGTGTGGGAGCATAACTTGGAGAATAAGTAAAGAGGAATCACTTTATTACTCTATTTTGAAAAACATTCTGAGTCAAAGTGATTGTCACCGAATTGTGAATGTTGAAATTTTATAAATGTATTAATAAATACATATGAAGTCAAATATGTACATTTGTTTTCCAAAAATCCTTAACATGTTTTGAAATAAAATATAATATCTGTCATAAGGCACTACAAGGCATAATACTACATTAACTATAACAGGATAGGTAAATAAAATTTTATTTGGAATGGAGAATTAGGATTTTTTTAAAAAGTAGTAAATTCAAACATTGCATCAAAGCAGTATATCACCCTAATTTTCTTTTTGTGTGAAATCTATTATGTCTACCAGGAAAAAAGTCAGATATTTCTTCTTAATACTTAGAAAAATTTGTTTCAAGCCAGGACTGGAGAAGAGACGGGTTGTGAGATTAACTAGCAGTCAGCAGAACAAAATGCAACAAGAACTCAAGCAGTTTTCACTCACTATAAAATTCAGAATATAGACATACAGATGAGAAGGACTATTTTGAAGTGAAAATGAATAGTACATAAATTGTATTTCAGCAATAGTTGGGCCAATAAGTGATAACACTTGAAACAGTATTCAAATCTGCAAGCAGAGTACCTCTAGAAACTACTGATATTGGAAGAGATAGTCTAACCAAGGAAGATAATAGTAGATCAAAGTGATTCCATTTTCTGGAGAATCAGAGAACTAGGCATGCAAACAATACCTGAATTTACATAGAGAAGAGGTAGTTATCCAAACATTTAAACAAGTTTATAATATAAAGTCCAGGTCAATAAGTAAAAGACATAGATGATTTATTGCCTAAGTAGGACTAACAGAAACATTGACTTGAAAGTTTACTGTGAGACTAATCCAATCATTCCTCATTCCCTCCTCCCTAATACTCTGTAGGATCCTGCTTGATTTCTAAGTTCTGAAACAAAGGTAAGATTTCTTAGTGCTAGGTACACAGTAAGCTTCAATGATGTTTTCTTTTTGAGAGATTATCCAAACTGTATTGTAAAACTGAATATGAGTAGAGAAAAAAAAAGGGGCCATGTCCAGATGTAACATAAATATTTAGCTACAGATTGCAACTATTTTCTGGAGTTTATTTTCTGTAAATAAAGGAGGAGAAGGGAGCGACAGATGATGAGATGGTTGGATGGCATCACTGACTCAATGGACATGAGTTTTAGCAAACTCTGGGAGACAGTGAAGGACAGGGAACCCTGGCGTGCTGCAGTCCATGGGGTCACAAAGAGTCAGACACAACTTAGCGATTAAGCAATAACAACTGAAAATGAAGCCCTACAATAGGTTAGTGTTCTCACAAGAAGAGGAAGAACCAGAACTTTTTTCTTTCCTCTGTATGAGGACACAGTGATAAGATGGCCACCTATGAGCTGGGAATGGAATCAAGTGACGTGTTAGTCTTGGACATCCCAGCCTCCAGACCTTTAAGAAAATGCTTTCCTATCGTGTAAGGCACCTGATCTATGGTATTTCATTATGGGAACATGAGCTGACTAAGAAATTTCTATACATCCTTGTTTTGGAGTTTATTACATTCTATATTTTTGTTAACTTCCCATGAGTTCTTAAAATTCCATTCTCATAAATATTGCTTTGAAGTCATCTGCAAGCAATAGATACTTGTCACATTGCCTGCCTTGAAGTTATCATTCACTAAAATACAGTAAAATATAGTTGATATATGGCCACTCAGTAAAATATAGTTAAATCAATAAGTTCAATGAATACAAGTCAATTAGAACAAAAAGATAATGATATTTCCTGATATGCCAGAGGTTTTTAAATTATAAATTTTGCTTTGTTAACTACCAAGTAATAGACAAAAAAACTAATTATTATTTGGGACCTAAAAGAGTGAAGTATAATCAATAGCTAAGTAGAAAGAAATTGAATTTTTATATGTTTTATCAACACATGGGAAAATTTATTTGGCTGTCAAAATATCACCTCTCACCATCCATAAAATCATTTCATTACGGTGGACCCTAGTATCTGTTCATATTTTGGTAAATTATTACTGTTGGAGAAAAATAAATCACATGGTTTCCAGGCATAAGGGCAAAATTCTCTCGGGTCATTTAGCAATATCTACTTTCTAAAATAATCAGCAGATAGATGAGATGTGAAACTAAGTGTCAAAGGGCAAACCTACATGTTCTGACTCGTAGAAGCAAAGAAAGAGAAAAATGAGCTTACTTTCATATCTTCATACAGCACAGATGGAATTTTGGATGCATTATATTTTATCTAAAAGTTAAGTGCCATCCGATACTGTATGAGTAACTCTGTATAATTAAAAAATGAATTTTCTTAGTGAACTATATGGCATATTATTGGTACAAGTTAAAAGTCATGTAAAGTATATAGATATACTTGTGCTTCTAACCACAAAAAGCAAAAACAGATGATTTCACAAAAAGCAAAAAATCATTTCTTTCTCACATTGATAGACTGTCAGAAAAGGACAATTCACTTAGAAGTTTCAATAGTCTAAACAATTTTTGAGAGTAAGACAAAAATGTGCCAATTTATATTTTGCCATATTCATGTCATTTGAACTTACCAAAACTAAAAACTGGCCTCGTGTTCTGCATTTTACAATGAGGTTTGTAACTGAGGTTAAGATGGTTTCAATAAACTACTGTTCAACATCAAACTACCAGTAAGTGTGTCAAAGCCAGAGCTGAAAATAGACATGGCCTGCTTAACATTGGAGACATATCATAATCTAAGCTCAGAAAATCAAACCCCAATTTTCTTTATTTCCTCCTCAGCTATCTAACATCAGTGGTAAGATTGTCTCATGGTGGGTAGTAGAAAAGAGAAGTTAAGAGGCAGGCAACCTCATATTTGTAGTCCATATATATTAAAAAAAAAATTATAATAAGTACCAAATTGGATGGTGTTAGTTGTCAGTTCAGTTCAGTTCAGCTGCTCAATCTTGTCCGACTCTTTGTGACCCCATGGACTGCAGCAGACCAGGCCTCCCTGTCCATCACCAACTCCTGGAGTTTACTCAATCTCATGTCCATCGAGTCGGTGGTGCCATCCAGCCATCTCATCCTCTGTCGTCCCCTTCTCCTCTCACCTTCAATCTTTTCCAGCATCAGAGTCTTTTCAAATGAGTCAGCTCTTTGCATTAAGTGGCCAAAGTATTGGAGTTTCACCTTCAGCATCAGTCCTTCCAATGAACATTCAGGACTGATTTCCTTTAGGAAGGACTGATTGGATCTCCTTGCAGTCCAAGGGACTCTCAAGAGTCTTCTCCAACACCACAGTTCAAAAGCATCAATTTTTCAGCACTCAGCTTTTTTTGTAGTCCAACTCTCACATCCATACATGACCACTGGAAAAACCATAGCCTTGACTAGATGGACCTTGTTGGCAAAGTAATGTCTCTGCTTTTTAATATTCTGTCCAGGGTGATCATAACTTTTCTTCCAAGAAGTAAATGTCTTTTAATTTAATGGCTGCAGTCACCATCTGCAGTGATTCTGGAGCCCCCCAAAAAATAAAGTCTGCCACTGTTTCCACTGTTTCTCCATCTATTTGCCGTGAAGTGATGGGACAGGATGCCATGATCTTTGTTTTCTGAATGTTGAGCTTTAAGACAAATTTTTCACTCTCTAAGTTGTTAGTTAATTGTAGTAGTAGTTAGTTTCAATTTCATGTTAAAAATTGGGATATGGAAAAATTCATGTGTAAATTCCTACAACTATTTTTATTAGTATAACTGATCAATGTAGTCATTTCTTCAAACCTCCAGTTACACTTACTTCGCACCAATCAAACAGTTTTTCACTTTGACCAGCTGGACTATATGCAAGGCAAATATTCTGGTAGGATTTTCCAAACAAAATTTAGTTCCTTTTTTAACATTAAATAAATAGTATTAATATCAAAGAATTAAAATCAAAGTATTAAAGGAATTGTAATGGAATAATCATTATGCAATTCTAATCCATTTTTGGCTGCTGCCCTCCAGCAAAGCCCTTATCTGTCTCCAACGTAATGAAAAAAAAAAAAAAAGTGAACATATTTCCTCAATGGTCTGGACATTCGTCTTCTTAACTTTATAAAATCATGGAGAAGTTTCAAAGATTTGGATCGAATTCTTGAGCTAATATTTGCACTGATTTTACAGATATTAAAAATGCTATGTAAATGTTTTGTCTTGTTTGTATAGTTCTAACTAAAATATTTAAGTTGGTGGGTAGAAGGGAAGGAAAGACTCTTCATGTTCTTGTGATTGACTATTAACACATTATCAGAGCTTAAAAAGACAACAGAGGCCAACCTGAAAATCTGCCAGGTGCTCAGCTTCCATCTGGAAGTTCACAGGTTATGTACTGTTGAAGCCTGGCTTGGAAAATTTTGAGCATGACTTTGCTAGTGTTTGAGATGAGTGCAACTGTGTGGTAGTTTGAGCATTCTTTGGCATTGCCTTTCTTTGGGATTGGAATGAAAACTGACGTTTTCCAGTCCTGTGGCCACTGCTGAGTTTTCCAAATTTGCTGGCATATTGAGTGCAACACTTTCACAGCATCATCTTTCAGGATTTGAATAGCTCAACTGGAGTTCCATCACTTTCACTAGCTTTGCTTGCAGTGATGGTTTCTAAGGCCCACTTGACTTCACATTCCAGGATGTCTGGCTCTAGGCGAGTGATCACACCACTGTGATTATCTGCTGCTGCTGCTGCGGCTAAGTTGCTTCAGTCGTGTCCGACTCTGTGTGATCCCACAAATGGCAACCCACCAGGCTCCCCCATCCCTGGGATTCTCTAGGCAAGAATACTGGAGTGGGTTGCCATTTCCTTCTCCAGTGCATGAAAGTGAAAAGTGAAAGTGAATTCACTCAATCGTGTCCAACTCTTTGTGACACCATGGACTGCAGCCCACCAGGCTCCTCCATCCATGGGATTTTCCAGGCAAGAGTTCTGGAGTGGGTTGCTATTGCCTTCTCCTGTGATTATTTGAGTCATGAAAATATTTTTTCTATAGTTCTGTGTATTATTGCCACCTCTTCTTAATATCTTCTGCCATTTCTGTCCTTATGGGCCATCTTCGCATGAAATGTTCCCTTGGTATCTCTAATTTTCTTGACAAGATCTTTAGTTTTTCCCATTTTATTGTTTTCCTCTGTCTCTTTGCATTGATCACTGAGGAAGTCTTTCTTATCTCTCCTTGCTATTCTTTGGAACTCTGCATTTAGATGGGTATATCTTTCTTTTTCTCCTTTGCCTTTCACTTTGCTTCTTTTCACAGCTATTTGTAAGACCTCCTCAGACAACCATTTTGCCTTTGTGCATTTCTTTTTCTTGTGGATGATCTCGATCCCTGCCTCTTGTACAATGTCACAAACCTCTGTCCATAGTTCTTCAGGCACTCTGTCTATCAGCTCTAACCCCTCAAATCTATTTCTCACTTCCACTGTATGTGAGGGATTTGATTTTAGGTCATACCTGATGGTCTCAGGGGTTTTCACTACTTTCTTCAATTTAAGTCTGAATTTAGCAATAAGGAGTTTTTCTTAAAGAAGGCATGGCTCATCTTGTTTCTTCTCTTCATCAGAAAATGGAGAGACAGCTTGCACTGTCAGAATTTAAAATTAACAATATTTAAGGGTATGGCCTGTGACATACTATTACAATTTGAATAACACTGATGAATCAACCTAAAATTTAATGGGAGAGGCATAAATAGATAAAATTAGTGTCAAAAGTCAGAGCAATATATTCTGAGGAATTATAATAACATTCTTTGGCACACTCTGATTTTCTTGGGGTGTGAAGAAATAAGAATTGCAATAATTGCAACTTTTTTAAAAGTAGGTTGTAATTTCCACATCCAATATTTCAATATTTGAAATTCTCCTTTCAGAGTTCAGATTATGCAAAACATATCTATAAGATAAATAGTTTATTATCTAATTTTAGCATATGACCATAGCATTCTTCATTGAACATGATAGTGGTATTTTAACACCTTTCTTGTAATTATGCTAAGCTAACCGAAAGAAGAAAAGACCATTTTAACCTGTATAATTTCGGACTGTTTTACTAATGCGATAGTACTTAGAACATTATAGACAAATATGAATAAAATCTGCATTAGGGGCTTCCCTGGGGGTCCAGTGGCTAAGAATCTGTCTGCCAATGCAGGGGGCACAGATAGGTTCAATACCTGGCCCAGGAAGATCCCACATACATCAGAACAACTAAGCCCATGCCCCACAACTACTGAAGCCCATGAGCCCTAGAGCCTGTGCTCCACAGTAAGAGAAGCCCCCAGTAAGAGGCCTACACCCCGCAACTAAGAGAGTAGCCCCCACTCATCACAACTGGAGAAAGCCTCCATGTAGCGACAAAGACCCAGCACAGCCAAAAATAAATAAAACTTTAAAACTACATCAAAGTTGTAATAGGACTTTAATTTAACCCACATGTGTGTTGCCATATACTTTGAATGGAATTTATTTTTAAACTAATTTTAGATTGATAGAAAAATCAACTTGGAGGACTTCCCCTGTGGTCCAGTGGTTAAGACTCTGTGATCCCAATACAAGGGGCCCAGGCTCAATCCCTGGTCAAGGAACTAGATCCCACATGCAGCTGCTGAAGATCTTGCCTGCCACAGTGACGATCAACAGCCCCGTCTGCCACAACTAAGACCTAACGCAGCCAAAATAAAAAATTAAATGAAAAATAATAGAAAAGGAAAATAGACATGAAGATAGTTCAGAACAGAAAGCTGGTGTATATTCCATACCCAGTTTACACTATTTTTAACACTTCACAATGGTATGTTACAACTTTTATAAACATTGAAGAAATACCGATTCATTATCACTAAAGTCTATATTCTATTCAGATCTAAATTTTCATATAATGTCCTTTTTCTGTTGCACCATCCCATTACACTTCACATTTCATTGTCAAGAGTCCTCTTGGATATGAAAGTTTCTCAGACCAAGAGGAGACACTTCCAGACTTGATTGAAGAGACTCTGCATCAGCTCGATACAATGGGCTTTGAGGTGAATATAATAATCTGTTGAGATGCTTGTTCTGGGATTAAATGTGCTCTGTGGGTAAGATAAAATAAACAACCAGCTGTTAAAGTGGAAACTGGTATTTGAGTGGAAACTGATAGCTATTCTTGAAGTCCTTTCTCCACATCTTCCTCTGTGGTATAATAATCAGCTTGGCACATATTTTTTCTAAAATAAGATCTCTATTCTCCATCTTCTTTTGTAGCTATGTGAATACATAGGACTATATTCTGACGAATCAAAAAAGTGGGGGTATTGAGAGGTGGTTTCTAGAACCCTTCCTTAAAAAGTGGTTTGGGAATGACTTCCGTTTCTTTTTCTTAATTCCTTGTCTTTGTTCTGCTTTCTCCTGGAGTAAAGTCAGAGTCATGGACAGTGAAGGTCACATTGTAGAAGGTGAAGTGATCAATGCAACTTGATCCTGGGTCTCTGAGAACTTAATGTCGCAGAACCTGGATCCCTGCTCTTATTTGCATTCCTATGAGCTTTTATTTTAGATGTAAACAAAACTGTCATTTTACTCTTATTTATTGGATTGTAATTGCTTCATAATATTGTTTTAGTCTGTTGTACAACAAAGTGAATCAGCTATATGTGATACAAATGTCTCTTCCCTCTTGATCTAATTCCCACCCCATCCCAATCCTCTCAGCCATCACAAAGCCCCAAGCTAAGCTCCTTGTGTTATACAACAGGCTCCCACTAGCTATCTGTTTACATATGGTAGGATATATGTCAGTGATACTCTCTCAATTCATCCCACTCTCTCCTCCCCAATCCCATGTTCACAAGTCTGTTCTCTATGTCTGTGTCTCTATTCCTGCCTTGCAAATAGGTTCATCTGTGCCACTGTCCTAAACTTCACTTATTCTGGGATTTTTTTTTTTCTCTTTTCATCTACAGCATAGTCTAACAAAAACTAATACAATTAATGAAGGCAGGTGTTTGTCACACAGATTAGAATGTGGGACATCATTGGCTTCTTTTTCTGTTAGTTCTTCTTATATCAATAACACACCTATGCATGTTTTCAGATTAAACATGCAAGCTGATTTGTTCCTTGGGTCAATGGGAGGGTATCCTCTGAAATATTACCTCATGAGTAATGATGAGAAACTGTGTCAGATTTTGCTTTTGAAGCACAGAGACAAATGTGATCATGCTTGGAAAGGTGTGAGTAATAAAATCTTTCCTCCCTGAAACAGGAGTCTTGTGTTATTTACTAGAAATCATGAAACTATGATATATTAACACGTTAGCTGACACCGAAAAAGTGTCAGACACTTCATAATTTCGGATATAGTAAACATAATCAAGAAGTTATCTAATGCAGGGGAGGCCTCTACATAGTTTCTGGACAAAGGCAATTCTCCTCTAGCAAGGAACAGAGCAGTCCACTTTTGCTTGTCCAGAGGTTTCAGGGGAATCTGGGAATTCAAGTTTCTTTAGCACATTCACTGGCATCTCCTTATATGTGGCTGGAACTCTCTCCTACCCTACCAGGGACCAACTCTCCTATAAGGACTTGCACTGACTGTGGATTCAACCACGGTAGCAATTTAGTTACTCTATCATTTTTCCTCAACCAGATTTTCCATCACACTTGGCTCTCTGGTTGCTGGAGGAGAGGGTATCTCTCAGTGATCATATAAAGCCCATCTGACTGTCACACTTTCCTTTGAATTGCTTTTTGGTTGAACTGACCTTGCAAGTTACTTCTTTAAAAGGGTGTTAATTATTTGATATTATGTCCAACTCTTTATGACCCTGTGGACTGCAGCACACCAGGCTTCCATGTCCTTCACAATTTCCCGGAGCTTGCTCAAACTTACATCCATTGAGTCGGTGATACCATCCAGCCATCTAATCCTCTGTTCCCCCCTTCTCCTCCTGCCCTCAATCTTTCCCAGCATCATAGTCTTTTCCAATGAGTTGGCTCTTCATATCAGGTGACCAAAATATTGTTAAGAAAAATCAACTGACCTCACTGCCTTTATAATTCACTGTCCCTGATAATTCTCAAATGTTTCTTACTTTTGGACAATTCTAAAACTATTATACTGGCTAGGGTATTTCCTTTTACCTGAATATCATTGTAATTCAAATCAAATAAGAGTCTTACTAAGCATGATGCTGCCCAAGAAAGAAGGTAGACATTTTTATCTACCAAATTGTGTTAATCACCAATTCAACCCTTGACACTTTCAGATTTCTCTGCAAGGAGCCAGATTCAAGTAGCCAGAGCAGACCTCAGTCAATGTTATGTAAATGATATGTAAATGGCGTTTAACTAATGGGCAGGAAAAACAACAACAACAACAACAAAGGAAGTACTAGGAGTATTGGTAAGACACTGACAGTGTTACTTCTAGTAAGGGCCTTCACATTAACACTGCAGAAGCATTTATTTTTCCAAAGTATAGCTGAAGAAGCATACCTGTGAAGAGACATTGCTGAAATTGGAAAATAGTGACAAATTGATTCACTTATTTTATTTACTAGCATTCACTAAAAAACTGCTTAGATTAGTGTCTTTTCTAAAACTGAGTGAAAAAGAAAAATAAATGTTTTTAATAGTATAGTCTACTATTTATTGATAATGGAAATGAAAAGCCATAAAAGATAAAAATATAGTATAAACCATTTATGAATGATCTCATATCTGAGACTCATTAAATAAATTATAAAAATGCCAAGTGGTTTAACAGCATTGAATTATAAATGTTAATGACTTGGAAATATCACATTATTGGGACATTAAGAAAAGTAATAATAGTAAAATAATTTGAAAGTTCAGGTCACATGATTATCAAAGAGGGAAAGTCAACCCATCCTGTGACTTAAAAGTCAGATAACTAAGGCTGAAACTTATTGTTTTAGTGGAAACTGTGTGGTATTCACTAACTGTTAAGACAAGAGCGTTGTAATAAACTAAATCAGTGAAAGTACAACTGGATGGAATCCAGATGATTTGATGGATTTTTATCAATTTTAGACTGAGCAGTGCTGGGAAATTAACATTTTTAGGACAGTAATATCTCACTAACTCCACAATGTGGTGTAAAATGCACATAACATAACATTTTAGATATAAAGGTGTAATGATACAGAAAATATGATCATATAAAGGTAAAAAAGTCACACTATAAAACACAAGAGATCTTTATTTAACTGTCATTACACTTTAATTGTGTTATCACAAAGGGAAGAGACATAGAGCATAAAATTGTTCTGCAATTTCATTAGTTTAATTAATTTAGCACATGTTCATCTTAAAGTAGATGCTTGAGACTTGAATTTGTCAAATATTTTGAATACTAGATTTATAAAAGAAAGCCCATATATGGACAAATACTTTCTCTGATATTTCTAGTATTGATGACCAGGTTCACAAACTGTACTTACTCTATTTCCTTGTTAATTTTTTTTTTTTAATTTGGCATTTTATTACTTCTGAAAAGAAGACTAGATCTTGCACTTGATATATTCTAGACAAGACCACATATTTTCTTGCTCATGGGTAACTTTATTCATGGAAATAAATTCACTTGGTGTTACTTACACTGATTGCGTTCTCATAATTTTTTTGTTTTTCTATCATTATGAAGAAAACATATATATGGAAAAACTACATAAAACATATGCAAACAGTTTAACAAAATTTTATAATGCAAGTACTCATTAAAACACTTAATAATAAATAAAACACTGCCTCCATCTCCCAGTCACGTACTTTTCAAAGTCAAAATCAATAGCTCCATTATAGAACTAACTTCCAACAACACAAGAGAAGACTCTACACATGGACATTACCAGATGGTTGACACCAAAATCAGATTGATTATTTTCTTTGCAGCCAAAGATGGAGAAGCTCCATGCAGTCAGCAAAAACAAGACTGGGAGCTGACTGTGGCTTGGATCATGAACCCCTTATTGCCAAATTCAGAGTGAAATTGAAGAAAGTGGGGAAAACCACTAGACCATTCAGGTGTGACCTAAATCAAATCCATTATGACTATACAGTGGAAGTGAAAAATAGATTTAAAGGACTAGATCTGATAGACAGAGTACCTGATGAACTATGGATGGAGGTTTGTGACATTGTACAGGAGACAAGAATCAAGACCACCCCCAAGAAAAAGAAATGGAGAAAAGCAAAATGGCTGTCTGAAAAGGCCTTACAAATGACTGTGAAAAGACAGGAAGTGAAAAGCAAAGGAGAAAAGGAAAGATATACCCATTTGAATGCAGAGTTTCAAAGAGTAGCAAGAAGAGATAAGAAAGCCTTCCTCAGGGATCAATGCAAAGAAGTAGAGGAAAACAATAGAATGGGAAAGACTAGAGATCTTTTCAAGAAAATTGAGATACCAATGGAACATTTCATGCAAAGATGGGCACAATAAAGGACAGAAATGGTAGGGACCTGACAGAGGCAGAAGATATTAAAAGGAGGTGGCAAGAATACACAGAAGAACTGTACAAAAAAGATCTTCATGATCCAGATAATCACGATGGTGTGATCACACACATAGAGCCAGACATCCTGGAATGTGAAGTCAAGTGGGCCTGAGGAAGCATCACTACAAACAAAGCTAGTGGATGTGATGGAATTCCAGTTGAGCTATTTCAAATCCTGAAAGATGACGCTGTGAAAGTGCTGCACTCAATACGCCAGCAAATATGGAAAACTGAGTAGTGGCCGCAGGACTGGAAAAGGTCAGTTTTCATTCCAATCCCAAAGAAAGGTAATGCCAAAGAATGCTCAAACTACTGCACAATTGCACTCATCTTACACGCTAGTAAAGTAATGATTAAAACTCTCCAAGTCAGGCTTCAGCAATACATGAACCATCAATTCCAGATGTTCAAGCTGACTTTAGAAAAGGCAGAGGCACCAGAGACCAAATTGCCAACATCCAATGGATCATTGAAAAAGCAGAAGAGTTCCAAAAAAACATCTATTTCTGCTTTATTGACTATGCCAAAGACTTTGACTGTGTGGATCACAATAAACTGTGGAAAATTTTGAAAGAGATGGGAATACCAGACCACCTGACCTGCCTCTTGAGAAACCTGTATGCAGGTCAGGAAGAAACAGTTAGAACTGGACATGGAACAACAGACTGGTTCCAAATAGGAAAAGGAGTATGTCAAGGCTGTATATTGTCACCCTGCTTATTTAACTTATATGCAGAGTACATCTTGAGAAACACTGGGCTGGAGGAAGCACAAGCTGGAATCAAGATTGCCAGGAGAAATATCAATAACCTCAGATATGCAGATGACACCACCCTTATGGCAGAAAGAAAAGAAGAACTAAAGAGCCTCTTGATGGAAGTGAAAGAGGAGTGTGAAAAAGTTGGCTTAAAGCTTAACATTCAAAATACTAAGATCATGGCATCTGGTCCCATCACTTCATGGGAAATAGATGGGGAAACAGTGACTGACTTTATTTTTCTGGGCTCCAAAATCACTGCAGATGGTGACTGCAGCCATGAAATTAAAAGACGCTTACTGCTTTGAAGGAAAGTTATGACCAACCTAGACAGCATGTTAAAAAGCAGAGACATTACTTTGCCAACAAATGTCCATCTAGTCAAGGCTATGGTTTTTCCAGTGGCCATGTATAGATGTGAGAGTTGGACTATAAAGAAGCTAAGCGCGGAAGAATTGATGCTTTTGAACTGTGGTGTTGGAGAAGACTCTTGAGAGTCCCTTGGACTGAAAGGAGATCCAACCAGTCCATCCTAAAGGAGATCAGTCCTGGGTGTTCATTGGAAGGACTGATGCTGAAGCTGAAACTCCAATACTTTGGCCACCTGATGCGAAGAGCTGACTTATTGGAAAAGACCCTGATGCTGGGAAATATTGAGGGCAGGAGGAGAAGTGGACGACGGAGGATGAGATGGTTGGATGGCATTATAGACTTGATGGACGTGGGTTTGGGTGTACTCCAAGAGTTGGTGATGGACAGGGAGGCCTGGCATGATGGGGTTCATGGGGTCACAAAGAGTCGGACATGACTGAGTGACTGAACTGAACTGATGGAACTAACTAAGGGAACTACTATATTGACTTTCTTATATATGTATATATATACAGATATACATACACACACACACATATATATATAGTGAGTGCATGCTAAATCACTTCAGTTGTGTCTGACTTTACGATCCTGCAGACCATAGCCCATCAGACTTCTCAGTCCATGGGGATTCTCCAGGCATGAATAATGGAGTCACCATGCCCTCCTTCAGGCGATGTTCCCAAACCAGCTATGGAACCCTTGTCTCCCAGCTTTCCTGCATTGGCAGGCAGGTTCCTTACCATTAGCACCACGTGAGAAGCCCATGTATAAACATATATATATACGTACACATATATAGAGTATACATTTATGTATATGCATTTGCATATATTTACCTATATATTTGTGTATATATATAGATATATTTTAATGTTTATATATTTATTCAAAGATATATTCCAAATACCTTGTCTAATTTAAAAATTTCTGATTTATTAATTATATAGTGGTCATAAAATATACACTGACTACTTTCAATCTTTTAAAATTGATGAAACAAAATATATGATCAGTTATTTTTTTGTTTTTTTGAAGTATTGATTTTTTTAGAAGTAGTTTGAAATATAATTTATATGTCATATAATTCCCTCACATAAAATTTAAAGTTCAACATTTTTTTAGTATACCCAAGTTTTGTGTTTGTCTCACCCTACTGATAACCAGTGTTGTGGGTATACTGAACCTTGTGGTTCTTGTGATTGTAAGACACTTTTTCTCATTAGTCATCAGGAAACCATAGGGGAAAATGTTTATTACTTACAGGTCCTGGACATTTCATAGCGTAGCTGAGGCTATAAATCTGCGTCCTGGGGAGAGAGACTAAATAGATGGGTAGAGAGAGAGAGCATGCCTGGGGTTTTATTTTTATTGGGGTAGGGGCATAATTGGGAGTATAAGTCAAGGACTCACTGTGTACTAGTGACTTTAAAACAAAAACAATAATTTAAAGGAAAATAAGAGAAGAAACAAGTGACTCAAATGATCAGTTATAAAATCAACTAATATCTCCAAACCAAAGAAACCTAAGGTAGAGAGGTGGCCCGCAACTGATTTCTTCAAGATATTCTTGAAAAGGATGCCTCTTTGATATGGATGCCATCACAACTAAAACTTAATTAAGTCGGACATTTGCATTATCAAAACAAGTAAAGAAAACAAAACACCTCTCAGGGTTTACACTACAATTCAATGCATAACCCTTACTGTCATCAATTTTGGAACATATTCATCACCTCCAGAAGGCAACCTGAACCTTTAGTTATCACTTCACTACACACTTCCCCATTCAACACTTCATCCCTAACAACTATACTACTTCCTGTCTCTATAGATTTCCCTTTTCTAGACTTTTATGTGAATGGACTCATTTAGTATATGGCCTTTGTGATTGACTTTCTTCACTTAGCATGATGCTTTCAAGTTTTATCCATGTTGTAGCATGTATCAATACTTTGGGGTTTTTTTGACTGAATAATATTCCATTGCATGGTAATGTATTTTGTTTATCCATTCATCCCTTAATGGACATTTGGAGTTTCTTACTTTTCACTATTATGAATAATGCTGCTATAGATATTCCTAGTTTCCTTAGAACACATTTTAATTGCTCTCTGATAAATGAACATAAAAATTATTAAGCAGTATTTCATCTGCCGATCAAAAACTGAAGATCACAAGGATTTCCCACCATTTTATAATTTAAATCTTTCTGGCTATATTTTATTATTAGGTAATTATATATAGCATTGCTCTAATAAAAATAAATATCTTCTGGTTTGAAAGGACATCAACTAATATAGTTTCATAGTATCTGTCATATGCCGTGCAAAATCATGAAAAGCAACCCTACTTGATAGATTTTTAATTCTTGAAATAATATTCCTTTATTCACCATAGGGAGATAAAGTAAAATTAAGAACTTCAGAATAGCAAAGCCTTGGAATAAAATGACATGCAAAAGCATGCCATATAAAAGCATTGAGCTAATTATAATACAAATAACTGAATATTTTATTCAAATCTATTTAACAATCATGTACATGAGTCAATATCTTGACAGATACATTTTAGCCCAAAAAAGTCCACAAAGACTATAAAAATTAGTTCTAGAAATTTAGGAATTATAGAAAATAAATAATAATGAAGTTCTTGTATTACTGAAATAAAACAATTTTTCAACCTTGACCCTGAAAATTCAGTAAAAAAAGGATAGTTGTTTTTACATACACAGAAGTATATTTTAAGACATGGTATGTTGCTGTTAAATGTTTAAAGAAGAAATGAAATTTAATGAAAGAAATAAGTAAAAAAGTTATAAGTGTATGTATATGCTTTGTTTCTTTTTGATTATTCATCCAATGTGTTTATGTTTATAAAATAAAAATCAATTCATAAGGATAAGAGAATAAATACATCAGGTTATGTTAGATATAGGAATTATATTGCCACAAAACACAGTTATTGCTTTTTAGAAATATTCTGGAGATATTCAAATCATTCAGAAAAGATTAAAACTAAAATTTTACACATATGTGTGGGTTTTTTCAAGTATAAATAGTACATGCATTTCTGGAAGCAGAACTAAATTTTTAGTAATTTTTTTCTCTAAAAACAGTAATATTTGGAGAACCAAATGGGGTACTAAAACATAGGAGATTTTAGTATATATAATTCTTAATTAATATACTTGAATATTTCAGGAAGATTGGATTCTAAGGTACATAACAATAAAACTGTCAGACAAAAACATTATAACTGATATCAAAAGAGTAAATTAATTTTCAAAGAACTATTTCAAAATAAGAATTTGACTATAATTGATCCATAGTTATCTCTCTCCTTTTTTAAGCCATCTAAAGAACTATAATCCCGACAGCATATATATCAGTTAAAATTTGTAAGTAAATATAGAAGAAGCAAAAATGGTTTTGGGTATTGCTGGGAAAATAGAATATTCCTGTCAACAAAAGACCTTTCTGTACAAACATAGAAGAGAGGTAGAGAAAAAGTCAATTACTAAGTAGGCATTAACATATTCACATTTATATAAGATAGTATAAAAGTGAATTTTTAAAAGAAAATGGAATATCACACTAATTTAAATAGTAAAGCAGAAGAAAGAATATTTAAAACTTCTCTTATCTCCTCAGGAGAGGAAAGAGTCACACCTCCCGACAATCTCCTGTACGTCTCCTCAGAGACACCTGAGCTAATTCTGGTGGAACATTTTTTACGTATCTAGAGGTTATTTGGCCTGGAAACTTAAAGATAAGTTTACATTGTAAAAACTGGAGACTGGGCTTCATCCCTAAAGAGATTTATCTCTATTCTGTGTGAGAGTCAGATTCACTTTGTCTCCAAAGAAATATAGTTGAGGAAGAAATGGAGGGAGAGAGAGAGTAAATGGTGTCTAATCCATTTATGAATAGGAAAAAATAGTTTTTATTTACCCTTACAATCTTGTCAATGGAAAAAATGATCATTATTTAGAATAAACACATACTTCTGGCTTACCTGTTTCTAGCCTTTGGTTGCCTTTGAAATATGTTAAAATTAAATATATAAAAAGAACTAATGGCAATACAGATGGAAGTAATTCGGTCCTGTGAAGAGATTCACACTCCCTCTACACTCCTCCCCAAAAAACTGAAAAAAAAAAAAAATTAGCAAGTTTATATTCTTGATCTATAAATGTATCTGCTCTTTGCATCCTCCTTTAACCTTGCTGTAAACACTTGCCTTATTTCTTAGCTAATAATGAGTTAAAGAAAACTATTAACACATGTTGGCCTTATAGCTATGAGAAAGCCTTGACCTTATTTTTATTGAAAAATATAGTTGAACAGATATGTTTGGTAGCACAAAACTTGAAAAACAATTCAAATTGACAGATTATGCACAATAAAATACAATTGTGTACTGGGATAAGCAAGGACTGGTGTGGAGAAATCCAGATACCTGCAAATGTTCACATAGAAGCGTTTTGTTAGAAATGATGGGGCCATAGTTGCTACTCAGAATATATGGAAAGTTGGTTAGCTGTTCAAAACAAAAGCAAAACTGATATAACATAATTAATCAGACCAGCAAAAATCTAGTAAAGTGACATAAATAAGCAAGAGATGAGCGATGGTATATCTTTAGAAACAACTTTGAAATGGTGGGAGGTGGGAGGTAGAAAAGGTCAAGGGTCCTCAGTCAAATTGGTTTTGTTAATGGCATTTTTTTGTTTAGTCTCTAAATCTAGACATTCAGTAGTTTCCACCCTCACAGAATAATACACACCAGAACCCCCAGAACACTGCTATCTTTTCATATTATTAATCCATACTCTTAATCAGTTTATTAGAAGAGAGATAAGGTGCAATAAAATTCAGTGTGTTTGTATAGTATAATTGGATATTTGTCAAGCTGTGGGGTATTGATGAACAAGGTTTAGTTTATCATGGCATCAGACCTGGAATATATGCAGCTGTATCAAGTAAAGAATAAAATTTATAAAATCTAATACAGATCCAGGAATGGGAACAATGGTGCTTAGTCTAAAAATTCTATAAACAATTTAGTTTTTTTCTTTTTCCTTTCAGGCCATGAAAGTCATGTTGCAACTCCTAGGGCCCTAAAGAAACCAAAGAAAGTGAAAGCTAATCGCTCAGTTGTGTCTGACTCTTTGGGGCACCCGTGGACTGTAGCCCGCCAGTCTCCTCTGTCCAGGGAATTTTCCAGGCCAGAATATTGGAGTGGGTTGCCATTTCCTTCCCAGGGGATCTTCCCCACCCAGGGGTTAAACCAGGTCTCCTGCATTGCAGGCAGATTCTTTACTGTTTGAGCCACTTGGAAAGCCCAAAGAAACCAAGGTATGTTTTAATTTTCACAAAGAAATTATCTTTGATTTTCCAAGACTTCTTCATATCAGTATAAACATAAGATTGGAGGCAGACTTTTCAGGTTTGTTTCTTTACTATAACTCTGTTTAGTCACTAAGTCATGTCTGACTCTCTTGGTGATCCCATGGACTATAGCCTACCAGGCTCCTCTGTTTATGGGATTTCCCAAGCAAGAATACTAGAGTGGGTAGCCATTCCCTTCTCCAGGGGAATCCTCCCAACCCAGGGATTGAACCTACCTCTCTTGCATTGGCAGAGCACCAGGGAAGTGGGTAGCCATAACTTAGGCTGTAAATCTTAGCCTTAGGTATAAATCTTAGGTATAAAACTTAGGTATAAATCTTGGTACCAGTGTGACTGAAAATAGCAACTGTCATTTTTCCATTGACTGATACAAATGATTCTTTTGACTAGTTAATAACAAGCAGCCTAGTATGAAAAATCTGACACGAATTATAGTACTATCTCTGTGGCCATGAACAAAGATCTGAAATATAAAGTAGAAGTAGAAATGATTTAGCTTTCTGTTATAGTTTATCTGAGTTTATGAGTGATGTCAGTTTCCCAGGATAGGCAAAATTGCACATGGAATTTCTCAAAGCAGGGAACAGTCACACATTTAAAACTATATTCAAAGAGTTTCATTCAACTCTTACGGAAACAAAAATGAGCATGTGGTTATCTAACTTCAGAAATAAATAAAATAACACTGAAGAAGAAAAAGTGGGTATATTTAAAATATTTTCTTGTTAGCATTGATTTATACTATTGCATGTGTCCCCAAGTGTATTTAACATAAGTCAAAAGATGAATTACTATCTGATTCTATTGTCGGAATCTGAATTGATTGCCACAAATGATAGTAAACATGGAAGAAATTGTGTCCTACAGAATGGCACACATTTTTATCAGAAATAGCATCACTAAATATTATGAAATTGTAATAAGTAGATGACAGAGGTGGAAATGGAGATGGAGACAGAAAAAAACCCGCCCTCTCAAAAAATAAATATTCTCAGAAGCTAAAAACAAGTTATGATTATGAATGCTGAGACAGGACATATTTCTGACTTTGATTTTACATTTGAAATATCCACTGAACCCTAGTGATCTTAACTTCTATTTTGAATGTGTAATTGGAGAAAAAGTGATAAAATCTGTAACCTGTCCAAGGTTGAGGTTTGAAAAAATGTTGCCACATGAATATGGATCACAACGGTCTAAACTTTAAATAAGGATCGATTTGATATAAATTCATCCTAAAGAATGATCCACAAAGAGAATCTATCTATCTGAAAACTAGCTCTCGGTGGAGGTAACAATTCTCTACTGAGAATATTTCATGACAAACAGGATCTCGATTGCATATAAGTTCCAAATTCAGAGATTGGGGTCATCTAAAAACTATCAAGGCACAAAATGTAAATTATTAGTTACAAATATTTCTAAAGAGCCTGTATACATTTATAACACCATAATGAATCTAAACAATTGAATATAGCATAAAATTATATAGATACTTTTATAAAATATTCATTAATTTTTTGAAGTTTAAGAAGAATATTTTAATAAGAGTGAGTTCAATGTTGTTTATTGCTCTCTTTATCTCTGAGATGAAACAGGAAGTTTATATTTTTAGTATATCCATTTAATGGGGGTGAAGTAGTATCTCAATGTATTTTTCAATAGAATTTTTTTAAAGTTTTTATTTTGATATTCAAGTATAGCTGATTGACAATCTTGTGATAGTTTCAGGTGAATAGTGGAAGGATTCAGTATCAATTCTCTCCCAAACTCATTACTTTTTGACGCCACATTTCTGAATGTCTTGGGTATATAGGCATAGTTTTGGTCCAAAGTTAAGATTTTTAAGTTAAGTTCTATCTCCCAGGAATTTTTATCTTCATCCAGAGGCTAAATTTACACTCAGTCTCAAAGGCATTCTAGGTGATTCTAACAATTAGCAAAAAAAAATGTCAAATCTTCGTGCTTAAAGAGAGATTGGAGAAGTATCACTTTTTTTTTTTTTTCCTTTTAGTGGTGTTTTCCCAAGCAATATAGGCCAAATATTTCAAACATTTTTCTGTTAAAATACTCTCAGGATAACTGTCAGATTTTTTTTGTCCCCCTAGTCAAAAAGTAGAGTAAGAACTTTTGGGGGGGGAGGGCGGAAATCTCTATAGAGATTCTCTTTCTGCACACAGCAGGGTTTGACCCCATGTGGATTTATTCCCTGGAGTGAGCAATTGCCCAGCTGAAGGAAAGAATGAAAAATGAACTCACAGCCTGAAATCCAGAGAAAAACCCCAGAGACTTGAAAAACAAAATGAAAACAAGACTGGGCTGTAACTATTCCTTGATTCTTTTTTTGTTTTTATCCTGCATGACCATAATTTAATTTGTACAGTCTTATACCTTTCTGTATTGCTTCCTCCCCTTCCCACCCCTCCCATACATTAAGCTCATGTATCTCCTAACTAGGAAGGAAGATTTTTTTTTTCTATACATAAATACTAATAGTATTTAACTCAAGATATCTAAAATCATTGTCATGTCACATAGAAATCATAAAGGAGAGGAAGAGGAAAATAGGCTATTTGTTCCTTTAAAAAACTTTTTTGTTTTTTACATTTCACTCTTGTAATTCTGTATCAGCACAGATATATCAGAACTGTAGTGAAAAAGACTTTTTTTTTTCATTTATTTTTATTAGTTGAAGGCTAATTACTTTACAATATTGTAGTGATTTTTGCCATACATTGACATGAATCAGCCATGGATTTACATGTTCCCCATCCTGAACCCCCCTCCCACCTCCTTCCCCATCCCATCCCTCTGGGTCTTCCCAGTACACCAGCCCTGAGCACTTGTCTCATGCATCCAAACTGGACTGGTGATCTGTTTCACACTTGATAATGTACATGTTTCAAAGCTATTCTCTCAGATCATCCCACCCTTGCCTTCTCCCATCGAGTCCGAAAGTCTGTTCTATACATCTGTGTCTCTTTTTCTGTCTTGCATATAGGGTTATCGTTACCATCTTTCTAAATTCCATATATATGCGTTAGTATACTGTATTGGTGTTTATCTTTCTGGATTACTTCATCTATTTCACATAAGCTAATAGACATATTTCAATGCTATTCTCTCAAATCATCCTATTCTCATCTTTTCCCACAGAGTCCAAAAGTCTGTTCTTTATCTCCGTGTCTCTTTTGCTGTCTTGCATACAGGGTTGTTGTTACCATCTTTCTAAATCCCATATATATGTATTAATATACTGTATTGGTGTTTTTCTTTCTGACTTACTTCACTCTGTATAATGGGCTCCAGTTTCATCCATCTCATTAGAACTGATTCAAATGTAAAGAAAGAAATCGTTTGCTTGCATCGTCATTTGGCAAACGTCGAGAGTAAAACAAGAAGGTTATATGCATCTTATTGAAAGTAGAATAAATTTTTTAAATGCAACAATATTCCGTTTGAATTCTTTTTTCTACTTGTGTTTCTAAGTGGGTATATGGGTATTATAACATTTCTTGCATAATTTCAGTTTGTGTTTTCCATGCTAAATTAGTTCTGTCAGGCTTACAGCATCAAAAAACCATCACAGAAAAATGAGTCATAATATTTTTTGTTAGAATAATTGTGAGTAGTGAAAATTGTAATCTTTAATAATTATAGTTGTTAATAAGTTGAATATCATGAAGATTAAGTCAAATGCTTCAAGGCATTAAAGTAGCATTAAATCTGCCTCAATTTTTAAATTATACCACAGACTGCAAAAGGTTTTTCCATAATTTTAAAATTTGTGCTCCTTATTCTATGACAATCACTTCCTTTTAAAATTGTGTATTTAGATTTAGCAAACTTGTAAACACATGTGATGTCTGTGGCAAATAACTACAATTAATGACAATTTTTCTCCTATGTTTTACACATTGATTGCTCATTCCAAACACACCTTTAATAAAAACACATCAAGAGATATTTAAAGAGTTGAAAAGACAAAATGAGTGGAAGAACCGAAAACTCTAGACGTGTAGCAAAGATTAGGTATCCCTGAGTACACGACCAAGGAGAGTATATAAAGGAAAAATGCATTAAACTATGGTGTAGATTCTTCACTAATCTATGACTTCAGCAGTCTATGCATTCAATACTATTTTTAAAAATTTATTTATTTTAATTGGAGGCTAATTACTTTACAATATCATGGTGGTTTTTGCTATACATTGACATGAATCAACCAGGGGGGAACATGTGTTCCCCTGTCCCAAACCCTTCTTCCACCTCCCTCCTCATCCCACCCCTCTGGCTTGTCCCAAAGCACTGGCTTTGAGTGCCCTGTTTCATGCATCAAACTTGGACTGGTCATCTATTTCACATAAGCTAATAGACATATTTCAATGCTATTCTCTCAAATCATCCTATTCTCATCTTTTCCCACAGAGTCCAAAAGTCTGTTCTTTATCTCCGTGTCTCTTTTGCTGTCTTGCATACAGGGTTGTTGTTACCATCTTTCTAAATCCCATATATATGTATTAATATACTGTATTGGTGTTTTTCTTTCTGACTTACTTCACTCTGTATAATAGGCTCCAGTTTCATCCACCTCATTAGAACTGACTCAAAAGTGTTTTTTTCTATAGCTGAGTAATATTCCAGTGTGTATATGTACCACACTTTCTTATCCATTTCTCTGCTGATGGACATCTAGGTTGTTTTCATGTCCTGGCTATTGTAAACAGTGTTGCGATGAACATTGGGGTATGTGTGTCTCTTTCAGTTCTGATTTTCTTGGTGTGTATGCCCAGCAGTGGGATTGCTGGGTTATATGGCAGTTCTATTTTCAGTTTTTAAAGGAATCTCCACACTGTTCTCAATAGTATTTTTTTTTTAAATTTGCAAATCATGCTACAATGCCCACCTCCACCACACCAAAAGGAACACACACACACACCCAAATAACACAGAGTTGGAAAATCTGGGCATACATACTGTGCAGAGATGGAATATAAAGTGAAATGCTTGTGCACTGGCTCACAAAATCTTTGTGAGAAATAAATAAATAACTCTGGTGTGAGTTCCCCAGAGGGTATGGCAGAATCAGGGAGAACAGGATTGGGTAAATTCTAAGGGCCAGAAATGGCATGGCCTTAAGTGATAAACACTGAGTGTCTCTGGAGAATTCTCTTATCGGGTGGGATACAGCAAAAGATATATCTCTCTCATTTGATGAACTTAAAACAAAAGAGTGATCAAGGTCATCATATATCTAATTTCAAATTCAGAAGTTTTAGAATGAAAAGATGTCATAAAATGAACAAAATTTGATAATATTTTACTGTTTGACAAATTCTTGTATTATGTTGGTAGACCTATGAAAAACTCTACTGAAGATCCTTTTTCAAAAATAAGCTTATTTGTACAAAATAAAAATAACATCTATGCATCCAAACAAAGGCAAAATTTAAAAATACGCTGTTTATCTAAATATTAAAAGATAACATAAAAGAATCAGCTATTCCCTGGTAGCCCAGCTGGTAAAGATTCTGCCTGCAATGCAAGAGACCCTGGTTCGATTGGGAAGCTGGATTGGGAAGCTCCCCTGGAGGAGGTCATGGCAACCCACTCCAGTATTCTTGGCTGGCTAATCCCTATGGACAGAGGAGCCTGGCAGACTACGGTCTATGGGGTCACAAAGAGTCAGACACAACTGAGGGACTTAAGTACAGCACAGTGCATTACTACATATTCAAGTACAAAAATAAGTTTCTGAGCATAGCCATTTCTAACATCTGAGTATTTTCCTTAAAAACAAATTGATTGGTCAATTTGACCTAATTATCTTTAATTTTTAAATAATTGATAGAGTTTTCCATAGCATTACATTTTGTGGTTAATGAAACTGGAGCCTATTACACAGAGTGAAGTAAGTCAGAAAGAAAAACACCAAAGCAATATATTAATGTGTATATAAGGAATTTAGAAAGATGGTAAAAATGACCCTATATGCAAGACAGCAAAAGAGACACAGATGTAAAGAACAGACTTTTGGACTCTGTGGGAGAAGGTGAAGGTGGGATGATTTGAGAGAATAACATTGAAACATGTCTATTACCATATGTGAAATAGATGACCAGTCCAAGTCTGATGCATGAAACAGGGCACTCAAACTTGGTGCACTGGGACAACCCAGTGGGATGGGATGGGGAGGGAAGTGAGATGGGGATTCGGGATGAGGGGACACATGTACATCCATGGCTGACTCATGTCAATGTATAGCAAAAACCACAATAATATTGTAAAGTAATTAGCCTCCAATTAAAATAAACAAATTTTTAAAAATTAAAAAAGATAAATAAAATACATTTCTGTTAAATCAACATAAAAGTCTTGGAAGGGTTGACAGTATCAATAAATCCTCTTTGTAGAATATAGTATGCTGCCTAAATACGCTGAAGTTCCTGGCAAACTGGGGATAAATTTGATTAAATATATTGTATTCCATTTGAAAATTGAAATTTGTAAATAGTGGAGGCAAAATATTTTCAAAAACACATTTTTCTGGTTTTGTTTTTTACCCATATATTCTGTTTTTGGCAAACACTTTTTAACAAGGCAACACTTATCAATTGTTACTGTTTATAAATATTTGAATATATTGTAAAATGAATATGCTACAAAATTATTGACTCTCTAATTTTTATTGTATGCAGATAAAGATCATCAATTTGTCCAATTAGAAATATGGGTCTATCAAAGGATTCTTTGTACATGTACAGATATTCCAAAGTGCAATCATGTTAGTAAGATTCTATTTCATTATTAATTTATTTATGTTTGTCTTGTCTTTATTTGACGGATTTCAATAGCTTCTTGCTTTCATGTTCATTTGTAATTTACCAAAAATTTCAAGAATTGACTATTTTGGCCTTCCATTTAATGATTTTGAACACAATAATAGTGTTTTGTGAATAAAAGCATTGAATACCATTACATGTCACTAATCTTAAAGTTTTATAATAAATTCTAATTAACAAGAAGCAAAAAAAGGAAAGTGAATATTGTTATTCTGTGCCATTTTTGTGTATCCAGCATCAGCCTCCTTATTTAAAGTGTTTTAATTTGGCAGTGGGTATATGTCTGTGTCTGTTGTACGTGTGTGTGTTTATGAATTTTAATAACTTAAACTTATTGTTAATTGGCAGAATATTAGAGCTTGTTTAGACAGAATCACTACAACCTATTGCAAAATCATTTTGGCTACACAATTTTCAGAATGTAATAAAAAATATTGTTTGCACAATAACATTAACCTTACCACATTTGGAATGCTTTCTATCATTGCAAAAATGAATTTTATCACTGATGTAATTTTAACTGAATTTGTAACATATTTTAAAGTGTCATATAATCCACCTTTAACAAAATGAGCTTTCAAAAGTTTTACTTTGATCTCATAAATTGGATTAATATATTTGAGCCATTCTTGGAGATACTTGATTTTCTATTAATGCATTAAATGATATTGATTAAAACATGTGACTCTAAATGCTTACAAATATTGTCTTCTGCTAGTTGAGTTAATATTCACAAATACCAACTCACTTTTCTATGTACACATGGAAACTTTGAATAAAATGATCAAAATTAATTTAGAAAAATAACCATTTGACCTAAATAAAAAGTAAATCTTCAGAGTGACTTGGAAATGTCATTTCTGCAGCTGCATAGGCAATATTTTCACCGTTGAAGTCAGTGATGATTCTCCTCCAGTGGATTTGATCCTTTTTACTTCATGGGTCCAGTGATGTCTCCACTACCTCGCTCTGTCATGATGGATGGCTATTGTCAACAAATATTTTGTTTATCATGAACTTTCTCAAAAGAAAACGTAGTACATATATTCTATTCAAAATCCATTATATGTTGTTATCTCATTATTACCAAAGGGGTTTACCATACCTTTTTTAAAGTACATCGTTAACCAAGAAGCAATTTTAAACTTGCACAGTAGAAGAAACACCATAACCTTAGTTTGGGCTGCTATTACAAAGCATCATAAACTAGATGGGTTAAACAAAACAATTTATTTCTCACAGTCCCTGTAGGCTGTGAAATTTGCGATAAAAGTGCCCATAGACTTAGTGTCTGGTCAGGGCCCACTTCTTTGGTTCATAAAGGGTCTTCTCACTGGTCTTCACATGGTATAAAAAAAGGCAAGAGAGATATCTGGGATCTCTTTCATAAGGACGTTAAACCCATTCATGAGAATTTCACCCTCAGAACCTAACCATCTTACGTAGGCCTGACTTCCTAATGTCATCACTTTGGGGGGTGAAATTTCAGCCCATGAATTTTGGGGAGACACATTCAACACCAATCTCAAGAGATTTTCTTTTACATTTATTATATAATTTTGCAACCATTATTCTTATACTGTTGCAGAAACAAAACAATCCTACTAATCAAAAGACTCATCTGTAGCAATGTGGAAGATAAAAAATTACATAATTCATTATTAAATAAAGTACATTAGCTTTTTCTTATTTTTGTTGTGATGTGTGTTTGTTTCTTCATCGTGTTTGACTCTTTGCAACCCCATGGCCTGTAACCCACCATGGGATTTTCCAGGCAAGAATACTGGAGTGGGTTGCCATTTCCTCTTCCAAGGTATCTTGCCAACTCAGGGATCAAACCTGTATCTCCTCTGTCTCTTGCACTGTAGGCAGATTCTTTACTGCTCAGCCACCAGGGAACCTCCCACCACCTTTTTTTGGCTATGATAAAATACTATAAACTTAGCGGTTTAAACCATATAAATTTATTCTCCTACGGTTTTGCATTGTCAGAAATCCTAAAATCAGGATTTGGCAAGGCTGCTTACTGTCTGTAGACTCTAGGAGAGTTAGTTCCCTTGCTTCTTCCAACTTCTAGAAGCTGCACACACTCCTTGGCTCTTAGACCTATATCATTCAAACCTCATGTGTGTTGTTTCACTTCCTTCTCTGCCTCTGCTTTTTTTGATTCCCTTTTCCTTACCACGACCCTTGTGATTACCTTGAGTATGCCTAGGCAATTCAATATATGCTTTCCTAGCTCCAAATCCTTAAATTAATCACATTGCAAGATCCCTTCTTCCCTATCACACATTCACAGGTTCTGGAAATTGGGATGGGCATTTTTTTGAGGTTGTTCTTTGTACCAAAGTAAATGTTAATAACAAGTACGTAAGACAACCTAAAAGGGGATATCAAGTTAGAATAGAATTTCACACACTTTACACAGCAAAGCAAAAGACAAATTACTCCCCTTAACTCCTTAACAGACCAGAAACTATAACTCCTAACAGTTTTCTTTACACTTTGTGACAAAAAATATAAGCTGGCTTTATGGTATGAGTTAGTTTTATGGTACATCTTTACGTGACTAAAGGTTATTTAGTTTGAAAACTTGGAGATACCATTTCAGTCTAAATCTTGGAAAATAAACTCTATCCCCAGAAAGATCTCTATTCTACAGATTAGAGTAAAAACTCAGATTAACTATGCCTCCAGTGAAATGCTATAGTAAAAAGTAGAAGAGGATGCCAAAGAGAAATTGTTCCTGATTTAGTTACCCAGCAAGAAAGACTTTATCCAAAGCTGTTATAATAAGGTCAAGACTATTACTATAGGGAGGGCTGACTAAACTTAATTCTGCTAAAAGAAAATTGAGGGAGGGGCTCTCAAGTGCTGAGGTGAGCTACAGTGAGATAGTGGAAAAGACTGGAAGGACTCTTAGGGGAAGTTGGTCAATGCAATTAGATCATGTGCATTTGACAATTAGTTCTTCTCAAATGTAGGCCCCTACCCTTTCTTGGAGACTATGATAGAAGCTCTATCTTTCTTAATGATTACATTTCTAAAATAATGCCTACTTTCTGGAGAGTTTTAATCATAAATGAGTGTTGAATTTTGTCAAAGGCTTTCTCTGCATCTATTGAGATAATCATATGGATTTTATCTTTCAATTTGTTAATGTGGTGTATTACATTGATTGATTTGTGGATATTAAAGAATCCTTGCATTCCTGGGATAAAGCCCACTTGGTCATGGTGTATGATTAATCTCACAATTTGTATGGAAATACAAAAAACCTCGAATAGCCAAAGTAATCTTGAGAAAGAAGAATGGAACTGGAGGAATCAACCTGCCTGACTTCAGACTCTACTACAAAGCCACAGTCATCAAGACAGTATGGTACTGGCACAAAGACAGAAATATAGATCAATGGAACAGAATAGAAAGCCCAGAGATAAATCCACGAACCTATGGACACCTTATCTTTGACAAAGGAGGCAAGGATATACAATGGAAAAAAGACAACCTCTTTAACAAGTGGTGCTGGGAAAACTGGTCAACCACTTGTAAAAGAATGAAACTAGAACACTTTCTAACACCATACACAAAAATAAACTCAAAATGGATTAAAGATCTAAATGGAAGACCAGAAACTATAAAACTCCTAGAGGAGAACATAGGCAAAATACTCTCCGACATGAATCACAGCAGGATCCTCTATGACCCACCTCCCAGAATATTGGAAATAGAGGCAAAACTAAACAAATGGGACCTAATGAAACTTAAAAGCTTTTGCACAACAAAAGAAACTATAAGTAAAGTGAAAAGACAGCCCTCAGATTGGGAGAAAATAATAGCAAATGAAGCAACAGACAAAGGATTAATCTCAAAAATATACAAGCAACTCCTGCAGCTCAATTGCAGAAAAATAAATGACCCAATCAAAAAATGGGCCAAAGAACTAAACAGACATTTCTCCAAAGAAGACGTACAGATGGCTAACAAACACATGAAAAGATGCTCAACATCACTCATTATCAGAGAAATGCAAATCAAAACCACAATGAGGTACCATTACATGCCAGTCAGGATGGCTGCTATCCAAAAGTCTACAAGCAATAAATGCTGGAGAGGGTGTGGAGAAAAGGGAACCCTCTTACACTGTTGGTGGGAATGCAAACTAGTACAGCCACTATGGAAAACAGTGTGGAGATTTCTTAAAAAACTGGAATTAGAACTGCCATATGACCCAGCAATCCCACTTCTGGGCATACACACTGAGGAAACCAGATCTGAAAGAGACACGTGTATCCCAATGTTCATCGCAGCAGTATTTATAATAACCAGGACATGGAAGCAACCTAGATGCCCATCAGCAGACGAATGGATAAGGAAGCTGTGGTACATATACACCATGGAATATTACTCAGCCGTTAAAAAGAATTCATTTGAATCAGTTCTAATGAGATGGATGAAACTGGAGCCCATTATACAGAGTGAAGTAAGCCAGAAAGATAAAGATCATTACAGCATACTAACACATATATATGGAATTTAGAAAGATGGTAATGATAACCCTATTTGCAAAACAGAAAAAGAGACACAGATGTACAGAACTGACTTTTGGACTCTGTGGGAGAAGGCAAGGGTGGGATGTTTTGAGAGAACAGCATGTATATTATCTATAGTGAAACAGGTCACCAGCCCAGGTGGGATGCATGAGACAAGTGCTCGGGCCTGGTGCACTGGGAAGTCCCAGAGGAATTGGGTGGAGAGGGAGGTGGGAGGGGGGATCGGGATGGGGAATACTTGTAACTCCATGGCTGATTCATGTCAATGTATGACAAAACCCACAGCAATGTTGTGAAGTAATTAGCCTCCAACTAAAAAAAAAAAAAAAAAAATCTTAGAAAGATAAAAAAAAAAAAAATAAAATAAAATAATGCCTAATGGTTTCTTGAGAAAGACATCCATCTTAGTGTTGTAAAACTAGGAAGAGGCTAAGAGAGGATTTGCATTTCAAAGAGTTGAGAATTTACACTTCAAATTTTCTAAATAAATATTCTAGGAAATGGAGGTCAGGAGCCTACATTTAAGAAGAGACCTGTCTAAAGTTTAATCATGCTAAGGGGAACTTTAAGGATGCCTTGGTCATGGAAAATGGTCCTTTTGTCCTTTATAAAATGGAGACAGGCATTTTTACTTATCCTTATATTTTACCTACATCTTAACTCTAAGTTTCCACTTTTTTTACTGGTCTCACTAAACTGGTTTATGGGCAGTTGAACAAATGACCTTTTGGAGCAACCATGTTTAATACTTTTCCCGTCATGCTTGGTGGCATTAGCTGCATTTAATTATTTCTGTCCAAGAACACTGCATTTTATCACAATAAGTACCTGCAGATAGCACCCCAGATAGCTCTGAGAAACTGCTGACACAGGTCCATCTAGTCAAAGCTATGGTTTTTCCAGTAGTCATGTATGGATGTGAGAGTTAGACCATAAAAAAGGCTGAACACTGAAAAACTGATGCTTTGAAACTGTGGTGCCAGAGAAGACTCTTGAGAGTTCCTTGGACAGTAAGGGGATGCTTGATTTCAGTCAATCATTAAGGAAATTAACCCTGAATATTTACTGGAAGGATTCATGCTGAAGCTGAAGCTCTAGTACTTTGGCCACTTAATGGAAAGGGTCAACTCATTGCAAAGACCCTGTTGCTGAGAAAGATTGAAGGCAGGAGGAGAAGGGGATGTTAGAGGATGAGATGGTTAGCTAGCATCCCTGATTCAATGGACATGAGTTTGAGCAAACTCCAGGAGATAGTGAAGGACAGGGAAACCTGGCTTGCTACAGTCCATGGGGTCACCAAGAATTAGACATAATTTAGCTACTGAATAGCAGCAACAATGAAGTCATTTTCTATCCTTCAAAAATATTAATTATATAACATACATAAAAAAGTGTAGTGCATTATCATCTTATCAGTTAGATAGGATCTATGATAAAAAAAGATAATAGAGAAAATGTGCTTCAGTATCTATATCTATTTATTAAAACGTTAATGAAGGAAAAGAAACCACCCAGACACGCAAAATACTTATAAAGGGAAAAGAGAATGGACAGAAATTTTTCTGCCTTATTATTTCTAAAAGATTTTTGTGCTTGGGTTTTCTTTGTCCTCTGTATCTCAAGGCAGAAAGTCACCTTGGGACATATCATCTTTGTTCTGCTAAGAAGACATAAGATTTTCTTCTTTTATTCATGCAAATATTATGCCAGAAGGCACATTTAGACAGGGTGAGGGTATGAAAGGACCTATTGTGTCCTGACAAAGGGAGCTCCTCATAAATCCTTGCCATGGGGCTGTCACACAGGCAGGAATAGAAACACCTACTGCAGAGCAAGTAGCCTCCTGGGAGAAAAGGGCTTGACATTCTCCCCAGTTCCACTCCATGGTTCAAATGTTCAGGATCCCTTCCATGGGCTCAAGTCTTTGGAGCAGAGGACACAGATAAGAGGAACCCATCATGAAGGATAAGAACCTCTGGATAATTGAATCACAATTAATACAATGAACTGAATTTCCTGAAGGAGGCTTGTTTCAGCAGAGTATATGCTGAGGATGGCCATAGTACTTTTGAGAAAGGTAAGGATGACTATCTAAATGCAAATGCCATGAGTGTCAATCACTACGGGTATGTAATACAGAGAACAGCTGGGATTAAGGTGTCAAATTCCTTAGACATGTAAGACAGAGGGACCTATAGGAAGAAGATGGCAGTGAATAACAGATTTTGAGGTACTGGGACTTTCAAAGAGTGTTCCCACCATCTCCAACAGATCATACACAATATACAGGAATGGTGAGCAAGTTTCCCTCAGGAGGTACAAATGGATGTTTGTTTGCTTCATGAATATGTTTTTATTAAGGTAAGAGAGTAGAAATAACACATTTTTGATGGCAAATCTTAAAAGGGATATACAATTGAGCTTTCTGTCTTAAACTTGTCCAAAGATGATTTGTCTTTATTCAAGGTTTAAAGAGAATCTGCCAAAACACAATTTAGGTCACCTTTTCTATTTGTAACGTGACTGCAAATATAAGGAAATAGAGTATGTCTTTAGCAACTGATATTCTGCATAGAAAGTGAGTGAAATGTGGTTTTAAAGTATTGTTTATTTGATTTTTGACCCAATGGAACATGTAGGATATAAGTATATAATTGGGTCAGAATTTCAGACAATTATTCCATGCCAAAAAGGGGTTATGTATTGCAACAATTTACACAATGAAATATTTGGATCATAGAAAAAGCAGGAGAGTTCCAGAAAAGCATCTACTTCTGCTTTGTTGATCACACCTAAGCCTTTGACTGTGTGGATCACAACAAACTGTGGAAAATTATTAAACAGACTACCTTACCTACCTTCCAAGAAATCTGTATGCAGGTCAAAAAGCAACAGTTAGAACCAGACATGGAACAATGCACTGGTTTCAAATTGAGAGAGAAGTACATCAAGGCTGTATATTGTCACCCTGTTTTTTAACTTATATGCAGAGTACATCATGTGAAATGCCGGGCTGGAATCAAGCTTACTGGGAGAAATATCCATAACCTCAGATACGCAGATGACACCACCCTTATGGCAGAAAGCAAAGAAGAACTAAAGAGCCTTTTGATGAAAAAGATAGAGGAGAGTGACAAAGCTGGCCTAAAGTTCAGCACTCAGAAAACTAAGATCATGGCATCTGGCCCCATCACTTCATGACAAATAGATGGGGAAACAATGTTTAAACAGTGACAGACTATTTTTTTGAGCTCCAAAATCACTGCAGATGGTGACTGCACCCATGAAATTAAAAGACACTTGCACTTCTGGGCATACACACTGAGGAAACCAGATATGAAAGAGACACGTGCACCCCAATGTTCATCGCAGCACTGTTTATAATAGCCAGGACATGGAAGCAACCTAGATGCCCATCAGCAGATGAATGGATAAGGAAGCTGTGGTACATATACACCATGGAATATTACTCAGCCATTAAAAAGAATTCATTTGAACCAGTCCTAATGAGATGGATGAAGCTGGAGCCCATTATACAGAGTGAAGTAAGCCAGAAAGATAAAGAACATTACAGCATACTAACACATATATATGGAATTTAGAAAGGTGATAACGATAACCCTATATGCAAAACAGAAAAAGAGACACAGAAATACAGAACAGACTTTTGAACTCTGTGGGAGAAGGTGAGGGTGGGATATTTCAAAAGAACAGCATGTATGCTATCTATGGTGAAACAGATCACCAGCCCAGGTGGGATGCATGAGACAAGTGCTCGGGCCTGGTGCACTGGGAAGACCCAGAGGAATCAGGTGGAGAGGGAGGTGGGAGGGGGGATCGGGATTGGGAATACATGTAAATCCATGGCTGATTCAAAGAATAAAAAATAAAAAAAAAATAAAAAAAAAAAAAGACACTTGCTCCTTGGAAGAAAAGTTATGACCAACGTAGACAGTATGTTGAAAAGCAGAGACATTACTTTGTCAACAAAGGTCCGTCTAGTCAAAGCTATGGTTTTTTCATAGTCATGTATGGATGTGAGAGTTGGACTATAAAGAAAGCTGAGCGCTGCAGAATTGATGCTTTTGAACTGTGGTGTTGGAGAAGACTCTTGAGAGTCCCTTGGACTGCAAGGAGATCCAACCAGTCAGTGCTAAAGGAAAATCACTGCTGAATATTCATTATAAGAACTGATGCTGAAGCTGAAACTCCAGTACTTTGTCTACCTAATGTGAAGAACTGACTCATATGAAAAGACCCTGATGGTGGAAATGAGTGAAGGTGGAAGAAGAAGGAGAAGAGGAGAAGACAGAGGAAGAGATGGTTGGATGGCATCACCAACTTGAAGGACCTGAGTTTGAATAAACTCTGGGAGTTGGTGATGGACAGGGAAACTTGGAGTGCTGCAGTCCCTGTGGTCCACAGGAGACATGACTATGCCACTGAACTGAACTGACACAATAAAAGACAGACCAGAAATCAGGATTTTATGGTATGGATAATGAGTTGTAACCCTGGGAGATAAGCATACACATCAGGTAATACCAATTTCTGATAAAATGTGAGACAGTGCCAAAAATCTAAGAGGGTTTGATTTTAGATTATGATTATACACACAGCAGCAAAACCATTTCTGAAAATCTCTCTTGCCATGTGGGTCAGTCATCTCACAACGTACAAGAGTCACAAAATAAGTTATCTACAATCCATTCATTTATAGTTATTGCATCTCCCATGAATCATTGCAAACTGGTTTCATCAAAGAGCATGGTTAGGATAATGAGTCAGTTCTCTAGTTGCAAGTTTATAAAGAGATTAAGGAATATTGAATTTATAATTCTGACCATATATGTAACTGTTATTCCTATCAATATATATATACAGATAGATAGATAGATATAAGCTCTACCCTGGAAATAAATCCACTGATGCTCTAATCTCATTCTAAAGTGTACAAAATAACATATATAGCCATTCTACTGATTTCTAAACACAGCTTTACAGAGCAATAGGTACTAATATGACAGTGTCTTCAGGACAGACTTTTGATTTAAGTGTAGGAGAGTATGTAGATAGACTATTTTATCATTTATGTAAAAATGCATGCACACAGGCCTTCCCAGGTGGCTCAGAAATAAAGAATTCACCTGCAATGCAGGAGACAGGAATTCAATCCCTGGGTCCGGAAGATCCCCTGGAGAAGGAAATGGCAACATACTCCAGTATTCTTGCCTGGGAAATCTCATGGACAGAGGAGCCTGGTGGGCTACGGTCCTTGGGGTTGCAAAAGAGTCAGGCATGACTTAGCGACTAAAACAACAACAATTCTAGATATGTATGAAGAAAGAATCTCTATCTAGCCATTTATTTAGAATTACTCCTGAAAGAAGCATAAGAAACTGGTAAATATGGATTTTTTCATAATAGCAAACTAGATCACAGAGTGACACTAATGTTACTTACATTTTGAATTAATGTTAGATAACTTACATTTTGTATTACATCCTTTGGTTTCTTGCATTTTGCTCATACATGTGTATTCTCAATTAATATTATTTAATCTTCTAGTCAGAAGCAAGGAAAGGAGATGATTGAATGCACTTTCTGGGCAATAGATCTTTTAGCAGTCATGAACCTGCATTTAACCCTGAGATTCTGCTAAGGTTAATAAACATTGAAGAGCAAATGTCAGAGCAAAAATAATGAAAATATAATGTTAAAAAGGCCGAGATTCAAGGCATCAGATTGTTGTTGGTTTGGAAATACTAATGCTTTCTATTGGGATAATTAAATTAGAAAGTGATCAATAGCATTTTTCTAACCAATATATTGGGTAAAACACGAACTCTTTTTGCTATATCTTAGTTGAAGAAGTAATATGCTACTGCCATTTTCTTGGTCCAATACTTTGCTCAGAATTTTTTTCTCTAAAGTATATAAAAGAGCTATTCTTTTTGCCATTAAATATTTATTAACTCTCCAATTCTTAGTGTATTTAATCCATCTGACGCCAAGTTGGTCAAGGAATGTAACTACTTTGAATCTATTTTAGAAAACATTAGAAATAAGCTTAGAAATAAGATCAAACATCCTTGGATAATTAAACATTTATATTTTTAGATACTTTCCAAATATGAAGTTATGTATACCTATGTTCATATACAGATAGGTAGATAGGTGTTTAGACTACAAATAGAAACATTTAGAAAATATTTTCCTTTTATAAATAGTTTTAATTTAGATATTCTGATGTGATAAAAAATACTCTCTTAAATCAAGAAGCATAATCACAGTGTTTAACAGCAATAATTATTAAGGCAGTTGGACAGGACCAAGACTCAGAATAATAGAAACTCCACAGGGGACAGCATGATAATTACTGGTAATTCCAAAGAGATCTCTCTTAAAGAAAAAGGCTAAGCAATTAAAAATGGACTTAATCACACATATGCCCTTTGTTTTAATGAAGGATGCTTTAAACATTTCTATAAATAAAGACCATATACTCATGGAATCATTTGATAGTCATTAAGTAGTCATTCAAATTAGAGTAAACATATTTGGGCTTCCATGGTGACTCAGCTGGTAAAGAATTTACCTACGATACAGGAGACCTAGGTTTGATCCCTGGGTTGGGAAGATTCCCTGGTGGAGGACATGGAAACCCACTCAAGTATTCTTGCCTGGAGAATCCCCATGAACGGAGGAGCCTGATGGGCTACAGTCCATGGGGTCACAGAGAGGTGGACATGACTATGACCAAGCACAGCACAGCATGGGGTAAATGGATATACCAATAAATATTTTTGAAAGAAGTTTGCAGATTTAAATAAAGAACTCCTGTAAATATTTTACTTTTGAATATTTTCCACCATGAAATAATAACAGTAACAGAATATATAATTCTGTAAAAGTCAGAGCTGATAATGATTATTATAAGCATTATAAAGGAAAGGGTCCCCTTTAATGTCTTAAATTCACACTAAACAGATAAGCTGATGTACTGCTTTCCCCTTTAATTAAAACTTTTTTAAAGTTTAATAGATTATTGATACACATTTCAGTAAAACGTGGTTCAGCTTATATGCTCTCAAGCCATATTAACAAGCCATATAGTTTATAATTTGCATCTTTCAGAAGAATAAACAATACAGTGTGTTTGCAAAGTAAATCATCTAAATAGAGTTATCTAGATACATTAAGTGAAATTTATGTTAATTTTCAGCTCATCCATTTGACAGGGCTTATTCTATGTTTGCCTATGCAACTGATTCTGTACTTTTGCATTCCTGACATAAGATATAATGATGTAATTTTGTAAATGTGAGGGAACAAATTCACACAGTTACAGTCTACTGAGGACCATAAAAAGTTGAAGAATTGATGCTTTTGAACTGTGGTGCTGGAGAAGACTCTTGAGAGTCCCTTAGACAGCAAGGAGATCAGTCAATTCTAAAGGAAATCAATCCTGAATATTTATTATAAGGACTGATGGTAAAGCTGAAGCTCCAATAATTTGGCCACTGATGTGAAGAGTCAACTTATTGGAAAAGACCCTGAGGCTGGGAAAGATTGAGAGCGGGAGGAGAAGGGGACAAGGATGAGATGGTTGGATGGCATTACCTACTCAATGGAAATGAATTTGAGCAAATGCTGGGAGATAGTGAAGGACAGAGAAGCTTGGCTTGCTGTAGTCCATGTGGTCACAAAGAGCAGAACAGGACTTAGCTACTCAGCAACAACAAATAGTCTATCAAACAGAACTGAGGATTTGAAGATCAATGACCATTTTCAGTATTGCCTTTTTTACCTTTGAAATGTGTGATAATTAAGTTTAGCAACTCTCTAATGACACGCACTGGTTAGTTATTGACATAATAATCTACCATTGGATAAATACAGGTGAAATAATGGATTGGGAAAGGGGATGATTCAATGTTGATAGATTTGCATGGTAGGTGTGTGCTCAACCGTGTCCAACTGTCTGCAGTCCCATTAACTGTAGCTCGCTAGGGCCTTCTGTCCCTGGGATTCTCCAGGCAAGAATATTGAAGTGTGTCATGATGCCCTCTTCCTGGGGATCTTCCCAACCCAGTGGATCTTCCTGATCTTCCCGTGTCTCCTGTGTCTCCTTTCACTGACAGGCAGATTCTTTACCATTGAGCCACCTGGGGAGCTCTGATAGGATTTTTAAAAATAATTTTTTAAAAATAAATGAATTATATATATTTATCTTTATTTTTCTCACTGGTTTTACTGTTTCAACAGTATTAAAAACAGCACAGTACTACTTATTATTTGTTCTTCCTGGTCAATACAAGTATAAGATAATTCCTAGAGAGGTAATTTACGAGTCATAAAATATATGTATTTTTTTAGATTACTAAATATTGGCCATTTCCCTCATTTCTGGACCCCCCAAAAAGCCTTATAGAAAGAATTCAGAGCATCAACAAAACCATATGAGAGTCCTGGGCATTCTCATACTCCCTCAGCAATGTGTGATATAAATTATTTGGGTTTGCTATAATGACATTTTTCAAATGGCATTGCACTGTTCTTTTACATTTACTTGACTATGACAAAATTTAATGTCATGTTGTAAAATATCATATGAAAATAATATAATATAATATATAATTTTTATGTAAAGTTATTGGTGTATAGTTTAAAAACAATACCATTGATTGATGTACAAGGGCCTTTGATTAATATCAAGAAAATTTGTACAGATGGTAAGTATAAAAGGTACTAATGTTGTTTTTTCTGTTAGTTACTTATTTATCTATTTTTGTGTGATTTTTCTCATTTTTATGAAGTCATATTTAGCAATGTTTTCTAAGTATTCTGTTTCCTGGCTGTATTATCTTGATTAGTAAAGGAACTTTCCATTTATTCTTATATAAAGTTCCTTAACCATAAACACATAACTTACTTTTATTGATATTTCCATATTTATTGAGACAATTGAAACTCTAGTACAATAGAAAGCAGCAATAGTGACAGTGAAAATCCAGAACTTCAATAGTAACCCCAGTAATTTTTCACTAGTAAGTGTAATCTTTGCTAATGATTTTAGCTAATAAAATGTATTTGAAAGTTATTAAGTTCCCTTTTACTTCAAGTTTATGAAAACGTTATTATAACTTGTGTGGTATTAGAAAAAAATTCCTGAATTTACTGAAACAATTTTAGGAATGTTTTCCATTAACTTTGGGATTCGGAATTGTGTTATATCAAGAGGTTTTCTAATATCGGTACCTTCTTAGAGTCACAATATAAACTCTATTTAATCAAATTTTATTTTTAAGCTTTATCTCTGGATTTAATTTTCCAATACATTATCTTTGTATGTTTGCATGTAAGTCCATGAATAAAAGAATAACATCTCATAATAACTTTGATTGGTTGGGGCATCAGTATTATATCCAATCTCAAAAAGGGACAGAAGACACTCTATACTTTATTTGAAACTTCTTGTGAGTCCATAACTATTTCAGAAAGAAAAAAAATGTAAAAAGTAAAGAATGAAAAGAATGCACTATCACTACATGCTACAACATGAAAGAACAATTAATGTTGAGCAGAAGCTGGATACAAAAAGTAAGTACAGCAAAATGCCATTACATGTTGGGTTCAGTTTGGGTAATGGTTGTTAGCTAGAGTCTTTAAGCGTTGCAGTAAATGTATAAATTCCTTGGAAGCAATGAATCCACCTTTCCCCTTTGTGTTGTCATATTGTCCCCATTTCCCTTTGCTACATTTTAGAGTATTTTTAAACATACATTTAGTATATATGGGCCATAACAGGAGTATGAAAAGCATAAGTATTTTGCTTTGCATTATACACGGATGAGAAAAATAAGAATATGACATCTAAATAGAAAGGAAAATTTACATGTAAGTAAAACCTAGGCACATAAAATGGAAACAGTAAAACACAGTTGTTTGTTGGTTTAAATATGATGAAAAATAAGTTAAACTAACAGTGTTCTTTAGTCAGTTTTTTATGGAGGGAGAAGTGCTTTGGTTTCTTAGGCTGTGAAAATTTACTGAAGAATCACTTTGATAATTAAGTAGAAAGTCTGTGTAATATTGAAATGTAAGTCTGTAGATGACGAATGATTTTTCATCAGTCCTCTCATTCATTTGAAATATTAATTGACTTTTTATTACATGTCAGATAGTGAGGTTAACATTTCTGATTTAAACAAAAAAGAAACAAAGAAGCAAAGTAAAATAGATTTGCTTTCCAACAGTCTACAGCTTAGTGAACAAAGCACATGATATCTTTAAAAATAGCTTTGTTATTATTACCAAAGAATTTACTTGAAATGGTCATCCATATAAGATTACAGTAGTCATAGGCAAGAGCAAAAGAAATTTCATTAGCTTTCACAGTGTATAAAAACTCAGACTAATAATGAGTAAGAGGATTACAGGTACTCCAAGTTTGGAGTCTATATAAATAAAAATCATTCTTTTCCCTTCCATTGTTTTGGAGGAAATCTCTCATTTTTTCCCACTAACAATGATACTGGAAACCCAAGATAAGTAGCATTTAGGATTTAACGTGTGGTCAGCAACATAATGATACAAACTAAAACAGAAAAAGTAAAAGTACAAAATTAATAAAGTAATGGAAAAAACTTTAGATGAGAAAGATTAAATCTCAACCTTATGTTGCTACAGCTTCCCAGGTGGCACTAATGGTAAAGACCCTACCTGCCAGTGCAGGAGACAGAGGCATGTTCCATCCCTGGGCTGGGAACTTCCCCTGGAGGAAGGCATGGCAAGCCACTCTAATTTTCTTGCCTGGAGAATCCCATAGACAGACGAGCCTGGCAGGCCCATAGGGTTGCCAGCAGTCAGACATGACTGAAGTGACATAGCATGCAGGTTTATGTAGCTTCCATCTACCAGAACAGCCTTTTAGGAAATCATGGTTGTTCCCACACTCACCAATTGTTATGCAGCGATAGCTACATGGCACTTTCCTACATTAAGAATTGTCCAATGTTATATTTTTCAGGACACTGAGCTCTGATTTTTGGGTAATTATTAAAACGTCTGATAGTAAATCTTTCGAAGATGAAAATGGATGGAAATAAACAAAAATATCAGTTGAAGATAGTTGAATTTTAATAGGAAGTCCCCAAAGGAGAATTGCTTAGTCCAAGTAGTAACTAAATGGTTTCATAAAAAGGAAAATATTTGAAAGAAAATGAAGTTCTTTTGCCCCTGGAGGAGGTCATGGCAAACCACTACAATACCTTTGTCTGGAGAATCCCATGAACTGAGGAGCCTGGGAGGATAGAGTCCAATGGGTCCCAAAGAGTTGGACGTGACTAAAGCAACTGAGTATGCACAGGCTTCTTTTGCAACAACCCTAGACCTCAAAATAATAGATTAGTCTGTCTGCCTTCACAGTGTAGATGGGTGATTCTGGAATTGTGGATACAACAATCTCCATAGAAAGTGATTGTTCACTGAAAGGTATAGAGAACGCTTCTCTTCAAAATAGCATTTCATTGAGTGTGTGGTGTGTGTGTATTTGTGTGTATGTGGTGTGGAGAGGGAGAGGCAGTGGTGATTATGTGTCTCTCCCAAAATTAAAATGTAAGTCCACACGTATAAAATCTTTAAGTGTGTAGTTATGTTTTTATTGGGGCTTCCCTGGGGCTCAGTGGTAAACAGTATGCCTGCTATGCAGGTGACTCAGGAGATGTGGGTTCAATCCCTGGGTTGGGAAGATCCCTTGGAAGAGGAAATGGCAACCCACTCAAGTATTCTTGCCTGAGAATCCCATGGACAGAGGAGCCTGGTGGGCTACAGTCCATGGGGTTGAAAAGACTTGGACACAACTGAGCACGCACACACAATTGGTTTATTAATTTTTCTAATCTATGAGTGACTGAGTGATCATGACTTGCTCATTTTTTAAATTAATTTCTAATATTTTAAATAAATATGCATAAGACAAAGCTGTTAATTTGTGGATTTCAATCATCTGACCATATTTTTTGCTACTAAAACTTTAAACAAAATATTTTTCAAGAAGGACACACTTAGTTATTGGATATAAAGGAAAATAATTTATTATGAAGCAAATTCGATAAGTAAGTGAAAATACCAGGGGCAATTATACCCCCAAATCTGCCTGCATAGTTTTATAATTAAAACAATTTGAGCTATAAATAGGTAGGATACGATAAAAAGATGTGCCAAAGTCTAGAAGCTAGCTATAACATCTAAAATGTGATAGTGGAAGTTCCATAAGCCTTTCCAGACAGTTATCCCATTCTGAGCTTTGAGAAATAACCCTGAGATCCTGTAAATTGAAACAAAGCAAACATTTTTACAGCAGCAACCTGCTGCTTCACACTGTGGCCTTGGAGTACTGAAAGGTCAAGATCAGTGACCATCTATCTCCATAATTTCACTAACAATTGACAAATACAATTTAGAAACTGCCAAAAAGTGAAATTGATCTTGTTCTTGGCAAAAATTGTATCTATCTGTTTAGATTTCTCTACTCTGCTATGATAGCAACAATGATAAAGAATTCATTCACATCCATCAATAAGAGTATGAAAACACTACTTTGTAAATGGCTTGATTCAATTTACAGAACAGAAATCCCATTTAAATGATATATCTTAGAGAGAACAGGGATATTCTCTAATGTTACATTTTTTCTTTACTGCATGCAGCTATGGTTTTTGAAGCAACCATAGTTAAGGTATACATAATTGTTTGAAAAGTTTGAATATGCTAAAATTTAGAGTCCCTCTGAGTTAACCTATCTCTTCTGGAATTTTTCCTAAATAAACTCATAATATTTTTCATGGATATTAATATAATAATGCAAATTTAAGATTTTTAAATATAGACCATTTCTAAAGCCTTTATTGAACTTGTTACTGTATTATTTCTGTTTTAGGTTTTGTTTTTGTTGGCCAAGCAGCATGTGGAATTTTAGCTCCCAGACCAAGAACCTGTACCCCCTGCAATGGAAAGTAAAGTTTTAACCACTGGGTCACCAGGGAAGTCCCTGTAATAATGTAATACTACACATTATTTTGGAAAGATAAATTTTAGACATATGCATAAAAAGAAACATTATGCAAATCACATTCTATTAGTAAAGTTGGAGATTGATGCTTAAGTCAGCCTATTTTGTTATGCTACCAGCTGGTAGAATTGGGTTGTTGATAGAATATCTTTTAGTAATGCTTCTATAATAATAGTTTTGATCTCAAACACTAACTTAATCTCTGTGCTACAATATATTGTGTACTAAAATGAAAGAAGTATTAAGTTCTAATCATTTTACCAGGATTGATACTTTTTTAATTGAAGTTCAAAATAAATATGACTCTGCATCTTCTAAAGACAAATAGGAGCTGTTTTATGTCCTGCATAACAGGAAAATAAAGTCTCTACCCCTTGATTACAATTTTCTTTTGTGTTAGATTCTTTGTGTGTTATCTGATAGCAGATAAATTTTTTGGTCATTTTTAGTTTACAGGCTACTTTTTTAGAATAGTTGCAAGTTTACAAAATATTGAGCAAAAGAATACAAAGAGTTTTCAAAATAACCCTTTTCTCCAGTACATACACATACACACAGTTACCCTGGTTATTAACATCTTGTGGTAGTATTGTAGGTTTGTGATACTTCATGAACCAATATTGATACAATATTAGTAACTAAAACTTATAGCTATATTCAGTTCAGTTCAGTTCAGTCGCTCGGTTGTGTCCGACTCTTTGCGACCCCATGAATCGCAGCACGCCAGGCCTCGCTGTCTATCACAAACTCCTGGAGTTTACTCAAACTCATGCCCATCGAGTTGGTGATGCCATCCAGCCATCCTTCTCATCCTCTGTCGTCCCCTTCTCCTCCTGCCCCCAATCCCTCCCAGCATCAGGGGCTTTTCCAATGAGTCAACTCTTCGCATGAGGTGGCCGAAGTACTGAAGTTTCAGCTTCAGCATCAGTCCTTCCAATGAACACCCAGGACTGATCTCCTTCAGGATGGACTGGTTGGATCTCCTTGCAGTCCAAGGGACTCTCAAGAGTCTTCTCCAACAACACAGTTCAAAAGCATCAATTAGGGTCACTCTATACACATTCTGTGGACTTTGAAAGATGCATAATGACATATTTCTGCCATTACAATATTACATCAGTTCAGTTCAGTTCAGTCACTCAATTGTGTCTGATTCTTTGCGACCCCATGAACCACAGCATGCCAGGCCTCCCTGTCCATCACCAACTCCCAGAGTCTACCCATACCCATGTCCATCGAATCGGTGATGCCATCCAACCATCTCATCCTCTGTCATCCCCTTCTCCTCCTGCCCTCAATCAGGGCATCAGGGTCTTTTCAAGTGTGTATTATTGCCCCAAATACCCTATATTTCACTTGTCAGGCCACTTTTCCGCATCACCAACCTACTGAAAACCGCTGATCATATTATCTTTTTCCCTTTCTAGATATCATATAATTGGAATCATAGTATTTAGCCTTTCTGGATTAGCTACTTTCACTTGGCAATATGTATTTAAATTTCTTCCATGGGTTTTCCTGGCTTGATAGTTCATTTCTCTTTTTTGCCACTTTATTTTTCTTAACTGAAGGATAATTGCTTTACAGGATTCTGTGGTTTTCTGTCATACATTAACAAGAATCAACCATAGGTACACCTATGTCTGCTCCCGTCTCCCTCCCCTTCTAGACTATCTCAGAGCCCCTGTCTGAGCTCCTTCCCTGAGTCACGCAGCAAATTCCCATTGGCTATCTGTCTTACTTATGGTATTGTAAATTTCCATGTTATTCTCTGTATATCTCACCCTCACCCTCCTCCCCTCCACCCTTGTCCATAGGTCTGTTTCTCTACGTCTGCTTCTCCATTGCATCCCTGAAAATTAACTCATCAGTACCACCTCTCTAGATTCCATATATATGTATTAGTATATATTTATATTTCTCTTTCTGACTTACTTCATTCTGTATAATATTGTCTGGATGTATCACAGCTTGTTTAACCACACACCTACTGAAGGACATTTTGGTTGCTTTCAAGTTTCAAAAAATTTTGTATAATGATGTTATGTTTCCTGTTTATGTTTCATGCTTACAAAAAATATGGAATATATTTAACTCAGTGATTGCTTTTACCTTTTTAAAATACTTTAAGCCAAATATCTGTTTCTAAACCAAACAAATTAATACCACTGAGAATGCTAGAACCATGTAAAGTAATACCTAGTGTAGTCTTTCATGCAAGGTTCCCTACCTTAAGAGAACTTCCTTCAAGAGTAGCCATACATCAGAACTCTCTGATCTACACAGAAACCCTAAGATATTTAATTATTGTTATGCTAAGATGCTTAGAAGGACAAGAATATTTTTACTACATAAAGGCATATGACTACTACAAGAAATGGATGTCATAGTATTATAATAGGAAGAAAGAGACTCTTGAGGCTACTGTAAAATTCTAAACTACTTATTACATTTTACTTAATAACTTCTCGGTAGTACAAAAGTACTTAAATCTTGTACTGCGGAAAATTGAATTCATTTTGTTATAAAAGTAGTAGTGGTTTAAAAGCAAATATTATGCCATAGGAAACTACCTGTAACGCTGTACCAGTTAAGGAGTATCTCTAGCTTTATCCTTTTACTGTTTAGTTGCTAGGTTGTATCTGACTCTTTGGGACCCCATGGACTGTAGCCGACCAGACTCCTCTGTCCATGGGATTTCCCAGGCAAGAATATTGGAATGGGTTTCCATTTCCTTTTCCAAGAGATCTTACTGACTCAGGGATCAAACCTGTGTCTCCTGCACTGGCAGGTGGGTTCTTTACCACTGAGCTGCCAGGGAAGCCCACCACACGTATATTACCCTAAAATAAATTGATATTCTAGATCTTTTGTGGATCTACTCAGTTCAGTTCAGTTGCTCAGTCATGTCTGACTCTGCGACCCCATGGACTGCAGCATACCAGGCTTTCTTGTCCATCACCAACTCCCAGAGCTTCCTCAAACTCGTGTCTGTCAAGTGATGACATCCAACCATCTCATCCTCTGTCGTCCCCTACTCCTCTTGTCTTCAATCTTTCCCAGCATCAGGGTCTTTTTCAATGAGTCAGTTCTTGGCATCATGTGGCCAAAGTATTGGAGTTTCAGCTTCAGCATCAGTCCTTATGATGCTTTAATGGATCCACTAAACCAGAGTTTTCCCAGCAAAATCTTTAAAAAAAAAAAATTGCAATTCATTTTTTAACTTTTTTTTGGTCTTTCTCATGCTAAAATATTAGCTCCACAGCTTCCCAGGCTTTCCTGAAATAGGGAATTCAATATGATTTCTCCAAGCCTGACTATGGTAAGATTTCTGGGTAATGAGTAAAAGTCCATGAAGTCATTATAAAAGAGAGAACTGTTTAGTATTATAAATTATTGCTGAGAAAATAAATAAATAACACCTTGAAAAATATGTGCATGCAACACATGCTTTGTGTATGTAATACTGCATGTATATATTACAAAATACATGCATACATAAATAGAAATACATATACATACACAAGGTATATTTAAACTTGACAGTTAGTTTTATGAAAGTTGCCATTTCTGTTAGATTGCAAAGTGGTCACAAGTTTGCCCCCTTGTTGCAACGATGCTATTGCACTGTAATAGGGTGGATCTTGAGCTTTCCTGGTGGCTCAAGCAGTAAAGAATCCACCTTCAGTGCGGGAGCCGCAGGAGATGGGATTGGATCCTTGGGTTGGGAAGATCCCCTTGAGAGAGGGAATGGCAACCCATTCCAGTGTTCCTGCCTGGAGAATCCCATGGCCAGATAAGCCTGGCGGGCTACAGTCCATAGGGTCTCAAAGAGTTGGACACAACTGAAGCGACTGAGTATGCATGCTTTCTGGATACTGCCAATAAAAAGTATAGTCTTTCCATCTGTCCTTTGACCCTGACCTCGTGGTGAGGTTTGTTTTGGCCATGAGACATTACAAATTTTGAAATGCAAATCCAGGCTTGAAAAGTGTACATAAGCATGTGTGTTCTTGCTGCCATTTGGAATCCTGAGACTACCATGGGATATCACAGGAAGAAACCCAGGCCAGCCTCCTGGTTGACAAGGACACACGAAGAGCAGAAATGAGTTGTCACAGCACAACCCTCTATTAAATCAGGCCACCAGCTGTGGAATGTTTGCGTGAGGCCATCCTGGAACATTTAACAGCCAGGTGACTCATCAGCTGGCAGGGGAGGCCTGAGAGAACCCAGCAGCGATCAGCTGAGCCGGCTGAACAGAATCACACAGCTGAGCCACAGAATTATGGGCTAAATAAAATGATTTTACTTTGAACCACTAAGTTTGTATTGGTTTACAATGCAGGAAATTCTGACTGATATACTCTAGATGCTTTTATATCCTGTAAACATATATTCCATCATACCACTTCAAATTATAACAGGGGTAGTGTGAAGCTAATAGTTTGCATGAATAAAGAAATAGGCTTACTATTAATAATATGCCAGAGTGCACTGTAGAAGAATTAGAAAGCTTCGGATTCAACAGACACCAAACTTTTTGGCACTAGGGACTGGTTTCATGGAAGACAATTTTTCCGCAGACAAGGTTGGGGTGGGGATGGTTTCTGGATGATTCAAGCACATTACATTTATTGTGCACTTTATTTTGATTATTATTATATCAACTCCACCTCAGATCATTGAGCACTAGATCCTGGAGGTTGAGGACTCCTAGTCTAATGGTTCTGTAAATATATACTCAAAAAACATTTCTTTCACACTCTCCTGCATTAATAAAACTGTTTTGTGGTATTTAAATTATTCCATGCATTTTTTGCTTGTGGTTCTTCATTGAGTTCCTATAGTGTTCCTCATTTTACTTTCTGATTGTTTGAGGTCTATTGTGATTATTTGGTCCCTCTCATTTAATGATTTTTTTTTTTTTTGCAAAACATATGATCTTATCATTTCTTATGAAAATTTTCACTAGTGTTTACATATATTTTAAATTAATCATTTTATGCTATTTTGGTTATGTTTCAATATGAATATATACCTTTATTTACTTTTATATTGAGATGTAATTGATATATAGCATTATATTAGTTTTGAGGGTGCCACATAATGATTTGATATTTGTGTATTTTTAGAAATGATCACCACAGTAAGTCTGGTTAACATTCATCACCACACATAGTTACATTTTTACTTGTGATGGCAACTTTTAAGATCTACTCTCCTAACAACAGTCGAACATATAATACAGTATCATTAACTATAATCACCATGCTATACACTCTCTCTCTCCAGGACTTATATTTTTATAACTGGAAGTTTGTGTCTTTTGGTCACCTTTTAGGTCTGGCAACCATCAGTCTATTCCCTCTATCTATTAATATGAGTTTTGGTTTTCTCTTGTTTGTTTCTTTCTTGTTAGAGCCCACATATAAGTTAAATTATGCATTTTTGTCTTTCTCCATTTGACTTATTTCACATTGCATAATGCCCTCGTGGTCCATCCATATGGTCAAAAAATGACAAGCTTTCCATTTTATGGTTGAATAACATTCCACTGTGTATGTGTATATCACATTTTCTTTATCCATTGATAGAAAGAGGTGGTTTCATATCTTGGCCACTATAAATAAGGCTGAAAATGAACATGGCATGCATGCTCATGGTGCATGTATCTTTATCAAGTTACTGTTTTCATTTTTTTAGGAAAATAAAGATTTTAAAATTTCAAAGAAACTGAAATCATAGGTCTCAACATAGTGCCTTCTGAAACCTGCATTATGAACATAATGATATTCAGAAAATTGCACTGCATGCAGTTTTAACCTTTAGTAAAACAAGAGCAAAGAGTTTTTTTTTTTTTTTTGCTTTTACTTCTGTTGACATTTTTAAAACAATTTTCATCAGAGTGATACATACCCATGATAGCATATCATTTGCACTTAGAAGAGTTTATCATGAAACAGTCTCCTTGTATTCTGAATTATTCAGTGCAATTATATCCAACCAGTGTGAAATAAAATCCCCAAATTTTTGCAGCTTAACATAGAAAATGTTGTTCATTGCTCTTTCAAAGACTGGTTCCTAGTAGAATTGCTGGGGTAGAACTGCCTTTAAGTGGTTCTTGCTTTAGATAGGAGAAAATGTGAGCTGCTCGTGGCCAGGAGGCCTGCTTCCCTCTGTTCACATTTTGTTGGCAGAAACTAGTTACATGTGACCAAATGGAGGCATAAAGATTTGATTATTATCTTATTTTCGTACACAGGATGAAAATGAGTAGTTTGGTAGACAGATAACATTATCTCTGAAAAACTCTCCTTGCCTGTTTCAAGCCCATCTCCTCAAAGGCAAATGCTTAAAATTCATTTATGTTTATTGAACACATTTAATCCATTTTTTTTCTATTTGTCAGTGTAAGAAAATTTGCATTTACTTCTTCTTATAAAACATAGCTTCAACTTTAAAATCTACAAAAGCTTTATATCTATTTCAATCAACTATTAACAAAATTTCAATCTTGAGAGCAGGTTTTGCTCACAATGTCCCCAGTTTCTGTCAACAATTATTTTTGTATTAGTATTTTCAAGGATGTTATGAGTTTTCATGTTCTGCCTTCAAAAAAAACCTTTTTCTAATTCTATGTCTCTAGACTATAAGATCATGAAGCTATAGAACTTTCTCATTGTCATTAGAAAATTATGCTTAATGACATACTAAGTAATTTAAATACTGTAGTTTCATCTGTATGTAGCAAAGACTGCTTGTATGCAGCTCATTCCAGTAGGGGTGGAGAGCAGGAGGGTATACATTAGACCTTGGACTTGCAAATAGAGGCCTTGGGTGGGGGGGTCAGTGTGCCTCAGTTTTCTCCCTAACAACAATGGGATTTTTATATCTGAAAACTGGGGGGGCTTCCCTAGTGGCTGAGACAGTAAAAAATCCGCCTGCGGTGCAGGAAATGTGGGTTTGATCCCTGGGTCAGGAAGATTCCCCTGGAGAAGGAAATGGCAGCCCACTCCAGTACTCTTGCCTGGAGAATCCATTGGACAGAGGAGCCTGGAGGGCTATAGTCCATGGGGTCGCAGAGTCGGATATGACTGAGCGACTCACACATACACACACACACATTGTCAACACACAGACACTCAAATATTACTATCCTTAGTTTCAAAAACAAATATTTTGATATTATTGTAACACTTCAATCTCTTCACATTTTTTGTTTTGATCTCTATTTAAACTAATTTTTATGCATAAATACTTTTATTAGATTTTCTAATTTCTTAACATTTTATTTTTGTATCTTTACTATCACTTTTTTTCTGTTTTCAATAATACTTGATGTTTTGTCAGATGACTTATTTCTTAGAATCTCACTATTGACTGTCTCTACATAATTTGAAGATCTCCACTAGGCTACTGCAAGTATTTGTCCTGTTCTCTATACTTGGAGTCATTGTCTTCTGGGCCACATGTCCCATATTCACCTCCTCCCCCACTGAAATAGCACACCAACACCATTTAGCTAGAGCAAAAATAAAGTTCATCAGAAGATAATTTTCTTTCTCACTTATGTATGAAAGCATCTATTATGACTTTACAGCTGCTTAATAATTTAGCTCAGAAGAGAATTTAAATGTGGCCTCCAAACACCTTTTTTCTCACACAATTGAGAGCAAGATTCTAGTTTCTGTGAAGTCCTTTGTTTCTAGTTGCTATTTTTAATCTCTTTATTAGGAAATGTTTCTCCCTCTCTTTCTCTTAGTTTAAGGATTTGCTCTTTACCATTTGTATTTTAAAATTCTACAAATGTATGAATGGATATGAGCATTTTTTACTTACTCTGTTCATCTTAAAATTAGCTCTTTTGTGTCACCTAAGATTAAAAGTAAATTTTCTTCTATAATTTCTTTCATAAGTGATTCTCATCCATTTTCTCTCCTTTCTTTTTATATATTTTTTTGAATACACTATGAAAATTTGCTTGGCACTGAATCTTCTCTTACTGAGGTTATCACGACTCTTACCATACAACCTTGAAATCCAGGGTCATTATTCTTAACTCATCTTTATTTGTTCTTAAAAGTGCATGTGTAACACTCTTTCCCATTCTATTTGATTCAGGATTGAGTGTGTTGCACAATTTAGGCTGATGTGTATCAAGGAAATGTGTCTTGTGTCTAGGATCTAATTTTCATGGCTTTTGTCAAAACAAACGTGTAGAGTCTTTTCTTCATATAGAAAAGGGAAGAAGTATCATTAAATGTACCCAAATATAACATTTTTCCCTTTCTTTTTTGGTCTCTTTCCTGAGAGAGAGACCATGTGTCATGTGTTTTTATCTGTTATCTAATGTCATGCTTCTCACATCGGATGGCACTTCGGATATTTGCAAAGTGAATCATTTCGTTGTTTAGTCGCTAAATCGTGTCCAACTTTTTGTGACTCCGTGGACTGTAGCCCACTAGACTCCTGCATCCATGGAATTCTCCAGGCAAGAATACTGGAGTGGGTTGCCATTTCCTTCTCAAAAGTGAACATGAACAACGTATCCCTTCATTACACCAACTGGCTGTCTTCCTTGTGCCTGATACTGGCCCATAAGTTGCCCCCTCCTGAGGTGAGGAAATCAATCAGGTTTTCCCAGTGTTTAGAGCTTCAGCCAGCAACAGGTGGATGATCCCCATGGTTTTGAAAACTCTGTACTAGGACATTCCCCGTTTTAGAGGTGGGCAAAAGACTCACACCCACTTAATCACACCAGCCAGAGCATACTCTGGGCTCCCAGGCCAGGGCAAGAAAGGCTTTCACCATACCCTTCTCTGAAATGTGGATGCAAGGTCATGAAACTGGATGTGGCTAGGGATTCTGGAAAAGAAGCTTCCTTCCTGTTGTGCTGAAGTTACTTGAAAGATATTCAGTTATCTGGATAGCATGTCATGTAAATGTGACACGGGCAACTGCTGCTATAGCCAGAGAAAGCAGCTGGAGGGTAAGATCACGCACAGGAGAATAAAACTAAGACAGCCACAGAGAAAGAGGCTGTGCTCTTTTTAAGGAGATTTCATTCCTTATCTCATTTCTGGATGTTTCAGATACAAAAGCAAGCACGTTTTTAATAGAATTTGTTAGATTTCTTCCTATGTGCAACTGGAAGCATCTAAACTGATAGAGCATCTCCAAAAATATCTGTTCATCTTTGTTTCATATGCCTTCTTTTAAAATCTTTCTTTATATCTTAAGGGGGATTTTTTAATATATAATTCATAGCCCATTTATTTTTCTTTAAAATATAAATTCCACATTTAGTTTTTTAGATTTCTTTTTTTTACTTAATTTTTATTCTTATTTTACTTTATCTTAATTGTTATTTTACTTTATCTATTCTTAAGGAATGCATTTCTCCAAATATCAAAATATTTGATGTTCAGTTGAATTTAAATTTAGCTTACTGTAGTTTTTCATTTTTCTAAATTATCTTTGTTCCCTTCAGTTCAGTTTTCTATTGTTTCTTTGTTTTTTTTTTAGCTGTTATTGGTCATACTTAGGATTCTCTTTTAAGTATGAGGATATTTAATATTCCTCAATTCATGTATTAAGCCCAGAAATGGTATAGATTTAATTTTTTCTTCCCTGTTAAGTAAGCAGATCTGTTATAGGCAGAACATCCCTATGAATAAAAATTCTATGCACTTTCTAGCCATCATTTTTGGAAAATAACTTCAAAGTTCACTTTCAGATGAGGAGATCTGGATGCTGTTGGATTATGGATATTCACTAATGACACCAGAAATGCTGATATACAGAGGTCTTATCTACTGGCATTCACATCAACATTAGACTGTCTGGGAATGATGCGGACTCCCTACTCTCTATACTGCTGGTATTAGGAAACAGTACCACTGATTGGATAAGGCTTTTTAATACAGGTTCTGAGTTGATCCCTTTGGTTTTAACATGAATTTCATTACAAATGTCCCCTCCCCTCTGACTGAGCCCAGAATCTCTCTGACTCTTCTTTATTACAGGCCTTTGACATCATCAATTACATACATTCAGATCTTTCCATCTTAAAAAGAAAAGTAAGTATTCTCTCTATTAATAACCCTCTTTAATTTCCATTGTAGATTGTATGATAAATAGAAGGTTTTATATTCTCTGTGTACATTTTTGAGCTCCAAGTTACCCTTTTACTCCACCTGTTATTTTCACTAAAGTTAAATCAAAGTTGAAACAAAGTCAAACCCATGTCTCCCATATTCTATAAGAGATCTAATTCCCTCTCCTTCAATAACTATCATAGTAAGGGTTATAGATTCCAGGTCCTTATTTCTGGCTCACCATCTATGTGGATTTCTAAAAACCTATATGCAATACTTCCTTGAATCTATATATATGTGTGTGTGTGTGTGTGTGTGTGTCTGTGTACATATGTCTCTCAAAGCACCACGAAAGTGACAATTCCAAATTTACCTTTCTTATATTCATTGAAAATCTTAGTACACTTCTGCATTGTTATGAGCAACTTTCACATTATGCTATAAAGTGCTTGGGGAGAGTTTTTTGTTTCTTTAGGTGCTTTTACTACAATGCATGTTACATAAGAAGTGATCAGTGAATATGTATTTATGATATGAATACATCTGTGTGATCTTAATGTTTTCTTGAACTATAGCATGCATTTTTGTATATTTACAAAAAACATGGTAAGAAATAAGTGAACTACAATATTGTCACCTACCCAAAATCATAGCTAAATTATTGAGTAAATTATAAACATAAGATTATCCTTGTGACAACTTATAACCACTCTAAACAAAGTGACACTGTGTAAACACCAACACTATATAAATTAGGAAAGTTAGCAAATACAATGATAATGTATTAAGCTTTAATATTAATTTAATATTGAATTACCTGGGGAGACACTCATGGCTCTAATGAGATCACAAACTACTCATGTAACAAAATTTTGGTTGATAATCAGTCAAATTGTTACTCCCTAGAACATTGAATACAATCATAATAAATGAAAGGTTATAGCAAGGAAGTCATTATTAGCAAAGAGCACAGTGAGGCTTCATCTTGTATGAAAGAAGGAAAATTTTATCCAATTCTGTTAAATATGTCAGCCAGAAGAAACAGAACAATAGAATTAATAATGTGTTCCCTGATAACTCAGGAGCGAGCTGAATGATGAAACAGATAGGATGGTAGATAGTAAACCTGAAAACAGTGGAAATGATACCAGTGAAACTAAAGAGAATGTTCATGAAAGGCAAACAAATGAAAAAAGTAAAAATAATTATGGCCACAATGGATGGTGATTTAGGTAATGCTGAGAGGCTTATCTTGTAGAGAAATGAAGGGAAAATGAATGCCCTAAGTTTGTTCGAAGAGAATATGAGCTGACTTAGAAAAAAAAAAAAAAAGAAGAAACATTATCTCATGGCTGTTGATGCTACATATTATGAATAAAAAATGAAAAGAGGTTATTTAAAGTGTTAAAGTAATAGCTTCTATATCACCAACTATTCCTAAAGAGATAATTCTTTTAACTGTCTACCATGCAGTCCATATAATGCAAATGTTACATTAATATAAAAGCCTGTACTGAAGTCAAAATTGCATAGCTTTGAATATAATAGCAGAGTTTCAGGTATCAGCCTACATTTTTTATCAGTTTATCTTGGCTCATTACTTTTCTTTTTTGGTTCACGATTTGATACAAACTTTCTGGGAATCTATTCCTAAGCAGGGCATTCACCACACCATAGAAGATGGAGTCAGTCTTGCTCAGCCCAAGTCATTCACAACCTTCCCTAGTCTCAGGCAGCCCGCATTCCTTGAAGTTACTTCAGATACTTCTTGGGATCTCAGCCCATTCTAAATGAATAACTGCAACAAAAATATTATGAAAAAATTAGTAATTTTAGATAATTCCATTAATACCTTTCCTCTGCATCTTTTGTGCTCAAACAATGCTACCACATTCAGGATTCTCTTTCCAATCTTCCCATACCACATTTGTTGCATGTAATTCTCTATGAGCTCCATTAGTTACCTTATGCTAAGTCACTTCAGTCATGTCTGACTCTGCAATGTTATGGATTGTAGCCCACCAGGCTCCTCTGTCCACAGGGATTCTCCAGGCAAGAATGCTAGAGTGGGTTACTATTTCCTTCTCTAATCAGTTACCCTATGCCTATGTAAGAAACTGACTTGAAAAATTTAAATTCCACAGAATGTTCTCTTCAACACCTAGAATCAATTGAATCCTGCTTCATAATTGAGCCTATGGCTTCTCTTGCACCGATCTAGCTTACTAAACAAGAAAAATCATACTAAACAAAACTGCCCTATACTAACAGACCCCACTTATCAAGGCACCAATTGAACCCAGGACTCCTGCATTGCAGGCAGATTCTTTACCATCTGAGCCACCAGGGAAGCCTTTCCTTACAATGAGTCTAGAGAGATTATAAACTTTCTTCTGCATTAGCAATACTGTTACATATTTTTTTTAATACTTCCACTATTGGAGAATTCCAAATTTCAAGATTTCGAACATTCATTTATAAGCACACCTGTTATACTTTCAAGATACCTTTAATTTTTTGCATGCTTCCATTATCACTAATTCTATCATGTTTCTCAGGTTTTTTCTCTTTTTATTATACCCATTCCTAGACTCATGATAGATCATATAAACTTTATTTTGATTTAGGATTTCTTAGCCTAGGGTTAGCTAAAAATACATAACCAAGTGAAAGTTAAGGCTAATATTTTACTGAGAGGTGTAAGGCTAGGACAAACAGAGTGAGGAAAAAGAGGACATGCAAAAAAGAATGGGAACAGATACATTACTCACTGCTAGAAAAGATATATGTGTGCCTCTTCAGTCCCTCTGTTGTGTCCAAATCTTTGTGACCCTTTGGACTGTAGCCCACCAGGCTCCTCTGTCCATGAGATTTCTCAGGCAAGAGTACTGGAGTGGGTTACCATTTCCCCCTCCAGGGGATCTTCCCAACCCAGGGCTTGAACCCACATCTCCTGTAACTCCTGTATTGACAGGCAGATTGATGTGTTTTGGTTTTTTTTTTTTTTTTAACCACTGAGCTACCTGGCAAGACCCAGAGAAGATACAGAGCCAGTCAATCAGTGTGGAGGACATATCTGGGCAGGTGGTATAGAAACAGTCTATCAAAGGATGAAACAGTGCAGAAATTAATCCTCAGCACACTCTTGTATCTCTTATCCACAATCATCAAAATGTATCTTGTAGGGTATTAACTTCTCCGTAGTTTTGGTAGTGGTCACTTGACTCAATAGTTACTGGGGACGTCAGAAAACTTATTGTTTAATCTGAAATAATTGGAAAAAAGCCAGGCTTTAGCCTTAAGTAGAGGGACTGCTAAGGCTTCTACAAAGTTACTTGTGTTGGCTGGAGCACAAGACAGCTGAGAGCTGGTAAAATCTGAGGCTTTTCAAGCAAAATGTTATTGCTACTCAGCGACACTCTCCTGTATCCCAAACTTAGATGAACCACACAGTGGGTCAACTTTCCAATCTACCTTATGTTTTTTATACCCAGGAAGTTGAATCTGACAGGTTAAAGATTTGTGTGACATAAAAATAAAATCCTTTGAGTTAATAATTCTGTTGTGATTCCATTCCTATAGGAATTAAAAATATATATAATGGCTATCCTTCTCTCTCCAAGAACACATATCTTTATTGTCCTAGAAATCTGGGATCCTTCTTTTCAATGGAAATGCATAAGTTCAAATCTTTAAAATATAATCTCAAAAGAGATATAGAATTTAACCTTCTGAATGGAAAATCCTTCCTCCCATTAAGGTTGGAACTGAACTAAATGTGTTTCGATATAGAAGCATGAAAAACAGTAAAAGAGTAAAAGGAAGGGAGAGCTAGAGGGAAAGAGGTCGGAAAGAAGATTTATATTCTTTAAAGATAGTCACGGAAAGACAGATGTTCTATTTCCTGTTCATTAAAACAGAAATTATGTAGTTGCAATATCTACTATCTGAAATCATAAAATCATGACAATCTCAAGTTTTACCCATCATAGGTGTTTGTTTGTGTGTGTGTGTGTGCTTGTATATAAGTGAAATAATTAATGGCAATAATAAAAGGGATGGAGAAGAGATGGTCAGATGCTATGTTGTCAAGTTGTGGCCATAAATCACACATAAAAATATTTGATTTCTCTACTCCTACTTCTTGGCTGATAACATTACTGAAGAAAAAGGCAAAGCTATGCAGATTGGAGCCCTCATCCATAGTCATGGTTTCCACAACCATTTATATGATGCTGAGGCCAAAATTTATATTGTTTGAATAAATCTTCCCTCTGACATCTAACTTGCAGTATTGTTTCATAGTTTATTTATTCATTTCACAATATTTTCCTTGACTATACCCTGAATATTTGTAACCAGATGTGTTCTAGGCAATACACATTAAACTAGTCCAAATCTAAACTCATCTCAATATGTGACAAATAGGTGCTCCTCTATATTCTTTGTTTCACCATTAGTATCACCTATTGTAAGTCACCATAAAATAAAACCCAGAAGAAAACTAAGGTTACATTTTCTATTCACTATTCACATTAAAGCATAGAAAAGGCTCTTTAGATTTCACTTCCTAGATATTTTACAAATATATTAAATTCTTCATATATATATTTCATATTTTTTAGTTATGGATTTTCATTATTTCATACTTGGATTATTTAAATAACTTCCTATCCATACAATATAGACTCTATCATAAGTATATATGTCTGAAACATGAACCATTGGGGTAAAAGAAACTTCCATTTCAATTTTTGATAGCTACTGCCATATAACTCTAATAAGTTTTGTACAATCCCAACATTTGTTATGATGTTTTATATTCTTACTTTCCTGTATTGTCTATCAGCCAATAATAGCAACATATAAAAATAATAGTGAAGGAGTCTCCTCAATATTATTTTCACTTTTTATTACATTAATTCATTTCCAGGTGGCTCAGCTGGTAAAGAATCCACCTGAAATGCAGGAGACCCCTGTTTGATTCCCAGGGATGGGAAGCTCCTCTGGAGAAGGGATAGGCTACCCATTCCAGGATTCTTGGGCTTCCCTCATGGCTCAGACAGTACAGTAAAGAATCCGCCTGCAATGTGGGAGACCTGGGCTCCATCCATGGGCTGGGAAGATCCCCTGGAGAAGGGCATGGCAACCCACCCCAGTGTTTTTGCCTGGAGAATCCCCATAGACAGAGGAGCCTGGTGGGCTACAGCCCGTGGAGTCACAAAGAGTCTGATATGACTAAGCACAGGAGAACAAAGAATATGAATGAATTTTGTAAAAACAGGCTTAATTTTATTGTTCTTAAACAAATGGATATTTCTTGAATTCATTTGATAAGAAAATCATTTGAAATTGACTTTTGGTTTTATCTATATAACTGAATGATAAATTGCGTTTTTTATTGAGATTAAGTCATCCATTATTCTTTACCTGTAAGTGTAAAATATTTGTAATAAACTTTGTAAAGAAGGCCAGTGGAACTTTAAAAAAAAAAAAAAGCATAATTTACCAAATTATATTATTCTTGAGACACATTGAAGTAATCCCATCATTGCTGGAAATGTTTTCATAATATTTAACTAAGGCTGTATTCTTTCTATGTTAAAAAAAAAATCGTGTTTTTTTTGTTCTGTTTTAATATTCCTCAAATGATTCAAAACGTTGCATCTTTATTTATTATTTCCCATTCCAGTCAACAAAGGTCTGTCTAGTCAAGGCTATGATTTTTCCAGTGGTCATGTATGGATGTGAGAGTTGGACTGTGAAGAAAGCTGAGCGCCGAAGAATGATGCTTTTGAACTGTGGTGTTGGAGAATACTTTTGAGAGTCCCTTGGACTGCAAGGAGATCCAACCAGTCCATCCTAAAGGAGATCAGTCCTGGGTGTTCATTGGAAGGACTGATATTGAAGCTGAAACTCCAATACTTTGGCCACCTGATGCGAAGAGCTGACTCACTGGAAAAGACCCTGATGCTGGGAAAGATTGAGGCAGGAGGAGAAGGGGACGACAGAGGATGAGATGGCTGGATGGCATCACCGACTGGATGGGCATGAGTTTGAGTAAACTCCAAGAGTTGGTGATGGACAGGAAGGCCTGGTGTGCGGCAATTCATGGGGTCGCAAAGAGTCGGACACGATTGAGCGACTGAACTGAACTGATTCCAGCCAGGGTCTTCTTTCAGTGTTACATTGCAAATCAACAAAGACAAGAGGCTATGTAATTATATGTGTATATTACATGTGATTACACATATAATTACACACACAAATAGATGTAAGTACACACATGCACACATACAAATACATACACATATACAAAATCTGTGTTACAGTGGCAAGTTACAATAATTCTCTATGCCTTGATTTTACCACATGTAAAATAAGTGCAATATTATCGTTCAAGGATTATAAGATGAAGCATATATCTATAAAACTTAGAATAGCTCTGCAAATTCTCACTAATCTCTTTATACTCGAATTCATGCATTTTCAACAATGATGCAAGTAATTCAACAATGTTTTGATAAGCTGTAATGGGCTTCCCTGATAGCTCAGTAGTAAAGAATCCGCCTACAATGCAGTAGACCCAGGTTCATTTCCTGGTTTAGGAAGAGCCACTGGAGAAAGGGTAGGCTGACCACTCCAGTATTCTTGGGCTTCCCCTGTGACTCAAATGGTAAAAAAAAGAAAGAAAGAAAGAAAAAAAAGAAAAAAAATCAAAAAAATCCGCCAGCCATGCAGGAGATATGGATTCAATCCTTGGGTTGGGAAGATCCCATGGAAAAGGGAATGGCTACCCACTCCAGTATTCTGGCCTGGAGAATTCCATGTACTATATAGTCCATGGGGTTGCAAAGAGTTGGACACGACCAAGCGACTTTCAATCAATCAATATCCAATATTGTTACTGGGAACAAAAGCAAGAAAGGACTGCTTTTTCCTGCACTTCAATATTTCTTTTCTGATAAGTCTGACTAATGAAATTTAAAATGTTTTAGTATATATAATGAAGAACAAAATCTTGGGAAAATATTTTCATTGAAAATACAAATATAGTTTAAGAAAGTTCAAAAATATATACAACTTATCTTCTATAACTAATAGGATTTATTATTAAGTAGCTTGTCTCATAAATATCAACACAAAATTTTCCTGTAGGTCTATGCAATATGCATATTAAAATGTTTAAATAAATATAAAGTCTTAAAAAGCTTTTCTGACATTTTTAAATGGATAAAAATACAGAAAACTATTTTTAACTCTAAGGAGAAAATAGGCCATTTGCCTTTAACAATCTGGGTAAATATGTCAAAAAATTTACTAACATTTGGAAGGATTAAATGAGAAACATATTCGAAATTATTGATGCAAAAGTTTAGCCTAGATAAAGTAGATTAACATACCCAAACCAAGATATTTATATATAGAGATACACATTTAGATTTTCTAATAATAATTCAAATGTTCTTTCAATGTACATTTTTAGTATTTCATAATTGTAAAACTTAATTTTGTTCATGTGTAGTATACAAAGTTGTCATAGTTTTGAGTGATTGATTAATTTCATTTTCTAAAATATGACATATAGAATGAAATGAGGCAATTTTCTGCAGTTTTCATCTGCTTTACAGATGAATTATTTAAATCCATATTTAGTTTCTATCAACTTTATAAGGTAATCATGGCCTATTATGTGTGATTCTATGGAAAATGTGTAAAACCTCAATGAATCTGATGACTTTTTTGACAAGTACTAATTTAATTTATGAAGAGGACAAAATGGATCATTGAAAAGTTTCACCCCAATGTAAAATAACTTTCTTGCTCTAATATTCAAAAAATATGATTTATGTCAGATATAAAACAGAGAAAAGATATATCAATTAATTTTTCAATATAAGTTAACCCTGAAACCAAAACCAGAATAAGAAAAAACTGAAAATACATAATTTTAATGCAAATGCATCATTTTAAGTTATAAATATTCTATTAAACATTAACATTAGTTAAAGATTACACTGCTACATGTAAGAAAATTGTTTAAATGAAGGATAATTTTAATATTAAATATTTTTCAATGTTACAAATCAACCAATCAAAAGGGACATGATTATATTGCATTCTTGTAAACTAAAAGAATAATTTTAGTGAAAGTTTTGATTCATTATTGAAGTCAGGGATACATTTAAGCATTTATCATGTGCAGAAATTACTTCCCAGAGATATCCTACATGAAGCTGACACAGAGTACCAACTCAAATTGAAGTCAGAAATAAGGAAATAACAGTTAACTCTATCATTATTGAATACTCTCGTCCTTAACACAGCAGCTAAATGAGTGATCAGAAGAATATGTTTGACTCCCCAACTCCCTTTAGTTCTCTCTTTGAAATAAACATGCTGATATCTTCTCAGCTGTAAAGAAAAAGTAAAAACAATAAAAATCATTTCTAGGAATTTCAACGTAAAAAATTTGCAGGTTAGTTCTTCTACTACTACTATCTTTTTAAACATGCCTAGGTTTACTAATGCTCCATTCATCTTTCTTCCCCCAGTTGCACTGTTTTTTGTTGTTGTTTTTTTACTTTTAATTTTTTCCCATTTTTATTGAAGTAAAGTTGAGTTACAATATTATGTTATTTTTAGGCATATAGAAAAGTGATAGGTATTCTTTTTTTCATACTGTATTCCATTATAGGTTAGAATGTGATTCCCCGTGCTACACAGTCAGCATTCTTATCAATCCCTGTGAGGATCCTTTTTGTTTACTAAGGAATCAAATTAAAGCAATGTGTTTGAATAGAGTGCTAAATTAGGCCGATCAGACTTCCTCAACTTGAATCATTCAATTTTGTGTCCAAAGAGAAGAATAGGCTAAGTCATCATTAGACTCGGGTTAAACATTTTTAGCAAGAGTTCTTCATAGTGATTTGGGTACTTAATATTACATCCCTTTAAGCAGCACATATTACAGCCAATCTAAATGTCTAACTTTTAGGAATGTGTATTTTAAACATTTAGTTAAAGTGATGACTGCCAGATTTCTCCCTGAAAAACATCTGTCCTTTTTGATTAGGAAGCAATATATGGAATAATAAAGCATCACCTTTCAACCAATGGTAACATTTATTAATGATCCTTACCTGAATTCTATTATTTCATTAAAGGTAGCAAAATAATGATTTTCATGATACTATATTTTTTTCTGTATCACTTGACAACTTCATAATAAAATGCCATTAAACGAGAACGAACGCCACTTTTTTTTTTTTAAGCTGGGTTAAATGTTTATTTCATCTATGGTCTGTTTCTCAAAAAAAGTTGAAGTCATGATACCTAGGATGGTGGAAATATTTTTCTCTTTTGAATATTCCAATGACTAATCAATATATAATTTTGTGTGTATATTCTTCAGCATTCAAGGAGTAGGACACCTTAAAACAGGTTTTAGTAGCAGATCAAAAAAAAAAAAAACTATTATTTATTGTGTTCTTCCTTGATCTCTGGCATAAAATGTCGTACAGTCATGTAGCTCTCCCAGCCTCCAAGGTCTCTGTTTCATCATTCAAAACAAGATCTGGGTAGATTGCTGTTCCTTATTTCTGAGTGTCATTTCATCTAGGTTCTCTAAGTGATGAAACTTGGAAATTATATTTTTAAGACTCATGATTAAATTTTGGTTTTTCAAATCAAATGTAATCTCTTAACATATTCATTAAGACTTTATATTTTTATTGATAAACAAGGTCCTGCTGTATAGCACAAGGAGATATATTCAATATCCTATAATAAATCACAATGGAAAAGAATATGAAAAAGAATATATATAAATTGCATAAAAATATTTGTGCATGCTAAGTCACTTCAGTCATGTCCATCTCTGCGCAACCCTTGGACTGTAGCCCGCCAGGCTCCTCTGTCCATGGGATTCTCCAGGCAAGAATACTGGAGTGGATTTCCATACCCTCCTCCAGGTTATCTTCCCAACCCAGGGATCCAACCCACGTCTCAGGTCTCTTGCCTTGGCAGGCAGGTTCTTACCATAGGCACCATCTGCAAAGCCCCATAAAAAGTATATGTACGTATATATATTTATATATCTTCTCCAACCATATGAATTCATATTCTTTATTTGTATATTTCATATTATTTATTCACATATGAATTCATATTTATATATATTTATATAACAATCATTTTGCTTTACACCAGAAGCTAGCACAATAGTATAAATCAAGCATGCTTCAATTTTTAACAAAAACTTTTAAATTTTTAAAGTTTTACTGTTTTACTTTAAATTTACTTTGGTTCCTAATTTAAATTACGTGTTCAGTACAGTCTAATGTAAAATTCATGAAATAATTTAAATAGCATCATTAACTGTTAAACATAAAAAATCTGAAGGATGTCTATTATATCTTTGCAGACTTTAAATTCTTAGAATTTAAAGCTCTAAACTATATGGTAATAATATATAGTATGTTTATCACTTATGTGGTCAATCTGACTTATATTTAGGACCTTTTTTTTTCACTTTATTTTCAATTTTTCTTTTTCTTTGTACTTTTACACTTATTTTTCAAACTGCAAAAATTAATATGGCTAGAAAAATCATCATAATCTACTCAGCTAACACAATACTGAATAAGAACAACGTTAAAAGACATAATCACAATTGCAAAAGTTACTAAAAGTCACACTATTTAAAAAGTGCACTTTTGGTATAGACACCTTGACCGATAGAATAGAACTGAATTTCTAGAAATAGTCCTTTGCATTTATGGTCAACTGGGTTTCTACAAACGTGCCAAAACAGTTGAAAAAGGAAATATTTTCAGCAAATTGTCTATCCACACGCAAAAGCATGAATGAAGATGGAGTCCTCTTCAAAATGAAAATGAAGCATAAATCTAACTATAACAGCTGAAACTACAAAATTCTTAGAAGAACATAGAAGAGCTAATTTTGTGAATGTGAATTTGGTAACATTTTCCCAGATACGACAACAAAAGCACAAATAGACTTCTTCAAAGTTTAAAACTCTATGCTTCAAAGGATACCATTAAGAAAGGGAACTCAGAGAATGGAGGAAAATATTTGCAAATCATGTATCTAATAAAGAATTATAACCAGAATATGTATATACATACATATATATGAATATATTTGCTTATATATATATACACACACATATATATATATGTAACTTATAATTCAATAATAAAAAGATCAACTGTGCTATTGCATCCTTCCCTGTGTGTGCACTGCTCAGGGGTTGATCTGAGACTTGAATGAAAATCCATTTGCTCAGTGTACAAAGTCTTAGGCATGCTACATAGAATCAGATCCATGTATTTACAGGTCTGAGTTGTGCACAGGAGTTTATAAACTATTATTGGGGTTAGTTTCCAGGTCTTATTTCTCTAGGTGATTTCATATACATTTTCTGGTAACCTAAAGTTCTCCCATTTAAAGTCTTTGGCCGGAAGCCATTTGTTTCTGCTATAGTGATTCTTCAGGGGGTATACAGAAAGAAGACAAAGAGAACAAAGCAATAGAGGTTATCCCTTCCCAAGTGGTGCAGTGGTAAATAACCCACCTGCCAATGCTGGAGACATTAAAGATGTGGGTTCAGTCCCTGGGTCTGGAAGATCCACTGAGAAAGAAATGGCAATCTACTCCAAAATTCTTGCCTGGGGAATTCCGTGGACAGAGGAACCTGATGGGCTGCAGTCATGGGGTCACAAAGAGTTGGACACTAATGGGCATACACTCACTGCACTGCACTTATTCACAAGCAGCAGATCCATATTGAGATGCTTGCAACTCCAGCCAGCAACATGATTTTGCAGCATTATAAGAAACCCTGGGCCAGAGGACTCAGATAAATAGCATCCAGATTCTTGACATCAGAAATTGTCAGATAATAAGTTGTATTTTTTTTTTATCTGCCATTTTGGGGGGTAATTTGTAGTATAGTAATTAATGACAAAGGTAATCTTACACCATTGATACTATGTATAAAATGGATAATTGTATAGGGAACTCTGGGCACTCTGGTGACCAGAACGGTAGTGAAGTCCAAAAGGGAGGTGTGCATGTGTGCATGCTCAAGTTGCTCAGTCATGCCCAACTCTTTGCGGCCCCATGGACTGTAGTCCACTAGACTTCTCTGTCCATGGAATTTTCCAGGCAAGAATACTGGAGTGGGTTGCCCTTTCCTTTTCCATGGGATCTTCCCAATTCAGGGATCAAATGCTTGTCTCTTGTGTCTCCTGCATTAATAGGCAGATTCTTTACCACTGTGCCAGATATATGTATATGTGTGGCTGATTCACGTTGCTGTACAATAAAATCTAACAACATTGTAAAGCAACTGTACTCCAATAAAAATTAATTAAAAATAAATTAATTAATGACAAATGCAAACAGTCATTTTAAAATAAAACCGGCATTGGAAATTAACTATATGATTATGCTACTTGAAATTCCTTGAGGATTTATACTCTGACTTGATTTTTTTCCACTAACACCTCAATCTTGAACCAATCAATTGTTCCATACAGGGTTCTAACTGTTACTACTTGACTGGCATACATATTTCTCAGGAGACAGGTAAGATGGTCTGATATTCCCATATCTCTAAGAGCTTTCCACAGTTTCTCATGATCCACACAGTCAAAGGCTTTAGTGTAGATAATGAAACAGAGATAGATGCTTTTCAGAAATTCCCTTGGTTTCTCTATAGTTGAGCAAAAGTTGGCAATTTGTTCTCTAGTTCCTCTTCCTTTTCTAAACCCAGCTTGAACATCTGGAAGTTATGATTATGTGTGTGTGTGTGTGTATATATCTATATATATATATGTATATATATATATATATATATATATATATATATATATATTCAAGAAACTTGGAGATACCAAGGGGACAGTTCATGCAAAGATGTGCACAATAAAGGACAGAAATGGTGTGGACCTAATAGAATCAGAAGATATTTAAACACATATATATATGTTCTGTGGCTTAAAGAAAACTGTATTAATTTTATACACTCAGGCATACTATGTATTCCATTGAAAAAAAAGAGTAAAAGTTTCTTGATTCTACATAAACTAGGAAATTTCCTCTTACCATTCAATGTGAGAAATCTCTCTCACACACAAATATATGTATGAAAATATAAGAGCCATAACCAATTTGTCTCTGATGTTGTATCCCTTTAGATAAAAACACAAGCCACGATCTGTTTCTCAGCATACACTATTCATAAAGACTAGATCTGAACTTTTTTGGCACTGAAAGGATCTAATTACCTTTTACAAATGATCATCTGTAACTTCACTGATTGAATCACCCCAGTTGTTGACTAATCAATGTGCATATTTAGGTTGCCTATGCCTATTGACTTCAATCAAAGAATTAATGATTTTTGAAAAGAGGAGATTGCACTAAATCCATGTTTAGTAACTAGTAACCAACTGGAAGTTCAAATTGAAAAATTGCATGATTAAATTGTGTTTTTTCTTTTCTTTTTTTTTTCTATCCAAGTTAGCTGTGAGGTAGTTTTAACCTTAGAGGGTAAAATAAAGAAGAGGCAAAAGGTGTAGGTGAATTATTTTAATAATAGGCATTAAACATGGGAAAAAAATGGCTTATTAAACTGTGACAGGAGAAGGGGAAAAAGTGGAAGCAGTGACAGATTTTATTTTGGGGGGCTCCAAAATCACTGCAGACAGTGACTGCAGCCATTAATTAAAAGGCACTTGCTGCTTTGAAGGAAAGCTATGACAAACCTAGACAACATAGACATCACTTTGTTGACAAAAGTCCATAAAGTCAAACTCTATGTTTTCCAATAGTCATGTACAGATGTGAGAATTGGGCCATTAAGAAGGCTGAGTGCCAAAGAATTGACGCTTTCAAACTGTGGTGTTGGAGAAGACTCTTGAGTGTCACTTGGACAGCAAGGATATCAATCTTGGCAATCCTAAAGGAAATCAAACCTGAATATTCATTTGAAGGGCCTATGCTGAAGCTGAAGCTCCAATACTTTGGCCATCTGATGCGAAGAGCCGACACACTGGAAAAGACCCTGATGCTTGGAAAGATTGAAGGCAGGTGGAGAAGAGGGAGGCAGAGAATGAGATGGTTAAATAACCTCACAACTCCATGGACATGAATTTGAGCAAACTCTGAGAGATGGTGATGGACAGGAAAGCCAGGCGTGCTGCAGTCCACGGGGTTGCACAGATTCTGGCATGACTAAGCAACTAAACTACAACAGCATAAACTATCTAAAACAATCATAACGGTGACCTTTCATGTTTTACTGTAATTACCTATTGCCCTTCTATTTTCACTATATCCTTATTTTCACTATATCCTTATCAGATCTGTGCTTAAATGATATATTGGTAGTGAGGATATTCTACTTAAAAGACTCCTCTATAATTTACTGTATGTAATAGTGTCATATATTTCCATTTTGTTTTTCTTCATTACAGCTGTCGCTAGTTGAGTTTATGTTTAATAAGTCTCTTCAAGAGGAGATAAATTTCATTTCCAAGAGGCATGGACTTGATCAATTTTATTTATTACTCCATCTGAAGGCCTTGCATAGGATACTGTACTTTAAATATTTGGGATAAATGAAAACAAAAACAAAAAACAAAAACAAACCTTGAGTGTCTGTCTCTTCCCCTAGCCTGGCCACTTGATTTGGCCAGGAACCATTCCTTCACTGGGTTCTCACAGCTTAGCTATACACCTGACACTTAATAGAAACTGAATAAATGTATGTTGACTGAGCTAGTAAGTCAGTAAGTAACTGCACAAGTGGATACATTTAATTCCCATTCTAATTTCCACGGACTTGGATCAGAATGCCTGGGAGAGATTAACAGCAAGTGAAAACCCGAAGACGTGTTTCACTAAAGAATGTCTGCTGAATTATTGGAACTCTAGGGTCACTGCTGGGTATCAATTAGACCACTGTGGATGGCACCTCACCACAAAGATACAGAAGCACAGGTGAGCAGCTTCCGCAAGTTTCCACACTGGCACCAGCAGCAGTTCTGTAGGCATTAATGTAGCATCACGCTGCAGCAGCCGCCAGCAGTAAAGATGTATATTCTGCAGCAAATGGAACCACAGGGAATAGGAGCTAGAACTGAAAGAGAAATAAAAATACCAAGCCACTGCATCCAGAATGTTGGTACTCACAATGGTAGCCGTGAGCATATGAGACACCTTCAGGGAGCAGTGTTTGGAAAGAGATGTTTAAGGAGCGTATACGTCTCCCATCCCAGGCATCGGCAAAAATGGAGAAATAATATTTGCCACTGTGTCAGTCAAAGTATATTTTTTTCCTCCTAAGCCACTGTAGCAAAGCAAACATAGGCGACATAGATATATTATAGAAAGGTTATGTTTAAGGTCACTGGATGGATAATATGTAATCCTTGGTGACTCGGTGGATTTTAAGGAATATTTGGAAGCCATAATATTCAACAGAAGAGTTTCTCCTTAGGAAGAAAGATTTCTCAATGAGGACACAAGCAATTACTGTTATTCACTGAGGATCTGTGCATAGCTTTTTCATACTTATACTGGTGATCCTCAGAAGGAATGCTAAAAGTTGCTCTAAATATTTTTTATTGGAATATAGTTGTTTTACAATGTTATGTTAGTTTCTGCCATATAGCCAAGTGAGTCAGCCATAAGTATACAAATATCCTCTTTTCCTTAGATTTCGTTTATGTTACTACAGAGCATTAATTATAATTTCCTGTACCATATACTATGTTCTATTAGTCATCTATCTTATTCATAGTACTGTATATATGCCAATACCAGTTTCCCAATATTGGTTTTGAATACAGGCAGAAGTAGGAACTTTGACAATATCACATCAAATAGTGTAAGTATAGGTATTTTCTGCTTATACATAAGGACACATTAACCTCACTGAGAGGGCAGTGGAGGAAGTCCAAAGAAGACTTGCTTCTTGGAAAATGTCACATTAAAACTGAAACCTGAAGGATGAGCAAGGGTTAATGCCCCTCCCTCTCAAAAATGGGTGACTATAACGAATTTCTCAGTACACACCATTGCGTACTGTAAATCTCAGGAATTAGATAGCGTTTGGCACCCGGGAAAAATGGATAGTCTATGTATTTTGTAGTGTAGGGTGATCACACTTAGTGCTTGAGGATCGAAGGAGACAAAAACTTTTATTTTTGACATTAAAATGTTATAGAAATCATGCTTTATTCCATCAATACCTTCCACAAAGAGCCACAGCATTATCAATGGAGTATACTATTTTCTAGGACAAAAAACCATAAGAAGGAAAACCAGTTCATATCTTTTTTTAAAATATCATTTACCATCATTCTAATTGTATTAGAACTGGGGAGCTTCCAGAATCTTAAATTCTTCTATCCCATTTTCAGAAAACAACTTCCGATGTTTTCTTGTTGTACCCACTGCAACCCAACATTATTTTCATTCTTTGCTAATGCTGAAATTCATGACTGACCATTTCATAGTTTCATAGCATCATCCACAAAACCCTTGATCCTGCTTCATCGTTTGGATACCTGTTAAAAACTAACATCTTAGAATTAACCTATTGTCTGTCTTTTGCTATAATATTAATATTTTCATGATGACTTGGGATGATATTAGTCAAAAATCTCATCACCATATTATTGATTCTACAAATTATGTTTTCTAATGTTTGTTGGAGGCTCCACATAGCTTCTCAAAGATTTTATTTTCATTATTCAGTTTCTTATCCTACTCTCATCAATGGATCGTGGTCAGCTTGGCTATTATACAGGCTCTTTTTTGATCAGGCAACAGTCTGCTCCTTCAGTCTCATCTTTCAATGGTGAATTAACTTTCCAGAACTCTGCTTCATAATTGAGAACTAGTCTGTTTGAAACTTTGCATTATATTCCATTCACACTTTTGCACATTTTTTTCCCTATTACCTATGTCTGAAATGCTTTCATGCTGTGTCTTCTTCCATTGAAAACTCCAAATCATCAATTCAAATGAAATTCTGTAATCAACTCTTCTAGGTAGCATTTGCTGAATATCTGCCAAGTTCCCAATTAAACCTGTATTGAATGCCAATTACACTCCCATGTCGTTATGTGCATACCTTGAGAATTCTCAAAAGGCAGTTTTGAAAATTGCTATGCTGATCTTCTGAAAATAAAAAATAAAGGATGGAAACTGCCATTTTATTTTTAATCTCTGGAGCACAAAATAATTTATGATATGAAATTATTATGAATGTTAAAATTAAATGAGGGAAATAGCTTGTGAGTGCGTTAACCTAGATGATCATAGTGTGCTTTTCCTCAACAGAAATCTAGAAAATGACTAGAAACACAATAGTAAGGTTTGGGCCAAAGTAAAATATCGAGATAGAGTTTATCCTCCCCATAGAAGCATCAAAACAATGGCAAAAAATGTGCAAAATGTTTTTAAAGGTATTAGAGATTAGCAAATAAATGAAAATGATCCTGTAGAGAAAGAAAATAAAAAGTGAGGTGAGCTTTATGATTGTCCCATAACAGTGCCCTTATAAGGTTTGAAGATCACAGTGAATGAAGATAAACCTTATTGAGTTTAGGGGGCTTCCCTAGTGGCTCAGTCAGTAAAGAATCTGCTTGCAATATCGGAGACCTGGGTTTGTTCCCTGGTTTGGGAAGATCCCCTGAAGGAGGGCACGGAAACCCACTCCACTACTCTTGCCTGGAGAATCCCCACGGACAGAGGAGCCAGATGAGACAGTCTATGTGGTTGCAGAGTCGAACATGACTGCGATGAAGCACACACAGTGAGTTCAGGAGAAAAATCTGAGGCTGCAGGAAGACAAAGGGACTGCAGTTTACAATACACAGAATTTCAGATGAAAGAACTGCATGTGGAGAACTCTGGAGTTTATCAGTGGGTGCTTCTGAGTATTTAGCAGTGTACTGAAAAGTGTAGATATGTATCACAATTAACTGAGACCCCTGAAATAGTCATCTTGAAAAGATTAGGGGTAAGAATGCCCAGTGCTTACATGGGGCTAGAAAGATTACATGTTGTCATTAGATAGTCTAAAGACTCATGGGATATTGTGATGAGTATAGAGAAGAGACTGACTCAATACCAAGTCTAACTCTAGCCTGAATATGGAAAAGAGTACAATAAGTATGGATAGACACACGGACAGACGCAGAGGGGAGTCCCTATATTGTGCACACGTGGCAGTTTAGATCACTTACATGGGGGCATTTCTTCCAGTTTTCCTTTGGCCAGTCATTTTGATTTGCCTAGTTTACGGTCCCTATTTGGTGTATCTCAGAATCATTACATGTATGTGCATGGATCTCTTAGCCAAGATGGATCCTACCAAAAAGGCATCTGGGAAGAACATCTCTTCACATAACCTCCAAGGAGCCTTTTCTATGCATGTGTAGTCCAGGAGGTCTCTTGACTTGGGGAATGAAAAATATGTAATCTGGGCAGGTCCCAATGAATTCAGTTCAGTTCAGTCGCTCAGTGGTGTCTGACTCTTAGCGACTCCAGCTCAGCCAGGCCTCAGCAAGCCAGGCCTCCTTGTCCATCACCAACTCTCAGAGTCCACCCAAACCCATGTCCACTGACTCGGTGTTGCTATCCAACCATCTCATCCTCTGTCGTCCCCTTCTCCTCCTGCCTCAATCTTTCCCAGCATCAGGGTCTTTTCCAATGAGTCAGCTCTTCTCATCAGGTGGCCAAAGTATTGGAATTTCAGCTTCAACATCAGTCCTTCCAATGAACACTCGGGACTAACCTCCTTTAGGATGCACTTGTTGGATCTCCTTGCAGTCCAAGGGACTCTCAAGAGTCTTCTCCAACACCACAGTTCAAAAGCATCAATTCTTCTGCACTCAGCTTTCTTTATAGTCCAACTTTCACATCCATACATGACCATTGGAAAAACCATAGCCTTGACTAGATGAACCTTTGTTGACAAAGTAACATCTCTGCTTTTTAATATGCTGTCTAGGTTGGAAATAACTTTCCTTCCAAGGAGTTCCAATCCCCCTCCTTAACTACCCTGATAATCTTGTCTTGGAGTTTTATTCAATAGAGAATAAATCTCCAATTGCTTTAACACTTGGGGGAGAACCATCTGCTTCCTGCCTCAGTGCTACATCTAATCAATATTGTATTGACTTCCAGCCAGTTCAATGAGGGAAGAAAAATAGACACTCAGATTGGAAATTGAGAAGTAGAGCTGTCTTTTATTTGCAAAAAAATTATCATAAATTACTTGTAATCAAGCTATAGAAATAAATCATGAAGTGAAATAATCAGCATGTGTTCTCAATTCCATGGACTCTAGACCTCCAGGCCTCTCTGTTCATGGAATTTTCCAGGCAAGAATACTAGAATGGGTTGCCTTTTCCTGCTCCAGGGGATCTTCCAGACCCAGGGATCTAACCTGCATCTCTGGCATCTCCTGCATTGGCAGGCGGATTCTTTACCATGAAGCCACTTGGGAAACCCAAATAATCAGAATAGAAATGACCAATTAAAAAGAAAATGAAAAAAAAATTGAATAGAATCTTTGCCAAATATGCTAATGGTCACATGAAAAGAAATGAATTATTGTGGTGGTGTTAGTGGTAGAGAACCTGTCGACCAATGCAGGAGCTGTAAGACACATGGGTTTGATCCCTGGGTTGGGAAGAGACCCTGGAGGAGGGCAAGGCAATCCACTCCAGTATTCCTGTCTGGAGAATCCCATGGACAGAGACACCTGGTGGGCTATGGCCCACAAGGTCGCAAAGAGTCGGACACAACTGAAGCAACTTAGTGTGTATTTTTAGTTAGGAAAATGCAAATTAATATTCCATTGAGATGATACTGCATACTTATGTGAATTGCTTAAATTAAAATGACTGACTCTCAGTGTTGCTGAAAATGTGGAGGAACTAAACTTAAACTAAGTTAAAATCATCAGTTCTTAAATAAGTTGCATGTTGGTCCTATTTTATTCTTTTTGTAAGATAAGGATACTTATGTTTTCCACAGGGAGAGATTTTGAAGTATACAATATTATATACTTAAAACTTTGACAAGGAAAATGACATACAATATTTAAAAATATATATATATATATTATTATTGCACTGTTATCCCACCACATACTCGATTATCCAAATATCAGTACATCTGTGATTTTTCTTTGGTATTTTTCTTAAGCAATAGAGTAGAACAAAATAAGAGTAGTTGAAATCATATAATTAGAAAGAAAACAAGCAATTTTGTGCACTAGATATGCAATGAAACATGGGTATAAATTAAAAATAATTAAAACATAATAATAAAAACTTAAATTACTTAATATTAAATATGTACTATTTCCTACAATAGAAACTTTTTAATATTATTTCATTTATTTCCCTCCCCCAAGAACACTACAATATTAATAGCAGAATTATTCACATTTTATGATGAAAACACTGAGGTTCTGAGAGATTAAATACGTGATCACATTGGGCTGATTTGAAAGTTCAAGGTCTTTAACTACTATACAAAATATTCTAATATTTGATTAGAATGGTCAAGTTAAATAAATTATGGTAAATTCATAAAATGGGATACATTGCAGTCATTGAAATTCTAATAATAATGACAATGATTCTTTACTGATTACTTGCCACTTGAAAGGTTTTTTTTTTTATGCTAAGTACAGTCTTATATCCATTTATGAGATAATCAAGAGTGGATTCACTGGGAAATGTGTACCAGGTGTTCAATGAGAAATGCAATATACAACCGGGGTGCATGGAATGATTTTATCATTGTCTCCTGAGAATGTGTGTTTGCTTACATATAAAATTTTGTTAAAATATTTGCCAAAGTATCATTGTTGTTTCTAAGCAGTGGGATATGATAAATTTCTGTCTTGTGATTCCTATGGAACTGTTTGTGGTCAACATGTATAACATTTTTAATTAGGAAGAAAAAGCATTTGCACATTGGAAAAATGTTCCTACAAATATAGTTGCTTGTGCTTCATTGAGGAAAAAGCAAGAAAATCTGTATTTTTTTCTTCATTCACTTATTAAGCGTTAACAAGTAGGGCAACGGATGAAATTACTTGAATGATCTCTGCAAACTGTGCAGAAAGAACTTCACTTTTGATATGGACTCCCAAAGACTATAAAGGGGAGTCCATACTTGACTTCCCAGGTTTAATATCTTCAAAAATATTTATTTATATTGGAAAATTAATTGGTTTGGAGAAATGGGCAAGTGTGCAGTCTTAAAATTTCTGTAATGTTGGTGCACGCAATCTTGGTGACCTTGAGCTCATTGAACAGCACAGTCTTGCTCAGGGGCTGGCACTCACCCACTATGACAGCATCACCCACCTGGGCATTTCTGAAGCATGGTGAAAAAAGTGACAGTGAAAGCCATTCAGTCGAGTCTTTGCTACCCCATGGACTATAACAGTCCATGGAATTCTCCAGGCCAGAATGCTGGAGTGGGCAGCCTTTCCCTTCTCTAGGGGATCTTCCCAACCCAGGGGTCAAACCCAGGTCTCCCACACTGCAGGTGGATTCTTTACCAGCTGAGCCACAAAAGAAGTCCAAGAATACTGGAGTGGGTAGTCTATCCCTTCTCCAGCGATCTTCCCAATCTAGAAATCGATCCAGGGTCTCCTGCATTGCAGGCGGATTCTTAACCAACATAGCTATCAGGGAAACATGATGACAGGTGCACAAACATAATGATACATCTTTTTTTTTTTTTTTCCATTTATTTTTATTAGTTGGAGGTTAATTACTTTACAATATTGTAGTGGTTTTTGTCATACATTGACATGAATCAGCCATGGATTTACATGTATTCCCCATCCCGATCCCCCCTCCCACCTCCCTCTCCACCTGATTCCTCTGGGTCTTCCCAGTGCACCAGGCCCGAGCACTTGTCTCATGCATCCAGCCTGGTCTGGTGATCTGTTTCACCCTAGATAATATACATGTTTTGATGCTGTTCTCTTGAAACATCCCACCCTTGCCTTCTCCCACAGAGTCCAAAAGTCAGTTCTGTACATCTGTGTCTCTTTTTCTGTTTTGCATGTAGGGTTATTGTTACCATCTTTCTAAATTCCATATATATGCATTAGTATACAGTATTGGTCTTTATCTTTCTGGCTTACTTCACTCTGTATAATGGGCTCCAGTTTCAACCATCTCATTAGAACTGATTCAAATGAATTCTTTTTAACGGCTGAGTAATATTCCATGGTGTATATTTACCACAGCTTCCTTATCCATTCGTCTGCTGATGGGCATATAGGTTGCTTCCATGTTCTGGTTATTATAAATACTGCTGCGATGAACACTGGGGTACACATGTCTCTTTCAGATCTGGTTTCCTCAGTCTGTATGCCCAGAAGTGGAATTGCTGGGTCATATGGCAGTTCTATTTCCAGTTTTTTAAGGAATCTCCACACTGTTCTCCATAGCGGCTGTACTAGTTTGCATTCCCACCAACAGTGAAAGAGGGTTCCCTTTTCTCCACACCCTCTCCAGCATTTATTGCTTGTAGACTTTTGGATAGCAGCCATCCTGACTGGCATGTAATGGTACCTCATTGTGGTTTTGATTTGCATTTCTCTGATAATGAGTGATGTTGAGCATCTTTTCATGTGTTTGTTAGCCATCTGTATGTCTTCTTTGGAGAAATATCTGTTTAGATCTTTGGCCCATTTTTTGATTGGGTCATTTATTTTTCTGCAATTGAGCTGCAGGAGTTACTTGTATATTTTTGAGATTAATCCTTTGTCTGTTTCTTCATTTGCTATTATTTTCTCCCAATCTGAGGGCTGTCTTTTCACCTTGCTTATAGTTTCCTTTGTTGTGCAAAAGCTTTTAAGTTTCATTAGGTCCCATTTGTTTATTTTAGCTTTTATTTCCAATATTCTGGGAGGTGCGTCATAGAGGATTATTTCCATTTTCTGTTTTTCTTCCTTTTATTTTTTCTCAGGGTTTTGCATTAGATTTTCTTGCTTTTACCCTAAGGTCATTCTTTCTTGATCAAGTCATTCAGTCTAAGCTCACTTTCTTCCCAGTTTCCTCCAGATTATACACAGAGAAATACCTGCCTCAGGTGAGTGTACCTGGGTGTTCACTGGGTCAATGTGTTGTGTTCTGTGTTTGCTCTCAGTCTCTCAGTTGTGTCTGAATTTTTGAGATCTCATGGACTGTAGCCCACCAGGCTCCTCTGTCCATGGAATTATCCAGGCAAGAATACTGGAGTGGGTTGCCATTTCTTCCCTCAAGGGCTATTCCTGACCTACAAATCAAACCTGCCTCTCTGGCGTCTCTTGCATTGGCAGGCAGATTCTTTACCACTGAGATACCTGGGAAGACTTATTGTGTACATTTGGGCCTCTAATTCAACATGGTCAGTAATTTAAGATGTCAGGCCGTTCACTGATGAAGGCATTCTGAAAAAAGAAAGCAAACAAACAAACAAACGAAAAAAACAGCAAAGAGACCAGGCAGTATCTCTTTATGGATGTGCCATCATCTGCACAGAGCCTATACGGTGTTGGTTTGCTGGTAAGTTTTAAAATAGACTTTTCAACAAAAAGCCCTCATTTGTTGATTTTGCCAATTTCCATGATGTGAATATACCCATTTAATTTCTTAAATAGAGTAAGTACCTTGAAGCACAAAGATAAAACATTGTGTAAACTATAGCAAAGGTGGCCAGTCAGATTTTGGAGTCTAGTCTTAAGTGCCTATGCTGTCCTAGTAATGCTAATGGTATTTAACACCAACACAAACCTTGTTTCTCATCTGTATCCACCTTTCTATTGCTCATCCCTACTTAGATGTCTTCAGCTGCTTCAATTTCACTACGTGCATGTGTGCTCAGTCGCTTAAGTTATGTCTGACTCTTTGTGACCCCATGGATTGTAGCCCCCAACCTCCTCTGTCCATGGAATTTCCGAGGCAAGAATTCTGGAGTGGGTTGCCATTTCCTCCTCCAAGGGATCTTCCCAACCCAAGGATTGAGCCCGTGTCTCCTGGGGCTCCTGCATTGCAGGTGGATTTTTCCGCTGAGCCACCAGGGAAGTCCAACACTTAATTTTCCCCATGCTACAAAATCATTCAGGTCTCCCTTTACCTACTCATTCAGGTCTCCTTCCACCACCTTGTGTCCACATGAAAACAATTTCTTATTCCACTATTTTACCAACTATTTAATCTTGAAATTTGGTAAATTTTCTTAACTCCTTCCTATTCCTTGCATCATCCATGCTTATTTACAAATTACTTTTCATCTGACCACCTAGCTCTGTCTTATTTCTGTCCATTTCTCTTCATGTGTCATTTCCCAAATTCAGACAACTACTATTTCTCTGTGGATTAGAACAACAGGTTCTTAACTAGTATCCTTGTACCCAGTTGGTTTAATCTAAGCATTTTTTCTATCTACATTTCTTACAATATTAATTCTTCTTTTTAAGAAGCTGAATCTTTATCAAGTGATTTTCAAAGTTCTTTATAGAACATCTGAATATTCAAATTTGCATTGTAGTAGGTATTGATATACTAAAATTTTTGCACTGATTATTGTGAGACTGTTACCCCAACTATCTTGGAGGTGGCCAAGAGGAGATACCCAACATAAGGTCAGTAGAGGTGGCCCTGAGGAGATACCCCTCGTCCAAGGTAAGGAGCAGTGTCTGCGCTTTGCTGGAGCAGCCATGAAGAGATACCCCATGTCTAAGGTAAGAGAAACCCAAGTAAGATGGTAGGCACTGAGAGAAGGCATCAGAGGGCAGACAAACTGAAACCACAATCACAGAAAACTAGCCAATCTGATCACATGGACCACAGCCTTGTCTAACTCACTGAAATAAGTCATGCCGTGTGGGGCAACCCAAGACAGATGGGTCAGGGTGGAGAATCTGACAGAATGTGGTCCACTGGAGACGTGAATGGCAAACCACTTCAGTATTCTTGCCTTGAGAACCCCATGAGCAGTACTATAAGGCAAAAAGATAGGACACTGAAAGATGAACTCTCCAGGTCGGTAGGTGCTCAATATGCTACTGGAGATCAGTGGAGAACTAACTCCAGAAAGAATGAAGGGACCGAGCCAAAGCAAAAGCAACACCCAGTTGTGGATGTGACTGGTGATGGAAGCAAGATCGGATGCTATAAAGAGCAATATTGCATAGGAACCTGAATTGCCAGGTCCATGAATCAAGGCAAACTGGAACTGGCCAAACAGGAGATGGCAAGAGTGAATGTCAACATTCTAGGAATCAGTGAACTAAAATGGACTGGAGAGGGAGAATTTAACTCAGATGACCATTATATGTACTACTGTGGGCAGGAATCCCTTAGAAGAAATGGAATAGCCATCATAGTCAACAAAGGGTCTGAAATGCAGTACTTGGATGGACTCTCAAAAACAACAGAATGATCTCTCTTTGTTTCCAAGGCAAACCATTCAATATCATAGAAATCCAAGTCTATGCCCTGACCAGAAATGCTGAAGAAGTTGAAGTTGAATGGTTCTATGAAAACCTACAAGACCTTCTAGAACTAACACCCAAAAAAGTTGTCTTTTTCATTATAGGGGACTGAAATGCAAAAGTAGGAAGTCAAGAAACACCTGGAATAACAGGCAGATTTGGCCTTGGAGTACAGAATGAAGCAGGGCAAAGGCTAATAGAGTTCTGCCGAGATTGCACTGGTCATAGCAAACACCCTCTTCCAACAACACAAGAGAAGACTCTACACATGGACATCACCAGATGGTCAACCCTGAAATCAGACTGATTATATTCTTTGCAGCCAAAGATGGAGAAGCTCTATTCAGTCAGCAAAAACAAGACTGGGAGCTGAGTGTGGCTCAGAACATGAACTCCTTATTGCCAAATTCAGACATAAATTGAAGAAAGTGGGGAAAACCACTAGACCACTCAGGTGTGACCTAAATCAAATCTCTTATAATTATACAGTGGAAGTGAGAAATAGATTTGAGGGACTAGATCTGATAGATAGAGTGCCTGATGAACTATGAACGGGGGTTCATGACATTGTACAGGAGACAACGATCAAGACCACCACCAAGAAAAGGAAATGCAAAAAGGCAAAATGGTTGTCTGAGGACGGCTTACACATAGCTGTGAAAAGAAGAGAAGTGAAAAGCAAAGAAGAAAAGGAAATATATAAGCATCTGAATGCAGAATTCCAAAAAATAGCAAGGAGAGATAAGAAAGCTTTCCTTAGCAATCAATGCAAACAAATAGAGAAAAACAATAGAATAGGAAAGACTAGATATCTCTTCAAGAAAATTAGAGATACCTAGGGAATATCTCATGCAAATATGGGCTCAATAAAGGACAGAAATGGTATGGACCCAACAGAAGCAGAAAATATTAAGAAGAGGTGGCAAGAATACACAGAAGAACTGTACAGATAATCACAATAGTGTGATCACTCACCTACAGCCAGACATCCTGGAATGTGAAGTCAAGTGGGCCTTAGGAAGCATCACTAAACAAAGCTAATGGAGGTAATGGAATTTCAGTTGAGCTATTTCAAATCCTAAAAGATGATGTTGTGAAAGTGCTGCACTCTATATGCCAGCAAATTTGGAAAACTCAGCAGTGGCCACAGGAATGGAAAAGGTCAGTTTTCATCTAATCCCAAAGAAAGGCAAAGCCAACGAATGCTCAAACTACTGCACAGTTTCACTCATCCCACACATTAGGAAAGTAATGCTCAAAATTCTCCAAGCCAGGCTTCAGCAATATGTGAACTGTAAACTTCCAGATGTTCAAGCTGGATTTAGAAAAGCAGAGGAACCAGAGATCAAATGGCCAACATCTGCTGGGTCATCAAAAAAGCCTGAGAGTTCCAGAAAAACATCTATTTCTCCTTTATTGACTATGCCAAAACCTTTAACTGTGTGGATCACCACAAATTGTGGAAAATTCTTAAAGAGTTGGGAATACCAGACCACCTGACCTGCCTCCTGAGAAACCTGTATGCAGGTGAGGAAGCAACAGTTACAACTAGACATGGAAGAAAAGACTAGTTTCAAATAGGAAAGGCAAGGTTGTATATTGTCATTATTTAACTTATATGCAGAGTACATCATGAGAAACACTGGGCTGGAAGAAGCACAAGCTGGAATGAAGTTTACCGGGAGAAATATCAGTAACCTGTTATGCAGATGATGCCACCCTCATGGCAGAAAATGAAGAACTAAAGAGCCTCTTGATGAAAGTGAAAGAGGTATGACAAAACCCACTGAAATGTTGTGAAGTAATTAGCCTCCAACTAATAAAAAATAATAATAATAATAAATTAAAAAAAAAAAGAAAGTGAAAGAGGAGAGTGAAAAGTTGGCTTAAAGCTCAACATTTGGAAAACTAAGATCATGGCATCTGGTCCCATCACTTCATGGCAAATAGATGGGGAAACAGTGGCTGACTTTATTTTCGGGGGCTCCAAAATCACTGCAGATGGTGATTGCAGCCATGAAACTAAAAGATGTATACTCCTTGGTAAGAAAGTTTATGACCAAACTAGACAGCCTACTAAAAAGCAGAGACATTACTTTGTCAACAAAGGTCTGTCTAGTCAAGGCTATAGTTTTTCCAGTGGTTATGTATGGATGTGAGAGTTGGACTATAAAGAAAGCTGAGCACCGAAGAGTTGATGTTTCTGATCTGTGGTGTTGGAGGAGACTCTCGAGAGTCCCTTGGCCTGCAAGGAGATCCAAGCAGTCCATCCTAAAGGAAATCAATCCTGTGTGTTCATTGGCAGGACTGATGTTGAAGCTGAAACTCCAATACTTTGGCCACCTGAAGCAAAGAGCTGACTCATTTGAAAAGACCCTGATGCTGGGAAAGATTGAGGGTAGGAAGAGAAGGGGACATCAGAGCATGAGATGGTTGGATTGTGTCATCGACTCAATGGACATGAGTTTGGGTGGACTCTGGGAGTTGGTGATGTACAGGGAGGCCTGACGTGCCGTGGTTCATGGGCTCACAAAGAGTCAGGCATGACCAAGCTATTGATCTGAACTGAACCCCAACTATTCCTCCTTGCCTTGCTAGATTGAAATTATCCAATTGATAAGTGTACTTCCCAGATGACGCTAGTGGTAAACAACCTGTCTGCCCGAGCAGGAGAATTTAGAGACTCAAGTTTGATCCCTGGGTTGGGAAGATCTCCAGGAGTAGGAAATTGCAACCCACTCCAGTAGTCCTGCCTTGAAAACCCCATGGACAGAGGAGCCTAGCGGGCTACAGTTCACGGGGTCTCAAAAGAGTTGGACACGATTGAGCAGACACACGCACACACACAACTGTGACTTAAGTATTGCTGCTCCCTCTTCCTGCTCATGATAAATGCAATGTAAGTTTTTCTATATCTTCTGAAAATTTGAATAGTGATCAATTCTTAATACTAATCAAAATTTGGCTTGCCCCCCCACCCCCCATATTTAACTTTTTTAAATGTTTAAGTTCCTTGTCCCCTGAAGGATACGTTTCCATGTTATTCTCAGATTGCCAAGTTTCAACAAATGCTTAAGCTAAAAGTCTTGGTTTGTTTATCTTCTTCCACACTATTTCATCTATTTTCTCAACATCATTGTTTAACATCTTTCAATTTAACTTCAGCCCCATCCCATCCTGCCATGACCACTTACATACACTCATGATATCACCTTGAACTTATTTCTGCTCCCCCTTCTCCATTCCTATGCGTTTGAGATTTCACACCTGCTATTTTATTCACTTTAAACTAGCTTTCCCCGTCTTCCCCCTGAAAAAGTTATATGATACTGCCTTTATCAGATGCAGCATTTTAGTCTTAAAGCTCCCTAAAATATCCTTTATATATGAATATGTTGTTAAATAAATAAATTTCTGCTTAGAAAGAGTGAATTTTATTTCATACAGATGTTAAATATCCTATTTGGCATAGGCTGTGTGAATACAAGGTTAACTTTGCCTATATTAAGGAAAGGAAATTATTTCATCATTAAAAGGAGCATGTAACTTTAGAAAGACAAGGCTTTGTATAAATTGAATCCTTGTTTCTTACTGTGCTTAGTTTTCCCAACATTTAAAACATTTATATTTCCATTCCTTCCAGCAGCTCTATCTGAAATGTCCTTTGTGTTTATCACAAACTTATTTCCCTTATTAGATTAATTGATATTTGGTTTTCACTATAATTTTTTTTTCCTGCAAAACCCCTATCCTCCTGTCTTGTATAACACAAGAAATGTATGTGGTATAGCATTGAGAATTATCTTAAGATGACCACATGAGGCAAGAATTATCTTAATTTTTAATCATTCTAATTGCCACTGGTTATTTTGCTCAAAGAGTTAGTATTACAAAATATTACATGTATACAGGACTCTTACTTATGTCACCTATCAAAATAGAGTGACATTTCCTCCAAATGTATTCAACAATTTTAAGATATACAAAATTTTAAGATAAATACAATTTTATATACTTCTAACACTGCATGTGACTTTGATACATTTTACAGTTTATGCATTTTTATTCATACACACTAAAAGAATCAGAAATTAGTAATAATAGGAACAACTAACATTTACATATTGTTTGAGCTGTATTAAATATTGTGTTAATTACTTTTAATGTATTTATTTATTAACTCTTACAATTACCCATGGGGTAAATACTGTTATTATCCTCATCTCACAACTGAGTAAACCAAAGAAACAGTAGCTAAGTAACTTTCTAAAGTCAAATAAATAGTAAGTAGTAGAGCTAAGATTCAAATGTAGAAAATTTAGCTCTGAACACTCAGCTCCTAAAAATATTCAAAATGTCTTTTTTCGTTAGAAATAGATTAATTTCAGGATAACTTAAGGTAATGAAGTTTCATAGAATATTGAATTACTGAAGTCATAAATATTTTAGCTTATAACTGAAGATATGCTAAGAAGTCAAATTATATGTGTTAAGTGCATTATATGTGTTTAATTTTATTAAACTTTGGACAGACAATATCCAATAGTCCATGTTTACTGATTCATAAAGATCTGATACTTTTACTGAAAAAAAAAAAAAACAATTATAATAAGTGTTGGTTGTAATCCAGAATGTAAGTTCCTTATTACATTAGTTTGTTGCTGTTTTTCAGTCACTCAGTTATGTCTGACTCTTCACAGCCCCATGGACTAGAGCATGCCAGACTTCCCTGCCCATCACCAGCTCCTGGAGCTTGCTCAAACTCATGGCCATTGAGTCAGTGATGTCATCTAACTATCTTATCCTTTGTCATCCCCTTCTCCTTCTGCCTTCAATCAGAGTATTTTCCAGTGAATTGGGTCTTTGCATCAGGTGGCTAAAATATTGGAGCTTCAGCTTCAGCACCAGTCCTTCCAATGAATATTCAGGACAGATCTCCTTTAGGATTGACTGGTTTGATCTCCTTGCAGTCCCAGGGACTCTCAAGAGTCTTCTCAAACACCACAGTTCAAAAGCATCAATTCTTTAGCGCTTAGCCTTCTTTATAGTCAAACTCCCACATCCATACATGACTACTGGAAAAACCATAGCTTTGACTAAATGGACCTTCATTGGCAAAGTAATGTCTCTGTTTTTTAATACACCATCTAGGTTTCTATCCAAATACCCTTTCCATTGACATCTCTGTCACCTTTCACTGAAGGACTTCCTTGAAAGTTCTGGTCATCAAGCCAGAAAATTATTCATGAAGTACCTTGGCTTCCTGTACAATAAATATATAAGTGCATATTCTGCATGTAGCTATATAGGTAGAGGCTATGTATCTCTCTATCTGTTTAATATCTTTATAGTTGGTCAAAGGTCTATCAACTGTGACTTTTTTTTTCTTTCCACCCCTAACCTTGAGTTCTACCACTAAGTGTGCTAAGAAACACCAGGAAGTCTTTGAGAGATTGACTTTAAGTTAAAGCTATCATGTTACACAAAGCCACCTATAAAATAGGGACAATATTTCTTTCATTCCCTAGTTTTCTTGATTTTTTAAATTTACAGGAAGCTGGATATAATTCTACATAAGCACATAAGTGTGGGTTTAAGGAATCTAACCAGTAGCCATATGATTGCAGCAGACAGAGTTTAGATGTCAAGACTATATATACATACAATGTAATGTTCCTGTGCCTGTAGTGATTATTTAGGCCTCATACTGCTGACTAGAATTCTCTCAAGGTGTATAAGTAACTATTTTAGTAATCAGGAACACTGGCCATGGAACAAGAAGTCTCTGAACCTAGCTACCATTCATAAACCAAGTATTATCTGAGGCATGCACAGCGGCATTCCTTCTTTAAATAGAAACGGTGTACACAAACTGGATCCAGACAGGTTTTAAAAGATGCAAATAAATTACATTAACAGGTGGCTCAGACTACAATACTCACCCCCGCTGTTCTGCCACATCTCCTTCACAGCACTGGTATGACCTCATGGGGTGTCCACCATCACTATTAACAGAAGAGGGAACAATGCAGGTTGGTTTGCAGCTGAGTCTGCATCTTAAGCTGGTATCACCTCGAGGTGATGGCTGTTGAAAAACAGCCCTATGTGAGGTTGGTTATGAAAAAGTGTTGAAAAGAAAATAGTACTTTGAGCAAAATATATGGTTTCTACTTTGTTAAGAAGAAAAAGTGGCCCGAGATGCAGATCTTGGTTTGTGACTCATGGACAGTCATAATGAGTTGAGTAGCTAGTTAGGGTCTTAAGAAGTCATGATCCAAAGACATGTATATATACACAGTTATGACTGATTCATGTTGTTGTATGGTAGAAACCAACACAACATTGTAAAGCAATTATCTTCCAACTCAAAATTTAAAAATTGATGATGAGGAAATCCAAAGAGAAGCCATTTAAAGCAGAGACATTACTTTACTAACAAAGGTCCATCTAGTCAAAGCTATCGTTTTTCCAGTAGTCATGTATGGATATGAGAGTTGGACTATAAAGAAAGCTGAGTTCCGAAGAATTGATGCTTTTGAACTGTTGGAGAAACTCTTGAGAGTCCCTGGGACTGCAAGGAGATCCAACCAGTCCATCCTAAAGGAAATCTGTCCTGTATATTCATTGGAAGGACTGATGCTGAAGATGAAACTGCAATACTTTGGCTATCTGATGCGAAGAACAGACTCATTGGAAAAGACCCTGATGCTGGGAAAGACAGAAAGCAGGAGGAGAAGGGGACAACAGAGGATAAGATGGTTGGATGGCATCACTGACTCAATGGACATGAGTTTGAGTAGGCTCCCGGAGTTGGTGATGGACGGGGAAGCCTGGTGTGCTGCAGTCCATGGGGTCGCAAAGAGTCAGACACGGGCTGAATGGCTGAAATAACTTAAAATAAGCACAAAGTATGAAGACATTCCCCCCCCCCCACCCAGAGATGCACATTAGAGGACATTGCAAGAATGTCTCTCAATAATCAGACAAATAAACCAAATCTTCTTGTGAGGTCACATTCATTTGATTACCTATGTTGTTTAATAGGCACAAGTACAATGTGATCACAGTGGCATAACTGAAAAGTGTGAACAAACTCAACAAAATGTAATAGTCATAATCTTATCTGCAACCATAGTGTAGCTGCAAATTCAAATTTATCTTGTTTATCAGAATCTTCCACTCCAGCTAGTAGTAGCCTCATTTTGTAAGCTTTCAGTTTAATAACTTTAGTAACTTTTTTTTTTCCTGTGGCTGGGGAATTTAAGATAAATATAGCTGTAATTACTGGGGTGAGTATTATTTTTATGAATAATGACTTTATAGCTCAGTTGGTAAAGAATCTGCCTGCAGTGCAGGAGACTCAGATTCAATCCTTGGGTTGGGAAGATCCCCTGGAGAAGGACATGGCAACCCACTTCAGTATCCTTGCCTGGAAAATCTCATGGACAGAGGAGCCTGGTGGGCTAAAGTGCATGGGGTTGCAAAGAGTCGGGCATGACTAAGCAACTAGCACTTACTTACTTATGCAAAATCGTGGTAATTAGGGGCAAAAATTCTCAAACAATGTAGGTTTTTGCTAAGCAGGAAGAATCTTGCTATCTCAGCCTATCCATAGCCTACCCACAGGAAAGGTCAATGTGCAACACCCAGTCAGGCAGAGATAGGTTATACTGTATTTATTTTTCATAAAAGAGGCTTCAATGGGTCCTCCAAGAGAAACTTACATAACCTGGATAAGCATGTGTTTGTTCAAAACACTGTTGCCAGGACCACAAACTTTAGAACTGGAGGTGCCAACTGAATTAATATTTTCCCAACAATATGGTGCCTGACGATATTTTTTTTTTTCTATCTCCATTGTAATGGAACAGATTTTCTTTTTTTTGGGGGGGGGGGGGTTAATTTTTTTTTTCTTTTTTCTTCCTTTTTTTACATTTGTTTTTATTAGTTGGAGGCTAATTACTTTACAATATTGTAGTGGTTTTTGTCATACATTGACATGAATCCGCCATGGATTTACATGTATTCTCCATCCCGATCCCCCCTCCCACCTCCCTCTCTACCCGATCCCTCTTTTCTTAAACTAAAGAAAGTGAATGAGTATTTGCTGAATAGCAAACCTGGTGGAATGTTCAATATTTTTCTGTTTAACCCTCTGTTTAACATCAGCACTTCACTCTTTCCCCTCTACATTAATTTGCCAGTCTTGCTGCGTAGCTTCTTCTTGGGTTGGACCAATGAGAACTAATCAAAATGGGGAGGAGGGTGAGCCAAATATTTGAGCTTTCCTCCTTCATTCTCTTGCTACATTTCATGGTGTAGTGGTGACCCTCTGACTAACTCACGCACTGGACATCCCCCACTTTGTTGAAGTCCAGGCTGGTTATATGGAAAGGCCACTTTGTGATTTACCAGTGCTACCAACTCCTGATTTTACCAGTCATTCCAACCCAGGTACAAGACATGGAAACTAAGCCATATCAAACTCTCTATATCAGCATGGTCATTGCCTGAATATGACCAAGTGCCTCAGTTGATACCGTGTGGATCAAAATAATTACCCAGCCAAGTTTTCTCCAAGTTTCTGACATATAAAATCTGGTGTGAAACCAGCCCAGGTGGGATGCATGAGACAAGTGCTCGGGCCTGGTGCACTGGGAAGACCCAGAGGAGTCGGGTGAAGAGGGAGGTGGGAGGGGGGATCGGGATGGGGAATAAGTGTAAATCTATGGCTGATTCATATCAATGTATGACAAAACCCACTGAAATGTTGTGAAGTAATTAGCCTCCAACTAATAAAAAAATTAAAAAAAAAATAAAAAAAAAAAAAAAAAAAAAAATCTGGTGTGAAAAACAAAATTTTAAACCATCAAATTTGAGTTTAGTTTGTTATGCCACAATAAATCATTGGAAAATAATTTAATAATGAAAGTGGTGATATAAAAACTCTTAAACATGTAGCACTGCTTTGTAATGGTGGCAAGTAGAAGCCCAAAGAGCCTGGAAGAGAGTGCTATGAAAATTGGAGGCCTCAATTGTTGAGGCTGTGGTTGAGATCTTGAAGAAGAGTGAGGTGGCTGTTTTTTCAGTCTGGAGAAAACAGGAACCTATTTATGTAGTAGTAGAAATTCAGCAGCACTGCTGCTGCTATAATAATGTGAAAAGTTCAAGGAAGATCTCATGTATGCTTATGGAAGATAACCTAACATGGAAGATTTCAGGCTGGGCTTAGAAATTATATACTGGCTTCTAGCTGCCAATTATAAAATAGGAGAAAGAATAACTAAATAGGAATTAGTTTCCATTTTCCAAAAAAATTTAAAGAATATGTAAAAGCAGGGATTGCTGACTTTAAAAATATAACTAGTTCTAGCCCTAATGCTGAGAAAAATAGAAGGCAGGAGGAGAAGGGGACAGCAGAGGATAAGATAGTTGGATGTCATCACTGACTCAATGAACGTGAGTTTGAGCAAGCTTTGAGAAATGGTAATGGACAGGGAAACCTGGCATGCTACAGTCCATGGGGTCAAAAGAGTTGGACACAACTCAGTAACTGCACAACAGCAACAAATCTCCATTTCCCTATAGCAAAAGGCTTTCAGACAAAGAATGGCATCAAGGTAAAAATCAAGTCCAAGGTGCTACCAGTAAACATGTCTCTATAGTGTCTGCAAATAAAGTCAGAAGTAGAAACAAATTCATGTACTAACATGAGACTCAGTCTCTCTTGAGCATGCACTCACATTAAACTTGTAAACATTACCTGCATGTCTTACATCATGACCTCATTTTGGTCATGAGCTCACCATAAACTCTTTCATGTGCAAGCCCAGAATGTCACTCAAGATCAAGATAACTAATTAATCTTCATTTCTACTTCATTTTGATGTTTATTATAATGTCACAAATGTAGGATAGATCATCATTGCCATAGCAACCAGAAAAGCTGTGGCTGTGCCTCGAATCTAACTAATTAGGTGTTTGGTGTAGATTACTTCAACATAATGAACAAGTAAACGCAAAATGTTCCATAATTCTACCTCTAGTTTAAATCATTTCCTGGTGACCTACATAATTCTTCCAAATTAGGATTTCATAATTCCATCTCTACTTTTAAATCAGGGATATATACCTTTTTTGTTCTACCATTCCACTAAAAGCTTTCTCTAAATCACCCTTCATATCAAAACATTTATTTATTTCATAGTTCTTCTTTATAGATAAAGGGATGGAATATACCTGAGTTTAATAAATGTATTAATTCTTTATTCATACATAAAAATGTGTTAACATGTACATTAGAAGTGTGCATCCTTTATTTCTAAAACAATGTTGGAGATAACAGCTCATGATGAGATTTCTTGAAACATAAAAACTAAGAGTACACAACTCGTGCAAAAGAGGAAACAGCCTCAAGGTGCATGTTTAAAATTGGCTTTTTATTTTATGCTGGGATGACAGCTGAGCTTTTGGAAAAAGGGTAAGCTACATCTGATATGATATTTTCACCTTCTCATCCTTTACAGTATTAAGTAGATCAGTGATAAGGAACAGAAATTGTTTTCATAAAAAACAATGGAATATACATCATAATTTATAATAAAAAATACTAAAATATTGAGCTTTATTGTGATGATTTTCTTACTTGAATAAAACAATTTGGTTGTAAGATTTTTTCAAGTATAAAATAAAAAAACACATTTGAGTGTATTTACCAATTCTTATATAAGTTTATTTGTGATATTTATTTTAATTCTTACATATATTTAATTTATAGTTGAATTCATACCCTGCAAAGTATCACAATTTTTAAAAAGTCATAATGCAACAAATCTAAGAAACTCTGTTAGAAAATAAATGATTTTTTGATGATGTATGCAAAAATACAAGCAAATCACTAAGCAAAATTGATAAAGCTCTAAAATACATACTTATAGCTTTATATAAAATATTGAAATTCTTCTATATAAAAATACAAGGATTGATTTTACAGTGCATTTTAAATGCTCTAGAAGAAAAAAAAATTGCATACTTCCATTCTTCTGTATGTATAAAGCATTGGTTGAAAATGTACTGTGTATGCTCACAAATTCAGTTCAGTTCAGTTCAGTTCAATTGCTCAGACCTGTCTGACTCTTTGCAATCCCATGGACTGCAGCAGGCCAGGCCTCCCTGTCCATCACCAACTCCCAGAGTTTACCCAAACATCTCTATTGAGTCGGTGATGCCATCCAACCATCTCATCCACTGTCGTCTCCTTCTCTTCCTGCCCCCAATCCCTCCCAGCATCAGGGTCTTTTCCAATGAGTCAACTCTTTGCATCATGTGTCCAAAGGATTGGAGTTTCAGCTTCAACTTCAGTCCTTCCAATGAACACCCAGGACTGACCTCCATTAGGATGAACTGGTTAGATCTCCTTGCAGTCCAAGGGACTCTCAAGAGTCTTCTCCAACACCACAGTTCAAAAGCATCAATTCTTCAGTGCTCAGCTTTCTTTATAGTCCAACTCTCACATCCATACACGACTACTGATAAACCATAGCCTTGACTAGATGGACCTCAGTTGGCAAAGTAATGTCTCTGCTTTTCAATATGCTGTCTATGTTGGCCATAACTTTTCTTCCAAGCAGTAAGCGTCATTTAATTTGATGGCTGCAATCACCATTTGCAGTGATTTTGGAGCCCCCCAAAATTAAGTCTGCCACTGTTTCCACTGTTTCTCCATCTATTTGCCATGAAGTGACGGGACTGGATGTCATGATCTTTGTTTCCTGAATGTTGAGCTTTAAACCTACTTTTCACTCTCCTCTTTCACTTTCACCAAGAGGCTCTTTAGTTCTTCTTCACTTTCTGCCATAAGGGAGGTGTCATATGCATATCTGTGGTTATTTATATATCTCCTGGCAATCTTGATTCCAGCTTGGGCTTCATCCAGCCAAGCGTTTCTCAGGATGTACTCTGAATATAAGTTAAATAAGCAAGGTGACAATATACAGCCTTGACATACTCCTTTTCCTATTCGGAACCAGAATTGTTCCATGTCCAGTTCTAACTGTTGCTTCCTGACCTGCATACAGATTTCTCAAGAGGCAGGTCAGGTGATCTGGTATTCCCATCTCTTTCAGAATTTTCCACAGTTTATTGTGATCCACACAGTCAAAGGCTTTGGCATAGTCAATAAAGCAGAAATAAATGTTTTTCTGGAACTCTTTTGCCTTTTTGATGATCCAGTGGATGTTGCCAATTTGATCTCTGGTTCTTCTGCCTTTTCTAGAACCAGCTTGAACATCTGGAAGATCACGGTATAATTATTGCTGAAGCCCGGCTTGAAGAATTTTGAGCATTACTTTGCTAGAATGTGAGATGAGTGCAATTGTGTGGCAGTTTTCACATCCTTTGGCATTGCCTCTCTTAGAGATTGGAATGAAAACTGACCTTTTCCAGTCCTGTGGCCACTGCTGAGTTTTCCAAATTTGCTGGCATACTGAGTGCAGCACTTTCACAGAGTCATCTTTCAAGATTTGAAATAGCTCGACTGGAATTCCATCACCTCCACTAGCTTTGTTCATAGTGATGCTTCTTAAGGCCCACTTGACTTCACATTTCAGGATGTCTGGCTCTATGTGAGTGATCACACCATCGTGATTATCTGTATAGTTCTTCTGTGTATTCTTGCCACCTATTCTTAATATCTTCTGCTTCTGTTGGGTCCATACCATTTCTGTCCTTTATTGAGCCCATCTTTGCATTCACGTATTGTTGAAGCCTGGCTTGGTCTTGATTCCTGTCTCCTGTACAATGTCATGAACCATCATCCATAGTTCATCAGGCACTCTGTCTAACAGTCAGATCTAGTCCCTTAAATCTATTTCTCACTTCCACTGTATAATCGTTAGGGATTTGTTTTAGGTCATACCTGAATGGTCAAGTGGTTTTCCCCATTTTCTTCAATTTAAGTCTGAACTTTGCAATAAAGAATTCATAATCTGAGCCATAGTCAGCTCCCAGTCTTGTTTTTGCTGACTATATAGAGCTTCTCCATCTTTGGCTGCAAAGAATATAATCAATCTGATTTTGGTGTTGACCATCTGGTGATGTCCATGTGTAAAGTCTTCTCTTTTGTTGTTGGAAGAGGGTGTTTGCTATGACCAGTACAATCTCTTGGCAGAACTCAATTAGCCTTTGCCCTGCTTCATTCTGTACTCCAAGGCCAAATCTGCCTGTTATTCCAGGTGTTTCTTGACTTCCTACTTTTGCATTCTAGTCCCCTATAATGAAAAGGACATCTTTTTTGGGTGTTAGTTCTAGAAGGTCTTGTAGGTTTTCATAGAACCATTCAACTTCAACTTCTTCAGCATTTCTGGTCAGGGCATAGACTTGGATTTCTATGATATTGAATGGTTTGCCTTGGAAACAAAGAGAGATCATTCTGTTGTTTTTGAGAGTCCATCCAAGTACTGCATTTCAGACCCTTTGTTGAGTATGTTGGCTACTCCATTTCTTCTATGAGATTCTTGCCCACAGTAGTAGATATAATGGTCATCTGAGTTAAATTCACCCATTCCAGTACATTTTAGTTCACTGATTCCTGAAATGTCGATGTTCATTCTTGCCATCTCCTGTTTGACCACTTCCAGTTTGCCTTGATTCATGGACCTGGCAATTCAGGTTCCTATGCAATATTGCTCTTTACAGCATCGGATCTTGCTTCCATCACCAGTCACATTCACAACTGGGTGTTGCTTTTGCTTTGGCTCGGTCCCTTCATTCTTTCTGGAGTTATTTCCCCACTGATCTCCAGTAGCATATTGGGCACCTACCAACCTGGAGAGTTCATCTTTCAGTGTCCTATCTTTTTGCCTTATCATACTGTTCATGGGGTTCTCAAGGCAGGAGTACTGAAATGGTTTACATTCCCCTCTCCAGTGGACCACAATTTTTTCAGAATCCTCCACCATAACCTGCCCATCTTGAGTGGCCCTACATGGCTTGGCTCATAGTTTCACTGAGTTAGACAAGGCTGTGTTCCACGTGATTAGATTGGTTAGTTTTCTGTGATGGTGGGGTTCATTCTGTCTGCCCTCTGATGGAGAAGGATAAGAGGCTTATGAAAGCTTCCTGATGGGAGAGACTGACTGAGGGGGATACCGAGTCCTGTTAGATGGGCGGGGCCATGCTCAGTAAATCTTTAGTCCAATTTTCTGTTGATGGGTGGGGCTGTGTTCCCTCCCTGCTATTTACCTGGGGCCAAACTATGGTGGAGGCAATGAAGATGATGGTGACCTCCCTCAAAAGATCCCAGGCATGTACTGCTACACTCAGTGCCCCCAGCCCTGCAGCAGGCCACCGCCGACCCACGCCTCTGCTGGAAACTTCCGGCCACCCACAGGCAAGTCTCCTGCGGGGTCACTGTTCCTGGGTCCTGGTGCACAGGGTTCTGTTGTGCCCGCCAAGAGTCTCTTTCCTCAGTCCTGTGTAAGTTCTGGCTGCTCTATGGTGGGGTTAATGGCGACCTCCTGCAAGAGGACTTATGCCATACCCGCACCCAGAGCCCCTGTCCCTGCAGCAGACCACCGCCGACCCGTCCCTCCACAGGAGACGCTCAAACACAGCTCTGTCTCAGTCTCTGTGGGGGCCCTGGGTCCTGGTACACACCAGGTTTGTTTGAGCGCTCCTAGCACCTCTGGCAGGAACGGGGTTTAATTCTAAACACAAATTTGCCCCTCCTACAGTCTTGTTGGGGCTTCTCCTTTGCCCTTGGACATGGGGTATCTCCTCACAGCTGCTCCAGTGCCTACCATCTCACTGGGGTTTCTCTGACCTTGAACGTGGGTTATATCCACACGGCCAGTCCGGCGAAGCACAGGCTCCACTACTGACCTTGGACATGGGGTATCTCATCACAGCCGCTCCAGTGCCTACCATCTTACTGGGGTTTCTCTGACCTTGAACGTGGGGTATATCCACACGGCCAGTCCAGTGAAGCGCAGGCTCCACTACTGACCTTGGACATGGGGTATCTCATCACAGCCGCTCCAGTGCCTACCATCTTACTGGGGTTTCTCTGACCTTGAACGTGGGGTATATCCACACGGCCAGTCCGGGGGAGCACAGGCTCCACTACTGACCTTGGACATGGGGTATCTCCTCTCTGCCGCTCGCTGCTCCAGAACCATGCAGAACTAGGGTTTGCATATGCACTCACTTACACTTGCAAATACTTTATCCAAATAAGTCATAAAAGTACAAGACAACAAATGCACAGTGCTTTGGAGTGTTTTAAATGGTGGTGAATGCTGAAATTTATCTGTATAGAAGAAATTAATTTTGAACTAAGCACTGCCAGGTTAGAAAGGGAAGAAAATTAACTTAAACTGTTGCTATATGTTATGTTGTTATGTTATATGTAAAGCATGTGTGTGTGTGCACACATCCCCAGTTCCACCATGATGTTCTAGAAACAGACTGATTCGATTTGAACATCAGCCTCACCATTTCCTATTTGTGGACATGTGGCTATTTATATAACAGCTCTTTACCATTTTCTTATCCATAAACTGAAGATAGTAGCAGTAGCTATTATGCTGCTCTGAGCAGTTCTCATTAAATGTGAAAAGATAATTAATATACACACTTAGAATAATGCATGGCACTTGATAAATATTTTGTATTTAATATTATAAATTAGACTGGATTAAAAACAAGGATTAATTAAAATGAAAATCAAGTAATTCAGTAGTGTGTTTAATTTGTATCATTCAAAACTGGTTTTCATTGACTCTTTCATGAGCCAAGTACTAACTCAACTCTGAATTTTAATGTATTTTAATCTATATCCTGTTTTGGAGTAAATGTTACCACTTGCCATATCTCTGTTGCATATAGATGAGTACAAATAGAAAATGAATGACAGGTTGCAAAATACTTATTAAATCACATCCTGGTGGATGATTGTTTATTAGGTTTCAACGTTCCTGAATAAGGTCCCATATTAAGTATTCAGAGACCTCTAAGCCCTGAAAAGATTAATTAATCAAAACTCACCATGAGAAACTGTGACATTCAGATGTGTGCTCTGTTTGAACCCAGGCTGGACAATCTGTTCACATAACTTGAGTTTCTAAAACATTATTTCTAAATCTCTGCCCTTCTGTATTCCAAACTTCCATCAATATTTACTGCTTCTTTGAACAATTCAAATCATTAAGAAAAAAATGTCAGATTGTAGCTAAAATAGGCTATTGGATTGAGGAATCATTATACTAAAAAAGACAATCTATAAAATTTTCAATAATTTCCTTGATCTTTCAAATTCACTTAACTTGGTAGGCTACAGACCATGGGGTTGCAAAGAGTCAGACATGACTGAGCAACTTCATTCACTTTCACTAAAAGAATATAGATATACTAGCCTTTAAAGTATACATAGCATCACTACCAGTGTTGGAGTTTGCTTGTTGAGTTAGTATTTCAGATAATATTAGGTGAAGTTTGATTTAGGCCCCAATTAAATTTGAAAGTCTCTTCTATTAGTGTGTCTAGTACATAGTCATTATTTACAGGATTTTAAAGTTTATTTTGACCCTACACAAGTTTATGACACATAGAGTGGCAATTGTGCCTCTGTGGGGGCAACTATACCCTGGAGATGAATCACTGCTCTAAAAAAATAACAGTTACATAGCAATTCAACATACTAGTGTTCTAAATGTCAACCACAGAAATTCTGAATTTCTATATGAGTATAGGTTTCTATTAGTGTCATTTCAATTTTACTAAATACATGTGTTTTTCAAAACTTAGACATTTATGACAGGTTGTGTTGCATAAAAAATTCTTTGGGAAAATATTGCTATTTAAATAGTTTTAAATCTGCTCAAGATACTCTGTAGAATATGAACTCAGACTTTATTGAATATTTGAGTTAATTAAAAGTGTTTGCTGATTATGTATAAGTCTGATTCAAATTTTTGTCTAAGAAATAACAATTACAGATGAGAAGAACTAAAGAACTTTGCACAAAAATGTTGTGAACATGAATTTCACATTCTAATTTTGTCAATAACTTAACATTCTTTGAAACCACAAATGAGTGCATTAACATTTTCATGACTTAAATCAAGTCATTTAAACCACTGTATTACTTGCAGATCTTACTGATTTCAAATATGAAATTTCTGTATATTTAAGATTTCAAAATCCAAATTAACACATGCAATAGCCAATAATAAAAATGTAAAATGGTACAAATGTCCTTGTTTTTACTCTTTTGGAAAGTGGAATTCCTTTAACTTAGAAAATAGTGTAAATATTAGTGCTTTGCAATACCACTAATAACATTAAATATAACATTTAAATATATTTATGGACTTGCTAGTAGATAATCACTACTTAAGACATTAACTCTGTGGAAAATACGTACTTGAGTATCTTCTGCATTATCGTTTTCCTTCTCTTTCAAACGATTTCCATCAGTGTGTATGTTTTCAAATGCACACAGACAGAAACTCTTCCTGACCCCTGTTCATCCCCACTACCATATCAAATCTTTGCTCACCTTTACCACCAATCTCTTGGAAAGGGTTTTCTACACTTGCGGTCTCCATATCTTTATTGTTTCTACCTTTTACTCCCATTCCAGTTAGTCACTCTCCCCTCATTACTATGGTAAAATCACAGACAGTTCTTCCCAGTCATCTGAAATGTTTACTTTTCAGAATCAACATCGATTTTCTTTTGCCACCTTTCATCAGCATTTAACCTCAGTGGCCTATCCTTTCACACTGGAACATTTTTTCACTTGGCTTAAGATACATCATTTGAAAAGACCCTGATGCTGGGAAAGATTGAAGGTCGGAGGAGAAGGGGATGACAGAGGAAGAGATGGTTGGATGGCATCACCGACTCAATGGACATGAGTTTGAGTAAACTCCGGGAGTTGGTGATGGACTGGGAGGCCTGGCGTGCTACAGTCCATGGGGTCGCAAAGAGTCAGACATGACTGAGCGACTGAACTGAACTGAACTGAAGATACATCATATTAGTTATATAATCTTGATCACTTTTGCTGCTTAGCTTCAGTTTTCCAAATTTAAGTCTCTAATCTCTCCTCCTCTATCGTTAATCCTGAAGTCATCTTATACTCATTTGGCTTTAACTCAATATTACAGTCACATGGCTTTGCTGCTGCTGCTGCTGCAGCTAAGTCGCTTCAGTCGTGTCCGACTCTGTGCGACCCCATAGACGGCAGCCCACCAGGCTCCCCGTCCCTGGGATTCTCCAGGCAGAACACTGGAGTGGGTTGTTTCCTCCTCCAATGCATGAAAGTGAAAAGTGAAAGTGAAGTCGCTCAGTGGTGTCCGACTCTTAGCGACCCCATGGACTGCAGCCCACCAGGCTCCTCCGTCCATGGGATTTTCCAGGCAAGAGTACTGGAATGGGTTGCCATTGCCTTCTCTGCATATGGCTTTAATTATATATTATTTAATCTTTCACCCATCCAGCAACTCTTTCAACTGAACTCCAGCTTTCCACCTAAAGCTGTATTTTTGAAATCTTCTCTGAATTATCAAGTATGTCTCAAACTTATCTTGTTTCAATCCAAACTCACAGAGAATCTTGCTGTTTCTCTCATAACTCTATACTACTCAGTTCCTTTGTCCCCAGATCTTGACAGTCTTAAATCACAGTATTTTTAAAGTATTTCTTTTTGAAAATTATTTTATTATTCTTTTGGTAGTTTTTGTATTTTTGTTTTTAATTGTGCTGCACAGCATGTGAAATCTTAGTTCCCCCACCAGGGATCAAACCTGTGCCCCTTGCATTGGAAGCATGGAGTCTTGGGAAGCAGGGAAGTTCCAACTCTTGTTATTAATAACACGTGTATATCCTCCTTTCAACTCTAGAATATAATCAGACTTACACGTTTCCTCAGCTACCCCTGTCACCCCAGCCAGCTTTATGTCTCATGTGGACTAAAGTAACAGTTTACAAGTTGGTTACCATGTTCTGCTATTGACTTTCCTACATTTTCCTTTGTTAGCAACCACTGAACAGTAGTTTTGCTGTTTCACTTTGTTTTGCCTTTTTTGTTTTGTTTTCCCTATAATAGTGAGAGTATGGCTTTTTAGCACTTAACAATCAGCTGAACTGATTGTTAGCAGATAAAGGACACATTAAATCATTGAATCTACAGTCTCTCACATCATTTTTACCCATGTTCTGGACTTTGCCATCAGTCATTTACACTATTATCAAGTCCCTCATATTCTTTGACATCAGCTTCTTTCTTGCTTTTCTACTAATTTTTCCACATGAAGTAGTAGATTTATTTCATAAGGATATTTTATATTCTATATTCTAATCCCTTACTTAGTGTCTCAAGAGCTTGCAAGATCAATTTCAATATCCTCAACATGACCGTCTAAGTCACTGTGCTCTGAGCTTCGTTTCTCTGAAGTATACTCCTCACCATCTGATGCCCATTTACCAATTCAAGTAATAGTATAGCAATTGGAGATCCTTATGCCTCACCATACTGTGTTGTGCTGAGTTTAGTCATCCAGCCGACTCTTTGTGACCCCACGGACTGTAGCCCGCCAGGCTCCTCTCTCCGTGGATTTCTTTAGGCGAGAATACTGGAGTGGGTTGCCCTACCCTTCTCCAGGGGATTTACTCAACCCAGGGATCAAACCCAGGCCTCCCACATTGCAGGCAGATTCTTTACTGTCTGAGCCACCAGAGAAGCCCACTTCACCATACTAACCATGCTTTTTCATATCTCATTGTCTTTGTCCTTAAAAACCCTTTTCCCTCTTCAAAATTTCTCCCTTCACTCTGTTTCCTTTGGTCATCCATCAACTCAATGGACATGAGTTTGAGCAAACTCAGGGAAACAGTGAAGGACAGGGAAGCCTGGCATGCTGCAGTCTCGGGTTGCAAAGAGTAGGACATGGCTGAGCAACTGAACAGCAATAACAGTGTACTTCAAAGTTAAAGATGCATGTGCCACTTTTAGAAGAACATCATGCACCTTAACTCCTGACACCATGCTCCTTAACATTTTGCTAAGCTGGAGTAGCATTTACAAAATTCTCTAATTTAATGCATTATAAATATTATGCATAAAATGAAAATATCATTAACATTTATGTGTGTGTATTAATTTATAGTAACACAGACATATGGAAAAGTTTCTGCAATGCTTTTAAGAGAAATTCTTATAAGGATGTACTACTAATATTTAGGAAAATAATTTTATAAATCAATCAAAGTAAAAGAATCACAGATATGAAATGTTAATAGTATTCTGGAAATAGTCAGTAGTAGAGATGGATGGCCCCCATTGCATAATAAGAAGGGAAACTGAATTTAGAAATGACTTTCAGAAGAAAAAGCAGCAGAGTAGTGGATTGGCTCAGCTCTACGCCAATTTGGCTGTCATGCTTTTGAGAACTGGGATATCTAAAATTCAAAATTTTTAACTTGCTTTGTGGCTGCCTAAATCACCTGTGTTTCACCCCCCAAATAGACTGAAAGATGTGTGGCATATGCAGGGACTGGTAATTGATTTTGTCTTTGTTGGTGTCTTTACTTGGGGGAGATTTGTCTGTTACTTATATAAGAGGGGCTGAAATCCAAATTTTACCCTATGCCAGATCAGAAATAAAAGGCAATGTTGTGGATTTGGAGGATATGCATGCAGTCAGGGGAGAAATCAGGAGCCAGAGATGATCATGAGAACCTGAAAACTTAGGTATCTAGAGAAACCTTGCACAGAACATGAATTAATTTAAATCACATCGAAATCTCAATTGTCTTTGAATCCACCTAAAATCTGTATAACATTTACACCCAGCACATTGGACTAAGGAATATTTTACACGTCTGTCTCCTCTACTAAACCATCTGAATTTGAAGAAAGGGTCTGAGCATTTTTTGTATTGATACCATTAACAACAATATATTCTGGCGTGGGTGGCCACTCATAAACATGCCTTGTGAATTTAATCCTATACATTGGCAATCTCAACAAGAATGATGTGACCTCAGTCTCATGACTAGTTTTCATCCGTTGCTATGAGTCTCCTCATAAATTCACTGCCAGCTTTGTGACTGCCAAATCCTGTTTATCTAGAAATGATTGCTGATACATAGCAAGATTTGCTTTGGGTTTTATTCTCTGTGCATTGATGGCATCATTTTTAAAACCTGAAGTATAAAGTAAAATCAGAATAGGGACCCTTTATCTTTATATACAGAAAAGTTTAGTCTACTAAGAATGTATGTTGGGAATATAGCATAGAAACGCAAATTTCATAGGAATATAGATATGAATTTCTTTGTAATAAAATAGTGATACAAAATGAAATCTAAGTTCTCCCCTACAGACTTGTGGATATGTATATTTACTCACGAATTAAAACATTTTAGAAAAAATGATTATTTTATGAATCCTCAACTGTGTGTACAATGGAGTTAAACTTATTACTATAAATAGAAAATAATCTAAATATGTGAAAGTTTACATAGCTTGGGGATTTTGAATTTTTGTCATGTTTTCATAGTATTATCACAATACTCACTACAGTTTTTCACCAAGGTTGATGCCAATATATGAAAATAAATGTGGTTTATATTATTTTTGTGAAATGTTTTACTACAGGAAGTAGAATATAAACAATACAACTTCTTGTCCCAGTGCCCAGCTTCATAACCCCTTAAGTAAAGATGTAATGAGAACATAAATTTGAGTACTAATATTTTTTAAATTCCCAGTGTTTAATTTTATAAAAATTTAGCTTGATTTTACTGAAAAATATGCGTTCTCAGGTCTTTGGATGTGCCCCTTTTTTTTAAATTAATTTACTTAATTAATTTTTTAGTCAGGCTGTGAGATCTTAGTTCCCTGAACAGGAATGTACTCACGCCCCCTACAGTGGAAGCTCAGAGTCTTAACCACTGGGCCCTCAGGGAGGTCCCTGGATGCATCCATTTTGAGTGATAGTGTCTATTGCATGTAAATCTCTTATTTGGTGATTACCCTTTTCCTGATATCTTCTTTTTTCAACCTGTCAAAGCTAATTTATGAGTTTTCTGTGAAAGAAATATTCCGAGACTTCCTTTCACTGCAGTTCTTGATTAGAGTACATTTTCTAAATAGTCTTTTTTATCTTTCAGAAAAATTCTGTCCCAATATTACTCCAGTATGTGGCTTGAGTATATCCATATATAATTCACCTTAAGGGTGAATGGGGTACAGATATACAAGGTAGGGATGGCTTATATGTGTATTTCTTTATAAATTGAAAATAATGTCCTTTATAAATTTTCCTCTAATTTCTAACACTGATTCTTAGAAACTTTATTGTCAAGTTAGTCAAGTCTATGTGATTCATATGTTTTACAAATAATTTTTCAAAATAAAATTTATTTCTTATAATATTTTCAGATTTACAAAAAATGCAAGGCAGTACAGAGACTTCCCAGATAGCACAGACTCAGTTGTTAACATCTTTCCTTATTATGGAATATTTATACAATCATTAGATCAATATTAAAATACACTATGGAATATTACTCAGCCATTAAAAAGAATTCATTTGAATCAGTTCTAATGAGATGGATGAAACTGGAGCCCATTATACAGAGTGAAGTAAGTCAGAAAGATAAAGACCAATACTGTATACTAATGCATATATATGGAATTTTAAAAGATGGTAACGATAACCCTATATGCAGAACAACAGATGTATAGAACAAACTTTTGGACTCTGTGGGAGAAGGTGAGGGTGGGATGTTCTGAGAGAACAGTATTGGGACAAGTGTACTATCAAGGGTGAAACAGAGCACCAGCCCAGGTTGAATGCATGAGACAAGTGCTCAGGGCTGGTGCACTGGGAAGACCCAGAGGGATGGGATGGAGAGGGAGGAGGGAGGGGGGATCAGGATGGGGAATACATGTAAATCCATGGCTGATTCATGTCAATGTATGGCAAAAACCACTACAATATTGTAAAGTAATTAGCCTCCAACTAATAAAAATAAATGGGGAAAAAATAAATAAAAAATGATTAATTTTTTTCAATTGTACCTAGTGTATGATTTTTCTATTCTAGGATCTAATATAGGATATCACATTTCATTTTGTTGTCGTATCTCTTAAGGCTCTCTTGGCTGTGATAGTTTTTCAACTTTCCTTCTTTTTGATAACATTATCAGTTTTGAAGGATACTTGTCAGATATTTGTAGAATGTCCCTCTATTAGGATTTGGCTGGTGGCCTTATGATTACACTGGGCAATGGGGTTATGTTTTTTAGAAGAAGACCATAGAGATAAAATGCCATTGTCCTCACATTATATGAAGTCATGATATCAACATGATTTATCACTGTGATGATGATTATTACTTGATTACCTAAGGCAAAATGGTTGTCTGGTTGTCTGAGGAGGATTACAAATAGCTGAGAAAAGAAGAGAAGCAGAAGGCAAAGGAGAAAAGGAAGGATACACCGATTGGAATGCAGAGTTCCAAAGACTAGCAAGGAGAGATAAGAAAGACTTTCTCAGTGATCACTGCAAAGAAATAGAGGGAAATAATAGAATGGGAAAGACTAGAGATCTCTTCAAGAAAATTAGAGATACCAAGGAAACATTTCATGCAAAGATGGGCTCAATAAAGGACAGAAGTGATAAGGACCTAACAGAAACAGAAGATATTAAGAAGAGATGGCAAGAATACACAGAACTATACAAAAAAGATATTCATGACCCAGATAGGCATGATGATGCAATCACTCACCTAGAGCCAGACATCCTGGAATGTGAAGTCAAGTGGACCTTAGGAAGCATCACTATGAACAAAACTAGTGGAGGTGATGGAATTCCAGTTGAGCTATTTCAAATCCTGAAAGACGATACTGTGAAAGTGCGGGACTCAATATGCCAACACGGTTGGAAAACTCAGCGGTGGCCACAGGACTGGAAAAGATCAGTTTTCATTCCAAATCCCAAAGAAAGGCAATGCCAAAAATGTTCAAACTACTGCACACTTGCATTCATCTCATGCACTAGCAAAGTAATGCTCAAAATTCTCCAAGCCACTCTTCAATGGTATGTGAACTTCCAGATGTTCAAGCTGGATTTAGAAAAGCCAGAGGAACCAGAGATCACATTGTCAACATCCATTGGATCATCAAAAAATCAAAAGAGTTCCAGAAAAACATCTACTTCTGCTTTAATGACTATGCCAAAGCCTTTGACTCTTTGGATCACAAGAAACTGTGGAAAATTCTTCAAGAGATGGTAATACCAGCCTTACCTGCCTCCTGAGAAATCTGTATGCAGGTCAAGAAGCAACAGTTAGACCATACATGGAACAACAGATTGGTTCCAAATTGGGAAAGGAATATGTCAAGGCTGTATATTGTCACCCTGCTTATTTAAATTATATGTAGAATATATCATGCAAAATGCCAAGCTGAATGAAACACAAGCTGGAATCAAGATTGCCAGGAGAAACATCAGTAACCTCAGATACACAGATGATGCCACCCTTATGGAAGAAAGCAAAGAAGAACGAAAGAGCCTCTTGATTAAGATGAAAGAGCAGAGTGAAAAAATTGGCTTAAAATGGCATTCAGAAAAAGAAGATCATGGTATCTGGTCCCATCACTTCATGGCAAATAGCTGGGGAAACAATGGAAACAGGGAAAGACTATAATTTCTTGGGCTCCAAAATCACTGCAGATGGTGACTGTAACCATGAAATTAAAAGATGCTTGCTTCTTGGAAGAAAAGCTATGACCAACCTAGACAACATATTAAAAAGCAGAGACATTACTTTGCCAACAAAGGTCTGTCTAGTCAAAGCTTTCCTTTTTCCAGTAGTCATGTATGGATGTGAGAGTTGGACTATAAAGAAAGCTGAGCACTGAAGAATTGATGCTTTTGAACTGTGGTGTTAGAGAAGACTCTTGAGTGTCCCTTGGACTACAAGGACATTCAACCAGTCAATCCTCAAGGAAATCAGTCCTGAATATTAATTGGAAGGATTGATGCAGAAGCTGAAACTTTGATACTTTGGCCACCAGATGCAAATAACTGTCTTAATGGAAAAGTCCTTGATGCTGGGAAAGATTGAAGGCAGGAGGAGAAGGGGATGACATAGGATAAGATGGTTGGAGTTCATCATCAACTTGATGGACATGAGTTTGAGCAAGCTTCAGGAGTTGGTGATGGACAGGGAAACTTGGCGTGCTGCAGCCTATGGGTTTGCAAAGAGTTGGAGATGACTGAGCAACTGAACTGAACTGAAGGTTGTGTTTGTGTCTGCCCAATGGAAAGTTGTTCTTTGTTCCTCCTTTCAATATTATATTACTTTTTATTTTCCTATTTTCTATTTTAAGAAGAAGTTTTAGACAATCTTCTCTCTCTCCCAATACTTTTCATTATTACTAACTTGTACTATTTTATACTCCCCTATTTTGATTTTAGTATATTCTCAGTTTTTTGTTTTTTTTTTTCAATTATTATTCTCAGTTTTAAAAGAGAGTCAGCCATTTTGAAATATAATATCTGAATCATTTGACTAATTACTATCTCAGGGAAATATAGTTTGACCTTAAAGGAATTAACATTTATATCATAAATGAATATAGTGAAATATCCATAAATTATAAAAGTACTTTCCCATTGTATTTAACAATAGAACCATGATTGTTAAAATTTATATGCAAATGAAATAAAACAGGAAAATAGATAGAAAATATTCAATTAATTATAATGCATATTTGTCAGTAGTGTCATGCAAGTTTGACTACTTTACTGTGATTTACTTTAGTTAGTTATATATCATTTTTTTTCTGTCTGGAAAATATATAACAATTCTGCCCTGAAGTTAATTTATGCAAATAAACACTTTGATCTTTTCTTTAAAAAATCTTAAAAGTTCTTCTTGATTATGTCAAGAATATAAGTGTTTTGACAAGTTATATTGTGTAAAATATATGACAGTTTATTATGGTTTAGTTGTTTTTACAGAATATCTTTTAAATAACTTAGCTTATTTAACTAAGCTTAATTTAGCTTCCCTGGTGGCTCAGACGGTAAAGAGTCTGTCTGCAATATGGGGGACCCGGGTTTGATAAGCATCATCTTCAAAAATTGAAATAGCATGTTACTTTCTGTAAAAAGTTATAATTAATAATTTAGAAGGTAGTCTCATATTAACACCTCTGATGACAAGCTTCTGAGGTTAGATGTTATATCTGTGAGCTTCTAGCCTGTGGTGAAAATGTGACAATTTTATGGAGATAAGAAACCACCTGATAAGTTAAAATATAACTGATTTTGTGAATAAATATGATTTCTAGATATAATAGACAATCAAAATGACAGAAAAGTAAAGGAATGAATGGAGAGTTCCAAGTTCCACAGACAACACATAAAATATTAACATATGAAATTACTTTAAGTATCAGTGTAACTTTTTATTTGGTTTTAATAAAATAGTAACTACAGAGGGCTTGGTTATCAAAGAAAGCTTTAAAGAACTTAATTACAGTCACATTTTATGTGACTTTTTCACTTTAAGTACAAATGGAGTAAGAAAATCTATCATTACATTTTTAATAATGCACTCAAGCTGAAATGTTTAGACATCTCCAGCATTTAGTAATTTTCTAAGACTAAGTCGGCAGGTTAGAAATGAACATATTTCTTTAGGGTAGGCTAACTTAGCTATTAATTTACATAATTTACTTAACCCAGGCCACTTCTTAAAACATTGAATTTCTTAACCTTTTATGAAAATCTAATGTCTCAATAATAGTATAGTACTCTGAACATCACAATTTAGTGAAATTATCACATAATTTAGCTACATGCTTTCAACAATCAATGAATTCCATCATTTTTATGAGTATGTTTTGGGAAAAAAAGTTCCCCTAAAAGTATGAAATGACTTAATTCTGAATTTATTTATGTAGCACTATTCCCTTCCCAGAGTGCATATATTAAAAAAAAAAATGATTACACAAATACAAACATGCAAACATAAATTATTTTTAAATACTATAACTCCATTTGGTGCTAGTATATTTTTAAATTATCCTATGAAATTTTTTGAACATTATCATTTCTCCATGGAGATTCATTTTACATTACTCTGGTTGAATATTTTAACTGCCTCACATCAGTTTTTGTTAGAAAATGAAGTCTATAAGTAACCTGAGGGTTAAAATTAACCCTTAATTGTAGTAATCTCTTTTGAATTAATACTGTTTTTGCTTCCCTTTATGTTATTATCACAAGTTTTAGTTTTACACCTTATGTAGCCAATAACATAAAGTTATAATCATGTTTTATTCATTTGTTTCTTAAACCATATAGAAAAAAGAGGAGTTACAGTAAAATATTATATTTATAAAGGTAATAATATAGGCAAATATAAAAGCTAACATAAATTGAAGACTTAATGGAAAATTAAGGCCAAACTATAATGGTTATGTATACATTTTGCCTAGTCTGAGTTCTTTGTGAATATGCAGAATTTTCAAAAAATCCAGCGTGAGTTTGTACAATTTTATGATTTTATGATGTTATATTTCTGAAGTCTCAACATTACTATTGCTACTCCTTAGACCAGACCAACCCAGCTGTGGACTAGATTTTTGAGTTAGTGCCTAAATTTCTTCCTTCAAATTAGTGAACAAAGCCATAAATAAACATTTCTTCAAAAAATATATGCAAATACAAATAGAGAACAAGAGTGTGAAAAGATGTTCAATATCATTAATTAGGAACTGCAAATCATAACCACAGCGAATTATAGCTTCATACACACCCGGATAGCTATATTAAACAAAAACAACAGCAATGAAAAGGAAAACGTCAACTGTTGCCTAAGACATGGAAAATTTGAACACATGTATACTGTTGGCAGCAATGTAAAATGCACAACTCTTGTGGAAAAACAGTTTTGCATGTAATCAAAAAATTAAACATAGAATGACCATGAAGAGTGAAAGAGAAAGTCGCTCAGTCGTGTCCGACTCTTTGCGACCCCATGGACTGCTTCAGTCAGTCAGTCAGTTCAGTTGTTCAGTCATGTCTGACTCTTCTGACCCCATGGACCGCAGCACGCCAGGCCTCCCTGTCCATCACCATCTCCCAGAGTTTACTCAAACTCGTCTCCATTGAGTCGGTGATGCCATCCAACCATCTCATCCTCTGTCGCCCCCTTTTCCTCCTGCCTTCAACCTTTCCCAGCATCAGGGTCTTTTCAAATGAATCAGCTCTTCGCTTCAGGTGGCCAAAGTATTGGAGTTTCAGCCTCAACATCAGTCCTTCCAACGAACACTCAGGACTCCATGGAATTCTCCAGGCCAGAATACTGGAGTGGGTAGCCTTTCCCTTCTCCAGGGGATCTTCCCAGCCCAGGGATCGAATCTAGGTCTCCTGCATTTCAGGCGGATTTTTTACCAACTGAACCACAAAAGAAGCCCAAGAATACTGGAGTGGGTAGCCTATCCCTTCTCCAGTTGATCTTCCCAAGCCAGGAATTGAACCGGGGTCTCCTGCATCGCAGGCGGATTCTTTACCAATTGAGCTATGATGGAAGCATAGAATGATCATGTGAACCTATAATTTCACTGCTGGATATAATACCAAAAACAACTGAAATTAAGTATTCAAGTAAGTGCAGGTGAATATCTGTTCATAGCAACACTATTCACTATAGCCAAAAGGTGGAAGTGGAAATGGTACAAATACTCCTTATTGGAGTATTGGAGTATGAATTGTGGTATATGTATGTAGTGGAATATTCTTCAGCCACAATAAGGAGTGAAGTATAGGTACATGCTACATAGTGAATGAATCTTGAAAGCTTGTTAACTGAAAAGATCCAAACACAGAATATCTCAGTTTATATAATATATGACATACCAAGAATGGAAAACCTCCAACAAGATGGAAAGCAGATTGATAGTCCCCAGTGGCTGGGAGGAGGGAGGAGTGGGAAAGGGTTGCTTAATGGGTGTAAGATTATCTTGCAAAGTGATGAAAATGTTTAGAACTTGATTTAGGTTTTCATTGTAGAACATCATAACATACTACTGTCATAGAAATGTACACTTTTAAATGGTTGATTTTATGTTCTGTGAATCTTACCTCAATTTAAAAAAATCTTTTGATTATTTGAAATTCAAATTTGAATATCCTGTATTTTATCTGACAACATATATTTCATACTACCTGCATCACTTATCAAAATGCTATAAAAATTAGGCACTTAATTTTAAAACAACAAATAGCTTATTTTTGTAAGCCACTCTTTTAGTCTCCTTAAGTGACACTGTTATTCCACTTGCATATAACAGCCATTTTTGTCTTTCAAAAACATGTATGCAGTTACATGAAGCAGAGTTTAAAGATCTTTGTGTTTACACAGAAATGGTTAAAAAAAAAATCTGTATGAAATCACTGCTGTCTCTTGATGTTTATGTTACTTAGAAATCATTGTCCTTATTACCTTCCTGTGCTCGTATGCTTCATAGCTTATTTTTATTACCAGTGCAACACTAAATTAATAATATACATGGATTGATTTTTTTGAACTTTGATTTTACTTCTGCATTTCTAGTCACAGCACCCATGTTTCTTATATCCATTGCCTTTTGGTGTTTATAATAAAATGCCTTAAGACCACTCGAAAAGAAAGTATAGAGGCAAGAGAAATAGAAGACTGAAGTTTTTATTTTCTTCTTCTAATTTAATAGAAGTGACCTTACTAACACTTTCTTTTTCCAACTGAATGAAAGAAGAGAGTGGTGATTTTTCCAATCTCTTTTTAACAGAACAAAACAAAGCCCAGAAGAAATGCCTGTGCACATAAGCTAAGCTCGAAGCACTGAGATGTTTATTAGATGGAGGGCTGGGGTTACATGACAAGCATCTTAAAACATGATTTGAAGTGAGGCTTAGTGCGTTTTCTCTGCAAGATGATCCTGCTAATAGGAGGGCAGCATGGATCAAGCGCTCTCTGCCCACTGTGGAAGCAGGGTAGCTGAAAGGAAGCACCGGCTTAGTAGAGACCATGCTATTCACAGCATACCAACAGAGGACTTAAAATGAGAGAGAGAGATGAGCTCAGCAAGTCAGAGGGATCAAATCTTTCTGGGTCCTTTAACCCAAGGAAGTTTTTCTTTTTTTCCTCTCTTTTAATATTCTGAAAATAATTCATGAAAGCAATGGAGTCAAATTTAGAATTTTATAGTCCTTTAAAATAGTCTCAATTTCAGTAAGATAACATATTTATTTTGCATTTCCATTTCTCTTAATCTCTGTGGGCCTTATTAAAATGCTAGTGGTGGTGGTGGTTTAATTGCTAAGTTCTGTCCAACTCTTGCGACCCCATGGACAGAGGAGCCTGACAGGCTACAGTCCATGGCATTCTCCGGGCAAGAATACTGGAGTGGTAGAAAAGTAGCCAAATATTTGCCCTATATTTAAATACAGAAGACATATGTCTTTAAGACATAAATCCATGTTTTTATCTCATGCATAACATGTTTTGCAGAAATCAGATGATTTCTCCATTCAAAAATGAGTTTAAATCAAGAAATTAATGTTAAAAATAATTTGTTAGATACAGTAATAATCAGAGGCAAAATAATAAGATTGGCAATATTGATCTATCTAAATTTGATTTGGGAAATCAAATTATATCTTTTAATAATAAAAAGAAAGCATGCGTCTTAGTTAAATTCAAGCAGAATGTATGCAATACAAGGCATTACGTTTTTAAACAGTATTGGTCATTAACTGTTGTTCCCAGGAAGGGTACATTGAAATACCATGGTAATAAAAAACCAGGAAGCATAATTTCAACATGTATTCTGACCAGAAAGCAGTTACTTTTTTTCATAGGATGTCTAATGTTTCCATCTGATTCTCATGCAGCAGAAATAATGGTTGATTCTGCTTAGCAAACACAGGCAACAGAGAAAAAAAAACTCAGCAAGAATTCTCACACTATAGAACTAGAGGGATGTGGTGGTGGATCTTAGAAGTAAACCACACAAAGACCACCATTTTGCATAATACAAGGTGGGTAACCAAAGTTTGAATAGAAATAATTAGATTTGGCTCAGTAATTAGAGTTTGCTGGTTTATTTACCAGAAAACGTATTTGTTATCCTGATGCTGGGAAAAATTGAGGACAGGAGGAGAGGAGGAGACAGAGGATGAGATGGTTGGACGGCATCACCAACACAGTGAACGTGAATTTTAGCAAACTCTGGGAGATCATGAAATCCTGTTTGACCACTTCCAATTTATCTCGATTCAAGGACCTAACATTTCATGTTCCTACACAATATTCCTCTTTACAGCATCAGACTTTACTTCCATCACCAGTCACAACCACAACTGAACATTATTTTCACTTTGGCTCCATCTGTTCATTATTTCTGGAGTTATATCTCCACTCTTGAGTAGCATATTGGGAACCTACCAATCTGGGGAGTTTGTCTTTCAGTGTCATATAATTTTTTTCATCTCACATGCTAGCAATCTTGCTATCAAAGTAATGTTCAACATTTCCAAGCAAGGCTTCAACAGTATCTGAACCGAGAATTTCCAGATGTTCAAGTTGGATTTAGAAAAGGCAGAGGAACCAGAGATCAAATTGCCAACGTCTGTTGGCTCACCAAAAAAGCAAGAGAGTTCCAGAAAAAACATCTACTTCTGCTTTATTGACTATGCCAAAGCCTTTGACTGTATGCATCACAACAAACTGTGGAAAATTCTTAAAGAGATGGGAATACCAGACCAGCACACATGCCTCCTGAGAAATATGTATGCAGGTCAAGAAGCAACAATTAGACCATACGTGGAACAACAGATTGGTTCCAAATTCATAAAGGAGGACAAGGCTGTATATTGTCACTCTGCCTATTTAACTTGTATGTTGAGTACTTCATGAGAAATGCCAGGCTGGATGAAGCACAAGCTGGAATCAAGATTGCTGAGAGAAATATCAATAACCTTAGATATGCAGATGACACCACTCTTATGGCAGAAAGCAAAGAGGAACTAAAGAGCCTCTTAATGAAAGTGAAAGAGGAGAGTGAAAAAGTTGGTTTAAAACTCAGCATTCAAAAAACCAGCATCATGGCATCCAGTCCCATCACTTCATGGCAAATAGATGGGGAAACAATGGAAACAGTGACAGGCTTTCTTTTCTTTGGCTCCAAAATCCCTGCAGATGGTGACTGTAACCATGAAATAAAAAGATGCTTGCTCCTTAGAAGCAGAGCTATGACTAACCTAGACAGCATATTAAAAAGCGAATAATAATAATAAGAGAGAGAGACATTACTTTACTGACAAAATTCCATCCAGTCAAAGCTATGGTTTCTCCAGTACTCATGTATGGATATGAGAGTTGGACTATAAGGAAAGCTGAGCGCCAAAGAATTGATGCTTTTGAGCTGTGGTGTTGGAGATCTCTTGACAGTCCCTTGGACTGCCAGTCCATCCTAAAGGAGATCAGTCCTGGGTGTTCATTGGAAGGACTGATGCTGAGGCTGAAACTCTAATACTTTGGCCACCTCATGTGAAGAGTTGACTCATTGGAAAAGATCCTGATGCTGGGAAAGATTGAAGACAGGAGAAGGGGCCGATGGAGGATGAAATGGTTGGATGGAATCACTGACCAATGGACATGAGTTTGAGCAAGCTCCAGGATTGGGTGATGGACAGGGAGGCCTGGCATGCTGCTGTCCATGCGATTGGAAAGAGTCAGACATGACTGAGTGACTGAACTGAACTGAGAAAAGCAAATATAGCTCCTCTTCACAGATTTAAACTACATCAGACAGTTACAATAAAGAAAAATAACAATATGCTGAAGATAAGACTATGGGCTACAAAGGCCCTGAGATAGAGGTGTAGTCTATATGAAACTGATAGTTTTAGAATGAGAATGAGGGACTGTTGAACCCTTAAAGAGACAAGCTGATCTGTGTGACCAAAGTATAGGATATACGTAAGCAGTGGGGGAAAAGGAAGAGTGATATTGGAAAAAGACACACCTCAATAGGCCTTATACACTGTGTAAAATAAAGTAAGAAACTAATATGGAATTTCTCAAATTCGAATCAGGAAATTAATCTGAATGAATTTGTGATACCAAAGATTATTCTTCCTATAATTTGGAGGAAAAAGTAGAGTTGAGTGTCAACAACAAAACAATGGCAAAAACTGTGTAATGCCAGAATAGATAGAAGTAGAAATATCAGTATCATAGAATTTAGTGAATAATTGGATACTGGAGTAGTTAAAAGGAGGGTGAAAGATGACATCAAGGTGTCTGAATTGCTGAACCAACTAGACGGTGGTACAATTCACTGAAAAATCACAAACGGGGAAGTGGGGCTCCCCTGTTAGCTCAGACAGTAAAGAATCCACCTTCAATGCAGAAGACTCATGTTGGATCCCCAAGTCTGGAATATTCCCCTGGAGAAGGGAATGGCAACCCACTCCAGTATTCTTGCCTGAAGAATTCCATGGACATAGGAGCCTGTCAGGCTACAGTCCATGGGATCGCAAAGAGTTGGACACACTTAGTTAGTTTGGGGCATTTGAGTTTGTGATGCCTGCTGTTCATGCAAAATTAATTGACTCAGATGCTCAATGCTCTATATAAGGACTAAAATTTCAGTGGATAAATCACAGAGGTTTACAGCTCATTTGTAATACATGCTTATTAAGATAAGATGTTCTCTAAATTCTAGTTGCTTTCTTATTCCAGTGGGATCCATTATGAATTCATGTGTTCCATGAAAAGAGAATCAGAGGCTCTAATTAGTCCTACAAGAGGCATGGTTTCAGGAGCACCATGATTGCTATGTTGGCCCATAGTGTTTCAGTAAAGCCCTGGCCTGGGGTCCCGTATCGTGCCTTTCTAGCTTCTTTTCTAGTTTCATTGTGGCTATATTTTCCTGTGTATGTTACAATAGTTCTTAAAAGAGGGGAACTCTGCTCAAGTGATATCAAGTTCAATCATATATGTTTCATGGTTAAAAATCCAGTAGTAGATTCTATAATTTTCTGTTCACGATTTCAACCATTTGTTTAAAAGTAAAAAACTTCAAACTACCATTGAATCATCTCATTCAATTCTTTTGGAGAATTGGTGGTATACTGTGTTGATGCCCTAAAATTCACACTGAATGCCAGACAAGACTTTTTTATCCATCAGGGTAAATTCTTCTTCAGGGTATTGTTCTATTTCAGAGTAACTGACTTGAGACAAGGTGGTGTAGAGGTGTTTTTATTAATGTTGAACATCCAAGTGGAAGCATTCAAATTTTAAACATTTTTGCTTCCAGGAGTCTTCAAGATCAGTATTCAGAACTTGCCTCTTCCCAAAGGCCAGCCAAGGATTCTGTTGTACACAGTATGACTCACCAGGCATTAACCTCAGGGAAAAGGAACATTGTGAACATTTAACTAATCCCAGTTGGTGAATTCAAATGCTTTTGCTCATTTCATCTTGCTATAGGAGTCAGAAAAGTAAACATAAGACAACAAAACACTGGACAGAACCATACTTTGCTCACACAGAGAAGAGACATAGCAAGATCAGCTTTGATGATGGACATAGGTCTGTCATGGTTAGAGGGTCTCTGCTGGCAGCTGGCACAGGGCAATTTCCTATTTGCCTGCATACATCCCTCTCAAGTCACGGTAGATGGAATCTGAAATACCAAAAGCCAGGGGCATGCCTAAGGGCCATTGACATATAACCTGAAGCATAACAAAGGAGCATACTGTGAGACTGAAACAGAAAGATATTCCCACACAAGACAAGAAGCCTAACACAGGCTGTGAGGACTCTCTCTCTTCCTGAGAATGCTCCACACTCAAGGCTCACTTTATGTTGACTGAGAAGGACTCAAAGACTGTCATGTGGGATTGTTATTTCCGAACACATTACATTTCCCATCCACATTCCTTTTAAGATACAAAAAGACTGCCAGTTGAATAAGATTGCCTGTGTGTGAATTAGGATCTGACATTTCCTCAGTGTCTGATACGACAAGTTAACCAAACCATACACCTCAGTTTCTTCATTTTTAAAAAGAGGATAATATCCAACCTCAAAGGATGTTGTGAAGACTAGGTGTGCTAATTCATGGTAAATGTTTTGTTATGACTGGTGCATGAAAGTGAAAGTCGCTCAGTCGTGTCTGACTCTTTGTGACCCCATGGACTGTAGTCCATGGAATTCTCCAGGCCGGAATACTGGAGTGGGTAGCCTTTCCCTTTGCCAGGGGATCTTCCCAACCCAGGGATCAAACCCAGGTCTCCCACATTGCAGGCGGATTCTTTACCATCTGAGCCACAGGGGAAGCCCAAGAATATTGGAGTGGGTAGCCTATCCTTTCTCCAGTGGATCTTCCCAACCCAGGAATCGAACTGGGGTCTCCTGAATTGCAGGTGGATTCTTTACCGACTGAGCTATGACTGGCACATAATCAATGCTAAATAAAATTTATCATATGATATTAATCTTTATTAATATTAAAAGTCTTGCCACTTGCCTTTCATGTAAAGCTAGAAGGATTCTTCTTAGACCAAATAACGTCTGCTAAAAGATTACTAGCTATAAATATCAGTGGGAGCAAGCAGTTGCCAGTTTTACATTATAGTATATGATCAGTCATGAGCTTATTAATGTTACATTGCTTACTTCAAGTTTTAATTATTTTATTTACTACTACACCCCTGTGTTCCTGGCAGAGCATGCATGCTGTTTGTCATCACCCACAAGTTCACTCCAAATTTTCAGTCTCTAGAGAAGAGACAAACAAAAGCAAAGAAATTTCAAATATCATCTCTAAAATTGGTTACTGAAAATTTGTTCTTCCTGTGAGATATGTAACAAATATTGGAAATAAATTTGCTTATCAACATATTCTAAATTTATTGTATGTTTCTGTCAAACCAAGAAAGTAGTTTATAGAAAAATATGATGTTTGGTTATGATATATACTTTTACTTAGATTACTTAATTTTGAAATATTCAGTAATTTTATTTTTAAATGTGTGGAAAATCACAAAAATTATGATGTTTAATGGATCTTTAAGAGTATAATTAGTAAACAAATATGAAATAATATTTCATTTGAAATTTGTAATTAGAAGGTTCCAATATGGTTATATATAAATGATTTTTAAAAAGCAATTTAAATTTATTTTAAATAGTATTTTGAATTCAAAGTGCAAATTTTTTAAAAAAATACATAACTTCAAAAATGTTTGAGGCCAATAAAATATATTGCATTAGAGAGACAAAAATAGATATAAAAATGTAAAAACATCTGTTTTTCAAATGGGTAATATGGACATAATTATCTATAAAGTTTATTTATTGATAAAAATGATGAAAAGAAATATGAGTGAGAAACAAAAAACAAAATGTGAAAAATAATTCCCAGGTGAGTGAAGCATGATATTTTGAGCAAGGGAGTTGCAATACAAGAGACTGTAAAGGTGAAGTGGCTCAGCATCCTATGATATAGGGAAGCATTAGCGAGTCCTATAATAATTTTCATGTACTAGTGGATAGATTAGTTATCATCTGAGGAAACCCTGAACTGTCGGGAGAAATTCAGTGTTAAGAAGTTTTGTTTTGTTTTTTTTTAACCTTTCAACTGTCTCTCAGTGTGGAGTGCTTGTATGACAGGCAGAGAGCAAAAGACTCCTCAAGGAATAACTGCTGGGAAACTAACTCAGTGATAATTTATAAAAGTTATCTAGAAGTGTGGTGAAATGTAAACTCAAACAATAAATTATAGAAGGTTGAGCCATAAAAGAAGAAACGCTGGGTAGACATCATAAACTGCCCAATCATTCACATTCCTAATGGCGCTGATGTTTGGCATCAGGGGAAGAAGTCAAGGTCATTTAACTTCAATCTGGAAAACACCGCTGGTCAATCAAGGCAGTACATAAATGTTCATCCATCATCCAGGGTCAGTAAACCCAGCCACCATAGGAGAAAATATCTCATATATATTAACCATTTACTCAAAGGTGAATATTTGTAGGGGTAGGTAAAAACTTTAATCTCAGGGACATTGAGATTTTTTTTAACTAAAAATTAAAATTACCAAGTAATTTTTGCTTGTTTTGTTTCAGTGTGAGTAAAATATACATATATGGATAATGCTTGAAACAAATGAAGAAAAATAGTGGGCTATCTCAATGCAGAAGAAATTACAGGCATGGAACAGCAACAATGGAGATGTTAAAAGGTGGGTAATTGACACAAGGGAAAAAAAAAATGTTTTCAACAGGTCAATGTCTCAGCTAAAAATGAAACTTGAGGTTGCACAATTTGTTGAACATGAAGTAATTCTTTAAAGAGGTCTTAAACCTAAACAATATTAAATACAACCCATGCATTTCTAATAAGTAATCAAAATACAACCTCCATTAAATAGTGATTTCAGAAGATAAAAATGAATCAGTAGGAAAACAATAAAACAAATAAAAAAAAAACCTTTGTACAAACTAACAAGACATGTATAAATATGTATTTACAATAAGATAACTTGATGGTAAATTTACCAACAAAATTGGTGGGTTGGGAAACATCCAGTGAAAAATTTGAAACAGCTAATTGCCACCTGTGCCCAATTACTTAAAAAAAAAAAAATGTGGAGACTTTCCTGGTGGTCCAGTGGCTAAATCTCACTCCCAATACAAGGGGCCTGGTTTCAATTCCGGCTCTGGTGTATAGATCCCATATGCCCAAACTAGGAGCTTGCATGCCACAACTAAAAGATTCCACATGATGCAACTAAGGCCTGACTCAGCCAAAAAAATACTTAACTAATTGAAAAAAAAAGAATCTTTGTGATTGCTTTGGGCCTGCCGGGATAATCCAGGTTGATCACCTTATTTTAGCGATTAGTACTCTTAATGCTACCTGCAGTCTTCATTCTCCCTTGTCATGCAACATAACATACTCACAAATTTTGGGGCATGGGGCTTAGACATCTTTTGGAGGTGGGGTGGCATTATCCTGTCTATCACAATTATTTAGCATAGATAGAATAAGCATGTTTTCACTTGAGGAAGAAAATAGTGGAAATGAAGAAACGGCATATCAAAAAAAAAAGAAAAGAAAGAGCAGTTAAATAAGTGAGATGAAACTTAGAACAGAAATGCAGGGCTTATCTTCCCAAAGGATGAACTCTGCTCCTTAGAGATAGCTTACATATGTTTATACAACTAGCTCAAGTAGCAAGAGTTATCCTCAGATAAAATAGTTAAAATTTCTACTCTAGTAATAAATAAGCATTAATTATTTATCACTTAGTTAAATGATTAATCAGCTTTCAAAATTATTTATTAAGTGAACATCTGCTTTTTCAATATTGTGAGTAAAAGATAAGTGAGTCATAAAATGTTGCCTTAAGAAATCTACAAGTTTATGGAAATATTATGACTTAGTTAAAATAAATGTTACATAAAAAGAAACTCTAACTTTATTGAAGATAAACAATAGCCACAATCCTGAACTCTTACTCCCTCAAAAAAGGAAATGTGGCTCTAGTGGTTAAGAATCTGCCTGCCAATGCAGGAGATGCAAGACACACTGTTTTGAAACCTGGGTCGGGAAGATCCTCTGGAGAAGGAAACGGCAACCTGCTCCATTACTCTTGCCTGAAAAATTCCATGGACAGAGGAACCAGGCGGGCTACAGTGCATGGGTTCCAAAGAGTCGGACACAACCGAGGACTCACTCACTCATGGCCGTCGATATATGCAAACTGGACCATTTCAGGTCACTCATTAGGATTCCTTTTTATCTAAGGTAGAAAATGATGTAAGTTTTAGTAAAGACTTGTTAAGCCTCATTATCATACACTAAATGGCACAAATAAGGAAGGTGTGGTAGGCCCAATGGGGCTGTAGAGGGAGAGAAAGCCATACCTTATTCCTTGATGCCTGTGAATATCTATGTTACATGGAGAAAGGAGCTTTGCCTATTTAAAGTCAGACCTTTAAATATAGAGATAGCCCCGCATAATCCAGGTGAGCCAATATAATCACATCAGAACTTTCTCGTCCCAGAAGGATGAGACATACGGCAAAAAGTGAAGACCCAGAGAGTCCATCTGTGGAAAGGATTTGAGATATCATAGTTGAATCTGATATAAGGTCTTATGTGTAAGGAATAAAGAGAAGCTTCTAGAGCTAAGGGAAGTCATAGGCTGACAGCTAGAAAACATGAAGCTTATTTCTACAGCTTCAAGGAACCAGATTCTGCCCACAAGCTAAGTCAGCCAGGATGTGAACTTTCCCCTGAGCCTCCCCTTACCAACCCAACCAGTCAGCACCTTGATTTTGGCTATGTCAGTATTTGACCAGAAAAACTAGTCAGACCAGACTGAACTTTCGACCTACAGAGCCATGAAACAGTAAATCTGTATTGTTTAAACCACTGAGCTCTAAGGAATAATATCAATCTTAAAATAAAAAATAGGACAAAATAAAAGACATACATGCAAATAGCCTTAGTGCAATTGCAACCATCAAATGAAATAAATAATATTATTAGTTAATAATAATAAAAAGGAACCATCTACTGATGCAAATGAGAAAAGACATCAATCTCAACAATATTATCAGTTCAGTTCAGTCGCTCATCGTGTCCAACTCTTTGCGACCTCATGAATCACAGCACACCAGGCCTCCCTATGCATCACAAACTCCCGGAGTTTACTCAAACTCATGTCCATCAAGTTGGTGATGCCATCCAGCCATCTCATCCTGTCGTCCCCTTCTCCTCCTGCCCCCATACCTCCCAGCATCAGGGTCTTTTCCAATAAGTCAACTCTTCGCATGAGGTGGCCAAAGTATTGGAGTTTCAGCTTCAGCATCAGTCCTTCCAATGAACACCCAGGACTGATCTCCTTTAGGATGAACTGGCTGGATCTCCTTGCAGCCCAAGGGACTCTCAAGAGTCTTCTCCAACACCATAGTTCAAAAGCATCAATTTTTCGGCACTCAGCTTTCTTCACAGTCCGACTCTCACATCCATACATGACCACTGGGAAAACCATAGCCTTGACTAGACGGACCTTTGTTGTCAAAGTAATGTCTCTGCTTTTTAATATTCTATCTAGGTTGGTCATAACCTTCCTTCCAAGGAGTAAGTGTCTTTTAATTTCATGGCTGCAGTCACCATCTGCAGTGATTTTGGAGCCCAAAAAAAAAAAGTCTGACACTATTTCCACTGTCTCCCCATCTATTGCCCATGAGATGATGGGACCAGATGTCATGATCTTGGTTTTCTAAATGTTAAGCTTTAAGCCAACTTTTTCACTCTCCTCTTTCACTTTCATCAAGAGGCTTTTCAGTTTCACTCTCTGCCATAAGGGTGGTGTCATCTGCATATCTGAGGTTATTGATTTTTTCCCAGCAATCTTGATTTCAGCTTCTTCCAGCCCAGCGTTTTTCATGATATACTCTGCATATAAGTTAAATAAGCAGGGTGACAATATACAGCCTTGATGTACTCCTTTTCCTATTTGGAACCAGTCTGTTCTTCCATGTCCAGTTCTAACTGTTGCTTCCTGACCTGCATACAGGTTTCTCAAGAGGCAGGTCAGGTGGTCTGGTATTCCCATCTCTTTCAGAATTTTCCACAATTTATTGTGATTCACACAGTCGAAGGCTTTGGCGATCAATGCAAAGAAATAGTGGAAAACAACAGAATGGGAAAGACTAGAGATCTCTTCAAGAAAATTAGAGATATCAAGGGAACATTTCAGGCAAAGATGGGTTCGGTAAAGGACAGAAATGGTATGGACCTAACAGAAGCAGAAGATATTAAGAAGAGGTGGCAAGAATAAATAGAACTATACAAGAAAGATCTTCACAAGCCAGATAATCACAATGGTGTGATCATTCACATAGAGCCAGACATCCTGGAATGTGAAGTCAAGTGGCCCTTAGAAAGCATCACTATGAACAAAGCTAGTGAATGTGATGGAATTCCAGTTGAGCTATTTCAAATCCTGAAAGATGATGCTGTGAAAGTGCTGCACTCAATATGCCAGCAAATTTGGAAAACTCAGCAGTGGCCACAGGACTGGAAAAGGTCAGTTTTCATTCCAATTCATAAGAAAGGCAATCCCAAAGAATGCTGAAACTACCACACAATTGCACTCATCTCACACACTAGTAAAGTAATGCTCAAAATTCTCCAAGCCAGGCTTCAGCAATACGTGAACCGAGAACTTCCAGATGTTCAAGCTGGTTTCAGAAAAGGCAGAGGAACCAGAGATCAACAATGTTGTACTGAGTGAAAAAGACAGGAATAAGTATGTATACTGTAAGATTCCATTTATAAGACATTCCAGAACATGATATCTAGAGATGGGTTGTGGGAAATGGGATGAGAATGAGATTGATTGCAAAAAGACACAAGAAAATATTTTGAGATGATAGAAACATTCCATATCTTGATTGTGGATTTGATTACATGTGAGGATATGCATTTTCAACTCATCAAACTGTACAACTAAAATTCATAGCTATAGTTCATACATACTGTACTTAAAAGCACTTTTTAAAATTATTCAACTCTCCAAATTCCTATCTATATGGCAAAAAGCATCTATTTTAAACAATAAATTAGGCTCTTAATTCATGCTTTAAAATGTTCGGTGCCTTGTCTCACCACCTTCAAAAACAATGTTATTTTTCATGTTTTCTCCTCATGCCTGCAACACTCAACTTGTAGACATGATTTCATTTATTTGAAATGGCTGACATCACCTCATCATTTAGGTTTCCTTTCTATTAGAAAAATGTTTGATTTTCAAATCATCTATTTATTTTTGTCCCTTCAATGCATATATCATGGATTTTATTTACGTCTTTCTTTGATTAATCTTTGATTAACTAAAGATTAATTAATTAATCTTTCTTTGATTGATTCACAGTAAGCTGAGTGACTAAAACATTGTTTCTGAATTTTTTCACATTGATATGTATTCAGTGCCTAACACATTACCTGTCATGTATCAATATTTGCAAAATATATTTTATTGAATTAACAAAAAGATGGAATAAGTATATCTGTTATTTTACTTATTCTCTGTTTGGTTTTATTGTGTTTTTTATTTTTTTTGCTATCAACTTATTTATAGTTTATCTGTGTAAAATAATAAGCATCTTTAGGACATGTTATATCATAAATCTTTATTACTCTGTAACCAGGGCCAGACACCTAGGCATTCAATGGGTATTAAAAAAATAAACAGATGAAAAGAAATGAATGCAAACTCTAAGCTGAAATGTAAATTTAAAAGTCATAATCATGTGAGCAAAGTTAAATCATAATCATTTAATTTTGCTTAATTTCTTTTTCAAACTCCCCACTCTCCAATATGGAATTAATTAAAATATATGCAAAGCAAAAATATTTCCAATTGTACTCTTAAAAAGCTTACATTTTAAGGTTAATAAAAATGGCTAAGCAATCTATCAATTTTTGTCATCAGTTGGTATAATACTCCAATTATTATGCAGCACCAACTTAAAATCAAATGTCATCAATCTGATGGTTCATATTATATGAAAACTTTGTTTTTCAATGAGCCATCAGTAGAAATTAATTAATTGCAAGGGACTTATAACTGACAGAATAACATAATTATTAGGGATCCCTGATTGCTCAGACAGTAAAGAATCTGCCAGCAATGCAAGAGTCTGGGGTTTGATCCCTGAGTAGGAAAGATCCCGGGGTTAGGAAGATCCCTGGATCAGGAAAATCACTGGGTCAGAGAGATCTCCTGGAGAAGGGAATGGCTACCCACCCAGTATTCGTTATAATGCCTTAAATATCAGAGTAAATAAAATGTTGTCTGCCATTGTCACAAGAATGTAACTTTTTCTAAATATTGTCTAAATTTTTACGAAGAAAAGAAAAATGTCAGCCTAAATTTTTATTTGGTATGTTTTATTATGCCTATGAGGATTATCTAATTAGCTATATTAAAGCATTTTATACATTTTCTATAATTATTTCACAAGGGGTCCATGATATCTTGTTTATATAGACACCAATTTCATAAACATCCACCTTCAAGTGTAAGGTATTCATGCATTAGGCATTGGTGATATTCTCTGAAGAATCTGAGAGATTTGCAACAATGACTACAATGTTCTTTTGACAAGGAAATGTCATACCATAAATGTATCATTTAGAATTCTACATTGAATAAGGTCATCACTGGCAAAGAATTTTTATTTCTCTTTTTTTAAAATAGCCTCATAAATGTCTTCAAGTTTCTATGTTCTGATATAAATGGCCCTTCTTACTAAAATATTAACTTTTAGTAGGTCACTCATAAGTAGTCCTGTAAAGTAAGGGCTATGGACACCAAGGTCATAAGAAGCCAACACATTCCCAGGAGAAAGCAATCTCAAAAGGGTAAAGACATCAATCAGGAAAGGCTTTAAGAGTATACCCATATTATAGTATCAATTTATTATTTTGAAACTATTTGTTGGGTCCTTAATATGACCCAGGCATAATTTTAGTTTCAGGGAAAAAAAATTAAAGGCAATAAATAATTAGTTTTTATTTGAATGAGTGATCCAAAGGAGAAGGGGAGTATTCTCTGAAAGCTTATCTAAAGTAGCCTTAGGGGAAGTGTAGCAGATTTGTAAGGAAAACCTTCTATTGGAAAGTACTATGTAGCTTGTACTCTCCATGATGAATATAATTAATGTAAGTGGAGATGAGGGATGGGATGGGAGTCATGTGTTTCAAAGTTTTGAAACAGGATCAAAATGAAAAAACACAGTTTTGAAACTACTTTACTAGGTAATTTAAATTACCTAGATTTAAATTCAATAAATAAATTACTACAGTCTTCTAACCCACTTCAGTACTCTTGCCTAGAAAATCCCATGGACGGAGGAGCCTGGTGCAGGCTACTGTCCATGGGGTCGCAAAGAGTTGGACACGACTGAGCATCTTCACTTTCACTTTCACTTTCTAACTTCGGACATATTCTGTGTACACTTTTATTAACAATTGCATAAGTCAGTACAATGCAAGTTTGAAATGATATACTTGAACTCTGTTTTTCTGAGCTCCCAGTTCAAAAGCTTTAATACATGCAATTATTAACCTCACCTACTGTATGATTTAAAAAATATAACTCTCAATATATAATTTGCATATAATAAAATGTACCCATTTTTTATATTTAATAAACATGAATTTATTTTATAAATCAATGTATAATTTTTCTCAAGTATACACATTTATTTAACCACTGCCATATTCACAGTACATGAATATCCATCATCAATGAGGCTTCCATTTGTTCTATGATTTTAAGTAAACCCATGTGTTACCCAACCGGCCTCTCATGGGATGGGCAGCAAAGCCTAAACACTGACACCTAGTTGAGGTGAAAGAAAGGACTCCTTACTGCGAAGGAGGAAGGCAGTGCCAAGCAAGGAGAAAAGCCAGCTAGCTGCTTGAAAAGTCAGAACTCACCAATGGCTTTCAGCAAAGAGTTTCCCAAGACATCATCAGTAGCAAGCATTGCAGGGTGGGTGCTCAGATCCTGGACATTCTTCCTGAAGGGTCCTGCTCAGTTTCAGCTGAGAGAGTGTTCTCCACAGGACTCTTAAATTTCTTCATATCTTGAAAGTGAGGCAAAGACTACACTTTGTTCCAAATTAAATATTTAAACAATTCTGTTAGGGCAAATGGTCTTGGAAGAAAAAGAGCACCTCCCTTCAGCATAAATGACATGCATGTTTACTGTCCAGTATAAGAAAGGTGGAGGCTTCCCAGATGGTGCTCGTGGTAAAGAACTTGACTGCCAATTCAGGAGACACAGGACACGTGGGTTTCATCCCTGGGTTCAGAAGATCCCCTGGAGGAGGGCATGGCAACCCACTCCAGTATTCATGTCTGAAGAATCCCATGGACAAAAGAGCCAGGTGGGCTATGGGCCATACATTTGCAGAGTCAAACATGACTGAAGTAACAGCGTGCACGGGTAACAAAAAGTGATATGTCCTACCAGGGGAAGAACAGACACATGTAACGCCCATCAGAAAAGATTCAAGTTCCCTAAGCTCAGTCTTTCTCTGTAATATACAAGTGCCATCTGACCCACCTCTCATAGCCAAGTGGGAATTTGCACTCAGGAAACTTTGGACTGAAATTCTCTGCCTATTGCTATTTGACTGTGGGGACAAATATACTGAAATTCCTCTCTAATCCTGGAGGCTTCTCTCTCCTCATATTTATTAACTTGCAAGTAGATGAAAGCGTCAACCCTTTACCGTCCTTGATAGCTGGTGACAATAATGGTGTGCTGAAAGAAACATGACTTTTTGGAAAAGAAAATTCAGGGGGTGTGCAGACTAATTACTGGGATTTGAAAGAAGGCCATGGGAATAAAGTAGTGAACATGATAATCAAATTTTCTGCTGAAGTAGTCAATAAATTGCCCTTGAATTTATTGTCTTCTAATGGGGAGGAATCAGGGAGGTGGATGTGGCAAATTATGGGAAAGAAGGTTCAACACAGTTGTTGCCAAAACTGTAATTCTGAATATGCTAACACCTTTGGGAGTTAGAAGATCTTTCTTGATAATCTGATGATCAGCCTCAGGTCCACTTCATTTTATCAAATAGGATGAAGATTTATCATAGGTGGGAATAACTTCCTGACCCATTTGCAGATCAAATTACCAACACACACTGCTATATTCAAAAGGAAGAAGGTCCACAACTACTGTGGTCAGAAACGAGACCACTTAATAGAACTTCAGATATCACTTCAGAACTTCAGATCACTTCATTTGGGAAATGAGGGGATGGAGTGTGTAATGTACATTAAAGAAAAATGCAACTTGGAAGTTTTACTACCTAGTCTCCCTTACAGTCTGCCACACCTACCGTACATCAATCTGAAAAGGTGAGAGTCTACACCTCACAAGGTTTTGTTTTCTTTTTTCTCTTGGATGTGTAGTTTTTGTTGTTTGTTTCTTTTCTTTCCTAGTGGGGCCTGGTTGACACAAGAATATTGTCTTTTCTGGGAGATTTTCCTGTGATAAAATCTTGTGGGGAAATAGAAATGAGACATTGACTAGTATCTGTGTTCTTATCATGCCAGATTGGGTTTACTATGCTGATTAAATTTACACATTGATTAACGAGACACTGACAAAATGAAATCAAAATAAAATCTTATAGTCAGCCCCCACACACACTGAAATATACCCCAGTCATTGTTTTGTCCCCAGGCAAGGACTCAAAACATATTATTTTTGGGAATGGGATTACAAATGCCTTGGGTTTAGCATTTATTAAGAATGCTTCTTCCAAACTCACAAAAATAGCAATGAACTAATGTAGTTCCAAGCCAGAAAGCACTATGGCTATGGTAGCTGTTTCACAAGTTTCTCAAAGCTAAAATAGATGGCCAGAGTCATGAGTATCTTATCACCTCATGAAGAGTAAAAACATTTGGAAGTGTATTTAACCAAATACACATGTTATGAGCCTTCATCATGCCACTTGAAACCAAAAGTGTATTTATAGCCATGTTTAAGGGTATGGAGCCACTCTCTTCCTTTCACCTTTTGATTCTTCTTTCTCCCTCTATCCTGATTCCAAACACTTTAAGGACAAAGACAATTAGAGGTGTACTTGAGGTCTCTCTGTGTTCAAGGAAGACTGAAGATCAAATAGATTGATCTGAGTTTGCTGGGGAATTTCAAGAAGGTGTGGACTCAAATACATGGCTCCCCTGGATAAGAACACAAAAATCAGGACCACAGAAAGAAGAGGTAACTGAATTAAGCTAATAGATATTTGCGCAATGTTCACAGATTGGAGGTGAAGTTAGGGAGAACTTAAGGGTGGGACTCTTTAGGCCAGTTTCTTGTATTGTTTTTGTTTCTAATGCATCTTAATGTATAGTTGGAATTGATGTATATGTGTGAATTTCCCAGTCCCATAATTCCTAGAGGGAACTCTTTTGATTGGGAAGAGACTTGTGCAGACAAATGTTGGTGAAACATGAAATTGCCCCCCAACTTTCTCCCTGTCTCTGCCTAAGTGGTCAAACAAAATCAGTAAAGAATCTCAAAAGGAAAGAAGAAAATCACAGGTTTGAAAAAAAAAAAAAGAAAATCACAGGTTTGACTAAGGACTTAGACAATACACAGGAGTATAGAGATACCATATGTTAACATAGCAGCTTCCTATGGCTAGTGAGATTAAAAGAAACTGGAGTGGATTATCTCCTACTGAATTCATTTGATTCTAATATTCCTGGTGGTTCCAAAAACTATGACTATAACTGAAGCATTACAAAATTGAAGGTTCTTTTCTTTGAACGCTGACATCTTCTCTGTTCCATCACTGGCAATGGAATATGAAGATTGGTTTGCATTTACTTAGAAAGATTTCCAATATAAAATACTGGATGGATCCAGGTTTATAATAAGTGACTCTATACATTAATGTCCAAAGTACTCACATTTAACTGATAGGGTTTACAATTGGAAGGAAAGATTAATGAATCTTGTGTGTTTTTTCCTTTTGGCTAGTTCAATGTAATTTTATTGTTGCTTCCTCTCCTCAGTGTGTTTCAGACCTGTTACTGGTCACGATAACTCTCATGACCAACCTAGACAGCATATTAAAAAGCAGAGACATTACTTTGTCAGCAAAGGTCCGTCTAGTCAAGGCTATGGTTTTTCCAGTAATCATGTATGAATGTGAGAGTTGGATTAAAAGGAAATCTGAGCACCGAAGAATTGATGCTTTTGAACTGTTGTGTTGGAGAAGACTCTTGAGAGTCCCTTGGACTCCAAGGAGATCCAACCAGTCCATCCGAAAGAAGATCAGTCCTGGGTGTTCATTGGCAGGACTGATGTTGAAGCTGAAACTCCAATACTTTGGCCACCTGATGCGAAGAGCTGACTCATTTGAAAAGACTTTGATGCTGGGAAAGATTGAGGGCAGGAGGAGAAGGGGATGACAGAGGATGAGATGGTTGGATGGCATCACCCATTCAATGGACATGGGTTTGAGTAGACTCCGGCAGTTGGTGATGGACAGGGAAGCCTGGTGCGCTGCGGTTCGTGGGGTTGCAAAGAGTCGGATACGACTGAGTGACTGAACTAAACTGAAGTAGAAGGTAGATTAAAAAGCAGTCTGTCTTAGGGGTCAAAATTTTTTATTAAGCTGATGCATTTATTACCACTCTATCCTATCAATAAACTTTTAAATATCATCACAAAGTAATGATTTACCTCATTTGTTTCCCTTTCTTCAGTTCAGTTCAATAGCTCAGTTGTGTTTGACTCTTTGCGATCCCGTGGACTACAGCAGGCCAGGCTTCCCTGTTCCTTACCAACTCTGAGTTCGTTCAAACTCGAGTCCATCAGGTCGGTGAAGTCTTTCAACCATCTCTTCCTCTGTTGTCTCCTTCTCCTCTTGCCTTTAATCTTTCCCAGTATCAGGATCTTTTCCAATAATTCAGTTCTTTGCATCAGGTAGCCAAAGTGTTGGAGCTTAGCCTCAGCATCAGTCCTTCCAATAAGTATTCAGGACTGATCTCCTTTAGGATTGACTGGTTTGAACTCCCTGCAGTCCAAGGGACTCTCTAGAGTCTTCTCCAATACTACAGTTCAAAAGCATCAATTCTTCCATGCTCAGCTTTCTTTATGGTCCAACTCTCACATCCATACATGACTACTGGAAAAACCATAGCCTTGACTAGACAGACCTTTGTTGGCAAAGTAATGTCTCTGCTTTTTAATATGCTGTCTAGGTTGGTCATAGTTTTTCTTCAAATGAGCAAGCATCTTTTAATTTCATGGCTGCACCATGGCTTTCCCCGTCTCCCTATCTTAGTAAGTAGTAAAACTTTGGAGGGGTATGAAATAAAGTTACATAAGTAGCTGGAGAGAGAGCACTGAGACTAACAGCTTCATGTTTTTCATATTTTGAGGTTTATGGATTTTGATCATATGCTGTGATAGGCAGAATAATGGCCCCCCAAAGAGGCTTGCCTGCTAATCCCTGGAACATGTTCATGTGTCTCATGACAGAAGAGAAAGTAACATAAAATTAAGGCTTCTGTCAACTGACCTTAAAATAGGTAGAATATTCTGGATTACCCTGATGGGTTCAGGGAAATAAAGAGTCTTTAAATGTGGAAGAAGAGGGCAAAAAATAAAATAAGAGGAAGATGTGATTAGCAGACCATAACTGATTTTGAAAACAGAAAAGATCATGAATGGGGGCATCCTGTAACAATCAGGAAAGGCAATAAAGTGAATTTACCCCTAGACGTTTCAGATAGGAGTGCACTTTTGCCAATATTTTTATTATAGCGCAGTGAGGCCTATTTCAGATTTCTGACTTTCAACTGTATAATTATATATTTCAGTTGTTTTAAGACAGCAAGCTTATGCTAGTTTGTTGTAAAATCCTCAGGAAACAAATATATATTCCTCCATGTAGGTGATAACCATCAAATCCAATGTGTGGCTCAACACCTACAAAGTTTTGGTCAGATAAAACTTATATTTAGACATCTTGACCAAGTTGCTGTGTGTGTGTGTGGCGGGGGGCGGGGGGGGGTGTTCAAGTGCACACATTATGTGGATCATTTGGGTTAGATAAATAAGGTGATTTATTTTGTAGCTATCTCAGTATCACAGCTAATGATTTTTGCTATGGTGATAGATGTGGAAATAAAGAGGATTTTTTACAGCTATTACATGTTTAGATACAGAGTTGGTCTGTTTAAGTAAATTTTAAAGCGTCTTTCCAAGTCCTGTTGTCCAACAACAGTTGTAGGAAAAGTGTTGTGGGAGAGAGAAGCATCAAGAGTAATTCTTTGGCAACTGACTTGAACAGTTGCATTGATGGAGACTCAGTGTAGAGACAAAGGATCACCACTTTCATTGAAATATGTTAAGAATTGGATAATCTGCATTAATTGTAATTTGACATCTTATTAAAAATCGGCATGCTTTAAATGCACAAAGGGTCATAAACCCATATTAAATGATCTGGTGGTACTTCACAATTCATTGGTTTTCCTTGATGGAAAACAAAATTTTAGGTGAAGATAAAAAAGAATATGAGAAATTTCTGGGAGAAATTTTTAAAGAAAGTAGAATCTCATTCAAACCATGAATATAATGGGTCTTTGTGCTTATTAAGTTGAGTAAATATATCCTAGGGAAAAATAGGGCACAACATTCAAGGACAAACATATTATGATCTCAAATCATTATAATCATTATTGCATTCATACCCAGTCATGAAAATATCCAAGGTGTTGGAAAACAAGTACTGGGCTGACAGAAAGGTTAGCAGTTACACCATTAAGAAAATTAAAGAAGTAGTCTAAGTACTAATTTCCTAATCTGTAAATGCAAGTATACTAGACTACTGGTAATATCTTTTAAAGTCTGTCACACTTTTAAATGGTGGTTGTTTAGAATCAAAAATACCCATGAGCCAGAATTATGTGAATCATTTCTAAAATGTCTCATATTAATAAACATAAAAGGGAAAAGTAATATTAAAGGATTTCTAAAGCTGATTTGCATCACATTAGTTTTAATTAGTGAAAAGAGGTATGTTAAAATTCATGTGCAAAGTATCTGTTCTGATTGTCACCTTTTTTTGAAGTATTTTTTAAAGTAGAAAATTACAATATAAATTAAGATTCATTTTCAAAGCATCCATATTTGCCTTGTATTGCCTTTCATCTGAGGATCTAAGAGTATTTCACATCTTTTCATGATTTGCCAGAGGCTACAGTGAGTCCAGTTTCCCTAGCTTCTGTGACACAGTCTGACCCTTTCCAATGAACACCGTAGCTTTACTACTGTGGGGCAAAACTCTTGACCTGTTATTCTAAAAACAAAGCATTCATTTGCTCAGTAGTGACTATCCAACAGTTTCACAGTCCCAGCTGGTTAGGAACATATCAAAAGGAAAAAAAAAATTATCTGTGTAACATGACTTTTAAAACCTCTAATAATCAAATGCACAATTAAATGGACAATTGTGATCCTATTTAATTCTTTTTCTTAGAGAGTTGATTATTTTCTGATAGTTTATCCTTTTTCATAATTATTACCACTTATTGATATTTTCAATATAATTTTGAAATAGCCTTAGGCCTACTTTTGCTGCTCTTTAGCCTGAGATGTTTATTAAGACCACTGCATCCTTTCTACAGATAAAATCCTTGCAGTGAGACAGGAAATAAAATGAGATTCAACTTTTCTCTCATTTCTGCAAATGTACCCCCAAGAAAGCACAGAGACATATAATTTTGTTGTTACCCTCTATCTGGTTGCTCAGTCTTCCTGTATCCATAGTTTAACATGTCTTTTGACAACTAACTAAGAAACCATAGCAAGAATTCCTGACATATATTAACTATTTGATTCAGAAATCATTTTTACTCATGAAATATACATAATATAATGTAATATACTATGATACAATGTATTAGGAATATGCCTGTGAATAAGATATGCTTCCTATTCATAAGCAGTTGATACTATGAGGCAGGAAATGATGGAATAACATTCTGATACATATATATGGGATTCCCTGATAGCTCAGTAAAGAATCAGCCTGCAATGCAGGAGACCCCAGTTCGATCCCTGGGTCAGGAAGATTGTTGGAGAAGGGATAGGCTACCCACTTCAGTATTCTTGGGCTTCCCTTGTGGCTCAGCTGGTAAAGAATCCACCTGCAATGAGGGAGACCTGGGTTCGATCCCTGTGTTGGGAAGATCCCCTGGAGAAGAGAAAGGCTTCCCACTACAGTATTCTGGTCTGGAGAATTCCATGGACTGTATAGTCCATGGGGTCACAAAGAGTTGGACACGACTGGGTGACGTTCACTTCACACACACACACACACACATACACACACACACACACACACACATACATATATATGTATATAAATAATTATTATCCTAGAAAAATGTTTGCATTTTACAAGAATGGGAAAATATTAATAGTTAAGGTAGTGAATATATAATCCAAGTCATTGTAAAAACAGTTGAATAGGTTAGGAACCATGCCACTACTTATGAATTTGTGTATTAATTTTACCCATGTTAAAGGAATTTAATTAGGAATTAGAATTGCTGATTCCTTTTATTCCTGTACTAAGAACTAGGGTAATCCAGTAAATCTGGATCTTAAAGTGTGGCCTAATTTGTGTAACCGGATATCAATAATCCTTGCAAAATAAAAATTAAAAAGCACAAGTAGAGCTATTAACAATAATTTATGAAGCACTCTGTTAGATGCAAATATGAACCAGGAAGCCACAAAAGGAGGGAGTAAGAACTGATTATATGCTGAGGTTATATAATGGAAAATTCTCCACAAAGTTGACACATGACACTAACCTTTGTAAAATTCTACACAAGTTGGCACATGCCACTAAGCTTTGTTAAATTCTACATGAAAGACATTATGAAAATGTTTCCCTCTTAAATCTCAGGAAAGTCAATTGTAAAGCACATAGAGGAGAGAATGAGCTGAGAAAATCAGAAGCTGAAAGGAACAGGCTTTAGTGAGAAGCTGAAAAGAAATCAAGGGCACAAGCTTAGTCATTTAAGAGGCTGGTGTGAGACAGGTTTCAGTGTCCAGCTGAGAACTCCAGGTTCCTTGGAGCCAGTCACAGATCTCAGGATGAGAGTTTGGAGCAGAGGTGGCTTAGTGGAAAGTAGCTCAGGACAGCTTGTACAGTCACTGTGTCCCAGACAATAGCCGCAGACATAATTGTCTACAATTGCCTTGTCAACTATATCAATCTCTTATTAGGGGGTCTTAGTTGTTGCTTGTCACTAATTGTGTCCAACTCTTTGCAACCCCATGGACTACAGCCCACTAGCTTCTCTGTCCATGGGATTTTTCAGGCAAGAATACTGCAGTAGGTTGCCATTTTCTTCTCCAGGTGATCTTCCCGCTTCAGGGGTTGAACCCATGTCTCCTGCATTGACAGGCAGATTCTTCACCCCTGAGCCACCAGGGAAGACCTAGAAGGTCTTAGTAAACTATGGTAAAATGAAACTTCTTTTAAAAAATAAAACTAAAGTAGCTAATATCTATAATAATATAAAAAGACTGCATATGTATGTGCAACCCCAGATGTTTACGATGTCCCAGATAATATGTTTTATTCAGTTTATCTCATTAAATGTTAAAAACACACTAATAAAGTAATTGTTATTGTTATTTTCACTGTAGAGATGGAAGGAATTAAAAATTAAAATTTTGAGTGATATGTCCAAGACCAGACACCTAAAATATCTAGAAATATTTAAAACCAAAATTTACAACCTGGCTGCTTGACTCTAGAAACAAGAATTCTTAAGAAACATGATACTATTTATTTTAATAGAGTTCACGTTTATTAACCTCTGAATATGTTTACTTATATGCTTATATTAGGGTGTTGGGCTATTTATCTCACTACCTCATCTAGTGAGATTACACACATACACACAGCCACACCTGTGGACATACAATTGGCAATAAAATAAACATAGCTGTAAAAACAACACTGTTTAATAAACAGCAACAGGAATTATGCATTGTCTACATTAATAATTTATACAAAAGGGACTAGAATTCAAGAGTGTTTCGCCTGCATCTAATTGAAAGCTACTCTCCACAAAATATTCAGTTCAGTTCAGTCACTCAGTTGTGTCCGACTCTTTGCGACCCCATGAATTGTAGCATGCCAGGCCTCCCTGTCCATCACCAACTCCTGGAGTCTACTCAAACCCATGTCCATCGAGTCGGTGATGCCATCCAGCCATCTCATCCTCTGTCATCCCCTTCTCCTCCTGCCCCCAATCCCTCCCAGCATCAGGGTCTTTTACAATGAGTCAGCTCTTCGCATCAGGTGGCCAAAGTATTGGAGTTTCAGCTTCAACATCAGTCCTTCCAGTGGACACCCAGGACTGATCTCCTTCAATATGAGTGCTGTAGAATCCTGGACACTCAGTAGAAATCCCAGAGGCAACTTCAATTAAACACAGATACATTTCTTTGATTTCCAACTTTCATTTAACTGCTAAGTAAACATAACAACAAAAAAGTCAGTGATTCAAAGTGTGAACCTTGAGAAATTTCTAATGAAGCAACCTCGGATTCAATGTAATTGCTATATGCACTTTGGTGAAATGAGAAAGCTTTCCTGATGTTACAAGGTGGGAACTGCGAGGGACATTTAGTTTACAGTGTCTGATGCAAGGAGAGTGAGAGGTGAGCTGTACTAGGGACATCTCTTTTAACAATTTAAAGAACAAGCTAAAGACAAAGACAATTTATCTTTAAACAGCATGTGAACTAAGGGAGATCCAAATCTGTAAATTTGAGAATAAAAGAAAATAGTCTATATCTATTGTATAAAGTGCAAATATATTTTTTTCTTTGTATATTCTAATCAACTCTCCACATGTTTATCAACTTTTAAAAATGTTACCGTTTGCTCTATTTCTCATCCCCACTCAGTCTTCCACTTTATCCTAGCTCACCCTGTCAGGATTCTGTTAAATTGGAACCTGGGATTTAAAGCAGACTGCCTCTCAAGTTCTTCACACTATCTTTATCCCTCTGTATTCCCAGAAAGAAAACTTGGAGCTAAATATCTAAAAACATCTCCTACTGTGGATTTATATCGTGGACAAATGCAGTATTACAGTTGACATTAAAGCTCTTTCTGTAAATGTACATAGCCATGGCTGACATAAATCTGAGGTGGTTTACTAAACAAGCACATTTCTCACTCAGCATAAGGAACTCAGACAGATGTTAAAGACATTGACTATTTCTTCCATATAGAAATAGCCTAACTTCTTTTCCCCAAAGATAATAGGGCTGCATTTCTTAGAAACAGCTTTCCTCTCCATCCACATTATGGTACTTGCTTTTTTAAATATAACCCACCAGAAGTGGGACCTGTTCTTCTGCAAAGTATTATTCTTACTAAATAATAAATGATTTAATTAAATAAAATTAGGTCATATTGCTTTTTACATACGGGAAAAAATAATCCTGAGGCAATTGAAATCTTGGATGTATACTAATAATACTTTTTACATGTTTATGAATAAACTCACTAATTTTATTCATTAGTATAAATGATACTAAAGAGAATTTTAGGGCACTTATTTGTCAAATATATTACCAGAGAGCAAATTTATCAATGGAAATGATTAAATTTACTATCAAATGTTAAAAAACTGCCCTTTATTTAATATGCTTTTAAAAATACCATGTGTATACATACCTATATAATATTCAGAGTTATGTATTATTTAAACACATTTATTATTTACACATATATATTACTCACACATTTATTGTCCATATACACACACATCAATATGTTATATATATGTATGCATATATAACTGTTTAGATCTTCTCGTTCATTGTCTAAATTCAATCAGATATGAGCACTAGTCTATACCTGATATGAGGATAATGAATGTTACCTTATTTCTTGACAATACACCATGAAACAAGGTAAAAGCTTCCGAGGAATAAAGAAAATCACGTTTACTTTTATTTCAGTTCTATAAAAGTAAATTTAGAAATATACAACTAGCAGCTTTTCAGTTATACCTAATTCTTGATCTATCATTAAATTAACAGAAAATGTGTTAGCATATAGATGAAACCTGAGTCCATGGGAAATGTTTTTATTTTTCTAGGAAAAGCCCAGGAGTATGCCTGCAGAGCAACTTCAAAACCAACGAGATATTCTACAATTTCATTGTATTTTGAATATTAATTTGACCAACTAATTGAAAACTTGACTATGAAATAAAATTAGATTATCAATTTGAAAAAGCATCCATTTTATCTTCTCCAGCATTGGGAGGCTCCCTGCCCTCCATTGTTTCCCTGGACTAACTATCCATGGTCTGTCATGCACTGATGCAAGAAGATATGACTTAGATGAGAAGTCATATATATTATCTTCAGTATAAGTGTTAATCATTTGTTAAAGAATATGTGCGTGCACGCTAAGTCACTTCGGTCATGTCCGACTCTTTGTGATCCTATGGATTGTAGCCTACCATGCTCCTCTGTCCATGGGACTCTCCAGGCAAGAATACTGGAGTGGGTTGCCATGCCTTCCTCCAGGGGATCTTCCCAACCCAGGGATCGAACCCATGTCTCTTAGGTTCCCTGCAATTGCAGGCAGGTTCTTTACTACTAGCGCCACCTGGGAAGCCCTCAAAGAACACACAAGTCCTTAAAGAGGTGAAAATGTTTATTGGGACACACTTGCTTTATTTATTTTATACAATTTATATATTATATATAATTTACTATAAAGGCATTTAACTTTGAGCTCTATTTATTCATATTTTAATGACAATAAAAGAGTACTTAGAAAAAGAAAGAAAATATATGTAAGATTTAAATTTTCTGCTCAAGGCCTGGCCAGAACACTCAGCATCTTCAATGCCTGCTTCAGATTACCCTTTATCATCTGAAATCATTGATTTTACATAACCAATAGTCTGATTCTGGAGAGTTACTGAACGAGACTAGTGTAGTCAAAAGCCTCAGAAAATTGGTAAGTGGAACTTGGGATATTAACTAAGGACATTTGGAAACCATAAAGTTGGAATGAAAACATTTATGAAAATTTGGGTTTTGATTACCCAAAACTCCCATAACACTGGTAAGATTCAGTTGGAACTAATGGGACACTTCCTTTCTCTGTTATGATGCTGTTTCTATCTTGCTTACAGAATCATTAGCTATCTCACCTGAGAAACTTAATTCCTCCTTAACAATCACACCAACATTATTCCTGCAGACCCATTAGAAATAGAAATTGAGTTAGATCTCAGTCTAATACAGAGAACTTATCATCAAGCAAAACTTTAAAAGTCCTTGCTATAAAAACCTCAGCCTTTTCATAATTTCCATGAGTAAGACTTGATCAGGGAAATGAATTTAGATCATTCACAACTTAAAATATGCTTTCACTTATTTACACTCCATTTTCAAAATTTTAGCTTAAGCAGAACTGCATCCGAATCTTTGCTATCATGAAAGAAACACTAAATGAAGTAACTACCAATATCAGCATCACTACTAAAAAAGTGAATGTTTCAGAAGTGGCAGTTTCTATCCCTTATCCAATTTCTTTGCCCCATTTTGGGCTGTTCTGATATCAGATGGTCTTCAGATTCCGGCAATACATTATTATCATCTTAATTAGATGGTGTCTCCAATATAGTAGCTGACATTCTAGTTATGTTCTAGTTATGTTCTTTTTGCTGGAGAAAATAGAAACAGTCACCCGGACTCTCCTTTGCAGCCATACAGTAAGTACCAAATGCTTTTTCAGCTAACAATAAAATAAGCTCAGACTTTCCTAGCTGTGTGGGAATATGCCTTCATTGTTTTGTCTCAGCGCCACAGCAACTCTCCTGACATGTGTTGTAATTTATTAACAGGGACTAGAAGTCATGCTGGTCCACTAATGATGAAATGATGTTTGTGGAACTGGCTGGACAGCAAGTATAAGCTACACAGGATGTCACTGTAAAACATCTATGTTTTAGAGGATGATGTATACACCCTGTGAAATTTTGGGTTTTGCCATCTCCATCTCTTTTGGGTGTTAGTTCTTTTTTTTTTTTTTTTGGGGGGGTGTTAGTTCTAATAGGCCTTGTAGGTCTTCATAGAACCGTTCAGCTTCTTCACCATTACTGTACGGGGCATAGACTTGGATTACCGTGATATTGATTGGTTTGCGTTGGAAACAGAGATCATTCTGTCATGTTTGAGATTGCATCCAAGTACTGCATTTCAGACTCTTTTGTTGACTATGATGGCTACTCCATTTCTTCTAAGGGATTCTTGCTCACAGTAGTAGACGTAAGGGTCATCTGAATTTAATCCACCCATTAGAGTCCATTTTAGTTCGCGGATTCCTAGAATGTCAACATTCACTCTTGCCATCTCCTACTTGACCGCTTCGAATTTTCCTTGATTCATGGATCTAACATTCCAGGTTCCTATGCAATATTGTTCTTTACAGCATTGGACATTGCTTCTATCACCAGTCACACCCACAACTGGGTGTTGTTTTTGCTTTGGCTCCATCTCTTCATTCTTTCTGGGGTTATTTCTTCACTGATCCCCAGTAGCATATTGAGCACCTACCGACCTGGGGAATTCATCTTTTAGTGTCCTGTCTTTTTGCCTTTTCACACTGTTCATGGGGTTCTCAAGGCAAGAATACAGAAGTGGTTTGCCATTCCCTTCTCCAGTGGACCACATTCTATTAGAACACTTCACCATGACCCATCCATCTTGGGTGGCTCCACATAGCATGGCTTAGTTTCATTGAGTTAGACAAGGCTATGATCCATGTGATCAGACTGACTAATTGTCTGTGATTGTGGTTTCAGTCTGTCTGCCCTCTGATGCCCTCTCTCAGCACCTACCATTTTACTTGGGCTTCTCTTAAATTGAACATCTATTTCTGCTTAATTGACTATGCCAAAGCCTTTCACTGTGTGGATCACAATAAACTGTGGAAAATTCTGAAAGAGATGGGAATGCTAAACCACCTGACCTGCCTCTTGAGAGACCTGAATTCAAGTCAGGAAGCAACAGTTAGAATTGGACCTGGAACAACAGACTGGTTCCAAATAGGAAAAGGAGTACATCAAGGCTGTATACCTTGCTTATTTAACTTATATGCAGAGTACATCATGAAAAATGCTGGGCTGGAGGAAGCACAAGCTGGAATCAAGATTGCTGGGAGAAATATCAGTAAACTCAGATATGCAGATGAAACCACCCTTATGGCAGAAAGTGAAGAAGAACTAAAGAGCTTCTTGATGAAAGTGAAAGAGGAGAGTGTAAAAGTTGACTTAAAGCTCAACATTCAGAAAACTAAGATCATGGCATATGATCCCATCACTTTATGGCAAATAAATAGGGAAACAGTGATGACTATTTTTCTGGGCTCCAAAATCAGTGCAGATGGTGATTACAGCCATGAAGTTTAAAGATGCTTACTCCTTGGAAGGAAAGTTGTTACCAACCTAGACAGTATATTAAAGAGCAGAGACATTACTTTGCCAACAAATGTCTGTCTAATCAAGGCTATGTTTTTTCCAGTGGTCATGTATGGATGTGAGAGTTGGACTACAAAGAAAGCTGAGCACCAAAGAAGTGATGCTTTTGAACTGTGGTGTTAGAGAAGACTCTTGAGAGTCCCTTGGACTGCAAGGAGATCCAACCAGTCCATCCTAAAGGAGATCAGTCCTGGGTGTTCATTGGAAGGACTGATGTTGAAGCTGAAACTCCAATACTTTGGCCACCTGATGAGGAGAGCTGACTCATTTGAAAAGACCCTGATTCTGGGAAAGATTGAGGGCAGGAGGAGAAGGGGAAAACAGAGGATGAGATGGTTGGATGGCATCACTGACTCAATAGAGATGAATTTGGGTGAACTCTGGGTGTTGGTGATGGGTTGGGAGGTCTGGCGTGCTGTGGTTCATGGGGTTGCAAAGAGTCGGACACCACTGAGCTACTAAACTGAACTGAATATTTCCATCACCCACCTCAGTGGAGGGTTTAGCTGTCTAGAGTATATTAAGCTTCCTTCACAAAAGGTAAGACAACCACATACGTACACATTGTCTCCCCGAGACTAGTGAAGTGCTTAATGGTCTCTGAGCTTTGTCAGCAACATATATTTCTATTTTGTGACTCCTGGCTCTATTTAGCTTACTCTTCACTATAGGACTTGATGAAGATGGAAATTTAGTTCAGAGAATAAAGTTTATATTCTGCTTTTAAATAAAGGTGATATAGGCATGCCTAAAGATGGATGTGGGCTTCCCAGGTGGCTCAGTGGTAAAGAATTTACCTACCAATGCTGGAGACACAGGAGACATGGGCTTGATCCCAGGTTGGGAAGATCCCTGGAGTAGGAAATAGCAACCCACTCTGGTATTCTTGCCTGGAAAATTTTGTGGACAGAGGAGTCTGACCAGCTGCCATCCATGGTGTCACAAAGAGTCGGACATGACTGAGAGGGCACACATGCAAAGATGGATGTGATTACTGATACTGTGTCAACCTTCACTCTTAAGGGGTTAATGTACTTATCACTTCTTGAGAAAGCAACAACAACAACAAAGTGTTATGCTGTGTGCGAGCATATTATTTGATGTGTCTGTAGTGGAAAACTAAGTAGGAAGAAGCCTGTCTATAGAGGTTTCAGAGGCAAATGTTTCATTTACTGCTGATTACTGGATATTGGCTCATTAGTATTCACTTCAACTAACTGTATTCAGTAAATCCCTTGCATCCTGAATTCACATGACCTGGGGTTTGCCAGGCAGAAATACAAAAGAAAGATAAGAATGGGAGTAAAAGATATGAATTGGCGGCCACATATGGGGTGGTTAGTTTCTTGCAAAAGTAATGTTTGATGATCATGAGTCACTTACAGTAAATGAACCATTATTCAGTTCCAAGAATTATGACAGGAAGAAAGGTAACGTTGGGATGCCTTTCTAGCTGCTCGGGCCTTCCCAGGTTGCACTAGTGGTGAAGGACCGGCATGCCAATGCGGGAGACATAAGAGATGCAGGTTCGATCCCTGTGTCAGAAGGATCCCCTGGAGAAGGGCACAGCAGCCCACTTCACTACTCTTGCTGGAGAATCCCGTGGACAGGGAAGCGTGGCAGATTGCAGTCCATAGGGTCGCACAGAGTTGATCACGACTGAGGTGGTTTAGCAGGCATCTACCTACTACAGAGGACAGTGGGCTAGTTAGACATTTCCTGCTGCTGAGTTGTTACTGGACGAGAAGCACACAGTTTGGTTTTCTTGCTCTCCCTGAAATTCTAACAACTATATGATACAGAACATTAAGTTCACTGCTACTCAAATTTAATGACAAAGTTGCCTGTTATTATGCTTTCTGATTAATAGATTCACAAGTAGGTCATATTCCAGAAATGCAAGGATGGATTAGTGATATAGATCACAATGCTGTATTTAATTGAAGCAGGTAGAGGAAAAAGCAAGCAAAGCAATATTAGTTAACAAATAGTTTCCTCAGAAGAGTAGATAAATATCCATCCAACATACAAAATTAAAATTAAGAGTCAGTTCCACATTTGTCTAAAATCTATATACTCGGTATCTACAGCAAATATATATTGGAGATTAAAATGCCAAGGATATCAGCAGAGTTGGAAAAAAAAGACAAATTAGCTTATAATCACAGTTTATATTTAACTTCCTTCCAAAGTCTCATTCATTGCATTATGATTATTAGAAAGGTGAACATATGCCCTAAAATTGTAATAAATGAGGTAGGATAATTAACTGCTCTGAGGGAAGGAGGGACTTGGGGATCTTTCCCTTTCACTTGGTTCTTAATTCAGTTAGCTGTTTCTTGCTGTCTGTATTTCTAAGCCAGCACCAACACTGATGTGCTCCCTTCGCTCTAATGAACAGTTGTCTGCAGTTGTTTGGTGTCAGCTGGACAACCGCCCACGGTGAGCTGTTTGTCTACATGTTACTGGGAAGCGAAGGCCCTACATCCTCCTGTACAAGACAGACTCATGGACACCAAATGTTCCGGTAAAGGTTCTATTCTGCATGGACTAATAAATGAAGTACAGGGCTATTTTCTTTTTTGTCTTTCTCAAAGTTTGAAGAGACTTATTTCTTTCCACATTTAGATCTACTTTTTCAAGGCAATTCAGTAAAGGAAAAATAACTTTTCCAATAAATACTTCTAGAAAGAACTGGATCTCCATAAGGAAAATAAATAATCTTCAATCTAAGTCTTGTACCTTATAAATAAAATAATTCCAATGGCTCACAGTTGAAGGAAAGGGAAAACTGATTTATTGAATGAAATAAAAGAAGGTTACCAATATTGGAGGCCACTGATTAAGGGAGAGATAAGCAAGAGGAAGTCAGAATGACAGTAATCAGACAGCAGATACTGTTCAAGGATCAAAATGTTTGGGAAGTATTCTAAGGCCAGTGGAAACCTACACATGACTTTTAAGCAGGAGTGACATACCTAAGTTTGCCATTTTAAAAGTTACTCCATCTGCTTGTGAAAGTGCTTTACAGTGACTGCAAGACAAAACTGAAAGCAGAATGTCCAGGGAAGTGTATTTTGCAGTACTTCAGGAGATGTGTTGATTTTTTAGATAGGTAGCAAAAGAAATGGAAAGAGGTTGGTTGAATCAAGAGATATGTTTTGAGTTAGAATTGACATTCTTAACATTGTGGTCTATGAGAGATAAGGATAATGGGAGAATGACTTCTGGTGTTATGGTATAATCAAATGAATGCATAGTTTTGGTTTGGTTTATTTATTTATATTATTGATTCTGGAACAATGGAAGAAGAGCAAATTTGGATTAAAATAAACACTTTATTTTGGATATGTTAGAGAATTGAGACAGAAATCAGAAAGGTAAGGAAAACAGGCCATAATGGAAAACATATCCTTGTAGTACATATTGGATTGTAAAGAAATTGTTAACATATATAAAATATTTACTACTTTAGGCACATCTTCATTGACTTGGTTTATTTAGTTTATTTCCATTTATATGCTAAGAAAATTTAAAGCATGGTTATATCAATTGATTGATAATAAAAAGAGAGCATAGTGCTAGATCTTCATGTATCAACTATTAATTTCCTTATTCACTTGGGCTTGCCATTGAATTTCTGTTAGATTTAAAACTCCCAGAATGACCATTTTGAGAGTCAGTGCCATACTATAAATACTTTTAGTTATAAGCCATGAACGAGGACAAAGTCAAGGTGTGATTTAGCAATTTTTATCCAAGTTTTCCTTGTAGCATAAGCCGTGATACTAGGTGAAGAAAATGCACTAAATCATTAATTGACTACCCTTTTTCATGTCCATAATAACAAGACATTCATCTTTCAGATATGTGTCATAACAGCTTTATGGGGAAGAAAGAAGGTTAGCTGAAAAACAAAGAATTTCTTCTAAGCTTATGTGACCACTGATTTTTATTTTTATGGGTGCTATTTTTACAGGTATTCCCTCTAATTGTGACAATTGCATAACAATTCAATGATTTTATCTGAAAATCTAAAAATATAAATCACCGAACTTTTGTAACAACCTTGAAAGTTATATGGCTTAGTATATTTTGACTGATAAAACATTTAAATCTCAGAAAGAGTAAGCAGCTTATTCAATATGACAGAAAAAAAAAAAATGACAGAATAGGGACTAAGACCTAACTCAGATTTACTTAGAATTTTTCCCTATTCATTTATATTTCATAACTGAAAATAATAGCAATATTAATTCCAAACTCTTTTGAGGAATTGAGTAGAACTTTAAATTTCTTAATAGAAAATAGGGCTTCCCTTGTGGTTCAGCTGATAAAGAATCTGCCTGCAATTATGGAAGACCTCGGTTTGATACCTGAATTGGGAAGATCCCCTGGAGAAGGGAAAGTCTACCTACTCCAGTATTCTGGCCTTGAGAATTCCATGGACTCTTTAAAAACACTTAAAAAGGTAACAGATTATATTGGGGCCACCCAAGACGGATGGGTCATGGTGGAGAGGTCTGACAGAATGTGGTCCACTGGAGAAGGGAATGGCAAACCACTTCAGTATTCCTGCCTTGACAAACCCACGACCAGTATGAAAGGCAAAATGATAGGACACTGAAAGAGGAACTCCCCAAGTCGATAGGTGCCCAATATGCTACTGGGGATCAGTGGAGAAATAACTCCAGAAAGAATGAAGAGATGGAGCCAAAGCAAAAACAATACTTAGTTGTAGATGTGACTGGTGATAGAAGCAAGGTCCGATGCTGTACAGAGAAATATTACATAGGAACCTGGAAAGTTAGGTCCATGAATCAAGGCAAATTGGAAGTGGTCAAACAGGAGACGGCAAGAGTGAACATCGACATTCTAGGAAACAGCGAACTAAAATGGACTGGAATGGGTGAATTTAACACAGATGACCATTATATCTACTACTGTGGGCAGGAATCCCTTAGAAGAAATGGAGCAGCCATCATGGTCAGCAAGAGTCTGAAATGCAGTACTTGGATGTAATCTCAAAAACAACAGAATGATCTCTGTTCATTTCCAAGGTAAACCACTCAATATCATAGTAATCCAAGTCTATGTCCCAACCAGTAAGGCTGAAGAAGCTGAAGTTGAACGGTTCTATGAAGACCTACAAGATCTTTTAGAACTAACACCCAAAAAGGATGTCGTTTTCATTATAGGGGACTGGAATGCAAAAGTAGGAAGTCAAGAAACACCTGGAGTAACCGGCAAATTTGGCCTTGGAGTACGGAATGAAGCAGGGCAAAGGCTGACAGAGTTTTGCCAAGAAAATGCACTGGTCACAGCAAACACCCTCTTCCAACAAAACAAGAGAAGATGCTACACATGGACATCACCAGATGGTCAACACCAAAATCAGATTGATTATATTCTTTGAAGCCAAAAATGGAGACACTCTATACAGTCAGCAAAAACAAGACCGGGAGCTGACTGTGGCTCAGATCATGAAATCCTTATTGCAAAATTCAGACTTAAATTGAAGAAAGTGGAGAAAATCACTAGACCATTCAGGTATGACCTAAATCAAATCCCTTACGACTACACAGTGGAAGTGAGAAATAGATTTAAGGGACTAGATCTGATAGACAGAGTGCCTGATGAAATATGGACAGAGGTTCTTGACACTGTACAGGAGACAGGGATTAAGACCATCCCCATGGAAAAGAAATGCAAAAAAGCAAAATGGCTGTCTGAGGAGGCCTTACACATAGCTGTGAAAAAAAGAGAAACAAAAAATAAAGGAGAAAAGGAAAGATATTCCCATTTGAATGCAGAGTCCAAAGAATAGCAAGGAGAGATAAGAAAACCTTCCTTAGTGATCAATGCAAAGAAATAGAGGAAAACAACAGAATGGGAAAGACTAGAGATCTCTTCAAGAAAATTAGAGATACCAAGGGAACATTTCATGCAAAGATGGGTTCACAAAAGGACGGAAATGGTATGGGTCTAACAGAAGCAAAAGGTATTAAGAAGAGGTGGCAAGAATACACAGAAAAACTGTAAAAAAGATCGTCAAGACCCAGATAATCATGATGGCGTGATCACTCACCTAGAGCCAGACATTCTGGAATGTGAAGTCAAGTGGGTCTTAGAAAGCATCCCTACGAACAAAGCTAGTGGAGGTGATGGAATTCCAGTTGAGCTATTTCAAATCCTAAATGATGATGCTGTGAAAGTGCTGCACTCAATATGCCAGCAAATTTGGAAGACTCAGCAGTGGCCACAGGACTGGAAAATGTCAGTTTTCAATCCAATCCCAAAGAATGCTCAAACTACCATACAATTGCACTCACCTCACACAGTAGTTAAGTAATGCTCAAAATTCTCCAAGCCAGGCTTCAGTAGTACATGAACTGTGAACTTCCAGTTGTTCAAGCTGGATTTAGAAAAGGCAGAGGAACCAGAGATCTAATTGCCAACATCTGCTGGATCATCAAAAAAGCAAGAGAGTTCCAGGAAAACAGCTATTTCTGCTTTATTGACTACACCAAATTCTTTGACTGTGTGGATCACAATAAACTTGGTAAAATTCTGAAAGAGATGGCATACTAGACCACCTGACCTGCCTCTTGAGAAACCTGTATGCAGGTCAGGATGGAACAGTTAGAACTGGACATGGAACAACAGACTGGTTCCAAATAGGAAAAGGAGTGCGTCAAGGCTGTATATTGTCACCCTGCTTATTTAACTTCTGTGCAGAGTACATCATGAGAAACACTAGGCTGGAAGAAGCAGAAGCTGGAATCAAGATTGCCAGGAGAAATATCAATAACCTCAGATATGCAGATGACACCACTCTTATGGCAGAAAGTGAAGAGGAACTAAACAGCTTCTTGATGAAACTGAAAGAGGAGAGTGAAAAAGTTGGCTTAAAGCTTAACATTCAGAAAACTAAGATCATGGCATCTGGTCCCATCACCTCATGGGAAATAGATGGGGAAACAGTGTCAGATTTTTGGGGGTTCCAAAATCACTGCAGATGGTGACTGCAGCCATGAAATTAAAAGACGCTTACTCCTTGGAAGAAAAGTTATGACCAACCTAGACAGTATATTAAAAGCAGAGACATTACTTTGCCAACAAAGGTCCGTCTAGTCAAGGCTATGGTTTTCCCAGTGGTCATGTATGGATGTGAGAGTTGGACTGTGAAGAAAGCTGAGCGCAGAAAAATTGATGCTTTTGAAATGTGGTGTTGGAGAAGACTCTTGAGAGTCCCTTGGACTGCAAGGAGATCCAACCAGTTCATCCTAAAGGAGATCAGTCCTGGGTGTTCATTGGAGGGAGTGATGCTGAAGCTGAAACTCCAGTACTTTTGCCACCTCATGCGAAGAGTTTACTCATTGGAAAATACTCTGATGCTGGGAGGGATTTGGTGCAGGAGGAGAAGGGGACGACAGAGGATGAGATGGCTGGATGGCATCACCGACTTGATGGACATGAGTTTGAGTAAGCTCCGGGAGTTGGTGATGGACATGGGGGCCTGGCGTGCTGCGATTCATAGGGTCGCAAAGAGTCGGACACAACTGAGCAACTGAACTGAACTGCATGGAAAATATGTAGTGTATGCTATTACTTAATGTTTGGAAGAAAACAATTAACTTGTTTTAATGCATAGTAATCTTCATGTTTATATTTGCTATTTTCCTAATCTCAATCTCTGTTCATATTAACATTTTTCTGCTTTTTTCATCAGGTATTTTGGAATGCCCTTTATATTTAGTCACTGTGCCACATGCTAGATTCTAATAAGTTATTTTTTTTAATCCATTTGTTAAATGCATTTCAATCTCACTTCAAATTAGTCACATATCAAATAATATTTATCTGGTGTATTCTAGTTTTTGTAATTATATGCCATATACCTGTTACTCATTTTTAAAGATATATATAAGCAGTAACAATATGTGATGAAGCAATTAAAGAAACTAACAAGCTAGTAAACATGATTAAAATATTTTGAGGATTAAAAAACTTCCTGGAATGCATTTATCACTAAAATAATTCATTGAGGTTGGATTATAATGCATGAAATTTCCATTTAAGTCAATAGAGAGCTGGGTAACAGATTTTATTTAATCCCTTCTATTTATTAGCATATTGTCAAACTTTCCAAAGCTGAAAAAAATACTGTGTTACAATACAGTTTTATTAGTACTCTAATTCATATTATTTTAATCTAATTACATAAGACTCCTATTAGGGATGGGAGAGGTAATATTGACTGTAAATAAACAAGAACAGAAAAAAGATAATTTAGTTCTCCTAGTCCTTTTAATTAGTAATTTTAAAAATGCAAGTAGATGTATGGCTGTGCTGTGCTTATTCACCCAGTCATGTTTGACTCTTTGTGATCCTATGGAATGTAGCCCACCAGGCTCCTCTGTCCATAGGGATTCTCCAGGCAAGAATACGGGAATGAGTTGCTATGCTATCCTCCAGGGGATCTTCCCAACCTAGGGATCGAACCCAGGTCTGCCGCACTGCAGGCGGATTCTTTACTGTCTGAAGCGGATTCTTTACTGTTGGATTCTTTACCATGGAAGCCCAAGAATACTGGACTGGGTGGCCTGTCCCTTCTCCAGGGGATCTTCCCAACCCAAGAATCAAACAGGGGTCTCCCGCATTGCAAATGGATTCTTTGCCAGCTGAGCTACCAGGGAAGCTCACAAATAGATATAGGTAATCTTAAATTCTAACACATATTTGGAAGAATTGATTATAATGATTGATATATAGATTCCAGGTGATTTGTATACAGAGCTCAGAAGTTTGGGCTTTCTCATTGTGCATTAGAGGTGGTAGTCGGGGATAGCTTCATAGGTGTGGGATCAATCCAATAGCACAGAACTCTGTGCAGTGTCCCCACAATGGGAATTTAACACTGTGGACACTGGTAATTCTGAATAACTTCTATCCTTGAATTTGTGCTTTGCAAGTGAAGTCTGATGGAAGATGTTAACATGCACCAGTGGCCTTGCTAGCATGCTAATCCATTTCTAGCTCCTCTGGGTCTCTCCTGATGGGTTCAGGCTGCACCTACCCTCAGAGCCTCCCTTGTCCTGCCCTTCACCTGCCCCATCACCATTCTTTCCTGCACCTTGGTGAACCCTGAGTTGAAGGGGAAAGAGGTATAGGAGGAAGACAGTAGCGAGTGGGCTTATGTCCTGCGATCCATGGGACAAGTCTGTGAGCCCAGGAAGGATTGGAAAGGGCCAGGGACACTTTGGGGTAGGACATTCCAGCAGCTGTCCTCACCCAGGCTGGCACTGCCAAAGGCTTTGGCAGTGAATGTGGGGGAGGGAGCTTCTCACCCTTCTCTTTAGGGTCCCTGGTGCACCGGAGTCTGAGAGTGACTAATGTGCCCCAGAGAGTGCATACGCGGAATTACAGGGTGGGGTCACGGTGTGCTTGTGAAGGGTCTGCATTTACCCAACAAGTGTCCTTATATGCAAAGGCGAATGCTGTTAAATAATAAATTAAATAAATCAAAATTACAAGTCATAAGAGAGACTCAAAAAGAGAGAAAAATGTAACGGCAACTTTCCCCTTTTTTTTTAAATGGAGATTCCCACATTTTCATTTTATACTGAGTCCTGCATATTATGTAGGACTGGTAGTAATTATATTACTGGTAGTAATACAGTTGTTCTCAAGAAAATATAACTCCTAAACTACAAGAACCTCTAACATTGTATGTGACCTTTCATGAATTTTTAATGCTTTTAATATATTGCCTATTTAACTATTCATATTATTCCTATAAGTTAGGTTGCTTAAATGTTACTGTTCTTTGTACTGTGAACTTGGGGAGGCAGAGTGCATGCCTATTTTGACTGACTCTATTTTTTGTGAAAAAAGTGGATATGCGTGTTGAAGGAGTGAATGAATGAATCAACAAATATCTCCCTATATCAATCATTAAAAATAAATTATATAAAATAAATACATTACCCAAGTTCTTTCATGTTGTAATACAGATAATTGAGATTAAGAGTTATGATGACTCCAAAAATTCTTTATAACTCTACACTTTGCTGCTTCATACTTAGCTTTTAAAAATTTGGAGAGCAACAATGTTACTTTTCTTCCCAACTCTAACTGCCCAGACTTTGAGGCTCACTGATGTTCCAAAGATGTGAATGATTTGAAAACCTGATTTAGAGATGCAAGTAAGGAGCAGCATCATGCCCATACAAAGAAGAGGAAAATAGCAGATTCATAGATGGAAGAAAATCCAAAACAAAACCAAATCAGAGAGAGACAAAGACAGATAATTTTCCATTTTTTGTAGCTATGTAGGTACAGTGATAAATCTTGTAAATCTTACCTGCAATTTGCCATTCATTTGTTCACTGGTTCCCTGCAAATAAACAACAAATACCTCAAAGCCATATGAATTCCTTATGCTGTTTCTGGAAGTTGGTTCATGTACTGAGGGAGCATATCTGTATTCAAAACTATCGGGTGGAGAGGGAGGTGGGAGGGGGGATCGGGATGGGGAATACGTGTAAATCTATGGCTGATTCATATCAATGTATGACAAAAAAATAAAAAGAAAAAAAAAAACTAATAGATCGTGCTTCTTTTTTCTTTACTCTGTTTTCCTCTGACAGGTACAAAATCTTCCAAATGATTGTGTCAACTCTGATCTGCATCTCTTATTCCCCTTCTTATCCTTTCTCAAAGCAGCCACTGAGACATCTATGTGTGTCTTCTTTATTGTGACTGATTCTTCTAGTGTTCAAGGTTTTTACCCCACGCTTTCCTCCTATCCAGGCTCTCCCTTCTCCTATGTTCTCTCCAGAGCTAGCCCTGTTACTCTTGAATTTACACCTTTTATTATTGTGAATAAAATGGATGGTAGCATGAAATCATTAGAAAATAAAAACCAGCAAGTTATACAGAATTATCCTGTTAATATTGCACATAATATCTGAATCAGAGCTTTAAATAAAGTTGACTATGATGTACAGTACAGGTAGAATAAGAGAGTTTAAATAAAAAAGAAATGCCAAATCGGAAGCACTCAGAACTGCTCTGATAGAGGGACTCAGAGCTTAGTGGTGGTCATGGTGGTTTAGTTGCTAAGTTTTGTTTGACTCTTGTGATCCCGTGGCGGGGAGCTCACCAGACTCCTCTGTCCATGGGATTTCCCAGGCAAGAATACTGGAGTAGGTTGCCATTTCCTTCTCCTCCAGTAGATCTTCCAAACCCAGAGATCTAACCCAGATCTCCTGCACTGAATGCAGATTCTTTACCAACAGAGGCACCAGGGAAGCCCAAATAGAGCTCAACGGGGCCTCATTTTTTTTTTTTTTCCATACTACATAAAGATCAGAAAAGCCACCTCACACTTAACTTTAAATCTAGAAATATTCTTAAAGTGAATATTGTGGGCTGCCAGTAAAAATGATGAATGAGAATTAGCATTCAACTTCAAAGGTTAGAATGGCAGATAGGTAATTAGTTCATTCCAACTTTCAAATTTATCTGTGTTATACAGAACAAGTAAGAAGTGATTCACAATTATGACTTTCTAAATTTTGACACTGGAAGAATTCTTTTAAATAGCTTCACCATGTAGTGTATTGGAACCACTTTAATGGAAGTCTGAGAGAAGAATAAAGATCACCTAACAAAAAAGGAAATGACTGATAAAATAGCTTCAACTTCATAGGGATGGCCATGGTTGAACCAGTGATGCATTATTATTATCCAATCTTCTACTAGAAGTGGGGAGTGCTCGTTAGGGTGGGACATATTTTAATACTTGAATTCCAAGAAAGTCAGTCAGTCAGATAATAAGTAATAATGGAAATCAAATGGCAGTGTCCTGAATTTAGATAACTGAGTTATAGCTATATTTTTAGCCAATAACTGACAACAGTAGCAATATATGCAGTGGTTTGTTATTGGTTTTAGACAAAATTATTCATTCTTTCCTCTTTTTTGACAGTACCACTTGATTTTCACTTCTTAAATTACCTATTCACATTGTGAACAACATTAGTGGAACTGTCATTAGAGCTGAGTTGCCCACCCTTGTAGCGTAACAGAGGCTGCCTAATTTTTTTCACAAATACTTCAGAACATACAAATTTACAAGGAGAGTCAGAAAACCATTCAAAACTTATGCCAGCATCATGGGTCGGAGGAAGACAATAAATCAAAAATTATTTTGCTTGTAACTAGGAAAGTAAATATTTGAAACCAGAAGAGCCAACTACCAAGCCTATGCCTGGTCTAAGATCAAGTGGAGACTGTGCAGAAAAGGAGAAAAATAGCAAAGGTTTAGACATTGCAGTGAGAGGATCTCCTGAACAGAGAAGTATTGGAAACATATCTGAGGACACTGGTTGTTAGAGGATTGAAAAGAAGAGATTTTAAAGCAGGTGGGGGGGGGGGGGGGGGGGAAAGCAGGCAGAAGCAAGGTGACTGACCTGCAAATGCATGGTTAAGGAGAGGGATGTGGCATGGAACAGAGATGCAATCATTAGAGGTTCAATTACAGAGAAGAAGCATATACTCAAAAATACCTTTTTCATAGGGATGGAAAGATATGTCTGAAAACAGTAACTATACTCCTGCAAAGATAAGTAAATAACTTTCTTGTTGTATTAATGTGATGAATTAGTAAGATTTTCTCTTGTGTTGCTTATGTGCAATTCAGGTGTACTGGTTTATGTTAGTACACTGAAATTGTGGTGGCCTAAATAACTGGTTGATTAAAATGTTCTTCTCATTGTCAATGTGGTGAAAACAAGTATGATAGCTTTAATTTCTTATCTTTGATTTGACCTAACAATAAGAAGAAAATTTAAAACAGCCACAGAAGAACTTGACTTAACACTGCCACAAATACAGAAAAAGTAAAAATAAAACCACCACATGAACAAAATAGTATTTGTGAGAAACATGCTCACCAGTGCAAAACCAAGGGTTGAACTTGGAGACCAGAAACACAGTGACAGTGGGACATTTAATGATGGTCTTGCAAGACTGGGTCTTGTATGATCAGATGTCTGGAGGGCAGGCACACCCAGGACAGTTACAGCAAGCACTCCTGTTCCCTGATACACAGATCCCTCCCCAGTTCCTCATTGGCTGAGTACTATAGGGTTACAATCTTACTTGGGTGTCCCCTAAGTCTCATGGTGTATTCTTTCTTCTTCCTTCCTATCCTAAGTCTACATTTCTCAATGAGTACTTTAGTTTATCCCTTCCCAACCCTCCGGTTAGCTTAGGGTCTCTCCAGGTGTAAGCTGTTAAGCAAGACGAGGTTGCCAGTAATTTTCAAAGACAAAACTAGCTAGCTCTGAGGGGAAAACTGTTTGTTAATAATTTTCCACCCAAGGCCAGCTACTTCGCCCTGAAAATGGACCACTTCAAGTTGCATTTCTTACAGTATTTAGTAGAGATTTGTTGTGCATGCAAGAATGGTTGTGAACTGGGAACTCTGAAATCAAAAGTTGAATGAAACTTAGAGGTATATTGTTGTCAGACAATGAAGTGAGAATGCAAAGACTGTTTATTCTATAAAATGATCAGTTATAAATTAGAGTTTGTATACTGATAGGGGATTGATTGAAAGTGGTTACCACATGCTAATTTGAAGGAAGGAATAGTTGCATTTATGATTTTCAGAGGGATTTAAAAGAACTATTCCAAGTTACACATCCCTTATTTTGCAGACTAAGCTAAATTGTTTCACTTAGGTGTCTTCAACTGATTTTGTCTGCTCAGGGAATCTTCAAATTTGGTGTCCTTTTTGTATTTTACTTTAATCACACATAAAACTGAATCCAAACCAGTAAAATTGAATTTTTACTGTATTCATTCAATCTTCTCATTAACTAATATGGCATCCTAACTTGAAGTCAACACAAGAGGGTCAATCTGAAAGATTAGAAAGATAACCATGATTTTAACCAACCCCCACTACTCTAAGTTATCATGTTGTCCCAAGTATTAAAAATATTTTGTCCTAAATAGACATTTCTCCAAAGAAGACATATAGATGGCCAATAAGAACATGAAAAGATGCTCAACATCACTAATTGTTAGAGAAATACAAATCAAAACTAAATGAGGTATCACTTCACATCAGTCAGAAAAACCATCATCAGAAAGTCTACAAATAGTAAATATTAGACTCTAAATTTGAGTTTAGGATTAGCATATACACACTACTATATATAAAACAGATGAAAAACAAGGACTCACTGTATACCACAGGGAACTATATTCAGCACCTTATAATAACCCATAATGGAGAATAATCTGAAAAAGAATATGTATATTATGTATGTATAACTGAATCACTTTGCTGATATATATATATATATATATATACCCACACACACACACATATGTATGTGTATATGGCTCAATATATGCATATATATATATATGTATATACACATATGTGTTTACATTAGTTCTAAAAAAATAAAATACTGAAATAATGCCATTTACAGCAACATGGATAAACCTAGGTATTATTGTACCAGGGGCTTCCTTAATGGCTCAGATGGTAAAAAATCTGTCTCAATTCAGGAGATCCAAGTTCAATCCCTGGGTTGGGAAGATACCCTGGAGAAAGGAATGGTAGCCCACACCAGTGTTCTTGCCAGGAAGTTTCATGGACAGAGAGCCTGGTGGGCTACAGTCTATGGGGTCACAAACAGACCCAACTGAGAGAACTCTCATATTTTCACTTTCAAGTGAAGTAAGGAAAAGAAAAAGAAATATTATATTATAATGCTCTTATGTGGAATCTAAGAAGATAACACAGATAAACTGACTTAAAAAACAAAAGTAGACTCAGGCATAGACAACAAATTTACAGTTGATAAATGGGATAATTTAGGAGTTTAGGACTAACATATACATACTACTATATGTAAAATAGATCATCAGTAAGGACCTATTGTATAGCCTAGGGAAGTATATTCAATATCTTGTAATAACCTTAAATGGAAAAGAATCTGAAAAAGAATGCATATATTCTGAATCAGTCTCCTATACACCTGAAACTGTAAATCAACTTACTTCAATTTAAAAAGTTAAAATAATTTCAAAAATATATATTACCTTTAATGAAGAAAATATCTGGATGTTTCTAATAACTCATTCTACATTTTATCACTAAATTAATATTTACAAAGAAAATAGCCATTTTGTCTTCATTAAAATAATTAAAATGTACTGTGAAAATAAATGCAAATATTTCATGAACATAAACCTATTTTTCCCAGCAGCAAATCATATCAGATATTTTCAGCAAAAATACATCTGATACTTTGATATTTTAATTTTCCTACTGGTGTTCTTGACATAATAATAGTGAAAAAATAGTATTTACAAGTGTGCTCTATACCTGGGTGCATTTGCTTTACTGACAGCTCAAGTTTCATGTAAAACCAAGAAATCAAAAGTGAAAGTAAACTTTCAGTAAATCTTTTAAATGCTCTCATAATTTTTAAACATTTATTTGCCAAAATATTAATATCTATATTATATATCACATTAATTTTAAATAATGGATGTCATTGATATTCCAAAGAATTTTCTTTCCAAGACAATCATAAGTGAAAGGACCATATTATTAATAATATAGTCATATTATACTATTTAAGAGGAGTGCCAAAATGATATACCATTATACTATAAAAATTACACACATACTCATACCTGTCAAAATGCAATTTGTGATTCTGAGTAATGTTCTGAGCAGGATTATGTTGTAAGTAAGTAATGAATATAAATTCTTCACCTTATATACCAACTATATCAGACATATATATGATACATTCCTATTTTACAGATGGGAAACCTGAGGCAGAGAGGCCGAACAACTCCTCCAAGCTCATATAACTAAGAAAGTGAATTCTGGATTGGAATCCAGAAATCCAGTCTCAAAAGATCATCATTTTACCATTATCTATTCCCTGATAGCTCAGTTGATAAAGAATCTGCCTGCAATGCAGGAAACCCTGGTTCGATTCCTGGGTTGGGAAGATCCCCTGGAGAAGGGATAGGCTACCCACTCCATTATCCTTGGGCTTCCCTTGTGGCTCAGCCGGTGAAGAATACGCCTGCAATGTGGAAGATCTGGGTTCGATCCCTGGGTTGGGAAGATTCCCTGGAGAAGGGAAAGGCTATCCACTCTAGTATTCTGGCCTGAAGAATTCCATGAACTGTATAGTCCATGGGGTCACAAAGAGTCTGACACGACTGAGTGACACTTTCACTTTCATTGACAATGATTGAAATTACACACAAGCATATCAATGTACAAAATGATATAGAGGCACAGAAAGAAGGTTTAGTATATTTTCTAGGATAAAAAGCAATAAGTTGTGCATTGAGGCTTAAGGCAGCAGAATATTTTAATTTACGTTTCCTTACAATAATCCTTTAAAAGTGAGATTAATCTTATTTGTATTTTCATGATCTTGCAAAGGATATGAAATATTAACATCAGAAAGTAGTTTCAAGAACAAGAATACATTTTGTCACACCCACTACATCTAGCCAGTATGATATATTGTGATACCATGTTACATTTTTATGTTTTGTGGCAAATTTCAATACACCTGTAAGTTAACCCAACTTGATATCATGCATTCCCAAAGACTTCAGGTATGTATTGAGATAATGTAGTCTATTCATCCTTGATGATTTGCTTGTGTACAGTATATCATCACTTTATCAAGCACTATTTTGCCTCATTGCATTGATTGATAACCATTTTCATGCTTTAAATATATTTTTTAATCCCTGGATGCCACTAAAAAGCTATTATATTTTTAAATTCATGAATCCAATCGTTCTATATATACTTATCATTTAATTACATTTGTAAATGATATTTTCATTATATTACTTCTCTAGCAGCTTTACAACTAACAGAAGGAAATAAATATTGCATTCAGATAGTGACAATAGTAAAGAAAGACAACAAAATAGATGCAAATATTTGTTTGCAATTGTTTTACAGGAATTTTTTTTAAATCCAGGAAAGATGTTTCAGAAACATGTCAACATATGGATTTAAATCTTTAAGCAGTGTCTCACTTTATGCTTCAGGTCCCAAGTGTTGACTAATGTTTTCTGAAAAAAGCCAGATAGTAAATATATCAAGCTTATAGACCAAGAAACAAAATTGAGACTATCATATACAAGGGCTTACACAATCACTTATAATGGGTCTTTTTAAAATGTTAAAATAAAACAAAACATTCCTAACTCACAAAAGAGGGGTCATATTGACTTGGCCATCAGCATAAGTCTGCCAACTCCTAAACAAGAGATTAGCTCAAAAAGCAAATTAGCAGTCTCCTCCATTGACATAAAGAAAGAAAAATTTCCCTTTGCCTTGCCTCAAGGATAAATTCTTATTTTGGTTGACACAATATTTTTAAAACTGCCCAAATTATTTTATAAAATATAAAAATACAGTCTTTTGTGTTTTCTTTTTGTATTTAAAAGTAAAACCTTGTCTTTGTCTCCAAAATCTGAAATCAATAATTTATGATGAAAACATAATATTTTATTGTGTATGATTATATTCATTCTGTAACATCATGACCAAAAATACACTCAAAATGGATTAAAGACCTAAATGTGAGACCAGATACTATAAAACTCCTTGAGAAAAACATAGGCAGAACACTCTTTGACATAAATCTCAGCAATATCTTTTTGAATCTGTCTCCTAGAGTAATGGAAACAAAAACAAAAATAAACAAATGGAACCTAATTAAACTTAAAAGTTTCACACAGCAAAGGAAAACATAAACAAGACAAAAAGAAAACCTACAGAATAGAAGAAAATATTTGCAAACAATGCAAGTGACAATGGACTAATCTTCAAAATATACAAAGAATCACACTGTCCAAGGTCAAATAAGCAACAATCCAATCAAAAACTAGGCAGAAAGTTTAAAAAGACATTTCTCCAAAGACAGATGACCAAAGGCTAATGGGAAGATGCTCAACTTTAATTATTAGAGATATGCAAATCAAAACTACAATGAGGTATTACCTCATATACCAATCATGAATGGCCATTATCAAAAATATCTACAAGCAATAAAATACTGGAGAGGGTGTGGAGAAAAAGGAACTTTCTTTCACTGTTCATGGGAATGTCTATTTGTACAGCCACTAAGGAGAATAGTATGGAGGTTCTTTAAAAAACTAAAAATAAAGTTACCATGTGATCCAGCAATCCCACTCCTGGACATACATTCAGAGAAAATATAACTTGAAAATAAACATGCACCTCAATGTTCATTGAAGCACTATTTACAATAACCAAGATGTAAAAACAACCTAAGTGTCCATTGACAGATGAATGTATAAAGATGAAAACAAACATAGACATAGAAAACAAACTTGTGGTTATTAAATGGGAAGAGGGATAAATTAGGAGTTTGTGATTAAAATATGCACACTACTATATATAAAACAGATAATCAACAAGAACTTATCGTATAGCATAGGGAACTATAATTAATATCTTGTAATAGCTTATAATGGAAGAGAATGGAAAAAAGAATATATATATGACATATATGAAAGTGAAAGTGGCTCAGTCGGGTCCGGCTTTTCCCAACCCAATGGACTATACAGTCCATGGGATTCTCCAGGCCAGAATACTGGGGTGAGTAGCCTTTCCCTTTTCCAGAGGATCTTCCCAACCCAGGGATTGAACCCAGGCCTCCCACATGGCAGGCAGATTCTTTGTTGGCTGGGCCACAAGGGAAGCCCAAGAATACTGAAGTGGGTAGTCTATCCCTTCTCCAGGGTATCTTCCCAATCCAGGAGTCAAACTGAGGTCTCCTGCATTGCAGACAGATTCTTTACCAACTGAGCTATCAGGTAAGTCATATGACATACATATATATACTGATATATATGTATAACTAAATCACTGCATTATAAATATGAAACTAATATTGCAAAACAACTATATTTCAATAACATTTTTACACAGTAAAAACATACATTTATAATATTCTAAAAATAATTCATTTCATAAATCTTCATATCAAAGTTTTTTAACTGTGTAGGAAGAAATAATTAATACATTATTACTATGTTTTTAATTAATTCAAAGTTCAGCTATGTCTTGTGGTGTCTGGGGCTAAATGGAAAGTCTAAGTTCCATGCAACATTGTAAACTATTCATTTTCTTTTTTAAACTACTTGGATTGTTTATTATTATTTTATTTTTTTAATATTTTATTGTTATTGTTACTTATATTGTTTATTGTTTGTATTTAAAGAAGTTGATATTTTCCATAAAATCATAATAGGTGTGCTATAAATATTTACTCTGTCTCTTGACACTTGAGGAAAACTTTTCAATAAATATGTCCTTTTGCAAAGAGATCAGACTCATTGAATTATTGATCGCTAAAACTATAATTGGAAAAACACAATCTATAGTAAATTCCTACCATTGTGCTGAAAAGTTTCCACTTTTAAATGAGTCTGTCTTTGTAAGGATAAGAGATTTAAATCTGTACTATGTCACTAGTGATATTGAGATGTATCTTAGTTAAAATGATAACAAAATATTCACATTTTGCTAACATTTCTTAAATGATGGTATGTATACTAAATGAACAGCTGATATTTTCTACCAAAATGTGAAATGATTTCACACTGTTAAATTGAGAAAAATTAATTTTTAAAAATATAAAAATACAATTAATATAATAATAATAACAAAGTAAAATACAATTTTTGCATCTTTCAAATTTGTAGAAAATTTCATATAAAATATATTCTATACAAATATGAAACTACAAGATACTTTAAATACATATAATATTTAGTAATGTAAATTATGCACGCAATATGTAAAAGCATTAAAGAAAATATTTAAATACTCCTATTTCTAATCCAGTTTAATACATTAGAAAGAATCCATAGCTCTTGGTAGTACTGGAACGGGTAGCCATTTGTCCTCCAGAGGATCTTCTTGACCCAGGGATTGAACCCACATTTGCATCTCCTGCATTGCAGGAGGATTTTTTTTCCTGTTGAGTCATCAGGGAATCCTCTTATATATTTATAATTTGTACTAATTTTTATTCAATAACTTTTCTCAAGCAGGTACCTGTACATTTATTTTGTTCTTAGATAAAAACTATTATTTTATAAAGAAAAATCAGAATTTTTGAACTAAATATTATTACTAGATAAAAAAAGGACTACAGAGTCTATTTATTAACACATTTTACTAATAAAAATGTTTTTAAAATTATACCACAGAATAATGTATTTAAAATGTCATCTAATTCCATTAAATATATCTTAAGTGAATAAGATCTATTTTCTTAAATAGGGAGCAGTATATTTCACAATGATTGAGTAACATGCCCTGATCTATTGAAGATGGCATTCACAAAAACCATTAGATACCATTTACCCCATCTCATACTATTTATTATTTCCCTGTGCTCCCATAAGCCCCAGTCTGATTTCCCATGTCATATGTGCAATATCCTTTTAGTCATCATATGAAATGTATATTTGATTGATTGGCAGAGGATGCAACTGAACTGCCACTCAAATGCTCTCCATTTAGAAAACAGGAAAAAGAATAATTTGAAAAATTGGAAAGCTAAAATACAAGCCTTAAGCAAGCCTAATATATTTCAGCAGTTCTTAGGAAATAAGAATTTAACTTAGGTATTCACCAGTAATGTACTTCTTGCAATAATCTCATATAGTCATAACGTGCTGATTGTTAAATGATCTAATCATATTCTTCCAGAATATATTCTATTTAAAAAGTGGAAGATGTATGCTAGGGGTGCAACTTTACTCATGATGTTAACAACTTCAAGTTACATATAAAATATCTTTTGTGATTTTAAATCTGAGTTCATTGTCAACTGAATATTTATTTGTTTGTAAAACCCCAGACCAAAAAAAAAAAAAAAAAACCCAGTCAGTATAAGAGGAGAAAGAAAGAAACTATATATTTTGAACTAACTATACTGGACATAAATTTAGAGCCAAGTATTGGGCGTCCCTAGTGGATCAGATTGCAAAGTGTCTACCTGCAATGCGGGAGACCTGGGTTAGACTCCTGGGTCAGGAAGATTCCCCTGGAGAAGGAAATGGCAACCCACTCCAGTACGCTTGCCTGGAAAATTCCATGGATGGAGGAGCCTGGTAGGCTACAGTCCATGGGATCACACAGAGTCAGACATGACTGAGCAACTACACACACACACACAAAATTATTTACAAATGAAAATATAAATGCTTCATTTTATATTTATAATATTCTACAATATCATAAAGTGCTTGTCTCCATTTTACCCAGGTTATCTCATAGAAAGGATGAGGGTTTTTTTGTTTTTGTTTTTTAAGGATGAGGTTTAAGGCATGAGAGATCTCTTTTTGAATTACAAATAACTTTTAGAAAGTCTCCAAAGTATGATACAGCATTCAGCTTTAGTAAAATTAAGTAAAGAGATGGTGATTGCAGCCATGAAATTAAAAGACACTTATTACTTGGAAGGAAAGTTATGAGCAACCTAGATAGCATGTTAAAAAGCAGAAACAAACAAAAAAAAAAAGCAGAAACATTACTTTGCCACCAAGGTCTGTCTGGTCAAGGCTATGGTTTTTCCAGTGATCATGTATGGATGTGAGAGTTGAACTGTGAAGAAAGCTGAGCGCAGAAAAATTGATGCTTTTGAAATGTGGTGTTGGAGAAGACTCTTGAGAGTCCCTTGGACTGCAAGGAGATCCAACCAGTCCATCCTAAAGGAGATCAGTCCTGGGTGTTCATTGGAAGGACTGATGCTAAAGTTGAAACTCCAATACTTTGGCCACCTCAAGCGAAGAGTTGACTCATTGGAAAAAACCCTGATGCTGGGAGGGATTGGGGGAAGGAGGAGAAGGGGACGACAGAGGATGAGATGGCTGGATGGCATCACCGACTCAATGGACATGAGTTTGGGTAAACTCTTGGAGTTGGTGATGGACAGGGAGGCCTGGTGTGCTGCGATTCACGGGGTTGCAAAGGGTCGGACACAACTGAGCGACCGAACTGAACTAAACTGAATGTATCAAAAGCAGCAGAAAAGTGGACAACTGCAATAGATAGTAAAAACATCAATAAAATAATGCAATTGAAAGATTAGGCCTCTTCAACAAACAGAACTACCTCTTAAACATGAAGAAAGACATGAAATAAGTGTAGAAATATATGAAATTGAAAAATCACTGGATTTGGCAGATAGAACTAAAATGAAAATTGTCTTAGCTCAGGCAACTATACAAAATACCATAAACCAGATGGCTTAAACAATAAACATTTCACATGCTTCCATAGCCGGGATGTCCAAGATCAAGGAACAAGCAGATTTGGTTCTTGGTGAGAATCTTTTCCTGGCTTTCAGACAGCCATGTTCTCATTCAGCCCGCAAATGGCAGAGGGGGAAACAGAAGAGAGAAAGAGAGAGACAAGGGGTAGAAAGAACTCTGGTCTCACTTCTCCTTACAAAGACACATATCCCATAGTAAGATCCATAATCGCATGATCTCATGTAAACCTATTTAATTCCAAAGGTCCAACCTCCAAACACCATTACACTGGGAGTTAGTACTTCAACACAGGAATTTGGGGGAGGCCAGAGTAGTCATTCAGTCCCTGAAAAATAGGATAGTGCATTACACACCACAAATTTTCTGGGTGGTGGAGGTTCTGATGAGTAAATCCTCATCCAGATTCAAAAAATATACTGGGAGCATGAGATAAACTCTACCCCTGTTGCAGGCTTTGAACCTGGAGAATGGAGGTTGTGAACCAAGAAATGCCCTGATCTGTAAAAGCTAGGCATAGTGCTCAGGGAACAGCCAGAAGAAAATGGGGATCTTGGTCCTGTAACTACAAGAGAATAAAATCTGCTGACAACTTTATTGGGTAAGGACATGGACTCTTTCTTAGAAAATCTAGAAAGAAAGAAGACTGCAGGCACTTTGACTTTAGTGCAGTGAGACCCTGGTCAGAACATCCAGAAAAATATAGAGAATCATGAGATAGAAATGTGTGCCTGTTTAAACCACTGCGTCATGGTGAAAGGTGTTACAGTGGTAAGGAAAACCCACCTGCCAATGCAGGAAACACAAAAGATGCAGGTTCGATCCCTGCATTAGGAAGATCCCGTGGAATATTTGATGGCAGCCCACTCCAGTATTCTTGCCTGGAAAATACCATAGACAGAGAAGATTGGTGGGCTACCATCCATAGGGTTACAAAGAATTGGAAAGGACTGAGCGATTGAGCACACTAGAAAACTAATATATATACTTACAGAGGAAATACAATATATAAGATGCTTAACAATAAAATATGCTAGTATTCTTTATGTTTAAAAAATATTCAGTTTGTAAAATAAATATAGGCTCTTATGGAGAAATAAATCAGATGAAAATACTTACATGAGAATTTACATTCATCATTTTTGTGATTTTATTCATTCTATCTTGAGATAATTTCAAGCATACTGTACATTAACAAATTATGCAGAGTGGCTATGATCCACCAATCCATGTTGCTATGGCTTAAATATTGTAATACAGTTGACCCTCATAGGACATGAGTTTGAACTGCATAATTCTGCTTACATGTGAGTATTTTCAGTAAATACTTAGTACAGTACTACATGATCTGGAGTTGGTTGAATCTGAAGGTTCAGAACCTTGGGTACAGAGAACCACTTGTAAAGTTATCACAGGATTTTCCATTGCATGAAGGTCAGTAAACTTAACTTCTAAGTTGTTCAAGGGTCAACTTTATTTCCTTATATTTCCTTGAAATAAGAAAGTTTTTCAGTCATATTTGAAGTATTCAAACTAATCCTCCTCCTTTATTTCCCTACATTTATTGCATTCTGAATATGATGTTTACTTTTTTCATGTATATGTTAATATTTAGCTAAACATTTGCTAAATATATATTTATAAATCAGAAATAACATTACATTTTAGTAAATGTACTCTCTTCACTCATCACTATATAATTTGATAGAATATATGTTAGTAGATATGCTTCAATTTATGTTGATTTATGGTTGATAATGCAGCCATACCATTTTCTACTGATGGATGTTTAGAGTGTCTCAATATTTTTTGGTAATTAAAAATAATGTTGTAATAAATATTCACTTATTGGGCCTTTCACTTTGGACATATACAGAAGATTGTGTTTATGCATGTAACAAGATCATGGAAAAATCCGAATGAACTTTTTGTCCAACCCAATGTAAACAAAGGAGTAAAATTGTAAATCAAATGATATGCATATGTTCATATTTACTAGATATTAACAAATTGTTTTTCCAAGAGTCTTTATTATACATCCCACCAGCAAGTAGGACAATTCTTATTTTTTTAATCTGTCATCATTTGATTTTACTATTTATCTTAAAGTCTTCTGTGTTTGAAAATATGTATTAGTAGAATTTTCATTTCTCTGAAATCAAGTGAGGTGGGTTTTTAATTTTATTTTATCACTTCATTCATTTTCTACACACTGTCAGCTAATAACTTCTCTTCATTCTTTATAAGATGTCCCCCCTTCACACACACACTTTATTGATAGATGGATGATGAGAGAGAGAAAGAGAGATTCTGGATACCTATGCTTTGCTATTTATATGATACCTATGCTTTGCTATTTATATGAGCTACAATTATCATCTGTACATACATTTTATTGAGCTTTATCAGCAATATATTGGTTGGACATCTGTTTTGAATAAAGGCAAGTCAGTGCATCTATTCTTTGTTTTGTGAAATTTATTTATGGAGGAGAAATGCAGGATGTTGAAATGAAAGTGGATTGCTAGCCTGCTAGTCAGGAGGATAGGAGACAGGCTTAAGAAAGGCAATTTCTTCCAGGCTGCAATGCAACAAGACATATTTCTTGGCCACATGAGACACATGAGGAACTGAGACAGGAAGCTGGAGTTAAAGAAGGCACTTGTGACAGTCGTTGCTTACATCAAGGAAACTCTAAGTTAGAGATCACACTGGTGTGGTTTTTCTGAAGAACCTATAGAAAACACCCCAACAAAAGAAAGAAATTAGGATTTGAAATATGCCATAATTAGAAACCACAAGTGAAGAGCCAACTATCTCTGTCCATATGTCCTATACCATACCTCACTCTGTCCTCTTTTCCCAAATATGTTGAAGCCCAAAACAACTGCTAAAACATAGGATGACCTTAAGTGAGGAAAAAAGAAAAAACCAAACATGTTCTTGTTCCCATTGTGATTTTTCTGGTTCAGGATAGCCTTGAACTTCACTTAAACAGGTTTAGATTTTTCACATTTTCCTGGACTGTATTTTATGATTTGAACAAAAGACTATTTATTGTGTTCTGTTTACTGGCAAAAACATATGTTTCATCCTGGGTGAGAAAAACAAGAGAGAGTTAATGGCAGGATTGTTTTGCCAAAGAAGAAAGTTGTTTTTTGCTAGCACCCTATGTAGTTCAGTTCATTCAATAAACTGATCTATATGCATGAGCCAGAAGGCCACACACAGTGCCATGGTCTTTTTGTTCCAACAGAAGTTTACCAACATGTTTAATGAAGTTCTTTTAACTCTCTCAGGATGGAATTCCCTTAAGGAATGAAGGGATTATTTGAAGACATTCTCAAAACATTTGTGTCCTGCTACTTAAAACATTTGCTTTTGGAAATACTTTCAAAATCTTTCTATTCCTCAGAATGGAACTTAGCATGAAATGTATGAAAAATGAGATTTTTACATATGCCATGCCGTATTTGATGTTGTCTAGTTAGTTCTTGCCTAGGAGTAATGAACAAAATAATTTGATATTTATAGAATTTTGTTCACATTGCCACTTTCTATTGAAAATATAGTAAGTGTACTAATATCAGGCTTTGCTACACTGAATTAATTTGAAAAGTGATCAATATGATGGGTGATGACTTTGCGTCACTTTTTTTTTCATAAATATTCACAGTATCTTGGATCTCCAAGAGAATTTAGATGGTCCTCAAATGTCCAAATAATTACTTTCAGAGCCTACAAAAGGTTTCTCTGAGTCAAACTGTGTGTGTGTGTTCTTAGTTGTGTCTGACTCTTTGTGACCCTATGGACTGTAGCCTGCCAGGCTCCTATGTCCATGGGATTCTCCAGGCAAGAATACTGGAGTGGGTTGCCAAGCCCTCATCAAGGGGATTTTCCATGCCCAAGGATTGAACCTATGTCTCTTGCACCTCCTGCATTACAGGCAGATTCTCTACCACTGAGCTACTGGGGAAGCCCCAATTACATGTTTACATGCTTGCAATAGTGAGAAAAAAATTTCCCCAATTCCTTTAAAACACTAAAATATATCTAATTTGACCCAATTTAATATTGGCTTCTTCCAAGGAATAAATTCTACAGTGTATACTTTAACTTCTGGTACAAATTCATATATATATATATAGTCATATATATATATAAATTTAAATATATATTTTAAAGTCTGGTAAATAGTGACCTTAAAAAAAGAACATTTATTGTTTCTTTAAACATAAATCTGGGACCATTTTCTTTTTTTTCTCTTTGGATATTGACTATTTTTTCAATATAACTTTATGGTCATAAGATATTTTCCTGTGCTTTAGGTGTGTCATTAATATCATAGACAAGGAGGTGACTGCAGGAAGAGCACATTTTCTGCCAAATCTGTCCCTTTTAAATGCAGCAAAAATCTCTTCCAAACTCTTCCATGATGTTATTAAGACCTAATGGTCTGTTTCAAAGCAAGAGATTGAAGGAAAGGGAAAAGAAAAAGGATTGAGATGAAGAAATTATGTGTGTCTGTGTGCACGATTAAGATACAGATAGAAAAAATATGTATTTTGATTCATGCAGCTATTTAAATAATTCTACTTTAATGTTTGCTATGACCAGTACATTCCCTTGGCAAAACTCTATTAGCCTTTGCCCTGCTTCATTCTGTACTCCAAGGCCAAATTTGCCTGTTACTCCAGGTGCTTCTTGACTTCCTACTTTTGCATTCCAGTCCCCTGTAATGAAAACGACATCCTTTTTGGGAGTTAGTTCTAAAAGGTCTAGTAGGTCTTCATAGAATCGTTCAACTACAGCTTCTTCCACATTACCAGTGGGGGCATAGACTTGGATTATAGTGATATTGAATGGTTTGCCTTGGAAATGAACAGAGATCATTCTGTCAATTTTGAGATTGCATCCAGTACTGCATTTCGGACTCTTTTGTTGACTATGAGGGCTACTCCATTTCTTCTAAGGGATTCTTGCCCACAGTAGTAGATATAATGGTCATCTGAGTTAAATTCACCCATTCCAGAACATTTTAGTTCGCTGATTCCTAAAATGTCGATGTTCACTCTTGCCATCTCCGGTTTGACAACTTCCAATTTTCCTTTATTCTTGGGCTGCCATCTCCGGTTTGACAACTTCCAATTTTCCTTTATTCTTGGGCCTAGTATTCCAGGATCCTATTCAATATTGCTGTTTATAGCATCAGACCTTGCTTCCATCACCAGTCACATCCACAACTGGGTATTGTTTTTGCTTTGACTCCGTCTCTTCATTCTTTCTGGAGTTATTTCTCCACTGATCTCCAGTAGCATATTGGGCACCTACCGACCTGGAGAGTTCATCTTTCAGTGTCCTATCTTTTTGCCTTTTCATATTGTTAATGGGGTTCTCAAGGCAAGAATACTGAAGTGGTTTGCCATTCCCTTCCAGTGGACCACATTTTGTCAGAACTCTTCGCCATGACCCGTCCATCTTGGGTGGCCCTACACCAACTATGGCTCATAGTTTCACTGAGTTAGACAAGGCTGTGGTCCATGTGATTAGATTGGTTAGTTTTCTGTGATTGTGGTTTTCAGACTCTCTGCCCTCTGATAGAGAAAGATAAGAGGTTTATGGAAAATCCTTGATGGGATAGACTGACTGAGGGGGAAACAGACTGAGGGTCTGGTTATGATGGGCAGGGCCATGCTCAGTAAAGCTTTAATCCAATTTTGTGTTGTTGGGTGGAACTGTGTTCCCTCCCTGCTACTTACCTGGTGCCAAACTATGGTGGAAACAAGGAAGAAAATGGTGACCTCACTCAAACGATTCCATGCATGTATTGCTACACTCAGTGCCCCCAGCCCTTCAGCAGGCCACCACTGACACACGCCTCTGCTGGAGAACCTATGGGTCATAGCAAGAGACCAGTTCTCCGCAAGATAACATGCTGGTCGTAGCAAACATCCTCTTCCAACAACACAAGAGAAGACTCTACACATGGACATCTCAAGATGGTCAGTACCGAAAGCAGATTGATTATATTCTTTGCAGCCAAGGATGAAGAAGCTTTTATAAAGTAAGCAAAAATAAGACCAGGGGCTGACTGTGGCTCAGATCATGAACTCCTTATTGCTAAATTCAGACTTAAATTGAAGAAAGTAGGGAAAATCACTAGACCATTCAATTGAAAGAAAGAAAGTGAAGTTGCTAAGTCATGTCTGACTCTTTGCAACCCCATGGACTGTAGGCTCCTCTGTCCAGAAGATTCTCTAGGCAAGAATACTGGTTGGGTTGCATTTCCTTCCAAGGAATCTTCCTGACCCAGGGATCAAATTCGGGTCTCCTGCATCACAGGCAGACGCTTTACCATCTGAGTCACCAGGGAAGTGCTAGACCATTCAGGTTTGACCTAAATCAAATCCCCAACGATTATACAATAGGAGTGAGAAATAGGTTTAAAGGACTACATCTGATAGAGTGCCTGATGAACTATGGATGGAGGTTCGTGACATTGTATGGAAGACAGTGTTCAAGACCATCCCCAAGGAAAAAAAATGCAAAAAAGGCAAAATGGCTGTCTGAGAAGGCCTTACAAATAGCTGGGTAAAGAAAAGAAGTGAAAAGCAAAGAAGAGAAGAAAAGATATATCTATTCAAATGCAGAGTTCCAAAAAACAGCAAGGAGAGATAAGAAAGCCTTACTCAGTGATCAATGGAAAAAAATAGAGGAAAACAATAGAATGGGAAAGACTAGAGCTCTCCTCAATAAAATGAGAGTTACCAAGGAAATATTTCATACAAAGATGGGCTAAATAGAGGACAGAAATGGTATGGACTTAACAGAAGCAGAAGATATTAAGAAGAGGTGGCAAGAATACACAGAAAAACTGTACAAAACATATCTTCACGACCCAGATAATCACGATGGTAAGAGACAGACATCTTGGAATGTGAAGTCAAGTGGGCCTTAGGAAGCATCACTATGAACAAACCTAGTGGAGGTGATGGAATTCAAGCTGAGCTATTTCAAATCCTAAAAGATGATACTATGAAAGTGCTGTATTCAATATGTCAGCAAATTTGGAAAACTAAGTAGTGCCCACAGGATTGGAAAAGGTCAGTTTTCATTCCAATGCCTAAGAAAGGCAATGCCAAAGAATGCTCAAACTACTGCACAATTTCACTCATCTCACACGCTAGCAAAGTAATGCTCACAATTCTACAAGCCAGGCTTCAACAATACGTGAACCATGAACTTCCAGACGTTCAAGCTGATTTACAAAAGGCAGAGGAACCAGAGTTCAAATTGTCAACATTCGCTGGATCATCAAAAAAGCAAGGGAGTTCCAGAAAAACATATATCTCTGCTTTATTGTCTATGCCAAAGCCTTTGACTATGTGGATCACAATAAACTGTGGAAAATTCTGAAAGAAATGGGAATACCAGACCACCTGACCTGTCTCTTCAGAAACCTGTATGCAGGTCAGGAAGCAACAGTTAGACTTGGACAGGGAACAACAGACTGAGTCCAAATAGGAAAAGGAGTACGTCAAGGCTGTATATTGTCACCCTGCTTATTTAAGTTAAATGCACAGTACATCATGAGACCCGCCGGTATGGGTGAAGCACAAGCTGGAATCAAGATTGCCAGGAGAAATAATGATAACCTCAGATATGCAAATGACACCACTTATGACACCTCTTATGGCAGAAAGTGAAGAAGAACTAAAGAGCCTCTTGATGAAAGTGAAAAAGGAAAGTGAAAAAGTTGGCTTAAAGCTCAACATTCAGAAAACCAAGATCATGGCATCCAGTTCCATCACTTCATGGCAAATGGATGGAGAAACAGTGGAAACAATGGCAGACTTTATTTTGGGGGGCTCCAAAATCACTGCAGATGGTGACTGCATCTATGAAATAAAAGACCCTTACTCCGTGGAAAAAAAGTTGTGACCAACCTAGCCAGCATATTAAAAAGCAGAGACAATACTTTGCCAACAAATGTCCATCTAGTTAAGGATATGTTTTTTCCAGTAGTCATGTATGGATGTGAGAGTTGGACTATAAAGAAACTGAATGCCAAAGAATTGATACTTTTGAACTGTGGTGTTGGAGAAGACTCTTGAGAGTCCCTTGGACTGCAAGGAGATCCAACCATTCCTTCCTAAAGAAATCAGTCCTGAATATTCATTGGAAGGACTGAGTTTGAAGCTGAAACTCCAGTACTTTGGCCATCTGATGCAAAGAGCTGACTCATTTGAAAAGACCCTGATGCTGGGAGTGATTGAAGGCAGGAAGAGAGGGCGACGACAGAGCATGAGATGGTTGGATGGCATCACCGACTCAATGGACTTGCGTTTGAGTAAACTCCAGGAGTTGGTGATGGACAGGGAGGCCTGGCGTGCTGCCGTCCATGGTGTCACAGAGAGTCAGACATGATTGAGAGACTGAACTAAACTGAACCTAGCTTTAATGTTACATTAATAAAGGAGGAATGTTATAACTAATATATATGAAATTATATTTACTTGATAGCTACATAACATATGTTTCTATAAACTTTGATTTAGTTAACTTATAAAATAGAAGAAATATAGCCTTACTCAGCATTCAGATTATGTTTTAAATTTCCACACTTTAATTCATTACCTTTCTCATTATCACAGAATAAGTGACATTGATTAAAGCTGCCTTATATTTAATGTTATTATTTTTTCTTTATTGCAATATCAGTTAAGGAAAGTAGTGCTATTTCTGTTTTTTGATCTGCTGAATCATCACCGTTTACAATAGTACCTTTCACAAGTAAATGCCTGTTGGCAATTGAATGAATTAACAGCAACATAGAAAATAATTATCTTATTGCCTAGACTTTTACTATTAGCCTTAACACTGTTATTTATTCTTAATTTAGTGACAGTTTTATTTCTATAAATTTAATCTGCAACACAACAGTAAACTAAAGATTATTCAAGGAATGTTTTTAGAGATGAAATCTTAGAAAAATAAGAAAAAAAGAAAAAAGTTACATAAAAGAACTTTGATTAAATACTGATTTTTTAAAAATATGTGTGTTTAAATTTTTTACTCTGAAGAAAGCTACATACATTCATTAAAAGTTCAGAATGCTAAACATTAGGTGGAAGAGAAGACATTATATCTCGATGGCTTACATAAGCTTCCTGTGCATTGTAATAGCATTTTGAATTATTGGGTTGTTGCTGACAATCTGTGCAAACCTTTTGGGAGATAACTCAGTATATTGCTCCTGTCATCACTGAAGGCTAATAAGAGAGATAATATTTCACATCTCTGTAAATGGTAACAGAGAGTAATAATTAAAAGGAAAGTTTAGAGCTACATTTTAAAACTCCTTTGTGCTGGAAAAATTACAGTTTTTATTTTATCCACATCCTAACCAGAGACCTTTATAAAAGATATACATATATGACAATAAGAATGATCTAAAAGTCTGAAAAATATTATCTTCTCAAACAATATGAATCATTGTATTGCTTTATTATGCATTTATGCTATATATAATAAACTTGTGTTATAGTATGTGAAGACTGATAGATTAAAGAAAAATCATAAACACTAGTATTAGCAGAGATGTGGAAAAGAGATATGTGATAGGTAATAATGTAATTTATATGGGAAAAAAGAAAACAGAAAATACAAGAAATGTAGATAAAGGTCTAAGATCTCCTTTTTGACAATGCTACCATAATGACCCAGGAAAAATTATTGAACAAAACCAGAGCTCTAGACACATTTGAATGGCATTTCTGAATTCCATGTATAAGGAGGAATTCTTAGAGGAGGTACAGGCAGGGGCACTTACAAAAGAAAGAAAAACTCATATATAATAATTAATGAATCTTTAAAAAAATGAAAACTAGAACAGTGTCACAAAGTTGTTGCATTTATTTCTAAATAATTACAAGCATATAAAAATGTTGAAACAATTTTACTAAAAAAAAAAAAAACTTTTCTTGAGCAATTTTAAAAATTATTACTGATGTTAAGACTTAGATCTTTATTGTATATTTTCCACAAATAAGGAGTATTTTATGTAATTAGAATACTTCAAGATAAAGAAGTAGATTTGATCATCTTTTATACATTCTTATCTAGAGACCCTATCATGTCTTGGTAGTTGTGACACTAATCTCAAGTTTCATTTTTTTGCAAATTTCTAGAATCCTTTTTCCAAATATTTTTTCACTCATAATTGATTGAATCTGAGGATGCATAACCTGTGGATATGTAGGGCCTACTGCACCCTGCTTTGTGGGTAACAATGGCCTTTTCGTCAGGACCCCTCCCATTTTCTGAAGCCCTTAAATCATCCCTCTTCCATATGACACCTAGCAGGTACAAACAGTGAAGAGTTGTCACTTTGGTTAACAGACGTTTGCCCCAAATTTTCAACTGCATCCTCTGCCCTGGTACTTGAACTGGCAAAAGAGGTTTTCCAGTTTATCTCTCAGGGTGCTCAGTTAGAAACTGGTAAACACAGTCGATTTTGGTGCCTGCCATTTGCACTGAGAAATTCTTGTTTACAGTGCTCCAGTTTCTGATCCCAGTTCTGTTTTTCCATCCCCTGGCATTCCTTTGAGTTCCATTCTTCTTCCATAAGCCCATTTATCACCAATTACTCCCAGCACTGACTGGCATCTCTATTCATCTGGACAAACAAAATATCCTAAAATTATCCTTCATGTGCTTTTTTGCTCACCACAATTCTATTCCTGTACAAAATTAGCCTTTAAACAAATCTCTGATTTTGTATCCTCAATAGGTGATGAATTCATAAATTATTTTTTTTCCATCATTCTTTTCACAACATCTAATGTAAAGAATAGCAAACTGTAGGCACTTAAGACATACTGACAGAAACATGTATATTATCTAGGGTGAAACAGGTCACCAGCCCAGGTTGGATGCATGAGACAAGTGCTCGGGCCTGGTGCACTGGGAAGACCCAGAGGGATCGGGTAGAGAGGGAGGTGGGAGGGGGGATCAGGATGGGGAATACATGTAAATCCATGGCTGATTCATGTCAATGTATGGCAAAAACCACTGCAATATTGTAAAGTAATTAGCCTCCAACTAATAAAAATAAATTTTTTTAAAAAAGAATAAATTCTGAAAAAAAAAGAATAAATTCTGAAAAAATATTCAATAGTGATTTTCCATTTTTCTCTTTAGTTGCATTAAATCAATTTCACTTTCTATGAGAATACTAAAATCCTTTTGCAAAATTTTTAATAATATATTTTTTTAAAATTTTGGTGGTATGCTCTTTGAAGTTAGAAACTTGTATAACTTTAAAAAAAATTAATGGGAGGATAATTGCTTTACAATGTTGTGTTGGTTTCTGCCATACAACAGTGTGAATCAGCCAAAAGTGCACATATGGTCCCTTCCTCTTGAACTTCCCTCCCACACCCCACCCCATCCCATTCCTCTAGGTTGTCATAGAGCACCCAGTTGAGATCCCTGTGTTTTACGGCAACTTCCCACTAGCTATCTGTTTGACATATGGTAGTATAAGAGAAACTTGTATTACTTTATATGCAGTGATAACCAGAATTTTTTCGTATAGAGTCATTTGAGTTCCTGAATGAATGCTTATATGAATACAGACTAAATCAGTGCATAGACATCCACAACACTTGATATAAAGTGTATGTAAGAATACGAAAATCTATTTTCTTCATTTCATTTGTCATTAAAATCTTAATGGAGGATAAATATTGAAGTACTCTACTGAGAAATATAATTTTAAACCTTAGAAAAAGTCATTTTTAATAGTTTTGGTAACTTATTTGATTGATATTTATTGCTAGTACTCATAAAAAAGTTTTGAAACATAAACATAACCCATATTAAAATGTGTATAAAAATGATAAATGTGAATGAATTTACTTGGAATCTTGCTTTTAAAAACTAAGGTTAGAACATCTAAGTGGGTTTTTCATCCAAAATGTTTAAGAATGCCAGCCTAATGTTCAATCAACAAAACAAAGATAGTCTTAAATGACACCAAATTATCAAAAATGTTTCTCAATATATGAGAAGAAATTCCTTGAATATGTTCTTTTTTTGATATTGCTAGTTAATTTGTAGATATGTAAAAGATTCAATTGTATTAGAATAAACAAGTCCAAAAGAAATATATTTTTACAAATGATACTAATTAATTATATAAAACTATCCCTTCTATTTGGAATACGAAATGATGACTATTAACATCTAGTAAATTTTAGAATCTCTACCATACTATCTTTTACTTTTATAAGAAAATTATATGTACCACCTACAACACATATATGAAACATATACACATCCTCTCCTCTACTACTCATCTTTTCCTCCTAATTCAATGTCTACATAACAGGGCACATTGACTGAGTTTATTCCTAGGATTCCACCATGTAGGCAGAGTTTAATAGTAGCTAGACTTCCCTTGTTATAGGCACTCATAAATGATCTTGTGATTGGTAGTCACATGAACAGAATAGAATAATGGCCCCCAAAAGAAATAATTCATGAAGAGAATAGAAGAAAGGATGAGACTTGCACTCTAGGAAGATATTCAGAGAAGGAAATGTGAAGAACTTATTGCTGTCCCCTGGACAGGTTGAAGATAAATATCGAGGCAAGAAGTATTATTGTTTCAGGTGGATGGAAATTGTTTCTTTATACTAGGAGACTAGAATAAAGTAACTGCTATTATATTTACATTGTTGTTTTTGCTGTTTAGTCATTCAGTCATATCACATTCTTTTGTGACCCCATGGTCTGGGGATTTCCCAAGGATGAATACTGAAGTGGGTTGACATTCCCTCTCCAGGGGATCTTCCTGACCCAGGGACCAAAACACCTGAGCCACTGGGGAAGCAATTTTACCTTACCCATTCTAATTACCTGTTTAGAGATTTAATAATTTATCTATCATTTTCAACATGCAGAAATATATCATTTTCCGACTACAGAACATATTTTGCATTTTGGAGCTTTTAATATTTTATAAAAATTCTATTAATTACTTATTATGTATGAATGCATATTTATACAATTAAAATCAGATAAACATTCAGAGAATAGAGATTTTAGTTGAATAGGACTGCAAGGAGATCCAACCAGTCCATCCTAAAGGAGATCAGTCCTGGGTGTTCATTGGAAGGACTGATGCTGAAGCTGAAACTCCAATACTTTGGCCACCTCATGCGAAGAGTTGATTCACTGGAAAAGACCCTGATGCTGGGAGGGATTGGGGGCAGGAGGAGAAGGGGACAACAGAGGATGAGATGGCTGGATGGCATCACCGACTTGATGGGCATGAGTTTGAGTAAACTCTTGGAGTTGGTGATGTACAGGGAGGCCTGGCATGCTGCGATTCATGGGGTCGCAAAGAGTCAGACATGACTGAGCGACTGAACTGAACTGAACTGAACTGATGATAAATTATTTCCAAAGCTTGTAGGTATAACTGAGTTTCATCCTTTAAGCAGGATTACTAGACAGTTATAGCAATATAACTATATACATTATATGGAAGTAGAAACACACATTTGGATATGACATATACAGATTGTAGGAGAGAGGAAAAAAAAAAATCCCATGTGAATTTCAAATTCCTTTATCACTGCTTATGGCTTGCTCTGGGTTTTATTCAGTTCCGGGCTTCAAGATTCAGAGTTGTTTGAGGGAAATTTTCCTGTGTAGAGCTATTCCAGGGGGGTTCTTTTCTCCCTTTCATGAATAAATATGAACCAACCAGTTGTAATTACTTGCAAAACTGTTCAACCTAAGCATCAAAATGAGAAACAAACATGATGAAATAGAAGCATATGTTTTAGTGGCAACATTTCAGTATTTATCACATTTTAGTTTTTTTTTTTTTTAATTGTCATATACTCTAAGCTAGCAGAAGAGTCTCTAAAGGACAGAATTACTTTTCATGCTTGATCGTGGCTGCTAATATAACAGCATGCACTTCACCAGTGAAGCAGATGACTCAAGAGAATCCCATGCCATCTACTAAAATGGCACCTTTTAATGAATAAATTTGATTTCTGAGTTTGGATACCCAGAATTTTCTATATAAACTGAAAGTATAATATCTACATACAGTCTTCTCAAAAATAGTTTGACATTCTTAAATTATATTGAATTATCACTAATGGTTAGAAAATGGTTATAGTCAGGATTTCGATTTGAGAAATATGACTTTTTTTTTTTTTTTTTGCTAGAAAAGAGCTCAACTTGGAAAATATCATCCCACTTCTTTAAAAAATGCATGCTAGTTTTGAAATAGTTTGGAGATTTTATTTTATACTTTTGCTTTTTTAATGAAAATAGAGAAAGTATATTTCTATGGGTAGCAATGAATAATGGATATAATGATGAGATGAAGAATTATGATGTTAATAAATTTCAAGGAGTAAAACACAAGTGTAAGATACTGAATTTGGATCATATTTTCGAGTCTTGGTAATTAATTTAGCTCCATTGAGAGTAATTATCTTAAACTTATATGTTCCTTGATTTTATTATGCTAACATCATAATAGGTTTAGGCATATTGTTATTAGTATGGTCTCTGAAAGCATCTAGTTGAGTATAAATTCCAGCTACTTACAAAAAACATGTGTTGTGACATTAAGGTGAAAAATCATTGAAATGCAGTTTTTCTCATCTGAAAAATGGTGATGAGTGGAACTAAAGTGAAGATTAAAGACAGCAATGCATATAAGCATAATACATCTTTGAAAATAAATATTAGTTTAGAGAAAGGTTAAATAAAATAATCTTAGGAAAATACGAAGTGGCTCAGTGGGAAAGAATCTGCTTGCAATGCAGAAGATGTGGGCCGGATATGTAGGCTCAATCCCTGGGTGGGGAAGATCCCCCAGAGGAGTAAAGGACAACCCATACCAGTATTCTTGCCTAAAACAATCCCAATCCATGGGGTTGCAAAAGAGTCAGACATGACTGGGGACTAAATAACAATGAAATCATTGTGTATTAGTAGCCTTTACAAACTCTCAAAAATAGAGTGCCTAAGTGAATGAAATATCACTCTATACTTCTTTATCTTTGAAAGATTCTACTGAGTCTTAATTTTGGAAAAGTTATTATGGAGCTAGATTGCAAAAGCAAATAATATAAGAAATATTCAAAGACAATGCTGATATTTTAATAATCATTACACTTAGAAACTAGAACGTAAATGGTATATTGTGGCATAAAAAATATAGGCTATTTGGGAGGAAAAATAGTTGTGTGCTATTATAAATCATACAGGCTTCCTTTGTAGCTCAGTTGGTAAAGAATCTGCGTGCAATGCTGGAGACTGAAGTTCCAACCCTGGGTCAGGAAGATCCCCTGGAGAAAGAAAATGCAACCCACTCCAGTATTCTTGCCTGGACAGAGGAGCCTGGCAGGCTACAGTCATGGGGTTGCAAGAGTCGCACACAACTTAGCGACTAAAGCACCAAACCACCAGCATAAACCATATTTTTTGCTATTTTGGGGATAAAGATTTATATCTTAACTTCTATGACATTTTTTAAAATTGTACTTCAGAATCACAAATTTTAAGAACCTCCCAATATATATCAGAAAAATTTTGTTCTTTATCATCCTTTTACTTTTTTATTTTGTATCTCCCCCACTTCCAAATATGTTCACCTATGATATTAATTTTCTTATTAATATGTATTATATTTATATTCTTATAAAATTAATTCTTCTGTGCTTTACCTTAGTTAGGTTTTTAAAGTTAATAAATAGTGATTGCATGATTCAGTTTAGGGAAATATCAACAATTACTTGGTTTTAAGAGAGCCATAAATAAAGTGGTATCATGAAATGTAAATTTCAAAGGAAAAAACTGAAGCACAAACATCAAATATTCTCTCTTTTCTTCTATGTCAAAAAATTGTCAGAAGTATTCTATAACTATTCTATAAACTAGTTTGTTTCACATTTTTTATTTATTTATTTAACTGAAGGATAATTGCTTTACAGAATTTTGTTGTTTTCTGTCAAACTTCAACATGAATCAGCCATAGGTATGCATATTTGATCCATTAGTTTCTTATGTCATTCCTCTAACTGAGTTTGTTCCAGCAGCATCATCTTTAAACCTTCATTGTCTGAATTCACTGAGTTCAGTCACTCAGTTGTGTACAACTCTTTGCGACCCCATGGACTGCAGCATGCCAAGATTCCCTGTCCTTCACCATCTCCCGGAGATTGCTCAAGCTCATGTCCATTGAGTCAAACATATCATTTATTAGTTCCAGACCTTTAGTAACTACTGTATGTTGAATAATATGATATATTCTGAGATCCTTTTTCAACACAGTGGTCCTTTATCATGAGATGATTGTCACTGTCCTGTTTGTATATAAGTACACTCTTCTGGAAACTATGACAACCTCTTACTTAAAGGTTCCGTTTTTATTTTGCAGAGGTAGTCTTAAAATGAGGTCACTCCCCAAAAGAATATATTTGAAATCAATGTGTGTGTGTATGTGTTAATGTGTGAATATGTCCTTATTATTTTTCTTTCCTAAAAGGTTGATATTTGGAGCATATATTCTATGTTATAAATTGTTCTAGTGTTATTTTTTTCTAGTGTTATTTTAAATTCTAATAATTTTAAAGAACTTTTAAGATTTGAGATTTCATAAATATCTTGGGTAGCAGCTTGTAGGCACTATTTTTCTAACTATTCAAGTTTTTCTTATATGGTAAATTTTCCTTTACTATTTTTATTATTTCACTTGAAGCTTTTCTTTATTGTGTTCTAAATTCTCTCTTTCTCACTCTAGAAGGTAAATATTAGCTTCCAGGAGTGTTATTGTAGACCTCTTAACACATTTTTCTCAGCTTCCGTTTTGTTATCATTGACAATTTTGAATAGTTATGTTTAAAATATAGTCACTGAAAATGCTCTATAGCTGATTCTAATATCCGAAAAAAAATTAATAACTATCATTTCAGAACACCTGAAATTTTCTTCCAAGACTAATTTATATTACATTCCTTATTTCAAGAATAGCAATTAATTTTCTTAGTCTATCTCTTATGTTCTGATTTTTATCTTTCACAAGGGTCTCTTTTTGAATGGATATGAGTAATGAAGATAATAACAATTTTTTAAAATACTTCTCCACTGAGGAAACCAGATCTGAAAGAGACACGTGCACCCCAATGTTCATCACAGCACTGTTTATAATAGCCAGGACATGGAAGCAACCTAGATGCCCATCAGCAGATGAATGGATAAGGAAGCTGTGGTACATATACACCATGGAATATTACTCAGCCGTTAAAAAGAATGCATTTGAATCAGTTCTAATGAGATGGATGAAACTGGAGCCCATTATACAGAGTGAAGTAAGCCAGAAAGATAAAGAACATTACAGCATACTAACACATATATATGGAATTTAGAAAGATGGTAACGATAACCCTATATGCAAAACAGACAAAGAGACACAGAAGTACAGAACAGACTTTTGAACTCTGTGGGAGAAGGTGAGGGTGGGATGTTTCGAAAGAACAGCATGTATACTATCTATGGTGAAACAGATCACCAGCCCAGGTGGAATGCATGAGACAAGTGCTCAGGCCTGGTGCACTGGGAAGACCCAGAGAAATCGGGTGGAGAGCGAGGTGGGAGGGGGGATCGGGATGGGGAATACGTGTAAATCTATGGCTGATTCATATCAATGTATGACAAAACCCACTGAAATGTTGTGAAGTAATTAACCTCCAACTAATAAAAAATTAAAAAATAAAATAAAAAAATAAAATAAAATACTTCTCTATCCACTGGTTACTCTGCAATCAGTTTTTTGGCATGACTATTTTTGGTCCCCTTATATGTGTTGATAATAATGTCTGGTTTTCACCTGGCATGAGTGATATTTTGGGTTTCCCCAGAGACATGGATTCAATCCCTGGATCACGAAGATCCCCTAGAGGAGGAAATGGCAATCTGCTCCACTATTCTTGCCGGGAAAATTCCATAGACAGAGGCACCTGGCGGGCTGCAGTCCATGGGGTTGCAAACAGTTAAACATGATTGAGCAATTGAGCATGCAAGCACACACATCACTACTACCCTCCTTGCTAAACTGAAGGGTGGATACCTATTTGTAGACAACTGTTTTTGATGGATAATTCCCTATTTTTCATTTATAGTAACCTAAATGTGTATCCAGTCTCACAATTTACTGTTGTTAATGGAATTTTCAGAGTGGAATGGAGACAAAATGTTCTCATAATGCTAGCTTTTAAAAAAGTAGTAAGAACAACTATTTTGAATTTTGCACCTGTTTTGGTATAAGATATAATGTGTAACAATGCAGTTTTTAATCTGGAACTTCATGTAAATGGTTACATAAGACTAGTGTTTGTTTTACATTATTAGACAAAGCCATGCTTTTCAAGTAATGGCAAGATTTTGTTTCTTGGTAGTATTATATTATTATTATTTAGGATTATATCTTTCAATGAGTTTCCTAGTTGACACACATTTTCAACTATTAAACAGGTAATTTAAGGTAATACTGCAAAGTCCTATGAAACATTTTTATATACCATCTCAAATATTTAAATAGTAGAATTTCAGAGTGGGGGAAATAGAGAGAGGTTGGTAAAAAGGTACAGACTTTCAGTGTTAAGATGCTTACGGTAGAAAAACAGTATAATTTAAATGTATACACCACCATGAACGGATGATAAGATGAAACTTGCTCTAAATCACTCTGGGATTTATGTATTTTATACATTTTTGTACATTAACATATTTCTAAAGATTTGTATTCACTGAAGTATGGGACTGAAGAACTTCTAAGGGGAGACAACATGTATTTCTGTCTCTCAGAGCTCATCTCCATCTGCTCTTATGTCACAACAGAAGTTGTAAATTCTGAAGAAATGGTTTAATCTGCAGAAAGAGTAATAATAAAGCCTTCCAAAAGGTGGTTGATATCTCAGAGTAGATACAGCATAAGAAGAAAGGTTAAATTATCATGTAACAAAGCATCACGGAGGTTAATTTTCAAGTAGAAGTACAGCTATCTGAACTGGTAGAAAGTACAGTTTAATGATGCTTTAAGCACTTACAAAGTATTTCATATACTGTATTTAGTAATGCCTGCACCCAGGATTCTTTTCTTCTATCATGACACTGAATTCTGGCCATTCAAAATCTTTTTATATGTGAAAAAATATTCATAAAACCTCATCAGTTGCTCTCATACCACAGACCTGATATTAGGTCTTTACACAGCGATAAATTCAGTCAACTTTCAAGAAGTGGCAGTTCTGCTGGATAAAGTATCTTGCTGTATTTATTTGTTGGGGCTTCCATAATGGACTGGGTGGCTTAAGCAGCAGAAATTTATTTTCTCACAGTTCTGGAGCTAGAAGTCTGAGATCAAAGTGTTAGCAAGGTTGGTTTCTTCTGAGGCCTTATTCCATGACATGTAGATGGCAGTCTTCTCCATGTCCTCTCATATAGTCTTCCCTCTGAGTATGTCTGTGCCCACATTGCCTCTTGGCACAAGAGCACCAGTCATATTAGATTAGGTCCTACCCTAGTGACTTCTTTATAACTTAATTTCTTCTTTCAAGATTCTATATTCAAATGCAGTCACACTCAGACACTGGGGCTTAAGACGTCAAGAAATGAATTTCAGGGACACAATTAATTTCAAAACAATTATCTAGATAAAACACTATATTTCTCAAACCTATTTTGATCCATATGGTCAAGTTATAAACTGACTAAGCAACACATTCATGTGGTCATTCTAAGAGATTTCTTCAGATGAAAAGTGTATCTTTTTCAAGTATTTCAAATTTTCCTTCTCATTGGAACATAGGCAAAAATGCTAGTTACAGAAACCTTCTTATATCAGTAATAGCATGCTAAAGATGGTGGAGAGATGAGACAGGTCATCATAGGTAGAAATCACATTGTGGGGCTGTACTTGAAAGAAAAACATCATATATGTTATGTGTGTGTGTGTGTGCGCAAATATGCATGAATATATATATACACATACTTTCCATCTTCATATGAATATAAATATTTTCTTTTTAAATTTGCTTTTACCTGCACTAGTCCTAACTGATTAAATCAGACAGGGCTTTTTTGGATAATCTGGCATTGGTGCTACCATTAGGGCCGGAGAGGAATTTTTGATTTCCCTTGTGTATCTTTTGTGTCAGTACTTATCAGCGAAAGAATTACAGAGGTTGAAAAATTAAAATGCTCAACATGTTAGCCATTGAAAAGCTGAGAGGTGATATTACTTCACTTGGTTATCATCTTGTTAAATTATTGCTTTCATGACATATGCTAATCTCCAGCTCTATAAATATGAATATGCAACAAGAACTAGGCCAGTAATTATGCTACATTTAATAGCTGTCCACTGTGGACTGAATTGTGTATCACCAAAGTTCCAGAGCTGAAGTCCTAACTAGTAGTTCCTCAGAAGGTGACTGTACTTGGATACAGGGCCTTTAAAGAGGTAATTAATATAAAACGAGGTCCTATGGGTGGACTTTAATTCAATATAGCTGGTACCCTGATGAAAAAGACTAAGGCACACATGTGTATGAATAAAGGAAAGACTGCATAAGGGCATAGCCAGAAGGCAGTCGTCTGCAAGCCAAGGAGAGAGATCTCAGGAGAAAAAAACTTGCTGATGGGTTGCTTGGACATCTAGCCTTCAGAGCTATATTTCTGTGGGTTAAGTTACACTGTCTGTTTTACGGGAAACTTAGCAAACTAAAACACTGACATTGTCACAAATTGTTGACATTCAGTAACATTCATATTTCAGAAATAGAGGGTAAAATCGCATTTTCATTTTCATAACCTAACAGTGCTAGAGAAGAATAATTTTTCAGAAAGCATTTGAAATGTATTCATTATTTTGTTCATCTGTTTGCTTGTTGACACTGTAATTAAGTAGTATTTTCTCCAATAAGCTATTATATTCTCTGGAAAAAGTATTTGTCTCCTCTTACTCTGAGAGCAAAAGTGGTTGCATAACAGGAAAAAAAAGTGAGAGAAAAATTTTTAATCAGGGCATGTTATATTCAAAGCACAGCAAAAATGTTTGAGAAATGATGATAAGAAAGATTAAGATAAAGAAATTTCAAACAAGGAGTAGCAGTTAGAAAAAATAAGGAAAAGAAACATCTTTCATATGTTTATAGCATTAAGTTGAGTGATAAATGTAGTAAGCTTTTAAAAAACAATAGCTAAGAGAACTCCATTCCAGTATTCTTGCCTAAGAAATCCTATGGACAAATTCTGAGCCTGGTAGGTGACAGTCCATGGGGTTGCAAAGAGTTGGACATGGCTTAGCAACTGAGCCCAAGAGAACTCAGTGAAGAATAGATGTGATCAATTGGTAGAATTGGGAAATAACTTAAAATGCCATTGGGAAATTATCTAAAAGGAATTTCTACTTGTATAATTTTGTTGCTTAGTAGTTCTAATTTGTAATTCTTGCCTACATAGATCTGACTCATAGGGGCCTCTTTTGAAATAATATGTTCAAGTCTTAACTTCCTAACTAAAAACAAATATATAAACAAAAATCTGAAATAGAATTGATGTTAAAACAACTAATTTCAGAAGAAGAATTGTAAACATAAATTTATAACAATTTGCTAAATCAACTTTACGCCATAGGGACTGAGAATCCATAATTAAGGTAAGAGCATCCTTGTCTGTTTATTTTTTATAGAGAATTATTGTGTATTTATTTTTGTCTATTATAAATCAAGGATGATTGGGACAATCTTCAGAGAAGACCTCCTAAGTCAGAGTGACTGTTGAACATGAACGAGTACAGGGTGTACCTGACCAGTATTTTCCAGGAAGAGAACATTGACATGAACTAGGCTGGGACCCCTCACCTGTGGGAGAAGCTCTTTTCAGATTGGTGCCCCAGTAATAGGAAGGTCAATTCCCTATGAGGTCCTAAATAATTGTCTAGTCAGCTTAGTATCACGAAGGCTAAACCAGCCCTTCACTTCCTTGCTAAATGGTTAGGTTGAAATTTTCCAATAACCACTGGATATTTACAAGTTTTTAAGTTTCTTTTTGATATACATGGGCTTCCCTGCTGGTTCTTGTGATAACGAATCTGCCTGCAATTTGGGAGCTCCAGTTTCGATCCCTGGGTTGGGAAGATCCCTTGGAGAAGGGAATGACAACCCACTTGAGTATTCTAGGCTGGAGAATTCCACAAAGGAACCTGATGGGGCTATGGGGCTTTGCAACAGTCTATGGGGTCGCAAAGAGCCAGACACAGCTGAGCGACTAACAGTTTCATACTTTGGTATACATATTCTTTTATTCTCATTAAGAAAAAAGCTGTATGCAAACATATTTAACTATCTAAAATACAAACACGTTGAGCTTCTAATTTGTGATGTGTCAGTCTCTATTGAATTGTTTGACTTGTTAGTGAGTAATAATAATAATAATAAAAGGTATAAGAATATAGTGCTGGAATTCCCTGATGGTCCAGTGGTTAGGACTCCACACTCTCCCTGCCAAGGGCCTGGGTTGGATTCCTGGCCAGAAACTAAGGAACTATGTGGCCCACAAGCTTCATAGTGTGGCCACACACAAAAACAAAAAACAAAGAATATTATGCTCATGTTTGGAAATATATATGCAGCAGAATTAAGTTGGAATGTCTTAATTTCATTAAAACAAACTGATCACTATTAAAATCATCTGCTACTGTTGTCAGGTTGAAATATTTTACCATTTAGGAAGACAGAACTCTTTTTTGGAGTGATAATTTGCAATTGAAATTCACCAATAGAAATATATTTTACTTTGGGGATGTGATTAATTTAAGCAAAACAACATCTGTCACACTAAAGGGATGCTAATTTTAATTTTATTGTTATTTTTTATGTTTATGTGGGATATTCTTGTAAACAAACATTATGTTTTATTGGCATTAAATCTATGAGCTTAAGAAATTTATTTCTAGTTATGTCTGTAATTGTAAATTATGATTGAATTGCAAATCATCACAATAGCACAAAAAATGTAACCTTCTTTAATAAGAACCTCTCCACCATTCCATTTGAAACCAATCACCAATATAGCCATGGACATGAACTTGGGCAAACTCGGGGGAGTTATGGTGAGGGACAGGGAGGCCTGGTGTGCTGCTGTCCATAGGGTCACAAAGAGTCAGAATTACTTGGCTACTGAACAACTGATATAGGCAATACAAGGCCTCTATGATAAGAGTTTTCATTGTCCTACATAATTGCCTACTTTCATTTTTGCTTCTTTTTGTTTTTAATTTAGATACTCTTATAGGTGTGTACTGACATATTTTTCTCCATATATCAGCTGTATTTTATGTTACTATATGAATGTTTTTGTGTGTAAGTATGTGTGTGTGAGAGGGTTATCAGGAGACAAAGTTTCATTAATAGTCTGTTTCTTCACAGTCAGGACTTCCTAAACATAGACTGCTGGTAACCTGAGGAAAAGGATGTTTCAATGATAAACAACATTTGGAAATTAAATACAGACCTCTGGTGTGAGAGATTTGCAAATTTGTCTCCTATGGATCCACTCTTTTACATTCCAAATCATTCTGGACCTAGAGGCTTTCCCCTCTTGGCCAGGAGGAGTAGATGCCTAATGCGTTTTAATTATGAACTTATAACTATTAATCAACCTTGGATTTTTGAAATTACCTTTATCTATACTTAATTTCCTTAAGACATTATTAGATTCTCTGTGTTATATCTCATTCTTACCATACTGAAACATTTGCCACAAAACTTTAGTGAGATATAAATTATATCATTCCAGGCTTTTTAGTATATACAGAGTGGTGTAATCATCACCACGATCAATTTTAGAACATTCATCACCTCAAAAAATATCCCATACTTCCTAGCAATCACTTTCCATTTTCCAACAACACTTATCCTAGTGGGTGTAATATGTCATGATTTCAATATGCATTTCTCTAACAGTCAAAGATGTTGAACATCTTTTAATATACTTACTGACTTACATATATTCTTTATGGAAATTTCAGTTCAGATACTTTGACAATATTAAATATTGTTTATTATTGAGTTGTAAGAGTTCTTCATATAGTCAACATAAGAATCACAATACACAATTTAAAGCTATTTTTCTTACTATGAATTGTCTTTTTACTTCCTTGATAATACCCTTTAAAGCAAAACCTTTGCAAATTTTTAAGGTAGTCCAACTTATCTTTTTTCATTTGTACCATATTCTCTGGAGTCAAAATTAGTAAAGTTTTGCCAGATCAAGATTACAAAGATTTTCTTCTAACAATTTTGTAGTTTTAGCAGTTACATTTAGATCTACAAACCACTTTGTGTGAATATTTTAAATTTTAGTACCACTTTAAGCCCCCTTTCATTTTCCTGTAAGCTTGTATTTTTATCTTAGAATTATCTTATATTTTCTTAACAGCTATTTACATATGTTGAAGATATCTCAGACACATTATAGTTTGCATTGTCACTATTTTAATGGCATCTATTAATGAACAAGCATTTTCTTTTATACTTACTATTTATATGGCCATTTTAGGCAATATCACTAGATAGAAAACTAAGGAAGATATTTTCCTATATTAGCTTCTAGGATTCTTATTATTTTACCTTAAACACTGGCTATACAAATTATCTGGAGTTTATTTTATTTATGGGATGACAGGAGTCATGTTGCCCTGTTTCCTAATATGAATAACACAATAGACCCAACAGAGTTTATTTGATAGTTTTTTTTTCTTAATTTCCTCTCTGTTTTCTAGGACAAACTTCAAAAGTTCTTTTACCCTTTCATCATTCCCATTGGTTAATTTGCCAAAGCCTTAATTTCTGTATCATAATAACTAAGCTTTTTTCCCCTGAAATTATACATTGGTATAAAACATTCTAAATTATTCAACTTGATAATATTTATGGCTATCACTATCCTTTGCATTTTCATGTAAATATTAGACTGGACCTTCGCTTTCCACAAATATTTCTTAGAACCAAATTGCATTAACAGATATCCTAAAAATCAGTCTGGGATACATTGGCATATCTACAGTTTAGCAATTAGTACTATTGCTACTATTAATACTTTGCAAGTACTTTTCTTGCAAAAATGTGCGTTTGTGATAGATGAAGCTATATGGCAAGTAATGTTTTCTGTATTTTTTTTTGGTAGAATGTATGGCAATATCTTATTGTTTATTTGAAATTGCCTCTTATTCATATTCATTTCTCTGTAGTTTTCTGTTGAATAATTAAATTACATTTTTAAAAACTATCCACTGGATGGGGAAAGATCTGAGCTTGATTAATGCCATCAATAACAGGGGTTGTCAGTTTTAAATATTTTACTGAATGGTTATTTTTAATAGTACAATACATATGCATTTTGGATAATGTAAACACACTGATCAGATATTTCAAATTCCTCAAGCAAAGCACAATCTCAAACATCTATGGTATTTAACCATTTATTCTGTTTAATAGTGTAAATCTGCATCAACTTTACTCAAAGAGTAGAATCTACATTATTGTGAAAGTCAGTGATTTAAAACTAATATTTAATTATTTCTCTTTTTCCTAGTCTTATTTTGTCATGATTGATCTCTTCATTTACTACATTTAAACTTGAAAATGATAAAAAGAAAAACCAACATATTTACAGTGGAATACTGCTGTTGTTCAGTAACTAAGTTGTGTACAACTCTGCAACCCCATGGACTGCAACATGACAGGCTTACTTGTCCTTCAACATCTCCTGGGATTTGCTCAAACTCATGTCCATTGAGTTGATGATGCCATTCAACCATCTTATCCTCTGTTACCCCCTTCTCCTCCTGCCCTCACTCTTTCCCAGCATCAGGGTCTTTTCCAATGAGATGGCTGTCAACATCAGGTGGCCAAAATGTTAGAGCTTCAATTTCAGCATCAGTCCTTCTAATAAATATTCAGGATTAATTTCCTTTAGAATTAACTAGTTTGATATCCCCTGGACTCTGGAGAGTCTTCTCAGTTCTCATAATGTTGAAGCCTAGTTTGGAGGATTTTGAGCATAACCTCAATAGCATGAGAGTGGGTGAGTGAATGAAATTCACTCAGTCGTGTCCAACTCTTTGCGACCCCATGGACTATATAGTCCATGGAATTCTCCAGGCCAGAATACTGGAATGGGTGGACTTTCCCTTCTCCAGGGGATCTTCCCAGCCCAGGGATTGAACCCAGGTCTCCCGCATTGCAGGTGGATTCTTTTTCAGCTGAGCCACAAGGGAAGCCCAAGAACATTGGAGAGCGTAGTCAATCCCTTCTCCAGTGGATCTTCCTGACCCAGGAATCATACTGGGGTCTCCTGCATTGCAGGCAGATTCTTTACCAACTGGGCTATGAAGGAAGCAACAACATGGGAGATGAGTGCACTTGTCCAGTGGTTTGAACATTCTTTAGTGCTATCCTTCTTGGGAATGGGATATAGATTGATTTTTTTCAGTCCTGTGACCACTTCTGGGTTTTCCAAATGTGCTGACATGTTGAGTTTAGCACTTTAATAGCATCATCTTTTAGGATTTGAAATAGCTCTGCTAGAATTCTGAGGAGTAAGCATACTCAGCCATAAAAATGAATGAAATAATGCCATTTGCAGCAAGATGGGTGGTCTGAGAGATTAGCATACTAAGTGAGGTAAGTCAGAAAGAGAAGGACAAATACCGTATGACATCACTTACGTGTGGAATCTAAAATATGACACAAAAGAACTTATCTATGAAATAAACAGACAGGCAGAGAGAACAGACTTGTGTTTCCTAAGGGAGAGGGAGAAGTGGAAGAGGGATAGATTAGGAGTTTGAGATTAGCAGACGCAAACTATTAGATACAGAATACATAAGTAACTAAGCCCTACTGTATAGTACAGGAAACTACATTCAATATCCTGTGATAAATCATAACGGAAAAGAATATGAAAAGGAATATATGTGTGTGTGTGTGTGTGTGTGTGCGTGTGTGTGTGTGTGTGTGTGCGTGTGTGTGTGTGTGTGTGTGTGTGTATGCATGTGCTGAGTGCTTCACTCACGTGCAACTTTTTGTGACCCCATGGACTGTAGCCCATCTGGCTCCTTGACCATGAAACTTTTCCAAGCAAGACTATTGGAGAGTGTAGCCATTCATTTTTCTAGGGTATCTTCCCAACCCAGAGGTTGAACTCGGGTCTCCTTCCGTGCAGGCAGATTCTTTATCATCTGAGCCACCAGGGAAGCCCTACGCACACAAACACACACACACACATACACACACATATTATATATATACATATATATATACTATATATAATACATATGTATAACTGAATCACTTTGCTGTACAATAGAAATTAGCACAACATTGGAAACTAACTATACTTCACTTAATAAATTTTTTTAAAAAAGGAAAGAAAATGTGGTCTACCATTTCAATATATCCTCGAGAAAAACATAGCAAGCAATGCTAATAGGAGTGGAGCTTTGCTGGATGCTACAATTTCTATACTTTAAAATGTGTACAGATATCATGTTTGGTCTTATTGTGGTATTCTCTTAGACATAAATATTTGATACAACTTCAGCTCTTGAATCCTAGACAAGTGTAAATTGTTTCTCTTTGTGGGAATATGTTGCTTGAAACTTAAGTGTTTTTGAGCTCTCAATTTTTTTCCTCAGCTTTCAGGATGATCTAGCTATTGTAGTGGAGTAGATATTCAGCAATGAAAAATTTCAAAAACAGTATTTTCTTCTGTTTCTTCAAGATACTACTTTGAAGTAACTTTTTTTTTCAATATTTTAATTTTATCAAATAAGAATGCCACAACTTTTGAAAACAAAATTGAAATTTTATATGCTTTTTATTTAGATAAAATATTTAAATAGTTAAAGCTAAATGCCTCAGTTACTACACTGAATTAGTAAGAATTTTTTAATTTATTTTTTAAATGAAATTCTTTGTCTATTTTTTAAATATAAAATTCTTATAATTCTGTAATTCTTTCAATTATAATGAATCAGGAATATTCATAACAAATATTAATCTGAAATAAATATTTAATTTCTTATAACATCTGGAAGAATGTTTAAACTTAACATAATTTAAGGCACCTTTGAGGACTCCATTTCAGGAAGTATATTACATCGAATATGAAGAAAATTGTGAGAATAATTTTTGTTTCAAAAACTTATTGATAGCGATTTATTTTTTAAATGGTCTTATTACTTAGATATGAAGCCATTTGGTTAGTTCTTTTACTTCCCAGTTCTGATAGTGCTATTTTACCTTTTAAATTATTATTAATCTTAATTGTATTAACCTTTTCCTCACAAACACACATGCATTTGAAATAAGGGGAAAGATAGCACTAGTAGAATGTGAGACATGCATCTAGTATATCAATGTGAGTGATACCATGTTTTTTATTCTATACTTTGTTGTATAGGTTATACTTTGGGATAGAATCCAATACTTTTAACATTGTACTTCAATACTTTTAGCTTTTGTTCTGTGACCCCTTTCAGTTGGTCAAAAGGGGAATGGTGTTAAAACATAAGATCAGGGTACTATATGTGATCCTTGCTATTGTATTTTCATCTTAGGCTCTCATATAACACAGGGATGAAATAAACATGTGATGTATGAAGTGCATCAAGCTTTAGTTTATGATAACATGGATTATTCTGTCTTCCACTCATTGACACCAACAGGAAGAAACCTCGCTCCTGCGAACTACTATCCAATTACAAGATCATTCATTTCTAGTGTGTGTGTATGGCCATATCAGAATTATTATCTTATATCCCTGTAGAAAGTATCTATATCAACTAATTTCTGTGCTTATGTGTAATGCAATTCTTCTGCTACTATTCTTACTCCACTTGTTTTTAAAGTTACTAATGTCAGTGCCTATTCTCCACGCACTTCATTTGTTACATTTGTCGTATAGGTTTTCACTCATTCCTGAGATTCAACTGAATATTTTTCTAAAGATAGCAAATCAACAGAGAGAGGGAGGGAAAGATGAAGGGAAGAGGGGTGATAAGACAGAGATTGAGGTTGTGTTTTGTCCCTATAGTTTTGCATGTCATATGCACCTGATATGAATTTATATTTTCTACTGCCTAGTAAAAAGATAAAAATAAATGTACCTCAATTTTTAACAACTCTCACAAGTTTTACATGAAACATTATTAACATTATACATTATAAGTTTAAATTTAGCTATACTCATCTGTTTTAGATTTTACTATATGTAGTCTTTGTTATTTTTTCTGGGTAGCAATTGAAAAATTAGCATGTTCTTTGTTGTTTATGGATTAAAGAATTCTCTGTGAATATTGGGGCAAATCAAACTCTCATGTCTATTTATTCAAAACACTCACCTTTTCTTAATTATACAGGTCATAGCTGTTGTATTTACCTAAGGTTCTAGTTTGCCTGAATAAATAAATAATTATAACTGTATTCTGTGTTAAATGCTAAAGCTATAAAAAAATTATGACAAGACAAGACTTTCCAAACTATTGAAGCTTGTAAAATTTACTCTGGGAATTTTTGTTTTGTTAACTCATGACAACTCCAGATGACTAATGTGTCAAGTAATGGTGATGCTTAGATCCCTGGAGTCATATATTTAACAAACAAAAATGTGTAATCAGCTCTCTAATGTACTGGCTTATGTTGCTTGTTTCATCTGATGGCTGCGGTTGCTTAGCATTATTGGACAGTGTAGCTTATCCATTTTTGAATAGACAGCTAAAATTAAAATAAAATTTCTGATTATATAAGAGGAAAAATGAAATATAATGATAAAAACAATGATTATTTCAAAAATGATATTTTCAAGTCTACAGACATAAGACATGTTGTTAGAAAATGTAGAGGTTTATAGAACAGATGCATGTGCAAGTGGCTGGAATGGTTTTTCCATAGCAAATTCAATCTCTTTTCTTTTAAAAGTCAACCTGCTATGGCTTCTTTTCTGTAAAACTAAACCTCTCTCAATTAGAATTAAAGTTCTCCTCACAATCTGTTAGGATCTGTGAGCTGGGGTCTCTTCTCTTCTCTTTGTAAGGTAATGTCATCATAGTTCTCTCTCCATGGTCTTACATGGAAACACCACTCAGGATGGTTGTTCTCTTGGTCTCTGTATGCCCCCTGCCTGATTGGGACCTGTTTCACCTACACCATCCTCACATGACTGACCTTCCTACATGCTTGCCCCTGACCCGGTGAGTGATAGCTTATCAAAGGGGTGGTGAGGGGCCTGCCTCTCTACTGGTTTCCCTGGTAACTGTTGTATCAACCTGATGCAATTCCCCCTTTAACTGGCAATCTCCCTCTCCCCTTGGAAGTGAAGACTGCTGCCATGTCCTGCCCACTGTGTGCGCCCATGGTGGGGTGTGGTTCCAGGACTTGTCTTCAAATATTTAAGCTCCTCCATTCATTAAACCTTGATGTTTATGTTGCTGACTTTGGTCTCTTCCTTTAGTCTTGAGACTGGGAACTCGCAGACCTTGGAGGCCTGTGTGATGCAGCCTAACAGATCTCAATTATATTACAACATTTGCTGTATGAATTTACTTTTCTGTAGAGCACCGTCTAATATTTTTCTTTCCCTATGTCTATGACATTTTTATTTTCTTTATTTTGGTTAATTTTAAATATTTTTCATTGCTTAACAAAACTGCTTTGTATAAAACTTTATATATTGAAGATTTCATAGATATAAATATTCTGCTTGATTATTCTGATTATTGATATCCATTGGGATAATTGCATTCAATGAAATGTGTAATTATTTTCTATTCTTGTTTGTTGAGCATTTTCATTGTCTTTTAATATCATTCTCTATAATTTCATAATCATTTATCTGTAATTTGTTAATCAATTGCACTTCAACTCATTTCAATACATAGAATATAGTCAATACTAAATATGTACTTGGCAGATGAAGCTTTTAAAGTGTTGAACAATGTTCATGGAAATTTTAAATCAAAATATGTATGAATATTTGGAATTAATTTTTCATGATGAATTTTAACCCTGTAAGATCTGGTTTGCTTGTTCTGAGATGTGTTTAAGATTTTTACATGAATATCTATAGTGTAATTGTTTCATTTTTTAGTTTCCTTTTACATATATTGTTCTAGTTTGTTTTAGCAATCAAGTTTATGCAAACTTTGCAAAAAATAATAGAGGTTGAGAGTATTTCTTTAAAAGGAAATGTTCTTAACTTTAGGCCTGTCCTCCATTTTCAAAGATTTATTTTACTATACTTTTACTGTTTCCTGAAGTTACAGATACACACAACACACACCAGGGCAGGAGCAGACGTCAATAATTTTGGAGAGGGATAAAGATAGTTCTTATAATGTTGGTTTGAGAAGCCCCAAAGGCTGATTCAGTGTTCTCTCACAATTCAAATTCAAGCTAGTACATTAGACTGCCTTAAAGACAGCTTTGGGGAACATTGCTTACAGGGGAAGGGAATGGGAAGACCAAAACCAGGCTTTTAAAAATGGACAGCCACACAAAGATCCCTGAGGAATTCTTAGCCACAACCAAATTTGACAATTTGGTCTAAAGAAATATTCCTAAATTTTATCACTTTTACCATAAAATTTGTTTCCTATATCCTTGCTGGGTAAACTCCTCCTACCTCCATCAAAAAAGAAAGACAACCAATAATAAACAAACAACAGAAACAGCATATTAATTCATCTCAATTCAATAATTATTGTGGGAGGGAAGTCTTTGCCACAGATCCAAGGCTATTTTTTCAAATTCTATTTTCAGAATGATGAACTATAGATGTTACTGATATTTTTCCATTTCATCGATTTGTACAATAGTGTATGGTTCTAGATTAGGAGTTCCCAAGCCATATTATACTTTAAGCACTCAGACTTGAGCAGAAAACTAGTATTCTTCTTGGGAAAAAGGGAGTACCTAATTTAACTTTAATAACAAATCCAAGTAAAGTTGATAGAGATAAGGCTGCTCAAGTCAGGGAAAAGAGAACTCAAAAGGGCAACCTCAAACCCTCACAAAGTGATCTGATGTCCTTTCCACAAGCTCCATAAACAGAAAAAATAAATGAAGCTTGGTAGACATTGTTTTTGTGGAAAGCTAGGAAGATAATACCTCCATTGGTTGAACAGATACGAAAGTGAACATAATCCATTTCCTCATTAGGTAACAATGCTTTTTATATCCATTAGCATCAGTATCGCATGTCTACTTTGGCAAGATCTTTTTCTCAATTCTGTCTTCAGAATAGTCAGTTACTAAAAAAATATTTGTGCATCCTTTTTTTTTTCAGAAGTTGGAATGTGATTTTTACAATAACAAAATTCTATCATAGTGTTTCTATGTGTTCACAGGATCCCCCCTAAGAACAGCTACTTAGCAAGTATGGGAACTGCTTTTGTATATCTAACTTTGACAAAGACATATTACCTGATGGGATAAAGAGACAAAATGGTGTTTCTGGAATCTCTGCAGATTTTTTACCAGAGAATTATTAGAATATTTCATTTGAACATGTTTTGTAAGTTTCAGAAAGCATATATTTATGCCTTGCTTCATAATTTTCAATGTAGATATTTATCTCAATTTCTAATGTGCAACAATTTGTGGTAGATATAACATCATGTTTATTTTTGCACCACTCCAATACAATGAATTTGGTTTTACCCATAGACAGTGCTATATCAATGTAGTGATATAGTTACATATTAGATATAATTTATATCAATCTAAATTTTAAATGATACTTCACAAAGCTTGAGTTGTCAAAGCTATAATGTTTTGAGAGATATGACTTTAAACAGATGTACTTTTTATAGTTCTTTCCAAATACCACATCAATATCAGGTAAAAATTGTAGTGGACCAGATAAATAGGTAAAGAGGACCATATTCAAGTTTGTTTCAATAGGATCAAACTATTGCAATAGAAGGGATAGACTGAATTTAATTCCTCTGAAACAGAAGGATAACAGAAAGATTTGAAAACAGAGGTGAACAGTGAAAAAGTAATGAAGAGCATCACGGGAGAGGACATGTTGGCCAATGTGATTAGACTTTTGTCTTTGCTAATTGGCTCATCAATTTATACTCCTGTTTTCTCACAGAGGTGGGAAATGGGAGCCCTGTCTTTCTTCATGCATGTGTTTCAAAGCGAGGGTTCCAAGATCCTTAAGAAGTTATTCCTGAGGTGTAAAACTAGAAAGAGGCTGGGAGAAGATTTAAACCTAAAGGGACAATGGTAAGTTAAAAATTCTCTGAAGTAAAGGCTCTAAGAAAAGAGCTCTCTGTCAGGAGCCTAGAGCCAGGAAGAATCTGTTTTAAGTTTAGTTAAGCTGAGGAGGACATTAAGCCTATCTTGGTCATGATATACCTTGTATAGGTTTAATTTCAAGCAAGTAGTTATTACAAGCTAAATGTCTATTTTTTAATATAAACATTAGCTCAGAGATTTTTTTTTTAAGAGAACTAGTATCCATAGTAGACAATTTGGAAAATGTTGGTATGATTAATATGGTTATTGAAAAACTGTTACAGATCCTATGCAAAGAGGATAGTTAATATTTTTCTTCCAGAAATAATTTTAAAATATAAAGCCTAATAATGCTAAAATAAAAATACTCTGAATCAATTTTTATTTTTTGTGCAACATTAAAACCTGACTATTGTGAAAAAATATTCATTCTTCTCAATAACAGTTTTACAACTGCTACTTTATTTCTCATTTCTCTTATTATTACCTGTATAACTATCTATTTGCATTAAAACAACAAAAGCATAAATATAGATGGGACTAAAAATTGAGAGATAAAGTAGGAAATGAGTACATTTGGGAAGAGAACATTAGCACATAACTTATGTGAAAATGAATAAAACAAGCACATTTATTCCTTAATTCTTACACAGTTTTCTAGTTTCCAGCAATAGTTCAAGAGAAAAACTTCAATCTTGAGTGGTGGCAAATTCATACATATATTCATACAGAAAAGTACTTGTTACATGCAGTAGACAGGATCTGTGCTCTCCCATGTGTTAAAAATGAATTTACTTGCTAGACATGTTTTATAAAGAAAGTTAAAATATAATTGCATTGAAATTGGAAATATTTTTATTAAAAACTTTATATGTCAATGAACACAAAAAATATCTTTTAAAAATATAACTGGTATGGCTAAAAGAGAAATGTAGTGTATTTTAAGACCCTTTGTTGTCTCTTAAAAATCTCTCCTACTCAGAACAAGTATCTGATGTAGTAACCGTTGAGATGGAATTTGGATTAATAACAAGTTTTATACTTATTTTTCTGTTTAACATATTTTTGATAAGATAAACAATGCACAAAATGAATTTTGATTAATTATAAGTTTTAAGGACATGGGTAATTCAGTGTAGTTCACAACAGAAACCATATACTTACTCAGCTTGATATTTCTCCAATGTTCTCATCCATTCTCTTTTCCAAGTAGGAAATATACTCTAAAATATATTGTTATTAACTGATGATAAACATGCAACCTAAAAGTTGTGAATTATATTTCATCTGTGGACCTAACTGAAGACTACAGCTTGTAGAGATAGCCTCTCAGATAAATATCCCTGAGGTAAAGAAGAAGCCAGGATATCTAGGAGTTTTCAACTGATTGGGGGGGAACAGACTTCTTGAAATTATCCCTTAGTATGTGTTTTAACTATCCAGAGCTTAGTATCCTGTTTTTCTCCACGCTGAATTATTTTCAAGACACAATTGTTGGAGGCAGCTTTACTGGTTGATAGCGTAATGATGGGTAAATTTGTTGTTTACTGGGATGGCAGATAACATTCTTCGTTCACAGTGTCATAAATGTTTAGTCTAAAATTGGGACTTCCCTGGTGGTCCAGTGGTTAAGAATTCACCTTGCAATGGAGGAGACACAGGTTCGAGCCCTGGTTGGGAAACTAAGATCCCACATGTAGTAGAGCGTTAAGCCTGTGCACTGCGACTGCTGAGGCTGCAAGGCACGTCTAGAGAGTCTGCTGCTGCAATAAAGATCCTGAGTGCTGCAACTGAGATCCATGAAGCCAAATAAATAAATAAAATGCCAATTTAAAAATAAGAGCAATAAAAATGTTTGTTAAAATATATCTCCTGAATTGGACTTGAAAATTTTAAGAGCTTTGGGATTCAACCTCAGTAGTTCAGTGAGAATATAAGCATGGATAGGAAAATAATTACAAAAATTTATAAAAACAAACTAAAGAAAATTCCATGGTGAATTGTTAAATAAAATTGTTGAGGTGTTGATTTCCAGGAGGAAAATGTTATGAACAGAGAAGTGAGTATAAGAACAGATATAGGAACAAAAAACGAAAAGTTTATTAAATTGCCAGAAATGTGTCAAATATCAGATGATTCAGTAATTCCAGAAAGTCTAGGTTCAGATAATCACAGAAAATAGATGACAAATAAGTTCACACTACATATTTTAAGAAAAGAATTTTCTAGCATTTAAATTAAAACAGAAAAAATAACACAAAATATTTTATCTAGCATTAACTACACACAAATCTAATAATACTTTATAAACCTTGTATTCTATGAAGCAGAAAGGTAAATTTCTGAATATGAAGTTCAATGTCACAATATCCATTAATTATTCAATCAGTATATCACTCACTAAGTATATTGAAAAATGCATGTGAAAAATTACTTTATAAAACTATTTAAATTTACATTAAGTAGCAATATGGAGTAATATGTACAGATTAATATAAAATATCCATATTTTTCAATAAAAATGTAAAACCCCTAAAAACACTATAATTGATTATTCAAAATGTATACCTATGAACAATGTGAAAAACTAGATCAGTGACTAAGTGAATAGCTTATAATAAAGTCTGAACCCATTGAGTGACATCACATGTTACTGAATAGGGAATTCAAAGCAACCATAAATACATGGTTAATATTCACTCCTCCACATAACACAATTTTAACTATGATATTTCAATTTCCAATCTCACATTTTGATGGGGATGGGGAAGTATTTCAGTAAGTGATAATTTTCCTGATACCTGGTTGCAATTACTAAAGCTATAATATGATATCATTGATTAAGTATATATCTGAAATATTGTAATAATCAAATCACTGTGTAACTGTACTTATCCTGATTTAACAACACTGATTATGTACAACAACAGATGCATAATTCTAAAGACTAGGGAAAAAGTAAAAAAAAAAGACACTAGTAAATATAATCACTTGGTATTTTTGTTTCTAGATAATTAATTGATTATTTAATCAAGTCTATTTAGTATATGATCTATTTACTTAGAAAATGTTTGATAATAGTAAAAGAATTGAATTGTAGCTTTTGGACAGAAAAAGCTTTGTTGCTATGAAAGTTTTGATTCTTAGAAGTTGTGAATGAGATATTTGAAAAGTTTTCTTAGGACTAAAACTTACTGCAATTTACTAACAATCTCATTTTTGGGATTAGCCCTATAAATGAAGCTTTTTAGTATGTGTATGTGTGATATTTATTGACTGTTTAAGTTTCTTTGTATGTGTGTGCATGCTAAGTTGCTTCACTCATGTCTGACTCTTTGTGATATTAGGTACTGTAGCCTGCCAGGCCCCTCTGTCCATGGGATTCTTCAGGCAAGAATACTGAAATGGGTTGTCATGACTTCTTCCAGGGGATCTTCCCAATCCAGGGATCAAAACCCATATCTCTTATGTCTCTTGCATTAGAAGGTGGGTTCTTTACCACTAGCACCACCTAGGAAGCCCTCTGTGTGTATAGATGTATATATTTAAAGTATTGACATTTAGGACAGCCTTTATGAAACCAAATCAGTGACTTCTTGTTTGCTGTGCTTTCCCTTGATAGTGGCAAGAACTAGCAGGAAATTAGAAGTAGTAGAAGAATAAAAATAGGCTGTTTATACTTGCAGGTCCCTCTCAGCATGACCCATGAGATGTTGATGTAAATTGGGTGAGTTATGGCTCTTCTCAAGTTGTCCAAATAAGTTCCTTTGGTTCTTCAGAAAATTTCCCTCCCTCCCCTTGTCATTTCGGGTTCTAGAGGTCATAACAACTCTCAAGCTACCAATCTCTGGAGTTACAATCCTGTCTCTGAAATACCTATCCCCACATTTTTGTAGATTACTTGTTTTAAATAAGCTATACTCAACTTTCCTTTTTTCAAGTATTCAATCTATTTTTGAGTGGGTAGGGGGGATCCTAAGCACTGAAATTACTAATACTAGAAATAGCTTGGAAATAGAACACCTGAGTAGGATTCTGGGCTTGGCTGAGTCCCTTACATTTTTTTTCTGTTGATTCTCCACTTTTCCCATAATCAAAATATTTGACTTGAGGGACAGTGCCCTACAAACATGTAAAGCAGAAGGAAAATTCATGATCCTGGTCCCAAGATGGATCAAAGGAGTATGCTGGTTAGAAGTCTGTAGTTGATAGCCACCAAACTAACACTCATCTCAGTAATGTTCCTAAAATGAGCCTCAATAAGAAATTCCCCAAATAGCAGATATTTGACTTGTTTTTCTGGTCCTTTACGTTGCATGAAAAGAGAAATGATCTGAATTTAGGATCTACCTGGAATTATGGGACTGATTGGTGGGTTAGCTGAGTCATCAGAGACCAAAAAAGATGAAAGCTTCAAATATCATATATTAATGCACATATTAACTCTAATCTTCTCCTGCAAGAATTACAAATTTCAACTAAACAGTGAACAACCATAGACAGGGAAATGCTGGATCCCACCAGAAAAAGATACCCCATGTCTAGGGGCAAAGGAGAAGCCCCAACAAGATGGTAAGAGGGGTGAAACAGTGTTTAGAATCAAACCCCATACCTGCCAGAGATGCTTGGAGGGCTCAAACAAAACCTTGTGTACACCAGGACCCAGGTACCACACAAGAGATGGAGCCAGACCTACCCTTGAATGTTTGAGTGTCTTCTGCAGTGGCATGGGTCAGCTGTGGCTTGCTGCAGGGACAGAGGCTCTGGCTTCAGCAGACCAGGGAGGCATGGCATGTTATGTAAGTCCTCTTGGAGGAGGTTGCCATCAGCCCCACCGTAGAGCCACTGAGCAGACGACCCACAAACCGGAGAACAATTATATCAAAGAAGTTTTCTCTCTGTTGCAAAATTCTAGGGCCCACAACAGATTTTCCAACCTGGGATCTGGCAGAGGGACTGAGAAACTCCAAGGAATTTGACTTTGAAGACCAGGGGGACTTGATTACAGAACTTCCACAGGACTGGGGAAAACTGTGTGTGCAACAGGACACAGGAGAAAGGAGCAGTGACCCCACAAGAGACTGAGCCAGACTTGCCTGGCTTGCCTCACAAGCTAGCAAAGTAACACTCAAAATTCCGCAAGCAAGGCTTCAGCAGTGTGTGAACTGAGAACTTCCAGATGTTCAAGCTGGATTCAGAAAAAGTAGGGGAACCAGAGATCAAATTACCAACATCTGTTGAATCATAGAAAAAGCAAGAATATTCCAGAAAAATATCTTCTTCATTGACTATGCTAGAGCCTTTGACTATGTGGATCACAACATGTGGAAAATTCTTCAAAAGAAGGGAATACCAGAACATCATACCTGCCTCCTGCAAAACCTGTATTCAGGTCAAGAAACAATAGTTAGAACCGGACATGGCACAATGAACTAGTTCCATACTGGGAAAGGAGTACATCAAGGCTGTATACTGCCACCCTGCTTATTTAACTTATATGCTGAGTACATCATGCAAAACACTGGGATGGATGAAGCACAAGCTGGAATCAAGATTGCTGGGAGAAATATCAATAACCCTCAGATATGCAGATGACCATCTTCATAGCAGAAAATGAAAAGGAACTAAAGAGCCCTTTGATGAAGGTGAAAGAGGAGATTGAAAATTTATTTTAAAACTCAACATTAAAAAACTAAGATCATGGCATCCAGTTCCATCAATTCATGGCAAATAGATGAGGAAACAATGGAAACTGAGAGACTTTATTATTATTATTATTATTATTATTATTATTATTTTGGCTCCAAAATCACTGCAGATGGTGACTGCTGCCTTGAAATTAAAAGAGGCTTGTTTCTTGGAAGGAAAGCTATGACCAACCTAGACAGCATGTGAAAAAGCACAGACATTATCAGCAAAGGGCCATCTAGTCAGTTATGGTTTTTCCAGTAGTCATGCATGAATGTGAGAACTGGACCATAAAGAAGGCTGAGCACCGAAGAATTGATACTTTTGAACTGTGGTGTTGGAGAAGATTCTTGTGAGTCCCTAGGACTGCAAGGAGATCAAACCAGCCAATCCTAAAGGAAATCAGTCCTGAATATCCATTGGAAGGACTGATGATGAGGCTGAAGCTCCAACACTTTGGCCAGCTGATGGGAAGAACTGACTCATTAGGAAAACACCCTAATGCTGGGAAAGATTGAAAGCAGGAGGAGAAGGGGATGGCAGAGGATGAAATGGTTGGATGGCAGGAGGAGAAGGGGATGGCAGAGGATGAAATGGTTGGATGGCGTCACTGACTCAATGGTCATGCATTTGTGCAAGCTCCAGGAGTTGGTGATGGATAGGGAAGCCTGGTGTGCTGCAGTCCATGGGGTTACAAAGAGTTGGACACGACTGAGTGACTGAACTGAACTGAATGCACATATATGGAATTTTAAAACATGGTACTGATGTACCTATTTTCAGGGCGGAAATAGAGACATAGATGTAGAAAATGGACAGAGTGAGGGAAGGACAGGGTAGGACAAATGAGAGAGTAACATTGAAATGTATACTTTACAATGCATAAAATAGATAGCTGGTGGGAAGTTCCTCTATAGCACAGGGAGTTTGGCCTGGTGCTCTGTGATGACTTATCAGGGGAGAAGGGGAGGTGGGGTGGGAGGGAGGCTGAAGAGGGAAGGGACATATGTATACTTAAGCTGATTCATGTTGTTGTATGGCAGCAATTAACATGACACTGTAATACAATTATCCTCCAATTTGGGATGCATGAGACAAGTGCTCGGGCCTGGTGGGTGCACTGGGAAGACCCAGAGGAATCGGGTGGAGAGGGAGGTGGGAGGGGGGACCGGGATGGGGAATACGTGTAAATCTATGGCTGATTCATATCAATGTATGACAAAACCCACTGAAATGTTGTGAAGTAACTAGCCTCCAACTAATAAAAATAAATAAAGAAAGAAAGAAAGAAAGAAAAAAATATATTTGAAAAAAAAAAAATATATTTGAAAAAAGAAAAACATCATCAGTACTTTTTATGAGAAGTTTTGGGAAGAGGCTGTCAGAGTGGACACAAAATACGAGGAGGCTCCATTTAAAGTAAATGCGTAAAAATTTTCATCTGTGTCAGCATAGATCCTAAATACTTAAGTAGGCAAATTTTTTTTTTTTTTTTCATTTACTTCTACTAGTTGGAGGCCAATTACTCCACAATACTGTAGTGGTTCCCGTCACACATCGACACGAATCAGCCATGGAGTTACATGTATTCCCCATCCCTATCCCCCCTCCCACCCCCTCTCTACCCAATCCCTCTGGATCTTCCCAAATTACCTCCCTTGTGGATTTATACAGCTTCTTCCCCAGCCATCCCATCCTTGATCACTGGGCCCACACAAAACTGGCCATAGTGAAAGGCATGAATTTATAGACCTTCTCTTTCCCTCAACAAAGCAAGCTGGGCTTTTGTCACAGCTGTGTGTTCCACCAGCCAACAGCAGAGACAAATCCTGTGCTGGGGATACGGCACCATGCCACAGGATGTTTGTTTACCTGGTTGGAAGTGCGCTGACTGTCTTGGATTGCTTTCTTAGTTTATAGTGTTTCCGGTAGCACTTCCAGTCCTTGGCTGACAAAATTCCTTACTCATTGCCAAAGTAATAATCCATTGAAAATATTTTTACCTTTCATAGCCAATATTTTAGGCTCAAGATATTTGGATATTCTAGGACAAATGATTCCCTAAGAAACAAAATGCTGTGTGCTAAGTCACTTCAGTCATGTCTGACTCTTTGCAACCCTATGGACCATAGCTCACCAGGCTCCTCTGTCCATGAGATTCTCCAGGCAAAAATACCGGAGTGGGTTGCCATGCCCTCCTCCAGGGGATCTTCCCAGTCCAGGGATTGCATCTGCATCTCATGTCTACCGGCATTGGCAGGAGGGTTCTTTATCACTAGTGCCACATGGAAAGCATCTAAGAAACATCATTAGAGTTTTCATGAACTAGATGTCAAGACTACTTCATGAATTATCTTGGGTTTAGCATGCAGATTCTCTGGTGGGTCACACAGTAAAGAGTCTGCCTGAAATGCAGGAAACGTGGGATCAGTCCCTTGGTCGGGAAGATCCTCTGGAGAAGGAAACAAAAACCCATTCCAGTATTCTTGCCTGGAAAATTCCATGGACAGAGGGGCATGGTGGGCTACAGTACTTAGGGTGGTAAAGAGACACGCAACTGAACAACTTCACTTGCATTTTCAGCATGCAGCTGGGATATCAAGCAGCTAAGGATGTGGCTGTTGTAGATGAAATGACTAATCCCTATACCAACGTTGCTTTGCTGAAATACAATCAGAATAGGGAGGACTATGTTTTTCTGAAATTTTCTCAGGTTTTTTGTTTAAGTACTGCAATAATTCAGGGAAATGAAAACTAGGGAGATAGGATAAAGACAACATTAGTAAGCCCTCAGATCCCAAAGCAATAAGTAACTGAATTTCTCCCCTTGTAACTGATGTGCTAATAGGAGACAGGAGAATATAAAATAGATGATAGCGGTCAAGGGAGATTACCAACAAAGAGTTGTGACAAACTTTAAGCGGGACATGTGACATTTATGTTCATAGGATTGTTAATCACCCACATACCTTTATTTATTTATTTATTCATGTGTTTATTTACTTATTTATTTTTGCAACCCTAGAAAGAACACAATAATGGCTGATATGTTAGGTGTTAGATTGGAGTAAGACTTATGTGTAATTCACATATCAATAAGAAGATTTATGATGGTGGATCTGTGTGAATTCTGCTCATTGAGAGCACCTTATATTTACCTGAACTAAAAATAGAATTTATGATAAAGGGAAAAGAGTGCTTTTAACAAATATTTTCTATTTGACATTCCATATGGACTCTTGTTGCCTCATTCCTGCTCTCTTCCTGAGAAGAATGACTTCTATGACACATATTGATGTGTTCCCATACCTTTGACTTCACTTTGATGTCAACCAATGGAAAGCACTGGGGCACATTAGAAAATGTGGGGAGAGAGACACTAGTATATTAATTTCCCTGGCTTTTTTCCAAAATAACCATTAAATACTTTATGTACTGATTAATGAAGCAAGCAAAAAGGTAGACATACTATAAAATGTTCTTAAATGATTGATTTTTCTTTACAAGTCTTTTGGTTAAAAACACAAATAGTTGCTTAAGGAAAACAAATTATTTATAAATAACCAATGATTTATAATTTATTTTCATATTTATAATATCAAAACCCATCATCCCATCAACATGTTTACACTATGAAGTAAGAAACATTGATTAATAATTAATATGTTTATGGAAAGATAAAGTAGCAGTTAGTTAGAAAACTACTTCTAATAGGATTACTTTCAAATCCCTGTCATTATGTTTGTCATCTGTTGCCTGTTAACCTAAGCAATATTTTAAGAATACCTTAATCACTTCCTCCAATAGAGGATGCTATTAATAATGATTTAGTTTGCCTTTTTTTTAATTTTTCATGATAAATATCTTTATTTCTCTTGTGATACAAATAGAAGTAAGTTAGTAAGAAAAATGAAAGAAATATAAGAAATACATCCTGAAGTATCTTAGACAAAGAGTAAAATATATGGTGAATTTCATTTAGTTATGAGTTTGTAATACGTGCCTGCGTTTCTGAAACATTTGGCACCAGCAACTGAATGTTGTCAGTAATCTACCTTTCAATTCCACTTTTCTTTCTGTGTTTTTCAGACAAGCTATTTCATGTGATTTGAACATAGACTTGTGTAGTTCTTAGAAACAGTGGCTTTGTTGTATATTTCTGGAACAAATAAATATAGGCAGAAATTCCTAGCAATATAATGTAAAGCTACTGTTAGAAACTTATGGTTGAAATAGGGAAGCGGATTGGAAAGGGAAGTCACTTTCTTTAAAGGAAGAGATGGAAAATTGATAGGCAGAGTTAACAGAAGCATTCAACAAAAGATAAAAGTTGGGGAAATATGTCCAACATTTTTTTCCAAAATAAAATATTTTCAGTTTATGAGCCTGCTCTTCAAATATAGGTTCAAGTACAGCAGAGTATTGCCAATGCAGACATTTATAGCACTGCTTCAATTATAGTCTATAAGTGTCTTCACAGCATAAATGTTTTTATGATTGATGTGGAGAGAGTGGTAAAGAGTGAAGGTGGATGCAATGGATTTCTGGTGCAATAAATTGTGTGCAATTCATAAATACACTAAGAAGACTGTTGTATCAAAAAATAAATATATAGGACATCAAACATCTTATTTTACAGAAGCATGTTTGTCCTCTGCTATACTAGTATTGTTATAACACATTCACAAAGAAAAGATGTTGTTTTGGAACCTTCCCCTGACACATTTGTAAGTCCTGCTGATGGCAGAAACAGGTTTTGCCTTTGCCTTTCCTCTTCGTAGAATTGAACTTGATGATGAAACTACTCCACTTATCTATAATTTTACTTTATAATAACTTTCAAGATTTCAGAGGCTAAAGAGAGCATCATTTCTATGATGCAATCATGAATAAGGTTGAATGACCCAGGAGAATTACAGCTTTGATTCATTTGTTTTGTAGACTGCTGCATTTGCAACAAAATACTCAGTCAAGAGATGATCTCTCTTTACACTAAAATCCCCTCCTTAAAAACCTGTGATTTTAGGCACTCACTGTTCCTTAGCTTTCTCTTTAGGTTGCTGATAACAGCTTTCATGTGAAATAAACTGTGACACCAAAAATATGCCAGGATATTGCTCTAGGCTTTTTTAGATCACCAAAAAATATGCTGTTTTTATGATCATTGAGTTCTTGTGCTTTGTGTCTTTTACTAAGTATTAATCTCATACATATAGTATTATTTTAAAATTATCAAAAAACTCAATTTACAAATAGTTTATTTTAAAAGTTGATATATTTCACATATAAATGTTATATCACAGAAATACCCAATATATACAGAAAAAAATTCATCCAAACAGCAACCCAGAGAGGCTAAAAATATTTTTTAAAAAAAGGAGAAGAAGAAAGGTAATACATCTTAACATACTTTTATGTTTACCAAGAAATTTGGCACTTTAGAAAAATAATCTTTAATGTAAGATAATAATTAGATAATATACACATATTAGAATGAAATAATGTGATATATGTAAAATTTTACAGAGATTTTGGCCCTTTTGCATAATTTTAAATTAACTTATCATATGTATTCATATCATGTTTGATGACTACAGTGGTTTGAAATGAGTTGTAGTTACAAATCAAAGAACACCAAGGATTGCCAGCAACCACCAGCAATCTGGAAAAGGCAAGAGAGGAGTATGAACCTGCCAACAACTTGATTTTTGAATTCTAGCCTCCAGAAATGTGAGACACTTAAGTTTCTGTTGTTTGCAGCCACAAATATTTACTACAGTTTTCTACACCACCTCTGGGAAACTCATACAGTCATCACTATGATGCTTGAAAATATACATATATAAAATAATTACTTTTTGGAGAACATTTCACATGTTATGTAAGCAGTGATTAATTTTACTCTGAAAACTAAAATACAGAGGAAACTGTGAAGATGCCACCATTAAAAGAAATAATATGTATACATGCTTTGTGAGTGTATGACCATTTATTATGAAAGAGATGTGGTAAGTTGGAGGAGGTCATCAAGAGGATGTGACTGTGAGTTCACCTGTGTGATATACTCAAGTCAGAGGCTCCTCAGGCCTCCCCTGACCTTGAAATATACACTCCGCCCATCACTCCCACAATAGGAGCTGTTCCAAGGACAATGTGTTATAGAGACCATCTGGATTGTATACATCAGGGGTCCCAACCTCTAGGATCTAATGCCTGATGATCTGAGGTGGAGCTGATGTAACACTAATAGAAATAAAGTGCACAATAAATGTAATGTGCTTGAACCAAACCAAAACCATCGCCACCCATATCTGCAGAAAACTCGTATCCCATGAAACCCGTCCCTGGTGCCCAAAAGGTTGGGGACCTCTGGTGTACATGACTGAACCCAGTTAAGGCCTCTGTATAAACTGTTAAGATTCTGAAAGTTGAACACAGTGATCTACTTCTCCTATGGCCTCCCAAGTCTTGCATGTAAATTCCCTTGCTTATTAAAACCGCCAGCTACTGGTCTGGACTGGTCTGCCTCTTTCTTTGGCTTCTCATTCCCCTTGTTTATGGGCCAGTTTTCAAACTAGAGTGCAATAATCCATGAGCTCAGGTGCTTGCACTCAGTAATCTGGGCTAACTTTGCTTTGCAGAATGAAAGGAAGGAGCAGCTAATGGTTTATATGCCTGAGTGCTCAGTAGTGTTCCACTCTGCCATTTCCTCCTCCAGGGGATCTCCCCTACCCAAGGATCTAATCCATGTCTTGTGTCTCCTGCATTGGCAGGCAGATTCTTTACCAATGGATCACCTAGGAAACCCGATGGTTTATATAGCAAAATATAGCTGTCCACTTGCTATTTAAATACATGTATATTTGCAGGTCAGTTTTTTTTTTTTTCCTATTTCAAGCTTTTGTTTCAGTGCATATTGGGAGACTAACTTATGCATTAATAAATAATCTATGGATTTATTACCTGCAATAGCTATTAAAATAAGTAAATTATATAAAAGTGAAACAAATTAATAAAAGCAGTTGTACAATACCCTTCTATTACAAATTTAAGAAAAAAGGAGAGAGAAGAAAAAACAAAACTGCAGACTTCATCAAAGTTCAAATAAAGCCAGGTTTATCAAGCCATCTCTAAATGCTCCCAATCAAGGATTGTAATTTTTTCCTCCTCTAACTTCCAATAGCGTAATTATTTATTCAAATGGGAGTTATTCTCACACATTGTTGTCTGCATATAATGTATTCAACTACTCAATTATCTCTGCCTCTGGAATTTAACATTCTAAAGCTAGTTCATGACTTCATTAACATGAAACAAAAGCAGATTATATAATCTGTATTCAATGTATTTTGTTGATTGAGTGACTATAGATCACCTAAATTTACCATGAAATTTAAAGACACTTGCTCCTTGGAAGGAAAGCTATGATCAACCTAGACAGCATATTAGAAAGCAGAGACATTACTTTGCCAACAAATTTCCGTCTAGTCAAATTTATGGTTTTTCCAGTAGTCATGTATGGCTGTGAGAGTTGGACTATAAAGAAAGCTGAGTGCTGAAGAATTGACGCTTTTGAACTGTGGTGTTGGAGAAGACTCTTGTGAGTCCCTTGGACTGCAAGAAGATCCAACCAGTCTATCCTAAAGAAAATCAATCCTGGATATTCATTGGAAGGACTGATGCTGAAGCTGAAACTCCAATACTTTGGCCACCTGATGCAAATAACTGACTCGCTAGAAAAAACCCTGATACTAGGAAAGATTGAAGGCCGGAGGAGAAGGGGACAACAGAGATTGAGATGGTTGGATGGCATCACCAGCTTGATGGACATGAGTTTGAGTAAGCTCTGGAAGTTCATGATAAACAGGGAATCCTGGCATCCTGCAGCCCATGGGGTTGCAAAGAGTGGACACAACTGAGCAGTTGAACTGAACTGGAATCTACCATGGAGTTGTATCTCAATAAGCTCTTTGCAAGTTGAAAATATTGTAGGTCAAAGATAAATTTAATATACCCAATCTACTGAACATCTTAGCTTAGACTAGCCCATATTAAACATGCTAAGAACACTTACCCTGGTTTGGGGGTCAATTTATGTGGTTTTAGTTTTTTACATACCCAAAGCATATGTTTAACATAAATATCACTCCATAACATGACATCAAAAACAATTTTTTAACTTCAGTGAATACAGTGGAGCTTAAATTCATGTCAATGTATGGCAAAAATCACTACAATATTGTAAAGTAACTAGCCTCCAATTGAAATAAATAAATTAAAAAAAATAAAAACTGGCACACTAAAAAAAAAGGAAAATTAAAAATGAATGCAGATTTCACTTTTTTATAGTTTTCAAACTAATTCTTAGAGATGGAAAGAAATAATATTTAAATTCCTGCACCCTAAAATTACAGAAAGTGTTAGTTGCTCAGTCATGTTTGACTCTTTGCAACTGCATGGACTGTAGCCCGTCAGGCTCCTCTGCCCATGGAATTCTCCAGGCAAGAATACTGGAGTGTGTTGCCATTCCCTTCTCCAGGGCATCTTTCACACCAGGGATAGAACCTGGGTCTCCTGCATTGCAGGCAGATTCTTTACTATCTGAGCCACTAGGACTCAGCTGCCTACAGAGGCCAAATAAAAATTATTATAAGTAATAATTTAAACCTATGGAGGCCAGATATAAATTACTGTAGGTATACTTAATACTCAAAATAATTTGAATGAACTCAAATTAGCAAGAATATTTGAATCTATCTCTCTTGCCTTTTGGATATGTTGGGGGGGGGGGGCGTGTAATTACCTTGGTTCTGTCTTGCTGCAGCAAAAATTTGAAATGGCGGACCAGTGTTACATCTCGATTCCAGCTCAGTTTTATTCAGCAAATAAAGGGAAATACATCCACGAGAAGTGAGGGCCGGCCAACCCAAAAGAAGAGAGGGGCTCAATTTTGGCTCCTCTTTACATATGCTTTTTCTCCTCCCCCTGAGCCTGCCCTATGTAAATTGGGCTAGCCAGGATAGTTGTTTGTTTCACCTGAGGGTCTCACTCTGGTCCTCGGCTTTTCTTTTGTTCTATTTTTGCAGGCTTTTCCTTTCTTTGTCTTTTAGCCACTGCCATTTTGGGCTCTTTTTTCCTATTCTAACTACCTAACATTCCCACCTCTAGAGATGGGAGGACCAATTCTTTGGGAGGAGGGGCATTGAGGTCTCTCTGGCTACTTCCTGCTGAGCTGGGATGGTGAGGGGCATTGGGCCTCCACCTCTTGCTAGTCTCAAGCCTCAGAGTCCTTATCACTGTGTTGATTTAAGGGTGAGTGATATTTTCCGTGTAGTTTTATATATCATTGTTGAACTGGCACTGCATGTTGACCTGGACAGAGATAAAATGGGTTAGACAATTGATAATACATGGAGTAACCATAAGCAGCATCAATATGGTGATAACAGGGATTAGTAAGGGCATTAGCCAACTCCAAAGTCCCCCTTGCCAGGAGAAGGATCCCTCAGAGAGATTGTAGCCACCCTGAGGACTCTCCAGATTATTCTTTGAGATCCTATAGGATCTGAATGTTTTTCTTGAGGACTGTGAGACTTTCTTTAACTTAGCTAGAGGCATTTATCCAGAAACAACACGTCTCATTCAAGATGGCTCAAGCCCCTCCTTGTTCAGGGGTCAAGAGATTTATCTCTGGTCTATTTTGGAGTACAACCCTTGCCAAACTGTTTTGGCTCTTTAGAGCTGTCCTGAGAAATCTTATCCCCAGAAACTTAATTTGGGGGGTGTTCATTAGAATGGCACTAATTTGTAGTCCTGAATAGATCTCCCAGGGGCTCACATGTGTATTGAGTGTCCTCTTCTGTTTTCTTCCATGACTTGACTCATGAGTAGTGAATCTAGGAGTCATGTCCTGGTACCTTGACTGCTGTGGAGGTAGAAAGTATTACAGGGTAGGGACCCTTACATGCAGGCTGGAGTTGAGTAGTTGGGAATCCATATTTCCAGACTTTAATTAGGACTTGAGTCCCTGGAGCATATAGGGGTGGCTCTTTAGAATCTTTTGGGTCCTGGTTGACACCCCACCTGCATATATCTTGTTGGAATTGCCCAATGGCCATGGTATAAGACTGGAGGGTCTGAGCCTCTGGATACAGGAAGAGGTCACTGACATAAGCAAAAGGTCCCCCATATAGTATCTCATAAGGACTAAGACCAACCTGTTCCTTAGGGGCAATACGGGTGCGGAGGAGAGCTATTGGTAAAGCCTCCTTCCATCCCAGGGAGGTCTCATAGGTTATATTTTTTATCGCTGATTTTAAGAATGCAAGATGACTCTTTCTACTTTTCCTGAAGACTGAGACCTCCAGGCACAATGGAGATAATAAGTAATGCCCTATGCTTTAGAGGCCCCTTGGATAACCTTAGAAGTAAATGATATCCCATTGTCACTTTGTAATGACCTAGGGAGACCAAATCTCAGAATGATTTCATGGAGCAGTTTTTTACCACCTCCTCAGCCTTCTCAGTCTGGGTGGGAAAGCTTTCAGTCCATCCTGTAAATATATCTATCATGACTAGTAGGTATTTATACCCTTGAGAAACTGGCATGTGGGTGAAGTCCATCTGCCAATCCTTTCCTGGGTAGGTAGCACAGGAGGACAGGCTGGGCCAGCTGGGGTCTTCAAACTCCTTGGGGGTTGTTTAATTGGCAAGTGGGACAAGAGGAGACCACATGCCTTATGGTTGTTTGGAGGCCTGATCCTCTGAAGGGCTTTTCTAGTAATCTTTGGAGGGCCTTCTCCCCTAAATGAATGCTGGCATGTTAGGAGTTAACCAACTTCCACTTGAGGTTTCCAGGCAGAAAGAGGAGTCCATCCTTTTGCAACCACCCCATATGATCTTCTTGAAAGCCCTCATTCTTAGCTTTAAGAATCTCACCTTCAGTATATGAAGGCTGCTGCTGCTGCTGCTAAGTCGCTTCAGTCGTGTCCGACTCTGTGCAACCCCATAGACGGCAGCCCACCAGGCTCCTCCGTCCCCAGGATTCTCCAGGCAAGAACACTGGAGTGGGTTGCCATTTCCTTCTCCAATGCGTGAAAGTGAAGTTGCTCAGTCGTGTCTGACTCTTCACGACCCCAGGGACTGTAGCCTACCAGGCTCCTCCGTCCATAGGATTTTCCAGGCAAGAGTACTGGAGTGGGTTGCCATTTCCTTCTCCATCAGAATATGAAGGGATTTCTGGCAAATTAGTCTTCAGAGCCAAGGTGGCAACCCTTATTAGGTCATTGGTCTGTAATGCTGCTCTCTTAGCTGCCTTATCAGCTGGTTGGTTCCCTCATGCTACTTCTATGCTCCCTTTTTGGTGTCCTCTACAGTGGGAGACTGAAACTTCAGCAGGCAGATGGACTGCCTCCAAGAGCCTAAGGATTTGATCACCATATTTGACTGGGGACCCTCAGGTGTTCAAGTGGCCTCTTTCTTTCCAAATAGCAGCATGTGCATGTAGCACCAGAAAGGCATACTTGGAGTCAGTGTAAATGGCTATTTTTCCTTTTCCCATCTCTAAAACTTGAGTCAAATCTATGAGCTCAGCTAATTGGGCTGAAGTACCTGGTGGCAAAGGTTTAGCTTCTATGGTCTCAAAATTGGATACTACTGCATATCTGGCTCTTCTTTTTCCTACCAAGAGAAAGCTGCTTCTATCAGTTTACCAGATTTCCTCAGGATTGGTCAGAGGATCTTCTGACAATCCCTTTTGGGGTTTTGTCCAGTGGTCCAAAGTTTCTAAGCAAGAGTAAAATGGTAGAGACCCCTTGGGGGTAGGCAGGAGCATAGCTGGGTTAAGAACCTCACAAGGGGATATAATGAGGCCTGGATTTTCCATCAGCACTACTTGATATCTGAGGATCCTTTGATCAGACATCCATAAATGGCCTCTCTCATTCAGGAGTTGTTCCACTTGGTGGCTGGTAAAAATAGATTGCCCCCAATAGAGAGTTTTAAAGCATCTTCTATCAGGACTGCAATAGTTGAAAGATTTCAAAAGCAGGGAAAATCTCTTCCTGATAAGGGAGTCAGATACTCAGGGACCACCAGAAACTGGTTGGAAAATATTTGGCTATCCCAGCAACAAAGAAGTGCTTAGGTGAATTGCTTTGTAATTTTTTTCCTGTAGCACCCAAAATGGTACAGATTTGGGAGGAGAAGGCTCCAGAGTAGGAGGTCAGGACAGAGTAGGCAGCCCCTGTGTCAACCAAGAAATTCTAGGACCTACCTGCCATATCCAGTTGCACCTTTGGCTCCAGCCCCGTGATGGTTATCCGTGAGCGGCAGGTTGGCTGGAGTGGGCTGCTTCAGTCCTGTTGAACCATCATGAGTGAAGGCTTGGTGCTTGACCTTGAGGCTCTTGGGTCCCAAAGGCAGACTGCCACCCATTGTCCCAATTGATGACATTTGTAGCAAGTCATTTTAGGAGACTTGCCACTGTTTGGACACTCTTTGGCCTGTTGTCCCATCTGTCTATAGATTAGGCATTTGCCTTGTTCCTTGTCCTTCAAGGACTCAGGGTTTGCTATAGGGCTTCCCTGGAGGGGGGACAGCATCTGGGCATGCCTTATGTCTTCCCTTTTCTCCCTTTCCTGGGGCTTGTCTTCCCTCTCCTGTTCTGTTATAATAGGTATCGGTGGCTGTTTGGACCATATCAACTAAAGAGGCAGCAGGATCCTGCTACTGTCCTGTTGGGACAGGAATCTTTACTTTGAAATGACTTGTCCCTTGTAAGAGTCTAAGTCCAGATTGGTAAACTTTTGGAGGGCCTCTTTTAGACTTTCCAGAAAGGCGATAGGGTTCTCGTTGGACTACTGAGTTATTGTTGAGACCTGGCACAGTCCCACAACTAATAGGGTTCTTTTTATTTCCATGTGTGGACTTCCTTAGGGTGAGTCTTTCTGAAGCTTATCCTACACAGTACTGCTGCAACCTGAGAGCCAGGCATCCCCGGGTGAGGGTGCAGATCCCCAGGCAAGTTGAGGTGTGGCAGCCTCCTGGACTTCAAATCCCCAGGCAGGTCGAGGCACTTTGGCCTCCTGGGACCCCTGGACTGGTGGATCTCTGAGCAGGTTGGGGCGTGACAACCTTTCAAGGACAAGATCCCTAGGCATATCAAGGCACGTTGACATCCTGGGACTGTCAGACTAGTGGATCCCTGAGCAGGTTGAGGTGTGACAACCTCCTGGGGACTGGATCCCTAGGCAGGTCGAGGCTGGTCGACCTCCTGGGAACCCCAGGCTGGAGTTGGGCATCCCAAAGGTCTCCAGCATGACCAGTGCTGGGTAGGATTAAGGGGTTGCAATCTTAACTCATTGCTGGTTTGTCCACCATGGACGGGATTAGATACCACGATGTAAAGCAATCCAATCCTGTGCCCTGAGACTGGGAGCCTGGCGAAATAGCATAAGCCTTATCTTCTTATTGCTCTGAAGGAATGTAAGTCACTGATTTCCTCCCCTAGCCCTCCATAAGAGCAGCTTAGGGTGTTTCCAATGGTAAATATTTCATTGCCATAGACCCACTTTAGGTAATAACAGAAGTAATGACAAAGGAGTGTTAGGGGCTTTAAGAGTATTTTAGTAATAAGTAAGGTGGGACAATGTTGCCTACAAGGGGGCAGGGTCCTGGTTGTAGGAGTTAGTAAGTAGCTTGAAAACAAATTGATAAGAGGCAACAGACCAGATGTTCCATAAAAATGGAGTAGAGATTTGATCCAGGGGTATGTTTGTAACTTTAGGTGAAGGGTGGTAAAGGTTTGGGGTCAAACGGCCTGCAGGGCTAACTCCCAAAGTGGCAAACATTATCCCCTGAAGCCCAATTGCCCTTGAAAGGAATGCCACCAACAGATGGACATCTACCAGACGTTCTGTGCCTGTCACCTGCCCTAGCGGGTTCACTGAAAGATGCTGTTACATATGTTGTAGGAAATATGGAAGATGAAGGCCTGAATATCTAGAGTAATTTGATATTTTACAGTATTTCCCTTCCAAGAGCCAGCTATTTTCTGGTTGTCCCTCCAGAAGACTGTAGAGGCAACACTATGGGCCTGGACAGGGCTCAGGAAAAGAGCATGAAACAGGAGGGAAGGGGTAAGGCACAACTTTTGAAAGAATGACATAGCCCAAGGGCAAAACATAAATCCATTAAAATCAAACCTGTCCAAGATGACAGACAAGTCAAATTCAACTAAACCTTGATCCTCAATCTGCAAGCTAAATGACACGGCCAGAGGTGCCATGACATTTCCAAGGCACTATCAAAAGACCTAGGAATGGGTGGTTCCCCAACTGTTAGAATGATCCTCCCATTCGATAGCATATGAAATCACCCAGCTCACAAAAACTAACCACACATGGGATGAATACCTCCTAACTTAATCAGAGGTCTTCTGGCATCTGAGACTGAGCTGCATGAGCTTTCTGCTGAGTTTATTTTTGCTGTCCCAGTTTCCAGCACGCTGGGCTTCTTGTCATTTCCACTGAGCTGGATTTGCTTTGCATTCATCTTCCACTGTGTGAGCTTTTGCTGAGTTGGGCTTCTGCTGTGTTTGGCCTCTGCCTCATGGGGGCCGAGTGGAGGTTGTTTCAGCCAGGTTAAATCTGAGAAATGACACCAGATATGTCAAGGGAGTGTGTAATTACCTCGGTTCTGTCTCGCTGCAGCAAAAATTAGAAACGGCAGACCAGTGTTACAGCTCAGTTACAGATCAATTTTATTTGGCAAGCAAATGAAAATACATCCTCCAGGCGTGAGGGCAGACCAACCCAAAAGAAAAGAGGGGCTCAATTTGGCTCAACTTTGGCCCCTCTCTTTATATGTTTTTCCTCCTCCCCCTGAGCCTGCCCTATATAAATTGGGTTAGCTAGGAGGGCTGTTTGTTTCACCTCATGTTCTTACTCCAGTCTTTGGATTTTCTTTGCTCCATTTTTGCAGGCTTTTCCTTTCTTTGTACTTTGGCCATCATTTTGGACTCCTTTTTCCTAATCCTATCCCTTTTTCCTATACCTAACACTTATATGCATTTTAACACTAATGGGAGTTTTGTAGAATTAGATACTATAATAGGAAGATAGCTTAAGAGTTGTTATAAAAGTTTATATCTTGCTGTCTAATTTGAACCAGCAGATTTCCTGACTCCGATAGCATTGTGAAGTTGTGTGACTAATGGTAGTTATAACTTACAAAGGTAAGTTCAGTGTTTGCACATTTTATCTTGAGAAACTATGAACAAAAAATGAGGTGGGGGAGGAGTGGGGGGGGCAGAATTATCCTGGTATCAGTAACATGTACTATGTTTTTGTAAGGATTAAGTAAGAATCTGTCATGTATTCAATAGGTATTAAGGAAATTCTGTGTTAATAATAAGCATTATAAAACCAAGACGACTTCATAGTTATGTAGAAATTTGATTGAAAAAACTGTAAGACTAATTTCTTCTAATTCAGCAATCTATAGATTAACTTGTAAAATTGTAATACCTTTGCCATTATTAAATTCCTAGGTATGCAAAACCTTAGAATGAGATGCTCATTGGAATGTAAAATGATACATCAGGCTTTCTTCTATTGGTTAGGATGTACTTTTTAAATCAAAATTGTTACTGTTGTATGTAATCACTTTTATGTGCATGTAATTCAGGTAGTGTCAATAGAAAAATGTAAGTGTCAAGGAGTTTTTCAAGTCAGTATGCACAAACATACTGAAACAGATTTTGCATATATGATTGTTAAACTCCCACCCAAGGAATTATTAATGCATCCTTAGCAGCTGCTACTTTTTTTATTTGAGGAAAAAGTGAGAATAAGATTTGACATGTTGCAAGTCACATGAACCAATCTGAAAAAATTGATTAAGGCATGAAAGTGAGTCACTATTACCCAAATTAGTAGATTATTAAAAGAGATATAAATATGCATGGTGAAATGCTAAATCTATTTTAAAGATTTTGATGACTTACACATCCATGAAAGCTGTCAATAAAAAGACATTTTACAATAGTAAAAATCTACTTAATAAAATATTGTGTATTGTTGACAGTTTTATTTCCACTAAGCTTTTCACTGTGATTTCAAAAATATTATATTATTTTAAAAATATTAAATTGTTTAAGTATTATATTTGAAAACTGTTCAAACATTGTAGAAAACTAAATAAGTATTAAAATATTCAATGCTCACTATTTTAATCTAATTTTTTAAATTCAAAAATATCCAAAAGCGTTTATGTATTTACATAACCTCAACGTTTTATTACTAAAGTCCATATATTTGAAGTTATATTATTCTTTAATTATAAGTAAAATAACTTGATTAACCATTATCTTTTTTAAACTGGGTGTTCAGTTCAGTTCAGTTCAGTTCAGTTGCTCAGTCGTGTCAGACTCTTTGCGACCCCATGAATCTCAACACGCCAGGCCTCCCTGTCCATCACCAAATCTCAGAGTTTACTCAAACTCATGCCCATCGAGTCCGTGATGACATCCAGCCATCTCATCCTCTGTCATCCCCTCCTCTTCCTGCCCCCCAATCCCTCCCAGCATCAGGGTTTTTTCCAATGAGTCAACTCTTTGCAGGAGGTGGCCAAAGTACTGGAGTTTCAGCTTCAGCATCAGTCCTTCCAATGAACACTCAGGACTGATCTCCTTCAGGATGGACTGGTTGGATCTCCTTGCAGTCCAAGGGACTCTCAAGAGTCTTCTCCAACACCACAGTTCAAAAGCATCAACTTTTCAGTGCTCAGCTTTCTTCACAGTCCAACTCTCACATCCATACATGACCACTGGAAAAACCATAGCCTTGACCAGATGGACCTTTGCTGGCAAAGTAATGTCTCTGCTTTTTAATATGCTATCTAGGTTGGTCATAACTTTCCTTCCAAGGAGTAAGTGTCTTTTACTTTCATGGCTTCAGTCACCATCTGCAGTGATTTTGGAGCACAAAAAAATAAAGTCTGACACTGTTTCCACTGTCTCCCCATCTATTTCCCATGAGGTGATGGGACCAGATGCCATGATCTTAGTTTTCTGAATGTTGAGCTTTAAGCCAACTTTTTCACTCTCCTCTTTCACTTTCATCAGGAGGCTTTTTAGTTCCTCTTCACTTTCTGCCATAAGGGTGGTGTCATCTGCATATCTGAGGTTATTGATATTTCACCCAGCAATCTTGATTCCAGCTTGTGCTTCTTCCAGCCCAGCATTTCTCATGATGTACTCTGCATATAAGTTAAATAAACAGGGTGACAATATACATCCTTGACGTACTCCTTTTCCTATTTGGAACCAGTGTTAGAAATATACAAATCTATAGTATTTGTGATACTAGGTTTAAAATGACTATATGACCTTAAATATATTTTAATTTATGAGCAATTAATTTAACATGCAAAAATAACAGTTTATATAATTTAAAAATTATCTACCCTCATTTTCAATCCATAATTATTTTTATACTACAAATACTTAAATGATTAATGTACTTTTTACTTGCCTATTACATTGAGTAACTAACTTAATGACTTTCACCTAAAATGTTAATATATTAGCCACTTTAAAATTTCTTTTTGAAACATTTTTCTTAGTGTTTTTCTTTTGCACATATAACATGAAGACTGTATCTGCTTTCTTTGTAGTTACTTATCATTATTAATGAAAATGACAAGTATTTGCTGAGAAATTCCAATATTATGGTTTTCCAGTTTCAGGCATTCCTTCTCAGATTGTTCTGGATGTCTAATAGAGAAAAAATTGCCCCCGAAGATAGTGCTTAAATCATTGACTATTTACAGCTGATTTCTCTCTCAGATATCTCTCATACATTACCAGTCAAAAGTCACCTGAAGGTACAATTCAGTCTGATATACAATATGCTTTCTTCATGCAAATATCTGGTGCCTGGGCTGGCCTGGTGTAACAGTCGCAGCTGATCAGTAATCTCTCTCATTCCCATTCATTCTCTTTCTCCCTCTGTCTCTTCTCCTTAACTCGCTCTATCCTTATCCCTTCTTACCTCCCTCTCCACAATTTCTCCAAGCTACTAGTAGTCATTCTGGAAAGTTTGTATCTTTGGGCAATATTTTTTAGATCGATAAAAAACACTAGTGGTTATTTATAATAGTCATTTGACCAACAGTGATTAGAAGATATCATGGAAGATATCTTTTGTTTGAAACATATACTTAGGTTAAATAAAAATGCAAATATTTTTATATGCATCTATATTCAGACAAATTTGCAGTATGTCATTCAATATTGCATTTATCTACCTATCCTTCTATTTTTTTATCCTTCTTTCTATTGTTCCCTTTTTTCCTACCTTCCTATCTTTGTTGTATATTTGCTATTTCTTTTCTGTTTGAAGTATCTTTCTACACCTTAAGTTCTTGAAACAATATTTTGCAACTTAACATGAATATTCAGGTATTTCTAATAATTCAATGAAGCAATCTTTAAATTCTTCCTTATATGTCAAATAATATCAAATGGTTTGTAATATCTCACCACTTCAAAATACAACAATATAATTTAATTATTTTTTCACTTTTGTTTCCATGTTTGTATTCTTCCTAATTTTTACCTTCCTTCATTCCTTCTTTTCTTCCTTCTTCCTTTTGAGTATCAAATTGTGCTAAACAAGTTTTACCTAACCATTATAATGACAGTCAAAAATATTTATACAGTAGTCAACATTTGGGCTAGACTTTAATAAAGTAAATTTACTCTTAAGGGGATGACACATAAATCTATAGGTAACAAAAATGGATCTGGTAAGGATAAATTTTTCAATATATGTGTATATACATGCATATACAAAAATAAACAAATAAATATATATGTGTGTGTGTGTATATAAGCTTCTCTAGTGGCTCAGATGGTAAAGAATCCATCTGCAATGCAAGAAACCCAGGTTTGATTCTTGGGTCAGGAAGATCCCCTGGAGAAGGGAATGGCTATCCACACCGGTATTCTTGCCTGGAAAATTCCATGAACAGAGAGGCTGGTGGGCTGCAGTCCATGGGGTCGCAAAGACTGTGTGGGGAAACACAGAGTCCCTAGGACTGAAGAACTAACACTTTCACTTTTTTCATACATATATATACATACATACATACTTTTTTCATACACACACACATACATACATACATATACATATATGTATACTTTTTCATACATACATACATACATACATATATATATATATATATAACAATTCATTTTTATAAGAGTGAAACTATCACCATAACCTATGTCATAAACATACCCATCACTTCCAAAATTTCCTTCAGCCCTCTTTATTATGTTGTGTGTGTGTGTATGTGTGTGACGTATGTATGTTTAGGGTATTTAGGACTTTCTGCTTATAAGATAATGTCATTCACAGAGATAATTTTACTTCTTCCTTACTGATGCAGGTGTATTTAGTTATTTTTCTTGCTTAATTGCTATAGCTACTAGCACTTTCAGTGCTATGTTGAATAGAAATCATAAGTGGACATCCTTGCCTTATTTCTGATCTTAGACAAAGAGCCTTCAACTTTTTATCACCTTTGAGTATAATGTTAGTTTGTCATGTATGGTCTTTATTATGTTGAGATCCATTCCTTCTATACCTACTTTGCTAAGAATTTTATTATGAAAGGATGTTGAATTTATCTAATCATTATTATATAAAATAGCAAAAAAACCAATAGATATTTTTTCTGCATATATTGAGATGATTGTGTAATTTTTATTCTTAATTTTTAATGTAGTATATCACACTATTTTACTTGCATATGTTGAACCACCATTGCATTCAGGGGACAACACCTGATTATGGCCTCTGATCCATTTAATGAGCTATTGAATTCATTTCCATTTTGCTGATATTTTAATAATTTTTCATCCATGTACCTCAGCAATATTGGTTTGTAATTCTCTTTTGATGACTTAGTTTGGCTTTGTTATCAGAGTGATACTGGCCTCCTAATAAGTTTAGAAGTGTTTCTTCTGCTTCTTAGAAGACTTTAAGAAGAACTGGAATTAATTATTCTTTAGATGTTATTAGAAGTGATTTGTGAGGCCATCTGGTCATCTGCTCCTGGGTTTTTCTTTCTGGGGAGGTATTTGATTACTGTTTCAATCTCCTTACTCATTATTGGTTGGTCCCAGCCTTCTATTTCTTCTTGAATCAGTGTTTGTAGGTTGAATGTTTCTAGGAGTTTATTAATTTGTTCTAGGTTGTTCAATGTGTTGGCATATAATTATTTATAAAACTTATAAAAAAATTTTAAAATTTCCATTACATAATTGTAATATCTCTTCTATTTCTGATTTTACCAGTTGTTGAGTCTTCTTTTTGCTTTTCTTAGTTTAGCTAGTGCTTTATCAATTTTAGTTATCTTTTCAAATAACAAATGTGATTATAATGTATCTTAATGTAGACTTGACTTATCATTTGATTTAGCATAATTTAATTAGTTTGGTTTTCTTGAATATGGTTGTCCATTCCTCTCCCTTGATTTGTGAAGTTTTCTATTTTTCTTTAAATAAGCTTTCTGTTCCTTTCTCCTCTCCTTCTGGGATTACCATAAGAAATGCACTGGTCAATTCAGTGATCACCCATAAGTCCTATAGATGACCTTCATTCTTTAATCTTTTTGTTCCTCTCACCACATAATTTCAGATTACCTGTATTTGAGTTTGCTGATTATTTTGCCTTATAAAGTCTGCTGTTAAAGGGTCTTTCCATGTTTTAGTTCAGTCACTGTATTCTTCAGCTCCAGAATTTCTGTTTGGTTTTCTCATTTTATCTATTGTTTTCCTCATTATGTTTACATGTCCTCATGGGTTCTCGTGAACCTCTCTGAACTTCATTAATATGATTATTTTAATGCTTTGCCAGGCAAACCCTTTAGGACTGACAACTCAACTTTATTTTGTTTCTTTAGTAGCTTCATGTTTCCTTGATTCTTTATAAACCTTGTAGTCTTGCATTGGTTTCTGTGTTTCATGAAGTGGTCACATCTTCTAGTCTTTACAGGCTGAGTTCAGCAGGAGAAACCTTTCACCAGTAGGCCTGGTTAGAGATTCTGAACAGGTCTGTTTCCTAGGTGTGCTGGCAGATGACCTGGTCCTGGGGTCTGCAGCAGAAGGACTTGGTACTGGGTAACTTAGCCTGCTGGTTCATGCCTAGAAAAATGGGTTACCTAAAATGTTCCTTTGAAAATTTATTACAATTTCTACTTTGGACACAGTCTAATAAAAATATATCTGCAAAGATTCCTGGAACTTTAATTTTATAGAATTTTTGTGTATCAGTATAACTTTTCTATGAGTCTTAAAAAGTTTCAAGCTTAGTTGTAAAATATATATCTTAATGTAAAAGAAATAGTATGGATATTAGCATTACTCCTACTGAAAAATATTCCAAAGAATAATAGATGTAAAGAAATAATTTTTCTCTAAGTAGAAGTTCATGTGCAGAAAATTCTACCTCATCCTGTGAATTTTCATGCTTCTATATTATGTCTGAACAAAATGCAATACTGTATGTTTCATTGCTGTAGTAATTTAATTAGAATCATATAATTAAATATAATAAAATGTGTATTTTGAAATTCAGACAACTTCTAAGTAGTTCTTTAAGAATGAAATGACAAACGATTTTCAAAGTAATTTATTTACACATGACAATTTATTCAGAGGTGATAATTATTACTTCTTATAATTTAGTATGTTACAGTAATTTAATTTATAATGTTTGATTTCATGAGTTCTAGTGTGCTATTTGCTTTAATATTCAATTGGTAACACTAAGTAATATTAAAGTTATTCTATATACAATGTAGTTGTTTTATAGAAGAAAGAAAATTTAAGAATCATCATATGATTAAGAACTGAGATAGGAACCAAAAATTGCAGCTGCTGCTGCTAAGTCACTTGAGTCGTGTCCGACTCTGTGTGACCCCATAGACGGCAACCCACCAGGCTCCCCCGTCCCCGGGATTCTCCAGGCAAGAACACTGGAGTGGGTAAAAATTGCAGCAGTAGTGTGCTAAAAAGATATTTGTTCTCTTAACAGTGGAGAGGTCATTCTTAGAGAGCTAATAAACAGACACAGCAGGAGATACCTACAAAGACATAATTTCTGGAAATCAGATTGATGTAAGCTACTCTTGATCACCCGCAGGCACCCCAATTATCTAGAATTACTATCCCAATTAAACACCTGTCTTTACAGTTGCCTGTCATTAGGCTCGATTTGATAAGATGGGAAAGTCCCAATTAAGAGGCGTCACTAATTAAGCATACTTTATGTAGAGCAAACTGATTACTTCCAAAATATATTTTTTCCTATCCTAACTTCAATAGCATTTTTATCCATTACTTATATTTTTCCACTTAAGTAGTTATATAATAGTTTTCTCAAAAATAATTTTTACCAGAGTAAATCACTTGGCAGAAATGGATCAAATATTTGAAAATTCTTTTCTCTTACCACTAAGCTAAAATCAGTGTATATAAGATTTTATTCTCTGATAGTTTTTATTGTATTTATTTTGGATTTTCTATATAATACTTAAATTTGCATTTAAATTTAAACCTCTTAAAATCATAGATAGCTATCATATTTTGTGTAACATTTGTGAAGCTGATGCAATATTGTTCACCTAGTGCATATTTTATTCCTGTTATATTTTACAACTTATTAAAACTAGTCAGATTAATTGGTTAAAACTGAGACTTTGAAACTAAAATCCATAGATTTCTAATTATTCAGAAGTTCTAATTATTCATGCATTATTAACTGGAATGAAATATATCATTGGGAGGAAAGAAATTGCACAAAAGCTAGTCTCCAAGCCTCTCACACCAACTGTACCAATAGAAACATAATTATTATTTAACTTTTTAAATTCAATGAGTTTTAGAAGAAAGTTCAGAAGTGAGTATATTATGTATTTAGTCTTATGAAACAAATCTCAAAATGAGTTGGCTTAAAAAACCGAAATCATCTATTGTCTTATGTGTTAATAGGGTATGGGATTTCGATTTTGGTTGATTGTGAGGTTCTGGCTAGGGCACCTCCACAAGATTGTGGTATGTACCATCTTGACTGTAGTCTTTTTATATCACACATACATATGTAGGATTAATTGCCACAGAAGTCATACAAAAGTAACTTTATGTACGTGGGAAGTTGGTGCTGGTGGTTGGCTCGGAGCCTTGCTTCTTCTATATGTGGACCTCTTTAAGGTTATTTAAGTGTCATCTCAGCATGGAAACTAGCTAACATCAGAGCAAGAGATTCAAGCAACAAACTGGAAATTTCAATACTTTAATGTTAACCTCATATTCCACTGATCATAGGGGACAGCCAGCCCCGGTGTACAGCATAGGAGAAAACTACACAATTGAATCACTAAGGCAATCATTGTGACTATCATGGAAGTAATTAGCTTAGTGCTTGCTTGCCCGAATTCTTTGATCAAATTTTCAAGGTTCGACTTTCAATTCCATTAAGTATGTGACTTTAGGTAGCATATTCAACAATTATCTTTTGATTTTCCCATATTTAAAATAGAAATTACAGTATTAATTTTTTCATAATATTCATGAACACTTAATAATATTCAAAAAGAATGTTTTAAAGAAAGACTGAGAAAAGAGTGAGTTTTCTATATATGAATGCTACTTCTATTTTTATTTTTACAGTGATATCAGGAAAAAGCATATGCTTTTTTAGAGGCTAAAGCATAAATCTATACTGTTGGCCATCAACATAATATTTTATTGAGTGTAAATGAGCTAGCAAATACATTTTCTATGATGAATAATAGAATAGTGAAATAAATGATCTAACGAAGGTACATTTTATAGAGGGATAATCAAACCATAGTGAGAGTTAAAACTCACAATGTTAGCCCTGCTTTACTAATATTTTATATTTGACAAGAAACAACAAAAGCTGTATTTAGGAAAGTAATTTTTATACTCTCAATTTAGTATTTTTTATCACCAGTTTATGCATTACCACACTAGGAGTTCAACATACACTACATATCATGAAAAAATTTTAAAAGTCAGTAAATATATTCAAACAGATCTAAGAATAATTAAAAATATAAACTCAAATTAAAAAAAAAAATCAAAGTGCCAAACTATGCTTAAGCTTGACATTCAGTTTTGAATTTGAGGTAAGGAAAAAGGGAATGGCAGAATTTGAAGTAATTTTTTGCTCATGCCTAAATCACTTTCTGACAAAATGAAAAGAGGCTATAAACTAAAAACAGCCTCTATCATTTATGCTAAATGTAGATGCCTGCCAAGAATAACAAAGTTAAATGAAATATTCTTGAAATAGGCGCCACTGTCATCACGATCCTTTGCTATTAATCTTAATTCACTGATGAATTGGCTTAACAAGAACCATATATTTTCATAAATTTCATTAGCAATAGAAAAATTTTTTTAAAAGTGTAATAAGCCAATATAAAAATGTAACTCATAAAAATGTGTGGGAGTATTTAAAACAGAGAAACTGAATGAGACCAAAGTTTGCAGTCGTTTGCAATTCATAATTTAGTAGTGCCAATGGCTTCAGTAAATTGAATTTCTTGTTCCAATCATGATCAGCTTTTTACATCAACACATGTTTATCTTAACATCCATCACAGAATAAAGAAACCCATTTTTCTGAATTATACTCACCCTTTGTAAATGATATCACTTACAGATGAAATGATTGCCAATGTACCAAGTATTTTATTCAAACAAATGAAAGAAATCCAGAAGGAAGAACAACAGTGTCAAAAATTACAACAAAATATGTACACAAACTCACAAATATAACAATCCACTTCTCAGTACTCCTTTCTTGCTTTTAAGTGTCTCTGCTTAAGATTTAGCTGAAGTGAAAGTAGAAGTGTTAGTCACTCAGTCATGCCTGACTCTTTGCCAACCCATGGTCTATAGCCCACCAGGCTCCTCTGTCCATGAATTCTCCAGGCAAGAATACTGGAGTTGGTAGCCATTCATTTCTCCAGGGATCTTTCCACCTGAGGGATTGAACCCCGGTCTCCTGCATTGCAGGCGGATTCTCAGCATCTTTCTGATTCTTTATGAGCCACCTCTGAGCAATATAAAAAGTGGTTTAAGTACCATGTTTTTCCAAAGATACACTCACATTGTAGCCACACTCACATTAATTTGTCTTTCCTTACTTTTATATTTTCTTCAACTTCCCACCCCCTCTTGAGTATTTTTCAACATACATCTAGGTTTTCACTAATTGGAGATTTGTGTTGTCTAATAGGTAAGCACGGGTCTTCACTCATAGAAGTTAGTCAAAAGTATATATAAAATGAATAGATGTTGATATTGATAAAAGAATGACTGCATTAACATTGATATTTGAAATCAAGAAGTATAGTGCATCATCTCCACTGAAGACTAAATTAATGCATATGAAGTTTATTAAATCTTTTTAATATTAGAAAGATATTGTTTGTATCTTTAAATATTAAATTTATTAAATCTTGCTAATATTTATCAGTCAGTTCAGTTCAGTCGCTCAGTCGTGTCCGACTCTTTGCAACCCCATGAATCACAGCACACCAGGCCTCCCTGTCCATCACCAACTCCTAGAGTTTACCCAAACTCATGTCCATCAAGTCAGTGATGCCATCCAGCCATCTCATCCTCTGTCGTCCCCTTCTCCTCCTGCCCCAAATCCCTCCCAGTATCAGGGTCTTTTCCAATGAGTCAACTCTTCGATGAGGTGGCCAAAGTATTGGAGTTTCAGCTTCAGCATCAGTCCTTCTAATGAACACCCAGGACTGATCTCCCTTAGGATGGACTAGTTGGATCTCCTTGCAGTTCAAGGGACTCTCAAGAGTCTTCTCCAACACCACAGTTCAAAAGCATCCATTTTTTGGCGCTCAGCTTTCTTCACAGTCCAACTCTCACATCCATACATGACCACTGGAAAAACCATTGCCTTGACTAGACAGACCTTTGTTGGCAAAGTAATGTCTCTGCTTTTTAATATGCTATCTAGTTTGGTCATAACTTTCCTTCCAAGGAGCAAGCGTCTTTTAATTTCATGGCTGCAGTCACCATCTGCAGTGATTTTGGAGCCCAAAAAAATAAAGTCTGACACTGACTCCCCATCTATTTCCCATGAGGTGATGGGACCTGATGCCATGATCTTAGTTTTCAAAAAGTTGAGCTTTAAGCCAACTTTTTCACTCTCCTCTTTCACTTTCATTAAGAAAGTGAAATGTTCCCTTGATATCTTTAATTTTCTTGAAGAGATCTCTATTCTTTCCCATTCTGTTGTTTTCCTCTATTTCTTTGCGTTGATTGCTGAGGAAGGCTTTCTTATCTCTCCTTGCTTTTCTTTGGAACTCTGCATTCAAATGGGAATATCTTTCCTTTTCTCCTTTGCTTTTCACTTCTTTTCTTTGCACAGCTATTTGTAAGGCCTCCTCAGATAACCATTTTGCCTTTTTGCATTTCTTTTCCATGGGGATGGTCTTGATCCCAGTCTCCTGTATAATGTCACAAACCTCCGTCCATAGTTCATCAGGCACTCTGTCTATCAGATCTGGTCCCTTAAATCTATTTCTCACTTCCACTGTATATTCATAAGGGATTTGACTTAGGTCATACCTGAATGGTCTAGTGGTTTTCCCTAATTTCTTCAATTTATGTCTGAATTTGGCAATAAGGAGTTCATGATATGAACTGTAGTCAGCTCCCGGTCTTGTTTTTGATGACTGTATAGAGCTTCTCTATCTTTAGCTGCAAAGAATATAATCAATCTGATTTCGATGTTGACCATCTGGTGATGTCCAAGTACATATAGATAAATGTAAATAAACATATGTTAATACTTATAATTTAATATTAATATCTTTTCAATAAAAGATATTCTAATGGAGAAACTGCCATGCTGTATCAGTTATAAAAACGCATTTTTCCCTACCAGTCATGCAATTGGTTTTAATTTGATTAAATAATAAAATAGCATAATAAAGTACTATGGATAAGAATAAAACCAAAATGGCAATAATTATACAATGAAGAATGCTTCTACTATCAACGGTATTTAGGAAAATATTACGTTGATAAGATGTGACAGTTAATGTTACATTATATATGCTTAATGAAACCTGAAATAGTGTTAGAACATATAGCTGTGTTTTGGATTATAACAAAACCTCATTCAGCATCAGTCACTCTGTATTGTTTTAACTGCAGTCCATGGGGTCGTAAAGAGTCAGACATGACTGAGCGACTGAAATGAACTGAACTGCTAGATTATGGATACTCAAAGTGTTTTCTTAAATTTAATCACGTCATTTGAATATATATATCATATGTATTCTAATTTCGGCTCACAATCAAGATTTTATTACACCTCATGAAGCAAATCAGTAGACTGTATCTCACAAAACAAACTTAAGCTATGATCGTTGTTTATCAAAGAAGTGACACAGACTTAGACATAGACATAGACTTCATGCTGAACAAAAGCTTTATGCTGCACACTCCTGATTACATATATGTATGCTACATACATATACTATATATGTTCATATGTATGTTTAGGGTGTGTGTGTGTGTGTGTGTGTGTGTGTGTGTGTGTGTTGCTCTGCTCCCATGTGTTAGTTGCTCTTTGTCACCCCAAGGACATTAGTCCACCAGGCTCTTCTGTCCATGGAATTCTCTAGGCATGAATACTGGAGTGATTAGTCATTCCCTTCTCCAGGTGATTTTTCTAACTCAGGGATCAAACCCAGGTCTCACCATTGCAGGCAGATTCTTTACCGTCTGAGCCACCAGGAAACATATATGTATATACTTATGGGGCTTTCCTGGTGGCTCAGCAGTAAAGAATCTGCCTGCAATGCAGGAGCCGTAGGAGATGTAGGTTTGATCCCTGGGTCAGGAAGATCCCCTGGAGGAGGGCGTGGCAATTAACTCTAGTATTCTTGCTTGGAGAGACCCATGGAGAGAGGAGCCTGGCGGGCTACAGTCCACAGGGTTGCAAAGAGTCAGACAATATTGAAGTGACTTAGCATGCATATATATACAATATATATTATATAATTTAAATAGTTTAAATGGCACAAATCACTTTACACTTCTCATGTTCCTGATATTTATAAAATATAAGTGAACCAAATATGCATAAAAGGCATTAGAAGCAATGATCCTTGTCATGAAATATTCCACAGTGAAATTGGAAAAAAAATAGAAAATAGGAAATATTTGAAGATTTTCAAAGTTAGCAGAGTACTTAGTAGTTATTTTGATATAGCAATCCCTTGGTTAGATTTATATCTCAAATAAGATTTTTTAAAAATTATTCAATGTTTAATACTGATTTTCTGGTCAAGATTTCCAATGTAAATGTCAATATGGATATATTTTATTTTAATACACAATAGCTTAAGAGGAGTTCCAGTTGAAATACTATAAAGATAGGAATTAAAATATGAAGAAACAAATTAATAGAGATGTAAAGCATCAAATGAAAGAAGTATCTCTTACCATACCAAAAGTGCAAAGAAGTACATGAATTCAAAAAACTAATTACAAAATGAAGGAGTCCCTGATGAAAGGAGTGAAATAGAAATAGTTGGAACATAAATATAAAATGAAATATGATGTTAAGACATACACCTAGGTATATGTTGATTACATCTCTGATCACCGTTATAAACCCACAAAAACAAATAAAATATTCTTGATTTCAAGAACAAGTCAATACCAATGGAAATATAACCAAACCAGTGTTATATTTTGCAATGTAAGCTAGAACAGAAGGCTATTTTTAAAAGATTATGTCAAGTTCCTTTTATTCAGTAACAGGCTATCTGTAGTAGGAAAAAGTCCAATGTAACACCATCATTCATGAATCAGCAAAATCAAAACTTGTAGGATGCTAAATATTTTAAAAATATAACATATATTTGAGGAAAATACTTATATACTTAATAAGCTTGATGAAAATCATATTTGACCTATATAATAATCATATGGGCTTCCCTGATGGCTCAGATGGCAGAGAATCTGCCTGCAATGCAGGAGACCCAGGTGCAATCCCTGGGTCGGGAAGATTTCCTGGAGAAGGGCATGGCAACCCACTCCAGTATTCTTGCCTGGAGAATTCCATGGACAGAGGAATCTGATGGGCTACACATCTGCCAATGGAGGAGATACAGGAGACATGAGTTCAATCCCTGGGTCAGGAAGATCTGCTGGAGGAGAAAACGGCAATCCATACCAGTATTCTTGCCTAGATAATCTCACGGACAGAGGACCCTGGGGAGCTTCATTCCATGGGGTTGCAAAAGAGTTGGACATGACTGAGTTACTAAGATGCACATAGTCAGCATTTACTACGTATATTTTACCAAGCAATGTTCTGTCTTTTGCATATATGTATTTCATTTCCTACAATCAATATATGGACAAAATATTACCACTAATTTCCAAATGAGGATAACAAAGTTGAAGAAATTAAATATCTACATAGGACACAGGAACACATAAGGGATTACATAAAGGATGTAATATAATCTTTAAACCATTCATTTTGCCTTTAGAGGTTGAGACTTTCACTGTGGCTCAATAAAGTCTGCCACCATCCAGACAGACATGCTAATGTAGACAATATTGAGGAAAAAATAGCAGTGGTCAATGAACCTAGGAATACTTTTATTGATAATCTAATCATTAAAAATACCTTATAGCCTAATATAAGAAAATTAATTATTTTATTACATTAAAATATATATATATATACTAACAGAGAGTAAGAAAAAAGAAACTAAGTATAGCCTGGCACTTTAGTTATTAAATAAAATTATTTAATTTTATTTATAAACTGAGTGTTATAAGAATAAAACTATAAAAAAAGCATCTTAGTAGATAAAGTTGTGCATTGTTATATAAGTTATATACGTAAACTTTTAAAAGTAGAAATTAAATAAATATAATAGATGAACAAAGCAGACAATCACCATTAAAATAAATCAGTCAGTCATCCTGATTAGGAAAAATAAGTTGAATCATTCTAGTAAAAATAGTGAGAGTATATTGTTCTAGTTATTGTTATAAGTGTTTTACATACATTAAATCACTAGAGATCCACAATCAATTCGTAAGTTGCTTCTACTATGAATACTTGCCTTGAAAATGTGTCAACTGAGGCCAATGAAGGTTATGCGATCTGCCCATCTTGAAAGAAAAAGGAACCATAAATCAGTCTGCTTTTTGGTGAACGTTCCTATTGCCTCTCGTTTAGTAGGTAGACAAATATATTAGCAATGTGTTGCTTTAAACAGCAGCATTCAAATAAATTATCTTTATGATATCATACAGGGAAAGATTTACTGCATAAAACAGAAAATCACTAACTTAATAATTATTCATATTTGGATTAAAGTAAAATTGAAAACATTCAGTTATTAACAGATACCATTTTCAATCTTATAAAATAATGTATACAAAATGGAGGAGTTGTATACTTAGGAGAAGTTCAAAGCCAAGAATACTCATTCCAGGGCTAAGCTTAAGAAAGGGACACTGAAGTAAAAAAATGCAAAAAGAAGAAAGGAAGTACATATCAAGTGGGAATCTATTCCAAATAGAGAAACTGACAGAAAGGGTCAACCTGCCATGTAATCCAGAAAGACTCTTTAAGTGAGATAATACATAACAGCTAAATTTAGAAGTCCCCTGCTCTGCACCCGCTCCCCTCAAATCTTGGCATTGGCACAAATGTAGGAATAAGAAAGATGGCTATAACCCTTCTATTAGATACGGCTCTTTATCTCAACTTAGTTTCTCTAAATATAACTAACACAATTTGAAATTCCTCCTTAATCAAAATTAACTTTAGAGGTACAAAAATTGGAAAAACCTTGAGATGTTTAATTCAAGGGGAAAAAAATCTTTGCATGTAAGTGAACACCTTCTGCACAGAGAAAGAAGCAGCATAAGAGAATTTCTTATTTCTCTGAGAAATTTATGGATTCACCACTGTCACCACTTTCAAAAGTCAAAGTTCTTTATTTCCAGGAATATCTCTGTACTGTATTCTGGACAAAAAAAAACAAACAACAGCAACAAAAAAAAGCAGTTTATTTAGACAAATGGATATTCACCATTTCTTACAAATAATAAGAAATAGCTGCCCCAGCTTAAAGTGTAGGAAGTTTCAGTGGAGACTACTTAATAGATCCTGGATATTGTTCTGAAGTAATGAAAAAGTTTTGAAGCTACAGAGACACGGTGTTTGTGTATGACACTGTGAATGTACTACATGCCACTGAATAGCCCACTGTAAAATAGTTCATTCTGTGTTATGTGAATTTTACGTCAGTTAAAAAAAATCCAAGGTGGTTAAAAAAAAAAAAAAAAGAGTAAGTAGTTATCAGTTCATTCCCCTTAAAACATCAGTGATACATTAACAGTAAAATATGAATATGTATGGTTTTGTTAAATGAATATGCTTTATAAAATATATCATCTTTAAAAGAGACATACACAATTCCTTATTATTCTAGTTCTAGAAGTCAACCCAGTCATTTTGCCCTGTGCCATATCTTGAATAGGAGGTATTATTCTTTCAAAAATCTAATCTATGTGGTCAAAAGCAGAAAAGAAAATACACTCTAATGAAAATTGCATTTCTCTTTCTGCTTCTGTGGGCACTTTAATCATTCATTGTGTATTGTTGCTGGACTTAACAAACACCTTTTGTGGGAAAAATAGCTCTAATTAGTTCCATGTTAAGCACTGAGCTGTCAGGCAAATATTCTGAAAAAGATTCTAAATTAGCACTAATTTAAATCACCTCTACTATCAGAGGCTTTCTTTAGCAGATCTGGAAACTTTATATAAGATTTCCTACAGACTATTGAAAGGAAAATCTTTCATCAGAATAGTGTATGCTAAGACTACTAGCAGACAGGGACAAATAGCAAATTGAGGTTTTTACAAAAGCATATTTATAAATGAATTTTAATGTCTATTGTACTTACTTGGGCATATAATAATCTAAAGCTATCAAATTAACATAGAGATTCCAAATGTGATAAAAAAGATTAAGTAAATCAACTTGTGCATTCCAATATGTTCTCAAAGGAAGCAGGAATTTGTTCAAGAGCTCTCTGATTATAATCCAAGTATCTTAAACATCTTTCTTTCACAGAAACTCACTCATATATAGACAAATAAGTATTTAATTACCATAAAATTTAAACAAATTTCATATTAATGACATTCATAACTTTAAAAATATTTTTCTATGGAAAACTTGAAAAATAGGTATTATGATATAGACATCTTTGCTATCCATGTATATAGACAAAATATAATTTAAAATAACATTTAAAAAGACAACAGAAAAAATGCATTTGGACATGTAATCTGTGGAATTTTCATTACATATATACTAATATTAAAGAAAGTAGACTATGTCGTTTATAGCCTCCTAGCTTTTTATTACAAAAGTGTAAACATATACAACATATATAATTTATCCCTCAGTACTAATTATGCTTACATTGATAATGAATGTTGTAGAATTTAAGGAAACGAAAATATAACCAATCTATTTAAATGTCACCCTTTTAAAAATATTTTAGTTAAATGTCTAATAATTGATGTAGGAGTTAAAAGTAGGTGGTAAATATCTGAAAACATCTAGATAACACTCATCACCTCATACTAACACCCTGCTCCAAGACACTGTGATATTTACCCCGTAATTTTGCGATAATCTTCTTAGTATATCTCTTCTTCGAAGTGGCTCCCTTTTCATTTCTTCTCAATGCAGTAGCTAGTATAATCCTCTTAAAATTTAAGGCAGATCTTATCACTCCTCTGCTTGTAATTATCTGCTGTCTTCCCATCTCATTTCAAACTGTAGTTTTTACAGTGACCTACAAGCTACACAATAAATTTGGTTTTGTGCTATTTCTTCTTATAATGACTTCATCTTTTATTTTACTCCCCCTTATTCATTAGTTCTACCATAGTGTAGTCAAACTAGACAGCATACTAAAAAGCAGAGACATTACTTTGCCAACAAAGGTCCGTTTAGTCAAAGCTATGGTTTTTCCAGTAGTCATGTTTGGATGGGAGCGTTGGACTATAAAGAAAGCTGAGCACCAAAGAATTGATGCTTTTGAACTATGGTGTTGGAGAGGACTCTTGAGAGTCCCTTGGATTGCAAGGAGATCCAACCAGTCCATCCTAAAGGACATCAGTCCTGAATATTCATTGGAAGGACTGATGCTGAAGCTGAAACTCCAATATGTTGGCTCATTTGAAAAGACGCTGATTCTGGGAAAGATTGAAAGCAGGAGGAGAAGGGGATGACAGAGGATGAGATGGTTGGATGGCATCACTAATTCAATGGACATGAGTTTTAGTAAACTCCGGGAGTTGGTGATGGACAGGGAGGCCTGGCGTGCTGCAGTCCATGGGATCACAAAGAGTTGGACATGACTGAGTGGCTAAACTGAACTGAACTAAACTGAACTATCAAAGTCAAATTTGATAGAGATTTTTGCCTGAACAACTGGAAAGATTGATTTGTTAACAATTTAGAGTGAGATTATATAACTTTGTCATTTTAATAATATATAAAGAGCTCAACATTTCATATGCCAATTTTTAAAAAATGTAAACCTTCAAATGTAAATACTGAGCTTACATTTTGGTATATGATTCTGAAATTTCAGTGGTTAGATATTGGTACTCAAATGTATATAGATGAAATTTATGCAGATCTCTTAGAATAGATTTCTAACTAAAATATGGCTACTGAATTAGTCTAGTGTTGCCATAACAAAGTACCAAAATCCTGGTGGCTTACACAACAGAAGTTCATTTTCTCACATTTCTAGAGACTAGATACCCTAGATCAAGGGGTTGGCAGACTCAGTTTCTTCTAAGGCCTCTTTGCTTGGTTCGTACATGACCATCTCCCTGTCTTTTTACCTGGCTTTCCCTCTGTAATAGTGGCTAAATTTCTTTCTTTTTTTTTTTTTTTTTTTAATGAGGAAACCAAGCATACTGGATTAGAAATGTGTGAAAGTGTTAGTGACTCAGTTGTGTCTGACTCTTTGAGACCCCCATGGACTGTAGCCCGCCAGACTCCTCTTGTCCATGGGATTCACCAGGCAAGAATACTGGAGGGGGTTGCCTTTCCCTTGTCCAAGGGATCTTCCCAACCCAGGGATTGAACCTGTGTGTCCCACATTGAAGATTCTTTAACAATTGAGCCCTACCCTAATCACTTCATTTAACTTAATTATCTCTTTAAAGATCCTGTTTGTGATTACAGTCACATCCTGAGATATTACACATTGACTTTAAGATATGAATTTTGGAGACACATTTCATTCCATAACAGATGCTTACCACTAATCCATGTTTTCTGGGAGAAACAAGAAGGTATTCTCTTCATTAAGATATTACGGAATGCACAGTAAAGCATGATATAATACATCATCTTTGAGAAGTTATATGTTGATTATCTAAGTTTTAACTAACCCTATAAGATACTGCATGAATCTTTAATGTTGATGAGAATGATTGGGTTCTGGAATGTTGATATCTGGAAAGCAGCACAGAACTATTGAAGGTAATCTAGTATTTCTATAATGGCTATCAAGACAGGAGTGGCAATCAGCATGCTTTGTCCTGAAAGCATTTAATAGGAAACAGTATTCTAAGGGGTAAGTTGGAAGGTGTGAAGGCTGATCCAAGCCACCTTGGTGGTAAATACAGCTTCCCAACCTAAGTCATTTTCCACTGATTGAAGTGGGGAGAGGTCTGTTGAGAAAGGTTCTGTCAGTGCCACTATATATGCCCCCTGATTCTCCTTCAAGTGTGGCTTCTGTAATATGCCGATGCACCGGAGAAAGAAAAATTTCTAGAATTTTAAAAATTATTTTCAGATATAATGTCTGACCTAACATGGAAACCAAGTTACATGAAATGCTAAAATAATCTTCTGGACTGACTAACATATGAACACCAAGTAATAAATGGTTTGTGATTATGCTTATCCATAGAACATCTAATGTGTCATTGGATACTCTGTTTCTTTTACAGTCCCCAAGTAAGATATTCAGGATAGAAATCCTTAGCTTAAAGAAGCCTCCCATTGGTCCCACATTGGACCTTTGCGCTAAGAGGCCCTAAAGGATGTCCTTGAAACTACCAATCCTCTGGTCATGATACTATATCCAAAGTAAAACAATATCCTAGGAAATTTAAACAGAAAACACCAACATTCAGGATTTTAAAGAGGCAGAGAGACTTGTATCCATCACTGTTCCTTGTAATTCACTATCTGAACCTGTATGAAAAGCAGAAAAGGACCATGACCTTAATCATTGTACAGACCAAAGTGCCAGGTGTTATATTTTATCTGGAACAGATCAATACAGCCTCTCATATTTTGTATGTAGCATTTAGTTTAGTGAATTTTTTTTTGCTGCTAATACTCCAACAAGAAGGATAAAAAAATTTCATCTTTACAAGGCAAATTCAGCCATGTATCTTCAGTGTCCTGGTGCAGGGCTCTGTTGGTTCTCTTGCTCTTGGACATAATATATTCTGCAGGGTCCCTGATAATACTGATAGTCTGTGCTAAAGCTATTGTGATTTTTTAATCTGATGAATTGGAAGTGGCAAGAACCCTAAATTCTCTAGTAAACACATGCTTGCCAGATTGTCAAGATGATCTTGAATAAGTTTAAAAGGACTAAAAATCAGTGAACTTATTTTGGACACTGTAGATATCCTCACTAAAGTACAACTCCTTATACTCCCAATAAATTGGCTTCTAACACTGAGAAACAGATACTTGATTTTGCAGTCAGTATATTTCATTCATGAGGCTATTATCCTCACCTATTTAATTAGTGACTAGAATTTCTGCTGGTTCAGAATGTGACCCCGAGCAAAAGAATTATCAGCCACAAGAACAGGCTGCAGAATCTGTTGTTTTACTTTAGGACCATGGACCCAGCAGAACCAAAGCCATACAGGTATATGTTGTTGACATGTAAGCTGTGTGGATTTTTGTGTCATAGTCCATTGAGAGGATAGCTTCTCAGGTTCCTAGGGACTGCAGCAAGACCATGCTCTCTTAGAGAAAACAGATAAATGCCCTTTTTAGAAATAGCTCATAGGATGTCACTGGGACTTTGTAGATTGTGTACTTGATCACAGAGCACCTACTGACTGTGTAACCATAGCTTCCCAACTAGGCACTGAGTGTTATTGAATCCACTGATCCATAATTTTAGGCAAGCGCACTGAAAATCCACTGTAGCATAGAAGTGGTACATGTGAGACAGCTTTAAGCAGATGTAGAAAAATGAGACTCACTCTCCCAAGTTACTTATTTCTTCTGTATCAAGACCTGCCCTTCAACTCTCCTCCATTGTTCTATGGCATATATAAAACATATATATGATCCACTGAGTAGGTAAGGGAAAGACTTGAACCTAGTTCACATCTGGATCCTCAACTATAATGGCTGTAGCACAAAATGGAAAGCAGTTGCAATTCATTACATTCAGTGAAAGTACTGAAAAACTGGTTAAAAAAAAAAAAAATTCTCAATGGCCAGAGCTGTGAGCAATATTCTTCATTGTTTCATGCAAATTGGAGGGAGAAGTAGCTTGATGCATGGTTTACCATCGATATTGCCCTAGTGAGGGAACTGATGGTTTGTTCTGGATAACATGGGACTTAGACAGTATGATGCTGGAGCACTGGGGGTAAGAGACTTGGGACGAAATGGGAGTGGAACAATGAGATGGAAAGGGTTTATGATCTTACTGTCTCGCATTAATGTCCACCAGATACCATCACATAGGGAATTTTATCAGGTGGACAGTATGACCTAGGGAGGTGAGCCAGTCTATATATGCACAATAGGCAAACGAATGAGGTTGTCCTTAATAGCAGGAGTGAGGACAGATGCGTTGTCTTTCCACAGTCTCCATTTTATTCTGGCTTATTTAAAGGTAACACTAGTAGATGCTGAATCTATCAGCAGTACTTTTTTTCTGAATCTTAAGCATGGAACTATTTCCCCAAATAAGTAGCTTCTTAAGTAACACATTCTGAGAGTTTACAGAATACATTATCCAGATCAAGAGACTCATTTTACCATAAAACATGAGATTCATTTTGCCATAAAATAATGGGATCCTAGTTATGTGGGTCACTGATCTTACCATCTATCACATTACAAAAAAGCAGCATGCATATTAAACCTAGGGCTGTATAACGGCCCATTAAAGAAAGAAAGGAAAAAAAAAATAAAACCTTGAAAGATTCAGATTCTACTCTTCAAACTACATGTATGTCCTGAATAATCAGTTAATATATAGTACTGAGCCTCAAATGCCACAATAAATAGGATCTGGAAATGAAGAGACTGAAGAAAGCTTTATTCCTTTCACCATTCTGCTTAGGGACCCACTTATGAACATTTTGTGTTGCATTCTAGAAACCTAAGATCTTGGCATTTTATATTTCTTGATCTCTCAAGAAGTGCAGGACATTTTTGTCCATGGAAAAAGTTAAGACTTCACTGATGTGGATGGAAAGCTGTGATTCTAAACTGGTAACTTCAGATTCCAAATGCCAGTGGATCCATCAGCGTGCCAGCACAGACACTGACCATGACTTCCATGAGAAGCTAGAATAGCTACTACATAATGGACAGGGAGAGAGTATATATGAAGCTGAGGAGTTTCAGTGGGAGGTGTCTTTACACTTTATGTTACATTCTAATTTTGAATAATGAATTGCAGCATTCTTTGCCTCAGAACAGCACAACTTCAAAGGCTCAGTGCCTATAGGCAAGTACACAAAATCATCTGAAATGTTACTTGGGTGTCAGTAAGCTCTAAATGTATGACTAAGTCAAGAAATGATGAATATCAATTACAGCTTTTAGGATTACTTTCAGCAGTTGGCCATAGGTTGAGTTGTTATCTCACTTTAACATTTTTAAAAATTGTAACTGGCCACCTCTTTGAAGGGTCAGATTTTCATTTATCCTATTGCAGAATGTGTGTGTGCATATCATTAACAGATTCGTAGAAGAGAGCCAAAATCTATAAAAAGGATGTTAATTGATCTGAGTGTTGCCAGGGATACACTGATCTGAGTCATGATTCTCCCTTGATTAATTTGGCTCCTCTAGTTTGCTCATGTTGGTCAATAAAAATCATCCCCTGCTGCCATCACGATTTAATTTCTGTTCCTCACTCACTCTCTTAGAATATCTGGGGTGAGGAGAGATCTCTCTGTTCTACTTAGCAGAACATAGCCAGAGCTTCAACAACCATGGTACTCCAGTCAATCTGGACACAAGGATCAAATTGCTTTAGGATCAGAAATTATGTCACATCTCAGAGGAGCAATACAGTTAGCCAAGTGAATGCTCACAAAGCCCAGTGGACCTAAATCAGAAGGAGAGGGCAGTTCTCACACCTTAGGAAAAAATGACTAAATGTATAGTATTGCTATTTTAAAAACAAACAAACAAACAAATATCAAAATTGATAGGGAATAAATTTCTTTCTCATGCTTCCTCCTTCTAGCCATCAGATTGTTTAGAGACACAGTGGTTCTATAAGAATAGAAGAACTAATGAATGCTTAAGCCAATGGGTGAATTTAACTCAGATGACCATTATATCTACTACTGTGGGCAGGAATCCCTTAGAAGAAAGGGAGTAGCCATCATGGTCAACAAAAGATTCCGAAATGCAGTACTTGGATGCAATCTCAAAAATGACAGAATGATCTCTGTTTGTTTCCAAGGCAAACCATTCAATATCAAGGTAATCCAAGCCTATGCCCCAACCAGTAATGCTGAAGAAGCTGAAGTTGAACGGTTCTATGAAGACCTACAAAACCTTCTAGAACTAACACCCAAAAAAGATGTCCTTTTCATTATAGGGGACTGGAATGCAAAAGTAGGAAGTAAAGAAACACCTGGAGTAACAGGCAAATTTGGCCTTGGAGTACAGAATGAAGCAGGGCAAAGACTAATAGAGTTTTTCCAAGAGAACACACTGGTCATAGCAAACACCCTTTTCCATCAGCACAAGAGAAGACTCTACACATGGACATCACCAGGTAGTCAACACCGAAATCAGATTGATTATATTCTTTGCAGTCAAAGATTGAGAAGCTCTATACAGTCAGCAAAAGCAAGACCGGGAGCTGACTGTGGCTCAGATCATGAACTCCTTATAGCCAAATTCAGACATAAATTGAAGAAAGTAGGGAAAACCACTAGACCATTCAGGTATGACCTAAATCAAATCCCTTACAACTACACAGTGGAAGTGAGAAATAGATATAAGGGACCAGATCTGATAGACAGAGAGCCTGATGAACTAGGGATGGAGGTTCGTGACATTGTACAGGAGACAGGGATCAAGACCATCCCCATGGAAAAGAAATGCAAAAAGGCCAAATGGTTGTCTGAGGAGGCCTTACCAATAGCTGTGAAAAGAAGAGAAGTGAAAAGCAAATGAAAAAAGGAAAGATATTCCCATTTGAATGCAGAGTTCCAAAGAAAAGCAAGGAGAGATAAGAAAGCCTTCCTCAGCGATCAATGCAAAGAAATAGAGGAAAACAACATAATGGGAAAGACTAGAGATCTCTCCTAGAAAATTAGAGATACCAAGGGAACATTTCATGCAAAGATGGGTTCGATAAAGGACAGAAATGGTATGGACCTAACAGAAGCAGAAGATATTAAGAAGAGGTGCAAGAATACACAGAAGAACTGTACAAAAAAGATCTTCACGACCCAGATAATCACGATGGTGTGATCACTCACCTAGAGCCAGACATCCTGGAATGTGAAGTCAAGTGGGCCTTAGAAAGCATCCCTACGAACAAAGCTAGTGGAGGTGATGGAATTCCAGTTGAGCTATTTCAAATCCTGAAAGATGATGCTGTGAAAGTGCTGCACTCCATATGCCAGAAAATTTGAAAAACTCAGCAGTGGCCACAGGACTGGAAAAGGTCAGTTTTCATTCCAATCCCAAAGAAAGGCAATGCCAAAGAATGTTCAAACTACCACACAATTGCACTCATCTCACACGCTAGTAAAGTAATGCTCAAAATTCTCCAAGCCAGGCTTCAGCAATACGTGAACAGAGAACTTCCAGATAAATGTTCAAGGTGGTTTTAGAAAAGGCAGCAGAACCAGAGATCAAATTGCCAACATCTGCTGGATCATCAAAAAAGCAAGAGAGTTCCAGAAAGACATCTATTTCTGCTTTATTGACTATGTCAAAGCCTTTGACTGTGTGTATCACAATCAACTGTGGAAAATTCTGAAGGAGATGGGAATACCAGATCACCTGACCTGCCTCTTGAGAAACCTGTATGCAGGTCAGGAAGCAACAGTTAGAACTGGACATGGAACAACAGACTGGTTCCAAATAGGAAAAGGAGTACATCAAGGCTGTATATTGTCACCCTGCTTATTTAACTTATATGCAGAGTACATCATGAGAAACGCTGGGCTGGAAGAAGCACAAGCTGGAATCAAGATTGCTGGGTGAAATATCAGTAACCTCAGATATGCAGATGACACCACCCTTATGGCAGAAAGTGAAGAGGAACTAAAGAGCCTCTTGATGAAAGTGAAAGAGGAGAGTGAAAAAGTTGGCTTAAAGCTCAACATTCAGAAAACTAAGATCATGGCATCTGGTCACATCACCTCATGGGAAACAGATGGGGAAACAGTGGAAACAGTGTCAGACTTGATTTTTTTGGTCTCCAAAATCACTGCAGATGGTGACTGAAGCCATGAAAGTAAAAGACACTTACTCCTTGGAAGGAAAGTTATGACCAACCTAGATAAAATATTAAAAAGCAGAGGCATTACTTTGCCAACAAAGGTCGGTCTAGTCAAGGCTATGGGTTTTCCAGTGGCCATGTATGGATGTGAGAGTTGGACTGTGAATAAAGCTGAGTGCCAAAAAATTGATGCTTTGGAACTGTGGTGTTGGAGAAGACTCTTGAGAGTCCCTTGGACTTCAAGGAGATACAACCAGTCCATCCTAAAGGAGATCAGTCCTGGGTGTTCATTGGAAGGACTGATGCTGAAGCTGAAACTCCAATACTTTGGCCATCTCATGCGAAGAGTTGACTCATTGGAAAAGACCCTGTTGCGGGGAGGTATTGGGGGCAGGAGGAGAAGAGGACGACAGAGGGTGAGATGGCTGGATGGCATCACAGACTCGATGGGCATGAGTTTGAGTAAACTCTGGGAGTTGGTGATGGACAGGGAGGCCTGGTGTGCTGCGATTCACGGGTCGCAAAGAGTCTGACACAACTGAGTGACTGAATTGAATTGAATTGAATTAAGCAAATGGCTTCGTTCATATTTGTTTTGTTTGTTTTAAGAAACTATGGTCAGCATAATGACATGCCACCTTATTTTACATTTTTCCTAATTATTTTTGTGATGGGAACATTCTGTCCAATAAACTATCTACAAATTATCTTTACTACAAGTTGTGTTCTCGAGATCTCATGCAAAGGTGATCTAATTGATTATGAATTCTCTGGATCCAAACATTCAGATGCGCTGTTTATCATTAAGGTCAACCTAGAGTCCTTAGCACATGACACATGCTCTTCATAATAACTATGATTTAGATAATAGTATCCTTATTTTACAGATCAGGAAATCATGGAACAGAGATTAACTGGTCTTAAATATCAACTTGATCTTTATAATCAGAAAATTCTCTTGTTCTGACAAAAGTTGGATCTCACTAGTTTGCTACTATTTACTAATTTGCAGTTATTTTTTCACAGTGGCTTTAAGGTAATCTTGACTTTTGGAGGCAATGGTTATATCCAAAGAGTTTGTGTATTTTCTCAATCATACTAAATAGTTTCCATAATCCAGTGTTTCCTGGAGCAAGATAAGGCTCTTAATTTTAATTGGTGGCAGAATAAGCTGTTCTGCTTGATTCATGTGGGTCATTTTTAAGTTAATATACCTGCAGCATTTAAGGCAGTTTGGATTTTCTTTGGGCAGAATATCATAGAAGATTCTTGGCTTTTGATGTAAACCCTTATTTAGGAAATTACTGTTCTCTTGAGAAATAGTGACTTAGATGGGTTTCAGATTCTATAAATATTAAATGACACAACATATCAGTTGACCATGAAACATGAGTTTGTCATTATGAACTTGGTGTTCATTGACCTGCAACATGGACAATATGCCAAGTTCTTGGCTCATGATTAAGCATACAAAAAGTAGAGACTTCCCTGGTGGTTCACTGGCTGAGACTCAGCTCCCGATGCAAGAGGTCCAAATTCAATCCCTGGTCAGGGAACTGTATCCCACATGCCACAAATAATAGATTCTACATGCTACAACAGTGATCAAAGATCCCACGTGCCCAACTAGAAGACCTGTTGCAGCCAAATAAATAAGTAATTATTTTTTTTAAAGAGAGTCCATAATATACCATCAGAGACCTCAAAGTGTAAAATGCAATTTGGCTTTTTCTATAGTCAATAATACCTATAAGAAAAGTAAACTGTGCGTTTCTTAGTGCAGAAAATGATATTGCTTTAAATTACCTTAAGTGACTGTAATATATTTCATATTATTTCCCTTAAAAGAAAATTATACATAAATATATCAGAACCAAAATCTCAACCTCCTGTTCTTTCAAAATAAAATCACAACCTATTTTGACAAAAATGTTAGAGCTTCCAAGGAGAAATGTTAATGTATTCAAATATATTGTTTTTTCCTAATAGCAGCATTTTTATCTGTATCAGTAAGCAGATTATTTCAAACAACAGAATTCCTTATTTTTGCTAATTGGTTTGATTCACTTTGCCACTATATAAAACAATCTTATTTAAATTTTATATTTTACTTTTAATATAGCACAGTCCAAATTTTGTATCATGCAAAATATTGACTAAACCTGGAGATCATACCCTAAATTGATATATTTATTTAGTAAGTTTAAAAAATAGTCAATATACAAAATAACAGGAGAAAATAAACATTATTTTCATCAGATGGTCTTGTCTGACTTCTCTCTCTTCTTATGTGCTGCCAGAACTTCTTATGGTTTGTCATATTTTATTAGCCTCAGAAATGCAATTATGCTTTCTCTATCATCATTATCATTTATAACTTTACTTGCCTCTGTGTGAGTCTTGACAGCTTGCTATATTTGTGAGCATTCATTTAGAGTACCTTATTTTTTTTCTTCAAGAAAGTCTTTATTTTTAAACTTAGAAGAGCACATCAATTTACCAGATAAATAATTAATGCTAATTTTTGGTATTCAGAATGCTTTTAAGCTTTTACTCTAAAATCCAATAGAGGAAAAATTGCCACATATATTGATTGACTCTGCCTGTAATTTGGACCTTAATACAAAACTCATGATTTTCCTTATAAACTGACAAAGTTAGTAATGCTGTGTTTTTTTTTTTTCTTTCCTTTTTTTTTTAAGCTATCAATTACCTGATTGTTCCTAACTGGCCACAAACAGTTTTTAAATTAATTTGCTATCTTTAATTCTTATGTCTTACATATTTTAAAAGTTCAGTATCATTTCATTATTTATTAATTCAATACAAAATATACGATATTTAACTTATCTTTTGATATGCTGAACAGAGTTTAAAAAATTAAAATTTGAAATATGGAAAATTTGAAAATTTGGAATAGTTAAAATTATTTCTAGTAGCTTCCAGTAGAAGTAAATGCTTATTCATTTAGAAAAAGTTTTATCTGGTCACTTGTGACTTACTTGTATCCTCTTCTGGCACTAATGCTTTTATAAGGTTTCTTGGCATTGGTTTTTACTCCAAGTCACCTAGCCAGGATACTTACACTGTACACATATTTATTTAATTTTTCTCATTAAATCAAACTACACAAGTACATTTACAAAGAATTCAGGAAAATAATAGGATTCAACTTTCCATATAAGCACATGTAAGTTAGTGATTCTCTTCACACTAGCACAAATTTGATTAGGAAAAAAATTAATCCCCAATATTCAGTCCAACATTTTGAATTAGATATTTCTCAGATCAGAAAAAATGCATGCGGTCTTCTGATGAAGACGGATGGATGGATGGATAGATAATGTACAAATACAACGTGTGAAATCTGTGAACAGACTAGTAACGGTGAGAGAATTCAGCTTATGACATCTTTCTATTTATTTAAATGGAATTGTATACTTGAATCAAAAACACATATTTGTCAATAGTGATAAGTTATCAAAGCTTTTATGAAATAGAATAAGCTAATTTTTTCCAGAGATAGCATATTTTGATTCATTACCAGCATTTTCTTTTACTGGAATTATAAAAGTATTTGCCAGAAATCATCAATTTTTTTGCTCCTGTGACCTTTGAATGGATTTTGAAGAACAAATGATACTTTGTACATTTTCAAATTATCGTAGTTTTTCCATGTAAAGTTAAAAACTTGAACATAATATGATTTCCAGCACATTGTATTTTTGGTCTACTATGTGAAATGGTTACACAATTAATTTAAATGTATATAATGAATCCCAAATAATATCCATCATCACATACAACATTTTTAACATTAGCAATTTAATATTTTTCTTGTTTCATTAAGTAACATTTTACTTCCACTTTTTCACAAAATTCTATACTGTATATATTATATTACATATTTTATTTATCAAAGTATTTTATTCATACCATTCATAGGCATTTAGAAGAAAATTATTAAACATTATCATATGTAAAGGGCAAATTAAAGTGAAATAAAATTGTTTTTTCAAATATCTGTAATATCTCCATATGGATGTCTATATGAATCTATATGATTATTTCTCCAAGCTGTCATCATCTAGTTCTCCCCTGACTCTTTTTCAGTTGCTCTGCTCAGATGTCCCTTCAGGAAAGAACTTGCATTCAGCTGTGAAAATAGGCAGGTAGCTGGCAGTCTACAATTGTAGCACCTTTAATTTCTGTCCCAGCATTTGTGCTGAGACCACACGCTTTTTGCTCGGTACCCAGTGATGAGTGAACAAAGTGAGGTTGCCAAGGTTAACCCCTGTTGTCTACTGCACAACTCATTTATTGGGCAAAAACTTTTCCAGAATTTATCATCATGGTGGCAAACAGTTGTCAGATCTGTGTACTAACCTATCTGCCCATCTTGTTTCCTTCCATCTCTCATTTAATAGGTTTCAGGTCCTCATTGTATTCTGAAGTTTTTCCCTGTGCAAACCGGCTTCCTTTCCATTTTTTTCCCCTTGAAGACATTAAGTACGATAACTTTTTGAATGCCTAAGTTTATCCCAGGATCTGTTACCCAAGGTACTGAATTGACACAAGTTCCCATATGTGAGGGTTTAATTCTAGTAATAATTTCTTACCCCACTTTGTGATGTAAAAGTCTTATAGTTGTTTATTTTGAATGTTGATGTGTGTGGAAGTATAAGCTCATTTTTTGTATTTTTACTTTCCTGTGTTGAATAATTTTAGACTTAGATTATAGAGTTGCAAAGATAAAACAGATAGCTTTCTGTATACCACTCACCCAACTCTTCCTAATGTTAATACTTCATATTGATATAACCATGGCACATGTACCAAAATTAAGGCATAAACAATGGTGCAGTACTAGTAGAGTTCATGTTTGCATGCTCAGTCACTTCAGTCATGCCTGACTCTGCGACCCTATGCACTGTAGCCTGCCAGTCTCCCCTGTATGGGATTTTCCAGGCAAGAATATTGGAGGGGGTTGTCATGTCCTGCCCTAGGAGATCTTCCTGACCCAGGGATTGAATCTGTGTCTTCTGCATCTCCTGCATTTACCCACTGAACCACCTGGGAAGCCTCAGTAAAGTGCAGTACAGACATTAAAATTTCAAATGCTTGTTAAAAGATTGCATTTAGTCATCAGGTCTCCTATCAAAGATGTGACAAGTTTCCCATCTTTCCTTTTATTTTTTAACTGACTTTTGCATTTTTCAAGGGTATTGCTCAAGAATTTTGTAGAACCAAAGCTAGCTTTTGTTCTAATGTTTTCTGATAATTATTTTGGGATTAAAGGTTTTGGGGGAAGAATATTACAGATGGAAAGTGATCTTCAGTTGCATCACACCAGTGGATACATGACTTCATCCTGGCATCAAGGACCTGTTCCACTTAGCCTTGACCCTTGGGTTGGGTTAAGGTGGTATCTGCCAGGTTTATCTACTGCAGAGTTGGCTTGTAGTTTTCTTATAATATCTTATGAAGTTTTTGTCTGGTTTTGGCATTAGGGTGATACTAGTCTTATAAATCGGAGAAGGAAATGGCAACCCATTCCAGTGTTCTTGCCTGGAGAATCCCAGGGATGGGGGAGCCTGGTGGGCTGCCATCTATGGGGTCATACAGAGTTGGACATGACTGAAGTGACTTAGCAGCAGCAGCAGCAGTCTTATAAATCAGCTGGGTACCATTCTTGCCTTGTGTATTTTCTAGAGGAGATTTTGCATAATAGGTGGTTTTTTTTTTTCTTTCTTTTTCCTTAAATATTTGGTCGATGAAGACTTTTGTTCTATAGGAGAAATAGAAGCAGTGCTGAGGGAGTCTGTATAGTGGCTGCTCTTTGCCTCAGCCAGCACCACAGCAAAGATTTCTGAGATTTTCCCAGATCTTCCCTGTAAGTTCATCCTGGATTTCTTGGAAGGAAACCGTGTTGCAAGGCTCAACCCTCCTCCCATGTCTAAAATCTGAAGGGGCTGCTCACCTTTACTCTGTCTTACACTTGTCCTTTATCATTTTTTAAATAAACTGAATCTTTCCTGTTTAGGTGGCATTTGGCAGCTTTTGTCCTAGGTAAGAAAATAAGGAATCCTGTTTCTCAATGCAGGTCTGTCTCCCTACAGTTTTCAGGTTAGCTGCTTGCCCTGCAAAGTCAGTTTTCTGATGAGTTCAGGATAAGTCAATTTTCTGTTTCTCCAGCTTTGTTCTTGACATAAAGGTGAGAGTAAAGCTGTTTAAGTTCATTGTATCTCCTATTGACCTCAGGAGCGCCCTGGCCTTTTTGTTGTTGTTGTTGCTTATTTTTAACTGTTCTGTTTCTTTTCTTCCACTGCTCTTTCTTCATCACCTTCAGTTGGAAAGATAACCTAAATATTGAGTAATTATTAGATTTCAAAAAGTAAAGCATGAGTCTCAGCCATTGGACCACCAGGGAAGTCCCGATTCGCTTTATTTTAAAGTGGCAGAAGAACTGAAACCTGAGAAACTTTGTTCTAAGCTTTATGACTGGGCATATTTAAATAATATTGTTATTTCTTTCTAAAGGGAGTTATGATTACAGTTTGAGAAGCTTTGAATAAAGGAACAAAGCAGTTTTGGGAGGTTTCTAGCTAAGGAAGATAAATATTTTCTGGTAGAACACCCAGACACCACGTAGACTGGATTCAAGTCTTCCAGTATTTGCTCTATGTTATGCTTTAATTTTTTGGGCTCCAAAATTTTTTGGGTTCCAAAATCACTGCAGATGGTGACTGCAGCCATAAAATTAAAAGATGCTTGCTCCTTGGAAGGAAAGTTATGACCAACCTAGATAGCATATTAAAAAGCAGAGACATTACTTTGACAACAAAGGTTTGTCTAGTCAAGTCTATGGTTTTTCCAGTGGTCATGTATGGATGTGAGAGTTGGACTGTGAAGGAAACTGAGCACTGAAAAATTGATGCTCTTGAACTGTGGTGTTGGAGAAGACTCTTGAGAGTCTCTTGGACTGCAAGGAGATCCAACCAGTCCATCCTGAAGGAGATAAGTCCTGGGTGTTCATTGGAAGAACTGATGCTGAAGCTGAAACTCCAATACTTTTGCCACCTTATCGAAGAGTTGACTCATTAGAAAAGACCCTGATGTTGGGAGGTATTGGGGGTAGGAGGAGAAGGGGACAACAGAGGGTAAGATGGCTGGATGGCATCACCCACTCGATGGGCATGAGTTTGAGTAAACTCCGGGAGTTGGTGATGGACATGGAGACCTGGTGTGCTGCGATTCATGGGGTTGCAAAGAGTCAGACACGACTGAGTGACTGAACTGACCTGATGCTTTATTTTGGGCTTCCCTGATAGCTCAGCTGGTAAAGACTCCACCTGCAGTGTAGGACACCCCGGTTTGATTTCTGGGTTAGGAAGATCCCCTGAATGGATAGGCTACCCATTCCAGTATTCTTGGACTTCCCAGGTGACTCAAATTGTAAAGAATCCACCTGCATTGCAGGAGACCTGCATTTGATTCCCGGGTTGGGAATTTCCCCTGGAAGAGGGCATGGCAACCCACTCCAGTACTCTTGCTTGAAGAATCCCCATGGTCAGAGAAGCCTGGTGGGCTACAGTCCACGCGGTCTCAAAGAGTCAGACACGACTAAGCGACTAAGCACAGCACACCCTTTACTTTGACACAGCATTATCCATGCATCCGTGTAATTGCCTGTCATTTTCCTTGTTATCCTTTTAAAACAATAAAGAAAATGCTATATGTGTCTTGTCTGCTCTTTTATCCCCACAGTCTGGCACATAGTTGTTGCTCAAAAAATGTGATTGAATGAGAATAAATTTCAGAAATATTTCATATTCCTTTTTACTTGTACAGTAATTGGTAAGGATTTTTACACATGTTAAGTATTAAAACAATACAAACACAATATCCTCCCTGCATTTGAGGGGTTCAGAGGATTAACAGGTACATACCCAATGACAGAGTTTTTTTTGTTTTTCTTTTTGAAACAGTGACTGAAGAATACATATTTCCTTTAACGCCACCAAATTGCACCCAATGCAAAAACCTGGGCTAGAAATTCAAATGGCCTAATGAATAAACTGAAGTTTCCACAACTTGATTATACATATAAACTATCTCAGCTTTAATGACTGGATGCCACTTGCACAGTTTGTTGTTGATAGTTCTGTCTCTTTGCCACCTAAGAGCATTTTGTTCTGACTGAGACGCGCCTTCATACATTACTGCATGGGCACTTAAGTCTGGGCTTCTCTAATATTGACAACTCTATCATATTGATTCAAATCATGCTTCAAACATGCCCTTGAAGGAGTTCTTGTGACCATCTGGTGCACAACTGGTTTTCTTCAATTCTTCATACACAGGTTGCTTTGGAATCTTATCACCATCAATTTTCCTCACATGAATAAGCTTGCAAAAAAAGATAAAGCAAAAATAAGTCAGATGTTCAGAGTTTGTGAGTACTCAAAGACTGTATTATTTGAAACTTCATCAAAGTGTATTACTACAAGAAAAATTCTGTTTCTTGTTTGAATGGTTTCCTAAGAATAGAACTGATCAATCCCAGATCACACATGTATTGCAGACTGTGAGATTGTTATTGCATCATCATCATCAACATAGTTTACATTTATGTACCATTTTATAAAATTATTTTTAAATTGATGATGAAACTGCATTTTAGATTAAGTTCCTACTTAGTGTTAACTAGCTACAAAGTAGCTAACTAGGACTAGAACCTCAGATTCTGACTGAAGATGCTGGCACTCCATGTCAAAGACCTGCAGAGTTTAAAGCAGTCTGATGTAATTTATTTGCCCAAATACAAGGGCCACAAAGTGATGGAGCCATGAATAAACTGGGCATTCTGTTTGCAGAGATTGAGTACTTAGCTACTTTACAAAGGCCCTAGCAAAAAGCACTGTGTAAAAAACATGCTTTGTAATCAGTGGGTTCTGTCTCTTACTCTATGTGACTTTGGACAAGTTCCTTAACTACTTTCAGCTTCATTTTTTTTCCAGGTTATGAATTAGGGCTGATAATGGAGGAGACACAAGAGACACAGGTCCAACTCCCGGGTCAGGAAGTTTCTCTGGAGAAGAAAACGGCAACCCATCCCAGTACTCTTGCCTGGAGAATCCCATGGACAGAGGAGCCAGGCAGGCTACAGTCCATGGGGTCTCAAAGAGTCAGACACAACTGAACGACTGAGCACACACATAAAATGTCTACTTTGCAGAAGTGTTACAAAGGTTAAAGATAATTTATGCAAACTAATTAGCAGATTGCTAGGTGCATAGAAATTATTCACTGAATGTTACCCATTACTATAACTTTTAAGGCCATATGTCACACAGTAGAGCATTAGATGTTTTGCTGTTGAATTATCAACAAGTATATTGTGATCTGATTGCATGTCAGTTCTATTCAATAAAATTAAAATTTCCTAGGGAAAAAAATTAAAAAATAAAACAGCCTGATATACAAATTCTTACTAAATTTGTGGTTAATTTCTAATTAACTAATTTCTAATCAATATTGTAGTATGATATCTAATTACCTTGAAAATATTCAAAATAAAGAAGACAACTTTTCTTTATTGAAGTGAAGTGAAGTTTGAAGTGAAAGTCACTCAGTCATGTCTGACCCTTTGCAACCCCAAGGACAGTAGTCCATGATATTCTCCAGGCCAGAATACTGGAGTGGGTAGCCTTTACCTTCTCCAGGGTATCTTCCCAACCCAGGGATCAAACCCAGGTCTCCCACATTGCAGGCATATTCTTTACCAGCTGAGCCACAAGGGAAGCCTAAGAATGCTGGAGTGGGTAACCTATCACTTCTCCAGGGAATCTTCCCAACCCAGGAACAGAACCAGGGTCTCCTGAATTGCAGGTGGATTCTTTACCAACTGAGCTGTCAAGGAAGCCTTTCTTAATTTACATTAATGAATCAGTTAATTGTTTTGAATGAATAAATAGAATGTAAAACTAAATGATAAGTGAACTCACTGGAGTTAATTTGGCATATACTATATAAAAAGAGTGTATTATATGGAGACGAACTAGATATTTAAAGTGTAATAATATTTAAGTAAATATGTATTATTTTGTAATAAGGAAAAACAAAGATAAATCCAAGCTTGATACTATTCCAAAATTGTTTTCAAGTATTGTAAGAGACTTAATAATAAAATGTTATGTTCCATGGAGTGCAAAGCCGTTCAGTTTTCTGGAACTGAGGATTTATAAAATATGACATATGTGAACTGCTTTAGAAAAATATTCTCAGTCATAACTCAAGCAAACTCAGGTGTGACACAACAGATGTATAGACTTCAATAGCATTTTCTAACGGAAAAGGAAAGCAGAAACATTCCATAGAAACTGCTGTCCCAGTGTTAAGCCAACCAAATATAAAAAATAGTTCAGTGCACACAGGTAAAAGAAGGCATCAGGCATTTCTTTTTTTTTTTTTTTTTTGGAAAGCATGTTACATATATTATTTCAATCTGCTAGAACTAATGCAGCTTCAGAGAAAAGATATATCTGGTTTACACTATAATTTGCCTTAGTTTGTATGTGTATGTGTGTGTCTATCAGGAATTCATTAACTTTCTAGATTAAAATAATGAGTAGAACCTTGCCCATTATATTTTTATACTAGTTGACATTGACATAATAACTATCATGAGAAATACCTAAAGGTATGATTTTATTCCCACTATCTTCTTTTTTGGAGGAGATTTGACGTTTTCAGAAGCTGTCATCATAGAAAGGAAGAAAAGAAAACTGAACTCTAAGTCATTTATTCATTTTGATGCATTTTTGGAAAATTATGTCCAAATAGAATATTGTAGACAAAAATTAAATTTATTCATTCCATAAATTTTAAAAGATTAGATATACTATAGTGGAGAAAGAAGTAGCAATCCACTCCAGTATTCTTGCCTGGAAAAATCCCTTGAATGCAGGAGCCTGGAGGGCTCCAGTCCATGGGGCTGCCAAGAGTTGGACAGGACTTAGCAACCAAACAGCAATACTATACTGCATTGTTCTATCAACATGAAGATTGAAAGAAAATTCTCCATGAGTGTCTCTTTTCCCTTTGAGAGCATATGTTCAGATATACATATTTCTGCACATAAGATATATGGTAGGAAGAAATCTAATAGTCACGAGTATTCACTACCCTAGCATGACCTACTTCTCCTTAAGTGTGGGTAGAGATTATGCCTATCATAAGAAATCAATTCATGATTTGAGTATCCAGATGGACCTAATCTGATCACATGAACCTTATAAAGCAGAGATTTTCCTGACTGGTAGTTAAAAAGGAAGCAAGAAAGATTTGAAGCAAAGTGAGATAGAGAGGAATGAACATATTTGGCTTAGCAGATAGAGGGGACCACATGCCAAGAAATACAGGAATCTTCTAAATGATACAGGACAGTCCCTGGCTGACAGTAAGAAACAAATGGGGACCTTAGTCCTACACTTCCAGGCACTGAATTTGGTCAACGACTTGAGTGTGCTTAGAAGTGAATTCTTCCACACAGTTCCCAGATAGGAACCATTTCTGACTGACAAGTAACTTCGGACTTTTGCAACCCTACCGAAGAGAACCCACTCAAGACCATCAAGAATTCTGATCTACAGAAATGTGAGCCAATAAATGGGTATTATTTTAAGCTTCTAAAATTTTAGTAATATGTTACACAGCATTAGAAAATTGATACACGATGTGAGACACTTTTAAACTGTCTTCTTTATGGTGAAAATGTCAGTTCACATGAATTCACATTCTGAAATACACTAATACATTGCTTATGAATGTCAATATATGTAGCTTTTATTTTGTGCTGTTTGTTGTTTTTTGGACTACTAATTGTTCACTAAAAATTTGCAACATTTTAATGGACACAAAGCTCATATGAGTCAGTGGTATGAGACAGCCAAATACACTAAGTCTACTATAAATAGAAGTTTATTATATAGGTCAGTGATACTCCATAAAGAAAACATCTTTCTCACCTCTCCTCCACTGATGAGATCCAGGATTTAGAGACCCATTAGCATTAATAGAATTTATTGTACTCCTTTTAGTGGTATTAAGATTAATCTGCATTTTGCATGATCTGTTATCCAGGTTAACCCAGACCCAGTATTTAATAGTCCTCAATAAGTCTACACAGTATCCTCACCCAGTGCAAATTTTACTTCATTTTGAATCAACTTCCTAGACTCTGAGGTAGATATTTGCATGTGGGGTGTGTTTTGGACTTTTAGGTATATATCTAAAACAAGGTGAGAGAAGCAAGAATGAGATTAAGCACAGAATGATTTTCTTACAGTGAACACTGATGCAGTTGCAACAGCAGCTGCAGCTGATCCTAGGATAGCTCTGACATGAGGATGCCCAGAGAAGGCACATCACTATGGGAAATACAACTTCTTTGACCAAAACAATTGGGAACTGTTTCCAGGGAGTTCCTAATTCATCAGCGGTACCAAAATGAGGGGAATGTCCTCTGATTACTCCCTCATAATCTAAACTGGTGGTGGTTTCTCCAATTGAGTGCTGAATCCTCAGCATCTAGAAGAGTTCTTGGCACATAGTAGGTGCACGTTAAACACTTCTGACTTAATGAATGGTTAAACAATCAATCTATGAAAGGAAAGAGTCATTTCCAACCTCTTTAAAATCACTGTGGTATTAAAAAAAATTCAATATTACTAAAATTCTGTAAAGGATTTTATTTACATTCCTGAAAATGTGTTCAATTAATTGAAAGGATATATCATTTTCTTCTGGCAAACTCTGGGAAGTCATTGTGTTAAATTAAGAGGTCATAAATTATTTTCTCTTGAGTCAATTAATAGACACAAGAATAATGTTGAAAGAGTTTTTAACATGTTCAGGTCTTTTATCATGATTAATGAGACTTCCTATCATTGTCTTGTTTTTAACTATACCTAAAATTAGTAAATTTAGAATATAATGAGTGAATTAAAATTACTGTATTGAGGATTAAAAGGTTTCAATAAAATAAAGGTTGAATTCAATTTTTACTCATCTTTTTCTTTGTGTGAGCAACTGAATCTAAAACATTTTGTTAATATTTTTATTAATTCTCAAGTTATTTCTTAAAGACAATTTACAAATTTTACTCTGTGTTTAACACAATCATTTTTTCAAATTTGATCAGAATTAAATTATTGTTGTTTTTTGTTGGCACTATATAATACATTGAAATACAATTTGATAAACTGCTACTTTGAACATAATCATATAAAATGATAGAACCCCAAACAAATTTAAGTGTGTGTTCTTTAATCCCACAAAAACAAGTGAAAAGCTGTTTTTGTTCATCCATCTGTAAAAACTTAAGTAGTTTCTTCTATTCTTCATGATAAAGTCATAAAATGACATCAGATTAGAAAATCAGATTCAAGTTTAAAGAAGTACAGCATCAAAAGATTAGGAAGAAAAAGATAATTCATATATATGGATTTCTTTGCTTTCAAAGGGAAATAGAACACCACCACCACCAACAGTAACATTTATCTTGACAGAAAGTAGGAATGTTTTCACAGAAAGACCACTTTTTTAGCATTGAATTTCAAAAGAAAGTTCTTGGATGAATATTTAGTCAGGAGGTCGGTATATTTAGAAAGATTACACTCCAAAATATTTCTGAAATATTCTGTAAGACATTTTATACAATGACTTTCAAAGAAAGTTGAAGGCATAATATTAAAATTAATAAAAATATATGTGGGATTCTTAGGTATGATAATCAAATAAGTATGATATGATAATCAAATAAGATTATGATATCAAATAAGAGCTTTCTGGTAGCTAAATGTGTACCAAGATAAAATGTACAGTGTTGTGAATTGTAGATGAAATGTGTAGACTTCAAATGTTAACAAATATAAACAGTACAGCACTCAGAGATAGGAAAAAGCACAGATGGAGACCATGCCCTCCAACAAAGCCTTGTGTGGGTCTAAATGAAGCTGCTATGTTACTAGATGATGGCCAATCTGTATCTAAGGAAGAAAACAAAGGGTGAAACCATGCCAGATTGTATAGGTTTTGAGAAATTTATAAATGATCACATCACCCATGTTTATAGTACATGATTTTTCTGTAGTCTTTTTGTGTGTTCTAAAATACCTAGTTCCACTCTCTTGCCTTAGAATTCTTGATGGCGACAGCATCTCCTAGGTAAGGAGGAGGGCTGCCAGGACCTAGGGTGCTCCACCGCTCAGGAAACATCATCTTCCATCCAGAATCTTGGACCTGCAGGTAGTACCAGGTTAGCTGACGGTGTCCTGAGCCCACGAAGGTTGAAGAGTGGGGGCAGGCTGGCACATGCAGAGCTGACAGTGGTCTGCCTCTTTCCCTCTGTATTATTGACTGGGCAGAAACTGAATTGAACCTAGTTAGGTTGAACTTTCCTTAGCATTAAAGACTAAGATACCAAGGGAGTGCGCATAGCTTCAGCAACTCTCATGTCCCAGTAAGACAAGTCACAAAACCCCTAGGTCCCCTTGCCAAACCACCTTTCTAATTCTCAAGAGGTTTCAGAGGCTAAAAGATCCTGTAGGCATCCTTTGTCTAAAAATCCAACATGTTTCTTTTTATTAATTATTTACTTCAGACTGAAGATGAGCTTTTAAAATAGGTGCTGTTTCCCTCAGTATGACTTTGAAAGGACTTGAATTTTTATCATACTCAGCTCCCCTCAAGACCAGGGTGACCCTGTCTCTAGCGAGCTGGGGCAGAGCAGCCAGATTGCTGTCAGAATACTAACTTTTCTTTATCCCATTTCCAGGCAAGACATTAACAGCAAAGATATGCCCCTAGCAGGGCATGGAAATTAAAAGAATTTCCCTGGTGGCTCAGAGGTAAAGAATCTGCCTGCAGTTCAGAAGTGGAGATGCAGGTTTGATCCCTGGGTCGGGAAGATCCCTTGGAGTAGGAAATGACAACCCACTCTAGTAATCTTGCCTGAAAAATACTATGGACAGAAGAGCCTGGTGGGCTAAAGTCCATGGAGTCACAAAAGAGTCAGACATGACAGCAATGAAACAACAATAACAAATTTAAAAATACAGATATCTATTTGTAGATTTTACTTTTTGAAATGGGCAAAAGGTTAATTTTTAAAACTTTAAGTTAAAACCATAAATATTTTGATGTTGATTTGTATATGTGTATACACACACACACACACATATATGTGTGTGTTACTTGCTCAGTCATGTCTGATTCTTTGCGACCCCATGGACTGTAGCCCACCAGGCTCCTCTGTCCATGGGATTCTCCAGGCAAGAATAATGGAGTGGGTTGCCTTCTTCTTTTATTATGAAGTTATAATTCTGCCCACTATATTGTATCATTCCTATTTCTAAATGAATCTCATATTCACTATCAGTCCTTATGTTAATACTTCTGATTTTGTGAAATATTAAATATTTCATTTGAGTATAATATGACTTTTAACCAGAACATTTTGTATTAGTCTGTATTACATACATCATTCTTTCAACCTCTTGTACAGTCATCGAGATGAATTTGTGTGCCAAATAGAATAGTTCATACATTTTCTGGGCCAGTAAATCTATTAAGATGTATCTAAGTCAGAATATATATCATGGCCCCATTTCTGATAACAAGAAACATCAACTCAATTACCCTTATTTTTCTTATCATAGATAATGAGAGACTATCTCAGTAAAATCAAGCCAGGCACTATAAAAATTGATGAGTATTTGAACATATATTCAATCACTGCCTTGGAGATCTACCTGCTGTGTGCTACTAACTAAGCAAATTATAAAATCATTTGAAATTATTGTGCCCAAGTTGGTCTTTTTCCTAACATAATACTAAACTTCCATGAGAAAAAAAAAAAAAATGAAAACAAACTTAGGCCAACTTAGGCCACCTAAATTGTGAAGATGATAAGGAAAATGTGTTGCCAAATAGGCTTCTGTCTCTTCAATCACATAAAAGTTTGGCATGAGCACAGGTACACACATGATTATGCATATGATATATATGAATTATTATATGATTACACACATATGTGTGTTGTGTTTAGCTCAATGTATAGCTAACTATAATCCTATTTTAAGGTTTTTTTGTATACCTTCTCTTTGCATAAATTGAAAATGTATAATTTTTCTAAATATGGATTATATCAGAGCTCTAAAACCTAAATTTAAAAAGTATAGTGTGAAAATCTCCACATAGTACAAAGTGCCTCATAACTCAATATTTTTAAAAGAGTTATCTCACCAAATACATAGTTACTTCAATAGTTAAATACAGACATAAACACAATTGCTATTAATCTGTCAGAAAACTTTTACTTAGAAAAAAATATGATGGAGAGATTTTAAATAACTCTTTCTGAAATAGATCACTTTTGTATTTTTATTTTCTTCCAACCATATGTTTTGTGGAGATTTTGCTTTATAATATGTACTTTGGAAAAAATGTATGTAATTTCAAGAAAATGTCAGTAGTCAAGATAAAAAAAATAGAGAGCTCATGTATTGGACATTTATGAGTAACTCAGAATTAACATAAACATTATTTCTACAGAAATAATGGCCCTGGAATGGTGCAACATAAAAATGAGTCATTAAACTCCATATTTTCATAATCATTAGGAGTCTAGGTACCACACATTGCTGAAATTATATTTTTAAGAATTCATTGGCTAAAAAGTTAAAGGCAACATATAAGTACTTCTATGAAGCAGCAGAACAGAATCTCAATACAGAAATCTGCTAACCAGTGGGGAACATCAGATGTTTCTGATTCATTGGAAGCAGTGGGGTGCAAAACTTCCATGAGATGAACTGCAACTCTGCTAAACAGTGCCCTGGGGTCTATTGGCAAATACATCTGAAATATTGACTTTCATAAAATAGGCAAACTTACTTTGTTTGCAGAATGCACATTTTCCTTCACGACTCTACCTAAGAATCTCTCCAAAGACAAAAGATAATAGAGTTTCCTCTTTGCCTTTGGTACACTGCGAAATATGACAGTGAATTGGAAAGAGATAGAGTCCTAAAAACAAAAGGAAAAAAAAATTATCTGAAACCACAGAGAGTCAGAGAGTAACCAAATATGACTTTTAAACCTAATTTCCCTCTTTAAATATGTTTTTAATAGGAAAATAGATAAATGGTTTTTCCAATGACTAAATTAATGCCTAGTTCACAGATAAATCAGAAAGGAGAAAAAGAGAGGTGCATGTATTCCACTATGAAACCATTTCTGAGAAATGGTTGGTTTGAATAAAGATGATTCTATTTCATGGTAAAAATATTTATACAAAGATACAAATAAAACATCCATGTCCTCTTATCATAAATATTCCATTCTACCTAAGAAATATATGTATCCTAATCTCCCATTTCATACCAAAGCTTATAGTCAGTGCTTTTACTTTCCTTATAAAGCAACACTTGTAAAATTGTAATATTTAAATGGATCACCCAAAACCTTGTTAAAATGCTTGGATGGGGTGAGACTTGAATTTCCAAATTTTACCAAGTTTGCAAGTGATTGAAAAGCTCACCTTTCTCCAGACCGTACTGAATAGCAAGGCTTTAGCCTAGAGTTCCACAGTGGATATTCAAGAGGACATCAGAGTACCCTAGAGTTGATGACAGTTGTGCCAGAGTCATCTATCTCCTTTGCTCTCAGTGTTCCTGGGTGATACCTGAGGCAGCCAGAGCCAGAGTTGATTTATTCCAGCTATACAGAGCTTTATCTATGTATTATAGTAACACATATCTCATGTGTGTTCCTATATGACTAAGTGCAGAAAAACTGTATGTATCATTATTGACATAGTGTTTTAGGGAAAAAAAAAATCTTACCAATTAGGGGTCAGGCGCCAAGAAATCCCTTAATAAAAATATGCTAAAATATCTTCAATATTGGTTAATATGCTATTCTTAAAAAAATAATTTGGAATTATTCCAGGCTCACTTAAAGCATTTGGGGGTCTTTTGACAGGCATTTATCTAATGCATAGGATTCAGCTCAGTTCAGTTCAGTTCAGTTGCTCCGTTGTGTCCAACTCTTTGTGACCCCATGGACTGCAGCATACCAGGCGTCTCTGTCCATCACCAAGTCCTAGAGTTTATTCAAACTCATGTCCATCGAATCAGTGATGCCATCTAACCATCTCATCCTCTGTCATCTCCTTCTCCTCTGGCCTTCAATCTTTCCCAGAATCAGGGTCTTTTCCAATGAGTCAGTTCTTCACATCAGGTGGCCAAAGTATTGGAATTTCAGTTTCAGCATCAGTCCTTCCAGTGAATATTCAGGACTGATCTCCTTTAGGATTGGCTGGTTGGATCTCCTTGCAGTCCTAGGGACTCTCAAAAGTCTTCTGCAATACCACAGTTCAAAAGCACCAGTTCTTTGGCACTCAACTTTTTTGAGGAGAAGATTAAAAAGAATACTATTATTCAAAACTCCCTTGAAATTAGATTGAATGCTTCTCTAAAAGCCCAGCTGTCTTGAATATATTGAAATCACTTACCATATGTGAACACTTTTTCTTCTTGATTTCAACATGTATTTTTAGAGAATGTAACTTTGTAATCCATGTGATAGTCCCAACATCCTATAGGTTACAATTATATATTAAATTAACAATTAGTTTGCATATATAAAATGTATATCATTTTGTTAGGGAACCATTGATTAAAACCACCTCCCATGGCCAGGCACCATGATGATGACTATGAGTTATCTCATAACAAGAAATCCTGACAAGGAACATGGTGCTGCCACTGAAAACCTAACAGGAAAACTCAAGAGGGGCCATAAAAAGAGGAAGAAGACACCAGCCCAGAATATGTCTACCAACCTCCCAGAATCCCTGCTGGAATCAAGGATCCTGCTGGGCTGCGTTGTGAGCGCTCAGCTCAGCCGTGTCCAGCTCTTTGTGACCTCATGGACTATAGCCCTCCAGGCATCTCTGTCCATGGGACTATCCAGGCTAGAATACTGAAGTGGGTTTCCATGTGCTACTCCAGGGGATCTCCCAGACTCAGGGATCAAACCCATATCCTTGTGTATCCTGCATTGACAGGCAGGTTCTTTACCACTAGTGCCACCTGGGAAGCCCTAGAAAGGACCCTGAGTCAGACCAAACATGGGCTCAGAAAGATGATTGACATGAGACAACCTGGAAACTAACCCTATTACAATAAAATCTGATACAGTGAACCACTTGGCAGAGTAATTCTCTTGGGTCCCCTAACCCAGACACCCACCATCCACTTTCCCAATAAAGTCTTTTGCTTTGTCAGTATGTGTGTCTCCTCAGATAATCTGTTTCTGAGTGTTAGACAAGAGCCCACTCTCTGATCCCAAAAGGGTCCCCCTTCCTGTAACAATTTGATTACTTTGGAGGGTTTTTTTTATGTATATTATAATAAAGACACTTTCCTTTTATTCAATGGTTATATTCTGTATCACAAAAGCAATATTGCTTGAATAAGTAACATCCTGTTACAGAGACAGAAGACAGAAACTTTCAACTCACCAGAGCATAATTAAAGGCTACGAAGCCAGTGACAGGATTACCTTTTAAAGAGTTTTATTTAAATAAAAAACAAAAAGAAGAAAATTATTTACAATGTTAAAGGTCTGGACGTGGTTAACCTGGGGGGTTGTGACTGAAAGGGAGCACTAAGAAATTTCTATGCTGTTTGTGCCTAATCTAGGTGGTGTGTTCAGTTTTTCAAAATTCAGTGTAATGTTCCTTATGGCATGTGTACAATTCTGTATTAATAAAAAGTTAAATTTATGAATAATCATATTTTTTAATTTAATCTTGAGGTTTTTCAGAAGTAGAGTGTCTTTTTACCGAAAAATATTTTAGCTATTATTTATTTACATAACTTTGTATCAATATGATTTTGCTCTTTTATCAGCTATTGTAAGGTTATTTTTGGTAATGATTTTATGGGAATTTTCTGGATAATATTTAACGGTATATTATCATTCAGTGGTTGGAGGAATAATCGTGTGCTTGTGTTTGAGTATGTGTATGTGGTACATGTGCTTGTTGAAAGACAAGAGATAAACAGTTTTATTTAGCAAATTCTAATTGCAACCTTTAAATCTGCTGAGGGGGGAGGTTGCGACTATAGATTTAGTGTTATGCTTTTTGAAAAATTTGGAATGCTTTCTTAAATCTTTCTTTCTGCAAACAGGTTTGATAGAGAATTGCACAACTGAGAACTTTCTATCTGATGAAATGGCTGGCTCGTCATGCAGAACATCCTGGTAATCGGAATTATAAATCACTGAAAGATAGCTTGGCTTTGAGTCATTGAAACTACTACAAAAAGCACCCTTTAGTCAAGATAATGAGATCCACTGCACATTATACCCTTTTTATGAAAATATACTTAGAGCCACTCTTTCCTGACATTTACTATGGTAATTAGACATAGAACTGAAATATATTTCTGGCATCTAAGGCTGCTTTACCCTGGCTGAGAGAACGAGCTTTTTCAAAATGTTTAGTTTACAGGTATTTTCCAACCATCATTTTACCCCAAAATGAGGCAGCAGAGTGTGTGCATGCTTAGTCATCCAGTTGAGCCTGACTCTTTGTGACCCTTTGGACTGTAGGTCATTGTAATAGATAAATGGCATTAGCATTCATTATAGTAAACAGGAAACATTTTATCCTAAGTAGATGAGGGAATTTATGTGTAACTCTAAGCAGTTGTTACATATCAACTCAAAAAGAATGATGTATTTTGAACAGGTTGTTAAAGAATATTCAGCCTAAATATTTATGCACAAGCTTATATTTAAAAGACTCCAAGCAATTATTTCTCCCAAAGAGAACAATTCAGTGGATCTGGAGTAATTTACTTATATTTTGCTTCTCATTTGTGTCTTCAAGATGTTTGTACTTCATGAAAAGTTTGTATTGAATAAGAACTTTGGGAAGTAGGTAGAATTACATGTAAGTTTTATAGACCACCAGAGTATTTAGAAGTAGCTAAATTTCTGGTAAAGTCCCGAAATTACATTTTTGCTTCAAAGCTTATCAAATATTATAGGCTGAATAACTGCCTCCCAAATATCTCCACACCCTTATCCCAGGAACCTGTGTTTATCTTATGTGGCAACGGGGATTTTTCAGATGTGATTAAGCCAACAATCTTAAAATGGGGATATTATCTTGGATGATCCAGATGGGCATAATATGATCACAAGGGTCTTTATGAGAGGGAGACGGTAATGTTAGAGTTAAAGAGAGAAGATATAAGAATGGAATAAGAAGTCTGGAAAGAAAATGCCACAATGGTTGGATTGAAAGATGGATTGGGGGGAGGGGATGGGGGCATAAACCAAGGAATAAAGGCAAAATCTAGATGCTGAAAAATGCAAAGAAACAGGTTCTCTTAAAGCCTCTGAAACTATCCTTGTTTCTTAGGCCAGGTGAAATTGATTTTGGACTTCTAGCTTCCGGAAATGTGGCATAATACATTTGTCTTGTTGTACGTCACTAAATTTGTAGCAATTTGTTACAGCAGCAATAAGAAGTTAATATACTTGTTAACCAGTAACTAATAATTTCCCACCAAGCCAATCAGTTATTTTACTCTTTATTGCATCTATTTTACATGATTCACTCCTTTCGTAATTCTTCATTTAAAAGCTAATATCTTCTGTAACTGCTTCTGGCAGTGAATGCATTTTGGTTGTTTTTATGCCTCCAGGACTGACAAATCCCTCCAATGCCTGCATTACATCCCCTTAGCTTACAACTGATTTCAGTGAGAGGTATTGAAAAGTTCTATGTGGCTTCAAGCTCCTTTTGCATTGCCAGTCTGTTGCCTGGAGTGACTATTGCTTGCCTTTCTGCATTTGCTCCAGGGTTCTTTCCTGACACCTGGAGCAAACCCACTGCACCCTTAAAGCCTATCAAAGCTCCATCCCTGTGGAAGATAGTAACTCTAGTGGCAATAATCAAATAGGGGCCAAGAGTTAGTAAATAAATATCCCAGCCACCAATATTTCAGAAGGATACTTGTGGATTTCATTGTGTAATTTTCTCAGATGTGGGAAGAAACAACTCCTACAAACTACAACAGTGAGCTTTCAATGGTCATGATAGTTTTTCACTTTTAACCCTGTCCTGTCCCATTCTTGCCACACACATACACACTTCTCACTTAACTACCTGCACTGCCGTCTTGTTTGGGACTCTGCTTGCAGGGAAACCTAAAGTAATGAACCAGAATAATGTCAACAATCCTGAACACAGCAGTCAATCAAATGTTTCTTGGATGATTTACATTTGAAAAACAACTGATTAATGAGAAGGATTTAAAATATATTTTGAAGAACTGCCTTGATTTTGTTTGGTACTTTTAATTATCTTCCAAGATGATGAATTTTTTCTTTCCGCATATATGCATTTAACATTGAGAAGTATCATTAGCATGCTTGTTAAGACTGTCCACAATAAAATATGTTTTAAAAATTTGGTTATTAAATGGTTACTCTGATTTTGTGTTATTTTTTAGACAGGTATTACACTGATTTGGGGAAAACATGTTTTTCAAATAAGTTATCCAATTTTCAAAGAGACATGGCATGCTCTTGAAGGTCAGCTTATTTTAAAAATTCCTTTGACTAAAAAAAAATAAATAAATATAACCCCCAGAAAGATCAATTCTCATCTTAGACATAACACACATTTTTCATACTTTGAATACTCAGTGCCAAATGAAATTCTTATAGTCAACACTTATTAACTTAAAAAATACTACTTTTTTATATATGGTTGATGAGTACATGTAATCTTTTAGTGATTTTTTAAAAGAGAAGATGCTGTGAAAAAGCAACAGACTATGAATATATGTGTATTTACATGAATATATATATATATATATACACATATATATATGTATATTATGTGTGTGTATAGATAGATAGGTATACACATATATTTTGCAGACCTCTGTTTTATCAGGCCACTCAAGGTGACTCTTTTTTTGCTGTCTTGTACATCCCCCACCTGGAACAGTGCCTGCTTCACCTACACCCTCCTCACTCACAGGATTGACCTTCTGAGACACTTGCCCCAGGCCCCACCAAGTGATTGTTCTTATCAATGGTGTTCCATTCTGTTAGTTTCCCTGATAATGGGTGAGCCAACCTGACATCAATTCCCCCTATTACTATCAATCTCCCTTCCCCCTTTGAAAGAGCAAAGAATACTGCCTTGTCCTGCCCACCATCTGCAGCACATGGACGGTGTTGTTCCACAACCTGGCTTCTAACACCTAAGATCTTCCTATCTATTAAACAATTGATATCTCTCTTGCTTTCTTTGGTCTTGAAACTGGGCAGATAGGCTTTGTAGAACTGCGGGGCACAGTCAGCAACTCCAAATTAAAATTCTTTGCTGATTCTGAATAAGCCCATGTTTACTAGTGAGATATCTGGCAGTCTATTTGTTCAGGTCATGAACTCATAAAAACATGTGATAAATTAACTGCTACTTATGAAACTGATAAGAACCCTGGGGGGGATCCAGGGCAAAGAAGCCTTTCCATGTCCCCCATTTCTTGTTTATAGGGAACAGACTGCAGCCTCCATGACCTTCCCTGAGTTCTAAAGGAGAGATTCAAACATTGCTAATCAGGGAAGGGAGGAGGTGCAGAGATAAGGAAGGAACACCCAACAAACAATAGTGTAGCCTAAAGGCAGGGTCCTGGTTCTGCCTTAAGAGATACACATAACAATATGTTTAAGTTCTTTATAGAACTAAAAATCCTAAAAAAATAAAGATGTCAGCATTCTTCATGCCAGATTAAAGGAACTAGATGCTGAAGCTGAAGCTCCAATACTTCGGCCACTGACGCAAACAGCTGACTCATTAGAAAAGACCCTGATGTTGGGAAAGATTGAAGGCAGGAGGAGAAGGGGATGACAGAGGATGAGATGGTTGGATCACATCACTGACTCAGTAGACATGAGTTTGAGCAAGCTCCGGGAGATGGTGAAGGACAGGGAAGCCTCACACGTTGCAGTCCATGGGGTTGCAAAATGTGCGAGGTGATTGAGTAACTGAACAACAACAAAGGGATCAGAGAAACTCTTCAAGAAGATCACCTGAAGTCAGATTAAAGGAACCACAGAAATTCATCAGTTTACCTGAGACCAGATTAAAGGAGTACAGATCCTGTACACATCCTAATCTTATCAGTAAATCCAACCTTGAACTGATTGCTATAAAACTCCCCACCAAGTCCTCCGGGTTGGGATACACAGTTTTCATGCTCAACATGGGGCTGACTCAGATGGTTCCCTGGTAGCTAAGATGGTAAAGAATCTGCCTGCAATTCATGAGACCTGGGTTTAATCCCTGAGTCTGAAAGATCCCCTGGAGAAGGGAATGGCAAGCTCCTCCAGTATTCCTGCTTGGAGAATTCCATAAATAGAGGATCCTTGTGGGCTACAGTCCATGTGGTTGCAAAGAGTCAGACAGGACTGAGCAACTAACATACATGGGGCTGACTCAGTGATGGTCCCATGGGGATCTCTTGTCTTGATCAGATGATCTGAGGTTTTCTTCACTTCAGCCTCTTTGAAGAGAGAGGAGGACTGGAGAATTCCTTTAGAGATCAGATCATCTGGGACACTTGCCTGAGGCCAAGCCCCAGTCATACCCCTTCTGCCATCCATGCAGCTGGAATTCCAAGGCAGGAATAGGTCTCTGGCTGGTCTAAAGCTTCTATTAATGGTGAGGATTTTTATTTATCCTTAGATCGTGCATGAATATTCTACTGAACAAACATGGAAGTGCTTCTTTGTCAATTCCAGCTGATAGCCCACTGGGGAAAATCCTGGCAGGCTATCAACTTTAGAGTTATAAGCCAGCGACTAAGAAACGAACAAAATTCTATTGCAGTTTTGTCTGGCCAATATACATGCTTGAATGTATGTTCAGGAAAGGTAGGGAGACTAAACTAAGGTGGTCTTAGAAAGGTAATTTAAATTACTATACTACCCTTCAGCTACAGTTGTTTCCTCACAGGAATAGAAAGACAGGAGAAGTTCCACAAGCAGTTACCTAATAAAGAGAGTGAATAGCTAGGTAATAGGCTGATGGTAGAAAGATAAAAGAAAGTCATTTTGTCCTAGAACCAGTTGGATAAAAAGGTAATGGAAAGTTTATGGAAAAGGGACAGTGATAAAAGAATTGTACATTACCAGAATTTTTTAAGATTGGATTTAAAATAGTTAAGTAAATGGATTTTGTTGGGAGTGGTCTAGGATAAGACCAGATTTGGTTTCTCCCTCCAAAGTTTTCTTGGAATGCTGCTTTTGACAACAACTTATGAGTCTCTTAGGAGCCCCCCCCAAAATTATGTTTAGAATCAAAACCCCATACCTGCCAAAGATGCCCAGAGGGCTCAAACAAAACCTTGTGTGGACCAGGACCCAGAGACCCCACAGAGACTGATCCAGATCTGCCTTTGAGTGTTGAGTATCCCCTGCCATGTCAACAGTGGCCTGCTATGGGGACAGGGACTCTGGCTGCAGCAGGCCTGGGAAGCCCAGCATGTGGTGTAAGTTCTCTTGGAGGAGATGCCATCAGCCCTACCATAGTGCTGCCAAGCACACAGCCCACAAACTGCAGAACAAGTATACCAAAGAAGTTCTCACACTCTTATGAAATTTCTAGGACCCACAACAGATTTACCAACCTGGGGATCCTGCAAAGGAGACTGGGAACACCCAGGGACTTTGACCTTGGAGGCCAATGGAATTTGATTACAGTACTTCCACAGGACTGGGACACAATCTCTTGGGGGGCACAAACAAAACCTTGTGGCCACCAGGACCCATGAGGAAGGAGCAGTGACCCCACTAGAAACTGAGCCAAACTTGCCTGTGAGTGTCCAGGAATCTCCGATGGAGGCCTGGGTCTACAGCGGCCTGCCGTGGGGCTAGGGGCACTGAATACAACAGTGCTGGCATAAGCCCTTTTGATGGAGGTCACCATTACCCCTACCATAGTTTGGCCTCAGGACAAACAACAGGGAGGGAACAAAGCCCAACCCATCAACAGAAAATAGGTTTAAAGATTAACTGAGTCCAGTTCAGTTCAGTGGCTCAGTCTTGTCCAACCCTTTGTAACTCCATGGACTGCAGCATGCCAGGCCTCCCTGTCCATCACCAACTCCTGGAGTTTACTCAAAGTCATGTCCATTGAATCGGTGATGCCATCCAACCACATCTCATCCTCTGTTGTCCCCTTCTCCTCCCACCTTCAATCTTTCCCAGCATCAGGGTATTTTCAAACGAGTCAGTTATTCACATCAGGTGTCCAAAGCATTGGAGCTTCAGCTTAAGCATCAGTCCTTCCAATGAATATTCAGGACTGATTTCCCTTAGGACAGACTGATTGGATCTCCTTGCCACCCAAGGGACTCTCAAGAGTCTTCTCCAACACTACAGTTCAAAAACATCAATTCTTTTGTGCTCAGCTTTCTTTATAGTCCAACTCTCACATCCATACATGACTACTGAAAAAACCATAGCTTTGACTAGGGGTAACTTTGTCGGCAAAGTAATGTCCCTGCTTTTAAATAAGCTGTCTAAGTTGGTCATAACTTTTCTTCCAAAAAGCAAGTGTCTTTTAATTTCAGGGCTGCAGTCACGAACTACAATGATTCTGCAGCCCCAAAAAATAAAGTCTGCCACTGTGTCCATTGTTTCCCCATTTATTTGCCACGAGGTGATGGGACTGGATGCCATGATCTTAGTTTTCTGAATGTTGAGTTCTAAGCCAACTTTTTCACTCTCCCCTTTCATTTTCATCAAGAAGCACTTTAGTTTTTCTTCACTTTCTACCATAAGAGTGGTGTTACTTGCATATCTGAGGTTACTGATATTTCTCCTGGCCATCTTGATTCCAGCTTGTGCTTCATCTGGTCCAGCATTTCTCATGATGTACTCTGCATATAAGTTAAATAAAAAGATTAAGTGAGCATGGCTTTTATTGCAAAATTCAGACTTAAATTGAAGAAAGTAGGGAAAACCACTAGACCATTCAGGTATGACCTAAATCAAATCCCTTACAACTATACAGTGAAATTGACAAATATATTCAAGGGATTAGATCTGATAGACAGAGTGCCTAATGAACTATGGACAAAGGTCCATGATATTGTACAGGAGGCACTGATCAAGACCATCTCCAAGAAAATGAAATACAAAAAGGCAAAATAGTTGTCTGAGGAGGTCTTACAAATAGCAGAGAAAAGAAAAAGTGAAATCTGAATGCAGAGTTCCAAAGTATAGCAAGGAGAGATAAAAAAGTCTTCCTCAGCATTCAATGCAAAGAAATAGAGGAAAACAATAGAATGGGAAAGACTAGAGATCTCTTCAAGAAAATATAGATACCAAGGGAACATTTCATGCAAAGATGGGCTCAATAAAGGACAGAAATGGTATGGACCTAACAGAAGCAGAAGATATTAAGAAGAGGTGGTTAAGATATTAAGAAGATATTAAGAAAACACAGAAGAACTATCAAAAAAAAATCTTAATGGCCCAGATAATCACCATGGTGTGATCAATCACCTAAAACCAGATATCCTGTTTGCCAAGTCAAGTGGGCCTTAGAAAGCATCACTATGAACAAAGCTAGTGGAGGTGATGGAATTCCAGTTGAGCTATTTCAAATTCTAAAAGATGATGTTGTGAAAATGCTGCACCCAATATGCCAGCAAATTTGGAAAACCCAGTAGTAGCCACAGGACTGGGAAAAGTCAGTTTTCATTCCAATCCCAAAGAAAGGCAATGCCAAAGAATGTTCAAACTACCACACAATTGCACTCTTCTCACACGCTAGCAAAATAATGCTCAAAATTCTCTAAGCCAGGCTTCAGCAGTAAGTGAACTGAGAACTTCCAGATGTTCAAACTAGATTTAGAAAAGGCAGAGGAACCAGAGATCAAATTGCCAACATCAGTTGGATCATAGAAACAACAAGAGAGTTCCAGAAAAACACCTACTTCTGGTTTATTGACTACATCAAAGCCTTTGACTGTGTGGATCACAACAAAATGTGGAAAATTCTGAAAAAGATGGGAACACTAGACCACCTTACCTGGTTCCTGAGAAATCTCTATGCAGATCAAAAAGCAATAGCTAGAACAGAACATGGAAAAATTGGTTCCAAATTGGGAAAGGTGTACCTCAAGGCTGCACATTGTCATCCTGCTTATTTAACTTATATGTAGAGTACATCATGCAAAATGCCTGGCTGGATGAAGTACAAGCTGGAATATAAGTTGCAGGGAGGAATATCAATAACCTCAGATATGCAGACGACACCACTCTTATGGAAGAAAGCAAATAGGAACTAAAGAGTCTCTTGATGAATGTGAAAGAGGAGCATGAAAAACCTGGCTTAAAACTCTATATTCTAAAAACTAAGATCATGGCATCCAATCCCATCACTTCATGACAAATAGATGGGTAAACAATGGAAACAGTGACAGACTATTTTTTTGGGCTCCAGAATCACTGCAGATGGTGACTGCAACCATGGTGCAGTCACCTAAAAGGTGCCAACCTAGACAGTGTATTAAAAAACAGAGACATTACCTTGCCAACAAAGGTCCATCTACTCAAAACTGGTTTTTCCAGGAGTCACACATGGATGTGAGAATTGGACCACACATACATCCATTTGTGAACGCTGAAGAATTGATGCTTTTGCACTGCAGTGTTGGAGAAGACTCTTGAGATTCCCTTGGATAGCAAGGAGATCAGACCAGTTAATCCTAAAGGAAATCAGTCCTGAATATCCATTGGAAGGGCTAATGCTGAAGCTGAAGCTCCTATACTTTGGCACCTGATGGGAAGAACTGACTCCTTAGACAAGACCCTGATGGCGGGAAAGATTGAAGGTAGAAGGAGAAGGGGGAGACAGAGGATGAGATGGTTTGATGGCATCACCGACTCGATGGACATGAGTTTGAGCAAGCTCCAGGAGTTGGTGATGGACAGTGAATCCTGGCGTGTTGCAGACCATGGGGTTGCAAAGAGTAGGCCTGGACTGAGTGACTCAAGTAAAACTGAACTATCAATCTCTTTGTCTTTTAAGTGATTTGTATTTTCCTTTGAAATCTTTTCACTTTGGTTAAGTAACCACATATTGTCTGGCATATTCTAACAGTTCTTTTGATCTCCAGTTTATCTTAAGATGCTTCAGAAGAACCTTGAGGCATCTCAAAGAAATACTAAATTAGTATTTTAAATTACCTGGGAAGCCTGCCAAGCACTGCCGGCCCCACCCTTACTGGCTGCCTCCTCTAGACAGCTGGCCTCAGACACCTCATGGCTACCTCCATCACCACCACCCTGAATATCTGCACCCATCTGTCCTCTCCTCCCAATGAAGGAAATAGCAGAAAGGCAAGAACCCATTTTAGCATCTCCAGGTTATGAAGTAGGGGCTAGCATGATATCCCCAGCAAAGACCCATCAGAGCACCCCTTGAGGGGAAGAGCAAACTGGTAGGACAGGTCTCATTGTACCAGTAACCAATGGGAACAAACTGGAAAAGAAAGGATGCCCAAACCAAAGTGTCTGAACAGAGTACAAGCAGACATGAATGAAAGCCCCTAGGCATTTTTAGAACAAGCATATCAGGTCTATGGGTAATGCACCTATTTAGACACCAAAGCCCCCAAAACTATGAAAATTAAAAGCAGCTTTCATGCCAGAAAGTACCTCCAGAAAATGTTTTTAAGATTCCAACAGTCGCTTGAACCATCAGAGGGAGAAAGAAGTGAGTTGATTCCAGAGAAGATCACAGAAAAAGAGAATAAAGCTGTGTGGACTGACAGGGCACCCAGACACAGCAGATTTGCCATCCCACCCTCTATCACTGTAAAAATGGGAGCTTCATGTCCAAGGAGAAGAAACAACATCCTCTTGGGAAAGAGGCCATAAGAGGAACTCAGCCAGTTTTAAACTGATTTCTGAAGTACGGATTAATTAGACCTGCAGGTCTCCTTATAATACTCCTATTCTTCTCCTTATAATACTCCTATTCTGCCAATCAAGAGACCGCACACCAGTGACTACAGATTTGTTCAGGATCTGCGAGCCACAGATGAAAGTTCAGGGCATTTATCCTCCGGATTCAAACCCTTATACCTTACTCCCAACCATACCTGGAGATTATGAATACCTCACTGTATTAGATTTGAAAGACCCATTTTTCTGCATTCCAGTAAAAAGAATAACTCAGTTTTCAAGGGCAGGAGCCCACTGTGTCCCCCTTTGCCTGGCAAAGCAATAAAGTTGTTCTTTCCTATTTCACCGAAAATTCTATCTCCAAGATTTGACTTGTGCTTTGGTGTACAGAAGCCAAGTTTTTTGCATCACTTATGAACCTTCTAAAAATAGTGATTAGGTAAAAGTGCACTATATAGGTTTGTGTTTCTGGGTACAGTTCATGATAATACTTTTTCATTTATTTCCCACAAGTTTTAAAGGCAGTATGACTGGAAGCAAAATGTTTTGGCCACATTTGGTTGTAGAAAAATATGAAACAGTATAATTTTCAAACATTTTATGTAAATAAATATCTTGGGAGTTTTTTTCTAGGTAAATATAGACACAAATCTTTACCATTGAATTCCAATAATGTTATCATGGTTTAATTGAAGAATGAAAATTAGAAAGGTTCTTCTTTGTTTTGGTTTTGTCGTGGAAGGGTTGTCTTTTTAATCTGCAGATATAAGATACCCTTACTTTTAATTTAAGAAATTTTAAGTTCTATTGTGTATTTCCCTTTCCTGTCATCCATTCATTGTCATTTCTTCATGTGAGATATATGTGTACATTTTTAAAATTTATTTAATTGGAGGCTACTTACTTTACAATATTGTGGTGGTTTTCACCATACATCGACATGAATCAGCCATTGGTGTACAGGTGTCCTCCCATCCTAAACCTCCCACCTATTTCCCTCCCCACTCCATCCCTCTGGGTTCTGAGTCTTGCTTAATTTTGTCTAATCTATATCAATTTCTTGTATTGTATAATTTCCTGTGTGTTGTCTGAAGCGGTTCAAGTTCCTATGTCTGCTTATAATTAGCTTTTACATATTCATTTCCTTTCTCTCTTTGTTTATATCTAGAGTGTGTGCAAGCATGCTAAGTCGCTTCAGTTGTGTCTGGCTCTTTGTGACCCTATGGACTGTAGCCCACCAGGCTACACTTTCCATTGGATTCTGCAGTCAAGGATAGTGGAGTGGGTAGCCAAGCTCTTCTCCAGGGGATCTTCCTGACCCAAGGATCAAAGCTGTGTCTCTTAAGTCTACTGCCTTAAGGTAGTAGGTTCTTTACCACTAACTCCACCAGGAAAGCCCCATATTGAGTACTGCTGCCTTACTATGTGCTGCCTTCTATAGTCTTAGCATCTCTTCTTTGAATACATTCTTGAATTTCTAAGATAGCAAAACAAGTATTTGTTTATAAATTTAACTTGTCTTGTGGAATAAATTTTGTTTCATTTTCCATCTGCATTTTGCTTTCTGCTCATTTTATTAATGCAATTGAGTATTCCTACGATGCAGTCCATTTAGTTGTCATTATTCATATAGTATGTAACATTTATTCAGAGTCATTCATTTGTAATACTGTAGAAATGACCATCCCATGGAGTGAATTGGGATGCAAGTCGTTTACATTTGGCACAGAATACCATCTCACAGAATACCATTGCACAGATTCTCTGCTTTGGATGTATATCTTTTTCCTATCCAGAAGGACATTTGTGAGGGTCAGAATGAAGGTGAGTGTATTACAGATAACTAACATGACTTTCCAGTACTTACCTCAGTTCCTTTCACTAGGAAATTTAGCTGGTAAGTTGACTAACATCTGTTTCCTCTTGAGTATGTCACAGAGGAAGGCAAATGCTTTTAGATGTCTTTGTTCATTTGGTGGGTTAGTTCTTTTGCTAGTTAGAGATTGATCAACAGGTTTGGCTTGAGTTGGTTGGAATTCTTAGGAGGTATATATGCATTGCCTTATTGAATCTGACCTAATTTTCAATTCCATATTTCCAGCTGAGGATTCCATATGAGTATTGAGCATTCCTTAATAGGCCTACAAGAATTCCTGACTTCTCTATTGTTTTCTGCTTTGCTGTTCATTCCACAAATAGCAGTTCTCAGAACTAAAGTTGAGAGTTACAGATGACTTTTGGTTTCAAAGTTTTCTTTTTGTTCTTTTTTTCCCCTCCTTGTTGATTTGGGATGTGTTCAGAGATGAGAACTGTGAAGCGATGTCTCTAATTCAATATCATCATTGCCTTGAATGAATTATTACCTGCTCCCTATTTATCCCCAAATTTTACCTGATTACACATAAATCACCTTTTATTTGTATGTAATTCATTCTTAACTTGTAATTGAAAAGAACTAAAATGGTTAGTGCACAGAATATTAACAAGTGTTGCTGACCTATTTTGTGTTCACAGATTGATATATTTCATTCCCTATAAACTGATAAAGATACTGATTATCATACTTTGTACTGTCTAAGAGTTATTGACTGTAAAGTTTGTAATGAATACAAAATATTTAATTCTGAGTAAGCCCTAGCCATTTAAAAATTATTCATGACAATTTCTCCAAGTTATAAGACTCATAAAGAATACAGACATTAAAAATGTTTTTGTGAAAAGCTACACTACTGTGATTTTATTATTAAATTCAATAATAATATAAAAATTTGTGATTATTTGGCATAAAAATAAGACATTTGTGCTCATGTGAATATATAAATTTTCTGTTATATACTTATTAACTAGTCTTTCCTTTGATAGTCATAGCATTTCAAAGAGATATTTATTTATTTTTATTAAATACCTATATTGAAGATGTTACACAACACAAAAGATGTTCCAGATTTCACATAGTTTCTAAAATGTATTATAGTTACTGCTAATGCTATTTCACAATACTCTTGACACCTTAAGAAAAAAATAATTATTATGGCACAAAATTTGCTAAGTGGTAAATATTTATGGCAACAGGTTCAATATTTTGTTTATATTGGTATTTTTAAAACACAGGAAGTAACAACCTAGGATCATCGAAAATGACACAGAAATAATAATTACATAGAAATGACATAGAAAATGACATAGAAATAATGACATATAATAATAAATAACTCATCTTTAATTACATATCAATAAAGTATATTAAAATGCTCTTAATTTTTTATTTTAATTCAGAAAAATAACATTAATATCCATTTGCTTTTCAACATAGAACTAAAAGAGCTCAAGAGGAAGAAAACCATCAACTAGTGTCTCAAGATGTGTTAAACCTTTTATATTTTCTCAGAATGATACCTGGAAAATTCTACAAAATTTTCAAGTTGAGGTAATGATATAGCATTCCTCAAAGGAGTGGACCTCTATTTAAGAGATTTATGTTAAGTGTGAAATGCTAAGTTCAAATTCTGGCATAATTATCTGCAAGCAAGTGCCCAATAAATCTTACGCAGCTTCTCCATACTAATGTGTCCATCCTCCCATTGTTGACTTCGCTATGCATGCTTCCCTAACATGGTGCCTGAAAAAAATCCAAGTGCCACCTCAAGGTCTATGCATTTCTCTTCTTGTTTTCCCGGAAACTATACCTTCAGATAGGCTGATAGATAACAGATAGATAGAGGCAGATGTAGTTATTTAGATCCACTTGATTTCAGTTTTTTTAAATTAATTTATAAGCATATATATATAATCATACTATATAAGCATATAAATTAATCTGTGGCTCACTTATTTATAAAGACTGATTTATGCCCTATTGGACAATAATTAGTTGTGAATGAATGCTGCTGCCGCTGCTAAGTCATTTCAGTCGTGTCCGACTCTGTGTGACTCCGTAGATGGCAGCCCAGCAGGTTCCTCTGTCCCTGGGGTTCTCCAGGCAAGAATACTGGAGTGGGTTGCCATCTCCTTCTCCAGTGGATGAATGGAGACATTTTTATCAAATTTGATATATGTAAAAATTATGAAATTCCCTAAACATTCTCTAGTTAATTAGAGACATCAAGAACTTTGGCTACAATTACTTATCTATGGCTCTGATAAACTAAACAAGAACTAGTATATCAAGATAGGTAAAGAGGGATAGAAATTTTAGTATTAACATCTGATAGGTCATGTGAAACTGTAAAACTGAATTATCCACCCACCAATTATTTCCAATTTATACAGCATACATCAGAAAGCATAAATATAAAAGTATTTAAGAGCGTAAGGGGCAGTATTTTTCCTGGACACTGCCATATATCAAGGGTATAATATATAGGAGTCCATTTCATGTTATTCTATTTTCATTTTCTAAGCCCTCTTCCATATTTAAATATTTCCATTAGCAGTATTTTAGATACACAAAAATACTTCAACACATACAATTGAAATTTAAATTAATTATCTGTTTACTGTCACATTTTACCAAGGTGTTTGTTTTCTCTCAGATACCAAATATAACATAAAATAAGTGTTTGATTACTTTTTGGAAGTTTTCAAATTGGAGATAATTGTCATAAGTTAATTTTGACATTTTTCTCCTCTAGTGTACTATTTTCAGTAACCAGTATTTATTACCCCATGTCAATATATTGTAATGAACTTAGGAATAGTTCATGCAAGAGAGAATATAAAATCAGATGAGTATTTATCTCATTTAAGAATTTTATTTTATCTTACAGACAATGTATCTGTAAGCATTTTAAAATTATATAGAAAAGAGATTCTTGATAGAGGAGAGAAAACTGAAATAAACACAAGAATAACTACAAGAAAGCCTGCCGCATTCATAGTGGTTAACGTAATTAACACCTACTGCCTCAACAGTCACTGTCCAGAATCTCAGTAGGTTCATAATTCTTCCCCTCAGGCACTGACAGGCTTTCAGCTCCCAACAGCTATTCAGGGGCAAAAATTGATGGAAACTATACGATTTTGTAACTATACTGTCTAGATAACATGGCTCCTAAAATCACTATGAAAGGGAAGAAAGAAACAAGGAAAGCATATTGACTTTCAGTTGCCTTTTCCCAAATGTGACAAAAATCAATTTTATTCACAATTTAGTTATACGCTTTCTTCCAAATTATAGGATAATTGTGAAAGAAAGCTAACATACAGGAAATATGATAAACACTTCAACTGTATCACTTGTAAGAGCAGAGAAGACAACACATTGGAAGCACATACAGTATTATGGTACAGGGGAGCAAGATTTGCTCCTCCCTACAGGGGAGCATGATTTGCTCCTCCCCCCGCAAAATGTGTCTCTTTAGGTATGAAGATTAATTTAGGGCTGATTATTTTTAAGTCACAAAAGACTCAAACACTTTGAACTTTCTGCTGATTGCCTAAAAGAATATTAATAGACAACCTGTTTCAGGAAAGCATTTATTATTAGAATAGACAGAATAAATAAACAGAGTATAGAGTAAGTGTAGTAGGGAAAAACCTAGCAAAGTCTGTTCATTAAAATTTCTCTCTGTGTTCCATTGTCTCTGTATAGCCAGGCAAATATTTGCTTAACAAATATTTGCTTTCCTATCTTCATGTCAATTATCTTCCTCCTCTTTGAGGTCCCAAACAACTATCCTAACATCCTCTTCTGTTTTTAGCTGAAGAGATAAATTTAACAATAGGACTTAGAATTTAAGTCAAATATGTATGGAAAAAGGATTATGTGGACATGAAGTTTAGTGAAAAACAATGTGGTCATCAAGTTAAAGGACATGCATGTGTTAAATTATACTAAATTGGAAATGAATTACATGAAAATATAAGGGTTGTATATATAATTAGAAATTTTGAAATCAAGCTTTTTAAGACATACAGTTATTGGGAAAGATCTGGTTAAAGACACAGCCATGAAACTGAGTGGCTGAAATCAAGCAATAGAGGGACATGACTGTGGAAATTGAGATTAAGAGACTTAAAGACTAAAGTGTTCGATGCATAATCTTTATAAAAAGTGACATTACTAAGATTTCAATGTGGTTGTGCTAACCAAAACAAATCAGAGTGCTACAAATGAAAAATAAATAAATAAATAAAAGTAAAAGTTTATTTAGTGTTCTTAATTGCAATTTGGGAAACACAGATTTGGGTAAATCCAAAAGTGGTTTCTAGGGAAAAGAAAAAGCTTAAGGGTTTCAAATGATGTAAGATTATTTTGAGAGAGAAGGCAAAAGGAAATATAATGAGAACAGAGAAATTACTTATCTCATTTGACTGATTCCCTAAAACCCAAAGAAGGTGGGTGAAAAATGTCTTTTCAGATGAAATCTTGGCATTCAAAAACAGTGCCTGATCTGATATTTTTCATAATCATAAGAATAGCATACCAGCAAGTTCAGAGATATTCAAATTGGGAGGTCAGTTCAATTTCAGAAAACATTTGGAACATTGAAGGTGAAATTAAAAGAAAATCTTGGCTTACTTAGAATTTCTTTTTTTTAGGCCAACTAAGAAAATGCACTTTAAAAAAAAAAAAAAGAAAGAAAATGCACTTTAAATTCTTAGGACTTAAGAAGCAGGGATTAGATGTTTCAACACATGCTTCTGGAGGAGGGTGACTTCTGGACACATCACCTCATGGCAAATAGATGGGGTAGAAGTGAAAGCAGTGATAGATTTTCTTGGACTCTGAAATCACTGAAAACAGTGAAATTAAGAGACACTTGCTCCTTGGAAGGAAAGCTATGACAAATCTAGACAGTGTATTAAAAAGCAGAGACATCACCTTGCTGACAAAGGTCCATATAGTCAAAGCTGTGGATTTTCCAGTAGTCATGTACAGATGTGAGACTTGGACCATAAAGAAGGCTCAGAGCTAAAGAATTGATACTTCTGAATTGTGGTGCTGGAGAAGACTCTTTGAGTCCCTTGGTCAGCAAGGAGATCAAACCAGTCAATCCTAAAGGAAATTAACCCTGAATATTCATCGGAAAGACTGACGCTGAAGCTCAAGTTCCAATCCTTAGGCTGCCAGATACACAGGGCCAACTCTTTGGAAAAGACCCTGATGCTGGGAAAGATTGAGGGCAGGATGAGAAGGGGATGACAGAGAATGAGATGGTGGTATGGCGTTACTGAATCAATAAGCATGAGTTTGAGCAAACTTCAGGAGATTGTGGAGGACAGAGGAGCCCAGTGTGCTACAGTCCATGGGGTCACAAAGAGTCAGACATGACCTAGTGACTGAACAACAACAACAATATTGCTTCTGATTTTGCTAAATTAGCTTGAAACAGACCAATAAACCTGCTGAAAACAACTAGGAAAATCAAATAGCATATCTATTAAAAATCTGTTTGAAGGCATTAAAGAGTTACCAAGGCAACCAACACTTGAGGAGTCAGTACCAAGGATAAGGCCTGAACCTGATATTATGTACTCCAACTATCCTTGAACCAATTGGTGATTTGAACATAACCAGGGAAAGGCAGAGATGCTGAAGAGACATATTTACAGTCTTACATGTTAGAATAAACTGATGAGCCTTAGGTCCATGTGAAGGGGAGGAAAGTAGGAAAGACCTATGATATATGCTTGGAATCTGTGAGAGTGTACATCTGAGGTGCAAGTTTAAACAAATATACTGTGTTGGGCTTAGTCATGTCCAACTCTTTGTGACCCAATGGACTGTAGCCTGCTAGGCTCCTCTGTCCATGGGGATTCTCCAGGCAAGAATACTGGAGTAGGTTGCCATGCCCTCCTCCAGGGGATCTTCTCAACCCAGGTCTCCCACATTGCAGGTGGATTCTTCACTGTCTGAGCCACCAAGGAAGCCCAAGAATACTGGAGTGGGCAGTCTATCCCTTCTCCAGGGGATCTTCCTGACCCAGGAATGGAACGAGGGTCCTCTACATTGTAGGCAGATTCTTTAGCAGCTGATCTACCAGGGAAGTACAAACAAATACACTAGCCTTCACAAAGAGTTAATCTCATTTTTGAATCAGCTCAATTTCTGGTTAGATTATTGTGATGTCCACTACCTAAGATTACAGTCAAGATCCAAAAGATTTAGAAGAATTTCCCTCTTATGAAAATTTGGAGGCAAGAACAAGAGTTGAGGGGTGGACAAGTTAAAGATCCATGATAAATAATCCATATTTTGTTTATACTCATGAAAATAGAAACAAGAAGAACATCTTTCATAAAAAGAGAAATTCAAATTAAAAGTGGTTCATCCTCATTTGGCTAAAGTGATCAGCCAACAGTAAAAGTGGATTTTTTCTAGAAATAGTAAACTATTGATATTTACTCTCAATTTGTGGATGTTTTTCCAGAAGAAAGTCACTCATTTATAACATACATTTCATACAGTAGAAGTGCTCACACTGTGAAAAATATGTGAAACTGGGTGAAATTTAAAAAAAAAAAAAAACTTGTTTGGCTGATGGATCCCTAAGAATAGGGAAGTATTCAAGGTAAGTCTTATATTACATCTACCTCTTATTGGGGACAATTCTTCAAACAGCACAGCAAGCTGGAATCCAGGCAGAGTGCCATGTTCCCAGGGACCTGAGAGATCAAAGGAAAGTTTTCAGGAGAGGTGGGTCAACTGGCATTTGTGGAATTTTGACACTAAGAAAAAAAAGTTACACAGCAGGGGAAGCAGGTGTCCCCTTTGAGTCCCTGAAAGAAAGTGTGGTTACTTAGATCCAGGAAGAGCCTCCCTGAAGCTCCTCAAATAACGGACCAGTTGAGAGAAGACAGGAACACTTGTGATTGAACAACTCTGAAGGAAGCTGGAGATCTGATCCCAACAGAGATGAAAGTTCATTTGAGAGACTGGTAAAAGGGTACAAATTTTGTGGTATAAGATAAATAAGTTCTGAGGATCTAATGTATAACATGGCGATTATAGTTGATAATACTCTACTGTATAACTGAAATTTGTGAATAAGATAGATATTAAGTCTTCTCATAAAAAAGGATGTGAGATGTTAGATGTGTCAATTAACTTGATTGTGGGAGCTCTTTCACAATGTATTCTGTATCAAACCACCACACTCTACGCTTTAAATATATTACAATTTTAATTGCCTGCTGTCTCTCAACAGAGCTGAATAGAAGATGAAACCTACCTGAAAAAATACAGCAGAACTCAAAAGGCCTAAAACTTTTCATGCAATAAAGAGCAAGAAATAAAAATTCCAAGACTTGTGAAGAAACAGGAAATGTGACCTATAGTTTACAAAAATGTAGTCTATAGAAACCAGTCCTACAGAGTAAAGTCCAAAAGAGAGAAACAAACATTGTATATGAATGCATATGTGTGGAATCTAGAATAATGGAATAGATGAACTTATTTACAGAAATAAATAGATACACAGATGTATAGAACAAATGGATACCTAGGAGGGAGGGAGTGGAGTGGACAAGAGATTGGGGTAGGCCTATATACACTACTACATATATAAAAGTAAAAGTAGTAAAGTCAAGTCGCTCAGTCGTGTCCGACTCTTTGCGAGTCCATGGACTGTAGCTTACCAGGCTCCTCTGTCCATGGGATTTTCCAGGCAAGAGTACTGGAGTGGGTTGCCATTTCCTTCTCCAGGGGATCTTCCCAACTCAGGGATCAAACCCAGGTCTCCAGCATTTCAGACAGACGCTTTACCGTCTGAGCCACCAGGGAAGCCCTACATATATAATAGATGACTAATGAGGACTGACTGTATAGCACAAGGAACTCTACTCCGTGCTCTGTGGCGACCTAAATGGGAAAGAAATCCAAAAGAGAGGGGATATATGTATATGGACAGCCAATTCAGTTTTCTGTAGAGCAGAAACTAATACAGTATTCTAAAGCAATTATTCTCTAATAATAAAAAGAAAGAAACTAGTTCCAAGATACTTAAAGTTGAACTCAGCTGACAATTAATTCAAAGCAACTCTTATAAATATTCTGAAATTTTAAAGGAAATATTATTGAAAATACAGGTTATGTCAGGAGAGATATAAAAACTATTAAGCAAACACACAAACCAGATCATTCCTGAACCATATCACTTCTGGGATGATATGTACACACAACATACATTGAACTTGGCATGGCAGTCATTTAGCACATAAGCATCAGGGTTTCTTGTTCTTTTTGTTGGTCATTTCTTGATTATTCTGATGGGACAGAGGATGCATAGTAGTCTTTGTGAGTTTGGAAATTACACTGGCTATATCACTAAGACAAGTATCTGTATGAAAGTTTTCATTGTATTTCAGTCATATTTCATGAAAACCTATACTATTACATGCTTTAAAAAATTTTTTTTAGATAACACAGGGGCTTTTCCACTTAATTTGTGTGTAAATATTCCAGCTTCATCAGCATCTGAAAAATTAGTCCCCTATCTCATGACTCTTAGGTGTAAGGATCTTAGGAGAAAAAAATTGAAAGACCAGTTGCCCATTAATAGTGTTTTATATTGAATCATTAGAGAAAAGAGAAGATAACTAAGAGGAGAAAGAAAAGTAAGATTCAAAGTGGCAATCCTAAACTTCTTACTTCTATGGATTTGTTCTGATAGACAAGCAGGAAAGGTCATTGCTTGTCTTCAGTTTTTGTTAAATACAAATAGAATTTAAAATCCTGACTTAGTCACAGGGGACTGTATGTGACAATGGCATCAACAGTATCTATATATTTGTGCTCCCTTTGCTATGAGTTACCATGAAGGTTTTGTACAAGTCATTTACTATGAATCTTTAACGTTTTTGTTTCCACTGCAGCTAAAAACAATACCACTCAAACCAAAACCAAAATGTACTTGGCATGCAATGCTACTAGAAAATTTTGCCAGTCTTTCTTCTAAAAGGAGGAAGTATTCACCATCACTGCAGCCAGAATGAATATGACTCTGGCTTTCTCACAGCACCAATTTTCCTTATTATATATAATTTTAATTGACCTTTTACATCAGCATTCTTGGTTCACTTGAAGTTCATAAACAGTCTCATTTTGTATTCTGTCTTGGCATGGTCACCAAACTAATTTAACTTATATGCACAAATATATAAAAAATAAGGAAGCTCTTTTGCCAAAGTGGTTCCATTTTAATTTCCAATATAGCTGCAGTTCACAAATCACATAAATACTCAACAATGAAGTATTCAAAATTGAAATTAGACTTAGCAGCACCATCCAACATTTCATATCCTTTCCTGGCAGACATTTTTATTTCCTATTGCTTTAAAGAGAAATCATGAAAAAAATGCATAATGAATTCTAGAAATTGAAAGCAGTGAAACAGATAAAATCCCATTAATGATTTACTACATGATTTTCCATGGTTTGTAACCTGTAGTACATGATTAAATTACACCATTAAGACAGTTTGAACATTACTATTTTGAGAATGTCTAACTTTAAGAAATAGCTTTCCATTTATAGTAACAATGTTTCCTTAATTGTTTTTGCCAATCTACTAAATGCTTCATAAATAGCACTTAATAGGCACATCTAATTAAATATTCACTTAATTTTAAGGAGTTTTTAAATTCTCTCTTCCTCCCAGAGCCACACCAAAGTGAAAGTACATAATAAAAAGTTTCAAAAGCACATGGGTAAAGTAAAACTGAATGGTAGTTAACTGGAGACCAAGGCATGTAACCAATTTCTGAAAGATGAAAAGGAAATGAAGAATTAGCCAACAAGAGACACTGAATACCAAGCACTTTCCCAAAGAAAATGACAAGAAGCAGCTTAATAATTTTTACCCTTAAACTAAAGAAAACCCCAAGATTTGGATTCTCTGAATGATACAAAGCCTGGGTATAGAATAAAGATAAGAACATGAAGACTATTTCAAAAGTCTCTAAGAGGTAGAATTAGATTCCAAGGTCTCTGCTTCTATTCCAGAAATGACACATCCCTCAGGATAATTTATGGATCAAAGAATCCAGAGAGACTTCTCCAAAGAATCTCAGGCTGACAAAGGACAAGAAGCAGACCCAGGACATTATGTTCCCTGGGGTGCTTTTGCCAATTTCCATTCCCCTATTCCCTTACCATCACCACCACCACCACCAACCACCAACCCCCCACCCCCTTCTCAGTTTCTAGTGATACCAGGATAAATATAAGTGCATTAGACCTAGAAAATGAACTTATGGTTGTGGGGGAGGGATAGTTAGGGACTTTGGGAAGGTCATGTACACACTGCTGTATTTAAAATGGATACCAACAAGAACCTATTGTATAAGCACATGGAACTCTGCTCAATGTTGCATGGCAGCCTGTATGGGATGGGGGTTTGAGGGAGAATGGATACCTGTATATGTGTGGGTGAGTCACTTCCCTGCTCACTTGAAACTACTACAACATTGTTAATTTGCTATATCTTAATACACAATAAAAAGTTTAAAGTTTAGAAAAAAACAAAAAGGGAAAAATAATAAGTGGATTAAACCAATCACAATTCTTGCAGGGCTGGCTAGGTTGCTGACTGAGCAATGTCCATGAATGCCTCAGAAGAGAAATGGATAGAGATGTTGGGAATTCAACATTATTTTCTACAACAATTTGAAGTACAGAGTCTTTGGGCTATAGGTTTCATAACTAATGTTTTCAATATTTCCATTGAACTAACAACATGATGATAATAATTTAGCTAAACATAGAAAATAGTCTACACAATTCACATTTGATTATTTTTATTTTAAAAGTAGCCTATATAAGCTATGTGAAAAATTATTTTGTTTCATATTTCCGATTTTATAAATTTTGGTGCTTGCATAGACTATTCCACACAAATATTTTGAAAGAAAAATTAACCTGAGAAAAGCATTCAGTTATAAGGATTTTGTGAGGTGAAGCAAACAATCATGCCAAATAAAATACTTTGTGCAAAAATTATATTTACTTTCTGACGATACTCATTGAGTCATCACTATGAAAATTTCAAATAAAGAATTTTGGTGGTTGACATTCCTCTGGATACAGATTTTCAGAGGTGTGTGCTTCCCTCACAATGTGTTAATTACCCTTGCAAATAAGCAATACTAAATAAAAATGTCCACAACTGATTCTTTGAATAATCCCTGTGATATGCCACTCTCCTATTTTTCATACTTTTCAAAAATTAATATCATTATTTATTTTGTTTTGCTCAAGCTAAATAAACAGAAGTCATTCTTGACTCCTTTTTTATATATTTCATGTAACCCATCACAAAACATTTCAAAGCTATCTAAAATACATATATCATTCTCTATCACCACTTCCATTATTACATAGCTAATACTAAGCTCCAAAGTGATCTTGCCTTCACCCGTGTCTAACAACCTCACAAAGACTATTCTCTATGTAGCAGTCAAACTGGTACTTTAAAATTCTAGGTCAAACAAGGTCACTGAACTCCCTGTGCAGAAATCTTCAATGGCTTTCCTGCTCCTTATTGATCTCCTTAGTGTTCTTTAGGAATTCCACAGAGCTTCTCAACTCAAAATTGTTTTGCACTTGCTGTCTCTACTCTTCACAGATATTTGTACAGCTCAAAAGCAAATTTAATTAATATTATAATATATATATAACATATGTCTGCTATATTTTACATATATATATGTCTCTGCACAATTTTACATAATATATTGTGCATATAACACATGTATATACATGTATTATATATGTGCATATATATAATTTATTAATAATTTTGCTACATTGAATAGAGATTTGTATGTCATCTGGATCTTCCTGCATATGGTAGAGTGCATGATAGAAGAGACTTTCTTTTCTTATATATTGCCATATGACCAATAATATCTGGAACATAAGTAGAACTTCAATGAACATTTTTAAGTTTAAATGAATGAATGACTAACATATTGATTTTGTTTGTAAATATTTATTTTTTAATTATTTTTCATTGTTTTTGGTTTTAAAGACTAATCTACTAATCTTGTGTGTATCCTCAGAATAAAACTTGCATTTGCAAATATATGAAAATACTATGGTAAATTTTAACTATTAGATTTTAAAACACATAGTCACACAGATCATTTGTCAAGATTCTGATTTCTCCTGCTTGATGAGAAAATTGTCATTTATTTTGACATTTCATATTTGTTATATTGTTTTAAATTATCCTATACTCTCTCTCTTTACTAATGCAACCAAATAAAAAATACCAGTTCAAGATATACATATTTTTCCTTCTTTTTGAAAGCTAACAGGACATACACAATGCCCTTAATTTAGCATTATATTTATTTAAACAAACAACATAGCTCTCTTGAAAGACACACACAAAAAATATTTTTCATACATCATCATAAATATTGAAATTCTAAATCCTTTCAAATTGCTCTGTGAAATTCTTTCATTCTGCTCCTCCAAACAGAATGCAAATTATACTAAATAATAAATTTTTACTCATTTGTCAAGGTCTTTAAAGTAAAAAACTGTGATTGCTTACCATTAAATCACTTTGATTTTGTAATATACATCTGATTAATTGGTCTTCTGCAACCTGTCCAGAGGAAATGAAAAAAAATTTGTTTGGTTTACAATAGTGCTATTTTTTTTTTCATTTTAAAATATATTGCTAAATTGAAGTAAAATAGTTAATTTCCATAAAATAAAATTCCAGGGAAAAAATGCATGAATAATACTTCAGACTGGCTACAGAGATTTTAATCAGTTTTAAGCACCTGTTGCATTCTAACATTCCTAATGGTGATCTATTGTCTAAATTTATATACATTCATAATATATAAGTGACTGCTTCTATATAATCCTGATTACACAATATTGTCCCTAACTTTGCACCATTGGTTCATAATGCTAATTATCATTTAACTTTGGACTACAGGTTAAAGCTAAAAGGTTAATTTATACTCATTAACTATTAGTTCAAAATATATGTCTTAAGAAAAACATGACATATCCCATAAGGAGGATGTCTAGAAAAATTATCCATATTCCTCAAGAGATTATTTGCTTAAAATGATTTAACTGAGTTGATTTTTCATGTTAAAATATTTGTCAGTGATTTACTCTTAATTTTTATGCCTTCCTGTTTTTCTGAGAAATTGTAAACCACCAAAGATAATTCTGATTCATAGAAAATATCTTTTTTCCAAATTAGTTTTTAATGTCAATATCATCCATATAATTTGTTTCATAAAAGTCGAAATTAAATCACATTGTATGCTTTATTATTATAATTCTTTTGGGTAATTTCCACTCTATTACTATCTAGTCATTGTAAGGAACACTTAAAAGACCTTTCAATAACACTTTTGCTCACTATTAATTTTGGAAGTGTTCATCAGGCAATTTCAAGATAAGTGGCAACTTACTTCTAGTTGTTTAATGAAGTCCCTTTTTACTCACAATGCTCCTTTATTTATTGCTTCCCCCTTTTTTCTGCATCAATTTGATATTATGTATTAGTCGTTCAAGGACATAATTAACAAAGACAGTCTCTTTCTAATTCTCAGGACAAATTTTCAATGCTTTTTATAAATGTATCAGAGTTCAGTGGGTAAAGCAAAAAAAAAAAAAAATCAGAGTGCTTTTTTGGGAGAAAGCCATATAGATATTCTGAAGCAAAGCCAATAATGAAATTATTTGATATTATAGATTAACACAATGTTGAGTTGGGGAAGAGTCATAAAGGAGCTGTGAATATTTTAAAATTCTTATGGACAAAAATAATTTTTAAATTACAGTGCTTAAATTTTATTGCTTAATTTCATCATCTTTATGGAATAATAATAATGATTACTTTTGAACAAATCTAAATGGAAGAGCAGAAGACTGACAAACATATAAATTATCTTCAGTTCAGTTCAGTCACTCAGTCGTGTCCGACTCTTTGCAACCCCATGAATCGCAGCATGCCAGGCCTCCCTGTCTATCACAAACTCCAGGAATTTACTCAAACTCATGCCCATTGAGTCGGTGATGCCATCCAGCCGTCGCATCCTCTGTCGTCCCCTTCTCCTCCTGCCCCCAATCCCTCCTAGCATCAGAGACTTTTCCAATGAGTCAATTCTTCGCATCAGGTGGCCAAAGTATTGGAATTTCAGCTTCAGCATCAGTCCTTCCAATGAACACCCAGGACTGATCTCCTTTAGGATGGACTGGTTGGATCTCTTTGCAGTCCAAGGGACTCTCAAGAGTCTTCTCCAACACCACAGTTCAAGAGCATCAATTTTTCGGTGCTCAGTTTTCTTCACAGTCCAACTCTCACATCCATACATGACCACTGGAAAAACCATAGCCTTGACCAGACGCACCTTTGTTGGCAAAGTAATGCCTCTGCTTTTTAATATGCTATCTAGGTTGGTCATAACCTTCCTTCCAAGGAGTAAGCATCTTTTAATTTCATGGCTGCAATCACCATCTGCAGTGATTTTGGAGCCCAAAAAAATAAAGTCTGACACTGTTTCCACTGTCTCCCCATCTATTTCCCATGAGGTGATGGGACCAGATGCCATGATCTTAGTTTTCTGAATGTTGAGCTTTAAGCCAACTTTTTCACTCTCCTCTTTCACTTTCATCAAGAGGCTTTTTAGTACCTGTTCACTTTCTGCCATAAGGGTGGTGTCATCTGCATATCTGAGGTTATTGATATTTCTCCAGGCAATCTTGATTCCAGCTTGTGTTTCTTCCAGCCCAGTGTTTCTCATGATGTACTCTGCATATAAGTTAAATAAGCAGGGTGACAATATACAACCTTGACATACTCCTTTTCGTACTTGGAACCAGTCTGTTGTTCCATGTCCAGTTCTAACTGTTGCTTCCTGACGTGCATACAGGTTTCTCAAGAGGCAGGTCAGGTGGTCTGGTATTCCCATCTCCTTCAGAATTTTCCACAGTTTATTGTGATCCACACAGTTGAAGGCTTTGGCGTAGTCAATAAAGCAGAAATAGATGTTTTTCTGGAACTCTCTTGCTTTTTCAACGATGCAGCGGATGTTGGCCATTTGATCTCTGGTTCCTCTGCCTTTTCTAAAACCAGCTTGAACATCGGGAAGTTCTCGGTTCACGAATTGCTGAAGCCTGGCTTGGAGAATTTTGAGCATTACTTTACTAGTGTGTGAGATGAGTGCAATTGTGCAGTAGTTTGAGCATTCTTTGGGATTGCCCTTCTTAGGAATTGGATTATACTCATGCAAATGTTTCTTTTCCTTTCTATTCTTATAGTGACCATATTATGCTTTACTTACAATTTAAAACCCCATATTCAAAGGCATATAGGTTCCTTCCAGATAATTTCCAAATTGATGTCATTTCACATAAATTCTTCAAAATGCATTTCTATACTTATGAAACTATAATATTTGCTTTTAGTGTGATGTTTCTTCCTTAGTAACTATTGTAAAGGCACAATTTTATCATATGCTATCATCAAAATGATCATTTGAACACCATAGATTATCAGCAAGTGTTAGAACATTTCTTCATATTATAGATGGCGGAAATAAATATTTTAGCAACAGTTTCACTTATTATTAGGGACTCGGGTAGGTAAGAATCAGAATTATTTCAGTTTTGGCATGAAGTTGCAGTAGCTTTGAAATGCCCCTAATTATTACAAAGGGAGAAATAATACTGAAAGGCATTTCAGTATTATTAGGTTCCTGACTACTTCCCATGGTTTGACTTAAGAAACCTACTAATTCTCCACTATAATTTTAAATGAAATTTTAAAAATAGAACCTGGTATCATATTGTCTTCCTTGTACTCATATTAAACGTGCAATCTTAATAATGTCAGTGTTTTTTGCATTAAGATCATGTGTCCATAGTTTTAAAAAAATTAAAAGATCCCTCTCTTGTCTCACTTTTTGCTTTATTAAATTATTAACTAAATAAAATTAAATAATTTCCAAGTTCTTTTTAAAATATAATCCAACACAATATGAATTACCTACATTAAAAAAATATAGGCTAGTCTGAGAAATGACAAACCTAGGCAGCATTTTAAAAAGCAGAGACATTACTTTGCCTACAAAAGTCCATCTAGTCAAAGCTATGATTTTTTCAAGTATTCATGTAGGGATGTGAGAGTTGGACAATAAAAAATCTGAGTGTCAGAGAATTGATGCCTTTGAACTGTGGTGCTGGAGAAGACTCTTGATAGTCCCTTGGACAGCAAGAAGATCCAACCAGTCAATCCTAAAGAAAATCAACCCCGAATATTCAGTAGCAGAACTGATGCTGAAGTGGAAGCTCCAAACTTTGGCTGCACACTGTGAAGAACTTACTCACTGGAAAAGACCCAGATGCTGGGAAAGATTGAAGGCAGGAGGAGAAGGGGACCACAGAGAAAAAGATGGTTGGATTGCATTACCAACTCAATGGACATGAATCTGAGCAAACTCCGGGAGATGGGGAAGGACATGCAAGCCTGGCATGCTGCAGTTCATGTGGTCTCAAAGAGTCGGACATGACTGAGCAACTGAACAACAAAAGTCTGAGTAATCTAGCAGAATGATTTCTTAGTGAGGATGAGAGACTGTGGAGGCATTCCTAGAAACTTGTTTAGGATAGTAATGTGACTATATGAGCTGTATAATCAGACTTTCCAAGATCAACCTGAAAACAGTTTACCAGTGGCTAGAGTGGATGAGATGGTTGGATGGCATCACTAACTGGATGGACATGAGTTTGAGCAAGCTCCAGGAGTTGGTGATGTACAGAGAAGCCTGACGTGCTGCAAACCATGGGGTAGCAAAAAGTCAGACATGACTGAGCGACTGGACTGAACTGAGAGTAGGCAAAGGAGGTAAAATTAGTGGCATCTGTGTCTCATTTTTGTAATTAATCCTGTTCTTAGCAAGATTTCCCTAAATGCCTATAACAAAAGCTGAGGCTGTGAATAACCAACAGTTAAATGAGAATTAAATATTAGATTTGACTGGTGGTAGAAATGTGACAAGTATAAAGATTGTCTGTACTCAGGACCTCCTATGCTATAATTTGCTACAAAACTTAAAATCTTTAATTTTATTAGTAGCATAAAAAGTGAAGTATAAGTCTTTCAGTTGTGTCCAACTCTTTGAGACCCCATGGACTATAGCCTGCCAGGGTTCTCTGTCTATGGAATTCTCCAGGCAAGAATACCAGAGTGGGTAGCCATTTCCTTCTCCAGGGCATCTTCCCCACCCAGGGATCAAACTCAGGTCTACCTCATTGCAGGCAGATTACCATCTGAGCTACCAGAGAATCCCCTCCACTTGTAAATTACCATTTTCTTCTTTGCCATTTACCCGACACAGTGTTTTAATGAAGACGAATTCTTAGATTATTGTGCTATCTTGGTTATTGCTTAGTTTGTCTAATTTCCCATTTGAAAATATTTCTGATGAAATGAAAACTATTTCCAATAGTATGTATCTTGGGAAATATGTTTTTCTGGAAAGATTATCCAAGATGTAGAAGGCTTAATAATATATATTGCGAACTATGAGTAAATAAGAGAGCATTTTATGTGTTAGCATTTGTCTTTGTGAGTAAAACCTGAAATCAGGGCTATCAGATTTTTCCATCTAAGTGTAAGGAACCCAAATGATGAAATGAAGAAAAAAAAAAAGGGAAATTCCATAGTGCTCACAAATTCAAAGACAAACATTAGTAATTAGCAATTACAATACAATACATAAATTTAAATCACAAAGAGTTTTACTTTTAATAATTTGTTTAATGGAAAATGTTATTATAATTTCACTGGCTGAGCTAAATGGCATGTTAGGCCCAACAGAATAAACTATCAGTGCATTTGAGAATAAATCAAAAGATTATCTGAAACAAAAAAGAATTAAGATGGGAAAAATGTAAGAAAGCAAACTGTGACAGATGATAAAGCAGATATGATGGTTAATTTTATGTATCAACTTGGAGAGTGTTTTGGATGAGATTAACACTTAAATCAGTGAACTTTAAGTAAGCAGAAGGAATTCCTTGGAGGTTCAGTGAGTAGGACTCTGTGCTTTCAATGCCAAGGACATGGGTCTGATCCTTGGTGGGAGAACTAATATCCCACAAGCCATGCAGCATAGTCAAAAAAAAAAAAAGTAAGCTGACTGTTCATATATGGGCCTCAAAATAATTGAAGATCTGAATAGGAAAAAAAAAATCCAGCTTCCATAGGCAAGATTCAACAGACTTTCACTGGACTGGAATTGCAGTATCAGCTTTCTTGGGTCTCTAACCTGTGGGTCTATACTACAGGTTTTGGACTTGTCAGCCTCCATAATTGTGTGAGTCATTTCCTTTTAACACACCTTTTTTTTTTTAAATCTCTGTGCTCATCCTATTGATTGTATTTCTCCAGAGAACTCTAACAGGATAACAAGTACTCATAGTCCATAAAGAGAGGAAAGAGAGATAAAGACAGGAAGAGACTGGCAGAAAAATTGTTAATTATATTATTGTTAATATTTTTCAAAGATGAAAGTCATAAACTCAAGCAAGTTAATTAAAATGTTTATATATTAGATGATTCACCAAAATGATACATAGTTGCAGCATAGTGAAATTTCAGTACTTTGGCCACCTGATATGAACAGCTGACTCATTGCAAAAGACCCTGATGCAGGGAAAGATTGAAGGCAAAAGGAGAAGGGGGTAGCAGAGGATAAGATGGTTAGATAGCATCACCAACTCAATGGACATGAATCTGAGCAAACTCTGGGAGATAGTGAAGGACAGGGGAGCCTGGTGTGCTGTAGTCCATGAAGTCACAAAGAGTCAGACACAACTTAGTGACTGAACAGTAGCAACAAATTGAGAAACTGACACTAAAACGTACATAGAAATGTAAACACCTAGGAGGTCAAAACAGAAACCAAAGTTGAAGAACTTGCATTTCATTAGTGTCAAATCTAGCTATAAACAGAGAAATCAAGAGAATGTGGCATTGGCGTAAAAGAAGAAAACTAGATCAATGGATCATAATGTAGAGTCTACATAACAAAACATCCTTAAAAAACAAGTAGGCTTTTTTTGAAAGTTCTAAACAATTTATTTGAAGAAGAATTTTTTTAATAAAATAATGATGGCATAACTGAATATTCATATGGTAAAAAGAAACCTGCCTCATACCTTACTCAAAATTTGAGATGTATTAGAGACCTAAATGCAAAGATTTAAAATTTTATATTCAAGCCTTCTGGTTGAACACACACAAAATCATCATTGCAACCTAGAAGTTATTTAAATATTTCTTATACAAGATACTGTAAGCAATGATTGTCAAAATATTGTGGTGTTAATTTTTTTAAAAAATACACTTTAAAAAACTTCATTTAATGACACTGTATCTATAGAATTTAAAACTTCCTAGAATTTGTACCAGGGTATAAAAATCATTCTTATAGGCAAATGTTCCCTCACAAAAGTAAATTACTTGAATAAAATCCTCACAACAGAAAACAGACAAATGTCCCGGGTAATCACATGAAAAAGTAATCCGTATCATTGTTCAGTAGGAAAATATCATTAAACCAACAATTAGAAAACAATCCTGTGTAAAATAGTTATAGGAAAGGAAAATAACTTACTATCTATCTAGACACAAGAATAAATGTCAATTGATTAACTGAAGTATGAATATTGGAAACTGGGATCAGAAAGTGTAGGAAATGTCATTAAAATTCTATGTTAGAGAATTATTTCTAAAATAGGTGTTGTGTCAAAACAAAACATAAACCATAACTACATTAAGATTGCTCAAAATACATATGAGGACAATGAATGACAATACACAGCAGAGTAAATTATTTTTGGGCAAAAAGTTCATTCACGTTTTTCAATAAGATATTACAGAAAAAACTTTTTGGCCTATATCTATCTATCTATATATATAATATATAAAATGAAAGATCACTACCATTTACTATATAATAATTTGTAGCACACAAATCAATACAAACAGAAAAAAAGTTATGTAATTTAGAGATAATTTAGAGAACATTATAAATAGCAATAATGTCCAGGTTATAAAATTATAAATAAATATCCAAGTACCATGGACAGAGGAGCCTGGAGGGCTATGGGTCTAGTTCAATGGGTTGCAAACAGTCGGAATGACAATGACTAAGCATACACTTTTGGGGCTTCTCTGTGGCTTAGATGGTAAAAAAGATGCCTGCAATGCAGGAGACCGGGGTTCAATCCCTGGGTCAGGAAGACCCCTGGGGAAGGGAATGGCAACCCTCTCCAGTATTCTTGCCTGGAAAATTCCATGGACAAAAGAGCCTGGCAGGCTACAGTCCATGGGGTCCCAAAGAGTCCGACATGACTGAGAGACCTCCGCTATAAATAACAAATAAACACATAAAGAGACTCTCAAGCTCTTCAAAACATTGGCAATGCAAACTAGAACAACAAAATCATTTAATACCCAAGAAATTGAGCAAAGATAACTTATACTAAATGTTGGGACTGTATATAAACCAAAGTAAATAATTGGTGTACAGAAATATGCATGATTAATATCAGATACAAAATAATATGCATATAGAGAAATCTTTAAACCATTGTGAAGAAGAACTTAGTATCTGAGGAATACTCAAGGGAAGGACAGACACATAAATGAAAGTCTGAACTCCGTTTTCCCTGATAACTGATGAGCGTGAGTAGAAGCTGATTGCCTCTTACAATCTGTCTACTCTTCCCAAATTATGCCGCACATCCTCTCATTCCTGTCTGTCCTCTCCTTCTACATCCTCCTTCTATTCCTTCTCCTATTTTATTTTACTAACAAAACAAAACAGGCCACCTTATGGAATTGCAGGAGACTCATGAGGGTGTACCCTCAATATTATTGTGCTCCATTTATTCAAATACTTCAGCATAAACTTTCTTGTTTACAAGCATTAAACTGACTATAAGTTTTATAGAAAAGAGAAAGTGTATGCACATGGAATGTGTTTGTGTTCTCATATGTGAGTATTGTGATCTAGGCAGACAGGACAATTCATTATCCCTTTTGGGTATTCTTAACCTTTGATTATGCTTGATTACTAATAAAATTTATAATCAAATTAACTTTGATTAACTTTGATTATTCTTAAGCTTTTTAATACATGAAGGATTTTTATAGTTAAATATGTAGAAAACCCTTAAGATTAGCTGTCTCACCTTCCAACAAAACATTGTTGCACTATTATTTCAAGTCTGATTTGACTATTTCTTACTCTTACTAAACCAACTTTATTGGTCCCACCTACTAAGAGACATATACATTTTAAATAATCACTATTGAATACTCTCATCATCAAAGTTGACTAGAGGTTTATAATGTCCTAAAAGCAATGTTACCAGACAGAAAAATAGAAAAATCCTAAATCTTCTCACTACATATATTACAAACGTGCAGAATATTAAGGATATGTTGATTTAACATATGTCATGATAAAAGATCATAAATAGGGGAAATTATTAAAATCTGGACATTCCCAGAGAATCTCATACTTGTGATTATGATACTGGTGAGACTGGAAAGGGAAAATATAAATTTTCTAAATGCAAACAAAAATAATAATTAAAGTAACTGACAAAAAGTAATCATTATAATAATAAAAACCAGTTTTTAATCTAATTACCTTCTTTTTCTCCTCTTTAAACGCCAATGTTATTTTTACCTATATCATAGAGATATTGAACAATTCTTGACATCTTCATTCTATAGTTATACTGTTTTAACATGCCATCAAAATTCTTTCTGAAGGAAAAGTTATATAACATTAAGAAAATGATTTTTTAAGCCCACCATATTTTTTCTCTTCTAGTGAGTTTTCCATGGAAAGATAGAAAAAGGTGGCATAAAACCAAACGTGCATTATGTGCATTTATGAAATTAATTAGCATTTTACATTTTCCTGTACTGAAGCATTTGGGAGCAAATCATAGTTGACAAAGAAAGTACTGCCCTCTTACCCTTATACTGAGAAATTAGCAAACTTAATGGTTCATGTATAAAATGGATGACAGTCAAAGGACAAATTTCCAAACAATATATAAAATAAAATCTCTGAGTTGATCTTTCTCTGTGTGAGGACGTGGCACTATTAGTTTCAATGTGTCTTGAGAGTGCTCATTTTTGGCAACCTTGCATGTACGTGTTTCGCTCCAGTAAACCATATTCAACTACAAGGGGAGGCTTCTGTCAATCATACAGTGACGTTTTTATGTAGCTTTTAGTATTTGCATAAGAAAAATCACTTCTACCGAGGACCCCAGTGAGTAGTTAGAATAAATGAAATTTGGTAAATATTGATGTAAAATTCAAGGGACCTTACACATTATATTTAATGAGACATATTTTACATACAATAAAATCCAACTTTTACACATACAGTTCTATGAGTTGTGAGAAACATACAATCTTGTAATTAACAAAGAAATTAAATATATCAATAGACCTTGGATCCCAAGGACGAAATGTCAACAAGATATTAGAATAAGGGATACCAAGCTTCTTTTCCCCATGATAAAGAACAATTAGACAGCTATCCATGAATGAAAATAGCCTTGGGATGGCTCAAGAACTTAAATGAGAACATACAGCAGTAGTGGAGTAAAAACCTGAAAACAACAACACAGAAAGGATTGCTAAGAGACTGGTGAAGGGACTTCCCTGGTGGTCCAGAGGCTAAGACTCCACCCTCCCAATGTAGAGGACCCAGGCTCAATCCCTGATCAGGGAACTAGATCCCACAAGGAGCAACTAAGTGTCTGCATACCACAACTAAAAATCTTGCATATCTCAACTAAGACCTACAACACTATAGCAAAAAATTCAAAATAATCCAATCAACAGTTTTTAATTAGCACTGCAAACTCCACGAGTGTGTTTATCTATTCATAGCTAGCAATGTGGTTCCAGTGAATCTTTCAAGCATGGATGGATGACCACTTTCTTTTAAGTATTATCTGCATTACTTAGAGCAAAAGTCAATTGTCCATAGCAAAGCTAAGGAGTCAGAGGCAATTGGGAAGACTTCTGATTCTACATCATTTTAGGAAAGACAGTGTTCTTTCTTCCTTGTATTGTTGTAAGTGTATGCGATGTTATACAAGTGAACTGTTATAGAGGTCTTGGATAAACAGAGACACAAAAATGTACAGACACAGCTACACTTTCACACACACACACACACAATTTTTGCTTCCTACAACTTAGTAGTTCAGAGAAATAGTGTCCTGAAAAACACAAAACCTTGTGTAGTTCTGGGCATAGACACAAAGTATTGAAAATGAGGAAACAAAGATGTTTACACTATTGCCTATAAATATGAAATTAAATCTTGGAAACTTCACCAATTAAAGTAATCACCAGGCTGACATTGTGAGTACTAAAAAATAATAGTAATTGCAAACACTCTATTAAATATTAAAATATTATAATTATAAAATCCATACCTATGAAATTATAAAAATGAGTAAATAGCATAATGCTAAAACATTTCTTCTGCTTGAAATGTTACCTGATACCAATATAAAAAATTAATTAGTATATCAAGAGTGCAATGAATAAGTTTAACAGTTAGAAGTTTAGAAGTTTAACAGTTTAGAAGTTTAACAGTTCTAAACAAGTATTTGGAGTAGGAAATGGCAACCCATTCCAGTATTCTTGCCTGAAAAATTCCAAGGACATAGGAACCTGGCTGGCTATAGTCCATGGGGTTGCAAAGAGTCAGACACAGTAGCACACACACGTGCAAACAAGTAAATAATTTTACATGCATATACACACCCATATATACACACCATGAAGCTGAAACTCCAATACTTTGGCCACCTGATGGGAAGAACTGACTTGTTGGAAAAGACTCTGATGCTGGGAAAGATTGAAGGCAAGAAGAGAAGGGGATGACAGAGGATGAGATGGTTGGATGGCATCACCGACTTGATGGGCATGGGTTTCAGCAAACTCTGGGAGTCTGTGATGGACAGGGAAGCCTGGTGTGCTGCAGTCCATGGTGTTGCAAAAGTTGGACATGACTGAGCGACTGAACTGAACTGAGCTGAACACACCCATGTATATCACCCATGAAATCTTTATGATATCAGTGTGGAATAGCATATACTTGTAATATGTTTGGTTATAAAAGAAAAAATTCTTCAAGATACTACAGCAACTACAAAATTGCCTAAGGCATGTCCTTCTCTGACAACTAAAGGGAAAAAAGTTCTGGCTCATTTCCAATGGCTATGTTTGTACTTTTCAAATGTTTTGCTAAAAAATATTGATTTATAAATGACCTGTGCTCCATTTCATTAAAACTTGGTGTTTACAAAAATGGTGGCTGACATCCTAGGACAGTTATGCCTGGTTGAGGTGTTGAGGAAATTTAGAATGGCAGGGGAATACACATGTTAGTTTCCTCACCAACAGTGAAACAAAGTAGTTTACCTTTGGTTTTCTGTTGTCCCTAGGATGTTGTAAGTTTCTAAACTACCTTATTCATTGTTTATCTGAATAAACAAAGAAAGGGATCCCCCCTTTCTTCTTCCGGTCATTCTGATATAGGTGCTAAATACCTGACTGACATATAATACGTAGAGCCATGAATCAAAGCTCCTGTAAGCTTCCTTAAAGTTCATTTAATGTAATCACTTTGCTGTGAACTGTTGTAGGGCAGACTTCCATGGATAACTTCAATAAGACTTGTGATTGAATTCTGCTTGTATTCTTTGGTTTTTCTCAGTGGCTAGTGGTTATTAACCTTCATAAATTAGTGGTATTTTGTTGTTCCAAGTGTTAGTTAGTTTTCTGTTTTTTTTTTTTTTTTTTGCTGTTGTTCTGTATTATTGATCAACAGTTTAAACTCATGTTTTTGCTTTTGTTTTCTTTTAATTTTGCTCTTAACCAACTTTGCAAATGTCCCAGATAGGCATAAATTTCAGATTATTATCAAGCAGCTTCATGCAATTTTCTTATTGAGATAAATTGTGGTTTATAAGTGGTATGTGTTTATTATCTATTTCTATTTTGTTTTTATTTTATACAGAATGGAAAGAATTACTCTTGAACACCTATGAAAAGTATATTTTGCAATGTTGTTAAATATTTTCATCTAAAGGAAACAAATTTCACATTACTGAACACATTCTCAATTTTTCCATCTAAATGTGAATTGTGATTTTAAAACATCTGCCCATCTAACATTAATTCTGGATCCACATAGACATTTCATACCCTATATAATGCTGGAAAAACTTACTAAATTATTATTTTTAAAGTCTTTTATTCTGTACCTTATTAGTGTAGAATTGGATAAATATTGTAAAGTTAAATCAAAATTAATTTACATGTAGATTTAAATGTTTCAGTTAAAAGTAGAACATTTGGTCCCTTTGTATTTTTTTACTTACTATAAAACTGTATATAGTTATATACATAAAATAGCAAACTATTTATAGTTATAAATCTAAGGCCTCCCAGGTGGCACTAGTGGTAAAGAATCCACCTGCCAATGCAGGAGACAATAGATGCGGGTTTGATCCCTGGGTGAGGAAGATCGCCTGGAGGAGGGCAAGACAACCCATACCAGTATCCTTGCCTGGAGAATCCCAGAGACAGAGGAGCCTGACAGGCTACAGTCCATCCATAGGGTCACAAAGAATAAGACATAACCGAAGTGATTGAGCATGCACAAATATAATTTTGCATCTATTAAATTAAGGTGCAAAATGAATGCTTTAAAATATTTGAGGTATTATTATAATATAGAAATGTTTTTTAGTAATTGCCCATTTCATGCCTACTATTTGCCATGTGTGAATTCATTTTTAGCTGTTCACACACCCTGAAAAATGAGTATGACTGACACTAATTTAAAGATTTGAAAAGTGAGATTTAAAAGTTTTAGTAGCTTGACTTAGATTTATTACAAACAGATTTTTTTGAAAATAATTTTTATTTCATTGCATTATAATTAAAAAAGAGGATAGCTGTCAGTATGTAAAATACAGTTTGCAAATTATTAAAGAGATTCAAGTTCAAGAAAGATTGTGCTTGTGTTAATTAGTTGCCACAACATCTGTACTATTATTGATATTGTTTCTAGAGGTAAATTGATTGACCTTCTAAGAAATGATAACAAACACAATTTCAAACAGATGGTACTGAGAGGGATAGAATAGGATACTCAAATAGTTGGCTTAGAAACCCCATTAGGGAGTTTTAGCTAGAGAGGGAATTTTAGAGGGCTTTGGGAGACTACAATAAGATTAATGATCACTCAAGAAAGCAAAGGGAAAATCCTTAAATAATGTGAGCTTGCTTGATTACTAAAGCAGAACAAGTTGCTTGGCATCAAAGCCAGATTGACTAGCTTAACAATAAAATCCAGCTAATTTGCTTAGCAATAAACCATGCAACAGAATCATAAGACATACCCCCAAACAATGAAACAATGGTGACATGAGACTCACATCCTGCCCAGTGAGCTTAGTTAGTTAAAGACCCCCAAAACATGTTGGGGGTCTTAGGTTGCCCCTAAGACATGTTCTTTGTAGAATGCTCCCAAACAATAAACCAATAATAGAGAATAAGGTCTACAACTTGCCCATTGGTGTCATTAAGTTAATGACCCCCAGGACATGCTCTGTGCACACCAAAAAACAATCATTTGTGGACAAAGTGTGTTTTCAAAATGAAAGACCCTCTTGAAAGGATTTTTCCAAAGTGCTATGACAGTCCTGGCCTGACCATATATGGAAGAGAAAATTCCCCTGCCCAACCTGGGGAAGTAACTGATGATGGAAGCATGATGCCTACTTGAGAAAGCCAAAAAAGGTCTTCTCATTCTCCACTGTCTTCCTTTGATCATAAACATAGCAGCACACATGCACTGAGTGCTTGAGGCAGGGCAATGCTTATCTGATTGCTTATAAACCTTGAAAGAAAAAAAAAGAGTGAAGTTGCTCAGTCATGTCTGACTCTTTGTGACCCCATGGACTGTAGCCTACCAGGCTCCTCCCATCCAGGGGATTTTCCAGGCAAGAGTACTGGAGTGGGTTGCCATAAACCTTAGAGGCATTCTATTCTAATACCTCACTTTTAGTCTATCACTTTGCCTATTGTTGAATTCCTTTCTGCAGTGAGATATAAAGGATTGTGGTACCAGAGCTCTTAGGAACCCTGGAAATGAAATCAAACAGTTTCAGTACTCCATTGTGTAAGAATTTTCTTTCAACAGTTTGATTTATTATCATGTTTGTGATTCAGAAAACTGCAATATTGTTTGGAAGTTTATAGTTTCTTTCCATTCAAAACATTTCATTCTTATATTGTTTTTGATTCAGTTTTGACTTTATTTTCTGCTCCCTGGTGGCTCAGATGGTAAAAAATCTGCCTGCAATGCAGAAGACCTGTGTTCGATCTCTGGGTTGGGAAGATGCCCTCGAGAAGAGAATGGCAAACCATTCCAGTATTCTTGCCTTGAGAACCCCATGAACTGTATGAAAAGGCAAAAAGATAGGACACTGAAAGATGAACTCCCCGTGTCACTAGGTGAACAATATGCTACTGGAGATCAGTGAAGAAATAACTCCAGAAAGAATGAAGAGACAGAACCAAAGTAAAAACCACACCCAGTTGCGGATGTGACTGGTGATGGAAGTAAGGTCTGATGTTGTAAACAACAATATTGCATAGGGACCTGGAAAGTTAGGTCCATGAAGTAAGGTAAATTGGAAGTAGTCAAATAGGAGATGGCAACAGTGAACATCGATATTTTAGGAATCAGTGAACTAAAGTGGACTGGAATGGGAGAAGTTAACTCAGATGAACATTGTATCGACAACTGTGGGCTCAATCCCTTAGAAGAAATGGAGTAGCCATCATAGTCAACAAAAGATTCCAAAATGCAGTATTTGGATAAAATTTCAAAAGTGATAGAAGGAAAATCATTAGCTATCACAGTAATCCAAGTCTATGCCCCGACCAATAATGCTGAAGAAGTGGAAGTTGAATGGTTCTATGATGACCTACAAGAACTTCTAGAACCAACACCCCCAAACAGATGTTCTTTTCATTAAAGGGGACTGGAATGCAAAAGTAGGAAGTCAAGAGATATCCAGAGTAACAGGCAAGTTTTGCCTCAGAGTACAGAATGAAGCAGAGCAAAGGCTAATAGAGTTTTGCCAAGAGAACACACTGGTCATAGCAAACACGCTCTACCAACAACACATGAGAAGACCCTACACAAGGACATCACCAGATGGCCAACATTGAAATCAGACTGATTATATTCTTTGCAGCCAAAGATGGACAAGCTCTATACAGTCAGCAAAAAAGGCCAGGAGCTGACTGTGGCTCATTTCATGAACTCCGTATTGCCAAATTCAGACTGAAATTGAATAAAGTAGGGAAAACCACTAGACCATTCAGGTACAACCTAAATCAAACCCCTTATGATTATACAGTGGAAATGACAAATAGATTCAAGGGATTTGATCTGATAGACAGAGTGCCTGAAGAACTATGGACAGAGGTTCCTGACATTCTGCAGGAGGCAGGGATCAAGGCCATGGCCAAGGAAAAGAAATGCAAAAAGGCAAAATGGCTGTCTGAGGAGGCCTTACAAATAGCTGTGAATAGAAGAGAAGTGAGCGACAAAGAAGAAACGGAAAAGATATACCCATTTGAATGCAGAGTTCCAAAGAACAGCAAGGAGAGATAAGAAAGCCTCCCTCAGTCATCAGTGCAAAGAAATAGAGGAAAACAATAGAATGTGAAAGACTAAAGATCTCTTCAAGAAAATTAGAGATACAAAAGGAACATTGCATGCAAAGATTGGTACAAAGGAAAGATATGGCATAGACCAAACAGAAGCAGAAGATATTAAGAAGAGGTGGCAACCATGCAGAGAAGAACTATCCTAAAAAGATCTTCATGACCCAGATAACCACGATGGTGTGATCACTCACCTAGAGCCAGACATCCTGGAGTGCGAAGTCAAGTGGGCCTTAGGAAAAATCTCTACAAACAAAGCTAGTGGAGGTGATGGATTCTAGTTGAGCTATTTCAAATCCTGAAAGATGATGCCGTGAAAGTGCATTCAATATGCCAGAAAATTTGGAAAACCCAGCCAGAGAACTGAAAAAGGTCAGTTTTCATTCCAATCCCAAAGAAAGGCAATGCCAAAGAATGTTCAAACTACCACACAATTGCACTCATCTCACACACTAGCAAAGCAATGCTCAAAATTTTCCAAGTCAGGCTTCAACAGTACGTGAACCATGAACTTCCAGATGTTCAAACTGGATTTAGAAAAGGCAGAGAAACCAGATATCAAATTGCCAACATCCGTTGGATCATCAAAAAAGCAAGAAAGTTCCAAATAAAACATCTACTTCTGCTTTATTGACGATGCCAAAGCCTTAGACTGTGTGAATCACAACACAGTGTGCAAAATTCTTAAAGAGATGGGAATACCAGACCACCTTACCTGCCTCCTGAGAAATCTGTATGCAGGTCAAGAAGGAACAGTTAGAACTGGACATGGAACAACAGACTGGCTCCAAATTGGTAAAGGAGTGTGTGAAGGCTGTATGTTGTCACCCTGCCCATTTAACTTATATACAGAGTACATCATGAGAAATGCCAGGCTGTATGAAGCACAAGTTAAAATCAAGATTGCTGGGAGAAATATCAATAACCTCAGATATGTGTATGACACCATCCTTATAGCCAATAGCGAAGAAGAACTAAAGAGCCTCTTGATGAAAGTGAAAGAGGAGAGTGAAAATGTTCGCTTAAAACTCAACATTCAGAAAACTAAGATTGTGGCATCTGGTCCCATCACTTCATGGCAAATAGATGGGGAAAATATGGAAACAGTGAGAGACTATTTTGGGAGGCTCCAATATCACTGCAGACAGTGACTGCAAACATGAAATTAAAAAGTGCTTGTTCTTTGGAAGAAAAACTATGACCAACCTAGGCAACATGTGAAAAAGCAAGACGTTAGTTTGCCAACAGTGGTCCATCTAGTCAAAGCTATGGTTTTTCCATTAGTCGTGTATGGATTTGAGAGTTGGACTATAAAGAAAGCTTTTGAACTGTGGTGTGGGAGAAACTCTTGAGAGCCCCTTGGACTGCAAGGAGATCAAACCAGTCAATCCTAAAGGAAATCATCCCCAATATTCATTGGAAGTACTGATTCTGTAGCTGAAACTCCAATACTTTGGCCACCTGATGTGAAGTACTGTCTCCTTGGAAAAGACTCTGATGCTGGGAAAGATTGAAGGTGGGAGGAGAAAGGGATGACAGAGGATAAGATGGTTGGATGGCATCACCAATGCGATGGACATGAGTTTGAGTAAGCTCTGGGAGTTGGTGATGGACAGGAACCCTGGTGTGCTGCAGCGCATGGGGTCACAAATAGTCGGACATGACTGAGTGACTGAATTGAACTGAATTTAACTGAAAGAAAAAACCCTTACCCTCTCCATGGAAGCAATGCCCATTGTGATGGAATCAAGATTGCGGCAATGTGGTCCCTTACATTGGGATTAAGTTACGCAAGTTTACAGCCGAGTCCTTCCACCCACATGAGTCCCCTTGGGCTAGTTCCTTAAAGTCTCTGCCCCTCATTTGATTATCCATTAAATGAGATTAGTAATAATACTTTCCTCAGTAAGATATGATAGTATAACATTATTCAGTATGTGTAATGCTGGTATGGAAAGGATGGAACACATTAAAATTACAATAAATATCCATAATTATTGTATTCTATTGTATGTCATAACCATTATATGGTAAAAAGCATGTGAATTATCTCATTATATTCCTAACAGTGTTATAAAGAATGTTCTGATATGTTGTAGATGCAGAATTTTAGCAGATAAATGATAAATAATAGCCAATATCATAGCATGTTGAATGGCACAGTCAGTCTTTCTGGCATCAGTACTTTTGTTAAATTAATACATAAATCAATTTTCATTGCAAAATTGAATTTTACAGTGTAAAATTCAGTAGTTCTTAGCATATTCACAGCTGGATAACCATTATCACTATCCAATTTCCAAATATGTCTATCATCCCCAAAGAAACAGAATACCCATTCTCAATCATTCCTCACTCACCACTCCCAGATCTTGAAAAAATGAATCCGCTTTGTGTCTATATGGATTCTTCACATTTAATGTAAATGCACTCATAAAATATGTGGCTTTTTGTGTCTGGATTCTTTAACTTTGTATAATATTTTCAAGTTTCATTCATGTTGCACCCTTTATTGGTAATTCATTCCTTTTTATGGATAAAAATATCCATTGCACAGAAATACCACAATTTGTTTATCTATTCAGCAACTGAGAGAATTTGAGCTGTTTCAACTTTTGGTTATAGTGAATAATGCTGCTATGAATATTCATGTCCAAGTTTTCACATGAGCATGTATTTTCAATTTTGGAAGGAATGTACTCAGTTGTAGAATTGCTGGACCATGTGTTAGCTATTTAACTATTAATTTCTATTAAGAACTGACTGTTTTTCAAATAACTGTACCAATTATATTATAACCAATATATGGAGGGTTTCAATTTCTCTACATTTTCCTCAGCACTTGTGTTTTATATGTTTATTATAGCCATGCCAGGGGTTGTCTTTACTGTGGTTTTGATTTGCATTTCCCAAGTGGCTAATTATATTTAATGTTTTCTCTTGTGTTTTTGGTCATTTGCATGTTTTCTTTGAAGAAATGCCATTCAAAACCTTTGCTCAAATTTTCACTGGGTTACTCATCATTCATGGATTTTAATTTTCTAGGTACCATACTCATGTCAAATATAAGATTTGTAAACCTTTTCAACCATCAATAATAAATTGTATTTTCACTACTTGATAGTGCTCTTTAAACCACAAGATTTTTATGTTAATGAAGTCTACTTTACCTATTTTTTCTTCCCTTTGCTCTTGCTTTATATATCATATGTAGGTATTCATTGTATATTCAAAGTCATATTGACTTCTTTGTTGTTTTTTTTTTTTCTTTATGACTTCCCTGGTTTTAAGAGGTATATCATAAGGTTGCAGGTTCGAGTTGTGCCCCAGTCACAAGGGGATGAGTTGAGTTTTGAGGGCTCCCCTGGTGGCTCAAAGCAGTAAAGAATCCACCTGCAATGCAGGAGCCGCAGGAAATGAAGGTTTGATCCCTGGGTCAGGAAGATTCCCTGGAGGCAGAAATGGCAAGCCCCTCCAGGATTCTTGCCTGAAGAGTACCACGGACAGAGGAGCATGGTGGACTACAGTCCATGGGGTAGCAAAAAGTTGTACACAACTGAAATGACTTAGCACTCACAAGAGGTATATTTAGGCCTCTGGTGCATTTTGAGCTCATTTTTATGTAAAGAGTGAGCTTGAAGTCCCATTTCATTCTTTTGTAAGGAGATATCCAATTGTCCCAAAACCATTTGTTGAAAGGACTATTTTCCTATTGAATTTTTTGGCACCCTTGTCTAAAATCAATTTCTCAAAGATATCAAGAATTTATTCTGGATTTTAATTCTTTTTTCCATTGATCTATATGTCTATTCTTACACCAGAAGCGCACTAGGTTGATAATGGTAAGTCTGTAGTAACTTTTGAAACCAGGAAGTATAAGTTCTTCAAATTTGCTCTTTTTTTAAGATGGATTTCATTGTTTGTGTCCTTTGCCTTACTGTATAAATTTTAGGATATGTTTGTCAATTTCTATAAAAATGACTCCTGGGATTTTGATATGGATTGCAATGAACCTATACATAAGTTAGGGGAATTTAGCCATCTTAACAATACCAATCTTCCAATCCATCAACATGACATATATTTACATTTTTTAGGTCTTCCTTAACTTCTCTGACAATGTCGATTATTTATTTGTTTAGTGACTTTTCTAAATTTAGTCTGCAAAATCTACAGTCTTTGTCACATGTGAACTAAGTAACTTAGTCGTTGTTTAACTACTAGACAGAAAATTTGTTAAAAACGTGGAACCGATAGATCTCCAGTTCTTCCCAAGGTGCTCTGTGTGGTTTATGGTATGTCTTTACACAACCAGATGAATAGCAATTATACCTTAACTTTCACTTCCTGCTTGCGTGGAGGCTTAAGGACAAACAGATGTGACACTTAGGGCTTTTTCAGTTGTTTCCTAAACATGTCCAGGGCCTTGGGCTTGCACAAAATTCTGTACCTGCCTATGGCCATCTAGATGTCCAAGAATATATCAGCATTTTTCAAAGTGCATATAGACATCTCACCTCCCAGTTTTTGCTTTTCATCTTTTTAGTTAGCCTACTATTTGTCCCCAACTGTTATCTACATTTTCAGGAAGCTGGAACATCAAACCAGTGCCTCTAACAATTTTTGATAAGTGGCTTTGGATAAAAAGCATTTTGTCTTGGGTGACTTCCAAATCAGAGGAAACAAAGGCAGACTTGAAATTGGGATTTTCCAAGGAAACACCAAATATATAAGCTATAATTCTCTTTGAGAATATAGCTTTGAAGAAGAGCCAACTTTGTTTATCCTACTTCAGTGGTTTCCAGGCTTCTGGTTTTCACTATGCTTGCAGAGCATTATTTTTTAAGACTTCTAAAAGAGCTAGAGAAATAGGAATGTAAATGGCGCAAACTAAAATGCCACAAAGGTCACAGTTCTTACTAAGGTTCAGCACTTTTTTTCTTGAATAAATGCTTCCAGATTTCTGAGTCTTTAGGTAATTTCTAGAGTTTTGAAAACATTGGTTCTGATAATTTTTCAAGTTTTCACATTGATTTTATTTATTAAAGAATTTCAGAATTCCTTACTCTACCATTTTCACTGACATCATCACCCTTGTATATTATACTTAAAAACTAAAACATAAAATTTTTAAAATAACTGGGCCCATACACCAAACTTTATATGGCAGTTTGGGCTTTGCATCTTCATATTAGAGTTGCAAAATAACCTCAAACTGGACAATTCCTCACCTGTCTGGAAAGCAGGAATATAATATATTATTATCAATTTGCTTTTCTGTAATGAAATAATATAAATTATTTGACATTTTATCTAAGAATATATGTGTTTGTGGGGTTTTTTTTTCTGTTTTTGCTTTTGTCTGACAAGACCTTAAAGAACCTTCAACTTTGTCTAGGAGGTAGAAAGGGGGAAAGAACTTTCTCCCACCCTATGAATAAGAATTCAGATAATGTGCAGTCTCAGAACTTTTCATGAACTCATTAAAGGACAGCATAAGACAATCTGTACAAGTAGTTAGGTTTATTTAATTACTGAATTCTGATACTTTGACATACCACTTGTTAATATTTTAGAAGGCAAAATAATTCAGGAAAGTGAAAGGTCTGGATTTAACTCCTGTGTCTAACATCACACCAATTTATATTTAAAACAGCACAATACAGTCGATACTTGTACTACTAGATCCTATTAATTTAAAAAGGTAATTGTATTTACTCTAATTGACTGTAAGATATTCAAGCAACACTTCAACTTTCCATTTTGAAACTTGTTATATTCAAGAGCATTTGCTGGAGGCATGCAGTTCCGATTAAATATATAATGTGAATTCTTAACCAAATGAACTAGGAAATCTTTATTAAAAAGCTTGAAGACTGATGAAGCTTCCATATAATAAAATAACACTGGTCTCACCAAATTTTATCATGCTAAGCATATTTCTGAGAAATGATAGGTTGTTAGGAATCTTGAATTCAATATATATAAGGTTTTACTGCATTTTTCAATCAAAAGTTAATAAAGCAAATACTTTTAGGTTTTGGATATTGTCAAAAGTAGAACTTAACAGTCATGTTTCAGGGCCTTGTTTGGTTTTATATAACATGTAAATCACAGATGTTATTTGAAATCTATACTTTGAATGTCTTTACGTCATCATTTTAAGCTCAGATGCAACAAAGATAACTTATCAAGTTATTGACATTAAACTATCAATGTTACTAATATTTTATAAGATTTTAAAATATTTCTTTTATCTATTATTTATATCTCTATAAACAACAGTGTTTAAATTACTTTAGAAGTCCTATGATATATATATACATTTTTGTATTGAAAGATTCTGTTAGGATAAAAACAATACAAAGATCTAAATTGAGGTTAAGTCTAATATTACTGTAATACAACTCTGTTAAAATTGCTATACTTTACAAGCAGTGGCAAATAATATATTAAAAGTAATGACAACATTAAATTCAAGTTGATCTACAATAAACAGACTGCCAGCTTTCTCCAGCAAAGATGGGCTTAGTTAGGATCAACAGAGAATTGCAGTTCATGGCCTATAGTCACAGTGAGCTACATACAAGTCCCTGCAGGGCAAAGAAATTTTATAGGGAGGGAAAAGGAGATCTATAGTAAGTGAAGAGTCCATGCTCTTTCATTAGCTGAGTCCTGAGCAGGAAACAAGACAACTCTCTTCTTCCTATGGGATTCTGCTTTCTTTGTAGGTCATGAGAGCTCCCCCTTCTGGTCTCCCAACTCTATTTTGAGGTTTCTGCTTGTTAATGTTTTATGGAAGATTGAGAATATTTTATATAAATGTATATTGGTGCTCAGTTGCTCCAGTAGTGTCCAACTCTTTGTGACTCTGTGGACTGTGGCCAACAAGATTCCTTTGTCCATGGGCATTCTCCAGGCAAGAATACTGGAGTGGATTGCCATGACCTCCTCCAGTGGATCTTTCCGACCCAGGGATCGAACCTGCATCTCTTAGGTCTCTTGCATCGGCAAGTGGGTTCCTTACCACTAGCGCCGCCTGGGAAACCAATAAATGTATACATGTGTGTGACATCTATATATAGCCAAAACTATTTAAATATACAAAATATACACATAATACTTTCAAGGGTTTTATATGATAAATAATAATATATGTATAAATGTGTATTTTTATATAATGTAGATGAATAGATGAAGAGAGAGACAGATGCATATCCTTATTTTAATCTTTAAATTCTGATTCAAGGATATCTGGGTAGGTCAAAATAACAAACTTTTTTCCATCTATGAATTTCCAGAATTATTGATTTCTTACCCCTCATGGGTTCCCATATCTGTGTCTGTTGTGACATAGGCAGAGGAGACTTGGGCTTATATCCCAGGGCGGGAACTACTGCTGCTACCATGTTGCTCCCCATTACGGCATAGGAGTGAAAGTAACTTTGCCAAATGGAAAAAAATTGAAGTGTGTGACACCAGGCAGTCTAAAATTGGACAGCACACAGTCTAACTATGGAGTGTCAATTGTCTAAGAGATCTCTGGACAACACCAGCTGCTCTATTCTTGAGAATTCGTGGCAAAGGTGGAATGGTCCAGTGTGGAGTTAACTAAAAATCCAATGGGGTTATTATCTTAAGTGCGTTCCCTTCTGAGGATGGGGGGAGGGACAGTGAGGCTGTTCTTCCAGCACCAGGTAGCTCATTTTCCAGGTAACCCAGAGTGAGTGCTCAGGGTCAAGTTAGACAAATCCATTTATTGAATCACTACTCTGAATCTGCTTCTTCTGCCAATCACACTCAACATTTCAATTGATATAAAAAAATTGGACAGTTTTTGTTTCCACCTTATTTTCCCCTTAGAAACTGACCTAGTTAAACGGTGACTGCCACTAACGTCAGTCTAAGATATCAGATTTTTGATAAGGCTAGTAGGTCATGCCATTTCATTCAGAGTTTGCTCTCTGTGGGTGTATGCAATTGTTTTGAACGACATGGTAAGGATGTTTTTCAACCCTAAGAAATTAGAGATCAAATGAAAAGCATGTTGTTGTCAGCAAAAATTGTATATTAGAAAGTGTTACTGCTGAAAAATAACTTGGGTGGATATAAGAATCTTTTTTGGAATTACACAATTACAGAAGGTCTAATTTAGTTGCATTGAAATGAGCCAAACAAGTTTATATAACTTACACAGTATTTTTTTCTTGTAAGAGGTCTCATAAACATTTCACATTCATAGTATCCAAGATATATTTGTTCTTGGTCTCCACTGATTTAAAAAAAAAAAAAAAGAATTCCATTTGAGATGGAATATTTGGAACTGTAGTTTATGCAAAATTGGATATACTTAGCAGTACATTCACAGTCATATAAGTAACAATGCAGTTTAAAAGTAACCAAAAACAAACACTGCTCATGTACACTTCAAAAGACTAAAAGATATACTATGGAATAAAAGAAAGCTTGAAACAAAACAAAATCTGCAGAGATATTAAATAATTTTTAAACATATCTGTGAAAATTAACACCGCTGTTTCAAACTGAATTTTATAAAAAAAATAGGAAGTACCACTAACATACATTCTTAAATTATCTATCTGAATTTGGATTATTTGAATCTGAATTATCTGACAATTAAAAAAAATAAAAAATTGTGTCATAACTGAGGATAAAGATTATGAATAGTGTTTATTATTAGCATCAATATGTATATGTGCATATGTGTGAAAACAAATTATACTTTAATGTTTATTATATCTTAGTAAATACAAACAAATATTCAAGGTAAAGTCAAATAAGATGTATACAAATTTGCAATACACATAATTAAATGTTAAGGATTCCAGCCAACCAAAGATATAAACTCTGGAGTATAGTTAGGACATTGCTAATTAATTTTCAGCCCCTAAAGGAGTACAAAGGAAGCAATGTGCCAATTGGGACGGAAAACTGGACACAGAAAAATGGAAGAAAAAATATAAAAACAAAACCATTCCCTTCACTCTGTTTTCCATAAATCGACCTGAAAAAGAGCCAGATTATGTCAGCTCAAATCCCATGAGTTACTTCATATTTACCCATATTAAAATCCAGATGTTTCTATTGCTGTGTGAACTCCTTCCTCTTGTCCTACCAAACCTTCCAACCCTTCTCTGTTGCTTCCCCTCCACCAATCTACTAGCATTGCTGCACATGAATATCCCCTCATTCCAGAGACTTTGCATGTGTTCTTTCTGTCCCCAGGCTCTTCCACCAAATATCTGTTTTACTTCAGCACTTTTTTTCTGCTTTCCACTAATTGGCAGCTTTCAAACATACTAATTGTCAGTTCCCTCTGTACAAAGTAGCAATTTCTTATCACAATTCCCTTGTTGTTCAGTCACTATGGGCATATCTGACTCTTTGTGACCCAACAGACTGCAGCAGACTAGGCCTCTCTGTTCCTCACTATCTCCTGGAGTTTGCCCTTCAATCCCCTTAGAAAAAGGGAAAGTGAAATCGCTCAGCCGTGTCCGACTCTTTGTGACCCCGTGGACTGTAGGTCACCAGGCTCCTCCGTCCATGGGATTTCCCAGGCAAGAATACTGGAGTGGGTTGCCATTTCCTTCTCCAGCGGATCTTCCCGACCCAGGGATCGAACCCGGGTCTCTCGCATTGCTGGCAGATGCTTTAACCTCTCAGCCAAATCCCCTTACCCTTCAATTATTTTTCCTTATACTACTTATCAGCTTCTGACATCTCACACATTTATTTGCTTGTTTATTTTCTTCTTTCATTTGAACGCTAACTCTGTTAATTCCAAGGATTTTTCTTATAAAAGTTTTTCTTACAGCCAAGACAATGCTGCCCAGATATGTACCTGGCCAAGTCCTGGGAGCTCAAATATATTTTATAAAAAGGTGTTAATGCATATCAAAAAATACAGTAATTTTTCCTGGTCTTCATTCCTATGAATTTCTTCTTAGATGAGAAATAATTTTTATCAGCTCTGTTCTTTTTAACCCTTAACTTTGGTTTCCACATGGACTTCCCACGTGGCTCAGTGCTAAAGAACCCACCTGCCAATGCAGGAGATGCAGGTTTGATCTCTGGGTCAGGAAGATCCACTGGAGGAGGAGATGACAACCCACTCCCATATTCTTGCCTGGGAAATCCCAGGGACAGAGGAGCCTGGCAGGCTATAGTCCATGGGGTCACAAAGAGTGGAACACGACTTAGGAACTGAGCATGTTTGGTTTCCACCCACACACAAAATTACTATTTCATACACCATTTTCTTTTAGCTTATTTTTAAAGGAAAAAAAAAGCTTACAAATTTTTCTTTCTATTGATTATGATTTTCCTTCATCTTCAATTGAAAGATTTTTACCTGGATATAAGGTCAATTAATTATAATCATTAATTCTATAATTTTCTCCTTAAAGCTTTACAGACTATGAAAGTGAAAATAAGTAGGTTTCAATTCAAAATGTTTTCTAAAAATAAAGTTTCAATCAAAAGTTTCTTCAAACATTTATTCACACAAAAAAATATGCTATTTCCTGCAAAGAGTGTATCAATCTTGTACCTAAGAAGTTAACTTGTACCTGCCAAGTCGCTTCAGTTCTGTCCGACTCTTTGCAACCGTATGGACTGTAGCCTGCCAGGCTCCTCTGTCCATGGGATTCTCTAGGCAAGAATATTGGAGTGGGTTGCCATTCCCTCCTCAAGGAAATCATCTCAGCCCAGAGATTGAACCCAGAACTCTTTTGTCTCTGGCATTGGCAGGGGGGATCTTTACCACTAGTGTCACCTGGGAAGAAGTTAATATAAAGTCATTTAACATTGTTTGTTGTTGTTGTTTTTGCAGTGTGCTTAAAGTCCTGTTTGCAACCCATGGACTGTAGCCCTCCAGGCTCCTCTGTCCATGGAATTCTCCAGGCAAGAATGCTGGGGTGGGCTGTCATTGCCTCCTCCAGGGGATCTTCCCAACCCAGGGGTCAAACTTAGGTACCTTGCGTCTCCTGCATTGCATGCAAATTTTTTACCATTAGTGTCACCTATACTAAAAATGTCTTAAAACAGCAAAGTATATATGTTGAAATAGTAATATCAAATCTCAAGGCACAAGACTTTAAGTGCTTTGTGTAGTACCTAATAATTGGCATGCAGTCAAACAATTTACTTTCCAATGGCGCTCATTTTTATCACTCATAAAGATTAATGCCAAACCATGATTAAAATGATATGTGCAGCCCTGCAAGCTCCCAGAAGTTGACACACAACTCAGGGACAAGTCAATACTTATCAGAAGATTTAGGAGCATCATATAATGCTAGTGCCAAGAGAAAACTAGTTAACATAGATCAGATAGGAGTAATTTGCTGTTATGATCGTGTTTTACAGACGAGAGTCAAAAGGCTGAAGTCAATGGAGTGGTAATTCACATCATATATATACATATATATATATATATATTTTTTAACTGAGTAATATTAATTTTAGTTATTTTAGAGCTTGATCATCTCAGACAACCTATAAAAAAGAAAGAAAGGAAGAAAATCTTTAACAAAATTGGCTTATTTTCAGCCATGTGTGCAATAAATGAATAAAATTATGATAGGATTTTAAGTAATGTCACTTATATTCCATCTTTGCTTTATGTTGTAACTTACAAGTCACAATTGTTGTTGTTGTTCAGTTGCCCAGTCATGTCTGACTCTGTGACCCGATGGACTGCAGTGCACCAGGCCTCCCCCATCCCTTACCATCTCCCAAAGTTTGCCCAAGTTTATATCCATTGCATCAGTGATGCCATCCAGCCATCTCATCCTCTGACACCCTCTTCTCTATCTGCCCTCAATCTTTCCTAGCATCAGGGACTTTTCCAATGAGTTGACTGCTCACATCAGATGACCAAAATACTGGAACTTTAGTTTCAGCATCAGTCACTCCAAAGAGTATGCAGGGTTGGTTTCCCTTAAGATTGACTGGTTTGATCTCCTTGCTGTCCAAGGGACTTTCAGGAATCTTCTCTAGCGCCACAGTTTGAAGGTATCAATTCTTTGGTTTTCTGCCTTCTTTATTGTCCAGCTCTCACAACCATACGTGATCACTGGGAAGACCATAGCCTTGACTATATGAACATTTGTCGTCAGAGTAATGTCTCTGTTTTCCAGCAAACTATCTAGGTTTGTCATAGCTTTCCCCAGAGAAGCAATTGTCTTCTGATTTCATGACTGCAGTCACCATCCACAGTGATTTTAGAGCCCAAGAAGAGGGAATCTATCACTACTTCCACCTTTTCCCCTATTATTTGCCATGAAGTAATGGGGCTGGACAGGGCTTCCCTTATAGATCATCTGGTAAAGAATCCTCCTCCAAAGCAGGAGACCGCAGTTCAATTCCTGGGTCAGAAAGATTCCCTGAGAAGGAATAGGTTACCCACTCCAGTATTCTTGGCTTCCTGGTGGCTTAGACAGTAAAGAATCTGCCTACAATGTGGATGGCTTGGATTCGATCCCTGGGTTGGGAGGATTTCCTGGAGAAGGGCATGGCAACCTACTTCAGTATCCATGCCTGGAGAATCCCCATAGACAGATGAACCTGGCAGGCTACAGTCCATAGGGTCACAAAGAGTCGGACATGACTGAATGACTAAGCACAGCACATTGGGGAAGGATGCCATGATCTTAGTTTTTTTAATATTTGATTTTAAGCTGGCTCTTTCACTCTCCTCCTTCACCCTCTTCAAGAGGCTCTTTAGTTCCTCTTCGTTTTCTGCCATAGAAGTGAATAGTCTGTAATGTACATAACCTATTTATGACCATTGGCTTTCTTCAAAAAGTGCTTTGATATATGCCAATGAATAAATTCTTCTCATTAGCATTAATTTGTAACCTTAACAATTATAGAACCGAAAATACTTGTCTAGAACAGAAATTTAACATCTGCAGTAAATGAAAAATTAGAAAGGTGTTTTTCTGTTGCCCTGGTGCTGGGATTTTTTCAGATTGTATCCTCATCCTGACAACCTCTATTTTTTATTGATTCTGCTCCTACAGCTACCAGAAAATGATTGCATACAATACAAGGATTGGCACATAGCAAGCACTTCCAAACATGCTTGCTTATTGAATTAATGGAAGAGTAGATACATGACTGCAAATAAAGTGAAAAGAAGATTGAATTGGACATTATATAGTATGTAATATGAATCCAATAAATAAATTAACATAGAAATATTTGAGGGAAGGGGAGTATCGGGTCATGGAATCTATATCTGATGGAAATTCTACATTCACTGATTTTTTAAATGTGGACTGGCAGCATATTATTGATTACATTTTATATATTGGAACCTGTGATACAAATTAGGAATATCAAATTCACTTTTTGTTATACACACATCACAGTCTATAATGAGGCATGTATTTAAACTACTAACCATCATGAAAATGGTGAAAAGGGAAATACGTTTACATTTAACACAGGAAAATAACCTTATTCAGATTTGGAAAGAAAAACCTAAAACAGAAATAAGTTGAATTTTCATCAAACACTGTATTCAAAATTGAGTACAGAATGAAGCAATGTCAGAAATTTTAAGAGAACACAGTTACAACCTACTACTTTTACCTATGCAAATAGTTACCTAAAATAGCATCCAATACAATTTAATGTTCACTATGTATCTGATACTGCAACTAATAATTTACACTTTTTTATTAATAATCCTACAAGTAGTCTAGTGAGATAAGTATAATTTTATTCAACTATGAAACTATTTCAATTGTGAAATTAAAGAAAGAAATGATGGCATAAATGGTTGAAAAGTTTATGAAACTTTGTCCAAAGCACCTTAGTTTGGAATTAACGAATGTGAGTCCTGCTCTAGCTAAATATAAACTCTCCTGTAACAACCATTGCTATATGTAGAGTGTATGGCCTGAAGGCAAATACAAAGTTATTCTCATATTTGAAAATGTTGAAGCTGTACTAACTGTATTTTATTAAAAGCATATTTAAATGTCTACTACATTAAAATAAGAAACAAATAAAAGTAGTGACTCTGTAAATGAGAACACTGCTTATATATATTTTTATATATATACATATATATTTATCCCATGTCCCAGGAACCCAACTATCCCCTATCAAATCTCTGACTTTGGCATAGCAGAGCTTTCGAGGTTGAGAATTCAGCCTATTTTGAAGCTCTGATACTCTAAAATATATCCTGGACCTCATGCTCTGTCTTCTGATCACAGAAGATAAGAGTCAAGGAAGGTGTCCAAATTTTATATTAATACTTCACTTTCAGTTGTTGATGGATTGAATTTCATTGTTTTTCTCAAACTTGTGAGTTTTCCCCAGGGGCAGTCAGAAACTTTCTCGATTTTTACAACTATTACTTTGGCCAAATCTTCTCAAATGTTTAGAACACTGCACCTGTCAGTACATTCCCTTCCTTTTGTGTCCCAATAAAAAGCTGTGCCATTACACCATGCAAGGACTTTTCACGCTTTATCTACTCTCAGTGCTAGCCAGTCAGGTTCCAATCCCATTCTTTAAAGTGAATGCTCAGATTACTTCTCACACCAAAATCTTGAGTTAATGTGTCTGCGAAGAAGACTCTGGGATGAAAATTTGCATCTAGGATGTTTCTTGGGTTGTCTATTGCTGTCTACTGATACAAATGATTACACATAATTATGACTGATTCATGTTGATGTACAGTAGAGGCCACCACCAAATTGTAAAGTAATTATCTTCCAATTAAAAAAAATGATTGATGGTCATGGATGTAGAACTGTGCAGAACGAGAAAACTGTAATGTGATTGCAACAGAGACCTCAGAAAATCTAGCAGTACACCGAACAACTGCACTGTCTTGAGGCAACCAGGCTGGGCCTATTAAACACCCTATTCACAAGCTGTTGCTGTTGTTCAGTCACTAAGTCATATCTGACTCTTTGCAACCCCATGGACTGCAGCTCACCAAGCCTCCCTGTCCTTCGCTATTTCAAGGAGTTTACTGAATTTCATGTCCACTAAGTCAGTGATGTTATATAACCACCTCATCCTCTGCCACCCCCTTTTCCTTTTGCCTTCAATCTTTCCCAGCGCAAGTTCTTTTGTATTCAGTCAGCTCTTAGCATCAGGTGGCTAAATTACTGGAGCTCCAGCTTTTAGCATCTGTCTTTCCAATGAGTATTCAGGATTGATTTCCTTTAGGATTAACTGGTTTGATTTCCGAGCAGTCCAAGGACTCTTAAGAGTCTTCTACAGCACCAAAATTTGAAAGCATTAGTTCTTCAGCTGTCAGTCCACTTTATGGTCCACCTCTCACTTCCATACATGACTACTGGAAAAACCATAGCTTTGACTATACTGAACTTTTTTTTTTTAGCAAAATGATGACTCTGCTTTTTAATACACTGTTTATTTTGGTCACAGCTTTCCTCCCAAGGAGTAAGTGGCCTTTAATTTCATGACTGCAGTCACCATCCTCAGAATTTTGGAGCCCAAAAAAATAAAGTCTGTAACTGTTTCTACTGTTTCCCTATCTATTTGCCATGAAGTCATGGGACCAGATGCCCTGATCTTAGTCTTTAGAATGTTGAGTTTTAAGCCAACTTTTTTACTCTCCTCTTTCACCCTCATCAAGAGGCTTTTTAGTTCCTCTTCATCTTCTGCCATTAGGGTGGTGTCATCTGCATATTTGAGATTACTGATTGTTCTCCCAGAAATCTTGATTCCAGCTTGTGGTTCATCCAGCCCAGCAATTAGCATGATGAATTTAGCATATAAGCTAAATAAGTAGAGTGACAATATACAACTTTGTTGTACTCCCTTCCCAATTTTGAACCAGTTCATTGTTCCATGTCTGTTTCTAATTGTTGCTTCTTGTCCTGCATACAGGTTTCTCAGGAGGCAGGTAAGGTGGTATGGTACTCTTATCTTTTGAATTATCCACAGTTTCTTGTGACCCACATAGTCAAAGGCTTTAACGTAGTCACTGAAGCAGAAGTAGATTTTTTTTTTTTAATTCCCTTGCTTTTTCTATGCTCCAATAAATGTTGGCAATCTGATCTCTGGTTCCTCTGCCTTTTCTAAATCCAACTTGTACATCTGGAATTTCTTGGTTCACATACTGTTTTGAAGCCTAGTTTGAATGATTTTGAGCATTACCTCCTAGCATGTGAAATGAGTGCAATTGTGCTGTAGTTTGAACATTCTTTGGCATTTCCTTTCTTTGGGACTGAAAACTGATCTTTTCCAGTCTGGTGGCTACTTCTGAGTTTTCCATAATTGCTGGTGTATTGAATGCAGCACTTTAACAGCATAATCTTTTAGGATTTTAAATGGATCAGCTGGTATTCCATCACTTCCACTAGCTTTGTTCGAAGTAATGCTTTCTAAGGCCCAGTTGACTTTGCCCTCCAGGATGTCTGGCTTTAGGTGAGTGACTACACCATTGTGATTAATAAGACCTTTTAATGACCATCGGGTCATTAAGACCTTTTTGTATAATTCATCTGTGTATTCTTGCCACCTCTTCTTAACCTCTTCTGCTTCTCTTAGGTCCTTACTATTTCTGTCCTTTGTCATGCCTATCCTTGCATGAAATGTTTCCTTGATATCTTCTTGAAGAGATCTCTAGTCTTTCCCATTTGATTGTTTCCTCCCATTTCTTTGCATTGTTCACTTAAGAAGGCATTATCTCTCATTGATATTCTCTGGAACTCTGTATTCAATTGGGTATATCTTTCCCTTTCTCCCTTTCCTTTTGCTTCTCAGTCATTAGATATTGGCATTTCGGTCACTAGATGTTGATAGCTTTGGAAAATGATGACATCAAGTGAGGGAGCTCTCTCTCTTCAACTCCCAGACTCAGCTGAGAGTCTTCATTCTCCACAACTTCAGAACCTGTGGGGAGAAGGCTCTCATTCCTGAAAGGATGGGAGAATCATGCAGCAGACCAGTGTATATGGCACATGGTCCCAGATGAGAGAGATTTTTTTCCTTCTGTTCTTTTTAAGACAGTGAATGTTCTTTTCACACTGTATGCATGGCTATAAAATGAAGTATGTTCTGTAACTGTGTGTTTACTTTTGATAACAATCTGGTCATGTCTTCCCCTTCTTTTAGAAACTTATTGAAAAGTCATGGTAGGTATTTTTATATCTTAAAATTTTCAATTCTCATTTTCTCTTGGAATTGAGAAAATGCATTTGAAAAACCCGTAGCCTTATTCCAAACGTAAAGGATCATATTTATTTTCTCCAACAGGGGGACCACATCTGGAAAAGCAAATATAACTGGAACAAGTATCCAAGAAAATTTTTATCAACACATTTTACTATTTTGAACATGGCAAGTTAAATTATAATGTGCTAGGACTCACCCATATCCTTGATGTGTTTGATGGTGATGGTAATGTAATAATTGCAATGTCCTTTGAAATACACATAGCATGTGATAACATGTTTCTTCAAGGGTACTATATTTTAACTTCTAATGTTGCTCTTTCTACTGCTACTAGTATAACTGTTAGTGCTACTACTACCACCAGCTCTACGATTATGATCTGGCAAAAGACGTATCATGTTTATCCATAGGAACATGGTTATCCAGAGTTATTCTGATCTTCACTACAATTGAGTTTTCAATTTTTACTACAACCTGCAACATTCCTGGCCTGCTGATTTTGTCATGTTTTAAAAATTCTGACTTTCTTCAACATTATGGAGAAGGAAAAAGCAGTTGGTCAGAATCTGAGGGAGACAAATTAAGCAGGTCATTGACCACATGCCTACAATAGATCCAGTCTAAATGTCTTAGTCTATAACCATCGGATGTCTTTTTAATATTACACCAAAGGTTCTTACTACTCTAAATCTTTTCTTTTCAGAACTCAGCATATAAATCCCAAAATAAGCAAAGATATTTTAAGGGGCATACATACCGCAACTTAGAATTGTATACGTAAATCTCCTAATGAATGAATTCACATCAATAATTTTATCTACTTTTGCGAAGCAAATCCATGAATTTGCAAGATTTCTTATGAAAAGCTAAATTTAAGAAAAAAAGCTAAATTTATAGATTTTCTGTAAGTAAAAATCCTTCTCTTTGCTATTCTTGCTTTTAACCTCCAAACCCCAAAAGATTATAGAGCTTTTATCCTAGTTTTTAGGTAAATTTTATAAAATTATGACTTTGACCATTATTAGTTTTCTTTTCCAAGTGAACATGGCTTTGTCAGACAAGGTTTCCACAGTATGGACATTTCGCCAAGCTTTTCATATCCATCATGATAGCAATCTTCTAATGTTTCTTATCCCATTCAGTATTGATCAGTGCCTTCAAGTTCATATAGAGTGACACAGCAGGTTGTAAATTCAACTGACATTATAATGTAGCAGCCTACAGAATCAGCCATCTAGGTTGTCAATAAATGATCTCACTTTCAGAGTCATGGTCAATAACAGAATCTTTCAGTTTGAATACAGAGAAACATTGGGTTACATTCTGTGTCTTGTGCTAAGCATCTTGATGTTAGGAGCTCAGTTGAGCTGAAGGGACAGAGCTAAGCTGCCAGATGTGGGAGATGATGACTAAAGCAAGCAGCCAAAAATGAAAGAGTTAAACTTTTAATCACTTACTGCAATGCTACAATCAAGAGTCTTGAGACTGGAGAAAATGGTCACTATCCCTGTTCCATTTTTCCTCATGGAAGAGTGCATGGGTTGAGGGTGAGATAGATCAGTGGAAGTACTGAGGTGGGCATTTTCTTTTTCTTGGGGGGACCCTGAGCCAACAGTTCCAGAAGGTTAATGAACCCTGGAGTGAGGGGAAGGGTTAGGAGTGGAAAAGAACCAGGTCAGAATGAGGAAACGTGACTTCAAGTTTTCTCTGACTTCTCCCTTCTAAGAACGTCTCAGAAGAGGTACTTGAAGAAGACTTCCCCCTAAGACTGCACAAAAAGAAACCTAGCAATAAAGGTGCCTGGGCTAGGAATGCAAATAAGCCAAGAGAATGACTGGCCTGGGGCCTTGCCTTCTTGACAGTAATTCCCCTCAGACACTTGCACTGCACTGGCTGCCCACTAGACAGGATGTGGGGCAGCCATAACACTGCTAGGTGAAGTCCGTATCATTGCCTACAGTTAGACCTGAAAAATTCCAGATTTTTAACCTGGAGCCAGACTCTCCACCTGATATGTGAATGTGTACATTTCTCCCTGTGTTTTTCAGTAATGTCAAGTTAGCTACCTTAAAGCGTGGCTTCAATACATATGCTAATTTTGAAGCTATTCTATGATAGAAACTATCTTGTGGCTCAGAGCATCTCCTTCAGTAAACTCATGGCCCCATATGACCACAATCATTGTTTGAGCAACTGTTTCTCAACTTCCTAAAATAAGCTGTTCTTTTAACATTTTGAAAATATGAACCAGAAGCTCATTGTCATTCACTGAAATGCAGCTCAGTGTTTAATTCCAAGCACATCATTCCACAGGGAATAACACCTATAGCTCACTTTTTGGAACCAATTTCAATAATTTATTGGATTTTCTGTTTTCCAGCTTCAGAAACCAGCAGTAATAACAAAAAGAAATGAAAATAGTTTGTAGAATTAAAGGAAGACCTTAGCCACAGACCTTTATAAGATTTGTGGGAAAGGCAGTTTGCAGATTTAAGCAACAGAAACTTTAATTTATTTTCCCAAGAGGTTAAAGGAGTGACTTACAGCACTTAAGCTAGTTTCTAGCAGAAATAGTTAAATTGGTCTGGAATTTGTCATATACATGTGTGGCGTGAAGGTGTGGATCTGTGCATTCAGAGGAGAACATTTCCCATCATAAAGGTCTATTATCAAAGATGTAGGAACAAAAACATCTGGGCAAACAAATGTTAACTTCTATAACTCTCAAATCTGAATCACAAGCTGTGATCTCTGTTCTGAGATCAAGACATAAATACTACATTTATATTGGATATCTATACTTGTTTGCTTCACAACATGCCTCAAACTGAATTTTAATTTCTCAGCAGTGAGAAATTGCCTCTCTCACCCATTTTTAGGGGTTTCCTGGAAACTCTAATCTATTTAATGTCATGTTATATAGTCCAAAGAAGAAACATGAATAATTAATCATCTCCCTTCCATTATACTGCCAGCATTTAATCAGACTGCACATAGTGTCGATTGCTCCTTAAATTATCCTCAATATATATTTTACCTCTGTCTCAAATACTTTGCTCATTATCTTATTCATGGATAATTGCAATATCCTAAGTGAAATGTTTGTATTTTCCCCAAAGACATAATGATACTTATGGAATAAAAAATCAAATACCCTTGTTTCTCAACATTTGCTCTTTAAAACACAAATGCCTTTGCTTGTCAGCATATCCTTAAGAATATAACCTGCAGATGGTGTGCACAGAGGCTCAGTCACGTCCAGCTCTTTGCAGCCCCATGTACTATAGCCCACCAGGCTCCTCTATCTATAGGAATTTCCATGCAAGAATACTAGTGTAGGTTGCTATTTCCTACTCCAGGGCATCTTACTGACCCAGGGATCAAACCAGCGTCTCTTGAGTGTCCTGCATTGGTAGGTGGATTCTCTACCACTAGCACCACTTGGGAAACCCCTAAGAGCCATTCCCTTCTCCAGGGGATCTATTTCCTCAACCCAGGGATCAAACCCAGGTCTCCTGCATTTCAGGCAGGTCCTTTAACGTCTGAGCCACCAGTGAAGCCCAAGAATATATATACTTCATAATAATTAGCCATACTTCTGTCTACCTGATCATTGCTAATAACATCAAATTACTTGCTTTTGATAAATATATCATGTGATTAGGATGAATTGGAATATGTAGTGTGTTCTTTCTGATCGAGGTGATTAAGCTGGCTCACACAGTCATTCACTCACAAAAATTTAGGATTGAATTTGGCATCTTATTAGGTTTTTTATTTACCATGCTTTGTTCTTCTTTGTCTTTTTTTATTTATATTATATTTATTTTGGTTGGGAACATTGTATTTTTATTTTTTTAATTGAAGATTAACCTTAAGAACTATTTTGACTTACTTGTTTTCCCCTCTATGTCCATAAATACTTTCACAGGAACACCTAAAATCTTACCTATTTTGGTGTCTTCTGTATACAAATTTTAGTACATGTATGTATGTATATACATTTAATTATGTGTGTGTACTTCACGCTGCTGCTGCTAAGTCGCTTCAGTCGTGTCCGACTCTGTGCGACCCCACAGACGGCAGCCCACCAGGCTCCCCCGTCCCTGGGATTCTCCAGGCAAGAACACTGGAGTGGGTTGTCATTTCCTTCTCCAATGCATGAAAGTGAAAAGTGAAAGTGAAGTCACTCAGTCGTGTCCAACTCTTCGCAACCCCATGGACTGCAGCCTACCAGGCTCCTCTGTCCATGGGATTTTCCAGGCAAGAGTACTGGAGTGGGGTGCCATTGCCTTCTCCAGTGTGTACTGCATATATTGTATGTAATCTGATTTTAGAACTTTTTTGAATATAAACATTACTGAGTCATTTTTAGAGTTATTTCTTATGTATCATATAACTTTTCCCTTGATTTCTCTTCTTGCTGCTTTCCATAAATATTTTCAAAGAGAGGTTTTGTGTCATTAATCTTATGAAACTTTATATGGTCTTTATTATCTATATTCCACACATTTATTTAAATAAAAACTAAGTAATATTCAAATACCACATCACTATAATTTTCTGTATACTCCTAATAAACATTTTAGACTAACCATGTTTCCTATACCTTTCCAAAACTCCATTTTTTATTCCTCAATATTAGTAAATGAAAATATATTTAACTTGGGTTAAAGAAAATAAATCACCTTACGTTTGTTTCCCTTGAACATTTTATTATGAGTTCTTCCCCTTAATTCTGCCCTTAGATATGAAGCAATTTTTATCAAGTCTACTTCATCACACTGCTCTGAACGACCATAAGACTCTCCTAGGATTTTACAAAATCTCTTATTTTCATGCCTTCAATATTCCTCTTTGAACATACTTCCCTGCAAGTGCAATTAGTGAACGCATTTCAGACCATACATGGCATTACTTTCCTTAAAATGTTTCCATAGTTTCCACTGATTATAGAATTACCTGTGTGTGTTTTTCACTCAGTCATGTCCAACTCTTTATGACCCCTTGGTCGATAGCCTGCCAGGCTCCTCTGTCCATGGAATTTTCCAGGCAAGGATACTGGAGGCATTTCCTTAAGCCATTAAGGAGCCATTTCCTTCTCCAGGGGATCTTCCCCACCCAGGGATCAAACCTGGGTCTCCTGCATTGCAGGCAGATGCTTTACCATCTGAGTTATGTACCTGTGACCATGACGTTTAAAGTCTCAAATGACCAAATCTCAGTGAGTATCACTTTCTCTATTTCTCACCACTTTCCCCTTGGTCCAAGTATAACAGCCATTTTGCCAGTCTTTCAGGAATTAAAATAATGCTAAATTTTGGTGATATTTACTTCCCGTTTCTAGTTATACATCTTCAATGACTATTATTGAAGGCTCTAGCCTACTTCACATCTTTAGAGAAGATGCCTCTTTCAAACTATTTGAAATGGCCTGAATGCCAATCACTTTCTTCTGAGTTGAAATATGGTTCATGTATTATCTACTGAAACTTCTCTGTAGATTGACTTGCCCAGTTGGAATATAAGCTTCCTTAACATCAAGGTGGCTTCCCTGGTAGCTCAGTTGGTAAAGAATCCGCCTGCAATGCAGGGGACTCTGGTTCAATTCCTGGGTTGGGAAGATCCCCTGGAGAAGGGATAGGCTACCCACTCCAGTATTCTTGGACTACCCTGGTGGCTTAGCTGGTAAAGAATTCACCTTTAAAATGGATTTGATCCCTGGCTTGGGAAGATACCCTGGAGAAGGGAAAGGCTACCCACTCCAGTATTCTGGTCTGGAGAATTCCATGGACTGTATAGTCCATGGGGTCGCAAAGAGTTGGACACGACTCAGAGACTCTCACCATTAACATCAAGATTTTTTGTGTTATACACTGTTATATCTCTTAAAACTAAAACATGTTAATAAATGGTGATAATGGATACACATGGATGTGTAAACTATTTAAAATAAAAGTGACATAAATACTATTCACTGTTTTTAAAGTAGAATCACTTTTGATTTTTTCTATCTGAATATTATTAGCAAATGTAAAATGTCACTTCAAATACAAAAAGAAACAGAGTTGCTTGTAGTTTTGAGCATATATTATGTCTATATTCCTATCTATTTTGCATACAATTACATAAAACTTGTGAATTTGTCTGTTGTTATTACCAAAATACTGCCAAACCAAGGTTGGTTGAAATATCAAGTGAATGATCCTGAAATCTTAGATACACAGAAAAATATTGTGAAAATTAAAATTAACTCATGAAAATTAAGATGTCATTTTTTGAAAACTTATTCACAGTGGCTGGACAATGTCCTTAATGCCAGTTTAGTTCAATCTGAAGAAATTGCATGCCCATAAATTAAGTATTAATGTTATTCAAGTCCAATTAGAAGGTCTGGTCTTCCTATATTTAGTTATTTAAAGTCAAGACTTTTGAAATATAGAGTTTAAAATCTGAAACATGCATATGTATTAGGTAGGGAGAAATTTATCTTACCTGTTTCTTTATAAATCAGAAGCTTTAAGGAATTAAAGTTAAAAATAACATTGATGATTCAGCAAAATAAAGTTAAACATTATCAAAATAATACAGTCTCTTCCTTTTGAGATTCAAGAACTTGAAGATTTTTAAGAGGGCATCAGAAGAGCTATGTTGGAATTAAGTCATAAACTGAATAAATAAAACTTCTATTTTGACCATTTGATCCTTGAGAAATTACAGTGCTAATAGCTTATTTTTGTATGTTTGTTTGCTTGCTTTTAATCATTGAGAAAGGATTTTAAAATAACCAATTTAGGGTATTTAAAATTTTTATTTTATTGAGGGAATATTAAATTGAGAACAAATAAGTGTCTTTACTGATTTGATTTTGAACTTTGATAAAGATGACATAAATAACAAGAAGCAGAAGCATATGATTTTCAATCGATCTGGAGGAATAATTTACAAAATCATAAATGTTCAATAAAAGAAGAATTATTTTATTAATTATTTTAATTATAATTATTTTAATAAATTTAAATATTATTTTTAGGTATTATTTTTCTGAATTAATTTATCTGTGCAATTAAGAGAGCCAGAAAGCTCATAAGATTAGGAATAAGACTTAATTAAGTTTAATCATAGCTTTCTTCTGACTTTGTACCTTGGGAGATACTACTTAAATATACTCTGAGTCACAAACTTCACTTGAAGAAATTGACTAATTATCACAATTGCATTAGCTTATGTAAACATTTCTAAAGAGTTAATTGGTTAAATATACTACAAAACCGTGCATTTAGAAATGGAAAGAATGTGTACCTTAAGACTTGTTCATTCACTTTCTCTGTGGGTCACTGCAAACAATTTTCCCCAAAGCAAACATAGGTATACATGTGTTTTCGTGTGTAAACACACATGCAGATTATATATATATACATATATATACATCATATGTATATGATATATATAGTATTCTGAATGAATATTGTATTTGTAAGTGAATAAATTTAATTCTTTATTGGCAACAATCTTACCTAATATGACATTATATTTTCTTTCATTTTGTGTTCTACAGCTTTCAGTTTAGGTATTGAATATGGCCACTGTATATCAAATTGTTCAAAAATTTATACTCTTTGTTGAAATGTAAGTCAGATTCTATACAGTTCATCTATTTAAACTGTACAAGACAATTAGCTTTAGTGTATTTATGTAGTTATGCAACCATGAATACAATCAACCTTAGAATGTTTTAATCTCTCCAAACAGAAACACTCTATCCATTAGCAATTCATACCCATTTCCACTACACCCCCAGTTCTAGGAAAGAGCAATATTTTCCATAGATTTGCTTATCCTGACATTTCATACAAATGGAATTATATAATATGCCACCTTATTTGAATGATGTTTTCAATAGCATAATATTTTCAAGGTTCATTCATATAGTTGCATATATCTGCATTTGATTTTTTTTTTACTGATGAATAATATTTCATCATATGCTTATGCCAGATTTGATTTATCCCTTCATCAGTTGATGAGCATTTGGGTTGTTTCCATATTTTCGCTGCTATGGATAATGCACCTTTGAACATTCATGAATAGGTTTCTGTGTAAATATAGTTTTCATTTTTCTTGAGTAAATAACCGAGAAGCCAAATTGCTGGGCTGCGTAGTAACTCTATCCTTAACATTTGGAGAAATAACCAGACTATTTAACAAAGTGGTTGCATTTCAGTATACTTTTTTTTGCCATCAGTGCACCAGGATTCTGATTTTCTCGCATTCTCACCAACACTTGTTATATTATTGTTGCTGTAATTTGGTGATGATTATTATGACCATCATCCTAAGAGATGTAAAGAACTCTTCAATTACAATTTTGAGATGAATTTCATTGATGGGTTAAAGATGTTGAGTATATTTGTATGTGCTTTCCCATCCATTCATATATTTACTTTGGAAACTTATCTATTCATAGCATTTCCATATTTTAATTGGTTTATTTTTGTCTTTTTATTTTTGAGTTAGAAGTGTTCCTTCTATATTCTGAATAAAAGTCCTTGTTTGATGTATGTTTTGCATGTTTCCTCATAGCCTCTTTTTCAGTTTATTGTACCTAAGTTGGCGCTTCTGTCTTGAATGCAAGAAGCAACACTGAAGAAGTCAAAAGATACCTCTCAACTATCTTTTGCACAATAGAAACTACTGAGATTCAGGAAATTGCTGGCAAAATATATTAATCAATATCTTTAAAACACATATTATGCTTGAAGTGTATCAATCACACCTTAAAATATTTAGTACTGTGAGTAAAATTCTATAGGCATTGCTAAAACCTATGCATTTTATTGGATGGTGTAAGTTTTATAGGTGACATGTCTACAACCAGATTAGTCATTGAATTAAATATTTTTGCAGTACATAAAAATATATACTCCCTAAATTCATTACATGGTTTCAGTCAGTTCAGTTCAGTTCAGTTGCTCAGTCATGTCCGACTCTTTGCGACCCCATGAACAGCAGCACACCAGGCGTCCCTGTCCATCACCAACTCCCAGAGTCCACCTAAACCGATGTCCATTGTGTCAGTGATGCCATCCAACCATCTCATCCTCTGTCGTCCCCTTCTCCTCATGCCCTCATTCTTTCCCATATTCAGGGTCTTTTCAAATGAGTCAGCTCTCCGCATCAGGTGCCCAAAATATTGGAGTTTCAGCTTCAACATCAGTCCCTCCAATGAACACCCAGGACTGATCTCGTTTAGGATGGACTGGTTGGATCTCCTTGCCCACCTCTCTCAAGAGTCTTCTCCAACACCACAGTTCAAAAGCATCAATTCCTCGGACTTCAGCTTTCTTTATAGTCCAACTCTCACACCCATACATAACTACTGGAAAAACCATAGCCTTCACTAGACAGACCTTTGTTGGCAAAGTAATGTCTCTACTTTCTAATATGGTGTCTAGGTTGGTCATAACTTTCCTTCCAAGGAGCAAGTGTCTTTTAATTTCATAGCTGCAGTCACCATCCACAGTGATTTTGGAGCCCAGAAAAATAAAGTCAGCCATTGTTTCCACTGTTTCCCCATCTATTTCCCATGAAGTGATGGGACCGGATACCATGATCTTAGTTTTCCGAATGTTGAGCTTTAAGCCAAATTTTTCACTCTCTTCTTTCACTTTCATCAAGAGGCTCTTCAGTTCTTCTTCACTTTCTGCCATGAGGGTGGTGTCATCTGCATATCTGAGGTTATTGATATTTCTCCTGGCAATCTTGAGTCCAGCTTGTGCCATGCTTTAGGTCATGCCTTTGTTTTATTCTGGCTACATTTTCTCTAAAATATTTAAGTTTTAAGGAACTAGTGAGATATCATTGTGCAACTTAGATTAAATTCTTTTTAAGAGACAGAAGTAGGTATTTATTTCAATCACTTTAGTTTTTGTTAGATTTAAAAGAAAAAGATAAAGAACAAAGGATTAAAAGGTTACAATTTCAATCCAAATGCCTTAAAACAATCAATAAGATTTGGTCAGATAAATGATTTTCTTTAAAAATACAATTTATTTTATTAGCCTCCTCTTTCTGTGAATTTTCAAAGCAGCTTAGTTTTTCACTATGTTGTCAGGCTTATTAGCCCCTGATGTTAAGATGCTAAGGAAATGTTATTAGAGAAATTATGTTCTAGATCCCTAAGTTATTTTTTAGGCAATCATAACTGTTTTCCTTTGACAGAAATAAATAGGATTTGCATTAATTGAAATATTCTTTTCTCAGAAATTTTGACCTGTTTTGGCTATTCTGTTGAATGTATTTTATATATAATTTAAACATTTTTCATGCAAATATCAATTATTTTCTATAACAGTTGTTAATTAATAAACCACTAATATTATCTATCAAGTGAAAATTTAAATGTTCTTTAAAAAAACAAAATTTCTTCTATTCTTATTAATAAAATCAAGCAATTAATTCCTTATTTGTATTTGAGAAAATTACTATTTAAGAATGAGATAATTGTCAAACTAACATAAAATGTAAGAAAATTTGAAAATTATCCCATTCTAAAAATCAAGAAAAACAGTGTAATAATAATATTACAAATAAAGCAGATAATTGTATAATTAAGTTTAAATAATTTCATACTTTTTGAATATGTCATATTTTAGCTGCATATAGATGAAAGCTGAATGTTTGCTGTTGGCGAATTACATACTAGGCAAAGAGCAATACCAGAAATAAAGAATTTTAAACAAGTGCACTAGATTTACCTGCTTTACATAAGAACAAAATGTAAGACATATTATGTATATGTATAACTTAATCACTTTGCCGTACACCTTAAATTAACATAACATTGTAAATCAACCATCAGTTCAGTTCAGTTCAGTTCAGTCACTCAGTCGTGCCTGACTCTTTGCGACCCCATGAATCGCAGCATGCCAGGCCTCCCTGCCTATCACCAACTCCTGGAGTTTACTCAAACTCACGCCCATCAGTCGGTGATGCCATCCAGCCATCTCATCCTCTGTCGTCCCCTTCTCCTCCTGCCCCCAATCCCTCCCAGCATCAGGGTCTTTTACAACGAGTCAACTCTCTGCATGAGGTGGCCAAAGTATTGGAGTTTCAGCTTCAACATCAGTCCTTCCAGTGAACACCCAGGACTGATCTCCTTTAGGATGGACTGGCTGGGTCTCCTTGCAGTCCAAGGGACTCTCAAGAGTCTTCTCCAACACCACAATTCAAAAGCATCAATTTTTCGGCGCTCAGCTTTCTTCACAGTCCAACACTCACATCCATACATGACCACTGGAAAAACCATAGCCTTGACCAGACGCACCTTTGTTGGCAAAGTAATGTCTCTGCTTTTTAATATGCTATCTAGGTTGGTCATAACTTTCCTTCCAAGGAGTAAGTGTCTTTTAATTTCATGGCTTCAATCACCATCTGCAGTGATTTTGGAGCCCAAAAAAATTAAGTCTGACACTGTTTCCACTGTTTCCCCATCTATTTGCCATGAAGTGATGGGACCAGATGCCATGATCTTAGTTTTCTGAATGTTGAGCTTTAAGCCAACTTTTTCACTCTCCTCTTTCAAGAGGTTTTATAGTTCCTCTTCACTTTCTGCCACAAGGGTGGTGTCATCTGCAAATCTGAGATTATTGATATTTCTCCCAGCAATCTTGATTCCAGCTTGTGTTTCTTCCAGCCCAGTGTTTCTCATGATGTACTCTGAGTATAAGTTAAATAAGCAGGGTGACAATATACAGCCTTGACATACTCCTTTTCCTATGTTCCGTGTCCAGTTCTAACTGTTGCTTCCTGACCTGCATATAGGTTTCTCAAGAGGCGGGTCAGGTGGTCTGGTATGCCATCTCTTTCAGAATTTTCCACAGTTTATTGTGATGCACACAGTCAAAGGCTTTGGCATAGTCAATAAAGCAGAAATATACGTTTTTCTGGAACTCTGTTGCTTTTTCGATGTTCCAGTGAACGTTGACAATATGATCTCTGGTACCTCTGCCTTTTCTAAAACCAGCTTGAACATCTGGAAGTTCATGGTTCATGTATTGCTGAAGCCTGGCTTGGAGAACTTTGAGCATTACTTTACTAGCATATGAGATGAGTGCAATTGTGTGGTAGTTTGAGCATTCTTTGGCATTGCCTTTCTTTGGGGTTAGAATGAAAACTGACCTTTTCCAGTCCTGTGGCCACTGCTGAGTTTTCCAAAATGCTGGCAAATTGAGTGAAGCACTTTCACAGCATCATCCTTTAGGGTTTGAAATAGCTCAACTGGAATTCCATCACCTCAACTAGTTTTGTTCGTAGTGATGCTTTCTAAGGCCCACTTGACTTCACATTCCAGGATGTCTGGCTCAACTTGAGAACTGAAAGACGCTTACTCCTTGGAAGGAAAGTTATGACCAAGCTAGATAGCATATTAAAAAGCTGAGACATTACTTTGCTAACAAAGGTCTGTCTGGTCAAGGCTATGGTTTTTCCAGAGGTCATGTATGGATGTGAAATTTGGACTGTGAAGACAGCTGAGTGCTGAAAAATTGATGCTTTTGAACTCTGGTGTTGGAGAAGACTCTTGAGAGTCCCTTGGGCTCCAAGGAGATCCTACCAGTCCATCCTAAAGGAGATCAGTCCTGGGTGTTCACTGGAAGGACTGATGTTGAAGCTGAAACTCCAATACTTTGGCCACCTCATGCGAAGAGTTGACATATTGGAAAAGACCCTGATGCTGGGTGGGATTGGGGGCAGGAGGAGAAGGGGACAACAGAGGATAAGATGGCTGGATGGCAGCACAGACTCAATGGACATGAGTTTGAGTAAACTCCAGGAGTTGGTGATGGACAGGGAGGCCTGGTGTGCTGCGTTTCATGGGGTCGCAAAGAGTCGGACACGACTGAGCGACTCAACTGAACTGAACTGACTGAATCTTAAGAAAGATATATTAGATAGTCCTTGCTTTCATAAAGTGAAGTCGCTCAGTTGTGTCCGAATCTTTGTGACCCCACAGACTGTAGCCTACAAGGCTCCTCCATCCATGGGATTTTCTAGGCAAGAGTACTAGAGTGGGTTTCCATTTCCTTCTCCAGAGGATCTTACTGACCCAGGGATCAAACCCGGGTCTATCCTCATTGTAAGCAGATGCTTTACCGTCTGAGCCACCAGGGAAGCCTTCATAAAGGTTTCATAAAGCTTAAACATAATCAAATTAAGGTGGTTCAAACAGTAAAGAATTCAACTGCAATGCAGAAGACCTGGGTTCGATCCCTGGGTTGAGAAGATCCCCTGGAAGAGGGCATGGAAACCCACCCCAATATTCTTGCATGGAGAATCCCCATGGACAGAGAAACCTGCTGGGCTACAGTCCATGGGGTCACAAAGAGTTGGACATGACTGAGAGATTCAACACACACCATAATATAAAACATGACATCTGAATACAATCTACGTTTAAACATTTTCTGAGGAAATAGTCAACTGGTCATACTACACTCTTAATTTATTTTTTTTAAAATTGCTAAGCCTTAAGTTTTAGGCAAATCCAAAATAAACCCTTAATTTATTCTACTACAGAAATAAAGGGTAATTTTCTGAGTGGTCTCGGAGGAATCATACATACTCTTTCATGAAGCTCATGGTCTCTTGGTGGATACAGATCAACGCATAATGATAAAAGTTAAAAGTTAGTATAAAACTGTGTTAATTGATATATAGAAAGCAAATACATTATGAATAAGGAGAAGTTAAGTTTTCAATAAACCTATTTTGCTTCTCATTTGAAGAAAACATGAATACATGTCTTTTCACTTCAGCCTAGTTTTGTCTCACACCCCTGAGTGACAGAGGTGTGAGATGCTAAAGAATCTGCTTGAAATGTGGAAGACCTGAGTTCGATCCCTGGTTCAGGAAGATCCCCTGGAGAAGGAAATGGCAACACACTCCAGTGCCTGGGAAATCCCATGATTGGAGGAGCTTGGCAGGCTACAGTCTATGTGGTTGCAAAGAGTTCTACACAGTTAAGCAACAAACAAAAATACTAATCTAAGTGATAGAGAGCATTGTGAATATATCTGTCTCGCTGATAAAAAAAATAACCATAAATACAAGTTCCTTCTGAAGTTTAGGATGTGGGTACATGAAGCAAGAGTGCATTTGACAGGATTTATTTTATCTCTTGATAACTATGGATGATGGTTTGTGACATTGTACAGGAGGCAGTGATCAAGACCATCCCCAAGGAAAAGAAATGCAAAAAGGCAAAATGGCTGTCTGAGGAGGCCTTACAAATATCTGAGAAAAGAAGAGAAGCTAAAGGCAAAGGAGAAAGGGAAAGATAAACCCATTTGAACACAGAGTTCCAAAGAATAGCAAAAAGAGATAAGAAAGCCTTCCTCAGTGATCAATGCAAAGAAATAGAGAAAAACAATAGAATGGGAAAGACTAGAGATCTCTTCAAGAAAATTTGAGATACCAAGGGAATATTTCAAGCAAAGAAGAGCACAATAAAGGAGAGAAATGGTATGGATTTAACAGAAGCAGAAGATATTAATGAGAGGTGGCAAGAGTACACAGAAGAACTACACAAAATAGACCTTCATGACCAGATAAACATGATGGCTTGATCACTCACCTAGCGCCAGACATCCTGGAATGCAAAATCAAGTGGGCCTTAGTAAGCAACACAAGGAACAAAGCTAGTGGAAGTGATGGAATTCCAGCTGAGCTATTTCAAATCCTAAAAGATGATGTTGTGAAAGTGCTGCACTCAATATGCCAGCAAATTTGGAAAACTCAGCAGCGGCCACAGGACTGGAAAAGGTCTGTTTTCATTCCAATCCCAAAGAAAAGCAATGCCAAAGAGTGTTCAAACTCCCACACAATAGCAATCATTTCACACCCTAGCAAAGTAATGCTCAAAATTCTCCAAGCTAGGCTTTAACAGTACATGAACCAAGAACTTCCTGACGTTCAAGCTGGATTTAGAAAAGGCAGAGGAACCAGAGGTCAAATTGCCAACATCTACTGGATCATCAAAAAAGCAAGAGTTCCAGAAAAGTATCTACTTCTGCTTTATTGACTATGCCAAAGCCTTTGATGTGTGTATAACAACAAAAAAATGTGGAAAATTCTTCAAGAGATGGGAATATCAGACCACCTTACCTGCCTCCTGAGACATCTGTATGCAGGTCAAGAGCCAACAGTTAGAACCAGACATGGAACAATGGGCCAGTTCCAAATTGGAAAGGAGTACATGAAGGCTGTATATTGTCACCCTGCTCATTTAACTTATATGCAGAGTACATCATGCGGAGTGCCAGGCTGGATGAAGCACAAGCTGGAATCAAGATTGCCAGGAGAAATATGAATTAATTCAGATATGCAGATAACACCAACCTTATGGCAGAAAAGTGAAGAAGAACCAAAGAGCCTCTGATGAAAGTGAGAGTCTGAGAGTGAAAAAGCCAGCTTAAGACTCAACATTCAGAATACTAAGATCATGACATCCAGTTCCATCACTTCATGGCAAATAGATGGGGAAGCAATGGTAACAGTGACAGACTTTATTTTCCTGAGCTCCAAAATCACTTCAGATGGTAACTGCAGCCAAGAAATTAAAAGATGCTTGCTGCTTGGAAGAAAAGCTATGACAAACTTAGACAGCATTTTAAAGAGCAGAGACATTACTTTGCCGACAAAGGTCTGTCTAGTCAAAGCTATGGTTTTTCCAGTAGCCCTGTATGGATATGAGAGTTGGACTATAAAGAAGGCTGAGCACTGAAGAATTGATGCTTTTGAACTGTGGTGTTGGAAAAGACTCTTGAGAGTCCCTTAGACGGCAAGGATATCAAACCAGTCAATCCTAAAGGAAATTAGTTGTGAGTATTCATTGGAAGGAGTGATGCTGAAGCTGAAACTCCATACTTGGGCCACCTGATGCAAAGTACTGACTCACTAGAAAAGACCCTGATGCTGCGGAAGATGAAGGCAGACACAGAAGGGGATGACAAGGATGAGATGGCATCACTGACTTGATGGACATGAGTTTGAGCAAGTTTCAGGAATTTTGATGGACAGGGAAGCCTGGTGTGCTGCAGTCCATGGGGTTGCAAAGAGTCAGACATAACCGAGCAAGTGAACTGAACTGCTTTTATCTCTTGCCACTAGTAGTCAACATTTGCTTAAATGTTTCCAGCTAATGTGGTCAGATAAAGTGAATGTAGTAAAAAGTACTCATATTACATTGTTTTTTTTTATTCCAATAGAGCCACAGTAAAATGGATTTCAGTGTTAGTTGCTCAGTTGTGTCTGAATCTTTGCAACCCTATAGACTCTAGTCCACCAGGCTCCTCTGTCCATGGAATTTTCCAAGCAAGAATAGTGGAGTGGGCTGCCATTTCCTTCTCTAGGGGATCTTCTGGACCCAGGGATCGAACTCAGGTCTCTCACATTGCAAGCAGACTCCTTACCTTGTGAGCCACCAGGGAAGAAAAAATGAATTTTAAACTGTAGTTATTTTATTGAATCATCAGAATTTTATTAACTGTAAACCAGATAAAAAGTAAATTAGATCAATGGGACACTGTGTAATCAGTGATTACTCATTTTATTTATAAATATTTCTTCTTAGTGGTTTGAATTCCATTAAATAAATAGATGTTGAGTGTAAAGACACTTACATGGCTTTTTTATTGTTATCCCCAAGAATGTTTCTCCCTCTACTATATCTGTTTCTAAATTTAAGTCACAAATCCTGTTAGTTGCTCCTTGTAAATCCTTTGAAATATGAGAAGATTGTTTCTTAGAGAGTTTAAATTATGTACCCAAAGCAACTACATTTTCACAATTGCAAACTTACAATGATACATTCATCACTACTAATAATATTCACTTTGTTGTTATGTATTTGGTTTACAAATTATATTTGTTTGCACAATGTCATTTATATTATGTTTATGCAAATGCTATATGGAGTACTTTTTTCAATTGTGTTAAAAATATGTTCCTACATAAATAAAGTGACAGTAGAAATTTAATTGTTGCAGCTGTATTATATTTTTTATTGATGGAATTTTGTATCCTACTAGGCAAGCATGTGTTTAATTCAACATTTATTGATTCGAATTAAATTTCTACCCCATAACATTAACATATCTGTAGTACAGTGTCAAACTTCTTGGTTTTGGTTTAGAATTTCACAATAAAATCTTTCACATCTTACTTATAATATGATTTAAAAAACTACTTCTTGGTGACACCATTTATATAATCGAGCAATTGATCAACTGAACTTAATGATTCAATTTAAGCATGAACTTAATGACTCAATTTCAGTGCTCACTTTTAGCAATTTAATTAAATGTATTTGATCTCTGTTTTTCATATATCTTTAAAATCATACAAAACCCTATTCTTCCTCTTTATTTTTAATCTAACTTGTTCATATTTGTTCATTTTGTACTTGTGTAATAAACAATATGTATGCTGCTGCTGCTAAGTCACTTCAGTCATGTCTGACTCTGTGCGACCCCATAGACTGCAGCCCACCAGGCTCTACCATCTCTGGGATTCTCCAGGCAAGAACACTGGAGTGGGTTGCCATTTCCTTCTCCAATGCATGAAAGCAAAAAGTGAAAGTGAACTTGCTCAGTCATATCTTCCCGACTCTTCAGGAACCCATGGACTGCAGCCTACCAGGCTCCTCCATCCATGGGATTTTCCAGGCAAGAGTACTGGAGTGGGTTGCCATTGCCTTCTCTGAAACAATATGTATATATATAATCATATATAAGGAGAGAGACTGTGAGAGTAAGAGAGACATTGACTCTTAGTTGCTAGACTTAATTTCTAAACAGGAAAGTTTGCTTTTGTCAGGTGTTTTGCCATTGGGTGGAGAGATTTTACCTTACAAAATTAATTGTATAAAACTGTGCAGTTAACTATATACTTTCAAAATAAAGTGTAATTCACATTTATGGAGACTTGACTGTAAAATAAGTATATTAACAAGTGTTCAATCTCACTATTTATCAAGAAATTAAAACTTTCTGGAGGTAAAATTTAACACCATATTATTTCACTATTTTTTTTGAAGTAGTACAAATTCTATTTTAAAATTAAATTTGCTAATACCTGGAAAAAGTGAGAGAACAAATACTCTGTTCCAACAATCCCAATTCTATGTGGGTTTACCTTTAAGGAATCCATGAACTAGGATATATATGAAGAAATATAGACTACAGCACAACATCTATCATCCCAGGGCAGAAAAAAACCTAAGAATTCCTCATTGGAGGGTAGAAAAGCTGTAGATTATGAACACAATGCAGTACTATGCAATAAGTGAAGTGAATGTAAACATAAGGCTAAGTATGAATAAAGATTATTTGATAGCAAAGAAATGGTATGGTATGGACCTAACAGAAGCAGAAGATATTAAAAAGAGGTGGCAAGAATACACAGAAGAACTATACAAAAAAAGATCTTCATGACCCAGAAAACCACGATGGTGTGATCACTCACCTAGAGCCAGACATCTTGGAATGCAAAGCCAAGTGGGCCTTAGAAAGCATCACTACAAACAAAGCTAGTGGAGGTGATGGAATTCCAGTTGAGCTATTTCAAATCCTAAAAGAGGATGCTGTGAAAGTGCTGCACTCAATTTGCCAGCAAATTTGGAAAACTCGGCAGTGGCCACAGGACTGAAAGAGGTAAGTTTTCATTCCAATGCCAAAGAAAGGCAATCCCAAAGAATGTTCAAACTACCACACAATAGCAATAATTTCACACCCTAGCAAAGAAATGCTCAAAATTCTCCAAGCCAGGCTTCAACAGTACGTGAACCATGAACTTCCAGACATTCAAGCTGGATTTAGAAAAGGCAGAAGAACCAGAGGTCAAATTGTCAACATCTACTGGGTCATCACAAAAGCAAGAGAGTTCCAGAAAAGTATCTACTTCTGCTTTATTGACTAAGCCAAAGCCTTTGATTGTGTGGATCACAATAAACTGTGGAAAATTCTAAAAGAGATGGGAATACTAGACCACCTGACTTGCCTCTTGAGAAACCTGTAGGCAGGTCAGGAAGCAACAGTTAGAACCAGATGTGGAACAACAGACTGGTTCCAAATTGGGAAAGGAGTACATCAAGGCTGTATATTGTCACCCTGCTTATTTAATTTATGCAGAGTATATCACATGAAATGCGGGGCTGGATGAAGCACAAGCTGGAATCAAGATTGCTGGGAGAAATATCAATAACTTCAGATATGTAGATGACACCACCCTTATGGCAGAAAGCGAAGAACTAAAGAGCCTCTTGATGAAAGTGAAAGAAGAGAGTGAAAAAAACTGGCTTAAAACACAACATTCATAAAACTAAGAACATGACATCTAGTCCCATCACTTCATGGCAAATAGATGGGGAAGCAATGGAAACAGTTAAAGACTGTATTTTGGGGCTCCAAAATCACTCCAGATGGTGACTGCAGTCATGAAATTAAAAGATGCTTGTTCTTTGGAAGAAAAGCTATCACCAACCTAGACAGCATACTAAAAAGCAGAGACATTACTTTGCCAACAAAGGTACGTCTCGGTAAAGCTATTGTTTTTCCATTAGTTATTTATGAGTGTGAGAGTTGAACTATAAAGAAAGCTGAGCACTGAAGAATTGATTCTTTTGAACTGTGGTGTTGGAGAAGACTCTTGAGAGTCTGTTGTACTGCAAGAAGTTCAAACCGGTCAATCCTAAAGGAAATCAACCCTGAATATTAATTGGAAGGACTGAAGCTGAAGCTCCAATACTTTGGCCACCTGATGCGAAGAGCGGACTCTTTCAAAAAGACCCTGATGCTGGAAAAGATTGAGGGCAGGAGGAGAAGGGGACGACAGAGGATGAGATGGTTGGATGGCATCACCAACTCAATGGACATGAGTTTGAGCTAACTCCAGGAGATGGTGAAGGACAGGAATGCCTGGTATGCTGCAGTCCCTAGTGTTGCAAAGAGTCAGACATGATTTTGAGACTGAACAACAACAACAATATTTTCAGTGGAGTAAGGAATTTGCTTCTAGGTCTATGGAATTTGATATTTATAGTATATCTGAACCATATAAAATATATATCATTTATTTTTAGAACTGCATATTTAAAATGCAAATATATATATATATATATATTTTTTAATTTTTTTATTAGTTGGAGGCTAATTGCTTCACAACATTTCAGTGGGTTTTGTCATACATTGATATGAATCAGCCATAGATTTACACTTATTCCCCATCCCGATCCCCCCTCCCATCTCCCTCTCCACCCGATTCCTCTGGGTCTTCCCAGTGCACCAGGCCCGAGCACTTGTCTCATGCATCCCACCTGGGCTGGTGATCTGTTTCACCATAGATAGTATACATGCTGTTCTTTTGAAACATCCCACCCTCACCTTCTCCCACAGAGTTCAAAAGTCTGTTCTGTATTTCTGTGTCTCTTTTTCTGTTTTGCATATAGGGTTATCGTTATCACCTTTCTAAATTCCATATATATGTGTTAGTATGCTGTAATGTTCTTTATCTTTCTGGCTTACTTCACTCTGTATAAGGGGCTCCAGTTTCATCCATCTCATTAGGACTGGTTCAAATGAATTCTTTTTGACGGCTGAGTAAAATTCCATGGTGTATATGTACCACAGCTTCCTTATCCATTCATCTGCTGATGGGCATCTAGGTTGCTTCCATGTCCTGGCTATATATATATTTTTATGATTGTACTTATAGAACAATGGTTATAATTGGGAAATAGTTGAAGTACTAGGGCGTCTTGACAACATGCTTTAATTACCATTGTTTCTTAATTTAAACATATGAATAATGTTAAAATGTGCACCTACTAAATGATGCACCATTTCAGTGTGGTAGGTCCATTTAAAATTTTATAATCTCAAAGCATATAATTACTTTCACCTTTCATAAGAATTCCCAGTTTCTTTCTCTACATTTTCTAAATTTTTATCTTATTTAAGAATATAGTCTACAGAAGGTATTTCCCCAGAGTAATCATATAAGAGAAACACTCAAGTGACAGGCTAGAACAATTTCAAAAGTAAACTTCACCTCACATACAATTACAGTTGACTCTTGAACAATACTGGAGGTGGGGTGCCATCACTTCAGGCAGTGAAAAATTGCATTACAACTTTATAGCTTGCCTCCCATACCCTTTATTCAGTATTCACAGATTCAACCAACAGTGGATCATGTAGTACTATAGTATATATTTATTGAATAAAACCTTTGTGTAAGTACACCCACACAAACCTGTGTTATTCAAGGGTCAACTATAACTGCAAATGATATTTAAAAATGAAAGTGGCTGAAAAGGATATTGTCATTGAAGTCAGTGAAAAAGATGACCTTCTGATGTGGACGTTCTCAATTCTTTAGAAAGGTAAAGAGATTTCAAGTAATTGAGAACCAAGAAGAGAAGTATGATTAGACTCAACATTATGCAGTCAATATCAACGTTAGCAAGAGTCCCTTCACAACAGTGTTGGGCATGGGTGCTAATACAGAGTACATTGAAGAGGAGAGAAGAAAGCTTTCCTAGAGACATTTGACTGTACTTACTCTATTAAAGGTGCTTCCCTGGTGGCTCAGATGGTAAAGAATTTGCCTGCAATGCAGGAGGCCTGGGTTCCATCCCTGGGTCGGGAAGATCCCTTGGAGAAGGGGATGGCAACCCACTCCAGTATTCTCGCCTGGAGAATCCCATGGACAGAGGAGCCTGGCGGGCTACAGCCCATGGGGTCACAAAGAGTCGGACACGACTGAGTGACTAATGCCTTCATGCTTTCACTCTATTAAAGGGCCTTCTGGTGACTCGGGGTAAAGAACACACATGGAACGTGAGACACCCACCTTCAATCTCTGAGTCGGTAAGATATCCTGGAGAAGGAAATGACAACCCTCTCCAGTATTCTTGCCTGGAGAATCCGATGGACAGAAGTGCCTCGCGGGCTACAGTCCATGGGGTCGCGAAGAGTCCGACATGACTGAAGCGACTTAGCACGCAGGCACGCAACACACTTTCATTCAATTAAAAACTTGAGGATTAAGCCCATCAGTCTGTTCAGAAGTTTTCTAGGTAGTTCTGAACATGTTCAAGTTTGGAAAATGCTGTTAAAAATATATTTATATAGATGCAGGCCACACCAAATTTTGGGAAAATATTTATAAGCAGATAATACATAAATATATGAAAAGAAGTAATAACAGAGTATGATCCCTTGAGAGTTTATGTTTAATGTAAGTAATGGTGAGATCCATTGTATTTCTAAATTGAGGTGGGCTAATTAATAAAGGTATTACTGGAAAAGAGATAAAGAAATCCATATCCCACTGTGTTTTGTGTGATAAATAACTGATGTTTCTTGGTAACATCAACAGTTGGTACAGTAAAGAAATGAGTGATCCAAATACTCCTCAGTGGATGTGGGAAGTAACCAGTATAGGAGAAGATGACAAAGCTGGAGGGAGAGAAGTTAACACTGCAGGTGAACTGAACTTCTGGACGGCAGGGATATTTACCAGAAGTGGGGAGGGCAAAGACTTGGGAGTTGCATTGGGAAGCAAGGAGAACCGCCGTCTATGTGGTGAACTATTTAGAATTTGTATTACAAGTGCTTCAAACTGAGATGGCTTTTAGGAAAAGGTTGATTGAAAAAGACTTAAATGAGGAAAGTTGGATGAAACAATAAAAAATAATGACAATGAAAAATTAAATTTTAATAACCATAAATTCTAATTTCCAGTGGTGTAATACAATTTTTTTATTTAAAAACAAAAAGCAAGGGAGTAGATTATAGGCTGTGTGTAGCACAAGGGAAACCATCGAGTAGAAGATGGAGAAAAAAATGAAGAAGCTTGAAAAGCATGAATGGCATGTTGAGAATCAGAAAAACAAAAATTTGAGTTTATAAAGCTGCTTCTGAAGGAAAAGGAAAACAACTGCATTTATTTTCAGGTGAGGAAGTGAGTCAACAGTTGAAAGAATTGGCTGAAGTGTTCCTTAGTAACTGCAGGCCCTAAAAGTTACAGCAAGTATGCTAACTAGAAGTAAAGAGAAAAGGAGCAGAAGAAGGAGAGTGTTTCAGTGAGGTTAGGAGGGAGGCAGGCACAGAAAGCCTTTGGCAATGGCTAAAGCAAGTCTACACATATTTTCCATAGCATGTTTGGCATTTTTTTAAAATTCACACAGCGTCAACACACTGAACTCCTTCCCAATTGAATTGGTGTCCATGGGGAAAATTTACTTTAAACAAACCAAAAGTAAGATGTATTGAAAACATATGTATGTATTAAAATGTATTAAAATATTGTATGATTGTTATTAGAGTCAGGTTAATGTCCATAGAGCGATGAAGGGATAATACCATAGGCTGTATAATGACTATACGACCTTTTAATTCTAATATATTCCAATATATTAAGCCCTGAATAACAACCATCTCCTCTCCCTGCAACTGTCAACATCTATATTTACTTCTTATGTTGATAGATACAATAATTATAAAATAATTAATCTGTTCATAGACTTAGACTTTAGAATGCAATTTTCATATACGTGTAAGTGTATATATATGTTCTCTTTCTTTTCTTAGAAGTAAAGCTATAATACATAATTTAAATGAAAAAAAAACCCAAGTCCCTCACTTTTGTTATAAATGGTCTATTGCCCCTCTTACACCACACACATTATTTATTACAATAAATTGTACTGTAATTTTTTTTTGCATTATGCACAAATGTTTGAAGAATGAATGAATAAATACCTAAGCAAGCGAATGAATCTTTGCAAATGTGATTTATAACTTAATTGCTGTAATTATAGTGGCTTTGGTCTCTGAATTTCTAATTGGGAATATATATTTTGAAATAAACCTTGAAAATAGGCATTGTGTGGTATATTACTGCCTGGAACGTTCAGTCAATTTAACTTTAATGCCATGGCTGATGATGTAGCTTCCATTTGGTTAAGCAGTTTATTAACTACAATCTCCTTAATTCGAAGGTGTATGCCAAACCTCTCTCTGTCTAGATTTAGGATCGAGTGGGAAAGAGTTAAATGACGTTCAGAAGGAAAAGAAACAAGCTATTCACAATTCAATAAATATTGTTCAGTACAGCTAAAGCAGTTTTTACATGAATGCCTTCAGAATCCACTGTAATAAAAATTATAAAGGATGATTTTAAGTTTGTATGTATTTTCTAACCTAAGGCAGGTCAATATTTTGTAATAAACTTCAGTCACTTGCTTTGTCTTTTAGAAAAAAAAATTCTGAGGATTTTCTAAAACATTATCAGAAAAGTTAGTCACAGAATTAGAACTTTATGTAAACAAAATCTGTAAAAAAAAAAAAACTTTATATAGATCTATTTATAAATTTTAATTATTAATTGTATTAAAAGAATAATTTGAGCATTTGAGCTTTAAAGTCAGGTATTACATTGCCCTTCAAAAAGGGAGGCTTTTTATAAACAAGAGTCTTTGTGAAAAGCAAATTATGTAATACAAACTTACCTTGATTTTTTCTCTTTTTCAGGGGATTGGTGGTATTGCAGTGCTTCCCTGGTGGCTCAGAAGTAAAGAATCTGCCTGCTAATGCAAGAGATGCAGGAGAGGCAGGTTCAATCCCTAGGTCGAGATCACCTGGACGAGGACATGGCAACCCACTCCAGTATTCTTGCCTGGAGAATCCCATGGACAGAGGAGCCTGGCAGGCTAGATATAGTCTATGGGTTGCAAAACAGTACACGACTTAGCGACTAAACAACTTTCTTAAATCAATTATTGACTATTTATAACATACTAAAGTAGTTTAAAAATAATTCTGAAGATTGTTTACTCATTTCTGGCAGGCCACAGTCCATGGGGTCACAAAGAGTCGGACACGACTGAGCGACTAAATCAACCAACCAACCATGGGTTATCACAGTTGGGAAAACAGTCACTCTTCTCCAGAAAACAAGCAATACCTCTTCACTTATTCCGTGTGTTTTATAAAGAACATGACTTATCGGAGAATAGGTGCAGAGGCACAGCAGATGAGATGACTTGCGTGTAGGTAAGGGTTTGAAAAATAAGATGGAACAGAGGAGTCCTGCATCAGTACTGGATCAGAAATGCTGACATAACTCCAGGAGCAGTCTCATGAATTCTACTGTTAGTTCCTTGGAAAAGAGAAATGACTATAATCACTTTTTACCTCATCCAAGAGAGTTTACACCTCTGTCTGTCTTTGACTGTAGCTCCCTGGAGTCAGAGCTCATTATTTCACTGCATGAAAGAAAAAAAAAATGGCTATCTAACTGATGAAATAGGATTCATAATTTATGGCAAAATAAGAAAAAATATAAACCTCAATTTTTCTCTACCCATTTGGGCCTCCTTTTTCCCTTTACTGTGCATTCTGCACCTCCATTAACTAGATTTCTGTAGGAATAGCACTCCTTTGCAATCTTACAAAGGGTCATGATTACCCACTACTCATTTTACACAAGAAGATCTGGATTGTGTAAACTGGAAGTACGTCACTTGATATATAATACTTTGTCTCAAAAACATATGTCACTGTAATTCTACCTGTAATAAGTGAAACAGTCTTCAGAGATTTCTTTTTTTCTTTTTTTTGTAGTTCTAGAGTATAAGATTTTATTTTATTCTTTTTTTTTTTTCCAGAGATTTCTGAAAGACTGTGTCTGGGCTATAATCCACAGGTTACATCAAATAAAATTATCTATATCTTTCTTGGGCTTCCCTGATGGCTCAGTGGTATAGAACACACCTGCTAATGCAGGACATGTGGTTTTGATCCCGGGGTGAGGAAGATCCCCTGGAGAAGGAAGTGGCAACCCACTCCAGTATTCTTGCCTGGGAAATCCCATGGACAGAGGAGCATGGCAGGCTAGATATAGTCTATGGGGTTGCAAAACAGTACACGACTTAGCGACTAAACAACTTTCTTAAATCAATTATTGACTTTATTTATAACATACTAAAGTAGTTTAAAAATAATTCTGAAGATTGTTTACTCATTCCTCAAATATATTTTTCTGATATTGTTTTTTAACATTTTCTAAGAAAAAGTTTTAAGTCAGATTTGGATTTGCCTATCTGGCAATATGATTTAGGCATGCCTATACACAGAAGAACTGTATAAAATAGAACTTCACGACCCAGATAATCATGATAGTGTGATCACTCACCTAGAGTCAGACATCCTGGAATGTGAAGTCAAGTGGGACTTAGGAAGCATCACTACAAACAAAGCTAGTGGAGGTGATGGAATTCCAGTTGAGCTATTTCAAATCCTGAAAGATGATGCTGTGAAGGTGCTGCACTCAATATGCCAGCAAATTTGGAAAACTCAGCAGTGGCCACAGGACTGGAAAAGGTCAGTTTTCATTCCAATCCCAAAGAAAGGCAATACCAAAGAATGCTCAGACTACCACACAATTGCACTCATCTCACATGCTAGTAAAATAATGCTCAAAGTTCTCCAAGCCAGGCTTCAGCAATACGTGAACCATGAACTTCCCGATGTTCAAGCTGGTTTTACAAAAGGCAGAGGAACCAGAGATCAAATTGCCAACATCCACTGGATCATGGAAAAAGCAAGAGAGCTCCAGAAAAACATCTATTTCTGCTTTATTGACTATGCCAAAGCCTTTGACTGTGTGCATCACAATAAACTGTGGAAAATTCTGAAAGAGATGGGAATACCAGATCACCTGACCTACCTCCTGAGAAATCTGTATGCAGGTCAGGAAGCAATAGTTAGAACTGGACATGGAAGAACAGACTGGTTCCAAATAGGAAAAGGAGTATGTCAAGGCTGTATATTGTCACCCTGCTTATTTAACTTATATGCAGAGGACATCATGAGAAATGCTGGACTGGAAGAAGCACAAGCTAGAATCAAGATTGCTGGGAGAAATATCAATAACCTCAGATACGCAGATAACACCACCCTTGTGGCAGAAAGTGAAGAGGAACTAAAAAGCCTCTTGATGAAAGTGAAAGAGAAGAGTGAAAAAGTTGGCTTAAAGCTCAACATTCAGAAAACTAAGATCATGGCATCTGGTCCCATCACTTCATGGCAAATAGATGGGGAAACAGTGTAAACAGTGTCAGACTTAATTTTTTTGGGCTCCAAAATCACTGCAGATGGTGATTGCAGCCATGAAATTTAAAGACACTTACTCCTTGGAAGGAAAGTTATGACCAACATAGACAGAATTTTAAAAAGCAGAGACATTACTTGGCCAAGAAAAGTCCATCTAGTCAAGGCTATGGTTTTTCCAGAGGTCATGTATGGATGTGAGAGTTGGACTGTGAAGAAAGCTGAGCACCAAAAAATTGATGCTTTTGAACTGTGGTGTTGGAGAAGACTCTTGAGAGTCCCTTGGACTGCAAGGAGACCCAGCCAGTCCATCCTAAAGGAGATCAGTCCTGGGTGTTCATTGGAAGGACTGATGCTGAAGCTGAAACTCCAATACTTTGGCCATCTCATGCGAAGAGTTGACTCATTGGAAAAGACCCTGATGCCAGGAGGGATTGGGGCAGGAGGAGAAGGGGACGACAGAGGATGAGATGGCTGGATGGCATCACCAACTTGATTGGCATGAGTTTGAATAAACTCCAGGAGTTGGTGATGGACAGGGAGGCCTGGCGTGCTGCGATTCATGGGGTCACAAAGAGTCTGACATGACTGAGTGACTGAACTGAACTGATGTGCTTTTGCATATAGCATCATTAATTCTTGTAGAATACATATGGAGTGGGTATTGTTAGCACCTGATTTTACAGGCAAAGTAACTAATGCTTAGCGATATTAAGTAAATTGCTTAAAACCAACTTTATTAAAATGTTTTATAAATTCATGTATCTCCATTTTAAACATAAGCCTCATGATTAAGAAGTCTCCCTTTTTCTTTAATATAATTTTGGCTAGTGTTTCACAATTTCATGGAGACAAAGATCTGTGATATTCTGTAAATGAATTTTGATACTTAGAGACAAAATGTATTTATAGTGAGGTGCCAGAGTCATTCAGAGAAGGAAACTACAAGTGTGAAATTAAAATTCAACCCTTTCCTACCCAGGCAAAAACGGTTGAATCACTCTCTACCTGACAGAACACTTAAAAACAGAGTGGCATTGTTCATGACAAAATGATGATGTTTATCTATACTGACTTTGCACATACACATAGTAATTTTTATTTACTCAATGTTTTCCCTTCTGATGATAGAAATTTATTGAAAGTAAAATCACACACATCTTGGTTACTTTTTTTAATTTCACCTAGGTGAAATCTTTGCTGTTTTGCTGTGAATCTCTTCCCATGAGATCCAGTTAAAAAGTACATTATTGCCTAAATGTAAAATATTTTGCATTAAAATAATATCTTTAAAATTTTTTTATTGCTTCTTAAAGACTTTTCAATGTATCCTGTACTAAGCTGTAAACCAGTTTGTTTTAATAAAATGCGTACTTAGTATCATCTGGCAGGACAATTTCTCAGTTGGACCTCTGATTCCTTACATGTTAAGCTCTGCCCAGCTCTGATAACTGCATATTTCCCCACTTTGAAATGCTTTTAATTTTCTTTTCACCAATTTACTTATACTCCCTATTTAACTTCACTTGAAGCTTTACTAATTCAGGCATCCCTTTACTAATTATACCAAATCCATAAACAGTCATTATACTTTACACTACTTGACTCTTGACAAATTAAAGCATTTGTGATTTTTTTTTCTCTTGCTAAACCATATGCTCATTGAAATCAACATGACATCTACATTGTCTTTCTTTGAGGTTACAAAGTTACAAAAGCACTTAATATACAGTAGGGACAAATAACTATTCTCAACAATATGTGTGACCATTATAAATTCTTAATACATGACAGATAATTAATTGGAAACCATATAGATGACATGAATGTGATGTTTAAATATAGGCTCCTGTGTTCATGGAATTTTTCAGGCAAGAATATTGGAGTGGATTGCCATTTCGTATTTCAGGGAATCTTTCTGACCCAGGGATTGAACTCGCGTCTGTTCCATCTCCTGCACTAGCAGATGGATTCTTTACCATGCAACATGGTTGTTCAAATAACTTGGGATTCTGTAGCACTGGGTTACACCCATGGCCTACATTGCATAATTTTTATGATTTACCCATATATTATGTCCAGTTTTTGATCAATAATATAATATTTTCCTCTTTCTTACTATTTCCCCCAAAGTTTCAATCAGACAATATTTATAAAGTGTTTTTCCCAATATAAAAGTAAATTTTCAGTTAATTATTAGTTATTGTCATTGTATTCTAAGAAACATAGATTTATTTTACAATAAGCAGAGAGGAAAGTAGTGCATATGTTATGAAAGTAACTGCATAGATAATAATATCAAAATCTGAAAAAAATTAGTATTAAGGTTTAGCTTATGTTTAAGCAAATTGAGAAGATACTTGGAGCTGATTTTGTCTTGTATTTTTATTTTTGCTCTTTGTTTTTACTTCATTTTGTTTCTTTCGACTCCTTTTTCTCTTTCCCTACTGTCTTGATTTCTTTTAAATCAGAAAAAAATATATATTGATCCTGCAGGGTATCTAAGGAATAAATTATTTGAATTCAATGCATGGCATAGAGAGACCTCCAGCTGATACATGTTATTGCTTCAGGTGAAAAGCTTGATTACTCTCATAAAAAGAATGAAAGGACAATAATGAGGGAATCACTTTCACTGGCAGCCTATGGCTCCCGGGTTTGCATACATAGCATAATATAAAAAAGCAAAAATATAGAAGAATGTTTCAGAATGTGGGTTGGCTTGGAAAGAAGCCAAGGTAAGTGGCAGAAGTAGAACAGAGATGTCAGGCCAGCAGCTTGACCAATTTGCGTCTTCATTTCCCAGTGATATATAGAGTGGATTATAAAGTATATGCTGTGTACACTATACCTACCTTATCTCCCTCACTCACTGTTTTTTAGCTAAGTTAATTAACTTCTTATATTTTCAAACATTAACCAGAAGTATCAAGTTGTTCAAGTACAAGTCACTTGCTCATTTGTAAGTACGGGTTCTTTGACTTACATATTAACTCCTCTTAAGTGGCTTAAGTCACTTAAATTAGCATCATCAGCATGGATATAATGTGTGTGTGTAAGAGAGAGAAAGGTAGATAGAGAGGAAGGGAGAGAGATAAGAAGCTTAGTACCTTGGTTTAGCTGCTGCTGCTGCTAAGTCACTTCAGTTGTGTCCGACTCTGTGCGACCCCATAGAAGGCAGCCCACCAGGCTCCTCTGTCCCTGAGATTCTCCAGGCAAGAACACTGGAGTCGGTTGCCGTTTCCTTCTCCTAGTACCCAATATTTGGCACTACTGGTGAAGAACCTCCTTGCCGATGCAGGAGATGTTTGATCCCTGGAGAATCCCATGGAAAGAGGAGCCTGACAGGCTACAGTCCAAAGGGTTGCATAGTGTCAGACAAAACTGAAGTGAGTTAGCATATATAAAATAGCTCCAAGTTTCATTTAGAAGGCATAATGTAAACATGTTTTCAATTATAATTGCTTTTTAATGGCATAAACTGCTCCAATGTATTACAATAATAAAAATAAATGCTACAAACATATTTATACCAAACAATCCCATTTTTTACACAAGTTAATAGTCACATCTTTTTAAGAGCCTACTACAAAGAGAAACCAATGGACAACTTTGTACAACTTTGTATCCATACAATGATCAAATCTCTACATAAGTGTAGCCTTCACCTTTGATAGAAAGGTAAACTTCAGAAAGATGCTAAAATTACTATTTTTCACTGTGGAACTGAATATTAGCCAGGGCAAACTCACTGAACCTCAACCAACTTGTATATTAGGAAATGAAACTGTCTAAGGCAGTTTTAGGTATTGATAAACAGGCACTGTTACTCTAGGATGAATTTATTGTTCACTCATCTTTTTCCCATTATCCACTGCACACATGTCTCTTATGGCTGTTACTATAGAGTGTCTCAGTTATTTATGCATCTGTATCAACAAAAGTATGATGTGTTCCCCAAGGCTGGAGCTATCATCTGCTTCTGCATCTTCAGTACCTACTTCATTAAGTACCCAGTAAACAGTGCTGTTCAGAGAAAGAGTTTATGTAGATTAGTCAACTAAGAAATTGATTTAGTACATTTCAGGCAATAGACTTGAAGATTGAAAAGTAAGTAAGTAAGTGTTAGTCACTAAGTCGTGCCCGACTCTTTGCGTGCCCATAGACTGCAGCCGACCAGGCTCCTCTGTCCATGAGATTTTCCAGGCAAGGATACTGGAGTGGGTTTCCGTTTCCTTCTTCAGGTATCTTCCAACCCAAGGATCGAACTCAGGTCTCCTACACTGCAGGCAGATTCTTTACCAACTGAGCTACAAGGGAAGCCCCAGGATTTAAAAAAGATGGCCAATTTAGGAAATCAGTCTTGAATATTCAATGGAAGGACTGATGCTGAAGCTGAAGCTCCAATACTTTGGCCACCTGATGCGAAGAATTGACTCATTGGAAAGACCCTGATGCTGGGAAAGATTGAAGACAGGAGGAGGAGACAACAAAGGATGAGATGGTTGGATGACATCATCAACTCAATGGATATGAGTTTGAGCAAGCTCTGGGAGTTGGTGGTGGACAGGGAAGCCTGGTGTGCTGCAGTCCGTGGGGTCGCAAAGCATTGGACATGACTGAGCAACTGAACTGAACTGAGAAGGGAACACTCCATGAGCACTTGCTTTCAGCACTTCCCTCATACTATTACTACTGGGAAACTCAGAAATTAAAGAATAACTGTACCACACACCAACTGGGCTTATTTGATTCTGATGACAAGAAAGATGCACTGTGTAAAACATCTTTGTCAGCATGAGACTGTCTTTTCACAATTTGGCTGTGTTAAGAGTTGTTTCTTTTGAAATGGAAATGAGCTCATTATTTATCAACTCTTGCAGAGTTCTACTTAATTCCAAAAGTTACATCAATGATATTTTCAACTACACTTTGAATTGTCCTTATGAAACCATTTTGTGTTCTTTAGTTCTTTAACCTGAATAATATTTACTCATTTTTCTCTCATGCATAAGTTGCATAAGTTTGTTTCAATTCTGGAAGCAAAAGAGATGCTCAGGTTGAGATTGTTTCCAGGCACCGAATATGTGTCAACTATTGATTAGAATCCATAGATATCTAGTGAAGTTATCTAACTAAGTTTAAAATTTAGTAAGGCATATACATCATTTAAAAGGAGGGCATAGCAACCCACTCCAGTATTCTTGCCTGGGGATCCCCATGGACAGAGGAGACTGGTGGGCTACAGTCCGTGGGGTCACAAAGAGTCGAACACAACCGAGGGACTAAGCACTGCACACATATGTCATTTAAACAACAGTGAAATACATGTGATGCAACCCTAAAGTGATAGATTTAAAGGACTTAGAGTACCACTTCAGGCCAACATGTGATAAAAGGGATTAAATTTATTAATATCCTCCTGACTGATATGAACAAAAATCTAGACAAAATATATGATTACACACTTTTCATGGCATTGGTCTCTGGTTAACAAAGAGTAATGAAACAAACAAGGTGAGCCCTATGATTGGACAGGCACCGATGCTCTGAGAGAATTTGCTAACCATGGCACAGGAGGCGGGACATTAGATGAGCCCAGCCAAGTACCAAATCAGAGTAGATAAAGGTCTGGGGTGACTAAGGTGTATAAAGTCACAAAGCAGAGTAATAAAAAGAAGAAATTTGTACAAAGAGAGAAATCTGGAGATCCATATATGGTCACCCTCCAGAATTCAGTAAAGTACTTGTCATACAATCATATGAAGAAATCACCCAAGACCAAGAGAAGAACATCTAAAATGATTAAAGAACCATCTTATGCATTTGCAAAAGACTACGAACAGCACCTATTCCTCTCAGCCAAAGTAGAGTGGTATATAATTCAAGGCTTATTGAGTAGACTATTTAAACTTAGCCTAGACTAAATTCTTCTCTGTTATTGCCTAACAAAGCTTAATAGCAAGCCCCAGTGTGGGGAAATAACTACTCCCATGCAACTTCCACTGCAGGGGGACACAGGTTTGATCCCTGGTGGGGGAAGTTCCACATGCAATACATTGTGGCCAAAAAAAAAAAAAAGCATAAAGTCCAAATTGAAGTCTGAAGTTACAACTTTAAATTTTAACATATTTGATTGCTTTCTTTGATGTTTTATTTTAATGACCATGTAGACAAAGTAAATTATAGAGTTTAGCTACAGGCTGAGTTTCAGTGGTGACTGAGGAAAAGGGAGACAAGTGACTTCATATAATTGCAGCCAAATAACTGTTGTTATGTTACCAATTTTAGTCTGGACATAGAGGAAAAAAAAGAGTATAATATTAATTTGGGGGGAAAAAAAGGTGTTGGAATCAATGAAAATATATGTTATGATTCTTGTGAGATCTAGTGGTACAATTTTGATAAAGTGACCTGAAAAAAGAGACCTGATAACAGAGCTGACAAAGTGACCCAAAAAGAATAGTATAAACAGTGAGATATTTCAAAGCATACTGTTAAAGAGAGTTTGATTTATTTGATGACAAGATTCATAGTGGAACTATGAAAGAACTGATGAAGTGAACAGAAGAAATAGTCATTAGTTAAGAGGGCAGTTAGCAAAAGAACAGCTGATCCAATTACATGGTTGATGTTACGTGGAAATAACCCATTTGTGGATGAATTTTGAATGGAGATGATTGTGAATGGTTGGAGCTTCTATAGAAGGCAAGTTTTATCTAGTTGAATCGCATGATGGAATTCACTGAGATTGTTGTACAACTAGTCCTCCAGGTTCAAAGTTGAATATTTTTCTCTGGGTGTGTGTATGTGCTCAATCACAGTGCCTCTGCAGCCCCATGGATTGTAGCCCACCAAGCTCCTCTGCTCATGGAATTTTCCAGGCAAGAAAAATTTTATGTTAATTTTATTATTAATTTTAATAATTTATATTATTTATTAATATTATTAATTAATATCATATTGATATTAATATCATTTTAAATAATTTATATTACTATATTGGTTTTTATTCCAACTGCGATTAATCTCTTTTTCCTCTCAGACTTTAAGGATAGCACATAGTGAACTCACTTGCAAATCTACAAACAATTCAAAAGTTGATAAAAACTTTCCAGATGAAATTCCTATGTGATCTGCCAGCACTCAGTGTGAAAGAGCGTTAGTGGCATTTATATGAAAAGTCTTTCAAGTCAATGACAGAACTAGGCCAGAAGCAATGAGAATAAATTAAGTGATAGAGGATGTTCAATGGTCATCTGAAACTATGGTATAAAAGCTGCTAGCAGTTCTTTTCTCTTTCACATGGAGAAACAGAAAACAAAAATCTACTCTTCATTTTTTGAGGATGCAAAACTGTTACATTTGTGCTTTTATCCTATCAGAGTTGATACAGACAAAAATGTGCTTCATATATTTTATTTGATACAAATAAAAGTCTCAAGTTAGATTACAATCATTTGAACATAGTGAAAACTAATGCATAGAAAATAAAACTTGAGATGGTATTCAATATACTTAATTTTTTACTGTTTTATTCTATTGAATAGTTCTAAACTTGGCATCTGAATGTATCCACTCCTTTAGATAGATAGAAACATAGATAAACAGATAAAGTAAAAAAAAAACAAAAACAAAAAACAGATAAAGTATAATGGATCTGACCCAACCCTGAAAAAGCCCACTTAATAACTCATTTATTTGCTTTATGTTTTCCATATATCTTACCCTTTTGCCTTAAGAAAATCCCCTTTTCAGGGAGCTCATTATATAGGGGTTATCCTATCCCTTATGCCTTGTTCCCAACAAATTCTACTACCCTTACATAATTTCTCAAATGTAATTATGCAATTATGTCATCATTTTTCCTTAATTGTTGTAACTGTGAGTTAGATTTCCATCAGCTGGTCCTCTACTTCAGGTTCACAAAATTTTTATACTTTCTTTTTCCTTTATCAATTAGGCATCCATATCTGATATTCACTATATTTTAGCACCTTATCTCACATATTTTTATGCCTTTATGGCCCAATAACCTACATTTACTTTAGTACCAGAGTATTTTCAGGAATTTTTGAGTCATAAATTGGATTGTAACACCAAGTAGTTTGATTTTGATGATATCTGCTTGCTATCTTTGATTATGAAGGCATCAATAAAATATTTTACAACTAATAGTGGCTACAATTTTAGTAAGCTTGTACATGTTTTATGATACATTTCCTAAATATTGCAACATAAGAAAGAAAGGAAATGTTTTATTTTGAATTTTCACATATTAAGGATCACAGGCTCAGAGATATTAAATAATACAATATGCCTAAGTTTATATATATAGCAAGTAGTGGAAAGCAGAGTTGACTCCGATTCATTACTTATGGCCTATGCTTATTTCATGTCTTCATATTGCCTATGAAAATATTTTCAGAAAAGATCATAAAATAGGCACAAAATGTTTTGTTTGCTGATATTCAAAAAATTCATTTTGATTTTTGCTAATGGCTTTTCTAGCACACATTGTGAGTTTATATTATTTATTTATTTATATACCTTTGTCTGTCTTGATTGTGAGCCAACCAAGAGTATTAGATAACCATCAAACAAAACTAAAAAATAATTACTGAAATCATTTCACGGCATTATGCATTTTCTCTGTGTCATATGTTTCTGGTGACTCCCCCTGCCACAGTTTTGCTGAGAGTAATTGCATATAACATTGTATAAGTTTAAGGTGATTTGATACAAATTTGTATAGTGAAATGATTACCACAACAGTGTTAATTAAAGATCACCTCACATAATTACATAATTTTATGTGTGTGTGGTAGGAATATTTAAGATATACTCTCAGCAACTTTCAAGTATATAATACAGTATTATTAATTATAATCACTATGCTATTGATTAAGCCATAAATTTCATTTTTCTTATAACTGGAAACCTCTATTCTTTGACCAATATTTTTCCATTTCCTTCACCTTCCAGTCCCCGATAACCAGTCATTGACTGTTTCTATGAGTCTGGCTACTTTTTATGTTCCCTGTAAAAGAGAGATCACATACACTTCCTCTTTCTGACTGACAACACTGTCTAATGCCCTCAAGATTTATCTATGTTGCTGCAAATGACAGCATTTCTTTCATTTTATGTCGGAATAATTTTTTTTGAAGAACTTTTATATTTTTCATGGTGGTTGCACCAATTTACATTCTCACCAACAATGCACACATTTTTTCTTTCCTCTATATCCTTGCCCACACTTGCTGTAACTTTTCATTTTGATTATAGCCATTCTAATGGGTGTGATGCAAAATGATATGCCATTTGATTTGGATTTGTATTTCCCTGATGATTAGTGATGGTGAGCATTTTATCATGTACCTGTTAGCTATTTGTATATTTTCCTTGGAAAAAATGTCTCTTCATGTTCTCTGCTGGGGGCATTTTTGAATGATGCCACCATCAAGTATGATTATCTGAGGTCTCATCAGTCAATTAAAAAGTCACTTTTCTCCATTATCCTCTATATGTTTAAAATTAACAAAAGACAGTTGTACTGTTTATGCTAGTAACAAGAAATATATGAGCTCCTTTATTTATTCGGATGTACATTAAACTCAGCACAATGATCTCTAAAATGTTATACTATTGTAACAAATGGTCAACTATGCATTCTTGTGGTTCATGCATCTATTTCAGTGAATCATTTCCTCAAACTTACAATACTTGCTCTCTGACTTTTAGGATACTTTTTTTTTTTCAGATGAATTTAATGTTTTAAAATAAAACACTATTTTCCTTGAGGAAAAGCCTAAATAAAATATTTTTATTTTATGTTATTCATCATGCAGATAGTAGGAATTTTTCTTGGTTCTGAAATTTCATAATTTACATATCTGAATGTCAAGGACTTATAATCAAGACTGGTAAACTTTTAAAAATAAGTTGGAATTAGAAAGGGAAGGAAAAGAATGATTTGTGTATATTCCGCTGCTGCTGCTGCTGCTAAGTCACTTCAGTTGTGTCTGACTCTGTGTGATCCCATAGACAGCAGCCCACCAGGCTCCCCCATCCCTGGGATTCTCCAGGCAAGAACACTGGAGTGAGTTGCCATTTCCTTCTCCAATGTGTGAAAGTGAAAAGTGAAAGTGAAGTCGCTCAGTCGTGTCCGACTCTTAGTGACCCCATTGACTACAGCCTACTAGGCTCCTTCATCCATGGGATTTTCCAGGCAAGAGTACTGGAGTGGGATGCCATTGCCTTCTCCGTATATTCCGCTATACTACCCCTAAAACAACAAGAAAAAGTTATATTCAATTGAGGTAATTTAAGAATTACTTACTGAATACTGGGTGCATGCCAACTGTGGTATGAAGTATACAAATACAAACATATAATTTATATCTCCAGATAGCTCAAGTTCTTCCAAGGGACAAAGGCAAGTAAACAATTACAAACCAATTTGAGGGTATCTTTGTTAACTGAGTTAACAAAGCTTTATTAAAGCCTAGGGGAATTTATATTACTTGGTCACATAGAAGTTATTGAGTCAAATGAACAATCTATTTTTTTTCATTTTTTTCACAAGTAAATTGGATTATGTAACTTTTTAAAAATCTGACCCAAAGTATTCACAATTAAAATGCCATATTCAGGGATGGTATAAATTTTTTACTTTTCTTGATGTAACTCACCAGAGTTATTTTTTATATTCAGAATTTGAATCATTACTAATATAGGAAGCATACATATATTTAGGTTTTCTTTTTTTTTTCTTCGTATGTTCTCTCATATGAAATAGTCTCTGAGTAACCCAGGTTAATTAACTAATCACTGCATTGTCAGCTCTCTACTATGTTCTCTGCTGTATCCTATCACTGACTTGTTCTGGGTTATGATTTATCTTGGGAATTGAAAGCCAAGGCTGGAACAAGCTGAACAGAGTGTTCTATTTCTGTATGAAATGATAGATGTTACTCTTGCCCAGAATGACAACACTTTCCACTGCTCCCAATCTGTAAATTGCTCCATTTGCTTGGCATAATAAGTATACTGATGCATTTAATTCTTTCTACCAGGGCCATGCTGTTCAGTTCCTTTCTGCTAGCCAGATATATCAGAAGTCATAAATTACTCATCAATAAGGAGACAATGTGATCTCTTTTATATGTAAAAGCAGTGTTACAGCCCTGCTGTTACAATTTTGAGTTATTATGTTTTTAAGATTCAAGATTAGAAAAAGATTTGTGGTGATATTTTTACTTTTATCAATGACTTTGTCTTAGCCCAGCAAACATCCTGACAAAATAATTGTGTATAATCAGAGGTATGATCTCTGGAAATGCTTTATTGTTAACATAACTACCACTTCTTCTCAAAATGAGCTTTCATTTCTTTCATTTTTTTCATATATTGCAAATAGATAGTGTTTGTTTTAGATTCACATATTACAAAAATAAAATGACTTAAATATTATATTCAGCTGTGGCACCATATATGATTTTGTTTTCTCTTTTACACATTTCTTTTTTTTTTTTTTTTCTTTACTGAGTACAGATTGCTTTTATAGTTCCCCAAAGAGGAGCAGAGTTGGACCATAAAGAAGGCTGAGCACTGACGAATTGATGCTTTCAAACTGTGCTGGGGAAGATGCTTGAGAGTCCCTTGGGCTACAAAGGGATCAAACCAGTCAATCCTAAAAGAAATCAACCCTGAATTTTCATTGGAAGGATTCATGCTGAAATTGTAGCTCCAGTACTCTGGCACCTGATGCAGAGAGCCAACTCATTGGAAAAGACTTTGATGCTGAGAAAGATTGAGAGCAGGAGAAGAGGGTGACAGAGAATAAGGTGGTTCGATGGCATCACCGACTCAATGGACATGAGTTTGAGCAAACTCCAGGAGATAGTGAAGGACAGGGCAAACTGGCCTGCTGCAATCCATGGAGTTGCTGAGAGCCGGACCTGACTTATCGAGTGAACAACAACAAAAAAGGAGAATGCCTCAAGGGAACAAGGTTTGGAGTGTTTAGTACCAAGCATTACCAGTTTCCCTTATAATCATATGACCTGAATCATATCCAATACTTCTAAGTTAGGAGTGCCGAACTATTACCTACTGGATCAATCCAGTCTGGTACTTCATTTTTAAAAATGTTTTATTGGAGCCATGCCCATCTATTTCCATACTGTTACAGCTGCTTTAGTCTGCAGTGTGGTAACTAAAGCAGACTTTAGTTTAGTTGCCACAAAGACTCTACCGCTTGCTGTCTGCTTACTTGCTCAGTTGTGTCTGACTCTGTGACCCCATGGACTGTAGTCCACCAGGCCCCCCTGTCCATGGGATTCTACAGGCAAGAGTACTGCAGTGGATTGCCATGCCCTCCTACAGGGGATCTTCCCGACCCAGGGACTGAACCCAGGTCTCCCGCATTGCAGGTAGATTTTTTACTGTCTGAGCCACCAGGGAAATATTTATTTCTATGGAATTTACTGAGTTTGTTGACACTGATTCAAGTAAGAGTCAGAAATTATCATTGTTCCTGGTGTTTTTTTAATATCATTTACTTTTAGAAATTCATTGAACTATTTCTACTCTTAATACTCATAGGGTTGTTGAGAAGAGCAAATGAATTAAATAAGTCAATATTTGCAAGCAGTTAAAAATACCTGGGTCATAAGAAGGGCCACATAAGTGTTTCATAAAAAATGCAAATTAATTTAGCATATACAGTAATTCAGAGTGCTAGGTCTCTTAATGTGTATTTAACCAAATTGTGGATGCTAGCAGTGTTCAGAGATTCATTATTAAAATCAAGCATAAACTTGACTATATCAGGCAAGTCATGACAAAGCAGAAACTTGTTCTTTTTACTCTAAAGATAATTTATACATTTAAATAAGAGGATGAAAGACTTTTGACAGATTTTTCAGGTACAAACATATCCTAGAGCAAATAATGCATATTTCTGTCAACTAGTTGCTAGAAGACAATGATAGGTTACTTTTGGAGTTTTCTTCAGTAGACAGTTGAATACATTATATCAAAAATTGGTTATTTGGGGAATATTAAGATTGTTTATATCATGTTCAACCTAAGTGTTTATTTAATGTTAAAGTATTATGATGCTGTGCTTACACACAAAAATAAACATTTTAGCCATAACAAGAAGGAACAGAAAAGTTTCTAAATAATTTTTTTCTTCAAGTGTCTCCTCCTGTTACTAAATTAAGAGGAGACTATCTTTATTCACATAGTTTTATGGAAAGTAGTTTAGAAATGGCTGTGTTTTGGTCTTTGGTGCTTACTTGTGTTGATGACGATAACACATTTTGATCAATGAAAAATGATTTTATGCATACTTTAGTTTCCACATATTTCCTATAAACTGCTTTAGAAACACAATTAGCAAAGTTACCTCTGTACTCATAAAAATCTCATGCTTTTTCTTGCAGTTTAGTGATATGGCATACTTAAGAGTACAAACTACTAAAATATCTATGCAACATTTTGATTAGCCAATTATGAATTGGTTTTTATAGCTTCTATAGCATTTATACAAATATAGATCAAAATAAAATATGTAATCATGATAAACAGTTAACATTTTCATTATGTAGCAGTGAATTTAAGGATAGCATAACATAAAGCAGTGGTTTTATATTTCCTTAAGGAGCAGTGCCCTATTTTGAGGAAAATTTTTGGAATTCTAATAAACACAGGTATTAAAGTGGAGATTCTATGGCTGAAATATGTGCTGGTGCCTAGTCTGTCAGCTATTGTCACAAAAATCTTGTAGAGCAAACCATCTTAAAATTCAGCTATTTTAAGTTATAATCATTTATCTTCTCTCCTTTGTCTGCAAATTTGCTATGATAAAATATCAGGACAAATTTTATCAAAGATATTCTCTAGAGAGAATGATCCCTTTATTTGATGGGCTCCTTACATACTCAGATAAGTAAAGTTTTTTTCATGAAAAATAACAGTATATTATCAAGCAATTAAGAAAGTTTGAGTCTCAATGTTGGTATTAAATTAGATTCAATTTAATAACTTTATCTCTATGGATAATGCATTCATTATTTTACTAGGAATTCATATTTTATAATTTGAATTATTTAAGTGAATTGTATTTATATTTAATATCAGTTAAATAAGCAATTGCATTATTATTAAGAATAATACTTTAATATTAATTTGTGTAAATATAAGTTTTCATGAACTATTTTTGATTAAGAAAATTGATGGTAGAGTAAAATGATTCAGTCACTGTAATGAAAACAAGATTATATGAAGTAAACTTTTTAAAAAGAGTAGTCCCATTTGGATATAAAGCAGATTTGTCATTGAATGACTGGGTGTACTTGAACAGAAATGGCTTTAATTTTCTATGATAACCCTGTGGCTATGTGTTGCCAAATAGTTATAGAAATTTCATTTTTTGAGTGACAAAACAATTACAATTGGATCTCTTGTTGGTTGATAGAAAATATGACCTTACAAATGTTAAATAGAAAGTCTCAAAAAGGAGAGCTATCCTTCTTTGTTGATGAATCCTCTAAGGAAAATTGTGCTATTGTATAAAGAACCAATTTTTTTAGTCAAGAAACTGGGACATCTCCGACTAACTTTCCATCTGACCCTGTTATAATTGCATTTTTGTGATGGGGATGGAAGTCTTCTTTCTTCCTTCCATCCACTGACCTAATTTAAGAGGAAAAGAAGTCACAGGGAAAAAATACTGCAAGCACAAACAACTATGAATAAATCTTATGTTTTGAAAAATCAAAGGAAATATAGGAAATTCAAATATTAGAAATACTCTTCAAACATGGTTTAATTGAATTATATAATCTTTTATAAAATTTATCCTTTATAAATTGTCTAAAAATCATTTTATTTATATTATTATTTTTTAAATCACATAACCAAATATCTGTGTTTGTAGATATGTGAATCTTTCTAATGCAATCATAATGCAATTATAATGATAAAATAAAAATCCTTATAGTGCAATTTCATTAAACTATCAGTCAAAACTGGGATTAACCTTCTTTAAGAACCATGTAAATTGAATATTTCTGATTAAGAAATGAGTAAGTGGGCAACAGTACTGATCCTATGGATTTACACAGAGGTTGACAATCCCTGGATCTGCCTTAAACAAAAACAGCAGTCACCTTTTCTTCCAGCTGGTGTATGAAGAATTTAGCTAAGCTGTTTCACCAGCATTGCTGCCCTGGCATCCATTCTGTTTGGCCAAACTGCTTGGGGGACCCTAAACTGACATCAGCTCTCTCATGCAAGCACATGCTTTAGATAGCAGCCCAGTGGCAGAGTCATAAGCAACCATAAATCCCTGATGGGACTTCCTCAACAGGCCTTGTGATCAACAAGCTCCCCAGTCTCCTAACACCTTCCCTTTATGTGTCATTAAATAAGACCTCCATGAGGCTTAACCAAACTCCACTCCTATGGTTTGAATCTTCAAATTTCAATTTTTCTTGCAGTCTGTTATTGAACCATGGCTCACCATCCAGCAATCTGTGCTCCACTTAATAGGTGTTAATTTGACAGATTCATAACAAGGTATGAATGAATATTGTGTACTGCTTGAATGAGAAATCAATTATAATGCAAACTAAATGAGAACCAAAGAATTCCATGATAAAACTATTAATAAGTATGAACATTCAAGGGAGCAATAAAAAGCATGCTCACCTCAGTAAGTACTGCAGTATTTTTAAACCCCCCTGTTGCTTTTAATTTGAAAATCTTATTTATTGCATGCTGGATTTCTATTCTGCCTTTTAGATATGCATTTGCATTCGTTTCTAAGGTGAAATAAATTCCCCATTATAATACTACCTGAAAAATAGTTGTCTCCCTCAGTATAAATGCATAAAATGCACTGCTGACTTCTGATTTTAAAGGATAAGATTAAACATACTGTACTCATTTTTATCACACTCTCCCAAAACTTCACTAAAATGATTTTTTAAAGGTGTGAACCTGAAAGCAAGCAAAAAAGACAAAAAGGGGATAAATGGAAGAGAGAATTTTGGATGTCAAAGAGCAAATGCTTAGATGGTCAGTCACTGCATTAGCAGCCCAGGAAATGTTGCCAACTGAGCTGGCAGTTGGCAAAGTCAAGGCACAACTGAGATTTACACTGAACAAGGATTTGCTAGGTCAGGTATTCAAGCAGAATCACACACTAGATATGCTAAAGAACTCGATGTAGTATTTCCAAACAGTATCTGCCAAAATTAAGAATTAGGATAGATTTCTGGCTCCAGAGTTCTCAACAAACAAAGACAAATCATAAAAGTAGAGGTAAACATGGATTCCAGGAACAAAAACCCAAGCAACCAATGTGATAGCAACAATAAACACAAAGGAAAAAGTAAGGGGGGAAAGACTGAAAGACCTTCGGATAGTCTGGAATAGGAAAATGGCTGAGGTAGTTCCTGGGTTGGAAAGAACCCCTGGAGGAAGAAATGACAACCCTCTCCAGTATTCTTGCCTGGAGAATCCCATAGACAGAGGAGTCTCGCAGTCATGAAGTTGCAAAGAGTTGGACAGGACTGAGTGACTGAAACACACATACACACTGATGGCAAGGTGACCTTAAGAGTTGAAGTTGCAGAAAATTTTTGAAATTTAGGCATTTTCCTCATTTATTTACTATCTTGAACTAAACACTGACAAGCCTATGGAATTTGTTGTAATAGCCTAGACCACCATGATTCTGCATTCAGTTCAGTTCAGTTCAGTCGCTCAGTGGTGTCTGACTCTTTGTGACCCCATGAACCACAGCACGCCAGGCCTCCCTGTCCATCACCAACTCCTGGAGTTCACCCAAACCCATGTCCATTGAGTCGGTGATGCCATCCAGCCATCTCATCCTCTACTGTCCCCTTCTCCTCCTGCCCCCAATCTTTCTTAGCATCAGGGTCTTTTCCAATGAGTCAGCTCTTCGCATGATGTGGCCAAAGTACTGGAGTTTCAGCTTCAGCATCAGACCTTCTGATGAATATTTAGGACTGATTTCCTCTAGGATGCACTGGCTGCATCTCCTTGCAGTCCAAGGGTCTCTCAAGAGTCTTCTCCAACACCACAATTAAAAAGCATCAATTCTTCAGTGCTCAGCTTTCTTTATAGTCCAACTCTCACATCCATACGTGACTACTGGAAAAACCATAGCCTTAACTAGATGGACCTTTGCTGACAAAGTAATGTCTCTGCTTTTTAATATGCTGTCTAGGTTGGTCATAACTTTCCTTCCAAGGAGTAAGTGTCTTTTAATTTCATGGCTGCAATCACCGTCTGCAGTGATTTTCGAGCCCAGAAAAATAAAGTCAGCCACTGTTTCCCCATCTATTTGCTATGAAGTGATGGGACTGGATGCCATGATCTTAGTTTTCTGAATGTTGAGATTTAAGCCAACTTTTTCACTCTTCCTCTTTCACTTTCATCAAGAGGCTCTTTAGTTCTTCTTCACTTTTGGCCATAAAGGTGGCGTCATCTGCATATCTGATGTTATTGATATTTCTCCCTGCAATCTTGATTCCAGCCTGTGCTTCCTCCAGCCCAGCGTTTCTCATGATGTACTCTGCATATAAGTTCAATAAGCAGGGTGACAATATACAGCCTTGACATACTCCTTTTCCTATTTGGAACCAGTCTGTTGTTCCATGTCCAGTTCTAACTGTTACTTCCTGACCTGCATACAGGTTTCTCAAGAGGCAGGTCAGGTGGTCTGGTATTCCCATCTCTTTCAGAATTTTCCACAGTTTATTGTGATGCACACAGTCAAAGGCTTTGGCATAGTCAATGAAGCAGAAACAGATGTTTTTCTGGAACTCTCTTGCTTTTTCAATGATCCATCGGATGTTGGTATTGATCTCTGATTCCTCTGCCTTTTCTAAAACTAGCTTGAACATCGGGAACTTAATGGTTCATGTATTGCTGAAACCTAGCTTGGAGAATTTTAAGCATTACTTTACTAGTGTGTGAGATGAGTGCAATTGTGCAGTAGTTTAAGCATTCTTTGGCACTGCCTTTCTTTGGGATTGGAAAGAAAACTGACCTTTTCCAGTCCTGTGGCCACTGCTGAGTTTTCCAAATTTGCTGGCATATTGAGTGTAGCACTTTCACAGCATCAGGCATACATATATCAAGGTAACATAAAATCACTGGTTGTTGATGTTAAGTGAAACAGTGCAATCTGGCATTCTGGTCTTAGAGATTCAACTGTTTTACTCCATTACCTAGGAGTGAAAGTGAAAGTTGCTCAGTCGTGTCCAACTCAGAGTGACCCCAAGGACTGTAAGTCCAGGCCAGAATACTGGAGTGGGCAGCCTTTCCCTTCTCTGGGGCATCTTCCCAACCCAGGGATTGAAGCCAGGTCTCCCTCATGCATGCAGATTCTTTACCAGCTGATCTACAAGGGAAGCCCAAGAATACTGGAGTGGGTAGCCTATCCCTTACTCCAGTGGATCTTCCCAACCCAGGAATCCAACCGGGGTCTCCTGCATTGCAAGTGGATTCTTTACCAACTGAGCTATCACGGAAGCCTGTTGTAAAGTCATGAGTTTCTTTGTTTCCAGTACAACTTTTCCCTAAGAGTTAAAGTGAAAAACTTACCAGAAGGCTTATCTGCGGAATGACAAACAGTGACCAGCACAGCTTCAATCATTATACAAAGTCTTTTTCATTTGGTATCCTTTGAATTTCATCAAGCTGAAGAGTAACCAGGATTGTCATAGAAAATCTATTTCATTCAGAAACATTTGTGGATAAAATGCTGAATTTAGCGAGAGGGTTAAAAAAATTATTTTCTGTTTCTACAAGATGGTTTTCTTTTAAGCATCTATAAAATACCATACCTATCACTGTTACGTCCTGAGTCAGTCCCAAATAAGCCTCCTTGTGTCCCATGTCTTTTGAGCCAGTAGCGGGTGATGGAGTTCAGTTCAGAAGCAAAAGGAAGCTCTATGCTTTCCTCAAGGAATGGAGAGGTACCAACTCCCACTCTAGAGGACAGCTCTCCCTGACGTGCCGGTGGTCTGGCTGCTCTTCCGTGTTCCTGTCAGGGAGGACAGGGCAGAGTTCTCGCGAGTCAGGGGGTCAGCGCACAGGTCGCTGCGCGCGCAGCTTCAGGCTGACGTGAGGCGCGGAGTCCTTGCGCACAGCGTTGGCGTGGAGTCGGCATCGCCATCTTGAGCTGAGGTACCCTGCGCAGCGTATCTCCACCAGGCTGCTGGCTGAAGTGCCCTGTTGCTCGAAGTGGTTGCTTTGCTGGGAACACCAATCCCATGTGTTAGGTGTGAGGCCTCTGCTCACTGTCCATGACGGGCAAATGAAACTAGACTAACCGCAGAGGAAGAGGTAAGACCTTATCACCCAAGTTCTCTTGTTTTTCCTGTGGACCCCAGGGGGCTTTGTGGGTGCCAGAACAGGTGGGTTTTCACAGTAACCTGGGAAACATTTACATTTCCTAAAGGTTTAAAATTTTGAAAGAATAGGAGAAAGACTCTAATAATTTTGTTCCCTTAAGAAACCCACTGCTGCGGCTGCTGCTGCTAAGTCGCTTCTTTTGGCCAAAGGTAATGAATTGTTACTACATAATGTTAAAATAAATGTGTAATATTAATATGTATTTGCATGCCTATATAGTGTTTTTCACTGGGTTTAAGGGTTTCCTAGGTGGCTCAGCTATTTAAAAAAAAAAAATCTGCCTGCCAATACAGGAGATGCAGATTCAATCCCTGGGTCAGGAAGATCCCCTGGAGGAGCAAATGGCAACCCACCCCAGTATTCTTGCCTGGGAAATCCCATGGACAGGGCTGCCTGGATAGCTACAGTGGAGTGAGGTGGGGCGGGCGGGAGGTGGGTCACAAAAGGATCAGACATGACTTAGCAACTAAACAACAATAACAATAAATAAGTAAACATGTATTTCCATGATATCAAGATTTCCTGAGTGGTACAAGAGTCAGAAATATATTTTTATGTAATAAGTAATTATGCACTCTCCTAATTCATAATTTCAAGCATTAATATATAACTTTAAGCTGTGACTATGATCATAAATATGTTGCATGAATATTTCACAATAGGAGGGCTTGAGATTTACCATCAAATTTATTTCAGTTACAGTAGAACTTTATATTTGAAATGACCAGTTGAGTAATTTAATTGCTAGAATGAGAATTACATTTCTAATATTATACAGGCTATAAATACCTGGATATTGCATTAAAGTAGGCTATGTTAATGACAAAAGTAAATAAAATATACTTTTATAAAAACTTTTATGTCATAATACAGTATTTTTAAAGTGAGCTACATTGTTAGAAATTCCACAATGGCCAATCATAATATAGTTTACAATTTAGCATGTACCTAAACTGCATGAAAGTGAATGTGTTTACATCAGCTCTCTATAAGATCTGTTATAATTCACAGACAAGTGAAACAGGTGCAATTATTCCTTTGATCTATGTAGAAGTATCTTTAGTCCTTAGGAAATGATAAGCTTAAGTGAGCTTAAGTGAAAGTCGCCCAGTCGTGTCCAACTCTTTTCAACCCCATGGACTATGTAGTCCATGGAATTCTCCAGGCCAGAATAGTGGAGTGGGTAGCCTTTCCCTTCTCCAGGGGATCTTCCTAACCCAGGGATCAAACTCAGGTCTCCTGCATTGCAGCTGAATTCTTTACCAGCTGAGCCACAAGGGAAGCAGAGAGTAAACTGATTCATTCAAAACCTTTTATATTTAGCCACTGTAGAAGTAAATATTTTTAGTCAGTGTGTTATATAAGCATTGTTTGGAAAGCGAACTGATTGGTGTCATAAAATGTATAGCACCCTTTCTTTCAGATGTTAAAGAATCTGCCTCCAATGAGGAAAACCTGGGTTATATCCCTGGGTGGGGAAGATCCCTTGGAGAAGGGCATGGCAACGCACTCCAGTATTTCTGCCTGGAGATTTCCACGGACAGAGAGCCTGGTGGGCTACAGTCCATGGGGTCGCAAACAGTTGGACCTGACTGAGCACCTAACACTTTCACTTTCTCTCATTTTCAATATCAGAATTTTTATGAGTCTTAAGAAATGGAAGGTAATCAAACTCAAAAAAAGAACAAAAGATAAAATCTCACTTTTAAATAGAATTTGAAATAACTTTGATATCACATAAAACAATGAATTCTAAATTCTACTTATTTGACACATTTAATAAGTAAATATGTATAATAAATTATATTTATTTTTTCTATGTAAGAACAAATTTTTTAAATGTTATTAAAGAAGTCTTCCATTAATATATTTTCTTGATTACAACAAAGTGTGATCAATTAAAATATATGTATTTTCAGCTATTTGCATCATATCTTATTAAATATGGACAAAAATAAACATATATTGACATATTAAAAAGTATACATAGTTGATCTTGGAGTAGAAATGTGAATAAAAGATAAGATTTGTGTGTATGAACTGAGCACCACAGATATTGACTGTATAAAAAGGGCAATAAACTAGGCATAATCTCCTGCAGTCAAACTTACTGTGAAAAATTCCACATTATATAATGTCTTAAAATAGTTGGTGCTATTGAAACATTTAATTTTCATGAGAGTAATAAATTTTGAATATATTCAGTTGTTTCTATGAAAGTACATTGTCAGACTACTTTATTTGAAAGCTGGATATTTTATTATTCACTGGACACTATTTTCTTCTATGGAGTTTGAAGAATTAATTATTACATAAAAGGAAAGTCAGATGCTTTCAAATATGAATATCTTTTCAAGCAGAGTCTAAAGTTTAGCATCTTAAAAAATGTTCATTAATACTTTTAGTAAATATACATTGATAAGATAAATAAACACTTTATTTTGAGTCTAAATCATAGATAAAAGCATGCAATGCCTAAAATCAAGAACATTGTTTCATTTAAAGAGACTGAAAATTTATTAATGACAGTGCATGCATGCTTAGTCACTTCAGTCCTGTCCAGCTCTTTGCAGCCCCATGATCTGTAGCCTGCCAGGTTCCTCTGTCCATGGGGTTCTCCAGGCAAGAGTACTGGATTGGTTGCCGTTTCCTTCTCCAGGGGATCTTCCAGACTCAGGGATCAAACCCTCATCATTTGTTTTTCATGCATTGTCAGGCAAGTCCTTTACAACTAGCACCACCTACTAATAGCAGTAGGACTCTTTAATAATAAGTTTCTTCACATATTCCAGTTACTAACTGGAATCAAAGTAATGTGTAGAAACTCTATAATTCAAGATTATTGATACAGGTACTAAGGAACAATGGAGAATTTACTTAAAATGTAAAAATTAGGAAAACCAAGCAATGTTTAACATCTACACTAATGGTTTTAACCTTTTGAATATATTAAGTAGCTTTTCAAAATTTTATTTTAGGCCTCATATTTCCACTGTCTAAGAAATAATGATAATGTTGAAATATCATACTAAACTAATTAACTTATTAAAACTCTAGATATGAATATTTTACTAATCTGATGAATAATTGCACAGTTTACCCCTGTCTTTCTTGTGTTAATGCCTTATACTGAAACAATTTTGTGGTGATAATATGGTCTACAGAATGGTTGGATGGCATCAGCTACTCTATGGACATAAGTTTGAGAGGCTCCGAGACTTGGTGATGGACAGGGAAGCCTGGCGTGCTGCAATCCATAGGGTCTCAAAGAGTCGGACATGACTGAGCAACTGAACTGAACTGAATATGGTCTATTATCTGACAATTTATAATGTGATTAATATAAAAAATTTACATTTTATTTATTACATATTTACCTCTGTATCTATAGACTTAGGAAATTTAAAATAATGTATATATACTTGAAGAAGCATAATTTTGCAATTCATTTTTCTATACATAAAAACAGTCATAAGTCGATAAGAAGAGGGTGATATCAGCTTCTATAATGCGACATATACCATCCCTTTGAGTCTGAAGACCAGCTTGAATTTGGAACTAGGAAAAGGGATGGTATACATCCCCTCACTCACCCAAACACACACAGTTGAGTGATAGAGTCTAGGAGATAAGTAACATCCTGCATCAAAGAGCTCCTGTGAATCAATGGACACACCTAAGTTTCATTTTCCTGTTCACTGCATGCTCTGAATTAAAGTCTATTCTGGTTCTGCCTAACATCGTTAAGAATATGACTTCAAAGTTTCAAACTGTTTCCAAGTAATTTAATTGAGTCCCAGAACAAACTAAAGAAAATTTAAAGGAATAAATTTCACAACCGAACAAGAGAAAATTCAGTTTTTTCCATCTAATAAAATGTTACATACATGCAAATAAGCTTGAAAATATAACCCATAATGAGGATTAAAAAAAAAGAAATAGATCCAGAATTAACACAGAAAATAGAATTAGTAAATAAGGATATTAAAAGTTAATATAACTATTTTAAATATGTTAACAATGGCAGAGAAATACAAATTTATTACACAAAGTAGTGAAATAGATATTTTCAGAATAACAAAATTGAAATTCTATGGATGAAATATATAGTTTCTAAGATGACAAATGCACAGAAATTTATTGGCAGCAGATTAGACAATTGTAGGAAAGAAGTCCAATTAGTTAATGTGAAGACAAAATAAATTATCAAATTTAGAACTGGGAATAGAAAAATAGAATTGAAAAAATGTTCTAGTGTACTTTGGGAAATTTTAAGTAGACTGAAATACTTAAATGTACTTAAATGTTTCAGATATAATTGGAGTCCCTGAAAGATTGCAATGAGAAAGAAAGATAACAACAAAAAAATTGAAATAACATTGTCTTAAGAATTTTCCAAATAGATAAGAACTATAAATTTATATAACCAAGAATATTAATAAAAAAACACAAAAATGTTGAAGAGAACTATTACCAAGGTAATTCAAAATCAGATTGCTTAAATGAATGATGAAGAGAATATGTTAAAGATAGCCAGAAAATAAAGACAAATTACACCAAAGGGAACAAAGACGAGGATCAAAGCAGAACTCTCCTCAGAAATGGTGCAAGGCGGAAAACACATTTAAAATGTTAATAGAAAACAAAAACTGGGCTACTTGTATCCTACACACCAGGGATATCTTTCAAATACAAAGGTAATAGAAAGCCTTCTTCAGCATACAAATCTTGAAAGAATTACTGAAGTGAACACCTGCACAACAAGGAAGGTTAGGAAGAGAAAAGATACCAGATAGACATCTAATGCAGATAAAGAAGTGAAGTGTAGCAAAAGTCAGAAATATGTGGAAACATATAAACTGTTTATTGTTCTTATTGTTTAAATGTCTTTAAAATGCAATTGACAGTTAAGCAAAAGTGATAACAGTGCGCAGTGGAATTTGTAATATAGCCAATACTGAAATGCTTACACCAATGATACAATAATACAAACACATTACTAGTGCAAGGTTCTTACTCTAGAGTTTAAGTATTACAATTAATTGAAGGTAAACTAAAAAGTTTAAGATGTTGTGGTAGACAAAATTCCAAGATGGCATCCAAGTTTCCTATCCTTCATTTTATGTGCTCTATAAAATCTCTTTCTGAGTATAGGCTGCTGCCGCACTGATAAGTCACTTCAGTCCTGTCTGACTCTGTGCGACCCCATAGACAGCAGCCCACCAGGCTCCCCCGTCCCTGGGATTCTCCAGGCAAGCATACTGGAGTGGGTTGCCATTTCCTTCTCCAATGCATGAAAGTGAAAAATGAAAGTGAAATCACTCAGTCGTGTCTGACTCTTAGCGACCCCATGGACTGCAGCCTACCAGGCTCCTCTGTCCATGGGATTTTCCAGGCAAGAGTACTGGAGTGGGGTGCCATTGCCTTCTCCTGAGTATAGGCAGGACCTATCAATATGATGGATAGTCTTCTCTTGAATGGGCTACATATGTGGAATTGGTTATTGAGTAGCCATGCCCATGATTGCAATACAGTATATAACTCCTCTGATTAAACAGGTATAAGACTCTCCTTTGACTCTGAAGAAGAAAGCTGCCATGTTGTAAGTAGGATCATGGCTAGGACCAAAGTGTGGTCAGCATCTGGAGATGCTCTAGCAAGCTCTAGCAAGAAAGTAGAGCTTTAGAGCCAAATGTAACTGAATTCTGTGAAAAACCTAAATAAGTTTGAAGAGGACCTGAGTTCCAGAGGAGAATTCAGCCTGGCTAATACCATCTGAGACCCTAAGAAGAGAACCCAGTTATACCACACCCAGATTTCTAGCCTCCAGAAAGTGCAAGCTAATACACTGATGTTGTTTTAAGCAGTGAAGTTTGTGGTATATAAAAGTAGGAAGCTGCCATAATGATTACCTAGCAATGTCTCAAGTGGAACTGGAAGCAGGAAGAAGGTACATACTGAAAGAAATTTGAGAAGCAGAATAGACTAAATCTAAATTGCCTTGTATTTACTGTTGGTAGAAATATGAACTTTAAAGATGCTGTTGGTTTGGGATGAGATGAAAATGAGCAATCCATTATTAGAGACTTGAGGAAGATAGGATCCTTGTGATGTAGTGATGGCGACCTTAGTGAAAATATGTCCTGTGATTATGTGGAAAGCAGAACTTGTATACAAAGGACTTAGATAATTAGTTGAGAGAGTTTTCAAGTTTAGTGTTGAAGATGCATGATTTATTCCTGCTGCTTATAATAAAATGTGAAAGTAGAGAAATAAACTGATGGAATAACCATTAAACAAAATAGAACCTGGACTGGGTAATTTTGAAAACTTTCAACCTCCCAGATGATGTTTTAAGGCAGAAATAGTGCTAAATGGGGCAGAGAGGAAAAAAACCCTTTTTTTATTTTATTTTTATTTTTTTAATTTTATTATGCTTTTTTTGCTGCTATATAACATTAGTTCACAACTTCAGAGTATTTAATCAAAGTGGCCCTTCAGGAGATTAAGGGTGAAATTCAAAGGTTTTCTCAACCAAACCTGAAGGCTCTAGGAAGCTTCAGAACATTTTATCTCAGCCATTTCATTTGTTTTTAGTAAAAATGTATATATTTAAGGTGTACAACATTTTATATAATAATGCTATAATAATCCAAACAGCATAGAATGAGCATAAAAATGGACACATAGATCAATGGAATAGAATAGACAGTCTCCAAATAAAACCAGGCATATAAGTTCAATTAATTTTTGAGAAATGATTGTCTTAAAGTTATCTGTGGGTGTGGATTTTCTCTAATGTGAAGAATTTCAATAAAATGCAAGCAAGACACACAAGGTTCTTGAGAAAATTATATTGACAGAAACACTGTTAGCTTGAAGTGAAAGAATATAAAACGCAAAAGCCTGTCAGACACTCCAGTTTATTGGAAACACGTTCTAACTTTACTTTTGCAAGTAAAGACAACGTAGAGGATAGAGTCAAGAGCTAATGAAACATTATTTCCAGGCTTTAAAACCTGATTAAGAAAAAGTCAGTTTTCCACCATTTACTGGGACAGCTTCAGGTAGATAAAATGTTTCTTCAGGTTCACAGTTCCACAGAGTGAGAACTTGTAATATATCAACTACACTTTATCAGTTTACAGCCTGGAGTTTACCCACATCTGGATCTGATTTAGATTTTGGACTTTGCACTGCTGACCTGATGAGATTTGGTTCAATAGAAGGAGATTATTGGGGCTTTGGGCTGATGCTATACAGAATTCTACTCTTGAGAACTTTGGAAAAAGAGGACAGTATTTTGCATTTTACCGAGAGAACAACTGTGGGTCCACACATTAAGCTGTGGTATGCAGAATTCTAAGGTGGTTCCCAAGATTCCTAGCCCCTACATTCCTAGCACCTTGTTTGATATCCTTCTCTTGAGGGTAGGCAGGACCTGTGAATATGGTGGCACCGTGGCTCACTTCATTTCTTTACCTGGTGTAGCAAAAGTGATGAGATAGTTGTTCGCATGATTAAATAATGTTATATGATGTCTTCATAGCAAACTGAAATGGGAGTCTCCTGTTAGCCCACAAGAAATAAGCTTCCTTGTGATAGGGCCATCTGGCTATGTAGTGAAGGCAGCTGTTGGTAGTTGAGAGAAACCCAAAATGACTGCTGGCAAGAAAATACCTCAGTTCTATAGCCTCTTGGAACTGAATTTTGCCAATAATGTGAACAAGCTTGGAAACTCAAGATGGGAATGTAATCTACATGACAACTTGATTTCCTCCTATTGAGACCCTAAGCGGGTCTCTGCATTACTTGCAGAAATGACAAGATAATAAATGTGTGTGTGTGTGTGTGTATAAAAGAACTCTCTAAACTATGGTTCTTTGTTATGCAGCAAACTAATAAAGATGTGTATTATAACCTAACGACTAAAAACATTGCATAGAAATATAGATTGATTTCTCAGTCTCAGCACTGTTAATATACTGGACCAGATAAATCTTTGTTGAGAAGGGGCTGTCCTGAACCTTGTAGGGTGTACAGCAGCATTCCTTTACCTATCTACCTGCCTATCTTCCATCTATTTATGTTTGGCACTTTAGTTAAATGCTGTCTTTGAACAATCTAATTAACTTGGAGCTTTTATGATCCTTCTGTCATTATTCTATATGTTTTATCATGCTGGCAAACACAGAATATTGATCTTCTAATCTGTATTGGTACAAGAGGTAATTAGAGTAGGTCTTCTTTTAGATCAGTTCCTCTCCTCCCTGTGATGCTCTTCCTCATTCTCCTTAATTCTGAGATAATGATACTAAGTTTTCAAGATATAGTCTGTTCAGTGAACCTCCTTTGAAAGTGAAAGTCGCTCAGTTGTGTCCGACTCTGACTCTCTGCGACCCCATGGACTGTGCAGTCCATGGAATTCTCTAGGCCAGAATACTGGATTGGGTAGTTTCCCTTCTCCAGGGGACCTTCCCCACCCAGAAATCAAACCGAGGTTTCCTGCATTGCAGGCAGATTCTTTACCAACTGAGCTGCCAGGGAAGCCCTATGTTTCTATAAACTACAGAATCTGGAGCTACATCACTAAAGCACAAAGCCTCCATTATTCTAGTAAATATTTGCTAGCTATCTGCATTTGATGAGTCTGTTTTTTCTGCTACTTTTTATCCTTTTTTTTTTTTGGCTAACTTTTGGTTTGGCTAACTTTTAAGATGGTTTGTTCATCTTAATTTTTCTCAGAAGTAACTCTTTAGCTCTGGATTTACTCTGTTATCTTGTACTTTCAGGCACATATATTTTGATGTTTCTATTGTGATGCCACTACATAACTGCTACAGTTTTAAATCTTGCATATTTTAAAATTCTAATCTATTTACTGCTTATACAGTTTATATATTTTTAGAGTTTATTATTCAACAATTCTGTTCAAAAGTATGTTTTTAATTTTCACATTTCCAATACTCAGATTCTGGTAGTGAACAGATCACTTGTGTCTGAGATTTTTCCAAATATCTAACTACATCTTTCTGATTACTTTGAAAGCTGTGCACTCAACCTTAGACTGTAAACATGAATTATGAGAAAAATCGAAGTATAAGATTATATTTTTGGCCATTGTTTAGTGGGAAGTGTATCTAATCATTAGAAACTTATTTTTCACAAGAAAAAAGTATAAAAAATGCATTTTTAATAAGAATTGAAATGGTCATAATTTGTTTTTTTAGGATTGTGATTTGGGATAAATGAGAGAAAGCAAATATAACATGTCAAAATTCAAATATCATTCAATTTTAGGGATGTATGTGTATATATATATATGTGTGTGTGTGTGTGGATATATATTTTAACCCCTTTTCTCTTGAAAATGTTTAGAACTTTTAAAAACAATTTTAATTTAAATCATGTGATTTGTAAGATAGTATATATATGTATAAATATACTCATTGTATTATATATATATTTGTGTGTATATATATATACTTATACTTAATATAGATGTTTAAAACTATATAAGCTGGATGGAGTTAGAAGGCAGAAGGTATTATGAAGTCTGTAGAAGGTATAGCATTAGTTTCAACAAATTCACAGGACAGGAGCCAAATATCAGGGCTTAAATTTTTTAAAGAAGCAAATGATTATGACTTTGATATATACAGTTTCAGTCTTAACCACACACTAAGGAAATATTATCCACCCTCTACACACATACACATACACACACACACACACACACACACACACACACACACACAAAGTAATTGGAAAGAACCTTAAAAGTTTAAATAGCTTGCAGTTCATCCACCTACTTCATACTGCAGTAGAATTTGGATGGACTTCATTTTCTTTAACTGCAAATGCATATTTTCATTTAGGTTTGAATTGCCTACTTGCATTACCATAGCAAGAAGAGATATATATTTTTGTAAAAGAAACAAAACAAACATCTATGAAATACAATATGATAGCACTTTAATCCTAGTTATCATTGAAGTAGGTATATGTGTGTGTGTGTGTGTATACACACACACATTATTTCACAAATACATTTTTTAGACTCTCCCCATAACTTAAGTTAGAATTAGCTAACATTGGCCTACTATCATCAGGCATTATAAAGAGAAATTTAGATATTTGAAAGTTTACAAAAGGTTAATTGAAATAATAAAATTGTAATAATCATTCACTTAATTGGCCTTAAGCAGTTTAAAATTGGAAGCAATTATACAAGCTATAGAACTGAAATATAGCATAAGCTGATTATGTGGAGAGTCACATGTTTCTCCCATGTAGTGAACAGAAAGAGAATTGCCACAAAGGCAATCATTTTTCTTCAGTAAAATGATAACTTAAGGGTTAAAGAATCAGGAGAAATTCATCTCTTATCCTGTAAGTAGAGGTATCAAATTAAAGTTTTAATGCCATTTAATTGACCTACACATAAAATGACTTTCCTCTCTAGGTAATGAATGTAATTACAAAGTAGAGCTGAGAAAAAATGCTTTGGAAAATCTAGTGGCTTTCTTATTTATCTATTTCTGGCTGTACTGGGTCTTCGTTGTTGCATGGGGGCTTTCTCCAGTTGTGGTGCATGGTCTTCTCACTGTGGTGGCTTCTCTTGTTGCAGAGCAAGAGCTCTAGGATGCCTGGGCTTCAGTAGTTGAAGCATGAGGCTCTAGAGTGCAGGCCTCAGTAGCTGGGGCACACGGGCTCAGTTGCTCCGGACCATGTGGAATCTTCCTGGACCAGGGCTCAAACCTGTGTCTGCTTCATTGGCAGGTGGATTCTTAACCACTGGACCACCAGGGGAGTCCACATTTACTTTTAATATTAAATAACTTCCAGACATTGTATCATCACTAGCCCAACAGGTTCACTTTTCTACTTCCTTCCCCTGCCCGGTTTAGAGCAGAACTGTTCTTTCCTTCTTCTTTGACCATGTTGCATTTTATTCATGTTCTTGATTTAGTATCAATCACATTGTACTTTAAGGTCTTCTGACTTCTGATAAATAGTTTGCAAACTTTCCAAAATCAAGACTGTGTACTTAACTTCTATCTGTAACTTAATAAAGAGAAACATACCAGCCTTATAATAGGGTCTTCACAAAAATGTATTAAAATAATTGAATTTACTTAAGTCTCAATAATTTACTGGATTATGCCTGGTCATGGTACTGAATATAAGCATAATTTATGCCCAGCCATTCAGGGAGCCTATTTCCTTAATTATAAATAAGGGCTGTGACTGTAAAATGTAATGTAACAGAAGAACAAGATTAATTCACATTAACGTACATACATGCATATTAATAGTCTCTCATGATTATTTATGGAATTGTCTTTATCTACAGTGTTTTCCCTATTACTGTATAACAAAATTCTACCATCCTTTACAATCACATAAATCATGAAATATTGAGACTTCCTATTGTATTTCTTATGTATATTCTTCCTCTTCACTTATTTTTTTAAATAATATATCCTAGGATCTTACAAATAATACCATCTAAATTAACACTTGATTATTCTTTAAGTTTTCCAAAGATCCTTTGTATTTTTTCTTGTTTTCTCTTTCCAGCTTATTCTCTTATATAGCCAAACCTATTACAGATTCTGCTTATTCTATTAATACTTCTCGATCAAGTGTGTAATGGACCTATCATATGATAGAGCATAGTAAAAAATATTTTAAAACTAGAATAATAAGAGTTATAGCTGGTTATAGTTCTTAAATATTCTTACTTTTCCACCTACTTCAACCACTTGTTGGAGTAACTGTCTTTTCTACTGTCTTTTAAATATTTTTTTTTTCCTGCCTCCAGTTGTTGTCTAGATAAATGATTAAGGCCAGAATTCAGCACACTAAGACTCAGAGATCAATTCTCCTTTTGCTCCATTTGAAAGCTGAGAATAGTCTTTACATTTTTTTTTAAATGATGGGGGAAAAAAAATCAAAAGAAGGATTATACTTAGTGAAACATAGAAACTTTATGAAATTCAAATTTCAGTGTTTGTAGGTAAAGTCTTATTTGAACCCAAGCACACTTATAAACTTATATATTATCTATAGCTAATTTTTTGGCATAACAGCAGAGGTGAAAAGTTGTGGCCGAACAACTCACTGAAGATACACAGATGGCAAATAAGCATATAGAAACATGTTCAGCATCACATGAGTCATTAGAGATTGCAAATTAAAACTATAAGGTGATACCACTATATACCTATTGGAATAACCAAACTCCAAAACACTAAGCACCAAATGTTGACAAGAATGTGGAGCAACTAACACAATGAAAACTCTCTATAAAGTCTGAGATAACTAGGGAGTTAAATATTATTCTAATGCAATGTCTGATAGATAATAGGCAAACATTTTGAATGAATGAATTAGATTCTTCCTGATAGCAATTGTGAAATAACTTTGATACCCTACTTCTGCCCTGATGTTGTCCTTTAGAGCCCTTCTTACCTTGTCTAATATAATAGTCCGTGTGCCTCTTTTATATAATTATTCTTACTTTATTTATATTCTTTACTCAACTTGATGCACTTTATGGAAGTGAACATATGCAGTAATGTTCAGATCCTTGCCAATAGTGTGACATAAAATAGGCTCTCAATAAGTCTTCACTGAATAATTAAATCTATTTTAATTCTCCTGCTTATCCTAACTCTAAAATGAGCGCATTTTATATAGTTTGTCCTCCATAGAGCCAACACAGTGTTATAATTTTAAGAAGATACTCATTAAATGCTTTTCAGTTGTTAAGCAGATAGTGATTATTTAGTTTCCTTTCATCCAGAAATATATCATTTCCATACTTTCTAGTCAACAACGATCCTATTTGTTCTTCCATAGTATAATGGCACCACCACTCTTGGATTTTCTTTTTACTAAAACCTTTAACACTTTTGGCTGTCCGTGCAATATTTTCCTTTTTTAAAATTCCCCTGCTCAATTCAAAGTTATCAAACCTTATGAAACCTTTATATATTCACGATGACTTGGAACTTCAACATATCATGCTTGCATTATTACCACCTGTTTTTCTGATTCCAATAATTCTTATACAAGTGAAACCAGTATAATATTGCAAAACAAATATAGCCAAAGTAAAATTATACTAAATTTCCATAGCTGCCAAATTATTTAAGTCAAGGAATTCAGTCACCCATAACTTGCCTTTACATGTTGACCCATAATTAGATACCACTATTTTTATACTTTATCCTTTTAATCTAGCAAACTCATTTTTAAACCAAAAACACCTTAGTTGTAAAACACTCATACATTTTCTCAATCTTTACTCCTTTGGTGATTCAAAATACTAAATTAAAATATTTTATTCTAGTTAACAATGTTATCCAAATCCTTTAGATATAATATATTAATTTTGAATGATTTTAAATAAAAGTTAGCCCAGAAATGACTTTTTTCTTGCTAACTATACCTCCTTGAATCAAAAATTTTCCATTAGAACCCATTTGAAGATCAAGAGCTCATGATTTGGTAGGAAAGACAAAGCTCTAATTGTCAGACAATAAATGCAGAGGATAAGTGATATATGGATGGTACTTTAGAGTGGTAAGTGCTTTAAAATTTTAAAAAGTAGGTGCTCGGGACTTACCTAGTGGTGCAGTGGTTAAGACTTCATGCTTCCAATGTAGGGGACATGCGTTCTATCCCTGGTTGGAGAATTAAGTTCCCATGTGCCATGTAGTGCTGCCAAAAAAAAAAAGAAAAGTTGATGTTAAAATTAGTTGACTTTTGCACAAGTCTTTGACATGTATTTTCAAAGTTACATTTAAGTAATCTAAGGACAGGCTACAAGTTAAGCAAATTATAATTCTATGCCCTAATATTAAGTTGTATTTGTTTTCATTAATCTGATTGATTAAAATTAATAAAAATTTTTCACCTATTTATCATGTAAAAAACATTTTTTACATTAGAGATTAACTGGCAAATATTTGTCTCCAAAATAATCATAGAAACATTTAACAAGAAAATATAAAAAATAAGAAATATCAAAATATATCTTAAATAGAATTGATTATTTTTACAGAAACCAATGTAGCAAAGACCTTTCTTAGAGAATCAACCAGTTTTTAAAAAATAGTTTCATTTTATGAGATCAACTAAGTAATCATCAGATAAATTTAAAAATCCAAAATATTTCATACAACAGAGTAAACTAATGTATTTTATCTTGAAACAAGATCTCTGACATATGCTGTCAGAGAACTAAATGAACGGTATATGTTTGACTGTTTTTTTCTTTAAAAAAAAAAAAGATTTTATTTAACTTACAGAAAAGTAGCAAGAATCCCTACATACCCTTCCCCCAGGTATCCCATACCACTTTGCCAAATGCCCCAGACATGTTCTTTGTAACAAAAGGACCTCATTTGGGATCATAAGTTGTACCCACTTGCCATAACTTTCTCCCCACCTTGACATGGAGCAGCTACTAAGTCTTTGCTTGAGTTTGATGCCCTTAACTTTCCTGAAGAAGATCAAGAAAACCGGGCAGTTATTTTATAGAATGTGCCTTAGCTTTGGTTTGCCTATTCTTCCTCATGGGCAGATTTGGGATGTACACATTTGGGATATCACATTAGTGATGTGCTCTTTTTATGGATGGTCTCCTGCTGGGTAGCACGTGATATTTATTAGTCAAATTGCAGATGACAACATTGATCTTTTGAGTAAGATGGTGCCTGCTAGGATTCTTCACCATAAATTTCCTATTTTTTTCTTTGTAATTAATAAATATTTGTGTGAAGGTGTTTGGAGAGTATGTAAATATGCTCTTCCCTACCTCACTTTCATCTGCTATGCTTAATACACACATTGATGTTCCTTGGTCAAATAACTTTATTTTTTTCCTATTTTAATTTATGTTTTAATTGTAGGAACATGTTTGATTTTTAAAGCAAAATGACAATTCAGAAGAATATTTAAGTCAGGCAATCATCTTTGTGTTTTGAGTGAACAAAGTTAATAGATATAAAAATTGGAAACTTGAAAAAATTTCATATTTTAAACTGTGTTCTGTATCAGTGTTAACCATTTTGAAAATATTGTGTTCAATATTTTGAAAGTATCAAACCTCAGTGAAATTTTTCTGACAGAAAAGACAGAAGTCAACAAGAAAATGTCCACTTGTGGTTGGTGATCATCTGTCTTTTCTTGACATCGCCTTTGCCTGCAGCACATCCTTTCATCACCTTTCTCTTGGTAAAGGAAATAAAACCAACTTCAGTAAAAGACATTGCACAGCACTTGTTAAAATATACATATCCAGTTCAGCATTATATTTGTGGAAATGAATAAAATATTCCTGAAAAAAGCCTTTATTCTCTAGTTACTCACACAGACTTGAATATACTGTGTTTACAAATAAATGGTATACATTGAAATAATATAATCTAAAATGTTATTAAAATTTATTAATTTTAAACTTATTTTCATAATTCTGAGTACTTTATGAATGCCCCTTTTATGCTATTATGTTTATAAAATATATTACTAATAAACAAATATTTACTATTTTTATGAACACACCACACTTTACACTCTGCCTATAATTTTCCCTTCATTTAAAATGTCAAAATCTGTCACTTCTGACAAATTCTATGATTGCTATCTGTTTAATTTCCCCAAGAAGTCCTCATAAATTGAATTACAGTATATCTTGATGTGAGCATTCAAAATGAGAATTCTAATGTGAACATATTTCAAGGTTACCAGTGTTGATAATGAAAAGACAGAATGAATTGTTCTTTTAATCCTAGTTTTCTTTTAGCAACTACTATTTCATATTTTTCCCAGCCAAAGTAATTTCTGTGTATATCTAATGTTTTACATTCTAATCATTCATCAAGTCAAGTTAGACTCAACTTTGCCTCCAGTAACTCACTAAATGCATTTTTTGGCATAATCACCAATGACTATCATATTGTCATTAATCTAATTAATTCCACATCTACGGTAGTTTGCAATAGTATTTAATACTGTTGATCATTCCTTCCATTTTGAGAAACAACCTTTCCATTTGCTTCTAGAGCACAATCACCTCCAGGTTCCTTCCTACTTTGTTGGCTGTTCATTCTCAATGTCTCTTGCTTCTCTGTCCTCCTTTACTAGACTTGTGAATATTAGGTTGTGTCTATGCTAAATGCCCATCCTCTTTGCTCTCTGAATGATGGGTAGGTGATCTGATTTGCTCCTAAGATGTTACTTATCACCTATAATATCACCAGTAAATCTAAATATGCAACTTTTGCTGAGACTTTGTTTCTGATTCAGAGCTGTGTAATAGCCTTTTCAGTTCAGTTGCTTTTTAGATACCTTCAAATGAGCATCTCACTGCTACTTCAATCTAATATATCCAAAACTGTATTCACAATCTTTTTTATTCATTTAAAATGTCAAAACCTATCATTTCTGATAAACTATGTGCTTGATATCCTTCAAAGATTCATTTTCTTCAAGAAGTCCTCCTGAGTTAAATTATAGTATATCTTAATGTGAATATTAAAAAATGGCGATTCTAATTTAAACATATCTAAAGGCTATTAATGTTAAAAAGACAAAACAAACATCTTTCACCTCTTCCAGTGTTTTCTATTGCAGTAAATGTACCATAATCAACCCAGTTCAACAAGGTTTAGATGTGGTATTTACCTTTCAGACTTGAAGGGTACCCTACTTTTCCTTTTTGCTTTCTGACTGCTTATCCAATTAAATGAAAAATCACTTTGGATTCTCCCTCTAAATACCTCTTGTATCAATTTGCTTCTTAGTTAACCTTGCCATCACTCTGGTCTAACAACGCATCTCCTTACCTGGGCTAGTGCTTCATTAACTAGTGCTAATGTTTCATTCCTTGCCTAGTTAATCTCATGTCTGCTAATCTCAGTAACTAAAGCAAAATTTTAAAATGATATCTGTTTTTGCCATCCTCCCGTCAAACAGTTTCCATTGAACCTGGAAAAAAAGTGCAAGAACAAAAACAAAAAACAAAACTTTAAATATAGTATACTAACAAACCAATGTGTGCATGCATGTGTGGAAACAAAACCAAATGCTTTGGAGATGAACAAAAAAGTCATACATTATCCCTTTGTAAAAACCTCATGAAGTTTTTTGTTTTTTTTTTTCCCCATGAAATGACAATATTACTTTTATGTACTTTATTGTTCTTGTTTAGCTGATAAGTCCTGTCCAACTCTTTTGTGACCCCGTAGACTGTATACTGCTAGGCTCCTCTGTCCATGGGATTTCCCTAGCAAGAATACTGGGGTAGGTTGCCATTTCCTTCTCAAAGGAACTATTCTTATAGAATTCCCCCTTTTTCCCTATTACTATGCACATCTCAGCTTCCATAGGCCTCAGAGACGTGTGGTGTGAAAATAGAAGCAATCTTAAGGGCTGATCCAACTATATACAGGAAAAAAAGGTGTTCAAAATTCATTGTCAATACATTACCTTAAAATATGTACTCTCATTCTGTTAATGTTAAGGGGAACAAATGGCAACTGCCAAAAGTGTTTTGCCCACCATCAAACTCAGGAACACCATTGGTTTTCCCAATTATGTTCCTAAAATATTTAGCTGTTAAGGAAACCAGAAATCCTTGGACAGTTGTTGGTTTTATGTCTTGGAGCAAGAAAAATCAAGATGGATCAGAAATACGCTGTTATCATTAGAACTAGAGATGTTTTGAAGAAAATACAGGCAATTGAAAGAACAAGTAGAATGCTAAAGAGATTCTTTTCAGTAAGATGTAATAATGGGAGCATCAAACAAGAATAATGAAAATGAAGTCAACTTGGAAGAACCTCATGGTTTCACAAAGATATTCTACAGAAAATTGTCAATATATAGATGTAAGGCACTGATAATGCAGAGTTTGATTATAAGCCTGTACTTTTTATTTGATTAAATAGTGAAATGCTATAGGTATTTTTGTTTCCTTTGTAAAATATATGGTAGTTTATGCTTCAATATGTTCTTCCTTTATTACATAAGTAAAAATAATTATATAAGATGTGTGAATAAGCCAGTCAGTTTTAAGGTCCTGACTGGACCTTAAAATATCCTGAAAGAAAGACAGCTTTGCACACTGAACCCCTTATTTTATGAGATGAAATTTTCTAATAGCTCTACAGATTACAATAAATTATTAATGAAGAATGTGTACATCTTAAAGTTTCATAGCTAGGTAGGATAATAATAGGATTAAAGTATACCATTATATTACGAAATTTTGTGACAAAAGATACACAGCCCTCAGGATGTCCTTGAACTGATAAGCAAGTACCTGTGATTAGAGCAAGATCTTACGAGGAATATATCAGATTCTGCATTGTCTGCTATTTTTGTTTTGTTTTTATTTTTGATTTGTGGGAATCTAGGCCTAGGTATACAACAGCAAAACTAAAAGTTAAAAAAAAATTTTAAGGCAAAAATTGGTATATTTATTGAGTTAGAATCAATAATTATTACATTCAGTTAATAATGTTGCAAGTTTACTAGTTCTTATTCATTGTAACATTGCATATAGGTTTTGTGTTTAATAGATATAGAACATTTAGTGGACCAACCATCTTGGACATAATCTTAATGAACACTTTAGAAAATTTTAAGTTTTCAAATAGATTTAAATATTGGAGACACTTATGTTTCTTTATTGTGTAAGTGGGACACATATTTAGAAAATAATCAGTTGTCAGTATTTAAAGAAGTTTATTCTTTCATTTGACAAATGATAGTATTTTTCTTTCTACCTAGATTGGTTTCCCCTTTATTCCTCTGGACTAAGTACTTCTCATCCTTCAAAATCCAGTTCAGCAACACCAAATCCTTCTTGAATCCCCCAAGAAACCAAGTTAACTCTTTTCCTCAATACTTTGATGGCACATTATATATACTAATAGTTTATAACATCACACTATATTATAACTTGTGTTGTATCTTCCAACCTCCTGATAGGCAATATCTTGAAACCAAAAGTGTTACTGCCTTATAATTACAAAGTATTAAAAAAATGCCTAACTCATGTATGTGTTTTAAATATTTATTAAAAGAATGTTTAAAACAAACATTTTAGTATATTAATATATTGAATTCTTTCAGGTTATATTGCTCACAGAAAGCCATTTCAGTTTAAAGTTAAGAAATTCAATGTATTTTGGCTTTATTAAATAGTTTTCCTCTAAAATTTTTAATTGGAGGATCATTGCTTTACAATGTTGTGTTTATTTCTGCCATACAACAATGTGAATCAACCCTAAGCATGCATACACTCCCTTCCTCTTACGCTTCCCTCCCACCTCCCAACAGATTATCGGAGAGCCCCAGGCTGAGCTCCCTGTGTTACACAGCAGCTGCCCACTAGCTATCTGTTTTATACATGGTGCTGTGTATATTTTAATGCTGCTCTCTCAGTTTTTCCCATCCTCTCCTTCCCCTGTTGTGTCACAATTCCATTCTCAATATCTGCGTCTCAATTCCTTCCCTGCAGATAGGTTCATCAGTACCATTTCTCTAGATACCATATATATGTGTTAATATACAATATTATTTTTATCTTTCTGACTTACTTCACTCTGTGTAAGAGGCTCTAGGTTTGTCCACCTCAGTTCAGCTGACTCAAATTTGTTCCTTTCTATTGCTGAGTAATATTCCATTGTTTATATATAACACACTTCTTTACCCATTCATCTGTCGATGGACACCTAGGTTGCTTCCATGTCCTGGCCATTGTAAATAGTGCTGCCATGAACATTGTGGACAGGTGTCATTTTGAATTATGTTTTCTCAGGGTGTATGCCCAGTAGTGTGATTGCTGGGTCATATGGTAGTTTTATTCATAGTTTTTAAAGGAATCTCCATACTGTTCTCCATAGTGACTATACTCATTTACATTCCCACAGGAGGGCAAGAGAGTTCCTTTTTCTACGTATCCTCTCCATTGTGTAGTGTTTGTAGATATTTTGGTGATAGCCATCATGACTAGTGTGAGGTGATGCCCCATTGTAGTTTTGATTTGCATTTCTGTAATGATGAACAATATTGAGCATCTTTTCATGTGTTTGTTATTATGTCATCTTGGGAGAAATGTCTGCTTAGGTCTTCCACTCATTTTTGATTGGGTTGTTTGTTTTTCTGATGTTAAGCTGCATGAGCTGCTTGTATATTCTGAAGAGAAAGCATTTCCTCTAAGATCAGGGACAAGACAGGGGTGCCCACTCTCACCATCATTATTGAACATAGTTTTGGAAGGCCTAGCCACAACAGTCAGAGAAAAACAAAAAGAAGTAAAAGGAATCCAGATTGGAAAAGAAGAAATAAAACTCTCCCTCTTTGCAGATGACATGATGCTATACATAGGAAACTCTAAAGATACCACCAGAAAATTACTAAAACTAAGAAATGAATTTATTAATAGTAACATCACTGGATACAAAATTAATACACAGAAATCCCTTCCATTCCTATACACTAACAACAACAAATCAGAAAGAGAAGAAAACAATCCCATTCACTATCTCAACAAAAATAATAAAATACCCATGAATAAATCTACCTAAGGAGGTAAAAGACACTGTATGTAAAAAACTATGACACTGATGAAGGAAATCAAAGACAATATAAACAGAGAGATATATTGTGTTCTTGGATTGGAACAATCAATATCATGAAAATGATTATACTGCCCAAAACAATCTACAAATTTATTGCAGTCCATGTCAAGTTACAAATGGCATTTTTCACAGAACTAGAACAACAAAAGTAATGTACAGTATTTGGAAACACAAAAGACTCTTAACAACCAAAGCAATCTTGAGAAAGAAAAATGTAGCTGGAGAAATCAGTTTTCCTGACTATAATTTCAAACTATAATACAAAGTAACAGCAGTTAACACAGTACTGTACTGGAGAAGGCAATGGCACCCACTCCAGTACTCTTGCCTGGAAAATCCCATGGACAGAGGAGCCTGGTAGGCTGCAGTCCATGGGTCGTGAAGAGTCAGACATGACTGAGCGACTTCACTTTCACTTTTATGCATTGGAGAAGGAAATGGCAACCCATTCCAGTGTTCTTGCCTGGAGAATTCCAGGGATGGGGTCGCACAGAGTAGGACACGACTAAAGTGATTTAGCAGTACTGGTACTAAAACAGAAATATAAATCAATGGAACAAGATAGAAAGCTCAAAGATAAACCCACACACGTATGGGCACCTTATCTTTGACAAAGAAGGCAAGAATATACAATGGAGAAAAGACAGCCTCTTTAGTAAGTGGTGGTGGGAAAACTGGAAAGCTACATGTAAAAGAATGAAATTAGAATACTTCCTAATTCACACACACCACACACAAAAATAAACTCAGAGTGGATTAAAGACCTAAATGTAAGGCCAGAAACTATAAAGCTCTTAGAGGAAAACATAGACAGAACATTCTTTGACATAAATCACAGCAGGATTCTCCTTGACCCACCTTCATAGTAATGGAAATAAAACCAAAAATAAACAAAAGAAAACTAGTTAAACGCTTTTGAATAGCAAAGAAAACTATAAACAAGATGAAAAGACAATTCTCAGAATGAGAAAAAATAATTGCAAATGAAGCAACTGACCATATATATATATATATATATATATATATATATATAAATAATTTGTTTTGTAACTGTTAAAAGCCGAAATCAGATGAATAAAACAGGCCTTATGTTGTTTAGTTTTAAGTCATGTCTGACTCTTTTGCATCCCTGTATCTGTAACCTGCCTGGCTCCCCTGTCCATGGGATTCTTCAGGCAAGAATACTGGAGTGGATTGCCATAAATGCTGTCAAATAGTTGTATTGTGACATGTAAGTCATTTATTAGATTCTGTTGTTAAAAAGTTTACCTTAGCTAACCTAAATTTAAGATAATTCCTAGTTTTTTGTCCATTCCTCATTTTTGTCATATCATATTTCAAGGATGACCCACATTCATATACATCTAGACTATGAAATAGAGATTTTAAGCTATCCAGTGAGGACTATTCATAGGTGACAGTATCTCCATAACAACGTAATCACTTTGAATGTAATTCTGATAATACATTTTATTTCTTTGCTTATTTGGTCATAGGTGACCCAAGGCAGCTGAGAGTAACAACAAAATGATGTGGTAATAACTCTTCCTACACACTCTAGTCAATGATAGCATTCCTGTTTGTGTAAGAGTGGTCTTCACAGCAACGGCACAATACTCTCAGGTTATTGGAGAGCTGCTTTGTAAGTATATCTTATAAAGTAGACTGTAATTTTTATGTTGAATACCTTCATACTTCAGTGAGTCCTAACCACTAATATATCATGAATGCACAAACAGAGAACAAAGCATTCATATTTCTGTTACTAAAACAGTTAAATGGCAAAATTGCCTAGGTGATAGTTTTCACTATACAGACAATTTATTTAATCTTAAGAAGCAATTTGACTTAACCGCAAAGTATGATATAAAACAAACTTTCAATTAAAACAATCAACTTCTAAATTGTAATGTATATTGTTCAGATATTGTATTCTCACTTAAGGAAATATTTGAAATTTTGAATTATATTTTTTTGTCCTCTAAATGCTTCTTTTTAGTGGCTTTTGCTCTCTTTGTCTCCCTCTTCTTCTCTTTCCTGTATATACATAAAATGCATGTTTCATGTATATATTTTACTAATGAGATAAACTTTTGAGAAATGAAATACAAATCTTTTCACTTACCATAGTTGATGAGGTTTGCTATCATTTTTGAAACTGCATTACAAATCTCTTGTAAAAAAATAAATAAACATCTACAATGTCAGTTTCTGTAATAGAGGTGGGCTTTTTCTTATTATTCAAGGTAATCTTTTCATAATATGTGAAATGACATCACAGATATTTCTTCTCTAAAATTATATCCTCAACAATGCAATCTGTGTTTTTATGTCAGAAAAGAGTCAATTTAGTTTAATATAACATTATTTTAGAAGCTCATTGAGAGATAGATAACATGGAAACTACTAGCAATGTGAAAATACATTTGAAATATTTCAGAGAACCTCTTTAAGACAAATGAAAATGAGTTTAATACTAGAAAGCAAGTTATAGCTTCTCAGTGGAGTGTTGGGTAAGAAAAGGAAATGTCAAATGTAATGGACAAACAGAAAACACTTTCTGAAGATATAATGTGTACTAATATTTTAATATCTAAGACTGTTGAAAGAAAAATAGAAGTGCTGAAGCTTAGACATAAGAAAATTGCAGGATATTTGACATAGAAACCGTATTTATTAAAAATAAAACTAAAAAACTAAAAGCTAAAAAAACTAGAAAAAATCTTGAAGTTATAATAAAATCATATTGGCATGTATATATATACATGTGTATGCAAAAGGGATGCTCATTAGATAGATAAATACAGTTAGATATTCTAAGAAGCAGTTTACATTTACAAGAATTAACTATCTTCTTTTACTAAAATGTACAGTTTTAACTGAAAATTTGCAATGACTCTTGTCCTATTTTAAGGATTCAAAGATGAATCAGGTCAAGTTCTTACTCAGAAAGAAATGACTATTACAAGTAGATGCTTAATACCATATTTAGGAATTATTATAATTCATTATTTTAAAAGATGCCACTGAACTGTAACTAAAATATTATGGTTATAGTCTAATAGATCTAATGGTGAAGAAAATTGGGGGGAGTTTCATAAATAAGTTTCATTTGCAATATCTCTTCACAAAGTAGGACTTCTTATTTGGCAGGTAATGAGAAAAAAGTGTTTAGAAAGTGGAATGAGGTCTGTAGAGGTAACCTTAAAGAATCACAGTTATTTAAAATGTTCAGATAACATAGAGTACCTGAAACACTGCAGAGCTGAAGTTGAATATTCAGGGATCAGACCATGAAAATTTTCATATTTCATGCATGTGTGCTAAGTTGCTTCAGTTATGTCTGACTGTTTGTGACTCTGTGGGCTGTAGCCTGCCAGGATCCTCTATCTATGGGATTCTCCAGGCAAGAATACTGGAGTGGGTTGTCATGCCCTCCTCCAGGGAATCTTCCTAACCCAGGGATTGATGCCGTGTCTCTCATTTCTCCTGAATTGGCAGGCAGGTTCTCTACCACTAGGTGGCACCTGGGAAGCCCTTCATTTTTCATATGCCACAACAAATAATACTATCATGTAGTCAAGGAGATGTCTTTCACAATTTCAAGCACAATCTGTGTATTGGATATTTTAGCCCTGTGGAGGATTTATTTATGAGGCTTGCCAGAAACTTGGAATCATTTGAGAAAATCATGGAGGGAAAGAATTAACGCAAAATATATTTAATAAGAAGGATGGTCAACTTGGAATTAATTAAACATGGTAAATGAAAGAGAAGAAGAATTTAAGGATAACTATGATTGTACATTTGATCTCTCAAGATGACCTGGGGAACTAAGTAAATTATGAATTTTTTTTTCCCCAAGACTTATGAGCAATGAATAGGCACCTCAGGAAATTAATTTGAGTAAATTTATTTTATTTTCCATACTGCTCATTGGTTTTAACATTTTAAACCAGCAGAATAACTTGATTACAAAAGGCTGTAGGTCAGGGCTTGTGGAGTTTCCCTCATTGAAGCAGCATGCAGATAGACTGACTTTGTACCATGTATCTCTTTCTGGCCCATAATGTGAATCCCTTCACATGAATTTATATAATTTTGAGTCAAAATGTACAAGTGGATAGTTTGCACTGTATTACACACATCCCATATACACTGCATTGTATATATTCCCATACATAAATATATATACTTGCATATTATATGTGTGTATGTATGTGTATACACATATATGTATATGTACACACATATATGTATATACATACACATATATGTATATACACACTTATATCCATATGTGTGTATATTATATGTGTGGTATACATATATGTACATGTATATATACACTTATATCCATATATGTGGATCCATATATCTAGACTTCAGTATGGATCAATTACCCTTCTATACACTAAGGCATGTATACATGTACATATACATATATGTATATTTTAAAATTTCATGTGTAATATATATTTATATTCATATTCTTGTACTTTTAAACAAACATATAGTCTCTCTATTGGGTTAAATTACTTATAAGTCACAATTACAAAAATTAGGTCGTATGTTTTTAGTCAGACTAAGATCAGTTCAGACTTTATTAGTATTGACTAACTACTCTTATATACACTAAGACATGGCATCATCCCATTTCATTATTAAATATCTGGCATTAGGTATATTTACTCCTGTTAAGATATAATACTTGTACTCAGTCATTATTTATATAACATCCATACTTTGGGTTAATGATATTTGTTACACAAAATTTCTTTGTAGACAGTACTGTTTCATTGTTATCTATGTTATCTAGTGTTAGCTGTGATGCACATAATTGTAACAAATGAATTTAGTTTGGCATGATTTTATAAGGCCACACAGAAGAGTGAAAGTTGAATTATTCTGTCAGATGAATCAAGCATCAGGTGATGTAGAGTTTACAAGAAATTAATCAGAACAAGAATCTTTTTACCACTTTATACCCATATTATCAGCCAATTCAATTGTGTCAAGCTTTTTGTTTTTCTTATCCATACACCTAGGCCAACACTTTTTAACTGTGCTCACAAATTAATTTTTTGAAGATAGTTTAAGCTTGAATTTTCAAGGTATGATTGATAAATGTACTAAAAATAGTTGCAAACACTCATTAACCAGGAAAACTATTAACAAGTAAATGTCTTAGCTGTTATCATTAGCCATTAAATGAGAAAAGTGATAGTAAATTTCAAGGAATTTTTCTTGTGCTAAGATTAAATCTACATGGAAAGTAATACCTATCTCTTCCAAACATGAGCACAATAATCCTCAGTAAATTTAGTATGTGAGTAAAACATGCTACCTTGTTTTGAAATGAAAAAAAAAAACTTGAGTAATTTGATGACCACAATCATTAAACCTATTTGATTTTTATGTTTTAATCTTGCTTTAAAATTCATTACATGCTGTGGTTATTTCATGTTAAATAAAATTGAGCAGTGCAGCAATTGAGAGCAGAACAATAAAAAAAACACAGTCAAGAAAGTAAAATAAACCCATCCAAATGTCAGACGGCAGCAGCTATTTTCTGTTTACTGATGAAAAATGGTGTATAATTTAGCATAAATATTTGAGAAAAAATTGAATGCCTTTCATATAATGCTGCTTTTATGAGATATATTAGTTTTATAATTCAGTTAAATTCCATGTAAAGGATTTTTATCTAGTATTTAATAGTTGTGCTGTGCTGTGCTTGGTCGCTCAGTCATGTCTGACTCTTTGTGACCCCATGGACTGTAATCTGCCAGGCTCCTCTGTCCACAAGGATTCTCCAGGCAAGAACACTGGAGTGGGTTGTCATATGCCATCCTCCAGGGGATCTTCCCAACCCAGGGATTGAACCCAGGTCTCCTACATTGCAGATGGATTCACCACCATATGAGCCACAGGGAAGCCCAAGAATACTGGAGTGGGTAGCCTATCCCTTCTCCAGGGGATCTTCTCAACCCAGGAATCCAACTGGGATCTCCTGCATTCAGACAGATTCTTTTCTTTTTTTTTTGCAGGCAGATTCTTTACCAGCTGAGCTACCAGGGAGAGGTTCAAAATTATAGATACTTTCTAGTTAACATCCATTCTCCATTCTTTTGCTTATTGAAAATTAAATGATCAATTTTATATATAGTTTTACAATAGACATCATAACTTCATTTCCTTAAGGAATTATAGACTAAATATTTCTGATCACTCGTTTTTAAAAAATAATTTGATACGATTTACATATCGTTTAAAGTAAAAAATACTTACAAAGCTTGTTTTATTTATTTATTTTTTTAAATTTTTTATTTTTTTGTCATACATTGATATGAATCAGCCATAGATTTACACATATTCCCCATCCCGATCCCCCCCCCCCACCTCCCTCTCCACCCGATTCCTCTGGGTCTTCCCAGTGCACCAGGCCCGAGCACTTGTCTCATGCATCCCACCTGGGCTGGTGATCTGTTTCACCATAGATAATATACATGCTGTTCTTTTGAAATATCCCACCCTCACATTCTCCCACAGAGTTCAAAAGTCTATTCTGTATTTCTGTGTCTCTTTTTCTGTTTTGCATATAGGGTTATCGTTACCATCTTTCTCAATTCCATATATATGTGTTAGTATGCTGTAATGTTCTTTATCTTTCTGGCTTACTTCACTCTGTATAAGGGGCTCCAGTTTCATCCATCTCATTAGGACTGGTTCAAATGAATTCTTTTTAACGGCTGAGTAATATTCCATGGTGTATATGTACCACAGCTTCCTTATCCATTCATCTGCTGATGGGCATCTAGGTTGCTTCCATGTCCTGGCTATTATAAACAGTGCCGCGATGAACATTGGGGTGCACGTGTCTCTTTCAGATCTGGTTTCCTCAGTGTGTATGCCCAGAAGTGGGATTGCTGGGTCATATGGCAGTTCTATTTCCAGTTTTAGATTAGTCTGTTACTCAGCTACATATCTGATAAACATAGTAAAAGGTTGATTTTGTATTCCAAATTTTAAAAGACATTAAAGGAAATACTGAGGTAAGGAGATGCAAGGTTGAGATACGAGGTATCAGGCTATCTGTGTTTGCTAATTGGTCTTACCAAAAGAAAGGAACTTTCTCTTATCTTCATGGCAAGAAATACTTTTACAACTGTGCTCGCTTCGGCAGCACATATACAACTTCAAGCAAGACACTCATGGAAATTAGGATTCTACCCTCTCTTAGAGAGGAAAGAATATAGCAGTCTTCCTTAATAACTACATTTCAAGAGATGGCTCCCAGGTGCTTGAGAAAGATAGTCCTGGGTTATGAAACCAGCAAGGTACCTAAGAGATAGTGGGTTGGCCAAAAAGTTTATTCAGGTTCTTCCTTAAGATGTTATGGAAAAACCAGAATGAACTTTTGACCAACGCAGTATTTAAGAAATTGTGATAGTTATAGATATTATTCAGTCTTAAAAAAAAAAGAGAAATCTTGCCATTTGCAGCAATATGATGAACCTGAAAGTATGCTAAGTCAACCAAGGCAGACATAAAAAATAAAGAACTACAGGATCTCACATATTCAGAATTTAAAAATGCTGAATACATAGAAGCAGAGGGTGGAATGGTGGTTACCAAGACAGGGAGGTGGGGGAATCAGGGAGATGTTCGTCATCACAGTAAAAAGGGTTGCAGGATGAATAAATCCAGAGACCTAAGGTACAACACAATGACTACAGTTTATAATACCATACTATATACTGGACATTTGCTAAGATAGATTTCCTGTGCTCTCATCACACATACACACACACAAAGATAAGATAATATGTTAATTAACTTGACTGTATGACTATAAGAATCATTTCATTATGTGCATGTCTATCAAACCATCATGTGGTACATTTGAAATATATATATATATAGATAGATAGATAGATAGTTTTTATTTTAAAGAGTAAAAGAAACCAGGAAGAACAAAAAGGAAGCATGACACAAGATCGTTGCCCTCAAGATGTTTACTGTATAATCAGAGTGAAAGGAAGGACTTACTGATGGTCAAAGACACATGGACCATGGAATTAACTGTAAATTATAAAGTAGAAAATTAGAGTAAACTGGATGTTGCTGGAAAATAGAAAGATTTATATCCCCAAAACGACAGAGAATAAATTATAATTTTAAGTTTTCTATGGTAAATGCTCTTAAAAAAGGGAGAGGGACCTCTGTGGTTCAGGCCATCTGGATTTTGTAAGGGCAGGTGTGAGAGGTAAGTCAGGAGGCTATAAAAGGAAAGAAATCTGTCTGAAGTTTAGTTAAACTTGGGGAAATTAAGGCCGTTTTGGTGAACATATGCTTGTTTTCATTAAACATTTTATGGAGTGATAATGTAATACTAACTGACGCACCCAGTGTCTTGAAAATCATGACTGATTGCCTTGTGGTGATCCATTAGTTCCTTTTTCCTTCCTCTCTTTTCTTTCATAGTTGATCATCAAAACTACTAACTAAATTTAAATACGTTGACAGAGAGTGTGTTTGCTTGGGTTTGTAAAGTGGTAGAGACAATATGTTACTTATTTTGAAAGGTTTTCAAGATAATTTACTGTGGATAATTATTGCTGACAGTATATTAATTTGAATACAAATTCAGATAAATAACTTTTTAAGATACTTACCGAACTCCTCTAAGGGAAAAATAACTGTTTGGATAAAATGATAGAAAATCTTTAAAATCAAATAGACTCTATAGAAATGATTATTTCTGTGATTTGAAAATTACCTCATTGGATTTTAATAAGAAGATTATTTTTTTCAGTGCACAATTCATTATAGTCTTATATACAAACAAAAGACTTTCAAAGTCCAATTACTTGAGCAACTTTTGCTTTTTCCATACAGTTCATAAAGGAAAAGTAAATTTTATTAACATTCTAGTTTAATTTTTGACATATATACATCTTCATCACTGAATGAATGAATGAAAATATTGAAATGTCAAAGCACAAACACATCACACAAATAATTGTAAGTAATTCTGTGCTTTTTTTTCAGACTAAAGTATGAGCGCCCATTCTCAGCTTCTCCCAGCAGGAGTAAAATCTCTTCTTAGTTCTATCTTACTCCAGCTTGTTTTCACCTCAGGAGGCCATAAATACCTCGACAAAACTGTAAACTTCCAGAGAAGGACAGGGCTTGAGGTTATATTATGCACGGCTTTTACAGACCTTTGTGGATCAACTGAAGTTCAGAAAGACTGTAGTGAAGAAAAATTTGGTAAGATGTCAGAGACTGTAAAGTTAGAATGAGATCAGCCACAAAGGATAAGCCTGTTCCTCCTATTCAAGATCTAATCACAGCAGAGCATTCAAACTTAAGCCTGGATATTTTGGTTTGTGTTCTCAGGGTTGCAACACAGGGCTTTATATTATAGATATCATAGCTTAGACGTTCTCAGTGTAATTTTCTATTGATAAGTGGCTTGCGGAAAGTAATTTTCTGATAAAAGGAAATAACCCTTCAAAATCTCTTATGCAGTCATAAGAACTAAGGTTTTTTTAATCAGAAATATACATCCAGGTATTCAGAGGACAAAGGAATAACCAGTCTAAGCAACCCCTCATATACAAGGCAAGATATTTAAGTATTTGCTCCCATGGTATGTGGCAAGCCATACCTACTGTGGAATGCAGTTCTTTAAAACCATTGCTTGGTTCCTTCTGGGTAATGGGTGGGGCGGGAGGAATGCTTGTATTGAAGAAGATTAACTGGTAAAGTATACAGTCATCCTGTGAACAAGCATAAGAGCCAAAGTATGAGACGGGTGTTCAGTGTTATTTTAGAGTCTGTTGTCATTGTGTTTGTGTTCCCTCCACACTTTTGAGTGTACAGATGTTTTATTATTCCCCATTCACTGGGTGATCTCCTCGAAGTTGCATCTTTATAGAGTGGAACCCAGTTTTTTTGATCATTTGCTTCAGTGAGGATAGGTACTAAGTGCTTGTTAAGTTCACCTGTTTCTTTTTAGTAAATTTAGTTTCAGTTCACTTTAGTTCAGTTGCTCAGTCATGTTCAACTATTTGCAACCCCATGGACCACAGCACGCCAGGCCTCCCTGTCCATCACCAACTCCCAGAGTTTATCCCAACTCATGTCCATTGAGTCAGTGATGCCATCCAACCATCTCATCTTCTGTCGTCTCCTTCTCCTCCTGCCTTCAATCCTCCGCAGCATCAGGGTCTTTTCAAATGAGTCAGTTCTTCGCATCAGGTTGCTAACATATTGGAGTTTCAGCTTCAACATCAGTCCTTCCAATGAACACTCAGGACTGATTTCCTTTAGGATGGACTGGTTGGATCTCCCCGCAGTCCAAGGGACTTTCAAAAGTCTTCTCCAACACCACAGTTCAAAAGCATCAATTCTTCGGTCCTCGGCTTTCTGTATAGTCCAACTCTCACATCCATACATGACCACTGGAAAACCCATAGCCTTGACTAGATGGACCTTTGTTGGCAAAGTAATGTCTCTGCTTTTTAATGTGCTGTCTAGGTTGGTCATAACTTTCCTTCCAAGGAGTAAGCGTCTTTTAATTTCTTGGCTGCAGTCACCATCTCAGTGATTTTGGAGCCCCCGAAAATAAAGTCTGTACTATTTCCACTGTTTAGCAGCATATAAAAAGCTTCTGTTATTGATTAAAAAAAGGTTATGACTGTTAAATAATCAAAATATTTGGAATCATAATATTTATCACATATTTTAATTAATTATATTTATGTATGAATATGTAAAATATCATAGTATGGGCTTCATGGTGGCACAGACAGTAAAGAATGTACCTGCAATGCAGGGCACCTGGGTTCAATCCCTGGGTCAGGAAGATACCCTGGAGGAGGAACTTGCAACCCACTTCAGTAGTCTTGCCTGGAGAATTCCATGGACAGAGGAGCCTGGTGGGCTCTAGTCCATGGGGTTGCAAAGAGTCGGACTCAACTGAGTGACTAACACACACGTATCACAGTATACATGTATGAAAGTCTCATGATGTGAGTAGCATTCCTTTATGACAGGTTTTTGTTAAAAAATGAAGTAATCTTAAAAATCATTTAGAAATAAAAGCAGAATGGAGTATTTTGTTTTGTTAACATGTTATGGAGCCAAGTCAAGTAGTGATATTATGACAATCCTCTGAAAATTTTTCTATAGATGTATTACAATAACATCAATATCCTAATAGGCTTTTTTGAAGAAAAAGATTAAGATTTATCTAAATTAATAAATGATCTGTAAGAATCAAAAATTGTTTAAGATCAAATTTGAGGACTTATGCATATTGATTTCATGAAATATTATAAAGCTACAGTAATCAAGGCAGGTGGTATGGGCATAAGAATAGACACATGTATCAGTGGAATGGACTGTAAAAAGAGACTCTGACTTCTGTGGTCTGTTGGTTTTCAAAAAGTCATGGAAGTAATTGCATGAAGAAAAGCACTGAAAATGTTTTGTATAAATATATGAATATCTGCAACCTACCTCCCAAAGATTTTAGATATGTAGATCCAAGTTAAGGCTCCCAGATTTACATTTTCACTTTCCAGGAATACTCATTAAAAAAAAAAAAAAAACTTTTTGGGGGAGGGGGAAGTCAGGGAGAGAAACTAAGGTTTAGTCAAAATAGTATGAGATGCCTTGTGGGTTATTTCAACTATCTTTTATCTTTCATTCCATCCCAAGCACAGCTAAAACAGTCATAAATACAGATGTGTTGTGGGCAGTTTTAGAACTTTCCATAAACTGACTGCACAAACTGGGCTTTGAGTTGTCCCCTGTTCTATCTTTTTATGTTTTTTAGGGTTGAAGTTAGTCTCTCATCTTTCTGGTTCCACATTCATCCAGTTAAGAGTTTATCTTTACATATCAACTCCTGTCTAGATTCATGCAATACTCTCTTTACACATTTAATCCAATCCTTCCCTAAAGTGTTATGGATCCTATTATTCTCCAGATGCTTCAAAGTCTTTTATTTCAGTCACAGGAAAACACAAAATGCTTACGCTGAACCAGAAGACCCTACATGATCTGTCCCCACTCCCTGCGCCCAAGACCCTCCCACACTGTTCTCCCTCCTTCAGCCATACTAGCCTTTCTGTTATTCCTCCAACTTCCACAACATGCTTCACTTGTTATTCCCTCTGGAATGTTCTCAAAGATGTTAAGGAAGTTACTGCTGTATGAAACAGTTCAGAATTATTAAGTGTCTACTCAGATATGCTTTCCTGAACCATTCTGTCTAAAATAATCTCACCTAGAACTGGCTGCATGATTTGCGGAGCTCTAAGTAAAAGTGTAATATGTGGCCCCTTGTTTAAAATGGTTAAGAATTTCAAGACAGTAAAGGGAGAGCATTAAGCCAAACACACAGCCCTTCTGAATTCCTGGCCCTGGTGACTACACAGGTTAAATGGCCATGAAACTGACTGTGCCCTCACCTCATCCCAGTTTTTCTTTTAGCCTCTTACTTTAGTCTGACTCAATCCCCTAGTGGCATAGTGTGTCATTTATGTTATTTATTATCTCCAGTTGTGAGGCCAAAGATATTTCTTTCTCTGTTGCCACATTCATAACACTTTAAGCAGTCCTACAAGTAGTGGACAAACAGAAAATACTTGTAGATTGAATAAGTGAGCCAACAACACACAACTTCTAAATCACACGTTTGTATTACTATTTTTTCCTAGGCTATCATAATTGGGAAAATTCATGGTGGAGATTTTTTTAAGGATTAAGTATAATTTAATGTAAGACAGTAGTGTATCATTCTTCATTAATTGTGGTTAAGACAATATTGTAATTAAGTATCTGAAAATTATTTTATTTAAAAGCTCTCATTTTAGATAGAAATCTGAAATTACACATTGTTATAAAAGATTTAAAATGTCTTCTACTGACATTCAAACGTAAAGTTTCAGGCTAGCCTTTATTTTAACTTTAAAAATTCAAAAGATGTGAGTACTGCAATAGAGTATAAAGTGATACATTCAATTCCCATCGGAATCCAATCTTACAGATCGTAGCTGTAGGGCATTTTTATTAACTTTGCTTGAATACATCTCTTCTGTTGGTTTTAGTCTTTGTGAAAGTTTTTAATTTCATAAGAAAGTAAACCTTTTAGTATTAAAGCGAGTAGACTATATGATTTCTATCAATCCCTTAGGTAATATATTTCTCAAGTTTCTGAATAATTATGACCTTGAAGATGATGATAAACCAGACGGAATCTACAAGGATTTAAAGCTTTTAGAGTTTTATACCCTTGCTCTGGCTGCATGTCTCCATGACAAATCTGCTTGTGGTTTGAATGAAGATTAAATACGTCCTACATTAGAGAGCATTGCTTCTGCTATTCTCATCCAAGTAACAATGAAATGATAGCATAATTTCAATTCTTATGACTATTTCTCATGTAAATCTTAATATAGTAAATTTATATAATTTATATTGGTAAAAGTTTATAAAATCATTAATTTTATGTGTATTAAGTCAGTTAGAATGTTGTATATAGTCTAATATCTGTAGCAAACTTTTAAGGAGTAGACAGGTAGAAAAATGGTTAACTTACACATATATATGTGTGTGTGTATATTAATATATGTATAAATATATGCATATATGTGCATCAGTTCAGCCGCTCAGTTATGTCCAACTCTGCAACTCCATGGACTGCAGCATGCGAGGCTTCCCTGTTGATTACCAACTCCTGGATCTTGCTCAAACTCATATCCTTCGATTGGTGGTGCCATCTAACCGTCTCATCTGCTGTTGTCTCCTCCTCCTGCCTTCAATCTTTGCCAGCATCAGGGTCTTTCCAATGAGTCAGCTCTTCACATCAGGTGCCCAAAGTGTTGGCGCTTCAGCATCAGTCCTTCCAATGAATATTCAGGATTGATTTCCTTTAAGATAGACTGGTTTGATCTCCTTGCAGTCCAAGGGACTCTCAAGAGTCTTCTCCAACACCACAGTTCAAAAGCATCAATTCTTTGGTGCTCAGCTTTCTTTATGGTCCAACTCTCATATCCATACATGACTAATGGAAAAACCAAAGCTTTGACTATATGGGCCTTTGTTGGTAGAGTAATATCTCTGCTTTTTAATATTCTGTCTAGGTCGGTCATAACTTTTCTTCAAAGAAGCAAACGTCTTTTAATTTCATGGCTCCAGTCATCATTTGCAGTGATTTTGGAGCCCTCCAAAATAAAGTCTGTCACTATTTCCATTGTTTCCCCATCTATTTACCATGAACTGGTGGGACTGGATGCCATGATCTTAGTTTCTTGAATATTAAGTTTTAAGCCAAATTTTTCACTCTCCTCTTTCACTTTCATTAAAAGGCTCTTCAGTTCCCCTTTGCTTTCTGACATAAGAGTGATGTCATCTGCACATCTGAGGTTATTGAAGCAAATTTATCTGCCTATGAATAGTATATGTATGTGTGTGTGTATATATATATATATATATACATACACACATATATATGTGTGTGTGTGTGTGTGTGTGTGTATAGGTATATTATTTTCTCCCATTCTGAGGGCTGTCTTTTCACCTTGCTTATAGTTTCCTTCATTGTGCAAAAGCTTTTAAGTTTAATTAGGTCCCATTTGTTTATTTTTGTTTTTATTTCCATTACTCTGGGAGGTGGGTCATAGAAGTTCTTGCTGTGATTTATGTTCGAGAGTGTTCTGCTTATGTTTCCTATGAGTTTTATAGTTCTGGTCTTATATTTAGATCTTTAATCCATTTTGAGTTTGTTTTTGTGTATGGTGTTGTAAAGTGTTCTAGTTTCATTCTTTTACACGTGGTTGACCAGTTTTCTAAAATGTCAACATAATATCTTAATCTCTATTATTCTTCCCATAAAGAATTGATATACATGATCCCAAAAGCTCTGAGTGTGATAAAAGAAGCATATGGCACTGCATCATTGTTCCTTGGTCTTCTCATCCTCAGTTGTTCTGGGGGGAGGGGAGAAGTCTTTATTGTTGTTTGTTTTCCTAACACAGCTACCTATAATCATCTATTGATTTGCTGCTTCTTCGCTTCTTTGTATTAATGTAACACTGGTCAGGGATTTGTTTTCTTTGTGTGACAGGCATACAAAATCTAGCTCTGTCATAAGGATGCACTGATGACTCTTGGAGGGTCTTAGGAAGTCTCCATGAACAGATACTAATGTAGGAAGTATGTCCAGAGCTTAGCTACAATACTTAGAGACATGCTTGGTCACTTTCATTCCATTTGGAATTCAGGCTCTCCTGACCTGGTATATGTCCATATGACTCTGAGGAAAAGTATACATTGCTCATCAGCCAAACATCTACAATGCAAGCAGCTTCACTAGGACTTTCTGTCTCAGCTTAGTTCTCTGTCTTCCTGATTTTTCCACATTTCAGCATTTTTCAGACCAATGATAAACACCAGCACCTTTCTCACAGTTCCATTTTATGCAGTTGAATGACAAAAACTGACAATAAATTCCTTCTTAATGGTGAGGCCAAAGCTAAAGAATCATTTCTATGGCATAATTTCTTTATACATATCATAAGAGTTCTTTCTTACTGTCTGATATGATCATATACTTTTTGATATCATACTAATAGTATTTCTTTAAGCTCTGTCTGGAGAATTTACAATGGAGAATTTAATCGTTTGTTCTCAATACAGTGCTGTCACCAGTATAATCCCTTTACTTTTAACGCAAAAGATAGAAGATGTCTCAAGTGTGTTTATTTATATTCACCTGTTAAAAAAACCTTGCAGTTTCACTTACCTAGTGATTTCATTCAGAATTAAGCATAACCAATTCATAAAGTATGGGAAAATTTGATGGCAATAAAAGTAATATATGTGTACCCTCAAATTATACTTCTGTCATAAGCAACAACAGAGTACAATAGTTACATAGTAAATTACACAAAAAAATTTATTGAAAATCAAAACAGTACCATAATTTCTTAAACGAGAAACCCAGGTCCAATTCAAGACAAAGATACCTAACTGTAGTCGTAAGTTTGGAGGGCAACCCGATAGATCCTCCTGTCAGCTGCACAAAGAGAAAAATTCTGTTCTTTAGACTCCTCTTCATTAATTACCCTGCCCCTGCTATTTAGTTTTTGACTTAATTTTTAAAAATTTTATCTCTGATTACACATCCAGAGATATCGTTGTGTTAGGTAGTTAGAATAGGAAAAAGGAGTGTAGAATGGCGGTGGCTAAAAGACAAGGAAGGGAAAAGCCTGCGAAAATAGAACAAAGAAAAGTCCAAGGACTGGAGTAAGACCTCACGTAGAACAAACAGCACTCCTGGCTAGCCCAATTTTACATAGGCCAGGCCCAGGGGGAGGAAAAAACATATAAAAAGAGGAGCCAAAGGGCTGGGGCTCTCTCTTCGAGTCTTTTGGGTTGGCATGCCCTCAGCATGCCTTGAGGATGTATTTTCCTTTTATTTTTTAAATAAAACTGAGCTGTAACACGGAGCTGTAACACTGATCTGTCCAAGAGCTGTAACCTGTCTGTCCAAGAGCTGAGAGCTGTAACACGTTCTGTCTGAGAACTGAGACATGTTCTCTCTGAGGGCTTTAACATCCGTTGCTTCAAATTTTTGCTGTGACGAGACAGAACCAAGGAAATTACACACTCCCCTGACAATTGTAACGTTACTTAACAGCTGAAAAATGTGTTAAGTGTAAGAAAAATATGTCATTTTTAGAGAATATGGTTGTTATCACTGAGAACTGCATCTTGTAAGTCAATATGGAGTTAACTACTTACAACTAATCAGATAAACTAAAAAGTTACTGAAATGGGTCTTTTATTTAGAGGCTAAAGGTTTACACAAACTAAGTGCATTAAAAACTGCTGACAATTTAATAATATGTGATGATACAAAATTTACATAGACACATGGAAGCAGATAATTACTTAAGCTTCTAAATATTTATGACATTGATGAATGATTTTCTATACATATAATCAGAGCACCCAGTCATTCATTATGTTTTTAATAATTATTTTCTTGTGTATGGATTTTATAACTTGACCCATTTATTTACAACCATAGGTCCATACTGACTGAAGTAACACCTTGCTTCAAATTTGTGGCAATGGGATTGAAATGTTTTGGCATTTTCACATACCTCCATTTGAAATGTTAGATCATAAGATCCTTAGACCTATTAAAATTAAAATTTGAAAGCTCACTTCTCACAGAGTACCAGTTATATATCAGAAATTATAGTAGGCATTAAAATAATTACTTTTGAAAAGTTAAAAATTCAAATTAAATATTTATGTAAGTGAAAATATTCACTAACTCAGCTCTTGCTTCAACTATTATTTTAGTGTGAAAATGCTATTCAATCACATTGGATTTGTTAATTATTAATAAACTGACTATATGCATTCATATATATGAATTTTAAGCTCATTCATTCTGTAAAAGTAATGTTAAGAATGATCCCAGAAAGAAAACATAGCTTAATCAATTATTATACATAATTTATAAATTATATTTTCTGTAGCCATTAAAGTATTCTCTTACTGTTTTGCTTTTTTTTCCCCCCAGAGCATGAAAACAAAAAAAGGTCTTTCTAATTAGTCTTTAAGTAAGCAAAATTTAAACAGAATGTTCGTATTACTCCCTGAAGATTCTATTTAATTAGATCCTACCCTCTAAGGGATTATTCTGATAATGCATGGGAAAAGAGACAAATAAAATTATAAAACTATACTAGATGTAGGACAATTGAAGGGAATTCAATCACCCACTTAAAAATTATATTGAGAGTCTAATTGAATCAAGCCTTAAACAACATACTAGAGTCTATAACTATGTTTACAATGTTTTAGGTTTTGTCTGGATACATTTCTGGAAGGGCTTCTTTTATTATAATATGAAAGAAAAGACTTCATCTGGAAATTAAAATCGGAAGTTATTTCTTTTAAAACATCATCTTGAATTAACATAAAGTATAAATTTCATTGAGATGTCTTTCAATTTTTTGGTCTATTAATAAGGGCAAATTAGAAGATATACTAATGAAATTTTAATTAGACATTTTTGCTTGATCAGAAAAATTCAGACTAGAGGTTCATATAACTGTTGTTATTGGGAGATATATCTCCTCCTGCTTTTAAGTGTGATGGTAATGATTACATTTGCCTTTATAAACAAAATCAAACAACCAACAAACATTTATAGTTAAACTCAAGGACTTATTACACATGAAGGAAACAATGAGTTTAATGTAATGCCATTTTGAAATCAGATTTTATTATTTTGCTCTGTGAGCATAATATCACTAGGTAGAGAACAAAAGGAAGCATAAAAAAGATTGAGATATACTGTTAGCAATAGGCTGTGATTTTATACAGTAACCAGAAAAATGAATCTTTCCTACTACTGCAATGATATATGTCAAAGATTCAACTCAAACTAAAATTTAATACAAAATCATGATATAAATCAGACAATAATTTATAATTAATTAAAAAATAATAAACCAACACTTATAGGATGCAGAAAAATCAGTGCTCAGAGGGAAAATTATAGCTGAAAATGCCTTTGTTAAAAGGAAACAGGTCTTAAGTCAGTAACCAAAACTTCCACCTTAGGAAAACTGGGGAAAAAAAAAAAAACTAAATCCAATGGAAGATAAGATTTAATAAAGTCAAAATAATTTGGATTGATAAAAATGTCTGAGTACTATTAAATGAAATACAGGGCTGGTTTGTCTAATACAAGTGTTAGTGTTAGTCACTTAGTAGCATCTGATCCTTTGCGACCCCTTGGACTGTAGCCTACCAGGCTCCTCTGTCCAAGGGATTTCCCAGGCAAGAACACTGGACTGGGTTGCCATTACCTTCTCCCGGGTATCTTTCCTAACCAGGGATCCAACCATGTCTCCTGGATTGCAGGAGATTCTTTACCATCTGAGCCTCTATTTTAGTATGAATCTTACACATATAATTATTCATTACATTACTATAAGTGGTAAGTGCAGGAAAAATTAAACTTATACATAGTGTTTGGTGAGTGACTTGCTAGAGCTTTTTCCTGGCCTCCAATAGAGTGTCAGAAAAGGCCATCCATTTGTCACTGAATGTTGCCACCAAGACAGACCCGACACTGAGAACTGGCACATTCTAAGCATTGAGAAATGACAGGTATTAGCAAGCTATAAACTTCAAAATAGCCACATTAGTTGGTATATAATCAACAGCCTTGGGTAAACTATTTGGCAGGAGCTTGACTGAAGTAGGTATCCAGTTGGGTATCTTTTGCCTGCAGAGAGTTGAGAGGGTAATGCCAAATTACTATTGTTATTGTTTAGTTCCTAAGTCATGTCTGACTCTTTTGCAACCCTATGGACCATAGCCCACCAGGCTCCTCAGTCCAAGGTATTTCCCAGGCAAGTATACTGAAGTGGATTGCCATTTCCTTCTCCAGAGCATCTTCCTGACCTAGGTTTCAAACTAGCGTCTCCTACATTGGCTGGCAGATTCTTATCACTAACCCAGCAGGGAAGTCTACCAAGTTACTAGAAATACCATAATTAATGCACTCCTTCCTTTATGTTCAGAAGAATGACTCTGACTATGTAAAGCTCCATGTCTCAGTCAAAATTTTGGTAGTAGAATATCCAAAAACAGAAAATTTGAGAGGCTTAAAGACATAGAAGCTTTTTAAATAATAAAAAAATTAGTAATGTCTGGGGAAATTGCTTGTGCATATTTTGTATATTATGTACCTAAACTATGTTTATGAAGTTAGACTTGCTTAGAGTGAAAAGCATTACAAGTAATTTGTAATTTATAGTAGATTCATAGTTGTAAAATCATTTGAACATTAAATCTTAGTGTTTATTCTCAACATATTGAAATATGTGAAGAGGCTTAATGATTTTCTTACTTGTAAGGTTATTTTATCAAAATTTATAGCAGTATTTAGTACTCAGGAAATGTTGTTATTAAGTCAGAAAACTAAAATACCTAAAATGGAATTGAGTTAGTGAATGTATTTTTAAATATTTTAAGATATTTAATTAACTCAATATTTAAATGGGACTAAATACTCTTCAAAGACCTTTTAAACTTAATGTAATAACTTTACATTTATAGAAACAGAAATAATTTTGGAAGCTTATTAAAAGAAAGCTTTAGCTTTCCACTGGCCTGTGGTGTCTTAAGCTTTGGGAAGGAAGGAATATTTTGTGTCATCTCTTAAATATCATGATTTTACATCTTGTAGTACTAAAAGTGTAAGAGGATCAGTGTTACCCTGTTCACCACAAAACAATTCTAAGATGTTGATTATCAGGGCAAATGTTAGTTGAGGTGTGTCTTATTCTAGGCTCTGTGTTTCAACTGCTGTGTTTCTATCCAATTTCAAACATTTTAAAAGTTTTACTTATTTAGGAAATTTTACCTGATCAAGCCTAAAGTATAACTACATGCTGTGAAAAACACTATGTCAAAATAGAAAGAGAGAAAATCAAAGTTAATGGCCTTTCAAATTCAATATTCTGTCTCAAGTAATTAACCAGAGCATCATACACCTGAGGACACTGGAGACTATCAAACAAAGAAGCAAAACGAATCAAACTGATAAAAGGATAACCAGTTTTCAAATTGTTTCAAAATATATCATTACTTTCATCAGCAAGGACTGTGGAAATCTTTAGCATTTTGAAATTCTCATAAAATATCCTTTACAAAATCCAGCAATGATCTTGTGGGAAATGCACTAGAAGGTTTATTGGAATAAGATTTACCTTTAGTTATATCTCTAAATCCAAATGATTCCTTTTTGTCCAATGCAGGTCACAAAATTGAGTTTTTGGTAGTTACTAGAGCAAGTAAATCTATGCAAAATAGATTTCAATTTCTTCATGTCCTTTTTCTTCTGAATTTGTCTAGGATCTTAGTATTTTAACCAATGATACACAATTCAGATTTGAAATAAGTGTTTATACACTTTGTATCTGATCAAAAGTTGTCAGTTTTACTAGTGAATATTTTCAGCTATAATATTTTGTGGTTTGGAACTTTGTCATCGTTTGACACATAAGTCTATCTACATAATGTCTCCTTCTTTGAAAGAGTAGCTCATGACTTTTGAAAATATTATTTTATATAAAATTCTAGTTTGACATATTTTACTAAAAATTTTGTAAAACATGTTGTTGGTCTTCCATATAGAAAGTACTAACACTGTCCCCATGTTCATCAAACTAGTATTAGTATTTTGTTCAAAGTATTAGAAATAGGAGTAAAACTCATTTGACCAAGGCAAACCTTAAATAGCCTAAAAATTTTTTCTTTACTGTAAATTGAGTGCATAATGACTTCAAACAGAAATAACCTAATAAATAAATAACCCTATCATGCTTACAAAGTTGCAATAGGAAGGAGCATGAGATTACTCTCATCCTATCTATAAAGCCGAATAATTAGCAGTGTATGTCTCTTAACGGCAATGTTTCATGTTCCTGCAAAGTTTATGTGAGTTGTTCCTTAGGATTTGCACTTTTATGAGCTAAACTCATATAGTTCAGTCTATAAACCATTCTCAGACACAACCAACAATCTCTGCCATCCACTGTCCAATAACTTTATTCAGATTACAGTACAGCAGAGGTAATTTTCTTAAGACATAGAGACTTTCCTTGATGATGTAAGGACTCACTAGATTCTTCTGATCTATACCACAGTCAAATGCCAAGACATCAGATTCTCAGAAAATCCATCATACCACATCAGGCTATCTGAACTAACCAGTAACCCAGAGGACTAGTCTCCGATTTGTTGGGTCATGATGCAGCCATATAAATAAAAACATAGTTGAAGAAACAGGGTAAACTTGAATAATTTAGACAAAATCATTATGAGAAGTAATCACAAAGGAAGATGGCTTACTTAGGAAAGGACCTAGTTATTTTGGGTCAATTCGAACATAATCTTTAGTCTTAGAAGTGACTGAATGTTCTTCAGCTGCTTGTTAAATCCAATAAAACATGCAGTGAAATCACTTCCCAAGTAATATGGAGATGCAAACCATCTTTTAACTTAACACCTTTGTAATAATGTAGATGGGATGGACAAAAATGAAAGCAGATTAGAAATAAATGAAAAAATATATGACCAAATGATAATTTTATAGTTACTTTATTTTGCAGAATATCTTATAGATATTACAAACTCCTGATATATATATATATATATGTCTCTCATTAGCATTTCTTTTCCTTGGGGATGGTCTTGATCCCTTCTTCCTGTAAAATGTCAGGAACTTCTGTCCATAGTTCATCAGGTACTCTGTCTACCAGATCTAATCCCTTGAATCTATCCGTCACTTCCACTGTATAATCATAAGGGATTTGATTTAGGTCATACCTGGATGGTCAAGTGGTTTTCCCTACTTTATTCAATTTAAGTCTGAATTTTGAAATAAGGAGTTCATGATCTCAGCCACACACAGTCAATTCCCAGTCTTGTTTTTGTTGACTATATAGAGCTTCTCCATGTTTGACTGCACAGAATATAATCAGTCTGATTTCAGTATTGACCATCTGGTGATGTCCATGTGTAGAGTCTTCTCTTGTGTTGCTTGAAAAGGGTGTTTGCTGTGACCAGTGCATTCTCTTGGCTAAACTTTATTAGCCTTTGCCCTGCTTCATTCTGTACTCCAAGGCCAAATTTGCCTGTTACTCCAGGCATTTCTCGACTTCTACTTTTGCGTTCCACCCACTATGATGAAAAGGACATCTTTTTGGGTGTTAGTTCTAGAAGATCTTGTAGGTCTTCATAGAACTGTTCAACTTCAGCTTCTTCAGCATTACTGGTTTGGGCATAGACTTGGATTACTGTGATATCTAATGATTTGCCTTGGAAATGAACAGAGATTGCATCCAAGTATTGCATTTTGGACCCTTTTGTTGACTATGATGGCTACTCCATTTCTTCTAAGGGATTCTTGCCACAGTAGTAGATATAATGGTCATCTGAGTTAAATTCACCCATTCCATTCCATTTTAGTTTGCTGATTCCTAAAATATTGATGTTTACTCTCGCCGTCTCCTGTTTGACCACTTCCAATTTGCCTTGATTCATGGACCTAACATTCCAGGTTCCTATGTAATATTGCTCTTTACATTATCGGACCTTGCTTCTATCACCAGTCCCATCCACCCCTGGGTGGTGGTGTTGCTTTGTCTCCATCTCTTCATTCTTTCTGGAGTTATTTCTCCACCTATCTCCTGTAGCATATTGGGCACCTACCAACCTGGGGAGTTCATCTTTCAGTGTTCTATCTTTTTGCCTTTTCATACTGTTCATGGGGTTCTCAAGGAAAGAATACTGAAGTGGTTTGCCATTCCCTTCTCCATTGGACCATGTTTTGTCACCATGACCTGTCTGTCTTTGGTGGCCCTACACAGCATGACTCATCATTTCACTGAATTAGACAAGGCTGTGTTTCATGTGATCAGACTGGTTAGTTTTTTGTGATTGTGGTTCAGTCTGTCTGCCCTGGATGGAGAAGGATAAGAGGTTTATGGAAGCTTCTTGATGAGAGAGACAGACTGAGGTGGAAACTGGGTCTTGATGGCTGGGGTCATGCTCAGTACATCTTTAATCCAATTTTCTGTTGAGGAGTTGGGCTGTGTTCCCTCTGTTATTTATCTGGGGTCAAACTATAAAGAAAACTGAGCACTGAAGAATTAATGCTTTTGAACTGTGGTGTTGGAGAAGACTCTTGAGAATCCCTTGGATTGCAAGGAGATCCAGTCAGTCCATCCTAAAGGAAATCAATCTTGAATATTCATTGGAAGGACTGATGCTGAAGCTGAAACTCCAGTACTTTGGCCACCTGATGCGAAGAACTGACTCATTTGAAAAGACCCTAATGCTGGGAAAGATTGAAGGCAGGAGGAGAAGGGGGTGACAGAGGATGAGATGGTTGGATGGTATCATCGACGCAATGGACATGAGTTTGAGTAAACTCCAGAAGTTGGTGATGGATAGGGAGGCCTGGCCGCTGTACTTTCATTAAAAGGCTGTTTAATTCTTCTTCGCTTTGTACAGTAAGGGTGCTGTCATCTGCGTATCTGAGGTTATGGATATTTTTATTCGCAATCTTGATTCCAGCTTGTGCTTCATCCAGCCCCTCATTTCACGTGATGTACTCTACATATAAGTTAAATAAGGAAGGTTACAATATGCAGCCTTGACCTTCTCCTTCCCTGATTTGGAACCAGTGTTGTTCCCTGTCAGCCAGGATATACTGAGCCATATATGCATAAATGTTATAATCCCAGACTCACCTTTCCAACACTGTAATCAGGTAACTAGCTTTGGGAGCAGGGATTGACCTGATATTGTTGCAAATCCCTGGCTGGGATTCTAGGATACATCATAGGAATAACCTGCTTGATTCCACATAGAGTAAATGCCCTATGGGAAACTTTTTCTCAAATGAAATGTACTAGTGTTGAAATAAATTTCTCTTGCCCAGGATCCTATATCAGCAAACTAAACTTCTGTGTTTCAATAAATGCTCTGCTAGACCAGAAACACAGTATATTCAGTCAGTCAATCTCCAAACACCAAGAAACCTTGTTTCTTACCTTAAACAAGGCTGATTATGTAGTCCTAACCTAGCAGATATTTTCTATTTTTCCCTTCCTTTTTATATACACTTAATTCTATGGGAAGTCGTCTGCCTTAACTTGCAGTACTGTTTAGGAAGTATTTAATAAATTTTTCATTAACTAAATTGTCTTTATTAATTATTCCTTAATAGCTTTTGGTCAAGAAGATGGGATTCAAAGATAACTGCTAATGGCCTGCGGGAGCATGCTCAGCCAAGGTGCCTTCTGAACCCTTTCAGTTCACTGTTTTCTGGGTAAGTCACTGTTGGATTTGAGTTTCACTCCTTTGTGTGCAGCTCTCCGATCCAAGCAAATGTTGTTTAAAAGAAATTGTTCACAGAAAGGTGCTGGGGCCCCAGGGAATTTTCAAAGTAGCCATAATGGGACTCTGCAGTGAGTGGCAGCCATTTAGGGACTCAAGAAGGAATTCCAATGCCCACAACAAGGGACAGCAGCTAGGGGACTCATACGTCCTCAAAATAAGTCTGCTGCATAAACTGATGGGGTACCCGGTGAAATTAAGATGAAAAATGTAAATATATTAATCATCCAAATAAAAACTTAAGTAGACACAGGTCAGACTATGAAAAGCCACTAGGGCATCCACGTTATAAGGAAATCTGTGGAGGGAATTATCAATCTATTGCTAAAGGGAATCCTGGAAACCAAAGCTGCACATTTGGTGGACACAGATCAAGTACTTAAAAAACTGTGAGAGCATTTGCCATCTGGCTTTAACACTCTTGAGCTAAGAGCTAGGATAGGTTGGTCACAGAACATATTAGATAGACACATGAGGACTTCTGTCATTTTATATCTTTTGCCACAATAACATTTGGAGTGAAATTCCAATTTTTACAATGCCTGAAGACAGATGCCATGTATCACAGGATTCCAATGATCCAGATTTCCGATAGCCAGTTAATTGTGCCATAAATCATAATAAAACTAATAAGTAGCATCTTTGTAATTTTTAACTCATAATTGTCAAGCAGAATATGTTCCAATAGTCAATTTTTTTGAAATAATATGTTAATTTTTCTGTTCCTTTTTCTTCTGGAAGACTGTAAGTATCCCTGTTATTTTCATAGAACCAACAAAAATAACCAGAGAAACAAAGTTTGCATAATTCACAGTACATCATATAGGTTAGTATCAGGAATTAGTGACTCAAATCAGAGTGAAAAATGCTCCAGTGAAAAAATTTCTTCTTCCATCACCAAACACCAAATTCTGAAGGCCCAATAGAAAACATTGTTCTGTCTTCATATATTCTGGTACTACTATTTATTTTAATCTTTTGTTATGTTTCTGCAAATCTGTTTGCTCATTACATTTTATTTCATTTCTAGTTCTCACATTGATTTTCACAGATGTCACAATGATATTTTGACAGAAAGATGCCAAGGGATACAGTCAGAAGAAGCCTAGTTTTCTAGGACAAGGGAGATAGAAAATAATGACAATTTTATGAATCTATGGTTTACAGATTACCCATGTGGAATTATTACTCTGTATGGTAATCAATGGCTGAAAGAGTAACAATTCTACAGGTTAGAGATCGCTTCCTTAGCATGCACGCATGCTTTGGAGAAGGAAATGACAACCCACTCTAGTATTCTTGCCTAGAGAATCCCGTGGACAGAGGAGCCTGGTGGACTGCCTTCTGTGGGGTGCACAGAGTCGGACACGACTGAAGCGACTTAGCAGCTGCAGAGATGGCTTCAATTTTCACAGACAGATTTTTTCCCCATGCTCTTGGGAGCTCCTCATTCTCTTACAGTTTAGAACATACTAACTATATCTTATGGTCATCATTTATAAGCAACTTACGAACACATGCTGAGTGCTTATAGAAATAGCTTAGCTGGATAAGGGAAAAACCATACCTTGGGCATTTTTCAGTTGACCCAAATTTCAAACTTGAATGATGTCTAGTTCTTGTTATTAATCTCAAGCTATGCATTCATATTATTGTCTTATTTGCAACTAAAGGCTACTATGTACATTTTTTCCTTTATTTCTTCTTTCCTCAAAACACATTAATAGTCTGCCTTCAGAAATCAAGATGTTCTGAAATGTACTATAATGCTCTAGAAGCTATTATCTGTGTTCTATAATTGGAATTTATGAACTAGGTGGTCTCTGAATCTGGTTCCTAAGTGTGGTCTTATATCTAAATATTTATATTGAAACTTCTAACATTTTATAACCCTTTCCATGTACTAAATTTAGCACTTCATGGTTGGACCTTTCTTTCAAGTGTACTTTGTTAATATTTTATGGCTCTCCATTAATTTAACTAGGGATTTCCTATTTTAAAATTACCCACATTTTTTTATATGAAAGTGTCAAGTATTATTGTCAAGTCCTCAGGTAACTGTGGAAATGAAAAAATATATATGTACATGTATTTATGTATATATATATAAATATATATTGAGAGAGACAGATTATTTAAGTTCATCCAAATAATGGATTTGTTTTTTATCAACTATCTGCCATACCTGAAGAAATAAACTGAATAAAATAATGTATCTGGTCAAAGTGGTAAATGATTCTATTTGTTGTAGACAAATATGTTACACTGAGAAAATTCTATAACCAGCTTTCAATTTTGTTATGTTTTGCTCACTAACAAGTCCTATGATTACCAGTTATTTGCCTCCAGAGAAAGCATGCATTTTGTGTAGATATGAATATCAATTTTCTTTGATGTTTTATATCATATTTTAATAAATTATGAAGTATGATGGGTATGCTTTTCACTTCCATGATGGCTGCTGTTGATTTTTTATAAATATCATCACTGTTATAAAAATCATCAATGTTGATTTTTTATAAATAAAGAAAATGGGCCTCTGATAAAATAACTAATTTAACCTTAGAAAACTACTAAATGACAGCTTTAGAACTTGAGCTAAAGTCTTTGGGACTTGGGGCTCAGAGATACTTTCAATAGTGAGGAGTAACTGTTTAAAAAAAAAAAGAATAATCCCATGTAGGAAAAAAATGACTCTAATTCTGAAGATGTCCACATTAACTTCAAATAATCTAGGATTTTAGTACTTATTCTTGGTTTAACTACCCAGGAAATATCAGATAAGTTCTTTATCATCATAATACTTTCCTAATCTTATTTTATTATGATTAATCATCAATGACCTGACCTACCTGGTATTATTTTGGTTTTATGTCTTTAATTTCATTTTTTATATGAAATATAAATATATTTTTAAATAAGTGTTTTTTATAAAATATAAAGGTAAGGTAGATTTTGGTAAGGAAGATCATATTCTGGAACAAAGCAAAATTCACGTAAAAATAATAACTTGCAAAGATACTAGCCACAAAATTCTGAAATAAATGAACAATTTCAAAATGTAGATTCATATACTATGATGGAGAAGTTTTTAATCTTTCACCTTCTGTAATGTATTAATCAGTGAAAATAAAAAATAATGCAGCATACCAAGATATAATCATGGTACATGCCATTCCCCACACACAAAACTCACTCAGTGGAGCACTGAGTGAATCCCGTGGTAGCACTCAGGTCCTATTTCTCTGTGACATTTTTGTGACTGAAATAACAAATCGTCCTCTGATATCCTATAGTCTTTATTGTGCTAACAAATTATCTGCCATTTACTTTATACATGCTGATTGATGAAACCTCCTTAACTCTATCTGTTTAGTTTTACTGCCTATTCTTAACTGACCTCCATGAATCCTCTCCCTTATCCAATAACCCTATCCTCTACAGGAGACTTACTCCTCTTCTGTGTTCCTGGTCAGTAAAAAAACTAGATTTACCGACATTTTTTTGAATAGTTTCTACTTATCCACCTATTATTTTTGTCTTCCATTTTTCCTAATAAAAGGGGATAAGTGAGAAAATCTGTGGGTGAAAGATCGAAGAAAAGCAGGGGAACCTACAGGCCAAATTGTGTTTTAGACGTTTTACTAAAAGGTCAGCTACTTCCTTGAATATGCTTTAATAGAGATATCTTAAATTAGCTACTTGGGGAAAAAGGAGGCATCTTAACTATGAGTACAAGCATTTCTTAAATCTTAGATATAAAAATAAATATAAACGCAAATATTTCAAATTATAAAATAGATTTTTCAATGTGGGCAGGGAAAGGGATTGAGTGAGCATTCAGAATGAGATTGAAAGGATAATCCAGAAAAGTCGATGTAATAAAAAAAAAAAGCTTTATTTATTGTATTATGCCTAGAACTAGTGAGGGTGATATAAATGGCAACGTATTTCTCCACTAGATATTGAAACTTTAAGCATCCAGTTTCTTAGTTTAATATCTTTATTTAATCTTTACACTCTCTTTTCTATCCCATTCTTTGACCTCATAATATAATGTTTAAATTGACAATCTTATGCCATTCAGAATATAAGTTGAAAACTATGTTCTGTAAGACAGCTCCTACTAATTAAAATTCCTTGGTGGTTTCTCCTAATGCAAATATCTCAAGTCTCACTGGAACTGATGCTCTTCCTTCTCTACTTTTTTTTTTTTTTTTTGTATCCATAGGAACCTATCTGTCTTTGCTTCCTTGCACTCAGCTAAGCTTGCAGAGTCTATTTACTTCAACCATTTTTATGTATACATTATAAATTTCTTTGCAAGATTATTTTTAACATAGCTGTCTGACAATGCCTGACCCTGTCTTAAACCCAAGTTGATAGATACTGTTCAAGAAAGCTTTATAACAAGTGATGATCCAAGGTAATGCTTATTGACTACTATCTGGCCCTTAATAATATCTGGCAGCTCTCTTCAGATATTTGTGCTATTTAGTTTCACACTCCCTAAAATGTATATTACATAAAGCTTTCATTTTTAACATTTCTTGAATTTTTTTCTCTAAAAAATTAGCAAGCTTGTTCATTTTACAGTGAACACTTGCATGTACTAAATCAACCGTCTATAGCTGTAACAGTATTAGCTCTGCCATGTCTTCACCCCATTCTCCACTTTATGGTGAGGGCAATGTTCACAAATCTTGGGGTTCTTTCATAAGATCACAAATAGCTCTGAAGATAAAATATTTAAAAATGATTTAAAGTAACATCAAGATCTGAATTCTGAATATATTTGGAAATTTAACCCATGTATCTTACTCTCATTACTAATATTCCATTTTCAATATTTGCAGTATTCTCTGGCGTTCAAGTTCTATGGACTACTTCACTTTTGTTTTCACTTATGTATCAAGTATTCTTTACAGTAGGTGCATAGATTAATGACTTTCCAAAGATATCTATATCCTAATCTTCAGGAATTTTTAATATGGGAAACATTGACTAAGTTTAGGATCTTTAGCTGGAACAATTATTTGGGAATATGTGGATGGGCCCAGTGTAATCACAAGGGTCCTTTTAAGAGGGAAGCAGATCATCAGGCAGAGAAGATTTGACGATGGAAGCACGGATTTTGCTATGGCTGGAAGGGGACCCTCCTCTAGAAGCAAAGGGAAGGAAGGAGTGTTTTCTTTCCAAGATGCTCCAGAGAGAAACATAGCATGCCCACTCATGATTTAAGCCTAGTGAAATCCATTTTCAGGCAACTTCCTTCCAAAATTTTTAGATAATAAATCTGTTTTAGTGGCTGCTTTGAGCCACTAAAATTCTGACAATTTGTTATAGCAACAAAACAAAATCAATGCAGTGGGTGTTCAATAAATTGTTAGGTGATATATTAATTCTTTAGATGCATTTTAGCATGTCTGAAGACAGAAACAATTCAAATTACAAGAAAAAGAAATTCCAAAGAAGAAAAACCATTGAGTTTACAAGAACATTTAACTTTATACTCTTGTCGTATTTCAGTTTGTTTCAACAAATTTTTCTTTCATTTACAAAAAATTATCCTTAAGTTTACATAAAAATCAGTATTTTAGAAAAGTTATTCACTACATATAATTGAAGTATTTCAAAATATTAAGTAAAAATTAATACTATATATACTTTGAGTCCCTTAGACTGCAAGGAGATCAAATCAGTCGATCCTAAAGGAGGTCAACCCTGAATATTCATGGGAAGGACTGATGCTGAGGCTCCAATACTCTGGCCACCTGATGCAAAGAGCTGACTCATTGGAAAAGACCTTGATGCTGGGAAAGACTGAAAGCAAGAGAAGAAGGGGGCAACAGAGGATGAGATGGTTAGATAGCATCACTGACTCAATGGACATGAGTTTGAGCAAATTCGCAGTGATCGTGGAGGACACAGGAGCCTGGTGTGCTGAGGTCCATAGGGTCACAAAGAGTCTGACAGGGTTTAGTGATTGAACAACAATAATACTAAGATAATTTACTTCTCATTTCCTTAATGATTTATTAGATATTTAGATTCTCAATTTTATTTATAATAAACACAAAACTATGTCAGTATTAGACTCACTTCAAAACACAAATGTATTATTTATTTACTATAATGATTACAAAGAGTTAAAGTGTAAACAATTTTGAGCTATTTATCATGAATAACATTGAAACCGTTTTTAAAAGTTTGAGCCACAAAAGCAAGCATCAGTCGAAAAGGAAAAAAAGTCAATAAACACAGATATTTATAAATATGAATAATTTGAATTACTTGGTTGAAAAGTGAATATTAACATATCTTGATTTACTTTGAGCAAATATTTCCTAAAATAAAACCTCATAACTTTGCTTGTACATCCTGCACCACTGAAAAGACTTATTTTCATTTTGAATTTCTTTTTATCTTATTTAACAAGGGATGCAACCAAGAAAATTTCTCAGTTGTTAGAGTGGAACTCACATGATCATTATTGATTTCAAATCAATACAATTGTGTAAATAATTTTAAGTCTTCATACTATAAGGATTCCTTGTTTGTATTTTGAGTGATTTGGAGTTTTTCTTCTAATATCTTGCAGTTCTTTCCTAATTAATGTAAGTTTTCAAAGGAGAGAGAATTATGTATTTTCATTTAATTAGTCATATGCCTATCTTAAGGTTCAGTCTGCTTCTAAATCTATTTAGGACGTATTTCTATAAGAAGAACAATCTCGCAGCTGCCACTGCAGCTCAGATCTTGGAGTTAGAGTATATGCTTCTGGTTCTTATTTGCATGTACAGAATACTGATTATGCCAGAAAGGAGAATAAAAAGAGGAAGACTACATGGTTTGTATGTCTCATCTGTAGGCACTGTGTTTACAATAATGAATGGTACCCAACTATATCTTCTATTTCCATTGGCTGAAGAAGTTAAGAATAATGTACTTGGCAGTCCTTCAAATTGTATAAACTGTTCAAGCAAGGTGATAAATTAGGCCCACTAGTTACTCAAAGTAATGTGTCTGCTCCTTAAAATGCTGTCTAGGTTGGTCATAACTTTTCTTCCAAAGAGAAAGTGTCTTTTAATTTCATGGCTGCAGTCACCATCTGCAGTGATTTTGGAGCCCAAGAAAATAGTCTGTCATTGTTTCCATCGTTTCCCCATCTATTTACCATGAAGTGATGGGACTGAATGTGATGATCTTAAGTTTTTTGAATGTTGAATTTTAAGCCAACTTTTCACTCTCCTCTTTCACTTTCATCAAGAGGTTCTTTAGTTCTTCTTCACTTTCTGCCATAAGGGTGGTGTCAGCTGCATATCTGAGGTTATTGATATTTCTCCTGGCAACCTTGATTCCAGCTTGTGCTTCATCCTTGTTTATATTCTTTGTATAAGTGAAAATGACAAATTATCTAGGAAGAGCTAACTAGCATACTTCGGCACTACACTGTTTGATATAAATTCATGGCATGTTCAATCCTAGTATCTCAAAAGAGAGAAATTAAAAGCCAAATACTTCATTAAAATGTTGATTGTTATTACATAGATCACTTATTTTTAAGACTCCATAATTTCTCATTTTATAATCAGTCTAAAATCCCTATTTGGAATTGCTCTAAACTCTATACTATCCAAAATACTGGAAAAAAAAAAGGTGAACAAAGGCACAGGTTATCATTAATTTGACTCTTATCTTTTATCCAAGATATTTAAGCACGAGTGAGTATCATGAGAGAAACCATTTTTATGTTTTTGTAAGTTATTGCTATAGATAGAATAGATGGCAAAGCATATACTTGCCTCTTCACTGGTTATTGTGGTAATAAATGTGGAAAGAAAATAGAAATGGCTATCTTAAGCTCCATATTAAATCCAAGAAGGTTAGAAGTGGAATAATGAATCATGCTAAGAATCTCTGAGAAATTTCTGAATCATTCAATTACATGGGAGGTTCAGAAACATTTGCCAGATGATTCAAAATGAAACTTTGTGAGATGCATGCAGTTTTGGTGAATTTGAAAAGGCTGAAACAGTGCATACAAAGTAAATCTTTCACCCCAACCACATTATCTCTGCACTTTAAGAATAGTGCTGTAAGTTAGTAAAAGGTTTACTGATTTGTATTATTCACGTGAATAATTAGAGATTTTAAAAATAAAACTTTTATGTTTGCCACAAAAATAATGTTGCACAAATTAGTTGCTATGTTTTATTTACAATTTACGTTCTCTTTAGGATAGTGAAAAGTCAAGCCCAGTAGCTCATTAAACTGGTATGTATAGCATAACAAAACTTCTGGAAGAGCTTTCCCAGTACTGATAGTATATACATATATTCTTGACTGAAAAATCCCATGGACAGAGAAGCCTGGCCGTGCTACAGTCCATGGGGTTGGGAAAGAGTCACTTAGCGACTAAGCTAAGCGCTAAACTAGCGACTAAGCACACACACACGCGCACGCACATGCACACACACACACACACACACGTGTATTTGGTGGCGCTAGTGGTAAAGAATTCGCCAGCCAATGCAGGAGATGCATAAGATGTGGGTTCCATCCCAGGATCAGGAAGATCCCCTGGAGTAAGGAATGGCAACCCACTCCAGTATTCTTGCCAGGAAAATTCCATGGACGGAGGAGCCTGGTGAGCCACATTCCATAGAACTGCAAACATTCGGACATAACTGAACACACACATATGTATTATTTAAATTGAGACATTGTTGAGATGTATAATGTACACAAGAAAATAACTTTTTCAAAGATTGTTGTTATAATGCACGTGTTTACTTCACCTCTTGATAGCGGTTCTGTTTACCACTTCTTATCCAGATTCCATAATTTTCTGGTTACTTTATGACACTTGTATACACTTATTTGCCTTTTTAATATGTCTATTTCACATCTAACTCAAAACTTATTATTCTTTGCCCTAATCAAAACTAGAGTTGTGACCAGGAGACAGAAAAAGATGGGTTGTCGTCTGGTTCTTAGAAATTAAATCTTTCTTAAAATAGTGGTACTAAGGAAAGAGATGAGAAAAAACATAAGGTCTCATTACATGACTAGAAGATGTTGTTAATTAATTTGTTGCCTGTTAGCTATGACTATTTCTCTGATTTATGACTACCATGATTTGAGTCATGGACAACCCATGGGGTACATAGAACAATTTTTATTACCTTGTGACTATCACATTGTTCATTTCTATTACATGTTTCTGCTCTACCTTTCCTAGGTCTAATCACCTCCTGCCATGTATAATCTCTTCTCTGTGCTTTGCCAAGCAGGAAGACTTCCTGGGGAGGGGAATTATTAGCAAAATTTCTTCATTCTGTGACATTCTAAAATATCCATTTTTTTATACTTAGCATGGGAAAAAGTGAGTAGGCAGGCTGAATCTTCTGGTTGACTTTTTCTCCATATTCCAACAGCATTATGTTTTCTTAAGGATCAGCAACTTTGAACATTCTCTAACAAAATGCTACATGAATCTAGATGGAAGACAGAAGATGGGTGGTTCTGTAGGAGAGCAAAACTTGCCACCCCAGAGGGTCTCTTTAGCATGAAGATTAATTTAGGCTGAATGGCTGTCAGATGGAATAAGATAGATTAAATGAGTTATACTATCTGATGTTGTTAAGGATAATTCATTTACCATAGCCCAGGGATATTAGTATTGCATCTAGAATTGTTCTACTGGAGAAGCCAAAGTGACATCCCTGATGAAAGGAGATTTCTTCTTGATATACCATTTTACACATTTGTTTTTACTCTAAAAGGCTTAAATATATATATTCTATTTGAAATTTTGTTTCTAGATTATTGGATCTGCTGTGTGAAATATTGAAATATTTAGTAATGTGAATACTTAAACATTTCAAGGAGTTTTAGTTTACATATAACTAGACTCTTCCTTTTCCATTTCTTCTTAGAGTGTTAGCTCAGGATAATTTTCTGCAAATTTTTACTTGGAACACTTCATCTTTTTCTGCATTTTTTAAAAACTTGGTAAGAAGATTTAGTAACCATTGGATTTCCTTTTGATGCCAGCTATATTCTTGGTGATTTGAAAATATCTGACACTTACACGTACTTGTTGGGCCTTTTCCCCACCAAGTTTATCAGTTCTGCTCCATTTGTTAACACTTCAGCTTCAGGTGTGAAAAAAAAAAAAAGAAAGAAAAGCAACTCTAGTGTGATGATTCATTATTATTAATTTATATAACAAGGATATCAGTGTGAAACTCTTCTTGCTGTAGGCTATTTATTAATTTCACAGCAAAGATATAAATTTGTTTAAGAAGTAAAGGCAATAAAGAATTTTAGTTGGTCTCAGCAGATTAATAAATTTGTTAAAAGCATATTTCAAGTTCAACTGGGCTTGAAAGTAATTAGAAACATTAATTTGTATATGATCAGATTTTGGAGTGATAAATTTAAAGTGGCAGATATAGAGTTTCTTTCATTTTTGCTCCATTCATGATTTCATTTAGAGGCAAAGTATTATAAACACGTTTTACAGAATCTTTTAGAATCTTCTTTCAAGATGCTACAATTTTTTTAGTTTCATGCAAATATATTACAGTACTTTCTTTCAAATCATACATTTTAGGCACATAGTAGGCATTAAGTTGATGTCAATTTCCTTTTTTTTTTTTTTTTTGGTTATACATTTCATAATATACAAAATAGACTTTTTCAGTGCTTTGGTTTCTTTGGTAAACAAGGACTCAGCATTAATGCTGATCCTCCAGCATTAATGTCTGAGAGAATTTATGCCTTTCAATTTATCACTGGTTCTTATCATTCACTTTGTTTTTTTTTTTTTTTTAATTTCTCTTCTCATTCAGTATTATTTTATAGTGCCTGGTGGCTCAGGTGATAAAAGAATCTGCCTGCAATGTGGGAGACCCAGGTTTGATCCCTGGGTCAGGAACAACTCCTGGAGAAGGAGATGGCAACCGACTTCAGTATTCTTGCCTGGAGAATTCTGTAGACTGACGAGCCTGGTGGGCTACAGTCCATGGGTTTGCAAAGAGTCAGACATGACTGAGCGACTACCACACACTTCTTCTATAACCCCTCAGTCTCACCAAATAGTCATTTTATGCTTCCATTTAAAATGACTGTATATCCACATTTATAGAATTTCCCTGCACTATCTGAAATTTCAGTATTATTTAGTACATCAGGCTGACAAATAGAATAGGATCTGTGTATTGTGTCTCTGTTAGATTATTTCACTTGATACAATTTATTACAGTTTTGAATCAATATGTGAATCAGCAGTTACATTTCAGCTATTAAAAGATTAAGGTTACATACTTTGAAAAGTACTTTTTTCTTTAGATGAAGCAGCTACTCTAAAAATTCTCATTTATTGAATTCCTTTTGTAAAGCTAGTCCATATGAGTTAGGGTTAGTTATAATTAGAATCATGATACATATCCTATATATATATATATAGAGAGAGAGAGAGAGAGAGGATATATGCATATATCCTCTCTCTATATATAGGATATGCACATATTCATTTCAAATGAATATATGTATATTCATTTTAAAGATATTTTCAAAAGAGTCAAAGGAACAATATATAACAGATCTTGAAACTACACACTCAGATGGGACTTCCCATGGGCCAGGACTTAAACCCAGCCAGAACCCAGACTAGGACTTGAACCCACTATCTGTTCATTGGGATCACACACCTGGTCTCAAGATTTAATGAAGCTCACTCAGATTATTTTTGTCTCATCACAGAAATAATTCAGTGAGAGACAAAAATGACAGGTAAGAAGTAAGTTTATTTAAATACGCATTCCATAGAGAGAATGCAATCTGTCTCAAAAGGCAAGAGCCGTGAAGGGAGAACACACTTCACAGAGAGAATATGGGCCATCTCAGAAGGTGAGTGGCCCCACAATATGAAGTGGTTAGTTTTTATGGGGTGAGTAATTTCATAGGTTAATGAGTGGGAGGATTATTCCAATTGTTTTAGAGACAGGGAGGAGATTTCTAGGAATTGGGTCACTGCCCACTCTTTGACCTTTTATAGTCAGCCTGGGAACCGTCATGGTGCTGATAGACATGCTATTTAGCATGCTACTGTGTTACAATGAGTATAGTATAGTGAGGCTCAATCTACTGGAAGTGGAATCTTTTGCCATCTTGGGCTTAGTTGGTTCTAACCAGTTTTATGTTGTGTCCTCAAGGTCTGTGTCATTGTTTTAAAGGTTGTGCCCTGCCCCTTTCCCTCCTGTTTCTATCTGAGAAGTCCTTCAAGACAAATACGCAGTTGTTTTTACATGGAATTAACAGCAGCCAAATCAAATACAAGAAGCTTAATAAAGTTTTCAGATAGTAGTAACAGTCCAAAGAAACAATAAGCTTGAACTTAAAAAGAGCCTGGAGCTTCACATGGTCCTTGTACTTCTGGTTTTCTCTGAAGAGTATGCATGGCAAAATCCATCTTGTAGGGTAGAGTACAAAATTAACAGGCATTCTATAGATTTACAAATATGCTCAAATAAGCCCATATGTTTAACCTTCTATAAATGTACTCATTTTTTCCTTTCACCCTTTCTGTCCAACAACGTAGTTTTTACTTATCTTTCTAACTGATATAATTGCTTTTCCTGTGAAATTATCTAACATGTCTCATAGAGACCTACTTCCTCCCTCAATATCTTTACAGGGTTTGTCCTAAAGTTCTATTAGAATATTTGTCATTGTCTTGTCATTGTTTATTTAATAACTCTCTGCATGAGTAGAATGTGTGCACAACTGAATTCTCAGGACCTGGTTTCTAATAAGTATTTTTCCAATGAATGAGAGAAAAAAATTGTCTATCCAAAGTCATACTAAGACATAATTGCAAATATTTTACATGGCAGATACACTAGTATGTGTTTGTATAACCTAAAATTAAAATTGTACTTAAGTGAGAGAAGGATTTGTCAAGTGTTCAAAAAAAAAAAAAAAAAAAAGGTTAGGAGAACCACTATAGTTTTAATGAGGGTAAATAACTATTCCAGCAGAGTGAAAGTCTTGTACAAATTTAAGGACAACTATTGTAAACAGTAAGGCACACTAACTCAGGTAGACCAGTGAGGGTGAAAGTGAAATGTGAATGGGAGAGGGTTGGAAATGAGCCTGCAAAATCATTCAGAATTCTAAAGGCAGACAGTATGGTGAAATTCAGATGTTCTAGGTTGTGGAGAGTAAAACTATCGAGGGAGAGCTTAAAATAGAATTGGTATGTGCTTGGATTTTCTTTTTAAAAAATATTCTGTTGACAGGAAGAACTGAAGAGTAGTGAAGCTATAATCAGAGGAAACTGTAAGAAATCTATTATAAATATCCAAGTTAACAGTGACTCAGGATCTGGACCAGTGAGATAGAAAGTTATGGGTCCATATGTAGAAGATAATAGTTAAAATGTCTGAGAAAGATGAAATGGATTTGAAAATGATTTTAATCTTTTCAGATGTGCATCCCATTACACAAGACTGTGACTGCACTAATGATACTGGACACTTAGAATGATTAAGATTCTAATTTTTATATTTTGTGTTAAAATACAAGTTAAAAATTATGGTTGCAGAGAGAAACTTAATAAGCCCTTTTATGAATATATGAGTCAGAATATGAAAAACATACAAAGCATGTTAAACTAGCAAAGTACCTGTATTTATTATTTATATGATTACCAAGGTGATTTAAAAAATAGTGATCTTAAGGGGGTATTTATGTACTAATTCAGTACTAATGAGTTTCTGAAATTAGCTCCCACAATTCAAAATCATATCATTGTTTTAATTCTATTTAAGCAAGTAAGCATAGAAGGAAAATATACATTTGATAATTTTGAACCACTTCCACTTAACTAATGGAAGGAACTCAGTGTGATGTAAGCAAAATAACTCTTAGAGTTCAGGATTTCAGTATTAAATACCATGGGCACACCTGGATTAGTGTTTAAATTTTTCATGAAGCTATGGAATATCAAAGAACGCATGAGAGCAGAGTTTGTTTTGTATTTTTTATCCTAAAATGAAAATGGCAATGGTTTATGAAGAAAGAGGGTAACTGGTGATCAGCATAATATATTTACTTCATAAGTGATTTTTTTGTTTTCATCGGAATTGACAGACTTTCGTTCTTCTCAATATGTTCTGAAAGATGCTGATTTGTTTATCTGACCTTTTTTTTTTTTTAATAAGTCAATGGTACACTGAAAATTTTAAGAGAAAGACTGCTCTAGCTGAAAGTAGAACTATGGAAAGCAGCCAGCCAGGTTGTGTCACAATGAGTTACAGCCACACATCTATACTACTGCTGTTTCCCTACAATCACAGCAATGAATTACAGTAATACATTCAATCCTGATAAATGATCTACTCAGCTTCTGCTTAAATTAAACTGACTGCAATCTGGATGAGTGCAGCCACATATTAACGCTGGGTCCACCACTTCTTGTCTCTATCCTGGTGAATTATGGAATGGTAGTCCTAGCTTTATGCATTGATTAACATTGCTGCTACAGCTTTTTCACAGATCAATGTTCAAGTGGAATGAAAAGTAGGCTCCAGCATTCTGCTGCCACATTTAATGCTGTCATCATAAAATAAATGTGTAGTGTTTAAAATAAAATCTTATAAATAACTGTAGACATAGCCATGCTGCAAAATATTAATCACTAATTTCTTTTACCATTGCTATCTTTTTCCTACCACTATGAAGATAATATTCCCGATTGTCAGTATAGGTACCTAAGGAGTGACGACTAGCTTTTTTTCCATAAAATGTCTTTGCCTTTTTCTCAAGGATCTATGAAATACTCTCAAGTTGAATGCTTCAGTATATTTTATACTATCAAGTTATAAAAACTCAGTCAATTGTATTTAACTTTTTTGTTGTAGAATGTGTGAAACACACATAAATTCTCAGATAAATGGGGTTAATTTCTTGATAAAATAATACTATCATATTAATGATATGCATACATTCTAGCACATTTTTATTTTGTTCATGACTCATTTGAGCTTAGAATTTAATGAGGTACTTAAACATTTAGCAACAAAAGCCAAGATTAGTTGTATAATCATTTTCCACTGCTATGTGTTTAGATGGTACAACTACAAATATTCACTCAAAGTCACCTCAAAATTTTACAGAGATGGTGGCAATAAAGACATCACAATTATGTGTTATGTAGATAAATAGCTTTTGTGAGAGGTGCATGATTTCTACACATTACAGTTTATAATTGAAAGTATAATACTATAATACTAAAATAATAGCATATCTTAAAATTAGAAATTGCTATTTTATAATATATTACAATCATTACAAACTGTTTTTTCTGAGAGCTTTTAAAATAATGTTAGACTAAAGTTGAATATTATGAAAAGATTTTGGCAGTATTTTAAGAGTAGTTGAGTCAAAGTTCCAGGGTTTCCAAATTGAAAGAGGAACAGTTATAGATGAAATCAAGATGGTGGAGTAGAAGGAAGTGTGCTCATCTTCTGCTAAAACACCAAAATTGCATCTAGCTGCTGAACAATCATTGACAGGAGGATGTTGGAAAACATCAGAAAAAAATAAAAATAAAAAAGATATCTCACATTCAAGGACAAAGGAGAAGCCACAAGGAGACAGTAGGAGGGGTGTATGTGTGCACGTACTTAACCACTCAGTCATGTCCGACTCTTTGTGACCCCATGGGCTATAGCCTGCCAGGCATCTCTGTCCATGGGGATTCTCCAGGCAAGAATACTGGAGTGGTGCAATCATGTTAAGATAAAAATGCCATACTGTCCAGGTATTAACTGAAAAACTGGAGAACAGTAACCAAAGAAGGTCCCACACTTTTGCAAAGGTTCTAGGCCCCACATCAGACTTCCCAACCTGGGGATCCTGCAAAAGGACTGGGAATTCCCAGGGAATCTGACTTTGAAATTAAGTGGGATTTGATTGTAGCACTTCCACAGACTAGGGGAAACAGAGACTAATGGAGGGCACAGATAAAACCTTATGTGCACTGGTTCCCAGGGAAAAGGAGCAGTGACCTCACAAGAGCCTGAGCCAGACCTGCGTGTGAGTATTTTAGGGTCTCATGTGGAGGCATGGTCAGCAATGGCCTGCATGCAGGAAGAGGGTCACTGGAGACAGCAGTCCTGGGAGGGGCATGTTGGCATACATCCTCTTGGAGGTTGCCTTTAGCCCTACCATAAAGCCTGTGCACTTCATGAGTGGGCTGCCTCAGGCCAAACAACTAACAAAAAGGGAGCACAGCCCCACCTGTCAGCAGACAGTTGGGTTAAAGATTTAATGATCATGGCCCTGCCCACCAGAGCAAGACCCAGTTTTCCCCACAGCTAGTCTCTCCCATCAGAAAGCTTGCACAAGCCTCTTATTCTTATTCCTCAGAGAGCAGATGGAAGAAGCAAGAACTACAATCCCACAACCTCCAGAATGAAAACCACAATCATAGGAAGCTAACCAAAGTGATCACATGGATAACAGCTTTGTGTAATTCAATGAGACTATGAGCCATGCCATGCAGGGCCACTCAAGATAGATGGTCATGGTGGAAAGTTCTAACAAAACGTTGTCCACTGAAGAAGGGAGTGGCAAACCACTCCATTATTTTTGCCTCAAAACCCTATGAACAGTATGAAAAGGCAAAAAGATACAGTACTGGAAGATGACACCAACAAGTTGGTAGGTGTTCAATATGCTACTGGGGAAGAGTGGAGAAATAACTCCGGAAAGAATGAAGAGGATGTGCCAAAGCAGAAATGATTTGCTCAGGTATTGATGTGTCTGGTGGTGAAAGTAAAGTCCGATGCTGTAAAGAACAATACTGCAAAGGAACCTGGAATGTTAGGTCCATGAATCAAAGTAAATTGGATGTGGCCAAGCAGGAGATGGCAAGAGGGAACATCAACATCTTAGAAATCAATGAACTAAAATGGACATGAATGGGTGAATTCAATTCAGATGATCATCATATCTACTATCGTGGGCAAGAATCCCTTAGAAGAACTGGAGTAGCCCTTATAGTAAGCAAGAGTCCAAAATACTGTAAGTATTTGGGTACAACATCAAAAATGAACCAAGATCATTCTTGGTTCATTTCCAAGGCAAACCATTTGTCATTACAGTAATCCAGGTCTGTGCCCCACCACTAATGCTGAAGAAGCTGAAGTCAAACAGTTTTATGAATACCTGCAAGATCTTCTAGAACACCAAAAAAAGATGTCATTTTCATCATAGGAGATTGGAAATCAAAAGTAGGAAGTCAGAAGCTATCTGGAGTAAGAGGCAAGTTTGGCCTTGGAGTACAAAATGAAGCAGGACAGAGGCTAACAGAGTTTTGCCAAGAGAATACACTGGTCATAGCAAATACCCTCTTCCAACAACACAAGAGATGACTTTATACATGGACACCAGATGGTCAATACCAAAATCAGATTGATTATATTTTTTTTCAGCCAAAGATAGAGAAGCTCTATACAGTCAGTAAAAACAAGATCTGGATGGAGCTGGATGTGACTCAGATCATTAACACCTTATTGCAAAATTCAATTCTGGTATTAAAGATAGTAGGAAAACCACTAGGCCATTCAGGTATGACCAAAATCAAGTCACTTATGATTATACAGTGAAAGTGACAAATAGATTCAAAGGATTAGATCTGATAGGCAGATACCTGAGGAACAGTGGACAGAGGTTCATAACATTGTACAGAAGACAGGGACAAAAACTATCCCAAATAAAAGTAAATGCAAGAAGGCAAAGTGGTTTTCAGAGGAGGCCTTACAAATAGCTGAGAAAATAGGAGAAAAAAAGACAAATGAGAAAGGGAAAGTTATACTCAACTGAATACAGAGTTCCAGAGAATAGCAAGGAGAGATAAGAAAGCCTTCTTAAGTGAAAAATGCAAAGAAGTAGAGTAAAACAACAGATTGGGAAAGACTAGCGATCTCTTCAAAAAAAGTGGACATATCAAGGAAACATTTCATGCAAAGATGGGCACAATAAAGTACAAAAACTACAAGGTCTTAACAGAAACAGAAGAGATTAAGAAGAAGTGCAAGAATACACAGAAGAACTATACAGAAAAGGTCTTAATGACTTGGATAATCATGATGGCCTGTCTCTCACCTAGAGCAGACATGCTGGAGTGTGAAGTCAAGTGGGCCTTGGGAAGCATTGCTATTAATAAAGCTAGTGAAGGTGATGGAATTCCAGCTGACCTATTTCAAAAAGTAAAAGATGATGGTGGTAAAATGCTGCATGCAGTATGACAGTAAATTTGGAAAACTCAGCAATGGCCATGGGATTGGAAAAACGTAACTTTCATTCCGATCACAAGGAAAGGCAATGTCGAAGAATGTTCAGACATACAGTTGTGCTCATATCACATGCTGGCTGGGTAGTGCTCAGCCCTTCAAGCTGCTCCTTTAATAACATGTGAACAGACAACTAGTAGATGCACAAGCTGGATTTAGAAGCGGCAGAGGAACCAGAGCTCAAACTGTCGACATCCACTGGATCATAGAAAAAGCAAGGACATTCCAGAAAAATATCTACTTCATTGACTACGTTAAAGCCTTTGGCTGTGTGGATCATAACATACTGGGGAAAATTCTTCAAGATGGGATTACCAGAACACCTTACCTGCCTCCTCAGAAACTTGTATGCAGGTCAAGAAGCAACAGTTAGAACTGGACCTGGAACAAAAAACTGTTTCAAAATTGGGAAAGAAGTATGTCAAGGCTATATATCATCACCCTGCTTATTTAACTTATATTCAGAGTACATCATGTGAAATGCTGGGCTGAATGAATCACAAACTGGAATCAAGATTGCTGGGAGAAAAAATCAACAACCTCAGATACGCAGTTGATACCACTCCAAATGGCAACAAGTGAAGAGGAACTAAAGAAGCTCTTGATTAGGGTGAAAGAGAAGAGTGAAAAAGCTGGCTTAAAATTCAACATCAAAAAAACGAAGATCATGGCATCCTGACCCATCATTTCATGGCAAATAGATAGGGGAAAAGAGGAAACAATGGTATATTTTATTTTCTTGAACTCCAAAATCACTGAAGACAGTGACTGAATCCATGAAATTAAAAAAGACACTTGTACCTAGAAAGAAAAGCTATGATAAACCTAGACAGCATATTAAAAAGCAGAGATATCACTTGGTCAACAAAGGTATATATAGTCAAAACTATGGTTTTTTTAGTAGTCAACTACGAATGTGATAGTTGGAGCATAAAGAAAGCTGAGTGCCCAAAAATTAATGGTTTTGAAATGTCATGTTGGAGAAGACTCTTGAGAGTCCCTTGGACAGCAAGGAGATCAAACCAGTCAATCCTCAAGAAAATCAACCCTGAATATTCACTAGAAGGACTGATGCAAAAGCTGAAGCTCCAATAATTTGGCCACTTGATATGAAGAGCCAACTCATTGGAAAAGACCCTGATGCTGGGAAAGATTGAAGACAGGAGGAAAAGGGGGTGGCAGAGGATAAGACAGTTAGATGGCATCACTGATTCAATGGACATGAGTTTGAGAAAACTCTGGGAGATAGTGAAGGACAGGAAAGCCTATCCTGTTATAGCCCATGGGGTTGCAAAGAGTCAGACAGGACTTAATGACTGAACAACAATACTAAAAGGCAATAACACACAGTTTGAAGAGAGATTCAGAATTTAAAATACATATGATTAATATGGTAACAGGTCTAATAGATAAAACAGACAGCATGTAGGAACAAATGATCAGTGTAAAAAGAGTGATTAAATTTTTTCAAAAGAATCAAAAATAAATGTCTGAAATCAAAATCTCTGCAAGAGATATGAATGATACTTTTAAAAAAAGATTTATTCATTTATTTTTAGCTGTACTGGTCTTTGTTGCTGCATATGTGCTTTCTCTAGTTTCTGTCTGTGGGGCTACTCTCTAGTTGTGGTGCCTGGGCTTCTCATTTTGGTTGCTTCTCTTGCCGCAGAGCATGGGCGCTAGGGTGCATGGACTTCAGTAGTGCAGTACGTGGGCTATGTAGTTGGAGCTTGTGGGCTCTAGAGCATTGGCTCTTCAGTTGTAGAGCATGGGGTTAGTTGCTCCAACGCATGTGAGATCGTCCCAGACCAGGGATCAAACCTGTGTCCTGTTTCTCAACCACTGAAACACCAGGGAATCTCCAGAATAATACCTTTGATGTGCTCATTAGGGGACTCCACAAGACTGAAGAAAGAATAACTGACTTGAAGATATGGCAAAAGAAACTTTCAAAATGAAAGGCAAAGAGAAAAAAAGACTGGAAAAAAACAGAATAACAAAGAACTATGAGAAACCTAAATAAGGTGTAAAGTGAAAGTGAAATTCACTCAGTCCTATCCAATTCTTTGCAACCCCATGGACTGTATAGTCCATGGAATTCTCCAAGCCAGAATACTGGAGTGGGTAGCCTTTTCCTTCTCCAGGGGATCTTCCCAACCCAGGGATCGAACCCAGGTCTCCTACATTGCAAGTGGATTCTTTACCAGCTGGGCCACAAGGGAAGCCCAAGACTACTGGAGTGGGCAGCCTATCTCTTCTCCAACAGATCTTCCCGACCCAGGAATCAAAATGGGGTCTCCTGCATTGCAGGCAGATTCTTTACCAACTGAGCTCTCAGGGAAGCCCAAATAAGGTGTAACATACACAAAATGGGAAACTAGACAACAGGAAGGAAAAGAGAAACAGAAAAAAAAAAAAAAAATGGAAGCAGTAAAGATAGAGAACCTTCCCAAATTGATGCCAGGCAGTGTATGATTCCAAACAGTATTCCAATATAGTATTCTAAAATAGGCACAATTATGGAGACAGTAAAAAAGATTATTAGTTTTCAGGAGTTAGAGGAGAAGGAAGAATAAATAGGCAAAGCACAGATTTTTTAGGACAGTGGGGGAAAACAAATATATAACTATTTATAGTTTATTTATAGTAAATATAACCAAATATAGTAATGATTCCAACTCTTAATTCAATAGCATGTGATTTATCCTATTTGATTTTTATTGCCCTATTTTTTTACCTCCAACACTATTTCTGCTAAAATAATTTTTCATTAAATAGGTTTATATAGTGTCTAATATGCAGTGCACATCTGCTTTTTCTTCATAGTACTTTTGTTTATACTATACATATTTACTTTTCTAAAGAACTACTGATTCTCCCCTCTGAGCCAAATTACGTTTTTCAAATTATTTAATGTACATTTTAAAGTATAGGAAATCCTAAATTGTTAAATTTTTAAAGCTTCACAAAATATTTCGTTATAGATATTATGGACACACACTGAAGGTATGTTACAATGCCTGGATTATGTAATGTTACACATAGTATATTTGAATCCTTTACAGAGTATGGATTAATAACATTCTAGGACAAGGTAAAGATCCATATAAAATGATTTCATCCAGTTATACCACTTCATAATGCTGTTCCAGGAAACTGATTCTTTAAAACATCTGTATCTGCTAATTCATCAATATAAAACATAATAATATCAGGCATATTTAAAGAAGATTGTACAGAATAAATGTACATATTCACCAAATGGCTTGCACTGTCCTTATAACAACAAAATGCAGACCAGTGTGTTTAAATCTTTACATAGTAGCTAACTGAAAGTTTCTTCAGTAAATGATACTTCTACAAATTATTTTTAAAGTAGTTCATCAGCATTAATACCAGAATGCTTAAGTTTTTAAAAGTAGGTTACAGCCCTTTATATGTAAAATGCAATCCCAGTTGTTAATTTGTCTGAGAGCTCTGCAGATAGAGTCAAAAGTCTCACAGAGACCTTGGGGCAACTAATTAGTATACAGAAACATACCTGCCTGAGGATGTGGTTACATCTGGATAGGGAGAGAAGAACAAAATTTACCTTTTTGAAAAAAGAAAAGAAAAATGTCCTTGAGTGTCTTAATTATTACTAGCTCAATTTAAAATTATTCTTTCTATGTAGAGAAATCTTAATTATATGTTTTATTGTTTAGTGAAGAACATTTTATAACATGAAGAAATGTTAATGCAAAAATGATTATGTTCTAGTTAGTGTCATAGGCTACTGTGAATGAAAAATGTTGTGCACTCTATCAGTAAACAAAAAGGATGCTGCAGCCATCAAGTCCCTACAGCCCTCCCCCACTCCCCGTGGTGAGCCCTGAGGGAATTCAGGATGGAGACAGAAGAACCGCCCTCAGCCAAGCCCTCAGCCATAGCAGCCGACCCAGACTGTCCACCCAGAGGGGCCCCAGATAGTGAAGGTGCACATCAAAGGAATGATGTCAGTGAGCCCAGACGTTTTCATCCTCCGGTACATACAAAAATGCTAAATTCATTAACATGACAAATCTGGCTTTCTTTAAGGGTAATCTTTTGAAGTTTCAACTACCTGGTCTTTGTTGCAAAAGCTCCTGTCTATCCTGGCTCCTCCCTTCAGACCAGTCTCTCAGAGCTAACTGGGCGGTTGTGTCCCAGCTTAAGTCCTCAGTTTTATCTGCCAAATGAAAGGTAAATCTCAACTTTTAGGCTGTGCATTTTTTTCAATGAGACAAATCATCATTTAAAACTGGATTTAATAAAATTTTTGCAATTGTTACCTTTTCTAAATTTAAACTGTTTAAAATCATAAAGTTCACTTTTACACTATCATTTTTTAAAAATATATAAATGCAGTATATTTCCCAGTGAAATTTTTTATTCATCCATTCTGAAAGCACTTAAGAAACTTGTAGTGAGACTTTAGGCACTAGTGGTAAAGAATCTGCCTGCCAATGCAGGAAACGAGTTTGATCCCTTGGTTGGGAAGATCCCCTGGAGGAGGAAATAGCAACAACCGACTCCAGTATTCTGGCCTGGAGAATCCCATATACAGAGGAGCCTGGTGGGGTATAGTCCATAGGGTCACAAAGAGTCATACACGACTGAGCACCACAGAGCACAACAGAGACTTTATCCTATCATTTCTTAGAAAATTGCTTATACAATACTGACAGTATCAGTGAATCGAAAATAATAGAAAATATTAACATACATTATAGTGTTTTGGATTTTATTGTATTATCTAAATTCCATGGGTAGTAGAAAGCTTAAAAATCAGAAAAAAATGAATATACCATATTACCACTCTTATGTAGAAGTAATGAAGTTTGAACAATGTGTAGTGAGGATGTTTTTAATTTACACCCAATAATGTCCAACATCATGTATCAGTGTTTAGTGAGTATATATTTGTGATTCCAGGATGTTAAAAATGTCATCAGTTCAAATTGCACCATTGTATTATAAATTGCCATATTATTTTAGTAGTAGCAAGATATCTAGTCATTGCAATAATAGATTAAGTAAAGAACATATGACTTCATTTATACTTTGCTTGAAAATATTTCCTGTTGACTGAGGAGACACAAGTTTTGTACTATCAATGTATCTAATTAATATAATTTACATTTTCCATATTTCTTCTTTTCACTTTAAATACATGTTCCAAGTATATCTTCTTTGAAAAGTGAATCTTGCCGTTGTTTTTACACACAGCTGGATAATGATGCCTGGGATCATCTTAGGTGGACTTGGCCTGCAATTGCTTGAAGTGTGTCTTAGGTTCCCAGCCAGAGATTAAGGCCAGGTTGCAGTGGTTAAAGCACCAGATCCTAGCCGCTAGGCCAGTGGTCAGTGACAATGGCCCTGGCCCTTCAGCTTTGCAGAAAAAAACTTCCATGAACATGGAAAGTAGTGAAGCAAATAAAGTATTTATTAAGAGTATAAAGAGTATCTGCCTGCAATGCCGAAGACACAGTAGATGTGTCTTAGATCCCTGGTGGGGAAGATCCCCTGGAATAGGAATTGGCAACCCACTTCAGTATTCCTGCTGGGAAAATTCCATGAACAGAGGAGCCTGGTGGGCTAGAGTTCATATGGTCACAAAGAGTTGGACATGACTGAAGTGATTGAGCATGCACCTGTGGATAGAAACACAGGCAGACTCAGAGTAGCTGAGTCTCTCCCTCATGGCAATTTGAATTACTTTTATGGGACACTTCTTCTGTGTTTCCTTCAGCCAATCATTTGCTTGGTTCATGGTCTATATTTGATATATCTCAGGATCCTCCCGTGTGTGCAAACACCTCTCTTAGCCAAGATAGATTTTACTGAAGAAGTCTGTGGGGAGCCTGGCATTAGTTAACATCAGTCCCCTTTGACCTCCAAGGAGTTTTTCTGTGTATATGTGCTTAGAGAGATCTCCTGACTTTGAGAATAAGAAATATATTCCTCCATTGTCCTGCTAGTCTCCTGTTGAAGTCTGGTCCATAGGAAATGAATCTCCAATCATATTACCCCGCAGGTGTGGTGGGGCATCTACCTCCTGCCTCAGGGAGACTAATGTCAATTAGGATATTTCTCAGAACATCATGTTGGGGAGACCCTTCATATGTGATGATCTTCTACATCATCGTCCTGTCCTACAGAAAAATGACTTTCCAAAATTGTTTCAGTTTTCAGTTCTACCATAATGAAGATTTACCTCTGCCTTTCCAGTGTTTGGTACTATAAAGGTATTTCAGCCTTAGCCATCCACTGCAGAGTAGTCTGGAGCGATTTTATCAGCTGGGCCAGGAAGCAGAATTGCCAAGGAACATACATAGCGTTCCTTTCTGAGTTTACCTAGAAATATTGCAAGTTAAGTTTATCTCCTTAGTCCAATTCCCATTTTTAGATGTACCATAAATGAATATATTTACTTAACAAAGGACGGGCATTAATGCCTTTAAAAACACGAAAGCAGTATATAAATGATGTAAAGCCTTTGAGTATGCATAATCTTATCTGTTCACATAGATTATTTAACAAATATTGTGATGTGCTCTGAATATAAAGACTGATTTCACAAGATGACTCCCAGAGTGCCTGAACCAAAACATCAAGGTCATTGGCAATTTGTAGTATCATGTACATATTGATTGTAAAGAGAAAAATTCAGATTATATGTATATTTCTCTACTTTGTTTAATTTTCAGGGAGTTACACTTTTGGAGAACAATAACTTCTCCCTTTTGAGTCTTTTTAAGTTTTTGTTTGTGTATATTTCTCTACTTTGTTTAATTTTTGGGAAGTTACAGTTTTGGAGAAAAATAACTTCTCCCTTTTGAGTCTTTTTAAGTTTTTGTTTGTGTATATTTCTCTACTTTGTTTAATTTTTGGGAAGTTACAGTTTTGGAGAAAAATAACTTCTCCCTTTTGAGTCTTTGTAAGTTTTTATTTGTAGACTCCCAGGGGATCTTCTCAACTCCGGGATGGAACCTGTGTCTCTTGTGTTTCCTGTATTGACAAGAGGATTCTTTACCACTGCACCACTGGCAAGCCCAAATTGTTGTTTGGTTTCTAGTAACTAATATTTGTGAAAGTTAAAATCCTAAAAAGATGAAAGTTCTTTGTACATTCTAAGGTGGCTCAGTGGTAAGGAATCCGCCTGCCAGGGCAAGGAGACACAGATTTGGGTTCAGTTCCTGGGTCAGGAAGATCTCCTGGAGGAGGAAATAGCAACCCACTCTAGTATCTTGCCTGGAGAATCCCATGGCAGGCTACTGTCCATAGGGTTGCAAAGAGATGGAAACAGCTGAGCAACTGAATGTGCATGCTACAAGGTCTAAAACCATATATTGTTTTTGGACATTAGAGGTATTTATAGAGTTTGACTGAATAGAGTTCAGATGATTTCTAGATCAAACAATATTGAAAGTTATCTTTTGAAATTAAAATCTTTTAAAATTAAAACTATCTTTTTAGAAAAATATTATAACATTATACATATATATATATATATAGTTTGAACAGCTTTAAAATAAAAGACAGTTTTTATACATGTATATGTTCATATTATATATGTAAAGTCTTTATTAAAAAAGCACTCATATTTGTAAAGGGTCCATTTTATGACAAAGCAGCCATTCAGGTAGATTTTTAGGTATGTGTAGTGTTATTTTGAAGTTAAGACCAGCAAGGAGAACTTAGAAGTATGTTGATATAATTTTATTGTTGATATAATTTTATTGATATACTGGACTTGAAATTTTCATGGCTAGAGGATAATTTCCAGAATTAATTGAATATGTCTTGACAAAAGGAAAAGCTTTCTAGAGCAGGTTCACAAAGAAGTATTTTGTCAAAATGAGTGAATTACGAATGCCAGCAGAACCAATAAAAAGGAAATTGGTTCTACATGAAAAAAGTTCCCCTAAATCCATGCCTAAAGTATCACTGAAAGGATCAATATTTTTTGTATTATTCCTAATCCAATTACACATGCCTTTAAATCACTATAGTTATAGTATAGCATTCTGATTGGGTACCGTAAATTCATTAAAAAAAAAATTTAGCCATTGAAAATTGGGTTACTTTTACAGGAGTTTAAAGGAATAAGCTACAAACTATGTTATCCAATTATTTTGTATTTCCACTGAAGTAAATCTTGCTATCAATTCCCAGTATAGCAGATAATTTCAAGTTTGTGTTAAATATGTAGCAGCTGGAGGTTGCCAAATGAATGTGTTGAATGAGTGTATTTTAGTGAAGTGTGTACTATCTTTTTTGACATGCATGTAATGATAACATATTTTCTGGCAGCTGGATTCCCTAGGGCAAAATGAAGCTGTTATGGAAGATAAAACAGCCAGCTTGCTTATGTGATGATCATAAAATAGTACATATATATTTCAAGAAAAAAATGTCTCAATTGGATGACTGACTTTAGCTGAGGTCATTTTTTACAATGCATATTAGTCAAACATTTTTCAATATCTTGAGTAGAATTGTAAACAGTATGATAAATGCAATTAACTAACTTTAGCTTATAAACAAAAATCTCAAATTTTATTTAACAGTCATCAAACTGTCTTAGCAAAGCATTTTTTAAATGAAAAGAAAGGATGTTTTAATTTTTCCAACCACAATATAACAAAGTCATGTGTGCTTGGTGATTTTTATTCTTTTTATATAACCTGATCTTTAATACATGAAAAATTTTCCCGTGAAACACTAGTTAGAAGTGATGACTTTCCCACCCCCCAAAAAAAAGGTCTATAGTCAGTCACCAATTTTGAATAGTGATTTTATAAGAACTATATTATTTATCAAATCTACATTATTAAATATATTTGCACCTATCATCCTGTTTCCATTCTTATACAACATGACTCATTTTAATTCACCATCATTGTAATGTGGACTTAAGTTATTTGAGTATGTTTAATTATACTATAGAAGAAGATAAAATAGTCTTTCAAATAGATGAAATTCATAAGATGTGCTGGTATATATGATGGATATTCCATCAGATTTCAAATATAAATAGAACCTACAAAATGCATTAAGTATGGATGCAACCTGTCAGGCATTATAGAATAGGCATTAATAAAATGTATCATATATGACAAAAGATTCAGAGAGAATATCCCTAAGCCTAAGAGGATTGATACTAATAAACAGGAAGCTTAACATTTGTATAGACTGTGACATAAAATGAGAAAAAGTGACTAAGAAAAGCAGAAGCAAGTAAAATTCTGAGGGCAATATTAACTTTCAGGCATATAATGTAGTAGTGGGGTAATAACAAGTAATAAAAAGAGGATGGTTTTTCAAGAGGTAATAACTTGAGTTGTTTTAAATCTCTCTGGTGCAGATTTATTTACTTATCTTACATATTTACTTATTTACAAAGTATGTCTGGCTGTATAGGTTCTACACATAATGGCATATTGATGTACACAGTATTTTGCTCTTTGAATATACTTTATTATACTGATTTTCTGTCCCTAATATTGATAGTTTTGTCATTTCTCTAGTTTCCGTTGCTCAGTCTTATCAGAAGTATATTTTTTCCTTACTACGTTGTATGCCTGAAGCAAATATAATGTTGGAAAACACCTATATTTCAATTAAGAAGAAAAGAATAAAAGTACTTTAATAGAATTACTTCTTAGATTTTAAAATTTACTTTGCTCGTCCTGATTTTTACTTAATTTATTCTTTATATATATAGTATCTGCTTCCTAAAGAACTAATATTAGTTATACTATGTTTCAATAGTTCAAGACTTATTTAAATTTACTTTCTATTTAATAATAATTTATGAGAAACACTTTCCTCTGAATACTGCTTTGTGAACATTCTGTTTGCTTTTTTGGATCTATGGCTCTTGATTAATGCAAGAGTTATTTAAGGTAATGCTTGTACAGTTGTATTATTTTAGGGGGATGATTTTGATTTTTTTGTTGTTAGTTAATAATATTGCATTGTAATTAGATAATGCAATATTTCTACCTCAACCCCCCTACATATATACATTTTATATAGTTCATGTATAAATGTGTAATTTTACATAATATACATGAAACCAATGTTTTAAAATATATTATTCAAACTTTATCATGTTCTGTGTTTTTAAAATGATCTAGGAAAGATTTAGCATTTTATTTACTTTATTCCTAGAATTTATATTTTATTGAATATATTTTGATCCATCTGTTCAAATTTACAAAAGCTTAGAATTCATATATTCATTGTAAATTTTGCCCTTCACTATAACTCTCATAATTCCATTTAAATCTTCTCCTTTGAATTATCTTTTTGTTCACATTAATACTGAAATTACTACTTTATTGATTTTTTTCCACAAATAAAACAATTTTATTTTCCACAAAATAAAAGTACACTATGTATTTGGATTTTATAGTTTCACTATAGAAATTTTTGTCAGTTTTTGGTGGTTTATTATTTTATCTTATTATTAACTATTATACTTGATCTTAGTTCTCTGTGTTGGTTCTAACTTGGTGTTATATGATTCAGCATATCAAATTACATATAAATTGGTCACAGTGTGATTTACCACAACTGTAATGCACTTATGTTGCATGTATCATCTTCTGATTTTACTGTTATTTTAAAGAACTGATAAAGTATTTTGGGTTTCCCCAGTGGTTCAGTGGTAAAGATTCTGCCTGCAATGCATGAGACTCGAATTCAATCCCTGGGTGGGAAAGATCCCCTGGAGGAGGGCATGGTAACCCACTCCAGTGTTCTTGCTGGGAAAATCCCATGGACAGAGGAGCCTGGCGGGCTACTGTCCATATGGTGACAAAGAGTTGGATGTGACTGAGTACAAAGTATTATTTATGAACTAAAATAATCAACAAAATTTATGTTTTTGAGTTGATTATGCTACTTATTTTTTTTAAAGTTATGCTTTCAACATCCATGAAATAATACATTATATATAATATAGAAAGGGTGTCCAGTTTTACATTGCTACCTGTTATGATTTCTGATGGACATATTTGGATATCTAAGATCTTCAATATCAATTTATCTTTCATAGGTTATTTCTTTCTCTTTCCTGATTGGTTTGTGTATTGTTTTTAATTTTAGTTAGGTAGAATTTTTCTGTCTTTTTATTCACCTTCATGAGGTTTTGAGTTACTGTAATAACAGTGTGTCTTCCCTGCTGGCTCAGTTGGTAAAGGTAAAGAATTCACCTGTGATGCAAGGGTCTTGTGTTCAATCCTTGGGTCACCAACATCCCCTGGAGAAAGGAAATGGCAACCCACTCCAGTATTCTTGCCTGGGAAATCCCATGTACAGAAAAGTCTGGCGGGCTACAATCCGTGGGGTCGCAAGAGTCAGACACGACTTAGCAAACTAAACCATCACAACCACCATGAAATTAATGGAATAAAACCAGTAATGTTTTGTGACCATATTGGGGCAATACAGAAAAATACATTTATTTCAATAAATGATAATAGAACAACAACTATACATAAAAGTATAAACATATATATATATATTTTTTTTTCTCAATGAGTATTTAACTTTATGAGAAATCAATGATATGTTGCCTAATTCATCCTGGTGATCCTGGTGTTTTGTCTGCAGTAATGCAATCAAAAAGAAGTATGAGGATAATTTTCAAACTGTAAAGGCAGTCAAAATTGATTAGACTTTTAAACTTGATCTTAGTGTACTGAATGTTTTAATCACTGGCTTAGATTTAGCATACTAATAGCATATTAGATACTGTAACCTTTTGCTGTTGTTAACATGAAACACTGCAAAGCTGGGTTACAAAAATGCTTTTGACAGACTAGAACAGTGACCACATTGACAAGTGACCTTTAATAACTGCAAATGAAAACCGTGAAATTGATTTCAAAGTATCATATGGCCAAAGAAGCGGATTGTATCAAAAATTCTTAGGGAGTTTAGTTGACACAAATCTCAAATGACCTAATATTTTGATGCAAGCACCAAATAGCTCATGTGTTCCTAGTCTAAATTATTAGAAGCACAGTGGTCAGCATAAGATACATAATACATAAAATATAGTGTATTCTTCTTAGAACATATTGCGTAATTATTTTGTTTTTTTATTATTTTTAGCACTGGTAACAGTAGGACAATTGTGGAGTAATTGGATTTAATGTAAGGGACTATAAACATTCCAGAAAACCATTGACTAAGGGAACAAGACTAGCCTCTTCTGAAAAAAAAAAAAAAAAATCAAACAAACCAGTAATTGCATATATTCAAAGAGAACCACAAATATTGGCACAATGGCCATAGTTTGTTGAAACTTCAGAGAGTTCAATCATAGCTGGAGTAATAGTCTTTTTTCCCCATGATTATATGATAGCTAATTGCAAAGTATTTAAAACATCTTTCTTATAATACAAGTCTGCTTTCTATTAAACTTTATGTACAGAAAGTGGTTGTTTAACAAATAAGTTTTTATCCTCCAAATGGTTCAAAGTTCTAGAGAAAAATCAGCTATCAAGTGGGAATGAGTAGACTGAATGAAGAAAAATTTGGAGAAAATGAGTGATTAAAATAACTTTCAATAGATGGTAGTAAAGGGAAAAAGTTTTATAGGCAGATACTCTCCTGCTTCAGGTTAATAAATAATATCAATTCTTCTCACATTATCCACTTGACTTTTCTTCATCCATTTTCACAACACCTTTAGCTCAGTTGTAGATCTCAGATATTAACAGTTTCTTTCCTTGTGCTTTTTTCCATTTATTTAGTATCTCATCACCAATGGCATGAGGTCTGAATTATTAGTAATAATGTAATAAGATCTCAGTATCCAATATAAAAATGAAACTATACAAGTCCTAGAGGGAAACAAACAAGCAAAGTTTTCTCTAAGTTTTATATATGAAGATTCTTTAAAACTAAAGTCAGTGGGAAAAAATTAAAATTCTAAATTTGACTATATAATATTTAAAAGTAATAAAAATTAAATAATAACTGGAAAGAACATATTTTCAACCAATGTCAACATAGGGACTTCCCTGATAGCTCAGTTGGTTAAGAATCCCCCTGCAATGCAGGAGACCCTGATTTGATTCCTGGGTTGGGAAGATCCTCTGGAGAAGGGATAGGCTACCCACTCCAGTATTCATGGGCTTCACTTATGGCTCAGCTGGTAAAGAATCTGCCTGTAATGGAGGAGTCCTGGGTTCGATCCCTGGGTTGGGAAGATCCCCTGGAGAAGGGAATGGCTACCCACTCCAGTAATCTGGCCTGGAGAATTCCATGGACTCCATAGTCCATGGGGTCGCAAAGAGTCGGACACAACTGAGTGATTTTTACTTTCACTTTTCTTCCAGTCACTTCAGTTCAGTTGCTCAGTTGTGTCTGACTCTTTGCAACCCCATGGATTGCAGCACACCAGGCTTCCCTGTCCATCACCAACTCCCGGAGTTTTCTCAAACTCATGTCCATTGAGTCTGTGATGCCATCCAACCATCTCATCCTCTGTTGTCCCCTTCTCCTCCTGCCTTCAATCTTTCCCAGCATCAGGGTCTTTTCAAATGAGTCAGTTCTCTGCCTCAGGTGGCCAAAGTATTGGAGTTTCAGCTTCAGTATCAGTCCTTCCAGTGAATATTCAGGACTGATTTCCTTTAGGATGGACTGGTTGGATCTCCACATATCCATAAAAATAAATGCTATTCTATAGACATTACTTTGAAAACATTTTGTGGCTTTTCATTAGATCATAATTAATTGGAGGAAAATTGCTTTACAAGGTTGTGTTAGTTTCTGCCATACAGCAGTGTAAGTATACATATGCTCCCTCCCTCTTGAATCTCCCTTCCACCCCTTTCACCCCATCCCACCCCTCTAGGTTGTTAACAGAGTATTGGGTTGAGCACAGCAGCTTCCCAAGAGCTATCTAATTTACATATGGAAATAGACATTTTTCAGGGCTACTCTCTCCATTCACCCCACCCTCTCCTCCCACTGTGTCCACAAGTCTGCTCTCTGTGTCTGTTTCTCTATTTCTGCCCTGCAGATAGACTCATCAGTGTCATTTTTCTACATTCCATATACATGTATGTGTGTTATTATACGATATATTTTTTCTCTTTGTGACTTACTTCACTCTGTATAACAGGCTCTAGGTTCATCCACCTCAGTAGAACTGACCCCAACCCACTCCTTTTTATGGCTGAGTAATATTCCATTGTATAAATGTACCACACTTCTTTATCCACTCATCTGTCAGTGGACATCTAGGTTGCTCCTATGTCCTATTTATTGTGAATAGTGATGCCATGAACATTGGGGTGTATGTGTCTTTTTGATTTATGGTTTTCTCAGGGCATATGGGCTTTCCAGGTAATGCTGGTGGTAAAGAACCTGCTTGCCAATGCAGGAGATACAAGAGACTCGTATTTGATCCCTGGGCCGGGAAGATCCCCTGGAAGAGGGCACAGCAATCCACTCCAGGATTCTTGCCTGGAGAATCCCAAGCACAGAGAAGCCTGGTGGGCTACAGTCCATAGAGTCACACAGAGTTGGACATGACTGAAGTGACTTAGCACTCAACGCATGCAGGGTATATGCCCAGTAGTGGAATTGCTGGTTTTATTCCTAGATTTTAAAGAAATCTCCATATTGTATTCCATAGTGGTTGTATCAATTAACATTTCCAGTAACTGCGTAAAACTGTTCTCTTTTCTCCACATCATCTCCAGTATTTATTGTTTGTAGATCTTTTGATGGCCATTCTGACTGGTGTGAGGTGATGCCTCACTGTAGTTTTGATATATATTTCTCTAATAATGAGTGATGTTGAACATTTTTTCATGTTTGTTGGCCATCAAAATAATAATTTATTGATGTTGCAAATTGTATATAAAGATAACATCTACTTCATATTTGCTATGAAAGTGTGAGAATGTTAGTTGCTTAGTCGTGTCCGACTCATTGCATCCCCACGGACTGGGGTCCACCAGGCTCCTCTGTATATGGAATTCTCCAGGCAAGAATACTGGAGTGGTTGCCATATCCTTCTCCAGGGAATCTTCCCAATGCAGGGATTGAACCCAGGTCTCCTGCATTTCAGGCAGATTCTGTACCATTTGAGCTACCCCTCTAGTGAGTATATTCTCATTATACTATATTTTTATTATAATGGTGTATATAAAATAATATTTATTACTTAATTTAAAAATCTTCTTAACATACATCCGGAAATCTACCTCTCTTTCACTCTATTGTTGTTCAGTGGCTAAGTTGTGTCTGACTCTGTGACCCCATGGGCTGTCTGTCTTTATATATAAAGCTGTATAAACAGGAGTTCATGCTGATATCTCTAATGTATTTGATAAATATTTAGAAACAATATATTTACTTATTTGCTAAACCCTAGAATATACATAATGGAGAAGGAAATGGCAGCCCACTCCAGTGTTCTTGCCTGGAGAATCCCAGAGACGGCAGAGCCTGGTGGGCTGCCGTCAATGGGGTCGCACAGAGTCGGACACGACTGAAGCGACTTAGCAGCAGCAGCAGAATATACGTAAAATAATTTCAATTCTTAAATCAAGTTATGAGTAACAGATGTACTAATGGAAGTACAATAATTGCATACTGTTCTTTCTGGCTTCAGCTTCACATAGATGATCAGAATGATCTATTCCATACTTAATTAAGTTTGTCTCTCTTTCTGTTTATATGTGTTATGGTTATGTTATTTACTTATAATTGAATGATTCATTTACTTCTATTTGAGTTCAATTTTTAGTTTTCTTTTCCTTTTTGGTTTTTTTTTTTCAATATGTGAAACATGAATATGATTCTAAAAGATCTGTATATATAAATATATATATTCATAAAACCATTATCATTTATTTTCTATTATTTTATTATCAAGTCATAATTCACATGCTGTAAAATTCATTCATTTAAAAGTGTACAAATCAGTGCTTTTGAGTATATCCACCATAGTTCATTTTCTCATTCTTTCCATCCTGTCTCCTATCCATATCGACTATTAAAAAATGTAATACATTATTTACCTTAATTCTATTGAGTATTATACTTTACATCTATAACTTATTTTTATATATATAAACTTAATTTATAGATGAGGATCCTGAAACTAGGAGAGACTGTAACTTTTACAATATATTAACTCTGTGTTTATAAATTGGGTTTAGAACCCAGGTCCTCTGAGGCCAGGATCCATGTATTTAATAACTCCCAAACTTCTCCTCTATTCCTATAATCCTGGTTCAGATTTCACAATACAACACCTGGAATTTAGTAAATGCATCCAAATGGTGTCCTTGTTTCTGTCCTTCCCTCCCTTTAGTCTGTTTTTCGCAATGCAACCACAATAATCTACTGAAAGACTAAGGTCAGTTCATGTCTCTTCTCTGCTTGAATGCATGCAAGCTTTCCCATTTCAAAGAGAGAGAAAGCCAAAGTACTTAACTGGTCTAATATTTCAATATGATTTTCCCACCCACATTTCTATGGTTTCATCTTCTAACACTCTATCATTAATGCATCAGCTGCACTGGAATCATTCCTAGACATCAGTTTCTCCTTTTTAAAACTATTGATATTATTATTATTACTTATTTTTAATGCTTATATCCTCATGAGTTGTCCACTCTTCTTACATGTATTAATTTATCAGGGAATCATTTTCAGACAACAGTCCACTTTTGCCCTATTCCAGCATTTTTTATCACCTATCTTGTTTATTTTTCTCTGTAGCACTTATTACTGACACAGATTAAAAACCTATCTTCATTCTTCTGCCTCCACCATTAGAGTGTGGCCAGGGAATATGAAGGTTTTGTTCCCAACATTATCCCCAGTACCACTGACACATACTTCTCCAACAAAGCAAAGATTAGGCTTTCACAGACCAAAGACAATGATGTACTATGAAATGTGGGGTAGATTTAGTTATTGTCTACTTCAAAAATATCAAAAGAAAAGAAACAAAATAGAGTACAATAACATCCAGTACTGAACTGATTCTAATTATACTAATGATTTTGATATTGTCATTTTTCTACCATACTGAAAAATAAATAATATCTTATTTGCATGTGAGTGTATCTAGATATGTTAAATCACTCTGTTGTGTCTGACACTTGTAATCCCAAGGACTGTAGCCCTCCAGACTCCTCTGTCCATGTAATTTCCAGGCCAGAATACTGGAGTGGGTTGCCATTTCCTTCTCCAGGGGATCTCCCAACCCAAAGATCAAACCTAGATCTCCTGCACTGCAGGCACATTCTAAGCAACTGAGCCACCAGGGAAGCCCTTATCTAAGTATAAATTAATACAGATAAGAAAGTAAGTGAAAAATAACTCATGAAAATTATTGTGAACAATGAATTGTTTAAGATTTTATTTTAAAGAATTTTAGAACGCTACGAACTTTGCTAAAATTTGCTTATTGAAGAAAAAAATACAAGAAATTAATGGAGCATTCTGTTGCTGGGCGTATAGTTCTGAATAACAGACATTCATTGCATGAAGAGCTTTAGCTAAACATGGATTAACGAGGATCTTTTGGAAAATAGAAACTGCTAAATATTCAAAAGTTATTTGTTCATGTCTAGTTGAAAAGTAAAGTTGAAAGAAATGATGTTTAATAGACTCTGACAAGTATTTAGAATAAAAGCATGTCATGAATTATATTACAACTGTGGAAGTGTGTGGGAGTACTTATCACTGATGAACTAAAGATAAAATTATCTTCATTCCTTTTGATTGATAAAAGGAATATTAAACAATTTCATTAAAAATCTACCTTGATTCTTTGCTTTAAAATATCTCATATGTGGAAATTTGACCTTTGCTAATGCATAGTGACAGAGCTGAGCTTGATATCTTCCTCTACTTTGTTTTTTTTAATTTATACTTCCCCAATAGAGCATTTCAAATAACTGGAAAAAAAAAAAAGTCAAGTATGTTGATGAATATCTGTGTTTCGTTGTCTGACTTAGTGTAGTTTGTGTTTTGTTATGAAAAGAGACTTTCAGATCAAAAAGAGAGAGAGGTATAGTAATGCAAGGGATCGGCAGATGAAAAGTAAGGGAAAACATTCTATAATTTTGTATCATTTTTAATTCTATTCCGTCATAATTTGTGATGCCTGATATAAAACATTTTAAAATGTCATATAAAAAATGAAGGATTTTATCATTAAAACCCATTTGAAAAACAGTTTTTACTTTAAAAAGGAGGTGGAAACCCTAAGACATGATGTGAGATTGTGTACTATTTGGAAATGCTCAATTTTGATAGAAACAGCATAAAAAATGACAAGAGTAATAAGAAAAATTAAACAGAGATAATAAGTAATCTAATTTGCCCACAATATATAGATGCACTTATAGGATGCTTTATTTTGTTTGTTTTCTTTTTATATTTTTACTTTTAGGATTTTACTGTATCTCTGAGAAATTAGTGGCAAAACACATGGCTTAATAAATAATACGTGACTGCACTTAAATTCACATAAAAATAGCCATTTACAGCCATACTGAAATTTAATCTTTTTACACAAATTAACATAATGTTTCAAAAGAAAAATTAAACATTGAGTTTGCCTTTGAAAGGAGAACAATGAAAACTTTTTTTTCAAAATTTTTACACATGGTCACCTGTGGGTCAATTTACCACAGCAGAGGAACAAAGATGTTAAAATATAGCTGTCCTCAACTGAGTTACGTATCCGCATTGCAGTGTAATACTTGATATCAACCCTAAGTCAAGATTTAAAACCATTTCAAGAGACAAGACCCTAAATGTTTTAGCCACCGCAGTAAGAGGTGTTCTTCCCCAGTCAAGGCTTAATTAAAAGATTAACTATTCATAAGTTTTGTTTCCTCATCATACCTTCAGTTCAGAATACTATTATTATTGATAATATGGCCTCTATCTGTCTGATAGGGATGATGTGGTTCAGGAAGTGGGGCTTGAGAAGGAGGACCCTGCATTTGTGGAGGAGGAGGTGGCCTTCTTGGTGCAGGCTACATACCAGGGCTCATTCCTTGTGGTTGTATAAATGGAAGGCTCAGAGTTCCTTGATCTTCAGTGAACTGGGGTGAAGAGTGAGGGTTATAACGGTGAGGAGGATGTACAGTTATAGGACGACCTCCATGTTGAGGTGGGGGAGGTCTTGGAGGATGATTCATATAAGATGGCATCTGGGCAATGATATGCCCAGGGGAGGGGTAATTGGTGGTGGAGCAGAGGTAATAGGTGGAGGTGGAACTCAGCTATACATCAAGTGAGGAGTACCTGTGGCCTGGGGAGGCTGTGGCACTGAATGGTTTATTGGCGGTGGAGGAGGTCGGGGTGGTACATATTGTTGCTGTGGAGACATAATATGATAAGGGTGTGAGACCATTGGTTGACCCTGATATTCAGGATGATGGTGAGCAGATGCTAGGGTAGGAGGTGATAGTTCTTTAGCACCTGAATTTGAGTCATCCTGAATCAGGGGATTATTAAGTTGCTGTTGAATATTTTGTTGAATATTAAATCCTTGTTCAATTAGGAAAAGTTTCCTGACTGAACAAGGTAGAGGTGGAACAGTTCTGCTGGAGGAGCATGAATATCCTTGTGTGGCTGATTATAGTGCTCGTGGGGCAAATGTTGCAAGGAGATGCTGGCATCCTGATGTGTTGCTGTGTTGCTTTGATAGAATATGGCTCATGTGGTGCTTGTCTGGTGGCATTATAAAATGATCAGGGATTTCAACTGGTGGTGGGGCAATAGGAGGAGGATGGACATTTTCTTTCTTTAAGCTTCAAGATTGCCAGGAGAAATATCAATAACCTCAGATATGCAGATGGTACCACCCTTATGGCAGAAAGCAAAGAAGAACTATAAAGAGCCTCTTGATGAAGGTGAAAGAAGAGAGTGAAAAATGTCACTTAAAACTCAACATTCAGAAAACCAAGTTCATGGCATCTGGTCCCATCCCTTCATGGCAAATAGATGGGGAAACAATGGAAACAGTGACAGACTTTATTTTGGGGGGCTCCCAAATCACTGCAGATGGTGATTGCAGCCATGAAATTAAAAGACACTTGCTCCTTGGAAGAAAAGTTATGACCAACCTAGACAGCTTATTAAAAAGCCGAGACATTACTTTGCCAGCAAAGGTCCGTCTAGTCAAAACTATGGTTTTTCCAGTAGTCATGTATGGATGTGAGAGTTGGGCCATAAAGAAAGCTGAGTGCTGAAGAATTGATGCATTTGAACTGTGGTGTTGGAGAAGACTCTTGAGAGTCCCTTGGACTCCAAGAAGATCCAACCAGTCCATCCTAAAGGAAATCAGTCCTGAATATTCATTGGAAGGACTGGTGCTGAAGCTGAAACTCCAATACTTTGGCCACCTGATGCAAAGAATTGACTCCTTGGAAAAGACCCTGATACTGGGACAGATTGAAGGTGGGAGGAGAAGGGAATGACAGAGGATGAGATGGTTGAATGGCATCACTGACTCAATGGACATGAGTTTGATTACACTTAGTACAGTTCTATTTTGGCCACCAGCTCAGCTCAAAAATTTGGCAAGCTACAGATGTTGGTAAAGCATATTTTACCTATTTTTGTGCATCATTGTAGTAAAAGATGTGGGTGTCACTGGCCCAGCCATGGTTCCATCTGTTGGAATCCATTTGTTCAAATTTTGATTCTCATTCTTATACCCAGGCCATATTTGGAGAAGCTGTTGACGAGGAGAAAGTAAAGGAGAGGCCAAAAGAAAGAGGGGAAGAGAGAGACACTGAGAAGGAATATGACCATTGCATATCTCAGGATCCAGATAGTATGATTCTTCCACCAATAAGTACCTTTCCCTAAGTGTGTTTATCCCCCTAGTATCTTTCTTCTTGCTTCTCTTTGTGAGCTTCAATTTAGTTTGAGATGTAATATGTTCTAATCACCTTAAATCAGTCTGTGAGCGTTTCTGTTTCATTGCATCTGGGATTTTCACTAGTGCACTTGGAGACAAGAATTTTGTCAATGTACCACTATCTTTTCAGCATGGAGAAAGGTCATCTGCATCAGTCCCATGTTTTGCAGCCTACTAGATTCCATTTCCACACATACCACTCCACATCAGCCAAGGGAAAGTTTCCACTTAGAGCCAGTGCCTCTACTTTTGGAGGTCATGCATGGGATACTTGAGAGTGAAATTCTAAATTCACATGATTCTAAGACCAATACCTGAGTTTGCCTGGACATTTATCCCAGGTCTGTCCACAGACATAGTGGCCAACTCAATTTGTTTTCAGGGTATATGAACAAAACTTGGTCTCATAGGAAACTGGTTCACCTGCATATGTTCTGATCTTCTTACAGTGCAGAAGGGAGCCATGGGTGGGAACAGAATGTGGACTGCAGGCAGGCTGGCTCTCTACATAATATCATACTTTATTATGGAACTATAAGAAGTCCAATATTTCCAAATTCAATCCTGACTTTCCAGGACTTTATGAAGATATATTTGTCAAGGCAGAAGGATAGAATATACTTTATTTCACAATCTGTTAACTGGATTTTAACTTTTAAGTATCTGGACATATGGTATGTGGGCCGCCATTTATACCCAACTTTCTTGCTAGTGCTAAGACTGGGCCTGCCTTTAGGCTGTTATTTATCTATATAAAGAAATAAAGTATAATAGCATGTGAAAGCAGAGTGGTTTTTTGAAGCAATAGCAGAATATTAAAATATTACATAATTTTCAAATAATTTCCTTCATTTAAAATCATTTAGCAAATAGGTTAAATTTGGGGGGCATCTTAAACAGAAAACAAAAACTGGCTTTTAAGGAAAACCAGGTTTAAATGGATAAATGATGCAACAAAAACATGGGCAAAACAGGGTTTGGTGGCACAAAGGCTCTCCTGAAGAAAGGCTCTTCTGGAATAGGATAAATTTTGAGACAGTGTATGGCTAAATTTTGATATATATATACAATATTTCAGTCAGTTGTTCAGAAATCAAATCATACTGTTGAGCAAAACAAATTCAGGGCAAAATCTATTACTTATCTACCTGGCCTGGTACTTGTTACAGACTTCATTGTGCTTGTGCTCACTTAGTCATGTCTCCTTGCGATCGTGACCCTTTGTAACTGTGACCCCCTGAACTGTGCACTGCCAGGTTCTTCTGTCCATGGGATTTTCCAGGCAAGAATACCAGAGTGGTTTGCCATTTCCTACTCCAGGGGATCTTCCCAAACCCAGGGATTGAACCCGTGTCTTGTGTCTCTTGTATTGGTGGGTAGATTCTTTAGCATGGCACCACCTGGGAACCTCTATATTAGATTTCAATAGCTACCAATTTTTTTTTTACTTTCTACTGCCAATGTTATTTAATATGTAGAAAAGTAATGATCATATGTGTTTGTGAATTTTTGAATATGCCATGTGGAAAAGTGTTTACAAACTTTGAATTTCCTGACATTTTCTGCAGATGTTGAAGAACATAGTCATATTTGTCTGAAGTTTAAACTGTTGATCAGTCTTTATTAAAAAACTTAAAAATTCATTTTTTGTCTATAATATAATTTATCATTTTATCATCTGTTGTAGATACAAGGAAACTGAGAACCAATAAAAGAGAAAAACAAAACACAAAGAAACAAAGATAGTTTGAGGCGCAGAACTTCGAAAACTATGAGCTTCTGAAAGTTTTCAGGGAATATTTTGCATAACTAATGACAAACTAATTTCTATGAAAGAACAGTAACCTAAGAAACAGTGGGTTCATGAATATTTTAAAAAGGTGTATTCTGTGCTCATTCCTATAGAAGAGATATATCTAAAGAATCTGTTGTATCATACAAATGATGAAAAATTTAAGTATAAAAATATGCGAGCCTATATGGCTTACGTTTAATTTGTTTTATTTTCAGAAAAACAACGAAAATAAGAAAGGAACCAGGATAGGAAAAAACAACAAAGATAAATAAAATGTTACGTTAAAAGTTAAAGTCAATCTAAGAAAGTTACATATTTTAAAATGGAGAAACACTAGCAAACTGCCAAATAATTCTAATGAATTTTGGCATACATAATGATGTATCCAGGGAAAAAAATCAACATTAAAAAAAAATCCAAATATATACACACATACATACATAGGACTTCCCAGGTGCTCAGTGGTAAGCCATTCAGAAAATTAAGATCTTGTCATCTGGCCCCATTACTTCATGGCAAATAGATGGGGAAACAGTGGAAACAGTGGCAGACTTTATTTTTGGGGCTCCAAAATCACCACAGATAGGACAGCAGCCATGCAATTAAAAGACAGTTAGTTGCTCCTTGGAAGTGGAGAAGACAATGGCAACCCACTCCAGTACTCTTGCCTGGAATATGCCAGGGACAGAGGAGCCTGGTAGGCTGCAGTCCACGGGGTTGCTAAGAGTCGGACACGACTGAGCGACTTCACTTTCACTTTTCACTTTCATGCATTGGAGAAGGAAATGAGAACTCATTCCAGTGTTCTTGCCTGGAGAATCCCTGGGACGGGGGAGCCTGGTGGGCTGCCATCTATGGGGTCGCACAGAGTTGGACATGACTGTAGTGACTTAGCAGCAGCAGCAGCAGGAGCTCCTTGGAAGAAAAGTTATGACCAACATAGACAGCATGTTAAAAAGTAGAGACACTATTTTACCGACAAAGATCCGTCTAGTCAAAGCTATTTTTTTTCCAGTAGTCATGGATGGATGTGAGAGTTGGACTGTAAAGAAAGCTGATCCCTGAAGAATTGATGGTTTTGAACTGTGGTGTTGGAGAAGACTCTTGAGAGTCCCTTGGACAGCAAAGAGAACCAACCAGTCCATCCTAAAGGAAATCAGTACTGACTATTCATTGGAAGAACCGATGCTGAAGCTGAAACTCCAATATTTTGGCCACCTGATGCAAAGAATTGACTCATTTGAAAAGACCCTGATGCTGGGTAAGATTGAAGGCAGGAGGAGAAGGGGACAACAGAGGATGAGATGGTTGGATGGCATCACCGACTCAATGCACATGAGTTTGAATAAACTCTGGGTGTTGGTGATGGACAGGGAAGCCTGGTGTGCTGCAGTCCATGGGGTCCCAAAGAGTCAGACGTGACTGAGCGACTGAACTGAACTGAACTGAAGCCTTTGAGTGACAAACTATGAGGAACTTTGGAAATTAGTGTGTAAATTATCAAACCAACAAAAATAAAGTAAAACTATTTCATCCAGTGCTTCCAAGCCAAATGTTGCTGCCTTGAACACAAGTTCCTGATCTTCCCCAATAACTTTTTTTTTATAATATCATGGAATTTATGCCTAAAATTCCAGCTTATTCCCTGGAAAAGGACAATAAGTCAAATAATGAAGCCCATTCTGGAAGCAATAAGACACCAAAATTTTCAGATCATTTAAAAATGCACCTCTAAAATGATCATTATCTGATATAGATTACAGTTCATTTTATGATTTATGAGTTCATAAATCATATATAGGATTTATACTCAATATGTTCAATGAAAGTAGATTTAATGCAGCTTAAACATTAGCTGTCAGAAGTAACACAGGTATGACCTAGCAGGGTACATTCATCATTATGAAAATAAAATATTCTAAAAGTGAAGGTTAGTTATCTGTGTAACCCAACTATGAAGAATGAAGACTCACTAATTTCTATTACATATGCTAAACAAATATGCAAAGCTTAAACATAGCATAGTGTGGAACGTGTAGTAAGTATTCAATAATTACATTGTTAAAAAAAAGAACTGATTGTAGATCATTTGTATATTTTTATGCAGGTGTCACTGTGGTGATGGTGACATTAATTGAAATGTTGCCTCCTTAAAATCTGTCATATTACAGATACATGATAATTTGTATGAAGACATATAAGAATAGAAGAGTGAAAAACATACTACCTTTTAATGAAATTGCATAACATGAAACTCGTCTTTAATATGACAAGTTTTCATCACTGGAGGAGGTCATGAGTGGTCAAGATATATTTCAAAGTCTATTTTATGTACCTGGGGAAGATCTGTGCACACAACAATCAGTTATTTGGGAAATTATTATAAAAAGATTGCCTTGATAAAGATTAATGCCCAATCACATTATGTTAACAAGGTTTGATGTAATCTGACATTATTAACAGCTCTTCAGTTGGAAGGTAAATCATAACAAGGTTAAACAGTTTACTTCTCATTTCTGGATATAGAGGTATATAATGTGTACATTAACAAATATTTATTTGTGGAGAAATATAAAGAGAAATAAACAATGGGAAGTGATGGTGACAATTAAGAAAACTGCATGCAGCTACGTCAATAGAAAACCACAGAAAATAGTACTGGTATGTGACTATCACAGCACAAAGAACTGCTGAAATGTACAAATACCCAGAGGCTAGAGTGTAGTAGAAGATGCAAGAAGGGGTGAAGATGTGCTTGATATAATACGTAGAAACCTTGGCAAGCAGGAAATGGTGTCCAGTGTCTAGAGATGCAGGACTAGTGTCGAGAGATGCTGTTTCATCCCTGCTTATGCAGAAAACACTAAGGTCACGTTCCTTTAAATCAAGGCAAATCAAGTAGATAGTTTCTACATACAGACTGTGGGGCACTTTCTGGGCCCTTGAGAATCATAGAATAAACAGTGATTAGAGGATAATATAAAGTAAGTCACTTAATCCTTCTGTATATTTTTGATAATGATTAAAATGTCAATGGCTACATATTTTCCACTTCATTATAGTACTGAAGAAATTTGAAGCAAGAAAAGGGAAAAAAAAGCTGAAGTGATGAGAAAAAGCTAGAGAGAAAATGAATAGCAACTTCACTCTATTAAACCTACTCTGCCTTCACCCTGCTTTTGAGTAAATGTCATGTGTGTCATCTGTGAAATAGGAGTGTCAGTGTCCAGGGGTGTAAGATCAAATGGTAAGGTGGGAATTTTTCATTTAGGGCACAACAGAGAAAGCTATAGGTCAAGGACTTCAGGTTCTACTCTGCCTCTTCTGGGGCTAAAAGGATTACTCAGAATAACCCTAATTTATCACGTTGCTTCGGATAATTTCCATTTCAAGGTTGTACTCTAAAACAATATTTATGCTCACTTTCACCTTATTTGGAAGACAGATTATAGGCTCAACCTTGTTTTGGGACTTATCATGGCTCATGTGGACACAATGACTTGTAGTGAAATGGCAAAAGGGTGAATTGACAGAAGTTGGACCCTGGCCTTGCTCCCACTGTGGGTGTGTGTGTGTGTTGTGTCTAAGGAAAGCAAACTGGTTGGCATAATAGTTTGGCTTGGAGGTAGGCTGAAAGAAGGAAATTCTCATGGACATGACAATGTACCTGGGAAGTAGGAGGGATTTTTAAGCTGTGACAATTAAGAAACAACGTGTTCCATGGTTCTTCATAGAATAAGGGTAACTATTTATTTCCACAAGAGCAGTTACATATACCACATAAGTACACTTGACACTTTACCTGCATTACACATTTAAACCTCATGTGAACCCTGGGAGACAGGAAATCTTAGTAGAGTTATTTTCTGGAGGAGGAAACTGAAGCAGAGAATTCTGATTGTCCTAAGTTACATGTTAGTAACTGAAAAGACAATATGTTAATGTAGCCTCTTTGGAGTTTCAGCAGGCACTTTCAAAAAAAATCTCTCCCACAGCATTGCTTAATATTTCTTGAGCAATGATGGAAATATTCCACCATGCTGTCCAATATGATAGTCACTGGTGATTTTCAGTGATTGAGCACTTGAAATGTGGATACACTGATTGATAAATTTAAATGTAATTCTATGTCATTTCAGTATCAAATATGCTAGTGGTTACAGTATTGGGGTCTCACCAGAAAAATAATTTATTAATAAGAAAATAACACATTTTGTGGATCTTAGGTTTTTATTTTTCATGACATATTCCACATTATTAACTCAAAAACATTGATTATCTGTATTTCAAACAGTTGAAACTTTTTGGGGGACAGAGTATAATTTGTAGATTATGATGATATTTCAAAAATACCTTTGTCTCAATTTATCTAATGAAAATATCTTCATTAAGCACATACTGATTGGAAATTTATATACAGTGTCTGGAACCATATAGTTTACTGATATTTGTTTCAAAGCTCTATAAAATTTTAAAGCCTAGTTTTTAAAATTATAAAATGTTTGCCAGTTAAATATAACTATTTACACAGTATGGTAATATTTTGTTTGTTCTATCTTAATAAGGTCACAAACTAGAAAATTATCATTTTTCATCCAAGTCTTCTTAAATTATCCTTAATAATTAAAAATTAAAACTTCTTTATTCATTTGGAATATACTAAATCATTTGATTAGTGCTTTTATAACATTGAAATGTGGAACGTTGGTGTTGGCTTTCTCTAACTATGTTGGACTGAAAATTTATTTTTTTAATCAATTTTTTATTGAAGGATAATTGCTTTACAGAATTTTGTTGTTTTCTGTCAAACCTCAACATGAATCAGCCATAGGTATACATATATCCCCTCCCTTTTGAACCTCCTTCCCATCTCCCACCCCATCAGCCCCTCTAGATTGATACAGGGCCTGTGTTTGAGTTTCTTGAGCCATACGGCAAATTCCCATTGGCTATCTATTTTACATATGGTAATGTAAGTTTCCATGTTACCCTTGCTATACATCTCACCATCTCCTCCCCTCTCTCCATGTCCATAAGTCTATTCTCTATGTCTGTTTCTCCATTGCTGCCCTGTAAATAAATTCTTCAGGACCATTTTTCTAGATTCCATATATATGCATTAGAATATGATATTTTTCTTTCTCTTTCTGACTCATTTCACTCTGTATAGTAGGTTCTAGCTTCATCCACCTCATCAGAACTGACTCAAATGCATCCCTTTTTATGGCTGAGTAATATTCCACTATGTATATGTATGACAACTTCTTTATCCATTCATTTGTTGATGGACATCTAGGTTGCTTCCATGTTTTAGCCATTGTAAATAGTGCTGCAAGGAACAATGGAATACATGTATCATTTTCAACCCTGGTTTCCTCAGGGACTATGCCTAGGAGTGGGATTACTGGGTTATATGGTGGTTTTATTCCTAGGTTTTTAAGAAATCTCCATACCATCTTCCATAGTGGCTGACTCAATTTACATTCCCACAACAGTGCACACCCTCTCCAGCATTTATTGTTTATAGACATTTTGATGATGGCCATTCTGACCAGTGTGAGGTGATATCTCATTGTGGTTTTGATTTGCATTTCTCCAATAATGAGTGATGTTGAGCATCTTTTCATGTGTTTGTTAGCCATCTGTATGTCTTCTTTGGAGAGATGTCTCTTTATGTCTTTTTCCCACTTTTTGATTGAGTTGTTTGTTTTTCTGGCATTGAGTTGTATGAGCTGCTTGCATATTTTGGAAATTAATCCTTTGTCAGTTGTTTCATTTGCTATTATTTTCTCCAATTCTGAGAATTTTCACCTTGCTTACAGTTTCCTTTGTTGTGCAAAAGCTTTTAAGTTTAAACAGGTCTCACTTGTTTACTTTTGTTTTTATTTCTGTTACTCTAGGAGGTGGGTCTTAGAGGATCTTGCTTTGATTCATGTCTTCAAGTGTTCTGCCTATGTTTTCCTCTAAGAGTTTTATAGTTTCTGGTCTTACATTTAGGTATTTAATCCATTTTGAGTTTATCTTTGTGTATGATGTTAGGAAGTGTTCTAATTTTATTCTTTTACGTGTAGCTGTCCAGTTTTCCCAGCACCATTTATTGAAGAGGCTGTCTTTGCCCCATTGTATGTTCTTGCCTCCTTTGTCAAAAATAAGGTACTCATAGGTTCATGGGTTTATTTCTGGGCTTTCTATCTTGTTCCATTGGTCTATATTTCTGTTTTTGTGCCAGTACCATACTGTCTTGATGACTGTAGCTTTGTAGTATAATCTGAAGTCAGGAAGATTGATTCCTCCAGCTCCATTCTTCTTTCTCAAGGCTGCTTTGGCTATTTGCAGTCTTTTGTGTTTCCATGTGAATTGTGAAATTTTTTGTTCTAGTTCTGTGTAAAATGCCACTGCTAATATGATAGGGCTTGCACTGAATCTGTAGATTGCATTTGGTAGTATAGTCATTTTCATAATATTGATTCTTCCTACCCAGGAACATGGAATATTTCTCAGTCTGTTTATGTCATCTTTGATTTCTTTCATTAGTGTCTTATAATTTTCTGTGTACAGTTCTTTCATCTGCTTAGGTAAGTTTATTCCTAGACATTTAATTCTTTTGTTGCAATGGTGTATAGGATTGATTCATTAATTTCTCTTTCTGATTTTTCATTGTTAGTATATAGAAATGCAAGTGATTTCTCTTTATTGATTTTGTATCCTGCAAGTTTGCTAAATACACTGATTAGCTCTAGTAATTTTCTGATATTATCTTTTAAGGTTTTCTATTTATAGGATCATATCATTTACAAACAGTGAGAACTTTACTTCTTTTCTGATCTGGATTCCCTTTGTTACCTTTTCTTCTCTGATTGCTGTAGCTAGGACTTCCAGAACAATGTTGAAAAATAGTGGTGAAAGTGGACCTCCTTGTCTTGTTCCTGATCTTAGGGGGAATGCTTTCAGTTTCTCACCATTGAGAATAATATTTGCTGTAGGCTTATCACATATGGCCTTTACTATGTTGAGGTAGGTTCCTTCTATGTCCATTTTTTAAAGAGTTTTAATCATAAATGGGTCCTAAATGTTTTCACAGGCTTTTTCTGTATCTATTGAGATTATCATACGGTTTTTATATTTCAAGTTGTTAATATGGTGTATCACATTGGTTGATTTGCATATATTGAAGAATCCTTGCATTCCTGGAATAAACCCAACTTGATCTTGGTGTGTGAGGTATTTGATGTGTTGCGCAATTCTCTCTGCTAAAATTTTGTTGAGGATTTGTGCATCTAGATTCATCAGTGATATTGGCCTGTAATTTTCTTTTTTTGTGTTGTCTTTGTCTGGTTTTGGTATCAGGGTGACCATGGCCTCGTAGAATGAGTTTGGAAGTGTTCCTTCCGCTGCAATTTTTTGAAAGAGTTTTAGAAGGATAGGCATGTTTGATAGAATTCCCCTGTGAAGCCATCTGGTCCTGGGCTTTCTTTTTTTGGGGAAATTTTTTACCACAACTTTAATTTCAGTGCTTGTAATTAGGTTGTTCATAATTTCTATTTCTTCCTGGTTCAGTCTTGTAAGATTGAACTTTTCTAAGAATCTGTCCATTTCTTCCAGGTTATCCATTTTAGTGCCATATAGTTATTCATGATAGTCTCTTATAATCATTTGTATTTCTCCATCTTCTGTTGTAACCTCTCCTTTTCCATTTCTAATTTTGTCAATTTTATTCTTCTTTCTTTTTTTCTTGATGAGTCTGGCTAAAGGCTTGTCAGGTTTATCTTCTCAAAAAACCAGCTTTTAGTTCTATTCTTTACTATTGTTTCTTTCACTTCTGCTCAGATCTTTATGATTTGTTTCCTTCTATTATTATTATTTATTTATTTATTTATTTTGCTGTTTTTCCAGTTGTTTAGGTATAAAGTTAGGTTTTCTATTCGATGTTTTTCTTGTTTCTTGACGTAGGATTGTACTGCTATATACTTCCCTCTTAGAATTGCTTTTGCTGCATCCCGTAGGTTTTGGATTGTTGTGTTTTCATGGTCATTTATTTCTAGAATTTTTTTTATTTCTGACTTCTTCAGTAACCTGTTGGTTTTTTAGAAACATGTTGTTTAATCTCCATGTGTTTGTGTTTCTTACGGTTTCTTTCTTGTAATTGATATCTAGTCTCATAGCATTGTGGTTGCAGAAGATGCTTGATACAATTCCAATTTTCTTAAATTCACTGAGGTTTGACTTGTAACCGAGTTCACCTATGTTCAGTTCAGTCACTCAGTCATGTCCGACTCTTTGCGACCCCATGAACCGCAGGACGCCAGGCCTCCCTGTCCATCACCAACTCCCAGATTCCACCCAAACTCATGTCCGTTGAGTCAGTGACGCCATCCAACCATCTCATCCTCTGTCATCCCCTTTTCCTCCTGCCCTCAATCTTTCCCAGCATCAGGGTCTTTTCAAATGAGTCAGCTCTTCGCATCAGGTGGCCAAAGTACTGGAGTTTCAGCTTCAACATCAGACCTTCCAATGAACACCCAGGACTGAATCTCCTTTAGGATGGACTGGTTGGATCTCCTTGCAGTGCAAGCGACTCTCAGGAGTCTTCTCCAACACCATAGTTCAAAAGCATCAATTCTTTGGTGCTCAGCTTTCTTTATGGTCCAACTCTCACATCCATACATGACCACTGGAAAAACCATAGCCTTGACTAGACGTACCTTTGTTGACAAAGTAATGTCTCTGCTTTTTAATATGCTATCTAGGTTGGTCATAACTTTCCTTTCAAGGAGTAAATGTCTTTTAATTTCATGGCTGCAATCACCAAGATGTGGTCTATCCTAGAGAATGTTCCATGTGCACTTGAGAAGGTGTCTTCCTCTGCATTTGGATGGAATGTCCGAAAATATCAATGAGATCCATTTCATCTAATGTATCACTTAAGACTTCTGTTTCCTTATTAATTTTGTTTTGATGATCTGTCCATTGGTGTGAGTGGGTTTTTAAAGTTTCCTACTATTATTGTGTTACTGTCAATTTCTCCTTTTATGTCTGTTAGTGTTTGTCTTATATATTGAGGTGCTCCTATGTTGGGTGCATAGATTTCTACAATTGTTATGTCTTCCTTTTGGATTGATCCCTTGATTATTATGTAGTGTCCTTCCTTATCTCTTGTAATCTTCTTTATTTGAAGGTCTATTTTTCCTGCTATGAGAATTGCTACTCCAGCTGTCTTTTGCTTCCCATTTGCATGGAATATATTTTTCCATCCTCTCACTTTCAGTCTATATGTGTCTTTAGGTCTGAAGTGGGTTTCTTGTAGAGAGCATATATATGGGTCTTGTTTTTGTATCCATTCAGCCAGTCTGTGTCTTTTGGTTGGAGTATTTAATCCATTTACATTTAAAGTAATTGTTCATATATATGTTCCTCTTGCCATTTTCTTAATTGTTTGGGGTTGATTTTGTAGATCTTTTTTCTTCTCTTGTATTTCTTGACTATATAAGTCCCTTTAACATTTGTTGTAAAGCTGGTTTGGTGACACTGAATTCTCTTAACTTTTGCTCGTCTGAAAAGATTTTTAGTTCCCCATCAATTTTGAATGAGATCCTTGCTGTGTACTGTAATCTTGGTTGTACATTTTTCTTTTTCAGTACTTTAAATATATCCTGCCATTCCCTTCTGGCCTGCAGAGATTCTGCTGAAAGATCAGCTGTTAAGTGTATGGGGTTTCCCTTGTATGTTACCTGTTGCTTCTTCCTTGCTGCTTTTCATGCTCTTTCTTTGTGTTTAATGTTCATAGTTTGATTAGTATGTGTCTTGGCATGTTTCTCCTTGGGTTTATCCTGTATGGGACTTTTTGTGCCTCTTGGACTTGATTGATTATTTCCTTTTCCATGTTGGGGAAATTTTCAATTATAATCTCTTCAAAAATTTTCTCACACCCTTTCTTTTTCTCTTCTTCTTATGGGACCCCTGTAATTCAAATGTTGGTGCCTTTGATATTGTCCCAGAGGTCTCTGAGACTATCCTCAGTTCTTTTCATTCTTTTTAGTTTATTATGCTCTTCAGAAATTATTTCCACCATTTTATCTTCCAGCTCACTGATTCGTTCTGCTTCAGATAGTCTGCTATTTATTCTTTCTAGAGTATTTTTAATTTCAGAAATTGTGTTGTTTGTCTCTGCATGTTTATTCTTTAATTCTTTTAGGTCTTTGTTAATTGATTCTTACATTTTCTCCATTTTGTTTTCAATGTTTCTGATTATCTTTACTATCATTATTCTGAATTCTTTTTCAGGCAGTTTGCCTGTTTCCTCTTCATTTATTTGGACTTCTGTGTTTCTAGTTTGTTCCTTCATTTGTGTAGTATTTCTCTGCCTTTTCATTATTTTTTTTTTAACTTATTGTGTTTGACTTCAGGGTTGAATTCTTTCTTCCATTTGGTTTCTGCCCTCCTAAGGTTGGTCCAGTGGTTTGTGTAAGCTTCACACAGGGTGAGGTTTGTGCTGAGCTTTTGTTTGTTTGTTTTTCCTTATATGGGCAAGGATGAATGTGGTAATCCAGGCTGCTGATGATTGGGTTTGTATTTTTGTTTTGTTTGTTGTTTAGATGAGGTGTCCTGCACAGGGTGCCACTGGTGGTTTGTTGGTGCCAGGTCTTGTATTGAAGTGGTTTCCTTTGTGTGAGTTCTCACTATCTGATACTCCCTAGGGTTAGTTCTTTGGTAGTCTAGGGTCTTGGAGTCAGTGCTCCCACTCCAAAATCTCAGGGCTTAATCTCAAGTTTTTGCATGGGTCTATATATTCTTTTCCTCTGATCAGGTATACCTGTCCACTCTGAGCTGGTGTTCTGCATGCACTTCTGTGTCTGAAGATGTATTCCTGATGTATCCATGCTGAGAGATGTACTCCATGTCCACCTACTCCGCCATCTTGTTCTTTGTGAAAATTTATTTTTTATTTCATCTGATTTATTGGAATATAGTCAATTTGCAATGTTGTGTTAATGAAATGAATCTGTTATACATACACATATATTCATTGTTTTTTAGATTCTTTTCCCATATAGGGCTTCCCTGGTAGCTCAGCTGGCAAAGAATCCACCTGCAATGTAGGAGACCCTGGTTCAATTCCTTGGTTGGGAAGATCCCCTGGAGAAAGGATAGACTACCCACTTCAGTATTCTTGGGCTTCCCTGGTGGCTCAGCTGGTAAAGAATCCACCTGCAATGCCCTTGCAGGCCAAAGTCCATAGGGCCACAAAGAGTTGGACATGACTGAGTGACTTTCACTTTCACTTTTTCATGTAGGTCACCACAGAGCACTGGGTAGAGTCCCCTGAGTTATACAGTAGGTCCTTACTAGTTACCTGTTTTATATAGAAAGAAAGTGTAGTCGCTCGGTCATGTCCAATTCTTTGCAACCCTATGGACTGTAGCCCACCAGGCTCCTCTGCTCATGGGATTCTCCAGGCCAGAATACTGGAGTGGGTTGTCACTTCCTTCTCCAGGGGGTCTTCCTGACCCAGGGATTCAACCTGGGTCTCCCGCATCACAGGCAGGTGCTTTACCCTCTGAGCCACCAGGGAAGCTATTTTATATACAGTAGTGTGTATATGTTAATCCCAATCTCCTAATTTATTCCTCCCCTTCCCATTGACTTTAATAAATTTATTTTCTATATCTGTGACTATTCTGTTTTGTATATTAGTTCATTTGTACCATTTTTTTGACTCCACATTTGTGATATCATGTAACAATTTGTCTTTCTCTGACTTAATCTCTAGTCCAACCAGGTTGCTGCAACTGACATTATTTCATTCTTTTTTATGGCTGAGTAATATACCACATCTTCTATCTCCATTCCTTGATGGACATTTAAGTTGTTTCCATATTTGGCTATTGTAAGTAGTCCTGCATGAACATTGGGGCCCATGTGTCTTTTTGAATTATGTTTTCCTCAGGATATGTGCCCACAAGTGGGGTTGCTTGATCATATGGTAGTTTTATTCCTAGTTTTTAAAGAAATCTCCATACCGTTCTCCATAGTGGTTGTACAGTCTACATTCCCACCAATAGGTTATGAAGGTTCCTTTTTTCCTGGAGTAAAATTTAATATGTGAAGATATTTTATACATACTGACAAGCTAGAGAGAGATTTCGCAACTGGAGTCATCTGAAAACTATTTGTTATTTGTCAGCTCTGCTATATGGTTCTTCCAGTGTTGCTCCTGTAATTGTTATTGTTTTTGTGACTGCTGGGTGGTTTTGCTTTCCTTTTTTAGTTGGGAAGAATAAAAAAATCTAAGATACAAATATTTTGGCATCAAATAATTCAACATTTTTAGTTAATAAAAACTTTGTTCTTTTGGCAATAGCCAAAGGGTAAAACATGTGAAAATTTATTTCTAATAAACACATATTTCCCACGTCTATGCAAACTCTATGCATATTCATCATATATTCAACATAGCTTATCTACTGTTTGGGGGAAAATACATATTTTATATATTCACATATATTGAGTATATAAATCAACCTTTGTAAAATGAATGAATGACAGAACAAATACCATGTTACCATTCAATATTAGTGTGTATTAGTGTTCAATAATTTTTCTTCTAATAATGAGGAAAATTTCTTATTCTGTGACATTTGAAATGAGTAGTAAAAGTGTATGTGTCATTTTGAGATAACTATCAACATATGAAAAATACAGTTTCATTTTATATACTCAGCTCTGCAGACATGAATTTTGGAATGCTTAAAATAACATATTGTGGTACTGTCATATAATAGAATATTACAAAGCTTTAAAATGAAATTACTAAAGCACTCAATGAATTAAAATCATATATTTGGTTTTTATTTTTTTTACTTTATTTTTTTTATATATTTGGTTTTTAAAGCTAAATGATGCTAATAGCTTGTAGCAGTAGAAGGAGAGTTACTAAACACAATGAATAAGACAGAGTACAGGACAAAGCATTGTTCAGTCGAATATTAATAGTGCTAAGGTTGGCAAGCACTAGTCTAGATGTGAGAAAGTCAGTTATTAAACTTTTAGAAAAAAAATAAGAACAAATATTTACCTTATGTTAGGCAACACTATTGCAATAGGATGACAATGAAAGAAGAAAAAAGCCACTTTGTTTTATAAAATATAAAAAAAGTTTGATCTTCAATATTTACCATTGTGAAAGTGAAAGTCACTCAGTCCTGTCCAACTCTTTGCAACTCCATGGACTGTACAGTCTATGGAATTCTCCAGCCCAGACGACTGGAGTGGGTAGCCTTTCCCTTTTTCAGGGGATCTTCCCACCCCAGGGATCAAACCCAGGTCTCCCACATTGCAGGCGGATTCTTTACCAGCTGAACCACACAGTAAGCCCAAAATGGAAAAGAAGACCCAGTTACAGACTGGGTTTCCTAAGTGGCTCAGTGGTAAAGAATCAGCCTGTCAATGCAAGGAGACACAGGAGATGCAGTTTGGATCCCTGGGTAGGGAAGATCTCCTGGAGGAGGAAATGGTAACTCACTCCAGTATTCTTGCCCGGAAAATTCCATGAACTATAGCGCTTAGGGTCACAAAGACTCAGACACAACTGAGTGCATGAGTGTGTGCGCGCGCACACACACACACACACACACACACACACACACTATCACAGACTAGGAGAAAACATTTTAAAAAATATCTAGCCAAGTACTTGCAATGAAAATTTGTAACAAGAAAAAAAACACACAGCTGACAAATATGATAATCACAATAAAATTTAATTTGAACAAATAGACCTAGAGATAGATACATGAAATACATACTCATAAAAGATACATGAAAATAGTATTATTTAAATAAATGTAAATTAAAAGAACAGCAAAACATCACCATATCTCTAATAGAGTAACACAAATTAAAGGAAAAAAGAAATTAAAGACTGAACATACCAACTAACATGTTAACAAGAGTATCATGTGAAATAGCTGGGATTCTTAGCACTACTGATAGGAATCTAAATGGATGTAAATGTTTTGGATCAGATATTGGCAGTTTCTTAAAGTGTTAAGAATATATCTACCACATATACTCAAGTTCTAGGTGTATGACCAGAAGTAATAAAAACATATTTCTATACAAGGACATAGACACATACATTTGTAGTAACTTGATTTTAATAGCCATAAACTGGAAACAACCCAAACAACCAATGAGTGATTACATAAACAACAAGGGGTGAAGCCTAAAATGGAGTCCCCATACATCACTCAAAAGAACAAAGTATTGTTGCACCTAGCATGGTAAATGACTTAGAAGTAAATGCTGAGTAAAAAGAGCCAGGCACAAGTAGTTCATACATTTTACTCAATTATTATTAAATTTTTAAAATATATCAACTTTTATTAAAGTGAGAGAAATGAAGCTAGTCCTTACACCCTGGGATTATTTCAGCTAAAGATACCTAGAAACTGAAGAACACAGTTTGAAAGATAGTAATGCCTTTATAATATTTTCAAATATGTCTGCTTTAACTATGATTAGATATTTCAAAATTTTGCAATCACTAAATTCTAACATACACACAAATATGAGCATGTGTGTATACATAAGCCTATGTGTACATAAAAACATATATATAATTACTTTTTTCTGATATAAATGGGCAGTTATGTCATAGTACTAATTCTTGGAAGTATGTATGCTAAATAGACTGATGAAGGTAATGTGAAGAAAATTAAAATTTCAGTTCAAATAATAAAAATAAGCATTTTCTCCTGAAAACATGGCTTCAACTTAATCTAGTATAAGCTAATGATGCCTCTTAAAATCAAATTTATTCCTTGTTATAAAGCAATGAACTATGAAAGAATTTCCACTTATAATTTGCAACTGAGATGGACACAAATAAATCATTATAGATAAATAGTGAAAGTATTGAGTATCAACTGGAAAGACTTTCAGAACTTACAAAATAGTATACACAAAAATACCAAATGCAGGAAATCAATTACACTGCTTGCTCTTTTATCAGGTGCTTAATATAATTGCTTGAGAAAGGCGAATATGCATAAAATATTTTGAAAATGTAAATCATATACAAATATGAGGAAATTTTCACTATTATCTTTTAAATATTGAGTCCTATCTTAAATGAGATTGGGTGCAACAGCTTAAAACCTGAAGTTTTTCCTGTGAAAAGGAACTGTTGTCTAATGAAAGAGATTTGTAATGTGTAGAATATTGTACATGTGAAGTCCATGTGAAAATCTTCAAATGAATGGTGGATGAGTTTTTGGAGAGTCTGAGGTCAGTGTTGTAAGGATAGTCTGTAGAAGCTTTATTAGAATATTCCTTGAGTAGTAGACTATTCAGTTATTTTTGATACAATATTAAGAAAGAAAGTTAGAACTGAAGAAAGAAGTCTAAAGGATGGCATTTTTAGCATTGTACTGTACAAAAATACATCCATTGTTGCATTGGTATAACACACCACAGGTAGTATCACATTATTATATGAATGTACCAAATGTACAGCAGCTAATGATGATAATTTTAGCAAATGCAAAAACACATACACTGCACTGTCTGTTAAAAAGTTTATAATGTGGTACTATTTAAATAAAACATTTCTTGAAGAAAATTCAGGCTCTCCTGGCTGCCAATTTGCAGCCCCATGATTCAAAGACATGGTGTAATTTCTGGCTCTCTGCATTCTGGTGTATGAGAAGATTCTCTTACTTGCCTTCATCTAGTAGGATGGAACTATGTGACTATTACTGATGTTAGAGCTGGTAGCAGAAGATATATGTATAAATTCCTTTTGACTGAGGTATTTATTTGAGCAAGAGGGTAAAACAGGGTAAATCTATACAGGAAGTCTGCACTCTTTCTAACTTTTAAAAATAAATCTAAAACTATTCTGAAATAAAATGTTACGGTTTTTTAAATGTAGCAAATCAAATTCAACAGTATATAAAAAGGGTGGCTCAGATGGTAAAGAATCTGCCTGCAATGTGGGAGACCTGTGTTCGATCCTGGTCGGGAAGATCCCCTGGAGAAGGGACGGGATACCCACTGCAGTCTTGTTGTTTGGAGAATTCCATGGACAGAGGAGCCTGGCAGGCAACATTCCATGGGGTCTCAAAGAGTCAGACATGACTGAGCGACTAACACTTTTTTTTCCCACTCTGACACACTTTTTTTTTTTTCACCACCATCAAGTGTGTTTATCACAGAAATGTGGAGTTGGTTTAATATTTGGATGTTAATAAATACAACTCACATTACTAAATGAACAAAAACATGACTGTCTCACTAGATGCAGAAAAAACATTGGACAAAATTCAAAACTACATTCTTGTGACAAACTGTTAGCAACTTATGAGTAAAAGGTAATCCTTTTTATCTCATAAAAGGTATTTTTATAAAACCTACAGCTAACATCATCTTTAATAGTAAAAGATAATTATTTTTTTCTCCTAAGATAAGGAACCAACCAAGGATGTTGACTCTCACAACATCTAGTGTGGTTGTAGCCAGTGGGATTAGGCAAGAAAAATAATTAAAGTCATCTGGGAAAAAACTAAAAATTTTCCTATGTTCTATGTAGAAAATTGTATTAAGTCTACAGAAAAGCTACTACAACTTGAGCTTAACAAATGTGGTAGACAAGAATATTTCTGTATTGATTGTGATGTATCAAATCCAGCTTACACTTTTGTTTATGCATGCTCCTATTTACAAAGTAGACGCTATGCTACTGCATGTCCCCTCTGAATCCTTCATCCCAATGCCTGTGTCTTCTGTCTTTCAGTTAACCTCTCATTTTCTCACTCTCCCTTCCACACTCCTATTGCCTCCCTCCTTTTATCTCTCTCATTTTTCTATTTTCACATATTTTCATATTGATATTATTAATATACTTTATTGTGACTTTTAAAATGGAAATGAAGTTGAGCAAAAAGTGAATGAATGAGTTAAATTTTTGACTTTTTATTACAAATTATCTAAAACATTTCAACTGAAAGGACTTTTTAAAACTTATACAGCTTAAATGATTTGCAAATTACAAAGGGTCACAGTCTTCAATTTAAAAAACAGGTTTCAACTTACTTTTAGATCAGTTTTCATTGTATTTATATTTATATAACAATTTGAGAAATTTAATTGCAGGAGTTTAATGTTAATGTATTCTCTATACACTTCATAGTGTTTTACTTGATTATATGGAAAAACTACCATATACTGCCAAGCATTGTTAGACAGCAGTACTTTCATTATATTAGTGTAAAATGACAGGTGCTAATTTACAGTCTTAAATACAATTGAAACATTGGGAGCTTATTTTGTTATATTAAAGTGAGAGTTTATCAAAAGAATGAATATACGTGCAATGTGGGGGTAGCACAATATAATCATTATAGGTTTTCATAAATATAATAGCTAAAGAAATATGGGCAGAATATTAATAAATTTAGTGATATATTTATTGTTTATAAAAAGCAAAATAAAAAGTAAAAATATGTCAAATTCTAACTATAATAGAAATACAAAAACATAAACAAATGTTTACTATTTCAGTTAGTTTGTGTAATTTATGAAGTTGTTTCACCTATAGTTCTTCAATGTTATAAGTTCTATATAGATTGATTTTTAATCTGTGAACTGGAGCATAAGTTCTATGATTTTATAGTGTATAAAAAGTATCAAAAGAATATTTGAGCCTTATCAAGGTCAATAAAAATAATTCTGTTGCTAATTCAGATAATGTTAGGCACTTTGTTATGTTCAAGTTCATTTAAAAAAATGTCCATTCTTTCAGGAAGTAATCTGTACAAAAACACAGTGAGTTATTTTGGCTTCTCAACATATTGTTGTCACGCTTTTAATTAGAGGATACTCATTAATCATATAAACCAATCTTGGTATTGATTCTTTGAATGGATTACAAATAGATAGTGATCATCCTGAAGGTCATTATTTCCAAATTGCAAAGAATCAAGCAATGATTATCAAGGTACAAGAGTGCTTGATAACACAATCAAGAATTTACATAATTCATTATGATCTCTTTATCTAGGAAGATGTAATGATAGCATGCAGTAGGGAGATAAATTATAGAAAATTATCTGTTTACAGCTTCATACATATTTAAAAGAAATATTATTTTTCTGATAAACCAGGCCCTGCATTTTCAAGGCTGTTTTGTGCAAAGTTGTTATGCTTCTATTGTTATAGACTCTAATGCTCACCTTGATCTTCTCAGCACTCATATCTAAAAGTATCTCTATTAATATTGTTACTTACAATGTATATATACATATAATGTGTATATAGTAGTTTTTTTTTTAAGTTTAAAATGATCACTAGTCATTCTTTTAACTAAAGCAAATGCACTCTTTTCTTTCTATAATTTTTTGCCTGTCTTCTTTAATTATTGCTACTCATTCTAAAATTCCTTTAAATGTAAATCCATGGCTGATTCATGTCAATGTATGGCAAAAACCACTACAATATTGTAAAGTAATTAGCCTCCAACTAATAAAAATAAATGAAAAAAAAAAAGACTGTCAAGGAACAGAAAAAAAATAAAATAAAATCCTCAATGGAAACATAATGATGAATTTAATAAGGCGGTTGTAGTTTAAACAATGGTGTATAGTAGCAGTCATTTGCATTTTAATTCCAGCTATGACATGAGAGCCTTTGATATTTTGAGCTAGCTATTTCTTCTGAATCTCAATTTAAAATATGAAATAAAAATTAAATATATAACTCTAAAATAGATTAACACAATCCCACATTATTTTAATACAATAAATGTTTTACTGAAAGGAAGACAGCCTTATTTTTCATTGGATATATATCAAATGTCAAATAGTAAAACCTGATGAAATGTTTTCCAGTTAATTGTATCATAAAGCCTTTGTTATTGAATTGTTTCTTATAAATATGTATATTTGATCACTTGTTTTGCACCCCTGATATCTCCTAAGATAGTATGTGCACTATCTTGGATATGAATCATGCAGGTATGAAGAAATAAAACCACAATAACATCAACAATAATAATGTCATTTTTCTAACACAGCAGGTTGTCTCTATATGATACCCAAAAAGATTTAAACCATCCTCCAATTTTTCTTCCTTTATATCACCTCCTCTATCTGTTTTACTTTTTTTGGTCAATTATTTCAATACTTTTCTAACTTTCCAAACTGTTTGCATCCTCAAATCCTATGGTATTGCAACCAGAGATAAACTTCTAAAGATATATTTTTACATAAATCCTATGCTTGAATATTCCAGTAATTGTTTCTTGTCTCAAAATAAATATTAGTCTACTTATAATGTAGCATCCTAAAATTTTATGACAGAATGCCTCTTTGTATTTTCCACTTTATACTTCATTCTTGTTCTCTGATTTGTCATCCATGTTTCATTTCTTCAATTGTCTCCTAACTGGCATGCTTGCACTTCTTCCTATGATATTTCTAACTCTTTATTTTACCTTAAAGCTGAAATTTTCCCTTTGTTTAATAGCTTTGATTTCACATCTCTGGTCACCTTATTGAGTCCTAAAATCTGGACAATAAATGGTCAAAATCTCCATAATCCTTCAGAAATCCCTGTAAGTATTTCTGTTGAGAGATTATATCACATATTTGGAATACTTGTTTCTCATTTTACTCCACTAATAGATGCTGATATTCTATAAGGTACTAAGAGCCTCAAAGTGTTGTACAGTGACTGAATGAGTCAAAGATAAATTAATAGAGTAACTTATTATTGTCTTCTCTCCTTTTTTTTCCTGAGAAATTAAATCTGGGATAAAAGACCTTAAAACTTAATTCTAAGATGTATGTTTCCAAAATGAAAGAAAAATTCTCTTTCTTCTGTGATCCATATTGTAACAGTGTTCATTTTGTCAAACAAATGAATAAGCATAATGGGCAGCCCATATTGAGAAATTTTGATTTTTGAGTAAATAAATAAAAGAGAAGAAAATGAATGAGATACAGGAGCAGAGAATACAGTTGTGAGATCCAAATTAAAACATGTATATTTATGAGAGAGTAGATCGTAAAGGCTCCTGTCATAAGAAACAAAAGCATATATGTATAAACGTGTGGTGATGTGTGTTAACTAGGCATACTGTGGTGATCATTTCATAATGTATACAAATACTACATCATTATTTTGTAGAACTGAAATTAGTATGATGTTACATATCAAATATATATCAAAATAATAAAATATGTATACTTACACTTGAAACAGAATCTTAATATTTCCTCTGATTGTGGCTAATTCTCAGAAATGGGAAATAAGATAATCTCTAGTTATCCAAGATAGACGTTCTGTATTTTAGATCTGTTTTGAACTCCTCAGTCTTTTTAATCATTTTCACAAGCTAAAGGATGAATATGGACAGGGACCATTTTAATAGAGTAGTGAAAAATCAGTTACTATATATGGAAGCCACTGTGGCCCAGAGGGTGAAAGATCTGCCTGCAATGTGGGAGACCTGGGCTGGGAAGATTCCCCTGGAGAAGGAAATGAAAACACATTCGAGTATTCTTGCCTGGAGAATCCCATGGACAGAGGAGCCTGGCAGGCTACAGTCCCTGGGATCACAAAGAGGTGGACACAACTGAACAACTTACACTTTCACTTTTTTCACAGGGTAGTCAGATCACCTGTCTCTAATGAAATACATTCAAATAGCAAATGTTTTTAGAAAAATAAATTATCTTGAAAAGTATCCCATTTAATGAGAGTACAGAAATAGCTACTGAATCTTACCTTATGCTTATAAAGATTAAGTAATTTAACCTTCTCATTACCCTTCATTGTATGGGGAAAAAATTGAAAAAGAGAGGAAGAGACAAACAAAAATTAGAAATGGTTGTAAAGTGTAAAAAGAAAGAGGGGAGGATGGGAGATAAGTGATCAAAAGACCTCTGTCTTTGATGGAGGAGCAGTTAGAGGAGATAGCTCAGGTAAATCCTTATTTTTTTGGTCATATATCCATATAATTACTGACCTGTATTTACCCTTGTTTTGATATAAGAAACCAATACTTATGCCACAAAATAATGTCATTTCCCAAGAATTCTTTAGCAAAGAATTTGACTCACATAGAAAATGTGGAGATCATGCCATGAGCTATAATTTGATTCGAGGGAGGAATCGATATCCTGATTTTGGAGACTAAAATACTTTGTGGTATCTTGGGGCACCTAAGGCACTTCTCCTCTATATTCTTTATAAATAGGAAGTGTTCCCTCATTTAAAATGACCTGCGTTAGTGCTAGAAGAGAAGAGCTAAGGGTTAAAAACCCATCTGTCTTTGAGGAAAATTCTTTTTGTTCATTTGGAGAATGATTACTTGTGTTTACAGAGTATACAAATTAAAAAATTAAAAACAGAAAAATAAACATAGCCATCCTTTTTCATGGAACCTAGTAATAGCTAGTTGTATTAATATATATACTTATCTGCAAAGAAAATGAGTAAGTATACATTTTTGAGTGCATAAACTGATTAATCTCATCAATTAGAATTCTATATTGCTCCTTAATATTGCAGTTAAAAAGTATTACAATAGAGAGGGCAGTTAATGCTAACATGCCACAGGGAATCTAGATGTGTGACATCTAGTTCTGATTGAGAGCAAGTTGACATTGGCAGAGGCACTGCAAATCGTGGTCGGAATGCCCAAATTATCCAGATTCCCTCTTGCATTCCCTGGTGGCTCAGACAGTCAAGAATCCACCTGCAGTGCAGGAGATCTGGGTTCGAATTCTGGGTCAGTAAGATCTCCTGGAGAAGGGAACAGCTACCCATTCCAGTATTCTTTCCTGGAGAATTCATGGACCTGGTGGAGAAGCCTGGGGGGCTACAGTCCAGAGGGTTATAAAGAGTCAGACACAACTGAAAGACTAACACTTTCACTTTTCATGCTCCCTTAGGTTATAATAAATTTCAACAAAAGCATCAAATAACTTTCTGGATATTTGATATTGTTCTGTGATGTTATTTTATTCATGCAGTTTTATGCATCTAGGTCAGTTTTTTGGTCCTTTTTGCTTCCATCTGCTCAGTTAGTCCTATATAGGTCTATTAGAATTACTCTACTAGACACTATTGTTGTCATTGTTCAGTCCCTAATTCTTTTCTGACTCTTTAGTCTGTAGCCCGCCAGGCTCCTCTCACCATGGGATTTCCCAGGCAAGAATTTCCTTTTCCAGGGGATCTTCCCAGATCAGGCATCGAATCCGAATCTTCTTCATTGGCAGGTGGATTCTTTATGTCTGAGCCATCAGGGAGGCCCATTAGAGACCATTACTGGTGCTCAAAATATACTAACCTTTATTTTTTGTTTTCAATAATGTCTGTATCTTCTATCAGATTACTAAAAAACAAACAAAAAAAAATTAAAAGCAACCACAGAAAAAACCCTTAACTTTTTTACCTACTTTAACAAATCCTTTCATGTGTTAGGCAAGTTTTGGCAAATAAAGCAATATGCTATCTTTGTGAAGCAACAAAATGTGTCAAAAGATGCAATAGAATGTCTGCATGATTTAACATCTAATAGAAAGGGAAAAGGAAATTATAATTATTTTATGTATCAAATGAGAACCATCATGCTGAAACCTGAAGGAAATACTTGCAGAGAACATTCAGTTCAATAATATTCTCCAATTCAGTGGTTTAAGTCAAATTCTCTTTCTTGGGTAAGCAGAACCCCCCTGGACGAGACATTTATATTGTTTAGTGTGAAACTGAATATATTCAGTTAACTTGGATTTATTTTTACCTACTCTCATATACTTCAGAGATTCCACAAATATTAATTTTATATTTATCATAAGTATTTTAATCACCTACATCCCATAGATAAACTGGATAAATTAAAAGTGATTATTGACACTCTTCTCTCTTCATTTCTTGATAATATTCATCTCATATAATGAGATTCTATGATTTCCTTTAACACTCACATATGATCTGGAAAAGAAGCTGAAATTTCCCAAAATAACTTTCAAATTATTTGTCTTAATGTAATTGCTTCTGCAAATGTAATGCCCTGGTAGTTTATTGATCACAGTTATAATGTGCTTTTTATACTCCAGCACTGTAGACTACTACCCTTCATTGCTACATTAACTTACACCATTTAAAACTCATTTTCTTTTCCCTTAACTCTGTACTAATAAAGTCTGACAAAGTTTTGAGTTTTCCTTTAATATTTTTTCCTACAGAACACGATTACTGGTATTGCATAGTAGTTAAATGGATGGGCTAGGGAATTAGATACATCTAGGTTCACATTTAAATGCTGCTGGTTTTAAATTTGGGAAGTTGAGTAATTTAAATTTACTGCAACTGATCACCTCACTTCAAACATGATAATTAGACTATGTCACCCTGGTGGCTCAGATGGTAAAGCGTCTGCCTACAATGTGAGAGACCCGGGTTTGATCCCTGGGTCAGGAAGATCCCCTGGTGAAGGAAATGGCAACCCACTCCAGTATTCTTGCCTGGAAAATCCCATGGATGGAGAAACCTGGTAGGCTACAGTCTATGGGGTCTCAAAGGGTAGGACAAGGCTGAGTGACTTCACTTTCACCCTACATTTTAAGTATTATATATGTAATGTGTTAAAAACATTTAGCCCAATCTTGGCTAAAAAAAGTAAAGAAAGTGAAGTTGCTTAGTCATGTCTGACTCTTTAAGACCCTATGCCATGCACTGTAGTCCACCCAGCTCCTCGGTCCATGGGATTTTCCAGGCATGAATACTGGAGTGGGTTGCCATTTCCTTCGCCAGGGGATCTTCTCGACCCAGGGATTGAACTCGGGTCTCCCACATTGTAGGCAGATGCTTTACCGTCTGAGCTACCTGGAAAGCCCAGTCTTGGTTATTGTGAGTCTAATTGCCTTCTGGGTGGTGTTGTAAGCCTAAGCATTTGTGCATTTGGTCATCTGAGTAATATGATAGTTCCTAAATATTTTAATGAACAGAGAATTAAAACCATCTATGAATGATATCTATCTTTCTTATTACTTGTTTTCTATCATTTTATTTACTTTCATAGTTATAAATTTAAGCTGTTTGTTCTTGGTGGTATGATAAGGTAACAAAGTTTATAAATGGTTTACTGAATGGAAAATACAGTATAAATTTCTGCTAAGATAGACTTCACTTCCAAATTTTCATTTTGTATAGTATATGAAAAATACAGCTAGGCAGTTCCCATTTTATGAAATCCAAAACAAAGAATTTCTTTTAGTTTTCTCGTGAAGATAAGTAACTGGGAAATGTTGACAAAATTCTTTTAGTATAGACAAACTGATCATGGTGATAGTGACTTAATATGAATTGAAAACAGAAAACAATAGTCTCTTCAATGACAGTTGAGACATCAATTATTGAGTATACATCAAATTGAAATGCTAAGCAATTATTAATAGTTAATTGTTAATTTTCATAAAACCAAAACCACAATCATCTCTCCTAGGCTTTCAAAATTAGAATATGTGCTTATTTATTTTTGTAGACATATGCAGATGCATATAATGCATACCCTAATGAAAACAATTCAATGTATCTTTATAATAATTCTCATACATTATATTCAATAGTGACTTGATAGACCCTACATAAATATGACTTCTAATAACAAAAAAACCAACTTTTAAGTTTATACAAGACAAAAGAAAGTTGATCTCTCCCTAATAATGTAGATAATATTAAGAAAATTACTATGTCTAATTAATTTGTATCAACTGTATTTCAGTCTGCTTTTGTGGTATGATAAACAACATTTTAGTGACATAAAACAATATCATTTATTTTTCGTGTACATTTCTGTAAGTTGACTGGTATAAAGCTCATCCAGGTTGGACTCAGCTGGCTTTGGCTCCAAGATAAGGAGTGGAGCCAAGCCCACTGTAGGTATGTATGGATAGACTTCATTATATGTATATATTTTAAATGTAACAATTTAAATATTTCAAATATGTGTATATTTAAATTATTTCAATAACGACAGATTGCTGTATTATATTTCATGGTATGGGCATACGTTACATTTACTTAATCAGTTTCTAACAATGTGTATTTATGTCTTCTTACATTTTCACTATTAGAAAAAAATGTTTCCCCAGGCATTAGTGTACACACATTGTTAATCTTACATAAGGCAAATCTTTAGAGACTAAAAAGAAGTAAAGTAATCGCTATAATATAAGATATGCACATTTCTAATGCAATAGTTTTTTTCAAACTGCTTTCTATAGAGCAATTCAATTTTTACTCTCAACAACAGTTGGCATTATTAAAACCTGATGGCTAAAATATGCTAATAATGTTCTAATCTGCATTCCTTTTTATTATTAATGAGATAATGTACCCTTTATGGACCATTTTTATTCCCTCTTTTTTGGCTCCATTTCATAATTGCTTCCCAATTATTTAATTGAGTGGGTTTTATTTTTTTTCTTTGCTGTGTAGGAAATGTTATATATCCTGGATCTGTATGGTAGACATGTGACAAATGTTTCCTTTCAGTTGCTGCTTCTCTATTAACAATATTTATGGTTAATCAGAATTTTAATTTTGATACAACCAAGTTTATCAAAGTTAACTTTGTGACTATTGCTTTTTATGTCCTGTTAATGTTTTTCTCTCCCATAGACACAAATATTGCATACTAATTTTTATTCTAATTCTTCTAATATTTTTAAAGCATATACTGTAGAACTATAATCTTATGCTTACATCCTAGTATGCAATTTAGTAGCTTTATGACATCGAGTACTTCACTTTCCTAAAATACAAATTAGAATTGTAATAAAAAACAGCATACTTGCTACTAGTGGTGACTAAGTGACATGTTAGAGGAACACATACTCAGTTATATTGTATTGGCTTATCCATTGTGCAAAAAATGTATGGTTCTATTTCTGGATCTGGGCACTCAGTTTGTTCCACTTACCTATTTGTCTGTCTAAGGTGACGAACTGTCAGAGTTAGCGCTTGAATTTGATTTCAATGAACATATTTGAATTGCTAGTAAATAGAAACTTGCTTACTTTTTGTGTGTGTACTTACTTTTTGCCTTTTATTCTTTTTCCTTATTAAACTCAATAATTAGTTCTAGTAGGTTTTGTTTATTTTTGTAGATTTTTTGGAACTTTCTATGTAGACTAGAATGCTATCCATATATAAAGACAGGATTATTCTTCCTTTCTAACCAATTTGTTTTATGACTAATAAGTTTTAAAATACTTCAGATTTAAAATACTTCTGTGGTTTAGGAAGCTCTGACCTTGACATAATTAAAACTTAATTAGTATACCTACAAATAAGCATTTGGAAGAAAAGTCAGTGTCTCACTAAATTCATCAGTTAGTCTGACACAGTGTTCCCAAAGCTAAAGCACGGCTGAATATATGCTTACAACCCAAGTCTTTAAAAAAAATGAGAAATATACTATTACTCAGTATACTATGACAATATAATTGATAGTTAATAGTTTTCTCATAAAGACTTGGTAGATAAATATAAGTAAATGAAAATATAACTATGATTCACTGATATCTTAATTATATCACTTTGTACTTGTTGTTGTTGTTTAGTCACTAAGTTGTACCACACTCTTTGTGACCCCCATGGACTGCAACATGCCAGGCTTCCCTGTCCTTCACTCTTTCCCAGAATTTGCTCAAACTAGTGTTCATTGAGTCACTGATGCCTTCCAACTGTCTCACCCTCTGTTGCCTCCTTTTCCTCTTGCCCTCAATCTTTCTCAACATCAGTGTTGACTTTTTGCATCAGGTGGCCAAAGTATTAGAGCTTCAGATCACTATCAGTCCTTCCAATGAATTATCAGGGTTGATTTCCTTGAGGATTGACTGGTTTGATCTCGTTGCTGTCCAAGGAACTCTCAAGAGTCTACTCCAGCACCACACTTTGAAAGCATCAATTCTTAAGCACCCAGACTTCTTTCTGGTCCAAATCTCACATCATTACCTGACTACTAGAAAAACCATAGCTTTGACTATGCGGGCCTTTGTAGCAAAGTAGTGTCTTTGCTTTTTTAATACCCTGCCTAGGTCTGTCATAGCTTTTCTTCTAAGGAGCAAGCGTTGTTTAATTTCATGGCTACAGTCACTGTCCACAATTATTTTGGGGCTCAAGAAAATAAAATCTGCCACTATTTCCATTGCTTCCCCATTTATTTGCCATGAAGTGATGGGACCTAATGCCATGATCTTAGTTTTTGAGCTTCTTAATTCTCCTTTCTCACTCTCATCAAGAGGTTCTTTAGATCTCTGTGCTTTTTGTCATTCAGTTCAGTTCAGTTCAGTCACTCAGTCATGTCCAACTCTTTGTGACCCCACAGACTGCAGTACACCAGGCATCCCTGTCCATAACCAACTCCTGGAGTTTACTCAAACTCATGTCCATTGAGCTGGTGATGTCATCCAGTGATCTTGTTCTCTGTCATCCCCTTATTCTCCTGCCTTCAATTTTTACCAGAAACAGGGTCTTTTCAAATGAGTCAGCTCCTTACATCAGGTGGCCAAAGTATTTGAGTTTTAGCTTCAGCATCAGTCCTTCCAATGAATATTCAGGACTGATTTCTTTTAGGATGGACTGGTTCGATCTCATTCCAATCCGAAGGACTCTCAAGAGTCTTCTCCAACACCACAGTTCAAAAGCATCAATACTTTGGCACTCAGATTTCTTTGTAGTCCAACTCTCATATCCACACATGACTACTGGAAAAACCATAGTTTTGACTAGACTGACCTTTGTTGGTAAAGTAATGTCTCTGTAATTTAATATGTTGTTTAGGTTGATCACATGCAAAAGTAGGGAGTCAGGAAATACCTGGAATAACATGCAAATTTGGCCGTGGAGTACAGAGTGAAGCAGGACAAATGCTAATAGAGTTTAGAGACACTGGTCATAGCAAACACTCTCTTCCAACAACACATGAGAAGACTACACATGGACATCACCGGATGGTGAACACTGAAATCAGATTGATTATATTCTTTGCAGCCAAAGATGGAGAAGTTCTATACAGTAAGGAAAAACAAGACCGGGAGCTGACTATGGCTCAGATCATGAACTCCTTATGCCAAATTCAGACTTAAATTGATTAAAGTAGGGAAAACCATTAGACCACTCAGTTATGACCTAAATCAAATCCCTTCCAATTATACAGTAGAAGTGACAAAGAGATTCAAGGGATTAGATCTGATAGAGAGCCTGAAGAACTATGGACAGAGATACGTGACACTGTACAGGAGATAGGGAACAAGACCATCTCCAAGAAAAAGAAATGCTAAAAGGCAAAATGTTTGTCTGAGGAGGCCTTACAAATAGCTATGAATAGAAGAGAAACAAAAGACAAAGAAAAAAAAGAAAAGATATACCCATTTCAATGCAGAGTTCCAAAGAGTAGCAAGGAGAGATAAGAAAACCTTCTTCAGTGATCAATGGAAAGAAATAGAGGAAACAATAGAATGGGAAAGACTAGAGATATCTTCAAGAAAATTAGAGATATCAAGGAAACATTTCATGGAAAGATGGGCGTGATAAAGGACAGAAATGGTGTGGACCTAACAGAAGCAGAAGATATTAAGAAGAGGTGGCAAGAATACACAGAAGAACTGTACAAAAAAGATCTTCACGACCCAGATAATCACGATGGTGTGATCACTCACCTAGATCCAGACATCCTGGAATGTGAAGTCAAGTGGATCTTAGGAAGCATCACTATGAACAAAGCTAGTGGAGGTGATGGAATTCCAGTTGAGCTATTTCAAATCCTAAAATATGATGCTTAGAAAGTGCTGCACTCAATATGCCAGCAAATTTGGAAAACTCAGCAATGGCTACAGGACTGGAAAAGGTCAGTTTTCATTCCAATCCCTAAGAAAGGCAATGCCAAAGAATGCTCGAACTACTGCACAGTTGCACTCATCTCACTACCTAGTAAAGTAATGCTCAAAATTCTCCAAGCTAGGCTTCAACAGTACATGAACTCTGAACTTCCAGATGTTCAAGCTGGATTGAGAAAAGGCAGAAGTCACAGAGATCAAATGACCAACATCCTTGGATCATCGAAAAAGCAAGAGAGTTCCAGAAAAACATCTGCTTCTGCTTTATTGACTATGCTAAAGCCTTTGACTGTGTGGACCACAATAAACTGTGGAAAGTTCTGAAAGAGAAGGGAATACCAGACCACCTGACCTGCCTCTTGAGAAATGTGTATGCAGGTCAGGAAGCAACAGTTAGAACTGAACATGGAAAAACAGACTGGTTCCAAATTGGGAAAGGAATACATCTAAGGCTGTATATTGTCATCCTGCTTATTTAACTGACATGAATACTACATCATGAGAAATGCTGGGCTGGATGAAGCACAAGCTGGAATCAAGATTGCCAGGAGAAATATCAATAACCTCAGATTTGCTGATGACACCACCCTTATGGCAGAAAGTGAGGAAGAACTAAAGAGCCTCTTGATGATAGTGAAAGAGGAGAGTGAAAAATTTGGCTTAAAACAACATTCAGAAAACTAAGATCATGGCATCTAGTCCTATCATCTCATGGCAAATAGATGGGGAAATAGTGGAAGCAGTGACAGACTTTATTTTGGGTGGATCCAAAAGCACTGCAGATGGTGACTGCAGCCATGAAGTTAAAAGACACTTACTCCTTGGAGGAAAATTTGTGACCAACCTAGACAGCATATTAAAAAACAGAAACATTACTTTGCCAACCATCTAGTCAAAGCTATGGTTTTTCTAGTAGTCATAATGTGAGAATTGAATTATAAAGAAATCTGAGCACTGAAGAATTGATGCTTTTGACCTGTCGTGTTGGAGAAGACTCTTGAGAGTCCCTTGCACTGCACGGAGATCCAACCAGTTCATCCTAAAGAAAATCAGTCTGGAATATTGATTGGAAGGACTGATGCTGAAGCTGAAATTCCAATACTTTGGCCACCTGATGGGAAGAACTGACTTATTTGAAAAGACCCTATTGCTGGGAAAGATTAAAGTCAGGTGGAGAAGGGGACAACAGAGGATGAAATGGTTGGATGGCATCAATGACTCAATGGACACGAGTTTGAGTAAACTCTGGGAATTGCTGATGGGCTGGGAGGCCTGGAGTGTTGCAGTCCATGGGGTCACTAAGAGTCAGACATGACTGAGGGACTGAACTGACTGATAGCTTAAATGGGACTTCCCCGGGGACTCAGTGGTAAAGAATCCCCCTGACAAGGCAGGTGATGCAGGAGACAGCGATTCAATCCCTGGGTCAGGAAGATTCCCTGGACTAGAAAATGGCAACCCAGTCCAGTATTCTTACCTGATAAATCCCATGGAAGGAGGAGGCTGGCAGGCTACAGCCATGAAGTCATTAAGGAATCGGACATGATTTAGCAACAAAGCAACAATAGCTTAAAAAAGATTTTTCAGGGATATATATCCCATAAATTATTTCTTTCTAAATTTGTTTAATATAAGTAAACCTAGGCAAATGAGATTCAATCTGCTGAGAACTTTTATTCCATAGATTAGGATCCTTCTTTGAGGAAATGATATTGGCTTGTTTGCCAGGAATTCTGTTGTTTGTATGTATACAAGGAGATTAAGCTACCTTCTTTTTATTCCAGAAGTGATCCCATAGTAAAAGGAGAGGATCAACAGCTGTGTAACCATTTCTTCCTCATTGTTTAATGCAGGAACTGCAAAAGTTGGGACAGTGGGAATGTGTATAAGTTTGGATTCCCCAGAGAAATATAACCAATCTAATCATTCAAAAGAAAAGCTTTGAAAGCAAAAATGCAATGCAACTTTGAGGCTACCCAAGCTCTGTACCTTCCAGCCTGCTATAGAAGATTTCAAATTTACCAGTCCCAACAATCACTTGAGCCCATTTCTTAATTCTTTTCTCCAAGAAGGTCAGTTTTTGCTCCTAAGGCTTTTCAGCCAATTGAATGAGGCCTACCCACATTATCTAAGGTAATCCTAGTCAAAGTCAACTGATCGTAGGGGATATACATACATACAAAACCCCTCCACCACAAAACTGAGATTAGTGCTCAGTTAAACAGCTTGAGTGCCATAGCTAAGCAAAGTCTACACACAAACCATCACAGAATGTGGGTCGTCTGCTGATACAAATGATTCTTTCATTGGAAAAGTATTCAAACCTTTTTCTAAACACAAGAATCTCACTTGATAATGGATTTCTGTTGACAAGCCTGATTTTATGTTATGACTGGTTAGAAACTACTTTGTTTATTATACCTAGTTTCAATCAGTTGCCATCTGGAAACTCATAGTCTACTGGTGTTTAAAATATTTTTTGAGAGATATCTCAAAATATTGAGATGTCAATATTTTTGATATTGATACCAAAAATATCAATATCAATAGCAAAAAAATATTGCCTATATTGCCTATTAGAGTGTGGCTTTGCTCTATCTGGGGTTCCCTGGTGACTCATATGGTAAAGAATTTGCCTGGAATGCAGGAGTCGTTGTTCAGTCTCTCAGTTGTGTCCAACTCTTAGGAGCCCCATGGACTGCAGCATGCCAGGCTTTTCTGTCCTTCACCATTTCCTGAAGCTTGCTCAAACTCATGTCTATTGAGTCAGTCATGCCATCCAACCAGCTCATCCGCTGTTGTCCCTGCAACACAGGAGACCTGGGTTTAATTCCTAGGCCTGGAAGATACTCTGGAGAAGGGAATTGCAACCCACACCAGTATTCTTGCTTGAAGAATTACATGGTTGGAGGAGCCTGGCAAGCTACAGTCCATGGGGTTGCAAAGAGTCAGATGTGACTGACTGATTAACTTTAGTCTAGATGGTGCTGCAAGTGGTAAAGGAGCTGCCTGCCAGCGCAGGAGACACAAGAGGCCTGGGATTGATCCCTGGGTCAGGAAGATCCCCTGGAGGAGGGCATGGCCACCCACGCCAGTGTTCTTGCTTGGAGGAGCCTGGCAGGCTGCAGTCCATAGGGTCACACAAGAGTTGGACATGACTGAAGTGACTTAGGACACACTCAGCACACACATATGCCATATTGCATTTTCAAAGGATGGCCACAGCAATATCATCCAGCTCACATACATTCTACTTTGTTATCATGACATTTCTCCCACTGAGAATAACTTAGAGGAAAAAGCTGTTATATAATTGTATCAAAATATTGTTTTTCGGATGGATAACATATCTTAATGTTAAGATACTTAGCATTTTAATAATCTATTACATTTTTTTTTAAATTGCAGGTTTTCGCTTTATGTTTTTGCTACATACATACATATATATATATATATATATATATATATATATATATATATATAAAACTATCCTTAAAGTACTTAATCTAAAAATTTTAATATACTTCTCTAGCCTTTTGGACTTGATTCTAAATGTTACTGTGCTGTGTGCTTAGTCGTGTCTGACTCTTTTGAGACCCCATAGACTGTAGCCCACCAGGCTCCTCCAACCATGGGATTATATAGACAAGAATTATAGAGCAGACTGCCATTTCCTACTCCAGGCGACCTTTCTGACCCAGGGATCAAACCTGTGATTCCTGTGTCTCCTACAGTGGCAGGAGGATTCTTCACCATTGTACCACCTGGGAAGCCCCACATGTCACCATCTCTAAGGTATTTTGTACTAGGTGTCTCAGGTAGCCCAAACTTTTCTGCTTTATGACTCTCTGTGACTATGAAAAGCTCTGAGCTTTTGGCTCCTAGTGTCATTATCCTGTAAACTGACAAATGCCTCGGTGGAAACAATTTCTAGAATGCTATTTATCTCTGTTATTGTACTTCTCTATAGGATTTTATTTAGCCCTTCATTTCATGAATTTTCTCTTGTTTTCTATTTCCTTTTACTATTGCTTTATATCAAGGCTTAAGCGAACTCCTTTTTCTCTTTAATGTTAGACATAATTCCCTGAAACTTAAAATGCTTTATGCTCCATGTTTATATACAACAAAACACTATAAAGATGAATGAAAATTTTGTGTGTTCTCAGTGGCTGTGTTACACAGCTTTTTAATCACCCTCATAGCCATACTGGTCAATGTCTTTTCCAATAGGTTTTTTTTAAAGTAGGGAATCCTAAATCTTAGCCTATTGTATAAAATCTGGCTGCCATGTTCTGGATTATGAGAGGAAAAATGAGACTGAGGGACAGTCCTATTTAAGCTTACGTCACATATATTCCTTCTTCACCTATACTTACCGTAAATCTCCAGAATCTTGCTAAGTTTGAATATTTGTTTTCACTTGGCCTCCTGGTTTAGAAGAGGTATTTAAGAATCTTATTAAAAATCTTTATTAAAAAAAGATCAACTTGTCTGGGTTCAATCTAGTTTTTAATTCAACCTGTGTGAGTTGAGGACTTGATACATCTAAGTTCTGAGCACTGGGGAATGAGGGAAATGGCATGTCTTTGGGGCAGATTGCTTAACTTCCCAGGGCTCCCACTTCTTGTCAGTTTAGACTACATCTTTCCCTGGCATCAAATAACTGTGTATCTAATTTCTAGCTCCTTCTACTGTCTGTTATTTTCTACTCACCTATTTGTCTTTCTGGGTTCTTGATCTTTCATTCCACATGTTCACTGCAGTAAGTTTCTCTGATGGAAAGGTTACATTCCTTTATCTAATCCATCATAATTAATTGTTACTCTGCCTTAGAGTTTCACCTGACTTCTAAAGACCCCCCCCCCAAAAAAAAAGCAACAAATATAACTATGCATTTCCAGTTATACAGGTAATACTCAAGTCATGGAGCCTTTTATAACCAAGCCTTTATTTAAAATATGAATAAAAAGTATTATAGAGACATAAAAAAGTTGACTCTAAATAAAACACTTTGTCAAGCAAACATGGCATGTGCTGTGTTTTCTTGACTTCTGTATTTGTCCATTTCAGTTCACTTCAGTCACTCAATCGTGTCCAACTCTTTGTGACCCCATGAATCGTAGCATGCTAGGCCTCTCTGTCCATCACCAACTCACGGAGTCCATCCAAACCCATGTCCATTGAGTCCATGATGCCATCCAACCATCTCATCCTCTGTCATCCCCTTCTCCTGCCCTCAATCTTTCCCAGCATCAGAGTCTTTTCAAATGAGCCAGCTCTTCACATCAAGTGGCCAAAGTATTGGAGTTTCAGCTTCAACATCAGACCTTCCAATGAACACCCAGGATTGATCTCCTTTAGGATGGACTGGTTGGATCTCCTTACAGTCCAAGGGACTCTCAAGAGTCTTCTGCAACACCACAGTTCAAAAGCATCAATTCTTCGGTGCTCAGCTTTCTTTATAGTCCAACTCTCACATCCATACGTGACTACTGGAAAAACCATAGCCTTGACTAGACGGAACTTGTGGACAAAGTAATGTCTCTGTTTTTTAATATGCTGTGTAGGTTGGTCATAACTTACCTTCAAAGGAGTAAGCGTCTTTTAATTTCATGGCTGCAATCACCTTTGAAGTGCTTTTGGAGCCCCCAAAAATAAATTCAGTCACTGTTTCCACTGTTTCCCCATCTATTTGCCATGAAGTGATGGGACCAGATGGCATGATCTTAGTTTTATGAATGTTGAACTTTAAGCCAAGTTTTTCACTCTCCTCTTTCACTATCATCAAGAGGCTCTTTAGTTTTTTTTCACTTTCTGCCATGAGGGTGGTGTCATCTGCATATCTGAGGTTATTGATATTTCTCCTGGCAATCTTGATTCCAGCTTGTGCTTCATTCAGCCCAGCATTTCTCATGATGTACTCTACATATAAGTTAAATAAGCAGGGTGACAATATACAGCCTTGATGTAATCCTTTTCCTATTTGGAACCAGTCTGTTGTTCCATGTTCAGTTCTAACTGTTGCTTCCTGACCTGCATACAGTTTTCTCAAGAGGCAGGTCAGGTGGTGCTGTATTCTCATCTCCTTCCGGATTTTCCACAGTTTATTGTGATCCACACAGTCGAAGGCTTTGGTATAGTCAGTAAAGCAGAAAGAGATATTTTTCTGGAACTCTCTTGCTTTTTCGATGATCCAGCAGATGTTGGCAATTTGATCTCTGGTTCCTCTGCCTTTTCTAAAACCAGCTTGAACATCTGGAAGTTCATGGTTCACATATTGCTCAAGGCTGGCTTGGAGAATTTTGAGCACTACTTTACTAGTGTGTGAGAACAGTGCAACTGTGTGGTAGTTTGAGCATTCTTTGGCATTGCCTTTCTTTGGGATTGGAATGAAAACTGACCTTTTCCAGTACAGTGGCCACTGCTGAGTTTTCCAAATTTGCTGGCATATTGAGTACAGCACTTTCACAGTATCATCTTTTAGGATTTGAAATAGATCAACTGGAATTCCATCATCTCCACTAGCTTTGTTCGTAGTGTTGCTTTTAAGGCCCACTTTACTTCACAGTCCAGGATGTCTAGCTCTAGGTGATTGTGAGTGATCACAACATCATGATTATCTGGGTTGTGAAGATCTTTTTTGTACAGTTCTTCTGTGTATTCTTGCCACCTCTTCGTAATATCTTCTGCTTCTGTTATGTCCATACCATTTCTGTCCTTTATCAAGCCCATTATTGGATGAAATGTTCCCTTGGTATCTCTAATTTTCTTGAAGAGATATCTAATCTTTCGCATTCTGTTATGTTCCTCTATTTCTTTGCATTGATCACTGAGGAAGGCTTTCTTATCTCTCCTTGCTGTTCTTTGGAACTCTACATTCAAATGGGTATGTCTTTCCTTTTCTCCTTTGCTTTTCACTTCTCTTCTTTTCACAGCTATTTGTAAGGCCTCCTCAGACCGCCATTTTGCTTTTTTGCATTTCATTTTCTTGGGGATGGTCTTGATTCCTGTCTCCTGTACAGTGTCATGAACCTCTGTCCATAGTTCATCAGGCACACTGTCTATCAGATCTAGTCCCTTAAATCCATTTCTCATTTCCACTGTATAGTCAAAAGGGATTTGATTTAGGTCATAACTGAATGGTCTAGTGGTTTTCCCCACTGTCTTAAATTTCAGTCTGAATTTGGCAACAAGGAGTTCCTGATCCGAGCCACAGTTAGCTCCTGGTCTTGTTTTTGCTGACTGTATAGAGTTTCTTCCTGTTTGGCTGCAAAGAATATAATCAATCTGATTTCACTGTTGACCATTTGGTGATGTCCATGTGTAGTCTTCTTTTCTGTTGTTGGAAGAGGGTGTTTGCTATGACCAGTGTGTTTTCTTGGCAGAACTCTTATTAGCCTATGTCCTGCTTCATTCTGTACTCTAAAGCCAAATTGCCTGTTATTCCAGGTGTTTCTTGACTTCCTACTTTTTCATTCCAGTCCCCTATAATGAAAAGGACATCTTTTTGTGGTGTTAGTTCTAGCAGGTCTTGTGGGTCTTCATAGAACCGTTCAACTTCAGCTTCTTCACCATTACTGTTCAGGGCATAGACTTGGATTACCGTGATATTGAATGGCTTGCCTTGGAAATGAACAGAGATCATTCTGTCATTTTTGAGATTGCATCCAAGTCCTGCATTTCAGATTCTTTTGTTGGCTATGATGGCTACTCCATTTCTTCTAGGGATTCCTGCCCACAGTAGTAGATATAATGGTCATCTGAGTTAAATTCACCCATTCCAGTCCATCTTAGTTTGCTGATTCCTAGAATGTTGATGTTCATTCTTGCCATCTCCTGTTTGACCACTTCCAATTTGCCTTGATTCATTGACCTAACCTTGAGCTAACATTCCAGGTTCCTATGCAATATTGCTCTTTCCAGCATCAGACCTTGCTTCTATCTCCAGTTCCATCCACAACTGGGTGTTGTTTTTACTTTGGCTCCATCCCTTCATTCATTCTGGAGTTATTTCTCCACTGATCTCCAGTAGCATATTGGGTACCTATTGACCTGGGGAGTTCCTCTTTCAGTGTCCTATCTTTTTGCCTTTTCATACTGTTCATGGGGTTCTCAAGGCAAGAATACTGAAGTGGTTTGCCATTCCCTCTCCAGTGGACCACCTTCTGTCAGACCTCTCCACTATACCTGCCTGTCTTGGGTGGCCCCACATGGCATGGCTTAGTTTCATTGAGTTAGACAAGGCTGTGGTCCATGTGATCAGATTGGCTAGTTGTCTGTGATTGTGTTTTAGTCTATCTGCTACTGATGCCCTCTCTCAGCATCTTCTGTCTTACTTGGGTTTCTCTTACCTTGGACTTGGGTTCTCTCTTCACATCTGTTCTAGCAAAGTGCAGCTGCTGCTCCTTACCTTGGATGTGGGATAGTTCCTCTTGGTCGCCGCCCCTGACCTTGGACGTGGGGTAGCTCCTCTTGGCCGCTCTGTTCCTACACCATCGCAGCCACGCTTGGCATTCATTAATTACAGCACCAAACTGATGGTCAAAATTATTTACATTCCCTGTGCCATCCAGGGTCCGTAATCGTAACCATTCTTTTATCTCATTCTCTCATACCAAGCCATTATTTCCCCTGTCCTAAATCACCCAGGTCCAGCTCTGAGACAAACTGAAGACCACTATAGCTCAGAGCCCACCTATGTTATTGAAATTATCAAATCGTAAGCCATTTCTCCTGCCCTATCCTGCCATTCTTGCAAAGACTCTGGCCTGGGCTATCCTTTGTTTCTCCTTTCTGCTTCCTGACCAAACCCATGTGTCTCTGCATGCCATGGTGAGCCCTCTCCATGACATGGTGTGCACCCTACTCTTAGGAAATTTCAGTAAGAAAAATCTTTCAACAATATTAGTTCTTCCATATCATCATTCCGGTGTCTCTGAATTAAATATCCTGAAGATGCAATTGCCACACAGTCAAAAGAACATTGCTGATAAGCATGAAATCCATTAAAAAAAAGTTTTCAAAAATTGGGGACCTTGTTATAACAAAATTTGTATATACTTGTTTTAATCCACATGAAAGAAAAAATAATATGAAGACATTTAATCTTAGAATCAAATATTGATCACTACAGCTGAATTAGGAAATATTTGCCAATATCTAACGTAGATACAGGCATTAAAATAAAGATGTGAAAACTCTTAAGTTATCCATCCATATCGTAAGTTATCACAACTTATCCAAGTTATTCCAATAATTTTTTACAACCGTGGTGGAAATTATTTTAAGGAGCTGATGCACTATGTATTGAAGCTAATGAAGCAACATATACATGAAATGTGGACTCTTTATCTCTTTCTAAATACAAGTATAGTCAATATATAAACTTTGATATGTATATATCATGATTTTAATCTGTAGAAACCTTTCTTCCTTCCACCAATTCCTCCTCTCTCTCTCTCTCTCAATGTGGTCATTGAATTTGGGGGCAAGTGATATTGGAAAGAACATAATAATTAAAAGGCATCACATGCCTGCGTGTTGAGTTGCTTCAGTTGTGTCCGACTCTTTGCGACTCCATGTCTTTTTATGTCTCCTTCATTGGCAGGCAGATTTTTAATTCCAGTAATTTTTTATAAACTTAGTGGAAATTTTAAGGAGCTGATACACTATATAATGAAGCTAATGAAGCAACATTTACATGAATTTGGGACTCTTTGCTGCTGCTGCTGCTAAGTCGCTTCAGTCGTGTCCGACTCTGTGCGACTCCATAGATGGCAACCCACTAGGCTCCTCTGTCCCTGGGATTCTCCAGGCAAGAACACTGGAGTGGGTTGCCGTTTCCTTCTCCAATGCCTGAAAGTGAAAAGTGAAAGTGAAGTCCCTCAGTCATGTCTGACTCTTCGCGAACCCATGGACTGCAGCCTACCAGGCTCCTCCATCCATGGGATTTTCCAGGCAAGAGTACTGGAGTGGAGTGCCATTGCCTTCTCCGTTTGGACTCTTTAATTCTTTCTAAATACAAGTAGAGTCAATATATAAACTTTAGTGTATACCGTTTAAGGAAAAACATACACTTGAGAAAGATGAGTTTTGTTGTATAATCATTAGCTCTGGGCTTAAAGGAAAAAAAAAGTTTTATGTGACTAAGACAAACGAATGTAGGAACAACAACAACAAAAAAGTGTGTCCTTTTCTTCTCCTCAAGAGCTCTAGGCCCCTTTTTCCCCTTGGGGGACCCCAGACTTCTTATCAACCTACCTGATAATGAACTCTCTGATTCCATAATCACCCCTTTTTCTTTTCTTTTAAACCACTGGCACAACCTGGGAAGCCCTACAAGACATTACACTAATAATTAAATGAAGGGATTTTTAGAAGATAAATATCATCAGAACTGATAGTGTTGATAGAGGTACACATATAACCTTAACTCCATGGTAACTGCTGAACTTCTTTTGTGTCTGGTGTTAAAGTAAGTCTAAGAAGTTGGTTGTACACACACAATTAATGCCCAAGGATTTGGTGTAACACTTAGGGTTAGCCCTTGTGTGGCAGACAGGATACTAAAAAATGAGGCCTACAAGAGCTGCACCATTAGGGAATGCAGAATGAGTTTACCATTATTTCTCTTGACTTCACCCCTTCCTTTCTCTCTTCAGTTCTAAACTCTGATACCTGGAAACATATGACAGACATTTTGAAACATATGATAGGCATTTTGTGTAAACTTAAATTCTGATGCTGGGAAACAAAGCTACCCTACCTCACTGTGACTGACACACAATACCTAAATCCCAAATCAGTGTGGTTCTTCAAAGGGGCATTTTTCAGAACCAAAGAAGAATTATAAGTGCATGTCCAAAGACTTGCATTTTTTGTGCAAAAAAAGTTTTCTTATCAAAAAAAAAAAAGCTCTGTCAAATAGAATAGCTAAAATCTTACATTATGTCTTCTTTAATTTTTACCTTTCTAAATATGGGAAGGGTGCTAATTATGGACATTTATTAGTAATCCATAAGACATGGGGATTTGTAGAATTTACTTGATGGTTACATAAAATTTTATGCATATTCATAAGCATAAGTAGAAATTAACTTTTGCGATATAGCTGAGTCTTTTAAAATACATTCTTTGTGATTCAGTCACTCAGTCATGTCTGACTCTTTGCAACCCCATGGGCTACAGCACGCCAGGCTTCCCTGTCCTTCACTATCTCTCAGAGTTTGCTTTTAAACTCATGTTCATTGAGTTGATGAGGCCATCCAACCATATCATCCTCTGTCACTCCCTTCTCCTCCTGCCCTCAATCTTCCCAGTATAATGGTCTTTTCCAGTGAGTTGGCTCTTCATATCAGGTGGCCCATGTATTGGAGCTTCAGCATCAGTCCTTCCAATGAACATTCAGGGTTGATTTCCTTTAGGACGGACTGGTTTAATCTGGGCGTTGTTTCTACTTCGGCTCAGTCTCTTCATTCCTTCTGGAGCTATTTATTCACTCTTTTCCACCAGCATTTTGGACACCTACTGAGCTGGGGGGCTCATCTTTCAGATATTTTGGCCTTTTCATACTGTTCATCGGGTTCTTAAGGCAGGAATGCTGAAGTGATTTGCCATTCCTTTCTCCAGTAAAATACATTCTAATATTCCACTTTTGGAATTTGCTTAGTAAAGCAAAACAACATTGAATGAGTTTTTAGTAGTTTCTAGATAATCCAATTAATTATCAAATACTTTCAATAGCCTAAAATCTCTTTTTCTAGATCCAGTTTTCTGACATGATATAAATATCCTGGCGTCTCAAAGAGGAATGCTAAGTCTAACAGGGATATTGAACAGTAAACTAAAGCATATAGTATCTTCCAAATATCTATGTTTAAAGTTTTTGGTATGCTTATCTTATTTATTATGGTTCTCAATTCATGAAAGATGTCTACTTTAATTTAAAACAGATACAATTGTTTAGTGATGTCATAGAGAAGAAATCTAAGAGAAAGGGTATAATGAGGATGTTCAAGAATGCTGGAGAAAAATAAATTTCTAGGAAAGGGAGTTATAAAGTGGATAAAGTGCTTGAGGACCATGGGAGTTGAATAAGATTTCAAAAATGGAAGAGGAACAGAAACATCGAGAAGGGACATTGAATATAGGTATCCAAGCATCATCTCTTAAGGAGGCAGAAGATTTTTTGGAGGAGTGAGCTGAAATCTTTGAAAACAATTTGTTAGTTAAAGAGAAATAATTTTTTAAAGGTATAAAAAACACTGCAAAAGAGACTGAAAGAGAGAAATGGGAAGATTGAAAGTTTTGCTAAGTAAAGAAAATTCAATTTTCTTGTGGACAGAGGTCCAGTGTGACTATTACATTTATCAAACATCATATGTATGACACCCTCCCTTATCAATTCCCCTTGTCCTGTTTTTCCTGTTATTACCTTTACCTCTCCTCTTTCATGAAATTCTGGCATTGGGTCAATATCATTTGGAAATTACTGCTGCTGCTGAATTTCATTTAGACAAGTGACAACACACATCTGTGACTATGACATTTAACCTACTAAATATAAAAGTAAAAGAGCATATTAACAAATGCCACCACCATCACAGAAATAAAGAAAAAATTGGCTCAGGTTATATTGAGAATATTTAAAAACACAAATGTATTATAAGCCTGAAAATAGCCCTATAGGAAATGATATTTTATTTCTGTGGTAATTTATTCACCTTAAGTGAAGAGTGACGCACTGTATATAGTTTATGGGTTTATAATTTTGGTAATTAACTCTTTAAACTTTCATGACACTTTAACTTCTCTGATTTTCAAATTATTTTACATTCCATTAGAATCATACATTACTGGGTGGGGACAATCAGTAATTTATTTATATTGATTTATGTCAGAGGGTATAGTTTTGATGTCTGAGGTTAAATAAAGCACTAGGAATCAACAAAAGCTAATTTTGTTACTGCAGTCTTAAATAATTGTTCAATGTGAAGAAAATATGCATGTAATTCAAATATGTCATTCCTATTAATGTAGAAGGGAATTGAATCATTACCACTGTCTCATCAGTTGGGCTTTAGAAGCATCGGCCAGATAACTTCATTTATACAGCCAATTTAAACTTTCTTTAGCCTTGACTCATTGAACAGTGGAATTTAGTACTTTGTAATAAACTGGGATTTTAAAGGAAAAGAAAATTGTTTTGGTTTTCTACTTCTTGACACATACCTTTGCAATGGAAGACTACTGCATATCAGGAATTCTCCTTCATAGGAGAGATGCGACTTATGATAAAAATAGTTGTTTAAGAGCCCCTTTTGAGCAGTTTCTCAGTTGTGCGAAATTCCATGTATCTTAATTAGCATAGGGTCTAAGAAGTGTATTTGTTTATAATTCCATTTAATATGATTAATGTGAAGCCAACTATAGCATGCCATAGCAGTTTCTAGACTTAGAATATTTGTGTCTCCTCTTTAAAAAGCTAAAAAACATTTAGCTTTTTAACATTGAAATAGCTTAGAAGGAAAAAGCAGGGATGTGAATGAGACAGGTCTCATGCATATTTCCTGCTAAAATTTTAGGTAGAAAATTCTATCAACAATTTGCTCAACTGCTTTCTATTACTTAGTAACATATAATTAATAAGATATTGCATAAGTCTGATTTAATCCTGCTGAAAATTCAATTAGGCTTTCTGTTAATCTTACCAGGTCTGACAGAAAGAAAAGGCACAATCAAAAAGTTATTTAAAGATAATTTAATGAAATACTGTTTACAGCAGTAGATGCAGAGTCGTTGTTGTTCAGTTGCTCAGTCTTGTATAACTCTTTGCCACCCCATGGACTGCAGAATGCAGACTTCCCTTTCCTTCACCATTTCCCAGAGCTTGCTCAAACTCATGTGCATCTAGTCAGTGATGCCATCCAACTGTCGTCCTCTATCATCCCCTTCTCCTCCTGCCTTCAGTCTTTCCCAACATGAGGGTATTTTCTAATGAGTCGGCTCCTCAGATCAGGTGGCCAAAGTATTGGTGTTTCAGCTTCAGCGTCAGTCCTTCCAGTGAATATTCAGGACTGATTTCCTTTAGGATCGATTGGTTTGATCTCCTTGATGTCCACGGGACTCTCAAGAGTCTTCTCCAATATCAGAGTTCAAAAGCTTCAATTCTTTGCTGCTCAGCTTTCTTTATAGTCCAACTCTCACATCCATATGTGACTACTGGAAAAACCATAGCTTTGACTATATGGACCTTTGTTGGCAAAATAATGTCTCTGCCTTTTAATATGCTGTCTGGGTTGGTCATAGCTTTACTTCCAGGGAGCAAGTGTCTTTTAATTTCATGGTTGCAGTCACCATCTGGAGTGATTTTAAAGCCCAAGAAAATAAAGTTTGTCACTGTTCCCATTGTTTCCCCATCTATCTGACATGAAGTGATGGAATTGAATGCCATGATCTTAGTTTTTTGAATGTTGAGTTTTAAGCCAGTTTTTTCACTCTCCTGTTTCACTTTCATCAAGAGGCTCTTTAGTTCCTCTTTGCTTTCTCCCACAAGGGTGGTATCATCTGCATATCTGAGGTTATTGCTGTTTCTCCTGGCAGTCTTGACTCCAGCTCCTGCTTCATGCAGCCCAGCATTTCTCATGATGTACTCTGCATATAAGTTAAATAAGCAGAGTGACAATATACAGCCTGATGTACTCCTTTCCCAATTTGGAACCAGTTCCTTGTTTCATGTCCAGTTCTAACTGTTGCTTCTTGATCTGCATTCTCTGGAGGCAGGTAAGGTAGTCTGGTATTAGCATCTCTTGAAGAATTTTCCACAGTTTGTTGTGATCCACACAGTCAAAGGTTTGAACGTAGTCAATGAAGCAGAAATAGATGTTTCTCTGGAATTGTCTTGCTTATTTTATTATTCAATGGATGTTTTCAGTTTGATCTCTGCTTCCTCTGCCTTTTCTAAATTCAGCTTGCACATGTGGCTATTCTTGGTTCATGAACTGTTGAAGCCTAGCTTGGAGAATTTCGAGTATTACTTTGCTGGCATGTAAGATGAGTGCAATTATGTGGTAGTTTGAGCATTCTTTGGTATTGCCTTTCTTTGGGATTGGAATGAAAACTGACCTTTTCCAGTCCTGTGGCCACTGCTGAGTTTTCCAAATTTGCTGGCATATTGAGTGCAGCACTTTCACAGCATCATCTTTATGGATTTGAAATAGCTCAGCTGGAATTCCACCACCTCCATTAGCTTTGTCATAGTCATACTTACTAAGCCCACTTGACTTTGCACTCCAGGGTGTCTGTGGTTAACCATAGTGGTTATCTGGGTCATTAAGATCTCTTTTGCATAATTCTTCTGTGTATTCTCGCCACCTCTTCTTGATATCTTCTTCTTCTGTTAGGTACATAACATTTCTGTCCTTTACTGTGCTCATCTTTGCATGAAATATTCCCTTAGTAACTCTAATTTTCTTGAAGAGATCTCTAGTCTTTCCCGTTCTATTGTTTTCCTCTGTTTCTTTGCAGTGAACCCTTAGGTAGGCTTTCTTACCTCGCCTTGTAAGAACTCTGCATTTAGATAGATATATCTTTCCTTTTCTCCTTTTCTAAGCTATTTGTAAGGGCTCCTCAGACAACCATTTTGCCTTTTTGCCTTTCTTTTTCTTAGGGATGATTTTGATCACCACCTCCTGTACAATGTTACAAAACCTCTGTCCATAGTTCTTCAGGCACTTTATCAGATCTAATCCGTTGAATTTATTTGTAACTTCCACTGTATAATCATAAGGGATTTAATTTAGGTCATACCTGAATGGCCTAGTGATTTTCCCTACTTGTGTTGTTGGAAGAAGGTGTTTGCTATGACCAGTGTGTTCTCTTGGCAAAACTCTGGTAGCCTTTGCCCTGCTTCATTTTTACTCCAAGGCCAAACTTGCCTGTTACTTCAGGTATCTCTTGACTTCCTATGGTTGCATTCCCATTCCCTATGATGAAAAGGACATCTTTTTTTGGTGGTAGTTCTAGAAGTTCTTGTAGGTCTTCATAGAGCCATTCAACTTCAGCTTCTTCAGCATGCATAGTTGAGTAGAAATGAAATGAATGGTAAGACTCCCAGGGACCTGCAGTAACTAGAATCTATGACCATACCTAGCTTTACACAGGAGAGAATACTTTCATTAGAGCTTAGCGTTACAGCCATTGATGTGCAGTCACCTGAATATCACTGTGACCATAGAGAATGCAGCCATTGACCAAACATGGCTCAGGATTAACAGAGCAGGGTTTCCCTGATAGCTCAGTTGGTAAAGAATCTACCTGCAATGCAGGAGACCCCAGTTGGATTCCTAGGTCGGGAAGATCCGCTGGAGAAGGGATAGACTACCCACTCCAGTATTCTTGGGCTTCCTTGTGGCTCAGTCCATGGCATCACAAAGAGTTGGACATGACTGAGTGACTTTCACTTTCACTTTTAACTGTCTCTTTCCACCTACCCTTTGGCCAAAAATAAACTGATGGTCAAAGGATCTAAAGGTTAATCTAAAGTATAGGGAAGTCAGAAAAGGGTGGGAAATAGTTCTGCACAGCAACTCAAGTAAAGTTATCACAGTAGTCTAGTAAAATTAAAACATAGTACAAATCTAAATACTAAATATTTAAGTTGAGAAAAGCTCATACACATATTGAAACTCTCTTGATAAAAAATTATTTCTTAAGGTTAAATGATGGCATACATAATTTTAAGAGATATGCAAATCATAGTTCAAACAATTTAAAAATGCATTATATGTATTTTACTTTCAATAACAGCTACCTAATAAAAGAATAAAATGAAGAGACTCATTGCTACTTCACAAGTTATCTCAGAGTCCATTCCTATAAAGAAAATGGACAGTGGGATATATTCCTAAATTTACTATAAGAACTCTATGTGGTCATTAAATAAAATATTCAGCAAAAAAATGCAATAATCTTAAATATGTGTTATATAATATTGAAATAGCACTAATTGAAGATTTACTTTCGGCAATATGTCAGAGTAAATGTACTGGGAATCCTCTTACCATAAAATGAATGGATCTCGATTAATTACTAGCTGTTAAAGTAGATGAATCTGTATCTAAGAAAAGCCAGCAGTAAGCACATGAAGATGATGTAGTTTCATTGAAGGATGTAGAATTTAAATAAACAAATGGGACCTAATGAAACTTAAAAGCTTTTGCACAACAAAGGAAACTATAAGCAAGGTGAAAAGACAGCCTTCAGATTGGGAGAAAATAATAGCAAATGAAGAAACAGACAAAGGATTAATCTCAAAAATATACAAGCAACTCCTGCAGCTCAATTCCAGAAAAATAAATGACCCAATCAAAAAATGGGCCAAAGATCTAAACAGACATTTCTCCAAAGAAGACATATAGATGGCTAACAAACACATGAAAAGATGCTCAACATCACTCATTATCAGAGAAATACAAATCAAAACCTCAGTGAGGTACCATTACACACCAGTCAGAATGGCTGCTATCCAAAAGTCTACAAGCAATAAATGCTGGAGAGGGTGTGGAGAAAAGGGAACCCTCTTACGCTGTTGGTGGGAGTGCAAACTAGTACAACCGCTATGGAGAACAGTGTGGAGATTCCTTAAAAAACTGGAAATAGAACTGCCATATGACCCAGCAATCCCACTCCTGGGCATACACACCCAGGAAACCAGATCTGAAAGAGACAAGTACACCCCAATGTTCATCGCAGCACTGTTTATAATAGCCAGGACATGGAAGCAACCTAGATGTCCATCAGCAGACGAATGGATAAGGAAGCTGTGGTACATATACACCATGGAATATTACTCATCCATTAAAAAGAATTCAGTTGAATCAGTTCTAATGAGATGGATGAAACTGGAGCCCATTATACAGAGTGAAGTAAGCCAGAAAGATAAATACCAATACAGTATACTAACACATATATATGGAATTTAAAAAGATGATAATGATAACCCTATATGCAAAACAGAAAAAGAGACACAGATGTACAGAACAGACTTTTAGACTCTGTGGGAGAAGGCGAGGGTGGGATGTTCAGAGAGAACAGCATTGAAACAAGTATGGTATCAAGGGTGAAACAGATCACCAGCCCAGGTTGGATGCATGAGATGGGTGCTCAGGGGCTGGTGCACTGGGAAGACCCAGAGGGATGGGATGAAGAGGGAGGGGGGAGGGGGGATCAGGATGGGGAACACATGTAAATCCATGGCTGATTCATGTCAATGTATGGCAAAACCCACTACAATATTGTAAAGTAATTAGCCTCCAACGAATGAAAATAAATGGAAAAAAAAAAAAACAACAACGGTTAGAGGCAAGGAATCAAACACAAATATTCAACACAGTGTAAAACAAAAACTCTCTCAGACAAAGATAAACAGGAAATTAATCATTAACAAACCTGCCTTTCAAAAAATGTTAAAAGAAATTCTTCAGGAAGAAATAAATGATTTATTTATTTACAGGTAAAAAAAACCTACTGAGCGTCCATAAAGAAAGCAAGAATTTTGGAGAAGGAAAAAAGAAGGTAAAGTAAAATATTTCATTGTTCTTATTCTTAAGGTTAAAAAAAAAAGCCTGCCTAATGACAATAATACCAGTGTACTGCGTGTTTTTAGGATATGACTAAGTGAAATGAATGGCGATAATACAGTAAGAGGCAGGAGGGATGAAGTGGAAATAGGCTAAATTAATGCTTCTGCACTACACATGAATCATGTTATTTGAAGGTAGGCTTAATTAGTTCAAAATGTATACTGAAAATTATAAAGAAACTTAAAAAATAAAACACAAGAAATGAAGTAAAATCGACTTGCTAAGACAAGTAGACAATAGGGAATTACTTAAAATACCCAATTAAAACAAAGGAAGACAGAGGGGAGCTAACAATAGGTTTATAAAATGTCATATCTTAAAAAAGTGGACTAATAACATCAGTTAGAGAATGGAAAATACTACATACATTTTTCAAAAGTATAATATGTTGTTTTCAAATGATAAGAGTGAGGAACAGATATATATGAAGAATGGAAATACACTCATGGTGGCTTAATAAAGGAAAAATAACTGTTGGAAAAAACAATATTTGAGCCAATAGGTATTATTTGAGACAGTAAATTTTATCACATCATAATACATGATTTATTTATATATTTTTATAGTTTTAAATATTTCTTTAAAGTCTTAAAAGGTAACAATAAAGTTTGTTGAAATTTGACAAATCTGTTTTTCAACACAACTCACACAATTAGATAAGAAATAAACAAATATAAGTATCAACTGAAAACATTTTAATTAAATGAAAGATTTTGATTGAAAAACATTCATAGAAATCAACAATATGAAACTATACATTTCCAAGCAAGAAGTCATGAATTATGTATGGAAAATAAAAAATGTATATTTGAAAATTATGAAAACAATTCTAAACTAATTTCAGTGATTCATTCATTAAAAATAGTATGAATGATAAAAGGCAGACATTTAATGTAGCTACATCAGTAAAGACAAGATCAGTAGATGTGCCTCCCTGATATATATTGGAGGCCCCCAATAACATAGAAGCCTGAGTGATGTAAACAGTCTACCTTTCAGCCTCAAGTGCTAGCAGTCGTTGTGCCTTAACTGCTTTAAAAATGCCTGATCACAACTGATTAAATAAGCTTCATTTCAAATATGACACCCGAGGCATGGCTTTGGTTACATAATAAGTTATTGCAACTATAAACTATTTAAAAAGAGAACAGATTCTTACTAAACCTGTGCAAGTAACCTTGTTGCCATGGAAATACAAACTCTCAACAAGTGATTCCAAATTCTAGAGTAGTTAGGTAGGAAAAAAAGGATAAATGGTTCATTTCTATTTACAATAGCATGGTCTACTACTGCTGTGAGTTATGGACAGTTTCAGAGAAAGGTGTCCCTTGTATTCAGAAAATAAAATGTTAAGACATCAACAGTGTTTGAAAAAAAAAAAGCTGTAGTCATCCCCTATTGATTCATTTATTTCTTTGTAATTAATTTTTGTTTCATTGGATCTTGGATTATTAATCTCATGGTCCCTTCTCAGTTGATGTTCTGGATATTCTGATTCAGACTAAGGGTATGGTCTTAAAACTACTTAAGTGATGTCCTAAGAAGCTATACCAAAGTACCTGGCACAGTGTTTCCAACAGGACTGTGAGACAGTTCTTCTTTGTTGAAGATGCCTTCTGGCAAGCAGCTGATTAACAAGCATTTTCATGGAAGCACCCCTGTAAAAACAAAACAAACAAACATCTACCTGAAAGTAGATATAACAAGACTCAGAGTGCTATACTTAAATTATGGCTGATGGTTATCAAAAGCAAAAGATCTGTTGAGAACTCATTGCAAGAATAATGCAGTTGACAAGGGAATTGTTTTCTATGGCATGTCAGTCCAAAAGTTTTAGACAAAATATTTATAAGTATGATTAACTATATTTTCAAAAGTGAATATATTAAATTTATAAAAATGGATAAGCATAATACTTAGAAAGAAAAATTTTTTAATGTAAAATATAGTAATTGTGAGACACAATATATCATTAATATATTAAATACATAGCATATATACATATATAGGCTTCCTTAGTTGCTCAGCAGTAAAAAAATATCCACCTGCAATACATGAGACTTGCAGAAGATGTGGGTTCAATCCCTAATTCAGGAAGATGCCCTGGAGTAGGAAATCACAACCCGCACCAGTATTCTTGCCTGGGAAATCCCATGAACAGAAGAAACTGCCAAGCTGCAGCCCTTAGAGTTGCAAAAAGTCGGACACAACTGAGCCACTAAACAACAGCAACATTGCTAGAATATACCAAGAATGTGTCATCAGATAAGGAAATTCAGTAAGATGGAGTAGGTCACACACACACATAAATATATTTGTTGGTATATTAATGAAGGTTCATATATTCACAGTTAAGTGATGTAAATTCACAGTTAAAAACTAATGGCCTAGAATATACTGGATTCAAAAAATAAAGTGATGATCAAGATAGTATTTTAAAAAATAATTAAATTTATAATTGATGACACTAAAATGTTGTTATGTAATTCGAGAAGCAGCATCAACACTTTGATAAATGGAAACATATTGAAAATGTAGAAACTGACATAACTCTAGTAACTTCCCAGATTCTTACCAACTGAGCTATCAGGGAAGCCCAGTAACTTCCCATGCAGCATAAAATTCTGAAATACTTATTTTACCAATCACATTTAACTTCAGAAAGGCTGAAGAGCACATATGAATTAATGAACACTCAAGAAACTTATCAATAATAATCATTAAAAAAACCCATATGCTACATGCATGCTCAATCATGTCTGACTCTATGCGACCTCATGAACTGCGACCTCAGGAACCTCCAGGCTCCACTGTCCATGGGATTATCCCAGCAAGAAAACTTATCAATAGTAACATATCAAATAAGTCTATTTCTATCATCTCTTTTTTTTTAAAAGTAAAAAATATCTTCTAATGCCCCAGGAGCTGGGAATTCTGAAAAAACAGTTTGGTCCAAAAGATACTATTTAGAATATGAATTAAATCTATGGCTGATTCATAGCAATGTATGACAAAACCCACTGAAAAAATAAATAAATAAATAAAGGAAAAAAAAAGAATATGAATTTGAAATGGCAAAATATTAAAATTTGTCAGGAAGTTCAAATATTTGATTCAATAAGAGCCTAGTTTATTAAAAACCAATTCTTAGCTACCTATTTAATGAAAATGACAACAAAAGATATTAAAAGTAAATATAGGAGGCAACATGATTGTAAAGAAATGAAGCTCATTCAAAAGCACGAGAAGTCTTTGCTTTCTCAAATAATATGATAAAGTCAACATAAAACACAGGAAATTAAACTAAGTCAAAAGATTATTGCATTTTATGCAGATTATTCCAAAGGTAAAGAAAAACCATTTATAAGCTTTTATTAAAATAAGATCAATAATCTGAGACTTTTTAAGAAAAAAATAATGGCACGAATATTTAATAATATTTAATACTAAAGTTCTCTTTGAAAATTTTATATACTCATCAAATCTTAGCCATCTTTGACCTAGAAGAATAAAAATCCATTTCCATGAATCCTGTACAACTTTATATATCCACTCAGGTTTGTTCTACAATTTTCTCTGACTCTGGGACAACCAGTCATTCTCTTTGGGGCAAAACTACTCCTTGTTTTTTATTTTTTCCCTTGACAAAAACACAAGAAAACCCACCATGTACTTTGCATATAAAATTGTTCCTTTCTGCTACTAACACTTCTATTCATATATATTATATATAACTTATAACCACAGTAGCTTCTTTCACAAGAAAACTTAGTTAGAAATGGATAATTGTGGACTGTCATACATCAGTATTTTACAGCAGACTGGAAAGCTTATGAATATACAATTCACATGTTTTTATAGACACATATGTCACCTATATTAAGATTACTGTAAGTAACATGAATAAGGACATGCACCAACCCAAATAAATGTAATCTATAAGAATAAGAGATAAAAAGTACATCATTTTTTAACATTACAAAGTTTGCAAACAGATGGTGCTTTTATATGCAATTATATATTGCAGTTTTACAAATAAATTTATAATTTTATGAAAGACTATTCAAAGCAGCTACTCTAAATTCTTATGAATTTGACATTATATTTTTAAATTCAGTTAATGGAAGATTTTCCAAGGCAATCTGAGTATAAAATATATTTACTCTTCTATTTAAGCTGTAATATTTTTGCTAAACCACATATAATTGTTATCTATTCAAAGTCAAATATCTGCAGATAGCTTTGGTATGAGAAAAACAGTTAACTACCAACTGCTTCATCTACCTTATCTGCAGGATTTACAAGTGTTTCTGTATTTTAAAATAATTATGTAAGAACCCTAAAAAACTATCAAAAATATTATTTTAAATAATTTTATTACTTCTTAAAAGTAAGCATGTGCATTTTTTAAAAGACTTCCATTAATTCATATTGTCACCAAGGTACAAATGAATCTCAAAGGAAATATTAGAATTAATTTTTTTCAAGTTTACTGCTGAGATGTTCACAAGCCATATCTAATAGTCTATCTTGGGGATAATTACTGTTAATGGGTATCCTAGGGAAATTATTGCCTGCTGCTGTGAATTAGGAGTGCCACAGGTGGTGTGCATCAATTGGAATGGGTTGGAAGAGAGTAGTAGTCTGAGCCAAAACTGCTTAAGCTTGATTTGTGGAATCATTGTTTCTGGATGCTTCAGACATAAATTGGCTACTTACAGCAAGGCCTTTTTTTTTTTCAAACACAACAAACTGGTGCATGTATAAAACAAAATACAGATTGACCATCATGTTTTTAATATGTGACAGTGAAATACCTTCAAGTTGTGAAAGAAACACACTTTAAGTCAGATTTCTGAGTGAATATAAACTGTTTTAAATTAAGGTTAACAATGGATATTACAAGTCTCTGGTTTATTTTATATAGATTTAAAATAATCATTAACAAATTGTATTAATTGGTTATTGGTATGTCCTCCTATTACATTTCAGGTATCCAGTACATTTATAAACAGCACTATTTGGCTCTATTATTTATCACCCTAGTTGAAGAAAAGGATTTATGATTTATCACCAGTAAATTGCCTTATTATGGTCTGATGGCTCACCATATATAAATACCTGGAGATTATTAATTGGCTTTTCTTTATAACAATACAATTATGATTATTTCAAATATTTCTAAATGAATTTGTCTTAATTCTATGATTATAAATTATTTTCAGAGAAAATATTTTAGATAAAATCAGGTCAGTCTACTAATTTAAAGTAAATAAATTTAAAATGCCAAATACAGTATCCCTATGATTGTTGATAACTTTACTTGAAATATAAAAATTTGAATTAGAAGAAATAATGAATACATACACCATAATATTAAAACTGAAAAACTGGAGTACCTATATACTGAAAAAAAAATAAAACAAAACAAAAAACTAGATAAGATGTTGATTCCCATTTACCTCTGCCATTATATCCAATCATGACAAATTAATGCAAAACTAGCTAAATTTTGAGGTCTAAGATAATTTTGGACTACTTTCCAAAGATAAACTTAAGTACATTTGTGAAAGGAAACTATTCCAAATGTGATTTAAATAAAAGAAAAATGAGAATGCTAGAACAAATTCATAGGGCTCAGCAAAAATTCAAAATAGAGGGAAGAAAAGGTTAAAATCCCATGAGTAATTTTACTGAATTGCTTCCCATGTTATTTGGTAAAACTGATATTTAATGAGTCATTTATGTGACCCACTTGTATGCTGGAAAATGAAAATATAATTCTTGCCATTCAAATAACTTGCTGTTAAAAATGTTCGATTATTTGAGATTAGTCTGAGTTGTATAAAGTCAAAATAGATGTAATAAAACCAAAATGCACTGAGATTTTTTAATAAGAAAAAACCCCAACTTTTTGAGACAATATTTTTTCATAGGGTAGTTAATGCAGTTTCTCAGAAGTGCTTAAAAGTACCACCTCAGCTATAACATGATTTAGTCAACATTAGTGAAAGATTTTGCAGGGATTAAACCCAAATCTTCTATATCTCCTGCATTGCAGGTGGATTCTTTAACACTGAGTCACTGAGGAAGGCTAAGGAAGGAACAAAAACTTTCAAAAGGATTTTTCTTTTTTTTATTGTAATGAGAACTTACAACCACCATGGGGTCTAATGGTAGTGTTCCTATGAAATAACTGTAAATGTTTCCATAAAAATAAATTATAAAAGGATAGTAGTAAGATAATTTTAAATAAATACTAATTTTTCAGAGTCCAGTTGGAAGGAAACCTTTCTGAGTATTTATTAATAACAAAGGGAATTTAATGCAGAGAATTACAGATGTGGTAGCTTAAGAAGGTGAGTCAGTGTTTATGAAGCAATTCAGACACAGAAGTCAGGATAATTCTTCAAATCTTAAGATGGAAGGACTGATAGAAGATGGAGTGTTACAAGAGCCCAGAAGCCAGAGACATCTGCAGAAGCTGAAGTCATGATAGACCTACCTGGAAGGAATTATGCTGTAGACCAAGTTCTTATATTGAAGTTCATATGAAAACCCAGATTCATATGTTGTATCCTAGTCTCCAATGCAGTAGTATTTGTGCGTGCAGGCTAAGTCGCTTCAGTCACGTCCAACTCTTTGCAACCCCATGGACTATAGCGCACCAGGCTCCTTTGTCCATGGGGTTCTCCAGGCAAAAATACTGGAGTGGCTTGCTATGCCCTTTGAACCCATGTCTCTTACGTCTCCTGCATTGGCAGGTGGGTTCTTTCCTGCTAGCACACCTGGGAAGCCCATTTGGAGATGGGGGCCTTTGAAAGATCATCAGGTCATGAGAATAGAGCCCTCACAAATGGGGTTAGTGTCCTCACAAAAGAATCCCAGAGACCACCCTTGCCTTTTTAGCCATGTGTGAACACAGGGAGAAGAGAGTCATGCATGAATCAGAAAGTGGGCTCTCACTAGATACTGAATTTGCTGATGCTTTGATTTTGGAATTCCCAGGCTTCAGAACTAAGAGAGATCATTGTTGTTTAAGCCACCAGACAGTGGTATTTTTATTATAGAGTACCCAACAGAGACAACCTACAACCACAGAACTTTCCCAGTTATTAATACTGCTAGAGATGCAATCAAAGGCAAAGAAGAACAGAGAAATCCATGGATACCCCCCTTCCTCATATTCCCCAACTTCCCACACTCGCTTTCCATTGACCTAACCCTGCCAGATGCCAGCTGAAATGTTGGTTCATCCTGAGATACAGCACAGAGTAGAAGGACAGGACTGTTATTGAGGAAAAAGAAACACAGCTCTAGCGGAGGTATAAAAACACACAATATTAGGAAGGCGAAAAAAAAATTTAGATAAGGTAATAAAGGCAAGCTTTTCTGAACAAAAGATATTAAGGTGATTCCTGTAAGGTTTTCCAATTTTTACTTAACTGTTCTTATATTGTTGGATTGGTTCAAAACTCTGGTCTCAGATACTGTGCTGTAGATGAAGCTAATTTTTTTTTCTTTCCTCAATTCCTTCCTCACATAGAATTGCTGAGTCAACTTACTAAGAATCTTTACATACATAATATAAAAGCATTTCAAAAAAAATTAGCAATTTACACTCCCAAAAATCTAAGAATATGTCAGATTTCTAAACCTTCAGTGACATTGGATATTTTTATCACTGATTTATATACGTGCAGTTCAGTTCAGTCACTCAGTCGTGTTCGACTCTTTGAGACCCCATGGACTGCAGTACGCCAGGCTTCCCTGTCCATCATCAACTCCCGGAGTTACCCAAACTCATGTCCACTGAGTTGGTGACGCCATCCAACCATCTCATCCTCTGTTATCCCCTTCTCCTCCTGCCTTCAGTCTTTCCCAGCATCAGGGTCTTTTCAGATGAGTCAGTTCTCTGCATCAGGTGGCCAAAGTATTGGAGTTTCAGCTTCAGCATCTGTCTTTCCAATGAATTGGAATATTTACAATTGAGAGCCAAACCCTACTCCAAGTATAGAAAATACCCTATGCCCATAGAAAATTGAAGACTCTATTAAAGACATATTTTAAAAAGTTGGAAATTCTACCTGTTTCAAGGTTCTGAAATAAGTTGGTTATAGGGTATTTATCCAGTTCTGAAATGAAAATGTTAAAGGACGGTCCTCCATAAAATGATGGTCCTAAGCTTTGATTATGAATTACTTCTAAAATTCACTCTAGAAAGGACATCTCTTTGGGGTTAGTTACAAAAGAATTCCCTGGAGGCAAAGAATGGTACCACTCTGACTTTTCCACTTTGTCACTATCAGTACAACTAGTATAGCATTATTAGTAATTTCTATTCAACATATTAGTGTTGGATTCCCTCTTATTAGAGGATGGCTAAGGATTTGATGAGACAAGCATTTATTTCCCTCAGCAGTGAAAGCTTTATGATTTGCTGGCTTCTGCAGATTTCACCAATAACTACAGTTGACCTTTATCTCAATGTAGCGCTCCCTATTCATCCGTAGTGAAATGTACCATGTTGGTAATCATTTTCTTTTGAAATCATTTTAGTTTGTCAAAAGGGCAGGTTTAAAGAGCAGGAACAATCCCCCTTAGAGTCTGTATAGATGGCCTTTCACACTATCCAACCTTTTACTTACAAAGGGCTCTTTAAACTCCAAGTTTCACACCACCTGCATCAAAGGAGTATGAAACAATGCCATCTGTCAGTCATTTCTTTCCAATGGTTGAAGGGACTCCCCATTATGAACTGCATGTTTGAAAATAAGCCTGCACAGATAATGTCACTAAAGTATGTACTTAAAAGGAATTTCCTAATAAATTTGTTGTATCATTTAGACAATATTCATGCCTAAATTGATAAAGCCAAATATATTAAGAGGGACAGAATGTGTTTTAAATTCAAAGGACATTCATTGCACCAATTTCCTAATTCAAAAATATTTTGTATTAAGGATAAATGTTTGTAGCTTCATTTTCAGTTTTTGATCATCGCATTGTACTTTTTCAAAAAATTTGAAATTTTTTATCTTAATGTAAGTTTATTCTCACTGTGAAAATAAGTACAATTACTTGGAGAAAATTTTACTACTAGGCAAAGGGGATGGGAGATAAAGCTTGTGTTGGGTTAGGGAAAGCTACTACATACTGTCTCTTTAAAATAGATTAAATAGAAAAAAATGGTAAAAATATAAATCCCATCCCTCAGATACTGTGTTCCTACTCATGTTCACCTAGAACAGTACCATTTCACTTGCTTTCATTAACTTACTTGTCAGATTTTGAAGAGTATGATTGAGGGTCCTGTCTCATATGTAGTATGATAATGAACTGAGATGGAATTTCACTTGGGGGCAAAGTAATATGCACAAATCAAGTCATGAAGTCAGAATGACCAGGTAAGTGTATGAAGTCATAGGGCCAGTTTAGGATCGACCACAGGACTATAGACACAAGCAGAGAAAAAAGGACCTTTATGAGTTTTAAAACATGAGTAGATGGACTGGGGCCCAATTTTACTAGTGTGAATTACACTCACTATATGAGAATTAGTGTAACTTTTAATTTTGTTGTTGTTGTTCAGTTGCTCCATCATGTCCGACTCTTTGCGACCTCATGGACTGCAGTACGCCAGGCTTCCCTGTCCACTATTTCCTAGAGCTTGCTCAAACTCACTTCCATTGAGTTGGTGATGCCATCCAACCATCTCATCCTCTGTTTTCCCCTTCTCCTGCTGCCCTCAATCTTTCCCAGCATCAGGGGCTTTTCTAATGAGTTGGCTCTTTACATCAGGTGGCAAGTATTGGAGCTTCAGCTTCAGCATCAGTACTCCCAATGAACTTTCAGCATTGGTTTCCTTTAGGATTGACTGGTTTGATCTCCTTACAATCCAAAGGACTCTCAAGAGTCTTCTCCAACACTAAAGTTTGAAAGCATCAATTCTTCGGCCTTCAGTTTTCTTTATGGTCCAACTCTCACATCCATACATGACTACTGGAAAAACCATAGCTTTGCCTTTAGGGCCTTTTGTCAGCAAAGTGACATCTCTGCTTTTTAGTGTGTGGTCTAGGTTTGTCATAGCTTATCTTCCAAGGAGCAAGCATCTATTAATTTCATAGCTGCAGTCACAGTCTGCAGTGATTTCAGAGCTCAAGAAAACTGTCTGTCACTGTTTCCACTTTTCCCCATCTATTTTCCAGGATGAACAGATAATTCTCTTTCATTCTGAGAATGCATTGACATATACAGTGTACGCTATGGATCCATAAATGTGCCATATGAACAGATCAGAAATTATACTTGGAAGTTTGAGAAACTTTTGAGAAAAACTTAAAAAATATTTTTATGTAAGTAACGACTTATAACGTATACATTTCATGTATACAGCATTATATTACCTCTTCAAGGTGCTTATGTCCAAAAGTTTTATTTCCATCTATCACTGTACACTTGACCCCTTTTACTCACTTCTCCCTCCACCTCTTTGATAACCAGTACTCTCTTTTCTATGTGTTAGTTTTTGTTTGGCTTTGGCTTGTCAATTTTATTTACTTTTTCAAATAATTACCTTAGTTTTATTGATATTTTATATTGTCTTTTTAGTAATTTATTTGTGCTCTGATTTTGTTTGCTTCTTCTACTAACTTTACACCACCTGTTATGTTTCTTGTTACTTTGGTTTAAGATTAGACTGTTCGAGATTTTCTTGTTTCTCAAGGTAGGATTTGGTAGGTTGCCATCTTCCCCCCCCCCCAGCTGTTTTTAAAATTGTCATTGACTTTTGACAATTTTAATATGTGTCATAAAGAATGTCTTTTTTTGCATCAAGGTAATTAGATGTTAACTTGCTGAATTTTTATATCTTTCCCAGGTTTGCACATTCTCAGTTACTATTTGTTAAAATAAACTCTCTGCTCTATTTCCCCTCCCTTCTCCCTCTAAGATACCCAGATATTCCCTTCCCTAAAAGTGTCAGAAAGACCTTGCAGATTTTCTTTATTTTTTTTTACTTATTTCTCTTTCTTCTACATATATCCTTTCTAGCTTTCTCTGCAAGCTCACTAGTTCTCTTTTACACAATATGCTCTATTTCCAATGCTTTCTAATAATGTATTCTTCATCTCCTTTATTAGTTACTCAGTTCCAGAATTTCTGTTTGGCTTTAGATTTTTAATCTCTTTGATAAATTTTCCCATTTGTTCATCAGTTTTATTCTGGTGCTCATTGAATTGCCGTTCTGTTTCCTTTCACTTACTGAGTTTCTTCATGACACATATTTTGAATTCCCTATCAGTTGCACTGTAGTATTCTGTGATTTTAAGTTTGGTGTCTGGAGAATTGTCCTTTTCTTGCTGTGATACAGTGTTACTGTGGTTCTTCATGGTTCTTGCTGAATTACTTCTCTGCTGGTGATCTGAAGTTTATGCTAGCAGTTGGAGTTTTTCTCTTGTTTTCCAGCAGATGGTGTGATAGCATAAGGTTTTAGTCTCTCTTAGCTGTGCTGTCTTTGGTTGGAGAGCGGCACTTCGCATCCACTCCTGTCTCTGTAAGAGGTGTGACTCCAGGTCTTCGCCATCACTTCTTGTCCTCGGGGGCTCTGGCTGTGTTGCTTCTCCCTGAGCCACTGTCGATTACCAGGACGGTGGGCTATATTCCCTGGCCTCCGGAATCCCCCGAGTTGCAGGCACAGTCTGCCACTGATTGTGGGGTAAGGGGGGTATTTGGAGGGGAGCCGGTGCTGTTCAGAAACTTCTACTGTGCCTGTTGTTTTAAGGTTTGAAGGCTCCACTACTGTGGATGGAGTTCAGGAGCCTGGGGGTGGGCATCTCAACATCTGAGCGGATGGGATCCCAGACTCCGTTGCCACCGCTGCCCTAGTTATCTGTGGCCGTGGGTGCCACAGAGGGTCGGGGGCCAGAGTCATGCGTGCTGCCTACCTGTTGCTCCTGGGTTCTCTAAAGCTGTGGGCTCGGTTGTCATGGTCAGAGGGACGGGACTGTGGGCACTTACTCAGTTGTTCCCTTGGTTGTGTTCCAATTCACTCATCTTTACAGGCACTGGTGTGTGGATTCTCCAGCATCCTGGTGTGTTGTGTAGAGGAACCTTTGTTAAGCTGTGGTTTTTTCTGTGTGTTTTTTTTTTTTTTTTACTGCTCATATATTGAAGAAATAGAAAAAGGTGGCTTTCCACTCTACACACTGCTGACTTCTTTCCTTAAGAAGAACTTCTCAAGTCAGTAAAGATGGAAATAGAAAATTCATTTACAATTAATTCATAAAAATCACGCCTTTTGAATGGAGTTTATAATACTGAATAATAACACTGTTTGGGATAAAGTCAAGTCATTCAAGTCTATAGTTTGTCAACAAAGATCACATAAGAATGAAGCACTCACTCTTTTTCAGCAACTCTACAGCCACATGAGGAAAAACATCACAGATGTAGAAATGTGCAACATAGTTTAACAATCACCATGTAGAAAATATGTATATAGAAAGTATAAAGAACAGTTGTCGAGTAACTAACCCCATTTTTATTGGTCATTCTCAAAAACACATTTGCACAGATACTCTAGAGTTGATTCCCCTTACGTTAAGCCAATATAAGTCAAATTGCAAAAATATGTTAGAAGTTACTTCCTGAGATTTCTAAGTAACCTCACTTAGATTTTGCACTATATTAATCCAGATCATATTGAACTTTATCTCTAATTCATCATGCTTAAATGAACCATCAGTTTCATATTTCAAAGTATTTAGTTGATCATCAGTAAATGTATTTACATGCAGATGTTTTAACTGTGAATAAATTAACCTAATAGAAAAAAATGTAAATCCTATGTATGTGACAGTAATAGTATTCTTGTGTAATAATTCATTTTTTATTAATATATTTATACATTCATTCCAAAATATTTGTTAGGCAGCTATCACATTATAAGCACTTTCTACAAGCTGAGTGCAAAAGAGAAATTGTCCCTGACTTTTGTGGAGTTCAGGTGTAAAGGGTAAAGTGCATAAAATAAGACACAAATAAATGTGTATCAACGCATATTTTGAAAGAGATTTATTAAAAACTTACTTTAATGTAAGTGAGGATGGAAAAATGTCCATCCTTTGTTCCTACAATGTCTTGGTTTTGGTATGCTTTACTGAGTAATCAGTCTAAAGAGGCTGAGATTAAATTCACTGAATTTGTTCATGCAGTATTAAATTAAGGCAAATATCAACAGGATTTCAAGAAACAGAATGTGGCCATACTACAATGTTGACTTCAACTCTTCCTCTCACATAGAGTTGCTGAATTTAGTAAATAAAAATACAGACTATCTATCTAATTTGGATTGCACATAACAGTTGGTTAATGTGAGTATGCACCATATGTTACACAGGACATACCTATGTGAAAAAAATTATTTGTTGTTTACCTGATATTCATATTTAAATAAACATCCTGTATTTTATCTGGTAAACTCATCCCCAGGGTCTCCAAACTAAAGTAGCTGCACAAATCACATATCATTTGGTCCTACCTTAGGAATCCAAGTGAATTTCTTTTTAAGTTTTTCCTATCAATCTTTATCTTGGTCCAGTGCATTAATCCAGTATATGTTAGCAATGCATAGACTTTTCCTTGGACTATAAGGAAATCTAGGGAAATTGTATCCTCTGTTAAAACCATGAACAGAAAATTAAGATTAACATGAATGAATTCTATGGCCAAGGTAAAGAGCATTAATCACTTCAGCCAAAGAAAGGTAAAAAAGTAGATCTATATTGGAGAGATCTCCGTACTTATTAAAGATTCTATTGTGATGCTTCTTTAAGTCCCTTATGACCATTCTGGAGGTGCAAGCTACCATGTTTTTCAAGGAAGGAAGGAAGTGATTGTCTGATTTCCAAACAAGAAATACAGACCCAGGAGTATTCATGATATCCCTGGAATGAGAGAATCAGTAAATTTGGAGAATGCCTAAGTGTTAGTGTTAATCATTCAGTTGTGTCCGATTCTTTGCAGTCCCGTAGACTGTAGCCCGCCAGGGTCCTCTGTCTGTGGGATTCTCCAGGCAAGAATACTGGAGAGGGTTGCCACTTCCTTCTCTAGGCAATCTGCTGAATCCAGGGTTTAAACCTGTGTCTCTCATGTCTCCTGCATTGCAGGTGGATTCTTTACCACTAAGCCACGAGAGCAGCTCTGGGGAACCCCTAAAGTGATATCAAATGATTCAGGAAAAATAGATTGGAAATACCTTACATAGGAACTTCCAGACAGGTGGTAGGCCTCAGAGATTCCTGTTCAGTTAATAATGGAGTCTGGTTCTTGGATTTAGAAAGCATGTATACTTTGTACTGTTTGCTCACATATTCAGCATGGCAATATTTGTTTGCCATGGAATGACATGCAAAGGAGTGTTCAGACAGGTGTCTTGTAGATGTGTAGAAACTCGGGCCATCACTTCCTGTTTGTGAGAGACTCCTTGAGAAGGCTAGGTCATATCATGATCAGAACTGTCTAGTAGGGGACGAAATACTTAGTGGTCACTATAATTTGAGGTACATGAAACACTGGAAATATTTCTCCAGATGTTTTCCTTAATAAGGGGCAATACACAAAGATCACTCATGCCCTCCCTCCCCTGTTTCTGTCAGGGTCTAAGATATTTCCTATCCATTGACAAGTTTGTTGTTCCCTCTCTAAATCACTAAATTTATTTCTCATTCAAATAGCTAATTTTTCACAATCATCCCCTACTTACACCTACATTTGGTCTGAATAGATCAGTTATGATTATTTGGAAGGGTGTTTCTGTAAATCATTCAGAGATCCATTGTGACTAGTGTAGGAGGAAAACTCAGTGAGCAGTGCACTCAAGATGCTATCTTCATGATCTAAGACCATTCAATCCACCAAGACAATCAGTAGAAGAACCAGAATTATGTTTGAACCTTGTAAGGCCCCTTTAGGCTGGGCTGCCACTAGTAAGATGTAGCAACCCGGCCAGTTTGGGGATGCTGTTAAATAAAAGGTTGCTATTAAATACATCCTATCCTAGACTGAAAATTTGGAATCCCAGATTTTCAAAACTGATTTAGATAACTCATCACCAATTTTGTTCTAATAAATAATTAGGAAGGAATCTGGAAATAAATTATTTCTGTGGACATCCAAATTAGATGACTAAACTACCTGACCTAGATATGTTAATTGAGTTCAAGTCAGGGTTCATTTTAGTTCCTTTTGAATCATGGAGCATGTCAGCTCCCTTGAAATCTTTGACCATGGTTGTGTTGTTTTTGCAGTGAAAGGCATGCACTGGTCAGATTGAAAGCAGCACTGGTTGCTAAAAGCATGACTTTTTCCTTTCAGGGCTATAATAATATGCCAGAGTTAACTGGTCAGACTGAACCAGTGACACTATAACCTAGAAAACAAGTCTGTAGCAATGAACTCTAAGAAAGTGTAAAAGTTCTGATGAAGTTTTCTGTCATGACTCAACAGGAACCATGTGCCATACAGTGTGGCCTCCAGAGCCACAGCAAGTGGCTCACAGATGAGAATCTAAGTGCTGTGTAAATAATTCTTATCTTCAGCCCTCCACCCCAAAAAACTTCCCCAGCCCTAGTGTTTAAATCAGACAAGAACTGAAGAAATGTTATAAAAATGTGACAGCAGGGGGGCGGTCCTAAGATGGCAAAGGAATAAGACAAGGAGACCACTTTCTCCCTCACAAATTCATCAAAAGATCATTTGAACGCTGAACAAATTCCACAAAATGACTTCTGAATGCTGGCAGAGGACAATACGCACCCAGAAAGGCAGCCCATTCTCTTTGAAAGGAGGTAGGACAAAATATAAAAGATAAAAAGAGAGACAAAAGAGTTAGGGAAGGAGATCGGTCCTGGGGAGGGAGTCATGAAGGAGGGGAAGTTTCCAAACACCAGGAAACCCTATCACTGGTGGGTCTGTGGGAAGTTTCAGAATCTCAGACGACAACATAACCGGGAGGGGAAAAAAAAAAAAAACCACAGATTACGCACCTAACCACAACTCCCTGAGAAGTAGCCCAGACGCTCACATCCGCCAGCAGTGAGCGGAAACTGAACAGGGAGGTGTGGACTGCATGCTTAGGGTAAGGACCAGACCAGAATGCCCTTAGGACAAGCTGAAGGAGCTAACATGAGACAACAACCCAAACTGTGGGATAGCCAAAGAGAGAAAGGGGGAAGAAAAAAAAAAAAGAGAGCGAGAGAGAGAACTTTCCCACGTAAAGCTCTAAGGCACAACCTGACCCACTCCCAAAACAAAGGACTAAGCGAATACCAGAGGAGAGCTAGCCAGCTGTGGACCGGCCCCTCCCCCAGCCAGAGGCAGAGAGACAGGTGGGTGACAGCCAAAGCCAGAAGGCGAGGGGCAATCTCGGCCCCAGAGATGGCACCCTCCACCAAACTGTGAGCAGGCTTCCAGTTGGTAACCAAGTCTTCCTGGGATCCTGGATGGTTGACAGCCACCTAGAGGGTCGCAGTCAGAGATCAGCTCCCTAGAGGAGACACATTGTACACCTGAGACTGCGCTACCACTGTGCACCCAGGAAACCAAGCAGCTGGGATGGGGGAGATGATAAGATGCACTGCACCTGGGGAGTGTGTACTCGCCAATCACCTGGTCGCCTGAGCTAGCTGCTCAGACCTGGGAAGGGCACAAAACGCAGGCCCAACCAAGCCTGTGACTTGGTGGAGTACCCGAGAACCTGAACCTGAGTGACTTAAACCTGGGAAGTGCACACAACCCAGGGCCCGCTTTAGGCAGTTACCCTGCAGAGCAACCTGGAGCCTGAGCAGTGTAGACCGGGAAAGCACACACGCCAAGAGTAGGGGCAAACCCAGTGTGGTCCAGACACTGTGAGCACTCCCCTCACAGGCCAGTGATATTTGTTTGCAGTATTCCTTCCTCTCTGCAGCACAGTTGAAGAAGTGAGCCTAAATAAATGAGCACCTTTGCCCCTTTGTGTCAGGGCAGAAATTACACACTGAAGAGACTTGCAAACAGAGGAAGCCAAAATAAACAATGAAGAGGGAACGGCTTTGGGAGAGACAGGTGCAACAGATTAAAATCCTGTAGTTAGCACTGACTACATTGGAAGGAGCATATAGACCTTGAGAAGAAGCATAAGCTGGAACAAGGAACTATCTGAAACTGAACTGACCCCACACTGCCCTCAACAACTCCAGAGAAATTTTTAGATATATTTTATTTTTTAATTTTTTTTTATTTTTAAGTTCTTTATTACACCTTTAATTTTCATTTTTAAAACATACTATTACCTTCCCAAAAAAAGACCCTATTTTTAAAGCAAATTTCATATATATATTTATTTATAATTTTTGTGATTTTGGTTTTCTTTTTAATATTGTATTTTTGAGAGTCTAACCTATACTCTAGATTTTTAATCTTTGGTTTTGGTATTTGTTATCAAGTTTGTACCTTTAAGAATCCAATCTTCAGTACCCATTGTTACTTAGGAGTGTGATTACCAGCTTGCTTGCTCTCTCCCCTTTGACTCTCCTTTTTCTCCCTCATGTCACCTCTATCTCCTCCCTCCCACTTCTCTTCTCTACTTAACTCTGTGAATATTTTTGGGTGTTCCGGGCTGTGGAGAACACTTACAGAACTGATTACTGGCTATATTGGTCTCTGTCCTTTTGACTCCCCCTCCTTTCCTCCTGGTCACCTCTATCTCCTTCCTCCATCTTCTTTTCTCTATGTAACTCCATGAACCTCTCTGAGTGTTCTAGACTGTAGAGAGCACATAGGGAATTGATTACTGGCTAGACTGCTCTCTTCCCTTTTGATTCCCCCTCTTCTCCTCCTGGTCACCTCTGTCTCCCTCATCCCTCTTCTCTTTTCCATGTAACTCTGAACCTCCCTGGGTGTTCCTCACTGTGGAGACTTGTTTCACCATTAACCTAGATGGTTTATCATCAGTGCTATATTGATGAAGAAGTCTTGAGGCTACTGTAAGAATAAGACTGAAAGCCAGAGGCAGGAGGCTTAAATCCAAATCTTGAGAACACCAGAAAACTGACTCCAGGGGACATCAATCAACAAGAGCTCATCCAAAAGCCTCCATACCTACATTGAAACCAAGCTCCACCCAAGAGCTAACAAGTTTCAGAGCAAGACATACCAAGCTAATTCTCCAATAATGCAGGAACATAACACTGAGCATTAAAATACAGGAGGCCAAAAGTCACACCAAACCCACAAATATCTCAAAACTCATTACTGGACACTTCATTGCACTCCAGAGAGAAGAGATCCAGATCCACCCACCAGAACACCGACCCAAGCTTCCCTAATCAGGAAACCTTGACAAGCCACTTGTCTACCACCACCCACAGGCAGGAACCTCCACAATAAAGAGTATCCACAAACTTCCAGCATACAGAAAGGCTACCCCAAACACAGCAATCTAAACAAGATGAAAAGGCAGAAAAATATTCAGCAGGTAAAGGAACATGATAAATGCCCACCAAACCAAACAAAAGAGGAGGTGATAGGGAGTCTACCTGAAAAAGAATTCAGAATAATGATAGTAAAAATGATCCAAAATCTTGAAAACAAAATGGAGTTACAGATAGATTGTCTGGAGACAAGGACTGAGCAGATGCAAGAAATGTTTAACAAGGACCTAGAAGAAATTTTAAAAAAAGTCAATCAATAATGAATAATGCAATAACTGAGATCAAAAGCAGTCTGGAGGGAACCAACAGTAGAATAACTGAGGCAGAAGATAGGATAAGTGAGGTGGAAGATAGAATGGTGGAAATAAATGAAGCAGAGAGAAAAAAAGAAGAATTAAATGAGGACAACCTCAGAGACCTCTGAGACAATGTTAAATGCCCCAACATTCGTGTCATAGAGGTGTCTCAGAAGAAGAGAAAAAGAAAGGTCATGAGAAAATACTTGAGGAGATAATAGTTGAAACTTCCCCAAAATGTGAAAGGAAATAGCTAACCAAGTCCAAGAAACCCAGAGAGTCCCAAATAGGATAAACCCAAGGCAAAACACCCGAAGACACATATTAATCAAATTAATGAAGATCAAACACAAAGAACAAATATTAAAAGCAGCAAGGGGAAAACAACAAATAACACACAAGGGGGTTCCCATAAGGATAACAGCTGATCTTTCAATAGAAACTGTTCAGCCCAGAAGGGAATGGCAGGGCATATGTAAAATGATGAAAGGGAAAAACCTACAATCCAGATTACTGTACCCAGCAAGGATCTCATTCAGATATGAAGGAGAAATCAAAAGCTTTACAGACAAGCAAAAGCTCAGACAATTCAGCACCACTAAACCAGCTCTTCAACAAATGTTAAAGGATTGTCTCTAGACAGGAAACACAGAAAAGGTTTATAAACTCGAACCCAAAACAACAAAGTAAATGGCAATGGGATCATACTTATCAATAATTACCTTAAATGTAAATGAGGTGAATGCCCCAACCAAAAGACAAAGACTGGCTGAATGGATACAAAAACAAGACCCCTATATATACTGTCTAGACCCACCTCAAAAAAGGGACACATACAGACTGAAAGTGAAGGGCTGGAAAAAGATATTTCATGCAAATGGAGATCAAAAGAAAGCAGGAGTAGCAATACTCAGATATTGAAATAAAGGCAGTGAAAAGAGACAAAGAAGGACACTACATGATGAACAAAGGATCAATCCAAGAAGAAGATATAACAATTATAAATATATGCACCCAACATAGGAGCACTGCAATATGTAAGACAAATGATAACAGGTATGAAAGGGGAAATTAACTGTAACACAATAATAGTGGGAGATTTTAATACCCCACTCACACTTATGGATAGATCAACTCAACAGAAAATCAGCAAGGAAACACAAACTTTAAATGATGCAATGGACCAGTTAGACCTAATTGATATCTATAGAACATTTCATCTCAAAACAATGAATTTCACCTTTTTCTCCAGTGCACTTGGAACCTTCTCCAGGACAGATCACATCCTGGACCATACCTTGGTAAAATCAGAAAGATTGAAATCATTTCAAGCATCTTTTCTGATCACAATGCAGTAAGATTAGATGTCAACTACAGGGAAGAATAAAAAAAAACTATTAAAAATACAAACATATGGAGGCTAAACAACACGCTTCTGAATAACCAGCAAATCACAGAAGAAATCAGAAAAGAAATCAAACTTTGCATAGAAATGAATGAAAATGAAAACACAACAATCCAAAACCTGTGAGATTCAGTAGAGGGGAAGGTTCATAGCAATAAAAGCTTACTTCAAGAAACAGGAGTAAAATCAAATAAATAACCTAATTCTACACCTAAAACAACTAGAAAAAGAAGAAATGAAGAACCCCAGGGTTAGTAGAAGGAAAGAAATCATAAAAATTAGGGAAGAAATAAATGAAAAAGAAAGAAAGGAGACCATAGCAAAAATCAACAAAGCTAAAAGCTGGTTCTTTGAGAAGATAAATAAAATAGACAAACCATTAGCCAGACTTGTCAAGAAAAAAAGGGAGAAGAATCAAATCAACAAAATTAGAAATGAAAATGGAGAAACCACAACAGACAACACAGAAATACAAAGGATCATAACAGGCTACTATCAGCAACTATGTGCCAACAAAATGGACAACTTGGAAGAAATAGATGAATTCTTAGAAAAGTATAACTTTCCAAAACTGAACCAGGAAGAAATAGAAAATCTTAACAGACCCATCAAAAGTACAGAAATCAAAACTGTAATCAGAAATCTTCCAACAAACAAAAGCTCAGGACCAGGGCTTCACAGCTGAATTCTACCAAAATTTTAGAGAAGAGCTAATACCTAACCTACTCAAATTCTTCCAGAAAATTGAAAGGAATGTAAACTTCCAAACTCATTCTATGAAGACACCATCACCCTAATACCAAAACCAAAGATGCCACAAAAAACAAAAGTACAGGCCAATATCACTGATGAACATAGATACAAAAATCCTTAACAAAATTCTAGCAAACAGAATCCAACAACATATTAAAAAGGTCATACATCATGACCAAGTGGGCTTTATCCCAGGGATGCAAGGATTCCTCAGTATTCTCAAATCAATCAATGTGATACACCACATTAACAAGCTGAAAGATAAAAACCATATGATTGTCTCAATAGATGTAGAGGAAGCCTTTGACAAAATTCAACATCTGTTTATGATAAAAACCCTCCAGAAAGTATGCATATAAGGAACATACCTTAACACAATAAAAGCCATATATGATAAACCCACAGCAAACATTATCCTCAATGGTGAAAAATTGAAAGCATTTCCCCTAAAGTCAGGAACAAGGCAAGGTGCTCACTCTCACCACTACTATTCAACATAGTTTAGGAAGTTTTAGCCACAACAATCAGAGAAGAAAAAGAAATAAAAAGAATCCAGATTGGAATAGAAGTAGTAAAACTCTCACTGTTTGCAGATGACATGATCCTTTACATAGAAAACCCTAAGGACTCCACCAGAAAATTACTAGAGTTGATAAATGAATATAGTAAAGTTGCAGGATATAAAATTAACACACAGATATCCCTTGCATTCCTATACACTAACAATGAAAAAACAGAGAAATTAAGGAAACAATTCCATTTGCCATTGCAACAAAAAGAATAAACTACTTAGGAATAAATCTAACTGAAGAAACAAAAGAACTATATATAGAACATTATAAAACACTGATGAAAGAAATCATAGATGACACAAATAGGTGGAGAAATATACCATGTTCATGGATCGGAAGAATCAATACAGTGAAAATGAGTATACTACCCAAAGCAATCTATAGGTGCAATGCAATACCTATCAAGATACCAATGGCATTTTTCAGAGAACTAGAACAAACAGTTTCACAATTTGTATGGAAATACAAAATACCTTGAATAGCCAGAGCAATCTTGAGAAAGAAGAATGGAACTTCAGACTATACTACAGAGTTACAGTCATCAAGACAGTGTAGTACTGGCACAAAGACAGAAATATAGATCAATGGAACAAAATAGAAAGCCGAGAGATAAATCCACACAACTATGGACACCTTATCTTTGACAAAGGAGGCAAGAATATACAATGGAGAAAAGACAATCTCTTTAACAAGTGGTGCTGGGAAAGCTGGTCAACCACTTATAAAAGAAAGAAACTAGAACACTTTCTAACACCATACAAAAAATTCAAAATGGATTAAAGATCTAAATGTAAGACCAGAAACTATAAAACTCCTAGAGGAAATCATAGGCAAAACACTCTCTAACATAAATCACAGCAGGATCCTCTATGACCCACCTCCCAAAGTAATGGAAATAAAAGCAAAAATAAACAAATGGGACCTAATTAAACTTAAAAGTTTTTGCATAATGAAGGAAACTATAATCAAGGTGAAAAGACAGCCTTCAGAATGGGAGAAAATAATAGCAAATGAAGCAACTGACAAATAATTAATCTCAAAAATATACAAGCAGGTCCTGTATCTCAGTTCCAGAAAAAATAAATGACCCAATCAAAAAATGGGCCAAAGATCTAAACAGACATTTCTCCAAAGAAGACATACAGATGGTTAACAAACACATGAAAAAATGCCCAACATCACTCATTATCAGAGAAATGCACATCAAAACCACAATGAGGTACCATGTCACGCTAGTCAGAATGGCTGCTATCAAAAAGTCTACAAACAATAAATGCTGGAGAGGATGCAGAGAAAAGGGAATCCTCTTACACTGTTGGTGGGAATGCAAACTAGTACAGACACACTATAGAGAACAGTGTAGAGATTCCTTGAAAAACTGGAAATAGAACTGCCATATGACCCAGCAGTCCCATTACTGGGCATACTCACCAAGGAAACCACAATTGAAAGAGACACATGTACCCCAATGTTCATTGCAGCACTGTTTATAATAGCCAGGACATGGAAGCAACCTAGATGTCCACCGGCAGAAGAATGGATAAGAAAGCTCTGGTATATATACGTAATGGAATATTACTCAGCTATTAAAATGAATGCATTTGAATCAGTTCTAATGAGGTGGATGAAACTGGAGCCTGTTATACAGAGTGAAGTAAGAATGAAAAACACCAATACAGTATATTAACACATATATATGGACTTTAGAAAGATGGTAATGGTGACCCTATATGCAAGACAGCAAAAGAGACACACATGTAAAGAACAGACTTTTGGACTCAGTGGGAGAAGGTGAGGGTGGGATGATTTGAGAGAATAGCATTGAAACATGTATATTATCATATGTGAAATATATCGCCAATCTTGGTTCAATGCATGAGACAGAGTGCACAGGGCTGGTGCACTGGGATGACCCTGAGGGATGGGATGGGGAGGGAGGTGGGAGGGGGGTTCAGGATGGGGAACACATGTACACCCATGGCTGATTCATGTGAACATATGGCAAAAACCACCACAGTATTGTAAAGTAATTAGCCTCCAATTAAAATTAATTAATTAATTAAAAAAAATTACAGATGTTACCAAAAGCCCCTCTATAGGGGGTGCCCAAGTTTTCATTCCCACAAAATACATGAGAGTGACTGTTTCCCCACAAAAACAAAACAAAACAAAACATTGTGACAGCAAAATGCTCCAGATTAAGATGGAGTTCTCAAACAAGTCAACTTTTGGCAGGAGTTGCAATTCTTGAATGTACTGTTAGATCTTCCATCAAAAACGTTTTTTTGTGTCCAGTTTGTAATGATAAGTTCCTCATGTATCTCTAGTCAGAAGAGGCTAGCATTGGTGGGCCCAGATACGCTTGAATTAGAATGGATTGTTTACAGGTGAAGTGCCTGAGCTTAAGAAACCTGAACATTTTGTAATGCCAGTTAACATGCCAACTCCTTGGTCTGGAGGGAGACACTTTTCTTTTATCGTACAATAAATATGCCTGTCCTTTGTGCCACAGGAACACACTGTATGAATCATCCAAGGCCGTTTGCTATAAGATTTTTCTTGAAGAGATAGTTTGGTCCAAAGTCTTGCATGTTATGACAGAAACAAAGGTTAGCAAGATGTGAAGAAACACGAGTTGTAGAGAATTATCTCCCAAAATACCATTCTCATGGTACCATGAATGCCATAGAAGCAAGATTAAATGACTTATTAAACAGTTTATTGCTTCATAAATGTGTTGTCAGTATCTTGTTACCCTGAGTATATTCATTATTTTCAGTAGCTTGCATATACCAGACTCTTACTCTGGGTCTCTTGCTGTAAGGATTAAAATGCAAGAGGGTTGTAGTAGGTTCTTACTACAGCCTAAATCGTGATACTGAGAAAATAGAAAAGTAATTAAGGAAATCTATACATCAGCTTGGAACATGATATTACCTTGAAGGCTACTACTTAAAAATAAATTATCACATATACACAGCAGATCATTGAGCAAGGATATCCTATCACAGTATTTCTGTATAACTTGTTACAGTCAAGTTTTCCTGCTATTCTTTTATACTCTTGGCCATTTTATGCATATATACAGTTGTCCAGTATCTGAGTTTCAAGCATGTGAGTTTTCACACTAGCCTTGTAATTTTATTTTGCTTCATATTTCATAAGTTTTATACTTTAAGCAAATATAAAAATTTGAAATATAGCTCTGAGAATTGTTTAGAAATGAAAAAACTAAACTATGATGTTAAAATGATTTAATATGGCTTTGTAGATAGGAATAAAGGGTGAGAGTGATACATTTCTTGTGAAAATTGAAAAATAGTTTGATGACATTAACAAAGCTAATATTTATTGGTAACTTTTAATGTTTTATGTACATTAGTATGTATTTCCCATCTTAATTATTTACCACAACACTATGAATTGGCTATTACTTTTGTATTTTAAAAATGAATAAACTGGGTATATAGTTAGATGAATGAAAGGATAAGATTAGTGGGAGGGTATATGGTCAAATGTATAGGTGAGTTAGGGGTAAGTGAATGTATGTGTGGGTTTGTAGACAGGCAGATAAATGAATGGATGGCTACAAGGATGGATGGATGAATTGCATAGGTTGGTGAGTGGATGGATGGGTGGGTGAATGGATGGGTGGATGGCTAGGGGAGTGGACCAGTGGATGAGTGGGTTGGTGGAAAGAAGGAAGAATAGAAGAATGGAAGAATGGATGTCTGGGAGGGTGAATGGTGGGGGGCTGTGTGGGCACATAGATGGTAGGTGGGTGAGAGTAGATGGATAAATTGATTCTTCTCAAAGATGTTGTGTCTTTAAATAAAGTTGCCAATTGGTGGTTCCCTAGCTGAGTACGACAACTAGCATGTCTTATTTGACTAACTCCATGCTCTTAAACACTGGCTCTCAATCTTAGCTAAGCATTAGAATCAATTGGGGAACTTACAAAAATCCTCCTGCTCAGGCACCATCACCACATCAATTGTGTTACAGCCTCTGGGGATGACACCTGATGTCACTATTTTTTAAAATTCTCTGATTCGAATACAGCCAAACTTGTGAATCAATATAAGTACAAAGGAAGAAAATAAAGTAAATGAAGAGATTAAAAGACTTTTCAAATGTAGTTTTGTGTGATTCCAAAGTGAAAGTGAAAGTCATTCACTTCTGTCCAACTCTTTGCGACCCCATGGACTATAGGGTCCATGGAATTCTCCAGGCCAGAATACTGTAGTGGGTAGCCGTTCCCTTCTCCAGGGGATCTTCCCAACCCAGGGATTGAACCCAGGTCTCCATCATTGCAGGCAGATTCATTACCAACTGAACCACCAGTGAAGCTCCTGACTCCAAAATGTATGCTAGTAGTGCTTTCCTATCTATATATATGTATATACACACACACACACATACATTTATAAATTTAAAAAATTTTATGATTTCAGTAAATATAAGTATCATTTTTTAAAACATTGCTTAAATACATTTTATTTCATTCAATAGTTGATAATCAATTCTTCAAACATGATTTTCATGCCACATTAATCAACATTTATTTTCATTTTAATAAACAGAAAATCATGCAACCTAAATAAAAATAAAAGAGGTAATTTTTAGAATAACAATTATAAGAATAATTGTCATTTCAGTGATGCAGGGCTCAGAAGGAATCTTTAATGCACCTAAACTTTAACTGCCAGAAACTGTGCTTCTCAGGTTAAATATCAATACAGAGAATCTGATTTCCAAACATGGATCAAGTATCCCTCTGCTTTTAACAGCTGGGAAACTAGGAAACAGAGAGGAAACATAGATGCCAGGCAAGCACTTCATTACTTTGATCAACATTCTCATTCAGAGAAAGGCTGAGTATATATTCTAATAATGTCTGTTGTATAAATATTCATGTAATATAGGGAAAACTTAGAATAAGCAAAAGAGCAAACACGGATATGATCAGAAGTATCCTATAAAAATGTAACAAATAGTTATTTTGAAATAAGAGTTTCAGTTGTTATCTCTATTGGAGAAGGAAATGGCAACCCACTCCAGTGTTCTTGCCTGGAGAATACCAGGGATGGCAGAGCCTATGGCAGCCATCTATGGGGTCACACAGAGTCGGATATGACTGAAGCGACTTAGCAGCAGCAGCAACTACTGCAGGAAGACAAGATTGTTTTAAAAGTAATCTTGTAGTAAAAGAAATAGGTCTACAAGCTGTATTAAAAAACCAGTACAGGTGATTAAAGGACTGAGTATTCATGATCTTAGGATGCCCTCATGCTGCCACTGAACCAACTGCAATGTCTACATTCCTATTTCAAAACAGAAGATTAAAAAATAATAATAATAACAATGGGCCAATTGACTTCAATGGAATTGTTTTGTATCTTGGATGATTAACTGTATCCTGATTTTTCAGATCTTCAGTACACATAACCTGTGTCTGTCTGCTCATATAGACCTGAAATAAGTGGATTTTTAAAATTTTGGAAAAATGTTAAAAATTACTATCAAATATGTTGTTATAATCCTTGTATGAGTCAACTGAATTGAATGCTGATTTTAGGACCATACTATCTGGGTTCAGGTATTTTTTCTTCCTTTGACAATGTTTGTTTGGACAATATATACATATATATTATCACTTTGTGCCTGAGTTTCTTCATCTCTAAATTGGGATGATAACGGTACTATTTTAAAGATGTATTGTAGGTACAGATTTTGTTTCTAAAAAAATTTCACTATAAAGTACTTATTTTATTTCCTGAGGAACTTTGTGGAGCTTCTAGTTCTTAGAAATGGAATGCATTTAATCCAACTATATGCATAAGAATAGCTTTTTTCAAATTCAATCATGAAGACTAGAGAATAAAATGTATAATAACTCTCGTGGTTCCTCGAGGAAAGGTATATTTATTTCGATTGACTGAATCTCCCAGAGGGCATAGCAGAATACTGAATTCATTTGCTAGATTTTAAGAAGCCCTCAACACGAGGCATTTTAAGAATTTCCCTCTTACTTTGTAACTGAAAAAGTAACTTGGAAGGGGAAAACTTGAATTCCTTGAATACTTGACTGGAAAACTGGAGATCACAAATTAAACAAGTAATCATATTTGTTCCTTAAATCCTGCTCCAAAATTATTGCTTAATATTAATCTTTTGTAGTAAACATACTAGTTTAAAGGAAACTGAGAAAAGCTTGTTTTTCCCCATGCCATAGGTTTAGTTTCTATAATGTAACCTAGTACATGACAGGCACTTGGTAAATATTTGTCAAACAGATAAATTAATTAATCTTTGAAGTTCCAAAGTTTTATAAATAAGTAGAGCACGTATTAGAAAATCCAGTTATAAACAGCTAATTTCAAGTATAAATTTTCATAATCCTTACACTTATTTCTTTGAAGTCAACATTTTTTATCATAAAAATATAATGATAAAATAAGTAAAGGGCTTATGTTTCATAAGTTTTAAATATATTTATACACATATGCAGATATTTAATTAACTTTATGGACAAATAAAATATCTTGAAATAATTTGCTGAAAAATCATAAAACATCCTCCAGTATTTTACACAATATTCACGGCATATTTGATCCATGATAGCATATATTTAAATATTATGTTTTTGAATATTTATGTAGAATATTCCCAATGACAAATTTTAATATTGACCTTTTTTCAGAAAGCAAAAAATTAATTATCTAAATGCAAACACCATAATTTCCAAGTATAATACAAATATTATTTTAATGTCAATTTAATGGTTCATTGTCATGATTATTCTTTGAAATGAGATAATCTTTGTAAAACATTATTAATTATTACTAAATTAATTTCATGAAGAGCCACAGCAGACAACCCAAGACAGTATGGATTGAAAACATGTTTGGAATATAATTTTATTTATTTTATATATAAGTGGGTAATAGAATGTGTAAAAAATACTTGCTCCTACAAGGAAAGCTATGACTAACTTAGTGTATTAAAAAGGAGAGGTATCACTCTGCCCACAAAGGTCCATATCGTCAAAGCTATGGTTTTTCCAGTAGTTATGTACAGATGTGAGATTTGGACCATTAAGAACTGATGTTTTTGAATTGTGGTGCTGCAGAAGGCTCTTATGAGTCTCTTGGACTGCAAGGAGATCAAACCAGTTGATCCTGAAGGAAATCAACCCTGACTATTCATTGGAAGGACTCATGCTGACGCTCCAATATTTTTGGCCACCTGATGCAAAGAGCCAACTCATTAGAAAAGACTCTGATGCAGGAGGAGAAGGTCACAACAGTGGACTAGATGGATGGATGGCATCACTGACTCAATAAACATGAATTTGAGCAAACTCTGGGAAGTAGTGGAGAACAGAGGAGACTTGTGTGCTATAGTCCACAGGGTCACAGTCTGACATGACTTACTGACTGAAAAACAATGAGAGCCAGGTCAACCATATGTTATTATTCATAACTATACAAATATATTTATTATACTTTGTTGAACACTCCTTCAAATAGGATAACAAATTATTAGCATTATACAAATAAATAAAGATAGGTTCTTAGGTTATCTGACTCTGTATCCTCACTTTAAGGAAAATACACCCAAAAGCCTGATAAATACTGATTGATCACAGCAGATTTTGACTGTGAGAATCAGCTTAGCAACATGTCTGGCTACAAAGGAATATGAAATTTAGTGATTATCCTACATGATGTACCATTAATGTTTACTTATTAATTTCTCTGTCCTACAAGTATTATCACTGCCTCTGCAGGATACAATGTGTCCTGAGTGGTCAGCTGCTTGTCCTGAGGGAGAATGCCATATCAAGAACACCGAATCTAAGGTTGAACATTTCTCAGTGGCAATAATTAGATAAGTCATGGTAAGGGTAGCCCTTTCTGTCTGACCATGGGTAGCTTCTACATACACTGCCATGACTGCTCTGTACCTTCCTAAACTTACAGCTTCTCCTTAAGATGAACAGCTCAAAATGTAGTCGTTTGGTGGTACTATTATGTAATCATCACTCTTGTCTAGTTCCAAAATGTTTTCATTACTCTAGTAGAAAATCACATATTCGATTTGCAGTCAATCCCTACACCTTCCTCCTTCCAGCCCTTAGAAACCATCTAACTGGTTTCTGTCTCTAACCTATTCTGGATATTCATATAAGTGGAATCATACAATATATGGCTTTTTGTGTCTATCTTTTATCATTTAACATAATAGTTTCAAGTTTCATCCACACTGCAGCACATACCAGTACTTCATTACATTATTTGATCAGTAATGTTCCATTGTATTGCTAACCAAACTTTTAGAAATGGATACCTGATTGAAATAAAAAAGTTGTTTTTTTGGGATTAGGACTGCAATCCAGATTTGAAAAGCACTTGAATTATCTTCTGCCAGACTGAAAAATGGGGACAGGTTTATACAGGCAAAAAAACCACAAGGTTGCAGTTAGTTACACAGATTGTTTATCAAGAATTATAACTGGAGGTGACAAAAAGTAAGAGGTAAGCATATCTGTTAATTAAGGGTCAGCTGGGGCCCATATTGTTGCATAGTTAGAAGAGGAAACCTTGAGACTCTAAGGTTGAGGCTGGCTGGTATTCTGAATATGGCTGGTGGTGTCCTTCTATCTGGTATAGTTCAAACAAAGTTCAAGTTCTCAGTGGCAGAGATGTGATTGAGGCCAGATTTTCCATGGCCATCAGATTCTATTTGTGTATGAGTGAATTGTGAGTGGGCTTTACAGGTGACTCAGATGGAAAAGAAACTGCATGCAATGCAGGAGACCTGGGTTCAATCCCCGGGTTGGGAAGATATCCTGCAGAAGGGAATGGCTAATGATCAAATTGCCAACATTTGTTGGATCATCAAAAAAGCAAGAGAGGTCCAGAAAAAACATCTACTTCTGTTTATTGATTATGCCAAAGTCTTGACTGTGTGGATCACAACAAACTGGCAAATTCTTAAGGAGATGGGAATACCAGACCACCTTACTGCCTCCTGAGAAATCTGTATGCAGGTCAAGAAGCAATAGTTAGAACTGGACATGGAACAGCAGACTAATTCCAAATCAGGAAAGAAGTACATGAAGGCTGTATATTGTCACCCTGCTTATTTAACTTATATGCAGAGTACATCATGAGAAATGCTGGGCTGGAGGAAGCACAAGCTGGAATCAAGATTGCTGGGAGAAATATCAATAACCTCAGATATGCAGATAATACTATCCTTATGGCAGAAAGTAAAGAAGAACTAAAGAGCCTCTTGATGAAAGTGAAAGAGAAGAGTGAAAAATTTGGCTTAAAACTCAACATTCAGAAAACTAAGATCATGGCATCCGGTCCCATCACTTCAAGGCAAATAGATAGGGAAATAATGGAAACAGTGAGAGACTTTATTTTTGGGGGGCCCCCAAATTACTGCAGATGGTGACTGCAGCCATGAAATTAAAAGATGCTTGCTCCTTGGAAGAAAAGCTATGACCAACCTAGACAGCATATTAAAAAGCAGAGATACTTTGCCAATAAAGGCCTGCCTTGTCAAACTGTGGTTTTTCCAGTAGCCATGTATGAATGTGAGAGTTGGACTGTAAAGAAAGCTGAGCACCAAAGAATTGATGCTTTTTGAACTGTGGTGTTGGAGAAGACTCTTGAAAGTCCCATGGACTGTAAGGAGATCCAACCAGTCCATCCTAAAGGAAATCAGTCCTAAGCATTCACTGGAAGTGCTGAGGCTGAAGCTGAAACTGCAATACTTTGGCCACCTGATGTGAAGAACTGGCTCATTCAAAAAGACCCTGACGCTGGGAAAGACTGAAGGTGGGAGGAGAAGGGGACGACAGAGGATGTCATCCTCTGATGGTTGGATGGCATCACTGACTCAGTGGACATGATTTTGAGCAAGCTCTGGGAATTGGTGATTGACAGGGAAGCCTGACAAGCTGCAGTCATGGGATCACAAAGAATCGGGCATGACTGAACTACTGAATTGACTGACCTGACTTACAGAATTGTGGTTACTACATTATAATTTCAATTTGGCATCAGCATGTGTATACTATTAAAGTAATTAAACAAGGAGGATATGAAATATATGTTTCCCTCCTCTAATCTGTCTTTTATTACAGTTGCCTTAGCCTAAAACTTGGGTTGAGGGAAAATTATTTTTCCTCCCCTCCACTGGCAAGTCTGCTTGTTTTGGCCTTTCAGCCCCAGTATTTTCCCTAGGCTTACATTTCTAAAAGCATAAATCATATATTTCTTTTCATTAAAAGCTTCCAATAGCTTCCGATAAGTCTAGAATTGAATCCACTGTTTTCATTATATCTCTCAAAATGCTAAATGATCTGACATCTATCCCCCCCTTGAGCTGACTTATGCAACACTAATGCGTGTGGCACTTCCAGCCACACAGACTATCTTCTTGTACCAAACCTGCCAGTCCCTTACTGATTTAGGTCCTTTACACTTGTTACATCTTCCTTCTTCCTTTTACAGTTTCAAATGGCTCATGTTTTTATGTCATTTGTGTCACAATTTCAATTTTACTTCCTCAAAGAGAGCTTCAATGATAACTCTTTATAAAATAGCATTCCATCTCCACCAGTCTCTCCTATTTTCCCTCCAGTATTTAACAACAGTTGACATTTTTCTGTTTAATCATATTTTTTTCTTGTTTATAACTTGTTTATTTCACCAGACCATAGCTCATGAGACAAAGGACTTTATCACACTTTTATTAATAACTAAAAGAGTGACTGTCACATGGAAAATACCAAATAATTGTTTAAGAATAATTCATTTACTAATTTTAAAACCACTCTTGAACTCTATTTCAATATATTTCAATTTACATTTTAAACCAATATTTATGATAAGAAATAGTATACTTAAAGTGCAGCTTTTTATTATTGACAACAAAATGGTTGTCTCTAGACAGTTCAGAGAAAGAGAAATGAAATCATGTTTCAGTTTATAATAATATACTTTTTCCACTTGTAATAAAAAATGAAAATCTAAACCATAAAATATCCTATTTCTTACCTATCAGCATGGCAGAAATCCAAGTGTGACAATATGGGTTCTTGGTGAACACTGAGGAAATTAGAATATGCAACACATTCATGCTGGGAATGCAAAATGATTTAACCTTTATGAAAGGCAGTCTGCTAATAACCAGCCAAATTGTTTATACACATGTTTAATGGCATCTACTCTATTTGTAATGACTACAGAGTAGCAAGAGTCCAAATGTACTTCACTAGAGGCTGGATCAGATTCCTATGATACATTCATAAAACAAGTACAAGGAAAAAGCACAACCATGAGACAAAGAAATATTTGTGTAAACTATTATGAAATGATAACCAGGATATTTAATTAAGTGATGAGAAGAAAAATATAAATAAAGCAAAGTTTATTATGCTTTAATTATTCTGATAAAGTTAGCCATAAATACAAATTTGATTACAAGAATATGAAAAAATAAATCATGAAATAAAAGAGATTTGGATGGAGGATACTATGAAAGATGTTGGACCTCTTTAATTATAGTTTTTTAAACAACTGTATATAAATTAATATTTTATGCAAGTATAAAAGGAAATTAAGTTTAAACTGAAATAACTAAAAATTGAATGCAAGATGTTACCCTACTCATATATCTAGTTGGTAATATAACCAACGAGAAGAGTTATTCCAACTTACCTTAAAACATGAATTTTGATTTTATATACCTAATATGTCTTAGGGACAAAATAAGCTATAAAAATAGTATCAAACTACTTAGAATAGGCCTATTTTTGTGACAACTTTGGTATTATTTTTATGATAATTGACAATACATGTATTTTTGGCTCAGCTGGTAAAGAATCTGCCTGCAATGCAGGAGACCTGGGTTGGGAACATCACCTGGAGAAGAGAAAGGCTTCAGTATTCTGGCCTGGAGAATTCCATGGACTGTATAGTTCATGGGGTCACAAAGAGTCAGACACGACTGAGTGACTTTAAATCAATCAATCTGATCAAAGAAATGAATAGTTATGTGGCTGTTATTAAGAATTCAGATTTTTGAAAAAGAAGACATACATGTAGTGTATTCCATAAATAAAGATTCTTAAAGATGGAATTTTAAAGAAAAATGCAAGAAGTACATCATAAAGTTTAGACACAATACAAAGATTTCAAACCAACTCTCTATTAACCACCTAGTTTCATAAAATTATATAATGGCATTTAACACAGCATTATATGAAAACTTGATATATTTTATATCTATTATGAATAAATTTTATCTTTATAATAAATATATTCCAATTTAATACAAATATTATTTCCCTAAAGGAAATTTTTCTTTTGATACTATGATGTGTAATTTCCTGACAAGTTGCTGTCATGACTATGAAGTCTGCATAGAAAATTTCCATATGACTGTTAATCTGCTTGACAGATTTCAATTGTAAATGGGCAAGTTCCTTTGCTGTCTACCTTAAAGTATTACAACCTAGTTAATCAGTTATATTATTAATATAACATAAAACAAAAAGTTAAAGCCAAACAAATTATGTTGTCTTGCAGCACTTCTAAATATAAAACTTATGATCTAGTAGGATAGAAACACTACTACAAAGATAGAAAGAATAGATAGAAAGATAGAAAGAATCTACTACAAAAATATTGTGACTGCATAAGAGGTACCAAAACACTTTGTTGGACTGATGAATTTATATTTATCTATTCAAATAGGAAAAGGAGTATGTCAAGGCTGTATATTGTCACCCTGCTTATTTAACTTATATGCAGAGTACATCATGAGAAACGCTGGGCTTGAGGAAGCACAAGCTGGAATCAAGATTGCTGAGAGAAATATCAATAACTTTAGATATGAAGATGACACCACCCTTATGGCAGAAAGTGAAGAAATAAATAGTCTCTTGAAGAAAGTGAAAGAGGAGAGTGAAAAAGTAATCTTAAAGCTCAACATTCAGAAAACTAAGATCATGGCATCCGGTCCCATAACTTCATGGCAAATAGATGGGGAAACAGTGGAAAGAGTGGCTGACTTTATTTTTCTGGGCTCCCAAATCACTGCAGATGTTTATTGCAGAAAGCTATTCCCAACCTAGACAGCATATTAAAAAGCAGAGACATTACTCTGTCAACAAAGGTTTGTCAAGTCAAGGCTTTGGTTTTTCCAGTGGTCATGTATGGATGAGAGAGTTGGACTATAAAGAAAGCTGAGCGCCGAAGAATTGATGCTTTTGAATTGATGCTTTTCTGTGGTGTTGGAGAAGACTCTTGAGAGTCCCTTGGACTGCAAGGAGATGCAACCATTCCATCCTAAAGGAAATCAGTTCTGGGTGTTCATTGGAAGGACTGATGTTGAAGCTGAAACTCCAATATTTTGGCTACCTGATGCTAAGAGCAGATTCATTGGAAAAGATCCAGATGTTGGGAAGATTGAGGGCAGGAGGAGAAGGGGACGACAGAGGATGAGATGATTGGATGGCATCACCGACTCAATGGACATGAGTTTGGGTAGACTCCGGGAGTTGCCGATGGACAGGAAGGCCTGGCATCCTGCGGTCGTTGGGGTCGCAAAGAGTCAACATGACTGAGCGACTGAACTGAACTGATTTAAGAAAATCGTTAGATTCATTGCCCTTTGATGTACTTGTCAAGGCTAGGATTTAGTTACTGAAGACAGAATTCATGGTTGCTAAGCAGAAAAGCTGAGGCTGTCATAGCTCTCTGTTATCTCTTGACCTATATGCCCAATGAGAGTAAGGATCAGATTATGTCCTTTTCTCAACTCTTTTCACTGCTTCACATGGTCTGTTATATGGCAAAAGTAGATATATGCACAGAACACCTATGTGTAGAATAACACTAGTATGTATATACACAAGTATATGTATGTGTGTATGTGATGTTTGTGCTGAGACCCCTCATGGTGTGGTCAGTGATGGAGTGCCAAGATGGGTTTCTGTTGCAGTTTAACTGGGTACTCGGGTGGTATTGCACAGGTCTGATTTGTTCAAGTGAAGGTCATACAGGTCACACCAATGAAAACTCTCATCCCTTTCCTATGTGCAATAGAGAAGTGTGTTAATCATAGGGAAAGCATCAGTCTTAAGGTCATAATGGTGTGCATTTTCATTCTGAGCATTTTTGAGAAAGTCAGTCACAAAACCCTTTCTGAACTTTCAATTCACCTATCACCCAACCTTGCATTTTTTAAATTGTAAAACAGCTAGGGAATCTCATTCATGACTGCTCATGGATTATGTTGATTCTGACCTCAGAACATCTTTTTTTTTAAGTTTCTGGAAAGTGAATAAAGTCTACAACTCAAACTGTTACACTGCAATTTCCATCCTAAACTCTCTTTCTAAGTGATCACTGACTGTATCTGTATAATAGCAGCGGTCCACTTCCTGGTTTTGCTATCCTATCATGTGCAGTCCTCATGAATTTTTCTCTGCTTGGGTCATTTACTCAGAGAGAACCTACCATTGCTAGAGCTGTGGGATGAAGAGCTGAGCAGTGCAAAAACCAGACACATGAGGAAGTGAGTCTTCTGCACATGTAATGTTTTATGGTCTCTGTGTTTGTTCTGCCTAGGTTATGTTCCCACGCATAGATATTTCACTTGATAACGGAGCTTCATTGCCATAAACAACTTTATGACTAATTGGACAAATTTTTTGTGAAGAATAGTATATGCTAAACTTTTTTAAAAAGTGAATTCTGAAGTCAGACTTCTTAAATTATAGATTCACTGACATATCAGACAGGGCATATTTCTTAATTTTACCCTATATTAATTCCTTTGACTATTAAATAGGTATATAATATTAATCTTTTAGACATTATTAGGCAATACAGTGTATAAAATGTAATACTGCCCGCTCTAATAGTGCTTAGCACCAAGTATACACCCAGTGCATGTTAACTCTATTAGGAGACCTGAACACACATTAAACACACACAAACACCACATATACCTAGATTAAATAATCAACGAAAATCAAAGTATAACATATCTAGAATAAAAGAATAATACCATACTAATTAAATATTGATTAAAATTCATGGATCGAGGCTAATAAAATAGAAAAAACTGATAAAAAGTATTAACAATAGCAACAAGACATCCCTGCTGGCTCAGCAGTAAAGAATTTTCTGGCAATGCAGATGACCCAGGTTTGGTCCCTTGGATGGGAAGATCCCTGGAGAAGGAAATGGTAATCTGCTCCAATATTCTTGCCTGGATAATTCCAAAGAAAGAGGAGCCTGGTGGGTTACAGTCCATGGAGTTGCAGTCAGATATGACTAAGCAAAAGCACCAATAGCAAAAAAAGACTGAAATTAAAAAGAAAAAAAAAAAGTTTGTTAATTACCCTTTTAGGGTCTGCTATACTTATCAGCTCAACTGGAATTCCATCACCTCCACTAGCTTTGTTTGTAGTGATGCTTTCTAAGGCCCACTTGACTTCACATTCCAGAATGTCTGGCTCTAGGTGAGTTGTCACACCATCGTGATTATCTGGGTTGTGAAGATCTTTTCTGTACAGTTCTTCTGTGTAGATGATGCTGTGAAAGTGCTGCACTCAATATGCCAGCATGGAACAACAGACTGGTTCCAAATAGGAAAAGGGGTACATCAAGGCTGTATACTGTCACCCTGCTTATTTAATTTACATGCAGAGTGCATCATGAGAAACGCTGGGCGGAGGAAGCACAAGCCCAGGAATCAAGAATGCCCAGAGAAATATCAGTAACCTCAGATATGCAGATGACACCACCTTTATGGCAGAAAGTAAAGAGGAACTAAAAAGCCTCTTAATGGAAGTGAAAGAGGAGAGTGAAAAAGTTGGCTTAAAGCTCAACATTCAGAGAACTAAGATCATGGCATCTGGTCCCATCACGTCATGGGAAATAGATGGGGAAACAGTCAAACAGTGTCAGATTTTATTTTTCTGGGCTCGAAAATCACTGCAGATGGTGATTGCACCCACGAAATTTAAAGATGCCTACTCCTTGGAAGGAAAGTTATGACCAACCTAGATAGCATGTTAAAAAGCAGAGACATTACTTTGCCAACAAAGCTCCATCTAGTCAAGGCTATGGTTTTTCCAGTGGTCGTGTATGGATGTGAGAGTTGGACTATGAAGAAAGCTGAGCGCCAAAAAAATTGCTTTTGTACTATGGTGTTGGAGAAGACTCTTGAGAGTCCCTTGGACTGCAAGGAGATCCAACCAGTCCATCCTAAAGGAGATCAGTTCGGGGTGTTCATGGAAGGACTGATGCTGAAGCTGAAATTCCAATACTTTGGCCACCTCATGCAAAGAGTTGACTCACTGGAAAAGACCCTGATGCTGGGTGGGATTGGGGGCAGGAGAAGAAGGGGACAACAGAGGATGAGATGGCCGGATGGCATCCCAACTCAATGGACATGCGTTTGAGTAAACTCCGGGCATTGGTGATGGACAGGGGCCTGGCGTGCTACAGTTCATGGGGTCGCAAAGAGTCGGACAGGACTGAGCAACTGAACTGAACTGATACTTGTTAGCAATCACATAAATGCAAATTAAAACCAATGGAAAATGATTCACCCTCACCAACCTAGGAAATTTTCAATATCTTGGCAATACCCTAAGTGATAATGAGGCTGTACAACAATGAAAACTCTTTTGTGTTGCTGAAGGAAATATAAGCTAGTACAACTAATCTGAAGAGGAATTTGGTAGTTAATTTGGTAATTAATAAAAGTCATTAAGTCATAAAACAATTTTGTTTCTAAGCAGATGTTTAAAGGAACTCTTTCACTTCTGAGAAGATATGTGCAATAATGTTTACATAACTATTATTTATAAAATCAAAATAAAAATGGAAAGTATGTGAGCAAAATCTTATTCTTGAGGATGTAAACAAATGTGAGAGATAAAAGCAGATGCTTGTGTATTGTTAAAACCAAATGCAGGATAGAATTGTCTCTGGGCTGTAGCTAGCAAAGTAGCTAGCAGAGGTGAGGATGTAAATGGAGAGTGATAGTCACAGAAAGCCCCAGTTCTATTGTTACAAGTTTATTTATTCAACTGGTTGTTGAGTACATAGTTATTTGTTGTATTATTAATAGCTGCCTGTAGAGTTTCATGCTGCACTGCATTTTAATAGAAAGAAAAGAATGAGATTTCCTGAAAGGAAATATATAAGGAGTGTAAAACGTTACTTATGAATATTTAGGAGCTATTAAATTTAACAAGAAGGAGAAAAAAGAAACATCAAACACTGCCTAAGAATTTCCCGTAACTGTTTCCAATGCCACAATTTGTATGTGTTACAGCTAAATCTGAAATTAAGTTTTCATCTTTCATATTCTTCCTTTTTGCAACCTATTAGGAAAAAAAATCTTTTAGGGTATTATTGAAAAGAAAGCTGTTTCAACAAAAATCAAATGTAAGCTACAATGATTCATTAAACTCTTTGGAAATAATAAGGGAATCTTATGACTCATGAGGACAGCTTACACTAATACATGTGAGATAGATGCTGGGAGCAGAGAGAGACTTGGTTTATGTGAGTGGATGTCACAGTTTGTATGGGTCATGGGAGGCTAGATGTTACAGTGTTTAACAGACACCCTGAAAATGTACTGCTTCCTCATGAGCAAATTCATTGTGGGTTAGTAAGGAGGCTGTTGTTAACATAATCAAATTTAGTGGCCAGTGGCAACCATGGATGGTCACAGTGTTCCTTACTGTAGCACTGAAAAGATATCATGGTGAAATTACAGAGTTACTCTTAAACCTGGAAATGATGCTATCATTTTCATTAACAATTCATTCAAAATGCAAGTAACGTGACTACACTGAATTCAAGTCAGAGCAGAAAAATACAATACCTCTAAATAACTGGAGCAAGAGAGTCAATATATATGAATAACCCTAATGATACTATAATGGCCATAAATTGAACCTTAGATACAAGAGGTGCAACTAAATATTATCTTGCCTTCAAAAGTCACATCTGAATATATATTTACTCAATCATTTCAAACATATAAGATTATGTATAAGTGGAAAACTTAATGGGGCAGGTTACATTGTTAGGTTTGTATAAACTATCAAGTCATCCCCTCAATTTCATTCTGATATCAAAAGTTTTTATTACTTCTCTACCAAATATATGAAAACTAAATGATGGAAGTCAAAGCTCCTGAAGGCACCATGAGAATCTCCAGTCCTTTAAGAATGGATGGATAATGAGAACAAGAGCTCTAAGGAGTTACAATCTATAATGAAAGACAAGTATTAGGCAATATGTCGGCTGAGGAAAAAAGAAAATGTATGGAGATACATTCCAATAATTTCCAAAACAAATTATTTGCATATTATAAAGAGCAAATCTTGCCCCAAGTAAGAAATTCATTGACTCACTGAAACAGCATTCTCTAATGCAAAGCACAATTCAGGTTGAAAAATTTTACAACTACATTTAAAGAACATTTTATAGGAAAATAATATGAGCATTGCAGTTATATATGAATTTATACATTGAATTTTTAAATATTCTGAGATTATTTGCTATTTTCAAATAATCAAATTTCATGATGATGGAACTTTAAGTGACTTTACCTTTCGGCCAGCAGTTAAGTCATCAGTAAGCCACTGTAAAATTAGCCTTCTAGTTTCAGAATCCAAGTTATGGAGTTTGGAATGTGAAAAGTGAAAGTGTTAGTCACTCAGTCCTGTCAGACTCTTTGGCCCTAATGGACTGTGTCCACCAGGCTCCTCTGTCCATGAAATTCTCCAGGCAAGAATATAGGAATGGGTTGCCAGTCCCTTATCCAGGGCATCTTCCTGATCCATGGATTGAACCTAGGTCTCCAGCATTGCAGGCAGATTCTTTACTGTTTGAGATACCTGGCAAGCCCCTTTGCAAATTCTCCCCCCACTTCTTAGCTTACATTAAAAAATCCAAATTATTCAGTGTAAAGCTAAAGAAAAAGATAAATTTTTTGTGAGGCAAGGGAAACAAGATTTTCACATGGACCCCAGAACATTTGCAAGCAGATCCAATAATATCTGAAGGGACTATTAGCAATTATATATTGGTTATTTTTTGCTCTTCAGTTCAGTTCAGTTCAGTTGCTCAGTTGTGTCCGACTCTTTGCAACCCCATGAACGGCAGCATGCCAGGCCTCCCTGTCCATCTCCCAGAGTCCACCCAAAGCCATGTCCATCGAGTCGGTGATGCCATCCAACCATTTCATCCTCTGTTGTCCCCTTCTCCTCCTGCCCTCAATCTTTCCCAGCATCAGGGTCTTTTCCAGTGAGTCAGCTCTTCCCATCAGGTGATCAAAGTAATGGAGTTTCAGCTTCAACATCAGTCCTTCCAGTGAACATTCACAACTGATTTCCTTTAGGATGGACTGGTTACATCTCCTTGCAGTCCAAGGGCTTTCAAGAGTCTTCTCCAACACCACAATTAAAAAGCATCAATCCTTCGGTGCTCAGCTTTCTTTATAGTCCAACTCTCACATCCATACATGACTACTGGAAAAACCATAGCCTTGACTAGATGGACCTTTGCTGACAAAGTAATGTCTCTGCTTTTTAAAATGCTATCTAGGTTCGTCACAACTTTCCTTCCAAGGAGTAAGCGTCTTTTAATTTCACTGCAATCACCATCTGCAGTGATTTCCGAGCCCAGAAAAATAAAGTCTGACACTGTTTCCACTGTTTCCCCGTCTATATGCCATGAAGTGATGGGACCGAATGCCATGATCTTCGTTCTCTGAATGTTGAGCTTTAAGCCAACTTTCCACTCTCCTCTTTCACTGTCATCAAGAGGCTCTTTAGTTCTTCTTCACTTTCTGCCATAAGGGTGGTGTCATCTGCTTATCTGAGGTTATTGATATTTCCCCCAACAATCTTGATTCCAGCTTTTGCTTCCTCCAGCCCAGCATTTCTCATGATGTACTCTGCATATAAGTTAAATAAGCAGGGTGACAATGTACAGCCTTGACGTACTCCTTTTCCTATTTGGAACCAGTCTGTTGTTCCATGTCCAGTTCTAGCTGTTGCTTCCTGACCTGCATATAGGTTTCTCAAGAGGCAGGTCAGGTGGTCTGGTATTCCCGTCACTTTCAGAATTTTCCACAGTTTATTGTGATGCACACAGTCAAAGGCTTTGGCATAGTCCATAAAGCAGAAATAGATGTTTTTCTGGAACTCTCTTGCTTTTTCGATGATCCAGCAGATGTTGGCAATTTGATCTCTGGTTCCTCTGCCTTTTCTATAATCAGCTTGAACATCTGGAAGTTCATGGTTCACGTATTACTGAAGTCTGGCTTGGAGATTTTAAGCATTACTTTACTAGCATGGAGATGAATGCAATTGTGCGGTAGTTTGAGCATTCTTTGGCATTACCTTTCTCTGGTATTGGAATGAAAACTGACTTTTTCCAGTCCTGTGGCCACTGCTGAGTTTTCCAAATTTGCTGGCATATTGAGTGCAGCATTTTCACAGCATCATCTTTCAGGATTTGAAATAGCTCGACTGGAATTCCATTACTTCCACTAGCTTTGTTCGTAGTGATGCTTCCTAAGACCCATTTGATTTCACATTCCAGGATGTCTGGCTCTAGGTGAGTTGTCACACCATTGTGATTATCTGGGTCGTGAAGATCTTTTTTGTACAGTTCTTCTTGTGTCTTATTACTTATAATATATTCCTGTTATGGAAATTTGATCTTGAAATGATTATTTAATATTATAAAACTTTTGATAGTTTGTAACTGACAATTGTAATGTGAATAATGTGAACAAAATTAGTGGAGATTTTGAAAAACAAATCTATACTTGAACATTTGTTATTGGAAACATTTCTTACTTAAAACCCCAAATCACATGTTGTAAAGAAATCTTTTGAATCTAAAAATAATCTCATGTCATGATTTAAATGATCACCTCTATAGCAACACATCTGAGTTTAATAAGTAGTCTAATCTCCCTTCCGAAGACATATCTAGTTTGTTAACAAGGATGCATTTGGGACCTAAAATAATACTTTTTTCATAAGATTGATGTGAAATGAATATCATATGTACTAAGAAACAAATATATCAGTAATAACAAATTAAAAGGTTTGAAGAACAGTACTATCTCTTCAGTTATTGGAGAGTAAAAAAAAAAATTCATCAGTAATGTGGTTTTCAATTCATTATTATGGGTTTGCATTCCTCTAATGCATGCTGTTTCTTTTTCCCAGTTAAACTACCCAGAGATGAATAAATAAACTAGTGAATTCTCATGCTCCAAATAATTTAGTAAGTTAAACTGAGTGCAAGGCCTTTACTAATAAGTTGCAGTAGCCATAGGATACAATTAAAACATGGAGCATATACACACACACACACATATATATATATGTTTACATACATACAAACTGATGCCCTGTATTCCATATTTATTTCTTTTAAAGAAATCCAGTGAGGTCTTTATCTGGTCCATAAACCCTGAGAGTGACATACAGTGTTTAACTGTAAGAACTCTATACTAATAGTGGACCAAAAACAAACCAATGAAATATTCAACAGTATGAGTAACACACTCTCCTAGGCAGAATTTTTCCATTCTGGGGTATAATCTTGCATTTATAGAAAACAAGTCTACTTTTCCTTATGTCACAAATCAAGAAAGTCAGAGGAGAGTTTACCTTACAACTACTAAAATCACTGTTTTTTGGCACATACACATTTTATAATTTACCATAATACAGAGATTTTTGTGTATAAGCCATTAAAAATATGCTTACCAAGAGGTCAATGAGATTTAGTCAATGACATCAACTATTGATTCCATTCACAGTGGCTGATTATTGGGACGGACACACACACACACACACACACACACACACACACACACACACACACGCTTTCCAGGTGACTCAAAGGTAAAGAATCCGCCTGCTAGTGCAGGAGATGCAGGAGACACAGGTTCAGTCCATGAGCAGGGAAAATCCCCTGAAGGCGGAAACAGCAAAGCACTCCAGTATTCCTGCCTGAAAAGTATCCCATGGACAGAGGAGCCTGGCAGGCTATAGTCCATGGAGTTGCAAAGCCTCCAATGTGGCTGAGCACACACACGCATACCAACACATACACATGAACACATACCTCACAGATTTAAAAATTAGAATTAACATTATTTCTTTAAAAATCTCTTATAAAACAGTTAAAATTAAATACGTAAGGCCAAGTTATTAGTATTTTTAACATTCACGCTATTTCTACTTATAAACAGTATTCTTTTAAGTGAAAATAATGGGAATTAGTTAATTAAACAAAAGTCAAATGGGAACTGCTATTGTTATAGAAGCATAAACTTATAAACTGTTTCTGAAATGGTCTACTTAACAAGCTACCTGAAAAGTAAAAGTTTTACTCTTCATCCTTTGTTCAACCAACTATATCAAATTAGAAGGTATTTTTCTGCTTGATTTTACTTACTTGATTTTAAATAAGCATGATACTATATGATTTTATTCTGTATTTGATACATTTTCTAGTTAAGGATCATAATCATTTTTAATATTCTGTGGTACAAAATTTCATCATGCATTGGTAATTAAGTGATTTTAATAATACACAGGGGACACATTAATGAAGCATCTGTCTGTGTGGCAGCCATTAAGTGACAGTTTAATTGTGGGCCAGTTTCACTATTCATTGTGGCTACTTTCTGAAATATTTTTACAATCAAGGCTATCATAAGCAGAATGTTCAGGAGATCATATATGAGCTATTTCTCTCTCTCCATAATAACTAATAATTTCAGTGTTCTTGAGACCTAACCATTAATTTATATAAATGAAACTTACTTTATGTTATGATTGGTCATTTAAGTAATCATTTTCTAGTGATTCATTGCTGAGCTTGAAGAAAATGACACTGTTCTATCTAGCTTCCTATCTAGAGATAGAGATACCAGGAAATATATCTATAATTTTATATAATGACATTTCCTTTCAGAAAAAAAGCAAACTTATACCAACGTTAATATCTTGATTTGTGAAGAAATATTTTCTTGATCCTTAAGGCTATTATTAAAAATATATTATACACTGAGGAGCTTGTAAGCAACAGAAGTTTATTTCTCACAGTTCTAAAGTCTGGGAACCCAAGAAGAAACACTAGCATGTGGCATTCTGGTGAGGACTCTCTTCTGGTTTATTGCCTGCACATTCTCACCATGTCCTCACATGGTGGAAGGGTGAGAGATCTCTGTGGGATCTCTTTTGTAAGAGCACTATCTCATTCATGAGAGCTCCACCTTGATGACAGAATCACCTCACCAAGGCCCAACCCCTCTGGCTATCACATTAAGCATTAGAATTTCAACATATGAATTGGGGGGGGGATACGAATATTCAAACCAAGTAGATATAAAAGTAAGATTTTCAACAACACAAAGAAAGGTAGACCAGGAATTGAAAAATATTTAAGACAACAATACAATTTTGTTTGAGAAAGATTTTTATATATGCAACAACCTATATCATTTATTTGGGAATACTCGTTCTTGGCTTCTGACTAGTAGTCTTCACTTGATTTCAAAGAAACCTATCAGAATAAAGTATTTCCTGAAAATAACTGCAACCACTTTGGTGCAATGACATAAAAATGTGTATTATGAAGAATAAACATGAATCATGAATTATGAGTTGCACCAAAAGAGAAATTTACAGTAATACCTTGGGTTTATTTTTTACAAAGTATTACACAGAAATGAAGTATTGTATTTTACAAATAAAAATAGATATATTTTTAATATAGATGTTAGAATGTCAGTTAGAAACCATCTGGATAGTTAGTGTCACCATATAGTATAAAACCAAACCAAGCCAGTGAGAGAGAAAGAATATTAACATGAGGAGGATGAAGAGGAAGAAAAGGAAGGGGAGAGAAAGAAGAGATGGAAAAAGTGGGTGCCGGATAACGGGGGAAAGAAAGAGGAGGAGTAAGAGATAGAAGATAAAAAATAAGGGAAGAAGACAATTCTTTGTTACCTGTGGGGAGTAAGGAAAACTGTATGCCTCAAATTGAAACTATATTAATTATTTATGTATTTTTGTTTAAAGAAATTTGTCTGATTGTCTGAGAAGCAATTAAAATAAAAGCAAAAAAGTGATTTTTTTTTCTATCTGTAGGAAAATATGAATATTAAATCATTTCTGGCATCATGCAGTGGGTGAGTAATCAATAAATATAGTGTATGATATAGAAGAAAAAGCATAGTAAATTTATATAGGAGATGCAAAGAATAATATAAGGCTTTTAAAATATAAAGCTAGTTGCAGTTTTCAAAACATAAGCATATATCTCCATGCAAAACACATAAGAAATCTTAAATATTTGTAACTCATTTTTATACCCTGTTTCCAACTCAAATAACTTTAAAAAAGTGTTTTCAATGTGAAAAAAAATCAAGAACAAATCAAATGTGTAGTCAAACATCAAGAGAGATTAATAGAAATGCAAAATACTCTGAATCTATTGAACACAGAAGCCTAGTTATCAGGGAATCAACTAAGTATACAACAAAACTTTTCAGAACAAGTAAGATTCCTAGAAAATTACAGTAGATAGGATAAAGGAGAGCATCCTTACAAGGACAAAATAAATGAACTTTCAGTATTTACCAACAGCTCAGAATCTGCTGATTGATAGAGAAGCTGTACAGTAAACAAGAGACTTGATTAGTATTGTCTGCTTAGCATGTGTTCTGATTAATATCTGCTCCATACCCAAAGCAGTGACATGTGAAACAGAAAACAGATATATTGTGGAGTTAGAATTTAATGTATATATTTCTATGATATATTGCTGTTCTACACACACACACACACACTGCTATGAATTAAAAATGGAACTAAAAACACAAAATGACTTTTGGCCTGTAGATCAGGCAATGAGTGATAGATAGTGAGGTTCTCTAATGTATTCTATATGATCATATGCTGCTTTGATCCACTCTCACCAAAGGATCCATTTCTATATAATGAGCCACATACATAGCTGAAAATATTGCCCTAGTTTCTAGACTGTGGAAAGAAGCAGGTTTTCAAAGCAACAGAGATAAATGTGGAGTTACATACATATTGGCATTATTTGGATCCCCATGGGATAGCAAATCTATAGGTACATCATGTTACTAGTTTTGAGGTAGAGGTCTACATAGCTAGTGGAAGTTTCACAGTTAAAAGTCCTCATTTACCTTAAAGAGTGGGGCTGGAATACAGCCTTCTGAAGACTTTCTCTTAAAATGATTCTCCTTCTACTTGTATTTTACTATGAACAAATTGTTTGCTTTGAGTATAATTACCAAAATTGGGAACAAAACAAAACAAACGTTAGATTTCATACTTTTGACAAGTCCTACCTGGATTGCCCAGAACTGCTAAACAAAAATATTCTATATCCAAACTGTCCATAAAGTAGTCATATTTGACTAGTGCAATTAATAAATCAATTTTAAATTTAATTTAAAATTTAAATTTCAACATCCTATTGGCTAGTGATCACCATATCAGGAACTGCAGATCTAAAAACTTGCATTTGAGTAAAGGGGTAGATGTGCTTTATAACTTCAGACCAATGTGTAAGATGTTAAGATGTGCCTCAGGTCTTCAGTTTCACTAATTAGAATCATATCCGTCTTTATGGTGTAAAATACCATAAAGCTAGAAAAAATATACAAAACAGCTGCTCAGAGTCATTGAAAATGACTAGAAAAGGCAGTTTGAAGGTCTAAGATATCTAGATATCTAAAAGAGTGACAAATGAGAGCAGCACATTCATATTTTTTAAACACATTGATTTGTGTGTTGATTAATGGCTAAAGGAAACACAGAAAAAGTTGAGAAGAGCAACAGAATGTTTGCAGCACTCTCTCTGAGCTGGGGATTTACAGTATGTATTCAAGGTTTTTTCATGGAGGTTGAGATTTGAAGATGAGAAAATGTCCTAGAGAAGTTACCTAAAGCACTTAATGTTATTTCTTCTCAAGTCATTTTCCAAAACTTAAACAGAATATAGGAACATGAACCTTTCCCAAATAAAGATGAATCCTAAACACAGACAAAAACCATAAGATCCAGAATGAAAGTGCTTCAACTATATACTTTGTTGCAGAAAAATGATACAATATAACAGAGGTATGCAAAATAGCTAAGGGCTGCATCAAACTAAGGGTTAAGAAGAAGCTAAGTGTAAATTTCAGTCTCCCTTTGAGTGAACCATGCTGCAAGAGTTTTCTCTCTTGGCTGGAGAACTGCTGGTATTCATGGAGCAACTCAGAATCAGGGAGCCCAGAATAAAGTCACATCCAGAATTCCTAATACCCTGCTGTCTAGAATGTATATTCTTGCTACGCAATAAGCCTTCAGTGGCAGAGCCCATAGAATACTGAGAACAGATGCAAATCAATTTCACTGTTATCCATAAAAAATACTGTCAAGCTTGTACAAAGCACCCCATATTTCTTTAGACCCAGGGTTACAGAACACACGATTAATCAGAAAATTTTATGTCTTCCCGAGGGGTCAGTGGCATTGAGGTACATACCACATTTCAGTAGAACAGCTCAGCCAAAGTATAGGCCAGCTCACTCCTTTCCTGCACACTGGAAGAAGCAGCAGCTGAGAAAAGACTTCAGCAGATTCAGAATATGGCAGATTGGAAGCACCCTGAAATGGAACAGGATTTCTATTTTGAACCTACAGATTTTACTTCCTGCTAAGATGCAGTAGTATCCATATTTACTGTAAATTTACTTCTCTGACACTCAAAAATGACAGTGTCAATGAAAATCAGTGATCCTAAAGACATGGCAAGCAAACATTGTGAGGCCTGAACTCACCTAAATTGACTGCCTTTGAGAATTTTCTAGAAATAGATCAAGGAGGGAGAACCAGGTAGAGTCTTGTTGACATCCTGAGCAGAGAAGACGGAGCTGATGATGAGGATAGGACAAGGAAGCTAGAATTTAAGGAAGACTAATGCAGAGGAGAGAGGTACAGATAGAGAGAAATCCAGGCATCTTCAGAGTCTTCCTTCATTATTCATTAGAGTACTGAACAGAACATGCATGTGAGAAAACTACTTGAGTCTGGGGAAGAACCACCCAAGCCAATTAGAGCTAACATTTTTAAAGCATCCACAAACAGCTGGGTATACTGCTTTTTTGTAAATAGCCAGACAGCAAAACCTTTTGACTCACAGATCACAGAAACTCAACAAACTCCAAGTACAAGAAATAATAAAGACAACTACACCAAGTCACATCATAATGAAATTATTCCAAACCAGTATTAAAAAGAAAATCTACAAGCAGTCTGAGTTTAAAAAGACACATCATAGTACACAGAAGAACAAATATAAAGATGACCTTGCAGATAAGCCCCTCTGGACTAATTTAGTGTCCTGTTATTGCTTTTCCATGAGAATGTATAGCAATAATTGATGTGCTATATTCTTGTAATTCCCCATCTCATAAGTGTCAGAAGGAATTATATTGATAGGAAAGGGCTGCATGTACAGAACTGCATCTCTAATGACCCATTTCAACTCTATGAAACTGATTTTTTTTTCTTTTTTTTTTACTGTAACTTCTGAAAGCAGCCTTCTCACAGGTATCTCTTGGAGTCTGGGTTCATAGCCTCCATGACAGGACTCAGCTATTAGCTTATGAATGGGGTCATTTTACAATCAGAATGCCAGATCCAGGAGACTTTTTGATTCTCTAACCTGCTATTTAAATTCTTGTGTGGGAATGGCATCAGCCTGCAGCACTTTGCTTTTTTAGCATAAAACTAGATTAATCTGCCAACCATAACCCTTTTGAAAATAAAGCTTCTGTCTAGCACAAATGGGTCTACTGTACTGTCATTCTACTGAAAAGTAATCCCCCAACACACCCAAGACAATGGATCCATGAAAATGTCAATATATTGAAATATCTATGAATATTCACTAAATTTATTTTCACTCCTTGGCTTTAATTTATCTTTATGGAGCATCCAGGATATCTAACAGACATCCAGGTAACAACAAATTCTTTTCACCAGAATCAGTTGGAATGTTATCAGTTTAAAGATCCAGTATGGCGTGCTGCGGTTCATGGGGTCGCAAAGAGTAGGACACGACTGAGCAACTGAACCGAACTGAACTGAATGTTGCTATATAGAATGTCAAGTCAATCAAAATGCTATAGACTGTAACAGGCAGATAGCAGGATAGGTAAAATAATCTTGAAGGTAAGACAGTGATGTGCTCTTCTCTTTTATATTCCATTGGAAGACAAATTGCTTTTGACTCTCCCTGCTGAGTATTTGAAATAATACATTTATAAAATCAGTGATTGCATATTTAAATAAATCAGTAGCTGCATATTTCATTGACTTATTCTGGTGAAGACCCCATATCCAGCAGAGTGAATCAGTGAGGACAAGACTTCGTTGTGTAGGTAAACCCCATCATTTGCTTTGACCCATTTGACTTTCACAGACAGCCAATAGGTGAAGACACAGAAATGCACTGGTGTGAGAAGAACTGCTATCTTTAAGTAGCTCAATGGTCTGTTGTAGGCAAGGGCTGATGAGAAGAGATGTTGGAGAACTTGGTTTCCCGATGGTAATGGACTTTTGATAAGATTTAAAAAAAAATGGAGGTCAGGTGCCGGTACTTAATCAGATAAAGCCAAATGAATTCAATTATTTTAATAAGCAGAGATACAAAACTGAAAGAATGGCTTGACCCACAGGGCTTGACCCAAATAGCTATGGAGATATTTAATAGAACATGGACTTCCCAGGAGTAAGAAACATGGACAGTCAAAAAGGATAATGCTATGTATAAAACACAAAATGCATTCAGATAGTTGATCAGGAGGCAAGAGGCAGCACTGCCAATAAACTGGCATAAACGTTTGCCCTATTTTTAAGCTTGAACCACTAAGAAGCTCAGAAACCCACTGACTGAAGGGAAGCCTGACTCTGAGAAAGGATGCTGAAACACTGTAGCAAGCATGCACAATAATAATTCCTCTTTTTGTTCCACAAAGTATCCTACAGATAATTACTCAGGCAAAAATACATGAGTAAAAAGGAAATACCAAAACATATTACTGGATACTGGATTTAAGGACTCACAAAGCGTTATCATTTCACCCTTATTAGAGTAGGAGTTTACAGTACTTAAGTGATAAATGGAGCCTAGTTCTGGGTCCAATTCACAGTGAATGTAGTGGATCTATGGGTGTACTTGATGGCACTTTTCCCCGTGCCTGAATATGTAATTGGAATGGGCACACTTGTAAAGTGGCAGAATGACTACATTGGTTGCTTGGTCTATTGAATGAGAACTATTAGAGAGGGGATCAATATTGAAACTGAGTTTTTACTTGGCTAAAAAAAGTAAAAATAATAATTTTATCCTTACAGGAAGGCAATGCTTACTGCCTCCTTAAATTACTTTATGCAGGCACAGTGATCTCCTCCAGATCTTCACTTAACTCACCACATTGGCACGAAGAAAAACCTAGCAGATCCCTATTGAGCAAGAGGACCATTCTGTGCTTCACGCCAGAAGTACAATTATACACAAGGATAAAATTATCTATCTTCTGCTCTTTCCTTTCATAATATTTTCCGAACATCTGCATTTTGAGTATATATCTGAAGTGTGTAAAAACATGGAGGGTTTTCACCAGACATACAGTGGGTGGAGGACAAACAAAATGAAATGTTAAGAACATGTTACATCAGAGGAAATTTTAGCTTTTCTAGTGCACAACCAAATATGCTCTCCAAAGTAGACAATCTTATAACATCCTTTGCCTTACACTATTAAGAAAAAATCATAATATCTAGAAGACCTCTTTGGGTACTAGAAGTAATAATATATTCTACACTTGAGAATACTACCTCTACCAATTTATGTGTAGGGAAAGACAACCTAACTTTAAATATTGCCTAAAGGAAAAAATGATTCTGCTATGGGTGTAGTCCATAGTGTAAACAGACCAGTTTCTTGGGCCAAAGTATCAGCCAAACACTATGGTTATAGAAGAATCTGTGATGAGATATGGTACCATGTGGGGATGATGGAAACATCCAAGACGAGAATCACAAAGTATATCTCTAGGGTATTGGAGCAAAGCCATGTCATCTGCAGTGGAAAGGTTTGTATCATTAAAAACACAATCTCCTGACAGTATACTGGACTCGATATAAAATATCAAGTGGACATGATACTAGAGTGGTATGCTCATGAGCTGAATTCTGTCACACCCACTGCATCAAAAGATATGATAATTTCAGTAGCAGTACATCATAAGATAAAAGTGGTACATCTATAGTCAAGCATGTGAAAAAGAGGGCACAAGCAAGATTCATATTTAGGTGACCCAAATTACCATGTTATCCTCAAAATTTCCACAAACAATTTCCCCTCAAGTCACACTTATGACCATATGGAGTTGGTATGGATGACAAACTGACAAAGGAAGAAAGTAGCTGAGCTTGGTTCATGCATTGGTCAGCTCAGGATGTGGCTTCAAGTTAAAAATGGACTGCATCACTATAGCCTTACATAAGAGTGCCTCAAAAATTCAATAGTGGGGTTAATTCTTTCAATGAAGAGAGCTTTGGGAAGTCTATCTGGTCTCTAATGTTTATGGAAAGAGAACTGTCCAGAATTAAGTGAAGTGAAGTCGCTCAGTCATGTCCGACTCTTTGCGACCCCATGGGCTATAGCCTACCAGGCTTCTCCGTCCATGGGATTTTCCAGGCAAGAGTACTGGAGTGGGTTGCATTAAGACTATATATAAATATCAGCTCAGTTCAGTTGCTCAGTCATGTCTAACTCTTTCCGACCCCATGGACTGCAGCATGCCAGCTTTCCTGTCCATCACCAACTCTTGGAGCTTGCTTAAACTCATGTCCATCAAGGCAGTGATGCCATCCAACTATCTCATCCTCTGTCATCCCTTTCTCCTCCATTTATAAATATACTGAGTATGTTTATGTACTCATGAGAACTGGCAAACAGATGTGTAGAACAAAGAATGGAAAAGCAGGAACATATGAATGCACATATGGGGATAGGAAAAAATTGAAATAAATTTGTATTGAACATAAACTCCCACAAAAACACCATTTACCATAGGAAAGCATTAAATGGCCAGTAGAAAGAATTATAATACCTAATCAGTTACAACAGGCAAAATGGGTGCATGATAATGTCCTTTCCTTAGGGAAAGACCTCACCCAAGGAAAGGACACTCATGTGTATGCCCAACCACTTTGCCTCAAAACTGAGCAACTTTTAATAGGCATTCTAGTTTCAGAGATCTCCATAGCAACAGTTTAAACCTTTGTTGCCACTGCGTCATAATTTGGCTCAGAGGTACTGCTCTCAGATCAGTCCCCAATTATATTTTTTCATAAAAATTTGAGTATTTCCCATTTATTCAGTAAATCTAAAGCATATCTTTACAATTATTTTTCTAGATAATCAATGTCTTTCTGGCAATTTAGCTCACTTTTATTGTTCTTTTCTTATTATTCTGTCTTCTTTTTTTAAAAGAGGCAATATTCCTTTATCTTCTATGTGTTTTCAGTGAGCATTTGAGATTTCTTTATGTAATATATTTTCTGTCATGAATTAGATATTCAGAATAATCTTTAAATCTTAATCTTCATGATAAAATGTATTTTGTGCCTCAAAGTGTAAGGGAAACCTACAGAATCGGAATATATTTACAAATCATTTATCAAATAAGTGGTTAATATGAAAATGTATAAAGAACTACTATAACTAAACTGCAAACATAACCTGATTAAAAAATGGGCAAATAAATACACAATTCTCCAAAGATGAACAAATAGGTAACAAACATATGAAAATATGTTGAGTATCACTAATAATGATGAAAATGCAAATCAAAACCATAATTATATATCACTTCACACCTTTAAGGATGGCCACTATCAAAAAAATAAATTTATAAATAATGAATGCTGGTGGGAATGGCAAGAAATTAGAACTCTTGTGCACTATTAATGGAAATGTAAAATGGCGCAGCCACTGTGCAAAACTACATGGTGATTTCTCAAAAAATTAAACATAGAATTATCATATGGCCCAGCATATTTTTCAGCCTTATAAAGGGAAGTTAATTCTGGTATAAGTGACTACATGGATAAACCCCAAGGACAGTATGCTAAATAATATGAGCCAGTTACAAAGACACAATTATTTTTAAAGTATGAGTATATTTGCATTAACAGGTTGTTAATTAATAGTTGTATGTGAAATTAGATTCTAGGTATCTTAAAAAAAAAAAAAAGCCCCTTAGAGTGCTTGAATCATGCAGGATGCTGAGTAATTGTTTGCTAGGCAGGGCTATCCATATATTATAGGAACCTCTAGAATCTCTGGTTTCTGTACAATAAATGCCAAGACACAATTTCTGTGTCAACTCAACCATCCCCACAGGTTTCCCATAAGCCCTCCTGCTGGATATACTACCCAACTGAAAACCTCTTCTCTCTCATTTTGTGCATCATAATCTACTAAGAGTGTATGTCCATTGTCTGACTCTTAAAAAAACTGAAAAAAAAAATCTGAAAAGAGATAGCTGTCACTCTGGATTTTATATCTCCGTGAACTCTCATTAACACCTAACCCATGGCTGAATTTCAATAAATAATTTGTTGTTTAGTTTCCAAGTTGTGTCTGACTGTTTTGCGACCCCATGGGCTGTAGCCCACCTGGCTCCTCTATCCATGGTATTTCCCAGGCAAAAATACTGGATGGGGGGGTTCCATTTCCTTCTCCAGGGGATCTTCCTCATGTAGGGATCAAACCCACAGCTCCTGCATTGGCGGGTAGATTCTTTACTATTAAGCCACCTGGGAAACCCTAACCTATAGCTGAATCTCAGTGAATATGTACTGAATGATAATAATTTAAAGAAATGAATTGCATAAGTACCTTCCAGAGTCATCTAAAAGATCAGATGTCAGTTAACGATAATGATCTTTGGATTCTTCAGGTCCACATTGTATAGATTTGCATTCAGAATCTGTGGCAAAGTTGAACCTTCCATTCAAATTTGTCAAATTTTACATCTAGTTGCTTTCTCTTTTCCCATTAAGACATTACTAAGTTTCCATTTTGTTTCCTGAATCTCAAGTTAAGGAAATAAATTTACAGAAAAGTTTAATTTGCTTTATTAAATTCTCTTTTATAAATTTTTAAAGATAATGCCAATAATGCCAGGATAGATACCTGAGATGATTTGGCCTGAATTTTCTCCTTCATCACCAAAGACTAAATAAAAACTATTTTTTTTATAATTATCACATTCAATATATTCTTTGTATGATACATGATTTAAAATTTCTATTATAAAAGCCTTGTATACATAGGAAAATCTCATTATATTTCCTTAGTTGTAATTACAAAAAGCATCCAGTCATGAAAATATTTCAGTGACATCAAAGTATAATGCAGGAAACTGTATGTATGAAAACTATGTTTTAATAAATTCTTTAATGTGCCAAAATTATAAAGAAAATATGGAACCTCCTATTCAAATTTTTCAGATAAAATTTATTACAAGAATTTTTAATTTGAATTTATTTTAAAAGTTTGTACAGTGAGGTCTCTGCTTTCTTTCTTTATATTGAGTACAATGGCACTTCATTTAGTCTATGTTCAGTAAGTTGCTAAATAAAATACATTATTATAGATATGAGGCATAAATGGCCCTATGTTACAGTGAATTTTCTTCTGATACCTGATAAAGAAATAACTTATCTGACTGAGAAACATTCTGCCACGTGGTCTCAGATATGAATACATATGCCAAACATTGAAACAAGGTTGTTCTAGAGGTTAATAAAATGTCTTCTAAAGATAGTTTACAGAATTTTTTCCATCTCTATAACCTAGGTTATTAAAGTTGTAAGTAAATAAAGGTTTCACGAAGGCACCTCTGGTATTATGTATCATCCTGGAAGTTAGGATCAGTTAAGGTTTCATTCTGAAACTGCCTGAATGCTGTAGCTGGGTTATCAGTGGCAGGATGAGACTTCACATCTCTCCCGGGTGTAGCTGACTCCAGTTGATTCTGGCAGATGTAGATATGGCGTATCTCTTTTATACTGTCTTTGTCTGTCATTGCTGCTCTCTTATCTAGTTTAATTTCCTATTTTTATATTTGTGTGTCACAGTGATTTTATCTCCAAGGGAAAAAAAGTTTAGAATGTAATAAGGTTATGTTCACTATCTAGGTGAGGTTATATTGGCCACTCTGATGGAAATTTGAACAGTTTCAGTATTTACCAATGTACTGTCAGGCTGATTACAAGTTTATATCATTTGTAAAAATCAAAAGTATATTTTACCCCTGGGGAAGTACAGGTAACTACAGATTTATCTTAATGTGTATGATGTTTACATAGCAATGCTTAGAATATAAGTAACTTGCAAAACATCAAAATGTTTTATATTCTGACATTTTTATTTCATTAATATAATTTTGAACTGAGTTGAGATATAGAAACTTGTGATTCTTTTTCTTCATATATCTCCTCCCTTTTGAACCTCCTTCCCATCTCCCTCCTATCCCACGCCTCTAGATTGGTTCAGAGCCCCTGTTTGAGTTTCCTGAGCCATACAGCAAATTCCCATTGGCTCTCTATTTTACACATGGTAAGTTTCCATGTTACTCTCTTCATACACCTCACCTTCTCCTCCCCTCTCCCCATGTCCATAAGTCTGTTCTCTATGTCTGTTACTCTATTGCTGCCCTGCAAATAAATTCTTCAGTACCATTTTTCTAGATTCCACATATATGTGTTAGTATATGATATTTACCTTTCTCTTTCTGACTTACTTCACTCTGTATAATAGGCTCTAGGTTCATCCATCTCATTGGAGCTGACTCAATGCATTCATTCTTATGGCTGAACAGTATTCCATTGTGTATATGTACCACAACTTCTCTATCCATTCATCTGTCAAAGGACATCTAGGATGCTTCCATGTTCTAGCTATTGTAAACAGTGCTGCAATGAACAATTGGATACATGTGTCTTTTTCAATTTTCATTTCCTCAGGGTATATGCCTAGAAGTGGGATTACTGGGTCATATGGTGCTTTTATTCCTAGTTTTTAAAGGAATCTCTATACTGTCTTCCATAGTGGCTGTATCAATTACATTCCCACAAGGAGTACTAGAGCATTCATGATTATTTTCTGAACTAATATTTTAAATGCTATTTCTCATTTTCTCTTTCTCAATAAATTATTTAATACAGTAAGTTTCAAAAATGAAATTTATATTTACATCAAAGGAAAAACAACAAAATTATGGTTTTATGAGGGATCATTAGCTTTAAATAGAATACACTATTGTATTTAAAATAGAAAAACTAAATATTGGTTATAGTTGCAAAGTATGTTTGAAACAATAATATAAATTAATATTTAAACAGTTACTGTAAATTTTGAGATCAATAACAATAAAAATGTGAAATGAATATTAACAAATATTTTATATTTAATGAAATTATATTTAACAAGCCATCTACATGCTACACTTACTTGTAATTAAAGAAATATGAATAAAACAATAGTACAAAGTGAAATTTTAATGTAAAGAAAGTGAAAGAAAGTGAAGTCACTCAGTCATGTCTGACTCTCTGTGACCCCATGGACTGTAGCCTACTGGGTTCCTCTGTCCATGGGATTTTCCAGGCAAGAATACTGGAGTGGGTTGCCATTTCCTTCTCCAGGAGATCTTCCCAACCCAGGGATTGAACCCGGGTCTCCCACATTGTAGGCAGATACTTTACCGTCTGAGCCACCAGGGAATTCCCAAATGTAAATTTGGCAACAAAAATAATAATATGTAAAAATTAAAAAATGAGTTTTATAGAATTAAAGTTATAAATGCATGAATAATACCCAAATTGCTATATCCTCTTTACAGGATGATTCTGTAATATATATTTAAATAAAAATACACATGCATTTGAATGATAAATTCCACTTTATGTCTTTAACTCTATTCGCATAATCCCACTTATGCCAAAAGAAAAAACCATGTTGATATGTGTATTGCAACAGTGCAATATTGTTTTTACTTCCCAAATCAGGAAATAAACCAAAAAGCCCATCAATAAGAGTCTAACTATAACTTATATTTCACTTCATCAAAGACATTATTGCTTGTGTTCATGCTCAGTCACGCCTTACTCTTTGCAACCCCATGGGCTGTAGCCCACCAGATTCCTCTGTCCACGGAATTTTCCAGGCAAGAATACTGGAGTGGATAGCCATTTCCTTCTCCAGGGGATCTTCCCAACCTGAAAACTGAACCCATGTCTCTTGAATCTCCTGCACTGGCAGGGGGATTTTTGAAAACTAGAACCAGCTGGAAAGCTACTTAGCCAATTATACAAAAAATAGGCTATCATTATATGTGACATATATATTGATTATATATATATATGTGTGTATATATATCTTCATAGATATTAAAAAGTATCTCTAAATCAATGAAGTATGATATATAGTGAAAGGTCAAAGGATAATATAAAATATTAAAGAGTATTATAAACACAGCACACTGGAAGGATCCTAAAAGGTTTTCATGAAAGAAAAATGAGTTCAGAATACTGTGAATGATTGTTCCCTTATATATATATATACACATACATACATGCATTTGGATAGTTTAGAAAAGGCAGAGGACCAGAAATCAAATGGCCAACATCTATTAGATCATAGAGGAAGCAAGGAAATTCCAGAAGAACCTCTGCTTCATTGACTATGCTAAAGCCTTTGACCATGTGGATCACAACAAACAGGGGGAAATTCTTAAAGAAATGGTAATACCAGACCACCTTACCTGTCTCCTGAGAAACTTGTATGTGGGTCAAGAAGTAACAGTTAGAACTGGATATGGAACTGCTGACTGTGTACAAAATTGAGAAAGGAATCTGAAAGGCTATACATTGTCACCCTGTTTACTTAACTTTCATGCAGAGTACATCAGGCAAAATGCTTGGCTGGATAAATCATAAGTTGGAGTCAAGATTGCCAGGAGAATTATCAACAACCTCAGATATGCAGTTGATAACCACTCTAATGGCAGAAAGTGGAGAGGAACTAAGAGCCTCTTGATAAGTGTGAAAGATGAGAGTGAAAAAGATGGCTTAAAACTAAACATTCAAAAAACTAAGATCATGGCACCTGGTCCTATCACTTCATGGCAAATAGAAGGGGAAACAATGGAAACAGTGGCAGATTTTATTTTCCTGGGCTCCAAAATCACTGCAGATGGTGACTGTAGCCACAAAATTAAAAGACACTTGCTCCTTGGAAGGAAAGCTACAACAAACCTACACAGCATATTAAAAAGCAGAAACATCCATCTTTGCCAATAAAAGTCCATACAGCCAAGGCTATGGTTTTCCTGTAATTGTGTACAGGTGTGAGAATTGGGCAATAAAGAAGGCTGAGCACCAAAGAATGGACATTTTCAAATTGTGGTGCTGAAGAAGACTCTTGAGGATCCTTTGGACTGCAAAAGAGACCAAAACCAGTCAATCCTAAAGAAAATCAACCATGAGAATTCATTGAAAGGACTAATGGTGAAGCTCCAATACTTTGGACACCTAATGTAAAGAGTCGACTCATTGGAAAAGACCCTGATGCTGGAAAAGATAGAAGGCAAAAAGAGAAAGAGGCGGCACAGGATGAGATGGTTACATAACATCATCTACTCAATGGACATTAATTTGAGCAAACTCCAGGTGATAGCGGAGAATGGGGAGCCCAGTGTGCTGCAGTCTTTGTGGTCGCAGAGTTGGACACAACTTAGCGACTGAACAAACAAAAAACGTAAACAATTTTTGATGTAAGTGAAAAAAAAACTTAATCAGAGCTTTCCTTTTGAAAAGTCATTTTACAGTTCATTGGATAGATGAGTGTAGCAAAATTTATTTTATTAAAAATAATATGTACTATGGTGTATATTTTTATATTTTCTTTATGGTTAAAGGACTCCTGAAACAACCATTTTCTCACTTTGATCTCAGATTTTTACTCTTCCTTAGACAACAACTTTCACTTCAGTAATTTCTTCTTTTACATACCTCCATATTTTTAACATGTATACTATGATGTGTTTGTGGCCCCCCAAAATTTGTATTTTGAAACTTATTGCCATATATTATGGCATTAAGAAATTAGGTCTCTGGAAATTGTTTAGGTCATGAGGGCGGAGCCTTCATTAATGGGAGATTCACATGTCGGTATCCGTGATTTTTAATCCTTTACTCTAGGAAGGAACTCTTCTCCAGGAAACTGAGCAATCCATGCTGAACACCTCTTGGGCGGGTGGGTGGGTAGATGGTTATGAACATTTGGGAGATTTAGTCCTTTCATTTCTAGTTTGATACATCTACTATCTCTGATAATATCTTTCCTGAAAGTAATCTTCAGCCTTCTACTGAAATGGGATGGGTATTGCTATGCCTACTTCGCAGGATGATTTGGAAGGAATATCTGAAAACCTCTAGCTGCTTTTTATAATCAATTTAGAATCAATAATTTGACTTTAAATGTTATTTCTGTTTTCTTTCTTGAATGTGTCTGGGCACTCCAGTTTTTGAGAATTCTGGGATTTGGGTAATATGATTTGTCCTGGAATCTTTCCACTTGAAACTCATTGTTTCATCTGCCTCTATTTAATTTAATTAATTACCACTGTTGCCTCTGCTCCTGAGACTTCATTATTCTATTTTCTCTTCTTGCAGTTGGCTTTCAGTTACTTATATTATTTCATCATTTGATGAAATAAAATCTTTTTATTTTCATTTTAGTAGTTCTCAAAGCTATCAGAAGTAAAGTTTGCTTTAATTCCTCCATGATTAACTGAGAGCTACACATACTATTTTTTTTTTTCTGGGTTTTCATAGAGTATTGAGTTTTCTGCACCCTGTCCTCAACTTATTCATTCATTCACTTATTCATTTTCTATTGAGATGTAATGAACATATAATATCATGTTAGTTTCAGGTAAGCAACATTATGATTCAATATTTGTATACATTCAGAAATGATCATGACAATAAGTATAATCACCATCCATCACCATACATCAGTTCAATTCATTTCAGTTCAGTCGCTCAGTTGTGTCTGACTCTTTGCAACCCCATGAACCGCAGCATGCCAGGGCTCCCTGTCCATCACCAACTCCCAGAGTCTACCCAAACCTATGTCCATTGAGTCAGTGATACCATCCAACCATCTCATCCTCTGTCGTCCCCTTCTCCTCCTGCCCTCAATCTTTCGCAGCATCAGGGTCTTTTCAAATGAGTCAGCTCTTCGTATCAGGTGACCAAAATATTGGAGTTTCAGCTTCAACATCAGTCCTTCAAGTGAACACCCAGGACTCATCTCCTCTAGGATGCACTGGTTGCAACTCCTTGCAGTCCAAGGGGCTCTCAAGAGTCTTCTCCAACACCACAATTAAAAAGCATCAATTCTTCAGTGCTCAGCTTTCTTTATAGGCCAACTCTCACATCAATACATGACTACTGGATAAACCATAGCCTTAACTAGATGGACCTTTGCTGACAAAGTAATGTCTCTGCTTTTTAATATGCTGTCTAGGTTGATCATAACTTTCCTTCCAAGGAGTAAGCATCTTTTAATTTCATGGCTGCAATAACTATCTGCAGTGATTTTCAAGCCCAGAAAAATAAAGTCAGCCACTGTTTCCACTGTTTCCCCATCTATTTGCCATGAAGTGATGGGACCAGATGCCATGATCTTAGCTTTCTGAATGCTGAGCTTTAAACCAACTTTTTCACTCTCCTCTTTCACTTTCATCAAGAGGCTCTTTAGCTCTTCTTCACTTTCTGCCATAAGGGTGGTGTCATCTGCATATCTGAGGTTATTGGTATTTCTCCCAGCAATCTTGATTCCAGCTTGTGCTTCCTCCAGCCCAGCATTTCTCATGATGTATTGTGCATATAAGTTAAATAAGCAGGGTGACCATATACAGCCTTGACGTACCCCTTTTCCTATTTGGAACCAGTCTGTTGTTCCATGTCCAGTTCTAAGTGTTGCTTCCTGACCTACATACAGATTTCTCAAGAGGCAGGTCAGGTGGTCTGGTATTCCCATCTCTTTCAGAATTTTCCACAGTTTATTGTGGAAATACATTATTTTGCTTGTGATGAGGACTTTTAGGATTTACTCTCTAAGCAACTTTGAATTATGCAATACAGTGCTATCCACATAGCATACTGTATTAAATTTCAATATATTGATACAAAGTAAGGTAAATAAAGTAAGAAATTATTGAATTGTTAAGCAAAGATCAACAAAAATAGTTTCTGTATATGTTTCATTTTCATTATATTCTAACTATATTTGAAAAATATATTCAATAAATGAAGAGAAAAATAGTGATTTAGTTAAGGGAAATTGCAAGTAGGATATTTTATGATTTTCAATACTTAGGAATGTCTGTTCTTATACTGGTCACTTAAGATTCATGAAGTAAATTAATTAATCTGTTTTAATAATGAAGGAATTTAGACAGGTCCATCTAGTCGAAGCTATGGTTTTTCCAGTGGTCATGTATGGATGTGAGAGTTGGACTGTGAATAAAGCTGAACGCCGAAAAATTGATGCTTTTGAACTGTGGTATTGGAGAAGACTCTTGAGAGTCCCTTGCACTGCAAGGAGATCCAACCAGTCCAACCTAAAGGAAATCAATCGTGAATGTTCACTGGAAGGACTGATGTTGAAGCTGAAACTCCAATACTTTGGCCACCTGATGCGAAGAACTAACTCATTGGAAAAGACCCTGATGTTGGGAAAGATTGAAGGCAGGAGGAGAAGGGAATGACAGAGGATGAGATGGCTAGATGCCATCACCGACTTGCAGGACATGAATTTGAGCAAGCTCCAGGAGTTGATGATGGACAGGGAAGCCTGGCCTGCTGCAGTCCATGGGGTTGCAAAGAGTCAGGCACATGACTGAGCAACTGAACTGAATTGGATTTAGACAGAAAAATCTTTAGAGTTCAGATTAAAAATATTAACTGAAAAAAAAATTTAAAAAAAATATTGAGTTTCTACTAGTGATTCAATTATCCACTGAACTCTCAAAGAACAAAATTTATGTACTGCCTTTCTCTTAAGGAGGTCATTCAATGGGCAAACAAATACAACATAATTTCAAAATATTATGTGAAGCAATATGATAAACATACAAAGGATATAAAAAATAGATACCATATTTATGGTAGTACTGTCCTTAATATATCATGCATATGGTACAATTCAGTTGTTGTTCACTTGCTAAGTTGAAGAAGTTGAAATGCAAGCGACAAGCTGCTCATTGCATCATTAATACAGATTTCCTTGTTGCCGTGAAGCGCATGCCAGACGCTCAGTTGCTTCAGTACTGGAGTGGTTTGCCGTGCCCTTCTCCAGAGGATCTTTCCAACCCAGGGATCTTACCCACATCTCCTCCAACTCCTGCATTGCAGGCCAATTCTTTACCGCTGAGCTACTAGGGAAGCCCAGGACAGGGAAGCTCAGTTAGAAGGGGGAGGGTATGCATAGGAATGTTAGCTTCTTTCAAATGAAAATTTAACAGATGTCTAGCAAAGTCCTTCCCTTTTGTTATTCCACTATTTATCACTTTGTTACTCAATAACATTTCCATGGTGACTGGAATCTAGTCATGCAATGTCATGGTAGCTGCCATGACCTTCCCTGTGGGCAGCAGTTGGGAAAGGGTTATTTTTGTAACATTACTCATACAGATCTTCCAAACTCTAGTTAAAAACTTGTGCATATTAAATCCAGATACTCAACACAATGTATAGGTATTAATACTTTCTGAATTACTTCATAACTGTTACACAGTCTATCAATCTTTTCTTCCACTTTATCAGTCCTCATGACACACTTTCTCTCCATTAAACAATCTAATAATGAATATCTGTTAAGTGTAACAAGCAAAGTGTATATATGGCACTGATATTGGTTTTTGTATTTACAAAAAGCCAACTAGATGAGAAAGAAAGGAATATACACCAGAATTTCAGTTTTACAATAGTGATATATGTATATGACTGCATTATACATTGTTTTGGAGATACATTGTTTAAAATTATCCCACAATATTTTATTCTTTATTCATCTTTATAAAGCCTTTTTTTTAGTGGATTCTCATACTATCACTTTACAAAATATTACTTTTTGCTTAACTTTTCCAAACCAGCATCTTTTGTTTGTATACACAAGGAAATCTCCTGGCATTCGTGGTTTCCACTTTAAAAACTCAATATTGAATTTGCATTTTTTTTTATTGTGGGTATCCTATAGCTTATATTTACCTGAAATAAATTCTGTGGGTTATTTTTGCTGCTAGAAAGACTGCTGTGATTTGCCTTAACTGGCAGTGATTTTTATTGTCAAACACCTGCATAGGAAACACCTGCAGTTACCTGCCTTTGGAAAGTAATAGACTTTTAAGCAGAAACTCTAGGGGTAAGCAGGAGGATTTCCAAAGTGCAGATGACTAATCAAAGGGGAAAGAGACTTTTAAACAGGATAACACCTATTATATTTTTATTTCTTTACCCAGATATAGACTGTGGATTATTTTGTAAAATACCAGCAATAAAGCTGCAAATAAGCAAATGTAATAACACAGTCAGTGTGATGATCTTGAAAAATGTTTAGGAATTATTAATATAAATTTTGTCTTGACGAATGTATACTATGGACAATTTCTTGGTTATCAATCATATCTAGATCCCTGGACTTTTTACACATTCACATTTAAATCCAAATTTGAAACTAGAAAAACCAGTGTAAATTATAAATTGAATGTTTAATAAAACCATTAATATAACCTAAAGCAAAACCTTTCAAAGCCAGCACATATAATACATTAAAAATAACTCACTGAGAGTGGGGGAAAGAAAGTTAATTTTAAGGTACAAAAAGGAACTTTGTAGACTTCAAAACACAGATATCATCTCTATTATATCCTGACTAAATACTTTACTAATTTTGTGATAATGAAAGAATATCACTAGAGATATTGAGTTCATGTGTCACAACAATGAAAGTATTACTAAGTTTAATATACTTAGCATATATTTAATCAGGTTGAAGAAAACAGAATTCTTTCCTCTAAATACAATAGACTAAAACAAACAGCATATATTGTGAAAATAACCCTCCAGCAAGATTTACTCCAGGGAAACCTTCCTTCTGTAGGCAGCTTATCCTAGTATCTGGCTTGTAGCCTTGAAATATAATTTACAGATCAGCCTTTTAATTGGATATGATTTAAAAAAGAGTAAACTCCGGGAGTTGGTGATGGACAGGGAGGCCTGGCGTGCTGCGACTCATGGGGTCGCAAAGAGTCCGACACAACTGAGTGACTGAACTGAACTGAACTGAAAAAAGTGTGCTAAACAAAACATTTCTTAAAATAATTCATTCTTCTTTAAAAACAGAACCACAAGATGAACTCTTGCTCTGAGCATATGATCAACATTCTAATAATCAATATGAGAATTAACCCTTACAAATCTTATAATGAAATACAGGGTAGGTCACCATCAACATGTAATAAATTTTGATATGTTCTTGAATAAACTCACAGTGACAAGAGGATAAACACATTTCTCTATATTCTAAAATATTTACATGCCTTTTGTCTAATCTATGTTTTAGCACCTCCTTAGATTACTAGGGCTAGGGAACATGTAACCCAGTGCTAGTATACCTAAAGAAACATACTGAATTAGAAATCAGTTCTGTATCATCTATTTGGTTAACAGGCAGAATTATATAATCTTCATACATCAGTCAAGAATACTATTTGTATGTTAAAATAAGCTATAATATACTATAACCTGTATACAATATTTTATAAACAAATATTTGTATACAAAGTATATAATACATTTTTTATTGTATACAAAATATACCATACTTTGGCCACCTGATGCAAATACCTGACTCCTTAGAAAGGACCCTGATGCTGGGAAAGATTGAAGGCAGGAAGAAAAGGGGACGACAAAGGATGAGATGGTTGGATGGCATCACTGACTCGATGGAAATTAGTTTGCATAAGCTCCGGGAGTTGGTGATGGACAGGGAGGCCTGGCGTGCTGCGGTCCACGGTGTCACAGAGTCGGACATGACTGAGTGAACTGAACTGAGCTGAATTGATAACATACTATTCATACTGCTATATATACCATAAACTCAAATTTTCACTGTAATATACTGTACACCATAGCATATATTATACAGTGAAGGTGGCACTAGTGGTAAAGAAGCCACCTGCCAATACAGGAGACCTAAGAGATGGGCTCATTCCCTGGGTTGAAAAGATTCTCTGGAGGAAGGAAGAGCAACCTACTGCAGTGTTCTTTCCTGGAGAATCACATGGACAGTGGAGCCTGGAAGGGTACAGTCCACAGGGTCTCACACAGTTGGACACAACTAAAGCAAGTTAGCACACACACGTACTATATACTATATATATAGTATGCATGTAGCATATACTATAAAGTATGCTATATACACCATTACTATATATCTTGGTGCATACACCAGTGGGATGAGTACTACTTGGGAGCATTTAGAAATGCAGAATCTCAGCCTAATTTCAGATCTACTGAAGTATAATCTGCATTTTTAACAAAGTCTTTTGGTGATTCATATGCATAATAAACTTTGAGAAGCAGAAGCATACATTCGGCAATAAAATCTTGAGCCTGCAAGGTATACTTTATTTCTCAAAAGAAAATATACAATGCTTTTTCACTGTAGTGTTCTAGGTGAGAGAGGATGATATAAAAACTATGCATGGGCATTTTTATTATACATGCAATCCTTGCAATGCACTTATCAAAATAAAACTAGTTTCTGGTTGTTGTGGGGATTATTTGTGGATATAGAGCAAAAAGCAAATTTTGATTGTGTTATTGTTATTAGTTTTGAGGTGTGGAAAATGTAAGACATGCTAAATTTTAATTGAGAAATATGTTTGAGACTGATGGTGCATGCATGCTAAGTCACTTCAGTCATATCCAACTCTGCGACCCCATCGGCTGTAGCCCATCAGGCTCCTCTGTCCATGCAACTATCCAGGCAAGAATACTGGAGTGGGTTGCTATTTCCTACTCCAGAGAGTGATGCACTTCTAGTTAAAAACATTGGGTGGAGAGGGAGGTGGGAGGGGGGATCGGGATGGGGAATACGTGTAAATCTATGGCTGATTCATATCAATGTATGACAAAACCCACTGAAATGTTGTGAAGTAATTAGCCTCCAACTAATCAAACAAACAAACAAACAAAAAAATATGTATTTCACCTTTATTTAGAATAGCAAAATGGGAACAGCCTGTAATTGAAACTAAAAGAGAAGACAAGCTGTAAGTCACTTACACTCCAAACAAGAGAACAGTCATAGTGACTTTAGATTTTTTGCATAACTTTATAATTGCTAGCCACTCTAATTTTATTTGAGTTAGTTTGATATACTTGAATGATTTTAAATTGACTATATCACGGGCTAGCAAACCATGGCCCTCAGGCCAATTCCGGCCAGCGGCCGTTTTTAGTATTTAAGGTTTTGCTGATCTTATATGTGTTGTCTACGGCTCCTTTTGAATTACAAAAACAAACTTGAGTAGTTGAAATAGAGACTGTATGATCTCTGAAGGCTAAAATATATACTTTCCTGTACAGAAAAAAAAATTGTTGACCTATATGAGAAATTCAAATTATCTTCATTTTAGAACATTTCCTTTTCACTGTTTCAGTATCTAAATATCTTTCCTAAATATCTGTCTTAGGTTACCTTCATAAACTTCTGATGGAACTCTACAAATGAATGATGTTTAAGGACAAAAGATATTATAGGTACATCATTGTGTCTCTAAAAATACTGTTGTGTATCTGCCATTTAAAGGATCACAAGCAAACATGTTGTTGTTCAGTTGCTAAGTTCTGTCCAACTCTTAGCAACGCCATGGACTACTACATGCCAGGCTTCCCTGTCCTTCACTACCTCCAAGAATGTGCTCAAGTTCATGTTCATTAAGTCAGCTGATGCTATCTAACCATCTTATACTCAGCCGCCCTCTTTTTCTTTTGCCTAAATCTTTCCCAGCATCAGAGTGTTTTTCAATGAGTCAGCTTTTTGCAAAGTATTAGAGCTTCAGCTTTAGCATCAGCCCTTCTAATGAATATTCAGGGTTGATTTCTTTAGGATTGACTGATTTGATCTCCTTGCTGTCCAAGGGACTCTCAAGAGTCTTTTATAGCACTACAATTCAAAAGCACTAATTCTTTGACCTTCAGCCTCCTTTCAGATCTATATATGACTATGGGAAAAACCATAGCTTTGACCATATAGATCTTTGTCAGCAAAATGATATTTCAATTTTTAATATGCTGTCTAGGTTTGTCAGAGAAGGTTCGATGCTGTAAAGAGCAATATTGCATAGGAACCTGGAATGTTAGGCCCATGACAAGGCAAATTGGAAGTGGTCAAACAGGAGATGGCAAGAATGAACATCTACATTCTAGGAATCAGCGAACTAAGATGGACTGGAATGGGTGAATTAAACTCAGATGACCATTATATCTACTACTGTGGGAAGGAATCCCTTAGAAGAAATGGAGTAGCCATCATAGTCAACAAAAGAGTCCAAAATGCAGTACTTGGATGCAATCTCAAAAATGACAAAATGATCTCTGTTCGTTTCCAAGGCAAACCATTCAATATCACGTAATCCAAGTCTATGCTCCCACCAGTAATGCTTAAGAAGCTGAAGTAGTACGGTTCTGTGAAAACCTACAAGACCTGCTAGAACTAACGCCCCCAAAAGATGTCCTTTTCATTACAGGGGACTAGAATGCAAAAGTAGGAAGTCAAGAAACACCTGGAGTAACAGGCAAATTTGGCCCTGGAGTACAGAATGAAGCAGGGCAAAGGCTAATAGAGTTCTGCCAAAGGAACGCACTGGTCATAGCAAACACTGTCTTCCAACAACACAAGAGAAGACTCTACACATGGACATCACCAGATGGTCAACACCAAAATCAGACTGATTATATTCTTTGCAGCCAAAAATGGAGAAGCTCTATTCAGTCAGCAAAAACAAGACCAGGAGCTGACTGTGGCTCAGATCATGAACTCCTTATTGCCAAATTCAAGAAAGTGGGGAAATTTTAAGTGGGGGAAATTGAAGAAAGTGGGGAAAACCACTAGACCATTCAGATATGACCTAAATCAAATCCCTTATGACTATACAGTGGAAGTGAGAAATAGATTTAAGGGACTAGATCTGATAGACAGAGTGCCTGATGAACTATGGACAGGGGATTATGACATTGTACAGGAGACAGGAATCAAGACAATCACCAAGCAAAAGGAAAGCAGAAAAGCAAAATGACTGTCTGAGGAGACCTTGCAAATAGCTGTGAAAAGAAGAGAAGTGAAAAGCAAAGGAGAAAAGGAAAGATATTCCTATTTGAATGCAGAGTTCCAAAGAATAGCAAGGAGAGATAAGAAAGCCTACCTCAGCAATCAAAGCAAAGATATAGAGGAAAACAATAGAATGGGAAAGACTAGAGATCACTTCAAGAAAATTAGAGATACCAAGGGAATATTTCATGCAAAGATGGGCTCAAAAAAGGACAGAAGAAATGCTAGGGACCTAACAGAAGCAGAAGATATTAAGAAGAGGTAGCAATAATACACAGAAGAATTGTACAAAAAAGATCTTCATGACCCAGATAATCACAATGGTGTGATCACTCATCTAGAGCCAGACATCCTGGAATGTGAAATCAAATGGGTCTTAGGAATTATCACTATGAACAAAGCTAGTGGAGGTGATGGAATTCCAGTTGAGCTATTTCAAATCCTAAAAGATGATGCTGTGAAAGTGCTGCACTCATATGTCAGCAAATATGGAAAATTCAGCAGTGGATACAGGATGGGAAAAGTTCAGTTTTCATTCCAATCCCAAAGAATGCTCAAACTGCTGCACAATTGCACTCATCTCACATGCTAGTAAAATAATGCTCAAAATTCTCCAAGCCAGGCTTCAGCAATATGTGAACCATGAACTGCCAGATGTTCAAGCTGTTTTAAAGAAGGCAGAAGAACCAGAGATCAAATTGCCAACATCCGCTGGATCAACAAAAAAGCAAGAGAGTTCCAGAAAAACATCTATTTCTGCTTTATTGACTATGCCAAAGCCTTTGACTTGTGTGCATCACGATAAACTGTGGAAAATTCTGAAAGAGATGGGAATACCAGACCACCTGACCTGCCTCTTGAGAAACCTGTATGCAGGTCAGGAAGCAACAGTTAGAACTGAACATGGAACAACAGACTGGTTCCAAAGCAGAAAAGGAGTACATCAAGGCTGTATATTGTCACCCTGCTTATTTAACTTATATGCACAGTACATAATGAGAAACGCTGGGCTAGAGGAATCACAAGCTGGAATCAAGATTGCTGGGAGAAATATCAATAACCTCAGATATGCAGATGACACCACCCTTATGGAAGAAAGTGAAGAAGAATCAAAGGGCTTCTTGATGACAGTGAAAGAGGAGAGTGAAAATTTGGCTTAAAGTTCAACATTCAGAAAACTAAGATCATGGCATCTGGTCCCATCACTTCATGGCAAATACATGGGGAAACAGTGGAAACAGTGATTGACCTTATTTTTCTGGGCTCCAAAATCACTGCAGAAGGTGATTGCAGCCATGAAATTAAAAGACGCTTACTCCTTCGAAGGAAAGTTACGACCAACCTAGACAGCATATTAAAAAGCAGAGACATTACTTTGTCAACAAAGGTCCGTCTATTCAAGGCTATGGTTTATCCAGTGGTCATGTATGGATGTGAGAGTTGGACTATAAAGAAAGCTGAGCGCCGAAGAATTGATGCTTTTGAACTGTGGTGTTGGAGAAGACTCTTGAGAGTCTCTTGCACTTCAAGGAGATCCAACCAGTCCATCCTAACGGAAATCATGTCTGGGTGTTCATTGGAAGGACTGATATTGAAGCTGAAACTGCAATACTTTGGCCACCTGATGCAAAGAGCTGACTCATTGGAAAAGGCCCTGATGCTGCGAAAGATTGAGGGCAGGAGGAGAAGGGGACAACAGACGATGAGATGGTTGGATGACATCACTGACTCAGTGGAATGGGTTTGGGTGGACTCCGTGAGTTGGTGATGGACAGGGAGGCCTGGCGTGTTGCGGTTCACGGGGTCGCAAAGAGTCAGACATGACTGACTGACTGAACCGTACTAAACTAGGTTTGTCATAGCTTTTCTTCCAAGGTGCAAGTGTCTTAATATCATGGCTGCAGTCACCCTCTGCAGTGATTTTGGAACCCAAGAAAATAAAATTTGTCACTGTTTCCAATTTTTCTCCATCTATTTGCCATGAAGTGATGGGATTGGATGTCATGATCTTATTTTTTTGAATGCTGACTTTTAAGCCACCTTTTTCACTCTGCTCTTTCACCCTCATCAGAAGCTCTTTAGTTCTTCTTCACTTTCTGCCATTAGAATGGCATCATCTGCATATCTGAGGTTGTTGCTATCTCTCCTGGCAATCTTGATTCCAGCCTGTGATTCATATAGGTCTCATTTCACATGGTATACATGATATACTCTGTATAAAATTTAAATGAGCAGGGTACAGCCTTGGTGTATACTCCTTTCCAAATTTTGAACCAGTCTGTTATTCCATGTCAGGTTCTAACTGTTGCTGCTTGAACTGCATGCATGTTTCTCAGGAGGCAGGTCAGGTGGTCTGGTATTCCCATCTCTTTCAGAATTTTCCACAGTTTGTTGTGATCCATACAAAGGCTTTCGAGTAGTAAATGAAACAGCTGTTTTTCTGGAATTCCCTTGCTTTTTCTATGATCCAATGGATGTTGGCAATTTAATCTTTGGTTCCTCTGCCTTTTCTAAATTCAGTTTGTACATCTGGAAGTTCTTGGTTCACGCACTGCTGAAGTCTAGCTTGAAGGATTTTCAGCATTACCATGCTAGCCTGTGAAACGAGTGCAACTGGATGGTAGTTTGAACATTCTTTAGCATTATGTTTCTTTGGGATTAGAATGAAAACTGACCTTTCTAGTCCTGTGGTCACTGAGGAGTTTTCCAAATACTGAGTGCAACACTTTAACAGCATCATCTTTAGGACTCGTGTGTGTATGTATACATATATATATACATTTGTGACAAATATTTAAGAATACATTTATTGTTTTGTCATGCTTGCTGACATGAACATCCTGGTTTCTCTCCTGGACTCATGTCCCAATAGGTATTTCCATGATTGGGGATCACTGATATGCTATGTAGAAAAGGATAGAGAAGGACTTTTTTTTTTTTTTTTCTGTACTCGTAATTGTATAAAAAGTAAACTGATATGTAGAACCAAGGAAGTAAATTGGTGATTACCTGGAATCCATTTAGACAGGAGAATGTGCCTTAAAAAAGCATCTTTGCAGGTGATGGAAATTCTCTATGTCTTGGTTAATATGGTAGTTTCATTGGCGTAAGCAGTTGTTAAAAACCCAAATAACAGTTCATTTTAAATGTTGCATTCTATTTTATGCATTGTCTCTTCATAAAATTAATAAGAAAAAATGAACTTCACTGTTTCATATGCACTTCAAAGTAATGCATACTATTCTAAGTTTCTGAGTACAGTTCTCTAAATAAAAAAATGTATTTGTTTCTTGTATACTCTCAGTGCTGTATATCATATATCTCTCCTGATTTATTTCTCCTTATTCTGCATTGCTATATGTAAATTCACCTTTATAATTGAGGATTCAATTACCAATGCTTTTATTACAGTTGACCCTTGAACAACATTGATGGGTTTGAACTCCAGGGAACTCTGGTAGTGGAAAATCATACAGATTATTAAGGTAATTTATATAATTCTATGCTTTTATACTTTGTAGTCTCTTTGTTTCATGATTATATGTTCCTTATGTTCTTCTCTCCACTTGCTTATTTTGGAATGTTTTTAAAATTATAATTTTTTCTATATATTTTGTATATATGTTGTTTTATGATCATTGTTAAAATTGATGTGGAAATTCAATTCAGCATTGTTTTATAATATATACATGTATCATGTATTATAAAAATTGATTTTTTCCATAAATATTCACTTAGAATTTCCTACATAGTTAATGTTATTATTGCTCTTCATTTTCCCCTTCATCTTGAAGCCTCACTGCTGATCATTTTCATTCCAATCAATAATTACTTTGTTATTTCCTAGATTTATTGGTTGTTGCTTATCATCTCAAGTGTTGTGGGGCTTATGTTGATATTGATGTTTTTATTATTGGTTTCTTTACTTAATCATTACTTAACCTTAGAGTATATTCTACTCAGTACAGAATTTGATGTTAGTGATACAACATATTTGAAGATACAATTTCATTATCTTCTGTATTTCATTTTATTCTATTGCAAAGTAGTCTGCCATTTTCAATTGGGAAAGTAGTTATAAGAAATAAGTAATTTTTTCTTTTTTACTTTTGACTACTACCTAGAATGTATTTTAGTCTTGACCACAGTTTTTCCTACTTAGTGCTTAGTCATGCTTTTCTTCATTTTTTTTTTTTTCTCTGTTGGATTTCTTAGTGGTTGTTTAAACTATAACTTATTGTGGTTTCTTCTGGAATATTATCAGCCACTATCTCTTCAGATGTATTTTCTGCCTTATTATTTCTACCATCCTCTGACATTTAAACCACACATGTATTAGCTATTTCACAAGGTTTTGCTTGATTTCTTATATTTTATATATTTTCCATCATTTGCCACTTTTGGGCATGTTATCCTGATAATTCTCTTTAAAATTATGAATTTGAAATACGCCACTTCACCAATTAGTTCTTCAATTATGCATCATCTGTCATTAAAGACATTCACTCTGTTGTTAATGTAATCATTTGTATTTTCATTTATGGTCTTCCCTAATGATAAAGCATTCACTGAAATTCAGGAGAGAAGACACAGGTTTGATCCCAGAGTAAAGAGGATCCCCTGGAGAAGGAAATGGCAACCCACTCCAGTAATCCTGCTTGGGAAATCCCAGGGACAAAGGAGCCTGGTAGGCTATAGCCCATGGGGTCACAAGAGTCAGACACGACTTATCAACTAACTAAACCACTACCACAATTTTCAGTTATACAGTTTATTTATTTCTATTATATATTTTTCAATTATTTGTTATAATCTCTATTGTGTAGGTTAATTTCTTATCATATTAATTGTAATTAACTTTCATGACTGGCAACACCAATATTTAGAATTATTATGAATTTATTCTATTTTGTTTTTTCCCTTTTTGAAATTCTTATTTTCCAATAGATTATTTTCTTATAAAAAATAGAATTCCAGACCACAGGAAAGAAAAATTCAAAATAACGTAAAATTCTAGATGATCCTAATTTTCACAAGTGTTTTTAATTTCAGGAGGCAGTTAGAATTAAGGCAGATATTTTTAATGGACTCAGGTATTAAGACGGATTCAGTTATTGTGGGGGGGTGGTCTATTTCCAAATCCCTACTACTCATAGGGTATGGATCCTAAGGTCACTTATAAAAGCCTGGTGTATTTACCTAAGCCCTCCAAATTAGTGCCACAGATGAAAGCTCTAACCACTTACTCATCCTCTTAGTTAATAATTTTTCTGCTGGGATCTGCAATTGCCTTGAGAGGAAAAGAAGCTTTACATACCAAATTAAGTTTGTTTGTTTGTTTGTTTTTAACTCTCCTCTCTTTCCAGATACTGGCTCTTATTGCTTCTGACCTCTCTAAATCCTAACAAACAATATATCTGTGTTATGTCCAACTTTCTGGGTTATTCTCTATGAGAATATTGACCTGAAAAAAAAAAATGTCCTACCCATTGCCTAATGCAGAATTTCTTAAAATTTAATCTTATTCATAATCTATCATTCATATTAGTAACTGTATTGATTACTGGCTTAATGCTGCTGCTAAGTCACTTCAGTCGTGTCCGACCCTGTGCGACTCCATAGATGGTAGCCCACCAGGCTCCCCCTTCCCTGGGATTCTCCAGGGAAGAATACTGGAGTGGGTTGCCATTTCCTTCTCCAGCTCATGAAAGTGAAAAGTGAAAGTGAAGTCGCTCAGTCATGTCCGACTCTTAGCGACCTCATGGACTGCAGCCTACCAGGCTCCTCTGTCCATGGGATTTTCCAGGCAAGAGTACTGGAGTGGGGTGCCATTGCCTTCTCCAACTGGCTTAATGACCTGGGTTTAAATAGTCTTTACTTTTTATATCATTATAAACATTGAGAAAGGGATTTACAATATGGTGTAAATTAAAGAATATTTAACTAAAAGTTATTTGTCTCACAATTTTACTTAAATTAAAACTCCTAAAATGAGACACCCATTTCCCATTTAGTATTGCTCCTTTTACAAAAAAGACTTGCTAGTCATATTATTCCATTTTGTATTTATCTCATAGGATTATTATTAATTGTGTTGTATGGTTTCCACAAAATCTGAAACATATTACAAATTTTAAAATGGGTGTTATAAAGATAATTGTTTAAGGTTATTATCACTTCATAGTGCCTTTAAATACCTTGTTGGGACCTATGGTTATAGCAGAATGGAAGTAAATGCAACTTTATTTCCATTTGCATCATGATTATGTGAGACACTCTTGGTAGAGTTCTACCTTCCTTTGAAATAGGAGAAAGCACAATAAAAATTAGAAGAAAACACTATTAAGTATTATACAGTTTTTTTCTACACCTCCTGATTGAATCAGGAAGTATATATTGAAAGAGCTTTGGCACTAACAGATAGCATACAGGATTTAAAATGCATCAGATATCATTATAGAAGCTAGCACATTGGTTATCAAATAAAAATGTTGAACAATGAAATATCTATATTCTATTTGATGTGATAATAAAAGTTCCTACTGTTCTTGGAAAATAATTATTTTCCCTTGCCAAGATAAAATATAACCACTGAAACTAGTTTATATTCATTTCATAAATCAATGACAATTCACTTCAATGAGCACTTCTGTAAGTCAGCCAATAAGCAACACCAACAATCTATTAAATATACGTCTACAGATAAAGGTCAACCATTCCTCAACACTTCCATTTCTGAAAGTCTGCCAATCCCTGAACTTCATTCATGCTTCTCTAAGCCCTATAGAAGATCAGCATTTTTGATGTGCTCAAAGACTAGAACTTACAAGCACAGCTTTTTCCCTTTATAATCAAACAATACATTTTGCTTGTTTCAGATATTAGAGCATCAACAATAAAAGACTTCACTAATATTTTGTTCTGAAGACCATCTTTTTGTAATTTTCTTCTGAAGAAAAAAAGGTGCCCAGAAGTTCTTTCATGTCTCAATAGTCCTTCAAATTTGGTGTCAATGAGTCTTTTCAACAACATGAACTTTGATTTGTTTCAATACCATTTTGTTTACTTTATACTGTTATCCTATAATTTAAAACCAAATAAGTCTTTCTATAATGTAATTAGATCCCTAGATCAGAGAACACTATCTGTAAATAGTTTTGGTATTAATCTGTTTATTCTTTCATTTATTTCTTTATCCTTGCTTTTCTTATACTTTATTTCACGAGATTTTTAGATTCACAAAGAAAAGAAAAAAAAAGTAAAGTTAGTACAAAGAATTCTCACATACTCCACATTGAGTTTCCTTATTAGCAACATCTTATATTAGTATGGCATATTTGTTACAATTAATGAATATATTGTCATTGTTTAGTGGCTAAGTCATGTCTGACTCTTTGTGACCCTATTACAGCACTCCAAGTTTCCCTGTCCTTCACCATCTTCCAGAGTTTGTTCAAACTTATGTCCATTTAGTTGGCAATGCTATCCAATCATCTCATCTTCTGTCACCTCTTTCTCCTCCTGCCCCCAATCTCCCCCAGCATTAAAATCTTTTCCAGTGTGTTGGCTCTTCACATTAGGGCGTCAGAATATTGGAGCTTCAGCTTCAGCACCAGTCCTTCAATAAGTGTTCAGGGTTGATTTCCTTTAGGATTGACTGGTTTGATCTCCTTGCAGTCCAAGGGACTCTCAAGAGTCTTCTCCTGCCCACAATATGAAAGCATCAATTCTTTGGAGCTCAGCTTTCATTATGGTCCAACTCTCACATCCATACATGACTACTGGAAAAACCATAGCTTTGACTTTAAGGGACCTCTGTCTGCAAAGTGATGTCTTTTCAACATGCTGTGTAGGTTTGTCACAGCTTTCCTTCCAAGGAACAAACATCTTTTAATTTCAAAGCTGCAGTCACCATGTGCAGTGATTTTGGAGCCCAAGAAAATAAAATCTGTCACTGCTTCCACTTTTTCTCCTATTTGCCATGAAGTGATGGGACTGGATTCCATGACCTTTGTTTTTTGAATGCTGAGTTTTAGGCCAGCTTTTTCATCCTCCTCTTTAGCCCTCATCAAGAGACTCTTTAGTTCCTCTTAGCTTTCTGTCCTTAGGATGGTATCATCTGCATATCTGAGGTTGTTGATATTTCTCCTGGCAATCTTGATTCCACCTTGGGAGTCATCCAGCCCAGTATTTCTGATGATGTACTCTACATGTAAGTTAAATAATCATGGTGACAATATACAGCCTTGATGTATACTCCTTTCCCAATTTTGAACCAGTTCATTGTATCATGTCTGGTTCTAACTGTTACTTCTTGATCTGCATACAGGTTTCTCAGGAGACAGGTAAAGTGGTCTGGTATTCCCATCTCTTTAAGAATTTTCCACAGTTTGTTTTGATCCATGCAGTCAAAAGCTTTAGCATAGACAATGAAGCAGAAGTAGGTGTTTTTATATATAGATACTTTACTAATAATTATTTCCATACTTTACTCAAATGTTCTTACTTCTTACCTAATATATATTTTGCTTCCATATCCCATCTAAGATACCAGATTTTATATTATATGTAATTTTACATTATACTATTTATTCCTAGGATACTCTTGTTTGTGACAGTTGATGCTTCTTTTTTATTTGTCCTAATTGTACAAAATCTCATCTCCTTTGTTTGGTTTAGCACTTAATTATCTTGTCTCTGTTGAGTTTTTGAGGAAGTTCTTCATAAGAATGGGTTAACGCATAGATCTGATAAGTCTCATATCTAAGTCAGCACAAAAGCCCAATATTTTAATTGTATTTGCTAATTCACACAAAGATAATTGCTTAAACTTTGCCTTGGATTCCTCAACAGAAATTCCAGAGTATTCTCTCACTTGAGAAGTCACATCTGGGTCATTTTGCTTAGTCTAAATTCTGAGATCAATGATAGTTGAGAAATTAATTCTAATATTGATTCTTGCTTCTGCTTAGCTGGGAAATGAAAACCCCTTTTATAAGTATACATGTTAGAACTGTAGTGGCTTCCATCCTTTGTGTCATGGTTTCATCTATAAGAAAGCTGAAATCTACTAATACATAGAGACAAAATTGTTTTCCTAAATATACTCTCAATAAAAGCTTGGCTTCTTTACTTACCTTACTGTTACTAAGTATTACTAAAAATTAAATAGGATGACAATATGGGAGTTTTTTGCCGTGTTAAAAATATCACTTAACAACTTTAGAAAGGAGAGAAAGTAAAATGAAATAAACAATCTGATCAACTTCCTATGATCTATGTCCTGAGATCTCAAAATATCCTCTCTTCATTACGCTGTATGATGTCCAAATAAAATAATTCACACTAAAACCAATTTAAACTTACACATTTTAAATTCTGCCTAACTCGGTCTTTTTTTTGTTTTTCATTCTACCAGCCAAATAAATCTCTTTTTTTTTCTCTCCTTCTCTAGATCTCTGTAAATGAGCCATCCATCCATTAATTTTTGTTCTAAGGAGAAGGACAGTCTTACTGCACATACTCCATTAGGAATTCTGGACTAAATGTTGGATCTATATAAGCTGCATTTAAGCCTTGGCCTATAGCCAAGTCAAGGTCAATGATTAAAGATTTTCTTAAACTTCAGGAAGACAGACAGAAATTTCCTTCTGAATTAAGGATTTTGTTAATGCTTATTTAATCAAATAGCTCACTTAATTGTTAATGCCTGAGAGGGAAATGTTGTTAAAAGCAGCTGAGTGCAAAAAGCCAGTACAGGATTTTAAATAGCATAGCTGTTCATAATTCAAATAAATGTTCTTGAAAAGTATGATATGTACTATGTAATGCTGTTTCAGAAACCTTTCCATTAAGGGTACATGAGGCAGAGATTTTAACTTGTAAAGGAAATATAGAAGAGGCAATAAATGACTGAAATTTGACTTTAGAGAAAATGTTTTTTTTCTCTTTTTTAAATGCTGAGTGAACACCTACACTTAGAAAGGAGGCTTCTCTTTAAAATAGATATACAGAAAGAAAAAACGGAATTGGAAATTGACTTTTAAAACATATGGCTGAGCACTTTAAAGGAATAGTGGAGATTAAACAAACAAAATCAGAACAAATTTGTGACTTATCAGACAAGATAATTGGTCTCCAAATAAAGAGACTACAGAGGGGTCTTCCCTTAGCTATCAATTTTGAATTTATTAAGAGGGGTCCCTTAGAATATGCAACCCTCCGGACAACCCAAATCCTCCAATATTCAAGTCCTTTACGTAAAATGACTTAGTTCATCGGGCCCTTCTGTATCCATGGACTCTGTGTCTGTAGATGCAACCAACCATGAATACATCTGTGGTTGGTTGAATCTGAGGATGTGGAATCCAGATACAGAGAGCTGGCTGAGGTAGCCTCTAACAAGCTAAAGATATACAAAGCTAAAGCAGTTAGCTAGCTGCGTTTCCTCTATCTCAGTCAATGATGGACATGTTTAATTAACAAAATAATATTTGACTCATTTATTTAAAACATTTGTTGCATTTTCTTCAAAAAGATAACTTATTTTTATTTGGAGGGTAAATGCTCCATGAAGAGAGTAATTCTGAGTCTTTGGCACCTTACACTCTAATTATTTTGTTTAAAGAAAAGTGTGTAAGTTACACAGAACACAACATGCTTATTACTCGTAGATGAAAATTTCCTGAAAGTTCATGTTTCTTAGCGTAGTCACTGGACCTTATTTTTCTTATACTTAGTATCCGTGTCTCATTTTAATATGATGGATTTCACAATTTATCATTATATTATCACTATTATATACAATTATACTTTTAAAATATTTTAAAGATATATCATAGCTTTTATTACCAAGTCACAGCCTAAGATTAAAAATCACAATGTTACTGCATTTTGTGGTTAGGAATTAGCTGTGATATTCAAAGGTTGTACCATCTTAGACACACAACTTCACATCTCTGTTTCTTAAACTCTTTATTCAAAAACTAATAAAAATAGTAGTTAGTGTTGTGAACCCCAACAACTCCTTATAGTCAAAGGATGCCAAAGAAAGCCTGGTATCCTTAATCAATCAATCAGTCATTCAGTTCAGTTCAGTCCCTTAGTCGTGTCCAATTCTTTGTGACCCCATGAACCACAGCATGCCAGCGCTCCCTGTCCATCACCAACTCCCAGAGTTTACCCAAACTCATGTCCATCCAGTCGGTGATGCCATCCAGCCATTTCATCCTCTGTCATCCCCTTCTCCTCCTGCCTTCAATCTTTCCCAGCATCAAGGTCTTTTCAAATGAGTCAGCTCTTCGCATCAGGTGGCCAAAGCATTGGAATCTCAGCTTCAACATCAGTCCTTCCAATGAACACCCAGGACTGAGCTCCTTTAGGATGGACTGGTTGGATCTCCTTGCAGTCAAAGGGTCTCTCAAGAGTCTTCTCCAACACTGCAGTTCAAAAGCATCAATTCTTCGGTGCTCAGCTTTCTTTATAGTCCAACTCTCACATCCATACATGACTACTGGAAAAACCATAGCCTTGACTAGACGGACCTTTGTTGACAATGTAATGTCTCTGCTTTTTAATATGCTGTCTAGGTTAGTCATAACTTTCCTTCCAAGCAGTAAGCGTCTTTTAATTTCATGGCTGCAATCACCATCTGCAGTAATTTTGGAGCCCAAAAAAATAAAGACAGCCACTGTTTCCCCATCTATTTCCCATGAAGTGATGGGACCAGATGCCATGATCTTAGTTTTCTGACTGTTGAGCTTCAAGCCAAATTTTTAATTGGAGCACAGTAATATTATTTGTAAGACAGCTACCTAAATTACAAAGATTGAGGACTCATTAATGCTTCTAATCACACTAATTGCTGTTAATTTTACTAAACTTTCAAATACATCTTCCATCACTTTCAGACTGCCAAAATGTAAACTAGTCTCAGTTTAGATGTGCTTCATTTTGAGGAGATATCTACATCTATATATAGATCTATATATGTGAGAAAGATATCTATCGTTATCTATCTGTGTAACATCTTTTATCCATTAATCTGTTGGTGTACTCTTAGGTTGCTTCCATATCTTGCCTATTGTAAGTAATGCTGCCATGCACATAGGGTACATGTCTTTTCAAATTAGTTTTGTTTTCTTCAGATACACAGGTCACAATAGAATTTCTGGATCATAAGTGAATCTTTTTTGTTGTTGTTTTTTGAAGAAACCCCATACTGTTTTCCACAGTGACTGCACAAATTTACAATGTCACCCACAGTGTACAAGAGTTCCATTTTCTCTGTATCTTCACTAACATTTGTTATGGGTCATTTTAACCATTTTTGAGAAGAAATTGAGTAACAAGTTTAACTTTCCCCTAATAATATAAAAGCTATGATGTGTACCAAAAAGTTATCTGAAAACAGTGATACTCTTTCAAATAAGTTCTCATACAGTCTATACTGGTTCTCTATCTCCACAATTTATTTTCTAAGTGTCTTTAAATTCTTAAGTAATGGGCATGTTTCAGGGACAATTTTAAGGGCATTTCCAGCACTAATTAAATTTTGAGTAATAGAGTTACGTCAAAGAAACAATTATGTCAAAGGAAATCAGAATTAGAGTACATTTGAATTTAGTGAATGCTTGTTCAAAGGGCAATAGAAACTGTACTTGTGCTTTTAAGAACCTTTTGTTTCCTTTTAAGAACCGTTTGCTTGCATTTTAGTTTGCTCTCTTGATCCCTTAAGTTGGCCAAATGAAAAACTATTATACTTGTCTCAAATGTTAAGAAAGGCTTATGTAACTAATCAAATCAAATTTGCCCAGAAAATGCCAAGATGTCTTGAATGTATACCCCACAAAATTGTTCTCCAAGATGCCAACATATTTAGTCATATTCATGTTCAAGTATTTTAAACTCATAAGGATACTTTTTATTACAAATAACAGTGATATTTTAAAATAAATGAAATATATAAAATAATTTAAGCTTATTTTCAATAGTTTGTGTGAAATTCTTATTACAACAAACAACTAAAAAACTGTAATTAAGAAAACCAATACACCTGATTTTTAGCCAGAGAAAATATTTTGCACATCTCCTTGTGGTTTATTTTTACCCTGTATCTGAATTTTAGCTGGTGAAATACAAATATATTTCTTCTCTCATTTATATGTGAAACTCTTGTAACATAAGGATAGGCTCCTTTTTAAGAAAAAGTGGACCTAGTAATTAAAAGTCATGCTTTGATAATGGTAGATCCACTGTAATAAATGTGGAATATAATATCTTATTTTAGACTCTTGCTTTAGACTTTTTGTTTTGGTACAGAGAGGTGAAATATTGTTATATTAATAGAATTTAGAGATTTTATAATCTGTGTTTTAATGGCCGTGGAATATTAGGAGGGAAGATTTCTTACTGTAAATTTGGAGAAAAGTATTCCTTGCTAACCAAATCCTAGGTGGAGTGAATTTCTCTTTTTTTTTTTTTTCCTCTTCTCTTCTCTCTCATCCTCTTTTCTTCTCTCTCAGTATCCTTGTCTCTTTTTGGCTTTATTCTATTTTTATTCTAGATCAAACTTCTACATAAATTGAGTCTTTTTTCTTGAATCATGGCTTACATTCTATTTCTTGCCAACTTTCAAATCCCTCTCTCAACACTGTACAGAGTTTCCATGGAAGCTATTATTTTAGGTGAAATTTCCATTCTAGATTCTATCCTCCTCATGGTCATTTGCTTATATTTATTATTATAGGTCACCCAGAAGATGTTTGTTATATTTAATTCAGGATTTCAGATGTCTTGATTAGGGGAAGTTTTTTCATATTATTGAGTAAAATTTTCATATCTGTGAAGAAAATAACATTCTAATGTTATAATTTCAGGCATCTGAATGGTTATTGAGGGAGATATTTTATGCAAAACAATTCAAATCGCATTTAATGCTGAAAATCTTCTATAAAGCTGAAGACTAGCAGTATTATTTTTTCATAGCTTGTTATGAAAAGGAAAGAAAATTTATTTCTAACTCAATTTTTGTTCTGATTGGCATTATATCATGTCCTTACTGCTTTGTGGAAGCTAGCTAAAGTTGCTGAAACATTACTTTATTAATATGTAAAATGGCATTTTTTCTTTGTTGGAAAATAAGAATTAGATATATTATCCCTTTTTAATTCTCTAGCACTTAGTTTTCACCATTATATAGACTAGGAAATTTGGCTAGGCTAAGCACTTGCATACAATTTAAAGTTAGCATTTTAAAATAGCTGACAAGATTTCCATCACATTATGCTCTCTGTCTCATAGTTTCTTCTTCACTGGAAATTTAAAATTTATTCCACCATTTCTGCATAATAGTGGCACCTGCACCTGATAATTTAAGATATAGAGTCAAAAGAATATAACTGCCTTGCTCAGGGACACATAGTAAATCAGTGGTAGAATCAGTAGTAAATGGATCCCTTGGTCACAAATAACCACTCTTTCCTACAGGAACATAAAGTTAATGTAAATTAAACTTTAGTCAGTCTAAATAATAAAAAAGCTTTAAAATCCAATGTGTTTTAAAACAGCTGAGCCAAGTAGAAGAGGCTATTGAAACAAAATCATATTATCTCTTTTATATTTTATTCCAGGAATAAGTGTGGCATTATTCCTAATTAAAGCATACTATTTTCATTGTAGAGAATAAACAAAAGCTCACATATTTTACATGATTAGCAGGACTAAAAATTAAACACATTTTAATAATCCTTGTATAATTTAAAATTACATTTTTATTAAAAATCATACTTCCCCTTCTGATTAAGTCAAGCTTTAACAATTTTTTTTTACTCTGGTATTTAAATAAATATTATTCAATTATTGTTTTATGTATTTAGAATTATCTAAAATTTTAAGCTGTTTTTATAGTTACTTATAAATGTTGACTTTTTCAAAGTCTATATGAAGAAAACATGCCAAGAAAAGTTGCTTGTTATTCACTATCAATATTTGATTTTAAACCTTTATGTAAACTCTTGTAGATGACATGGGTTAGACCTTATTGAACTTTCAGTGGCTCTATTTATGCCACTGAAATAAGGACTTGATTAAAGACTTGTCAGTTATTTATATTATAAAGATTATAGCAAAAATGCTTCTCTTCAAACCAACAGAGAGACCCCCTTACTTAGCGTATGAGTTCTTAGAAAAAAGGTTTCAAAAGGACAAGAGGGCGTCATCCTTTCCAAGAAGAGAAAGGACTCTCTTCTGGGTAGCCTATCCCTTCTCCAGGAGATCTTCCCAACTCAGGAGTCGAACAGAGGTCTCCTGCACTGCAGGCAGATTCTTTACCAACTGAGCTATCATGGAAGCCCTCCAAGAAGAGAAGACCACACTAAATGCTCTACAGGTAAAACATCCTCAAGCTTCCATCACTGTCTTAACTAATGCAGTCTTGTTTTGCAAAGGTTTATGAGCATTTGCACTAGGCCACGGCGGGTCTCAGGGGTTCAGATTTCTCATCAGCTGCAGAGGCAGCTATGAATGGTCAGCTGACATCCCAATAAAATTCCCGTGATGATGAGAGATGAGAGACAAGGCTGGGCTTTCCAAGAGAAGATGCAGATTTCCATGAGCCATAAAGGACAAGGAGAATGTAGCTGTTTACATATCTCATATGTTAACGGATTGCACTTTTGAATCATTTTTCTATATTCTTTTGAAATATAGCTTGCTTATATTAGCAGATATGTTATAACCACTTAAAGACACCTTAAATTTCAGCCTTTGAAACTGGCAGCATTTTTCCTACCCATCATGTTACACCTCTGAGTATAGAAGAAGCAAAATTCTCTTAGTGATCCTCTCAGGATACTCAGATTCTCTGGTATCATGGAGAGGAACTGGCATCCATGCATCATGCTATGTTCTTATCCTAATGTTCTAGCTTTCTGAAGCATAATTATACTGTATCTATTCTATTTCCCAGCTGTACTAAAAAGAAGAATGATATTCCTGAAGTGATATGTTGATTCTGTCAAGACACTTACTTTTCTGATATCTCTCATGGTCTTTAACTGCCTCAAATAAAATAAAAACTGTAACAAAAGACAAGAAAGGCTCTTTGTTAAATTATTTACTAAAATACTCACATTTTTAATCTTTTCTGGTCCTATCACTTAACTTCAGCTCAATAAATATCATTACTTATGCACACTTTATTTCCTATTATATATTTACAAAGCTCAGCTCTGTACTGGACATTTTCAAAATTTTACTTGAATGTCACTTTATTTGAGAAACTTAAATTTTAACACAGCCTTTCTGAAAGCATGTCTCTGTTCCAATAATGGCATACTTGTTTTTTGTCAGCAAAGTGAATTTATCTGGAATTGTATTTTTTCCCCCTCAAGTCAGAAACATAACATCTAGTTAACATTTTATTAATGTATATCCAGAATTTTCCTTATTTTCAAGTTTTTAAGGTGATTCCAGAGCAGTGAACTCAATTAGGGAACTTAAAGGCCATGTATCATTCCAGATATTCTAGAATGAGTAAACATATGTCACTTAATTAATAAAGTTGCTCCTGGCAAGCTTATTTGCCATTGCATATGTAATTCTTACACAGACAGAATGAAAACCGCAACCATTAAAAAAAAAAAAAAAAACCTAATCAAACTGATCACATGAACCACAGCCTTGTTTAACTCAATGAAACTATAAGCCATTCCATGTAGAGCCACCCAAGATGAATAGGTCTTGGTGGAGGGTTCTGACAAAAGGTGGTCCACTGGAGAAGGGAATGGAAAACCATGTCAGTATTCTTGCCTTGAGAACCCCATGAAGAGTATGAAAAGGGAAAAATATATGACACTGAAAGATGAACTCCCCAGGTTGGTAGGTGCCCAATATGCTACTTGAGAAGAGTGGAGAAATAACTCCAGAAAGAATGAAGAGACTGAGTCAAAGCAAAAATAATGCCCAGACGTGGATGTGATAGGTGATGGAAGTCAAGTCCAATGCTGTAAAGAACAGTATTGCATAGGAACCTGGAATGTTAGGTCCATGAATAAAGGCAAATTAGAAGTGGCCAAACAGGAGATGGCAAGAATGAACGTCAACATTTTAGGTATCAGTGAACTAAAATGGACTGGAGTGGGTGAATTTACTCAGATGATGATTATGTCTACTACTGTGGGCAAGAATCCCTTAGAAGAAATGGAGTAGCCATCATAGTCAACAAAAGAGTCCGAAATGCAGTACTTAGATGCAATCTCAAAAATGACAGAATGATCTCTGTTCATTTCCAAGGCAAAACATTCAAATTCGTGGTAATCCAAGTCTATGCCCCCATCAGTAATGCTGAAGAAGCAGAAGTTGAATAGTTCTATGAAGATCTATAAGACGTTCTAGAACTAATACCCAAAAAAGATGTCCTTTTCATTATAGAGAACTGGAATGCAAAATTAGGAAGTCAAGAAACACCTGGAGTAACAGGCAAATTTGGCCTTGGAGTACAGAATGAAGTAGGGTAAAGGCTAATAGACTTTTGCTAAGAGAAACACTGGTCCTATCAAACACCCTCTTCCAAACACAAGAGAAGACTCTACACATGGACCTCACCAGATGATCAATACCAAAATCAGATTGATTCTATTCTTTGCAGTGAAAGATAGAGAAGCTCTATACAGTCAGCAAAAACAAGACCAGGAGCTGACTGTGGCTCAGAACATGAACTTATTGAAAAATTTAGACTTAAATTGGATATGGTAGGGAAAATCACTAGACCATTCAGTTCAGTTCAGTCGCTCAGTTGTGATTGACACTTTGCAACCCCATGGACTGCAGCAGGCCAGGCCTCCCTGTCCATCACCAATTCCCAGAGTTTACTCAAACTAATGTCTATTTAGTAGGTGATGCCATCCAGCCATCTCATCCTCTGTTGTCCCCTTCTCCTCCTGCCTTCAATCGTTCCCTGCATTAGGGTCTTTTCCAATGAGTCAGCTCTTCACATCAGGTGGCCAAAGCATTGGAGTTTCAGCTTCAACATTATTCCTTCCAGTGAACATTCAGGACTGATTTCCTTTAGAATGGACTAGTTGGATCTCCTTGCAGTCCAAGGGACTCTCAAGAGTCTTCTCTAACACCACAATTCAAAAGCATCAATTCTTTGGTGCTCAGCTTTCTTTATAGTCCAAATCTCACATCCATACATGACTACTGGAAAAACCATAGCCTTAACTAGATGGACCTTGGTTGGCAAAGTAAGGTCTCTGCTTTTTAATATGCTGTTTAGGTCAGACCTTTCAGGTATGACCTAAATCAAATCCCTTACTATTACACAGTAGATGTGACAAATAGATTCAAGGGATTAGATCTAATAGACAGAGTGTCTGAAGAACTATAGACAGAGGTGTGTGGTCACTGTGCAGTGATCAAGATCATCCCCAGGAAAAAGAAATGCAAAAAGGCAAAATGGTTGTCTGAGAAGTCCTTACAAATAGCTAAGAAAAGAAGAGAAGTGAAAGGCAAAGGAGAAAAGGAAAGATATACCTGTGCAGAGTTCCAAGAATAGCAAGGAGAGATAAGAAAGCCTTCCTCTGTGATCAATGCAAAGAAACAGAAGAAAACAATAGAATGGGAAAGACTAGAGATCTCTTCAAGAAAATTAGAGATACCAAGAGAACATTTCATGCAATGATGGGCTCAATAAAGGATAGAAATGGTAGGGACCTAACAGAAGCAGAAGCTATTAAGAAGAAGTGGCAAGAATACACAGGAGAATTATACAAAAATGATCTTCATGTCCTATATAACCACAATAGTGTGACCACACACCCAGAGCCTGACATCCTGGAATGCGAGGTCAAGTGGGCCTTAGGAAGCATCATTATGAACAAAGCTAGTGGAGGTGATGGAATTCCAGTTCAGCTATTTCAAATCCTAAAACATGGTGCTGTGAAAGTGTTGCATTCAATATGCCAGCAAATCTGGAAAACTTAGCAGTGACCACAGGACTGGAAAAGGTCAATTTTCATTCTGATTCCAAAGAAAGGCAATGCCAAAGAATATTCAAACTACCACACAATTGCACTCATCTCACACACTAGTAAAGTAATGCTCAAAATTCTCCAAGCCAAGCTTCAACAGCACATCAACCATGAACTTTTTGATGTTAAAGCTAGATTTAGAAGAGGCAGAGGAACCAGAGATCAAATTGCTAACATCCATTTGACAGTCGAAAGAGCAAGAGAATACCAGGGAAAAAAAATCTACTTCTGCTTTACTGACTATTCCAAAGCCTTTGACTGTGTAGATCTCAATAAACTGCAGAAAATTCTTCAAGAGATGGGAATACCAGACCACCTGACCTGCCTCTTGAGAAATCTGTATGCAGGTCAAGAAGCCACAGTTAGAACCAGACATGAAAAAAAAGGCTGGTTCCAAGTAGGGAAAGGAGTACATGAAGGCTGTATATTGTCAGCCTGCTTATTTAACTCATATGCAGAGTACATCATGCAAAACGCTGGGCTGGAGGAAGCACAAGCTGGAATCAAGATTGCTGGGAGAAATATCAATAATCTCAGTTATGAAGATCACACCACACTTATGGCAGAAAGCAAAGTACTAAAGAGCCTCTTGATGAAAGTGAAAGAGGAGAGTGAAAAAGTTGGCTTAAAGCTCAACATTCAGAAAACAAAGATCATGTCATCTGATCAAATCACTTCATGTCAAATAGATGGGAAACAGTGAGAAACTTTATTTATTTATTTATTTTTGGTCTCCAGAATCACTGCAGATGGTGACTGCAGCCATGAAATTAAAAGATGGTTGCTCCTTGGAAGAAAAGCTATGACCAACCTAGACAGCATTTTAAAAAGCAGAGACATTAGCTGACAAAGGTCCATCTAGTCAAAGCTATGGTTTTTCCAGTGGTCATGTATGGATATGAGAGTTGGACCATAAAGAAAGCTGAACGCCAAATAATTCATGCTTTTGAACCGTGATGTTGGAGAAGTCTCTTGAGAGTCCTTTGGAGTGCAAGGAGATCAACCAGTCAATCCTAAAGGAAATCAGTCCTGAATATTCACTGGAAGGACTGATATTGAAGCTGAAACTCCAACACTTTGGCCACCTGATGAGAAGAACTGACTCATTTGAAAAGACCCTGATGCTAGGAAAAGATTGAGGCAGGAGAAGGTGCCGACAGAGGATGAGATGGTTGGATGGCATCACCAACTTGATGGACGTGTTTGAGCAAGCTTCGAGAGTAGTGATGCTCAGGGAAGCCTTGCGTGCTGCAGCGCATATGGTCACAAAGAGTCGAGCACAGCTGAGCGACTGACCTGAACGATGTAACCTCTTAATTTTAGTGTCTGCTTTTTTTTTTTTTTTCACACTCAAATTGAATACATGCCAGTTTTTCTGTATATTGCTGGCCATGGTACATTGCCAAAGTGGCAATTCAAGTTGTCTTTTTGTTATTTATTTCTTCTGTGCCTTTAATTTGCTCTATCTTTCATTGAATACAATCTGTGATTTCATAATGAGAGCTAATAAGCAAATGATGAAAAGTACAACTTTTCATTACTCCTGAATGTTTGAGATGACTGTGGTTAGAGGTTAAGTTGGAGTTGTTGATTGAAGTGGGAGAGAAAATTATAGAGTTATTTCACTACTCAGATTCTCAAAATCCTATGGAGAATAGAGAATGTGAAAAGAGGTAATTACCAAAGCAGAAGTGCAACAGCTACATGCAAGGCCTCAAGTTGTAATTACATATATTCATCTATTTAGGTAATTATATCTGAATCTATTGGCTTATAAAGAATTAGCAGTTTATATGGTACTTTATCCCCACCAATTAACTGAAATTTGCTGATACATAGGGTGACCCCTTTTAGAGTGTATTAAATGAGATATCTCATGTTCTATTAGCCGACATATACTACAGAGAAGTACACTGCATATTTTCCATGTTTCTAAAAATAAGGAAGTCATCAGGTAAATTGCAATTTCAGTTAACTACACAGATTAATATAAAAGTATCCCATGAGTTATATTTCCTAAGACAATGAGGAGAGACTAATCTATTCAATAAATGCTATTGGGAAAGATGGATAGCCAGCCACATGAAAAAAAAAAAATGAAATTGGACCTTTAAATTTCACTCTAACATAAATCAATCAAGGTGGATTAGTAAGACTGAAAACCAGAAAACGTGTGACAAATGCTGAATGAATAAAATAGTATAAGCTCTCTTTCATGCAACTTTAAAACAAATACTGGTGCACTGTTAAGAAGTTTAGCTCAGCATTTCAATTAAATCTCTCTTGGGAATGTTTCCAAAATGCGAAGTGAGTATCTGATTTTTCTTTTTCTTCTGAAAGCTCCAATTTCAGATTTTTGCTTGTTTTCATTATCTTCTGAAATGAATAATAGGAATATGCTAGGCAGGTAAATTTAAAATGCTATGTGATATTATAGTTAAAATGCTATGTGATATTATAGATATTATAGTTAATATCACATCACCATCCAATGAAAAATTTCATGTCTATCACATTAAAGTTCAGTCACTTTTGCAAACCTTATTTGTGCCAAAATCTGGCAAAATAGTCATAGTGGAAGAAAAAAATTCAGCATCTGTGATATAAATTATAAGCCACTACATTAGTCATTTTTAGCAAATTTGGTAGGGATAAATAAATGAAAAGCTGTAGCTGAATTTCTGACAATTACATAAAAATATTTATATTTTGAGAATTCTGACACTTTAAAAACTTCCTGTTATTAGTAACTTACTTTATGATGGTCAAAAGAAACACACTTCCAGTTACAGAATAATTAAATCTTGAGAATGTAATATACAGCATGGTGACTATAGCTAATAATACTTTATTTTATATCTGAAAATTGCTAAGGGAGTAGACAGTAAAATTTCTTATCACAAGAAAAAAATTAATTTGTAACTGCCTATGGTGATAAACATTAACTAGAATTATTGTGGTGAGCATTCAGCAATATAATAAGTTGTACTCTTAAAATTAATACATCAGTTATATCACAATAAGAAATAAACTATAACAAATTTTATCTTGAATTAGTAACATTTTGTTTTAATACCTAGTTTGTTCTAGCGTAGTTCTAAAATCAGCCCAAGCATTATATTCTATAGAAATGTGAACAATACTGATATAACAAAATTTGAAATGACATTTCTGTTAAAAACAATGTACTTTTTATTTTAATTATTTTTTGGCAAAATTTCCAGGATCAATGATTATTATTAGTTACAGCATGGATAAGCAAATTTTATCTTTAGAGCAACAGACAGTAAATTATTTAGGCTTTTGGGAACAATTGGCTTCTGTTACAACATTAAAATGTAATGCCATAATATGGAAACAGCCATAGACATAAGATGGCTATATTCCAAAACATTTTATTTATAAAAACAAGTAGTAGATCAGATCTGACTCATGGGCTATAGCTTTGTAAATCTCTAATTTAAACCATTCCATATATTATATTTTTATAAAGCAAAGAGTTGAATTTCAGGAATTACAATTTTTTTAAGAAACATGTAATATTAAGGATGTTTCTATTTAACATCTGTCTAAAAATAATTTAGGAATAGACTATAAATGATTAAATGAATGAACTGAATAGTGAGACTGGATATTTTCCAAGAGAATAAAAATATACTGAACACAATGAAGAAAAAATGAACTGAGAGGAGTTATGTCATGAACTCTATTTTCAGAAAATAGTTGTAGGGTATATTTTATGAAACAGGAGGAACATTTTTTTTTCTTTAGCTAGAAAATAAAATACATGGTCATATGGGACTTGTGGCTTCCAATATGTCTAAAGAGTATGGAAGCAATCACCACCATTGTCACAACATGGAAAAAAAAAATACTGGACAAAGTGAAAACCAACAGCTCTTTTGAATCCATCAGATAATTAAGGTCACAGGCAAACAGCTGCCCTGGAAACTGGGCAGACAAGCAGATACAGAGAATTACAGCTACATGGAGCAGAATCCCAGAGTTGAAACTAGCATAGAAGGAACACTTGAATCTGTACTGAATGAATCACCAAAGGCTGAAGTAGACTAATTTGAGAATTAAAAAGTCAGAGGAGCACCTTTGTGAGTTTTACCCCCGGGAACCATACCAGGTTCTCAGAGTAAAAATTAGAATGCGAATCCAAATCTGAGAAAGTTAGTTTCTGAATATCAACACACTTATTCAAAAGTTTATATCAAAAGCAAAAGGGCATATTAGCCATCATAATGTTTAAGAAATTCAAAGCTGGAGGATTGACACTTCCTGACTTCAAACTACAGTGATATACACAGTCTGCTATTGGGGAAAAAAAAAAAACAAAAAAACATGAACAGATGAATGGAACAGAAAAGAGAGCCAGAAATAGACCTACACGCATGTAATAAGCTGATCTTTTAGAAAGAAGCAAAGGCAAACCGATGAAAAAAACATAGTCTTTTCATCAAATGGTGCTGGAACATTTGTGCAAAGGTCAAAAAAAATAAATAAATCTGGTCACAGACTTCGTGTGTTTCATAAAATTTGCCACTAATGTTTAAAACAGAAGTACACATAGGAAAAAATTCAGATGAACTTGGAGATGACAATGACTTTTTATATGAAACATAAAAGTTAAAAATCTGCTCTCCAACAGACATTGTCCACAGAATAAAAGAATATGTCACAGACTGAGAGAAAATATTTGGAAAAAATCATATTTGATAAACACTGGTGATCAAAATATGTAAAGGATCAATAAAGCTTGAAATTAATAAAATCACTCAATTTAAAAACAGGCTGAATATCTCAACCAAAGATGATAAATTACAAAAAATCACACAAAAATATTCATATCACATGACATTAAGGAACTGCAAATTAAAATGAAATAAAAGTGTATACCTATCAGAATGGCTAAAATCCAAAACGTTAGCAACAACCGACATTGATGAGCATATCAAGCAACAGAAACTCTGATAGATTGCTGGTCAAGATGAAAAATGTTAAAGCCACTGTGGAAGACAGCTTGACAGTTTTTCACAAAGCAAAATACAGTCAAAATGCTCTTGGGGATTTAAACAAATGATTTGAAAACATGAACACACAACTTTAATAAGCATGTTTATAGCATCTTCGTTTATAATTGACAACTAGTAATAATCTACTGGTCAGAGAGGAAGTTTTAAAAATCAAACAAGACATTAAACTGAATGAAAACAAATACCAAAGGCTATGGATTATTGTCAAAGCAATGCTGAGAGGGAACTTTGTGTTACTAAATGCTTAAATTAATTTTTAAAAAAGTATTATATCAATAATCTAAACTTCCACTTAAAAAAATTCAAAGCTGACAGAACTAAGAAAATAATAAAAGCAGAACTCAGCAAAATTGATTATAGAAAAAAACATAGAAAAGGAAAATGAAAACTAAAGCTAGTTTTTGAAAAAGTCAAAACAGCTGACAAACCTCTAAGAAGGTTTATAAAAAAGAGAAAAAGGCAGAAATTACTAACACTAGGAATAAAATAAAGGATGGCATTAGGACCATAAAACATAAAAAGGATTAAATTAATGCTATAAAAAATTCTATTCACATAAATTTGACAGTTAAAAGGCATTGATTTCAAGAAAAGTAAGTACTACCATAAATTTCTCAATATGAAATATGTATTTAGAAAATCCCTATAAATATTAGAAAAGTTGAATTTTTCATCAAAAATATGACCCCAAATAGTATCTTCAGAAGCAAATAATTATATTAAATGTTTTAAAAAGTAGCACCGACTGCAAGTGGTGCAAGAAAAATGAAGCAACTTTTAATAATTTAAATAATTTTAATTAATGGTATAAATTTGGTTGTGTATCTTACAATACAAAAATAAGTTATAGGTGTTTTAAATACAAAACAATGAAAAGTCAGCCAAGAACGTACAATCTTAGAGGAGGAAATACACTATTAACTGAAAAAGTATAATTGATAAACTAAAATACATTTTCTTGTCAAAGAAAAATATAGTGATAGTAACTAAATGAGCAAATTCACGAAATATTTAAGAAAAACATATGTAATATAAAGTGTGTCTCAAGAACAAGGCAGAATCCATAATAAGACAAATGGCAGGAATGTGGAAATATAAATCACATTATAGCATATCTGAATGAACAGAAAATGCAAATGAACAGAAAATGCAAATTCAAATGTGAAAAGATGTTGAAATGCATTCTTGGTAAGAGAAATGCAAGTTAAAGTAAGTGTAAAGTATCACTTTATACCCATCAGACTAACAAAATGAGTGATAACATCTACTGTCAACAGGGATATAGGCAACAGGGATGTATGTACCTTGCTCGTACAGATGTAGATTGTCAAAAATAAAATCTTAAAAAGCCATCTGGCAAGCTCTACAAAAATTAAAAATACATTTATACTTTGCACCAACAATTCCATTTGGAATCCATTTCTCAGTATAGAAAATACTGCACTTGTAAATGAGGATAGAAGCTCAAAGTAGCTCTGCCACATAGTTTTTAGCTGCAAACAAACAAAATAAAACAGAAATAATAGAAATATTCACTGACTAGTTCATTTGTAAAACTACTGAAAAGAATGTATTAGGCCAATATCAGTTATGAAAGAAATTATACCTAGCATTAAGTAATAAAATAAGAAAAATATGCATAAGGACTATGCATTTTTAATAAGTCTATGATAACATCTCTATATACATGATTCAGTTCAGTTCGGTTTAGTCGCTCAGTCGTGTCCAATTCTTTGCGACCCCATGAACCGTAGCATGCCAGCCCTCCCTGTCCATCACCAACTCTTGGAGTTTACTCAAACTCATGCCCATTGAGTCGGTGATGCCATTCAGCCACCTCATCCTCTGTCATCCCCTTCTCCTCCTACCTGCAACCCCTTCCAGCATCAGGGTCTTTTCCAATGAGTCAACTCTTCGCATGAGGTGGCCAAAGTACTAGAGTTTCAGCTTCAGCATCAGTCCTTCCAATGAACACCCAGGACTAATCTCCTTTAGGATGGACTGGTTGATCTCCTTGCAGTCCAAGGGACTCTCAAGAGTCTTCTCCAACACCACAGTTCAAAAGCATCAATTCTTCGGCGCTGAGTTTTCTTCACAGTCCAACTCTCACATCCATACATGACCACTGGAAAAACCATACCCTTGACCAGACGGACCTTTGTTGGCAAAGTAATGTCTCTGCTTTTTAATATGCTATCTAGGTTGGTCATAACTTTCCTTCCAAGGAGTAAGTGTCTTTTAATATACATGATGACTCTAAAGCCAAATGAAGAAAAAGCACAAAAGCTACTTTAGTTAACCTATGTTAATAGGTTACTGGATACACTGGTATGGGTGGGTGCTGGAGGAAAAGGGGAAATGTAAGTAATAAGGAAAAAAAAAAAACTAAGTGCGTCTACTTTAAAAAATTATAGAAAATGATAAATCAGATAAAACTTATAGTGGAGGTGTTTTACAACTGATATGGTCAGGGACATAAAAGTAAACTATTCTGGTAGACACAGTGTATGCAAACAGTCTTGCAGTAAACACACTATAGAAAAGCTTTTTTTCAGGGCCAAATATGGGGTACCTTTGGTGACTACAGTCTTTAAATAGAAATTAACTACTCTTGAGCAAAAGTTTAAGTTTTTGAACAAAGATTTAGTGGATTTTCACTTCTACAGTTAAACCTGTCAGTTTCTATTGGCATCATTTTCTTAATGTTTCTATGATCTCTTTCTTGATCAATATGTTCTGAGAGATATCTATAGGAAATTTAAGTAAAATTATATAAAATTTATAAAAGATAAATACAAAGATTTAGCAGAATGACATGTTTTCTTTAGTTGTATACTGAAGTAGTCATTATATTTAATAATATTTCATTTGTTTATTTGAAATAACTTCAGGCATAAAGATTATAAAGAAAATCCTTTAATTTTGTTCAGCTAGGTAGTTTAATTTCCTGTTTTAAAGACTAAAAGGAATTGCAACTGTAAAAATAATACTTTGGAGAAAATAATCTATCTTCAGTGTGAACATTAACACTTTTTTTGTGTTTAGAAGACTCAAGTGACCCAAGTAATAATCTTTTCAGGAATTCTTAGGTGTCGTTGACAAGGAACGCAACTAATGTAATTTGCAGATATATCAAAATCTCATTTTCTGAAGCACACTTTTGCAGTTCCCACAGTACATCCCAGGAAAGACAATAAGCCATATGGGCCTTAAGAAGGAAGTATTACTAGAAATGCAACTCCTATCAAAATATATAACAATATTAGAACAAAATTATATATCACAAAAGCATATCAAAAAGAAACTATGTGATAAAAAAGTCACAAGGTTTTTACACAAATGAAATCAAAATTCATCTGCTGGTATCTAAATATTTAGAATATAAAGACAGTGATATAATATTCAACAACTTGAAATATGGGATTTTATTCAGTAATCTGTTAATCATAACGATCAATTGACAATAATGAAGTGTAAAAATTAAAATGCAAACTGTCGGCTAGGAAGATTAGCTGTAATCCGTTCAGTCACTCGGTAGTGTCCCACTCTTTGCAACCCCATGGACTGCAGCGCCAGGCCTCCTTGTCCATCACCAACAAATAAAATATTCACATTCACACACCACTATGGATATCTAACTAAAGGCAGGGAAGGTTTTATCACTCTTTTTCAAATTTGTCCCATAGAGTCACACTGATATCTTTTGGTGCATCCATTCTGGAATTATACTTTCAAGAAGTGTAATTGTGATATGGAGTGAATAGATGAGATTGTTTGTATTCTGAATGATAAATCACCATGTAGGAAAGTTTCCCATTTTCTGCTATTGTGTCAGTGAGAAAGTCTGAAGTTTGGAGTATCTCATGAATTATTTATGATAATAACAGATATCAGGAAAGTCTGTACACTATAATGAGTCTTCTACATGAAGACTTGAGAGTAGTAATCTGTAGTGATGTTAGATGATAGAAGATGCTTTTAGGTAAAAAGCACATCTGGAGATATTTATTTTTTACAAAATGAGTGAGTGGCTTAAAAAAAGTGAGAAAATATTTTGTTATAATTGAAAGATATATTACTGTTGAAAAAATATAAAGAATACAATCTCATAAATAAATTTCTACTTCTCTACAAAATTCAAAGAAACACCTACTTCATATAAGAAATTCAATAAAAGAAAATAATTGATATGAAAATACTCTTACAATGATGGAAGACCTATTAAGTTGTATAGAGACTAAAAAGTGACAATAATATCCATATTAGGAGTAGTAAAAAGCAGCAGTAGCTTTGTTTGAAAAGGAAGTTAGAAAAAATTGAAATATATAGATAAAGAAATTATCTGAAATACACATACTGGTAGAAAAATAAAGCTCTAAGTACACAGGGTAACATGGTATATAGAAACAGGGAGGCAAAAAAATATAGACTATGATTAAGAAATTATAAAATATTAAAACTAGAATGATAAATTTACAATATACCTAAAGAGAATTCCAGGAAAACAGGATAATTAATGAGGGAGAAACAGTACATGAAATTCTTATTATTTTAGAGAACTTTTTAAAAGGACATACATGTGTGAATTTAGAACTAAGGAATAGGATGAGAAGGAAAGAAATGCTAGAATTACGACAGTGGTATCACAGATTCTCAAAGAAAAAACAAGAATTAAAAAACTGCAATAGATAAATACATATTACTCTAGAGAAACATTTCAAATGACGTGGGTGATGGGTAATTTATTTTCATAACCTAGAATATTTAAATTTTTAAAGAAAAATAATTGTAATTTGGAAGTTTGTACCTAGTTAAAATGTAATTTATGAAACACAGCAATGTAGATGATAGATGATAGGTAGTTGAACAGAGTTTCTCTCACAAAAATGTTCAATTAAGTTAAAATTAAAGGATATTTCTGAGCAACAACAACAAATCATCTAAACCCCACAGGAAGAATTGGGAAAAAAGAAACAATAACTTTCAACAGCCACCACAAAGATGCACTTTTTGGTAGAACTAAGGAGGAAAATAATGAAAGAAAAAGGACATACTTTATTTTTTCTACAGAAACAAGTTGGATATAACAAAATATATGTAATATGAAAGATTGAAAAGAGTTTTAAAGAGTTTAAACCATACTGTATCATTCAAAAGGAAACTGAGATGTTTCATCCTTTCAAAGTGTACAACTCTGTGGTTTTTAGCACACTCACAGAGTTATGAAATCATCTTTACTATTTAATTTTGGAACATTTTTATCACCTCATGAAGAAACCTCATACCCATTACCAGCAACTTTCTAGATTGCACCCTGCCTCCTAGTGCCTGGTAACCACTAATCTGTGCTCTGTCCCTAGGGATTTACCTATTCTGGATATTTTATATAAATGGAGTCAAATAAACTGTTTCCTTTTACGTCTAGCAATTTCCACTTAACATTATTCAAGGTTAACTAATGTAAAGACAGACTTCCCTGGTGGCTCAGTGGTAAAGAATCTGCCTGCCAATGCAAGAGACATGGGTTTGATCCCTGGGTCTGGAAGATCCCCTGGATAAAATAATGGCAACTCACTCCAGTATTCTTGCCTTGGAAATCCCGAAAAGACAGTAGCCTGGCGGGCTACAGTCCATGGAGTATCAAAGAGTCAGATATGACTGAGCAACTGAACAACAAGAAAATGAAAATACAGTTGATATTAATGTTTCTTAACTTTTGGTGTGAGTCATTTTTTTCATCTCAAAATAATAAATTGGAAGAAATAATAGCATATGTATGTTTAAAATCTCAAAAATAAACCCTTATACTATATTGTATAGATACTTGCACCATAGATTAAATGCAAATAGAAATTATATTCTTTTTTTTTTAGAAATTATATTCTTGAGTATTGAATTAAAATATAAAATCTGATAATATCCAGGGAATGATACAATATAGAAATGGATAAAGAAGTCTTGGACATATCTGTAACTTTCATTCAAAAATTTACTTAATATTGTCACTGAAATAACTTAGTTTTAACCATTAAAAATTATATGTTAAATTACAAAAATTAAGTGAAAAGAAATAGGCTTCAATACATATCAAACTGCATTAAGGAGTGAAATATCTCTGCAAAGAAGATAATTGGCAAAATGAAAAAGGAAAGATTAAAGAAAGTGATCATAACAGAAAATATTAAATATTTATTTGGAGAAGATTAAATACAGCTGTCCCTCAATGTCCAAGGGAAACTGGTTCCAGGACTTCCCCTTGGATAACAAAATCTATGGGTTCTCCAGTTCCTTATACAAAATAGCATAGTACCTGCATATAACCTACACACATCCTCCTGTATACTTTATTATCTAGATGACATAATACTAAATACAATGTAAATGTTACATAAGTAGTGTAAATACAATGTAAATGTTATGCAAATAATAGCCAGAACACGGAAAATTCACATGTTGCTTCTTGGAGATTTTGGGAATTTTTAAAATACTTTTGATTTGTGGTTGGCTGAATCTCAGAAACATCAGGTATGGAGGTATATTTCAGGAATCTTAACAACCTATTTCCATAATAAAATGTATTTTTTGGGCAAAACAAACCCAAATCCATCAAAACAATATAAATAGTCCAACTTCAAACCATTAAGTATAATCCTTTATGTCCACATGCACCATCAATCATTGTGTGTCCAAACTTAACTCATAACTGTCTTCTAAAATATACTGTGTTATTGAGTGACTGGTATCTTTTTGACCAGTAATTAACAAGCTATTAGACTCATCCTTAGTGCCATCTTACCATGTTCTCCTGAGTCAATGTATCACTAAGTTCTCACTAAAATATCTCATGTATCTATTTTTTCATACTCACATTTCCCAACTTTAGAGTCCCACCATCTCTTCCCTGGAAGATTCAGGATGAGGCTCTTTTCTCTGAGCTTGTTCCACTTAAATTATTTCATCAAAATCTTGTGGATTGAATCAAACTTAATAACTCCATTTACTGTAGTTAACACATAATTCTGGTTCCTTATTTATTTTATATTGATTCAAACTGTTAAATTCAACCTAATTAGTAAAAAATTTAATTTGCTGACATTTTCTGCCCTAATTCTTAAGTGCCCTATGACATAAATACATATATACACATAAGTTTGTTTCTTCCTTTCTTTTCTTCCTTTCTCTTCATTCTTAATTATTAAGGTCAACTTCTTTACTCATTTCTGTTTTTTTATCTATTACTTATTTTTACTATTCCGGATTTATCCAGCTGAATTTCATTTGTCTTCTACCACTCTCCAATGCAGACACTGCTCCACTTTTTCTTTCCCATCAAATGACTTTTAAAATCACAGCACATATCCTCGTTTAAGTTTATCCCTGGAGTCTAATTACATAGTTTCTAAGGACAAAGATATTTCTAATTTTGCCATGTATCATTATATCACTTGAGGACTTAAGTAGTGTTTTGGTGTACCACACAATCAGTAGATATTTATCAAAGCTATAGCTCAACTTCTGTAATAACTACACTTCATGCACAGGCTTCCCTGATGGCTCAGTTGGTAAAGAATCCACCTGCAATGCAGGAGACCTGGGTGGGATCGCAGGGTTGGGAAGATCCCCTGGAGAAGGGAAAGACTACCCACACCAGTGTTCTGACCTGGAGAATTCCATGGACTGTATATTCTGTGAGTTTGCAACAAGTTGGACATGACTGAGCAACTTTCACTTTCACACTTCATGCACAATTATTATTTCAAATACTTGCATTATCTTTTTAAAAAAAAGATTTTTCTCATGAGCCCAGTAGCTCTCAGTAGATACCATTATTTTTTACTTTACATATAATTAAGTGGTTAGTAAACTCCTAATAATTCCTATAATCAAACATGTCTCAAAGTCTATGGATACTCACGCATCCTCCCTCCTTCCTATCATGAACCTGGCACTTCTTAAATAGTTTCTGTGCCTATTCCCTTCTCCTATGCTTGGTACACATTTCTCATTCCATTTCCTCAGAACTAGATCCTTATTGCCTCTTTTCTTAATATCTTAAGCTTCTCTTTTATAAGCATAATTTCATGTGTATGACAACTCATTTACACACCATCTCATTTTAGCTTTAGTCTCCCCATAGCAGCATCTGTTCCCGCCCCCCCCCCAGATCCTTCCCCTTCACAACCAAGAACTGCTTACACACATAAGCTTCAATTCTATGCCTTCCTTTATTATTCAGTCTTCCAGATGTGCTTTCCACTAAAATTTCAAAGCGCTTCTGGCAGTTAAAACTAGTAGACATAAAATCCAGCACCTGATCTGTAAGAGATTGTTAGAATTTATCTCCCTCCCTACTGAAACACTCTCTACAACATTTCTGGGTAGATGCATTCACTACTATTCTCTAGAAGTTCCAAGTACCCTTACTCTATACTTAACTTTTCCTCTTCTGTCATCTTAGAAACCTTAAGGTTTTTCTTTTCTTTTCTTCTCCTTCTAAATACTTCTTCAATCTTCTAAAATCCTATGGGTTTGTTTACAGTCTTTATGCTGACAAGCTGTCAAGTGGACATCTCTTATTACAATAGGTGTCAGAGGCTGTTTTAAAGGCATACATTAATTTGCTTTCAGCCAACTATCTTTCCTAAGACAAACTGTGGTTGATATCAGTGTGGCTTATATCAAATAGTGCCATCTCTTGGACCTGAAATTTGGCCTTCCCACACATATCTCATAGGACTATAAAATGGTTTTACTCTACCATTTTTTGACCCTCTGTTTCTTTTTTTTTTTAATTTTGTCAATTATGACATCTCTTCAGTTATAATTTTAAATGTATCTATCCATTTCTCTCATCTCTATTATTCATGTACTAGATCAGAAGCAATCCTCTTTCAATTGAATTACTGAAAATGTCATACTAACACCTCTAAAGGTGAGCTACATCAAAATTCTTCCCAGCATGATTTAACTGTATAGATAAAATTAATGTATTTATCTGGCTACTGTAATATGTCATACTTATATATTAATACTATATTGTTATATAGATATGCAAATTCAGAGCAAGAAAACTCAAAATGTGGGTTTCGAGGTAGTTTTTTTTTTTTTTATTTCTATTCCTCTCACATCAGGAATTTGACCATGCTGTAACTGCTGCTTCCTAAGCATAACATTTTTTTTAAAGAATTAATAAGAATATATCTTAAGACAATTCTAAAAAGTATAAAAATTTTCACAGAATATAGTTTGTTTTAACTTAGAGGAAAAAAATTAAAAGGCATATTGTAATTTAACCTTATGAACATGAATTGTGTGTTCTATTTTCAAAGCAATCTAGTCTACCTCAACCACTTGGTTTCACTTATATGAAATATAGTTATTTGCAAGCAAGACTTCTGACCATTATTTAACATCTACATCATTTGGGTTATTATATTGCTGCTTATGATCAGAGAGATTATGTCTAGGATGTCCTAAATATATAATAGTACAAACCCTGAGAGAAGTCCATCCTAAAAGACATTTGCTGTTGTTGTTCAGCCACTAAGTTGTGTCCAACTGTTTGATATCCCATGGATTGCAGCACCCCAGGTCCCCCCGTCCTGCACTATCTCTTGGAGTTCACTTAAATTCATGTCTATTGAATCTGTGATGTTATCTAACCATCTCGTTCTCTGCTCCTCTTTCTCTTTTTGCCTTCAATCTTTGCCAGCATCACAGGTAAAGAATCCGCCTGCAATGCAGGAGACCCTGGTATGATGCCTGGGCCTGAAAGATCCACTGGAGACAGGATAGGCTACCCACTTCAGTATTCTCAGGCTTCCCTGATGGCTTAGCTAGTAAAGAATTCACCTACAATGTGGGAGACCTGGGTTTGATCCCTGAGTTGGGAAGATACCCTGGACAAGGAACCAGCTACCCACTTCAGTATTCTGGCCTGGAGAATTCCATGGACTGTATAGTCCATGGGGTTGCAAAGAGTCAGACATGATAGAGTGACTTCCACTTTCACTTTTTTTGCCAGTGTCAGGGTCTTTTCCAATGAGTCAGCTCTTTGCATCAAGTGGCCAAAGTATTGGAGCTTCAGCATCAGTCTTCCAATGAATAATCAGGTTTGATTTCCTTTAGGACTGACTGGTTTGATCTCCTTGCTGTCCAAGGGATACTCAAGAGTCTTCTCCAGCACTTCAATTCAAAAGCATCAATTCTTTGGCATTTCTTTATGCTCTGATTCTCACACCCATACATAATTACTGGAAAAACCATAGCTTTGACTAAAAGCTATCCTATAAGATATCCCTCTATTTAAAAGTACAGATGTATCACTTTAAACACTATAGTAAGTTATAGTATTGCTAAATGTCCTATCTATAGCTCTAGATGCATATCTCACATGTAGAATTTGATACCAGGAAAATCATTTAATTCTTAGACATTGCAAATTACAAAACACTTCCCAAGATTCAAATATAAAATGAAATATAGCTACATTAGGATGATATAGTGTTAAAAACCATGATTTTGTAAAATTCATATTTACAAATTTTAATTTGTAATTTTTAATAAGAAAGCAGTAAGTTTTAATAAGAAAGCAGAGTTTGAGAAAAATGTTTAATAAGGTTTGAGCTGTTTATATAAGAACAAAATCTGTAAATATGATACAATAAGAAGAAAGAATATTATATAAGTAAACATGTTATATATAACATGTTTTCATTTCCAGTTATGAGATTTAGATCATATTTACCTCATGGGTTTTTTTTTTTTTGCATAAAAATGATAGTGTGAGTCAACAAATATGAAGACACCTATTATTGTAAGAATGCCCATTCTTGTATTTAAAGATCTCTTTAGAAGCTCACCCTGCTTTGACAATCTTCAAAAAATACATATCCTGAGAGCTGTTCCAGCAGTGAGGAAGCCTTTCAGCATGGGGCTGTTATCTTGGCTGGCAATGCTGATAGCTCTGCTGCAATAAAAAGCCACTGCTGGGGAAAAAAAAAAAAAACATGTAGTGGTCTTGAGGTTTAAATCTCACTGGCAAACAGAAGCCTATTTTGTGTGAAAGCACTAGAAGAAAAGATTCCAGACAGTGGGTAGGAAATGGCTTACCTTAAAATGATTGCATTTTACAGAGAGAACATAGAAATCTATAGCATATTGTGCTTCCTCTGTTGCATGTCTACATCAAAAATCCTAACAATCCACATGACACTTTATCTTTAGTAGATAGATAATATTATCATTTGAATATTCTAACAAAATTTGGCTACTTCTGAGATCCACCCACAAACTATGCAGGACTCTGCTTCTGATTAATAGCACACATCCTTATTAAGAGTTATAAAGGAAGAAATTGAATGTCAAATGATTCATCATCACATTATCAGCCAGCTGTCTATCACTTATGCTTAAGGGCACTATTTTTGTCTCCTAATATTTGAAATTTTTAAAAGATAGCTAAAATTTTGTTCCCTTGTATAAAATCATTTAAAATATGACTTGCCATGTATTATCATCTCTTCATTCTCTCTGACCATTTTAATAAACCCAGCGATATTTTCTGAGCACATATTTTGCATCTAGTTCTGACCTGGAAACCATTAGAGATTCATAAGAAGCATAATTCTGTATTACTGATTTGAAGAGCTGAAATCTAATAATAAGGACAGTATGAGTCACCAAGCAATAGAAGATAATGTATAAATGCTAAGCACTGGAATGTTTAAAATAGATACATCTAAAAGTGTATCTGAATCATCAAGTACAGAATCATCAAGGATAATTGGAATAATGAGTTGAAGTGGTCAGTGATAGAGGGAAATGTGACTCTGCACTTGAAAAATGTACATAACATAAATAAGAGTGTGTCAAAAGCATGGATACTTTAAGATAGGAGTACATGATATCCAAGGAGGATAGCACAAAGATATAAAATAATTAACTATTTATTGAGTGGATACTATGTGAGATTCCAAGATACAATACAAAGAGACACAGGCCCTATGAATTGACAAAGTAAAGGGGAAAAAAGATGTCAATATAATAAAGATATTACAGTTTTCTCGTTATGGCAGGTAAAATGCACTATAAAACACACTGTATGGGAATTAACAGTGTGAGAAAGAAAAGTTCCCAAGAGGGGAAGACACAAGATATAAGTTCAGGATAAATAAGTGTTGTCTGGGAAAAATCCTAGGGTTCTGTCAGTTCGAGGCAGTAAACACAATTGCAAAGTAGTGGGATACAGAGTGAGACATAAAGGCATCATGATAAAGTTAGACTGGGTCCTCCAGTGTTATGGGTATTGGAGTAACGGAGTATTCCATTAAAGTGTAACAGCTAGGGACTAGGTAATTAAACTACTTAATACATTCAAAAGTATGTTGAATTTGAATATACTTGAGAGTCTTTGAAATAATTTTATGAGTGGAGTAAACTTTTACATCTCTATCTTGAGCATTATTTTCTCATATTCTTTTCAGGAATATTCTCACATAGACGTGGATATATATTTGACACTGTAAAACTATTCTTCGATTATGACTAAGAACACAATACAAAGTCAGAAGGAAGGAGGGCTCTCAAACTCTGCCTTGTCCAGGCGTTGGTAATGGACAGGGCAGCCTGGCTTGCTGCAGTCTATGGGGTTGCAAAGAGTCAGACGTGATTGAGAGACTGAACTGATAAGACACTATAAAAATGTTTGAATAAATAGGAACATGTTTTAGGAAACCTAATTAAGACAAATAAATTGATACAAAATCTTAACTACATACAGCAAAAGTACCTGTAATATATCACAGAGTAAGATACACTTTTAACAACCACAGAGATTTACCATCTATAATTCTCATATATTAAAGATGATATATAGTTTTCTTTTCTTTTGTTTTATAAAATTCAATTCATTCACACTGAAAAAAAAAAATTATTTGAGAGCAAACATCTCCCTCTTCTGGAATTTTTATTAAATTCAGGAATCTAAAGCTTTTATCAAAAAACCTATTTCCCAATGTGAATATATGTGAAAACATCAATATGTTTTAAATATAACTCATTAACTCTATGAAATTCTATGCAATGTAGATTTAATTCATTTTTCTTTCTTTGCCCTTAATAATTTTATCATTTTAGGAATATTTAAACTGAGCTATAAAAACAATATTTGCCTGTTTATATTTTAAATTTTTATCACATTCATGGTCTTTGTTATGTTCTCTAAATTTTCCTGAAGTTATATTTATTTAAATAAAGCTCATACAATTCTACAGTACTTTTTTTTCCTGCAAGTTTTACTGAGATATATTTAACACAGAACTGTATATATTTAAGATGTACAGCATAATGATTTGTGGGTATTACATGTCTAAACTTGTGCTTCAAATAATAAAAGGTCAAGGCTCTATAATCTGGGAGCCATTTACCTTATCTGAAGTCAGTGAATATATTGCTCTGATGGTTGCTTTACTAACAGTAATTCCTCCACTTGTCTGTTAATCTCACAAACCTTTATTAGTAATTACGTCCCCGAGTGAGGATTTGCTTCAGTGTTTCAGTGTATTTATTTAGGCGGTTTCCGCTTACTCAGAAGCATGTAAAATTGCTTGCTTTCATTTGTCTGTCTTCTGATTATATTGTGATTGTGGAGCTTATTTCATAATACCAGAACTGCCATATATCTGGGACAGAAATATGCTTATTTTTGTTTTGAAAAGGTAACTTAGTTCTCTATAAGGAAGATGAACTGTGTTAAAATTTGAGGCAGGCAACTCAATGGACATGGGTTTGGGTGGACTCTGGGAGTTAGTGATGGACAGGGAGGCCTGGCCTGCTGCGGTTCATGGGGTTGCAAAGAGTTGGGCACAAATGAGCGACTGAACGGAACTGAATGGAAGAAATTGGGTAGCTACTGAAACAGCCTAGGTTCTCCTGATAGAAATAGCTTAAACTAGCATGAAAGGAGGTGGAAAAAAATTAATGGATACATACTGGACATAGTTATGATTATGGAATCAGTGTAATAAGAAAAATAATAAGAGAATATGAAGGTGATCTTCTTGTGGTTTGGCTTCAACAACTACATATATGGTGGTACAATTTTTTAAGAATGGGAATACAGAGAGAGTCAAAGATTTTGTGGGACAGATACACATGAGACCCCCAAACACACTGTAGCAACCTCTTCAGTATCTTCTGTATTGAAAATTTAGTGTAGGCTTTAGACCACAGGAAACTTAATCTTTGAGGATAAGCAAACATGCAATATGCATCTTATACTGTGGCTTCTATGAAAAATCTAGCTCAGAATTTGATATGAAGAAACAAACACATATACTACATTAGTAGAATTATCAAGCATCATTAATGACTAAAGTTTTAATCTACAATTCTATTAGAGAATAGCTTAACTTTATTAACACATGAGTGTATATTTCTTTAACATAAACATCAGTAGAAAATTATATAATCTTTTCAAAATATATTTATGATTTATACCTAAATGCAATTGGTACTGTTCTTAATTAGATGTAGACTCAAAGAGTGATGAATACATGTTAAGCACAGATACAAATAAAACAGGGTAACACTGATTGACAATAAGACCTCTACTGTCTTGGCTTGTGATCTTGTGCAAAGGTTATAAGACATGAGGACTTTTTTTTTTGGTCTGAAATCACTCACGTGTTTAGCAGATGCACCTCCATGTGAAGTAAAGAATGTGGCATTAAAAAATAATTCTTGCATACTTCTAAATTTGATTTGAATTTGTGTGCCCTGTTTCATATTTAATAAATATCTCCAAGCTCTGAATCACTCTGACATTAAAAAGTGATAAAAACAAACTAAGGTAACTTTTATAAAAAATACTAAATTAGACTACCAGCTGAGCTAACAGAGAAGTTCAAATTAGACTAATACTAGACAAAAAAAGACTAATTGGGAAGCCCTTATGAAGTATATATTATAAGAAATATATTTTTAAATATTCTATTGAGCCAGGTATAGGGAATTATTTGTATATTTGATGAAAGTGAAAGAGTGAAGAATTTGGCTTAAAACTCAACATTCAGAAAAGTAAGATCATGGCATCTGGTCCTATCACTTCATTGCAAATACATGGGGAAACAATGGAAACAGTGAGAGACTTTTTTTGGTGGGGGAGCTTCAAAATTACTGCAGATGATGACTATAGCCATGAAATTAAAAGACGCTTGCTCCTTGGAAGAAAAGCTATGACCAACCTAGACAGCATATTAAAAAGCAGAGACATTACTTTGCCAACAAAGGTCCATCTAGTCAAAGCTATGGTTTTTCCAGTAGTCTTGTATGGATGTGAGAGTTGGACTATAAAGAAAGCTGAGTGCTGAAGAATTGATGCTTTTGAACTGTGGTGTTGGAGAAGCCTCTTGAGAGTCCCTTGCACAGCAAGGAGATCCAACCAGTCTATCATAAAGGAAATCAGCCCTGAATATTCATTGGAAGACTAATGGTGAAGCTGAAACTCCAATACTTTGGCCACCTGATGATAAGAATGGACTCATTTGAAAAGATCCTGATGCTGGGAAAGATTGAAGGTGGGAGAAGGGGATGACAGAGGAAGAGATGGTTGAATGGCATCACTGTCCTAATGGACATGAGTTTGAGTAACTCTGGGAGTTGGTGATGGACAGGGAGGCCTGGCATGCTGCAGTCCATGGGGTCACAAAGAGTCAGACACAACTGAGTGACTGAACTGAAATTACCACATGCATGAAAATTATGATGTTTATTACTTTTAAAAAGTGGAAATTTAAATTATTTTAAAAGCAAACCTTGATTTAAAGAAAATCTGAAAAATGAAGGTAGAAATTTTGCAATTCACCCAACTAACTATCTCCTTGCACTTACAGGGTATGATTTTAAAAACATGTCTGTTCTATTCCATTAAAGTGAATGTACACTGGTAGTCAATTGCTCAGTATGCCCAGCAATATCCTTGATCAAAATATTACACACATACATCAGAGTAAGCGAATACCATGTAAAGGAGACAAGACAAAAAACTTTATCTAACAAGGAATAGCAGGTCCTTATCAATTCCAGATAATCTACTTCTGCTTCAGTGAAGACTCTAACGCCTTTGCCTGTGTGGATCACAACCAACTGTGGAAAAGTCTTAAAGAGATGGGAATACCAGCCCACCTTACCTGTCTCCTGAGAAGCCTGTATACATGTCAAGAAGCAACAGTTAGAACCTTACATGGAACAACTGACTTGTTCGAAATTGGGAAAGGAGTATAACAAGGCTGTATATTGTCACCCCGTTTATTTAGCTTCTATGCAGAATACATCATGTGAAATGCCAGGCTAGATGACTCACAAGCTGGAGTCAAGACTGCCTGGAGAATATCAACAACCTCAGATATGCAGATGATAGCACCCCAATGGCAGAAACTACAGAGGAAATAAAGGGCTTCTTGATGAGGGTGAAAGAGGAGAGTGAAAAAAATGTGTTAAAACTCAACATTCAAAAAACTAAGAACATGACATTCAGTTCCATCACTTCATGACAAATAGAAAGGAAAAAAAGTGGAAGCAATGGTAGATTTTTTTTTCCCTTTGGGCTTCAAAATCACTGTGGATGATGAGTATGGCCATGAAATTAAAAGACACTTGCTCCTTGGAAGAAAAGCTATGACAAACCTAGACAGTGTATTAAAAAGCAAAGACATCATTTCATCAGCAAAGGTCCACATAGTCAAAGTCATGATTTTTCCAGTAGTCATGTATGAATGTGAGAGTTGGACCATAAAGAAGGCTGAGCACCAAAGAATTGATGCTTTTGAATTTTGGTGCCAGAGAAGACTCTACAGAGTCCTTGGAGTACAAGGAGATCTAACCAGCCAACCCTAATGGAAATTAACACTGAATATTCATTGGAAGGACTGATGTTTAAGTTGAAGCTCCAATACTTGGCCCATCTGATGTGAAGAGCCAACTCATTGGAAAAACCCTGATGGTGGGAAAGATTGAGGACAAGAGTAGAACAGGGTGACAGAGGATGAGATGGTTGGATAGCATGACCAACTCAATGGACTTGAGTTTGAGCAAAATCTGGGAGACAGTGAAGAAAAGGGAAACCTGGCATGCTGCAGACCCCAGGGTCACAGAAAGTCAGAAATGACTTAGTGATTGAATAACAACAATTGAAGGTAGTTAAAATATGTGATGAATAAGGTAGAAGATCCATCAGAAGCAGCAATCTGAAATGGAATTAGACAATGAACTAAAATAGAAATATATAGTTAACAGGCACTCAATGCATATGTGCTGGAAAAAATGACTCACCCAGAAAATGAAGTAACATTACTACATAATGTATAGATAAATTATATAAGAAAGCCAACACATTTTATTTAGTATATTCCACTAAAGTCATACTGACTCAGGTCTCAGAAAAATGATTATTTTTTTCAGTCACTAGGCTCTTCAGTTCTATGAAATTATTTTATAAATTTCTTGCAATTGTTCAGATACTTTTCAACAAAAACCTAATAATGTATTATTCTTCAAAAATACACTTCTGGTATGTTTATATACATATATATATATGTACATGATTACTCTAAATGCATTTGAAAGGGTCATTATTATTCAAAAGAGACCCTACATTTGTTAAAGAATGGATAAAAAGATATATGGAGATTAGAGATGCTTTGTAATAGTTATTCTTTGAACCATAAGCATAACATGATTTAAGATTTAAAATATCCTTTACTATACGGGTAATCATTTCTCATAAGGCTACAAATCACTTCCAAATAATCTAACACTTTTATTGACTTTCATGAGGCTACACAGATATTTTATAGTCTATTTTAGATCAGTAAGTGACAATGCTTGGCAACTGCAGAATGGAAAGTTTTCCCTAATTTTTAGCTTATTTTATATGTTTTTTTACAATAGTAATCAGAAAATACCAAGACATACAAGCAGCTAAATTATCTATAGAAACAGATCAGGTGAGAACTGGCAATATAAGAATGCCATCAAAATAGACTGTACTAAATTCATATATTTTCAACAATATAATCAGAGTATTTGTTGAGCATTACTTAAAAACTCTTTTCAGTAAACTATAGAGATATTGTAAAACAGATTTACTGTCACATGATTAAATAATATCTTATAGCTACATATTTTAATTCTGAAATAATTTTGTTATATATGTATATAAAAATCTATTATTATCATATCTTTCATCATAAATATATATGATACTGAAGCTGAAACTCCAATACTTTGGCCACCTGATGTGAAGAGTCAACTCTGGAAAAAGACCCTGATGCTGGGAAAGACTGAAGGCAAAAAGAGAACAGGGTAGCTGAAGATGAGATGGTTAGATGGCATTACTGACTCAATGAACAATTTGAGAAAACTCTGGGAGATAGGAAGGACAGGGAAGTTTGGTGTGCCACAGTCCTTGAGTTTGCAGAGTTGGAAGGACTGATGCTAAAGCTGAAGCTCCAATAATTTGGCCACCTAATGCAAAGAGCCAACTCATCAGAAAAGACCCTGATGCTGGAAAAGATTGAAGGTAGGAGAAGAAGGGGATGACAGAGGATGAGATGGTTGGATGGCAGCACCGACTCAATGGATATGAGTTTGAGCAAGCTCTGGGAGTTGATGATGAACAGGGAAGCTTGATGTGCTGCAGCCCATGGGTCACAAAGAGTTGGACAAGAGTTATGGACCGAGGAGGCACACACACACAATTTAGAGAGCATGCAGAAACATCCTATATAGCTATTGATTCTCAAGACTCTTTGCTATGACTCAGTTCAGTTCAGTTCAGTCACTCAGTCATGTCCAACTCTTTGTGACCTCATGGACTGAAGCACGCCAGGCCTCCCTGTCATCACCAATTCCCGGAGTTTACTCAAACTCATGTCCACTGAGTCAGTGATGCCATCCAGTCATCTAATCCTCTGTTGTCTCCTTCTCCTCCTGCCCTCAATCTTCACATAAGGTGGCCAAAGTATTGGAGTTTCAGCTTCAGCATCAGTCCTTCAAATGAACACCCAGGACAGATCTCCTTTAGGATGGACCGGTTGGATCTCCTTGCTGTCCAAGGGACTCTCAAGAGTCTTCTCCAACACCACAGTTCAAAACACCACAGTTGCTATGACTAGGTTGAGATCAATGAATTGATGGTTTTATAGATTTTACAGTGGCTCATTTCAATAAACTCTGCTTCAAGTTGCGATTTTTAGCACAATGGCAATCAGAACATTATTAACTGAAATTTTACATTTTTATAATTGTGAAATCAGTTTAATATATGTAGGACAATACAAGGACATTTGCAATACATATTTATGATTGTCAGTTATTATAGTCTATAATCTTTTGTAACAGAGTTAAATGGCTTTATCTGTCAGAAAGAAGGAAAAATGATTTCTTTCTTTCAAGTTTGAAAATCGCATCTTATGAGGCAAAGCACAAGTACTTTGAAACAGTTTGAAAGAAGTTTTAATTTGTATGGGAAAGAAGCATCTTATTTTATTTTTGTGTTTTGTCATTTTTATTGTTAGATGATAAATCCTAATAATACCAATAAGCTGTTTCCTATTTTTAATAAAGTACTTCACGAAAAGTCCTAAAAAAGGCTTCTGTTTTCTCAAGGTGAGAGAAGATAATTAACTTTTTTCTTTCTTTTGCTTTTGAAATAAGAAAATATTAAGCAAGTGGGCCAATAAAGAGGTAGAGTCTACCTCTAATGAGAAAAAAATAGTGGAAAGATAGTGCGAAAAAAAATAAAGCAACAAGAAAAAATGTCCCTGGTCATGAAGTGGGACTGCTATTGTATATATTTTGCTTATGAGACAATCAGTGAAATCTGCACGAGGTCACTAGGAAAAAAGTTGAAGCACAGAAAGTTTACATAATATTTCATGATCACAACTTTATTCATCCAAAGAGCTGAGGGACATTGCAACATGCTTCCACTGAAAACATTGGATAGAAAGATTTTTTGTTCCATTTTGCCTTTTTTTCTTTGCTTTTTAGTCTGTTTGTTATTCACTGGTGAATTTTCTTGCTATCAATGTCCAGAAAATAATTTTAATCAGAATAATGTAAAGGCTGGTAGGAACACTTGATTTACACATATGTGGCACAGAGGAGCTAGAGACATGCTTTCTAGTACTGGCACAGCCCAAATAAAATAACATTTTGCCCAAAGAAAGATGTTTGCAGACTTTATTAGGAAATTCCTTCTGCCGATTATAGTAAGATATTGGCACACTTATTGACAAATAATTCTGAGTAGAAATGGTTACAGTGAAGGACACTCCCTTTGTATCCTTGTACCCTGGGCTCACTTCGTTCTGTGCTCTCATAGAAATTAACACCACAGGTCACATCTGATCTTTCAGATTGTGGATACTTCTGAGATCCTTTTGTCTCAGGTTAAAACAGGATTTCTTGAATGTCACAGACTTAGTTTTATTCATCTTTACACATTTATCACCTAATACACTATATTTCAGATTTTTAGAGATCAAAAAGTTTAACCAATTTACCCCATCTTTATGTCACTCTTATGTGCCACTGTGTAGATAAACATGCCACTATGAAGATAAAAATATGAGATTACTCCATATATAGGTAGACAGAATCTAATAGTATGCTCTAATTTGCACTAAAATGGTATTAAAGGAATAGATAGCTGTGATACTTCTGAGATGAACCCCCAAATTGAAAGGCATAACCTAAACAACACAGTAACGTTAAATTCAGTGACTTTGGGAGAGGATCTTTTAAACCATAAAAACACTTCAAAGTCAGTGGTGTAGTGATTCGGTTTTGACCAGAGGCTTCTTCCTGCTGGCCACACCTCCAGGGCGTGTGTTCATCTAACTAGCTACAGTGCCTACTGGTAGGAACTACCCTGGCCCTTGGAGGAAACATTTTCCATTTTGGACCCATTTCCCTCACCACGAGGTTTTCTTTTTCACACTGGTGAACCCATTCAGCTTCATGGAACCATCAGAGTCTGAATACCTGACCCTCATAACAACACTGTTCAACTTCTATTGTCTGGGAACCCACCTAAGTGCTTCTGGCCATAGGATGCCATATTATTAACACAGATCTTATTTCTTAAAGTATAGGCAGTAAAAAGTAGGCCAAAATTCATGTTCAATATATTAAAAAAATATAAGGTCATCTTGATAAGTATACATAACATGCTATGTGAGTGTTATGCTTTACATAAGAAACTGTACTTCTTATGAAGAAATACTGATGCAGACACAAAGCAAAAAGAAAGTCTAATCAACTGATTTCATGACTTAGCTTCTTTGATAAATCCAAATCCATTTTATCTCCTTTTTTTTTAAAAAAAGAAATAATCATTTATCCTACATCCTCTGTAACTTTATTCATTTGTCTATCCCATTACAAAACAAATTTTTTACCAGCAGTATGCTCATTCAAGCCAGACAGACTTTTTTAGGTACTCTATACATAATTATTTAATCATTCAGCATGCATCAAAAAATGAAACTAAGCATAACCTCAATTTAGATGGTTTACAGATCAGTCTCTTAGAAATTCAGGACAGCAAATACCATCCAGTCCTCAATGATACTTAAAATTATTTGCCAAGTTTTGCTTATATTTCACATTAGCAAGTAGTCTTTATTTTAATACTTACGTGGTATAACTTTCCCACTTTCCACAGTGTTTGCCATGAGAAGACAGGTTGTTACCTAAGTTGTTTAGGTTATTTCTTAATTGGCAATCTCGTCAAATAACTTGCCATTTAGATTTCCTAAGCTAGTTTGGCAGGCCATAATCTGTGTTAATTTTATCAAAATTGTTTTAACTGATTAAAATATTATATAACTATTCAGAGAAAGGAAATATGATTTACTGAAGCATTAACTTAAAATTGAAGTAAATGTTTTTAGAGAAAGATTATGTCTATGTAAATCATTTTTTAATTTTTAATTCAGTTTTATTTATATTTTAATGGTTTTAGATAAAAGGCAGGACAAAATAGCAATTTTTAGTAATGGTTGTATAATCTACTGGGCAGCATAAAAGCAAATATAGTAAAAGATAATTCCATTATGCCAAATTAGCCTCTCAATCTCAGATACCTCACTTCAAAAACTGAAGGAGATAATACATTTCTGAAGTCAAATCCATGTCTAAGGTATCAAAAGCCAACATGTAAAGTTTCATGCCTTTTTATTTGTTCACTTCTGACAACTTCACCCTATTTGAGGGATATAAAAATTCCCTGGAAGAAAAGATTTGCTCCTTGATAGATTAATTCTAAATTATATTAAAAATAATTAGCAATAGATATTACAAAATATTTACAAGGCTTCTAGAAGTCTATCTTATTAAGATATTGCAATTAATATTGATTAGTTATGAGTATAAACAGCTATGAAAACATGAGCATGCTCCCTTAAAACGAGACGACTGTCAATCTTAGAGTATGGTTATGATTTTGATAAACAGATTGCATTAATTTCCTAAAACAATTTTGTCTTCTCTATAAATAATCAGAATGAATGAATTAAGGTAATGTTAAAAGGAAGTACTATTTAAAGTTTGAAAAATAAATCAATAGAAATATTCTCTCAAAATCTGTACCTGTACAAAGGATCTGTGTGCTTCTATATTTCTGTTTTTCCTATTAAGACTACATAGTAATTTTAGTGTGCAGTTATGTTTGCCTGTGTTATCTGTGCCTCTGTGCTGGATTTTCACTTATTTTAACAATCTCTCTTGCTGAAAAAGTTCAGCCTATAAAATTCTGGACTGCATATTTGCTGTTTATGTATCATTTATTCATTTACTAATTAAATTTTGCAGAATTTAATTGAGTTCACCAGGTGTTTTCAACATTCTCCCTTTTTACTATGCTAGTGAAAGTGAGGGAAAGTTGCTCAGTCATGTCTGACTCTTTGTGACCCAATGCACTATACAGTCCATGGAATTCTCTAGGCCAGAATACTGGAGTGGGTATCCTTTCCCTGCCCTGGGGGATCTTCCCAACCCAGGGATTGAGCCCAGGTCTCCTGCATTGCAGGTGGATTCTCTACCAGCTAAACCACAAGGGAGGCCCTTCACTCTGCTAGTATGTTAAATTTTAACTATCTTGTCACTAGACAGACTAATCTGATATCTATGTTATATACATTTGGAAATATTTATATTGTTAATATCAAAATTTATATGGCTAGATATTTTAATCCCATTGCAGAAGATAGGGATAAATAGTAAGTAGGGTAGTAACCAATATTTCACACTGGTGGTGGTTTAGTCACTAAGCCATGTCTGACTCTTGTGACCACATAGACTGTAGCCTTCCAGGCTCCTCTGTCCATGGGATTTTCCAGACAAGAATACTGGAGTGGATTGCCAATTTCTCCTCCAGGGGACCTTCCCGACCCAGGAATTGAACCCATGTGTCCTGCATTGCAGGCAGATTCTTTACTAACTGAGCTGTAAGGGAAGCCCATACTTCACACTATGTACTAAAATACTGTTAATGAAAATGTCACAGATAGTAGCTGTTATACTCTATGCATACAATTTTATACTTAACAGAGTAAGCGATAGAAAAAAATTATTTGCTGTCAAAGGAACGAGACCTTTAGTTTCAGTTTTTGGAAGACTGAAGCCTAATCATAATTATGCTTGATGGTATTCAATTTTCTCTCATTCACTAAAAGAAGCCACATATTCAAAATAACTATACATTTTAAACCACTATAGCTAAATAAACCCTGGAGAAGGAAATGGCAACACACTTCAGCATTCTTGCCTGGAGAATTCCATGGACAGAGGAGCCTGGTAGGCTACAGTCCATGGAGTTGCAAAGAGTCAGACACAATTGAGCGACCAACACTTTTATATTATTTTTAGGATTAATACATGTCATATGGTTCATTGTAGTTAAAACAACTGTGGTAAAACTAATGTAAACATTTTTTTTTTCATCTTATAATTCTAAATAGGCAAATAAAGTATAGGCAAAAGCCTTGATCTTAGCATAAATTCATGGACAAAGAAAATATATTAATGTCATGGGTTTTTTTGGGCAACAATTTCAGTGAAAGTTTGACTCTCAGAGGAGAAATGTATGAATAAATGAATATGTAGTGAGCATGAAGTATGGAATCTTAAGAAATTCAATATTCTATTTTCGTTTCATCAGTGTAAAAAATTCTGAAGTAGTCATAAACCAGTATATGTGTGAAGTAAACTGCAGTGTACACAGGTATTCCTAAATGTCTATTTTCTTAACCAACTTCTAAGTTCATTTCCATTATTTAATTACTTAATTGTTCAAACATGCAGCCTATCAAAATACAGAGAGTCAGGGTCTGCTACAAACTAAGGCTTGTGACCCTCAAAATTCATGGGTCATGATGACACAACTTTAGGAAGGGCATAAAATAGAGCCCAGAGAGCCCCTTCATTCCTTCGACCATGTGAGGACACAGGGATAAGTCAGCCATGTATCTGGAAGGCTCGCACTGGACACCAGATCTGCCAGTGCCTCAAGCCTGGGCGTCCCAGCCTCAAGAACAGTGAGAAATAAAGTTGCTTATTGCCATCACTCTGTGGTACTTTCATTATAGCAGCTCAAGCAAACTAAGACTGGATCTTGGTATGTATATGTATAATTCCAAAAATCCACACTAGGATAGCATACAGCTTAAAACTGTTAAGAAGATTGCAGTCTTGCAAGGAAAAATAGAGATATAGCATGGTATGGTTTTTCTTCCTGTGTCAACAAAAATGTGAAAAAAAGGTTAAAGAAAGTAAATGAGATGGAAAATTTGGTGACTTGTTTATTTGATCGCTCTGACTGATAATTATTTTCTTTAAAATGTAAATCCTTTTTGATATTGAGAAGTAAGCTTTTAGAGATTGACATGTCATTTCAAGATGCTAACCAGAAATAGCACCTTTCAGGTTACATTTCTAAATTGATTCTTCTTTACTTGGCAGTTGAGAACTGGCCTTTATGTGCTAACTCTCTAATTACTTTATGACAGTGATATACTCAAATATTTGAAAATTTAAGGAAACAACCGTGTTAATTAACAACACATTATTCTAGTGTTCTGACCGCTTTTGTCATTAGATTAACACTTTCAGCAAAGGATTAGATTAAATGATTAAGTTAACATTAATTCCAGTGTCATAAAAGATAGTTCTGATAAAATGAAACCAAATATATATGCATTAAAGCACACACAAGGAAGAAAAACTAATACTCATTTTAAATGTATTTAAAAATATACTCAGCAAATTTTATAATAAAATTAAAAATCTATTGCCATTGTCAGATAATTAGGAGATTAAATTCTTAAGTTGGACTTTATTAATTAATTAAACATTGTGCTGTCCTTAGTCGCTCAGTCCTGTCTGACTGTTTGTGACCCCGTGGACTGTAGCCTGCCAGGCTCCTTGTCCATGGGATTCTCCAGCAAGAATCCTGGAGTGGGTTGTCATTCCCTCCTCTAGGGGATCTTTCCAACCCAGGGTTCAAACCCAGGTCACCCTCATTCCAGGCAGACTCTTTACTGTCTGAGACACCAGGGAAGCCAATTAAACATTATTAGTTATTAACTACACTAATGACTATAGTTCTAATCTCATGTTATATGAACATTTCAGAACTTGGCACTGTCAGCAAGATCAGAGAAGTAATGATCATTTTACTTGATCATGATAAAAAGAATCATTTTGATCCAAGCAAATCAGTGAAAGAAAGGAAATGCTATTATTGCTATTGCCAACAAAAATTTATTTTATAAGCATTTTACCATTTTGACTGCCCTGTAAAAAAATCGTACCTGCTTATAAATAAGAATGATTTAACATTTTTCTGAGATTTTTCAGAAAAATTTATTTTTTTCAGTGGGTTTGAAATATGGGACAGTCTAATATTTGGCTAATTTACTCTGAGCATATATTTGCAACTAATTGTATATGGTATTAAACAAATACAATTTGCTTTTCAGAAATAATCTTTTAAGTCACTCCATCACTCTACTAAAACACTGAACTGAGCAAATATGCAGAGTTCTGATTCGGTACGTTGTCACAATGTATATTATCTCTAACACAGAGAACTCTGAAAAGTTTTTAATTTGTATATATGAGTTATTTCCATTATATGTTATCTACCTTGATTCTTTACTGCTATAGTGATAAATTTAGAAAAACCCAGCCAACTGAAACAGAAAGCAAACAAAATGTAATATGTAAAAATATTTAAAATGTAATATTCATTGGGAGAAATCAAAGAATACATTTGATCATGTAAAAAGAAATATACTGATGAACCTATATGCAAGGCAGCAATAAAGACACAGACATAGTGAAACAGATTTATGGACACAGATTTATGAAAGGAGAGGGTGGGACAAATTGAGAGACTAGCATGGAGACATATACATGACATGACATGACATTACATATGGACACAGATTTATGAAAGGAGAGGGTGGGACAAATTGAGAGACTAGCATGGAGACATATACATGACATGACATGACATATGGACACAGATTTATGAAAGGAGAGGGTGGGACAAATTGAGAGACTAGCATGGAGACATATACATGACATGACATGACATATGGACACAGATTTATGAAAGGAGAGGGTGGGACAAATTGAGAGACTAGCATGGAGACATATACATGACATGACATGACATGACATATGGACACAGATTTATGAAAGGAGAGGGTGGGACAAATTGAGAGACTAGCATGGAGACATATACATGACATGACATGACATTACATTACCATATGTAAACTAACTAACCCTAACCCTAACCCTAACCCTAATTTTAGACAGCCAGGGGGAATTTGCTCTATGGCCCAAGGAACTCAAACCTGGTGCTCTGTGGCAATCTAAAGGGATGGGATGGGGTGGGAGGTGGTAGGAGATTCAAAGGTGGGGGGGATATAGGTATATCTAAGGCTGATTCCTGCTGATGCATGGCAGAAACCAACACAATGTTGTAAAGCAATTATCCTCTAATTAAAAATAAATAATGAAAAAAAGAGAAATACATGTATATCCTGAAAAACAGAAATGGTTTTACTTTAACAACTTTTCACTAACAAGTATTTTTTGCAGTGTTACTGTGAAATCATCACTGCACATAAACTTTTGGGTTGTCACAAGGAATCATATATTCTTTAAAACACTATTTTATGAAAGTGCTCCTAAACTCATCCTTGTTTGTTGGAATAAACTGAATTATACTGTAAATTTTTACTGTCAAAACTGTATGCAAGCTATTACTATATCTCACAGAATTCAGTCACTGTAACTCATATATGGAGAATATTGCACCAGAAGATAAGCACTATTATATTTTTTCGAAAGCAAAACAAGTCACTTTTCAGGACCATTTTGAATAGATACTTTATCAATATTTTCTTCTGTGACATAGATTATCCAAGAGACTCACTGACAGGAGTAAATTCACATATCAAGTAATAGATTAAATTGTTACATCATAAGCTGCCTAGAGCACATTAAAATCATGTGCTGTTATTTCATTATGTATAATATATTTGAGAAAACTGAGGGTCAGTAAACTGCTTCTCTAGTCTAGTCTACTTTTATCTCGTTTTCTTACTTACATTATGAGCATTTTTTTGACAGATTACATTTTGGGGTTGAAGAGAAATAAATGTTTATAAAAATATTTTATAAGAAATGAGATACATTTTTTTTTAGCTTTCTTATCCTGCTCTGTTTTTTTTGTTGTTGTTGTTTTTGTTTTTTCATTTTTTTTCCATCTCCACTGACATTTTTTGATGTACATCCTTCATAAAAGTAAATGAAACATCTCTGGACCAGAAAGCCAGTGGCATAATTCAAGGGAGTAGGAAGACTGATAGATACTTGATGACGGACTGGACAAGGAGTAGAACTTTGGGTTAAAGCAACAGCCAGAGGCCACATTATTTAGAACTTCAGCAAGAGTACATTAGTTAGTCAATAAATATTTATTAACTGCTTGCTACATGCTAGGCCCTCTACTAAGAACTTGATTTTGCCAAGACAAGAAAGAGAAAATCTCTGCCTTTGTGAATCTTGCTAAAATAGTTTTGAGTGAAGAGTATCACTTTAGTTTGTGTGGACAACAGAAAGGAGGACAAGATTGAATCTAGGAAATGTATCAGGCAGCTATTGAAATACTTTTGGTAAGAGATGATGATAAATTGAACAACTGTAAAGGTAGTTTGGCAACAGTTACAAAAATTTGCTCACTGTGAACTCCATCTGAGGAGTTACTGAAATAAACAATATCATAAATATATTTTAAGCACCGAGAGTATAACTTGTAGAAGACGATATCATGTATATAATCATTCAGTTCAGTTAAGTTCATTTGCTCAGGTGTGTCTGATTCTTTGCAACCCCCTGAATCACAGCACGCCAGACCTCCCTGTCCATCACCAACTCCCGGAGTTTACTCAATTGCATGTCCATCGAGTCAAGATGCCATTCAGCCATCTCATCCTCTGTCGTCCCCTTCTCCTCCTGCCCCCAAACCCTCCCAGCATCAGGGTCTTTTCCAATGAGTCAACTCTTTGCATGAGGTGGCCAAAGTATTAGAGTTTCAGCTTCAGCACCAGTTCTTCCAATGAACACCCAGGACTGATCTCCTTTAGGATGGACTGGTTGGATCTCCTTGTAGTCCAAGGGACTCTCATGAGTCTTCTCCAACACCACAGTTCAAAAGCATCAATTTTTTGGCGCTCAGCTTTCTTCACAGTCCAACTCTCGATCCATACATGACCACTGGATAAACCATAGCCTTGAATAGACGGACCTTTGTTGGCAAAGTAATGTCTCTGTTTTTTATTATGCTCTCTAGGTTGGTCATAACTTTCCTTCCAAGGAGTAAGCGTCTTTTAATTTCATGGCTGCAATCACCATCTGCAGTGATTTTGGAGCCCACAAAAATAGAGTCAGCCACCGTTTCCACTGTTTCCCCATCTATTTCCCATGAAGTGATGGGACCAGATGCCATGATCTTAGTTTTCTGAATGTTGAGCCTTAAGCCAACTTTTTCACTCTCCTCTTTCACTTTCATCATGAGGCTTTTTAGTTCCTCTTCACTTTCTGCCATAAGGGTGGTGTTATCTGCATTATCTGAGGTTATTGATATTTCTCCCGGCAATCTTGATTCCAGCTTGTGGTTCTTCCAGCCTAGCATTTCACATGATATTCTCCGCATATAAGTTAAATAAGCAGGGTGACAATATACGGCCTTGACGTACTCCTTTTCCTATTTGGAACCAGTCTGTTGTTCCATGCCCAGTTCTAACTGTTGCTTCCTGACCTGCATACAGTTTTCTCAAGAGGCAGGTCAGGTGGTCTGGTATTCCCATCTCTTTCAGAATTTTCCACAGTTTACTGTGACCCACATAGTCAAAGGCTTTGGCATAGTCAATAAAGCAGAAATAGATGTTTTTCTGGAACTCTCTTGCTTTTTTGATGATCCAGCAGATATTCGCAATTTGATCTCTGGTTCTTCTGCCTTTTCTAAAACCAGCTTGAACATCTGGAAGTTCATGGTTCACATATTGCTCAAGGCTGGCTTGGAGAATTTTCAGGATTACTTTACTACTATGTGAGAATAGTGCAGTTGTGCCGGAGTTTGAGCATGCTTGGCATTGCCTTTCTTTGGGGTTGGAATGAAAACTGACATTTTCCAGTCCTGTGACCACTGCTGAGTTTTCTAAATTTGCTGGCATATTGAGTGCAGCACTTTCACTGCATCATCTTTCAGGATTTGAAATAGCTCAACTGGAATTCTGTCACCTCCACTAGCTTTGTTCATAGTTATGCTTCCTAAGGCCCACTTGACTTCACGTTCCAGGATGTGTGGCTCTAGGTGAGTGATCACACCATTGTGATTATCTGGGCCGTGAAGATCTTTTTTGGATAGTTCTTCTGTGTATTCTTGCCACATCTTCTTAGTATCTTCTGCTTCTGTCCAGTCCATACCACTTCTGTTCTTTATAGAACCCATCTTTGCATGAAATGTTCCCTTGGTATCTCTCATTTTCTTGAAGAGATCTCTAGTCTTTCCCATTCTGTTGTTTTCCTCTATTTCTTTGCATTGATCGCTGAGGAAGGCTTTCTTATCTCTCCTTGCTATTCTTTGGAACTCTGCATTCAAATGGGAGTATCTTTCCTTTTCTCCTTTACTTTTTGCTTCTCTTCTTTTCACAGCTATTTGTAAGTCCTCCTCAGACAACCATTTTGTCTTTTTGCATTTCTTTTCCATGGGGATGGTCTTGATCCCTGTCTCCTGTACAATGTCACGAACCTCTGTCCATAGTTCATCAGGCCCTCTGTCTATCAGATCTAGTCCCTTAAATCTATTTCTCACTTCCACTGTATAGTCATAAGGGATTTGATTTAGGTCATACCTGAATGGTCTAGTGGTTTTCCCTACTTTCTTCAATTTATGTCTGAATTTTGCAATAAGGAGTTCATGATCTCAGCCACAGTCAGCTCCCGGTCTTGTTTTTGCTGACTGTATAGAGCTTCTCCATCTTTGGCTACCAGAATATAATCAATCTGATTTCAGTGTTGACCATCTGGTGATGTCCATGTGTACAGTCTGCTCTTGTGTTGTTGGAAGAGGGTGTTTGCTATGACCAGTGCGTTCTTTTGGCAAAACTCTGTTAGCCTTTGCCCTGCTTTATTCTGTACTCCAAGGCCAAATTTGCCTGTTATGCCAGGTGTTTCTTGACTTCCTACTTTTGCATTCCAGTCCCCTATAATGAAAAGGACATCTTTTTTGGGTGTTATTTCTAAAAGGTCTTGTAGGTCTTCATAGAACAGTTCAACTTCAGCTTCTTCAGCATTATTGGTTGGGGCATAGGCTTGGATTACTGTGATAAGGAATGGTTTGCCCTGGAAACAAACAGAGATCATTCTGTCGTTTTTGAGATAATTAGAAGACTACTATTAAATGTTATGCAGTCATTTGAATGCTTCTGAAGAACTATGTATATTACCAAAAATTTCAAATGGACTGGCATTAAGTTTTCCATACCATTTCCATTTCTTAAAACTCCACTGTAGTTGTGCATAGCCTGAACATCTTCCAGGGTATAAAATGACTTGAAATAATAGAAAAAATATACATTATTTTGTAATGTAAAATTGAGTTCCTATGAAATTAAGTGATTATTATTATTCCAAGACTCAAAAAAGTTCCTGAAATTCATATAATCCTGACTTGAAGCAATAACTCAGTTGAGAAAGGTTGTTCCTGAGATTACTCACAATAAAAATCACATAAATTCTAAAGCCTTCCTTAGGATGAGACTTAGCCTTGAGTCAGCTGTAGATAGGAGCTGATTCTAAGAAACCCAGATGGTCCATATACTACAAGAGTTGCACCCTCATGTACATGGGTATTACTCCCCCAAAAAAGAAGAAAAAAAGAAAAACAAAGAAAAGGAAAAATTAAAAATACTTAAATGACAGTATTTTGTTAGCAAGGATAGGTCTTCAGGATTCCCTTTCAGGAAAGAATGTACATAAAACTATCAAGGTTAACTATCACAAGAGTAGAAATAGAAACTACTCTTAAATCTTGGTAGGAAAACAAATCCAAGTGAAGTAATTTCACAGTAAGCAAGAGAATTCTGAAAAATGAAGAATAGAACCTAGATACTTACTACCAAACACACAATGATATGCTAGAACTAAGCCTGAAAGTATTTGTAGAATTAGCTCATGAAGCTAAATGCTTAAGTGTAAATTCCTATTATTTCATATTTGTTCTATTTACTTAAATTTTAATATAATTGTTTCTCAATATGTAAAATGAGTATTTGAAGTAGTATTTACCCCATAGGGGTTTGTTTGGAACAGTGCCAAACTCTAATAACTGATAAATGAATATATTATAATGTAATTAGTGTTAGTATATTAATTAGTATGGGTCCAATCTGGAAAGACGGACTATGCAATAATATAAAAATGGGAACCAAAAAAAATGAACTATATTAAGAATTTACAGTAGTAAGTGATTGGCCGATGAGAATAGATCGAACTCTAAATACAGGAATAGCAAATATAAGGAGTAGTCACTACATTGAAGGCTGAGATAAGCCCCGACAAATAAAATATGTCTTTGCTCCACCAGGACCAACATCCAGATTTTACTGAAAAGAGCATAAATATGAGTCACTGCGTGCAAATAAACATCATGCTTTGTGCTGGCAGAATGTGCCAGCTTGCCCTCCAGAGAGTACTAGAAAACCGTCCTCCGGGGAGGTATTTCCATTAGAAAACTACCCAAGGGCTGCCATTGGAAGCTGCTGGGTATGGTTGCTGCGGGTTGTCAGATACTAGAAAGCAGGGTGCAAGGCTGGTAACCTGGGACTTAACAAGCTGAAGTCACCACAGAAGCCAGGTCCTGGAGAAGACACACACAGGAGGAACCAGCTGAACAAGCACACCAGAACCCAGAAACAAGACCCTGACTTCCTTCCAGCTTTCTCTAGCGCCCTCTATTGACAAAAGGAAAAACACATAATGAGTCCAGATCCATTTTCTTTTTTTTTTTCTTTTATTTATTTATTTATTTTTTTAAATTTTTTTATTAGTTGGAGGCTAATTACTTCACAACATTTCAGTGGGTTTTGTCATACATTGATATGAATCAGCCATAGATTTACACGTATTCCCCATCCCGATCCCCCCTCCCACCTCCCTCTCCACCCGATTCCTGTGGGTCTTCCCAGTGCACCAGGCCGGAGCACTTGTCTCATGCATCCCACCTGGGCTGGTGATCTGTTTCACCATAGATAGTATACATGCTGTTCTTTTGAAACATCCCACCCTCACTTTCTCCCACAGAGTTCAAAAGTCTGTTCTGTATTTCTGTGTCTCTTTTTCTGTTTTGCATATAGGGTTATCGTTACCATCTTTCTCAATTCCATATATATGTGTTAGTATGCTGTAATGTTCTTTATCTTTCTGGCTTACTTCACTCTGTATAAGGGGCTCCAGTTTCATCCATCTCATTAGGACTGATTCAAATGAATTCTTTTTGACGGCTGAGTAATATTCCATGGTGTATATGTACCACAGCTTCCTTATCCATTCATCTGCTGATGGGCATCTAGGTTGCTTCCATGTCCTGGCTATTATAAACAGTGCTGCGATGAACATTGGGGTGCACGTGTCTGTTTCAGATCTGGTTTCCTCAGTGTGTATGCCCAGAAGTGGGACTGCTGGGTTATATGGCAGTTCTATTTCCAGTTTTTTAAGGAATCTCCACACTGTTTTCCATAGTGGCTGTACTAGTTTGCATTCCCACCAACAGTGTAAGAGGGTTCCCTTTTCTCCACACCCTCTCCAGCATTTAACCAACCACCACCCAAGAGCCAATAAGTTTTAGAGCAAGACATACCACGCAAATTCTCTAGCAACGCAGGAACATAGCCCTGAACGTCAACATACAGGCTGCCCAAGGTCACACCTAACACATAGACCCATCTCAAAACTCATTACTGGGCACTCCATTGCTCTCCAAAGAGAAGAAATCAAGTTCCACGCACCAGAACACTGACGCAAGCTTCCCTAACCAGGAAACCTTGACAAGCCAATCGTCTAACCCCACCCACTGGGTAAATCCTCCACAATAAAAAGGAACCACAGACCTCCAGAATACAGAAAGCCCACTCCAGACACAGCAATCTAAACAAGATGAAAAGGCAAAGAAATACCCAACAGGTAAAGGAACATGAAAAATGCCCACCAAGTCAAACAAAAGAGGAGGAGATAGGGAATCTACCTGAAAAAGAATTTAGAATAATGATAATAAAAATGATCCAAAATCTTGAAAACAAAATGGAGTTACAGATAAATAGCCTGGAGACAAAGATTGAAAAGATACAAGAAATGTTTAATAAAGACCTAGAAGAAATAAAAAAGAGTCAATTAAAAATGAACAATGCAATGAATGAGATCAAAAACACTTTGGAGGGAACCAAGAGTAGAATAACGGAGGCAGAAGATAGGATAAGTGAGATAGAAGATAAAATGGTGGAAATAAATGAAGCAGAGAGGAAAAAAGAAAAAAGGATCAAAAGAAATGAGGACAACCTCAGGGACCTCTGGGACAATGTGAAACGCCCCAACATTCGAATCATAGGAGTCCCAGAAGAAGACAAAAAGAAAGGCCATGAGAAAATACTCGAGGAGATAATAGCTGAAAACTTCCCTAAAATGGGGAAGGAAATAGCCACCCAAGTCCAAGAAACCCAGAGAGTCCCAAACAGGATAAACCCAAGGCGAAACACCCCAAGACACATATTAATCAAATTAACAAAGATCAAACACAAAGAACAAATATTAAAAGCAGCAAGGGAGAAACAACAAATAACACACAAAGGGATTCCCATAAGGATAACAGCTGATCTATCAATAGAAACCCTCCAGGCCAGAAGGGAATGGCAGGACGTTCTGAAAGTAATGAAAGAGAATAACCTACAACCTAGATTACTGTATCCAGCAAGGGTCTCATTCAGATATGAAGGAGAATTCAAAAGCTTTACAGATAAGCAAACGCTGAGAGAATTCAGCACCGCCAAACCAGCTCTTCAACAAATGCTAAAGGATCTTCTCTAGACAGGAAATGCAGAAAGGTTGTATAAACGTGAACCCAAAACAACAAAGTAAATGGCAACGGGACCACACCTATCAATAATTACCTTAAATGTAAATGGGTTGAATGCCCCAACCAAAAGACAAAGAAACCCAACCAAAAGACAAAGATTGGCTGAATGGATCCATTTTCACAGAACAAGTAAAAGGGAGTCTCTGCCACTCAGACGCAATAAGTTCATAAGTGATGACATTAAATTGAAAAAAAAATATTTCACTGGCAGATAGTCCAAGTTCCTCTAAGACTGCAAGCTATATGCTATTAAAAAGACATCTCCCATTTATAACACATGTAAAATGTGATAGGCAGAATCCTTAAGGACTCCCCAGGATTCCTTAACCCAATTCCCAAGACTGTGAACTTAATGAAATGGCATGCTTGTGATTATATTTCATGGAAAATTAGCTTTTGCATACATCATTAAGGTTACTATTCAGTTGACTTTGAGTTAATTAAAAAGGAGTTTATCAACAAGGAGCTAATCTAATCACATGAATCTCTGAAAGTAGACTTATTTGAGCAGGTGCAGAAGTCAGGAAGATTCTAAACATGAGAAAGCTTTATGTCTGGTGAGGCTAGAGAGGACATAGGAATAGGAATACATGAGGTCTCTAAGCCTTCTGACCATCAGTAAGCAAATAGGGAGCTCAAGCTACAAAAACAAGTCACTAAACTCAAAGAGCTTAGAAATGGATTCTTTCTCAGAACTTCTAGACAAGAACCAAACCTGACCAACACTTTGATTTCAGTTTTGTGAGAACCTTAGCAGAGAACCTAGTGAAACACATCTGTGCTTTTTTATAGACTATTTTTTAGAGCAGTTTTAGTTTAAAATATATTTATCAGAAAGCATAGAGATTTCCCATATAACTCTTGCCTCTACACACACAGAGCCCCTCTCTGTACAAATATCCCCCACTGAATTATACATTTGTTACAACTGATGTATCTAAGTCAACAGGGCACTATCACCAAAGTCCACAGTTTACATTATGGTTACAGAGTAATTCCACTGCCCTAAAATGTATCTATGATTCACCCATTTATATATCCCACCTCCTTAATCCCTGACAGCCACTGATTTTTTTTTTTTTTTATTGTGTCCTTAGTTTGCCTTTTTGGTATTATAGTTGAAATCATATAATATGTAAATATTATAAATACATATTTATAAATATTATAAATACATATTATAAATATGTAATAATATTTTCAAATTGGTTGCTTTCACTTAATATTATGTGTTTAAATTTCCTCAGTGCTTTTGCATGGCTTGACAGCTCAATTCTTTTTAATGATGAGTATTTCCTTGACTTACTGTACAACAATTTATTATTCCAATCAACAACTGAAAGACATTTTGGCTTCTTCTAGGTTTTGGCAGCCACAAATGAGGCTCCTATAACAATCCATGTTCTGTTTTTTGTGTAGATATTAGGTTTAAACTCATTTGGTAAAACTAAGGAGCTGGATCACATGATAATATTAAGTGTAGTTTTGTAGGAAACTTCCAAACATTCTTCCAAAGTGGCTGTAGCATGTTGCATTTCCATACGTGATAGAGCCCTGTTGCTTCACATCCTCACCTGCATTTGGTACTGTCAGTGTTCTGGATTTGGGCCTTCCTAACAGGTGCATCTTGTATCTTATGCTTAGTCGCTCAGTCATGCCCTACTCTTTGTGACCCCATGGACTGTAGCCCACCAGGCTTCTCTGTCCATGGGATTTCCCAGGCAAGAATACTGGAGTGGATTGCCACTTCCCTCTCCAGGGGATCTTCCCTGCCCAGGGATCGAACCCAGGTCTGCCACATTGCAGGCAGATTCTTTACTGTCTGAGCCACTAGGGAAGCCAAAGTGAAAGTCACTCAGTCATGTCCGACTCTGTGACCGCATGAACCATACAGTCCATGAAATTCTCCAGGCCAGAATACTGGGGTGGGCAGCTGTCCCCTTCTCCAGGGGATCTTCCAAACCCAGAGACTGAATCCAGGTTCCTGCATTGCAGGCAGATTATTTACTGTCTGAGCCAGATTATTATTATTTTGTGTTTTTCTTATCACATATGATGTAAACCATCTTTTCATATTTTTATCTGTACATCTTCCTTGATGAGGTGTCTGTTAAGCTCTTTTGTCCATCTTTTAACTGATTAATTTACTAAATTGCTGTATTTTAGGAATTCTTTGTATATTTGAATAACTGGTTTTTTAATCAGACATTTTTTTTTGCATATATTTTCTCCCAGTTATGGCTTCCCTTTGTATTCTCCTGATTGTGTCTTTAACACAAAACAAATTTTAAATTTTAGTGAAGTACAACTTATCAATTCTTTAATTCATAGATCATGGCTTTGGTACTGTAGTTACAAAGTCATCACCAAACAAAATGTCACTTGGATTGTTACTGTTATTCTCCAGGTCTTCAAGTGTGTAGTCCATTTTGAATAATTTTTGTGAAGGGTGTAAACTATTTGTTTAGATTCTTTACTTGTTTGGCATTTGGGTGTTAAATTTTTCTAGCATCATTTGTTGATTTATTGAACAGGCTATCTTTTGCTCTATTGCATTGACCTTGCTCCTTGTCAAAGAACCATTGACTCCATTTATGTGGGTCTATTTCTGGGCTATATATATATCTTTAACTTATATAGATCTTTCTCATATAGATCATGTATGTATTTTTTGTTAGCTTTTCTGCCTAGCTACTTCATTTTGGGGAGGCACTAATGTGACTGTGTGATATATGATTATATCTCTGAACTTTAGTGAGTGTGTGCTCAGTTCTTATCACTTCTCAGAAGGGACAGGATGGCTAGTGGGTGGATTTGGGCCTTTCCTTTCTCCCTCACAGAAGAAGATAGAGGATTGAGATTGAATATTTCCTCTGTTCCATACGGAAGGGTGAGGATGGGCATTTTTCTTCCCTTAGGTCAATTAGGCTCTGGTTAAGCAGCTTGAACGAAGACCTTGTTAAGAAAAGAAGAAATGAGTGAAGACCTGAGGGAAGACCTTGTTAAGAAAGCAGAATGCTCTGGACTTGTATCAAAAGATATAGTTCCTTTCCCCCTTTCCTTTTCAGAAGCATGGAATTATTTTCCTCTGGTATCTACTGAAAGAATTAATAGAGCAGCAGCAAAAATATATGTATATAAATTGTGTCCCCTGTCAATGTCAGCTGGGGAGCCCCAATGACTGGGTTCCCCAAGAGTTTTAAACTTCTGAGTTGCACACTCTGAGCCTTCAGCAATCCATCAATTACAGTCTACGTTTTATTTCTCAAGCTCTGGTTTCGCAGAGGTGATGGCTCAGGTATTTCTGTTCTGTCAGATTGTGATTCTGAGATTGCTTCAGTTTGGGGTACAGGGTCTCGCCCTGTGAATTCACTGTTTATGAATCTAAGAAGCGTTGTTGATTTTTTAATTTGTTCAGCTTTTAATTGTTTGGTCAGAGTGGCAACTTCCAAACTTCTCACCTGCTGGACTAGAAATCCCCACCTGAACTTTCCTGACCCAGAGATGAAACCCAAGTCTCTGCATTGGCACACAGATTCTTTACCACTGTGCCACCTGGGAAGTCCTTTAAGATTCATACTTAAATAAAAATTCCATGCATAACTTACTCTTTTCTGAATATTTTCAGCATTTGCCCCAGTTTAAAAGTTTCAAATTTTCTTAAGGACTGTACAATAGGCAAACCAAATGCTAAAATTAGATGAAAAACAGTGGTGATTATCCTACCCACACTTCTTTCCACTCACACACCTCCCTTGTGCTGTATGCATTAAAATTTCAATATAGATTTTAATACTGGATATCAAATAGTATGCTCCCTTTTATATTCTAATAACTCTCCCATGCTAATGTGCATTCAGTAGTTTCCATCCTGATTATTATGGATTCCTTATATCTACAGGAAATAGAATATGGATTGATATAATTTGAAGTAGATCAGATGACTTCATTGTCTATTAAAACTTCTTGTAGTAGCAACTGTTAATCTAATCAGAGGCTACAAGAAGAACCAATGCATTCTATTGAGCAACACAGAATATAAAAGAAACTTGCAGTGGAGGTAGGAGAATGCCTCATCTTTAAGGTGCTGGAATACTAAGTGATTTAACATATGAATAGTAGTTTCCTTAATGCAGAGAAGCAAGCAAATACAGCAGAAGCAAAAACCCAAGGTACCATTAAAAAAATAATTTTACTTGAGTTGTAAATAGAAACATGCATTCAAACTGTAATGACTTACCATGATTTTAGCAAAAAAAAAAAAAAAAAAGAAAACTATAATATTGGCTGGCACCTGAAAGTAACCCAGCAATATTTTTACTGTCATGGCAGGATACAAAAAATCAAATACAAAATCACAACCAAAAATGAAAATAAACATTCATGCATAGTTGTAGCACAAAACATATTACTTATAATAGATAGTATTTTACAGCAATATAACTGTTACTTACAATGTATTTTGCAGTAATGGAGCTTTAATGTATAATGGATAGTATCTTGTTTAGAAAACCTAAAATCCATTCTGCTGAAGTGCTGAGAAAAAAATAACTTGAAAATTTTCATGCACAGGTAAATTAAATAAAAGTACACTTTAAGATAAGCAATGCTCAGAATGTATGCAATTCATATTTTAGAAAATATTTCTGGAGGCATGTGTACTCTCCTGGAATAATAGATTATGCAAAAAGACATCATGCAAGCATTTTAAAGTAGTAGTATAAAATATGGCTGAGAATTGAAAAAGTTAAAATAAAGATGGCTTTAATATTTAGGAAGACGTATACTGTAGAAGTAATTGCAGCCCAGTGATTAACGACACTGGCTGAGAAATCAAACAGATCTCAATTCAAATAATGCAAATAGCCTTTGCTAGCTGTGTCACCTTGGGCTAAGTCTTTAGACCACTTTAGCTTTGGTGTCCTAATTTGTAAGATGGGGATAACATCATCTTCCTTCATAAAATGGTAAAAGTTAAATGACAGAGTATATGTTAATGCTTATCACACTGTCTCTCACTGATTAAGTGTTTGGGAAAAGCAGCTAGCAGAGACAGAAAACAGAAAGATCAGTCCTGTAAAACTGTTGTAAATCTGTCTCTAAACACATTTTTAAGAGAGTGAACTGGCTACTTAAATCCTACATAATGAACACTAAGCAGGACAGGGTTTGACAAAGACTGTATGAGCTCAGACATCACAGCAACTCCCCAGATAATGTCCTCTAAAAAAACCCTCTATAAAAACTAACATCTACTATTGGACAGTTGAAAACTTTATTGGAAGAAAAAAAGTTTGTTGATGCTACCTTCACCGTTTCATTTCTGGGCTCTTTTATTGCTACTCATACTGCAGCTACAGAAACTAGCTGAGGCACCCCATCATGTAAGCCTCATTCAGCTCTTATTCTTCCCACCCATTCCACTGGTCTCCTAATGATGTCCCCCAGCACACACCTCTTTCTTGCTTAATTGCAGCTCTGAAAATGATTGCCTTCCAGTTAAAGCAGCACTTTGCACTTGGTGTTTACTTCTCCAAGATAATACTCCCTAACACTCGTTTCCTTTGTGAACATTCATTTCAGAAAGAAGGAACCAGAACAAAAACCTCAAGGACCACCAAAACCAGTTCTGGAATCACCTGATGGCAGCCCTAATCATCTCAATGTCTCCAGGAGCAAAGAAGAATGCAAGGCTATAAATCCTGATCTTTACCTATAGCCCTATTCTCCAACCTGAAACCATAAGACACCTTCCTATTTCCCAGGAAGTAGTTAGCCTACTGTGGACCCCTTGTCTGGCAAAGTCATAAAGCTGCTTTTTTCTATGCCTCCAACAATGTCTCTCAGCATTTCTATTTGGTACCAGTGAACAGAGGCTGGGTTTTCAGCAATAATACTGAAATGAAGCAGGACCCTATGGTCCTTCCCTCTCCCCATGAGCCATGCCTGCCTGCTCTTGGTGGAAAACTTCAAGCAAATAAGTTTAATCAGGGAAGTGAGAAAATGCAGAAGCAAAGGAAAACAACTGAATAGGACAAAACAATAATAGTTTAGTCACTAAGCAAAGTCAAGAACCTTCAGGTCCTTCCCAAGGGTTATAGATAAAATTCCAAGCCATATTCTGTAAGCTATCTTGTAGATACTGAAACCCCCACCAGGTGAAAAAAGTTGACTACATGATGATCAGACTACAGCCATGACATAAGCTGCCACAATTCCAAGAACTGACCTCAATGAACAAATCCACCATGGAACTGGAGATTAACTATACTTACAACAATCAAAATGATGTTGGCCACACCACTGTGCTGTGCTTAGCCACTCAGTCATGTCCGACTCTTTGCAGCCCCATGGACTGTAGCCTGTCAGGCTCCTCAGGCTCCATGGGATTCTCCAGGCAAGAATACTGGAGTGGGTTGCCATGCCTTCCTCCAGAGGTTCTTCCCAACTCAGGGATCGAATCTGCATTTCAGATGTCTACTGCACTGGCAGAGGAGTTCTTTCCCATTAGTGCCACCAGACCACTACCTGACCAATTTCAAGATGACTGTCAGTTGACTGTGCAGTTTCTCCATGTAGCCCCCTCCTTCTGGCTATAAAAGCTCTTGCCTACTGACTGTCAGTGGAGGGAGTTGAATTTTGGATAGGAGTTCACCCCCTACCAGATGTTGGCATCTGAAATAAAGCAAACTTTCCTTTCCACCAACCTTGCTTCTTCATTAGGGCTTCCCTGGTCGCTCAATGGTAAAGAACCTGCCTGCAAGGCCCTGGTTCGATCCCTGGGTCTGGAAGATCCCCTGGAGAAGGAAATGGCACTCCCAGGAGCCTGACAGGCTGTAGTCCATGGGGTCGCGAAGAGTCGGACATGACTGAGCAACTAATACTTTCTTTTTTCTTTCTTGCCTCTTCATTGGCTTTTGAACAGTGAGTAGCTGGACCTCAAATTTTGGCTACAATAATACAAATTCCTGGCACTGTACACTTACATATAAGATTTTAAATTCTAGATTGTATATAAAAGATAGTAGAAAACATATTATTACTTTTACCTTAACCCTTTGTTAAGGGACTATAAAGGACTTGTCAACCTAAGAAGAAAAAAAATGAGTACAGGTCAAGATGCAAAGCATTTATTTGGGATCAAAGAATTGCAATCTAGGCTACATAGATTTTGTTAGAAACCCAAAGAGAATCTCTATTGCAAGAGAGGGGCTCAGGGTTCTTATGGGGAAAGGAGAGGAAGGTGAGGTAACTTTTTTGTTTGTTTTTTTAGAAACCTTTATTGGTACAAGATGAGATAATCCATCTACTGAAGTGTCCTGGTGAGGGACGAGGTAAAACTAGATTTGTACTTCACTGACTGGTCGGGTGACGTGTTCACTGGGTAAAAGTTCATTTATCAGTCCTTTCGATATGATATTCTAGTTTCTTTAGTATCTTAGAATGTTGGTGGTTTGATCCAGTTTAGAGGTACAGAAAAGAGGACAGGCAAGGCAGGTCCTCTGGAATGGTTGCTCTGCCTGTATTTTAAATGGCTCCACTCATCGTCTACAGAATGTAAATTTTAGAGTTCTGTGTATTTAAACAAAGTCTCCTAACTCAAATATGTGAAAGTAAAATGCCTCAGAATAACTACTATGTTTCTAGAAAACCAGTTAAAGTTACTTTGATTGGGAGAACTTAGGCAAAATTTAGTTATTCATTCTTTAAGAGGAAGTTCACAATAAACTCTTTGCATAATTACTAGAGATGCAGTAATAAGTAACAACAGACAATAAGTTCTTTCATTCATGGACTGGTCAGAATGATCTCACCAACCTACAATCCACATAAATACCATGAAATTGAGATCAGTGGATTTATCTCATGCTTGACAAATTCTGGACCCATCAGCATCTGTCCTTACACAGGGCACACAGCCAACACCAGCTGGAACTGTGTGATGCCCACGAGTTCACTCAGGAGATTAAATCTGTGATGCGCGTAAGCTTACTCAGAATAGAGCCTGCCTCAGTGAGTGTTCAGCAGTCAGGATGTAACAAGGACCTCAGCAGCGTTAGTAGAGGAAACTATGTCTGTGGATAACGTGCTAGCAAACCACCCAGGAGCATTCTCACATCCAGAATGCCAGAAACAAACTGCAAAAGAATGTTCCACAGATGGAAAATTATTGCAGAAAACCCTTATTCTTGCATAGTGTCATGAAGAAGGTAGTCTTTGATTTAAAAAGCTCCAGTAAATCTATAATCATTTAGGAAATGCATTCCATCTTTCTGATTTTGAAACTTTATATGTAGACTGAAATCTGAATTAACTGAAGCATTTTTAAAGGTTTTATCTGTTTAGAGCAGTGTTAGGATCACAGCAATACTGATCAGAAGGTACAGACATTTCCCCATATGACCTCTGCCCCTGCACATCCAGATTTCTCCCATTATCATGACCACCATCAGAGTGATGTGTTTGTTACAACTGTTTATTGACACTTCATAATCATCTGGTGTTCCTAATTTACCTTAGGATTCACTCTTGGTGCTGTACATTCTATGAGCTTGGGAAAATGAATAATGACATATACCTATCATAATGGTATCATAAAAAGTATTTTCACTGCCTATTCATTCCTTCCTCCTCTGTAACCTTTGCCAATTACTGTGTCTATAGTTCTACCTTTTCCAAAATGTCATATAATTGGAGGCATACAATATACTGTTATTTAGACTGGTTTCTTTCACTTAATAATAAGCATTTAAGATTTCTTCATGTAGTTCTTCATAGATCATATCTTTTTAATACCAAGTGATATTCCATAGTCTGTATGTGAACATAAAATTTTGCACATAAAGTTGGACAAATATAAAGCTGTTTGCTTTGTTACCATTTGTCTTATTTCATTAATTTTAGCATCTTAAAATGTCTTACAGAATGTTCTATAGTGAAAGTTTGTTGATGATTAATACTTTCAGTATTTGTTTACAATTGTCTTTACTTTATCCTCATTGATGAACAAGAATTTTGTTGTGTCCACAATTCATCATTGATAGTTACCATTCATGTCTTAGCAGATATGAGTCCACTTCTGTCCAGCTTCAACTGTATCTCTTAAGAGGTCTACTGTCATGAAAATCTGTTATGTCTTTCATTTCTGACTTCATTAGTTTTTCTCTTCTTTAATTTAGGTGTCACACATTTTCTCTAGTATTTGATAGCCAGAGATTTATTTTTGTCTATCTTGTTAGGGGCATTCGTGGCTCTTCCTGTCAATTTTGGAATATTTACAAACAGGTTTTCAAATATAATCTTTCCACAATGCTTTCTAAGCTTTCTTCTGGCAATACCAATCAGACTTATGCCCCTTTATTCTTCCCTCATATTTTCTGTTTCTTTGAACTTTATATGTTCCTTAACTTTTTAAAAGTTGAGATTACTACTTCTATTTCCCTGTTACATTAAGCAAAACTCTTTAACATCTTTGATGAGTTTTAAAGTTCAACTATCATATTTTTTTGTGAAATTTCTTTTAATTATTTGCTAAAATTGGTTTGACAGAAATTATAACCACAAACATTTGCTTGATTTTTATTCCCAACTTTCATTTCTTTAAATACTTCCATGGGAATAATTTTTTACATTCCTGGGAATTTCCTGGCTATAGAAAATTTTTTTTTCAGTTTACACATCTCAATAATGGTTCTTTTTTTTTTCTCCTTGAAATGTGGCCAGTTTTTAGGCTTGTTTTTATTTTTGCATTGTGGGAATTCCAAGTGCCTAAATAGGAGATGTTTTCTTCTACTAAAAACTTGGATTTGCTCATGTCAGGAGTCTATACTATCATAGAATCCCATGAAAATGTGAGATTCACAACAAATCCCCTTTAGGCTGTTGCTGCCCTGATGGATGCTGCAGCCCTTAGACTGCCCTGACATGAGCCTTGAGGGAACTCAAGTTGGAAATAAAAGTGGCTGCCTGCTGGCAAGCTCTCAGCCACTGTAGCGACCCCTAATGGCACACCCTGAGGAAATTCAGCATGGGAAGGAACAGGCTATTTTGCAAATCAAAGGAATGATTTCAATGGGCCCAGACTTTTGACTCTTTCCATACACAGAAAAGTACTAAATTCATTAACTTGAGGTATCTGGTGGTGGTTTAATAGCCTCCTATGGACTATAAAGCTTGCCAGGCTCCTCTGTCCATGGGATTCTCCAAGCAATAATACTAGAATGGGTTGCCATTTCCTTCTCCAGGAGATCTTCCCAACCCAGGAATCGAACCTGGGTCTCCTGCATTGCAGGCAGATTCTTTATCAGCTACAAGGGAAGCCTATTGAGGTATCTGGTTTTCTTTAATTAACAGTAATCTTTTGAAGTTCAGAATACCTGATCTTTGTGGCAAAAACTGCTATATCTCTTGGTTCCTCCCTTACCTTCAGTTTTTGGCACAATCCCTCAGAGTTACTGGAGAGGCTGCATCTCAGGCTGAAGTCCTCAATTTTGTCCACCAAATAAAACTTAACTCTCAATTTTTATGTTGTGCATTTTTTCCAGTTGACTCTTCTGTCATGTATTAGCAAAGTACCTTGCTTCTGGCAAGTTTACTCAGCTGTAAAGAAAAAGAAAAAGAAAATCAGTGAAAAGATAGAAATTTAAAATATAGAAGTCAAAATAGATTAATGAAGAAACAAAGCATTCTTTGAAGTCTACTACAAAAATTAGAGACAACACATCTTTTCTAACAAATAAGGGTTATTAACAAAATTCACTATGTATTATATACCAGGTAACTCACAAACTCAAAGAATGTTTATTGTAACTCACACTTTCTGATAAAACATTAAATTATAAATTAATAATGAAATGTCCAATGAAACCACAGCATTTATATTTGATACTCACTCTTCCAACTATCTCAAAAGTCAAAGACTCATAGGATTCCCAATTATATTAGCAATATGCCAGCTATGGACATTTATATAATAAAGGTCAATGCTAAGAGTTACAGAGAGACCTAAAAACTAACCTTCACTTTTTGCACTATAGTTTCATGAATAGAAAATGAATAAAGAGTTTGTGTTCTGTTAGTCTGATAACAAATGGTTTATAGGATATAATTTGAAGTCTGAAATAAATAGTCCCAAAGAATCACTGTAGATAAAACCTTTTCAGTGAATCTGTTGGCTTTTGATTTGTAGCAAGTAAATTAAACCAAATCTCAGCTCCAAAAAAACCAATATTATTAGACTTGCTAGTTTTAACAGTTGTATCATCTGGTTTCTTTACATGTCTCTAATTTCTACACAATTTCTTTTCCTATTTATCCAGAGAAGGCATTCTTTTTCCTTTTTCCTTTGGTCTAACTATAGTACAAATAAGAAAGAGCACAATAATTTCAGTGGATGGCAAGTGTTTTACACAGCATATGTGGCAAATTAGTTTATATTAGGGTAAAAAATGTTAAATAGTCATTACAGAGCAATTCTCTTATATGGGACATTCCTCACACTTTCTATTTTTAATAGCCATTTTGAAACTTTTTCTGATAACCAAATTTACAAGTTACATCCAGAATTATTAACAAAATAATATGATTTTGTATACTAATGGAGTTTGGCAATAGTGATGAATATATAGTTGTGACATTTTTTATAACACTCTTGACAAAGATTATCAAACATATATTTTTACAAGTTAATCTTACAGCAGGCTTCCCTGGTGGCTCAATGGTAAAGAATCCATGTGTAATGTGGGAGACCTGGGTTTGATCCCTGGGTTGGGAAGATCCCCTGGAGGAGGGCATTGCAACCCTCCTCCTGCAACTGCAATACAACCCATGCAGTCTTCTTGCCTGGAGAATCCTCATGGACAGAGGAGCTTGGTGGGCTACAGTCCATGGGGTCACAAAGAGCAGACACAACTGAGCAACTAAGCAAAGCGCAATCTTACAGTAATTAGATTCTTAGTAAAGCACTGTACAATCTGTTTCACCAAATTATTTGGGACTGGTTATACGTTGATTTGCCAAATCAAGAATTAGCTTTCACAGAAATAAAGTTAATGTGTAAGATGTCTCAAATGAGGTACAACTGGATTTTCAATTTATCATAGCTTTTTTTCCAAATCAGAAAGATAGTCCATATTTAATAATATAAAGGTTATTTTTGCAGTAGGTTTCTGTTCAACTAGACAAGATGCCTGAAAACACCTGGTATTTCTTTCAGTTCACATAAAAAGACCTATGTGTTTTATATAATATGAAGATAATTACATTGAAGTTAAATAATAAACTAAATTAGAATTAGTATTTACTGAAAATCTATTTTTAGTAAAATTTTATATTAGGAGTGCTACCCAATTTAGGCTTATGGATCTAACATTTATATCCACAATTTGAAAATAAGGAAGGAATCATGAAAAAGTTAGTTTGGATGGTTAAATAAATACTCAGAATTTTAATTATACATCTCCATCAGAATTGTACTTTTATATCTCTCTTTATAGTTTTACTTTTGTCTCTTATGAAACTGCTAGAGAAATAGTTACAAAGAGCACTAGAAATTGAGGTAACTATTCTAAGTGCTAATCTCATCTCTCCCAATTACTACAGATGTAGTTTTTGGAAAATTGTTTAAATATGCCTATCATCATTTTTTTAATTTCAGTGGTCACTGTACATAGAGTGTTGTGCAACCACATAAGGTAGTGGAAATGAAGGTATTTTTTTAGAAAATGAAAATTGCAGTGTAACTCTGTAATTTGGACATGATGGTAGGAGATACACAAAATCAAAACCAGGGTCAAGCTGACATTCTCTCAGCCACCTCCTCTTTATTCACCAAAACCAACCTCTCTCACCTTTCTTGCCTTAAGGAGGAAAACCACAATGCTTTCTGTCATTGTTTACATTTATTGTTATATAACAAGTAAAAGGGAAGTGGAAAAATGATAATGAAAGCACATCAATGGAAGAATATTCAATTTAGATGAGAAAACATGAGTTTAATTTCTGCCGCCATCTATGAATAGTTAACTGATTTTTTCTGTAAATTATCTGCTTGCTCCAAAACTACATTTAAACATTTACTATATTAAGGTGGAAACAGGTAAGACTACCTGGAGAACAGTAAAAGTTAGGAGAGAAGCAGAACTTAACAGAAGCTAACCCAGGTGGCCCAATGATAAAGAATCCGCCTGCAAAGGCAAGAAATTCAAGAGATGCAGGTTAGATTCCTGGGTAGGAAAGATCCCTTGCAGTAGGAAATGGCAACTTGCCTGGAAAATTCCATGGACAGAAGAGCTTGGCAGGCCATGTGGTCACAAAGAGTCAGATATGACTGAGCAACTGAGTGCACACACAACACGTATGTAATTAAAAACTAAATCAATGAAGAAAAGTTTATAAGTGAGATTTATCCAACAAAGATACAGGAAGACACTAGGAGTTCCTATTTAGACTTACCGGGAGGTTAGGAATGTACATGGCTAGGGAGTGAATTTATGGATAAAATAGTTGAGTAGGCAGCCAGAGCCCAGAATCCATATAGTGAGGCACTCAGTGGGTTTTAAAGCCTGTCCATGGTACTCTAGAAAAGATGTGAGTTAGACAATGTAGTTAGTAAAATGTCTATACTCTTAGAATTAGAGGATAGGGATAAAAAAAAATGTAACAAATCATGAGAGACAAAGAAGTTATATCCATAAACCAGCAAACACACAAGTTTCAGAAAAAAATCAGAAATAAATAAATAAATAAAAAGGAGATGACAACTATTAAAGAAATAATAGGAGCTAGTGTCCCAAGTAAGAGAAAACAGATTTTCAGATGTGCAGCAATCCCTAAGTGTAAGCATGAGGAATGGAAGAAACACCCAACGGTTTAGCCTCATGAAAATTAAAAAATTTGAGGTCATAAAAAAAGGTGACTTGTAAAGAAATGTGATCAAGCCTTGGCATGAGAGAGTTAAAACAAAATAAGGTTTCCAGAAATCATGAGGAAAGCTTCCATGGCACTTTGAGAAAAATTATCTGAGAGTTTGAACTCTATATTCTGCCAGATAATCAATGAAGTGGAAGGGAAAGAACAGACATTTTCCAGATACTCACAGACTCAAAAAGATCATGTATAGCATACCTTATGCCTAGAATTGACATGACTGCCAAAACAGAAGACAGAAGAACCATTTCATCTTATTCTTAAGTACATGTGCCCAGATAACTGGTGGGGAGTGAATTTAAAATCACTGCTCAAAACTGGAGCTGAGTCAGACACCTGGGTGAATGAGGGAGAAACAAAAATTATCCTGGTGTTAGGTAGTTAGAATAGGAAAAAGGAGTCTAAAATGGTGATGGCTAAAAGACAAAGAAAGGAAAAAGCCCGAGAAAATGGAACAAAAGAAAATTTGAGGACCAGAGTGAGAACCTCAGGTGAAACAGCCTTCCTGGCTACCCCAATTTACACAGGGCAGGCTCAAGGGGAGGAGACAAAACATATAAAAAGAGAAGCCAAGACTGAACCTCTCTCTTTTGATATGTGGCCTGCCCTCATGCCTCGAGGGTGTACTATCATTTTCTTGCCGAATAAAACTGAGTTGTAACCAAGCTGCAACACTGGTCTGCCGTTTCAAATCTTTGTTGCCGAGAGATAGAACTGAGGAAATTACACACTCCCCCAATACTGGGAAAATGTGTTTTTAAAATATTTTCCTTTTTAAGTATAGAGGAAGGCACATTATTCATGTGTATATAGAAAAGGGGTGGAAATTACAGAGTTGGCACAGAAATTATAAAATTATAGTTTAGAATAAAGCAAAGTAAAACCTAGCTTGTTTGACCTTAATTTCTAAGAGAAACCTCTTTTAAGTGTATGGATAAGAGAAATGGGGCTTTAGAAATGGAAACACAATTTAGAAGCAAGTTAATTTTTCTGTAATTAGCAATAGTATACATTTATAGCAAATAAAAACTCTTTAGATCATTTTTAAATTTTAAAACAACTTTTAAAGTTATGAAAATAATTTTACTTCAGAAAAGGATGCACACACTTTCAAATTTGAGGGGCAAAATAAGAGAGGTAATGAACAGGATGGGGGTTGTGAAAATAGTTCAGTTTCTGTAGTAAGGTATGAATAGATCCGTCCAAATTAATTTGAACAAGAAATATAATTTTCAAATTTATATAAATAAGCTAAGAACTAGAAATTACCAAAAATAACACACAACAGAAAAAAAGGAAAATCAACTAGTTTTTTTCCCATAACTAAGAAACAATTGCAAATATAAAAGAAAGTAAAATTATCTGAATAACATTGACAATAATGGGCTGATATATATATATATATATACACAATATATATAACAATTTGCAATTAGAAGAATTTAAATAAATGATATATTTTAGGTGAGAGGGTTGAAGGTTGATTACAAGGCAGAGCGTGACTTACATTATCAACTCTTCTGCATGCTTGACTTCTAAAGTGTATAACAACGATTACTTAGGAAAACTAATTTCTAGAAGGGAAATGAGAGGCTGATGAAGTAGGAATATAGCCCTAAAGGTGAAAGAGAGGGAGCAAAATGTCGGAAGAAGCAATAAGAAAAGGCTTCACAATACTTTGGTTGTGCCTTGGGAGACACTTGGAGAGGAACTGGAGTCACTTGTTAAATAGCAGTAGAGACGCTTGTTCTCTGGTATTTGTGAAAAACACGATGAACGCTGACAAGCAAGCATTGTCAACATTGCAATGGATCTTTCTTGGTTCTAATTTGGCAAATTTGCCAGTGTTAACAATAGCAACACAAAAGAACAAATATAAAACAGGAACCAGAATCAATTCATGGAAGTACATCTTTAAGTATATAACCTGGACACAGTTTATTTCCACAGGATAAGATATACCTGTGGGTTTCACAAATTATTAACAATCTTTCTTCTCCCCAAGATAGCTCAGCTAAATTCTGCACTGAATTTCAATTCTTCTATTCAATTTTTTATTACATATATATTATTATTTACACTATATTATTTATATAACTGGCTCACTACTTACCTGTTACCATTTTAATTATTTTAAGATAGGAAACATTAAGTGTTCTTTAAACATTCTTAATATTTTACTTTTTTATGCCATTTCTTGGTTAATTTAGTTTGTTTCTTAAAAAAGGTTGTAGTGCATATTTTTGATCAGGTTTACTATAATCATATGCAAAGGGTTTACATATAATTGCTTGTTAATATATATTAAGTTTGTAAAAAAATAAATGGGGCCCATGACCATTTTGTGGTCATTTATTTTAAATGTCAATGTAGAATTTTTGGAAAGAAGTTACTAACACACATACACACACACACACACACATATATATACATATCTTCAACTTACTTTTCACTTAGAGGTTTATAATATTAGAATTGATAAGAAAAAGTGACTCAGGGTAAACACTGACTCTAATCTTGTCAGGTGTCAGGAAATGAAAATATACAGAATATACACATTTGTCAAAAACATTCATTTTATATTCAGTAACAAAAAAAGTTTACCAAAACCATTATATTAATACTTGCTATTTCTTCATGAATACTTAAAGATTAAAATTTTAATAATAAAAATGTATACTACCATCAACATTAAGAAAACATAATATACCAATTATATCTATCCCTTTGGAATAAAAATAATGCATCATCTTAAGTAAAAGGTGCATTTTCCTATAGGAAATAACTATGATCAATGTAATATTTTGCAAAAAGATATTTCATTAAAAAATAATCAGGCACTCTGTATAATTAAGTAGGAAATACAGAAATCAGTATTTTTTCAAAATTAGCTTTTGGATAGGTGACATTCCTAAACTTATAAAAATGAAATAGTATTATTCAATAGTTTGGCAAGCAGACAGACCAGTTACCTTTGGGCATGTATTAATTTTTATACTTATTTTATTATGGTTTGCATTTTTATACACTCCTTTACATAAACATATTTTGGCAGCAATATGAACTACTGGCAAGTGATCATTCTTTATTTTTTTGTAATTGAATGCAAACAAAATATATTCTATCCTGCTGATATATTAACAAGATACTTCTAATAAGCAGGTGTGGTAATTTTTATATTTCAAGTTTGGGGTTTATATATATTTAGAGAATTGGTCTTTTGAATAGTCTGTTTGCTTATTTGAACAGCATGCATGAGACTATTACAGAAGAATATATAATGCCTCCACACAATTACTGAGCAACATGCCCCATATAAACAAGTATTATCAATTGGTTTGTTAATAAAGACACTGTGAAATTCCTGGAAATATGAACTCTGCTTATAATGTGAATTGTAATGTATTTAATATAAGTAACATGTGCATATCTGTCAAATATTTAAACAGTTAAAAATGTCATTTATTTTTCTTTCATTTTAAATTAGTTTGAAGATGTGAACATTGCCTTGCTTTTAGATGGTTTTATAGGTGTTTCTGAGCTAGAATATTATATCAGAATTTAATGTATATTAGTTAGCTTTATAGCAAAAATAGGGCTTTCCTCATAGCTCAGTTGGTAAAAAATCTACCTGTGAAGCAGAAGACCCCGGTTCTATTCCTGGGTCGGGAAGCTCCACTGGAGAAGGGATAGGCTACCCACTCCTGTATTCTTGGGCTTCCCTCGTGGCTCAGCTGGTAAAGAATCCTCCTGGGTTTGATCCCTGGGTTGGGAAGATCCCCTGGGGAAGAGAAAGGATACCCACTCCAGTATTCTGGCCTAGAGAATTCCACAGACTAAGCCCATGGGGTCGCAAAAAGTCGCACATGACTGAGCGACTCTCACTTTATAGCAGAGTCAAAAATGTTTTAGTTTTTTTAAAAAAAAACATAATATGAACCTAGTCAAGTAGCCTAAGAAACATTTTTATCTCTTTTGGAGTTGACAGAACACGTTCTGTGAGTCAAGCTGACTATGTTTTAAGCTTTTATTTGATTTTGTTAGCCAGTATTGGAGATCGGAAAGATTTAGAAAGATTCATACTAGCTTAAGATTTTGACCAAAGAAGAAATCTTTTAAAAAATGCTGTTCTTGGAATTAGCTTTATTACTCCTTTCTGTGTAGCATCCAGTCACTTGCCCATTTATTAAACTTTCCTAAATATCAGTAGCATTCCAATAGTGGGTTTCGATTAAAGCTACTAATTGTGATAAACCTTAGGGCATGTAATATCCATTTGTCTCCTAGTCCTTAGGAGTATTCTTTTGTAAATATTCAAAGAAAGTATTTCTTTGAATATTTTCAATGAAGTTGTGGGGCTTTTTGTCAGGTATCATTCCTGGATGCCTTGTGATTATTTAGAAATCAAGAATAGAAAGACAGAAAATATCCCAAATATTTGGAGATTAATCAGCATACTTTTATATAATATACAGTTCAAGAATGAAATCTCAAGAGGAAAATAAAGTGTTTTTAATTAAATGAAAAGGCGACACAACTTTATCAAATGAAAAAGCAACAAAACTTGATCAAAGTATTTGGAATGCTATGAAAACACTGCTGAGAGGTAACTAAGCATTAAAGGCATGTATCAAAGAAGAGGAAAGGTCAAGAATCTATATCTGGGCTTTCAACTTAGGAAACTAGAAAATGGAGAGCAATTTAAATCCATGATAAAAATTCTCAGTGAAGTATAAATAGAGGGGTTCAACTTGATAAAGAATATATACCAAAAAAAAAAAAAAATAGAACCCTAAATCTAAGATCATACTTAATGGTGAGGAATTAGAAATTTTCCTAATAAAACCAAGTATAGAAAGAATGTCTTCTCTCACTCCTCATTTTCAACATTGTCCTGGAAGTCCTAGTTAATGTAATAATACAAGCAGGAAAACAAAAGATGCACAGCGTGGAAAGGAAGAAATAAAATTGTCTCTGAAGACAGATGACATGATCATCTATGTGGAAAATCTGAGAGAATCAACAAAAACACCCAAAAAACTATAAATGAATTGCAACAAGTTTTCAGGATACAAGGGTAACAAACTATTGCTTCCCTACATTTCACCAATGAACAAGTGGAATTTTAAATAAAAATGAAACATCATTTATGTTACCAGCCTCCAAAATGAAATACTTAGATATAAATCTGAGAAAATATGTACAGTGTTGAGATACAGGCAACTTCAAAACTTTGATAGGCAAATTTTTTAAAGTAGTGTACAAGGGGAGATATTCCATATTCATGGATAGAAAAACTCAATATTATCAAGATATTAGTTCTTCATAACTTGATCTATAGATTTAATTTAATCCCAATCAAAATCCCAGTAAGTTAGTGTGTGGCTATCAACTGTCCAAAGTTTACATAGAGAGGCATTAGACCCAAAATACCCAACATATTATTGCAGAAGAACAAACTGCAAGGAATGACACTACCCAACTTCAAGAATTGCTATAGAGCAGTTCAGTATTTTCCAAAGACTAGACAAAGTGGCAGTGATATATATAGAGTCCAGAAATATATCCATATTAATATAGCCAACTGATATTTGACAAAGGATCAAAAACAATGTAATGAAGTGAAAAGTCTTTTCAACAAATTTCAACAAATTGCTCGAATATCTGGATATTCACAAAATGTATCTAGACATGTACTTTCTTTTTTTTTTGTTATCTTATTTTTTTTTATTATTATCTTATTTTTTTTTTTTTATTAGTTGGAGGCTAATTACTTCACAACATTTCAGTGGGTTTTGTCATACATTGATATGAATCAGCCATAGATTTACACGTATTCCCCATCCCGATCCCCCCTCCCACCTCCCTCTCCACCCGATTCCTCTGGGTCTTCCCAGTGCACCAGGCCCGAGCACTTGTCTCATGCATCCCACCTGGGCTGGTGATCTGTTTCACCAGAGAGAGTATACATGCTGTTCTTTTGAAATATCCCACCCTCACATTCTCCCACAGAGTTCAAAAGTCTGTTCTGTATTTCTGTGTCTCTTTTTCTGTTTTGCATATAGGGTTATCGTTACCATCTTTCTAAATTCCATATATATGTGTTAGTATGCTGTAATGTTCTTTATCTTTCTGGCTTACTTCACTCTGTATAATGGGCTCCAGTTTCATCCATCTCATTAGGACTGGTTCAAATGAATTCTTTTTAACGGCTGAGTAATATGGTGGTGTATATGACCACAGCTTCCTTATCCATTCATCTGCTGATGGGCATCTAGGTTGCTTCCATGTCCTGGCTATTATAAACAGTGCCGCGATGAACATTGGGGTGCACGTGTCTCTTTCAGATCTGGTTTCCTCAGTGTGTATGCCCAGAAGTGGGACTGCTGGGTTATATGGCAGTTCTATTTCCAGTTTTTTAAGAAATCTCCACACTAAATCACAGCAAGATCCTCTACGACCCACCTCCCAGAATATTGGAAATAAAAGCAAAACTAAACAAATGGGACCTAATGAAACTTAAAAGCTTTTGCACTACAAAGGAAACTATAAGCAAGGTGAAAAGACAGCCCTCAGATTGGGAGAAAATAATAGCAAATGAAGAAACAGACAAAGGATTAATCTCAAAAATATACAAGCAACTCCTGCAGCTGAATTCCAGAAAAATAAATGACCCAATCAAAAAATGGGCCAAAGAACTAAACAGACATTTCTCCAAAGAAGACATACAGATGGCTAACAAACACATGAAAAGATGCTCAACATCACTCATTATTAGAGAAATGCAAATCAAAACCACAATGAGGTACCATTACACGCCAGTCAGGATGGCTGCTATCCAAAAGTCTACAAGCAATAAATGCTGGAGAGGGTGTGGAGAAAAGGGAACCCTCTTACACTGTTGGTGGGAATGCAAACTAGTACAGCCGCTATAGACATGTACTTTATACTTTCACAAAAACTAGACTTTACACCTTTCACAAAAAAGAAAACAAGCCGAAAAACAAAATACAAAACTTTAAAACTCCTAGAATATAACACAGGAGAAAACCTAGATGACCTTGGGTTTAGCAAAGCCTTTTTAGATAGAACACCAAAGGCACAATCCATGAAAGAAATAATTGACAATTCGGACTTCATTAAAAGACTTTGGTCTAAGAGAGACAATGGCAAGAGGGTTAGAAAATAAGCCAAAGAATGGGAAAAAATACTTCCAAAAGACACAGCTGATAAAGGACTGTTATTCAAAATACACAAAGACCTCTTAAAAGTCAACAATAAGAAAACAAGCAAACCAATTAAAAAATAAGTCAAAGACCTTAACAGATATCCCAACTAAGAGAAATATACAAATGGCAAATTAAGGCACAGGAAAACATGCATCACATTGCATATCATTAAGAAAAAGCATAAAAACAAAAAATAAATAAATAAATAAATAAAAGAAAAAGCAAACAAGCTAAAAGAGCAATGAGGAAGCATACACACTTACTTGAATGGCTAAAACCTAGAATACTGACACAGTCAATGCCAAGGAGATGAGAAGCAACAGAAACTTTCACTCATTGCTGGTGGGAAAGCAAAGTGGCAAGCCACTTTTGAAGAATATTGACAATTTCCTTCAAAATTAAAAACATCTGTATCATACAATCCAGAAAACAAAGTTGAAACATATGTCCACACAATATTTGGTGCATAAATGTTTATGGTAGTTTTTTCACATTTGCCAAATTTGGCAGTGATTAACATATCCTTTAGTATATGAAACAATGAAATATAATTCAATGCTTTTAAAAAATAACAAAAGAGCTCCTCAAGCCACATAAAGACATGGGGTTACCTTAAATGAGTATTACTAAAAGAAATAAATTAATCTGAAAAGGATACATATTATGTGGTTCCAATTATACAACCGGCTTCCCTTGTAGCTCAGTAGGTAAAGAGTCTGCTTGCAATGCAGGAGACCTAGGTTCGATTCCTGGGTCAGGAAGATCCCCTGGAGAAGGAAATGGCAACCCACTCCAGTATTCTTGCCTGGAGAATCCCATGGACAGAGGAGCCTGGCAGGCTACAGTCTATGGGATCACAAGAGTCGGACATGACTAAGCACACAGCACACAATTATACAATATTCTAGAAAAGATAAAACTATGAAAACAGTATAAAGATCTGTAATGGCCTGGGTTTGGGTGGGAAATGGCAGGAGGGAAGATTAGGCAAAGTATAGTGGAGTTTTACACTTAAAAATATTCTACATGAGACTATAAAGATGGATATATATCATTATTCATTTGTCCAAATCTATAGAATATACAAAATGAAGAGTGAATGGTGCTGTAAACTATAAAATTTAAGTGAGCTTGGAGTGTCAATGTGGGTTCATCAATTGTAACACATGCATAGCTCTGACGAGGGATATTGATAATGAAGGAGCTATAATGGAGGAGCTAGACAGGCATCTGTCTAGCTGGTTTATGGGCAATCACTATCCTCCCCCTTAGTTTTGCTGTGAATTTAATCCTGCCCTAAAAATTAAATTCTTAATTAAAACAATGAGAGTTTTGATACATAAAAAGTAAAAAAAAAAAAAGAAGGGGAGGATTGTGTATGTGTGTGTTTGTGTCTTTAGCACTTTTCATATTATTACTATATATGTAGTTAATCTCTTACTAGTCATTCCTGATAGCATGATTCCAAAAATTTGTTTTCTTTGGAAAATATCTTTGATGTGATTTTATTTTCAGACATTAATTTGACCGCCCATATAATTTTAGTTTAGTAGATCAGTCTGCCCACACCTCTTCTGAACATGCCAGTCCATTTTCCCATTACATTTTGTTGCTTTATTGTAGTCTGTAATTCATTAGAAAGCACACTTTTTTTCTCCAGTACCTATGGGATTTTCTCACTATTCTTAACATTTGTCAGTTAAATGAAAGTGGACTTTTTTTAATATAAATCTGTTTGTATTGGTTAAGCGTCCATGATAGCTTTTTCTTGGAAGAATTATAAATTTAATTCTAGAGAATTCTCAGTCACCATCATTTTGAATATAGCCTCTCTACCACTCCATCTATCATCTTCTCTAGGACATCCTATTAGAAGTGTTTGGAATCTTTCAATATCTTCTACTTATCTTCATTTATTTCTCTTTCACATTCTCCTGTATTTCACTGTGCTCATTTCAGTGAGAGGGCTGGATTTAATACTCAATACTAAATCCTAATTCACAAATTCTACTTTGGATTACGACTAATACAAAGTTTACTCTGTCTTTGAGAGTTGTTTTTATAATTTTGTTCATATGATATATTACAGACACAGAAAACTCCCTAAGGTAAATGCACAAGGGAAGAGGTTTTTTAAACATCAATGGCTATGGATTTCATATGTACTTCTTGATGCATATTTGTCTGCTTATCTTTTTTCCTTTTCATTTTGACTATTAGTGATTTTTTTCCCCAATATTCTTTCAGGAACTTAAGTTAAACTCAGCTTCTGCACATGTTTTAATTCATTTGTTAAGGGACTGATCCCCCTGTTGTATCAGTTTTTGACTTTCATTGTATTAAAATTTCATGTCTTTGAATTCGTATCTAGTGTTGGGTGTTTCTATTTACTTGTTTTATCTCTTTTCTTACACTTCCTACTCCAGATGTTCTACAAATTTCTCCCCTTTCCTATGGGACCTCTAATCCAGGGTTATACAGGTGACATGTGAGCCTTCAGTGGGCTAACTGGTTAGAGCTAGCTCTCAATCACTGACCACATGCATAATGTAGTCTAATTTTTATTTCATTTTTTTCATAATTCTACAGTTATGCAGCTTTATACCATATTATATTCAACCTTCTTACTCTTCTTTGATTGCATTCACATTTATATCCACTGGTTGATTTATGTTTATTTTGTATGAGCTTTATTTTCTTAATTCTTTTAAAATGTTAAATCTCATTTTTCTTTATTAATAAAACCAGGTGAGATTGATACAATCTCAAAATTTAACATGAACCAGAGGTCCACATATTTTTGTTTTAATTTCTAAAAATTATTCCTCATGCAAATATTATGTTCTCATATATTTTGTCCCCATTTCTTCATCATCCAAATTTTTTAATTATCAAAGGTTTTATTCATTTTGTTGGCATGGTTATGTAAAGGTCCTCTATTTAGGAGCACAGAGGGTAAGATGAAGCTGTTTGCAGTCCTGGGAAATGTTCCCAGATTATTATTTCTTCTTAGTATAATACCTCATCTTATTCTGATTTAACACAGAAATGTGGAAAGTAATGTCCAATGATTTTGCACATTGGCCTGTTTTACAAAAAGAAATACTAAATATTTAAATATACTGAAAAGTTTAGAGACTGCTAATTTTATGTGACCCACTATCGAATATAAATTGAAAGAGTTTCCTTAACAACCTCATCCACAGATCTTGATGTGGCTGTAGGAGAATTAGTATGAATTGTTTCACAACCTCCTGTTTCATGTAATATGTAGATTATCTTCCAATAATAGTATCACTCATAACATTGCAAAATATATTTCATTTTGGCAAAAATAAAATATATAATCTAAATATAGCTCTTTTTTTTTAACTAATATTCTAGATGTCACTGTAAAATTTTTAAAAAGGGGGTGAGATCCCAGCAGTACCAAACAATACCAAGGAAAATTTAGCTTAGTACTGATGAGTAAAGCAGAAATCCTGATGGGACCCCATGTCTCTGGCCAGCCATGTACAAGAGCACATGGATAAGTGGTGTGCATCATCTGGGTCCTGCTGGATGACAGACTTCATTCTATTATTCCCATTTCACATTATTCTGAGTTGTGATTTTATGTCCTCATGATATGGAAATTACTTCTAAATACTGCCAAAGTAGAATTAATCTGAATGCATAGGATTACTCATTCTTTAGCAAACTTCTGAGTTACTCTAACATTGAATTATGTATCTATTTACAGCACAGTCACCTGTCTCCATAAGTAATAAATCTGTTGCTATATGTGGGTTAAAATATTGTTGTTGCCTTTAAAGTTAATAAAAATCATAAGTCTATGTTTAAGACACTAAAATTTCAGTAAAATTGTTATTTCTTATTATATGGAATACGTAACTTCAATAAAACTGTTTTAATCAAAATCCTACTTTATTAATACACACGCAAGGATTTACTGCAATTTGCATCTATAGGCCATATAAATTATAATAGAATCTCCATATATTGATATACTGAGTGATACAAACAAACATTCATTAAGAGTTCAGATTATTTCATGTATCTTCAACAGGGGTAATATCAACCTAAGGGGCAGAAATCTGTTCGGGGTGGGAGGAAAGATATCTTACATGTTATAGTAATTTATGACCCTCTAAAGACCCATAGTTCTTCAACTGATATATAATATATCGATGCTATAAAAATTTAATAGTGAGGAATTAGGAAGAAAATAATCTAAAAATTTCCTTAGAAAAACTTAAGGAAAAAAAAAAGGTTGAAAAACACTGACTCATTTAATCTTCATAGAGAATGTGTGACATAAACAGTGGCACTATTCTGATTACAGGACAAAGACCAGAAGCACAAGAGCTATTGTCCAAAGTTACAGATCTAGTCAATGGTAAAACAGGAATGTGAACACAGGTCTGGATTGAATCCCGTCCTCTAGGACATTTAACCACTATGTATTCTGCCTCTTTTCAAAAAGATTTACTAAGTATACATTGTCAAATAAATTAAAAATTTGTCAAAATATATAATAAATTTATATCACATATTAAATAAAATTAAAATTCATAGTTAACAAAAATAACGCTCATAAAATGTGAAGTGAACTTAGAAATTTGGATACTTAGCAAGCAGCATCACGGTATGAGTTGCCTTTACCATATTACATTTGCATGTAAATAGAGTTTAACTTTTCATTTACTGATGATTTATGGACTTACGTGTAGCTCCAGCTTACAGAATAATAATAACTTTGAGTGTAAATTTCCTATGTTCTTGAAAACATAAGCTTTATATGTCATACTTTACCCTCCACCCACTTGATAAATTGTATACATTGTGGACTTACACTACTATTATGTTAAAAAACAATCTCTTCCCTCCCTCACATTTTATGATTATGAACCCAATCCTTGCAATAGATTATGTCACTCTTTCATTCATATTTTCTGAAAGACAGCAGTCGGGCTCATTAAGCTTTCTGCTGCAAGGTAAAAATTAAATTTTTATTAAATAAAGTAAGCATTAAATAAGCATCAAGTTGATATAATATCTTCCATCTTCATGAATAAGTGGTTTACAAAAACCAAAGATCACTTAATTTAAAAAACTTAGACAACAGATTACTAGCTAAGTAGAATAATGTGAAAACAATATGTGCTATAGCTCAACAAATGAAAATAAAACATTTTATATTAAATATTTTTAAATATCCTGAGATTATATCAAAATGTAAAAAACAGAAAAGTCAGCAAATACTAGCCTGTATAAAATAGGTTCTTTGAAAACTAAATAGTAAAGTTCTAATACAAATATCATTACTGGAATTGTCATAATTGAGGCAACTTGAATTTCCCACATGATTTGTAATAATTACCATGGAGGATTCAAGTCAATGTATGGCAAAACCAATACAATATTGTAAAGTAAAATAATAAATTAATTTTAAAAAATAAATAAATAAAAAAATAAAGTCAATCTTCTAAACTGTACCACCTTAGCTGATTTTTTTTTAATGAGTCTAGAGAACAAACCTAAACATACAATCAGGTGCTGAGATTCATTGATCAAAGGCAGAAATGCAGAGCACCTATCTAAAAGCAATTAAAGATATCTCAGAAAGATAATAAGAACTAAAAAAAAAAAAAGTCTGTGCTTTGCATTCACCTACACAGTTTTTGTCAAAATTTGGAACTTCAGAAATAATTTTATACTATTGTCAACTTCTATTAAAAATTCCCAGATATCTGACATGCAAATTTTAACCATAGCAAGCATTAGCTGACTGAGTAACCATGGAAATTAAAGCACTTTGGTTATAAGATTATCTTGCAGAAATACAAAAGAGGTTCTGAGAGCCAAATTTAGTCAATTTAGTAATACTATATCTTTTCTGCATTTTGGTTATAACTCTAAGATGCATGATTATAGAACCACCATCTATCTCTTAATAAAACAGTTATATTACTTAATCACTAGAAACCTGTGTGCATTTTCTTGTATGTCAATACTAAAAACTGTATAAAACATTCAAGTGACACAAATAAATGTGATGTACACACACACACACACACACACACACACACAAATAATATACCTGTATGGGGATCAAGAAACAACAGTTAGAACCTTACATGGAACAACAGATTGGTTCAAAATTGGAAAGAGTATGACAAGGCTATATATTGTCATCCTGTTTATTTAATTATGTGCAGAGTACATCATGCAAAATGCCAGGCTAGATGAATCACAAACTGGAATCAAGATTGCTGGGAGAAATGTCAATAACTGCATATATGCAGGTGACACCACCCTTATGGCAGAAAGTGAAGAGGAACTAAAGAGCCTCTTGATGAAAGTGAAAGAGGAGAGTGAAAAACCTGGCTTAAAACTCAGCAGTCAAAACAATAAGACCACAGCATCCAATCCCATCACTTCATGGTAAGCAGGTGAGGAAAAAGTAGAAGCAGTGACAGATTTTATTTTCCTGGGCTCCAAACTCACTATGGATACTGACTGAAGACATGAAATTAAAAGACAGTTGCTTCTTAGAAGGAAAGCTATGACAAAACTAGATGGTGTATTAAAAAGCAAAGACATCTCTTTGCTAAAAAAGGTCTGTATAGTCAAAAATATGGCTTTTCCAGTAGTCATGTTTGGATGTTACAGTTTGACCATAAGGAAGATTGAGTGCTGAAGAACTGATGCTTTTGAACTGTGGTGCTGGAGAGAATCTTGGGAGTCCCTTGAATTGCAAGGAGATCAAACCTGTCAATCCTAAAAGAAATCAACCTGGAATATAATTGGAAGGAATGAGGTTAGTATTGAAGCTCCTATACTGTGGCCCTGATGTGAAGAGCCAACACACTGGAAAAGTTTCTGATGCTGTAAAAGATTGAAGGCAGGACAAGAAGGGGATGGCAGAGGATGAGATGGTTGGATGGCATCATTAACTAAATGGACATGAGTTTAAGCAAACTCCAGGAGATAGTGAAGGACAGCAAAGTCTGACGTCTTGCAGTCCACAGGGTCACAAAAGAGTCAGATGGGCTCCTCTGTCCATGGGATTCTTCAGGCAAGAATATTGGAGTGGGTTACCATTTCCTTCTCCAGGGGATCTTCCTGACCCAGGGATTGAACCTGGGTCTCCTGCATTGCAGGCAGATTCTTTACTGTCTGAGCCACCTGGGAAACCTTACACATACATACATACATACATATATATATATAAACCCCAGGGTCTTTGTAATAAAAGCCGACCCTGGGGCTTTTATTATAAGCTTAGAAATTGTTACTTAGGGAGAAAGACAGAAAACAACTTTTTGAAAGACCGAACTGCTAAGCAGAGAATTTGGTGCTCTCATAGGAGAAATGGAGAAGCAAAAAGCTTGGATTCAGGGGCAAAAGAAAGAGAACAACTAGTAAGCATGCAAGACACTCAGTCAGTGCTCTGAACAGTTTATAGGTTATGATTACATAAAAACTGGAAATAGACTAGCCTTGTGTGGCTTAAGGTGCTCTGCCTGTAATCAATCTCTGCTGCAAGGAACAGACTGAATGCTCCAGGGATGAAGATGACTTTCAGAGACAGTAATGTTTTGGGTAGACAAAGTCAACCATTTCAGAGTAATTAAAAGATAAGCCAGAATATGGGATTTACTGTCGAACAATCAAGAGAAAATCGACAAGTATTCCAGGTGCTACAAATCTCAGGAAAAATTTTTAAAATACCCATGGTGAATATGACGAAGAAAAGATAAGATATGCTGGAGCATTTCATCCGAGAATTGAAGTTACAGACAAATAAACAAAACCTGAAACAAATGGAAATCCTTGAAATAAAAATTTAAATGACTGAAATTAATAACTAACTAGGTTAGACAAAAAGTAAATTAGACACTACAAAAGACCCTTATATCACAGCATAGGCAAACAAGTTCCAGTCTGCACTCCTATATGCAAAGTGTTATTTTAAAGTAAGGCTTCTGGAGAAAAACATAGAAAGTTTTCTCAGGACCTTTTGCCCCAAATATAAAGGATACCACACATAAAGATCAATGTTTACTTCATTAGTAGAATATATTTATGTCCTCTTATTACTTAAAAGGATCTATGCAGAAAGTAAAGAGGCAAGACACAGAGTGAGAAAAGTTGTGTAATGCATACATTGAAAATTAAATTATATTGAAGATAAAGTACTCTTCCACATCAAGTATAAAATGATTGCCCCCATAAATTAAATCCTGGGCAATCTGGAAGATTTGTGAACAAGAGAGCCAAGTGGTTTATAAGATTACCTGAAGGTTTGACATCATCGTTTATTATAAAAACAGAAATTCAAATCATAATGAGATAGGAGGTAGTCCAAAATACCTAAACGTAAAAAAAAAAAAAAAAAAAATTAAGACACCAAGTGTTGGAGAGGGAGAGACATACCTAGCCATGTTATTTACTACTATATAGCATTTTGGAAAAATCTTTGTGAGCAATTATTAAAACCCAGACATGCATAGCCAAGAACTAGCAACTGAACTTCTTGACATACACAAAGCTAAAACGGATGTGTGTTTGTGTGTGTGTGTGTGCACGCATGCAAATTGTTCATTGAGATATAATGGATATTCACAAGTTATCTATATAACAGAATATTATATCATGATACCAAGAATGTATAGATATATTTTATAGACATAATAACACTGAATAAAAGCAACCAGGTACACAATGTTTAGAAATATTAATCAGAATATTAGTTACTCCTAGTGATAGTGTTAATGACAGAGAAGAAAGTAACAGAAAGCTTCTATTGTTCTGACAAACATCTATTTCTTAATATCTCATCAGGATTGTTATCACACGTGTTCAGTGTACAGATCTACAATTCCATACACTGAGGTTTTTTAAATAAATAAATGAACAAACATATATATATACACATATAAAGAAATAAATATTTCCATCACATGCTCACAAAAGAGCAAAAGATGTGTATTTCAACCATTTAACTGAATTTTTAATGAAAATTATTCCTACTTATTCCTAATATAACACAAACTTTATTAAAATTGTTTTCCAACATAATTATTCACTTTTTCTCATTCTTACTAATGCAATTGTTTTCTCAAATAAATTATTTACTGAATATAATTCCAGTGCTTATATTTTTCTTAATCTTATTCTTAAGTTTAGCAAATTAAAACACTTAATATTTTGTGATTCTTATAAAGAGTCATATAGCTCTTATCATTTTCCCTCTGATGATTACATGGGAGTTCCTGCTGACAGCCTGATGAGCTCCCAGCTGACAGAAGCATCAAATGCGAGCCATGTGGATGAGCTGTCACGGTCATCCTGCCCGGTCAATCCTAGAAACAGCATCTGTTTCCCGCTAATAACTGATTCCTGCTGACATATTCCAAACACATGAGCAACTCCAAGAAATAATTTCTTGATTAAGGCATTTCCCAAATCCTGAACCACATATTGTCAGCATAATCAAATGGCTCTTTTCACTGACTAAATTCTGTGCATTTTTACCAGAAGACTATTTTATGTTTGGAAAGCAAGGAATGAATTGATGTATGGTGCTCAAAAAGGTAGAGTGGATAAACTAGAAAACAGTGTCAACCTGTGCCTGTAGTCTTTTGCTAGAATATGCAGAGAGTTTCCATATCTCAGTCCCATTCATAATAATCATGTGACTGAGTTCTGCCAATAAAATCTAGTCAAAAGTGAGGTAAGCAACTTCTAAATCTCCTTCCTAAATCCTTAGGCATCTACTTGACAGTTCTAAGGTTCAATAAGGGAGATGTATTAGATGTAGGAAATGGGAATCCCTAAGTGTTTCTGTGGATTAAAGCATGTATTGGACTGTGACATAAATGAGAAATGAACTTTTGGTTAAACAAGTTAGATCTACGATTCATTTGTTGCAGATAAATATGTCTCACTATAGTAAGCATGATTTTTTTCTTTACTTTTCCACTTTGGATCACAGAAAATATCTTCATTTGTATGGGAGTGTCTATCAAAAACTACAGATCTGTCTCCTTAAAGAAGTATAAAAGGTCATTTGCTTTAAAAACTTAAAGATGATGTTTGAGACTCACCTAAATTTACAGAATTAGTCCAAGTTGTGTTATAAACAAAATGAGACAAAGAATAACTCTTTTACAGCTTATACTAATAAATCTTCAACTTTTTTGCTGCGATGATGTTATAAAAAGAGATAGGATAAAATTATATCTACACAAGTTCTTCATATACCTGAAACTGTACAATCTATCCCCATCATATGATCAGAATATGTTGAAAAGCATAAAGAGAGCCCCCAGGGAAGTCCTGGTTCAATGAAAATACATACTACATCTGTTTGCCAAATCAGTGTTGAGCCTGTGAATATCTAGAACTCATTTTATTCAGCTTTGGGATGTAATTGAAGTGAAAGTGGGACTTCTCCGGTGGCTCAGTAGTAAAGAATTTGCCAGCCATGTAGGAGATGCACGTTCGATCCCTGAGTCAGGAGGATGCCCTGGAGGAGGGCGTGGCAACCCACTCCAGCACTCTTGCCTGAAGAATCCCATGGACAGAGAAGCCTGGCGGATCACAAACAGTTAGACATGACTAAAGTGGCTGAGCGCACACACACACACACACACAGAAGTAAAAAGTACAAAGAAAGTTAAGTGGCTGGACTTCCTTGGCAGTCCAGTGGTTAAGACTCTGTTTCCAATGCAGGGGACACAAATTTGATCCCTGATCAGAGAACCAAGATCCCACATGCCGTCCAGTGTGGCAAAAAAAAAAAAGTAAGTGATTGTATCATGCTATTTTTTAATCACTCAACAGATATATTCAGTTTTAGACTGTATTGAGTGTTCAAAATGACTTTTTATGTATCAGAAGAAATGAAGAAGTAATCCATTAGAATTCACCAGAAGAGTTTTGTATGGACATATGTTAACACTACAATAAATATGACTTCCTGAGTTAGTCAGCTTGGGCTGTGACAAAATACAATAGACTGGTTGCCTTAAGTAACACACACTTAGTTTTCATAATTCTGGAGAGGGGGAAGTTCAAGATCAAGGTGCCTACAGATTCTTGGTGACAGCACTCTTCCAGGCGTGAAGTGCTTGGAGATTCACTGTATGCTCATGCAACCTCTTCATGTGTGTACTTAGAGACTGAAACCTCCTCTCCCTCTTCATAAAAGGGACTGATCATATCATAGGGGCTCGATTTTCATGAATCACACTTTATGTATGCATTGCATCACAAAAGCATGGAACAGAAAACTCATACAGGAATTGGTATAGCTATGTTACAACAAGATTTCATTTGAAAAATAAACAGCAGATCATATTTATCTCCTGAACTTTCATTTGTTGACCAATGCTTTAAGAGCTGCAATAAGAGCAATATCATGGAGGAAATGTGAACCTCAAAACCACAAAGCAGAACTACCCTTCCAGACTGAAATTAAACTCCAGGCAGTTAGATAAAAGAGAAAATTAAGCTTTTATATTTTAAGACCATCAGTTTGGGGGTCTCTTAACAATTGCATTTTAGCCTATCTAGATCTTCTTTGCATCTATTCTACTTACAAAATTATAAAAATTTTGAGTCACTTACCAACTACAATTTCTGTGATGTTCTCGATCTTCCTCTCAATTTATTGCTTTATATCTCCCTCACATTTGATATGTTTTTCTTTAAAAATATTTCACAGAAATTAGGCTGTTTTTTAATTTTACAGTTTTTAGTAATATATACAAGTCATGTTTGTAAACACAAGAGCTTTAAATTATCTACTAATATAAGCCAAGTGCCAACACATTTGCTAAAATGAATGAGAATTTCATCACAATTTTATTTCAATGGACTTTTTTTTTTAATGGAAATCATTCTTTGTCACCAAGAAGCGTATATAACAGAAAACTTTAACCGACTTTCCTAAAACTCAACTCCTAGGTTAGGGTAACTAAAGGCATTATTGGAAACATTCTTTCCTAAGCAAAGACGGTATAAAATAAACATTTGCTTAAAAAATGGTGAATATTGATTAGATAATTTTTCAGTTATCTCTAACTATATATTTCTTTAAGTACAATGTCAAAGAAACTTCTACACAACTTTATGTAACCATGACTATGAAATGAAAAGAGCAGTCACACATTAGAAACATTGGAGCAGACAACACTTTACATCTGTCATGCTTAATTTTAGGTAAACTGAATGTTTCTAATCAGTTAAACTGAATTACATGTGTATTAATTAAATATAAAAATTCAGTAGTGTCAAACTCACCCCTTTTTAAAATCTAATGCCACCATCTGTTAAATTATTTAGCTACTAAGACTATATTTTAAAATATGTAACTAAGGTAACTCTGGCAAAATATGTTTTAAATCTCATATTAAAGCTTACTTAATGCAGTTTCTTACAAGCAACAAGTACTTACTATGCGCCGTATTTTTGTTGTTGTTGTTGTTTTCTCTCTATAGGATCCCTCTGGGGACATCCTGGTGCATTCTGTAAAAGGCGTTGAGAGGCCAACCGGCCACTGCAATTAACCAGAACCATCTGTCACTTTTGTTTGGCTCTCAGGCAAAGCCCAGGGCAATTTCCCTGCTTTATGAATGACTCAAAACCAGAATGAGAAGTGGAGAAGAAACCTTGTTGGCATGAGCACCATCACAGAATTGATTCTATCTGAGGCTAATCCCTCATTTTTTGGCTCAGAGTTTAGATATCAAGTGTATATAATGTGGCAATATATGAATTTTTAGAAGCCTATACCAAAACATACCATTTATACATTTTAAAGAAGGGTGTGGAGGACTTTCTATCATTTGATATTAACATCAGATAATTAATTTTAAAAGAAAGGGGATGATCCTTCTAAATATTTATTCAACACTGCAGATATGTTTTGGGATGGGATAGTGTAGAGTTATCAGTTACATGGTTTGTATGTAATTGAAGCACTTACATTGTGAAGTTAATTGACAGAAAATCAGATTTGAGCTAGATACTGAGACATGAGCTAAAAGTGCATAAGCTGATAAATTTAATAACCGTTATACCTAGGTTGGTTCTGCATCACATCTCAAAACAGTAATGACAAAAATCACATGGTCGATTTTCACATAAATAAAAATATTTACTTCTTGAGATTTATATTTCATTAATTAAAAGAAATATTCAGCAACATATATGAATTAAAATAATTAAATAAAATATATAATTGAGTGACACAATATGTTACTGTGGTATGAACAAAATAATACTATATTTTCTTCTGGGTTTGTATTATTTAATAAATTTCTCATATCTAACATCATATTTCCTTTATATTATACTTTTATTCATCTAACTTGTAAGAATACGATCACTATCTAATTTGAACAACTATCTGTCATTTTATATAAGGAAACTGAGATATGAGAAATAAAATAATATGAAGTATCAGTATAGACTGACAGTGAAATATATTGTTCTATTAAATATTCAATTCAATAATCCATAGCAAAGAAAAATGTATATATATATATATGTGTATATATATAGCTTAAATTTCCTGTGGAAGGCACAGTAGAGGAAATGAGTAAAGTCACTTAGAATGTAAGGTTTTATTCATGATGTTCACAGAGTGATTTGATATTTTTTATATCGAGTATTCTGCAAATTAATAATGCATGTGCATAAAAGAAAATTTACATTAGAGATCTGATTATTCTGAACATCATAAACACAGTTGAAAATGGCACAATTTTTCTGTCTAGGACACATGCTGAGAAAATTCATATACACTAATTGAGAAATAAGATACAAATTAAATATTTTATTTCTATATATATATCTATATGTATTTATAGATATACACTAGAGAAAGTACTGGAAAATAATTTAATCCCCAGCTATACTACGAAATGAAAAAAATGTTCAGCTCCTAAGTGTTATCTAAACTATTTTATGGGAGAAATATTACAATTGACCTTATAAACAATTTTCTTAAGGTGAGGATTTTAAAATTCATTTAGCTCGTACATGTTTCATTACTTCAATAAAGACTATGTTGGAGAGGAGCAGAGTCATGCAGCAGGACTAAACACATGGGAATCTAAAAAATTTTAAATAAGTATGTCAGAAACTGGAGCTCTAAGAAAAATAGAGAATTTAATGTGTACACTGAGATGAGACTGTATGCATAAAACTTACAGTCACCACCAGGATTGCCTCCTCATCAGATAACAAAAATACTAAGATGTCTCATTTCTGTCTTAACTCTCATTATAAAGAGCATTAGGGAAAAAACTCAGGGAGATAGTGAAGGACAGGAAAACTGGCATGCTGCAGTTCATGGGGTTGCAGAATTGGACCCAACTTAGCATTTGAACAATAAAGGAAAAGAGGCAAGCAGAATCAGGTGGACCCAAACTGGAATTCCTGTGTGTGTGATTAAAACAAATCACCAACTTTAAATTTCATTTCTTTCTTTTCGTAAATCAAGTTGATTATGCTGGGCTTTGTTTATGCTGCTCTTGGTAGGGGCTATTTTGGCCGTATTACATGTACATCCAGATTGATATTAGCCAGGGTAACTTTTGGGGAACACAATATAAATTCTAATTCAAATTGGCTGTAAAAAAAATGAAATATATTATCTAACTCAACTGAATGTCTAAAAGTAGGATCATGATTAAACTAGGGCACATGTGTTTCCTGACTCAATGAAAGGCAAGGGCAAACCCCGGCACTAAGAAGTGTAGAATCTCAATGATATTAACCAAGTCTGTGGCCCCTTCCCTATTGTGACCTTCTAAACATCAGGCATCTGTGGGCTCCACAAATAAGAAACACCCAATGTGCTCCTTCACTAGGAAGATTGTGAAGAGACTTTGTTTGTTCAGAAGTCATCCAGTAGTCATCTTGAGAGACATGTAAGTTTCAGATGCAATAGTGGGAGAAATTCTAGCAGAAACCCCTGTACCAAGAACCAGCAGGGGTGAGTGTTGGGCTTTACCAAAATTCTGATGGCATGTTACTGACATCAGCTACTAGACATGTAATTTAGGCAGTGATATTGACTACAGTGATTCTAAACCTAGTTTCATGCCATCAGATATGCCAGCAAAGTACATGAATTAACTACAGTTTTTAATTTTTAACAGCTTGATGGGATATCATTTTTATACCATGTACTGTGTTCTGTACTAAGCCACTTCAGTTATATCCAACTCTTTGCGACCCTATGGGCCATAGCCCGCCGGGCTATTCTGTCCATGTGATTCTCTAGGCAAGAATACTGGAATGGGGTACGATACCCTCCTCCAGGGGATCTTCCTGACCCAGGGATTGAACCCATGTCTCTTATGTCTCCTGCAGGCCTCTTGGCAGGCTGATTCTTTATTACTACCGCCATCTGGGAAGCCCTTTTATACCATAAGATTAGCCAATTCATAATATATAATTCAATGATAGCAAGTATATGTAATCACAGATCTATGCATCATCATCACAATACATTCTAAGATACTTCTAATCATTCCAAATTTACCAACTAGTTGTTATTCCCTCAACTTCTAAGCCTAGACAACCATTGATACTGTTTCTATTACTATTTGCTAATTCTGAACATTCCACACACATGGAATTATATAACATATTTTTTAACAATGTTTTCAAGGTTTCTCCATTGAACTTTTAAGAAAAATAATGATTTATTATTTTCATAGGTTTTCTATTATGGTTACACAATTAGCAATAATATGCAGGATAAAATACTAAAGATGTTAAGATTCTTATTAATACTACTGATACCATAATATGGGAAATTAGCCTAATATTTTCTATTCTATTCAAAATGTTTGCTAATAATGTTTGTCTCATCCAGTTAACACTTAATAGCTTTGACAAGTTTAATACTTTAGAGAGTGGGTTTGCAGAGTTTTACTGATCCAGAACTATGGTTTGTTCAAAGCAAACACTCAGCAGATTTTTATTGTATTGCTCAATATCCAATATTAATGCAATTACCTCTAATATATACTGTTAATCAACAAGTGGATTTAGAAGCCATAACAGTCATACATTTAGTATGCTGGCTTGCTTTCAGAGGAAAAAAAAGTCCTATCTTAGTTTCCATTAGAATAAACCATCAGTAACATTTTAAAAAATAAGATGTTTTTCCCAACCAATAATGACATCCACAGGAGACACTTAGATGCTTCTAGAGTGTCCCACAGAGCAACACTGGCCATGGGATAATAGTCACCTTGGTGAAAGGGAATTCAGTGGTCATTCTCCAGCAAGTGCTTTTCTCAGCATGATGACCACATAATTGTGAGAGAGAAACCCAGAGTGGTGGCACAATTCATCTGGCTCTTCCTGTCACTGACAGCCCATTCAAGTAACTGGCTTTGTCAGGCAAGGGTGACTGTTACAAAGTAAACAAGAGGAGGAAAAGGCAGTGAAAATGAGTTGGGCATGCTGAGTCTGCACCTGCTTATAGTCTCTTTTCAAAATCATCTACCACTTTTCAACATTTAATATTGAAACTCTCAGTACTATAATAAAACAAAAATAAACACCACAGAAACATGGCCAACGTGATGTCTTATTTTGTTCAAAAACAAACATAAAATGTTTGAATGTCACAATGTGGAACTGGTGCTTAGTAATACTCGATGGTAAGGAAAAATTTTATTGAGCAGGCCAGTAAAATTAGATAAGAACTATAGTTGTTGATTTTTTTTTTTAACATTCAACTTACAAGAATTGTGTAGGAATTACTACTCATTTGTACATGTTCTATGCATGCTACTGAAAAAGTGTTACATGCAGGTGCAACTTCTATCATGCTACAAGTAACAGAGATAGCAGAAACCCTTAATGACAGACTAAGGTTTCTTTAAAAACAAACACTTAAAAAGAAAAATTGCTCTGAGGTTTTATTGATTTGTGGTTTTATATGGCTTCCAGTTTCTCTTAACATTAACTGATCCTGAGTTACGTTGAGTGTGTGCTCAGTCAAGTCCGACTCTTTGCAACCCCATGGAGTGCAGCCTGTTAGGCTCCTCTGTCCATGGGATCCTCCAGGCAAGAATGCTGGAGCAAGCTGCCATTTCATTCTTCAAACTGAATCTTGAAGACATCTTCAAATGAGAATACCACAACTTTTAAAAATTTTATTTCCACATATAGGGGCTGTTTTAATATTGTTAATACGAGAAATAATCTTTCATTTAAAACTCAGAGGAGTTTCTAAATTTGGATTTCTCAATTATACAGTTAAGAGTGAATCTTGGAAAATAAAAATCATTTATTAAAAGTTCAGCTAAGGAGAACTGTGCCTGTCAATTTTTCAATGTTTACTTCCACTTTTGGAAACAGTAATTAGATGTGGGGGACACACTCTAAGTATTCCCCTCCCCTGCGTGTGAACAGAATGTATGACTTGTTTTTAATTAATATATGTATATCAATAGAACAGATAAAATGAAATGTACATGTTGAATATAGGGCTTCCCAGATGGCTCACTGGTAAAAAATCCACCTGCAATGCAGCAGACCCAGGTTCAGTCCCTGGGTGGGAAAGATCCTCTGGAGAAGGAAATAGTAACCTAATCCAGTAGGCTTGCCTGGGAAATCCCATGTTCAGAGGGGCCTGGCCGACTAGCATCCATGGTGTCACAAAAGATCAGACACAATTTAGCGACTAAACAATAACAAGATATAGTGAATATACACATTTTATTGGTTCAATTTATTTAGTTAAGTCTAGATTAATACACCAGAGCAACTAGAGGCACCCACTTCTCATTCCTACCCTTGCAAAAAGTATAGAAGTATGGGGGGGGAAATGACATCTTCTGGTATGGGTTCAACAAAGCAAAGCAAACTCTCAATTTGGCCTATGGAGACTGTAACACAAGCAGCTGCTTCAATGCCTTCTTGGCCCTAAAGTCGAGTCACTTGTCAAGACACATTCAACATATGATACAACACAGCCTTTAATTGTACAAAATAGACCTTTGGGAAAAGAAACTACAGACACCTGGGAAAAGAAGCCAATTAAATGATAAATTTATCCATTAGTCCTCAACATGAACAGTAACAACAAATCACTAGGCACATGATGAAAACAAGACCAAAATAGGAAAAAAAAAAAACACAACAATTAAGAAAATCGTTTACAGATGACACAATGGGAAAGAGCTGTTTAACAGTTGAAGAAAGTCAGGTAATAATTTCAAAGATAGTCAAGAAAATAAAATATTTGCAAAAAGACACTACTCTGGATATGGAATCAAATTTCAATGGCTTCTAATTTGAGGGGAACCAATCATGCATGAAAACAATATTATAAAGGGATAACTCCTTGCAGAGCCCTGTGATTATTTTAATATACATTTTAGTAACAGAAATAAGTGATAAGATATCTCTTAAAGGAAGAAGCAATTGGAAGCCACATTTATTGGATGAATATGAGTGAATACCTTCATTGAGACCTTTATAGAAAAAGGATAATTTTATATCTATGAAACAAGAAAGGCTGATTTTAAACAAGAACATGCTGTTACCAAGAAGAAATAACAGGGCCTCTCAGAAATAAATGAATTTTAAAATAAATTACGTGATCATTTTAAAGGCTAAATGGAGTAAGAATATTGGAAAACTTAGCCCAGGATTTCCCTTTTAATGACAAATAAAAATATTAAAAATAATTTTTTAAAATGATACACAGTAAACAGATTATAAAAGTATAGTCTTCCATTTCATGAGGATTTGGCAATAAAAAGAAAGAAAAAGAAAAATTGATACAAAGAGAAGATCAAGTATATACCCATATGTGGAATAAGTAAAAATACATAACCCCTCAGAGAAAAAGCTCAACTTACATAGGCAAATTTATTTATTTTATTATATAAATAACTTTATTTATATTTATTTATATTTGTAAAAAATAAAGTTATTTCAGTAAACTCTATAATGTCAAGGAAAAAGTGAAACTATTAATATTTCTCAGAGAGAAGAACAATTTAAAATTTACTTACATTTTTATTTAAATGAAGCTTTAAAACTATTTAAATGCCTGTTAAAAACAATATTTGAGGCAGAAAAAATACATAGAGCATTACACAACTTCTATAAAACTCCAAAAGTATAAAATTAAATAACTTTTAAATTTAGATGTTTTAAAATAAATGATATTTTTTTAAGTACTGTGTGTCTTATACATGTGGCTAACTAATTATTTTCAAAAATACCTTTTAAATTCCCCTTCTCTGACTTTCTACACCTCCAATATAACATGAAGCTGCTTGGTAGTGGTTCTATTTCAAACAATAAATAGCACATTTGTGAAAGCCTCATAGAGGGTTAAAAAGCACTGAAACCCGTGACTGCATAGTCTTTGCCCAATTGTCATTTCTCTGTATTTGGCCTAAGGTCAGTACCAAGTTTTGCTTTCCAAAAAATGTTTGTTTTCATTCAATTCAATGTTTGATTACATTTTTAATGACTGATTTTTTTGTATCATGGAAAAGAGAATTATTATTCTCTTTATTATCTTTATTACTGAATCATATCTTGATGGCTCAGAATAGGCTTGGTTTCATGCTATAAAGTTATCCTTTTTTTTTTGGCCACACTGCAAGGCATGTGGATTTCCCTGCCTAGGGGTGGAAGCCATGCCCCTTGTAGTAGAATTGCACATTCCTAACAATTGGACCACCAGGAAAGTCTCATATTTTAAAAACTTACATTTTGCACCATAGGCAATTTATGAGTCTATTTGAACAAAATAAAAATACCATAAAAAAGTTCATGTTAATTCCCATATGAGCTATTGAAAATTATATCCTTAAAAATTACTGTGATATCCTTTTTCTTGGAGACATATAAATTTCCAAGTCTATATGTGACTATGATGGTATTAATAAAGGACATCTTGTACAATAATGTGTGGTGAAAATAAAATACAATGAATGAAGTAAAGTCAAAGAAAGACAGCTTTTTAAAAATTCATCATAATTATACTAATTCAATAGAGGCCCTGAGCTGTGCTGACTCTCGTGTGCATTTTTCATTATAATTCTTCAATGCTCACAATGGTACATGAGGAAATATTTGCTTCTACAAAATTTAAGTTTTTCTGTTGATTGTAGTTTTGACTGTCATCTCTTAGCTCTCCCCTTTGTAAATCTATAGGAAAACACACACACACGCACGCACACACGATGATATATTTCCATTGCCAATGCAATTACCCTAGTGATGTAAAGCAATTATTATGTTATAGACGTTTTTGGTGAATAATAAGGTAATGAATATCATGAGATGAAAAAATGTAATCTTTTAAAATACATGTTTCAAATACCTGCACCACTGTATTTTTTCTTTATTCTTAGGACATTATATTAATGCATGCTATATTTAAAAATAAATGGATTTATCATTCTCTTTACATAATGCAGTTATAATTAAGAAATATTCTTGGCACATGGAATTGATATTTTTATGATCTAAAATAAATATGTTAGAAAACTGTGCCAAGTATTATACTGGTTTGTATCTGTCATTGTCTTTTAAAGCAATGTGATTTCAAACTGTTGAGGGATTACTTCTAGCCACTACTTTAGCTCTGTTATCCTGAAAGGACTTCCAAGGAAACAGAAACTCTGTTTTTCTCCTAATTCTCCCATGGTGTCCATGGCACACAACATGAACCCTATAATCTGCTGTAAAGCAATGCCGTATAAATGATGTTTATCCGCATACATTTTTAATAGCCATTTGGAGGCTCCTATTCTGCAGGGAACCCATTTCCCTTTTACCAGAGGATCTTTTTTCATCATGATTAAACAAAGGCACTCTCAGCAGCACAGCTGAGATAAAAGGATTCATTGGGTTTCTATCACATCAGGCAGGTGATGACAGATCCCTATCTATTTCAGGAACAAACTTTAGACTAGCCACAGGTGATTTCCTTTCTGTGCTGAATGGCACACAAGACATTATGTTTCCCACAACAGCAATCTCTAGCTTATTATTTAGCTCTGTGACAGGAAAACAAGTACAAACTCATGATTTTAAAATATGAACAGACATAGAAAAGGGAAAGTTGTGTAGCTCTCTTGAATCTTCAAAGAGTGTTTCAGTAAGCATACTAATCTAAACGATTGGTTCTGCAAATATATTCCAATTGCTTATTCATCTATATTACAGAAATAGAAAGGGACAGATAGGCTAGATACAGATGGATGGATAGATACATAGGTGCAAAGCAATATACAGCTGAGCGATACAATAAATATCAATCCATGCACTCCTCATGAAGCAGACACCATTACTGAAATAATACTCCAGGGGAGGAAAAAAAATGCTTAAAATTAGTTTATGGAGGATTTAATAATTCCTATGCACATTCAAGGTTCCAAGAAAAATAGAGGAAATAAATTGTAAAATCCAATCATCATCAAACTTGACCAGAATCACAGTCGCCAGGTTCCTGTGGTTTTTTTGCACATACACTGTTACTCTGCTTCTTAGCTCTCTGAGATGGAGCAAACAGAGGGCAGAGATATTAAATAACCACATAAAGGTCACAAAGATGGAAAACGTGATTTGTAATAAAACACAAAACATCATTTTGCTTACCTGTGAACCAGAGCATCACTCATAATTTATATCTTGGCAGTTGCCTGGCTGGATTATTTATCTTTTAAACTAATTATCAAATTCTTATATTGCTTCTAGTAATATGAAATTTTTGTCCTCAAATTACTTCCAGGAGGACATTAATTATAAAAGATAATGATAAGTATTGCATAATCATAAGTCTGAGAAACAATGCATTAAGGAAATTTAAGCATATTTCTTTATTACAGGAATTATCTAAGATCCTCAAATGCTAACATGTCTTGTAAAACTCTGACAGTGGCATGAATTCTCCAATCATATTTGTCCATGGCAATACTTCTTTTGTTGTTTTAATGAAACATATTATTTTATTAATAAATCAAATTTCATTTGTTTTATGATTTTATAAAATACTAGCAAAACTGTATGTAGAACAAACAGGAGAATCGTCCTTCTCTGCGCCACTTAATTTTACAGATATTATACAAAGATATTATATGGATATTATACAAAGCCAAGCAAGGCATTTGTTGGGTATATGTATACCACAAAATACATGGTTCAATATAATGAACTAGTGGGAAAAATTAATTTATAACTACATGAGAAAAAGTGAATTCAAGGCATTTTCTTTAAAAACATTTTATTAATTTGATTAATATAGTTTTACTCTTGAAGCAGCCACGATAAAATTATTCAGTCCTCACATAATTCTATTTCATAGGAAAATAAGTTGGTTGAACCTAAATAGTATGATGATAATGCCATGAAAAATTATAATTCTGAAACCATGTTTCAGAAATTGTGTATTTATTTAGGCATTAATCTATTTAACAATTTATATAATATTAATCAATAGTTTTTGGTTTTCTATGCTATAGCCTAGGTTTGTGTAATAATGCAAAAAAAAGAGATATGCAAATAACTATAATAATGATTAGAGAAGATAAATATTGGTCTTATAACTAATAGGTTTTAGCTATAACACTTTTATTTATACAATTATTTCTACTACTGATGATTAAAATAATGGTTAACATTTACTTACTACATCAAACACTTGAAATACATCAAAAGGGTTGAGTATACTTTAAATCAAAGGACCTGTATTAGAATCAGATATGCATATTTATTAGCTGTATAGGCATCGGAGATTTATTTCACCTCTCCACACACAGTCTTATCTATTATAGAGAACAATAGAGCTGTTTGAGAAATAACTGAGATAAAAACAAAATAGTATATTAATATATATATATATATAGAAAGAGAGAGAGATAGTCTAGAATAATTCCATTGATGAACTTATCTGCAAGGAAGGAACTGAGATGCAGATATAGAGAATGAACTTGTGGATACAGTAGGGCAGAGAGAGTGGGACGACTGGAAAAAGTAACATCAACATATATACACTATCAGGTATAAGACGTGGAACTGGTGAGAAGTTGCCGGGTAGCACAGGGAGTCCAGTCTGGCACTCTCGTGATAATGATCAGGAGGAGTGGGGTGGGGAGAGAGGAGGAAGGTTAAGGAGGGAGGGGATGTACGTATAATTATGGTTTATTTGCATTGCTGTATGGCAGAACCAACATAATATTGTAAAAAAAAAAATATATACATTAAATATAAAACAGAAAAAAACCTGAAACACAATAAAAGGAAAAAAGACAACTGCTCAACTTAGAAAATATCTTGTTACTGAATCATTAGGGTAGTTCATTTTCTTGATAACTGTATCAATATTTTAAAACTTCCTCCTGTGGCTACTTTTAATTTAACTCCCCAGAACAGAGCACCATAATGAGGTTAGAGGCATTCCTTAATTTTAAAGTTTGGGGTCTGGACTTCAATTTACGACAGCTGAGTTTGGAAAAGAGTGCACACAGGAAGGTTTCTGGCAGGTGACAATTAGGAATGAATATATGGAACATGAAATTCTGGAACCTTATTTCCCTAATGCTTTCAATTGCCAAATAATCACTAAAAAGTTTTTAAGTACTTGAGGAGTACACATATCTCATCTTAAAGAAAGCAGCATTTTTAGTTCTCAGCACAATTCTGTAGGTAAATACAATTATGTTCCTGCTTATAGATAAGAAAATAATGGCTTGTAAAGGTTAGATAATCTGCCAAGGTTGTAAAATTAACGAATGGCTGATTTAGGATCTACGCCAAGGTAGTCAGATATCAGGCTTGTACTCAGACCATTACATGTGCTAGAACAAAATGTGTCTGAGTTATTATTTTAAGGTTCATAGCGAAAAGCACACAATTCCAGAGAAAGGAAAAGTAAACAAAATTTTAAAATTGGTGAATTAATTAAATCACATAAGCTAAAAAAACTCTCTTCATGAAATTTGCTGTATTTCTTTCTAGATCCGTTATTATCAGTCAATGACTATTACTTTTAAAATAGAACTTTTCCAATTATTTGATTTTAACAACTTTCTGCTCAGAATCTGAACTACTTTTATTAATTTTTAATAAAAACAATCATACTTTTGTTAGTTATAAAATCTACTTGCATGCGTTAAAATAAAACTTGGAAAATATTCAAGAAAAATAAGGTATCTCCAAAATAAATGCTGCAAATTAGCCACTTGGATCTATTTCATTACAATTAAATGTCAGGTGAGTGATACCATAATATAGCATTACATTTTTTACATAATTAATTAATTTTATTGTCATTTATCCCATTAATTAATAATAAAATGATATGTTATAGCTCATATTTTATTAAAATATAGCAATAATATGTTTTCAATTTTGAATTACTAACCTGCTTTTAAGGTCAGGGTTTTCTTTCAACCCTTTAACACTTCTGTAATTATTGACAAAATTTCCATTAAAATTCAAGGAAGATTCATTTTAGCATGCTAAAATAGTGTCCATTTACTTCCACCTATGTAAACATTTTAATCACTCATCATTTGACAGATAAAAAAGTACTGAAATTGAAACTGAAAATCAATGAAAATAAAATTGAAAGGAAATCAGTAAAACCACAGCTCTTGGAAAGGATTAATGAAATCAATAAGCTTCTAGACAGACCAACTAAGAAAAAGAGAGTGGAAACAAATTACTGATATCAGAAATGAAAAGGGGACATCACTAAAGGTACAATGGAAATTAAAAAGGATAACCAAGAAGTAGTATGAACAAGGCTATGCTCACAAATTCAATAATCTAGATAAAATGAATGACAAAAGCATTGCAATTTGAAGAAAAACTGGATACCTAGACAGTAAATCAAAAACAAGGCAAAGATACACTCTCTTGTCACTAAACAACAAAAACATTGTAATTTGACAAGAAACTGGATACTTACCCACTAAAATCGAAAACAAGACAAGGATATACTCTCTTACTACTCCTTTCCAACATAGTACTAGAAGTCTTGACAAATACAAATAGCAATAAAAGGAAATAAAATATATACAGATAAAAAAGAAAGACATAAAACTATTCATTCAGATACCATGATGTCTACATAGAAAATCTGAAAGCCTGGCACTAATGACTAATTATACTGAGGGTATAGGATGTAAAATTAATATGCCCAGGTAATCAGCTGCTCAGTCACGTCTGATTCTTTGAGACTCCATGGATGGTAGCCCACAAAACTCCTCTGTCCATGAATTTTCTAGGCAAGAATACTGGAGTGGGTTGCCATTTCCTGCCTCAAGGGATCTTCCTGACCCAGGGATCAAACCTATGTCTCTTGCATCTCCTGCACTGGCGAGCAGATTCTTTACTACTTACTGCAACACCTGGGTAGCCCAAGATTAATATATAAAAGTCAACTGCTTTCCAACAGTGAACAAGTGGAATTTGAAATGAAAAAAAAAGAAAAAAAGGAAAGAAAATCCCATTCACATTAACCCCAAAATAAAGTAGTTATAAATTTAACAAATAATGAATAATGTATATATAAGCAAAATTACTAATTTTGATGGGGAAAATCAAAGAAGAATTAAGTGAATAGAAAAATATTTCATTTTCATAAAGACTCAATATTGTTAAAACCTCAGTTCTCCCCAAAATAACTGTAGTTGCAATGTGAACTCAGTCAAAATCCTAGCAAATTAGTTTGCAGATAATGACAAACTGGTTCTAAAGATTACACAAAGAGGTAAAAAATTCAGAACAGTCAACATAATATCAAAGGCTAAGAACAAAGCTGGAGGACTAATACTACCATCCCACAAGATAAATCTCTGGCAATCAAGACAGTGTGTTATTAGCAAAGAAGATGCAAATCCATCAATGTAACAGATTACAGATTTCATAAACATCTCTCTCTAAATATAGCCAACTGTTTTTTGCAAAGAATGAGAGACAATAAAATAGAACAAAGACAATTTCTCTTTCACAAATTTAACAATTAGAATCCAAATGCAAAAAAAGATCAATTCAGACATAAACTTCACACATTTCACAAAAATTAACACAGATCAAAGACCTAAATATAGTCCAAAAACATAAAACTCCTAGAACATAAGGGAAAACCCAGATGACATTGAGAATGGTGATATCTTTATACATTTAACCCAAAGGCACAATCCATGAAATGATAGATAACAAGTACTGACTTCTAGAAGGCTACAAACTCTATGATTCCAACTATATGACATTCTGAAGAGGACTATGGTGACAACAAACAGATCTGCGTTTGCCAGGGGTGAAGCCTAGGAAGAAGGGCATGTAATATAGGCAGCACACAGAAGAATTTTAGGGCAATAAAAATACTCTGGCATTTTAATAATGTATATATGTTATTATAAATTTTTCCCAATACATATACAACTACAAGACTGAACCAAAGGCAAACTATGTACTTTAGGTCATTATGATGTGTTAATGTAGGCTCATTTTTTATAATAATTGTTATATTCTGATAAGTAATGTTGATAGTAGGGGAAAAACTATGCAGGTGTGGGGTCAGAGGTATGGGAAATGGCTCTACCTTATTGTTAAGATTTTAACTTAATATTGCTCTTAAAAAGAACTTTTAAGGAAGAAAAAACAAAAAAACAAATCAACAAACAAATCTGCAGATACAGTTTGGAAGTCCCCTACATGCCATCCTATAAATAACAACCTAGGTTTCAGTATACCTTCCTAGAATTTGAACAGGGAGAATTTCTCAAAACAAAACTAAATTTTGACTGAGTTCCTTCAATCTACTCTATAAATCAATTAATCTATTGAGCCAACAATTTTTGATTAGTTGACTCTTTTTGTAATTCTTACCAAGAGAGATTTAAAGTGTCATAAAATCCAAGAATTGCATGACTGGGAGAATTCCATTAAATTATGTATTTAAATGAAACAATATGTGCTCATTTCAAATAGTAGATGTATTTATTTGTATTTTTATCAAGTATGGATAACTTATCTAAAAACATTAAAATATCATTATATCTGAACAATGAGAGCTATCAGGATAAATAATAGTTAACTACTGCAGCTGGTATAGTAACACAAATATTAATTAGTTGTCATTATTAAGTTTATAAAGAAGATTCAGTATATTCATACATCATCGAACAACAAATAAACATTGAGTCCCTAGCATAACCAAGATAGTTGGCTGTTAATCCACGTTTATATATTATCTGAAATTCCTTGGATCTCAAACTCGAATTTGTTTCTATTGCATATGTGTGGTCTTGTACTTGAACATAGGAGAGAAACTTCTATCAAAAAGCATTTCATACCCTATGACATCAGAGTAGAAAATCAAAATAGTTTTATGAGTCAAATTCATAACCTTAGATTCTCTGTTGGCCCGTGAAGTGTGTCTTTGTACAAATTTACATGTCACTGGTGTGCTAGTCATGCTAATTCTGGTCAAATTTTATGAGTAATACTGCCTAAAATGGCTAATTCTCCTAAGCAAATTTGAAATGAAAAATTCCAGAACAGTTCCAGAGTTTCATTTTTATTTGTTGTCTTTCTCAAAAACTTATGCCTCTGGTTCATATTTCCTAATCTTCCTTTGTGACATTCAATTATATTTTCTATTACTATCTGTAGTCATGATTCTTAACATTACTTTGATTGATGCCTTTATCTTGTCTAGAATTCTGATTATATTTGAACTTTACTTGAAGTTTATGAATATTACTCTCTCAAGAAGACTTGGTCTTGCTTTCAAAACTTTTATTATTTTTTAGCACCAAATTTAGCAACTCTTTCCTTTCCCACTAATCAGCTCAAATTAGATCACATAATAACTTCTAAATGTAAATATTAATATATACTTAAGTACATTTGATTCATAAAGAGCAGTCACTTTACGTTAGGATTATTCTCTGTCTTACTGTTAAATTAATTAGTAAGGGAGCCGATAGACTGAGGTGGTTGTAATGCCCTGGCAGTCTGTGTAAATAAACTAGAACCTAAAAGCAATCAGTCACTAAAAGTCAAAGGGGATTTGAGCTATAGCCAACCAATAATTTCCTTATTTTGCACCTTTTTGTTTTATAAACATCTCTCTCCTGAGTTCCTATGGGTTAAGTACTCCTTACAACTTCTGGTAATGTAATGTCCTATTCAAACAGATTTTTGCTCAAAGAAACTTAAAATACCAATATGCCTCACTTTAACTTTTAACACTATATTTGATGAACCTTACAAAATAAAAGTTAAATTTTACAAAATCCTGGGCTTTGTTTTAATCTTTAAAAATTTTGACCTCACTGCAAGGACAAAGGAGTAGATAAAACCAATCAGGGTCTTGGAAAACAGGAACAGAAAAATCCAGACCCTTATTGTCCTTCCCTCCCCCATGTTGCAATTTCAGGTCTTCCTGAATGGTATAGTCTGTCTCCCCTCATACCCCATAGGGAGAAGGTATTTGCCTTACTCTCCCCCCACCCAGTATATGTGCCTCATTCAATCAGCAAATGACCCGCAAGACCCCTTTCCTACCCCTTGTACCCTGGGTATAAAAGTGGACTAAGGACCCCTGCTCAATGTCGGTTCTCCCTTGAGCTGGCCTGCTGTTCTAACAGCGTCACCTACCTTAATAAACTTTATTTCCCTCTCATTCTGTCTCATGTCTGGAAATTCTTTTCCACCCCGCGCCTGGTCCACAGGACTCACCTTATAACTTATTTTAGCAAAATACTATGTTGAATGAATAATATCACTAAAGTATGCTTATTTGCTTAACAAACATTCTCTTAATGTTTTAAAAATATCAGAATATTCAAACAAGAATTATCTTCCCTTGTTTTGTAGCTCTTTCAAATGATGGGAAGATAACAGAGACAGAAGATTCTACAACAGGATATTAGGCATTTTACATAATTTATTTGAGCCTTTATTTCCTCACTTTAAAAATATTTACATTGCCTAACATTACCATTCTTCTTGAAGCCTTAGATAGTATTCTAAAGGGCCCTTTGGGGACACCTTTGGGGACACATTTTAGGTGTCCTAAAGACAACGTATTTTTAATGGAAATTTGCTTTAATTAAGATCATGGCATAATTTGAGGCATGCTTAAATGGTGCTGTCCTGGTGAATCTTACATAACTGTTAATTCTTCAAAGAAAGAAAATTAAGTCATGAGGGAAAATAAAGTTATGAGAGTAGGACCATGGTTACCGTTTTCTATTCCTCGAACACTGAAACCGAGCCAGACAACCAGTAAAGGGAGGAGATGAAATTCCAAACCTTGGATCCTAGACTCTGATTCATATTGGATATTAAATTTTAGAGTCATGAAAAGGACATAGATACCCTCTGAGGTCCATGGGAGGCAGAAGTCTTATTATATATGATGTAGTATGAAAATGGCAGGCTGTCCTTAAAACTTAGAGAAGACCCTGAAAGTAAGTTCTAAGAGTACAGGCATGAAAGAAGAAATGCAGCAAACTAACTTACACATTACTTAGACGAAATGGGGGAAGAAACTGTCAGTACAAAAACAAAAACAACAACAAAAAATGCCTTTTCAATATTCTAAATAAAGTTTAGAAAGTTTAAAACATTCTGAAGAAAGTGGCAATGTCTATTTTAAGAAGATTCTGTAGATATAAAAGAAGACCAACCAACTGAAAAAGCAAAGCGTATTTATTTAGAGCTTATAAGATAGTCAAGCACTATCATATGCTTGTTGCAGTGATTCAAAGGCAGGCAGAGGAATGGGAGAGCTTTATAGAAGTGATGGGCTTCAAATATGTCCTTTCTGAAGGGTGTTGACATATGAAAGGTATAACTGTAACTAGAAGAGGGGAAAGCTATGTGATTGCTATGGGATGCATACTTGGCTTTCTCTGATTGGTCTCAGTTAAAAGTGGGGACAAAATTAGGAAGATGTTGGTTATGAACAAGCCCTGACCATTTGGGACCAAATGTTAGAGAATTTATTGTTTACCTTGCTTTCTGAATTGTCACTAGAGATAGCAATCTGGCTTCCTTCAGGTTCAACTGATAGCAAGCTGGCTTCCTGAGTTATTTACTATAAAGGGCTGGTTTCTTGGGTAACTTGCCCCAGGCAGTGGATCAAAGTTTTATTTTTACATATTGTCTAGCTATTGTCTGTTTGTATATTCAGTCTCTTAATTACATGTAATGTAACACACATGAGCGAAGCTGTACCTTGGTGCAAGAAAGTAATCATAAGACCCATCTTGTACAATTCGAATGCTGGAAGTATATGAAAACAATATTTTTTATAAATGTTTTCCTTATTTTCATATTGCTTAAGTAACATCAGATCAGAATTTTTTTAAGATTATGCTGATCAATCCTGGAATAGAAATTCACAATCACACCTCACACACAAACACAATGGAAGAAGGAATAAAGAAAAAGCAAAAAGAAGAGTTTGCCCTCTAATATGGTAGTAACAAAGAAAAGCTAGGTTTGAAAAAATAAAAACATATGAGTTTTTGAATAGGGGACAGGTCCAGTTATTTAAGGATTTATTTCAGAACTACATGTGATATAACTAAAACCATTAAGATTTGTTGAGTATATTTTACTAGTGTTTAGTTTAATATTTATGGAACGACTCCTGAAAAATAGTCCATAAGAATGTTAATAAAAACAACAGTTAATATTTACTCTTATGAGAAAATGTGTCAATCCATCTAAGTTATCCACAAAATAATCTATTTATAATTTTATGATTAAAATAATGTTTTTAATATTTGTAAGTATTCTGATTACAGTAAGTCAGAGTTTATTAAGACACTCAATAGTGTATTAAAAGATAAGCTGTTCATGAATTTGGAAGTTCTAAGTTTGATCTATGACATTACAATTTATTAAATTAGTAATCTCCATCAGTAAATCTGAAATTAAAAGTTACAGAATGATAATGATGTCTACTCAGTGTATTGTTCTTAATGAGTACCAAATAAGAAATTCCTCTGTAAAATAGAATATTCACTATAAACATAAGAGATTATTACTATTTCATTATTATTATTACTATTATAAATTTATATTACTACTTATGTTAACTTTATGTTTATAATATGGAGACCAAAATCATAAACACAGAGAAAACTTTGACTGCAAGTCAGACATCCTATCTGTTTAAATGACCTGGGTTTAATAAGTACAAAAGTGAGTGAAAGTCACTCAGTCACGTCCCACTCTTTGCGACCCCATGGACTGTAGCCTGCCAGGCTCCTCTGTCCATGGAATTCTCCAGGCAAGAATACTGGAGTGGGAAGACATTCCTTTCTTCAGGGGATCTTCCCAACCCAAGGATCAAACCCAGGTCTCCTGCATTGCAGGTAGATTCTTTACCATCTGAGCCACCAAGGAAGCCCTTAATAAGTAAAGTATTTTTGCAATTACAAGAGGTCAACCAAAGTGTGGAGTATGTGAAAAGAGACTCTATATAGATTTCTTTTCAAGTAGGACTTCTGGACAGCTTTGGTAAGATTGTTCAGCAGACACCTTCCAGTTCTCAGTACTGCCAGAGACTTCCTCAGTGGTAGAAAGCCACTCTTCCCAAGACTATACTGTTCCTGGATTAGGGGTTGAGATGTCATCCTGTGATTGAGCTGGGAAAGAGTATAAATACTGGATGATTTTAACCCAACTCTGTCAACTCTAAAGGCAAAATTTGTCCAAGGGCTCTCTACCAAAATAGCCACTACTTCGTCAGACCTGCATCTGAGTTCAACTTCTTCCTCTGTCCAAAATTATGCTCTCTTTTCCTTCAAAGGTGATCATCTCTACTAGGTAGCTTGAATCTGAAAATTTACTTGAACATTTACTTTCAGAGAACCTGACTTGTCACTATTTTCCAAGGTGGTAAGATAAAATTTTTGAGTTTAATAATCCAGGGGCAGGCTGGCGTTGAAGGTCCTGTTGCTTGAAGTAAATGAAGCACCAACAAGCCTGAGGCATACTTGGTTGTTGACAAGTTTATTGGTGACAAATTGGAATAGGGTAATGGTGGATAATGTGAAATCTTTTCTTCACAAAAGAATGTGAGCTCCTCTCAAGAACAGCTCTCGTCTCTCCTCTTGGCTACTAAGTTTAACTCAGGTTAAACTGCAGTTAACAATCAATCTGAAGGATTTCCCTGGTGGCTCAGTGGTAAGAATCTGACAGCCAAAGCAGGGGACACAGGTTCAACCCCTGGTGTAGAAGGATCCCACATGCCATGGAGAGACTAAGCCTGTGAGCCACAGCTAGTGAGCCTGTGCTCTACGAGAAGCCACGACGACAGAGCCCACGTGCTGCATCTACTGAAGGCCACGTGTCACGCAGCCCGTGCACCATAACAAGAGAGGCCACTGTGGCGGTAAGCCCACGCACTGCAGCTAAAGAGTAGCCCCGACTTGCCACAAGCAGAGAAAAGCCCTGGCAGCAAAAAAGACCCAACACAGACAATAAATAAATAAATACAATTAAAAAATAAAACAGTCAATCTGGGGACATGATAATGGACATTATCCAAAAACATCTAGAACATCCAGCCAGCATGCAGTGGAAAAAGCTGCAACAAAACCCACAGGACTAGATTCTGAAGATTTTTAATGAGAGTGCTGAAAGATAAAATGGTAATGGAAAATCTGTTGATTTTTCACAGATTGATGAAATTGCAAAATTGGTGAAATTGGTCCAATTTCCCAAATAATACCTTTCAGCACCTCATGAGAACCACAAGAGAGGGCAACTGAAAACACTGAAAGAGTCATGAACTAAACTAACTTGAAATGCCTAATATTGGCAATTCCATGACAAGGAAGTATGTGCTTCAGTTCAGTTCAGTCACTCAGTCATGTCCAACTCTTTGCAACCCCATGAGCTGCTGCACGCCAGGCCTCCCTATCCAACACCAACTCCTGGAGCCCACCCAAACTCATGTCCATTGAGTCAGTGATGCCATCCAACCATCTCATCCTCTGTCGTCCCCTTCTCCTCCTGCCCTCAATCTTTCCCAGCATCAGGGTCTTTTCCAATAAGTCAGCTCTTCGCATCAGGTGGCCAAAGTACTGGAGTTTCAGCATCAACATTAGATACTCCAATGAACACCCAGGACTGATCTCCTGTAGGATGGACTGGTTGGATCTCCTTGCAGTCCAAGGGACTCTCAAGAGTCTTCTCCAACACCACAGCTCAAAAGCATCAATTCTTTGGCACTCAGCTTGCTTTATAGTCCAACTCTCACATCCATACATGACCACTGGAAAAACCATAGCCTTGATTAGACAGACCTTTGTTGACAATGTAATGTCTCTGCTTTTTAATATGCTGTCTAGGATGGTCATAACTTTCCTTCCAAGGAGTAAGCATCTTTTAATTTCATGGCTGCAATAACCATCTCAGTGATTTTGGAGCCCCCAAAAATAAAGTCTCTCACTGTTTCCACTGTTCAAGTGAATATACTATTAATGACTAGAGGACTGACCTGAGATTCTTCCACTGGAAGATCTAGAAGATCCTCCATACACTGAGGCTATGAAAGGCTGAGGGTGCACCAGTGTCATTAAAAACAGTATTGGAATCTATTCACCATAGGTTAATGTTACGGTAGAAGAGACCATAACAGAATATGATGTTTCGCTAGCAAGCAGATGTAAGGACTGCAGATAAGAGAGGCTAAAATTGGCACTGAGCTGGGAGATCAGGATCTCAATTTCAATACAGACTGTCAAGGGTATATACAGATATGTTATTTAATAATAAAATGATCACAACTGACAGAATACAACTAAAACTGACACAGGTAAAACTGATTGACTGAGATAACTGAAAACCCAAGAAAAGAACATCTTTCTATTTCTGGCACCACTGTATCCAGGACAAAATTACCTTCATGTTTATCTTTTTATAGCTTTCCTATCCTATGTGTTGGCAAGAGCCAAAAAAAGACTCCCCCTTCTAACAATGAGATGACTATCACCAGCTCCAAGAAGGCTTCCTGTTCTGTCAGATACACCACTGGAAAATGGAACTCTTTCTTACACTGTTTCAAAAATCAACTAGTTGTGAGTCTCTTTTGCTGACAGATCTTGCTTCAAGTTCATGTTCATCCATGAACAACTATCTATAGTCAGTATAATGGAACATATATTTTGGTCAATTCTGAGTCAAATGACAACTTCTGGAGCTAGAAAGAGTTGCTTTTTCTAAAACACTTTGACTAAGCGGAGGATATGAGTTTTGCCTCAAGAGTTAGTAGGACTAGAAGGAGCAGGAAGGCAAAAACAGAGATGCTTAGAAGAACATTCAAATGTTTATTTAAAAAAGAGACCTAGCAGCTAAAAGCTGCTAATACAATATTGCTCTATGTGTATGCATACTAAATTACTTCAGTTGAGTCCAACTCTGTGTGACCCTATGGACGGTAGCCTGCCAAGCTCCTCTGTCCACAGGATTCTCCAGGCAAGAATACTGGAGTGGGTTGCCGTACCCTCCTCTAAGAGATCTTCCCAACCCAGGGATCAAACCCTCATCTCTTATATCTGCCACGTTGGCAGGTGGGTTCTTTACCACTAGCGCCACCTGGGAAGCCCCACTGCTATACAAATACTATCAAAAATAGAATGTGAGGACCAACAAAGACTGAATAGTTGACTGCATAAGCCATGTATTTGTTATACACAATCACATATGAAAGAGCAAATTATAGAAATGCATCACGTGTTATAATTCTGTACCTTCAAATTCTGTACCTTCTGTTCTAACCTTCAAATAACTTGTGAAACCACAATACATTTATTTCACAATTTCCCCAGCGGTAAAGAATCTGACTGCAATGCAAGAAACACAGAAGACACAAGCTTTTATCCCTGGGTTGGAAAGATCTGCTGGAGGAGGAAATGGCAACCTACTCCAGGATTTTGCCTGGAAAATCCCATGGACAGAGGAGCATGGTGGGCTTCAGTCTGTTGGGTTGCAGAGTCGGACACAGCTGAGTGACTGAGCATGCATTATTAACATGAGATTACTTGAGAGCGAGATGATACTTCTCACAATCATCAAAATAAATAATATTTACACTGAAATGATTATTAATTTTGTATGTTTTCCTCATTTCAGCCTGAAAATTTTAAAATGGCTTTATTGGCAAGACATCTTTGTAAAGAAAATATACACTTTTTAGTATGTGAATACTAAACAGAATTTACTATTTCATTCATAAATAATTTTATGAAAAATTTAATCATTCTAGTCAATTTAACATTCATGTTTTAAGAGAATATCTTTTATGTTGAAAATGTGGTCCTTGTAATCACAATCAATATATTTTGCTAATTAAGGATAGCAGTAAAGTAGGAATCCAAAGTTTCATCTAACTTTTTCAACATTTTTGTTTGCAATTAATATTCAAGAACTAAAGTTTGTATCTTTTATGAGAAAAATATGTTTAATCATCCAATATGTTCAAAACAAGTTAGTATAAATACAACAACAATTTGCATAGTGGTACTCCTGGAGTTTTACTTCTCAACTTTGTCAGATTTATAGAACATACTGGGAGAAAACTAAGCATATGCTGTGTTCTCATAAACAAAGCAATTCGGAAGAAAATTGCCACGTTAGAAAAGAACAAAAATACTTACATATTTTAAGTGCTATGTTTAAAATTCAGGTATAATTATAAAAGTTGACAAAATGAAATGATGAAAAACATCACAGAGCTAGAATAAATTATGTCTCAATCAACTAAAACACTGGTATTATAGAAATCTGCACAAATTATTAGAGAGTACAATATTGACTACTATGCATTTATATAATAATACAGATATTTTTATGGTTTTAATTATGGCAGTTAAAAGGAAATATAAAACATTATGGACTTATATAGGACCAAATGCAATCAGGTAAATTTTTAATTCTCCACATTTAAAATGTAATCAGCATCAATAAAGGCTTCCTTCACCTATGAAAATAAAAAAAATGAAACATAGTAATGGTAACATTTGAGAGGCTTGTAATTTTATTTATTGTTTTATTTTATATTATAAAGTTTATATAGTAAAAGGGTTATAAATGGAGATTATTCAACTGAATTGCAGATCTATCAAGAATGCAGTTTTCTAAAAAGATATATTTTCCCTTTTAAAATTATAGTTGGTTTAGAATTCTTGTTGGCACCTAGAACTAAATAAATTAAAAACTCAGTCTTCATAGTAATTGTAAAACTCAACACTAGAATAATAGCTAAGCTCTTGTCTTTAACATTATCACCTCTTTGCTTGGGCAAAGTTAATCAAGGTTCATGCTATTATGTTCTACATTTTCAAGATGTAAATAGGTTTTCCAACAGTCAGAGCATATAATCAGTTTTTTTGTTTTTTTTAAATTAGACAGGTCTATTTTTAAAATCATACATACAAACATCTGTAAGCAAGACTTTCAGATTGCTATCTGAATGTTATAAAAAAAATTATCTTTCTTTAAAATGATTTGTCCATGCCAGAGTTCATACATCTTTGAACAATACAACTTAAAATAAGAGCACATTAAACATATAATAAATTAGTAAGTCAATGAATGAGTAAGGCAACTTTTCCAAAAATGATTAATTGGAGTTCTTTAGTTGCAAGCACCAAAAATCAACTATGCATAATTAAGCAAAAAACTAACTTTTTGTGAATTATCAGGCAGTGTATACATTTCCTGAGAACTGAGCATAAGTCTTAGCAATAGTCAGAAGCTAGTAGTGGTAGATAAATTCTGTTTTAGGCAACAGCAAATGTTCACTCATAGATGATAGAAAGATGGCTAAGGAGATAGAGTATAATACATATATAATCTTCAACAGTTTTTCTCTTGGCCCCGGCATCACTTTGCTAATTATTTAAAATTTTAGAGGATTAATCTAACTTGGGAAACATGCTGTTGTTTGGGTGAGGTGGACAGTTATCATTCTGCCTTCTTTTGTTGTCCCATTTTGTTTTATAAATTAGGAGATTGAAGCTCAGACAGAAAGGGTATCAATATTCAAAGTGTGTATTAATTTTATGGTTACCTTACAAGTTTCCAGGCTAGAAATTAATAACTTGAAAGCAAAGCTGAAGATTAAAAGAACTGATGTAGATAAATTTAAATAAGCTTAAAATGAGGGAAAAACAATCAATTCATATTTATACTTCAATAAGGAGGCTATATATTGTCACGAGCTGAACATATGATTGAGATAAAATACAGACTTATAACTGAAGAATGTTTTTTAAACAACCCTAATATATTTTAGGAGAGGCACCCAACTTCATTTTAACCAAGAATATACTTACAAATTAGACTGTTTTAAGGATAACTTGGGACGTTTTGTAATTCATGAGCTAATACTCATTTCTTTCCAGGCTTCTACATTTTCTTTGTCAGTTAAATGAGAAGTATTTTGGATTACATTTGTAAATTCTTTTGTCTATAGCTAAAAGTCACGACTTTTCTTAAGGTGTCACGGGAATCTCTCATGCGCTTGACATCTATTGATCTCATCTACTTAATGGTTTTCTTTTCCGCTGTAAATCTACGTCCTGGTCTTCTTTCAAGATAGTAATGACTCTCTCAATTTTCTTTTATCTTAAAAATAATTAACTACGACATTTTAACATTGGAGTTGGACAGGAATATAATTAGATATCATTTCAGGTACTCTCAAGTAAGTCACCCTGTTTTTTTCAGGTATATGTACACAAACATTCCAGAAACAACCACCAATTATTTGAGCATGGATAAATATCAGTTTAATGTGGACTAGAAAACACTAACAGTGACAACATATATTTAAAACTTTTAAGCCTGTACCTGAACCCACAAGTCGCTCCTCATAAATCCCAATATTTAACTACCTCATTTATATTAATACAAGCTTCCAATACTCCTTCCCAGATGACAAAGGGAATAGGGAATAAATATTATGATGAATATTTTCATATTTAATTGGTAGCTAGATCAAAATGTATTCCCATCTAACATGGAGATTTTAGAACCAGATAAAATATTTAGGAGACTGCGAGACATTTCTCCAGTCATTAGAACAGAAATTATTCCAAAGTAAGTAGGGAACAGCTACTCAGTGTTCACTACAGAAGCTAATGATTTTTATTTTTAAAGGGACTTCCACTGAATTAACCTGAGTTTTTGTTTAAATATCTGTAGAATAAAAATTACATGGAGAGAGAGCTTAGAGAGATAAATGGAGGGAGCTACAGAGATATCCAAATACCACTGCAAGCTCACTTTCCAGTTCCATCATGATGATAAAAGTTAAAGACACATAACTAGTTGGTTAGTGAAGGTTAAAGTCGCTCATTCATCCCGTCCAACTCTTTGCGACCCCATGGACTATATAGTCCATGGAATTCTCCAGGCCAGAATACTGGAGTGGGTAGCCTTTCCCTTCTCCAGGGTGTTAGCTGGAGTTGCTTTCATTTTTTTTTAATGCACTTTGTACGTTACATACAGGAAAACAGTCTTATTCACAGTCATTCAAAATTTATGAATAATGATGCCTGGTGGTTTGAAGACTGTCAGTTTGGTAATATGCCTTCTTGCCATTATGCTACTGCTTTATAGTATTCAAAATAATATATTACAGATTACATATACAAAAAGATGATAATTAAGAACGTAACTCACATTCCAGAATACTGGTAAGTTTACAAGTCACAGACTTAATTTCAATTGTCCACCATTATACGACTGAAAGGAAAATAGAAGGTAAAGATAGGTAAGAAGAAATCACAGTGAGAAAAAAAGGAATTAGATCTCATTAGTAATCAATAAATAAAATTAATATAAAATTATGTTGCACATACATATTTTTAACTGTGTCTAAAATATAATATTTTTTTATTTATTGCACTTTAAAAGTTTTAATATAAAACTCTTAAAGAAACACTTTTCTTCTTCTCCTTGCAGGAAAGGTATTCTCACCCAAGTATCTGTGTTCCATGCAATCATACTGATGTTACATGGTGATGTTATCAGAGATCAATGATTTAAAGGTTTCAAAATTCTCCTATAGAACAATAAAAACTGTGAGTAAATATTTCCTTCATTAACACTAGTTTATTAATAGAAGTGTATATGTGTCTTTGTTGACATGTGAAGCTAAAGATATATATTTGTATAACTTTTCTTCCATGGTATTTGCATAGCAATAATTTAACACTGAATATTTCCACTAATTACAAGCAGTTTATTATTTTTCATTTAAAATTACAAGTAATGTTAAAAATAAAAACTGCTCAAATATACTGAAGAAAAATCAACTCTGGGCAATTAAAAGGACGGGCAAAAGAGAAGTCCTATGCCAAAATACTACTTTTCTTTATAAATACTAAGTATAGTTTCTCTATTCTAGAACAAATACTCTTTACTCAAAATGTGTTTCAGTGATTCAAACATTCATGTAATTTATTAAATATATCAGTATTTCACATCTGAACGTTCATTATTAGAGTTAAAAAAAGGATTTGCTAATGAATGATCTCATCATTTCTAGGTATACAAAACAGTATACAAAAGTTTTGCAGGCCTTACAGAAAAAAAATTTTATAAAGAATCTCAACCAAAGCATGCTTTTATATGGCCCTCTCATCTATGAGATTTTATATAGAATCACAGATGACAGATAAAATAATTGATTTATTACTTTTTTCTTGTTTCAGTCTTTTTTAATAAAACCTCTGCCAGAATTGTTTTTGTTCAACATAATATTTTTTCACTTTAATGACAATGACATCACAAAACAGTCAGCCAAACACTAAAAATTGGAACTAAAACCTAATTCTTCTTTATCAACACTAATCAGGATTCTGTTTATATCCCAATGCATAGTAGTAACTTTTATTAGGGTTTATCACACTGATGTTCAGCTTCAGTCTCAGAATGTGACTAAAGGATCTGTATTCAGAATCGCCATAAGTCTCTGGAAGGCCAAATACCAATGTGGCTCAGCTGGTAAAGAATCCGCCTGCAATGCAGGAGACCTGGGTTTCATCCCTGGTTTGGGAAGATCCCTGGAGAAGGGAAAGGCTACCCACTCCAGTATTCTGGCCTGGAGAATGCCATGGACTATATAGTCCATGGGGTTGCAAAGAGTTGGACACCACTGAGCAACTTTCACTTCACTTCACACTTAAAAGTCAGTTCAGGAGTCCCTGAACCTAGGATGATGCAGGTACTCATCATGTATTATCATTACAACATCAGAAATCCAAACAAGGTGTATCACTAGGATTAATTGTAGATATTTGAATATTCTCTTTTTAAAAGAAACAAACATTCTAGATGTAATTTGGAGTAAAATATCTTGTAACATTAATATTCTACCAGTCAAAGCAGAAATACTAATTATTACGAGTAATAATCCAGTTATTCATTTTCTAAATATTGCTTGACAAATTGTCATACTGATGCTGATAGTAAAGGTGACTCTTTAGTAGAACTTAAGTATACTAGAAACTCAGTCAGTTAAGTTGCTCAGGCGTGTATGACTCTTTGTGACCCCATGGATGCAGCACGCCAGGCTTCCCTGTCCATCACCAACTCCCAGAGCTTACCTAAACTCATGTCCATTGAGTTCGTGATGCCATCCAACCATCTCATCCTCTGTTGTCCCCTTCTCCTCCCTCCTTCAATCCTTCCCAGCATCAGGGTCTTTTCCAATAAGTTAGTTCCTCGCATCAGGTGGCCAGTGTATTGGAGTTTTAGCTTAAGCATCAGTCCTTCCAATAAATATTCAGGACTGATTTCTTTAGGATTGACTGGTAGGATCTCCTTGCAGTCCAAGGGTCTCTCAAGAGTCTTCTCCAACATCACAGTTCAAAAGCATCATTCTTCAGTGCTCAGCTTTCTTTATAGTCCAACTCTCACATCCATACATGACTACTGGAAAAACCATAGCTTTGACTAGATGGACCTTTGTTGGCAAAGTAATGTTTTTGCTTTTTAGCATGCTCTCTAGGTTTGTCATAGCTTTTATTCCAAGGATCAAGTGTCTTTTAATTTCATGGCTGCAGTCGCCATCTGCAGTGGTTTTAGAGCCCCCAAAATAATGTCTCTCACTGTTTCCATTGTTTCCCATCTATTTGCCATGAAGTAATGGGACCGAAAGCCATGATCTTAGTTTTCTGAATGGTGAGTTTTAAGCCAACATTTTCACTCTCCTCCTTCACTTTCATCAAGAGGTTCTTTAGTTCTTCTTTGCTTTCTGCCATGAGGCAGGTGTCGTCTGCATATCTGAGGTTATTGATATTTCTTGTGGCAATCTTGATTCCAGCTTGTGCTTCATCCAGCACAGCATTTTGCATGGTGTACTCTGCATATAAGTTAAATAAGCAGGATGATAATATACAGCCTTGACGTACGCCTTTCCTGATTTGTAACCACTCTGTTGTTCCACGTCCAGTTCTAACTGTTGCTTCCTGACCTGCATACAGATTTCTCAGGAGGCAGGTCAGGAGGTCTGGTATTCCCGTCACTTTCAGAATTTTCCACAATTTGTTGTAATCCACACAGTCAAAGGCTATGGCATAGTCAATAAAGCAGAAGTAGATGTTTTCCTGGAACTCTCTTGCTTTTTTGATGATCCAGTGGATGTTGGCAATTTGTTCTCTGGATCCTCTGCCTTTTCTAAACCCAGATTGAACATCTGAAAGTTCACAGTTCACATACTGTTGAAGGCCAGCTTGGAGGATTTTGAGCATTACTTTACTAGCACGTGAGATGAGTGCAATTATGCAGTGGTTTGAGCATTCTTTGGGATTGCTTTTCTTTGGGATGGGAATGAAAACTGACCTTTTCCAGTCCTGTGGTCACTGCTGAGTATTCCAAATTTGCTGGCAAATTGAGTGCAGCACTTTCACAGCATCATCTTTTAGGATTTGAAATAGCTCAATTGGAATTCCATCATCTCCACTAGCTTTGTTCGTAGTGATGCTTCCTAAGGCCCACTTGACTTCACATTCCAGGATGTCTGGCTCTAGGTGAGTGATCACGCCATCGTGATTATCTGGGTGTTGAAGATCTTTTTTGTATAGTTCTGTGTATTCTTGCCACCTCTTCTTAATATCTTTTGTTTCTGTTAGGTGCATAACATTTTATCCTTTATTGTGCCCATCTTTCCATGAAATGTTTCCTTGGTATCTCTAATTTTCTTGAACAGATCTCTAGTCTTTCCCATTCTATTGTTTTCCTCTTCCTTTGCACTGATCACTGAGGAAGATTTTCTTATCTCTCCTTGCTGTTCTTTGGAACTCTGCATTCAAATGGGTATATCTTTCCTTTTCTCCTTTGCCTTTCACTTCTCTTCTTTTCTCAGCTATTTGTAAGTCTTCCTCAGACAACCATTTTGCTTTTTTGCATTTCTTTTTCTTGGGGATGGTCTTGATCACTGCCTCCTGTACAATGTCATGAACTTCCATCCATAGTTCTTCAGTCTCTCTGTCTATCAGATCTAATCCCTTGAATCTATTTGCATTTCCACTGTATAAGCATAAGGGATTTGATTCCGTTCATATCTGAATGGTATAGTGGTTTTTCCTACTTTCTTCAATTTAAGTCTGAATTTTGCAATAAGGAGTTCATGATCTGAGCCACAGTCAGCTCCCAATCTTGTTTTTGCTAACTGTATAAAGCTTCCCCATCTTTGACTGCAAAGAATATAATCAATCTGATTTTGGTATTGACCATCTTGTGATGTCCTTGTATAGTGTCTTCTCTTGTGCTGTTGGAAGAGGGTATTTAGTATGACCAGTGCTTTCTCTTGGCAAAACTCTGTTAGCCTTTTCCCTGCTTCATTTTGTACTCCAAGGCCAAATTTGCCTGTTATTCCAAGTATCTCTTGACTTTCTACTTTTATATTCCAGTCCCCTATAATGAAAAGGACATCTTTTTTTGATTGATTTAGTTCTAGGAGTAGATGTACTTAATCAATAATCACACAAAAAAAACTTAATATAGGTTTTTAATAAGTGACAAAAAGAGAGAAAGCAGTGAATTAAGAGCAAACAATATGGTCCTTTCACAGTATTAGGAAAATCAGAAGAAACATTTTCGACAAATTGACTTTGAATATATACCCACAAAGGAAGGATAGTATTCAAGTTAAAGACAAATGGAGCAACACTGAGGTCAAAGGAAATACTAGGTGCAAAAACACTGAATGCAGAGCAAGTTTGTTACTCACAGGAATTTAAACCCGTTAAGAGTACCCCTGCTTTAATAATGAAATGATATGATGTCCAGAAAATAAACAGAAGCAAGATAAATACAGAAATTTTAGGGTCTATTAATCTTTAAAATTTATCTTAAGAATAACAAGCTGTCAGAGAATGAAAAGTGAAAGTGTTAGTTAGTCACTCAGTCGTGTCCGACTCTGTGACCCCATGGACTGTAGCATGCTGGGCTCCTCTGTCCATGGGATTCTCCAGGCAAGAATACTGGAGTGGATTGCCATTCCATTCTCCAGGGGATCTTCCCAACCCAGGGATTGAACCCAGGTCGCCTGCACTATAGGCAGATTCTTACTGCTGTGCCACTAGCGGCTTGTGTCAGAGAGTACTGTAAAGCAAAGAATTGGTAATTTTGTCTTATTATCCAAAGCCTATTACAATAACAGCTCTATAAACTTAATTGATATTGAAAAAGATGGATATATTGAAATATGTTTAGAGGTTGTTAAAATCAAGTTGGGAAAACATGGTAAACCTTGAACTAGTATCAGTGGGAATATATGGACATCTACAGATAGAAGGAAAGAGTTGAAAGAGATTGGTGATTTACTGGTTGTAAAAGTGGCAAAGGATCTCTGGATAAAATTCAGCCATTTTCCCAGATATTGGTCTTTTCATAAGGACCTGGCTGTTTAAAAACAAATTTAGTTTAGACTGGGTCTCAACTAACTTCAAGACACTGAAAGAAGCTATGAAGTGTTAGTTACCTAAACTGGAATCAGAAAAACAATTAGAATTAGCATTGATATTTTTCAACTGGAGAATTATAGACAGAATATAAAGATATGGGAATAGTTAGGATGGGAAGATCCCTTGGAGGAGGAAATCGCAAGCCACTCCAATATTCTTGCCTGGAAAGTTACATGGAGAGAAGAACCTGGTAGGCTATAGTCCATAGGGTCGCACAGAGTCAGACATGATTAAAGCAACATAGCATGCACACATAGTTAGGACTGTCTAGATAAAGAGACACTAAGGTTAAATTCAGAGCAACTACAAACTTTCAAGATCCTAGTTAAGGAGGATGCCAATAAAAATTATTGTTAAAAGGTTCAGCAATAGTAGATACACCAGAAATGTACATAAGCAGATAATCTGCCAGATATGAGACCCTTGGGCTCCTGCCTTCTCTGCCCAACCCCCTTTCCCTGACCTGGAGTAGGTCTGTACCGGTTAGTGCTCACCACGAGATGTATGATCACAGTTGTTATCACATGAGAGTGTATCGAATATTAGCTCATTCCTAGTGGCTTCTGCTTCTGCAACAGAGAAGTGCTTCAGGGTAAAGTAAAACAAAAAGCACTAGCTTCAGATATGGACTGTTTAAAAGAAGGGTGCCAGCAAAGAAGTCAATGATCCATATCCTGGTGATTAAACATGGGAATTAAGATCATTGAGAAAGATTAAACTGAGCAAAGGAGAAAGATCATTGAAATCATGAGAATAAAATTAAGTGAGCAAAAAATTGGATGCAACTAAAGACAGTCTTTCAGGGCATTAGAAACAGAAAATAACAAATTTGAGAGCAGGTTTTGTTCCTGAGTGGACAGTGACCAGGTGAAATAGTAGTTCTTGTTTTTAATGTATCAGTTTGAAACATAGAATGGCCTCTTCAAATGATGTGAGGACATCCTCTATCTGCATATTTTTATACTATAAGTTATCTGCAATGATAGATATTAATTGTACAAAATTTGTCAGATGACAGTGAGGGTAATAAGCAAAATAATCAGAGGCTATTTTAGAAACCAACATACAGTGCTGCGAGCTCAGTTCACAAGTTGATACTATTAACTTTTCTATAAGTCAAGTAAAATATGAGAAAAACTTTAGCCTTTCAGGACTTTGTGAAAGAGCATGAAGTGCCCAAATCTGAAGATAGAGCCATTCCACCTGGGATGCATCTGTCTAAACCTCCCATATTTCTCATGTATATACTTTGTCTGCAACAAGTGGAGAAGCCCATGCAAAGCATCCTAACCACATTATGCAACCACAGTTCCTATAACCAATATCTTTCATCAGTAGAAGGCAATGACAAAATAAGGAGAGTAGTATCAGGGGCCCTTAGGATTGGTTTAATATGATGCCAAATAGTATGTGAACAAAATCAAAGTTAGCATGCTTAGGAGAATTTCAAAACCATGGGAAGATTTGAGGGAGATAAACTCTGTTGACTATAGTTTTCAAGTAAGTAAAAGTCTTCATGCATGTTTTTAATGCTCAAAAATTTAAGTAACATTTCAAGTTTAAATTACAAATACTAGCTTTCTGTCAACAGATACTGGAGAACATATGGCTTACACAGCTGGAAATATGGTTCAGCGTAACAGAGATCAAATGAAGAAATGTCCAAATTATTTTACATGTTACATGATAATTCCAAGATTTTCAAGAATTTTAAATTTTGTAAAGTTGAAGAAGAATATTTAATAAGTCTAAACATTTATCTTAACTTTATTTAAGCCTTGCCAAAGATTTTGTTACATGGCTATTTTGATGTAAAGTGATTATTTCCAATAGAAAGTAAATCTTGCATGTAAAAATAATAGTCTTAATTTATATTCTAAGCAGAATGTCACAATAAAGCATATTACTGGCTTACTCGGCTGCCTGGATTTCTATATAACTTCAAGTTCCAATTGGAGAATTATTTTCCTAATTCTGGATCTCCAAATTAGAGTTTCACCTCTCTAGACACTTCCAAAGATGCCCCACATCTACCACTTTTATCCAGTAATTGATAATGACCAATTGTCTATTTAATGCTAGATTCCCTAAGCGTTGTTTCCGGTAATTTGTCATAAAATCTTTTCCCCATACAGATGTGTTTTTTCTTTATTTATCAATATGTTATTTTCAAGAAATTGTCAATAAATAAAAAACAAATTTAAGTGTAAAACTAGTTAATTAAATGATTTATGTATCAGTTCAGCTAGTAGCTTTCATTATGCTTAGGACTACCCCGTGGGACGTTGGATTCTTTTAGAATATAATTTCTGATTTCATGGTACCCTTGATTGCCATGGATGTGTACTGCTTACAGTCTGACAAGTAACTATTTTTTGTTATAATCCCTTTGTGTGTGTGTCTCGAGTAGATTTGTGTTTGAAAATAGCCAATTTCTAATTCTTTTCCATAGAAATTGTGATATGCATAAGCAAACGTAATTTGAAAGTCGCAATTCATTCATGTTCTATAAATACACTTGAAAACAATATTGAAATTTCTTAGATCCAATTTGTAGACCATTATAATGGTGGAAGCCCCCTGTTGTAGCTGCAGGTCCTATGAATCCTCTAGTGTGCAAACCAATATGTATCTTCACTGAGCTCCACTGTGTGGTGGCTAATTCATTCATTTCTGTAAGCAATGGTGAAGTCTGTGGTCCACGAAATTCTGTTAGCTTAGTTGGGGCCTATGGGTTTTCCTAATTCAACACTCAACAGTATTGTAAATCTTATTGAAGCTTTCATGTAATTCTCAATTCATCATCAGTCCAATGGCTCAGTTTCTAGTCTTTCATTACTGATACACTATGCCTCACTTTCATTAACTGGCAAACTGACCTTCAGTAAAACAGCTAATACCAATGCCTGCCTGTGGCCTTGTGGGTACTTCTACCTCCTACCTCGGTCACACATCTACCAAGAGCAAGTGAGGAGCAGGAACCCAGCAAGTGCCTCTAGCTATCACATCCTCCCACCCCCTCCACCCCGTGGTGCTCAGCTTGATGGCCTATTTGATAGGTTGCTCTATTTGATAGCCTCTGTTTGATGAAAGGATTCATCTGTGTGGTAATCTTCTCTGAGATTTTAAATAAAGAGTAGAGGACAAGCTCTTATGTATGTGATTTTCTTCCAAATAAATTTATAAATTTTCTCCAATGGATTTTACACAAGAGGGCAAAGCAAGGATACATATATCTCACTGGTTGCTTTCTGTAACTGTTCAGCTTATCTCTTCCTTTTCATGCCTACCCCTTTCAGAAAATGACTTACTTCCCCTTCCTATCCTAAAACTTATTCTTCATCTTTCTTTTTTAAGAGTCAACATTTCCTCTCCTACTTTTACTATGACCAAAAAGGTGAAGAAATTGTAAGAAAAATCAAAGATATGGGAAAAGAAAAAAATCAAGAAACTTCAGCTTTCTTTTTAAATTATAAATATTATTTCCACTATACAGGACTTGTTTATGGAAAAAGTACTTTCTAAGAATAGGAGTGATAACAAAGGCATGTGGCATAGAGCCTGGTAAAAGACAAACACTTAAAAAATCAGATGAATAACAGCAATGAATTAAAAATAAGATAAACATATAGCTATATATTGAATGTATTGTTTCATATTTTTAAAAAATTTTTCAATGCTATTTTATTGTTGTATTTTATTTTTAAATATTTGTTTCACAAATCGATTATGTATATTCTATTTTTAAAAATAAACTTGCTTTTGTTTCAATCTAGATAAATTATATTTCACAACAATGTTTAGCAATGGAGGGAGAAATAATCCTAAAAGGGCAAATGTTGTAACTCAAAAGTTAATGACAAGCCACTCAAGCTAAGTAATTTTAATTAATAATAATAATAATAATACAAGAAATACACTTACTTTGCAGGCTAATATTAAGACACAAACAAAACACGTTATTCTCTTTTCTGATGGAAGTTTTATTCCATGTCAATAAAATAACTGCTTTATAATTTATGGGGCTATTTATCAAGATGAGCACAAGATATACTTGAAGCATATCTCTTATCTTTTATAATGATCTGAGAGTAGATCATACTAGCCAAATTTAAGCTTCACACTGGATCTTCCATGCATTGCATTAAAATTGATATTTTGACAACATAAAAGCTTATCAGCATTTTACAGTCACTTAATAAAAATGTGAGAACCTGACCAGGCCAAGATTTTGCCTTCTTCATGGAGATAAATGTCTTAATAAACCTCCCTTTCATCTTCATCTAAGTTTTACATGCGTGCCTAGTACTTCATTTGAATGTAGAGATCAGTAAAAACTAGTGTATTGATATAATGTCTGAATTTTATTTTATTTTATTTTATTTTTTTAATTTTTTTAACGTCTGAATTTCAAATCTCCAAACCAGGCTAGTTGCTCGAACTAGTAATAAGTAATGTTCTTAAAACAATATATTTTAAAATGAGAAATTTTTAATGAGAATTTAATTAAAGAACTAAAGGAAAACTGAGTTAAGTACAGATTTTCTTAAATTATTGCATAATGCTAATTATATGAATTATTAATAAGCTAGGACAACCAAGTAAAATCCATAATTAGATTAGGTGTTGGAGCAATGTAGACATATTAATAGCTTTATATTTAGCCACATAGTAAAATAAAAATTATTTTAAGTGGTTTTACAGGTAGCAGCATAAGCATAGAATATTATAAAAAAACTTTTCTCTACTATCCCAAATTGGTTAAAATATTAGACTATATGAGTAATATTTATTAAATTTTGCTAAAAAACAATACAGTTTTTCCTTGATGAGGCAGTCCAAACAACTGCCTCTTTGTAGTCATTTGTCAACAAACACACAAACACACACACACACTCACACACATACATCCTGCCCAAAAGTAAAATGAGAAGACTGGTAATATACATTTCATGAGACAGTAACCTATGTTGTAAAGTCTTGAGCATCGGTGAATCCTCAGCTCCTAGGAATCCTTAGCACACATATGATCACTAAATATTTGTTGAACTTATAAATGGATAAGAAGCTGCTCTATGTGGTAGTTTTGATAGTTTACTGATGGGAGAGATAGTAAATTATTTTTAATTATATATGTAAGTGATTAATTTATCCTAATAAGTAATAACACACACTGTCTGTAATATTTAGCATTAAGATAATTAGATCTCCCCTGGTGGCTCAGATAGTAAAGTGTCTGCCTACAATGTGGGAGACCTGGGTTTCATCCCTGGGTTCAATCCCTGGGTTGGGAAGATCTCCTGGAGAAGGAAATTGCAACCCACTCCAGTACTCTTGCCTGGAAAATCCCATGGACGGACAACCTGGTAGGCAACAGTCCATGGGGTCACAAAGAATCGGACACGACTGAGCAACTTCACTTCACAAGATTATTAGAGGCCAGTTTATACAATTTTTAAAGTGTCATATAGTTTGTCTTTAATAGTTTGAAAACTTCAAAAAAGGATTGTCATTGCGTACAGAAAGTTTCAGAAAATCATTTTATCATATCAATGATTTTCAGAAATACTGATTGTGTGCAGATATAATAATCCCATTACACAATTATGGAATGATGGAACAGTTGTTTCATTAACGTGAGCAGGCTTAATGAATTAATTATTAAAATATTTAACTGTATAATTTCTTAACGATAATTTTTTCTATTTTTCACTCAAGTAATATGGAGCAAAAGTTTCGGACTCATGTTTCAAAATTTTAGTCTCATCAGACTATAAAAAATATATATGCAGAGCCTCATTCATTTCACACCACTATTTGTATCTTTTTTTTAATTTTTTTGCTATGATCAATATTAAATGTGAAATACCTTCTTACTCTCTCCTTTTCATAAAACATGGTTATTAATGCCTGGATTACTATTGCTAAATATTACCCAGCTAGGAGTAAAGAAAATTTATTCAACGTTGCTTTAATATTAACTGACAAAATACATATGCTTTAAACCAGTAATGATGTTTAATAAAGTGTTTTTTTTTAAATGTCATTAACAGTTTAGGTTACTATCAGATGCTGTTATTTAGGCTCTTTTTACACTGGAATTGTGAATAAGTTGTTATTTTAATGGCCAACTGACTTTTAACTGTCAGTTTTAGCAGCTGTAACATGTACTCAAATTCCTGCTTAAACCTGAAATATCTGTTTCCCTAGTTAGGTGCTGCCCTCTAAAGCTGATCTCGTATCATTTCCAAGTGGAAATTACTCTTTAAAAATGTCATTATCTCTCTATTCATAACAGGTCATTTTCTGCTTTGAATATAATCATATCAATAGAATTATAAGTTTTCAAAAATTTCTATAAATAAAAATCAGTATTTATTTTTCAATGTTTTTCAAATAAAAGTTTAGCTATTACCATAATACTTAATATAAAATATTGAAAACTATCTTTTTAGAGAAATGATTATAATACATTGAATCAGTAGTATGATTTATAAGAATTAATACATAAATACATAATATATAAATAATGTTAGAAAATACATAAATACATATGTTAGAAAAGCAGACAAATATTCATGAGAATGAGACAAAGTGCAAATACTTTTGCCATGACAGTGAATATTTGGTATTATGTAATTTCATTGTTTAAAACTTCTTGTTCAACAGTTTTAATTAGGGGATGTATTACTAAGTGAAAGCCACATGAGCTAACTTCACAAAACAAGATTTTCTTTAGGGATACTGCAAATTATTTAAAGGAAAAGCACTGTATTTTATGCTTTTAAAAATGCTAACTTAGAGAACAATATCTAAAATATATAATATCATGCTGTTCACAACAGCTATAAGCTGCTCTCTTTAAAGTTCTAAGTTTAAAAAATGTAGATACAGAGAACAGAGAATTGAAGGGGTAGGGGAGGGTGATATGAATGAAGGAGATCAAATGTAGTGATGTATAGAAATTAAATTTTTGGTGGCAAGCATGCTGTAGGGTATATATAGGTAGACATATAATGTACAACATGAAATTTACATAATGTTATATCAACAAATGCTACTCAATAAAAAAATAAATCTAAATTTTAAATATGAAAGAAAAACAAAATTTTGGATTTAAGTTTATTAGACATTTCCTTGTAAAGTTTTTACTGTAAAAGTTTCAAGAAAATGAACTGGTTGACTTTTCAACTTATGAATAAACATTATCAAAAATCTTATCATATTATAACTTATTTTGAGAAATTACAATTACTCAGTAAATATTATCCACAAAACATACAACACATTTTAAATTTAGGGGCTCAGGGAAATAGTGCCATAAATATGTCTATGATATCACAGAAAAAAAGCATTTTTAAATTAATTAGAAAGCAAACTAAATTTTAAGATAATGAATATGAATTTCCATATTGGAATGCATGTTATTTGCCTAAAAATTATAAATAACACTGTTTTTCACTAATTCAGAGAAATTATTAGTTCTACTAAATGATATGTATAGTATTTTAGTTAAATTTATAATGGATAAGATGGTTTCAAGCATTTAGAACACATATACTACATTAAGGAAAAAATAAACTAAGTGAAAAGAGTCCACATATTCAGTTTACTTAGAATTAGACTTTTTTCCTAGAATCAAATCTAATATTATTAATCTTCTCTGTATAAGTAAACCTAGAAAAAGTATTATTTGTAACTTGGTTAAATAAGGAGAAACAATTCTGAAATATTATATCCAAATTTATGTTAAATTCTTTAAACTTAATTTTATCATACCTTGTGTGTGTATGTGTGTCTGCACCTGCATTTTTGGCAAAGATAAAGCATGACAGCATAAGGAATTTAGTGAACTTGGTCTTTATGATGACATTTAAGGACAGAAATTTAAAAACAACAACAACAAAAAAAAAACAAACAAAAAAAAAAACCCGTACTCTGTGGCCAAACAAAATGAGAAGAAAAATAATTTAAAAATGTATTATAAAATGTTACTTTCATTTAAATATATTATCATCAAGTAACTTAATAAAGTCCCTTTCTCTCTGTCTCTTTCTGTCTCTCACTCCTCTATTATATATACCAGACACTACCATTGCAAAACTAAAACATCTCCATAAAAGTGTAGCTTTATGATCATTTTATATCAACTGTAATTGAGAAAATAATGTTTCATAATCTATTAGTCAAAAATCTTCCAACAGGTGGTTTGAAAAATACAGTGTGTATATATATATATACATATATATTCTAATGTATCAAACAAATAACATAGCAAGCATACATTATTCATTTTCCTAACAATATGTTACCTAAATATTGTCACCTCTATTTGTTAAGTGACAGAATTGATACATAAATCTCTAAGTGACTTATTCACATTTATTATCAGTAAACTGAAAGAACTCCATTTTAAAAAATCTACTTACTTTAAGTTCTCCCTGGAGGAAGCAAGAATTGTTTCTCTCTTTTTTGTGTTAAAAAGATTTTAAAATATATAGATTTTCATACATGTTATATAAAACCAGCCATTCAAAAATTAATTTGTGAATGAGCTGGGTGCTCTAAGTGTACTGCATGTGTGTCTGAATGAGATAGCCCAGTTCTTCTCCTGTTTGAAATTCCTAGCCAAGAAACACTTTATTAGAAAAGTAAAGTATAAGGTTATTCTGCCCACTCTATGAAGAAGATTAAATGGCTACTGTATGAAAGCATTAGGGATGAAATTACTTTAGAATCCAGAAAAGAACCTCAGACAGCATGTAATAGATTGGTTCTAAACCTAAGTAGGCAGGAAGCTAAAAACAAATTCAAGATTGATTTAGTTGTAGAACTAGCTGCAAGATAAAAACAAGAAAATAATACTAATTTTTCTAAAGCTTGGCAAAAGGTTATAGGTGTTTTGTACATTACTGAATACTAATCAATTTTACCTGTTTATGAAAAGAGTTTAAAAAACAAGATCATAATAAAATTATTTGCACAGCTGAAATCATTTTATATATACACATGTCCTTATGCATTGCCTCAAATTTTAAATTTCTATGAATGCACCATGCTTATTAACATAATTTGATAGTATATATGCTAGTAATAATGCACAATGGCTAGCCTTTCAGCAGGAACTAAACACAGCCCCGCAGTAAAAATCCGAGAGGCGCATTATTTTAGAATACAAAAAAGGAATAATGCATTATTATTTTAAGGACAATTATTCTGTATGAATTTCTTGAACCATTTTCTTCAAATGACAAATAATTATGAGAGTCTGCAATGTGTCAAGTAGAAAACAGTGACAAAAAAGAGATAAAATGTTTTCTTCAAAGAGTTCATATTCTAATAAAGAGACAAATACATAAAAATGAATATATAATACCTGTATTATGTTAGATGATGATATGAAATATATATTAAAAAAATAAAGCAAATGGTGAAAATACATATATAGCCAGTTGTAGGCTGATTGCAACTTTAAATACGATTAGGGAATGCCTTACTGAGAAGATGAAATTTAAAAAAAATGGACTTTGATAAAATAATTGTAAATACATATCTGATAAAGACCTTGACACAATAATATGATAAACAACACCTAATGAGAAATTTAAAAAATGGGAAAAAGATATGATGAGACATTTCACTAATGAAGATATAAAAAGTTTTAATGAAGACATGAAAAGATACTTAACATTTCAAATCAAAACCCAATATTTCACCTACAGGACTGGCTATAATAAACAAAAGAAATGATAGTGAGGATATAAAGAAACAGGAATACGAATCCATTGCTGGTAGGAAAGTAAAGTGTTCAGTCACTTTGCAAAATATTGTTTCCTGAAGAATCAAACCCTCTTACACTGTTGATGGGAATGCAAACTAGTACAGTCACTATGGAGAACAGTGTGGAGATTCATTAAAAAACTGGAAATAGAACTGCCATATGACCCAGCAATCCCACTTCTAAGCATACACACCGAGGAAACCAGATCTGAAAGAGACATGTGCACCCCAATATTCATCGCAGCACTGTTTATAATAGCCAGGACATGGAAGCAACCTAGATGTCCATCGACAGATGAATGCATAAGAAAGCTGTGGTACATATACACAATGGAATATTACTCAGTTATTAAAAAGAATGCATTTGAATCAGTCCTAATGAGATGCATGAAAATGGAGCCTATTATACAGAGTGAAGTAAGTCAGAAAGAAAAACACCAATACAGTGTATTAACACATATATATGGAATTTAGAAAGATGGTAACAATGACCCTATATGTGAGACAGCAAAAGAGACACAGATGTGAAGAACAGACTTTTAGACTCTGTGGGAGAAGACGAGGGTGGGATGATTTGAAAGAATAGCATTGAAACATGTATAGTATCATAGGTAAAATAGATAGCCAGTCCAGGTTTGATGCATGAGTCAGGGTGCTCAGGGATGGACTGGGATGACCCTGAGGGATGGGATGGGGAGTGAGGTGGGAGGGGGGGTTCAGGATGAGGAATGTATGTACACCTATGGCTGAATCATGTCAATGTATGGCAAAAACTACCACAATATTGTAAAATAATTAGCCTCCAATTAAAATAAATAAATTCATTAAAAAAAAAACTACATCCAACCATGGAAAATATCACTCATCCTCAGACGGACACTGCTATAAGGACTCTATGCTTGAGACTAGCAAGAGGGGGAAGCCCAATGCCCCTCACCATTCCAGTTCAGCAGGAAGTGCACAGAGAGACCTCGACACCCCTATTCCCAAAGAATTGGGCCTCCCATATCATTACATTTCATGCAAAGATGGGCTCAATAAAGGACAGAAATGGCATGGACCTAACAGAAGCAGATGATATTAAGAAGAGGTGGCAAGAATACACAGAACTGTACAAAAAACATCTTCATGACCCAGATAATAATGATGGTGTGATCACTCACCTAGAGTCAGACATCCTGGAATGTGAAGTCAAGTGGGCCTTAGGAAGTATCACTACGAACAAAGCTAGTGGAGGTGACAGAATTCCAGTTGAGCTATTTCAAATCCTAAAAGATGATGGTGTGAAAGTGCTGCACTCGATATGTCAGCAAATTTGGAAAACTCAGCAGTGGCCACAGGACTGGAAAAGGTCAGTTTTCATTCCCATATCAAAGAAAGGCAAACCCAAAGAATGCTCAAACTACTGCACAATTGCACCCATCCCACACACTACTAAATTAATGCTCAAAATTCTCCAAGCCGGGCTTCAGTAATACATGAACCATGAACTTTCAGATGTTCAAGCTGGTTTTAGAAAAGGCAGAGAAACCAGAGATCAAATTGCCAACATCTGCTGGATCATTGAAAAAGCAAGAGAGTTCCAGAAAAACATCTATTTCTATTTTATTGACTATGCCAAAGCCTTTGACTGTGTGGATCACAAGAAACTGTGGGAAATTCTGAAAGAGATAGGAATACCAGACCACCTGACCTGCCTCTTGAGAAACCTGTATGCAGGTCAGGAAGCAACAGTTAGAACTGGACAAGGAAAAAAGACTGGTTGTCAGAGTATGTCAACAACCAACAATAAAAGGAGTACCTCAAGGCTGTATATTGTCACCCTGCTTGTTTAACTTATATGCAGAGTACATCATGAGAAACGCTGGGCTGGAAGAATCACAGGCTGGAATCAAAATTGCCAGGAGAAATATCAATAACCTCAGACATGCAGATGACAACACCGTTATGGCAGAAAGCGAAGAAGAACTAAAGAGCCTCTTGAGGAGAGTGAAAAAGTTGGCTTAAAGCTCAGCATTCAGAAAACTAAGATCATGGCATCTGGTCCCATCACTTCATGGCAAATAGATGGGGAAACATTGGAAACAGTGGCTGGTTTTATTTTTGGTAGCTCCAAAATCACTGCAGATGGTGATTTCAACCATGAAATTAAAAGATGCTTACTCCTTGGAAGGAAAGCTATGACCAACCTAGACAGCATATTAAAAAGCAGAGACATTACTTTGTCCACAAGGTCCATCTAGTCAAGGCTATGGTCTTTCCAGTAGTCATATATGGATGTGAAAGTTGAACTATAAAGAAAGCTGAGCATCGAAGAATTGATGCTTTTGAACTGTGGTGATGGAGAAGACTCTTTAGAGACACTTGGATTGCAAGGAGATCCAACCAGTTCATCCTAAAGGAGATAAGTCCTGGGTGTTCACTGGAAGGACTGATACTGAATCTGAAACTCCAATACTCTGGCCACCTGATGCGAAGAGCAGACTCATTTGAAAAGACCCTGATGCTGGGAAGGATTGGGGGCAGGAGGAGAAGGGGATGACAGAGGATGCGATGGTTGGATGGCATCACCGACTCAATGGACATGGGTTTGGGTGGACTCTGAGAGTTGGTGTTGGACAGGGAGGCCTAGTGTGCTGCGGATCATGGGGTCACAAAGAGTCAGACACGACTGAGTGACTGAACTGAACTGAACTGATATCCTGAGGGGGAAATGTTAGGTAGTTACAATAGGAAAAAGGAGTCCAAAATAGTGGCAGCTGAAGGAAAAAGAAGGGAAAAGCCCCCAAAAATGGGTCAGAAAAAAAAAAAAGAAGAAGAAGAAATAAACAAACTACCAAACATTCCAGAAATTACAATTATAAACTTAAGAGGAACTAAAACACTAGTTCACACAAACTTCTGTGCATGGATGTTCATAAAAGCATTGTTCATAGCAGTCAAAAAGTGGAAACAACCTAAATTTCCATCAAATGCAAAGGAGAGATAACTGTGCCAAAGCTGAAGCTCCAGTATTTTGGTCATGATATGATCTGATATGAACAGTGGACTCACTGGAATAGTCCCTGATGCTAGGAAAGATAAGAGGGCAGAAGGAGAAGCAAGCATCAGAGGATGAGATGGCTGGATGGCATCACAGATGCAATGGACACGGACTCAGGCAAACTCGGGAGATGGTAGGGGACAGGGTGGCCCGGCGTGCTGCAGTCCATGGGGTCGCAAAGAGTAGGACATGACTAGGAGACAACAACAACCGTGGCATTTCCGCAAAATGGAATATTATTTAGTAATAGAAAGGAATGAGCTACTGGTATATGGTATATTTATTGAATATCCTAAAATAAATATCAACTAAGTCAATAGATATGTATCTGATATGTATGATATGTCAGGATTGACATATATATTAGGATATATGGCAGGGTTGAGCCCCAAGGCATCCAGTAATAACTGGTCTGGGAAATTGGAAGTAACTAACAACATAGCCTGACAGGGGAAGTTGATGAGAAAGCAAGAAAATTAGAAAGCAGGAGGTTCTAAAGACCAATAAAGAAGAACAACTGAAATGTCTAAGAAGACATGTGTAAGAATGTCTAAGGCATATCTAAGACATAAGAATGTGTAAGAAGAATGAATGAAAGACTATGGCAAATGTTATTGATGTTAATTGAAGTAGAGGCTGAGAAATGAACTTCACATTTAACAACACTGTTGGTATTCCAAGAGAGGTTTCTGAACAGTGGTAGCAGCAAAAGGTACTGGTAACACATTAAGAGAGAATGGGGACAAACAAATTGGAGGCAGATAATAAACAGTCCATCTAAGAGGAATTTTTTTGTTTGTTTTAGTTTGTTTGTTTGCTTTTAAAAGGAGAAGAAAAATAGAGTAATAGCTGGAGAGAGTAAGTACAGTTAAGAAAGTTGTACTTAAGATGGCAGAGAATAGCATATCTATTGATGGGCATGGTCAAGCAGAGGAAGCGAAGACAAGAGAAGTGCTGTTTTCATGCTCTGAAATAAGAGAGTAGGAACAGACATATTAGTTTTTTCATGAGTTTGAGTATCTCAAGTAGAATGACCAAATTGAGAGTGTGATCAATGCAGGCATGTGGGAAAAGGTGCTGGTTTGCAGTGAGGTTCTGGTGGGTGTTCACTTCTAACTATTACTCTTTCTGGATAATGTCAAAGTCAAAGGTGCTAGAGATTGGTTTTACAACAAAGTAAATATACATAACATTTCTGAACTTTACACTGAAAAATGGGTAAGATAGCAAATTTTATGATATTTTAACCCTAATTAAAACTAACACATATATATGGAATTGAGAAAGATGGTAACGATAACCCTATATGCAAAACAGAAAAAGAGACACAGAAATACAGAACAGACTTTTGAACTCTGTGGGAGAATGTGAGGGTGGGATATTTCAAAAGAACAGCATGTATACTATCTCTGGTGAAACAGATCACCAGCCCAGGTGGGATGCATGAGACAAGTGCTCGGGCCTGGTGCACTGGGAAGACCCAGAGGAATCGGGTGGAGAGGGAGGTGGGAGGGGGGATCGGGATGGGGAATACGTGTAAATCTATGGCTGATTCATATCAATGTATGACAAAACCCACTGAAATGTAAAAAAAAAAAAAAAAAAGAAAATTTTTCTTTAAAGCCTCTTAACACTAAAATTGGAAGACAAGTTAATTAAAAGGTTTCTTATGTTGGTATTAAAAAAAAATAAAAATAAAAAAAAAATTAAAAAAAATAAAAAAGTCAATATTATCACCCAACAGTGAGAATGTGAAAGTGAAAGTCACTCTGTCGTTTCCAACTCTTTGCAACCCCATGGACTATGGAGTCCATAGAATTCTCCAGGCCAGCATACTGGAGAGGGTAGCCTTTCCGTTCTCCACGGGATTTTCCCAACCCAGGGATCAAATCCAAGCTTCCGCAATGTGGGCAGATTCTTTACCAGCTGAGCCATAAGGGAAGCCCAAGAATCCTGGAGTGGGTAGCCTATCCCTTCTCCAGGGGATTTTTCTGACCCAGGAATGAACCGGGGTCTCCTGCATTGCAGGTGGATTCTTTGCCAGCTGAACTACAAGGGAGGCAACAGTAAGAATCAAGGAAAGTTATCATAACTTTCAACAGAGAGGAGGTTTGAAAAAAATCACTGAGGAGAGTGAACAATGAACAGATAAGGAGAGAAAAATATGATTGCTACTCACCATAAGAACTCTACTAATACAACTATATAATGAGATCAGTCAGCCTGTTTTTCCTCCATCTCTACTCAACTACACAGGAAAATGTGCTATGGTGAGGCACTATAATGAAGAGTTAATTAGCTAGACTTGTGATAATGCAAAATAAGTATAACAAGGGATAGAATGATTTAAGTAGGCTGGAGACGTATACAAATGGCAACTATAAATCACTGCAAAAATTTAAACTGGGATATTAGGAAAGTGTATATATCCAAGTGGTGAGGTAGAAGTGGTAGACTCTGTAGTAAACTCGTGCTGGTACGGTATGAGAACTCTCTAGGTCACTGAGGGAATGAAATATACATGAAAGAGGTTATGGGTAGAGAATAAGATACATAAGTTGAAACAGTTGAGGTGACATCATTATTTGTAAGGACAAAGTTTCAGGAGTGCAAGGTAGAGTGGTGGACCACTGGTTAGAGGAGGAGATCAAAAGATGTGACCACAAGCCAGAACCAGGTAACTGGAAGCTCCCCGCCACCCTCCTACCCAAGCCCATTATTGGAATGTTCATTCTGCTTGCCTTTCCCACTTCCAAAAGCTGCCCTAAGGAAACAAGCTTGAAACAGAAATGTGGTATTGAAGCTACTAGAGTAGTTACGTGAATAAACTCAGTTAAGGTCTCTATATAAACTTTTAAGATTCTAAGGGGTGGGTACAGAATCTGCTTGTCTTGTAGCTATCCAGGACAAGCCTCTTAAGTAAGGTCCATCTACTAACTGGGAGTGATTTGCCTTATTCTTTAGCCTCTCCTTCCCCTCCTCTTGTTGGGGAGCTTGGTTTCAGGTTATGCCCAGAAGCTCAAAGTTGTTGCAAAGCAACTATATCATTAATGAGAGGTCAAGAAACTGAGAGACCAGGCTGTTGCAAGGTCAATCAGTAGATGCTAAAATCACCAGCAATTATAAAATGAGTTGTAACGAAAACAATGGCAATGAGAAGGAAATAAAAGTTTTTAGGCGGAGGTGCAATATGCTTGTCAGCAGAGAATTCCAACAGATTTAGGGAGTCTGAAGATGTGTGAATAAAAGATGGAGACTTCTAAAAAAGAGGAATGGAAACTCATTTAAAAATAGCAATGAAGAACAAGGAGGACTTCCCTCCCAGTTTTAGTTTCCTAGATAGAAAGTCCCACGGAGAAAAGCATGCTCTATTTGAACAGTCTGCATAAGGACTGTCCTCCAGAAAGAATCAGATTTCAATCACAGAACACGAACAGACAAGTCTGAGGAATAAACATTTATCCTATAAATGAATGCAAAGCTGCTGTAGTTGTGGAGTATGATCTCAAGCACAAACGTGTTTTTGTTTTTTAAATCCTCTCCCTGAACAATTGGGTTTTAATAGATTTGAAATGACAAGTTTCTGAGGCTAACATTCCTTACAATCTATGTCCTCTATCCTTGTATTGGTAAACAAAATATTTTAATTATTCTCACCCCAAAGCCTTTGTGCAAACTTTATCTGTAAACATTTTGGAAGCGATATTGCCTGTGTTCTTCTACTATTTCCTACAAGATGTTTATGTCTTGTATAAAGAGTAGCAGTTATATTAGTCTCATTATTCAAACAGAATGGTCATAGAATTTAATTAAAATTCTAACACTAACTTGGTGTAAAACTGTGGGCAACTCTAAAACTTTTGAGTTAAATGTTCTACAATGTAACTTAGTGATGAGAAAAATAACGCTCTCTTATACTTCTTTTTTAATAACTATAATACAATAGAAAAGTCAAAAACCTTATTTATATTGTGAGAAAAATATATAAAAAATGGAAAACAATTTTCCCTTATAACAATCTGCTTCACATTCAGTTATCTCAAAAGGACTTGAACTACAAAAATAAGGTTTATAATATAAGCTCTAGTGTTCTCTTGGGTAGGAGGCATACATAAACTATATTATAGGTTAAAAATATATATGAATATATAAATATATATGTATAAAACATACACATAGGATGTATAGATATATAATTTATATTTTATTTAAATTTCAGTTCAATGGGTTTGTAACAGATGCACTTTCGGTAATCTGACAAGTCCTCCAAGTGACCATTCTTAGGTGAACAGTGATAGGATCAGAGACAAGTTAAAAACTGTTAAATTCATGGAACATTTTGGAACACTATCCTTAATGTTTGTTTAATTTGAAATTACCTTCTTAAAGTGTAAATTCAAGATGGAAGACATAAGATGGATTGTCTCCAATCTTCATGATCTTCGTGAGTTATTATAAAACTTTGCAAAAATCAGGGGAAATGTTAATTTTTTTTACATAGTACTTGAGGAAGAATTTAACTCCCATTTCCAACTTTTTTTGTCTAGACTATTTTCTAATACACTTTTAACTGAAAACATAGGTATTATCTGATACTAATTTACTTGACTGAAATAGTTCATACAAACTCACTCTACTGAAAAAACAAATAACAAGGGAAAAATTAGAATTTAAAACAAAAACACAAATTTTGTACTATTTTATTCCTACTTTCACAGATCAGGAAAAATATTACTTCAAAAAATAGAAAACTGAAACAGTTCCTCTCATGTTGGAAATCACATATTTTGTCTATAAGTATAATTACTCTCTGGCTTGTAGCTTGTAAGAAAGATGAACTTTGAAACATTCCTAAAATGAAAGCTTGGCTATAAAATTATAAAGCATGTTTGAAGAGCCTTAATCAAGTAGTTGTTCAAAGTTTCTAAGGTTATACAAGATTTCTGCTCTGTATAAAATCTGAAAAATGACAAATTAAAAGTGAAGCAAAAATTCTAAGGAATGTAACTGACATTTAACAGCCTTGGGTTTTCATTGTCTAGAAAAAAATGATATTAAATTTAATATCAAATGGAATACATAGTACTTTATAATTAGATGACTTTAATTCAAATACCCAAATAGAACATTTTAAAGTAATAAAACTGTTCTACAGAAATGCAAGATTTTTATTCATCTCAAATTTTCATCTCACAAAATAATGGGGCTTCATTTTTTTAAAAAAAAGGATATTCTGCATTTTCTACTATTTATAATGATACATGACTGAGGGAATAAAACTTCATTTTAAATCAACTTTATTATTCTATTTAAAGCTTATTAATTGGATCTACAAAGATACTAGATTAGACAATACTTTCTATGCTTTGTTCTTCTTCTGTGTTAGCTTTTAATAAGAAGAGAAGTCTCTAACTTCAATTAGTGCCTTCTTGTTACCATGAGTAAGAGTTGAACATGTGTAAGAGGACAATGTCCTTGGTTATGTTGAAATAACAAAACGGAATATAAACCTGTGTCCTTGAATCACTTATCACCAACAAACCCAAAGGAGAGCAACTGCTACTGCTTCCATCCTCTCTTAGGGATTCATCTTATTAGAGCATGTCCATTAGGAAATTCTGCTCTTTTTATTAACTAAAATCCAACTGAGTAGCTTTCTTAGCTACTGAAAAATTCGTTCACATTGCCATAGGGCATAACCTAACCACGGATGCCATATCCTATCATAAATTCAGGTCCTGCCCATACTTGAGGAGTTGACTATGTCAGGGCATAGGTATTTGAGGAGCAGTGTGTGGGAGACTTAAAACATTAATGAAATAAGCTTCAGTTTCTACAGATGCCATACAAAACAATGTACACTGCAAGCTGCACTGTATTAATCACTTTTCATCCTAATAAATTTACTTTAAAAATGATATAAATGCTTACCAGATACCATGAATCATCTAACTTACCAGGATTTTAGCACCTAACAACATAAAAAAGGTCCCTGATCTATTGAGGAAATACCATTTTCACACTAGCAAGTAAACTAGACAAAACAAGTTTTGACACATTTCATGAAGACAATGAGTTAAGGAGAGTTATAAGGCAGTGACTGTAGTTGGGGGTGTTAGAGGAGGTCTCTAAAGAAACACACCTGAAACATTAAAAGAGGAAGGAGAAGGACTTCCCTGGAAGTCCAGTGGTTAAGTCTTCGCCTTCCAATGCAATTCAAAAGGCAATTCATTTTGTCAAGCTCAGGTTTATAATTTCAAGGGCACACTGCTTGAGAAAAGACAATAGATCAACAAGGGAAAATTGAATTTAAAAAATCCAGTGTAAAAGAGAAGCAGAAAAGATTAAGGAGAGGTGGCAAGAGTACAGAGAACCATACAAAAATGGTCTTAATGACCTGGATAACCATGATGGTGTGATCACTCACCTAGAGCCAGACATCCTGAAGTGAGAAGCCAAGTGGGCCTTAGAAAGCATTACTATGAACAAAGCTAGTGAAGGTGATGGAATTCCAGCTGATCTACTTCAAATCCTAAAAGACGATGCTCTTAAAGAGGTGCACTCAGTATGCCAGCAAATTTGGAAAGTTCAGCAGCAGTCACAGGACTGGAAAAGCTAAGTTTTCATTCCAATCCCAAAGAAAGGCAATGCCAAAGAATGTTCAAACTACCATACACTTGCACTCATTTCACATGCAACAAGGTAATGCTCAAAATCCTTCAGTTAGGCTTCAATAGTAAGTGAACGAGAACTTCCAAATGTATAAGTTGGACTCAAAAAAGGCAGGGGATTGGCTAGCAAAGGCAGAAAAGGCTATCAAATTGCCAGCCTCCATTTGATCATAGAAAAAGCAAGAGAATTAAAAAAAAAAAATGTAAAGCTGCTTCACTGACTACACTAAAGCCTTTGATGGTGTGGATCCCAATAAACTGAAAATTCTTAAAGGGATGGGAATACTAGATGACCTTGCCTGCCTCTTGAGAAATCTGTATGCAGGTCAAGAAGCAACAGTTAGAACCTTATATGGAACAGACTCGTTCAAAACTGGGAAAGGAGTCTATCAGGGCTGTACGCTGTCAGTCTGCTTATTTAGCTTAAATGCAAAGTACATCATGAGAAATGCCAGGCTGGATGAATCAGAAGCTGGAATCAAGACTGCCAGAAGAAATATCAGTAACCTCAGACATTAACAAATGCACATATAGTCAAAGTTATGTTTTGTTTTGTTTTTTTCAGTGTTCATGTATGAATGTGAGAGTTGGATCAAAGAAGTCTGAGTGCCGAAGAAGTGATGTTTTGAATCGTGGTACTGGAGAAGACTCTTGAGAGACCCTTGGACAGCAAAGAGATTAAACTAGTCAATTCAAAAGAAAATCGACCCTGAATATTCACTGGAAGGACTGATGCTGAAACTTCAAAACTTTGGCTACCTGATGGGAAGAGCTGACTCACTGGAAAAGACCCTGATTCTGGGAAAGATTGAAGGTAGGAGAAGAAGGGATGAGATGGATCCATCTCAGAGGATGAGATGGTTGGATGGCATCACCGAATCAATGGACATGAGTTTGAGCAAACTCCAGGAGATGCTGAAGGACAGGGAAGCCTAGCATAGTGCATCCATGGGGTCGCAAAGATTCAGTTACCAACTGAACAACAACAACTGAAAATTTACTTTTCAAATGTTCAGTAATAAAAATATATAACATTGTCAGAGATTAAATATAAAACTAAGGAAACATGATGACAATTTTTTCCTAAAAATTTAATATAATATGGTCACAATTACCTCAAGAACCATTATAAAGAAATGCTACACAGTACAACTAATGCTCTTGCACCAAACTTGAATGGCTGTTTGACTGTTCCAGTCTGTGTCTTTAAGAGTTACATGACAGGGTCTGAAGCTTAGACCTGACTCCTGAAAATTCACCAGAGAGTACGTGCTGCCCTTCAGAGAGGGAAGAGAATTAGTACGTTTCTAAAACGGCCAGGTGAACTTCTCAACAGGATCAGGCAACTTCTGATAAAACTTAAATTGACGAAATATTTAAAAAGTTAAACTGATAAACTAGTTAATTCCTTTAGAAAAATTATCTGCACATCTTGTTATTTTCATTAAGTAATTTTTCAGGTAAATATCAGGTATCAATCTCTGCCAAATCTTTACAGGTTAGAAAGCATAAATTGTCAATTAATTAGAACACTTGTATATTAGAAACAAGTATTCCCATCTCCTCCTCTATTGTAAGTTTCTAAAGGCTTAGAATAAATCATATTCATCTGTACTTCTCAGGTGCTAGAATAGTGCAATTCTGGTGAAGAAGTTCATTAATGTCTGATAACAAGTGGAAGTGAAGAAGAGAAGGAAGAGATGGTGGGAAGAAAAAGGAATCAAATAATTAATGCATATCCCTTGAACTTCCCTGGTGGCAAGATGGTAAAGCGTCTGCCTACAATGCGGGAGACCTGGGTTCAATCCCTGGGTCAGGAAGATCCCCTGGAGAAGGAAATGGCAACCCCCTCCAGTATTCATGCCTGGAAAATCCCGTGACAGAGGAGCCTGGTAGGCTACAGTCAGTCCATGCGGTCGCAAAGAGTCGGACACGACTGAGGGACTTCACTTTTCACTTTCTACTAAAGTTGTCTCTTTCCACACATTATGAGTGTATCATGCATAGGTGATGGATACAAGTAACTTAGTACCATCATCAATGTTGGAGAGTGAATATACTCTGCCCAGAGACAGAGGGCACAGCAAAGTAGTAGAAAGTCCAGTCCAGTAATCCTGCAAGATTCCACAGGGACTACTAGTGCTACTACATACACATAGAAATGATTTATTTTGGAATCAATGCCTCTAAACATCTACCACAAAACACATAGGCACACATATTTAAATAAACACACTACACACATTACACACATGCACAATGATTTTGTTCTACTATTTAGAACAAATTCTTTTAGAATTTAGTAGGGACATTTCACTATTTGGGGGAAAAAAAGGAATTTATGATCAAGTCTTCCTTCATCATGTAGTACAAAGAACATAAGCCTCAAATCTGATGGTTATCATTTTCCTGTGTCATGACTAAGTCATTTAACAATCATGAGTTCCAACTTCCTCATGTGTTCTAAGTGAACACCATATTTGTGAACTTGTGTAGTTTAAATCCTTCTCCTTTTCTCATCTCCTGCTATTCTCATCTTGAACCAACCTGTCTGAATATGCTGTCTCCAGATGCCAATAGTCTGCTAGCCTGGTGCTTTGGGAATACTGAAGTGGAGAAATCTAAGCTTTTATTTGCAGGGATGTACTTAAATACGTAAAAGTTGATTGAGGAATCATTTAGGCTAATATCTAAGGCAACTATTTTGTGGGTAAATCAAAGAAAATAAGATTGTACATTTCTGTAATACTACACTCTTAAATGTTATTATTAAATTAACTTAGCTTCCAAACAAAGCATGTATGTAAAGTGTACTCAAGCACTGAAGCAAATTTTCATAATTTCTGAAAATGTAATCAGATCTACTCTTAAGGGAGGTTCAATGTTTTAAGCCATATTCTTCTGTTATTAAATTATTTCGAGAAGGACTGGCCATTTAAGTTATTTGAAAATTTAGTTTTTACATATTAGAAGAAATTACATTTGCTGTATTACCAATTTACTGAATGATAACCAGCTTAGCAAATTTAAAAGTTGATTCATCGTGAAGGACTTTGTTTATGATTATTTTCCATTTTATTTTCAAAATAGGAATAAGAGAATTGCAAATTCTAAATGTGTGCCTTATATTTCATCCTTTAGTTTAGATGGGATTTTAAAGTTTTTTGTAAAACAGAAATAATACGTCCAAGTTGTTATCAATATTAACAACTATTCCGTCTATTCTGCCCCAGGTTGTGGTTTAAGCAACAAAGATACAATAGTAAATGCACACACACACACACACACACCCCTTGCCTCCAATTCCAGCTTGCAGGGAGACCCTCCAGCCGCAGGTATGCATACCAGTGGCCAGGGGCACGCTCAGCTGCTTGTGACACCACATGCTAGCTCCCTGTCCCCTTTCCAGGCCTCCACCACCGGCAGCAAGTCCCGCCAGCTGCATCTGCTCACCCCCGGTCTGATTCCCAGCACCAGCCTCCACTGTCCCGGGCATGTGGAGAGACGCAGCAGCCACTGAAGTACATCAGGGTCCCCACAACCGCCAGTGAGCCTGCAGCTGGCCCCAGCCCCTGCCCCTAGCGGGACGCCCAGCTGCAGTTGAACCCAATGGCGCAAACCCAGGGACTAGAGGGAGGACTGAATGTGGGCCCCCAAGCAGTTGTGGAGGCTGTCAACGTGCACTCAGGATCTCTGTGATCACACACGTGGAGGAGAGGCCAGTGAGGTCAGGGCAGCAGGGAGCAAGTGCACGACTGCAAGGGCTGATGTCAAGGGTGCGCCAGGCAGGGAGGGTTGCCTGCAGGCTCGCATCCTGCACTCAGCCAGCCGCTGAGGCCTGGGCTGCTGCCCTGTGGATCTGAGGTCTACCGAGGGCAGAGGGGGCAAAGCAGGACTGGGGACCCAGGTGGCGGGCATCTGCCAACACAAATACCCGTGGGGTGAAAACGGACGGAATCTGCAAGGAGTGGGAGGCAGCCGTGCTGGAGCCGGTCTCTCAGCGGCAATAGCTCCGGGGGTCCTCTGCAGGGCCGGACACTGGGAACCCCAGCGCCTCCTGTGTGGCTGCTGCACTTCCTCCTCTTGCTAGCTTCCTCTGCTTGACTCAGCGTCGCTGGTGGCTGGGTGGGGCTAGACCAAAGCAGGTCCTTTGAGTGGTGCCCTGCAGGCCTGGAGAAGCTGGTCTCTCATCTCACCCTCACTTCCGCAGCAAGGGAAATCTCTTGAAGCTGGCGAGCTTCCTTTCGGCACTGAGCTGGCCAGCCTAGGAGCAGCAGAATGCAGGAAACATGAGGTAGTTCTTCCTTCTTTATTTCTGTGATGTTTCTCGGTGTTTTCTCGTTCTACTGGCTTGCTGAAGTCAATTACGTGGGCTCTCCCAAAGAATTTTTTGTTCATGAATAGTTGCCGAGTGATTGGTAGCCATGAAGGGCTGAGGCTGGGGGTTTCTTTCTTTACCACCTTGGTGACATCACTCCCTAACTTGACCTTGGTTTTTTAATCTCTTTGACATAAAGTATATTTAATAAACACAGACCTAATAACTTTGCTGACATGGATAATAATTAAAGAATAGATAATAAAACCAAATATCTTAATTTTCATGGTTTTATTGTGTTATAGATATGGCCCTTGAATATGTACAATCATTTATGTTTATCTAATTTTACAAATAGAAATAATATTCTCAAGCATTGTACCTCAATATTTATCTGAGTTACCTAGGTTTAACTATTGCAATAATAACCCTCTCTTCGTCTAGGTGTTTTACAAAAGTCTAGGAAATAACCAAATTTGCTTAGTTTCGGTACTTTATCTTTGACAAACACAAACTGTTCCCAAATATTTCATTTATGAAGTTTATTTTGAAAAGCCCCAATACTGCTGATACTTATGTAACTCTATGTTTCATTCTTGCAAAACCCAGAAGGCACTAGAGAATGACTGCAATGGATCAAAAACATGAATATTTCAGTACTTTAAGGACTCCTTCTCAGCATGCTGTAGAATATAAAACAAAGTGCTGTTTACACCATGTCAAGGAAAAAAAAATAGTAAGTATAGGATTCTCCAAAGTAAAGCCAGCCAATTCCAAATTTTTTCTTAATGAAGAGTTACTATGAGAATATAATGGGGTTAAGGAAGATGACCAAACATTTGGATCTAACATTTTGATCTAACATTTTTTATAAACAAAAGAAAATTTGGGGATCATTTGGCAGATTTAGGAAAGGGAATATCATGACCCCAACTGAAGTGTTGGGGAAAACTGGGCCGTACATTTTTCAATGAGTTTTGCACATGCACATTTCATACCTATTATGTTTGTTAATAGATTCTATTAACAGACTTGACATTTAATGGGTATTTAAATACCTGTCTAATATAAATACCCATCTAATATAAATACCCACTAACATCCATTCCCTTAAAGATTAAAATGATAAAAAATATTGATAGGCAGAGTTCCAAAGAATAGCAAGGAGAGATAAGAAAACCTTTTTCGGTGATCAAGGCAAAGAAATAGAGGAAAACAATAGAAAGGGAAAGACTAGAGATCTCTTCAAGAAAATTAGAGATACCAAGGGAACATTTCATGCAAAGATGGGCTCAATAAAGGACAGGAATGGTATGGACCTAACAGAAGCAGAAGATATTAAGAAGAGGTGGCAAGAATACACAGAAGAACTGTACAAAAAAGACGTTCATGACCCAGATAGTCACGATGGTGTGATCACTTGCCTAGAGCCAGACATCCTGGAATGTGAAGTCAAGTGGACCTTAGGAAGCATCACTACGAACAAAGCTAGTGGAGGTGATGGAATTCCAGTTGAGCTATTTCAAATCCTAAAAGATAATGCTGTGAAAGTGCTGCACTCAATATGCCAGCAAATTTGGAAAACTCAGCAGTGGCCACAGGACTGGAAAAGGTCAGTTTTCATTCCAAACACAAAGAAAGACAATGCCAAAGAATGCTCAAACTATTGCACAATGGCACTCATCTCACATGCTAGTAAAGTAATACTCAAAATTCTACAAGCCAGGCTTCACAATACATGAACCGTGAACTTCCAGATGTTCAAGCTGGTGTTAGAAAAGGCAGAGGAACCAGAGATCAAATTGCCAACAATCTGCTGGATCATTGAAAAAGCAAGAGAGTTCCAGAAAAACATCTATTTCTGCTTTATTGACTATGCCAAACCTTTGACTGTGTGGATCACAATAAACTGTGCAAAATTTTGAAAGAGATGGGAATACCAGACCACCTGACCTGCCTCTTGAAAAACCTGTATGCAGGTCAGGAAGCAACAGTTAGAACTGGACATGGACCAACAGACTGGTTCCAAAGAGGAAAAGGAGTACATCAAGGCTGTATATTGTCACCCTGCTTATTTAACTTATATGCAGAGTACATCATGAGAAACGCTGGGCTGGAAGAAACATGAGCTGGATCAAGATTGCAGGGAGAAATATAAATTACTTCAGGTATGTAGATGACACCACCCTTATGGCAGAAAGTGAAAAGGAACTAAAGAGCCTCTTGATGAAAGTGAAAGAGGAGAGTGAAAAAGTTGGCTTAAAGCTCAACATTCTGAAAACTAAGACCATGGCATCCGGTCCCATCACTTCATGGCAAATAGATGGGGAAATAGTGGAAACAGTGGCTGACTCAATTTTTCTGGGCTCCAAAATCACTGCAGATGGTGATTTCAGCCATGAAATTAAAAGATGCTTACTTCTTGGAAGGAAAGATATGACCAACCTGAAAGTGAAAATGAAGTTGCTCAGTCGTGTCTGACTCTTTGCAACCCCACAGACTGTAGCCTACCAGGCTCCTCTGTCACAGGATTTTCCAAGCATGAATACTGGAGTGGGTTGCCATTTCCTTCTCCAGGGGATCTTCCTGACCCAGGGATTGAACCCAGGTCTCCCGCATTGTAGGCAGACGCTTTACCATCTGAGCCACCAAGGAACCTAGACAGCATATTAAATAGCAGAGGTATTACTTTGTCAACAAAGGTCTGTCTAGACAAGGCTATGGTTTTTCCAGTAGTCATGTATGAATGTGAGAGTTGGACTATAAAGAAAGCTCAGCGCCAAATAACTGATGCTCTTAAACTGTGGTGTTGGAGAAGACTCTTGAGAATCCCTTGGACTGCAAGGAGATCCAACCAGTCCATCCTAAAGGAGGTCAGTCCTGGGTGTTCATTGGAAGGACTGATGTTGAAGCTGAAACTCCAATACTTTGGCCACCTGATGCGAAGAGCTGACTCATTTGAAAAGACCCTGATGCTGGGAAAGATTGAGGGCAGGCAGCGGAGGGGACGACAGAGGATACGATGGTTGGATGGCATCACTGACTCAACGGACATGGGTTTGGGGGAACTCTGGGAGTTGGTGATGGACAGGGAGGCCTGATGTGCTGCGATTCATGGGGTCGCAAAGAGTCGGATACGACTGAGCTACTGAACTGAACTGAAGTATGATTTTTGAGAACCATGAGAGCTCACTTGTTCTTTTCTTGTTTTGTTTTTTGTTTTCTTTTTTTTTTTTTTTTTTCTGATTGGAAACCAAGCAAGAAATAGACTGTATTAAAAATCACGGCAAACTCTATTATAGTTTAAAACAAGATGGATAAACAATTAGTAATTCCTTACCAAGAACACCTAAAGATAATAGAATATCACTTCAGAAAGATATTCTATATAGTCTCAAGATAAATCTAATAATCATATATAAGAGCAAGGAAAATGTTAAGTATATATTAAACACCAAAAATAACAGAATAAAGATCACAAAAGGAAATGCCTAGATTGCAGTAATGATTCAACATGGAATCACTTTATCTGAAATAACATGGAATTTTCTTTTCTGAAGATATTCAGTCCTAAAATGATGGAATAAGGGCTATACATAAAGATCGTCTCTTAGCCATAGTGCTTCAAATCATCTTGTTGCTAAATAAATGGACAGTCTTGCTAATAAATTATTTAAGTTATCAACAACAACAAAAGTGTGTCTGTGTGTGGGAAAAAGACTTGTTTCTTCCGCTTTCTAGACAGCTGCAACACACTGCAGCTTTCACATTGAAGCCAGACCCGCATAAATATCCTAGCTTCACTAAAATCATCAGAGAACAAATATGCAAAAAAATAAGAGAAATACTGATAGAAAGTGATCCACATTTAATAAGAGATTAGAGACCTATGGCTCTTCTTATCACTGGAAGAACTCTGAGAAGAGGAAAATCTACCAAACAGGGAGATGATAAAAATGCTGAGAGAAACCCCTCTTAAACAAATCCTTCCAAAACATTTTTCTGGGCACAGAAAGCATAGTTAGGACTGAACAGAAAGAAAAACTGCACCTTGAACAGAAAGCTGACCATAGGGTATACAGCATAAAGAAACATAGAGCACAAAACGGAGACTCAGCAATAAAGCACAAACGGGTCTACTGAGTCTCATCTTACCTCTTATTTCCCATGGAAGGAAATATTCTGATATCACTGTTAAAAGTATTTGAACGTATTAGTAAACCAAATCAAAGTAAACATTCAAAAACATCCCAATCCTGTCCAATTAATGATCAGATTGATTCAGTTCCCTACTCAAGTAATCTGGCTCAAGAAAGGGTGTGCCATTTTAAAACGTTGACAATATTACCCTAGTTCCACAATACACAGGAATAAATAAGAATATATAACACATAGTCATAAGAAAAGCAGTCAGTAGAAGCAGAAACAGATTTCCTTGATACTGATGTTCTTAGAAGGTGACTTTAAAGTAATTAGAAATAAAACTACCAAAGTACATACTAAAAATTGCGAAAAAATGTATATTATGATACAGGGAAGTTATCAGAGACAAAGAAACTAATACAAAGAATAAAATGGAAAAAATGTTAAAAAAATCATGAATAAAGAATTCACTGATGAATTTTTAAAAATGTACTGAAAAGTAGAAAATTGAAATTGAACTAATAATTTTTAAAAATCTGTTACAAAAAAGTTTTTTTTTTTTAATGGCTAAAAAAGAAAATTGGAGATCTCTGATGGAATGTAATGCGGCTTAATATAAAACTGGGTTGCCAAACAGGAAAAGAGAGAGAAAATGGGACAGAAGAAATAAAGACATAACAACTGAGAGCCTTCAAAAACTGACAAAAGACATCTACACATTTGTTGAAGCTGAGGAAACTCAAACAGGATAAATAAAAACACTGCCCCTGTGATGGTTCATTTTATATGTCAACTTGACTAGGTGAAGGGATAACCAGACAAATAGTAAAACATTATTTTTGAGTGTGTCTTTGAGAGTGTTTCCAAAAGAGATTAGCATTTGAACCAACAGACTGATTAAAGGAAACTATTCTCCAAAGCGGGAGAATACACTGACAATACCTCCAATACACTGACAATCAGACAACAAAGAAACAGAGGAAGGGCGAATTTGCTCTCTGCTTGAACTGGAACACCCACCTTTTCCTGCCCATGGACATCAAGATTCTGGTGCCCTGGTTCTGGTGCCTTAGGATTCAGAAAGGTACTGAAACCATTGGCTCTTCTGGGTCTCAGTACTTTAGATTTGGACCAGAAATACACTGTTGACTTCTGGGGGTTTCCAGCTTGCAGTCAGCAAGTCATAATACTTCCCAGTTGCCATAATCTTAAATGCAAAACACTCATAATAAATCTCTTTCTATATATGTATCTTTATATCTCTCACCTATCTGTCTATATCTACCTTCTATCTCCGATTGTTTTTCTTCAACTGGAAATCCTGACTAACATACCCAGTAATAGTGGTACCTGCAGATGTATACTGTTGCCAAAAATCATTAAACTGATCAATTCAGATATTTGCACTTTATTTCATGAAAATGGTCGTTTTATTAAGCGGATGATAAACATGAAGGGTAAAATAACATATAAACTCATTAATATTATATGCTCCCATTAGTTGTTTTGTTTATTTGCCCAGTCATGCCCAAATCTTTATGACCCCATGGACTGCAGCACACCAGGCTTCCCTGTCCTTTACTATCTCCCTTGCTCAAACACATGCCCATTGAGTCGGCGATGCCATCAAACCATCTCGTCCTCTGTTGTCCCCTTCTCCTTCTGCCTTCAATCTTTCCAGCAGCAGGGTGTTTTCTAATGAGTCAGATCTTTGCACCAGGTGACCAAAGTATTGGAGCTTCAGCTTCAGCATCAGTCCTTCCAATGAATATTCATGATTAATTTCCTATAGGATGGACTGGTTTGATCTCTTCACAGGCCAAGGCACTCTCAAGAGTCTTCTTCAACACCACAGTTCAAAAGCATCAATTCTTTAACACTCAGCCTTCTTTATGGTCCAACTCTCATATCCATACATGACTACTGCAAAAACCATAGGTTTGACTACACAGGTTTTTGTCAGCAAAGTGATTCTCTGCTTTTTAATATACTGTCTAGGGTTGTCATAGCTTTTCTTCCAAGGAGCAAGCATCATTTAATTTCATGACTGCAGTTACCAGCTGCAGTGATTTGGGAGTCCAAGAAAATAAAGTCTCTCACTGTTTCCATTGTTTTCCCATCTATTTGCCATGAAGTGATGGGACTGGATGCCATGATCTTCATTTTTTGAATGCTGAGTTTTAAGCCAGCTTTTTCAATCTCCCCTTTCACTTTCATCAAAAGGCTCTTTAGTTCCTGTTTCTTTCTGTCATAAGGGTGGTATCATCTGCATACCTGAGGTTGTTGCTATTTCTCCCACTATCTTATCTTGATTCCACCTTGTGCTTCTTCCAGCCTGGCATTTTGCATGATGTACTCTGCATATAAGTTAAATAAGCAAGGTGACAACATATAGCCTTGACATACTCCCTTCTCAGTTTGGAACCAATCCATTGTTCCATGTCCGGTTCTAACTGTTATTTGTTGACCTGCACACAGATTTCTCAGGAGGCAGGTAATGTGGTCTGGTATTCACATCTCTTTCACAATTTTACAGTTTGTTGTGATCCACACAGTCAAAGGCTTTAGTATAGTCAATGAAGCAGAAGATGCTTTTCTGGAATTATCTTGCTTTTTCTATGATCCAATGGATGTTGGCAATTTGATCTCTGATTCCTCTGCCTTTTCTAAATTCAGCTCCAACGTCTGGAATTTATCTGTTCACTTATTGTTGAATCCTAGCTTGGAAATTTTTGAACATTACTTTGCTAGCCTATGACATGAGTGCAATTGTGTGTTAGTTTGAACATTCTTTGGCATTGCCTTTCTTTGGGACTGGAATGAAAACTGACCATACCCCCCTTACCATTATGTAATTTCTTAATTCTTAGAAGATAGTTAAGTTCTACAGAAAAATGACTCAGAAAATTTAAATGACACTGAAGGAAAGCAGAGACATTACTTTGCCAACAAAGGTCCGTCTACTCAAAGCTATATTTTCCAGTGGTCATGTATGTATGTGAGAGTTGAACTATAAAGAAAGCTGAGCACTGAAGAACTGATGCTTTTGAAATGTGGTGTTGGAGAAGACTCTTGAGAGTCCCTTAGACTGAAAGGAGATCCAACCAGTCCCTCCTAAAGGAGATCAGTCCTGAGTGTTCACTGGAAGGACTGATGTTGAAGCTGAAACTCCAATACTTTGGCCACCTGATGTGAAGAGCTGCCTCATTTGGAAAAGACCCTGATGCTGGGAAAGATTGAGGGTAGGAGGAGAAGGGGATGACAGAGGATGAGATGGTTGGATGGCATCACCGACTCAATGGACATGAGCTTGGGTAAACTCTGGAAGTTGGTGACGGGGTCGCAAAGAGTCAGACTCGACTGAGCGACTGAACTGAAGGAAAGGAAATTTAGAAGGAAATGTATAACAACAATAGTCAGTGAGAGGTGGAACACTGTGATGGGAGTTACTGGCACTCTGGAGTCAATGACAGGCAACACAGCGTTTATAAATAAATCCTCTAAGGGTGAAGCAGAGGGAAATGTGAATGAGACAGACACAACCAATCTATTAATATTTCTATTCTTTCACAGACATGCTCTGCCAATACACTGAGATATCTGCCCAGCTGAGTCTTTGATGAATTAATACAAAGATTTGTTTGTTTAGTTGGTTGCTTTTTCTTGAATATTAGTAGATGTCTATCTTCAGAATAAGCAAACATGCACCACTTTGGTGCATCCGGTTTTCCTGGATGTTTAGATTTGAAGGGCCTGTATGTAGAGTGGTTGCACTATTATAACCTTGATCTTATTTTCCAAACAACACTGTTGAATAAGGTATTTATGAATAGCATAATTTATGTTCTTTCAAAATTAGAAGAACTCAGGTGTTTTTGGAATGCACAACCAATGTACTATATACTTCAAAGTACACGAGTTAATTCCTTTTTTTTTTTTTTGCGAATATACAAAGTGGATATTTTTCTTGTACTTTAATGGAGGCTCAAAAAATCTACAAAGTAGTTATTTTTCTTGTATTTTCATGGAAGCTATTAACATATCATCATTGCACTATGAAATCAGATTAAAACAAGAACTTCATTGGATGATTATTTTATCCTAGCCTAATCACAAGTAACAAATAGATGCCAAATATCAGAAGGAATGGCTTGAGCAAAAACTATTGAGATATGTCTCTTTACACTGTCCTCCATCATAGCAAGTTTTAGATTATTTTGATTTTGAACAAACATAACTTAATTGATAATTTTTAATAAATGTAACTTACTTGAAAGGCATGGGAAAGAGTCTTCCCGTACCTTTTCAAACCAGATCATAATATACCAGTTTTAAGACCATTTTAGATAGCCACAGCCTGAACTGGAAAATACATATCACATCAGATCTGTGTATTGAAAAATACAATTTCATATTGTATTTTTTCCTCTTTTTTGAAAAATCTATGAGAAAATATCAGAATATTATAAAATTACTAGAGGTAAGAAGTGACTAAGTTATTATAATTATCTTAAATATACACATATATACTGTTTTACATAATACCTGGTTGTATATTATCAATTTGTTATAGATTTCTCCATACTTAGTATAAAAGAGATTTCAAATGTTTTTTTCTAGCAAATATCTAAAATAAAAGCTTTCAACAAGTTCTCTTATGTTATTTCAGCATCTCAGGTCCTGAAAATACTACTATTATTCCAATGAATATTTCAATGGAAATGAATTGCTAACCTCTAGAGTGAAAAGAGTCTGTAAAGGATATAAAATGAAAAAGGGAAATTACCAGCTTAGAAGAGAGCAGTTTCAGACAGTCTTATAGTGGTATTAGTAATTCTAGTGTCATTATAAAAGAAAATGCCAGCACAGTGATAATATTGTTTTTTTTTTTTTTAAAGACAGTGAGGACTGCAGTATTTCATCTGAAGCATGGCTCCTTGAAACTCAAGTTTAAAATGTAAGGTCACAGATACTATTAGGTACCTATTGGGTTAAAGACATTTTTGTATTCTATACTTGCTTTTAGTTCTAGATTTATAGAGAAGAAATAATCCACTTACTATTTTGCAAATAAACAGCTAAAAGAGAGCAACTATTTTGTTGCTTAGCCAATACATATAATCTTCATTGTCTATTATGCTACTTCTCATAGCCTTCTGGTTGCTTTTACTGAAAGTTCAAAAATCAAAAGAAAAATAAGAGACTGGAAAAATAAAAAAGGGTTCTGAAACTTGATCGCAATACTTTTTTTATTATTCTGCCAAAAACTAAAAAGTTTTAGCAGTCCTTTGAGGTAAGAATCTTAATGGGGAATATATCCATCACTTTTATCTGTGCAAATATACTATGCATTATGGCTATTCTAAGTTGCTGGAGGTTATAAAAAGCAATATGCAGGATAAAGTAAAACTGAGTTTTATTCTATTTCAATTTTGCTCTCTACCTTTTTAATGGTATGAATAACTTTTTCTTTTTCTTCAAGGTTTTTTTTTTTTCCTATCTAAGAGGATAAACAGCCTAGTAAGAATGCCTCAAAGGCTTTTTGTTTTAGAGATCATAAAGCAAAACATGAAGAAAAGATGTGAAGTAAAGATTAAGAACTTGTTTTACAATGTTTAACATGATGTTGGTTAAGGAATTTTGAAGATAACACTCTAATTCATCTAGAAATAACAGCAATGAGAAAATGGTTGTACATTTTTGTGATCTAGATGCAGTTAAACACATGATGGTTTATTACATACTTGAAGAGCGTGGTTTATAGAACTTGCTGGTGAGGAATTAATTTAAAAAGCACTGTAGAATAATAAAGTGACTATTGGCTTTTTATAACTAGTACAAGGAGAAAAGCAAACAAAGCAAAGCTTACAGCACTGTAACTAACTTTTCTTTCAAAAAAATAAAATCAAATTAATTGTATGTTAATGAGTAGTTCATCTCCATTTTATCTATATTAATTAAGCAATCACATAAATGTATTTTAGAAAAAGATAGTTTCTCTGACTTTTAGGAAAACAAAAATAACATAAGAGACTCTCATTTAAAATTTTTCAAAATATTCTACAGAAAGTTTTCAAGCTATTCTTATGTTACTACTTAATTTTAAGTCTGTTTTAAATAAACTGCTTCTACTGATCCTGGTTTTATTTTTCCTGGATTCAGTATAGTATTTTTCTTTCATAATGGTTCAGTTCAGTTCAGTTCAATCGCTCAACCCCACGAACCACAGCACGCCAGGCCTCCCTGTCCATCACCAACTCCTGGAGTCTACCCAAACCCATGTCCATCGAGTCGATGATGCCATCCAACCATTTCATCCTCCATCGTCCCCTTCTCCTCCTGCACCCAATCTTTACCAGCGATGGGGTCTTTTCCAATGAGACAGCTCTTTGCATCAGGTGGCCAAAGTATTGGAGTTTCAGCTTCAACATCAGTCCTTCCAATGAACACCCAAGACTGATCTCCTTTAGGATGTACTGGTTGGATCTCCATGCAGTACAAGGGACTCTTAAGAGTCTTCTCCAACATCACAGCTCAAAAGCATCAATTTTTTGGCACTCAACCCTCTTTATAGTCCAACTCTCACATCCATACATGACCACTGGAAAAACCATAGCCTTGACTAGACGGACCTTTGTTGGCAAAGTAATGTCTCTTCTTTTTAATATGCTGTTTAGGTTGGTCATAACTTTCAAGGAGTAAGCGTCTTTAAATTTCATTGCTGCAATCACCATCTGCAGTGATTTTAGAGCCCAGAAAAATAAAGTCAGCCATTGTTTCCACTGTTTTCCCATCTATCTGCCATGAAGTGATGGAACCAGATGCCATGATTTTAGTTTTCTGAATGTTGAGCTTTAAGCCAACTTTTTCACTCTCCTCTTTCACTTTCAAGAGGCTCTTTAGTTCTTCTTCACTTTCTGCCATAATGGTGGTGTCATCTGCATATCTGAGGTTATTGATATTTCTCCCGGCAATCTTGATTCCAGCTTGTGCTTCCTCCAGCCCAGCATTTCTCATGATGTACTCTGTATATAAGTTTCATATGCATAATGGTAACATAAGATAAATTATAATAAGTCAATCTATATCCTAGAGTTTGAGAAGTGTATGCATGTGAAGTGTGTGTGTGCCTGCTTGTATAATGTTTTGATAATTTCATTTGCTTTTTGAATGAGACAATTTCCCATATATTTTCTAACCAATTATTACATGTATGAGCTTACATAAGCATACACACACATCACTGTATACTTCTATATGTAATTATATAAGAATATAATAACAATATTAAAATTTTAGAAGATTTCTTATATTTTTAAAAAACTGCATTATGACTATGAAAACCTGGATTACAAAGAACTAAAAAAAATAATTCAAGAATTCTAAAACATATTGTTTGGCTTGTGCAATGCACTCATTCGTGAGTGTGTGTCTGTCTGTCTGTCTGTAGATGCATAAAGTAGCAAGAATTATAGGACCTTAAGGTCCACAAAGATTCAGTGGAATCTTCTTAGAATGGATTAAAGATTTAGATAAACTTTAAAGGCAAGTCCTTAATCTTCAGAGTATTCTAAAGAAATCTAATTGGTGCCTTATATGATTCCCCTTCTTCAGGTCTACTCTGAGAGTCTTCATACACAGTATTACGCCAACAGATGATACCAACTCAAATTTCAATTTCCCTTATAGAAGTTTAAATTTTAACTGCCACCAAAGCTATATCCTAAATGGATGCTACTGCATATAAGTTCTGTGTATGTGTGCATGATTGGTGGTGGTGGGGGGATGTCACAGGGCCTCCCTTATCCATAGCATCATTCTGAAAATAAAATTAACTTTTCCTTCTCTCATTTTTCCTAGTCATAATTAGATATACAGAATACTCTTCTGACAGACTCACTTGATTAGTTGAGATACCATCTGTTGTACCTTGCACAGACAAAATGTAATGTCTTAACCTGTGACCAAGTAATATCTCAATCTTATTCCTGATCCCCAGTATTATGTGCAGAGAGTCTTAAAAACAGTTTAAATACTATTGATATTCTTTTAGGATAAGGCATGAATAAGAGAAGATTACTTAGGAGGAAAAAGATGATAAATCTTCCCTTGGGAACATATGAGTAAAGTCATAAAACAACTATCCTATTTTATTCATCTATTTCATTCATTCAATCTTACTTTTGTTCAACAAATGAGTGTTAAGTACTGTATGCCAGGAATCTAAGTTACTGAGACTCTTACATGGTATGTCTTACTTAGAAAAGTCCTTATATATTTTAAGATTCAAAGATTATAAAATTATTAAATTTATCTTTTTAACCCATCTAAAGGTTATCAAGTACATGATATGAGGCAGAAATACAACACTAATTATTTATTAGAGTTTTAATTTTTGTCTATTTGATTTTTATTTTAGTAAAATGGATAAGAATGTTATTCCTAACCATTTGTTAAGTATCCTGTCATTTCTCCACGTATTAAGAAATGCAATATTTATGAAACACTAAAGGTGATATGTTATGGTAATGGGCTCAATTTCCAAAGCCAGATTTTCTAGGTTCAAATTTTGATAATATTTATAAGCTAATTTGCTCAGGTTATTTAATTTTTCTGTACTTTCATTATTTTAAAAATGATAAAAAATAGTTTTGCTATTTAGTTTTTTTTTATGTGGTTTACTTAGCATTTAAAATATAAGAGCAGAATCTAATATAAAAGAATCAATTAATTACTTTTATTCCTGGATTCACAAATATTCCTGGTTTATTTTATTGGGTTTATGCTTCTATATCTTTTATCTACTTGACTGTCTTGTATTCAACCCATGACAGTCTTGTATAAAAAGCACGAATATACTGTTTTTTATAGACAGGGCTTAGTTCCCCACCTCCTTCTGTTTCCCCCCTCCCAGGGGGCAAATTTATTTGCTATTTAGTCTATTTCCACCCCCAGTAAAACAATTATCAACTCAACTACCATTTTATATTTACATCAGAATTATGTACTAATTTTTAACAGAACTCACATTTCTCAACGTTAGTTTCTGAGATGTAATATGCTTCAAATTAGTCCAGACATGATCTTTTGTCTTTTAATAAAGTTTTGCTCTTTTAACAAATAATACACAATTATTTTACTAATTTTAGTTTAGGCATTTGATAATTTTATTTTCACATCAAATGAGATAATTTCCCACATATCTTCAAATTAACTATTATAAACATACTGGAAATTCCATGTTTTTGCTTATATGTATTTAAACATGTTATACCTTCTCTTTAGATTTACAGGTTTCCCCATTGATATCTTAAATCTGTGAGTACAGTGTTTCCTCTGAGCACTTTAGATAATTCAGTGTGTGGTAAAGCACTCTTGGAATTTGGGTAGGATTTTATTTATACATATCATTTCCTCCATTTCCCAATACAATACCTATTTTTTCCAGCTTTCTTTAACTTAGCTATGATTCAGTTTTCATATTTGCCTACTTAGAAAAAAAAGAATTGCACATGTGCCTCCTAAATCATTTTAAATGTGATGGACAATTCACATGTGTCTACACATGACACACAGCCTGGGTTCCACCATGATCCTCCAGGGAACTGACTACAGAGATATGGCATAGCAGTTTTCAAAGAAATGTTGTTGTTTAGGCACGAAGTTGTATCCAACTCTTCTGACCCCATGAACTATAGCCCACCAGGCCCCTTTGTCCATTGGATTTCCAAGGCAAGAAAACTAGAGTGGTTGCCATTTCCTTCTCCAGAGGATCTTACCAACCCAAGGATTGAATCTGCATCTCCGGCATCTCCTGCAGTGGCAGGCAGATTCTTTACCACTGAGCCACTAGGAAAGCCCACAAAGCAGCAATACCGGTAAAATGAATGAACTTAGACAATTTCAGAAGAAAGTTTATATTACATAAAATGAAATCTCTATGAGAGCTGTGTATTTCTATTGACATAAATTTATCTATAAAATGGAAACTCATTCATAATAATCAGGAATAAATTGTTCATAGAGACAGGATTTGCAACTTCACCTGGTTTATGAGATTTTTCCTTCCCTTTCAATACCATAAGATTTATAGTGTTAAGAAACTAAAATTAAATTCTTGTAGAATTACTGAAAGACTGAAAACATAAAAACTGCAGCTTATGAAGGTGTAAAAATGAGAAAAATAAAAACAATTAAATCATTATATGACCACTTTTGCTTTACCATAGTTTTATACCTATGGTGTGTATATATTTGGTTTCACTAGTTTTTGACAATGAGTATAACACTTAAGAGAACTGAATTCATTTGCTTCAAAATGTTAATTAGAGAGACAGATCATTTTGCTCAATAATTTTGTAACCAATCCGTATGTATTTGGAAAATATTACTTTATTTAATCCATAATTTTAAATAATAACTAATGCATTTTAAAATTTATACAGATGTAAATCATCTTACATTTAAACAAATGTTAATCATTAGAAAATCATCTGATTAATTCAGTGCTAAGCAAAGTCAAAACAGTAAAGAGTGCTTTGCTTTTTATATTAGAGTCATCCGTACATTAACTAACATGCTGATATCCTCCCAAAAATAGTATTTTAAAACCACAGCGGCTCATAAAGACAGAAGCAATTTTTATATCACATTTCTCCTGACAAATATCAGTTGTAGATGAATATCAGCCCTTTTAATATATACTCTAGATGGTGTGCTTAATAACAAAATCATGCTATAGAATTTACCATGATTAAAATCCACCAGACTAATCTCCTTAAGATCAAATCTCATAATAGAGAGTCAATGAATTGTGACTGCATTCAGGAGAGCAACTATTGCTATTTTGTGCTTCATATAAGCTAGAAATTAATACTAGACTTTCTAGGGCCCAAACATTCTCCGTTTTTAAATTATATGCATGAAGAAATTATGTGCCTTAACTATATCAAGAAGAAGGACTGAAAGTAATATACTAGATGTGTATAAGTGCTCTTTTTAAAAATTTCATTAATGAGAGAAATAAATTTCCCCCTTCACTTTACAAAATATCTGAACACAAAATCCTGAAAAATTTCCTTATTAAAGGACTTATCCAGTGAACTGAGAAGACCGACATAATTAAAAACTAAGAGAGAGAAGTGTCACAGATGTATAGGGACCACAAATACTCACACTGAACATCTTATGTAACTCATTTAATCTCCCTCATGATTCCTTTTTGGTCTCCCTAGTTGAATATGGTGCATAAAACACGGTAATATATGAATGAATTCTCAGTGTCTTTTAGCAGTTGGATAAACATTCAGGTTCTTTTGTTGTGTATTAAGATTGATGACCCCCCCCCAAAAAAAAACAGATTGATGGCCCTCCTGTGCTCACTCAGCCCCCAGTAGCTCTTACCAGAACTGTGGAAGCTTTTGCATCACTTTAACCTTCTCCTTCTGGCCCCTAGATACAGTCCTCATTATCTGTAATGCAGTCATCTTATCACTTGCCATTCAAGCGAAGATACCAAACTTTCAAGCTTTGGAAAATCACAGTTCAGAGAAAATAAAAATATCTCTAGCAAAGACCTCGATAGATGCTATTGTTACGGAAGGGTATGAAGGCATAACCAAGCCAAGAAAATATTCAGCACTGGAGCTTAGTAGTCAGTGCAGAGAAAGGTTTTGCATGTGAAATACAGTTCTGAGAGCGATAGAGGTGCTTCACAACAAGGGTCTCTCTACTGAAGACTAATATTTGCATTATTTGAATTTACAGGACTTAAAGTGGGTCAGTCAGAATTCTAATGTTTAGGAATGTTCCCTAAATCTGCTTATTTAACTTATATGTGGAGGACATCATGCAAAATACCAGGCTGGATGAATCACAAGCTGCAATCAAGATTGCTGGGAGAAATATCAATAACCTTAGATATGTAGATGATAAGACCCTAATGGCAGACAGTGAGGAAGAACTAAAGAATCTCTTGATGAAGGTGAAAGAAATAAGTGAAAAGATGGGCTTAAAACTCAACATTCAAAAAGCTGAGATCATGGCCTCTGGTCCCACCACTTCATGGCAAACAGATGGGGAAAAAATGGAAACAGTGCCACACTATTTTCTTGGCCTCCAAAATTGCTGCCGGTGGTGACTGCAGCCATGAAATTAAAACACACTTGCTCTTTGGAAGAAAAGCTATGACACACCTAGACAGCATATTAAAAAGCAGAGACATCACTTGGCTGACAAAGGTCTGTATAGTCAAAGCTATGGTTTTTCCAGTAGTCATGTATGGATGTTAGAGCTGGACCATAAAAATGGTGAGCGCCGAAGAATTGATGCTTTCTAACTGTGGCACTGGAGAAAACACTTGAGAGTACTTTGCATAGCAAGGAGATCCAACCAGTCAATACAAAAGGAAACCAACCCTGAATACTCAGTGAAAGGACTGATGCGAGAGCTGAAGCTCCAGTCCTCTGGCCACCTGATGCAAAGAGCCGACTCACTGGAAAAGACCCTGCTGCTGGGAAAGACTGAGGACAAGAGGAGAAGGGGGCAGCAGAGGATGAGATGGTTAGATGGCATCACACACTCAGTGGACATGAGGCTGAGTCAACTCCAGGAGATAGTGAAGGACAGGGAAGCCTGGCATGCTCTAGTCCCTGGGGTTGAAAGAGTTGGACAAAACTTAACAGTTGAACAACTCTTTTAAAATGTGGACAGAATTAGATATCCTAAATAAAAATATTTGAGTTTAATTTTTGTTTTTATCAATGATAATCCTGTGAATTATTTTGTTCAGTGAAATACATGTGTAATAGAGAACAAAAAATCTGAGCATACCACATACGAGATATGTCAAACTTAACATCTAAACATGGCCATGGAATTATAACTCTGATTCTAATTGTAACACATACTCTTTCATTGAGCTAGGCATTTGCTATGGCAGAAACAAATGACTGGAAACTTAAAGTATTCTTTAGTATATTTCAGGGCTGTACATACCACTGGTAAAAGAAAAGTGCTAAATTCAAATTTTTTTCTTTTTTTTTTTTCAAAATGGGAATGTAGGCAGGTAAATAATATCTAGCCCCATCATTTTTTAAAAATAACTCTATTGTGCTAAGAAGAATAATGCTCTAAAGTAGTTAAATATCTAGTAAGTATTATCAAACATCAGGCTCTATACTATGTCCTATAGTGCATCAACTTAAATTTAATCAAACATTCACAACAAATCAAAAGATAGGTATTTCATTATCCCAATTTGTAGATAAGGCAACTGAGTGAATAGTATTTCAAGGTTCCATAGTTTTGCCTGCATTCTAGTTCCTCTTTTAACCACTGCACGGTACTGCCTTGTATCTGTAGAGGACTAGTTACCTTAAAATTGATTCCAATGTCTGTAACTTACTTTTTCTCCACTTGCTGGAGACTTCCTTACTGGGAATAACTTCCTTACTGGGAATAATTTGTCTTGGGCAAATTTCAACCATAATTTATCCTCCAGGGGGCAATCTAACATGGCTGTTAAGAAAGTGCAAAAAAAAAAAAAAGAAAGTGCAGACCTGGAAATCAGACTGACTTGGATATGCCTCTTGACTCTTCAAAAATTTATTTAAACATTAGGAAAATCCTTTCCTTTAACCTTAGTATCCTCCTGAGTTGTCTCAGTGGTAACTAATCCACCTGCCAATGCAGGAGACACAGAAAACATGGGTTCAATTGCTGGGTCAGAAAGATCCCCTGGAGGAAGAAATGGCAACCCATTCCAGTATTCTTGCCTGGAGAATCCCATGACAGAGGAGCTTGGCAGGCTACAGTTCCTGGGGTCCCGAAGAGTCAGGCATGACTGAGTGACTGAGCAAACAGACATATTAAAAAAAAAAAAAAAGCTTAGGTATATGAAGTGAAATATCCACAATTACACAGATTGTAATTTTAAAAAGGAAAAGCCTATGTTAACTGGTTCTCAAGACAGTTTGATTTCAACTCAACAATGCTTTGGAAATAATCTGTAAATACTCCTAAATTTTCAAGTCCCTAAATAGTTTACTATTTTCAGCTACATATTCTTTTTGCCTAAAATGTCTTGAGGGGACAATTATCCCCCTTTTAATGAACTATATTATTAGAGTTCATATGTTTGAGGTCACTGGAGATGCTCCAAACATTGTTATTTATAAAATGCTGAAAAGTATGTTTCTGGCAATAAGAGAAGATGCAACTCTTGAGTAGTCTCATATTATTCTTGTGTGCAATTTTTTTCACGTCTTAGTGTTGCCGTAATTTTCAACTGAAACTCAGAGTAACCCTCAACATTAGCATTACAACTAGGTTCAGACCTCAATTGTCATTGCCACATTTATTCCATCAACCAAAATCCTTTCTTACTCTTTCTTCCTCTCTCACATTTCTGGGCTTCACTCAGCATCTCCTTCTATGAGCACCCTCAATCACAGATTATGAGAAAGTAAACCATACTCCTTTGCAGCTAGGATTCTGAATATAAAGTTGGTTCCAATGAGATACACTGAAAGGAGACTTGGATGATTAATTAACACAGAGGCCATATTCTCACTGCCCTTTTGGTGACTGAGTGAGGTTGAGACATTCATACTGTGAAGTGACAGAGACATCCTCCTAAATCTACTCACAGGTGCTGCAGCTCTGTGGTCACAGAACCAGAAGCACAACTGGAATATCTTCTCATTTTCTGTATTAAATTCTTTTCTGCTTTAAATATTTAATGATTTTTGTTCCATGCACTGAATTCATGCTGATACTTTCAGATAGTCTGTCCCCATAATCGCCTAAATACTTGTTCACACTTTCTAAAGAGACATGCAATTGACAGTTGACACGCAAATCCCCCTCACTCATGTCAGTGGTCATGTTTCTTCAATAGGTGGTTCTCCATCCATATATGCACTAACTCTGTGCTTACTCATGTACTTTTTCATAGTATTTACCCAGAAGAAGGCTGGAAAATGTTCATATTTTTCTCATCTCACAGTCTGTTTTCTTCTCTAATTTTTATCAAGGTAACTTTAGATATGCATAATAACAATGAATCTTCTTTACCATGTTTTATTTTTCCTCATTACAATTATCTTTTGTTAATGTCAACAAAACACAAACCTTCAAAATGAGCAAATGTAATAGATTTAAAGCTGTGATGAATTATGGATTTAATAATTTCCCTTGTCCCTCTACTTAAATTTCCCACCACTTTTTAAAGCAATGTATGTATGTATGTGTCAGTATCTCTTATCTGTTTTTGTATTCTATTACTATCAATCTAATTTAAAGTCTCGTTAACTTTACATTGAAATGTTGCCTATATCTCTAGTCTTTCTCCTTGTCTTCAACCTCTCTACTCCAAAACTGCTAGTAATGCCATATTCTGAAAAACTCTTAAGGCATTGCATTGTGAGATCCAACTCACATTGCCAATAATACTTCTAGCCATCTCCATTTACTCTAATCATATTTAATTTTATTTTTCTATATTGATTCTATACTTGTAATGTCTCACAGGAGTGTAATCATGTGCATTCCTCCATGGCAAATGTAATCTATACAATACACATATATTAAAACTATCTTAGACATTTACCATTCATATTTTATTGTCTTGTAACTCCTTTATGATATTTACCTCCTATTTTAGTATTGACTTTCTATTGATTCTCTAGGCTCATACAGACCAGGAAGTCTTCCATGGCTCTTCCACAATAATTCTAAATTTCATCTGAAATATATTAGAGGTTAATCCCTTCTCATGTTTTATATCATCTTGCCTCAATTATCACATTGTCCTATTAAATTCTAAAGTGTCTCAATAGATGAAACAAGTTATACTCATTTTGTGCTTTGCAAAATTCTCACTTCTTTCTGTAGCATTTTGTAGCATACATTCAATTCACAATTTTGCACTGGCTTTATGGTTTCAATGGCTCCATTTACTTAAAATAGTGTTTCTAAGACCCATTTATCTGTTAAATAAATTTGTCAACTGCTTATTCACAAGTTTAGCCTATGGTCCCTGTTCTATTTGAAAATTAGGTTCTGAGATAATTTATTATGAATTTGGTAAACCTTTTCTATTGTGTTACTTTGGTGTATTTTAAGAATTTTAAGAATTTTATGTCTCCTAAGTTGCTGATTAATTTCTACCTTTTATGATAGACAGCTTTACTGTAATATCATGTAAACATAAGCAAATAGATCGTTATTTAATAAACAATGAATTCAATTTTTAGCCATAAGATTCATCTGATGTATTTAATAAAGACTTCTGGTTAAATCTCTGGGAAATGAAAACCATATTTCCATCAACTAACTAAAGGAAAACATGCAGAAATTTATGTAATTTGTGCTAGTTTTTACTAATTAAAACACTACATTACTTCCTGATTTTTGTAATGACTATTTAAATACTTTTTAAGATATTCTAAGAGATTTTCAATGTTGCCATCTGCTGGAAAAGTATCATATGTGCTGTTATGATATATAGCTTTTAATTAGAATCTTTTTAAAGCATTATCTCAATTAATACTCTAAAACATTAAAATAAGAAGTTTATAAACTATTTCAGACATATTTCTATGAAATTATTATTATAGTGACTTTAAAAGTTAAGAAAAATTGTACATAGTCATAGGTCATTAGTAATCTCAATTTCTATTCTCCTAGATGTATTCGTTTCTCCAAATTTAAAAATACATACATTTCGGGACTTGTGTAACTCAGATAAATAAGATTTTTCTACCAGTAATCTAACTTCAAAATTATACTTGTAATCACCTATAGCCTGTGAAGCAAGCAAAACTGGTGATATCAGGCATAGTTAGACATCCATTTCTTGATCTGATGATGTAGAAAAACTGATCGCTCTATTTCCTCAGAAGGCACAGTACAATATATTGAAAGTTGTTAGGAAGTGACAGACTGTTTTTATAGTCAAAAGCTATTGGTGAATTGATATATTTTACAAATTAAATATGGAAGCTTTTAAAAAATATTCTATCTCAATGATTTATTTTCTAAATTTATATAAGGTTTGGGGTAACTTGGAATTCCTATACAGTATTCTCTTCAATTAAGTATAGAGCCATTACCACAGTTATCTCATGTCTATGATAGCTCTTTTACAGCAGATGGCAGTACTTGCAATATTATATTTTATTTTAAAAACTATTAGTATTCAAATAATTGAATTCAATAGATTTAAATATTTTAGCATTTGTTACCTGATATATTTATGAATTTAACATTATTAATACAATAATAATAACAGATAATACATCTTACTGAAATATTTAAGAAATATTTAAAGAAAAAAAAATGCTTATGTATTTAGTGCCTCAACAGACCTACCACTTGTTATGCAAAATGTCATGCTAAAACTAGCATTATGAATGGCATTATAAAATTATAGCTCTATAAGTATTTTAAATAAGATAATAATAATCAATAAATAATAATTAACATAATAGAACAAAACCTTGAAAATTTAATTTGGAATAATTCCACACAAATAAATTTCCATATGAATTAAATTTATCATGTTAAGAAACCACATTTTTTTCATATTTTGTTCACTTTAAAATAAGACGGTCTGTATACGTATACATCACCTCTAACTAGAATGCCCTATAGGACACTCATTCCAATTAGATAAAATGCAATACCAATAATTAGATGGTTGCAGTTAATAATTTAACTTGGGGCTTTTTAGTAATATATCAAATATCCAAACAAGAGCCATGATTAAACACACCTAAACTCCAAAGATACATCCTACTATTTAAATATTCCTAAATTTTACTAACCTGTAGATTAAAACAAGTCAGTTAGTTTTCCTTTTCAATCTAAGACCACTGTAATATCCCCCAGTGTTTCTACTGGTTTCTACAGCATCTCTCAGCATCAACATCTGACGCCCACAAGCCAATCTGATCATGGCAGTGTTACATGTACTTCTCCTTTTTGTAGCTTCTCATTTTTATCGCCTTCTCTGTTACTTTGAGGTAACCTCGTCATAATCAGGGGGGTGTTCTTCTCATGTTGAGTGTGCCTGTGCTATCTGAGCTCTAGAGGAGCTCTGTATTGTTTTTAGAAATGAGTACCTTTCTCTTCTGGCCCACACTTTGTCATATTTTAACAAACAAGCAAAAACAACAGTAAGACTTGTAAACTTTCCACCCAAAACTTTATCTGATGGAAATTTCCTTAAAGACAGCATCTTCTGATTTTGCCCATAATTCCTCCATGTGCATAAGCACAAATTTAGCACCCCCCAAAGTAAACTTAAAGGACTCATCAGGTTGAAAGTATTCAGTGCATCATAAGGAGTTTTCATTTTTATCACATCTTCTTTCCAGTCTTGGTATATATATTTATTTCATTCTGACATAGGCATATATTTTTGTCTACCAAAGACAAAACCTAAAGAGATCTTCAAGAGACATACTTCAATATACATAATTAGAAAACTTGAAATTCCCTTTATGTAAAACTGTAACTACAAGGGATTGAAGTAGTGGAATAAACTTCACCAAGTACGCATGCTCTTCATTCTCCATACTAACTTCTGATCTACACGTATTACAATGGCTATGATGGGAATGTTCCAATTAGACAAGACCAATCATTGAAGAAGTGCACTCGCAAGCAAGGCTCCTCAAATCAAACTGAATGGGATATTTATTTCCATTGACATTCAGAAAAGGCTTCCAAAAGACTTCAAATTTCCAAAACAGCTTAACTGAAAGATTCATCGTAAAAGATTAGTGCAAAATTAAAGACACAAGAGATACCAAAAATAAGAGACTATAACACTAACATGATTCCCACTACTCCCCTCTATCCTTCCATATTCTGTCTACAAATCTTCTACCTGAACGGCCTTTCCTCACTGAAGAAATCATACGCTGGAGACAGAAGTCTTACAACAGCAGCAGCTGCAAACCTGGACACCAAACCCTGTGCCTCCCCTACTTCACCCTCGCAGGGCTCCACCACCAAAACATTGGCAGAAAAATAGTGTCTTATTTTCAGTCAACTAGGACATTGGGAGAAAAAAAAAGACTGTCCTTGAAACTTTTGTCAAATACCAACTCGAACGTTCCCAATGTATCCTTGTACCCCATATGAACCATCTCCCAGGGTTAACAGAACTCAAAGGGATTCTCTGCTACCAGTATTTCCTTTAAATAATTAAGGAGAAGCTAAAATTAACACTGATGAAAAACCATGCCAAATTCTCTTAGTTAATGAGGCTACCTTCCTTACTTTAAACCCATCTTATTTTGGAGACCTTAAGATGGGATCTTAAGAAAACCAGAAGATGTCAGCAAAGAGTGAGAATTTTTACCAAAGTCAGCTCTCTTGAATCTCTGTAGTGTCCAGTTGAGGGACGAAGATAAAATTTCACATTGCCTGGTATTGGTTATTGATTCTTCTCTCTTCCAGGGATAAATATTCCATTCTAGGGAAGGCTAAAAAGATTTCTTGTTTGTTTCATTTTGTGTCCTGAGAAGGTGGCTTGGCTTTCTGCTAACCTGGGACACTCAGACTGTCAGTTCTTACAAATGCAGGCACCTCAACCTTCCGGCTGGGGATCCAAAGACATGCCAAGGAAAGAAATGTGGGTTTGGCACTAACTGTAATCAGGTATGGCCTGACAGGAATGTGAATTTGCTTTATTTGCAGTGTGGGTCCCATGGACTCCTGTCAGTTCTCAGGTTTAAGTCTTTTTGGCTCTTTGGAAGTGGCTGTACATCTTGGAAGGGTAGTATCTGTTGCATCCTCTCTAAGGACATCTCTCTCACTTATTGGGTCATTCAATACTTCCAGGAATATTTGTTGGCTGTTCCAGCTAAAGCTGGCCAAATTAGGAGCTGATACAAAAAGCTGATTTTTTTTTTAGGCCTCTTCTCTAAGAAAAAAATGAAACTATTAACCCAGAGGGAAACATTCCAATGGCAAGCAACTCTTAATCTAGAATGTAGGTATTATCTGATTTCTATCTTAGTTGAAGGACTTCTCTCTGATGTAAAGAAGCAAATTGAAGAAAATGCAATTCAGGTTGTAACCCAATTCTTTGAGGAGTTAAAAACATCTGTCCTACAAATTGCAGACAACTTAACTTGTATAACTTGTCTGAAAAACTGAGACTGGAAGAACAGAAAAAAACCTGCCTATTTTTTTCTCAATCCTAAAACCTCCCCTTGAATGTACTGTAAAAATTCTGTGCTCCAGAAACAAAGATCCTTCTTAGAGGAACTTTCATTCTTTCTTTGTGTCTCTGAGATGCAAGTCTTCTCTAGGAACTAAGAGATATTTCTTCAAAGAACAAACTTCAGAAGAAAAAAATCCAGACAGAAATCTATTCAGAAACTAAGCAAATGAAAAATCTTTGAAGTCTTCTCCATAAATATTAGAAAAAAAGTTTATATCATCTGAACAGGTAACCATTATTTATTCTACCTGACAGAAACTCAATTTAAATACAACTGTTCTTTTGTAACCTGGTGACTTTTGCATTATTGGTTTTTTTCCATGGCTAAAATATTAAAAGGAAAGCTGTAAGACCTCTGTTCGTGTCTGTGTGTTTACATATGTCTACATTCCTGTGTTATAGATGCATATTTCTCTACCTTCAGTTAGTATTACCAAAATGAATTTATAAAGAGCACCACTTCATTGGCTTAAAGAATATTAAGCATTGATTTAAATATATAATCAAAGTGTCCCTCTAAATGCTCTGCTTGATCAGAAGTATAGTATATCCAGGGTGCCAATCCCCAAACACCAAGCCAAATCTAGGCTTTCTCACTGCAAACAAGACTGACTGTGTACCCTCAGCCAATCAGGTATTTTCTATTTTCCCTTTCTTTGTCTTTATTCTTTGTTCTACAAAAATTTCCTGCCTTATGCCGAATTTTGCAGTTTCCCAAAAGAAGACTGTTCACATCAGGAAGTGTTAAATAAAATTGTATCACCTAAGTTTCTTTCTTTATTTATAACAGAGATAAAAGCTCAATCTTACAGATTTTCTCTACCTCTTCCTTTCCAAGAGGGCATCTATCTGTATAGGAAAAGGGTTATGCAATCTGTGCCAATGGGGAGAGTACGACTTAAATATATGATTAATCCACCAGATTCCCTTTGATTCTTGTCATGGATTATCTCACCTATTCCATTTCTACATTGACTTTTAATGACATAGTTGGTTCTATTTAGCTTTTTAGAAGGCATCATGCAGGAATTTACTGTCGCAGTCATGTGATTTTAATAGAAATATAAACTTTTCCTATAGCCCCCAACAGAGATGGAAGTAAAAGACCCTGGCCTTTGAATTTCCATTTAAATTTTCTAATACATCCCTCCATGCTCAGAAGAAGGTCATGACAGATTTGACTAGGACATGTCCTTCCCTATATTCTCTCTTTTTTTTTTTTTGGTTTTGTTTTGTTTTTTTCATTTATTTTTATTAGTTGGAGGCTAATTACTTTACAATATTGTAGTGGTTTTTGCCATACATTGACGTGAATCAGCCATGGATTTACACGTATTCCCCATCCTGATTCCCCTTCCCGCCTCCCTCCCCACCCGATCCCTCTGCGTCTTCCCAGTGCACCAGCCCTATATTCTCTTTTTTACTTGTCAGATATTATTTTTGTTTTAAGTCTTCTTTTTCCCCACTCTGTATCTCCTATACATTCTGTCATACTTATTTCTGCTGTAGAATTTCTTATATACCTTCTGGAGCTAAAATGACATAATAAATAACACAGACAAGTATTTACTTGACAACAGAGTGCACATCAAATCAAACTGATATTTAATTGGAGCTCAGGTGTAAAAATTGAGTTAAAGTTCTTAGCTGATATCACATTATCATTTAATTTTAATATTGTAACACACTGTTAAAATGTGACTTGCTCCAAATCACTTTTGACTGAGGTATCAGAACACCATGATAAGTAAATATGGCAAGGATCCCATTCCCAAAACAAGGTGGTACTTATCATACATAAGACAAACAATAAAGGTGCAGAAATCTGTTTTCAGACCACAGTCATCATAAGCCTTCAGGTATAAGCGTACATTCTGAAGGGAGAGATAACTTCTTTGGAAAATGTTGTAATTCTGTGACATTTTCTTAATTTCCATGGAAAACAATTTCTTAATTCCACAGAAAACAATTTACTTTTTTCTAATTTGTGCTGAGAAGGGGCTCAAGGAGACCACTCATAACACGTGCCCCCTGATTTTGAAGTGATGGACATGGACATGGGCCAAGCACAAACCTAGATGCAAGTTGAAGACTATAAAAAACAGATCTCTAATGACAGAGTAAGAGAAGATAACTACATGAACAATGATTAGAATGTCCACAGTCTTTCAAGGACATCTCTCCAAGAGTTGCCATGAACCAAATGTTTTGCTAAGAGGGAACAAGGAGGTCTGTAGCCATTTTAAAAGTTCTTTGCCCTTAAAAACTTCTTGGAAGCATAAGACCAGAAGAGACCTCAGAAAGAAACTGCAAGAGGAAGAAACAAAAGTATGAAGCTGGAGAAACACAATTTTCCATATCACAGAGAGTGTAGTAGAGCAGGAACATAAAATATGTCACAATTTGCACCTCAAGTTACAGGGTCAGCTTTAAGCATCTGAAAATGCCAGAGGAATAACAGATCACTTAACATCAATGAAGTTCTGCCTTTCCTACCAGTGAAAGTGAAAATGAAAATGCTAGTTGCTCAATTGTGTCCAACTCTTTGCGACCCTATGGACTGTAGCCCACCAGGCTCTTCTGTCCATGGGATTCTCCAGGCAAGAATCCTGGAGTGGGTTCCTCTTTCCTTCTCCAGGAGATCTTCGCAACCCAGGGATTGAACCCAGGTTTCCTGCATCATAGGCAGATTCTTTACCATCTGAGCCACCAGGGAAGTGACCTGTCTCTACTAGGCCGATCCCAACTGGCATGCATCCAAAAACAACATGGTCTCCGTGTGTGAATGGGGTGGTGCACAGACACACACAGAGACGCTGTTGTTTCTGGATGCATGCCAATGGTGGCCGAGTAAGTGGGGTTCTATAGAGGTATAAAGAAGCTCAACATCCTTTTTTCCAATTTGGGTTCCTAAACGTGAAGCAGTCCCAACTAAATAAGAATAAATAACTTTAAATAAAATTTAAGCTATTTAGTGACTCATCTAGAGAGAGAAGAGGTTTTATACACAGACAGAAGAGTGCCAGGAACCATAAAACCACCACCAGTAATCTTGTGTGGCCATTGCACAGGTCAACTTTTCTGGTATTGGAGGTACTGTCTACTCCCTGGGAGAAACAAGACGGGGAGTGCAGAGGGATGGATGACAGCTGGCCAGTCAATCTGTACTTTCAACAGCTTACCTGTTATCTGATGTCCACCCAGACCTAACACCCTCAGCTAAGGCTGCCAATTTCTGCATCTTGGGGAAATGAGCAGGCAAAACTCTTAAGTGAAAATGGAAATAAAGCAAGAACAAAATTTCAAAGCTTTCACTCAAATTAGTCTGCTATGCCCAAAATTTTCCATCCTAAGATGTCTTCTCCTGGACACAAATTGGGGAAACCCATGTTACCTTAGGCATTACTCAGGGTTTTGGGGGTTACAAGATCCACACTTACACACCATGTGCATAGTTTCTCCAGAGTCAACTTGGGAGTAGACAGCCTTCTCTATGTATTTCTATTGCTAAAATTCCTTTCATGTACCTCTAATTTTAAAACTTTACCATAAAGGAAAACACTAACCTGAGGGGTGGAAGGTCCTCAGGATCTTAAATCTCTTCTTGGATTGTGCAACACAGGCTAACCTTAAAAAAATTAGAAAAAGAAAAAGCCTACCATGCAGGTTTTGTAGCCTGATTCATTATGTGTTTTCAAGTACTTCAGCTCTAGAAGAAAACTGAAAAGAGATCTTCAGTTACATACACACCTGGCCATGGTGTTGTGAGGATATGGAATATACAAAAGCAGCTAATCTTCACTGGGTATAGATCACAAGCTTAGTTTCCTTCCAAATGTTTAGCAATGACAACTGCAATTATAAGACTCTCATATTTCATTTTTTTTTCACAAAAAGCACCCCATTATCACAAATACATACACACAATCAAGCCATATTATGACTCATTTTCTCATAAATGCCAGCACAAAAATCAATTCTATGTGGAGTATTAAATTCTCAAACAAAACTATGTCCCCAAATTACAAACCAACCATTTTTTAAATTTCTATTTTCTATAAATCATCTCCTAAAAGTACATGAGAACTTCATTATATCTTAAAAATCACAAGAAAGAGTGCAGACATGACTATTTACTTTAGGCTTACATCACCCTTCCACAGTTATAAATATAGTTACATAGATGGATGTGAGTCTTAAGGACTATGACTCCCTCCACATCATATCCAGAGAAAAGTATCACTAGTTGATTGATTTCATGTTCTATGTTATTTGGTATTTATTTAGATTATTGTATACGCCCTTCTTCAAAGGTTAAGCAATGAGTTGAGAAAAGAGGGGTAAAGCAGCAAAGATTTATGGTCCTAACGTTTTACCTTTTATATTTCTCATCATCCTTCATGGCAGACACAGTTTTCCATAGTTTATTTTTTTTTTCCTGGTCTCAAAGGGAATTTAATCATACAGTCTCCCAACTTGAGGTAAAATAGGAGCATGGCATGTTTCATCAGAAAAAAAAAAGTAACAACTGTTCTGTGACTATTAATCAAAGAGAATACAAGATAGTACCACTGTTATTTAAAAACTAAAGCTCCAATACTTTGGCCACCTGAAGCAAGGAGCCACCTCACTGGCAAAGAACCAGTTGTTGGGAAAGATTGAACACAAAAGAAGAGGGCAGCAGAGGATGAGATGGTTAGATAGCATCTTTAAGTCAATGGCCATGAATTTGAGCAAACTCTGGGAGATAGTGAAGGACAGGGAAGCCTGGTGTGCTGCAGTCCATGGGGTTGCAACAAGTCGGACATGACTTAGCGACTGAAGAACAACAACTTTCAAAAATCAATCAGTCAGGTGCAATAAGCAAAATGTACTAGTGACTGCTGTCGTTGTAAGCCACTCAGTGGTGGCCGACTCTGCGACCCCCATGGCCTGTAGCCCACCAGGCTCCTGTATGCATGGGATTCTCCAGGCAAGGATACTGGAGTGGGTTGTCGTTTTCTTCTCTAACTAGTGACATATAGTTTCTACCAAATATCTAGTTCATCCAGACCTCCAATGTAATGTAGTGAAAATGATATATACCACTTCTGGGTCTGCCTTATAGTGCTCTGGCAAATTTTCCCATTCTCTCTCTTTTTCCCTATTTCCATAACTAGAAGTGAGGGACTTGAAGGCTTTAAAATTTGTAACCACCACAGTGTACAGAGGTAGGACCTTTTAATCACTGTGAAGAGGACAGATTCCTGGCTAGAAATAACTGCACTGGAGTGCATGCAAGCAAGACATTTATTTTTATTATAGGAAATTAAGATAAACTGGACTATAAAAATTAACTAGAAATTCATATGGGGTTTAAAATAAGCTGTAATGGGAATATTTAAACAAACAGGGAGACTGGAATGCAGACTGTAGTCAGAGAGATTAGTTGTGTGCTGGAATTGGCTTGACTGTGTGATTCTGTGCTTCTTTTCATAACTCTACACCCAATAATTTCAAAATATTATCTTTTAATTAGATGGTCTGGGAATATTTATGCCAGACAATTTGGCAAACAGCATGTACCAAGTTTTTTCTCATTATTTTTGTTGTTGTTGGTTTTTTGTTTTCGTTTTTGTTTTGTTTTTTTTTTTTTTGGATTTGTATGGTTATTTCCCAGGATGCTGAATGTTAAACTATCAAATCACTAAAGAGTGTTTCATACTTAATTAAATTCATGTATTAAAGATGAGGCATTTGATGACTGTGACAAGGAACAGTATGTGACTGAGGAAGTGAATAGCTGAAGAAGAAATTAGAAAAATTTATTAGAGGTCTGCATGGTAGAATGATAGCTATACCATCACAATGAAGATTTAAGTGGAAAAGAAAATGGGGAGGCAGTTATTTCTTTCAAAGGAAGACATGATGAATCCCTGGCAGATAGTTAGATTGCTGGAAGGAGCTAAGGAAGAGTGGGTAAAGATTTTGACCCTTGGGCTCAAAGGAACAAAAACTGTTACAAAGAGGTCAAGGATTACATGACCAGATGTAAAATGGGAGCAAACAGGTATAGTTTAGCTTTCACTATGTTAAACCATTATATATTTCTCTACATATATTTCTATAAATAACATATTAATTTCATTATGAAATACATTTCATCAGATTACAAATACTTTTATGTATTTTTCCCCTACCTAGATTAATCTGGATTAATTTAATTGCTATATATCTCTGTCCTTTGATAAAAGTACTTAGATTTTCTACTTATTTAATCTTCAAATTTCTGGGTTTTTTGATTTGTCATAAACATAGAGAGTATTAAATGTTATCCATTCAAATACCTACCACAAACATAATTTTAGGAAATAGCTTATAAAACACTTAACAGAAAATAAAAAAAACATTATATTCCTTTTAATATCTATGTTATATTTTCAGAAAGAAAAATGCTTGTAATCATGTAATATATTTATATGATCTATGGTTTTTTGTTTGTGATTTTTATTCTTTATTATTAGGAAATTTTATTTAAATTGTATTTAGAGTCTGTCAATTTATTTATGTAGCTACTTAAAAATTATATGTTTAGTTACAGCAATTTCTTATCCTGTAAATCTTTGAAATTGGAAATTTTCCCCTAAATTTTAATTTTATAATGGAAGAAAATCAGTATTCCAATTCAAATTAGTATGGATGCAAACATTTATCATTTGGGATAACAGAAAAAGTTTGCATTCTTCTTTTTTTTGTAATACTTGCTAGATAGAATGAATACCTAAAACAATTTTATGATAGACATATAAACTTTCAGGAGAGCAAATTAATGATATAAATTATTAGTATTATCAGTTTAATGTCTAAGAGTTAGGAGTGGAATTTTTAATATAACAATCACAATTTCAACACAGAATAAAAGAAAGCTTATGAAAATTTTAATGTATTCTGATGTTTTAAGTGTATGCTGCTGCTGCTGCTAAGTCACTTCAGTCGTGTCCGATTCTGTGCAACCCATAGATGGCAGCCCACCGGGCTCCACCATCCCTGGGGTTCTCCAGGCAAGAACACTGGAGTGGGTTGCCATTTCCTTCTCCAATACATGAAAGTGAAAAGTGAAAGTGAAGTCGCTCGGTCGTGTCCGACTCTTTGAGACCCCATGGACTGCAGCCTACCAGGCTCCTCTGTCCATGGGGTTTTCCAGGCAAGAGTACTGGAGTGGGTTGCCATTGCCTTCTCCGTTTAAGTGTATAAAGACAGTCATACATCTAAGTAAACATATGCTTAAACAATTTTCATTAGTGTTTTCTAACAGCAGAGGGAGATATTGAACTACAAATTTAATGTTTTTCAATACACATCTTTTGCAGAATGATTTGTAGGCAATTAGACTCCTATTTTGAACTTAATTTTCCTGAGAAAATACAGTCTTTATTTTATTAATACGTCTTTTCCCCAGAATCTGTTTCAAAACCAACAAAGTCCTTTAGAAAACCTGAATATCCATTATGCCAATAGGAATATCACTGATGTTTTACTTAAGTAACTCACAGTAAAACATTAAATAATACCCATCTTAAGCATGTTATATGTTATCAGAACTGCTTGGTGCAGTAGAGAATGGCTTTTTTACCCTGAGCCAGACTGGAATGGCTGTCTCTGTTATTTACTAGCTGTGAGACCCTCAGCAAGTTATTTTTCTTTCTTAATATCATTTTCATTATCTTTAGAATGAGAATAAAAACATTTTCATTTATAGTGCTGCTGTGACAATTTTTTAAAATTTAAATACAGTAAGTGCCCAGTAGTAATCTCCCATTAAAAACTGTCAATATATATTTATTAAATTATTATCATTACTATTTTTAGAATTTGAGAAATATTTATTGAAGTAATGAATACATGAAAAACATGCAATTATGCAATCATCATATGAAACTAGATTACCTAAAACATTTCTGAAACTCTGCATTTATACTGTATAATAATTTGTATATGATAAACACAAATGTGTCTGATATGACTTGAATACTAAGCATGCAATTTACATGTTTGTGTCCTGTACAGTATAGTCATTCTAGTATAACATTTCTCTGTGTTTGGGGTTTTATTATAATAGCTAATTATTCATTTAAAGATTTCAGTAAGTGTGATCAAAATGAAACTATAATTTTAACTAATATATTGGCAAGTTATGTTGTATTAGCCTGGTCACTGTTAGGAAACAAAAGTCATGCTGCTGCTGCTGCTGCTGCTAAGTCACTTCAGTCGTGCCTGACTCTGTGCGACCCCGTAGACGGCAGCCCACCAGGCTCCGCTGTCCCTGGGATTCTCCAGGCAAGAACACTGGAGTGGGTTACCATTTCCTTCTCCAATGCATGAAAGTGAAAAGTGAAAGTTAAGAAGCTCAGTTGTGTCCAACTCTTAGCAACCCCATGGACTGTAGCCTACCAGGCTCCTCCATCCATGGGATTTTCCAGGCAAGAGTACTGGAGTGGGGTGCCATTGCCTTCTCCGACAAAAATCATAATAGACCTAAAACACACACACACATATTAACTAGCAAAATGCTCTTTTTTCCAAAATTCATGTTCCTTTATGCCAATAAGTAGGTATATAATAGCAGACTTCAAGAACTACCAGGTGTGTGACCTGATCGTCTACGGAAATATCCAGTGCATAAGAAGAAAATAAAATATTTTGGGAGGACTTCTAAAGTATGAGAGAATTATTTTTATAATAGGCTTTTTGGGCTTAGGAGTCTAAAGTATAATCCAATACGTTAAAATTCATATAATAAGGCATTACTCTGATATAAAGTCTTTTATTTTGTCTTCATGAAAGTTAACTGGAAATAGTTAACTGTTCAGTTCAGTCGCAAAGTTGTGTCCGACTCTTTGCAACGCCAAGAACTGCAGCACACCAGGCTTCCTTATCCATCACCAACTCTTGAAGCTTGCTCAAACTCATGTCCATCAAGTTGGTGATGATATACAACCATCTCTTTTCAACCCATGGACTGCAGCATGCCAGGCTTCCTTGTCCCTCACCATCTCCCCACGCTTGCTCAGACTCATGTCCATTGAGTCAGTGATGCCATCCAACCATCCCATCCTCTGTCGTTCCGTTCTCCTCCTACCTTCAATTTTTCCCAGCATCAAGGTCTTTTCAAATGCGTCAGTTCTTCACATAAGGTGGCCCAAGTATTGGAGCTTCAGCTTTAGCATCAGTCCTTCCAATGAATATTTAGGACTAATTTCCTTTAGGATTGACTGGTTTGAGCTACTTACTGTCCAAGGGACTCTCAAGAGTCTTCTCCAACACTGCCATTCGAAAGCATCAATTCTTTGGCACTCAGTTTCTTTATGGTCCACCTCTTGCATCCATACATGACTGTTGTTATAGTGGTATTTTAAGCGTATTTTCAACTCTTCATTAAAGCATATATTAGAGGAAAAAAATACCATCCCAATCACATACATTTCCTAAAAAGGATATTAAGAAATGAATGGTGGAGAATGAGATAATACTGGTACCACAAAGCTGTATCTTGGAGCAAAGTTACTTGAATGACCTCAAATGGAAGTATAAGATCGAATTTAATTATAATAAAATTAGTGGCTGCAGTTTTCCTTTGGGTTTATATCATTCTCAGGACGTCCCTGTAGCTCAGATGGTTAAGAATCTGCCTGCAATACAGGAGACTAGGGTTGGATCCCTGGGCTGGGAAGATCCTCTGGAGAAAGGAATGATAATCCACCCCAGTATTCTTGCTTGGAGAATCCCATGGACAGAGAAGCCTGGTGGGCTACAGTCCGTGGGGTTGCAAAGAGTTGGAGATGACTGAACGACTAATATGCACACACTATATCATTCTCATTGGAAAGATTGCTGTAGTTCTCATTTAGATGCAACATTATATAGAATGATTAAAACTTGACTCTTGTTAAGTACTTCATTTTCTGAACTGTTTTATTATGTTATTATACTTTACAAAGGATTTTTCTAATAAGCTCCCATTACAGAAGAATGTTTTCTCTACTAGCAGAACCAACAACTGTAATTTCTATTCATTAAATTCAAATGACAGAGTAAACAAGAATCAAATATTCCTCTAAATCCTGGATTCAAAATCAGTCTTAAGGGAGAAAAAGGACTTTGACAGGCAAGATGAGCAAAAGGAAGCAATACATATTTCAGTCAGAAGGAACAGCTTAAGTAAATAGTAAAGAGAAGAAATGAGGGAATCAACTCGCTAAGTATGATCTACTGCTAGATATACATGGAGGCATGTAAGAAGTGTGTAAGAATTTAGAAGTCAAATTATGTAGAATTTCTAATGTCAGGTTGAGTCCTTAGATTAATAAAATGGTAGAAATTACCTGGTGGCACAGACGGTAAACAATCTACCTGCAATGCAGGAGACCTGGGTTCAATCCCTGGGTCAAGAAGATCTCCTGGAGAAGGAAATGGCCACAAACTCCAGTATTCTTGCATGGAAAATTCCACGGAGAGAGAAGCCTGGTGGGCTACAGTCCATGGGGTCACAAAGAGTTGGACATGACTGAGCAACTAACACACAGAAAATCTTAATGACCTACTCGTGAATTTATTTGCCAGCCATTGCTCGTGAGTCTGAAGATGATAAGGGCAGGTCATTCCCTCTAGCCACTGACACTGTTCAAGGGTACTCTAGTCAGTTTATAACCCATATGCTTCTACTGCATGGTTTCAAGGAAGAAAAAGTAAAAAATGTAACTTTTACCAGTGATAGATCAATGTGATATATTTTAATAAAATAAGAATTAAAATTATGCTTTGAATGTTATTGAACATATATTAAAATTCATAAAACATTTTAATTATTTTTTGCCAGAAGCCTATTGGAAAATATAAATCTATTTTTATTTCTATGTGGGTACAAGTTTCCAACTGACACTCTAATTTTCCAACTAATAATCAATTATGTTAGATTAAAGTCACAAGGACATGTTGTGAATTCACTTGTACTGAAAGCATTTACTTAAAATAGTGTATACTCTTTTTAAGTCTTACTTTTTGTAGTGGTCTAACAGATTTCTTTTATATTTTTATATCTGAGGGAACTATAAAATATTTCAAATTCTGTTAGTACACAAGCAGGAAATGTTAAAAGAAAAATTTCTAAACAGCTTAGAAGTTAGTCACTGACTGACAGAAACAAATAAAAGACTCAAATAGTAAGCGTAAGTGTTTGGTAAAAGCTATAGGACAGAGGAGAAGGAGAAATTAATAGTTTTTGAGGTGCTAAAGAGGTATTCCCTAACTAAGGTCTTCACGTATGTAACTCTTAGGTATTGGAGGAGTATTTTTAATAGGTGAGAAAAGAGAAGATTGAAGGAAACAGAGTTAAGTGCCAAAAAGTCTATTTCTAAGCTATCAGAAAAGTCAAAGCTAACAACAACAACAACAAAAATCAATTATTTCATTGAAAATTTGTGAGCTGCAGGGAAACAGGCTTAGTAAATAAAAATTGTAGTGATGTGTAGCATCTATTAGTGGAAAGAAAAATTAGAACTAGAAAAATTATCCTAAGTGTATGCAAGAAGAAATATTAAGACTGCTGAATAAACAGTGTGGATAAAATACAAAACCAATGTGAGAAAGAATAAACATTTAGGGAGAAACAGCAGAATTTCAAAATAAATTGAATGCTGCAGTGGTAAAAATAGAGAGCTAGTAAAGTAATGCTCAAAATTCTCCAAGCCAGGCTTCAGCAACACATGAACCATGAACTTCCAGATGTTCAAGCTGGTTTCAGAAAAAGCAGAGGAACCAGAGATCAAATTGCCAACATCCACTGGATCATCGAAAAAGCAAGAGAGCTCCAGAAAAACATCAATTTCTGCTTTATTGACTATGCCAAAGTCTTTGACTGTGTGGATCACAATAAACTGAAAAATTCTGAAAGAGATGGGAATACCAGACCACCTGACCTGCCTCTTGAGAAACGTATATGCAGGTCAGGAAGCAACAGTTAGAACTGGACATGGAACAACAGACTGGTTCCAAACAGGAAAAGGAGTACGTCAAGGCTGTATATTGTCACCCTGCTTATTTAACTTATATGCAGAGTACATCATGTGAAACGCTGGGCTGGAGGAAGCACAAGCTGGAATTAAGATTTCTGGGAGAAATATCAATAACCTCAGATATGCAGATAACACCACCCCTGTGGCAGAAAATGAAGAGGAACTAAAAAGCCTCTTGATGAAAGCGAAGGAAGAGAGTGAAAAAGTTGGCTTAAAGCTCAACATTCAGAAAAATAAGTTCATGGCATCTGGTCCCATCACTTCATGGGAAATAGATGGGGAAACAGTGTCAGACTTTATTTTTCTGGGCTCGAAAATCACTGCAGATGGTGATTGCAGCCATGAAATTAAAAGATGCTTACCCCTTGGACGGAAAGTTATGACCAACCTGGATAGCATATTAAAAAGCAGAGATGTTACTTTGCCAACAAAGGTCTGTCTAGTCAAGGCTATGGTTTTTCCAGTAGTCATGTATGAATGTGAGAGTTGGATGGTGAGGAAAGCTGAGTGCCGAAGAATTGATGCTTTTGAACTGTGGTGTTGGAGAAGACTCTTGAGAGTCCCTTGGACTGCCAAGAAGATCCAACCAGTCAATCCTAAATGAGATCAGTCCTGGGTGCTCATTGGAAGGACTGATGTTGAAGCTGAAACTCCAATACTTTGGCCACCTCATGCGAAGAGTTGACTCACTGGAAAAGACCCTAATGCTGGGAAGGATTGGGGGCAGGAGGAGAAGGGGATGACAGAGGATGAGCTGGCTGGATGGCATCACTGACTCAGTGAACATGGTTTGGGTAGACTCTGGGATTTGGTGATGGACAGGGAGGGAGGGAGGGCTGGCGTGCTGCGATTCATGTGGTCGCAAAGAGTCGGACATGACTGAGTTACTGAATTGAACTGAAGGATTGACACTGAGGTCACTGGGAATATAAACTGATGTCAGTGATAACATCAGAACACAAGATAATGAGCAGCCCTTGGAAGATGGTGAATTACTTCCTGAAAATATGCTTCACTATATATTAGGGTGCATATTTTAATTACAAAGGAAAAGGCAATATTTCAGTTTTACACTTTTTTCATATCTCCTATATATTAAAACTTATAGCAAAAGGAAGATGTGTTTTCAAATATATTTACTAGAAATGTATTAGGTATCTGTAATCTTTCTAGTTAAGAGAATTCAGATCAATTTAAAACACTAAGCATTTGCATTCAGTGTATTGTTAAAATTACTATCACCTTATAATGCTATCTTTATATATATAAAGATAAGAAAGTCTATATGTATTTAAATAAATACAAATAAACTCTGTTCTACTTTGCTCATACAATATTAAGTTTAAACAAACAACTAGAATCTTTGCTTAATATTTATATAATAACTATCTGGATATAATATTTAAAGATTTTTAAAATAGGCATGATAATATAAGGGCTTCCCAGGTGGCGCTAGTGTTAAAGAACTTGTCTGCAGTGCACAAAACGTGCATTTGATCCCTGGGTTAGGAAGATCCCCTGGAGGAGAGCATGGCAACCCACTGTAAGATTCTTGCCTGGAGAATCCCATGGACAGAGGAGCCAGGGGTGCAGGAGGGGGGTGGGGTTACAGTCCATGGGGCTGCAAAGAGTTACACACAACTGAAGTGATTTAGCACAGCACATGACAATATACATTAATATATAATCCCTAATAATAATATATAACGCAATATACATCATACGTAAGTAATATACCTCTCTATATATTCCAGTCTACATGATCCTGCCTACTAAGTGATATAAACTACCATGTACAATGGTAATTGTTTAATTTTACATGGCTTAATATGTAAACTAATACATAAGTAAATTAAATATATCCCTCTCTCTCTAATTCATTAAAAAAAAACTAAAATCTACAAGTTATCCGAAGTTTTATTAAGTGTATTGGTCAAGATTCAACCAGAAACTCTAGTTAGCAGTATAGAGATCAATGAATTTGTCAAAAGGAGTGATCTTACACAATCGTGGGAGCTAGTCAAGTAGTCACCGTTATCACTGATGCTGTCTCTGCATCCAATGCTGCAGCTTAAAGTCCACAAAGCAGGCAGTCAGAAATGGAAGATCACAGGCTGGAAATCCAGACAACTGCAGCTGGAACCCCACCATAACAAATTAAGAGTTTAATATTTTAGGACTTAAACAAAGAACAGAATAGCCCAATTAATCCTCAGGACAATGAAAAGCAGTATTCAATAATAGCACTTCCCTGGTGGCCCAGTGGTTAAGAATCTGACTTGCAATACAGGAGACACTGGTTCAATCCCTGGTCTGAAAGATCCCACAGCCTACAGGGCACCTAAGCCCAGGTGCCACTACTACTGAGGCTCACGCATCCTACAGCCTGTGCTCTGTGACGAGAAGCCACTGCAATGAGAAGCCCACACACCGTAACGAGAGAAAGCCCACACAGAAACGAAGACCTAGAACACTCAAAACTTGTAAAAAAAAAAAAAGAAAGAAACTGATAGCACCTCAGCGCTCTCTCATGCCTGATGGGCTTGTTCCCGCAAATCTCAATCCTACCCGTGTTTGTTATTTCGAGAATCCAGGGGTCTTGTGGATGTCCACTGACATCATTAGCAGAAGCTCACCCTTTCAATTACTAAGATACACCTGTATCTATTATAGGTTGGGGTGGGTGGGATGGAGGGAGACATGAATATTATAAAGGAAATACTATGTATCTACCTGGGGAACTTTAAGAAATATATGAGGTCCACTCTAAGTCAGGAAGAGTACAGAGGTCCTGCGATGTAGGACATGAAACATGAGTCTGATCCAAAGACCTTCTAATTGTGTACTTCACAAGAGGCTCTTCCCTCAGGCATAGCTAGAGTAAGAAGAGAATACTTGATATAAACCAATTTCCTTTTAATACCAGTCTCTATACCTAATCTTAGTTCTCTTTGACATAGAGCTAGAAGTACAGTTAGCATAATGTAATATGCTGTAGAATCTGCTATTTATACACACATCTCATCACTCTTACAGTTTTTCAGATACATCTAAATATGTATGAGCCATATACATGTATGAATGTGTTAGTCGCTCAGTTGTTTTCAACTCTTGGCAACTCCATGGACTGAAGCCTTCCAGGCTTCCCTGTCCGTGGGATTTTCCAGTCAAGAATACTGGAGTGGGTACTCATGCCTTTCTCCAGGGTATCTTCCTACCCAGGGATCGAACCCAGGTCTCCAAAATTGCAGACAGATTATTTACTATCTGAGCCACCAGGGAAACCTCCATATACATGTATACACATGAATAAATATAAATAACTCATCTTTGTGTTTCCCATTTATGCAATGATTTGCCCACAACTGTTAATAAAGTTTACACATTGAATGACATGCTTTAGAAAACAATTTTTTATTCAAAAGGACAAACAAAAGTGTTCTTTTCAAATTTGTTTCTCTTATGTAGATGACTAACACTTGATCTCATTATAAGTTACGTCCACTTATTAAAATATTTGTGTTAAGTTGCAATGTTATCTGTTGAAAAAATGAATTCTGAAGACATAAATGAACTTGGTATATTAAAAATCTAGATTTTGCCCTTACCAGTTCCGTAACATTGTACAAATAATATTCCTGCTCCAATTTTCTACTGTAATAGTAATTGTGGAATTGGTTTGTTCAAAGAGTAAAGGTGTTACTATAATTAGAGTGATAACATTAGTTACAGACATGGGGAGTGCTCAAAATGGTATAAAATGTTACTTGTTATTAATATTAAATAACTAAGGTTAAAAAAAACTGCATGTTTAGAGAGTAAAATTTGAACAAGTTAGCATACTTGCCCATTTTTCAGTTGTTAAAATTTTTTTAAGGTACCCACTAGAGGGTGCTGAAAGAGAGAAAAAGCTTTAAACCAAGGGACGTGTTAGAAATGAGTCTCCTAATTCTTATCAATATTATACCAATATTCAAGATTACTTTTAGATTGAAAATCCTTATTTTCATCCCTCCCCTCATATCGAGGATTTCTACTAATTTCAATGATTTTAATGTTTTGCTGAAAGCATGTGTTTCTGTGTATAGGAAGAAAGAGCAGGTAAGTGCTATTTTGAATTTCTTCTGTTATTAAGCTAGATAAACTGTGTTTTTAACACTGCTTTAAGGCTTAAAAAATGTTTAAAGCTGTGAAATTTCTAAAATTTAATGCTCTTAAGTTTGAATATGTTACAGGTACAAATAAAACTACTTTTTAGAAATGCCTCTCTGACTATAATTAGCAAAAAAAAAAACTATAAAATATTTCAAGGAGTATTTGCTTTTCTATAGTCATGTGACTTCAAATTTAATACTATTTGATGCTAAAGGAACTGAAAGTCCTTCTCAGTTCAAATGAGTGTTTTGTGAAGATTAGATTTTATTTCCCCTAGAAATCTGGTATGATATATCTAAAATTAACTTGATTCTTCCCTCTGTCCTTCCCTTCTAAAAAAAAAAAAAAAAGGTTGTCTGTCAATTTAGACAAGTTATAACTTATTATGGGTTGTCTGATTCTTAGGTCTTCATTTTTATTAGAATCTCTTAAGTGCTAATATTTTTTGGTATTTGTTACTTACTATGTATCAAATTATCCATGTCCTGTTTCAATACAGGAATACATAAAAATTTTAAGTAATACTTCACTTATTTTCCTGAACATAAAGTAAACATAGAAATGTTATATGGGATAAGTATACTTTCAAAATATGTCATAAGAAAGCTGCACTTATTCCAGAAGATATACCAGATATATAAGAAAAAGTATATGGTAAAAGCATTGAAAGGATAATTTATAAAAAATTTATGTTTATTTTCATGTAGGTGTGTAGGTAAATGATCAATGCATTTTTTACATGTATATAGATTGATTCTGAAGGAATAGCTTTCCCTGGGTATTTGAGCAAATTATTTACAACTCAAAAGTTAATTCTCTTAAGTTCTGTAACACTTTGAAAAATATTACATAGCAAAATGCAAAATTTCATATTTTGTTTTGGAGTTATTCAGCATGATTTCCATTAACAAAATAAGCCAACGATATTCAGTGGAATCTGTCACTAATAATTCATTCACTTTCTTGGTTAATATTAATATTTCAGTCATGACATTAATAGTTCAGGGTCTTTTTATATTAACAGTACTGTTACTGAGTTAAAATGCAAAATAAAAAATGAATCATCTCTTGAACTATATACTTAGAGTTTTCAACAAACATGTATACCTTGTCAATTATTTTTTCTTTATAGAACATAGATCCAATTGCAACACAAAATTATTTCTCTCTCTCTCTCTCTCTCTATATATATATATACATTATATTCAAGGTTATGATAGTCATAGCTTTATCTTACTGAAGTAAAATGAACTAAATGAGACTGACATATTTTATAAAAATGCTTGAATATCACAATTACAAGATTAAAAGTATTAAATTAAGTTTGCATCCTTCAGTGACATAGCAATATGTGTTAGTAAGAGACAGTGAGGTCCAAATGGTGACTGGCAATAGGAAGACACCCAGGAATTTAAAATTCCCTGTAGATACTCCACTAACCCTATCATGCATATTCAATTCAGCGATATTTACCTACCATTACTGTTAATCATTGAATCCAAAGTAGTCATACAGGTTGTGTTAAAATACCTGTAAGACAACCTTTGGGAGGATCCATGGGGATCAATCTTTATTTATTTATTTTTTTTCAATTTTTATTTTTAGCATTAGATTTCGTTATATGGACAAAAATTTTAAAATAAATCTGTATATGTTCCTGAGAACAAGGAGGTAAATGTCCTAAGACTCCAGGATAGTGAGAACATACAAAGAAATTATTTGACTTGAGTAACTGCTCATTTGACTGTTTTCTAAGTGCAACTCTGATACTTGGGGAAAACTATGAAGCAGATACTAGTGTTCCCTCAATGAGTCTTTACCATCAATCTAATAACACAGTGTCTACCATTATCCCACTGGACCTCTTCAATATTCATCATGGAAACATCCATCAACAATTTTTAGCTGTTTTTTGTAAACTTTTTTTTTTTTTAAAGTCTTCTTAGTCATCCATTTGAAGTAGGGAATTTTTTTGTTGTTGTTGTTATGAAGAGAAGACAACTTTTCAGCCCAAGCTTCCAGGAGAAAGTGTTTACTTTGTTTTTAGTTTTGCCAGGTTAAGCAATGGTATCAAAGAGTTCCTTTGTGCCAACAGATTTCAAATCAAAACAGGAAGTTTTATTGTAAAGCCTGTCTTAGAATAAGGCAATTTCATTATTAGTTTATACCTTTTCTCTCAGATCAAATTGAGCATGAAGGAAACAAGATTTAAATAGCAAATGAACCTTTTAATTAAAGGTTCAATGCAAAAGGCAAGTTTCTTAAACACTCCTTCATGTGTCAATTTATAAAGTATATCTATCATACTAATTTTTCTAAGATGTATAGACTTTTCACTGAAAAGACATCATTCTGCATGAATGTGTGCAAATGTCCTCAAATACCAAGATGTTACTGCTAAAACGTGAGAAAATCTATTCTCCCTCATACAAAGGTCATATTCCTTTTGCTAAATTGCATGTTATTGTCAGAAGTGAAAGTATCCATAATCATTATGTTCTGACTCTAACAGAACCAAAAAAGTAAGTAATTACAGTAAAGAGTTTGGGGCCTCTCTTCCAGTGAAATGTGAAAGAGAATCTTTTTTTTTTTTTTTGTGAAAGAGAATCTTAAGTTCAATAATTGGGAATCAAATTCAGAGTTTACTGTATAACATGGCATTGCATAAGATAGACAACATTCTTTTATCATTATTTTCTATGAATGAGATTTGTATATATAAGTAAAATTTTTTCAAGTAGACTTTACCTCATTATTATTTTAAATAAATCTTAATTTGAAATAAGAAAAATGTGTGTTTATAAAATTTATATAATTAGTGCACAAGATCTCTATATATCTATACATTTAGATATCATTTGCAAATATTTGTAATATCCAATCTCAACAGTATTATCATGAATTTGATTGTAATTCCCTGAGAATACAGAGCAGATAGAGCCCACAATAATATGTTTCTCAAGGATGTGTATTGCGTTTTTCTTTTACGATAATGATATAGGTACTTTAAAAATGTTTGCTTAGAATAATTTCTTTAAATTCTTTCCTCAAAGTTTACATTTTTTCTTAAAAGTATGAAATCACCAATACATATTCAAAGTCGATCTGTAGTATTATCATCCCGAAAGATTCGCCAAATTTTATACATTCTAACTTCAGAGTACAGAAATATGCCTCAGTCTACATCAGTGGCTTCCTAGGTAGCTCAGTGGTAAATAATCTGCCTGTCAATGGAGAAGCCTCAAGAGACGTGGGTTCCATCCCTGGGATGGGAAGATCCCCCGGAGGAGGAAATGGCAACCCACTCGAGTATTCTTGAAAGGATAAACCTGTAGACAGAGGAGCCTGGGGAAGGTTACAGTCCATGGGATCACAAAAAGTCAGACACCAATGAGCACACAGGTGCAGACTATACCACACCTGGTACAAAAGGCTTCTCTCTTCAAACCTTCCATTCTCTTAAGTTAAAATTTGACATACATCTTCACTTTACCACTTAAATGTGGCACTGAAAAAGGTGGGGAGATGTTTGGAGGTAGAACCAGACCTAAACAGAATTAAAAAATCTCTCACTGTTATTTTTATTTTTCCTTTTTCCAGTGAGCAATTTTCATTCTCTTTGTTCCATATACATTATCAGTCTGATAAAATATTCTTTCATCTGGTCTTTGTCCCGTTGCATTTGTAGGACGATCCCCTCCACTACCTATTAAGCAGGGAAGGAGAAGCCTTCTCCAAAGTCCTGACAGCGAATGGACTGTGCTGCCTCACACATGCTGTCACTCCAAAGGAACTAACACAAACTGGTGTATTTCTTCTGACTGCTTGGTACTCTTCACTGTGACTAGAATACTTTCTTGTCTACTATTTAAGATGCACATTCTAAAGAAGCATAACTTAGAAGATATCATTAAAAATGATTATACCTTAAAATTCTCCAATATGGAGTCACTAGGGGTGAACTACATGGAAAAATTACTAACACTGAGTGTTTATTATGATCCCTTAAATTTATCATTAATACTTGGAGCAAGCTACGCTGGGAAAGTACTTTTCCATGTAATCATTGGAAATTAAAAATGTTGCTAAAATAAATCCCATGGAGGAGAGCATGGCAACCTACTCAGGGTTCTTGCCTGGAGAATCCCATGGACAGAGGAACTTAGTGGGCTATGGGCTGGTCCTCAGGGTCACAAAGAGTCGGACATGACTGAAGCCACTTAGCATGCATGCATGCAACAATAATTAACACACTGGCCATGAGCATTTTGGAGAGGATGGCTGCATTATTGACTGAGTGCAACAACTGAGGAATTACAGTTAACAAAAGACAGAGATCCATGGATTTAGCTATTAGGCTTTGGTAAAGAATCTGCCTGCAATGCAGGAGACCCGGGTTTGTTCCCTGGGTTGGGAAGATCCTCGGGAGAAGGGAGAGGCTACCCATTCCAGTATTCGGACCTAGAAATTTCATGGACCATATATTCCATAGGGTCACAAAGAGTCAGACACAGCTGAGCTACTTTCACTTCACTTCACTTCACTGTGAATGTGCTAAGTTGTATATTATTAAGTTTGAGGTAATACCAAGTAATGCATTATCAATATTACTCCTTTGAATTAAGTTAAAAGTTACAGAATGCTTTTCAAACAGAATGCTTACCTAATCTTTATGTTCCCAACAAAGAGTTATTTCAAAGGCTTTTATTCACTTCTTTCCCCCCTGACTATTGTGTAGTTAACCAGTAACTTACACATGAAAAAAAAATAACATGTTACATATAGGTAAAAGGCTCAAGATAAATAACATCAAATATATGCTAGGTATACATTATGAATAAAATCAACACATCCTCCAGCTGGAGAAGATATTCAGTTTACAAAAAATTTCATTCCAGTTGTTCTCATATGGCTATTTGAACAGCTTTTCCACCACAGAATGTACTTCAGAGCATTTCTCCTGTGATTTTGCCTCTAAAACCTAAGTGAATGCATTTGGAGAATTATGTCTACAGTGTTGGGAGGGAAATTATTCTAGTTCCCTCTCTCTCACTGATTCTATTTTTCGTCACCACCTATCTAAAGCATTAGACTGATTTAAGTTAACTTGACCCTCAGCTAGCAGTAGACTGTGCCAAAAAGTAATTCGCTTCTTTTATTCCCTTTATTATCTCATTCCTTATCTTTACTCTTTTACCACACTCTCATCCATATTATAATCTCTATCTTAAAGCACATAATGCTATTAAAATAAAAGATGAACTTAATGCTTGAGAAACTGTATAATATAGGAAACAGAATATTAGAAATTGCCTTAAAATCCTTAGCTTTTAAAACAATTTCACAGATGTGAGAACTTTGTGAATCTAAGTGCATAACTGCAGACAATCATTAAATAACAACTTAATCTTGTATTTTCCTGTTTCGATAATATAAACTGCGTAAAACCTCTTTTTTAAAAAGAATAGCTGTTGCTGAAATTGAACCTAATAAAATACAGGTTACCTCTAGAACCTATAGGCAAGAGAGTTTCTAAACATACACTGTTTCAAAATGAATCAATGACAGCATTTAGTATATTCATTTTGGCTGTGGAAAAAGTTCAGGTCCTTGGAATGTAGGTAAAAAGGAGTGATTTTTAAAACACAGGCCTTTGGGGAAATAAAGAATCTGACATTTGAGAGTTTCATTGGTGATAATTCAGAAACTTTTAAGAGCTGAAGAAACAAGTAACTTATTAAATATTATATTTTAGGAAAAAAATGCTCCCAGAGTTAGTATCATAAAAATCACCAGATTTATTATAAATAAATAAATAATAAATCACCCAATTGATTATAATTGCTATATACTGAAATCACTACATGATGAAAATGCTTGTTTCATTTTATCTGGAAAGACAATTTCATATTTTTGAGACTGATAAGTTGTTTTCAACTAAAGAAAAACCATGTGTAATGAAGATTCTTGCATGCATTTTTAAATGATCATATTTTCATTCCAAATAAATACTATCTACCTGAAAAGGAAAAAAAAAAGGACTTCATTTCTAGTCTCATAATTGAACACTAGCTGTAGGGAAAGAAATAATGAAGTATAAAAGTTAAGAGTCTCAGACATGAGGCTTTAAATTGCTTTTCAAAAGGTAAATACAAAACTACAAGTATTTCAGTAGAGCAGTTCATGTTAACATTTTAAGATTTAATTAGCACACAATTTCAACCTTAAGTACCAGTTAAAAAAATAAAACTGGAGCTATAGGTAGCATGCTTGCAGTTTTTCTGAACATGTGTGCAAACAGTACAATACTGTGCTAGATGAGACTTCAGTATAGTGCATGATTTAGTCTGCTGTAATAACAAAATATTATTAAACATATGTCATTATCTGCACCAAAATCCACTTGCACTGTATTTGGCATTTAAAGCGAGAGGAAGACCGCTTGCAGGAGGAGGAGTTGAGTCCCAAGGTGGAGCTGTCTCTAGTGTTAAACGACACTGGCAGATTAAAGCGCTCTGATGGGGAAGGGCTTAAAGGCTGAGTCAAAAGCCAAGAAGTCTCTTTATTTACGCCTACCTCCCAGCCCTTGGCAATCTGACTAATAACAAACTGAGCTAACAAGAAAGACTAGAAAGGGAGGAAGGAGAACAGTGCTGCAGCTTGGATCTACAGCCTAAGAAAGCAAGAGTGATCAATCCCAGCTCTGTTAAACATCTTGTTTATTTACTGCATGCAGCAGCTTGCAAATGGTTAACTATATGCAAAAAAAGTCAGCATAGCTGTGAAGTATGCCGTGAATTTTAATTGGGGAATAAAAGGACAACTGCTTCAGGATGATCTAGTATGCAGTCTGCTTGAAATGTTTTCAATGAAATGCTCAGCATTTTGTCTTGGACCAGAGGTTTTAACTTTATAAAGCGATGGAACTTGCCAAAAAGTGATATTTGAGAAGAAAGAACACAGTGGTTGGTGTTTTCTTTTTTAATAAAGAAACTGAATTTACTTTGAACATCTCTTCCAGCTGTGCATTACAGATAACGTCAGGAAGTCTCTGCTTTACAGGTAAGACAAATGTTTCCAGGATTTCCTTATACCTATTTTTGCATTATTCTAAAGTGATTGAATTTATGTTTGCCTCTCTAAAAAAAATAACTTTGCATTAAAGGATATCCAGTTTCTTTCCTGTTCACTGGCACAACTAATGCAGTAGCAGATGCCTGTTTTTCTGTGAGCAGCAGACATCTAGACTAACAGCTGGCTGTAGAGAAGAAGTAAAATAATCTGCCACGATTTCTTTTACAGCATGCAGTTTGTTATTGGAAACTAACCTATGTGTGCTCTGTGAGGGAAAGATTACTTCCAAATACCATTGTTGAATCTCAAATACAAGCAGAATATCAAAAGATTCTTTGTATATTGTATACCACTTTTACTTTTTCCCGACTTGAAAATATGTGCATGGAGATTTTTTTACCTCTTTAACACTATCTCTATACTATCAATATAGAACCACTTTTAATATTTATGTGCATTTCTGAAAACATTAGAAACTGTTCCCTACTACACTTTGAAGAGCATAAAATGCATCTGAGACAAAAATAACAAGAGATTCTCATCTAGAAGTTATTCACTGTTTTCTTAAGATGGGTTGCCTGGTGAAATAAAGAGTATTCTTTCCTGGTCATCTATGGAGAAATATGGAGATTAGCTGTGAATCTAATCCACAAGTTGAAGACTCCAGCTCCAAGCTGCTTGATTCTAAGCATAGCCCTGAGAGCTGTTTAAAATCAAACCATTTCCCTTTGGAAACACTCAGTCAGCTAACTTTCCCTTTATATAGAGAGGCACTACTTGGCTGTTTCATGTCTTTGGTTGTCTCCTACCTTCCAGAAACTTCATACTATACATGTTTTCAATAAGACTGTGTATTTTCATGGAATGGAAGTTTACTTTTGAGATTATTGATTGGGTTTTGGAATGTATTACCTGATTGTGAATTTTAATTAGATTCAAAATTACTGTTTACATCCTATCCAGACAAATGAAAGCACCTATCATTTCCAAAATTTGAATAGCTACAAGATGTGGTGTTTGTTTACCTTCGAATTTAGTCTAAATTTAAAATGCACTATGTGAAGGAGGGTAATAAAATTAAATACATTAGAGTTCAAAGTATTTACCACACCACTGCTGTTATTTAGAGTTAGAATTTCTTAAATTGCTGTTTCAGATCCATATATTAAATTTTTAAGGAGTTGGAATATGTGAGTGTTATCCTGAACTGTCACTTTTTATTTACCTAATTAGCGAGATCTTCAAATATTTTTATAGAGTGAAGTTTGTTTCAGAGTTCATTGTTTGCATCATTAAGCCTTACAATAAAGAAGATCAACTGCTTCATTATGAGATATTCAGTGCCCTAAAGTCTGGTTCAAGATCTCATTAGGAAATCATTTGTTAGAAGTTTATATGAGGTATTGTTCCTTCTTTTGTAAGAGCCAGAAATGTGTGTCACAGGTCAGTTTTTCTTCTTTAGTTTTTATGATGTTAACCTTATCCACAGAATAATTTAAAAGTAATGGTGAATATTTCACCTCTAGAAATTAAAGTGTGAAATTTGAATGGACACCTTTAAGCGTATATCTCTGATACTTAGGCTTATACAAACTACCCTAGAGAGCATAGTTAAAATTCTTTTATAAAGGTTTACTTTACTACATAGACATATTTTTCCCAAATTTTTTATAAATAACAGAATTAATATATTAAACCAAAATCAAATCAGGTTAAACACAGAGTTATTAGATGTTATATTGTGATATCCAGTTCATAAACAGAACTAAAGGAAATGCATACATACAGTCTTTATATCATTTTTGAATTTCCTACAGGTCTCTCTGCTTCTGGCTATCTCTAGAGGGGTGGGAGGTGGGAGGGAGGTTCAAGAGAGAGGGAACTGATTCATGTTGATGTATGGCAGAAACCAATGCAATATACTGTAAAGCAGCTGTCTTCCAATTAAAAATAAATATAAAAAAAGATTCATCTAGTTTAAGCTAAAAAAATTAAAAAGCTAAGGTCTTCTCAAATATACACCTTTGCATCATAGCAAGTTATCAATGGTCCATTTAGCCAACACCCCTCATATCTGTTAAAATGCATTAGTTGATGATATGAACACAAATTGAAATACTGAAGTTATCCTTGACCTAAATTTTAAATTGTTATCATAATGCAAGTTAAAAGTAAAACAAATCTCCTGGTCATAATATTTGTAAAAAATAAAAGAAAATGTGGACTCAGCAATGCACTTATATATTTAAAATACTCAGTATTTTGCCTATTAGGGGAAAACCTATCATTTTGAAAATGTCACATCCATCTCCTCCCTGCTGCTGGCCACTAAAGCCCATTGCTATTGCATTTTATTTTACAGAATCAAATCCATCGCATGACAACATGAAGCTCTGGATTCATCTCTTGTATTCATCTCTCCTTGCTTGTATATCTTCACAGTCCCAATCTCCAATGTCCTCTGCCTCAGCCAGAGGTTCTTGTGACTCTCTTTGCAATTGTGAGGAAAAAGACGGCACGATGCTAATAAATTGTGAAGAGAAAGGTATTAAGAAGTTATCCCAAATAAGTGTGCCACCATCACGACCTTTCCACCTAAGTTTATTAAATAATGGCTTGACAGTACTTCACACAGATGACTTTTCTGGGCTTACCAATGCTATCTCAATACACCTTGGATTTAACAATATTGCAGATATTGAGACTGGTGCATTTAATGGCCTTGGCCTTCTTAAGCAACTTCATATCAATCACAATTCTCTAGAAATTCTTAAAGAGGATACTTTCCATGGACTGGAAAACCTGGAATTCCTACAAGCAGATAACAATTTCATTACAGTGATTGAACCAAGTGCCTTTAGCAAGCTCAACAGACTTAAGGTGTTAATTTTAAATGACAATGCTATTGAGAGTCTTCCTCCAAACATATTTCGATTTGTTCCTCTAACGCATCTAGATCTTCGTGGAAATCAGTTGCAAACATTGCCTTATGTTGGTTTTTTAGAACATATTGGCCGAATATTGGATCTCCAGTTGGAGGACAATAAATGGGCCTGCAATTGTGACTTATTACAGCTAAAACTTTGGTTGGAAAACATGCCCCCACAGTCTGTAATTGGTGATGTTGTATGCAACAGCCCTCCATTTTTCAAAGGAAGCATACTAAGCCGGCTGAAAAAGGAATCAATTTGCCCCACTCCACCAGTATACGAAGAACACGAGGATCCTTCTGGATCATTACATCTGGCAGTAACCTCTTCAATAAGCGATAGTCGCATGTCAGCCAAGACCACGTCTCTTTTAAAACCACCCACCAAAGCACCAGGTTTAATACCTTATATTACAAAGCCATTCACTCAACTTCCGGGACTCTACTGTCCTATTCCTTGTAATTGCAAAGTACTCTCCCCATCAGGACTTCTAATACACTGTCAAGAGCGCAATATTGAAAGTTTATCAGATCTAAAACCTCCTCCACAAAATCCTAGAAAGCTTATTCTTGCAGGGAATATCATTCATACATTACTGAAGTCTGATTTAGTGGAATACTTCACTTTGGAAATGCTTCACTTGGGAAACAATCGTATTGAGGTCCTTGAAGAAGGATCATTTATGAATTTAACAAGATTACAAAAGCTTTATCTGAATGGTAACCACCTGACCAAATTGAGTGGAGGTATGTTTCTTGGTCTCCACAATCTTGAGTACTTATATCTTGAATACAATGGTGTTAAGGAAATATTACCTGGAACTTTCAACCCAATGCCTAAACTGAAAGTGCTCTATTTAAACAACAACCTCCTACAAGTTTTACCACCACATATTTTTTCAGGGGTTCCTCTTACGAAGATAAACCTTAAAACAAACCAATTTACTCATCTACCTGTAAGTAATATCTTGGATGACCTTGATTTACTGACCCAGATTGACCTTGAGGACAACCCCTGGGACTGTTCCTGTGACCTGGTTGGATTGCAGCAATGGATACAAAAGTTAAGTAAGAACACAGTGACAGATGAAATACTCTGCACCTCTCCAGAGCACTTACACAAAAAGGAATTGAAAGCACTCAATAGTGAACTTCTTTGCCCAGGTTTGGTCAATAACCCCTACCTGCCAACTCAGACTAGTTACATCCTTGTCAACACTCCTACAACCGCAACTACAGCTGATACTATTTTTAAATCACTTACTGATGCTGTACCACTGTCTGTTTTAATACTAGGTCTGCTGATTGTATTCATAACTATTGTGTTCTGTGCTGCAGGGATAGTGGTTCTTGTTCTCCACCGCAGGAGAAGATACAAAAAGAAACACGCAGATGAGCAGATGAGAGACACCAGCCCTGTGCATCTCCAGTATAGCATGTACGGCCATAAGACAACTCACCACACTGCTGAAAGGCCCACAGCATCACTCTATGAGCAGCGCGTGGTGAGCCCCACGGTTCACGTCTATAGGAGCCCATCCTTTGGCCCAAAGCACCTGGAAGAAGAAGAAGAAAGGAATGAGAAAGAGGGAAGTGACGCAAAACATCTCCAAAGAAGTCTTCTAGAACGAGAAAACCACTCCCCACTCACAGGTTCAAATATGAAGTACAAAACCACAGACCAATCCACTGAATTTTTAACCTTCCAGGATGCCAGCTCATTATATAGGAACATATTAGAGAAAGAAAGGGAACTTCAGCAACTGGGAATCACAGAATACCTAAGGAAAAACATTGCTCAACTGCAGCCTGATATGGAGGTACATTATCCAGGAGCCCAAGAAGAGTTAAAGCTGATGGAGACATTAATGTACTCAAGGTCAAGGAAGGTATTAGTGGAACAGACTAAAAATGAGTATTTTGAGCTGAAAGCGAATTTACATGCTGAACCTGATTACTTAGAAGTTCTAGAGCAGCAAACATAGAGTTCGAGGGCTTCTGCAGAAATGCTGTGATTCTGTCTTAAGTCCAGACCTTGTATATAAGTGCCTTATATGAATATGTCATCAATCAGAGAACTTAAGCACAGCAGCAATCCTATGGGAAAAGAAAAAGAAACTCAGGGATCACTGGGAGAAGCCATTGCATTGTCTTCAGGCAATTTTGTCTATCCCCAATAAAATAAATCCTTGCATGCAATCATTCAAGGATTACATTAGTATATTCCCATATAAGTAAAGTGTTTCATAGATGTCCTCTTGCACATCTAAAAGGGTTCAATATTCAACCCTTAATTTCTTGAGTTATATTACCCATGGATTAAATAGAATTGGATTTTTGTCATTTAAAAACTATAACAGTAAATGTAGTTATAATATGTAAAAAATGTTTGTTTATAAAACCATTAAATGTACTTACAAAAGTGTAAATTGTTAGATACACCAACTTTTCTTGCAATAAAGGCAAAACGAACTGGAACTTTAAAATTAACAAATAGTCATAGAAAAGAAAAAATGTAAAGTTGAATTACATAGAGTATGAGTGGCTCAAAACTTTGAAACTTCGAGAATTAAAAAATGCCACTGATTGCTTTCTGAATTTAAAAACAAGAATGATTAACAGTTCAGGTGGAATGAGGAAGAAAACATTTTGGTTTTTCTGCACATTTTGTGTGGACAATCTTCTTGTTAATGCTGCTGTGAGCTAAGGTATGTCATTTGTGCTCAAAGTTTAATTCTTACTCTTGGGATATTTTGAAAATGCTACTGATATTCAACTGTAAATATGATTAGTGCATCTATTAAGTTTGGATTCTTTCATAGCATTAATCCTTTGTAAATTTGAATACCAAGATAGAAATATGTTTCTTGTGGCAAGTAATAATTCACTGGTGTAAAAAAAATAGGAAAATTATTTTATTTTTATTGATGTACACTGATAGATGCCATAAATGAGTAGCAAAAGGCACGTCTAAGGGTAAGTGGTTTAAGTTGCCTCAAGAGTGGGACAATGTAGCTTTATTTTACAAGAAAGTATAGCTAGATTTTTATGAACTATTTATTCTGTACAGTTTTGTATATTTTTGGTTCACAAAGGTAATTATTCTTGGGTGCCTTTCAAGAAAATTAAAAGTACTGCTCACTACAATAAAACTAAAATGAAAACCCTTTTTTAATATGTGCTTTCTTCAATTAGTCTGATCTGTAATTCAGTCCAGTCAGGATTAACACATGCACATTCATGCAGGCACTCAGGCACAAACACACAAAACAAGATTTCTATTTATTGTCACCCACACAGAGCATTTTCTTTCCCATGTGTGAAAAGGCCTTTCAGTGTCACGATGTGATTGTCATGGAGCCCAACTAAATGGCCCATAATTTTCCCTTTCTGGCAAATCATTTTTCTACTTAATACAAGTAGAAACGATTTAATTTTCTTCTTTCTGGTTACAGAATCAATTATACAGAAAATTTTCACAAGGCAAACTGTAATTAATCAAGGTACTTTAGTTCTGTGGTGCTCACCATTCAGATGCATGCACAGGGTTAGGAAGAAATATATTTTCTATTAGGAAGGAATTTAATTTACTTTATACTATTTTAGTGATTCATGAATGTTCTATTAAATGAGTTGGTTTTCAACACTCAACTGTCTGCATGACTAGCTAAATATACTTTCTGACTATGAATGAGAAGACTTCCCTTTTAATAAAAGCAGTAGGAGCCTGTGTGGCATAGTATGAAGAACAGTTATGGGTCTATTATGACATCATATCACTAGGTTTCTAAAAAAATCATTGCATATACTAATATAAAGCAATAGCAAATTGTGCATTAATAATTAAGAGATTAATTGGAAATCTACATTTCTTCATTAACCTTTAAGGTTGGAAATCAAAAAAATGAGAAATCTTTTTTACTTATTTATTTTTTAGGGGGGAAATCTTTTCTAAATTAACACTTACTAAAGGGAAATCTAGGTTCGTATATAATACTTTCTATGTTTATCCGCTGAAAGTACTCAGCACAGTAATGAACAGTAAACCCTCCAAGGCATTAATTTAAATGTTACATTCTAAAAAAAGAGAACAAAGCAAGAGCAGCATTCATGTTACTGCACTTCTGCTCAGTAGAGTATCTGCAAGTATTTCCTGATTTCAATCAAGTGCAGAGAAGTATCCAACCTCACTTGCCTGCAGGATCTCTGGAACGGATCCAGGAATGCAGACAGGGACATGTCCTGAGGGACATTCTTCTCAGTGAGGTAAACATTTTTTTTTAAATCTTTATTGTTAATTGCCAAAAGTAATAATATTCACTCAACTTAAAAATCAAAGAACAAAACTGTCTATGGTGTTATGTAAATATATCTTTCAAATTAGGTACAACCCCTAATTATGTAACATCAACCTTGTATGCTGTTACAAAAAATCTTAACGAACTTATCTGTCAACCAAATAAAACCCTATGGAGTCTGGATATTATTTACAATGATGCAGAAATAACTACAGTTTCCAAAGAGTATCAGATTTTTAAAGCTTAGCTGTTTCATTCATGATAGAACCTTTCTTATGTAATTTGTTTCCCTACTACAAGTAGTTGAGAGGTGGAAACTCCAGTGATGATCTTTAATTCTTAACAGGTCTTGTGACTCATGATAATCACTCAGAACTTTGGTTATTTTACCTGTATTTCCTATTCTTCTCCCTGCCCCCTCACCTACAGAATAATTTTTATTATATTGCCTAGTTTATTACCTATAAGGCTAAAGTGGTCTCTTTCTGCAATTAATTGTTAGATTCAAAATCCCAAATCATAATTCAGTATGCTCAGACATTTACAAATACCTGGGCTTTCTTAAAATAGACTTTTCATCACTCGAGTTGTTTTTTTTTTTTTTTTAAGTTAAACAAACATTACTCTCTGTTCACAATACATGAGGGCAACTTTTCACTCATGTCTGAATCTTGGATGTTTGTAGTATCATGGTAGTAATATATAATCATACTGGATCAAATCTTTTTGATTCTGTCAATCTGTTATACACAAATTGTATGAATCTGTATTTAATGAATTATTTTCACTCAATTACCATTAAAATATTTACTGGGAATTGAAGAGTATTCTTCAAATATCTTCCATTGATCTCCATACTAGAATGATAATCTTATAACTTATATAAAAAAGGAATATATCAATAACTCTTATTCTCCCTCTTGAATCAATCTTAAACCACAGAGGAACATTTTTCCTTCCTAATCAAATAATAACTAAATGGAAGGATCATCTTAGTGGCCTTTAAGCTGCCTGATCCAATTACTTTAAAAAGCTTAAATTTTAAACCAGGATTGAAAAAAGTGATATGGCTATCCCTTGGTCATTAAAATGCATATTTTAATATACTGGTGTATATATTTATGTATATGTAAATAATTATACATTTATATATGCATGCTATGAATGTTTAAGTCCCTTCAGTCATGTTCAACTCTTTGCGACCCTATGGACTGTAGTCCACCAAGCTCCTCTGTCCATGGCATTTCCCAGGCAACAACACTGGAGTGGGTTGCCAGGGACAGAACCTGTGTCTCCTGCACTGCAGGCAGATTCTTTATCTCTGAGCCACAGGGGGAGCACGTTTTATAAATGACTACATACATATATTTTTGGAGAACTAATAAAGATAAATAGGTAGATGATGGATGGATAGTCTCAACATGCATGTAATTTATTCATAATATTATTCTATGATACCTAGTAGATGTGTAATTGAAGGTATTTGTAAAAGAATAGTAGTAAATACATTGCAAAGTTCTTGGACAATAAACTGTTTTCTTTAACATAAGCAAACAAAGGGAAGGTCACACTATTTCTCATTTATAAGACTTTCCACATAATTATTTTTGGCAGAAGCTGTTCTCTACATAAAAAGAGTTATGCATGTGCAGAAAATGTTGACCATTTAGAAACAGAAGTTTGGATCTCCTGGTAATAGGGAAATGGTTTTTAAATTAATTTAAGGATTCTTCTCTATTTCTGTTCCCTGAACACTTTTATGATTCAAATATAAGTGGCCACAATTTTCTTCTTGAGAAGGTGGGGTATCATAAATGGATACTATTTTATAATATGAAAGGAGACAATTACAAGAAGTGAAAGTGTTAGTCAGCCTATTGTGTCCAACTCTTTGCAACCATGGACTGTAGCCCACCAGGCTTCTCTGTTCATGCCCTTCTCCAGGGGATCTTCCTGACCCAAAGATCGAACCCAGGTCTCCCGCATTGCAGGGAGATTGTTTACTGTTTGAGCTACCCTGGAAGCCCAATTACAAGAAATCACCCTATATCTGGGCAGCCAAGCCAAGAATGATCTCTTTGATGAAGAGAAGACAAGTGATCAAAAATATAGTTATCTCTTTGTGCCTTTTCAATTCCATACAAACTGAAATACAGATATTTGTCCAAATAGTCCCTGAGATTTATAACAACAATAAATATAGAACTGTTGTTTATTATCAACTTATAAAATATATCATTAAAATTACATTCTTTAACAAATTTCTGTCTTATGTGGAAATAAATCCCATTATTTCTTTTATAGAACACACCTATCTTTTTTAAAACTGAACTTATTTATTGCACACACATCTATTCTTATGTATATGGAAAAGAGGAGATGGTCAGATGTAGCTGCACTGAAAGTATAGCCAGACAAATACTGCCCTGTTAGTGTGAATGTTCTTCAGTAGATTAGTGAATAAAAATGGAAACAATTCAAAACAAACTGCACACACATACACACATGATGCATTTCCAAGTAAAATGATTTAAAATCACAAACTTGAAGTAGAGAACTTTTATTTCAGAAATTTGAAACATGGAAAGCAGAAAACCTGATGTTCCACAAGTAAGTATTGCCTCTTACATCATGAAGGCACAACCAGTAAGAAAATTACCAGTAAATGAGTATGGTATATTGAGTTAATTTTTTCATATAAAATCTCCAGGTATTTAATTGTCATGTCATCATATTTGATGGTATAAAGTTCTTGAACAAGTATTATATACAAAATGAATCATTCTGTTGCCAAGAGGAACATGCTCAATTTTAAATTTGTGGTGTTATCAGTGATAATTTTATAATTAGTGAGTGGATGTTAAATGTATTTCTATCCTTTTACTTGGTATTATGACTACTCTAAAGATATATAAGTCTCCATTACTATGTTTTCATGACTCATACTGTTAAAAGTTAATATAGTGACATATGGTAGTATCTGAAAAGGAACAATGAAGTTCAGAGGAATAATGACTGTAGAAGCATAAGATCAGTTTAAATGCTTTACACGATTTCCTCAATGAAGGCTTTCATGGACATGTCATGGGCCTATTCCTAGAATTCTAAAGTACTTTGGTTTAGGAAATATATATTTGAAGACATTTTATTATGATGCAGGAAACACAACTCCATGTATCAGCACATCATAAATATCTATAGTTTATCTAATGTTTTCATTTTACAAATAGAGGATTTAAAATTTTGCCTTACATTATTTACAGGCTTTACAGAATCACAGAAATGTATGTCTTCCCTAAGCACATTTTTTTGTTCCTGGGTTTAGGTAGGGTACACTTAACATTTCATGGAAGAAATGATGTAAGTTTGAGTAATTTTAGACATGGGTTACATAATTCTAAATTATTCAAAATGTTATAAAAGCACATTGAAGATATAGCTAGAAAATTACTGAATACTCATTGGAGTACTGGACAACACTACTAACTGGACAACACAAACATATGGCAGGCAGAAACTCATTACATAGATTACTTTTAAATTCAGAATTACTACTAATGTTCATCATCTTTTCAAATATAATTTATTAAGCATTTAATTTCTGTCATATTTCTGAGAATCAAGCATTTGACAGAACAATACAAAATATATAGTTCTCATGATATTTCATTGATTTAAAACTTTAAGTCCTGTACAAACAGTATGTAATTTAAGTGTTGTTAGAGATTATGGTATCAGAAATTTTCACTATTTCATTTTTTAAGACCTCTACCTGAATTAACCACATCTACCTGCATGCATGTTAAGTCTCTTCAGTTGTATTCGACTACTTGCAACCCTATGGACTATAGACCCCCAGGCTCTTCTATCCATAGGATTCTCCAGGCAAGAATACTGGAGTGGGGTTGCCATGCCTTCCTCCAGGGGAATCTTCCCCACACAGGGATCGAACCCGTGTCTCTAATGTCGCCTGCATTGGCAAGCGGGTTCTTTACCACTAGCACTTTATGATAAAGATCATTATTTCAAAGAATTCATCATCTGAATCCTACAAAAATAGCTTTATATTACTAAGGATTATACTTTTCAAGTAAATTTTCCTTAAAGCAGTTTTAAGTTCAGATCCAAAAATGCAGAGTTCCCATATACCCACTGATCCCACAAAAGCCAGCCACCACCACTGTAAACATTTTCTATCAGAGTGGTACAGTTATTATAATTGATTAATCTACATTAAACATTTTTATCACCCAAACACCACAGTTTACATTAGGATTCCCTGTAGATGGTGTACATCCTATGAGTTCTGAGAAATGTACAGTGATATATAGTCACTATTATGGTATCCTACAGCATGTTTTCATTCCCATATAAATCCTCTGGGCTCTGTCTGTTCATCCCTCTCTGGCAACAACTGATCTTTTAACTACTTTCAGAATTTTGCCTTTTCCAGAGTTTCATATAGTTGAAATCATACAGTATGTATCCTTTCTAGATGGATTTCTTTCATGTAGTAATATGTATTTAAAACTCTTTCATACTTTTTCATGGCTTGATTCCTCATTTCTTTTTTTTTTCTAATTTATGTTTTTATTGAAGGAGAATGCTTTACAGAATTTTGATGTTTCTCATTTCTTTATAGCACTTAATAACACTCAATTGTCTGGATGTATTGCAGTTTATTTACCCATTCACCTACTGAAGGACATTATGGTTGCTTCCAAGTTTGGGAAATTATGAATAAAAAAGTTATAAACATCTGTGCACAAGGTTTCATATACACAGAGGTTTCTGACTCACTTGTTAGTTGCTCAGTTATGTCCAACTCTTTGCAAATCCACAGACTGTAGCCTCTGTCCGTGACATTCTTCAGGCAAGAAAACTGGAATGGATTGCCATTCCCTTCTCTAGATCTTCCCGACCCAGGGATCAAACTTGAATCTCTTAGATCTCCTGCACTGGAATGTAGGTCCTTTAACCACTAGTGCCACCTTTGACTCATTTGGGTAATAGTAAAGAGGATAAATCTCAGACCATAGGAGTGTGTGTAGCTTTGTAATACCGAACTGTCTTCCAAATGGCTGTACCACTTCGGAGTCCTTCCAGCAAGGAATAGGAATTTCTGTCACTCCCCATCCTCACCAGCATAAATTGTTAGTGTTCCAGATTTTAGGAATTCTAATAGATGTGTAGTGGTATCTCACTGTTGTTTTAATTTACATTCCGAGTGACATATGATTTCCACCACCTTTTCATGTGCTATTTTACCATCTGTATATCTTCCTTAATGAGGTGTTTGTTAAGATTTCAGCCCCCTTTTTTTAATCATGTGGTCTGTTTCGTTATTGAATGTTAAAGAGTTCTTTTGTGTTTTGGATAACAGATGCTTATCAAATGTATCTTTTGCAAATAGTTTTCCTAGTCAATGGCTTGTTTTCTCACTCTTTTGACAGTGTAGTTTACAGAGCATACATTTTTAATTTCAATGAAATCCAGTTTCTTATTTCTTTTACAGATTATGCCTTTCATGGTATCTATGAAATCATTACCATATTCAAGGTCACCTAGATTTTCTCCCACATTACCTAAGAGTTTTTGTTTTACATATTATATTAAGGCCCATGACCCATTTCCATTTTGAGTAAATTTCTGTGAAAGATATAAGGCTTGAATTCAGATTTTTTTTTTTTTTTTTGGCACACAAATGCTCACCTGTTGAAATAACAATATCTGGGTTTTTAATACCACACAAAATTTAAAATGGATTGTTGCATTATTTATAATTTATTTTAGTCTTTATATTTAACCCTTGAGTGCTATTAACATGACATGTTACCTCATGTTTAAGAGAAAAGAATATATGAGAGAAAAATATCAAATTCTAAAGGTTAGTATCACTGGGTCTGAACTTCCTATAGCTACAAGAGTATTCAATATGAATGTAAAAGAGTGAGTTTAGCAAGACTCTTCTTAGCACTGTCCTTTATAAGGGCTGTATTACACCTGGGAGTTTACATAAATGATAAAGATAACTATGGTTTAGTGTTTGCCAACCAAACATCTATACCAAGTAGCAGGTGCTACTCAGGTGAATCCTCATATTTAACCTGCAAGTAACAGTATTATCCTTATTTTACCTATAAAGCCAATGAACCTCAGAATGTTAAATTGCTCAGAACCACACACACAGTAGTGGTCAAGTTCAGATTTCTCTTACTTGAAAAATTCCTGCTTCTACCATCTTATCATGCTTCATCTCATAAATTTATAAAAACATTTTAAAATGTGATTACCAGTTCAGTTGGCTGAGGCAAATACTACATTGTTCACAGCTGCAAACATTGTACTCGTTCATCACACTTATTATTTTAGTGTTGAATGTTTATTTAGCTTCTAATCATACCATAAGCCTATCATCAATATAAATATAACCTTTGGTCTTCTGAGGTCTGAAGTCTCCATATGTTTGTTTACATTTCAACTTCAAAATAAATGTATTGGGAAGTATGTGTATTTCAAACACTAGTGAAGTGTTTCAACAATGAATCTACATTATCCGAATACAAACTTTCAACATCATGTTAATGACACAGATGAGAACACAGAAAAAAAATTTGCCTAATTATTAACTTGACCATATAGGTAATTAATAACAAAAAAACTAGCTTCAGAATGCAAAGCTTGGTTTTCATTTGTAATATGTATTTCCTAATGCCTTTTGGATTTCTTTTTGATTTCATAATTTGATCTACATAATAATGTTGTGAATTAGGAAGTGTTACTATTCCCATTTGCAGACTAGGAATGGAAACAAAAACTCACACATTTGGAAACTGGTAGATCCTAGATTCGCCTGAGATTTTCTGAGCCCCAGAATCTACGCTCTTAAATGAAAATGGTTTACTAACTCCTAATAACAATAAGAAATTGGTAAAAGTAATACAGCTCTTAGAAAGAAATATAATTTAGATCAGTTGGGTAACTTCCCCCAACAAATCATATAAAACAATAGAATTCAAATGGAACAAATTAAATGTATTTTTAATAACAGTCATTTGGCTTCCATATCCTTATCGTAAAAAGTAAAGCAAAATATTTTGATTTATATTTTAATATAGATAATATTTAAACATATATTTTAACATTAATATTATATGTTAACATACATATTTAACATGAAATATTTTATATAACATACAAACTATATTTTAACATACATGTAAATAACAATATATTCTACTTATTTAATAATTTCCATATAATTTAAACTAAAACTATATCTACCATTGTGAAGAAATACTGTCATGAATATTGTGAAAGACTGAATAGTGTCCTCCAAAATTCATGTCCACCTAGAACATCAGATTATGACTGTATTTGGGAACAGAATTTTTGCTGGGGTAATTGGTTGAGTTCATACTGAATTTTAGGGTAAATTCTAAATCCGGGAACTAGTTTTCTTACAATAAGGCTGTGCACAGATATACAGAGCACACACACAAAAAAACACTATGTGACTGCAGAAGCAAGAAAGTGCAGTGATGCATGCGTCTACTATCCATGAAACCCGATTGCTGGCCACCACCAGAAGCTGCAACAGTCTAGGAAAGACTATGTTGACCACATGAGTAAAGCATTGTACATATGGATCATTAAAAGTACAACATAGTTGCTTTCAAATTTCAGTTTTTAATAATATATTGCAAGAAATTAGTTTTGAGTCTTGCCTAATATTGTCTCTCTATGGTTCACTGACTTTGAGATACATAGGAAGTATATAAGTAGAAAACACAAATTTCTGAGTTGCAAATACAGAAAAAGAAATATTTTAGAAGTTTAAATTTTCCTCCCAATTCCACTGAAATAAAATACTGAAGAATAAGGAACTAGAGCTGACTTTTCAGATGACTTTCTAAAAGCTATGCATTTTCTGAATTAATTATCTGATATAGAGTCACTGTAAACAATTTTAAAATAACACACATTTAAATAAAATTCTGTACCATCATCAACCATGCATCAACAGGGTTCAGTATTAAATATATCTCTAAGAAATGTACTGTTACTTACAATATTCTGACAGACACATAAAAATACACAAAGTTTGGAAGAAAAATTGAAAAAAAAATATAATTAGTCTTTCCTTTTTTATTCAGAAGGAAAAGACAACATAATTTTTCAACTTTTGAATTTAAATTAGTGAATGCCTTTTAAATGATGTGTTAAGTACAATTTTGTATCTTTTAGTTTCAACTGGAATCATACAGTAAATATGTTTATGATTCATCTCTTTTGTCTATATTCAGATAGAAACCAGGCAATATATTCACAATTTGGAAGGAATATGAGAAATATATGAGAGTAGTATGAGAAAAAATGTCACATCTCAGGAGTGCTAAATGTAGTTAATTAGGAAGGTACGTGCTCTCCAACAGAAAAAGTACCTGCACTAGTGCTGTGTGCCATTGATGCACATAATATCAAAATGCCTGGACATAACCAATTTCTAAATCACAGAAAATTATTTTCTTCCAAGCTTTCATAATGGGTTATATAATCATGGAAACAAGAATTCAACAAAATAAGGAATGTAGTATCACAGTGCCAGTGTTGGGTAAAATGTTAAGTTTCAGCACTTCTAGGAAAGAATTATTACAAAATGAAGCAACTAGCAATAAAGCACATGCATGTATGTGTTAACGTATGGTGGTGGTGGTTTAGTCGTTAAGTCATGTCCGATTCTTGCAACCCCAAGGACTGTAGCCCGCCAGGCTACTCTGTCCATGAGATTATCCAAGCAAGAATACTGGAGTGGGTTGCCATTTCCTTCTCCAGGGAATCTTCCCGACCCAGGAATCGAACCTGGGTCTCCTGCATAGCATGCAGATTCTTTCCCAACTGAGCTACAAGGGAGGTCTACAAGTGTTAAAAGACAAGTAAAATAATAAAATAATAAATTTTCAAAATTTTATTTATGCAGTTCACAGGTCCAAAAACAGATTACCATGGGTGCCTAAAGGATTCAGGATGAGGTAATGTTCAAATCCATATCTCATAACATATCTGGATGTGATTAGACTTCAGTTTTACTACAGGGTCATAGTTCACCAAACCATTTCCTGTTGCCTTTGTCAAAATTAATACTGCCTTTTCTCTACTGCTACTACTCTTCTCTGCAAAATTCCAGATTTAAAGGGGTACATTATATCTGAGTTTCTTTAGCTGATTTTTTTCCTCTGTAATACATTTTTTTTTTTAACCCTAGAGGAACAGAATTCTAAAGGAAAATAATTACAAATGACCTCGACCTTTTCACTTGAAAATTAACTTCTCTGATTATCAGTCTTTTTGCTTTGGCCTTTAGTAAAATAATGATGCAATGACACATAATTGTGTAATTAGTATTAAAGTCAAAGGAAAGATGAATTGATATAGGACCAGTGTTTCACTATGGGGTATTTAGTCCTTTCAAAAGCATGTTACCCTTTCCTCTAGTGCATGAGTCACACATAGTTACAGCAATAAAACATCAAACAGAATAAAAATAAAAGCATTTAATTGTTGGAGCTCTCAAAAATTGTAAAAGACTCAACTTTTTGTGACTCAATTACAAGAAGAAAGGTTATTAACTGATATGTGAAGATATGTGTGGCTCTTGTTTGAAGAACAATTATTGTTTAGAAAGATTAGATGGATACAGTGCGAGTTTTAGCTGGGAAGAAACTTATGTATGTAATTCAAAGAGGCTGCAGATTCTGAAGGATACTTCATTTGTCTGTTGTGACAATACTAATTAAAGATGAGAAAATTAAAAATATAAAATAAAAAGACAACAATTTATTGTTTATATTATACAGAAAGCCTCAGGAAAAATGATGAGTGGATTATTTGCAGTCAATTTTATGGAATTCTAGAGATTTTTAAATTATCTTTTCAAAAAATCATTATTTGGAACAAAACTGTAATTCACTGGATGTTTAAATTGTATAATATAAGGAGGCTAACAATTGATACTAAGTGATCAGTAGAATAAAAGGAATTATCAATCTTTCATTATTTTGACAAGAAATAACATTTTTGCACTAGTGAATTTATTCCCTCAGACTTAATTTTAGTGCACAGCATCAGTTTTCTAAACAAAGACAAAAACTTAGCTGCTAATAAAACTGTAATTGACTGTTATGTTTGATCTTCTCTTATCCAGAGTGGAATATGCTATAAAGATAAAAGAAGGTTGGCAAGAAAGAAAGTATAAACATAGAGATAATTAGCCAGTGAAGATTTTCAAATGAATCGTACTTTTTCTAAATAGTTTTGTCAAGATATCTGGTTAGTTTAAGAAAACTGTATCTAGAAATACTGAGTGGTAACAGGCAAATTGTATATTTATCCAAGGACAATTAATATTTACAAAACAAAGAAACACATTTCTTGTACAAGAAAACACTGTATCCCTACAAAATTTATACTGAAAATAGTATTATAAATTTTCATAAAATAGCAAAGAACATTCTAATCTAATATTAAAAAATATTAAAATTATACCTCATAATTATACCTTATAAAGAAACTGCCATTTTGACTATAACCACTGCTGTGATTAAAAAAATAAGATTTAGCCTTTGCGTTCTCTCTCCCTCTCCCAACATGGCGTCCTCAGCAAAAAAGAAGAATAAGAAGGGGAAGACTATCTCCCTAACAGACTTTCTGGCTGAGGATGGAGGGACTGGTGGAGGCAGCACCTAAGGCCCCAAACCAGTCAGCTGGGCTTATGAAACAGACAATCTGGAAGAGGATGTTTCAACCACTTGGCATAGTAATGATGACGATGTGTATCGAGCACCTCCAATTGACCATTCCATCCTGCCCACTGCTCCACGGGCTGCTCCGGAACCCAATATCGACTGGAGCCGTCTTCCCAAATCTCCACTCTACACTGCTTTTCTAGGGAACCTACCCTATGATGTGACAGAAGACTCCATTAAGGAATTCTTTAGAGGATTAAATATCAGTGCCGTGCATTTACCGTGTGAACCCAGCAATCCTGAGAGGTTAAAAGGTTTTGGTTATGCTGAGTTTGAGGACCTGGATTCCCTGCTCAGCGCCCTGAGCCTCAACGAAGAGTCTCTAGATAACAGGAGAATTTGAGTGGATGTTGCTGATCAAGCACAGGCTAAAGACAGGGATGATCGTTCATCTGGCAGAGATGGAAATCATGATTCTGACAAAACAGATACAGACTGGAGGGCCCGTCCTGCTGCAGACAGCTTTGATGACTACCCGCCTAGAAGGGGTGATGATAGCTTTGGAGACAAGTATCGAGATCGTTACGATTCAGACCGGTATTGTGATGGGTATCGGGACAATTACCGTGATGGCCCACGCTGGGACATGGATCGATACGCTATGATGACCCAGGTGACAGAGACTATGACAGAGGCTACGATTCCAGGATAGGCAGTGGCAGAAGAGCGTTCGGTAGCGGGTACCGTAGGGATGACGACTAAAGAAAAGGCGGGGACCGCTACGACGACAGATACGACAGATGAGATGACCCGTCCTGGAGCTCCAGAGATGATTACTCTCGGGATGATTATAGGCGGGATGATAGAGGTCCCCCCCAAAGACCCAAACTGAACCTAAAGCCTCGGAGTACTCCTAAGGAAGATGATTCTTTCGCTAGCACCTCCCAGTCCAGTCCTGCAGCCTCTATCTTGGGAGGGGCAAAGCTGCTAGAGAAGGAGAAATAGAAGAGAGGCTACAGAAGGAACAAGCGAAACTGCAGCGTCAGCTGGATGAGCCAAAACTAGAACGACGGCCTCGGGAGAGACACCCAAGCTGGCGAAGTGAAGAAACTCAGGAAAGGGAACGATCGAGGATAGGAAGTGAGTGATCACAGACAGGGACCTCAGCCACGTCTGGCAGAAATAAGTCTGACCAGGATGCACGAAGAAGAGAGAGTGAGAAGTCTCTAGAAAATGAAACACCCAATAAAGAGGAAGACTGTCAGCCCCCCAACTTCTAAGCCCCCCAAACCTGAACAGCCTCTAAAGGTAATGCCAGCCCCTCCACCAAAGGAGCATGCCTGGGTGAAGCCAAGTTCTAACCCTCCTGCTCGATCTCAGAGCTAAGACACAGAGCAGGAGTCCCTACAAGTGGTGGAGGGAAAGCAGTTCCAGCTCAACCATCTGAGGAGGGATCAGCAAGGAAAGATGAAAATAAAGCAGATGGAGTGAGTGCCCCAAAAGGCCAAAGTGGGAACTCCAGCCGTGGTCTGGGAGATGGAGGAAACAAAGACCACTGGAAGGCGTCAGACAGAAAAGATGGCAAAAGGGATCACGACTCCAGATCTGCACCTGAGCCAAAGAAAGCTGAAGAAAATCCAGCCTCAAAGTTCAGTTCTGCAAGCAAGCATGCTGCTCTCCCCACTGATGGTGAAAATGAAAATGAGGGAGATTACACCGAATAGACCTCTGCATTCTGTGCTTTCTCCTAGTCTCTCTCCACCCTGGAACATTCGAGAGCAAATCAAACCTCTATCCAGACAAGACAAAATAAAACTCACCATCTCTTGAAAAAAAAAAAAAAGATTTAAAACATCTTTATTCTATTAATTTTGAAATCAAAGCAAAACTCTTAAGTAACATATACATTTAGTGCAAACTAATTTATCTCACATTTCACTTAAGTGGCACTTTCCTCACTCACTATTAGATTGCTATTATACTTGTCTAGGCAAGATTTTTCATTTCTGTTTCACTATTAAAGATGCTGTTTGATCAACAGTGACTGAGATATTGAGCACTTAAGAATGTGTACTTGGTTATGATGTCAAATGGTTATAGCACCACTACTGGTAATAACATTTAAGTGGATGACTGTGCATTTACTCACTTCTTGAGATATTCCTCACATGTAATATTGAAGCTATTCTCTCCTGGGTACCTGGAACTCTATGCCTCCAATGTGAGTGAAAAGAAAGCCTGGGCGAGGCTGCTAGGAAGACTTAATGATGGCCATGTCATCATCCCAGCAAGAGTTGGGCTTCCTGACCTGGATTTCAACATCAACTTACATTCAAGTAATTCCTTTTAACCTAGAATGATCTGGGTTCTATTAAAAACCTAGGATCCTTCTAATATATCTTCAGATCATGACTAAACTGAGATAATAAATGCAATGCAACAATGTTTCAAATGGAACATGTCTTTACACAGCAGTAAGGCCAGTTGATCATAGAATATACTTAGTTAAAAAATTTCTGGAAATCAGAAGAGTATTTAATGAAACAGAATTTATTTTTATATAGGCATTTACCGACATTGAAGTATATCCAAGAGTATGGCAGTCTGCTTTAAAAGCATAATTTAAGTATACTAGTTCAACAAGTCCTATTCACTTTACTGAGTGCAAATTATAGGTTGAGGCATTAGCAGGTATAAAATGTTTACAAGATAACAAGGTTTATTCTTCCAATAGCATTTCATTTTATAAGAGAGACTTAGTACACCATCCGAAATATATAACTAGCTATGATCAATTTTACATGAGCAATTAGTCTTTATTGTCTTTCAAAACTTCAGGATTCCAAAATTTCCTAATCACTTTTTGATCATTAATAGAAGATTGAAAATTAGAATACATATGTTTAAGCAGTCATTCAATCTTTTCCACATTTCTCAAAATTTAAATTAATAATTTAAACAGATTAATGAATAACATTAAATTATAAGAAACTCAGAAGGTAATTCCTCTCAAATTTCAATATTCTGGTTACTCCCTCTCTGCCATTTTTTGTTTAGCCAAAATGAACTATAGAAATTTTACTGAACATTGGTGCAGATTCTAATATTATATCTTTGGTTTATACGATTCCTTCTGTTTCTAAAACTCTCAGCCCATGACCTCACTTCCCAATACCCTCAATAATCTTCATTAGACACCATTAAAATACATTACCTTATATAGTTGTTTATCTTTCTTGTCATTTTCCAACCTCTGTGTGTCTAGATTGCAAAGTCTTTGATGTCGAGAGGTGTATTTTACACTTCTCAATGTTTCCACATTTAATAGAGGAGTATATACATGGTAGGAACTCAAATATATATTCATAATTAGGTAACTTTTGTTCTTTGTCAAACTTCATCAACTGTTTAAGAAAACTTTTTTCTTTGGAACATCATCACTGTTGAAAATCTATAATCTAAATATTCTTTATTCACTGAGTCCACGTTTCCTAATTTACTAGGAAATATTAATTTGATACTACCACTGACACTTTGCAAAAAGTGATAGGAATAGAAATTTGCTCCTGTTACCATGCATATTCTATATTTCAAAACCTAATTATTGGACACTTGTAAATATTCTCTGGGAATGTTTAATTAGTTCATTAAAAATTATTATAGAGAGAACACAACATGAAATTTACCCTCTTCACAGATTATTTTAACTATTATACAATACTGTTAACTATAAGCAAAATATTGTATGACAGATCTCTAGGACTTATCCATCTTCTTTAACTAAAACACTATACCTCTTGATTAGCATCTCCCAATTTCCCCCTCCCTCCACCCCCTAGCAACCACCATTCCGCTCTCTGCTTTGTTTCTATTAGTTTGACTGTTTGAGAAACTTGTATATTAGTGGTAGGAATACTATATATTCAGATTCAAAAAAAAATATATATATATACACATATATATATATGTAAATTGAACACTTTATCTTACATCATACAAGGAAATCAATGTGTAACAAATTAAAAACATTAAGGTAAGTCCTGGAATTGTAGGACTCCTAGAAGAATATATAGTATAAAAGCTATATGCATTGGTATTTGCAATGATTTCATAGTATTAATGCCAAAAACACAGGGAACAAAAGCAAAAATAGACAAGTTCCTTTTTAATCAAACTAGAAAGCTTCTGCAAGCAAAGGAAACAAATGCAAAGACAACCCATGGAATGCGAGAAAATAGTTGCAAATCATACATCTGATAAGGGGTTAATTTCAAAACTATGTAAGGAAAGAACTTGATTTAAAAATGGGCTAAGGACTTGGATACACATTTCTCCAAAGAAGATGTACAAATGGCCAACCCATACAGGAAAGTGTGCTCAAAATCACAAATCAGCAAGGAAAGGCAAATTACAAACCACTATGAGCTGTCAGCTCAAACTTGTCTGAATGGCAATCATCAAAAAGAAAAAAATAGCAAAGATTAGAAGAGTTGATGAAGACACTGAGAAATTCAAACATATCACTACTGATGGACATTTACAATGATAAAGCCATTTACAGAAAACTAAGCTACCTTACCTAAACATTATACTACCTTGATTATGGCGATTTAAGACCACCTGATGAGAAGAACTGACTCACTGAAAAAGACCTTGATGCTGGGAAAGATTGAGGGCAGGAAGAGAAGGGGACAACAGAGGATGAGATGGTTGGATGGCATCACCGAATCAATGGACATGAGTTTGAGCAAGCTCTGGGAGTTGGTGATACAAACACATACACCAATTTGTATCTGTTAAATTTGTGCAGTCCATGGGGTCACAAAGAGTCAGGCACGACTGAGTGACTGACTTGAAGACAATAGGTGGTACTAATGGTAAAGAACCCACCTGCCAATATAGGAGATGTAAGAGACATGGATTTGATTCCTAGGTTGGGAAGATCCCCAAGAGGAGGGCATGGCAACTTACTCCAGTATTCTTGCCCGGAGAATCCCATGGACAGAGGAGCCTGGTGGGCTACAGTCCATAAGTTTGCAAAGACTCGGACATGACTGAAGTGACTTAGCATGCACATACACACAAGACACCAGAAAACAAAATTACCTGTAATTTTACTCCTTTCCATAAAATTCTTATGTTGTGTGAGGATGGTGACTTACTGTCTAGATTTTAGAATAGAATTGTCTATTTGGTCAATTGATTAAAAATAGTGATACATTTGTTATTAAAAAGTTGAGAAATCAAATTTATTCTATTATATTCTGGTCATATTATAGCATTTATCCTCCCATGTTAAAAACATTAAGGGCTTTGATTTATTAGCATACTAACTTCAAATTATTATGAGAGCTTGCTAAAGATCATAGAAAGTGTTTCTGAAGATAGCAATCACATCCAGGATTGTTTTATTTATAAACTAGTTTTGTAGAAACTACAAAATAATCTAAAGATACAAAGTAAGAAAATTTTGGGAAAGTGGTTTAATTGAAGTTCTTGTTAAATGTTTGATTCGGATTTGCCAAATTGAACAAAGATGTCAATGGAAAAATGCAGTTTAAGCAGATCAACTCCAATACTTTGGCCACCTCATGCGAAGAGCTGACTTGGAAAAGACCCTGATGCTGGGACGGATTGGGGGCAGGAGGAGAAGGGGACGACAGAGGATGAGATGGCTGGATGGCACCACCGACTCAATGGGCATGAGTCTGAGTAAATTCCGGGAGTTTGTGATGGACAGGGAGGCCTGGCGTGCTGCGATTCATGGGGTCGCAAAGAGTCGGACACAACTGAGCGACTGAACTGAACTGATGCTTTAATTCAGCATTCTATATTTCTGATGGCACACCTGCCCTCCATGGAAAGATGTAAAACATTTAAAATAAAGAAAAATATCCCAGAAATTATTAAAGTTACTATTAAGTTAAAGTTACTATTCACTAGTGTGCTAAGATCAGAGTTAGTGAGAGGTCATACAATTACTGACAAAATTTATGGAGACAAAACTGAGAAAAAAAACAAGTTGGAAGAGACTGGAGAAAATGTAGGAAAGGTATTTTTTCAAGTGATCTACAAGCAGTAAACAGAAAATCTGATAATTTTCAGTCACAAATAGTTAAGCCATACACGTAAAGCAAAAGTAATTCACTGTATCTTAGATATTGATATTATAAAAATATTAATATATTAAATTCGCTTGCTATTAAATTAAAAAATCATTGCAATATAAATGTCTTTGTTTCTTTTTTTTATTTAGTTATTCTGCACTTGACATTAAAGTTCTAAAAATTATGACTGAAGGATATTTTCATTTATCTCTTAAATTAGTTATAGTTTGTCTTCTTAATGTGTAATGTCTTCAAGGTTATTTTGGATTGATTTGCTTTAGAATACATTGACTATTTTAATTTTCTAACTGGGTCCAAATATTCTGCATATTTCTAAGTGACAAATTATAATAGGCACTTAAGACATATCTTCATTCAATTTTTTGCAGAACACAATGCAGTTGATTTTGTTTGATTGTTCTTAAGTTTTTTAGTAATCATTTAATTTTTTATTTATGGAAGCATCATAAATAATGTGATATGTTTTCAGAAAGAAAATACAAAAGCATGATAAAGTCACCTGGATTAAAATACATAATTGAAAGACTGTACCTTTCAAACGTGCCAGTCAGTGAATCTAGAAAGATGCTAAAAATGATTGTACTGAATAAATATTATGATCATTATTTTGGATTCATTGAGCATGATGCCTCTCTTTCTGCAATTGATTTGTTTCCTATTAAAGCTGTTTCAATTTCCTTCTTTATGCAAATATCCCATAATAAAAGTACCATATCTGCTGAACACTCTTGATATTATAGGTTGAAATGGTCCTTGTATTCATCATATCATCATAAGTTATGCTTATGATCCATGCTGACACATGGATCTCAGGATATCATTAACACTCCTGATGGGTGATAATGGCTCTAAAGAGAAGCAGAGCTATCTTCTGGTTTTTAAATTAAATTTTCATAGCAGCAGTTCCTTGTCTGTAAACTGTTTTCTTCTTGTAGGAGATCTATTTTCAAGATTTATTTGACTTAATTTTAGTTTGATTTATATTTCATTTGCTTGGCTTTTTATAATTTCCAGTTTTCTTGCTAACTGACAATTCACATCTAGCCCTACTAGTACCTGCTAGTGGCACCATTCATGAGTGATCACTTATGATTTAAATAGGTCAAATATACCTGAGATGCTGGCAGCAGTTAACAAAACTATTAAACGCAATATGTGACATTTCCAAGTTATTTTGGCTCTAACTGGATGTTTAGAGCTAGTAAAAATTTTAATTTCTCAGTTAAAACTCTAAAATCTATACCTTTTCATGTCTTTTAAAATATATTTGCCTAAAAAGTGTTTTTATATGTTAAGTATAAAAATATAACATGTTCTTCATTAAATGCATTTCCCTTTTATTTTTGAACACAATAATTCTTTAAAAATAAGACATCTTTAGTAGTTGGCCACAATCTGTTAAACATTATCCAGGAGAAATTTCTGGAGTTAGATTTTTTTTTAAAAGGTATAATTTCTGGTGTGCTCTATTCTCAGCTTTTTTTTTTTTTTCCCTGTACTATGAAACTGGCCTCCCCACTACTCTATGTACATCACTATTGTTATGCACGATATTTATAATGAACTTCAGAAAAATTTCCTTGGAGGACTGTGGTTCCAAGGGTGTGTTGTGGTTTTTTTTTTTTTTTTTTGGCAAGATTTAATAAATCAAAATAATCAAAGCTCCCTCCTTCTTCCCCAGTCTGATCAGATCTGATCTTCAGACTTTTTACACTCAATGTTCTCTCTGCCAGAAAATACTTCCATCTTCCCTTTGAATGGACAACACTAACTCATTTATTAGTTCTAAGTTCATCCTTGTCTGATGCTCCATCTTGGACAAAACTCCTGGGTATATACACTCACTTAAGACTACACATTCCTTTTTAAGCACTAAAATACTTAATTACACTTCTAGACTTGTGTATTTTCTTGATTAAAATCTCTTCTTTAAAAAAAAAAAAAAGTTCTCCTCTCTAATAAACTATGAGCTCAACAAAGTCAGATCATTTCTTTCCTTGCTATTTCCAGAAGCCAATGCAAAATATGCCATATGATAGGCACTGGATGAATATGTAAAGAATGAAGGAACAAATGAAAAGTTTTCAGAAAGCAGATTCCAATAGGCATAGAAACCTGGCAAAAAAAAATGTCTGAATTTTAAAATAAAGAATTTTTAATATCCCCAGTTTTCGCATTTCTGAAAAGAGAGCTTTGGAACATAATTTATGGCTAAGAGGAACTCCTGTCTCCTCTATACTGGTCAAGAAATTCTGGTCAATGTGTTACTAGGTAGAAACTCAAGCTTTCTTATTTCTAAAAGTGGAATGAAAAAACACACCCAGTGCTGAACAGGAGGCTACTATGAGTGTGACATGAGCAATGAATGTAAACATCATGTCTCCTGTAGAGATAATGTTAACCTATTAACATTATCACAATGCTTATCAAATGTCAATACAGGCTGGCTACTATGTTACATGGATAATAATGATTGCCTGCTTTTGACTTTAATAAGGAAGTTACAACTTAATGAATAGTTAAATAGGAATGGGACTCTAAAATACACATAACTTCATTTCTAGGGAAAGAAAAATGTATCTATTAATCATGGAAAGTCAGCAAAGAATACAATGAATAAATAACACATATGGCTTCCTCTAAAAGAGTAAAACAGTACTGTTCAGGTACTGAAACGTACCAAACAAAATGCTTCACACAGTAAGAAAACAAGGGTATCTCAGTAAACTATGAGCAACAGAAAAAGCAATATTGTTAAGTGGATTGAGCCCCAGTGTCTTTAGGCCATTTTTAGGCTTAGTACACCTATGACAAAGCACTAAGCATGGACCAAATGCTCCTCGCATTATCATAGAACGTGGTCAGCATACACATTTTAGAAATATGTCAACAAAATTTAACAAATCAATAATTAGCTAGTTCACGTGAAATATAGAGTGAAGTCCCAGTTTACTATCATCCTTATGGAACTATTTACTAACAGACTGCTATTAGTTTCTATTACTGCTCAACAAGTTTTTCCCTAAAATAGAAGCTTAAAGCAATAAATACTTATTATTCACTATTTCTGTGGGTGAGGAAATCAGAAGCAGTTTTGGCTCCGTGTGTCTCATTGTGACATCAAGATATTGACTGGGGTGCTGTCCTTTAAGGGTCTGTGACTGGAGGGTCTGCTTCCTACAAAGTTTGTTCCTGTGGATGTTGGCAGAATACATTAGTTTTTTGCAATGTGGCCTTCTCCATGGTGCTACTGAGGGCTCCTCCTGCCATGGCAGCTGGCTTCCTCCAAATAAGTGATACAAGAGGGAAAAGTGTACACCGCAATGTCTACTATAACCTCACCTTGGAAACTGCACACTGCTATTTCCTCAATATCCTTGCAGTTTCATAAGTCAGCCCTAGGTACTACGGGAGGAAAACCCAGAAAACTGTGTCAATAATCTGAAGTAATCAACGGGAGTGGCCACCATCTTGGATCACTTAGCAATTACAGTTACAGCCAAATGCAAATAGTGACATAATTTTGGAGGTTTTGAATTGCATTCTATCAAAATTGATTTATAAGATTCTATGGGTTATTTTAACATAAATAGTAGGATAAATGATGTGTTTGTGTTCATATCTGATAGTCTTATCAATATCCCATTCCACAATCCACTGAGAATTATCTTCAAAATGGTAAAGTAACAATTTTCACTTCGTTTTTGTAAAAAAGAAAATGCACTCAAGAGCTTGCCACTCTCAAATGGATTAACCATGTATTATCAACTGTCATCTCTATAACTGAATTTGATACTGTAAGGTAGTTAAGGGGATCTATTCTCTGTATTACATAAAACTCAGTATGTTCACAAGATGCCTGTGGAGAGTTACAGCATGTGACCCTTCCTAACTTACTCAGGCTAATTACCAGCTGAATCTAAAGGTAGATTAATATCTTCCATTAAGAACACATTTTACCCTAATTAATTTATAAATAACTATCCTGCAAGTTGTTATAGCATTATTGACTCAATGGACATGACTTTGAGCAAAATCTGGGAGATAGTGGAGGACAGAGGAGCCTGGCAGGCTACAGTCCATGGGGTCTCAAAGAGTCAGATAGGACTTAGCGACTGAAGAACAGCAACATCCTAAAAGTGCAGGAGAAGGATAACAGTGAATGAGACTGCCAGCTCCCAAGCAGTCTAGCTAGCTAGATTCTTGCTAATTTTTTCCCTCAATATTTCAGAAAACCAAAATTCAAATTCATTTAATTTCTTCCTATGAAACAGCCTGAATATGACAACAGTGAACAATTCAAATTTTGGTTGGTCATGGAGCCTTGAAAAAAATCTCACCTAAACGATCATCCTGTGTACCAGGGTGTTCATCCTCCTGTAGATCCGAAGTAATGTGCAGCTTTCAATACAACCGTCTCCCATTTTTGGAAAAAATGTGGCCTTCATGTATTCTTATTGACTTTATCTGTGCAATTTTCTTCAGACGAGATCGGGTGCGTTCAAGGTGGTATTTCATCAATACAGAACCTTTGCAGAATAACAGTATATACGCATACATATCAAAGTTAGGCATCTCTTTTAGGATCCATAAATAATACAGTGCATGCTTCTGAGTGCAGGCATATTTGTTAAATGGTCCAGTTTCTTTGAGCTAGTGGTCTACTCTAATGTTCTGATGCCACATGATGCTAAGCATCTGTTACTATTCATCAGCAGCTAACAGGATTTCTGGCTTTCCATTAATCAACTGGAAGAAAGGACTATTTATTCACTTAGATGGCAGGTCCTCTGTGATTATAAGAAGCGCACAAAGAGAGGGAACACAATTTCAAGAGAGCAAAGAACAAAGCAAGTAAATGACTGACAAATACCTAATGTGAGAGGAAGCATGTAACATCATCACATCCCAGAAGGACTCCCAGATTTTATGTTTGTAATAACTTCTTTACATAAGGAAATAGAAGTATTCTCATAAGACAGTGATATAGTAACTCTACACTTTCAACTTTCATTTTTAAAAAGCTGCTACATATGTAATTCTTCAAAGTGTTTTCAACATTAATAAAATAACTGTTCAAAAAGAGGAAGCATGAAAGCTTTTCCCTTCCACTTAACATACTACAAATTAACTTCTAGCTACTTCTCTTTCATTTTAGAGTGTCAGAAACTTGTTGAGAGGGTACACACATGTGCACACATTTATCTGGTGACTGAAAATCGAGACATTTTAAATATTAAAAACAACAAGTTAATAATAAAATAGAGAAATAATTATAACAGTATTTATTATTTTATAAAAATAATCTTTACAAGTGGGATTTTTTTTCAGCTATGTACAGCTGGTTAAACGTTCAGAAATCAATTAAGGTGATCCATCACATCAACTGGCTAAAGAAGAAAACATCATATGGTCATGGGATTAGATGTAAAAGAATCATCTGAAAAAATACAAATTCCATTCATGACAAACAAAGTCAGAAAATTACGCAAAGGGACAACTTCCTCACCTTGATTTTAAAAACAACTAAAAAATCTATAATTAACCTCATACTAAATGGTGAACAACTAGAAGAAGGAATAAGTAAAACTGTCTTTTTCACAGACTACATGATTGTCTATTTAGAAAATCTTAAATAATAGAAAACAAACACCAAACAAAACCAATTATTGCAAGGTTTCAGGTTATAAACATACAGAAGCTAGTACTTCTGTATAAAGACATACACAAGCAATAAACAGTAGGAATATACAATTTAAAAAACACAACATCGTTTACATTAGCATAAATTGAAATGTGGGGAAGGGAGAAAAAGTGGAAACCAACACAATGCTGTAAAGCAATTTTCCACCAATTAAAAAATTCAAAAAAGAAAGGAAAGAAGGAAAGGAAGGGTGGAGAGGAAGAAAAACTTAGGTATAAATTTAATAAAATATGTGTAAGGTCTATATGAGGCAAACAGAAAGCTCTGATGAGAAAAATCAAAGATGATCTAAATAAATGCACAGCTGTAACAGGTTCACACATAAAAGAAAATATTAACATGGCACTTTTTTCCATATCTGATCTATAGATCCAATGCAATCTTAAATCAAAATTCCAGCAGGTTATCTTGAGAATTATCAACTGATTCTAAAATACAGAGAAAATAAAAAATATCCAAAATACTAAAGAGAAAAAAAAAAAAAAGAGTAGACAACACCTAACTTCAAAACTTGATATAATGCTACTATAATTAAAATAGTGTGGTATTGGTCAGAATGGACATATAAATTAAAGATAATAAAGATGCGAGAAACACACTCACACAAATAAAGTCAATTGATTTTTGATAGATGAGTAAAGGACATGTTATAAAGGAAGAATAATCTGTTTAACAACTAGTCCTAGAACAACTAGACACTAAATATAAAATGACTCCTTACACCTTTCACAAAAGTGAACTCAAAATGGATCATAGACATAAATGTAAAAAAGCAAAACTACAAAACTTCTAGAAAATAAGATAAAAGCACATCTCAGTAAGCTTGCTTTGGTCATGATTTTTTAGAGAGATAACACCTAAAAAGCTCAATCTATGACAGAAAAAAATAGATACTTCAGATTAGACTTCATTTAAATTAAAAAATAAATAAATGTTCCACAGGACACTGTTAAAAATAATGAAGAGAGAAGCCAAAGAAAGGGAGACACTCTTTGAAAAACACATATCTGATCAACAATGTTATTCAAAATATGCAAGTAACTCTTAAAAGTGAATTTAAAAATTAATTAAAATGGGCAAAGTTCAGAACATTCAACAAAGAAGATATACAGATGGCAATAAGCACATGAAAAAGTATTTACCATCATATATTATTATGGATTTACAAACTAAAACAACATGGAGACACTATTATAAACCTATTAGAATAGCCAAAGTCTCAAACACTGACAAGCTCAAATCCTGGTATTCTCATTCATTGCAGATGGGAAGGCAGAATGGTCCAGCTATTTTGTAAGATAGTTTATCAGTTTCATAGAAAGCTAAACATAGATTTACTATACAATCCAGAAATAATGTTCCTTGGTATTTACTAAAGTGAGGTGACAATTTATGTCCACACATAAGCCAGCACCTGAATTTTTATAGGAGCTTTATCTACAACATACACACAGCTTCAAAAAAAAAAAAAAATCAGTATCTCTTCCATCTGAAAGACCATAACCAAAACAACAGATAAAAGACTTAAAATATAAACAATAATATATTGACCATATATTTGTATTTTTCTTTGCAAGAGATATAAAGCAGGAAGAACCAATTCTCTCATTGCTGAACTGACAAAAATCAGAAGGAACCAAGATGTCCTTGTAAGGCGATAAACACACTGTGTTGGTACATTCTTACAATGGAATATGTTGAGGTATGTGGACTACCCCCCTACTTCTCTTAATTCTTTTGGTTGCTCTAATAAACGGGCACAAGGCAACTTAACAGGAGAAAACAAACAAATTTAACTTTGTACATACAAAGGGCCCATAGATAAGGAACCCAAGAAGTGATAAAAGCAGGTTTTTATATATGTTCTACACAAACAATAAATTTTCAAATAACAAGACAAAGAAATTTAGGCTTGGGGACTTGTGAAGAAACTAATTTGTTTACACAGACTTCTTGGCCCCAAATTCCTTCTTTTTGGCCATAATGAAGACTCTCTACCTCCTAGTACAGGGAAGTTATTTGGCACATGAGAGAGAGAGATTTATTACCAGTTTTCAGGGATCAGAGAGGAGGGTCACAGGGTCCTTCCTGCATAAGTTGTTTCCCAAGTAATTTTCACTTAAGATAATGAATATGCCAGTTTAGCATATTTGGGAGGTGGCCTGCTCTGTTTCCCATCAAATGTTATTCAGCAATAAAGAGAAATAAATTATCAAGTCACAAAAAGCCATGAAGGAACTTTAAGCCCATATTTGTAAGTGAAAGAAAGCAATTCAAAAAGGCTACATACAAGGTAATTTCAACTATATGACATTCTGGAAAAGGCAAGACTATAGTGACAGTAAAAAGCATCAGTGATCACCAGTGGTTCAGTTGAAGAGGACAGGGTAAGTCAGTGGAGAATAAAGCTTTTTTTTTTTTTTTAAAGAATAGTAAAATTATTCTGTATCATACCATAATACTAGATGCATCATGGAATGAACTGGCCAAACCAAAACATTACAACAAGATAAATCCTGATATCAACTATGAACTTAAGTCAAGCATTAATACTGGTGCATCACCTGTCACAAATGTGCCACACTAATGCAAGATGTAAATAATAGTAGAAACAATGTGAAGAAAGTGAAGGAGTGGTGTGGGAATTTGTGCTCTCTGCTCAATTTTTCTGTAAACCTGAAACTGCTCCAACAAACATTCCATTAATCTATTCAAAAAACACATTTTTATTAGTCCAAATACTAAAACAGTATAATTACATTGGCAGGATTTTATTACAAAAATAGAAGACAGCAAAAGCTATCAATTTTTCTTCAGAAATCTGAGAGATTCTGGGCTAATTATTTACACATTGTCTTCCAGAGACAAGGTTTTATCCTTCATTAGAGTTTTGTTGTTTTTTTTCTAATTCAATGTGATTTTAAACTATTGCCTTAAATTCTGCTTTAACTGACATTATTTTTTATCATTTTAACTCTTTGCAAAAGTATGAAAACTCTGAACTACACTGCAATAGACACATATAGCTGCTTAAAAGATGTCATTTTCATCTGAAAGCACACAACCAAGTCTCATATATAAAACTAAATGATAAACTATAATTTATTGAGTGTATAGGGATTAATATACACACACCACTATTTGTAAGCTAGAAAACCAGCAACAACTTACAATATCATACAGGGAACTCTACTCAACACTCTGTGATAGCCTATATGAAAAACGAATCTGAAAAAGAATGAATATATGTATAACTGAACCACTTTGAAGTACACCTGAAATCAGCAAAACATTGTGAATCAACTACAATGCAACAAATTTTAAAAAAAAAACAAAATCAAGCTCCACTTGCTGCTTCTCTGCAGAGAGCAACCGGCCTGCACTCGAGCAGTCAACAAGTGAAAATAAAATCCTGCCATCTAATCTCATTTAAATGTCTGACCACTGTTAAAAGGGATAAAAAGTTTAATGATTTTCTTAAATCATGGTAAGTAAGCCATTATTCAAGCTGGTGAGTTATCAAGACCACTTGATAGGAATCAAGGACCACTCTGGTGGAATACAAGTTTTTGTTTCAGAAAACACAGCATACCTGTAAAAACTTGGTTGAGCTAAAATGGCTGCTAGGGGTGCATGCTGCGCTATAAAAATGATTGGCTGGAAGAAAAACAACACTCTGCTTTTTTCATAAAATGAAAACTTCGTTTCAAATTTCTTTCTGTTAATGAACACTGGTATTGCTGGAGGTCTTTCCTAAAAGCGAAAAGGCTTAAAAGCAAACACAACAACAAACCAAGAGAATAGTTGTACTTCAGTGGTTGTGAGACTGTACTCAATTCCTAGTACTGCACAGCCAAGTAGGAATTTACAAGTAGGACTAAGTTGGGGGTCAACGGATCGAAACATTACTATAGAAATAGCAGTGCTAAGGGGGATGCTGGCTAAAAGGACCTAAATAGGATTCTTGCTGAAAGTAAGCCAGCATAATGAGACACCACCTGGGGAACGGTGGAGGATGAGGAACCTGCTCTCAGGTGGAAGTTGGCGGCAGTTGATCTTGCTAAAATAACCTAGCAGAGTCCTTGTGGAAACCAGGTTTTACAAAGAAACACACAGCTAGCCTAAGAAGAGGTTCAGAGGCAAGTAAGTTTGGTCAGCAAAGAGTTTTTGTCCCTTGGAAGGGTCGCAAAACAGTCTGAATGGACTTAACGACTAAACAACACCTTGCATAGGCTGGCCCTCAGGGCCATCCCGGAATCCTGCCCAAAGCGCCAGCATTTCTCAAGCTCTCTAGCGCCGGATCCCAACAACCCTTGCTGTCGTTAGTATTTAAGGTCTGTTCCTCCAACAAGCAAAACGGAAACTCAAACAGGAAGAAGAAACGCTCCACCCTTATCCACCAGCAAGAGTCCGAGCTCTTCTTCTCACCTCTACCCTCTATTACCTGAGTCTCCTCCAGGAGGAAGCGGAGAACTAATAATGCAGAATTGCAGAACAAATGCCCTGTAAAAGCAGCGCCTGGACCACCTAGGCTGGAACTCGGGGATAGGCATACATGGGCCGCACAGCCAAAATGGCGCTGGTTCCCAGCCGGGCAGCAGCAGCCCTCGCGCATGCGCCTTCAGGAAGTTCAACATCAGCTTCCCAGAATCCTCCTCGACAGCATTCTTGATTTCCCAGGACATCCTAGTAATTGGCCAGCTGGATTCTCTATCAGAACCCAGAGGTCTCAGCATCCTCCATGCTGTCTTACCTGAACTTAGAGACTCTGAACTCACTGCTGCTGCTGCTGCTAAGTCGCTTCAGTCGTGTCCAACTCTGTGCGACTCCATAGACAGCAGCCCATCAGGCTCCGCTGTCCCTGGGATTCTCCAGGCAAGAACAATGGAGTGGGTTGCCATTTCCTTCTCCAATGCATGAAAGTGAAAAGTGAAAGTTAAGTAGCTCAGTCGTGTCCGACTCTTTGCGACCCCATGGACTGCAGTCTACGAGGCTCCTCTGCCCATGGGATTTTCCAGGCAAGAGTACTGGAATGGGTTGCCATTGCCTTCTCCTGAACTCACTGCTATTTTCAGCCAAAACAATCTCCTGAGCTTCCTGCCAAACAAGCAGCCTTTACTTCAATCTCCCGTCCCTGCCCTGGTGCTATTTGCCTACCTTTAGAGTTCCTTGGACTGCAATAAGATCAGTCGTGGGTGTTCATTGGAAGGACTGATGCTGAAGCTGAAAATCCAGTACTTTGGCCACCTCATGCGAAGAGTTGACTCATTGGAAAAGACCCTGATGCTGGGAGGGATTGGGGGCAGGAGGAGAAGGGGACGACAGAGGATGAGATGGTTGGATGGTATCACCAACTCGATGGACATGGGTTTGAGTAAGCTCCGGGATTTGGTGATGGACAGGGAGGCCTGGCCTGCTGCGATTCATGGTGTTGCAAAAAGTCGGACATGACTGAGCGAGTGAACTGAACTGAACTGACTGATCATGATTTAGCAACTGAACAACTACCACCATTTTATCTCCTATTGGGAGGGCGGGAGGAAGCCTTGGACCCCAAAAGCTGCCCCTTGTTAATATCTAGAATAAAGTGCCCCAGACTTATGGTAATGAAAGAGACCTGTCCTATAAACTTTTTCCAAACACTCTTTGCACATTATACATTATTAAATCTTCCCTGGGGCATAATATTACACGATTTGAAAGAGAGCACTCTGGAGTCATCATAATTGGGCTGTGAAACCTTGCGTCTCCATGTACAAGGAGATTGCTAGTGAACGCTGACACCACTTCAGTTGCCATGAAAATACTCCTCTCAGATCACTCACTGCAGGGAGCATATTTGGGTAGTCTATGTTCTGCTGCCTCTGTATGTGATATCTCTCCACCACATCAACAGCAGATGTCATTATTCTTCAAAAAGACTAACGAGACATTTAGTTGTAAATCGACCCCATTGGAGTAAAGCCGACCCCCCTTCAGGAGAGAAGTCCATCCTTCAGGATTGATGCCTGGTCTGTCAGTTTACACTTCTTTCCCTCAGAGCCTCAGCCCACACTATCAGAGGCTTATCAGAAGAATGCGTGTAATCACCAAGAGATGTAGGCTCCAGAATAGAAACAGCAGAAACCGATAATCTGGGGATCTAATCCAAAGCTCATGCCACTGCCCATTCCCTTAGGGAAATGTGGTTTCTATCACTTTGGCTACCAATGGGAGGGCAACTCCATCCTGATATCCTGAAATTAGCTAACAGAGCTGCAGGAATTTACAGTTCTCAGAAATCATCAGAGGATGCCAGCCGATCCTCCAACTCCAAGCCTGTTCAATATCACCTTTGGACTTCCTTGTTCCTCTCACTCAGCTGTGATATCAGAGATTACATCCAGAGCTCACGGATGCAAAGGCTTTCCGGTGAACTTTCTTGTGCAAAAGTCCTTGCACACGTGCTTACAACACACCTGGTGTTAAATTCCCAGGTGTGAGAAAGTAGCACTAAGATCTCCAGGATGTGATGACCTCTGGAGACACTTTGGTGCTCTCTGGGTGATATGGGTCCACATTTTTCACAGCAAGATATAAAAAGATACAAAGCAGGAGAAGCCTACTGTTTCCATGAATAAATAATTTAATTGGTTAGACTTAAAGCTTGGCATTCTGAAAACCATATTGATAAAATCAAATTTATAAGTATATTTATTGTATATGTGTTTGCATGTATATTTATTATAAAGTTTATGTTCAGTAAGATTATATAATCATTCACTCCTAATAGCCAACCCAGAACTTGACACAGAGGACGAAACACCTAAATAGGTATTACTGGATGTATGTTTCAGTCAGTTCTAACAAGTGTCTCAAGATCTGTTGAAGTTACAATCATTCTACCCTTCACTAAAGATCATAAAGTTGCTAATTCATCCTGAAATATCATTACTGAGTAAACATGCCTTCCTTCATTTCCTAATTAAATCCTCTCAAATTTTTGACAATGAAGAGAATGAAAAGGAATAATTAGGTCTCCCATAAACAATTTTTTCTGGTAACAACCCCTAGTCTTTACAAATTGAACTCCTGAATAATAATTACAAAGAAGGTTCGATTTCATAATTTATCCTAATATTTTTTGTTTGCTCTGTTGCCAAAATATTTTTAGTTAGAAGAAAATTGTAATGTACAGACCATGGAGATATTAAAGTTCTGTAAGACTTTCTATGTAAGCTTGAAAAAAGGATTATACTTCTAAGAATACAGATATTTTATGGAGTATAGGTATGTTTATCACTTAAAATTTACCAATTATCTGTAGTCATATTAAAGATAAATATTGTGGGAATTTATTAAATTGTTAAATATTTTAATACTGTATGAAAACACTAGACTTTCTTTTGAGATCTGTTGCCTAGAATAGAAAAATGAAAATAAAAGATATTACATAAGAAGTGGAATTTTATCCAATTATGGGTTAATAACATTATTGGGAGGGTGTGGTGACAGAAGAACATCTGTCCTAACTCTAATGTATACAAGTCCCTGAATTAATGTATTTAATTCTGTCATCCTTAAGAAGAAAATAACCTAGCACCTGTGCTTTACAGAACAAAGATAAAACATCCAGAGAAAAAGTTAGAGCAGGAACCAAATTGACTGCAGATCAAAACTTCAAAATATCACATTAATTTAGGTAAGACATACAAACTTTAAAGTAATAAAGATAATGCAATCTTCAGAATATCACCTGGGAAATAACAAAGACAGATGAAATGGGAGAAGGTAAACTCTATGAAAAGCAAGAAGAAAGACATAAAAGTGTGTGCTTATAGAACTCAAATTTACAAATACCACATCAAAGAGATGAATGTCAATTTGGCAAAATAAAATGAAATAAAGAAAAAATAAATGTTTCAAAAGGTTCCAATGTTTACTAACGGATTTATTTGACTAAACATTTAAAAGAACAAATAATTATGGTCATTCTGAAATCCTTGTCTACATAACACTAAAAACAGTTTTCCCCCTTGCCCAGAAACAAAATCTGCACCGTACCTCATTAGGAAATCTCTGTGTTTGCAGGATTCAGGTGAAACTGTCACAAGCTGTAGGTGAACCCGGAGGATGACTTGAAGCACAAAACCAACAGATTTTATCCAATTATGGGTTAATAACATTATTGGGAGGGTGTGGTGACAGAAGAACCAACAGATTAACAGTGCAAGTGTTCCAAAATAGGAGACAAACCTGTCTTACTCTGCTCTTCTGTTAGGATTTTTATCACTTGCAGAAAAATGAAAGGCCAAAGAAGAGAATTCAGATGGTAGAAGATCATATTTTAGCAATGAAATTAGCTTCACAAGAGTCCTGTTACAGGTTTTGGGAGATCACACAGCATACCATTGCACATATTAAAAGAGAAGCACACGTGCTAGGTCGCCTTAGTCATGTTTGACTCTTATGCATTGTAGCCCACCAGGCTGCACTGTCCTTGGGATTCTCCAGGCAAGAATGCTGGAGTGGGTTGCCCAGCTCTCCTCCAGGGGATCGTTCCCACCCAGGGATCGAACCCCAGTCTCCTGCGTCTTCTGCACCACAGGCAGATTCTTTACCACTGAGCCTAAAAGAGAAGACTATGATGTTATTTGGATCATGAACAATTTTGGTTTTTGTTTGCTTGCTTTATAAGCAGTGTAATACATGTCAAAAGAAATGATGTTGTAGTAAGAGTCCCCTGATGGTTTTTACAATTTTTCCTCTTCCAAGCTCTCTTCTAATCCAAACTTCTACAAATACTTACTTTCTTCTTTTTTTTTTTCCTTCAAAATTGTCTTCATTGTTTTAATTTTTCAATAGTATTCTCATAAGAATAAAAAAAATCTAATTTTCAAGTCTATTCAGTGTCAAGATGCTAAAATCACTAATAACAATTAATTCCTCTTTTAAATGATGGAATTGAAGCCAACAAAAGTAACTTAATTAAGAGTTAAGAGTAGTTAATCAAGAGTAACTTAGCCTAGAAATGAAAAGTGTTCAAATTCAAGTCTGCCTGGGCCCAAAGATCACACTCTTGCCCATGCTTCCAAATAATCTCTTTCTCTTCTCACTCTATCAATGCTTACATCATCTGTTTTTTCTCTAGCCCTGATAAATAATGTAATAGTGTAATTCATTCCTGCATGATACTAAATTATAATACATAAAATTCCACCCTTTTATTGAAGAGCAACATGAATTAAAAAGAATATTTGAACATAGTAGTATTCAATAAAATATAAACAAAATGCATGTAATGGGCTGCATGTGGTGAAGCTGAATTTTTTTTTTCTTACAGTCATGACATCAAGCAGGTTAAGCTTTTTGTTTAAGAAATTGTCCACATATATTGAGGCTTTTAAGAGCTTTTGGTGAAGAGCAATCTTAAGAGCCCGGGCCCATTCTCTTTTTGAAATCAGAGTTAATAAAAATGAAAACCAGAATTGAGTCATGCCTTCTAGTATCCTTGATGTGTGTGTGTGTGTGTGTGTGTGTGTTAGCTGCTCAGTCGTGTCTGACTCTTTGCTACCCCATGGGCTGTATTGCGCTGCCAGGCTCCTCTGTCCATGGAATTCTCCATGCAAGAACACTGAAGTTGGTAGCCATTCCCTCCTCCAGGCAGTCTTCCTGTTCCAGGGATTGAACCCACATTTTCTGCATTGTCAGGCAAATTCTTTACCATCTGAGGCACCAGGGAAGCCCAATATCCTTGAATCAAATACTTAAATGAGTTCTTGATACATAGTTAAATAGCTATTTATTGAACTTATTGACTGAATGTTTTTAATTACTATCCAGATTTCTACTTATTTCAAATGTATTCCTGTATCAAAATTCTAAATCCACATCCAGCCTTATACAAACCCTATACATATCCCAGGAATTGTATTACCATTGTGCATACCATGCATATTCTAAAAGATTGTTATTACTTCTAATTTCTATTTTGCTTCTGAGTCTATAATGATAGAAAAGCTCCTCAACCACTTCATTTCTTAAATCTTAATTAGTGAAATAAAGAACATGTGACCAAAGATCAAATTAAGAACTTTTATTTTCCTTTGACCTCAGGCCCCTTGAATATAATACCAATACTTGTGAAGTGACGACAATGCCTTTTTATTATGTTAACATGATAATATTTCTTTGGAAGTCAAGCAGACCTGCTTTCTTTGGAGGTCAAAGCCTGTATGACATCTCAAATTACTTAAGATTTACTTAGTACAGTTTTCCTTTTTGTAACATTCCATTATTATGAGTTCTTATTATGAAACAGAAGAGGTGAATTATAGGCTAGAGAATAACAAACAAACAAAAGAAGAAGACAAAAAGCATTTATAAAATGAAAGTCAAACAAGCCCCACCTGTTTTATTGTAGGGTTTATTAGCAAATGGCACTCAAAATATTTCTTAATCTCTCACCATGTTTTCAACCTTATATTTCAAAATAAAACCTCTGTAAAAGAGGTCTAAAAAGAGGTGTAAATAATATCTATTTTCTTATTAAGGCAAATAAATGCATTGCCAAATCAAAATTCAATGATTTCCCTGGCTATGTTCATGTAAGCAAATGTCTAAAAAAAAATGCTAAATTTCATATAAAGGTATGGCTAAGTTGGTTACATAAAACAATCACCAATGTATGCCAGTTGTCAAAAAGACTAAATACAAACCTTGGCGGTAAACTTCAAAGGAAATTGTGAAGTGGTCTAAAATCAAGTCTGCCTCTGTAAATAATGAATCATTGCAGTAACAGCCTGTCTTTCCTAGCAGCAGGATATATAATCAAGAGATAAAAAACTGTCTTGATTAATGTCTATTAATTAGGTACAGACATTAAAAGAAATAAAATATGTTACTCACTAATTTTAATAATCATAAATAGATGCCATAGAGAAGCATTTAAAAATTGTGATGATTATGTTATTATAAACATTTTCAAGGGAATTTTTTTAAAACTTAAAAAAATAGTTTCCCATCATGAAAACAATTGGTAATACTATATAGTATGAGTAACTCAAGTCTTCCAAAAGATACTATTATGGATACTTTGGCAATACTAAAAAAAGTCTCTACAATCAAATCATCCTAATGTCTAACAATGAAATAGCACCATATCATTCCGTTTCTCTGAAGATAAAATTCCCAGAAAATCAGGTTGACTCATAATTATCCTGAAATTTGATATCATATTAAATGATGGCAATTTGATCTTTAATACACATAATCAATCTACTGTATAAATTCTATCCTCATTTTACTTCTATAACTTTGAATTCTTCGAACTGTCAAATACATTTCAAACTTTAAATTTCTTTCTAAGGTAAAAACGACTTGATGTTCAGCATCTTCTCTCCTGTGATTTATATGCCTTGTGAGAACAATTCTTCCAGGTTTGCTTAATATAAATATTGTTTAAAAAAAGAAGCCATTAAACAATGGAAGCCCTAATGCCATGACAGATTATATAAGGAAACAAAAATTTAAGCCTGTAAATCCCTCAAGTTTAAGAAATTGAAACCTAATGATAATCAGGGAAGCATTTATAGCCAACTAGGCTTAAGCTTTTTTGTTTTTTGGTTTAGTCACTAAGTCATGTCCAACTCTTATGGACCCCATGGACTGTAGCCTGCCAGGCTTCTCTGTCCATGAGATTCTCCAGGCAACACTGGAGAGAGTTGCCATTTCCTTCTCCAGGGGAAGGACTTTCCAACCCAGGAATCAAACCCCGGTCTCCTGCATTTCAGGCAAATTCTTTACCGACTGAACTTTGAGGGAAGCCCTTAAGCTTATAGCCACTCAATAATTGTCTTACTTTGCTTCCTCCTTTTCTCTATAAAAATCTCTCCCAGAGCTCCTGACTGTGGAGCACCCTTAAATACTTCCAATTTGGGAGTGCCTGATTTGAATTAATATTTCTCAAATATACTCTTGAAAAAACTAATATGCCTTAGTGTACATTTTAAAATTTATTTTTTATTGAAATAACATTGGTTTAAAGTATCTCAGTTTATTGCATAATAATTCATTCTGCAGGAAGTATTGGAGTTGACACTTGCTTTACAGACTAGTGTTTGTTTTGAATATTGAATCACTATGGCTGAAAAGTTATAAGGCATTAAGAAACAGAGAGAGGTGAACTGTCTTCAATTCCTCTCAACTATAGTGACCAAAACAATGTTTGATACTAATGCAATACTTCCAACCCTCTGCAAGAAGGTGTGATCCACCGATATTCTAAAAGTCTGTGCTCTCAAGCAAAAGCAGTTGTTGCTAACTGGGTCACTAGGGAACAGATAGCAGGAAGTAGAAATAAGAATAAGAAAGTCTAAGGACGGGAAGCTGCTGTATAGAAAAAGACAGGGATGATATTTTAGATGACCTAGGTTATAATCGATTTTATACAAGCAAGTAAGGAACTCGGGGCATTTGGATTTTGAAGCTTTTAGGGCCTTGGTCAGGACAGAGAAATACACATGTGATCTGAAATTATTGCCCACTCTTAATTGGCATAACTCAGATGAAAGAACCCAAAGGGAAATTCTGAACCAGAGAAATGAGCTACAGATTTTTCACATTTGTGATTCCTCTGCATATATTTGTTAAACTCCTATTAAGCACAAAGTGTATTTCCATATGAATGAAATGTAACACTGAAAAAAAAAATAATTCTTGTGTTCCAAACAAAGGGCAATCCATTCTTGGTGTTACTAAACCTTTTTTTAAACCAAAGGACCAAGAACCTATGATGAAGTTTATATGTTTCCCTGAAAATAAATTAAGAGTGAAGAGTCATGTTATAAATTGGATATTTCAAGACATGTTGCCATGTTGTGAATTCAGATGTATTAATGATTTTGGACTCATAACTGTGGATAATTTTTATTTAAGGAAATCACATTTTTATTCTTAAATATCATCAAATAATTCATTGTTTACATGGAGTGTCTCCTGAGATAAAACAAAAATATTGATAGGCAGAAATATGGAAAAGCCCCAAATAAATATTTTTTCTAATTCACAAACCCATAGCAAGGCTTGATGTTCTTATATATCTATTTAGTTCTCTCTTATCTCTCTCTCTGTCTAAATTAAAATTGAAATCCTTAAACCTTGTAAAGAAAAAGCATGCTGGGAGATATTAATGGGATATGAAGAGTATGCTCTCTGAATTTTCCTCTTTGTCAGTATTTTACAAAGGGCTTGCTAACCTAATTCATCCTTATTACATTCCATGTTTTAGTTGTGTATTTTGCATAAATGTAAGGAAGAAGAGGGTGAAAGTGTCCTGTTTAATTTTGACAAATCAAACTTATATTTTGAATAAATTAATATATATTGAAAAATTTGCTTTATATTTTCTTAAACAATAAATCAGCCCCTTAAAAAGTTTTGTTAAAATTTTCTTTAGATATTTATATCTAAAGATATTTATACACTGGTAATCAATATACAGAAATCCCAAGTGGCTCAGTGGTAAAGAATCCAATTGCTAAGCAGGAGGATGCAGGTTCAATCCCTGGGGCAGGAAGATCCACTGGAGAAGGGAATGGCAACCCACTCCAGTATTCCTGCCTGGGGAATTCTGTGGACAGAGGAGCCTGGTGGGCTACTATCCATAGAGTTGCAAGAGTCAGACACAACTTAGCAACTTAACAATTGCAATCAGTATATAGTATTTTATTGCTGCAATGTTATTGACAATTGTTGGTAGCAAACCACATTTCTACTTGTTTCTTCATTAACGGAATTTACTTAGCATATATTAATCAAACTGGAAGTTGTAGTTTTTGTGAAAAAAGTGCAGTAACAGAATCATTAATATAGTTTTCTAAAGCCCTATATTTTCCAGTATTCCTTAAATGCTTCTCTCTGTTGATGTAGTGGATGTTATTTTCCACAAAGATTTCATACTTCAGTCTTGAAGAGGGAGTATTTATGTAAGTGTGAAGAGCAAAATGCAACCTTGATTTTAATGTCTTGAACTTCAAAAAGTCAGTTGCATTTAATTAGGATTAATTCTGCTGACTTTGATGTTGCTCTGTTTTACTAATCCACTAAGATGCATAATTAAACTATTAATTATTTTCAACTATTAAATGTGAATATGTACCTCTTTGTACATATTTCCCAAATATCTGTAAATCTTGTTCACAGCCAATTGATAACATTCTAAACACAAAATGTCAAATTCCACGAAGATTTATTTTTACTCAATATTCATCTAACTTTGGTTTTATAAATTAAATTAATAAAAAGAGTAAAAAACATAATAGAAGTCATTTTCTGTCAGTAAATCCTCACTGATACACCTCTGAGAAATCAAGACAGTGAACTAATCCTAATGACTACATAATAAATTCTTTGCAATTTTGGTTTAAATGTGAAGGAAAGCTTAACTGAGGTTTCAGCTAATAGATGACTAAACCTATTTTTGCTATCAGTAATGTTAAAGCATTATTTCCAAAATGTAAATTCTTAAACCATCAGACAAATATGAAGTGAATTTGTAACAAATCATTTATTTAACTCATTATTAAAGAGAAAGCTGTTAAGATACTATGACCAACTCCAAGAGGAACTGAGAAAGTGAAAGTGAAGTTGCTCAGTCGTGTCTGACTCTTTGCCACCCCATGGACACCAGGCTCCTCCATCCATGGGATTTTCCAGGCAAGAGTACTGGAGTGGGTTGCCATTTCCTTCTCCATATATATATATATATATATTTGTAAGTCACATAACAAAAAACAAGTTAGAATAATTATTCCTGATTAGATATAAAACTGGCAAATTCCCTGTAGAGTCATTAACTTTGGGTTATCTGTACAATTGGGCATAAATTATTTGCATTATTAGTGAAAAATTCATCAAATTAACAAAGTATCATAGCTTCACTCAATCTGAATCATTTATTTAACAGTAACTGTGAGAGAAACTTGGTGCATCTGGCCCAGTCGCTTCAGGCATGTTTGACTCTTTGGGACACTATGAACTATAGCCCACCAGGATCATCTGTCCAAGGGACACTCAAGGCAAAAATACTGGAGTAGGTTGCCATGCCCTCCCCCAAAGGATCTTCCCCACCCAGGGATCTAACCCGAATCTCTTACATCTCCTACCTTGGCATGAAGGTTCTTTATCTCTAGTGCCACCTGGGAATCCCCGTGAGAAGCTACGTACCTTACCCTAATAATCTTTGTGAAGATTTTACCCCAAAAGACACTCAAAAGGTGTGCCCCCAACCTTCTTGCCTTATGTCCAAGCCTGGGATAATTTTTCAAACTGATTATTTGATATTTGGCATGTAACTCAAAATGAGTACAAAGAACTGAGTGACTTTGCACATTCTTATTAATACAATAATATTTCACACTGCTTAAATCTTAATAAAATATAACACTTTTTGACACTAAAAGAATGAAATAATAATCCACTGAATGACTGAGAGTCACAAACTCACAATTTCATGTTGAGATACATTTCTAATGAAATGGTCATGGGAAATTATTCAGTGAAACTTTCTTTTTTATCTGTATACAGACTTTTTTCAGCTGATAAGTATAAGACTAGTAAGTATTAAGATAATATTATACTAGGATAGCAATCTCTGGGAAAAACAGAATGGAAATTGAGTTAAGATATGATACAAGTAAACTTTTATTTTTTTCCTATTTTACAAGAACTTGCTCATGTTGTTTTCAAAAGGATATTGTAGCATTTGTATAACTTGTGTTAGCTTTTGAGTTCTGTTGTTCATAATTTTTAAAAGAATACCATGGATTTATTTTACAAATTTAGCTATACATTTATAGTTGCAATTTTGTGACTTCATTTCTATTTCATTTCTATTGTTAATCATTTTCTATTAACTAAACTTAGCAATTTTAAATATTATAAATGCAACTTCAAATTGTTAAGGAAAAACTGTGGATTACAGTAGATATTTAGTAAATATGGGACCCTAAAATGTTTGAACAGTACTAATAACAGGGACGGAGAAGGCAATGGCACCCCACTCCAGTACTCTTGCCTGGAAAATCCCATGGACGGAGGAGCCTGGTGTCCATGGGGTGGCAAAGAGTCAGACACGACTGAGCGACTTCACTTTCACTTTTCACTTTCATGCATTGGAGAAGGAAATGGCAACCCACTCCAGTGTTCTTGCCTGGAGAATACCAGGGACCGGGGAGCCCGGTGGGCTGCCGTCTCTGGGGTCGCACAGAGTCGGACACGACTGCAGTGACTTAGTAGCAGCAGTAGCAGCAAGAACAGGGAGTTTTAAAGATTTTGGACTCACAATGGGAGCAACTGAAAGTCAGGCAAGAATTTAAGTGGAACATTTGTAATCATTGCATTTAAGTAAGTGCTATGCTAAAAAAATCGTTCTCAACTGTATAACTACTAGAGACATGATGAAATGTATTCTTTGAAAAGTAAAAAGTAAATTTTGGAAACTATGCTTCAATCAACAGTCCGTCACTAGAATTATGAAATCTGCTTGATAAGACACACACAAAAACTCATATTTTTTAAATTGTTAAAGCAGGCATATTGAAGTGGGTACATACCTATTTCCATTTTAGTTTTTGCTTCTAATAAAGGTGATGTATGTCATACCACATCCAAAGATAGGTAGAAGCATGTATTACTTCAATGAACTTAATAATACAGTTTCCTCTATGATCTATCTTATCATTTGAGCTTTCCATGTTCTAAAAGCCCAGTTGTCACAAGTTTATCATGCTTGACAATTTCACAATCATGGGAATTTTATGTTTTAAATGCATAGAAAATTTTAATAAGTCGATTACCAGTACCTCAATATTTTTGAAGAAACAGACTAAGAAGGCAGACCAAAAACAGAAAGAAATTTCCAGTTAGCAGCTGAAACAAATAGAAGACTAAATGTTTAAAATAAGCAGAAAAAATTCAGGAAGCATAGAAGTCTGACTCTAGCTTTAGAATATCAATCGTCAGTAAAAACCTCAATGATGATACTTAGACTGTATTTCAGTTTTCTTATGAATTCAAGTCATCATAAAATCTTAAATTAAGGTCATTGTTCTCTTTTGAAGACAGAAAATCATTATAAAATATGCTGTAAAAATAATCAAAAGAATTATCCATTTTTAAATGTTTTTTGCTGAAAGGCTTGCTTAAACTTTTATTAGCTGGAAAGTTTGCTATTTTGATACACTGCATTGCCTAACAATATTAGATCAAGCAGAGAGTATTTTACTAGTTTCAGGGTACATGGATCTCATTATACCTTAAAAATACTTGAGTGGACATTTTCATTTCAAATTCATTTAAAGAAAACTATAAGTTTCAGGAGCTTTCTAGAACTGCCTGCCAAGAAGAAGAGTATTTGACAATTATAGCATAATATAATTTTGCTGCAAAAGATGCTCATTATCTGGTGTTTCTGAGATTGCATGTTTTCTAAATTAGCCAATTCATGTGATGTGAAGTAAAGAATAATTTACACATATAATGGATCTTTAACAGCATAAATTTAAGATAACTTTATACTATCAGATTGCTTGAACTAGTTCAACTGGCAAGGAGTCATTTTTTTTCCTACCATTTACAATAACCACTTTTTTTTTTTTTTGTATATGACAGAATGTAGCATTAGAACTCTCTGTGTGTATACTGGCTTCCCTGGTGGCTCAGTTGGTAAAGAATCTGCCTGCAATACACCTGCAATGCAGGAGACAGGGGTTCAATCCCTGTGTTGGGAAGTTCCCCTGGGAAAGGAAATAGCAACCCAGACCAGTAGTCTGGCCTGGGAAATCCCATGGAAAGAGGAGCCTGATGAGCTACAGTCCTTGGGGTTGAAAAAGTTGTACATGACTTAGTGACTAAACACCACCATGTGTATACCAGTAATACAACATTTAAAACAACTCTTGGGTTTATTTTTAATTAATTATATCTGATTTATTTTGAAGACAACCTATTTAAACACAGCAATGTAGTCAATAAACTCAATTACAACTTTATAAACTTATCACTAATTACACAGAATAAAATGTTAAAAATGAATACGCAGGATGTGAAGCAAGATATGCATCAGAAATCTCTCAATTTGTCATTTACCTTATTTAATATTAAAATTAGATTAGCTTTTAGGCATTCTCTGTAGATACTGAAAGAAAAAATGGATGAAATTTTGAAGACCTATTCTTATAATATTTAAAACTATTCAACCGGAAGTAAATAATGGTTCTCTTAACATTAATCACGTAAACTATTTTAAAGGGCATACCGAACAGTCTGTGGTAATAGTCGCACATTTGGTGAAGTAGTGTCTAAGGGACAAAATTAAATAGGAAACAGAAACAAACGTTTTTCATGAAATAAAACCATACCAGTTTCTCAAGAGAAACTCTACAAAGAGACCTCAGAAAAAAATATTACCCATCAATCCTGATAAAAAGAGAACCTGATGCAACCTTGTGGACACATGTCTTTGCTAACACACTTAATATAAATAGACTAACATTTTTGCATGAATGTTCCCTATGATATCACTGACCAAAGACCAATGGCTTAACTAAATTTCATCAAAGCAACTCTAAAAGCAGCCACAACAGGATAGTTACATTATGTCTTAATGACAGATATCCTAGGTCATTATGCAAGTTACTGAGAGTAGTGGCTCCACTTTACAAGCTTCAGGAGCCTCTTCAAGATGACAGATCCTTGCTATCAAAGTTCAGATAAAGAATTAACAATAAAGAGCTTAGGGTTACACTATCTGTTAAAAATCTGGAGTTCAGATGTGATGCAGATTTAAGTCAGGGCCTTATATCTTTCCAATGAAGGGAGCAGAGCACATGAAAACAGCTTATTCAAGATGTCATGAGATGATGTACAAATGGATAAAACATAACCAAATTAAATACACCTGAAATTTCCCAGAACATGTTTCCTACCAAGATTGTTGTCGTTTCTTTGGGTTTGGTTTAGCATTTTAGGACCATTGACCAGATGATAGATAAGGAATATGTACAAGTTGGTTTATTTACAATTCTTTATCATAAAAAGAAAGTTAAAGAAAACATCATTGATGAACACTGGGGTGCACATGTCTCTTTCAAATCTGGTTTCCTCGGTGTGTATGCCCAGAAGTGGGATTGCTGGGTCATATGGCAGTTCTATTTCCAGTTTTTTAAGAAATCTCCACACTGTTTTCCATAGCGGCTGTACTAGTTTGCATTCCCACCAACAGTGTAAGAGGGTTCCCTTTTCTCCACACCCTCTCCAGCATTTATTGCTTGTAGACTTTTGGATAGCAGCCATCCTGACTGGCGTGTAATGGTACCTCATTGTGGTTTTGATTGGCATTTCTCTGATGAGTGATGTTGAGCATCTTTTCATGTGTTTTTTAGCCATCCGTATGTCTTCTTTTGAGAAATGTCTGTTTAGTTATTTGGCCCATTTTTTGATTGGGTGATTTATTTTTCTGGAATTGAGCTGCAGGAGTTGCTTGTATATTTTTGAGATTAATCCTTTGTCTGTTTCTTCATTTGCTATTATTTTCTCCCAATCTGAGGGCTGTCTTTTCACCTTGCTTATAGTTTCCTTTGTAGTGCAAAAGCTTTTAAGTTTAATTAGGTCCAATTTGTTTATTTTTGCTTTTATTTCCAATATTCTGGGAGGTAAAGTATACAATTATATATGAATCTCCCTTTATTTATCACACATTGAGTGCCAGTAGAGTGTGAGTGGTAATTAGAAACTAGAATCCACATGATCTTATATAGTTTAAAATGGCATATTCACAATTTCTGTGGAGGAAAACGGTACATATTTAACATTATGATTATTAAATTAAGGCTTTTAATTGGTTGTCATTAAAAATAATCTTTTCTGAATCAAGATCAAACCATGAACCCTGTATTAATAAAAACTGTTAGAAATGTTGTTTTGCTCATAGTTTTCTCTATTTGTAACTTTGTCATCAGTGATAAAGTATGAGAAATATTTTCTACATCCTAGACAATGAACCTCATTATTTAGAACCTTTAGAGTTGTTGATCTTTTGTATATAAAGCAAATGATAATAAATCTCCCAAGCATCAATCTGCATTGTGACTTCAATGTTTCGTGACAAAATTTAACTCATAGGAAATAGCCTTACCTATTCTCATAAGTTACCACCTCTCAGAATTATAAGGACTCATCCCTGAATTTCCTATGAAAATGAGGATTTTCTAATAAAATTTGAAAATCCAGGTATTCTTCATCTAAATTGCATGTTTACATCTTCATTGTTTTCTCTATAACATGAGATAGAGGGAATATGTGTGTGTGTTATTAAGGTTATTTCAAAATTCTTGTCAACATAGGTACAAGAAAAATGAGTTTCCAGGTATTCATAAACACAGATGTGATGAAATTATCATTTCATCTAAAAAACATCCACAGTGTTTTGATAGGGGCAGTAACTTAGATATCACTCATAAAACATCCAAAATAATTGAAGAATATTCAACTATTTGTTGTAAGTCATGTCTGACTCTTTTGTGATTCCATCAACTGTAATCCACCAGGCTCCTCTGTCCATGGGATTTCCCAGCCAAGAATACTAGAGTGGGTTGCCATTTCCTTCTCCAGGGGATCTTCCTGACCCAGGCATCGTACCCATGTCTCCTGTATTGACAGGCAGATTCTTTACCAATGAGCCACCTGGTAAGCCCATACTCAGCTATGCATTCATTAAAAATTGTGTAAAGATACTCATGTCATTTAAAAGATGCTATAATAAGTGAAAAACTGCATATAAACCAAAATATTCATTATGATTACCGTTTTAAAACTGTTATTTCTAAAGTATATCTGGAAACTTATAAACTGAAATTATAAAAATAACTGTGCCTGCATAGTAAAATTCCAAGCATTTTTTCTCTTTTATCTCTTACTTTCTAAACTAAGCTTAATAAGAATTTATTAATTATTAATAGAAGAGGAAACGAATGACAGTGAGGCATTTAAGATGTTACCAACAGGTAATTTTTTTTTTACTTATAATAATGTATCTCATGCAGAATCATGAGTATAAACGTCCATTAAGATTGCTTTGATGAGTTTCAAAAAAAAAAAAGAAAAAAAAAATAGCAACCAGAAGTTGATATGTGTAATTTAGTTTACAAGACCACAGCCTAAACTAGAAGTTAGAATATAATTTCTTCCCATTTTGTACCATGTGGTGCAGTTCTGTATTAACAGGCTTTGCATGCAAACATGGTGAGTTGTAATTCTCATTCAGATTGATACACTGTGGTATAGTTTTTAAGACCATGGAGTTGATATGAGTTGAATCCAGATTCTGCCTTTACTACTTTTGTAACCTCATCAAATCACTAAACTTTTATTCCTACCTCTATTTTTTTATTTATGAAGTGGGAAATATCTCGGAGTTGTGAGAACCACATGAGTGAATACAATAAATCCCACAGCACACTGACTGGCAGGTTATGAGTGCATGGTTTCATTGACTAATATTATTCTTGATTTTTGTTCTTGCTTCTATCATTGCCTTTTAAAAAATCTGCTCTTAGTAAAATGAACCAAAATGTAGTTGTCTTTACTGCAGTATTCAAATGTTCCTTGTAGGACTTCTTTTTAATTGTGACATTCAGATTCCCAAAATAATGAATTCTGTGGGTTACAGGAAAAAATGAAAAAAAAAACAAACCTATAAGTAATCACTCATTCAGTAAGATAGTATTACTCTGCATTTAAAAAGAATGATAAATATGGGTGCTTAATTTTTATGTTTTTGTAATTCATTTATCAGATAGTTAGATAAGGATTTGAGATTAGAAGTAGGACCTAAAAGCAATGTCTTTTATTAAATTTGGAGATTTCAAAAAAAATCAAACCATAGGTTGAAAAATTGAGGAATGTTTTGCAACAGTGAAAACTCTCTGAAGAATGATATTTAACCTAAGTAATATGATATAATTATAACATTAGTTGCTGCTGCTGCTATTGCTGCAAAGTCACTTCAGTCGTGTCCGACTTTGTGCGATCCCAGAGACAGCAGCCCACCGTCTGGTAAATGGTTTAAAAATTCTAGTTTTTTTGTAAATCCATGGCTGATTCATGTCAATGTATGGCAAAAACCACTACAGTCTTGTAAAGTAATTAGTCTCCAACTAATAAAAATAAATGGAAAAAAAAAATACTATACTCTGTTAATCATTAGCTTAAGTGTAAGGTCCCTTTCTGCTAATTTCTAAATAAAATCTAACAGTTCTTAGAAGGACTGCTGCTGCTGCTGCTGCCAAGTCACTTCAGTCGTGTCCGACTCAGTGTGACCCCATAGACGGCAGCCCACCAGGCTCCCCCGTCCCTGGGATTCTCCAGGCAAGAACACTGGAGTGGGTTGCCATTTCCTCCTCCAATGCATGAAAGTGAAAAGTGAAAGTGAAGTCGCTCAGTCATGTCCGACTCCTAGCGACCCCACTGACTGCAGCCCACCAGGCTCCTCCGTCCATGGGATTTTCCAGGCAAGAGTACTGGAGTGGGGTGCCATTGCCTTCTCCTGTGAGAAGGACACCAATTCCTAAATATACATATCAAACTTTGACACCCCAGTTTGATTCCTGGGTTGGGGTGATTCCCTGGAGAAGGGATAGGTTACTCACTCCAGTATTCTTGGGTTTCCCTGATGGCTCAGAGGGTAAAGAATCATCCTGCAATGAGGGAGACCTGGGTTTGATCCCTGAGTTGGGAAAATCCCCTGGAGGAGGGCATGGCAGCCCACTCCAGTATTCTTGCCAGAATTCCATGGAAAGAGGAGCCTGGCAGGCTACAACCCATGGAGTCACAAAGAATCGGACTTGAATGCGTGGCTAAGCACAGCACAGCACATTTAATCTTCACAATAATCACCTATAAGAGAGAAAGTATTATCCTCACTTTAAGAATCTGCCTGCAATGCAGGAGATAGGCATTTAATCTCTGGGTCAAGAAGATACCCTGGAGGAGAAAACGTTAACCCACTCCAGTATTCTTGCCTGAAAAATCCCATGGAGAGGAGCCTGGCGGGCTACAGTTCAAAGGGTCTCAAAGAGTTGGACACGACTTAGCAACTAAACAACATAATGACAGGACGCGACTTGCCCGATGTCAAATAACTTGTAACTGGCAGAACAAAGAGTTGTGGTTTTTTTTTTGAGGTCTATTTCTGTAGACATATACATACCAAGGAAACAAAATAAAAAATAAAATCTATTATATTTGTGCCAGCAAGCAATTAGAATCAACTTAAGTATCCCATTACTAGAAGAATGGTAATATAAATCACTGGGCATGCATAATAATGGAGTTACTCTGAACTTGTTAAAGAATAAAAGCCTGTATTGGTTGCTTTAAGTATCTTTGATGCATCTCCTACTAAAGTAGATTGCTGCTAAACAATATAGTAAAATATAAATAATAAAACTAAAACTAAAAATGTATGTATACATACATACACACATTTATATATATACATATGTACAAATTCATGGAAAAATATCTAGAAGAATGTGAGTTGTTAAGCTTGGTAATGAATTCAGGGTGTGTTTTATATAAGGTAGGACAAGAAAAGGGTGGCAGAGGTTGGATATCCTTTTCACACTTATAAAAAACATATATTTTTATGAAGTTAAAAGAATGACTTATTTTCCTTATATTTTACCAGATTTACTCTAATACTGTTAAGGCATATACTTATACGTGGCTTTGCTTATGGCATTCACAGAGAATCTAAATTGAAAAGAACCAACTGCAATTCAGTGTCAGTCCACTCATACTCTGAAGGTGCCAAGTAACTACAAAAAGGTAAGCAAGAAATGCTGTCAGCTAGGTCAGACTGGGCATTAAAGTACAAAGTATTCATCAATCATTTACATTACATTAAAAGTCATTTTGGAAGCTAAAGCTAAGATTGGGCTTTAGATTGGCAATGGTATGATGATGGGAGAGAAGATACAATGTTGAAACATTTATTTATGAGAATACAACATTTAAAAGGCTTAAGTGTGTTTATTTATTATATGAATTAGTTTTATTCTGTTGGCATTCATTAGGAAATAAGGTGATACTTGACATTATTAATTTACTTGTAGGATTGTAGAAAAGCCCATTAGTATATTTCCTGTTTCCTTTTTTTCATTTGTTTAATCATAGACTCGAATTCAGGAGCTATTGGGCAACCCTAACTGTAATTCTACTTGCAGTAATTTACATTTTTTACATCAGATAAATTCACTTGGTCTTTTCATTCAAATAAAGAGTTTTAAATTAATTTTTTTTAATCTGGATATGTCATAAAGTAGTATGAAATGCCTTTACAGCTTGATAAGGTTGAATAACTGTTTTCATTAAAATCATTTCACTCAGCTTACCTAACACATCATGAAGGAAATCAATATTCTCAATTTAATTTTCCACTTTCTCACAAGCCAAATGCTTATAAAAGTGCTTATATTTGACTTATATAAAAGAAAAAATAATACTAATTACCAACTACAATATATCCTAATTCAGAAAATCTATAGATCTATACTTTTGCCACTATTTTCTCTTAACAAACAATAACCCTGAAAACCTTACCTTTTGGTTTCATTTACCTTTCCAAGGAGAATTTGTAGTGACACTCAAATAATGTCTATATTTTTTTTTTGCACTCAAATTCAGTCTATATTATCTATTCAATTGTGTTTTTTCTCTTGGTATGTTTTTTCATTTTAAAAATGTGAATTTATATTTACAAAATATACGTATCTATCACATACTGATTAAATATGTAAGTTTATATAAAGAGAATACTCAGAAGCTGACATCAGAATGCACATGATATAAATGGAAAAAATATAAGCTTTTATTAACTATATCAATTTTAAAGCATAATTAACCAAAATGATCTTGATTACACTCACATGCTATTATTAATTTCAATATATAGTTATACATACTACATATTATATATGACATATGTTTCAATATATTATCTCCTTTTAATTTTGTAATCCACACAGTCAAAGGCTTTGGTGTACTCAGTAAGCAGAAGTAGATGTTTTTGTGGAACTCTCTTGCTTTTTCGATGACCCAACGGAGGTTGGCAATTTGATCTCTGGTTCCTCTGACTTTTCTAAATCCAGCTTGAACATCTTCATGTTCACGGATCACATACTGTTGAAGCCTGGTTTGGAGAATTTTCAGCATTACTTTCCTAGCAAGTGAGATGCAGCAATTGTGTGGTAGCTTGAACATTCTTTGGCTTAAAGCTTAACATTCAGGAAACAAAGATCATGGAATCCGGCCCCATTACTTCATGGCAAAGAGATGGAGAAACAGTGGAAACAGTGGCAGACTTTTTTTTTGGGGGGGAGGGGCTCAAAAATCACTGCAGATGGTGACTGCAGCCATGAAATAAAAGGATGCTTACTTCTTGGAAGAAAAGTTATGACCAACCTAGACAGGATATTAAAAAGCAGAGACGTTACTTTGCCAACAAAGGTCCGTCTAGTCAGGGCCATGGTTTTTCCAGTGGTCATGTATGGGTGTGAGAGTTGGACTATAAAGAAAGCTGAGTGCTGAAGAACTGATGCTTTTGAACTGGTGTTGGAGAAGACTCTTGAGAGTTTCTTGGGCCGCAAGGAGATTCAACTAGTCCATCCTAAAGGAAATCAGTCCTGAGTGTTCATTGGAAGAACTGATGTTGAAGCTGAAACTCCAATACTTTGGCCACCTGATGCAAAGAGCTGACTCATTTGAAAAGACCCTGATGCTGGGAAAGATTGAAGGCAGGAGGAGAAGGGGACAACAGAGGATGAGATGGTTGGATGGCGTCACTGACTAAGTGGACATGAGTCTGAGTAAGGTCTGGGAGTTGGTGATGGATAGGGAATCCTGGCGTGCTGCAGTCCACGGGGTTGCAAAGAATTGGACACAACTGAAGGACTGAACTGAATTGGATTGACTTTTAATTTTAGTCTATTTCTAAAACTTATTTTTTATTTTACAATATTAGCTTTTAATTTGAATTTTAGAAATGCTTACATTTTCATACGTCATCACCTAGTATTACTATTACCCAAATGGACTTATTCTAACGTTAGAAAAATTAAAACCTTCAGGGTGACTTGTTTCTCCAAAGTTGGTAAACTCAAGATTAGCATTACATTTTCTCTAAGCAATAAGTAAGGGGTAATATTACCTATAAACTTTATGTCTAGAATATTAAATTACATGATTATTGAATCACCTAATTTTTTACTTTTCAACCGAACTTCAAGTAACTAAACATCTTGACTTTGCAATTTCTAAACTAGATCATGATTATATCTAAAATGAAGATTCTCATAGGATTAGAGGTAGTTTACATAAACCACATAGTATCCAAATCATTACTAAACCTATTCCTAAATTGAACTTAGATTATTGATAGCTGAGCTTGAAATAATTCATCTTTTTATTTATAGGCACATTTTGCCTATATAAAATCCCTATTATGATGTCTAATAGACAACTACAAGTCTTATAGTCAATCCAAAAGTCAGCTTCTTCTCCCTCTCTCCACCCGAATCAGCTCCTATAGTAGTCTTACCCATCTCAGTAAATGGGCAAGCACGTTCTTTTCCTATGTTCTTAGACTCCAGACTTGGAGCATTCCTCAACTTCTGTCTTTTCATTCAGTCTAATTCCCATACAATAAACTATCTCTTCTTTGAGAATCTAACCACTTTTTAATCAACTTCATTTTTTAAATCTTTCACCTGCAGTATTATGATACTCTCCCAGTTTCTCCTTTTCCCTGTTTAGAGACTACTGTTGCATCAAGGAGAGTGGAAAAGCTATTTCCTTACTCCACTGGCAGCCGCTTCTTAAAGTAAAAGGTTAAATATCTAGGACAGTTTCCCAGGACTTGCATAGCGGTCTCTCTCTTAACTGCGTTCCTCTCTTATATATGCCCCCACCATGTATTACAGTTGCACTGATCTCCAGCCATACTGGTCTCTGCTACTTGCACTTGCTTTCTTCTGCCTGGAATGTTCTCCCTGGATTGCTAAGTAAGTCACTTCCTCAGCTCCTCCATATTTTTGCTCAGATGTCATTTGCTTCATTGAGGCAACCCACTCCCTAGTCTCCTTATATCCTAATTCTGGTTACTTATTTCTATCTGATATGCCTATATTTCTTATTTCACTGTCTGTATTCTTTCCATAGGCTGAAAGCTCAGTAAGTACAAGACAATTATTTTTTCTATTTATTCACTGCTATGTACTCAGTTCATAGAGAAGTTACACATGTTGAGTTTCCACCAAATACTATTTTGTGGAATAAGTCATTTTGAAGTCCATCAGATATTCATCTAGTAATATATTTGTCTATAGGGATAAGATGAACTACAAACCTTGCACTAGATGATTGTTTGTACTTCATAACATTTAGAAAAAGGAATGTATTTCTAGAGAATCACTAGGCCAGAAGATGAAGATAATTATATGATAAATAATATAAAATATTCTTTCTAGTTTCTATTGTAGCAATTGTTACTGAAAATAAAACCATATAAATATGCACACTTGTTTTATGTAATAAAATTAAAATAAAATGTCACTGAGAGTGTATATCATGAGAGGCTCATTTCAAATCAATAACTGAAGTATTAGAAAACTTGTTTTCACAAAATCTTTTAACTTACAGTGAATGAGGTAATAGGAGTATTAAGTAAAAAAATTAAAAAACTGTATATATTTATAGAAGTGCGAGCACAAAAAGGAAGTTATATTCTAAACAGTAAAAATGATTCTTAGAAAATCTACTCTCTAATATAAAAATTCTGCTTTGTTGGGCAACTTTTATTTTAAAAAGCTCCATATTTTATCACAAATAAAGTCTAGCTAAGGGCATTGTGAAAATATTAAGAAATATATCTCATATCCATATGTTATATGGACAATAATTTTTTTCATTTGCCTATATCAAGTCAGTTAAGAGCTATAAAACTAAATGTTCTCCAGTGTGAAGTGGAAAGAATTATCATGTCATAAATAATGTTATAGATAATGAGGAGAATTCTTAATAAAATACTGAGGTTAAGTCTAAGTATGAATTTAATTTCTGCTTCCTTGTTCACTTATTAAACAAAGTTCACAATCAATCACTATAATAGACAACTGGATATGGGGATAGTATTTCAAGTTTTAATACTCCAACTGTGACATGAATGTTGATGCTAACTGTATCATCTGAAACTCCAACATGAAATAGACCACATGGAGTGAGATGATAGTTTAATAATAAATTAATAAACTGAAATTAAAATTAAATATATAAAATTTTTAACTGTGACAGTTAATTTTCCATGTTAAATGGGATGGGCTATGGTCTCCAGTAGTTTGTTCAAGCATTTATCTAAATATTACTGTGAAAGTGGTTGTTTAGATGTGATTAATTTTAAATGAGTAGATTTTAAGTAAACTAGATTATCCTTCATAATGTGTTTGGGCCTCACCTATCAATAAGCATTTCAGGTCATGATAAGTCTTATAAAATACATTTTAAGAGAGTAAGGGAGTAAAAGAATGAGTTGAATTGGAGATAAAGTCTAACTTACATTATAGTTAGAGTAACCCTCTTGGTTAATAACAGAGCTATGAATAAAGTGAGAATTGTAAATAATGTGTGAATATAGGGGAAAGGCTTCATGGGTCAAAGCGAAGGGAGCTGTAGAAAAATGTCGGACTCCTCGTGACCCCACGGACTGTAGCCCACCAGGCTCCTCTGTCCACGGGATTTCCCAGGCAAGAATCCTGGAGTGAGTTGCCATCAGTCTTCCAGGGGATCTTCCTAATCCAGTGCTTGAACCCACAACTCCTGCTTCTCCTGCCACCTGGATATCTCAGAAAAGGTTGTGGAAAGAAGCAAATGTAGAAAAAAAGAAAGTTGGGACTTTTGAGAAATAAGAAGGTTGATGTGATGGAAGAAAGTTTTAAAATAGAAAATTATAGGACACAGGCTTGGAGAGATATGCAGAAGCCAGGTAAACTGGCCTGTAGCCACAATTAGAAGGTTTGATTTTATTATAAGCCTTTAGAGTCTCTTGAATAGGAAAATGATTTAATCTGAAAAACACCAATTAATTAATCATCTCCGTTTGGAAAAGCCCAGTATGACAGGCTTGCACAAATCAAATAGCAACTAATGATCCTACTACACGCTGAAACTAATCAGTTGGTGAGTGGTGATGAATATAAAGGGGGGTGAAGTAACATCTGTGAAAAACAACTGCTCCATCACAAAGAGGGGTATCCCTACATTGTTATCTTTTCTCAGACCTTCAGGGCAGTGGATGCTGTCTGATTTGGTGAATCTATTTAGTAGTAGTCTGATCTCAAGATATATATAGTTTATCAATGTCCAGAGGTTATTTCATGTGAACACTCATTTTTTGAAAATAGATACACACACAAAATGCTGCCCTCTAAACTTGTCAGTTTTTCTACAGGTAGAGGACACATTACTGCCATTCTTGGAGATACAAGTCTAGACTACTCCTATCTTTCCAACTGATGTATGTATCAAGAGGATAAATCCCCTTCACTGCTTCCTTAGGGTTATGACCAGAGGAATTCTATTTTCTTGCTTCTAGTCGCCCTTTTCCCACTGCTTGTGAATCTTTCTCCTCTATACTTCATATCCAAAGCTCTATCTTATTGATGAAAAATAATATTTCAGGTTTTTCTAAGACTGATGTGAGGAGTAACTCCCATACTATCATGGAAGATGGCAATGAGGATAGATAAACAGGAAGAAAAGAAAATTAAATTCCAGTTACCATGCTATCTATTGTCAACAGTAGACTTCACCTGCAGCTTTCTTCTCACGCATACTTTCTGTTCTCTGCCTCCTATTTGCTGAATACCCTATTTTGTTCCCTCCTCAGAATTCTCTCACAATTTCTGTGGTAAAATGCCCAGGGGAGCCATCATTTTAAAGGGGAAAAGTAGGGGATTTTAGATAGCTTTTTGAAATGGAAATGAGGGTTTATTTCTTTGTGTTTGAAAATGCCAATCAAGATTCTCTACACAACCACGGTTTTAGATATACTGTGTCTAGGTTGCAGTCAATTGGCTGGATTCTGCTGGAAGCTAAGAGATCAACATTGCTAGGAAATGCTCCTGCAGAAGGCTTACTAGGACATGCCCTTGGAATCCCTGGAGGTTCAGAGGTAAAGAAACTGCCTACAAGGAGGGAGACCTGGGTTTGATCCTTGAGTTGGGAAGATCTCCTGGAGGAGGGCATGGCAACCCACTCCAGTATTTTTTTTTTTTTTTTCATTTTAATTGGAGGCTAATTACTTTAAAATATTGTGGTGGTTTTGCCATACATTGACATGAATCAGCCATGGGTATACATATGTTCCCCGTCCTGACCCTCCCTCCTGCCTCCCTTCCCATCCCATCCCTCAGGGTCATCCCAGTGCATCAGCCCTGAGCACCCTGTCTCATGCATCAAATCTGGACTGGCGATCTATTTCACATATGTTAATATACATGTTTCAATGCTATTCTCTCAAATCATCCCACCCTCACCTTCTCCCACAGAGTCCAACAGTCTGTTATTTACATCTGTGTCTCTTTTGCTGTCTCACATATCATCATTACTATCTTTCTAAATTCCATATATATGTGTTAGTATACTGTATTGGTGTTTTTCTTTCTGACTTACTTTACTCTGTATAATAGGCTCCAGTTTCATTCACATCATTAGAACTGATGCAAATACATTCTTTTTAATAGCTGAGTAATATTCCATTGTGTATATGTACCACAGCTTTCTTATCCATTCATCTGCCAATGGACATCTAGGTTGCTTCCATACCCTGGCTATTGTAAACAGTGCTGCAATGAACACTGGGGCACAAGTGTCTCTTTCAATTCTGGTTTCCTTGGTGTGTATGCCCAGAAGTGGGATTGCTGGGTCATATGGCGGTTCTATTTCCAGTTTTTTAAGGAATCTCCACACTGTTCTCCATAGTGGCTGTACTAGTTTGCATTCCCACCAACAGTGTAAGAGAGTTCCTTTTACTCCACACCCTCTCCAGCATTTATTGCTTATAGAGTTTTTGATAGCAGCCATTCTGACTGGCGTGAAATGGTGCCTTATTGTGGTTTTGATTTGCATTTCTCTGATAATAAGTGATGCTGAGCATCTTTTCATGTGTTTGTTAGCCATTTGTAAGTCTTCCTTGGAGAAATGTCTGTTTAGTTCTTTGGCCCATTTTTTGATTGGGTCGCTTATTTTTCTGGAAGTGAGCTGCAGGAGTTGCTTGCATATTTTTGAGATTAATTCTTTCTCAGTTGCTTCGTTTGCTATTATTTTCTCCCATTCTGAAGGCTGTCTTTTCCCTTTGCTTATAGTTTTCTTCACTGTGCAAAAGCTTTTAAGTTTAGTTAAGTCCCATTTGTTTATTTTTGCTTTTATTTTCATTACTCTGGGAGATGGGTCATAGAGGATCCTGCTGTGATTTATGTCAGAGAGTGTTTTGCCTATGTTTTCCTCTAGGCCACTCCAGTATTCTTGCCTGGAGAATCTCATGGACAGAGAAGCCTGGTAGGCTGCAGTCCATAGGGTCACAAAGTAAGACAAGACCAAAACAGTCGCAAAGCGATGGGAATGACTGAAGTGACTTAGTACACACCCTGGAATCAATACCTATGCAGTGAGGGGAGAGTAAGAGCCTGGATATGGAGGGAGAAGTTGATCTGTGAAACAATTCCAACCATGACCTTGGCTGACCTCTTGGTTCTCTGGAAACGGAAAGACCCTTCCAAACTGTCATGAAATTGATCTATAGACAACTTAGCATTTATAAATTCCCCATTGGCCAACCACTGGATGTGGATCACTCCAGGAAAGTGGTCTTGACAGAGACCTCCTGAGGCATTTCAGAAGAGAACTGAAAATTAAAGGGAGTTTCATGACAACATTCTCAGCAGCTGAGTTCATAAATTCCTCGATTCTGAAAAGAGATCTGAACGCTGCATCATGCCATCCACCAGAGAGGGAAGAGGTACCAGGGAGAGGTGAAAGGCTACCTGTCAGGATGAATTGGGACCGTGATCCCTGGGAAGAGAGAAAATTAAAAGGACGTTGATAAGAACAAAGACGTGGCAGGCCTGTATCTACAGAATTAGATGAAACCAAAGACAGCTTTTTTATGAGGCGCTTTTTTTTCAAACTTTATATTCATTTTTTCTCACTTCTTGGCTCTTTTGCAAATAACTGGCTGTAACAGATAAATCAGAAAACCACAAAAAAGACTTCATGCCTGCCTTAGGCATAGGCAAGAAAGATGGAAAGTATGGGGTATTATTCTATTTTTGTATGTGTTTGGGCCTGGGGAGGAGAAAGATGGCTGGCAATAGAGGAGATGAAAGGAGATCCACTGCCAGGTTTAGAAGAAGAGTCAGTTAATCTCTATGAAGCCTCTGAACATACTCAGTATCCCCAGGAGGTTTGCACTGTCAGAAATACGAAGTTTCTTACATGAACAATCCCTGGGTTTTTGTCTTGTCTCCACTCTTTTGATCAACTGAAAATTTTCGGGAACAATAGAAGTGCTTTATTAATAGAAGCTCCATCTGCTGGATTAAGGGTTATGGGGCAGCATCCACTGTGCCTCCAGGAATGTCCTAAATTTTAAGTTAAATCTATGGAAATAAGCCTTTTAACCTTTATAATACATAGTGTTATAATAGTTTTAGAATTATACAGTGCAAAAAAGAAGTCAAGAATCCTAAAAAATCCATGTAGGTAAGACAGAGATGTTGAAATATTAAAATATAATTCACATAATTGTCAAGAAAATCAAATCATAACTAATATATATAATATTATATATATATAAATTGAACATATATGAAACATTAAAAATATTAATTGCCTATTCAAAGAGCATTTAAGAAGCTAAAATTCTTATAGAATGGCAAAATTGGTAGGTTAGAATAAAAAAAAATGCTGAATATCCAACAGGTCTATAAACTGCTATCTCTAGAGTTATTTACTCTTGTGGACATGAATTATTTTCATCTCTTCTGTACACAAATCCACAAATTAACCTGTGAGTTCTCTGAGAGGTTTAATCAATGGTAAATAGTGAATAGAACTAAAAAAAATATTCCACTAGAATCTAGGTAACCCTAAGGTGATTTCAGTCCTTATAAATATTGAAAGACAGTGGCCCAACTTTTTGTCTGTGTTCAAGTTTCACATACTTTTTAAAAAATAAATTGTCCATATAAAATTATAGAGGAATGCTGTATTTCAGATTTCAAGAACAGCTAGTTAAATGAGGAGTTCGGAAGCAACTTCTGTCTAAAAAAAGAACTACCAAAGTTCTACTTGAGTGATAAAATAAAGATTAGGGGAATTATATTTTAGAATATACATTCTCTAACTGAGCCTTTGAAAATACTAGATAATGATTTGGCCCAAGTATGTCTCCATTAAGGTATCTACACACCTGTTCTCTTGTGCCCAGCAAAGTTTAAAGGTCATGCCACCATACTGATAGGTGTTTACCAAAGAGAACATGGTTAGTGCTCAGTGTTAAACCAGGAGATGAAGAAAAGAGGCCTATGACTGGAAAAGAAAAAAGCCAGGTGTAGGATGGTGCATGGGAAAGAACTAGCAACAGGCCATCTGTTAAACCAATAAAGAACCAGGAGTAGAGAGCAGGATTGAAAGCAAAAGAAAAGGATAATTTGAACATTAACTCATATTTTATGTCATTTTCACTCATTTAGTTCTGCTAATTTTTGACATCTCATGTCTTTTATGCAACAAAAGTCCTTCATAGACCATGTCAACCCAGAAATGACTTTTAGATTTTATAAGATAATCAAGTTGACTGATTTTGACTATGTTACCCACTTAAGTATATAAAGTATGACATATTTAACTCTTCTTTCTAACTTATGCCTACCATCTTAAAATCTATTTTAAGTTCTTTGATTTGAGGAACCATATACTTTTGTATGTATATCAACAAATTAAGAGTAGAATTTAGATTTTAAAAATGTTTAATTATTGGCACTTTAACAGTTTAGTTCCAAAGAGAGAATTACAGAGCCTGAATATAATTTATGGAGAAAAATTGGAGTTGAATAGGGAAATAAGACCAGAGTGCTCACATGAAGTATAGAATGTCAGATTACACATATCTCAAAAATATGTAATCAACAATGCTGATCTCTAAATAGCTTTGCTTATTTTTTCTCATGCCGTATTTTCTGAAATCTGACTCTTCATATATAAAATAAAATAATTGTATAATGCAGCTGTGAGATAAGTTTGATGTTGTCTGTCAATGTCTTTATCTGATTTTTTTGAAACCTTACTGTAGATTCCTTTGCTATCAATATCTTTAAACAGAATATAACTAACTGGAAGAAAATACGGCCACATAGTTTATGAAAATACAAGCATGCATGCTCTTGTCAGCATACATACACATGCATGTAGACCGACACATACATACACAAGGATGCACATACTTGTTTACATAGAAGAATAAACTTAGTGGCTAACGAGTAATAAACTCTCTTGAAAATAGAAAGATCAGAAAAGTGTCACTTGTATAAATGATGACCTTTCCTTTTTTTTTTCTAAGTGACAAAATGTTCAGTGTGATATCACAGATTATTCCAAGTCAGCTGGTGAGATAAAATAAAAAAATACACATTTCTAAACACTTACACTATGTGCAAAAATGTAAAGAATGTAATTTAAAAATGCTTTAAGCTGTGCTTTAAGGAATGCTGATAGTAGCAAATTAAAGCATTCTATATTCAAAGTGCACTGTAGATATCTAACCACACTAGAGTCATCTCAAATTTTATTGACTTCATCTCAAAATAAATATCACTATTTTTAAAGGGATAGTCTAACCAGTTTCTTTAGGCTTCCAGCTTTCTTTGTCTTTAGACAAAGCTTATTTATGTGTATTTAGGTTTTTACCATTTTATCTCTATTAATAATAAGGAATTTTCCTTTTGACTATGTTACATAATATAGCATACATATCTCTGTGTTTGTTATCACATATGACCATCACAACAGCCATATGAGAAAAGTTCCATGAATTCTCATCAACTTTGGGTAGATGAACCCATGTAGAATCACTAAATAATTTAAGGGTTTCCCTGGTAGCTCAGCAGGTAAAGAATTTGCCTGCAAGGTTGGGAAGATCCCCTGAAGGAGGGCATGGCAACCCATGCCAGTATTCTTGCCTCAAAAATCCCCATGGACAGAGGAGCCTGGCGGGCTGGGTTGCTGTCAATGGAGTCACAGTTGGATATGACTGAGCTACTAACCACAAAAAGCCAGTAAGTGAGGGAGAAATTTTTTGAAAAAAGTCAGTTCCTGGGCCTGTTGCTACCATAATTGTTCCAACTCTGTATATGTTCTTTTTCATGCCAATTTGCTAGTTCACTGCTACAGTTATTATTCTATTCCTTTGGAAAATGCCAACATATTGACCAAGTCATTTTTTCATTGTCCATGAGTGTCATCCTGTCCTTAATTCTTCCCTGAATTAGAGATCCTCTCAACTGTTATGGTTTCTTTTGCTCACCAATACCTGGTTTTCCTCTCTGGGAGCACATCAACTACCGAAATTCCTTATGGTCTGAACAAATGAATTGATCTGATCAGTGGGTTGTGAATGAAGGTGATATGCATAATTTTGCTGCTGAAGCATTCCATTACGAGTGTGGGATTCCCTGGCAGTTCTTTTTGCTGCTATGGTGACAGTAAGGCTGTATCCCCATACAATATAGGCAAAGGGTGATGGATGATGCCCTGCTATCCTGATTAGCTAAATGGTAGTTCATAAAACATATTAGAACAATAAGTAGTTTTGTGGTAAGTCTGAGATTTTGCAGTTGTATGTTTCTGCAGCATAATCTAGCCAATTCTAGCATAACTCTCTTTACTCCCTTTTCTGTCAGTCACCTAGAGAAACCTCTGTTCTGTTACATGCACTAGATGAGGTTTAAAGAAACGCACACACACAGCCTTTGTGTGTGGCCCCTTTGTCATCTTTCCCGCATATTCTTCTATTTTATCACACAGCTGGGTCCACCTTACTGTATCCTGGTTGATACCAACTTTATCAACATTTCCATTAAATTCAAACTAAACTTAGTACAGCATTGATGGACTGCTTGTGTGCCAAGTGTATCTCTTGTATAGTTGCCTGTTTAATGGCAAAAGTATCAAGTGGCTCTAAGTATTGCTCAGGATCCAAGATTTGAACGATTATCTCATACACACAAAGGAATTTATGCAGGTGACTGTTTAGTACAGAGAGTAACTCGGGACAGGTGTTACAAAGATGTTAACTTTGTGATGTTAAGCAAAGAATCCCAAAGAGTCCTGGAGATCCCATCATGCACCTTTCTAACCTTAGGTACAACATTGAATGGATACTAGACAATTTACAGAGCCCCTTGGTTTTCATTATTACCAGAAAAAATCCTCTGCTTTCCTGCAATTGACTTTTTCTATTGCCAATTGACTGAACATGCTATAATATGAATTATTCCATTCACCCATTTGTCCTGTTATGAGTTGAGTATAGTTAAATATATGCAGTTTTGATACTGAAAAAAAATGCATTACCTACTTTGTAATCTTAAACCGCAAATAGGTCCTTAAAACTAACCATTTGTTATATCTTTTTCAATCTTATCTTCTATTCTCTGAAAAAGACAGCTATATCTTCACTTCTCCTTGTAAAACTACTGCCCTCCCCTGCACCAGATTCTCACCTGATGACTTTTCTTATTTCTATGAAATAAGAAATAGGAGTGATTTGACATAAAATACCTCAGCTTCCTACAGTCATTTCTAGAAATGGGTAAGCTCACATTTCAGGAAACTCTGTTCTTCTTGATAGCTGCAATGAGTGTCCATTTTCCATCTCTTTGCTTCTTCTTTTTCATCCTTAAATATTTGAGTTCCCTGGCCACAGTCTGTCCACTCACTATATATATTCACTTAAGAGGCAATCTCATTAGCTCTTTACCTTTAAATGTTATCTTTCCATATACATATCTCTGGAGCCCCCCTGTCTGTGTCTGTATCACCTATCCAGTTTATAATGAACTCCATCTATATTTCTCCATTTTGATGCGTGAGAGATATGTCAGTCATAAATTATTGATGATCCTATTCCTCCTCAGTATCTTCATATACATAAAGAATAGTTTCACTCATCAAGTTGTTTAAAACTAAAAATTGTATTGAATATTCTCTTCTCCTTAGGTATCATTTATCTTTCAACCCTGTTGTTTTGATGACCAAACTACACCCCAAATCCACGTATTTTGTTTCACTGAGGTAGAGTTGATCTACAATGTTGTGTCAATCTCTGCTGTAGAGCAAGATGACTCAGTCACACACTCAGTCTATATATTCTTTTTAAAATATATTCTTTTTTTTTTCTGATTTATCACATGATATTGGATAGTGTTCCCTGTGCTTTGCATTAGGACCTTGTTTATAGATTCCATTTTTTTATAAATATTCACTTTATTTTTTTTCCATTTATTTTTATTAGTTGGAGGCTAATTACTTTACAATATTATAGTGGTTTTTGCCATTCTAAATGGCATAGTTTGCATCTACCAACATCAAACCCCCAATCCCTCTCTCTCCCTCCCCACTTCCCCCTTGGCTACTACAAGTCTGTTCTCTATGTCTGTGAGTGTGCTTCTGTTTCATACAAAGGTTCAACTGTGCCACACTTTAGGTTCCTCACATAACTAATGTCATTGGCATTTGTCTTTTCCTTTCTGACTTACTTCACTTAGTATGATAATCTCTAGTCACATCCATTTTGCTGCTAATGGTATTATTTCATTTTTTATAGCTAAATAGTATTCCATGAAATGTATGTATTACATCTTCTGTGTCCATTCGCCTGTCAATGGACACCTAGGTTGTTTCCATGTTTTGGCTACTGTGTATAACGCTGCTATGAACATAGAGCATAGGCAAAACATTATCTGACATGAATCATGCAAATATTTTCTTAGGTCAGCTTTCCAAGGCAAAAGAAATAAAAACAAAAAATTAAAAAGTGAACCTAATCAAGTTACAAACTTTTACAGAGCAAGGGAAACCATAAAAAAGACAACCTATGGGATGGGAGAAAATATCTGCAAATGATATGACTCACAAAGTTTTAATCTTGAAAATATATAAATAGCTCATACAACTCAACATCAATAGATAAATAAATAAATAAAACAACCAATCCAATTGAAAAATGGGCAGAAGACTTTAATCGACATTTATCCAAGGAAGACATACAGATGGCCAAGAGGCACATGAAAAGATGCTCTATATCACTAATTAATAGAGAAATGCAAATCAAAACTACAATGAGGCACCACCTCACACCAGTCAGAATGACCATCATTAAAATGTCACAAATAACAAATGCTGGAGAGAGTGGGGAGAAATGGGTACCCTCTTATTAGTGGGAATATAAATTGGTGCAGCTATTATGGAAAATCTTATGCAGGTTTTTCAGAAAACTAAGAATTGACATACGATTCAGCAATTGTGCTCCTGGGCAAATTCATCTAAATTTTGCCTCTTCTTCCTTCCACTTCTTATTTTGCATGAGTGTGAACCACCATTATCTTTGGCTCCTAGATCATGGTAGTGGATTATACCCTACCCATCAATGTGGTCTCTTCTTATATAATCCATACATTGCATTCAACTAAGCAGAATCCTACAACAAATTGCTTTACAACTAAAATGCAAACTCCTTACTATCAACTATAAAGATCTATATGTTCTGACCCCTGCCTATCGCTTCAGCTAATTTTTCTACCATCAGTTCACTCTTACTCCATCAGTTTCTTGAGTACATATTTAAATTTCTACCTCTAAGTTCTTGAATATACTATGTATTTATCTAGAATATCCTTCCTTCAATTTTTGTACTGTTTTGTCCTATGTATTTTTAAGTCTCTGTTCAAAAATTTAATTCTGAAAAATTATTTCCTGAGCACCCTGTCTAAAACAGTGTTCCAAAAACAAACCTCCAAGTCCAAATATTTCATCTCTCTCTCTATTCTGAGGTTATTTCGTTTTTCTTTGGAAAATATATTATTTCCAGAAATTACACACACACAAAGAGGATGTCCCAAATCCCTAATCCAGAAGTTTTTCCACTGAACTCTCTTGGTGGCCTTCTATAAATATGAGGGCCATAAAATCAAAGGAATTTTACGTGTATATATGATATTGTAGACCTGAAGGAAGGGAACATGGGACAAAAGCACTGCACAGCTGAGGGCAATAAAGTAAAGCTTGTTAACTTTTGAAAAACATATAATAATTTTCCCAGCAGAGGCTCAAAGTGCCATGAAAATTTCATGGTGTATGATATCTGATGATGCTTAAACCCACTGAAGGCTCTACATGCCAGTAATAATTCCTCTGCTCCTTCAGTTTTGTGTATTATCAATTTTCTGGAATGGAACCTTCAAGTAAGTTTCCTTTACTTGAGTACATAGCACGTTCTGATTTACCTTTATGCTGATCTCTCAATGTCTTTATATGTTTTGCATTAATTATGAGCACCAAAAAATTTTGAGTTTGGCAAATGAGTTAGAATATAGCTAACAACTGTTTAATGTATTATAAAAAACACTGCAGAGAGGGAAGTGCTTGAAAGCCTACTTTTAAAAGTGTAATTTGCAACCTAAACTGTTTACCAATGGGCACAATCCACAGTGTAATAAAATTCTCCTACTGTATTGCCTTAAATAAATTTGAAGGTGTTGAATATTAAATCATTTTCTTCTCACTAAACATATATTTCACTTTTAAAGTTTTATCTATTTTAAAAAAATTAAACATAATGTGAATTATTCTTTTCTCTCCTTTATTATGTATATCTAACTCTGTATCGACATCTATGTCTCCTTAACTTTCAATAGGGTTTAGTTCCAAATAAACATAAAGTAGAAAGATAGTGAAATTATAATAGCAAAGAAAATTAAGTTTTGGAAAGCAATATATTAAGATCAAGTTTTTTTTTTCTTTTGGAGGCTATACATTATTATTATTATTATTGAACAATTGGTTCCTAGTATTTTCTCTATCTGAAAAAGAAATGTTATCTCATTAGCATAAAAACAAATGCTGCACATGTAAGTGATATCATATGATATTTTTTTCTCAATGTCTGACTTACTTTACTTAGTATGATGACCTCTAGGTCCATCCATGTTGCTGAAAATTGCATTCTTTCATTCATTTTGTATGGCTGAGTAACATTCATTTCATATATACCAGATCTTTAGCCATTCATTTGTCAAAGGACTATTGGAAACTAAAAAAGTGATACAAATAAGCTTATCTGCAAAATAGGAATAGACTTATAGATATAGAAAATGAATTTATAGCTACTAAAGGGTATAGTGAGTGGCAAGGGGTGATAACTATTTTTTTTTTTTTTTTATTTTTTCAGTGGGTTTTGTCATACATTGACATGAATCAGCCATGGAGTTACACGTATTCCCCATCCCGATCCCCCCTCCCACCTCCCTCTCCACCCGATTCCTCTGGGTCTTCCCAGTGCACCAGGCCCGAGCACTTGTCTCATGCATCCCACCTGGGCTGGTGACCTGTTTCACCATAGATAATATACATGCTGTTCTTTTGCAACATCCCACCCTCACCTTCTCCCACAGTGTTCAAAAGTCTGTTCTGTACTTCTGTGTCTCTTTTTCTGTTTTGCATATAGGGTTGTCGTTACCATCTTTCTAAATTCCATATATATGTGTTAGTATGCTGTAATGTTCTTTATCTTTCTGGCTTACTTCACTCTGTATAATGGGCTCCAGTTTCATCCATCTCATTAGGACTGGTTCAAATGAATTCTTTTTAACGGCTGAGTAATATTCCATGGTGTATATGTACCACAGCTTCCTTATCCATTCATCTGCTGATGGGCATCTAGGTTGCTTCCATGTCCTGGCTATTATAAACAGTGCTGCGATGAACATTGGGGTGCACGTGTCTCTTTCAGATCTGGTTTCCTCAGTGTGTATGCCCAGAAGTGGGATTGCTGGGTCATATGGCAGTTCTATTTCCAGTTTTTTAAGAAATCTCCACACTGTTCTCCATAGCAGCTGTACTAGTTTGCATTCCCACCAACAGTGTAAGAGGGTTCCCTTTTCTCCACACCCTCTCCAGCATTTATTGCTTGTAGACTTTTGGATAGCAGCCATCCTGACTGGCGTGTAATGGTACCTCATTGTGGTTTTGATTTGCATTTCTCTGATAATGAGTGATGTTGAGCATCTTTTCATGTGTTTGTTAGCCGTCTAACAAACGTTTGTATGTCTTTGTTTGTATGTCTTCTTTGGAGAAATGTCTGTTTAGTTAAGGGGTGATAACTTAAGAATTTGAGATTAACCAATATGCACTCGTAGTGCTCAGTCACTCAGTTGTGTCTGAATCTTTGTGACTCCATGGACTGCAGCCCACCAGGCTTCTCTGCCCATGGAATTTTCCAGACAAGAATATCTGAGTGTGTTGCCATTTTCTACTCCAGGAAATATTCCCAATGCAGGGATCAAATCCACATCATCTGCACTGACAGGCAGATTCTTTACTACTGAGCCATCTGGGAAGCCTTAACATATACACACAACTACAGGATAAATAGGTAAACAAGGACCTACTATATAGCACAGGGAACTATAATCAATATCTTGTAATAATCTATAGTGAAAACGAATATGAAAAAGAAATATATATGTGTGTGTCTGTGTGTGTGGGTAATGGAGTCATTTTGCTGTACACTTGAAACTGACACATTGTAAATTACTATCAGTTCAGTTCAGTTGTGCAGCCGTGTCGACTCTTTATGAACCCATGGACTGCAGCACGCGAGGCCTCCCTGTCCATCACCAACTCCCAGAGTTTACTCAAACTCGTGTCCATTAAGTGGTGATGCCATCCAACCAGCTCACCTCTGTCGTCGCCTTCTCCTCCTACCTTCAATTTTTCCCAGCATCAGGGTCTTTTCAAATGAATCAGTTCTTTACATCAGGTGGCCAAAGTATTGAAGTTTCAGCTTCAACATCAGTCCTTCCAATGAATATTCAGGACTGATTTCCTTTAGGATGGACTGGTTGGATCTCCTTGCAGTCCAAGGGACTCTCAAGAGTCTTCTCCACCACCACAGTTCAAAAGCATCCATTCTTCTGCACTTAACTTTCTTTACAGTCCAACTCTCACATCCATACATGACTACTGGAAAAACCATAGCTTTGACTAGACGGACCTTTGTTGGCAAAGTAATGTCTCTGCTTTTCAATATGCTGTCTAGGTTGGTCACAACTTTTCTTCCAAGGAGCAAATATCTTTTAATTTCATGACTTCAGTCACCATCTGCAGTGATTTTGTTGTTGTTGTTGTTGTTGTTTTATTTTGGAGCCCCCCAAAATAAAATCTCTCACTGTTTCCATTGTTTCCCCATCTATTTGCCTTGAAATGATGGAACCGGATGCCATGATCTTAGTTTTCTGAATGTTGAGTTTTAAGCCAACTTTTTTCACTCTCCTCTTTCACTTTCATCAAGAGGCTCTGTAGTTCTTTGCTTTCTGCCATAAAGGTGGTATCATCTGCATATCTGAGGTTATTGATATTTCTCCCAACAGTCTTGAGTCCAGCTTGTGCTTTATCCAACACGGCATTTCTCATGATGTACTCTGCATATAAGTTAAATAAGCAGGGTGATAATTAACTATACTTTAATATAAACAAGTAAATAAATGGTGCATGTCACATTTGAATGCATGATGTTTGAAAATACCTAATGAGAAAAAAAGAATCAGAAAAAGTACCTGGAAAATAGTAAATATATATCAAATATAAGGAAGTGTAACACATAGAATTGTAGTCTCTCTCTCTCTCTCTCTCTCTCTATATATATATATATATATTTATATTTATATTTAAATTTCACTAATTTATTTTTAAACTAAACCTAGATTAGTTACAGAAGTCAGCTCTTGATTAAATTGATTCCCACAAAGCCTCAGGTTAAACAAGACACTATTTTCTATTGGTAACGTATTTCACTGGGTTTTCAAATTTTCTGAATCTTTTAGGCCCTTCATACATATCCAACATGTTTGTATGAGAATTTTAGAATAGCGTTTCATGTTTTTCAATATAGCTAGTACCAATTAGATAAAAGTTTAATTTTTAAAGCTAAATTGAACATGAAAAAGATAAGAGATAACAGAATAGTCATTTGTGATCACTTTTAACCATCCTAGTTCATCAGATGTGCTCTAGTATAAAGTAATCAAAATGATAATAACAATATTAAATTATTTCATGTTTTATGTAGTGGTGGTGGTTTAGCAGCTAAGTCCTGTCCTACTGTTGCAACCCCATGGATTCTAGCCTGCCAGGATCCTCTGTCCGTGGAATTCTCCAGGCAAGAATACTGTAGTGGGTTGCCATTTCCTTCATGTTTTATAATAGCTAAATAAATAAATTTAAGGGAAATTAGAGGAAAATTTTTTGCTGTAAGAGTCAAAAGTCCTTATACAAATAATATAAGCAAATTGTGTTGCTATTGTCATTTTGATGTTTCAAAAGACATGCCAAATGTTATTACAACCAAGGACATTTCATGGTAAACATAAAACAGATTTAGTGATAAATGAAAATGCATCAACCATTGTGAAAGATGACTACTGATCCAAAGCATTTCTTAACTATCAGTGATTGTTAGAGAAACATCAATTTATGTCCAGATGTCAGAATTCTAAATCACTGTTATATTGAACAATATATGAGAAATCAAGAAAAACAATTAAAAGAGATGGTGTATTAGCCACTCAGTCGTGTCTGAATCTTTGTTACCCCATGGACTGTAGCCCACCAGGCTCCTCTGTTCATGGAATTCTTTGGGCATGAATACTGGAGTGGACAGCCATTCCGTTTTCCAGAGGATCTTCCTGACCCAGAGATTGAACACAGGTCTCCTCCACTGCATGTAGATTCTTTACCACTGAGCCTTCGGGAAAATGCAAAAGATATGATACAAACACTAAATCTAAATAAATAGCCAAGAGAATCCTAATACTGGAAGTCTGTTCAAAGGAACCAGCAATCTAAAACCCAGATGTTACGGACATAATTCAAGTGTTTATTGAGTGCTTGAGGCACTGTGCTAAGGACTTTCTCTTTCTTTTACCATTTAATAGGTCTACCATTACCAGAGATCATAATTCTCAATGACACAGTAGTTAGCCAACCAAGAATCTGGAAAATTAAACTTTCCCTGGCTTGCTGAAAGAGCCAGGATGCAGACCTATGCCTATCTCTATAAGATTGAGTCCTAAATGTGCTAAATTCTTTCCCTCAGGGTTTCTTGGCAAAGACAGCAGGTTCACACACTCTTGGACGTTTCTCTGTGTCATACACATTTATATAATCCCAATATGAGCGGAGATATTCCAGGAAACTTCACTGTAGAGGTAGGTCAATTTATCTGAATAGAAAATTAATCAAACCAAAACACCAACAACAGGAGTAACAACAACAAAAATTTAGGAGAGAAATATTCTACTGTCTTACATATTTTACTACATGGAATCATTATTTTTTGTATACCAACTTTCTTGGAAACAGATCCATTAGGATTCCTAATGTTTAAAGAAAAAGTAGCAAAAGAATTTTAGGTCTTTATTTACAAATTGTAGAAAGAAGCTAAAAGCTTGTGTGTTTCAACACACTGTCAACTAAAAATAAAATAAGGTACAGAAAATGCAATAGTATAATGCTTAAATATTCAGCAATTAGTTGTAACTTTCTTTTCTTTTTTTTCGGACAGGACAATAAAGTACCATACTTATAGATTCAAAACCAACTATGGAAGAATCCTGGCTAAAAACCTTCAAGGATTCGTTAAATGTAGTTTTATAACTGATACAAGTATACATATAAAGCAATGATTTGTAACAATAGTTAAATTGTTTGTAAGAGCAATACGCTATGTGGTTGACAATCTGTAACTGAGTTAAAGACTTAGATGTTTAAATCAAGTTCTTCCTGTCACTCTGTTATGATGCTGTACATGTGCAAAACTAATAATACAATTGGAAATTGATGCAGTAAATCCACAAACCTGTTTTTTCCTGAGCATTCACAATTAGTTTTCATCTTAAACTCATTATTTTGTATTACATATGATTATGAAAATATATTTGAAATAGTTTTTCCTATCACAAATTACTTTGCAAAGGAAACCCATCCCACTCTCACAACTTTAGATATATCAACTTTACAACTGTCAAGATTCTTAGAGAAAAGCGTGTGTTCATATGCTCAGTTGCTCAGTTGTGTTCAGTTCTTTGTGGCCTCATGGACTGTAGCCCGCGAAGCTTCTCTGTCCACGGGATTTCCCAGACAAGAGTAATGGAGTGAGTTGCCATTTCCTCCTCCTGCCATTTCCTCTTCCAGATCAAAGGATGGAACCTGAGTCTCCTGTGTCTCCTGAGTTGGCAGGCAGATTCTTTACCACCTGGGAACACCCTTGTGTTGAGTGCATATGCTCAGTTGTATCTGACTTTTTGTAACCCCATGGATTGTAGCTCACCAGGCTCTTCTGTCCATGGCATTTTTCCAGGCAAGAATACTGGGGTGGGAGGCCGTTTCTTACTCCAGGGGAACCTCCTGATCCAGGGATTGAACCCGAGTTTCTAGATGGACGTAATTTATTGTGTTGGTGGGGGTGTGCTGACGCTCACTTGCATAGGGTGATACTGTAGCTGTGGAAAGCTCTCCACCCCTCCACACTCAAAGTGTCTTTTCCAGCTGTGTAAGGGCAGTAAGACACTCTCCCAGTGGCTACAGTATTTCAAAGATGAGAGAGATTAGCTTTTGAGATTCTCTCCTCTGTTCCCAAAACCACCACGTAAGATAAGTCATTTAATTTAGTCACAAAGAATGTTAAGCTTCCAGGGATCTGAAAGGATGAGTGAAGCATGAGGCTTCCTCGTCACTTATCTAGATTTAAATGAAATGAATGTCACTCAGTCATATCTGACTCTTTGCAACCTCATGGACTATACAGTCCATGGAATTCTCCAGGCAGAATACTGGAGTGTGTAGCCTTTCCCTTCTCCAAGGGATCTTCCCACCCAAGGATCAAACACTGGTCTTCCGTATTGCAGGAGGATTCTTTACCAACTGAGCCACAAGGGAAGCCCAGATTTAAATGAAGGTGAGGAAAAAAAAAAACAAAAAAACAAATGTCTCTTTCATTTTAAAGCTCATGTTGATGATGAAAAAATACAGTTGTTTTACTTTCTCTTGTTCCTCCCCAATTTTCTGAATTTGACTCCTCCTTGAAATTGGAGGACTGGAAAAATATCTTTTCCTTCTACACTTTAAAATTGGAGATGGGGCCTTTGGAAGGTAATTAGTCCAGAACACAAAGCCCTGATATGTGGGATTAGTGCTTTAACAAGGGATTCCAGAAAGCTCTTTTGCTGCTTACTCCCAGCTTCACAGGCGGCGGTAGTGGTAAAGAACCCACCTGCTAACGCAGGAGACATAAGAGACATGAATTAGATTCCTGAGTCAGGAAGATCCCCTGGAGGAGGGCATGGCAACCCACTCCAGTATTCTTGCCTGGAGAGTCCCATGGACAGAGGAGCCTGGGATGGGCTACAGCCCACAAAGTCACAGAGAGTCAGATACAACTGAAGCAACTTATCACACACACACACCACATGAGGACAACAGTCTATAAACCAGGTAACTGGCATCTCACCAGATGCCAATATGCTAGTGCCTTGATCTTGGAGTCCCCAGTCTTCAGAACTGAGAGAAATAAATTTTAGTTGTGCATAAGCCACCAAGCCTTTTGCATTCTGTGATAGCAGCCAAAACAAAGAATAGTTTAAATTCCTTCTTTCCAAAGATGCACACCCGCTCCCCAGACATCTTTTGTCCAGTTACTAGAGCCATAATCTACCCAACAAAAGTGAACAAACATGAACAAAGTTCAAAGACCAATATATTTAAGTAGGTTTCTCTTTGTTTTCACATTGTTAGTTATCTAAGAACCATCCAAATAGTAAGAATGGCAGTGTACTTTCAGAATCCAATTATATTCTAAAAATTTTATTTATATTTTTAAGAGATTTATTTATAAAGAATAAAAGTTTACTAATATACAATGATGTTTATACCTTTCCAGTTATTGGCTTATAAATGTTTGCTAATCCAGGAACATATCTCCACATAGCAAGGTTCTGACGAAAGTGAATTAATAAGAGTCAATTTATGATAATTTGTCCTGTCTGGTCCAGAATTATATTTAGTCTAGGTTGGAGCAGAATCTATAGTCTTATTTGTGCCTTAAAAGACAGAGAGGGACTTGCCTGGTGGTCCAGTGGTTAAGAATCTGCCTTGCAATGCAAGAGACTCACTGCAAGGTGAATTCGATCCCTGGTTTGGGAACTAAGATCCCACATGCAGGAGGGCAACTAAGCCCATGAACTGCAACTACTGAGTCCTCAAGCCTCAACTAGGGAGTCCGTGAGCCAAATGAAAGATCCTGTGTGCTGCAACTAAGACCCAATGCAGCCAAAAAATTAAGTGTGTGTGTATATATATATATGTATGTAGATACACACACATATGTATGTGTATGTGTGTCTATGTATATAAACAGAGATCACCAATTAGCTGGGATACTAGAGACTGACACATAAAGAAAACTGCTCTTCTGAAATGGTTGATAGCAAATAACACATCCTAGTCTACCACAGTATGGTTTAGCAATAAGGTGGTCCTTGCTGTTATTCAGTTGCTCAGTTGTGTTTGACTACTGCGACCCCGTGGACTGTAGCGTGCCAGGCTTCCCCGTATTCCACTGTCTCCCGGAGCTTGCTCAAATTTATGTCCATGGAGTTGGTGATGCCATCCAATCTTCTCATCCTCTGTCATCCTCTTCTCCTTCTGCCTTGTATATTTCCCCAAATCAGGCTCTTTTCCAATGAGTTGGCTCTTCGCATCAGGTGACCAAAGTATTTGAGCTTCAGTTTCAGTATCAGTCCTTCCAATGAATAATTCAGGACTGATTTCCTTTAGAACTGACTAGCTTGATCTCCTTGTAGTCCAAGGCACTCTCAAGAGTCTTCTCCAACACTGCAGTGCAAAAGCATCAGTACTTCAGCATTCAGCCTTTTTTATGGTTCAACTCTCACATGCATACATGACACTGGAAAAATCATAGCTTTGTCTATATGGATCTTTGTTGGCAAAGTAATGTCTCTGCTTTTTGATATGTCATCTAGGTTTGCCACTGCTTTTCTTCCAAGGAGCTAACATCTTTTAATTTCAAGGCTGCAGTCACCATTCACAATGATTTTGGAAACCAAGAAAATAAAGTCTTTCACTGTTTCCATTGCTTCCCCATCTATAATGCCATGAAGTGATGGGACTGGATGCCACTATCTTGGTTTTGTTGAGTGTTGAATTTTAAGCCAGCTTTTTCACTCTCCTGTTTCACTTTCATCAAAAGGCTCTTTAGTTCCTCTTTGCTTTCTGCCAGAAGGGTGGTGTTATTTGCATAGCTGAGGTTATTGATATTTCTCCTGGCAATCTTTATTCCAGATTGGGATTCATGAAGCCTGGCATTTCGCATGATGTTCTCTGCATATAAGTTAAATAAACAGGGTGCCAATATACAGCCTTGATGCACCCTTTCCCAATTTTGAAACTGTCTGTTATTCCACATCCAGTTCTAACCATTGCTTCTTAACCTACATACAGATTTTTAAAACTGGTCCTACTCAAAAATAATTAGTTCAATTACTTATGCTGCATTCCTTATCTTTTATTGGATGAAATTTAACATTGATGCTGCTTAATTTCATAAACTTTAACTCGTTTATGTTTTCTTAAAACTAAACCTCAAGGGTCAAGAGATAAGGATATTATAGCTCATAGTCCTTACATACAATCTATGCTGAATCTCCAATGTTGTAGCCTCTTCTATTAATAGCTATACAAATCTGAGGGATGGAATATTGGCTGTTATAAGCTTTGGAAGAATGTTTTTTTATGATAATTGTCTAATATTAAATTTTAAAAAATAATGGTATGTGTGCATAATTTTCAACACATTTAACCTTTGTAGAAGTGATCTTGGAGACAAAAAAATAAAAAGATGTAGATTTAGTATTTAAATCCTGCTATAGGACATATTGTTCTAAAAAGTGCCTCAAATTTCTGTCATTCAGCATTTAGAACTTTGAAATCAAACATTGGTATAACCTTGATCACCTCACCATGACTACCTTCTCTTACCTTTAGGGCCAACAAGTGCATGGGAAGTTTGAGGGGTTTTCTGTTTTGTCCTGTTTTTTTTTTTTTTTTAAATGAAGAAACAAAAGACTGAAATCTTAAAACTAAAGGTAAAAGAAAAGCTTCCATCAAGTATGGAAGCATGAGGTGCGTCCTGGTATGGGAGGGGAAGGAGAAGGGGTGCGGAAATTGCTATAGCTGCTTCCGTTTCTTAGCAACATGCCCTGACTTGAAAGCTGAAATCTTGCAAGCATTTCAGAATAGAATACATTTATTTTTCAAATCAGCAGTTCATAACAAATATCTGTCCATAGCCTTTAGGCTGCATCTAAATTATTGATGAGTTTACTGACTTGCTGATCGCAGAGCATTTCTGTTCCCTGGCTTCTAGTATGCATATAATCAATTGCTCCTTCTTGAGAGTAAACACTTTTTTAATTGCCTTCGATACTTCATCAATAGACAATTAAAGAAGAAAATAAATAAAAAGACAGAAAAAAGGGGAAATTATTTCTCAAAATCTCTGTGGGATGAATCACATAGCTGGATCATGTTATTATTATTATTTTTTCTTTTCCTGGGACGAAACCCAGAGCTGGAGCTACAGATCTCCTTTCTGGGTAGGAAAAAAAAAAAAAAACTTTAGAAAGAATCATTTGGAAATCACAATAAAATTATACACTTTTAAATGGTGAGATGCAAATTTTAGGGATAGATTGAGTAATAGAGCTCATTTCAGGTAATCACAATAATCATAATAATTAATATTTTCTTAAACAGTTTGCCATAGTAAGGCAAGTCTCCAGTTATTCCAGTGTTCTAGTTGCAGCATTGGCATTTTGGGGCATGCAGCCAATTAGTCACTACGTGCCTGCATGTCTGCTAAGACACTTCAATTGTATCTGACTCTTTGCAACCCTATGGACCATAATCTGCCAGGTTCCTCTGTCCATGGGCTTCTCCAGGCAAAAATAGTGGATTGGGTTGCCATGCCCTCCTCTAGGAATCTTCCCAACCCAGGGATCAAACCTGAATCTCCTACATTGTAGGTAGATTGCTTACCACTGAGTCACCAGGGAAACCCAGTCACTATTGTATGATCAATTAACTACAAGCCTAATGATATCTGACAAATTGTTAAAGATATAGCATGTCAAAGAGGTTTGGAATAGGATCTCCCCTATTCCCTAGTTATTGTACACCAGTCAGGAAGAGGATGGGAAGAGGAAAAATCATTGCCTCATTACCTCTGTTACATTTTCTACCCTTTAAGTTTTATCAACCTTGGTATTAGAGATTTTTGAACATCATAATGCTTGGTTGTAGTGGGCTTTCCTACGCTTCATAATTTGTTTAATATCATCCTTGGCTTCAATTCTTCTTTTCTGCTTAGAGATTATATAATAAAATTGTTGTCAAAAGATTATTGTCAAAAGTACCTGCCATCATATGTGTTTGCAACGAATTTTTATAATCTTCTACTATTTCCAATCACACTGTCCTCAACTAGGTTTACATTTTATTTTTCTGGTTTTTTCACATGTTTCAGTTCAGTTCGGTTGTTCAGTCATGTCCAATTCTTTGTGACCCCATGGACTGCAGCACATTGGGCTTCCCAGCCCATCACCAACTCCCAAGTTGCTCAAACTCATGACCATCAAGTTCATGATGCCATCCAACCTTCTCATCCTCTGCTGTCCCCTTCTTCTCCCACCTTCAATCTTTCCCAGCATCAGTGTCTTTTCTGAGTCTGCTCTTCGCATCAGGTGGCCAAGGAACTGGAGCTTCAGGACTGATTTCCTTTATGATAGACTGGTTTGATCTTCTTTGACTGGTTTCTTCACATATTTTACCTTCTGGTAAATACAATCCCTTTCTCAAGGATAGAATTAAATACCACCTTTTCTATAAAGTATGATTTATTCTTTCCTGATACCCCACAGTCTCGCGTTTTCATTTCTCACATCATGTTTTCATTAGGTAACTCAATGAGTGGATTTTCTTACTGACTTTTCTAGTGGTGATGGTGGTTTAGTTGCTAAGTCGTTGGACTCCTGCGACCCCATGGACTGTAGCCCACCAGGCTCCTCTGTCCATGGGACTCTCCAGGCAAGAGTACTGGAGGGGGTTGCCATTTCCTTCTCTAGTGGATCTTCCTGACCTAATCTGTAAAACACAATCCGACACATACATAGTACTCATTCCATTTAAAATCAGTGCCAACATGAATAAATAACTATGCACGTGGCCCTTAAAGTCATACAGAGGATATTTTTGATGTTTAATTTACTGCTAAAAGTAATAAAGAATCATTAGGATTGATGATATGAGTTAAATAATTATCTGCGTAATATAATTATCTGCGTAATCTGAGAGGTAGCTGCCAGAAAACTGAAGTATAACTCAGTGAGAAAGCAAGGCATAAAAATCCAGCTGAAGGTTATAGCAAAAACCTAGGCAAAATACAATGAAAAATTGAATTGGTTCAATGATAGTAGCAATAAAAAGGGATAAATAATACTGTGTACTTTTATTCCAATAATCTAGAAAGTGTAGAAAGTATACATAAGTATGCATTCATGTGTACTTATGAAAGTATACTGGAGAAGGAAATGGCAACCCACTCCAGTGTTCTGGCCTGGCACAGAGTTGGACACGACTGAAGCGACTTAGCAGCAGCAGGAAAGTATACATAAATACATGTATACTTTCATATGTATATGTGTGTAGTTTCATATGTATGTACTTTCATATGTATATGAAAGTATACATAATTGTACAATTATACAGTTATGGAAAATGATGATTAAAGGTTTAATAAAAGTTTTATGTTTTAATAATAGCCAAGTACTGAATTAAATGGGTGACATGCTTCATCTGATTTTTTCTCTAAGCAATTTTATGTAGTAGGCATCAGTAATCTCACTTTATAAATAAATGAATTAATATTTGTAGGGGAAAAGTTAGTCAGTACTAGAACTGAAATTTAAAAGCAAATCTATTTCTCCATCTGAAATACCTCTTGTAACTCATTCAGTAAGTTTTTAAAAAGCAAATAGACTTTGATTAGATATGAATAGAGTTCAGAAGACAGATAATTTCCTGATTTCTTGATCACCTGTTGTTACACAATATCTCTTCTAAATCATCATTTCTTCTCTCACCCAAATCACATTTTTATACACTAGTATTCCTGATGACTGCTCAATTTACTATTTTCACTTTCTTGGGCAACTGTAGCCCATTTAGAGTAACATTTTTCTAGGCCTAGTAAATGAGCAAAGCACTAAAAGTTAAGTGATAATGATGGTGACTCATAGATGTTTGGAATTTGGGAAGCATATGGAATATATTGTATGAGAAGTAGAAACAAGATGAAATACAGAAATGAAAATGCACATATAAAATATGATCATAATATAAATTAAGGTAATATAAGTGAAAAATCACTAATGATAAGTATGATAATGAATATTAATTATCTGTGGCTATTATCAATTATAAGCCAGTCATAAAGTCAACATGTGTCCCAGTTAGCTGAAGAAAGTCCCTTTTGATGATTGCTGTCCTAGTGCTTAGCTCAGCTTAACTTTGTATAAAATTTTTCAGCTTTTAATGAGGTGTTATTAAAACCTCATTGCATTAACATAAGCCACCTGGATTTGAGAACCTCCTCTTTAAAGACAGTTTTAACTAGTTAGAGAAAGTTTCTTAGATGTGTTCAGTTAAAACAAACTAATTCATTCTGGTCTATAATATGAGTGGGTGGGTTTATGTGTTAGTTGCTCAGTCATTGAACCCAACTGAAGTGACTTAGCATGGGTGCATTTTTATAGTAACATTTTGTTATTTTGTAATGAAGTTATTTTTGACAGCACAATAATAAACTGAAAAAGAAATGAAAGAGGATAGCATGTTTAATGGAAAACTGCCATCTGAATTCCTATTTCTCAAAGTTGACGCCATGTAGCCTATATCATAGAGAAATCAGAATATCACAGAGCAGGTGATAAACAGAAAATACTTCAGCATTTACCTCACTATTTATTGCTTCTATTAAGAAGTCTATGCAGATCACAGTAATTTAACATCTGAATTTGAGGAAAGTGCATTTATATATCATCATGTGAAGCATGGTTTTTCATGTAGGCCAAATGAGCTACTTTATTTTCAGTTTACAATTACAAGCTTTATTTTCATTTTTTGAATGTGTGTGTGCCTGTGTGTGCAAGTATTAAAAAAAATTGATGCTAATGTGTCAGTTGTATTACCAGAATAATACTTCAAGAGTTGAATTATACAAAGTTGACATCTATGTCATCAGAATATTCAAATGAAAATCAGATTTTTTCTTTACTAATGAGGATTTCATTTTTTCATCTAATCTATGTACTGAAAATAAAGTTCATTCTATTGTAAACACAATCTCATAATATTATGAGTGCTATTGTAAATACAGGTAAAAGTCCAAACAGAAAATATAATTATTTGCTTTGAGGTTGATAATGTGAATACGAATTTGAGAAGAGCACATTATTTTTCTAAAAACAATAGCCTTAATAGAAGCATGTACAAAACAGATGTATATTTGGAATTTGTTTTGGTATACATTCAAAATTGTGCTCTAACAAGATGCAACATTTTGCCAATATAATAGAAGCAGAAATTGCCTGTATGTATAGATAATTTTATATGAAAACAGAATAAGTCATCACAAAACTTTTTAATAATTTTGAGTATTTAAAAGTACTTCAGATGGTGGTATATTCTCTTTTGCCTTGTCACTTGTAATCTAGATTTTAGAACTCTGAGCTTTTGAAGACTACATGGCAAACTAACATCAGAGTAGCAGAGAATTCTCTGAAGTTAATCTGTCAATTGTTGTATGGCAATTCTCCAATGGTCTCTTGAATTTTGCTAAGGAGGAACTGATTGTCATTTGTTCCGGAAGTTCTATTCAACAACATTTTTATAGCAAATAGTGTCGGAAATCAGAGATAATGTCTTCCTCTAAGTAGAAGGAAGGCTTGGATACAGTCCACTGTAAAATGTTCAGCTTCCATAAGCTCAAGGTTCATCTCTTGTAATTCATCTCACTGTAGATGGTGGTCATTTGTTCTTTTTATGTTGTCTTGTGGGAATTGGGATTTGGAGATCAGCTTAAAAGATGATACTCTGGCTGCTGCTCTTGCTGTGAGTTGATATATTTGCACATTTTAATTGGATGTTAGATTTGAGAATGATCTTCATCAAAATTTATTCTTAGTTGCCATTCATTTAAGTTAAAGATATTATGTCAATAGAGAAGTAAAAGAGGTTGGGGGGCCTCCCAGGTGGCTCAGTGGTAAAGCGACTGCCTAACAATTCAGGAGACACAGGAGAAGAGAGTTCAGATCTTTGGGTCAGGAAGATTCCCTGGAGGAGGTAATGGCAAGTAACTTCAGTATTCTTGCCTTGGAAATCCCATGGACAGAGGAGCCTGGCGGGCCACAGTCCATGGGGTCACAAAGAGTCTGATGTGACTGAGCACTGAGCACTCAGTTAAAGAGGTAAGTACCTACAATCAAGTGAGATATTTATTAGAAAAAAAACCCAACAAACCTTAAAATGATTAAAGCACATATTTTAAATTCTCAAAAAATTAAGAGTAACACATATCAGACATTTGAGGTTGAAATAGACTAAAGTACTTGAATTTGTATCAAAAATTTCACCCTGATTATGTCATGTGCATGCAGGCTAAACTGCTTCAGTTGTGTTCAACTCTGTGTCACCCTATGGACTATAGCCCCCCAGGCTCCACTGTCCATGGGGATCCTCTAGGCAAGAATACTGGAATGGGTTGCCATGCCCTGTTATGTATTAATCTGTAGATGATCTGTAAAGAACTCTTAACTGCTAACATACATAGATATCTGCATATACATGTGCATGTAGTAAATCACTAATGATGATTCATGTAAAATTTCAGACTTGAATTTTTCTAGTCTATGATTTTCCATTGCCTTGTACTTCAATATTATTCACTATCTAAATCTTTCAGTTCAGTTCAGTCGCTCAGTTGTGCCCAACTCTTTGCGACCCCATGAACCGCAGCACGCCAGGCCTCCCCGTCCATCACCAACTTCTGGAGTCTACCCAAACCCATGTCCATCAAGTCGGTGATGCCATCCAACCATCTCACTGTCTGTCGTCCCTTTCTCCTCCTCCCCTTTATCTTTCCCAGCATCAGCGTCTTTTCAAATGAGTCAGCTCTTCACATCAGGTGGCCAAAGTATTGGGGTTTCAGCTTCAACATCAGTCTTTCCAATGTACTGACTAATTGATATGCTCTCATATATGATATTATTTGAATAACACACAAACAGACCCTATGCTAAATTAGAAATTTAGGCCCTATGCTAAATCACACATCTATGTTAAATGCCATTTCTCTATACATAAATCATATTGACAGTTTGATATTTAATGGTCAAATTGCTTTATCAATGATATCTAAAGAAGGCACACTTTTAAACACACCTTTATTATCTAAATAAAAATAATCATTTTATAAAAATAAAGTAATTGATATCACCCATTACAATTTCATTGATTTTTTTTCTGAAAAGATCACATTAATTTCTAGGAAAAATGCAATCATCATTTCTAATTTCTATTAACTAAGGACATTTAAATCTAAAAGAGTGCTTATTTAACATATTAAACAAAATTGTAAGGAAAAGTAAAGAAATATTTAATATTTGATAAAATAAGTAGGAATACAAAAAGCATTTTCCATTATAATGAACCATGTTTCCTAGAGTCAGTTTTATTCATATTATCTCAGAATGATGTCAGTCATATGTAGTTACAAACTGCAGTCAGTTTGTAGATTCAACTTTCATATTGAATATTTTCAACATTTACATGAATATTTCATTTAATATTAAATAATCAAATAATTTATTTAATGTTAATATTTCATATTTTTAATAAACATTGAACAATATAGACAAGTATATTTTTAGAAATTTAATTATAAATTACCCATTTGGAATTTCAAAACCAATGAGTAATTGGTTTTAAAATCTAACTACAGTTCACCAAAGGATATACAGTAAAAACAGTCATATATCATCCTCAATGAAAACATGTCATAATGTTATTTTCAGAGTCAGAAGCAATTTTTCCAAATATGGTGGAGAAAAACAGAGGTGCACTCTTCTCTACATTGTGAATTATTCACTTTGTGTGAGTAGGTCATGTGACCCATTATATAAAAAAGAAATTAGAGTATTTACTTTTATAAAAAACTGTCTTGAAATAAAGGGTATTATGTAATTGAGTGTATGCATTTGGAGATGTAAAATTTGAATCAGTTTTTATAAACATTTTTGTGAATTTAGATAGTTTTAAAACAAGATGAATGATGTCTGATTTAAAAAAAGGCTACAGGATGTTTATAATACATGTACTTACTAAAGGCATAAACAACTCATGAAATGTAACCATAAGTCAATATTATTCCACTTAGCCTAATGATATCCAGAGAAACCAAGATACAGACTGCATGAACTTTTAGCTCCTTGAAGCATAGATTTCAAAAACAGAATATTTTAAAATAACAGGAACTAAACTTAAAAAGGTAATTGCATGAAAAGTAAATGGATGATTTAAAGTCACTATTTATTATACAGGCAAAATTATGATGAACATGAGGTAAATAATAAAATCCATGTGCCTACTTATAGTAGATTCAGACCATTGGCCAATAGGGAGAGAGTTAAAGGTAAAAATAGTCAATGCGTGTTTTCATGCTTGATGATTATGATTTTTGTCTTATCTAAGAAAGTCCCCAAAAGTACCTATAGTTTATAGTAAGAAATGTCATGATCAATCAGCAATATGATCCATTAAAAATTACATGCTAAAATATTTTAAGGAGTCTATACTTTACATAAAAAGCCCATTAACAGTTTCAGTTAATTGACGATTCCTCAATATATCAGTTACAACTAACAAATAATGTAGTTTTAAGGGGTGAAAAAGATGGACAGTGACCAGGATGTTACTTGACTTGTGTAAAATATGTTTATGAGTATGTAATAAAAAATCAATATATTTTAAGATAGAGCCTGATATCAGCCAGTGCCATAGAAATTTGAGCAGGCATTGGAACTTTCTGAAAAGGACCAGGCAATCCTACCATATGTGTGTGTACATTCTTCTGATCGTCTCCAAAAAAAATGCTATAGCCAATTACCAGGTTAATGTGCATTAGGAAAAGGGGAATAACCAGAAAATTTGAGGACTAATGGATATGGTGTCTTAACAGACATCAATAAAAGGACATCAATAAAATATTATTGTCTACAATTAGAGAAAGGAATTATGAAGGCTAGATACAAAGTGGAGTTCTATTGTAGATACATCTCACACTGAGTCTGAAAGATGTTTTAGGATCAATTTGGGGGTTATTTCTCCCCTTAGTGTATAACTACTGTTGAAATGCTCAGTAGTTGCCCACACCCTTTTATTGGTCTCCTGACCTGTGGACTAAAACCCATTATGAAGGGAATTTCCCAGTGTATAATTTCTGCTCACTAGTCAGTGTTGTGCATCAGAAGCAGTATGGTACCCTAGAAGATATTGTAATAATAAACAATGACATCAAAGACATAGAGCTGCTCTGCAGCAGGTCTGGGATACAGATACTTTCTCTTGATCTAGTGATGTCAGAGGTATTTGTGGTTGGATGAATGTGCTGTGTGGTATATCTGTGAAGCCCTCACTAAGAAAATTTCTGTGTAAATCCTTAAGGTATAAAAGCATGTTTGTGCCTTCTGGAGTAAGAACTGGTCTCAGTTTGAAATGAATCCCTGGCCTAATACCAGTCTTTGGAAGATAATAACAGTGGCCTGTGGACACCAAGTGACTGTGCAATCTGACCTTCCTATCATGAGCTGATTAACATAAAACCCACTAAATCTTAAGTTATCCAGGTGCAGCAGTAATCCACTGTATGACAGAAATGTCAGAAAGAGGATCAGGCACAATCAGTTCTGAAAAGCACAAATAAGTTACATGAACATTTGGCACTGATGTCTTGACAAATATTCCTGTTGGACAAATACCCCTCTTTCAGTTCAAACATATGGATTATGTGGAAATAACTTTGACCACTTAATCAGGAAGAAAATGTCAAACCTGGTTCACAGAAAGGGTTGAGCAATGCGTTGTCCATCCTAGCTGGAGATATACTGCCACCTATTATGATGGCACCTGTGCCAACCTGTGTGTCTTGGGCATTGGTCTCCAAATGGAAGGATATGCCGAATCAGCCACTGACATAGAGGGCCTTATTCGGAAGACAGAGTTGTAGGTAGCGTTAGCACATCTCCTGATCATTCCCTGAGACTTGGTACACAACGTATGCACCCTATCTGTACAGCCTTAAGAGCTCATATTGGAGGTGCTGTTCTTCAAGGAGAACACTTCCAAGGGGAAAAATTAAGGGCTCCACTGAACTGGAAGAAAGAATCACTGTCTTATCACTTTGGTCTTCTTCCTGTAGTGAAAAGTGAAAGTGAAAGTTGCTCAGTTATGTCTGACTCTTTGCAACTCCATGGTCCATGGAATTCTCTAGGCCAGACTACTGGAGTGGGTAGCCTTTCCCTTCTCTAGGGGATCTTTCCCAATCCAGGGATTGAACCCAGGTCTCCCGCATTACAGGTGGATTCTTAACCAGCGGAGCCACAAGGGAAGCCTGTGCATACTGGAGTTTGTAGTCTATCCCTTCTCTAGTGGATCGTCCCGACCCAGGAATCGAACAGGGGTCTCCTGCATTTCAGGTGGATTCTTTGCCAACTGAGCTACTAGGGAAGCCCATAGACTAGTAGGTAAATACAGGAGTTACTACAGTGATGACAAAAGTAATGCTAATTTCAACAACATTTTAGAGTTGTTTCTACACAATAAGAGAAGGTTGCGGCATGCCTGAAATGATCGAGATCCACTGGAGCATTTTTTAATTTTTCCATGACAAATGGTAGGTGTGAACAGAAACTACAACCACCCAAACCTGATACCCAGATAGGGAAATGAAGGTTTAAGATATTTTGGGAATGACTTGTATACTATTGGTGGGAATATAAATGGGTGCAGCCATTATGTAAGGGTTCCTTAAAAAAATTAAAAGTAGAAATACCATATGATCCAGCAGTTCCACTTGTGGGTGTATATGGAAAAAACAAAAACAACTAATTCAGAAATATACACGAACTCCAACTTTCAGAACAGCACAATTTACAATAGCCAAGGCATGGGAACAAACCAAATGTTCATCAACAGAGAATTGGTGTAAGAAGCTGTTATACACACACACATAAACCATGGAATATTACTCAGCCATAGAAAGAATGAAATATTGCCATTTTCAGCAACATGAATGGACCTAGAGAATATCATACTAAGTGAAGTAAGTCAGATAGAGAAAAACAAATAGGCTATTACTTATAAGTAGAATCTAAAAAATAATGTAGATAAGTCTATCTATAAAACAGAAACAGACTTACAGATATAAAAAAAACAAACCTGGTCACCAAAGGGGACAGGGAGTGGGGAGGGATAAATTGGAAGTATGGGGTTAACAGATAAAAACTACATAAATTACATATACAACAAGGATTAGCACAGGGAACTGTAGTCAATATCTTATAATAACCTATAGTGGAAAACAATCTGAAAAAATTTATATATATAACTAAATCACTTTGCTGTACACTTGAAATTAACACGCTATTTTAAATCAACTGTACTTTCATAAAAAAGATATTTTGTGGGTGAAGGTCTTGGTCCTCCAGAAAGGCAAGAAACCTTCACTGCCCAAAGAGCAAGTTGAGGAGAGAGATTTCAATGGCTGGTAAAGACTTGAGATGATTGCTCTCAGTCAAGGCCTCACGACAAGCCGCAGACAGCAGGGGTCTTTAGCTTGTCCATTTAGTCTTTTTAGAGACTGAGAAAGCCACCACTTGTAATGGGTGGAGAATTTAATGACTGAATATGTAGATGAAGTGATATAGGGATGGGTTCTCTCTTCCCCAGAGCATCATTTCAAATGTTCTCCATCCTACATCTGACTCATAAGCATACATCAGTCAGCTCTTTATAGGTGCAAACTAACAACCTCTCAGCTATTCTTTCTGCTGTCAGGTTAATCTAATACAGAAATGTGGCAACCCTTATAAATCTACTTGGTACTCACACTTGGGGAGCTAGGAAGTGAGGCCAACTGTATATGTAATGTGTTCTTATTTGTGGGAAAGATGGAAGTGAAGAAAAAAAGTTAATGAAAAAATTGCTTCAGCCTTTCCTTCCCCAGGTGAAGACAACTCTGGTACATTTCTTAAAGCATCTCATAAGTTTTGTGTGATATTCCAGGCACCTGAATCAGGGGCCAGTTGGATAAAGATCCTTGTATACTGAATTGTTTTGACAACCCTGTCCCCAAAAACCCCTTTCTGAGTGATTCTTGGAATCACATTCCCATGTAAGTCACCTGTACAGAAGACTTTTTCTCAGGCTCTGGTTCAAGGTATCCCAGACTAATTACTCTGGTAGGGAAAAACCCTAAGACATAAAATACAAACAGGTCAAGAAGCAAATAATATTAAAAGAAAAATTACTTTGTAATGACATAACAATGGACTTTTGCACTGAGATATTTATTTGGCCAATATCATATTTATTAACTAATAATGAACTGAACAACTATTTATCAATTATTACACTACACTATTGTTGGAATTCTCAGGTGGCACTAGTGGTAAAGAACCCTCCTGCCAATGCAGGAGACATAAGAGATGCAGATTCAATCCCTGGGTCAGAAAGATCCCCTGGAGAAGGAAATGGCAACCCACTCCAGTTATCCTTGCCTGGGAAGTCCCATGGACAGAGGAAGCTTGCGGTCTACAGTCCATCGGGTCTCAAAGGATTCAGGCAAGACTGAGCAACTAAACAACAGCAACAGTCTATTCTTTTTTTTTTTTTTTTAATTTATTTATCTATTTATTTTTTCAGTGGGTTTTGTCATACATTGACATGAACCAGCAATAGATTTACACGTATTCCCCATCCCGATCCCCTCTCCCACCTCCCTCTCCACCCGATTCCTCTGGGTCTTCCCAGTGCACCAGGCCCGAGCACTTGTCTCATGCATCCCACCTGGGCTGGTGACCTGTTTCACCATAGATAATATACATGCTGTTCTCTCGAAACATCCCACCCTCATCTTCTCCCACAGAGTTCAAAAGTCTGTTCTGTACTTCTGTGTCTCTTTTTCTGTTTTGCATATAGGGTTGTCGTTACCATCTTTCTAAATTCCATATATATGTGTTAGTATGCTGTAATGTTCTTTATCTTTCTGGCTTACTTCACTCTGTATAATGGGCTCCAGTTTCATCCATCTCATTAGAACTGGTTCAAATGAATTCTTTTTAACGGCTGAGTAATATTCCATGGTGTATATGTACCACAGCTTCCTTATCCATTCATCTACTGATGGGCATCTAGGTTGCTTCCTATTCTTATCTCTAAATATATATTGACGCCATAAAGGGGAAAAGCTGCTCTGAAAATCCTTCTGGAGTATTTTTGTTCTTCATATCTGACCAAGAGTAACTGTGCATTTTGAAGGAGTATCCTAAAATGTGACAGCTTCACAATCTGTAAGTAACAACTTTCTTTTTTTTTTTTTAATTTATATTTACTGAGTATTTCTTTTTGCACTCTACTATTAATCTATTTTGTCATCTCAAGATACTTAATGAATCGTGTTAACTGTGCACTTAAATCTGCAGATGAGACAATATTTTCTTATGAAAATAGCTCTGATATATACATACTACTTTGAAAAAAATTCCCTTTTCTATTGTTATAATGGAAAAAATATGTGGAATAGATCTCAACATGCTAACTGGTTGATTTATTCATTTAATTTAATAAAATTTGGCAAAAATGATGTGTAATGAACACCTATATCACATTCATGCTGATGATAGCAAACAATATATCTGAGACATAGAGACAGCCATCAATAGCTTAATTTTAAGTAAAAAATATAGCATTTTTAAGGTAAGTGGGATATTTAATCAAAAATCTTTTGGCACAGAAAGGTTAACATTACAAAAGGACACAATAAATCAATGAGTGGTTTGTTAAATTTTATCTTTTGAAAAATACGATTTTTTCAAAGAGCTTCTTGAAGCATTGAATACCTAAACATTATAAAACTGCATTTAAAGCCTGATGCTAAAACCCATAATAGAAGACTATTTTAGAGAAAATAATGTGATGCCACAATACAAGAAAGATTGTTGATGCAGAAACTCATTAGGAGGCTATAACACTCACGAAGGACACAGGCACAGAACACAAGATTTCAAAGACTGAGCTAAGGTGGTTCTGTGTCAGCGGAGATTAAGGTATGGACATCTAAAAGAAAGTCGCATCAAGTTTGTGAAATTCAAAGACACTGCTTCAAAGCTATCAGAAATCCTAAAGCTGTCGCAGATATTTAAATCTCACTGAGGAAAAACAGCCCTGGTCATATTATTAACAACAGTAGAAAAGTCAGAGACGTAGTTGGTTTCAAAGCCTGCTGAATGGAAATTAGATTAATGTATGAGTGAAAGTGAAAGTGAAGTCTCTCAGTCATGTCCGACTCCTTGCGACCCCATGGACCATAGCCTACCAGGTTCCTCCGTCTATGGCATTTTCCAGGCAAGAATACTGGAGTGGGTTGCCATTTCCTTCTCCAGGAGATCTTGCCGACTCAGGGATTGAACCTGGGTCTCCTGAATTGTAGGCAGATGCTTTACCGTCTGAGCCACCAGGGCGTAACCTTGTAATTTTGGTTGTAAGGTGATTGTGTATGTGTGTGTGTGTATGTGTGTGTGTGAGTCACTCGGTCGTGTCCAGCTCTTTTTCACCCCATGGACTGTAGCCTGCCAGGCACCTCTGTCCATAGAATTTTCCAGGGGAGAATATTGTATTGCCATTTCTTTCTTGAGAGAATTTTCCTGAGCCAGGGATTGAATCCAGGTCTCCTGCATGGCAGGGAGTTTCTTTGCCACCTGAGCTGCCAGGAAAGACCTGTAAAGTGATTAAATAGTAATAAATAAATAAATAAATAAAATATAGCTGATTTAGGAGTAGAAGTACAAAGAGATTTATTCAGATTGTATGTTAAATGGCATGGGATGGAAGACTCCTTTTTTCACCTCAAACCATTACCATTTTGGTTAAAAAGTGCCTTTCTGGGTGTAGAGACAATGGAACCCTCTTACACTGTTGGTGGGAATGCAAACTAGTACAGCCACTATGGAGAACAGTGTGGAGATTCCTTAAAAAAAACTGGAAATAGAACTGCCATATGAACCAGCAATCCCACTGCTGGGCATACACACTGAGGAAACCAGAATTGAAAGAGACACATGTACCCCAATGTTCATTGCAGCACTGTTTATAATAGCCAGGACATGGAAGCAACCTAGATGTCCAACAGCAGACGAATGGATAAGAAAGCTGTGGTACATATACACAGTGGAATATTACTCAGCCATTAAAAAGAATACATTTGAATTGGTTCTAATGAGGTGGATGAAACTGGAGTCTATTATACAGAGTGAAGTAAGCCAGAAAGAAAAACACCAATACAGTGTAGTAATGCATATATATGGAATTTAGAAAGATGGCAACGATAACCCTATATACGAGACAGCAAAAGAGACACAGATATATAGAACAGTCTTTGGGAGTCTGTGAGAGAAGGTGAGGGTGGGATGATCTGAGAGAATAGCACTGAAACATGTATATTATCATATGTGAAACAGATGGCCAGTCCAGGTTTGATGCATGAGACAGGGTGTGCAGGGTTGGTGGACTGGGATGACCCAAGGGATGGGATAGGGAGGGATATGGGAGGGAGGTTCAGGATGGGAACACATGTAAACCCATGGCTGAGTCGTGTCAATGTATGGCAAAAATCACTACAATATTGTGAAGTAATTAGCCTCCAATTAAAATAAATAAATTAAAAAATAAAAATAAAAAATGCTTCTCTCTCTAGAAGCCTTAGCACAGAGAACCAGGAAAATTGACTGCAATCAAGAGAACATGATTTACAGGTCCAGCGTATTTTTACAAAGAGCTGTTGCATTAGAAGAAGTGAGCTATTTCAAATGTGTTTCAATAGGAAGGTGGCCAGCCAGAATTTTGTAAAGCAAATTGGAGGCAAACAAAGAATCCATAGAAGACAACTGATAAAGACTCAGTACTCAGTGTACTATATTCAGGTGCAAAGGAAATTATGGCATGTGTGCTTTTTAGTGGCAAAAGCCTGGAAATAAGCATTGAACATCCCAGTACATATGAGTTAGAAAGAGGAAGAATGGGATCTGAATATACAGATTCATGTTGATTTCAATAAGGGTGGACTGATATCCAGTTTTGAAGCACACCAGTCACTATTTGAGGCACACTGGACTGATATCCAGTTTTGAAGCAATCCAGGCACCATGAACAGTATTTAAGGCAAAAAGATAGAACACTGAAAGATGAACTCCCCAGGTCGGTAGGTGGCCAGTATTCTACTGGAGATCAGTGGAGAAATAACTTCAGAGAGAATGAAGAGATGGAGCCAAAGGAAGAACAACGCCCAGTTGTATATGTGACTAGTGATGGAAGTAAAGTCTGATACTATCAAGAACAATATTGCACAGAAATCTGGAATGTTAGGTCCATGACTCAAGGTAAATTGGAAGTGGTCAGACAGGAGATGGCAAGACTGAACATCGACTTTAGGAATCAGTGAACTAAAATGGACTGGAATGGGTGAATTTAACTCAGATGACCATTATATCTACTACTGTGGGCAAGAATCCCTTAGAAGAAATGGAGTACCCATCATAGTCAATAAAAGTCTGAAATGCAGTACTTGGATGTAATCTCAAAAACGACAGAATGATCTCTGTTCATTTCCAAGGCAAACCATTCTATAGCACAGTAATCCAAGTCTATGCCCAACCAGTAATGCTGAAGAATCTGAAGTTAAATGGTTCTATGGTGACCTACAAGATCTTCTAGAGATAACATCCAGAAAAGATGTCCTTTTCATTATAGGGGACTGGAATGCAAAAGTAGGAAGTCAAGAATCACCTGCAGTAACAGGCAAATTTGACCTTGGAGTACAGAATGAAGCAGGGCAAAGGCTAGTCGAGTTTTGCCATGAGAATGCAAGGATCATAGCAAACACCCTCTTCCAACAACAAAAGAGAAGATTGAACACATGGACATCACCAGATGGTCAATACCAAAATCAGATTGATTAGATTAGCTGCAGCCAAAGATGGAGAAGCTCTATACAGTAGCAAAAACAAGACTGGGAGCTGACTGTGGTTCAGATCATGAGGTCCTTATTGCAAAACTCAGACATAAATTGAAGAAAGCACGGAAAACCATTAGACCATTCAGGTATGATTTAAATCAAATCCCTTACGATTATTCAGTGGAAGTGACAAAGATTCAATGTATTAGATCTGACAGGCAGGGTGCCTGAAGAACTATGGATGGAGGTTCATGACATTGTACAGGAGGCAGGAATCAAGACCATCCCCATGGAAAAGAAATGCAAAAAGGCAAAATGACTGTCTGAGGAGGCCTTACAAATAGCTGTGAGAAGAAGAGAAGTGAAAGGCAAAGGAGAAAAGGAAAGATATACACATTTGAATGCAGAATTCCAAAGAATAGCAATGAGAGAAGAAAGCCTTCCTCAGTGATTAATGCAAAGAAATAGAGGAAAACAATAGAATGGGAAAAGCTCAAGATATCTTCAAGAAAATTAGAGATACTAAGGAAACATTTCATGCAAAGTGGCACACAATAAAGGACAGATATGGTATGGACCTAACAGAAGCAGAAGATATTAAGAAGAGGTAGTAAGAATACACAGGAGAACTGTAGAAAAAAAGATCTTAACGACCTAGATAATCATGATGGTGTGATCACTCACCTAGAGTCAGACATCCTGAAATGTGAAGTCAAGTGGGCTTTAGAAAGCATCACTATGAACAAAGCTAGTGGAGGTGATGGAATTCCAGTTGAGTTATTTCAAATCCTGAAAGAGGATGTTGTGAAAGTGCTGCACTCAATATGCCAGGAAATTTGGAAAACTCAGCTTTAGCCATACGACTGGAAAAGGTCTGTTTTCATTCCAATCCCAAAGAAAGGCAATGCCAAAGAATGTTCCAACTCCCACACAATTGCACTCATCTCACACACTAGTAAAGTAATGCTCAAAATTCTCCAAGCCAAGCTTCAACAGTACATGAACTGTGAACTTCCATATGTTCAAGCTGGTTTTAGAAAAGGCAGGGGAACCAGAGATCAAACTGCCAACATCCATTGGATCATCAAAAACACAAGAGAGCTCCAGAAAAACATCTACTTCTGCTTTATTGACTACCAAAGCCTTTGGCTGTGTGGATCACAACAAACTGTGGAAAATTCTTCAAGGGATGGGAGTACCAGGCCACCTGACCTGCCGCCTGAGAAATCTGTAGGCAGGTCAAGAAGCAACAGTTAGAACTGGACATGGAACAACATACTGGTTCCAAATCAGGAAAGAAGTACATCAAGGCTGTTTATTGTCACCCTGCTTATTTGACTTACATGCAGAGTACATCATGTGAGATCCCAGGCTGGATGAAGCACAAGCTGGAATCAAGATTGCTGGGGAAAATATCAATAACCTCAGATATGCAGATGACACCACTCTTATGGCAGAAAGTGAAGAAGCACTAAAGAGCCTCTTGATGAAAGTGAGAAAGGAGTGTGAAAAAGTTGGCTTAAAACTCAACATTCAGAAAACTAAGATCATGGCATCCAGTCCCATCACTTCATGGCAAATAAATGGAGAAACAATGGAAACAGTTACAGACTTTACTTTTTGGTGCTCCAAAATCACTGGAGATGGTGACTGCAGCCATGAAATGAAAAGATGCTTGCTCCTTGGAAGAAAAGCTATGACCAACCTAGACAGCATGTTAAAAAGCAAAGACATTACTTTGCCAACAAAGGTCTGTCTAGTCCTGTGTAGTCAGAGCTATGGTTTTTCCAGTAGTCATGTATGGATGTGAGAGTTGGACTATAAAGAAATTTGAGCGCCAAAGAATTGATGCTTTTGATCTGTGGTGTCGTAGAAGACTCTTGAGAGTCTGTTGGCCTGCATGCAGACCCAACCAGTCAATCCTAAAGGAATCTGTCCTGGAAATTCATTGGAAGGACTGATGCTGAATCTGAAAGTCCAATACTTTGGCCACCTTATGCAACAAACTGGCTCTTTGGAAAAGACCCTGATGCTAGGAAAGATGAAGGCAGGAGGAGAAGGGGACTACAGAGGATGAGATGGTTGGATGGCATCATTGACTCAATGGACATGAGTTTGAGTAAGCTCCGGGAGTTGGTGATTGGCAGGGAAGCTTTGCATGCTGCAGTCCATGGGGTCACAAAGAATTAGACACGACTGAGTAACTGAACTGAACTGTAGTGACTACTTTAGTCTAGGTTCTGACAGAAATATAAAAAAATTTTGATTTTGTGTTGTGACTTGTTTATAAATATTTTACCTTAACTTCTATGAACTACTGTATCTACCCACTGATCACATACAAAAGTACAAGCATGCCTATAACGTAGATGCCCAGGTGGGCTAAGCCAGTAGAAGCTATGTAACTTGAAAGTGATATACATGACTGTTGTATCTGTCCTTCAAAATAAGTTAAGTTGTAATCACTGGAGACAGATTCCCTAAGACACTAACAGCAAACAATGAACCTAGAAGACCTTAATAATAAAATGTTTATAATATCTAATAATTATTGAGTAAATTATGTGTACATGTTTAAAGTACAAGCTTTTAATATTGTATTGAATTTAATTTATTTTAGCAAACTGGGATATGAATTTTCTTATAATACCCACTTTAGAGATGATAAGCAAATGAGAAAATGAGTTCAATGTCACAAAGCAAGATACAAAACCTTTTCACTAAATTATTAAAACATGTTCTCACAAGGGGAGGTTTTCTTTAAGGTAATATGTTTTAAATTTATGATATGAAATTAAATTTTATGTAAATGTCTTCACTAATATATCTATATTGTGTTATTATTCACTGAGTTGCTAATTATTCAATCAGATTTATACTTAATAATGATTTTATAATTATAATATAACCAATTATATTATAAATTATTCATAGATTCCATAAAATTAAATATAAACAATGGGCTTTAATGTCAATAAAAAAACATCCTGGGACAGGATTAATTTCAGTCCCTTTTTCTTTTTATTCTTCTTTTGATAAAGAAAGCATAGAGATTGATGATGGGATAATTTTGAGGTTGAGAGAGGAAATTATGACCCAGTTTTGAGAGAAAGAAATCATGGTATGAAATTCAGTACAGCTGTTAGTACTGAATTAATAGGATACTGAAGCAGTATCCCCTACTATTTACACATAATGATGGAATAGTCCATACTTTAAACAGATACATATTGGTGTAAAGCAGCCATGACCTTTGATTGAGGGCATATGCTTTCAACTTTTTACTGTGAGGTCCACTGATTCCTTCTAATTAATGGAAGACATACAAAGGGACAAACAATTTCTGGAGTCCTTTTTCCCCAACATTACAGTTTACTAAACACATTGTTAACAAGAATTGTCAAAATTATATTTCTCTGAGGTATTCTACACACTAAGCAGTCTTGGTCACAGTTTAACACTCATGATCCCTGTAAAAGAGATGGGAGACAAAAACACCAGCTATACTTAATGAAAGTAAATAAGGGCAAAATTCTAAAATATCAGGCTATCAGCCCATCTGGGTCTGGGGAATTTCAATAAACTGGACACAGAACAAGTCACCTCAGTAAGAATGGTGAGAAATTACCTCAGGGGATTCACAAGAAAAGGCTTAAATTACACATCAGAGTTCTGTGTAATAATAGTGAATGAGTCGTAGTCTTTGTTTTGGAAAATAGGTTGGTTCCCAGATTACCTAAGGATGTAACAGAGAACTCCACGGGACAGATGGGAATCCTGAAGAAAAAGAGAAAAGAAAAAGAAAAGAAAAAAGAAACTGTACAGTTTCATGGACATTTTGGTGAACCTTTTATAATGTGAATAGAGGCTTACAGAGACAATGGACTTGGCTAACTAACAGAAATTCTAACCGTTTTCAGTTGTCCAGATGTGGCAAATTTCCAAGGGGCTCCTTAGGATGAAAAATACTGAAGTTTATAAAGAGTGGATAGATCTAGAATACGTTCACATTGCAACTCAAATATTCTTTAATTTTTGTGTATTACAGAAACATCTAAGTTGTTTCATATCAATGATAGTTATCCAGGTTCTAGAAATTTATTTATCCCTCCTCTATTATAGCATCACCCTGTTTGCAAAGCCACATAACTGAATTCTCCACATCTTGCAGTGTGTACTTACCTTACAAATATGTATGTAATGATGATTTAATACTTATTTTGTTATGCTTTATATGTTTCTAGATGTTACATTATAATATAGAAGTATGAATTCTAGTTGCACATTTTCTGTTTTTCATTGATTTATTTATACCTATTATATAGCAGGCACATGATAGGAAAATTTTAAGTAATATTTTAAATTTTAAATGATCAGTTATGCCTCTGTGATTCTATATGACTTTCATTTTAATGCATTTAAATGTTTCATGTTTAATAATTTTCAAGTCTGCCTTCTTGGCTAGATTGTATGTTCCATGTGTTTTATGTGTGCATAGAGGCTGCTATATAAAGATCAATAGATATTTAATAAACAAATGACAAGGTAACCACCATAATTTTATAGACTATAAAGTGGCTCTAAAGCAATATTAATACTTGAAATTTATCTGACATCTTAATTATTTTTCTATGTTATCTAATATTTATTTAATAAAATATAAATGTTGCCTTTCCCTTTACTGATTCTTGTGCTTGTTAAGCATTCTAATCTTTACACAAGGTTTAAGCTTTTCTGTTTTATTCACCTCATTCTAACTCCCTAGAAGATGAGTTATACTCTATGGTTAAGTGGCAAATGTCATTACCCAGGAGTATGGAATCCCTAGGTAAACAAGTGAGTGATTTAAAAATATAAGCAGATTAGAAGCTCTCTTTGTGGCTCAACTAAGCATCTTTCTATTCTTGTTCTTGAATCTTTTCTATGTTGGATCACTCTTTGCTTAATTGCCCATGCAATAATATGGAACAAGGGGTGGCTTTCATTTGGAAGTTAATCCCATGCTTGAAATATCTCTTAAAACAAAAGTAGGATCAAAAATCATGGGGGAACTAAATGATGGATATCTTTGACATGCTTGTTTTATCTCTGGGAAAATATGATTTTTCCTTTGTTATTTAAAAAAATAGTCTATATTAATCTTCTACATCAACTCAGTAGGAATTTGGGGACTGACTTAAGGATGTAGCCTAGATTTGTATATAGAGGTGAAATGATTCTTCCAATCATATATTAGGTTGGTGAAAAAGTAATTGCGGTTTTACATTGTTGAACTTTGCCATTTGATATTGGAATATATTTTTAAATAAATGTGGTTATGTTATGCATTGTTTTGATGTACATCTCTTGCTTGTGTCTCTGTTAATGAATTATTATTTTCTGTTTATTTTATATGTATTTTAGGCTATGGAAATGATGTTAGACAAACAGCACACTTTAATGATTTTCTTATTTGAATTGAACATGGGTCATAAAGCAGTGGAGACAACTTGCAACATCAACTATGCACTTGGCCTAGAAACTGTTAACAAACATAAAGTGCAGTGATGATTCAAGAGGTTTTACAAAGGAAATGAGAGCCTTGAAAATGAGAAGCATAGCGCCCAGCTATCGGAAGTTGACAATGACCAACAGAGAATATCATCGAAGCTGATCCTCTTACAACCACCTGAGAAGTTGCTCAAGGACTCAACTTTGACCATTTTATGGATGTTTGGTATTTGAAGCATATTGGAAAGGTGTAAAAGCTCAATAAATGGGTGCCTTGTGAGACGACCACAATGGAAAAATTTGTCATTTTGAAGTGTCGTCTACTCTTATTCTATACAACAATGAATCATTTCTCATCTGATTGTGATGTGCAACAAGTGGATTTTACATGGCAACACGGAGTGACTAGCTCAGTGGTTGGTCCAAGAAGAAGTTCCAAAGCACTTCCCAAAGCCAAACTTGCACCAATAAAAGGGGGGGAGGGGATCATAGTCACTGTTTGGTGGTCTGTTGCTGGTCTGATCCACTACAGCTTTCTGAATTCCAGTGAAACCATTGCATCTGAGAAGTCTGCTCAGCAAATTGATGAGATGTACCAAAAATTACAATACCTGCAGCCAGCATTAGTCAACAGAAAGGGCCCAATTCTTCTCTGCAACTACGCCCAACTGTGCATCACACAACGAACACTTCAAAAGTTGAATGAACTGGGTTACGAAGTTTTGCCTCATCTGCCACATTCACCTTACTAATCTCCAACCAACTACCACTTATTTAACCATCTCAACAACTTTTTGCAGGGAAAATGCTTCCACAATCAGCAGGACACAGAAAATGCTTTCCAAGTGTTTGTTGAATTCTGAAGCATGGATTTTTATGCTATAGTAATAAACAAACATATTTGTCATTGGCAAAAAATGTGTTGATTGTAATGGTTCCTATTTTGATTAATAAAGATGTGATTGAGACTAGTTATAATTATGTAAAATTCAGGGTATGAAACCACAATTACTTCTATACCAACCTAAGAGTTAATTGAGGTTACTTTACTATGGAGGATATATAGACAGTTTTGTTCAAAGACAATCCTATTTAAAACTCCTTCCTGCTTGCATTTCTATAGTGCAGCAATTGCAACACTAAAATACTAAATTCTAAGAGGGCCTTGAAACTTCTATCTAATTTAAATTTTAGCAAAGCAATTCCTTCAGTAGTAGAAACTCGAATTAAAACTGAGTTTGCTTAGGAGAGAGATGGGGTGAGACAGATATGTTCATTATTCTGGTCAGTCAAGAAAGAAAGGCAAGATTCTAGTGCTAAATGCTGAAGAAGCAGCTTCTTGAGTCTTTGCAATTTTTTGTATGTTTGTTTGTTTTAGTAGGAGGAACAGCTTCTTTGGCATCCTGGTTGATACTGAGACACTAGGAATCATTTCAGGAACTCCAGGCTAACATCTCTCTCTTCAGCTCTCCCAACAATGTGGGAGTATTGTATATATGTTTTATAAAACTTATTAAATCCCTTTATCATAAAACTAGCTAGAGTATACCTTATTCTCTACAACTAAAAGCTGATTTGTACCTCTGGCAATATAGAGGACACATAATTGTGTGAGATAATAGTCTCACACATAGTGATCGTTCAGCAGATAAAGAATCCAACTGCAATGCAGAAGATGCAGGAAACATGCGTTCAGTTTCTGGGTAGGGAAGATTCCCTGGAAGAGGAAATGGCAACCTGCTCCAGTATTCTTCCCTGAAAAATTCCATGGACAGAGGGGCCTGGCAGGGTACAGTCCATGGGGTCACAAAAAGTCAGACACCACTGAGCAGCCGAGCATGCATGCATGCATAGTCACATTGACATAAACATAAACTCCTTGTGTATCCACCACACATCTTTCTCGGGAATCTGGTTCTTGCAACTAAGATTAAAAGGTTAATACTGGGCCAGACACATAGTAAACCAAAAACAAATATTTTCTGTTTGTTATTTGTAGCTTGTCTACATAAGGTTTTAAGGCACACCATCACAGACTCTGGCAGAGTTTTAAATTTTGCTTTTGCAGCTCATAGAATGTGAAGTAAATAATTTGTAAGTATGCATTTACTTGCATTTCTGTGGCCTGTGGCTCCCTTTTACTGAATTTAAAAAGTACAGTCCCTTTCCCATTCTACTGAAAAATTCATTTTACTGAATTTAAAAAATACAATCTCTTTCTTATTCATATTCTAAAATACCTTGGAAAACTTGAGTCTGGTATTTTTGAATTAGGCAATTCCTTAATGCAGTATTTCTAGGAATTACATCATAGGCTAACATCACAATTACTACAGTAATATTTGTAAGAACAATAACATAAACTATATTATCAGAAGCATAAAGTTATAGTAATACTTTTATAAATTATTTTTATAAGCTAATATTACATACTGCATTTTTAAGTGTTTTCACTTTTAGTTCTGCCAAAATTTTTGTAGTAAACAACCTATCTGTCTCATCTACAGACGTGGAGATGCTCAGAGTTGACACAATATAACTGTCTGAATCAAGGAAAGTAACATACAATCTTTAAGAATAAATTAATCCTCATAATAATATGTTTCTGAGCCCATTACTCCTGACTTAGTGTTTAAATCATTTGTATGACCCTAACTTGCCTTGCTCTTTTATTTCAGTTGCCTGTATATCTAACCTTGTAGAAGAATTATATTATATAAGATTAAACTGTCATAAACCAGACCTTCACAGATGTTCTTTGCACAAACAGCATAAATAGTAACAATGGCTTTGCATAATATTTAGTACTAATATTAACGCCTAATCAAAATTGTCACCCTGTTTTGTTTTGAACCGCAAAGCTATGTACAGACTGACTCTCTGGTACCAAATTCCCTCCTGGATCCTTTGGGAGAAATAACTGAGTTGAGCCTGGACAGGATAAACCCTGTACAAATGTGACCAGTTCATCAGAGCCCTTTGACATTATTTTTCCTGTTTGATGGTAACCAGTCCCCTTGGACACATTACAGGAACTTAAACTGCTTTGAAATAATTTACCTTTTGACTTAACACTTCTTAAGTGGAAGATCCTACTGTCTGATAATTCTATAATAACACTCCCCTTATGCTTCTAAGTTCCACTTTTAAACTGAGCTGAAAGTCTTTTTTTTTTTTCTATTGTTTGGCATGATTTATGGAACTCTGCTTTTCTTTATCTTTAATATTGTTTAGATAACTTGGGCCTTCCTCTGATTTGAAAAAGATGGCCTATGACACTTTCTTCACACAAATGTGTAATCAGTGTCTGAATTGAGGATGTATAAACCAGTCTTTCTTGATATTTTATCTCAGAAGAATAGAGACACAAATGTAAATAGATTAATGGCCATCTTACATTAAGCAGAACAGGGTCTAGATGGAGACAAAGTTGTCTTCAAGCATCTTCCTTTCTGGGTCATTAATCACCTTATTTAGTTCTACCGTAACAGATACATCCACCAAAAGAAGGCACCCTAAACCACGTTGCTACCAGGGGTAGTCCCTGGGGGTAGAGATGAATTTACTTTCTATCAACGTGTTCCCCCAGCATCTTCTTTAATTCCCAGCATGGGGACTGGGTCAATGATGTTTTCATATCGACTCTATGAGGTATCTTTGGCCACAAGCCAGGGACTGCCTTCTAAGAAACAAAAGTTTAAGAAAGGGAAGATTTGCGGGTTATTTTGGTAGACATAGCATGGATTATACACTGACTTTAGTTTAGCTATCAATACTATCAGTAGGAATCATGAGTCATTTTCCCTTATCAATCTATCTTGAGACTTTTAAAAATCATGTCTATTGATGTTCTATAAGATACGTATTTCATGGAAAATCTGTAACAGAATGGGTTAGGTCTGAAAAAGAAACATCTAAAACTTTTCAATTTTTATAATTGAAAGAACTCAAAAGAGCATTTGAAGAACTCAGTTCTTTTACAGATAAATGACAGTGAGATAGTATAAATGATTTATTTACAGGCTTGCTATTAGTGTGGGTTGAACCAGCATTCTAGTCTACAGCCAATAGGACTCACTTGATATATCCACCATATATAATTGTATTTTAGTCACTTACTCTATGATATAAATATTTCAAAGTACTTACAAGCTATTATAACAACACATTCTTCAATGGACAAAATGAAAATTTGGCAATTGAGGTCAGCAATATTACTCTTTGCTCCTTTAGATGTGTTGCTTCAAGTTGATTTACCAAAAATTCATTTTCTTACTGTTCAGAAAAGAATCATTGGCACATTTACATTTATAACAAAGAACTCTCCAAATCACCAATTCTATCCAATTAGAGACTGTTTCCAGACATAAAAGTCTATTTTACAATTTGTAAAACCTCCAAATGACTATTTCATATGTCATAAAATATTTTTACTGAAATAACTAGAGCAACATTTTCCCCGAATTTGAGAATTTTGATAATAGACTGAAATGAAATTCAAAATAATTTAAAGCAATGAGTCCTAGTTTGCATTTATTCTCCAATAACATCAAATAAAAATATAAATTGCTAAATATTCTATCAAGTATAATGCAGCCACATGTTGAAGACGTGCATACAAAGAGAATCTATATTTAATACTTTATAAAGCATCATTTGCAGTTATTTATTGTTAAAGCTGAGTGGCAAAGAATTGATGGTTTCAAACTGTGGTGCTGGCTAAGACTCTTGAGAGCCCCTTGGACTGCAAGAAGAGCAAGCTAGTCAGTCCTAAAGAAAATTAACCCTGAAACATTCATTGGAAGGACTGATGCTGAAGCTCCAATACTTTGGCCACCTGCTGTGAAGAATTGACTCATTAGAAAAGATCCTGGGATGCTGGGAAAGATTGGAGGCAGGAGAAGAAGAGGATGACAGAGGACGAGATATTTGGATAGTATCACCGACTCAACAGACATGAGTTTAAGCAAGCTCTGGGAGATGGTGATGGACAGGAAATCCCGGCGTATTGCAGTCCATGGGGTCGCAGAGTTGGACACAGCTGAGTAACCAAACAACAACAACAACAACAATTATTAAAGCTAAATTTGGACACCAAAAATATTTTAAAAGTGTTTAAATAAATATAACTTTATTTATGTTTATTTTCTTTGTAAAATCATAGATGTAATGATGTTTCATTTTTTTAAGCCTGAGTAATAAAGGTCTTCATATCAGATTAACTGTTTTCCTCCAAAAATATGGCCAGAGAATCTAAGATAAAATTATTCAATAGACGATGTCACCTATTTGTGTCAGCAACTGTATACGTGTTTATTTATTACAATAGTTCTCTTAGATAAGTACAGTAATTTAATTCCCATTTCATATAGAGATCAATGGAATAAAATAGAAAGCCCAGAGATAAATCCATGCACTTACAGACACCTTATCTTTGACAAAGGAAGAAAAAATATACAATGGAGAAAAGAGTCTCTTTAACAAGTGGTGCTGGGAAAACTGGTCAGCCACATGTTAAAGAATGAATCTATTTCCAGTTTTTTAAGGAATCTCCACACTGTTCTCCATAGCAGCTGTACTAGTTTGCATTCCCACCAACAGTGTAAGAGGGTTCCCTTTTCTCCACACCCTCTCCAGCATTTATTGCTTGTAGACTTTTGGATAGCAGCCATCCTGACTGGCGTGTAATGGTACCTCATTGAGGTTTTGATTTGCATTTCTCTGATAATGAGTGATGTTGAGCATCTTTTCATGTGTTTGTTAGCCATCTGTATATCTCCTTTGGAGAAATGTCTGTTTAGTTCTTTGGCCCATTTTTTGATTGGGTCATTTATTTTTCTGGAATTGAGCTGCAGGAGTTGCTTGTATATTTTTGAGATTAATCCTTTGTCTCTTGCTTCATTTGCTATTATTTTCTCCCAATCTGAGGGCTGTCTTTTCACCTTGCTTATAGTTTCCTTTGTAGTGCAAAAGCTTTTAAGTTTCATTAGGTCCCATTTGTTTATTTTTGCTTTTATTTCCAATATTCTGGGAGGTGGGTCATAGAGGATCCTGCTGTGATTTATGTAAGAGAGTGTTTTGCCTATGTTCTCCTCTAGGAGTTTTATAGTTTCTGGTCTTACATTTAGATCTTTAATCCATTTTGAGTTTATTCTTGTGTATGGTGTTAGAAAGTGTTCTAGTTTCATTCTTTTACAAGTGGTTGACCAGTTATCCCAGCACCACTTGTTAAAGAGGTTGTCTTTTTTTCCATTATATATTCTTGCCTTCTTTGTCGAAGATAAGGTGTCTATAGGTTTGTGGATTCATCTCTGGGCTTTCTATTCTGTTCCATTGATCTATATTTCTGTCTTTGTGCCAGTACCATACTGTCTTGATGACTGTGGCTTTGTAGTATAGTCTGAAGATATGACCCAGCAATACCACTTCTGGGCATACACACTGAGGAAACCAGATCTGAAAGAGACACGTGCACCCCAATGTTCATCGCAGCACTGTTTATAATAGCCAGGACATGGAAGCAACCTAGATGCCCATCAGCAGATGAATGGATAAGGAAGCTGTGGTACATATACACCATGGAATATTACTCAGCCATTAAAAAGAATTCATTTGAACCAGTTCTAATGAGATGGATGAAACTGGAGCCCATTATACAGAGTGAAGTAAGCCAGAAAGATAAAGAACATTACAGCATACTAACACATATATATGGAATTTAGAAAGATGGTAATGATAACCCTATATGCAAAACAGAAAAGGAGGCACAGATGTACAGAACAGACTTTTGGACTCTGTGGGAGAAAGCGAGGGTGTGATGTTTCGAGAGAACAGCATCGAAACATGTATATTATCTATGGTGAAACAGATCACCAGCCCAGGTTGGATGCATGAGACAATTGCTCAGGCCTCGTGCACTGGGAAGAACCAGAGGGATCGGGTGGAGAGGGAGGTGGGAGGGGGGATTGGGATGGGGAACACATGTAAATCCATGGCTGATTCATGTCAATGTATGACAAAAACCACTACAATATTGTAAAGTAATTAGCCTCCAACTAATAAAAATAAATGAAAAAAAATTAAAAAAAAGGATGAATCTAGAACACTTTCTAACATTACACACAAAAATAAACTCAAAATAGATTAAAGATCTAAATGTAAGACCAGAAAAAATAACCTCTTAGAGGATAACATAGGCAGAAGATTCTCTAATATAAATCACAGCAAGATCCTCTATGACCCACTTCCCAGAGTAATGGAAATAGAAACAAAAATAAACAAATGGGACATAATTAAACTTAAAAGCTTTTGCACAATGAAGAAAACTATATGCAAGGTGAAAAGGCAGCCTTCAGAATGGGGGAAAATAATAGCAAAAGAAAAAACAAAGACAAAAAAATTAATCTACAAAATATACAAGCAGCTTATGCAGCTCAATACCAGAAAAATGAACAATCCAATCAAAAAATGGGCAAAAGATCTAAACAGAGATTTCTCCAAAGAAGACATACAGATGGCTAATAAACACATGAAAAGATGCTCAACATCACTTATTATTAGAGAAATGCAAATCAAAACCACAATGATACATGTATCATCTCACGCCGGTCAGAATGGATGCCATCAAAAGGTCTACACACAGTTAATGATGGAGAGGTGGTGGAGAAAAGGGAACCTCTTACACTGTTGTTGGGAATGCAAAGTCATACAACCATTATGGAGAACAGTGTGGAGATTTCTTAAAACTGTAAATAGAACTGCCATACAACACAGCAGTCCCACTGCTGGGCATACATACCGAGAAAACCAGAATTGAAAGAGACACATGTACCCCAATATTCACTGAAGCACTACTTACAATAGTTAGGACATGGAAGCACCCTAGGTGTCCACCTGCAGACGGATGGATAAGGAAGTTGTGGTACATATATACAATGGATTATTACTCAGCTATAAAAAAGAATGCATTGTGTCAGTTCTAATGAGGTGGATGAAACTGGAGCCTATTATACAGAGTGAAGTAAGTAAGAAAGAGAAACACCAATACAGTGTATTAACACATATATATGGATTTAGAAAGACAGTAATGATGATCCTATATGCAAGGCCACAAAAGAGACACAGATATAAAAGTCAGACTTACAGACTGAGAGAAGGCAAGGGCGGGGTGATTTGAGAAAAAAGCATTGAAATATGTAGATTACCATATGTAAAATAGATGACTAGTGCAAATTGGATGCATGAAGCAGTGCACTCAAAGCCTGTGCTCTGGAGCAACCCAGAGGGATGGGATGGTGAGGGGGTGGGATGGAATTCAGGATGGGGGGACGCATATTCACCCGTGGCTGATGCATGGTGATGTATAGCAAATACCATTGAAATATTGAAAAGTAATTATCCTCCAATTAAAATAAATACTTTAATTTTAAAAAGAAAGAAAAAGCATATAAGCCAAAAAAAAAAAAAAAAGAGAAAGAGAGATAATTCCCATTTCATAGATGAGGAATTGAGGCTTACAGAGGTGACCTTTCCAGTGTCTCAGTATTACTATTTAATATTTAAATTTATATTAGTCTTATTCCAATATATGTGCACTTATCACTAGAAACTTTTGCTTTTCCATCTTTAAATTCCAAAAGCATTTTAAAATAGCAATATCTAAATATAATAGATATTGACATTGCCTAAAATATCCAATAAAAAAACAGTGATAAAGGAATTGTGGTAAGTAGAATAAATATATTACTTAGCAGCCATCAAAAATAAAGATCTAATGACATGAGGTCTGAAACTAACTTCAAAACAATTATGACAGGTGAGTGGGTATGGATATAAAAGAAACAAGCTTAGTCATGTATCCGATAACTGCTGAAGCTAAGTAATGAGTACATTAGGTTTATTAAAATAATCTCTGTATTTTGTATAGAGACTTGGAAAATCTATAAATCTTTTAAAACCAGTTTGACTAAAACAGTTACTAAGAACATGGAATGACACAGATAAGAGAAAGGCTTCCTCAGTGATCAGTGCAAAGAAATAGAGGAAAACACTAGCATGGGAAAGACTAGCGATCTCTTCAAGAAAATTAGAGACACCAAGGGAAAATTTCATGTAAAGATGCACACAAAGGACAGAAATGGTATGGGCCTAACAGAAGCAGAGGATATTAAGAAGAGGTGGCAAGAATACACAGAAGAACTATACAAAAAAGATCTTCACAACCCAGATAAACACGATGGTGTGATCACTCTCCTAGAGCCAGACATCCTGGAATGTGAAGTCAAGCAGGCCTTAGGAAGCATCACCATGAACAAATTAGTGGAGGTGATGGAATTCCAGTTGAGTTATCTCAAATCCTAAAAGATGATGCTATGAAAGTGCTGCACTCAATATGCCAGCAAATTTGGAAAACTCAGCAGTGGCCACAGGACTGGAAAAGGTCAGTTTTTATTCCAGTCCCAAGAATGCTCAAACTACCACACAATTGCACTCATCTCACATGCTAGCAAAGTAATGCTCAAAATTCTCCAAGTCTATAATATATTCTTCAGTAAAGGAGAAATACTTAAAAATTATCACTTGCTTATCTTTTTTGTATCTATCTCTGAAAATAAATATACCAAAATGCCAGAGACAAAAACGTTCTTCAGCTGTGGAAATGTTACAAAATATATATTGTTTTTCTATTTTTCTATTCATTATAAAGTTTTACCCTGAGTATGCATTGTAGCTTTTTTATTTGGAAAAATAAACATAGTTAAAGCACTAACTATAGGCATTTTGGTTTAAAGTTCTTTTTAAAAAATGGAAAAGGAATCAAATTGATTAAAATACTAAACTCCTATAGATAATCTTGTTAACAATTAGAAGTAAAAGACAATTATTTTACAAAGCTCCTATATTCAAAATAATAATTTTGTTTGCAAGTTAAATGTATGCTCAAATTAATTTGTCATAAGTTTTGAGTGTGTATATTTAACATACAATAGCTAAATTGTTACTTTTATATAGTTTAATCTTCTTTTGAGTACAGATAAACTTTTTGAAATGGCATTGAATATAAAATATCTTTAAACATAATATAATGCTGTATCCAAGGTTTAAAAATCTAGGGGAAAATATTCATTGATTTGAGAGAGAAGACACATAAGGATTACTCAACAATATTGTGTGAATATATATTCTTTGTGTATTGGAAGTTCTCTATTTAAAAAGTGATGTTATTTTAAAGAGAAATAAATCCTTTTGTTCAGGCAAAACTATCAGTGCTTGTGATACTAGAAAGAAACACACTGTTTTACTAATAATCTTTGCATTTACATTCAAGAAGAATTTATAACTTTTCTTGTTTATTTTTAGTGAATCAAAAGGCTGAAAAATAATAAAGGGACTGTCACTAATTGTCTCTGAAAGTTGACTACTATTGGCCATCTTCTTCTTCCTCTGGTTTAAATCTTCTGTCTCTTGGGTAGTTCATATCAAGCTTCCTTATATTCCATTTCTCCTTTGTGCTGTATTCCCTAATAACTGATGCTTTCATAGTCCTATAATTTTGAGGGGCCACTCTAGACAATTTCTTTCAGTGTAACTGGGACTTTCTTCAATGTCCCATTAAAAAACTGCATAATTTCCATGGTTTACATTCTCCATATTAAAAGTTATAAAAACTACATATATTTTATCTTCTATCCAATGTGTTGGCAGAACAGATGCTTTCTTCTCACTCTTTTCTGTGAAAGTCTTGGCGAACGAACTGACTGAAATTTACTTGCCTAATTGAAGGTCCAATTATGTTAAAATTATGTAATATACTATTAGTTTTATTGATGGCTCACATTTTATCTCAAAATCGATATTTTAGGAAATTATCCCAGTTTAAAATTAGAGTAATGGCAGTCAAAAATTTAGAAAGAATGAAAATACGTAGGTATAAGGGAAAATGATGCCAATGTCCTGAAAATTTGAATTTATTGCCTTTGGTAAGTAATTGCTGAGCCTGGAGGGAGAGACCTCAGCTCTGCTCTAGAATTTGACCTAAAATATTTTTCATTTGGCTCTTATAGGTCAGAATTCTGTACTCGGCAGGGGGAGGGGAGAGGAACTATTCTGTTAATCAGTTTTCAAGCAAACTTATATTTAGCTCTGATACCAAATAGTGGAACAAACGCAATTTCCTGAAATCCAAAAATTAAATAAGATGAGACAGATAGTAGGGATTTCATTTTCTACAAGTTGTAATAATAGTAGAGAGAGCAACGTTTGGCAGATGCTGCTTGATGAAATTATAGTACCTTTGAATGAAATACTTTACACAAACTCATCTCATTCCAGCAGCCAGGGTAAGTGGATGGGATTAAAGGTCATTGCTTTTAGGTCAATCAATTATTAGTGGTTGACTATCATACAAGCAAATAAATTGTAGTTTTGCCTTCTGAGGAAAGTTTTGTAAACTTAATTTTACAGAAACTTGTGTTTTCTTTCCCATGAAATTCTGGGGTTTGAGGAAGTATATACCTTTTTTATTGAAGGATTTCATTGACGGAAGATTCAATTTCTTTGAAGAACAAAAGGAGATAAAGCTTTACTGAACAGTTGCTATGTATTGGACACTTGACTATTTTCCTTGCGGAGATAGAATTTTGCTATGGTTATAGGCTCTGGCAGTGCTGTTCACTAAAATTTTCAGAGGGGAAAAAAAAAAAACACCTCAGAAAGTTGTAACTGTGGCAGTCACTAGCCTCATGTGCTACTGTGGAGCATTTGAAATGCAGGTGCATTGATTAATATATTGAATATTTAATTTCATTTAATTTTTATTTTAATTTATACAATCACATGTGCTAGTGTCCACATATTGGACAACCCAGCTTTGAGCCAGACTAATCTCCATGTGTTTTCATGTGTTACTTAACTTCTGTAGGTCTCCATTTTCTTATCTATAAAATAGGGATAATATGTATACCATGTCTCTGGGTGATTGTATAGATAAAATGAGTTTTTGTGTGATGTGGATGCATAGAAGTATTCACATTTCACAGAAAAGGAAGCTTTGGGCAAGATGAATCATTTCACTTTCCAAGGGTCACAGATGCTACAAGAACAGGGACTTGCGTCTGCACTCAAGTAGCATGACTCATTAGTTATTCTCTACAGCTTTTCCACATGGACTGACTCATCTGCCAATAGTGGTGAATTTTACTACTTTGATCAACTTTAGTGAACTCTACTCTTTTTCCTCTGGGCATATGGGATCCATGAGTGAAATTATCAGGGAAGATAGTTCCCCATCTTCCAATATCTGTAGGAGGAGTAAAAGCCCAACTTCCTTGAGTTCTGTGCTCTAAGATGAACAGCTGTCTCCTGTCATGAAGATAGGAAAGAGTTTACTTTTCCTCTGGGGAAAGTCAATTAGCAAACACAAATGTCTCACAGAGTCAAGAAACCAGACTTGGTGTATGCTTTCTCCCCTAGTGCTGGAAATACTATTGCAATAAAATCAATGTCTGTTTGTATTTTCCATCCCGATAGTCTTTAACATCACAATGTACAAATTTACAATAAAGCATCAATCCTTAAAGTATTGCATAACATAAAGCATGAATTTAGATAGTGGAATTACATCACCCACAATGCAGGCAAACATTAACAATTTTCTTTTAACCATTATATTTTGCTCTCTCCACATGAAATTTTATTGGCCACAATGCTTCCAGGATCTGTGTTCCCCACCAGAGACTGAACCCATGCCCTTGGCAGTGAGGGTGTGGAGTCCTAACCACTGGACCACCAGGGAATTCTCACAAGATGTTCTTTACAGTATCTGCTATAAACATCGTGTCTCTTTTTTTTTACCACAAAACATTCTTTTAAAAAATCACCTTTAGTCACATTGGTTTTGAATTATATCCCTCAATTTGTCCGGAATACTTTTCAGTTAAGCATAGCTTACTAATCAATCCAAAAGCTTAAGAAAATAATTACTGTTAGCATTCCTTGACAATTTTACTTTGATAATTATTAAAATGCCATAAAACATATATGATTCACCTGACAAAACAAACAAGCTTGGGCATGTTCCAATAAAACACTCTACAAAAGCAGGATATGACCTATGGCATATATTGCAAATCCCTGTTCCAGACCTTATCAACTTTTATTAGACAATGCAATAATAACTATATTACTGACTTTTATGCCTCCAGACTTCAATTATAAAATAAATTTAAAAGTATTTCATCAGCTAGGGCTGTTTAACTATGAAATGAACTTCCAATAAACAAAATAACTTTGTTAACCTTGGTGTGTTTAGACACACTGATAAAAATATATTTAATAAAAAATATAAATAATGAATAAAATTTATTTCAGCAGTTAGGGCTGTTTAATTATGAAATTGACTTGCATCAAACATAGTGACTTTGTTAACATCTGTGTGTTAGACATACTTGGTGTGGCTATTTCAGTTGGTGCTCGAGAATAGGATGAGTCTTTTCAAAGATTCTATTCGCTTCTAACAGTTTTAAGAATTCAATGAAATCTTGTGTGGCTCAATAGAGAGACTGGGGAAGGAATTAAAATTAGGTGAACACATTTTTAAGATCTCTAATGGCTCAGATGTAAAGAAACCTCTAGCAATGCAGGAGACATGGCAGGAGCAGTGAGTTCGATTCTTGGGTCAGGTAGATCCCCTGAAGGGAAATGGCAACCCACTCTAGTATTCTTTCTGGGAAAATCCCATGGACAGAAGATCTTGGTGGGCTGCAGTCCATGGGGTCTCAAAAAAGTCAGACATGACTTAGTGACTAAACAACAAAAATGAAATTATTAAAATAATCTTAAAGGATTTAGTTTTGAATTTAATCATATCAAATGTTTCCAAAGATATATATTGCATTTTTATGCCCACAGCAAATCAAATTTACTGGAAGAATAATATTCAACTGTGTGTGACCTATGAAACCAAAGAATAAGATCATTGAAATATTAAAAATAAAAGCAAATCAACTCTAGAGCCCTTTGCAAGCAGGTGATTTAAAACCATAGCATAAGACCAAGAAGCAGATCTGGAGATAACATTAGAAATGCACATGGATTAAAATGTGCCTCAAAAATACAGAAGTTAATAAATGCAACAGGGCATGGGAAACAGGGTACAATGGTCACAAATATTTATCTTTGTTCCGTCAATAAGAAAACAAGCAGTTTTGTTTTTTATAAAACAATATGGGCTACTGAAATTAACCTAAGATAAAGCTGAAATCTAAACGTGGGGTAAAAGAAGTTAACAAGAGGTAAGTCATTTCCATTTTAGAACCTCTCCTCACAAATTCCAGTAACTGGAGACACATGACCTGTCATACATGAGGGAAAGGAGACTGTGATCAACCTCAATAACTGGTGTTAACTCTTTAAAGGAGTCCAGACATACCTTTGAGCATATCTTACCTCAAGCCATTAAATCACCCAAAATGATGATCTACATATATGAATATTTGCAGACCCTTCACAGAAATATCATTGTACCCGCCCATTAATCCTTTAAAGAAATTGACTAATCAACAGCTCTGCAAAGACATAGAGAGTTTATATCAACATTTGAATACTCCTACATAGTAACATACAGTCAATGGCCATCAATTATTTAAGAAAAGCCTGCAATATAAAAAATGAATATGAAAACAAGCTTAAAAAAGAAACCTGTGGAAAACAGAATCAATGCAGAGAGTGAAATGTCAAATTTAGTTGAAATTAAAGAAGTACTCGTGAGAGAAGAGCCCAAGAACAAAAAAGGGAAAGCAGAAATGAAGAAAACATTAATTTAAATTTTCAATATAAAATCCAAATGATATTAATTTCAGAAAGAACAGATGTAAGGGGAGGGAAGCAAAAAACTCTACAAGCTGAAAGGAATAGGTTTCAGAACACCTACTGAGTGTCTAGCAATATGTACAAAAGTGGCTTCAGGTCACTGAAAATAAAGAAAAATCTCAAAAAGTCTTGGGTCAGGGGAAGGAGGCTAATAATGTACAAAGAATCTGGAATAATACATTTTAACTACTTGAGAAATTAGAAAGGATGAGTCATTGCTCTCAAAATTTTGAAAAATATAATATTTAATATAGAAATCTAAATTATCAATTAAGATAACTTATCAATTAATTTATCTAAATGATCAATTTAGGCTAAGTCATCAAGTAAAAAGGAGAGCAGAGAAAAATATTAATAGCTAATTTCCAAAATTTTAAAATCATTTGCCTACTTTTTCAGAAAATTACAAGAAAAAAATGTGATTAACAAAAATAAAGTGCTTCAAACAAAAAAAAGTTATTGTATGAAATATCTTTCTCATGTTGGGAATAAATCCATGTGAAATTCAGTGCTAGTATATCAAGTCCAAAAAAAAAAAAAATTAGTTCTGGGAAAACTAATCGATAAGAAAATGGTTACTATAAGAAAGAAATCAAAGCTATTATTCTAATATGGGAACAACATGAAAAACACAAGTGTCTTTTGGATAGCAGCCATCCTGACTGGCGTATAATGGTACCTCATTGAGGTTTTGATTTGCATTTCTCTGATAATGAGTGATGTTGAGCATCTTTTCATGTGTTTGTCAGTAATCTGTATGTCTTCTTTGGAGAAATGTCTGTTTAGTTCTTTGGCCCATTTTTTGATTGGGTCATTTATTTTTCTGGAATTGAGCTTCAGGAGTTGCTTGTATATTTTTGAGATTAATCCTTTGTCTCTTGCTTCATTTGCTATTATTTTCTCCCAATCTGAGGGCTGTCTTTTCACCTTGCTTATAGTTTCCTTTGTTGTGGAAAAGCTTTTAAGTTTCATTAGGTCCCATTTGTTTAGTTTTGCTTTTATTTCCAATATTTTGGGAGGTGGGTCATAGAGGATCCTGCTGTGATTTATGTCAGAGAGTGTTTTGCCTATGTTCTCCTCTAGGAGTTTTATAGTTTCTGGTCTTACATTTAGATCTTTAATCCATTTTGAGTTTATTTTTGTGTATGGTGTTAGAAAGTGTTCTAGTTTCATTCTTTTACAAGTTGTTGACCAGTTTTCCCAGCACCACTTGTTAAAGAGGTTGTCTTTTCTCCATTGTATATCCTTGCCTCCTTTGTCAAAGATAAGGTGTCCATAGGTCCGTGGATTTATCTCTGGGCTTTCTATTCTGTTCCATTGATCTATATTTCTGTCTTTGTGCCAGTACCATACTGTCTTGATGATTGTGGCTTTGTAGTAGAGTCTGAAGTCAGGCAGGTTGATTCCACCAGTTCCATTCTTCTTTCTCAAGATTACTTTGGCTATTCGAGGTTTTTTGTATTTCCATACAAATTGTGAAATTATTTGTTATAGATCTGTGAAAAATACCGTTGGTAGCTTGATAGGGATTGCATTGAATCTATAGATTGCTTTGGGTAGTATAGCCATTTTGACAATATTGATTCTTCCAATCCATGAACATGGTATATTTCTCCATCTGTTTGTGTCCTCTTTGATTTCTTTCATCAGTGTTTTATAGTTTTCTATGTATAGGTCTTTTGTTTCTTTAGGTAGATATACTCCTAAGTATTTTATTCTTTTTGTTGCAATGGTGAATGGTATTGTTTCCTTAATTTCTCTTTCTGTTTTCTCATTGTTAGTGTATAGCAATGCAAGGGATTTCTGTGTGTTAATTTTATATCCTGCAACTTTACTATATTCGTTGATTAGCTCTAGTAATTTTCTGGTAGAGTCTTTAGGGTTTTTTACGTAGAGGATCCTGTCATCTGCAAACAGCGAGAGTTTCACTTCTTTTCCTATCTGGATTCCTTTTACTTCTTTTTCTGCTCTTATTGCTGTGGCCAAAACTTCCAAAACTATGTTGAATAGTAGTGGTAAGAGTGGGCACCCTTGTCTTGTTCCTGATTTCAGGGGAAATGCTTTCAATTTTTCACCATTGAGGGTGTGGAGAAAAGGGAACCCTCTTACACTGTTGGTGGGAATGCAAAGTAGTACAGCCACTATGGAGAACAGTGTGGAGATTTCTTAGAAAACTGGAATTAGAATTGCCATATGACCCAGCAATCCCACTTCTAGGCATACACACTGAGGAAACCAGATCTGAAAGAGACAGGTGCACCGCAATGTTCATCGCAGCACTATTTATAATAGCCAGGACATGGAAGCAACCTAGATGCCCATCAGCAGACGAATGGTACATATGGAATATGTACACATATGGTACACATGTAATATTACTCAGCCATTAAAAAGAATTCAATTGAATCAGTTCTAATGAGATGGATGAAACTGGAGCCCATTATACAGAGTGAAGTAAGCCAGAAAGATAAAGACCAATACATTACACTAACGCATATATATGGAATTTATTAAGATGGTAATGATAACCCTATATGCAAAACAGAAAAAGAGACACAGATGTACAGAACAGAATTTTGGACTCTGTGGGAGAAGGCAGGGGTGGGATGTTTCGAGAGAACAGATTCAAAATATGTATATTATCTAGGGTGAAACAGATCACCAGCCCAGGCTGGATGCATGAGACAATTGCTCGTGCCTGGTGCACTGGGAAGACCCAGAGGAATCGGGTGGAGAGGGAGGTTGGAGGGGGGATTGGGATGGGGAATACATGTAAATCCATGACTGATTCATGTCAATGTATGACAAAAACCACTACAATATTGTAAAGTAATTAGCCTCCAACTAATAAAAATAAATGAAAAGAAAAAAAAAAGAAAAACACAAGTGTCAAAAGCATGAGTTTTTATTTTTTGCCTGGTTCTTCTCAGGTGTTCTGGTTCCCAAATCAATGACTTGCCTAAGAACCTATTCTAATTTGACCTGCACCTCCATACTCAAGTGCCTGACAATTATGAGCACATGATTGACTCTGTAAGCATTTTATGTTGCATTTTTTGCCCCTATAATAAAATTCTAGGATGCTTCCCAGATGGCTCTAGTGTAAAGAACTTGCCTGCCAATGCAGGAGACATAAGAGATGCTTGTTTGATCCCTGGGTGAGGAAGAAGCCCCGGAGGAGGGCTTGGCAACCCACTCCAATATTCTTGCCTGGAGAATCCCATGAACAGAGGAGCCTGGTGGACTATAGTTCATAGGGTCGCAAAGAGTCAGACACAACTGAAGCGATTTAGCCTGCATGTGCATGATATAATTCTAGAGTAAGACTTAACAAATCCTTGAACAAAGAAGCAGTCTCAGATTTGTACACACATTTGGTGTCCAGTGAATATTTTCTGAGATACTATTTCTTTCAGGTATTTTGATTTTATAAAGATATCTTTGACTCATCTCATCCCTTGTAGAAATATGAACTATTTTTAAATATTTAATTTAGATAATTAAAAGTATTAAGAATAAAATTGTATGATATTTTAAATTATAATGTATGTAAAGCCTAGGATATTAAATAAAATAAATATATGTGCATGATCTTATTATTATAACTATTATACAGATGTAAAATCACCTTTGGAGAAGCATGGTAAACAGAATAGCTGAGAATTTAGCTGAGGAAATTCACAGATTCTGGACCATATTAATTTTTCAGCACCTGAGGCAACCTGTAATCTTTTTTATATCAGAGAGTCAGCATATTGTCATTATACAGTCATTAACATGTGTGTTGCTTGCTCAGTCATGTCAAACTCTTTGCAACCCCACGGACTATAGCCCACCAGGCTCCTCTATTCATGGAATGCTACAGGCAAGAATACTGGAGTGGGTTGCCATTTCCTTCTCCAGGGGATCTTCCCAACCCAGGGATCAAACCTGGGTTTCCTGCATTGTAGGCAAATTCCTTCCCATCTGAGTCACCAGGAAAGCAGTTATTAATATCTTAAGTTACATATTGTATCAATGAAATTGTTCTTGTTTCAGGATACTGGAGAAGGAAACAACCTAGCTTTTTGCAGAATGGGTGGTGAAACAGAAGTTGCTTTTAAAGGTTAATTTTTTAAAGTACAAACCAAAAGGGTTTTGTTATAATACTTTTTGAAATGGCTGAATAATATTCCATTACATATAAATTTGCCACATTTTCTTTATCCATTCATCTGTTGATGGATATTTATGTTGCATAAATAAAAGTCAATGTCCTGGCTACTGTAAATAGTGCTGCAAGAACATTAGGGTGCATGTGTCTTTTCAAGCTATATTTTTCTCTGGATACTCAGCCATTAAAAAGAATGAAATAGTGTCATTTGCCTCAACATAGCTGGACCTGGATGGAGGTTATCATGCTAAGTGAAGTAAATTCAGACAGAGAAAGAAAATATCATGTGATATCACTTACGTGTGGAATCTTAAAGACGCAAATGAGCTTACTTACAAAGCAGAAACAGACTCAGAGACTTAGAGAATAAATTTATGGTTACCAGGAGAAAGATGGGGGTGAATAGATTGAGAATTTGGGATTAACATTTACACACTGCTATATTTAAAAGAGATAACCAATAAGGACCTACTATATAGCACAGGGAACTCTGCTCAGTACTCTATAATAACCTGAATGGAAAGGAATTTGAGAAAGAACAGATACATGTATACGTACCACTGAATACTTTGCTGCACACAGAAATTAGCACTACATTGTTAATCAACTATACTCCGCATAAAATAAAAATTAAAAAAATAAATTCAAAGTTTAATTTTTTAAAAATGAGTCATAAAGAATTAAGGTTCTCAGAAAGTGAATAAAAATATCTTTAAACTTCCACATTGGTGCTCAGATATTTCCATTTCTTAATAGATAACTTGAACCAATTTATCAAATCTTAATATATAAAATATAGATGAAATTACCACTTACAATATGTATCATATACTATACATGAAGATAGCACTCCGATAAATAGGGATTTATAAAATCTTAAAGATTGCTTTACTGAGTATTAATGACTTGAAAGACAGGTTTTTATATTAATGTCAATACAAGTATATTAGTGAGTAGAAAACAATTTAACAGAATTTGCAGTATCAGAAGTCAAAATAAAGAAATACTGCAAATGTTTGTTCTTTCCCTGATAATAAAATATAACCCACAGTGGGGTAGAGACTTGAATTGCAATGTTCCCTGTATTACTAGGGATATAATAAAGCAAGCACACTAAGCATCTATAGACATTAATTGATGATGCAAAACAGTGTAATCAATCTTTTGGAATAAAGATATATTTACTAGCTATGCTTATGCATATATATCAATTATACCTACTGAAATTTTACTTTCTGAGACTTGAGAGTTAGTTAAAAAAACAAAAACAAAAACATGCTGCTCTATGTGATCCTGAAAACTTTCAGTTTAAAAAAAACTATTTCTTTACTTAATAAACTGAAAACTAAGTTTTTTTTCTCTTTTTTGAACTGACTATCCTTAAATTAACAAAACACATTTCTTGATTTTCCTCACCTCTCATATAAGTGATTTTGAAATATGAAAGAGGCAGAACCTCAGTGTAATTTAAACTACCTAAAAATTCTATCTTGTAATAAATATCACTCTTTTTGGTTTCAAACTGACATGATTTCCCCTGTTTTAAAAATAGGACAACCAGTAAAATAAAAATACTAATGAATAATTTTATGACTAATACATACAATCTATAATCTATATTGTATCTTGAGCTTCCCTTGTGGCTCAGTTGGTAAAGAATCTGCCTGTAATGCGGGAGACTTGGGTTCGATCCCTGGGTTGGGAAGATTCCCTGGAGAAGGGAATGGCTACCCACTCCAGTCTGGCCTGGAGAATTCCATGGACTGTATATAGTCCATGGGGTCACAAAGAGTCTGACACGACTGAGTGATGTTCTATATATATAAACATTTATATATATATGCCATCTATCTATCTATCTATCTATCTATCTATTGATCATACCATGGCACTTTTAACCAGCCTGTTTTAATTGTAAAAGTAGGGAAAAAATAAATTGGAGGCTGGGGAAACCATGAATGGTTGAAAGTTAGTTTGAAGAAACTTTACTATTTGCTTACTAGTATTTCTTATCTTGTTCTTATTCTTGCCACCCCTTACTCCAGTGCATCTTCAGTTTTTCTTCTTTATGTTTCAATGGTAAAGAGAATTTTAATTGTCTTTACTTTCTATAATGTATTCCTATAGTTCATTGTGAAAAACATGTAGTTTCAATACGCTTTTAAAAGCAATAATTCACTTACCGCTGAGGACTAGTCTTCTCTCTCCACTCTATCCCTGAGTCTGTCTCTGTTTCTATGACACTTTTGGCACTGACGATGGTTAACAATTGTGATTTCACATTTTTGTGCATCTGTGAAGTTATAACTGTTAATACCGTTCTTCATAGCATCGAATACGGAAATGAAAGTACCTCCCAGAACTCTTTAATTTCTCTTTCAGAACTCATTATTGCTGCTGTGATGGCTTCCCTTGTGGCTTAGCTGGTAAAGAATCCGCCTGCAATGCGGGAGACCTGAGTTCAATCCCTGATTCCATCTGTGGGTTGGGAAGATCCGCTGGAGAAGGGAATGGCTACCCACTGCAGTATTCTGGCCTGGAGAATTTCATGGACTTTACAGTCTATGGGGTTCCAAAGAGCTGGACACGACTGAACGACTTTCAAAGTGAGCAGGATATTAGTTGCCATTAATGGTTGCCGGGTCGGGCGGGGAGGTGCGGGGGGTGCGGGGGTGGGGGTTCGCGGTGGTGGTGGTGAGGCTTTTAATCATTTTTAATTAAAATACTTTGCAATCTTAAACCTAGTTCAGTTAATGTTTGTACTTAATAATTTTATTCCTGCTGGAAGGGAAATCAAACTGAAGTGTTTAATGCTGCTGCTAAGTCACTTCAGTCGTGTCCGACTCTGTGCGACTCCATAGACGGCAGCCCACCAGGCTCCCACGTCCCTGGGATTCTCCAGGCAAGAACACTGGAGTGGGCTGCCATTTCCTTCTCCAATGCATGAAAGTGAAAAGTGAAAGGGAAGTCGCTCAGTTGTGTCCGACTCAGCGACCCCATGGACTGCAGCCCACCAGGCTCCTCCATGGGATTTTCCAGGCAAGAGAACTGGATGGGGTGCCATTGCCTTCTCCGGACGTGTTTAATAATCTTAATTTAATAAGGAGTGTTCATATTGTCTAACTCAGATACACTTTAATGTATCACCTTGCTTCAAATTTGAGGGCATAGGCCCTGCATCAGTTTATCTTGGTTCTCCTTAGATGTTTTTATGCACAATTCTGAATCAATAATTATTCTTTGCTTATAATATTCTCTTTCTTAAACTGAAGGGCAGTATAATGTTATTTATTTTATTGTAATTCATGTTTATTCCACATATATTATTTTGTATTTGGCATATATTATATGCTTACAAAATACGACAGTGTGCAATTGTTTCCTCAGTTTTAACCATTTATTTCTGCCCTTGCAAACACTTGGATTTCCCTGTGGTTCAGTGGTAAAAGATTCTGCCTGCCAAGCTGGAGACTCAGGAAATGCAAGTTCGATTCTTGGGTTGGGAAGATCCTCTGGAGGAGGAAATGACTCTCCACTCCAGTATTTTTGCCTGGGAGATTCCAGGTACAGAGGAGTCTGGCAGTCTACTACGGTCCATGGGGTCTCAAAGAGTCAGACAGGATTTAGTGGCTAAACCACAGCAGCATGAACTGTTCTGATCAAACATAATTCAAAGTGAGAATGAAATGAAATTATAAGATCTTTATCCGGCACCTGTTGGAGACAAATATTAATGTGGTCTGCTAAAATTACTTCATTATAGAGAGATTAAAAAATATACAAATGAGGAGTTAGGAGAAGACCGACTGTGGCTTGAATGGAAATTAGGTACCATGCAGCTATGTTCAGGTTCTCTCTCGGCTCTTTCATCAGCCTGGAGGTCAGTGTTAAGGCTCTCTTACAGAGGAGAAAATGAATCTGGCTATATCAGATCTGATATTTGCATTTCAAACAACAAAATGGCCAGTTCATGACACATGCCAAAGAAGAATTAATTGAATATCCTAGAGAAGCAATAAAAAAACTAGTGAGACCTGGAATGACTTGAGGTAGCTCTGGAGAAAGAGGAAGCAAAAAGCACAGGAGTCCCTCAGAACCCCTTTTTCAGGATGCTACTCACTCAGGAAAAAGAGTCTTAGGGAAGCAGATTAGTTTATGAGCATGTGCCCTGACTCTACTGGAAAGGGAGCCGGGAACTCTTCTAAAATTTGTAGCAGGCATCAATTATTTCTTGTGCCATAAGTCTCAGCAGTGTGCTCTTTGAAGGGTGAATCAGTGCTACATAAATATCTCCAGCGTCTCCAAAGGGACATAACTTCTCCACTGAAATGGGTCAGTAAGGATTGGATTAATTTAAACATGAAAAATTTTATCTATCTGGTTAAATCCCATTCTCTTTCTCAAGATCTGCACTATGAATCAATGCACCAGAGGACTGTGCTTGGTTTTGCCTTGTTTTTCATAGAATTTTCATCTCTCTGTAGAGGTCTGAACACAATACGTTAGTAATGATTATGAAGCTACAAATATCCATACTTTTATTTTGTGTGTGTGTATGCTTTTCAATTGATTCCTTAGTTTTTAAAATGGTGATTAGTGGCAGACAAGTAAAATACATCAGGTTTTTATTTTTATATGTAAATTTATGGCATGCAAAACCACAGGGTAGTTCATTGGGCAATAGATGATATACGCAGTGAAATTCAAAAATGCATGTGCATCATTTCTCCAAACTTTTATTTAATTAAGAAAACTAACATGGCCTATTAATTTTACATATTTTAATCTATCTCTATGTAAATCAGGATAGGCAAGTTATGCTATAAAAGCAAACTAACCTTGAAATCTCAGTGGTTCAACACATGAACATTTCAGTTTTCAGTCACACCACATTTCCAATGAGGACAAAAGGGGAGTACTTCTCCATGTATTTCTCAGAGACCAGGCTTCATTGTCTTGTGATATGACCATCTCAACAAGTACCTCACAATAAGCAGAGTAAGAGGGAAGGAGGAAATTTTTACTGTCTGATCTGTAGGCACCTATAAGTCAGATTCAGCTCCTTGGTTGGAATTTGTCACTGGCTATAACCTAACTGCAAGAGAGGCTGGAATGTATGCCCATATTCTTGGGAAGAAAGGAATAATCAGTTATCAAAAACATCAGCTATCTTGTCCATGCTCTCTGTCTTATTATTCCTCCACCTAGGCAGGAGTCTCAAGCAGAACATCGTAGACTAGATTCCTGTATATGTCAATGTTGACAAGAATACTCAGGAAGCTGCATTCCAGAGAGAGATTGGCCTAATATCTGGGAGACTACTAAAAATCCATGATTTATTAAAAATTATTTCAGTACAGACTTATGCTAAAAATGCACATGTATGAGGGTTTGATCTATACTTCTGGGGGAGACAATAGTACAAATCAGTAACGCATATATTGAGGATATCAGTCAAAATCCATATTTTAGAGATTGTCTTCAGACATCTTTTTTCTCTGACCAACACTTGAGGCATAATATTTGTTAGAAATGTGCTTTCATTGATAAAATTACAAGAAACCAAATTAAGAAGATTGGATATACTATTCTAGGGAGAGTCTCTACCAGTTCATGAAATAGCCTTGAAAATGTAGCAAGCCCTTGATTTTCAGTCTTTAATGAAATGACCCCATGATAATCAACATATGTGGAATTTTGATTGTCTGGTGCTGAATGTGTGGTTACCTAAATGCTTCCTCTAGAATATCTCAAGGTTTGTTTTTAAATGGTGTCAGAGAACCTGAGCCTAAAAAGCACTAAGAGTTAAAACTTCAATGAGACCATAGGAAAGGAGGTTTGTCTTCGTACTAGGGATGTTTAATCAGTGTGAATATTTATAGCGGCCTTTTGGTACGATATGATATCACACACAATATCAATATTAACATTGTGACAGAGGAGACCTGTTCCTCTTGCTACCTATAACATTGATGCCAAAATAAACACACACACACAAAATCATAATAGTTGTGTCTCCAAATTTATTTGGTCACTTTGTAACAAAGATCAGCCAAAGGGCAGAACTGGTCAAAAAATCAAAGATCTAAAGGGCAGAACTGGTCAGGAGGGGAGATGCTGCAACACCCATGAATGTGAGATTCATTAGAGTGATGATGAAGACAATCTGAGACACTATTTCTGAATAAGGGAAGTGGTGACTACAGTTTGTTTTAATTGGATGTTCATATCCTTGAGCTTGGGTTGGTGAGATGTCATTTGTCTGGAAACCTAGCTAGGTGATACTTTGAGGCTATTCTAAGAACCCCTGTATAAGTAAACTCATTTGTCAGGAAATATTTCCTATAAAGAAAAAAGGGGAAGAGAACTTACAAAAAAAGAATAGTTGTTGGAAAATCAAAATATGTGAAGCAAATAAAATCTCAACTATGGTAAAAGACTGACAGAAAAATTTAAAGAAAAATACTAATCGTTAATTGGAACTATTTTGTATATAGGATATGCTTACTACATTCTGTTCTTAGTTATCCTTTGAGTAGTCTCTCTCTTTTTAAAAAAGTGAGCATGGAATCTTCATATCGGAGGAAAGTAACAGTCAAAAAGCTATTTTATTGTAGACTTTATAAAACATGAAAATTTCTAAACCTTTTAACTGTATCATATTGTACAGCTGTGTGCTGCCCAACCTATAATGTTGAAATAAATAAGCTACCATTGAAACATAATTATGCTCTTTCCATGAAAAGACCGATGCCTGCCAAACCAAGTAGGCACATTCTGATTTGAAGATATAACTCGAAATTACCAGCCCTGAAATGAGCAGTAGTCCGTGTTTCCAGGTGAGTTTTGAGAGCCTATTGCTATTTACTCTTTTTGTTTCAAAATCAAGGACTCTTCCCCTATCCTTTTGGTTTACAGTAAGCCTGTGTGCTTTTAACTGCTTCCTCCTCAAGATCAAGGATTTTCTTTCAAATTTCTCCTTAGTCTCTCCACCCTTAAAAATATAATTATTACTCTGTGCCCTGCTTCCCTTTCCCCACCTTAGCTTGCCTAAAAACTATACCATATGTGTTAAAACCAGACTTCCATTTTTGCTGTCTCTTTCAGATTGACTACCTTTAGGATGGTCTATCCAGAATTTTAATAGATTTTTTTCCTGATAGCGAACAGAGTTCTTGGCCTTCCCCAATCAATAGACATTTACTAGAAGCCAGACAAGAAATTCAGGAAAGGCTTTATTGCAGCCCCTGCTGCAGCAGACAGGGAGTGAAAACAAACAACTAGTTTCCTTGCTTGATGGCTCCCTATGGTGGGGGAAAGCTTCTTCTTTCTCCGGGTTGAGGGTAAGGGTATATCAAGGGGTTAACTAGAGGTGTGGTTTAGATGTTCTGCACATGTCCCATAGAGTTTCTTTTTATTTTGTTGCTGGAGGAGAGGTTTGTTCAGGTACAAACACTGTACAAAGGGTTCCAGGTTCCAACCTGTCCCATTTCCTAGAACACCACATCATGATTTACTTTCCCAGATAGATTTACAGCAGCCTGAAGACAAATAATAATACTCAACGTCCCTACCACTAGATCTCAGCTAAAACCCAGAGCCTTCATGAAGACTAAATGCTAAACTAGATATTAGCACCCAACATTAGATAGTAAAAGGATTTGGATGCACACAGCTAAACTAAAAGTGTGGTATTTCACTTCTAATTGTGACAAACAATTTTTTAGACTTTGGTGCCATTTATGGTTGCCCAAAAGCTCAAATGATTGGGCTTTTATCAAATGAATCAAATGAAATATGATTGCTTGTCATTTGATTAAAGAGATTTTTAAAATTTAAATAGAAAGTTTTATGTGACACCTTTAGAAATACACAGTGAACATTTAGAGATAAAATCCAGATAGACATCACTAATAGATAATTTGTATGAGCTGTCAGAATGTTTGCACTGTCCTTAATATTTTCACTGATTTATTTTTATATCATCCTTTTAGCTGTGCTGTTTCAATTTTGAAATATTGGACAGTTTAAATTGTACAGTTTGAAGTACTATTGCTTTTTGAAAATGCCTTTCTGAGGGAACTAAATCTATATATTAAAAATGTGCAGTGTGTAATGTTTGAGTTGGAGAAAATGTTCTAGAGTAGACAACTCAAGTTCAGGCACAGGAGTAAACATGTAAGTTGTTTGCTAGGCAAACTGTTAAGTTATAGTTACAACTAGCAAATGAAGCTATAGAAATTTGAGGAATAGCATTGTTAAACATTTAAATATGGAAAGAAAAGATAGTTCCAAAATACCTTTCAAAGACAGTAAGATTGGAGATAAAAATATAGAGTAAATTGAAAACAGACCATGTGGTTTCAATACTATTTCCTTGCCTTTTATCCCGGGTGATCATAGGAAAAGAGTCCGATAAAAGAAGTTCTGGATTCACTATACACTTTCTGTTAAAGACATCACTTATAACTTGTGATTTAAAGCTTCTTGTGTACAGTCACTATGGACTTGAAAAGTTACTATGAGCAAAAATAATGCCCTTCTTTAGACAGCATGTGTTTCTTCTTTCATGAGATAATAAGAATTATATAGACATTCCTACCAAATCAGATGTCTGTTTTTTTTTGTTCTGATCATAAGAAATTTATACTTCAAAATAATGTTTAAACTTAAAAATTATTTAGCCCTCAAATTGGTAAAAATGTTCCTCCATATCTTGAATTTTGATATGTATACTTTAACAGTTTTAAAATGTACACTTTCTTAGTTTCAAATTTCATTCTGTCATTTGAGGAAGTGTGTGGAAAACGAATAATTAAATATTGACTGTGTTAGGTAGACTCAGGCTGCCAAGAATCTGATTGAAATAAAGGCTGTCTCAGTTGTTAAGAATTTTTTATGAGGATTAATAAATAAAAATAGGTCATCACTTCAGCTGCTCATGCTGAAACTTGAAGGAAGTCAGGAATTTTGCTCGGGACCCAGAACATCTCCAGTGGCCCAGCTGGACAAGCTGGCCATCCTCACATTTCTCCAGCAGGCAGAGCACACTGCTTCCTGCTCCAGTAACCTTGCTTATGCTGTGATGGTGACTCAGAGCTCCTTTGTCTCAGCTTCTAACTGCGATTGTTCCTGCTAATACCATAAATATCTCTCCACATCACTGCTTCTGCTTCCTTTGACATAGCCTCTGCTCAATATTCTTTGCTTGTGTTTCTGACAGCTTGAGTCTCCTTCTTTCAATTCCTGTTTTCTTCTCTACCATTGCCTCAACCCAATAAGAAGGATCAAAGCGCATTCCAGCCTGGCCCAGGTCAAAGAATGCTGTTAGGAAGAGTTCTTCTCTGTGACCACACCTAGGCCATTGCTCATTCATGATTGTCCTACATTCTCTGATTCAGGCAGTTATAGGCAGAGCAATGGCAGTATGCAGTGTTAGATAACTGACATCTAAGAAGCCCTTTGATCTACAAAGTCCCCTGAATGTCAAAGAAATATACGTATTTCTCAGCTCTCTCATTACTATATTGGTCCTTGATATAAAGAGAGGAATATACATACTCTCATAGTTTATTCTTAAAGAGTTAGATATATTCTTTTTTTAAATGTGTTTCTTTTTTATTGAAGGATAATTGCTTTACAGAATTTTGCTGTTTTCTGTCAAACCTCAACATGAATCAGCCATAGGTATACATATATCCCTTCCCTTTTTGAACCTCCCTCCCATCTCCCCCGCCTCATCCCACTCCTCTAGGTTGACACAGAGCCCCTGTTTGAGTTTCCTGAGTTACAAAGCAAATTCCAGTTGGCTACCTATTTTACATATGGTGATGTAAGTTTCCATGTTACTCTTTTCATACATCTCCCCCTCTCCTCCCCTCTCCCATGTCCATATGTCTATTCTCTATGTCTGTTTCTCCATTGCTGCCCTGTAAGTAAATTCTTCAGTAGCATTTTTCTAGATTTCCTATATATGCATTAGAATACACTATTTATCTGTCTCTTTCTGACTTACTTCACTCTGTGTAATAGGTTCTAAGTTCATCCACCTTATTAGAACTGACTCAGATGTGTTCCTTTTTATGGTTGAGTAATATTCCATTGTGTGTGTATACCACAATTTCTTTATCCATTCATCTTCAATGGACATCTAGGTTGCTTCCATGTTCTAGCTATTGTAAATAGCGCTGCAATAAACACTGGGGTACATGTGTGTTTTTCAGTTTGGGTTTCCTCTCAGTATATGCCTAGGAGTGGGATTGCTGGGTCATATGGTGGTTTTATTCCTGGTTTTTTAAGGAATCTCTATATCATCTTTCATAGTGGCTGTATCAATTTACATTCCCACCAACAGTGCAAGAGTGGCCCCTTTTCTCCACACCCTCTCCAGCATTTATTGTTTGTAGACTTTTTAATGATGGCCATTCTGACTGGTGTGAGGTGGTATCTCCTTGTAGTTTTGATTTGCATTTCTCTAATAATAAGCAATGTTGAGAAGCTTTTCATGTGTTTGTTAGCCATCTGTATATCTTCTTTGGAGAAATGTCTGTTTAAGTCTTTTCCCCAATTTTTCATTGGGTTGTTTGTTTTTCTGGCATTAAGTTGTATGAGCTGCTTGTATATTTTGGAAATTAACTTTTTGTCAGTTGTTTTGTTTGCTATTACTTTCTCCCATTCTGAGAGTTGTCTCTCCACTTTGCTTATAGTTTTGTTTGCTGTGCAAAAGCTTTTACATTTAATCAAGTCCCACTTGTTTCCTTTTGTTTTTATTTCCATTACTCTAGGAGGTGGGTCATTGAGGATTAAGAGAGCTAGATATATTCTTTTTATATGATAATTATTATACTGCATTATTTTCTAACATAGTAATTTTATATATTTTGAATGTGTATTACATATTATGTTTCTTTCATAGCAAGCTGCCTTTCAATTTTTAGCGTATGGAGATAAACACAAATAGTCTTGTGGCAAAATGCCCAGAAAATTTAGTTTGAGCCTATAAATAGAATATTGAGCTAATAAAGCATTACAAATAAAATAGAAATTATTTCTAAGATGTGTAAATGTTTAATTTTGATAAAATAACAAGGTGAATCATGTTATACTAAGTCTAAGAATGAACATTAATTTTATTAATACATTTACTCAAGTATTATAAGCACATTATTTATCTGAAGGTGTAAAAAAAATTGCATGTACATCATACTGTATTATAAACAGGGAAATTATGTACTGATAATATATTATATATTTGGAGAATGTCAAAAGTCTATGCAAGTATATTTATGGATATTAAATTCTGTCTATAAGACACATATGAAACTATAAAACACATTAATATTCTCTCTAATATTGTAAAAAATGGATGGTGGTTATTTGAAATACATTTATAAACTCTACTGTATGTCAAAAGTCTATGCAATACTTTTATGACTTCTTCACCAGCCCAGACCGTTCATCTCTCTCTCCATCTCAGGCACTACTTCCTGGATGCTCAGGTGCTATCTGGTTTTCTGTATGTCATTTTTTCTCACAGTCACGGTAATAAAAATAATAATCTCAAGTTTTAGCCTCATCCTGATCCAGGTTTTGCAGCTCCTTGTGTTCATTATCAGGGATAACAGTGACCTTCATTCCTGACCACTTAATATCTCAGATAATTTATTCAGATATCTGTAGATTACCCATATAGCAATTGTTCCTTGACCTTTGTCTTTGCTATAAAATTGAAGTTTCTCCTTTTTTCATTACCAATGATGAAAAATTTAACTTTCTAGCTTGCTCTTCTCTTCCAGGTTTTTGTCTCAACATCGAGATTCCTTATTTATCTGAAACTATTTGCTGTTTTATGCTGATTTGCCCTCTATTAAATCACAGGAGACTTGAAAACTTTCTTAAGATCTATCTTTTTCTGATGTTATCTGTTGAGAAGTTTTCTTTTTGAATAGGCATTATCTATTTACCCAATAGAACTCTGTCAAATATCATCCTATCTCGTCCTCTAACCTTCTGCAATACTGACTCTTATTTAGACTAATGACTGTTATATATTCTCCTTGGAACACTCTCTTTTCTTCAGCTAAAATTTTCCTGTGCAGAACCTACATCACTTCAGTCTTGAGCTCAGCTTTAATAAAATCATCCAAATTTTAAATAATAGGTTGTGCTCTCTATATTAATACACATTATTTAGTGTCTACACGTAAAACATTCAACCTCTTTACTTGTCATAAGCCAGTTTATTTCCTTCAGGTAGCCATAGCTCATCAAAGCTTTAATAAATGAGGAATTTCAAACTAGTCTAAATCGATCATGCTATTCCCATTTCCCTGAGCAGTGATGGGTTTGGGATACTATGGTGACTTTTTTACCAAATGAATGTGACAAGACATATGTTTCAGAGATGGAGTATTGGGGTGGGTGAAATATATGGCTATCTCACACTTTAAAAAGTAGACCAAATAATTATTTTTCTTTCTTTTATTTCTTTGCCTCTGAATATGATCACTGGTGGTTGTAACACCTAGAATTGCTGTATTTGTCAACTATAAGAAGAAGAATAAAAAAACACCAACCTACTGAGAAGGAAGAAGGGAAAATAAGGGGTAATCAGAATAAACTGGAAGTAAGTATAAATAAAAAGGAAGACACAATTTTAAAAGATATTTTCTATTAATTAGAAACTCAATGCAACTATTTATGAAAGGGAAAGTTATGGACTATCTCAGGGTTGTTTTTTTTTTTTTATCTTGCCCCCTATTTAAAACTAATAGATCAGGGACTACCCTGGCAGTCCAGTGGTTAAAACTTCACCTTCCAATGCAGCAGATGTGGGTCTGACTCCTATTCAGGGAATTAAGATTCCACCTGCCTCATGGCCAAAAAACAAAAACATAAAACAGAAGCAATACTGTAACAAATTCAATAAAACTTTAAAAATGGTTCACATCAAATTAGGAAAAAAACCCTAAAAGATAGTAGTAAATAAGCCTTGTATTAAATGACTGTTAAATCGCCTTTTGAACTTAGCTTAAAATAAAATAATGCTGCCTATTTAAATGCCATTTATGATTACATTATAGTCAGCATTCACACATACATTAAAAATGAGAAAGGTAGGCCTCATTTCTGTCCCATTCTAGTGTCTGAAATGTAAGGCTACTTTCTCATTCTCAAATTTATACTATACTGTTGTGCAGAAAAGGAAAAGCTCATCAATTATTTATGTAAGGACCAGATGTGGAGTTTTCTTGCATGTTTTAGACACAAAAGAAGCATCCTTTTATAAAATAACTGAGTCAGTCTTGCTTGGCTGATCGAAATCCTTTTTTAAAGTGGGAAATCATAAATGGCATATAGATAGGCAGTAATATTTTATTTTAAGTACAAAAGGCAATTTGACATTTAATACAGGGCTTATTTGATACTTTTTTTTTAACATTGCCATCTACGCTACTTTTGCAATGCATTATGTAGAGATTTTAGTTTCAATTTTCTTTGTGAGCAATAGGAATGTAAAGTACTAGATATTATATCCCCAGCCACCCACATTCTGACTTTGGACATAGCTCCATGGTTAACAGAAAGATGCTGGTGTTGTCTTTATCATTCTTTATGAAACCACTTGCCTCATTCATCAGCTCCCAATTGTACACATTTTCTATTTCATAAAAGCAATAAAAATGAGACTCACCATATCAAGGGTTTTGGTGTGTTTGTTTTAAGGAGACAGTCAGTCTTGTGCCATAGTTATTCTAGTGACTATTTGGTGGAGGATGGTAAAAAAGAGTTTACTATAGTTATTTTCTCTTTCTTTTCATTTAGAATAAACACAATACACTTGAATATTAGATTACCAGACACTCAAGTAATTTGCCTTTAAAGGTACTTAAATACCACTTCTTTAATGGTCAAAAGCAATATGATATATATCTCCCCTCAAAATATATAGAAATTTTATATTATTAAAGCAGATATTTTCCATGTTCATAGATGTTCATTGTATGAACATTTCCATGTTCCATGTTCATTATAATGATACAATATTTGATTCGTAGATATCTTGAGAAGCATAAAATTCTAAGGTGAGAGTACAATAGAAAAATGTAAAATATTCAATACTACCATTATTAAGTGGGATCAGATTGGTTCTTTTTGTTATTGTTATTTGCTTGTTTGTCTTAGTATTTATATATTTGCAGATTGCTTATGCTACGTACATTTGTTTTTTCAATGTCCTACTTGTAGAATTCACCACTTGATTTATCATTTTCATTTGTTTTGTCTGTTTATAAAATAAACTCCTAACAGCTATAAATTCATACATTCTAGGGTGCAGAAGATAGCTAGTGAAAGAAACATCACTGGATGCCTTATTCTTCATTTAAGGCTGTTATTTTCAAGAGTTTCTAAGTACTGCAAGTTGTCACATTTATATTGGGTTGGCCAAAACATATGTTTGAGTTTTCCTGTAGGATGTCAGGTAGGTTCTATTATTATCTTCATTTTACAAATGTGGACATTTAGGCAAAGAGAGGTTAAGCAAATTGGTCAAAGAGTGAGCAAAATGGAGTCAAGGCTCTTGTTTAACTAGTCTGTCTTTAGAATCTGCACTATGCTATTGAAAAGCTGCGTGAAGATCAATTGAATCGACAATTTTGATATTGTAGAGTTTAAAATGGGTTGAAAACAACCCTTTTTTACACTTGTATATATAGTTGATGAACAAATCCCACAATTTCAGATAACCCCTCCTCCTTTAATTGTCTTCCACAAACTGCTACACTAAAAGAATTTGTGCCATGAGAAAGTAAAATGAATTCATCACTATAGTGATGATTCATTTCTACCATCATGAAATTACAGGTAATATAAGAGAGGAAAAAGGATACCTTAAAAACCTCAGTTGATTTTCTTAGAAATTGTTCTGAATGAACAGAATCTGAAGGAGTGGGAGTTCAAAATGATGCTTCTAAAAGCAGAAAAACAACACCAAAAAAAAATTTAAAAATTCTAAACAACACAAAGTTGACCTCCATTTTTGGTGGGAATATATGAATGTAGTTCAGTATTAAAATTGCCAAATTCTATTAGAATGTACATAGTGCACTGCTGCATATAATCTGCAGAGTTCAATGTTTAGATGTTAAAGGCCAGATTTGCAGGAAAAAACTAGTTGTTGTGCATTTGTCTTCTAAGCAAAAATACTATTTGGAAAATTGTATTAAAAATAGATCTTAGGGAATTCTTTGGAGGTCCACTGGTTAGGACTCCACACTCCACTGCAGGTGCCCAGGGTTCATCCCTGGTCTGGAAACTAAAATCCTGCAAGTCATGTGGCATGCCCTATATAGGTAGATCGATAGATTGATAGATATATGATAGATAGATATAGATATATTAATATATATATCTTAACCAATACATCATTGAATGCCGTTCATCACATAAAATCTCAATTACCCTGAATTCTAATTATAAAAATTTCCCATTACTTAGAAATTTGCTATACCTCTCATTTAAGAGAAAAGAAAATGAAGCAAGAAGGCAACTTCACGTTAGCCGCTTAGCTTAATAATGAAAGCTTAATAAAAGAAATAATAAAAGAAATGAAAGCTTAATAAAGAAATAATGAAACATGTTGCTCAAAGAACAAAGGTCTAAAACTCAAAAGCTCTGAGAACTTGTTCTGATGGTATTACCTGAGAAAGGCATTTAACTCACCTAAATTTCAAATTCTTCATCCATAATATGTGGCTATTCATTCCAGAGAAGTCTTCTTTCTAGACTTTAAAAAGTCATAAAATAGTAAGCATATATTTATATAGACTGTAAAAAATTATACTTATTTAAATTTTTACAATTACAAAATAACTGAAAAATAAAAGCAAAAGTGTGAATTTTTAATAATATTTTAAATAATTATCTTACTGATTTCAATAAGTTCGTATTTATGTTACTTTTTAATATAGTGAATAGAGTATTTAACTCAATAATTTAAATACACAATCAATTATAAAAATTTCTATTTCCAGTATTCCTGTTAATCAGGGTTTTTCTTAATCCTTACTATTTAATAATCTCTCATTCTATGAAACAATTTCATCCATTTAATTAGTTTAAATTATATTTAATGTAATTGGCAAGGCAAAATGTAAATTGGATATCATCCTGATAATCACTCTTGTTCATTAGTAACCATTTGACATCTGATTAATTGATTGTGTGAGAGAGCAGGAAGTTGGGAAAATTAAGGCATTTCTCCGCGACAGAAAAAAATGTTATCAAATATTTTCTTAATATTTAGCACAAAATTTTAAATATTGGGACAAGAAAAAAATATGGATTTCTAACAGAACTAGTAAAATCTGAATATTTATAAAGAAAAATTAATGATTTAGTTGACATCAAATCCCCTTGATTGATGATTTAAGATCATTACCTACATAACTTAATGTGCAATTTTGAAGTATTAACAGGAGTATATAGTTCAGAACAGTGGAGATGGAAGCACTTTTCTGGTTTGTGTGGTTCAGACCCTACCTGTGTGGTTCTGCAGTTGTCCTGCTTGAAGAAGACAAATGGCCAAGGACGTTCTGTTGTGAGTGCTTGAAATCATATCATCAGGTGTGATGGAAGCTCTCATAAGGAAGAAGCATTGTATTTATTCCATGCGGCACCAGATAAAAGTCCAAATGAGAGGAAGTTCAGGGTAGGATATCCTGCAATCAGTCCTATCTTGAGCTCAGCTGTATCCACTGAAGGACTGTAGTAATTCTATAAGCAAAGAGAGAGAGACTCTATTTATCTGTCTATTTATGCATAGGAGGACAATTTTTTTTAAAAAAGTACTGACATAGCAAGAAGTAATACTCAATGGGAACATAAAGAAAGTACTAGGAGTGTCAGGGCAAGTCTGTGATGTTAAACAGATATTTCAATGTTCAAATGACAGTGATGATGAACCCAAACAACATTGCTGCCCAGTAGACATTATTTGATACAATAGAAGAATGTCACTGGTACCAAACAGAGTCAACTGAAATGATAAAATGAGGGTTGAGGAAACTGACAATGAGACCTTTTCTGTAAGCACCAGTTAAGGTGTTGTTCAGTCACTAAACCGTGTCTGACTCTTTGTGACCCAGTGGACTGCAGCATGCCAGGCTCCCCTGTCTTTTGCTATCTCCTGGAGTTTCCTCAAATTCATGTCCATTGACTCAGTAATGTTATCTAACTATCCCCTCTTCTGGGAAATTCCAGAAATTTTTGGAGTAGAGATGCATTTGTTTAAAGTTACTGCTTTAAGGAATTACCACAAACTTGGTGGCTTAAAACAACAGCCACTTGTTATCTTTCAGTTCTGTAGGTCGGAAGTCAAAACTGGGTTGGCCACACTCTAGTTCTTCTGGCTCTCAGGGATAACCCATTTCCTTGTCTTCTTCAGTTTCTAGAGCCTGCCCACATTCCTTGACTCTTCATACTCAAAGCTCTACTTCCATCCTCACATCTCCTTCTCTATCTTGCAATCTCTTTCACTTTGCTCTTTCACTTATAAGGATCCTTGTGCTTATTTGGGGCCCCTAGATAAGACAGAAAAAGCTCACCATCTCAAGATTCTTAACAACATTTGCAAAGCCCCTTTTACCATGTAAGATAGGATATTAACAGATTTCTCAAATCAGAACATGGATACCTTTGGGAAAAATTTTGTCTGTTAACATAAAGTACAGTTTTTTTAGAGATCTTAAGATGGATTGCCCTATTAGCAAAGGCAGCAAGATCTTATAAATCTGATTTTAAATTCTTAAAAGAAATAATAGTTGGATGGAAAAAAGCAACAAAAAGGACAGAAAGTCTCTAAACGATCCACCAGTATAAAACTTGCATACATATACTTGCAGAATAAATACACATTAATCCAATTTATTTCTCTAAGTTAATTAAATTTACCTCATGCAAATAATTAAACTATAATTTCCTTATTTTGACTGAAGCTATTTGTTTTAACCATTCTGGCTATAAATTCTAGTCAAATTAATTTGCTGATAATTTAAATGGGTCCAAAATAGTACTTTTAGTCAATCTACTCTATGAATAAAAGCCAGAGCTGAACTATTTAAAGGAAAGTTCAAGTAAAAAGAAGAAAAACAGTAAAACCACACTTATTTACTTGTCAAGAAAAGAACAGAGCATATAGAAAAAAAAAATAAATGCACAGATTAACTTGCAAGAATGACTTTGATAAGGGACATGTTACATTTTTTAAAGATTAAAAAATAGTTACATGTATGTTCTGTTTAAATTAGTCTATACAGTAGAAACAATTGTGTGAAATCCACCACTGAGGTCAGCTATTAAAGCCTGGTTTAAGCTTCCAGAGGACATTGTAGGACCTATTTCTCTATTAGTAACTTGGATTTTAAGAACTATTTTGGAAAAAAAAAGGGTCATGTGGATCTGAACAATGGATTTATAATAGAATACCACATGAGCTTGAGGAAATGATTTAATTGATTCAGCCTGTTTTGAGGAAGTGAAATTTCTGAGCCAAGGTATTTAGTAATTGCATAAATGATCGAGCTACAAATGTTAAACCAAATCCTCAAACAAAAAGCAATGTCAAAAAATGTGAGGTACTTGCTACTACGGATGAACAAAGCCCTTTACACTTATATTTTCATCTAAATACCATTGTGTTAGGTCAGTTCAAATCTAATTATACTTTACTTTCTAGGTATTTTAGGCTGATACAAACTGATTTGAACATGGAAGCGAATGCAACTTCTGTCTATGTGTCAGTGGTTTCATGTCATGAATTCTCATGTGATTTCATCTTTAAAATTTTGAACAGGTGTGTTATATGTGATCTCTAACATATCATATGTCTAATATTTCCTTATATATCTTAATATCTCATGTATGGAAAAGATTCAATCACATGTGCCTTTGAGATATATGCAGAGACCCGAAAAGAAACCGAATGGATAATACATGGTAACTGATAAATATAAATGACTATAAACATTTTTTTAAAAATCCCTATAATCTTGGGTTCCTGAGGTAACTTTGCTTAAAGAAAAAAGCAAATCAACTTGCCATTAAAGCCTCAGATAGCTGCTTCAGAGATTTATATGAACTACTCTCTATATATTCTCTTTAAAATTCAAAGTATTATAAAACACTGATATACTCATTTTCAAAAACATGGACATGAAATATCAGATATTTTTATTTGAAATAAAGATACATTAAAACAAAAACAATTGTATCATATATCATATTTCTATTTAATAAGCACATTTTTGGTGGACTAGATACTTGTGTCCAACATTTTTTGTGCACCACTTCTGGTGATAGTGGTAAAGAATCCGCCTGCCAAAGCAGGAGATGCATAAGATGTGGCTTCAGTCTCTGGGTTGGGAAGATCCCCTGGAGTAGGAAATGGCAACCCACTCCAGTATTCTCCCCTGGAAAATCGCATGGACAGAGAAGCCTGGTGGGCTGTAGTCCATGGGGTCACAACAAGTCAGATACGATTGAGCAACTAACACTCAAAACCCTTTGGCCTTACTTTTTGCTCCAGCCACTGATTAAGGCCTTGGCTTCATTCAATCTTTATAGACAAAATGAGGCAGCACCCCATCTAAAGCCAACAGTACCTTGGGACTTGTCTGATCCTGAAATGTAGCTATCATGAGAAATGTTCAACACTCACTCTGCTGGAACTTAGAAGTGATCCAGCTATTAATTCTGTAGGGTCATCCTTGAAATGGTGAAGAGGAGACAGCTGTGAAGTTCTTTCTCTTCCTACTCTAGACAGCCTGTTCTAAGGCACATTTTATAAATTCTGCAGAAATTCTGTAAAGATCCAGCATCAGTCATCATTTTACTGATCAACTAAATAGTGCATCTAATGCTGACTTTTTATTTTCTGTTTTCTTTCCTAGACACTAACTACCACTCTCATTGAAATTTCTTCCTGAATAGTCTACTTGCAAGACAAGTATTTGTATTATGCTCTCCTTCTAGGGACTGTCTAGGTTAAGACAGCATTTTATATCTGAATTTGCTTAACTAGAATGAAATAAAGTAAAGCACATGACTTACTGTCACATAAACTTGAATACCAAACTGCTGCTGCTGCTGCTAAGTCACTTCAGTCGTGTCCGACTCTGTGCGGCCCCATCGATGGCAGCCCACCAGGCTCCCCCATCCCTGGGATTCTCCAGGCAAGAACACTAGAGTGGGTTGCCATTTCCTTCAATGCATGAAAGTGAAAAGTGAAAGTGAAGTTGTTCAGTCGTGTCCGACTCTTCTCGACCCCATAGACCACAGCCTACCAGGCTCCTCCGCCCGTGGGATTTTCCAGGCAAGAGTACTGGAGTGGGGTGCCATTGCCTTTCTGTGAATACCAAACTAGGTTCTGTCAATTTTTCACCTTGGTCTTACCATACTAATATACAGAAGGGACTCAGTCATGCTTGCCTTAGAGATATGTGCAGAGACCTGAAATAAAGCCAGATGAGTACTACATGGTAACTGATAACTAAAGACACTTGATAAATAAAAAAGCACCTATATTTCTTGGTTTCTGAAGTATTTTATGCTTTAAAAAAACTTGCCACTGAAACTTTGAATACCACACTCAGAGTTTTATATGAGTTACTCTAAATATTCTCTTAAAAGTTCGTAGTATAACACATATGAAAGTGAAAGTTACTTAGTCATGTCCAACTCTTTGTGACCCCATAAACTATACAGCCTGTGGAATTCTCCACGCCAGAATACCTTTCCCTTCTCCAAGGGATCTTTCCAACCCAAGGATCAAACCCAGGTCTCCCACATTGCAGGCAAATTCTTTACCAGCTGAGCCACAAGGGAAGCCCAAGAACACTTGAGTGGGTAGCCTATCCCTTCTCCAGTGGATCTTCCTGTCTCAGGAATCGAACCAGGGTCTCCTGTATCGCAGGCTGATTCTTTACCAACTGACCGATCAGGGAAGCCCATATATTCATCCTCAAAAACATAAAAATGGAATATTAAGTGCTAAGGATGCATACATATTTTTAGTGGTAGATCCACTGGTGTCCTGGAGACCACTTATGTCAGTTCATGTGGACTGTTTCTGCATATTTCTTTCCAATTCTGCTTTTAGGACATTATGTCAGTAACTTGACATTGGCCATTGTTCAAGTATTTATACTATAGTAATGGACAAACACTACAAATCAGAGATTTTTTTCCAGTAATATTCACCTAAATATTTTTTTTTCAGTTCTTTTCTGTGGTATTCCTAAACTTAGGACATAAAGATTTTAGAAAATAGAGGCGTACTACTAAATCTCTTTCAATGATTACTACTTTACATATCTTAGAAGTGAATTAACCTCAGAAACAATAAATATTTTAACAAAATGTTTTTTTTTAATGTTAAAGCTTTTACTCTTTAAAAGAATTAAGAAATGCTTTCACTCACTCTTTTGAATATATTTGAGTACTTATAAATAACACAAATGAATATGTATTAAATTCCTATTAGGTAATTCATTAAAAAAATAGAATAAAACATTTAAAGTCAATGAGATTCAAGTATCTTGAACTCAACTCCATCGATAACCACTGAGTTGGCAGCTACATATAGAACAATTTCCTCTTAAGAAAAAACTAAAAGCTGGCTGGGTGATGACTACATATCAAGCCAATTAGAAGGAAATTACATCAAAGTGGGTAGGAGAAGTTGGAAGGCAATCTCACCAAAAACACACATGCTGTGTGGTGTCCTACAACCAAGGAGAGAATTCAAAACCCCACACTTCTTCTCAAGGAGGGAAGGGTTCAAACCCCATACTGGGCATTTAGGACTTGCCCCTGGGAGATGAGACCCCCATATCTAATGCTGAAAACCAACAAGGCTGACTTCTTGAGCCTCATAAGACTAGCAGTCTTGGAGAAGCTCTCAATGGGCTCACCAGCTCAAATGTACCCTGCCCCAGTGTCCGGGTCAGAGGCAACTGATTGTTCATAGACTTTACGTGAAGGCTCACCTGCCTATATTCAGGTGTGGATCTGAGGAGCAGATCTACTCTGATTAGCAGGCATCTAACCTGCTGGAAAACTCTCTGGGACTAGAGACTGGTGGCTGCCAGTTTCATGCTTTCCCTTTGTTAGGGCACCAGCAGCTCCAAGGAGGGGGCTTTAACATGTATCTGGTGCCCCAATATCTGTGGCTGTTTCCCAACAGATAGATCTGGAGGTTGGGGAAGCTTGCATTTCTGCTCCCACAGGACTGTAATAATTGATATCACCCAGAAAAGAGCTCATATCCCTGTCTCACATCCCAATTTTTGCTGCTTCTCCCAAGAGATACCCCTACATCACCTGGCTCTGGCAGCCATGAGGCTTACACTTGTGGTCCTGCAGGACTGAGACTGACAGAGTTCTTAACCAGTTATACTTCCAGGGCACAGCAAGAGGCAACTGGCTCAGTTTTTCTATGAAGGAGGTCTATTAACTAACCCTCAGGCTTCTAATTAAACACACGTTCAGGGGCTGACTGTAACCCTTTCCAGAGACCTTGGATGGCAGGCATTATCCTTGCACTCTCTCTAGGTTGTACCCTAGAATGCCAGTGTCTCCTGGAGGGAAGCTATACACATGTCCAGGGCCCTGAGATTCTATGTCTGGTGCCCTGAGTTTTTGTGTCTCATGCCCTGTTTTTGTAGCATCTCATGCCATGTTTGTGCATCTAGGAGGATGCTCCTAGATCACCTGGTTTGGGTGGCTGGTGGGCTTGCTTGCATTCTTGGGTCCCCTGAGATTGTGGCAATTGCTGCCAGCTCTGGGGCACTGTTCACACAGCAGACTGAGGCACATTCCTCAGCCTTTCTGGGAAGAAGACCTCTTTGTCTGTCCTGGAGCTTTAGCCTGACGGGCAGGTCTCAGGTTTGGCTCACATCTATTGGACTGTAAGGGCTTCCCTGGTGGCTCAGATGGTAAAGAATCCACCTGCAATGTGGGAGACCTGGGTTCAATCCTTGGGTTGGGAAGATCCTCTGGAGGAAGGCATGGCAACCCACCCACTCCAGTATTCTAGCCTAGAGAATCCCCACAGACAGGGGAGGCTGGTGGGCTACATTTCATGGGGTCAGAAAGGGTCAGAAAAAACTGAACGGCTAAGCACAGCACACAGCACATTGGACTGTAAGGTTGCTCTCGAGGGTTTTAGGGTATGGTCCTCTCCCCCTGTTTTACTCCAGCTCACCAGCTTTATACATTTGTCCCAGAAAAGAGCTTATACGTTTTTGTGACTGCCACCCAGGGGGCACTGCCAGACTCCCTGGCCATCAGAGCTTATGTTTGCAGTCCCACAGAACTGTATATACTTACATGCCATTAAAAGCTGTTGCCTGAGGATCTGTTTCCCAAACAGCATGGATCTAGGTGCTAACACACTCCCCTTAGGGATACTGACAAGTGTTGGCACACCTTCAAATGTTGATACTAGTGGCTATTAAAAATATAATATGCTTGGAAAAGCATAAAAGTCTGAGAAACAGCAAAAGGGTGAGGCAGGGTTGAATGACAAGTTTCATCTCCTACACAAGTTCATTCCTTGAAGTCTGGGAGAGGTGGTTGTTTCACCTACTGAAAAAAAAAATCAACACAGAGAATCAAGAAAAGTGAAGAAAAGGAGGAATATGTTCCAAATAAAAGGACAAAATAAAACCTCAGGAAAAAAGTTAGAGTGAAATAGAGGTAAGTAATTTTGAGAAAGACTTCAAAACAATAGTTATAAAGATGCTAACTGAACTGGGGAAAAGAATTGATAAACACAGTGAGGACTTCAACAAAGAGAAAATATAAGAAAGTGCCAAATAAAAGTCACAGAACTGAAGAATCCAATAACTGAAATGAATATTTCACTGCTGCTACTGCTGCTGCTGCTGCTGCTAAGTCACTTCAGTCGTGTCTGACTCTGTGTGACCCCATAGACAGCAGCCCACCAGATTCCCCCATCCCTGGGATTCTCCAGGCAAGAACACTGGAGTGGGTTGCCATTTCCTTCTCCAATGCATGAAAGTGAAAAGTGAAAGTGAAGTCGCTCAGTCATGTCCAACTCTTCATGACCCCATGAAGTGCAGCCTACCAGGCTCCTCTGTCCATGGGATTCTCCAGGCAAGAGTATTGGAGTAGGGTGCCATCACCTGCTCCAGAATATTGCACTAGAGGAGTTCAACAGCAGGCTTGATGAAGCAGAAGAAAGGATTGGTTAACTCAAATACAAGGCAGTAGAACTCATCCAATCAGAATAGGAAAGACAAAAATGAAGATAGCTTCAGGGGTCAACATATTTTAAATAGACATTGCCACTTATATAACAATTTTTGGCTTGATTTGTCTCCTTGATTAACCATTTAGGGAACAATTCCTTGCATTTATCATGACGGCAAGTTTTTTCCAGAGCTAACAGTTCTCTGGAAATGTTAAATTATCTAGCCAGGTGATAAAGGCAGGTTAGAGAAAAAAATGTATTACCCAGAATGAAACAAACATAAACATTCATACACACAAAATCTTCATGTATTTCCAAAAGAAAAAAAAAAAGTACAAATTCTGGTTTGATACTCTGTTGTTTTTATATTCACTATTTGGAGAAAATCATGTTAATGATATGGCAATTTCAAAATGATTATTAAGTTCTCTCTGCTCCCATTATATATTGATATTTTATAGGACTTAGGAAAAGTTTGGGCTTCCTTGATAGCTCAGTTGGTAAAGAATCTGCCTGCGGTGCAGGAAACCCTGGTTCGATTCCTAGGTTGCGAAGATCCACTGGAGAAGGGATAGGCTACACACTCCAGTATTCTTGAGCTTCCCTCGTGGCTCAGCGGATAAAGAATCTGCCCACAATGTGGGAGACCTGGGTTTGATCCCTAGCTTGGGAAGATCGCCTGGAGAAGAGAAAGGCTATCCACTCCAGTATTCTGGCCTGGAGAATTCCATGGACTGTATATTCCATGGGGTCACAAAGAGTCGGACACAACTGAATGACTTTCACTTTCACCTTTCTAGGGGCCTATGGGACACATCAAATGAACTAGCATTCACATTATAGGTGTCCCAGAAGAAGAGAGATCAATCCTATTCACCATTGCAACAAAAAGAATTAAATATCTAGGAATAAACTTACCTAAGGAGATGAAGGAGCTGTACACAGAAACTTATAAGACACTAATGAAAGAAATCAAAGATGACATAAACAGATGGAGAGATATTCTATGTTACTGGGAAGGAAGACTCAATATTGTGAAAATGACTATACTACCAAATGCAATCTACAGATTTAATGCAGTCCCTATCAAATTATCAATGGCATTTTTCACAGAACTAGAACAAAAAATTTCACAATTCATATGGAAATACAAAAGACCCTGAATAGCCAAAGCAGTCTTGAGAAAGAATGGAGCTGGAGGAATCAACCTTCCTGACTTCAGGTTATACTCAAAGCTACAGTCATCAAGACAGTATGGTACTGACACAAAAACAGAAATGTAGACCAATGAACAAGATAAAAAACCCAGAAATAAACCCATGCACCTATGGGTACCTTATTTTTTTACAAAGGAGGCAAGAACATACAATGGGGCAAAGACAGTCTCTTCAATAAATGGTGCTGGGAAAACTGGACAGCCACGTGTAAAAGAATGAAATTAGAACACTTCCTAACACCATACACAAAGATAAACTCAAAATGGATTAAAGACCTAAATGTAAGACCAGAAACTATAAAACTCTTAGAGGAAAACATAGGCAGGACACTTGATGACATAAATCAAAGCAAGATCCTCTATGACCCACCGCCTAGAGTAATGGAAATAAAAACAAAAGGAAACAAGTGGGACATGATTAAACTTTTTGTGCTGCTTTTGCACAGCAAATGAAACAATAAGCAAGGTGAAAAGACAACCCTCTGAATGGGAGAGAATAATAGCAAATGAAACAACTGACAAAAAGTTAATTTCCAAAACATACAAGCAGCTCATACAACTCAATACCAGAAAAACAAACAACCCAATGACAAAGTGGGAAAAAGACCCAAACAGACATTTCTCCAAAGAAGACATACAAATGGCTAACAAACACATGAAAAGATGCTCAACATCACTCATCATTGGAGAAATGTAAATCAAAACTACAAGGAGATATCACCTCACACTGATCAGAATGGCCCTCATCAAAAAGTCTATAAACAATAAATGCTGAAAAGGGTGTGGAGAAAAGGGGCCACTCTTGCACTGTTGGTGGGACTGTAAATTGATAAAATCACTATGGAGGACGGTATGGAGATTCCTTAAAAACTTAGGAATAAAACCACCATATGACCCAGAAATCCCACTCTTAGACATATATCCTGAGGGAACAAGAACTGAAAGAGACACATGTATCCCATTGTTCATTGCAGCGCTAGTTACAATAGCTAGAACATGGAAGCAACCTAGATGTCCACTGACAGATGAATGGACAAAGAAATTGTGGTATATACACACAATGGAATGTTACTCAGCCATAAAAAGGAACACATTTGAGTTGGTTCTAATGAGGTGGATGAACCTAGAACCTATTATACAGAGTGAAGTGAGCCAGAAATAGAAAGATAAATACTGTATTCTAACATGTACATATGGAATCTAGAAAAATGGTACTGAAGAATTTATTTACAGGGCAACAGTGGAGAAACAGACATAGAGAACAGACTTATGGATATGGGGAGAGGGGAGGAGAGGGTGAGATGTATGGAAAGAGTAACATGGAAACTTACATTACCATACGTAAAATAGATAGCTGACGGGAATTTGCTTTATGGCTCAGGAAACTCAAACAGGGGCTCTGTATCAACTAAGAGTGGTGGTGTGGGGAGGGAAACAGGAGGGAGGTTCAAAAGGGAGGAGTATGTGTATCCCTATGGCTGATTCATGTTCAGACTTGACAGAAAACAGCAAAATTCTGTAAAGCAATTATCCTTCGATAAAAATAAATTAATTAAAAAAAAAAAGAAGCCGAAATACTCTTTGAATAAAAAATGGCTAAAAGTTTTCTCTAATGCTGGGGAAGGAAACAGACATCCAGATTCAGAAAACACAAGAATTTTCAAAACCAATAAACCTAAAGAAACCCACGCCAGGACACATTATAATTTAAAAAGTTAAAGACAAGGAAAGAATGTTAAAAGCAGTAAGGAAAAAAAATGTTAAGTACAAGGGAACTTCTCTAAGACTATCAGCAGATTTTTTTGACAGAAATTTTTGTAGGTCAACAGGGAATGGCACAATATATTCTAAGCATTGGAAAAAAAAAAAAAAAAAAGACAGTCAAATTCCAACTTGTGCCAAGCGAACAACCTAAGAAACTAAACCAAACCTTTTTCTCTCTGATTATCAACTTCTGAGAAGTTACAAATTAGATTTTAAATATCATTAAGGAAGGATTAGTCATGGGAAATTGGTAGCCCATTATTCATCAGCTGAGTTTCTTCGTCAGAATGCTATTCTCAATAGGGCTTATTATTTGAGGGGAAAACAATATATTGCTTTTTTAAAATCTAGATTATTACAATATATAATACAATATTTAATGTTGTTTAAAAATACATCAAGGGAGGTAGGGTTCTGAAACAAACGCAAATATGGTTTCCCTCAGTAATTCAGTTGTATCCGACCCTTTGTGATCCCATGGACTGTAGTTTGCCAGGATCCTCTGTCCATGGGATTCTCCAGGCAAGGGTACTGGAGTAGGTTGCCATTTCCATCTCCAGGGGATCTTCCTAATCCAGGGATTGAGCCCAGGTCACTTGCATTGCAGGCAGACTCTTTACTGTCTCAGCTACCAGGGAAGCTCTCCCCTGAAGATCAGTTGTGTATAAATGTACTCATGATACTTCAAGACCTGGAATATTACTTATACTTAGGGCTTTGAGAATAAATCAAAATACGTTGCCCTTTTTAGAAAGAGAAATAAATAAATTATTCTATAAAATAATAGTTGAATATTTTTAGTCAGGATTGGAAATATATGAAATACAGGGTTACTTGATGTCACAAATTTAGATTTCAAGTTATATTTTATATCTCTTCCTGGGATGACCTGCATCCAGTTACGGGCATTATCATTGGCTGGTATGAAATAGAGGTCAATCATCGGGGAAAGTGTGGAAGAGGATGAATAAAGCTGATGACATTTGCCTCATAAATGAGGGCATGTGAGAAATCTAAGACACCATTCAAGAAATCAAAAAAAAATTCACTTTTTTATATTTTGAGTAGCTGATGGGGAGCAGCATATTGTAGATATTTTATTTTGACAGTAAAATCTACCAATATCTACATGCTGTAGAACCTATCTGGAGGCCTCTACTACAAATAGACATAAATTATTCCATTTAAACAATAAAAATCATATAAATTGACTAATATTGTCCCTATTATGTAGATGAGGAAATTGAATAAATTACCTCTTATTGTTTTTCAATCACTCAGTCCTATCCAACTCTCTGCAACCCCATGGACTGCAGCACTCCAGGTTTCTTGCCCTTCACCATCTCCTGGAACTTGCTTAAACTCATGACCATGAGTCAGTGATGCCATCCAACCATCTTGTCCTCTGTCATCCCCTTCTCCCGCCTTCAATCTTTCCCAGCATCAGAGTCTTTTCCAATAAGTTGGCTCTTTGCATCAGGCAGCCAAAGTCTTGGAGCTTCAACCTCAGCATCAGTCCTTCCAATGTATATCAGGGCTGACTACCTTTAGACTGGTTTGATCTCTTGCAGTCCAAGGGACTCTCAAGAGTCTTCTCCAACACCACAGTTCAAAAGCATCAATTCTTTGGCTATCAGCCTTACTTATGGTCCAACTATCACATCCATACATGAGTTCTAGAAAAACAATAGCTTTGACTAGATGGACTTTTGCTGGCAAAGTAATGTCTCTGTTTTTTAATATGCTTGCTAGGTTTATCATAGCTTTTTTTCAAGGGGCAAGCATCTTTTAATTCTATGGCTGCAGTCATAATCTGCAATGATTTTGGAGGCCAAGAAAATAAAGTCTGCCATTGATTCCATTGTTTTCCCTATCTATTTGCCATGAAGTGATGGGACTGGATGCCATGATGTTAGATTTTTGAATGTTGAGTGTTAAGCCAACTTTTTCATTCTCCTCTTTCACTTCATCAAGAGGCTCTTTAGTTCCTCTTCGCTTTCTGCCATAAAGGTGGTGTCATCTGCATATCTGAGATTATTGATATTTCTCCCGGCAATCTTGATTCCGGCTATGCTTCATCCAGCCTGACATTTCTCATGATTTAATTGGCGTGTAAGTTAAATAAGCAGGGTGACAGCCTTGACATACTCCTTTTCCAATTTTGAACCAGTCCGTTTTTCTATGTTTGGTTCTAGCTCTTGTTTCTTACCTGCCATACAAGTTTTGCAGGAGGCAGGTAAGGTGATACCTGAGGTTACTGATATTCCTCCCAGCAGTTTTGATTTCCACTGTGTGCTTCATCCAGCCTGACATTTCACATGATGTGCTCTGCACATATGTTAAATAAAGAAGGTGAAAATATACAGTTTTGACACACTTCTTTCCCAATTTTGAACCAGTCTATTCTTCCATGTGCAGTTCTAACTGTTATTTTTTGACTTGCATACAAGTTTTGCCGGAGGTAGGTAGTAGGTCTGTTATTCCCATCTCTTGAAGAATTTTCCAGTTTGTTGTGAGCCACACAGTCAAAGGCTTTAGCATAGTCAGTGAAGCAGAACCTCTGTCATACAGCTCAAATGTGGCAGAGCCTGAATTGAAATCCACAACTTCCAGTATCTAAAGTCCATGTTCTTAGCCACTATATATATGTATATACATTGTATGACATAATTAATTGAAGTTACTCATGGACAGTGACCATTCTGACAAAGAAATACTATATGCAACTCTGTAATGTATCTCATTTTAATTTTTAATTCTTTATTTTCTTCCCCATAACAATAGCATGCTAGTTCTAAACATTTTTGTACATTTTTGAGTTTCACATACATGTTATTTTATATTTATTTGGATTTTTAGCACTTCAAAAAACATTACTATCTAAATTTTAGAAATCAAATAAATGTATTTAATTAATAAAAAGGGAGATACTACCATTATTTGCTCATGGTTATTTAATAAATACTTGAATGAATAGCTTTCAAATTATCACTGTAAGTTATGTTACATCATTTTGTAATATTAACTTATACCAACTTCTGAATAAATATTCATATGGAAAATAGGTAGCATGCTAAATATGTGTTCATAGGTCCTCCATAATGTTTTGAAAAGTAAACTAAAAACATACATGCTTACGAGAAAAATAAGTTTCAGAATTTAGTTTTTTGTTCAACAAATGGAAATGGTTAATTTGTTTATTATGTATGCATGCACTATCCCAACTCTGCACAAAACTTCTGAAATAGCTTAAAGCAAAAGAAGATTCAATTAAGTAAAAAAATAAATAAATAGAAATGGTAAATCAGGAGAAAGGGAAAAGTTACCATGCCTGAAGTTCGCACTTGGCTTTGATCTTAGTGGGAAAGGAAGAAAAGAGAAATTGTAATATTTATACAGTCTATTTGATCATAAATGGAGGAAGCACACTAGTGCTTTAGGGAATACAAACTTTTTTAAAAAATAAAAAAATACTCTAAAGTAATAATGTCACAAACTTTTTTATATTTTGAACACTGAAGTAATAAATAATATCTTCAAAAATCAGCTTTACATAAACTGGAGTGCTAATTATTGTGTTACTGTGTATTGTGAAACTCCTTAACAAAAGCTAAGAGAATAATGAAAAATATTTTAATCAAGGTGAAATTGTGAAGAGTTAAATGAATGTGCTCAAATTTGATCCAAACATAAAATGAAAGTACTGTGAGTCTTTTATATACTCTTCCATCTCTAAAAGAGTATCAAGTCTCTTGTTTTGGTTTCATTAGGAACAGGTTAACCAGTAGCTCCAGTAAGTACCTGGAGTGCTGCTACTTTGCATTGTTGTAAGGGCAAAACATGTGTTTTGGAAACCATACGGGCAGACTGCAAAGTTGGAATTAGTACTACCAAGTACTACCAAGAGTAGGGAGAACTATCCCTGCCGTCCCAGACACAGTAGCTTCAGAATGAAGCAAAAGTTGTCTCCAGGAAGGATCTTTGGATCTGCTCAAACAGGAACAGCTGCAGGCTTCTCATAAATTAAAGGAAGAAAGATGTAATTTTGTCCCAGAAAATTTCAAAGAGTGTCTTTGAATCATTCAACAAATAGATACTTTTTATATATTAAGCTTCCCAGGTGGCTCAGTGGTCAAGAATTTGCCTGCCAATGCAGGAGATGCAGGAGACTCAGGTTCGATCCCTGGGTTAGGAAGATTCCCCTGGAGGAGGAAATGGCAACCCAGTCCAGTATGCTGGCTAGGAAAATCCCGTGGACAGAGGAGTCTGGTGGGCTACAGTCCATAGGGTCGCAAAGAGTCAGACACGACTAAGTGCTCAGCAATATGATACAACATTCCACAATACTGTCTAACAATCTTCTTCAGGGAAACAACACTGACAGACGACAATATAATCACTAGAATCATTTACTGTCTCCAACCATAAAACGAAAGACGAGGGAAGACAACATATTCAGCTTACTCTTCTAGGGAGGTTCATTGCTTACTCACACCACTGAGGAATTTGCTTAATATACTTTTCTCTGAGGATTTATCCCTGACTACAAGACATCTTTGCACCCTCTGTCCAACCTCATGCCCATCTGTTTTAAAAATTACTTATAGTGCTAATCACACAACATATGTCATACATATGTCTATTCTCTATCATACCAACTAAAACATAAGCTCAAGAAACAAGAGTTTGTTTTCACTGCTATATCCCAGTCCTTGGAAGAGTGTCTGGCATTAATTACTTTTTCAGTGAGTGCTTATTGAATGAATTAATTCATGCAACAAGTGACCTAAATTTGCCTAGATTATTTTCAGAAAATAAATCAGTGGACTTTATGTAACTAAGTAGTATCAGAATTGAAAATTATATTGTCTACTGAAATTATTATGACTTATTTACCACTATATTTTCAAATTTAATATTGATGATACCAAAAACTAGAGAAAGATGATCTTGGAAAATATAAACTATCACTTTCTCCTAGAGGATAACTTTGGGATCTCATCTTCTGTGGTTCCCACAGCAAAACACAATCAATATTGCTTTGTAGTGATTGATGACAAGAAATCCCATTGGCACAAAGAATTGTGTCCTCGATATTGCCTTAAGCTACTTTTTTTTTTGGATTTGTATATGTGTGTGCATCTCTGTGCGTGTGTTCTTTAATTGTGTACTTGGAGAAATTAAGGAAATATCAGTAATTTAATGCATGCATTTGAGCAGTTATAGGAGATAATCAAAACAAACTAGAAATGTCATATGTCAATATGTAGTTATAGGTTTGGAATTTTAAGGAGTAAATCACTAAAATGCACAAATTACCTCATTGCTCTTTTTAAAAGGAATAAATCATCCCATTCAGAACTTTGGATTTTGCACACATTGAGGTCAATTTTCCACCTTAAGCACAAGTAAGTGTGATATACATAACAGATAGAAATACTCATCTCCCTTTCCCTTCACAGGAATAACCAGCTTCCAACATTCAGCTGGCTGAATATCTGTTCCAGGGTGTGGTGCCCTTTGGGGCTGAGCCTTCTCAAGTGCTCTGTAGAGGTAAGGGAATGAAAATTATTTGCTATCATTTGCATTTGCCTACCTCTCTAAATTTCTCATAGGCTACTCTTAAACAGCATTTCCTCAAATATTCCTCAAACATTTACCTTGTTCTTAACTGACATCATGTTCATGTGTAGATATTAATATAAGAAATTGTTCAACACATAGAGCTTTAGTAAGCATGGTTTTGGACATCAGTACTCACCCTCATCATGCTCTGACTATGCCTTACCTTCTCAATGATGATGTAATGAAAAAATGACTGTTGCCAATCCAGTAAAACCTAGATTTGCCTTCTGGATCTGATAATTAATTCTTGCATCATCTGGGAAATAACTACCTTGTATAAACCTAATACTTTCTCAAAATTAAATCAATGCAAGAATACCTATTATAATTACACGTGTGCAAAATCACTTCAGTTGTGTCTGACTCTTTGCAACGCCCTGGAATGTAGCCTGAGAGGCTTCTCTGTCCATGGAATTTTCCAGGGAAGACACTGGAGTGGGTTGCCATGGCCTGCTTCAGGGGATCTTCCAGATCCAGGGATCGAACCAACATCTCTTATGTCTCTTGCATTGGCAGGTGGGTCCTCTATCACTAGCACCACCTGGGAAGCCCACCTTACATGAGAGCTATTGTATAAAAAGTGTCATTTTAGGCAGCTAGCATAGTGCCTGGGACCCAGAAGACCATGAAGGATTCCAATTTCCTTTTATTTGACTTTCTCTCACTTATCCCCACCCCTGTAAGCAGAGTAGTAAAATGAACCATGCCACACGGTAGCATAAAATATGGTAGCTTCATGTTGAGACTCCAAGGATAGGGAGAACTTGGTCTCTGTCATATCAGCATTGAAAGTATCTCTCATCTTTAGCTCAGTAATCTACTCAGTGTAGAGTATAAACACACTCCTTATTTCAAAGAGCAGTAGAGTAGGTCTGTATTACCCTGATACTATTTAAAGAATAATAAAATTCTCTATGTAAATCAGATCTCTAAGGAAAATGGAATGGGGCTTGGATTTGAATATAGGAGGAAGCAAAGTCCTTCTGGAGGATACAAAGAAGGACTACAAAAAAAAAAAATCACAAAATTTCTGTGAAAAAGAAAAAATAAAATCTTTATGTTTTTATTTTTACTAGGGTGTTCAATGGTCGTAATTCAATGAAAAAGAATGATAGAGCTAGTCGAACAATGATACATGGCATATGATATTTGGGGTCATTCAAATTGTCTCAGTTTTCCATTGTGGAATGGAAATGTAAGTAGTTTGTTTCTTTAAACATTCTGTCTGGGGCTTGGATTGTTGGGAATCTGCCTGTTATAGTCAGGATAGCATATCTAATGTTACACATTATACTTCTAGGGTGTCAGTTTATGTGTTAAAGAAAGAAAATAAAAAGAAAAGTAAAGAGGAAGAGAAAATACAGACTACATAATGTTTATTGAAGCATTTTTTGTCTTTAAGAATCCTGACAAAATTTCAAAGAATGTGGCTAAATACAGTGTAAAAAGTGCTTAAAATATCTTCTTTTTAAAAGTGTGATAGCCAAGGTTATATTAAAGATAGAATTGTATGGATATGGTTTCAAGGATACTTCAAGTACAAAAGAGCAATTGTAATATGTCTCCTTGAACAACATAAATATACTAGGAATGCATAGTTTTAAGTATTCTTAAAATATTAATCAAAATATTCTTTGTGTAACTTATATCTGTGTAATTGGGACAGACTTTTCTTTAATTGGAAGCAAAGTACTAATTCTCACTGCTGTCTCATACTCATACTGCTTGTAAATTAAATGTTATCTTTAATTTAGCAGAATTATATTCTTAGGTATTACGTTAACAATTTACTTTTGAAAAAATATAACTTCAAAGTAAAAATGCAAAATAAACAATTTTAGGTAAATGTGTTGATCTTTTCAAATTAGTAAGTCAATGAAAAATTTTATATAAATAATGAAAAATATTTATCAATATAAATAATTTGAAATGATATTATGTTTCAAAGAGATTTATGTGAGTTAGATCTCATAAGAAACTTTTACTTGCTTAGAATAAAGGTGTTATATGGATAAAAACAACCAAAACTATATACAACCTTTGAGAAAATTTCACTTGACTGTCAACGACTCAAGATATAAAAATGAAATTAATTTCCTTGTAGTCAACTGGCCTAAAGCCAAGCTGTCATGTCCTTGAAATCTATTTTGATTGTACAAATTCAAGTGACATTTTTGGTTGTTACATTCACCTCCAGTTTCAGACAATTCCCATTTCTCACAGTGTCTCTCATATAAAAGAGGAAAACTACAATGAATATGGTCACAGAAGGCTCATTTGTAAACAGATGTTCCACATGAAAAACAAGGGTTTCCAGAAGTTGTAATTAACCATATGTTTTCATTTTGATATCAGATAAAAGCGTTCTCTTCAAAAGTGAAAGTATATTTAAATTAAAGCTATGATTTAGGATTAAATATAAATTTCAAGATACTTTGATATATCACCATTAAAAGGCTTGCCTGCTTGCTGCTAAGTCACTTCAGTCGTGTCTGAGCCTTTGCAACTCCATGGACTGTAGTTCACCAGGCTTCTCTGTCCATGGCATTCTCCAGGCAAGAATGCTGAAGTGAATTGCCAAGCCCTCCTCCAGGGGATCTTCCTGACCCAGTGATCGAACCTGTGTCTATTATGTCTCCTACATTGGCAGGCAGGTTCTTTACCATTAGCGCCACCTAGGAAGCTCCATTAAAAGGCTTACCAAAGCCTACTTCTCAGATAAAATAGTAATTGAAAATATATATTTGCATAAATTATATATAAGTCGCCATGGGTTATATGCATACAATCACAACAAAAAGGATATTTTCTTCATGGCACTTGGATTTCAGTATCTGTGTTGTAATGTAGGAATTGGCTTATTTTTTTATTACAAAATATTTTGTTTTTCCTGTAGATGTGAACCCTCATGGTGTGAGTCAGACTCATTTTCAATCAAGTGAATAGGTGAATATCTAAGTAATTTCCATTAGATTTCAATGAATATATATAAATTCAGATGCACACACAAAAAACACCCTGTGAACATAGGCACCATACAGTTAAAAACACTACCTGAAATAAGTATAATATATTCATGATTCACTTTGACTTTCAGCTTTACATACATGAACATGAGACAAATACAAGACACACAGATATCAGTACAGTCTCTGATAAATAAAAACAGATGACTTCAAATTCCACATTCTTTCTCATTTGTCCAGAAACAGTCAGCATATGCTACCCCATCCACACACTCAGCTGCGGAGTTTGTTTCCATTTCCCCAAGAAAAGAGAAGAAATGTGTTACCTATCCTCTCTTTCCCCCAGTTTCTGTGAGCAACCTGTCCTTGCTGCTTATAAAGAGCACAATTTTAAAATGTTGTCTAGGTTAATACTATCTTCCCTAATTATCTTACCTTTGCCATTTTCTACTTTCTTCCCTATGTTCCCCCAAATTTTTCGCATATGCTAGTATTTATCTTGTTAAAAATAACAGGCCAAATGATGAAGGTTAATCAATCAGGTAACTGAAGTTCACAGAAATAATAATAAGCCATCTGGGTAATGTGTACCCTTGGTATGAAGGCATGAGAAAGACATTTTATCTCTCTGGTCTTTCTCTCCAAACTTAGCTGATTAAATCATGAGAAAAATAGCAGGCAAATCCTAACTGACAGATATTCTACAAAATACTTATCTAAGATGCTTGAAAATTATCAAGGTCATCATAAACAAGAAAAATCTGAGAAATTCAGCCAACAGTTGCTTAAGGAGACATGACAACAAAATATAATATGGTACTTTGCAATAGCAAAAAAAAGACAATAGTTAAAAAACTTAGGAAATCCAGATAAAATATGGACTTTAGTTAATCTATTACTAGCTATTTATTAATAGTGACAAATACAACACAGTGATGTAGGATATTAAAAAATGAGAAAACTGGGTGTGGGTTATATGAGAGTATCTCTGTTATCTTTGCAATTTTTTACCTAAATCAAATGACCCAGATAACCTCAATGATGTTATCACTCACCTAGAGCCAGACTTCTTGGAGTGTTAAGTCAGGTGGGCCTTAGGAAGCATCACTACAAACAAAGCTAGTGGAGGTGATGTAATGTCAACTGAGCTATTTCAAATTGTAAAAAATGATGCTGTTATAGTGCTGCACTCAATATGCCAGCAAATTTGGAAACCTCAGCAGTGGCCACAGGAAAAAGGGCAGTTTTCATTCCAATCCCAAAGAAGGGCAATGGCAAAGAATGCTCAAACTACTGCACAATTGCACTCATTTCACATACTAGCAAAGTAATACTCAAAATTCTCCAAGCCAGGCGTCAACAGTATGTGAACCAGGAACTTCCAGATGCTCAAACTGGATATAAAAGGGAGCGGAATCAGAGATCAAATTACCAACAGTCAATGGATCATAGAAAAAGAAAGAGAATTCCAGAAAAACATCTACTTCTGCTTCATTGACTATGCTAAAGTCTTTGGCTGTGTGAATCATAACAAACTATGGAAAATTCTTCAAGAGATGGGAATACCAGAAGCCTTATCTGTCTCTTGAGAAACCTGTATGCAGGTCAGGAAGCAACAGTTAGAACCGGACACAGAACAACAGACTGGTTCCAAATTGGGAAAGGAGTACGTCAAAGCTGTATATTGTCACCCTTCTTATTTAACTACTATGCATAGTACATCATGCAAAATGCCAGTCTGGATGAAGCACAAGCTGGAAGCAAGATTGCTGGGAGAAATGTCAATAACCTTAGGTATACAGATGACACCACTCTTATGGCAGAAAGTGAAGAGGAACTGAAGAGCCTCTTGATGAAAGTGAAAGAAGAGAGTGATAAAGTTGGTTTAAAATTCAACTTTCAAAAAACTAAGACCATGGCATCTGATCCCATCACATCATGCAAATAGATGGGGAAACAATGACGGACTTTATATTCTTTGGTTCCAAAATCACTGCAGATGTTGACTGCAGCCACAAAGTTAAAAGGTACTTATTCCTTGCAAGAAAAGCTATGACAAACCTAAACAGCATATTAAAAAACAGAGACATTACTTTTCCAACAAAGGTCCATATAGTCAAAGCTATGTTTTTTTTTTCCAGTAGTCATGTATGGATGTGAGAGTTGGACCATAAAGAAGCCTCAGTACCGAAGAATTGATGCTTTTGAACTGTGGTGCTTGAGTAGACTGTTGAGAGTCCCTTTAACTGCATAGAGATCAAACCAGTCAATTCTAAAGGAAATCAAGACTGAATATTCATTAGAAGGACTGATGCTGAAGCTGAAGCTCCAATGCTTTGGCCACCTGATGTGAAGAACCGACTCATGAGAAAAGACTGTGATGCTTGTAAAGATTGAAAGCAGGATGAAGAAGGGGATGACAGAGGGCTATATGGTTGGATGGCATCACCGACTCAGACGTGAGTCTGAGCAAGCTCGGGAAGACGGTGAGGGACAGGGAAGCCTGTCGTCCTGCTGTCCATGGGGTTGAAAAGAGCAACTGTTATCTTTGCAATTTTTTCCCTAAATAAAAATCTCTTCTAAAATGTAAAACTGAAAACAATAAATGTATTAAATTTAAACAATAACAATACCTCTCTCAATGCAGAGGAGCCCATTTTTACTACACCAAGCTTTTAATCCCACTCCATCATCTCAGCCACACAGCTGGAGTACATTTCCCAGCATCTCTCAGTTCAGTTCAGCCACTCAGTCGTGTACAAGTCTAGTCACATCTCTAGCAACACAAGTGACAATGTGGCTACTTATCACCAATGAAAAGTGAACAGAATTGATGTGTCATTTTAGTTCATAAAAGGTTAAGAAGCAGAACTGCCTTCTGCATGTTATATTTTCCCATCTATTATCTGAATATTAAGGGATCAGGGTTTCTAGAGGAGGACAGAGTGACTGAATTAAAGGTATGTTCCTATGTCCCCACTGCCTAGAAAGCTCTTCCGTCCTTTCACCATTATCACTCACTTTCATGGCTTCTACCAGTATTTATTCAACTGTGACTTTTTTTCATTGACACTTCTCCCCACCCCACAGTATTTTAAAATACAATTTCCCAACTCCTTTTCTCCCTCCTTGCTTAAAATTTCCCAAATCCACATCACTTTGTTTGATGTTATACTCTTTAAACACATATTTTTGTCTATGACAGTTTATTTACTCTTATACCCCCAGGAATTAGAATATGAGATCACAAAACATAAAGAACATAAAAACTTGCTAGATGGATTCTATTTTAGAGACAATAGATGAAATATATTCAAGCCACAAAAGAGATGAAAACACTTCTGAAGCTCATTAGGATAATTTTCTACCAGTTGATTAGCTCCTGCTGTAACTTCTCCTTGGGTTTCTTGAAAATTGGAGAATGACTGGTCTTATTTTCTACAGGTGATCTGAAATATGTCAGGTGCAGTGTTTAATGAACAACAGTGTGTGTCTATGACTATTAATATCCTAATCTATCAGTCTGAAAATGTTCCCTGATGGTAAATGAAGCCTCTGTGGATACCAATTTACTTTTGTCAAATAGTTGTACTAATTATTTAAACATTATGAATGATATCTATGTTCATTTTTCTATTTTCATGATGGTTCTAATCATCACAGATTCATCACAGATTCAAAGACATTGTTTTAATCACACCTTATTTTAGGCAATGTGATAGCATAATTAAAATAAAGATACACATGTATTTTTATATGTACTATATTTATATATGATGTTATATTACAATGATATACATGATGGTACTAATCTTTTACTTGAGTGTAGCATTATATATAAATATCTAAAAACTATGCAGAAATAAATTATATGCAAAGCATAATTATATATATTCCTACAGATAATAAATATAATTATATATATATTTACATATACTTGTATATATATATGGACATCCCAGCTGGTGCTAGTGGTAAAGAACCCGCCTGCCAAAGCAGGAGATGTAAGAGATGCATGTTCGATACCTGGTCAGGAAGATCCCTTGGTGGAGGGCACAGCAACCCACTCTAGTACTCTTGCCTGGAGAATCCCATGGACAGAGGAGCCTGGTGGGCTACAATCCATAGCAAAGAGTCAGACATGACTGAAGTGACTCAGCATGGCACAGCACAGGCATATGTATATTTATATATTACCTTGGTCTCAAGTAAAAGGTAATATGTAATTATAGTAAGATATATGAGAAATTATGTCTGCAACATTTTGTGACAGTATATGGATAGGGTACTTATTCATAAATGAAGTCAAAGAAATTCCAAGTGATGCCAGTTTAACAATCACTTGATAGTCTAGAAAATACCAGCGAGATGAATAACTTGGATAGGGTATTCCACATAGAAGGAACAATATATATAAAGATTTGAGGACATATAATAATATGAGGGAACAGACTTCCTTTTCTGGAAGGTATGATTTGGTTACAAAAGATTAACTCTTTTCTAAAAATAACAAGATGTTTGGCTACAAATGTAGCTGGAACTTGAGGAACTGTATCTCTGGAGACAGGAGCAACACTGAGGTCGGTCTATTCTGCTACTCTGCCTTTTTCTTCTAGGCATTTTTCAATTAGTCTGTAAAGCTCTGCAAGAAGTTCATGAGTAGAGAGCTGTGTACAAAGCACTAGGTAAGCAGAACTTTCAATAATTTCATGGATTCAAGGGAGGTCATGGTCAGTAAGGCATTAGGACTTCATGTGCTGAAGAAAAGGCGAGTCTGAGTTTAGCCCAATATTCTGCCTTGCTTTTCACCTTAAGGCATATATTGATCTATAGTCAACACTATATTAGAGCTAGGAAGTTTTGTAGAAAGTGTTGACCAAGATGTGAGAGGCATTGGCAAATACCTCAGACCTCCATTGGACCGACCAGATTACTCTACTCTTTGTATAAGGATGAATAAGACCTTACAAAGACAGAAATATAACCTCAAAATTGCTCAACTTTTGACTAGATAAAGGTGATATGTCCTTTTTGCATAGCAGAAACAAAAACATTTTTCTTTGGTGAAACATAAAACATTCTGAAATACAGGGTTTTTTGTTTTTTTTTTCCTTTTTCTTTTTTTAAAGCTAAGCTCACTAAGAATGATACATAAAGAATCAAGAGAAATATTTTAAAAATAGAAACAAACCTACCTTACTAGTATTGAATTTATCAGCATGGACTTTAAAATACCTGTGATTAATATGTTCAAGAAAATAGAAGGCACATTATAAAATGTCAGTAGCAGTGGAATTTGGAGAAGGCAATGGCACCCCACTCCAGTACTCTTGCCTGGAAAATCCCATGGACGGAGGAGCCTGGTGGGCTGCAGTCCATGGGGTCGCGAAGAGTCCGACACGACTGAGCGACTTCCCTTTCACTTTTCACTTTCATGCATTGGAGAAGGAAATGGCAACCCACTCCAGTGTTCTTGCCTGGAGAATCCCAGGGACGGGGGAGCCTGGTGGGTTGCCGTCTATGGGGTCACATAGAGTCGGACACGATTGAAGTGACTTAGCAGCAGCAGCAGCAGTGGAATCTAAAGGGAAACTTTTTTGAATAAATATTCTAGAACAACAACTGTAAACAGAACCACTATCTGATCCAGCAACCCCACTTTTGGGTTTATATCTGAAGGAAATGAAACCGGTATCTCAAAGATACTGTACTTTCATGACTATTCATGGTAGCCAAGACCTGGAAACAACCTACATTGATGGATGAGTAGGTAAAGAAAATGTTACACTATAGAATGTATATCTAATGTATATATACATATACTACAATATTATTCAGCTATAAAAAAAGCAAGAAAACCTAGCCATTTGTGACAGCATGAATAGTGAGGAAATTATGTTAAGTAAAAATAGTCAGAAAAAGACAAGTACTGCGTAATCCCATTTATATGTAGAATCTAAAACAGTCAAATTTACAGAAGCAGTGACCAGAGGGGTAGCTGCTGAAGACCTGGGTGGGGGTGGGGAGGGAGGGAGGAAATGAGATAATAGCAAAAAGTATGAAGTTTATAAGATGACTAAATTCTGTGGACCTAGTGTACAGCATAGTGACTATAGTTAATGATAGAGTATTGTTTACCTGAAATTCCTGAGAAAGTAGATCTTCAGTGTTTTACCACAAACCAAACATGGAGACTGTGACGTGATAGATATTAATTAAATTCATTGCAGTAATCATTTCACTAAAATATACTATATTGGATCATCATATTTTACCTTAATTGTATACAATATGCATTTGTCAATTTTACCTAAATGAACCTGGGAAAAAACCCCAGCAACTAGTATTAAAGACACAAAAGATATATTAACAGGAATTTAACAGAGGGAAACAACTGAAAACCATATGAGAAAATAGATTAGTAGACATTAACCAAGCTAAAGCAAAAAAAGAAAAAGGTACTTTTATCAAATACAAAATGTTCATCATTTACACACTTTACAAGAATATATCTAAACAACAAAAATAAACATTGGTCACATCAGAATTGACACTTTTAAGAGACAAAGGATTGAAAAAGGAATGGAAAAAAAAGATTAAACTGAAGAAGATTAAATTTCAACTCTAGATTGAGGGGGATTCTGTAAAATATCTGATTAATAATCTTTAAAATCATCATTAATAATTTTTAATCAGCATCATTTAAAGGGTCACTTGTTGAGAATTTAGCTAAGCTACTCCTTGGTATTGCTGTTTTGGCTGCAATTTTTTTAGCCAAGCTGCCCATTGTTCAGTCATTAAGTCATGTCTGACTCTTTGCGGCCCTATGGACTGTAGCCCACCAGGCTCCTCTATTTATGGGATTCTCTAGGCAAGAATACTGAAGTAGGGTGCCATTTCCTACTTGAGGGGATCTTCCCAACTCAGGTATTGAACTCACATCTCTTCTGTTTCCTGCATTGACAGGCGGGTTCTTTACCTCTAGCGCCACCTGGGAAACCCATGACTCCCTTAGAGCTACCAAAACCTTGCATTTTAGATTTGAATTGACCAACCCAGTCTTAGTCCAGGAACCAAAGCACTTTACTCAGGAACCTTAATAAAGTCATATGCTCCAGGTCTTCTCTCTCTGTTTGCACTCTGCCTTGACTCCCCATGTGGCCCCTCAAGGCACGGCAGAGAGCTATCCGCAGGGCCTGTGAGTAATAAACTTCTCTATCTCAATTTCCCTTGTGGTCAATTGTTAAAGCAGTCTCACTATCCAACACTCTGTAATCCACTTAACATGTGTTAATTTGAGAAATTCATAACATCATCTATAACAAGGGATATCTGAGAAACTGTGACAACAAAGAAGAGCCTAAAGATACATGTCCACAAAATGTAATGAGGTTTCATTAGCAGTGAGAAAATAATTAATGAAAAGCTGAGAAAATCTGAACAGAAGTATGAACCTCAGGGGAAAAAGTATCTTAACCCTCTCTACTGGATATAAAACAAAATTAAAACTATGCGTATGCATTTAAATATGCTGATAGAAACAGACACATACATGGACTGTGTGGAGATGACTGCCTGTGTGTAGACAGAGGATTGCCTACATAACCCACACAGCCTATGGTTCAAAGCTCATTGACTAATTTGCCAATGTTTAATCCAACATTCAGAAAACTAAGATCATGGCATCCAGTCCCATCACTTCAGGGCAAATAGATGGGGAAATAATTGAAACAGTGGCTGACTTTATTTTTCTGGGCTCCAAAATCACTGCAGGTGGGGATTGCAGACATGAAATTAAAAGACGCTTACTCCTTGGAAGGAAAGTTATGACCAACCTAGACAGCATATTAAAAAGCAGAGACATCACTTTGTCAACAAAGGTCCGTCTAGTCAAGGCTGTGGTTTTTCCAATGATCATGTATGGATGTGAGAGTTGGACTATAAAGAAAGTTGCTGCTTCTGCTAAGTCGCTTCAGTCGTGTCTGACTGTGCGACCCCATAGACAGCAGCCCACCAGTCTCCCCCTCCCTGGCATTCTCCAGGCAAGAATACTGGAGTGGGGTGCCATTTCCTTCTCCAATGCATGAAAGTGAAAAGTGAAAGTGAAGTTGCTCAGTCATGTCTGATTCCTAGCCACCCCATAGACTGCAGCCTACCAGGCCCCTCCGTCCATGGGATTTTCCAGGCAAGAGTACTGGAGTGGGGTGCCATTGCCTTCTCCAATAAAGAAAGCTGAGCACTGAAGAACTGATGCTTTTGAACTGTAGTGTTGGAGAAGACTCTTGAGAGTCCCTTGGACTGCAAGGAGATCCAACCAGTCCATCCTAAAGAAGATCAGTCCTCGGTGTTCATTGGAAGGACTGATCATGAAGCTGAAATTCCAATACTTTGGCCACCTAATGTGAAGAGCTGACTCATTTGAAAAGACCCTGATGCTGGGAAAGATTGAGGGCAGGAGGAGAAGGGGACGATAGAAGATGAGATGGTTGGATGGCATCACCGACTTGATGGACATGGGTTTGGGTAAACTCCAGGAATTGGTGATGGACAGGGAGGCCTGGCATGCTGCGGTTCATGGGGTTGCAAAGAGGTGGACACGACTGAGTGACTGAACTGAACTGAATCCAAGATAAGCCAGTGGATGACAAGACCTGAAACTGTGCAGTAGCTAGTGAGAAAGATTTTTCTTTCTGCTGATTTTGTTTTCAGGTTAACTTTTATGACATGAATTGTTGGTAGGCACATTGTGACTTGTATAAGATTTTTTGATATATGAAATCAACACAGAATTTCCAAGAAAATTTCTAGATGTACTTGCTGAACTATATCAGAATATATATAAAAAGAGAAAAAAAAAAAAAAGAGAGATGTCTGCACAGAGAGATGGGACTGTAGTGGCTCACAGGACCGCCTGTGCATTTACATTCACTGTGACAAGGAAGAATGAAGGTGAAAATGACTGTTACTAGGGACGACTGAGTACACTGAGATTACATGGAGTGTGGATGGCAGTGAAATAGAAAAGAATCTCATCACGGCGGTACGCACAAGGAGAAGAAAAAGAAATGCACTATAACATGAATATATATGAAACAGGATAAAAATATAATTATACACTTATTATCATAAATGTAGAGAGGTTTTGAGAAAGACTTCTTATCCCCTGACATTTGGTCTAAATCTTGATATTTAGACTAAATAATTGAATATCAGTTATAGTTTTTCAAATCATCTCAGCTATACACTGAATTTCCCAGTTGTCTCTTTTGATAATATTGATATGTCACTGAGCTCTGGCCAGTGCTTTGGTAGTGGATCTCATTGTGTAATTTCTGGGTCATTATTTTTAATTTTTTCAATTTTTGGCCACACCTCACAGCATGCAGGATCTTAGTTCTTTGAACAGAGGTTGAACCTGTGCCCCTTGCAAGGTAAGTGCAGAGTCTTATCCACTGGCTCCTCTCTCCATTGGATTTCCCAGGCAAGAATATTGGAGTGGGTTGCTATTTCCATCTTCCCAACTCAGGGACTGAAACACACATCTCCTGCATTGCAGCTGGATTCTTTATTGCTGAGCCAACAGTGAAGTCCTTCATTAACAATTCATTAGTAGGAATGTTTTATAAGTGAGAAAATTGAGATTTAGACATTATCTCCCCCAAATCAAAGTTGTTACCTAGCATAAACGACAGAGTTCACATACAAACCCTTTCTGTATCACTTCAAAATCTATAATTTTCTCTACATTTTTCAGAATTACTTATTTTGAAGTAAAACAATTATCTTTTTAAAGATGGACAATGATTGGTAAGTGGCAAACAGAAAAATGCTTAAAGTTAATTTTTATTGAGTAGTAATTCATTGATTCAATCCTATGCAGAAAATCATATGGTTAGACAAAATTCTTTTTTTATTCTGAAGCCAGGAAGAAAAGAGAATGAAATGTTAATTTACTGAAGTGTGAGTTGTACAGTTCAGTATGATATTTTCCTATTTCATTAAGTTAGGAGTTAAGTCTTGGGCAGCCATCTCTGAAGCACTTTACATAAAAATAACTGATGCACAAGGAACAAAAGAAACAGGCAGGAAGTCACTAGTTATTACTCTAGTTTTACCTCAGTTAGAATGAAAGTCAACTAATTGAATATTTTTCACTAGATAAAAAACATAAGCCTCACAGAAGTTTAAGAAATTACAAGGTATTCTGAAGCCTGTGTTTATACTGATTGGGGGCATTTTTATTACTATTCACAAAATGACATTAAAAAAGATTAATATATGAAGGCTGTTTGTAGCATCAGCAATTCCATTTTGAAAGTGTATTTTTTACAGGTCAAGAAAGCCATAAAGCATTGATTATTGAATATAAATAAATTGTGCTAGATAATTAACAATGAATCAAGGTCTCCAAATGGCTTTCACACACAGTAACACATTTATAAAGCTCTACAGTGTCCAGTAGAATTATAGATGTAGTAACATAATTCAATTTTTAAAAGTATAAATTAGATTGCAATTAACTTTCATTAAAATTCTTGAAACTTATTTTAACTGAAAAAAATCATGCCAGAAAAATGTAATAGGGCTATCAAGTATGCACAAAGCAACTGATTTTTTTTTTTTTTCCTGAGAGCCTATTACAGTGAAGATGTTATTGCCGCTATTGTAGAAATGTGTTAAGTGAAAGTGTTAGTAGCTTAGTCCTGTAGACTATGTGTGACCCCATGGACTATAGCCCGCCAGGCTCCTTTGTCCATGGGATTCTCTAGGCAAGAATACTGGAGTGGGTAGCCATTCCGCTCTCCAGAGGATCTTCCTGACTCAGGGATCGAACCTAGGTCTCCTGCACTGGGGACAGATTCTTTACCATATGAGTCACCAGGGAAGCCCAGAAGTGTGTAAGGGAATCTTTATTAGGAACATAACACAATTCTACTTTCCAATTTCTATTCCACTATCTCATTATTGCTTCTCAGTTTTTTACAATTTTAATGTTAATGTCACTAATTCTATTCTTTTTTAGTAAACATTAAGGCAAACTCCAATACTTTGGCCACCTGATGTAAAGAGTTGACTTATTTGAAAAGACCCTGATACTGGGAAAGATTGGGGGCAGGAGGAGAAGGGGGCGACAGAGGATGAAACAGTTAGATGGCATCACTGACTCAATGGACATGGGTTTGGGTAAACTCCGGGAGTTGGTGATGGACAGGGAGGCCTGGCGTCCTGCAGCTCATGGGGTCGCAAAGGGTCGGACACGACTGAGCAACTGAACTGAACTGAAAGCAAAAGCTGAAAACTATAATGAAACATATTGTAAAGGTGCTCTTCTACTGAGTGATAAAAAATACAAAGCTTACTTGTAAAACTATTGCCTGAATCACAGATATTCACATTTTTTAAACATTGTATTTTCACCCTAATATTATCTGTTTTTCAAGTATGGAGACACACCCTTTGTTCTGTGACTTAGTATATAAGTCCCAATAAAAACATGACTCCTATGAGGAAACTTTATAAAATTGACATGAGACGTGTTTATGTTAGAACTTACCACAGTGAGTGAGCAAATACAATGTCTCTTTACTCAATACAGTATCTTCTGAAAAGGGAGATATATTTTTCTTTAATAAATAAACCCACATAGAGTTTAAACAGCAAACTTTTAAATGTTCCATTATTTTAGTAAATATTCATTAAACGCCTTTTAAAATATTCTTCTGAGCAACAGGAACTACAAACATGCTTATTTTTGTTCTCAAGATGTCCAAAATCTTGCAAAGGACACAAATATGCAAAATTGACTGAAATTCAACATCACAATAGTTGTAAGTGAAGAATCAACAAATTCTAAGCAAAAAAAAAAAAAAAAAAGCAGGGGGGGATAAATCAATGAATTGAATCTAGGGAAGTTAGTAAAGACTTCACAGAAGTGACATTTGAACTCAGCTTTGAAAATGTATTAATGCAATTAAAAGCCATGTGTATAACAAGCTGAGGAAAACGAGTAAGTAAATCACTCATATGTTGTCAAATTGAATAATAGGCTGTCTTATAGTTTATCTTGGGATTAGGACGGCAAAAATGTGAGATGAAGAGATATAATAAAAAAATAAATTGATAATACTTGCATTTTTAAGACAAAAACTTTGTCATATTAATTCAAAGTTTTAAAATGATTATCATGATAGTTAAGACAAATATTACATGGATTCCCACTATGTATGATTAAAAAAACAAATGTTCTAAGAAATTAACCCAGACCTTACAAACCTTAATTTTTTGGCAGTGTGTATTGAGTATGTGCATGTTCATGTGTGTGGTTGGGTATCTGTTCACGTACTTCAGGCACTTGTGTGCATGTGAGCAAGTGGGTATGTAGAATAGTGTGTGTGTCACACAATGATGTGAGTACATGTATGATTGTGAGACGAGGCACATGTAACTGCATCTGCGAGTTATATACGGTGAGTTTGAATGTGGGCGCCTGTGTCATGTACAGGCAGACCCTGATACTGGGAAAGATTGGGAGCTTGTGTGTGTTGGTGACTTGTGTAGGTGTTGAGTGTGAACACCACTAATTATCTCTTTGGAATATCATGTTCCTGCAAAACAGAGTAGGATTAAGCCCAATGAGGAAAAGGGAAATCATTCAAAGAATTGAACCCAGGGTTCTGTATTTGAGCATATGCGTGTATACTCAATTGCTTCAGTCATGTTTGACTCTTTGCAACACTATGGACTGTTGCCTGCCAGGCTCCTCTCTCCATGGGATTTCCCAGGCAAGAATACTGGAATGGGCTGCCATTTCCTCTTCCAGGGGATCTTCCTGACCCAGGGATTGAAGCCACATCTCCTGTATTGCAAGTGGATTCTTTATCGCTGAGCCACTGGGGAAGCATAGGGCATGAATATCAAGTACATCTAATTAAAAAATATGGAGTATAGACTAAACACATGAAGTAGAAGTGTGAGATGATGCAAGTCTGAAATACTGAAATGGTACTGAGGATAAACTGTATAAATATAATCAAAAGTAAGTATGGATAAATGATTTCCCATATTTTGCATATTGGATACATGACAAAAATGTTTGAAATATCAAAAATCCAATTATTTGTCATAATAGTTCAGTGGGACACTAGGCTGCTTAAGCATAAGCCCTCGCTCTGCTAGGCTGCCATGCACATCTGGCTGTGCTTCTCAAAGTAAGATGCAAACACATCTCAGTTCTATGATGTAGTGCTAGCTGAAATGCATAGTCAAGTTACAAGGTTAAGGTACATCTTCCTGAAGCATTAATCTTATTTGAAGTTCTGGAAACTTCTGAAAATTCTTGAAATTTTGACCTGAAGTCCTAGAAGCTTAGGGGAAAATAAAAATCATTTATAGAAAAAAAGTACATGTTTATTCATTTGAGGTCACAGATATTGAATAGGTGATCATATATGTTACTAGACATAGTTCAGCTAGAAGGCAAAATCGAAATAGATTCCCAGTTTTGTGATTCATAGGAAAATGGTTTACCAGTCTGGAACTGTACGTGAGGCTATTCCAACAAGTCAGAGCCATATCACACAAACAACAGTGTCCACCCTGGAGGAAATTCTTTCATCATGTGTGTTTGGCCTGATTTATTGCTTCTCAATGGAGAGGCATTGGACTTCTCATAATGAGAACTCTGGAACTCTTGCCATCCATAGCCTTTTCAGGTCACCAAAATAGATTCAACTCTTGTTCTGGGCCTTCTAGCTTTAATCTTACTGCTTAGTTGTCACTTTTTCTTATGAGTTAAGACTCTACACAATGATCTCGATGATGACTCTGACTCTCCTTCCTTCACTACAGCATCACAGGGAATCACCTGCTGAAAGTGTCTCCTGAGTCAACCAGGTTACAACATTTTCTATGTAAATACTAGCCTCAGTCTGGGCCTGCTCATTGAAGACAAATGGTAAGAGCTTTTATATATAAATCCTTTAATTTATATTTTATTCAGGCTAAGGCTGGTTAAATTTTAATTTTTGCGCTATAACTAAGCAACCAATAGCAATAACCAATTTGTAGGGAAAGTGGCCTATATTTTTAAGCAATTCTTAAGTAGTAAATGTGAATATAGAGTACTTATGTTTGCTATAGCCATCCATAGGTTTTTAGATACAGCAAAAACTATGTTTTCTGATAATATTCTTAGAATTATTATTGTGGGGGTATAATTATCAATAATAATGAAATATTCTAAAGTTATGACTATACATATATGTACAAACACACACACATATATATGTGCAGAATACACAGTTTAAATTTTGCTACATATTTGATACATTTCACTAAGATACAGAGTGAAATCTATTTTTTTAAAACACTAAAACCAGTCTTTGAGTTCTCTAAATAGAATAAAGTACCATCTGTAGATGTACTATGTGTATAAATTCTTTCTAAGTCATTGATCTACTGACAGTCACATCTACATCTAACAGTCATGCAGGGAAGAACTTGCCAAGGAAAGACCATCTTCCTTCAAGCCTCAGTAGCACATGATTCAGCACAAAATGTAGGTCACAAGAATATCATTAAGATTGGACTGTAACATTTACTTTTCTTTTTTAAGCAACAGCCTTCGATTTCCTGCTCTGCTATTCTCTTTCACTCTGACAGTTTGGGTCTTTACTGCAAATCTGCATGTATTTATCACATAATAGTAAAGCTTACTTTTTTCTCCCATTACTCTGCTTCCTATACTGAATTTTTCTCATTTTGGACATAATTATGTTTCTTCCTGACAACTTTAATAAAAAAAAAATTATGCTGAATCCTAATTCTATTCAGGATGGACCATGCATGACCTGATGTATTACTTTTCAAGTATATCCACCTGAAAGTAAATTCACTATATTACAGAGTTATGTTTAAAGAAATATTAGAAAGATGGAAAGAAAAAGAAAAAAGATTAAAACCTTTTATATTGGCATGGATGAATGTCTGTGAGCATTAATTATTCCTCTTATATATTCATAATAAAACATCATATTTTATTAGCTGGGTTGAATTAATTTCCTATAACTAATTTTACATCAATGAATGGATTACTTGCCATTTCTATTGTCATTCCCTTGAATTTCTGTTGACTATTACTTTTCAAGAATTGTTTTATGAACAATCATGTAATCAGCTGATGTATATAGGGCTTTCATTTTATGTTTATAAAATACAAAGATAGGATAAGACATTGTGATATAGAGGGAAAGCTCTAGAATAAAAGTGAGAATAACTGGCTATACTGCTTGCTTTTGTAAAACTACTTGACCATAATCAATAGCCTAAAATTAGTTGGCTAGTTGAGAGTTACTGTGTGCCTCACACTATAAGTATCAGAGTCTGTTGCCCTGAGATAGAATGGAAAGTGGCAGACACTATGGCAAATCTTTCAGATTTGTCAATTTCCACCTTTGGAAGTTGTAAGCTTCATTAGCTTTGAGTAAGGTAATATGTGTAAAATTATAGGACACTATATGGCACATAGTAGGTACCATTTATATCTATCTCTCTACATATATTTCTGCTTTTTTAATATGAATAATTTTGTTGTTTTTGTACTTTTTTCTGAATATAATTGATTTATTTTTTAACCAAACTCTTTTGGAAGAAACATTGTTTTCATCAATGTATTATGTTAAAGTTCTATGGGAAGAATGAGAGGTTTTAAGAGTAATTTTGCAAGGAGATCAGGAGAGATTTGGCTGAAATAGGTAGAATCCAGGTGATTATTTACATACAGGGGAAGTTATCTCTGATGGTTTCAGAGATATCCAATATAGAATATTTTTCCAGATAAATTCTATGTACTCTGCAATGTGACATTTCCTTTTAACCTTAAGAAACATTAGTGATAAAAAAGAAATTAGAAAATGTTTGCAAGGTTGGGATTTCTTAAGGAAACTGACTAATAAACTCAAAATCGATTGAAGATCTAAATGTAAGACCAGAAACTATAAAACTCTTAGAGGAAAACATAGGCAGAACACTCCCCAACATAAATCACAGCAAGATCCTCTATGACCCAACTCCCAGAGTAATGGAAATAAAAGCAAAAATAAACAAATGGGACCTAATAAAACTTAGAAGCTTTTGCACAATGAAGAAAACTATAAGCAAGGTGAAAAGGCAGCCTTCAGAATGGGAGAAAATAATAGCAAATGATATAACTGACAAAGAATTAATCTCTAAAATAGATAAGCAGCTCATGCAGCTCAATACCTGAAAAATAAACGACTCAATCAAAAAATGGGCCAAAGAACTAAACAGACATTTCTCCAAAGAAGATATACAGATGGCTAACAAACACATGAAAAGATGCTCAACATCACTCATTATTAGAGAAATGCCAATCAAAACCACAATGAGGTACCATTATACACCAGTCAGGATGGCTGCTATCCAAAAGTCTACAAGCAATAAATGCTGGAGAGGGTGTGGAGAAAAGGGAACCCTCTTACACTGTTGGTGGGAATGCAAACTAGTACAGCCACTATGGAGAACAGTGTGGAGATTCCTTAAAAACCTGGAAATAGAACTGCCATATGACCCAGCAATCCCACTCCTGGGCATACACACTGAGGAAACCAGAATTGAGAGAGAAACATGTAACCCAATATTCATTGCAGCACTGTTTACAATATCTAGGACTTGAGGCAACATACATGTCCATTGGCAGATGAATGGATAAGGAAGTTGGGGTTCAGTTCAGTTCAGTTCAGTCGCTCAGTCATGTCTGACTCTTTGCAACCCCATGAATCACAGCATGCCAGGCCTCCCTGTCTATCACCAACTCCCGGAGTTTACTCAAACTCATGCCCGTCTAGTCGGTGAAGCCATCCAGCCATCTCATCCTCTGTGATGTCATCCAGCCATCTCATCCTCTGTCACCCCCTTCTCCTCCTGCCCCCAATCTCTCCCAGCATCAGGGTCTTTTCCAATGAGTCAACTCTTCTCATGAGGTGGCCAAAGTATTGGACTTTCAGCTTCAGCATCAGTCCATCCAATGAACATCCAGGACTGATCCCCTTTAGGATGGACTGGTTGGATCTCCTTGCAGTCCAAGAGACTCTCAAGAGTCTTCTCCAACACCACAGTTCAAAAGCATCAATTCAGTGCTCAGCTTTCTTCACAGTCCAAATCTCACATCCATACATGACCACTGGAAAAACCATAGCCTTGGCCAGATGGACCTTTGTTGGCAAAGTATTGTCTTTGCTTTTTACTATGCTATCTAGTTTGGTCATAACTTTCCTTCCAAGGAGTAAGCGTCTTTTAATTTCATGGCTGCAGTCACCATCTGCAGTGACATATACACAATGGAATATTACTCAGCTATAATAAAGAATGTATTTTAATCACTTCCAATGAGGTAGATGAAACTGTAGCCTATTACACAGAGTGAAGTAAGTCAGAAAGAGAAACACCAATACAGTATATTAACGCATATATATGAAATTTAGAAAGACAGTAACAACAACCTTATATGCAAGATAGCAAGAGACACAGATGTAAAGGACAGACTTTTGGACTCTACGGGAGAAGGTGAGGGTGGAATGATTTGAAAGAATATCGTTCAAACATGTATATTACCATATGTAAAACAGATGACCAGTTCAAGTTCAATGCATGAAGCAAGGCATTCAAAACTGGTGCTCTAGGACAACCCGGGGGGCGGGGGTGGGGAGGGAGGTAGGAGGAGAGCTCAGAATGGAGGGAAACATGTACAGCCATGGCTGATTCATGTCAATGTATGCCACAAACCACCACAAAATTGTAAAGTAATTAGTTTCCATTTAAAATAAATAAATTAATTTAAAATAAAATGCTTGCAAGTTTGGGATTTCTTAATGAAACCAATTAAGGGTTAAATGCTATGCATTTTGCTGCAAATCACATAGATGAATATATGAAATAAGAAATAGTATATGATATAGAAATATATGTATATAAATAATATGAAACAGAATATATGAAAAATAAGAATTTTGTTGATGTTTTTATGAAATATGTTAAAAAACAATCTCTTTACTTGGGTGATTTCTACCCCTGGATATTTTAGAATTTTACTGGAAAATATATAAGTACACATTGTCATGGTTAAGCACACGGTACTAAAGAAAGAGTATTAGCTAGTAGGTGGAAAAGTGGGTCACTGATTCTTGGCTGTACCAATTGCTGTCATCCCTTGGCCATGCTATTCATTATCTCTTGGCCTCAGTTTACTCTTTTGCAAAATTAGGATAATGAAAATATCTATCTCAAAGGATTGTTTTGATGATCAAATGTGGAAATATGCTCAAAGTCCCTAGAAGGATGATTGATACATATCAGGTATTCATAGTGTCTAATGAGAAACTCTATCTTAACAAAATCCATTCACACACCAAATCCTCATTTAAATATGGCAAACATGGCCATCAATGCCTGCATAGAAAGAAGAGTGACTATAAATATGATCAGAAATAACAATAACAATGGATTTGAGCAATGTAGGGTAATGACCATAATATATGTAGTAGAGTTTTTAAGCCATAAGAAAAAAAATAGTAATACACATTTGTTTGTTTGTTTACTAGCAAAATTATGGGTCTCTATGCTACCTGATTTTTTTTTTTTTCAGACTTTAAGTCAATCCTTCAGTGCTGACTTGGATGGAGCCAAGAATGGAATGGCAGTGGTCCTCTTTGAATTCAGAAGCAGATTTTATTGTAGACAACTTAATATGAATCAACAGGCAGAAGGAAAATAGTTAAAAAGTGAGGCAAAAAAGAGAGAGAAATACAGTACCCCACACTGGGAAAGGTGCTGCTGCTATTAACTGATTCCCCTTCTAAAAATTCACACAGAAGCCAATGTAGTGCTATCCCAAGTGAGAGGTGAAGGATCTGAGGTGTCTATGGAATTCCTGCATCAGTGTCCCCATATGGGAATTCCCCAACACCTTCACCCTGCCCCAGTGTGGACATGCCCATTCATCCAGAGAATGTCCTCTGGCAAGTCTTCTGCTGGTTTTGAAATTAAGAACTTGGCATCTGTTCTTATATCCAAGCAAGATGAATGTCTTGCAGGTTTCTTTCTCTTGCATTCATGGGGGAATTCTTTACCAGTGAGCCACCAGGGAAACCTCCATTCTTTAGAGAACACTGCATATCACAAACCCCCAAACTATGACTTTTTCCCCCTCTTTGGGAGTCCATATACAATATTTTGGCAACTCTGGTAATATTAAGCATCTGGGTGTTTTGTTTCTTTTCTTTTCTTTTCTTTGGAGAAGGCTGTGTGAGTGGAACTGAACCCAGGGTCATGGGATATCAGATTAAGAGCACAAAGTAAATGAGCAGGAGAAGGAAACCACAGCTCTTCTGTGAAACCAAGGAAAGAGTATAAAACTGGCTGCTTTTTTTGGATAGTGCAAGTAAAAAAATAATAATCAGAATAACAGGAAAGATGATACCAGGTTCCAGAGAATGCCTGTGGGAAGAAGAATGGAATTTGTGAGAGGGAGAAATCTGTTACAAGGACTTGGGAACTTGAAGATAGAAAGAAACAAGCTACTATATGGATTAGATAGATGTTGGGAAAAGTTCAATTTTGGATAATAATTGTGGTAGGATGTATGCCTGAGAAGTTTAAAGTTTAATATTGGAAATGATTAAAAGTGTCTGAGTCAAGAAAAAAAAAAGGAGCATTTAAAGCAAGGAACAATATGGGAAAGGAGTGGGGAAAATATGGGATTTAGCCATCTCTGAGGTTATGGAGTGTCTTGCCCAAAGAACTGTGTATTTGGAAGTCAAAATTATAAGTAGTTTCAGTAATAAAATAATTTGGAAAGGAATATTCTCTGTAGAGCTGCAAGTTTTAGAAATCAATTTCTGAGATTTAAATGATGCTATATATGAGAAAGTTGGGTTTGGGCAGAGAATTGTGTGGTTGCTTGCCAGAAGAGAATGTAAATCTGAAGTTAGAGGTGAAGTGTACTGAGGATTATTGTAGGAGCCGAAGTTGGAAGGCCTGAGATGGTGGGAACAGGGCTTAGAGCCAGGAAGAAAGCAAGATACAAGCCAGAGCTGAAAGAAGAGTGAACATGAGCCAAGCCGTTAGGAAGATAGCAGGGCGGAAGTTTCAGTGAGATGGAAAGGGACCCGAGATGAGACCCACATGTGGCATGAGAGATTACAGGATGGAAAGGGGTGGGAAAGCAACAAGCTACTACTATGCAATACACAGAAGTTTTGTTTTCCAAGAAGCAGAAATTAAAGATACATATCACAGAAGTTAAAAAAAGGGCAGACTTTTCTTTATTATATAAACTAGACATGCAGTAGCTAAATATAGAAGTCCAGTGTTCATTCATCACAGCTTTATTCTCCTTAATATTAGCATGATTTCCTGTCTTTTCATCATTATTTTTGTTTGTTTGTTTTTGGAGTGAAACCACTTTTAGCAACTTGAATTCTGTCTTTAAATCAGTAATATCACTGCAGTTAAATTTTTAAAAATGTACTGGATGATAGTTCAATGGAAAATCAGCTCTAGGGGAAAATGTTTTTTCCAGTAGTCATGTACTGATGTGAAAGCTGAACCATAAAGAAGGCTGAGCACCAAAGAATTGATATTTTCAAACTCTAGTGCTGGAGAAGACCCTTGAGAGTCCCTTGGACAGCAAAATCAAACCAGTCAATCCTAGAGGAAATCAACCCTGAATATTTAGTGGAAGGACTGATGCTGGAGCTAAAGCTCCAATACTTTGGCCACATGATGCAAAGAACTGACTCATTGGAAAAATCCCTGGTACTGGGAAAGATTGAGGGCAGGAGAAGGGGGCGACAGAGGATGATAGTTGGATGGCATCATTGACTCAATGGACATGAATTTGAGCAAACTCTGGCTGTTAGTGGAGGACAGGGAGGTCTGGCGTGCTGCAGTCCATGGGGTCACAAACAGTCGGACACAACTGAGCAACTAAACAACAATAACAAGAGGACAATGTTGGAATTATTTGGTCTCACCACTCATCTTTTCTTAAGGGAAAATGCATGCCTTAGAAGTTAAACACACCTGGATGAAAAGACCAAAAGAAGCCAAGTAACAATATATAAACAGGTATGAGAGAGAGAATGTTAGTCACTCAGTTGTATCCAACTTTTTACTACCCCAACGATTGTGGCCAGGCTCCTGTGTCTATGGAATTTTCCAGGCAAGAATACTTGAGTGAGTGGGTAGCCATTTCCTTCTCCAGGGGACTCTTCCCAACACAGGGGCTGAACTCCAGTCTCCTGCATTGCAGGCAGATACTTTACCATCTGAACCACAAGGGAAGTCCAAGAATACTGGAGTGAGTTGCCATTTCCTCCTCTAGGAGATCATCCTGACCCAAGGATCGAACGAACTCTCAACTCCTGTGTCTCCTGCATTGCAGGTGGATTTTTCTTAACTGCTGGGACATCAGGGAAACCCATAAATAGGTAATAACTATTTAAATACTTGTCTCAGTTTTGGAAAAAGTTTAATCTGAAAATTGACTGAGTTCATGATACCAACTTGAGCCTAAGTTACTGGTTCTATGGAAAAGATCTTCAGAACTTTTCTTGAAATATCTGTGTGAGTAGTATGTAGAGAGTCAGATGATCTTATCCATTTCAGAAACAAAAGGAGAGGGTGCATGATCCAGATAGTGGCCTGCTAGTAAAATAATCAATTTAAAACTTGTCTTTCATTGCTGGTGATGGCAGGACTTTAAGGGAGCAGGCAGAGCTGGATCAGATGTGGGAAATAATGTAGAATCTGAAAATTCCACAATAGGCAATTTGTTCATTCACTTATTTATTCACTTAATAAATATTTATGGAGCCTCCTTAGATGCTGAGCATTTCCTAAGTACTAAGGATGGATTCCTTGGAATTCAAGACAGAGACAGTCTCTGTTTGGGGGAACTTTGTAATTCTAGCAAAATCAACAAAATACAACAAAAAAAAAAGATACAAAGAACTGGTTCTAGCTATACAGAAAATGATTTGCTAGGGTGAAAGACTGATCGACATACTTCTTTGAGAAGAACAGATACGTAGCCTACTCTGAGGATGTGGAAGTTCAGTTGAGGTCTCAGTCCTAAGCCAGAAAGAATGTATGTGGAGAAAATGTTCCAGAGTGAAAATCAGGTTTAAGTGTGTTTCAGAGTAAAAGTTTGATGAGGTTTAGAATGGGAAAGAACCAAGGCAAGAGCAATCTAGTGACTGATGCTCGGGAGAGTATGACAAGACAAGATTTCATAAGAGTAAATAAGAGCCATGGGGACCTAGTGTAAAGAGCACCGTGTTCTACTTTATTATGAATTAACTGGGAAGCGTTTCTGAGTTTCAAGCCAGTAGACAATATGTACTTCTATTTGTAATAATTTGAGTATTTGATGACTAGCTAACAAATTCATCAAGCTGACAAAAACATTTCATTAAAAATGACAATTCATTTCAGAATATGAGTTAACTCATTTATGATAGTATTAACAATAAAGTAGCTCAATATCCTGAAAGATTTCACAAAATTAGAAGAAAAATGTTACCATTTCTTTTTTTTTTTTTTTTTTTTTTTTTGTTACCATTTCTTAAAATGATAATTTGATAATCACTTGTTATTTGCTGTGAAACCCCCTGTTCTGCTCTCTTTCTGAGGCAGACCCTTGCAAACTATATTTCCTGGATTCCTAGGAACCAGCTTTCAGTTAAATTCCACCTCTGGGAGGCTCTGACAGGAGATTTGAGGACAGAATATGAGGGGAAGCCAAGGTCCCCTCTCTCTCTCCACTTCAGATAGCATCTCTGACAGTGACTTCACCTCCCCTCAGAGAAGCCTTTGTGTGGATCTGAAATCTACAGGATAGTTAGAGATTCTGAGTTCTGATAATACCCACGCCTCTCTCTGAGTCTTGAGTTCTGTGCCTATAGGGATTTAGACTGTTACTAATTTCTATGTCTCACCATCTTTGCCCTTTCATCTTTTTGCAAATCTTGTAATCCAATTCTCCTGTTAAATCCCCTCTATTGAACTATCCAGGTTGATTTTGTTGTCTTATTTTTGCTTGTTTTCAGTTGCACCCTGAAACATTTAAGTTCATTTTCCCTATTCGGGTTGTTTCAATAAGATAGATTAATGGTTTAGCCAGTCATTTATGCTTGGTATAATGACTTACTTTTAAAGAGCATATAAAGTATTATTATCATAAGCAAATAATCTGTGTTTTACTTAATTCATTTTTATTTCTAGTGTTTCTAGTGCTAGGTATAGTTAGAAATGAACATTTTAGACAGAGTTCTTTGTAGAACTGAATTTTCAGCTGTGGAACTCATTGTTCTGGATGATTTAGGTCAATAATTTTGTGATGGAGATGAAAGTAGGATGGGAATCAGGCTCCTGTACTGTAACTATCGAGGTGTAGCAATACATACTTTCAGATAAATCTCCTGATATTTCATCACCATTGTGCTAGAACAAGTGTCTTCTTTAATATATGAGCTAGTATGGAAAGCTAAACACTTTAATGTCTCTCTTGCATGCTTTCATAACATTCTAGTTGTGGATTTTATCATACCTTCTAATCTTTTAAACCAAAGCAGTTAAATGGAAATGGTGTATTGAGTGGATTTGAAATGATAGGGATATTGAGTGTGCTGGTTGTAGCATAGAAGTGAAAGATTTTGAGAGGCTAGTAAAAACATTAAAGCACAGAGTAAGTATCTAGGTGAGGTAGGGATAGAGAGACCACCCTAGGAGAGAAAGGAAAATTGGGGAACACTTCAGATGATGTATGACCACCCAACATTTGTATTTACATTCATGTAACACTTGTCCTCTCAGGACCTGGGTGCAGGTATCATAAATCAGCTTTTTGTCACCAGCTTCTAGCTTGGGAAAGGATTATGGTGATCACAAATTATCTTTGCTGAACTACAAAAGAAGTAAGTCAGACAGAGAAATATTGTATGATATTGCTTACATATAGAATCTAAGATATATGATACAAACAAACTTATTTACAAAACAGAAACAGACTCATAGGCTTAGAGAATGAATTTATGGTTACTGGGCGCAGGGAGGGTGGGAAGAAAGGATAGTTAGGGAGTTTGGGATTGACATGTACACACTGCTCTATTTAAATTGAATAACCAACAAGGACCTACTTGATAGCACAGGAAACTCTGCCCAATATTATGTCATAAGATAATAGGGGAAATAATTTGAAAAAGAATAGATACTTGTATATGTATAAAGGACTCACTTTGCCATACACCTAAAACTATCATAATATTGTTCATCAACTATATTCCAATGTAAAGTAATAAAAAAAAATTAAAAATCAGAAAATTTCATATCCTTCCTTCCATCCTTTTAGTCTCTCTTCCTTCACTCATTCAGTTGTAAACTAATTTAAAAAAAAGTGTCAGTTGAAAAATATTTATGGTATTACCTAATCAAGTAGCTATAACTTTACTAGGAGACTCTAGAAATGTCTTGAAGGAAAAAAAAATGAAATTTTAGCATAAACAAAAGATAACATTTTTATTCACTGAAGGAATATATAAAGTTTTTGGTGACAGAAGATAAGACCCCTTGAAAAGTCATGCCTGCCCCATAACATTTAAATAAGACCTTGCTTGTGAGGGGGCTTCCCAGGTGGCGCTAGTGTTAAAGAACCCACCTGCCAATACAGGAGACATAAGAACCATGGGTCAGATCCCTGGGTCAGGAAGATCCCCTGGAGCAGGGCATGGCAACTCACTCCAGTATTTTTGCCTGGAGAATCCCCATGGACAAAAGAGCCTGGCAAGCCACAGTCCATAGGATCAGAAAGAATCAGACATGACTGAAGCAACTTAGCGCACGCAGATTTGTGAGGACAGTGTGGTTGTTGATACCAAATTATCTATGAATGGTAATAGATTGGAAAAACATCACAATGGGCATTAAACTCCCCAAAGCTGTGGAGATTATTATATTTCAAAAAGCAAGCTTAAATCTGGAAGATTGGGTAATGTAGAATACATAGACAAAAGCCCTTTACTTTTATAAAATATTCAAATACTCATCTAATTGATCATTTTTGCTTTCACATGTATTATTATTATAATCTTAGGATGTTTTTCCCTATAAATATCTGGAATTATCCTAACAAAGGCAGAGGAAGTTTTGGTATATAATGTAAATTATATTACTTCACTAAGTAATGGAAGCAGCTGTTTAATGGTCAGAAAATGACTTTAAACTCATAATTACCACAAAACATTGATTTAGTAAGCCATACATATCATATTCTTATTAATTCATGAATCTAATAGTAAAAATTGAAAGTCTTAGCTTTAACATGAGTTGATCTGACACATTTTTAACAAATCATGTAGTTCATTTCATTAACAAGCTTATTTATCTCTATTGAAGTTTTTCATCATAAGGCTTATACTTTGAAAAATGTGTACATGCTAAATGTGTATGCTTAAATGTACATAAGAAATGCCCTGTTTTCTTCAAGCAAGTATTCCTCTCCCATAGTAACACAGTTTTAAATAAACTCAAAGAAATTCAGTAAATCTATTAAAGATGTTTTATTTCTAAGCTTTTAATTTTATTCCACAAAATCATCCTGTTTTTAATAAAAGCAATTTCCTCATGGCTCTAACAGAGCTATGTTCTTCTTCCAGATTTGTCTTAACATTGCTGTTACACTACTAAAAGAACATTTGAATCTCCATTTATAAAGGCTCCTACTTTTTGGCTCAGGTTCTGAGTTTGTGCATTTTGAAAATAGAAGTACTTTATAGAGTCCTTTGATATCTTTTCATCAAAGAAATGAAGGAAGACCTATTCATTTTTATTTTTACTTTGACTCATATTTTTCAGCATTAGAACTGGGTTAAGCTCCTTGTCATGTTATATAACAGGAATATCTTGTCATATCCTGACATCTTGTCACCTAAACAATGACTCATGGTCCTGGGGAGCTTTCAGTGAAAGGTTCTGGCAATTATCAAATGTCTCAGCTCTTCCTTTGGCATTTCACAAAGCTAAAAATCCATTTGATATATTGTCTGCATTTTTGCAGAAAATATTGCCCTAAACAATCATTCACAGCCTATCTGAGGGCTTCCATAAGCTTACATAGGATAAGCATACTATTCCACATGCTTCTAGTTAAAATATATTTAAAATCAGAATATGTTTTCCCTGACTAAGGATTCAAAGAATATATTAAAGTGCTGTCTTCTGTAAACAGAAAATACTAAAATACTGAGACGTGAGGGGGTCGGATACATGGTTACCTAGAAGAGCATTCTAGGCAAAAGTGACCATTACCCAGCCTAACAAAGACAACTAGTGAGGCTTATATAGCTGCAGCAGAGTGAACAAGGTAGGAATGAAGTAAGAGTGTCGGGAGAAGCCAAGAACACACAAGTCACTGTAGGGAGGAAACAAAGACACCATGGACTTCATTCTTAGGGAGGTGAGAAGTCATTAGAAGAATTTAGTGAAAGTCTGCTACTCATTTCTTCAATGAATATAAACATCCTAATGTGATCAGCAGCTGCTCTAGATGCTGGGATAGATCAGTATACACATTAAACTGCTACTTACTTCATATAGCTTGTAGTTTTTGAGGGGGTGTATCTGGCCCCATCACTTCATGGGAAATAGATGGGGAGACAGTGGAAACAGTGTCAGACTTTATTTTTTGGGCTCCAAAATCACTGCAGATTGTGATTGCAACCATGAAATTAAAAGACGGTTACTCCTTGGAAGGAAAGTTATGACCAACCTAGATAGCATATTAAAAAGCAAAGACATTACTTTGCCAACAAAGGTCTGTCTGGTCAAGGCTATGGTTTTTCCACTGGTCATGTATGGATGTTAGAGTTGGACTGTGAAGAAAGCTGAGTGCCAAAGAATTGATACTTTTGAACTGTGGTGTTGAAGAAGACTCTTGAGAGTCCCTTGGACTGCAAGGAGATCCAACCAGTCCATCCTGAAGGAGATCAGTTCTGGGTGTTCATTGGAAGGACTGATGCTGAAGCTGAAACTTCAGTACTTTGGCCACCTCATGCGAAGAGTTGACTCACTGGAGAAGACCCTGATGCTGGGAGGGATTGGGGGCAGGAGGAGAAGGGGATGACAGAGGATGAGATGGCTGGATGGCATCACCGACTCAATGGACATGGGTTTGAGTAAACTCCGGGAGTTGGTGATGGATAGGGAGGCCTGGTGCTGCGATTCATGGGGTCGCAAAGAGTCGGACACGATTGAGCGATTGAACTGAACTGAACTGAAAGATTACTTAGTTTTCCCTGGTGGCTCAGAGGTTAAAGTGTCTGCCTCCAATGCAGGAGACCAGGGTTCAATCCCCGGGTCAGGAAGATCCCCTGGAGAAGGAAATGGCAACCCACTCCAGTATTCTTGCCTGGATAATCCCACGGACAGAGGAGCCCGGTAGGCTACAGTCCACGGACGGGGTCGCAAAGAGTTGGACACGACTGAGCAATTTCACTCACTCAAAGATTACTTAGTCAATAGACCGATGCTGAGCAAACATCTCATATATGAAGGTGATACATGCTATGGAGAAAAATAAGACAAGAGAAAGTGGCTAGGGAATTAATTCTATGGTGAGAGGGTGTTGTTTTATGTACATTTGTGGGATATGACTGGTATTTTTGTACCACTCTACATGATGAATAGAAGGGAGACTTTAGGGAGGCATAATTAGAAGCAAAGAAACCAGTTAGAAAGTCATTACAATAACGAAGGAAAGAGCTGAGTTTGGTTTTAACACTGGAAGTGAAGGTAGAGATGGCAAAATACGGTGGGATTCAGGACTGATTTCAGAGGGTTGTTGGCCAGTATTATGGACAGCTATATGTATATGAGGGAGAGAAAAAGGGAATCAAGTATGATTCTAAGAATTATACCTAAGCAACTGAAACAGTTGAATTGCATTGAAGGGTGGGTTGAGGAAGGGAAAGTCTAGTGCAGCACATGGAAGTAAGAGTTGGACCATAAAGAAGGTTGAGAACTGAAAAATTGATGCTTTCAAATTGTGGTGCTGGAGAAGACTCTTGAAAGTTACTTGGACAGCAAGGAGATCAAACTAATTTCCTAAAGGAAATCAACCCTGAATATCCATTGGAAGGACTGATACTGAAGTTGAAACTCCAATACTTTGGCCACCTAATGTGAAGAGTCAACTCATTGGAAAAGACACTGATGCTGGGAAAGACTGAGGGCAGGAGGAGAAGGAGACAAAGGATGAGATGGATGGATGGCATCATTGATTCAATGGACATTAGTTAGAGCAAACTCTGGCAGATAGTGAAGGACAGGGAAGCCTGGTGTGCTGCAGTCAATGGGTGTTGCAAAGAGTTGGACACGACTGAGCAAGTGAACGAGAGCAGCAAATGGAGATTACACTATAGAACTCTAGGCAGAAAGGGACTTAACAGGCCAGTGTGTATCGGAAGGGCTTAAATTTAAGAGCTATATTGAGTCTCTAGGAATGACTCCTAAAACTATTGGGAGATTACCTATTTATATTTGTTGTGAGGAAATATTCTTTTTTCAATCATTGCTGTAATAAAAAATTCTGCCCCTGTTTTAACTAGCACAACTGCCTTGGTTTCTAGAAGCTGAAGAACAGAACATGCTTAGATGCAAAACAGTGATTAGGAAGCCAGATGGAGAAGCCATAGCCAATGCTGTTGACCTACCCATGCTATTGCACACTCATGAAGCTGAAGAAGAGCATATTGCAGGCAAGAATATTATGCTTTAATAACACTCAGTGGAAACAGAAGCAGCCAACAAGGATTAAAAGATGGCCTGAGTTATCAAAATCTGTTTTATACTCAGGGGCCTGACAATCTTGAGCTTGTCACTTTTCCATCTAGAAAAATAAAATGATTGCATGGAGCTGTGGTAATCAATGCAGACTATTTGTACCATGTGTTTGTCGAGCACAGTGGAATAGGAAATATTTGTAGCATGTTAAATTTGAGGAGGCTGTTGATACTCTGGAAATTTAATATAGAGTTTACTATATAAACCTGCTAATCAAAGAAATGCGAGAAGCCCAGGTAAATATTAGGAAAAGATAATTTATAGACAAGTAAACAAACCCTCATGTCCTTGCTCCTAGCACCCAATCTTAAGAGGCTTTATTTCTGTCTGAATGGACAGTTTGTGATGTACACAAACTCTTTTATCCTCTTACTTTTATCCCTTACATCTTAGTAAAGTGATGTGAATATAAATATTCATATTTATTAATTCTATTTCATAAAGAAGAGTTAAAACAGGGATAACAATTGATTTGTGTATGTCTGTGCTTCATATTGTCTCTTTGAACTTTTGTGATATATTTGGAAGTGAGACTGTGGGTGAATGTTATCCCAGAACCCTAAAATTATGAAATTGAATAGGTAGGTGGAACTGAGGGGGAAGAGTATGAGAAATCAATAAAGGAATCCCCATGTTAAAGTCACCTTTGTTTTATTCTCTATTAGTGTCGACACTTTCTAAAGCTTTGAATAAGTGTAGAGGAGAGAGGGAAAGCATGTGAAATAAATTATACAGCAACTTAAATATTCAACTACAGATGAATGGTATCATAAAATTCTCTTTGCTATCATTTCCCTCTATGAAAAGTCACTAGCTATTTTACATAATATCTTCCACTTCTTTGTGTAGAAATATCCCAGATCAATGAGCATAATTCATAGAGAAATGAGAAACTGCAAAGTGCTTTTCTGTTAGATAACTTTCTTCTTAATATTTTCTATAGGTACTATTTTCTTACTGCACACAGTGAATTAAAACATTAATTATAGGTGTTGGTTAACATTTTATTTTGGCTAGCAAAGACATTTGTAAAGTAAAAGATCCCACTATGTCTGAAATAATTGGTTTGACATGACAGAGAAAAGTATGGTCCTTAGAAACATGTCTGAATTAGGCATCACTCAATGTATTAATCCTAATTGGTTCACCTCCTGCTGATACTTATAGGCTTCAGACTTTCCTGAATTTCAGCAACTAGGATTTTCAAATGTAAATATATTCCTTTACTTGGAAACTTGTTTCTAGGAAAAGCATGTTCATATTTCAGGATTAGACAATAAGGAGAGAAAGTGAGAGCATCTCTGAAAAAATAATTATCAGATAATCCTGCACAACAGGCATAATCCTGTTACATCCACAGGGAGCAGGATGGATGATATCCCTCCTGTTTGCCTTTTATGGTTGCAAACAGCATACTGTATTTTATTTTTCCCCTGTATATTATGAAATATTACAAATGCATATAAAGAATTAAGCACTATAGAAGAATGATAATCTTTATAATCATTTTCTGTAATTTTATGTTATGGAGAATTGTAATATTCCAGGCTTGAAATGAGAAGGGAGATGATTGGCAGAGAGTAAAAGACAAAAATGTCAAACGATGCAATTTCTTTAGCATATTTTACATTTGCAGTGGATATATGTGGAATATCTGTGAACAAATATACCTAAGAATACCAGAGGTTTATTTAAAATATACTCTAAAAGCAACCGTGTTGAAATTAGACCAAAGAAAATAAAAGAAGTCTGTCTATCTTTTTTTAAAACAGGAAAATTTACTCATTTTTTTTTTCAGGCAAACTCAGTATTGGTTTAATGGATGTTTCCTGCAGACACATGATGTTGAATGAATTGGCCTCTGTTGCTTGATGAGGATCTGCCACGCTACAGGTCTCTATAAAATACATCACAGTACACCATGTATTAGTGTTCCTGAATCTAATTCCACTTATATTTGACATATTCTAGTTACCTATAAAACAAATGTACTTTATTATTTTCTTTATTATTCAGCTTTTGCTACTATGGTCTGCTAAAAGCTGGAAGTGTAGAATATAAATACAAAATTATTCTAAGAGCTAATCTATATTCTGACAGCTGTTCATAGTACTTGTCGATTCATCCTCAGGGTTGCAGAGAATCAGTGATTTGTAACTCCCCATTTGGGAACCTATTTTATGCTATGCAGCTCTCTCATCACTTTGCATTTTATGCCTTTAATCACTTATTTTTTTTCTACCATCATTCTGTGAACCCCAGTTCTATAAACCAAAGACATGGTAAAGTCCTCCTTGGAGGAATCACCTTAACTAATTCCTTGTAAACTCATTTCTATTGTCCAGATTCTCAGTTAACAGGCCAAGCAACTATCTAGCTTTGTTTAATTGATAACTTTCCAAAATAATTGTAAATCAGATACAATAACTAGGGACTCACTGCCTTGGATACAAACCAGGTTGGGACACCCACTAAATAAATAAGGCTGGTTCATGCATGCCTGCCTGCTAAGTAGCTTCAGTCATGTCTGACTCTTAGCTAAACTTTGGACTGTAGCCCACCAAGCTTCTCTATCCATGAGGATTCTCCAGGCAAGAATACTAGAGTGGATTGTCATGCCCTCATCCAGGGGATCTTCATCACCCAGGGACTGAACTCATGTTTCTGGCTTCTCCTGCATTGGCAGGAAGATTCTTTATGACTAGCACCACCTGAGAAGCCCAGGCTGGTTCACACTATTGTCTAAATTGATGCTAAAGAGCAAAGTGCTAGGGTTTCCATTGTTCCTGTCTTTTTTCTATGCTGACTATGGGCAATTCTCTCACAAAACTTGTAAATCTACCATCCCTAGCTACAGAATCAGTGTGCCTCTTTCTGCAACGTGTGATACACATGAGAAGTTGGCTACAATCCAAAGAAGTGCAGGCAATAGCAACTGCAATAGAGGAAATGACCTAAGAACAGGCAAAACAGTTTGATTGTTTAAATCTTAGAAAGTCAATATATAAATACTTGTCTCACATTTCTAAAAAATAAATACAAAAATATTTAACAATAAAAGATAACTTTAACAAGCTGTATTATTTGTTTTCCCTCAGAAATGTTCAGAAACTTTGATCTAGCAAAGAACAAAGGCATTACTAAATAAGCACTGAAATCTGAAAAGCACATGAAAATGATGTTCTCTTAGCCTGGATATTAGTGATTATTTCCTTGTCAAATTCCTCAGAATCTCTGCTTGATAGTCTGTGAACTCTGCAGGTAAATTCAGTCTTAAGGCTAGCTCTGTTCCTGGATCGTCATCATCACTAGCCCCCCAACATGTCTTGAACATGTAAACATATACACATGCACGCACACACACACACACACACTAAAATGGCTAAAATCATTCAAAATATCAAGAATAGGTATAGAAATTGAGAGTTTCTTTTAATACAGTTGGGCTTATGTATGAGCTAATATAACCAATAAAATTCCAAGTCTTTGCTAGGAGTGGGAAAAGATTAGCAGTCATATCAGTTATTTTGCATAAAATCAATAGCCATAACTGTCAAGTAGAAAGATTCTTGATTTAGAGAATAATCCTCCATTTCAGTCAAGCTTAAAAAATATGACTATTAGAAGTACCATTTTAAAAGTTAAAGATTATAACTCTAGAACTTTTAAGTCCAATCCAGTAGTCACTAGCTATGTGTGTTGCTTTAAACTTATATTTTAAACAATATCAAATAATATTAAAAAGTTAATTCCCCAGTCACACTAGTCTTTTCAATGTTCAATATTTTCATATAACTAGTGGCTGCCATATAGGAAGGCAGAGGTATAGAACATTTCCATTATTACAGACAGTTTCATTGGACAACACTGTTATAGAAAATTAATTTGAAGAAAAATCATAGAGCCAAACTTCCTAATGCTTAGCATCAAGACTGTGGAGTTGTAAATCCAGAGTGGAACAGAGAGAAATATCAGTTCTAAAATCTAATTGCTAGTTATTTAGACTGCATTGATGAGATGCTTGAAGCTGATATAGTTAGAAGATTCTTCATAGTATTAGACAATTCATGGTTTGTGTTTCTATTGTCTTTGGCATAAAGATCCCCAAGAGGGAAACTGGACATTCCACAATAAGAAAGTGGCATTTCCTATCATTTGTGAACTTAGGAAGAAAGAGAGAGGAGAATATAAAATTTGCAACACCTTATCAAAAAGCCTAACATAACAAGTTGTTTGGTAGCATAATATAGCTGTAAAATATAATTTTTCTCACGTAAGAAGCAATAGAAGTACTGGGAACATGGAGTCTGTTAAGAAGACAGCAGTCATTTTCTGAAAACCAATAAAGATGGTTTTCAGAACCATATAAAGAGAAAAAAAGATTGAAGCAGGTATGCAAAGTATGTAATGACAAACAACTAGCATATATTGAGATCTTACAATGTACAAGGGCTTCCCTGGCAACTCAGCTGGTAAAGAATCCACCTGCAATGCAGGAGACTGGGAATCTATCCCTGCCTGGTTCAGAAGATCCCCTGGAAGATGGCATGGCAACCCTCTCCAGTATCCCTGCCTGGAGAATCCCCGTGGACAGAGGAGACTGGCAGGCTCCTGTCCGTGGGGTCGCAAAGAGGCAAACACGACTGAGCGATTAAGGACGCACAGTCAGTGTTATTTACATTTTACAATGATCTGCAATATAGGCACAATTATTATTTGCATATTAAAGTGAAGAAAGTAGATACTAAAATTTAAGTTACTTACCCATTATAAAACAGTTAGATTAAAACCCAAATATGGCTCTAGAGAAATGACTCATCCCACTTTTGCTCACAATTAAATCCTTGTTGTGTACTATTGCTCTATGCTGAAAATAATTACTCAAATATAAGCTACACAGCTCTGAGATTTGTTCACCTTTATTCATCTGTTTTGGAGAAGGAAATGGCAACTCCATGCCAGTATTCTTGCCTAGAGAATTCCTTGGATAGAGGAGCCTGCTGGGCTGCCTTCTATGCGGTCGCAGAGTCGGACACGACTGAAGCAAGGCAGCAGCCGCAGCAGCTTTCATCTATTTATATACATAGTCATCACTGGACTTCGTATGTGAGATTATTGGATCTATTTTGTCAACCAAAATATGGTATTTTTGGCACTTTCTAAATCTCATAACTGTAAAAGTTCTCAATTTTATTATCCATGAATTAACCTACCATCAGTTCAGTTCAGTTCAGTCCTCAGTCGTATCTGACTCTTTGCGACCCCATGAACTGCAGCACGCCAGGCCTCCCTGTCCATCATAAACTCCCAGAGTCCACCAAAACCCATGTCCATTGTGTCGGTGATGCCATCCAACCATCTCATCCTCTGTCGTCCCCTTCTCCTCCTGCCCTCAGTCTTTCCCGGCATCAGGGTCTTTTCAGATGAGTCAGCTCTCCGCATCAGGTGACCAAAGCATTGGAGTTTCAGCTTCAACCAGTCCCTCCAATGAACACCCAGGACTGATCTTTAGGATGGACTGGTTGGATCTCCTTGCAGTCCAAGGGACTCTCAAGAGTCTTCTCCAACACCACAGTTCAAAAGTATCAATTCTTCAGCTCTCAGCTTTCTTTACAGTCTAACTCTCACATCCATACATGACCACTGGAAAAAACATAGCCTTGACTAGACAGACCTTTGTTGGCAAAGTAATTTCTCTGCTTTTTAATATGCTGTCTAGGTTGGTCATAACTTTCTTTCCAAGGAGCAACTGTCTTTTAATTTCATGGTTGCAATCACCATCTGTAGTGATTTTGGAGCCCAGAAAAATAAAGTCTGACACTGTTTCCATTGTTTCCCCATCTATTTCCCATGAAGAGGTGGAACCAGATGCCATGATCTTAGTTTTCTGAATGTTGAGCTTTAAGCCAACTTTTTCACTCCCCTCTTTCACTTTCATCAAGAGGGTCTTTAGTTCCTCTTCACTTTCTGCCCTAAGGGTGGTGTCATCTGCATATCTGAGGTTATTGATATTTCTCCTGGCAATTTTGATTCCAGCTTGTGCTTCTTCCAGCTCAGCGTTTCTCATGATGTACTCTGCATATAAGTTAAATAAACAGGGTGACAATATACAGCCTTGACGTACTCCTTTTCCTATTTGGAACCAGTCTGTTGTTCCATGTCCATTTCTAACTGTTGCTTCCTGACCTGCAAACAGGTTTCTCAAGAGGCAGATCAGGTGGTCTGGTAACCTACCATTCAATTCAGTTCAGTTCAGTCACTCAGTCGTGTCCGACTCTTTGTGACCCCATGAACCTATCATAGTGATTAATAAAACCTAGCACTTATCATTTTATTTGAATTATCTAACTTTAAACTATCATGTCTTAATTTTTGCTTACTCTTCCATCATCATACAAATATATTTCACCATTTAAAAAGTAACTACTGAAATCCAAAACAGCTTCTTCATTCTTATGCACACTTTTTTCATTCCTTTAGAGCCAATTATTTTAACCTCTATATTAAATATGACTGATATACAAAAAGTTGTACATATTTAATATGTACAACTTAATGAGTTTGGAGATAAACCAAATCATCACCATAATCTACACCATAAACATATCCATCAATTCCAAAATTTCTTCCCACCCTCTTTATTTATTTATTATTATTTTGTGATAAGAACACTTCACATAAGAACTACCCTCTTAGAAATGTGGATGATACAAATGCTTTCTATTCTTCCTAGCATCTGAACAACATCCATTCTAGAAATTATTACACTCAGTTTATTATGTACAGCATGCACCTAGCAAAGAATGGGTGGTTTGATCAAGTAAGAAATTAATTTGAACATAATTACCAATTTTAATATCATTTTCTCTCAAAACTACCTTAGCCTACTCCTTAGATTTAATTTGAATAACATTAATTTTTAACAAAAATTTTTGTCTTATTATATCAGTTCAGTTTTTTGAAGTATTATTAAACTCGTATGAAGTTGATGCAGTTTGGATCTCTTATTCTAACATTTTTCTCAATCTTAATCTGGCATGTACTTATCAGTAGAACTTTCAAACCTTTAATTAGATTTTAGTTTACATGCCATTCTTAGGAATGTTACTGAGTTTCCAATTTTAGCCTTAACTTGTACATGCTAAACCTTTCTGATAACATGAAAGGTATTTGCAAAACTTTCCTTCCATATATATTTTTATACTTTGATCATATATGTCATCTTGCTTAAAACTATTTTAGTCTATTTTATTTAGATGATAAAATATGTTCCAGAGTTTTAGCATATTTAAAATAAATTTATTCAGAAAATGTGTCGTGACTTTTCTTGCCCTCTATAAGGAAATAGACAAAGCACTGTTCAAAAATAATGGAAAATATATTAAAAAATCATCCAATATTGAACACTTGACCATAGTTATGAATTCAGTTGTTACAGTGGATAGAGTCAATATCAGTAGGCAGAGATTATCAAGAAATTGAATCATTATTATTAGATATCAATTATAAATTAAGCTCACTGGTCAGAAAAATATGTAAAATCCCAGGGCTATAAGACTCCAGAAATTCTAAAATGGAAAGAATAAGATCATGCTTAATATACTTATAAATATTCTTTCTTCCAAGAAATAGATACATCAAAGTAAATACTACTAGGATTTAATCTCAAAGAATGTATTTTATAATGATTCAAATGTTTACTGTAGGTCTGAACTTTAGAGTACTATTACTAATTACTTTCTTCATTTTATACATTCATGAAATTCATATTCAGTAACTGTTATTAAAGTACCAACTACACATAATCTAAAGTCTGAGATTCAAATTTATACAAATACGTAAGGATTATTTAATGTCATATGAGTTCAGAGCAGTAAAATAAATTTTTTCAATAATCATGACTTATTAACTGCAAATATACCTGATTAGAAGTCCCATTAAATAGTCTTTGCAAAAAGTTTTCAATGAAGGAATGTAAGTTCAATGTGGACAGGATATTTTTGTTTCACTAATATATAACCGAAAACCAATACATCATGGCAGTAAGGTATATACTAAAGACATACTAGGATGAATAGATGAAAAAAGGAAAATTGAGAGTGAAACAATGAAGAGCTGCAAATATTCTATTGGAAAAGAGAAAAATCACCCTTGAACATTGTATTTTTATATTAAATATATATATATATATGGAACACTGCTGCACTTGATGGTTTGAGAGCATGATTTTTAACTCAAAGACATCAAACTTTAATACACTACTCTCCACAGGAATTATGCACTCTGATATTGTTTAATTATTCAAACTAGAAGTCAAAACTTGGATTATATATTGTTTTTATATTGAGCTTTTCTATTTAGAAACAAAAACAATTTCATTTTATCTCCAACCTTGGGCATAGTTTTTATTTTTATGCAAGCTGTACATTTGTTACCATTCTTGGACTTACAGATTTTAGAACTGATTTTTATAAATATTGATTTAGAAAGGAAATTAATACTAATATTTATATAGAATGTTGGGGTAGTTCAACATTATATAAACACTTTATTGCAGTACAGCTTGTTTAGAATTAGATGACTGAGAGGATATCAATATAAAATAATGGAACTCCTCATTGTAGGTATCAGCAGCTTAGCATATCTGATTGCTTCTCTTTCACTGAAAATACTTTAGAATCACAGAAAGAAATGGAAAGACGTGGTAATCCTGGAGACTGAGCCTACTGACTAGTATTCCCATGACAGAATCCAGGAGAAATTTTCAGTAACTAAATTATTGATGGCACTGTATAGAAGGAAAGCAGAACCATGTGGGGAAGAAACTGCCCATCCCTACCCTACACTGTCCCTCCCAGAAGAACAAAGAAATGACCACTCCTACCAAATTGGGCCTGTTTCCTGAGAATCACAAAGTCACATCTGACATTCTTCTTTTCCTTTTATGTAGCAATGGCTATCATGAATCCCTCTTAACATGGCCACAGATTAGCAATTAACCACCACATCTAGATGTAATCTAAACATAGCTAATTTCATATAAATTCAAATGCACAATTATATGATGAACAGTAACTATCTGTTATGACCATGAAACAATAGTCTTTAACTATAGGAAAATGATAGCCATGTTAACACAGCAAAGAGAAGTATGTGTGGCTTCTATACTACTCTCTCTAGTGAATTTCTGAGAAAGATGTGGGTGATTTTTACCAGAAATACTAAATGAACTATAAAACAAATAAATGGATAAACAAGTAAATAGAAGAACACTCAGCATGGTAGGTTATAAGTCTTATTTAATTTTACAGAAAATGATGCTAAATACTGATAATCAATAAACAATGGGCTTTTAATGAACCCTAGTACTAAAATTAACATTCATATATTTCTTTTGCTCAGTTCAATATTTAGTAACAATGTGCCCATTTGAGTTTATCCTTTAGGATAATTTCCCTTAATATAAAATGATACAGGATGCTCAGGGCTGGTGCACTGGGATGACCCAGAGGGATGGGATGGGGAGGGAGGTAGGAGGGGGGTTCAGGATGGGGAACACATGTACACCCATGGCGGATTCATGTCAAATGTATGGCAAAACCAATACAACATTGTAAAGTAAGAAAATAAATAAAACTGAAAAAAAATGATAAAAGATACTCCAGATTTTACCACTGAATAGCTTTATTCAGTTTTGCTTTTCACTTGCAGACAATAACGTCATCTAAAAAGGACAAGGATAACCCTTCTATATTACATGAAAAAATATATTACTTAAGCACTTTTTATGATACTTTCTAATTATTGGTACTTTAAAAAAATCTCTGGTAATTCCACTCAAACTATGATTTCCATCTTATCAATAAAATTATTTTAGGAATGGTATTCAAAAAGTCAATTAATTGTAGTCTACACTAAATTCAGACTACTTATTGACCTTTATTTGACACCTCTTTGCTATTACATGTATAGGTGACATATAAACTTTTTGGTTTCAATGAGATACAATACATTATAATATGTGTTGACCTCTGACTTCTAGAAAGAATTCTCTTTCCTCTTCCAAACAAGATAAACAAAATGCAAACACAAGACGAAACAAAAATAGGGAATCATATTATCATTCAAAATAGAAGCTTAGAACACCATTTTTCTTGGTTGTCTTTCCAGTGCCTTTTATTTTGTAATAAATTATTAAATATAGCTGAAACAAATTATCTTTTTCTTTATTATAATATCTAATAAAATAATAACCTTATTTATTCCATCAATAATATATCTATAGTAAAAGAGGAAATAGCCTCTGTGTGCAGCCTTGCGTGTGTATCAAACTAAATATTAACAATAATCCATTTTCTTTACCTAAGAGAGAAAATGCCCTTTTAATGGAAAGTACACTGGTACAATGACACTACAATGATAATATGACATGTTTAATTGTCTTCAATGAAAAGCCAGCAGTATTATTGGAGTATAAAATCGAGAGAATTTGTATCTATGCCATTTGAGCCTGTAATACAGGAAAGATTTCAAAAATGTGAAATGGTAAATAGACTGCATTGTTGAAGTGATGAAAAACTGAAAAATTCAGTGTAGTGTCCAAAAATGCCAGCTGGAATGGAGACAGAAAGACATCAACAGTCTGCATTCAGAAGGCATCCTGATGTGTTGATGTAATTGCCTGATAATGAAATGATCTGCCTGCCTCTACTTACAAAGGACCCTTTGAGTCTTTGAAGTGGGCAGTTTCAGAGATCACATAAACATGGCCTAACATAGAAATTATGTCTTTAAGTGTATTATACTTTCTTCATAAACATGAGTTCAAATAATTCAGTGACCTAGGATTACGTATTTATATTCTGTACTGACTGAAAATTGTTTAATATCTGCTACTTGCTCTGCATTCAAATCAAACTACCCTTAGAGAAACTCTTTGGGAAAACAACAATAACTCAAAACCGAGTAACAACCCTGTCTAGACTCAAGTAAATACATTGTCACCCAATTTCATGAATAGAAAATAGAGTACTTGTTAGAAGCATGTGATAGACACATCAGAGAAAACACGGCCAGAAGTGGAAAATGCAGACATAGCTGGCTTGAATTCTTTGAGGAGCTCAGTGAATTATGAAGTGGAGAGAGAGAGAGAAGAAAATGAATCATATGGATTTCAAAATAAGAGAAGTTATAAAATAAGCAGGCCAAAAAGTAATAATAATAATAAAATAAGCAGGCCTAAATTGAGATGTGACACATCCTCAAACTCTCTCGACATAGAATGAGATACAAGTTAGTGTCCTGAACCAACGATCCAGTAGCCCTAGGTGAAGGTCTGCTATTGCAATCCTGGCAGCCACTAACAGCTGGGTCACTCTGAACACACTTGTAACATCTCAGTATGAAGCACCAAGTACATGTCAGGCCATGGCACCAAGGATAGAGTAGTAACCAAGAGCAGAATAATTCTAATGCTTTATGTACCTTATGGGTACATATGTTATGGGTACATTCCCTTGTGGCTCAGCTGGTAAAGAATCTGCCTGCAACGCGGGAGACCTGGGTTCGATCCCTGGGTTGGGAAGATCCCCTGGAGGAGGGAATGGCTACCCACTCCAGTATTCTGACCTGGAGAATTCCAAGGACTGTATAGTCCATGGGGTTGCAAAGAGTCGGACACAACTGAGCGACTTTCACTAGGCACCTTACATATATTTGAGGAGACAGCAACAACAAACAAAATGTTACCATGAAATATTTCCAGAGAATTCTAAATTCTGTAAAGAAGAACAAAGTGAGGTAGAGAATGGCTGGCAGGGTGACAGAAGAAAGCTAGTTTATTATCTGATTAAAGGCTGTCTATCCATTGTAGTAAAGTGAGAATATGTATCAAAGTATTGCTGGAGGCATCAATACTCTCCCAATAGCCATCCCAAATATGCCATGTCTGAATAGGAAGAAGAGATGACTCTCTCCTGACTTCATATTCTTTTGATTTTAATTCCTCTGTAAAAACTGAATTTACTTGAACAACTTCCAAAACTACTTGCTGTCAATATAACTATTATTAATATATTTTAAATATTATTATTATTAATAGTAATGATATCAAGCACCTCAAATAACCCCAAATACTCTTTGGGATTTTTCCTTTGCAAACAGCTCCAATTCTATTCTGACCACACTCCAAATCCTGCTTTCCCCATGATGTTCCTTTTAGAACATAGCTCTGATATGATGGAAAGATTAATATAGTGTGAGGTGCATTAAATTATATTCAATTCTCCAAAGAAATTGATTTTAGTATTTGTACCAGTCACTTTAGAAAATATTTAATAAGTCATGTTATTTGTATTATTCTACAAAGGGAAGAATGGAATGAGGTTAATGCTATGATTATGCTTGTAGAAGTGAAAAGTGATATAATGGCCCTAAACACAGTGGAAATTAAAGTAAAATCCAGTTCATTGTATCCTTGTCACTTTAATTGTGAGACTCTATCTAAAACGTCTATTCCTGACCCATACTAGCATGCAACAATGTGTTAGCCATTATTATTTACTAGTATACATGTATTAAAATGTATTTTAGATGACAGTTTTATTTTATATATGAAAAATTCTGTGTTTTAAAGATATATGTTATATGTAAATAAGTGATAATTAGAAAATAAATTACACTTGTTATAGTAACTCCCATCTCAGCATAAAACACACTTTTTTAGACAAATGTAGTTTTATCAGTCCTACATTTCTGTGGCAACTTTCTGGCATAGAAACCAAATGGAATAGTCTATTTCACCTCTGTTTCCAAAATGAGTATGAAGGGATTTGACTATTTTACAATTACCTCTAAACTCTGTCTGAATCTAATATTCCTTAGTTAACCTATCACTCCAACAGTAAAAATATTGGATGAAGCATTTTTAGAAACATCAGGATATTTCTCTCTATACCAGTGACCCAATATCACTTGTTTTATTATACATAAAAACAAAATGCAATAGAGGGATGGTATCAGGGTGACTGAGTGGAGGCTTTTATAATGGTATAAATTTGTGGAGTATCTGAACTATGTCATAGAGACAGTTTAATCCTGGATGTGAGAGGGTAATTATATTCTACTCTCTTTTTAAACATGGTTCCAAGAATAATGAGAAGAGCTCTTGCCCAAGATCAAGGACATACTTCTGATCATTCAGTGACATTATAATTAACCACTGTCCTCGGACTGATACCCCCAGATGACAAGGGGCACTTTCATTGTCAATGGTTATTGACCATTATGTGTGGTTAGAAGTAAAAGGTTTCATCTACAATGAGATACTGTTCCTACAATAATGCTGGTGGGAAATGGCATCTCTATGGCTAATCTTGGAAACTCCTATTGATATTATTTATGAGACAACCACTTTGAAGCTATGTAAAGGTTCTATTTATTGATATGCTCTATTATTCAGTTTCTTATATTCAAGGACTGAATTGTGCTAAGTCCTGAGATTTCAGAATAATAATATGATTACTGCACTTAGAGTATTTTAATGTTCCTATAAAGAGTAGATCAAATACACATACAGTGTGATAATGATAAAATTGAAAAGTGTACATATCTCAGTGATTATATGAAGAAATAACAGTTGACTAGACCAAACAGGATGAAGAATTTTCAGTAACCAGATATTGGCAATGTGTCTCACAAAACAAACAGGAGTTTACATGAAAAAGTGGAAAATGGAGTGTTATCTGAAGATGAGGACAGGAGTGAAGACAATGGCCTGTTGGAGATTTCAGATAAAAGAAAAATCTTACCTTGTGGGTGAGGCCAAAGGCCGGTAAAGGGAGCCTCAGAAAGTCCCCACTAGCTGATAAAAATTTAGTAATGAGGGTGAAAGAGGAGAGAAGCTGCCTTAAAACCCAACGTTCAAAAAACTAAGATCTTGGAATCTGGTTCCATCATTTCATGGCAAATAGATGGGGAAAAAGTGGAAAGAGAGGCAGATTTTATTTTCATGGTCTTCAAAATCACTGAAGATGGTGACTGCAGCCATGAAATTAAAAGTGCATCCATGAAATTAAAAGACACTTGCTCCTTGGAAGAAAAGCTATGACAAACCTAGATAGCATCACTTTGCTGACAAAGGACTGTATAGTTAAAGCTATGTTGTTTCCTGTAGTCATGTACAGATTTGAGAGTTGGACCGTAGAGAAGGTTGAGCACTGAGAATCTGATGCTTTCAAATTGTGGTACTGAAGAAGACTCTCTTAAGAGCCCCTTGGGGCACCAAAGAAATCGAATCAGTCAATCCTAAAGAAAATGAACCCTGAATATTTATTGGAAGGACTGATACTGAAGCTAAAGCTCCAATACTTTGGCCACCTGATGGGAACAACTGACTTATTAGAAAAGACCCTGATGCTGGGAAAGAATGAGGGATGCAGGAGAAGGGGGAAACAGGGATTGAGATTGCTGGATGGCATCACCACTCAATGGACATGAGTTTGAGAAAATTCTTGGAGACAGTGAAGGGCAGGGAAGCCTGGCATGCTAAACTTCAGGGAGTCGCAAAGAGTCAGACATGACTTAGCAACAACAACACACAAAAGCAATTTGGTTAATATACAATGAAGCAACGATTCTGAAATGATCAGCCTATTTAATATTTACTTTCAAATATGAAACATTTATTGGATAAAAATCCTTTTCCTAAGATAGAAATGAATTCTTCAAGAATATTAACAGACAATACTGTTTTTAAACAGTAATAAACACACAATCTAACCCCATATGTTTGAAATACTCCAAAGATGAACACAAAAGCAGTCAGTAAAATGCTTAGCAATAAAAATGAAAAATGTAATGGGTCAAGACAAGACAGCAAAAAAAAAAAAATGAGCTTTGGTATTGGCTACTTTAAAACAAAAGAATACATTTTCAATCTCTTTTGGTTATATACAAACTGCATGTTTCCAGGAGAAAATTTTAGATGTCTGATGAGGATTTGGGGGTATTATTTTTATCTTTTTCTTTTGATCATTTACATTTTCTATTTGCTCTCAGCATATTTATTATTTCTGGAAATAGTGAGATCTAAAGAGTATGCTGCAATTAGTTAGTTTGTATGGACTGTGATCTTCATAATGGGCCTCCCAGCAGTACGTTGTGTTATTTTAAGCAATGTGGCTAATATAATATGCATGATGAAAATGTTAGTCCTATTGTTATTGCAGCCTGTGATGTTTTCAAATCTATCAACAAAATAAAAACAAAGCTTGGACTATGCCAGAGTGAATGCTTAATAATAGTGCCCATATTTTGTTTTTTCCTTCATGGACAGATTTTGTTACTAAACTCAGAACTCTCAGTTTTATAGCATCAACATACAAGACAATGAGCTACATGATTTGCATTCTGACTAAGACCACATGTGCACTGCTAAAGACAATACCTCCCCCTTTTCTTCATCCCCACACAAAAAAAGTGACAACATGGAGCATTTAAGTCTGAAAGGAAAGTGGGCTTTTTTTTTTTTTTAATAAGGTCACTTCCTAAGGAATAATAATATTCTTTTCAAGTAACATTCATATCTTTAAAAATGAAAAACATTTCTTCTTTCTTGCATTAACATTACTTATTTTAGAGAAGAAGTGGATAAAATGTCTGGTTAAGCCTTCCCAACTTAATTTGACAATGTCTATTTTGATTTGGGAAGCATTACCCTAAAAAAAAAAAAAATATATATATATATATATATATGTATGTAAACACACACATATATATACACACACACATACACACAAATCAAAGATGGTCCCATCAGAAGAGTTAATGCTATGTGTCCAATAATGTCCTACTAAGTTTTGAAGTCAATCTATATAATAATCATACTATATTCAGAATTTAGGTTGTTTGTTGAAACAACCTGGAAGACACTGGGTGAAGTGAAATAAGCCATATATGTGGAATCTTAAAAAGTTGAGTAGAAGTAGAGTACAGAATGGTGGTCCCAGAGGTTAGGAGGTGGGCACATGGGGGCATGGTCAAAGGGTGTTAAAACTGCAGTTATACAGGATGAGTGAGTCTAGAGATCCAGAGTACAACATGAAGGCTACCGTCAATAGTACTGTACTGTATACTGGACATTTCCTATGAGGTTAGATTTCTGGTTCTCTCACCAAACAAAAAAGATTATAACTATGTGAGAAGATGATATGTCTTAGATATATGGATCCATGTATATCTCATAGATCCATATATAGGGAATAAATGTGTATGTATATGTATTATACCAGTAATAATTATGATAATTATAATAAAATGTTATAATTATATTGCAATTATACTAATTATAATATAATAGACACTAATTACATACACATGTAATTCTCTTATATCACCTGTGATCATAAGTGCTCCATATCAAGTTTCTACTGATTGAGGTAACATTTTATTCATTTGTTCATTTTTAATTGAAGGATAATTGCTTTACAGTATTGCATTGGTTTTTATCAACATCTACATGAATGTTCAAGTGGGATGGGACTTGGATAAACCTATGGCTCATTCCTGCTGAGGTAGCATTTTAATTATCAGTCACACATAACTGATAAAATTACTATTTCTTCATAATTAAATACAAAAAACAAAATGCTATTAATTAGATTTTAAACATTAATAGACCAAAGTGGATATTAGGAAGTATCAAAGGTACAGTAACTGATAAGTGATTTAAGGAAAGTCCAATTTATTCTTAAAAGGGTAATTTAATGTATATATGTGGACTTTAGAAAAATGGTACAGATGGACCTATTTCCAGGGCAGGAATAGAGATGCAGACTTAGAGAACAGATATGTGAACAGGGGCTGGGGGAAGGGAGAAAAGGACAAATTGGGAGATTAGGATCAATATATATACCACCATGTATAAAATACATAGCTAGCTGGAACCCGCTATAAAACATAGGAAGCTCATCTTGGTGCTCTGTGATGACCTAGATGGGTGGGATGGGGGGTAGGAGGGAGGCCCAAGAGGGAGTGTATATGTGTGTGCGTGTGTGTATGTGCCTGCTAAGTCATTTCAGTCGTGTCTGACTCTATGACCCTATGAACTGTAGCCTACCAGGTTCCTCCGTCCATGGGGGTTATCCAGGTGAGAATACTGGAGTGGGTCACCATGCCCCTCTCCAGGGAATCTTCCCAACCCAGGGATCAAACCGCATCTCATACATCTCCGGTATTGGTTAGCAGATTCTTTACCACTAGTGCCACCTGGAAGCCCTTACATATATAAACATTTAGCTGATTCAATTTGTTATACAGTAGAAGCTAATACAACATTGTAAAGCAACTATTCATCTTGCTATTAAACTATGAATAATAGCAACTAAAAAAACATTTAGGTATCAAAAAAAGATGATTTTAATATTTTATATTCTAAAAACATCTACGTTTTTGATCTATAGAATTACAGAATGCAAACTGAAATTTAAAGAAAAAATAGTTCAGCGTTAAGCAGATACTGAGTATTCTGAGCTAATCTGATCATCTAGATTATGCCAGAAATGCACCCTTAACATTTCAAGCAGGCAAAATGAAATGGTTTCATTATTCTGTATTTAGAGACATATTTTTTAAAAAAGTAAACAAAATTACCATAAAACTTAATGCTTGAAAATACATTGGATTTATTCATTGCCTTTCTACTAAGCATTTGGAAAACCTACAGTGATCACATGATGACTATAATACTAGCCCTAATTTAGATATTTTTCCTCAAGCTAAAAAAATATAATGTTTCACTAGGTACAATGATGATCATATCTATGTAAGCAAGATAATTGTCAAGACAAAGATTAGCAAGATGATTAGCAAAGTTACATTAATGCTATATACATATTTTTTCATATTTTAGTATACTGAAGGAGTTGCTAATACATTTCAGATATTTAATTTAACAGACCATACTCAATCAGTTGTTTCCTCACAAAAGGCATTTCTTGATGTGTTAAAACTAAGATAGTTGTCATGTGATTAATAGTGTAAAAATAAATACATCTGTGGTTGTTCATGGAACCAGTTGCCTCTCAAAGGTGGTCTATAAAATTAAAAACAAAGAAACAACTAAACAAAAACCTTGAGAACCCTTGCTTTGTATAATAGGAATGTGAAAAAATCAAATAGTTACACATTTTTTAATCAACTCAGCTGCAGTTAAGGTGAGACATGGCACTCACACATCTCTACCAGATGCATTATATTTCTACACACTCATGAGTAAATGTTTCACAGTCATAGTGGAATGCAATTCAGTTCTCCATAAGAAATTGCCAATAAACTCTGAAGACTACACATATCCAACAGCTACCCAACTGCTATGTCTTCAGGATGTCCCAATACCTTTGATCAGAGGCCAAGCTTTCCAAGGTGCCCTCAGTCTGTGACTGACATTTGTGCTCAATTTGTGAGTCTTCCATGGGCAAACTGCATCTGCATCCCAGTTGGTCTGGCTGAGACTTTCTCAGAGCTCTGTTGAAGTCTGATGCTCATCTGCTTAGCTACTCAATTTGTCCTCCTTTCCTCTTTCACTGCAAACACTGACAGATTTGGATGATTTATGAAGGCTTTCCCAGCTTACTCCTGCTCTCATTTTTATATTTTTATAGATAAATTCACCATTAAACCTACTGCCCTTCTATTTCTTCTTGGTATCTGCTTTCAACACCCAGATTCTCTGATGCTTAATTTTGGCCAAATTCATCAAGAATGATTATTAAATTATTTAGTACTGTAGCCTTGAATAAAATGTATCTGTAAGCAAATTTTATACACTAGCTGAATCATTTTTTGTCAAAAATATATTGATACACTTACACCTTAGAATACTTTCATTTTACTATATTTGAAAACGTACCCTTTGACATTAATATGGTTTTTAAACTAAATCTTACATAATTTTTTAAACAATAGTCAACTTTCCACAGATTTTTATGAAGCACAGAGTTCATGATACATTGGTTCTCCATCCCCCCCCCAAACCAGGGAATAGGCTGGGCAGAAATCATCCTGGAAAAAAAAAATTTAGTTAGATACTTGGAATTTCATGTCTTGAATCTAAAGTCAGTTTAGTGTAATCACCAGTGCTCCACCAGCAGGAGATAACTAACTTGAATATAGTTAAAAAGTCTAGACCCTTCAACTATCACAGTTTTTGAAAATATTGGAAACATTACAGTCAAATTGTAGTGAATTATTCATAATCTTGTCTCAAAATTGTATTAGTCAAGGTTCTTTAGTGTATATTGCCAAATTTAGGATTTTTGCTGATCTGATATATGAGAAATGGAATTCCAGTGTAGCTTCAATTATGTTTGCCCTGTGATAAATATAAACAATAGGTAATACTTGCATAATTATAACCAGATTACAGTCAATGTCCAGGGGTTTATCATAAGTAAAAGTTTTGGTTCATTTATTTAAAAAATGTAACATGTTAAGAAGTTAAAGGATAAGTATTTGACTTAATAGTATGAGATAATAAAAGTTATTTTTTTATCAAAATGCAAAAAATCAGACTGTCTTTAAAATTGACATTTAGGTTTTGAATTACCAGTGCATTTAGTAAAATCTATAGCATGAGAAACTATTTGGGGCAAATCTTTAAGGCTTCTTAGTGATGAGGTTTTAAAAGGTTTAGTGATTTAACTTCAGCATTAGATTCCGTGTTCAGCATTTATTAAATATATTGAAATTGGAAAGTCTCAAGAGAGTAAGGAGAAATTCAGAAGTGTTTTTCATTAGTCAATTCCTTTATGACAAAGAAAATCAATGATCTTATAATGAAGTTTTTCAAAATGCAATTTCTGTATCCTTTGCCATGAGCAATTTATATTGTTGTACTTTAAAATTCACGTGGAGGAGAGAGTAATACTGTCCTTTATGATTTCTGGAGCACTTTTACTTTGCCTGTTGACTTTCATAAAAAACTACTTTTCATCATTGCTCTGTTCTTAATTTGTTGAGTTCATTATTATAACAGAAATAAACATTTCTGATGTTACACTATTTTGTGGACATTCTTCTAAGGAATTCCCTGTAGAAAACTCAGAAAATGACAACCATGTTTTATGTTTTTTTTTTTAAATAGTGTGTATGCTAAATAATGGAGTGTAAAACTTTTGCTGAACTTTAGATATTTTAACTTTTTTTTTTTTTTTTTTACCTCATTGACCGACTTGAGGATCTTATTTCTCTCACCAGGGACAAAACCCAGACCCTGACAAAACCCAGAGAAGGCGCCAAGTCCTAACCACTGGACTACCAAGGAGTTCCTAAGATTTTATCACTTCTAAATACACTAACAAAAAATAACCTCAGCAAAAATTATTGTGTTTTCTGAAAAGACCTAGATTAACTTAATACATCTTTAAATTCTGAGCTACACATATTAAACCATAATTGTTGGGGTAATATAAAAGATAAATACTCATTTTTTAATTGAAATGAGTTAAATGTCAATATCTTTGTAAGCAGTTACTGCTTCCTGAGAAGAAAAGTAAATTACTAAATATTAAAATACTCTTGGAAACCCACTCCAGTACTCTTGCCTGAAGAATCCCATGGACAGAGGAGCCTGGTAGTCTACAGTGGGGTCACAAAGAGTTGGACACGACTGAGTGACTTCACTTTCACTTTCTATTTAGTAAACTTCACATCTACTTTATGCCTGTGAATACTGTTCAGTTTTCCAGCAATCTTTCATTTATATTTTCAGGCCACTAAGTGAATAATCTAAAATGTTAATTTATCATTTTGATCATCTGATTTGTCTGCAAAAGGCATTTTGAGTGTACCAAACTATTTAAAGGTTATGCCTTTTCTCCCACTGTTTTTCTTCTTCCACAATGAACTATTTAAATTTAATTTTCTTCATAGTGGATCACAAAGAGTTGGATATGGCTGAGCATATATACACATTGTGTATGAATTTTTACTTGGCTTAAATATATTCAGTTTATAAGATTTTGTGACATGTCTAGCTTAGAACATTTTGCTGTTCCTTTAAGATGATTTTGATGTATTAAGAAATGTTTCCACATTTTCCTTAGAATGTTTAAACTGGAGAAATAAAAAATACAGATGTTAACCACAGTAAAGAGAGAAAAATTAATTAATGTCTTTGTGTATATGTACACATTGCAGAATGGTTCTTGTTCTTGCTGCAAAATTTAAGGACAGTGTTCACTTCTTTATAATCTGCTTTAAGTTTGAATAAAATTTTGCCTTTTTTTAAAGCTAGGCAGGTAGAGAGAAGGAAGGAGAAAAAGAGAGAGAGAGCACTCCCTTTGTGACTATGATAAATATAACAAGAAAATGCAGTATCAGATGTCAACCTGCAGTCTCCCATTTTCCTACTTGGGACTACAGGGTCGTTTTACACAGTCTTTTACCCTAAGATTGGGGTAGTTTGTGGCAAATGAATGTAATGTATCTTTCTAGATTATGGCTCTTTAGTGACTCTTTCAAGATTATGAGCCAGCCGGGCTTTCCTCTTGCCAAGGCACCTGGAAAAAGGGCAAGATTGGATTTGGGGAAGCTGGTTCAACATTGAGCAGGGTCCTAGACTCCCAACCCAGCCTGTGTCTACCCAGGATCCTGAAACAAAGACCCTGACTAAAGCTTAATCATTCACTCTTCTCTCGAAGTTATTTCATCAGGATCAGGACTTTATCTTCTATTGGAATACTGGTTCCTACATCTTGGACAGAAGAATGTCTATTGTTCTATTGAAAAGTGGCACCACAGTATATTTTAGCAAGTTTGGAATAAATTAAAACATTCTTTAGGCTAGGTTACACTGACAAAGACAATACGATGCATGGCCAAACTTAAGCCAAAATAATGTAAATTATCTTAAATTTGAAAATATTCAATATTATTTAAAAGATAAAAATACTCTGTATGTAATTCCCTGAAACACAGTCAGACAGTTTATTTTACCAGTTCCACAGTGCTAAGTACAAAAACATCTCGACTCAATGGACATGGGTTTGGGTGGACTCCAGGAGTTGGTGATGGACAGGGAGGCCTGGCATGCTGCAGTCCCTGGGGTTGCAAAGAGTCGGCCACGACTAAGCAACTGAACTGAACTGAACTGAAGTACAAAAGAGACTTCAGGAATTTATTTTATGTTGTGTATCTATGTGTACATCTATAGATGTACGTGTACATCTATGTGGGAATATGGAAAAGAATGTAGTTAGTGTTCAATGTTGTCCTCAAATAGAAAAGATATTCATTTAATTCCTAAGATTGTTATTAATTATGTGATTTTACAGTTGACTCTGTTTTAGATCTATAGGCCTATTAGGTGTCCTTCAAACCTGCTCTGAACACTGTGCATAAAGATCTATTTATTCCTAATTTCTGTATTGTACTTTCTGTAGATCAAGTAGGGTATCTACAACTTAAAAAAATGAATTTGCCTTATTTAGCAATCCTATTTATTTCTAGAAATCAAAAAGAAACAGATCTATATTTATATTGCTTGTGTTCATTTTGAGTAAATAATTTCTGCCTAACTTCCAGAAAATAGTAATTTCTCAGTATGGACCAGTATAGACTTCAACTTTTATGATACCCTATTAATTACTTTTAGGAAAAATCAGGTATGTATAAAAATAGGGGATCAAAGAATTTTAAAACTTAACAGTTAATTTATTCTATTAACATTTATTATGTATCATATTCCAGGAATCAAGTTAGAAAACACAATGTTGGTCAGCAGGATTTCAAACAAATGAAGGGAATAGGAAATTTTTTTCAAATTTATAGTGCATTAGATTTGAGTGCAGTAGTTAGAAATGCTTCCTAGAAAGAATAATACTTGAGCTAGGACTTGAGGGAAATGAAGGATACATAGAATTTAGTTAAGTAAAAAATAAGAATAATGAAATTCCATACATCAGTAAAAAATAAATTATATATGTGAAGGTTTGAGAAATCTTATAGAATAAAACTTTTATAGTCTATCCAATTATGAATGATCATATGTATCAGTAGGTGTGAGAAATGAAGCTGGAGAAAACAGCAAGACAAGGAAGAGCTTTGCATATTGTATACAATGTTCTGAATTGTATGCAAATATGGAATGCTTGCATTTGCTTTATTGAATAATCACTCTGGCATGGTTATGAAGGATAAGAGAGGAGCAGTTCAGCGCTTTAAAAATCCAGGAGGTCTTCCCAGTGCACCAGCCCTGAGCACTTGTCTCATGCATCCAACCTGGGCTGGTGATCTATTTCACCCTTGATGGTATACTTGTTTCAATGCTATTAAAAAAAAAAAAAAAAGGATACACAAAAAAATTAAAAAATAAAAAAAATTTAAAAATCCAGGAGGGAATATGGCCAGTGTTTACACCATATACAGTAACACAGCGGAAGGTTGGGATGGTGTCTACAATACTGGAAATCAGTAATAAAATTGGAAAACTAGGAAATTAGAAAGTGTCAATGACCAAGCAAATTGCTGACTAGGAGTTAAGGATTAAACATGGGGCTGAGTAGATTAATGATGTTCAACATTTGATAGAATGCAAACCAATTTCCTCAACTGAGTCAATAGAGATTTTTTTTTTTTGGACTGGTTAAATTTGTGGTTTAAAAATAGATCAGGGGATGAGAGGGGGTTGATTGTAGCTTTCTTTTTAAATCACAGGGGCAAAAAGAGCATTTGTAGTTTATTGCAGTTGTTTTCCAGTCACTCAGTCGTATCCAGTTCTTTGCGACGCCATGGACTACAGCATGCCAGCTTCCCTCTCTTTTGCTATCTACCAGAGTTTGCTCAAACTCATGTCCATTGAATTATTGATGCCACCCAACCATCTCTTCCTCTGTTACTCTCTTCTCCTCTTGCCCTCAATCTTTCCTAGCATCAGGGTCTTTTCCAATGATTAGCTCTTTGCATCAGATGGCCAAAATATTGAAGCTTCAGCTTTAGCGTCAGTCACTCCAATAGATATTCAGGGTTGATTTTCTTTAGGATTGACTGGTTTGATTTCCTTGCTGTCCAAGGGACTCACAAGAGTCTTCTCCACAGTAGATATATTAATAATAATTGTCCCTTTCTCTTCTGTCCCTCTTGCTTTCATTTATGCATAAGCACCTTTTATCTTGAGACTTTTTTTTTAGTAGTTCCCATGAATATATCAGAGAAGGCAACAGCAACCCACTCCAGTACTCTTGCCTGGGAAATCCCATGGACAGAGGAGCCTGGTAGGCTAGTCCATGGGGTCACAAAGAGTCAGACACGACTGAGCGGCTTCACTTTCACTTTTCACTTGCACTGGAGAAGGAAATGGCAACCCACTCCAGTGCTCTTGCCTGGAGAATCCCAGAGACGGGGGAGCCTGGTGGGCTGCTGTCTATGGGGTCACACAGAGTCGGACACGACTGAAGCGACTTAGCAGCTGCAGCAGCATGAATATATGTCCCTGTTCCACTGATCTTCACTTTAGCCATGAGAATTATTTTTGCCATTGGAATGTTAGTTTGTGTAGTACAAACAGAATTTAAACAAGACAAGAAATTTGTGTTGGGCTCTTGTACTTCTCCAACCTGTCTTAGGAAGAGAGTCACTGGATCAAAATGAGAGAACAGTAAAGCAAGCCTGAAACATGAAGCAGGCTACCCAGCCAATCTATAGTCTCATGATTGAGAAATGGGTTTGCTGCTCTATGCCCATGACATTTGTCATATTCTCAGTTCTACTGCAAAATTGAGCAATACACTTACATGTGAAGTCTCTCAGGTTCCCCAAACCAATCATTTTGCATAGTATTTGAGAAAAGTCTTCTTGAAAAAAAATTTTTTTTTCTCTTCAGTATATCATTTTAGGAAAACTGGCAGTAGCTGCTAGAATTTTAAGAAATGTATACATACATGCATGCATATAGGTATATATGTATGTGCAGATACACACACACACACACACATATATATACATGTGTGTATACATATATACAATGAAACACCAATATTTATGAGTGAGACAATATAAGAAATGAATATTTATAGCAATTGTAATGAATGTGAAAAATATAAATTAATAAATTCATCAATTATCATATTACTTTAACAAAGATTCAGATGTGATGGAAGACAAGATAATTTATATATAAACACACTGCTGTATTTAAAATGGATAACCAACAAGAATCTCCTGTATAGCACAGGGGATTCTATTCAATATTATGAATAGATATTCATTTTCACTCATTTTGAGGGCAACTCTCACAGTTCTATGATCCAGCTTTCAGCTGAATTCTCGATTCTATGAAGTAGTCACAGCCCTGTGTTTTCCAGCCAAAGTGTAAGTTACCACCTGTTAGACTACACACTGAGTCCCCTTGCGCATAGCCCTCATTAGCTTGACCTCATCATTAGCTCAACTCTGATAGCTCAGTGTCATCAACTGCTGACATGAATAGCCTGGGGAGTAATGAAACTTACATTACCTTCGTTTTTCTAGAATATTCTGAATTGATGAAAATATTTCAAAAGAGCACATCCAATTTGTCAAGATATCTATATAAAATTGAATTGTTATAATGCCTATAAAAGCAAAATATACAAACAAGTTGGATATTGTGCTCTGTTTATGCTGTGCTATAATAAACAGATCATCATATTTAGCAACTTGGGTCAAGATAGCTACTGCATTGATGCTCCATCATAAAATAAATTTTTATGCTGCTGTTTTTCAATATACTGTCATAAAATTTTACATTGTATTGTGATTTTTCTTTTAGACCTTGAATATATCACATATAAGGAATATTGTGTCTGCATGAAGTTTTAAACTGTCCAAAATCATGAATATACATTACTTGGTCATAATATATTTGGGAATAAAACAGATATTCTTTGTTTAGAAATAAATGATGATGAGAACAGTGGGTAGATGTTTATATTAATCTTGTTATTGCATACTTTTTGATAAGAGGATGGCAAGGCTATATTGGTAATCTCTAATATATTTCTTCAAATTTTAATGATTTACACAGCAAAAAAACTGTAACATACTGACATACTTGTATTATCCATCCTCGTTTGACATTTACCAAGAAGAGAAGAGGTATACCTAATTAAAATAATGAGTAAAACTCATAATTTACATTTTATTTTATAGTGTATTTAGAGGTATTGGCTAATAAACCATAGACCCCAGTAAATGTCTATTTATTGACTATTAAAAATGAGGCTTTTAAATGATAAGGATCAACCTTTCACTTTCAGGAGGAAGGAGTGGCTATATTTCCCCTATTTCTCTTGCAAAGTGCAACTATAACATAAAACAAATATCAACAAATGCACATTATAGTCTTAGTATCTTGATTTTATCAATGTCAGTGTTCTGGTTATGATAATATTCTTTTATAAATTTATTACTTTTGTAAGATATTACTATTGGGAGAATTTAGGTATATGGTATCTGTATTATTTATTGTGTAAGCTTAAATACAAATAAAAAATAAGCAGTTTAATTCTCTCCATTGGTAACCTGCCAGTCTGAGGGTAGGGAGAAGACTAACTCTGGCGGGCTTCTTGTTCCAAGTTATAAAACTACCTTTGGTCATAAAGTTATGAGAAAGTTTGTTTTTCTTCTGGATAAATGCAATCAGCTAACAAAGATGGTCAATTCAACTAACAGTTGAATTTGGGATAGACTTTGTGTGTGGCAAATAGTGACGTTAAGACATTTTACTTGTGGACTAGTCATTGTTTATCTCTAGAACATATGCAATGGATTGCATCTGCTTGGCTCTACAAAAGGGAGCAATCTCTCATTGTCTTCACAGTCTCTTACTTGATTGCCTTTAATACACATCACATTCTTGTTCAATGCTAATACAATGTCAAAACTGCTTTCTCTTTCTGACTACCTTTTCTGCTTTGGGAAAAGGTTTTCTTTTTAAAATTTATTTCCTCAAAACTTATTACTGCCTTCTACAATTCTCCAAAATTTTTTTAAAAAGTTAACTAGAAAACATCTTTTTTAATTTTGGGAAAATCCCTAAATTAATTGGAAAATAAAGTTTTAAGTTTATTAATTATACAAGAAAATAATCTTGATTTTGATCAGCTTTAGTAATATGTAAACTTAGGCAAGTGTGAATTTGAATTTGAAAAGTAATTTTCTAGGCTTTTCACCTAACACCCTTAGTTTTTTATTATTGATTTACTCCTGCTCTCTGATGTCTGTTGAAAAGTAAGGAGAATAGAGAATACAAAGGTGCATGCTGATGATACATGTTTCTTACTAGTTATGAAAGAAGTATGATTATTTTAAATAAAGCCAACATTTCAAAGAAGTTGTTAGTTTATATTTCCCTATCTATTCTCACTATTCAAGTATATATTTAGTTTGTTAAAAAAGAGTAAATGTAAAACCGAGATGTTGACAGACATGACTTAGAAAGCACAGTTTTTTTTAACAATTTCTTTTTCCTAATTATAACTTTTAGAACTTAGATAATCTTTTCATTCCGATTGACTCAATATCTGCTGAGTTTGTAATGTTAAAGCATGACCAACAGGGATAAAATTACATGTGCTAGACCTGCTATCATAGAGCTGCTGAAAATCTTCCAACACTTCTTTATCTTGAGAATTCTTCTCATGTGGTCTAACTAAAACTAAAAGATTTCATATTCTAAACCATTGCTAATTTGATTTTCTGTATCAAAATCTGTATTTACTGATAAATCCTTCATATGAAGGATATCTGTTGCCTGCCACACCACACCAGTAAACAAAGCATATTTCAGCCCCCAGCTACTGCAACCACCCCTAACAGCATACCCTGAGGGGACTCAGAATGGAAAAAATCAGGATATTGGCCCTGGATAGCTGAGGTGCATAACAAAGGAATAATTTCCATAAGCCCAGACTCTAGTATCTTCCCAAACACAGAGAAGTAATTCATTAACTTGAGATGCCTGTTTTTTTTTCAGTTCATTTCAGTTCAGTTCAGTTGCTCAGTTGTGTCTGACTCTTTGCCACCCCGTAGACTGCAGCATGCCAGGCTTCCCTGTTCATCACCAACTCCTGGAGTTTGCTCAAACTCATGTCCATTGAGTTGGTGATGCCAACCAACCATCTCATCATCTGTGATGAGATATACATCACATGGCTTTCTTTAATTAGGGGTAATCTTCTGATGTCCCAACTACCTGGTCTTTGGTGCAAGGTTCCTATGAAACATGTCATTCTTGCCTCTCTCTTCTAGTTGTGGTAGAAGTATAGGACTGTCATGAATACCAGTTCATGATTATGTCACTGGAGCTTGAGATAATCTCAGGAAGTTGCTTCTCATTGTATCAATACTTCCTGTGGGAGGATCTCTCTAGCCATGATGAACCTATCTGAACTGGATGCAGAGAGAAATTTCTCTTTATAGCAAGATGCTATTTTAAGCAGGCCAGTGCCTAGAAATGTAGAGATGGAAGCCATTTGTTTTTCTTATAATTTTAAAAACCATGGGACCCCAATTGCTGGTTTGGTGATTTAACTAATTGTTAACACCTATCAAAATCCAAAATAACATTGTGTCTTTAACTCCTGAGCACTTCATTGGGTAGTAACCAACACAAGAGATTTCTTACAATTCATAATCCTTTAAACTGGGGCCCATCCTTGTGGTTTATGTATGTGGCCAACAGTCCTTAGTGCTCTGTCCTCCCTTGTGCTTCTAATCTTTCAAGACCCCCATTCTTGTCTTGAGTAGCTTTAAAGTAAAGCTAACCTTCCTTATGAGACAAAGATGCATCCCACTGACTTACAATGCACCATAGAGTTTATATTTATTGCTTCCTTCAGGGAGAAAGCAAGGTGTTTCATCTGTGTTCTCAAGTGACAAAATATTTATCACCCTGAAAATGCTTGGGTCTCTACTTTAGATTCTTAAGAGTAGCTGTCACACAGACCTCTCCAACTTAAAATAGATTATGAAGTTTTTAATCACTCAACAATGCACATAGTTCTCTGTACACTAGCTGTTCTGACACCCTAGCTATAAAAAGTAATGAAATATTAAAACAAAATTATGTGCTTTTGTCTTTTTTGCTTCAGATGGATCAATGTAAATCTTTTTTTTTTTCTTATGCTTGTTTGAACTCACTGAAGGTTCTTAGACATAGCCTCAGAAATTAGCATTTTGACATTTTACTCTACTGAATGTCTAGAACTCCACATTTGGTAGGCCTGCAGCCCAAATTCCCAAGCATAACTGACTGCTAGTTTAACCAGCTGCTTTGCAATAATTGCAACTTCTCAGAAAGGGATAGTGTAACTCCTACAATATACCATAATTTAATTCATCCAATGCCACAAATTATAGCATAGCAATCAAAAATCTCAATCCTAATAGAAAGTTTTATATCTGTTGGGCTTCTGATGATAGCACGTAACCACCTAATTTTTAAATGGGAAATATATTAGCTATTTGACAAGAAACACATGGGTAGAACCTAAACAAGGACACTAGGGTTCTCTGCACTTTGTCTGTTTCTCTTTTTTGTTGTTTTTCCTTCTCTCTGCAGGTTGCTTTCACTCTATTATGATGCAAACTATTCATTTGTCAATAAAACTGTAGAATTCTTATAATTACAATTTTAAAACCAAGAGAGAGTTATATTTCCATCTTCAACTAGTTAAACATCAGAATATGCTTTTTTTGGCTTTGACTGAATCATGCTCACACTGATTGAATTATATCCATCATTCAAATGGAGCTGGATGGGCTTCCCTAGTGGCTCAAATGGTAAAGAATCTGCCTGCTATGCAGGAGACCAGGGTTTGATCCCCGGGCTGAGAAGACCCCCTGGAGAAGAGAGTGGCTACCCATTCCAGTATTCTTGCCTGGAGAATTCCACGGACAGAGGAGCCTGGCAGGCTACAGTCTGTAGGGTTGCAAAGAGTCAGACATGACTGGGAGATTAATACTTTCACTTTTTTCTATGTTCAAAGGGACATGATTGTCCCCTTTCCCAAGGCACAGGAATCAATAAAGCACAACAAACTGTGTCATCAGGTCATTGAATGGATAATAAATTTTTCCAAAGGCAGTGATTAAAACATTAGGTGAATCAAAACAGTGTGTGCTCAATCGCTCAGTTGTACCCAACTCTTGGCCACCCCATGGACTGTGGCCCACCAGACTCCTCTGTCCATGGGATTTTTCAGGCCAGAATACTGGAGTGGGCTGCCATTTCCTCTTCCAGGAGATCTTCCTTACCCAGGGATCAAATCCACATCTCATGCATTGATAGGCAGATTCTTTACCACTGAGTCCCCTGGGAAGCCCATCAAAATAGTACATAAGGCAAAAATAAATATGCAAGCATACATGCATGCGGAAATACATACAGAAATAATATTGGTTTTCAGTTATCTTTCAGTAATCTAATAAGATGCTGTTTTTGAATCTACCATCTGGACCCTGTTGTCATTCTTGATGAAACTTTAAGATTTATTAGCATATCAGGTCATAAAACACACTTGAAACACAGGGAGTATGCTGTTACTCCTCCTTTCTCAAGATTCCTGAACTACCCACATCAGCTCATTGTGTGTGCTTAAACACACACAGACCCCTCCTTTTGACATAATTTGTCCCTATTTTAAGAGCTTTACAAGTATCACTTTAAACATGCTATGAGTACAGAAAGCAACTGGTGACAGAAATAACATTTTCATTGCTTCTTGTAAAAATAAATGGAGTTTTTTAAAAAAAGTGTAATGTTACTAAAAATGATACAGCAATCAAGAAACCAGATCTGAAAGAGACACGTGCACCCCAATGTTCATCGCAGCACTGTTTATAATAGCCAGGACATGGAAGCAACCTAGATGCCCATCAGCAGATGAATGGATAAGGAAGCTGTGGTACATATACACCATGGAATATTACTCAGCTGTCAAAAAGAATTCATTTGAATCAGTCCTAATGAGATGGATGAAACTGGAGCCCATTATACAGAGTGAAGTAAGCCAGAAAGATAAAGAACATTACAGCATACTAACACATATATATGGAATTTAGAAAGATGGTAATGATAACCCTATATGCAAAACAGAAAAAGAGACACAGAAATACAGAACAGACTTTTGAACTCTGTGGGAGAATGTGAGGGTGGGATGTTTCAAAAGAACAGCATGTATACTATCTATGGTGAAACAGATCACCAGCCCAGGTGGGATGCATGAGACAAGTGCTCGGGCCTGGTGCACTGGGAAGACCCAGAGGAGTCGGGTGAAGAGGGAGGTGGGAGGGGGGATCGGGATGGGGAATAAGTGTAAATCTATGGCTGATTCATATCAATGTATGACAAAACCCACTGAAATGTTGTGAAGTAATTAGCCTCCAACTAATAAAAAAATTAAAAAAAATTAAAAAAAAAAAAAAAAAAAAAAGAATGTACGTCTGTCTCTCTGAAAGAAATTGTTCTTCTGGCTTCCCTATATAAAATCCGTATTTTAATAAGCAGAAACCTCTAACTGACAAAATAAAAGGAAGAATGTGTATTTGCTTTGTATGTATTTTAAAAGATGAATTCAGGTTAATTAATCAGTAGCTGATACTTAGTAATATACATTTCATGAATAATGTATAGCATGAAAAATAAAGTTTATGCATCTAACCCTACATGAGAGTCATACTGATTTATATAGTTACATAGTCTTTATGATCCACCTGCAATGCAGGATTGACGTGATGCTAGTTTGATCCCTGGGTCAGGAAGATCCCCTGGCAACTCAGTCCAAAATTCTTGCCTGGAAAATTCTATGGACAGAGGAGCCTGGCAGGCTACAGTTTATGGGGTCACAAAGAGTCAGACCTGACTGAGTGACAGGCGTACACACAAATACAGCTGGGATTGTGCATCAGGGTTGTGCAAATAGCTACATTTACATGGAAACAGGAACATTTGATGCTGTATCATAAAACTAACAGTTTCTAAAAGAGGTGTCAAGCCCATATTATTTATGATGAATGGCCAAATGAGGTAAAAATTATCATTAAGATATTTCAACCATTCTCTTAGCAAAGACAAATTATATCAAATCCAGAAACAGAAATGGAAACATTAGGAAGATCATCTTTGAAGTCTCTGTGACATTTTCTGTGCAAAAGAAAAAGATAAATAAAGAAACCTAAGCCAGTACATATTCAGACAGAACCCTTAAATCTATTCATGCATTGTTTAGGAAAAGAGCTTTGTGGTTTATGCAATAACACAATTTAATTCCAACAGAGAGACTGATGGGGTTTGTTTGATTAAAGATTTGCATAAACAAAGTGGTCACCAAAAAGGGCAAAAGGCCATGCATATCTGTAGGTACAATTCCTACATGGATGGACAGACTCTTTTTTAGTTGACTTAAGAAAGATTTTTTGCATTATACTGAAAAGCATAAACATTGTATACATTTTCCACTTCTTTACTCTTCTCATCAATATAAATCACATATATAATCAAAGTTTGAGATGATAGCAAAAACAATTTGAAAGTGTTTATAACATTTGGTAAAAAGATGAGTGTGAGGAACTGGAGAGTGAACCTAAGGTCAATAAATACAGCATCTCTGTGAGATGTGTACAAAAGCAAACATTTGAACCCACAGACATATGGAACCATATGATTTTTTTTCTTTCTTTTAGAATCTTCATTAATTGTACAGTGAATATCAACTGATTCCTTGCTGAAATTGTGCAATAAGTTGAAATAAAAACTTCAGCTGCATTAGATTGTATTGCATTAGTGCCTATGATATAAATGACAAATCTATAAAAAGTTTATTTTACATTGATACCATTTCTATTATATAACTCTGCCTTGTCACAGATGAGTAAATATTCTAAAATATAATCATATGTTTATGTCAGTAATTGGGCTTCCCTAGTGGCTCAGATGGTAAAGAATCTGCCTGCAATGCAGGAGAGCTGAGTTTGGTCCTTGGATTGGGAAGATTCCTTGGAGAAGGGAATGGCTACCCACTCTAGTATTCTTGCCTGGAAAATTCCATGGACAGAGGAGCCTAGTGGGCTACAGTTCATGGGGTCTCAAAGAGTAGTACACAACTGAATGACTAACACTTTCACATTTTTCTATTCTAATAATAAAAATCCAAAATATGCCTCTAGTATATAAGCCAAATAAATTAAAATTCTAAATTGTAAAAACATAAATTGCCATATTTTCAATCTTCATAACAAAATAATTTCAAAAGAAATAAAATATGATAAAATGCACATATATATTCATATATATATAATCATATATCAGCATGTGTGTGCAATGCTGTAAAAATGAAAGTGGAATATAAAAATAATGTATATACATATTCTAACTCTTGTGATCAGTTTTGTCCAACTCTGCAATCTCATAGACTGTAGCCTGCCAGGCACCTCTGTCCATGGGATTGTCCAGGCAAGAATACTGGAATAGGTTGCTATTTCCTCCTCCAAGGGATCTTCCCAACCCAGGGATCAAACTCATGTCTCCTGTGTCTCCTGCATTGACAGGCAGATCCTTTACCTCTGAGTCATCTGGGAAGACTATTCTAATTCTTAGAGCTCCATAATTTATATTTATTGATAACTCTTCTTGCTAGACAAAAGCCCCCTTTTCTCTGAGCATTCTATTGTTATCTCCAGAACTAGCACTCAATGTTTAAGACCTCTTTATTAAAGTTTCTTTTTAGTTAACTTTATAAGAATATCTTATATTGGTATCAAAAATAGCTCTCAAGATGGATGGTGAAAATATGTACTCATCTAAAACTTAAAAGTCCCTGAGTCAGCATTAAAACTACACAGATAGAATTAAGTTAAGGACCTTGAAATGGGGAAATTATTTTGAATGACTTCAAGGCTTTGGAGGTGGCAGAAGGGAACCATGGACAGGGAAATGTGTATCTTCCAGAAGTTGGAAGAGCAAGGGAATAAATCTTCCCCTAGAACTTCCAGAAGGAAGTTCAGCCATGTGGACCCCTTGAGTTTAGTCTAGAAATCTGTCAGATTCCTGATATCCAGAGCTGTAAGATAATACAGTTATGTTATTTTAAACCACTAAATTATAGTAAGTTGTGGCAATGATAGAAAATCAATATGCCACCAGTCTTGGGTCACTGTGCAAACAAATCCTTATTATTTGCTTTATACTCTAGTTCATCACTTGTATCTACTGCGTATGCAACCAAGGTTATAATATTAATACATTATTAGTGCATGGGTTACATACACAAAACAAAGAACTTGAAAAGAACTTACCAAGAACTTTAAGATAGAAACATTTTCATGTCACTCCATTATCTTTAACTTATGTGCCAACTCCATGCAACCACATTCCCTAATGCTAAATTCAGCTCAGTATCACTGCCCAACTCAGCAACCTCAGTAATCTCTGAATTCCACATTCATGATTTCATATTTTTCAGTTTTCAAATACGACAATAATAATTTTGTAAAAATGATCTATGCAATGCCAGGAAATAAAAAACAGTACACTGAACCTTTTAAATCCAAAACTTGTTTCATATTTTTCTGGCTGTTCCAGTTTACCACTCATCTTTGCGTTGTATGAAAGAAAAAAAAAATGCTTAGTTCTCACTTCAAGACTTCTGTTCTTGGTTTAGTGCTTTTATAGAAAGCACTCGTGTGTCTGTTCAAACCCTGGAATATCCCTATAACTAACAATACTAACAATAAATCATAGTGACGCAGTATAAAGGAGGCTTACATAAATAGACATTTCTCTCTCAGTTCAGTTCAGTTCAGTTGCTCAGTCATGTCTGACTCTTTGTAACCTCATGAACCACAGCACGCCAGGCCTCCCTGTCCATCACCAACTGCTGGAGTACACCCAAACCCATGTCCATTGAGTCGGTGATGCCATCCAACCATCCCATCCTCTGTCATTCCCTTCTCTTCCTGCCCTCAATCTTTCTCAGCATCAGGGTCTTTTAAAATGAGTCAGCTCTTCGCATCAGGTGGCCAAAGTATTGGAGTTTCAGCTTCAGCATCAGTCCTTTCAGTGAACACCCAGGACTGATCTCCTTTAAGATGGACTCATTGGATCTCCTTGCAATCTAAGGGACTCTCAAGAGTCTTCTCCAACTCCACAGTTCAAAAGCATCAATTCTGCGCTCAGCTTTCTTTATAGTCCAACTCTCACATCCATACATAACTACATTCTCTACTTCACATAAAAATCCATAAGTAGAAAATCCAGAGGTTGTGTTTTATTCTGTCCTACAAGTCCTCAGTAATGTAAATTCTTTTAAGATTGTCCTACAAATCCTGGGATATGGTTTTAGGTAGCTTGGCCCACAACAGTGGAACAGGATCCTGTGAGATCTACATTGCAGGTAATAGAATTGAGTAAGGAGTAAAGAATAAGAAACAAAACTTGTGCAGAAATTCCCATGTGGCACTCTACTTATATCCCATTATACAGTATCTATGCCTAGTTGAATGAGATTATGGAAATTATATCTCTATGTACAGCTAGAGACTGGAATTTTCACTACCATGGGAAAAGGGAGGAACAGATACTGGAGGAGGCTAAAGTATTGATATACTATGCATAGAGAAAGATAGATGATAGATAGATACGTTGCTTGACAGACAATCACAATCATTCTCATCAAAATCTTTTATGAGATAAAATGTTATTGTCTCTATTTTATCAATGAGAATACACAAGTATACAGAGGTTGACATATTGAAGATCAGTTCAGTTCAGTTCAGTCATTCAGTCGTGTCCAGCTCTTTGCGACCCCATGGACTGCAGCACGCCAGGCCTCCCTGTCCATCGCCAGCTCCTGGAGCTTACTCAAACTCATGTCTATCAAGTCAGTGATGCCATCCAACCATCTCATGCTTGTTGTCCCCTTCTCCTCCTGCCCCCAATCCCTCCCAGGATCAGAGTCTTTTCAAATGAGTCAATTCTTCACATCAGGTGGCCAAAGTATTGAGCTTCAGCTTCAACATCAGTCCTTCCAATGAATATTCAGGACTGATTTCCTTTAGGATGGACTGGTTGGATCCCTTTGCAGTCCAAGGGACTCTCAAGAGTCTTCTCCAACACTACAGTTCAAAAGCATCAATACTTCAGTGCTCAGCTTTCTTTATAGTCCAACTCTCACATCCATACATAACTACTGGAAAAACCATAGCTTTGACTAGACAGACCTTTGTTGGCAAAGTAATGTCTCTGGATCACAGAAGACTGTGCAAATGTTTCTAGATACCAGAGTCTAATAATACCGCATTATTCTGCAGCCTAAGTTGCTTCATAATAATTGTTTCCATTAACTGATTATCTTCTATGTGTCAGCTACTCCATTAGACACATTTTATATAAACTCAAGAAAACACTGTAAGTTAAGTAGTTTGCCCAAGATGGCATGGTTATTCAACAGGAGAAATCTTTTCGGATTTCATAATTCATCTATTTTTCTATATTTGATACATAGTATTTCATAATGGCAAACAAAATTTTCCTTTGTAGAATATATAATTTAATTATATTCAACATGTTATTTAAAGAATAAAATTATGTATCAGTAAGAGAAAATTTGTTAAAATAACAATCATCTTGACAATGTTTATAACAAATTTGATAAAATCCATTTGCAGCACTGTTTTTTTTTTACTTTTGAACGGAATTCAATGCAAAGTTTGTATAAATGGAAAAGTATATTGTACATGAAGACTATAGATCCATAAACTAGCAGAGATGGACTGTCACATTACAGCCAAAGAAGAATCAACACTACTAAAGTCTTCTAGAAAATGATTGTGTGCATCTGTAGGCAGTTTATCTTTATGCCAAATTTCTCAACTCCTTTTGTTTACTAAGAGTACATTAGAAAATTAAACATCTTGAGAATTGGATGCCAGAGTTTGTGACATAGAGCAGAACTTGACATTCTTTTGGTTTCACAAAGAAACTGGTTATCTGCAACTTAGTAAATACAATAGCATGAAATCATATTCTACTGTTTATTCAAAAATTTTGCTGTCAACTTTAAAAACATAATTTGAAGCCAGAAGCTTGCTATTAATATTTCAGGGTGTTCATAAGTAGTGAACAGTAAGTTGAAATGATGACATTGAAGATCATTCTTTTTTTTTTTTTTTTTGCAGTCTTTCCTAATAACGTTTCCTTCTTCCTATTTGATGATGATTTGAAATTAAGTTGGTAATGATAATGTCAGGAAAACAGTTTATTGTCATCTATTCCTTCTTTCATACATCACAAGTCCATTAGGAACTTTCTATGTTTCAACTATTAGGGGAAAAAAATTTCTTGTTGAGGTGACATAGAAGCTATAAATGGAATTACAAAGCAGGTGCTGGGACTGGATGAAACAGCCCATAGAAAATGCATGGACGGCAATTCTTAAATTTGGTTGCATGTCAGTCTTCTGGAGCTTTTGCAACTACACTTCCTGAAGCTACATTCATGGGTAGTAAATAAACCATTTCTCAGAAGGAGGGTCAAGCAAGTTATTTGAATCATTTTAGAGAAGATAACATTTTCAGCAAATGTTAAGGTTTACTGAGAAAAGAAAAACAAACAAGCAAAAAAAGAAATTAGTACTCTTCTGTTGTTCTGTTGTTAGGATGTGTCTGAATCTTTGTGACCCCATGAACTGCAGCACACCAGGTTTCCCTGTCCTTCCCTATCTCCTAGAGTTTAGTCAAATTCATGTCCATTGCAAAACGTCAGTACTTAAGTGGGTGACTAAATAATCAGTACTTAAGTGGGTGATTGAATATAGTGAAACCACCAGACGGGGAAGAGCAATCAATTGGGACAAAAAGTATGTGGACTAATGGAATCCCATAAAAATAAGAATGTCAAATATTTCAGGAATGAGAGGGGTAAAAATATTATATTTTGCAGAGAGTCCAAGAATTGTGAGAATTACTCACAGGCTAAAGGATTTGTAATCTCTGAAATAATAGATGGTATGTTTCAATGCAGTCATTGGGGTGAAATTCTGGACTGAGGAAAAAATAAGGAATGGAAAGCATGTAAGAAGTTCACTAGTGTAGATTCTATCATGATATAGTTTTATGGGTATAAAAGGGAACTCATGTTAAATACACAACTGCTGCTGCTGCTGCTAAGTCACTTCAGTCGTGTCCGACTCTGTGCAAACCCCATAGACGGCAGCCCACCAGGTTCCCCTGTCCCTGGGATTCTCCAGGCAAGAACACTGGAGTGGGTTGCCATTTCCTTCTCCAATGCATGAAAGTGAAAAGGGAAAGTGAAATCGTTAGTCCTGTCTGACTCCTAGCGACCCCATGGACTGCAGCCCACCAGGCTCCTCCATCCATGGGGTTCTCCAGGCAAGAGTACTGGAGTGGGGTGACATTGCCTTCTACAAAGTAAACAACAGACGGCTTTAATTTTTTTCTATGAAATTTTAAGGAAGGCAACGTGCTGAATAAGATTTAAATATAATCTGGTAACTATTTCACAGAATTACTGACAATGACAAGCATAGTAAAAATGACAGAAGTAATAGTAATATTGCTCAGTTCAGTTCAGTTTTGTCAACTGAACTGAACTCTGTTCAGTCCTGTCCAACTCTTTGCGACCCCGTGAATCACAGCACACCAGGCCTCCCTGTCCATCACCAACTCCCAGAGTTTACTCAAATTCATGTCCATCGAGTCGGTGATGCCATCCAGCCATCTCATCTTCTGTCGTCCCCTTCTCCTCCTGCCCCCAATCCCTCCCAGCATCAGGGTCTTCTCCAATGAGTCAACTCTTTGCATGAGGTGGCCAAGTACTGGAGTTTCAGCTTCAGCATCAGTCCATCCAATGAACACCCAGGACTGATCTCCTTTAGGATGGACTGGTTGGATCTCCTTGCAGTCCTAGGGACTCTCAAGAGTCTTCTCCAACACCACAGTTCAAAAGCATCAATTCTTTGGTGCTCAGCCTTCTTCGCAGTCTAACACTCACATCCATACATGACTACCAGAAAAACCATAGCCTCGACTAGACAGACATTTTCTGGCAAAGTAATGTCTCTGCTTTTTAATATGCTCTCTAGGTTGGTCATAACTTTCCTTCCAAGGAATAACCATCTTTTAATTTCATGGCTGCAATCAGGATCTGCAGTGATTTTGGAGCCCAGAAAAATAAATTCTGACACTGTTTCCACTGTCTCCCCATCTATTTCCCATGAGGTGATGGGACCAGATGCCATGATCTTAGTTTTCTGAATGTTGAGCTTTAAGCCAACTTTTTCACTCTCCTCTTTCACTTTCATCAAGAGGCTGTTTAGTTCTTCTTCACTTTCTGCCATAAGGGTGGTGTCATCTGCATATCTGAGGTTATTGATATTTCTCCCTGCAATCTTAATTCCAGCTTGTGCTTCTTCCAGCCTTGTGTTTCTCATGATGTACTCTGCATATCAGTTAAATAAGCAGGGTGACAATATACAGCCTTGACGTACTCCTATTCCTATTTGGAACCAGTCTGTTGTTCCATGTCCAGTTCTAACTGTTGCTTCCTGACCTGCATACAGGTTTCTCAAGAGGCAGGTCAGGTGGTCTGGTATTCCCATCTCTTTCAGAATTTTCCATAGTTTTTGTGATCCACACAGTCAAAAGCTTTGGCATAGTCAATAAAGCAGAAATAGATGTTTTTCTGGAACTCTCTTGCTTTTTTGATGATCCATCGGATGTTGGCAATTTGATCTCTGGTTCCTCTGCCTTTTCTAAAACCAGCTTGAACATCTGGAAACTCTCGGTTCATGTATTGCTGAAGCTTGGCTTGGAGAATTTTGAGCATTACTTTAGTAGTGTGTGAGATGAGTGCAACTGTGTGGTAGTTTGAGCATTCTTTGGGATTGCCTTTCTTTGGGATTGGAATGAAAACTGACCTCCAGTCTTGTGACCTCTGCTGAGTTTTCCAAATTTGCTGGCATATTGAGTGCAGCACTTTCACAGCATCATCTTTCAGGATTTGAAATAGCTCAACAGCAATTCCATCTCCTCCACTAGCTTTGTTCATAGTGATGCTTTCTAAGGCCCACTTGGTTTCACATTCCAGGATATCTGGCTCTAGGTGAGTGATCACACCATCGTGATGACCTGGGTTGTGAAGATCTTTTGTGTGTGTGTGTGTGTGTGTGTGTGTGTGTGTGTGTGTGTGAAGATCTTTTTTGTACAGTTCTGTGTATTCTTGCCACCTCTTCTTAATATTTTCTGCTTCTGTTAGGTCCATATCTTTTCTGTCCTTTATTGAGCCCATCTTTGCATGAAATGTTCCCTTGGTATCTCTAATTTTCTTGAAGAGATCTCTAGTCTTTCCCATTCTGTTGTTTTCCTCTATTTCTTGCATTGATTGCTGAGGAAGACTTTCTTCTCTCTCCTTGATATTCTTTGGAACTCTGCATTCAAATGGGAATATCTTTTCTTTTCTCCTTTGCTTTTCACTTCTCTTATTTTCACAGTTATTTGTAAGGCCTCCTCAGACAGCCATATTGCCTTTTTGCATTTCTTTTCCATGGCGATGGTCTTGATCCCTGTCTCCTGTGCAATGTCATGAACCTCCATCCATAGTTCATCAGGCACTCTGTCTATCAGATCTAGTCCCTTAAATCTATTTCTCATTTCCACTGTATAGTCATAAGGGATTTGATTTAGGTCGTACCTGAATGGTCTAGTGGTTTTCCCTCCTTTCTTCAATTTAAGTCTGAATTTTGCTATAAGGAGTTCATGATCTGAGCCACAGTCAGCTCCCAGTCTTGTTTTTGCTGACTGTATAGAGCTTCTCCATCTTTGGCTGCAAAGATTATAATCTGTTTTCAGTGTTGACCATCTGGTGATGTCCATGTGTAGAGTCTTCTCTTGTGTTGTTGGAAGAAGCTGTTTGCTATGACCAGTGCGTTCCCTTAGCAAAACTCTATTAGCCTTTGCCCTGCTTTATTCTGTATGCCAAGGCCAAATTTGCCTGTTACTCCAGGTGTTTCTTGACTTCCTACTTTTGCATTCCAGTCCCCTATAATGAAAAGGACATCTTTTTTGGGTGTTAGTTCTAAAAGGTCTTGTACGTCTTCATAGAACAGTTCAGCTTCTTTAGCATTATTGTTTAGGGCATTGGCTTGGATTTCTGTGATATTGAATGGTTTGCCTTGGAAATGAACAGAGATCATTCTGTCATTTTTGAGATTGCATCCAAGTACTGCATTTCAGACTCTTTTGTTGACCATGATGGCTACTCCATTTCTTCTAAGGGATTCCTGCCCACAGTAGTAGATATAATGGTTTTCTGAATTAAATTCACCAATTCCAGTCCATTTTAGCTCTCTGATTCCTAAAATATCAACATTCACTCTTGCCATCTCTTGTTTGATCACTTCCAATTTGCCTTGATTCATGGACCTAACATTCCAGGTTCCTATGCAATATTGCTCTTTACAACATCGGACCTTGCTTCTATCACCAGTCCCATCCACAACTGGGTATTGTTTTTGCTTTGGTCCCATCCCTTCATTCTTTCTGGAGTTATTTCTCCAGTGGCATATTGGGCACGTACCGACCTGGGGAGTTCCTCTTTCAGTATCCTTTCATTTTGCCTTCTCATACTGTTCATGGGGTTCTCAAGGCAAGAATACTGAAGTGGTTTGCCATTCCCTTCTCCAGTGTACCAGAGTTCTCCACCATGACCCGTCCATCTTGGGTGGCCCCATGCTGAATGGTCCAGTTTCATTGAGTTAGACAAGGCTGTGGTCCGTGTGATCAGATTGGCTAGTTTTCTGTGATTATGATTTCCGTGTGTCTGCCCTCTGATGCCCTCTTGCAACACCTACCCTCTTACTTGGGTTTCTCTTACCTTGGACGGAGGGTATCTCTTCACGGCTGTTCCAGCAAATCACAGCCGCTGCTCCTTTCCTTGGATGATTAAGTAATATTGCTAGTATTTACTAAAAATATTTTAAATAAGATGTAAGATATTATATGGGGCTTTCCAGGTGGCTCAAATGGTAAAGAACCTGCCTGCAATGTGGGAGACCCACATTTGATCCCTTGATTGGGAAGATCCCCTGGAGAAGGTCATGGTAACCCACTGCATTATTCTTGCCTGGAGAATTCCATGGACAGAGGAGACCAGTGGGCTATAGTCCATGGAGTTGACAAGAGTCTGAAACTACTGAGCAACTAGCTCACACACACATACACACACACACACACACACACAGAGGAAATTATATGTGTGATATCATTTGATTATTACGTACCCTTGTAAGTTATATAAAGATTTAAATTTGTCTAAGAGAATATAACTAAAAAGTGGTACCACAATTCAAACCGATGTCTGTTTTACCCAATTACCCTTGGTTTTGAATATTACTTTAGATCCATTTTTCACAACTTAAGTAAAAGATAGTTTTCATACAACTCTGAAATAATATGGTATATTATTCAGCCATTCAAAAGAGGGAAGTCCTACCATTTGCAGCAATACTGATGGACTTTGAAGGTACTGGGGCTTCCCTGATGGCTTAGACAGTAAAGAATCTGCCTGCAATGCAGGAGACCCAGGTTCAATCCCTGGGTCAGGAAGATCCCTTGGAGAAGGGAATGGCAACCCACTTCACTATTTTTGCCTGGAGAATTACATGGACAGAAAAGCATGACAGACTAGCACATGAGGTTGCAAAGAGTCAGATACTACTGAACGATCAACACTTGAAGGTATTATGCTTAAGCGAAAAAAAGTCAGAGACAGACAAATATTGTATGACCTAACTTGTACACAGTACCTTAAAAACAAAACAAAAGTCACACATAACAAAACACAAGTTCACAGAAAATGAGATCAGGCTTGTAGCTATCAGAGGCAGAGGTGGGGTGGGGTATTATAAGAATGTGGTCAAAAGGTACAAAATTTGTTATACGCAAGTCCTAAGGGATATAAAATATAATATGACAATGTCATATGACATATAAATGTCATATGGAAAAGCAGATAGCTTTAAATAAGGTTTCATGTGCTTGTGAGAATAGAGATCATTGAATATAAAAAGTACAATTAATAAAATAACTAAATGTTAGCTTTTAGGATTTCCCTTCAATCTTGAATAACAGTCTTTCTTTATTTAATTTGCCTTTTTATTTTTTGGCTGTGCCACAAGGCTTGTGGGATCCTTGTTTCCTGACCAGGGATTGAACCTGTGTCCCCTGCATTGCAAGAAAGGAGTCTTAACCATTGGATCACCAGGGAAGGCCCTTAAGAAGCAGTTTTAAAATTGAATTTCTCTGATCCATTGTTCTTTCCCTATTATTTTAATGATAAACTGAAGTTGATAAAATATTTGCCAAATGTTGTTCATCTTTTCACTTAAATCTTAGTCTGCCAATGTCAATTGACAAATCACAAACTGAATTAGATATCACATCCCAGTGAATCTGTATCTAGACCTAGAAACTGAATGTTGCTGTGCTCATTGATCTCAGTTAAAACCTGGGTCCCAAATTTCAAAAGGACACTCAACAATGCCTGAAACTATTTCTGTAATTCCTGTGTATGTTCACTTTCCCTCTTTAAATTAACCATTTTCTTATTTATTCTGCCTCCTAGAGTGTCCCACTTGCTCACCAAGGAACTTGCATGTGGATTGGATTCTTCTCTTCTTTCCCTCAATAAGTTAATGTCCATCTTCCTCTCCACCAATATACTTAGTTCCTACCCTTCTCTTACTGTGGATAATGTGAGCCTGCCCTTGTCAATAACCAAACTCTCCACACATGCTCTGGATCCACATCTTTCTCACCTAATTGTCTTTATAATTTTGATTCTATAATTATCCTTCTCCCTAGCATCATTAATTATCCTCTCCCTCTGTGGATCATTTTCCTAAGTGTGCAAACATAGTCCTCTATTGCCTCTTTTAAAGAAGAAAACTTCTCTGGACTCAAACTTCTCTAGTTAGATACTGTATTTTTCTGTTTCATAACAAAACTACTGGAAATAACTGTTTTTAAGTTTTTGTTCTCAAAACATCATCTCACATTCTCTTCTCAATCCATTTCCATAAGGCTTCTGTCCCTACTACTCTATGGAGATTTTCTTTTAAAGGTCACTGTAGATGTCACATGGTTGCATCCAACTATCACTCCTTGGCTCTTCTCTTCATTGACCTCTTGGCAACATGTGACATAAATGATCATTTTCATTTACTTGAGACAGCCGTGTATGGGAACTCCACATTCTCTTGACTTTCCTCCTACTTCACAAACCATCTCTTTTTACTCATCAACACTGGTTCAAAATTCTCTGATCCAGTTTCAAAGTGTTAGCAATTTCCAAAGCTCTGACATGAATATCCTTCTCCTTGCCAAGGAAATCCCTTCAGTAGATGACCTCATCCTCTGCGCAGCTTCTAATATAATCAAGAAGTGCATGACTCCCATGTCTATATTTTCAATCCAGACATTTCCCTGGAACCACATACATGTATTTTCTAGTTTCTATTTGACAGCTCTGTGTGAACATATAACAGGTATTTTACATATAAGTTGTTCAAAACAGAACTGTCAACCAATCCCCTCCTCACTACCTAAAAATGTTTTCCTCCAGTTTTCATCTAAGTAGGCATGAGTAAACTCTGAGTGGGCTAAGTGAAATCTAACAGTGATCTGTGATTCTTTGTTTCTATACCATTGACATTCAATTCCTTAATGAATCCTGCTGACTCTGTCTCTAAATTATATCCAAATTTGTCAACCATTTCTACCGCCACTACTAGCATCCTAGTTCAAATTCCATCGTCCTTTGTTTGGACAACACAATAGTTCTTAGTTGCTTTCCAATTAGATGATCTCCTCACAGCAGCCAAGATAAACTGTTGAATCATAACTAAGACCATATCAGCCTCTGTACTTCAAACACATGGCTTCCAATTATATCAAGGCAAAACAAAATTCTGACTCATAAAGCTGTATCTGTTCCATCTCCTATCTACCTTGTCATTTTTAATCTCATGTTTTCCTCCTTGAGGCATTGAACAAAGATGATATTGATAAAAGATTAAGATGGCAAGAAAGGCAGGAGGCAGATCATGTGCAGATGTCTCAAACACATTGACCTACTTTTGGTTCATTTCAGTTGCCAAAACCATTGCTGTCTTGGGGCCTTTGCACAAGTATTTTTCCTACCTGCATAGCCCTTCCATAATCTTCTCACAGGTAGTTGCTTCTGTTCAGTCAGATCTCAGTTTAAGAATGCATCCATTGAGGTATGTTTCATGAAGATCAATCCTAACGTTGTCTTCCTGGTGTTGTTTAATATATTGCACCATTTTAATTCTCTACATAAATATTTAAATTATTTTGCTAAAGCATAATGCACATATATATAAAAGGGCGAATTTTGTGTGTATATATATATGTGTGTGTGTGTATAATATAAGTATATGTTGCTTACATTTTGCATCTTTTCTTAAGAATACAAGTGTATGAAAACCAGGGGGATATTCTCTCCAAGATCAGCACCTTTGTCATTTATTACATGTCTTCTAGTATGTAAAGAAAATGATACCTCAGCTATTTTTGTAAATACATTTTTCTTGGAGCACAGCTGCATGAAGCAGTTTATATATTGACTATTGCTGTTTTCATGCTACAGTATCAGTTTTTAAGTAGTTGCAGTAAAGACTGTGTGTCCCACAAACCTAAAATATTTACTGTTTGCCCTATTAAAACAAGTTTGTCAACTCTTGAACTAGAAGATGGTTAAGAAGTTTATTTGGTGAATTAATAAGTTGTAATGGAGGAAATCTAGACAACATATTAAAAAGCAGAGACATTACTTTGCCAACAAAGGTCCATCTAGTCAAGGCTATGGTTTTTCCAGTAGTCATGTATGGATGTGAGAGTTGGACTATAAAGAAAGCTGAGTGCTGAAGAATTGATGCTTTTGAACTGTGGTGTTGGAGAAGACTCTTGAGAGTCCCTTGGACTGCAAGGATATCCAATCAGTCCATCCTAAAGGAAATCAGTCCTGGCTGTTCATTGGAAGGACTGATGCTGAAGCTGAAACTCCAATACTTTGGCAACCTGATGTGAAGAACTGGCTCTTTGGGAAAGACCCTGATGCTGATTGAGGGCACGAGAAGAAGGGGACGACAGAGGGTGAAATGGTTGGATGGCATCACTGCCTCAATGGACATGAGTTTGAGTAAACTCCAGCAGTTGGCGATGGACAGGGAAGCCTGGCATGCTGCATGGTCATAAAGAGTCAGACACAACTGAATGACTGAATTGAATCTGACTGAATAGATGAAAAGAGTATATTAGATATTTTAGCTTTTTAATTTTTGTATAGAAAACATGGGAAGATAAAGACATAAGCTTATTGTTCTAATTCTAAAAACAGTATGAACTATGATATAGGTTTTATAATGAATGCCACATTTTACAGTGACCTCATTTTGTATTTAAAGTTGGATAGAAGAATGCTTTAAAGGAATATGTTTCACAGACATAGAGAATAGACTTATGGACCTGGGGAGAGGGGAGGAGAGGGTGAGATGTATGGAGAGAGTAACATGGAAACTTAGGTTACCCTATGTAAAATAGATAGCCAAAGGGAAATTGTTCTATGTCTCAGGAAACTCAAACAGGAGCTCTGTATCAACCTAGAGGGGTGGGATGGGGAGGGAGATGGGAGGGAGCTTCAAAAGGGTGGGGATAGATGTATACCTATGGCCGATTCATGTTGAGGTTTGACAGAAAACAACAAAATTCTGGAAAGCAAATATCCTTCAATTAAAAAATAAATTAATTAAAAAAAAGAATATGCTTCAGATTTTAATTCAACAGTTTTATCAACCACAACAAGAGTGCAGTGAGTATTTTTAAAAAGGCAATTTAAGTCCTTTAATGATCTTTTCAGCTAATATCAGTGTTAAATATTGACAAACCATGATGTCACAGAAAAAGTTTAGATAAAATGGCTTGTCCAGACCTCTGCCCATCTCTCAGGGAAAAATTCAACAGTAAAAATGAATTGTCCTTGAAGTCTTAGTAAAGACTAGTAAAAGTCTTAAAACTAGGTCAAATAAATTAACATGATAAATTTAAATTTGCAATTTAATCTAAATGTTATCTTAGAAAAATAGCAAGTTAAGTATTATTTTAGATAAATTGATCTATTAAGAGTGTCTCTATTTCAAAAGATCCCTAAAAACTAGCAGCTTCTTGGTTTGTTAAAGAGACATCAAGGAACAGAGGATCAGGTGCTGTATTCAATTACATGGAAACATAAAATTGCAGATTGCTAATGGAGATAGATTCAGTCAAATGTAGAAGCAGAAATTTAAACTTCAGATTATTTTTCATTTTACTTAACATTTATTTTATTTTTAACAAGTTGTATGTACTTTAGTTATATAGAATGAGGCTTTGATTACTTATACTTTGTGAAAAGATTACTATAGTTAAACTAATTAATATATCCATCTCCTCACATAGTTATGCTTTTTGATGGGGTGGTGATAGCAGCTAAGATTTACTTTCTTAGCAGATCTGATGAGATGGTTGGATGGCATCATCAACTCAGTGGACATGAGTCTGAGCATGCTCTGAGAGATAGTGAAGGACAGGGAAACCTGGCATGTGGCAGTCCACGGGATCACAAAAAGGTAGACATGAGTTTGTAACCAACAAAACAACATATTAAGTCACCATGCTATACTTTATATCTCTAGATTTATTCATCCTACAAAGCTGAAACTTTGCACTCTTTGATGAATATCTCCTCATATCCCCCACCTTCTCATCTTTGATAACCAGCCTACAGGATCCTATTATGATTTTAACTTTTTATATTCCACATATAAATGAGATCATGTGGTATTTTTATTCTGTGTCTGGCTTACTTGACTTAGCATAAACTCCTCCAGATTCACCCAAGTTGAACCCAGTGCTATGCTGGTGGAAATGTAAATTGGTACAGGCATTATAAAAACTAGTGTGGCGGTTTCTTAAAACAAAATGAAACAAAACAACAAACTACTGTATGGTCCAGAAATCCCTCTTCTGAGTGTATATCCAAGGGAAACAGAGTCAGTACTCTAAGGTGATATCTGCATTTCCACGTTTATCACAACATTATTCAGAATAGCCAAGATATGGAAACAACCTAAGTGTTTGTCAATGGGTGAATAGATAAATGCTATTCTTTTCCTGGTATTATAGCCAGAGAGTTTGAGACAGAAATGTGCTTGTTCTTTTGACGCTGTTGTGTTTTGCTGTATCAAATATGTCGCTACATAGACTACTAATTCTACTTTTAGCAAAGTTATCATTTTTCACAGACCAGATGTCCTCAATTACACACTACAACAAACCACATACACCTTAATTTGTGGTCTGGCCTCTCTCCAGTTGGTATTCCCTCATTTTTCCTTTCTGACATTTGAAGTCTTCTCAATCTAATCAACTAACTATAATTCCAGAGCCCATGCACAAAGCATGATGACGGTGCTAACCAGTGCCCGTCACTTGTTTACTCCGTAAAACTGAGATTCCATGAGTAAAAGGCCTTCATGAGAAGGTTTTCATTACCAATGACTCTCTTTAAATTAAATAACATAAAAGTTTATTGACAGCAGAAAATCTATAGTTAGCTTTCATTCTAAAACTGTAAAACTGTAATGCAACCTCAATTTGACCATCTAACTTTGCAAAAGACCAGAAAGTATTTTGCAATAAGTTCAATGTGTATCTATTTGTTTTTTCATGAAACTGACTTATTACCTCATCCATAATCTGAAAGTTTTGGATTTTAAGCCATTGTGTATATTACATAAAACTTCAATTTTCTGTGATACTCATGATTATTAAAGCAATATGAAAGAGTAAAGCAGAGTTAACTTTCTTACTTAATCCTCATGGCATAATGGGTAAGGAATCAAATATCTCAGAGAAATCTGTGCATAACTGTATCATTAGCCTTTTCCCTTATTGTCTATTTATATGTTACATCCATATACCACAGTGGTTGGGAAACAAAAGCCAATGAATAAATAATGGTAGAACTAAGAAGGAGCAAAAATCTATGTGAATAGTAATAAACAAATCAGTGGGGAGGTAGTAGATGATTCAGGATAAGATGTGACTTAATAATTGATTTCAAATGTGAGAAATCACTAAATTTACAGATTTTGAGATAGCAGCAGGTTAAATTCCACCTATGCAAAACTGTGAAGTAAATTTGTCTTTTTTACCTTCCTCCAAGTCAATGTGTCCATAGAAACAACTACTAGTGAATAGATTTGGTTGGTAATTGATTTCTCTGTTATCCTACTTGGGCTTGTTCTTTCAATGCAATATCCAGGATTCCAGAGATACTTTATTTGCTTCCATTTGTATCTAAAAATTCAGACATGATAGTCCTGGATTTTAATCCCAGGTCTAATTTTTGTGGACTTATATGACTTCAGACCGATTAACTCTTCTAAAACCTCATCTATCGAACAGTGGTACCTATTTTATAGGTAGTCTGAGGGTCAACCAAGTTGATGTATTCAGATCCTACTGTCTGAGCATAGGAAGTGTTCAAGTAATACTTAATATATGTTCTAAAAATAAACACAAATATATAAACTTCAGTTCAGTTTGGTAACTCAGTCGTGTCTGACTCTTTGCGACCCCATGGACTGCAGCAACCAGGCCTCCCTGTCCATCACAAACTCCCAGAGTTTACTCAAACTCATGTCCATCGAGTCAGTGATGCCATCCAACCATCTCATCCTCTGTCATTCCCTTCTCCTCCCGCCTTCAATCTTTCCCAGCATCAGTGTCTTTTCAAAGGAGTCAGTTCTTCACATCAGGTGGCCAAAGTACGGGAGTTTCAGCTTCAACATCAGTCCTTCCAATGAATATTCAGGACTGATTTCCTTTAGGATGGACAGGTTGGATCTCCTTGCAGTCCAGGGAACTCTCAAGAGTCTTCTCCAACACCACAGTTCAAAAGCACCAATTCTTTGGCACTCAGCTTTCTTTAAAGGCCAAATCACACACCCATACTTTGACAGACAGAACTTTGTTGGCAAAGTAATGTCTCTGCTTTTTAATATGCTGTCTAGATTGGTCATAGCTTTTCTTTCAAGCAGCAAGCGTCTTTTAATTCCATGGCTTCAGTTACCATCTGCAGTGATTTTGGAGCCCCCCAAAATAAAGTCTACCACTGTTTCCCCATCTATTTGCCATGAAGTGATGGGACCAGATGCCATGATCTGTTTTCTGAATGTTAAGTTTTAACCCAGCTTTTTCACTCTACTCTTTCGCCTTCATCAAGAGGCTCTTTAGTTCTTCAATTTCTGCCATAAGGGTGATTTCATGAGTGTATCTGAGGTTATTGATATTTCTCCCAGCAATCCTGATTCCAGCTTGTGCTTCATCCAGCCCAGGGTTTCACATGATGTACTCTGCATATAAGTTAAATAATCAGGTTGATAATATACAGCCTTGATGTTCTCCTTTCCCAATTTGGAACCAGTCTGTTCTGTGTCCAGTTCCAACTGTTCCTTCCTGACCTGCATACAGATTTCTCAGGAGATAGGTCGGGTGGGTGGTCTGGTATTCCTCTCTCTTTTTGAATTTTCCACAGTTTGTTGTGATCCACAAAGGCTGTGATCCAAGTCAAAGGCTTTGGCATAGTCAATAAAGTAGAAATAGATGTTTTTCTGGAACTCTCTTGCTTTTTTGATGATCCAGTAGATGTTGGCAATTTGATCTCTGCCTTTTCTAAAACTAGCTTGAACATCTGGAAGTTAATGGTTCACATACTGTTGAAGCGTGGCTTTGAGGATTTTGAGCATTACTTTGCTAGCATGTTAGATGAGTGCAATTGTGTGGTAGTTTGAGCATTCTTTGGGATTGCCTTTCTTAGGGATTAGAATGAAAAGTGACCTTTTCCAGTCCTGTGACCACTGCTGAGTTTTCCAAATTTGCTGGCATATTGAGTGCAGCACTTTCACAGCATCATCTTTCAGGATTTGAAACAGCTCAACTCGAATTCCACCACCCCTTCTAGCTTTGTAGTGATGCTTCTTAAGGCCTCCTTGCCTTTGCATTCCAGGATATCTGGCTCTAGGTGAATGATCACACCATCATGTTTATCTCGGTCATGAAGATCTTTTTTGCATAGTTCTTCTGCGTATCCTTGCCACCTCTTCTTAATATCTTCTGCTTCTGTTATGCCCATAGCATTTCAGTCCTTTATTGTGCCCATCTTTGCATGAAATATTCCCTTGGTATCTCTTATTTTCTTGAAGAGACCTCTAGTGTTTCCCATTCTATTGTTTTCCTCTATTTCTCAACACTGATCACTGTGGAAGGCTTTCTTATCTCTCCTTGCTCTTCTTTGGAACTCTGTATTCAAAATGGTATATCTTTCCTTTTCCCCTTTGCCTTTAGCATCTCTTCTTTTCTCAGCTATTTGTAAGACCGCCTCAAACAACCATTTTGCTTTTTTTGTGTGTTTTTGTTTCTTGGGGATGGCCTTAATCACTTACTCCTGTACAATGTCATGAAAATCCATCCACAGTTCTTCAGGCACCCTGTCTATCAGATCTATTCTCTTAAATCTATTTGTCAATTCCACTGTAAAATCGTAAAGGATTTGATTTAGGTTACACCTGAGTGGTTTGGTGGGTTTCCCCACTTTATTCAATTTAAGTCTGAATTTGGCAATAAGGAGTTCATCATCTGAGCCACAGTCCACTCCCAGTCTTGTTTTTTCTGACTGTATAGAGTTTCTCCATCTTTGGCTGCAAAGAATATAATCAATCTGATTTTGGTATTGACCATCTGGTGATGCCTGTGTGTAGAGTCCTCTGTTGTGTTTTTGGAAGAGGGTGCTTGCTATGACCAGTGCATTCTCTTGGCAAAATTTTATTAGCCTTTGCCCTGCTTCCTTCTGTACTCCAAGGCCAAATTTGCCTGTTATTCTATGTATCTCTTGACTTCCTACTTTTGCATTCCAGGAGATGGAAAGAGTGAACATCAACATATTAGGAGTCAGTGAACTAAAATGGACTGTAATGGGTGAATTTAACTCAGATGATCATTATATCTACTTCTGTGGGCAAGAATCCCCTAGAAGAAATGGATTAGCCATCCTGGTCAACAAAAGAGTCTGAAATGCAGTACTTGGATTCAGTCTCAACAATGCCAGTATGATCTTTGTTCATTTCCAAGGCAAACAGTATAAACTTATGATACCTATTAAAACATAACTATCTTGATTCCTCTCTATTTGGGGGTTTCTATACAATTTCTGAAAAGTAGGATACTTCTATTGTCAATGTGTCAGTCTAGGTGTTGGGACAAAGTTGTTACCTGTCCTAGAGTTGTTCATACTTTAAAAGCAGATAGCACCTAACTCCAAAATGTGATTTTTAAAATTAATTTTAGACACAGATGGAGATTTTTAAGAAATCTATCGAGGAAGATGAATTGTTTGTTCAGCTACCCCTGAAATCATACATGTGCATAGATGCTCAGTAAAGACTTAGTAATGAGGACTCTCATCCTATTAGGGACAGAATAAATCATGTTTTATAACTCACCACCTAGAACACGCTAGAGAAACATATTGTTTGAAGAAGAAACATAGAAAAGAGAACATTATTATTTTAAGTTCATAGTGGAGCTCTTTCTTTCATGACTTTAGAAAGACTCTTGATCTTCTTCTACCTTGCCTAGAATAAGGGAAGGTGTGTGTGTGTGTGTGTTTGGTGTGTTTAGGAGAAACAGAGCCTGAATGTACTCAGTGAGGAGGGAGGAAAATGTCTTTTTGAGGAAGTGAGACCAATTGGAGAACTTCGGCAACTCTTACTCCTCTCACAAACTGTAGAGGTAGGGTGGGAATGTTGAGAGTGAATGTGAAGTAGGATGAAGAGGTATGTGGATTACTAGTAATGCCATTTCTACTAGACGGGTCACAGATTCCATGGGACAGATTCTTACACAATAGTAATAGTCACAGTCTGAGAATTCCCTCATTGTTCTCTCTTTAAGAAAAAACTAAAAGTCCCTTACTCCCAAAGTTAAAACAAAGGTGATGCAGAAACTGTATTGCTGTATAAAAGGCAATATGAATTAAAAATCTCTATAATATCAAAGCTATTGAATAGACTATTATATTTTAAAATTAGCATTTCCATGGCAAACCAACAAGCTATATAAATAGTGTTTGCTTTGCCTAAGTTTTTTATAAAACTTCTTTCATCAAATCACAGTTTATCATGATACATGTCATAATTCAGCAATGCATCTTTATGTCAATGGCTAAGCTAACATTTCATAAATGTATGAGAACATTTCTATACCAGTAGACAGTGTAGTGACTAAAAACTAGTTCAATTTTGCAATCCCATGTACATTCTTCCCTTCTAATTGAGTAATCATTTATAAGATCAAAATGCATTGTGAGCATATAAACAAATTATGAACACAATGGCACATTATTGTACTTGTCAAACTAGTCCTGAATTATTCAAATTTTCTTTCATTCAATGAGACAAAAAGGGGGAAAACTTCTGACATATTTATTATTATGCCAGTTAATGTCTAGAACTCTGACTTGAGAATAGTCCTGAATTTTGGGGCTTTTATTTTAAGTGAATATGTATGGAAACCAATGTCATTGGACAAATAAATATTTACCTATGATATTAAGAGTCTGATATCTTCATAATATTTAGATTAAAAATGCTAAAACAATTCTAAATCAAGAAGTTATACACACTAATTGATCAACATTAGTATTTTAACTACTAACAATATATATACTCATATTCCATATTTATATTAATATGTGGTCTTACTTTCATATATGAATACATAACTTACATGTATCCAGAATTTTAAAATGTTTAGATTTTAAAACTCTTTAGGTATAAATGTACATTTAAGAAACTACATTAATAGCTTTTTGCTTCATCTTTTTTAACCTCACAATATGACAAAAGGCAGTCAGTGTGAGATTTTTCTACACCTTAGTAGTTTTTTGTCAAGTGGATCCTATTCATGTTTAAAGCTTTCTTCTTTCAGTCAATGTACAGTCACCTCTCAGTATTCATGGAGAGCTGTTTCCAGACACCCCTTGGAAATCAAAATCTTTGAATGCTCAAGTCCATCACATAAAATTGTGTAGTGTTTGCATATAACCTATGCACATTAGGTAATATACTTTAAAGGATCTCTAGATTATTTGTAATATGTAATGCAATGTAAATGCTATGTAAATAGTTGTCAGTGAGTGGGAAAATCAAGTTTTGCTTTTTGGAAATTTCTGGAAATTTTTTGTTTTGGAATATTTTCTATCTGAATTTGGTTGAATAAGCAAATGAAGAACCTGCAGGTCTGAAAGGTCAACTTTAATTACCACTCAGCTGAACACACGATTCAAAGCTTAAGAAAGTTCCCTGATTGGCTGTGTAAAAATTATAATCAATGTAAATTAGATTAAAAGTACACTTTAAATAAAATTCACAGAAAATGAACTTTTTAAGTGCTTTCATAGAAAAGTAAGACCTAACAAGAACAGAAGCCCAAGAACCTGAAAAAACTGGAAAAGAAAATAAATTGAAAATCATTTTCCTATAGAAAACAGTAAGATCATTTCTGATACTCTTTTGCCATTGGCAAGGTTCACAGTTTTTATTTTTATTTTTTATAATGCAAGTCTTATCTGATGATACCACTTAAACTAGATTTCCCTGTTATTCTTTGTCTCAGCCAATTTTTGTTTCTTTCATTTCTTTCATCTCAATTTCAATAATTTTATGTACTGCACTTAATTTTTCTTTCATCCACCACTTGATTACAAACCTTTTGAAAAAGGGCCAGTTATAGGATAGGATGTTCATCGTTGCCTAATCAGTACACAACAAAAATGTGGACCACAATTGGCTCTTGAAATACATTGGGTTTCCTAGGTGGCACAGTGGTAAATAATCTGCCTGACAATTCAGGAGGCACAAGAGACATTCAATCCGAGTTGGCAAATGCATGCAGTAGGAAATGGCAACACAGTCTGGTGTTCTTGCCTGGAAAATTCCCTAGACAGAGAAAATTCCTGGCAGGCTACAGTCCATAGGGCTGCAAAGAGTCGGACATGACTAGCACACACACACACACACACACACACACACACACACACACTTCCTGAGTTAAAGATAGAAAAATTTTAAACATATATAGTGATACTTTGGCCAACTGATGCGAAGAGCTGACTCATTTGAAAAGACCCTGATGCTGGGAAAGATTGAAGACAGGAGGAGAAGGAGACGACAGAGGATGAGATGGTTGGTTGGCATCACCAACTCAATGGACATGAGTTTGGGTAAACTCTGGGAGACGGTGATGGACAGGCCTGGCATGCTGCGGTTCATGGGGTCACAAAGAATTGGACATGACTGAGCAACTGAACTGAACTGAACTGATAGTGATACCTGGAACATGATTAATGCTCCCCTCCAAGTCTCTTCCTTTCCCTCTGTTTTATAATTTTATATATATATATATATATATATATATATATATATATGTATGTACATATATATACATTTTAAAATGCGAAGCTGTTCTTTTCATATGGTATTTACCATTTTGCCCACTTTGAAAGTGAGAAAACTGAGCATACAAATAATAATTTGGTAAAACAGACAAGCAATGGATGTTGGGACAAATATTTCAACCAAGAAATTAGATTCGAGGAGATACAATTTAATCAGTATATTTAATGTTAATAAACATATTTGTTTATGGTGAGATGAGTTTTTGAATTTATGTGGAGTCACCTGTATTAGACAGTAGAGAGATCCATTTCCAGTAGTTTTAACATTGCTTGCTATTATGCTTTTATCCTATGCTTTCCAGTAACTACTGGAAAAAGCATGGCTTTGACTAGATGGACCTTTGTTGGCAAAGTAATGCCTCTGCTTTTTAATATGCTGTCTAGGTTGATCATAACTTTTCTTCCAACGAGCAAGCGTCTTTTAATTTCATGGCTGCAGTCACCATTTGCAGTGATTTTGGTGCCCCAAAATATGAAGTCTGTCACTGTTTCCACTGTTTCCCCACCTAATTGTCATGAAGTGATGAGACCAGATGCCATGATCTGTTTTCTGCATATTGATTTTAAGCCAACTTTTTCTATCTCCTCTTTCACTTTCATCAAGAAGCTCTTTAGTTCTTCTTCACTTTCTGCCATAAGGATGGTGTTATCTGCATACCTGAGGTTATTGATATTTCCCAGCAATCTTGATTCCAACTTGTGCTTCATCCAGTCCAGCATTTCTTGTGATGTTCTCTGCATATAAGTTAAATAAGCAGGGTGACAATAAACAGCCTTGATGTACTCCTTTCCCAATTTGGAACCAGTCTGTTGTTCCATGTCCAGTTCTAACTATTGCTTCTTGACCTGCATACGGATTTCTCAGGAGGCAGGTCAGGTGGTTGGTATTCCCATCTCTTGAGGAATATTCCACAGTTTGTTGTGATCCACATAGTCAAAGGTTTTGGCTTTCTTATGTCTCCTTTCTATTCTTTGGAACTCTGCATTCAAATGGGTATATCTTTCCTTTTCTCCTTTGCCTTTAGCTTCTCTTCCTTTCTCAGCTATTTGAAAGGCCTTCTCAGACAACCATTTTGTCTTTTTGCATTTCTTTTTCTTGGGATGGTCTTGATCACCGTCTCCTGTACAATGCCATGAACCTCCATCCACAGTTCTTCAGGCACTCAGTCTATCAGATCTTTCTATTCCCTGAATCTATTTGTCACTTCCACTGTATAATCATAGGGGATTTGATTTAGGTCATACCTGAATGATCTAGTGGTTTTCCGTGCTTTCTTCAATTTCAGTCTGAATTTGGCAATAAGAAGTTCATGATCTGAGTCACAGTCAGCTCCTGGTCTGTGTTGCTGACTGTATAGAGCTTCTCCATTTTTGCCTGCAAAGAATATAATCAATCTGATTTTGGTGTTGACCATCTGGTGATGTCCATGTGTAGAGTCTTCTCTTGTGTTGTTGGAAGAGGGTGTTTGCTATGACCTGTGCATTCTCTTGGTAAAACTCTGATAGTCTTTGCTCTGCTTCATTCTGTACTCCAAGGCCAAACTTGCCTGTTACTCCAGCTATTTCTTGACTTCCTACTTTTGCATTCCAGTCACCTGTAATGAACAGGACACCTTTTGGGTGTTAGTTCTAGAAGGTCTTGTAGGTCTTCATGGAACAGTTCAACTTCAGCTTCTTCAGGATTACTACTTGAGGCATAGACTTGGATTACTGTGATATTGAATGGGTTGCCTTAGAAACCAATAGAGATCATTCTGTCATTTTTGAGATTGCATCCAAGTACTTCATTTTGGACTCTTTTATTGACTATGATGGCTACTCCATTTCTTCTAAGGGATTCTTGCCCACAGTAGTAGATGCAATGGTCATCTGAGTTAAATTCACCCATTCCCATCCATTTTAGTTCACTGATTCCTAAAATTTTGACATTCACTCTTGTCAAATCCTGATTGACCTTTTCTAATTTGCCTTGATTCATAGACCTAATATTTCAGGTTCCTATGCAATATTTCTCTTTACTGCATCAGACTTTTTTAAAAGTCTAGTTTGATACAAAACCAAATGCATTTGCTTCTCTCAAATTCTTAGATTTATATACACATATAGAAAAGTAATTCTTCCCTCAGTCAGAGGGCTAAAATTCCTATAGTTTACTTCTGAATACTCTGTAATAGAATAAAGGGTCAGGAGATAAAACTCTGAGCTTGGTATCCAGAACACTTTTAACAAATGTTTAATATAATACAGTGATGAGAATATGGTTTAAACAGAACAAATTAAGAAATTCAATCTTTGTGTTATGACTCCATAATACTCTAGTGAATGATGGGAAGAATTCCCAAACTTTCTTCCCTAGCTTATTTATAAGCTACTATATCTCAAATTCCCAGAGAAACTGTAGAGTTTAGAAAAGTAGCAGGGGGGGAAGCTTAGGATTTTTTTTCTTTCTGTTTATATACCTTTGTCTCTACTCCATTTCCTTGTAGAGAACATTTGAATTTATCTCCCCAAGGCGTACTGAAGTTATGAGGGTACAGGCTTAGAAGATACACCTTCTCCTTCTCCTCACATTTTCCTCGGCTGGAAACTGTCCCTGATGGAGTGCACACAGATTATGCATGCCCTCCTTTCTCCCGGTCCTTAAATGGTGGCTGACAGCAGGGACACCAAGGCCATGGGTTTGTAAGTCATCATGTAAGCACTATGCCTGTAGCACATGGAGAATTCAGGAAGCAGATAACTTGTACTAATATGACAACTTGAACTCAGAATATAAAAATGTCCAGAGGTAATTTTAATTTCTCCCAAGTGTGTCTTTCAAACCGATTTTTTGTCAGTCTTGAAGAAAGAAGATCTTCCTTCAGTGGTAAGAATATAAGTGAACTGACAAGGCCACACAAGTGGAAGGAATATCAGGAGTGCCTGCTCCAAAAAATCCTTTATTTGAACCTATTTACCTTGAAACAAGACCCAGTCAAGTTACAACTATGATTGTAGGGCAGAGGAACTGGGAATACCATGTCCTAAGAGTTTCTATTTTTAACTCCACATCATAGACTCTGAAAAAGAAAAGTAGTTCTGGCCAACCTGATTATTATAGAAAATAAAATGAAATGGTACTAGTGCTATGAATTCAATGGGTTTTTTGTTTGTTTGCTTGTTTCTTTAATATTGATAGTACTTTAAAAATCATTCCATTTATATGGACAGTATTTTTTAACCATCAGTAGAGTTTGACTCACTTATTTGAGACAGTCATTTATGTGTTTGTCCTGCTACAAGGATATTTAAATCATGAAGTATTTTGTCAAAATCTTAATGTCAGGACTCAATGTAATATGGCCTAACGTAATATAAAGCTGATGTAACCTATTGTCTAGAAGGCATGATGAGCAGAGAGATTTTTTAAAAATTGTAATTGAAACTCAAATATCCCTTATTGATTTAATTCTTGAAAAGGAATGGGTCATTCAACAAGAAAGAAAGATCAGAAGTTCTCTCATAAAATACTCCTTGGGCATACAATTATTTTTCAGAGGGATATAGAAAAATTGAGCACGACTTCTTTCTGAAGATTGTGTATCATGCACTGAGTATTATGTTGCAGTGTTTTCACTAGATAACTAAAATGCATGTGAATTTGTATGTCAAAGTGTCAAAGTGTTAGTCGCTGAGTAGTGTCTGACTCTTAGAGACTCCTTGGACTGTAGCCCACCAGGCTCCTCTGTCCATTGGATTTCCTAGACAAGAGTACTGGAGTGGGGTGCCATTCCCCACAATCCCAGTGCCAGAAAGGCCACAGAGCCATGCCTTTATAATTCATTTCTTCTGGGTGATTAAAATACCTTGGGCCACACTCTAATCATCAGGACTAAGTTTACACTTTTAATAGAATTTTGTTTTTGTATGAAGAATGAACAAATTTCTTGGAAGCCATCCAAACAATAATGTTAAATCATAGAGATACACATTGAGACGTGTTGGATGGCTCAAATCTGGTCAGTTCCTATGGGAAACAGTCAACTGTGTCCCAGTGGTAAATCAGGCACCCAGAGATTCACCTGCAACCCTTCCACTCTGACTCAAGATGCCTAAACCAATCAGAATTTTGCTTTTCTACTTGGTCAGGTTTCCCCACAATCTGAGACCCCAAAACTGCAATTCTCTTTTGGGTTAAAAAAAGATAATAAGAATAATGAAACTTGCTATTACAGGTTTTGGAAAGTTATATTTCAAAATAAGTCAAGAAATATGTCACATAAATATGGAGGAAAAATTAGTAATAGGCATGATTAATTAGAGATTCAAGAACAAAATTGTATCTGCACTGCTATGGTAATATTTTACAGTGCAAAACAAGAAGATTATCAACTGTACTAAAATCATGACTACCCCTAATCTATTACGGGTTTTTTCTTTAGCAATTCAGCTTAAGAATACTGACATTTTTTCATTACAAATTCTACTAAAATATCTGATTTGACTTTAGTGGATCAATAGATCTAACATTAGACTTCTGTGCTGGGAATAAAGAGTGATTAGTCAATTTTAATGTTGAATAAAAGTGATTACATCTATCAATTTAATTAAGTCCAACAACAGTATTTTCAGTGCCTTGTGAGGGCTAAAATCTCTGAAGTTATGAACCTTCCAACCACTGGCTAAAGAAAAACTGGTTCATCCCAAAAACAGCATATAGAAATAGGAGTAAAACCTAAATGGTCCTGGTTTTCACCTATGACATGTACGGAAACCATTTTAATCTGCGTTAAATTAAAATGAAACAATTTTGTCTGGAAATCTTTTCTACAATATTACATGAAGGAGAGTATATAAATTTTAGGTGAAATTAAACTTACTCATGAAAAAAGTAGTAAGCCAGCTAACACTTGTCTCCAAATGGTAGTGATAAACCTGCACATGCTTGGAAGACTTGGTCCCTGTCATCATCTGGCTGAGTGTTACTATTTCACTAGTGGTATGTTGTTGCCAAGCCAGATGGGCACCAAATCCTTTTCAATTGTATTTTGAACGACAGACAATGAAAGTTTTTTGTGGTTTTTCTTTTTAATGTTTCAAAGCAGTATTTCTCAGTGAGTGTGTCTTAATGTCTTTGAAAGGATAATTTTTTTATCATCACATGCACATGGTATGATGTTTCACAGCCCTGTTATCTACCCATTAATTGGTAGCTGGTTTTCAGTTTTTAAGAAAAAAAAAAAAAAGAAAGAAATGCCATCAAACAATTCCAAATGCCCCCAGGAGGATTGAGAATTTCTTTACCAAGGGTTGTGCCCATCTGTTCCCAATGAGTGAAAAATTTGTGGAGTGAAATGAGCCATGTGACCCTGAGAACTCAGACTCAGAGAACCCAGTCTCACAGTTAACATGTTTTGGCCATTTTTCTATCTGAATATTTTTTTTGTTCATCTGGGAAAATTTGGGCTTGGAAAAAATATAATTGAAAGAATTGAACAGAAGGCATAGGTCATTCAATTCCCAAAGAATGAGGAAGAAATGTTGTGAGGAGCAGCTCTTTGCCAGACTTTATAACTTGTCATACGACATGTAGTACTTCACTGGAGAAAATAGGGAAGCAGCCTTGCCATAACTGGGACTAGAACAGGTGATGATTTGGGAATCATCACCACCACCACCATCAGAGGCTTCCCAGGTAGATCAGTGTTAAAGAATCCACCTGCCAATATGGGAGATGCAGGAGACATGTGTTCAATCCCTGGCATGGGAAGATCCCCTGGGGAAGGAAATGGCAACTCACTCCAGTATTTTTGCCTGTTAAATTCCATGGACAGAGGAGCCTGGCGGACTATAGTCCAGGGGGCCACAGAATGTCGGACATGACTGAGCACACACACGCCCCACCACTGTCAACAGCTTCACAGCTAAAGAAAGAGGCAGATCACCTCCTATGACCCTGAGTAAGTGTTGAATTTTTTTTTTCCTTTAAAATATTAGGTGCTAAGTATCTTAGTCTTTGTGGAGATAAACCTTTCCTTTGACAATTATTCAACTCTGTCATTGTAGAGCAAAGCAGCTATAGGTGGTATATAAGTGATCATATGGTTGGTTTCCAGTAAAAATTTATTTATGGACATTTATACTTGAATTTTAGGTATTTTTAACATGTCACAGAATATTATTCTTTAATTTTTAAATGATTTTAAAAGGAGAGATAACATTCTTTAATCTCTGACATGATTTTACAAAAATAGACAACCAGCCAGGTATGTTCCTTGAGTCAGTTTGGTGACATCTTACCTTCAATAAAAAATGAGAGTTTAAACTTTGTGGGCAAAGCAACCTGTGTTTTGATGCTAGTAATCCTAAGTTAACATGCTTACAAAAATATCCACCTGTTAGAACACCCAGGAAAGAAAAGAGATGTCTCACCAGTGTTTTGTCCAAAAATTCAGGTACATATGGTGTCAAGGGTTAATTTCAAGCTAAATGCTATGTTGTATTTGCTAACTAGGACCACTATTGATGGAAAAAGCTTCTCTTGAAAGTGTTTAGCCTTTTCAATTTAATTTTTAAAATATTTTTTACTTCTTCTTAGAGAATAACATTATCTTATAATGACATTGTATTATTTAAAAAGTCTAATTCAAAACTATAAGAATTATGACAAGAAAACTAACTCTCAAGAGGTTAAGAAAATAGACAAGAGAAAGAGTGATAAAGAAAGAGACAGAGACATGATAGATATCCAGACACATATAAACATGTACACACACATAGGCACAAACACACATAAAGAGAGGGAGACAGAGAGAAAAACACCCAAATGTGGCAAAATATACAAGAAAAAAGTGGTGAATCGGGTCACATGAGAGCTCTCTCTACTAATCTTGCTGCTTTTCCATAAATTTGAAATGTTTTTAGCATAAAAAAAATTTGTGAAAATAACTGTATGGTCATTTTGGCTAGTTTTCCTCTAATTCTTTTCTATAGTCAGTCATTAGATACTGTCAATTTGGGACTAACATGTCCATCATTATTCCACAAATTATTCCAATTACTAGGAATTTCTGATTTTTTACCTCATTCTAATCTCTTCTTTTAACTTCTACATGTCAGATGAATTCTCTTTAAACACTGCATCCAGGTTAAGATGCCAATTTGAATCTTTAGGTCTTCACACGCACTAGCCCCTGCCAACCACACTTAACTTCCTGCTCGTAAATGCATCATATAATTTCCCTTCATTTCTCTCATGGTTTCCTTTCCCCTACAATATGTTCTTCCTAATATCCTTCTGACCTAAATGCTCCTTACCTATATAATCAAGCTTAGCTTGAATTCTAACACTTCAGTGAAGCCTGTCATTAAATTCAAAGATAATTTTTAAAAGGAAAGATTATGACTCTCATTCAAAGGTACAGTGACTACAGAACAAAAGACTTCATATATTTATTATGTAATGTTGGAACCAGTGAGATACACAACTATTTAAAGTAGAATTTAAAGAGCAAATATATAAACACAATGGATATGCTAAAATGAATTTGTTAATACAAATTCACAAAGTGAAATTGAAAGTGTTAGTTGCTCAGTCATGTCCGATTCTTTGCAACCCCATGGGCTGTAACCTGCCAGGCTCCTCTATTCACAGAATTCTCAAGGCAAGAATACTGGAGTGGGTGGCCATTTCCTTCTTCAGGAGATCTTCTTGACTCAGGGATTGAACCCAGGTCTCCTGCATTACAGGCAGATTCCTTACCATCTGAGCCACAGGGAACAAGACAAAGTCAATATTCTTCATCAGGAGGTATTTTGCATTGTTGGCAATTATCTATGACTTGTAGTTTTGTAAAGGATCTCAAAGACAGTGAATATAATATGCCCTGTGAAATCAGATAATGCAGATGATTAAGCTAAACAGAGTATCCAGTAACCTACTTCTATATGTGCTCATTTTGAAGTCTTACCATTTCTCCCAACTCTGATGGCTTACTTCTGACTTCCTTCTCCTTTAAAGGTACCTGTAGCATTTAAAATACTGGTGGTAGATTCCCTCAAGACCTCAAGGATGCTCAAAGGCCAGCACAGAAGCAGTATAGCCTCATTTGGGAGATTGCTAGAAACACACAATCTCAGGCCTTATCCTAGACCTCCCAAATCAAAACCTGTATTTAAACAAGATTCACAGGTGATTTATATGCACACTAAAGTCTCCAAAAGACTGGTCCATAATAACATAAATGAATACAAGTATAAATGGTGGCTCAGCTGGCAAAGAACCTGCCTGCCGATGCAGGAGATGCAACAGACTCAGGTTCAATCCCTGGGTCTGGAAGATCTCCTGGAGAAGGAAATGGCAACCCACTCCAGCATCCTTGCCTGGGAAATTCCATGAACAGAGGAGCCTGGCTGGCTATAGTACATGAGGTCACAAAGAGTGAGACCCGACTTAGCGTCCATGCACGCATGAATAAACTGTCTTATATCATTCACTATTTTGGTACTGTATTAATAAGTTTCTTTACTTCCAAACTCTTAGGATACCCTATAAATAAACTAAGTAATTGAGTAAAAAAAAAAATCTCAATGTGCAAAAGCTGTTATCATTTTTTTTCGTTATTAGAGATTCTTAAATGTCTTTAAAGGTTACATAAGCTGATGCTTACAGAGATAGGAAAATCAGAGCTGAGCTCATATGGTACTTGGAAAAACATCAGAACTATTGAAATTTTTTTATACATTTTAAGTTTTAACAAATATGCTTCAGTACAATTTTATAGCCAAATAAAACATTAATATCAGATATTAAGGGAAGACTGACCGAACAGGTAATTTGCTACTTAAAGTTCTCAGAATAGAAGTGTCTGTGTACTTAATTATGTGATATTCTCAACAGTAGTGTACTCCTGCAGATATTAAGCAGAGTTTTGATATCCTGGTCTTAGTAATTGTGAATTGAGTCAATTTAACATATGAGCAAATACAGTCTAACAAGAAATCAACAAAGCAAAATGAAATTCCTAGACTCGCCTATTTTTTTCAGTTTCTTATTATGTTTAGGCATAATATTATTAAGTTAATTATATGAAAAACTGTATTGTAGGGATAAAAATGCAATATTTTCCATACAGTAACATATTATGTGGTTTTTTTCTTGAAAAATTAAATAAATCTTACTATGAAAAACTGTAAGATTAAATATATTTTAGTGTATCAAAGTTTCTCCTAAACTTTCCTTTTTATGTCATTTGCCAATAAATTTTAAAGCTATTTTAAATTTCATGTCTTTTTAAAAAAATTCTCATAATTTCTTTCTATTAGAACTTTATTTTTTAGTAGCAGTTCACAAGTTTTGTTTAGCTAGATCTATGGGAACGGCATTTTTTAAAGTTTAAATTTTAAAATATAAGGTTCTATTCTACTTCTCCCTTTTTGCTAAAGGGAAAGGTATCCAGTGATTAAATGGATTAAATGCAAGAACAAAGTTCTTAATTGTTCAGTATTCAATAGCCACCATTCCATTTTAGAGAGGCTGTTTTTCCAACACTTATTTAAGATGGAGGGACATATAGTGCTTAACATACATATATAAAATTTGTACGTAATCTTAAATCTTTAATGAATAAATGAAAAACATCTTTCAGTATATAAATAATGGTGGAAACTTAGATCTAAATCCCTGATTCCTTGATATAGGCAGATTTCTGTAAAGTCTTTGAATTCCAGCTAACATAAAATATGTAAATAAGAGGCTTCCAATTTTCAAACTTTCAGTATTGGGTTGGCCAAAGAGTTCATTTGGATTTTTTTTTTTTTTTGTAAGATGTTAGGTTAGGGAAAAAACTGGAATGAACTTTTTGGGTAACTCAATACTTATTTCTCACTTGCATTGTTTCAGATCCTACCCTTAGGGAAGCTGTTTTCCCATTGTTGTCTTAGTTAAAATGCAGGCTTCTGCTAGTTTTGGTTTGCTATTGAGCAAGGAACCATCTCTCGTCCATTCTTGTCTTGGTGTCTCATTTTGTGTTTGACAGTTTGATTAGCCTAGCTTTCTGTTTTATAATATTCTGACTCGCCAGAAGAGAATGAATATCAAATCTTATGTCTCAAATGTTACTGTAAAACTGTACATTTCAAAAAATTTAGTTTAACTCTAAACGTATTTAAACTTTTAATCTACAATTGTGCAAATCAGTTCTTCCTTAGACTAGACTAAAAGGAATATCTGATGATAGTGATGCTGCTGCTCCTGAGTTTTACCCACGGTATTTAAGACACAGCTGAAATACATAGGATCGCGTATGAAAGTACTCAAGAAAATTTTGGGATTTTAGTTATCACAACTTTTTTTATTTATAAATCTTACAGAGGAAAATAATTTCCAAGTTGAAATCACAATCTATTTTCCACATTTATCTCTGCCAATCTTGTCTCTCCAATCATTTTTCCTGGTTCAATAATTTGTGCCTATCTCTCCATTCACTAAAAAAGATATATCCAAATCAAGACAGTGTATTAAACATTGGGAGATACAATGCATTCACCATAGGGAGAAAAAGCAAATTTAAAATTTATGTAATTTATAGTGTGTTTTCACTTAATTCATTTGACAAAGCAGTTCTCTCTCTCTGTCTCCCTCCCTCACTCCAAGCCCTTCCCTTTGATTTTTCCCTCTCCATAATGAGAGAACATTAAGTATCCCTAGGTCAGTACACACTGTAATTTTTAACATTAAGGTTAAGTCTGTAATTCTTCAACTGCATTATTCTGTACCCTTCTTCTTCCCAAATGGAAAGGAGGGGGATATAGTATATAGTAAAAAGGATATAAACACATGAAATTTATATGGTAAGTTTATCTTTTAGATTTAACTTCAGATTCAATGGTCTTCTTGATAATGGAAAGAGAAGAATCACATTTATTATGAACAATAATAAACACTTGAAAGGTGAATGATAAAAAGTAGGATGATTCTGGAGCATGGTGCTCTGTAACAACATCATTAACCTCGAGAAGATGCAGGGCTGGGGAAACAATTGCATGGAAAAAATAGATACTCTGAAATGCTAAATAGAAAGTATAAATTATTAAAACAAAACAAGTCTCTTTATTGTATCATAAAAGAAAGAGCTCTACTCCTGAGTACTGTTATGACTTAAGCACAGAAATAGATTTGACTTCTACACTTGAATCTTACCTTTTTCTCTGCTTTCTGAACTTATAATTAGATACACGTGTTGTTTTCAGGTCATCAGGACTAAACATTTCTTTTCCTGGTAAACATGATATTTGTTACAGAAAAGGTAATTTGGAAAGAAATTCCCAATCTGCACTCAGAGAAATTAAGTTCCCATAAGAGTGTGCACACAAGTTCTGGCCCTTAGATTTTATAATCTGTTTTATTTTTCTTCTTGTCTCTTGAGGATCCATCTATTAACTTCCAGAACTGTAGATGGACTAAACACTACCAGCTAACACTATCAGCTAAACACTATCACACTTTATGTGCTTGAGCCATGTTTGATTCAAGCACTGCAAATGGATAAAGTGAATGAATTCAGTGGTGACAAAAATAAATTGCAAGCTAAAAGATTTGAAAAGTTGCTATGTCCCACTCCAAAACTTTATTTGATTTTATTAACATTAAAGTCTATAGAAAAAGAACATGACAAATCTAAATACGCTTGCTAATAGATTTTTTCCTGGATATCCTTTCTTACTATGGTTCAGAAAATATCTTGTTTCTGTCCCTTTGACAAACTTGAGCTTAAGTTTGCAAATGTACGAGACAGAGAACAGTTTTAAATGGTGAATCTTTATACTTTGTACATGCTTGCATTTTTGTCATCAGTTACCCTCTAGGCTTATAAAAGTTATTTTGTTAAGTAATTAAGGTATTTTCCTGTTTGTAAGTATTATTATACAGAATAGGGGATGTGCATAATACAAAGTTGGTTCGTGGAATATGTCCATTTAAAATAGTTTAGAGTTGCTGAATATATTGATTTTAGAGACATTCTCTCCAAAAATCAAAACTAAAGTTGATGAATTTAGATGCTCTTTCTCCATCCTTCCATACGTTAGCTATTGAAAGATATTTACTGAGTGTCTGATCAGTAACTACTCTCTTGGATTCAATAACACTAGAGTATGAAGTATAATGAGAAATAGAGGATCCAAAATTAAATATAATAATACAGCAAATTAGGATTAAATATAATAATTTTTGTTGAGAAATACCTCATATGTGTTTAGCACCTGCAAAAAGGTAAACTTTAGAGATGCAAGCAAATTGTCTTGAAATTTTCTGTCACAACAGTCAAAACATTATATATAAAAAGCAAAATTTAGTTAACTTCACTAAATCATTTAGTTCTTAAAACAGTCATTTAAAGTGGTTTGTAATGATGTAATTTTATAAAAGAGGGAATGTGGATGAAAGAAGGTAAGAAGGAGCACTCAACATTCAAACCCAGATCTTCCTGACTTAAAATTCCACTTATATTTTCACACATGGAATTTATCTGATAGATATAGTTATTTGCTACATCTATCTGTTTATCTATCTATCTTCTGTCTATTTATTTATCTATCATGGTATCCCAAGTCATAGAGAAATGACTTTTCATCAAAAAGTGGAAGGAACACAATCATGATGAAAGAGCATTTGAATGACATCTTGAAGGATCTATGGTATCACAAAGAGATATGGAAAGTATGCATTCTAGAAGAAAGAAAGCATAACCTAAGTAAGGGATAAGTTAGTAGAAGGCGAAAGAAACATCAAATACTTGCTCCTCATAATAATCAAAATTTTCTGCTTATGCAAGAGGTTCATTGAATCTTGGGATGCAATATGTCCTTCAATATTTTCTATTTGAGAGTTCATGGGTCTTTTGCAAGTTCCTGAACCCCCCACCAAAATTGGCCTTCCCATATTTTTGTACATAAAATTTTATTAATACAGAGCACACACATGTGTTTAATTATTATAATTGGCTTTTTTTCTGCTACCAAAATAGAATTGAATAGTTGCAACAGAGAGTCTTTGTCCCCCAAATTATAAAGTATTTAGAAACTGGCCTTTTACACAAAAAGCTTGTGACCCCTGGTATTGATGATTTCAGTTCTCATCAACAGCTTGGTTTGCCCCCGCACTGAGAACTAACATTTACTGAGTATAGACCCTTTTTTAGTCACTATATGTTAAGTAATTCAATCTTTGGTTCATTCAACAAAGAGTTATTGAATTCAAAGCATTATTCTAGGGCTGCATAATGGAAAACACACACATACATATACACAATTAAAACACCTTGTATAGTAGAGCTTTATTCAAATGGAAATAGAAGGAAAATAATGAATACATACATAATCAGAAAATATCAGCAACCTATCTACAATGTTAAGTTGAAAATAATCTCTACAGAGGAAACATAACTAAAGTTATGAAAAAGGATGTGAAATATGAAAAGTGATTGAAGGTTTACTATGATAGTATTTGAAGAAGGAAATGGCAACCCACTCCAGTATTCTTGCCTGGAAAATTCCATGGAAAGAGGAACCTGACAGGCTGCAGCCCATGGGGTCACAAAGAGTCTGACAGGACTGAGCGACTAACACTCATGACAGTGTTGCAAATGGCGGCTCACATCCTGTTGCCATGATCAGTCCCCTCCCAACAGCAGTTTCCTCCAGCTACCACAGGAGTTAGTGATAAGTGGTGGGAATTTATATCCTTGCCATAAGACTGCCCTTGGCTAACAGGAGCACTCCAACCTCATAGGCCTGGGGTTATGAACTCCTCTTTCTCAGTTCAGTTCAGTTCAGTGGCTCAGTTGTGTCCAACTCTTTGCGACCCCATGAAATGCAGCACGCCAGCCCTCCCTGTCCATCAGCAACTCCCGGAGTTCACCCAAACTCATGTCCATTGTCAGTAACACCATCCAGCCATCTCATCCTCTGTCGTCCCCTTCTCCTCCTGCCATCACTCTTTCCAAGCATCAGGGTCTTTTCAAATGAGTCAGCTCTTCCCATCAGGTGGCCAAAGTATTGGAGATTCAGCTTCAGTGTCAGTCCTTCCAATGAACACCCAGGACTCATCTCCTTTAGGATCAACTGGTTGGATCTCCTTGCAGTCCAAGGGACTCTCAAGAGTCTTCTCCAACACCACAGTTCAAAAGCATCAATTCTTCAGCGCTCAGCCTTCTTCACAGTCCAACTCTCACATCCATACATGACCACTGGAAAAACCATAGCCTTCACTAGACGGACCTTTGTTGGTAAAGTAATGTCTCTACTTTTTAGTATGCTATCTAGGTTGGTTGTAACTTTCCTTCCAAGGAGTTAGTGTCTTAATTTCAGGGCTGCAATCACCATCTGCAGTGATTTTGGAGCCCAGAAAAATAAAGTCTGACACTGTTTCCACTGTCTCCCCATCTATTTCCCATGAACTGATGGGACCTGATGCCATGATCTTAGTTTTCTGAATGTTGAGCTTTAAGCCAACTTTTGCACTCTCCTCTTTCACTTTCATCAAGAGGCTGTTTAGTTCTTCTTCACTTTCTGCCATAAGGCTGCTGTCATCTGCATATGTGAGGTTATTAATACTTTTCCCAGCAATCTTGATTCCAGCTTGTGCTTCCTCCAGCCCAGTGTTTCTCATGATGTACTCTGCATATAAGTTAAATAATCAGGGTGACAATATACAGCCTTGATGTCATCCTTTCCCTATTTGGAACCAGTGTGTTGTTCCATGTCCAGTTCTAACTGTTGCTTCCTGACCTGCATACAGGTTTCTCAAAAGGAAGGTCAGGTGGTCTGGTATTCCCATCTCTTTCAGAATTTTCCATAGTTTTTGTGATCCACACAGTCAAAGGCTTTGGCCTAGTCAATAAAGCAGACATAGATGTTTTTCTGGAACTCTCTTGCTTTTTCGATGATCCATCGGATATTGGCAATTTGATCTCTGATTCCTCTGTCTTTTCTAAAACCAGCTTGAACATCTGGAAATTCTCAGTTCATGTATTGCTGAAGCCTGGCTTGGAGAATTTTGAGCATTACTTTACTAGTGTGTGAGATGAGTGCAATTGTGCAGTAGTTTGATCATTCTTTGGGATTGCCTTTCTTTGGGATTGGAATGAAAACTGACCTTTTCCATTCCTGTGACCACTGTTGAGTTTTCCAAATTTGCTGACATATTGAGTGCAGCACTTTCATAGCATCCTCTTCCTCAATCACCAATAAATGATGAGATAATGGACTTTGCCTTAGGACAACCTCTGAAGTATCATTTACATTCCAGGGACCCTGTGGGGTCCAACTGTGGCTAGACTACTCCAACACTACATTTTTGCCTGATTTTCTTCTCTACACTGTTGGGTTTCCTTACCACTTTCTCCTGAATGCATTCTGCTGATATATAACTGGCACAAGAATTAATGTTTCAGCCTCTGGCCTATGAAGTTTTATGTAAGATAGGTGAAAAGAAAAAGCATGACTAAGAAGATAAACAGTTAGAGGGGTTTTCCATGATACAGTAGGAAATAATGTGACATGGAAAATCGTGCTGGCAATAGAGGAAGTGAGGTTTCAAAAGAATTGAAAGCATTCTAGATTTATTTTTAATTTCGGCCAAAAGGATTTACTAATGATGTCATGCGGAAAAAACAAACAAACAAGAATTAGGATATAAATCCTTCATTTTAGCTTCAACAAATGACAGAATGGGGTTTCTCTGGTAGCTCAGATGGTAAAGAATCTGCCTGCAGTGCAGGAGACTGGGGTTCAATCCCTGGGTTGGGAAGAGCCCCTGGAGAGAAATATGACAACCTACCCCAGAAAAGCCAGACACACTGAGCAACTAAAAATGACAGAATAGAAGCTATTAACTGATACTGGAAGCAATGAAAAAGAAACTGCTTTTGAGGAGAGAGCAGCCTTAAAATATTATGGCTGTGTAACAAATTACCCTAAAATTAGTAGTTTCAAACAAAACAAATAAAAAATGCTCACAAAACTGCAATTCCAGCAGGATACAGTAGCAATTGCTTTTATCTATTAGACTTGGTGTCAGCTGAGTAGGGGCTGGAATGATTGGAAGACTCACTCATACCTAGGAATTGTTGTTAACTATTGGGTAAGACTTTAGCTGGAATTGCCAGATTATATACCTGTATTCGGAGACTCCATATGGCTTCTGTTTCCTTTCAATGTGTTGGTGAAGTCTCAAAGTTTGTTGTGCCAAGAAGACATGCAGGAGCATGTTACCTTTTATGACCTAGTCTTGATTTCGATTATAATCCAGCTTTGTCACTTTTGCCACATTTCACCACTTTGGCTGTCACAAAGCTCTACAGAGATTCGAGAGGAACAATAAATACACCTAGTCCCCATCTTGATGACAGGAAGTAGGTATTACTTTAAGAGTTTGTGAAATGATCCTATACATCGGTATGAAATGGGTTATGTACATAAGTATTCTCAAATCTCAAAGCAGATTTGAGAAATACAATATGCTGTGTTCAAGAAATCAGGAGGTTTGGACATGATAAGTTTGAGATGACCATTATACATCTAATCTGAGATTTCAAGAGAACAGAGCATATATGACTGATTTTAGAGAAAATGTAAGCCACATCAAAAAATTTAGAAAACAAAACAATTATGTTTGCAGTCCTTGCTTAAACATACTCAGAATGTGTTTTCACAAATGTTCTCTGATATTTGGTTATTAAAATTTACTTCTCTAATTCTAGATTTGCATTCCAAAGAAGGGCAGTGAAACCAAGTGAGATGTGTGGCATGAGGAAAATTCTGTATTGTTATTACAAGGGCAGACAGCTGCCTCTGGCCAGGAAAGATCAACTTCTTTAGACTAGAAGGGGTGATGATGGCTTAAGCTAGGATTTGAAATGGAAAGCACTTCAAAATACATCAAGATTCTAAGACCTCAGTTCTGAGTGGTGCCACATTTCATGGTCAAGAACTAGCTATTTTCTATCAATGACAAAGCTTTCAAGACCTCATAAGGCAAAAAAAATTTCACTACATTTTAATTCTCTATTTCTCACATCAGAATTGGTTTCTGGAACTATTAGTCTTACAATTAAATGAGGGAGTTTATTTCATCAAAGTCACTGAAAAGCCTAGAGTTTTAAATTTTTACTTTGAGGTGAGATTTAGGCGATTAGTCTATATTTTGTCCTGCCTTAATTATATAATGCCTTCAGAAGAAGTCATTCTTCCTTGTGGCCTGAGTTTTTATGACAGGGCTATGTAGCTGTATACAGCCATGCCCACAAGAAGTACCTTTTTCCTAGGACCACAAGCAACACCTCAATTCATTCCTTTATCAATAGGTAACAAGGTTTCTAGGTTCTAGTTCCAGTAAGTGAGCAAGCAATGAATTGTATTGCCTTCTGGTTCTTCTTCCCCAGATATCACAAATACACAAAATTTCTTATTAAATTTCTTTCAGATCTGCTATCTATAAACAAGTTTTGAAACCAATTATTGTATAAGTTTTGTTCTTTGCAAGTCCTAGATTTAACTAACTTAAAGAAAAGGGGAATATATGGGAAATACAGGATCTATAGTGAAGAAGAGAACGTTGGTTCAGAAAACATATAAACCACATAGCTTCACAATTCCTTTTTGGAGACAAATTCTCAAGAGTTTCATTCCATTGTTGCCATTTACTGAGTATGTGTGTATGTGTGCGTGTGTGTGTACACATATTTTTACTCTTGTCTGTTTATCATTAGGTTTATTGTTCAGATACCATGGAGGAAAGAGTACTTTGATTATCAGACCCACCAGATGGTATGCAAAGAGAGTTAGGTAATACCACATGTGAAAACGAAACACCACCAGCAAAAGAAGACAACAAAAGAAACAGACAACATTAAAGCCACTAAAATCCAACAGTTACTCTGTCTCCTGCAAAAGCTCTTGATTTCCATAATAAGACTCATTTTAGACAGCTAAACTTAAAATGGATTCAAAATTTTATCCTCCTTTTGGGCACATCTCAATTATTTGACATCATATATGTAAACCTTGATGTACAAACACCACGTTTGTGTTTATATTCTTAAATTTCATAACATTGAATCTTACAACTTAAAATCTGGAACCAGCCCAATGTTCTTGTTATTTTTACAAGAGTTCAGTTGAGTAGAACCAGGGAAGGCATGTGCATAACTAATAATCTATATTTGTATCAAATAACTAGCCTTCAAACAAAGATAAACAACCACTAGCCTGAAGTATCATTTACTTTTCTGATTAATTCACAAATATCTTCATGGCCACCCTTCTTTCATAAAAATATGTAAGTATAGTGTAGGGGAGATTCAATAGGTACACTCTACTATATATATATAGGTGTAAATATATCCCTAAATATATAGAGAGATATATAATATAGCCTAAATAGTCAGTACTTATCTTGGGTTTTAGTTTAGGATTGTGACAACTGTTTGAAAGTTAAACGTTACCTAAATTCAGAAAATGTTTTTAGGTTAGCTTAAACTAAATAAACTGAAACTAGCTGTTTAACTGAGCTTATTTTATTAAAAAGCATACTTACTTCTGTACTAGAAAGCTTAAAATACTGATACAGAAAACAAAATTCAGAACTTCATGATTCCCAGTTGAAATATGATCAGAAACATCCCCTCTATTTTCTACAAATTCCAGATGCTTATCAGAGAAAATACACATATCTCTTAGAGACATTTCCCTTATAAAGAATTTGACAGTGACTTTCAACTCAGATATTGTCATAATGTTCCTTTTCTCTAACATATTCCAGAACTTAGGTATAAAATAGCCTAACAGCTCACAACTGTTATTTTCTGAAGCCACACAAGTTGGCACGAGTTCAGTCAAGAGAAAGTGCTTGCCTCTTCTACCACCAACCTACCAGGGCTTCTTGAATCCCAGATTGTTTCAGAGGTTGGCTAACAAGCGCAACTTGTTTCTGAAACTCAGTGAAGAATGTGTTACTTTGCTCTATCCTTCCTGAAGGGTGCGTTCCTTGCAAATCCTCCCTGAGTTGCTTTCTTGGGCATTCAATCTTGAAGGGGACCCTAGCTAAATTGTTCCAGATAGCTATATTTCCTCCCATTCTCCAGGGACTTGTAATGTATTTGGGCCATGTGGTGCCAATCCAAGGTTGTCAAGCACAGCATAGGCTTACTAATTCTCCAGAAATCTTGGGATAGGCTTCATCTGTCATACTTCTCAAAATCTGTACACTTGATCACTGAGCACAGGCATGACCTCACAGAAGTGCTTCAGCGCTTCTCTCACCACCCTTCTCTCTCTAAATCTTTCCACCACAAGCTTCAGAATTTCCATTCTGTAGTAAACACAACCTGTTTAGGCGCAATTCCCTATTTCAGCACCTGGGCTTACTGAAGCCAATTTCTTCCCAATATACCTATAGATTAGGAGATAGAACCTCTGTTCTGCTTACTGAATACTGATGCCTCCAGAAATTTCCCCAGCAACTCTAATTTTATTTGGGCTTAAAAATATACATTTTTCCATTTTTGCACTCTTTTTTTGTACTGATAGAATATTTTGTCATCTTAAACTACTCTTTAGGGTTTTTTTTTTAACTTTTTCTTTTATTTTGGGGTATAGCCAATTAACAAACAATGGTATGATACTTTCAGGTGAACAATGAAGGGACTCAGCCATAAGTATACATGTATTTGTTCTCCCCCAAACTCCCCTCCCTTCCAGGTTGCCACATAATATTGAGCAGAATTCCATGTGCTATATAGCAGATCCTTTTTGGTAAATCACTTTAAGTACAGCAGTGTATACACGTCTGTTTTTCCTGGTAGCTCAGTGCTAGAGAATCTGCCTGCAATGTAGGAGACCTGAGTTTGGTCCCTAGGTCAGGAAGATCCCCTGGAGAAGGAAATGGCCATCCATTCCAGTATTCTTGCCTGAGATATCCCATGGACAGAGGAGACTGGCAGGCTACAATCTATGGTATTGCGGCCTGTAGACATGACTTGAAGACTAGCAACAACAAAATACCTGTCCATCCCAAACTCCCTAACTATCCTTCCCTCCATCCTTCTACCCTGGCAACCATAAGTTTGTTCTCTAAATCTGTGAGTCTGTTTCTAAGTTCATTTGTATCATTTATTTTTAGATTCCACATATAAGGGATGTCATACAATATTTCTCCTTCTCCATCTGACTTCTTTCACTCAGTATGATAATCTCTAGGTCAATTCATGTTGCTGCAAATGGTATTTCATTCTTTTTGATGGCTAATATTCCACTGTATATACATGTACCACATCTTCCTTATCCATTTGTCTGTTGATGGACATTTAGGTTGCTTCCATGTCTTGACTATTCATTCTCAAACACCATTCACAAAAATAAGGTCAAGATGGATTAAAGACCTAAACATGAGACCAGACACTGTAAAACTCCCAGAGGAAAACAGGCAGAACACTCTCTGACATAAACTGCAGCAATATCTTTTTTGATCCATCTTCCAGAATAACGGAAATAAAAACAAAAATAAACAAATGGGACCTACGTAACCTGAAAAATTTTGCACAGCAAAGGAAAAAATAAACAAAATGAAAAGACAACCCACAGATTGGGAGAAAATATTTGCAAATGATATGACTGACAAGAGATTAGTCTCCAAAATTTACAACTTCTCCAGGGGTTCTTCCCCACCCAGGGATTGAACCCAGGTCTCCTGCATTGTAGGCAGATCCTTCACCGTCTGAGCTACCAGCCAGAACGGCTATCATTAAAAAATCCACAGACAGTAAATGCAGGGAGAAGGGTATCTGCCTTCACTGTTGGCGGGCTGTAAACTGGTTTAAACACTTTGGAGAACTGAATGGAGGTTCCATGAAAAACTAAAAACGAGAGTTAGCATATGACACTGCAACCCCGCTCCTGGGCATATATTTGGAGAAAAACATGATCCAAAATCATACATGTACCCCAATGTTCATTGCAGGACTGTTTACAATGGCCACTCTTTTTCTTCATTCCTGGAAATATTTTGTTTGATTTTCCTTTTAGCAAGGCAGAGAATCTTTGCTTGGATGATATCTTCTCCCCCTTCTACATTCTCCTGCAGATTTTGAGTTTTTAAACATAACTCTTCTAAGAAACAATTTCTTTTTTTTTTCTGTTTTATACACAGCCAATGAGCAAAGAATTGCCTTAGAATTTGAACAATGGCAATAATCTAAAAAGAAAGGGATATATTTTTTAATTCCATTTTTGTTGCCCTGAAGATCCATGTAAATAGAAGAGATAAAGTATTTTTAAAAACAGAAGGAGAAAGAAAGGAAAAAGAAAAATGAATCTAGTCAGGGAAAATTTTATTAATACAGTAAAATTTAACTAAAGTGTCTAGTATGGGATAAAGGGCACAGAAAGGGGTATTGTGAGGTCTATGGTTATCTACCCTGTTTCCTCACCACTAGCCTCTTGGTTCTCTGTTTTACCTACAGCATGGTAGTCTATTGTAATTAATGACTCCAAAATTAATAATACATTTCAAATCCTCTCTTCAATTTCCTTGAGTTAGTTTGTTTTCAACTGAACATTGCTGCACTTCATACTGCTGATCATCTTCTCCATCTAACAATTCTTCTTTTTTGCCACATTGCACTCTTTTGATTTCTTCTCACATTCCAGAAACTCTTTCCGGTGGGTCCCATTAATTTCTTTCCCTTTTCTGCAGTTTGGGTGGGAATTCCCAAGCTCTATTCCTTATTCCCGCTGTCTCTTTCCTTAACTTTTAACTGTAACACTATTCACTCCATTGCAGAGTGGTTGAAAGCATAACCTTTGGAGTGAGATAGACATGTTTTTGTTTGTTGTTTGTTTTTTAAATTGGAGTATAATTGCTTTGGAAAAGGAAATGGCAACCCACTCCAGTATTCTTGCCTGGAGAATTCCCATGGACAGAGGAGCCTGGCAGGCTACAGCCCATGGGGTCACAAGGGTCGGATATGACTTAGCGACTAAACCATCACAATAATTGCTCTGTAATGTTGTGTTAGTTTCTGCTCTACAACATCATGAATCAGCTGTATGTATACAAATACCCCCTCTTTTTTGAGCTTTCCTCTCACCCCCCGTCTCACCTCTCTAGGTCATTACAGAGCACTGGGCTGAGCTTCCTGTGCTATTCAATGGCTTGATCAGTGGAACAGTATAGAAAGACCAGTGATAAACCCATACACCTATGGCACCTTATCTTTGACAAAGGAGATGAGAATATACAATGGAGAAAAGACAGCCTTTTCAGTAAGTGGTGCTGAAAAAACTGGACAGCTACATGTAAAAGAATCAAGTCAGAATACCTCATAACACCACACACACAAATAAACTCAAAATGGATTAAAGACCTAAAAGTAAGGCTAGACACTCTAAAACTCTCAGAGGAAATCATAGAACACTCTTTGACATCAATTGCAGCAAGATCCTTTTTGACCTACCTCCTACAGTAATGAAAACCAAAGGAAACAAATGGGACCTAATTAAATTTAAAAGCTTTTGCACAATAAAAGAAACTGTAAACAAGACAACCCTCAGAATGATAGAAAAATATTTGCAAAGGAAGCAATTGACAAAGGATTCATCTCCAAAATATACAAGTGATTCATGCAGCTCAATATTGAACAAACAATTCAGTCAAAAAGTGGGCAGAAGACCTAAACAGACATTTCCCCAAAGAAGACAATCTTTCTGAGTTGCTCAGTCATGTCCAGCTCTGCCTGTCACCCCATGGCCACCAAGCTCCTCTGTCCATAGGATGTTTTCAGGCAAGAATACTGGAGTGGGTTGCCATTTCCTACTGATGGCCAACAATCACAAGAAAAGATGCCCAATATCACTCATTATAAGCAAATAAAAATGAGATATTACCTCACACTGGTCAGAATGGTCATCACCAAGTACTGTACAAATAATAAATGCTGGAGACAGATTTGGTTTTAATTATAAACTTTTAGGGTTAATATTTTTGTAACTTTGGGAAAGTGAACTAACCACTGGGGAGGGGAGGGTCTTACTCTGCATTAGGAAAGCTGAGCTAAGCATCTCCATGTTAATACTGACATTGGTACATCAAAACTGATATAAGTAAAATCAAACCTATAACCTACTAACATACATTTTTCTCCTTCTAGTTCTATTTCAGTTACTAATCTTCCAAATGTTGTAGATTATAAAATTCAGTCTTGTTTGAACTATTTCAGTATCTATCTAATTAGTTTTCATACTGTTTTCTTTGTTTTCATGTACTGTTTTTCTTTGTGTTGTCATGCACACCTATTATTTCTTTCCCATTCCTTTTACAAAGTTACTTAAAGCTTATTAATTTAATTGTATAAACTTCTTAATGATATTTACCCAAGTTGAAGAACTTGTTTCTCTCCAAAAATTACCTTGTGAATCTTGTGATTAGTCTCTCTTTAAGGGCATTTTTATTAAATTAAATGATTTTATATTTTTAACAGAGTAAGAAAAAACCTGCTGAAACATAAGCAAAGTATGATAGCACTTGTACAAACACACAGACATTCTAAACATTCTCTGAAAATTTTCTTTAACAATTCCCAATGTAACTAAAGTTTTTTAAAAGTTAATGGAAGATTGATTTTAGAAAATACATTCTTTTACAATATTTGCATATTAAATCATTTATTAATAAGATAAATACAAACTTTTGTTAAAATATTATGTTTTTATTTACCTTTGAAATTATTAACAGGAAAGCTGACTTTCAATATTTTAAATATAAATATAATTTATTCAGATGCATTGGTCTATAATAATAGACAATTATTCACAAATATTAAGAAAATTCAGCATACTATAGAAATGGTAACTAGAGGGGACTTTTTTTTTTCTTCTAGGGGAAAAAAAGCAAGCAGTTACTGATAAAGCTCATCAGAAATGTTTTTATTGGTTCTCTGAAGATATGTGACTACAAAGTCAACAATTAAATTTTGATTTTCATAAATCTTCATTGGCTATTTTAGAAAAATAAAGTGACCAAAAATAGCATGCAAAAACTTGGGACATCATATAAACATAGAAACATCAGAAAAATATTATTTCCCTATATAAACAATATATAACCTCATTTTTCTAGATTTAATAATGACAACATAAATAATATGCATAAAATGAGTGGAAAACTCATAAAAATTTATAATTAGCAAGTGAAAAGCTTATCCACATGTATTTTAATTTTTAAAGGGTGACAGACTATGTTTATATGCTAAAAGCTAATATTTTTTGTTGATATGGAATGAACTGGAATGTCTAGATTTGGGTAATAATACTGGTCTCTGTCTCAAATGCAAATTCTTTCTCATTTTTGTGAGAAATTTTATAACATATTTTTATTAATCCAATTAGTTTTCCTGAATATTGTTTTTTTTTTTTTAACTAAAACACATGTTTACAGTTACAATGACCTATTTTCCTGAGACTTTTAGCCAGCATTTTTTTACAGTCATGCTCCTGAGAAATCACTTGATGATCAAGTCTGGACTACAGATAACTCAGTCCCCATGATATTAATGGGGATCCAGATGTAAAGCTTCATATGCCCACGTGCATTTTCACACAGGAAGTACTTATTTCTGAATTTGCATGGGTGAAAGTCATTATAATGAATGTCTATTAAAGGAACATATTATTTAATTAAATGCATCCATTCATTTTTTACTGATTTTATTATTTTTAGATAGAGCATACAACAGCCAGAAAATACAAAAAAAAACTCTACTAAAATACATAGGGCATATCAAACACATTGCTTCAAACAGATGGAATATATCCCCCCAAAATAGTCGTGTATTTGTTCCCTAACCCATTGAGCTTCTGTTGTGCTACCACAAGACATTTAGGGTCCTTACTTTTACAAAGCTTGTAATCTAATTGCTGAGACTTGTGACAGAAATTTATGTGGTGCTGTGACAGCTGCAATGGATGTTGATCTTTACAAGCAGATAAAAACACACAGGGGAGCTCCTAGGTGAACTTGGTGGGAAGTGGCAAAGAGTTCTAGAAAAAGGAGAGAGATATAGTATTTAAAAAGAAATAGTACAATGGGGATGGCCTTTTCCAATCAGTTAACAGTATTGGGAGAAAAATATTGTAAACCCAGGGACACCATAAGCAAAAGCAATGAGGTGAGAAAGTCCATAAGGTACAGAGAAATGTAAGCAGTTAGCATTGAGGAATACAATATGAATTAAAGAGATGGGGAGGTAGGCAGGAATCAAATCAGAGAAAGCTTCTCATATATTACTGACTCATTAACAATGAACTTATAGTCAACAGCTCTATAACTGGTGATGCCTGAATACAAATATATTCTCTATAATGTGCAAATATAGAATAAATGAAAAGTGACAATAATGACTACTCTCTCTCTCTCTACACACACACACACACACACACACACAAACACACACACACATCTTCCCCAGTGGCTCAGATGGTAAAGAATCTGCCTGCAGTACAGAAGATCCTAGTTCAGTCTCTGGGTCAAGAAGATCCTCTAGAGAAAGTCAGACATACCTGAGCGACTAACACATACACACATATGTACAAACACAAATGTGAAATTCTTTAAAAAAGATAAAATTAGATGTAATTCATGTATTAAAGACTTTAGGAAAATATGTTAGTATCGTAAAACTTCTCTTGACTTAAACTATTATTTATGATGTTGGTATTTTTTGCACTCTTTAAAATCTTTCCTTGAATCCCCATCATCACTTTCCAATAACATTGTTCCATGACTAATTTCATTAAAATAAATTAAAAAACAGTAAAACCTTTAAATGCAAATGATACAATCAATATGCAAAAAGACATTTGCTTTGCAGTTCTAGACCATATAAAATGTGCATGAAAGATGGAAGGAGCTGGATTCCATTACTTTAGCAGAGAAACATTTCAAGCTGCCCCATTGTTTTTAATTTTGGTACATTAAGAAAAGTTGTGGGATCCAGGAGAGAAATACAAAAATAGAAATATTTATTTTAAAAGGAAGTAAAATACTTTATGTTTGCATTGATTTACAAATAAGAAAAATTATACTGTAGAATATAACTAGCCAAGCACTTAGGAGATACCACCCATGCATCTGAAGACCATATGGAAATATGAAAAAGGAACTATTTCATATGTCTTTCTAAATTAAAATTAGTCAATAACCAACCAAATTAAATCCCGTCGAAACTGCAATTGCAGATGCCAAATTGTATTTTTCTAATTGATTCAAGATTTTCTGGCATGTGACCATGAATAAACAATAAAGAAGGATACATGAATGCTTTTATGTTTCTGTGCAACTATCTGTATCTCTCGTGGGTCTACATCTGTATGTGTGTAGACATGAAACTTAGCAATCAGGGATAGTTTAACACTATCTCTATTTCTTGTCATTTAGACTAAAACCAAACTGAAGTTGCCCCAATTCTCCCTTGAGTTACAGATTTCATCACTGACATGTGAAAAACAGAACTCATGATTTCCCACCAATAAAATCCCCAAACTTTCTCTCAAGTCCTAATCTCCCTCACATAAGAAAATCACATGCACCAGGTTGTTCAAGCCAAAAAACTAGGAGTCATTTTTTATTCCTCTCTTTACTTTACCACCCACATCCAACTATCATCAAATCTTCTCAATTCTAACCTTACAACATCTCTCCCTATTTTCACCTCCACCAACTTATTTCCAGCTGTTTTTTTTTCCTTCTAAATTATTTCAATAGTATCCTCCATTGGTATCCCAGCTTCTACATTTGCCTCTATAAAGTCAGTTCTCTGGAAAGAATTTTTAAAATGTGAATCATTACTTGCTGCTTGATACCCTACATTTACTTTCCATTTGTAAACTAAATTGTTAAAAAGTTTACAAGCTTTTACATAATCTGGCCCTTGCCTATTTCCAACATCATGTGATACCAACTCCTCCACTCTTTCCTCTTAGGCTACACTCTTCTTGGTATTATTTTATTTAACTCTCCAAACACTGAACTCAACACCACCCTGGGGCCTAGATTCTACCCACTTTGTAAAGTCTGATAACTCCAGATCTTCTCACTTTCTATATTCTTTGTTTTCCTAACTCAGAGCTATTTTAAATGACACCCATTATCTATTTTAAAATTCCCTTTTCTTTTCCATAGTCATTAGAGTGCAAATTCCAGAAGAGCAGTGAATTATTTGTCCTCTACTATGCTCCTGGGTGGCTCAATGGTAAAGAACCTACCTACAATGCAGGAGACCTGGGTTCAACCCCTGAGTTGGGAAGATCCCCTGGAGAAGAGCATGGTAACCCACTCCAGTATTCTTACCTAGAGAATTCCATGGACAGAGGAGCCTGATGGGCACCTGTCCATGGAGTTGTAAAGAGTTGGATACAACTGAGCGACTTCCACTTTTCAATTTTCATACTCAAGGATTGTAGACTAGTCCCTGGCATCTAGGAAACTTTCACTGAATATGTGTTGAATTCATATCAAATGGTTGTTATAGATGTTCTATAATGTTACATTATAGAACATGTCACATTTAATATCAGTTATAAATAATTAAGGCACATAGAAATATTATACAGGGAAGTAATGGTGGCACGCTGTATATAGATACTACTATCTGTTCATTTGTTTATTTAAGTACTCACAGTTCTTCAGTTTTGGATGAGTTGTAAATAATGTTTGTGATAGGTATCTCTTTTTAATAAATGATATTAGGAGTAATAACTTTGCTGAAAACTTATGGTATAAAACATTAATATTCTCAGAAGAGCTCTTATTGTGAATAGTTCACAGAGAATTTGTTAGTCAAGGCCTGGGAATAAATTTACACCAAATTTAGACACATGCACATATTTGTGTGTATGTGCATGTACTAAGTTGTATTAGACTCTTTGAGACACCATGGACTATAGTCCACGAGCATCCTCTGTCTTTGGGATTTCCCGGGCACTAATACTGGAGTGGGTTGCCATTTCATTCTCCAAGGTTCTTCATGACCCAGGGATTGACACTATATTTCCTGCATTGGCAGGCTGATACTTTACTACTGAGCCCTGAGGGAAGCCCACACATATGTTCAGTGTTATATAAAAGTTCAAATTAATCTTAAAGGCAATTTTTATACCTCTGAGATATTATTAATACAGGGGTAGAAAATAGGCTACAAATGCAAAGGAATACAAATCGAATGTACATAATAGGAGAACAAAACTGTACACCTTCTTAAAATCAACTATATGGGGTGATGATGGGGAAAAAACAAAAAGAGAGCTTATACCAGTAAATAGAATGCTTCAGTAAGTTTCAGAAATTTGATAACTATGGATGTAGCATCATTGTGAAGAAGCCACAGCCCTCTTAATACATTTGGAGAAATCCAAACAAAAGATAGAAACTGATCTAATAATTGGTATAGGAGATGGTCTGCCTCTTTGACAAAAGGCATCGTCAAGGACAGAGCTAAAACCTGAAGTTCAAAAGGTGGAGTTGTTTACAAGCTTTGGTTTGCAAAAGCATAGTCATAAATTGTAAAACATGATAATTTTTTCAAGCACATTAAGCCACCAACCAGGAAAATATTTTGTCAAATAATGTACAAATAATGTAACAAATAATGTAACAATTTATAATGTAACAAATATAATGTCAAATAATGTCAAATAATGTAACAAATCTTTGTTAAAAGATTATATCCTATGCAGAACTCTCAAGTTCATTACTTTGAGTGAAAGAAGCCCAATCCAAAAAAAGAAAAAGAAAAACAAATTAAAAGTGTGATTCCAATATATGTAAAATTGTAGAAAACCCAAATTAATATCTAGTGATAGAAACAAGTCCTTGGTTGCTTGGTAGGGAGGAGCAGAAATGATTACATAAGCTGTCATATGGTAATTTTTGCAGAAAACTTTTAGGAGTGAGCAATACATTCAGTATCTTGATTGTGGTGTGTTTACACAAATAAAAACTTACCAAAAAGTATATATTAACTTTAAATATGTGCCACATGGGCTGTGTACTGTGCTAAGTCACTTCAGCCCTGTCCAATTCTTTGCAACCCTAAGGACTATAGCCCTTGAAGCTTCCCTGTACATGGTGTTCTCCAGGCAAGAATACTGGAGTCATTGCCATGTATTCAGGGTATCTTCCCAACCCAAGGATCGAATCTGCGTATCTCAAGTCTCCTACATTGGCAGGCAGGTTCTTTACCACTAGCACCATCTGGGAAGCCACGTGCCACATATGAGGTATCAATAATACCTCATTGAAATGTTTAAAAAGAAAACAAAATGAAAAGTAAAAGTGAAATAAAACTTTGGTTGGTCAATTCCAGTCTATCCATGCCAGAAAAGCTATCAGCTATAATCTACTCCCAAGACAGACTTCATATTTTTCTCTTTTGGGAATACATACCCAGTATTCAGATAACTTATTTTCTTCCAGATGATTCTGCTACAGATTAAAACAGAAGACCTCACTGCCAGGTTTTTCTCTCTCTTGTTCCCCAAAAGCCTGTAGTCAAATTTCCCACTTATTATATAATCCTCCCTTTTAGTAAATGAAACCCATCCAAGCTACAGATGTTATATGACTTATACTACCTATTATGTGTCCTAAGTCAATAAAGGACCACCAAGCATTTATAGGGAGCAAGCAACGTGGGAAAAAAAATAACCAAAATGGGAAAAGAAAAAAAAATTAAGAGCCAGGAGAATAGCAAGCTGATTGTAATATGTTTAACAAAACAAGATTTAAAAAAAATTATAATTAATATATCAAGAGGAATTTATGAAGAACTTTACCTAGAAAATAAAGAAAATGCTACAGAAATGGAATAATCAGACTAAACTCTTAAATGGTGGAGCATTAAATATATTGAAATATAATAACAGCAAAACAAAATGAAAATCATACAATGAAAAACATTTTCTAAGATTACAGAACAAAAAGATAAATAGAAAAAAATGAGAGAAAAGATGTAAAGAAAAATTGAAGAAGTCTAAGATTTATGTAATACAAGTCCAAAAAGCAGGTAAAAATGTGAAATAGAGAAAATAATGAAACAAATAAGATTGGTAATTTTTCTAGAATGGGAGAAAAATGGAATCTTCTTAAAATGGCTCAGTGACAAGAACTGATGAAAAATGACCTACCCAGAAGTATAACTACTTGAAAACTTCCAGAGATAGAAACAAATGCAAAAGAATAAGAATTAGACCAACATTGGACTTGATGATGGCAATCAGATGAAAGAGACAATTTAGCACCTCCTTGGATCTTCTGAAGAGGATGATTTAGAGCAAAGTAGATTGCAGTGAATGTCACTCTGTGCCTGCAGAATAAAGACTGCTCAGATAGGCATGATTCAGAATGTTTACCTCCGATAGAATTCTCTTAAGAATTTTCTTTGCACATCAGGAAAGTGAGGAAGAGAAGCCAGGAGATCTAGGATAGTTCTTACCAAATCCAGAGGAGTAACAAATGGAGATCCAGCTCTTGAGGGAAGGATCTTTCCATGAAGGAAAGAGACTTGGTAGAAAAGAGAGTATAAATGGAAACATGAGAAAAGGAGAAAGTAGGTTATAATAAAGACTTCCCCAGTGGTGCAGCAGTAAAGAATCCATCTGCAATGCAGGAGCAGCAGGAGACATGGGTTTGATCCCTGGGTTGAGAAGATCTCCTTGAGGAGGGCATAGCAGCCCACTCCAGTATTCTTGCCTGGAGAGTCCCGTGGACAGAGGAGCCTGGTGGGCTATAGTCCATGGGGTTGCAAAGAGGGCAAAGAGTTGGACAGGACTGAAATGACTTAGCATGCAAGCAGGATATAATAGAACAAATGACATCAGAAAATGCAGAGGAAAAAAAGAATAAGAAAGGTATGATTAAGCTAAGAAATGAATGAAAATATGTCAATATTTAAAGTGAGTGGATGTAGGAGAGATAATGAAACTTTAGTGCTTACTATAAACCAAGAGATCTTATATTCGACTTACAAAGAAGGGAATTAGTAATATGACACATTTAGCTCAGTATTAAAAAATACATTTATATGGTAATGATCAACCAAAGACAGTTTAATATTTTTTTAACTTTTAAATCAAACTATAAACAAAGTACAAAATATTTTGTTGTGTCATAGACTATAACTATTAATAATGTAACTAAATGTCAATAACTGTGAAATCAAAGATAGAGCTTAGAGAAGGAAGGGCATGGAATAGGGGATAATAGAGCTTAGAGGAGGAAGGGCATGGAATAGGGGAAAAATGAAAAATATTGAGAAGTTACTATCCTCATCTTACATTTTGGGGACTAAAGAGATGGAAAACTTAAGAGGTTCACATATAGTAGGTCAATTTATAAAAGCAGACAATGAAAGACCTAAAAACAATGCTGGGAAAGGAGACTTGGAAGAGAAGGTGGTAAAATCTAGTTAAATTTTCACATGTCTTAGGGGTAATGAAACATAGTCTATATTTGTTAACCCCAAAATAGAACCATAAACATGATGTCCAGAATATTAAAGCTAAATATAAAAAAAAAATCAAGAAATAAAAATCTTGAAAAAAAATAACATCTGAGAGAGGGATTAAGGATGGAGAAGAAAGAAACAGGACATAACATGAGAGGTTCAATATAAGGAGTTCTAAGTTTTGATTTGTTACCGCGCTCATTCCTTACTCTGGTAAGTATAACAAGGTTTAAAAATCAAGTAATGATAGATACTCTACTTTTAAATTTCAACCAATGATGGGTGAACATTTCATTGTTATATTTATATCCTAACCAGCCATGGTGCTTTATATAATTCTGCTTGATTTTTTTTTTTCCTATTCTAGGGTGTCTAGTCATTAAGAAGAGCCTAGAATACCAGCTAATCTCTACAGTTAACAGTCAAGCCTTCATAGAAGTCACTAAATCACATACAATCCTCCCCCTGCCACTCTTCACTCATCACTTCCACCCCCTCCATGGTCGTGAAACTCTCTTTCCAAAGTTCTTTCCAGAACTAACAGGGTTCACTGGCAGTTAGTATTTGGATCTTCAATCCTCAGAGGCCAAAGCAGTAGCAAAAACTATAATGATTAAAAAATCTCTACTGTTTTAAAGAAAGGAATGGTAATATTTAATCTACTTATTTGTGCTGGGTTCTATATTTTTCCCAAGCAAATTCCAAAACTATATTTTACATCTTCCAATAATATTCGGCAAAACTTAGGATTTTTATAGCAAAACAGATGTACTGGGGACCATATACACACAAAAGTAATTTAACTATTTTTTTAAATCTTTCTCAATGTGGGAAACCTCAGATAATGAATGTTTCTAAACAGTAGTTCTAACTTATTTGTGTTTCCTTGTTACTGACTAATATCATGTGTCTTCTGGGAACTTAAAAAGTCAGGAGTTCAAAAAAGACCACAACCCTGAAATACGACCACAGCTTCTTGTTGAAATACAAATGCCAAATGCTGGTATTCAATTTCTTACATCTACCAACCTCATTGCAGTTATGTGACCTCAGCTTATTTCTATTTATCTTAATTTCATTTTGTTCAGCAGGTATTTATTTATATCTTAGTTTAAATTCATTCTTCTCATGGCTATTAACTGAGTGGTTTGTTCATGAGTAAACATGAAATAGATTATTTTCCATTGGTTAGACTCACAGGAATACTCAAAATGTTTTCTTTGCCAATCAAGGAGACTCCATGCATCCTACCTATGTTAAGTAGACCTAAATTAGCTCCCTAGGTAATGCTGAAACATGAAAGAATAGAACCTTTAAACGTAGCCTCTCTCCTCTCCATGAGAGACTGCTCATTACCACAAATGTTATAGAAAGATTCAGAAGATAATCTTACAAGGAAATGTTTAATATTTATTTTTGTTCCATATCACTGTTAAAGATGCATACATAATTTTTACTAAGTAATTTGTAAATACATATATAGCTCTTAGATAATTTGTTATATTGCTTTTAAAAATACATATGTGTGTGTTTACACACACACATATATATATTCTATATTCAAGTGAAAGAAAGAACTCATCTCTCTCACTTTAAATCAAAAGTTAGAAAGAATAAATCTTAGTGAGGAAGGCATGTCAAAAACCAAGGTAGGACAAAAGCAAGGCTTCTTGAACAAAACTGTTAGCCACGCTGTGAATGTAAAATAAAGGTTTTGAAATTAAAAGTGTTACTTCAGTGAGCTCACAAATATTAAGAAAGCAAAAAAAAAAAAAAGAAAAGAAAGAAAGCAAAACAGCTTTATTGCTGATATGGAGAAAGTTTTAGCAATCTGGATAGATCAAACCAGCCACTACCTTCCCTTAAGCCAAAGCCTTATTCAGAGCAAGGTCCTAACTCTCTTCAGTTCTATGAAGGTTGAGAGAGGTAAGGAAGGTGCAGAAGAAAAGTTTGAAGCTAGCAGAGAATAGGTCATGAGGTTTATGGAAAGAAGTCATCGCTGTAACATAAAAATGCAAAGTGAAGCAGCAAATGCTGATGTAGAAGGTACAGCAAATTATCTAGAAGATCTAGCAAAGATAATTAAAGAAAGTAGTTCCACAAAGTAACAGATTTTCAATGTAAGCAAAAGGATGTGTCTTATTGAAAGAAGATGTCATCTAGGACTTTCATACTTACAGAGGAGAAGTCAATATCTGGCTTCAAAGGACAGGCTAGCTCTGTTGTTAGGGGCTAATGCAGTTGGTGACTTGAAGCTGAAGCTAGTGCTTATATAGAAAATCCATTAACAAATATGCTAAATCTATTATTCTGACCTTGCTCTATAAATGAGACAACATAGCCTTAATGACAGTACATTTTGTTTACAAAGAATTTTTAAAACCTTTACTGAATATTTTAAGCCCACTGTTGAGATCTACTTCTCAGGTAAAAAAAAAGAAAATTCCTTTTATAATTTTATTGCTCATTGACAACACACCTGGTAACCTAAGACCTCTGACAGAAATGTTCAAGATTAATGTGTTCATGCCTGCTAACACAGCATCAATTCTGTAGCCCATGGATCAGGGTAATATCAAGTCTTATTTAGGAAATACATTTGTATAACTAACCCTGCCATAAATAAAGATTCCTTTGATGAAGCTGAGCAAAGTCGACTGAAAACCCTCTGAAAAGTATTCGCCACTCCGGATGCCGCTAAGTACATTCCTAATTCATAAGAAGAGGTCAAAATATCAATATTAAGAGGAGTTTGGAAGACATTTATTCCAGTTCTCATGGGTGACTTTGAAGGGTTCAAGAGTTCAGTAGAGGAGGTAACTGTAGATGTGATAAAAATAGCAAGAGATCTAAAAGTGGAGCCTAAAGACGTGAGTGTATTGCAACAATCTCATGATAAAACTTTCACAGATGAGGTGTTGCTTCTTGTGGGTGAGCAATAAAAATGGTTTCTTGAAGCAGAACTATTCATGGTGAAGATGCTGTGAAGATTGTCAAAATTAAAACAAACGAATTACAATATTACATAAACTTAGTTGTTAAAGCGTCAGCAGGGTTTGAGAGGACTGACTTCACTTTTGAAGGAAGTTCTACTGTGGGTAAAATGCTATCAAACAGTATGGCATGCTATAGAGAAATCTGTCATGAGAGGAAGATTCAATTGATACAGCAAACATAGTTTTCTTATTATAAGAAATAGCCACAGCCACCCCAGTCTTCAGCAACCAACACCCTGATCAATCAGCAGCCATCAGCATCAAGGCCAGACCCTCCACCAATAAATAGATTACAATCCACTAAAGGTTTCAGATAATTGTTAGCATTTTTTTTTATCAATAAAGCATTTTTAATTAAGGCAATGTGCATCACTTTTTTAGATATGATTCTGTGGCACACTTATAGTGTAAACATGACTTTTACATGTACTAGGAAACCAAAACTTTTGTGTGACTCATATTCTTATAATATTCACTTTATTGTGGTGGTATATAACCAAACCAACAATATCTCCAAAGTATGCAAGAAAATATTAAATAATATAAAATAATTAAATAATATGTTAAATAATAAAATATTAAATAATAGTAGATAGGAATTTCTTAAACTTCTTCCCACTTATGGTCTTTCAATTTTTTCTCAGCTTGGAGTTGTCTATATCTACAATTTTTTTTGCACAATACCTCCTGTAAAACTAGCAATGGAGAATTTCTTAAAATAGTCTCAGATTTCACCCAAGCCACACCCTCCAGTTCTCCAAATCTTGATGCCATTACATTATTGACATTGCTAGAAAGTTTAAACAGGTTTTCACAGGACAACCAGGCTCCTATTATTTCCTCAAGTATCCATAAACAGTTTTGTTGCGTGAAACATTGAGGAGCTGTGCTCATTCCATTAGGCCACTTGGGGTTCTACCAGTCTGTACAGCCATGTCAAAATGGCTGCTGCCCAGTAGCACTGGAAAAATGCCATTAATGTTAAGACCCATCACATTTCAGAATTGTTATAATGTAACAAAATGCTTGTTTTAGAAAAAAGGCATGTGGTTAAACAAATAGCAGATCTGTTGAACACCAGATAGTATATGCAGAACCAAGAGACATGCAAATTCAGCTGGCTATTGCTCAACCAGTTAAGCAATATAAATTTGAGATTCAAATTTAGATCATAGGCTTCAATTTCACAATTACTTCTTTAGATGGTGAAAATATTTTTGAAAAAATTAAAAAGTAACATTATTTTACATGGATCATCAACTTCTTCACAGCTCTATACTTATTTAGGTTGTTCATATATAATATTTCCCTATTATTTTCTAATATTAAAACTCTTTTAATGTGAAAAAAATAAAGCCACAAATCTATTCATGAAGTGAATTGGTTTCACTTCACGTATATTTCAAATTTTAGAAACTTAACAACAAAATGTTAGTTCATTAATATTCTTAGGTGAGTTTTTTCTCCATTTAACACCTAAATTATATTTAACACAAATATCTGAAGTATAAGATGGTTATACTGATGATTGCTGTATACTGAATTATCCTGAATTATAGCATCTTAAAATAGCAAACTTTTATTATTTCCCAATTTCTGTGAATTAGGAACCGAGTTGCAGCTTAACTGAATATTTCTAGTTCAAGTTTTTTCATAAAGTTGCATTACAACCTCAGCCAGACCCATGTTCTCATCTCAAGGCCTAGTTTGTATGGTCTTTGACCTGACTTGCCATCCAAGTTGCATGTCCATAGGCTACTTCAGAACATGGCAGCTGGTTTCCCTAAGATCAGGTGATCCCAAAGAGGGCAAATGACAGCACCTAAGGTGGTAATCCCAGAGAAGGCAAGGGCACCCCACTCCAGTACCCTTGCCTGGAAAATCCCGTGGACGGAGGAGCCTGCTGGGCTGCAGTCCATGGTGTCACTATGAGTTGGACACGACTGAGCGACTTCACTTTCACTTTTCACTTCCATGCATTGGAGAAGGCAATGGCACCCCACTCCAGTACTCTTGCTTGGAAAATCCCATGGATGGAGGAGCCTGATGAGCTGCAGTCCATGGGGTCGCTAAGAGTCAGACACGACTGAGTGACTTCACTTTCACTTTCGTGCATTGGAGAAGGAAATGGCAACCCACTCCAGTGTTCTTGCCTGGAGAATCCCAGGGATGGGGGAGCCTGGTGGGCTGCCATCTATGGGGTTGCATACGTGTCCCGTGGGGTCGGACAGGACTGAAGCGATTTAGCAACAGCAGCAGCAGCAGCAAGGCAGTAATCCAAGTCATTCTCATACCTAATCTTGGAAGTGATATTGTCATTTTTGCCATATTCTATTCACAAACATCACAAAGTGGGGATGTCATTGGAGCCAAATTAGAGGGTGCCCCCAACATACAGCTATATACAACACCTGAGTTAAATATGGATGTTTCATCATCTATCCTTCTATTTGTTTACTCTATAAATATTTATAAATATGTATTGAGTTGCTTCTAAAAAAAAAAGTCATTATGTTTGTTCCTGAGATTGCAGAGCTTAATCAAAAAGAATGATAACTGGAAGTCAATGTAGAGGGGATATATAGAATATTTTGAAAGATGAGTATCTGTTAATAAGCAGGAAACCTGTCTGGACTGACAGAATAATAGCAAAGGCATGAAAGAATAAAATAGTGTGGCTAATGTTAGCAATTGTAAATAGTTGGTACTACCTGGGTACAAATGTGATATGGATAGTCATTGGACATAACCTTGAAAAGTAAAGAAGAATTCATAAACGATCTTGTGTAATAACTAAAGGATTTGTCGATTACCATATCAGCTGTGGGAAAGCATGATAAGGGAGAGTAAAGTGACCACAGTAAAGTTCCAGAAAGACTTTATGATCCAATGCCAAGGATTAATTTTGAAGGGCAATGCTATAGGCAGACAAATTATTTATATAAGGCTCCCAGTCAAAGTAGGGTGTGAGTAAATTATTAGTAGAAATGGACTCTAAAAAAAAACAGATTCAAGTATCATTATGAGGTATAATCAATGGGATATAATCCTCAGCTAATTTGGTGAAGAGACAGGGCACAATCAACACTGAAATGCATTCAAGGTTACTAATAGCTTTGGTAAAAAGTGGCATCATCTAAACGTATAAGAAACATATTGGAAGAAACATGTTTCATGACTATTCAAGTGATATAATTATGAAATATTTAACTTGAGGTACCTGTAGCAGTAAACTATAGTAGTTGAGAGCTCAAAGTCTTTCTTCAAAGAAAGAAACAAATATATGCAATAAAATGCACTGGAGTCTATAATATAAATCTGACAAGGTTTTTAACTTCTTAAAGTAGACATACAAATCTTTGTCTGCAGGCTTGGAGAAAAGGAGCTTCTTGGACACATAAATCTTATAAAAGTAAAACTTTGCTTCAATAGCTAAAAAAGATAAACTGTTACAAAGGAATCCACTATACACTTTGCCAGGGTTATTTAGTGAGAGAATCACTTTGAATTTCCCTATGTTCTCTTAAGCTTACCTGGTGGCTCATATGGTAAAGAGTCTGCCTGCAGTGTGGGAAACTCAGGTTCGATTCCTGGGTCAGGAAGATCCTCTGGAGAAGGAAATGGCAAACCACTCCAGTATTCTTGCCTGGAGAATCCCATGGATGGAGGAGCCTGGAAGTCTAAAGCCCATGGGGTCCCAAGGAGTCAGACATGACTGAGCAACTTCACTTTCCCTTTTATATTCTCTTAGAAGATCCTTGAGCCAGCCCAAACCCTAAGTAGGGTATTACAGAATCTCTTCCATCCCATTTATGTCATGGTGCATCTACCATGAGCAAGTCTTACCACTTCAATCCAAGTTTTGGGTTAAAATTCCTTCCTTTGTGTTATCAGGTTTGATTTACTGCATTGGTCTCATGTTTATAATGAAGACTAAGTATCACGCATGCACAGATCTAATTTAAATATAAACTATAAAATTATAATCTGTATGTGGGTATGTGGTTATAAGACCTAGGACAAATGGAGCCTGGAAGGGTTGTTCAGGGATTGCATTAATATATTCCAACCACTGTTTGGGGACCTCAGTGGAGTTTTCCTGTTTCCATTGTACCTTGTTAAAAAAAAAAAAAACATGCTACTGCTAACTTAATAACTATTTCAAAGTACATTATCCTATTTTCAGAAAGCAAAGAGTGTGTTTTCATCTTTAAACCCCAGTTAGAACTGTTTTTGAGCTGCCTCCAATTCCAATTGCCCTGTTTTAAGGAGCTGAAACTAAAAGACCACTGCACTGTGAAAGTACGTATTTTCCCCCCAAACCCTGACTGATGAATGATCACAGAATATGATATATTTCACAGAGTGCACCAATCCTTCAAACTTCAATAAATAACTTGAAGAACAAGGGGATTAATATTATAATTTAAAAATTCTATCAACTTCCCATTGAAGAGCTATCTGATTTCTTGTAATGATATTAACCAATAACTTCTATGGTGGTGAAAATATTAGAAACCAGACTTTGCATTTTCCATTCTCTTATTTCCAGAGAGCTTGGGCATAATATTTTTCAGACATAGTACCCAACATATAATATGGCTCCCAACTGGCTCAGTAGGTTTAGCCATTTCTGATGAACTACTGAGATAAGTCCTGTGGAAGAACTGAGGGCACAGTAAGTGTCCCTGCTGACATCCCTTCTCTGATAAAAGGAGATATTTTATGAACCTATTGTCATATCGCCAATATTCAGTAATATCACTTTAGTAGGGGAAATTACTGGTATTTAAGTTGCATTATGGTGTTAGCATGAATACTGAGGGCATCTGTAGATGAGACAACTTTTAATCTATGACCTATCCCATGGTTAACTGCTGCAGTGAGGATATTCTGCTTGTAATCCAGGGAGCGTGTATGCAATTAACACCCTGCTGATTCCTACATCCTCATGGACATCACTGAAGAAACATTAAATATACATTCTTCCCCTTCTAGATTATTCTAGATTGGCCTGCTGACTCTTAGCTAGATATATAGTGAGGATAGGTATGAGGATCTACTACATGTTTCAGTGATGATTAGGTAAATGAGAAGTCTAAGATTCATTGCTTACTTTTGCCCAACCCCTCATGACTTTGGATGTAAAATTATTTCTTTGGTCACTGGTAGTCATTTGGGTTACTGGTCATTTTATATATTACTTATACAAATTTTACTTATGGGAATTGTGATGGGCTTGACAGAATGTTCCATCAAAAAGTGACTCATTTATGAATCTGTACTGTGAAGCCAGGGGCTTTAGACAGAAATAGAATAAGACTCCTAACCTGTAAAAGGACACAGTTATCAAGGGGCAGTTTTCTACCTGCGTTTTGGAATTCCAGTATAGTGTAAACCTAACTTTTATGTGCACTGGGAAACCAAAAACTGTGTGTGACTCACTTTATTGCACTATTTGTTTAGTTTGCAGCAGTCTGGAACTAAACTTGTAATACCTCTAAGGTATCCTTTGTGTGTAGTTCTGGCTTCTATATGAGATCATGTTCCCTCATGTGTATTTCAGTGGCCTCTAGGATACAGTAAGATGTAAATACTTGTGCTGTTTTTCTTCAAATATTCTATATCACTGGTGAATTTAAGAGAATATGGATTAGAATCAAGAGATTGCTGTTGGCTCCCTTAATTAAAGTCTGCACAGGCTCTCTTCAATTTGGATGGGACTAGCTAGCACAATAATATTTTCAGTTCAGTATTAGGTTGGTCAGAAAGTTCTTTCAGGTTTTTCTGTAAGATGTTATGGAAAGATCTAAACAACCTTTGGCCAACCCACTATTCCATTGCCCAGCCTTCTCTAGTGCACTCTACAATTTTGACTTTCTGTATTTCCTTGGTGGAATTTAAAATAACTTTATAGAGGTTCAACAGGAATATCCCAATATGAAGAATATGAGCTCTATTATGGACTGATGGAATGTTTGATTCCTTTATGTCATGCCAATAAGGTGATTTCAACAACTTTTAGTAAGTTCAATAAATATATTTTACCATTTTTGAGTAGACTCTGAATTTTCTCTATATTGATTTCCCAGAGCTTGCTTCTTGGATTTAATTTTTCTATCACAATATTGCAGAAATGGGTCCTTCAATATTCAGCACTATTCCTTCTTCAGAGAACCCCATGTTGTAGACTAAAATTCACTGTACTTCCTCGCCTTTAGTGACACCCACAGTAGAATGTCATCATTGCAAAGAAGTACGGCAGGGCATAAGGCACTGTGGCATTCTCTTAATACCTCTCTCATCCAACACACACCACACAATTTCACAAAATACTTAGGCAATTTGAGGCACTCGTGGAGACATATAGTGAGGTATGTTGTGATCTTTCCTCTGTCTGTGCAAATTGTTCCTGGTAATACGCATTTACCAAAAGAATGCTGATTCTCTAGCTCAGTTACTCCTTACAGTTCACAAGAGGTTGGGAACTTTTTATTGCCATTGTTAGTCAGATCTAGAGCTGAATTGATGATGGGAGCAAATACTTTAATTGTAATAATTCATCATGTGTCATCAAGAGATTATTATATGAAGATTTATTGTAGGGCATTGCATACATTTATTTAGGTAAAACCTGAAGTCTGTTTAACACACATCTAGTATATGATACTGCTTGAAACTATTTGTCAGAACTTGGCAGCTCCAGGAGACTCCACTGGGTCTTTCTCAAAGGTAGGGACATGTTTCCCTGGTAACTGGCCTCCCTTTAGTGGAAAAACATTTATTCTTAACACACGTTCACAAACACACATGCAGAGACTGATCAGCCAACACTGTCTGGAAGCCAATGAAGGGCTCCAACTATATATATTTGAGCCTTGACTTGCACTCCTGTCATGACTCATTCATAATTATGATGTTGCCATGGATGCTATGCTATGTTGTTCAGATGTCTGCTGAGAACTGAAGGGAACTGCCTCAGCTTAAGAGAGTTATTTCACCAGTGGCATGTCCCCTACCTAGGAGAGCTCACATCCAATAATGGACCACTATTACTAGATCATTATTACAAGGTTCCCAAGCCCCGTTTGCCTCTCTTTGACTTAGGACAACTCTGAAGGGCCATGCCAACTTCACAGCTATCCGTGTGATCAGTTGAATCCTTATTGTGACCTTGACATAGCCCAGTATTTCCCTCTTCCCAAATTTGCTTTCTTCCCAATAAAATCCCTACATTCTAATCTCCAGTTGGAGTCTTCTTCCTAGGGAACACAGTTTGTCACAGATGTTTCTAGGAATATTTTTTGCTTCATCCATTTGGGATTTTTTCACCAGAAAATTAGTTAATACTAAATAAACATCAATTTTTCCTTGTATCTAGTAAACCTCTAAGCTTTGTTCACCTTTTCATTTTGTAATGAAACAGTCTCACCAACATATGACATCAGCTATTTCTTCCCCATACTTTCTAAGCATGTCTATAGCCATCATTGGTTATATACTATGTCAATTTAGGCATTGTTGACCTATCTTTAGAGCCATACTGAAATTTCTCTCCTTGCAGCCAAATTGCCTCACTGCCCCAGGCAGCAATCTTTAATGTGATGCTAACTCATTCTGTCACAATGGCAGATGTCCATACAATGTCTACCAAGAATTTCCAATGAGAAATTGGAATCGTTTCCTCTATCAATACTAATACCAATAATAAATCCTCATTAAGTTTACTGATCACTTCTAAAAATATCTAGAGCCAGAAAATATAACTCTCCCCCCCAAGAGATGGCACCCTATCTAGCAGCAAATCCATTTGGATTACATATTTTCTCAGGCATCATTACTTAATGACGATTGTTGCTTGCCTGGGATTCTTATGCTTCAAAGCAAGGGGAGAGGGTATTTCCTTATTCAGCCATATTTTGTAACCGCCCAGGTGCCATCCCCATATGCTGAGGGTGAATCCTGCCAGAGACACAATCTGGTGGAATTCGACTTCACTTGGTCAAATCAGTTGTGACCTATCATTCCTTAGCTTTGATAATATTCTCCTTAATTGCTGTCATTCTAGAGCAAGGGTCCCCAAACTCCAGAACACAGACTGCTATCTACAGTCAGATTAGTGGTGGCATTAGTTTAGAAATGTACACAATAAATGCACAAATAAATGTGCACAAATAAAAAGTGCACAGTAAATGTAATGTGCTTGAATCACCCCCAAACCATCCTCCCCCTTCCTCATCCACGGAAAAATTGTCTTCCACAAAACCGGTCCGTGATGCCAAAAATGTTGCAGACCACCATAGATAGAGTGAATAGAGGTTTTTGAAGATGTACTACCTCATGGTCATAAGTATTCAACACACATCTTTTTTCTTCACTACTAGTCATGCTTCAACTAGGAACAGTAGTATATCATCCAAGTACCAAGGAACATGGACCTTATAGCCAGTCTGCCAGGGTTCAAATCCTGCATCTACTACTCTCCAGATGTATATAATTCTCAAAAATATAGATCAAAACAGTATCCACCCTAAACATGGGGCTCTAGTGTTGGCATGCATTTTAGAATAGTGTCTGGGACAGAGTAAGTGCCACGCAATGTGAACAGTTACTTATGCTTATCTGGGTAAACACGGTTGCCAGGCGTCTCCTATTGATGTAACTCCTTGCCCCACCTGCTGGCAGTTACAAGGGAGGAAGTAAAGCAGGCTCTGGTACCACCTCGCAGTCAGTATTTTCACAGAAAAATAGGCATTTCCTCCCTAAGGGACACTGCTCGGCCAGACTCTCCCTCACCCATCCAGCTTTGTTTTCTCTCAATAGCGTACATTTCATCTAACAGAGAACTTGTGCATGCTTGGAGTCTGCCTGTGGGCTCCAATCTCTCTACACTTGAGTAGTAATTAAATCAATCAAGTCTTCCTCTGCTATGATTCCAAGTGCTTTCAGAATGTGCAAGCTGCCTCAGGCAGCTTCTCTCCTTCTGCTTTCAATTAAGCTATCTCTGCCCCCACCTGTCCAGTGAATTGAAATAAAAGGTAGCATATTTCTTCCAAGAAATCTCCTTCATTCTTGTGTCTTGTACTTCTTGGCTGGTGCAAGCTATGCACTAGACCAGCTCGGCATCAGACTGCGGAAGTGGGGACTCTCCCAGGACCCCATGCTAGGCTGCAGACAGGAGTAATAGATTACCAGCCATTGTGTATATATAGGGAAGGCTTGTTCCCTGTTAGCCTTTTAAGACGTTAAGGCAGGAGGTCATTTTTACTAATACATATGTTCTGGGCCTAATAAAGTAGAACACAGGGACTGAGGCAGATGAAAAATGAGCCCTCTGTGTTTTTGGTGAGGATTTTTTTTTTTCCCACAATGAGCTTAAAGAAAGCAATGTCAGGGCAGAATGTGCCAGGCTGTGAGTGAACAGTCAGCAAACCCCAGGACTCACTCATGTTGGAAGCACAGGTATTGGGTGCTGACGGTTTTAGTCGTGTCCAGGGGAGTCCTGCCAAGCTGCAGGGAGCTCCGAGCATACCCCTGAGAACTGCCAACCCTGTCACTGCAAAATTCCAACATAATTACTTCTATGAATGTAAAAACTATCTTTTCAGCAAGCCATTTCACCTGGACCTAACATCTGGGTTCTGCTTAGTTTTTAAGGTCACAAAGAAGCATCGTGTCTCGCTCTCTGCAGAAAATGCATTGTGACTAGGCAGCGCACATGTATTCCCATCACAGCCGTGTGAACACGGTTAGTACGCGCACAGTATATGCACAGGTCAAATGACCCAGAAGGACCAGCCTTTTGGCTCTCTGTCTCTTAGTGGTGGAGAGTTGTTAAACGGGTAATTTTCTCTACCACTAAATATGGATAATATTACAAATATGCTAAGATACTTGAGGTGATTAATTATTATGTAACCTGAAGTGATTTGTGTTACTATTATTGTTATTACCACCATTACTGTGGTTGTTACTTTGCTTCTCAGCATGTAAGATTTATGTTTCTTTACCTAGTTTGTGATAATAGTTGGCATACATTAAGCTTATACTGTGTATATTTCTGTGCTACCTGCTCTAAGGATTTTTTTTATCAAATGTTGCAATAGCTGATAAAGTGGTTTTTATTCATAATGCCATTTTCAGATTAGTAAACTGAAGGACAGTAAGTAACTTAGCAAGTTCACTCCCCCACAAAAAATATTTACATCTTGCTATTTCCTTCCTCCTACCTCCCTTCCTTTTTAACACGTCTTGCAGTTTTATTTTAACTGAATTGTGTATTTTTCACAAATAAGGAAACTCATCCTGACTTCCTTTTTCTGACTTCCGGTACCAAGTGTAACTTTGCGCATGCTCAGCAAACATAGAGGGACCATGCCTGTGGTCAATAGAACATGTGGGCTGTGGAAGTCAGCCAGGTTCAGGTAGAACAGAAGGTACCTGGCGGTGTATGTGAACTGGTTGAGGTTGTTGAGCATCTCAGGACTTTTGTCATGCTTTTGCATTCATTAAATTGTCTTTGTTGGTTTTCAGATACCATTAAATATTGTTGATGGTGGTGGCTAGCTTTTAAGAACTGTTAAACAAATACTTACTCAATGCCTTCCAAACAATTTGCTACATATATATATACATGTATATATATATATATATATGTATATGTATATATGTTATTGGGCTTTGAATATTTTATATTATTAAACCTCACTAAAATGTAACTTAGGTCTTATGTCTATACTATAATGGCTCCATTTGAATGTAGATATTAGGCTTTTTCGTTTTCTCAGTTACAGCGTTGGATGGGTTTATTTAGTTTCATACTCCAAAGTAGAATCAGGGTATATTTATTTACAAAAAACAAAAAACAAAACCTTCCAGTCATGCAAAGGTTAATGAATTCTTTTTTGGAGTGGGGTGCAGGGGTGATTTGGTTTTAAAATATCTTAGTCTTTCAAATAAGAAGTAGGTTTGTCCTATATTTGAGATAACAGAAACAACTTGAAGCTGTGATAGGTATCATGATGAATACTAGGAATTCAGCCTAGTGTAAGGGCTGTTCATAATTAAAATTAGCACAAGGAATGTACAGTGTTTCAGTGTAAGAACTGTTCAAATAAGTAGTCTCTGAGGTAGTGCTGGCAAATGAGGTGAGAAGCAGCCTCTAAAATCTTGCTTTAAGCAGCATTTTCTTGCTTATTAATTTGACAGCTTTCTCTGCTACTCTCAAGCTAACTACAGCAATTTTAATCAGAGAAGGAACATGTTGTCAAATTGCTGTGAATCCAAGCCCATCAAAGTTGTGGAATGCCGTCCGGATTTAAAAGAACCTTGAGGGGTCAAAGCTCTTACTCCCTATTTACTATGTCTAATACCATCAATTTTGGTGAACATAACCAAGGAATTAAAAGGCTAACAATGCCTGTCTTCTGTTTTCCATCATCTACTTCACATATTCTGTAGAGTTGTGCCAAAATTATGTCTTCACTCACCGGAGACATCTTATTATTTAAGTGCTGCAAATTTTGGTGGTGTCATATGTAGAGTGGGCTTCCCTGGCAGCTCAGCAGTAAAGAATCCACCTGCAATGCAAGAGATGAGGGTTCGATCCCTGGATCAGGAAGATCCCCTGGGGGAGGGCATGCAGCACACTCCAGTATTCTTGCCTGGAGAATCTCATGGACAGAGGAGCCTGGCGGGCTACAGCCCATCGGGTAGCAAAGTGTCAGACATGACTGAAGTGATAGAGAACAACACAGTATATGTAGAATACACTGTGTGTTTAAATAACAGAGTGAGTGATACAAAAACAAGTATTAACCATACTATTGCTTGAGTCTTTTTTCTATTACTTTTCCTGTTAATATTTTCCTATCTAATGAGTCCTAAAATGACACAGATTATGTAAGAAGTCTTTGCTTTGCACTCTCCTGTGTTTAACTGAAATACAAGCATATCAGAATCAAACCATCACTTTGCATAAGTTCATGGCAACCAAATGGTAGGAAATACCTCTGAAATTCCAGACCCAGGTTTCTTTCTTGTATGTATAGAGCTAAATTAAGAAAATACTGTTGGGTATCAGAACTACTTATTTCTTTTGACTTTTTTATTTTAAGAAATTACATTCAATTTTTCTTATTCTTTGATCTGTCATCTTTGAATAGCATCTCCTTCTCTTCCTCGTTCCTTACCTATTGTCAACAGTTCTGCTGATCTGAAGAGCTGCTAAACTGCCAGATGTCAAGTGGTCCATTATGATAAGTCAATATGAAAGTACAGTCAAGCCTTTAATCACTTATTGTGAAACATCAGCAGGATAAACAGGAGAAAGCACAGCTCCCTCAGTGTTCCAATTTTCCTTAGGGAACAGCACTGGGTGAGGGTCTGCTGGATCGGCTGCAGGTGCGGGTGTTTTCTTACTGCTGAAGGAGCGCCAGACAAAAGGTTCTTGCCGTTTCATTGACTCTGGGGCCCAGGAAAGGGCGGGGGGCTGGTGGGGGAGAGGCTTAGGAGTGCAAAAATACTGAGTCTGAGTCAGAGTGGAGAAACGTTTCTCCAAGGCCAACCCTTAAAGATGGGTCTTGGAAGAGGTGCTTAAGAGAGGCCCCCAGACAGGGGTGTCTTGGTTGGAATTAACAAATTAACTTATGCATGAGAGCATAGCCAGCCAGGGGTTCAATGCACTGCCTGTGAACCAGGGTTGGTGTGGAACCTGCCAGGTAGACCCTGTGTAGCTGATTATGGTCTGGCCTAAAAGATCAACCTGGGATTTGGCCTGGAGTCGGACTCCTCACCAATGTTCTTTGTGGTTGAAAGGTAATAAAGACTTGTAGAGTAACTCATGTTGTTAAGATATCTCTATGGAGTGGGTAAGAAGTATCGCTAATGTTCACTAACTGTGAAAAACTGGTTTGTTATTATTCACATGTGACCAATAATTTTGTACCATAGGAAAAGGAATCTCTTGAGCATCTTAGAAGTTTTCTGTGTGGAAAAACATACTACCAGAAATAAGTTGTGGGCAATTGAAATTTGCTTAAGCATTTCTAAAATATACAAGTTAAACTATAGGATCTTTAAAAATATGAACCATGCTATTTATGTGTGCCATGGAAGTACATAAGAACATAGGATGGCAAATAATCTTGGCATTTTCACTTTGTGTGGAAAATTACAGTCAAATTTAAAGCTCAATGACAGCAAAAGTAAATCCATCCTATATGAATGCATATAGTGTTTCCCTTTTCTTTCATTTATATAAATAGGAAATCTTTACATAGGAAGTATTTAAAATCAAAATCTTTCTTATTTATCTATATTTCATAAATACATAAGAAAAGAAGGGAGAATAATGGAATATCATATAAATATATTTATATATAATGTGCATTTCATGAACAGATATTTGCATGTAAATAAGGTATATTTATACATATTTATTCAGATCCAAAATTGAAAATTTTACATAAATTTTTACTGTCTTATTCTGTTCATTTTTTATTTGTAAAATTCCAATTCTGCTTTTTATAGATAGAATATTAAAAACAAAAATATTATGTCCATTTGCTTTGAAAATTGGTTGCCAAATATTTTTTCTGACACTAATAGTCATATCACTAAGAAGCATACTGTCAAGTTCTTACAAACCTGTATCAGTCCAAGCATGTCAGAACCATTATTAGCCGTAATTTAGAGATGAGTAAAATAAGAATTAGGGTATTTAAGCAACTCTTCTAAAGCAATAAATTTAGAAAGCAGAGGTTTCTAACCTCTTAATCGCACTTCTGTGGTCTTCATCATAATTTACTAGATGTTTGAAAGTGTTGAATAAAATGATACTATTAAATAATACAATAAGTAATGTGTAATTTTGAATGTGCATGCATATACATGTACACACACATTAATTCTTATTCTCCACTTAAGTGATACATCTCATAACATTAGCCTGGGCTAGGTATGTAAAATAGAACTCTTTTGATAATTTACAATTTCACCAATATTCAGTTAGTGACCCTTTTAGTTGGACTTACTGCTGATATACAATCGGGGTACCTCCACCATAGTTTGGCCTCAGGTTAGATAACAGGGAGGGAATACAGCCCCACCCATCAACAGAAAATTGGATTAAAGATTTACTGAGCATGGCCCCTCCCATCAGACCAAGACCCAGTTTCCTGCTCAGTCAGTCTCTCCCATCAGGAAGCTTCCATAAGCCTTTTATCCTTATCCATCAGGGGCAGACAGAAGGAAAACCACAATCAGAGAAAACTAACGAATCTGATCACATGGACTGTGGTCTTGTCTAACTCAATGAAACTATGAGCCATGCCATGTAGGGCCACCCAAGATGAACGGGTCATGGTGGAGAGTTCTGACAAAACGTGGTCCACTGGAGAAGGAAATGGCAAACCACTCTAGTATTCTTGCCTTGAGAACCCCATGAACAGCATAAAAAGGCAAAAAGATAGAACACTGAAAGATGAACTCCCCAGGTCAGTAGGTGCCCAATATGCTACTGGAGATCAGTGGAGAAATAACTCCAGAAAGAATGAAGAGACAGAGCCAAAGCAAAAACAACACCCAGTTGTGGATGTGACTGGTGATGGAAGCAAGGTCCGACACTGTAAAGAGTAATATTGCATAGGAACCTGGAATGTTAGGTCCATGAATCAAGGCAAATTGGAAGTGGTCAAACAGGAGATGGCAAGAGTGAATATTGACATTTTAGGAATCAGTTAACTAAAATGGACTGGAATGGGTGAATTTAACTAAGATGACCATTATATCTACTACTGTGGGCAAGAATCCCTTAGAAGAAATAGAATAGCCACCATAGGAAACAAGAGTCCAAAATGAAGTACTTGGATGCAATCTCAAAAGTGCCAGAATGAACTCTGTTCATTTCCAAGGCAAACCACTCAATATCACAGTAATTCAAGTCTATGCCCTGACCAGTAATGCTGAAGAAGTTGAACAGTTCTATGAAGACCTATAAGACCTTCTAGAACTAACACCCAAAAAGATGTCCTTTTCATTACAGGAGACTGGAATGCAAAAGTAGAAAGTCAAGAGATACCTTGACTTTGGCAAATTTGGTCTTGGAGTACAAAATGAAGCAAATCAAAGGCTAACAGAGTAATACTCCAATATTTTGGCCAGCTGATGCAAAGAATTGACTCACTGGAAAAGACCTGGATGCTGAAAATGATTGAAGGTGGGAAGAGAAGGGGATGACAGTGGATAAGATGGTTAGATGGCATCACCAACTTGATAAACATGAGTTTGAGTAAGCTCCAGGAGTTGGTGATGAACAGGGAAGCCTGGCATGCTGCAGTCCATGGGTTCACAAAGAATCAGACATGACTGAGTGACTGAACTGAACTGAACTGAACTCATTCCATTGCTTTATATTGAGCCACATAGGACTGTCCCACATAGTACTGCCGTACACAAAGTAACCTGTCAGTGTTAGTTTTGGAGAATAAAAGAGCTCACTGAATAAAGTGAGTAAACAGAAGGCAAAGGTATTTGACCCAAGGTTAACAGTTCCTGAGGGTAAGTCTTCATGGTTGTGTTGGATGTCATGGTAAACAAAACTCACTCTGTAAAGTACCTTGGAAAGTGCTGTTTACAGATACACAGCATATAGGTGTAGCTATGAAAATGGGCATCTGTTGCATGGGAAGAAGTTGACAGTGACGGAAATCACATGCACGGATTTTAAGCAGGCATTTTACTTAAGACAACATAGATGAAATTGAACTGATGCCCTCCAGAAAAATTGTTAAGTCATTTGTAAAGTGGCCTCATTCATGATTAACATGGTGAAACAAAATATGTATGTCACTACCTTGGATGACTTTTTTTTCTTTTCCCATAAAATGTAACAATAGAAAATAGCTCTATTTCTAAAAATAAAATACATTTTCCATAGGATAGTTAAAGCTGTATTATTGAATACTAAATTAAATCAAAATGAAATTTGACCATATACTTTGAGTTTCTCCTGTAAAGGACATAAGGGTTTTTTTTTATATCCAGGATTGCTTTGTATATTTCCCGATATATGTCATGTTAAAATAAAATAAGCTTATCAATTTTACTCTCAGAAGGAGGTGTTCAATCACAAAAGCTATACCTACTTAAATTTTGTTCAGAGAAAGGGACCTTATTTTGTACAAGGTGATATTGACCAACTGATTCATTCATGCCCTTATTCTTCTGGCTCAGGAATAAAAGATTGTTAACATTGTTTACATGAGTTTTGAAATAAAGAAGATAAAGGAATCCCTGTTCCATTTTTTTTTTTCTAGTTCTCTATTTTTGGCTGAACCTCATGTAAATATATTAACCTTATGTAATGCTTTATACCAACAGATTTGAAGAGTCCCTTTACTTTTGATTACACAGGTAAGAGCTTTTTCAGGACATTTTGTTTTTACCCTTTTCCATATCTACTTGCATGCTTTTTCTTGGCACAGGATCTCCAGAGATGTCTGTTGTCTGGCCAGGAGGTCCGGCAGAATGACTAGCCTCTCAGGCAGCTGATGTTGTTGTAGCCACTTTCCCAATTGCCAGCAAATGATATAAATTGTAGGAGACTGAAAAGGTCACCTCTGCAACAGTCCTACTTATATCAGCTCAGTGACCACTAACCTGCCTCTCCACAAAGAATCTCAGGCCCCAAACTCACAAGTGACCAAGCCAGCTGGGGTAGAAGGCTGGGGTCTCAACCCCACCGTAGTATTTTTTCCTCCGGAAAACAAATTCAAAGCATCAATGCTGTTGAAATTCCCCTGATCTTTACTTTATTTACAATACATAATTAAGTACTTTTTTATCTCTTTAATAATTCTGTATAATACAGAAATGTATATATGCCTGAAAGATGTTATTTTTAAATGACATATGAACAATATATATAATTTTAATACATATACAGATATATTTGCATATGTGTAGAATGTAATACAAATATAATGAGTCTGCATCAGTCCACTATGGTTCCCTATAATTTTGTTCATCAAAATATGAGTGTAAAAGTAACACCTTCCCTTTTAACTTATTGTAATACCTAGGATTACAAAATGGTTGGATGGCATCACCGACTCAATGGACATGAGTTTGAGCAAACTCCAGGAGATGGTGAAGGACAGAAGCCTGGTGTGCTACAGCCCATGGGGTCACAAAGAGTCAGAGATGACTTAGCGACTGAGCAACAATACCTAGGACTCTATATAATATTGCTTTACAGAGTTTAGTTCAAAGTCAACCTGCTTGGCTGTAAATTCCAGCTATTCTTGGCCAAAGAGCATCATCGCCCAGTACCTCAGTTTCCACACTGTAAAATGAGCATAATTAGAGGAACAATCAGGTCAGTCAGGCAGTATTTGGGCCAATTTTTACAGGGTCCTGTGGGCTTCCTCCTAGGCCAGCTCTTAACTCTTTATTTGCTAGAAGACAAAGAGATAGAGGAAATTTCCTGGAAGAGGCTTATATAACCAGGGTAGAAGGAGAAAGGTGTCAACACAAAAACTATCTAAAGAATTTATCATCAGTTGTGAGGACGTTGAAGCATACTGGCTAAATTTGGTCTTTTTCATGAGTCTGAAATGAGTGAGTATGAATTATGTTTTGGATAGTGCTACATATATTAATATAAATTCTCAAAGATGGATGTTAGCTCTGTATTCTCCAAATGTTACAATTTGAAGATTTAACAGGCTCTACATATATATTGTAAAACCAATATTGGCATGTTTGCTATCTCTAAACAATCCTTTAGTGTTCTACAAGACGTTGAAATGTTATCCAGTTAATTAAAACAGATTATAAAACAAAAATTCCTTTTAAAAATGTGTGCTGATGGAGACAAAACCAACAAATAAAATTTCTAAAAAAGTTGCAGTAACTAAAATAAGACACACATAGACCAAACTTCCAAAATATATTGATTAAGTTTATGACAATGTCTTAACTAGTTATAGTTCAGATAAAGTCATTAATTTGATATTAAGAAGAGTAATACATGTTTTTGTTTTCAATTGGTGTTTTTTTCAGAGATAAGAAACAGTACATTATAGTAGGAAAAATGCTTTGAAGTTGTACTGTTTTGTATTTAAACCCTCACACATGCATTTAGGAAGCACAAGAAATAAGTTATAACTTAAGTTCTATGAGACTATACACATACATACACAACTAAAACATGAGCCATACTGCTATTCAGTACCTGAATTTTAGTACATTTGATTAAATGTATTAAATCATTTAATATGGAAATATGCTTGAACTTTTTAATTCCTTAGATGAAAATCTAGGAAGGATAATCAAACTTTATAACACACCTGATAGCCATTATAGAAGAACTGGAAGCTTTTGGTTTGGTTATTACTAAAATAAATTATATGCATATTTAACAATTATATTCATGAGAAACGGCAACTCCAGTATTCTTGCCTGGAAAATCCCATGGACAGAGACTGGTAGGCTACAGTCCACGGGGTCGCAAAGAGTCAGACAGGACTGAGCAACTTCACTTTCACTTTAATGAGAAATAAAAAGAAATGCTGAAACAAAAACATAAACAGAATTCTAGAAAATAGTAAGTTGTTACAGTAGAGGATGGTGAGTGTTATGCTTGGGAAAACACAGAAACCTAGAGATACCTAGAGATACATATCATGGACATAAATACAAATCAAGCCTTGAGAAAACCAGGAAAATGACTCTAGCTAATTTTCTTCTTCTACACTTCCTCTTCTGATCCAAAATGCATATAAATAGATCTCATTACAACTGAACCAGGGAGGCCAATTTTAAAGCATGGTGAGACCACCTGATGATTTTTAAGCACCTAATTCCCCAAAATCAATACTTCTGTGCTTAAAAAACCTAGGGAGGTTTTTGTGGGCTTTTTTTTTTTTCACTTGGAAAACTGACTGATACAGAAGACTTCCTAGAGTAAATGAATGTACCGAAGCAGAAAAAAAAAGTAAATGTGTATATATATATATAAATATTGATATTGATATTAATATATATTGATATACATACACAAAAGCCTTCAACTGTGTGGATCACAATAAACTGTGGAAAATTCTGAAAGAGATGGGAATACCAGACCACCTGACCTGCCTCTTGAGAAACCTGTATGCAGGTCAGGAAGCAACAGTTAGAACCGGACATGGAAAAACAGACTGGTTCCAAATAGGAAAAGGAGTACGTCAAGGCTGTATATTGTCACCCTGCTTATTTAACTTATATGCAAGGTACATCATGAGAATCTATGGGCTGGAAGAAGGACAAGCTGGAATTAAGATTGCAGGGAGAAATATCAATAACCTCAGATATGCAGATGACACCACCCTTATGGCAGAAAGTGAAGAGGAACTAAAAAGCCTCTTGATGAAAGTGAAAGAGGAGAGTGAAAAAGTTGGCTTAAGGCTCAACAGTCAGAAAACTAAGATCATGGCATCTGGTCCCATCACCTCATGGGAAATAGATGGGGAGACAGTGGAAACAGTGTCAGACTTTATTTTTCTGGGCTCCAAAATCACTGCAGATGGTGACTGCAGCCATGAAATTAAAAGATGCTTACTCCTTGGAAGGAAAGTTATGACCAACCTAGATAGCATGTTAAAAAGCAGAGACATTACTTTGCCAACAAAGGTCCGTCTGTTCAAGACTATGTTTTTTCCAGTGGTCATGTATGGATGTGAGAGTTGGACTGTGAAGAAAGCTGAGCACCGAAAAATTGATGCTTTTGAACTATGGTGTTGGAGAAGACTCTTGAGAGTCGCTTGGACTGCAAGAAGATCCAACCAGTCCATCCTAAAGGAGATCAGTCGTGGGTGTTCATTGGAAGGACTAATGCTGAAGCTGAAACTCCAGTACTTTGGCCACCTCATGTGAAGAGTTTACTCATTGGAAAAGACCCTGATGCTGGGAAGGATTGGGGGCAGGAGGAGAAGGAGGCGACCGAGGATGAGATGGCTGGATGGCATCACCGACTCGATGGACATGAGTTTGAGTAAACTCCGGGAGCTGGTGATGGACAGGGAGGCCTGGCGTGTTGCGATTTATGGGGTCGCAAAGAGTCGGACACGACTGAGTGACTGAACTGAACTGAACTGATATATATATTTAGTTATGTTCTCATGTGATTGGAAATAACATTTTCCTGATAAAATTTCAGATTTAGCCTGAGAAGTTAATCTTGATCATTACATTTCAAGCAATTCTTTTAAGTTTAACTGTTCACTCTTTTGATGGGAACCACAATGTATATATAATGTAGCTGATATTCCTTAATGGATGTATCAGTTTCCTTTGCTGTATAACAAAGTACCACAGATGTGACTGCTTATCACAACAAATGCAACCCACAGAATGGGAGGAAATGTTTGCAAATAATACAACTGACAAGAGATTAATCTCCAAAATATAAAAGTAGCTCATACAGCTCAATATCAAACAAACAATCTAATCAGAATTTGGACAGAATATCTAAACAGACATTTCTCCAAAGCAGACATCCAGATGGCTAAAAAAGCACATGAACAGATACTCAACATTGCTAACTATTAGAGAAATGGAGATAAAAATTTACAATGATGTATTACCTCACACCGTTTAGATTGGCCATCATTAAAAAGTCTACAAATAATAAATGCTAGAGAGGGTGTGGAGAAAAGAGAACCCTCCTACACTGTTGGTGGGAATGTAAATTGGTATAGCCATTATGAAAAACAGTATGAAGTTTCCTTAAAAATATTCTAAAAATAGAGTTGTCATATGATTCTGCAACTCCACTCCTGGACATATATACAGAGAAAGCCATAATTCAAAAAGATACTTGCACCCCAGTGTTCATACCAGCACTATTTGCAATGGCCAAGACATGAAAGCTTCCTAAAGGTCCATTGACAGGTGAATGGATAAAGAAGATGTGGTATATACATACACAGAGGGATATTAGTCATAACAAAAAATGAAATAATGCCATTTGTAGCAAGGTGGATGGATAAAGAGATTATGGATTTGGAGATTGTAGAATTTGACTCTATGCCTTTGTAGTTGTAGGACTCACGTTCCTGTTTCCTTGCTGGCTGTGAGCAGGATATCACTCTCACATCCTAGAGACTGCCTCAATCTTTTTGTCATGTGGCTACTTCAGCTCACAGGGCCAACAAGAGAATCTCTATCACATGAAGCCCCTCTGACTTATTTAAACTGTTTACTTCGTTAGGCTGCGTTCACTCATTCTAATATCTCTTTATTAATTCAGAGTTAATTAGTTAGGGACATGAATTGTATCTGCAAAGTACCTTCACTTTTGCTTTCTAATGTTAACATCAGAGTGGCCTCTCATTATATTTACATGTCCTACTCAAATCAAGGAGCGGGTACTATACACGATGAATAGAACAATAAAAGGCAGGAACCCTGGGGTCCACCTTAGAATTCTGCCCATCACAGTGGAGTTTAGGTGATCTGGAAACTGGTGATATTTTATGAATACAATTGCTGATAATTATTTGCTATCCTCATTCTCCAGATTCATGTTATTCAATGACTACCTAAATCAATTTTCTACATGTAATAATATGTTCAAGTACTCTAACCCACATGCATACAAATTATTTCATGAAATATATATATATATATGATTTTTAATAGTAATTACAATTGGAGTTCTATAGTGTTTTTTGTTCTGATTCTGCATAGCCATATATTATAATCTAACAGAGACATTCTGGCTAGAAATTATAATCATAGAATTGTAGAAAAATAAGGGAATTAGATATCATAGAGAAATACTAAAATTTATCATACTGACAGGAAAACTGGTACCCTTACAGAAAAAAATTAAAAGTCCTTGCAGAAGATCTTATTAATAATAATCAGATTTGGCCCCTTTATCAACAGCAAAATAATCAAAAAGAGCAATAACAAATGCTCTTGGGAAAAAAATGACTGTTGTTTTCCTTTCTCTCTTTTTTAATATGTGGTTTGATGAAAAGTTTATTTCAGGCCTAAGGCAAAGTTTAATTTAGAAATTAATTTATTGGTATGAAAATTGTTCCATGTAATCTTGCAACTTAATGTATTATGAACTACAGCCATTCATTTTAAAGAAAACTGTTTAAAAAAATAAATGAGTGTCCTACGATATTTTTAAAGACTAAAGCTGAATGTACAGTAAGAACATTTAGCATCACTATATTCAAAATAAGGTTTTACTACCTGATAATTTATCAATGTTTCTAATTACTTTCTCTGCTATCATAGAATGGCAGCTTAAGGCAAAACAGAAACATTCTTCTTTGAAAATTGCATGGGTATGTTATTTGTATTGATGTATTTTTGTGAATTTTGGAGGCGTTTATGATCTTTGGTCATATTAAAATTCTTCTATGGGTCTTAACTTCTCAAAGATAAGAAACCTAGAGATTCCTTCTAGGGTAGAACAAATAGCAACAAAAGTGATTTCTTCTAAGGGAAATTTGTATGAAATTGCTTAGTTAGCTGGCCAGTTACATGTTGGCATGGACTTTATATTTATGGAATTGCATTGATCAGATAGGATTAAGTGATGGGATGTTTCTGAGTGAATGCTGTAAAATACATAAATCTTGAAATAGTCATGTCTGTCATTTCATATACAGAAGTATAAATATGATTGGCATATATAGCATTTTAACTTACTGTAAATATGTATAAGATGTTTCAATGTTCTACAGTTGGTTCATTATTCTAAGATTTTCAAATATCAAATCTGTATTTAGTCTATATTATATATTCCATCACTGTGGCATATTCAAAGAATATTTTCCATTCTAGAGTCAGAACAGATTCAATTTAGGCTCTCTCAATAGCTAGCTGAACCTAAACTACTATATATTGTATATCCTTTGAGCTTTAGATTTCTCAGATGATAAAAGGTGGTCTGATAACTAAGACAGAAATTAACCTGAGTCACTGGGCTATTTTTCACAGTTAATGAGGTAACTACCTGGAACCTGCCTCCTTTACCTCACCTCACTTCTCTGGCTGACTCCTATTAGTCATAATTCAGCTGTCAGTTCAGATATCAGCTCTTGTGGAAAAGCTTCCATGGCATTATCAGCATCCTATCCTTCTTCAGATGAAATTAATAGTTGTTCCTACTCATCAGCCTCCTAGTAACAGATCTTTCCTTCAATTACGGCACCCATCACTGCATTTCTCTTTCTGTTCTGTTGCTAGTACCTCAAAGAGTGCTAGGCACATTATATTTGTTCAATAAAATCTACTTAATGAAAATAAACATTAATAGAGACAGTGGGTACATGTTTAATTTAATCCTAATAGAACAATCCAGTGAATTGATATGCATTGTTATCACAAAGTTTGGAAACACAGGCCTAATGAGATTAAATGATTTTTCTGGATTCCTCATTTGGATAAGAATCCTATAAGCCCCTAGACTTTGTGTATTTGTGCACTGTTACATACATTTACTATTTGAAAAATAAGGGAACTCAATAATTATTTTTGAAAAATCAATTAACAATAAATAACAATGATTATATAGTGCCCGGCACATGATTATTTATAAATATTAATGTTTCCAAAAAGTCCTCTTCTCACAAGTCTGAAGGCTTAATTTTTTTTTTTTTTTTTTTTGGTAATTGACTTTGTACTTGAGTTAATTCTTTGTATTTAAAAGCACTTAGATATAAGAAAAACTTAGATAAAAATACAGCGTTTTAATTAAATAAATAAATTACACGATAGTCTTCAAATAACAGAGATATTGATATAGGTGTACATAAATCAGAAATTGGAGGAATTCAGTGAGCACTCTAACTTAAAAAGTGGAAACATAAACACACACACACACTTACAAGAAACACTGTAAAAGGAGATCTAAATTGCACAAAAGGATAGACTTTACAAAAATAAAATTGTAAGACTAATAAAATAACTATATGTAAATATAAGCTAAATATATAGATAAATAACAATAGAAATTATACTAACTCAGTAACAATTAGATAAATCTATAGAGAAGCTAAACTAACAAAGACTGTTTCTAAAGATCTATAGAGTTCATATATTAAACATTACATAACTGTGGTTACTTGCAAGCTCTTCTTTGTAAAGTAGATTACTAAGAGAATCTGATTCCAATCTTATTGCTGATATTTCTAACAATTTTATCTAAGTTGCCTATACTAGAAATGAATACAATAAAACAGACACATCCACATTTACCAAAGTTCCTTTCAGAATGATGCCATCTGTGTTTCTTTTCTTTTTTAGTTGTTGCTGTTGTTTGCTAAACTATATAAACCTTGTGTGTGGGAAACGTTTCTAAGTGTAACTCATGGGAAAACTCTTATTCTAGGATCCTCTATGGGAAACAATTGTTAATACACATAACATGAGAATGGCCTAGTTTCCAGGACTTTCTAAAAAATTCCAGTTTAGATATATATTGGATCTTAGCCTAAAATCCTTGGCAACCTTTATTGCTCACAGCTTACAGATATAGTTGCATGAGTGAATGAAATACTTTTCAGTAGTAATTACCATGAATGGAACAAATAAAGAGTTGGACAGAAATTTTATTCTGGTATGGAAAAGACTTTTCACCATACCTAAAAGCAGATAAACATTTCTAAAATGTACATTAATTTGGTTCTAATAGCTTCACATTCACAATGATAGCTCCACTGCAAATTATTGATTTGTTTTGTCTTAGATTGTATTTTCTCCTATGATAAATAAGAAAATACTTTTTGTTTGGTAATAGTCTATGGCTTTGATCTAAACTCTAATTTTGTCCTCTTTTCTCAAGTTGGTAAAAAAGGAGAACAGCATTGAGGAAATAACTAGTTTTGCTACAAGCCTTCTGCAAATGACTTATTTACTCTAAAAATAATAACAACTTTATAATAAGTATGATTTCTACAATACATATTTAAATATCTTGTCTAGTTATAGGACATAAGTTACTCAGGAGATAAAAGGAATTTGAAACTCAACAAATATAAAAACAGTCAACTAAATAATATAAAGTATATGGTTATTTTAATGGCTTTCCATAAAATTCATGTTATATAACTTATATGTTGTACATTTTTATTCTACACTTTTTAATGATAAAATATTTGTAAAATACTTCCATGTACTTTTACTTCTCACTTTTGGGAATAAGTTAAGATACCACCAATTGGTCCACTGTAAAATTTTCAGTTCATAGAGAAATGTTTGATAAGATCAGGAGGAAGTTCTACTGACTTGATTGCCTTGCTTGATCTCAAGGTCATTAATTAGGTCAAAGGTCCGAATATAATTGGCTATAATTTAGTCAACAGAACTGTATTTCATCACACCAAAGATTATTTAGTTGATGTCAAAGATCACTACCCAGAATTAGTCTGATGTGAATCTGAAGGGCGATACAATCAAAGAGCTTAGGATAGAGAATAATTTTCTGAAATAGGTCAAACCTCTGAAATTCCCTAGCTTTAATGGAACAAGCTGTGCACAGCAGAAAGGAAATGGCATTTTAAGTACTATTTTTTTTTTTTAAACTTAGCACAGTAGTGAATGCTTAGCAAGGAATTGGCAGATGGTCTCATTAGACAAAACGACTGTTAAGGAGTTTCATCACTAATAAAATGCAGTGAGCTACCCACATTCAAACTAGTGTACAAAAATGCAATTTTGTAATATTGCTGTTTTGGTGGTTGTGATGGTTTTAGTACAAATTCTGTTTGTCCTGCAAAGTCATCTCTTATATGTAAATATCACATGATAAATTCTGAAGCAAACTTCTCCATTACAAGGAAAAAAAAAATATTCAAACTTCATTTACTCTTGACTGGTGAACAATATTTTATACTCAGTGGACAAAACATATGCAGCATAAACGAAGGAAGTTTTGGGCACGTAATCAAAATACTATGAAAGACAGTCCAGTTGTAGAATTCAGGCAGTCACTTCTTTACTATATAAGGCCATTGCCCCTATACTGGGAATGCCCTTCATCTTTAATGGTATAGGGTTGTGTTTTAGAGACATGCTCCAGAATAAACAGGCTTTTTATATTTAAATGATCTCTTTTGACATTTCTGTATCCTTGCTGACTGAAGAATAAATAAAATTTCAAAAAGTCATCTTCTGATTTGATTTGGACAAATAGTGAAAACCTGGTGGTATAGCTGCAGACAATAGATGATAGGATATCTAGAATGGTATCAGCTTAATTCCCCCCAGAAGTGTGCCTAAGCAAGGTTATTTCAGAGGAAGGGATAGAAGAGTTTTAATCCCACCTAGTATAAACTTGCTATCCGCAAGTAGAGTTGTAGCCTGATACTTGGGGTTCCATTGACAGACTAGATGGACGTCTGTGAACCAAGACCATTGTATGGTATGTGGATGCCAGGACAATGGGTGCTTTTAGTAGCATTGCTTCAGCCACACTCCACTGAAGTGAATATCAGTGTCTCATTAAGCATTACTTGCTTTTATGTGTGTGTATGTGTGTTTGTGCATGCATCTTCAAACCTCTTAGTAATCTACAAGGAAATTTCAGGAATGCTGGAGTACTCTAGAGAAGAGAATAATCTTCTTTTCCAATTAACACCCCACTGGGTTCTATTTCAAGTTGTATATGCACCTCCTGAGGGCAAGTTACCTAATATTTCTGTGTTGCAATTTATCTTAGTTGCAGAATAGGTTACTCATGATACTTACTCAGCACTGTTATCTGGATGAAACATGTTAATATTTCTAAAATGACTGAAACATGTTAATATTTCTAATATTAAGCATGTTAATATTTGTAAAACATGTTAATATTTCTAAAATGATTTCATTTGTAAAATGAAACATGTTAATATTTCTAAAATTTCTAAATGCTAGCAGCATATAATAATATAACACATCCTTTTATTTTTATTTTATTTATTTATTTATTTTTGCCACACCACATGGCATGCTGGATCCTAGTTCGCCAACCAATACTCTCTGCAGTGGAAGCACAGAGAGCTAACCACTGGACTGCCAGAGAAGTCATTTACATGCCCTTTTTAAAAAAGGACTAAAATAAAGGGAAATACAGAGATGTTTTCAGAAGATTTAGGAAATTTGCATATTTCCTAGAGAAGCAAGTGACCTGAATTTTGCTTGCTTTAAGCTTTTGGTAGAATTTTCAAACTGTATTCTTAATCAGGTCAGAAATAAAAGAGTTAAATTACTTATATTTGACAAATCCTCAAAATTAAAGAAAAAGTTGAAATACTCATAGCCATTGATTAGAAGATAACTAACTCTTGCATCAGCAAAATACATGATTATCATGCAAAGTTTACATTCTACTTGTAAATTAGAATAACATGATTTCAGGAATAATTTAAGAAATTATGTTAATAATAAACTCCTATTCTATAGTATACTTGCCCCTTATAAATAACATTTAAAATGGTTGTTTCTCTCCCAGTGGAATATAATATCATTACTCCTTTCTAGGAAGTAATTGAATTATATAAAAGTTTGAAGGAAGTCTTAAGTACTAAAAGAAATATAACTTAAATCTCAGTGAAGATGGATGTCAAAAATAAAAAGGGCATTGGAATTCATATGAATTAAAGTCAGTAAGACTCTTGAAAGTCCCTTGGACTGGAAGGAGATCAAATTAGTCTATCTTAAAGGAAATTAGTCCTGAATCTTCATTGGAAGGACTGATGCTGAAGCTACAACTCCAATACTTTGGCCACCTGATGTGAAGAGCTGACTCATTGGAAAAGACCCTGATGCTGGGAAAGATTGAAGGCAGGAGGACAAGGGGACGACATAGGATAAGATGGTTGGGTGACATCACCGACTCGATGGACATGAGTTTGAGCAAGCTCTGGGAGTTGGTGATGGACAGGTAGGCCTGGCATGCTGCAGTCCATGGGGTCGCAAAGAGTCGGGCACGACTGAGCGACTGAACTGAACTGAAAGTAAATTTCATGTTGTCAAATTAGGTCATCTCTCCAGGAACTACAGATTATTAATGGTGTCTTAAAATGTTGAATGTTGAAATGCAATTCCTTATGATAAAAAAAATTGTTCATATTCTTATATTCAGTTGGGATAAACATTAAAAGCCTTCACAGGTGGTGTCGCTAGTGATAAAACACCTGCTTGCCAATGCAGGAGACATAAGAGACATGGGTGGGTTCCATCCAGAGTGGGAAAGATCCCCTGGAGGAGGGGACTGCAAAGTACTTAAGTATTCTTGCCTGGAGAATCCCATGCACAGAGGAGCCTGCGGGGCTGTAGTCCATAGGGCTGCAAAGAGTTGGACCTGACTGAAGCAACTGAGCATGCATGCACACAAACATTTTAAAATCTCTTTCTAATTATTTCTGGGCAGGTCCAAAATCAAGACACATCTGATACACTATCGTATTTAAATCAGAATTTAAATGAAGCATCTCTCCATTTAAATTAATCACAATAATAATTTGGGGAGAAGTTTCATTGTGCATTTTAAACAAATTTTATGATGTTTGAAATATATAACTTCACTTTTTTCAAATTTGTATGACTAGGGATATATTACATTAAAAAAAAAAAACTCAAAGCATAAAAATAAAGCAAAAACTCACTTTCCAGAGTAACATGGAATTAGAGTTATTTATTGGCTGCAGTGGTTTCACTTTTTGTGAGTTACTTCTGCCTATCTCATGAGAACATCCAGGTGACAATGACATTTAAATGGGAGTCCATTCACATTCATTACTGTGTGTGAATGGAAAGGTTACACTCCTTAAAGCAAACCTCTTTGCAGTCTGAGTAACTGAGGAACAATTTACACATCAAAGAGTCAGCTACCCAAATAGATTAGAGCTTTTCAATAAACCTTTATTAAGGAAGAAGTTATCCAATCCTCTAAACAGATGTGAACTCTAGTCTGAACTGGAAAATAAGCAAACTCTGCCTGAAAGAGTAAACTAAGTTTATCATACTTTTTGAAAGTAGTAAAAATGGGGTATAAATAGGGATACTTATGAGTGAGAATATGTATAATACTCTCACATAACTGAAAACAAAATAGATACTGGTTCTCTAGACACACACCTTCACATTGAGCCGATGACTTGATGTTCATAAAATGAAAATCCTTCCCTAGCTCCCTTTTCACTTCCTCTGTAACAGTGGATATCTAAGATCTCTTAGTCATGCTATCAAGAAGGAATGAACAAAAACACCCCAGATCAGAACCCATTCCCTGGTGAAGTACAGGAGATAAGCTACTTTATTTCTTGAAGTTCCTTCCCCTCTCAACACTTGAATGCAGAAGAGAAGAGGAAAAATGATAGTTGCTCTGTTATTTGGGGTGAGGCTGTAGAGAAGGAAAACTAGCCCTTTCTACTCTGCCCTTGAATTCTTATTCATCAGTAAAAATTTATGGACCAGAATTGGTGTGTATGTAATTATTGTTTTTCACTTTCTTCCTCTCAGGTTGCCTCACACAAAGAAAGGAAAATTAAAATGATACTGAGATGAAATAAAGCAGATAAAAGAACTTGTATGAGGCTGTAGGTTCAAGAATCAGTTGAACTCATAAGTTCTGTCAGCTTTCCAAGTTTCAATTTCTTTTTAAAGTAAGGCTATTAATATCTCTCCTATTTGACTCACAGCACTTTGTGAAAGTAAGAATAGGTGATATAGGTGAAAGCATTTGACATAGAGTACGTGATCATGGATATTTTTCATGGCTACTATTCTTTGCTCTATTTGTTTTTTGTATTTTTTTTTCTTTCTAATAATGAGTTCTACAGAAAGAAAATTGATATAAATTCTTGAAGTGAATATATGTAAACTTTATTTAGCAAAAGTTGTAGAATATGAGATTGAATTGTAAACCTGGATTTGAACACTGATGTAGACACATTTATTGTATGATTTGGGGCAAATTAATTAATAACATGGAGACTCATTTTCCTCATTTGTAAAATGTGTTTTGAGATAACAAATACATCAATATATTTAAGATGCTTATTATTAAATTTTAATTTTCATTAAGTGTAACTTTAACTCTACCAGGTACACATTAGATGAGAAATTTGAGATCTCAGAAATATCTTTCCTAGAGGCAGAGTTAATGGGTAGTTGAAAGAGATTAAAACCAGAATTTTGCTTACATCGAAACCTACATTGTTTTCATTTAAAACACTATATTATTTAAAGAGCATCTAAATTCAAACATAATAGCCTCATTATGGGAAAATTCTCACAACTTCTAAAGATCTAAAAAGCAAATATCATGTTTAGAGAAGTTATGATTATATTAAAAAATCTGGTATTGATTACAACTAGATTCTTGAGAACATTAAAAAATATTTTTATTGTTTTGGTTTTGATTAAAATGAAAGTTCAATAAAATATTTTATAAACAGATAAAATTAAGCAATTAAATAGCATGTGGCTTCAGGAACGTATTTTATGGGTCATCAATGCATGTGCCTGTATGTGTGTGTTTAAAGGTGACAACATTCTTTGAATTATTTATATGTGTTGGTGAGGCTATGACAGAAGTTATTAAGCAAAAATTGGCTTTCTACACTATAAAATTTAAACATTCCTTATCTGGGGGCTGCAATTTTCCTCTTAGAATCATTTTTGTGAGATTTATGCTTTTCAGACTAAACATTTTTTTATGGAAAGTATTAGTGACTCATGGAGAGGTTGAGGGAACAGGTAAAATTTGTGAGAAGAATTTTCCAGGAGTATGGTTTTCAGAGTTAGCAATAAATAGATAAAAAAAAATAGATAGAGCAAACATAGTAAATTCAAATTTCAGAGAAGAAACAGATGCTTATTTTAGTATAAGTATCCACCCAATATAATGTGTGCATACTTGCATTTTTAATTCACTTTTTCTGAAGTTAAGTTGAAATAGGTGTATCAATTGTCCATGGTATGTAGTAAATTATTACACATTTAGAATCTTACAAAACAGTTATTTATCATTCTGTAACTTCTTTAGGTCAAAGTTCCTATTGTGTTACATAGTGAAAGCTCATCACATCACTATATTCTACTGGGGAGAAACAGCTCACAGGTTTGTCCCAAATTCAAAAGGAGGGGAATACACAGGGATTTGTCTCCTTTGAGGTCACTCTATGGGTATCTCAGTTTAGTTCAGTTCAGTCTAATAGTCGTGTCCAACTCTTTGCGACCCCATGGACATCTACCATACCAGATAGTATGTGGTTTATTTAGCAACCCTATGGAGGAGAGCATGTGTCTTTTGACAATGTATGGCCAACCGTATTTAGAGACAACAAATTTAGATATATTTCCTTAAGTGGTGTGTGTAGAGGAATGCACAATAGTCAAGGATTTTAGGAGGTATATAACCTTCTACTAATTGTCTCTATGTTGCTGTTGTTCTCAAGGTTTATCATATTATGCCCAATTAACAGAGATTCGCAAAAGTCAGCATTGGATCTATTCTGTATTTGCTTTAGAATTATGTGCGCATACTCAGTCATGTCTGACTTTGAAATCCCATGCACTGTAGCCTGCCCCACTCTTGTGTCCATGGAATTTTCCAGGCAAGAATCCTGGAGTGGGTTGACATTTCCTACTCCAGGGTATCTTCCCAACCCAGGGAAGGAACTTCATTTAATAAACATTTATTGAGTTCCCACTATGAGGAAGAATTGTGTTATATCCCAGCAATAGAGAGGTAGGCAATATCCCACTCATCTCCTAAAAGAAAACATAGTCTAGAAAAAGAGACACATACATATTCAGATCAAAGTGAAAGTTGCTCAGTAGTGTGTGATTTTTTGTGACCCCATGGACTGTACAGTCCATGCAATTCTCCAGGCCAGAATACTGGAGTGGATAGCCTTTCCCTTCTCCAGGAGATGGATTCTTTACCATCTGAGCCACAAGGGAAGCCCAACAATACTGGAGTGGGTAACCTGTCCCTTCTCTAGTGGATCTTCCTGACCCAGGAATTGAACCAGGGTCTACTGCATTGCAGGTGGATTCTTTACCAACTGAGCTTTCAGGGAAGCCCTTTCAGATTAATGCAAATTCTAAATTATAAAACAGAAAGTGATTGATTGAAGTCTATTTCACTGAAATTTTAGTTTGTAAAAAATGCCATAGAGGAGTTATGCAACCAAATAAGTTATGGACATGTCAAGATGTTGCATCCCATATATTCATTCCTTGGCAATACATAACACACATAACACATGAAGTCGTTGAGGTACCCTATATAAAGTGCTTAAATGTGTACAACCTTTGTTTTCATAATAATTTCAGACTGTTGAAAGAGATTTTTATGTAACATTGTAGCATCCTGTAGCTGTTATACTTCTTACAGCATTCTATCAAAGATTGTTTTGAAATGCAATTCAAAGTAGCTGCAGGCTGGTGTTGGGAAGGTAGAAGCTATTGTTACTGTCAGTTTGAAATAGTATATTACAGTTGCCCTGTGTCTACGTGTGGATTCACCATCTAAGGATTTGCCCAAGCACCAAATCTTAAAGATTTTTCTAACATCCTCCTTTTCCCTTGCATCCAGCTCTAGCTATATAGCTAACCCTGCCCTTTCTGCTTCCTAAATGTGTCAGTGAATCAAGGGTGTCCTCCTGGTCATTGCAGCTACTTGGGGAAAGCAGTTAAAATGTTTTCAGGGACAGAGATGTGTTGTCTGAATCTGCATGTGGATCTCAGCAAGGGGCAAAACAGAGAAGTGATGTCACCACAGGTATGTAAAACGTTCTTTTCTCCTTATTTTCATTTTACTTTCAATAATTATACAACAATGGCATTTTATGTTCTGAAATCTCATGGCAGTACACCTGGACAAAAGAATGAATGAGGACAAAAGAATGAATGAATGCTATTTACATATTTCAACAATTAACGGCCCTAAATCTCACTAATTGTGCATAATTACAATTTAGTGATTATACTAAACAAACTATAATTTACAATTTAAGTGATTACCCTGTAATTCATTGCTAAGCTTTGAGACTCAGCGAAAGACAATAATATCATTGGAGAGCTATCTTTCAAAAGATTCGATGTCAATATTTTCCTGTGAGCTTGGTTGAACACAAACTTCTTACTTGCACTGAAAGCCTTGGAGAATATTTACAAACTGTTTGTTAGTCTCCAGCTATGACCGCTGCCTGCAAGACCTGTCACTGTGCAGAGTTTTGCCTCTGCCTCAAGGACTACATGACATTTTTGCACAAATCGAGCTATGCCTATTCAGTAGCATTCGCGCTACTACAGTTGTTTTTTTGTTTTTTTTTTTTTTAGTTTGTTTCCCCTTCCCTGCTGTCACTTCTCAGCCATCAGCAATGTTCCACAGCACTTCAACTTGCCAAATAATGGGGTCTTGTGATGTTTCCTCTGCCTGACTTGTTTGTGATCACCCAGCTTTAGCTCATCAGTTGGTGTGTGGTTTGGCTTCCTGTCAGTCACCCTGTCTTGCAGACGAGCCCCATAAAGCTGGATTGTAATCAGTGTGGCTCCCTTGCCACTGGGCTCTCAGTGGATCACAACTGAAGAATTGTTTAAGGATTTGATTTTAAGTAGAAAATATGAACTGGAAGCCATGGGACAATATGCTGTCTGTTAGAGTGCCAAAGATGAGCTCGCTTGCCTTATTAGCCTCTCGGACTTCATTTTGGAGCACATCACTTGGTTGGCATTTTGCTCAACTAATACACTTCCATGATCAGTTTTAGCTGAGAGTTTTCAGTTCCCCATCTTGATTGGTATGGGATCTTCCTCATAAGAGCTGGGGTCCCCAGTCTCCAAGACCTTGAACAGATACTTCCTCAGCTCAGCAGTGGCATTAGATTAGAAATAAAATGCACAATAAATGCAATGCCCTTACATCATGCCATAACCATTCCCCAATCCCCCAGGCCACGGGGAAATTGTCTTCCATGAAATCGGTCCCTGGTGCCAAAATAGTTGGGGACTGCTGTGATAGAGGATATTATATGACCTAGAATATCTTCAAGGCAGAGTGCTAACCTAAAGCATCCCTAAAGCTGTGCATTTACTAATGCCCATCACTCCTCAGTGATCCGTGAGGACATGTCTTAGGAATGTGGCAACAACATAGGCAGCTGAAGGAGGTTTAAAAAGAACTGAAAGATTACAAACTAGTCAAGAACATAGCAGGTGGCCCGGTCATCAGTAGTGACTAAGTTTTAAACGCTTTATATGGTAACCTGAAAATACAGACTTATGCGGGAGAAGGTAAATGAAGGCAGATAGTCAAGATAACAGGCATAGCTAGATGTCTCACCATTTATTCTCAAGTGATAAATACCATAAAACAAACAATAAAAAATATGATGACATTAATTGTCTAAATTCATCTGTTGTGACTTTATTTGTGTCTAACCTTGTTTAAGCACTTTGTATTTTTACAGTCCTGTTACCTTTTTTCTTTAAATTAATTTTATAAAAACTTTTTTTCTACTTTATATGATTGGTAAAGTAAAAAATACATACTTAAAAAGAGGGGTAAAAGAGAATGCAAAAATTCAAAAGGTAAACTACTCAAAGTTTTCTTTCTGATAATCAGTATTGATATTTTAGGGTTTTATTCCAAACTTTATCTGCTATCTATTTGGGTGATTAAATAGAAAATGCTGCTGCCGTTGCTGTTTAGTTACTAAGTTGTGTCCGACTCTTTTGCAGCCCCATGGGCTGTAGGCCACTAGGCTCCTCTGTCCATGAGATTTCCCAGGCAAGAATACTGGAGACTGCTGCTATTTTCTTCTTCAGGGGATCTTCCCAATCCAGGGATTGAACCTGCATCTCCTGCTTGGCAGGCAGATTCTTTACCACTGAGCCATCTGGGAAAGTAAACTTTTTCTATTTTAGCCGTTATCTTTCATGATGATAACTGCTTTATTATTATTATTGCCAGAAAGACTATCTCATCATTTCTCTCTGAGCTTTCCCAAGTATCTTGCCTATGCTGTATGCCTCTCTTTTTTGAGAAAGTGTTTCATTGTCTATAAATAACTCAGAAAACACTCCGTAGCACTGTCTTCTTAGACAGGTGTAGCTTGTCTTCTTAGAAAGAATAACATTTTTGGAAATACAATCAGCAACTAAACCTAGAGGGATGTATGATTAGATTTTTCACTGCACTGTGTTTCTCCCTTTCTGGCATATACATTTTAATCTTTGTTTGAAGGATCCACATGCTGGTAAAGATCCATATTACCATTCAGGAAATTTATCTTGCTATTTTCTTGTGACCCCGTTAGAGTTAACCTGTGAATTTTTCAAAATGGTTCATTCCTATTTCCTACTTGAAAAGTGAGTTGACCTCAATATTTCAAATGGAAGTTTTAATAAAAGGCAAAAAAAATCAAAATGAGATACTCAGTATACAAAACAAAATGAGAGCTAAATTTAAAAGCCACCAAAGTCTTGCAATGACCAGAAATTTCATGTCATTTGCTGGATCTGAAGGTAGATTACTGGTATGTAGGGCATAATGAGATCAAACATTGACTCCTGAGGTTGTCACTGCTGCCAGAGTTAGGTCAGTTCTTTGTGCTGGGCTCACACAACTTGGTGATTAGTATGACATGACTCTACTGTTCTAGATTCTGTTTTTGTTTTGCTTTTTTTTTTTTTTTTGGCCATGTCACACGGCTTGGATCTCAGTTCCCTGACAAGGCTCAAACCACCTGGTCCCAAGGCAGTGACAATGTCAAATTCTAACCACTGGCCCACCAGGGACTCCCCTGTTCTTTTTGATATACTTCCTTTTCCACAATGCTGCACTCCAGCCGTGATTACGACTGCACTCTGGGGTTTCTGCATATTATTTTCTTCCTAAAAGTTCTGAAAATGCCAGAAACTAGCTAACTAAGATTAAAGGAACAAAACAGTTAATGAACTAATAAATTTAAGGGAAAAAAAAGAAACCCTGTCATATTCAGCAAAGTTAAACAACTTTCTTAAATTCAGAACTTCTAAGAGTCTTTAATGTGCTAATGTGCTTTCCAAATTTCTATGATACAATGAAGGGTCTCCCATACATATTTGCCCATAAAAGTCTTATTTAGGCATTTTACAAAAAAATTTCTTTTTTGGAATGTTTATGTAGAATCCTGACTTAAATAATTAACTGTAGATCTTCTGGGTATCCTTCTTAACCTAGGCAATGGTTTTAATTTTCTTTGGAAGACACTGGGATCAGTTTTAGATCAGCTCCTTCAGGGTATTGGGAATTCGATTCAGAATTCTGTTACTCTTTTCAGAGTGAAGTTATTTCAGCAAAACTCAGTTCTGCTTTGTCCTACACAGGAGGTATAATCTAGTACCAGATAGGGCAGTGCTTGAGTTTCCTTCTACATTCAACCATGAGGCAAACTCCCTCTGAAAGACACTATTTGTCCATATCTAAAAGAGCTTCTTGGGGAAGGCAATGGCACCCCACTCCAGTACTCTTGCCCGGAAACTCTCATGGGCAGAGGAGCCTGGTAGGCTGCAGTCCATGGGGTCACGAAGAGTTGGACACAACTGAAGCGACTTAGCAGCAGCAGCAGAAGAGCTTCTTATTGATTTTCATAAACTTTTGTTAGGCAGTTAAAAGGTTTGGATAAGTTCACCATGTTAGCATCTGGTAAACCATGATATAGCAAACAAAGAACCCTGTTCTTATCCATTTCACACCACAGAATTCTGTTTCCTGCTTCTATAGATCTATTCAAGGATATTGCAATATTTAAGATCTATTCTGACTCTTGAAGTAAATCAGTGACTCCAGAAAGCTTCAACATGCCAACATGCAGCCTCCTGGTTGCTACACCTTGTTACCACTCCAGTTTGTTTGTTAAGAGGAAGAGAGAACCTGAAGAATGGTGTAGGGGATCTACACTGCTCTGCACTGTTCTGGGACTTCCCCAATGGCTCTGTGGTAAAGAATCTGCCTGCAGTGTGGGAGACATAAGAGACACATGTTCAATCCCTGGGTTGGGAAGATTCCCTGGAGGAGGAAATGGCAACCCACTCCAGTATTCTTTACCTGGATAATCCCATGGACAAAGGAGCCTGGTGGGCCATAGTCCAAAGAGTCTCAGAGTTGACCACAACTCAATGACTGAGCACACACCCATATCATTCTGAGAGGTTCTTTCTTTCTTCTGAGTGAAAACACAGAATGTGTAAGCTTAGTCTAGAATCGATGCACTACCTAAGCATGTCCTCTCGTGTATTCTTTTCTTTTTCATCTGATTTATCCTTTTGTCTATAAGTTCTTAAATAATGCATTTCTGCTGATAAAATGTATTAGTGTCTGTCCTAAATTCTTTTCTCACATTTGAAAGACTTTATTTTTCATTTAATCATGTGCCATGTCCAATTCTTATTTTGTAAAATATGGGGAATCCCTTTTAACGTACTCCTCTGCATGTGAAAGATACAGAAAGGGCTTCATTAGGAAACAGAAGTCAACTCTACTATCAGTTTCCAACACAGAAACCAGTCACAATGAAAAGTACTTATAAATAAATCTGTGGACCACTAGGTAGTGTGACAATATTCTATAATACACACTGCTTTAGTCAACAGACAGGGCAAGCTTCCATAAAATTACATGGAAGAAGTTGGTCTTCGATGCTCTGCCTGTGTGTATCCTCAGTCACTTAAGTCATGTCCAATTCTTTGCGATCCCATGGACTATAGCCCACCAGGCTCCTTGATCCATGGGAATCTCCAGGCAAGAATACTGGAGTGGGTTGCCATGCCCTCCTCCAGGGCATCTTCCTGACCCAGGAATCGAACCCTGTCTCCTGTGTCTCCTTCACTGCAGGGAGATTCTTTTACCTCTGAGCCACCAGGGAAGCCCTTTGATTATCTACACATATTGTCTCACTCTTGATTCTTATCCTTTTGTACCCTTTCACTTTTATTAAATATCTTCATAAATTGTATTAGAAGCCAGATTCAAAGCAGTACTTATAGTCTTTTTACCACAAGAGTTGCCAACACTCTAATAGGGAAGGTAAAAGTATCTCTTTATTCCATGGCTGTAGAGGTCAGCTGATATCAGTTCTAATTATTTATCAGTTCTAATATATGTGTATTGTGTGACTGTAAGAAAGTCATGCTCTCATTCTATGTTTCTCTTTCTTAATCAGAGAAATTGGATCTTATTATCTCAAAATTCTCCTCAGCTCAAAAAGCATATTATCAAATATCTTGTCATCACTTTCTCAAGTAAAAACCCTATTTTCTATTAGGTTTTCCTCATTTAATTCTCTAATTTTCTAACTAACAAAACAGTCTTAATGAGATATGATGTAATGGAACAATATTTGAATATAATGAACAAAGACTGAGTTTAGAAATCTGATTCAAATTCTAGGTCAACAGCTTGCTAGTTGTGTATCACCTGAAAATCATTTGCTTTCAAAGCCTCAGTTTTCCCCTATGAAAAATGGCAATAGTTTTAATATCTTCTTAAAAGATGGACTGATAGCAACTGTCCAATATTGCTGTGATTTAAAAAATAAATTTCTGAAGACTTTAGGAACTCTGGAATATTATATCACACACAAAATGTGACCACTGGTTAAGACACACAAACTTATAGGTGTGGTCCACAGAAAAAGCAGACAAGGCAGCCATGGAATTACAATAGCAATTGCAATAACAATAGCAATTGCAATAGCTGTCCCTAAGGGAAAAAAACAGATTTTACGTGACTTTAGTGTTTGCAATAGGAAACTTACTTTAATCAGGCACTTTTAGTTTGAGAAATATATATAACTAAGGCAAGTATGATCTAAATACTTTTTGATATAAAAAGGATCATATAGATTTTATTCTCACTGAAGAGAAGAAATCTCATAGAGAAAATATTCCCAGGTACTATCCTTTGTTGCTTATTATTCAGTAGAAATAATTACAGTCAAATTATGATTATTATTAAATACTTTCTCCTTAATATTGGAGAGCAGAAAAATTACTGAGAATATAGAGCTTACTTATAACACTTTTCAACCTCCTGGAGCTAGGGTTCCTCCTGGAGCTAGATACTGTTAGCACAGTTATAACAAAATTGTCATAACCAAATTATACATCTCCAAAAGTAAACTATCATAAATATTTTTACTGGAAATTCACAAGTGAATTTCCCTGAGATTGTAATAGCTATCTGAGTAGAGAAAGTAAAATAGTCTGGGATATATGGGAACCAGTAACTAAAATTGCTTAAAATACATTTATGCAATTTTGTTAATTATATGGTTTCTTCAATATTTGAATTATTTAACATATATATAAAACCAAGTATGTATCACCAGTAAATTATATTCTATCATATGATATGCTTAATTCTATACAAGAAAATATGTACTATGCTACTCCAAAGAGATTAAGATGTTTTTTAAATGTTGATTGTCCGTGATTTCAAATATGCACTAGAAGACTCAATGTTGTCAGTTTAAGTATCTGTGCTGCCCTTAGATGGCTATAATAGAGGATTAATTTTTCAGAAAATTCATAAGAACATGTACTTTTATAGGCTTGTCATCAAAATTTCCAAAGCACAACCCACACTGAGCCTTCTGTTTTGACTTTTTGTCTGGCTTAGTGACAAAGTGGGAAAAAATGAAAACAGGAAAGAGGAGGAAGGCAGGCTGACTCTGCTGTCCTCAGCCTTTCTCTCTGCTTAGCAAGCATTTGTTCTATTTTATAAGAGCAGCTCTGAAGCTACAGAAAAGTGGAAAAATACATAAGATGGTAAAAGTTCCATACCTTTGTCTTTTGCTTTTCCATCTCTGATTTAACTTCATCACTTTTGAATCTTTTAATGCAAAATATTACAATAGATATGAAATAATATATTTTAGTTGAAATAAGGGTAAAACCTTAATATTCCATATGCAGAGTCTACATCTGAATTTCATATTATTCAAACAGTATTTTGTACTGAATCCCTAATTTTTCAGTATCTCCCACTTCTACAGGTTGTCTGTGTGAACTCATACTCTTCATTATTGTTGATCATTTTTATATTTAGTATCTGTATGGCTTTGTGGGTGAGGAGGACGCTGATTATTTATATGTCGTTTGAACTAATTGAAGACCTATCCTTTAATTAGCATAGTAGACACTAGAAAGATGACAACCAGTCAAGATATAATATGCACAGGTGAAAGTAAAGGAAATTTATCACTATTTTGCACTTGTTATTTATAACCCTTTCATGTTCAGTGAGGTTTCCAGGTGGTTGTTTTTGGCTGCTAAGTCATGTCTGACTCTTTTGAGACCCCGTGGACTGTAACCTGCCAGGTTCCTCAGTCCATGGAATTTCCTAGGCAAGAATATTGGAGTGGGTTGCCATTTCCCTCACCAGGGTTTCCAGATACTCTTGCACAATGACAAGAGCTATCACATTCTGGGCCACCAAGTACAAACACTTAGAGGAGATCTAGAGTATGGAAGGGATTCAAGTGTTTCCTGCTTCCAATAGTGTCTTCTTTCTAGGTTTTCTTGCATGCATACAAACTCCTGGCAATGCAGTGTTGTGCTGCTTTTAGCTAATTGCTTCATCTAACAGGGATAATAGAGCATTTTTCTATAGTTTTAAAAATTTAATTCAATATGTTAAAGTAATTATGGGGTAAGTGCCTAATGGCTAAGTGAAGTGTTCAAATTGCAATCTTTGTTCTTCCTGTTTCAAAATCTTCAAAAACAGATGAGCACTTTATACTGTTTACAGGGCTTGTATACTGTATATTATATACATGGCTTGAGCTATAATGTTGTATACTTGTAACCTATATAATATAAAAGTATTCACAAAAATCTTCAAAAACAGTTACACAGATATAAGCATATATCACTAGTTTATTACACTATCTTTATAGTAGAATTAATCTAGTTAAAGGATTAAAACCATGAAGCAAATATCTACCAATATGACAAAGCAATAAATAGAGCAGAAAAATTCAATTAAAAAGAATCTAAAGAACTTTTTAGAGATCTACAATGGTTGCTATAATGTCCACATCTCCCTTACTTAGCTTTAAGATTCTTTAGATTGCATTACCTGAAACAAAAAATAATAATTTTCATAACAATTATTCATAAAGAAATGCTTATCCATATCTACAGATTTTCAAAGTTTTTACTTCAAACATATGTATTAATATTTTTATCAATACCAGTTTTATAATTTTTTGAAAACCTCAATTATACTTTTGACTGTTTAAAATTTCCATCTATATATTGATTATTATGGAAATATTTTGACCTCAAAAAGCTGACTTTCATCAAAAGGAATAAAAACAAATTAATATTCTTTGAATTCTAGGTCACTTTGGAAAAAAGAAAAAATATCTATTATTTCAAACACTAAATCAAAATACAGAAGAGCCATTCCATACTATTTTTTGCCTGCTGTGCTGTAGTCAAACTTATTGTTAATACTGGATCTAAAAGATTCATTTCCAATTACCTCTCACCAATTTTCTTTTACTGAAGGCCTCCATTGACTGACATATTAAATTATGCATAATCAACTGAAAAGGATCAGTTCAAATTTTGGCCCTCAGTCACCATCTGTTCCCTGTATGTTGACATACCTCACATCACTTTCATGTTTGCTTTATAAATGGTGTGACAGTCAGGCTTTTCATAATGTTTGTTGTTCCATTAAAACTAATTATAGTGATGATCATATTCTGAGAATATAAGGATCCATTCAGAAAACTGCAGAATTTTGAAAATAAAAACCTTCAATGAGTGGTGACTTAATTCTTAACATTTTTCATGTCAATCATTCCAGGTATATATTTATCCAGGGTTTTCACTCAATAATATGCTGCTGCTGCTGCTAAGTCACTACAATCGTGTCCGACTCTGTGCGACCCCGTAGACAGCAGCCCACCAGGCTCCCCCGTCCCTGGGATTCTCCAGGCAAGAACACTGGAGTGGGTTGCCATTTCCTTTTCCAATGCACGAAAGTGAAAAGTGAAAGAGAAGTCACTCAGTCGTGTATGACTCTTACTGACCCCATGGACTGTAGCCTACCAGGCTCCTCCTTCCATGGGATTCTCCAGGCAAGAATACTGGAGTGGGTTGCCATTTCCGTCTCCATCAATAACATGAGACACTGGAAACTAGTTTGTATTGCAATACAGCTTCCTTCAGAAAAAATCATCATCAATGGGATCTTCCCTGATGTAAATGTGCATAGCTTCAAAGTTTAAAACAAACAAAAAATAAAAACAAACCTCCAAATAAACCACTTCTTAACAATTATTCTTATTTAGTCACTAAGTCATGTCTGACACTTTTGCAACCCCATGGACTACAGCCCACCAGACTCCTCTCTCCATAAGATTTCTCAGGCAAGAATACTGGAGTGGGTTGCCATTTCCTTTTCCAGGGGATCTTTTCAACCCTGGGTTTGAACCCGTGTCTCCTGCATTGGCAGATGTATTCTTCAACCACTGAGCCACCAGGAAGCCCTAACAATTATTATCATTTTTTAATCCTGGGAAAAAAGAGAACATTTCACATACACACACACACACACACACACACACACTTACAAGTGGAAAATACACCGAGTAATAAAATAATAGTAACTAGCAAATATAGTGCATTACAAATCATCTTCAAGGTTAGTGGACAAGTATTAGGATACATGCACTGGAATAGTAAGTAAATAATTTTTATTATCTTTGTGTACCCTGAGATATTAATAAAAATGTTAGTTAATCAGTCATGTCTGACTCTGCAGCTCATGGACTGTAGCTGCCAGGCTCCTCTGTCCATGGAATTCTCCAGGCAAGAATACTGGAGTGGATTTCCTCTCCAGGGGATTTTCCTGACTCAGGTATTGAATGTGTGTCTCTTGCATTGCAGGCAGATTCTTTACCACTTGAGACAGTAAGGAAGCCTGAGATATCAATAGTATGAACCTAAATCTTGGGCATGCAATTTTTATTCTAATCTAAGTTCCAAATACATCCCCCAAATTTTATGCTAATTTAATTACTATAATCTTTGCCTAAAATAAATACCAGTTCTATAAGATGGAGTGATATCTTGTGAATCACTTTTTTTTTTGTTTACCCATCACCTATATTATTTGTTGAGTGAAAAGAATGATTTCTGTTTAACTTTGCTATTCTAATTATATATGGCAACTCCTTCATACCAAATAAATTTAAAAAGTGCTGATTCTATATAAACCATCAAACTCTCCATAAGACAGGACTTTCCATATATCCAAAGATAGCTTTTAGAGAAATTATTTTTTATTATTACTGAGCTCAAAGTTTTCTCTCTTAACGCTTGTTTGATTGGTATAGGTAAAATATGAACAAAGATTTCTATTAACCAAAAAAAAAAAAAAGTTACTTCTGTTAAAATGCTCCCAGAGGAAAGGAGAAAAAAGCACAAGTCACGAGGAAGAAAAATGAGCTCATTTTCTTGGCAATCAAATGACTATTTGGAACCAAGGATTAAATGAAGTAAAATCTCAGTTACACCTCCCGTCTTTCCCTGAAAGTAAACAGACACTGAACTATTCTTAAGCTGTTACAAAATCAAAGGTTATAAAAGTTTCACTTCTTAACCTTGATGTTTTGAATATAGACGTTTCCTATTGATAGTAACTTTGGAAAGAAAAGAAACAGTTCTGGATTTCAAGTTTATACCACAGGATTATGTGTTTCAAAATAAAGAGGAAGACAGAAAACTAGCTTCTCAGAGCCAAGTACTTTACTCTGAGACTGTTTCTTGTGATCCTTTTAAGAACACTGTACTTTTTTTTCTCTCTCTCTCTTTTGTTTGGAAAAGAGGTTGCAGGGTCTGGTTTTTAGCTTTTTTTTTTTTTTTTTTTGAAATTAACCATTACTTTTGTAAATTCAGACCATCTCTAGCTCCAATCTGTTACAACTCAGTCTTCACTTCCCTGCACAAGACTCAGTCTGTTTCTACTAATGCTTCTGCTGCCACTGTCAAAATTCTTTCCTCTTCAAGTTTTCTTCTGTCAAAGTTTCCCTAAATACAGATTTTTCACCCTGGTCTTGTTCTGTTTTTCCGGGTATCATCCAAAAGTTTTTAATTGATTTCAGTTCAGTTCAGTTCAATCCCTCGGTCGTGTCTGACTCTGAGACCCCGTGGAATGCTGCATGCCGGGCCTCTCTGTCCATCACCAACTCCCAGAGTTTACTCAAACTCATGTCCATTGAATCGGTGATGCCATCCAACCATCGCATCCTCTGTCGTCCTCTTCTCCTCCTACCTCCAATCTCTCCCAGCATCAGGGTCTTTTCAAATGAGTCAGCTCTTCACATCAGGTGGCCAAAATACTGAACCTTCAGCTTCAGCATCAGTCCTTCCAATGAATATTCAGGACTGATTTCTTTTCGGATGGACTGGTTGGATCTCCTTGCAGTCCAAGGGACTCTCAAGAGTCTTCTCCACCACCACAGTTCAAAAGCATCAATTCTTCGGCGTACAGCTTTCTTTATAATCCAACTCTCACATCCATACATGACTACTAGAAAAACCATAGCTTTAACTAAACAGACCTTTGTTGGCAAAGTAATGTCTCTGCTTTTTAATATGCTGTCTAGGTTGGTTATAACTTTTCTTCCAAGGAGCAAGTGTCTTTTAATTTCATGGCTACAGCCATCATCTGCAGTGATTTTGGAGCCCCCCAAAATAAAGTCTCTCACTGTTTCCCAATCTATTTGCCATGATGGGACCAGATGCCATGATCTTAGTTTTCTGAATGTTGAGTTTTAAGCCAACTTTTTTACTCTCCTCTTTCATTTTCAAGAGGCTGTTTACTTCTTCTTTGCTCTCTCCCATAAGGGTGGTATCATCTGCATATCTGGGGTTACTATTTCTCCTGGCAATCTTGATTCCAGTTTGTGCTTCATCTAGCCCAGCATTTTGCATGATGTACTCTGCATATAAGTTAAATAAGCAGAGTGACAATATACAGCCTTGACATACTCCTTTTCCTATTTGGAGCCAGTCTGTTGTTCCATGTCCAGTTCTAACTGTTGCTTCTTGACCTGTACACAAATTTCTCAGGAGGTGGGTCAACTGGTCTGGAGTACCCATCTCTTTAAGAATTTTCCACAGTTTGTTGTGATCCACACAGTCAAAGGCTTTGGCATAGTCAGTAAAGCAGAAGTAAATGTTTTTCTGGAACTTTCTTGCTTTTTCAGTGATCCAGTGGATGCTGGCCATTTGATCTCTGGTTGATCTCTTGTTATAATTGACTTGTAAGTGGGCAAAATTTGTATCTATTTTCCCATCGTGTTTAGTTTTACCACTGCAAGTATAATACCAGGTTTCAATCTTTTCTCTACAAATCAAAAATTTAATAAGTCTGAAATAGCTAGTTGGTGACAAAAGTAATTATAAAAACTTTATGAGCTGTTATAAGTTGTCTTCCCCTCTGCTGTATCAGCCTTTCATCTCACTGCAAAATATCCATGTCACAGCCCCACAGCAAGTAACATTCAGATATGTACTATGCAGACGTTCAAATGGCTGCTTGTCTTCACCAAATACATCCATTTTGTTTTTGGTTTTTTTTTTTCTGTAAAAATTTAATGTTTATTCAGGATACTGCCTTTGATCTACATGTTTTCTTAGAGTGATTTAATCCAGATACATTTTTCTCTAACAACCATCTACAGAATATCATATCTGTACTTTAGCGATGGATCTTCTTACAGAACATGGAAAACTACATCTCCACCTAGTTATTTTGACACCAATATTAATAATAACAAATTACATATACTATTTGAATAAAATATGTGTTGGGCATATGACAGCTTCAAAATATTATCCATTAAATGAAGCAGTTATTAGAATTTACCTTTGACAGAGGATCAGTGTTTACATGGGCCTGGGCCTAGTATTATTCTAAATAATACCTTTCTTATAGTACATCATTGACTCACAACCATCCAATTAGCAGGTAATATTATTGTCCCATTTTATATTAGTTGGAACTTTGGCACAGAGAAATCCAGAAACTTGCCCAAAATAGCAGTGGAAGATTTTTGAGTTTTTAAAAATCACTCTGAAAGCTATTTTCCTACAAATTTTGCACTTTACACTTACATCATACTGATTGATAAGACTCTGCAATTAAATATAATAAAGAATACACACTCATGTTTTTCTCACCACCATCTTGTTATTATCCTATAATTTTTATTAACAACACAGCAAAAAGAATCCTAATGTTAAACATGGCCTTGCGACACTGCTGCTGTTGCTGCTAAGTCGCTTCAGTCGTGTCCGACTCTGTGCGACCCCATAGACGGCAGCCCACCAGGCTCCCCCGTCCCTGGGATTCTCCAGGCAAGAACACTGGAGTGGGTTGCCATTTCCTTCTCCAATGCATGAAAGTGAAAAGTGAAAGTGAAGTCGGTCAGTCGTGTCCGACTCTTAGCGACCCCATGGACTGTAGCCTACCAGGCTCCTCTGTCCATGGGATTTTCCAGGCAAGAGTACTGGAGTGGGTTGCCATTGCCTTCTCACTTCTGACACTGAGCATACTCTAATACAGACTATATATATCTTTGTGTTAAAATACCTTAGGCTTTTCTCCTAGGGAATCAAAATTAATGATGAAGAGAAAATTTGTCAAATCTGCTTTGCATGTTAGAGATACACAATATCCTGCCTACTAAAGAAACCAACTAAAAATTAAATAAATTGAAAAAAATTTGTATTTTTCTATCACAAAGCAGGTAAATCACCTTATAGGCCAGAATCAAAATGCCAGGTTAATTTCCATATCAAACTCAGCCTAAAAGAATATATTTTAAAGCCAATGTAATTAGAAATAGAACTCCAAGTTGCTCATCCCTTAAACTCCTCATACATTCCTTAAATTTTGAAATTTTTAATCACCAATAAAAACATAAAACATGAAGACGATTTAGAGGAGTAATACAGAATCCATATCTTCTACAAAAGACTAATTACAAGGTCTTGAATGAAAACAAAAATTATTCAACATAAGAAAAATATGAGAGAAGAAAAAACTGGCTCATTCTGGAAAGACAACCAATACAAGACAATCACAACATGACCTGATGTCAAAATTATTGAATTTGGACTTTAAACCAAGTTTTTAAAACCAAGCCCACTGAGGTAAATGGAAGAACAAATAGAAAATCTAAGATATAAAAGAAGAAATAGAAAATAATACATACATTTGATATTAAATATATCACATAAATGATAGCACAAATATTAAAAAGATGAAAAATCTAGAATCAAACCACATATTAAATATCAGAAGGCTTCATAGCAGAATGCTGATGACAGATGAAACTATCATCTTGAGGTAAATCAAAAGAAATCCAATGTGAATTAACAGAGTGAAAAAAAAAGATTGGGAAAATGGACCAATGACTAAGAGATATTTTACAGCATCAAAAGTCTGATATATATGTAGTTGGAAACTCAGAGAGAGTTCAAGGAGAACAAGTATAAAGAAAAATATAAAAGGAAATAATAGCTTGACATCTCCCAACATAGAATAAGACATAATTTTATAGAGATAAGAATTTCAGTTGATTTCAAACAGAAAAAAATACAAAATAAACCATGACTAGGAACATTAGAAGCAGACTGCTAAAAAGAAAAAATAATGAATTTATCTTGAAATTGATTAGAGAAGGCACTTTTAATCAGAAGAACAATGATTTTTATTACCACGAATTTTTCATCAGAAACTTTGTCAGCCAGAAAACTTGAAACACATTAAAGTCCTAAAGGTTAATACCCACTTGCAACCTTAAATGTTATATTCAGTAGAAAAAAATCTTAAAAAATACAAGATAAAGACTTTTCAGCCAAAACAAATAAGCAAACAAAAACCCTAAGATAATCTGCCACTACCAAATACAATGAATGACGTTTTATCAAGCTGAATGCCACAGATGAAAATTTAGAGTTTAAGGAAATATTGAAGAGTCATTACATGGTAAATGTTTAGCTAAAAACTATTTTGTCTTACATTTAGTTTGATTAAAATATATGTATGATTATTTAAAAGCAAACATAACATTTTATAGGTTTATAGTAGAAAAATTAAAAATGATAACTATAGCATAAAGGTAGCTGGGTTAATGGTTTTAAAAGGATTGCAGGTTTTCTGCATTTTACATAAAGGAGTATACAAATAGAGAAGGCAATGGCACACCACTCCAGTACTCTTGCCTGGAAAATCCCATGGAGGGAGGAGCCTGGTAGGCTGCAGTCCATGGGGTCACTAAGAGTCAGACACGACTTAGTGACTTCACTTTCACTTTTCACTTTCATGCATTAGAGAAGGAAATGGCAACCCACTCCAGTGTCTTGCCTGGAGAATCCCAGGGACGGGGGAGCCTGGTGGGCTGACATCTATGGGGTCGCACACAGTTGGACACGACTGAAGTGACTTAGCAGCAGCAGTATAGAAATAACTATAAATAAATTGGAAAATGTTAAAAATGTATACTGTGATTTTCTTGAGCAACCATTAAAATAAATAATACAAAGTCATATAGTTAAATATCAATAGATAAATTTAATTTATAAAATTATTTAAAGACTAGCAGGGGCCACCTAAGGAAAGTATATGTTAAGAATTTTTTTTTCTCTTCTTAGCATCATGCATGTTCACTGGTATAAAGATTCCTTTGACCTAATTAAAAGAAAAAGAAAAAAAAAATCTACCACCATGTCCAAGAGGGAAAGGAAACAGAAACCCATATGACATTAAAACTGCATGATTTCATCATCATCCTCTGACTCTGATAAAGCATTGAGTATAGACTCTTTCTTTCATCCATTATCCCAAACATCATTGTTCCTCACTCTCCTCCAACCTCCCACACACAAATCACTACCTTGAAAGACTTTGTATTATGGGTGTGCCATGGTGAAAAGATAACGGAGAATGCTTAAAAAGATTATTCCAAGTAATAGAAAGTATTATATATTTGCACAGCTGAACTTTTCAATAGCCCATGCAATTTTTATTTTCTAGATGTTTAGAGAGTTACGGGATAGCCAAATATATATCTTATTGTATTTACAATTCCATCATTAGAGATTTTTCTCTTATTTGATCTCCATGAGTTTTTCATAGAGATTCAAAGGGTATTTGGAATGAGGATTAAAAACTAAAAGCAAACAAATGGCACAACAGTGAGGAAATCACAAAGAACTGAAAATCAGGAAAACAAATCATGCATTTCCTTTGTAATCTTAATTACCCTCATGTCTTAATGTGGTTTCCACGTCTGTAAAATGAAAGGACCGAACTAGGTGGCAATAAAAGTATTTTATATCTGAAATTTCTTTATTATGATAATAGACACATTTCTGGGGCATAGGCCAAGCGTTTCGTGTACATTACTTGATTTAAGCTTCATTACTAACTGCAAGGGAGATAGCATTATCCCTATATTAGCAGGCATAAAACTGAATTTCAGAGTGTTATCTGTCCAAATAGAATCCAGAAAGCTAAATAAAATCATGCTTTGAAGCTATCAGCCTTGTTTTAAGAATTTCTGGGTGGTTGGGGTACGCAATGCTGAGATAAAATGATAACCTGTTAAAGGAGAATGAGTTAAAAATCCATTTAGTGATCTAGTTGATGTTTGTTAAATATTTATCCTGATAATGTCATGTTCTTTATGAAGCTAAGCAAAGATTTTTAAAAGGTCTATATCAAATTATCTCTATCTTTCAATATTAAATTTACATATTTAATTTTTGTTGTTTAAAAATATGCTAGACATCTACAAGAAAGTGTTAGGATCATGTCTAAGTACTCATTAATAACACATGTCTATATAGTAACAAAAAGTAAAAAAAAGTATAGTAACAAAAAGCTACAGCATCTTCCCTGTAGCTCAGATGGTAAAGAATCTGCCTGCAATGCAGGAGAACTGGGTTCAATCCCTGGGTCAGGAAGATGCTCTGGAGAAGGGAATGGCAACCCTCTCCAGTATTCTTGCCTGGGCAATTCCAAGGACAGATGAGCCTGGTGGGCTAAAGTTCATGAGGTTGCAAAGAGTTGGACACGACTGAGTGACTAACACTGCTACTGCTACACATATCCATCTATAAAGTAACAAACGAGTTGAGCAAATGACTGCAAAATAGGTAGAGAGATCTTCACTATCATTGTAAACAAAAATCACTTCCTTGCACTGGTCCTAGAATTTGAACCAGAAGTATAATCTTTGGTGGTGATTTTGCTTCTAAAACCCAAACAAGACATTTTATTAATACTTTTTGTACTTACCATTTCTCTTATGTATTAAAAGGAAATTCCATTATGTTATCCTGACATTATACACATGCATTAGACATTATGGCCACAGAGTAGATTGGGAGCAACAATGACTAAGACGTTTGACTTATTTTGTGAAAATATTTCATTTTGAAAAAATTTGAAAAAATTCATCGCTAAAAACTAAAGAATATTTTCCAAGGCCTTATGTGTTCTGAAGAAGTGGATGAACATCTTCAACAGAAGATGCTGAAGTACAACAAAATTTTCTCAAGATAATTGATACTTGAACCTTGCTTTGAAATGAAACTTCTAGAATTTTTTCATGAGTTACACTTTATAAATGATGTTTGTGATTCTTTTTCCTTAGGTAATTAAAACACATATGGAACAGAAAAATTCCATTTCAAATTACATTGCAAATCTGCATGAGATGCATGTACATTTCTTCTTAAATTTACATTATATATGGAACTGTGATCACTCCCGGCTTAAATACTTTAAATGAGTCTCAGGACAGCAATCTATCTATGCTAAAACTTATCATAATTCAAAATTAACACCAGGCTATTTTTTCCTTTCATAAAAGATAAATACAATTTAGTCAGTTCAGTTCAGTCGCTCAACAGTGTCCGACATTTTGTGACCCCATGAACCACAACACGCCAGGCCTCCCTGTCCATCACCAACTCCCGGAGTTTACCCAAACTCATGTCCATCGAGTCGGTGATGCCATCCAACCATCTCATCCTCTGTCGTCCCCTTCTCCTCCTGCCCTCATCTTTCCCAGCATCAGGGTCATTTCAAACTAGTCAGCTCTTCGCATGAGGTAGCCAAAGTACTGGAGTTTCAGCTTCAGTAACAGTCCTTCCAATGAACACCCAGGACTGATCTCCTTTAGGATGGACTGGCTGGATCTCCTTGCAGTCCAAGGGACTCTCAAGAGTCTTCTCCCACACCACAGTTCAAAAGCATCAATTCTTCAGTGCTCAGCTGTTTTTATACTCCAACTCTCACATCCATACGTGACTACTGGAAAAACCATAGCCTTGACTAGACTGACCTTTGTTGACAAAGTAATGTCTCTGCTTTTTAATATGCTGTCTAGGTTGGTCATAACTTTCCTTCCAAGGAGTAAGCATCCTTTAATTTCATTGTTGCAATCACTATCTGCAGTGATTTTGGAGCCCCCCAAAAATAAAGTCAGCCACTGTTTCCCCATCTATTTGCCATGAGGTGATGGGACCAGATGCCATGATCTTAGTTTTCTGAATGTTGAGCTTTAAGCCAACTTTTGCACTGTCCTCTCTCACTTTCATCAAGGTCTCTTTAGTTCCTCTTCACTCTCGGACATAAGGGTGGTGTCATCAGCATATCTGAGGTTATTGATATTTCTCCTGGCAATCTTGATTTCAGCCTGTGCTTTATCCAGCCCAGCGTTTCTCATGATGTACTCTGCATATAAGTTAAATAAGCAGGGTGACAATATACAGCCTTGATGTACTCCTTTCTCTATTTGGAACCAGTCTGTTGTTCCATGTCCAGTTCTAACTGTTGCTTCCTGACCTGCATACAGGTTTCTCAAGAGGCAGGTCAGGTGGTCTGGTATTCCGATCTCTTTCAGAATTTTCCACAGTTTATTGTGATCCACACAGTCAAAAGCCTTGGCATAGTCAATAAAGCAGAAGTAGATGTTTTTCTGGAACTCTCTTGCTTTTTCAATGATCCAGCAGATGTTGGAAATTTGATCTCTGGTTCCTCCCTCTGTCTTTTCTAAATCCAGCTTGACATCTGGAAGTTCATGGTTTATGTATTGCTGAAGCTTGGCTTGGAGAATTTTGAGCATCACTTTACTAATGTGTGAGATGAGTGCAATTGTGTGGTAGTTTGAGCATTCTTTGGCATTGCCTTTCTTTGGGACTGGAATGCAAACTGCCCTCTTCCAGTCATGTGGACTCTGCTGAATTTTCCAAATTTGCTGGCATATTGAGTGCAACACTTTCATAGCATCATCTTTTAGGATTTGAAATAGCTCAACCAGAATTCCATCACCTCCACTAACTTTGTTCATAGTGATGCTTCCTAAGGCCCACTTGACTTCACATTCCGGGACGTCTGGCTCTAGGTGAGTGATCATACCATTGTGATTATCTGGGTCATGAAGATCTTTTTTATATAGTTCTTCTGTGTATTCTTGCTACCTCTTCTTAATATCTTCTACTTCTGTTAGGTCCATACCATTTTTGTCCCTATTGAGCCCATCTTTGCATGAAATGTTCCCTTATTATCTGTAGTTTTCTTGAAGGTATCTCTAGTCTTTCCCATTCTATTGTTTTCCTCTATATCTTTGCATTGATCACCGAGGAAGTCTTTCTTATTTCTCCTTGCTATTCTTTGGAACTCTGCATTCAAATGGGTATATCTTTCCTTTTCTCCTTTGCTTTTCACTTTTTTTCCCAGCTATTTGTAAGGCCTCCTCAGAGAGCCATTTTGCTTTTTTTGCATTTCTTTTTTAGGCACAGGAGCGGCTGAGAGGAGACACCCCACATCCAAGGTAAGGAGTGGTGTCTGCGCTTTGCTGGAGTGGCTGTGAAGAGATACCCCATGTCCAAGGTAAGAGAAACCCAAGTAAGATGGTAGGCACTAAGAGAGGGCATCAGAGGGCAGACAAACTGAAACCACCATCACAGACAACTAGCCAATCTGATCACATGCACCACAGCCTTGTCTAACTCAATGAACTAAGCCATGCTGTGTGGAGACAACTAAGATGGACGCGTCATGGTGGAGAGGTCTGACAGAGTGTGGTCCACTGCAGAAGGGAATGGCAAACTACTTCAGTATTCTTGCCTCAAGAACCCCATGAAGAGTATGAAAAGATACATTTAACAAGCTTTTAAAGATAACTTATGAATATCTTAGAAAGATATAATGGAATACTTAGTAACAGTAGGATGATAGTTGTTTTGTTTTGTTTTGAGAATTTCTTAATATTTTGGTGGAAAAAGATAATGAAAAGAGAAACAAAATCTACTGCTGCTGCTGCTAAGTCACTTCAGCCATGTCTGACTACTGGTACTTAAAAGATTAAATGCCTCATATTTTATCTGGAGTATGAAGTCAAGTGGGCCTTAGGAAATAATACTATGAACAAAGGTAGTGAAGGTGATGAAATTCCAGCTGAGCTATTTCAAATCCTAAAGATGATGCTGTTATGTTAAAATATTGCACTTCATATGTCAGCTAATTTGGAAAACTCAGCAGAGGTCACAGGACTGGAAAAAATCAGATTTTATTCCAATCCCAAAGAAAGGCAATGTCCAAGACTGTTCAAATTACCACTCAATTGCACTCATCTCACAGGTTAACAAAGTAATGCTCAAATGTCTCCAAGTCAGCCTTCAACAGTACATGAACTGTGAACTTCCTTATGTTCAAGCTGGATTTAGAAAAGGCAGAGGAACCAGAGATCAAATTGCCAACACTCACTGGATCATTGAAGAAACAAGAGAATTCCAAAAAAATCATCTATTTCCACTTTACTGACTATGGTAAAGTCATTGACTGCATGGATCACAACTGTGGGAAATGCTTAAAGTAATGAGAATACCAGACCACCTGACCTGCCTCCTGAGAAACCTGTATGCAGGTCAAGAAGCAGCAGTCAGAACTGGATATAGAAAAACAGATTGGTTCCAAATTGGGAAAGGAATAAGTTAAGGCTGCATATTGTCATTCTGCTTATTTAACTTATATACAGAGTACATCATGTGAAATGCTAGGCTGGATGAGTCACAAGCTGGAATCAAGATTGCCTGGAGAAATGTCAACAATCTGAGATGTGCAGATGATACCACCATTATGGCAGAAAGCTAAGAGGAACGAAAGAGCCTGTTGATCAAAGTGAAAGAGGAAAATGAAAAAGCTGATTTGAAACTCAACATTCAAAAAATTAAGATCATGGCATCTGGTCACATCACTTCATGGTAAGTAGATGGGGAAAAAGTAGAAACAGTGACAGATTTTATTTTGGGGAGGGCTCACTGCAAGTGGTGACTGTAGCCACGAAATTAAAAGATGCTTACTCCTTGGAAGAAAAGTTATGACCAACCTAGACTGTGTATTTAAAAGCAGAAACATTCCTTTGCCAACAAAGGTCCATTTAGTCAAAGCTATGGATTTTCCAGTAGTCATGTATGGATGTGAGATTTGGACCATAAGGAAGGCTGAGTGCCGAAGAATTGATGTTTTCGATCTGTGGTGCCAGAGAAGATTCTTGAGAGTTCCTTGGACAGCAAAATGTCAAACCAGTCAATCCCAAAGGAAATCAACCGTGAATATTCACTGGAAGGACTGATGATGAAGTTAAAGCTCGAAAACTTTGGTCACCTGATGCAAAGACTCAGTATTTTGGAAAAGACCTTGATGCTGGGAAAGATTGAGGACAAGATGAAAAGGGGACGACAGAGGATTAAATGGTGGAAAGGCATCATTGACTCTATGGATGTGAGTTTAAGCGAACTCTCGGAGATAGTTAAGGGTAGGAAGCCTGGCATGCTGCAGTTCATGGGGTTGCAAAGACATAACTTAGCGAATGTACAAAACAGTTATTCCTGAGTCACGGATCAGGTATCGTTTTTTTTTTTTTTTTTTTCAATTTCAAAATTTTAGCTCAGAATTTTTGAATCTGGAGTCAGCTTGATTAATGCAGCTTCCTTCTCCTCCAGCATAGTAGGTTAGTAATAATTGGATCTGCACAGAATTTAGTATTTTATATAAATGAACATAAATTTATTCCCTGCTGCTGTTGCTGCTAAATCGCTTCAGTCGTGTCCGACTCTGTGCGACCACATAGACAGCAGCCCACCAGGCTCCTCTGTCCATGGGATTTTCCAGGCAAGAGTACTGGAGTGGGTTGCCATTTCCTTCTCCCTAGGAGATCAAAATTTTTTCTTTCATTGCAGATATTTATGGGGAAAATAGATAATACTTCAGTTCAGTCGCTCAGTCGTGTCCAACTCTTTGTGACCCCATGAACTGCAGCACGCCAGGCCGCCCTATCCATCACCAACACCCGGAGTCCACCCAAACCCATGTCCATTGAGTCGGTGATGCCATCCAACCATCTCATCCTCTGTCGTCCCCTTCTCCTCCTGCCCCCAATTCCTCCCAGCATCAGGGTCTTTTCCAATGAGTCAACTCTTCGCATGAGGTGGCCAAAGTATTGGAGTTTCAGCTTCAGTGTCAGTCCTTCCAATGAACACCCAGGACTGATTTCCTTTAGGATGGACTGGCTGGATCTCCTTGCAGTCCAAGGGACTCCCAAGAGTCTTCTCCAACACCAAAGTTCAAAGGCATCAATTCTTCAGCACTCAGCTTTCTTTATAGTCCAACTCTCACATCTATACGTGACCACTGGAAAAACCATAGCCGTGACTAGACGGACCTTTGTTGGCAAAGTAATCTCTGCTTTTCAATATGCTGTCTAGGTTGGTCACAACTTTCCTTCCAAGGAGCAAGCGTCTTTTAGTTTCATGGCTACAATCACCATCTGCAGTGATTTTGGAGCCCAGAAAATTAAAGTCAGCCACTGTTTCCACTGTTTTCCCATCTAATTGCCATGAAGTGATGGGACCAGATGCCATGATCTTAGTTTTCTGAATGTTGAGCTTTAAGCCAACTTTTTCACTCTCCTCTTTCACTTTCATCAAGAGGCTCTTTAGTTCTTCTTCACTTTCTGCCATAAGGGTGGTGTCATCTGCATATCTGAGGTTATTGATATTTCTCCTGGCGATCTTGATTCCAGCCTGTGCTTCATCCAACCCAGCATTTTTCATGATGTACTCTTCATATAAGTTAAATAAGTAGGGTGACAATATACAGCCTTGACATACTGCTTTTCCTATTTGGAACCAGTCTATTGTTCCATGTCCAGTTCTAATTGTTGCTTCCTAACCTGCATACTGATTTCTCAGGAGGCAGGTCAGATGGTCTGGTATTCCTATATCCTTAAGAATTCTCCACAGTTTATTGTGATTCACAGTCAAAGACTTTGATATAATCAATGAAGCAGAAATAGATGTTTTTCTGGAATTCTCTTGCTTTTACAATGATCCAGCATATGTTGGCAATTTGATCTCTGGTTCCTCTGCCTTTTCTAAAACAAATGGACTCAGAATTTAAATATGATATTAATAAAAAAACAATGTTTATATCTTGTGCAAATATTTCTCCTTATGTTCTAATGTGTACCTACTATGTAAAAACACAGGCAATAATTTGCTAATGCCTTTTATGAAATGGAACTTCTGTAAGTTGTTTTAAAATGAGAACATAGGTCATATTTTGATGACATGACTTCATTATACTTTAATTAGTGTTGCATAAATCATGCAAGGTTTATAAAGCAAGTCAGTTTAAATGTGCAAGACAAATTTTTATAATGTGCTATAACATTACTTACTATGAAGTTTAATTAAAACTTACAACCTCACAAGCAATGTATCTGTTTAAATACCAGTTTTATGCTATATATAAGTTCTCACAAAAAGAGTGTTTTGCTGCTGTTTTGCTTTCTTTTTCTATTCTTTCAGTGGCAAAAAATAAAGAGCTTTCTAAATAGTATATTACCAAAGACTAACTCCACCCTGTGCTCTTGGTTTGGTGATAGAATAATAATAGATACGCATTAACAGATATTTCTCCAATTAGAAGTTACATATTTTTCAGGTTGTAAACTTCTAGCCAAGTGTAGTTTTCCCCTACTGGTCTAGTGTAAGGCGATCACGGAGAGAGGTCTCATAAAACTTACTGAAACTTATGTGAAGGTGCTTTTAAGATATAATCATAGTGCAGTACCAGAAAGCTAAAGAAACAATGTGATACAGTTATAGAATTAGAAAATAGTTTGTCCACTCTGCTGCCTGATAATTATGGAAAATCTGTGGAGTGGGGAGTCCTTAGAGAATGTACAGAAAAGCAAACAGGAATGAGTTATGCGACTTGAGTAATGCTATGAGGGGAGGAATGAAATCATGGCAGTTATTATGCTGGAGAATGCAAAAGTTTTAAGCAATCAGAGCCATAATATTAGAGACAAGAATAAAATCTGGCATCTACACTAGATCCAGTAGGTATTTGGCATATTTAAGCAGAGGTCTGTGAAATAAAATGTGCAACAGCTGGTCACATATTTTTAACAAAAATAAATAAGTAAATAAAAAACAAAGCTTTCAGAGAGGGAGAACAGGCCCCTGTGTGAAACAGCAAACTAAAGTTTCCAAGGTAAGTTCACATGTTAAAAATTTCAGATAGATTGCTCTTATGAGATATTCTTCAGGCCAATATTCTTGTCTGATAACTCAAAGAAATTATTTTTTGAGGCAAATGCGTACATGTTGCTTTCTATATAGCTTTCATGTTGGCACTCACTTGCCCAAATATTTTCAAAGATTGGTACTTCTTGAAAAATATAGTTTCTTTAACCTGTGTTTGAACCTGGTACCAGTTCACCAATTTCATATTTTTTAAAAGTATTTACATTTTCTCCTTTGTGAGTCCTGAATACCAAGCTGAACCTACTAGATACAGTTTAACCAATATTCCTTACACATTACCTTTACAGAAATGCAGAATACTCTCCTCTTTACTTATTTTGTGTTAGTTCATCCTTCAGATCCTGTAACACTGAAAAGTCTTCCCTGATTCTTCCCAACTACAGTGGGCTCTTCTCAAAAATTCAACAGTGCTTATCTAGGCTAGAGAAACTTGTGAGCTTTAAAATCTGCTCTGTTTTAATGGCTACATTTGGTGCATCTTTTTCTGACAAAATAATAATACTGTGGTTTATCTAGTATACTGCTGTCAGTTATAAAATTTAATTGGAAGACTATAGAGCACTCTATTCCCTCCAATCTTCCCCCTATACCAATAAGATGCCAGTATAATAATAATGGATTACAGCTGAGTTTCAAGACAGCCTTCTTCTAAGGAAAAGTAATTATGAGAAGTCCAAAGTCAAGAGCAGAGATAAAAACATTAAACACAACTGAACTCCTATCCAATTTAACATAAATCCTTATACCAAAGGCATATTTACATTGATTCTTGGTGCTCAGTACAACGTGTCTAGTTTTCAACAACAATTATAAGTCACAAAAAGCAAAAAAATAAATAAAAACAAAACCTCACTCAGTTTGCAAAAACAAAGCAATTATCAGAAATAGACATGACGAAGATATTTGAATTATTCAGTTCAGTTCAGTTCAGTCACTCAGCCATGTCCAACTCTTTGTGACCCCATGAATCGCAGCATGCCAGGCCTCCCTGTCCATCACCAATTCCCGGAGTTTACTAAAAACTCATGTCCACTGAGTCAGTGATGCCATCCAACCATTTCATCCTCTGTTGTCCCCTTCTCCTCCTGCCCCCAATCCCTCCCAGCATCAGGGTCTTTTCCAATGAGTAAACTCTTCACATGAGGTGGCCAAAGTATTGGAGTTTCAGCTTCAGTAACAGTCCTTCCAATGAACACCCAGGACTGATCTCCTTTAGGATGGACTGATTGGATCTCCTTGCAATCCAAGGGACTCCCAAGAGTCTTCTCCAACATCATAGTTCAAAAGCATCAATTTTTCGGCACTCAGCTCTCTTCACAGTCCAACTCTCACATCCATACATGACCACTGGAAAAAAACCATAGCCTTGACTAGACGGACCTTTGCTGACAATGTAATGTCTCTGCTTTTTAATATGCTATCTAGGTTGGTCATAACTTTCCTTCCAAGGAGTAAGCGTCTTTTAATTTCATGGCTGCAGTCACCATCTGCAGTGATTTTGGAGCCCCAAAAAATAAAGTCTGACACTGTTTCCACTGTCTCCCCATCTATTTCCCATGAGGTGATGGGACCAGATGCCATGATCTTAGTTTTCTGAATGTTGAGCCTTAAGCCAACTTTTTCACTCTCCTCTTTCACTTTCATCAAGAGGCTTTTTAGTTCCTCTTCACTTTCTGCCATAAGGGTGGTGTCATCAGCATATCTGAGGTTATTGATATTTCTCCTGGCAGTCTTGATTCCAGCTTGTGTTTCTTCCAGCCCAACGTTTCTCACGATGTACTCTGCATGTAAGTTAAATAAACAGGGTAACAATATACAACCTTGTCATACTCCTTTTCCTATTTGGAACCAGTCTGTTGTTCCATGTCCAGTTCTAACTGTTTCTTCCTGACCTGCATACAGGTTTCTCAAGAGCCATCTCTTTCAGAATTTTCCACAGTTTTTTGTGATCCACACAGTTGAAGGGTTTGGCATAGTCAATAAAGCAGAACTAGATGTTTTTCTGGAACTCTCTGACTCTCCATCGGATATTGGCAATTTGATCTCTGGTTCCTCTGCCTTTTCTAAAACCAGCTTGAACATCTGGAAGTTCTTGGTTCACGTATTGCTGAAGCCTGGCTTGGAGAATTTTGAGCATCACTTTACTAGCATGTGAGATGAGTGCAATTGTGCAGTAGTTTGAGCATTCTTTGGCATTGCCTTTCTTAGGGATTGGAATGAAAATTGACCTTTTCCAGTCTTGTGGCCACTGCTGAGTTTTCCAAATTTACTGGCATATTGAGTGCAGCACTTTCACAGCATCATCTTTTAGGATTTGAAATAGCTCAACTGGAATTCAATCACTTCCACTGGCTTTGTTCATAGTGATGCTTTCCAAGGCCCACTTGACTTCACATTCCAGGATGTTTGGCTCTAGGTGAATAATCACACCATTGTGATTATCTGGCTCGTGAAGATCTTTTGTGTACAGTTCTTCTGTGTATTCTTGCCACCTCTTCTTAATATCTTCTGCTTCTGTTAGGTCCATACCATTTCTGTCCTTTATCGAACCCATCTTAAACAGCTATGATTACTATATTCAGGGCTTTGTGGAAAAAGTAGACAGTGTACAAGAGTAGCTAAGTAATACAAAGCAAGTGTGTGTGTATGTGTGCTCAGTCGTGTCCAAATCTTTGTAACCCCATGGACTGAAGCCCACCAGGGTCCTCTGTTCACGGGATTCTCCAGGCAAGAATACTGGAGTGGGTCGTGATTCCCTTCTCCAGGGGATCTTCCTGATGCAGGGTTGGTACCTGGGTCTACTGCATTGTGGGCAGGTTCTTTACCATCTGAGCCACCAGGGAAATCCAAGTAGTGTGAGGGGAGAGATAAACAGTTATAGAAAGACTTTTTTAAAAATTCAAAATAAATACTCAGCTACAAAAAAGAACGCTTTCCATAAGCTCACCAGTAGACTTGACACAAACAAGGGAAGAATTAGTGAATATGAAGAAACCCAAATAATTTTACACATTAGTTTATTTTATATAACATACCAAAAATATTGCTTTAATATAGTTTTGTAATAATCTCTAACAGTTTTGATGCCCATATGGTGTAAATTGATATATTCTTCTCTACTTCTAATAATTGTTCTAATAATGGTGTTTTCTCTCTTTTCCCTCTTCATGACGAGTCTAACTATTAATCTTTTCAAAATAGCAACGTTTAAATTTGGCTTTCTCTATTGCCCAAAGCCTCTGTATCATTGGATTACTCTGTTATCCTTATTTTACTTCTGTTTAATATACCAAGGTTTGATTTGCTTTTCATTTTCTCGCTTGTAATGATGGAAGCCTAAATCATTGAATTTTAGTTGTCTTCTTTTAATATGTTCATTGAAGGCTACACATTTTTTTTTCCTGAACACTGCTTTAGCTATATCTCACAATATTTGATATATCATATCTTCCTTACCTCTCAGTTAAAATATTTTCTTGTTTCTAGTATACTCTTGTCTTAAACCCTGGGCAATTTGTGTATGTGTGTGTTAGTCGTTCCATCACGTCTGACTCTTTGCGACCCCATGGACTATAGCCCACCTGGCTTCTCTGTTCATGGGACTCTCCTGACTAGAATACTCATGTGGGTTGCATTTCCTTCTCCAGGCAATATTCCCAACCCAGGGATTGGACCGGAAGCTATTAAATTGCAGGTGGATTCTTTACCATCTGTGCTACTAGGGAAGCTGGGTTATTTAGACATGTGTTAATTAATTTTCAATATTTTAGTATTATTCTAGTTTTATTTTTATTATTCAATATTAGTGTTATTGTGGTCAGAGAATATGCTCAAAAATTTTAACCTTTTTGAAACTAATTGGGGTTTGATGTCCCAGGTAGCATTAGTGGTAAAGAACTTGCTTGCCAATGCAGGAGACATAAATGACACAGCTTTAATCCCTGGGTCAATTTGATAACTTATTAAAGCATATGAACTGTTGATTGATATTCATATACTTGTTCTTTGGTTATCGAAAGAGAGATGTGTTAAAGTCATCTACTATGGTTCATAATTTGCTTATCCTTTTAGATTGGTTACCATCATTTCACAGGTATTTAAGCAGTCATGCTAACTGTATAAAAATCAGGAAAGCTGTGTTTTTCATTCTCATTATCCATTTCATGTTTCCTTTACACAGATTCAACATTGCCTCTAGATGAAGTTCTTTACTAAGGTATGACAGTGAACTTTTTCCTGAAATATTTGAAACACCATGTCTGTTTTCCATTGTGTTGTTATAGTCCTATCACTATGACAACTCTCTCAAAGTTCAATGCACACATACACCTTTTTAACAACATTATATTGCAGCATCCCTTTTTCCTTTATAATCATGATAGAGTTCTCAAAATTATCTTTTTTTACCATCTGAGCCACCAGGGAACCCTCATGTGATGCATGGGATGAAGCCAAAATACAAACACGAACAACAGTTGGAAGAAGTTGATTTCAACCCTCATGGGTGACTATCTTTTTTTAAAATTTATTTTCTGGGTTTTAAAAAGCTCCAATATGACCAAGTGGTGGTCTGAAATGTCCAGTTTATTGGGATGTTTGTTAAAACCCCTAGAAAAGAGATTTATCATTTAGAAATTAAAATTCTAAGTCAGCAGAGGCTAACAGTGAAGAGGATGAAAACAAAGATTTTGCAAGTTTGTTAGTTATGCGAGATTAAAATTCCCACCTTTACTCTATAATTTGTGGACCCATATATTCTAGAAATACACGAAAGCACTAAATGAGGCTTCTTATATCAAAGTATACACCAAATTTTATGGTCTAACTCCTTGAAAGTTGTAAGGTAGAATTCCCAGCTGGATCTCTGAGTCTTCTGGAGACCATTCCATTCATCTGAAGACCTGTTGCTACTTTGCCAGGAGAAACATGATACAGTCAAATAAGTGTTTGAGATCAACACATTGTCTGGTGTTCTTTTCTGTAAAATGAGTTTGTTGTTCAGAAACAAGTTCACATGTTCACATGTAAGGCATGTGAAGATATTTTGGAATTTCATGAAAGCTACTACTGACAAAGATATAGCGGGCAGAGCTAGTACATCCATCTCCAGGATAAGTGTTTATTTCAGGGAAGATAAATTGTCATATGCATCAGTATGGACACAACCCAACATAACTGAATGTCCACTATTATTATATGGATGGTGTATCAGGCATAGTCCCTCAGTCTCAGGGACTTGGCCACCCTGCTTTGCACTACAATATACAGCCCATCACTGCCTAGTGTCAATATAATGTGTAGAATTACCTTTAAATCAGGCCCAATGCTTTGCTATTCAATAATCTGGAATGGTCAATAACCCACAGGCCATTAATGTGAGTAGAGGCAAATGTGGTGGTTCATCCAAGAGGATTTTCCCGGTAGCTCAGATGGTAAAGAATCTGCCTGCAATGCAGGAGACCTGGGTTCAATCCCTGGGTCAGGAAGATCCTCTGGAGAAGAAATGGCAATCCACGCCAGTATTCTTGCCTGGAGAGTCCCATGGACAGAGGAGCCTGGCAGGCTACAGTTCATGGGGTTGTAAACAGTTGGACACGACTGAATGACTAACACTGCTACTGCTATCCAAGAGGAGGTATACTGGGAAATGAGTCACCAGTTCAGACAGTTATTTATGCTTTTATGTTCATACAGTTATTCAGAGCCTGTTGAAGCTGATCTTCACTTCCCCAACCTTCATTTGATGAATATTGCTGACCCAGAAAAATTGGGAAGAGGTAAATCAGATAACACCCAATTTATGACAAACATTTTAGTAGTTACAGTCAATAATACTTGTCCCAAGTTCAAGATATTCAAACTGTTAGGTCTCAGGAGCAATCCAGGATCTATTTCCATGAAAAGTGTTATCTGAAGTGTGCATGGATTTGCTCCAAAACCCTAGATGCATGCCCTGCTCTTCTCCTATTGGTGCTTGACACATTCCCCATACATTATCTTGATCTGTGGGAAGATAATTCGAGCAGTCACAAAGGCAAGGTTGCAATGCTCCTTGCACCATGGCAGAGACCAGCTAGAGAAACTTATCCTCTGTTAACTGAAAGCTAGGAGGCTTCTAGCAGTCTGGCATCTTATTCAGAAATAGGTGCCAGCAGAACACCTAAAAGTGCATTACCACATTCCATGGGATCCGAGTGTCCCTTTTTCTAATTCTGATTAGATGATCAAATTTTCACATTCAGGCAGACCACATAATCAACATTAGGTTCACATTTTATCAATAGTTATCTCCTGTAATTATGCCAGTTACTCATCTTTATTTATTTATTTCAGTTAAACAAAAAACAAAGGACTTTTATTCTAGAAATTGACTTTCAGAATAATCTGGAAGGTTGAAAATGAGTGCTACTTTGACCTTTCCGGGTTGATTAAAAATATGAAATAAAACAAAGAATTGAACACAAAGGTTCACAACCAAGAGGATTGCTACTACTTTTGCTGCCAGCTTCCTGTTCATAGTCACACGTTCATATTCAGTTAACTGCCACCGAGAGGAACCTGTCTTGATGAGGACACTCACTGGTGGCAACAGAAACACACCTCAAGTTCTAGGGTCAGCTTCCATGAAAGGCAATGATTCTAATGATAATGCTTTCCAGTATACATATCAATGCCTTCTAGGCAGGTTTGTAAAAAGTTCCTCTTCTAACAATTTTTTTTTTTTTTTTTGGTGGGGGGAGATTGTACTTAAGATAATAGCTTCTCTCTATATCTAGTCATATGTAGTAATTAAGGCACTATGTTTTTATGAAAAAAATGTGAGAAGGATAGCTTATTGGAATTAAAAGATGTGTATAAAAGGGACTCTTTGACTCTACTTATAGAGGTGGGATGTACGGGCATTCTGCTTTCTATTAATATGAAAGTTAGGGAGGGACTTACAACTCCATCTGAGCCTGACTGACTTAAGGAAGTAGTCATGTGACGAGCAAAAGCCTGAGTCATCATGTCCAATAAACATTCACATATTTCCCAGTGGCTGTTCTAGAAACTGTTCTAAATGACATTGTTCATGCAGAACTGCAGAATATTTTTTTGCCTTCCTAAGTTATCAGTTCAGTTCAGTTAAATTGCTCAGTCATGTCCAACTCTGTGACCCCATGGACTGCAGCACACCAGGCTTCCCTGTCTATCACCAACTCCTGAAGCCTGCTCAAACGCTTGTCCATTGAGTCGGTGATGCCATTCAACCATCTCATCCTCTGTTGTCCCCTTTTCTTCCTGCCTTCAATCTTTCCCAGCATCAGGATATTTTCCAATGAGTCAGTTCTTTGCATCTTTACTTTGCAGTAAAGTTCTCTGCAACGAGCCAGTTCTTTACTTTGGCCAAAGTATTGGAGCTTCAGCTTCTGAATCAGTCCTTCCAATGAATACTCAGAGTTGATTTCCTTTAGGCTCGACTGACTGGATCTCCTTGCAGTTCAAGGGACTCTCAAAGTCTTCTCCAATACCACAGTTCAAAAGCATCAATTCTTCGGCACTTACCTTTCTTTATAGTCCAACTCTCACATCCATACATGACTACTGCAAAAACCATAGCTTTGACCATACGGACCTTTGTTGGCAAAGTGATGTCTGCTTTTTAATATGCTGTCTAGGTTGGTCATAGCTTTTCTTCCAAGGAGCAAGCATCTTTTAATTTCATGGCTGCAGTCACGATCTGCGGTGATTTTGGAGCCCCAAAAAATAAAAAGGTATCTTTACCTAAATACCTTGCACTGATCTTTACAAGGGGCTTCCCCGGTGGCTCAGATGGTAAAGAATTTGCCTGCAATGCAGAAGAATTGGGTTCAATCCCTGGGTTGGCAAGATTCCCTGGAGGAGGGTATGGCAACCCACTCCAGTATTCTTGCCTGGATAATCCCATGGACAGAGAAGGCTGGTGGGGTACAGTCCAAGGGGTTGCAAAGAGTTGGACACGACTGAGTGACTAACACATAGCACAACTTTACAAGGAGCAAATTAGGCAGGACTTAATTTTTCTAGGGCCACAAAGGATGCTGACCACTCTGTGGAGACTCTTAGTTGTTTTCAATCAGTTGTGGTTAAAGAGAGAGCATACTGTATTGCCCCCTTTAGCTCTATTAATTTCCCTATAATATGGGACATCTTGCACAATTGCCTGACCCAATAGGAAAGCTGCATTTGACCACCATTTACCTGTTGGTTTCTTGTGTATGTCAGTGAGAACACACTAAGATCCTGATTAGTAGGGATTGCATACAAACAGTGCCTTAAAAAAAAATGTGGTGCATTTCACTTTAATTTTTGGTTTTCCAATTTTCAATCAAACCAGGGACATCTTCTACTATTGATACACTATGTCTTGATTCCTTAACCTCTCATGAGAAATGATTTCATAGAAACACAAAGAAAATATTTCTAGTGTTCTAAGAAAAAAATTCACTGTTTTTAAACTATTGTAACTTTAGTTTGAAGCTTAGGTACTTCTCAATAAGTGCAGCAAAGACAGAAGTTCTATATGGAAATCAACAACAGTTGGGGGAAAAAAAGAAAGAAAATAACCTGTAAATCAGGAAAGAACAGTTTTGCTAATTTAGAATTTAACTGTGATGTATTTGTTTCCTCTGCTCTTTAAAATGATTTGTATTAATCCATGAATGGTGAATGGCTGATGTGCTATTTTGTTTTAGCCATAATTTTAGAGAATTGACATTGCAGATCATTGACTTGCATGAAAACTTGCCAAATTGGTGGCACTCATGATAATGTCTAAGATTTAGTCCTCATTATGATAAAAGAATATTCTACATTTTTCAAGCTGTATACAAATGAAAGTTGAAAGTGCTAATTGCTCACAACTGGATAATTTGTTTCCTATAATTTGTTAGATGGCTAATAAAAAACAGATTCTCTAGTATGTTACATATTATAAAATGTATTAATCTTAATTTATACAAATGTCTTAATTTTAAGCTTTAATTTATAGTGTAAGTTTTCTTTGTTTAACTTCTTCCATGATAAGGAATATACCATTATCTTTTTTTTTTGTTTTTGATATTGTATTTAGATCTAAGAGGTTCATGAAAATATCAAAATCATGCTTTTGTTATGAGGAAAGCATATATTCTGTCATTACTCCAGTCAACTGACTTACACTAGGTAATTTCTGATTTTTAGAGAATTGAGTAGAAATAAAGTAGAACTTTTAGATGCCAATTTTTTTATTCATAAAGTCAACAAAAATATGACTTCTGAAAATAGGAAAACAAATGATTATTTCTAAATAAAATTTTATAACTATGGCTGATTTATGTTGATGTTTGGCAGAAAGCAAAACTATTCTGTAAAACAATTATCCTTCAATTAAAAAAAATAAATTTAAAATTAAAAAAAGAAAGTAAATTGCTTTAATGTTCATTTGAACTAAAATAAATTCCTATAGGTTTTTTTGCTTAAAATCCATGTTCAATTTTACACTGTCTCAGGTAAAACTTTGTTCTTGATCATACATTCTTAATAATCAGAGTCTTATGTTTAGAGGACTGTTTTGACAGGAGAAGGATAAGAAAGAAAGAAAAAATAAGGAGAGAGAAAATGAGAGATAGACAGGAAGTGAGTCAGAATTCCATATTCCCATTGACTCTCCTGTGTTACATTCCAGTGTTTGAGGCATGCCCTGCTTCCATGTCTAGAAAAAAGTCTTATAATTACTATAAAATGCATTAGCCTCTTTGAACTAGTTTTTGGGTATTTGCAGCCTAAAGAATTAGAATATATGTATAATAAACACTTAAATAATCATTTATATCTGAATTTTGAAATGTCAGCAATATGTGAGAGGACTAGACAGATGTACTTATGATATGTTACTTATATTCAAAGAATTCCTATGGCTAAAGAACCAGAAGGAGAAAGAGAGGTGACCCAAAGACAGCATGTATTAGAATACAGATATAAGTTGAAATGTATTAGCATAAATAGAAAGCTATTGAAGCAAACTGAAGCCCAGTGGTGTTTTCCATATGACGTGGGAGGCAGCAGACTAATTCAGTATAAGAACCAAGGAATGAAGAAGGTGCTGTATTTGTCTCCTGAGCTGACCTTTCCTAAATGTGGCTTCACTCTGAAATGAATTTTGCTTGTTCTCCTGGTGTAAATGGCAGGTTCTTATGAAGTTATCAACTTTATTATTTACTGAGAAGACTGTATTACCTCCAAAATAAAGTATATAAGAAAAAAAAATGAGACAGTGACCCTTTTATTATGTGTGTGCTCAGTCGTGCCTGACTCTTTGTGACCCCACAGACTGTACCCTGTCAGGCCCCTTTGCCTGTCAAGCTCCTCTGCCTGTCAAGCTCCTCTGCCTGTCAAGCTCCTCTGTCCATGGGACTTTTCAAGCAGGAATACTGGAGTGGGTTGCCATTTCCTTTTCCACGGTATCTTCACAACCCAGGTATTGACCCTGTATCTCCTGTGTCTCCTGAATTGCAGGCAGATTCTTTCCCCATGGAGCCATCCGGGAAGCCTTTGTCTTTTTATTATTTGTCTTTTAACCCCTTTCTAGGGCTTCCCTGGTGGCTCGGATGGTAAAGAATCTTCCTGTAAAGCAGGAGACCCGGGTTTGATCCCTGGGTTCAAAAGATTCCCCAGAGAAGGGCATGGCCACCCACTCCAGTGTTTTTGCCTGGAGAATCCCATGGACAGAGGAGCCTGGATTGCTACAATCCATGAGGTCACAAAGAATCAGACATGACTAAATAACTAACACAGGGTAAGTTAACTCTCTGTGCTTCGCTGATCCTGCATTTTCTTACAGAATAAGATTTAAAAAAAAGTCTTTCACACCTATCATTTATTTTCCACTTAAACTTTTAGACTAATGCATGAAGTCAGTCTCAATTAGAGATCAGCCATTTTTGTGAGGGTATTTTTTTGCAGTGGTCCACAAGGCCTTACTGATTAGTAGAGCAAGACAGGAAACGAAACCATAATATAAGGGACTCAGCAGCAAGAGAACATACATTTGATAAAGCATCAATACAAGCTGGAATGTATTTACCTTTTTTGGAGAGACTTTCTTGAATTAACATACCTCCAAATAAAGAACTGAATTTGTTATGAAAAAAGTTTAAAATGATTCAGTCAATAATCTCTACTATAGGATCTAAGATAATTTTATATTAATTGACATGATACTCTGAATAAAGAGAAAGTTCGAAAATCAGGGTTAGTATCATGTTTTGGGGTCTTCCTTGGTGGCTCAGGAGGTAAAGAATCTATCTGTCTGCAAGGTGGGAGACAAAGGAGATGAGGGTTTGATCCCTGGGTTGGGAAGATCCCCTGGAGAAGGAAATGGCAACCCACTCCAGTATTCTTGACTGAGAAACCACATGGACAGAGGAGCCTTGCGGGCTGCAGTCCACGGGGTCACAAAGAGTTGGGCATGACTCAGCACACATGAACACACACACACACACACATTTTTAAAAGCAGTGTCCACGGATATTATAGATGATAATGTTCATCTTTCATCTTGGAAAATATGTTTTTCCTTCAAAGAGTCAAAGATGGTTTGAATATTTTTCCATCTTACTTTGGGAGCCTAAAGTTTAGAACAATATTCACCTTTTGTGCCTAATTTAAAAGTACTTGTGTTCTATGGAACAGCAAATCTCTTCTGTTTTGTCATTTATCTAACTTCAGTGAGCATACATCTACATACATACTTGATCTTTGGGTATCAGAGTGTCCTAATTTAAACATTTTTGGCAGGAAATTCTGCTTAGTGAATTGAGACACTATGGTGGCTGTCAGAGGTTCAAATATCCATTTCTGGAGCTGTCATAGTCTTGTCCACTTTCCAAAGGCATTAACTTTATGAAAGAAAGTGACTTTATCTGTTTTAAGTATATAATGCAGTTTTTTCTCAAATAACTAAGTTACACTAATATTTTCATTTTGGAAAAATACATCTACTTTGGGATGTAAAATAACATATTCTTTGCATTAAACATGCTAAGTAACTGCCTAAGATAAAAAAAATTCTTAAAAAGATAAATGTCAAATGTTCTAAATTTATGCTAACCACTTTATCCTCTTTATGTAAATTTTAAAGGTTTTATTAAGGTTTACTAAAATGGCATAGTAAAATTCTCATCACTTTTTAAGTAAAAATAATTTAAAAATTAATGGCCTTTAAACTTTTTTTTTGTATTTTATGGTATTAAAGGAAAATATAAAGTGCAAAAGTGAAATGCAATATTTTGTTACATACAAGAATGAAAATCTTTTACCTATCCTGACAATTATTGTTATCCACTGTAGTATATAAAAGTCTATAAAGTCACTGCCAATACTGAATTATTAAATATTGAACCATTGCTCACAGGAGAAATACAGTTAGGCTCCTGCCAGCTTCTGGTAACATTTTCATAGACTGATCAATATAGAACTTTTCTTGTTTTGTTTTTTTTCCTATCTATTACACAATCTTTTAGAATGTGTATTTTGGTTTAGTGATGACATATAATATATGACGTTGATTCATAGAAATTAAATTCACAACCAACAGCAGAAAAGCTCATGAATGAATGAAGTTTGTCTAACATATTTTTCCATACCACCCATCACCGTCTTAAGAACAGCAGCCCTTCATGCTGTGCGTGGGGGTCATTTTAAGAAGCAAACCACCAACAAAATCCACAAAATGAGAAAAATGTCATATGCTAAATAGACCATGAACAGTGTGCTTGTTTACCGCATCCCAGCTGCAAAAAGAAGGAGGAACACCTCCTTGCTCAGCCTCTGCTGGGAAGGTGGTCACTGCTTGGGTCCAGTGTTTTGCACTGCCTTTGACCTCAAGTAACCACCCTGAGGGAAGCACCCTGAGTATGCTAGAGGTAACAAAGAAACTTTAGCAAGCAAGTGATTTCTAAGTAGAGAACCCACAAATAGTGAAGATCGGATGTATGCTGCCAAAGTATATTAAGAACACAGACTATGAAGAGAAGAAAATATTTTTTATCAGCTCCAGCTTTATTTATCAATATAAGATTTCAAACTATGTATCCAGAAGGTCCTGTTGAATTAAGAATGAAGATGTTTAAAAATGTGTAGTCTCTGCTGCAGCATGTTTATACTCTGTGGTTGGGTTAAGCCAAGTGCATACATTCTTCAATTCAAGGAAGGTAATGACATGACATATTTGTGTGTGTGCATGCGTGCATACTAAGTCTCTTCAGTTGTGTCCTGACTCTTTGTGACCCTACGAGCTGTGGCCTGCCAGGCTCCTCTGTCCATGGGATTCTCCAGGCAAGAATACTGGAGTGGGTTGCCATGCCCTTCTCCAGGGGATTTTCCTGACCCAGAGATCAAACCAGTATCTTTAATCTCCTGCATTGGCAGGCGAGTTCTTTACTAGTGCCACCTGGGAAGCCTGACATAGTGTAGGGAAGCAAAACTTGCCATCCCAATCACCTCTGTGGCATGTGGATTATTGCAACTGTAAAAGTCAAGGTCAACAAGTTTCTCCCTGGAATTTGGACCTTCCCTCTAACTGTCCAAAACAATGCAGATAGAAAGCCTGTTTCCAGCACAGAGTTATCATCAGAAATATCTGAAAAGAATATGGGCTAAGTTAGGGAGAGGGAATTCTGCAGAGCCGGAGATCAGTTTACACTGTTCCATTGTCTCTGCGTGACCCAGCAGACATTTATTTACCAAACATTTGCATTCTGTCTCCATGGGAACTGCCTTCCTCCCTTTCGAAGTCCCAGATCACTACCCCCAATATCCTGTTTTGTCTTCAGCTGAAGATAATCTTTAAAGTGAAGGCTTTGGTTATTTTGGTGAATTTGTTCTCTTGGGTCTCTCGCAAGTCTATATGTTATTAAATTTTTGTCTGATTTTTTTTTCCTGTTAATCTGTCTCATGTCTATTTTATTCCTTAGAACAGCCAGAAGAACCCAAAGGGTAGAGGAAAATTTATTTTTTCCAGACAGGAGGTACCTGAGAAAACCTGAGAGGGCAGAGAAGAAGAGTCTCCTTTAAATGGAAGAAGGGGAGGTCTATATTAAAGGGATATTTCAAGAAGTGTAAATTTAATTTACATCTTAAAATATTAAGAGATAGGTATTAGGGTCACATGAAATTAAAGGTATTACAGCCAGATGAAATAGCAACGGAAACAACTGGTGACTAATTCTTGGTGGAATGTGTAGTGTACTGGACGGAAAAATGGTATAGCAGGCTTGAAAACAATTTGAAAGTATAAATAGTAAGAACTGGAATTCCTAATTAATATCTATATGTCAATTAGAAATATTAGTTAAAAATGCATCTCAAACCTTTCAACATCTATCTAACCCAGCATTTCCTCCTCCTCAATAGTTCAGCCCCTTCTCATCTTTCACAGAAACAATTTAAAATTCCTTCTAATTTGAGGCCTTGCTTCCACTCTGTTCCCTCTCATATATTTTTATTATTGAAATACATCACATATGATTCACACTTCTACAATGCACAGTTCAGTGAGTTTTAGAAAACTCACAAAGTTGGCCAACTATCAGAACTTTCTAATTCCAGAATGTTGTCATCACCCCAAAATGAAAATTTGTGCCATTAGCAGGCATTCTCTAACTCTCCTACTCTTCAGATTCTGGCAAGATAATTTGTTTTCTGTCTCTGTAAATTGGCCTATTAGAACATCTCATGTAAATGGAATCATATGATATGTGGCCTTTCATGTCTGGCTTCTTTTGAGGTCAGTTCACGTTGTAATGAATATCAGTAATTCAATCTGTTTGATTACTGAATAATAATCAATTTCAAGGGGATATCACAAGTTGTTCATTCATCATTTAATGGACATTTAGGTTGTTTTCTCTTTTTGGCTATTATGAATAATACAACTGTAAACATTAGTACATGTGTTTGTTTGTTTGAGGACATTTTCTATTCTATTTTCTATTCTATTGGGTAAATACCTAAGAAGAGAATCACTGGGTAATAAGATAACTCTATGTTTAAATTTTGAGAAACATCTGCATTTCTGACTTTCAATTTGTTAAAATGGTAAACAGGTAAGGATCCGAGGCAGTACCTTTATTCCACAGTGTTAACCTGCCTGTGACACAAAGCTACCTTGGAGACTGTTTCAGTCGTTAAGTGTAAGCTGTGTTTCATTGAGGCTACCACAAAACTGCTGAAAGACTGCATCGTTGATTTTATAAGGGGCTTGGTTTAATCAGCTCTGCAGTGGTGAAAGCAGGCTTGTTTCTGTCACTGACTACATTGGCTACCTATTGTACTAGGAGGATAATACTACTGTTTTGTACCTAAACAGGTATGTTACAATGTCAAAATATTCCTAGAAACAGAGAGGGGATAAAGTGCATTATTTTTCTATATGCCTTGTTGGATAGAATTTGCTATTATGGATACATTCTTTTCTAATCATTCAGTTTGTGTTGCTCTTCATGAGTGATTCCTAAAGAATACTCTTTTTGGGGAGGATACATTTAAGTCTTTTAAGAACTTTTTATTTTGATACTGTATGTGCTGCCTTAATTTTAGTGTAAAAGTTTATTCTTTAAAATCTTTATGATCAATGTATTTGGTCTTTTGCCTTTAACAGTTCCACAATATGTATGACCAACTCTATACATCACTTATTTATTAATCAAGTTGTTAAAATTTTAAATTCATATTTAATAAATAAATTTCTCAAGATTATAATGTTGTTTCACTAGGCATAAATTTGCCATTTCATGCCTCTTTTAAAGATAAAACCAGGGGGTTTCCCTGGTGGTCCAGTGGCTAAGACTCTAGCTCCCAATTCAGGGAGCTGGGAGTTCTATTCCTGGTCAGGGTACTAGATCCCACATGCCACAACTAACACCTGCACAACCAAATAAATAAATAAATGAATATTTAAAAAAAAATAAAGATAAAACCATAAAGAAATATTTAACATTTTATAGCATTATTTTGTCAAAAAATTTATTTCAGGTTAAATAGATAAAATATCAATGTAAATATGCAATGAATCTTTAATGTAAGATAGTTTAAAAATAATGTTAATTTTTATCTTATGCTTATTAGCACTTTATATTTTCTACTTTGTGAATGTTCAGTTCATTGAGATTTTAGGAAACAGAATCCTAGTTAAGAGGGAGAGACTTCACAATATGGGATTTGAAACAATAATGTCAAGAAATTTTCATTGAATGAACTACCTCCCTGGAGAGTTTTCAAAAGTACTTTGAAGAAATAGTCCAGGAAGATAAAGCACCTGACTAGTGTTATATGAAAAGTGAAAAGAGAAAAGCACCACATATTTTAAAACTTACTTTATCAAATATAAAAGTTAGTTGTTCATTAATTTTATCAGAAAAATATACAAGGAACATCTACTATAAACCAAAAAGTCTTTTAGATGACAGAAACTGGTTCAACTGTATTGAAAAACACTGGTGCAATGTATGCCCCTGTGGAATTTTACATTTATGTATCATTATTTATTAATTTTACTTTATGTATCATACTATAGTAATCTATATCAATACATAATTGCATATTATGATATAGAATATGCATGGCTATGAGAATATTCATATATAGAATTTAATGGGGAATTTATATGGATTGAGGGACCAGAAAATGCCACTCTTTAGAAGTAACATTTTATCTGAAAGGAAGATGAATAGGAGCTTACCTGATAAATATTTTGCAAATATTTACATTTGAAGCAGAAAAGAACACAGTAACTGAAGGAAAGAAAAAGATACAAGAGAAAGAAGGTAGTAAGAGAAAGGCAGTCTAGTAAAGACACTTGCTAAGGAGTTTGCATTGGTCACAGGTTAGAAAAAGAAGTACTAAGGTTTCAGTTCAGTTCAGTCGCTCAGTCATGTCTGACTCTTTGCAACCCCATGGACTGCAGCACGCCAGGCCTCCCTGCCCATCACCAGCTCCCCGAGTTTACTCAAACTCATGTCCACTGAGTCGGTGATGCCATCCAACCATCTCATCCTCTGTCGTCCCCTTCTCCTCTTGCCTTCAATCTTTCCCAGCATCAGGATATTTTCAAATGAATCAGTTCTTCATATCAGGAGGCCAAAGTATTGGAGTTTTAGCTTCAGCATCAGTCCTTCCAATGAACACCCAGGACTGATCTCCTTTAGAATGGACTGGTTGGATCTCCTTGCAGTCCAAGGGACTTTCAAGAGTCTTCTCCAACACCACAGTTCAAAAGCATCAATTCTTTGGCACTCTGCTTTCTTCAGAGTCCAACTCTCACATCCATACATGACCACTGGAAAAACCATAGCCTTGACTAGATGGACCTTTGTTGTCAAAGTAATGTCTCTGCTTTTTAATATGCTACTAAGGTTTAGGAGGGAGTAACATCATGTGATGAGTGATTTTTTTAAATTTTATTTTATAAGTAACGATAGAAATAATGAAGAGACTATAGTATGGATAGTTGACATGATAGAAAACATAGCAGCTAATTAGTTATCTATTCACTGTGTCTCAACACTGAGAAATAATGGTTGTAAAACTATCATCTCTAAGCTTCAAGGTAGCCCTTCTAATCAACATTACATGATTCTGGTGCTAGGACTACCTTTTCCCTTCTCAATGGTTTTCTGTAAATTTCTGTCAATAGTACCAGAGGTGCCTACTCTTCCCATCTGCATCACCTGGATTAGTAGGCGCTTCTTTCATGCAACTGTAGCTGGTTCCAGCAGTGGTTAGCTGCAGTGTCCAAATTCTTTACATATTCACAAAACCAGCTTCACTGGCTTCTTTCAAGGGACCGAAGCTGTGCCCTCTCCTTCACTGTTTGAGTTTCATCTCTGCAGGCTCCTCCTCTGAGCTTCCAGGGTCACCTCTCCAGCTGGACTATAGCTCCTCTGCAGAGTTCTACTTCTCTGGGACCCTACCTCTAAACTTTAGCTTCTGATAACCACATCTCCTTCTCATTTTCAGCTTAGGGTGAGAGATACTCTCTGTACTTATTATTTCTGTGATACTTTAGTATCTCCATTTAGCTTTTATAATCCTCCAAGTCCCCCTATTTAACCTATTTTATATATTAAATACTCTTTGTTAGAATAAATCCAATGCCAAAAAAATTCATTATGTAAAACTGTCCTATATATTGTAGGATATTATAATTTTTGTTATCCCTATAAGATAATTTCCTTACCACTACCAATACACAGCCATAACCAAAACAGTCCCACACAGTCTAATCTTTCTTCCAGGGGTTTAGATACAATCACATAATGGAAGGAAGAAGCAGAGGAGTAGACAGATTTAAGGAAGAATTTAGAGGTTTCTGCCATGAGCCACTAAGTGTTATAAAGGTGTGTCAACTCCTGAGAAAGAGAAGTTAGAATAAGAAATACACTTAGAAATGGGGAAAATAGTAAACTTTTTAGATGTTATTTTTAGCAAATACTCTGTAATACCCATGGAAAAATTTCAAATGCTGACAACATTTAAATAGTAGTTACAGAACTCAGAAGTAAGGCCCTCACTGTTAGAAAACATTTAGAATCTGTTGGCATAAAATTAACAGTCAAGCCTTAGGAATGCATACAATCCTCAAGAAAGGTTGTTAGATAATAAAAGATAGACCTGTTCTGTACATCTGTGTCTCTTTTTCTGTTTTGCATATAGGGTTATCGTTACCATCTTTCTAAATTCCATATATATGTGTTAGTATACTGTATTGGTCTTTATCTTTCTGGCTTACTTCTGTGTAATGGGCTCCAGTTTCATCCATCATCCAACTAATAAAAATAAATGGGGGAAAAAAAAAAGGTAGACCTACATTAAGGGATACATTCATGAGTCAGGTAGAAAAGTCATCAAGAAAGTTGGAACTGGAAGCCAGAGAGAGAGCCAAAACAGAGAAAATAAAAACACGTTTAAAAATCTAAGTGTTATACCATGGGAGCTAAGAAAAGAACGTTTAAAGGAGTAAATGATCAAAAGATGTAGAATACTGCTAAGAAATCAAGTAAGATGTAAAAGTTAATCCTTTGGTAGCCTAGAGGGAGCAACCACAGGGATGTTTAGTTGGAGTGACTGGACTTGGAGGAGCTGGAAGAGCAACTAGAGGAAATTCAGAAATGAATAATACAACAATAATAAAGGGTGTTTATGCTTTGTTACTATGGCCAGCCTCTCTGAATCTGTGAAGTAGTTCAGACATCTTGAATCTTTAAATAAATAAATTAAAAAAAAAAAAAAAGAAAACTAAAAAAAAAACAACAAAACAAAAGTTGTCTTTCATAACATGAGTTGTTATAGTAGATCCAGGATAAATAGGTTGGGATAAAGGTTCTCACGACCAGTATTCCCAAACACTCTATAATTATTTTTTTGTAAAAAAAGATCTTAAAAAAATATAAAATTTAAAACAGCAAAAATATGGGCTCTGTAACAACCTAGGGTGATGGGAAAGGGTGGAAGGTGTGAGGGAGGTTCAAGAGAGAGGGGCATATGTATTTCTATGGCTGATTCACGTTGAGGTATGGCAGAAACCAACACAATATTGTAAAGCAATTATCTTTCAATTAAAAATAAATAAATTTTTAAAACTTTAATAAACAATAAAAGTGAAGAAATAAAAAAAGCTGCAGTGAAAAAAGTATACTTTTTCAAACATATTAAAACTATTGAAAGTTTGTTTAATATTCAATTTTCACATCATTGGTGTGGGTTTATTCATGATGAATATTTTTACTTTAAATATAACACTAATGTTACTAAGGATTACAATAGAAAAGTTGTACAACTTGAAATGTAAAGTGAAGTCACTGATATTCATTCAAGTGCATTTTTTTATAGTACTGTCTGTAATAAAAAGAAAGATGAAATTTGCAATAGACATGCTCCAATAAATATCAGTGAAATTACCTCATAAAAGTTTGCAGAGTGTCTATGACCTAATGTGTGAGTGTAAATTATTCCAGATAATTTTAAAACTTTAATTACAACTTTGAGACAAGTTATTCTTTCAGATCAACTTAATACCATCACATTAAAGGAAACATCTCTTGCTCTTTTTAATAGTTTATTTAGATCTAGAAAATATCTTAGATTTTAACAAAATATAGATCATGACTCCACAATTTAATTTGGCAAAAATTTTGCAATGATTCATATACAGAAGGAGATAAATAATGATTGGATTACAACCACAACTTCTTATTCATTTATATACTGAGACTAGCACTGTTACCTAAAATGTAACAAAAATGGAGTTGAGTCTTAGACATGTCTGAAATGGGATTATTATTTTTCTTTTATAATTATAGAGACAGACAATTACTTGATTCTATATGAAATTCATTTGTTCATCACAGACTGATTGTTGCTGTTTATATATTCTTACTGGACAGGATATTGTTCCATCTGAATGTAAATATAGACAGAGTTCTTAGTAAAGAGTTCAGAAGAAAATTTCTTATGTTTGTAGCTCTTCTGAATCTGAATAGAAAAGTAGAGTTGATATGATTAAATTTACACTATTTTCTAAAGTAAGAACCAAAGAGCCTCTTGATGGACGTGAAAGAGGAGAGTGAAAAAGTTGGCTTAAAACTCAACATTTAGAAAACTAAGATCATGGTATTTGGTCACATCACTTCATGACAAATAGATGGGGAAACAGTGACAGACTTTTTTGGGGGGGCTCCAAAATCACTGCAAGTGGTGACTGCAGCCATGAAATTAAAAGACTCTTGTTCCTTGGAGGATAAGTTATGACCAACCTAGACCATGTATTTAAAAACAGAGACATTAATTTGCTAACAAATGTCCCTTTAGTCAAAGCTATGGTTTTTCCAGTGGTCCTGTAGGGATGTAAGTGTTGGACTATAAAGAAAGCTGAGCACTGAAGAATTGAAGCTTCTTAACTGTGGTGTTGGAGAACACTCTTGAGAGTCCCTTGGACTGCAAGGAGATCCAACCAGTCCATCCTAAAGGAGATCAGTCCTGGGTGTTCATTGGAAGGACTGATGCTGAAGCTGAAGCTCCAATACTTTGTCCTCCTGATGCGAAGAACTGATTCACTTGAAAATGCCCTGATGCTGGGAAAGATTGAGGGCAGGAGGAGAAGGGGACAACAGAGGATGAGATGGTTCGATGGTATAACCGACTCAGTGGACATGAGTTTGAGTAAACTCGGGGAGCTGGCGAAAGACAGGGAGGCCTGTGGTGCTGTAGTCCATGGGGTTGCAAAGAGTTGGAAATGACTGAGCTACTGAACTGAACTGACTGATTTTCTAAAGTAAAAATAATTTTATCTGCCCATGTTGCTATATCAAAAGTCAATTCATTAGATGCACTATAATGATGCAGAAGAGTTTAGATGATATATTGTATTACCATATGATAGGAATTTTTTTTCCTGTTTTTAAAACACTGTATAACTAGAGATTAGATGAGATCATTCTTCCAGAAGACTTTTTTTTTAAGAATGTATTTTGTATTAATTAGATATTGTCACCCTGCTTATTTAACATATATGCAGAGCACATCATGTGAAATGTCAGGCTGGATGAAGCATAAGCTGGAATCAAGATTGCTGGGAGAAATATCAACAGCATCAGATATGCAGATGATACCACTGTAAAGGCAGAAAGTGAAAAGGAAATAAAGAGCTTATTTATGAGGATGAAAGAGAAGAGTGAGAAAGCTGGGTTGAAACTCAACATTAAAAAAACTAAGATCATGGCATCCAGTCCCATCACTTCATGGCAGATAGATGGGGAAAAAGTGGAAGCAGTTACACATTTTATTTTCTTGGCCTCCAAAATCACTGTAGATAGTGACTACACCCATGAAATTAAAAACACTTGCTCATTGGAAGAAAATTAAAGAGCAGAGACATCACTTTGCCAACAAAAGTTCATATAGTCAAAACTATGATTTTTCCAGTAGTCATGTATGGATGCGAAAGTTGCATCATAAAGACTGAGTGCCGAAGAACCGATGATTTTGAATTGTAGCGCTGGAGAAGACATTTGAGAGTCCCTTGGACTGCAAGGAGATCAAACCAGTCAATCCTAAAGGAAATCAACCCTGAATATTTGTTGGATGCTGAGGCTGAATCTCCAATACTTTGGCCACCTAATGTAAAGAGCAACTCATGGGAAAATATACTTATGCTGGGAAATATTGAAGGCAAATATTGAAGGAGAAGTGGGATGGAAGAGGAAAAAATAGTTAGTAGTATCACCAACTCAGAGCACATGAATTTGTGCAAACTCCAGGGAGATAGTGAAGGACTGGGAAGCCTGGAATACTGCAGTCCATGGTGTCCTAAAGAGTCAGACACAACTTAGCAACTAAACAACAACAGCAAAGAATGCAAATAGCAAAGAGTATGTTTAATGAAAATATGATCATTATTCCTGGAAATGTGTAGTCAGGAAGGAATATGCATAATATGGTATATTTGAAACAGTAAATGAGATGTTTATAAAGTGAAATGAGAGGCTTGGGGAAAGATTATGCCTAACTTAATAAGCAATATGGGCTTCCCAGGTGGTTTAATGGTAAAGAATTGCCTGCAATACAGAAGGCGCAAGTTTGATTCCTGGGCCAGGAAGATCCCCTGGAGAAGGAAATGGGAACCCACTCCAGTATTCTTGCCTGGGACATCCCAAGGACTAAGGAGGCTGTCAGGCTACAGTCCATGGGGTCCCAGAGAATCAGTCATGATTAAGTAACTGAATATCACCACTACCACCAATAAGCAATGTAGAATTTAGGTAAAAACTGAAGGGCATTTTTTTCTGATAAAACTAAAGAATATTTTCCTGATAATATTATGAACATCCTGATAATATGCATTTGAATAAGACCAGCAATAATAAATAAGATTGATTAGTATGAGTGAACATACTTAGGATCAGGCTTCAAATGTTTTGAGAAATTTTCACAATTGCAAAAATTGACTTCTCTTTAAATATTTATCAGTAAGAAGTGAGATCAAGAGGAGCGCATGAGTTATTACCAAAAATAAGTGAAAACATGCAGTAATATGTTGAGAAGGGAAGCCAGAACAAAAGGAAAATATTCAGATGGAGTTAAATTTTTATTTTTATTTTTCATTTATTTATATTAGTTGGAGGCTAATTACTTTACAATATTGTAGTGGTTTTTGACATACATTGACATGAATCAGCCATGGATTTACATGTGTTCCCCATCCCGATCCCCCTCCCTCCTCCCTCCCCATCTTATCCCTCTGGGTCATCCTAGTGCCCCAGCCCTGAGCTCTTGTCTCATGCATCAAACCTGGACTGGCGATCTGTTTCACAATTGATAATATACATGTTTCAGTGCTATTCTCTCAGATCATCCCACCCTCGCCTTCTCCCACAGGATCCAAAAGTCTGCTCTATACATCTGTGACCCCTTTTCTGTCTTGCATATAGGGTTATCATTACCATCTTTCTAAATTCCATATATATGTGTTAGTATACTGTATTGGTGTTTTTCTTTCTGGCTTACTTCACTCTATATAATGGGCTCCAGTTTCATCATTTCCTTAGAACAGATTCAAATGTATTCTTTTTAATGGCTGAGTAATATTCCATTGTGTATATGTACCACAGCTTTCTTATCCATTCGTCTGCTGATGGGCATCTAGGTTGCTTCCATGTCCTGGCTATTATAAACAGTGCTGTGATGAACATTGGGGTGCACGTGTCTCTTTCAGATCTGGTTTCCTCAGTGTGTATGCCCAGGAGTGGGATTGCTGGGTCATATGGCAGTTCTATTTCCAGTTTTTTAAGGAATCTCCCCACTGTTCTCCACAGTGGCCGTACTAGTTTGCACTCCCACCAACAGTGTAAGAGGGTTCCCTTTTCTCCACACCCTCTCCAGCATTTATTGCTTGTAGACTTTTGGATAGCAGCCATTCTGACTGGCATGAAATGATACCTCATTGTGGTTTTGATTTGTATTTCTCTCACAATGAGTGATGAGCATCTTTTCATGTGTTTGTGTTGAGAAAGAAGAATGGAACTGGAGGAATCAACCTGCCTGACTTTAGGCTCTACTACAAAGCACAGTCATCTAGACAGTATGGTACTGGCACAAAGACAGAAATATAGATCAGTGGAACAAAATAGAAAGCCCAGAGATTAATCCACGTACCTATGGACACCTTATCTTCAACAAAGGAAGCAAGAATATACAATGGAGAAAAGACAACCTCTTTAACAAGTGGTGCTGGGAAAACTGGTCAACCACTTGTAAAAGAATGAAACTAGAACACTTTCTAACACCATACACAAAAATAAACTCAAAATGGATTAAAGATCTAAATGTAAGACCAAAAACTATAAAACTCCTAGAGGAAAACATAGGCAAAACACTCTCTGACATAAATCACAGCAGGATCCTCTATGACCCACCTCCCAGAATTTTGGAAATAAAAGCAAAAATAAACAAATGGGACCTAATGAAACTTAATAGCTTTTGCACAACGAAGGAAACTATAAGCAAGGTGAAAAGACAGCCTTCAGAATGAGAGAAAATAATAGCAAAGGAAGCAACAGACAAAGGATTAATCTCAAAAATATACAAGCAACTCCTGCAGCTCAATTCCAGAAAAACAAATGACCCAATCAAAAAATGGGCCAAAGAACTAAACAGACATTTCTCCCAAGAAGACATACAGATGGCTAACAAACACATGGAGTTAAATTTTAAGAAGACAAATATAAGGTGTATCTGTAAGCAGAAATCAATAGTGCGGGACCTTGGAACACTAGGTTCAGAATTTAAACCTATTGTTTTTGTCCAGTTTTAGTAAGGTATTAGTTCAGGTTGAAATCAGAAATACAACATGGCAAAGAGGAGTTTTAGAATTAATCCAGTGATGACTAAGAAAATTCTATTGCTATTTACAACAAAGGAGAATTAAAATATTGATGCTCATGGACTATGAACACAGTGTGGAACAGACAAGATTAACAAGTAAAAATTTAGAGTGCATTAAAGTTGGAAGTCAATACTGAGAGCCCTGCTAGCTTTTTCATGCATGGGCTTGATAATTATATACTCTGAGATTGTCACAGAGCAAATAGGTTCAGAAATTTTAAAAAGAATAGACTGTTGCTTCAAGGGAAATTTTCTAGGAGAGTTGTCAAAATAAATAAGAAAATCATAATCCCACACACAAAAGTGTGTTTGTTTCCTTGGCACAGAGATGATATACAAACAATGAAATAGCTACATGTATCTGTCATTCTTGACTGATAACTTGTTCCACTTACTTGGATTCCTACTCACATCTTAGGTTTTTCATTCTATTGGGGCTTTGACTATATCACTATTCAATTTTGATAATAAATAGAATGTGTATATTGCTCTACATAGTCAAGTGTCTGTAGACTCTTTCCTATGTTCTTTGATTTTCATCTTTTATTACTTTATTATTTTAGTTATTTTTTTTTTTTACATTTCATTGGTGAAGAGAAAAAAACGTGGTCATTAAGAAAGTCAAATCAGCTATCTGCAGTATTAACTAACTACATGTTTGAGTACTTTAAAAATACAAAAACTCCGATTAACCATACTATTTCTACTCTTTTAAATCTTTGTTTAAAAGAAGTCTACAGAAATTTTATACAGCAAATATACTTAAGAAGATATATAAGTAGTCAGTTATTGGACTTAATATATTTGTGAGTATATCACAAAATTCAGAGGAAACAGAGACTAAATACTCAAATAGCAAAGTTGCTGATTTGTAACTTATTGTTGAATGGATTAAAAACAATACATCTCTTTTTAGAAAACTCAGCCGCTATATGTATATATGTATTTATGTACATATATATGTATATACATAAATTTAAAAGGATGTTGTAGAATTCATAACATTTAAGCTACAAATATTTCAGCATGTGTTTTCTAAGCATAAGCTTATTTTTCTGCATAGATACATATACCGTGTGTGTGTGTGTGTGTGTGTGTGTGTGTATACTCAGTTACTCGGTCCTGTCTGACTGTGACACCATGGAGTGTAGCCCATGGGGCTTCCCACGTGGTGCTCCTGCTAAAGTACCTGCCTGCCAATGCAGGAGACATAAGAGACACTCCTTCAATCTCCAAGTCTGGACGGTCCCCTGGAGAAGAAAACAGCAACCCACTCCAGTATTCTTGCCTGGAGAATCCCATGGACAGAGGAGCCTTGAGGGCTACAGTCCAGAGGGTCGCAAAGAGTCAGACACAACTGAAGTGACTTAGCATGCAAGCCCAGACTGTAGCCTGTCGGGCTCCTCTATCCTTAGGACTTCCCAGGCAAGAATACAGGAGTGGGTTGCCATTTCCTACTCCAGGGGACTTTCCTGACCTAGGGATTGAATCTGTGTCTCTTGTGTCGCCTGCATTGGCAGGATTCTTTACCACTGAGCCACCTGGGAAACCTTAAAATATACCATATACCTACTTCATATATACATTATCATATATAAGGAGATTACCTATAATTCTATGGAAATTAACAATGATATTGGAATATAATTTAGATTATATGCTCAAATCAGCCTTAAATGCCTTTTATAGCAACAGCTGCTGCTGCTGTTTCTCCTCCTTCTCGTTCATTACTTCTCGTCCTACTTTTCTAAAGCCTAAGCCGAACAAGATATGCCCACTGTGTTTGTTGTTAATTATTTTTAATGTCTTTTGATCTAGATCAGTCCCTCTAGTCATCTGTTTCTAAATAGTACTAATTTATTTGAAAGCTAGACTGAGTACCTTGAAGTATAGTCCACATTCAGGATTTGTCAGATTGTTTCCTCATGACTGAATACAAATTGAAGAGTTCTGTGTGGCAAGGACACTTCTTGAGGCACAAAGACATTAGAGAAGTTTTACCTCTATTGGTGATGATAAATTAGGTCACTTAGATGAGACTTTGAATAACAGGTCTCCATTGATTCTGAATATTTCCTCCCATGTATTACTAAGTAATCTCTCAAGTGATACAGTTATAATCATGAAATAACATTTCCTCTAACATTCCTTTCAAAGATTTTAGCATCTAGTGGTGACTCTGGCTAAAATTAGTTTTATGGCAAGGGATTTCAAAATGGTTATTTTCTAATTTAACATTTTCTACACTTAGTAGCCAGCAGGGTTTTTTTTTTTAACTTTTGTTTTTGTTTCTTCTCCTCCCTCTCTCTTACACTTAAAACTTACTATGTTCTTATAATATCTTTGATTAGATTTAGTGTGCTGTGATAAATTTTCATTATTTTTATCATGTCAGATCTCAAACTTGGACATTAGTGGTTTTTTCAAACCACCTCCTGTGACTGTATGACCATAGCAATTGCATGTATTGTTGGTTGAAGAACATTTCCAACGGACATTTAAGTTTCAATTCAAATTAATAGAAATAGAGAGTTGACATGAGATTATGTACACTAATTTTATTACTGAATGGTCCACCACATGTGGTCAAGTAGGTAATATTTCAGTCCAACAACTTGTGTCAGAGATTTTGCAAAGAGGAGTTAGTATTTGAGGGACAGTCACCATAAGTGGATATTCAATCTCCTCTGTGCATTTCTGAAACCTTCCTTAATTTATGTTTTCAGTTTATTTTAATGTTGAAATATGTTTCTGAAGTTTCCAGCAATAGCAGTAGTATGATTGTTGCAGGCATTAATGGAAGATTTAAAGGTTAATTGCAATGAACTAAATTGAACAAAGGCTTTGGAATCCCACAGCAAACTCCACTGAGAACCACTGTTATGAAAAGTTTATGTCTGTTCGATAAGAAATCAAAACAGTCCCTGGACGCTAAGGAGCTCCAAGAACTTGAGTTCCAAAGAAATTTCTGGTTCAGGTCCAAGTGAAGTTTCTCTTTTTTGTGGAACCAGTTATTTTGCTTGAGTTTTTTCCTACAAATATATAACACTCTCCAATCTTTTCCACACACACAGTTCTTTAAAATGTAAAATAATTAAATAGAATAGTATGATGCCAACCTTATAAGTGTGCTTTACCACAAACTACAAAGTTATCTTATTTTGCCAAAGTTAATCTGTGTGTGTGTGTTGTGTTTGTCAGTCTGCCTCAGAAAAACTGGTTTGGTATTCATGCTCTAGCAAATCTTTTTCTGGCTAGTGGCTTTAAGCTTTCTTTCTCCACACCCCCGCCCCTTGCCCCCGCAAGACACCTGGAGAGTGTCATTTTCATATATTACCTTATTTGTTTGAAAAACAAATTAGGTTCTGCTATTTTACATAAACTGAAGGAGTGGTAGGAAAATCAAGTTTCCAGATTCTGTTACTTAAATTGTTTTTCAATAATATTTTCTAATTTTCTTAGCACATTTAGTTATTTCCCCCAGTAAATGTGCATACTTTGTTGTGAATTGTTTCAGAATTTACATCGTTGACTAAATATACGTTTAAAATTGTAGTGACTGCTACTTTCACAGTAGTAAATTTAGTTATCTGTACTTCTCTTAAAACTTTCAAAGAGTAATTCAATTTTGATTGGGTATATTTTTGTAAATGATACAAATAATTTTCTCTATTTAATTATTATGTCAAATTTAATGTTAATTTAATGTTGATTGTAAACCTAAGAATATTTATAAGGTATTATTTTATTGATATTATTTGGGTAGTTCCAAAATAAGCCTTATATATAATAAAGTCATATTCTGAATATACCGAAGTATTAGACACGTCAATTTTTATTACTAACATTTCTTCACAGTATATATTGTTTTGAACATTGATATTGATATACCTACAAGTCTTAAATTTCTGAACTGCTGTAAGCCAAAGCAAGTTCTTGGTTACCCAGCATGTTGATAAAAGATTGGTATGAGATTTTCATGGCAGGAGGAGAAGGAGGTGACAGAGGATGAGATGGCTGGATGGCATCACCAACTGAAAAAGGGTTTGCGCAAACTCTGGGAGACAGTGAAGGACAGGGAAGCCTCGCGTGCTGCAGTCTTTGGGGTCACAAAGAGTTAGACACAACTTGGCGACTGAACAACAACTTCAGCGAGATTTTCAAAGTGGTGTTAATCACTGGGGCTTCCCAGGTGGCTCAGTGGTAATACAGGAGACAGGGATGGGATCAGGTTAAATCCCTGAGTCGGGAAGATCTGCTGGAGAAGGAGATGGCAACCCACTCCAGTATTCTCATTAGGAAAGACAAGAATGTCCTCTCGTGGACAGAGGAGCCTGCTGGGATACTGTCCATGGGGTTGCGAAAGAGTCAGACACAACTTTGTGACTAAATGACAATCAAATCATTATTTTTTGCACTTAATAGTCGATAAGTCCCAACTGTATTAAAACAAAAGAATGATGTAAGACGATATCTATGTCACAGGTGGAAAACTGTCTGACTTTCCCTACTGAACCCTTTTCTTTCACTATTCTAGATGCCTCCATAGAACCAAGACCTTTCAGAATGAAATTAGGAAAACAAGAGTGCTATAAACTTAATTGTACAAACTTCTGCCATATATAATCTACCACTTTAGAAATATTATTGGTCTAGATATAAAAGAGCTAAAATGTGAAATTACAGTAAAAACAAAATAATTTTAAAAGTTATTAAAATGTCCAGAATTCTTGTAGAGTAATTATATAAAAGAGTTTGTGAGAGTATATCTTGGGTATTTAATAAAGAGACAAGTCTGTTTCTACATTTTCTTAGTATATTGCCAAAGTCTGTGCTTCTTTTAGATTTATAGAAGATAGACATTATCAGGGGAATTTTTAAACATATATTAGAACTATTTCTTTTGAGTTAGAAATAGTCAAACGTTATTCACTTTACTAGATATGGCACCTTGATATTAGTTTAGTCAATTTTGCTTAGAAAGTATCTCATATTTCAGTTTGACAGAAACAAAATTTGCTTACTTTCCTTAAGTTTTGACTATTTAAAGCTACTTCAGAAATTATTTTTTAAACTTTAAATATAATTGTGTAAAAATAGAGATTCAACATACACACAGATATAATTTTCCTCTTTCCTTATATTTCTTGAATATTTTGCAGGAGTTAGACATAATTTGTCTGTTAATAAGCATAATCACCTGACTAGTTTTACCCTGCATAAACTTCATAGCAATGTTTTTTCTGTTTCTCTTGGCTAGTAACATCTTTCATGTTTCAACAAGTCTGGCCATATTTTGCTTTAGCTTTGAATTAAGTCCTATAAATTTGAAAGCAAAAAAAAATTATTTTTTTAAGGAAGAGAATGTAGATTCTTATCATATAATTTACAATCTTGATGGAACATTTTACATTATTTTTATGTTTTTTCTTTTTATGAAATATTATCAGAAATCTAAGTTATGCTATAAGATCATAACTTTCTTCTAAACCAAGCCTTTTTAAAATTAAAGATGCTCTGGCAGTAAAGCATAAGAAGTTGCTAAAATCCTTCAGAAGAATGAGAACTGAAGCCATTTCATTTCTTCTCTAATAGGATCACCCATTGCCAAAAGGATTTTTTATTTTAATGAAAACAACTTGCCTTTCCTTTGACTTGGATCACAAAGACACATAAAAATATACCCCTTACTCTTGTTTTTCTTCTTGGAGACACTCCTATTTTATTTTATTTTTGCAATGTGTTCCCATTCTTCCCTGCTGCCATTTTTACCAATTTATTTAATTCATTTCTAAAGGAATTTAATGCTAGACACAACTTGCTCATGAGTAGACACTCATTTTTTTAGAGTTATGCAAAATCCTGAGTAACTTTTCATATATAATGAAAGGGTGTCCAAGTGTATGTGATTTCTTGTACATACAAAGCCCCCTTTTCTTGACTACTCATGTGTTTCTGAATGTTACTGGTTACACAAGCTCAGGAGTTCTTCACGAATTCAATGCCATTCCTATTTCTTTAATTAATTTCACCTCTTTCTGTGGATCTTCATAATGCTTGCATAGCAGAATTATACATTTGCCTTTAGTAAACATTTTGCAATTTGTAGGAATACACCTATATCCATGAAGTCAAAAGTAAAATAATATAAAATACTAGCAAAATGATGTGATTTTTAGAAAGTATGTACTGAATATCTCTTTTTTACAGGATATTCATTTATTATTTCTTATTATTTCAAGTCAATGCATACATTTCCAATTATAGATGTTGGTTAAGGAAGGGCCCCCTGGCACAGAGAATATAATGGAAACACTGCTTTATCCAAATGTACTGCAGAGGTTCAAGACAAAGGGTGTCACTTTTATTGAAGATTATTTTGAGCTAAAGGCAATCAAGACTCTGTGGGTTCAAGAGAAAATATTGCCCGTCCCCGAAATACTTAATATAAATTGGGGGCTGTTTTTTAGAAGAGAGCCATTATCAAAGATAGATTTTTATCTATTGGCCCTATCTGAGTGACAGGGCAAACATCTGTTGTTCTTCTCACTGTGCTTTGCCCTTGGGAGCCCCAGGCTTCTACCCCACTCCTTAGCTCGTTCATGCGTTCTCAGTCACTCAGTCATGTCTCACTCTCTATCACCCCATGGACACAGCCCACCAGGCTCCTGGAACCATGGGATTTCCTAGCAAGAATACTGCAATGGGGTGCCATTTCCTCCTTCAGGGGTCTTCCTGACCCAGGGATTGAACTTGTGTCCCCTACATTTCCTGCACTGGCAGGCAGATTCTTTAGCGCTGACACACCAGGGAGGCCCCTTCCTTAGCTCAGGATGGGTTTTATGCCTCATTCTATTTTTCTGTCTCTGAATTTTCATTTATAATATACATCATTCCTGTATGTACAGAATTAATTTGATTTTCTCCTGCTAATCTATTTCAGGTGAATTTAAATCTTAGACCAGCCAGAAGAACCTAGAAGTGTAGAAGAACTGTTTCTTCCTCCTCAGTAATACTTCCCACAAGTATCAGCTACATAATTTGCAGCTCTCAGTGAAAAACAAAAACGCTGGAGCCCTTGACCATATAGCCTTTAAAATTCTTTAAGAGTAATACAATATAAAGCTTTTCTATTCTTCTGGATTTTCTTTCTTGACTGTCATTTTTTTTTTTTGCTATTTAATATTTTTTTAATAAAGAAAAGATAAAATTTTAAATGTAATAATTTGTTTACTGTTCATCTGCATATTATACCAGTTTTAAATGGAAATATAAGAGCATTTACCTGATCTGTAGAATCACTGAAATTACATAACTTGCATTTCAAAGCTCACACATGCATATGTATTTCTTTCTTACCCAAACAGTAAAAGCACTATGCAAAAACTAACTCAATTATCTTATTTAATTTATTCACATGTGAGCATTCTACTTATTCCCTATAATTCTGGCTTACTGATTAGTAAAGAATTGTAAGGAAAAAGAATATGAGTTACCCTATCTTTCTCTAACTTTCTGTGAGAAGCATTTTCAATTTCAATATTTGGTGTGGGAAGTAACATGAGTATGAAAAATCTTGGTGGATTTATGTGTCTTATAATGCAATTGTTTTTTTCCTATATTTTAAGAAAATGTTTTTCTAACAGAACATATACCTGTTAAGAGCTACCATGTCCATTTTTTTGTTATAAACAGAGCACACTCACTTTGTACTCACTGGTATCTCACTGAACTATTGTGTATTGTGTGCCCTCTGGAATTTGATGTTCTTGGGGCATCAAAAATGCTATACATAAACAGGTTGAAAGAACACCAGATATGAATATGGGGCCTATCTTTTCTGTCTGTACACTGGTGCACTGGTCCATTGGATTTCACTTCCAAGACACAAGTTAAAAAATAAAATTATCAAGAATTTCAAGGTGATATAGTGACCAAGTACAGAACCCTTTTGAGCTCAGGTTATTTTGCAATTGCAAATTAAAGCCAGCACAAACTAGTAAATAGCATTTTCTTTTATGTAAGGTCACCTGTTTTCATGAGCTCACATGTTCTCATTTCTTGGGCAGATCTTTTTTTAGAGAATAATTTTTTACATTATTATTTTAAGATCAAGATAATTGCGATAATTATCCATGACTTGTGCAGGAGAAAACATCTTTGAATATTACAATTAAATATTTTGATTTTTATCTCAAGGGGAAGTTAAATGCCATCCCCAAATCATCATCTCTTCCTGGTTCCATTGGATGCAGAGCCTCTTTTGTTTTGCTTTTCTTCTGGGAAACAAATGGCTCTCTGAAATGGACCCAACAGGCCTTTAAGGAAGTGGGACTTATGCATACCTCATCTTGGATAGACTCTGACTTTTTGACCACTGATTATCTTAACATAGGCATCCAGAACATCTGCCCATTGCTCCAGAAACTCAAATACTTTACTCAATCCTTACTCTAAAATAACCTAAGATTCTTTAGGAACAAGTATTTCCTAAATTGCATCAGAGTCAATCACAATTCCTGCCAGATAAGTTTAACAACCTTTAGTTTTTGTCCTTATCAGCCCCTGACTCCTCTTCCCCAGAACATTCTTTCAGTTTCTACTGAATCTGTGTCTCCCAAATTGCATGGCCTAAAACCCTAAATTCAGCTCTTTGTTCTTTGCAGCCTTGATACAGATTGCTGTTCAGTACTTCTTTTAATGCAAGGGAAGTAAACATTTGATTCTGAATTCTGAGACTAAAAAACATTCTTTTCTTCTTACATAAACTATAAAAAAATACATGTATTTTCAGTCTGTCCCCTACCTTGAACTTCAGGGTAATTAGGTGCAAAAATTGCTGAGTCTTTCTGGACTTCTGTCATTGAAATTGCCTCATTTTAATTGGTGTCCAACCCCTAACTGTTAGATGTGTTTAAGCTGCTATGTCAGTTATGATTCAATGAATGCCTTTCCATCTTCAGTATGTTGCTTACATACTGCTGTTCTTCTTCCTTCGTGGTTTTCTAACTTTAATTATTCCACTACTGCGGTTTTTGTCTTGTTTGAATGCAGGGCTTTTTTAAAAATGTTTTTATTTGTTTTGTATTTGTAATATGCCTTTTGACAATTGTCCTGAAGCCAAAATGTAAAAATATGAAAAATTTGTAAAGCCAAGTAGCTTTGGGCTTACTTCCTAACATTTCAGTGAATCACTGATGCTTTATTTCCGAGAAAAAAAAATGTGCTGGCAGCTTTTCTTTTTTGCATTAGAAAGCAAAGCACACAAAAATTCACACTAACAAAGTCTATTAGTTTGAATATCTTCAAAGGAAATTTCCAGTGACACTTAGACTTCAAGTGTTTTTCCTTGCAGTGACACTAGGATTTAAGCTATTGTAAACTCACATTGTTTTTCTTGAAATTTCTTTAAAGGGATCTTTTCCGTGTGATCAAATTATCTGATACAGATTAAATTAATAGGATCCACATCATTAATTTATCACAATATGCTAATAGGGATATCAGTCCTAGTTTTATTAAAGTTTCATCCCTGATTTTTAGTCCAGATACATTTTTAAATATATTGGGAATTTAGTCTTTATCCAGGCTCAATGCTTAGTGCAAATATACAGAGATACTGTAGTTATGGATTTACCAGTTTAGCTGGAGACATATGCTACAAACACATTTAACTTTGCTCTCAAAAATTATGTTCTTTTCCTTCAAATCTTTGTAGATTGTCTCCTCTCCTTTATTGTGTTTGGTTTTTTTTGGTTTTTTTTTTTTGTTTTTTGCTATCTTATTACTTTAAACTGCAGCTGGTTATCTCTAACCTCATTATCACGTGATGTTTACATTCTTCTCTATAATAAAGTAACTGAAACTCATATTCCTGATACAGGTAAGATTGTATGTCAGCATTTCTTTGAGCCTACTGATCCACCAAGAGCAATTACCTAGAACAATGTGTGTTAGTTACTCATCCCTGTCTGACTCTTTGTGACCCCATGGACTGTAGCCCACCAGGCTCCTCTGTCCTTGGAATTCCCCAAGCAAGAATACTGGAGTGGATTGCCATTCCCTTCTCTAGGGAATCTTCCTGACCCAGGGATCGAACCAAGGTCTCCTGCATTGCAGGCAGATTCTTTACCAGCTGAGCCACCAGAGCGGAGAAGGCAATGGCACCCCACTCCAGTATTCTTGCCTGGAGAACACCAGGGACGGAGGAGCCTGGTGAGCTACAGTCCATGGGGTCATGAAGAGTCAGACATGACTGAGCGACTTCACTTTCACTTTTCACTTTCATGCATTGGGGAAGGAAATGGCAACCCACTCCAGTGTTCTTGCCTGGAGAATCCCAGGGACGGGGGAGCCTGGTGGGCTGCCGTCTATGGGGTCGCACAGAGTCGGATACGACTGAAGTGACTTAGCAGCAGCAGCAGCAGCAGAGCCACTAGAGAAGCCCATACCTAGCACAGTAATAATCCTCAAAAGGCGTGGGTGTGGACAACCTCTTAGAAGGGGCTGTCAGGAAGCGGCAATTGAGGGCATTCATAGCACACATTTGTCCCAAGAGCTCATAGACTAGAGCTATTTGCAAAGAGCAGTATGAACACAGGAGAAAGATGTGCGGCTCCATCAACGAACAGTTTCTGGCAGTCTTCTACTGGACAGCACTGGAGTGATATTTTTCATAGGCATTTAAGATCCAAACAAGTAGTTGATGAAATTCCCTTCCCCCAAAAAGGAGATTGGGAGAAGTAGTGTAGTAGTATGGTATGAAAATAGCAAGTTTAACTTTTTTGGAGTTTATGTTAAAACATGAATAATCATGTAGCGGAATTGCTGCTCAATAGTTTGGTAGAACATGGAGAAATTTTGAGACCTGTAATCAGGCAAATAATGATGAAATTTACTTATTCATAAATCATATTTCTATTTTTTAAAAATTCAAGAAATATAAATTTAGAAAGTAGCCATCAGATTTAGGAAAATCCTTGATTTGGGAACAAAAGTCTCCAAAAACAAAAAACAAAATAAAGTCACCTCCAGTACTTCTCTGACAGTAGTTTCACTTACTGAGTTGTATAAATTTACAGTCTTTGTAGGTCTTTGACTAGAGTTGGAAATCTGTATAAATATGCTGATTTCAGTATAAAACCAATAACTTTTTAGACTCAGTGACACACATGAGTTTAATTATTACCTAACAAATGGAGTAACTGTTTTCTAAATTTCAGACACCTCATTTCTATTTATATTCATTATATTATATTGCTGTTATAATGCTTCAAAGCAAACATCAGCCTCTGTTAAACACCAAAATCGTTATCGGTTCAATTTTGAATGCAGTTTTCATAGTCCGTTACATACTTTCAGAGCCTCATTCAGTCTGAATTAGGATCAGTATTTTAAGAATTCCTTTAATTTTTTCCCAGCACTTTCAGTTTTATATCTTACACTATGTTCCCACTTAACTACTTGAAATGGTAACTATTTACATAGGAAATGTAGTATTTTTAAGGCCTGAAGGCTGACAATTATCCATTTTCTATTAGTGAACACTATATTACTCAATGTCGACAGTTTATTATGATACAAAATATCAAGTTATACAAAGTTTTATTATTAATATAGTGGTAAAGAAGGATATAAGCCATGACAACAGAGCCATTTTGAATCTTATTCTTCAAAAAAATCAACCACTTAACCATACTGAATACCTACTATGCCCTAGACATAGTAAGTTCTTGACTTTGATAACGTAATAGGAAGATGACCCTGACTTCAAATAGTCTATAATAAAGTAGAGGATACAGATAATAAACAGAAAAAAAAAAACATATATATATATATAAGTAAAATTAACAATAAGATTGATGCTGTATCTTATCATTCACTAGAGTTTGATAAACATTAGGCAATTAAGAAGTGCTTCTGAATGCATAGATTATGCCTAATACTGTTCTCCAGTTTACTTCTTCAGTTTGACTTCTTCAGCAATGCCATTACATTTTGGAGAACACTATATAATATAAAATCATCAACTCATGTAATGCATTTTATGATGTCTTAAAAATTATCTTAGAATAAAGGATCTTATAAGGAACCTCACTGTAAAGTTAGAGAGGTGAGGATGGCTAAATATTATTCTAATATAATTTAGCTATATTTAGCAATGAATCTGACCCAGATAACAGAAGATAAAGTAATCTTGGTTCATTAAATTGCTTCTACTACAACTTTTATGATTCTGGGTGAGGTAAAACTGAAGTGCTTGAATAGACAACAAGGTCATATTCAGAGATGTCAGGCGTTTGATGTCATGCATAGAACATTGGTAGAACTTTGATTGCCACCAGTTTTCTTTGTTTTTGACATCTGCTTCCTGTGGTATAAAAATCGGGGACAGATGCAAAAATAAAGTGTAGGACAAATATTAATTGTGACAATCAGTGTTCCTGCAGTTTTGAAACAAGGAATTTTTAAAGTCAGAAAATGATCATAGGCAACAAATGAATCTTTCAAAAAACATTAATTGATAACACAAGACAAAAAAATCCTTGGTGCAGTCATATATACTTGCAAAATTTCAAATGAGAAGATATGAAAATTTTATAAATTGTTAAATAATGATGAATTACTTAGAGTTATAATTCCACTTGGTTTTAAATGGAAAAAGTGTGGTTTAATTTAAAAAATGGGGAAAGGGGAAATTATCAGTTGACATGCAAATAACTATAGGGATTCAGAATACATGTTCCCCAAAAGTGCTCCTTTGACATGTGGATTATTTTGAGCTGACAGCAATAGAGAAACAACTGTCCCACCTTTAACTTCTTAGAACTTACATGCACTTTATTTTCCCCTACCCCCAAAAAATAATTATTAACAACAACAAAAAATTAATCTAAGTAGAACCATCTGGGTGGCAGGGCAAATATCTAATTGCCAAAACATCTGCTAAACCTTGTTTGCCTATAGTCTTATGAGGACCTTCTTGTCCTTGAAGCCCCAGGCCTCTATGCCACTCCTTAGATCAGGATGGCATATAAACCTCATTTTATCTTTCTGTCTCTGAACCTCTCTTGTATGCGGAGTCCTTGGCACTCTCCTGGATGTAGGGTTCTTGTATATACAAATTAAAATTTGATTATCTCCTGTTACTATGCCTATATTAGTCCTCAATCATGTCCAACTCTGCAATCCCATGGGCTGTGGCCTGCCAGGCCCCTCTGTTCATGGGATTCTCCAGACAAGAATACTGGAGTGGGCTGCCATTCCCTTCTCTAGGGAATCATCCTGACCCAGGGATCGAACCCAAGTTTCCCTCATTGCAGGCAGATTCTTTACCATCTGAGCAAAAGGGAGACCAAATCAATATGTCTAATGTCATTTAAATTATTCAGTCAGTCCAAAGAAACAAACAAAGGAAAAGGAGAGAAAACATTTCCTCATCCTGATGTAACTGTGTACTTTCAACTTTCCTTAAAATAAGGGAGATTACAAAAGCTAATTCTATATTAATCATTGTTAAATAGATAAAAACAATTACTACTACATTTCACAAAAAAATGATGGAAAACTCTTAAAGAGATAGGAATACCAGACCACCATATCTGCCTCCTGAGAAACCTATATGCCAGTAAAGAAGCAACAGTTAGAACTGGACATGGAACAATGGACTGGTTCAAAATTGAGAAAGGAGTTCATCAAGGCTATATATTGTCACCCTGTTTATTCAACTTATATAGAGTACATCATGCAAAATGCAGGGATGGATGAATCACAAGCCGGAATCAAGATTACCTAGAGAAGTATCAACAACCTCAGATATGAAGAGGGTATTACTGTAATGGCTCTAATGGTAGAAAGCAAAGAGGGACTAAAGAGCCTCTTAATGGGTGAAAGAGGAGAGTGAAAAAGCTGGCTTAAAACTTAGCATTCAAAGAATGAAGATCATGTCATCCAGTCCCATCATTTCAAGGCAAACAGATGTGGAAAAAGTGGAAACAGTGACAGACTTTATTTTCTTGGGCTCCAAAATTACTGTGGACAGTGACTGCAGCCATGATATTAAAAGTGGCTTGCTCCTTGGAAGAAAAGCTATGACAAACCTAGACAGTATATTAAAAGGTAGAGACATTAGTTTGCCGACAAAGGTCCATATAATCAAAGCTATGGTTTCTCCAGTAATCATGTACAGATGTGAGAGCTGGGCCATAAAGAAGGCTGAGCACTGAAAAAGTGATGCTTTTGAACTGTGGTGTTGGAGATGACTCTTGAGAGTCCTTCAGATTGCAAGGAGATCAAACCAATCAATCCTAAAGGAAATCAGTCCTGAATATTCATGGAAGGACTGATGCTGAAGCTGAAGTTCCTTTACTTTGGCCACCTGATGGAAAGAGCCTACTCATTGAAAAAGACCTTGATGCTGGGAAAGATTGAAGGCAGGAGGAGAAGGGGACAAGAGAGGATGATATGATTGAATGGCATTACCGACTCAATGGACATGAGCTTGAGCAAACTCCAGGAGATGGTGAAGGACAGGGAAGCCTGGCGTGCTGTAGTCCATAGGCTCGCAAAGAGTCAGACAGGACTGAATAACCAAACAACAACGGTTTTTCCAATAGTAATGTACAGATTTGAGAGCTGGATCATAGAAAAGGCTGAGTGCCAAAGAACTGATGCTTTTGAACTGTGGTGCTAGAAAAGACTCTTGAGAGTCTGTTGGACAGCAAGGAGATCAAACCAGTCCATCCTAAAGGAAATCAACCCTGAATGTTAATTAGGAGGACTGATGCTGAAGCTGAAGCTCCAATACTTTGGCCACCTGGTGGGAAGAGCTGACTCATTGGAAAAGACTCTGACGCTGGGAAAGATTGAGGACAGGAGGAGAAGGGGATGACAGAGGATGAGATGGTTGAATGGCATCATTAACTTAATGGACATGAGTTTGAGCAAACTCTGGGAAACAGTGATGGACAGGGAAGCCTGGCGTGCTGCAGTCCATGGGGTAGGAAAGAATCAGACAGGACTTAGTGACTGAACAACAACAACATTTTTGAGTGTCCGGGTTAATATATCTATTGTTCTTTAAGAATGCAAATTTTGGATACAGGTATTGGATCAGACTCATGCAGGTCCCTGTGCAACAGGCAGCCTTAGTTGGGCTTCTCCTAGCAGTTTTGGGACTTTCATTCATTGTTTTTTTAATCGCTATCTCTTGGCTTCTTCATGTGTTAGTAAAGACATCATGAATCCTATAATGTTGTAGAATCAGAGATAAAAATGTGTATAAAGTGCTTATTGCATACATTATATTGCAAAAAAAAGAAAAAAAACCTACCTGAAATAAAGTTGGTGCCCAATAAATGTAAACTGAAGAAAACCAAATGTACTATTTTTAGAAATAAATGAGGAGACACTTTCAGTAAGATAATGAGTCCAAACTCTTGTTATCTTTAAAGTTTCTAAAGTGACAATACTTTGGTAATTCAAACATGTTTACTAGTGGAGTATGATAAAGTATAATAATCGGCTTACAATAAAAACTTTAGAAGGGGAAAGTATAATGATATTTTCTGATAACTAAAGTGTAACTTTAGTATTGTGGACTCACCCAGAATTATAACTGAATGCACCTATATTTTAAAATATATACATATATATATTACATAAACTATACACACACACACACACACACACACACACATATATATATATATGAGAAACTACATCACAGTATTTTAGTATGTTATTCAGATATTTTTACACTGTTTGTTTTTCTATTTTGGAAAAATATTTAATATAGTTTTCATCCTCCGTGTAGATATAGCAGATAGTAAGGTATGCCCAGTTGTACATTCTTCTTTATAACAACCACCCCCACCCTGAAGCTTTATCAGAGTAAATTGGGAAATGACTATTGTACTTCATCAGTTGTAATTTCCTTTACACACATTATTCTTGCTCCAATAAATCTTTTTGCACATTAATCCATAATGCATCATCAATTCAATATTAATATATTTACCCTGCAAAGCAGAGTTAGTCAGCATGAACCTCTAAACATGTATACAACAGAATAGTGAGAAATGATATTTTGTCAAATGGCAGTGATACAAAGTAGAATACAAAATGGGCCTTAATACAGGTCAAATGTTTCAGGAAATTAACATTCTTCACATAGCTAACTACCTTGTGTCAGACCTTTTGCTCAGTTTTTAAAATACACAGACTTAGTTTTATTTTATTTCCCCTAAACATTGTGAAGTCAATATTAGAATCACCGTTTTACAGATGACAAAGAACAAAACAGAGTATCCTAAAGTTAGTAAAAGTTAAGATACTCCTTTGAGTTCTATTTCAATATCCCCTGCTTCAATATCCCCTTCAATATCCCAATACATATTACTTAATATTCATAGAATACCTTCAAATATCCATAGTCTCTCTTTACCCTTCCCTGTATCTACTGTCAAATGCTGATTTCAGCCTTTGTAATCTTTTGTTTGGGCTATTCCTGTTAATTCACTGCCTCCAGTTTTAAATATCTCCTTTCACCTTCCCACACATCAGTCAGGTCGTGTTAGTTCTTGGTATAAAATCCTTCAGGGATTCCCTATTGTGTGGGGATGAAGAGATACATAACACAGTAAGTCTAAGAGGAAGAGCAGCTCTTTGAGTTGCCTCCTCCTGTTCCACTCCACTTCTCCGCAACCCCTGCCCTGAAACCTGATGCCCCCTCTTCAGAGAGGTATTTGTAGTTTGTGGTCTAATTGTGCACAATCATGATTCTGAGCCCATTTGTCCTCAGTTTGGGTTTTCATATTTATTTTTCACAACTCAAGTCAAACATTGCCTCCTCTGTAAAGCATGTCAAATGGAAAGAGTTATCTGTGAGATGGTTGATCACCATGAACCATATAAACTGCAAACCTATGGGGAAACTATTCTGCAAAATATGCCATGGAGAAAAAGAATCATCTTATATTTGAATTTGTTATACCACAATGTACTTTTCCAGTTTACTGTTTATTTAATTACTATTTTGAAAAAAAGAAAAAGAAAAAGCTTTGAGGGAGAAGCATTTGTTTGAAACAGCTTTCATCATTTCTGACTCTGGATGCTTTTTTATGGGTCACATAACAGCATTTGTTTTAAAAAAAAGAATAAAAAGTCACTTTATGATATATCAGTAGTTATTCATAAATTGAGGACCTCACTATTATTAGTGTTGGATACTAACAAAAATAATCCATTTAAATATCACTTTTGAAAAGTCATACATAAAATGTATTATACAGATAAAACATAGAGCTCAAGAATATATGAAGGAAGCATGAGAGAGAAAACAGTCATTTTAATGTGATGTCTTAGGATAAAATTTCCAGTGACAGGATTGTACAAGATTTTTAAATACTGCATTTCAGAAAATAGGCAGAAGTGAGGATGATGTGCTTTAGAAAACTGAGTTAGTTGCTTCGTAAAGCAGCTGCCATGATGACTAGACAGTGATATCTAGGATTCACAAGAAAAGTTTGAGAAAATTTCTTCATAAAATATGAGTAGGAAAAAGCTATAACTTTGTGTTAAAATACTTTTTACATAGTGCTATTTAGTGTGCTCATGCAATAAATGGATTGATCCTGTATTAGAAGTACGCAGTATCTGATTTTTTATTCAGAATACAGAAATTATTTTTGTTGCCTTTTCTTATGTAGAAAATAGAAAACTGTTTTATAGCATCATATCTTATTTTTGGACATACGCAATACTTTTAATGGCTCTTTTACTTTGTATTACTTTTTAAAATTTATTTTTAACTGGAGGAAATTTGCAAGAACATTAGAGAGATTCCTTAAAAAACTAGGAATAAAACTACTATATGACACAGAAATTCTACTACTGGGCACATACTCTGAGAAAACCATAAGTGAAAAAAATACATGGACCCCAGTGTTCACAGCAGCACTATGTATGATAGCCAGGACATGGAAGCAACCATGATATCCATCAACAGATAAATCGATAAAGAAGTTATGGTACATATATATTATGAATAGTGCTCAGCCATAAGGAGGAAGACATTTGAGTCAGTTCTAGTGAGGTGTTTTAATTTTTATCAATCACTTTTCCTTAGCATGCCATTGATTTTTTTTTCCCATTTATTTTTATTATTTGGAGGCTAATTACTTTACAATATTGTAGTGGGTTTTGCCATACATTGACATGAATCAGCCATAGATTTACATGTATTCCCCATCCCGATCCACCCTCCCACCTCCCTCTCTACCCAATCCCTCTGGGTCTTCCCAGTGCACCAGACCCATCTAGGGTGAAACAGATCACCAGCCCAGGCTGGATGCATGAGACAAGTGCTCGGGCCATTGATTTTTTAATGAACAGAGAATGCAAACTATACACAGAAAGGCTATCTTGTCAATAAACAGCATTATCACCAGGGTCTTGGGCAGTTCTCAGCTTAGAGTAGGTACTTAATAAATACTGCTAGAACAGATCATGAAATCATTGCCTCCTTACCCACTTCACAATGATTGATGCTCAGTGGGGGGAAAAATTGTTATGTTTTTCTAGTAGGAATACATTATTTCAATGAGCACTGAATAAATGAATATCATACAATGTATGATTGTATAGAGGAAGTCTGAATTAAATCCAGATTTGTTTTATGCTAAATCTCACAGTATTTTGATCGCCTCTGGGGTGGGGGTGGGGGACACACGGAAAATCAATAGATTATTTCTATCTTTGAGTGGGATTAGTTTAGGGAAAATATTATGAATATAATAAGGCTGAATTCAATTTTTCCACAGTTCCTTAATAGTGACTTACTTATACACTACATTTTATTTACCAGTCTAATTTTAGGTCCATAGTTCCTAACTGAATGGGCATTCCCAGCATCATATACTGCTCTTGAGGTAGAAATTAAATGCTTGAGACTGAATGACTAGTTTTACTCTTCTAGACAGAGTCTACAAAGGACTTATAAAGCAAGAAAGTGTTTTACCCCCTGGATATTAACGGCTAAAATGAAAGGTCTTTATATAAAGAACTTCATTAAAGCACTCATTTTCTTCAGCCATTACTTCTGTAGGTTAGCCTGTCAGACTACTAAAGAGCTGACACAAACACCAACCCAACCCTATTCTATCCTTCTGGAAACAGGATCCCTTGATTAGACCCAAGTATCCTGTGTCAATTCTATTAAGACTCACAACAGTCTGTGTCCAGTGTTTTTGAGTCTAAGAATCAAAAAGTCCCATACTAAACCCTTTGTGTGCTAGAGACAAGTCAAAGAAAGATCTGTGTTGACTCATTATATTAAATGTAGATAGCTACTAAGAAAGTCCTAATCATTGTTTCCTAAAAGCATTTTACACCTATAATACCCTACTTTTTGTTCATGTGCCATGTAGTCACATACTCATTTTTTTTCTTTTTAATTGAGTTCTCCTTGCAGCTTAGAAACCTATAAAGATGTCTCCTTCCTTTGAATTCATGCTGCTGCTGCTGCTAAGTCACGTCAGTCATGTCTGACTCTGTGCGACCCCACAGACGGCAGCCCACCAGGCTCCCCCGTCCCTGGGATTCTCCAGACAAGAACACTGGAGTGGGTTGCCATTTCCTCCTCCAATGCAGGAAAGTGAAAAGTGAAACTGAAGTCGCTCAGTCGTGTCTGACTCTTAGCGACCCCATGGACTGCAGCCTACCAGGCTCCTCCGTCCATGGGATTTTCCAGTCAAGAGTACTGGAATGGGGTGCCATTGCCTTCTCTGTTTAAATTCATAATATTAAGTATTTGTCTCTCATGATGTAATCATGCAATACCATATCATTTATCTCCTGTTGTTTGGTAGTTCACTTCCATATATAACTAATTATAAGACAGTGAAAGAATTGCACTCATTTAATCATCTGTCCTTTTTACTGAGGAATTAGTCAACTATTCTCCATCTGAATCAATACTTTGTCAGATGTCTTATACCGTACTCTGTCTTTTGGTTTACGCTTAACCTAAGAAATTGACTGCAGAAGACTCCCTCTGCACTTGATTTATGTTTAAGTGAAAGTCGCCCAGTCATGTCCAACTCTTTCTGACCCCATGGACTATACAGTTCATGGAATTCTCCAGGCCAGAATACTGGAGTGGGTAACCATTCAGTTCTCTCAACCCAGGGATCGAACCCAGGTCTGCCTCTTTGCAGGTGGATTCTTTACCAGCTGAGCCACTAAGAAGCCCTGATTTATGTTTACATTGGTTATAATACAGAGACCTACTCTCATTTTCTGTTGCGGGTGGCGTTTCACTGTCTTTTTTGGTAAAATACCATGTTGACAATTCCTATTAGAGCCTTGACTTATCTGTCTTTACTTAAGGTCCTCATGATATCAGTTAATCAACCAAAGTATCAGTTTACTCTCAAAGTTCTCAGTATTTTAGAAATCCTACCCTTTCCTGGTTGGGCTTCCCCAGTGTCTCAGTCAGTAAAGAATTCTCTTGCAACAGAGGAGATTGCCTGCAACGCAGGAGAACCCAGGTTCAATCTCTGAGTCTGGAAAACACCCTAGAGAAGGAAATGGCAATCCACTCCAGTATTCTAGGCTGGGAAATTCCATAGAGAGGAGCCTGGATGGCTACATCCTATGGGGTTGCAAGAGTTAGACACGACTTAGTAATTAAACCACCACCACCAGCACCCTTCCTTGATTATACCTGTGCTGTCCGTTGACTCAGAGCTTGAATTCTTGGTAGGGATTTGAGTGAAAGACACTCTTTGCATAACATATGAACTTTTAAAATTCCTCATTCTTTTTGTCCCAGACTGGTTTCCCCTTACCTAAAGTAATTTTATCTTCTTTCCCAAATGTATAACACATTTAACCTTCGCTCAGGTACACAAAGAGCCCTATCCAGTCACTTCATCCAGCTAAAAATTTATCTTACTCATGAGGTCTTCTTGCTTCCTCTGGTATATCGAACTATAGACTAAACTTTCTTTTCCTGTCCTCTCCTTCAAATTTGTATACCAAACACACAATGGTAAAATAGGGACAAAACTTCTCTTTTTATTAGGAGAGAAAAAAAAAAATGATGAAAGATACATGCTTAAAGCAATTCTGAAATCCCAAGAGAAGGAAAATGCCATTCATGACTTTACTGATCACCTTTAAAACAATTTCTAATTTATGGTACTGCCACATCAACTGTATTTATATGTGTGGCTTATCTCAGTTTGAATATTTTCTGCACATTAATTTGGATTCCACTTTTTGATATGATGTTTAAAATGGAGTATTTATTTTAATAAATTTGTTGTTCATAGATCTTGATAATTAAGAAAAATATGTTGGCATAACTGCCCTGAAATGAAAATTGATATTTATACTAATTTAAAAAAATGATATTGAGATTAGAAGTTCTGAGGTGCAGAGATAATTTATGGTATTTACTCATTTCTTTTGAGAATCCTAAATCTTCTATTTCTGTATTCTTAGGTATAGTTGCTCATTTCTTAGTCATGTGTATTCAGGTGAATCTGGAACTAAATCATCGCAATAAATGAAGAAAATCAATCTATAAAATAACATTTTCCTCTTAGAATAAAGTCTGCAGACTACATAATTTTATATGTAATAATGTCATCTGAATTGTTAATGTTCCTGTTTAATATTTTGGTGGAAAGAAAAAATAAATATTCCAGTATAAGAAGAAATAAAATAATAAAAGTAATGCTTGGAATTGCTATTTCTAACAGCTATCCAGTTAGGAGGAGAAACACAATTTGACATATGCTCCCTGATAGAAAAGCTAATCTAATAGTTTTGATACAGATGCATGAATATTGAAGTCAATGTGTGTGTGTGTGCATGCGCTCATTCATGCCTGAGTCTTTGTGACCCCATTGACTGTAGCCCACCAGGCTCCTCTGTCCATGGGATTTTCCATGCACGAATCAATACATACAAGTTAACTTACTTTGTAAAATGAAAGAAACATAAAAAATGAGTGTCTTATGAGATAGATAATTAGATAAACTCAGCATTCTAGGATACATTATTATATTAAGAAGCTTTAAAGAGCAAAAAACCTTATGCCAAGATTTCTGAAATGTAAAGACTTTTCATAATTTTCTTTAAAATCAGAGAAAGACCACTACAGACACAATGCACTTATATAAATATAATGGCCATTTTTCTTAGTGTTGGCTTGGAGTTCAGACAGGGGTAATGGAAACCAGAATTTCTTTTGAATACTTATTTTATGTCCAACTTTTTTTTTTCTTTCTTGATTTTAATAGCACTGAAAGATTCACATCATTCAGGTTTCCTAGGTCAGCTTGACTTTGAAGCTCTTTCTCCTATACAAAACTTCAAAATAGGATTTTCTTAAGTGTTCATCGCATTATCCCATGGTAGAAAATTAAATGAAAAGCATTAAATTTAGAGTCAGATACATTGATACCATGCAGTGATGATGATTCAGCCAATGAGTAGTAGCCAGGTTTGCTCAATCTTTGATTTTTTTCTTTTTTTTTAAGTTCCCTGGGTAATGATCCTCAGCTATAAAATGGGGATAAAGAATACAATTTCAGGATTAAATACCAGTGCAAATACCTGTATATTTTGAATTCTCTGGTACAGGTGAAACGATAATTAAAATAGGGAAGCCTGGCGTGCTGCGGTCCATGGGGTCACAAAGAGTCAGATACGAATGAGCGACTGTACTGAACTGATGAAACGTTTTGTGCTCCTGCATACTGCATACTACAAGGAGACAGCAGTTTTATGTCAAAAAGTATAAAATGCATTATATTATTTTTAATAAATGGGTGAAATGAATTGGGTGGTCCATTTTTAAGGTGTCAGTTCAGTTCAGTTCAGTTCCGTCGCTTAGTCATGTCCGACTCTTTGCGACCCCATGGACTGCAGCACACCAGGCCTCCCTGTCCATAACCAACTCCCGGGGTTTACTCAAACTATGCCCATTGAGTCAGTGATGCCATCCAACCATCTCATCTTCTGTCATCCCCTTCTCCTCTCACCTTCAATATTTCCCAGCATCAGGGTCTTTTCAAATGAGTCAGTTCTTCACATCAGATGGCCAAACTGTTGGAGTTTCAGCTTCAGCATCAGTCCTTCCAATGAATATTCAGGACTGATTTCCTTTCGGATGGACTGGTTGGATCTTCTTGCAGTCCAAGGGACTCCCAAGAGACTTCTCCAACACCAAAGTTCAAAAGCATCAATTTTTTGGTGCCCAGCTTTCTTTATCGTTCAACTCTCAGATCCATACATGACTACTGGAAAAACCATAGCCTAGACTAGACAGACCTTTGTTGACAAAGTCTCTGCTTTTTAATATGCTGTCTAGGTTGGTCATAAATTTTCTTCCAAGGAGTAAGCGTCTTTTAATTTCATGGCCACAGTCACCAGCTACAGCAATTTTAGAGCCCCCCAAAATAAAGTCTGTCACTGTTTCTGCAGTTTCCCCATCTATTTCCCATGAAGTGATGGGACCGGATGCCATGATCTTAGTTTTCTGAAAGTTGAGTTTTAAGCCAACATTTTCACTCTCCTCTTTCATTTTCATCAAGAGGCTCTTTAGTCCTTCTTCAGTTTCTGCCATAAGGGTGGTGTCATCTGCATATCTGAGGTTATTGACATTTCTCCCAGCAATCTTAATTTCAGTTTGTGCTTCCTCTAGCCCAGCATTTCTCATTATGTACTCTGCATATAAGTTAAATAAACATGGTGACAATATACAGCCTTGACGTACTCCTTTTCCTATTTGGAACCAGTCTGTTATTCCATGTCCAGTTCTAACTGCTGCTTCTTGACCTGCACACAGATTTCTCAGGAGGCAGGTGAAGCAGTATGGTATTTCCATCTCTTTAAGAATTTTCCACAGTTTGTTGTGATGCACACAGTCAAAGGCTTTCGCATAGTCCATAAAGCAGAAGTAGATGTTTTACTGGAACACTCTTGTTTTTTCAGTGATTCAACGGATGTCAGGAATTTGATCCCTGGTTCCTCTGCCTTTCTAAATCCAGTTTAAACATCTGGAGGTTCACGGTTTGTGTACTGTTGAAGCCTGGCTTGGAGAATTTTGAGCATTACTTTACTAGCGTGTGAGATGAGTGCAATTGTGTGGTAGTTTGAACATACTTTGGCATTGCCTTTCTTTGAAATTGGAATGAAAACTGACCTTTTCTAGTCCTGTGGCCACTGCTGACTTTTCCAACTTTGCTGGCATATTGAGTGCAGCACTTTCACAGCATCATCTTTTAGGATTTGAAATAGCTCAACTGGAATTCCATCACCTCCACTAGCTTTGTTCATAGTGATGCTTCCGAAGGCCCACTTGACTTCACAGTCCAGGATGTCTGGCTTTTGGTTGAGTGATCACACTATCATAGTTATCTGGGTCATGAAGATCTTTTTTGTACAGTTCTTCTATGTATTCTTGCCACCTCTTCTTAATATCTTCTGCTTCTGTTAGGTCCATACCATTTCTGTCCTTTATTGTGCTCATCTTCCCTGATATCTTAGCTGGTAAAGACTAACACACATTTTGTTAAAATTGTATAAATCTTAATTGGGTTGAAAAAAATTAGAGTTTCAGTTACTTTTTTCTTTATTTTTAGTATGTCTCCATATTGCGTGGTATATACTTATCCTAAATATTAACTCACTGCTTACCTTAAATCCAGATTTAACTGGGCATTGTGCTTTCTTGATTGCTACATATGGCAACGCTACACTGTTCAAAAACACAGCAACTGTCAGAGCAACAGCTATGGTACTGTCCGCAAAATAAAAGCGGAAACTTCCACTGGGGAGACGTTACTAAAGCACATGCATTGTGACAGGTTCTATTTTCTAAAAAATTATTAAATCCTTATTTAGTCCTTGAGAGTTTTATTGAAATAGGCAATTTAAAAATATTTATACATTTCTTTTTTATTTGAATTGATTAATACCACAAGAGTAATAGTGTTTATGAAAGAAGATAAAAATAGAGAGGTTCTGAAAAATTATTTGTGTCTTTCTGTTTTCATAGTTCTTAAACTTCATCTTTGGCTGGGAATGTCTTGTTTTAAATTTGTGCCTTCTATTGTGTTTTAAAACAGTGATAGGCCATTTTCCCAAATGAATATTTTACTTGTATTGTTTATGTTTCCAATGTGTCTGCTAATATGACAATGTTTGAAGCTACCAAAGAAATCTAAATGAAGTCCTCTGGTTATCTGATAGTATTTAAAGTTTTGTTATAACTTAATTTGAATGAATCACCATCTAATTTTGTTAAGCCAAGAACTTTCTCTATTTCACTCTTATAAAAGTTAAATTTTAATCAGTTATCCCAAATGAAACACTTTTTAAAATTAATCACAAGGTTTTCTCTTTTTTAACTGCATACTTATTCTATAGAATATTCTGTGTTAGCATCTGAAATCTTGTCAAATGTGCAGAAAAAGACTTAATATTTTAATAGTTGATTATAAAATATAGTCCTTCCCCTTTGTAAATATTCTTCAGTACAATATGGTATCAAAGGAATTTCACCTTGATGCATACATTTTCAATTAATCTTAAAGCTCTTATAAAACTCCAGAAAACATACATTTTGGAAGGTTTTTTTTTCCCTTGAGGTATCAATTTGCCTTTTAAAAACAATGATAATTTGCAGAAAAATATGTGGAAAGCATCAGGATTCAAATAATGCTTTAAAAATAATAAAAGAAATGCATTTTGAGTACTTGGAAGCCTTTTTTCCTAACTAAGCCAACAATTCTTGGCTAGAAAAATGTCTGAAAGAAGATGGACTAACTTCCAGGATTTAAAAGCATTTTCAAATCCTAATTGTCTTGGAACATAAATGCAGTCATAAGAAACAAAATTGGTTTGACAGGAAAGTTTCTTATCTCAGCAAGTCAGGTCAGGCAAACCATAGTAGTTTTTCAGTAAGTAATGTCTCCTTGAAAATGTTTCAATCATGAAAAATAAGTAGTTCAGTATTACTTATCATTCATATTTTTGTAATATATTTCATGGATTACCTACTGATGTCAATCTTGATCCTACATATTTTTAAGATTTAATTGCTATTTCCAAGATTATTTACTGAATATCTATGTACATATTGTCATTATTTTGCAGATGAATTGACTGATTATTGGAGAGGTTAACTAATCTTCTCACTGCAAAAAGGAGTAGGTGAGTGATTAACTCTCTCATCTAAAACCCATGAACATTCCATTATGCTACACTGTCCGTCATAAAGCAATTTTGTCTTTGATTCAACTACACTTCTAGATACCTGTCATGACTTTATGTAGTTTGAAAGTGAGGTAGAAACATGATTCTTTAAAGTGATTCATCCTAGATTTAGGAATATACTAATAAAGTAATCTTCAGGCCAACCATTTTAGCTACAAAGAGTATTGGCATGTATGTATTCAACATATTTTGTGATCTTCTGACTGAAATCCCCACATTCACAGCATAGGCATAGCTAATTTTACTGTTGATCTGACTTGAATTTGAGAGACAGCAAAAGTATATTTCAAACCACCTGTTGTAAAAATACAATAAGCCAGTCTGTACCCACTTATAACAGATACTTCCTTCAGAGAGAATACAGATACATCTTAAAACTTTAAAATTTCAAGTAGTTGTTCCTGATCATTTTCTTTTTTCTGTGATGCTAAATAAAGTAGATAACCACTTCATGTGGAAAGCATGGGGTCTGGAGCTGCACCGACCTAACACTGTTTCCAGCTACAGGGCCTTGTATAGATTAATCTGCATCGTCAGGATTTTTATCTGTAAAATGGAGATAATAATATTTATCTTCTGAATATTATAAAAGGGTTGAGAGACATCATGGATATAAAATAAGAGTGACAGAGAAAATGCTTATTTAAAGCAATCATTCACAAATTAAACTGAAAAATGTCACTCATCAGGTAAGAAAATCTTCCATTTCACAAGAGTCCTGATACAAATGGATTGACTCCACGAAGACATTTATTTTTGCCAAAGCATATATCAGTAAGTTGTTTTAAAATTATTGGGAAGCTGGAGGAAAAGGTGGATGTGAATGAAAATGAGGAATCAGGGGTGGGGGCGGGGGTGTTTCTTGTGGTGATGAGATTATTCTGTACTGTGATTGTATCACTATTAATATTTGTTGTTGTTTATTTGCTGAGTCACATCTGACTCTTTCGCGAACCCATGGACTGTAGCCCAAGAGGATCCCCTGTCCATGGGATTTCTTGGCAAGAGTACTGGAGTGGGTTGCCATTTCCTACTCCAGGGGATCTTGCTGACCCAGGGATTGAACCCACATCTCCTGCTTGGCAGGCAGATTCTTTACCATTAAGTCAATGGGGAACCCCAAATCACTATTAATATACTGAATGCAATATTGCACCAAAAGTTTTGCATGATGTACATTCAAACTCTGCTTTAGCTTACAAGTGCATATGTATGTGCAATTATCTGAAGGTTTTAACATAAGTTTAATCAAACACATGCTTATCATGTGCATGTGAGGCAACCTTGATATTTACTAAAGTATCTTATTCCAACAGTGACAATGGTGACAAACAGGAATTTAACAATATAGACCATAGAGAAGTGGCTGATGCTGCTATTCTTATTCTCTATGCAGAGCAATGCAGGCATGAAGATAGTCAGAGCATCTTAACAGAGGTTTCAAGGCAGTTGCCATTGTCTCTTGATAGTTTCCTTCAAAGCCACAGATTTTGAAGATGGCAGTAAAGAGAAAGAAAATGTCATTTATTATTTCTAAGAATGTTCATACTCAAAAAGCTACATAAATTAGCAGATATTCTCAACACAGAATTTATGCTTAAAATAATCTTGCTCTGTATTTATTAATAGAATAAAATAAAATAAATGTATGTATATGAATACATATACACATTCTTGTGTTCATAAAAGCATATATATTAGGTTCCGTTTTTCTTAAAAATTACTGTGCTCTGTGAAAGGTAATAAGAAGTTCAGATCAAATTAATATATCAGAAAAGGAAAACTCTCTCAGATTGTTATTGATGCTTGAGTATGAATTTAGCATATGGAGAATAACTAGGAAGATTATTTCAGGACGGAAAATAACAAACCATCCCTTCATTGGGGGAAGAAGATGGAAACACTTTGAAAAGACCGAAGGTTTAATGAGGAATGACTTGGAGGATAAATTTAGAGGTATAGCTCAAGAGCAAATACATATATCACGAAGTCCTAAGTTCCTAAGGCCTTTAGGCCTTTAGGTTTGTTCTTGGTACTTTTCCATTTGGAACGGGAAACAGTTGAATAGTTTTGAGAAGACTGTTGGTGTAATTATTTTTTTGAAGATCATTTAGGTGGAGAATAATTGGAGGGTGATAAAAATGGGCCTGCGGAAAGAAGGCAGGAGATTGTATGGAGTTGGCAAGAGATGACAGTACTTAGATGGGAGAAGTGGAAAGCAGAAAAGGTGGACAGATTCAATTAAATTTCTTATTAGAATTAGCAGATCTTGGATATGGGATAGGAAAAGATATAGCCAGATATATGGTTAATGTGGCAGATACAATGATCATTTATTAAAACAGAAATAGCGGAGGAAATTCAGCTATGGCACATAGGGTAGAGTAGGAGTAGGTTTAGATTAGCTAATCAGTTAGATTTATGACTAATATTAATTTAATTTATAAATGATGTTTATAGTTGTCAGTGAAATATCTCAGTTGAGTTCTAAGATAGAAAATCAAATATAGAAATTTAAAGGTCAGTGATGAACCTTAGACTTGATTTGTGCATTTGGGTAGAAATACAAAAATAAAATACATATAAAACCATTGGAGCTAATGATATCACTAGAAGATGGTAAAAAGCAAGAAGAGAAGAGTGCTTACGACTGACTGATGAGGAGTAGTCAGAGTTAGAAGTCAGGCCTAACAGGAAAGACTACAAAATAGACAATAAAGGCCATTGAACAGAGAGGAAGGACATAGGAGAGGAGTGTCACGGAAGCACTAAAAATGCTTCTTAGAGGTAGAGTGGTGTGAATGAAACACACTCATCTGACATCTTAGCACAAGCAGCTTTGTTATAACATGGAGGTGAAAACCAGAATAGAGTGTTACAAAGAAAGGAAAAGGGCCACCAGATGCCCAGAACTTGGAATGATTTTTCTCTGCCATTACGACCTTCTATCCTAAATGAAATCAACCTTGAATACTCATTGGAAGAGTTGGTGCTGAAATTGAAGCTCCAATGCTGTGACTGCCTGATATGAAGAGCCGACTCACTGGAAAAAACCCTGAAATGCTGGGAAAGATAGAAGGCAGAGGGAGAAGGGGATGACAATGGATGAGATAGTTGGATGGCATCACTGACTCAATGGACATGACTTTGAGCAAACTCCAGAAGACTGTGGAGGACAGGGAAACCTGGCACACTGCAGTCCATGGGGTCACAAAGAGTAGGACACAACTGAGTGACTGGACAACAAAAATGACCTTCAGTAGGCACCTAGGCATCCCTCATCTGGTCAAAAACATCATGTCTCAAACTTAATACTAATGAAATTGTGACCCATTCTTCTGAACAAGACCAATGTGTCCTCATTGACCAACATTATACACTATTTTACTGAAAGCTATATATAGCACTCAAGGGCAGGGAAATAATTTGATAGGAAAAAAAATGTTTACTAGGCACAAAAGATAATTACTTACTCCATGGAAAAGAAGAATCCATAGAAAATTATTAAAAAGAAAAGGGAGAAGTTTAAATATTATGCAGCTTTAAGCAAATGAACAAACATGAGTAATGATAACACAATGATATAAACTGGAGTGATTTTCAGAATGTAGTGTTAAGGTTTTAAAAAAGGAGCACAAAAGAATAGATGCATGTATAACTGAATCACTTTGCTCTACACCTGACACTAACATACCATTGTTAATCAACTGTATTCCAACATAAAAAAAGTTAAAAAAAAGTACAAAATAGTTTAGTACACAACCTTTTGTCTAAGAGAAAATGAGTAGCAAGAAACATACATATATGCACATATTTCCATGAAAAAGGTAATTCAGGGATGATAAATAAGAAATTGAGGAGTTTGGTTGGATATAAGGTGAGTGAAGTATCATGGATATATGCAGGATGGGAAGAGGGAAAAGGTATGTATGGGTGATGAGAATTTTCTGAGACAATCTTTGCAATAGTTTTGATTTTGAAAACCACAGTATGTTTCACTACTCAATCCCCACCCCCACCACACACACACACTAAGAAGTATGTAAAAATACCAAAAGTGGAATATAAACAAAAACAATTGGACCTAACTGTAATTCAAATTGATAGAATAACCATATTTAGCGGGAAATAGTCAAACAAAATATGTTGACTCCATATCATCAGACTGCATACCAAAAAAACTATAAACAATGTTGAACTTCAGTAGGTTTATTTTACATATATTTTGTGTTAGTAGCTGTCAATTAATATAATCTGTACTACAGAACTGACAAAATAACAAATCCTTTGCCAATAATGAGAGACAGATTAAACAGAGTCTGATAATCAGGTATCTTACTTCTTCAGACCTAGACGTGATATGGATACATCTTTTTGCTGCATCAGGGTGCCTCACTCTTATCAATTACATCTTGCCTGAAAGTGAAAGTGAGAGTTGCTCAGTCGTGTCTGACTCTTTGAGACCCCATGGACTATATATTGCATGGAATTATCCAGGCCAGAATACTGGAGTGGGTAGCCTTTCCCTTCTCCAGGGGATCATCCCAACCCAGGGATTGAACCCAGGTCTCCTGCAACACATTTAGAAATATTCTCTTATTGAAATATTTTTAATTACCCCTTTTGTATGGTACCTATTTCTTGCTGCCACTGTGACAGCTACATATATTTAAATACTTATAAATATGTATATTCAATTCTAAGAATGTACACACATGTTAATAGATAAAGAGAGATAAGTAACATGAAAAACTGCAAAAAAAGTAACTGATATATTTAAATATTCTGAAATAAATTTCATTTAAAAATACTATGCCCAGTTCAAATGCTTTATTTTCATTAATCACAGGGACCGATTTTGACATTTTTACAGACCAATTTTATATGGAATTCATCCAAAACCTAAAGGTAAAGTGATTTGTTACTTCAGACTCCTTAGAAAGTCTGCTTAAGTAGAGCACTGTCAAAAAACTGAAAAATAGAGCTATAAATTCTTACATGTATAAATTCAGACTGGCATTCCCAAGTTTTATTTGAGCTTTCTATTACAAAACCAGAGAAAGAAAAAAAGATATTGAGCTGAAAAATTTTACTACCTCATCATTAATTATTATAATCATAGAAAAATATTATCTAGCTTTTTCTCACAATATTTTTTTTTTGTTTGAAAACAAGTGTTTAGAAGCAACAGAACTATTAAATGTCACACACACATACATCAAGTCTACACATTGTGTGTAAGAAACATACTTTTATTTTAACCACTTGTCTTTCCTGCTATCTCTGGAATGTCAGACTATCAACTCATTTTACTAGTATTGTGGCTATTAAGTGATGAGGAGACAGATTCACTTGTATGTGAATGAACTGTCAAGACTTGAAATTTCATTGTGCAATGATATTTTTTTTTCTTCTTCAGAATGTCTTTTAAACCATTATGCCACTATAAAATAATCATAAGAATAAAACAATCATTATCACTATATCAATATTTCCTAATGTGGCAACATAGCAACCCACTTTTTATTCTTGTCTAGAATGCATTTAATGCAACGTGCCTTTCCTGAACTAAAGTTATCCCTTCCTGGCAATATATAAAGCAGAGACTCTAAATATCATAAAAGTCTTTCTAGGGCTAACACTGAGTAAAGTTCTGAAGAATAGGGACGCATACATCTCATAGTTCTTTCATTAGTCACCTGGTTAATATTCAAGGTAATTGCTGGAATTTTTTAGAATAAGGTACTTACCAACAAACAATAAATAATTCTAGGGACTTCGCTGGTGGTCCAGTGGTTAAGAATCCACCATGCAATGCAGGGGTTCAGTTCAGTTCAGTCACTCAGTCATGTCCAACTCTTTGTGACCCCATGAACCACAGCACGCCAGGCCTCCCTGCCCATCACCAACTCCCGGAGTTCACCCAAACCCATGTCCATTGAGTTGATGATGCCATCCAGCCATCTCATTCTCCATTGTCCCCTTCTCCTCCTGCCCCCTATCTTTCCCAGCATCAGGGTCTTTTCAAATAAGTCACCTCTTTGCATCAGGTGGCCAAAGTATTGGAGTTGCAGCTTCAACATCAGTCCTGCCAATGAACACCCAGGACTGATTTCCTTTAGGATGGACTGGTTGGATCTCCTGGCAGTCCAAAGGACTACCACCAAGAGTCTTCTCCAATCCCATAGTTTAAAAGCATCAATTTTTCGGCACTCAGCTTTCTTCACAGTCCAACTCTCACATCCATACATGACTACTGGAAAAACTATAACCTTGACTAGACGGACCTTTGTTAGCAAAGTAAAGTCTCTGCTTTTTCATATGCTGTCTAGGTTGGTCATAACTTTCCTTCCAAGGAGTAAGCGTCTTTTAATTTCATGGCTGCAATCACCATCTGCAGTGATTTTGGAGCCCAGAAAAATAAAGTTAGCCCCTGTTTCCACTGTTTCCCCATCTATCTGCCATGAAGTGATGGGACCGGATGCCATGATCTTAATTTTCTGAATGTTGAGCTTTAAGTCAACTTCTTAACTCTCCTCTTTCATTTTCATCAAGAGGCTCTTTAGTTCTTCACTTTCTGCCATAAGGGTGGTGTCATCTGCATATCTGAGGTTATTGACATTACTCCCAGAAATCTTGATTCTAGCTTGTGCTTATTCCAGCCCAGCATTTCTCATGATGTACTCTGCATATAAGTTAAATAAGCAGGGTGACAATATACAGCCTTGACATACTCCTTTTCCTATTTGGAACCAGTCTATCGTTCCATGTCCAGTTCTAACTGTTGCTTCTTGACCTGTATACAGGTTTCTCAAGAGGCAGGTCAGGTGGTCTGTTATGCAGGGGACATGGGTTTAATCCCTGGTTGGAGAGCTAAGATCCCACATGCCCTGGAGCCTCTAAGCCTGCGCGCTCTACTGCTGAGCTGTGTACCACAACTAGAGAGTCACTGTGTTGCCAAGAAAGATCCTGCATGATGCAACACAGAACCCTTGTGCTGTAACTAAGACCTGACTCAACAACAACAACAAAAAAGACCTGTCTCAGCCAAATAAACAAATATTTTAAAAAAGAATGAAAGGACATTTTAAAAATAAATAATTCTAAACATTAAAAAAAAAGGTAAATAGCTTCTTTGCTATTCATGTTAGTTATCTTTGGCAGAGCTATTTTACCAAAACATATTTTAATAAGTGATAGTATCTGAAGTAGGGCTTTCCTGGTGGCTCAGCAGTAAAGAATCTGCCTGCCAATGCAGGAGACTTGGGTCTGATCCCGGGTTGAAAAGACCCCTGGAGAAATGAATGGTTACCCCCTCCAGTATTCTTGCCTGAGAAATCCATAGACAGAGGAGACTGACAGGCTGCAGTTCATGGGGTTGCTAAAGAGCTGGACATGACTCTAAACTTGTTGTTTAGCAGCTAAACAACAAGTGTCTGAAGCAATGCTAAAGAAACTTTCAGATAAAAGTTTCTACTAGAGCTTGCTAGCATACTTCACTGTAGCTAAACTGACAACTACTTATAATGGTTAGTCACTAAAAGTTATTCATCTTCTTTTTAAGTGCACATCTGACAAATTGATGTGTTCATTCATCATAGAGTTTCCTAATGGTAGAAAAGCTGGGCAACATGGGAAGAGGTGATTCTTAATTCAAATTATGTCATCTGAAGTGAGGTAAGGCTGTTTTAAGGGTAGTAGAATTCTATCTAATAAAATGAACCGATCCTGTAATTTACTACAAAATACTATCATAAAGTGGAACACATAAGCATTTGACCACTGAAACCATCAATTTTCTCTATTTAAGAAGTTTCAAAATGCAATGTATTTTTAAAAGTCATTATATAAAGACTGGATATCAGAAATAATAAAACTAAGATCAGCATTGAAATAAATAATTCAAGAAAATTTAGACCCTTTTCAAATGTGTAATTATAGCAGATACCCCCTATTGCTTACTCTGTCAAATGCTCTTCTTTGAAATAGTATCAGTGATTTCCAGCTGAAACTTGATTGACTAAACTAACATACAATTCTCAGTAATTTAAAAATACAAATTCTAGAATATGCAAAATAAAACTAATGTGCCTTCAGTTCAGTTCAGTCGCTCAGTTGCGTCCGATTCTTTGCGACCACATGAACCACAGCACGCCAGGCCTCCCTGTCCATCACCAACTCCCGGAGTTCACCCAAACCCATGTCCATTGAGTCGATGATGCCATCCAACCATCTCATCCTCTGTCGTCCCCTTCTCCTCCTGCCTTCAATCTTTCCCAGCATCAGTGTCTTTTCAAATGAGTCAGCTCTTCGCATCAGGTGGCCAAAGTACTAGAGTTGCAGCTTCAACATCAGTCCTTCCAATGAACACCCAGGACTGATCTCCTTTAGGATGGACTGGTTGGGTCTCCTTGCAGTACAAGAGACTCTCAAGAGTCTTCTCCAACACCACAGTTCAAAAGCATCAATTCTTCAGCACTCAGCTTTCTTTATAGTCCAACTCTCACATCCATACATAACTACTGGAGAAACCATAGCTTTGACTAGATGGACATTTGTTTGCAAAATAATGTCTCTGCTTTTTCATATGCTGTCTAGGTTGGTCATAGCTTTTATTCCAAGGAGCAAGTATCTTTTAATTTCATGGCTTAATTTAACTTCATGAAATTCAATTTCATGAAATTTTAATTTCAGCCATAAATGTGCCCTAATTAATGGAAATATCCTTTAAAAAGTATCTTCTTTTTCTCCTAAAAAGAAAAAAAAAGGTCTGTGTATTGTATTGTAGCTATGATGGCTGGGACTTAAGCAGACACTTTAAATAATGAATGGAAATCATGAGTTGTGGATTTTGGGGAAAAAAAGGTTGAGGATACTAGTTATTTTTTTTCTATGAAACAAAAACAAAGTTAGAAAGAGATGGGTACAATTGACCTTTAGGGCCCTGTATAATTTTGATTTCCTCTAACTGACTTGCCTGATAGCTCAGTTGGTAAGGAATCCACCTGCAATGCAGGAGACCCTGGTTTGATTCCTGGGTTTGGAAGATCCACCGAAGAAGGGACAGTCTACCCACTCCAGTATTCTCAGGCTTCCGTTGTGACTCAGCTGGTAAAGAATCCACCTACAATGCAGGAAATCTGAGTTCAGTCCATGAATTGGGAAGGCCCCCTGGAGAAGGGAAAGGCTACCCACTCCAATATTCTGGCCTGGAGAATTCCATGGGCTGTATAGTCCATAGGGTTGTAAAAAGTTGGACATGACTGAGTGAGTTCACTTTCACTTTTCAAAGTTAACCACTAATAGACTACTGTTGACTGAAAGCCTTCCAGATAACAGTCAATTAACAGATATTTTGTTAAGTTATAAGTTCCCTGGTGGCTCAGTGGTAAATAATCCACCTGCCAATGCAGAAGACATGGGTTCTATCTCTGGATTAGAAAGATCCCCTGGAGAAGGAAATGACAACCCATTCCAGTATTCTTGCCAGGGAAATTCCATGGACAGAGGAGCCTGGCAGCCTACAGTCCATGGGGTTGCAGAAGAATCTGACAAAACTTAGCGAATAAACGACAAGAGCAACATACATAGGACGGATGCTGAAGCTGAAAATCCAATGCTTTGGTCACCCGATGCAAAAATCTGACTCATTGGAAAAGACCCTGATGCTGGGAAAGGTTGAAGGCAGGAGGAGAAGAGGACAACAGAGGATGAGATGGTTGGATGGCATCACCTACTCAATGGACATGAGTTTAAGCAAGCTCCAGGAGCTGGTGATGGACAGGAAAGCTTGAAGTGCTGCAGTCCATGGGGTTGCAAAGAGTCCAACATGGCTCAGTGACTGAACTTGAACTTGACATAACTAACTTTTCTTAATTTTTAATATTTCTAGGCTATGGAGTTAGCAAGTCTCCAGAATATTTTCCAACATATGTAATATATATATTGAAAAAAATCTGTGTATAGGTGGAGCTTCACAATTTAAACCTATGTTTAAAAGTTGCTGATTTGTACCAGTTTTTTTTTAGATTCTACATATAAATTATACCATATAATATTTGCCTTTCTCTGTCTCTTACTTCACTCAGTATAACAATCCCTAAATCCATCCATGTCACTACAAATGGCATTGACTTTTTTATAGCTGTGTTATATTCCAGTGTGTGCATGTATCATATCTTTATCCACTCCGCCATTGATGGACATTTAGATTGCTTCCTTGTCCTGGCTAATGTATGAATATGGTATGAACACTGAGGTGCATGCTTCTCTATAGCGGCTATACCAATTTATATCCCCACCAAGTGTAGAAGTGTTCCTTTTTTGCCACATCCTTTCCAATATTTATTGTTTTGTATATTTTTTGATGATGACAATCCTGACTGGTGTGAAGTAATATTTCACTGTAGTTTTGATTTGCATTTCTCCAATAATTAGTGATATTGAGCATCTTTTCATGTGCCTCTTAGCCATTTGTATATATTCTTTGGAGAAATGTCTATTTAGGTCTTCTGTCCATTTTTTTTTTTTTTTTACTGTTTTTTTTTTTTTAATTGAAATGCAGTTTAAGTTTTGTTTGTATATCTTGGAGATGAATCCCTGTTGGCCACTTTGTGAATATTATTTCTATGTGGAATCTAAAGAAATGGTACAAATGAATCTATTTTCAAAACAGAAGTTGAATCAGAGATATAGAAAACAAAAGTATGGCTTCTAGAGGGGAATGTGGGGGAGGGATAAATTGGAGAATTTGGATTGACATATACTCACTACTCTATATAGAATAGATAACTAACAAGAACCTATTGAATAGCACAGGAACTTCTATCCAGTACTCTGGAATGACTTATATGAGAATAGAATCTTAAAAGAGTGGATATAAGTGCATACATAACTGAGTCACTTCGTTGTACAACAGAAACAACTACAACCTTGTAAATCAACACTCCCCCACAGAAATGAATCTGATGGAAAGGACATTGCAAAGCTCATCCTGTTTCAAAATATTTCAATAGCCTTCCATGGAGGGTCCTTCCTTCCTAGCTGGTCTGATCTACACATATAATTTGAGGTACTTTTTTGAGCTATATAATAAAAATAGGAGCATTGTTCTTATTAAAAGTAAAAGTCATTCAACGTCAACTGTAAAATATTAAAAATACTTCATTTTTTTCACTCATCTAGGAAATTCTTTGTAAAAATATTCTTAACAAGAATCCAGTTAGGTTTTGTTGATACTGTGAGTGGAATTAATATCAGCTACTTTCTAAGTACTATCATTAATGAATAGACTAGCAGTTTGTTGCCCAGATCTTCAAGCCAAACCAAAATAGATATATCATTAAACAGTTACCAGGAAGAATTTATAAAAACTGCTCCTGATAGGATTTGAAAGAAGTAATTCAATATTATGAGTAAAAAAATAAAAGCATAATATAATGCTCTAAAATCCAAGTAAGTGAAAGAGCATGGTGAGAGATGACAAGACATCATACAATTTTAGCATGACTGGAGCTAATTTATGAAAAGTAATTTCAGATATGCCATCAAAGTATTGTCATTCTGTGGCGATTATTTAATTAGTTCATTTCTGAGTTTCAAATAAGTAGAAAACATTATCAACAGAAAAATCGATAAGATTATTGTTCGCCCTTAAATTAGATGCATCTCGAAATTGTATTCCATGGAGTGCTGTATGGTGTGTACACGGATCTAGATCTACAGATCTACACTAAGATGGGGATGAGAGGGAGAGGCATGCACACACATATAGAGAATGTAAACAGTTTAGGAACAAATACATTAAAAAAAATCCTTTAGTCCAGTAACATTGCTTTTGATTTGGAAGGGTAGTTTAACTTATACCACACCTAAACCCATTTGAAAAATCTGGAAGAAAGAATCTAAGGACTATTTGACAGTCTTAAGAAAGGGCAGATGTTAGAAATTCAAGATGTGCCAGTTCAATGAATATTTCAGGATTTCTCTTTTTTGTTCAAAGTCTCAAAGTGACAGAAATGAAAGGGAGATTGACCTAACCTTACCAGATTTGCAACCTGGCTTTGACTCAGCACAATTGCTGATTGACATATATTTTTTTAGGAATACCATAAAAAAGTCATTAGGTATACTGAAGAAAAGACCACAAGACCAATAATCAAGAGAAAAATAGATAATAAAAACAGACTGATAAATAGAACTACTGGAATTGTTGAAAAGGACTTTAAATAAATTTAAATTATTTAAATTGTTTTAATGTTCAGTATAAAAAATGCTAATGGTATAAATACAAACAAAATTTCATAGAGAAATTGGAATCTATACAATTATTTTAGTTAAAGTATGCAGAGGAAAAGGTGATCATTTTCAAAGGAGGTCCAGAGTCAAAAAAAGCCTTCTAAAAGGAAATGGCATTTTAGTGAGATTGGAAGAGTGAGAAAACAAAAGTAGATGCCAGTAGGAGCAGAATTAGTAATGAAATTCAAGATTTTCCAGGCATGTAAAAGAAGTTTGGCACTGAGGTCCCAATGAAATATGTCCCCAAATGATCTCAGAGCCTTATTTTTATTGATGGAAATTAGGAAACTAGAAGGTGATCAAAACTAGTAGCAGGTATTTTCAAATTTTGTAAAAGGTTGATTTCAGACTCTATAAATTATAGATTAATAATAATAATTTTCAACAATATTTAAAATATCTGTTTATAGGCAATTGAAGTAATGGTTCAAAGCCAAAATAATTCAAGTCAAGCCAAATTTGGCCAAATTCTTTCTTTTTTTTTTCCGTTTGAATTATTTTTTTTTTTCCCTTGACTCATTAAGTTCCAAGGTGAGGGCCATGCTACTGACATAATTGAATTTGATTTCTACAAAGCATTTGATAAAATAACTATACTATTTAAAATTGTAAACTCAATGACAGGATTTCAAAGAAAATAGAGAGTTAACTAGCAAATAAATACAAGTAATTTTGATGGTTTTGTGTCAGTCTGAAAATTTTCCTTAGCCTTTCTCTGTTACCAGTTACATTGTTTTAAAGGATTAAATAAGGACCCACATATTTCAAAGAAGGCATAAATATAGCAGAGCAAAGAAGAGAGATTTTTAAAGTTTTATTTCAAAATAATCTCAATAGGCTTGAATAGATGTCTTAAATGAAAGAATAATATTCTACAATATAATAATAAGTGTAAAATAATGTTTCTAAAGTCTAATTAAAAATCCAATCAAGCAAAACAGGTTAATGGAAATATAGCTTGTCCAATACTTCCTGTAATAATATGTACTCTTTTGGATTGACCAAATGTCAATGTCATTATAAATCCAAGTAGGGGGGGATACTTTATGAGCTGAATATAATTTTTCTTCATATCAGAATACAACATTTTGAAAAATAATAGTGTGGTTAATTCTGAGCTTTCCGTACAAGAGGATTGGTAGTTAATTAGAAAATATTCAGAAGTATTTGACTGAATAATGAATGCAAGAAAACCACAATAGACAAAAGACAAATAGACAATAGACAAATTGACAAAAGAACTGATGATCAAAAGTAGAGTGGTATCAATTAAAAATACTTTGTCAATTATATTACAAAAGCGTAATGAATGGTGTAAATTTTCCCTAATCAGGAGAAATAATCATTAAAATGTTTTTGTATTCTGGTTTTGCTGTGTCAACAGATTATTCTCTAATAAATCCACATATGTATATCTAAAGCAGGAGGAGAAGGAGAACAACAGAGGATGAGTTGATTGGATGGCATCATCAACTCAATGGACATGAATCTGAGTAAATTCCAGGAGATACTGAAGGACAGGGAAGCCTGGCATGCTGCATCCACGGGGTCGCAAGGACTTGGACACAACTGAGTGACTGAACAGCAGCAGCAATAATATCTAAAGAGCAAGAAGTCAGTACACAATTTTAAAGGTTATGACTCTAGGTATAAAATGTACAATCTCATAAGAGTATCTTCTTAGTTAGAACGATTTAAATATATCACTAGTAGAAGCAACACTAGAAGCATATCTCTATGCCAGTCTGTTTTACTTATTTCTTATTAGATTCTAAAAGAAGGAGAAGAAAATTTTAGTTTACTCTGGCTGAGAACAGATTCTATAATGAAACATGTGACTATCATATTCAATATTTGCGTTTTAAGAAGTATTAGAACTGCTAACTAAATTATTCCTTTTCTATTTTCACTATTGTGACTAAATCCAGACTAAACCATTCACATCATTTTGTTCTCCAGATTTTAATAAGCTGTGCACATTTGACCCAGCTGTTGGTAATACACTGTGTTGTATAGCTATAGAGTCAGAATTTCAGCCTTGATAAATACTTCAGGTAACTGATATCCTCAGTGTTGTGATTGGAGAGATGGAGTCTCAGCAATGTGAATTATCTTGCCCAGAATCCCATGGCCAATTGTCAGCGCAGCTAATGTTATAAAGCACAAGAGAGTCAAATTTAGTTTCTTCCCGTGTATTCTGCTTCCCTTGTTTTATATATGCCAATCTATTTTTCCAAGGAAACTCTAAGCTCTTCAAGGGTTATGCCAATCTTTTTTTCCAAGGAAACTCTAAGCTCTTCAAGGGTAGTATTAATAACAGTGTGTAAGAAAGTGCTGAGCCCACAGTAGGCATAGAATGCATGTAGGTTTTTTTGGTGCTGAGTTGCAATCCAGCTAACTTTAAAAAACTAAGCCAAGAGGAAATTATATTCAGTTCCAGAGAAGACAGCATTATAAGCTATCTGAAAAAAAAGTCTTAGAGATTCCAATATATTTTATTATACCATGGCAGTGAATCAATAATAAGAAAATATATTTCTTCTTTAATGTAATGGCATATATTTAATTATTGGTTTTCTCGAGACAGAAAATGACTTTGAATTAGATTTTAAATATTTTCTCATAGACCAAGCTCTCATTTTATCCTAAAATTGCATATTTTATATATATGTATAAATATATGTGTGTGTGTTTAGTAACAGATAAATATAGTGCTAAACATGTGTGAATGTATATATGATTAATTATCCATGCATAGAGATGGATAGGTAAACCATGGATGAGATAATGAGTTAGAGAAAAAGAAAGAGAGAGGCAGAGAAAGAGAGACTTTGTTAGTAATTATATTTTTTTAGTTCTCTGCAGCAAAAAGATCTGGTCATTATCCGGGAAACTGGTCACGTTTTATTGCTACAAGAACCAGCACATTCCTGGGAAACCAAGAACTAAGCAGTTGAAAACACACGGTGCTGTTCATTGGGAGGGTGCTAGGTGCAGAAAAGCCCCCACATGAAAGTTCAAAAAGTTCCCCTTTCACACGTTAAAATGAATTACTCTTCATTTAATACTTTGTTTTAAATGTAATTTAATGTGTTGGATTAAATTATTACCAACATTTCACATGGAAAGGGAAGTGATGATGTTTTTGGCTTTTTTTTTTAGTGTGGTCATTACACACATTTATTTTCCAACTTCTAACTTGTTTTATATAAATTTATCTAATTTTATTTATGTCATTATTTCTGGGAAAGCATATCATTATAAAATGAAAGTTCAGTAATCTTGTATGTGTGTTTTGTATGCCATATTGTTATTATCATCATCATCATCATCTAAGGAGGATCTATTATAGGAAATGTCTTTTGGATGATCCTTAGAGATGCTTCTAAGAGATTGACATGAGGAGAAAGAGGGAGGTCCACAAACCCTGCTGTCATCCTGCTGAGAGTAGGCAGCATGAGTGATGGGCCTGGTCAAGCCAGACAAGATCAATGAGTGGGAAATAACACACAGATGGAGTTAAAACCCACAGCATATGTTTTGAAGCTGCTTTAATTCAGAATGAAAGGTGGAAGTGAAGTGGATCTCAGATAAGACAGAAGTTAGGAATGAACCGACAGGAGATTTTAAGGCCTTGACAACTCGGAAGAGAAAGAAAATTCACAGAGCTAAAGCCAGAGCATGAGAAGCAAACAGACTGTTGGTCTGAATTTTTGATGTAAATGCAAAACATCGCCTTTTTTTGCAAGTAAGAATCACTAATCTTTAGTTCTTATTATGGGATATAACAACTTAGTATAAATGAGTGTGAAGAGCTTACTAGTGTCTCCTTAAAAGTTAAGTAGAAAAATTATTTTCCAATAAGTCCTGTCTTCCTAAGAAAAGAGCTGTGTGTCTATCACAGCAGTACTTTTTAAAAAAATAGTAAGTAAATAACACCAAAATCTCAGGAGAGCTACTCAGAATGATTGAACTTAATCCCATGCCTGTCCCCCAAACATTCAGTCAGTTCTGTATCTAAAAGGGTATCCAGTTGTTATTATTGAAATTTATTCTTTTTCACTATTCTCTCTAGTCATAAGGTTTTATGTTTTATGTAATATTTTATTGCAGCACTAAACTTGCTCGTTAAAATACTTTGAGAGTATGTGATGTGATATTAATAATTGATTTTTTAAAAATTGATTTTAGCCTTCTACTGTTAATTAAAAACCTTTCTCAGGTTAAGATGATCTATAACAAAATACAAATTCTACTCTGATACTGAAGTTGGTGGTGAAAATAACTTAGGAAAGACTGATAGCTATTGGTTTGTTAATAAGAAAAAAATATCCAGGGCCAAATTTGGGACTAAATCTGCTTCAATTAAGAACTGTATTTATGAAGGGTTAATAAGAGAGCTTGCATATTTACAAAAATTACTAACAAAGTAACACCAAGTATTGAATAGACAAATTTAAATTTTATTTTTCATAAGTACATAATGGGTTGACAAAAAGCTCTTTCTATGGCTCTAAAAGTTGAATTAAAAAGTATATTGATTCCAGAGGGAGAAAAATGAAAAGAAAAATAATGTGGTTATCTTCCATTACATTTCTAAGTGCTCAGATTCTTATTTAGAGTTGAACTTATTTTCTTGCAGAAATTGGACTAGAAATGGAACAACTCATAATTTCCATTTTCTAATATCAGAAATGGCCTAAAAAAGTCTCAATGCTTTTCATTTTGAAGGCAGAGCAGCAATGGGTCAAACTATAATAAAACTTTTAAATTCTCTTTAAAAAGATATTCTCCCCTAAAAGTGTCTGCTTTGAATGCTATAGTATGAAAATAGTACTACAATGTCCTCTGGTCACATAAAATAATTTTTTATAATGTGTAGTTTAATTGATCATCTGACAAAATGTTTACTACTATGGAATTGTATAATCTATTTTAATATATTTGTTATCCCACTCAATGGACATGAATCTGAGCAAACTCTGGAACATAGTAAGGACAGGGGATCCTGGAGTTCTTCAGTCCAGGGTGGGTCATAGAGAGTCAGACACGACTTAGTGACTGAACAGCTTATATTTGATATTACTCATTTCTGATACACAATTAGGATTAGTGGCTATTCTCAACTTAGTGAACAATAGGATATGATTCAGTACATATTTATTTTGCTTTTTTTTATTTTTTGAGTTGCTTGAGTGTGTCATAAATTTCTTGAACCATACGAGTTCTCATCTCTCATGTCCACTCTATAGTAAATATGTGCATAATGTCTTTAGCCATCTGCTTATCTCCATATTCCTTTTTTTTTTTTGCCACATTCTTTTGTCAAATTTAACAAAAAGAAATTTTTGATGGAATGTTATCTGTGCTTTAACTTGGTTATTTAGGGAAGATAACATTTCAAAACTTATCTCTGACTCAAATAAAAAGTCTATAGTAAGCTGAAATCTTGAAACTATCAACAGAGGCCTGCGCGAAATGAACTCTAGATCAGTGTAAAAAAGGCTTAATTTTCTAAACTGGTATAACTGATAGATGAGATACTTGCCTTGACAGAACTTATGATTTATATTAAAAATATATGTTGAAAAACATTGTAAATATACTTAAGGTTAATAAATTATGCTAAAGTGACTTAAGTAAATACTAGAAAATATGCACTGTTAGTAAGTTATTTTCTTTAACTGCATAAAGCTGTCTGTTATCCATTGAAGAACTTTTCAAGTTGAAATGAACTACCACAACTTATGAACCTTAAGAAGGAAGACTGTAGGAAGGATAGCTCAGCAAAGAAATCCTTTTACTGATTTATCAAAACGGAAATTTTTTTTTAGTTCCTTTTTTATTCTATTTTTAAAATTTATTTATTTTAATTGGAGGCTAGTTACTTACAATATTGTAGTAAAAAATATCAAAAAGGAAAAATGTCAAAGGGTTGATTAGGAATTTAAATATTATTAATGAATTTAAAAGCATAAAATAAACTCAAAATGGATTAAAGATCTAAATGGAAGACCAGAAACTATAAAACTCCTAGAGGAGAACATAGGCAAAACACTCTCCGACATAAACCACGGCAAGATCCTCTATGACCCACCTCCCAGAATATTGGAAATAAAAGCAAAACTAAACAAATGGGACCTAATAAAACTTAAAAGCTTTTGCACAACAAAGGAAACTATAAGTAAGGTGAAAAGACAGCCCTCAGATTGGGAGAAAATAATAGCAAATGAAGAAACAGACAAAGGATCAATCTCAAAAATATACAAGCAACTCCTGCAGCTCAATTCCAGAAAAATAAATGACCCAATCAAAAAATGGGCCAAAGAACTAAACAGACATCTCTCCAAAGAAGACATACAGATGGCTAACAAACACATGAAAAGATGCTCAACATCACTCGTTATCAGAGAAATGCAAATCAAAACCACAATGAGGTACCATTACACGCCAGTCAGGATGGCTGCTATCCAAAAGTCTACAAGCAATAAATGCTGGAGAGGGTGTGGAGAAAAGGGAACCTTCTTACACTGTTGTTGGGAATGCAAACTAGTACAGCCGCTATGGAAAACAGTGTGGAGATTTCTTAAAAAACTGGAAATAGAACTGCCATATGACCCAGCAATCCCTCTTCTGGGCATACACACTGAGGAAACCAGATCTGAAAGAGACACGTGCACCCCAATGTTCATCGCAGCACTGTTTATAACAGCCAGGACATGGAAGCAACCTAGATGCCCATCAGCAGATGAATGGATAAGGAAGCTGTGGTACATATACCCCATGGAATATTACTCAGCCGTTAAAAAGAATTCATTTGAACCAGTTCTAATGAGATGGATGAAACTGGAACCCCTTATACAGAGTGAAGTAAGCCAGAAAGATAAAGAACATTACAGCATACTAACACATATATATGGAATTTAGAAAGATGGTAACGACAACCCTTTATGCAAAACAGAAAAAGAGACACAGAAGTACAGAACAGACTTTTGAACTCTGTGGGAGAAGGTGAGGGTGGGATGTTGCGAAAGAACAGCATGTATATTATCTATGGTGAAATAGATCACCAGCCCAGGTGGGATGCATGAGACAAGTGCTCGGGCCTGGTGCACTGGGAAGACCCAGAGGAATCGGGTGGAGAGGGAGGTGGGAGGGGGGATTGGGATGGGGAATACGTGTAAATCTATTGCTGATTCATGTCAATGTATGACAAAACCCACTGAAAAAATTAAAATAAAATAAAATAAAATAAAAGCATAGAGGGTTGAACAAAGTATGAGGATACTAGATAATCCATTTGGTGTCGAATGTGTCCCAGAGAAATGTTAACAGATGGGATTTGTAAGGATGAGTAAAATTTAGCTAGGTTAATACAGAAGTAAGTAGTAAGTCTTCAGAACAACAGAACTACAAATCAAAATGCTAGAAATGTGAGAGGATTCAGCTGAAACTCAGCCACATGTCCTATACAGAGCAAACCAATTTCTTTGAGGAGCTACCATTTGTGTTATGGGTTGGAGTTTTTTTTTTTTTTTTTCATTACAAGAGCATTAAGGCATCCTAGTCCCTTCTTGTTCAGTTCATGGTATATCTTCTTTTTTTTTTTTTAAACCCAGTTTCTTGTTAATATTTTAAATTCCTCATATCATAATTTTTCTATTGTATTCACATGGAAAAATCCATCTGGGATCAGTTCAAATATTTGCCTTTTTTCCATTTATCCCTCTAATTGCTAAGAACAACAGTAAACACTGTAGTTCCGCTCCTCAGTGACACTATGAATGCTTATTCTTCAGCCTTTTGTCTTTCCGTCAATATATCAATAGTCAACTCATTCTGCTTCCTGTGGAGTGGATTTTTAAAGCCCTTCTACTTTATTTTTAGACTTCCTAGGAAGCATCCCACCACTTCCAATTTTAACCTCCTTTTCAACTTCACTGAGAAAATAGAAATTATTAGACATTAATGGCCTGACATTTCCACTTTTAAACCACCATATCTTTTTTAGTCTACACAAATAATTTACTGATTTGTACACACTCCACAATGGGAATGAGTTCATCTTTGTCAAGACCAATTTCTGACCTATGATTGCTATCATTTTCACACACACACACACACAAAATACTATCTCAAACAGAATCAATGATTTTTCTATTATTTCTACTCTATACCATCTATAACCTCTTTCTATCTACCACTTTCTTTCATGCAGCATTTAAATATGTTCAAGTTTATCTTTCAAGGAATGAACTCAGGAAAAAATCTTTCTGGAACCATGAATTCCTTAAGATCCATACTTTCCTTGAGCTATGTCTCTTACTGACCCTCCACCTCATAAGTGAAACCAACACATCAAATCTGGTTCCAATCACCTTAATTTCTCCAATAACCATTAGAAAAAAATAACACAGCAAAATTATTTTGCTGTTAATTGCATTGAATACTTTATGATCGTCACTACCTTTTTGTGTCTCATCAGAAAACGTTGACTACTGTCTCTTCTTGAAATATCATCCTCCTTTAGCTTCCACTACCTTGTATTCGTCATGATTGCTTTTCTATTCACATGCACAACTTAATCTTCTTTTATTTTTTTTTCTTATTTGTCATTTATTTTAAGATTGATGCTGATCCTGGGTCCTCTTTATATACCTTTACTGAGTAATGTCATCAATTCCACAGATTTGTTCTTCATTTTTAAAATGTTTAATTACTTAATTGGAGTGTCATTGTGTTACAATGTTGTGTTAGTTACTGTACAACAATTTGAATCAGTTATATGTGTAAATATGTCCCCCCCTTTGGCCTCCCTCCCACCCTCCCCATCCCACCCCATTAGGTCTTCATGGAACACAGAGGCGAGCACTTTCCACTAGCTATCTATTTTACATAAGGTCGTGTACAAATGTCAGTGCTACTCTCTCAGTTCATCCATCCTCTCTTTTTCCCACTGTGTTCAAAAGTCCATTCCCTACATCTGTTTCTCTATTCTTGCCCTGCCAGTGGGTTCATTGGTAAAATTTTTCTAGATTCCATGTATATGCATTAATATACAGTATCTTTCTCTTTCTGATTTAATTTCACTCTTTTTGACAGACTCTATGTCCATCCACATCACTACAAATGACCTAATTTTGTTTCTTTCTCATTTTCCATTTTCAAAACACATTTTCATAATTTAATTTGCTATGACTTTTGTAAGTTAATTTAATCATGTTTTATGTTTGTAAATGTTCCCAGTACTATGATAAATAAATATTTAGGGCAGAGAATATGCTATAAAGATGTTTAGAACCTGTAAACAAATTAATATATACACAGAATCAGCATTATTTCAGTTTTTCTATGTCTTGCAGAAAAAAAAAGAAAATATAAAAGTTAAATAAAACTAAAACTTTCCCCACCCCCCCCTCACATTTCCTACATCATCATCATAGCTACATCTTCAGGCTGCTAACAAATATCAAAGAGTTGGACACAACTGAAGTGACTGAGCATGCACACATGCACGTCAAATATGGTTCCCATATCTGTTAGCATCCTGATAAAGGTGAAAGAATCTGGAGCCAAAAACTAGGTGTGTGACCTTGGTTAAGGTATCTAAACTTGCTGAATTTCTCTCTAGAAGGATAGGACTACATGGACCCTAGGGTAGTTTCAAGTTGAAAATATTTTCATAGTCTGTTCCTTACCACTTTCACAGTTCTCTCCTATGCCTATTGTTTATGATTCTTCATACTTAACATCCACACTGCAGGGGTGCTGAAGAGCTGCTAAGACCTTGCAAAGCAACAAGTGAATGCAGGTCTCAGAGTCCATTAACCTCAGCTAAGGAGGTTTATTCTCAGATGCAAGGTTGTGTCCAGACACTTCATTATCTCCTTTTTTTACTGTCAACTGCCAGGATGCTTTTGTAGTCATTTGCATAATTTAAACTGCTGTCACTGACAATCTAAATGTTGCTTTACTCCATCACTTGACTCTAATATCTAAGCAGCCAAACCTTTTAAGATTAGGCTCAAATTAACCATACTCTAATTCTATCAAAAGTATGCTAATTTGCAGTGTTGACTTTGAACTCATTATTTTTGAGAAAACTAAAAGAAGGAAGAAAGCCTAACTACCTGATCACAAACGCCCCTGGCATATCTTGAAATACATAGGTAATGTTGCTTTGATGATTACATTTATTCCTTAGGATCTTCATCTCGGCCTTAGATATAACAATAATTTAAGGTGTCATGTTTCTAGTTTGCTTTGGGTCATCTTGAAATTATACTTTAAAATAATCTTTAAGATGCAAGCATATTAAGAAGAAGCACATATCAAAGGTACATCTTGTGCTATGCACTAAAGTAATTTACCTGAATGCAGGCCACTTTGCCCCCAAAGGCTGGATAAATCACCTGCAGTCTATTTGAATTCTTGTTCTTCTCAATCTCACTTCTTTTCTTTCTATAGCCTGACTTCATCTCTGGAATCCATTAAGAATTTTATATCCCATTTACCAGTACCTGCTTCTTTTCACATAATCTAAATTAACCCAACTCCACTTGACAATAGAGCTTCTAAGAAAAAGCTCGTTTCATCATTATAAAGCTGACCCAAAGGAATGGAAAAAGAGGCTTTTATATAATAAAACACTGAGCTCTTGCAATCACAACTTTCATTAACTGGCATACCCTAAGAGTCTAAGCAAACACATTTGAGAAATTGATTTCCTTGGGTAATATTTCTGGATGTCCTAAGTAATATCCTTTGATGAACAGTTAAGTTGAAAAAAGACAGAAATAAACTTTTAATGTGTTGCTGCTCCCATCATCTTTTTTGCTTTTAAAAAGTTATACAGAGGAGTCAAGGAGATAACTTTGCTATAAATTCAAAATTTATAAAAAATTCTTTGCAAGTTGGGTTACCTATATGTGCGTGTATGTGTATTAAGTTGCTTTAGTCGTGTCTGACTCTTTGCAACCCCGTGGACCGTAGACCATCAGACTCCTCTGTCAATGGGATTGTCCCAGCAAGAATACTGGAGTGAGTTGCCATTTTCTACCCTAGTAGATCTTCCTGATCTGGGGATTGAACCTGGGTCTCCTGTGTCTCCTGCATTGCAGGTTGATTCTTTACCACCGAGCCACAGGAGAAGCCCTTGAAGGTGTGTGAGTGTGTGAGGTTTCCTTAGTTTGCTTTTCCCTTTAAAATTTTTTTTGTTCCAATAAAAATGTAGACTACAAGACCCTTCTTGTGGATTTCTCTTTATCTTGGGCTTATCTATACAGTAAGAATCATAATGCATGTGTGCTATGTTGTGTCCGACTCTGTGAGGCAATATGGACTATAGCCTACCAGGCTTCTCTGTCTGTGGGATTCTCCAGGCAAGAATACCAGATTGGACTGCCATGCCATCCTAAAGGGGATCTTCCCAACCCAGGGACTGAACCCATGCCTTTTACGTCTCCTGCATTGTATGGCACCCTAATGGGCTTCCCCAGTGGCTCAGCCTTAAAGAACTGGCCTCCAATGCAAGAGATGCAGGTTGGATCCCTAGGTCGGGGAGATTCCCTGGAGAAGGAAATAGTAATCCACTCCAATATTCTTGCCTGGGAAATTCCAGGGACAGAGGAGCCTTGTGGACTGTGGCCCATGAGTCACAAAGAGTCAGACGTGGCTGAAGCAACTAAGCATACAGCATAGATGGCATCTTAATTTGCTCTTTATTTTGGCACTTGAGAGAATAAATGTAGCTTTTCTAGTTTCTCATATTCTTGACTTTTTTCTGACAGTTTGTTTAGGGACTGAGAAAATGAAAGAGCTTTGTAATTTTTTCTTTAGTATATAAATATTTCCTTACATGTTACAATTTACAAAACAATCTTAGATACCTTATTCTTATCATGTGATCAGGAAATCTTGACATTTTGGAATTTGTAAAAAATAAAATCTAGACACTCTGAGTACTCATGTATATGTGCAAATACAATCATACAAGAATTTGTAATAAATTTCATTAGATAAGAAAAGATTAATTTATCATTTGAAGAAAAGAGTAAAACTCTAAATTAATCTGTTATCAAATCTCATACATTTTTGTATTTAGGAAACAATAACTCAATTTATCAGAAAATTAAATAGACATATATTAAGACTATATTTAAATTCTGTCTTTATGTTTGTTATTTCTTAACTTACTTTGGTTAAAGAGTAAAAAACAAGCTTGAGGAGGGCCTTATAGATGAAATGTAGAAAAAATATACTAGTCTCATTACTTGTATAGTTTCAAATGCCTGTCATTTCCATCTATCTTTCAAAGATAAATTATAAGTAGTTTAATTTACACAAATGTAAAATTTTAGTTTTGAGTAACTGAGTAATTAAAATTAAAAATAACCTTTAAAAACTGTGAAACAATATACTGTATCAGGTCAGTTAAATCACTCAGTCATGTCCGACTCTTTGTGACCCCATGGACTGCAGCATGCCAGGCCACCCTGTCCATCACCAACTCCCAGAGTTAACTCAAACTCATGTCCATTGAATCGGTGATGCCATCCAACCATCTCATCCTCTGTCATCCCCTTCTCCTCCTGCCCTCAATCTTCCCCAGCATTAGGGTCTTTTCCAATGAGTCAGCTCTTCCCATTAGGTGGCCATAGTATTGCAGTTTCAGCTTCAGGATCAGTCCTTTCAATGAATATTCAGGACTGATTTCCTTTAGAAGGGACTGGTTGGATCTCCTTGTTGTCCAAGGGACTCTTAAGAGCCTTTTCCAACACCACAGTTCAAAAGCATCAATTCTTCCGAGCTCAGCTTTCTTTAAAGTCCAACTCTCAGATCCATACATGGCTACTGGAAAAACCATAGCTTTGACTAGATGGACCTTTGTTGGCAAAGTAATGCCTCTGCTTTTTAATAAGCTGTCTATTGGTCATAACTTTTCTTGCAAGGAGCAAGCATTTTTTAATTTCATGGCTGCAGTCACCATTTGCAGTGATTTTTGGAGCCCCCCAAAATAAAGTCTGTCACTGTTTACACTGTTTCCCCATCTATTTAACATGAAGTGCTGGGACCAGATGCCATGATCTTAGTTTTCTGAATGTTGAGTTTTAAGCCAGCTTTTCACTCTCCTCTTTCACTTTCATCAAGAAGCTCTTTAGTCCTTCTTCACTTTCTGCCATAAGGTGTCATCTGCATATCTGAGTTTATTGATATTTTCCTGGCAATCTTGATTCCAGCTTGTGCTTCATCCAGCCCAGAGTTTCTCATGATGTACTCTGTATATACATTAAATAAGCAGGGTGACAACATACAGCCTTGACGTGCTCCTTTCCTTATTTGGAAGCAGTCTGTTGTTCCATGTCCAGTTCTTACTGTTGCTTCCTGACCTGCATACAGATTTATCTGTACACCTGTAACTAATATAATAATGTACATCAACTTCAGCTATGTTGTTGTTTAGTTGCTAAGTGGTATCGAACTCTTTTGCAAACCCATGGACTGCAGCATGCCAGACTCCTTTGTCCATGGGATCTCCCAGGCAAGAATATTAGAGAGGATTGTCATTTCTTTCTCCCGGGTATCTTCCTGACCCAGCGACTGAACCCATATATCCTGCATTGGCAGGTAGGTTCTTTACCACTGAGCCACCAGGGCAGACCCAACTACAATTATATAAATACATAAATAAATTATAGAGAAGTATATTTATTTTAAATTTGTTAAATTTTATAGTTTGGAATATTATGTTGTTACAAAAAAGCTGAATTTTTGGTTTCAATTAACTTTTTCTTTGCAAGTATGTAGTGCAAAACTTGTGGGTATCAACAGAGTAATTTTCAAGAATCCAGAAAATTCAGTAATAATATATTACCTTAACGAAGATGCTGATAAGAATTAGATTTTCACATTATTATTATTAGTTCTATTTATAGATGACCTTTTCTGAAATGGTTTTAAAACTGTGAAAAAATCATCAAACATTAAAGATAAGAAAAGCAATAAGTGGATAGAGTGACATAATTTGGGCTAAATTTCCTATTTCTATTAACTTCTAAGACCTCATAAATAAGTGCAAATTGTTTAGGATTTGGAGCATCATATGAAATGTTGCATTGAGGGTATATATAATTCTGAACTAATGTAAACCAATTATGTTATGTGGAACTGATTTTGGGGGGGGTAGGTAATTGTAAACACTGAAAACAGTGTTTGATTAGAGTTTACTGCTAGGTCCATAGCTTTTCTATACATTTGTAATAAATGCTAGGCTCAGAACAAATTTTGTCACAATTGGTATATTCACTGAACATTTATTAGCATGCAAATAAAAACATTACACTACCTAGTCTATAGGCTTGAGTAACTTCTATGTCTCTCTTCATATCTACCTTTCCTGGAAATTTTAATGAAGGCCACAGTAGACAACAGACCAGACTTTGGATGGTGTAACCACTATAGCCAGTATCAGAGAACCAAAAGCTCCAAGGTCTTAGTGGTTATAGAACTGTAAGAAGTTTAGCTTGGGGACTTATCCCTCGGGGTGACCTGGGTGGAGAATATTTAAAATAGATTAGCCAATCCATATCTTTAAATAATTTTAATGTTCCAATGGGCTTTCCAGGTAATGCTAGTGTTAAAGAAACTACTGCCAATGCAGGAGACATTAAGAGACATCGGTTCTATCCCTGGGTTGGGAAGAGCCCCTGGAGGAGGGCTTGGCAACCCACTCCAGTATTCTTGCCTGAAAATTCCCATGGATAGAGGGGCCTGGCAGGCTATGGTCCATAGGGTCACAAAGAGTCTGACTTGTCTGAAGTGACGTAGCATGCACAGAATGTTCCAATAATATTTATAATAGTCATCATAATAAAGGCTGCTATTTCCTTCTATAAAAACATTTTTGACATGTTTGACTAGTAAATAAATGTTGTTAGAGTTACCAGTTACAGAGCCTTTTATAGTGATCGTCCATGGAATGTGCACATTTAAATATAATGCCAGCAGTCCCCCACTGATTATGCATCCTTGCTTAGGCTGTCATCAGCATCTGGGTTATAGTTTAACTTGAAAAGCACATGCATAATTAAACATCATTCATTCTGGAATATTTTAAAGTAAATTGATATTCAAAGAACTAGAAGATAAAGACAATGTAACAAATTATGATACTAAGGAAAACAAGATGATAACTTGGGAACAAGGATTGTCTTTTTCTCATACATGTCTTTATAAGTATTAGAAATATCTTGTTTTGGAATTTGAATATGGTTATTTATCTATCTTTTCCCTAATCACTTGTTTTCTTATATGACAATAACAAAAAGATGTCACATTAAATTCTATGACACTTGGAGCTATGTATAAAAATTTGCTATTATGCCGTCATGCACCTATGTAGATAGAGCAATTGTCCATCTTCTACCATTGTTCCTCATTCAATAAAAATTTGGTGCAAATAGAAAATAAATAAAAGCTATATAACTAAATAATAAAGTTTTTATTTTATGGGAATGATATAAGTAGATGTATGAAAGGTTCACTGATTGGATAACTGTTAGAAATTTGATCTGCTTCATATTATTCAACATCAACCTACTGTTTGCAAAGCACTGTGATAAATGAGTTGGCATACAAAATAATAGAAAGAGCCAAACTAGTTTCATTAGAGTCATGACCACAGGTCAGCAAACATTTTCTGTAAAGTGCCAGATAATGGAAGTCTTCTACACTGTGGGCCACATGATCTCTTTTGCAAATTCTTCATGTTGCCACTGTAACAGAAAGCAACCATAAACAACAGGGAAGATGGATGTGGCTGTGTTTCAATAAAACTTATCTGCAAAAACAGGGTGCGGTCTGGATTTAGTTGGAAAGCTATAGTTTGCCAACCCTATTCTAGACCAATTGAATCAATCCAAGGGGCCATTTGAATAAAGAATTTTTAATAAGCTACACAGGTGACTCTCACGATTGGACATATTTGGAGAACATCAGGATAAAATATGCACATTGAATATGGCATGTGCCTTAAAGTTGTCCTTAGTTTTGGCAAAGGACTTAAACAATATGAAGATGTTACGCAACATGACGATGCTGTTTGTGAAACCGCCAGTTAGAGAGGTTCCAAAGAGACTAAGCAGAATAGGTAAGGGAGTTCTGTACTATCTCGGGACATGTACATCTTTAGGTCTTAATTCATTTGGGTGGACTACAAAGCATTTAAGCTCATTAAAAAGGTCATTACAGAGAGAAAGGAGTTCCACAAACACCATATATTTTACTTAAAGTAGTGCGTTCCTTTGGTAGTATCAAGCACTATAATCAAGCGTGAAGGTCACTCTAGATTTCTGGTTTCCCTTAAAAATCTGAAATATTTGCCACGTTCTAGATTGCATTTTCAAAAGGCAAAACATATCTGGAGCTGAATATTGCATTCCGCTTAAGTGGGGTCATGTTTTATTTGATTCAAGTAATCCCCACTTGGCATATATAACTTATTTGGGTTACCTAAATGTCCTGGTAGGTATTTAATTTTAGACACTTTCTTTCTAATAATTGCATACACATTTCAGTCATCAGGAAGAGAAGAGAGAATTCAAGAGGGGTTTCTTTAGAAGACATGCAAATTGCCTGCTAATAGGTGGAAAGATTTAAAGGTTACCAACTGTATAACCCATTTCCAGAAAGCACCTATTTATCAATTTAAATTGGTTGTATATCAGCATAATTTAATCACTTTAATGTATGCACACTTGGTATTAAATTTTCCTACTATACATATTCCAGAGTAACTCGATAAAGACTAAAATAACACAAAACTGAACCAGCACTGTCCCAGGGCAGGTTAAACAAACTCTGCATTAACCTTACAGATATATGGAAATCCCTATGTCCTTTAAATGCGCTGTGTTTTTCTATGAAACTAATAAAAAGATTAACTTTGAAGATATTTGAAGCATATTGTATAATGTTATATTTTTAAGGTAAAATGAGGTGATGAAGCTTTGGGATCCAAGGCCATGAAACACAAACCTCAAAAATATGAAGTAATGAATTTTAGAGATAATAAACAAATTCAAAATGTCAATGCATGAAAATATATATTTTTCTATATTTGACTTGATGATCTCAGAGTTTTCCCCACTTTTGAATTGTGATACTTTAAGTTCTGCTACTTAATCTTATTGGGAATTTCTTTTACTTCTTCATGCCTGTCCAGTTCAATAATTAATAACACCATTTTTTTTTTCAGTGGGTTTTGTCATACATTGACATGAATCAGCAATAGATTTACATCCTGATCCCCCCTCCCACCTCCCTCTCCACCCGATTCCTCTGGGACTTCCCAGTGCACCAGGCCCGAGCACTTGTCTCATGCATCCCACCTAGGCTGGTGATCTGTTTCACCATAGATAATATACATGCTGTTCTTTCACAACATCCCACCCTCACCTTCTCCCACAGAGTTCAAAAGTCTGTTCTGTACTTCTGTGTCTCTTTTTCTGTTTTGCATAAAGGGTTGTCGTTACCATCTTTCTAAATTCCATATATATGCGTTAGTATGCTGTAATGTTCTTTATCTTTCTGGCTTACTTCACTCTGTATAATGGGCTCCAGTTTCATCCATCTCATTAGAACTGGTTCAAATGAATTCTTTTTAACGGCTGAGTAATATTCCATGGGGTATATGTACCACAGCTTCCTTATCCATTCGTCTGCTGATGGGCATCTAGGTTGCTTCCATGTCCTGGCTATTATAAACAGTGCTGCGATGAACATTGGGGTGCACGTGTCTCTTTCAGATCTGGTTTCCTCAGTGTGTATGCCCAGGAGTGGGATTGCTGGGTCATATGGCAGTTCTAATTCCAGTTTTTTAAGAAATCTCCCCACTGTTCTCCATAGTGGCTGTACTAGTTTGCATTCCCACCAACAGTGTAAGAGGGTTCCCTTTTCTCCACACCCTCTCCAGCATTTATTGCTTGTAGACTTTTGGATAGCAGCCATCCTGACTGGCGTGTAATGGTACCTCATTGTGGTTTTGATTTGCATTTCTCTGATAATGAGTGATGTTGAGCATCTTTTCATGTGTTTGTTAGCCATATGTATGTCTTCTTTGGAGAAATGTCTGTTTAGTTCTTTGGCCCATTTTTTGATTGGGTCATTTATTTTTCTGGAATTGAGCTTCAAGAGTTGCTTGTATATTTTTGAGATTGATCCTTTGTCTGTTTCTTCATTTGCTATTATTTTCTCCCAATCTGAGGGCTGTCTTTTCATCTTACTTATAGTTTCCTTTGTTGTGCAAAAGCTTTTAAGTTTCATTAGGTCCCATTTGTTTAGTTTTGCTTTTATTTCCAATATTCTGGGAGGTGGGTCATAGAGGATCTTGCTGTGGTTTATGTCAGAGAGTGTTTTGCCTATGTTCTCCTCTAGGAGTTTTATAGTTTCTGGTCTTACATTTAGATCTTTAATCCATTTTGAGTTTATTTTTGTGTATGGTGTTAGAAAGTGTTCTAGTTTCATTCTTTTACAAGTGGTTGACCAGCTTTCCCAGCACCACTTGTTAAAGAGGTTGTCTTTTTTCCATTGTATATCCTTGCCTCCTTTGTCAAAGATAAGGTGTCCATAAGTTCGTGGATTTATCTCTGGGCTTTCTCTTCTGTTCCATTGATCTATATTTCTGTCTTTGTGCCAGTACCATACTGTCTTGATGACTGTGGCTTTGTAGTAGAGTCTGAAGTCAGGCAGGTTGATTCCTCCAATAACACCATTTTTATATGAAAGTGATGTTTGAGAAAATGTTAGTACTTATTCTGTTAACATCGTCCCCAAATATCAGAGAAATATCTGTAGACAGACTTTCCCCTAAAATATAGCCTAAATTATAGTCTCTATTTGATAAAGGTCAGTGCTGTGGAATTTTTGCAGGGGCAGGGGGTGGATAATCTAAATTGTTCAACACAAGTTCAGAGGCAATACATATCTATCTGTATTAATACAGTATTTCCTCCAGAATTGGGGTCCTCTTCAGCACATCTTCAAAAATAGAGTTAAATCTGTAGAACAAATCTATATCCATGGCTTGGTGTTAAATAGAAACAAAGTGGGAAGTTGCTTATGTGGTTTAATTTGTCTTATGCTATTCATGATGGTTTCCAGTATTAAATTAATAGTCTAACATTAGACATTTGTTTATTCAAGGTTTATTTGTTTATTCAAGCCACTGACTTCCCTGGTGGTTCAGACGGTAAAGCGTCTGCCTATAATGCAGGAGACCCAGGTTCGATCCCTGGGTCGGGAAAATCCTCTGGAGAAGGAAATGGCAACCCACTCCAGTACTCTTGCCTGGAAAATCCCATGGACGAAGTAGCCTAGTAGGCTACAGTCCATGGAGACGCAGAGTCAGACCCGACTGAGTGACTTCACTTTCACTTTCTTCAAGATTAAGATATTACTGCCATTTAAGGTTTCCTATTTATGTGCAACCATACTTGAAAGAGCAGTTATTGTAATCTCTTTTAACTATTAAAAATTTAGTGAGCCTGATGTAACTTCTCACAAATTTTGCCAACTGCCTAAACTCAGTATTTTATACTACATTTCAGTGGGAGAAAAAATGGGCTAGAGTTGGAAAGTTTATATTTTCTTTGCAGGCACAAATGAGTAAGGACAGCAGTGAAAAAATAAAGGAAACCTGGAGTTAAGGTGAGTAAATTGGATTTTACTAAATTGAACGTGAAATAATAAGGTTCCAGTGACTGAAACTGCATGTAGAGACTCAAAAGCCTGAACAAAGGAAATTTTTTTCTTTCTCCCTTTCCTTCCTTATCTCTTGCTCGTCTTTGCCTCTTCTCAAACCACATGCCTTACAAAGATGTATCCTCTAAACCCTTGCTTTTCTCTTAACTCTTCTAGCTCTTAGAGCTTACACTAGACAATCTTTCACCTATCGTTTATTTTCCTTTTGTAGTTATTGTAGTCCCATGAATTCTGTTTGATATTTTAATCTTTTGAGACAGAGAAAGGTCTTAACTTTATGCTTATTCCCTTTAAGATTACATGTTAATTTTCTCAATAAAAGAATACAGTTAGATAAAACTTCAAGCAACAAGAACTACAAATGTGAAAAGGTTAACCATGCCTTTCCAACATTCACTTAAAAACACCAGAGTTGAGGGGTTTACCTGGTGGTCCAGTGGCTAACATTCCAAGCTCCCAATGAAAGGGGCCTGGGTTCGATCCCTGGCCAGGGAGCTAGATTCCACATGCCTTAACTAAAGATCCTGTGTGCCCCAAGGCCTTGAATAGCCAAATAAAAAGAAATAATTAAAAAAAAACACACACACATCAGAGCTTAAAGTTAAGGAATAAATCATTCAATGAGAAAAACTAAAATTTACATAGAACTTACCATGTCCGAAGTACTATTCTAAGTGAGTAATAATCTCATTTACACTTTGAAGGGTTCTATGTAATAGGTACAATTATCATCATCTTTTATAGATGGAAAAATGAGACACAGAGTGTTGAGGGAATTCCCACAACTGGGCTTGAATGCATGCAGTCTGGTTCAAGTGTCTTTGCTATTCATGATGACACAGTGATGCCTCATGGGAAGGAAAATATGTTAAATATAGGCCAGTGAAGAACATACTCATTGAAATTTGAAAATCCTTATAGGCAAATGAATCAGAACATATAAGCAGGCCTGCACTTCACATTTCTGAAGCCCAGGAAATAATACAAATGCAGACCCAATATACTACCATTTCAGTATTCAATTGTTATAAATCAAAATCACAAAATACTACTGGTTTCACCTATAATCTTAACAAATATATATTTCAATGACATGGAAGGCCAGGTTCCCAGAATTAAAGTTTCATGTTTCCATTGTACAGCCTGGGAAGGGCCACCCCAAAGTTCCCAGCCCCTGAGACTCACCCTAAAGCTCCCAGCCTGAGACCTAAGACTCAAGCCTTCTTCATAACTCTAACTCATGGATTTTTCTAACAGAGCAGCAAGCATTTTTTAAGCATAGGTGATCATCCTACCTTATACATAATAGCTCTGTTCATTACCTGCAAAGAGTTCTCCCTGACTAACACTTAGTACAAGAATTTTATATGTCAGAGATATTATCTGATACTAGGAACATGGAGGTAGGAAAGAGAGACACCTATATGTCCTAAAGTTGGTTTGGGGTGACTGGGCAGGAAATTGCAGACCAGGAGTGTGTTCTATGAGCAAAATCAATAGCTCCAGGAGTACCTTCTCATGGATCATCCCTACTTCTGATCCATTGAAGATATATACAGTTCTCTCATTTGATTCTAAGAGTAGTACTATACAAATAGTTTGAAAAAATTACATAAAAGTGAGAGACAGTGACCAATGAAACTAAAGAACATCACTTAAAATAGTATTAAGGAACTTCCCTGGTGGTTAGGAATCTGCCTTTCAATGTAAGGGATGTGAGTTTGATCCCTGGTCAGGGAACTAAGATGCCACATGCCTTGGGGCGACTAAGCCTGAGCACCACAACTACTGAGACTGCATGTTGCAACTACTGAGTCTGTGTGCCACAACAAAAACCCAGCATAGCCAAAAAATATATAAGTGCTATATTTATAAAATATATATTTATATTTATAAACTATGAACCATGCCATGTAGGGCCACCCAAGATGGATGAGCCATAGTGGAGATTTCTGAAAAAACATGATCCACTGAAGAAGAGAATGGCAAACCACTTCAGTATTCTTGCCTTGAGAACCCCATGAGCAGTATGCAAAGGCAAAAAGACAGGACACTGAGAGATGAACGCCCCAGGTTGGTAGGTGCCCAATGTGCTACTGGAGATCAGTGGAGAAATAAGTCCAGAAAGAATGAACAGACATAATCAAAGAAAAACACCACCCAGTTTTCGATATGACTGGTGATGGAAGCAAAGTCCGATGCTGTAAAGAGCAGTATTGCATAGGAACCTGGAATGTTAGGTCCATGAATCAAGGCAAATTGGAAATGGTCAAACAGGAGATGGCAAGAGTGAATGTCAACATTTTAGGAATCAGCAAACTAAAATGGAATGGAATGGGTGAATTTAACTCAGATGACCATTACATCTACTACTGTGGGCAACAATCCCTTTGAAGAGATGGAGTAGCCATCACAGTCAAAAAAAGAGTCCAAAATGCAGTGCTTGGATGCAATGTCAAAAATGACAGAATGATCTCTGTTCATTTCCAAGGCAAACCATTCAATATCATGGTAATCCAAGTCTATGCCCCAACCAGTAATGTGGAAAAAGCTGAAGTTGAATGGTTCTATAAAGACCTACAAGATCTTTCAGAACCAGCACCCAAAAAAGATGTCCTTTTCATTACAGGGGACTGGAATGCAAAAGTAGGAAGTCAAGAAACACCTGAAATAACAGGCAAATTTGGCCTTTGAGTACAGAATGCAGCAGGGCAAATGTTAATAAACTTTTGCCAAAAGAAGCACTGGTCATAGAAAATACCTTCTTCCAGCACTAGAGAAGACTCTACACGTGGACGTCACTGGATGATCAATACCAAAATCAGATTGATTATATTCTTTGCAGCCAAAGATGGAGAAGCTCTATACAATCAGCAAAAATAAGACTGGGAACTGACTGTGGCTCAGATCATGAATTCCTTATAGCCAAATTCAGACTTAAATTGAAAAACGTAGGGAAAACCACTAGACCATTCAGGTATGACCTAAATCAAATCCCTTATGACTATACAGTGGAAGTGAGAAATAGACTCAAGGGATTAGATCTGATAGACAGAGTGCCTGAAGAACTATGGACGGAGGTTCATGACACTGTATAGGAGAGAGGGATCCAGACCAACCCCAAGAAAAAGAAATGAAAAAAGGCAAAATGGTTGTCTGAAGAGGCCTTACAGATGGCTGAGAAAAGAAAAGAAGTGAAAGGCAAAGGAGAAAAGGAAATATATTCCCATTTGAATGCAGAGTTCCAAAGAATAGCCAGGAGAGATAAGAAAGCCTTCCTCAGTGGTCAATGCAAAAAAAAAAATAGAGGAAAACAATAAAATAGGAAAGGCTAGAGATTTCTTTAAGAAAATTAGAGATACCAAGGGAACATTTCATGCAAAGATGGGCACAAAAAAGGACAGAAATGGTATGGACCTAATAGAAGCAGATGATATTAACAAGAGGTGGCAAGAATACATCGAAGAACTATACAAAAAAAATCTTCACAACCCAGATAATCACGATGGTGTGATCACTCACCTAGAGCCAGTTAACCTGGAATGTGAAGTCAAGTGGGCCTTAGGAAGCATCACTATGAACAAAGCTAGTGGAGGTGATGGAATTCCAGTTGGACTATTTCAAATCCTAAAGGATGATGCTGTGAAAGGGCTGCACTCAATATGCCAGCAAATTTGGAAAACTCAGCAGTGGCCACAGGACTGGAAGAGGTCAGTTTTCATTCCAATCCCAAAGAAAGGCAATGCCAAGGAATGTTCAAACCACCACACACTTGCACTCATCTCACACACTAGCAAAGTAATGCTCAAAATTCTCTAAGCCAGGCTTCAACAGTACATAAACTGTAAACTTCCAGATGTTCAAGCTGGGTTTAGAAATGGCAGAGGAACCAGAGGTCAAATTGCCAACATCCACTGGATCATTGAGGAAGCGAGAGAATCCTAGAAAAACATCTACTTCTGCTTTATTGACTATGCCAAAGCCTTTGACTGTGTTGATTACAAAAAACTGTGGAAAATTCTTCAAGAAATGGTAATACCAGACTACCTGACCTTCCTCTTGAGAAATCTGTATGCAGATCAGGAAGCAACAGTTAGAATTGGATGTGGAACAGCACACTGGTTCCAAATAGGGAAAGGAATACGTCAAGGCTGTATATTGTCACCCTGCTTATTTAGCTTGTACGCAGAGTACATCATGAGAAATGCTGGGCTGGAAGAAGCACAAGCTGGAATCAAGATTGCCGGGAGAAATATCAATAACTTCAGATATGCAGATGGCACTACCCTTATTGCAGAAAGTGAGGAAGAACTAAAGAGCCTCTTGATGAAAGTGAAAGAGGAGAGTACAAAAGTTGGCTTAAAACAACATTCAGAAAACAAACATCATGGCATCTGGTCCCATCACTTCATGACAGTGTAAACAGTGACAGACTTTATATTTTAGACTCCAAAATCATTGCAAATGGTGACTTCAGCCATGAAATTAAAAGACACTTGCTCATTGGATGAAAAGTTATGACTAATCTAGACAGCATATTAAAAAGCAGAGACATTACTTTGCCAACAAAGGTCCATCTAGTCAAACCTATTTTTACCATTTGTCATGTATGGATGTGAGATTGGCCTTTAGAGAAAGCTGAGCTCTGAAGAATTGATGCTTTTGAACTGTCATGTTGGAGAAGACTCTTAAGAGTCCCTTGGACTGCAAGGAGATCCAACCAGTCCATCCTAAAGGAGATCAGTCCTGAATATTCATTGGAAGGACTGATGCTGAAGCTGAAACTCCAATACTTTGGCCACCTGATGCAAAGAACTGACTCATTTGAAAAGACCCTGATCCGGGGAAAGATTGAAGTGGGGAGGAGAAGAGATTGACAGAAGATGAGATAGTTAGATGGCATCACTGACTCAATGGACATGAGTTTAAGTAAACTCCAGGAGTTGGTGATGGACAGGGAGGGCTGGCATGCTGCAGTCCATGGGGTCACAAAGCGTTGGACATGAGAGAGCACTTTAACTGACTGACTAACTGATATATAAAATAGTATTAAGTCAAATCTGGTGAATATCAAAAGATGTTGGCAAGAATCTACTGTAGAAAAAAATCCTTAGAAAGAATGAAAAAAGGAAAAAAGATGTAGTGATTATCTGATATAGGAGATGTGGACATCAAGGTAAGTATGGAAATTTCCATAAATGAAATATTTGTCACTAATCTTAGTGTTAGCTTTGGGACAGGGGAAAAAACAATATTTCAACAACAATAAATCATAGAGAAATCGAAGGGAAAAAATAGTCAATATGGCCTGGGTATTCCCACAATATAGCACTGAATGAGGAACACTGGATAGAATTTCTACTGAGTTTGTATATCTGATATGTGCTAAAAATGAGGCTAAGATTTGGGAAGAATGAAAAACTAACCCTAATGATGATACTTTTATAGAAACTCTGGACATTATGGAAGTCAGTAAAATCCCAGGAAATTTGGAGTCTGGGCTTATCTAGAATGACTTTTGTTAAAATATTAATTTATTAAACAAAAAGCAAATAAGGAAAAACATTATGTAAAATTTATTAGTTTTTGTTTGTTTGTTTGTTTGTTTTATTAAATATAGCACTGCCTATTATAAGTTTGTTCTACATTGTGCCACGCTGTCTTACATAATTATTGACTTTATATTCAGAAGAACTCTGTGAAGTATGCAATTATTTATTTTTATGACAAAGGGATTGAAGTATAGAAAAACCCAATTTTTCAAGTCAGCTATTAGAAACTTCACAGACTCCATGATTCTGAGATCATCTTTCATAGTACACTGCCACAAAAGACATGCATAAGTGTGTGGATGACGTAACTATGCTTTCCAAATCAAAGTCAAACACAAGGGGGCTTATTGCTGTCTAATCTTGCATAATTTTCATAACGTCTGGGTATTGATATGTGAGAAGTACTATCTAGAATTTGTAGCTTATAAGAGGAGCTAGCCAACTGGGAGAACTGATAATGAAAATATGTTGTTTAGTTGCTCAGTCATGCCTGACTCATTGAGACCCCACGGACTGCAGCATGCCAGGCTTCCCTGTCCTTCATCATCTCCCGGAGCTTGCTCAAACTCATGTGCATTGAGTCAGTGATGCCACCCAACCATCTCATCCTCTGTCGTCCCCTTCTCCTCCTGCCTTCAATCTTTCCCAGCATCAGGTTCTTTTCTAATGAGTCAGCTCTTCACATCAGGTGGCCAAAGTACTGGAGTTTCAACTTCAGCACCAGTCCTTCCAATGAATATTCAGGACTGATTTCCTTTAGGACTCACTGGTTTGATCTACTTCAAGTCCGAGGGACTCTCAAAAGAGTCGTCTCCAAAACCACAGCTCACAAGCATCAATTCTTCAGCTCTCAACCTTCCTTAGGGTACATCTCTCACATGCATACACAACTATTGGAAAAACCATAGCTTTGACTATACGGACCTCTGTCGGCAAAGTAATGTCTCTGCTTTTTAACATGCTGTCTAGGCTCAGATGGTAAAGAATCACTTGCAATATGGGAGGCCTGGGTTCAACCACTGGGCTGAGAAGATGTCTGGAGAAGTGAACACTTGATGTTGCCCCACATGTCCCTTAAACAAAAAGATGAAGAGCCTATAGAAACTTTAGTCCTTGAATGTATCTTCACGTTGCTGGTTTAATCTGTTCTTATGTAATTCTTATGTATTAGTTACTCAATCATGTCTGACTCTTTGTGACTTCATGGACTCTAGCCCCCCAGGCTCCCCTGTCCATGGAATTCTCCAGGTAAGAATACTGGATTGGATAGCCATCCCCTCCTCCAGGGGAATCTTCCCAGCCCACGGCTCAAACCTGGGTCTCCCACATTCCAGGCAGATTCTTCACCAGCTAAGTTACCACGGAAGCCCCAAATAATGCTTTGACCTAAAAGTTATCCTATTTCAAATCTTGCTATATGAGATACTAAATCCCAATTTGAGTTAAATCACTCACAGTTGTTCTATGTTATTTGCTACCACATGAGCCATATGAAGAAAATATGCCATCCAATGCTACCCCATGCAAAACTGGTAACTGAGTATAGTTATACTATTGAACATATTAAGAATAATAAAAGCTTAGCCTTATAAGTTACCGTAAAAACAAAGTGGTTTAGTGTTGTTGATAGCCATGTAGGTATATCTACAATTGACGATTAAGTTTAGAGCCCGTCCTGAATTTTAAAATAGTCCTAAGTATCCATGTTAATCTTATTATTGTTGAGTAACCATTTTATTTATGATATACAAATAGGAAGTAGAGTCTCATTGTCTATTTCTACATCTACCTCTCCATCTATTTATATCTACCTATCTGAAATAATATACTGGCAAATAAGATAGCAAATAAATGAACTTTGAGAAGAACTCTTAAATTATATTCACTTGTCTTTGCAGAGTCCAAATTCCACAATCACTAACATTAAAATGAATAATTTATTATTACTTATTAGTGCCAATTACACATATTTTACTTGTAAGATATTATTAGCACTGTTACAATGTATTCTCAACCATATCCATTATGCAATAATGTATCTTGGCTTCATAAATCAAGATAAGAGCTTCTTGTTTATGACTCTCTGGAGGTATGAGACAAAAGATTAAGACTATTAGGAAGGCTAAAAATAGCTGACTCACATATTTCTATCAGCATGGATGAAAATTGCATGTTTTCAATATCCAAAACAAATGATCAAATCACTAATTCCAAAGTATTTAACTGTTAAATTACTGTTTAAAAGTAAATGTGATTTTAAGATCAGTATCTTGCCAAAAAATATTCTGTATTTGATAAAGACTATAAACAAACAAATATTAACAGAGAGGATGACATTTTCATTCATTTAAATTAGCTCAAGTGTGGTATTTAGATCTATGTGAGTTTATGCATTTTTGTTTGTGCATATACAAATATTTTGGGGTCTACCAAGTGGCTCAGTAGGAAAGAATCTAATGTAGGAGATTAGATTGGTCTCTCTACCAATGTAGGAGACCTGGGTTCTATCCCTGATTTGGGAAGATCCCAACCCACGCCAGTATTCTTGCCTGGGAAATCCCATGAACAGAGGAGCCTGGCTGGTTACAGTCCATGGGTTCTCAAAGAGTTGGATACGACTTAGCTGCTAAACAATAACAACATAAAAATATTTCAGTAAGAATGACTTTTACCCTCTTCTGTGTGTGTGTGTATGTGTATGTATGTTGAAGGTGTATGTGAGTAAGGGGGTGTATGTCATCCAAAACACCCTATAATTGACTGACAGTTCACAGAGATTTTAACTTTGATGATTCTTTGCTGCATCATCATTCTGAAACAAAAACTGTTTTTCATAGTTTTATAAATATTTTAAGGGGATTTGTTTTATGATTTATACGTAGTACCCTTGATATTCTACCTCTTATTTCCACTGGCTTCTCCAGAAAGCAAAATTCAAAACCCTTTTAAATGAACCTAAAACACATCAACTTAAATCCCATCATCACCATGTTCCTTCCAATTAAATCCTAAAGCTTTCATTAAAAAAAAAAAAACAGAGAAATCCAGCCAGTTAATTCTTGGTTTTGACTACAGTGGATGTGGGGCACCAGACTGGCATGAGCCTTATTGGAAATTCCTGATATATCTGGGTAATTGAACTGGGGATCTTTCCAAGCAAATGCTCTTCCATGAAACAGGATAGTATTACAGTCTGGGGAGATGTAAATGCAGATCATCAACCCTCAGAGATTTCTCTTGGCTGAAAGCATAGATGTAATTAGACATTCAACAGTTTTTCTTCTTCAAACTAATCTGTTTACCTCCCTGTGGGTGGGCTTAAAACCAAATCTAAAACCTGAAATCATTTTATCATCAATGCTGACTGTCAGAGGCTCTGTCTACATGAAGCCAAAATAGCCAGATGGAAAGTGAAAAGCAACATCCATCATCTAAACATTTCCCTTTCCCATTGCCAAGCCTGTAGATACTTGGAAACAACGTCACAGTTGACTGGATGTTTTACTTTTAATCTAGAGGTTTTGGTATTGTGTAGATACAATCTCAGCATGTAACTTCCTGTACAAAATTCCCAGATCGGCACAATGGAAGATACATTAGAAAAATAACACACACACATATATTACATTGAACCACATTATCTTAAACCATGAATAATGCATTATGTTCAGTACTATAGCAGATACTGTGCTGAATAACCACAGTTGAAAACAAAAAACTTAATCACATATATGCACATATTAGTTTCCTAAAGTGATATGTAATTTTGAAAAACCACATTTACATGGGGCCAGTATAGAGGACAGGGGTTGATACAGCAGAGCAGATAGAGAGGAGACCAGGAGAGACCTCATAGAGAAGTAGAAGGTTTTGGAAATTAAAAATGACCAAGACATCTCAGTAAGAGTATATTTATACAAATGACATTTAATGCATGAAATGTAGGAACACGGGTCAACAAAAAACAGCCTATTGACCAAATCTGGGCTACCACATACTGTTATAAATACAGGTGTAGGGGAACACACCACACTCACCTGATTGCTTATTGTTTACTTATCACTTATGGTTACTTCAGCACTATGCCTGATGGCGGTTTAGTCACTAAGTCGTGTCTACTCTTTGAGACTCCATGGACTATAGCCTGCCAGGCTCCACTTCTCATGGAATTTCCCAGACAAGAATACTGGGGTGGGTTGCCATTTCCTTCTCCAGGGGATCTTGTCGATTCAGGGATTGAACCCGGGTCTCCTGTATTGCAGGCGAATTCTTGGTGGTTCAGTCAGTAAAGAATCTGCCTGCAATGCAGGAGATGCAGGGCTCCATCTTTGGGTTGGCAAGATCCGCTGCAGGAGGGAATGGCTAACCACTCCAGTATTCTTGCCTGGAGAATTCCATGGACAGAGGAACCTGGTGGGCTACAGTCCATGTGGTCCAAAGAGTCGAACACAACTGCATGACTTATACACTTTCACACTTTCTTTCTTTTTTTTTTTAACCAACTGAGCCACCACTATGCCATTGACCTGCAAAGTCCCAAATATTCACTATACGGTCTTTCAGAGAGAAGACTTTGTTACACTTATTACATAATATATTTAGAGAAGCAAATTGGAATGCAGTGTAAATGTCACATATGCTGCACACTGCTGCTATGTGTGATTTGGATGGGTGCATTGAGTCCATAGGACAGGAAGGGGATTCGGTCCAGATCACTTAGATAGAACCAGTCAGGTTAAAGACTGCTGCTGCTAAGTCACTTCAGTCGTGTCCAACTCTGTGTGACCCCATAGATGGCAGCCCACCAGGCTCCCCCGTTCCTGGGATTCTCCAGGCAAGAACACTGGAGTGGGTTGCCATTTCCTTCTCCAGTGCATGAAAGTGAAAAGTGAAAGTGAATCACTCAGTTGTGTCCGACTCTTAGCGACCCCATGGACTGCAGCCCCCCGTGCTCCTCCATCCATGGGATTTCCCAGGCAAGACTACTGGAGTGGGGTGCCATTGCCTTCTCCAGGTTAAAGACTAAATAATATTTAATATGAAGAGAATAGGGCTTCCCAGGTGGTGATAGTGGTAAAGAACCAGCCTGTCAATGCAAGAGACAAGCGATGCAGGTCTGATCCCTGGGTAGGGAAGATCCCCTGGAGGAGAGCATGGCAACTCACTCCAGTCTTCTTGCCTGGAGAATCCCCACAGACAGACATATCTTTTTTTTTCATATCTTTTTTTTCATATCTTTTTTTTTCATTTATTTTTATTAGTTGAAGGCTAATTACTTTACAATATTGTAGTGGGTTTTGTCATACATTGACATGAATCAGCCATGGATTTACATGTACTTTTAGCATCTACAAGAAGAAATCTGGTGGACACTATGTCAAAATTTGAGCACTAGGAAACTGATGATGGGATAATTATAATATATCAATGAGGCATATGCTTTTGATATAAAATCAGTGGTAATATATGGAATTGTTTGAAGGCTGGTGGTGGAGGCATTTTAGAAAGTGTTTTAACATCTCATTAGTTCAAAGATAACCCTATTTAATTGGAATTTGATGCCAATGGTTTTAAAAACAAAGTAATTATGACATGAATAATGACTCCTTAACTAATTTATCTTGAAAAACCACATGCTAATATTTTAGATGTTAATACAATTTTTATCAAACAGTAATGGTCATAGGGTCTAACTGCTTGAGATTTGAAGGCATGATTGGCTTTGGGAAAACTGTGTGCATGCTTGTGCCAGGTTTCCTGTTTGAAAACAAGGGCATAGTAACAGTTCTTCATCCATAATCTCATTGGCTGAATTAAATGACTTGTTCCAAGAAAAGCACTTAGATAATAAATTGGTATTATTATTTTTATTATTGAATTGAAGCACAAATGTGTTGTACTTCAAAATAGAATTCAAGCAAATATTTTCCTGTTTATCACTTTGTTTCAACAATGTTTTGAGAGCTAAAAAACTGCTTCTTCTGCAGAGAATATGTGGAGTTTTATAAGCCTCAGGCCTGCATATTTTGTCCAGCATGAGATTCAGAGAAAAACTAAGGGAAGAAAGTGGGGCCTGAAAATAGATATGGTGTATTTTTTCTTCCTACCTGTTCACCCCATTCTCCTAGCTTTGGCCATGTCTTTATTCTCTGTGGTTTATACAAGATGTAAAATACAGAATAAACTTAAAGTAGTAAGGAAAACAAATAAATAAAAGATAAATACAATTCTGTCATTCAGACTTGGACATAGTGCAACTTAAGACGTGATTTTTTCTTTCCATTTCTTTTTATTAGTTGGAGGCTAATTACTTTACAATATTGTAGTGGTTTTTGTTATACATTGACATGAATCAGCCATGGATTTACATGTATTCCCCATCCCGATCCCCCCTCCCACCTCCCTCTCCACCCGATTCCTCTGGGTCTTCCCAATGATTTTTTAATGTTATTTTCTCCTCTTTAAAAATGCAGGCACATATATAAAATACACACTCAACACAAAATTAGACTGATAAATGAAGTGTTAGTCATTCAGTCATGTCCAACTCTTTGCCCCCCAGGCTCCTCTGTCCATGGGATTCTTCAGGCAAGAATGAATACTGAGTGTGTTGCCATAGTGTATCCAAACTCCACAATTTTAGTTACTTTGGTAAATACTTATATATTCCAATTTGGATAAACACAGTATAACATTCACAATACTAGTTAGTTATAACTCATGGTATCTATTCACCATAATGAAAGTTTCATTTAGAATGAACGGACACATTCACAGAAAATTATGTTGGCACCCTGAAATTTACGTCAAACCATGTGCATTTATAATAATTTACTTGCTATTTTTTTTAGATAGAGCAACTCCAATTGTGAAATTATCACTATCCTGTAACATTGGAATACAAGGGTAAATGCATATATAAATAAATTGTATAGCTATAAGTCAATGTATAATATTTTCACAAATAGTTGCAAGCTTGTAAACTCTTACTGTATTACTTTGTTGTTGTTTGCATGCCAAACAGGTCAAAATAATTAATTTAAAGAGGTTATTTCTATATCTCAATGTTGAGTGTTCACTGCACTTCTGTTACAGAACTGATGTCAGGGCATAATTCCTATTTTGTTGTTCATTTCCAAGGATCTGCACACTACACCACCAATTCTCAGGTTGCATTATATGGTGACTGTTTGAGGTCTGAGAGTTTTAGAGGATAAGTTTGTTTATTGGGAAATGGAAAATGAAAACGTTATATGATTTGAACTTCATAGTAGAAGTTAGTCATCAAACTGCACAGCTGTTTTTCCTAGCTTAATCCACAAACTAGGAAGAAAAAAAATTGGCTTCAGAGAAGGAGGAAAGAAAGGAAGAAATTGAGATGCTATTTATGAAGCTGAAAACCTCCATGGTGAGGACTTCCATTTTTAAGACAGTGATTGAGAATATGAGGATTGGTATTCTATGTGTTTCTTATAGAGGGTTTTTTGGTTTATTTTGTTTGTTTGTTGTTTCAATATATATGATTGAATGAATGCAACATAGGTCCTGACATTTTTGTCTATTTTATTCATAACTCTATCACCTCTACCTAGAACAGTGATTGACACACAATAGACAGCAAATATGAATACCTTCAAAACCGGCTGCTTCCTTTTGATTTAGATGGCTCTTTAGCTCCCTCATGACATCTGTGTTCTAACTAAAAGAAAGTACAGAGAAAATCTGTTCCATTCAAAGATGCTGGAATCTCAATATCTTTTCGGTTGTAGTCATCAGTCAGGACTTAGTCCCATGACTATTCTTCCGGAGAGTGTGAAATTTTATTTATTCTGCTGCTGCTGCTGCTAAGTCGCTTCAGTCGTGTCCGACTCTGTGTGACCCCATAGACGGCAGCCCACCAGGCTCCCCTGTCCCTGGGATTCTCCAGGCAAGAACACTGGAGTGGGTTGCCATCTCCTTCTCCGATGCATGAAAGTGAAAAGTGAAAGTGAAGTCGCTCAGTGGTGTCCGACTCTTCGCGACCCCACCGACTGCAGCCTACCAGGCTCCTCCATCCATGGGATTTCCCAGGCAAAAGTACTGAAGTGGGGTGCCATTGCCTTCTCTATTATTTATTCTGGAGATTAGCTAAAATTTGAAAGTTCTAATACTAACAGAGAAAAAAAAGACAATAGGAAATAATTAACACTCTATGCCACAATAATTTTTCTTTTAAAAATTCAGCTAAAAAACAAATATTAATCCTATCTTTCTTATGGAGTGGTCACTAAAGGAATTGGGCATGGTCATTTCAAAAGTGTTTGATGAAACAATGTCATTTCTACTTAACCATAAAATATTTAAATAAGTAACGTAATTTATTAATAAGTAGCTATTTTCTGTTTTATTTTTATATATAATTCAGAGATACAGTATTTTTTATAGGAAATCATTATATTATTATAAACACTAAAAAATCATTAAGTCTTCTTAGATCACTGTATTGCAGTCTCATAAAATTTATATTCTTGGAAATGTGAGTGTCTTTGAGATGATGAATATTTTCCAAATGCTAAAAACCTTAAACTATCTTATTTTTTCTATATTCTTGGAAATGTGAGTGTCTTTGAGATGATGAATATTTTCCAAATGCTAAAAACCTTAAACTATCTTATTTTTTCATCAAAGAAATCTGTGATAAAATTAATTATTTGAAGGTACTTGACTAAATTCCATACAATATAAATGATAAGTGTTAAATGGATTAGTCAAGAATTAAGAGACACAGACGGAGGGATGAACTAATAGTTTGGGATTAACCGATCCACACTATTACATATAAAATAGGTAAAAAATAAGGACCAACTGTATAGCAAGGGAATGATATTCAACATCTTGTAATAACCTTTTATGGAAGAGCATCTTAAAAAACAGATATAATTTGAAAAAGAATCACTTTACTGTATACTTGAAACTAACAGAACATTGTAAATCAACTACACTTCAGAATAAAAAAGAATTGAGTGTATATATATATATATATACATATATATACATATATATATATATAAAGCAGTTTGTCTGAAAGGAAATTAAGGCCTGCTCATCAGAACTTCTCTGCAATTTAGAAAAACATTATTTTTGTAGGATCTTATAATTGTGCATATGCATAAAACATATTTTCCTATTGTTAAAAAAAGTTTGTTTTACAACTAAAAGGAAATATTTCTATGTAGGCAATTTAACAATTGAGTCTAGTATATTTAAATAATGAGTCAACTCAAACAAAATAACTAATAAATTCTACTGAAGTAAAGAGATCAAATAAGGATTCTGAATTTAATGGAATCAGTTAATTTTTACCATACCAAACTTCTTTACCATACACCAATAGAGAAAAGTGGTGAAATATAATGCTGATTTGTGGAATTTGCAATTTTATAGAATTCAGAAAAAGATATATTGGGAATATATCTCATGATATAAATAAAGACAGAAAAGAAAATCTACAGAGTAGGGCTGAACAGGCAGTGAAAAAATACACACAAGAGGAAAAGCCACCTAATTAAAATAATAATGAGTGATGAGACTGTCAATACACACTAGTTTTTCATAAATTCTTCTCTGCATTAGGAATTCTTATTCTAGAATTTTAATTGCTTTCTATTTTTATAATGAAAACATTTTAATAAGTTTGCAGCATGCATATTTTAAATTGACACTGAAATCAGTTCCCTGCATAAGAGTCAAGTGAGTATTTAAAATATACAATTTTCTATTTACATATATTTATGTATATATCTGAATCACTTTCTGTACACCTAAGACTAACACAACATTGTATATCAACTCTATTTCAATAATTTTTTTTAAAGTGGTAAAATAGAATTAAAAAATCTTTTCAAAGACAAAGAGAAAATTTGTTATATACTAGGAGAAAATGTGATCCCAATCACTGAGGCGGTTTAGGTAATGAACAAGGACACTATTGACAGATTTGCTGAAATAACCAGTGCTGACTGGGTCTGTCCCTGGCTAAGACATAAAGTCACCTTCATTTTATTCTAGTCGTCATGTTTTCTCTTTGGAGAATTCTCCTAAAGTAACAATCTTGGCCTTCTATAGACAGAAGTCAGAAGTCAGTGAGATTCTTCTAGACGTGAAACTCTTCTAGGCCTTATTTGGTCACTGGCAAATCTGTAATGAGCATATATACACCCTGCCCACCCTCTGCCCATGGTAGAAACTACTGGGAATTTTTCTCCTTTGCCAATGACGAGAAAGATAAATCTGCCTAATTTAGGGGTGTCATATTAACTCACTTGTTCACAGTGATATATGTTATAATCTCTAGCTCAATTTCTTGTGAATAGTTGACAGTTTTATCTATCTATCTATCTATCTATATTTTTTTTAAATCAACTATTTTCAAATCCCAGTGTGGAGTATATAGAGACTGAGGGAGAGGAGTGATGATATTTACTCTCACTCTGGTATAATCTAATTGCTTATCAATTGACTTTGAACAATGTCAGGACTATCTGAAAGCACATCATGACACACAACACATAATCTGTGTGGGAGTATATATATGCCCCCACTATATATGTATATGTATCATTTCAGTTCAGTTGCTCAGTTGTGTCTGATTCTTTGCAACCCCATGAACCCCAGCACACCAGGCCTCCCTGTCCATCACCAACTGCTGGAGTCTACCTGAACCTATGTCCATTGAGTCGGTGATGCCATCCAACCATCTCATCCTCTGTCATCCCCTTCTCCTCCTGCCTTCAATCTTTCCCAGCATCAAGGTCTTTTCAAATGAGTCAGTTCTTCACATCAGTAATAGTAAAGTAAAAATAATCACCAGTAATTTAGTACTATAATGCTGCTGCTAAGTCACTTCAGTCGTGTCTGACCCTGTGCGATCCCATAGACGTCAGCCCACCAGGCTCCCCCATCCATGGGATTCTCAAGGCAAGAACACTGGAGTGGGTTGCCATTTCCTTCTCCAGTGTATGAAAGTGAACAGTGAAAGTGAAGTCACTCAGTTGTGTCTGACTCTTAGTGACCCCATGGACTGCAGCCCACCAGGCTCCTCCATCCATGGGATTTTCCAGGCAAGAGGACTGGAGTGGGGTGCCATTGCCTTCTCCATAGTAGTATACTACATTACCTTTAAATATGTCTTAATAGATGCCATAGGTTGATTCCATATACTTTCTTCTTTTAAGGACTCTGCTACCATACTATGATTTATCTATATCATGGCATTGGCAAATTGGTGTTTTCTTTTCTTTCTTTTTTTTTTTTTTTTTGAGGGAGGGTCAGAAATTATCTTACTTAAACCTATGAATGTTTACTTCATTAGGTTCCCTCTGCAAGTGTCACAACCTCAGAGAAACCTTCCTTGACTGCCATATAAAAAAAAGTCCTGCTTACAAGACCATCACTTCCTAAACCCTTGACCTTTTTAGTTTTCTTTATTACACAAATAATTCTGTGAAGTCATGATATAGTTTATGTGCATTTTTAACCTTCTTTACTAAAGAGATCTGTCTTGTACTTGCAGTGATTTATGCTCAGGGATGAGAAAAGCATCTGGTATATTTTGTGTTGGTATACTTAATGTGGTATACTTAATGTGTTGAATGAAAAACAGGACTACATGCTGTGAGACAGCTATGGACAGAAATGGAAGTAACATACTACATTTACAAGAGAGAAACTGTACCATGCATGTTTTCTCTTGAATTCAATTTCTTTTTTTTTAATCCAAAATATATTTACTTATATTTTTAAAAAATACAAAAGTGCTTTAAGAGGCTTGAAACAGTTTTCTGCTTACCAAACAGCTTAACCTCATGGAACACATAATTCCATTTCATTATAATGAAGTAACTTGTACCCTAGAAGAGTTAAAGTAACTTCAATTGTTCCTGCTAATGCAAAACTGAACACTACCATAGATAACTTTAGCCTACAGATTTGCAGAGAAAAGCTAGAGGTTTCCTCCTTAAATAATGTAGAATAGAAATTGAAATAAAAAGATCTTGGAGAACAGATGAAGATGAGGGCAAGACTCATTACTGCTATGTAACAGTACGTAACTTTTGTACAACACTGATAAGTTTCAAAGTAGGTTCACCCTTTATGGGAGGGGTTTTGCTGGTTTGTTTGCTTTATTTGTTTTGTTTTCTTTTAACATTCAGTGACATAAATGACTTACTCAATGACTCAGAAATTAAATGGATTGCAACCCAGGTCTTTTGGCTGCATTATTCTCTCCCCATCTTTAATTTTTTTTAAACATAAATATCTCCTTCATAAAAATTATTGAGTTCCTATTATACATTGTGGCAGATAGAAGTGAGTCTTCTCCAGGTCCCTAGTATGGTATTGGAGACTGGTGTGTAAATGAACGTGGGGTATATGGTGCGTGAGCGCATGCATGCCAATTTTTGCTTTGGTCGTGTCTGACTCTTTGAAACCTTATGGACTATAGTCCACCAGACTCCTCTGTCTATGGGATCCTCCAGTCATGAATACTGGAGTGGGTTGCCATGCCCTCCTCCAGGGGATCTTCTGGACCCAGGGGTCAAACCCATGTCTCTTATGTCTCCTGCATTGGCAGGCGGTGCCTGGTGATGAGCTCACAAATGGAAAACACAGAGTGAAGTGCTGTGGGAGCTATGAGGAGGGAGGACCTAATACTGACTAGGAAGTAAAGACAGGCACAACGGGGTGGTAACATGCGACCTGTGTCCTGAAAGAACGCAAAGGTGTTACCATTAATATTTTGTTACTTTTACCAGTGAGCATCAATGAGATGATTAAGATAGCATATTTGGATTATAGATTACACTATGGGAAAACTTTCCCTCTCTAAAAAGCTATAAGTAGATGGCTAAATCCTTCCACTTCTGTCCATTGATATTTTCTGGCAGCTTCCTTACCTGGTTGTATTTCATGTAAGATGATTCCATTTCCCAGTGACTTTTGTTTGCTTGATCACATGCTATGAGTTCATGAAGCCCCAAACTCCTTTCATATATCACATTATCAATTTATTAATCCCTTTTTTCAAAAATTTCACTGTTCTAAATCATGGGATACAGTGGTGATGATGGCCAAGTCTTTGTTCTAATGGAGTTAAATGTTTCTGCACCTTGGACTCTGCTCAGCCAAGAAGTTCCTCTCTGTTCAAGAGACGTCTTCTGGACACTTACTCACTCCTGCATTTGTAGCCAGCTGGCAACCTGAGTGGGGTGAAGTGTCCAAGATGGTAATATTTATCATTATGAGTGTTTTAACTCGGATGTCTGTTAGGACTGGGGCTGGGACTGTGCTGGGCTTCTCTCTCTCCAGCATTCTTTTTTCTTTAGAATCTGTACATCTACCTGACCTTTCTTTCTCAAGATCTTCTTTCTCAATATTGCTTTGGCTATCTTTTTGTCTTTTGTGTCTCCATACAAATTTTAAGATTTTTTAAAATCTAGTTCTGTTTTAAAGAAAAAAAGCCATGGCCTCTCATAGCAGTAAGAGGAGAGATATTCTTTTGAACTAAATAAATTTAATAATTCAATTCTAAGTCCTTTAGTTCTCCTCAAGAAAAAAAATTAAGGGTTAAATGATCGTATTGTTTTACTATGAAAAACAAAATGTGTGCTAATAACTTAGGATGTGGCTAAATCGAAAATGTTATAATAGTAGAACTTCATCTGTATATAATTTGTGGTAAAATAAAGACACTAACAAAATTAAAATGAACTAAACTCAAAACAATACTTGGGATTCAAAAGTCTGCTTTATATCAAGTTCAATTTTACACAAGCACAAGCTGACATCACTGAAGAAAAAAAGAGCAAAAAAATTTTAAAAGGTTAAGCAGTCATCAGAATAATTTTAAATCTAATTAATTTCGAGTTAAAAAAAAGAAAAGAACATTTATGATATCTTAATAACTCTACACTCATCAAACAGAATTTTGAGATTATCCTAAACCTTTGTCATGACTGAAACAACAGTGTAAACAAATAGGTAGCAGTAAGTCAAGAAAAAAAAATCAATTGATAAGGCAAGGTTGTAATATTTAACACTGCATTTTCTAAACTGTTAAGGCCAAAGGACATTCCTAATAACTACTGTGGACTAATCACTGACTAATTCTAGAACTAGGAACTCTGTATTTAAGCACACACACATTCTTGTTAAAGAAACTTACTTTAAATTTTATCGCTAATAGCTTAGTATTATTTTTAACTAAATGATTCTGACAGTAGAACAAATAAAGAGGGTATAAGAACTGGGATTCAGTTTAGTTCAGTCGCTCAGTCATGCCTGACTCTTTGTGAACACGTGGATTACAGAACTCCAGGCCTCCCTGTCCATCACCAACTTTGGAATCTTGCCCAAACTCACGTCCATCTAATCTGTGATACCATGCAACCATCACATCCTCTGTCATCCACTTCTCCTCCTTCCTTCAATCTTTCCCATCATCAAGATCTTTTCGAATGAGTCAGTCCTTTGCATCAGGTGGCCAAACTATTGCAGGTTCAGCTTCAGGGTCAGTCCTGCCAATGAATATTCAGGACTGATTTCCTTCAGGATTGACTTGTTTGATCTCCTTGCAGACCAAAGGACTCTCAAGAATCTTTTCCACCACCACAGTTCAAAAGCATCAATTCTTTGGCACTCAGCTTTCTTTATGGTCTAACTCTCACATCCATACATGACTACTGGAAAAACCATAGCTCTGACTATATGGACCTTTGTCTACAAAGTGATGTCTCTGCTTTTTAATATGCTGTCTAGGTTTGTCATAGCTTTTCTTCCAAGGAGCACAGATCTTTAAATTTTGTGGCTGCAGTCATCACTTACAGTGATTTTGGAGCCCAAGAAAATAAAGTCTGTCCCTGTTTCCATTGTTCCCCATCTATTTATCATGAAGTGATGGAACCAGATACCATGATCTTCGTTTTTTTAATGTTGAGTTTTAAATCAGCTTTTTCACTCTCGTCTTTCACTTTCATCAACAGGGTCTTTAGCTCCTCTTTACTTTCTGCCATAAGGGTGGTGTCATCTGCATTAGAGCAGATCTGATATACTTTAATCTCAGTACAGCAGCAGCTCTACAAAAGCAACCTTCATGTTCAGTTAAAGCAGTTTATGCTCTCAGGCCATGGGCTGCTGTTTAGTCTCTGTCATGTCTGACTCTCTGCAACCCCATGGACTGAGGCCCTCAGACTCCTCTGTCCATGGGATTTCTCAGGCAAGAATACTGGAGTGGGTTGCCATTTCCTTTTCCAGGGGATCTTTTGGACCCAGGGATCAAATCCACATCTCCTGCATTTGGCAGGCAGATTCTTTACCACTGAGCCACTTGGGAAGCCCTCCTCAGGAGGAGGGCAGAATATAAAATGGGAGACTTAAGCAAGCCCTCTAGATATTTTGTGCTTGTAGGTAAAAGTCCCTATTTTATTTATTCCTCATAGAGTCACTATCTGAATTACCTAAATGGGAAATTTCAGTGATTTTTTTAAACAAATTTTAGTCTAAGCTGACTAGTGAAAAGTGACACCCAAGAGGAGAAAAGCTATGATTTCCTGTTTTTTAAAAACTCAGAATTTACTAACATAATTATCATTGAAAGGAACATATCTTTCTTCCAGAAAGAGCATATCTTTTTCTGTAGAAAACATGAAAAATGTAGTTCCATTTGTTATGTATAATCTAAGGAATGATACATAAAAATGTGAGTAGTCACCCTTTTGACACTAAAGCAGTATCGAATAATAGTTATTATTTTAACCTTTTCCTTTGAGATTGACTGTTTAATGTTTAGTCTTCCTTCTCACGTGTAAGTAACCCTGATTAAAGCAAATTTAAAATATAAAAAAGTCACTATCATATTGTGCTCATTTTTGCTATATTGGTCATTTAAAGGTATAATATTTCAACCAGATAACTGAAATTGTTAAAAGGAACTTAAAATGTTATTAATCTATCTCTATAACAAAGAAAGGACAAAGAAGAGAAAATAGTATATATTTATTAATACATGCAATCCTATTTCTTTTACTATGTAGAATTAGAATGCTATTTTTATTGATATAAAGAAGCAAAATTCTAATAAAATATATTTTAGAAAACCTAAATAGCATTATTGAAAATTCCTAAAGACTACCCATATTGTAACTTCTCCATATATATAATATATAATATGTAATATATAATATATAACATATAATATATACATGACATATCCTTAGAGTAAGATTTGTATTGCTGTATGATGAAATTAGTCCTTTTGATTCACCATGTTAATAATGTATTAAATACTAGGTTTTCATTTTTGGTAGATGAAATAGTGCTAAATAAATTATTTTTCTTTTCAACTTATATTTAGCAAATTCAGTTTAGTCTAAGAGTTTATAAATTTAAGATCATCAAATTATTTTTTCAATGATTTTCAATTATTTTCAATGATTAATTTCTATTTCACCTCTTTTATTAACCTATGCAGGAATATAAGAATCAAACAACACTGGATTTTGATACTATCAATACTCAATTTCAGTTCAGAAGAGACCATCACTTTAGCTCAAAGTGTTTACTTTATATCACCCAAGAGTTTTGTATAGTGTGGTTAATCATCAAAATTTATAGATTCTGCAATTGTGAATTCTTTTTGCTAAAATTTATTTGTAACCCCAAATCTTTTTTGGCCATGCATGGACATGTACATTCCCAGATGAGATCAAACAAGGCAGGATTACCCCGTCTTATTTCGGATCTTACAAGTGCCTACAAGATCTATGTAGTGCCACATATTTTTGTGTTTTATGATATGTGTGGGTGTGCAGTTTTGCTAATCAAAATGGTCACAAAGTGTAGCATTGAAATGCTGCTTGTGTCCCAAAGCCGAAGAAGACCATGTCCTGCTCATGAAGAAAATGTCTGTTAGACAGGCATATAGTGTTGGTAGCCATGGGCTAAATGTTACTGAATCAAATATATGGAAGTCTACACTTGGGTTTCCCAGGTGGCTGAGTGGTAAAGAGTCTGTCTGCCAATGTAGGAGATGCAGGTTTAATCCCTGGGTCAGGAAAATTCTCCAGAGAAGGAAACGGCAACACATAAACAGCATGTTTGCTCGGGAAATCCCGTGGATAGAGGAGCCTGGGGTCACAAGAGTCAGACACAACTTAGTAACTAAGCAACAACAACAATAATACCCTAATATGTTTCCAAACCTCTAGTCTTGAAAAGTAATTAAACAAAGAGGTCACTAGACTTAGGTAGTTTTCACAGGCAAACCTAAACAAGAATCAGTGCACTCAAATTTAAGAAAATGAAACTTCAGAACCATTGATTCCAACTAGCTAACTAGGCTTTCCAGATAAGTCAACTGCTTGAACTATGCCCAATCAGATAGTCTTTGCTTTGTTTCCACATCTCGTCTAAAAAACCCCTCTCCCTAGTTTCTGTGGTAGAGGTCTCCTAACCATTGTGGCTTTGGTGCTACCAGATTCAAATCAATATGTGCCCAAATAAATACTGGAAATTCTAAGTGTGCCTCAGTTCACCTTCCAACAAGTCTTTTCCATTAAACTCTTTCCTCAAAGAGTTTCCAGAAGAATCTATCTTGAATACACATCTGACAATGTCACTTTCTTATTTAAATTCTTTGAGTGAGTCCCCATTACCTCTATAAAAGTCTATATAACAGGAATTTTTACCTCTTGATCTTGCTTCTGCATAACTCCCTATCCATATCATTCATATGTCTCTCAATTTGAGATTCAAAAATAAAATACCATCTTTTAATTTTCCTTACATACCCTGTGGCCTTTTATGTAAATGCATTTCCTGGTCCTGTTTACCTTCCTTCATGATATTCAAGTACTGCTTCAATTCTTTCCAGTGCTGCCATCAATACTTCCAGGAAAATTTATTTTGATGTATTTTTTTGGTGTCTCTGTACTCAATGCAAAATGTGTTAGAAACATTTCATTTTCTTTTTTGCTTTCATATCTCTATTTTTTCATTTGCTTTTCCATTGGGTGCCTTATTCATCTTCACTTCCTTAGACCTACCTAGATGCCTATGTGTTGGATCTAGACTCTCAGTAATGTGGCAGTGAACCTTCACAAGGACCTAATTCAGCTGAATTACTTAGTTCCAGAAATATATATTCCTAAGATCTACCTCCAAAGTTGCTAATTTAGTCATGTCTATGTAGGCTTTTAAAAACGAGCCTAAAAGGTTATTCATGGACTACATATTAAGAAACATTAGCTTAGATGATCTTTTAGTCCCTTTTATATCTAATAGATCATCCTATTGATAAGTAAATTTGAAAACAAATTCACATAGTAATAATTGCATTAAATACTATTCTGAGCAATTTGTATTATTTTATAAATGATATAGTAATGATGGGGGCTTCCCAGGTGGCTCAGTGGTAAAGAATCAGCTTGCTAATGCAGGAGATGCGGGCTCCATCCCTGGTTAAGAAGATCCCCTGGAGAAGGGAATGGCAAGCCATACCGCATTCTTGCCTGGAGAATTCCATGGACAAAGGAGCCTGGTGGGCTACAGTCCATGGAGTTGCAAAGAGTTGGACGTGACTAAGAAACTAAAAACTAACAACATAGTAATGATGAGGTCATATGTCTTTGTATGCCATTGAAAATGAAGGCTCAAGTCATGCAGTCAAGCCCAACTCTTTGGGACCCCGTGAACTATACAGTCCATGCAATTCTCCAGGACAGAATACTTAGCCTTTCCCATCTCCAGGGGATCTTCCCAACCCAGGGATCGAACCCAGGTCTCCAGGTGGGAGAATACAGGTGGATTCTTTACCAGCTGGGCCACCAGAGAAGCCTAAGAATACTGGAGTGGGTAGCCTATCCCTTCTCCAGCGAATTGTCCCAACTCAGGAATCAAACTGGGGCCTCCTGCATTGCAGGTGGATTCTTTACCAAGTGAATTATCAGGGAAGCCCTTGTAGGGCATTAAGAGAATTAAAAGTTTAGAATGAATGTTCAAGGATAAGATAAGCATTCTTGTGGTTTGTGGTTGTTGTTTGTTGTTCTTGATAATTTCTTTATGCAGAAAGCACTACTACATTCCTCTACTTGTACATCTCTCTTTGGCTTTCAAACAGTAACAAAGATGGAAAGAGCATGTGGGTGAAAATGCATCTTTGTAAAGAAACTTTAAGCACTGATTAAATAAAAAGAAAAAGGAGGCATTTTAAAGTATAGAGTAACGCATGTGTGAAATCACAAGTACCAGAAATCTTCATTAAAATACCTTCAAAGACAATTTAACAGTTTCCCAGGGAACCATATTATTTTAACAAGTGTCAGGAAACTTAAACTCATTTTTAACCTAACCTTATCATACTAAGGCTGAACTTTTTTTCATTTCTATGATTTTATAACCAGAGAAGACAGAAATCTGCTGTTCACTGTGGGTATATAATAAACTCTCATTTTAGAAATGGATTTTTATTACACTGTTACTCAGATTATTAATCTCCAAAATTATTTTTATAAATTCTATAATAAAATTTATTTTGACATTGTCTTGGAAGTCTATCTATAAAGTAATTTATACTAGTCTTTTTGCTTGCCAATGCAGATGCTTTTAATTTTATGCCTTCTTTCTCTCTAGAAGGAAAAGGACTGTAACCTTTTGGGGACTGGCAGATTTTTGGTTGTTATTTGCAAGGCTAATTCAATGCTATTGCCATTCTCTGAGACAATTTGTTTAAATGACAGCTGATATTATAAAAGCTGCTTTTATTTCCAATTATACATGATTTTCATAGCCATAGCTGACCTCTAAAAAGTGGGAAATAAACAGCAGAGTGGAATATAAAAGATATAGTTTGGGTTACTATTATGTCATTTTAGCAATGTAGACATGTTGCTAGATGGACATTTCAAGGCCCTTTCAAGATTAGAAAAAGAACATAGTTTGCCAAATCAAAGGTATGGCTGAACAATAAATCTTGTTTGCTGTTGCATTTTTGCCAAAGAAGTGACCTTAGCAAGAATGTATATTTTTTAGTTCGGAAACAGAAGCTATTGTTGTCAATCAACAAGTTAATAAAAACCAAAGGATTCCAACTAATTTCATGGAATTTTATGAAAGAACAGTATATATGCAAAAATTCATCCTACAACCAATTGCAGTTATATTTTCTAACAACATTCAATGAAATGTTTTATCTCCATCAGATACTTGAAAAAAAAAAGGTCCATCAAATGGCCTTAGGTATATATACAAAGACTGTGCTGTTCAAAGACTATAAATAATTTAAACAAGGTTAATTCCAGGATATTTAAAGAGACAGTTTATGATATGAAGACACCAAGCATGAAGAGCAAGATCTCAGATTCTTCTATCCAATTGTTTAAATGTATCCTAATTACCTGAATAATTAATTCTCTTTTGGAAATGTGCAATATTTCCTGTTAAATCACACTGAACAACTGTGTCTGTGTGTGTGTTCATTCTTTTGCAGGTTTAAAAACTCAGAGAAACAGTAGGTTAAAATTTTGTGAATACTGTTAGTACCTAACAGACTTCTGTTGGATGACTGAAACACTTCAGGGTGGTCAGGGTGTGAAAATCCCATTGTTGGTTCTGGTGTCTGCATCCCAAGACACTGCAGAGAAGCATGGACAGTAAGCCATCCTACGTGGTTTAGACATGTGCTGCCCCAAGGGAGGAGTGTTGCACAGCCCATTTCCTAAACTGCTGTCAAGCTCTGTTAATCCCTCCTTCTTGGGAGTGTATGATTTTAGAAATGGTAGACTCTATCATTTAAAAGTGAAACAAAGAAAAAAGTCAAAGAACAAAATTTTCCCAGTATTCTTTTCCCCTGGAGAAGGAAATGGCAACCCACTCCAGTATTCTTTCCTAGAAAATCCCATGGACAGAGAACCCTAGTGGGCTACAGTCCATGGGGTCGCAAAGAGTTGGACAGCAACTGAGCCCATTCTTCTTTTTGTGTGCGTGCTAAAGAGTGATGTCCAACTGCGACCTTATAGACTGTAGCCCACCAGGCTCTTCCATCTATGGAATTCTCCAGGCAAGAATACTGGAATAGGTTTCCATGCCCTCCTCCAGGGGATCTTCCCAACCCAGGGCTCAAAATTTGGGTCTTTTTCATCTCCTGCATTGTCAGGTGGGTTGTTTACCACTAGAGTCACCTGGGAAGCCCATTCTTCTTTTTCTGTTCACTTATTTCACAATCTTTTATATCATTATTCTTATACTTTCTAAATATTTCACACCATTTACTGCTCTTATTCCTCTTGGATAAATATTTTGAAGGTTTTCTTGTGCCGAAATATTGATAACTGTTATGTTAGAAATAATAACAATAATTCTCATGAGAAGCTGACTTGCCCTCCAGTGTAGCAGAATCTCCAGGGACTTCTTTCAAATTATATGTATACACTCCCTTTTCTCCCTTCATTTTTTGATGGCAGTGTAAAGAGAAATGTTAGTGATGAAAGTGGGCTGTGTGTAAAGAGTGTGCGGGCAGAGGAAGCATTGAGAACTGTGGATGTGAGTGAGCATGGAGTGAGTACTCCCTCCAGTTAGACAGCTCAGGTATAGAGCAGGGCTGCAGCCGGCTACAAAGAAGGGAGCAGAAGGGCCCCTGTGGCAGGTATGATATGGGTCGTCTTGGAAAACGTGGTGCTAACTGTGCTTGTGACATGCTTTCTGCAGAGAGGCAAGTGTTTTCTAACTGGTCTGTAGGGCAGAAGAATCCTTGCAAAGGACTGAAATCTACAGAAACACCTCACCCGTCTATGTCTGAAATTACAAGTTCCATTCCCAACAACACTGTTTTAATTTAGCTGTACATAACTGGAAAACATTTTGTGTTGTTTCTAAGACATTGCATTGGTTATTGAGCTCTTTCTCAGGAACTCCAAAGTTTACTAAGTAACTCACAGTCTCTTAAAGTGCCATAAAACACGAAGCAAGCTTTTATGGAGGAAATGGATCCTGGATGAATGGATTGTACTTGAGATTAGTGTATAACACAAAGGTGAGTCCCCCAAAAAACTTCCTAAACTGTTGGTTTAATATTTATTAAGAGATAGTAAAGTGCTTCTGATGTGAAGAATGAAGGGAACCTCAGAGTTTTAACAACACCCATATTTTTCTGTGTAATGCTCTCATGGCAGAATTTGTGTCCTTATTTACGTAACACTTGCTGAAGAAGAAAGGTATTTGGATTTTGTTCAATTAAATCAAATTTTAGTTTTAGTTGTAGTTTGAACTGGAAAACATAATTTAGATTATAATGCAGAAAAAATGTACTCTGAGTTTAGGCATGAAAGTAAGTTAGTCTCTTTTTGTTCATTGCTCTTTCAGTGGTTCAGAAGTTAGAGTTTATAAACTACCTTAGCAACAGTATACATGAAGCTAAAATATCAAGAAATATATAACTTTTGAAAGAAACTTGTTCATAAGGAACTTGCACCCTATATATGCAGACTTTTCAGACTCTAAGTAACATGACTTTGTGTTGACTGCAGGTATTAAGTTCTCTTAGTTTTGTCTACCCAAACCTCAAAATAGCACTTTTTTCACTCACTCCCTAATTTCCCATCTCCAGTCACTCCACCTTCCATCCTTACTCAAAGAAAAAATGATTTTATATATATCAATTAAAAATAATTGATTAAATCTATTCCACAGGGTAAATTTATTATACTCATTTCAATAATATTGAAATTCTAACTATGCTTACTTCTACTATAATTAACATAATAATACTTTGTGCCTAACGCTGTAGTAAGGCCTTTATGTACTGTAATCCACTTAATATTAAAAGCAACACTTTAAAGTAAGTACAAAAATATCCCACCCATTTTATTGATGGCTTCTGGAAGTTAAGAGAACTTGCCCACATTTACACAGGGAAAAGAAAATGAAATGAAATATCCATACCTGCATATGTAACTAGTATGCGCTTATCATCATTATCATCATAATTTAGTATAATTTGTTCTTGTACAATTGTACTTTACTCATTGAATTCAATAGCATTTTGACATTTTAAAAATGTTAACTGCCTTAAATAAAACTGAATTCATCATTTGCTTTGGCTTGCTTTAACATCTTGAGACAATTTCAACAACCCTTGAGGCAGAATTTAATGAACTGTATTTGCTGCCTGAAGTGCAGGCAGCAGGCAGGGTTCTATCAGTTAATCTGCTAGGAGCCGCCATCAGTGCATGGGGTCTCTCTTTGGGAGCTGCTGGTTGGTCAGGGATATATTTAAGTACATTTAGAAAACTTGCCATTTCCTGACATAATGTCAAGAAACCACCCAGTGCTTTTAGAATAAAATTCAAATTTCTCATCCTAGCTCACAAGGACCTTCAGCTGATGAGTTCTAGTCCATTTTTCTTCACTATCCTCCTTTTTTTTTTATCTGAAATACTTAAATGTCTACTTGTTATTTTTGAGCCTGCAGTTTTCATTTTTACATTTCCATGTTTACTTCTGTGAAATGTTTTAACTGTTCTGTGCAGTCCTCATTTACCTTCAAGAACAGCATGTAAAGATGCTCGTTCTATAAACTGTCTCCTGATCTAAGCGTGAAAATTTAACTTTTTCTTTGTTTCCATGATACATTATTAGGAGAATAATGTAGTCACTATCATACTGCAATTTATTTGTTTCCATCTTTTTCAATATATATTTCTCCCTTACTAGGCTATGGACTTCTTTGAGTGAAAAAGGTCCAGATATTTGATACTCATTGAAATTTAATTTATTGAATAATATGAAATCAGGAATTTGTTGTCAAGATCTCTCACATACAAATTTATTTTACAGTTGATTCTAAAAACATTTCCCTGTTATTTGTAAATGCCACCTCTAAACATATGAATCTTAAGGTTTGACATGGTGATAAATTATATTTGCAATGCTTCTATTGAACAATTGCAACTTAGTGATTAAAAGAGGAGTATTTATTAGAATTCAGTATTTGTGTAATTTGTCACTTACTGTATGGGAGTCTCAGTTTTTAAATGTAAAAAAGGGATAATAATTGTTAATAATTCTACCTCTTTCATAGGCTTGTCTGAAAGGTTAAATGATGTGTTTAAAGAACATATTACAATATCTTTCGTATCTTAAGCACTGAAAAAGAGCATGAAACTGTCAGATTGTAAACTCTGGGAGGATAAGAATTTCTCATACTGTATCCCCAAATCCCTATTACAGTTTCAGACACAGAATCACGCTCAATAAATATACTCTGTTGAACAAATGAATTAATTTCAAATGCATTAATCTTCCCTAATATTTCTAAAAATGTCACATTTAACTTGGTTTTGAATGCAAGATAGGAAAAGGAGAAGGAGGCAAACTGAATGTTCAATGAAAGGAACAAGATTATGGCTATAATCATTGTCACCATCAATTATCATGATCAGGAGTATCAGGTACCAGGTTAATGATAAGACAGGGGAGATGGATAAATGAGGATATAATATAGTTATTTAGGAGCCACTATGTGTAGCTTTGCATATGGTAAAGTCGCAAGTTAGAGTCATTCATTGGTTATTAATGGATTGATTAAGAGCCTAATAAGAGGAAAATTTAAGAGTGAGCTCTGTAGATACACACACACACACACATATGTATATACACACATGCCTACCAAAGTAGATTAAAAGAAGAGACAGTTAACCTAATAATGAGCACAGAGTAAGCACTAAGTTTGACATACCTGTGTGATACAACCAAGTGAAAATGTCCAACTATCAATTACACTTATTCTGGAGATTTCACATACAGATGCAAAATTAAATCATAGAAGTTCATTGACAAAGATGAACTTGTTGAGAAGAAAGGGGATAATAACAGAAAACTAGCAAAAATGTATATTTTAAAGTGCAGACGTCAAAGGGTAGAGTGTGTTTTCTCAAGAGCAGTGGGAGGAGAGATTAACCAAGACAATTCTAAGCTACAGAGGAATTAGGAAGACTGTGTTTTTGAAAGTTTGTTTCTCTTATGCATATTTTAAAATATTTTCATGGGAGTAGGTACTAAATATTATTAATATATGCCCTATTCCTTCATTGGTGGTGGTGGTTTAGCCATTATATTGTGTCTGATTTTGCGACCCCATGGACTGTAGCCCGCCAGGCTCCTCTGTCCATGGGATTTTTCAGGTAAGAACACTGGAGTAGGTTCCCATTTCCTTCTCCATTCCTTCATTAACACCCTACAAAGTCCCTGGTTAATGATTCTGAAGATACAAACAATTCAACATATCATTAAGATATAAGAGACACTTATAGGCACTGCCCTGATTCTTTATTTGCTGCCTTTATTTTGAGTTACCAGACAGAATATGGGTTTTTAAATTTCACACCAAAAAAATCTGTAATAGAGAGGACCATTATTTTCATTTTCCCCAGATTTAATGGTGAATCATAAAATAATTTCTATTTCCCATTCAAATGATATTTTTGCTAACTTTTCTTAATCTTATTAATATATTTTGTTCAATAATGCTAATAAGTTATCTTTACTATTATAGTAGGGCAACAAATAGATTTAGTTATGGAACAACTCAAATATGTAACATAAATGTATCTTCAAATTCTATCATTGATCTAATTTATCAGGTTGAGAAGTGCACATCATTGAGAATTAACACCATTTTTAGATTCTTTTGACTAGGGACTTAGTTCTGAATGACCCGCTTTCTCTTGGGTCCATGCTCAATTTTTCAGATTTTGTCTCCTGCAATCCTGACCACAGCAATATACCTGGTGCATGTTTGAAGCCTGCCTAATGACACTAGGTGGAAATGAACGAGGCTCACTTTAAATACCCATATACAGTTTCTTATGCTGTCCATAACCTCCTCTGTTAGGTGACAAGGTCTGATCTGAGCATTAGCATAGGGGTGCAGCTGCTTCAAAAGAGTCTTTGAATCTATTGTGCTGGCTGGGTCTGTGGATCCCAGTATTTGCTTCTCTTCATAAAGTTACTGAATTATTTTACTCTTGTTTTACACTATCCCTTTCTAGGTCAGCCAAATTTTTAGGAGTCATTTGTCTCATCGCCAGGGTTTGCGTAAATTTCCAGACCTCACAATTATACGCCTTGACCATGGAATTCTGGAGCATAGCCTCAGATGATTTGTCGGTCAGTGCTATGAAATAACTGCTGGGCCAGAGGCAGACTGCAGCACAGATCTAAATGCAGAACATTTCCTAGGACTTTGCTGCTTCCCCCACCTTTTACTATGTCTACTCTCAGTGCTTCTTGTTTATGTTCCAGGTTAAAAAAAAAAAAAAAAGTAACCCCATGTGACTTTACATCTTAAAAGGAGAAAAAATCCATCAGTATAAACAACTAAAGGAAAGAATAAAAATGTATCTGTCCTGAGAGGGAGGGCAGATATAGTGTTATAGTTGTCCTGGAAAGAGAGATTAGTAAAAATGTCAAAGGCAGTGAACATTGAACTGGACTTCATTTCTGAAGTAAGTATTGAATATGAATAGAATTTGGCAAGCAGCTGAGGGACTTAGGTTATTCCAGGAAAAATAAACAATTTCAGGCCAGACTCAGAGAGAAGCAAAGGACTGGACCTATATGAGAGAAGAATTTAACTGGCTGAAGGGTAGTGACTGTGAAGAAGTAGAACATAATATGGCATAGATGGAAAAATAAAACAGGCTCTAAAATTTCCCTAGTGCCAGACAGGAATTTGGTAATTTTTCCATACACAGCTAGTAACAGGTGAAGGTTATTGAGTGGGGCTAGAGTCTGATCAGAATTTTGTTTAAAGTGATTCTGTTTGGACATAGGAACTATTTAGAAGTACTGAGCCGATGGGGGTCCATTTCCTTTTACTTTGTTTAGTTGTCAAGAACTAATCTGTAAGCTTGTGTTTGTAAATCATTAATCTGCCTCACACAAAACTAGTCATAGACTTGTTGTAAAACAGTTAGGACTTTGTTTTGACTACTTATTGCTTTCTCTTTTGCCCATTCGTTGCTCACTGATTTCAAACATTAAGATCACTCTTCTCTTATTCTCATCTAATGGAAATTTCCGGTTCTATTCTTGATTCCACTGTGTTCAAAGTCAGTGATTTCATAAAAGACATGGATGTTAACTGTTTTCTATATTATTTTTATAAGGATGGCTTTAGAGAGAGCAATTTTACAGTTAGCAAGAGCAAAAAGCCTGGGCAGAGATGTCATAGCCTCTCATAGAAAATAGGTAGCCAAGTGATTAGTCTGCATGCTTAGGCAACATGTTTTACTGTGATTAATTTAGGAAACATTCCAAAGTTTAATTCTAATCAATTAATATAACACATATATAATGCATATGCATATTTTATTGGGTCTTATTTTCTAAATAAATGAAATAATTCTCTCCCTGTCATACACACACACACATACATACATGCATGCACATTGATTTAAAGGTTTATTGTCCACAATAACTGCTTGATTGTGAAAATATTGTTGAAGATAAAATCATTTACAGTAGTCTCTGTCTACTCTTAATATAATAATTGATAATACTAGACATTGTGATTACATCTCTCACTTAAAATTATTACAAAGGATAGATTATCCATCAGTAAAGAATGACAGAATGCTTTATTTTCAAGTGTAATTTTCAGTTGTGAATTACATTATATTTTTTCTTTTAGAATCAGAGGAACAGTCATTAAAGTTTTATTAAGTTAAATAACACTCTATCAGATTCTACTAATTGTTTTCTTGATTCCTGCTTTCTTCCTTCCTTTTGATTATCCTGTTCCATACTAACTCAATCATTTCAACTGTCAAAGAATGAAATAAACAAGGAGGTGCTTTTAGCAACAGCTTCATTAGTTACGAATGGTTCTATTAAATTTTTACATATAGAAAAATTAGGTTCATGAGTTTTAATAGCATTGCTTAATTAATTCAATTCATGCTTGCTATAAACTACTCTGAAATATAAAGCACAGTACTTAAACTTTTGACAAAATTAAAATGTATTATCATGGTTGTACTTTTAGACTAGTTGCATTTACAATGGTTTTCTATAATTTATATATTGAGAAGAAATACATGAAGAAACAAGCTATACACACATATAAACAAGAGTTTGTTACAAAATATGAAATAAAAGAGAACACAGCAATAGAAAATGAAATTGATATATCTATGGGGTAAATGTATAAATATAGCACTTAGAATTTCCATAAAAATATACAAAAAGTGACAAAAGAGTAAAAGAAATGTAACACCAAACATCAGGCCTGAATATGGCTGCTTTGCACTCAGTTGATCCAGTTTTACTTAGAGATATATTTTTGAGGATTGGGAAGAGTAAATCAAGGACATATTTGTCTTGTCTGCACATAGGTAATCTTAAATAACTAATTTTAAAGATTATTTTAATATATATAATTTATGGAAAAGGAAATATGTTATATTGCATACATACACACACACACACACACATACACAGTTTAAATGAAGTGAATGCCTCTATATCTACCATCCAGCTTAAGAAGGAATAAATAAACAAAAAAAAATGTAATCAAGATCCATACAGTTTCCTTTTGGATCAAATCAATCTCATCAGTGTGGATAATCACTATTCTGACTTTTGTGTTTAACGTTCATTGTTTCTCATTTGAATTACATAATTACATATATATTCTGTGTTATAAATCTATGTCAATATGGAATTATGATGTTTGTATTATATCTCATATGTGTTCTCTTGTATAAATAACAATATAATTTTTAATTTGAGTTCTTATCATGAATAATCTTCTATAACTCATCTTCCATTGAATTTTCTGTTTCTGAATTCATTCATGTTTATTTCTCTGGGGGAAGTTTTTTAATTCAATTGTTGGGTAGAAATTTACTGTGTGAATTTACCATAATATATTTATCCATTCTTCTGTTTATGCACATTTGGATTATTTTTAAATGTTCCCTTCTGTATATGCTGTTGTATAGATAATTTTGTACATGTCTTCTGTTATGCATGTGAAGGAATTTATGATATGTAGCAGAACTCAGCAGTTCACTCCTCTCTCTCTCTCTCTCTATATATATATATATATATGTGTGTGTGTGTGCATATATATATATATATATATATATATATATATAAAAGAACTCCTGAGCCATAGGGTACATCAATCTTTTGTTGTTGTTATTGTTTTATCAGGTATCACCAAGTTCTCTGTGAACCAATGTACAACATAATTTACAATCTATCCAGCATCATATTCTAAATTGGTTATTATTCCTTTAATTTCTGACCAGAATGTAGAAAGAGATCTTACTTTTGGTTTGATTTTGTGTATCCTTAAGTACAGATTATGTTGCACTTCTTTTCATTGGTTTATTTATACTAACATTGCTTTTCTTAGAAATGTGTGTATGTATTTTTCAACTATTTTTCAACTATTTTTCCTATGAAGTATTTTTTCTTTCTTATTGATTATAAGATTTATTTATTTATTATAGGATCACTTACTAGCTGTTTACCAAAACATATATCTTTTTTCCTCCTGGATCAATTCTTAGGTTCTCTTGCAACCAAGTATTAATATATCATGCTGCTGAGTTCTAGTCATTGGAATGTGAACGGAAATGACATGTGTCACATAGGACAGATAGCTACCATCTTTTGATGTACATTCACTGGGAGTGCTTTCCACATCTGAAATTTGTAGCAGGGACCTGGACACAACCTTGGAAGAGCTGAAGATTCTGTCCTGAATAGTTGTGTGAGGCAAATTTCCTCGATCCATGCACCTATCCTTGTCTTCTCTCAACAGAGCCTGTTGTTGTAGTTTAGTCACCCTGTCATGTCAGACTCTGTGCAACCCCATGGACTCATGCACACCAGGCCTCCCTGCCCATCACCATCTCCCAGAATTTGCACAAGTTCATGTTCAGTGCATTGGTGATGCCTTCCAGCCATCTCATCTTCTGATGCCCTCTCCTCCTTCTTCCCATGATCTATCCCAGAATCAGAGACTTTTCCAATGAGTCATCTGTTCGTATCAGACGACCAAAATACTAGAGCTTCAGCTTCAGCATCACTCCTTCCAGTGAATATTCAGGGCTGATCTTTCTTAAGACTGAATGGTTTTATCTCCATGCTATTCAAGGGACTTTCAGGAGTGTTCTCCAGCACCACAATTTGGAGGCATTAATTCTTTGGCTTTCTTCCTTCTTTACGGTCCAGCTCTCACAACCACATATGACCACCGGGAAGACCACAGCCTCGACTATATAGACCTTTGTTGGCATGATAATGTCTGCTTTTCAACACACTGCCTAGGTCTGTCACCGCTTTCCTTTCAAGGAACAATTGTCTTCTGATTTCATGGCTGCAGTCACTGTCTGCATGATATTGGAGCCCAGGAGGAGGAAATCTGTCACTACTTCTACCTTTTCCCTTTCTATTTGCAAGCAGTAATGGGGCCAAATGCCATTCAGTTTAGTTCAGTTCAGCTGTTCTGTCATGTCCGACTCTTTGCAACCCCATGGACTGCATCAAGCCAGGCTTCTCTGTCCATAATCAACTCCCGGAGATTGCTCAATGTCCATCAAGTCAGTGATGCCATCCAACCAGCTCATCCTCTGTGCTCCCCTTCTCCTCCTGCCTTCAATCTTTCCCAGCATCAGGGTCTTTTCAAATGAGTCTGTTCCTCACATCAAGTAGCCAAAGTATTGGAGTTTCAGCTTCAGCATCAGTCCTTCCAATGAATATTCAAGATTGATTTCCTTTAGCATAGACTGATCGGATCGCCTTGCAGTCCAAGGGACTCTCAAGAGTCTTCTCCAACACCAAAGTTCAAAAGCATCAATTCTTCAGCGCTCAGCTTTCTTTATAGTCCAACTCTCACATCCAAACATGACTACTGGAAAAACCATAGCTTTGACTAGATAGACATTTGTTGGCAAAGTAATGTCTCTGCTTCTTAACATATTGTCTAGATTGGCCACAGCTTTTCTTCCAAGGAGCATGCGCCTTTAAATTTCATGGCTGCAGTCATTATCTGCAATGATTTTGGAGCCCCCAAAATAAAGTCTGTCACTGTTTCCATTGTTTCCCCCTCTATTTGCAATGAAGTGATGGGACCAGATGGCATGATCTTAGTTTTCTGAGTGTTGAGTTTTAAGCCAACTTTTTCACTCTCCCCTTTAACTTTCATTAAAAGGCTCTTTAGTTCTTTGATTTCTGCCATAAGGGTGGTGTCATCTGCATATCTGAGGTTATTTATAATTTTTCCGGCAATCTTGATTCCAGCTTGAGCTTCATCCAGTCCTGTGTTTCTCATGATGTACTCTGTATATAAGTTAAATAAACAGGGTGACAATATACAGCCTTGACATACTCCTTTCTGGATTTGGAACCAGTCTGTTGTTCCAGGCCCAGTCTAAGTGTTGCTTCCTGACCTGCATACAGATTTCTCAAGAGGCAGGTCAGGTGGTCTGGTATTCCCATCTCTTGAAGAATTTTCCACAGTTTAATGTGATCCACATAGTCAAATGCTTTGCAATAGTCAATAAAGCAGAAATAGATGTTTTTCTGGAACTCTCTTGCTTTATTGATGATCCAGTGGATGTTGGCAATTTGATCCTTGATTCCTCTGCCTTTTCTAAAACCAGCTTGAACATCTGGAATTTCACAGTTCATGTATCGTTTAAGCCTGGCTTGGAGAAATTTGAGTATTACCTTGCTAGTGTGTGAGATGCATGCAATTCTGCCGTAGTTTGAGCATTCTTTGGCATTGCCTGTCTTTGGGATTGGAAGGAAAACTGACCTTTTCCAGTCCCATGGTCACTGCTGAGTTTTCCAAATTTGCTGGCGTATTGAGTGCAACACTTTCACAGGGGCATCTTTTAGGATTTGAAATAGCTCAACTGGAATCCTATCACCTTCAGTAGTTTTGTTCATAGTGATGCTTCCTAAGGCCCGCTTGACTTCGCATTCCAGGATGTCTGGCTCTAGGTGAGTGATCATACCATCATGATTATCTGGATCATTGCTGGGGTCCAGCCTCAGCAGGATCCAGGGGTACCCTCAGGATGAACGGCATCGGCGAGAGAGAGAGAACAGACTGGGGGTGTGTAGTAGAGTAGGGCAAATCTTAATTTTTTTACCGTAGCTTTTATATTCTAAGTTAGTACATTTTTAAGTGGAAGATAGTTTAATATTACATCAGCTTGTCCTACACAAAACCAGGGTGTTTTCTGCATACTTCTTTGTGAGAGTCTTGTATATTATCTTCTGGCCTTGGGGCCTATTGACATTTTATGACCTAGGTGAATGCAAAGCTGTTTTCTGTAATCTATTCTTTGTTGAACACAAAGGTCAGTCCTTTTGCAGAAGTTATCAGTTAAATTTATCTAAAAGGTTTACCACACAAAGACTCTGCAGCTCCAGTGAGGCAGCCCCTGTTTAGCATTCCTGGTTAAAATGAACAATTCTAAACTCTTATTTTTCTAAATCTTTAACTATAACCGCTTTTAGAATAATATTTTTATGTTCTCTAATAAGGCTTCCTCACCTCCCGGAGGGCTCTGTGCCTATTACGGCCTTTGTGTGATCAGGTTCTTTATGCTGTTTATGATTAAGGTGTTGTGAGCAGTCATGTGCATTAGTATGCTTTTGCCAAGCAGGCTAGAATGCCAGCAAAGGGGTCAAAATTGAAACACTCCTTTCATCCTGGATAATCTTATAGGATACCACCATCCGGGGGACATACTGATTAAAGTTCTAAGTTGATTCTGTTTGGAAAGAGATCGGGGAAGGCCTTCTACCTGTGTCACAGAAATGAGGGAGTAGTCTAATATAGTAAGCATCAGAAAGACAGAGATCATCTTTAAGGTGAGCGCCAGGGCAGCTTTTTGAAATCCCCGAAGTCCTGATCTGCCTTGCTTGTCAGGTCTTCTCCTCACGACCTTGTCATGGGTGGGATCTCGTGTGCTGGTTCCCGGCAGGTCATAAAGATCTTTTTTGTTTAGTTCCTCTGTGTATTCTTGCCACCTCTTCTTAATATCTTCTGCTTATGTTAGGTTACCATTTCTGCCCTTTATTGTACCCATATTTGCATGAAATGTTCCCTTGGTATCTCTAATTTTCTTGAAGAGATCTCTAGTCTTTCCCTTTCTATTGTTTTCATCTATTTCTTTGCATTGATCACTGAGGAAGGCTTTCTTATCTGAGTTAAATTCTCCCATTCCAATCCATTTTAGTTCACTGATTCCTAAAATGCCTATGTTCACTCTTACCATCTCCTGCTTGACCTCCTCCAATTTTCCTTGATTCATGGACCTAACACTCCAGGTTCCTATGCAATATTGCTCTTTACAGCATCAAACTTTACTTTCACTGCCAGTCACATTCACAATTGGATGACGTTTTCACTTTGGCTCTATCTTTCCATTCTTTCTGAATTATTTCTCTGATTTTCTCCAGGAGCATTTTGGACAGCTACTGACCTGGAGAGCTCATCTTTCAGTGTCATATCTTTTTGCCTGTTCATGTGGTTCTCAAGGCAAGAATAGTGAAGTGGTTTGCCATTCCCTTTTCATTGGACCATGTTTTGTCAGAACTTTCCACCAAGAGCTGTCCATATTGGGTGGCCCTACATGGCATGGCTCATAGTTTCATTGAGTTAGACAAGGCTGTGGTCCATGTGATCTGTTTGATTGTTTTTCTGTGATTGTGGTTTCATTCTGTCTGCTCTTGAGGGATAAGGATAAGAGGCTTCTGGAATCTAATTGATGGGAGAGACTGACTGTGGGGGAAACTGGGTCTTGTTCTGATGGGCAGGGCCATGCTCAGTAAATCTTTAATCCAATTTTTTGTTGATGGGTGGGCCTGTGTTCCTTCCCTGTTGTTTGACCTGAAACCGAACTATGGTGGAGATAATGAAGTTAATGGCTAACTCCTTCAAAACATCCAGTACATGCACCACCACACTCAGGGCCCCCAATCCTGCAGCAGACCACCACTGACCCATGCCTTTGCCAGAGACTTCTGGACACTCACAGGCAAGTCTTGGTCAGTCTCTTGTAGGGTCACTGCGCCTTTCTTCTGAGTCCCGGTGTGTACAAGGTTTTGTTTGTGCCCTGCAAGAGTCGGTTTCCCAGTCCTGTGTAATTCTGGAAGCTCTATGGTGGGGGGATGACCTCCTCCAAGAGGGCTTATGCCACATACAGGTCCGCACCCAGAGCCCCTGCAGCAGGCCACTGCTGACCCTCACCTTCACAGGAGACTCTACAACACTCAAGGGCAAGTCTGGCTCAGTCTCTGTGGGGTCTTCTGGTGCACACAAGGTTTCGTTTCAGCCCTCTGAATGTCTCTGGTGGGTATCAGGTTTGATTTCAAATGCAATTTCACCCCTCCTACCACCTCACTGGGGCTTTTCCCCTGTCTTTGGACGTGGGATAGATTTTTTTTGGTGGGATCCAACAGTCTCCTGTCACTCGTTATTCAACAGGGAGTCGTAATATGGATGCCATTATGTTGTTTTTTTCTTTTTTCTTTTTTTTTAATATTTAGTCTTAAGCTGGCTCTTTCACTCTCCTCCTTCATCATCATCAGAGGTTCTTTAGCTCATAGTGTGTGTCCCCTCCCCCTAAACACACACACACATTGCTAACTTAAACCAAAGCCAAGACCTCTCTGCTTGTAGTCAGAATTTTTTCCAATGTATTTTCTGAATATTCATCTGTTTTCACTGCCTAGTACTCATTCTCCTGATTGGTATATAATATATATACCAATATATACCAACAGAATATAATAATCTGTTTATTAATTTCACATATATTCATCCAAGTGTTGTTTTCTTTGATTAAACAATACTTAATTTTAACGTAGATTCATCATGTCTTCCATTAAGGCATATTTTATTTTTTTTTGGCTTTTAAAAGCATTGACTTGCCAAGGTAATAAATGTATGCTTCATATTTCCTTCCAAAAAGGTTAACAATTTTTTCCTATATGAGATTTTTAAATATTATGTAAAGATGATAAACAATTGTTTTCATATAGATAATTTGTTGGAACTCAAGTTTCCAGCCAAGAAATTTGTTCCCCAATGATATCCCTCTATACTATATCAAATTTTACTACATGTGTAGGTCAGTTTCGAGGTCTCTCTCTAGCATTGCTATCACAATGTCTTTTTCAAAAAAATAAAGTTTATTTTTAAAAATTTTATTATTGGAGTATAATTGCTTTACAATGAGATGTTAGTTTCTGATGTACAACAAAGTGAATCAGTCATGGTGGTAGATTAGTCGCTAAGTCACGTCCAACTTTTGTGACTGCATGGACAGTAGCCTGCCAGGCTCCTCTGGCCTCAGGATCTCCAGACAAGAAGAGTGGAGTGGGTTGCCATTCTCTTCTCCAGGGGATCTTCCCAACCCAGGAATAGAACCTGGGTCTCCTACATTGCAGGTAGATTCTTTACCAACTGATCTATGAGAAAGGCCCGAATCAGCCACATGTATATAATATATCTCCTCCCTCTTGAGCGTCCTCCCACTCCTCCATCCCACCCCTCTAGGTCATCAGGGACCACCGAGTTGAGCTCCTTGTGCTGTACGGCAGCTATCTGTTTTACACATGGTGGTGTATATACGTCAGAGCTACTCTCTCAGTTCATCCCACCTTCCCCCTCCCCGCCTTATCCACATGTTCATTCTCTATGATTGCATCTCTATTCCTATTCTGCAAATAGGTTCAACTGTACCATTTTTCTAGATTCCATATATATACATTAATATACAATATTTGTTTATCTCTTTCTGACTGACTTCAATCTGTATGGTCCTTTCACATCACTGCAAAAACCCAATTTTGTTTCTTTTTATGGCTGTGAGCAATATTTCATTTTATATATGTACCACATTTTCTTTATCCAGTCCTCTGTTGATGGACATTTATGTGGCTTCTGTGTCCTGGCTATGGTAAATAATGCTGCAGTGAACAATGAGGTCCATGTGTCTTTTTGAACTATGGTTTTCTCAGGATATATACCCAGCAATGAGACTGTTGGGTCATATGGTAGTTCTATTTTTAGCTTTTTATGGAACTCCCATACTGTTCCCCATACAGTTTACATTCCCACCAACAGTGCAAAAGGGTTCCCTTTTCTCTATATCCTCTCTAGCATTTATTGTTTATATATATATTTTTAATGATGACCATTCTGACAGCTGTGAGGTGATATCTCAATGCAGTTTTGATTTGTGTTTCTCTTATAATTAGTGATGCTGAGCATCTTTTCATGTGTTTGTTAGCCATCTGTGGGTCTTCTTTAGAGAACTGTCTTTTTAGGTCTTCTGCCCGTCTTTTACTGTTTTGTTTTGTTTTTTGATATTGAGCTGCATGAGCTATTTATATATTTTAGAGACTATTCTTTCGTCCTTTGCAAATATTTTCTCCCATTCTTAGGGTTTTCGTTTCATCTTGTTTATGGTCTCCTTTGCTATGCAAAAGGTTTTAAGTTCACTTAGGTCCCTTATAGAAGCTTATCCAAATAGAGGATTTTCCTGCATCTTAAAAGGAGTGCTTGGGGATTTTCACGGGCGGAGTCATCGTTTCTTCAGAGAACGTGGCTGTGCACATTTTAAATCTTCTCAGTGAGTGGCTGAGTGATGGCTCAGTGTTCTCCGTCATACCGTGGATAAAGAGCTGGAAATCATCACTGAGCTGTCTTAACTGCAAAACAGATTTATTGTGACAACTAAGAAATATCTTCTTTTAATGGCAACCTTGTGGATCCAGCCAGGATGAATTATTGGTAAAATGAGTAGATCAATGAATAAACTTTTCAGATGAGTTTGCACTTTAATACGCACTGGAGCAGTGGTAAATGTTGTCGTAATAGTATCAGTTAAATTTGGTTGGATTGCTATTCTTTCTAATATCAAATAACTTTTAAAAGATAATCTCATTAAATGTTTTTTATTTGATTGCCATCATGATAGTTAATCTAAAAGATGAACCTCCAAATTCAATGACCCACACTTCCCAATTTGCATGTCCTTTTATAAGCCCCTCAATCTGGACTGCCCCTGTGGATACAATACAGTGTAGCAATACTGGTTTTTATCTTTCTGATTATAAGAAACCTTGTTACTTCTGCCTGAAACTCTTGAAATCTTTGCTTTGAGGAAAGCAAGTCACTGTGTAAGAAATGAGTATCTTGAGATTATTGTGTTTTGAAGAATTCCACATGGATGTTTGCATAAAGAGAGAAATGCTTCATCAGTTTACTACAAACCATACAGTCTATTATTTTAAAATTCAATTCATAATATTCAGTTGTGTATATGTACATGTTTCTTTTATTCACATATATATTGTATACATTCTTTATATATGAATCATGTACAATAAAAAGCTTAAGTAGCTCTTTCATAATTAAATAAGAATGATAAAAATATCAAATTCAATTGTGAAAACTTCTGTTTAAATATGATAGATATCACAAAATATGACATGTACATTTCAATGAATGCATTATAAATTCTTATAAAATAAACTGGAAGTAATCATGGAATGCTATAATTTTGTGAAGGAAATGCATACTTAGAAAATAAATTTAGCCTGTTGGAAATTCTCATTTTTTCTTTGTTTATTTCAAGCTTAAATATGAGCTTTCTGGCTTGCAACAGAAACAACTGAGGGAAACAGGGTAAGGGTTAGGTCATCCTCAGCCATCATGTTCTGAATTCTTTTTTTGTTTCACTTCCAACATTGACTTCGCCTTTTGGTTTTTTCTGTATTCTAAATAACCTCATTATTTCTATTCAGTGGATTTTCCACTCTGTAATACCAATTTAATATAGATTCAATTCATGTAAATATCTGCTAAAAACTCTCAGGTAGTTTTCTTGAAAACATTTTGGTTCCATTTAAAAGTTAAATAATTTATAAATACAAATAAATATTTGATAAAAGTATATCTTTAATGCCCCTTTTTTATATATATTTCAGTACTGGGAAAAATATTACAAAACAATTCCATTAAAATGATACATTTATAAAAAAGAAATTGGAAGAATTGAAAAGACTTTTACATTGCTCAACTCCTACATCAACATTTCTGATACATTATCAGTAGATGATTCAAAACTAAATTTTGGATATTTTACAGTTATGTCACCATTGTCTGATATATCATTTCAATTTGAAACTTGCATAGCAGAAAAAATATGATCAATTATCATCCTAATCACAGTGATTTCATAAACAAGTTTAACATGTTCTTTCTCTTTTAATAAAATAGCAATATTATTTCAAAACTTACATTACTGTTTAGTAGTGCAGGGAACTGTACTCAGTGCTCTGTGGTGACCTAAATAGGGGAGAAGTCCAGAAACGAAGGGATATGTATACATATGGCTGACTCACTCCGCTGCACAGCAGAAACTAACACGATATCGTAAGGCAACTATACTCCAATCATTTTTTCCACAAACTCACATTACTTACTTAAAACAAAAGACATTTTTAAACATATTGTTCATTACATGAAAGTATTTAACTATAAAATAAGGAATTTGAGTGATGTTATTTACTTAGAGGAAGGAAAAGAAAACTAAAGCTACCTAGTAGCATTTTTCTCACAATTCAGACTTGTTGGGCATGTTGATTTTTATTGTTGTTACTAAAAAGTGGTTTGTAACAAGATTTTAATGAAGTTGTTACATGTTCTGCTCCATTTCCAATCGGAAACATGTGGTCTTATTTAGAACATCCTCTTTTTCCTTAAGTCATTTGGCAAACCTCAAGTGTTTGATTGCTTTTAATCAAGAAAATGAGGCACATTTGTTAAATCTTTTGATTAATCAGATTTTGACTAATATCCTTGAGCAATTAAGATTCTTAATCCTTAAGCCTAGCTGAATTTGGGATGTTAAAAAAAACAACTTTTATATGATCCAGATTATTTTGTGAAAGAAAAATATCAGAATGATAAAAAATTTTCAGTAAAAGAAAGCATAAAAGAGAAAGGAAGATAATAATAGCTGTGTATGCTCAGCCGGTTCATTCATGTCTGACTCTTTGCAATCCTACGGACTGTAGCCCACCAGTCTCCTCTATCCATGGGATTCTCCAGGCAAGAGTACTGGAGAGGGTTGCCATGACCTCCTCCAGGGTATCTTCCAGACTCAGAGATAAAACCCAAGTCTCTTATGTTTCCTGCGTTAGCAGGAAGGTTCTTTACCACTAGCACCACTTGGGAAGGCCAATAATAACTATAACAAATGTATTATTAAAAATTCTGACTTAAGACTACAACTCTTAAAAATATAAGAACAGGGCACTCAAAGCCGGTGCACTGGGACAACCCTGAGGGAGGCGGTGGGGAGGGAGGTGGGAGGGGGGTTCAGGATGGGGGACACATGTACACCCATGGCTGATTCATGTCAACGTATGGAAAAACCACTACAATATTGCAAAGTAATTAGCCTCCAATTAAAATAAATAAATTAATTTAAAAAACATGATATTTCAGAAAAATACATGTGCATACTTATATGTGTGTTTGTATTCACAGAGGTTATGTAAGACAACAACACAATGTGATAAACTTTAAGTCACAAGGAAGGAAGGTTATAAAGTGACTATTTTAAAGAAATATAATTTAAAATATTTGAAAGGGAAAGAAGCCTTTTAGAAGTAGCATAAATAATCATCTTAAGATTTTGATTTCAGTTACAGAAAATAGTGAGGATTGATGCTTATCATTTTATTTTTTGTATATATATGCAGGCAAACACATTTTTATACAATTTAAATATTATAAAGATAAAAATTTAATATTGAAAGGCATGATCGAATAATTCTTATATATTTAGAAAGGCTTGCTTGAAATTTCACAATGAAATATATTTACAAGAAATAAAAAGTTTTGAAAAAAGACCTATATATTTTCTAAAATTATGATGATCTATTCATATCTATATGCATTATATATTGTATTATATGTATATTCCTATGGTATATGTCATAGATATGTACTATAAATATATATCACAAGATATACAGTATATATCGTCACATAATTGTTGTTGTTCAGTCACTAAGTCATGTCTGACTCTTTGTGACCCCAGATACTGCAGCATTTCAGGCTTCCCTAGCTTTCATTATGTCTCAGAATTTGTTCAAAATCATGTCCATTGAGTTGGTGATGCCATCCAACCATCTCATCCTCTGTTGTCCCCTTCTGCTCCTGCCCTCAATCTTTTCCAACATCAGGGTCTTTTCCAATGAATTGACTCTTCACATCAGGTGACAAGTATTAGAGTTTCAGCTTCATCATCAGTGTCTCCAATGAATATCCAGGGTTGGTTTCCTTAAGGATTGACCGGCTTCATCTCCTTGCACTCCAAAGGACTCTCAAGAGTCTGCTACAACACCACAGTTCAAAACCATCAATTCTTCAGCACTCAGCCTTCTTTATGGTCCAGCGCTGATATTATACATGGCTATTGGAAGAATCATAGCTTTGATTATACAGACCCTTGCTGGCAAAGTGATGTCTCTGTTTTTTAATATGCTGTCTAGGTTTGTCATAGCTTTCCTTCCCAGGAGCAAGTGTCTTTTAATTTCATGGCTGCAGTCACAGTCTGAAGAAAATTTGGAGTCTAAAAAAATTAAATATGTCACTGTTTCCACTTTCCCCTTCTATTTGTCATGAAGAAGTCAGATCGGATGTCATGATCTTATGAAAAATGCATTACTGTTCAAAAACTACCATAATTTATCTTTACAAATATTGTCCTACGTTTACTGTGTTCAAGCCTCTATGATAGATCTACAGGATTCACAATGATAATATAAAGCAGCCTTTGCCAAGAATATATGCAGATGGGAGATGGACACATGTAGATATTCTCAACATCTTTGGTAATTAGGGAAATGTAAATGAAAACCACATTGAGATATTACTACATCTTTACTAAAATGGCTAAGTTCATAGTATCCTTATCTTTTACAACAACACTCTGGAAATACCCTTCAACAGGCAAATGGATAAATATGTTGTTTTATAGTCATACAATGGAATATTCTTCAGCAACAAGATACTTGTAAAAACATGGCTGCATCTGAAAATAAGTATCTTTTGTGAAAGAAGCCAGACCAAAAGAGTGGGTCCTATATGTTTCCATTTTTATAAAATTCTAGAAAGTGCAAACCAATCTACAATGACAGATAAAATCAAGGATTTCTTGAGATGAGGCTGTTCTTTAGGAATGAGAGGGAGGGAGTGAACAGAAGCACAAGGAAAAAGTTTGGAATGGTGGGTATATCCATGATCTTGATTGTGGTGATGATATCATGGATATATACATATGTACGTATGTGAAAGCTATCAGCTGTACATTTGCAATATGTAAAGTTATTGTATGTCAATTATACCTCAATAAAGCTGTTTTTAAAAACTATGCTTTGGGGCTATCATTAAGTTTAATAAAAAATAAATGTAAAAAACAACTTGCCCTTACAAATCATATATCCTATTGAAATCTGATGGTTGCAATAATATAATTTCTTTGTAGTTGTATATATTACTACAAGTTTTAAATCAGCATCTTCTTCCTCAATTTTATTCACTTCCTCAAGGTCACATAGCTAGGACATGGCATAGGCAGTACTACAATCCACACAGACTAACTCTGAGAACAAAGTGTGTTCTGATAAATCTGGTGATTCAAGTGCAGAAGTGACTGCGTGGTAATTGTTTCCCTCGGGGTAGACATGAATACAACATTGAAAAGAAGGTATAGAAAATGTTAGCTGATAAATACCTATGTGAAGATAAACATCACGTGAGGATATACACCTATGTTAGGGTGTACATCATCTATAAGATACTGAATGTTCATCCAAATAGCTTTGTCTGCATTTTCTATTTCATATGATCAAGAAAAACCCAGTTTTAAATTTGTTTGAAAGAGCAGTGATTTCTTTAAAATATGACAATATTATTACCTTCAATGGACATGAGTTTGAGCAAGCTCCTGGAGGTGGTAATGGACAGAGAAGCCTGGTGTTTTGCAGTCCATGGGGTCGCAAAGAGTCGGACATGACTGAGTGACTGAACAACAATTACCCTACTCTCCAATGTCCCAAACTAGATGCATGAGTTCAGAGTTATACTTTCATTTACTACCAAGTAAGTTTACAAAAAATTTTTGGAAAATAAAAAAGAAACCAAGAAGAACTTTGTATACTATTTCCATATAAGTGTTTTAGCCTTCCTATCAGCTTCTTGACGTTATTACAATATGATACATCACATATTGTCTTTAAATCTTCAGAGAAGATCTCTCTATCTTTGTGATGGAAGTTTTTCTTAAAAATTGATAGTAGTCTGGAGGGAAATTTAACTTCAAATTTTGGTTTTATTATTCTTAGATTTTTAATCAGCTCAGGTCAGTCGCTCAGTTGTGTCCAACTCTTTGCGATACAATGGACTGCAGCAGGCCAGGCCTCCCAGTCCATCACCAACTCCTGGAGTTTACTCAAACTCATGTCCATTGAGTCAGTGATGTCATCCAGCCATCTCATCCTCTGTTGTCCTCTTCTCCTCCCGCCTTCAATCTTTCCCAGCATCAGGGTCTTTTCAAATGAGTCAGCTCTTTGCATGAGGTGGCCAAAGTATTGGAGTTTCAGCTTCAATGTCACTCTTCCAATGAACAACCAGGACTGAGCCCCTTTAGGAAGGACTGGTTGGATCTCCTTGCAGTCCAAGGGACTCTCAAGAGTCTTCTCCAACACCACAGTTCAAAAGCATCAATTCTTCAGCACTCAGCTTTCTTTATAGTCCAACTCTCACATCCATACATGACCACTGGAAAAACCATAGCCTTTATGGACCTTTTAGGTTAGCACAAATCCCAATAGCATTGAACATTAAGTTTTCTTTTGCTAACACTCAATAAATCATATAATTATTCAGTAAAATATAAGGATGTTCTTAAAGGGGGCAGAGCTAACATGTTCAGTCTGTTATGTCTATTTCTTGGCTTATAAAACAAAAACGCTTCTGTTGATGTTAATTAAATTCATTTTTCTCCCAGGCCTGGCAGTCCTAAAATATTTGACATAAAGTTTTCACCTTTTCTGTAGTTGAAATTTTCAGGAAGAAACACATTTTTCTGTAATTCACAGTCCATATTTAGGAAGAGGAGAGCTTAAAAACATCCCAAACAGTTAAATTCTGTAAACATCTCTATGTAAGTATTATATATTTATCACTAAGCTGTTATGAACATTTCCTGCTCAATGAATTCATACTTAAGCAACAAAAGCTTTATAATATGAACAGAAATAATGAAACATTTAAAGTTATGGCTTTGAAATATAAATCTACATTTTATATATCATATTATGGTATATTTGGTCTTGATCATTTCAAAATACTTTAATAAAAACTCATGTTATCTTTAAGGACTAAAGAGAAGAAGTTTGGAAACCTCTTGACAATATCAGTCACTTCTACAGCACAGGCAGTACTAAAATCCATGTATTCTTTATACTTTATTAAGAGACTTAGATAAATAAAATAATGTTTAGAGACCTAGATACTCATGTTCATTTTTATTTTACTAAAATAGTGTATATCTTCAAACTATGGATGTGGAAACAAAATCCTCCAGAAATATAGATTAGAATTTACTTGTGACTAAAATAAGATTCTCTTAAAAAGCCTTCATATATTTTGATGCTATAATGATTGAGATATACATAATATTCTAAAGGAAATGATACATGCAAGGTAATTAGCACATAAATTACACCTCACTTTATCCCTTAACAAAAGAAGTTTATCAGATTCATACTGAAGAATAGTTTTTAATAAACAGTTTAATAAACAGTGGGGTCTTTAAATACTGATATCCAAGAAAGAGAAGTGAATGGAGAAGAAAAATGGTAAAGAACAGAAAGTGTGAGGGCATACACATTACAGGGTTTGCCTCCGAATTTATATCAGGGTCAGAGTAACCACACACTCAGAGGATCACTTGAGTATGTGACTTTCTTTGACGCTTTTTCAAAAGTAGTCCTAGCTCAAGTATATTGTTATGAATCAAACATTCACAGCAATAAGTGTGTGAACATTCTTGTCAAGGGAAGGATATCCAGGACTCTACTGCACTGTGAGAAGAAATGCAATGAGTAAATTAATAAAGTTTTTGATGATGAAACAACACATGGTCTCTGTATTTATTTGCATTTGCACAAGCTGTGCATTTCACAAATCCAGGGGTTGCCATTCATGGACTCCTGCAGTTTATTAATATAATCTATGAGAGACTCTGCTCAAGTACATGTTAAATAAGCAGATAGATGTATTACTCCACAAAGGTTTATAGCCAACTAATTATTTTCTTATCTCATCAAAAATTTCTGAGTTGTTGCTCTGTTTCTGTTTCCTGTAAACTTGGGCACTACACTAGCCTGGGATTTCCCCGGTGACTCAGACAGTAAAGAATCTGCTTCATATTCAAGAGACCCAGGTTCGATCCCTGGGTCAGGAAGATTCCTTGGAAAAGGGAATGGCTACCCACTCCAGTATCCTTGCCTGGAGAATCCCATGATGGAGTAGCCTGGTGGCCTACAGTCCATGGGGAAGCAGAGTCGGACATGGCTGAGAGGTTAGACCATGCCACTTTGATGTATCAAAAAAGGAGTCTGGCCCTCCTTCTTTCTTCTTGCAACCTTAAAGTTGGGGAAAGATGGAAGAAAAGACAAGATGAAAGAGGCATAGGATATTCTTTGCAAACATAGAACTGGTATCCTATCCTCTTGTACCTGTCGGTTTCTCTGGCCTTCTAGATGAGGCTCTAAGGTCCTTTCCACATGTCCACCTCAAATTCTTCCACAGGAAAAAACCTCCCTTTCAACTCTCTCTCACACTTGATCTCTGATTTGGCTTTCTGCCACCAGTTGGAGAAAACACTCTCCTTTAAAATGACTCCTACAATTAGGTTTGACTCATCTATGAGCTTCCCATAGGTAGCTCAGTGGTAAAGAATCTGCCTGCCAATGCAGGAGACAAGGATTCAATCCCTTGGTTGGGAGGATCCCCTGGAGAGGAAATGGCAACCCACTCTAGCATTCTTGCTTGGAGAGTCCCATGAGCAGAGGAGTCTGGCAGGCTATAGTCCATGGGGTCACAAAGAGTTCAACATGACTGAAGTGACTTAGCGCTTGCACACATGTAATCTACTGATGTAAAAATCAACTGAGTCATATCATGTAACCTAATTAATAAATAGGGTGGGAAATCTTGGGCCATGTCAGAATCATAGAAAGGTAGAAATCTGCCTACTGAGGTGTGGAAGGTTGGCATTAGAAAAACAAATCATTTTTAACTATTTAGGTTGTTTTCTATAAGATATAGGTTAGAGAAGTACAGAGTGTTGAGACTACATATGGCAGACTTGATGTTACATGGATAGGTAAAATTATTTAAAGTCATAGAATTTTCTGAAGTATGGAAAATTGATAAAGGACTATAAATTAATGGTAAGAGTAAGCTGGATTTAGGTGGATTGGCAAGGATGCTGAACAGGCAAAATGAACAGGAAATATGAACATGCGGTAGTGGGAAAGTGTAAAAAAATGCAGTTAGGCAGAAATTAGACAATGTGTTCAAAGTATAAAAGATGGAGTTTCCTAGAGCTAGGATGGTGAAATTGGAACATTCCAGACGTTGGTTAACATTTATTCTAAAGCAATAGATATTGAAGTCAGAATATTAAAAAGTCAGCTTCTCTGACCATGTTAGCTTCCCAGTTCATGTCAAAAATTTCCTTAAGACATTTTCCAAATTCATAAAAATGTCCATGCATAAATATATTAAAAAAACACAAAATGTTTTTTTTTTGTGAGGAATAGAGTAGAATAAACTGCTTCTTAGTCATGAGTGTGATGATTTGATAGTTTTTCCTCTATTTCCTATTTCTTCCTTAGAAATAGTATATAACACAATCCTATTAGAAGTTATAATTGTCTTTTACATGTAGGAAAAAATCAAAAGAAATACAATCTTAAAATCCAAGTTAATACAGAATGTTTTAGGTTAGCTTATAAAAAAGTATCTGAGTAAAAATATATTGGAAACAAAGAGGCTTTTAGACAGTTTATATATTTGAATAAATACTGTTCTTGAAACAAAGGCATCTAAATCACTGGGCAGGCGAATCATACTATTTATATTCTTCCATCAACTATGATTATCATCATAGATTTAGTTCAAAGTAGTTTTGTAATAAATAGAGAAAACTTTTATGTCATATTTAAATACTTTAGTGTCCCTTACCTAGCTGAGTATAACAAGTAGACATTGTTTTGAAAGTTTATGTTTCCTAAGAACATGATTTATGTTATCAAGCATAGAAATCACAAACACAGTGACTTCCACCTTGACAGAACATTAATCAAGAGATAAAACTATATTAAAGCAAAGTTCCAGATGGGCAGGAAAGTAACAGTATAAGCTATTTTCTATCACACAATCATTTTATGATCCATTTTTACATGAAAACAATGGAATAAAGGAGATGTGCTGTTCTTCAAATCACAAAGTAAAAACAAGATAAACTAGTTATAAAATATGTTAAGTCACCTTAACTTAATTCTATAGTCACACTATAGAATTAAATCTAGCTAAGTTATTTCTTGTAGGAAAAAGAGTGAGGATTGTTATTTTTCATTGAAAATGTGTGTGTGTGTGTGTGTGTGTGTGTGTGTATAATCAAATTGTATTGATAGATTAGCCATATTCTGAAACTTTTGGTTATTACAGCTAAAATAGGTACCATGTTGTAACAATACACTGTCATTTTACTGTGGTTATTAAATAATAAAAAGTAAAATAGAACCACAGCAAAAGTAAAATAGAAAAACACATATGCCATAAACTGAATATATATCCTCAAGATCCATATGCTGAAATCCTTATGCTTAAGGTGATGATACCAGGAGGTAGAGGCTTTGAAAATGTTGATTAGGTCATGAAGCAGAGCCCTGATGTCCAGATCAGCACCCTTACAAGAGACCTCAGAGAGCTTCACACCTTCTGATGTGTGAGGATGCAGTGAGAAAACAGTCAGCTATCCATGAACCAAAAAGCAGGCCCTCACAAATCTGCCAGTGCCTGACACTGGACTTCTCAGTTTCCAGGACTGTAAGAGATACACTGAGGCTGTTTATAAGCCACCCAGTCTATACTATTCTGTTCCTATGGCCTGAATGAGATGATACATTTTTCTGAATTATATTAGAATAAGTATCAGAAAATAATTTAAAGATCAAATATTTGGCTAACTCAAGTTTCCTGGTTTGTGCCAAATAAAGGGAATGGGGGTGAAGTTTCATATGGTAGTTTAGAAAAACCACACAATTTACCATTCTACTGGAGACCACCTTGGCAAGTAATCATTTTTGCAATCTTGTTGGAGAGAATTTTAATGGGATAGTAATCCTAGTGTTGCTTCTTTCTAGAAATGGTGGTCTTCTCCCACCCTCCCACATATCTTCATGTCCACATGGCTATAATGTAAATCACACTTCCTCACATGACCCATCCTTTCTGGCTTCATTGTTGGTATATGGATAAGAGATGGACACTAACACAGACCCTTAGAACAGTCCCTCAAACTGCAATTGAGGAAAAGTCCCTAGATATGAAATTTTTAAGATGACATTAGTTTGGACTGCCTCTGTTCTTAGATAGAAAACACAACCAACATGCTGAAAGAAGTGAGAGGCAAAGAAGAGAAATTGCAGAACAGAAAGTGGGCACTAGCTGTATCCACGTCTTTACTTACAGTTGACCCTGAAGCCCAACTTCTTTTGTGGTTCTTTAAGATAGTTTGCCAATGAAATTAAAAGACACTTACTCCTTGGAAGGAAAGTTATGACCAACCTAGACAGCATATTAAAAAGCAGAGACACTACTTTGCTAACAAAGGTCCGTGTAGTCAAGTCTATGGTTTTTCCAGTGGTCATGTATGGATGTGAGAGTTGGACTATAAAGAAAGCTGAGTGCTGAAGAATTGATGCTTTTGAACTGTGGTGTTGGAGAAGACTCTTGAGAGTCCCTTGGACTGCAAGGAGATCCAACCAGTCCTTCCTAAAGGAGATCAGTCTTGGGTGTTCATTGGAAGGTCTGATGTTGAAGCTGAAACTCCAATACTTTGGCCATCTGATGCAAAGAGCTGACTCATTTGAAAAGACCCTGATGCTGGGAAAGATTGAGGGCAGGAGGAGAAAGAGGCGACAGAGGATGAGACGGTTGGGTGACATCACCAACTCAATGGACATGAGTTTGGGTGGGCTCCAGGAGTTGGTGTTGGACAGGGAGGCCTGGCGTGCTGAAGCTCATGGGGTCGCAAAAAGTTGGACATGACTGAGCGACTGAACTGAACTGAAGATTGTTTGCAATTCAGTATATTCAATATATCAATATTCTTTCAATAGACTTCTCTTTGGTTTAGTTTAAGTTGCAACCAAAATAATCCAATCTGGGCAGGTTTTCTCTCGTAGCTTCAAAGATGACATGTATACGTGTGTATATTTGTGTTTGTGGTGTCTGTATGTCCTTGTGTGTCTCTTTGTGTATTATTTGCTTTATATCCATAACCCACATATTCTTCCAGTCCTGCCACTTTGTCATCACTGGCAGGATATTCATTCATTGCTGTTGTTTAGTCACTAAGTTGTGTCCAAATCTTTTGTGACTCCATGAACTATAGCCCACCGAGCTCCTCTGTCCCTGGAGTTTCCCAGGCAAAAATACTGGTTTGGGTTGTAATTTCCTTCTCTGAGGATCTTCCTGACCCAGGGATGTAACACACATCTCCTGGATTGCAGGCAGATTCTTTACCACTGAACCTTGCATACAATCAGCAATAAACAATGACGAATGTGAGCAAAGAAAGAAGAATTTCAGATAATGCTAAGTGGTAAAAAGAACTCTGACAGAAACCTGATGGAAAGTTACATAGTCTTTGAGGATGAGGGAAATTTTTAGATAGCAAGGATAATAAGTCCTCTCTGAGAAGGTATCATTTGAGCTGGGATGTGAAGAACAGGAAGAACAGTGCAGGAAAAGAACAGAGCTGGCACAAAAGCTCTATTTCCAGAAGAGACCTGATGAGTTTTTTGAGGAATTGAATATTCATCAGATCAAGACTCTAGTGATTGGGTGTGGTGAATAAGGCAAACAGAAGTAGAAAATGAGGTTGGGAGAGCCCTTTAGCAATAGGAAGTCATCACAGGGGTTTTAGCTCCATTGTGACTTGGTCTGATTTATATTTTCCAAGAACTACACTGATTATGAAAGGCAGACTTGTAGCATGAAATGAGTAGAATGAGAGAAATCAGTGAGGAAGCTATTGCAGTAGTCTCGATGAGAAGTAACAGTGATTTGGAGTAAATTGATATCAAGAAGAATAGACACGGGTGGATTTGGGATATAGTGGAAATGAGCAGGGACTTATAATAAGGTAAGCAGAACTTCCATAAATTGAATATGTGGAGGAGCATAACAGAAACATATTATTTAAATATAATGTAATGACTTTTTTTTAGCCACTAAGAGGATGCTATTTCAATTTTATGGGATAGGGAAGAAGGGGTGATAATAGTCTGATGGATATCAGTGTCATCAGGTTATGGTCCCACCTTCATTACCTCATTTAACCTTCATTGACTCCTTACAGTCTATTTTCCAAACAGTCACACTGAAGGTCAGAACTTCAACATATGAATTTGCAGGGACAGAATTCAGTCCATACAGTGAAGGAACCAAAAGAAAAAAATAAAATGAAAGTCCTAAAATATTTCAAAACACTATGTAATTTGATCATTTTGTCCACCAGATTTATAGCAATGTTGAATGCAGAGGAAGAATAATAGCCTAAGAAAATCAGTAAGATTATGAAAATAAGAACAAAATCACACAAATAAATAAGGACTCCAAGAAGTTCCTGGACTTATAACATCTTTTTTTTTTTCTTCTTTATACAACATTTCCAAAAATGATGTAGAAACAGAATTTCTTTTAAAATTATAAACACCAAATGGAATGTATTCTATAGAACTCAGTTTGGGAGACCTGGTATAAGAAAAATATCATGTGGATACAGATAATATATATTTTGCATATATATTAAATAGTGTCTATACTTAATATCTGTACTTAAAAAGTCTTTTATTCATAGTTTGAGTCATAAACTATGTTTATTCAAGAGGTTTTGGGCTTCACTGACATAATAAAGTATATTTCTTTATGTATTAGTTGTATCAACCAGCTATTATTGCAATAATGTTGTATAGAAAGAAACTTCCAAATCTCTATGATTTATATTAAAAATTACTTTTCTAGTTCAATCCTCTGAAGGGTTGGCTGACAGACTTTTCTTTTTTCAAGTTTTGCCACTTTTGAAATTGGCAAAGATGAAGATTCATCCAATTAAGAATTAGCTGAGAACCTCACCACCTTTGGCTACAACCTCAATTCACAGCAGTGGTGCACATCTGAGACCCCTGGTGCTTCTACTCACAGAGGAGTCCTAATGTTCAATAGACTGAATGGAGCTTAGGTAATTAATTGACTCTCTTAAGCACTGTGTTTATCTTGTTTTCCTAAGAATACAATCCATTTTATGATTTTTTTGTTTAACCTGCTTTACACTATATATGGAGCAATTGTTTTCTAGCATCAAACCTCTTCATCTTCTATATTGTCTGCTTGTCTAGTAACATAAGTATATTTTTGAATATAAGAGAAAAATTGACAGTGAAGGGACTTACAAGTCAGTCATTGATCTGGTCCCAAAGACAGGTAAGTTCAGGAGTTTTCTTCTCAAAATTATGGGTTTTTTTTAAGACAAATTATGTCCAGGATCCCCATTTTTAAAACTTTCTCAGGACTTTTTCCTACATCTTATTTTTGGGTCCATGAAAACTACTTTACTTTCATTCCCTCCCCATAATCAGGAGGTTTTGTCCAGACACTGATTGGTAACTGGTCTTTGACTAAGCTCTGGAGAGGTGAAATATAACATATATCATCCATAAGACATAATGTAGCTCTCTTGGAATCTTTTTCAATGGAAATTCATGATACCTCTGGGCCAACTGTCTATTTTCTTTGCCTTCTCACTTTAACACCAACTCCTGAGCAAATCTTTCTAACTGGAAAAATGCTTTCTAAGGATGACCTAGAATTAAGATCACATACAATTGAGGAAGTTTAATCAGAAAACTCTGCCTTTACTAAAACCAGCTTGAACATCTGGAACTTCACGGTTCACGTACTGTTGAAGGCTGGCTTGGAGAATTTTGAGCATTACTTTACTAGCATGTGAGATGAGTGCAATTGTGCAGTAGTTTGAACATTCTTTGGCACTGCCTTTCTTTGGGACTGGAATGAAAACTGACCACTTCCAGTCTTGTGGCCACTGTTGAATTTTCCAAATTTGCTGGCATACTGAGTGCAGCACTTTCACAGCATCTTCTTTTAGATGCTCCAGATGTTCAAGCTGTCTTTACAAAAGGCAGAGGAAGCAGAGATCAAATTGCCAACATCTGCTGGATCATTGAAAAAGCAAGAGAGTTCCAGAAAAACATCTTCTTCTGCTTTATTGACTATGCCAAAGCCTTGACTTTGTGGATCACAATAAACTGTGGGAAATTCTGAAAGAGATGGGAATACCAGACCACCTGACCTGCCTCTTGAGAAACCTGTATGCAGGTCAGGAAGCAACAGATAGAACTGGACATGGAACAACAGACTGGTTCCAAATAGGAAAAGGAGTATGTCAAGGCTGTATATTGTCACTCTGCTTGTTTAACTTATATGCATGAGAAATGCTGGGCTGGAAGAAGCACAAGCTGGAATCAAGTTTGCCGGGAGAAATATCAACCTCAGATAGGCAGATGGCACCACCCTTGTGGCAGAAAGTGAAGAGAACTAAAAAGCCTCTTGATGAAAGTGAAAGAGGAGAGTGAAAAAGTTGGCTTAAACTCAACATTCAGAAAACTAAGATCATGGTATCCAGTCTCATCACTTCACGGCAAATAGATGGAGAAACAGTGGAAACAGTGTCAGACTTTATTTTTCTGGGCTCCAAAATCACTGCAGATGGTGACTACAGCCATGAAATGAAAGACCTTACTCCTTGGAAGGAAAGTTATGACCAACCTAGACAGCATATTGAAAACCAAAGACATTTCTTTGTCAACAAAGGTCCATCTAGCCAAGGCTATGGTTTTTCCAGTAGTCATGTATGGATGTGAGAGTTGGACTATAAAGAAAGCTGAGCGCTGAAGAATTGATGCTTTTGAACTGTGGTGTTGAAGCAGACTCTTGAGAGTCCCTTGGGCTGCAAGGCGATCCAACCAGTCCATCCTTAAGGTAACCAGTCTGGAATATTCATTGGAAGGACTAATGTTGAAGCTGAAACTCCAATACTTTAGCCACCTGATGGGAACAACTGACTCATTGGAAAAGACCCTGATGCTGGGAAAGATTGAAGGCGGGAGGAGAAGGGGACAACAGAGGATGAGATGGTTGGATGGCATCAGCCACTCAATGGACATGAGTTTGAGTAAACTCCAGGAGTTGGTGATGGACGGGGAGGCCTGACGTGCTGCAGTCCATGGGGTCACAAAGAGTTCAACAGGACTAGAGACTGAACTGAACTGGATTAGAAAACTAGAAGGTAAATCTCAGATATTATCTAAAATTAACAGATATCATGTATGTATATATGTATATAAAATTAAGTAACATGAACAAGAAAAATGAGAGCATGAAGCTCACATTTGCTAGTTTCAGAGGCATAAAAGAAATGTTACTTGTCAAGTCAAGATTCAAAGAGTTACACATAGCTTCATGATGTCCTAATTTGACTCCATATTTCCCTGCTGTACCATTGCTGCGGGAGAATTGAAATGATCTTTTTGTGACCACACAGAACTCTGTCACCCCAGAGATCTGTGTTGCCTTGCTATGATTTCAACCTCACTATCCCAAGCCTAGAATTTCAAGAGGAATACATGACTCTTCACATCACACAGACATAATACCACTGAAAACATATTGTAAAACAGGCCTTCAGAGCTCCACACCTTCCTATACTTAATCAAGAATGGGAGGTAGGAGATGGTGAAAGGGGTCAAAAAATATAAATTTACAGGTATAAAATAAAAAAGTCAAGAGGATGTAATGTGAAACATGCTGTCTGTGGTTAATTATACTGTTGCATATTTGAAAGTTGCTAGAAGACTAGTTATTAAAATTCTCATCAAAAGAAAAACTTGTAACTATGTATGATGATGAATGTTAACTAGAATTATTGTGGTGATCATTTTGCAATATATGCAAATATTAAATCATTATACTATACAACTGAAAGTAATATAATGTTCTATGCCAATTATATCTAAACTTAAAAAAGGATGTCATATATATTTAGAGTCAAGTATATAAGAAGCTACCCTATGAACAATGCATAATTAAACGCCCATTTACTTTCTCTTAAACAGTCATTATAGGGATTGCATTATCCATCACCTAGTAAAAAAAGATATGAAAAAGAAAAGTGGTCAGAAAACAAACTGAGAAGCCTTCTTCTGTCTTCTAGTTTTCTCATTCTTTTATGCCTAAATAGGCAAATAAGTAGGCAAAATAATCAGTTTTTTTTTTCTAACATATAGAGAATAATGGCCCACATCAGCTGAATTAAGTTTCTTATTCCAATGAGACTCCATACAAGGTCCAAACTAGCTCAACATTTTATATCAAGATGAAAACTGAATGAAGATGACAATTTGCATATCAGTAATCCCAGAGATTAAGAATTTAATGATTACTTCTAACAGATGTCAAAGATAGTCCATAGTTCTTCAGTTATACCTTGTACCTTTGGTCATAGAATAAAGTTAGCATATAAATGAAACAAAATTATTCTTAGAAGATGGAAAATATTCAATATTTAAAATGCAAATTTAAGTAGCATTTTAATAGCCACTTTATTAACAAATGACATCAAGAATTTTATAACATGATAACAGTACTAAACTAGTATGAAAACTTATTTCCAACATTTTTACAAAATGATGCTTCACATTCATTGTAAATTGGGGGAGAGAGTCCTAAAATAGAAGATTGTTCAAGAGAATTTTGACGTGAAGAGAATCTTATGATCTCCAGGAGGAAGTACAAAAAGAGTTAAGTATGTTGAGAATATAGAAGCTGGAGATCTGAAACCCAGAGAAATAAGTAGCTTTCTCTCCCCTTGCATTCAGGGAAAGTTGCTTATGAAAACCCTGAATATTTGCTCTGCTGATTCTTCTAAAGTTTCTCTTGACAGAGAAAAGCTCCTGATGTGATAGTTAGTTTTATGCGTTAACTTGATCAGGCTAAGGAATTCCCAGGTAGCTGGTGAAAGTATTTCTGGGTGTTTCTCTGAGGGCATTTCTTAACAAAATAAGCATTTGAATCAATAGGCTGAGTTAAGAGGTGAACTCTCACCATTGTGAGTGGGGACCATTCAATCCACTGAGGTCCCTAATAGAACAAAATTAAAGGAGATGGGCAGATTCTCTCTTCCCCTCTATCTCTCTGTCTCTTTGTCCTTTAGTCGGGACATCCATCTTCTCCTGCCCTCCACAATCAAAGATTCTTTGTTTTGGGGTCTTTAACTCAGACTGAATTCTATCACGGGCTTTCCTGGTTCTCTAGATTGCAGACAGCATATCATGGAACTTCTTAGGCTCCAAAATCATGTGAACCAAATTCCAAAAAAAAAAAATCTCTTTTTATCTTTCTATCCTGCTGATCTTCTCCTCCAGAGAACCTGGACTAATATGTTTGGCAAAATTTAAAAAAATAATAATAATAATGGTCTATTCATCCCATTTAATTTACCTGATAATTATTTGTAATATATATACTTGTATGTGTATATACTCACATAAAATAGTCACATGTGATCACACAAATATCACATAGCAAAGTTCCCACAGTAGAAGATATGAAGATAAATTATTATTAGGTCAATGTGATCACTGAAAATCACAGAATCACATTAAATAAATTTTAAGTTCTCTTTATTTAGCAAAGATTTTCTACTATGAATAAGGAATTACTTTAGATACTGGGTTATAAGAGCTAAATATATATATTAATTATATTATATATATATAATTATATATTATATATAAATATATAATAAAATTATATAATTTATATAATTATATAAATTATATATTATTAATATATATATTTACTGAGAAAGCTTTTCCTTCTATGAACCTTAACTTTTAGTGAAGAAAATCTTCTCAAATAAAATCTATTTTCATCTCTAATAATCATTTTACTGCATTATAATTAATGTCAGCATTAAATGATTAAATTAAATAATGGCAAGAAGTGTCTTGCCACTTTTGAAACTGAGGAACTGAGGCTTAGTTTTTTAAAAAATGAATAGAAAATAAGTACCTACAAACATTCCTGGCTTATATCTCTTAAAACTACACATATTTCCTTTTTTTCCTCATTAATCCACAGTTTTCAAAAATAATGTTGTACTAAGTCTGTCCAGCAATAAATTCCCAAGGAAGAAAAAAAAAAAACAAAACTATTTTTTATTTAATTTCCTACTAGCAGAATTTTTATTTTATTTTTGAGTTAACATTGGCTTATAACTATATATTTCATGCATATGTCATATTTTTACTTCTGTATACACAACATGCTGACCACCAAAAACTCAGTTTTCATCCATCACCATATAGTTGAACCTCTTTACCCATTTCTACCTGCCCCTACTCCTTCCACTCAGAATCACTCTCTGTTCTCTGTCTCTGCGTGTTTGTCTTGGATTTGGTTTGTTCATTTGTTTCGTTTCTAGAATTTCTGAAACACAAGCTTACTGGATTCACTCCTGTTCCTTGAAGGCATCTCAGATAGAAAGCATACTCTAAATTACCCACTCCTACCACCATCCTGCTGTTGGAGGGAATACAGAGCTTTTCGCTACATCATGGAGAACCTGCTGCTTGATGCTTCAGAGAATAAAATCTCATAATGGGACTAGTTTTTTTTTTTTTTTTCTGTTTCTCTTCTGGGCTCCAGGCTGGCTCTGAAAGACACAGGCTGAGCCATAATTCACATGAATCTATAAGGATGGATTTCTCCCGTTGAGTCTTCAGTACTTGCACCACTCTGCCACTGACTCTCCTCTGCAGACATACAGTGCATTTCCTTGTTGGGGTTTTATTTCATAAGCTCAACTGTGTGAGACTAATCTATCAGAAGTCTTGGGCACAGGAGATTGAGTGTCTCTTCTCTATCTTCTACCACTGTTCCAGTTGGGTCAGTATACCTGCTGTGCATGCTCAGTCATTAAGTCATGTTCGACTCTTTGTGACCTCCATGGACTATAGCCTGTCAGGCTCCTCTGTCCATGAAATTTTCCAGCCAAGAATACTGGAGTCGGTTGCCATTTCCTACACCAAGGAATCTTCCCTACCCAAGGGTCAAACTCGTTTGCATCTCCTGCCGAGAGATTTGCAGGCAGATTCTTTATCACTGTGCCGCCTGAGAAGCCCTCAAGTGTATCTGTTCTGCAGTTTTAATTCTTCCTTAGGTGTTCTAGTCTAAGGACAAGATGCAAGGTATAGGTGTGCCTGCCGTGCTAAACTGCTTCAGCTCTGTTCAACTCTATGCAACCCTATGGACTAGAGCCCGCCAGGCTCCTCTGTCCGTGGGATCCTCCAGGCAAGGATACTGGAGTGGGTTGCCATGCCCTCCTCCAGAGCAGGTATAGGCAGTTAGAAGCAAATGATTTCACACACAAAAGATGCTCTCTAATCTAACTTTATTTACAAGGTGTTATAAATCTGTTCTGGGAGCTTTACTTCCCAATTGCTTCAAAACAAAGGCACAAAAGAGCAGAGCTTTAAATCAGCTTTGTAAACCCACTACTTCTAGTAGGTGTACCGGGAAAGAACATATGGAAATGTTTTTAGTGAAGTCAGAGTACATGGATTCTTTGGTACTGAGGATTTTCTTTAATTTTGTTAATGTCTCTTGTAGAATAGTTTCTGAGGACATTTAAAGATAAGTTGGTGGATTTATTAATCTTACACTTTATGCTTCATTTGTCAACTAATATCTAAATCGTTAGAGGATACGTTGGTTTTGGGTCTAAAGCATATAGGGCGTAGGAAGTCCAAGTAGGTCTTAAAATAAAATCAGCATGACCTAATTTTTTCCCATCTTCTCTGAGTGCATACTTGCCCAGCATGGGCTAATATGTTTACGATTCTTGGGAAAGCAGAGAACAATTACTTTCACAGGTATGTAACAAACTTTATAAATTTTACAAAATATATTAAAAGTGGACATCCCTACCAAGGAAATATGACTAACACTTAGGAGAAAATAATGGAGAAAACTATGATATACTATACTGTATATATGTGAATATCGATTTATAGATATGCATATAATGTATATGCTAATAAAATATGGCAATATAAAAAGTTTAAGAAAAACTTATGCTTGGGATGTCTTAATCTTTCAGAAGGAATGTGGGCACTTTCAGCAGTAGACACTATTTTTCTGTTGAGCACAGGAGAGGAGCATAAATAATAGTCTTAGCTCTAATTGACAGATGATGAATGACAGGTAAATGATGATTTGGGGAAGTATCCTAAGAAGTAGAAGAAGCAGGCACTACATCAAAGAATCTGAAGCTTTATGAGCCAAACTAGATAATTTTACAAATGGTGGGGGGGGGGGGGGAATGGAAAGGGAATTAAAATATATTCAAATTGATTACTGTTAAAGATAAGTCATTTGAAAATTCAAAAGAGGTTTTAGGGGTTGTTAACTCTAGAAAAGAACCAGTAGCCAATGGAAACACTGGGGAAAGAAATAGAGATATCTAAGGAAGCAGAACTCAAGAACTCCATTCCAGTGGGAACTGGGATCCTGGAAACTACAGAGAATGTTCTTCTCAAAATTATATGGATTCCAAAGAGTCATTAAGCAAGCCATTTTAAAGACTGGGAAAACTGTAGCAAATGGATGTGGACAGATATGAAAGGGAAAGCAATACAATCAGTCATAAAATACTCAAGAATTTATGAATTTCTTATTTATTTACTTCATTGAATAATCTCCAAGGTAACTTAGTTATTGTGGACAGAGATGCAGGCATTGAAGAAATGTGTTTCTAATATTTGGGAAATTAGAAAACTAGAAGAAGACGCAAGCAAAATGGCTCAAGCAAGGAGAACTGGGAGGGCCACAATAATTATAAGCCTAGATTATAGACAATGGAGTAAAGAAAGAAAAATTCAATGAAATTAGATTATGCAGAGTGGCAAATTAGTTGGGAATTCTAAGGAGTGGTTACTCCTGAAAGACTCAAGTATAAATTATATTTCTTACTATCATGTAAACTACACATTTGGAGGACTTGATAGACAAATGAATTAATCCATCTGCAGACACAAAAAGAGAACAGTTTAATGCCCAAGATTTGGAAAAACAAAGATATAGGACAGAGGGACAAAGAAAAAGGAGAAGTAGGGGGAGGGGGAGGGGATGAGGAAGAGAAGCAGGAGGAGGGAATGGGGAGGATGAGCAGCGGAAGGAGGAGCAGGAGAAAAAGTTAGAAGTGGGCAGGAGAAGGAGAAAAAACCTTGTATACATTTACAAAGAGAATGAAGTTACTAAAATTTTAGGGGCCTCAGGAAATTGATGTAAATTGACCATGTCTTAATGATATCAAGGGCTTGTTTGAAGAACATATGATTGGCATTGTACAGCTTATAAAGTTAAGAGTTTTTTCAGTTTATTTTCTGCTTTTAATGTGATGTAAGTGACTCTAATAAAGAGATTAGAGGTCTTAAATCTGATTAGGAAAATGAGAAGAGTTTATAATCTCTTCATTGTGATAATATCCATCATCTACATGGTAGTGTTGGTTTAGTTGCTAAGTCATGTCTGACTATTGAGACCCTATGGACTGTAGCCCACCAGGCTCCTCTGTTCATTTTTCTAGGCAAGAATACTGGAGTAGGTCACCATTTCCTTCTCCAGGGGATCTGCCCAACCAGGGATTGAACCCAGGTCTCCTGCACTGCAAGCAGATTCTTTGCTGACTCAATTACCAGGGAAGCCTGGTAGAAGGGGATCTAACTCAGCACATCTGCTCAGGATTTACTTCAATGGCATCTTTGGGAGGATATTTTGCACTAGATGAAGCAAATGAGTTTTGGCCAGTATGTATTCAAGAGTGTTTGATTACAGAAATAAATTCATGGGCAAAGTTCCCAATGTGTGCAGCCTATTTTAATGCTTTGTGTTTTGACTAATCTATCCTCCTCCAGTGAAGTGGACATAAGCAAGATGTCATCAGTATCCTGGACAATTTTATCACTTGCTTTATCTTTCCTAAGCTAATAACCATTAAAATAGCAGAAATGAAATTTGCAGTCATTTAGAAAAGGGGTTCTGGGACATCAGTATCAAGGATCAAACACAAGTAAACATGAATTCTTACTATATCTAGGATTTGCAAAGGTCCAGGGTGTTGGGTTGCAAACTTAGGACACTTTATTTACACAAAAGATACTAAAAATATTATGGTTTGAAAAAGAAGTTCTTGAATCAATTTTATTTATCAAATTTATTTATGCACTCTTCTGATCCATTTTAGAGATTTGGGGGAAAATATTCACTAGTATTTCTTTATTAGCAGTTCCAGCTCAAAGCTCAAAGGAGCTATTTATGAATGTGAGAGCAGGACTGCCCTCATGAATGACCATTCTTTAACTGTGAGGCAGATAGCCACATTCATGACTGATCATAAATTTAAAGGTGCAGTTTAGGGAAATAAAGGAAGAAAGTCTAGGAATGTGTTTTTCCTAGAGTTCATTTACAGACAAAGAGGAATTTACTTTAAATTCTGGCATCTTTTCTACCTTGTTCAGTTCAGTTCAGCTCAGTTCAGTCGCTCAGTCGTGTCTGACTCTTTGTGACCCCATGAATCGCAGCATGCCAGGCCTCCCTGTCCATCCCCAACTCCCAAAGGTTACTCAAACTCATGTCCATAGAGTCAGTGATGCCATCCAGCCATCTCATCCTCTGTCGTCTCCTTCCCCTCCAGTGAGTCAACTCTTTGCAGGAGGTGGCCAAATTACTGGAGTTTCAGCTTCAGCATCAGTCCTTCCAGTGAACACCCAGGACTGATCTCCTTTAGGATGGACTGGTTGGATCTCCTTAAAGTCCAAGGGACTCTCAAGAGTCTTCTCCAACACCACAGTTCAAAAGCATCAATGTTTCAGCACTCAGCCTTGTTGCTGCTCTGCTAAGTCGCTTCAGTCGTGTCCGACTCCATGAGACCCTATAGAGGGCAGTCCACCAGGCTCCCCTGTCCCTGGGATTCTCCAGGCAAGAACACTGGAGTGGGTTGCCATTTCCTTCTCCAATGCATGAAAGTGAAAAAGTGAAAGCGAAGTCATTCAGTCATGTCCAACTCTTAGCGACCCCATGGACTGCAGCCCACCATGCTCCTCCATCCATGGGATTTTCCAGGCAAGAATACTGGAGTGGAGTGCCATTGCCTTCTCCGCTCAGCCTTGTTACTCCTCCTCAAATCCTCTGATTAGTAAATTAATACATTTTGTTTCTTTTATCAGTTGGATGGTGCTTCTTTTTAAAAGGACTTGCCTGGTGGCTCAGTAGGAAAGAATCAGCCTACCAATGCAGGAGACACAGATTCAATTCTTGGGTCAGGAAGATCCCTTGGAGAAGGAAATGGCAACCCACTCTAGTATTCTTGCCTGGGAACTTGTCCTCAGTTTTCTATTCCAGGTCTTAACTGAATGTAGCGGGTGGGTAGGAGTTACCCTAGGAATTAGTCTATGCTAATCATAATCACTCAATACGCCAGCAAATTTGGGAAACTCAGCAGTGACCACAGGGCTGGAAAAGGTCAGTTTTCATTCCAATCCCAAAGAAAGGCAATCCTAAAGAATGCTCAAACTACCACACAATTGCACTCATCTCACACACTACTAAGTAATGCTCAAAATTCTCCAAGCCAGGTTTCAGCAAAACGTGAACCGTGAAAGTCCAGATGTTCAAGCTGGTTTTAGAAAAGGCAGAGGAACCAGAGATGAAATTGCCAACATCCACTGGATCATTGAAAAAGCAAGAGAGTTCTAGAAAAACATCTACTTCTGCTTTATTGACTACGCCAAAGCCTTTGAATGTGTGGATCACAATAAACTGTGGAGAATTCTGAAAGTGATGGGAATACCAGACTACCTGACCTGCCTCTTGAGAAACCTGTATGCAGGTCAGGAAGCAACAGTTAGAACCGGACATGGAAAAACAGACTGGTTCCAAATAGGGAAAGGATTACATCAAGGCTGTATATCATCACCTTGCTTATTTAACTTATATGCAGAGTACATCATGAGAAATGCTGGGCTGGAAGAAGCACAAGCGGGAAACAAGAATGCTGGGAGAAATATCATTAACCTCAGATAGGCAGATGACACCACCTTTATGGCAGAAAGTGAAGAGGAACTAAAAAGCCTCTTGATGAAAGTGAAAGAGGGGAGTGAAAAAGTTGGCTTAAAGCTATTCAGAAAACTAAGATCATGGCATCTGGTCCCATCACCTCATGGCAAATAGATGGGGAGACAGTGGAAACAGTGTCAGGCTTTATTTGGGGGGCTCCAAAATCACTGCAGATGGTGACTGCACCCATGAAATTAAAAGATACTTACTCCTTGGAAGGAAAGTTATGACCAACCTAGACAGCATATTAAAAAGCAGAGACATTACTTTGCCAACAAAGGTCCGTCTAGTCAAGGCTATGGTTTTTTCAGTGGTCATGTATGGATGTGAGAGTTGGACTGTGAAGAAAGCTCAGTGCTGAAGAATTGATGCTTTTGAACTGTGGTGTTGGAGAAGACTCTTGAGAGTCCCTTGGACTGCAAGGAGATCCAACCAGTCCATCCTAAAGGAGATCAGTCCTGGGTGTTCATTGGAAGGACTGATGCTGAAGCTGAAACTCCAGTAATTTGGCCACCTCCTGCAAAGAGTTGACTCATTGGAAAAGACCCTGATGCTGGGAGGAATTGAGGGCAGGAGAGAAGGGGATGACAGAGGATGAGATGGCTGGATGGCATTACCGACTCGGCGGATATGAGTTTGAGTAAACACACAGGGAGGCCTGGCGTGCTGAGATTCATGGGGTCGCAAAGAATCAGACAGGACTGAACTGAACTAAAGAGAATCATGTTCTGGTCTAACCTAGATTTATTAGTAATTGTGATGATGTTTTGTGTTCCATTCACTGATTCTGTTCTTTTATTTCTCAATAGACTCTCACTCCAAATGAGTAAGAGTCTCTGATGATAAATAATTTGCCTGAAATGCAGGAGATTATGGTTCAGTTCCTTGGTTAGGGAAGCTACCAGTTCTTGCCTGGAGAACTCCATGGACAGAAGAGCCTGTTGGGCTATAATCCATGGGATTGCAGTTAATTTAATCCTTACAATCCCAGTGAGAGAATATTTATTTCATAATTTTGAGCAAGGATATGGCAACTCCTTCATGTCAATATATTAATATAAGCCATCTAAACTAAATATCTGAAAATGTTTATACTACGAATCCTTCCATATAGTGATTATATATCAGCATGGTAAGTAGATAGATAGATAGATAAAAGGAATAAAAAAGAAAAATGTATCTTTTTTAAATACTCTGATAACTTTAAGCAATTTAACATCAAGCGATCATACCAAGTTATGGTTTGGAGTTTCTACAGTGAGCTTTGATTTCAGTTAAGTCAGAGAGGAGAGGTTAGATAAAAAAGGTCAAAGTGGATTTGTTTTAGGCAAGTATGAAGCCAGTGAGGTGGGCAGTGTGATAGAGGATTAGAAGGAGGCTAGAAATGTCAACATGCTTCAGAAAAGGTCAATAGCCAAAATTGCTTTAACAGTCATATTTTAAAGGACCAGGAAAATAAATGGGCACCAAATCTGATTTCACTCACCACTTGCCATCCACTTTCTATGATGGTCATACAAACTCAGGTACTTTAAGCATCCTTGTCCCAACTCTTATTTATACAATTATTGTCTTCATTAATTGATTGAATAAATTTGTTAAAATAATTTTCCATTCATTTGTACTTAGTGAAGTCACTCAGTCGTGTCCAACTCTTTGCAACCCCATGGACTGTAACCCACCAGGCTATCTGTCCACGGGATTTTCCAGGCAAGAGTACTGGAGTGGGTTGCCATTTTCTTCCCCAGGGGATCTTCCCAAACCAGGGATGGAGCCCAGGTCTCCTGCATTGCAGGCAGACACTTTACATCTGAGCTACCAGAAAAGCAAAAAAACCAAGAAAAAAGTACATAAACCTAGTCAAATCAGACATCCAAATAAAACTATGTAAAAAAAAAAAAGGACATAAAATAATATTTTTCAGGAATAATTTATAATTTTGTTTTACCTTATTTCATAAATGGTTGAAAATGAAGCAATCATAGAAATAACTTGCTACTTTTATGTTCTATCTTTTAATTTTTAAAATCTGGGTAAATATTTATATTTCAGTTCAGTTCTGTCACTCAGTCGTGTCTGACTCTTTGCAACCCCACGAATCGCAGCATGCCAGGCCTCCCTGTCTATCACAAACTCCCGGAGTCCACCCAAACCCATGTCCATTGAGTCAGTGATGCCATCCAACCATTTCATCCTCTGCCGTCCCCTTCTCCTCCTGCCCTCAATCTTTCCCAGCATCAGGGTCTTTTCCAATGAGTCAGCTCTTCGTATCAGGTGGCCGAAGTATTGGAGTTTCAGCTTCAGCATCAGTCCTTACAATGAACACCCAGGGCTGTTTCCCTTTAGGATGGGCTGGTTGGATCTCTTTGCAGTCCAAGGGACTCTCAAGAGTCTTGGAATATATAAATTAATTTTGTTAGTAAATACAAACCACTTTCGATTTTCATTAGAAAATTCAGTCACCAGGTTTTTAACTTTGAAATTCTATATTTCTATTTTAGTGTTAGATATATGTAGAATGAATCTCTTTAATTATTGCTATAATAGATTATTTTTAAGGCTATATATTCACTTGAAAAGGAAATTGTTATAGAAACTTCAATAACTTCAAAATCATGCAAGTAATGGGTAATATTCTTTGTAAGGTTGTACTAAGCGTGGATTGTTATAAATATTTGATTTACTTTAGTGGAACAAATGTTTAAATATGCCTTTTTTCCAGGAAGTCACTAACGTGTTCCTGGCTAATTGGGAAAAAATTGCAGGGAAGCTGGAGGAGCAGATGGAAAAACAGTTGGCTAAGCCTATTGCCCATCCTACACAGTTGCCAAAACCCTTGAAAGTAATAGTCCATTTTGGAAACATTTTTTTTGGAAGAACAAATGTTTGCTACTGAAACTTAACATTAAGGCTATTAGGAAATACTCAAATAAAACATTTTCTTAGCAGAAATAAATATTTTACTTGAGAAATTCTACCAATGTAAATATGCCACTTCAAGAAAAAAAAAATGTTACTGTAGACAGAACCTAAAACACATAAAAAATGGAGAACTAGTATTTGTTATTCATTTCATTTACCTTTCAATGTTATTAATCTTATGACTGATATTTTAGGAGCATGTTTAAATTGGGAAAAGTTCATTTGAATAAGAAAAGCATGGGTATGTTTCTACTATGTTTAGTTTGTGGACTTTAGCTGTAAATGAGGTTGAAAATCATAAAAATAAGCTAAAAACTAAGGCAAAATCAACAACCATCAAGCGTATCAAGGGCAGGGCTATATTTTAATTCTGAATGTTTAAATATATTTCTTTATTATCTGATTGGATTTTCTTAGAATTTGTCTCAAATATGCATGTTTTAATGTATTTCTCCAGGGCATAACAGGGAGAATTTTTAGTTAAAATTAGTTCAACAATCTTGAGCATATTAAAATGACTCAAATAACTGGTATTTCTCTGGGTCCTTTTTACATGAATAGTGCTGTTTTTAATGACTTTATCTTTGTGTTGGGTTAAATCTTATATAGACCTCTTACTCTTTTGTGAGAAGTATAAATATGTGGGATTTTAAAGGTAATGAAGGGATTTAAAATCAATCTATTTCAATCTACTTACTAATTACAGAGGAGCAAATTGAGTTCTAGAAAGGTTAAGCTATTTGCCCAAATCATATAACAAATTAGTCTCAAAGCCAGGATAAGACTTCCAATCTCCTAATTCTTACAGCAGAATTTTAAAATTAAAGTTGTATTTTCTCATTTGGCTCTTCTTTATGTCACTTTCTCTATATGCCAGGGGATCAGGGTCAAATTTCATGTAATGAGACATAAAAATTTAATGTGTACTAGTTCATTTATTTTCCTTATCGTTATCTACTTTATGTATAAACTGAAGGAGAGTTAATGACAATGGTGATATTACCTACCAATTTTCTTATTTAGCCCTGCTAAGGAAAAATAATGATGCTTTTGGTTTTTAAAAAAATGTAATTTTTTATATTGTTCTCCATGTTATATAGCCATAGAAATATGTGATTCTGTAAGTTTAAGATTCTGTGCAGTTAAGTGTTAATTTTGCCAAGGAGAGATTCAGCTTTCCCCCTCAGCTCCTAGGATGTGACCTCTAAAACATCAGACTGTTTAACCTGGTGATTGTCTTTGTTTACTATAGAGTTTGGGGGCAAACGGAATGCTCTATGCTACTCATGTGATTAAGATGGGGCTTTGGACCTTGTAGTGTCACCTTGGTTCTGGAGGAGCTGGAGACTAAAGTGCGTCATGCAGTTTGTCTAGCACATTTTTGTGACTGTCAATAAAAGCTTTGGACTCAAGACTCAGGTGATCTTCCCTGGTTGGCAGTGCTCCATACTTATTAGCACATATCATTGTAGGGAGAAGCAAGGACAGTGTGCATGGATGCACTGGGAGCATCCATGAACTAGAAGCTCATACTTGGAATTTTCCTGGACCCTGGCCTTAATCAGTATCCTTTCACTGTAATAAACCATCACCACAAGAGCTTTGCAGAATTCGGCGACACTTTTCAGAAAGCTATCAAACCTGAGGATAGTCTGGGAACCTCTGAACTTGAACTTTGTGTCAGAAGTGAGAGTGATCTTGTGAACTGCTGCACTATTCAGGAGGTGAGTATGTGTGCTAAGTCGCTTCAGTTGTGTCTGACTATTTGCAACCCTATGGATGGAATCTGCCAGACTGCTCTATGGGACTCTTCAGGCAAGAATACTGGACTGGGTTGCCATCCCCTCCTCCAGAGGATCTTCCTGATCCAGGAATTGAACATCTCTTACATCTCCTGCATCGGTAGACAGGTTCTTTACCTCTAGTGCCACCTGCCACTAAATATAAGCTGCCCAACTATCTTCAAATGAAAAATCTATCTATAGGAATAAATGTATAAATTATAGACAAGAAATAAATATTTAAGAGTGTTAAGCAAGAATAGTTTAAACTGAATTTGATCAGTATCTGATTCATTGAAAGACACTAATGAAATTCAAATAGGCTTGGTAGTGCTCTAGCAAATATTCCATGATTGGCAAATAAAACTATATATTATATAGTATATTAGAAATTTGGACCATCTATGTTCCTTTGATACCACTTTTAAGAAATAGATAATTAAAATGGATGTGTTCACAGAACACAGAAGCAGAGGATCAATCAAGAAAATTATTCATCAGCATTTTAAACATTTAACCACATTTAAATATATCCCCAGGGACAGTAGCAATATCTAAAATAATATTTAGAATTCATGCAGTTACACTTGAATGCTCCCAAAATCTTTATGACTAGCTCAAACAAATTTCCCTTAGATCAGCTATAATAAGATTCATTTTTTGGTTATTTTTTAGAGATTGCTTTATGCTGCTTAACTAATTTGAACAGTCCCATGGCAAATTAACAATTGGGAAACATGCAATGATATGTAAATTTAACACACATGCTGATAATTAAGTACAATACATTTGCACATGAACATCAATGCACAAAATTATAGAACTGGTAAGAAATTCTCCTTAATAATTTGTGATTAAATTTTATTTAAAAAGTGTTTTATTACTATACATACTCTTTTTGAATTATGTACCAAAAATGCATCTCAGGACTTTATAATAAGCATCTCTTCTTGAATTAATTCATGAATTATTGTCCCAAATTCAATTTGAACTGATCCATCTAAAAATAGCTTTTTTTTTTTTCCCCCAAATTCTTATCAAGCATTTGTACAGATTTCTACAAAAATCTGTACAAAAATCTGTACAAAAAGGGCTGGTTTTGCATAAATTCAAGTTTATTGTCAAATCCAAAAATATGACTTTTTATCATATAAAACTCATATGTGTATAAATGACACATATTGATGTCTATCTATACACACAGAAAAGTCGATTGATAGATATATGCAAGTCTAACTAGATATATATACGAGATATAGGTATAAAGAAAATATACATATGTAAAACTGTTTTTGGAGAAGGAAATGGCAACCCACTCCAGTATTCTTGCCAGGAGAATCCCACAGACAGAGGAGCCTGGCAGGCTGCAGTCCATGGGATCGCGAGAGTCGGACACAAATTAGTGACTAAACAACAATACTTTCTTTTAGTAGTTTTTCCTCGTCCCTAGGCTTTGTTTGTCCTCTTTCTCATGCCTGCTCTTCTGAGCTTTCCTACCTACTACAGTGGTGTGATTTTGGCCTGTCTGAGCCTCTTAAGACTCGTGAAAAATCTGCTTGAAAGATCAGACTTTTGTAAATGAATCATTTTTAAAAAGCATACCCAAACTCCTTTATGTGATTAGTTTTCTCTTCTAGTTCATTAAACTATATGCAAAAGCAAGAGATAAACATGGAGAGATGCAATTAATAAAATATTTTTGGAAACAATAATTTTGGATATACATTACTGTGAAGTTATCTTTAAATACAGACAACACAACTTCCTTTGAATAAGCTTCACTCTGTTCTTGGATGATTGAGATAGATTTGCTAATATTAAACTGGGGATGCATATTTTTTCATGAGATGATGCCTAATAAATAATGTTGAAGGATAGAGAATTAAAACAAAAATATTTCCCTGATACCTTGCACACATTGCAATTGGGCCCTGCAGCAGATGATATTCCAAATCTCTGAGCAAAGGTAAGAGTGACTTTTATAATAATGTTTTTGAAAGATTTTTTGATTAAATGTACTTACATTATTTCAGCATTCATGAATCTGTACTTGGCTTTGGGCTCTTGGTTTCTTTGTCAGTTTCTTGAAGTCAAATTTTGAAGCTAGAATTTACCATGGAAATACCAGGAAGGTACGATGATGTAAATTTAAAATAAGACATATTTTACAAAATGTAACTTGAATTATTTCAAAGGATTTGTGTTTTTTTCATTAACCTTGCTATATATATATATATTTAATATAATATATATATAATATAATATATATATTTTATATAATATATATAAATATATATTATAAATATATATATTTATATATAATAAAATATATATATTTTTCTACAAAAATAAGTGCTGGTTTTGCATAAATTCATAAATATCATATATATATATATGCAGTAACCTTTTCTTAATCTGGTCATTTATTTGCTGAATTACTGAATATAATCCAGACTCAGACATTTTGAAGATACAGTGGTTTCCAGAGCAAATAGTACAAAACTTAAAGTAATTAGTACTTTATCTAGGATATACTAAATATTGTTTTTCTCCCCCAAATCCATTGCATAGGCAAAATGGATTGCAGTAATCTGGGGCCCCAGTCCAAACTTCCTGAATCAAAACTCTTGAGTGTGGGATGAGAATATAAATGTTTAAAGAAACTCTCTTGGTGGTTTTTATACACATTCAACCATAAGAACAAGTGTTGAGCATTCAGTAATTAGAATAAGGGTCATGCTGTGTGACATCCTGTGGTGAGTGACTGCAATATGAGCTAGTTTTGTTCAGCTCCATTCAAATCCAGGTGCTCAGAATTTTTTCCTTCATGCTATCAGGCCACTAAGTGTTCCATTCAATCTCAGTGTCTTAGTGTCCTCAGCTAAGGAAGAGAGAGTATCACCTACAGTCTGTCTTTGCAAGGGCGCAGCGCTTGAAGAGATATATGGACATTGTTTTTCTTGGATTGTAAAAGGTGATTTACTAGGTGCTTTGAAGGAGGGTACAAATGGAAAAACAATTAAGGTGGCTTTGCAGCACGTGTGATATGTAGTAATTCCTTAAATAGAATACCACATGTACAGTGTGTTCCTACATGACACCAACCAAGGATTAAAGAGGGCTTAACAAGATAACTCAGGCTAGAAGTCCCAATCCCAAATTAAAGACACATTAACAGCCTTCCAAAGGACCTTCTGGATATGATTTGGTTTACCAGATAGCTTTACCTCAGATAGGGAATGTCAAAGTACTGTTCTGAAATCTTCAGTGACTCCAGATAACGCTCCTTAACTTGAACATTTAATATTTTCCATGATAGAATTAAACAAAAGTTAATTTTAATATATCTTCCATTTTCTCTTATAAAAATCTTCTGTCTCAGCCAACCTGATCTTTTCACTGTCCCTCTTTATTCAAAGTGACATCACCAAAAGCATTTTTCTTAGGTTACCTCCTGTTCTCCTATCCAAGATTCAAGTTTAGTTTTCAAATATCAAGGAGCTTACTTCCTTATTTTTCCTTCTGTGAATTTTACAGCTTCAAGTCCTACATTCTTTAATCCATTTTGAGTTGATTTTTGTACACAATGTAAGACAGTGGTCCAATTTTATTATTTTGCATGATGGCTGTCCAGTTTTCCCAACACCATTAACTGAAGAGACAGTCCTTTCTCCATTATATGTTCTTGGTTCCATGGTCATAAATTAATTGTCCAAAAAAATTAATTGTCCATATAACTCTTCTTGACGGTAGAAATTCCCCAACTGTACCCAGATACAATGTCCTTCATGTTAGAGGGCTGTTTGAGGTCAACTATGACAAATGTCTGCTTGATGGAAGAAATCTCTCCTCAACTTTACTCATGCTTTTCAAAGAGCTTCAGACTATGTACTTTCAATAACAAGAGGTTCAGTTACTAATAACAGAGAATTGATGCCATTGTGTGATAGTTTTTCTTCTTTGGAAGTTCCGTAATTTAAATAAATTTTCAATTTTATATTTTTCACCATTCTTTTTTGCATCTGTATTAATCAACAAACCCCTCTCCATTTGCTTCAAATGTAACAAAGTGAGAAGGATGACTCAGCAGAAGATTACCAAAGTCATCTAATTTAGATTTTTTTTGTTGTTTATTTCTCCCCTGGAATTTCACTGCTTTTGTTTAGCCTTTTCATTATTAAAGGGAAACATATTATTTTGAAGGTTGACTTGTTCAATTAAAAAATATTCTTTAGCATATTTTCTTCCTTGTGCATAATCATATGATTTATCAGGTGTTCAATCATGACTGTATCAGATTTTTTTTAATATAATCAGTATACTAAAAACACCTAGAAGACTTGATTTAAAACTTACAGTAGTTAAAAAGAAAACATGCACATAAGTGACTAGACTATAGAGCACAAAGACAAATCTATATTCACAGAATATATATTTCTTCTTTCTATTCCTACAAATATTTAAACTTAGAATAAAATAATCTTTGTTTTGACAAAATATTATACTTTCTTTTTTAAGAAACTATATTATCATCAAATGACATATAAATTATATTTTTAATTTTAAACCCTATTCAATAATAAGCCAATGAGTAAAAAAATATTTCAGAAAGCAATTTCTCACAATTGACAATGAACTATATATCATTCAAAAAGAGTTCTCGTCATGGGAAAGAATGGATAATTGACTCTGAACTGATGTGAACTTTCAGATTCAGTATTTTATAGCCAATTCAGTTATCCCAAAGGACTATGTGATCTCATTTGACATGCAGTGAGACTGCAAGATGAATGTAACATGCAATTTATCTAATTTTAGCACAATAATTTCTTGGAATTTAATAAAAAACATTCTTGTGTATAACTTGAAATAAAACTGACTTCAGTGAATGAACCCCATTAAATCAAATTGGGCTGGAAGATGGTTAAGCAAATTTGTAAAGCTGATTATTCTAGCAGTTCTATATGTTTACTTGTAACATGAATGAATTAAATTTTAGAAAACTATTGATTCTGATTATATAGTTACGATTTTTAAATTGACTTTTCAATAATAAAGTATTAGGGTGAGATATTTATTTACTATCTGTTTTCTAAAAATGCTTTCCATTGACTGTATATGTATATATTCTTAAAATTTTTAATCAGCAGAGACAAACAGATTGTGCTCTTAACGACTTCTTTAAAACAATTTTTTGTTCCAGGAGTCATCTGAATTTTACGGCCAATTAATGCTAACAAACCATTTCATGAATGATAATAGCCATATAAACACATATTTAGAAACATAAAAGATGTTTTTAAGGTGTGTTTTACAGAAATAGAATGCTTTATATCTGTTTTCTGCAAACTGCTTTTAAAAATTAAAACATTGAACTTATATGCAAACTAAATTTTCATACAAATAAATGAATGAACACATCTTGTTGCAAAAGTAGGAGTTTAAGATGTGAAAAAACAAAATATGAAATAATTTCATATCCTCTGAAAAAATGGTGATATTGCAACCCTACAGTCATATATAATATATATATATATATACACACATTTCAAGTGGTAATTTTTTGAAAGTTATTCAAATATGCTTAGGCTCAATAAACTTTTAAATTAATATCCCATTAGCAATTAATTACTAAATACCCTTTTTTTCATTATTGTTTTGGAAACACCCAAATTGCTCTGGTGGAAACTCGGTCTTGGAGATGTTAGTAAAGTCTGGCTTTTAGAGCTGCACTGATTTACGCTTACATCTTCAGGTTTAGAAATGAAAAGAAAATATCCATGTGTGAGTTCAAACCATTGCTCAAAGTACCTAATAACTAAGAATTATGACTGCAATTTATAATGTTGACTTGAGAAGTTCCAGTTCTCCCATAATGTGATTATGATCACCAATCATAAACTATAATCCCTTTAAAAACTAAGTACAAATAGAAACAAATAAGGAAAAGCAGTGGCTGCACTTTGAAAGACAGAAATGTGAGTTTACCATAAACTGGGAAGCGGAGTCATAGGAGGCTCTCCCATGTATAAACCAAGCAAATTATCATACATTTCAAAGGTGCATGCTCTTTACATTAAATTCCACCTGGTCAAATATTTGAAATTTGCTTTTACCATCACTAAGCCTCAGATAAATGTATAGTAGAAAATGTCAACACAAAACAATTTCATTTAAGGCTTTCCTGTGGCCAAGAAAAGTCACTTATTTCATGTTTTTGTTCTTTAAAGTGGATACTTTTTATATTGAAAGGCATCAGTTCTAGCAGCAACTTCTGACACTTCTTTTTTTTTTAATATAAAATTACAATTATAACCTACTCATTGTCCTGGAGTAGGGCATGGCAACCCACTTCAGCATTCTTCCCTGGAGAATCCCCATGGAGAGAGGAGCCTGGAGGGCTACAGTCCATGGGGTCGCAAAGAGTCGGACACAACTGAGCGACTAAGCACACAGATCATTTTTAAAAGAAAAGTATGATTGCAACCTATTTATTTTTCTTTTTTTAATTATAAAATTATGATTAAAACCTACTTATTGTCCTCTGCTTGACTGGAGAAAAAAAAATTCTAAATAAAGTGCAACAGATGGCTATTATAATGGGTTTAATACGATATACAATTAAAGGGCCAGGCAGAGCATGCTGTCTTCTATTGCATGTTTTCAACAGGGCCCTAAACCTTATAGAAGTGTGTTGCAAGAACCCAATGAAAGCTACTAATGGAGTTGCAGTTCTAAAACCATTTATACTAAGACTGCTTACAATATCCTACATTCAATTAATAGCTATTTTTCAGAGGACATAGGTACACTGTATGTTTGAGAGTGGCTGATGGATAACATTTACTTAGAATATTTTTACAAATATTTATATTTATTTACAGTAGTCATATTTTTCCTGTTTATATTTGCTTGTCATTGCTAGGTTAAAAAAGTGCAATCTTGTGATTTATTGACAAAATCAGTAGTCTTAAATCTTAAATATTCATTCTTCTAAAGATGCTGGAACCTTACGGTAAAAGATATTTTACAGATCTATAGAGTTTAGCAAGAAATCTTACATCTCAAGGTTTTAAGTTATAAAAATAGAGTCGGGCAATTTTCTTCAAAAATGCATCTAGCCAGGACATAAGAAATACTGTGTCATTACATTTTTGAAAGGACTTTTTCTTCCTGATGATTGAGATAGTAAGACACTATTATAGCCTTAACATTTGATCATCACTTTTTATCAAAAATAAGTCTGAGTTGTATCAGGAAAAGAAAATTAAGGAAGCAGGCTTTGATATGGATATCATAACTTCCTGAAAAAAGACACTGTAATTTATTTCCATAAGATAATGCCATGTGAAACTGAAGCAGGAAAATTGCAAGTCAAAAATATCCCTTCTAGCAATCCACTCCCAAGTAAGTAGAAATTTAAGATCAGATTATTCAAAGACTTAGAAAGTTTGTTACAGAAAACTGTTGGAAAGTTTGTTATAGAAAACTGTTAGAAATTTTATCTAAGTAATAATTTGTTTTATTTCAAAATTCAACACTTACATTGATTTTGTAAATAATTGCAATTACTAATATAATACATGTAATATATTTAAGCAGAGTACTTTGAAAGTACAATAACATTTCCAAGGCATTTCTTTCCATTTTCTTCCCTGAATACACGTATCTCTTTCATTTCACTTTTTTAAAATCAAACTAAGGACATCTAAGTTCTAAAAACATTTATCTTTCTTTTTCAGAAGCCAGGTTTAATTGTTTTTGTGAAAATAATATAAATAGAACAGACTTCTCAATGCATGCTTGTCAAATAATTGCTAATAACTAATTTGGAGAATGTGAGCAAAATGCATGGTGTATATTTTAAGGTCCAGTGAAGCAATTATCTAATACTTTTTGAACATGATGCAAATCTTGATAGTATACTACTGAGTAATTTGTTTTTTGTATAGCTCCCAATCTCTAATTTCTTAGGTTGGATTACTTCTACCTTATTAAATTGGAAATTCAAAGTGAAAATATTTTACTTTTTCTTTTAACTGTTTCTTCACTTCCCAAAATATGTTCTTTAGGGATAAAAGTTGAACACAAGTTTTGCTTACCAATTCTTATGTTTATATGCTCTTTGCATGGTTTTATCAATGATAAAAAGATAGGTTTTTTTTAATTATTATTGTTTGTTTGCCTTGCCATCAATGTTACTTACTTAATATAATAAAATCATATTATGTTAAAGATTTGGACAAATTCAGCAATAGTAGTGTACACCAACAGATTTTCAGACATACATAATAGCTTTCTGGCTTCTATAAAAAGGCAGATATGTCTAGTATGATTAAAGTGGTTTTGAAAAATGAACTGATGAACACAGAGCAGTAGACAATAACATGCTGATTGAAAATGACAATTAAGCTAAAAGCAATAAACTCTATGGCATTCAGGATAAGTGTATCTCAGCAAGGTCTTGGCTTGCCAGGGTAGTACCCCTGGAATTAGGCTTAGTGGGATCTCTACCAAGGAAATATCATTATGTCATCTTTCCTAAAATCCCATTCAATTATATTGTGTTTTCACACAAAAGAAAGAAATCCAATAGACTGAAATATTTGGAATGTTGATGTAGTTTGAGGACTGATTTTTTTCTAATTATTGCAATGCTTATCATTTTTAATAAGAAAAGTTTATTTTAGACATTGATTCACCATAACTGTAATCAGCTGGATCAGTTTTCTCTGTAATTGAAAAGTTCCAGGTAACTAATCAAGTACATAGTCAATCAGTTTAAATCAATTATACATTATTTTTCCGGACATTTACATTTTACTGTACAAACCAGGGTAACTAACCTTGATGGTATAAGAAGATAAACTGAACAGTACAGTTACTTATAAATGAGAAAGTTTAGATTTGCAAAGTGGACACTGTGAAACGCCCCAACATTCGAATCATAGGAGTTCCAGAAGAAGAAGACAAAAAGAAAGGCCATGAGAAAATACTCGAGGAGATACTAGCTGAAAACTTCCCTAAAATGGGGAAGGAAATAGCCACTCAAGTCCAAGAAACCCAGAGAGTCCCAAACAGGATAAACCCAAGGTGAAACACCCCAAGACACATATTAATCAAACTAACAAAGATCAAACACAAAGAACAAATATTAAAAGCAGCAAGGGAAAAACAACAAATAACACACAAAGGGATTCCCATAAGGATAACAGCTGACCTATCAATAGAAACCCTCCAGGCCAGAAGGGAATGGCAGGACGTCCTGAAAGTAATGAAAGAGAATAACCTACAACCTAGATTACTGTATCCAGCAAGGATCTCATTCAGATATGAAGGTGAACTCAAAAGCTTTACAGATAAGCAAAAGCTGAGAGAATTCAGCACCACCAAACCAGCTCTTCAACAAATGCTAAAGGATCTTCTCTAGACAGGAAATGCAGAAAGGTTGTGTAAACGTGAACCCAAAACAACAAAGTAAATGGCAACGGGACCACACCTATCAATAATTACCTTAAATGTAAATGGGTTGAATGCCCCAACCAAAAGACAAAGATTGGCTGAATGGATACAAAAGGTTATTGCTATATTTAGAATTTGCATTTGGCAAGTTCGCTGGCCTTGTATATAAAACTAGAATAGTTTCAAGAAAAATCCATTGGGGAGACTTTAAATATAGTTAGAATTCATCTTTATTGATATACAGAACCTCAGAAAAATATTTTCTTTCTTCTCTTTTTATTATCCATCTTTTAAAATCTTTGGAAGAATTTTATAGGATTGATTTTGAAACAATAGTACTAATTTTCATGGTTCAAGTTTAACAGAATTTTTTTAAATTCAGCTCCTGAAGAAATGAGCTCAAGACAAAGACAAAATAAAAATAAATAAATAAATATAACAGCTCCTTCTCAAAAAACTATTGCCTTTTAAATGCTTTTTTGATATATTTAGTAAAAAATATTCATTCTAGTCACTAATATTCAAACTAAAATAAATATGCTCTTTGAAGTGATAAGGATCATTACAGCAATTGCTTTTTCAGATAAACTATTTCATATGGATCTGAAAATGCAACAAACTAAACAAACAGAGCAAAAGTAATTATTGATGTGTCAGCCAGTTCAGAGATGGGTAAACTTTTTCTGTTAAGCACAGGGTAGTATGATACTTTAGGTTCTGCAGGCCAGTCTCTATACAGTGTAAGCTACTTGCATGAAAACAGTCATAGACAATCCATTATAAATGGCCTTGGCTTTGTTCCAACAAAACTTATTAGAAAAAAAAAATGATACATTTGTCCTGTAGCCATATTTTGCCAAATCCTGTACATATCTATTAATTAGAAATAAATAATACCTCAGGGATTTAAGTTACTAAATTGGGTTTATTTCAATCGACAATTATACCCTTTTCCTACCAGTTTCTTCCAAGTTTTTTTTTTTTAACTGCAGAAAGTCAAGAGTAGTCCACGTTTTAATAAAACTCAATTAATTGTGCTCCTGATTCTCCAGTCTACCTAGCTAACCGATTCAGCATAAGCAGTTACCAAATTCTTTATCTTTTGAAGAATATTATCCCTCCAAACACCATTTAATTTATCAAATAATTAGATGGTGAAGAATCTGCCTGGAATGCAGGAGACCTGGATTCAGTCCCTGGGTCAGGAAGATCCCCTGCAGAAGGAAATGGCAACCCTCTCCAGTTTTCTTGCCTGGAGAATTTCATGGACAGAGGAGCCTGGTGGGCTACAGCCTATGGGGTTGCAAACACTTGGACACGACTGAGTGACTAACACACAAATACACCATTTTATTTATGATTCACCATATAAACATAAAAAGAGAGCAGCTTATGTTTTGGAGAGTCATGTAAAAAAATTCCCAAAAAATTCTTTTAAACTCTATGCCTTTTTTGACTTTCCAATAAACTTGTTTTTCTCAAACTCATACCAAGTTCTCCATCTAAATGTTTTAAAATCTATAATACAAAATAAATAAATAAATAAATAAAATCTATAATACAGTATATCAGTTTCCTGTCTCATAGTTCCACAACTCTGATCCATTTATGTTCGACTCTTATTAATAGCTATTTCTCTGTTATTTTGTTTCCACATTTCTAAGTAATCTGTTTACACCAACATGATTAATAAGTTTATGATCTTACCTATTTGCTTGCTTTGTGGTGATTTAGCTACTTTAAATACTTCACATAACTTATCCTTTCCATATCTTACCCTATATATTTATAAAAATTCCAGTTATATTAGAGATATTATACATAGTATTTTATAGATATTTGTTTATATTATTATATACAGTCCATTCATATATTTTTCAACATGTGTTTTTGTTCCTGAATGATCATATGCATTTCTTTATTTTTTTCCCAATTTTTATTAGTTGGAGGCTAATTACTTTACAATATTGTAGTGGGTTTTGTCATACATTGACATGAATCAGCCATGGATTTACATGTGTTCCCCATCCCGATCCCCCCTCCCACCTCCCACCCCATCCCATTCCTCTGGGTCTTCCCAGTGCACCAGCCCTGAGCACTTGTCTCATGCATCCAAACTGGACTGGTGATAATATATATTTTTGATAATATACATGTTTCAATGCTATTCTCTCAGATCATCCCACCCTGGCCTTCTCCCACTGAGTCCAAAAGTCTGTTTTATACATCTGTGTCTCTTTTTCTGTCTTGCATATAGGGTTATCGTTACCATCTTTCTAAATTCCATAAAGAAGACATACAGATGGCTATACTTTCAAAGAAGATTAATAATAGTTTAATTATTTTGAAATGACTTTTACTTAGAAATTTGATAAACTACTTGATTATCTTCTATAATCCAGTTCTGTATCTGAGAATACTAATGGCATTTTACTTTCATTCCAATTATTATGAAAAATATTTTTTTCCAAGGAAACTATTTGACCATTTTAGAATTACATATATTGGAGTATGTCATTCTAGTCATCATTCATTATTATGAGCCTCTTCATTCTAGAAATGATATTTCTATATATTATTTCTCTGATGACTCTTTGTATTGTTCTTTCTGAAATTCCTAATTTCCTATATATCTTTTATTATAGCAATTATTAAGCATTTTTTGGTGATCTGGGAGTTTTCCACATTTTTACTTTCCATTCTCACAACTGAATTTGTTTCCTTCTGTCATAATAACAAAATACAAGCACTGTATCATGTTTCTTGATATATCTTAGCTGCTCATATCATATTCATATTTAAAATCCTATTTTAGAAACTTCAAATGCTTAACCATATTCAGTTTTCCTTATTTCTCAAGTCATTGGAAAGATTCTCATTTCCTTTGAAGATGTGTAACACCATGTGATTAGATCTTTCTAGTGGGTCTTGGCGAGTGCTGCTGTGTTTTCCCTTTGTTCATGAGCACTTAGTTATTGATAAAGAACTTCTCAGCATTGTCATTTCCTACCCAGGTGATGAAAAATCATGTGTGTACAGGTGGTGCATTTATCGAATGACAGAACCTCAACCAACATGGGTATTCTGTGGCCCTGAGAGTCATCCACACCTAGACTGAGTTTCAAGCAATGCTACTGTTACTACTACTATCAGCATCACAGCAATATTAAATAATAATAATAAATATATACATTTTCATTTGCTTAAAGTATATACATTTGCTTAAAATATGTACATTTTCCTTTGCATAAGCCACAGAAGTCTTTTCTGTTTGTCTCCAACAGTATAATCCAGTCTCTCGAGTGACTTGAATTTTATATTGTTTATCTCACCTGGGTTCAATCCCTGGGTTGGGAAGATCCCCTGGAGAAGGGAACAGCTACCCACTCCAGAATTCTGGCCTGGAGAATTCCATAGTATAGTATAGTCCACAGTATAGTCCATGGGGTTGCAAAGAGTAGGACGGGACTGAACAGTTTTCACTTTCACTTTCACCAGAGAAGCCATGTTGCTGGCCATAATGTTAGTAATACTTAAAAAGGGAAAATAGTAACTGCTCTCATTCACACAAATATCACTCTAAATTTCTGAAGCAGCCCCTTTCTTTATCTTTACATTTTCATTGTCATATTCTGGATAAGCCTATTTTTCAGGTTGAAAGACAATATTAATACAAAAAAAAACTGTGATTCATTGAAGGCTTATGTATCTACTTTCAAAAATATCTTATATGCAATTCATCAAGTAATTTTTGTCAGGTAGAATTTCTGCCACTTTATGTATCAGAGTTAAGTAATTTATGCAAGATTAAAGAGTTAGTAAGTATAAGATAAACACAAGTCTGTACAATTCCAACACTTTCAATCTTTGCAATATGTCAGAGATAGTGAAAGCAACACTTATGGTAAGTGATGTAGTAACAGACGAATATTTTCTGTAAGAACAACTTGGTGAACTGTATCATCAATTATTTTACTTAAAATGCTCAAAGTCTTATGGACACATGTTGATATATCAGGAGTTAAAAAAGAGCATTACTTGTTGGAGAAAGAAAAGTTACCTTTTAAATATGCAAAAGCTTAAGACTGAAGATTTGAAATAAAAAGTGAGCTGAATATTTGTTATAAATGTTAACTAAAGAATCACTGAAGTGATAACAGATTACTAGTTAACATTTTCCTGAAATAGGACTTTAGTCTTCCATCATATTTAACAAGGTATTCATCAAGAGATCACACAAATAAGGAAATTGTTATTCTATATAACAAGCAAAAACATAAAAACACATGCAACCATACAGACACAAATGAAAATAAATGTTTCATTCTCACAGAATTCAGGTATTATGATATTATAACCATTGCAGTTTTATTCTGTGTTTATCTTAAATACTTTCCAAAATTGCACAGATATAAACTTTGATAACATCAGGCAATTTTGCTAATATATATTTTTTACAAAGATAATAACATTCCTTTTTAAAATTCACTTGAATAGTAAGGCAAACTTTATTTATTGGTATCATTTTACTTAACTAATTATTAACTTATTTTTTTTTCCTATTTGGACAATGATTATAATAGTGCTTACAAGCAAAGGCTTTCTTCTTTGTTTTGTTAAAAGTGAAGAGATAGTGTCAGGAAATTTAAGAAAAAAGGGACAATTATACTGAAAGGAAATCAAACTATGCTATTGTTTGACGAAATGGCACCCTAATCATCCAACCATCTCTTCCTTTGACATCTAGAAGTCTTCATTGTATGCCCAATGATGAATGGTTTGCTCAGAATGAACATTTTAAGCTGCTGAAAGTAAAGGCATCTGCCATTTTTATGCTTATGTGGCCTTACACAAAACCCCTTCTGTTGTTTGCCTGACAGAGGAGCATACATCTCCTCTTTCAGCAGAAAGCCTCTGTTGAGAGTTTAAACTTCAAGTCTCTTTGCCAAACAATGCCTCATCCATGATCAAAGAAAAGCAAGGGTTTGACATTCAAGTTCATGTTCAGCATACATAGCTGATACTGAAAAGGAAAAAAAAAAAAAAAAACCTTTAATTCTGAAGAAATAATTTGATTAGTATCTGGAAATTGGCATTTTGCCAAAAACTATGTTGTCAATGTCCAACAATGCAAAAAAGCAGGCTTTATTTTGACCTCCCCTTTAATTATTTTCTGCCATTCCTGCTTTCTCATGACTTTATCAAACATACAGCATCTTCATTATCTCTGAGGATATTTCTTTGAGTATAACTTTTCTTCAAGTTATCCCTTCAACTCATTTAAAGTTACTCTATAGGTACTTCTTATAATTTTGTCAAATTCTTCATTTGTTAGAATTAGATTTAACCACCATGGCACCACAGAAATTGCTCATGTGAAGGTTGACATCACTCTAGGTAGTCAACGCCAAGGGGTATGTTTGTGGTCTTTATACACGTCTCACGAGCATGTGAAACACTGCATATATTTTACCATATTAGAACCTATATCACATTTTATTATATTATCTAGTCATATCTATTTCCCTGGAGCAAGCCTAAGGGAATTACCTCTTTTAATCTCTTATCAAAAATATCCAGCAAAATTCCTGGCGCACACTTGGAACACGCTGGAACAACAAAAACATTTAACAAAAGAACCTATGGTGAGATGAGGTATAATAGAGCCTCATAATGTTATTGATTCTCCCTGCTGATTGGGCATTGCAAACTTTACATTCCCAGTGCCTCCAAAGTTAGGTGTGTCCTGTGACCAATTCTAGCCAGTGAATAATTAGTAGAAATGTTGAGGGTCAATTTGGGGCAAGGCTTTCAATTGCCATTGCCTGTGGTGTTTCTCCTTGTCCCTGTATGTGTGGAGAGGGTATACTACATGAACAAAGGAGTCAGAACAGCTGCCAAATAGAGGACGATGACCCTGAAATTTCATGCATCTCATAAGACACAGGGATTCAGCAAGAAACAAACTTCTGCTTTATTATGCCAAGATAGTTCTAAGAAAAGAACACTTCAGGGACAAAAACCACTCACTATTCAAATATTGTAAGTCTGCAGAACAAGAGATAGAGTCAAGTTCCCTAGACCAGATATTCCTAGCATGCGATCTGCAAATCCCCAATTGTCAACTGGCGCTCATGGGGGTATGAGGTCAAAACTATTTTCCTTCCAATAGTCAGAAAATATTTTTGTTTCCACTGTTGACATTTATACTGACTATGCATGAATAGTGGAAGGTAAAACTGCTGGCAGGCAGCTTAGCAGGTATTAAGGCCATGAAACTAAACTCTTATACTAGTCATTATATTATTTTCTCTTCAGCTGTCCAGGGGGGAAATTCTTGTTTCACTGAAGATAGGTCTTAGTGAAAATCTATTAAGCAGAAAACATGTTAACTATTATTCTTTTATTTAGTTTCATTAATTCCTGATCCCTGAGTAAACAATGTTTTGATATTCTTTGTGTCAAAAGGAGAATGCATAAACCTTTTCACTGACAAGAAGAGAACTTGTATGATGGTTTGAATTGTGAGTTGAACAGCAGCATTTTCACAAATCATCATTTTTTACTGGAATAGACAATGGACAAAATGTGACTTGCACATTTGCACATTTCTCAGTAATGAGTAAAGTGAGCTTATCCCTTCAAGAAAAACAACATAGAGTAACAGGTAATTAAAAGCAAAACTAAACAAATGGGATCTAATGAAACTTAAAAGCTTTTGCACTACAAAGGAAACTATAAGTAAGGTGAAAAGACAGCCGTCAGATTGGGAGAAAATAATAGCAAATGAAGAAACAGACAAAGGATTAATCTCAAAAATATACAAGCAACTCCTGAAGCTCAATTCCAGAAAAATAAATGACCCAATCAAAAAATGGGCCAAAGAACTAAACAGACATCTCTCCAAAGAAGACATACAGATGGCTAACAAACACATGAAAAGGTGCTCAACATCACTCATTATTAGAGAAATGCAAATCAAAACCACAATGAGGTACCATTACACACCAGTCAGGATGGCTGCTATCCAAAAGTCTACAAGCAATAAATGCTGGAGAGGCTGTGGAGAAAAGGGAACCCTCTTACACTGTTGGTGGGAATGCAAACTAGTACAGCCACTATGGAAAACAGTGTGGAGATTCCTTAAAAAACTGGAAATAGAACTGCCATATGACCCAGCAATACCACTTCTGGGCATACACACTGAGGAAACCAGATCTGAAAGAGACACATGCACCCCAATGTTCATCGCAGCACTGTTTATAATAGCCAGGACATGGAAGCAACCTAGATGCCCATCAGCAGATGAATGGATAAGGAAGCTGTGGTACATATACACCATGGAATTTTACTCAGCCGTCAAAAAGAATTCATTTGAACCAGTCCTAATGAGATGGATGAAACTGGAGCCCCTTATACAGAGTGAAGTAAGCCAGAAAGATAAAGAACATTACAGCATACTAACACATATATATGGAATTTAGAAAGATGGTAACGATAACCCTATATGAAAAACAGAAAAAGAGACACAGAAATACAGAACAGACTTTTGAACTCTGTGGGAGAAGGTGAGGGTGGGATGTTTCAAAAGAACAGCATGTATACTATCTATGGTGAAACAGATCACCAGCCCAGGTGGGATGCATGAGACAAGTGCTCCGGCCTGGTGCACTGGGAAGACCCAGAGGAATCGGGTGGAGAGGGAGATGGGAGGGGGGATCGGGATGGAGAATAAGTGTAAATCTATGGCTGATTCATATCAATGTATGACAAGACCCACTGAAATGTTGTGAAGTAATTAGCCTCCAACTAATAAAAAAATTTAAAAAAAAAAAAAAAAAAAGAAAGCTGTGGAAAAAAAAAAAAAAAGCATGCCTGTGAGTGCATTTTTTTTTTCCAAAGAGGATCAGAAGCTAGGTTATATAATATATGAAAACAGGAGCATTTTCTCCACCCAATTTAAGCTTCACATTGAAAGATTTGCCATTTTATCCTTTCAGAGTATTTTTAGAGTAAAGAACAATAAGGGAATAAACTTGACTAGCTCATTACTTTAAGAACAAAGCAACAAAAATGCATTCAGGGAGGTAGAAAATAAGCCTAAAGCCACTAATTACTGCAAGAAGAAAGCCCTTTATAGTTAAGACTATATTCTTTATATAGAAAATCCTGAGTTGTTAAAAGTTTCCTTAATGAATGAAACATACGTTTTGAAATCCTAGTTTGTGTGTGGGGGGGAGTGTGTGTGTGCATTTGCACACGAATATCTATGGAGAGGGAGATCAACATGATTTTGTCCAGAAATACTTATCTCCAATATTTTATTATAGAATTCAGAGAATGTTGCAATACTTCTATTAAAGAATATGATGAAATCAGCAGGCAAAATTTAAGAATAATACTAAAAAAGGATGAATAACTTTAATTGTTGGACATCAGTTAAATTGTGGCAGGATATTAGATATAAGTCATACACACTACATAGTTATTTATAGTCTGTGGGAAGATCAGACACTGAGTTAATGAAGAGACCTTTATTTAAACAGACCAGTGACGGAAAGACTATTTCAAAGGTCATTAAAAACTATGTCAACAGATCCTATACCCGCAAGCTAATTATGATAAGCAGACAACATTATATCATTTGTCTATGAGACTGTTTCTCATTTTATAAGGATACATTGGTATGGCTATGTTTGTTTCTATTTACTTTTAAGACAATATTCCATAGGCATGAAAAAAAGAGGAAAAAGTAGTATTTTCTCCAATCTCAGGAGAGCAAAGAGCTCCCAGTCCTTTCCCTGGTGTGTTTATCTACAGTGCCATCACACAGGGACCTATGAATGAAGAGTTGTCAGTCATATTAACTTAAAGGATTGAAAACGTCCTTTTAAAGGAAAGACCCAGAGGAATCGGGTGAAGAGGGAGGTGGGAGGGGGGATCGGGATGGGGAATACATGTAAATCCACGGCTGATTCATGTCAATGTATGGCAAAAACCACTACAATATTGTAAAGTAATTAGCCTCCAACTAATAAAAATAAATGAAAAAAAAATTGAAGGAAAGGCTACCCACTCCAGTATTCTGGCCTGAAGAATTCCATGGACTGTATAGTCCATGGGGTCATAAAGAGTTGGACATGACTGAGTGACCTTCACTTTCACTTCTTTATGTTAATCCCCTATCTCCACATGGCATCTAAAAATGGGCTTCTATGAATGATACCTTTATCATACAGAATCCAAGGGTCAGTATTCCAGGATAAACAGTAACAGGAAGAGAAAGTGAAAACATTTAAAAAGAAAATCCCATACTGTCTTCAACTTCACAGGGGTGACCAGAACACCTGCAACTGGGAAATGAGTCAAAAGAAGGTTATTGCTAGAGACTGAAGAAGCAGAATTTACAAACCAAAACAATGTAAACTGAGAACCTTCTGCTACAATGGTCTCACATCCTTTACCCAATTGGACAAAATATTTTCCATCTTTGAGGCAGGCTATGAGATCAGGACAATACTGTAATCATAAGGTAAATGACAGCCTGGATCCTGAGTATGTAAGCTAAGACAGTCCAGCATTCCAACAGAATTTCCCTTTCTTTTTAGGAAATGTTTCCATATTCCAGTGACGATGTAGCAATGTGGGATTTTAAATTCAGCGCCCTGCCCTTTGGTTAGCAGTATGAGAACTTGATTCAGGTATTTGTAGTAATGAATACCTCCAGATTAAAGGATTGAACCAGTGATGATTTACCCTTTTTTTGGCTGTTACTTGGAGGTAACTTTGCTGTCACTTAGAATATAAACATTACAAAGACAAAATATTAGACCAGCTGACTTTTATTTTTAATTTTTTTAATTTATTTTTTAATTGGAGGAAAATTGCTTTACAATGCTGTGCTGGTATCTGCTGTAAAACAACAAGAATCAGCCATGCTGCTGCTGCTAAGTCGCTTCAGTCGTGTCCGACTCTGCGTGACCCCATAGATGGCAGCCCACCAGGCTCCCCCATCCCTGGGATTCTCCAGGCAAGAACACTGGAGTGGTTGCCATTTCCTTCTCCAATGCATGAAAGTGAAAGTGAAGTCTCTCAGTTGTGTATGACTCTTAGTGATCCCATGGACTGCAACCTACCAGGCTCCTCCATTCATGGGATTTTCCAGGCAAAATTACTGGAGGGGGTTGCCATTTCCTTCTCCAAGAATCAGCCATAATCATATATATCTTATGGGCAGGAGAAGGGGGAAACAGAGGATGAGATGGTTGGATGGCATCATCAACTCCATGAACATGACTGAGCAAACTCCAGGAGGTAGTGAAGGACAGGGATGCCTGGTGTGCTGCAGTCCATGGGGTCGCAAAAAGTCAGACACAAATGAGAAACTGAACAACAATGTACATATATCCACTCCCTCTGGAGTCTCCCTCACCTCCCCCCATCTCATTCCTCTACGTCATCACAGAGTGTCAGGCTGGGCTCCGTGTGTTATAAAGCAACTTCTCACCAGCTATCTATTTTACACATGATAGTGTATATACGTCAATGCTGCTTTCTTCATTTATCCCACTCTCTCCTTCCCTCACTGAGTCCATAGGTCCATTCCTTCCCTCAATAGATTCATCAATATCATTTTTCTGGATTCCATATATATGCATTACTATAGAATATTTTTATTTTTCTGATTTACTTCACCCTGTATTACACGCTCTAGATTCATCCACTTCACCAGAGCTGACTCAATTTCATTCTTTTTTATGGCTAATATTCCATTTGGGTATATGTATGTATACATATATATACATATATAATATCGCACCTTCTTTATCTATTCATCTGTAGATGGATATCTAGGTTGCTCTGATATCTTGGCTATTGTAAACAGAGCTTCAGTGAACATTGGAGTACATGTTTCTTTTAGAATTTTGACTTTTTCAGGGTGTCCAGTAGTGGGATTGCTGGGTTATATGGTAGATTTATTCCTAGTTGTTTAAGGAATCTCCATACTGTTCTCCATAATGGCCGTATCAATTTACATTCCCACCAACAGTGTAGGAAGATTCTTTTTACTCCACATCCTTTCCAGCATTTATTGTTTGTAGATTTTTTGATGATGGCCAATTCTGACTGGAGTGAGATGATACCTCATTGCAGTTTTGACTTGCATTTCTTTAATAATTAGTGATGTTGAACATCTTTTCATGTGTTTATTGGCCATCTGTATGTTTTCTTTGGAGAAATGTCTGTTTAGGTCTTCTGTCCATGTTTTGACTGGGCTCTTTGTTTTTCTAATATTGAGCTGTATGAGCTGCTTATATATTTTGGAGATTAATCCTATGTCAGTTCTTTTGTTTGCAATTATTTTCCCCCATTATGAGGGCTGTCTTTTAATCTTGTTTCTGGTTTCCTTTGTTGTGCAAAAACTTTTAAGTTTAATTAGGTCCCATTTATTTTTGTTTTTATTTCCATTACTCTAGGCAGTGAGTCAAAGAGGATCTTGCTCTGATTTATGTCAGAGTGTACTGCCTAAGCCTTCCTCTAAGACCAGCTGATTTTTGAGTCTTCGTTTTGAAAGAATTTCTAGCACATCAAAAAGATTCTGGTTATATGGAATTCTTTGGTAACAATTTAATTATTAATTTTATAATAAATGATTTACCCTTTGAGTGTCCACTCCATGATGGCATTGAATTGGCAATTCCATACTCAGTGAGTATATTTCACTGAGAACAGCTGTGCATTTCACAGAAAGGCTGTAGCGATGAGTAAAGTAAGATGCCTCAGCATTTTTGGTTATACCTGAATGTTAAATGAAAAACTTAGATGTATATAACTTTTTGAGCCTTACATTAGGCATACATATCAGAATGCTATTAATTTTGTCTACTTTCTAACATCAGGGAGGAGAAGAAAGAACTTGAGATATTCATGATCAGATGCAATTTTTCATCTTCAAATTCAGTAGAAGAATGTCATCCCTCCTCACTCCTTCCAAGGTAAAGAGGAGCTCTGTTTCCATTGCAACTAATATGGGAGGAAAGTTAATCCTAAGATATGTCCCATAATGGACTCATTATGCTATATAACCATATGGTATAGGCATATGGAATAAGAGTAAGTTTCAGCTGCATATTTAATATACAAAAGCTATGTAATAAGCAGCAACCATAATAACATTTCTATCAGAGGCAAAAAGGGCAAAATATATGTGTACCACTTTTTTTTTTTAATGCAGTCTTTAAAAGTATGCAAAACTAAATAACATCATTTATGGATTAAAAATTGCTAATTCAACCTTTTGGAAAACTTTCAAGGCAAGTGTTTGCTTTGCGGCACAGGGGCTGGTGGGTGAGGACTGTGCGTGTTCTTTTCATGTTCCAAAGCTGTGACCTTCATTTCATGTTGTTTTTGGTTGGTGTTGATTTGATGAATCATGTTCCTTCTGAATGTGGACTGTTGGGTTTCAAAGTTGAAACTCAATGTCTCTGAGATCCTAGATGATTCAACCAAGCCCCCATCAATCAGATTTCTAAATGAAGAAACCATTATTTGTATAAAACCTAAGATTCAACCCCCCTTCTGGACTTTGATGTATTTTAACCTCCACATTTTCTAAAGGAAAATTCAAGATCCAGGCAAAGAAATATCATTGGAGTTTGATACCAGGAACTATCTGAGCAAGGATTGAAGCTCATTGAGGAATCTAATTTGTGTCCTATTTTTACCATTGGCCAGCTAGGGGGATATAGGAAAGCTACACTCTCCAGGTTTTTTTTTTTTTTTCCAATCTTTTTTTTTTTTATTATTATTACTTGGAGGCTAATTACTTCACAACATTGCAGTGGGTTTTGTCATACATTGATATGAATCAGCCATAGATTTACACGTATTCCCCATCCCGATCCCCCCTCCCACCTCCCTCTCCACCCGATTCCTCTGGGTCTTCCCAGTGCACCAGGCCGGAGCACACTCTCCAGGTTTTTTTGTATACTTATTTCGTTTTGGTTTTCGGTTGACTCAGGACCTTAGAAGGAAAACCAACCATAGCAGTTAATAACCTTTTAAGTCTGTTGCTGCTTATAAAGCATTCTCAGGGACAATAAGCAGAAACCCACCAGACTTGAGGAAGATAGGATTTATTTTATCTGAAATTTTTACAAGATATGTGTTAGATGCTTTTGGTTTGGAATCTGTGGTGGCTTCATTTTTAGGTGGTCTCTAGGGGTGAAGATGGAGAAGGAAATGGCAACCCACTCCAGTATTCTTGTGTGGAGTATTCTATGGATAGAGGAACCTGGCAGGCTACAAGTCCATGGGGTTGCGAAGAGTATGACACAACTGGGCAACTAACACATACACATGGATTAAAAATGATTTGGAAAATCAAAGAAATACCTGATAAAACTCAAGGAGAAAAGGAATATGATAGAGAAGGTAAAGAATACAAAAGATATTCAAAATAATAAAAATTTTATTTTAAAAGTGTAATTGAGTAATAACAAAGTGTTAATATTAGTTTCAGGTATACAATGTAGTGATTCAGCATTTTTACACATTATGAAATGATCACCAGCATTAGTCCAGTTACAATCCACTAACATATGAAGGTATTACAGTATTATTCACTATATTCCCTATGCTGTACATTATATCCTCAAGGCTTATTTATAACTGGAAGTTAGTATCTCTTAATCCTCTTCACCTATTTAATGTGTCCACCAACTCCACATCCCTCAGGAAACCACCAGTTTGTTCTTTATGAGTTTGTTTCTGTTTTGTTCATGTTTTTGTTTTTTTAGATTCCACATGTAAGTGAAATCATATGGTATTTGTTTTTCCCTGTCTGACTTTTTCACTTAGCATGATACCTTCCAGATCCATCCAAGTGTTTGCAAATGTCAAGATTTCATGTTTTTTTATATATGTATCTGTGTGTGTGTGTTAGTCACTCAGTCTTGTCCAACTCTGCAACCCTATGGACTATAGCTCACCAGACTCCTCTGCCCCTGGGATTCTTCAGGCAAGAATACTGGACTGAGTATTCCCTTCTCTCCCTTCTCCAGGGGATCTTCCCAACCCAGGGATTGAATCCAGCTCTTCTGCATTGCAGACAGATTCTTTATACATTTATCTATTGGTGGACATTTAGATTGCTTCCATATCTTGCCTATTGTAAATTGCATTGCAAAGAACATAAGGTTACACTTATCTTTTCAGAGTAGTGGTTTTGTTTTCTTTGGATAAATACTTAGAAGTAGAATTACTGAATCATGTGGTAGCAATATTTTTATTTTTTTTAAAGAAACCTGTATATTGTTCTCCATAGTGGCTGCACCAATTTACATTTTCTTTAAAAATGCAGGAGGATTCCTTCTTCTCTATGTCCTCTCCAACACTTGCTCCTTCTTAATTTTTTTATAAAAGCCATTTGGACACAATTCTATACATAGAAAATCCTAAAGATGCTACCAGCAAACTAATAGAGTTCATCATTAAATTTTGTAAAGTTGCAGAATACAAAATAATTCCTTGATATTTGAAATGCTACTAGTTATTATAGTGATACAGTCAGAATAAAGAATTGCCAAATTTTATTAAAATGTATATTTTAAGCAGATATATTAATACTTTTCAATAACTGCTTTTACAAAAATATTAAACAAAAATTATCTTTAACGATTATCCTAGGCATTTTGTATGTTAGTAACCAAGGAGGAATAAAATCCCTGTAAGAACCCCAAAATGCTAAACAGAAAAATATAGAATATAGTAGCAAAATATTACAAAATGAAGAAATGACACTACGTTGAAAAGTGGAAATTTTTTTTTTTTCTAAAAGAGATGATGGGTGTGGCATGTGAGGTTGGGGGACAATTCACACTAGATGAATGTATTAGAATTAGGATTGGTTGAATGATAGTGTTAGGTAGTTAGAATAGGGAAAAGAAGTCCAAAATGGTGGTGGTTAAAAGACAAAGAAGGGAAAAGCCTGTGAAAACCGAACAAAGGAAGGTCCAAGGAATGGAATGAGGACCTCAGGTAAAACAAACAGCCCTCCTGGCTAGCCCAGTTTACACAGGGCAGGCTCAGGAGGAGGAGACAAAATATATAAAAAGAGGAGCCAAAATTGAGCCTCTCTCTTCTTTTGGGTCGCCCCTTACACCTTGGGGATGTATTTTACTTTGCTTGCCAAATAAAACTGAGCTGTTACACTGGTATCGGAACTGTTACACTGGTCTGCCATTTCAAATTTTTGCTGCAGCAAGACAGAACTGAGGAAATTACACACTCCCCTAACAAAGTGAACAAAGAAAGTCAGTACTGTGAGTCCACAAACAAGATGGAGTGTTGTGTGATGTAATTATGCAAATTACATCATATTACCTATGCCATATTCTATTGGCTAGAAGCAAATTGCAGGTCCTGAATACTTAATCAGAAGGATCACACAAAAGTGTGAATCACCAGAGGTGGGGTAAGAGTGGACACCCTCCATTTTTTCTGACAAATGACATTATATGCAATTATTTTCATCCATTTATTGAAAAAGCAAATTGCTGAGAATTCCCTTGCAGACCAGTGGTTAGGACTTTGTGCTGTCACTGACAAGGGCTCTGGTTTGATCCCTGATCAGGGAGCTAAACCCAGTGATGTGGCCAAAAATACTAAATTTCCAAAAGTTCATGCTTTATCATGGAACTTAATCTTCTCTTAGAAGTAGCCATAATTAAATGTGAAAAAGTTTAGAAGTCTGTTTTAACATTAAATATATTTGATTTTCTGAATTCATGAAAGCCAGTTGGATTAAACTTTTGTAGGGAATGTTAGGGAAAAGAATATATACCTTCAGCAAAATAATACATTATGATTTTTCATATTAAAAAGTGTGAATGATTATATAATCTTTTTTTTTGGTTGACAGTCTATTAAACACTTACTTGTTAATAAATTTCTTATCTCTAGAAAAGTGCATTTTTTAACCACAATTTCATTTCTGTAGCTATTTCATAAATACTTTGGGGGATACATGTTCATATATATATGAAGATGTAGAAGTATAGATGTAGATACAGATATATTAATCCTAAATTTTTATGGCCACTGAAATGTATAATAGGACCAGGTTTTATTTTGATAACTGGAATATAAATCTAACTCAATTTAAAGTTAGAGAATAGCTGTCAAAAGGAAACAAATTAGAGAATCATTATATTTGCTCTTGACTCATATGATTCTTTTATTCTTTATAACACTCCATTGCTGTCTGTTTATCCCATAACATATACTAAAATATATATCAATTTTTAAAATGAAAGGCTATAGCTCAAATATAGAATAGGGGACAGATATTTATTTCTTTGTAATTAATAATACATACATTTTTAATTTCCATTGTGATTATCCCCATTTTTTGTAGATGTTAAAAGTTCTTATCACTTTTATTAATTTCTACACGCTGGTTTGGTTTGCGGATCTGCCAGTTCTCATGCAATAATTGACCAAAATTTGCCTCTTGCTGTATGTTTCATAGTTTCTATTACTGAGATATCTTTCTTAAAATCAGAACGTCGGGTGGTGGACCAATCAACCAAGAAATTTTCTGTGAAACATCCTAATACTGTCCCTCACCAGCAAGAACACTAAAGTTCCACTCTGACTCAAAGTTCAGACCAATAATTTTGCTCTCTAGTGAACCTTTGCCCTCATCAGAGTATTTTTAATAGTTAATTTTATTTGTACTACATTGCTATATTTCATATCTTAATTTATGATATAATTAATCTGTGTTAAGGTAAAGAATCCGCCTGCCAATGCAGGAGGCTTGGGTTCCATCCCTGATCTGGGAAGATCCCTTGGAGAAGGAAATTGCAACCCACTCTAGCGATCTTGAAATCCAATGGACAGAGGAGCCTGATGGGCTACAGTCCATGGGATTGCAAAGAGCTAAACATGATTTACTGCCTGAACAACAGTAATGATCTGTATTAAACAAAATCATTACCGTCATTAACATTTGGGAAGTAGAGTTAGAAGAAATATTACTTGTAAAACCCTCTACTCTATCAGTGGTAAATTATTGGTAGTTCTGAATGGATGTGTTAATGCAAATATCCAGTTTATCTGCTTTTCCATCAAATATTTAGAATATAATTGTCTTATAACTTTATAGTATCAATATGCCTATAATGGAAACATATGTTTAAAAATCTAAAAATTCTAATTAGCAATAGAATGTATACCAGAAAATTTACTTTTTTATTTTCAAATAGTGGTTCACAAAAATTGAATAGCTAATCATACATCTTTATTTGTCTAAATATGTGTTGCTGTTTTTTAATTACTTTTACATTCATATTACTCTGATCCTGGTTTATATGCATGGATTTCTGGACTCATAAAACTAAACCAGAATTTGACAAGAAATAAGTTAAAGAGCAAAGATTTCTCTAATGTCATGGTTAACTTTGCAAAATAGAAATAATCTCTTGAGCTCGGCTTGAGCTGTCATGTTGGGGGAGAGTGATTTATCTTTTCTGTCAGATGGTATGCCAGCAAAGAAATACTTCTGCCGACCTTATAATTACAGCAATCAGTGCCTACCATTCTATTTTTTAAACTAGTTTGTTGATCTCAATAGATTCCTAGAAAGAACAAATCAAAGTCCAGGGCATATTGAGATAACATTTTATATAAATCATATACAAAGGGATCCAGAAATACAAAACTATACCTATATATTTAGATTTTTACTGTATATTTCAATATATGGTTGGACTCATATGACATCTATTATTTTTACATATTATAAATGAAAATTATGTCTATTACTGGAATTACAAAATGCAAAATGCAATTCAGTAACAAAATATGAATCCATGTGAAATGATAGAAAGACCCATATTTTTATGGTTAAATGTTAGTAACATCAGCTTTTAAAATATCTCACAGGGAAAATTTTGCTCTTTTATGCTTTGCAGTATGGAAGTCTGCTGCCTCAGAAGCAGCAACAACAAAAGTAACCAGTAACTGAAATTTTAAAAAATCTAAAGAAAACAAACCTTTACCTATAACCTTCATATAGTTCATTTTTCCTCAAATAATTATATGTATAAATACAGGACCAATTTTGATTTTAATAGGCAAACCTCTTAAGCTGTCCACCTGTTTTTCCTGTTATTATTTTTGAATGCTCCATTAATACATATGTTCTTAATTTTTAGTTTTGTTTTTCCATAATTTACCCTATCTTCTTTGGAAATACACAGTCTATATATACGTCGTAAATGACAGTATGAAATAGTTTACATCTCACTCCAACTGAAGGCAGATTTGATTTCAGAGACTTTGGAAATGACTCAAAATAGAAGCACATATTAAATATCTCAGATGCTAGGATCACAGAAATAATAATATTGGGAGAAAAAGGCCACAGGACTGGAAAAGGTCAGTTTTCATTCCAATCCCAAAGAAAGGCAAGGCCAAAGAATGCTCAAAGTACCACACAATTGCACTCATCTCACATGCAAGTAAAGTAATGATCAAAATTCTTGAAGTCAGGCTTCAACAGTATGTGAACCATGAACTTCCAGATGTTCTAGCTGGATTTAGAAAAGGCAGAGGAACCAAATATCAAATTGTCAACATACACTGGATCATAGAAAAAGCAAGAGAGTTTCAGAAAAACATCTATATCTGCTTTATTGACTATGCCAAAGACTTTGACTGTGTGGATCACAACAAACTGGAAAATTCTTTGAGAGATGGGGATGGCAGACCACCTGACCTACCTCCTGAGAAATCTGTATTCAGGTCAGGAAGCAACAGTTAGAACCAGACATGGAACAACACGGGTTCCAAATTGGGAAAGGAGTACATCAAGGCTGTAGACAGTCACCCTGCTTATTTAACTTATATGCAGGGTACATCATGAGAGACGCTGGGCTGGATGAAGCACAAGCTGGACTCAAGATTGCCAGAAGAAATATCAATAACCTCAGATATGCAGCTGATGCCACCCTTATAGCAGAAAGTTAAGAAGAACTAAGGAGCCTCTTGATGAAAGTGAAAAAGGAGAGTGAAAATGTTGGCTTAAAGCCAAGCATTCAGAAAACAAAGGTCATGGCATCCGGTCCCATTAGTTCAGTTCAGTTCAGTCGCTCAGTCGTGTCTGACTCTTTGTGACCCCATGAATTGCAGCACGCCAGGCCTCCCTGTCCATCACCAACTCCCGGAGTTTACTCAAACTCATGTCCATTGAGTCAGTGATGCCATCCAGCCATCTCATCCTCTGTCGTCCCCTTCTCCTCCTGCCCCCAATCCTTCCCAGCATCAGGGTCTTTTCCAATGATTCAACTCTTCACATGAGGTGGCCAAAGTATTGGAGCTTCAGCTTCAGCATCAGTCCTTCCAATGAACACCCAGGACTGATCTCCTTTAGGATGGACTAGTTGGATCTCCTTGCAGTCCCAGGGACTCTCAAGAGTCTTCTCCAACACCACAGTTAAAAAGCATCAATTCTTTGGTGCTCAGCTTTCTTCACAGTCCAACTCTCACATCCATCCATGACCACTGGAAAAACCATAGCCTTGACCAGAAGGACCTTTGTTGGCAAAGTAATGTCTGTGCTTTTTAATATGCTATCTAGGTTGGTCATAGCTTTCCTTCCAAGCAGTAAGTGTCTTTTAATTTCATGGCTGCAGTCACCATCCGCAGTGATTTTGGAGCCAAAAAAAATAAAGTCAGCCACTGTTTCTACTGTCTCCCCATCTATTTCCCATGAGGTGATGGGACCAGATGCCATGATCTTAGTTTTCTGAATGTTAAGCTTTAAGCCAACTTTTCACTCTTCTCTTTCACTTTCATCAAGAGGCCTTTTAGTTCCTCTTCACTCTCTGCCATAAGGGTGGTATCATCTGCATATCTGAGGTTATTGATATTTCTCCCAGCAATCTTGATTCCAGCATGTGCATCTTCCAGCCCAGCATTTCTCATGATGTACTCTGCATATAAGTTAAATAAGCAGGGTGACAATATACAGCCTTGACGTACTCCTTTTCCTATTTGGAACCAGTCTGTTGTTCCATGTCCAGTTCTAACTGTTGCTTCCTGACCTGCATACAGGTTTCTCAAGAGGCAGGTCAGGTGATCTGGTATCACTTCATGACAAATAGATGGAGAAACAGTGGAAACAGTGAGAGACTTTATTATTTGGGGCTTCGAAATCATTGCAGATGGTGACTGCAGCCATGAAATAAAAAAACACTTACTCCTTGGAAGAAAAGTTGTGACCAACCTAGTCAGTCAGTCAGTTCAATTGCTCAGTCATGTTCAACTCTTTGTGACCCCATGAACCACAGCATGCCAGGCCTCCCTGTCCATCACCAACTCCCAGAGTCCACCCAAACCCATGTCTATCAAGTCGGTGATGCTATCCAACCATCTCATCCTCTGTCATCCCCTTCTTCTCCTGCCCTCAATCTTTCCCAGCATCAGAGTCTTTTCAAATGAGTCAGTCAACCTAGAGAGCATATTAAAAAGCAGAGATGATACTTTGGCAACAAATGTCTGTCTAGTCAAAGCTATGGTTTTTCCAGTAGTCATGTATGGATGTGAGAGTTGAACTATAAAGAAAGCTGAGTGCCAGAGAAATGATGCGATTGAACCGTGGTGTTGGAGTAGACTCTTGAGAGTCCCTTGGCCTGAAAGGAGATCCAATCAGTCCATCCTCAAGGAAATCAGTCCTGGGTATTCATTAGAAGGACTGATGCTGAAGCTGAAACTCCAATACTTTGGCCATCTGATGCAAAGAACTGACTCATTAGAAAATACCCTGATGCTGGGAAAGATTGAAGGTGGATGGAGAAGGGGATGACAGAGAGATGGCTGGATGGCATCACCGACTCAATGGACATGAGTTTGAATAAATTCCAGGAGTTGGTGATGGACAGGGAGGCCTGGCATGCTGCAGTCCATGAGGTCGCAAAGAGTCAGACACAACTGAGCTCTTGAACTGAACTGAGCAAGTCCTTATTTTATCCCCAGAAATTTTATGACAATTGAAAGAGGCATCAAGCAAAATTGTCTATAAGACAAAATAACTACCTATAAATGGGGAGAATATGTCTGAAGCTTATTTGCCCATACCAGAAAAAGTCTTGCAGTTGTAGCTTGAATTGCAGAAGTATACCTTTATGGGAATATACATGTATTTTGATTTAATAAGGTAACTACCATAAAGCAATGCATACACACACACAAACATACATAAACACATATATGCTTACACTTTCTTAAATTCATCTTATTGTTCAAGGATACATGAACAAAGATGTTCGAAGTAGCATCAATTGTAATAGCAAAAATTAGAATGACTCAAACGCTGACAAATAGGAAAATAGATAAAAAATTTTAATTATGAGATACTATAGTTGATCAAGGAAATCGACTAGCATAAACTATTGTGAATCTCCTAAGTGCTAAGCATAATTTTATTTATTTTTTCAACAAAAACTTTGAGTTACTATTATTATATGCCAAGCAATCTTTTAGATATTCAGGATATACCAGAGAACCAACCAACGGTTTCCCAGGTGGCATAGTGGTAAAGAAACCACTTGCCAATGCAGGAGACATAAGAGACATGGGTTCCATCCCTGGGTTGGGAAAATTCCCTGGAGAAGGGAATGGCAACTCAGTCCAGTATTCTTGCCAGGGAATTCCATGGACAAAGGAGCCTGGAGGGCTGCAGTCCATGGTGCTGCAAAGAGCGAGACATGACTGAAGCGACTCAGCACACACACAGAGAACAAACCATGCAACAACTCCTGCTTTTCTTGAGCTGTAGACCAAAATGTAGCTCCAGAGGAATAAGAAAATGTTGCTAATGAACGCAAACTTTAATTATTTTTAAATTCTTTCATTAGTGTACATATAATTATGCAAATGTGCTGTGCTTAGTCACTCAGTCACCTTTGACTCTTTGTGACCCTATGGACTGTCGCTCACCAGCCTCCCCTGTCCATGGGGTTCTCCGGGCAAGAATACGGAGTCAGTTGCCATGCTTTCCTCAATACGATCTTTCCAACACAGGGGTCCAATCCAGGTCATCCACATTGCAGGAAGATTGTTTATTGTCTGAGCCACCAAGGAAGCCCAATGATGCAAATAGTGTACATTTATTTAAAGTGTGTTTCTTGAAATGAATATATAAGATAAACCATACAAAAAAAAATTAAGACAATGAGATAAATATAATTTTTAAATATGCATTTTATTTATTACTTGCATTGACTGATATTTCTATAGTTCAGTTCAGTTCAGTCGATCAGTCGTGTTTGACTCTTTGCGACCCCATGAATCGCAGCACGTCAGGCCTCCCTGTCCATCACCAACTCCCGGAGTTTACTGAAAGTCATGTCCATTGAGTTGGTGATGCCATCCAGCCATCTCATCCTCTGTCATCCCCTGCTCCTCCTGCCCCCAATTCTTCCCAGCATCAGGGTCTTTTCCAATGAGTCAGCTCTTCACATCAGGTGGCCAAAGTATTGGAGTTTCAGCTTCAGCATCAGTCCTTCCAATGAACACCCAGGACTGATCTCCTTTAGGATGGACTGGTTGGATTTCCTTGCAGTCCAAGGGACTCTCAAGAGTCCTCTCCAACACCACAGTTCAAAAGCATCAATTTTTCGGCACTCAGCTTTCTTCACAGTCCAACTCTCATATCCATACATGACCACTGGAAAAACCATACCCTTGACTACGGATCTTTGTTGGCAAAGTAATGTCTCTGCTTTTTAATATGCTATCTAGGTTGATCATAACTTTCCTTCCAACAACACGAGAAGACTCTACACATGGACATCAGCAGATGGTCAACACCAAAATCAGAGTGATTATATTCTTTGCAGCCAAAGATGGAGAAGCTCTATACAGTCAACAAAAACAAGACCGGGAGCTGACTGTGTCTCAGATCATGAACACCTTATTGCCAAATTCAGACTTAAGCTGAAGAAAGTAGGGAAAATCACTAGACCATTCAGGTATGACCTAAACCAAATCCCTTATGACTATACAGTGGAAGTGAGAAATAGATTTAAGGGACTAGATCTGATAGACAGAGTGCCTGATGAACTATAGATGGGGGTTCATGACATTGTACAGGAGACAGGAATCAAGACCATCCCTAAGGATAATAAATGCAAAAAAGCAAAATGGCTGTCTGAGGAGGCCTTATAAATTCCTGTGAAAAGAAGAAAAGCAAAAAGCAAAGGAGAAAAGCAAAGATATTCCCATTTGAATGCAGAGTTCCAAAGAATAGCAAGGAGAGATAAGAAAGCCTTCCTCAGCGATCAATGCAAAGAAATAGAGGGAAACAACAGAATGGAAAAGACTAGAGATCTCTTCAAGAAAATTAGAGATACCAAGGGAACATTTCATGCAAAGATGGGTTCACTAAAGGACAGAAATGGTATTTTTATAGTTATGATACTATTATTAATATTATAGTGAGAGTGATAGAATTGTACATACCACAGTTTTATAACTGCTGATTAAGTACACTTTAGCCTAGTGATTCAAAGATTTGTTTATAAATTAAATCTTTCTATTTGAGTTTAATAAATATCTCTTGTTGACAATTATAACTCAGAAAATTAGGTGACTTGATTAACAAACAGGTCATACTCTAGCTTACATTAAAAACAAGTTTCCTTTACAGTTTTATTTCATATTTTATATTTATACTACAGTATATTTTAATATTTTAATTTTCATATCCACATATGCAAACACATACACATTTCTTACTCTTAACTGCATAACATTTTTACAGTGAGTTGGAAAACTATAAATTTTATCTTTTCAAGACTCTTCACCTCAGTCAGTATGAATTATCTTGGTATTGTATTTTTCCAAATTTCTTAAACACAATTAGGTTTTCAGAAAATATATTCAGATCACAATTAAAATGAATTGTAAAACAGATTATAATATATCATATGAGAAATTATATATTTATATATGAAGAAGGAGATCCAGAATATTTAATTGTTTAAATAGAATGATTATAGAAATGCACATAATGTTCTGTATTATCTGTTTTGCAAGATCTTATTTAGAAGGCATTAATTATCTAAATTGTAACAATTATAAAAATGCACTTATCTTTCTCCCAAATATGAACTTAGATAACAACTTACATGGTCTACAAAACAAATATATGCTCTTTTAAAAAGCTTTACTCATTTTAGAACATATGCGAAATCCTAATGTCTGAATAAATTGTTATGCTTATTACCTGTTTTGTTCTATTAACTGCAGTATTGCAATAGGAATAAAATATACAGTCAAGCTTAAACTAAAACCCATTAAGGATTCAATTTGCTGAGTAGTTTAATTTACCTAGAAGCATTAAGTGAATTTTGGATTAAAATCCAATTATCTTGATATTATACAGTCTTATGTAAGATTAGATTACTCTAATTCTTGATTTAAAGCTTTGAATAAAACTTCCTCTTAATAGAAAAGTGTTTGCAATATCCAACTGTAAAATCTTGAAGTTACTTTTTATTTAAGAAATTGCGTGACCTTATCTCTAGACTGAAAATTCAGGTTTAAAGAAAGGAGAATGTTTAAAAGGAGAAGCAAAAAAAAAAAAAAAAAAAGAAAAAGAAAGAAGAGAAAGCCTGCTGTTTATTCACCTCTTGCTAAGATCAAAACTCAGTAGGTACATGAAAATTATTCAAATGAAAATTACATTTTTCTTTTACATTTGTATGTAAAAGAGAGAAAAGTTATTCTGTTGGAAAATAGGATAATTAATTTAAAACACTGCTTATAACTTTAGTTTTACTAAATAGGAGTTACCTTGCATTTTAAAAGGTAAAAATAGCTAGCTTTGTGTATCAATACATAGAACTGGCTGTAGAGAGGGTGTTATCTGGAGTGGTATCACATTGCCATTCCTTTCTTCATCAACCCTTAATCTCAAGATCTTGGCAAGTGATTCAAAAGGAGACAACCATTCTATGAGGTGATGAGACAAATAAATTAAATTATGGTATAAAAGACCTCAGAAGAGCATCAGCCACTAAAAACACCACAATAGACACAATATACACACTTTTTGAATGCTAAGTCACTTCAGTCATGTCCAACTCTTTGTGACTCTATGGAGTGTAGCCTCCGCTCTCCATGGACTTCTCCAGGCAAGAATACTGGAGTGGGTTGCCCTGCCTTCCCTCCAGAGCATCTTCCCCAACCAGAGATGGAACTGCTGTCTCTTCAGTCTCCTGCATTGGCAGGCAGGTTTTTTTTTTTTCTTTACCACCAGTGTCATCTTAATAATTCATTTGTATTTTCAACAGTGAAGCTTGTTTTTTTTTAAGCTGAAAAATTATTTTTTAAGACCTGTCCTCCAAATGCAATATTATTAATAATCACAACACATCTACTCAAGTTAAAGAATTTTAAAATATTAGCTGTCTCTAAAGTTATCATCTGACACATAAGAAACAATAATTATCTCACATTGTTAACAAGAGAGAATATAAATAGAGAGTGGGTGCATGATAAGTCGCTTGTTGTGTCCAACTCTCTGCGACCCCATGGACTATAGAGCCTGCCAGGCTCCTCTGTCCATGGAAATTTCCCAGCAAGAACACTGGAGTGGGTTGCCATTTCTTATTCCAGGTAATCTTCCCAACCCATGGATCAAACCCACATCTCTTAGTCTCCTGCATTGGCAAGCCAGTTCTTTACAACTAGAACCACCTCAGTAGCTCTAAATAGAGTAGGAGTAAAAGAGTATTGGACATGTAACATTCCACGAGGAAAAAGAAACCCTGAGAGTTTATATAAGTATTTTTTAAACCAAATTAAACATGTAATGCGGATTCAGTGTCTCAAAGTTTAAAGTCTCACATCAAAATGAGATGAAATGAGATGTATACATGCTGAACTGGTAGAAGACATAAATTTTTACTCAACCCTCAATTACTTGAGGTCTCCTAAAATAAATAGCAAACATCCTCTTCCAACAACACAAGAGAAGACTCTACACATGGACATCACCAGATGGTCAACACCGAAATCAGATTGATTATATTCTTAGCAGCCAAAGATAGAGAAGCTCTGTAAAGTCAGCAAAAATAAGACCAGGAGCTGACTGTGGCTCAGATCATGAACTCCTTATTGCCAAATTCAAATTTAAATTGAAGAAAGTGGGGAAAACCACTAGACCATTAAGGTATGACCTAAATCAAATCCCTTATGATTATACAGAGGAAGTAACAAATAGATTCAAGGGATTAGATCTGATAGACAGCATGCCTGAAGAACTATGGATGGAGGTTCCTGATATTTTACAGGAGGCAGTGATAAAGACCATCCCCAAGAAAGAGAAATGCAAAAAGGTAAAATGGATGTATGAGGATAAATAGCTATGAAAAGAAGAGAAGGGAAAGGTGAAGGAGAAAAAGATATACCCTTTTGAATTCAGAGTTCCAAAGAATAGCAAGGAGAGATAAGAAAGCCTTCCTCAGTGATCAATGCAAAGAAATAGAGAAAAACAATAGGATGGGAATGACTAGAGATCTCTTCAATAAAATTAGAGATACTAAGGGAACATTTCAGGCAAAGATGGACACAATAAAGGACAGAAATGGAATGGACCTAATAGAAGCAGATGATATTAAGAAGAGGTGGCAAGAATACACAGAAGAACGGTATAAAAAAGATCTTCATGAGCCAGATAATCATGATGGTATGATCACTCACCTAGAGCCAAACATCTGGAATGTAAAGTCAAGTGGGCCTTAAGAAGCATCACTATGAACAAAGCTAGGGGAGTAATGGAATTACAGTTGAGCTATTTCAAATCCTCAAAGATGATGCTGTGAAAGTGTTGCACTCTATATGCCAGCAAATTTGGAAAGCTCAGCAGTGGCCACAGGTCTGGAAAAGGTCTGTTTTCATTCCAATCCCAAAAACAGGCAATGCCAAAGAATGTTCAAAATACTGCACAATTGCACTAATCTCACACGCTAGCAAAATAATGCTCAAAATTCTCCAAGCCAGGCTTCAACAGTAGGTAAACCATGAACTTCCAGATGTTCAAGCTGGTTTTAGAAAAGGCAGAGGAACCAAAGATCAAATTGCCAACATCTGTTAGATCATCAAAAACGAAAAGAGTTCCAGAAAAACATCTATTTGTGTTTTATTGACTATGCCAAAGCCTTTGACTGTGTGGATCACAAAAAACTGTGGAAAATTCTTGAAGAGATGGGAATACCAGACCACCTGACCTTCCTCCTGAGAAATCTGTATGCAGGTCAAGAAGTAACAGTTAGAACTGGACATGGAACAACACACCAGTTCCAAATTGGGAGAGGAGTACATCAAGACTGTATATTGTCACCCTGTTTATTTAACTTATATGCTAGTACATCACGAGAAACACTGGACTGGATGAAGCGCAAGCTGGAATCAAGATTGTCGGGAGAAATATCAATAACCTCAGATATGCAGATGCCACCACACATGGCAGAAAGTGAAGAAGAACCTAGGAGCCTCTTGATGAAAGTGAAAAAGGAGAGTGAAAATGTTGGCTTAAAACTCAACATTCAGAAAACTAAGATCATGGTATCTGGTCCCATCACTTCATGGCAAATAAATGGGGAAACAGTGGAAACAGTGACAGACTTTTTTGGGCTCCAAAATCACTGCAGATGGTGACTGCAGCCATGAAATTAAAAGACGCTTGCTCCTTGGAAGAAAAGTTACGACCAACCTAGACCACATATTATAAAACAGAGACATTACTTTGCTAACAAAGGTCCATCTAGTTAAAGCTATGGTTTTTCCAGTAGTCATGTATGCATGTGAGATTTGGACTATAAGGAAAACTGAGTGCCGAAGAACTGATGCTTTTGAACTGTGGTGTTGGAGAAGATTCTTGAGAGATCCTTGGCCTTCAAGGAGATCCAATCTGTCCATCCTAAAGGAGATCAGTCCTGACTGTACATTGGAAGGACTGATGCTGAAGCTGAAACTCCAATACTTTGGCCACCTGATGCAAAGAACTGATTCATTTGAAAAGACCGGGATGCTAGGAAAGATTGAAGGCAGGAAAAGGGGACAACAGAGGATGAGATGGTTGGATGGCATCACTGACTCAATGGACATGAGTTTTGAGTAAACTCTGGGAGTTGGTAATGGACAGGGAGGCCAGGGGTGCTGCAGTCCATGGGGTCACAAAGAGTCGGACATGACTGAGCATGTGAATTGAACTGATAATAAATAAAATCATTTATACATAAAAAGAGGTAAATATTAAACACTGGTACCAGCATTATTTTATAACATTTCTGAGAATACATTTTAAGAATAAGAGTTGGGTTATATCCTGATGAGAATATAAATTAATTCATCTAATTGCTGTCCCAGTGACAGGAAGGGTTATTTATTTTGTTTTTCTATCAAAAGAAGTTAAATAGCATTATATTATTTGGTGTTATTTTGTTTTCAACACGTTTTATAGGTTGACATAGGGCAAATTACATATTAGGCTAGAATTTAGAGAAGGCAGATGTTTAACAACAATATTCTCCTAACTTTAGGGCTTGTGATTAATTGCTTAGTCAGTCACCCGTGTCCAACTCTTTGATATCCCATGGGCTATAGTCCACCAGGTTCCTCTGTCTAGGGATTCTCCAGTCAAGTCAAATAGTGGAACTCCTAGTACACAGCATAGATTACTAATGTCCAATCTACAGATAATACAAATTACTTTTTTGGAGAAAGACTCTTAATATTAGACCTGAGTTATAAATTGTGCATTTATCATACACACATATATGGGCTTCCCTGGTAGCTTAGCTTAAAGAATCTGCCTGCAATGCAGGAGACCTCAGTTTGACTCCTTGGTCAGGAAGTTCCTCTGGAGAAGGGTTATGCTACCCACTCCAGTATTTTGGGGCTTCCCTGGTGGCTCAGATGGTAAGAATCCATCTGCGATGCAGGACACCTGGGTGTGACCCATGGGTTTGGAAGATTCCCTGGAAGAGGGCATGGCAACCCACTCCAAAATTCTTGCCTGGAGAATCCCTATGAACAGAGGATCCTGGAGGGCTACAGTCATGGGGTTACAAAGAGTGGGACACAACTGAGTGACTAAGCGCAGCATATCATACACACATTTATGCATAATCAATCAAATTATAGACGGCAAATGCCAAAACAAAAGTCTAAACTTCCAAATTACAAAGCAAACCAGGACACAACATAGTCCCTTCCTGGTCTGCCCTCACTCCAAGATTCACAAGTAAATACACACACAGATTTACCAACTATAGGGATCAACTTCATGCTTGCAAACTATAATTGCCATGAGACAACTTATTCCAACAAAAAAGTCCTTTTGCAAACAGATTTGGCTCAGATGCCACTGAGATGATAGAGATTGTACCTTGACTTGTAATTTTTTTGAAAAGTAATTTTGACAAACTTTTATACTGGTATTCTAACCATAGAGAATTTACATAATAATCACAAAATTATGTGCAATTCTAGTTACTTGACCTAATCAGCTAAGTCAACATATCCTCAATTTCTACTTACGAGGATGAAAAAAAAGTCACTGAAAATATTAAAATATTAATCTTACCTAACCACCTGACCCAACTCTTGAGAAACCTGTATGCAGGTCAGGAAGCAACAGTTAGAACTGGACATGGAACAACAGACTGGTTCCAAAGAGGAAAAGGAGTACATCAAGGCTGTATATTGTCACCCTGCTTATTGAACATATGCAGAGTACATCATGAGAAATGCTGGGCTGGAAGAAGCACAAGCTAGAATCAAGATTGCCAGGAGAAATATCAATAACCTCAGACATGCAGATGACAACACCCTTATGGCAGAAAGTGAAGAGGAACTAAAAAGCCTCTTGATGAAAGTGAAAGAGGAGAGTGAAAAAGTTGGCTTAAAGCTCAACATTCGGAAAACTAAGATCATGGCATCCGGGCCGATCACTACATGACAACTAGATAGGAAAACAATGGAAACAGTGGCTGACTTTGTTTTTTTGGGCTCCAAAATCACTGCAGATGGTGATTGCAGCCATGAAATTAAAAGATGCTTACTCCTTGGAAGGAAAGTTATGACCAACCTAGATAGCATATTAAAAAGCAGAGACATTAATCCCTGGCAAAAAATGACTGTTTAACTCAGATCCATACTGGAGATAAACTTGCTGAGGAAGTTTCCTTCATACCTAAACTCCCAGTTAGTGAACAATTAATCCACTCACTCAGAATTTAGTACAAAATAATTCTATCTCAAAATAAGCCACTGAAGCATCTGTGCAGTACACATGAAGTGGTATAAAGTGGACAAGAAATTTATTTTTATATTTTTATCATCTTCAAGCACATGACTGGATATTTTATACAAAATTTACAAGTAATCTCTATAGCATTGTGTATTCATAACTTTACGGTATTAGCTCACAGCTTTTCAAATTTACTGATTCTACTAATCAACTGACAATTTTAAACATTAAATTTCCAACTTTCCTAAAAGTATTCTTTATGTCTAATTATTGGCAGACATTTATCAGTTTTTTAAAAACATTATTCTTTAACAAAACAGTTTGTCAAGATTTCAGGGTAAGATCAAAATAAAAATTCAATCATATGTCAATTTATGCCTGCTATTGCTTCAGTCATGTCCAACACTCTGTAACCCTGTGGATTGTATCCCTCCAGGCTCCTCTGTCCATGGGGATTCTCCAGGCAAGAACACTGGAGTGGGTTGTTATGCCCCCTCCAGGGGATCTTCCCAACCCAGGGATTGAACTCATGTCTCATGTCTCCTGCATTGGCAGGTATGGTCTTTGCCACTCGTGCCACCTGGGAAACCCTCGTATGTTTATACACCGCATTTAACATTTTGATATTGAGGCAAAAAAGTGCTATTCATAAAAGTACATTCACAGCACAAAAATACAAAACATATGTGAGATTTGTGTGCTAAAAACAGGAAGGTGCTCATAGAAGAAATCAAAGGCTACCTAATTAAATGGGAAAATACAGCATTTTCATGTATTGGAAGACTTAATATTGTCAAGACATCAATTGTCCCTAAAATGATCTATAGGCTCCATGCATGTTAAGTCAAAATCTTAGCAGGGATTTTTAATATAACATGACAAGCTTATTTCAACTGTACACAATTACTTTAAAAGGAGGAATAAATGGAAGACTCACTACTTAACATACATACTTAGCTACTGTAATCATGTAACATGCATGATTTGTATGTTACATGTATATAATTAGTATATTACATGTATGTTTATGTGTGTAAATTATATTTGTATGCTGTATGGTACACAATTGTAATATACATACAAAGCTACTGTAATCATGACATTGTTATAGTAAAGAAATCATAGACTACTGATGAATGGAACACAAAAGAGACTAGAACTAAACCCAATGCAGCCAACTGATTTTTGCAAAGCTACTTTTTCAGAGGTTAAGTGTTTGTAAGAATTGTTGCTGCAATAATCAGATGCCCCTTTGCAAAAAAAAAAAAAAAATCTAAATTTTGCATCACATATAAAAATTAACTCAAATAGATCATGAGCCAAACTAAAAATTAAAACCATAAATCATATGAAATAAAACACTGGGGAAATTTGGGATCTTGGGTCAGGCAAAGGATTTTAGATTTTATCAATATAAAGAACTTCTGTTCTGTGAGTACACTATTAAGAGAATTAAAAATTAATCCACAGACTTGGGAAAATATTTGCAAATTATGTCTGAAAGAGGACTTGTATCCAGGATATATATATAAATATATAGATATAGATATAGATAGATATAGATAAACTTTCAACAAGCAAAAACCAAACAGCCCAACTACAAAACTGGATAAATAACTGGAAAGGGACACTTCACCAATGAAGAATCAGAGATGGCAAATAAGATCAGGAAAATATGTTCAGCATTCTTAGTCACTGATGCAAACTAAAAGCACAAGGGGAATTTACACCTATTAAATGGGATATGCACCTACTATAATGTCTAAAATAAGGATAGACTACCAAATATTACAGAGGCTGTCTGAAAATTTGGACTGTCATTCACTGCTGATAGAAATGTAAAACATTACAATAAACTTGGATAATAGATTAGCAATTTCTTATAAAAATAAACATATACTTTAGAAAACAACAAGCAAACCCACTCTGGTATTTAGTCAAATAAAATGAAAATCTATATTTACACACACAAAAAACTTATTAATATGAATAATGGTCATCTGAGTTAAATTCACCCTTTCCAGTCCATTTTAGTTCACTGATTCCTAAAATGTTGATGTTCACTCTTGCCATCTCCTGTTTGACCACTTCAAATTTGCCTTGATTCATGGACATAACATTCCAGGTTCCTATGCAATATTGTTCTTTACAGCATCGGACCTTGCTTCTATCGGCAATCACATCCACAACTGGGTGTAGTGTTTGTTTTGGCTCTGTCTCTTCATTCTTTTTTGGTGTTATTTCTCCACTGATCTCCAGGAGTATATTGGGCACCTACCAACCTGGGGAGTTCATCTTTCAGTGTCCTATCTTTTTGACTTTTCATAGGGTTCATGGGGTTCTCAAGGCAGGAGTATTGAAGTGATTTGCCATTCCCTTCTCCAATGGACCACATTTTGTCAGAACTCTCCACCATGACCCGTCCTCCCTGGGTGGCCCTACACAGCATGGCTTAGTTTCATTGAGTTAGGCAAGGCTGTGGTCCATGTGATTAGATTGGTTAGTCTTCTGTGATTGCGTTTATAGTCTGTCTGCCCTCTGATGCCCTCTCTCAGTGCCTACCGTCGTACTGGGGTTTCTCTTACCTTGGACGTGGGGTATCTCTTCACGGCCGCAAAGTGCAGCCGCTGCTCCTCACCTTGGACATGGGTATCTCCTCTCGGCCATTCAGCACTCCAGCGCCGGCCAACTGCCACTTGCCTCTCAACTCAAGTCTATGCCCCAACCAGTAATGCTGAAGAGGCTGAAGTTCAACAATTCTATGAAGAGTTACAACACCTTTTAGAACTAACACCCAAAAAAGATGTCCTTTTCATTATAGAGGACTGGAATGCAAAAGTAGGAAGTCAAGAAACACCTGGAGTAACAGGCAAATTCGGCCTTGGAGTACAGAATGAAGCAGGGTAAAGGTTAATAGAGTTTTGCCAAGAGAATGCACTGGTCATAGCAAACACCCTCTGCCAACACAAGAGAAGACTCTACATATGGACGTCACGAGATGGCCAACACCGAAATCAGAGTGATTATATTCTTTGCAGCCAAAGATGGAGAAGTTTTATACAGTCAGCAAAAATAAGACCAGGAGCTGACTGTGGCTCAGATCATGAACTCCTTATTGCCAAATTCAGACTTAAATTTAAGAAAGGAGGGAAAACCACTAGAATATTCATATATGACATAAATCAAATCCTTAATGATTATATAGTGGAAATGAGAAATATATTTAAGGGACTAGATCTGATAGAGTGCTGATATCAAGATTTCCAGGAGAAATATTTATAACCTCAGATATGCAGATGACACCATACATGGCAGACAGCGAAAAGAAGTAAAGAGCCTCCTGAGGAAAGTGAAAGAGGAGAGCGAAAAAGTTGGCTTAAAGCTCAACATTCAGAAAACTAAGATCATGGCATCAAGTTCCATCACTTCATGGCAAATAGATAGGGAAACATTGGAAATGGTGAGAGACTTATTTTGGGGGGATCCAAAATCACTGCAGATGGTGACTATAGCCATGAAATTAAAGGACACTTGCTCTCTGTAAGAAAAGTTTTGACCAAGCTAGACAGCATACTAAAAAGCAGAGACATTACTTTGTGAACGAAGGTCCACCTAGTCAAAGCTATGGTTTTTCCAGTAATTATGTATGGAGTGCTGAAGAATTGATGCTTTTGAACTGTGGTGTTGGAGAAGACTCTTGAGAGTCCTTTGGACTGCAAGGAGATCCAACCAGTCCATCCTAAAGGAGATCAGTCCTGGGTGTTCATCGGACGGACTGATGCTGAAGCTGAAACTCCAGTACTTTGGCCACCTGATGTGAAGAGCTGACTCCTTGGAAAAGACCAAGATGTTGGGAAAGATTGAAGGCAGTAGGAGAAAGGGACGACAGAGGATGAGACGGTTGGATGGTATCACTGACTCAATGGATATGAGTTTGAGCATGGTGTGGAGGTTGGTGATGGACAGAGAAGCCTGGGATGATACAGTTCATGGGGTCACAATGATTCAGACACAACTGAATGACTGAAGTGAACTGAATAAAGCAGTTCTATATTTGATCATAATGGTGGTTACGTGAGTATACACATTTGCCAAAATTCTTAAAGCTGCATATTCAAACTGTGAATTTACTGCATATAATTTAAAATTTTTTGATTTCAGGATATATTACAAAACAATAGTCATGAAAACAGTATGGTGCTGGTGCAAAAATAAAATATGTATCAATGGAACAGAATTGAAAGTCTAGAAATAAACCCATACACCTAAAATTTTAACAATAATACCATAAGATAAATGGAAATACCATAAAAATAAAATGACATCCTAAAACATTCTTAAAATAAATAGAATTGAATGACTAGAACAAGAAAATGGTCCATCAAACTAAAGAGGGTCTCAGTTTACTTCAACTACTTTAGATTTTGATTTATTCAGGAAGTGACAGAACAAAAGAGAATATTGTTCCTCTAACAGTATTAAAAATATGTTATCTTTTGAATATTTACATTTTATAAAGTTATTCTGGTAACAGCACTAAAAACAACAAAAATAAAAAAATAAACAAAAACTAAAGAAAATTCTATGACAATCAACTTTATGGTATTCAGAGAGCATAATTAGTATTATCCTTATTTTTTCTTTATTTTAGCCTTAATTTGGCAATATAATTTACAATTTTAATAATTTTTCATAATTTAAGCATACTTTATATGCCTAACTCAATTATATTTTCTGGCACAGAGTACAATTTAATGCTCCCTGTGTATTGTATCCCTTATTTTAATCATATTCAAAGCAATAATTTTATCTCTGACAATTTATGGCATTTTTTTCTTTCTTCCTTATGAAAACTACATGGTATTTATAACAATTTATCATAAGCTTAGTGCAATTTGTCAACAAAGAGTTGCATCATATAATGCAAGATTTTTTGTAATTATTGGAAAATATACAGGAATTTCTTGATTTTTAGATGATTGCTGATATGTCACATGATCATGATTGCTTAATTTTGTGCATATTCAGTATCTTAAGGTAAAATATACAGTACATAAGTGCTTGCTGTTAATAATATATACTTTACTTCAAAAATTTCTATTTGATAATATCATGTAAATAGTTGACTGTATTTGGAATACAGTTGACAAAGCACATGTGCTAAAAATAGAAAATCATAATATCTATCATTCCCTTGTTGAAAACGGCATAAATAAATTTTTTTGGTATGTAATTCCTTGACAGTGTATTTTTGTCAGGTGTCATTTAGTGAAGTTTAGTTTACTAAAAGACATTTTATATACTCCATGAAATAATTTAATGATACACGTATTGACTGTAATACACTAGAGTGGGCTACAAATAAAAAAGTTGGTACCGACATTCTGCATATTTTGAAATTACTATTACTCCCTTGAGATACAGGTTTTCTTGGAAATTCATTTTTCTTATCATGCTATAACCTTTCTGGGGCATTAATTTTCTCTCCAGTGCAAGAGCAACATTTCCCTGACTTTTTATAGGGGAAGGAATATTACTTAGGACATTGCTTATTTGGGGATTTCTACAGTATAAGCACATTTTAACCAGCTGTCACTGCCCCACATTCTCGAATGTATATACATTTTTAATACATCAAAAATTCAAACAATTTATGAATACTTTAGGAACTTGAAGAATAATCAAAACAGCAATTTTAAATATATTAAATATATTTTAAACTATTTAAATTACTACTTATTTTTATACATATCCTAAATTTTTACATATTTTCTTATATTTCATCTATTTTTTTAACTACACTTACTTGGAGCATACTGTTCTTTTGAGGCTGGATGAACTTGTATTCAAAGGCTTCATTTTTATTGGGTCTAGCTAACCTAAGATCATATTTTTTCAGAGATCTTAAGTTCCCAAAGAGGTTTCTTTCTTTCCAGGGGAGCCATGCTGTCTCTTGATATCCCTTAATTTTTTTTTTTTTGCTTCATGAAAATTAAAGAATTTCAGATATTTTGTGAGTTCAATCAACATTTAAGCCAGTTCCTTGATGTTAATAACTGCTTTACTTAAAACAGATTAGTGAATATCAATTACAAACTAAGAACATAAGCTGTCATATCCTCTAATCTGTCACATTTGCAGAGTGCACAATGCATTTCATTTGTGATTTACTTCACTTTTATTGGCGGCTGCTAACCCATGATGTATTATTTTACCTCTTCCTCAAGTACTCATGTTTAGTGTGGAAAGAATTGGGTTTTTTTGTGTTTCTTTTTTTTTACTATTTTCACAAGGATAACATGTATTTGAACATAGTTTTTTTATGGAGTATGTCACAGCAGGTTAGACTGTGAGCAATCAGAATATATTCACGTGTTTGTAGTTCTACTTCTGATGATGGATGTTTACTTTGACAATAAATGACAAGGTTTCCAACTTTTAAGAAACATTTTAATAGAGCAAAAAGCTTACAAATCTTTCAAAGAGCAGTTTATAAATAATAGCTATTTGTTCATATGCAACTTTATATATTAGTCACTGAATTAATTCACAATATTGAATAAATAGAGAATTGATACTTATTTTATGACAAAGAGTATATCAATGTTCCTCAAATAATTTTTTTTCTAGTTGAATCAAGTATACACCTTTGCTGAGCCTTATTCAAAAATAAAGAACAATGCTTTATTTTTTAAAAATATGTATCTCTTTAAACTGAATATATAATTATGAATATATCATTGTTCACAAAATAACCTGTTGAAATATTTGGGTATCATTTTCAATCCATCAAAATAATCAGAGTGATTATAACAATTTCCCTCACCATTCCTAACTGTCACCACAGTGGAAAACAAAGGAAAAGTCTTTAGTCCATTCAAAAACACTTTTATGAGTTATAGTTATTTCATTTTCCATGAAGTGTAGTTAGTGTGCATCAATAGAGGGAATTAAAATATCTACTGTGTACTATTTAAAAGTAGCTATGAACTTTACTATTCTGAGAAACAGCCCATTCCACTTTGTATTATAAGAACTACATTCTCATTTTCTTCATTGCATGCGGAATGACAACATAAAGACATACAGGAATAATATGGCATTATCTCTTAAAATCATAATAAAAAAACCCTAACTTTAGTTTTGAAACATTCAAGGGTATAGTAGGAAATTTTAATTTTTTTAGAATATGTGGATATCCTCTAAGTGTTAATGCTGGCAAAAATCTTTAAACAATCAAGATCAGCTCATAGTTTCTTGCAACAAAGTAGAGGGAAATATTAAAATAGTTATTTAAAAAATTAAATCAGTAATATCTAATAATATTCAGCTGTTATGTAGTAAAGGAATTCAGGCATAGATTTATCCAGATTAGAGTTTTACGAGATACTCTAATGAGGGCCATTGATGTCATGCTGATCAAACATTTAGTTGAATTATCATAAAATTGAAAAGTAGAAATACTGAGTTTGTATCCGCACACACACACCACAAAAAGCAAAACTGCCTAAAACAATAGGCTAAATAAACAAAGGTAAAGATTACTAGAATAAATGGATACACTTAGCTAAAAAAAATGTGTCAAAAAATACAAAACCCATTTGTGTATAGTGTGTGAGAGATAAGGTTTAACAAATTATCTTATAACCTATGAAGACTTGAGTCTGGTATGTGACTATAGTGGAGGTGATGGAATTCAAGCTGAGATACTTCAGATCCTAAAAGATGATGCTGTGAAAGTGCTGCACTCAATATGCCAGCACATTTGGAAACTCAGCAGTGACCACAGGACTAGAAAATTTCAGTTTTCTTTCCAATTCCAAAGAAGTACAGTGCTAAAGAATGTTCAAACTATGGTACGATTATGCTCATGCTAGCAAGGTAATGCTCAAAATCCTTCAACCTAAGCTTGAACAGTATGTGAACCAAGAAATTTCACCTGTACAAGCTGGATCTAGAAAAGGCAGGAGGAGGAACCAGAGATCAAATTGCCAATATCCATTGGATCATAAAAAAAAAGAAAAAACCTGAAAAACATCTGCTTCTATTGACTATGCTAAAGCCTTTGACTATATGAATCTCAACAAACTGCAGAAAATTGTTAAAGAGATGGGAATACCAGTCCACCTTACCTACCTCCTGAGAAACCTGTATGCAGATCAAGAAGCAACAATTAGAATCGGACATGGAAAAATAGACTGGTTCAAAATTGGGATAGGAGTATGTCAAGGCTGTATATTGCCACACTGCTTTGTTAACTTATATGCAGAGTACATCTTTGAAATGCTGGGCTGGATGAATCACTGGCTACAATCAAGATTGCCAGGAGAAATATCAATAACCTCAGATATGCAGATGACACCACCCTTATAGCAGAAAGTGAAGAGGAACTAAACAGCCTTTGATAAAGGTGAAAGAGGAGAGTGAAAAGATGGCTTAAAACTCAACATTCAAGAAACTAAGAACATGGCATTTGGTCCCATCACCTCATGGCAAATAGAAGGGGAAAAAAATGGAAACTGGGACAGACTTATTTACTTGGGCTCCAAAATCACTGCAAATGGTGACTTCAGCCATAAAATAAAAAGGCACCTCCTCCTTGGAAGAAAAACTATGACAAACCTAGACAGGGTATTAAAAAGCAGAGACATCACTTTGCCAACAAAGGTCCGTATAGTCAAAATTATGGTTTTTTCCAGTAGTCACGTAGGGATGTTAGAGTTAGACCGTAAAGAAGGCTGAGCGCCAAAGAACTGATCCTTTCTAACTGTGGTGCTGGAGAATCCCTTGTACAGCAAAGAGATCAACCAGTCAATCTTAAGAGAAATCAACCCTGAATATTCACTGGAAGGAATGATGTTGAAGCTCCAATACTTTGGCCACCAGATTCAAAGAGCTGACTCATTGGAAAAGACCCTGATGTTGTGAAAGATTGAAGGCAGGGAGAGAAGGGGATGACAGAGTTTGAGATGGTTGGATGGCATCACTGACTCAATGGACATAGCTTGAGCAAATTTCAGAAGATGGTGAAGGCAGGGAAGCCTGGCATGCTGTAGTCCATGGGGATGCAAGGAGTTTGACACGAGTTAGCAACTGAATGACAAATCAAATCAATATGAACTCTAATTCTTTATATGGAAGTAGGTGCTCTGTAACCTCTAGATCTCTCAATTGGAATATATGCCAGTCATAATTCAATGAAGGTGGAAAATTCTATGCCTGGTTTTGTTGCATGACATAAATTTTCATGTCATGATTAAATCTGCAATCTTCAGGATGAAAGAACTCAACACAGTATTAGGTTTGCTAAGATTTAAGAAGATCCATACAGCATCATAGCTCTAATAGGGCTAGTTTAGTAACTAGTTACTACACTACCAGCGCTGGTTATTTTATCTTTAATTCTAGGTTACGAGGTTGGACTGGGAAAATAAGCATATTAGGACTAGAATGAGTTTAAGTTCATATACTTTTTCCAAAATAAATCTTCTTAGGATGTATGAATTCCTGAAGAGAATTTCTTATCAAAATAAATGTATTTGTAACGGCCAAACTCTGGTTGTCCTTTGATATACATATGTGTGTGTACATGTGTATATATGATTTTGCACACCAAACCACTCAGACTTTATTGGCATACTACAATAAACATTCCTTTTTAAATCTTCTCATAGTCCCCTCAGACTCAATTCATATTTTCTGGGCTTGTTAGAGATTGGTTCCAAGCTCTGTGTTGAACTCAATCTTGCTCCAGGTGTCATGCATATCTTTCAACCTTTGGCTAATCGGGGCAAGATATTCTCAAGGCAAAAGGCACAAATTCAAGAGAACATGCCCAGTAATATATTCAATAATCAAGCATTTACTTCTCTGTTACTGATTCCATTGGCAAAAATAGACCACATGTCTAATAAAGATGATATATATGGTATATAAGTAAATACAAGTATGATGAGTGTTATAAAATATATAGAGAGGTAGAAAGGGATAGATAATTTAGGTGCAAATACTGTTCTAGGACTGGGACTGGGTATTTAGGGATGACTATTTGATTAAGTGAAGATCAAACCTGAAGGATAAAGGGTTAGTTGTATGGAGATGGAATAAAGAAACAGATTACAAGTTTTAGGTGATGGAATTGCTACTGAGAAGGCCAAAAATAGAAAGAGCATAACATTAAACAAAACCACAAATGCTAGACAGAATATTGGCAAGATAAGGGTGGAGACTAAGATGATGGAAAAAGACAGATTGGAAATTGAGGCTATTGAGTGTCCAATAGGCAACATTTGGGACTAAGGATAGAAAGATGCATTGATTTTAAAAAGAGAATTGGAATAATAAGGATTGAAATTTAAAAATCAATGTTCTGCCTCTAAAGTAGAGGCCAAAAATAGCTATGTAATTGTGGACAGTGGTGAGCAGTCTCCATAGGCTTTTAGAATAGTTTGATCAAATAATGCTTACTGGTTTGGACGGGTTATTAGCAGGATAAATGAACAAAGGTAGACTTAAATAATGGTTGCAAAACTTAAACACTAGGAGTAGGTAAAATCTATTGAGTTTTTAGTATATGTCAAACATTCTGACAAGTGTTTCATTCCTTGCCTAGGTAAAATTCACCGAATTCTTATCAAGTAATTAATCTTCTATCTCTATTTCAAGTTGAAAATCTCAAGAATACAATACATTTGTGGACAGGTGAAGGGTGAACTTCCTAACACCAACCTTCATTATATTTACCAATAGTTCATATTGACTCAGTTTCCAGAAGTACCTTCTAAAATCATGGACATCAAAGTTATTTATCAAAAGGGACTTTCTTCTAGCTACTAGTACCTCATACCACAGTTGCCCCTTCATTGACTTTAGCTCTGAATTATTTATGCCTTCATTTCAATCGTATCTCTGAAGAAGCTGCTTTATTTTGCTAAAGCAGATCTTCAATAATGGCTCTTTTTCCTTTCACTGCTTGCACCTTGAGAAGTGCTGCCCATTGATTGGTGGACTAAGAAACACAAAAGCCATTTAAACTTAAGAACTGAAAGACTGATTTTCCATAAATGCCTGATTTACTGAAGACCAAAATTCCTTCTCAATCAATGAGCATCCATCAAGAACCTCTCCCCATCCTCAGGCAATGACTTGCTGCTTGAGCTCTGGGTAGTCTCCCCTTGCTTTATACTCTTTACTCAAAACAGCTCACCCCAAACCATCAATGGACTTACCTGTAGTTTCCCACAGTTTGTATGTCCTGAACTGCAATTCCTCTTCTTTTCCCAAATAACTGTTTTTGATAATCCAAGATTACTTCATTTTATCTCTTTTTATTTCCATTTAAGTGTATATTTATTAAATTTAAAAATTTAAGATTCATGTTAACAATCTGTTCCTAAATCACAGACTTTTTCTACAATAGGCATATCTATTTATTGGCATACAAATTCAGTCATATGAATGACAGTTTACTTAGGAAATGATTTTGAATCTCATTCCATGAGAATGAATGAACCAGGTTTTCTTACTCAAAAACTAAGTTACTAGCCTTGGAAAGCACATGCTTCTAATCAACTTCACCAGGTAAACACAATTTTGCCTTCATTTTACCAACAAAGAGAAGGAACAAATTAGAGTTAGTGTAAGACTTAGTACCATGAATTGATGCATACTGATAATTATTTTTAATAATTTCTTCCCACTTAAAAATTTTCCTTGCTCCCCGCCGCCAAGGTTCCCAGCTAATGCGTACTCTGTAATTTAACTGAGGACAAGGCTAAAGAATGTCTGATTACACTAGATTTAACATTTAGAATGCTTACTTTTGTAAATAATACCAAATTACACACAAATAGATCAAGCATTAAAATAAAATTTTTGACTTACTCATCTGAGGGGTCAGAAGTAGGACTAGCTTCAGGCAGGACTCACTCCATTCCTTGGCTTAGTTCTGAGATTCTAAGTACTCTCCCCTTCACTTTTCACAGGTTGTCTTCCCTTATTGTCACTAGATGGTTGTAAGCAACAGACAGAATGCTTTATCATTCATACCCATGAGGACAAAAGGCAAAGCTCCCAATAGCTGCTAAAAACCAACCAACAAAGAAACCCTTCAGCTTATCTTTGATGGGGCAATTAACTAATTACTGAGGAAAGAACGATGTGATAACCCTTGCAAATACAGGCCTGATGTGAAGAAAAGTTTGTTACATGTTTTAACATTATTTTAATCATTTTTATTGAAATTTTTAAAAAGAGCTTATACACACACACACACACACACACACACACACTGATAAGTTACAGTGCTTTTCTATAAAGGAAGTAAAAGTTGAGGCAAAATGAGTCCCTGACTCACATAAAATTAAGTATACTCAAGGCAGTCTGCTGTTTTAAAAGTTTTTTTTTTTCCTAGAATGGGAAAAAAATTAGGATACAAAATTCTAATATCTTCTTAATTTTGTCAACTTTATAGGAGACTTCTGTCTCACTGATTCAAAGTCCTACAGGACCCATTATTCCCTCTTAAAATATATGTATATTTTAGATACTTTTTCTCTGTTAGATCACAAAATTGCTAAACTATGAGTGCATCAGTTACCTTTCACTGGCACTCAAGTTAATTTTTGAGGGATAATAACTTAGGTTACATTTCAACCTTGACTGGTGCTGGTTAGTGAGGAGTCCAGAGGAATTCAGGAGAAACATGTAAGATTTCAGATGCAATTTTATCTTGGTTGTGCTAGGTTGTAAATCAGTAATAGCCTAGTGAAGGGTCCCTGAATGAAGGACGACAGGGAAAATTAAACAAGACTCACCTAACTGTAAGCTGCCTCTGGCTCAAGTTGCCTTCGGCTTCTTCTGTGGGTGCCTTGAACCTGGAGCCGTCTGTGTTGGGAATTGCATCCCTGCAGCTATTAAGAGATATAGGTTTGCTCTTTCCATCTCTGCTTCTTCCCTCAGGAGCTTTAAGGATTCTTTGGCTTTAAGTGATGTCTGAGATTTGATTTGAAATATTACTTTTTAAAATCTTTGTGCTAATGTTGTCTCTTCTGGGTCTGACCAAAAGTTCATAGGTTAAAGCAGAGGGTTATATAACTCCCTGTTTGATTTTTTTAGCCCTAATTGAAAATTAGAATCACCTGGGAGCTTTGGAAACTCCGTTTGCCTTGGCCTGCTCTCCAGTGCTCTGCATTCATTGGTTTCAGGTGGGGTCAGAACATAATAGTTCTTAAAAGCCTTCAGGTGATTCTAATGGGCGGCCAGGTTAAGAAAGTACCCAATCCTTACAGCAGGACTTTTGAACCCTACCACTAGTGCAGTATCTAGAAATTGAGATGCTCTTTAGTTGCTCTGTTCTCCCTGGACTCCTAGAAATCTTAAGAAATTTAAGGCAAAGTGGTAATTTCTACTCATTGCAGTCTGTATTTGACCTATCAAAGTTGTTGTCACAAATTATTAAGAAGTATTCATATGGGACCTAATGAAATTTAAAAGCTTTTGCATAACAAAGGAAACTATAAGCAAGGTGAAAAGACAGCCCTCAGATTGGGAGAAAATAATAGCAAACAAAACAACAGACAAAGGATTAATCTCAAAAATATACAAGCAACTCCTGCAGCTCAATTCCAGAAAAATAAATGACCCAATCAAAAAATGGGCCAAAGAACTAAACAGACATTTCTCCAAAGAAGACATACAGATGGCTAACAAACACATGAAAAGATGCTCAACATCACTCATTATCAGAGAAATGCAAATCAAAACCACACTGAGGTACCATTACACGCCAGTCAGGATGGCTGCTATCCAAAAGTCTACAAGCAATAAATGCTGGAGAGGGTGTGGAGAAAAGGGAACCCTCTTACACTGTTGGTGGGAATGCAAACTAGTACAGCCACTATGGAGAACAGTGTGGAGATTTCTTAAAAAACTGGAAATAGAACTGCCATATGACCCAGCAATCCCACTTCTGGGCATACACACTGAGGAAACCCGATCTGAAAGAAACACGTGCACCCCAATGTTCATGGCAGCACTGTTTATAATAGCCAGGACATGGAAGCAACCTAGATGCCCATCAGCAGACGAGTGGATAAGGAAGCTATGGTACATATACACCATGGAATATTACTCAGCCATTAAAAAGAATTCATTTGAATCAGTTCTAATGAGATGGATGAAACTGAAGCCCATTATACAGAGTGAAATAAGCCAGAAAGATAAAGACCATTACAGTATACTAACACATATATATGGAATTTAGAAAGATGGTAATGATAACCCTATATGCAAAACAGAAAAAGAGACACAGATGTACAGAACAGAATTTTGGATTCTGTGGGAGAAGGCGAGGGTGGGATGTTTTGAGAGAACAGCATCGAAACATGTATACTATCTATGGTGAAACAGATCACCAGCCCAGGTTGGATGCATGAGACAAGTGCTTGGGGCTGGTGCACTGGGAAGACCCAGAGGGATCGGGTGGAGAGGGAGGTGGGAGGAAGGATCGGGACTGGGAATACATGTAAATCCATGGCTGATTAATATCAATGTATGACAAAACCACTACAACATTGTAAAGTAATTAGCCTCCAACTAATAAAAATAAATGAAAAATAAATAAATAAATTTTCAAAAACTAAAAAAAAAAAAAGAAGTATATGTAATATTAGCCTAACGAAGTCTACTTCCAACTAGATGTCTCATGGTTCTATCTGGCTCTAGATTCACACAACCAGAGCCTATCTACAAAGGTATAGTTTCTTTTTCTCCCTATGTTTGTATATTTAACCAAGATGAATAGAGAGTTTAGTGGTTGATTTTTTTCCACATAATCATATTTTATAATTTTACATGGTCCAGTATTACTGAAAATTATTTGAAATGATATTGTACAGTAAGCATTATAATGAAATTGTTCCTTTTATTAGATGCATTGTGTCCATTTTTGCTGGTACACATTTTAAAAAATGGCTGCAACATTGATTTTTTTCCTTCTGGCATACTCAAACTATATAAGCACCTTAAAAGATCCTTAAAGGATAATAACATCTATTTTCAAGTTGACTCTAGGTAAATTGAGTGTTAACATTTTATAATGTCAATTGGAAGATAGAATATAAATGACATTGTACTGTTTGTTTGATTAGTCTTATTATTCTTGTTTATCATCATGTTTGTATTTTATTTGCAAACTGGTCATTTACAAAGCTGCAAGCAAGTATTGTCTGCTTCTGTGCTTAACTAATTAACTTTTGAAGTTTTATGTTGTTTAATAAATTCCCTATTTTTATTTTTATAAATTATGTTGTCTAAAATTCCTGTTTTAACATATTTAAAAAATTTATGTTTTTCATATTCATCCTTTTCACTTTGTTAATTCTATTGAAATTTTTACTATGATATTTGGAAAGCTTTCTAAAAACTCATTGTGAGACAAAATGAGAAAAAGCTTCATTATATGTGATAGCTTATGAATTCTTTTTTTTTGCCCAACTGAATTTTTTGTTGTTGTATAATTTGAGGATGACAACCCACTCCAGTGTTCTTGCCTGGAGAATTCCATGGATAGAGGAGCCTGGCGGGCTATAGTCCATGGGGTTGCAAAGAGTTAGACTCTACTGAGTGACTAACACTTTCACTTTCATTAGATGGATCCCCAGATCATTTGATAACAGTATATTTTTCTCTCCAGTATTTTTATTTAAATTAAAAAAACAAAATTTGCCTTAGATTTAGAGCAAAAATAATAAAGTTCCTATTAATTTTTAATATTTAACATACTTTATTTATTCTTAGATATTACTTGGTCTATTTTATTTCCTAATTTTATTTCATTTTGTTGCAGGACTTTTTCTTTTAATTTTAGCCTATAAAAATAATTTTGTGCAATTATTCTTTTGAAGTAGTCAAAGATTTATTTGATCAATGATTTTAATTTTCATTTAGTGTAACAAAGGATGGAGCTAGAGAAACTTTTTTTAGAAACTGGAAATAAACTTTCTGTCAGTGTAAATATTTCTATATTGCCACAATGTCTTTAACTTTTCCTCTCTTTATGCACATTTTAGTGACAGAATGGAGGGAAACACCAGAAATTGCTATTTATACTGTAAATCTACATGCTTTTTACAGAGTTTGTCCAATAGTCACAATGTAAGCTGAAAACTCAACAACTTTCTTGATAATTTGCATAAAATACAAAATAAATTATGCCAGATTTGCACCCAAAATTTTAAAAACTCAGTTGTATATTTTTAAGGGAGAATCATTTACTCCTTAAACTCTAGCTAATAGCTCTTAACTTGTAGAATACTATTTAGGAATGATTTCATCCTGAAGAATGGAACTTGGTAACATTGAGCTAATGGATTCTTCACATGGCACTCTCTCTCTTCCTACTTAGCTTCCTAGTCATATGTCTGTCACCAAACGTCTAATTATTTATAATATGCCGCAAATATGATAAAGTTTTGCATATAAATACATAGGTAACTTTTTGTGATGTTTTACACACAATTATTAGTTACCCTATAACTAAGATCAAAAGTGGTTTCAGGAAGATGAAATCTGGAGGATTTTATTTTAAATGTGAAAGTTTCAACTATAAAACACATAAGGCCAAAGGAAGTTTTCAAAATTTTATTATGCTTATAAAGATGAAGAGATGAAATATTCAGAAAATAATTTGACATTTTCCTCTCTTATTTTAAGGGACAAACTGTGATCTCTCAATTATATGGGTGAAGTTTAATAATTTAGATGATGCAATTTTCTATGATTATTATTAAATATAAGGAGAGAAAATAAAATATAAATTAAGGCAATAAAGTTTAAATCTTAAAAATACTTTCCTCTACAAAGTTGGTAATAAAAGCTAACAGGACAAATATGGGCAAAATATAAGGTTAATCTATCATAAAAATTCCTACCTATTACAAAGTTACTTCCTATGAGCAATAAAAATTTAAACAGAGAAAAACTTTAATAGCAAAATCCTTTGATATTATTTGGAATTCTTTAGCAATAATATAATTTTTATCAGTGTCTTGGATTTCTAAAAGTTGTCAACCAGGAGGGAAAGTACATATGAATTTTATGTCTAAAATAAATGCAAATATTTAAAAATATTTTTAATTGGAGGATAATTGCTTTACAATGCTGTGTTGGTTTCTGCCAACAGCAATGTGAATCAACCCTAAGTATACATATATTCCCTCCTTCCTGAGCCTCCCTCCCAGCCCCCAACCCACCCCTCTAGGCTATCCCAGAGCACCAAGCTGAGCTCCCTGTGTTATACATAAATGCAAATATTAAGTCAGAATCAACAGACACACATTTTAAGTTTGTTTTGGCTTACCTCAGGGACTTTTTTCTTATATTTGTTCTGGTTCTGTAGAACCATCTAGCCACAATATGCTCTGATACATTTCTCCCACAAAGTTAAGCTTGTTCTGAAGGGGGAAAAAAAAAAATCTATGTTTTCTGTAATGTTTACATTAGTATGAACTGAAAGCCATTTATTATATTCATCAAAATCTTTCCTTCTATTGCATTGACATCAATTAACAGTAGACAGAGAGTTGGGAAACTCATGCATTTCATAAATGGCCATTATCAGGATTCAGAATTAATCTTTTTTTTTCCTTCTTTGGTTGCAACTCACAGCACGTGGAAATTCCCCAAACAGGGATTGAACCTATGCCACAGTGAAAACCCAGACTCTTCACCACTGAATCACCAGGGAAGCACCCAGGACTCCAAAATTATTAGTACCAGTTCATCACCTCCTCATAAGGCTAAATCAACCATATCTGATTTCATTAAATAAACTTCTCATGCTAGTTTTGGTACAATAACTAGAATTGTTAGAATTGGTAGAATAAGAGTACTTGGACATGAGTTGGCATCCAGTTAAAATTTTTAGCTGTATTTTTTGTCAGTAATGTTTACATTTCTTCATAGGTGAAAGCCAAAGGAATCAAATAGTAGCTTATATTATTTGTACACAGATATGTAAGAAAAGAGAAACAGTACATGAAACATTTTTAAGAGAATCATATTTCTTTAGAGAGAAACTAGTTATAGGGGATAATTAGTCAGCAACTCAAGTATATTTTCATGAGCTCATTCTTATTTTGGGGCAAAAGTATTCTGTGTAGTTAAAGCTTATTCTGTGATTACATTGCTTTTTGTAATGTAATGTAATGTTGCCTAACAGTATAATTAATTGGGAATTATTTTGTAGAATGTTATGTGCTTCTGCAGAAACTTTAAGGTTTTGATCAAGTACACTAGCTATACATTTCATGGATTTTCAGATTTGCCATGAAAAATATAGTATTTAAAAATCTCCTATTTCAATATAATAAGTTTTTCTGGGAATTCATAAAATATAAATGCATGCAGCATTAGGAATCTATGTGATTACCACTTCTCAATGCATATATAACTTGTTCTGCCAGCCAAAAATTGAAATAAATTAACCTCTTTAATCCTACTTGATTTGCAGGGAGCAATTGGAAGGGTATGTAGCAGAATAAAAATTAGTTTGAGATACTTAACAGTAGATCAGTATGTTGTATTATCCTAAATAATAGATTTCTGAATTTATGAATATGACATAAAATAAAAACATAGGATCATCTCTAATAAACATATCCTTAGCACTAATGGGCATAGGCAAATAGGCCTGTGTGTGTATATTCATTCACATCCCTAATGAATTAAAAGGAAGGACAACTTGTTATAAGAAATGCACAGAAGACCAAATCCCCAGTGGGCTGCTGAATATCAATCTTTCTATCTTTGCACAGGTTTTCTCTGTGACAGAGTGAAAGTATAATCCAGCTTTTTGCTAAGACAGTAAATTCATCTTTTATCAGAGAAAACTGCAATCTTTTAAAAATGTTGTTTAAGGAAATAGGAGATTTTATGAGGGGTAATTAATATGTAAATATAAAAGTCAAATACATGTGAAGGAATATAACCTCAAATTATGTGTCTTTCGAAGGAGAGACAAGATGAAGAAGGTAAGTGAGTAAGCTAACTTAAATTCATCAGGATAAAGATATTTAAGAATAAAGATTCAGATACCAGAAATTACTCACCTAGATGCAGTACCAGGTTAAAACCACAGTGCATTTTGGCAGATATAGTAGCATCCTTGGTCTCAAAAACATCTGTCAATAATCTAGCACAAATACCTGCAGTGCGAAGTCAAGTGGGCCTTAGGAAGTATCACTACAAATAAAGCTACTGAAGGTGCTGGAATTCCAGCTGAGCTAGTTTAAATCCCAAGGGATGATGCTGTTCAAATGCTGCATTCAATATGCCAGCAAATTTGGAAAACTCAGCAGTGGCCACAGGACTGGAAAAGGTCAGTTTCATTCCAATCCCAAAGAAAGGCAATGCCAAAGAATGCTCAAACTACTGCAAGATTGCACTCATCTTACAAGCTATTAAAGTAATACTCAAGCTACGTTTAAACAGTATGTGAACTGAGAACTTCCAGATGTTCATGCTGGATTTAGAAAAGGTAGAGGAAGCAGAGATGAAATTGCTAGCATCTATTGGATCATGGAAAAAGCAAGAGAATTCCAGAAAAACATCTACTTCTGCTTTGACTGTGTGGATCACAACAAACTGTGGAAAACTCTTAAAGAGGTAGGAATACCAGACTATCTTTTACCCACCTTATGAGAAATCTTTATGCAGGTCAAGAAGCAACAGTTAGAACCATACATGGAACGACGGACTGGTTCCAAATTGGGAAAGGAGTACTTCAAGGCACCTTGCTTATTTAACTTATATGCAGAGAATGTCATGCAAAATGCTGGCTGGATGAAGCACAAGCTAGAATCAAGATTGTGGTAGAAATATCAATAACCTCAGATGTGCAGATGACACCACGCTTATGGCAGAAAGCAAAGAAGAACTAAAGAGACTCTTGAAAGTGAAAGAGCAGAGTGAAAATGCTGGCTTAACTCAACATTTAAAAAACGAAGATCATGGCATCTGGTCCCATTACTTCATGGCAACTAGATGGGGAAACAGTTACAGACTTTATTTGCGTGGGATCCAAAATCACTGCAGATGGTGACTGCAGCCATGAAATTAAAATACGCTTGCTCCTTGGAAGAAAAGTTATGACTAACCTAGAGAGCATATTGAAAGCAGAGATGTTACTTTGCTGGCGAAGGTCCATCTAGTCAAAGCTATGGTTTTTCCAGTAGTAATGTATGGATGTGAGAATTGGACCATAAAGAAAGCTGAGTGCTGAAGAATTGATACTTTTGACCTGTGGTGTTGGAGAAGACTCTTGGGGGTCCCTTGGACTGCAGGGAGATCCAACCAGTCCATCCTAAAGGAGATCAGTCCTGGGTGTTCATTGCAAGGACTCATGCTGAAGCTGAAGCTCTAATACTTTTCCACTTAATGCAAAGATCTGACTCATTGGAAAAGAACCTGATGCTGGAAAAGATTGAAGGCAGGAGAAGAGGTTGAAAGAGGATGATATGGTTGGATGGCATCATGGACTCAGTGGACAGGAGTTTGAACAAGCTCCGGGATTTGAGGGTGGACCGGGAAGCCTGGCGTGCTGCAGGTCATGGGGTCGCCAAGAATTGGATTGGACTGAGTGACTGAACTTTGAACTGACCTGAATGTCTAAGTACTTCTCCCAAAACTGACTAAAGGTAAAAGAGTTAAATGGCTCTGAATTGAGACACACTCTGCATGGAGAGCCTGTTCTGTTAAGTGGACAGATATCTAGACAGATGTCAGAATATAAAATATGATTCAGGCAATAGCTGTAATTTTGGTCATTGTGGCTAGAGTTGTAAAAATGTAATGTCCATCTATTCCCTTTTCTTTCTTTTTCTGGAGGTCTTTTGAAATGGACTGATTGCATTTTCTGTTTCAATTCAGATTTGGTTTCATTTTAGCAAGGCTCAATTTGAGTGCTTGCAGTTTTCTTCAAGACTAATTAAATTGCTGAGGAAATAGATGTCTGGGTCAAATAACATAATATGCCTGGTTAACATGTGTTTTGCAGATTTTAAGCCTGGAGGAAAAACTTAAAATAAACACCAGCCCTTTAAAGATTTGGCAGTGAGATATTTGTGAGAGAAGCACTTACCTAGCATTCTAGCATCAGACCAATTCCAGATCAAAAAGAAATAGCCTTACTGCATATGTCCTTAGGTAACTCCCTTTTTAAAGGTTTCTCCAGCATTTAAATCATAGAGTTAATCACAGAGTTCAGTTACATAACTATACATTTTGCAACCCACTTATATCTGAATTTACACACCAGGAAGTTACATTAGTCAAAGTTGTATGTTTTACTGGTTCTCTACATAGTTGTTTTTATTTGAGATTGTTTTTAATGAATGAGAAGAGTTTGGTTACATCTGCTTTGAAAATATTTCAAAGTAAATGCTTATTGCAGCAATATGACATATGGCTTTCTTCTTGGACCTTGGTCATCTTTTCATGTGTGTTTTAAAGTGGATCCAAGGTAACTTGACAAGGATGGCTTCATTCCTGTTTGTGATATTACTGCGATCTACCTTTGTGCAGTGGTCAGTGGCCTTTTGTTAGTCACATGTTCTTTATAGTTTCCTCAACTTTCAAAAATGATACTGATAGTGATTGGTATTTTTTTTAATATGAGTTTACTATTATGATTTTTCCAGTAGTCATATATGGATGTGAGAGTTGGACTATAAAGAAAGCTGACATCCGAAGGATTGATGCTTTTGAACTGTGGTGTTGGAGAAGACTCTTGAGAGTCCCTTGGACTGCAAGGAGACCCAACCAGTCCATCCGACAGGAAATCAGTCCTGAATATTCATTGGAAGGACTGATGCTGAAGCTGAAGCTCCAATACTTTGGCTACCTGATGTGAAGAACTGATTCATCGGCAAAGACCCTGATGCTGGGAAAGATTGAAGGCAGGAGGAAAGGGGGACAACAGAGGATGAGATGGTTGAATGGCATCACCAACTCAATGGACATGAGTTTGAGCAAACCTCTGGAGCTGGTGATGGACAGGGAAGCCTGAGGTGTTCGACTCCATGGGGCCACGAAGAGTTGGACATAACTGAGCAACTGAACTGAACTGAAGCCTGGAATTAAAGAGCTCACTGTAATAATTTATTTTTATTGAATAATATCTGCATTGACATTTTCCATATGGATGAAAGTTATAAGGAAGAACTATATGGGGCTAGTTATTAATTTGAAACTAAGAATAATTTCCTGGGCATTGATCACAATATTATGTTACATTATGTCATGTACTATTTCTTCTTTAGACAAATGAGAGAAATATCTTTGGTTTTCAACTTATCTTTGCTTAATGAAGAATCAATGAATAAAATGAATGAATAAGTGAATTAGTAAATAAAATGAATGAATAAATCTGTTCTCAGCATCATTCAAATCCATGCCAAAAAAAAAACCTCACTGTAGTCTTCTCAAATGTAAATGATAGTAAAAAATGAGTCTCACTTTTATTATGACTTGCACTTGGTTTTTAGACTTATTTATTTTATCTTTCTTCCTCTTGTTTTTCTTCAGTCATTCAATTTTTACTTTATCAGAAATTCCACATAATACTTATACAATGTTTTTAATTTTTTCTGGATTAAATTAATAAATATTACTATGATGCTATAATGAAAGATTTCTTAATTCCACAGACACTGTGTTGCAGGGGATTCTGAATTCACATATCTGCCTTATTCGTTCAATAGAAATAATGATTCTCTTTCTCTGTCCTCATCTTAATATCTGATTTCGGTAAACAGTTTAATTTTTTCTGTATCCCACAGGACCTAACTCCATTTCAGTAATAATTGAAAATGCTATCCAATTACAATGGATAATCAGGAGGGCAGAGGGCAGAGGCATAGGGTAGATCAGCCTTAATGATTTCCCTAGTTCTGATATATTGATCTACTCCTTGAAATTTAAACCATAATAGTTTTTTTTTTTTAATCATTCATTGAAACTCCTAGATAGAAACTATGGCAGTGCTCCAAAAGCCACAAAAATGAATAGATGCAAGACATACAATTTCACTGTGATAACAGATTAGAGTTACAGGCACACCTCAGAGATACTGTGGGTTTAGTTCCAGAACACCACAATAAAGCAAATATTTCAATAAAGTGAGTCACATTACTTTTTTGATTTCCCAGTACACATCCAAGTTATATTTGTACCATACTGTAGTCTATTAAATGTGCAATAACATTATGTCTAAAAAGCATATATCCCTTAATTAAAAAATACTTTACTGCTAAGAAATTCTAACCATCATCTGAGCCTACAGGGAGTCTTAATAGTAATGTCAAAGATCACCAACCACAGATCACCAAAACACATACAATAATATTGAAAAAGTTTGAAGTATTGCAAGAATTACCAAAATGTAACCCAGAAAAAGAAACAGAGAGAACACTGTTGGAAAAATGGTGCTGATAGACTCTCTCAACACAAGGTTAATGCAAACACTCAATTTGTAAAAAACTCAAGTTGACAATTTCTGTGAGGTGCAATAAAGCTGAGCACAATAAAATAAGGTCAGTCTATTTATCTACAGTATCATTTTTATAGTACAATTGAGTTTAATCTTCTTATTATCACAAATATTCAAACATTTAGTATCTATTGTGCACCAAATCTGGAACCACACAAGACACTTGGTTTGGTTTTTCCACTAACTGCTCTAAACTTTGTAGCTTGAAGGAAGGCAACCACAATGTTGCTTTCCCTAAGAAAAAAAATCAAGTACTTTTGGAGTTATTAGTGTTTTCCAAGAAACTCTGCAATAATCATGGCACCTAGTTAGCATCTTTTCACAAATCACTAAGAGTTGCCAGTCTGGATACTTATGGGAGAAAGGCAGCTATAAAGAATAAGCAAAGTGGGGGACTAACGCTCCGCTTATACTAATGAAGGGTTTTAACACTCCACTACACCAATGGGTAGACCACCCAGACAGAAAACAATAAAGAAACACAATCCTTAAATGACACACTAGACCAGAAAGACTTAATTGATATTTATAGGATATTCCATCTGAGAGCAGAAGAATACACTTTCTTCTCAACTGCATAGAGAACATTTTCTCGGATAAGTCAGATCTTGGGAAAAGCCTAAGTAAACTTAACAAAATTGAAATCATATCAAGCACCTTTCCTAACTACAATGCTATCAGATTAAAAATCAATTACAGGGGAAAAAAACTGTAAAAAACACCAACATGTACAGGGTAAATAATATGCTACCAAATAACCAATGTATCACTGAAGAAATCAAAGAAGAAATAAAAAAATTCCTAGCAACAAATGACAACGAAAACATGATGATTGAAAATCTATGAAATGCAGCAAAAGCCATTCTTTTTTTTTTTTTTCTAGCAAAAGCCATTCTAAGATAAAGTTTACAACAATAATATCCTACCTCAAGAAACAAGAAAAATCTCAAGTAAACAACCTAACCACATACCTAAAGCAACTGAAGAAAGAACAAACACAACCCAAAGTTAATACAAGGAAAAAGATCATAAAGAGCAGAACAGAAATAAATGAATTAGAAATAAAGAAAACAATAACAGAGATCAATGAAACAGAAAGCTGGTTCTTTAAGAACATAAAATCGATAAGCCTTTAGCCAGACTGATAAAGAAAACAGAAAAAGAGGACTCAATTTAATAAAATTAGAAATAAAAAAGAAGTTGCAACTGACATTACAGAAAGATAAATAAACGTAAAATACTACCAGAAATAACTTTGTGCCAATAAAATGGACAACCTAGAAGAAATGGACAAATTCTTAGAAAAGAGCCAACTTCCAAGACAGAACCAGAAAGAAATAGAAAATATGAACAGAGGCATCATAAGTAATGACATTGAAGCTGATTAAAAATCTTCCAACAAACAGAAGTCCAGGACCAGATGCCTTCATTGGCAAATTCTCTCAAACATTTAGAGAAGAGTTAATAACTATCCTTCTCAAACTCTTCCAAAAATTGCAGAGGGAGAAACACTTCCAAGCTCATTCCATGAGGCCACCATCATCCTGATATCAAAACCAAACAAAGATATCGAAAAAAAAGAAAATCACAGACTAACATCACCTGATGTGAAGAGCTGACTCATTTGAAAAGACCCTGATGCTGGAAAAGATTGAAGGTAGGAGGAAAAGGGGACGACAGAGGATGAGATGTTTGGATGGCATCACCGACTCGCTGGACATGAGTTTGGGTAAACTCCGAAAGTTGGTGATGGACAGGGAGGCTTGGTGTGCTGCGGTTCATGGAGTCGCAAAGAGTTGGACACGACTGAGTGACTGAACTGAACTGAATATCACTGATGAACATAGACAAAAATATTCTCAACAAAATACTAGCAAATGGAATTTAACAACAGATTAAAAGGATCATACACCATGATCAAGTGGGGTTTATCCCAGGGATGCAAGGATCTTTCAATATATGCAAATCAATCAATGTGATACACTATATTAAGAAGTTAAAGAATAAAAACCAAATAACCTCAATAGATGTAGAAAAAGCTTTTGACAAAATTAAACACCCATTTTTGATAATAATTCTCCATAAAGTAGGCATAGAGGGAACCTACCTCAACATAATGGGCTTCCCAGCTGGCTCAGTGGATAAAGAATCCACCTGCAATGCAGGAGACACAGGAGATACAGGTTCAATCCATAGATCGGAAGATCCCCTGGAGAAGGGCATGGAAACCCACTCCAATATTCTTACCTGGAGATTCCCATGGACAGAGGAACCTGGCGGGCTACAGTTCATAGGGTTGCAAAGAGTCAGACACAACTGAACTGACTGATCAGGCACACATGCACCTCAACATAATAAAAGCCATTTATGAAAAGCTGAAAGCATTTTCTCTAAGATCAGAACAAGACAAAGGTGGCAAGAGTTGGCAGTTCAATATCAAAATACAAACATCCAAATAAAAAAAAAATGGGTTGAAAATTTAAGCAGACATTTCTCCAAAGAAGACTTACAGATGGTCAAAGGGCACATGAAAAGATGCTCTACATCATACATTATTAAAGAAATGAAAATTCAAACTACAATGAAGTATCATCTCATACCAGCAAGAATGGCCATCATCAAAAAATCTACAAACAATATATGCTGGAGAGGGTGTGGAGAAAAGGGAACCCACTAGCACTGTTAGTAGGAATGTAAATTGATACAGTCACTATAGAGAACAGTACGGAGGTTCCTTAAAGAGCTGGAAATAGAACTACCATGTGACCCAGCAATCCCACTCCTGGCCATATACCAGATAAAACTATAATTCAAAACTTACATGGACCCTAATGTTCATTGCAGCCCTATTTACAATAGCCAGGATATGGAAGCAACATAAATGTCCGTCAACAGAGGAATGGATAAAGAAGATGTGGTGCATATAAAGGAGAGGGTGGGACAAATTTAGAGAGCAGCACTGAAATACGTACATTACTGTGTGTAAAATAGATAGTTAGTGTGAAGGTGCTGTATAACATGGGAGCTCAGCCTGCTGCTCTCTGTGATGACCTAGAGGGGTGGAATGCGGGGATTGCGAAGGAGGCTCAAGACACAGGGTGTGCAATGTATACTTGTGACTGATTCATATTGTGCAGCAGAAACCAACACAACACTGAAGCGCAATTATCCTCCAATTAAAAGTAAATAAAATAAATTAAAAAGAAGACGTGGTATATATGCACAATGGTATATTACTCAGCCATGAGAGGTACAAAACTGTCATTTGCAGAGACGTGGATGGACCTAGAGACCATCATACAGAGTAAAGTAAGTCTGAAAGAGAGAAACAAGTATTGTATATTAATGCATGTATGTGGAATCTAAAAAATAATGTAGATGAATTTATTTGCAAAGAAGAAATAGAGACACAGACATAGCAGAAGTATGGATACCAAGGGGGTGGAGGGAGGTGGGATAAATTAGGAGATTGGGACTAACATATATACACTACTATATATAAAATATATAAATAGTGAGAACCTACTGTATAGCACAGAGAACTATACTCGGTACTCTGTGGTGACCTAAATGGAAAGGAAATCCAAAAAAGAGGAGGCATATGTGTATATATATAATATATATATATATATATATATATATACATACATACATATATATATGGTTGATTCACTTCACTGTACAGAAGAAATTAACAGTGTAAAGCAACCATACTCCAAAAAAAGGGAGCATATAAATGTATATTTAGAAGAGTAAACGAAATTGTCAACACGGTTTCAGTTCCCCAAGGTGCTCAGAAATCTTAACTCTGGTAATTTATGTCAAGAAATAAAACACATTTGAACCAAAAATCAGAAGATACTCTTAACCTTCCAAATCCTATCATGCTGTGTCACATATTCAGCCTCTTTAAGTGGAGGAGTTTAGGAATTTTTTTCTGGGATTTGTGCAAATTTTCTATTATAAAACAGTAGGTATCTCAAATGCATTGCCTAAAAATATTTAAAAGGCCACTATATTTAAATACATACACATATTTTTATGTGTACAAGTACACACCTGTGTATATATGAGTCTGCATATTTTACACTATGCAAATTGAAAGCAATATTAAATTTCTCTGCAATCTTAGTTCCTAAGCAAAGTTATTACTCATTCTGTCCTCTGGCATGATTACTGGACCATGACACATTTTCCTATTATCGACTGTGTTTGATAGTTTATTGCTGACAATAGCTATCTACTCTGCTCCACCAACCTCCCCTGATACTTTAATTACTTTCTTTTGTTACTATACACAGTTGAAACTTTTGAGATAAATAGCAATTAAAATACACAAATATGTTCAGTGGTAATCACCAGCTTTTTGTCTGACAAGACAAATAATGAGACTTCGACAGCACTAAATGAGTTTATGTTCCATTAGATTTAAATTACAATAGAAACACTTTTTCCAATGTTAGTTTAAAAAAGTTCAAATTCAAGTGAGTTCAGCAGCAACTCATCTCACTTGTGAATGATGAGAATATGCCATTATTATTGTCACAGCAAAGTGCCAAAAGTTAGGTTTTCTCAGGATCATGTGAAGTGGAAATTTGGCTGTGTCATTGGAGAAGGAAATGGCAACCCACTCCAGTGTTCTTGCCTGGAGAATCCCAGGGACAGGGCAGCCTGGTGGGCTGCCGTCTATGGGATTGCACAGAGTCGGACACGACTGAAGTGACTTAGCAGCAGCAGCAGCAGGTTTAAATAGTCAATACATTAAAATTTATCTTTATTTTATCTTTTTGGTATTTTCAGACAAATGTCTAACTCTGTAATTACAGGTTATTTTTTTTTTTTCCAGTGGGTACAGGTATTTGATATTTATTTAATAATAATTGTAGACTAATGAAAGGCATCATGAGATGCCATCATTTTGATCTTTGATGAAGAAGGGGGGCAGAGCTAATTTTAAAGCATATGTGGATATTTTTGTAATGAGATAAGGCAATTCTTGGCAAAATATGCCTCTGAAAAATACTTGACTATCATCTTGTCCTAGATTATCAACTGGGCCATCTTCCTTTCATCTCACTGTCCAATCACACCCAATCCTACCTCAGAGGCCAAACTAGATCCAGCTGTTCTGTTAAAAGTATATTAGGGACTTCCCTGGTGATCCAGTGATTGAGAATCCACCTGCCAATGCAGAGGACATGGGTTTGATCCCTGATAGGGGAGGATCCCGTGTGCCATGAAGCAACTAAGCCTATGTGCCATAGCTATTGATCCTGCACCCTAGAACCCACCTGCGACTACTGAGCCCACATACTACAGCTACTGAAGTCCAGGTGCCCTAGAACCCGTGCTCCATAAGAAGAGAGGGCACCATACTGAGAAACCCACCCACCACAACCAGAGAATAGCCAACCCCCACTCGCTGCAACTAGAGAAAGGCCATGTGTGGCAAGGAAGACCCAGCACAGCCATAAATAAATAAATAAATTAAACACACTTGCGAACATCAACTATTTCCTTATTTTTGTCTATTATTTAACCATTTGTTTCTACATTGTGTATATGTTTGAAGATATATCATTGTTTTCAAGCTTTATGTCAAATTCTTATGTTTATTTCATACGTATGTGATTTATCCTCTCCATAGGAATACATATTTTTGGCCATGACTGAATGAAAAATTCTCTGTTTTAGAACAATTATTTAATGTATTATCCATGGTGTGTATGCAGAAATGGTTATCAGTTTGATATTTTTGTGAGGGAGATGAGTGATGAATTTTAAAACATGAATAAATTGCATAGGAGAAGGATGGATCATTCTTTACATGTAGAATGTCAAGTGTATTTATCAGATCAATATATATCTAGTTTGATCAATCAATTTACTAAGCTGAAACCAGGAAATTTAGCAGTACAATATTCAGAGAAGCACCAAAGTAATAAATGCACAATAAAAACACCCTGTGTTCAATACAATAGGGCTGAGAATATAGTGCTATGGAAACATATAGAAAAAGATCTTTGTGAAAGTTATTCCTTACTATCTTTTTGAGGGTCAGTGAAAAAAGACTGAAGTGTGAGATAGTGATTTTGAAAGAATATATTTTTCCCTTACTACCGTATTTATTACATCCACCTCCAATTTTGAAATTCTTATATTTCCAGATAATGGAACTTTCTTGAGCCTTTTTTAATGAGCAATGACTCTGTTCTGAGTGATACATATACATATATATATATATATATGTATGTATGTATATATATAAAAGTATTTTACCTTTATTTCAACCCCATGAGATAGTTGCTAATAGTATCTTCAATTTAAAGATGATACTGATGCACAAATGTAGAATGACTTGTACATGGCCATAGTCTAAAGATATGATGGAGTCCCAATTGGAAACCAGTCAATCAGACACCAGAGGCTGCCTCATAATGTCTACATATCTTTCCTATTCTCCTTTTACTTTGCTTGCTATGTTTCATTGCTCTGGGTGCATAGCATAGATTTCTGTTTCCATTTATCAATGGTAAGCTTATCCCATGTTGTACAACTTCACTTCTGGGGGAATTTATTCATGAGTGATTCTACCCTCAGCATTTCCTACCGACTTGCCTTACAATGTTATTACTTTGAATTCCAATGAGCTAGAGAAGCTAAAGATGGAATGCAGAGAATGGGGTATAAATTACCATTCTGGGTCAGGAAATTCTATCACACTTTTTCCAGTCACTCAGGCTAACATGTTCCCCAAATCTCTAGCTAATAATATTCTGTTAATCACTCACTATCAATTTTCTTTCCTATTTTGTATCCTTTCTTCTTGTCAACAGTTTTACTCAGGTCATTCTAAGTTTTTTTGTTCCATTAGACTTTTTCCTAAAGGAAAACTGATGCAGCATCACTTTTTACACTGTACTTAGAGTGTACTTATCTTTTTTAATTTGTGTATCTTTAAATTGGAAATGTGTACCTTTTGACCACCTTCATCATATTTTCCCTCCCTCCATCCCCTGCCTGTGGTACCCTGAAATTTCTTATCTCTTTTCTATCAGTTTGTTTGTTTTTGAAGTGTAGTTGACCTACAACACAATGTTAGTTCCTATGGAGCTGGTGATGGACAGGGAGGGCTGGCATGCTGCCTCTTGGGGTTGCAAGAGTCAGACATGACTGAGCAACTGAACTGAACTGAACTGATTACAAAATATTGTGATTTGATATATTTCTATGCATTTCAAAATGACTACCATAATAAGTCTAGATATCACCTTTAACCAATTACCGGTTTACTTTTCCAAAATAGCAGTCTTGAATAATACAAATATATCAGTCTTTTTATAATATTTCAAGTTTCAAATGTCCTAAAAATCAATCCTGACAGCCTTAGTCTGAAAAGGCGCCTCCTTATGTGCTGAATTAGTTCTGCATTATTACTGACCAACTCTTGCTTTGAGGGACATCCTGGGTGGCGCAGCGGTAAAGAATCTGCCTGTCCATGCAGGAGACACAAGTGACACAGATTCGACCCCTGGGTGGGGAAGATCCCCTGGAGTAGGAAATGGCAACGCACTCCAGGATTCTTGCCTGGAAAATTCCGTGGTCAGAGAATCCTGGAGGGCTGCACTGCGTGGGATCACAAAGAGTTGGACACGACTGAGTCCAACACAGCACAGGACAGCACACGCCTTCATATCTGCGCGTGTTACTCACACATCTGCCCAGAAATTTCAAGTTCACTCTACCATTCACTTTTACTCATACAGTGTCCTCTCCCTGGAAAGCTAGGTTCTATTCTCTCCCCTCACTGACTTACTTTCTAAGCATGCCCTTGGACCATTATAAAACCTGAAATGATGGTACACAGTCATCTTCTTTCTAAAGTCTTTGTCTAAAGTTTCGTCCAGTTATTTGTCAGTCATCATGGAATACTATTTTGCTTCCCCCCGCCATCTTTGTCCTATCACAAGCAGTACATTTTATTTTTGTAATTTTATAATACAAATACAGGTATTTGTAGCTCCATTGTCTAGCAAAGAGCTTTTAAAATAGTAGTTTCTCAAATAAGAAATCACTGATACAGAGTAATTCAGAAAATCCAGTTGGAAAATATAAATAACTATAAACATACTCACTAAGAATGCTTGAAATTATATCTAATTAATGTATTTCAAATAGTATTTCAAACAAATAAATAGCTAGATATATAAATTTCTTGAAGGTGACATTAAAATACTGATTTTAAAATGTGATTATCTTGCAAGAAAATTTTGCTGTTCCCAAGTTTTGATCCACAACTAATAAACCATAAATATATATTTTAAGTGTGTTAAGTGAATCAACTAAAAGAATATAAAAAGAGAAGATGCCTCACAAAGCATGATCTCAGGGGGGGGAAATGCCAATGATTTTCTTTTCCAAGGTGACTTAAAACAGGGTTGAATAGGGTTTTTCATATTAACATTTATTTTAAAAATTTGTTAGGTTTTCATTTTTTAAAAATTCAAACAGTTTGGTCATTCTGTGGGTGAAACTAGTACTGTTTTATGGACTATACTTTCAGAATATTTAAATAAACATTTTTAACAAAGCAAAATACTTGATAAAGAAAATTCCACTTTAATAAAATCTAACTACTAGAAAGGCAATTTTTTTCTACAGATTGTCTTGCATGTGTTATAAGATACTAATCTTAAATGAACATGGATCTTTCAATTAGAGCACCAGACTTTGAATTCTTCCTCTTTACTCACTTTATGTGAACTTTGATCTATCATGTAATCTATCTGAAGCTCAGTTTTGTAAACTACATTGTGAAAATTTGGTTATTGACAGTTTGGGGTGATGGGTAGAAATAACAGAGATAATGAATGTAAAAACATAGTTGCTGCCGCTACTAAGTCGCTTCAGTTGTGTCTGACTCTGTGCGACCCCATAGATGGCAGCCCACCAGGCTTCTCTGTCCACGGGACTCTCTAGGCAAGAATACTGGAGTGGGTTGACATTTCCTTCTCCAAAAACGTAGAATACCTGGCAAAATACTTATCAACAAATACCAATTGAAACTGAATTTTAAAAAGCAAAGGATTTAATTAAGAAAGATACTTCACTATACATTTAGTTTATTCTTCTATGCGCTCTATCATCCAAAAAATCAGTTATAATTGAAAATGAGATATTGACCCTCTGATAGAGTAAATCCATGAAATACAGAAGAGTTATGATTTTTAACACAAATGATGGCATAATAACCATGATGGCATGGTGGACTTGTCATGGGACATTTTTATTAATGTGTTAATAAATGGTTTGTCAGATAATCACCTGTTGTAAAAAAGATCAAAAAAAGATCAAAAGCTACCAAAACTAGCTATGCAAAATTTAAAACATTTAACTTTATTTCCCTATGTCAGATGGCATGACAGGGGACTATTCTTCTTAACTTTACATGATCAATATGGAAAGTACTTTACTGAAATAAATAAAACATGTTAAAACCTAATAAAGCATGTTTTTACAAAGGTTGCATGTGGTCAATGCAACTATCATATATATATATACACACGGTATGTTGTTGTTGTTTAGTCCCTAGGTTGTCTCCAACTCTTTTGTAAGCCCATGGACTGTAGTCTGTCCAGATCCTATGTCTATGGGACCTCCCAGAGGAGAATATTGGAGGGGGTTGCCACCTGGCTCACTGGTAAAGAATCTGCCTGTAATGCAGGAGATGCAGAGGACAGGGGTTCAATCCCTGGGTCCTGAAGATCCCCTGGAGAAGGAAATGGCAACCCACTCCAATATTCTTGCCTGGAGAATCCCATGGACTGAGGAGTCTGATGGGCTAGAGGCCACAGGGTTGCAAAGACTCAGACATGACTGATGCAACTGAGCATACATATTTATATGCATACACTAGAAATAAAAAGATATCTGTATGTATAAAGAAATAATATATATATAAAGATATCCATATGTATGTCTAATACACAAATTATACCCTAAACCACACTATGTATTTTTTCAGAAAAATTATAAATTATGAGACATTGAGCACCATATTTCCAAGACTCAAAATCATTCCTTCAAGTAAGTTTATGCATAAAGTAATCAAAATGTATGTCAAAATTGAAATACATTGGTCTTAAATTTCCTCTATCCACAAATCTATAATGCCACAAATCCCAATAATTAGATTCTAGTCCATGTATCTTACAATATCTTCCACTAACTTCTTCAAATTCTATTAGATTAATAAATAATGAGAATTCAGGCATACGTTGACATAGAATTTTCTCTTGGTTCCAATCAACTACACAGTATATAGTTACATTAAGCTTGCTTTTACCAAGAGTAAAGGAATCTAATTTAACATATGACCTAATCAATAGACATGGGGTTTCCCTGGTGGCTCAGTGGTAAAAACTCCACCTGTCAATGTAGGACACACAGGTTTACTCCCTGGGTTGGGAAGATCCCCTGGAGAAAGATTGCAACCCCTTCCAGTATTCTTGCCTGGAAAATCCCATGGACAGAGGAGGCTGAGGGACTACAGTATATGGGGTTACAAAAAGAGTCAAACTGGACTTGACTAAACAAAAGCAATATCAATCAATAGACATCAATGGAACAATTACCAATATGGAAAATCTGTCTGGAAAATATCAGGATAATACAGGAACACTTTTATTGGCTTGTATAGGAATATTAAGCAGATTTCTTTTTTTTTTTTTTTTTTTGGGTTTTGTCATACATTGATATGAATCAGCTATGGATTTACACGTATTCCCCATCCCGATCCCCGCTCCCACCTCCCTCTCCACCCGATTCCTCTGGGTCTTCCCAGTGCACCAGGCCGGAGCACTTGTCTCATGCATCCCACCTGGGCTGGTGATCTGTTTCACCATATTTAAGACCTAAAATGTCTAAATTCACTCATATATTCCATTGTTGGTCTAAAAGTGACTCTCAGATGAGGTTAGACTGATGAGTATGCAGCTAGGATTCTGAAGACTGTTCAACAAACAAAGTTTCCTCAATCTATATGATCCAGGATATGTGTAGCTTCTGAAGCTAGGGGATCAGTTAGGGGATTATTAATATGTCAAGCCATTATGGTATAAATTATGGTATTAATTTATGATTAATATACTATACTTGATATAATACCCTGCGGCTACCATCTTGAAATCTTAACAGCTTTTGAACAGGGGCTACATTTTTATCCTGCAATGTCCCACTTGAATTATATATGCTTCCCTGCTTCTTAATTTTGTAGCTCAAAAGTAAAATACTATATTTGGCACAGCTTTAATTTTTAAGGCTGGCTTGAGATAACGATTAATTTATAATCTTCCTTCAAGAAAAAATATACTGGTGGAAAGTTGTGAAATATTAATCATTAATTAGTTTTGTACCATAGGTCTTATGGAACAAAAATAATTAGTGACTAATCCATCAGAGACTACAGTGTATATGGGAAGTAATTTCATATGCAGGATCTCAAGCACTTTTGCATATTTTGATTTTACTGAAGCTCAGAAACATTCATTTTAGGAAAGAATAAATGAGGGTGTATGTATAGAGATAGCCACTTCACAAAATGCAAGCCTTTTTTCTTTTTTTTTTTTAACCACAGGAAGAATTTTATAATTGCGCATTGTTCCAAATTTTGAATATTGAAGGCATTTCCTACTCTGTGTCTTTCTTACACCAAATAGTGCTCACACCATGCACATCTTTTTATGTCCTAATTGAAGCTATACTCTAGAGGAAGAAAATGACTGGAAACTCTTCTTTTATAGAGGCAGAGCCTATAAAGCAAAGTGCTTTGATAAAATGGAAATACTGAAAATGCACATACAATGCTCTGCTAGTCTTAAGCAAATAGATCTTAAAAATAGGAAGAATGGCAGTATTTATTTTATCCATATTTTTTTAGTACCAGGAAAAGACAACACCAACTTTAAAAATCCGAAGGCTACGTTTGCATGAATTCTGCCCAGGACTTTCTTCTTTTGTGTTTTTGCCATGTGCATTTCATTTAGAAGCACTGATTGCCATATGTTTTTGATTCATTTACACTCAGCTCATAAAAGTACTGTGTTTTAGGAGGTATTTGATGTTCACAGAATTTCTGAACATATATATAAGCCATTTTATTTAAACTAGGAAGTTATATTTTGCTAGCATGTGAAATGAAATATCAAATGGTTCATATTTGAAAAATCTCATAAATCTCTGAATGTATCTCACACACACACACACATATATAGCAGAATGACTTTGTAAATATATTTACTTTCTTTTGTCTGTGAATTTGTTTACGTATTCCTAGTGAAGTAGAGAATTGAAGAAGTTTACAAAGTTCAAGTTTAAGGCTTAGTTTTTTTTTTTTAACTGAATTATACAGTAAATTCATTTCTTTTTTTTTAGTGTTTATATTATATTTAACCCAAATTTCATCTAGATTCTATTCAAGTTGTGTGTAAACAGTCTTCTATTTTTATAGCATAATTTATATTTTTGAAAATAAGAAATGAATGTAAACTTTTAAATTCACCTTGATTGGTTTTGTGATAAATGAAAACCCCAGAAAACTAAAGCACGTGCCTATGTGTGCCTGTGCTTAGTCGGTCAGTCATGTTCGACTCTTTGTGAAACCATGAACTGTAGACTACCAGGTTCCTCTGTCCATGGAATTTTCCAGGCAAGTATACTGGAGTGGTTTACCATTTCCTCCTCCTACAGGGGATCTTCCTGTCCCAAGGATTGAACCTGTCTCTTGGGTCCTCTGCATAAATAAGCAGATTCTTGACCACCATGCCACCTGGGAAACCTAAAGCATGTAACTTAGGAAATATTACATGCATTTGGGGATACCTTTTTCCATTCATTATTTCTTCCAAATTGTTTTACCAAGTGACTTGTCTGATTCATCATTGAGTTTTAATTATCTCAAGTTTAGATAAGCAATTCAGAACGCTTCATAAACAAATGTACACCCGGATATTTACCCTGCAGTTTCAGGTAATCAAATAAGAACCCAAAGTACACTGGTTTCCACTTGCCAGAGAAAAACATAAACACAAAGTAACTGGGATAAATGAGATTGGGAACTGTTTGTTTTTTGTCATATTCATTTCTCAAATAGTAAAGGATACACTTATTTTGCTTTTTTTTTTTTTACTTTCTGCTCCAAGATCAATTCATTCTAATCCCTCAAGTCTTTGATTGTTTTCTTTTATGACTTAACAAAATCAACAGTTCTCTGAATAGTAGGATTCAGTGATGGCATAAAATTAGCACGATTTAACAAATATACCTCTTACAGGCTCCTCACCTTTGGGTAGATATTTTTCTGAATAGTTATACAGTTATTCAAAAGCAACTAATTGGAGAGAATGTACATTAACTCAAAAGAGAAAAAAGTTTTTTTTAAAGGATTATTTCTGGGTAATACATATTATGTATATTACACTTATAATATTAAGATCCTCACATGCAATTGCTTGCTTTTCTGTTTGTTTTTTACTAGAATTCTTTTTTTTTTTTTTTTGCTTTGTTTTTAATAGTGGTTGTTCTGTATATTACAGTACACATGTTTTAATTATCAAGTTAGGGTCATTATTATAACAGTTTAAAATTCAAGAGACTCATCATATCAAAGTGCCTTTTTCCATCCACCATCCTTTTTGACCTCTGTTGTTTCTAATCAGAGGTCCATCAACCCATGTATTATGGGATGATAAAATCACCTTCCAATAATTTACCTTATTTTCCCTGATTGTGTCTAGGGTTTTACCTTTATATATATATATATAAAATATATGTGTATATGTATATATACACATATTAAAAAATATACACATATTTTTTAAGTTTGTCAATAAGGTTTCTAGATTGCTGTTATCTATACAAATTCTGCTTGGGTGTGATCTGCTTGAATTTATGTTTACAGTTTATATTTTTCATTGAATTTCTGACATCCCATTCATTAGTCATTCATATACATATATGTATTTACTAAAATTACACACACATATCGTTTTCTCTTTTGGGGACTCCAGTTACATAATTGTTACCCCTCTTGATAATTTCCCTACAGTTCATTAATCTATTCTTTTTTTATTTTTTCTTTTAAATCTGGCCATCTTTTTTTTCTGCTCTCTTTTCTTCATTTGGGTTATTCATTTTGCTATCTGTTCAAAGACACTGATTATTTCTTATGCAGTCTCCAGTTTCTGTTAATTTTTACTTTGTGCACTTTTCATATCAGATATTGTATGTTGAGTTCTACAGTTTATACTTGGTTTCTATTTTTCTACAATGAATTTCCTTAGTTTCAATTTAGACCAACTTTTTGCTTTAAATTCATGAGTAAATTGACAAAAGATATTATGATGATCTTGTCTGCTATTTCCTAAATTTGGCTCATAGTGAGGTCTTTTCCACTTAAAAAAATAATACACATTTTTCTCCTAGGGATGTCTACTAATTCTTTAATTTATGCTGTGTAATAGAGGTAATGAGCCTCCCATGTGGCTCAGTGGTAAATAATCCACCTGCTAATGTGGGAGACTCAGGTTCTATCCCTGGGTCAGGAAGATCCCCTGCAGTGGGAAATGGCAACCCACTTCCCTATACTTGCTGGGATAATCCCAGGGACAGAGAGTCTGGAGGCTAAAGTTCATGGGGTCACGAAAGAGTGGGACATGACTTAGAGATTAAATAACAACAACAGGAATGATACATTGTAAAAAAAAAAATCTTAATTATATTGTTATTCTTTAAAAGTTGCTGAGTTTGACTTCTAGACAGTCAAATTACCAACAGAGTTTGATTTTGATAGCAAGACGATGCTACAGGGTATGCTATATCTATAATGTACTGACATTGAAAATATCCTCTAACATAAATTTTTGGTGAACTTTTTACAATCCCAGCTTTTGTCTTTCCACTCAAAAACTACAGATGATGTTTATCAGGCTGACTTCACAGTAATGGGGGAAGTTGCTCTTCTGCTACAGTTACTCTTTGTGGTATAAATTTTATTTCTGTTGCTATTTTTATTCTTTAAATAATGCAAAAATTGATATACATACATTATTTCTTAGAGATATGTGCTTATTTAATTACATAACATTTTCACTGAAGTGGATTTTTATGCATTTAACTAATCTGAGAAATGCATAAAACATGAAAAAATATTGCTTTTTCAAAAACAATAACATTCCTTTGGGGGTATTATTTTATTAAAAATAAACAAGAATTAAAATAACACATATCAAAAATACAATATTGCTTTTATCATGAGTTTCGCCTCCATAGACCACATACATAAAGAAAATAAATTGCAACTGCAATCTTTCAAAACTATAGTCATATTTTATAATACTTTGCTGTTATTAGAGACATGAGCTCATTAACTTTTAAATTAGTTTATGATTCAAAATAAAATGTGTGCTCTTTTTGAAGAAATGGAAGTTCAGTAATTGAATGCAAACATAGACATGTCATGATGCAACTACATATTAGATATAGTAAAATTTTAGAGACGTGGATCCTTTATTCTTCAAGAAAAAGTTTAATTATTAAAACAGATACTTAAAGGAATTAATTTTAGGATTTTAAATATATATTGATTGCAAATAGTTTAATAACTTTAATTTTTTATTTTTGATCTCCATGTTTATGTGAAATCTTGGCCTTAGTTTCTGATCTTATTCTGTATACAGGCTTCTAAGAACTAAAAAAACTGAGAAAAATCCAGTTTACTTGTTCACATACATAAATTTTAAGAGATGCTGACAATTTTTTAAATTAAATATCATTTTCTAGCTAAAACATCATACATAGAACAAAAAAACAAGGACAAACTCTATCCTCAAAATAAAATATTCTATCCAAGTGCATTGGAAAAATGTTCATCACAGAAAATTTGAGTTCTCATAGATCAGTCTTTCTCTCATGGAGTACAGTCTACTGTATATGAAATTCAGGCCCATCTATGTTTCTTTCATCAGACATGGGGGACAAGGGAAACTGATGTGAATATGATATTCATGCTGCCGGCTGGACTATAATAATCCTTCGTGTCTACCTCAGGAGTTTCTGTCTTCTGCCAGCATCCATGAAACTGTGGCAAGTTAACTTGTTTGGTTTTAGGCAGGAAAAAAAAAAAAAAAAATATATATATATATATATATATATATACATGTATATATATATATATATATATGTGTGTGTGTGTGTGTGTGTGTATCTCTCACCTGTCACAGTTCTGGACGATATATAGTAAGCTCTTGCCGTTTAATGTGAAATATGTTATATACTGGAAAAATGTGTTATGCATATATTACAACTATCACAGTCCAGTAAGTTGAGTAAGGCAAAAAAAAAAAAGAGAGATCCATTGACTAAAGAGCCTCTTGATGAAAGTGAAAGAGGAGAGTGAAAAAGTTGACTTAAAGCTCAACATTCAGAAAACTAAGATCATGGCAGTCAGTCCCATTACATGATGGCAAATAGATTGGGAAACTGTGGAAACAGTGGCAGGCTTTACTTTTTTGGGCTCCAAAATCACTGCAGATGGTGACTGCAGCCGTGAAATTAAAAGATGTTTACTCCTTGGAAGGAAAGTTATGACTAACCTAGACAGTATATTCAAAAGCAGAGACATTACTTTGCCAACAAAGGTCCGTCTAGTCAAGGCTATGGTTTTTCCAGTGGTCATGTATGGATGTGAGAGTTGGACTGTGAAGAAAGCTGAGTTCCGAAGAATTGATGCTTTTGAACTGTGGTGTTGGAGAAGACTCTTGAGAGTCCCTTGGACTGCAAGGAGATCCAACCAGTCCATCCTAAAGGAGATCAGTCCTGGGTGTTCATTGGAAGGACTGATGCTGAAGCTGAAAGTCCAATACTTTAGCCACCTGATGCAAAGAGCTGACTCATTTGAAAAGACCCTGATGCTGGGAAAGATTGAGGGCAGGAGGAGAAGGGAATGAAAGGATGAGGTGGTTGGATGGCATCACCGACTCAATGGACATGAGTTTGGATAAACTCTGGGAGTTGGTGATGGACAGGGAGGCCTGGCGTGCCGAAGTCCATGGGGTGGCAAAGAGTCGGACACGACTGAGAGACTGAACTGAACTGAAAAATGTATTGTTATTAATGCTATGAATGAAGCAAGACAAATTCTGAGACAGAAAATCAGGGCATATGTGAGGATGAGAGCTTATGAAAGATTGTCAGGGATGACTCTCTAAGAAACAGACTTGGAAGGTCAAAAGATGAATTTTAAAAAGAACCTAGTCATCTGAAGAGTGGATTGAGAGCAACACAAGAGGAATTATCACATGTAGTATTTCAAACGGAAACACTGCTGTATGCTATAGAAACATATAGATGGAAGTCTAGATAGAATATAGTGAACAAGGTGAAAAAAAAAGTGGGACAAGCATTGACTGGATTGAGGTGTTAAAGAAAAAAATAATTCTCTCATTTTTAAAAAATGGTAAGAAAGACTTTTTAAAAGACTTTTGCAATAGAATTATTGCAAAACCTCTAAAAGAGTTTGCATTCAACTCTCAGTATGTTAATGGCAACTGAGGGCTTATAGCCAAGGAGCAGAGTGAGGGAGTCAGTGGATGGAAAATCATTAAGAGAACAAATCAGGGGTAGGAGAAATCTTGCTAAGCTCACCTAATGAGAGTATTGATATAAAACACCAAAACGATGAGGAACTTGATCAGATAAAGGTAAAGGACATTTTCACTAAACTCACTTAGCAGAGTTATTGCTCAAGTTAAGCTAGGTGGATGGAAGACAAGATGCATGGAGAGAAGGTATTCAGAGACCAGGTGTAGTACACAAGAGACCTCAGAAGAAATTCAGTCAAGGGGAGAGTCTGTCAGTGGGGCAGGGTGTGGATCATGAAGAAACTTTTAGGCCACAGAGAATAATTTACATTCTACTCAAAATGTGGATGGTAGCCATTGATACATCTTTAGCAAAAGAAGTACAAGATCAATGTTTTGTTTTGTTTTTTAAGTATACTTATTTATTTTTGGTTGTGCTGGGTCTTTGATGCTGTGTAATGTCTTTCTGTAGTTTGTGTGTGTGGGCTTCTCCTTGTGGTGCTTCTCTTGTTTTGGAGTACAGGCCCTAGAGCAAACGGGCTTCAGGAATTGCGTGTGGGGTTCAGTAGTTGCAGCTCGCAGGCTCTAGAGCATGGACTCAGTAGTTGTGGTTAATGAGCTTAGTTCCTCGACAGCATATGGGATCTTCCCAGACCAGGAATCAAACCCATGTCCCCTGAATTGGCAGGTGGATTCTTAACAACTGGAACACCAGGAAAGTCCCAAGATCATCTTTATCCAAGGGGATGACTTGTGCTCTATGTAAAATGGCAGGACTTCATATAGGTGATATTTAGACCTAACTATCAAAGTATCAAACTAAACTATCAAAACTTAACTATTTTTATGATTTTTTTATAAAAGTTACACCAACAAATACCTTTCCTATTTCTTTTTTATAAAAGTTAAAATATAAAGTGGAAACTATATTGAATATTTATCATCTAAGTGTTCATGTTTATACCTTTCCATTATGTCACAGAAATATGTTCTTTTGATTTTGAAAGTTGCAAAATCAATGACTGACATTACTATATATTTAGTTTAAAATAGGAAAAAAAATAAATTATCCAAATATAATTCAGAAAGTCATATTGTTAAACAAATTTGTATGGACATCTATTAAGTGCCCAAGTAAATTTATGTACTGTCATTTTTGGTACAGCAAAATGAATTCAAGTAAAATAACTATCCTAATTATGTAATCTAATTAGCATGATGATGAAATTGAAAATTCCTCACTGACATATTGTGTATATAAATAGTGATCTTGCTTTAGGGTAATAGAAGTAGCCAGACACTAGATTTATGACCTGTGTGATGGAACAGACTCTAAGAAGCAATCCCATACAATTTCATAATAGTACAATTACTACTACATCAATATAGGCATAAGAAATGATTTTTCTCCTCATTGAATTTATTCAAAAAGCTTGAGATAAATGTATGATTTAATTCAAAAATTTCAAGTGTATTTGAAGGCAGGAGAAAGGCTATTTCATTATTCAGTTACCTTGAAACACTGAAGGAGTTTGATGAGTAAGGAGAGGAATAAGTAATATTACCATACATGACATGCCATGGAATTATTCTTTTAAGCATCAGAATTATTAACGGAATTTATAGTGAAACATCTACACCAGCAGGGATACATTACAAGTAAACAAAAGAGAAGATATGAAATTCAATTTTCCTGTCTAATTTGTTTTATGTATAAATTGATGTTGATTTTGACTATTTCTTTTTTAATATTCCAGCACTCAGGGGATGGAAGGCATTGGATTGGGAAGAGTGTTTTTTTATTTTTAACCCTTCAAAACACATGAAGTTTACTACTTCGTCCTTATTTGGAATCACTCACCTTGAGACCCACAAACTTGGAAACAGTTGTCTCACAATTTCAGCAAACATAATTTCCTCAAGGAACACTGCTAAGGAAATAGCCTCACCTATGGTTTTGGCTCAGACGGTAAAGCGATTGCCTAAAATGCGGGAGACCTGGGTTCAGTCTCAGGGTTGGGAAGATCTCCTGGAGAAGGAAATGGCAACCCACTCCAGTATTCTTGCCTGGAAAATCTCATAGATGGAGGAACCTGGTAGGTTATAGTCCATGTGGTCGCAAAGTGTTGGACATGACTGAGCTCCTTCACTTTCCTTATGGTTGTGTAGAAAAAGAAAACACATGACAAATTATTCATCTCTTGAACTATAAAGTTATCTACAAGAAAGGAAATGGAAAAGATACGAAGCCTCTCCTCGAGAAAAAACAAAGAATGCCCGTGTTCTATTCTCTCTGTATATACTTAACTAGCCAGGAAGGGTTATTGGGATCTTTATATACTTGGCTTCTGTCAGACATTTGATAGAATTTTTAAGTTATGTAGAAATCTACAATTCTTAAAGTAAGGCAATTTAATGTGAAGCCAATTCAAAGCAAATCTTTTTTTTTTTTTTTCTGCAAAGATAATTGACAGGAGAAGCATAAAGAAAGGACTCTGTCTGCACTGGAAATGTCAGGAAAATGTTTTGACCATGGCATATTAAACGGAACCCAAGAAAGAGACATTAGGAAGAAGAGAAGAGGTACAGCACTATAAAATGAGTAGGAGGAAACTCCCACAAATAGAAGGACATGAAAATTATTATGTGTGAGTACATGGAAGAATTTTCCTTAGTGATTCAAAAATATGTGAACACACTACCATGATGGTTAGTTCAATGAGAATTCAGAAATGACCTAAAATATTCACTTTTACATACCTCTTGTTTCAAAGCAGAATTTTCTGCATTTTACAAATTAAGTACCTTTTTACACACATATATTGAGCATCTAGTATTTGAATGACCTTATTCTAGAAATTGTGAATTTAGAAAAAAATATACTCTCCTGTTATCAAATAGTGCAAGGGAAAATACTGTATTATTTATGCATAATAATTTTAAATGTATGATTATAAATCATAGGGTAGACTATGTTATAATAGTATAAAATAACTACAAAGTAAAATGACAATGGATGTTTATTCAAATAGATTGTGAAAAGACTCAGACAGTGTGAAATCAAAGGGTGTATTAGAATAAGAACTACTAATATTCCACACAAACATTGGGGAACTGACTAACCCATATAGAAGACAGAACATTTTCAAAACTCAAATGTGTATAGGGTAAAAGTAGTGCTTTAGGATCTAGAAATAATTTATCAAGATGAATGTTTAAATTATTATGAAGGACAAGATGAGAGATACATATAGGCAAAATCCAGGTCAGGGAAACTTACAATGTACAGCTGAGTTTTTAACTGCCTTATTATTGACAGTAAAAATAAATGAGACTTGGTCTTACTTGTAAGGTAGGGAAAAACTTTCATAACTGTAAAGATTATTTAAAGACAGTTGTAATACAAGTGAATCAAAATGGGCCAAATTACTTTGATTTACAGTCCAAGAAAACAGAACGTTTAATGTTTTCTACAAGTTTTTAATGAAGATTCATAAACCTGTGGTCCATCAACAGCAAAAATGAAAAACGCCCATTAAATGTTTTTAAAGAGGCTTTTTCAATCACAGACAATACAATTTTTTTCCTTCAAAAGCTCAAAAGAAACTTCTCAATTCTTTGATATATATTTTAATAACTTTCCATATAACACGTAAAAGTGAAGGCTAAGATTGATACTTCTGTTTATAGCAATCTACTACAAAAAAGAAATTTTAAAAAGGATTGCTTTCTTTAGTACTCATTTCATAGGCACAAACACAAATTTATTGCCACCAATGCAAATATGTCCAGATGTTTACAGAATGATATGGCTTTCAACGTGTACCTTAATCATAAAAAAAAATCTCAGGATGTAAATCCATGTTTACTATAGGATTGGGAAACAGTGGCAGAATTTTATAAAATATAATTTTTTTTATAAAATATGTGCTTAGTACACAAGTGCTTTCTTTCTTGTTTTGATATTCTTTACCTTCTAAAATACTTGGAAGGACATGCAAATCCCTTCTTTTTTAACAAACTAAAGAAAATTCTATAAATATTTTAATCTGTTTCACATTAGGGTATTTATCAGTGTTTTAATGGGGCAAGAGGCAAAAATAAATTCCATTTAAACCCTACAGCCCTGATTCTTCAGATATGGAAAGTAGATTTAGTCATCAGACCATTTCTTTCTATTCTCCTTTATATATTCCTTTAATGTAAAACAGGAGAAAGGAGATGTTTCCTGAATAAAAGCTAAATATCATTCCAGCATATTTTAGAAGATATTTATATCAAAGAGAAAGGAAATAAGAGCAGAGGAGAGGGAGTAAGAAAGAGAGGAGAGAAAAGAGGAAGAGAAGGAGGAAAGAAGGAAGGAATGAAGGAAAGGTAGACAGAAAAGAGAGAAGAGAGGGACATAGGGACCAAAAGAACTAGCAGCTATGTTAGATATTATTATGCTCAAATATAATAAATTCTGAGCAGAGTGGTTCTCAGTGTGTGCTATTATTACAAAATGTTCACTAAGGACAACTTTGTGTATATGAGAACTAAAAGTACATAGGAGATAAAGTTAACAAAAAGAGTTTGGAGATAGCAAATGAGGTTTAAAGATCAACTGTTTATTGGAATCAGAGAAGTCTAGAAAACAAAAAAGAACCATAAGTAATGATTGTTTACTTTTATTGTAAGTTGTGGATAGAGAGGAGAGAACAAAAAGGAATGCTCCTCAGCTTTTTCTGCTGAAAAATCGGACTTTCTCCTTGCTGACAACATCTGTATATTTTCAGCCTTTAAGTAATGGAAACCTGGCAGCATAGATGAAGTGATGATGATAGAAGAAATAAAAGGAATGAAATTAGAAAGATCAAATAAAGATTTGATTGTTGAAGAATAGGAACATTTTACCGGTTGTAGCAATATTGATAAAATAAGTTAAACCTTATGAGGTAATAGTACAATTAATATTCTTTGAAAATAAAGGGGAAATTAAAAGTATCAGTAACATAACCTAGAATAACTTTTCAACCTGGGTTATTCCAAATTTCTTTTTTATTATTATTATCTTTTTATTTTTAACGTTAGTAATAAGGCAACATGGAGGGAATATATGTAAACCACCTAAAACTAGATCGATGGACACACAAAATTCTATAGATTTTAGTTTTTATCCTTTTTTTTCTTCCCAAAGGTTTGAATAAGTCTCTATTGCTATTCTTTTTTCTAAACTTTTTTTATTGTCTAATTTTTCAGCTTTATAGAATTGTGTTGGTTTCTGCCAAACATCAACATGAATCAGTCATAGGTACACATATGCCCCCACCTACTTGAACCTCCCTTCACCTTCCTCCCCATCCCACCCCACTAGGTTGTTACAGAGCCCCAGTTTGAAATCCCTGAGGCATACAGAAAATTCCATTGGCTATCTATTTAGTTGTTGTTGTTGGTTAGTCACTCAGTCCATGTGTCCAACTCATGGACTGCAGCACGCCAAACTTCCCTGTCCTTCACCATCTCCTGGAGCTTGCTCAAAGTCATGTCCATTGAGTCAGTGATGCCATCCAGTCATCTTGTCCTCTGTTGTTCCCCTCTCCTCCTGCATACAAACTTTCCCAGCATCAGGGTCTTTTCTAATGAGCCTTGTCTTCGCATCAGGTGACCAGAGTATTGGAGCGTCAGCTTCAATATCAGTCCTTCCAATGAATATTCAGCATTGATTTCTTTTAGGATTGACCAGTTTGATCTCCTTGCAATCCAAGGGACTCTCAAGAGTCTTCTCCAACACCACAGTTCAAAAGAATCAGTTCTTCAGTGCTCAGCCTTCTTTATGGTACAACTCTCACATCCATACACAACTACTGTAAAAATCACAACTTTGACTCTATGGACCTTTGTTGGGAAATTAATGTCTCTGCTTTTTAATTATGCTGTCTAAGTTTGTCATGGCTTGTGTTAATGAAAGTTTCAGGCTTCCCTAGTGGCTCAGGTTCTTTAGAACCTGCCTGCAATTTGGGAGACCCAGGTTCAAACCCTGGGTGGGGAAGATTCCCTGAGGGAGGGCATGGTAACCCACTCCAGCATTCTTGCCTGGAGAACCCCATGGACAGAGGAACCTGTCGGACTATGGTCCAAAGGGTCACAAAGAGCCAGACATAACTGAGGTGACTTATCATGCACCCAGGCAAAAGCACTGACAATGGCAACAATAGCAACTGCAGCAACAAGCACTATACTTGATTCTGGTATGTATCCTTTAAGAAAAAAAGGTTAAAATGCCTGTCGATTATTTATTCTCTTCTTGTTATTTTTCAATACATATGAAATAAATTTTTGTGAAGTACTTATTTGAGAAGTATTTTTTTTCCTTAGTTTTTATTTATTTATTTTCCTATTCTAGTTTTTTTTAATTTTTTTTTTTTTTTGACCATGCCACATGACTTATGGGATCTTAATTCCCAGACCAGGAATTGAACATTGTCTCCCTGCAGTGGAAGTGCAGAGTTCTAACCACTGGTCGACCAGGGAATTTCCTCCTATTATTCTTAATAAAATTTTGAAATGGTTGATTTAGTTTTTGCTTCTGTCCATGTAGAGATGAATAGTTCTCATTAAATACAATTTTATTTTGTTTTTCCCCACCAATTAGCTATATTCTTGTTCAAGAATAATAACTTTTTATTGCTTTCTTTGTTACTATTTTAGAATTTTTCAACATGTAATCATGAAAAAATCTTGTAAAATCTTGTAGTTTTATGCCATAGTCTTCATTCCTTATGGGCTTAAATTATATGACACTTTTCTTTGGAAATGCTAGTGTCAGATACTACACATCTTACATTCATTTTAAAACATTTTTCATCCTGAAAATGATTGACATTTAACTTTCTCTTATTGTTTCCCTTCCACAATTGCAATAGAGGAAGATAATGCTTGAAGTTAGTATAAGGTAAAATATGTTCAAGAATGAAAACAAGAATGCAAAATTATTGAAAAATCTTTACAAATATAGATAGAAGGTAAATGAAATAACTATATCCTAAGTCCTTACTAAGTTATGGACTAGAAATAGTATCCTAAGGATCTACCAAGTTCTTTTAGGAAGAGTGAAAAAGAAATACCTTAAGGAAATGTTTAATTAAGCTACTTGGGATTTACTGATTATTTTCTTTATTTTTTCAACCTTTTAAAAATTGAAGTATAGTTAATTATAAAGTTGTGTTAGAATAGTTTGGAATTTCCTTTTAAAAAGTATATAGCTTGGGATTTACTTTTAATATTTCTCTAAATATTTCATTTTAAAAATATGGTTTCTATGCATTCAGCATACCTTTAGTAATTAATAGGTTAAAAATTTTCAGAATGCAAATTTGATTCTTTAAGTTTTACTATCTCAAAACACTTTATAAAATCACAATGTTTAAAATTTTTTAATAAATAAAAATAAAATCACATGAAGATTACAGGGTCATTCCTGAGACTGGAAATATGTAATCAGAGAATCCAAAGCTTCAGATAATAGCATGAGTAGTTGAAAGTTATACACATGATTTTTGTATATGCTCTTTATAATCCATGTTATACTATAGGATATAATGTATATCTCTTAATAAGGGATGTTTTTCTTAAATCAAGATTGTATAAGGATTTCTGCATCCAAATGTCTAGATTTATTTATACTTAGCTGTGTGATAACATTTAAATCAAAGAAAAGGATGTGCTGTTACATCACTAAAAGTATTATTACTGCCATTTATTAAAGTGAAAGTCACTCAATTGTGTCCGACTCTGCGATCCCATGGACTATACAGTTCATGGAATGCTCCAGGCCAGAATACTGGAGTGGGTAGCCTTTCCCTTCTCCAGGGGATCTTCGCCACCCAGGGATCGAATCCAGGTATCCCACATTGCAGGTGGATTATTTACCAGCTGAGACACCAGGGAAGCCCACCATTTATTAAAAATCTATGTATATGATCAAGCTGAGTATTACTCAGTATTGAGAGTGGTAAGAAAATATCCAAATGTCTTCTGGAAATATGTTCATTTTAGAAAATATCATTGCTACTAAGTAAATAAACAAAGAAAATAACAATATAAATGACAAAACTTTTCTAGGATAAATAATTTTTAAAATTTTACATTTTTTATTAAGCCCTATACCTAATAAGGGAAAGGAACAAAAAAGTAACTGTACAAAAAGCATTTATACATAATAATATTTCTGGGGATAATAAAAGTGATTCAAACACAGCCTTGTAACCGTAACTTACAGCTATCAATTTATGAAAATCTACTTCAGTAATTGTTCTGGCTAAGTTCTTTCATTACAGAAACTCATTTCCCATTTTATTGATTGTTCTATTGAGAAAGCTGAATGCTTGTTTCCTTGCTAGTCTTGGCATTCAGATCATTCAATATCAACTAAGTTCAAACTTTAAATCAAATATTAAACTCCAGGATTTTCTGTATAATATCCACAAATAATCTGAAGAAATATTCTATAGATTGAAATATACTGATTTGTGAATTTTCCTGGATGCTTAGAAATTTTTAATTTATTCAGTTAAAAAAAACACCTATCATCATGTTCATCACATCCTTTAAAGAAAATAGGTAGCTGAGTTATAGTGAGGTGTGAAAACTTGTTAAAGTCAAAACTAATAAAGTTTAAACCAGATATGTTATTAATTTGCCCAGTCTATACTGCCATTCTGTATCCCGAACAGAACACTCTCACAATCTTTTGAAATCTAAACTGAGATGCCATCCAGCTGAAGAGGATGAATGGGGACTGCAGGGGCATCAGGGGAGGGCCTCCACACGGCTGAGGCAGGTAAGCAGAGGCCAAGGTCAGAAACCCAGCGCTGTCTAGGTAGTGGAGAGAAGCTCTAGTGTATCAGGTAAAGTGATTTTGCTAAATTCAGAAGGATCAGTGTCCTCAGTCATTCAGTTCTGTTTGAACATTTGACTCCAGCCAACCTGTCCCCACTTTACCTTGTTTTCCTGTAGTCTTAACAATTTTTGGATAAGTGTTTCCTGAACTATTATGTCAGACACTAAAAATAGACTCACAGCCCTAGCATTAAAGCAAAACATCTGTTGCAAAGAATAAAGTTGTTTCTTTTTGCCCCACAAATAGAGTTAAGATCTGTAGTAAGAGGATCTTAGAAGTTGTTGCTGTTTTTTCCTCTTTCTTTCTTTTTTTCATGAAAGAAAACAGTAATAATATCCTAGTTGAATAAAGTGTATATGTACCTATAAATAACAAATCAATGGATTATATAAAATTAGATCTTAAATGGTACCCATATTTTAAACTAATATATGGATTCTTTGAAGATTTTATTAAACAGCACCTAGAAAAATGCCTGGCAATGACTAATAAAGTTTGAATGTTTCTACTTAACAGCCCACTTACTCCTAATTTCTCAAGGAAAGGCCTATTTCTGACATAAATTATACCCATTAGAAAAATATTAAAGAAGACTGTCTAACTTTCTAGCCTAGAAACTAACATGAATGTAGGTGGGAAAAATCAATTCACATATATGACATATAACATCTGCAAGAATCCATAAACCTCAGATTTTTAAAAGATACTGCTTTAGAACAATTAGCATTGGGACTTCCCTGTTGGTCCAGTGGCCAAGACCACACTCCCAGTGCAGAAGGCCTGGGTTCAATCCCTGGTCAGGGAACTAGATCCCACATGCCACAACTAAGACCTGGTTCAGCCAAATAAATAAGTATTTAAATTAGCATTAATTCCTGAGTCTGAACATTTTCCCCAATCTTTCCTACTGGCTATAATAATCTGACTTCTTAAAATGTAAATTCAACCAATTCATTCATTTTCAAAATGATTTCAAAGTTATTTACTCTGGATAAATAAATCAGTCCCGGTACAGTTCAAACATTGTGCCTTAGTCTTTCTTTAGGCTTCTCCAGTTTGTAAACTAGAAAATAGAATTTCTGTACATCAGTGCACCAGGAGGGAGTTAACAGTCTCTTCATGAATAGCCACACATATATAGTGAGTAGCCACATATTAGTGTTAGAAGCAGAGACTACACACTGGTCTAGTGTCTCCTCTCTGCTTCCCCGTTGGTTCCTGATGTTGACATGGCAGCTCTTCAAACCTTCCAGCACAGGAAAGACTTGCATATGAGGACTGGTTGAGACCTTCATGGTCTCATGAAGCAAACCTTCATGGTATTGCTGACTCCTCTCAGATTTTAAGGGTGCTGCTCATCACCTGAGATCATTACTCTCTTTCCAAATAATATATTGGCAGGGAGAAATGTATGTCTTGTTATTTAGAAAAATATACACCGATGCATTTAATTTGCAACATAATTATTGAGATAATATGTTATGTCATATTGTTTTAGGACTGGGATATAGTAGGGAACACAAGATAGTCAGGGAACTATAGGTAGTTTTCAATAAACAGAGAGAGAATATGAGCAAAACTATATCAATGTACAAGTGAAAAAACTGATGAGTGCTATGCTGAGTAATAAAAGCACTAATTTCAGGCAGATAATATGCTTCAGTCATGTCTGACTCTTTGCAGTTCCATGGACTGTATCTCATGAGGCTCCTCTGTCCATGGGATTTCCCAGGCATGAATACTGGAGTGGATTGCCATTTCCTTCTCCAGGGGATATTTCCAACCCAAGGATTGAACTGGCATCTCCTGATTGGCAGGCAGATTCTTTGCTGCTGAGCCATTGGGGAAGCCCTCATACGGATAAGGTGTATACTTACATTAGGAGGCAAGAGGGTACTTTCTTAAACAGAAATTTGAGTATAAATGAAAATCTACTCATCTGGCATTCGAGAAAAACATTCTCAGCACAAGGACCAGTGATCACAGAGAACCAACTTGTTGAAGTGTCTCAGCACCGCTGAGAAACCAAAATGTCCAGGGAAGCTGAAACATTACAAGTGCATCACACAACTCTTGTATCACTCTCCCATTTGTCCGCATGGCCCGCCTTTTTTAGAGACAATGCTGTGGCTTTGCACAGCCTTCTCCTTTTCTCAGCCTTCTGCCTTGGCTCCACCAACAACTCTAGCTTTCTTTCCAAGGGTATTTTGATAAAGTGGTATTGGACCCCTGCAGGAAATGTTGGTCTTCATGCATATGCGCGTGGCACCAGAAAACTGAAATTCAGAGGAAGGAAACCCTGCACTGTACTTTACTTGTCTTTCCTCACTGAAAGAAAAAGAAAGGTAAAGAAAAGAAAATCCTCTTCTCATCTCTCTTTCTACTTCTATTCCCCTTTTTTTCTCTAAGCTTTAACTCATCCCAGACACTGGGAAGAAAAACAGATTCTGTGATTTGAAAACATGTCTTAGTCCTTTTTGTAAAAAAAATACTTGATGCTAGGTCATAAAAATAATTACTTTAGAACTTGATAAGGTTTCCTCACCATTCAAGTTTAGTGTGTCATATGAAAGGAAAAGTCAACATGGCCTTCATATTACAAGTTCGTTGCCGTTCTCAGATTCATAATCTACATGTCTTCCTGCCTGAATGAGGTAGATATGGTGGACATACTCTGCCGTGAGTATAGACTGTAAAGGTGTTCCTGCCATTGCCATCTCTCATCATCAGGGACTTGGATCCCAGCATAGAAAGTGCATAAGGAGGAGGGGCTGAGGTCCAGGACAGTAGGAGTAAAACTATGAAAGAATTCAGATAGCTGGAAGATCCTATTAGATGATAAGTAGAGATATTTTACTTTTGAGAATTTAGGAAATTCTTGGGATTTCACTTGCTCTGGGAAACACAGGACTCTTCTTAAATTTTGTCCCTGATTTTGAATTGTATAACAGAATGTTTCAACCAATAGGTTAAGCAGTATATATGCATTATATATACCAAGTTTCCTGAGGGCTCATATGGTAAAGAATATGCCTGCAATGCAGGAGACCTGTGTTTGATCCCTGGGTTGGGAAGAATCCCAGGAGAAAGGAATGCAACCCACTCCAGTACTCTTGCCTGAAGAATTCCACGGACAGAGGAGCCTGGCGGGCTACAGTCCATGGGGTCACAGAGTCGGACCTACTCATACCCTTTCATTTTCATGTATTATATACTTTATCCTACTCTCTACAATTTTACCACTATTATTTTCTGTATTTTACACTTGATGAACACGAGAATGAATTGTTCCGCATCCTAAATCAATAAAGAGTAAAACATTTGAAGGTAGGGCAGAGTAATGTGACACCTTTGCATTTAAGTTCAGGAATGTGAGAGAGGGAAGCTTTGGGTGTTCTTTTACATTGTCCTATTCTGTTCATCCTTATAAAGAAAATGGAATCAGGAAGAAGATCTTTCCAAGAATAAAGACTAGAGTTTGGTAAGAAAATCTCTTGCTACCTATATTTCAATAAACTAAATATAATGAAGCAGACACTGGAAGTCTAGCGTCCCCAATACTTGTTACAGTTTAAGACATGAAGAGTAGTTAAGGATGGTTATCACTTTATCATTCTAATTTTATATAGGCTGATGTATTTTTAGCACAAATCAGGTAAAGATTTATAAAAAAGATTAGAAGTGGAATACATCAGGTATAGAACAGAATATTGCATTAAAGATATATTTTACCTTAGATTATATTATTAGTTGATCAGTGCTCTATTATTAACCTGATGTCACATGGTATTTCTTCCTCATCCTTTTGAAACAACGGATGTGTAGAAGAAATGAAAAAAATTTCCTAAAGTCATGGGTTTCATTATAAAGGACAACATAGAAGAGCCAGAAGTTGAGATTAAAGTATTATGGTAGGATATCATATGCATAATTCAAATTCTTCAGTCCAATTTTGGGTAGGCTTTTCTAGCATTATGTTTGAACAGTATCTAATGTATAGATGTGTTGTTCAGTAGCTCAGTTGCATGTGTCTCTTTGTGACCCAATGTGACCCCAAAGGAGCACATCAGGCTCCTGTGTCTGTGGAATTTTCCAGGCAATACTGGAGTGGGTTGCCATTTTCTACTCCAGGGGATCTTACTGACCCAAGGATCGAACCCAGGTCTCTTGCATCTCCTGCATTAGCAGGCAGGTTCTTTATTACCAAGCTACCTGGGCAGACTCATTGTAGATAGATCATTACAGAAAAGGGGCTGGCATTCACTTGCAGGTGAGTATTATGGGTAGCTCATTACATCGGTTAATTTCAACGAGCCATCATTAGCTTTGCTCTTAAAAGTGAAACTATCAGAAACTTCACTTTCCCAAAACTATCCAACCAAGATATTCTAATCATAATCCTTTATTTCAAGAAATGGCAAGAATATGACAAGCCAGGCATCCATCACCACCCGGGTGGGTCTTTATGTGGATAAAACTTGCCTTTAAGCTGCAGCTAGCTCTTTAATCTACAATGGTTCAGAATTGTACATCTTTACTCTGTTTTTAGACTTTTCACTAGAAGAGATATCCACCCTGAGTGCCTTATTTTATTAACCTATTTGGCCAGATAGATCAAAGCTTTAGAAATAATAAGACCAGGGTTTCTATTCCTTTATATAATGACATGATTCTCCTACAGCTCTTGTGATTTCCGACAGAGATTAGAACGCTTGTATTTCCCAGTTGGCATTGTGCAAGTTTAAAGCACAGTGTTACCCTATTAAGAAATTTGAGAAATAAATTCTTAAAAATAAATAACAATGTATCTATAAATCTAATTTTCTATAAATACTGCAAACAAATAACATCACTGATTGTACTTTTTAAATAAAATCTTAGTTTTCAGTAACTGCTTATCTTTATTACCGATTTTTTTTTCCCTGCAATCATCCTAGAGTCTCACAATTGAATCACATTTCAGGGCCTTTTACTTCATTATTTTTTCTCTCCTTTTTCTGTTTCTTTTATTAATACAGCTGAGGTCTGTTTGGAGACCCCCTGCCTGGCACTGCTGCAGGGATTTAAACTTTGGAAAGTTCAAAGAAAACAAGTATTATAAGGAGAAGCCTTGGATTTATATAGATTCTTTTGAAGAGCTCAATGTACAAGAAACCTCTCGCATAGTCAGGGTTAAGGTTACAAAGTATAAAACATGCAATCTCTATATTCTTGTCAGCCTCTCATTTTTCTGTACAATTCCAAAAACGCCTTATTGAAAATGGTAGGTGCAATTATCAGCCACAGTTCCACCAGAAAGGAAACAGATTTCCACATAGATTTTGTTTTTCAAGAGTCCATAACAAAAAAATATTTACAGAAATAAAGGTAGAGTTAAAGGAAATAATAACAAGGGGTATTGAGTTCCTCAGATATTGATATGCCTTTACTGGCCTTACACCAAAACAAAACAAAACAACACCAAAAAAAAAAAAAAACTTCGCAGGAGTAAATCATGCTACTGAAGCCCACTGAGAGAATCAGAGGCGTCAACCAAGCGATGCTATAAGGTGAGTGGACGCTGCCATAACCCAAGAACACTCCCCACAGCAAGGAGGGTGGATGAGAGCTGTCCCTCCTCCTTCCCTCTCATCTCTCCTAAGGCCTCTTGTTTACCCCAGCTAACTGGAAGATAGCCCATACCTGCATGAGTGATGCAGTCACAGGGGTCGACCTCTTGGGCACAAAGAAAGGTAGAAAACAAATGTGGAAGAGTGCTAAAGTAAAAGACTCAACTGTGACTTTTGCCACTTAGGTTTTTATTGTTTCCCTTTTCTCAATTTAAGAATATTTAACAGAAGGCAAACATAATTTTAATGTTATTACATCACCATGAGATGATGTAAATTAAGTCATAAGGCCACCTTTAAAATATAAAATGTAAGATTAGCCAGCTCCAGAATGCTTCATACCAAGCAAGAGAGAACTGGTGACAGAGTACTGAATGAAGCAGTGAAATAATAAATATAAGATATTTATTACACGGTATATGATATGCATAGCTGTTGCTATATGAGCAGTTATACAACAAATGAAACATAGAAATTCAGGTATAAATGAAGAAACTATAGTCCTTTCATTTCACTTAATTGAATTTATAATTTTTTATGTTCAGTTATTTACTTATTTGAAATTGGAATTCATCTACACCATCCAAAGGAATGTTTGGAGTTTCTGAGAATGCTGCAGGTATGGAGTTGGTGAGAATGTTCATCCAAGTTTTTCTATAAGATTTTATGGAAAAATTCTGAATGAATGTTTTGGCCAATCCAATAATAAAACCATTTCAATACACTGTTTTCCCAAACCTTCAGACTCCTTCTGTAGTGGTATTACCCCTCAACCTCATTGATCATAGGCCAGTGTTGAATCTAGACTTCAATTAACCAATGAAGCCAAGTGGTGAATCCAAAAACTCATGCTTCCATATTAAACTCCAAATACACAACTTAATAGATTTGACTTTCTCCAACCTTATCTTGTCTTTCTTTGTATAATTCTTTTAGAATCCATTTCTACTATTACTTCCTAAGATTACCTGATACAACAAGTTAGAAAGATCTATCAGATCTTTTAGTGTAGACATGTCTTCTTTGGAAGTCAAATTTAAAATTCTCACTCTGGATCACATTGGAGCTTAAATCTTGTTAAACTACCTGGACCCAGTCATGAGAAAGAAAAGTCGTTCTTAAAGAGAATAATATTCTTGCAAGTAAATTGATCATGATAAAATCATTTAAAGACTTTACTGAAAGGAAGAATGGACTTGGGATTCAGGTATTAAGCTTCTACAATATCCTCTATGTCAAGGTCCTTTCTCCCTTCTCTACTTTGTGAGACTTGTTCTCCAGGTGGCGCAGTGGTAAAGAATCCACTTGCCACTGAAGTAAATGCAAGAGACATGGGTCTGATTCCCTGGGTTGGGAAGATACCCTGGAGTAGGAATTGGCAACCCCCTCCAGTATTCTTGCTTGGAAATTTCCATGGATAGAGGAGCCTGACAGGCTACAGTCCATAGGGTTGCAAAGAGTCAGACATATATTTGTTGGCAACTTGTAAGTCTGTCTCTAATTTGTTAAAATCCATCCTCCATACTTTCAGGCCTGCTGAAGGGATATTCCAAAGTCTTTGTTCTTTTAAAATCAGAGACTCTGATATTGAAACTTTTGCTGAAATCATGTTTGCCATTTGAGTACACAAACAAAAATAAATGCCTGAATCAATTCTCTTATTTGTAGGCATAATTCTCCAAGAAACTTGTGGCATAAAAGGAATCTTTCTTCTTAAGAGTCAGAATTAATTATATCAGCTAACAGAATAAATTCAAAAAGTGACCAGACAGTAGGATAAACCTCCAGCTCAGTGGAACCTTTACTGTGTCCCTTGGAAAGTGATTTGAGTTTCTGGAAATGAAGGTCTCCAAATCAGAAAAGCGTAAGTTTGTGGGGACAGAAAGCACAGATAATACAGGCGACTCATGTAAGTGATAGAATAATTCTATCTTCCTTTTAGATAGCATATTCTAGCTACTAAGTAAATAGTGTCTCATGACTACCCTGGCATAGTTTGATTCCTATGCCATATCCTAGAAGACAGCACTCAAGTCTCAAAATATAGACCTCTCTAGTTGCCATCTTACCTGAGCCTTCAGTGAGCTATTACACCATTCTATCAGGCCATTTGCCGCTTTGTTTGGGGGAACAAAGGGAGACCAACGATTTCTGTGATCAAGAGCTCATTGTCTTACTAACTTTGAAATGCCACCAGTGACTTAGACTGAGCATATCTGTTGAATAAAATATCTACGTATCAGGCATTTTGTGAATAATAATGATGCTTACTAATAGAAACATTTCAAACAAGGAAGAAAAAATTCTATAGAAGGAACATGCATTAATTTCTATAAGAATATACTGTTTTCACTTCCAGTATGGAAAAGTGGTTAATGTAATAAACCAGACACTAGGAAGCTAGATGGTATCACCAAAGGATTATATGAAATTGAGTACTTTGTGTTTATCTTAATATTGATGGGGTTGACAGATTTAACACATCAGAATGTAGAATACCAAGTCAAATTTGAATTGCAGACATGCACCACATATTTTCTTAGTATAAATATGTCCAATGTAATATCTGGAATATATTTATACCAAGAAATGTTGTTTATTTAAAACTCAAATTTAAATCACCATCTTATACTTATCTGACAACTCTAACTGCTATACGATTGTATATTCTAAAGTTCCTATAAGAAAGATCAGCACTGGTGATCTGGTACTGGCTTCAGAGACCATTAACTGCACGTACCAGTGTCAAAATGGACATTATGTTAGTGAGGCCCTTGGGATAAATACCAGAATTACATATGATAGAGAGTAGTTGTCATCTATGGGCAGGTCATCCTTTTTGAGATTGGTGACATAATTCACAGGACCTACTTAAAAAAAATGAGTACTTAGGGCTTCTATTCAAAAATTCCTATGAATTTCAAGATAGTCTCCAAAGAGCTTTAAACCAAGTGTAGATCCTTCTGAAACCAGAGCTGATGTGGCTATATGGGTATCACATATAATGAAGCTGGTGCTGTTCCTGCCTACATGGCTTTAAAGATTTTCTGTTAAGAGTGAATGTTCTTGGTCCATCATTAATGTTAGACAAAATAATATGTACATTTTATTCCCATTTCCATATGTCCATCCACCTAGTCCTTACTCAGAGCTTCTTTGGTCAGATCTCCCAGTATTTTTCTCTACTGTCTTCTAAGCAAGCTGGTCAGGCTGCTTGTCACTGCCTGACAGTCAATATACCCCCTAGTCATGGAGATGCCAAGGATCGAACCCGTGGCCTCATATATGCAAAGCATGTGCTCTCCCACTGAACTACATCCCAAATCTGTCCTATCTCTTCCTTCATATTAATTTCATGAGTAAGTATACTACTCCTAGTTCTCTCCATGGAAGGACTTCTCTTTACCACTGCCCTTTAGTGCCAACCATGAAAGAAGCTATAAAATGGCAGCTGTTCTTTTCAGCTAATGCCCACTTATTACACTAACCTGCCACTTAACCAACACCAAGGACTTTTTAGACTATGCCTGTTGGTCATAGGAAATCCTCAACGAGACCCAGAATTTGAGCTAAAGAAGAGGAACAGAGGCAAGTGACAGGGGAGTCCAACATGTACATTCATATATAATTTACTAGGACTTCAAAATATTTTTGAGCCTGGGCCCTTATGGACACTTACCTCATACAATAGGTTGCAGCTGGCTCTGCCAAACGTGAAGAACTGGTAGATGCAAAGCTTGAGTTTCAGTCACTTACTGTCTTTATGAGCATCTAGCAGCATAATAGGAGGCTTATCGAAGAGAAGAGTTCTTGGCTGTAAAAGTCATTACCTTGCTCTAGAACTCTAAGATTTCATACTGTGATTCTCCTTTCAGGCATTTCCAATGGCTCTGCATTGCATCTTGTCTGTTACACATGCTTCAAGCACCATCAAATACACTGGGCCATATGAGCCAAGTGACAAATCTGCTTTCCCTACAGCCTTGATACACTACAGAGATTCTGATTCTCACTCAAATCAACTACTTTCAGAGTTATCCATTAAATGAGTCTTGGTTTCAGGCACAAATGGGGTATGCTCTGTCTCCAAACTCCAAAGAGCTTCACCAAGTATTGTGCCTTGTTCTGGGACACTGGAACTGAGAGGTGCAAAAAATTGCCATTTATCATAAAAAGCACATTCTAGCAGAGCACAGCCCCTGGACTCCTAAAGATTTCATCATTTAAACGGCCATTAAATCTCTGCTAAGTTTATCTGCCAACTTCTGACGCACATTCATCCTGATAACTTAGAAGATTTGACACTTCCCACTCCCTGCATTCAATTAACATGATGTGATCAATATGTTAGACTAATGAAAAATCCTGTGAAATGCCAAGATGATCAAACTCCCTGCACACCAAGCTGTAATAGAGAATAAAGGCATTAACAATCTTGGGGCAAGACAATGAATGTGTACTACAGCCCATTCGAGGTAACCATTAATTGTCTTTGATTCTTCCTCCTGATGCATACCAAGAAGTAGTTATTCACTAATTCACTATTAACATACCAGAGTTTGTTAGTAACAGGAGTTTTACTGCTACACTCCAGTAAAAGTTGCCATACCTCAAACAGCAGCTGCCATTGCAGCTAATGTTTGATTGGGTTTAGAAAAATCCTTCTGGCTTGTGCAGAGAACATACTGGCAATTGAACAGGAGGAATGGCGGGCAGTTATACTAGTAACTGACAAGTGTTTGTCAGTGTTACTAATCACTGTAAATCTCATGGGTTGTTATTGCTGCTAATTTGCTATGTTGATAAAGCAAAGAGCAATGTATTAGGCTCTTATGTAGCCCTTTATTACCCTAATACATCTTACTCTACAGAATAGGGGGCCAAGAGGGCACCAGATGGTGCTAGTAGTAAACAATCTGCCTGCCAATACAGGAGTCACTAGAGACATGGGTTCAATCCTTGGGTGGGGAAGGTCCCTTAGAGAAGAAGATGGCAGCCCACTCCAGTATTCTTTCTGGGTGAATCCCATGGACAGAGGAGCCTGGGGTTATAGTCGATAGGGCTGCAAAGAGTTGGACAAGACTGAGCACACACACGCACAGGGTTTTAGAAGTTGCAAAAAGATAAATTTCAAGGAATTAAATTTCAGCCCCGGGTAAATAACAAAAGTTGTATTGGTGGCCCCTTTGGTCCAATTATAAAAATAAATAAGGCAAAATCTTTATCAAGTGTTCTTCTTGAGCTTCCACTCTAAATGGAGAATTGTGATTGTGTTTCTTGTTCCTTGGTACTAGTGTGAGCAAAAGCTATCAAACACATCATTGAAAGCCTTGGCATTTTTCTTTCTCTATAGTGATATGCTGTAAATACCTGCATGTTCCCTAGTATAAGAAGACTCTTCCTCAAGGGGACCTGGCATCAACTTCAAACAATAGGCTATGGATTTTTTAACAGATCTAGTTTTAAGGACTATTGTTCTTTGGAAGGAAAGCTTTGACAAACCTAGACAGCATATTAAAAAGCAGAGACATCAAATTGCCAACAAAGGTCAGCATAGACAAAAGTATGATTTTTCCAGTATTCATGTATGAATATGTGAGTTGGGCCATATAGAAGGTTGAGTGCCGAAGAACTGGTGCTTTCAAATCGTGGTGCTGGAGAAGTCCCTTGAATTGCAAGATCAAACCAATCAATTCTAAAGGAAATAAACCTTGAATATTCATTGGAAGGACTGATGTTGAAGCTGAAGCTCCAATACTTTGGCCACCTGATGTGAAAAGTCAACTCATTGGAAAAGACCCTGATGCTGGGAAAGATTGAAGGCAAAGGAGAAGGAGGTGGGAGAGGATGAGATGTTGAGATAGCATCATTGACTCAATGGTCATGAATTTCAGCAAACTCTAGGAGGCAGTATAGGACAGAGGACTCTGGTATTCTGCAGCCTGTGGAGTCACAAAAAGTCAGACACAGCACAGCGAATGAAAGACAACAATAAGATCTGGAGACTGGGGTAACGACCACTATTTTCCAATACCATAACTGCTCACCAGCTCTTGAGCTGTTTATACAAATCAAGATGCACCATAGTTGGCTCTCTCTCTCTTCTAGGAAAACCATGCTCTATTTAGTCATCAGAGTCCAGAAGATCAAGTTATTCTGACAGACACTCGGGTCACGCTACCCAATATACATATTCATTTTGCGGCCACCCAGTCCCTGTCAGTTCACAATCTCATCTTACCATGGATTAAGTGGTACATTATACCCCTACTGACAACCACAACATGCAGGGAACAGCCACCATCAAGGTGCTCAGAGATGTGGGTATGTCCTTTTTCAACTGATTTCTTACTGCCTTAAATAGTGTTTTGTAGACACTTAAAGAGAACGTAATTGGAGGGTAGGTTATCTGGTCTTGCATAATATATATATTCTAGCATTCCCATCTCCTCCTGTTTGAGACATTTTTCTCTAAATTGTGTCCATTTTCTTCACTTACTGGAAACATTCATTGGACCCAGTACAGATATCACATATGGCTACTAGCTCTGTCCAAGACTAAAGGAACAAACTTTTTATAGATTTGGGCTCAAGGAAATATCAGTAGTCTAGCATCTTTTTTCCAAAAATTTTATGGCAAACTAAACTTTCAATTTTCAGTCAGAAAACTATCCAGAGAGATCTAGTTTAAAAGGTTGGACATGAAAATCTGTTTGAGTTTTGGGAATACATAGCTAGTGAGGTTATGTTGATGTGGTTCAGGAAATAATTCCAGCAGAGGCTCAGTCAGCTGTCTGTATGAGAAGGGGAAAGGAAAAAAAATGGCAAAATAAGTTTCCAAGGAAGAAACTGACTAAATAAATCCTCATGTCAAATATCTAACCACGTGAACATGAGTTTAAGGCAATATTCCAAGCTATACAAAGACACAAATTGTTAATCAGAAAAGCTAATCAAAGCCATGTTATAACAGTGATGCAAAGCAGCAAAGGAACACAGGTTTTTATCATGAGTATCCAAACAACAATGGCTTATAAATTTAATCTAGAACAAAAATCAGAGATGTTGATATGTCCAGCTTCAATGGATTTCATACTGCCTTAAATAGTGTTTTATAAACATTTAAAGAGAACATAAAAGGAGGATAGGTTATCTGATCTTACATAATATGTTAATTATTACAAACAAAAATAACATTTTCCAGACACTACATGTTGCTGATAATGAAAAATCTAAAGCCAAGCTATTTCAGCAACTAAGTTGACAATTATAAGGCAAGTCTAACATATTTTTGCATCTCTAAGAAAGTTAGAAACTACCAAAATACTTCCTGATCTTTAATTGTACCTTTACATGCGTTTCTCTAAAAGAAACTTAAGCAAAAATACTATCAAATTGTCATTTCTTTCCAAAATTATGATATATACATTTTTCTAAGAGTTATATTGATATTTAGTTGGTATATGGATACATGCTAAGCTATTAAAGAAAAAAAAAGTCTCACTAAATTTCAGCTCTACTCTTTTCCACTGTCTATGAGGAAAAGTCTTTCACTGTTTCCACTGTATCCCCGCCGATTTGCCATGAGGGGATGGGACCAGACGCCATGATCTTTGTTTTCTGACTGTTGAATTTTAAACCAGCTTTTTCACTCTCCTCTTTCACTTCTATCAAGAGGTTCTTCTTCGCTTTCTGCCATAAGGGTGGTGTCATCTGCATATCTGAGGTTTTTGATATTTCTCCTGGAAATCTTGATTCCAGCTTGTGCTTCATCCAGCCCGGCATTTCACGTGATGTACTCTGTGTATAAGTTAGATAAACAGGGTGACAATACACAGCCTTGACGTATGAAACTCAACATTCAAAAAACTAAGATCATGGCATCCAGCCCCATGACTTCATGGCAAATAGATGGGAAACAATGGAAACAGTGAGAGACTATTTTTTGGGCTCCCAAATCACTACAGATGGTGACTGCAACCATGAAATTAAAAGACGCTTGCTCCTTGGAAAAAAAAACCTATGACCAACCTAGACAGCATACTAAAAAGCAGAGACATTACTTTGCCAACAAAGGTCCATCTAGTCAAAGCTATGGTTTTTCTAGTAGTCATGTAGGGATTTGAGAGTTGGAGTATAAAGAAAGCTGAGCGCCAAAGAATTGATGCTTTTGAACTGTGGTGTTGGAGAAGAATCTTGAGAGTCCCTTGGACAGCAAGGAGATCTGACCAGTCCATCCTAAATAAAATCAGTCCTGAATATTCACTGGAAGGACTGATGCTGAAGTTGAAAATACAATACTTTGCCCATCTGATGCGAAAAACTGACTCATTTGAAAAGACCTTGATGCTGTGAAAGATCAAAGGCAGAAGAAGGGGACGACAGAGGATGAGATGGTTGGATGTCATCACAGACTCGGTGGACATGTGTTTGAGTAAGCTCCGGGAGTTGGTGATGGACAGGGAAGCCTGGCATGCTGCAGTCCATGGTGTTGCACAGACTGAGTGACTGAACTGAACTGAACTGATGAAGAAAAAAAAAAAAAAAATATATATATATATATATATATATAATTAACTTAATTGGAGAAGGCAATGGCACCCCACTCCAGTACTCTTGCCTGGAATATTCCATGGAAGGAGGAGCCTGGTGGGCTGCCATCTATGGGGTCGCACAGAGTCAGACACAACTGAAGCAACTTAGCAGCAATTAACTTAATTTTCAATTTTAATAAATGGCTAAATGTATACTACACTAACAAATACCAATAGTAGTACTTAGTTTCTAGAAGATTTAAGGAAAATAGCAAGATAATATGGGAATTTTTTAATCATCACAAATTTTTTAAAGATATTAATAAATAATATTTGTAATTTGAGTTTTCAATATCTCTTTTATTTTGAGATATGTTTTCATGCATAATTAGTTTTAAAAATGGTTTTCATTTTCATCAACATTAAAAACCTAAAGCCTAGAAATTTAAATTTCTAATTAAAAACTATAAATATTTAAGTTAAATATTTGAGATGATCAATTCTTATGTCTTAATGTAGACAGCATATGTAACTGCTTTTTGGTCTTAGTGAGAGTGTTTTTGTAGGCTGGTATGTTTCTGAATATTTTATTATGGTTTTTTTTCTGTTACTTACATATCAAGTGTGGCATTCTGAGCAAAGTTGAGAAGTAGGCTATATCAGGTAACTATCACATGCATATTGATTGGTAGACTTTAACAAATAATGTGGGCACTTGAGAAAAATATTTACATATTTCATCACTTAACTTCATTGCACTTCATGCATTCTGGATAATTTTCATTGATCTATCTTTTTAATTAGTTATTCAGCTTTATCTAATTTTCTGTTGAAATGTTCCTCAGCATTATTTAAATTCCAAAGATGATATTTTCATTTCTATGAGCTCTCCTGGGATCTTTTACTGGTCTGTTCTTAAGTGTCTGATTCTTTGCTAATTTTTAAAAGTCTGTAAATATATTTTATCACAATATGTGAAGCATACACACACACACACACGTACTTAAAAATCTTACCCAATACTCTATTACATAAAGCCCTTCAGATCTGTTCCTTCTTGTCAGTTATGTCTTTTGCCTTATTTCATTTTAAGATAGATTGTTCAATGAAAAATAGATTATACACTGCTTGCTCATGTACCTGAGTTTTCAGGTAGAATTGACAGGGGTCTGGAAGAGGAAGGTGTCAGGAATAATTCTTATGATTCTAGCTTGACTCATTTTTTACAAGAGACAGTGCCATTCACTATGACAAGGAAGAAGCAGGTATTAGGGTCACTGCAAAATAAGGATATCAAAATTTCAATTTTTGGATAAATTATGAAAAATTAAAAATTATTATTATTATTATTCAGAGTATTTAATTTATTTTAATTGGCAGATGATTACAATATTGTGGTGGGTTTTGCCATATAGCAACATGAATCAGACACAGTTATATATGTGCCCCCCCGCAATCTTGAACCTCCCACCCACCTCCCTCCCCTGCCTATCCCTCTGGATTGTCCCAGAGCACTGGCTTTGGGTGCCCTGCTTCACACACTGAATTTGCACTGGTCATCTATTTTACATATGGTAATATATATGTTTTAATACCATTCTCTCAAATGATTCCACCCTTGCCTTCTCCCATATAGTCCAAAAGTCTGATCTTTACATCTGTGTCTTCTTTGCTGCCCTGCATGTAGGATCATCGGTACCAGCTTTCTAAATTCTATATATATGCATTAATATACAGTATTTGTCTTTCTCTCTCTGACTTACTTCACATTGTATAATAGGTTCCAGGTTCATCCACCTCATTAGAAGTGACTCAAATGTGTTCCTTTTTGTAGTTGAGTAATATTCCATTGTGTATATGTACCACAACTTCCTATCCATTCATCTGCCGATGGACATCTTAAGCAATTCTGTGTACAGATTTGAGCTCACGTGAATGTTTGTCTTGAGACTAGTTTTTTGGATACTGAATGAATTACCTTTATTTCAAATTCTTACAAGGAACTTGCACTAATTGAAGTGTTTTACATATGCTGTGGTCCTTGTGACTTAAAATAAACTAATATCTGTACCTGAAGTAGGGAATGAATATAAAGTAGATTATTCTTTGTGAGTGTGTGTTTCTAGCACGAGTATAATAGTCAGATATAAATTTTGATGTACGCTTTGGAGTTAGATAAGACTAGTGTTCAATTTGACAAGTGTTTTAACAGTCTGAAAATGCATTTTAAAGGTCAGGATGAGGGCTACTTATATGAGTAAAAATCTATGAAAAGCATTTAAAAATAAAACAGTAAAATAACTGAGAGTTATTGAGGGATAAAGTCTTTTATCTTTTCAACAGCTGGGAAATCTCACTGTACTTAAACTAGCTAGAGTGGATTATGTTCTCTGCAACTGAACCCAAAAGGTCACAACCCTCAAAGTGGGAATTCATGTAATAAAATGCTTATGTTCAGGAACGTGGCTGTAACTGGAAATCTGTTGTCATTAAGTTATATACAAGAAGAATTTGAAGCCAGGGGACATAAGCAAGGGTACATGGTGCCTGAGAACAACCCTGCATTAGTCAGGGTTCTCCAGAAGATAAGAACCAATAGGCTATAAAGAATTGAATAAAAGGAAATATGGGCTTTCCTGGTGGCTCAGATGGCAAGGAATCTGCCTGCAATGCAGGACACCCAGGCTGATCCCTGGATCAGGAAGATCCCCTGGAGAAGGGAATGGAAGCCCATTCCAGTATCCTTGCCTGGCGAATCCCACGGACTGAAGAGCCTGGCTGGCTGCAGTCCATGGGGTCGCATGGACTGACCGACTAAAGGACATGCAAGAGGAGATCATGGAAACTTACACATGTGATTATGGAGGACAAATCCCACTATTTGTCCTCTACAAGATGGGGAATCAGACAAACTGGTGGTATGATTCAGGCCAAGTGCAAAGGGCTGAGAATTTGGGAAGGGGAAAGCTCTAGTGTAAATCCAAAGGACAAAGAAATCCAGAGATCCAAGAACCAGGAGCACAGAAGTCAGTGGGTAGGAGACCATGCCCTGCCCCAGCTCAAGAAGAAAGATAACTGGCCCTTCCTCTACCTTTACATTCTACTAGGGATCTCAAAGGATTGGTAAGGGTGGATCTATTTACTCAGTCTACTAATTCAAATGCTAGTCTCCCACACAGACACACCCAGAAATAATGTTTTACCAGTTATCTGGGGCACCCCTTAGCCTATATAAAAGCAATCATCATACCACTTGAATACAGAAATTATATAAGAAGTGGTATAGAAAATATAACAAGAATTCATTTTTATAAGCAGAGGAAAATAAAATGTTGCAAATGCTCATGGCAGCAACAGCGACTTAGAGAACAGGAAAATCAAACTGGATGAATGTCAACCGTGAACATTTTGTGTGCATGAGAGACTTGTTTCTGTGCAGAAGAACAGTGAGCAGCAGCACCACTTTTAAGCACAGGGAGATAAGTTATAAAGTGAACTTAAGTAAGCTGTTGATATTCCTCCCACCTTAAAGATTTCAATTTTATGCTAGGATACACTTTGAAAGAACCTGAGGTAAAAGGCAGATGTGAGAGCCGGAAAAACTCAGAAGTATGGTGCAATTCCAGGGAAGAACCATGGGAAAAAAAAGAAAAGATAGACAGGTCTTTTAATACAAGCTTAACTTTCTGTAAAGTTTACAAATTTGTATCTTTAAATTGTGAAGTAAATTCCACACAAATCATCTGCTTTGAGATTTCTTACTATATTGATTACTTATTTATGAAGTAAAAAAAAATAGAGAACTAGAACTTTCACATTACTTGGGTTAAAAGATAAACCATTTATTAAACAAATTTTGTACATGATGAATCCTCTTTTGAATACCTTCAGTTAGGAATTGTTCAGAATATACAACTCAGAGAATATGACATGATAGTTGAGCCCGAGTTTGCCAAGTCACTCAGACATAGAGGAGAGTGGCTAATGATTGCTTGCTTAAACATGCAGTAAAATTACTAAGGATGTGAAACTCAAAGACAACAAATAAAAACATTTCCTGACATCAAAATAAATGACTAATGCACTTGAAAATAAATACATACTTATTTAATTTGCTCTAGATTTAGCTGTGTTGCACTCAGTAGCAAGTTTTCACAGGCAATGAAGTTGCAGTGCACGCAGATGGCCCAAATTCTTGGAGGCATAGACATGTGTATTTCATGAGTGGAAACGGATCAGCACTTTCTTCTAATTACTTTCATGAGAATTTCTGAGTATGTTATTTTCCATCTAGAAAAGTAATATGTATTCATATTTTTCTTAAACTTCTATGATTGCATTATTTGGATTATTATGAATCATAATTACTTTCCCAGGAGACAGTAAAATCACTTTAATATTATATAACCTAAATCTTTACTGTTATACTGCAAGGTAGCTATGAAAATTTTATTTTATATATACAGATATATTAGCCAATCAAACCAGAAAAATCAAATAAATTACTTAATATTTAACTCCTAAGTTGTTAACCAAAAATTCAAAATCAAAGTTATGATTACAAAGTTATGCTGTGTTTTTCTACTAAACCTGTCATGAATATATTACTTACTATTTTTCTTGTTCTACATCCACCTTTTTCCCCTCAAGTCTTTTATAAACAAAGGGCAACCACAAACATATTCCAATGCCCCCATTCTATCATTATTTCACTGTTTTCATATAGCAATGCCACTTCCACAGTCTATGCTCTATCTGAACTACAATAAATATTTTTCAGTTTGCATATTTTCAGGTGTCTCTGCTCATGTTTTGGGAGATAATGAATATCTTTCAAAGGTTTTACACCTATTGGAAATTCTTCCCGATAAGAGACTAATACTTATACATTCTTCTGGGCTTTCAACATTATAATTAGCTCTTAAAAAATAATAATAACAATAAAATAACAACAATAACAATAATACAGCATTAATACTATGAAGAGTTACAATAATATGTATTGAATATTTAATGTATTTTGGAGCTGGGTTAGACCTTCTTACATAGCCCCTTTTATATAATTATATCATTAAGTCAATGTTATAACACACTTTATAGAGGTGGTAAAACTTAAGTTTGTCTGGATTAAGTGGTGTTGTTAGGAGTCACAAAGCATGTAAGTGATGCAAATTTTTTTCTTTTTTAATTTTAGAACTTAATTAGTTTTAATTTAATTTTAAATTTTAATTTTAATTAGAGATTCTAATTTTAGAACAAAGTTCTAAGCACCATACTACACAGATTTCCATATTTCTGAACACCTCATAATCACAAGTATTTTCTGAAATATTTTATTTGCTGCATATTCACTTGTATAGGGCAAATTAGGAAGCAACTGCTTATTTGTATTATTTTCAATTTTTTTTTAAAAAGATCATGTAATCTTCAATAACTATTTAAAAATCTGAAGTGAACTGAAGGAAGAAGTCCTTCAAGAGTAGAGATTTCTTTGTCTCATGGAGGGCATCAAAGTCACATCACCACACCACGAGCTATGTCATCAACACCAGACCCATCATAGCTATCATCACCACTGCTCCCATCATATTGTCAATCAAGTATACTCCCGATATAAAATAAAAAAATTTTTAAATGAAGTTCATGGTTACTTATTATCCACACTCTGACAATAAACCTTGAATTTCTAAACTGATGATTTACAGAGCTATGTTCTTAATAAAATTTGTTGCCTACTTGTTTCGTGAGGAAGCAGAAAGAAAATAATGTTTTAGGGAGGAAAAAAAGTATTATTTTCAAATTTCAAAAGGTAGTTTGACTTTTGTCTTCATTACCATTTGATTCTGAGAAATAGCTTAGAAAATTATATTCATTTCCCTTTTGGAGCCTAGGAGAAGCAAGACATGAAGGAAAAATAATAGAAAAGACAGAAAAATTCTTTATTTTTTTTATTATAATGGCAAAATATAATGGGAAAGCATCATTTTTGGAGAGACAATTTCATCAAGATAATCCCACTTAAATGAGTGAATTGATATAGTTAACAATAGTTAACAATAATTTATTGCCTCAGAGTTAACCTGCACAAGTGTTATTCTCATAATTAAACATTGCATCTTTATTCTATACTTTTAATTCATGATTTCCTTGTGTAGTAAATGGATGTAAATAGGTAAACAGTAAAATCCAAAGATCTGTAACTGTATTGCCTCTCCATTTCTATCCTCCCATGCTCTTTCCAATGTCTCATCTTCTTTGCTGATAGGTTTCATGTACTGGTCCTGGAATAAACATTGATGCTTAGGTCACAGGTGGCCATGTGTGACAGGGTTCTGCAGAAAACCTTTCTCTACTGACAGAGGAGTGGAGCTTTGGTGATAGCAGTGGACTGTAACAACATCTGATGGTGCTCTATTGACACAGAGTTCTGGCAACAGAGGACGTGGTGTAGCAAGGAGGTGAAGACAGAGATCAGAATTATTTTTTAATTGTAGTTAATTTACAATGCTGTGTTAATTTCTACTTTATAGCAAAGTGACTCACTTATACATCTATTTACATTATGTTTTAAATTATTTTCTATTATGGTTTATCACAGGATCGTGAATATAGCTCACTGTGGGACCTTGTTGTTTACCCATCCCATATATAATAGTGTGCATCTACTAATCCCAAACTCCCAGTCCACCCCCAGCCCCACCTCCCACTTGGCAACCACAAGTGGTGTTCTCTGTGTCAGAGGGATAGATTCACTTGTGTCACATTTTATAAGCTATACCATACTGCATTTGTCTTTCTGACTTACTTCATTTAGGATGATAATCCCCAGGTCCATGTATTACTGCACATGGCATTATTTCTTTTTTTTTTATGTCTAAATAGTAATCCATGTATATATGTAGCATATTTTCTTTATCCAGTCATCTGTCAAGGGACATTTAGTTTGTTTCTATGTCTTGGCTGTTTTGAATAGTGCTGCCATGAACATAGAGGTGCATGTTTCTTTAGTTTTATCTGGATATATGCCCTCAAATATGGAACATTTCATGAATTTTTGTCATCTTTGTGCAGGGACCATGCTAATCTTCTCTGTGTCACTCCAATTTTGGCATATATGTGCTGTTGAAGTGAGCATGAGAATTGGAATTAAAGAAGTGCTTTACCACAGACTCCAAAATAACTAAGCTCACTGAGGTTAAATAAAAGACGAGTGGTTCATAATTAATAATTAATATTAATATGACTATAAATAACAGTGATGGCTGAGTCACTCTTGTTAATACTCTGTATTATTACAAGAATTTGGAAAATATTGTAAGCAAGGTGGAAATTACAGTAGATAATCGACACTCATTAAACACTAGATCTCCCAGTTTCCCATTTTTCAGTGAAAAATAATAGCCTTCAATAGCATCAACAACTACAAAATTACAAAGTATCATGTTTGTCACTAGAAGCTTATTCACAGAAGCTTGTGAAGCAGTCAGAGATACAAGGTAGACTCACAGATCTGAAAGTCTTTACATTTGGGAATGCAAAATGATTATCTGCCACAAATGTCTATTGAAAAGAATTTGTATTGATACATGGTGCTTCCCAGGTGGTGCTAGTGGTAAACAACCCACCTGCCAATGCAGGAGACTTAAGAGACGCTGGTTTGATCCCTGGGTTGAGAAGACCCCCTGGAGAAGGGAATGGCACCCCACTCCAATATACTTGCCTGGAGAATCCCATGGACAGGGGAGCCTGGTGGGCTGCAGTCCATGGGGTCACAAAGAGTCGGACATGACTGAAGCGACTTAGTATGCACGCATGGATACGTGATCTTTACCTAGAGATCTTTAGATCCTTAAATTGTCAGCAAAGTCAATGATTAGATTAAAACTTTATTTTAAAAAATATCTCATCACTTATTTTAAAAGTTTCTATGTCACACTATTTATAGGAAGTCATGTTGCTAAGATAATGCTTCATTTCAAAAAATACTGGAGCCCCATGGGCCTTTATATGACATGTTTAAGGAATGTATAATTTTCATCATCCCCACACTATAATGTGCAACATTATTTGCCTTTGAGAAGAATTAATGAAAACATAACTTGACATTATGATTATGGACATCTGTCTTTGTTTATATTCATCTCAGCTTAATGCAGAAAATGTCAAAGAAAGTATGTAGGGTGAATACTGTGTATCTTTCATTGCTCAGCACAAAGACATGAAAAAGGCATTGTGCTTCTTGTGTGGTAGGAATTTAGCTAATGGATATATAAAGCAAACAAAGCTGGAAGGAAAAGTTTTATTGCTCCATTTTGGACCATATGGATTTTTGTGGCTTTTGTTTTTACTATAATGGATGTTGTTGTTGTTGTTGTTTAAAGGATGCTTAATTTGAAAGGTCTGGAACCTCACCAAAATTTGGATTCCTACCAACACAAAACTTTTTCTTAAAACTTACTAAAACTTTCCTTGTTCTCTTGCCAAGGAAAAGAAGTCACACATGTTTGGATATCTCTGTAGAAATCCAAAGGACTGACAATAAGGAGAAAAATATTGTCTGCTTAAGTTGTTGCATTTTTTACCCCCTTCGCTGCTGCTGCTGCTGCTAAGTCGCTTTAGTCATGTCCAACTCTGTGCGACTCCACATACGGCAGCCCAACAGGCTCCTCTGTCCCTGGGATTCTCCAGACAAGAACACCGGAGTGGGTTGCCATTTCCTTGTCCAATGCATGCAAATGAAGTCGCTCAGTCGTGTCTCTTAGCGACCTCATGGACTGCAGCCTACAAGGCTCCTCCATCCATGGGATTTTCCAGGCAAGAGTACTGGAGTGGGGTGCCAATTGCCTTCTCCATTTTTCCTCTTTACAATAGGAAAAAAAAGAAAATATTTGATGATAAACATGACTACATAATATTAACTATTTTTACTAATATTTAATAGCTAATACTGTTTTAACCAAGGCTACTAATGATATTAATATCCCAGGATTCATATTTTGTTTTAATCAGATTTAACTGCCTAATAGTTGTTTTCATGATATATGGACTTATAGAATCAAATTGCCTTTTTACTGGCTCCTTTTATTCCAGGTAAATCTAAAATGCAGAATGTTATTTATACTAGTTTATATTAGTGACAGGACTTCCCAGGTGTCACTAGTGGTAAAGAACCACCTGACCATGCAGGATGCAAAAAAGACTCAGGTTCGATCTATGGGATGGGAAGATCCCCTGGAGGAGGGCATGGCAACCCACTCCGGTATTCTTGCCTGGAGAATCCACTGGAAAGAGGAGCCCGGTGTCTACGGTCCATAGGGTTGCAAAGAGTCAGACACTACTGAAGTGCCTTGGCATGCATGCATGCACATTATTAGAGACATTTCAATCTAGAATATGCAATCAAAGTGTATTTATATGAACCAGCAATTCTTTCTCTTTTACAGATATTAATGATATAAATTTTCTGTTTAACCAATAATTGTGACAAGAATGTGATGGAGGCAAATTTTTGGACTCCTATATTAAAATTTAAATAAACTCTTTAAGGTGGCTGCGTTTCATGTAATATTTCTTCTTAATATATACAATATTTATAATTAGAAAAAGCTTATTAAGATAATAATCAATATTATTATCACCTGTGCAAAATAAGGTATTAGCTTCATTGCATCGTATCTAAGCATGCACCTTTCTTCTATTTACCCTACCAATATTTTATTTGCCACAGAATTTAGTTGCTTCATGTTTATGTTTCTATCTATGGACATATGGTTAATGGCTGAGAAATGTTAATCAACCCTAAAAGCAGAAAGGAAGCATTAGCCTCACCTAGCAGCCTCGCCGTTGAATTATTAGGTCCAGGGTTTATCCCTAGAATTTGAATCAGTCAACATTTTAACAAAATTTCCCTGGTGTACTTCTGAAGATTCTGACTCCATAAATCTTTAGTGAGACTAGAGACATTTTGCTTCTAAACATATTTCAAATGATATCAGTGCCGCTGGCCCTCCAACAACCCTTTGTAGCATGATGTCTAGAATCACGGTTAGCAAGCTCTGGGAGCAGGAGTTGGTGATGGACAGGGAAGCCTTGCGTGCTGAAGTCCATGGGGTCACAGAGTCAGGCACGACTGAGCAACAGAACTGAACTGAACTTCATTCATTGTATATATATTTATTCCTACAGTTAACACTAACTCCTTTTTTAAAAATAAATATCTATCATTTATTCAGTGCTTCACTTTCTGACAGGACTTAGCATTCTCTTTATAGTCAAACACAGCAAATAATAGATGTCTCTTTTTCTTTGTATGTCCTAATATTTTATTTTTGTTTAGAAAGCAGAAAATATTTCATCGTGATATACATAGTTACATGCTATTATTTTTGGTCTCAAATAGAACCAAAAAAAAAAAGTAACAAAATCATATGTTATATATAAAACATATATGTATAGATAAATATTTCAAACAAGCTCAGTTTGTGATATGCAATATAACAGATATATATATATATATATATATATATTTACTTTGGGAAATATAATTTGGTTACTTCTCAATTTATCACATCTCAGATGCTATCAATCGCACATGCTAGATGATTTACATTCAGTTCAATTCAGTCACTCAGTTGTGTCCAACTCTTTGCGACCCCATGGACTGCAGCATGCCAGGATTCCCTATCCATCACCAACACCTGGAGCTTGCTCAAATTCATGTCCATTGAGTCTGTGATGCCATCCAACTATCTCATCCTCTGTTGTCCCCTTCACTTCCTGCCTTCAATCTTTCCCAGCATCAGGGGTTTTTTCCAGTGAGTCCATTCTTTGCATTAGGTGGCCAAAGTATTGGAGCTTCAGCTTCAGCATCAGTCTTTCCAATGAACACCCAGGACTGATCTCCTTTAGGATGGACTAGTTGGATCTCCTTGCAGTCCAAGGGACTCTCAAGAGTCTTCTCCAACACCACAGTTCAAAAATATCAATTTTTCAGCACTCAGCTTTCTTTAGAGTATAAATCTCACATCCATATGTGACTACTGGAAAAACGTAGCTTTGACTAGACTGATCTTTGTCAGTAAAGTAATATCTCTGCTTTTCAATATGCTGTCTAGGTTTGTCATAGCTTTCCTTTCAAGGAGCAAGCATCTTTTATTTCATGGCTGCAGTCACCATCTGCAATGATTTTGGAGCCCAGGGAAATAAAGTCTCTCACTGTTTCCATTGTTTTCCTATCTAGTTGTCATGTAGTGATCGGCCCGGATGCCATGATCTTAGTTTTCTGAATATTGAGTTTTAAGCTAACTTTTTCATCCTCTCTTTCACTTTCATCAAGAGGCTCTTTAGTTCTTCTTCGTTTCTGCCATAAGAGTGGTGTCATCTGCGTATCTGAGGTTATTGATATTTCTGGCAATAACCTGATTGTGCTTCATCCAGCCTGGCAGTTTGCCTGATGTACCCTGCATATAAGTTAAATAAGCAGGGTGACAATATATAGCCTTGAGGGACTCCTTTCCCAGTTTGGAACCAGTCTATTGTTTCATATTCAGTTCTAACTGTTGCTTCTTTATCTGCATACAGATATCTTAGGAGGTAGGTCAGGTGGTCTGGTATTCCCATCTCTTGAAGAAATTTTCACAGTTTGTTGGAATCCACACAGTTAAAGACTTTGGAGTAATCAATAAAGCAGAAGTAGATGTTTTTCTGGAATTCTCGTGCTTTCTCAATGTTCCAACAGATGTTGGCAACTTGAAAATCTGGTTCCTTTGTCTTTTCTAAATCCAGATTGAACATCTGGTAGTTCATGGTTTATACTGTTGAAGCCTAGCTTGAAGAATTTTGAGCATTATTTTGCTAGCATGTGAGATGAGTGCAATTGTGTGGTAGTTTGAACATTCTTTGGCATTGCTCTTCTTTGGGATTAGAATGAAAACTGATTGTTTCCTGTCCTGTGACCACTGCTGAGTTTGCCAAATTTGCTGGTATAGTGAGTGTAGCACTTTTACAACATCATTTAGGACTTGAAATAGCTCAGCTGGAATTCCATCACCTCCACTAGCTTTGTTCGTAGTGATGCTTCCTAAGGTCCTCTGGACTTCGCGTTCCAGGATGTCTGACTCTAGTAAGTGATTACACCAATGTGGTTATCTAGGTCATGAAGATCTTTTTGTATAGTTCTTCTGTGTATTTTGCCATCTCTTCTTAGTATCTCCTGCTTTGGTTAGGTCCATACCATTTCTGTCCTTTATTGTGATCTTTGCATGAAATGTTCCCTTGCTATCTCTAAGTTTCTTGAAGAGATCTCTAGTCTTTCCCATTCCTTTGTTTTCCTCTATTTCTTTGCATTGATCACTGAGGAAGGCTTTCTTATCTCTCCTTGCTATTCTTTGGAACTCTACATTCAAATGGGTATATATATTTTTTTCTCCTTTACCTTCTCTTCTTTCCTCAGTTATTTGTAAGGCCTCCTTAGACAACCATCTTGCCTTTTTGCATTTCTTTTTCTTGGAGATGGTTTTGATCACTGCCTCCTATACAAAGTCATGAACCTCCATCAATAGTTCTTCAGGCATTCTGTCTATCAGATCTAATCCCTTGAATCTATTTGTCACTTCCACTGTATAATCATAAGGGATTTTATTTAGGTCATACCTGAATGGTCTAGTGGTTTTCCCTACTTTCTTCAATTTAAGTCTGAATTTGGCAATAAGGAGTTCATGATTTGAGCCACAGTCAGCTCTCCATCTTGTTTTGCTGACTGTATAGAGCTTCTCCATCTTTGGCTGCAAAGAATAAAATCAATCTGATTTCGGTATTGACCATCTGGTGATGTCCATGTGTAGAGTTTTCTCTTGTGTTCTTGAATGAGTGTGTTTTCTGTGACCAGTGTGTTTTCTTGGTAAAACTTTGTTAGTCTTTGCTCTGCTGCATTTTGTGCTCCAAGACCAAATTTTCCTGTTACTCCAGGTATCTCTTGCCTTCTAACTTTTGCATTCCAGTCCTGTATGATGAAAAGGACTTCTTTTATAGGTGTTTGGTCTAGAAAGTCTTATAGGTCTTCATAGAACCATTCAACTTCAGCTTCTTCAACATTCCTGGTTAGGGCATAGACTTGAATTACTGTGATATTAAATGATTTCCCTTGGAAATGAACAGAGATCATTCTGTTCTTTTTGAGATTGCACCTAAGTACTTCATTTCGGACTCTTGTTGACTATTAGAGCTACTCCATTTCTTGTAAGGAATTCTTGCCTACAGTAGTATATATAATGGTCATTTGAATTAAATTCACCCATTTCAATCCATTTTAGTTCACTGATTTCTAAAATGTATATGTTCAGTCTTGTTATGTCCTGTTCGACCACTTCTAATTTTCCTTGATTCATGGACCTAACATCCCAGGTTCCTATGAAATATTGCTCTTTACAGAATTGGACTCTATTTCCATCACTAGTCACATCCACAACTGGGTATTTTCTCTTCATTCTTTCTAGAGTTATTTCTCCATTAGTCTCCAGTAATTTATTGGGCACCTACAAACCTGGGGAGTTCATCTTTCAGTGTCATATCTTTGCCTTTTCATACTGTTTTGGGGTTCTCAGGCAAGAATATTCAAGTGGTTTTCCATTCCTTTCTCCAGTGAACCAAGTTTTGTCAGAACTCTCCACCATGACCTGTCTGTCTTGGGTGGCCCTGTAGGACATGGCTCATAGTTTCATTGAATTAGACAAGGCTGTGGTTCATGTGATCAGTTTTATTAGTTTTCTGTGACTATGGTTTTCATTCTGTCTGAAGAATAAGGATAAGAGGGTTATGGAAGCTTCCTGATGAGAGAGACTGACTGTGGGGAAACTTGGTCTTGTTCTGATGGGTGGGGCCATGCTCAGTAAATCTTTAATCCAATTTTCTTTTGATGGGTGGGGCTGTGTTCCCTCCCTGTCCTTTAACCTGAGGCCAAACTATGATGGAGGTAATGAACATAATTACCTAATTCAAAAGGTCCCATGCGCCAACTGCCTCACTCAGTGTCCCTGACCCTGCAGCAGGCCACCACCAATCCATGCCTCTGCTGATGAGTTACATTAGTGAACTTTGTAATCTTAATGATAATTCAATTTTCTCAATTTAAAATGAGAATAATAAATTTTATTTTTTGTAGTGTGGTGTTGGAGAAGACTCTTCAGAGTCCCTTGGACAGCAAGGAGATCCCACCAGTCCATCTTAAAGGAAATCAGTCCTGAATATTCATTGGAAGGACTGATGCTGAAGCTGAAACTTCTGTACTTTGGCCACTTGATGCGAAGAACTGACTCATTGGAAAAGACCCCAATTTGGGAAAAGATTGAAGGCAGAAGGAGAAGGTGATGACAGAGGATGATATGGTTGGGTGGCATCACCAACTCAATGGACATGAGTTTGAGTAAATTCCAGGAGTTGGTGATGGACAGGGAAGCCTGGCATGCTGCAATCTATGGGATCACAAAGAGTTGGACAGGACTGAGAGACTGAACTGAACTGATTATATATTATTAAGGTGATAAAAAAATCCATACTTAAAAGGAGTGCTTGACAGATTAATAATACTTGGATGGTCTAAAGAATATTAAAAAGTTGCAAAGTATAGACTCTCCTTAATATTTTCAGAAGAATGGGATTTTTGGTATGTTTTATTAATCTTTAAATTTTTAATGGAATATAGTTGATTTATAGTATATTGTGTTAGTTTCTGCTATACAGCAAAGTGAATCTGTTATGCATATATATATATCCACAGATTTTAAAGATTTTTTTCCCCTTATAGGTTATTACAGAGCATTGAGTAGAGTTTACTGTGCTATACATTGTGTGTGTATGTGCGTGCATGTGCGTGCGTGTGTGTGTGTGTGTGTGTGTGTGTGTGTGCTCAGTCATGGCCAACTCTTTGCAAACACATAGACTATAGTGCACCAGGCTCCTCTGTCCATGGGATTCTCCAGGAAAGAATACTGGACTGGGTAGCTATTTCCTTTTCCAGGGGTCCTCCAGACCCAAGAAATGAACCCGTCTCCTTCATCACAGGCGGATTCCTTACCATCTGAGCCATAGGGAAGCACATGCTATACAGCTGTAGGTCCTTTTTAGTTATCTATTTTTATACATGAAAGTGAAAGTGAAGGCGCTCAGTCGTGTCCGACTCTTTGCGATCCCGGGACTGCAGCCCGCCAGGCTCCTCCATCCATGGCATTTTCTAGGCAAGAGCACTGGCATGGGGTGCCATTTCCTTCTCCAGGGCATCTTCCCAGCCTAGGGATCGAACCTGGGTCTCCCGCATTGTAGGCAGACGCTTTACAGTCTGAGCCACCAGGGAACGCCTATGTCAATCCCAATCACCTAATTTGTCTCTCTCCCTTTTCCCCCCTTGGTAACCATTAGTTTGTTCTCTACATCTTTTACTCTATTCTTGTTTTATATTTTCACTTGTACCTATTTTTCTCCCCTGGATTCCACATACTATCAATATCATATGGTTTTGTCTTTCTCTGTCAGACTTTACTCAATATGATCATCTCTAAGTTCATCCATGTCACTGCAAAAGGCATTGTTTCATTCTTTTTTATGGCTCAGCAATAATCCATTGTATATATACACCACATCTTCTTTATCCATTCCTCTGTCAATGGACATGTAGGCTTCTTCCACATCTTGGCTATTGTAGACAGTGCTATAATGAACACCGGGGTGCAAATATCCTTTTGGATTATTGAATTTTTCATATATATGCCCAGGAGTGGGATTGTTGGATTATATGGTAGTTCTATATTTATTTTATTTTATTTTTTTTTTTTTCCAGTGGGTTTTGTCTTACATTGATATGAATCAGCCATGGATTTACATGTATTCCCAATCCCAATCCCCCCTCCCACCTCCCTCTCCACCCGATTCCTCTGGGTCTTCCCAGTGCACCAGGCCGGAGCACTTGTCTCATGCATCCCACCTGGGCTGGTGATCTGTTTCACCATAGATAGTATACATGCTGTTCTTTTGAAATATCCCACCCTCACATTCTCCCACAAAGTTCAAAAGTCTGTTCTGTATTTCTGTGTCTCTTTTTCTGTTTTGCATATAGGGTTATCGTTATCACCTTTCTAAATTCCATATATATGTGTTAGTATGCTGTAATGTTCTTTATCTTTCTGGCTTACTTCACTCTGTATAATGGGCTCCAGCTTCATCCATCTCATTAGGACTGGTTCAAATGAATTCTTTTTAATGGCTGAGTAATATTCCATGGTGTATATGTACCACAGCTTCCTTATCCATTCATCTGCTGATGGGCATCTAGGTTGCTTCCATGTCCTGGCTATTATAAACAGTGCTGCAATGAACATTGGGGTGCACGTGTCTCTTTCAGATCTGGTTTCCTCAGTGTGTATGCCCAGAAGTGGGATTGCTGGGTCATATGGCAGTTCTATTTCCAGTTTTTTAAGAAATCTCCACACTGTTTTCCATAGCGGCTGTACTAGTTTGCATTCCCACCAACAGTGTAAGAGGGTTCCCTTTTCTCCACACCCTCTCCAGCATTTATTGCTTGTAGACTTTTGGATAGCAGCCATCCTGACTGGCGTGTAATGGTACCTCATTGTAAATCCATGAACCTATGGACACCTTATCTTTGACAAAGGAGGCAAGGATATACAATGGAAAAAAGACAACCTCTTTAACAAGTGGTGCTGGGAAAACTGGTCAACCACTTGTAAAAGAATGAAACTAGAACACTTTCTAACACCATACACAAAAATAAACTCAAAATGGATTAAAGATCTAAATGTAAGACCAGAAACTATAAAACTCCTAGAGGAGAACATAGGCAAAACACTCTCCGACATAAATCACAGCAAGATCCTCTATGACCCACCTCCCAGAATATTGGAAATAAAAGCAAAACTAAACAAATGGGACCTAATTAAACTTAAAAGCTTTTGCACTACAAAGGAAACTATAAGTAAGGTGAAAAGACAGCCCTCAGATTGGGAGAAAATAATAGCAAATGAAGAAACGGACAAAGGATTAATCTCAAAAATATACAAGCAACTCCTGCAGCTCAATTCCAGAAAAATAAATGACCCAATCAAAAAATGGGCCAAAGAACTAAACAGACATTTCTCCAAAGAAGACATACAGATGGCTAACAAACACATGAAAAGATGCTCAACATCACTCATTATTAGAGAAATGCAAATCAAAACCACAATGAGGTACTATATTTATTTTTTAAGGAACTTTTATACTGTTCTGCATAACAGTTGCACCAATTTATATACCCACCTCCAGTGTAGGAAGGTTCCATTTTCTCCACACACTCTGCAGAATTTATTGTGTGTAGATTTTTTGATGATGGGCATTTTACCTCGCAGCAGCTTGATTTACATTTCTCTGGTATTTACTGATGCTGAGCATCTTTTCATGTGCTTTTTAGCCATCTGTATATTTTATGTGGAGAAATGTCTATTTAGATCTCTTGTCCATTAAAAAAAAACTTTTACCATTGATCTGCATGAGTTGTTTTGGAGATTAATTTCTTGTCAGTCTCTTCATCTGCAAATATTGTCTCCCATTCTGTGGGTTGTCTTTTAATTTTATGATTTCTTTTGCTGTGCAGAAACTTTTAAGTTTAATTAGGTCCCATTTCTTTATCTTTGTTTTTATTTTCATTACTCAAGGGGGTGGACCAAAAACATATTGCTGTGATTAATGCCAATGAGTTCTACCTATGTTTTCCTCTAAGAGTTTTATACTGTACATCGTTACATTTAGGGATTTGATCCATTTAGAGTTTATTTTTGTATATGGTGTTAGAGTGCTCTAGTTTCATTTTTTTACATGCAGCAGTTCAGTTCTCCCAGCAGCATTTATTTAAAAGACTCTCTTTTCTTCATTGTATTTTCTTGACTCCTCTGTTGTAGATTAGTTGATCATAGATGCATGAATTTATTTCTGGGCTTTCTATCCTGATTCATTGATCTATATTTCTGTTTTTCTGCCAATACCATACTGTTTTGATCACCGTAATCTTATAGGAGTGAAGTCAGGAAGTCTGATTCCTCAGTTTCATTTTTCTTTCTCAGGATTGCTTGGCTATTTGGAGCCTTTTGTGTTTCCATATAAATTTAAAAATTTTTTGTTCTAGCTCTGTGAAAAATGCTATTGGTATTTTGATAGCAATAATATTAATAGGAGCAAATACACTATAATAAGACCAGTATGAGTAGGGAATAGCAAAAAGGAAATATGTAATGTGTCTTGATTCTTATTTTTTGGTAATTTTTTTCTTTTTAACTCATGAAGTTACACTGGTAATGTGGCCAGAGTATCAAGAGTGACAAGCGGCAGGTTAAATGTGTGTTAGTCCTTTTACTGACAATATGAGTTTATCTGAAAGCTGTATTAATAATCAACTATTTTTTATTCATGGCAGTGGTAACTGAGATGGAATTTAATGTATGCTGACTCTATTAAGTAGATTAGTTTCACTTAATATTAACACATATTAACCATTTTTCAAACTCACATCCTAGTTTTCTACTTTGGGATCATTTTTAATACCTAAAAAAGTAATACTGTAAATATTATTATGTGTAATTAAATTTTCAGTTTTAGCCTGAAATCATTTTCATCCTTTATATAAATATCCAGCACCATCTATTAAATTATTGTCTCTCAGCTCTAAATCTGCTATTTTATATTCATCTTTGTGATGCAGAAACTAAAATTCTGCAAAATGTTTTTCTCTTTTGCCAGCTACCACCTAACAAGGCATTGACAACAGTAAGCACTTGAAAGAATCTGCAAGGTTGGAGAAGGAAGGAAGGGCTTTTACTTTTTACTTTTACTTTTTCATATGCTTACTGTTATTTTATATTACATTTTAGTTGCTTACTGTTACCTCTGCTCCAATTTTTACTGCTGCATAACAAACAACCTTCAAAATGTAACATACTGTAGGTATAGAATTCCCATTTTTAAAAATATAATAGACTAGTAGTTCAAGGACTCAGTATGGGCTTGACTTGGGGTGTCTTATGCCATTGAAGTTAGCTATTGACTAAAATTGAAATCATGCAATCATCACGTGGCATAATTGGTCCTTCATACAGGATGATTCATTTCATTGCTAGCAATTGATGCTGGCTGTCAGCTGGTAGCTCAGTTAGGCTACTTACTATTAATACAATACATACAAATGGGTTCTATACCACGGTAGTGTCAGGGCTGATATAGTAGTGATTGCCCCACAAGTGTTCCATGAGAAACAAAGGAAGATTTTCAGACAAAGACTCAAATTACACAGCATTACTTGTGATGCATTTTCTTGGCTAGCAGTATGATAGTGATTCAAAGGAAGGGGACATAACCCTCACCTCTCTGTTGAAGAACCATCTGAAAAGTCTGGAACCAGGGCCATGGAGCCCCTTCTCAAAGCACAGATACAACTCCTGATAGATCTGAGCTTCAGTTATTTAAGGCTTCCCTTTCAAACTTCAAACTTTTAAGAATTCCAACTTCTTCCCTTTGTCCTCTGTTTTCTAAGGAACACTTTAGTATTTTTAACTTGCTTTTACAGTTACCTAAATAAAACCTTGTATCAAATTAAGAACTGTTAATACTAAATTTTCTAAGTTAAAGTAACTGCTGTGGTTTTTGCCTGCACTTTGACACACAAATTCACACAGAAAATAAATATTTTGAGACAAATGAAAACTGACCAGACCAACAGTTAGAAGATTAAAAAAAAAAAAAAACTAATGAAATATTTCAGACTATTTTTGAAGCATATAATCATATCTGGATATATTGACACTTCAAAGGAAAATAATTTATATGAATTACAGCATTTTATCAAGGACTATTTACTTGCTTTTGCTGTACTCAGTACCTTTATCCTCAAAGGAATTCTATATTAAAGTTTGATGTAGAATACTAGGAGGTAAAATATAGAAGTTTTAGGATGTTCCATAGCAATCCATTTACTTAATTAACTGAAAGGTTTTTTTTTTTTTGGTCAGTTTTCTTTTTTTTTTTTTCATTTATTTTTATTAGTTGGAGGCTAATTACTTTACATTATTGTAGTGGGTTTTGTCATACATTGACATGAATCAGACATGGATTTACATGTATTCCCTATCCCGATCCCCCCTCCCACCTCCCTCTCTACCCAATCCCTCTGAGTCTTTTTTTTTTGATAAAAATTTATCCAAATGACTACATTCACTGTGATCACATAAAATTTTTATTATATTGTTGAAAAAAGAATATTTGCTATACTTATGATACATATCTGTGCATAGGTAAGTATATATAATTTATATACTGAAATATAGTGATAACTATTTCAATAAAATATGTACACTAGTGCAGACATAAGTCTATTATTTTCATTATAGAAGGCATGAAATCACTAGGATGGAATCACTTCATCACTATCAGTACATTTTTTTCTTATTTTGGTGCTTTCATGATTTTAAATCCTTTTTCCCTCCAGAATTTAAAATTCTTGGTAAGCATTTGTCCTTGAGTAGATAGATCTTTAGTCTTAACCTCATAATCTAAATGTCTCAATTCCTTCATTAGTAGCAGAGAAATATCATTTTCCTTATTTAATATTAAAGATATCTGGTAGGTTTCTTTGCTTTTCTATATCCTAAGGAGATAATGGGTTTAAATGTAATGAGACAGAAGGAGTAAAAATATTAACAGAGCTACCAACTGAGAGCAAGCTGTAAGAAAGAGCCAAAATACTTGGGTTAGAATCCTGGTTTTTCTCCTTGCTAACTCTGTAACACACACTGAGTGAGTTACTTCACCACTTTGTACTTTGTTTTTTTTCAACTTCAAAATGTTCACTAACTCATATAGTCATTAAGAAGATTAAGTGTGTTAATATACTCAAAGTACTTAGAAATATTTGGCACATGGTAAGAGCTATAAAAGTGTTAGCTATTATTGTGTCAACTACAAAGAAATATTTACTTCTGAGGAATAGCACACCTTACTTAAATTGTTTATGATGCAATCACTAAAGTTACTTAAGGCTGTAATACATTTTCTCAAAGAAATTCTAAATAGGTTTTAAGAACAAGGGAAAAGGTACCTTGAAAAATCTTCATTCTGAAACATTTCTAAGAGTTAAGCACAATTCACATATCTGACCCACGTAAATGTACACCACAAAAAAAGATGTATTTTTTTATTATTATTCATCAAGCGTATTAAAAATAAAAATTTACCTTAAACACGTGTTGCTAATAAAGTTAGTTATAAACTGGACATAATGTAACCTGTGGAAAAGTTTAACTAAATCAATAACAGCTAAATATTACACATAGAAATGTTTTAAAAAGTATTATGCTACTTAACTAAAAATATTGAGAAATACATCTATAAATAAGAAATGTATTACTTTCTCAGAGATGAATCATTCGGTAACACCAACCCATCAAAGTAGCCAACAGCTTATTAATAAGAAAAAAGCATGAAAAATACTTTCTCACTTAGAGAGAAAATAGAAATTACATTATTGAGCAAATCCATCCTAGGATTATGTTGCTGTTTTTCATAAGGTGGAAAATAGCAATAGTTTGAATAATCAAAAAATAAATCAATTGAGCAAAAATTACAATACTTATATTGAAATGTGAATTTTCACAATTTATTCAAATTAACAGTCCCTCTTTTGATATTGTGTGATTCTAAAATCATTAGAATTCTAGTTGATAAGCTAAACAGGCTAATTCTGGCCCTCAAAACAATAAATCAGATAGTCATATGACTTCCATAAACATGAAAGATAATCATTCCTGAAGCAAATGTTGCTTTATATGAAAAAAAGCAAAAGAAAGTTCAACAACAAATGATAATGCATAAGGCAAAATACTTTCAAATTTATGATGCTTTCAAATTGTGGTGCTGGAGAAGATCTTGAGGGTCCTTTGGATAGCAAGGAAATCAAACCTGCCAATCATAACAGAAATCAACTCTGAATATTCATTGGAAGGACTGATGCTGATGCTGAAACCACATCATACTTTGACCACCTGATGCAAAGAGCCACTTATTGGAAAAGACTCTGATGCTGGGAAAGATTGAAGGCAAAGGAGAAGAGGGTGGCAGAGGACAAGATAGTTAGATAAAATCACTGACTCAATGGACATGAATTCGAGCAAACTCTGTGCAGGGCAGGGAAGCCTGGAGTGCTGCGGTCCACGGGGTTGCCAAGAGTTGGACACGACTTAGCGACTGAACAATAACAACAATGAGATAAGGTCAAGTATAAGTTAAATACATGATGAAAATATTTTATAAAATGAAAAAGTATATATATTTTGCTTAATTTGAACACAATTCATAAATTTCAGTTGGTTAAAAAACAACTTTTAAAAAAGAATTAGCTAGTCTTGGTGTTTTATTTAATACATGAGTGAATTTTTAAAAATTAGAGACCAATTTTAAATAAAGCGTCTTCCTATGTTTGCATTACTTTGGCAGTACAAAACATCAAACTACTTCAGTTATATAAGATAGAACTTACTAAAAGCCTTAATATTTACATATCTTCTAGTAATATATGATTTTACATATAATCCCAGAGAGGTCAAATTTCTTTCACAGAGTTACAAAGAAGGAAAATATATGCCTAAATATTTGTATCTTAGGGTTTTCCCAATGGCTCAGCAGGTAAAGAATCCATCTGCAGTGCAGGAGAACTGGGTTTGATCCCTACGTTGGGAAGATCCCCTGGAGAAGGAAAAGGCAACCCAGAATTCTTGCCTGAAAAACTCCATGAACAGAGGAGCCTGGTGGGCTACAGTCCATGGGGTCACAAAGAGTCGAACACAACTGAATGACTAAGCACCCCTAGCACCAGTTGTATCTTAAGTCTAACTTCCCATTCAGTTCTATTTCTTAGTGCCTCAAGTAGCCAGAACAGCAGTAAAAGAAGATAGATGTCACATAAATGTATATATATATATATAAAATATTTACATATATCAAAGTTTGTGATAAATCATAGTAGAATTCCATTTTAATGAATATTTTCATAAGGTCCATTTTGAAGCTACGCATTTGTAAAAATTTTGTGAAGTTTCACTCTAAAATTTCAAAAATGTAAAAATAAAATAAACTATAAATTAGAATGATTCATAATTTGAACTATTCAATAGAAAAATTATGATTTACAAGTTTGAGTTAATATCTTAATTGTGGCTGAAATAGCACTGAATTTCAAATATGCTTAATAAAATTTCATAGCTTTTCACTGTGATTGGTAGAGAGTTTATTCATTTAAAATCTGTCATGTTTTATCATTTATCTCTTGTTTTATTAAGCATGATCATGTTTAAATATTCATGCATAAATATATGCAAAATACCATGAAATACTTTGCAAGAGAAAGTTATGTAACCATAGCCATTGTTTAGTTTGTAATTGTTAATTTTTTAGTCATTTATTTATTCAATCAACAAAATCTTTACTAATGCTTATGTGTACATGCTATATTTAGCAATGGATATAAAAAAGATTATTGATTCCAATTCTAGCTGGTTATAGAAAAAACTACCAGCAATCTCCAAATAAGGCCCAGAATTTCTGCCATATAGTTAAGAAATAATTTTGTTACCTCTTTAGCTAACATAAAGCAAAAAGCTTTCGTGATGGAATTCACAATGGACCCAAATATCTTCCCCGTAAGAGTAGTAAAACACTTAGTGGACCTCTTCTCTTTCAGAACACTGGACATGAATTATCTATGGAGACCGCTTTGAGGGAGCCAGTAGACTTTCTTGTCATATACCAAATTATGAAATGTCAGCACTACTTCTGTGCTGTAATATCAAAGTGACGTACAATCTCACCTATGGACAGATGACTAGAAACAACATTAATAATATTTTAATAAAACCAATAGAACACTTTGTTTCTCTAGTTTCTAGCATTCTATTTCATTTTATTAAAATGAATAAGAGAATCTATTCTAGGAAGCCCTTACCCTTCTCTCAAAATGCTTTTAAATGTGAAGAAAAGTCACATAAACCAACATTATAAAATAAAAATCACATAAAATAAAAATCATATAAACAGACATAAAATTATCAGCTCAGCTCTATGATAAGAGCATATAAATTATGTTCAATCACAAGTTCAAGAGAATGAAATAGAGGAGTGGTAGAGTTTGTTCTTAAATAACCCCATTGTTAACTAGTACAGAAAGGAGAATGTGGAAGAAGTAAAACTGCAATTTCATTCCTATGTTCCCATCAGACAGATTGTGAGAATGAATATGTCCTGCAGAGCTTTGCCTTCTTTATATTCAAGACCAGGCCCTCAAAAGATGCAAGTCACGCATTCAAACTTCTTATAATCCTAGGAAGAATTTAGGGGAAATAGATTAACTTAATTTTAAAAATTAGCTTTAATATGTTGCAGAGACTAAGAGGAGAGAATGATAACATTAAGAACCTCAAGAAAGAAAAATTAATCTTGACATATGTGAAATGGTATGGGAGTTCAGAGGAGGTATTACCTGTTCACTGGATAACAACATAAGTTAAAGTGAATGAAAATGAGCGAGGTTGCTTGGCAATTTATTTTCTTACTTTCATCCCTTTAAATCTATTATTCAGAACCAAATTATTTGCAAACTAAGTGCCTTCACACTTTCATGTCTGCTCTTTTTCTTTCCTCAATCCTTCTACATCACCAAAGCCCTTCTCTTTACTTACATAATGACAAATCACTCTTACAAAAATGCCTTAGAACTTTTCCCAACATTTCCATCATCCAGTGATTTAGAAGATAAAGAAGATTTAACAATAGGTTATTTTAAACAAGGAGCCAGCAAAGTAGAAGGAAAAGCAAGAAAATAGTGGAAGCATAGTAAAATGCATTCTTACTGTAGCCTACCAGAGTCCTCGGTCCATGGGATTCTCCAGGCAAGAGTACTGGAGTTGGGTGCCATTTCCTTCTCCAGGTGATCTTCCCGACCCAGGGATTGAACCTGGGTCTCCCACATTATAGGCAGATGCTTTACTGTCTGAGCTACCAGGGAAGTCAAATAGTCAGCTAACCACAATGAAAGTGAGTGTCCACTAAATTGAGAACTGAAATATTAAAATGAATGCTGGGAATAATAATCTAGTTTAACTAACTGGATTACTAACAACACTGAAGTGGATCAGTGGGAATACTATTTTGGTGACACTGGCAAAAATGGGTAACAAAGAAATGGCCCTTAGAGGTTGATATGAAATGAAAGGAGACTATCTTTTTTTTTTTTTGCCTGCTAAATTGCTTCAGTCCTGCCTGACTCTGCAGCCCTATGGACGGTGTAACCCACCAGGCTCCTCTGTTTATGGGATTCTCTAGGCAAGAATACTGGAGTGGGTAGCCATTCCCTTCTTCAGGGGATCTTCCTGACCCAAGAACCCACATTTAACTGTGGCTCCTGCTTTGCAAGCGGATTCTTTACCACTAGCACCAGCTGGGAATCCAGATGTCTTCTTTTTACATGGATGCTTCTACAAAAGTTTAATTTTCTTCCATAAAGAGATTATTCTTTAACCAGGGGGACAGGCAGTAACTCGAGACATTTGAGCAATTTGCCTACCCAAGGAAGCAAGACGTGATGGAATCTACACAAAGGTGTATTGGCTGATGTTAGGTTGGAGAGAGTGCTACTATATTAAAAGGGGACAGAGGTGGAGGCAGATTTGTTGTAGTAGGATTAGAAAGTTCTATACTGATTTTTTTTTTTAATTTTTAATTGAAATCAGAATTAAGCTCATAAGCTAAAAGTAAGGAGGTGGTGCACTTTTTTTTTGAAGAATGTTTGAAAAATCTGTTTAAGAGGAAAAGAAATAAATAATTACAGATATGTAGTAGATTTCCAGGAAGGGCCAAGGACCCACTTGAATTCTGTGGTCAAACATTTAAATTGATGGGCCTCCCAGGTGGCCCAGTGCTAAAGAATCCTCCTGCCAATGCAAGAGCTGAGGAGATGCATGTTCAATCTCTGGTTCAGGAAGATCCCCTGGAGAAGGGAATGACTACCCACTCCAGTATTCTTGCCTGGAGAATCCCCATGGACAGAGGAGCCTGGCGGGCTACAGTCCATAGGGTTGCAAAGAGTTGGACATGACTGAGCAACTAAGCAAACAGCACACACGGTAAAATCAGAAAATAATAAATTGTGAAAATTAAAGTACAGTTACTGCCATAAAAATTTGTAATGAGAAGACTGAAAATAAACAACACAAAATAAGTTTTAAGTCTTTTTCACATTCATTATGAAGTAAATGAAATCTTTTAACATGAAAGGAAATGATAAAGATAGAAGTGGGACATAATTATTTAAAACAAAAAGCACTGGAGAAAATAGCAAAAGGAAAATTGCCCTCATATTAGAGTGCCAAAATAAGAAAACTCAATAGATAGGGGGGTGAGAGAGAAATGATTGAATAAATAATAGGAAAAATGTCCTTGAATAAAATATAGACAGATGTTGTCACATTATAATAGCCCATGGAGATGTACTAACTTGAAAAACTGAAGCATAATAACAAGCCTTGTGAAATTTCAGAAGGTATGAGTAAAACAGTTTTTAATATGGGATTTAAAAAATGACCCCCCAGAAAGGATAACCAGAGGCCAATAGACCTCTTAGCAAAATATATAGTAGTAAGGAAGAACATTACAAATGACAGCAAAGAAAACATTAAGCTTTTTATTTCTATTATTATGATATTCATTGTATTTTATTATTTTATTAATAATAACCTAATGTTTTGAACAGTTTTTGAGTTACAGAAAAATTGATCAGAGTTCCTGTATATCTCAACCCTTTTTCCTATTACTAACATCTTACATTAGTAAGGTACATTTGTGCAATTTTTGAACCTTTATTGATATTGATACATTGTTATTAACTAAATCCCTCGCTTTATTCAGTACTTCTTAGTTTTTCTTTAGTGTTCTTTTTCTGCTCCAGGATCCTACCTAGGATACCACATTACATTCACTTGTCAAGTCACTGTCATCTCTTACCTGTATAACAGCATCAGCTTCAGAACAGGTTACTTTGCTTTCATCACTTGTTACCTCTGTTCTCATAGTCTAATATCATTGCTTTTATTATCCACTATCTCTACCCTTTGCTAAAAAAGTAGTATGGCAACAGGTCTGTTTTGTTCATCAGTGTAACTCCAGCATTTTGAATAGCGTGTGGCACAGAGGCATTCAGCAACCATTAGTCTAACTCCTTTCAATAAGAAATATCCTTACTCTGAATTTTCTTCAAATTCATGGATATCTGTAATGCAATTTGACAATATTGGCTCTAAACTTTCATAGCCATCACTCTCTGTTCAACATATTCATCCAATGCAATTTTATTATCTAATCTACAAACTTCTGTTATCTTTAAAACTCGTCTGCACACAATTTTATTCTGTTTGGTGTAGCCATCATTAACTCTAATCTGCAAGTTTATATTCAGCCAAGTTTTCTCTGCTGCTTCAAATTAATTCTATCTTCTCTTCTATTTTTAGTCAACTGAGCCTGGTTCAAAATATTGCTTTGATCTGGGGCCTAAATATTTTAAAAAGTTAAGTTAGATATGGATACCTTAATAAAGCTTTTTGTAATTTTTATTATTTACATGTAAAATGTAAGCATTTTAAAGTACTAGGGCCTTATGATCGTACATGTGTGTTTCTGATGCATTGCAGTTTGAAAACTAGTGGAAGAATTTAGCACAACAGTAAAATTCTTAGACTATAGGGACTAATTGAGATGGCCCCACTTGATAAAATAAATGCCACTCAGTAAAGCACAAACTTAGTGTATTAATCTTTATACATTATTTTCTTGAAATGCAATGTGCCATCCATTGTGTACTGCTATGATTAATGTCGGAAATTTTTGGTATGCTCACACTTTGCAAGGCTGGTAGACATTCCAGAAGTGTGAATGAACTATATGTTTCTCATTGTCAATGAAATTTTTGAAAATAAAATGTTTTTGACAGAGTACAATAAGATAGAAATGAGCAGATACCATAGATTGTATAATCAGTACAAAAAAGGTTCTTGCTAGAATCTGAAATACATTATACAAACTCTAATGTAATGACAATCTCGAGTCATTTGTCTTGAAAGCCATAATACAAAAGGTCTACCTCAATACACATGCATTAGAAAAGAGACATTTGGATGATAAAGTAATAAATAGATTTTTCTTCAAAGTAAGAACTAATTACTGATAAGCTACATAAATTTATTTTTAATATGAAAAGATAACAGTTAAATATAAGACATGGCAGCAGACAGCAAGTTACAAAGTATTTGGTTCAATGATTTATGTGATAGCTTTGATTGACTATAGTAGAAGCCATTTTCCTGTGTGCTTGAAAAATAGTACCGTCTTTCCTTTGTAAACTTATATTATCAGATTAAGCCCTCTATTTTCAATAATAGTATATTTAAATATCTTACAAAGTAACATAAATGACATTAATTTTAAAAACAGTGAAGCCAAAAGGTTGCTACTATGCTGTTTCTTGGTTGCCTGTGTTTTTATATTTTAACATATATTAATCATAATTATCCAAAATATTTACTGTAACATTCTTTTATCAACCTCAATCAAAGCTATATGTCTCATAAGTAGACAGTGTTACTATATGACTTTCTCGAGACAACATTGATTTTTAAGTTGCCATAACAAAATAACACACACTAGATGAATGATAATTAAAATTTATTGTCTGCAAAGGGTCAGCGGGACCACCCTCTCTCTAAAGAAATCAGGAAAGAAATTTTTCCATTTCTGGTGGCTTCAGTCATTCGTGGTTTTGTATATACATCACTCCAATCTCCCAGTTCTCCCTGTGTGTCTTCACATCATCTTCCCTCTGGACGTGACTGTGTTCAAGTATCTCCATTTTATAAGTACACTATTCATATTGGATTTAGCACTCACTCTAATGACCTCATCTTAACCTGGTTAAATGCACAAAGAAATAATCTAATTCCAAATAAGTTCACATTTTGAGGAATTGTAATTAAAACTTCAACACATGTTTTTGAAGGGACATAATTCACCCATAATGTTGTCCAAGTTGGATTTCACTTCTTCCACTTAACATTTGTGTGAACATAAGCAAAGTTATACAATCTCTCTGTGCCTCTATCTCCTTATATGCATAGCAGAGTTGTTACAGATATACAGAAAGTATATATCTTTCTAATATATAGAACGTACTTAGAGCAAACACATACTAAACACATACTAAATATTGAGTGTTATTATTTTTGTCCAATAAAATGTCTGTTCTTATTCCAAGGGTTTTTCACCTTTTTTGTCCATCACAATAGAAATACATGACTTTAATATTGTCTATGTTCCTCACATTGTACATTTTATATCCTTGCCTCATTTATTTTATAACTGGAAGTCACATTTCTTAATCTCCTCCATCAGTTTTTCTCATTTCCCATGCCTCTGCCCTCTGGCAACCATCAGTTTGTACTCTGTATTAATGATTCTGTTTTGTTATGTTTACTCATTCATTTTGATGTTTAGGTTCCATATATAAATGGGGTCATAAAGCATCTGTCTTTATCTCTCTGACTTATTTCACTTTACGTGTTACCCTCTAAGTCCATCCATGTTGTTGCAAATGTCAAGATTTCACTGTTTTTTTTTTATGACTAATATTCCATTGCATGTATATACCACATCCTTACCCATTTATCTATTTGTGGGTACTTAAGTAGCTTCCATATCTTAGCTATTATAAATAGTGCTCCAATGAACATAGAAGTGTATATATTCATTAGTTTATTTGTTTTCTTTGAATATATATTCAGGAGTAAAATTTCTGGATTGTATCATAGTTCTATTTTTAATTTTTTGAGGAAATTCCATACAGTTTTCCATAAAGGATGAACCAATTTACATTCCTACCAACAGGGCACAATGATTCCTTTTTCTCCACATCCTTATCAACACTTATTAATTGTTGTCTTTTGAATAACAGCCATTTTGACAGGTGCAAGGTGAAAACTTATCATGGTTTTGACTTGCATTTTCCTGATGATTAAAGATTTTGAGTGTCTTTTCAGGTGCCTGTTGGCCATTTGCATGTCTTTTTGAAAAAAAGTCTATTCAGGTTCTCTGCTTATTTTTCTTACCCGGGTTTTTGTTGCTGTTTGTTTGTTTTTGATGTTGAGTTGTATAAATTATTTTTATATCTTCAACATTAACTCCTTATCTCATATAACTGTAGCAAATATCTTCACCCATTTGGTAGGCAGCCTTTTTGTTTGGTTGACAATTTTAACTGTGCAAAACCTTTTAGTTTGATGTAGTCTCATTTGTTCTTTTTTCTTTTATTTTCCTTTCCTGAGGGAAGGTATCCAAAAAGTATTGCTAAGACCAATATCAAAGAGCTCACTGTCTATGTTTTCTTCTAGGGCATTTAAGCTTTTAAGAACTACAAAGAAGTCTTTAATAAATTTTGAGTTTATTTTTGTATATGGCATGAGAAAATGGTCCAGTTTGATTCTTCTCCATGTAACTGTCCAGTTTCCAAAACAAATTGAAAAGGCTGTCACTTCTCCATTGTATATTCTTGCCTCCTTTGTTGTAGGATGATTGCCCATGTGAGTGGGGGTTCATTTCTGGGCTCTCCATTCTGTTCTCTGGTCTATGTGTTTTTTTTGTGCTAGCAGCATATTGTTTTGATTACTGTTCTTTTGTGGTCTAATTTGAAATCAGAGAGCATGATACCTCCAGCTTTATTCTTCTTTCTCAAGATTGTATTAGCTGTTCAGGAGCTTTTGTATTTCCACACAAATTTTAGAATTATTTATTCTAGTTCTTATTCTCTTTGTTGATATAACAATGCAAAGATTAGGTAATTTTATCAAACAAGTGTTTTATCTAAACAGGAAAGTAGGGTCTGAAATACAAATCTATTCACAGAAACTAGTTCATTAAAATTCCATATATTTCCTTTAATTAATATGGGCTCTAGATAACATGACTTTGTGCTCTAAATATGGATGTGCCTAACACCAATTATGGCAGTTTACATATATAAAGACAGTCCAATGCAAACAGACAAGTTTATAATTACACTTATAAATCAGTAAATAGTGAAGAAAATTCTTCTAATTTTTAGTGTAATCATGATAAAACTGTCTTTAGTTTTTTACCAAAGATTTTTAGTTTTTTACTAAAAATAAAATAAAAATTACGAATTCCTAATCTAGTCCTATGTGTTCACATGATCTTCACTGGTGAGGCTTAATTTATTTCTACTTCAGGCCAGACAGCAGGGGTGGGGATTATTAATAATTATGATGATAAAGATTATTTCAAATATTTCTAAATAGAATTCCTTAGTTGTATACATATAAGTTAAACCATATTTTTGAAGGAAAACAAACCACACACTGAGTGTACATTGCTGGTAAGCTGTTGCTACACATGAATCGTGTTATTCTCTTGTACACTCTGGTTAAGTGCAGTTACTTCCTTTTTGTTTCTTACAATAATACAGAAATAAATAGATGGGCAGATTAGGTCATGCCAAGAAAGAAGTAAACAAAGGTAATAATGAGTCAAGATTACTTATGCATAAACACATCCTTTAAAATTCAACTTGATCTCTCTCTGAAACAAAATATTGCATATGCATTTAAGCACTATTTTTTATGCTCTGTCCTATTTGTTGACAATGTTGTCCATAAGCATAGCTCATATGTAATATATATTTTCGACAAAAAATAAAGTTAACAGTTAAATATAAATGACATATTTAGGACATGATTTAAATAAATATGTCTTCTTGCTTTGGGTAAATACTGAGAATCATAAATTAAGAAGGTATATACTGGAGATCTGTGAGCACAGAAACCAGTAAAGCTGTAAAAATAATAAAGTTATCAAATCAAAACAAAATAAAAACAGAATTTTAGATAATTTAGGCTACACAAAAATTTAACTTTCCTCTGAATTAAATGATTTTTAGGATATAACAGGTTAACCAAATGGGAAGGCTTCCTAGGTGGCTCAACGTAAAGAATCTGCCTGCCAATGAAGGAGACACAGGAGGCATGGATTCAATTCTTGGTTTGGGAAGATATCCTGGAGGAGAAAATGGCAACCCACCCCAGTATTCTTGCCTGGAGAATCCCATGGACAGAGGAGCCTGGTGGGCTACAGCCTGTAGGGTTGCAAAGAGTTGGACATGACTGAGCAACTGAGCATACATGCATGCAACCAAATGGGAAAGGTTAATTGAAAAGGTATTTACTGTGTGTTTTAATTTGGAAAATGACTAGTATATATCTCATGACTGATATGTGCCTAAACTGATATAGTCAATTCTATTTTGAAAACCAGAAAAACAACAAAAAATAATATATTGATTTATGGTTTAAAGACATTGGATATAAAGATATAATCATATATAGCTAATACAGAAATAGATATTTATTATTTGTGTAGTGTTTTCATTTCAGAAGTTACTAATGGCATAGCACTGATTTAATTTGTTATTCTTATTTTAGCAACATGTATTGTGACATTTCCTTTGAAATTACCAAAGAGATATAAAATGTAAATTTAAAAATATTTAGTATAACAAAGCGTGCAAATGTTTATGTGTTTTGATGCTTATTTTTATGATAAGCAATAAGTTAATCAGACTGTTGATTATTCACTGCAACAAATATACATCAGAATAGATTATTTTAATCTATTTATTAATGACATCCATATGTCAAATGAGTAGTTAGGAAAAGATAACTAGTCTATTTTTCATTTCATATCGTTTTTGGAGTGTATTGTTTGTTAGTCAATTAGTAAATTCATGTATTTTAGATTTAATAATCATGAGACTATATTCTGCTCACATTTAAAGAAAAAGGGATATAGATTTATCAATATTTTTCTAATTGGAGAAACTAGTAGTAGATTCCATTTCTTCCTCTGTATGAAATGTATTCTTATTACAGTGTTTAAATGGGTCATGCACTTTGCATTAAAGTGTAATTCATGGACCGTGACTACCAGCATCACATACTCATTTCTGTGATATGCAAAATTCCATGCCTCATCTCAGACCAATTGATTCAGAATCTGCATTTTAACAAGGTGTGCGGTGACTCCAATGCACATTAAAATTTGAGAAGCACCAGGATGTGCAATAGCTGAAACTGCTGCTCTTACAACAGCAGCAACGTCATTTTCTGCACTCTTCATTTTCGATTATTCCTTCTTGTGGTGAAATGGTAAATGGGATTTGCAATTTGTTTGTGATCCTTGGAATATTTTTAACATTAATATATTAATAAAAAAAAACCAATGTTTGGCTTTCTCTAGCTTCACACTTTTCTCAACATGTAAAAAAGCATTAACTGCTTACATTATAACAATAAACTAGTGTGTGACCAAAATAGAGTGAAAATAACTAACAAAAATATCGAAATTGAGAAGAAGTGATTGGAAAAATTGTCCTAAGGTTTTTCTATTGTATGCTGCTGCTGCTGCCACTTCAGTCGTGTCCGACTCTGTGCGACCCCATAGACCGCAGCCCACCAGGCTCTGCTGTCCCTGGGATTCTCCAGGCAAGAACACTGGAGTGGGTTGCCATTTCCTTCTCCTTGTATTGTATGAGAAGAGGGTAAAGTTAGTAATTGCATTACATATTTTGATCATTTCAGTACGCATACTGAAATTTCTGGGTTAACCAATTAAGTAATATAAATAAATTTTCATGTAGTTAAAAGAAATCACACAGAATATATTTGAAAGAAAATCAACCAACTCAAAAGAAGATAAGGAAGGAGGGGAGTAAACAAATGGAAAATAAGTATCAAATCAGAAGCAAAAGATAAAATAATTGTTAACCATAAATGTCAGTAATTAAAATAAATGGACATTAATATAGGTTGAAAATAATTTAGAATTTTTAAAAAAAGAACTTCATAAAATCTAGCTGTTTTAAAGAGACACCAAAAAATAAATAAGTAAAAATCAAATAGCTTGGAAGATTCATAGCACTAAGCATATAAAATGAACAAACTATTACAGTATTGACGTTTTTGGGGAAACATGGTCATTGCAAAGTAAAAAAAAACTATAATTCAGCAGGTATATGCTACAAATATAAAATTTAGCCTCCTAATATATGCATAATTTTAGCATAACTTCAAATACACATAATTTAGTGCATGTGTGAGTATGAGTATATAAGATATATTGTCACACACACATATATATATAACCAAAAAAAATATAAATGGATTTTATATTATTATATTATGCCTTCCATGGAGAAAGTAATGGCAGCGCCCTCCAGTATTATTGCCTAGGAAATCCCATGAACAGAGGAGCCTGGAGGACTACAGTCCATGGGATCGTGAAGAGTCAGACACGACTGAACAACTAACACACATGCACATGCACACACTAACATCAAATAAGAATGGGAAAAATGTGTGAAAATGATAATCACAAATAGTTAATGCTGTATGTCTTGGATCATGTGAAGTGAAAGTCAGTCGTATGCCTGCCAGGTTCCTCTGTCCATGTGACTCTCCAGGCAAGAATACTGGAGTGGGTTGCCATTTCCTTCTCCAGGGGATCTTCCTGACCCAGGAATCGAACCTGAGTCTCCTGCATTGCAGGCAGATTCTTTAACAACTGAGCTATGAGGGAAGGCCTCATATTGAATACCTTTGTTTTATTATTTAATAGGTGAAATGTAAAATAACAATAAAGACATATTCAGTTAGTCATATTTGGCATATTCAGTTAGTAAGTTTGATCTAATGGAACCATACAGAATGATATGCTACAGGAGTAAGACTACATAAAACTTTAAAAATATGCCCAGAACATTTATGAGCATTGAATACACATGATTTGTTATAAAACAAGAAAATCAATCGACTCAAAAGAAGAAAAGATAAGGAAGGAGGGGGAGAAACAGAAAATAAGTACCAAAGAAAAAGCAAAAGATAAAAGGATCGTTAACTGTAAACATCAGTAAACAATGGTTATAAAACAATCACAATCAAATTTTAAGGGATTACCATTATATAAAACCCATTTTCTGATCACAATGCAGTTAAGTCACACATTAGATTAGAGAAATTTCATTCACTAAACAATAAGCACTTCTAAATAGTTCATAGTAAAATGAAAAATCAAACTGGATGTTAGAATTATGGAAATAAAGTTTAACATACAAAATGTAAGATATATCATTAAATGTTTGCTTTAGGTAAGCAAATATATCATCTATCACTTCCTGCAAATATGCATCTTTCTTAGACATGGCTGCTTTGCTACCCTGTGACTTCAGCTGGTTGATTCCAAGACACTTTCTGAATTTGTACTTTTTCTGCCTTTTTAAAGTAAAGGATGGAAAATGTCACTCTTTTTAGATCTTTGTATCCTCAGTCAATAATGGTTTGTGTGTTTTTGGAGCTTCCGTGATGGCTCAGACAGTAAAGAGTCTGCCTGCAATGTGGGAGACCAGGTTTGATTCCTGGGACAGGAAGAGCCCCTGGAGAAGGAAATGGCAACCCACTCCAGTATTCTTGCCTGGAAAATCCCATGGAGGGAGAAGCCTGGTGGGCTACATACAGTCCATGGGGTCACAGAGAGTCAGACATGACTTCATATGATACTTTGTATGTTTTAATGGAGGTATAATTGATAAAGTTGTATAAGCTGAAGGTGTACAAGGTATTGGTTCCATACATTTATATATTTCAATGTGATTACCATCATAGCTTTAGCTGCTAATACCTCTATCATATACATATATATATATTCCCCCCCTACCCTGTGGTGAGCACATTCAGATCCAACGCTCTGTATAGACAGAGCTACACTGGGTCATACCACCAGTTGGAAACTTTCCCTTGGCACAGCAACAGGGATATACCAACCATGAGTAAGTATGGAGGATTTCTCCTCCAGCCGGAGGAATCCAGGAGCTGAGTCCGCCAGAGGTTTGGGAAGTTAGCTGGGATAGGATCCAGTGAGGCCTCAGAAATGCCTGCTCCAGGCCTATAGGCATGAGGAGCAGAATAAATGTCTGTCAGCTGCCAAATCTCCAAACAAATAAAGATTGTGAAAGTGTATTTTTATTTAAATAAGATATGATAATAAGGCAGTAAGAAGTACAGATAGTAAGTCTGCGGCTAGCAAATGACACCATTACTATACCTCTCAGGCAAAGCACTCAGTACGTGTTTACTCTCCTGAATATACCAGAGATACCTGCCTGTGGGTTGAAAGTGCTGCAACTTAATGTGAACTGGTAGATAATGTGAAATATTGTATTTACAATAATCATAGTTTGCTAAGAGTTTGCACTGAAGAAAAAAAAAACTTGCCTGTGCTGCATATTACTTTGTTACTTACCCAGTGTAACTAGAATGGGGATATAATCAATGTGTTTTCCTCTACAGTCCTATCTTGAGGTCAATGCATCTTGCAACATACAGAAATATTTCACAGCCTATTAAGAACAAATGTTGATCTGCATTTAAAACTACAATAAAGAACCCTCAATACTGATTGGCTTTTATAGACATTGAATATTTTACGTCTGAAGATTTCACACTGGTCACTGTCCCAAGTCATTAGACAAATAGCCAAAATTGAATGGGAACCCTTATAGAAGGAAAGCATAAAAACAGTGAAAGTAGCAATAAAACAAGCCTTGATATGAACAATTCTACGCTCTCAGGACCCCATGGAATTAAAAGTAACTGTGACCAATTTCACATCTAAATTGAATTTTTGGTGAGAAGATCCTATTGGGATTGGAAGCTCTACCTGATACCCAGAGGCACAGTGAGCTCTGGTATTAAATAACTTCCTGCCAACTGTCATATAACATAAATATGTAACCCATGTGTGGGGCCAAATGGAAACAGATTATTTTACCTTTGTTCTAAGGGGAAAAGGTATGCCCCTTCAACCTTACATAATTATTTTGCAAGTGGGTTTGTTTGAATCAAATTCAAGGTGAGACAATCTCTCAGGAGTTCTACTATGATAGAGAAATTACACTGTCAATTACGAAAAATATATTATCTAATAAAATTAGCCATTTTTTATGGTCAAGTGGTTGCCCTAATATTACATACAGTGATTTACCTACTATTTTCTCCTAACTACTGGTAAAGTATTGCCTTTATCTACAAGACTTGGTCCCATTAAAAGAAAGTCTGGGAAATTCAAATGAATAACAAGCTATCTGCCATAATGCTGGTAAACTACTGCTAGCCTATAGCACTGAAAGCTCTAAGCACTGGACTTGAACTTAGGTGTAGTTCTGAGCCATAATGGACACTACCCTGAGTTTGACAAAAATATACTTTATTCAGACTTATAGACCATAACTAATTGTGTACCTCATGGTTAGGTTATGAGTTATGTAATACTGGACTATAAACATGCATCATATAAAGTACTGTCTTATGAAAACAGATTTAGCAATTTAAAAATAAACCTCTTCTTTATGTATTCATACATTCATAGGAAGTCATTCCATAAAGCAAGAAATAAATCCACCAAACATGGCTTCTTCTCCAATGGAAAGCACAAAAGTGTAAGCTCAATTTACCGTAAGTACTTAGAAATGGCATATGCCATATTTCCCTTAGACTTGTCTAAACGTACAGATCCAAGAATCAGGGTGTAGGGAAGAAGGAGAATTTGAAGAGGAGAGTCCAAAACTCTCCCTTAATCAAACAGCACACATTTTTGGGAGACTGCCGCATTGCTCGCCATTTTTACTGACATATCGCTTTGACTTCAGCATATGAATGGACTGGCCCATACAGCTTCTCTTAAGATTACCAGGATATGAGACCACAGAGACTGAGTTTGACTTGGATGGTACTGAGGTCTTGTATTAATTTGTAGGGTCAGCTCTGTTGAACAATTAATTTACCAACTCCTCAAATTAAAAATGGCCAATTCTTCAATTACAAAGATAAATATGATTAAATATTTTAGTTGAAATCAATCAACACTAAAACATAGGATAAATTTCTTCTTTCACTATTAACAACTATTAATCCCTTAGGAAAGCTACCTTTAAAATCACTTACACATATATCTAGATAACTGTTCAAGAATTTGAAAGATAACTAGATAGTCACTTTTTCAGCCATCAATTATTTAAAAGTTTTTACTGTGTGTCTGCCACTATATAGATGCTAATAATAAAAAATGCTAGTGAAAAAAGAAAGAACATTTCCTAAATGAACTTATTTTCCAGTTGTAATTCAAGATTTAGGTAATGTAAATAAGTAAAACAATAAATTAGCTGGTGAGGCAAAGAAAGACAAATCAGGGAAAAATAGACTCTGTGTCCTAATAACTTTGCGTATTTTGTAATTCAAATAGTAATCTTGCACCTTTCTCTTCTGCATCATATTTGAGTAAGATTATAAGCCTCAATGTTCCCTCCTTTGGTTCCTGCAGGATGTTCAAATCATGAAAGTTCTGCCTATTTGCATGGATACTTTTTGCCCCAGCTAACTTCTATAAAACTCCAAACTAATCCCATGTTCTCAGAGAAAGCTATTTTTTAACCTGTTTGAGTTCCTACTTGTCCTACCCTGAAAGCCTCATTATATAAGTAATACATTTCTTCCTACATGCCTATCCCCTTGGTATGTCAACAGACTCAACATTTGAACAAAATTCTGATATGGGTTAGAGGGCTCTTCCCACCGTCCACAACATATGATCTCAATTGCAAAAGAATTCTGTTATATGATTTAAATATAAGCTCAACATTTTGATTCCTATGTAATATTCATAGGTGTAAACTACATTTCCAACATTTCTTATTATCATTTAAAGGATATTCTGGTTTTACCTTTCATACAAGTGGTACAGTGGATGAAATATCTTCATCATTGTTTAAAAATCTTTGATGTGTCTTACCTCTGCATATCCACTCTGTTCTGTGCTCTGATGGACTGATCTTATAGACTATGTCAACAAGGCTTTCTCCACTAGGGCTTCCAACTGACTTTGACCAATGGGAGGTGCTTGTGTGAGAAACCAGGATGGAGAAAAGGAAGTTTAGGATGCTAATTAGTATTACCAAGCTTGCTTATTGAAAGGCACCTGTGAGTGACTGCATACTCTACCAAAGACCATAGCCTCCAGGGGACCTTCTTGATACAACCACTTCTCTGAGTTAACATTCCCTCTCCTTCACATTTGGACAATTTCCAGCTGCACTTAAACTTTCTGGATTCCCTAAGTTCTTCCCACATTTTAAAATTAGTCTCTTTATTAAACTTTCATCAAAATCCAGTATGAATGCACAATCTCTTTCCTGCTGAGCCCTTACAGATATGTTCCAATTATTTTTTTCACACTCAGCCATCAGAAGAGAAATCCTTCCCCTGGCTGTGAGCTCTAAGATGCAAAAGTAGTACTAATGCAAGTTACTTGTCTTTAAAAAAATAAGAACATATTTAAAATTATTTAAAATATTTTAAGCTAGCTACATTCCAACATTAGTTTTAAGAACATATTTCCAAGTTGATGTAATTATATCACTTAGTCATTATATTTCAGCCATACCTTAACTATTTGTGTTCCCTAGTATCCTTTTTACTATGTTATTTCATTTCATACTGTATATTTGCCCAATATTTAATGATATAGATTTCCTAGCACTGGGATCAAATTTCTGTAGTGGTGATTTATTTGTTTTATTAGAAAAAAATTTTTATGACTATATAACCTAAGATTTAAAAGTATGCCCAAATTAGTAGCATTATAGGACTCAGAATTCTAAACCTGCATTTATTATTACTATTGTTCAGTCCCTTTCTACTAAAAATATGAACTGAATTGTTTAAAATGTTTTATTTGGCAATGCAGGCTTCATGGAAATCCAATCCAAGATTCTTTCATGATATTTAGGAATAAAATTGGACATTCCACTAATACAACAACATTGATAGGAGTGAGTATTTTTTTTTTCCAGTTGTACATTATTTCAGCTTTGGGAGATGTCCAGGTTTTTCATTTTATTCAAATAGAATGTTATAGTAGTCATATGAGAAAAAATGACAAATTAAACTTACACAAAATTTCTCATCTTATATATATATATTTAATTCTAGCATATTGTGAGAATGAGTCTTAGACTTACTTTTCCTAGGAAACACGAAATAGATAAGAACATTGGGGAAGAAAAAACCCCAGATTCAATACAAAATGGTAATTTTCAAATGACATTTAAAATAGCTCATTCAGAAATTATGATTTCTAATATGTAATATAATATATAGCACTATTTTAGTTATATGAAAAAAAATTCACATATAAAGCTTTACTAAATATACTCAAACAACTGATATAAAACAAAAGGCATAGTAGCATGTGTTTATTACAGACAGTAACATGTAAAAGGAAGAGGGATTTGATAGTACAATTTTGTGTGGCTAAAAATATGGAAGGCCAGATGGGGTACATCCCAGGGATTACAAGGAAATTGGCTGTAGAAATATTATACCTGAAGCATTAATGATATTTGACCAAGTCTACAAAGTAAGTGATGTGCCTGATATCTGTTAACACAATGATGTGATTCTGGTTGTAGGAAGAAAAATGAGAACATGGTCAGCAATTATAAGATTGTCAATCATGAATGCTATCCCAGATGAATGTTAAAATCAAAAGAAATGATCTATGATCTCTAATGCTGATGGTTCAGCAGTGCCTAACCAGATGAAGGGAATATAGTGTTTGACAACTGTTTTGAATCTTTAGCATTCGGTTGGTTACACATACATGTTATCTCTCAGTACAGAAAGATAAACAAGGTTAATTGGTCTTCATGAGGTAATATACTAGAGATTAATTTTATAGATAAACAGCTTTGGGAAGAGTGTTAAGTTTCTTATATTTTCAAGAGTAATTATAGGAGTTATAACTGTTTCTGAAGTCAAATGCCAAAAGTAGTAATGTTTTCAGATGATTCGCTATTACAGATACTCCAGGCATCTAACATCTAACTGTGAACTATTGAACTCTGGTCTATCTCAACTAAACACTATTTTTCAGTTAGACACAAATAATTAAAAATAAAACTTTTATATTCAAGGTAATAACATATTTCAAAATAGTATTCCTTTAATGTTTATATAACAGTCTTTGTAAGAGCTTTAAACTTCCATAAACAAAACATAATATCCACTTTTTTTATGGACTCTTCTGTCAAGAAACATATATTCAAACATTGCTTCACAGGGCATTTTTCCTTCAGGCACTATCTCTCCACAATTTTCATTGATTTGGAGTATGTACTACAAAGACCTGGAGCAGAAAAGCAAACACACTCTTACATGAGTGGGTTGGTAGTGTTACACAAATTGCTTGGACGATATCCATCAGCAAGAATATTTCAGGGGAAGAAATCTTCATGTTCACAGCTCTAAATCTTTAGATAATATAAATTGCAAGGGCAAAAAAAAATGAAAAGGATAGGCAATAGAGATTTCAAGGAGATTTTATTAAATGGACACTTTAGAGATAAGGCAGCTGGGGAAAAAATGGAAGAAAATGTTAAATTACTATTAGTGAGAATTTCCAAAAGGTATGTGTATGTCATATGTCCACAGTTGTTTTAGAAACACTATGAGGTATTTCAGTACCTACCTTTAGTTATCCTAAAACTTCTTTCAGATAATAATAATAATAACAGTAACAGATGAAGGAAGTCTAGTGAAGTCAGTTCCTCAGACTTTGGGTTACTCATTATATGACTCTTCATCCTGTTCATAACACCAATTGTCTTGCTGTTCACACTGTCCACACTGTTCGCTGACCCCAGGGTAGGCAAGGCATGAGCTGAGGCTGGAAGGAGACTCGAGGAGCCACGGGAACCACAAACAAGTTTATTCTCTCCTGGCTGGCACAGCAGCCATAACATAGCCTCTCTTCTGTCGGATGCAGCAGCCACAACATGACCATAACAGAGCCGTAACATAGCCATGACATAACCTCATGTCACATAACCATGATGCCACACTAATATAGCCCCAGTGCCATCGCAGCCAGGGCTTTCCTGGTGAAGCTGTTACAGGCATACTGCACAAAGCTGCTCCTGACCCATCGAGTACCTCATGACAAGGTGAGTAGCTTGTGACCAAGTACGTACCTCCTTACACACATGTGCAGTGCACTAAGTGATCTCAGCTATTAAATAAATATTATTTACAAAACGTGAGGTGACAGCAAGAGGCTGTGGGACAGGAGAACCTGACCATGCCATCTGGGCTAATTTGCTCTCCCCCACATTCATTATATCTCATTAACATAACGCTTTTATATAAGCTCCATTTAGCAACACAGAAGCTTAATCTGGAATCAAACCTCAAATATATTGCAAATAAACTGCTATACGACATCCATCTACATGCATAACATATAGTATACATTTGGTTTACTTGTACATTATTTTCCAAGATAAAATCTATCAAATGATAGTTTGGGGGTAAAAATCCCAAACTTATACAAGACTCTATTAAGATAGATTTCCAACTCAAAATGAAATATTATATTTAGATAAAATATAAATATATACATCAATCAATAAATGTAATGAAGAAAGACATAAAGCAAAAAAACTAAAACATTATGTGAAGTGACAAATTATATTAACTTTTTATACAGTCTTATTTTCATACACAATTTATTATTCTATTCTTAATTGCTTTGGCTTTTGTAAAATCAGCTATAGCAGGCCATATATGAAGTTGAAAGTATGACATCATTTTTTATGACATTGTATACATTATATGATAAAAATCTAATAAATTAACTATAAACCACTTTCACTATAAGAATAAGATACTAGTTGCATATAGAATTATCACAGAGCTTTCCTGGTGGCTCAGTGGTAAAGAATCCAGTGCCAATGCAGGAGATCTGGGTTGGATCCCTAAGTCAGGAAGATCCTCTGGAGAAGGAAATGATAACCCATTTCAGTATTCTTCCTGGTAAATCCCTTGGACAGAGGAGGCTAATGGGCTATAGTCCATGGGGTTACAAAGAGTATGACATGACCTAGTGACTAAACAACAAACAGAATTATCACAACATTTAATAAATTTGGGAGGTTATAGAATTTCAGTCTAAACACATTTTTTTTCTCATAAGAAACCTATAAAATTCTGGTTTAAAACATCATCTGATTATAGACTCACAAATTTCCACTGAAGTACCAATATAGAAAATGAAACCTAGCAGTTGGTTTAGAACCTAATGCTGGCATCTAGGTCAAAGAACTCCTACTACACAGCCAATTAAGTCATATTTAGAATAATGTTCAGTGTCCTCACACCCTCTCAATCAGAGGCAAATGTCTGTAAATAAAAAGGGAAGGAACTTTGAATTTCCTTAAGTGTCTATTTCTAGTAACAGAGATGCATAGTATTTGTCAGATATAAAACTATCCACAAAATAGCAGGGATCTATGAAGTAGTCAGGAATCTCTCTATTCTTCCTTCATGTCATTTTTTTCTTAATTATATCCATAAATTGGCTGCATGGAAATTAGCCAAGTAGATGAAAGAACGGCAAGTAGATGAATGAATGTCTAACAGACAAAATGCTAGAAGTGTGGCTGCTCGGTTTTTTCAAGAGATTATTTTTCTTGTATACAAATCTGTCAAAATTTCAGAGAGCCAAATAGTATGAAGCAGAGATGATGCAATTTCAGTCTATTAGTAGTTATCCTAAAGATGGAGGCTAAGACATTGGACAAGGTACTGTGCTAAAGTGAAAATTTAAGAAACACTATTGGTGTGTGATATTTTAACATACATTTTCATGTCTTAATAAAATGATGTAAGAATAAACACTAAGACAAAAAATTGAAAAACATTGAATTGAGAGTTACATTCTTGTACCACTGAAATCAAGTATACAATTCCTTCCTTAAGCTATTAGTTTCTGTTAAGTCTGGATCTGAAAATTCCCTTTGAAAAATTACCTATGTGACATTAGTCTCTTATTCATTATTCTTGATCTCAAGAATTCAACTCTTTTCCTGATTCATTTTGGCCATATATGTGTGGAAGTCTAAACTATGCTTACATGCATCACACAACAGTCCTGCAGATCTGCCTGTCATCTTAGCCAGTGAATGGGCACTTCATGCCTGCAACTCCTCTGTGTATTTCACAAGGATCACAGGATTGGCAATTTATAAGCTGCTTTATCTCTCCCAAAAACTTTTCATAGCATTCATAGGCATACATTAACTCTCCAAGGAACCTGTCCCCTGTCTTGTTCTAACTGTTGCTTCTTGACCTGCATAAAGATTTTTCAGGAGGCAGGTAAGGCGGTCTGGTACTGCCATCTCTTGAAGAATTTTCCAGTTTGTCGTGATCCACACAGTCAAAGGCTTTGGCATAGTCAATGAAGCAGAAGTTTCTCTGGAACTCTCTTGCTTTTTACATGATCCAACAGATACTGGCAACTTGAGCTCAGGCTCCTCTGCCTTTTCTAAATCCAGCTTGAATATCTGGAAGTTCTTGGTTTACATACTGTTGAAGCTAGGCTTGGGGTATTTTGAGCATTACTTTGCTAGCATGTGAGATGAGTGCAGTTGTGTGGTGGTTTGAGCATTCCTTGGCATTGCCTTTCTTTGGGATAGGAATGAAAACTGACCTTTTCCAGTCCTGTGGCCACTGCTGAGTTTTCCAAATATGATGAGACATTAAGTGCAGCATTTTAACAGCACATCTTTTAGGATTTGAAATAGCTCTGCGGGAATTGTTTTGTTCAATACCCCCCAAAAGCAGAGTATTTCCTTAAAGATGAGTTTAACCTTTATATTTCAGCAGCCAGAAATATAAAGGTTATGTTTACATATTTGCAACCAGAAATTTGGCTACTAGATTTATAATAATAAATGTATTTGTCCACTTATCAAAGTACTAATATTTCAGAAATATGAGTCAAATTTCTTATATTTCTTACACTCAGGCAGAATGTTCAGTTTAGGTCTTCCTTTAAAAAAAGTTTTCTAATCTCAGCTGCTACATAAACATTACTTACAAAACGTGAGGCAACAGCAAGAGGCTATGGGATGAGAGAACCTGACAGCCCATTTTGGCTAATTTGCTCTCCCCCCAAATTCATTCTACCTCATTAACAGAACACTTTCATCTAAGCTCCATTTAGCAACACAGAAGCTTAATCTGGAATTAAAAACTCAAATAAACATAAGTAAACTGCCATTTGACATGAAAAATTTATACCTACTTAACAGATATCATAGAAATGCCTAGGCATAAGCAAATATTACATGAAAAATTCCTAAAGAAACAGGATTTTCTAGGTTTGATGAAGTGAGGAAAACACCAAAGTGTCTGAGAAGCAAGAAATAAGGATATTATGGTATATATATATATATATATATATATATATATATATACACATACACATATATATTTTGGAGAGAAAGTTATACTATGCTTTTCATTTTATTATGCAATCTTTGGATTTAATTCAGGTAGAAAGAAAATTTATCCACATTTTAATAAAGGATATGATTCTAATTACATTTTAGAAAACATCACTCCATATTCCATGGAGAAGGAATGAAAGCAGGGGTGTGCTATCAAAACAACTGCATTGTTATGCACAAACACAGTAGGATATTAGGCCAGGATAATGGCAGGGAATATAGAGAACACATTTGAAGATAAGACTTACATGCCTTATGGAAGGTCTGTATGTTTTTATTAAAAAAAATAATAAAAGGAATCAAGTATGGGGCTTGGAGAAAGTACTGACCTGCCTCTTGAGAAACCTGTATGCAGGTCAGGACAACAGTTAGAACTGGACATGGAACAACAGACTGGTTCCAAATAGGAAAAGGAGTACATCAAGGCTGTATATTGTCACCCTGCTTATTTAACTTATATGCAGAGTACATCATGAGAAATGCTGGGCTGGAGGAAGCACAAGCTGGAATCAAGATTGCCAGGAGAAATATCAATAACCTCAGACATGCAGATGACACCACCCTTATGGCAGAGAGTGAAGAACTAAAGAGCTTCTTGATGAAAGTGAAAGAGGAGAGTGAAAATGTTGGCCTAAAGCTCAACATTCAGAAAACCACGATCATGGTCCTCATCTTGTCCCATCACTTCATGGGAAATAGATGGGGAAACAGTGGCTGACTTTATTTTTCTGGACTCCAAAATCACTGCAGATGGTGACTTCAGCCATGAAATTAAAAGATGCTTACTCTTGGAAGGAACGTTTTGACCAACCTAGACAGCATATTAAAAAGCAGAGACATTACTTTGCCAACAAAGGTCTGTCTGGTCAAGGCTATGGTTTTTCCAGTGGTCATGTATGGATGTGAGAGTTGGACTATAAAGAAAGCTGAGCGCAGAAGAACTGATGCTTTTGAACTGTGGTGTTGGAGAAGACTCTTGAGAGTCCCTTGGACTGCAAAGAGATCCAACCAGCTCATCCTAAAGGAGATCAGTCCTGGGTGTTCATTGGAAGGACTGATGTTGAAGCTGAAACTCCAATACTTTGGCCACCTGATGCGAAGAGCTGACTCATTTGAAAAGACCCTATGCTAGGAAAGATTGAGGGCAGGAGCAGAAGGGGACAACAGAAGATGAGATAGTTGGATGGCATCACTGACTCAATGGACATGGGTTTGGGTAAACTGAGGGAGTTGATGATGGATAGGGAGGCCTGGCATGCTGCGGTTCATGGGGTCGCAAAGAGTCAGACACGACTGAGCAACTGAACTGAACTGAAAGTACTGAGCTAGATATATAAATTAGGAAATTGGAAACATAGTGGTGTTTATTGTCATGGAAATAGTTGAGACTATCTAGATAGAAAGTGCTAATAAATCTTTAATAAAAACCTGATTTTTTTTTAGTTTATGAATTTCCAAATCTAATGAAAAGCCAATAAACACATGCTAGCATATAAACAATATTTTGGTGTGCATTTTATCCACTAGTTTAAATGTACAGACTGAATTTTTTCCAATGTTATATCGACACAAACCTAATTATACTAAGTGCTTCTTTTCTGGGAACCTAAAACAATTTTGTAGCTTTAGAATAAAGCATTAGCTGTTAAGATACTCTTGACTTCTCCCTCTCCCATTGTACTTTGGGCCATCTGACTTATCAACAGAATGTATAGTTTATCTTGAAAATGTTTTCATATGTGGAGTAATTCTCACGACTTCCATAACTATTGTTTTGGGCAAAGCTGCAGTGAATTTTCACCTGCATTATTATAATAGTCATCTAAGAGGTCTTCTCCTGCTTTCACTCTTGCTATTTTTCAATCTATTTAAAAGAAAGAAACCTAATTGATCCTACTATGTAAATTTGCTTATAATTTTTCACTGAGATTAAAATGAGCTAATATGCTTCTGCTTTTGTAAACTTTTTAAAATTTTAAAATCTTTCTCCAAATTCAGTCAATGAATTATAAAACTGGAACATTCTCTTTGTTTCCAATTTCAGAACCTGAGCAAGTAACAACCACTGTAACTAAAAGTGGTTTTTAAGCCAAGTTCAAAATAAAAGTCAACATTGACACTGCTTAAAAATCTTGTTTGTCATGCCCTATTTTCAAAATACAAAATCGATACCTCAGGGGTGACAAACAGGAGACTTTTTAAACAAAAAGAAAAAAAAAATGTTTCCATGTGAAGCTGGTATGTAGCCAGAGTTAAGAACCATGAAAACAGAACATCAAAATATAATTCAGCCAAAAAATAATCCTATAGAAAAAATGGTATATTCATTTTAAAGTGTAGAAGTTAAATAGGAAACAAAAGAAAATATTTTTCCATCTGATAGATGTATAACCTTACAAAAATCATTTCACTAGTTTCTGAAAAAGCAAACAAATATCTAACTAAAAATTAAGCAGACAGAAAGATAGGAAATCAGCAACTTGTAAACAAATTACTTAGAAACAGAAACAATACTCCAAGGAATTATTTTTAAACATGACTAACACATACTTTGTATAAATTCACCAAAAATGTTTACACAATAAAATGTGCAATGTCATTGCAAGTGTTGTGAATTCTGATAACCTTTTTTCTAAACAGTTCAAGTTACCATTGAACAACAAAAATAACTGCATGAAAAATGTGATCACTGCAGTAAAAAGTATTCATTTTCTCAACACAACTTAATTAGGTGCTTATATTTCATAGGCTCAGGAAATATGAAATATGTATAAAACATTAACCCTATGCTCAAAAATTAAATACCAGAGGGGAGAAAACAGGCCCATAGAAAATTAACATTAAATAATATGTAATAAAGGATAGAAAGAACGTTTGAATCTGATGTGATATGAGTGCAAAGCAGTTAGTGGAGTCAGTATGGCAAAGAGGTTAAATGAGTAACACTTGGGATTTCACACATCTGAATTTTTATCTCATTTCCATTTTGGTAAGTCAGTTGCACACAAGTAAATGAGCTCCCCTTAACGGTGCTGTTTTTGGCTAGTCACATGTACTAACCATGTGACGTTACACTTTCCAGATCATTTGATCCTTGGTGTCACTAAGCAATGGCCAATGAGACACAAGAACCAGTAACATAAGCGTTTTTTGATGCACAGCCTGAAACAGGAACGCGTGAGCACTATGCCTTTCCCTCTTCACAATGGCAAGGAAGAGAAATAGCCCGTTGGTCTCAGAGATCGTGGCTTCCCTTGCAGTTCAGCTGGTAAAGAATCCACCTGCAATGTGGGAGACATGGGTTTGATCCCTGGATTGGGAAGATCCCTTGGAGAAGGGAAAGGCTACCCACTCCAGTATTCTGGCCTGGAGAATTCCTTGGACTGTATAGTCCATGGGGTCACAGAGCTGGACGGGACTGACGACTTTCACTCAGACATGGAATCCATATGTAATGACAGCAGATAAGCTCTACCTGGGCTTCCCTGGTATCTCAGTCAGTAAACAATTGGTCTGCAATGCTGGAGACCTAGGTTAGATCCCTGGGCTGGGAAGATCCCCTGGAGGAGGGCATGGCAACCCCTCCAGAATTCTTGCCTGGAGAATTCTCATGGACAGAGGAGCCTGGCGGCTGCAGTTCATAGAAATCACAAAGAGTTGGACACGGCTGAGCAACTAAGCAACTGGCAACCAATTACTCTTGAATTATTCAGTGAGGAAAAGCTACATATTTACCTTTCTTCAGCTACTGCATTTCTGGCTGTCTTGTGTAGAATAACAGATCTTTAAGTCATCTACTTATAAGTTGTGTGAAACTACTCAAATTATGTATATATTTAATTACCTTAGATTAATCATTGTAAACTTGTCATCACAATATTATAGGATTTATAAGATGAAATGCAACAATATATGTAAACTACATAGTGACCCGTAATATTAAATATGGAAAATGTAAAGGAAAATCTGTTTTTTTATGCCCAATTTTTAGTCATTGTAATTTTCAGAGGTAATCTTCTCAGTTTATAATAGAAAAAACCTCAAATACATAATTTTTTTAAAAAATATGTGCTTTTAGAGCCACTGAATTAAGGCCTAGGTACTGTTTCTATTTCCTCAGATTATATTTTGATCAGTATATATTCAAAATCTATACATTACTTCAAACAAATCAAATTGCACAAAATCAATCTCTGTATTAAGCCCAAATATTTGGATATAGACTTCAATTTTTATTTTGTTTTTAATTCATTAACACTTAAGGGATACAGTAAATTTTGTAGTATTTCAGTTCTTAATTTATCTTGTACAGACTGTCTATAATGTCACAGAAAGTAAACATCTTTAAAATCTAAGTTAATGTTTATTTCTCCCTTTTATTTGAAACCTGAATTGAAAATTTAAATTCTCAAGTGAAAGTATTTTAAAGTTGAAAGCAACTACAAAGTTCATCTCTACCACATTTTAACTGGACAAATATATTCTGTAGAAAGACTATATCATCTTATTACATAGAAATACCAGTATGTACTCTTTGGTGTCCAGCTCTCTAACTTAATATCCCTCTTTAATGTATTATTATTATTATGAGGGGTATGTTGTATATGCCACCAAGAACTGATTCATCCTTCTAAGTTAATGGTAATTCAGTTTTTAAATTCTAAATATGTTTTCCTTCATTTACTGTAGAAATGTATAGAGATGATCACATCACTAGGCCAGACTCCATTTATAGGGAGATGCAACAAATTGTATAATTTTTCTTTAGTCCACTAAAAACACATTTGTATTTACTCAACTCTTTATTAAAATGGTGAAAGTATGAGTGAGGCTAATATGGAGTACTCAGCCCATTGGGGTGGGAGGGAGGGTGTGAGACGGAGTAGTGATGATAATACAGAAGCCACTAAATACTGTGATATCTGAAGGTATATCTAAGAATGCAGTTCCTCAAAGAGGAACTTTGCCTAATTTGAAATACTCCTTAACTAAATACAAGTTAAAGTCCAGGAATACTGGACAAACCACTTGTTTTATTGTGTAAATAGGGACTGAAATACTGGCAGTTGAACAAAAATATTTTAATGCACGTTTGCAAAGAAAAAAGACACCTCCTATTATCCACCTTTCAGAGTCAACTAATTCTAAATATGAATCTTTATTTTTAACAGTTATTATCAACCATCTCAATCCAAACTGACTTGAATAGCTTTTCAGTAGAGAAAAACATACAAACAGGTCATTTAGTTTAAAATAGTCATCCAGACATTATATTGCATACCTAAAATATAAATAGATTCAAAATGCATAATTTTATTAGCATACAACTCAATGTCAATTTTTCACTAAACTTGCAAAACAATTTTAGGAAACTTATCATCCAGAAAAAGTTTAAATGTTTTAAGAAGCTAGATTTATCCACAAAGGGATAGTTTGAAGTTAGGTACAATAATTTTTCCAGTAATATTCACCACCAGTGAAGATAAGTAATCTGAGAAACAAACCTTCTCATAACCCATCTAAAAAAATTATGTGTGATTGGTATGATAAAAACTTCAGGGTATTTTTATCATTTTGCACTTAAATGTGGCCACAGAGTAGGCTGTACTTATGTTGGTTTTGGTTTTAAGGTAGCTATTATATCCTTTTCCCAAGAACTTTAGACTGCAAAACATAGCTTGCTTGGAAAATATAAACAACCAAGTTTAGTTCATACAAAAGCTTGCTAGTCATAGTAATACAGAAGCACAGAGAAAATAAACAAGTCAGTTGGTATACAAAGTTTAGAGTCTTCGTCCTTCTCTTCTGCCTCTTTATAAGGTAGGAATTCATAATGCCAAAGTGACTCTAACGGTCATCCAAAGATCAGTTTCGTTCAAGGCTTTGGTATGTCAGTGAAACTGGAGTAAAATATTCATGGTGTTGTATCATCTGAACTATTTCCACAATTTGTTACAGCTTTAAAAAAACCCTTTCCAACCCCCATAACCATCATCTACATGTAGTAATCTAGGGAAACTAAATTTATTAGCTGACAGGTCATAATTGCAAACATTATAAATACTATGCAAAAAATATTCTCCAATTATTATATATATTCTCTAGTACTCATATACATAATATGTATAATCTCCACTTGTTTTTCTCTATTATGCATTGTGATGTCTCCTCTTACAGATGTTAGTTTGCGATAGGTGTTAACATACTGTACAGTATACAAAGTTGAGGAATAATTCATATACCATTTGGGAAAAATAAATTTATATACCATCATGATTTTCCAACCTAGTAAATATTGGGCAAAAAATGTTGATGTAATGTTAGTGTTATTTAAGAAAATAATTTCTGAAGTCAGACTTCCTGCTGTCAAATCCCAAATTTTATCTTAGTCAAATTATGTAAGCTGTGTTTTCAATTTCTATATTTTTCACTTTATTTTCTTCTTTAAATTCATTAATAGCACCAAGAAATAAAAATTTCTTAAATCTTTCAGTTCTGATTTCTGACATCTTCAGAGAAAATTGTTTGGATCCATATTACTTTCATTTAGAAAGCATATAGAAAAAATAAAAGTAATTTACTTCTAAATTTAAGTTCTCAGCAGTATATTGTTGGCCAATTTATTCCAGGAATCTTGAAATAACTAAATAATTTTGAATAAAATTGGGTCTACTTTTAATAAAATTAAGATTAAACTCAATTTATGATTTGTTCTATCATTGTTCTACCTATCTATTTGTTCTATCCATCAAGGCAAAATATGAACTGAAGAAAATTCAAAGGTGAAGAGTCGCAAAGAAATGTGTGTATGAGCTTGCAGCATAAAGTCTTCAGTTCATAAGCAAGGTTTTCAGTACAATGACCATAGGTCAGGGAATTACAGCACTCAAATATGCATACACTATGTTCCCATGAGATCTGTGGCAACAGAAAGCCTTAAGGGAATGAACAAGACCCAACCAATTATCAACAGATAGGTACGTATTCTAAATAAATAAAGTGTAATGCATAGTCAGACAGGATTTTTAAAGAAATAAAAAATGGCATGGCTCAAATAATTTGTAAAATAGAAACAAAAATATTCATGAGGATTATTAGGCACTAGGTTAAATGCAGGCTTCCCTGGTGGCGCAGTGGTAAAGAATCCACATGCCTATGCAGGAGACCCCGGTTCCATCACTAGGCTGGGAAAATCCCGTGGAAAAGGAAATGGCAACCCTCTCCAGTATTCTTACCTGGAAAATTCCATGGACAGAGGAGCCTAGTGGCTATAGTCTGTCGGATCCCAAAGAGTCAGACACAATTGAGTGACTGAGCACACATATACACACATGTTAAATATAATGTAATGCAATGCTTAATGATGTGTGTTACAATTCACATGGGCTATGAGGAAATGGAAAAAAGATACATATTTCTTTCTGAATTGGTCATAGAAGGCTTATCATGTAATGTGACATTGAATTTGATACAGAATAGATACACAAGATATTAAAAGAGGGAACAACAAATTCAAAAGTATTTCATATTTGGTATTGGCCAACAATGCTTGCTATGAAGTAAGAAATATGTGAGTATGCATCATTTGTTGTTATCACTTATGCTATATTATGTTATGTGAGAGAGAGAGATGAGAACCCATTATACAGAACAGAAACCTATAAAATGTATTTCAGTAGCAGTTATACATTTTTAAACTGTCTCTTTCAGTGAACTAAATAAAGCACAAACACTTTTCATAGATTGCATTTAAATCCCATATCAATTCTGAGTAAGATTTCCTATTTAATAAGCAAATTTGAAATGTTGATGATGGTAGGTTAAATAAAACTTTTTTTTAACCTTTACTAAATTACATGAAAGAAAGTTAACCGATGAATAAAATAAGGGTTGGCAGAAAGTGAAGAGGAACTAAAAAGCCTCTTGATGAAAGTGAAAGAGGAGAATGAAAAAGTTGGCTTAAAGCTCAACATTCAGAAAACTAAGATCATGGCATCTGGTCCCATCACTTCATGGCAAATAGATGGGCAAAGAGTGGAAATAGTGTCAAACTTGGAGCCCCCAAATTTTTTGGGGGCTCCAAAATCACTGCAGATAGTGATTGCAGCCATGAAATTAAAAGACGCTTACTCATTGCAAGCAAAGTTATGACCAACTTAGATAGCATATTAAAAAGCAGAGATATTACTTTGCCAACAAAGGTCCATCTAGTGAAGGCTATGGTTTTTCCAGTGGTCATGTATGGATGTGAGAGTTGGACTGTGAAGAAAGCTGAGTGCCGAAAAATTGATGTTTTTGAACTGTGGTGTTGGAGAAGAATCTTGAGAGTCCCTTGGACTGCAAGGAGATCCAACCAGTCCATCCTAAAGGAGATCAGCCCTGGGTGTTCTTTGGAAGGACTGATGCTGAACCTGAAACTGCAATACTTTGGCCACCTCATGCAAAGAGTTGACTCATTGGAAAGACCCTGATGCTGGGAGGGATTGGGGGCAGGAGGAGAAGGGGACGACAGAGGATGAGATGGCTGGATCGCATCACCGACTCCATGGACCTAAGTTTGGGTAAACTCCGGGAGTTTTTGATGGACAGGGAGGCCTGGAGTGCTGTGATTCATGGGGTCGCAAAGAGTCGGACACGACTGAGCGACTGAACTGAACTGAACTGAACTGAGAAAGACCTGCTGCTGCTGCTAAGTCGCTTTAGTCGTGTCCGACCGTGTGCGACCCCATAGACGGCAACCCACCAGGATCCCCCGTCCCTGGGATTCTCCAGGCAAGAAAGCGAGTGGGTTGCCGTTGCCTTCTCCAATGCATGAAAGTGAAAAGTCAAAGTGAAGTTGCTCAGTCGTGTCCGACTCTTAGAGACCCCATGGACTGCAGCCCACCAGGTTCCTCCGTCCATGGGATTTTCCAGGCAAGAGTACCAGAGTGGGTGGCCATTGCCTTCTCCGACTAGATAGACCATCCATGATTTTATCTAAATGAAAGGACCTTTGGCTTGTTACTGGTCTCCCACACCACCTCCCCATTGCCATTTCATTTACTATTTGAGTACTTCACATTGAACATTTACATGTTTTTTAATAAATCTTTTACTTTAGAAGAAATGTAGAAATTTTGGTGTAAATTTAAAGATAACGTTGATCAATTGTTGGGAATTCTGATAGATTTCTGTAATAGAAAAATATGTAGAATATACACATGAATATATTAATACACATAAATATATTTCTTCTATATATTAACAACAGAATAAGGAAAGATACCAGCAGTAGAAAAATATATTATAACATGAAGGTATATAAAAACCAAGAGTTAGATAGCACCCAAGTTTCAAATAGAGAGCTTGAGTGTGTTTTAAATAAAATCTCAGTGAAAAGCATAAACAGTCCCACTGTTGAACTCCAGGACTCTGAAAGCAGAATATATTCTAAAATCTATACTGTTTGACAGGTTCCTCTACGTATATCTTAATTTAGGAGTAATTCTTGATTCATTTAATTTATGTACTTTCTGACAGTTCTCTTATCTGTAATCTTACATGACTTGTACTGGCAGAAGAGTCACTCAGATTATTTTACAAAACATATTGTTAAGTTTATGGAAATAAAAATAAAATCCAAAGAAAATACCGTTTAAAAAATTGATTACCTGAACTGTTGTGGAAAAAAAAATACATATTTGTGGATGGCAATGCAGAAAGACACCTGTAGTTGCAGTTTTAAAATAGCCATTCTTTAAACTACTAAAATAACACTTGCTTTTTATATGATCTTCATGCACTGTCTGAGATAAAACCAGGTTTATAGTCCACATTTCTCTCATTGTCACAATTCAAGGAGTTTCTTTTTTCCAAGTCTTTTTTATATATTTTATACACACACACACACACACACACACACACACACACATAAAATCTCACATCCTTTTTTGATAATTGTATTGGAATAATTCCAGGTGGTACTAGTAGTAAAGAATTGGCCTGCCAGTGCAGGAGACATACAACATGTAGGTTTGATATGTGGGTTGGGAAGATCTCTTGGAGGAGGGCATGGCAACCCATTCCAGCATTCTTGCCTGGAGAAACCCATGGAGAGTGAAGCCTGGTGGGCTACGGTCCACAGCATCACCAAGAGTCAGACGCAACTGAAGTGATGTAGCACACATGCAATGTGACAGTATGGGAACAGTATTTGATTTTGTGCACATTACGCTTTTTTATATTTTTTGTATGACCTAAACTTTCTATAAAAATGTTTGAAAATAGACCAGTAGGACTTATGCTTTCAGCCCCAACAGGAAAATGTTTGGAAGTAATCATTCCCATTCTTAAAACAAGAAAAAAACTGAAAATGGGTGAGTTTTCTTGGTTGCATCAGAAAACTGAGGTGGTTGGACAAATTCCCACCATGAATTATGGAGAGACAGGTCTGCTACTGAGAACAGAAACAGCTGGGGATATAAACTGGTATTTTAAAGGGTAATGTTATTGAATTGCTGGATGCTGATTGTGGACTAATCTGAGAGTGATAAACTATACCAGGCCTTAGTCTTAGGGGGAGCTCAACATTTTGGGGGATTTTACTTCCAGGAACCCCACTATTTTCTTAGGATGAAGATACAAGGAAGAAAAAATTCAAGTGAAATCACAGCTTGAAGAGACAAAGCCAGCATCAGAACCAGAGTCTGATATGACCCAGATGTTGGAATCATTAGAAAGAGAATTGAAAATAATATGTTGAGCCCAAATATAAAAAGTGGACATGCAAGAACAAATAGGCAGTGTAAGCACAAAGATGAAAACCCAAAGAAAGAATCAAGATGAAAGACTGAACATCAAAAACACAAAGAGAAATTAAGAAGGCTTTTTATGGGCTTGTTAGCAGAGTGGACATAAAAGGAAATCATAAAAAATGCTACATTAAAACAAGAGAAGGCTGAAAGAAAATTTTTAAAAAAGAAACAAAAAAATAAATGCAATGAATGTAAAACAGTTCATGATAGACATGAACTCACAACTATAAAAATAAATATTTAAATGTGAATCATCCAAATGTATCAGTTAAAAAACAAAGATTTTCAAAGTGGATAAAAAATAAGAACAAACTCTATGTTGTCTATAAGGAACCCACTTTATAAATAAAGATACAGATTAAAATTAAGGGACACAAAGAGCTGTATCATGAAATGAGGCATTTTGTCATTTGTTGTTGTTTAGTCGCTCAGTTGAGTCTGACTCCTTTGTAACCCCATGCATTGTCGACACATGGATTGTATTCAGGATCCTCCATTCATGGGATTTGCCAAGCAAGAATACTGGAGTGGATTGCCATTTCCTTCTCTAGGGGGATCTTCTTGACCTAGGGATCAAACCTGAGCCTCATGCTTGCCAGGTGGATTCTTTACCACTAAGCCACCTGGGAAGCCCTGAAATAGTGCATTACATAGTGATAAAGGATTCAACCCTCCAAGAAGACCTAACAAGTGCATATAAACAATAGTGCACCAAAATGAATGAAGAAAAAATCGGTTAAAGTTGCAAGGAGAAATAGACAAATTCACTATTATATGTGAAGGATATACTGTATTTAGATACTTAGTTAAACATTAGTTCATATTGATACCTCTGTTCGTTATCACATGGATCATTCTAGACTTCTCTTCCTGCCTGTCTGTAATCTATTTCAACAAAGATAAACTTGGTTCCCATCATTGCTTAAATGTTGAATTCCAATACACATTCCAATACACGTGGAAAATATTATCAGAATTGTTGACTCCTTACCCTGTAGGAAATAACTTTACCAAATAAAGCACAGTGCTTTTCTACAGTTTCTTTTGCATTTAATCCCATAAACGCACTCATTTCAAAATTCACTCATATATTTTCCCACACACTTTTCAATGAGGTTATTTGCTACATTTATAATATGCCTTTATTATTTTGTCTCATTGTACATTGCATTCTGGGATTTTTTTTAATTTATATGCATTGAAGTCATTCTGTGTGCTGTAAATTTCTATGAGTTTTGTACAATGAAGAGTATTAGGTATGCACCATTACAGTATCACACAAAATAGTTCCACTGTCTTTAAAACAAGCCTATGCATCACATACTCAACTTTACCTTACACACTCCTAACTCCTGGAAACCTCTGATCTTTTTTGTTGCTGTTATTAAAATAACTTTTTTTCTTAATTGATCTTTTAAATTATTCTTTTAATTTTAATTTTTAATTAGAGGTAATTACTTTACAATATTGTGATAGTTTCTGCCACACATCAACATGAACTGGCCATAGGTATACATATATATATGTTTCCTCTCTCTTACACCTCCCTCCCGTCTCCCTCCCCATTCCACCTGTCTTGGTTGTCACAAAATACCAGCTTTGGGTTCCCTACATTGTATAGCAAATTCCCACAGGCCATCCATGTTACGTATGGCAGTGTATATGTTTCAACGTTACTCTCCCAAATATTCCACCATCTCCTTCCCTACTGTGTCCAAAAGTCTGTTCTTTGTGTCTTCTTTGTTGCCCTCAAGCAATATCATCAGTACATCTTTCTAGATCCCATACATATGCATTAATATATAATATTTGTCTCTCTCTGACTTACTTCACTCTGTATAATAGGCTCTATATTCATTCACCTCATTAGAACTGACTCAAATGCATTTCTTTTTATAGGTAAGTAATATTCTATTGCGTATATGTACCACAACTTCTTTACTGATTCATCTGTTGATAGGTATCTAGGTGGCTTTATTTATGTAACATTTATTTATTTAAAATTTATATTTATTTAACATTCATCCATATCTTTAGCTCTTTATTTTCATTGCTGAGTAATGTTCCATTGCATGAATATACCCCATCTAGTTTATACATCCAGTTTGTTGATTCCAAATTTAGCAATTATGAACCTTCACAACTGGACAGCAGAACATAGAGCTGCTATAAACACTCATGTGCAGCTTTTGGGCTTTTTTTGTGTGTGTGTGCAAACAAAAGTTTTCATATCAGTTGGGTAAACACCTAGGGAAATGATTGCTCGTTCATGAGGAAAAGTAATGATTACATTTATAAGAAATTGACACATAGTCTTCCAAACTGCCCATACTATTGTGCATTCCCACCAGTAAAGAATGTGAGTTCCTGTTAATCTGAATTCTTACCAACAATTGGTATAGTCAGTTAGTTTTATTTTTGTATTTGTTCCATTCTAGCAGGTGTGCAGTGGTTTCTCAAGTTAGTTTTTAATTCCACAAACACATACATACACACATACACATGCACAAACTCAAGGGGAAGGAGTTATCAAACTGCCTGAGTGTTAGTGGTGGGGAGAATCACTAAGGGCCATCTCAGAAGATGTGTTACCACAATAGCATGTTTAGTAAGAATAAGTTCGTGGTAATACCACACAGAATTATAAGCAATTTTTGGTTAAATACTGTCCCGCGTGGCAGAGTGAGAAAGTCAAGTAGTAAAACTTTCAGAATGCCAATATGAGTATGATGTATAAAACAACGTTTTTCTATAATCTACCTAAAATTTTGCTAATCAAAGAAATAAGAATGCATGTGCACAAATATCTAATCATAATAATGACCGTTACATGCTCTAAAGATTAACAAAAAGGAAACATCCTGAATTTTCACACAAATTTATTGATTAAATCATAACTATGCAGCATAGCTTACTGTTGCCATTTAAAATTATATTTGCAATAATATTTAATGATATAAGAATAAAAACAAATGACAAAGCAGTTACACAATGTATGGCCCTGTTTTCATTATCATCTGCCTATGTATCCATGCTGGAGAAGAACATGACAACCCACTCCAGTATTCTTGCCTGGAGAATCCCATGGACAGAGGAGCCTGAAGGGCTACAGTCCATGGGGTTGCAAAGAGTCGGACATGACTGAGCAACTGAACTGACCTAACGCATCTATGCAACCATCTACTTTTCTATTTGCATGTTTATAAAATGTTCATCTACGGGTGTTAGGATTATAGCTGAATTTTTTCTACTTCTGCTTTATTTAATTAAAATTTATATATGAAAATAAATCCCTTTAATGAGAAACAGAATAATGCTTATTTTATTTTAAGGAAGTTACAACATTTTTTAAAGTAACAAATGGGAGCAAATGCATTTTTGGGGAAATATCTTCCTTCTTAAAGAAAGAAGGAGAGAAAAAGGAAGGTTAGATTTAACTCTCTTCATACTTCTAAGCCTGGTAAAGTTCATACCACATAATATTATTTGGATTTACTTTTGTGTGTGCTGTTTATGTGTTCCAAAAAAGGGCAGTGATTAGTGTTTTCACAACAATATTTTCATTTTTCTATCACTGGGGTGACACTCATATATGTTTGATAATAGATTGAATATTTTATTATTATTTTACTAAAATACTTTTGCTGAGTTCATAAAACATAAATTATTCTAAACTTAACTGAATGGAAGCAGATTTTTGCATATTTATACTTTCTCTAACAAAACATCTGTCCTCATGCCATGAAGGGGTTCCCATAATTGCAGATGTTGAGAACTACTGAATTAGTGGACAGTGTAAAAATTATGTACATTTGTCCTTACTCTTTGTTTCTTATAAAAATATTTTGTTGTCTAAGTGCAAATTCTTTACAGACCTTGAAAATGTGACTCAATAGGTATAAGTGTGTAAGGAAAGTGAAGACTATGAAATCAGATTGAAGGTCTCCATTTATTTTACCAGCTCTATTCCTAACTCAGGACCTAATTTGACCAGGTGAGTCTCAATTACAACTTGGAAACAGAGTTAATCTTACAGACCCCACCTCAACAGAGTTGTTGTTAGTATTTATTTAATGAAACAATTTGTAGAAAAAGAGCTAAACTGAGAGCAAATTACTCTGATTTCTTCCAGGTATTGCTATGGTTTATGTACAATCAGTAAGCACTCTTTGCTAGAATTATAGAAATTATCTGTAAACTTATAAGCATAGCTATTTATAAAACGTGAAATTCAATTAGGACTATTTCATGTTTTTCAGATGTTCAAAAAGTTACCAAACATAAATACAAGAGTAAGAATACATAATTTTAGTTAATTAAAATGACTATTAAATGGACAGAAATGTCCTATTTTTTTATTATACTTATAATAATCACTGCTTTTGAAAAAATATTTTCATGACTTTAATTTATTTACATTTCACACTGTTTCAACATATACATTTCCCAAATTTGACAGTTTAAAACCCTTATAAAATTATGAGCTGCCAAGATAGTCCCACCATCTGCGGCTCTCTTTCCGATGAATTTCTGATATTTGCTCTACAAAAACTATATATATATTCTCAGTGATTTTTCTCTTCTCCCCACCCCCCTGCTTTTTTTAAATAAGTTTCAACTATGTTTTCAATTTTTATGGTCTCTCAGTTTATTTTATTGTGTGTGTGTGTGTTTTCCTGGAAGACTGTGAGTTATCACAAAAATCTAATATGTATTGCCCCAAATAGTGGGCTCTAGAGTATTTTCATCTTTTTGATGATAAAACTTATACCAGATAGAAATTTCATACTTCGATTATCAACATCTCTACTTATTTATGCTATTAACATATCAAAGCTGAGTTCTTATTTCATAAGAATTCAACATATTTAGTACAAAGTTATTTCCTTTATTTCTATTTATAAAAGCATGCATTTTATTATATTTAGGACTACAACAATGAAGCTAGTTCAAGTCCTTTATTTTTTTTTTTATCTTAACCTCTTAAGATCAAGATTAACTATGCTAAAGATTTGTTTTTCCAAAAATGTGTCTCATTAGTTGGTTGCAGGAAAGTCTGCCAGGTTACAAATGGAGGAGATACTTTCCAGCTTTAACATGCATTTAAACAAGAAAAATCTTCCCAGAGTTAACTTGAAAACAGAAATCACTAAAAGTCCTTCACTATTGAGATTCAGTTATACTGAAGTACTCTAGGTTGGCAGTTATATGATAATGATATTTGAGGAAAATGTTTGTGTAGCATGTAGATGAGTAAATCAAAACCAGCTGAGAAAGGAATATGTTTAAGGGACTATTTTATTATCATGAGAAATAAACAGTCTTCCAACCACACACTATGTTTACCCTAACTAAAGTGATTGTAAAAAGCACTTTGCACATTTTTAAAAGTCTATACACTCATTTCCTTTAGGTATAAAATACATATATATATGGAAACAGTTTGCAGGGACTTAGAGGTTCCATTGTCAAATTAGTAACATCTACCATAAAGTGTAGTTAAATGACAGAATATGGAGATAATTAATATACATTTTAAAGAATATCTGGGAAAACACAGAATAGATACAACTATGCTTTTGTCCTGAAGTAGTTAATCATATTGAATTTTATCTCAGGAGTCACAGCTACCTTCTGTTCTTTTTTTTAGAACTAAGATATCACAATGCTTGTAAGTATCAATTTAGATTCTTTTTTAAATAAATGAATTTCTTCCTATAGCATGGTAACACCTAGTGTGACATGTCTTATGCTATTCATCCTTTTATGTGTTTATGCATGAAAAACTATATTAGACAAAACTTCTACTACACTTAAATCAAGTTTTATCAAGGAGGGCATCTCTACCCAGCTATGTTCAGTGGACTCAGTCAAAGCATAACAGTACAGCAAGTAAATGAGAAACACTGCAAGATGTGGTTCAGGGATAAACAATAGAATGCATGCTTATCTCAGTGTTTCCAGATATAATTTTCCAGGAGAAACTAAAATGCAAAACTTTGCAATAAATGATCTGATTTTAAAAAGAATTTACAGGCTCTGTAAAGCCTATCTGCAGTCCATGTGTTATTTATCAGAACTAATTTTATTCAGACAAATCTAAGATATTCTATCAGTTAAGAGTGTATTATATGGTGTGTCATGGATAAAATAAATTATTAGTAAACTAATTTGTAATATTTTAAGTCTTTCACGAAAAGAGAATCTTCACATATGCAATTAAGGGATGATATTGGTTCATATAATTGTCTCCTTTTAACTTTCTACTTTAACATCCCCAGAATCTAGCTCTTACTCATGGCCCAGGATGAGAGTAAAGCTCCAGTCATTGCACAGTTTCAGATAGTGAGTCAGAGAAAGGTATGTAGATTTTAACGCTTCTCTAGGGAAATTTGAAAGGACCACAAGCCACATCTACCTTCCTTTAAGGTGACTCGGTGGGTAAAGAATCCACCTGGAAAGCAGGAGACATGGAAAGACGTGAATTTGATCGCCAGCTTGGGAAGATCCCCTGGAGGAGGATTGGCAACCCACTTCAGTATTCTTGCCTAGAGAATCCCATGGACAGAGGAGCCTGATGAGCGACAGTCCATAAAGTCACAAAGACTCTGACATAATTAAAGTGATTGAGCACCAGCACACACCCTGGGAGAGGAGTCAGGTGGTCTTACAGTGTACAAGGTGGAAGGGAGAGGATTATCTTACTTTATGGGCTTGTTACTGAAATTTTAAAAATCAAGGGTTTTATTATTAAAGAGGAACTGTGTACTGTGGTAAACAACTAAAGGCTGCCGCAGGATATTCTTAACATAGATGTAAAACAATAGGTTGAGAAGCATGATTAGCTTGGACAAAATTCTGCTACTTCCAGTTTGTAGCTATGTGACTTCAGACAAATAACATATTAGCATTAGTTTTCTCTTCTGTAAAATGGGCATAATAGTGATATTTAATCATATTGTAATTCTAAGGGTCAAATAAATTCTTAGAATAGTGCATATATCACATACTAAGTGTAAGCAAATAATAGCTATTGTTTTAACAATATGGTGAAAAAGGACAGCTATCATGGCTACAGAAAAATAATCTGATAAGACTCTAATTAAAATGGCCTAATCCATAAATGTATAAAGAGCTATAGATAAGTTTCAGTTGCTCAGTCTTGTCTGACTCTGTGTGACCCTGTGGAGCCACCAGGCTCCTCTCTCTATGTAATTCTTCAGGCAAGAATATCGGAGTGGGTACTCATTCCCTTCTCCAGGGGATCTTTCTGATCCAGGGATTGAACCCAGGGCTCATGCACTGAAGGCAAATTCTTTACTGTCTGAGCCAGGAGGGAAGTCCAGTCTTAAGTAAGCCATCTCTATTCCATTGGCCTGAAAAATGATTAATAAATAAAAAAAAGCTGAGCGCCAAACAATCGATGCTTTTGAACTGTGGTGTTGGAGAAGACTCTTGAGAGTCCCTTGGACTGCAAGAAGATTCAACCTGTCAATCCTAAAGGAAATTAGTCCTGAATGTTCATTGAAAGGCCTGATGCTGAAGCTGAAACTCCAATACTTTGAACACCTGATGCGAACAACTGACTCATTGGAAAAGACCCTGATGCGGGATAAGATTCATCAAGGGAGAAGAGGACAACAGAGAATGAGATGGTTGGATAGCATCACCGACTAGATGGACATGAGTTTGAGCAAGCTCTGGGAGTTGATAATGGACAGGGAAGCCTGGTGTGCTACAGTCCAAGAGGGTCACAAAGAGTCGGACAGGACTGAGCGACTGAACTGAACTGAATAAATAACTTACATTTTGCCAAATTTTTTAGAAATTAGGATTGCTCTAAAAAATATATTTTAGTATTTATAAAAATAAATATATTTTATTCTTTACCCTAAAGAAACTTAGAACAATCTTAAGGCAAGAAGGACATGACCTTTGGAAAAACTGAATAGAATTTATAAATTCTTCCATTTTATAGGTTATAACATTGAGGCAGAGGGTTTTAAATAATTTCCTCCCTGACTCATGACTAGGAGATGTTGAAGGAAGAATACCAATTAGTCTGAATTTCTGAAAGTATAATTTCAGGATAAATTTTTCAAGGGGAAATAATATTCTGTAGACATGGGAGGTGAATTGGACATCACACAGCAGTATCCTTTGCTTTGAGTTTTTCACTTTTGTTTTTCACTTCGGATTTTATAGCTCCAGGATTTCTGCTGTTGCTCTGTGAGGCATTTGGAGTGGTAGAAATATCACAAAGCTTAGAATGACAACTTTGTTCAGATCCTGATCTTGCTCTATAATCTTTATCTATTTATATGTCTACTGTTAAAGCCTAGCTTGAAAGATTTATTCAGCAGTGCGTGAACCAAGAAATTCCAGATGATCAAGCTGGATTTAGAAAAAGCAGAGGAACCAGAGATCAAATTGCCAACATCCAGTGGATCATTGAAAAAGCAAGAGAGTTCCAGAAAAACATATATTTCTGCTTTATAGACTATGCCAAAGCCTTTGGCTGTGTGAATCACAACAAACTCTGGAAAATTCTTCAAGAGATGGGAATACCAGACCACCTGACCTGCCTCCTGAGAAATCTGTATGCAGGTCAAGAAGCCACAGTTAGAACTGGACATGGAACAACAGACTGGTTCCAAATAGGGAAAGGAGTACGTCAAGGCTGTATATTATCACCCTGTTTATTTAACTTATATGCAGAGTACATCATGTGAAATGCTAGGCTGGATGAAGCACAGGCTGGAATCAAGATTGCTGGGAGAAATATCAATAACCTCAGATATGCAGATGACACCACTATCATGGCAGAAAGTGAAGAAGAACGAAAGAGCCTCTTGATGAAAGTGAAAGAGGAGAGTGAAAAAGTTGGCTTAAAGCTCAACATTCAGAAAACCAAGATCATGGTATCTGGTCCCATCACTTCATGGCAAATAGATGGGGAAATGATGGAAACAGTGACAGGCTTTATTCTCTTGTGCTCCAAAATCACTGCAGATGGTGACTGCAGCCATGAAATTAAGACATTTTTTTCCTTGGAAGAAAAGCTATGGCCAAACTATACAGCATATTAAAAAAGCAGAGACATTACTTTACCAAGAAAGGTCCATCTAGTCAAAGCTGTGGTTTTTCCAGTGGTCATGTAGGGATGTGAGAGTTGGACTATAAAAAAAGTTGAGTGCAGAAGAATTGATGCTTTTGAACTGTGGTGTTGGAGAAGACTCTTGAGAGTCCCTTTGACTGCAAGGAGATTCAACCCTCAATCCTAAAGGAAATCAGTCCTGAATATTCATTGAAAGTCCTGATGCTGAAGCTGAAACTCCAATACTTTGGCCACCTGATGTGAAGAACTGACTCATTTGATAAGACCCTGATGCTGGGAAAATTGAAGGTGGGAGTAGAAGGGATAACAGAGGATGAGATGGTTGGATGGCATCACCAACTCGATGGACATGAGTCTGAGTAAACTCTGGGAGTTGGTGATGGACAGGGAAGCCTGGTGTGCTGCAGTCCATGGGGTTGCAAGAATTCGGACAGGACTGAGTGACTGAACTGACTGATTTATCTATCTGAAGGCTATAGTTCAAACTCTGAGGTAGACCGTATGTAGTCCCATCCACGGTTCTAGATCTGGTTCTGATACATGTAAGCTGGGTAGCTTTGGACAATCTCTTAGCCTCTCTGAGTTTCCAGGGATAGTTGAGTTGGATGATTTCTGAGTTTCTTTCTAACACTTACCTTTCAGTGTGAAGAATTTTAATATTTCTGGGTAGAGTATTTTTTTTTCCTGACCAGCAAGCTGACAGCGTCTACTCGAAAGGAATACTATAAATCTCAGCAACTTGGCTTATTTATTTCTATTTTTCTATAACTTTTCCTGGATAACTTTGAAAGCAGTTGAGAAGTAGTTGCTGGCTTCAATACCACTCTGTAAGACTAAATAGAGGAAAAGGAATGTATGTGAGGCATCAGAACAGTCTATGGGTCTGGTGACAGTGGGTGAGAGAAATCCACAAGTATTTTTTTTTCTTCTATTATATAACCTTAAGCTTAGAGGTTAAGTTTTGTTATTTCTTTTTCTGAGGCAAAAATAAATAAAATGTACTATGAATGTTTAAACATTTTCAGAAATGCCAGTCAATTAATTTTCCGTGAAAGATTTAAAGAGTTTCTTATCCTCAAGAGGCAAATGAAAAGACAACTCAGAGTAACTTAGATGAACATAATCTGGAAATGATTATTCTTGGTGGTGAACATTATTCAAATATGGCTGCTTCAAAGACATTAATACCTAATTTATTTGTCTTGTAAATAAATAAGTTCACTCATAACATTTAGAAAGTTGCTTCTTCTTTTGTTTTCTATTGTGGCAAACTCTAAAGCTATGTGCATGTATAACTAAAGATGTAGATAAAATTAAAACTAATTTAGCTTTTTTCTCTCCATAGGTGTCTTATAAAGAGAATCCATCAGTCAAAACATTACATTCTTTCCTCTGCTTTGTTCAAGCCATGATGCTTATAATAAACCTATCCTCAAGCTAGTTTCCATTCTCTTACTGTACCCACTGTTACTGATTATATATAATGGCATGCTTATGCCTATATTTAACCCTCCTCCTGTTCATTGTTAAAATTATTCATTATGGTACCTGATTGCATCTCATATCTCTGCATGTTTAAAGCTTGCTGAACAAACACAGCAGGCAAGTTATGGATGCTATAAACAAGAAAAGTATGTTTTAAAGCAACAAAATCCCAATGATTATTTTTCTAAGTAGAAAAAAATAAATATGCAAGAACAAGATGCAATAGATTGCTTTCAAAATTGTCAGATTATTGTCATTTTTCATAGAATCACAAAAGGATTACTGCTGCTTAGTTCTTTTAACTTACTTGTCTTATAAATAAATAAGTTCATTCATAACATTTAGAAAGTTGCTTCTTTTCTCTTCTGTTGTGGCAAACTCTAAAGCTATGTGCATGTATAACTAAACATGCAGACAATAATGAAAATAATTTAGCCTTTTTCTCTACATAGATTAATATACTCATCTAATTAACTAATGTCAGTAAGCAAGCCCTGATTTGTTACATAATGTTATTAAAATAGAAAAAAAGAAATGGCATTTTAAAAGTCAAAAAAATATACCATGAAATTGAAAAGTGTAATAATTAATACAAACATGCTACCATATTTCTTTAATGATTAGGAAAAGTGTGGTGGAGACTACCATGCTAGAAGAAGCACATAAATTTAAGTGCCTGTTTTATGTCCTTCATATGAAGAAAAATGGACAAGGTGGTTCCTTGAAATTTTTTTTTTAACATGTCAATTTAGGAAGGAAGCTATATTGTTATTTAGTAGCTATGTCATATCCAACTCTTTTGCAACCCCATGGACTGCAGCCTGCCAGGCTCCTCTGTCCATGGGATTTCCCATTGAAGAATATTGGAGTGGGTTGCCATTTCCTTCTCCAGGGCATCTTCCTGCCCGATGGATTGAACCAACATCTCCTGCATTGGCAGGCAGATCCATTACCACTGAGCCACCAGGTGAAGCTGTAGTATCCATCTATTCAAACACTAAATCAGATGTTGCTATGAGATATTTTTAGATATGTTTAACACCTACAATCAGTAGACTTTAAGTGCAGAAAATCACCTGGATAGTGTGATATTCAATCAGTTTTAAAAACAAAACTGAGGTTTCCCTGAAGAAGAAGAAATTCTGTAACAACAACAGCTGACTTAGAGTATCCAGCCTGCCAGATTTTGTTCTACAGGCTCAATTTTCCAGGCTTTATAATATGAACTTTCTCATAATCTCTCTCTCTCTCTCTCATCACAGACACACATACACACACACAGAGAACACACACTAATACATATTATAAATTTCAAAGATTTTGGAATTTTGGAAAAGCAAAAATATCAAACTCAATATAGATGACAAAGGAACAGTGATAGCTTCTTTGCTGCATAATTCCTTAAGACCCACTGCTTCCTGCTATGCCAGGAGGGACCTAGAATAGTGAGAAGGTATAGGAAGTAAATTTGGGGCTATAGTGAGTTTTGGTAAGTCAGAGTTTTCAAGACAATATCCTTCTTTCTTTTCAGGGTGGTCACTATGCTTTCAATAAAATCTCCTAAATTTCATCCAGGAAGGTTATTTTGTCTCATTATATGTCTGGTGGTTAGAAAAAATGACTTCTCAAAGATATCCATGTTGTTGACCTAAGTAAAGATATAAACTAAGGCAACCTTAAAGATATGAATTTACTCAAGGATGACAAAGAAATCAGAATTTGGAACATGCAAACTGGAGCAAGCTACAGATGAATACAGTGAGGGTTGGAGGTAGGCTGTACTTATTGTCAAGGAATGTGAAGAGAAGAAAGATTCTGTTGAAATGAAAACAAATGGAGATCAACTTTGAAAATTCTCAAGAAGACAAATTTTAATTCAGCTCACTTCACAAGAACACTCTGACCTGGGTCATTCTTTCTCAAGTCTCTGGAGACTGTAAGCAAAATTTACAAAGTTGATATGAGGGCAGCTCCTAACAAACTCACCATTATTTAAGAAAATTCCAACACTGTCAGTTTTCTGAAGATCAGCCATTCATGGGAAATCAGTCTCTCATCCTTAAGTTTTATTTTTCTGAGGACAGATGTGTAAGAGTTTTCATTTTATATCTTCCAAGTCCATTTTAGACTGAAGTTCTTTCACAACATCAAATGCTTAGAACCTATGAATATTATGTGCTAAAAAAATGAGATTAGGTTAGGAATCTTGAGAGAAAGAGTTTATCCTGGATTATGCAGTGAGTCCCAAATGGCATGACAAGTGTGATTTTAAGAGAGATGCAAATGGGGATTTCACACAGACACATACAGAAGAAAACCCACTGTGAATATGGAGGTTGAGGTAAGAGATATGAGTTTACAAACCCAAGAATTCCAGGACAGTGACTAAATGAGATCCCTGAAAAAGCATAAGGATGGACATGCTGGATTTTGGACATCTGGCCTCCAGAACTGTAAGAAAATGAATGTCTTTTGCTTTAAAATGCCATATTTGTGGTCACTTGTTATAGCACCTTTAGGAATATAATACAATATATCATGATTTCAGGGGCTAAGGATGTTTACTAAGAAAGAAAGGAGCCATATTCTGCTAGGTTCTTTAACAGAGGGAAATTACCTATGCAGGTCTGAGCATTAAAGATTGTAGTCTAATTAGAGTATTCCACCTACTTCCAAGACATCATGGTAGATTATAAAATGTATTCTGGACACTATGAGGTTTTATTAATGAAGTGAAGCTCAGGTGAAGGTGGGGCCCTTTCTCTTGGTATAACGGTGTTTCAACAGAATCCTCTAACCCATCAAAAATGGCCACAATAAAACAAACTCAATTTAAGGTCACTTTTCCTCCTAGCAGAGGCAAAAATGAGTCTGAGCGTTGTTCTGAATAGAAAACAGCTCCAAGCCATCCATCATCACAGGGTCAAGAGCAGGCCTGTGTACTGAGGTAAGGCTTTTAATAGGTCCTCTGTCTCTATCATCAAATGAGAAGAAAGATTTCCAAGAAACAACCTTCTCTGCTTCCCAACACACAAAACCTTGTCACTATTAGAGTGAAAGTTGCTGGCGCTCACTGATGGTTTCTGTTGTAGTTTATATCAGGTGCCAGAGAAACCCCAACTCCCACATCCACTGCAGTGCTATGTTCATAATGCTCTGTGCGTCCCAGATTCTCCACTCCCACACCCCCCACTATTTTTCAGCTTCTCAATTGAAACTACTTCACTAAACAGATCACTTATGCTTCATGTTTGTTATTTACGTCTCTCACATTAGAATATAATCTTTACAAGGCAGCTATCTTCAATATTTTTTTATTAATGTTTTTCCCAAATGACCAGGAATATGTCTGGTTTATGCTAGGGGCTCAATAAATATTTGTTATATGAATGAATGAGAGAGTGAGTAATCAAAATGTCTGGCTACTATTTTTCCCTTGCAAAGGAAAATAAACTAGTTTTTAAGAATGCTTATCTGGATTCAGAATGAGATTTTTGCTTAATTAATTGCAGGTCTTAGAATAATAATTAGATTATTGTGGAATTTAATTAGAATTGAAACATTTTTGAAATAGTATAAAGTATTTTCAAATATGATATGTTGCATCTTCAGTTGGAGTGAGAACAAAAGAGCAAAATGAAGCATAAACAACTTATTCACTAAACATTAGTCATGCTGGCATGTCAATCAAGAAAACACAACTTTCAAATTTCACTTCTTTACTTTCTAATAATTTATCATCTTCTTATCTCCTATGATAATGATTTTATTTTCCTCTTCAAGACATACATTCCACATACTTTTGCAAGCTTTGCTCTATTTAGATTTTCCCCTACTTTGCTATTTAGCAATGGTTTCCCATGTTTATAGTACAGATTATAGTTATAAAGAAATTCTGTGGAAGAGAGGCATTCTTACTTTTTTTAAAGTCAACTGTTTATTTCCTTTTGCAATAGAACATTCCAATCGCCCTTCTTAATAATTCCATAAAAATATAAGCATCAGGTTCTTAAAGCAAAAGTCCACCTCTCCATGAACTACAGCAAATAAAATCCTAGATGAAGGATTTCCATTTGAAAATTCTAGTCAGTGTTTAGTCTTGTCTTTCTCTTTTCACGTTTGATGATTTATCTCAACATATGTGTAGCCCCTCCCAGCTATTTGGTGCTCAGATGAATCATGACAAAATCTAGGACTAGAATCACTAGGCAAATTGATTCTGGGACACACATTCAGGGCCAGTCAGAGCGGCCACAACCCTCACTCTCAGAGGCACAGCAGTGAAGCATGGCTGGGTTCTACTGGAGTTCCCCCTCCCCGTGGTTACTGCTATCTCTTTGCTAATAATTTCCCTAGAACTGACCATAGACAATATGACTAGTCTTTCTAACGGATAACTGAATCCTTTTCTCAGGGAAGTCTTGTTAGCACAATAAAAAACAAATTGCATCAGACGGAAGCCAAAATAAAAGAGACAAACCCAGGGGTCTTGGAATCTTACATACATTTTTTTTTAATAGGAAAAGAGAAAGAAAATATCTCTTTATCATTAAACAGCAGTATTTTCCTTATTATTAAATGGATTTTAGACTTCCCTCTTACAGGGTTAAATAAAGGCTGGCATAAGGAAGAATAAGCAATAATCATGACCTCCCTGATTCAGCAGCTTACTAGGTGACTTCCAGTTGACTCATTAGGCTTAACACAACTAACTACAGGCTACTGTCAGAATTATTATGTGTACCACGGTCCTCTAAATACAACTTACTAATTCTTTGAACAATAGGCAATCTATTTTTGTGGCCAGTCCTTGTTTATAACCTAGGGGATATCAAGAATTCTAAAGAAAAATGTGATAATATTCTCTTGTCTCATTCATTCATGACATTTTTATTTGTGACATCAGAAACTTTTTAGAATCAAATAAATTTTCAACATCCTCCCCTATCATAAACATGCCTGATTGTTTTTCACTGATGTGTTATTCCCGAGTATCTTTGAAATGTACTTTCCTGAACATTGTAAACATTCAGAACTTTTAGTGCCAAAATGATTGAAATTTCTACCTACCTACATCCAGCATCATTAGTGTTTGTACCCCTATAGGAGCTAGGACAAATTCTGGCAACAGTTTTGATGCTACAGTACAGAGCATTTCTCATGACTTTTTTTTTTTTTTTAATTCTGCATTGGGGTATAGCTGTTTAACAAACAATGTTGTGAAGTTTCAGGTGAATAGCGAAGGGACTCAGCAATAGATATACATGTATCCACTCTCTCCCAAACTCCCCTCCCATCTAGACGGCCACATAATACTGAGCAGAGCTTCATGTGCTATACAGTAGGTGTATGGAACATTTCATGACTCAATTTTACGATTCAAGTATAGGCAGACACTGTGTCAAAGGTTAAGAGCTCAAGATTCTTTTTACACCAGAAAGATAACAACAGAGTAGTGCTTCTTGTACTGGATATACAGGGCGGTCCGAACAATAAATCTGGAAATATATAAAAAGAGAATTTCAAGCTCAGTGATGCATTCAAACCTATTGCTACCATGAGGAATTCTGACAATTCGAATTCTTACTTAATTCTTGGCAACAGTCCCTTCTATCACCTGCCACAGAATCAGAGATTTTGATCTCAACTCAAGCTCTTTCACAGAGCTGTGCCTCTTCTGTCATTAAGAAAAAACTTTCTAAAAAATAAATAAATAAATAACAAATAAAAAAAAAGAAAAAACTTTCTACAGACATTCTATCCATCTTTCCTGTTTCCTCTATCTTCTTAACTTTTTTTGTCAGACTTTTCTTCAATTCAAGTTTATGCTTTTGATTCTGACATACAATTTTGTTACATCCTGTTGCCTAGGAATCCTATGCCCTTAAGTGGAATTGTAAAGGTAGAAAAAAAGATCAACAATCATTGTCAGTTTTTGGTGAACTGTCTAATATACAAGTAGGTCTTACTGTCAAGATCAGCCTCTGATAGCAAGGATAATATACATAGTTGTACCATTGTAAGCAGAATTTCTAAAAATTTCATTGTTCAGTGGAAAGTCATGGAAAATTGTTTTTCTAATATATAAGATAAAATATATAAGATTTCAAAGGAACTAAATATATTGCAATGTAGTTATGAAATATTAAACATTTGTGATATGACAATGTATGTTATTTCTTTTTTATAGACAAAGGACGATCTAATGGCACATCTAATAAATACTGTAATTTCAAAGGGTAGAAGTATTAGAAGAGATTAAATAATATTTGGACAAAGTTGTGACAACTGAAATGCAATATAAATATATATGCAATTTCTATGGCTGACAAATTCACAGGTACAGTTAAAACTAAGGTGGTGAGTTTCCCAAGTATATAATGAATGAAATGCTGGATTTCAGAAAAAATAAAGATTTTGTATTTAATATACAAAATTTTGGTATTCTTAATTTTATTCATGGATTTCATGACCATTCATGGGTTCTAGTTTTAAAATCTATGTTTAAATGATCTGTGTCCCCCATATTCAATTGTATATTCTAACAAATGCCTCATTCTATTATCCAAGATTTGGTCTATGTCAGAATCTCATGACAAATGAAGAGAAAATTATATGCCCTGACTCAAAAGTGGTCTCAAGTTTTTTTCCATTTTTACTGCCACAGTTCTTGATTTTTGGTTTAATTACTATGTAAATGTCTCAACAAAACATTACATTGATTGGTAATCTTCTCCAGTCTAACTTCTGAAGCCAGAATAATAGTTTAAGTATACAAATCTGATCATGTAAACTAGGCAGTGTCCTTTCCTTTCCTTCCTCAATTACATAGTTACTTACTTTTGCTATCAATGGTGTCTAAACGCTCAAATGTGGAGCAGCATAAATTTATTAATCTCTCACTAAGTTTATATTTATGATCTTATTTATTCCCACTGTTAAGAACTGGGTGTATAGTGAGTGTTTATATCTGTGTATATGGTATGTATAAGAGAGGGGAAAATTAGGATTTAATGAATACCATAACTGTTCTCTCTGGATTTTTTTTTTTCATTTGTTTCCCTGAAAATGTTTTCTTTAAGCTTGGCATAAGGGAATGAGTTAATCTGCGTGCTTCTCAACATTTTCAGGTTATAATAGAAGCACTTTAAATATTGCTGCTGGAAGGTATTAAGGTGTGTCCTTGTAATGACTAAACACATCATAGAGCAATTTACACCGTAAGTGACTGACGCTGAAGGAAAGCAGAGATTAAAAGAAAAAGTAATTCAGACCCATGGGTTTATGTTTTGTTTGTTTTTGTTTCAGCAGGGTAAACACCTAGTGACTTATTTAGTACTATTAAAAAATAGATATTTTCCATGCCAAACAAATCTGGCAGGGTGAAAATCTACCCTGCTTGAAAGATAAATTCAAGTAATAGCTGCACAGAGAGTGATGATCTCTGCACATTTTAGCACTCCTTGTAACAGCATTCCCCGTGAAGACAGATCACTCCTCTGTCTTCACGCAGGCAATTTGCACCATTTCGTGCTAGAGTGCATGTTAACATTCTACATTAAAGCTGATTATTAACAAAAGCACTGGGATACATAAAATAGAGTGCTATTTTAACTTGCTTCAAAAATTTTGTACCTCAAATGACAGAATTAAATATAACACAGAAGCAGCTACTTGCCTGTCTTTGTCCGTTTGGGCTACTATGACAAAATGCCACAGACTGGGTAGCTTATACACATAAGATGCGTATTTCACACAGTTTTGGAGTCTGGAAGTTTCAAGAGAGGGTACCAGCATGATTAAGTTCTGCTGATGATCATTTTCTAGGTTATCTTTACTGCTGACTTCTTGCTGTGTCTCCACAAGATGGAAGGGCTACAGAGCAATGTGGAGACTCTTTTATAAGGACACTATTTCCTATCATGTGGCCTCTACCTTCATGACCTAATCATTTCCAAAAGGCTCAGTCTCCTGACATCATCATTTTGGATATTAAAATTCAACAAGAATTTTGGAGAGATTCAAATATTCATACCAAAGCACTTAAAGATAGGTACATTAATTCATTTGAAAGAGAACAGGAATTGCTAACACTAATGTGTGGTGTTTTTACTTCATATAAACCTAGGGGAAGGAAGCACCTATCTCAAGGCACTATTACAAAATCTATCAGGATTTCATATTTTTATTAAAATGTTTCACTGGAATGTTTACAAAGCCACTTGTAAACATCAATAAAGGTAAATAATACCATATTGGAATTATCTCAAAGTATTATGGCATAGATTTTTAGAACATTAATTTTACTCAAAGATTTTGGGGCCGAAACATTGGATATTAAAATAAAGAAAGAATTCAGACTTAAATTGAAGAAAGTAGGGAAAGCCACTATACCATTCAGGTATGACTGAAATAAAATCCCTTATGATTGTACAGTGAAGTGACAAATAGATTCAAGGGATTAGACTGGATAGACAGAGTTCCTGAAGAACTATGGACAGATGTTTGTGATGTTGTACAGGAGGCAGTGATCAAGAACATTACCAAGAAAAACAAATGCAAAAAGTTTAAATGGTTGTCTGAGGAGACCTTACAAATAGCTGAGAAAAGAAGAGAAGCTAAAAACAAAGGAAAAAGGAAATATATACCCACACAGTTCCAAAGAATAACAAGGAGAGATAAGAAAGCCTTCCTCAGTGATCAATGCGAAAAATAGAAGAAAACAATAGAATGGGAAAGATTACAGATCTCTTCAAGAAAATTAGAGCTACCAAGGGAACATTTCATGCAAACATGGGCACAATAAAGGAAATAAATGGTATGGACCTAACAGAAGCAGAAGATACTAAGAAGAGATGGCAAGAATACACAGAGGAACTATACAGAAAAGAGACTCATGACCCAGATAATCATGATGGTTACTCACCTAGAGCCAGATATCCTGGAATGAGAGGTCAAGTGGGCCTTAGAAGCATCACTATGACCAAAGCTACTGGAGGTAATGAAATTTCAGCTGAGCTATTTCAAATCCTAAAAGATGATGCTGTGAATGTGCTGCACTCAATATGCCAGCAAATTTGGAAAACTCAGCAGTGGCCACAGGACTGGATGAGGTCAATTTTCATTCCAATCACAAAGAAAGGCAAAGTCAAAGAATGTCCAAACTATGGCACAATTGCACTCATCTCACACTCTATCAAAGTAAAGCTCAAAATTCTCTAGGCCAGGCCTCACAGTACATGAACCACGAAATTCCAGATTTTCAAGCTCGATTTAGAAAAGCCAGAGGAGCCAGATATCAAATTGCCAACATCTGTTGGATCATGAAAAAAGCAAGAGAGTTCCAGAAAAACATCTATTTCTGCTTTATTGACTATGCCAAAGCCTTTGACTGTGTGGATCACAATAAACTGTGGGAAATTCTTCAAGAGATGGGAATACCAGACCACCTGACCTGCCTCCTGAGAAATCTGTATGCAGGTCAAGAAGCAACAGTTAGAACTGGACATGGACCAACAGACTGGTTCCAAATAGGAAAAGGAGTACGTCAAGGCAATGTATTGTCACCCTGCTTATTTAATTTATATGCAGAGTACATCATGCGAAATGCCAGGCTGGATGAAGCACAAGCTGGAATCAAGATTGCTGGGAGAAATACAAATAACCTCAGATTTGCAGATGACACCACCCTTATGGCAGAAAGTGAAGAAGAACTAAAGAGCCACTTGATGAAAGCGAAAGAGGAGGGTAAAAAAGTTGGTTTAAAACTCAACATTCAGGAAACTAAGGAAAGTGATTCTGGTCCCATCACTTCATGGCAAATAGATGAGGAGACAATGGAAACAGTGACAGACTTTATTTTTTGGGCTCCAAAATCACTGCAGATGGTGACTGCAGCCATGAAATTAAAAGATGCTTGCTCCCTGGAAGAAAAGCTATGACCCACCTAGACAGCATATTTAAAAGCAGAGACATTACTTTGCCAACAAAGGTCCATCTAGTCAAAGCTATGGTCTTTCCAGTAGTCATGTATAGATGTGAGAGTTTGACTATAAAGAAAACTGAGCACCAAAGAATTGATGCTTTGAACTGTGGTGTTGAAGAAGACTGTTGCGAGTCCCTTGGACTCCAAGGAGATCATACCAGTTCATCATAAAGGAAATCTGTCCTGAATATTCATTGGAAGAACCATGATGCCAAAGCTGAAGCTCTAATACTTTGGCCACCTGATGTGAACAATTGACTCATTGGAAAAGCCATGATGCTCTGGGAAATAATTGAGGGCAGGAGGAGACAGGTATGACAGAGGATGAGTTGGTCAGATGGCATCACCGATTTGATGGATATGAGTTTGAGCAAGCCCTGGGAGTTGGTGATGGACAAGGAAGCCTGGTGTGCTGTAGTCCATGGGGTTGCAAACAGCTGGACAAGATTGAGTGACTGAACTGAACTGATGATCTAGAGTTTGCAACTGGCATAAATTTTAAGAATAACATGAATGTTTTAGTACGTGTAAGTCCCTTCTGTCATGGCCAACTCTTTCCAATTCTACAGAATGTAGCCTGCGGGTTCCTTGGTCCATGTGATTCTCCAGGCAAGAATACTGGAGTGGCTTGTCATGTCCTTCTCCAGGGGATCTTCCTGACCCCGGGATCAAACCTGAGTCTCTAACATCTCCTGCCTTGGCAGGTGGGTTCTCTACTACTAAGGCCACCTGGGAACCCCCAAATGTTTGAGTGTTTTGACTTTGCACTGGAAGCAGATGAAGTGGACCATATTCAATTGCCCCTAACTTTTCTTCTCTGTTACTATTTGGGATACTTCCATGAAAAATGTTTGAGAAACTTCTTAAAGGGATTTTAAATTTAAGAAAATACCTTGTAAGCAATGTAGTGAGCAAAATTAACCACTTTGTAAATACAGGTCTATCTAGAGTGCTCGGTTAAAACAAAAGAATTGAATTGAAGTGCCTCAGCCTATTGCCCTAAGGCATGTGGCTTGTCATTTGATTGTTTGCAGCACGAATCTATTTTTCTTCACTCAGACACACTCATTCTCTCTCTCTCTCTCTCTCTCTGCAAATAGATGCAGAATTTAAATTGACTTGATAGTCTCATTAGAGATTCCATGCAGATAAGTACTACAAACAAATAAAAAATAGCTCCTTTCCTTATTAAGAAGGAAAACTTTTTTTCTTTTAAATTATTCTATATTTGGACCCTTTTTTCAATACAGTCAGTAAAAATCATGGTAAGAAAACATTTGTGGAGGAAACATATAGTTCATAAATCTATAATACACTCAAGATACTGATATGCCCTCTTCTTTCTAGAATAGAGAGTAAAAGGGAAAACCTCTATTCTTCATTCCCTTTGTTATAAATACTCATTTAATTCCATCTGAATGAATATCTCAATCACATCTTCCCTAAAAATTGCCAGATTTAGTGCTATTTTATGTTTACAAATACAATCAGTTGTGTGTGCACATGTTTTGTATGTATACCGTATATGTATATTACACATGTATGTATATATATATTTATATATAATCACTCTGAAGGCTTTAGTAGAAGATTGTTACTCCCATTAACTAGAAAATGTGAAAAGATATGATGCTGCAACTAGATATGGAATTTAATGCTATAATAGTATAAAATTAATTATGTGATCTTAAAAATAGCAAGTGAGGAACTACTGAAAAAAGGTAAATTTTATGCAACAAACCATTATAGTAGACTACTAAATTTACTTAAATTTTATAATAACAATGAGAGTATCACTTAAGATAAATTAATTTTTAGAGTTCCACAATTTAAAAAAAAAATTACAAATACTCAATGTATTAAAAAACCCTAATAAACAAAATAAATTGTTTCAAGTAGACTATAAGTAGACTATATTATAGGAATTTGTAAAAACAAGTATTTCTGAAATATTTCATTGTTAGGAAACTGCTAAATTGTCCTGTTGATAATAACTAATATGGTCATTTAGCAAATATTTATTATTTAACATATATTTTATGAAACTTCAATTATCTGCCAGGAATATGCCAAAGAGATTCGCTAGTACACAAGATAAATGTTTTCTAAACTAATGGGAATAAAAATATTTAAAGAAACCAAACATAAATAGTGCAAATAATATGATTCTATATTGGATATTTGCTGGAATGCTCTGTATGACCATAGATACTTAAGGTGATCAGGGAATACATCTCTGAGAAAATGATACCCAAATTAAAATTGAGGAATATGACATTTCCAGCCATGAAATGAGTGAAGAGAAGCACATATAGAAGGGAGAGCTAGTGCAAAAGATCAGTAAGTGTGGAAATGCTAAAGGTAAATAAGTATTTTAAAAGTATAAAACTAAAGTTTGGTCTGTTTATTGGGGACTTGTGAGCATATTAATCTATTAGGATAATTGTGATAAGAATAATTAGAATAATTGTGGTATATAAACATATACATATATACTTATTACACATATATACATATTTCTCTATATATGTTATTTATATATTTGTATGTTACATATATATGTACATATATATCTTGAGGGATAGGAAGTTAAATTATATAAACTCATGATTCAAGGAGATTAAAAAGAAGAGAGATATATTTTTAGTTTTATGAGGAAACTTCTTACTATTTTCCATAATGGCTATACTAATTTACATTCTCATCAGCAGTGCAAAAGGGTTCCCTTTTCTCCATATCCTCACCAACTTTTGTCACCATTTGTCTTTTTGATAATAACCATCATAACAGGTGATATATCATTGTGGTTTTGATTTGTGTTTTCCTGATGATTAGTGGTCTTGAGCACCTTTTCACATACCTGTTGGCCATTAGTATGTCACATTTGGAAAAAAAAAATGTTTATTAATGTCTTTTGTCCAGTGAAGAAGTAAAATTAGTATCTTGAACAGATATCTGTGGTCCCATGTAATTTTAGAATTATTCACAATAACTAATATATGGAAACAACTTAAGTTCATGTCAAAAGATGAATGGATAAAGAAATTGTGGTGTATGAGTAAAATTGAATAATATTGAACCTTAAGAAAAGGCTCATCACTTGCAATAACATGATGAAACTAGAGAGAATCATGCCAAATGAAATAGCCAGAGAGAAAGAAAATACTGTGTGATTTCACTTTTACGTGAAATTTAAAAATACTGAAACAGAGAGTAGACAAGTGGTTACTAGCAGTGGGGAGGTGAGGAAAATGGGGAGATGTTGGTTAGAGGGTACAGAATAACAGTTGTAGGAGATAAAAAAATATCCGGAGGTATAATGCACAGCAAGATGACTATAATTAATAATGCCAGGAATTTGCTAAGGGAGTAGATTTCAGGTGCTGTCAGTTCAGTTCAGTTGCTCAGTTGTGTCTGTCTCTTTGCGACCCATGGACTGCAGCACACCAGGCCTCCCTGTCCATCACCAACTCCCAGAGTTTACTCAAACTCATCTCCATTGAGTCTGTGATGCCATCCAACCATCTCATCCTCTGTGGTCCCCTTCTCCTCCTGCCTTCAACCTTTCCTAGCATCAGGGTCTTTTCAAATGAGTGAGTTCTTTGCATCAGGTGGCCAAAGTATTAGAGTTTCAGCTTCAGCATCAGTCCTTCCAGTGAATATTCAGGACTGATTTCCTTTAGGATGGACTGGTTTGATCTCCTTGAAATCCAAGTGACTCTCAAGAGTCTTTTCCAACCCCACAGTTCAAAAGCATCACTATCTCTGTGAGATAGCTATATTAATTGGGTTGAATACAGAAATCATTTCACTACACTCACACACAAACACACACACACATGATCATTCATGTTGTACATCTAAATATATGCAATTTTATTAAATAATTAATGTAGAGAAGAAATAATTAGACAGATGAAAAAAAAATAAGAAAAATCAAAGAAGAAAATAGTTCAAGCTCAGATGGTAAAGAATCTGCCTGCAAGGCAGGAGATCCAGGTTCAGTCCCCAGAAGATCCCCTGGAGAAGGTAATGGCAACCCACTCCAGTAATCTTGCCTGGAGAATCCCTGTGGACAGAGGAGCCTGGTGGGCTATAGTCCATGGGATCACAAAGAGTCAGACAAGACTGAGCGGCTAACACACACACACACACACACACAAACACACAAGAGCTCAATTATGATGTATATTGATACACATGCCTATGCCATATATTTCAAATTTTTTAAAAAACTGAAAAAAAGTAAAGATTTTGATATGGTCAGCACAGGAGTTAATCCTGATGCAAGCAGAATACTAAATGTTGAATATTGACGCAGGCGTTTCTCCAATGATGCCCACAGCTTTTTAAGGTGCTGAGAAGATCAGGGATTTTTTTATTTTGAGGCTTTTCTTTCTTTGCTGCAATTTTATCTATGAAACTTTATCTATGAAATTTTATCTATGGCAGTTTTATCTATGAAATCATTATTTTCATTACATAGCTTTGCAATCATGATGTATTTTTCATAAATGCATTATATTTACTCTTTTTATTTGGATAAATACAGTCTTCTGATAATTTTAAATACATTTCCAGAAATCAGTGAAAGAAATTAAGTTTGGTATTTCAAGTTGTGCTCTGTCCACTTACTACAGTTTAACATTTATCTGAAAGCCCAGAAACAGGTCTCAAAGCCCAACAACAGGTTTGAGAGCACTTCTTGAGGATATTGGTTGTTAAGTTGCTCTGCAGATGTAGTATAATTAATATATATCAGACAATAAGGTGCAAACATATCAACAACATTTACACTTTATAGGTGGGATTGGTTAATGACATGAAAGAGTTAATGCATCTTTTTCCACACTATTAATTATCAGACAATAGGAGCAATAGAGAATAAAGACTATGATACTATATTTTTTTTGTAAATAAGGAAATTACTCTTGATAGTACATGCACTATTTTATTTTAGCATAAAAATTAGAAAATGGACAGTATATGCCCGAAGCTATTTTTCCAGAATTTTCTTCTCTTTCTCTTTCCTTCCTTCTTGGCTATATTTCCTAAATTTAGATGTCATAGTGAATTCTTCTGCATGTTTAAATAACAAAGAACGTTATTTTCCATCTTAGTGAAGCAGGCTCACTGGCGCTCTAATTCTTCCCAGGTTCCACTTTGTACATTAAGTTGGCACTTCAAGTAAAACGTACAACATGCACCCAGGCTCTGACGTCTACTGCTACATGTGGTTCTTCAAAGACAGCACTTCACATGTTGATCCTTTTGCCATTCTGAGTCTGTCCCAGAATTCTCTCTATTGGTCCCTTTGAACGTTCTTTGAAGTGCCACATGTAACTAAAGAAAGTCCTGGGATGCATCAGAACATTATGAATTCCAGCTGCAAGCCAGTTTCCTGCTGAAGCTTAGGGTTGGAAAGAGATCACCATATGCCATCCATCTCGTTAAAATAAGCTCAAGAAGGAAATTGTGAAAGGGAAGAATGCAAGAGAGGTGAGTGTCAAAGTAGCCTGTTTACAGCTAATAAATGAGATTATTTTTGTAATCAGTTGAATATAGTATTAGCTACGATGATATTTTTATGGCAAATTTCGAACAAACAGGAATGACTATTTATCTTTAGCCCTCACCAATACACTTTCTCTCTTTTTAAAAAAAATATATTTGCCATAATTTTGCTATATATTTGGAAACAGGCCTAAAATATGCATTTGTTTTTTAAAAGTTTCATAATGTTATGTTGCTTTCTGCCATACAACAACACAAATCAGCCATAATTATACATATATCCCCTCCCTCTTGAGCCTATTTTCCTCCCATTCCACCCCTCTAGGTCATCACAGACTGTGCTCCCTGCATTATACAGCAACTTCTCACCAACTACCCATCTCACCAACTATCTATTTTACACATGATAGTGCGTTTATATTGATGCGACTTTCTCCATTTATCCCACTCACTCCCTCAGTCACTATGTCCACAGGTCAATTCCCTACATTTGTGTCTCTGTTTCTTCTCTGCAAATAGGTTCATAAATACACTTTTTCTAGAGTCCATATACATGTATTAGTATTTGTTTTTTTTTTTTTCTTTCTGGTTTACTTCATTCTGTAAAACAGGCTCTAGGTTCATCCATTTCACTAGAACTGACTCAAATTCATTCTTTTTATGGCTGAGTAATATTCCATTGCTGATATTTTCTACATATTCTATATACATTCATCATCAGTTGATGGACTCCTAGGTTGCTTCCATGTTCTGGTTATTGTAAATAGTGCTGCAGTGAACATTGGGGTATATGTGTCTTTTACAATTCTGGTTTTCTCAGGGTTTACATGCAGTAGTTGGGTTGCTGGGTCATATGGTGGTTTTATTCCTAGTTTCTTAAAGAATCTCCATACTGTTCTACATAATGGCTGCATCAGTTTACATTCCCACCAACAGCACAGGAGGGTTCCCTTTTCTCCACATCCTCTCCAGAATTTATTGTTTGTAGATTTTTTTGATGATGGCCATTCTGACACAAAGAATCGGATACGACTGAGCGACTGAACTGAATTCTGACTGGTGTGTGGTGATACCTCATTATAGTTTTGATTTGCATTTCTCTAATAACTAGTGATATTGAGCATATTTTCAAGTGTTTACTGACCATCATGCATTTTTTTTAAAGAACTGTCTAGTGGTAAAGAACCGACCTGCCAAGGCAGGCGACATATGAGACATGGGTTTGATCCTTGGGTCAGGAATATTCCTTGGAGGAGGGCATGGCAACCCACTCCAGTATTCTTGCCTGGAGAGTCCCATGGACAGAATAGCCTGTTCAGAGTCCATAGGGTCGCAAAGAGCTGGACATGACTGAAGCGACTTAGCGCAGCACACAGGGTGACAATAGCAAATACAACGAAAATCTGTAGGTTGTGTATTTAAAGGGAAATACCCAGACATTACAACTTTGATATCTCCTGATGTTTGTGGAGTCAGCAAATAAACTTGTCCTGAATGTGATGCAAAGAACAATTTTCAGCACTGAGCTCATAAAGGACTCACATATTGTATCCTATTTGTCCAAGGCTCAGAATATTATGGTTAGTGACTCAGAAAATTATGGTTAGGTAAACAATTATACATTGTTTAATTCAAGGCGTCTTTTTCAGTTATTATGTATTCTAGTCATACAAAAATGCTACTGAAAAATATATTTTCTTTCACTGAATAAATATTTATTTAGATCACATGAATTTACATTTAAATTCCCTCTATCACTTTTAATAGCATTTTATTGAGGGGAAAATGGATGCACACTTAATATCTTTCTTATAATTCAGTGTTATCTTTCTTGTAATTTAGTGTTAGTATTCACAGCTACTTCCATTTGCTCTTCTTTCCTGTTTGTTCAGCACATAGCCCTTCAAAATAAATTCACTTACATTTTATTCATTGCTATTTCTTTGTTGTTTCAGATGTTCACACAAGTCTGGACCGTCTCAAATCTCCATTTAATATATCTTGTATATCTTATTGTTGGAGGAAATATTAATAGAAGCAACATCCTGTGAACTGAGCATTGATTTTGAGAACAAAGTTTCAGCCTCTTTAATCTTTGTGGTTAGCCTTAAAAAGGTCTTATCTCTTCTCTATCATATTGAGAATTCCTATGATCTAAATCCTGTTTTTGAGGGTGCATTCCCTGGGTCTTGTGTATTCTGCAATCATGACATACTTCATACCCCAGTTTTGGAAAATAGTCTTCCAGGAGCTATTTGAGGTACTTTGATTGTGATCATGCACGTCTGAAAAATGTTTATTCCATACACCTACCTGACTTGTAGTATAGATGGGTTTACAATTTTAAATTGTAAAATATGTTTCCTTCATATTTTTTGTGATTAAAAAAAATAAATAATATAAAATTGACTATATTATCCATTTTAAGCATACACATCAGTGTACAATTCTTAACAATTGTACAGTTCTTAACAATTGAGAATTTTCCTGTGTTAATTCAAGATTATTGTGAAACCAATCTCCAGAACTCTTTCATCTTGCAAATTGGAAACAATTTTTTTTTTTCATTTATTTTTATTAGTTGGAGGCTGATTACTTCACAACATTTCAGTGGGTTTTGTCATACATTGACATGAATCAGCCATGGAGTTACATGTATTCCCCATCCCGATCCCCCCTCCCACCTCCCTCTCCACCCGATTCCTCTGGGTCTTCCCAGTGCACCAGGCCCGAGCACTTGTCTCATGCATCCAACCTGGGCTGGTGATCTGTTTCACCATAGATAGTATACATGCTGTTCTCTCAAAACATCCCACCCTCGCCTTCTCCCACAGAGTCCAAAAGTCTGTTCTGTACATCTGTGTCTCTTTTTCTGTTTTGCATATAGGGTTATCGTTACCATCTTTCTAAATTCCATATATATATGTGTTAGTATGCTGTAATGGTCTTTATCTTTCTGGCTTACTTCACTCTGTATAAGGGGCTCCAGCTTCATCCATCTCATTAGAACTGATTCAAATGAATTCTTTTTAATGGCTGAGTAATATTCCATTGTGTATATGTACCACAGCTTTCCTATCCATTCGTCTGCTGATGGGCATCTAGGTTGCTTCCATGTCCTGGCTATTATAAACAGTGCTGCGATGAACAGTGGGGTACACGTGTCTCTTTCAGATCTGGTTTCCTCGGTGTGTATGCCCAGAAGTGGGATTGCTGGGTCATATGGCGGTTCTATTTCCAGTTTTTTAAGAAATCTCCACACTGTTCTCCATAGCGGCTGTACTAGTTTGCATTCCCACCAACAGTGCAAGAGGGTTCCCTTTTCTCCACACCCTCTCCAGCAGCAAATTGGAAACTATTAAAGAATAGCTCCTCTTTTCTCCTTTCTCCTAGTTATTGGCAATGACATTCTACTTTCTGTTTATCATAATTTAACTACTTTAGCTAATTATGAGATAACTCATATAAATGCAGTTATAAAGTATTTGTCTGTCTGTGAATGGCTTATTTAACTTAGTATAATGTCCTTAAGATTCATCCATATTGTTGCTTGTGACAGGATTTCCTTTCTTGTTAAGGCTGAATTATATTTCATCATATATATTAATTTTGTTCATTCATTCTTCAACCAAAAGACACTTGAATTGCTTCCACCTCTTGCTTACTGTGAATAGTGCTGTTATGAAAAGGGGTATACAGATATCTCTTCAAGACCTTGGTTTTAAATCTTTTGGATATATACACAGAAGTGGAATTACTGAATCACTGGAAGTTCCATTTTTAATTTGGGGGGAAAACTCCATGTTGTTTTGCATTCTTTTACAATCCCATCACAGTGAACAAGGGTTCTAGTTTCTCCCTATCCTTGAGAAGGCTTGTTGTTTTCTCTCTGTGCCTCACCCACCCCACAGGGTGGGGTTGTTTTCTCTCTGTGCCTCACCCACCCCACAGAGTGGGGTTGTTTGCTCTCTGTGCCTCACCCACCCCACAGAGTGGGGTTGTTTTCTCTCTGTGCCTCACCCACCCCACAGGAGCCAACCAAAAGTGTGTAAGGTGCTGTTTTGGTGTGCATTTAATTTGCATTTCTCTGATGATTAGTGATGCTGATCATCTTCTCAAGCACTTGTTGGCAATTTGCATACTATCTTTGTAAATATATCTATCTAAGTCTTCTGCCCATTTTAAAAGATCAGGTCATTTGATATTTTGTTGTTGAGATGTAGGATATACATATATATATATATAATATATGTATATATATATTATATAAAAAAGTTGCATATCCTATATATATGCACCTTTTATTAGATATATAAGAGTTAAACATTTTCTCCAACTCCTACATTACACTTCACTCTGTTGACTGTGTCCTTTGAAGTATAAAGTTTTAAAATTCAATGTAGTCCCATTAATTTATGGGGCTCTGCTTTTGGCATCATATCCAAGAAATCATTGCAAAGTCCAGTGTCATGAAGCTTTTCCCTATGCTTCCTTATAGATTTATAATTTTAGGTCCTATATTTAGGTCCATAATCTATTTAAATTTTGTGTATATAGTGTAAGATAAGGATCCAATTTCAGCCTTCTGTTTGTGTATATCCAGTTTTTCTAACAGTATTTGTTGAAGAGACTTTCACTTTTCCCTTAAGTGATCTTGGTATTCTTGTCAGAGATCATTTGACCATATATGAAAGGACATATTTCTGGAATTTCTATTCTATCCTGTTGGACTATTTGTCTCTCTTTATACCAGTAATACATTGGTTTGATGACTATAGCTTTGTTATATGTTTTGAATTTACAAAGTTTTATTATGCCAACTTGGTTCTTTTAAAAAATTACTCTGCTTTTTAGAGTTTCTTGAGATTCTTCACAAGTTTTACTATTGTTTTTTGTATTCTTACAAAAATGGCATTGAAAGTTTCATAGGGCTTGTGTTAAATCTGTAGATTGTTTTAGGTATATGGATTTTTTAAGAATAGTCCTTCTATTCCTGCAGAAAGCTTGTCTTTCCATATATTTCTGTCTTCTTGTATTTCTTTAGTGATATTTTGCAGCTTTCAGGGTACAAATCCTTCACCTACTTACTTAGGTTTTTCCCAAAGTATTTTATTCCTTTAGATGTTAAATGGAACTATCTTAAATTCCTTTTCAGACTGTTACTTGTTAGTGTACAGAAATGTAACCAATTTTTATGTGCTGACTTTTTATTTGGTATCTTTGCTCAATTTGTTTATTGCTCTAACAGTTTTTCTCTGTGTGTGGAATCTTCAGAATTTTCAACATACAACCTATGAGCAGAGAAAATTTTACTTCTTTCTTTCCAATTTGAATGCCTTTTATTTATTTGTCTTACTTAATTACTCTGGCTAGGCCTTCCAATATTATGCTGAATAGAAGTGAAGAGAGTGGGCATCTTGCCTTGTTCCTAACTTAAGAAAAATGCTTTCTTCACCATTAAGTATGATGTTAGCTGTGGGCTCTTTAGAAAAGTCTGTATTATCTTGAGGCAGTGCCCCTCTACTCTTAATTTTTGTTCAGTTTTGCTTTCTTTTTTTTTTAGTATTTTAATCATAAAAAGTTCTTGAATCTTTTCAATTTTTTTGCATCATTTGAGATGATCATATGCTTTTGGCATTCATTTTGTTAATGCGGTATACAACACTGATTGATTTGCTTATGTAGAACTATATTTGTATCCTTGTATACTTAGAAATGGTATACAATCTTTTTTATGTGCTATTGTAGTCTGTTTGCTGGTATTCCATTAAAGATTTTTGCATCAATATTCATCAGGTACATTTGTCTATAGTTTCCTCTTTCAGTGTCTTTGGCTGTGGTATGAGGTTAATGTTGACCTCAGAGAATCTGTGTGAAAGTATTATGTCATTAAATTTTGGAAAGTTTCAGGAGGATTGGTATTAATTATTCTTTAAACAGTATAATTCTCCAGTGAAGCCATTTGGTCCTGAGATTTTGTTAGATGTTTTTGATAACTTATTCAATCCCCTTACTTATTATTGATCTGCTCAGATTTTCTAACTTTTCCTGATTTAATCTGCATAGGTTGTGTCTTCTTAGGAACTTACCTATTTCTTCTAGGGTATTCAATTTATTGTTGTATAATTGTTTGCAGTATCTGTTGTAATCCTTTTCACTTCTGTGACATTGGTTGTAATGTCCCCTTTTTAATTTCTGATTTTTGGTATTTTAATCTATTCTGTTTTTTTCTTACTTAATCTAGCTAAGGGTTTACCAACTTTTCAAAAACACACTTAATTTTATTGGTTTTTCTATCATTATTTTAAATTTCAATTTTATTTATCTCTGCACTAATCTTTATTATTTCCCTTTATATTTTCTAGAATGTAAAATTAGGTTGTTGATTTGAAGTCTTGCGTCTATTTTTAGTGTTTGAATATATAGCTACAAATTTTCCTTTAGCACTGTTTTGCTGAATCTCATGAATCTCGGGATGCTCTGCTTTTCTTTTCATTTGTCTCAAAGTATTTTCTAATTATGGCCTTTTCTTTGATGTCTTGATGGTTTGGTATTTTCTAATTGTGACTTCTTTGATGCTTTGGTGTATTTTAAGTGAAAGTGAAGTCGCTCAGTCGTATCCGACTCTTTGCAACCCCATGGACTGTAGCCTACCAAGTTCCTCCGTCCATGGGATTTTCCAGGCAAGATTACTGGAGTGGGTTGCCATTTCCTTTTAATTTCCATTTGTTTATGGATTTTCCACTTTTTCTCATGTTACTGATATCTAGATTAATTCCATTGTCATCAAAGAAGATATTTTTTATGATTTCAGTCTTGTGGAATTTGTTAAGAATGTTTTTGTGGCTTAACATGTAATCTATCATGAAGAATATTCTATGTTCACTTGAGAAGAATGTATAGTCTAATGTTTTGAGGTTGTGTGTTCTGTATGTGTCTGGCTAGGTCCAATATTTTATTAATATAATGCTTGTTATTCAAGTTCCCTATTTTCATAATTTTGTCATTTTTTTCATAAAGCATTGAATTATCCTTCTATTATTTTATTTCTGTTCTTTCTCCCTCCAATTTTGTAAATTTTCCTTTATGTAATATTTAGGAACCCTGAGAATTGGTACCTAAAGATGTATAATTCTTATATTGTCTTGGCTAATCAGCACCTTTCTTACTGCATAATGTAGATCTAATGTCTCAAAAATTATCACAAAAGTATCTTTCTTAAAAAAAAAAATGAGTCTCTTGTAGATAGAAAACAGATTCTATTTTTTGTTGTTGTTTTGTTATTTTGTTTTGCTTTATCCATTCAGTCTAATTCTTTTGTTTGGAAGGTCTATTCAATTAATATTTAAAATTACAACTCTTTAGGAAGGACTTATTATTGCTATTGCATTGTTTTCTGTATGTCTTGTAGCTGTTTCCCCCCCCCCAACTATCTTCTGTTTTTCTCTTGATATTTTTTAATTATCTGCTTTGATTTCCTTCTCATTTCCTTTTATGTATAGTCTATAAATATTTTCTCTGTGGTTACTATTGCAATTACATAAAATAATTTTAAATTATAGCATTCCACCTTAAACTAACAACATCTCTAATTATGTATAAAAATCAGTTTCTGGAGTTTTATTTTGTTCCTTTGATTAAGACATATTTTCTGTTTCTTTGCATATTTTGTAATTGTTTTTCTTTTTTGCTAGAATTTGAGCACTAAAAAAAAAAAAGCTACCTTTCCCAGGATTTGCATTCTAGTAGCTCAGATTCTTTACCATCTGAGCCACTAGGAAAGCCAGCTGGTAAAGCAAGACCTTTACAAACTGGGCTGAAGGTTTTAGGGTTTCTCAAACCTTTTCTAATTTCTTTCTCCCCCTACTGTCTGCCTGCAGAACTGCAGCTTTAATATGCCTCATTTCTGTTTTTAGTCGCTTTCTTGCTACGACTTTGATCCTATTAACACTGAGCCAGGTGAGACAGAAACTAGTCCCACACCAGCTCCAGACAAACCAGGCTATTGGAGTCATGATGCACCTTTCTCTTCCCAATGGAGGAGCCCTCGGAGGGAGGGTTTTGTTCCCTGTTGCTTGGCACTGTGCCATGAAGAGGTGTGACAAATGCCGTGAATTTCTTTTTCACTAGAATTTCTTTTACACTAGAATTTCTTTTTCACTAGAATCTTTTCTTGGTTTCATAACAGCCTGAGTATTGAACCTTTTCAACGAGTCTCTAGAGTTCTCACAGAGTATTCTGGTCCATATATTGTTAACTCAATGTCTCCGTAGAGAAAGGAGGGCCTGTAGATTCCTAGTCAGCCAGCTTGTGGGTGTCACTCTGCTCTTTGGTTTTAAAGGTGTTCCTCCAATGTTTTCTTGCTCTCGGTACTGTTGTGGAATGCTCTGAAATCATCTTGATTCATGTTATATTTTTTCAAATGTTACTTCTTTTTTCTCTTTGTAGGTTTTTGGCTTTTCTTAAGTAAGATGTTTTTCTCTTAGTCACTTTTTATCCATTGTGCTTAAATGATTTAGGCCTTAAAAAAAAAAAACTATTATCTTTATTATATTTAAAAGAATTTCTCATTCATAGGTACTATCTTGCCTCTTATTTTCTCTCCTTCTTCTTTTGTATTTCCTGTATTCTCTTTATCTGGAATTACCATATTCCTTTAAAATTATATCTATTACATTGCTTCTCTCATTTTTATATTTTCTCTTTATTTTTCATTCATTTCATTTTTCTTTGCTCTGTTTTCTAGAAGATATTTTAAGTGTGTCTTCCATTATCTTTCAGTGCTTCTAATTATCTTTTCTTTTTTTCACTTTTACTACAATGTTTTAATCTCAGAGATCACCCCTAGAATAACCTTTCTTATATCATCTTCCTCTTGCATTCTTGTTATAGATACAAAATCTTTTCTTAGAACTAGGTGTATTAATAGTGAATTTTATATTAAAAGTGTGTGTTTTTTTTTTAATTTTTTCTTTCTTTATATAGTTTCTTTCCTCCAGGCTGGTTTTTCTGCATGTTATTATTTTTTTTCCCTCTCTCACTCTTTCTTTGTTTTTATACTCCTCCTTCAATTTTTTTTTCACATATCTGGCAATAACCATTTAGATATGTGTTGTAATTAGTAGGGGGAGATATTTTGACTGAAAATTCTGAAAGCATGGGTTTGGAAAAGGGGGTCTCTGATATTGTGCTTAATTATAAATGAAATGAAAAGGTCAGTATGAAAATATCAGTAGCTTTAGCGTTTTCACCTTAAACTTATCTAGTTAACTTTGTGAGGTTGAGGATATGCTTGCCTTCCCTCTGAGAACTGGGAAGGAGAAGGATATAGGTTACAACATTTTTATGCACTTTTTCACAACATAACTTGTTTTCTATGGAGTAACTCCTCTCAGTTGTCCAAGGTCTTAACCATTCCTAAGAATCCTTCTACTAACCTCTCAGAAAGTAAACTCCCAGAGTATTGTGGTGGGATATAGCCATCCGGTGTCATAGACTGTGAAGGCAATATATGAATCTAACTGCTTTTTAATCTTTAGCTCAAGTCTCCTTCCTTAATTGCTTCCCCTTAAGCTCCAGTAAATTAGATAGCTGATTATATAAATTCTGGAACTTTCTGAGAATTCTTTATTGTGATTTGGGTTTACAGCTTTGTCCACTACTATCATAATACTCAGTTATCTGTGTATCTGGGCTTAGCTGGTGGCTCAGTCTATAAAGAATCCACCTGCAATGCAGGAGACACTGGCTTAATACCTGGATTGGGAAGATGCCCTAGAGAAGGAAATGGCAACCCACTCTAGTATTCTTGCCTGGGAAATCCCATGGACAGAGGAGCCTGGCAGGCTAACCCCCATGGAGGTCACAAGAGTCACACACAACTTTGAGACTAAACCACCATCACCATCTGTGTATCCATTGTCTTCACTCAGATTTTCTTGCTATTGTCTGCTCTCTTGTTCTCTCTTTTCCTATAGTTTTAATGTACTTGCCATACCATAATTTGTGTTTTATAAAGAAGATTAAAAGTAGCTACATGACGGATCATCCTAAGTGTATCAATCAATAGATCAGGTATTCCATTCCCAGTCACAACCAAGAAAGCATTTGGGTAAATCTGATTACCACTTTACCTTTCTGCTTACTGAGGTGCCCAGGCCACCTTGCCTTTCATATTTAAGTGCTGCCATTTGGCTTCTGCCACAATGTGGTTTCATTAGTTTGTCTGAGATGTGATTAAGACAATAGAAATGGAGCTATGGGGAAGGGTTTAGAATTCTCCTTATATGACAATTCTCTCAGATAAAAACATTATGAGGACTTTGTTATTGTTGTACAGTCACTAAGGCATGTCCAACTCCTAGTGATCCCATGGACTGACTGCAGCAGATCAGGCTTCGCTGTCCTTCACTCTCTCCCAGGAGTTTGCTCAAAAACAAGACAACTGGAGCATCAGACCAGGAAATAAATCTGATTCTGGGGCAAAAAATAAAATAAAGCTCAGAGAGACTTATTCAGTCTCTCATTTAACCTGACAACTCTATTCTAATTCTCAATACAATACAATCTCCCAATTAATACTATAATATCCACATAAGTGTTACGGTGAGGCTTCAAAATCAATCTAGACTTTAAATCAGCAATCTGAAGGAGCAGCTTCTGTATCTGATTTTTTTGCTATGTGAGCCTTATGGCTAAACCATCAAAGTCAGTCAGAAAAACTTTGTGATTAAGTGACCATTCTTGAACTGAAAATTTAAAATCATGAGTTTGTAATTTTCTTCCTTAAAGCTCCTGTGTGTGTTATAAATCACAGTCCATACCCACAGACTTCATATTCCAACTTTTCTTGAAGAAATGTTTTATTGCAGAAGCCACACAATTTATCAAAGTGTTGGCTTTATTATACCTTTTCTATCAGGTGACCACAGGTGAAGCGCTTAAGTCCCTAACACATCAGCATAGAGTAACATCTAGCAGTAGCCTTATACCCAAGTTAAGAAAATTCTTGCTGTTTTCAAAATCACCCAAATCTGAGAAGCAATTTCAGACTATTTCCTTGAGTGTCTGTTTCTTGCAGTAGCTCTGTACAATTACACTATCAGGTGTGGTTCAGTGTAATCCACTGAATCAAAGAATACACTTTATTTGAAGGAGCAAATGATTTTTATTATGTGTGTAATAGGTAACCTGAAAATCAGAGATCTGAATAGTGGAGCAGACCCAGAATTGAACATTCAGGGTCACTGCATTGCCATTGAACATTGCATTGCCAACTGAAGAAGAGCCAAGAGTCAGAGGAATCTGCCTTGAGTAAGATGACAAAAATAAAACTTACAGTTGAGATAAGAAGATGCCAGTATAGCTGCCACACTCAGAATCATATCCTCTGTTACCTGATTCACATCAGCAAAACTGATACCTTTGGCTTCCCTCACTCCCTCCATGAATCAGTTACAAATCAACTTCACACCCCAGTGAACCTCCTCCATAGAAAAGAAATTATATCCAGAATCTTAGCATGCTGGATGGAAATTGAAAGGAATCTTGAGCAAATGGTATAAGTGATCTGCTTCATCTAATCACTAAAGGAAAATGAATCTAGAAAAAAAAGGTTAAAAGAGAACAGAAGATTGAGTCTGGTTTACAAATGTTTCAGTTTGATTTGTCAGTACCACATCAAAGGGAGCTTCTCTGTTAAGTGAGGAATGTGGCAGAAAGATGCAATAGGTGGCAGGAAGAGTTCTATATTTTATTTTTTATGCTTGAAGGGATAAACACCCTCTTCCTGTATTGAATACAATGGTTAGGCCTTATGACAGAAATTTGGAAAATTGGAAGCAAGAGGTGCAGCCTTTCCGAATGAGACACAAGTCTGAACATACGCATGATCCATGCTAATGTTTTTAAAAGGTTATTAGGACACTGCAAGAAAGGTACATTCTTAGTGCTGCTACTGCAGTCACCACCATATATCTTGATATTCTCTCAGGAGTGATTCTCTGTGTCTAAGTTCAAGAAATAATTTTTAAAATGCTTATTGTGCATACTAAGTCACTTCAGTTGTGTCTGACCCGTTGCAACCCTATGGACTGTAGTCTGCCAGGCTCTCTGTTTGTAAGATTCTCCAGGCAGTAAAGGAGTGGGTTCCCATGCCCATCTCCAGGGTATTTTCCTGACCCAGGGATCGAATCTTAAGTCTCCTTCATTGCTTATACTTTTGGCTAAAAACTATATTCTCCTTAGCATAATATTTCAGATGTCAGCACACTGGGAGAAGAAGTGGTACACAGCATTTATAATAGCTAACAGGGTGAATATTCACTACGGGCCACACACTGTCCTAAATGCTTCACGTATTTTAGCTTGACTAATATGCATCCCGTTCTGTAATTATCCTGATGTAACCATCCTGTAGAGCAGGGTGGACCTCCCACACAACCAAAATATGGTTCAGATGTTGACACTGTTGACACTACACACATATTATAAGAATATGAAAAACTTCATTAAAACTGTAACTGAAGTCTCTGGGGAGGGCAGGGTAGGTTTCTCATGCAAATCCAAAGTGGCCTCAGAAAGCAGGGAGAGGAGACAGTTTCAGTGTTTTTATTATGGCTAGGATGTTGGGCTGAGGATGAGAGTTCCCCTACATGGGCAGAGGGATGTGTAGTTTGAGCCTTCCACTAGAGCCAGAGGATGGAAAATATTGCCTTTCTTATCAGCTTGTATCCACGAGGGGCACAAGAGACAGAGCTAAAAGGAGTTCATACAGGACTTCCCTGGTGGTCTAGTGGTTAAGAATTCACCTTGCAATGCAGGGGATACTTGTTCAATCTGGTCAGGAAGATCCCACAGGCTGCGGGGCAACTAAGACTAAGTCCATGAGCCTCAAATACTGATCCTGCATTCTGGAGCCCACAAGCTACAACTTCTGCAGCTTGTTCGCCCTAGAGCCCATGCTCCACAAGATAAAGCACTGCAGTGAGAAGCTCACACAGTACAAATAGAGAGTAGCCCCTGCTCTCCACAACTAGAGAAAGCCCGCACACAGAGACGACGACCTAGCGCAGTCAAAAATATATATTTTTTTATAAGTGCAAATAAGGTCAACTGTTGGCCAAGGAATCTAGTGCTAAGTTTGGCCACTTGCTTCCCTTGGGTCCTATCTTTTATTATATATACTTGGTAAAACAGAATCACTCCCCTGGACTTCATCACATGTCTGGTGTCACTGCTGTTGGTTAAGTGTATGAACATTGATGTTCACTCAGGTGAGATAGTCAAGAGGTCTGGGAGAGGGTTACCCTTTCTCACTATGAAATCTAGAAAAGAAAAAAGATGAGGGAAGGCCATTCTCTTCCTATAGGATGAATATGCCAGAGGGCACAGGGTCCATTCAGCAGTATCAGATCTGTACATCACTACTTCCATGACCCATGGCATCATGAGTACTGTGCAGCCTATGAACCTCTATTTCCAAGAGAGCCAATATATGACCATGATATATACCTCTCTCAGACTCAACAGGGCCTGTGTGTCGGAAAAAGAGAGAGGGGAGACAGGGAGAGGTATTTGAGAATGAATGAGACAGAGAAAATATTAATGAGAAAGTGATAAAGAGAGAGACCAGCAGATAATTAAATGGAACTGTTCTCATTAGATTCTGTAACATCACCTAAGGAGAATATACAAAGCAAAGAGTTAAGGAAGGGGTTATGGGGAGAGATAAAAAGCCTTTTCAGGGAGAAAACTGGAAGATAGCACAAGAGAAACAAAGATGGGGGAAGATGATTCAATAAAAACAAAATTGGGAAGGAAAGAGCAGTGGAGTGGTAAGAACTGAATGATGTAAAAGTAAGAAAACAAATGATAGTTTATAAAATATTATTTAGTACTGGGAGGCTTAGGAAGATAAAGTTCAACATTAGTATGAATAAATTTATTAGGAATAGTGGATGGGGAAAGACTTCAATTTGAGAAGCAAATGATTAAAAATCAGTTTGAAAAGGAAAAAAGTCAAATTATATTTGAGGAGGACATGAGTTTGAATGAGAAATTGCTTACATTTCTTTATTATCCTTTGGCATATTTTAGTATTTATAAAAATTGAACAAATAATTCATAGTCACTTTAGATATTTAGAACAAAGGAATTAAACTTCTTACTTACTTAATTCCATATTAATGATTTGTGTATGTATGCCTTTCCTGATATACATTCATGGGAACCTAGTATACATTCTGCTGTGAGATCAGATATTTCTATTAATTACAAGGTTTGGGGATATTATTATTTTAACAGGAGTCATTTTATCACATTGGATAAAATGGATCCATTAATGTGTTAATGTGGATCCATTAACATTTGTCAGATTAAGTCTATAATTTTTTATTTTTAAAATATGGCTCTATTATTTTCTTCCTTTTTAATTTTTTTCAGTTATAACCAAAAGAAATCTGTTTGAAGAACAGATTTGGTGTACATACTAGCTAATTTGCCTCATTATTTAACAGAATTAAAGTTATGAGATACTATATATGTATAGTATATTCACATACATAAATAGCAAATATTTCTTGATGTAAAATTTGTTTTCCTATGAGAAATTTATAAATGGTTTTAAGCTAAAAATAAAAATCCAGAAATTAAAGTTACTCTTGAAGAAGAAATTAAATAGACATAGCCAGGTCTCTGAAGGAGTAAGAATTTTGATTCAATAAAGATATAAAAAGATTAGGCTTAATCAGAAAAAAGGATTTTCTTTCACTGAAGGTGAGGAAAAGAAACAAACATGTAAGTAGATTCAGATTAAATTATTTATGTGAAGACTCTACCTTGAGAGAATACACCAGAAACCTACATTCTCTGTAAATCGCAGGTCTACAATTAGCATAGGGGCTTGAGGAAAATGAGAGAAAATGAAAAATTTTACTTCAGGTACACAGGGCATAAAGGTCAAAAGAAGCCAGAAGACTGGCAGTTAAAATGAAGTAAGGCAAGATGGGAAAATTGACACTTGAAACCTCCCAAATTTATACAATGGAATGGTTTTTGTTTCTTTGAATCATTTTGAGGACCTAGATTTAAAAGCATTATTTCAGTTTCTGCATCATGAAGTAGGACAGCTTTTTAGTTTTTTAGTGTAGGGTAAGGTCTAGAAAGTAGGCAAAATGAAATAGGATATAATCTAAGACAAAATGCAGAGAAAATGGAGGAACTAAAAGGTTGTTACATTGGGAAAAGGCAGGAAAAGAGATGTTTTCATCTAGAAACACAGAAAAATAAGTATGCAGAGGGGGAAAAAAAAAAAATCATGCCCTTCCAGATGCAGGATCAATTAATATGTTACAGAACTCAAAAGAATATAAGAATATAAGAATCACTGCAGGTCAAAATAAAGGATTTAAATGTTAAGCAACACTTCTGTTTCTGCAACTGAAAAAATGGATTAATTTCTTCCCTAGGAGCTTTTGTCATTCTAGGCATGAGTTGATCTTGTGACCCAGGCAAATGGACTCCACTTAGAAGAAAAACTGAAGAGCTTTTTGGCAGTCATTCAGAACAGTCATTTCAAAATGGAAACCATGCGGTCAAACTCATAATCAGATTTCCCTTTGCCAAAAACCTGGGCTCTGTTTAGCCTGCAGGTGGAAAATCTGGTTAGAAGCTATGAGATGGTGTGGTATTTCCCACAATCTTACAGTGCTTTGAATCTTCCACAAGCACATTACCAGTCTTCCTGTCAAGGCATTTGCCATAGTTTGAAGCTGCCTGAGGAAAGAATTTAAGAGCTGAACTCAAAACCTCCGAAGATAAAAAAAAAAAAAAAAAAAGCTCTTTCAGTCTTTCATGAATAAAGGTTTCATGAATAAACCTCTAACTGCTGAATATAAAACCCTGGAGGACTTCACTCAAGGGACAGAAATAAACCATCTCTCTCCAAATTAATACTGGTTTTCACTAAGGGAATCAGTAAAACAAGAGCTATTTAGTACACTTAATCTCATTGTGTTATGCATTCCTGACTTGTGCAATGCAGGTAATAAAACCAACTTTATAGCTTTTTGTAAAAATTAAATGAGAAAAAAAATATGTGTGTACATTTTAAAGATCTTAGCACCCATAGTAAGAACTTAAGGAATTTTTATTACCGCTTACATGCACAGACACACACACACACATATACACAGCCCAACAACTAAATTCTGAGTTACAGGGAGAAAAAACTGTGTGTCTTTATTGATACTTATATCACCAGAACAGTGACTTGCCTGGAAACTGATTCGGATGCAGTATTTGTTTATGGAATAGTTTGGTTTCTTATAATGGTAATGCTTGTAGAAATGATGAAAAGAAAAACAGCTTCCAAATAAATCACATGATTTCAACCTTTGTGAATGGAGGTACTTAGGCCTCTTAGTAAGATTTATTATAAATTTTCCATAAAAAAGTTTATAACACTTGTAATTAAAGTCAAATTTGCTTGCTAAATCACTTCAGTCATGTCCGACTCTCTGCGATCCTATGGACTGTAGTCTGCCAGGCTTCTCTGTCCAAGGTTCTCCAGGCAAAAATACTGGAGTGGGTTGCCATGCCCTCCTCCAGGTTATCTTCCCAACCCAGGGATCGAAGTCACATCTTCTGTGGCTCCTGCGTTGCAGGCGGATTCTTTACTGCTGAGCCACTGGGGCCAAATTTGAGCAAATGCAAATATGAAAAATAATTTTTTTTCAAGTAAGGGTTCAGACACAAGAAAATGACATTGGAGACAGACCTAAGATAAGCAGAGAGCAGTTTCCAGAGATGAGAATGGAAGAACTTATATCATTCATAATCAATTACAAATAATGACCATCTCTATAAATTACATCCAACTGAAAATTCCATGAACAGAGGAGCCTGGCAGGCTACAGTCCATAGGGTCACAAAGAGTCGGACATGACTGAGTGACTTAGCACACAACACGAGGTCTTTTTCCAACTTCTTAGACAGTAAAAAAACCATGAATATTTATACTTTGTTTCAGACTTATAAAAAATACACAGTGTATCCATCTCAGTATGTTCTATCACCTACAACATTTTACTAATATACATAGTAAAGGACCTAGATAAAGGTTCTTTCCTATTATTATTTTTTGTCACCTGAAGAAATCCTGTTGGACTATGACTGTCACAATTATGGTTTATAGGGTGAGAAAATTCAAGAAGCTCTCTCTAAAGTATTTCAATATTTTACAATTTATAGCAATACTATTAGGTCACCTATAACTTAATGAGAAAATAGTATCAAAAGCAGATACTCTTTGAAGTTGTAAACAAGCTTTAAGATCTATCATTTCCTGGAATGGCAAGTTTTACTGAGCATCAGTTGGAAGACTTAGAATAGTAGTCAGTCAAATATGATGAAAATGGTGGAGGAAGAAATCATACAAGGTAGTTTGTTTAAGGGTATCAGAAACAGAAGACCTATAATGCTGGAGCAGCATAGCTAAATGGTTTCAGTCAAGTCAATGCTTTGAGACTTAATTGTTGTTTAGTTGCTAAGTCTTGTCCGACTCTTTTTGTGACCTCATGGACTGTAGCCCACTAGGCTCCTCTGTCCATGAAATTTCACAGGCAAGAATGCTGGAATGGATTGCCATTTCCTTCTCCAAGGGGTCTTCCCGAGCCAGGAATCAAACCTGCATCTCCTGCATTGCAGGCAGATTCTTTACTACTGAGCCACTTGAGAAACTAATATTAGAAAATGACAAGCCTTACTATTATCATCCTAGAACTGTTTTCAGCTCCAGGAAATGATCTTTCCATCTGCTTTCAAATGAACACCTCAGTTAAAAAATAACTTGCATAAAATGAATAAACATAATTTAAAAACCTCCACTAGATCATATATATACATATATATATATACACACAAATATATGTGTATATATTCATTTCCTTTCTGCTCTTGTATACATAAATATTACTATATTACTATATAATATAGCTACCTTGTGACCTTATAGCTTGTGTCCTAATTTTGTTGACTTAATATGTGGCATTATAGCTTGTGTCCTAATTTTGCTGACTTAATATAAATTATCATTTCCTTTCTGCCCTTGTATACATAAATATTACTATATAATATAGCTACTTTGTGACCAGACTTACATGAAGGGCATTTCACATACTGTATATAATATCTGCATGTTAATTAATTCTGAGAGATAGCACTTTAGACACTAGCTTAGCTTCATTTCATAAAGATGCTAACTCCATAAGGAACGTAAATTTTCTCATCAATTTAAATCTATCATGCTTAAAATTGAGTCTAGAATACTGGAGTATGGAAATAACAATGTTGATTTATGAAGGTACTTAACAGAGGCCAGAATCTCTCTATCTTTATATATCTATATTCTTCCTAATGCAAAAGGAATTAAAGCTATCTACAATTGAAACCAAAGCAATAAAATTTTTTTAAAAATCAGTTTTATTTGGACAGTTAAAAAAACTAGTTTGAAGGGATATGAAACTATGCAGTGAAGATGATACTTGCTTTAATTTACCATATCCTGTGACATTTGATATAAATGAATAACCAAAAATATTATTAAAAATGTTTCCAGTCCTGTATAATTTAGTTAATATGATGTGATCTGAAGTGAAGCGAAGTGAAAGTCACTCAATCGTGTCTGACTCTTCACAACCCCAAGGACTATACAGTCCATGGAATTCTTCAAGCCAGTGTACTGGAGTGGGTAGCTGCTCCCTTCTCCATGGGATCTTCCCAACCCAGGAATCGAACCCAGGTCTCTGGCATTGCAGGTGGATTCTTTACCACCTGAGTCACTAGTCTATTTCAATTCTAGAATGTTATGATGCTCTGAGAATGCAGGAGGTCAAAGAGTATCAAGATATTGTGGCAGTAGTCTAGTAATGACATAAACTGCCATAGGCTAAGGAAAAGTCTTCGGATATCAGAGGACAGGGTGCACCTGAAGGCTGCAGAATCAAGAACTAAAAACTGGCTTGTTTTGCACTCAGATATGGTGTTTCACAGAGTTGATCTAAAACATGTTTTTTTAATATAAAATATTTTATTTTTATTATTTAGATGATTGCATGTGTGCTCGCTCAATCAATCAGTCCTGTCCGACTCTTTGCAACCCCATGGACTGTAGACCACCAGGCTCCTCTCTCCATAGGATTTTCCAGGCAAGAAAACTGGAGTAGGTTGCCATTTCCTGCCCCAGGGGATCAGCTCAACTCAGGGACTGAACCCATGTCTCCTGTGTCTCCTGCACTGGCAGGCATATTCTTTATCATTGGAACACCTGGAGAGTCCTTCCATGATTACATATTTCAAATATATAAGTAAACATGTTAAACAATGAAACAGACATTTGCATACCAACAATCTATCTTAATAAAATATTATCACTATGTCATAAGTATTTAAGATTAAATGTTTTAACTAAATGAAATTTTATAGACATATATGAAGTTCCCTATGTGCCTATACACTTTTTGATATATCTCCCTTTTTTTCTAGAAGTCACCACTGTCACAATTTCAGATGTATCATTTCACTGTATGTTCTTTTATAATTTAGTATCATTGGTTCCATAAAACTTTTTTCAACTCATATATTTAAAGGTAAAATATGGCTATCCATATATTGTTCTGAAGAATTTTTTTCATTCAAATTTATGTGCTGAATTTACCCCTACTAAATTAAATGTGCTCTGGTTAATGTCCATTAGAATATTGTACGAAAGTACTATAACATGCATTTTCCTGCAAATCAGCATTTATATTTCCTACTTTGCACTATTAAAAATTGTGCAAGAGCTATATTTTCTCTCTTATTGTACACATGTGTGAGAGTTTCCCCAGAGCATATAGTCTAATCAATCTAACCCTTAAAATCTACTGATGGAAAAATTCTTAGGCCTTCATGGAGTTTATCTTCATCCTCTGCTATGCCAGTGTCTTATCTCTAACATTCTATACAAATATTGTTCATCTGTTATTTTGTTTGTTCTTGGGCTGTGCCATGCAGTTTGCAAGATCCCCAAGTGAGGATCACACATACTCCCCGTACCCCCTGCAGTGGAAGGACAGGGTCCTAGCCACAGGGCTACCAGGAATTCCCTGTTCATCTGTTCTGATTAGCGGGATGACAGTCATGTGGTAGACCAGTGCTCTGTTCTTTAGGATGTGCACAGGTTCCAGGCCTTTATCATATTATGACAGAGAGGGAAAGCTTTAATAATAACCTAGGTCATAAGTACACCTTTAAATTGCTGTTCATTCTAAGAGAATGAGAATTGTTTTTCAATTTCTTTTGCAATATGGACAGACACAAATTTTTCACTCAGTCAGTAGGCACATACCATGCACCTCAGACTTTATCAGCTATGGAAAATAACCCACTTTGGACATAGGGTCTGCAATTAGCTCATTATCTGTTTGAGCATACAGCAGTGCACTTCATCCTTCAGGATCATTCTAGTTTTTGCAGGGATCAGGACCAGCGACAGAAATGAAGACATCATGGATTCAAGCACTCTTGCATCCTTTATCATTTAAGGGTAGGATCTATTTCTGCCATTCCTTCAGGCAAGTATTGTTTTTATTTAATATCTTGATTGGGAGAGGGAATCCACTGTAAAACTTCACTTAGCCATTTCGCAGCATTAGCTCTTAATCAACAGAACAAAGATCCAAACCACAATGTGTGAATTATCTGGTGTGTTTATTCTAAATATGACTCTGGGGACTGTGTTCTGTAGATTCAATATACCTATTCCGCTCTAGAGGAGCACAATACTTCATTTATTAACTGTCTGCCATATAACCACACTCTATAATGATAAATATGCTTCCTAGGTCAGAAATCAATATGGGAATATGACACACGCAAAATATATCAAGATATATCATGTAATCTGAAGCTAGATAATTAACCACAGGGACAATTTGCAGTCCCACTATATCCATTGCTAGTCAGATTCAAGCCAGAACTTCATCTGTCATCTAACCTTCACAAATCTCCCATCTGATTAAGAGCCCACTTATTGCTAAAGATTAATATCATTTTAGAGTCAGCATCTCATAATCCCTAAGGGTTCTTTTCCTTTCTCTAATGTTTAGTCACCTATATACATGGGAGCAGGACAAATGTATGGTATGTAGCAGCAGTTGTATTATAGAACAATTCCTTAAAGATACTCTAATTATAATAATTATTTTTATTATTTGCCAATTTGTATGTGAAGCAACAACTTGGTGAGCTTTTCTATGTCTTATATATCTCTTGACCCTGTGACCAATTAGCCATACTCACAGAGGCCTGATAGGTTAGATAAGCTCATGTGTTCATAACCATGGCTTATTTTGATAATTGCAATTATCTTTGCCTTTGATGGTTCGCAGCTATAACCTTGCCTCAACTACCCCGGTATCCCTTTATTTCCACTGATCACAGGAAACTTAATTCATTGCATCATCATCCAACATTGTCTATTGTCAACAAAAGTCAGTGACCACAGAGGTAACTGTGCATCTTTTCAACAAGTCTTGAAAGCTTTTATAAATATTCATTTTACTAAACTGTCACCAGATTCTTTATTTTGAGTGTGCCACTTATTTCCTGCTGAGACACTTCTACTTATATCAATTGATGAAAGCAAACACCCATATTGGGGGATATGTTTTCATTTATAGGTCATCTTCAATATTATTTGTTTATATTTCTGTAACTGTGATAGTTTGATATCCGTATCACTATAGAATGGAAGTAATGAAGGGTCATGGATTTGGATCTTGAAGAACATTGGATTGTGAGCCACCCCATGGGCAGTCCTCGGAAATTGTTACTCGGGGAAAACTAGTTCCTTCAAAGAGTGAGGAAAAATAGTTTGTCCGGCAAGGGAATTTCAGGCTTGAGGCACCTTAAGACACCTTAAGTCTCACAGACTCATATGATTCTTTCTAATAGTTCTCATTTCATGTCTCAAGCAGCCCTCCTTCTTTGCCACTGCCTTATATGAACTTAAGAGTCCTGGTGGAATTGGACATATTATTGATGTTATGACTCAGAAATCCTCAAAGACCCTGAGATTGGTTCTTACTTTATCTGTCCTTTAAATACAGGAGATAGAGCAACCAACAAGGCTTTTAAATTTTTACTTGTATTATAAATTAGATACTTTTAGTCATCAATTTTTTCTTTGCTCATGAGCTATTTTCTACGGTTACAAGATAGCAGTGTCCTAATCTCCCACATCAAAAGGTTTACTCATTCATGCCACAAATATATAAGCAACTGAACTCAGAAGCTCTCTTTAAAAAAAAAAAGGACTATTACTGAAACCATTTCAATACAGTTCTTCAATTGGTAACTTTCCCAGTGTGAAACAGATGTCAAAATCAAACTGAACGAGTAGGTAAAAGTTAAGAAAACATTTACAACGGTCCATATAGGAATTTTGCAGTACCCTATGCATAGAAAGAGCAGGGCAAAAAAAAAAAAAAAAAAGAAAGAGCAGGGCAACTTTGCTTCCGCTAGGGCAAAGAAGGGAACATTTACTGGGACTTAGGTCAAGTAGCTGTATAGATGGGCCTGCCCAACTGAAACTAAAACATTGTTTGCTAGTCTTGGACAGTAAACATAGTAAATTCATAGAACATCCCAGAAACAGGGAACAAAGGCATTAAATACACTGAAACTTTTAATTAATAATTTCTATTTTGTTTTTCTTTTTTTTTTCCAGATGTTTCTCCATTTTTTTTTCCCCTTTGAACATCCTTGGTATTTGTAATTTAGATTATTTTTGAAAACTGATATTTTAAAGTGAATTTCTATTCCAATCCTTTCTTTTCTCAATAGTTTTCATAGAATTATGTTCTCCCAAGTGGTCTAAAATTTTGGCTTGCAGGATTATTTGAAGAGAACTTTTTATCTTCATTTTATTCTCTTTGTCTCTCTCTTGCCACCATTGTGTTTGTCTCTTCCTGTGTGAAGTTTTATTTTCCTGTTGAAGCCATTATTACTTCCATTTAGTACTCTAGGCTTCAAATTGAGAAATAAGTCTTATAATTAATTGTGATTTAGGTTCATTACTCCAACATGAGACTGGTGAAATGCAGATATATCCTCAGTGCAAGTGAAGTATTTGGATTTGAAAATCTTGTGTCTGTGTCTTTCTTCTTTAGGTATAGAGCTCACCAAGGCACATGATGGTATTTGAAAAGAGGGGAGTGTGGCAGGAGCTTTTCAGCCTCCTATCACAATATAGCCTTTTTTGGAGTCCCCAGCAGATTCAAGCTTCAAGCAGTGAGTCTGGCTTCGAAATCCCTTTTCTGCTATGGGAGGCAAATATCGCACAATCTTAGATCACTGATCTGTTTGCTTAAATATCATTTCTGCCTTTGGGCAGTGAGGGAAGAGAGTGGATTGTTCTCTCATCTCCAGATATTTTCCTTTTTCTATAGCTCCATTGCAGGGAAGGCAATGGCACCCCAGTCCAGTACTCTTGCCTGGAAAATCCCATGGACGGAGGAGCTTGGTAGACTGCAGTCCATGGGGTCGCTAGGAGTCGGACACGACTGAGCGACTTCACTTTCACTTTCCACTTTCGTGGACTGGAGAAGGAAATGGCAACCCACTCCAGTGTTCTTGCCTGGAGAATCCCAGGGACCGGGGAGCCTGGGGCTGCCGTCTATGGGGTCGCATACAATCGGACAAGACTGAAGCGACTTAGCAGCAGCAGAAGCAGCAGCAGCAGCAGTATAGCTCAATTGTCTTAGGGATTTTACTCCATTGTATTTGTTTAGTTAATGTCACGTTTTGAACCAGAGGAGATTATTACCAGAGCATAAATTCACCATATCCTCTTGACTGTATCAGCATACAATTCATTGATGTTAATTCACAATTTTCTCTTCAAAATATTGAAATAAAATTCAAAGGTGTCAGTATGCTCATATTAAAATTTAACATTTATTAAAATTATTTGGGCTTCCCTGGTGGCTCAGATGGTAAAGAATCTGCCTGCAAAGCAGGAGATCCGTACTATTTATAAAGTATTTTAATATTTAATAACCTATGTATTGTGAGGCTGTCATGGCTAACGCCATGACAGGCAGCCTAGATTAGGAGTAGGCCTGGTTTCCCGGGGTAACATAATTATCAGGCCTCCTGGAGCCAGCCAATCAACATATGCCTAGCCAGAAAAAAGGGAACCTATCAGGGGAAAGCTGAAAGCCCCACGTTGGGCCAACAAAAATTACCTTGCAACTGTGTAACCAATCTGCTTGCGCCAACTACCCACTGTGTAACCAATCCGATTGCGCCAACTACCTGCTGCTTATTTTGACCTAATAAATACGCGAGACAACTGGGGCTCGGGGCCTTTCTGTCCTCACACACCTGGTGAGGGTGGGAGGCCCTGGCTCGAGTCAGTAATAAATTCCCCTATTGCGAGTTGCATTGTTTCGAGGAGTCTTCTTTCCCGACCGGGGACTTGGACTACGGGCAGAACATGTATTAGCTTCTTATTTCTACTACATCAAATTACCACAGACATAATGCTTAAAATAACACAAATTTATTTTTTTACAGATCTCAGGTCCAAATCCACAATGGGTCTCACTGATACCAAATCATCTCCAAGGTCTGTATGACTGTATTTCTTTCAGTAGGATCTAGGGAAGACCTTGACTTGTCTTTTTCAGCATCTACAGGCCGCCTGCATTCCTTGACTGTCACCCCATTCCTTCATCTTTAATACCAGCAAGATCAGGCTGAATCATTTTCTCTGAGTTATTTTTCCTGCCTTCTCTCTGATTCTGACTATTTTACCTCTTTCCAAATTTATGAACCCTTGTGATTATACTGAGTCCACTGGGATAATCCAAGATAATCCTATTTAAAAAAATCAGTAGAGTAGCAAATTTAATGCCATCTGCAACCTTAATCCCCCTCTGCCATGTAATATAACATTGCCAGATATTCTGGAGGTTAAGACATGAATATATTTGAGATGTCATTACTTTGCCTACCACACAAGCTTTGTGTAGTAAGAACTAACTAGTTTAAAATATTTTTATAGGAAAAGCTAAGGGGCATCGATATGGAATCTGATTTGGTGTAACAATTTTTAACTAGGAAATTCTCATATAGAAATGTAAACAAAAATAATTTTAGGCAACTTAATCACAAATTACTCATAGCCTTCATTTCAGGTGAACCTTTTTAATATTTTTTTCATGTTTATAGAAAGAGTAGAAATGCTTTCTGCCAAACAAACCATGGTTTCTTGCCCTAGAATAGCATTTTCAGCAGCAATTTCTCAGAAATCTACTACTTGTAAATCTAAATCACAGAGGAGCACAATGATCTCTTTGACTTTAGCAATAATTTGTAGAAGCACAAAACTGCTGCAACAAATCAAAGTTTTTCACAGAGAACCTCCCTATTATGTAGACTGGGCTTCCCTGGTGACTCAGACTTTAAAGAATCCGCCTGCAATGCCAGAGACCTGGGTTCGATCCCTGGGTTGGGAAGATCCCCCGGAGGAGGGCATGGCAACCCACTCCAGTGTTCTTGCCTGGAGAATCCCCACGGACAGAGGAGCCTGGCAGGCTAAGTCCATGGGGTCGCAAAGAGTTGGACGTGACTGAGCAACTAAGTACATACTAGATGTAATTTAAAGACAAAGCAAGGAACAAGAATCTGTTCACTTATTCATTCATTCATTTAACAAAATTTTTTAGCACTTATTGCTCACCTAAATTACACTACTGTTTACTTGTGGATCCAGTGATGGACAACAAAGACTTTCTGACTATGATATTGTTTTAACCTATAGATAATAAATAACCACATCACGGAGAAGGAAATGGCAACCCACTCCAGTACTCTTGCCTGGAAAATTCCATGGACGGAGGAGCCAGGTAGGCTACAGTCCATGGGGTTATTGAGTCGGACACAACTGAGCAACTTAACATTAACCACACGCTGAAATCTATCAATGGTGTTTGCATTTTTGTTTGTTTGTTTGTCTGTGGGGTTTTTGGTGGTGGTATTGGTTTTAGTTTGCCCAAACTTGCCTATATCCATTGCCAGTAAATGTTGTTGGATCAATCTTATGATTCTATTATTGTTTGTTTAACCATTTTTTTGGTCTCAGTGCTTTCTGGAAACATTGACCCTATTTTTTAAAATTATCTTATTATGTGATTGAGCTTTTATTCTATTTAGTTGAATGAACATACACGAAGATGTTTAGAATGGAAAACGTGGTGCTACCAGTTGGGATATTTTAACTGATTTCTCAGTCCACAAGCTACAATAAACAGCCCTAGGCATCATAACAAAACAGACGTTACAAAGGATCACATATGCCCTCAATTAACCTATGTTTGGATGACCATCACGTGAGCTTCTGCATGGCACTTGGGAAAATTTGAAATCAGGCCTAAATAAAGAGGCCACAAAAAGATGAAGACAATTTCTCAGGAAAAAACAATTTTAAGTATTAAGATAAATATTTCAGTTTGCTAGCATTAAGTGGAAATGGGAATACTCATCTTGATACACTTGATATAAATAGTATTTTCCTCCAGAGTTGCATCAGTTCTATATATGTGCATACACCTTTGCAGAATATGTTACTTTTAAAATGTTTATATTTATTTTCTATATCAGTTATGATTATTTAAACTATAATTCTCAATTTATTTCCCCAAAAGTCTGCAATCTATGACTAACTTAGATATCCAGAGTTGTAGACTAAAATATAGAATTTGAAAACGTACAATTCTATAAGATTCTATTTCCCTTAGTTCTGAGTTATATTAAATTTCCTTTTAATTATTTAACTATTTTAGTTACTTTAAATTTCCTTTTTCCCACCCCTTCTCATTTGTATTTTTCAAAATTATTTTGACTATTCCAGATATTGTTTATTTTGGCAGAAGCTGGAAAAGCTAAGCAGCTTCACTCTTAACAAAGAGACCTTGATTAGCCACAAGGAATACAGAAAGTTCCTCAAAACTACAGCAATGGGGACAATTTGGGAACTGAAGGAAAAATCAACTTATGTGAAGGTAGGATGCTGCTGGGAGAATGTTGGGACTGAGACTAAAAATGTGACTCTATGTTTTTCTTTGAAGATATTCATGAATGACAAATACTTAATATTTTCCTGTATAATCGTTACAGTCTTAATTTTATTCAAATAGAATGCTATCAAATATGCTTTCAATTTTATTCAAACTCCTTTTATTTCCTTCATTCATGAATATTTTTATCCAAAATAACTATTAAAATATGACATATTTAACTTCTAAATGTCGTTCATTCTCAACAACTAACTCAAATGTTGTTGTTTAGTCACTAAGTCGTGTCCAACTCCTTTGTGACCCCATGGACTGTAGCTCACCAGGCTCCTCTGTCCATGGAATTTCACAGGCAAGAGTACTGAAGTTAGTTGCCATTTCCTTTTCCAAGGAATCTTCCTGACCCAGGGATCAAATCTATGTATTTTGCATTGGCAGGTGAATTCTTTACCTCTGATCCAGATGGAAAACAACTAAGCCAAGTACAACTAGATTAAATTTTTTGGTTGTTAAAACTCTGTTTCAGTGGAAGCTGGCTAGCTACTAGAGTCTCTTTTTTTCCTCTATTTTCTCATAAATAAATAAACAGATAAAATCACTTTATCTTCTCATGATTCTGAGTATCTTGGTTATTGTAATCCTATATTAAATGTATTAACAACAGATAAATGCGACTGTCACAACTTTGTAGAGGATCTAAAAGAAATTCAACTTTTATCTAGGTGGAGAATCTGGGTCTTGGAAGGATGTCAATACAAGCTTCTCTTGACTTAAAAGTAATTATTCATTTTTACCAACCAACTGCCAGTCAGGTATAACTGGAAAAAATAACATTTTCCTGTTTTACTTATTTATTATCTACTATACAGGGTCTCGCACAGAGTCGGACACGACTGAAGTGACTTAGCATATGGGGTCGCAAAGAAAGAGCTGGACACAACTGAGTGACTGAACTGAACTGAAGTGAACTGATATACTTCCATTTCATGAAAAATAGCTGTCAGCTCTGAGGAAAGGAAGAAAGAAATGTCTTCTTCACGTTGAATTCTCTTCAAATCATTGTTTGAAAACTCTTTATGACCTTTACATTTTTACTTCAGAATCTGAAGTGCCTTTCAGCTCTTGATAAAATAAACTGCCAATCCTCTGTAGTTGCTTTAAGAAAATCAAATTTTTGAAACATACGAGAAATCTCATGATAATAGATATAACAAACAGTCCAAAAAAATCACATTCTTATCTTTCCTCATATCTACTCAGGCTCCATTCTTTAGGATTTTTTTATAAATCCCAATACAAATTTCTGCTGCCAAGTTCAATGACTGCCTAGATAATTAGGTATATTAAGCTTAAAAGGTTTCCTGTAGAACGTGAAAAACAAGTGTGGGAGAATACTAGTTAGACTGAATCAAATTAATCATTTTGGATTATTTTCAGAAAAAATAGCATGAAGACATATAAGACAATTTGAATTGTTCATCTTTTGTACTGTTTTAACCTTAAAAAAAAAAAAGTCAAAAATGCACTCAACATGACTTCTTCTGATCTTTCAGTAGTCTGAGTTGATGAAATTTATACTATTTTATCTATATATTACATATATAAATGTATATATACATATTTAGATAGATAAATAGATATACATTTACCTATACATTACATATATAAAGACATAAATTATTGCTAGGCTAGCAAAATTGAGTGTAAAAAGTAGAACACATTTTATATAACAAATAAAACATCATTTGAATAGTTTAATAATTTTAATTATATGCAGGATTTTATTAGCTGTCCAGAAAACATTGCTGTACATTTTAGCAATCATATGGTTGTTGTTTACAGTTAATAATCACAAAAATATTACTAGTCATTAAATATTATGCTTCTTCACAAAGTTTTATTCTGGTTTACAACTTAATTTTGCAGGCAACTTATAATCACAATATGATCTACGGAAAAGTTAAGTCAGATAGAGAAAAGCAAATATTATATGTATCTCTTATATGTGGAATCTAAAAAAATAGATACAAATAAACTTTTTTACCAAACAGAAACAGACACACAAATTTAGAGAAAAGCTTATGGTTATCAGGAGAGAAAGGTGGAGGGGGAAGGGATAGACTGGGAGTTTGGAATTTACACATAGCATTGTTATATTTAAAATTGATAACCAATAAGGACCTATTGTAAGGGAAAGTTGCTCAAGATTCTGTAATAAGGTAAATGGGAAAAGAATTTGATAAATAATAGATACATGTATACTGAATCACTTTGTTATACATGTATCACTAACACAATATTGTTAATCAACTGGGCTTCCCAGGTGGCCCAGTGGTAAGGAATCCATCAACCAGTGCAGGAGATGCAAGAGACGTGGTTTTGATCGTAGATCAGGAAGATCCCATGGAGGAGTAAATGGCAACCCACTCCAGTAGTCTTGCCTGGGTAATCCCATGGACAGAGGAGCCTGGTGGGCTACAGTCCATGGGGTCACAAAAGAGTCAGACATGACTGAGAATACACACACACACACAACTCCAATATGAAATAAAGGTTGAAAGGAAAATAAGACATGCTCTGCCATTCAATAGGGTGGTATCCCAGTGTGCAATGCAGGTCTCATTGGGTGACCTCAAGCACACATTTGTGGATGGAGAATAGAGACAAGAGTGACTGGGAGGCATCCCCACTGCAATGCTCTGACAACTTGGAAATGAGAAGGAGTCTCTGGAGTCAGGTTGAGGAGTTCTGACTTAACACTTCTTGCCTGTACAGTAAATTTAGCTTCTTAAGTAATAGGTTTTTTCTATTCCTCTATCTTTAAATCTAAGATTAAAAATTACCTTCAAATAATAGCCTTTATGAATAGAAATGCAAAACCCCTCATCAAAAGTTAGCAAGCCAAATTCAACAATATATAAAAAGGTTTCATACAGCATGATCTAATGTAGTTTATTCTAGGGATCCAAGAATAGTTCAATATTCACAAATTAATCAATGTGATACATCGCATCAACAAAAAGAAGGATGAAAATCATATGATCATCTCAATAGACGCAGAAAAAGCATTTGGCAAATATCAGCATTCATTCATGCTAAAAACTCTAATCAAGTTGGTAAAGAGGACACATATCTCCACATAATAAAGGTCATTTATGACAAATCCATAGCCAGCATCAACACATGAAAAGCTGAATAATTCCTCTAAAATCAGGAACAAGACAAGGATGCCCACACTTGCCACTTCTCTTTAACATAATATTGGAAGTTAAAGTCATAGCAATCAGACAAGAAAAATATATAAAAACATCCAAACTGGAAGAGAAGAAGTAATACTGTCACTCATTGCAGATGACATGATCCAGCATAAATAATTATAATAATAAAAGAATAGCCTGTCAAGAAAAGCTGTGACCCTTACCTTAATGAAGATTTTCTTTATGCACTTAATGCATAGTTTAGTTTCCATAACATAATACTACAAAACTAAATTGTAATGATGCATTTATTAACAAGATTACCAAATATTTACATTGAAGGACCTCCTAACAGAACATAATTTTTATGAAAGCAACAATTTCACTTACTTACTAATATATCTCAATGTACATGAAACATTGTGACACTTAATAAATATGTAATAGATTTTTAGAGTATATACACACTTTTTAGAGTACAAATAATCATTTAATTATTTCTTCAATAAAAGGAAAATAATCCATTGATTTCATTTAATTTCTTACATAACATTGCAAATCCAATCTAGAGTTTTGATTAGACTTTTATCTGTGTTTAAGGAAAATAAAATAGATACCCATCAGAAAATTTTCGATGAGTTTAAAGCATTCTTGCTTCTGAACATTTATTGTAGAATATGTTCAGAAAACTTTTACTAAAGAACACTGATTCTTTAGAAAGATTAAAATATATAAATAAATGTATGAAAATATACTTAGAAATAGTCAACACATGGCTTTTCTGACGTGTTAGATTTGTTAGCTAGAGCTAACCTTCTGTCCTCTAAACTGTGGAATCTGTTAGTCTCATCCCCAAATCTGTTTTTCCCTTTTTCCATAGTGCTGCATTTATTATGTACATAAGCTATTCAAAACACATAATACATGCCTCTTATCTTTTGTGTAACCTGTGTCTATATTCTGGCAAGAGATGTAAGTGAAATTAATGTGTGCAATTTCCTGGTTGTTTCTTTAGTAAGTAGGATTCTGCCTTTTAACTTCTCTTTTTTGCCTTCCTGTTGGTGCTATAAAAACCAGGTGGTCAGCCATCTTGTACTAGGTAAGTAGGAGACATTCCATAGAGATGGTGAAGTCACATACAGAGGGAGCTGGATTCCAGATGACTTCATGAAGCTGCTCACACTTTTATGTGTCAGAGAATTTATTTTCCTTTAAAAAATTTTCTCTTATATTTAGTCTCTATCACACTCAGTTGATGTCATATCTAAATTTATCCATTCCCAACTGTAATGTTTGGATTTTAACAATAAAGGTATACTGATTTGGTGCTGGGTAAGTTATATGTAATGAAGTAGGGCAATAAAATTTAAAAAATACAGGTATACATTTTATTACATATTTCCCTCAAAGTAATTAAGATGATCCTAAGCTTGGCTTTACTAATACCTCTGTATGTCTATAATTGATCACTAGAGTACTAAAGTTGGTTTTTTGCAAATATGAACATTTCAATTTAATGTGCTCTATTAAGTATCTTGAGATTTCCTAATTCATCAACTCAATTTAGCAGGTCAATAAAATTTCAGCTCTAGCCAATAAATTTCATTCGTTCTTAATGCTACTAAGTAAGTTTGGAAAATGTACTATGAAAATTCCTCTTTTATTAAAGGACGGACCTCTTGACTCTGCTACAGCAGACAGAGGCATTTGATCTGAGTGCACTTAGTTTCACCTTCACTGAAAACATGGTTAAATATGTGACTTAATATCTAATATCTCATTGTTTGTTTGTTTTTCTTTTCACGAAACAAAACAATGCAAGGATTTCTTGGTGTAACTTCTTGAGAGGAAGACAATGTTCTTCTAGGCATTTTGAAAGGTATAAAATAAAATAGTATTTTTATTTTTATAGTGGTGAAATTATTCTCAAAATTTATAAATATGGAAATAAAAATTTATTCTAGATGTTGAATTGCAAAATAATGTATAACAAGTAAGAGATGAAGTATTCAAAGATGATTTTACAAAAATACAATTTCTACCCAAGAAAAATATTACACTGAACATGCTATATTAAAAATAAATGTATCAAAAAGAAATTAATACACTTTACATAGAACAGAGTCACCATTGGAAGCAGAGATTTAAGGATAGCAAAGCATCAAAAAGATTATTGTTGGTGGATCAACAAAGCCACTAACTAATGTCGTAGGATTGCTGTGATCTTCAAAGCATATATATCATGATAAATCCAAGACTTCTGTGATCATAAGTTGCCAGAGACAATTTCAAGTGAATCAATTTTTAGCATTTAATTTTTTCTATATTTTTTTCTAAAAGAAATTTGAGTATTGCTTTTTAACTCTTATTTCTCAACATCTCTTTCGAAATCATCCTTTTTCTTTGAAAACCAAAATAAAACAAAAACAAACAAAAAGCACAATATACTCATACCAAAGTTAACATAATGCACTTCTGGAGATTTCCATGACACACAAAACACCAATTTGCTTCTCAATAAGATGTCTATTACAATAAAGAAAGACATACTTAGGGGATAGTAATTGATTACATAAAAAGGAGAAAATCACATAAGACTCTATGTATTAGTTAGTGGATAGCTATATTATAATCAGAGTTCAGAAGTAATGTGCTTGTTATTCAGGGTTATATTAAAATTTGTATTAGAGTTGAAAAATGAAGTGTTGTTTTTTGACAGAAAATAAGTCTGATCCAAACATAATCTCTTTGACTATGGAGGCTGTCCTTGTCAATTAGTTCTTATGATGGACATATTCTGAATATTGAACAAAACAAATATGCTGCTCAGTTATGTCCGACTCTTTGCGACCCCATGGACTATACAATCCATGGAATTCTCCAGGCCAGAATACTGGAGTGGGTAGCCTTTCCCTTCTCCAGGGGATCTTCCCAACCCAGGGGTTAAACCCAGGTTTCCTGCATTGCAGGCTAAATGTTTACCAACTGAGCTATCAGGAAGCCCCACTCTAAAATTTTAATTAAAATTTATTTAATGCTTATAATATAATATACTGTACTCCAGAAATTACATCTTTGCAATTTTATATTGTAGAAAATTTTAGTCATCAACTTAGGCATGTGTTAGGGATTTTATTGTTTTTCACAATTCTACTGTGGAGCATAAAAGTAAAATTCATAAAGGCTATCAACTGAAAACGCTAAAGTTATGTGAAAAAACCTAAGCTAAAAGTTGGAAATTGTGCTTTATTGTGCTCAGTTGCTCTGTCACATCCGACTGCAACCCATGAACTATAGCCCGCCAGGCTCCACTGTCCATGGAATTTTCTGTAGAATACTGGAATGGGTTGCCATTTCCTACTCCAAGGGATCTTCCCAACCCAGGGATTGAACATGCATCTCTTGTGTTGCCTGCATCGGCAGGTAGATTCTTTACCACTGCACTACCTGGGAATCCCTTCTAGCCTTATTGTGGGCCATAGCCTGGGAAGTCAGGCTTTTTTTCAGTTCTGCAGGAGTATTCCCAAGAGATAAGGGAGGAGCCAGGAGATGAAGAAGTTTTAGGGGGAAAAAAAACAACAACAGGTAGTTGAACATCAAAATACTGCTGCTAATCACAAAACAAAACAAAAACAAACAAAGCTTCAGTCATCTCAAGTTAATGATTTTAGTGCTTTACTATTTGTGGGAAGAAGTAAGAGTCTGAGCTTATTGAAACTATTACCTTCATATGTACCTTAACTATATAGGGCCATTATTCTGTATTTCTCCATTCTTAACTCCATCAGGGTGCACCTTAGCAACTTCAGTGGCTGATGGCTAGATGGCCACAACGTACTGACATGGCAGGTAACCTTCTTTGCCCTTTTACCATTTTGATGTTCCTGTGATGAATTAATAGTAGTACCTGTTTGTCATGCATTATGATTTACTCTAATAGAACTCAGCAGCTTGGATGTAAGCAGGGAAGAAACAGAAGAATGTGCTCACTCATGTTTGTACTTTTATCACAGAGGACATTGAAGTAAGGAGCAAGTGAGATCAACACACTCCTCATAATCTAGGAAGATGGATAAAATGAAATTTGGGCTCAGTGGATGTATTTCTGATGTTATTAACTAATAGTCACAGTAAGGAGAGAGGAAAATGATTAAAGAGCCAATTTTAACTTTTAAAGGAAGATCCCCTGGAGTAGAAAATGGCAACCCACTCCAGTATTCCTGTCTGGAAAATTCCATGTACAGAGGAGACTGGAAGGTTACAGTACATGGCATTGAGGGGTTGGACACAATTGAGCGACTGAGCACACATTTGTATTGAGGTTCTCTGGGAAGGGATGGAGTTGCTAAAAACAGTTAATTTATACAGTGGTGTGACAATTTAATATCATTTGGTAATTAATTGCCTGCAATTATCATTAAGGCACTGGAATCCTCTTAATTGTCTTTTAGTTACAGGCCTGGGAAAGTTTTAATCAGCGCATGGTCTTTCAACAGTGTAGGAGTTTAACATCATAGGATAAATCTTGTCATAGGAAAACCATTTTATTGGGACGAAATTATAGCTTTGAAAATCGTATGCCTTAAAACATTAAGCTGATAGATGTAATCAGTCTTAGATTTCACCTCATTATTAGAATATAACAAAGATCATCCACCTGTTGTATAAGAGTAGAAACATATGGAAATTTAAGGTACTGGTGGTCCCATTTGAAAACTTCTGAATTTAAGAGAGAACCTCAAGAGACCACCTGGACCATATAGATTGATGATTTCTTTAGGAAGAAGCAAATGGATATAGCTATTGTGATCCAAAGGAACACTGGAGAAAGCAGACCTGCAATTGTAAAATATATGGTTCTATTTTTGAGTATAGAGCTGTAAGGAAGACAGACAGATCCTAAAATAGCTCCCTTAACAGGTTCCTTATAAGGAACTCTTACAATCCAATAATACAAAATATATATAACCTCATTAAAAAATGGCAAATAACTTGAATAGTTTGGCAAATAAGTCATATACATAGGACAAAGACAAAAAAAAGATGTTCATGATTATTACATTAAGAGAATGCAGATTTGCAACAATGAAATGACATTTCACATATATTTAGTGGATATGAGCACGCACACATGCGATAAAAAAGACAGACAATACAAGTGCTATCAAGAGTGTGCAGAAATAGGAATGCTCCTGCACTGTTTTTGAAGATACAAAATGCTTCAACTTATTTGGAAATAGTTTTTTAGTTCTCAAAATGGCAAAGATAGTGTTACCACATGACCTAAAAATTCACTCTTTTAAGCACAAAGAGATATTAAAGCATATGTCTATACAAATAATTGCATACATATATTCATTGTATTAATATACTAAAAGTGAAAGCAACACCAAACTGTTGAATGAATAAACATACCATGGTTACCCATACAATGAAATATTACTCAGCAAGAAGAAGTGAATTTCTGATACATGCTTCAACACAAATGAATCTTGAAAACACGCAAGGTGAGAGCAAATAGTAACAAAAGATAACACACTACATGATTCAATTATAATGAAATGTCCAAAATATTCAACTCTATTGGGATAGAAAGGAGATTATTATTTGCCTAAGGGCGGGGACGGTCAGCGGTGGGGTGGAGGTAGGGGGAAAGAAAACAGGAGCTACAGTATATAATGTTTTTGGAAGGCTGATGAAAATATTCTAGACATTTTCTGGTAATGGTTTTATACCTTTGTGAATTTAATTTTAAAAATGTAACTTTCATTTCAAATAATGCAGACTATTCTCTGAAAATTAAACAATTATATTTAATATTTGAAATGTTGTTGCTCCTTTTCAATTCTAAGATACTCTTCAGGAAATAAAGTTTATCTCTATCAAGTTTCTCCAATTGGCCACTATAATTTTAAATTGTCAATAGTGAGATTCAGTTCAGTTCAGTCGCTCAGTCATGTCCGACTCCTTGTAACCCCATGAACCTCAGTACGCCAGGCCTCCCTGTCCATCACCAACTCCTGGAGTCCACCCAAACCCACGTCCATCAAGCTGGTGATGCCATCCAACCATCTTGTCCTCAGACGTCCCCTTCTCCTCCTGCCCTCAATCTTTCCCAACATCAGGCTCTTTTCCAATGAGTCAGCTCTTCCCATCAGGTGGCCAAAGTATTGGAGTTTCAGCTTCAGCATCAGTCCTTCCAATGACCACCCAGGACTGATCTCCTTTAGGATGGACCGGTTGGATCTCCTTGCAGTCCAAGGGACTCTCAACAGTCTTCTCCAACACCAGAGTTCAAAAGCATCAATTCTTTGGCACTCAGCTTTCTTTATAGTCCAACTCTCACATCTATACATGACCACTGGAAAAACCATAGCCTTGACTAGATGGACCTTTGCTGACAATGTAATGTCTCTGCTTTTTAATATGCTGTCTAGGTTGGTCATAACGTTCCTTCCAAGGAGTAAGCATCTTTTAATTCCATGGCTGCAATCACCATCCGCAGTGATTATGCAGCCCCCAAAAATAAAGTCAGCCACTGTTTCCTCTGTTTCCCCATCTATTTCCCATGAAGTGATGGGACCAGGTGCCATGATCATAGTTTTCTGAATGTTGAGCTTTAAGCCAACTTTTTCACTCTCCTCTTTCACTTTCATCAAGAGGCTCTTTAGTTCTTCTTCACTTTCTGCCATAATAGTGGTGCCATCTGCATATCTGAGGTTTTTGATGTTTCTCCTGGCAATCTTGATTCCAGCTTGTGCTTCTTCCAGCCCAGCGTTTCTCATGATGTACTCTGCATATAAGTTAAATAAGCAGGGTGACAATATACAGCCTTGACGTACTCCTTTTCCTATCTGCAACCAGTCTGTTGTTCCATGTCCATTTCTAACTGTTGCTTCCTGACCTGCATACAGGTTTCTCAAGAGGCAGGTCAGGTGGTCTGGTATTCCCATCTCTTGAAGAATTTCCCACAGTTTATTGTGATCCACACAGTCAAAGGCTTTGGCATAGTCAATAAAGCAGAAATAGATGTTTTTCTGGAACTCTCTTGCTTTTTCCATGATTCAGCGGATGTTGGCAATTTGATCTCTGGGTCCTCTGCCTTTTCTAATGCGATGTAAATAACAGGTATCCTCAGTGGGTTAAAGTATAAATACATTTATAAATTAGCAATTGGTTCTGGAAAGGGTTAAGACTAAAGTTTAGACTGAAACAGATACATTTAGGTTGTTTTAAAACTCTTCTTGGTATTTTCAACTGCTTGCCCAAATAATTTTCACTTTGTGTCAGAAAGAGAGCATCGCTAAATAGAGATCTCTCTTAGATATAAATATTTACCAACTAAACAAAACATGACGATTAACAGTCTATAAATTTTTGTTAAGTGACCTGAGGTAGCTTAACTGAGGAATGCTGATATAAGATTTTTCATTCATTAAATTTGGCTTGAAGAGTGGGCTTATTGGAGTTTGTCCGTCTTTCTTCTTACATACTTTCCTCTTATAACAAATAATAAAAAGCACAAAGACAGACAGAAACAATAAGAGTGTCCTGACACAAAGGTGTTTTCACATCTGATCTGATAATCAAAGCAATTTTAAAAGTTTTTTTGTTTTAACTTCATTCCTTTTTATGTAGATATGTTTGTTATTTTGACCCAAGATTACAAAATTCATTTAGTATTTGAGATTTACTGTAAAAAAATGAAACTTGGGCCCAACAAAATTAATTAACTGTCATCACAGTGTTTCAAGAGGCACTCAAGCCAGAAGGCCAACTGAAGTACAGTTTCTGTGTTAAAGTTCTTGGGCTTTAACAAGGATAAAGAGCTTGATTGGGTCTCTGTGGGCCTCCAAGATTGTTAAATCATGGCTTTCAAAAAATACTTACACAACTTGACAAGGTTTGAACAATCTTGGAGTTAATCATGTGATACTATAGACAGAAAAGTTGAACATGTTGATGTTTATGTAAACGAGGTTTGGGGAAGTTTCTGAAATGAGTAATAAAATCAGAAATTTTTATCTATCTGGACAAGAATTTCCAGAATAGTAGAGTCACAAATCATGTCGATGAAGATAGCAGAATGACATTTATAAGAATAGCTAGAGAATAAATCATGTTATTGTTAGAGATAGGCTGAGCAAAGTACCTAGTTTCAATTTATATATAAAGAGAAAGAAGAGTTTGGAAAACTGAAAGTTAAAGAAACACAGACTATAATAAATATTCAGGTATTTTTGAGAAGCACAATCAACTAATGTAGAAACTAAATCTATTGAGTAAATTCTATCAAAACTTTCCACTAAATTATAGAATCTTAGAGACTAGAGGCTTTTTTGTTAACTTTGAAAACTCACGCATTTAGCACATACAGAGTATACACATATTATAAACACATTGGATAAACAAAGCTTAGCTTACTTCATAGAAATGTGAGATGTACCTAGTGACAGAGTAGACTGAGGAAGCAGTTAAGATTCTCCACGTAAGTCATCATGAGGTGAGTTCCATAAAAACATATTGATTGGATGACAAAGAAACTTGAAGACAAACTACAAATACCCATTTTAGAAAGTGTCTTAGAATGCATTATGGCTATTTCCCGGATTTTCTGTTTATAAGAACAATAAATTCTTCACCTGAGGCATTGAAGCCATAGTTGCATTACTATTTATAAATTCTTCAAAATCAAATTGTAATTTATAGGTAAACTATTTTGCTGTAAAAATATTAATAAACAGAAGCCTAAATTAAATTGATTTTGGAGACCAGAGGGGTAGGTCTCAAGCCTTCTGACAATAGCCAATCCCAACAAGAGAAAGTCTCCTCCTTTTTCCTGGCAAGGACTCAGCCAATGAAAAGTCACGGACTCTCTGTTTATATGGCCTTCCCAAATTTCTTTTCCTCTCTATAGAAACATTCTCCTTCCCTTGCCCCACTGGGAAATTGCATTTGACTCAACATGGTTGTAGACCCCAAATTTCAATAATCTGCAGATCCTGAATAAATCTGTCTTTGCTGGACAAATATTGGCAGTATATTTGTTTCAGGTCAATAGCACTATCCTTGACCTGGATGTATGACAAAGCTAAATGGCACTATAATTGGTATGTAAAAATTCCATCTAACCCATTCTGAAAGAATTCCTAAATCTTTACTTTGGAAATCCACAACCAATAAAACTCCAAAACCTCTCTCGTTTTTTGATTATCATCTCTTTCCTTCACTTCTCCTTTCACACATCTATGGAACTAATTTGATTCACACTGCCAATGGATTAAGCTGAGATAATGCCATCAAAAACATGGAAAAACAGTGAGGCAGAGATATGAATAAACGAAGCATTCAGAGCACAGCTGCAAATATGTGACAGCTATTTCAACAGAACAGTGACACATCAGTGAGAGGTCAAGATCTGTCTTGCAGGAGGAACTCAGGAAAACAACAACAAAAAGGAAATCTAGTTTCACAGAAATGGTGGGAGATGTATAATAATAAATACAGGGAATAGGCATTTGAAGCTAATAAAATGTCATAGTCACATTAAAATCTTAGAGATAAGCATTGTACAATAAAAGTTACTCTGAGACATATGGGGAGCTTGTATATGAAACAAAAGAAATATTTAAATTATCTCTGTTCCTGAGCAAAGTTGTTCCATTATCTCTAATACAGCAAACTCTGAAATGTATTTTCTGCTTCATTGCAATTCACTGCAAATGGCCCAGATCAACATTCTGAAAATTTAAGTAGATTCTTTAGCCTTCTAATAGGATTTAGCTGTATGACTTCAGTGTCCAAATTTCTGCCTCAGTGAACAATAGCTGAGAGTTAAAATATTAAATAGACTAAGTATTAAACACATAGTTTCTCCAAGGACATGTATTACAATACAAAGTGCTTTGTGGAAGAAAAAATGGAGAAATGAAGAGAGATTGCCTGCTGGGTCATCAGTTTCAGTATTTTGACCTCTTCAGAGCAAAGTGTTTGTTTAAATAGGTTAGCTCATTGTTTATCTTATAATACTTTGACAGATTGATCTTCTGATGCTCATGGAGTAATATGTAAAGATAGATTCCTTTCTTCCTCCAGGTATTCAATATATACTGTGAATATATTCAGCTTTAAAATGCTGTCAGGCATACATACCTTTGAAAGGCCAAAAAATTAAGCTATAGTCTCAAAATACAGGTTTGCTGAATCCGCTGGAGATATACATAGCACCTGGCCATGGAGAAGCTATAAATTTTGGCATCAGAGTGACTTTGCTCAAACATTTATAAAAATATTTAAACTTCTTGAATCTTGATGATCTTAGCTGTTAGGTGTAAGAATCTACACTCTCTTTTTTGTGAAATTTAATTCTAGATAATATGTAGAATTGAATAAGTGATTGAATAAAGTGATTGGGACAGGTTGGGAGACCACTAAGGTCAATCCTCATCATTAATCTTACTATTATAGGTCAGAGAATGAGGAAATAATATTAAAGTAAACCTCCATAAAGAAAATTCTATTCATAATATTCGGACAAAAATTTCCAAAAAAAAATATAGTCCAAATGAGATACAATCATTCTAAAAAAAAAATTACGTGGTCCAAAATCAAATGCTAAAAGAAAAGAAAAATTGTATAATAATCTATTAAATGGAGAAAATAGTTACAAGGGAAAAAAAGAGTCCTAACAGATTTAAAGTAAGGCTTGAAAAGATACAAGTAATCACTTCTTGGAGGAGGGCATGAAAACGCACTCCAGTGTTTTTGCCTGGAGAATCCCATGGACAGAGGAGCTGGGTGGGCTACAGTCCATGGGGTCACAAGCAGTTGGGCATGACTGAAGCGACTTGGTATGCATGCAAACAATCACCTATTAAATGTAGAAATACTGTCTTTTAACTTGGCAGCTTATGAGCATTTTCCATCGTAAAATCTAAGCATTATAACTTTAAACCATGTCCATGCATTTTTAAAACTTATCCTTTAGTGTTGCCTCTTCCAAGATGGCCTTTCAGATAAACTCGAATTTACACTGGCCTTTATCTATATATTATTTATAGCACTTTGTTCTACTTCATCCAGGAATCACATGCACACTGTTCTCCTGTACTGATCTGTAAACGCTTGGAGGAAGGGAACAAATTAAGCCAGATTAATCTCAATTCCTCCAAGTTGCCTTGAATGATGACTCACATGTAGCTTCACATACTGCAGGAACTAGAACTCTTCATGATCACTCTTGGCCTTTTTCTACAGCTTGTGTTAACTTTCCAGATTCAGTCCTCCCTAGAACTCACTCCTGTGAGTTCCTCTTGGGTATTTTTATTTCTTTCTCCTGGTTTTGCATCTTGGTCATAGCCATTCTGAGGGAAATGCTAAAGCTCCCAGAGTGTCCCCAGGCTCCTTATGTAAATCAACTCATTACTTCTCTCAAACTTTGACCGGGTTTTATTTCATAATGTAACTTCTTTTCAGTTGCAACATTTCATATATGTATACAATAAAACAAATTTATAAAATTAAGTAGCTTGAAGGAGTTAGTAATTTATTCCCATATTCTGGGAACAACAGTCAGCTTTTGCTGAATGGTATATTCTACATGCCGTATCTGTTTATGATTCCAGCTATTCTATAATCCAAACAATCTATGCAAGACCCACAAACATATCATTTGAAATGCAATCCAGATGGTGTCTTGACGTCTTAAACTATTACAAAGAGTCATCATCCAAGCCATGATCAAATATCATAGAAATAGAAACACTTAAAAGAAACAATTGCTTTTAAGCTAATGTAAAATAGCTATAATGCATAATAAACTATTCTAACTTTGCAATGTTAATTTGCAATTGCTTTAAAATAAAAAATTTTAGTTTTTTAAAACTCATTAGAATTTCAGTGTACATAATTTATTCATAATATTTATCATGATGTTTAACTTATTTAAGTGATAGGATATCAAGTTTAGTAAAACCAATCTCCTATCTTATTATTTTGATATGGATTTTACCATTGAAATCCAAATTATGAACTATTTGAAATGAAACAATATTTAATACTATTCTCTCCCTTTTTTTAATTCAAGTAACAATAGGTAGCATCATTATTAAATTAAAAATCTGCAAGTATTATTAGATTTTCTACTATTTGTCAGATATATATTTGTGTTACTGAAAAGCTTTGAACCACTGAATTCTGGAAAATTGCATAATCATCTCTAATAATATGTTCCTATTAAGATAATTTAATTTTCATTATGCAAAAACAATTGCAATTAGCAATAAGCCAATTTAAGAATTTTAATTTTTACTTAAATTAATTATACATATATAAATTTACCTTAAAGATTTTAATCAAAAATGATGTCCTTTCATGTTGCTTTTATGAATTTAGAAAAAGATTGTATGTCCTGAACCAAACTAAAGCTTATGAAGGAGAAAAGTACTGTGGAACTATAGTAAATTAAAAGAAGTAGGATGATACACAGGCATTTAGCTTCAAAGCATGTAATATAATCTGTGCAATTATTCTAATGAATTTAGTAAACAACTTAATTTCTTGTGTGTTACAATAACTAAAGCTGCAATTAAATTGAACTGAAAAGTTCTAAGAGCAGAATGCTCTAAATAAACACTAGTTTCTCTCATCGTGCAGTAATAAGTCAGTGCCAACAAGATGACTATTGAAAGATCAAGTTTTGCATACCACATACTTATTTTTTGGTCATTTTAATTTTATATAGTTGTCTTTTCATTTTCTTTAATAAGAATTGCATCTTTTCCCCTCTCTGCCTCTGTCTTTCAATACAATTGAGGCAACTACTGGAGAATGTGTGCATGAAACATCTATAAAGGAGTTTGGTTTGGTCAGATGGTCAAGCATGCCATTAAAAAGATACCAGAAACCCACAGTCTAGAAAAACTTGCAACTTTACAATGAGCTCATGATTCTCTGAAAAATATAATGAACCCACATAATTTCAGTGTACTCTTCAGTCCATAAGGGTGTTGCAAAATAACTTTTAAAAAGCTAATACTGTAATTTTAAGAATAGAAAACATTTATTGAATATTAATTCTCATCATCAAGAGAAATTGAGGTATGGTCAGACACGTGAAGGGTATTTTTCTGAATGATAATCAGATTAGAGAAATTAGAAATACATATAATCTTAATTCTCATCACTACATCACTTATTTGTAAATTCAAAATTTGCTCTTTTTCCCTTGTGAGACAAGCAAAACTTTCCAAAATGAATTTCATAGGCCATATTATTGTAACCATAGTGATCATGGAAATGACTTAATGGTTTCAAATTCTGTGACCTGGTAATTTGGTGGATTTATGTATGCTATTTTTGCTATCTTGGCTAAATGAAATTAAATGTTAGAATTTACAAGTATCATACAAGTACCATTTGTTTCCTGAATAGTAAAGGGTGGTAAGGGTAACTTTTCACAACTCACCTCTCATTAAGACTCAAATAGATCCCACAGACCTCTTCCCAGAATTAATCAATATCCCATAAGGAATTCTTCAAGGCATAAAGCCCATAATAAAAGATCACCAGGCTCAAGGCCTAATTGTCCACTATACTGGCCCTTGTAACAGTCCCATTTTACTGGTGAGAAACCTTGAAGACCAGGGGTGGAGATGTGGCCAGGACCTCCCACGAATAAACAACATTGTTACTACTTGACTCACAGTTGTTCCTAACCCTCACACTTACTAACATTCATTTCCATTGGACTTTTTTTTTTTTTTACTGTAATTGATTTATGCAGTGCATTCTTTAGTATTTCAGTTGATAAAGTTAGCAATACCTTGATGCCTTCACTTGGGAAGAAAAATTATCTACCTGGACAGTAATTCTCAGGGTTTTACTGAGAGTCCTTTTTATTCCTCACAAATTCTCAAGGATGACTTTGATGATATACAGTTCCCTAGCAGTTCTACTCTATTGCAATATGTGGATGATTTGTTTCACTCTCCTTCTCAAGGCTCCTTACAGAAAGACAGCATTTACTTGTTAAAGCTTTTAAACTTAAAGAGACCCAGAGGGATGGGATGTGGAGGGAGGTGAGAGGGAGGTTCAGGATGGGTAACACATGTACACCCATGGCGGATTCAAGTCATTGTGTGGCAAAACCAGTACAATGTTGTAAAGTAAAATAAATAAATAAATTAAAAAATAAATAAATAAACTTAAAGAGATATAAGGTTGCAAAAGAAAAAATATAGTTTTCCCAAATCCAGGTTTAATATTTAGGACATCTGATATCAGAACAAGAGTTACACCTGGGTCTAGATAGATTTCAAGGTGTCCTAAATTTCCCCAAACTCAAAATTAAGTGCAAACCATGAGGTTTTTCTAGGATAGTTGGTTATTGCCTAAGTTGGATTCCAAATTTCTCTCTTATAGCCAAACCTCTTTATGTTTTACTGAATAATAATCCCTCTGACCCAACTTTATGGGAAGAACCAGATAACATAATCTTCAGGGCTTTAAAGCTGATTTTGATGAACTCAGCTGCCCTTGGGATTCACAATGATCAGATTCCTCTTTTCCTTATTTGCAAAGGAAGGGAATAGCTTGGAGTTTGCACCAAAACACAGGAAACATGATCTATTCATAGGATATTAAAACCAGCAAATGAACCCCAAAGCACAGGAATATACCCCTTTCCTTACAGCTGTTACAGCTACTGCCCTTTTGGTTAAAGCCACAAAGAAAAATTGTTGTAGGATCTCCTGGAATCATTGTTTGTACTTCACACAGTAGAAGTTCTCCTGAATTTCATCATATTCAACTTTTCTTAGTCAGCTAACTCACTCCTGTGAAGTCATTTTAACTGCTTCTCACATAACTCTTCTATACTGCAATAACCTCGACCCTGATACTCTTCCCTGCCACTAATGAAGCCCCTCAAGACTGCCTTCCGCTGAGAGATCACCTCTAGACTCCTTGCGATGATCTACAGGAAATTCCACCGGGCAAGGCTGACTTCTCAAGGTTTACTAACAGTTCTTATTTAAAAGTGGACAATGGCAAATAGTGTGTTGGGTATGCTATTACAACTCACTTTGATGTTGTTAAGGCAGAATATTTACCTGTGGTCACTTCAGCCCAACAGACTAAAGCAGATGCTCTTCAAAAGGCTTGGACTTTAGCCAAAGCAAAGCTGCCAATATTTATACTGATAGTAGATACACTTTTGGAACAGTTCACGATTTTGGAATATTATGAAACAATGCTTTCTTACTTCCAGTGGAAATAAAATTAAAAATGTCTTGTATGTTCAGGAATTATTGGCTGCAATACATTGACATGCCACTTTAATTATCATTTAGATTATGAGGCATTCTAAACTCGACTTTTAGAAACAAGGAAATCACTTTGCTGAGATTTCCACAAGAAATGCTGCTCTTAAAGGAACCTGCAGCAGTCAATCCTCTGTCATGGTCCGAAGGGATATTTCCCCACATGAAATCTTAGAAAAACTGTCTAGCGAAGCATAACACTGGCCTCAGGAGAAAAAAAAAAAAAGGATTGGAAATTCAACAGTTATTGGTTTGATAAAAAGAGAATACTCTAGTTCTAACCAATTAACAACCCAGACCTACCAGGGACTCTAAAATTCCTACTCCACACCACTATACATGCATTAAAACCATTGATCTACTGACAAACTTACAGCATTCATGAACCAGTACTGGTAAGAAAGCATTAGCAAAGCCACAACAAGTGCCTACCTCACTTGCACTGATTGTTAGAAGTACAGCCCAATGAAGCTTGTTTGTACTGCTCCTAGACATTTTAAGCTAACTAATAGACCATTTGAGGTCTGGAAAATGAATTTCACACAACTTCCTGTCTCATGGATATGAATATGTTCTAGTCATGGCTTATATATTTTCACACGGGACTAAGGCCTTCCATTGCAGACAATTTATTGCCTCTTTTGTGGTTAAAGTCCTTTTGTAAAAGACTGTCTCACCAGAGGAAATTTTCTTGAAATTAATCATTGAATAACCCATTTTACTAGCCCGATACTTCAACAAGCCTGTGCTGTTTTGCTGGTTTTACAGTAGTTTGACTATGCTTACCACTTTCAATTCTCTGGTTTAGCTAAACACACTAGTGGCATCATTAAGATGCAACTGACATTTGTAGACCGCCTCCAAGTACCTTGGCCAAAGTCATCGCCATGTGTTCTTCTAAAACTCAGATCCATCATTTTTGGAACTTGTAAACTTTTACTATTTGAGATAGTCACAGCATGCCCAATGCACTTGGTTCCTGAGTATTTTGACCTACAATCAATAAGAGAGATATTCTAATATTGTGAAAGTCTGTTTCTTTTAAAAATAATTATGTTCTGGATGAGTCATCTTTTCACAGTGTACTCTCAGAAGACAAAAACACTAAGGATCACATCTTGCAACCTAGAGATTTTGTCTGTTAGAAAAAGAGCTCTAACAGAAGAAGGATCAGAAGAACTCTCTTGATCCTCAAAGGAAAGGCCTCCATCTTTCTACTAACCAACTCTTGTGCAACAAAATTCCAAGGATTAGATGCTTGGTTTCATGTGACAGATCTAGAGAAAGCACTGAAGCTTGATTGAACTTGCACACCATTTGTTGACCCCAAAATAAGCAATTCTCAGAATTGAAGCATGTGACATCTGATGAGACAGATTCCCAAGCTATTTGGACCTGGCCTGTTGGAAATTTGTCAACAAAATTCTGATGATGACATAATACTTCAGATGATCTCCAGTGTGTATGACCTTGATGATATATGAACTTTAGATTAAAAAATGCTTGAGTGTTCTCCCGTCTACTTAATTACATGTGACTTCAACAGGCTTTCAATCTCTGCACTCTCCCTCTGATATGAGGAACTACCCCCAAAAAAGTCCTTCCTGGCTTTGAGGGATCAAAACCACTGAAATTCGAAAATCTTATTGTCGCTCAGCAATGCTTTCAGAAAAAGATCTTGTTCAAAAGGTGAAAATGTAAATTATAACAATAATGGAAAAAAAAAAAAACACTCAATTAAACAGGAGACCAGAAGAAGTAGTTTTCATGCCCTGTGATGACAGTAGAGCCCAGCAGGAAGAGTCCTCTCCTGGCACAACTCAATCGATGGAAAGCCACGGACTCTGTTAACTAAAGCCCTCCCAACCTCCTTTTCATCTCCATAAAAGAATTATCATTCGCTTGCAGTGCAGGACATGCTTGTGGATCACCATGGTTGCAGACACTCAATCACAATTCTCTACTGATCCCAAATAAACCTTTTTTTTTTCTTTTTGGAGAAATAATTGGCATCTATTTGTTTTAGGTCAACAATATTAATTAAACTTTGTAAGTAATATAATTAACCAAATAATTCAAGATAGAAGAAAAAATTTATTTATGGCTAGATTGAGAATGGACATTTCCTCAGTAATCTAGCATATTGTTGTTTTTAAAAAAGGAATGGAAATGAGTTAATTTACAACTCGAAGCTTTGTAAGTTTTATGAATAAAGGATCAGATAGTAAATATGTTAAGTTTTGACGTCCATTTGGTCTTTTTTGGTCACCACTCAAATCTGCCATTACGGAGAAGGCAATGGCAACCCACCCCAGTACTCTTGCCTGGAAAATTCCGTGGACGGGGGAGCCTGGTAGGCTGCAGTCCCTGGGGTCGCTGCGGGTCAGACATGACTGAGCAGCTTCGCTTTCACTTTTCACTTTCATGCATTGGAAAAGGAAATGGCAACTCACTCCAGTGTTCTTACCTGGAGAATCCTAGGGACGGGGAGCCTGGTAGGCTGCCGTCTATGGGTTCTCACAGAGTCGGACACGACTGAAGCGACTTAGCAGCAAATCTGCCATTGAAGCATGAAAGCAGACATCAAGATTAGTAAATAACAATAAATAAATGTATGTGATTCCCATTCACCACCCACTTTTTTGTACCAAAATTGGTTGAAGGCAGGATTAGGCTAGCTGAGCCATTGTTTGTCAGCCTATAAGGATGATTAGAGATTTATGGATAATAAAACTTGAATACAGTGGTGCTTATATTTACATCTTCTTAATTTCATGACATTAAAGTGACTTACTGAACCGAGACAACTCACTCTAACTTCTCTCTTGTCAGGCAAAAATATATGCATATAAATTTAGGCAATATAAAGTACACAGTTGTTATGGCCACACACTCTAGAATCAGGTTGTGCAGGTTTGTACCCTATTTTCTAGACATTACTTGTGACTTCGGTAAAATATTTTAATCAAACTTGCTTGTTTCAAACTGTGACCTAACGCTAGTGACATAAAATTAGAAACAAAGAGTATTTGGAGGGGGATACAAAATAAATATGAATTTTTGCAAAAATGTTGCTGATTATTCCAAATGCCAAAATCATATAAGAAGTCCTATATCTGCACTTGAAATATAATTGTGACATTTATATTGTGACAATAAAAGTGATATTTCAATGTCGAATTAATATATCCTAACAATAATTTCTTCCTTAATATGTTTACCAAGAAGAAAACAAATGTTTTCTAAATAAGCCATATGGAACTTAATAATAGAGTCAATTAGAGATGGTACACAGAGAGTTAAAACCAAAAATATTCTTAAGAAAAATTTAACATATCATTAAAGTTTTTAAAACAAAGACACAAATGTTCTGAACACAGAAGAGTCTTTAGTTGACAAAATTTGCTTTTATGGTAATAATACAAAAGGATATGAATGAGAAGGCATAATTTTTTTAAATGGCTGTATAAACATGTCAATTATACATCTGTAAACTATATGGGATGGAACTCATGGCTAAATTTATCCATGCTACAGAAAAACAGTATGATATTAAAAAGCAGATTAATACGTAGAAAAAAAATTGTCAAATCTCTTATGATGTATGAGGATGCTGAACATGTGACAAAAAATGGAACAGGATATGGCTTTCCTTGTCTGTATTTATCAAGTCTTTTTGATAAAATTCTATGTGACAAAACTTACTTCTAAGAGTAGTATCAGAAGAAATATCCATTCTGCCGAAAACATGCACACACACAGCTTTCCATCAAAAGAGTTGAGATTGATTCATGTATTTTTAAACTCTTCCATTTCTTTTAATCATTAATGACATTTTTGTTTAAAATAAAGATACTCTGTCCTTACCTTGCAGTTTCTTCTTCAGTTAGATGCACAACCTATATTTTTATAACATGTGTTTAGGTAAACATAGGTGTAATATTAACAAAAATTCCAAATGTCATTAGCAGATTAATATGTTGTAACAGGAAGCTGTAAAATGTGTCAATTTACAATTTTGTTACTTAATGACACATTTAAAAATTTCTATCATTGAGTTTACCACTTTAAACTTATCTCTGTTTTGGACAGTTCAAATTTATTTGGTCTAAACTCATTGTGTGTTTGTGAGAGTGTGTGTATGTTACACAACATGGGCGGCTTTTATAGCAAGGGACACAGGACAGGGAAAAGAGTCATCATGAAAGAGAAAATGAACATTTATTGGAAGAAAATAAAAATTTTGGTAACAATGGATTTTCTGTAGCTGAGTGATGATGTTTTACATTGGCCTGGCTTGTTACTGGGCAAGAAGGAAGTCTTCTTTTCTCCTGCTGGGGAGGGATAGTAGTTGTACTTCCTGTTTCATAGTAGGAGGTACATCTCTTTCTGTCGGGGTCAGTAACTGATGTCTTCCTGTTGAGGAAATTGACATTTTCCTGTTCCAGTAACTGACCATGTGTTGTAGGGCATAAGAGCTCCCTCTACAGGTTCACAAGTCCCAATTGTTGAGGTTTCCTTTTTATTAATTTTTACAGGGCATTCCCTAAAAATATGATTTAATTCATTTCAACACAGGCCTGGAGTATAAAAGGTTACAAATTATTATTTCAACAGAGTGATAATGGCAAATAAAATTTCACAGAGGTGCTAAGAAATTTGCAAAATTAAGATAAAGCAAATAGAAGTCTTTAACATACGGATAACCATAACAGGAGAAAAATTTCCTATTCTTAGAAAAATTGATCTAAATAAATGATTATATACAGTCAACTGAGAGAAAATATAGCCTAAAGTAGTTTCAACATAGTTCTGTGTTACATGTGCTATAATATTCTGAGTCCAAGTTCAGTTCAGATCAGTCACTCAGTCGTGTCCCACTCCTTGCGAACCCATGACCTGCAGCATGCCAGGCCTCCTTGTCCATCACCAACTCCCATAGTCCACCCAAACCCATGTCCATCAAGTTGGTGATGCCATCCAACCATCTCGTCCTCTGTCGTCCCCTTCTCCTCCTGCCCTCAATCTTTCCCAACATCAGGCTTTTTTCCAATGAGTCAGCTCTTCGCATCAGGTGGCCAAAGTATTGGAGTTTCAGCTTCAACATCAGTCCTTCCAATGAACACCCAGGACTGATCTGTTTTAGGATGGACTGGTTGGATCTCCTTGCAGTCCAAGGGACTCTCAAGAGTCTTCTCCAACACCACAGTTCAAAAGCATCAATTCTTCTCGCTCAGCTTTCTTTATAGTCCAACTCTCACATCCATACATAACTACTGGAAAAACCATAACCTTGACTAAACGGACCTTTGTTGACAAAGTAATGTCTCTGTTTTTTAATATGCTGTCTAGGTTGTCATAACTTTCCTTCCAAGGAGTAAGCGTCTTTTAATTTCATGGCTGCAGTCACCATCTGCAGTGATTTTGGAGCCCAGAAAAATAAAGTCAGCCACTGTTTCCCCATCTATCTGCCATGAAGTGATTGGACCAGATGTCATGATCTTAGTTTTCTGAATGTTGAGCTTTAAGCCAACTTTTTCACTCTCCTCTTTCACTTTCATCAAGAGACTCTTTAGTTCTTCACTTTCTGCAATAAGGCTGGTGTCATCTCCATATCTGAGGTTATTGATATTTCTCCTGGCAATCTTAATTCCAGCTTGTGCTTCTTCCAGCCCAGCGTTTCTCATGATGTACTCTGTATATAAGTTAAACAAGCAGGGTGATAATATACAGCCTTGACATACTCCTTTTCCTATTTGGAACCAGTCTGTTGCTCCATGTTCAGTTCTAACTGTTGCTTCCTGACCTGCATACAGGTTTCTCAAGAGGCAGGTCAGGTGGTCTGGTATTCCCATCTCCTTCAGAATTTTCCACAGTTTATTGTGATCCACACAGTCAAAGGCTTTGACTTAGTCAATAAAGCATAAATAGATGTTGTTTTGCTTTTTCGATGATCCAGTGGATTTTGGCAATTTGATCCCCGATTCCTCTGCCTTTTCTAAAACCAGCTTGAACATCTGGAAGTTCACGGTTCATGTATTGCTGAGTCCTGGTTTGGAGAATATTAAGCATTACTTTACTAGCATGTGAGATGAGTGCAATTGTGTGGTAGTTTGAGCATTCTTTGGCATTGTCTTTCTTTGGGATTGGAATGAAAACTGACCTTTTCCAGCCCTGTGGCCACTCCTGAGTTTTCCAAATTTGCTGGCATATTGAGTGCAGCACTTTCACAGCATCATCTTTCAGGATTTGAAATAGCTCAACTGGAATTCCATCACCTCCACTAGCTTTGTTCATAGTGATGCTTCCTAAGGCCCACTTGACTTCACATTTCAGGATGTCTGGTTCTAGGTGAGTGATCACGCCATCCAAGAAATTGTATATTATAGATGATGAGGAATTTTCAAACACAAAAGCATTAAAAGTAAAAACTACATAGATACTTTACTTGAAATTTTAGGAATTTACCTGTATAGAGTCAACATGCAGACTTAAATGAAAATAAATATAAAATATAAGCAGTGCAATGCAATGCAATGTGTTATTGAGAGTATTTATGACAAAGATTAATTTCATATTTATAAAGAACACACTGTACAACCAAAACTGACTTTTTGTTGCAGCTGAAGATGAAAGTTCCTCACATGCTTTGTAATTTTAGAAAACTGCATTGTGAAAATTTTCACTTTAAAGATTCATATATTTAAGTATAAATTAATAATTCATAGAAACTTTCATTTAAAAAGCATTGACAATAAGCCATCCTTCTATATGATTACATTCAGAGAAATTATTTGAATCTGTTTTATTTGCAATGTAGATTTTATTTTGTGCTATTTTATTTATTTTTTTTAGCTTTGTGGAGGTATTCATGACATAACAAAAATTACACATATTTATTATATGCACTTTGATGAGTTAATACTCCATAGGTTTAATATATGTTGAGTGAACCAATTTACTGGAGACAGTTTTCATTCGTTTTAACTCTGTCCCTTATTTAGCTTCTCTAGTCTCTTTTAACACTTAAGGTCCTATTATAAGTGTCTCCAAATAGACTAGAAACTCTTAGACATTTAATCCTCTCTACCACCAAAAACGGTAGAGTACAATAATTATGTGGTATAAGCACGAAAATATTTTTTGATTACATGAGAACTAGATGAAAATTCTTACAAGAAAAAAATTGAGATTATATAATTTTCAAAGATAATTTTCCCTTTCCATATCCAGAAAATCAGGATATACAGAATGTTTAAAATAAATATATATTCACTGAAAAGGAATGAAGAAAAAATTCATAGTTAACCACACATGAAGCAAAAACTCATAGTTAACACAGAACACAGATCTCTTTGACTTTATCTAAATTAATAGTGCTATTTTGAAATAGGCCAATACAGTTTGTGATCAAACAGCAACCCTTCTATGGAATCTTTTGAAAATAGCATAGGCTTGTTGATCATAAAGTAATATTATTAGCCTTCTGATATTAACAAAATCCTTATTGTATCTACCAAGACTTCAGAATGATAATTAAAAAAACTGGAAAGAATGTATCTGCAGATTTAAATTTATAAGAAGAAATTAAATTATAATTATAAAAGTTATAATAATAAATAAAAATTTAAAAGTTAAAATAAGAAAGCAGGAGACCCACGTTGGATCCCTGAGTCAGGAAGATAGGAAGATCTCCTAAAGGAGGGAATGTTTACCTACTCCAGTATTCTTTCCTGGATAATTCCATGGACAGAGGAACTTGGCAGGCTATAGTCCATGGGGCGGCAAAGAGTTCGCCATGACTGAGTGACTAACACACACACACACACACACACACACACACACACACACACACAATGTGTAAGCCAATGTATATTTTCAGAAAATATGAAAAAAAAAATCTACACATTTTAGTTGATAAAACAGTATTAAACTGGAAAAATATACTTAAAGGACCAGTAGCATATTTGAATAATTATTTAACACTATTACTTCAATCATATGTGTTTAAGCATATCTTATACACACATTTGCCATATTCTAAATTTGTTATACTCCATATAAGGAGTTATAGGAAGATGAGAAAAAAGAAGAATGATTTGGAATCATAAGTTCAAAAATTTTCAAATGAAGAAAATATGATGACAGAATTGCATAGTGTTTAGAAGAACACAGAAAATGTTCCCACATCTGGCATTAAATGGGGGTCAGAAAATATGTGAAATTTTAATGAAAAGCAGGAAGATATCATACTGTGATATCTCTATAGTTCTATTCAATTTAAGCCAAATTAATATTAATAATAATGTCTCAAAAATTTATCCCCTCTTACCACCAATGGCTAAAGAGCTAAACCCTATCAAAGTGCTGGAGAGGCCTCTTGAGAGTCCCTTGGACAGCAAGGAGATCAAAACAGTCAATCCTAAAAGAAATCAACCCAGAATATTCATTGGAAGGACTGCTGTTGAGGCTGAGATTTAATACTCTGGCCACTTGATGCAAAGAGCCGACTCACTGGAAAATATCCTGATGCTGAAAAAGATTTAGGGCTGGAGGAGAAGGGGTCAACAGAGGATGAGACGGTTGGATGGCATCACTGACTCAATGGATATGAATTTGAGCAAACTGGTAGGTAGTGAAGGACAGGGAAGCCTGGCTTGCTGCAGTTCATGGAGTTGCAAAGAGTCAGACACAACTTAGCGACTGAACAACAACATGCAATGCATAACTCAAAATTTATGAAAAATAGTGACTAAAAAACATGGTATTGCTTAATACTATTTAAGATGGTTTTATCAAATCCCCTATGATTATACAGTGGCAGTGACAAACAGATTCAAGGGATTAGATCTGATAGACAGAGTACCTGAAGAACTATGGACTAAGGTTCATGACATTGTACAGGAGACAGGGATCAAGACCATCCCCAAGGAAAAGAAATGAAAAAAGGCAAAATGGCTGCCTGAGGAGGCCTTACAAATAGCTGGGATTAGAAGCGAAGCGAAAGGCAAAGAAGAAAAAGAAAGATGAACCCGTTTGAATGCAGAGTTCCAAAGAATAGCAAGGAGAGATAAGAAAGCCTTATCTTAGAAATAGAGGAAAACAACAGAATGGGAAAGTCTGGAGATCTCTTCCAGAAAATTAGAGATACAAAGGGAACACGTCATGCAAAGATGGGCACAATAAAAGACAGAAATGGTATGGACCTAACAGAAGCAGAAGATATTAAGAAGAGGTGACAAGAATACACAGAACTATACAAAAAAGATCTTCATGACCCAGATAATCACGATGGTGTGAACACCAACTTAGAACCAGACATCCTGGAATGCGAAGCCAAGTGGGTCTTAGGAAGCAAGACTACAATCAAAGCAAATGGAGGTGATGGAATTCCAGTTGAGCTATTTCAAATCCTAAAAGATGACGCTGTGAAAGTGCTACACTCAATATGTCAGCAAATTTGTAAAACTCAGCAGTGGCCACAGGACTGGAAGAGGTCAGTTTTCATTCCAATCCCAAAGAAAGGCAATGCCAAAGAATGCTCAAACTACCGCACAATTGCACTCATCTCACAGGCAAGTAAAGTAATGCTCAAAATTCTCCAAGCCATGCTTCAACAGTACATTAACCGTGAACTTCCACATGTTAAAGGTGTGTTTAGGAAAGGCAGAGGAATCAGGGATCAAATTGCCAACATCCGTTGGATCATTGAAAAAGCAAGAGAGTTCCAAAACAACATCTACTTCTGCTTTATTGACTATACCAAAGCCTTTCATTGTGTGGACCATAACAAACTCTGGAAAATTCTGAAAGAGATGGGAATACCAGACCACATGACCTGCCTCTTGAGAAACCTGTATGCAGGTCAGGAAGCAACAGTTAGAACTGGACATGGAACAACAGACTGGTTCCAAATTGGGAAAGGAGTATGTCAAGGCTGTGTATTATCACCCTGCTTATTTAACTTATATGCAGAGTACATCATGAGAAATTCTGGCCTGGAGGAAGCACAAGCTGGAATCAAGACTGCCGAAAGAAATATCAATAACCTCAGATATGCAGATGACACCACCCTTATGGCAGAAAGTGAAGAAGAACTAAAGAGCCTCTTGATGAAAGTGAAAGAGGAGAGTGAAAAAGTTGGCTTAAAGCTCAACATTCAGAAGACTAAGATCATGGCATCCAGTCCCATCACTGGGACATTTGTCTATGGCAAATAGACAGCAAAACAGTGGAAAGAGTGACAGACTTTATTATTTTGGGCTCCAAAATCACTGCAGATGGTGACTGCAGCCATGAAATTAAAAGACGCTTACTCCTTGGAATAAAAGTTATGACCAACCTTCAGTTCAGTTCAGTCGCTCAGTTGTTTCCGACCTTTTGCGACCTCATGAACCGCAGCATGCCAGGCCTCCCTGTCCGTCACCAACTCCCGGAGTTTCCAACAACACGAGAGAAGACTCTACACATGGACATCACCAGATGGCCAACATTGAAATCAGACTGATTATATTCTTTGCAGCCAAAGATGGAGAAGCTCTACACAGTCAGCAAAAACAAGACTGGGAGCTGACTGTGACTCATATCATGACCAACCTAGACAGCATATTAAATACCAGAGATATTACTTTGCCAATAAAGATCTGTCTAGTCAAAGCTATGGTTTTTTCCAGTAGTCGTGTATGGATGTAAGAGTTGGACTATAGATAAAGCTGAGTGCTGAAGAATTGATGCTTTTGAACTGTGGTGTTGGAGAAGACTCTTGAGAGTTCCTTGGATTGCAAGGAGATCCAACTAGTCCATTCTAAAAGAAATCAGTCTTGTATATTCACTGGAAGGACTGATGTTGAAGCTGAAACTCTGATACTTTGGCCACCGATGTGAAGAACTGACTCATTTGAAAACACCCTGTTGCTGGGAAAGACTGAAGGCAGGAGGAGAAGGGGATGACAGAGGATGGGATGGTTGGATGGCATCACCGACTCAATGGACATGAGTTTGAGTAAACTCTGGGAGTTGGTTATGGACAGGGATGCCTGGCGTGCTGCAGTCCATGGAGTTGCAGAGTCTGTCACAACTGATCGACTGAACTGACTTGAATTGTGTTTTTAAATTTCTATTTGTTATAAGAAAAGAAGAAAGCATTTGCTTCATTATGCTTTCATAACTTCTTAGATAAAATTCAGAAATAATAAAGCTGTAAAAATTCAATAGGAGAGTCTTTCTGATGAATGTTCTGTGATGAAGCCACTATGATTTCATTTGCTGTTCTGTTAGATTTTAACCTCTTTCCCTGATTTTCTGGTTACTTGTATGCAGATAATAGAATTTATATAAAGACAATAGAAGACAGCTGCACGCAAATGGAAAAGAAAATAGAAATTTCAAGTGGAAGAAATAAGAGATTACATCATGTTTGAATATAGGACATTTTTCAGAGGACATAAATCCAGATTAGCTTTCCTTGCTTAAAGTATTAGACGAGGATAAGGATTAACACTTATAATATCTGAATAAAGTTGGTTTCTCTTATGCAGTGTTTCAGTAGCTTGAAAAAATGTATTAAAACTTCCTATAATAAAACATATTCTTCAGTATTGAAAATATGCTAAATAATATTTTCTTACAAATAAATCTTTTCTTTTTTCTTTTTTATAGGTAAATTACTTTCTTGGTTCAAAAACACTTCTTTCTTGTTGCCAGTCAGTAAACAAGCAGTGTGTTTTCTATATATTTAATCTTATCTAGCACATAAAGCTGAAGAGCTAGATTTCATCCTCAATTGATGTTAAAAGAAAAATGTTGCCAAACTGCTTTTTGCAGTGAAAAACATATCTAAATCAGAGAGAAATTGGAGTTGCAATCTATGCATCTATTTTTATAGAAAAGCTAAAGTCTAAATCTATAATCTCTTGATCTTTACAACTATTTTAGCTTCTGTCAATTGTGCTTAGGAATGCACACTGACCTGGTTTTCTTAGTTGATTATCTTAATTTCTAATGCAAACATAGATCACATATCCAAATGACCTATGGCATTTGGCATAGAAGGAACATGGTAGATTTATATCAGAGTAAAACTACTTTATATGGCATCATGAATTTCCTGTGTTCTCCATTTTATTATCATAAATATTTTTAAATAAGAGGATGAGGAATTTAGAAGAGAAGGCATGAGACAGAATTCTAATAATGTTAACAAGGTAATATGACCTAGTGTTAGAGTATATTCTTACACAATTTGTAGTTGGATAATAGAGATAATTGAATTTCATCATTCAACAGAGAAGGGAAAATCTTCAATATTTTTTTCTCACATAATCTCAGAAGTCATTGAATCAATTTCATGGTACTGGTAATTATATTCGTCCATCATCATTTTTAGAAGTATAGTGATAATAATAATAATGCATTAGTTATTAAAGACACAAAATTAATAGTTTGAACTGTGAAATGCTTGTGTTTATGATATAAACCCATATCTATTACAACACTTCCTCCTGTCATATTACCAGGTCAGATGTAAAAATTTATATTATTTGTGTGAAGGACACTATTATTTGCCTAACATTTAGAAAGTATATGACAAGTCTATGAGTAGCCAACTAAATATTGGGAAATTTCAAAGAGCAGTCATTTAAATAATCATGTTAAAGTGTTTATAGAGAAATTTAAAGTGCTTAGAGCAAAGTAAAATAACCTATATAGCAGAGGCCAAAATTAAGACAAAATGTCAAAGAGGAATTGTTAAATTTTTCATTTATTAAAACAACTAGTGTGCTAATTATGTAATAGGAGGAGATATCAAGTAAATTTTTAAAGAAGTAAAATAAAGAATAGTTTTTAATTAAACCTTTAAGTAAAACCTTTAATAAGAAAATTACTGAATGAGTACATCTGATATTCTCCACATAAGGTAAACAAAGAACAATAAACAAATAAAAAGCTGCACCATTCATATAATTCGATATCTCTAAGTGTCAATTTCCTCTACATGAAATGTGGTGATAAAATTAACCTTTACATAAAATTCTTTGAAAAGTATCACATGCTATTAAAACAAAATGTTTTACTTTTCTTGTTACTGTTTCTTCACGTACTTTGTATGACATTAAATTCCCAGCCTTTCAATGGACATGTAAACTAAAAATCAAGGTGTACTAGTACAAAGTCATTTTAATATTCCAAGAGATCATATAAAACACAAATTGTATATTACGAGGTTCTTCTGCCTACTGATTCTGAATACTTTCAATATGCCAAACAAATCCACCTCATTTGGAATCTTCGTTTCATTCCCTTTACTCCTCAGTAAGGGTTTTGGGCTCCAAAATCACTGCAGATGGTGACTGCAGCCATGAAATTCAAAGACGCTTACTCCTTGGAAGGAAAGTTATGACCAACCTAGACAGCATATTCAAAAGCAGAGACTTTATTTTGCCAACAAAGGTCCTTCTAGTGAAGGCTATGGTTTTTCCAGTGGTCATGTATGGATGCGAGAGTTGGACTTTGAAGAAAGCTGAGCACCAAAAAAATTGATGCTTTTGAACTATGGTGTTGGAGTAGACTCTTGAGAGTCCCTTGGACTGCAAGGAGATCCAACCAGTCCATCCTAAATGAGATCAGTCCTGGGTGTTCATTGGAAGGGCTGATGCTGAAGCTGAAACTCCAATTCTTTGGCCACCTCATGCGAAGAGCTGACTCATTGGAAAAGACCCTGATGCTGGGAGGGATTGGGGTCAGGAGGAGAAGGGGACGACAGAGGATGAGATGGCTGGATGGCATCACCGACTCGATGGACATGAGTTTGAGTAAGCTCCAGGAGTTGGTGATAGACAGGGAGGCCTGGCGTGCTGGGATTCATGGGGTCGCAAAGAATTGGACACAACTGAGTGACTGAACTGAACTGAACTGAACTGAAGACTTCTCTATAAAATTTTTTCAGTTTAGACTTCCATTGTCTTCACTATAAAGGTCTTTATTAATGTCCAGAAAAACATTCTGTTTCATGGCTAATGTGGGCCCTTTAGCACTTCCACCACCTCCAGTGCAATACTATAGAAGCAGTATGGGATATTTTCAGTTCCTCCTTTCTGGGAAACCATCCAAGCCACACATGCAGATTTTTTTTTCCCCTCTACTTAAAATCACTGTATTTTCTACATGTTTTCTTAAAACCTGCCCCCACCTCATATTCACCCTGGGTCTTCCAAAGGCCACATGTTTCAGAGAATCCCCCAACCAGTGCTCCTTTTTATATTTTTGTATTACTTAACAATTTTTTCCTACCCATTAAAACAAAAGATTGAAGATGGAGAGGTATATCAATGGTAGTAAGAGATTATAAATAAATACAGACATAAGAGACATTAAGGAAAAAATTATGAGTTTATTTATTTCAACATTTTTTTCACTGTAAATATAACTGTCAAATATTTGGAGCATTGGAAAATATAATATTTTATGATTCACTAAATTAACTTCATAGTCACTTTGATAGAAGATAAAATAGTAAAGAGATATGAAAAATGATTATTTCACTCTTTTGGTTATGTATCGACATACAACAAACTACTATACAACACAGTGACTTAAAACAACCACTAAACTAATTTATCTTGCTCACATTCCTGACAACATGATAAACCACTAAATTAATCTCCTCATTAAGCAATTGAATAGCAAGTCATGTTTGAAATGTAATATGTTGTGGGGTTCTTTAAACAGTTTAATAGGAAAGAGTCCTAACACCTTAATTTAAGGGTTTTGTTTTGTTTGTTTGACAATAGGACCCAATTTTTTCCCCTTATGAATAAATACAATGCTTAGTACAAGTAAGTAAATATATATTTAAACCACTCTGGTACTCTTGCCTGGAGAATCCCATGTTGGGCTACAGTCCATAGGGTTTCAAAGAATTGGACATGACTGGAGCAACGGAGCATGCACAAGCAAATATTTATTCTAAATAGTATGTTATTTATGAAGACATTACTTGGAATACTTAATTTTTCATAATCTGTTAATCATTTCATTTCTGTAAAATTATATTTTTTCTATTAACATTACCTAATACTATGGTCTAAATAATCTGGCTGATGGCAAAGTACAGCATAATATTTCTCTGTTGTTAAGGCCTTTTTCATCTCCAACTTTCATTTTAGAACTTTTGAAAACTACAGTTAACTACCTTCCTTATTAACGTTTCTAGAGACAATAAAACCTAAGGTAGGTTTAGCATAAATAACATTTTAATGAATGTATTGTCATCAGAATTGGCTCTAGACTTAGGAACGACTGTGATTTTTTGTGTTCCTTCCAGTCCCCTAGCTTCATTTTTGATAGTTCTCTCATTATTTGACACTTTCTTCTTCTGAGGTATCAGTGTCCTTAGTACACATCCATTTCTTTTTTAGTTAGTCACAATCATTTATTTAGTATTAATAAAAGTTGATAGATCAATTCACACTGATTTGTAAATAGTTGTATTGCTTAACATGCCCATTACCTATCATCATTTTAAGACCCACTTCATACTACGTCATCCATGTAAAGTATTTTCTTCTTGTTTAGCCACTAAGTTGTGTCCAGCTCTCTTGAGACCCCATGTACTGTAGCCTGCCAGGTTTCCTTGTCCATGGGATTTCCCAGACAAGAATACTGGAATGGGTTGCCATTTCCTTCTCCAGGGGATATTCCCAACCCAGGGATTGAACCCAAGTCTCCTGCACCACAGGTGGGTTCTTTACCACTGAACTACTAGGGAAGTCCTTGGAGGAGGAAACTGGCAACACACTTTAGTATTCTTGCGAGAAAAGACAGAGGAGCCTTGCAGGCTACTGTGAGGGGTCACAAAGCACTGGACATGACTGAGGAACTGATCACGCATGCAAGGTTAAATGAGGTCATAAGTGAGAAGCCATAATCTACATAATCTAATAGGATAGATGTCCTTTCAAGAAAAGGAAGAGACACCAAGGGCACACACACACACACACACACACACACACACACACACACACACGGACATACACAGGAAAAGGACACGTGAGAACCCAAGGGTAGATATCTACCTAAGCTACTGAGATCCCTCACCAGCAACTGCCATTATTTCCATCCTGAACTTCCATCCTCCACAATTGTGAGAAAATAAGATTCTGTTGTCTAAGTCATCATTTTTTGGTGTCCTATTATGGCACTTTAAGCTTATTTACTAAAACAGAGTGTGTTTATGAATGAGGAAGCACTTATACATTTCTATATAATGTATAATATGACATCTAAAATATCAATAAGCATCTACTTCCTTTCTGGTTCTGCAAGTTAATATGAAATCCATCAGTCTATATTGTATGTTAAAATACTCAACTTTCATTGCACATCCTCACAGTATAGTTTTATGGATACATATTATAAAGAAAAAAGTGAAAACTAATGTACAATAGAGGACATTTATTTAAAAAAATCCAAAAAAGGTAGCATGAATTGAAAAGTTATTATAAGAACTGCAATAGGACAGTTGAGGGGAAGGGAGTGATTTTGTGTTATTTTGGATTATTTACTTAAGTTTGATGTAAATATTCTCTTCCCTTCATATAATTTACTACTAAAGATAGAAAATTAGGCTACAATAATCATTTTTCTAAACCAGAATAACAATATTCTTTCGTATTTTTACTTGGAAATCCTTGAAATAGATTTTCACACCCAACTTGCATTTGTGTTAGTTCAACCTCAATATTGAAATGATTTTGTTTTCATAGTGGAAAATACGAGATAAACAATAGGGAATCAAATGGGAAATGTTCTCTCTTTTGCAAGGAGGGCCAAAAATTAAAATGTATTATGGATTAGCCAATTTTTTAGGTCTATATAAAATGAACACAATATTATTCATAGAACTATGATATAAAATGTCTTGTTTCAAAGGGGTCATAAATGAAACATCTAGTGAAAATGTTGCCATCAAAAAAGTTATTTAAAATAAGAGTATGAAACTTTTCTTCTAAATGTCAAGATCAGATAAATTTATTTTTAAAGTCTTTTCTAGTATTCTAAAATTATTCCATAATAATCTTTCTTTTAAAATAAAGTTTTTTTATTTTTTTTGTATAAATTCCTAACCTTGTCTCCCCCTCCAAGCTGAAAGTTAAATGGCATAAAATCGGTGCAATTTCAAATTTAGTAATTTAGTTGTTAATTTAAGCCTGGGAAATATGTGTTTGTTATTTAAGATATTGGAATAGAAACAATAATTTGGTACAATATTTTTTTTTCCTTTGAGCACCACACATAGGATATGCAAGGATCTTCTCTTTCGCTTTGTTTTGCCTTCTGTGGAATTCTATTTAAAGCCAGTGTGATCTTTATGTTCAGTTCAGTCTTGCAGGGCTCCTGAACAAAATGAGTAATGAACACAGTGGGATCTGACTAGTTATGTCTCAGTTTGTCATGCTGAAAGTTAACTGAAAACAGGGAATTTGCAAAAAAACTATAACTTTAGAGTGTTAATTTCTACCGATAGGAATTGACAACCATCAAATATGGTATATGCTATGCAGGATGTGAATTTAAGTTTAGCTTGTTCATAGTTTTCTTTAAAACAATTTTAAGGGATTTTACACATTCTGAAATACCATGTAAGCAAACAAAAGGTGGGTAAATTTATTCAACAGACTATAGCAAACACTATTTCTATAACTTGCCAATCAAACATTGGTTGTACATTTACTATCACAAGCACCTGGATGAGAATTGAAAATGTGAATGTTTATCCATGCTACGTCAGTATCCCAGATGATTTCTGTCTTATACAGATAGATAAAAACTGAGTATATTTGATGGAAATTTTGTTTTCAACTGACTGATTTAGGGTTGTTTAAATAATAACTATATGCATGAATTTATGTAAATTTAATCATTTAACCTGACTTATCCAGTATTTAGTTTTCTGTACTGCAGAATTTGAAATTATATTTTCAGTGAAGATGTCATCAGTCATAGAATATAAATTATATGCATATACGTATCAATTATAAGAAGATACAAAAAATAAATACAGTATTGAACAGAACATAGTTCACAGACAAAAGAGACAGATACTGCCAATTCATCCATAAGTATTACTTTCTACTAATTTTAACAAACACTTATATATTTGCTTTCCTATTAGCACATTATATTTTTTAATGCAATATATAAATTATTTTTCAAAACATCAAGAAAATATCATACTATTAATAGAAAAACAAGCAGCTTCTTCATTTCATACCACATTTCATTTCAGTTCAGTTCAGTTCAATCGCTCAGCCATGTCCCACTCTTTGTGACCCCATGAATCGCAGCACGCCAGGCCTCCCTGTCCATCACCAACTCTCGGAGTTGACTCAAACTCATGCCTATCCAGTCGCTGATGCCATCCAGCCATCTCATCCTCTGTCGTCCCCTTCTCCTCCTGCCCCCAATCCCTCCCAGCAACAGGGTCTTTCCCGATGAGTCAACTCTTCGCATGAGGTGGCCAAAGTCTGGAGTTTCAGCTTCAGCATCAGTCCTTCCAATGAACACCCAGGATTGATAGGACTGGTCATACCACACTTAAGTCACAATTATTATTAGAAACCATCATACCTAGCAAAGTATTATTAACATATGTCCTACTTGGGTAATCTCACATTGAAAATGCTTCATGAGTATTTATTGTTTTAAAAGCAGCCTATCTTTGTAAATGCATTTTTGTGTATATGCATGTTTAGGGTATCTGGTAGAGCTATAATAAAATGAAGTAGTTATTTTTCTTTTAGATAATTTTATATTGCTTCCAAGCTTTTATTAATATAATGGAAAACATTTGCTGTGCTCTATGTGCCCCAGCACATACCCAGAGATTCTTACTACACTTGATCTTAGCCAAAAGGCCGAGAAGCGATATACCCAGAGATTCTTGGCAAAGGGTGGAAGATTCCAAGGGTACAAAGAAACCTGTGACCAATCATTAGGTGAATTAGAGGCCACTAGCTACACATGCCAAAGAATACAGACTTTATAGAATTAGTCCTGAAAAGTCACTAAATAAGCAACGAGCAGCAGCGGCAACAATAATAACAACAAAAATAACAACAAATGGCAAAAACAAGCCCTGAGGGGAATCTGATTTTCAAATCTGATCTAATTCTAATTTTACAATGGAAAAGAATAATTTCACAGCAATAAATGAGATACTCCAGATTTAATGAACAAATTCCTAGAAAGACAAAAACTACTGAAACTGACTCAAATAGTAATATACCATTTGGATGGACTTGTAACTAGTAAAGAAGATGAAAAAATAAATTTAAAACTTTCTGAAAGAAAAGTCCAGGGTTATATTGTTTCAATGGTAATTTCTACAAGATGACTTAGACATACTGCCAATCTTTTATAAAATTTTCCCAATAATATAACAGCAGAGTGTATTTTCTGACTCATCCTATGAGCCAGGATTATTTGGATACCAGAACCAGACAATGACAAGAAAAGAAAACTACAGAAAAAATGCCACCTATGAATAGATGAAAAAATAAGTTCTTAATAAACTACCAGCAAAGCAATTCCAGAAACATATGAAAACAATTATATCTCATGACCAATTTGTATATCTTCTAGGAATTAAAAGTTAATTTAGCATGTGAAAATCAATTAATAGAATAAATGCAAACACATGATCAGTTCAACACAGGCAAAAATGTTTCACAATATCAAGCAAATTATTATGAAAAATTACTTAACAAACTAGGAATATAAGGGATTTTAATTAACTGGCTAAAAGGTATCTACTAAAAATCCACAGTCAATATCTACTTACTGGTGATAAACTGAAAATGTCCCCCTTGATATCACCAAGCAGCAAAGGGTCATCTACTCTTGACATTTCTATTCAACATTGTATCTAAGGTACTAGCTAGAGCCGCTAGGAAACATAGAGGAATAGGAGCCATCTAAATTAGAAAGGAAGAAGTAAACCTCTCTCTAACTTTAGGTGACACAGTCATGTATGTAGAAAATTGGAAGGAATCCACTAGGAAATTTTAGAATTAGTGAACAAGTTCACCACAGTCAGTCACAATGTCAATATATAAATACCAATTTTTACATCTATTGGTAATAAACATGTTGAAAACAAAATAAAGAAAACAGTTCCATTTATAATAAGGTCAATCATATTAAAATGCTAGGAATAAATTTAACAAGCTATCTAAGACTTATGCACCAAAAAGTTGGGATCACTTTTGTAAGAAATTACAAAACTAAATAAACAGAAAGAACTCATGTTAGTGGATCAAAAGATTTAGTATAACTACGTTTCAGAAGCAACACGATTCCTTTTAAAAACTCAGCAGCTGATTTTGTAGAAATTAGTAAGCTAACCATAAAATTTAATTTAAATGCAAGGGACCTAGAATATTGAAGCGATTTGAAAAAACAAAAACATAAATTTGGATGACTTATACATACTCTGTTATTTCAAAATATATTACAAAGTTACAGCAATCAGAAAAAGTGTAGTATTGGCATACCAATAGACATATATACATGAGTGGAATAAGGCTGAGAGTTCAAAAACAAGCCTTTACATTTATGATTGATTGATTATATAATAGATGTCAAGACAACTCATTAGGGAAGTATAATCTTTTCAAAAAGTGCTCAGGGACAACTTCATTTCCACTATGAAAAGAATGAAATTGATTCTGCCTAACACCATATGCTAAAATTATCTTAAAAGGGAATAAAAATTTTAGAGTTAAAGCTTTAAAACTTTTAGAATAAAACTTACAGATATATTTGGATGATCTTAGGTTTCATGATGCTTTCTTAGATAGGAATTCAAAAACACAAGTGATGTATGTGTGTACACACACACACACACAAGGTAGACCAGTTAGGCTTCATCAGAATGAAATTATTTTATGTTTTAAAGGATATCATTAAAAAAAGTTAAAGGACAAACCACAGAATGTGAGGAAGTATTTGTAAATCCTATGTCTGAGAAGGGAATTGTATACAGACTACACAAAGAACTCCTGTATCTCAAAAATAAAAAGAAATAAAAAATTAAAATGATACAGGTATTTGAATACTCATAAACTACTGGTGAAAATGTAAATTTATGCAGTCACTTTAGTAAATATTTTGGTAATTCATCAGTAAGTTTTATGTTCCTGTATGGCCCAGTATTTCCACTCTGAAGTTTATACACAAGATAATTGAAATCATATATTTACCCAATCATATATTTTTATCATAAAATGGCAATTTAATGAAGAAAGAGAGGAGAAGTTCATTTATCTGAGGAAACTTATTAACTCACTTTCCCTGGTATTGGTAGATGAGCTACTCCTACTGTTAGTCCACAAGAGCCATTCAGCATCTTTTTTCTGGTGATACCGTCTCTAAAAGGAAGTTTTCTTATATTACCTGGGATCTGATTTCCTATTTTAGTCCACTTGTAGGTGTATCTGTGACAAGACCATCAAGTGTCAATTCACTCTTCATTCTCAAAGAGTGCTAAATGTATACTTTGTTCAAATTCTGGAGGGATGTGCCCTAACATTAGGCTGAATGCTGTTCCCAAACTGAAATTTTCAGTGAAATTGAGGATACTAGTCAATATTACAAAATACATCAAAAACTCATGCTGCCTAAAATGAGCATGACAAATGTAACAATCAGGAAGTTTTCACACTATGGAAACTAGATGCACATTTCATAATATAAAATGAGTATTAAAAATGATTTAAGGCCTAGCAAGGCAACAAATATATTACAACTTAATAACCCTTTAAAATACTCAATTTTTGAAAAATCAAAGTAACAGTTATGAAGAGACACTTTTCCAAACCACATAGCAATTCCCAACTTTGCAACAAAAAATATTATATTACTAAACAACATTGTCCTAATTATAAATATATTAATTAGAAATAAAAACTACAGAATGTCCATCAAAATATTAGTGTAAAATAAATTTAAATTTTAAATAACTTTGAGAGAAAAAATCAAAGGATATATTCATTAATTCATATAATGTTCAATTTCTTGTGAGCTCAGTAAGTGCCAAGTACTGTTAAAATTACTTTAAATTAACTATAATATTTGATCCTCATAACCCTGTGAGCTATATTAGAATTATACTTATGACACTGGGGTTGAAGAGGCACAAACTGGAATCAAGATTGCCAGGAGAAATATCAATAACCTCAGATATGCAGATGACACCACCCTTATGGCAGAAAGTGAAGAGGAACTAAAAAGCCTCTTGATGAAAGTGAAAGAGGAGAGTCAAAAAGTTGGCTTAAAGCTCAACATTCAGAAAACTAAGATCATGGCATCTGGGCCCATCACTTCATGGCAAATAGATAGGGAAACAGTAGAAACAGTGTCAGACTTTATTTTTTGGGGCTCCAAAATCACTGCAGATGGTGATTGCAGCCATGAAATTAAAAGACGCTTACTCCTTGGAAGGAAAGTTATGACCAACCTAGATAGCATATTAAAAAGCAGAGACATTACTTTGCCAACAAAGGTCCGTCTAGTCAAGGCTATGGTTTTTCAAGTAGTCATGTATGGATGTGAGAGTTGGACTGTGAAGAAAGCTGAGTGCCAAAGAATTGATGCTTTTGAACTGTGGTGCTGGAGAAGACTCTTGAGAGTCCCTTGGACTGCAAGGAGATCCAACTAGTCCATCCTAAAGGAAATCAGTCCTGGGTGTTCATTGGAAGGACTGATGCTGAAGCTGAAACTCCAGTACTTTGGCCACCTGATGTGAAGAGTTGACTCACTGGAAAAGACCCTCATGCTGGGAGGGATTGGGGACAGGAGGAGAAGGGGACAGCAGAGGATGAGATGGCTGGATGGCATTACTGACTCGATGGACATGAGTTTGAGTCAACTCCGAGAGTTGGTGATAGACAGGGAGGCCTGGCGTGCTGAGATTCATGGGGTCTCAAAGAGTCGGACATCACTGAGCGACGGAACTGAACTGCATCAATACAAAAATAATCAATAGGAAGATAAAATTTGAAGGTAATATGAACAAAAAATAACCCTGGATGTTCAATATGAATGAGTTAAGTTTAATTAGAGTTAAGTAAAAATCCAGTATCATGATTAGTGATTCGACTGAGATAGAACACGTGTACACATTGTTCCCAGTATCAAGTGCCAGTATGTGTTTGGCACTAACTCTTTCACATTCATTAACACATTTTTTGCTCATAACCCTGTAAGCCACCTTAGGATATTTTTAGCTGCTGGCAATATGGAAAAATGAGAAGAAAAATAAACTTCAAATTGGCTTAAACAAGAATAAAATTGATTTCATCACAAACCTGAAAATCCAGATACTTCAGATTTGGCATAATCCAGGCTCTCCGCTTTTTTTAAGATTGAGTGTATTTTGTCCTTTTCCACATCAGCCGTATATAAAATGTTTACTGGTGAATCTAGCATCACATTTCCTAAAAAACAAGAGGAGGAAAGGCAGAATTTGGTGGAGAGCTTTCCAAGAAGTTGCAGGAGGTTCTTTCTTACTCTGGAATAATCAACAATCTTCCCAGTTTGATTTTTTCACTTAAACTGTATTAGATGCTCCATTTTTAACTAATGTTAACAAGGGAGATCATCAGATTATCCTTTAGCCAATAAACTGTATCACCTTGGGGATGAGAATGAGCAAGTTGCCTTTATTGACCATGGTTTTGGTATTGAAGACTCAACTTGAAGTTTGGTTAGAAAACTGGTAAGAATAACTGAATGCTCTGAAGGAATTCAAACTGCCCTTTACAGATATTTATTTTTGTAAATAGGTTTCAAAATTCAGTCTGTGCACACTACAATTTTTCTTCACCACATGCATGCAGAATACTTTCTAACCACCAGTGTTTCCCCATAGAAGGTTGATGAAGCCTTACTTCATCTGAGAGCTATTGTTGGGATTTTACTATAATATGTATATAGTCTCCTGCTCACCCCTGGGATTCATGTCTATGTTGCCTTGGTAAACACTGTATCTCAAACAGAAATTTAGAATTCTTGCTATGAAAATTTTGTACTAAGGCTGTTTTTCTGAGAACATGGCATATCCTCAACTTTTCTTATAGTTCACTTGTTTCCACTGTAATAATATGTCATGTACAGCTTCACCTGGGATTTATTTTGTTCCATTTATTTAGCAACTTCTACTAATTATCTCTGTAAATATTTTTATTAGTTTCATTTGTAAAGAAAACAAAGTTCTCCTGGTCATATACAGTAGAGCCTTCAAAGTGAAAGGTTGTTGCTGAATCACGAAAGATGCCAGGATTCTTGGCCTGTGAAGGAGAAGAATTAAATCTGGGGCCAGAGACGAGGCTTGATGGCTCAGAGCTTTTGTGTAATAAAGTTTTATTAAAGTATAAAAGGGACAGAGAAAACTTCTGACATAGACATCAGAAGGGGGCAGAAAGAGTGCCCCCTCACAAGTGCTAGCAATGGAGTTATACACTTTTTAATTACTTATTACAGTGAATCAAAAGAATGTCTGGAGGTTGTAAAGACCTCACTAGACACTGGTCCTGGGAAAGACTGAAGGCAGGAGGAGAAGGGGATGACAGAAGATGAGATGTTTCAATAGACATGAGTTTGGGTAAACTCCGGGAATTGGTGATGGACAGGGAGGCCTGGCATGCTGTGGTTCATAGGGTCGCAAAGAGTTGGACATGACTGAATGACTGAACTGAACCACACTGAGACCCACTCCCATAATTTACATTTCAAGATAACAGGATTAGCCAGAAGGTTTTTTTTCCAGAGACTGTCCTCAAGCAGGATACATTATTGTTATATAATCCCAAGGAATGTAGAGGAAGAAAAACGTTTGTCCTTTCTTTCTCCTTGAGAATTCCAGACCCTCTCTCCTTGGAGACCCCCGGACTTCTTATCAACCTGCCTAGGAATTGATTCTCTCAAAAGAAGTGTTGTTATAGTGTGAATGTTTGTGTCCCCCAAAATTCTTCTGTTGAAATTCTATAGTCCGTTGAGATGGTATTAGAAGATAGGGGTTTGGAGAAGTGATTATGTCATAACAGTAGAACTTCTATGAATAAGATTAATGCCCTTATAAAAGGCCCCAAGAGAGCTCTTTAGCCCTTTCTGCCATATCAGAACACAACAAAAAGTCCTCAACCATGACAAGAACCTTTACTCAACAAATGCTAGCATTCTGATCTCTGAATTCCAGTCTCCAGAATGGTGATAAATATATTTCTGTTGTTTATAAGCTACCCAGTCTATGATATTTTATAGTTATATCCGGTTCTAGGGGACTAAAACATATATTAACAGAATCAAGGTCTCACAAGTGATTCTATAATATTTCTCCTCAAAAGGAACTCTGTTCATCTTCTTGGTAAAGAGTAATTGTTGGACAATAATTCACCTATATGTATCTATTCATCTTTTTAAATGCTTTTTTGATAGTAAACATTTTTACTATTACTATTACTAATACTTTCTCGCAAAATCAGCCCCTCCTTTAGTATATTAAATCCAGATTTGAGAACTGGTTCACAATTAGAAATTAAACTGCAAATTGCCACTTTGGAGTGGCCTCTCTAAGCCTCATCATTCATCATGGATTTTAATTGTGTAAATATAGCAATACTTTATTGGCACCATACATATCTATCCTATCACTTGGTTTTGGGCATTTCAGACTGTTTCTCGATGGCAGGGCAATCTTTCTGCCCATAATGATAACTGCATACACTTTTATTTTGATTTTTAAATGCTACTTGTTTTCTATATTTTGTAATATCCCCTTAACCCCAATAGTAACAAGATACTCAGTACTATCAAAGCATCTCTTGCCATCAGCCTACTTCTGAACTTCTCAAAAATGCTGCATTGGTACGTTCCATATTTGTTTTTGTAAATCTACTTTCCCACAGAGTATAATTAGCAAGTGGATTTTCTGAATGTATATAATCATAACATGCCCAGTTTTCCAAGGCTTATGATCTCTTTCTTCAATATTTTTCACTTAAATCCTGTCCTCTCTACTTTACTTTGTGTTAGCCATGATTTTTTTCAACATTTCAAAAGCCACTCAAGTTTAGCACTGCCTCCCAGGACTTTGCCAGGGTTTTTAATCATATATCAATGGAGAATGCTCCCATATAGATAAACTGTCTTACTCAGCTTTGTGTCCTGCCCTTCTTGATCTAAAATCTTTAAATTCCAGTCCCTTGGCTCTTTGCAAGCTCACTTGTTTCATAAATCACACAGCTTCTTTGACATATGCTGACAGTTGTGTGCTCAGTCACTCAGTTGTGTCTGACTCTTTGTGACCCCATGGACTGTACCCCACCAGGCTCCTCTGTCCATGGCATTCTCCAGGCAAGAATACTGGTATGGGTTGCCATTTCCTCCTCTAATATTGATAGCTACATCTTCTTTTACAAGAGTGAGCTCTTCCAAAGCTTGATTATGTTTTGATATAACCTACTGTCCGGGAGGAATGATAAGAGCAAACCCTGAGGCTGGAGGCAGAATTGGAGGCTGCATGCTTTCCTGCCAAGCAAAGACCACTGCATCGTTTTCAAGCATGAGGGAAGCGGTCGTTTCTAAATTCTAACAGAAAGGAGCAGATGCTTCTGCAGATCCAGAGGATTTAGGGGAGTATTGGGATTCAGATTTTCCAAATGTGTCAACTCAAATGCCCTATCCCAAATCTCAGGGTTCTACTCCTTCTCAAGCATGGCACTGACCTTGGTATAAATACTTGCTGGAGTTAAAAAAAGTCAATCTTTTCTGGGGCTCTGCCACCCTAATAATTAAGTTATGGGACTTATTCTCAGTTGTTTCCACCCTCTGGTTTCAGGAAATAATTATATTTTCATGGGGGCTTAACCTATTGCCTTTGTTGTTTAGTTGCTAAGCTGTGTCTGACTCTTTTGTAACCCCATGGACTGTAGCCCACCAGGCTCCTCTGTCCATGGGATTCCCAGGTCAGAATATTGGAGTGGGTTGCCATTTCCTTCTCCAAGGTATCTTCCTGGACCATAGATCTAACTCATGTCTCCTGCATTGCAGGCAGATTCTTTACCATTGAACGTTAAAGCCCAATTAATTCTTTTAGTTGGTGATTAATCATCATTAGACTTTCATACTTTATCTCATAAAAATTTTAAGAGTTGAACTGGTACAGCATGCCAGAAGCTGAGTACATGAACTGACATTGCAGGGTTCACTTTGCCTCCCAGGTAATTGGTTATCCAGTTGAGAGATTGCATTTTAGAGTCAGATTTCTAGATGACTCCTGGTACCAACTTTCACTGGCCAGTGACCTCAGGAGGCATGCTATAGGAAAGGTGTTTGCTTGCAGGAGGTTTATCAGGGGACTGTTCTCTGATCCCACATCTGTGAAGGTTATCTTGCATTGAAGCAAGAGGGCTGTGCTCTTATTATTAATAGACACAAACTGCCCAGCAGGCAAATTCATCTGCAAGCTCTCAGCAAGCAACACTCCAAGCAGCTGGGAAAATAAGGGGGCATCAGGCCAGTCTCCCACTAAGGTTCCTTTTGCATATGAAAGTATTTTAATATGTATTTATGTATTAATATTATGCATTAATGTGCAATAATTATTTTTAATATGGATAAAGAAGATGTAGTACATATGTATAATGGAATATTATTCAGTCATGAAAAGGAACAGATTTGAGTTGTAGTGGGGTGGATGAACCTAGAGCCTGTTATACAGAGTGAAGTAAGTCAGAAAGAGAAAAACAAATACTGTATATTAATACATATATGTATATGGAAACTAGAAAAGTAGTACTGATGAACTTATTTTCAGGGAAGGAATGGAGACATAAACATAGAGAACAACTTGTGGACACTACGGAGGAAGGAGAGGATAGGACAAATTGAGAAAGTAGCATTGACACATATACAGTATCACGTGTAAAATACAAAGCTGTTATATATAACACAGGGAGCCCTGCCTGGTGCTCAGTGACAACCTAGAAGGGGGAGATTGGGCAGGGGACTTAAAAGGGAGGAGATAAGTGTATGATTATGACTGATTCATGCTGCCATATGGCAGAAACCAGAGGAGCATTGTAAAGAAATTGTCCTCCAATTAGTAAAAGAACAATAATAAAATAAAAAACAGTAATAATAATAATAAAATACCGCATATTTGAAACTTGCAAAAAATATTAGGATAGAAGTCATTATATTTTGTAAATAATTGTCAGTTTCAAATATAAACATGATATAAAAGATGAGGTCATTAATGCTCTCTTATTTCTCCTGATTTTGCTAAATTCCCTCTTCTCATTTTCAAAATTGTTAATTATATTCATATTATTTTACTACAAAATTTGGAAAATTTATGTTCTGTTATGCCCACATTTGTCCAATAATGTTTATTTACATGAAGGGCATTGCCTTATAACCTATAATTTTACCTAGATATTTTTCAAGAAGTGCTTATGAGTTATATGGTCTTAAGTTTAATCATATTTTCTTATGTTTGTCCCTTGGCATATTGCCTGATATTCTGGAGGGTTTATATTACATTTCTGTATAATCAATTTTTTTTCTTTAGCACTTCATAAGCATTGCTCTGTGGTTTTGGCACTTAAGTTACTTTCAAGAAATGTACTGACAATCTGATTTTCCTCCTTCTCATGCTGTCTACGTTATATTCCTTGGATGGCTGAACAATAGTTTCTTCATTCTTTAATTCCAGTAATTTAGTGAAGAATGCCATGTTGCTGAATATTCCATACTAAATATAATTTTTATGATGCTTATGGTTAGTTTGATATAGGGCTCTCGTACTACTTCCTTCATCCTTTCACCTCTCCATTTTATTTATTATTATTTTATATATCCATACACTATCTTTAGATTCATTACTAACTTCAAGATGATATTCTTATACTGTAACATGAAAATTGTTTCTGTGCTATTTATCATTGTCTAATTCAGGTATACCAGTTATTCTTATCCTTGACTGTATTTTTCTTCACATGGTCATTTCTTCTTATGACTATATTTTTTCACATACTACATGCAAATATGCTAATTATTATTATGAATATACTAAATATTATTTGCATTTAAATGTGTATTTTTTACCTATTTTATGTAAAAAGATATGTAAAAATTAAATTTAAAGTAATCAATTTTTTTAGGTTAAAGTTATGTGAGTTGGCTGCTGGTTGGGTGATTTGGGTTAAGTGACCTTATTCTGCTCCTGAGACTAGTGTGAGATGGAGAATGTTCCTCTTTTCTAGTGGTGATGGCAAGAAGCCAAAGAGGGAAAGTGGAAACATGCAACGCACCTTAAATATGAAAAGCAAGTGAAAACATGCTTAAAACTGCCTATGAGTCAAAGAATAGGAAACTCATCTTTGCCTCTTTAGTGAAAGGAATTGCAAATTAAGAGTTATCAATGCAAAAAAAAAATAGAGGAGAAAAATAGAATGGGAAAGATTAGAGATCTCTTCAAGAAAATTAGAGATACCAAGGGAACATTTCATCCAGAGATGGGATCAATAAAAAACAGAAATGGTATGGACCTAACAGAAGCAGAAGATACTAAAAAGAGGTGGCAAGAATACACAGAAGAACTACATTAAAAAAATCTTCAAGACCCAGATAATCATGATGGTGTGATCACTCACACTCACCTAGAGCCAGACATCCTGGAACATGAAGTCAAGTGGGCCTGAGGAAGCATCACTATGAACAAAGCTAGTGGAGGTGATGGAATTCCAGTTGAGCTATTTCAAATCCTAGAGATGATGCTGTGGAAGTGCTGCACTCAATATGTCAGCAAATTGGAAAACTCAGCAGTGGCCACAGGACTGGAAAAGATCAGTTTTCATTCCAATCCCAAAGAAAGACAATGCCAAAGAAGGCTCAAACTACTGCAAATTGCACTCATCTCACATGCTAGGAAAGTAATGCTCAAAATTCTCCAACCCGGGCTTCAGCAATACGTGAACCACCAACTTCCAGATGTTCAACCTGGTTTTAGTAAAGGCAGAGGAACCAGAGATCAAATTGCCAACATCTGCTGGATCATCGAAAAAGCAAGAGAGTTCCAGAAAAACATCTATTTCTGCTTTATTGACTATGCCAAAGCCTTTGACTGTGTGGATCACAATAAACTGTGGAAAATTCTGAAAGAGATGGAAATACCAGACCACCTGATCTGCCTCTTCAGAAACCTGTATGCAGGTCAGGAAGCAACAGTTAGAACTGGACATGGGACAACAGACTGGAGTATGTCAAGGCTGTATATTGTCACCGTGCTTATTTAACTTATATGCAGAGTACATCATGAGAAATGCTGGGCTGGAAGAAGCACAAGCTGGAATCAAGATTGCCAGGAGGAATATCAATAACCTCAGATATGCAGATGACACCACCCTTACGGCAGAAAGAGAAGAAGAACTAAAGGGTCTCTTGATGAAAGTGAAAGAGGAGAGTGAAAAAGTTGGCTTAAAGCTCAACATTCAGAAAACTAAGATCATGGCATCTGGTCCCATCACTTCTTGGCAAATAGATGGGGAAACAGTGGAAACAGTGGCTGACTTTATTTTTGGGTCTCCAAAATGACTGCAGATGGTGATTGCAGCCATGAAATTAAGAGACGCTTACTCCTTGGAAGGAAAGTTATGACAACCTAGACAGCACATTAAAAAGCAGAGACATTACTTTGTCAACAAAGGTCCATCTAGTCAAGGCTATGGTTTTTCCAGTGGTCATGTATGGATGTGAGAGCTGGACTATAAAGAAAGCTGAGTGCCGAAGAATTGATGCTTTCGAACTGTGGTGTTGGGGAAAACTCTTGACACTCCCCTTGGACTGCAAGAAGATCCAACCAGTCCGTCCTAAAACAGATTAGTTCTGGGTGTTCATTGGAAGGACTGATGTTGAAGCTGAAACTCTAATACTTTGGCCACCTGATGCAAAGAGTTGACTCATTTGAAAAGACCTTTATGCTGGGAATGATTGAGGGCAGCAGGAGAAGCAGATGACAGAGGATGAGATGATTGGATGGCATCACGGACTCAATGCACATGGGTTTGGGTGGACTCCGGGAGTCTGTGATGGACAGGGAGGCCTGGCATGCTGTGGTTCATGCTGTCACAAAGAGTTGGACATGACTGAGCGACTGAACTGAACAGGACAAAGGGATAAGACTGGGGCTTTCCTTATACTATATTTTTGTAATTAATTCAAATTCTATTTCTTTCTGGCCTTTACAGACTCATCATTAATAATACTATTTTCCTCCAGATCACAGCTTTTCATTTAATCTTGCTTTGATCTTTTTTTGAGTCCTTAAGTTATTTCCAGTTTGAAATACAACCATATCTTCAAATAATTTGCTTATTCATTGCATTTTGCTGGGGATAGGTGGATAGGAAAGAGACTTTTACCTAATTCTGCGTGCAAGATTATAATCTCTAACAACATCCATACTATTTTCAAAATGATCTCTACTAGTATTCCTCCAATTGTCTTATGATCTGTATCTCAATTCCAAAGGGATAGTCTAAGTCTTTGCATGTACACACTCAAAGCTTATATCATGAAATAAGTGAGAACTCATAGAAATGCACTGGTGAAGGAAACAGTAACCCACTCCAGTATTACTGCCTGGAGAATCCCAGGGACAGAGGAGCCTAGGGGGTGCTGTCTGTGGGGTCGCACAGAGTCGGACACAACTGAAACAACTTAGCAGCAGCATAGTAATGCAGACAAAATATGGCTACACCCATAATTATTCATGAATAGACTTATTTTGGTAAAAATAGCAATATATTTATGATGTCTTATTAAAACTTCCCTGATGGCTCAGCTGGTAAAGAATCCACCTGCAATCCAGAAGACCTGGATTCTACCTCTGGGTTGGTAAGATCCCCTGGAAAAGGGAAAGGTTACCCACTCCAGTATTCTGGCCTGGAGAATTCCATGGACTGTATAGCCATGGGGTCGAAAAAGAGTCAGACACAACTGAGCGACTTTCACTTTATTAAAATTTAAATGCAGTTTTATATTTCCTATTTTACACACTAGTGAAAATAAATCAATTATAATCCTATGAGCTATATATAGAGGATTCTTATGTTTAAAATTTATTTTACATATGTGCTTGTGTACATATACATATATATGTGTGTGTGTACATGGAGTCACAGGCATAAGTAATATATTTGCTTACAGTTGGCTGGATTTTAACAGTGATGCAAAAAAAAAAAAGATCAAATTTAAACTCTATGCAGGGATCAGCAGTAACTTACCAATCTTAAATTTTGAATTTAGTTTAGAGGTATTGTCACTTGTGTACACAGGTAAACAAAGTTGATTGCTGTTGTTTAGATTGCACAGTTTTAAAACCTTCTGATAGTTTATGTCTATTTGAATAGCATTCAGCATTAGTAACATATTAAAATATTTAATGAGACAGAAATTGCAAAATTTTAACTTTTTATAAATTATACAGTTTTTCCATATATACTGACATTTTAGTCATTTACTTAAAAAATCATGATGTAATAGAAAAATTCTAAATTTTATGGTCATACCTATGCTCCTAGTAGTTGAGTCAGAAAATAAAGAGACTGGTATGTATCTTGTAGGTAGACACACACAGAAATCTATACCAGAAATATTCACACATATAACCAAAAAGAAATGTGCACTTTGTTGGAAGTTCAGCATGAGTTTTCAATGTCACAGTGTATCATGTTGATATGCCACTTTGAAATCTGTTTTACCTTTAGATCATCTCACAGAATAAAGGAAAAAAGTATTTTAAATCATTCACTCTTTACCAGTATTCAGTTTCAGTTATAACAAATAAATAAAATATATTTTAATATAATCATTATTATATATGTATATGTATATCTATCTGCTTTTCCCCCATTGAACCACCATAATGATCAGGGAGATTAGGTAGAATGCAATATACAATACATCTATTCATAACTATTTCAGTGCCCAGCAGTATTTATAGACTCGAGATATGAAGAATATGAAGTAAAACTCTTTTAGTTTCAATTTATTGAGTTCTTTGGAGAAATCAAATTAATTATTTATTACATTAATTTACTGTTAGCATTTACCGCAGCTATGGAGTTGGGCACAGCTTAGTGACTAAACAACAATTTACTCTTTATGCATAAAAAATAGAGGGACTGCCATTTTCCTAGCTAAGGCTGAACCCTCTCCTTGAATCTAATTCCCTCATACATTCTCAAGGACACTGCTACTAATATATTGATTCTTCTGCTCCTCAGCTACCAATTTTCTTTTTTATTATTCCTACCGTCACAGAAATAAACTGTTTCTTCCATCTTAAAAGAATCCCTGTTTTTATCCTCTGTTCCATTTATCTCCTCTTTACAGAAAATTTTCTGGAAAGATTAGAAGAGAATTGCTGGCTTCATGTTCGCCACTTCCACTGGTTTTTGTCCACAAACTCTACTGAAATCTCTCTTTCCAAAGTCACCAATGAATTTTGTGTTGGCAATATCAATGATCAAATTTTAATCATACTTTTTCTACTTAGGATTATTCCATAGAGTATAATACTCTATTTTTCTTGAAATGCTTCTTTCACCTAAATTCTTAGACAGCACTCTCAACCTTAAATTTGGGAGTGCCCCTGGACTTTTCAACATTATTCTTTTTTATTATCTAACCTCAGTCTCTAAACTATCTCATGTAGCCTGATGATTTAAATACATAAATGCTAAATCCTGGGTTTTGCATCTTCAGTCTAGTTCTCCCATGACCTCCAAGTCCAAACATCCTGTGTATGGATGTGAGAGTTGGACTGTGAAGAAAGCTGAGCGCCAAAAAATTGATGCTTTTGAACTGTGGTGTTGGAGAAGACTCTTGAGAGTTCCTTGGACTGCAGGGAGATCCAACCAGTCCATCCTAAAGGAGATCAGTCCTGGGTGTTCATTGGAAGGACTGATGCTGAAGCTGAAATTCCAATGCTTTGGCCACCTCATGCGAAGGGTTGACTCACTGGAAAAGACCCTGATGCTGGGAGGGATCAGGGGCAGGAGGAGAAGGGGACGACAGAGGATGAGATGGCTGGATGGCATCACCGACTCGATGGACATGAGTTTGAGTAAACTCGTGGGGGTGGTGATGGACAGGGAGGCCTGGAGTGCTGCGACTCATGGGGTTGCAAAGAGTCGGACATGACTGAGTGACTGAACTGAACTGAACTGAACTGACCTGAACTTGACATTTCTAATTGTATATCTGATAGTCATTGCAAACTTAGCAGGTTCAAACTTCATAGGGTAATTTTTTTTGTATGTTTCATTTATTATTGTTTATTCAGTACCTAGAAAACTACCTGGTACATAGTAATGGGCAATGGTATTTATTCAGTGAATGAATGTGTATTTTAACTGACTTAAAAACATCCAAATGATGCATACCTACGTGAAGTATTATTTTCTTTTATACTTGAACAACATTCTTAATATATCGGTCCTATTTATTTCTGTACTGGTTATTAACTTGTTTGCATAATGAAACATACCACTTATAAAATGGGGAGTACCAGATTTGCAAAGGAAGCTATATTTCTGAAATACTTTCTAATATATATTATCTTCTTCTTACTTGACAGAACTTACATATAATCTTCCTAACAATAATTTGTAAAAGCATGGTTTTAGTTTATAAGTATTTGCTGCTATTTTAATGAGGAGTGGGCATTTCAGAAATACATATCCAAAGAAATCTTTAGTTAGAAACTAAAAGTTTTGCCACTAAGTTTAATTTTTATACTGTGCAAGAGGCAATGTTTCTATAAAGAACAAACAATGAGACCAATACTATTGATGTCACATAAAGAAAGAATTTTCTGCACTGAATTTTTTTTGTTTACCATGACTTTGGTTTCTCACTATATGAAAAATGCATTCCAACTAAGTTTCAAGTATTTGCTGAATACAGAATATGGTTTTTGTGTGAAATATAGGACCCAATTTGGATTTGAGGAGTGAGTTTTGAGAGTCAACTATTACTTTATATATATACACATATATGTGTATATATACATATTTATATTTCTATTTGGTATTTGTACCTGCAGCAGAGCCAGTCAACTTAAGTTATACTTTTGAACAATAATTGGCTTTTCTCCAGTATTGTTCATAAGTTTCCCCTGCATTGTTGTTGTTCAGTTGCTCTGTTCTGTCTGACTCTGCTATCCCATGAACTGCAGCACACCAGGCTTCCCTGTTCTTCACCATCTCCTGGAGTTTGTTCACTCATTTACATTGAACCAGTGATGCCATCCAACCATCTCATCCTCTGTTGCCCACTACTCCTGCCTTCAATTTTTTCCAGCATCAGGGTCTTTTCCAGTGAATTGGATCTTTATATCTGGTGACCAAAGTATTGACCTTCAGTTTCAATATCAGTCTTTCCAACCAATATTCAGGGAAGATTTCTTTTAGAATTGACTAGTTTGATTTCCTTGCTGTCCAAAGGACTCTCAAGAATCTTCTCCATCCAGTCCCACAGTTTCAAAGCATTAATTTTTCAGTTCTCAGCCTTCTTTATGGTTCAACTCTCACATCTGTACATGACAACTGGAAAAATCATAGCTTTGACCATATGGACGTTTGGTGGCAAAGTTATGCCTCTGCTTTTTAAAACACTATCTAGATTTGTCATGTCTACTCTTCCAAGGAATAAGTGTCTTTTAATTTCACGGCTGCAGTCACCATCTGAGATGATGCTGGAGCCCAAGAAAAGAAATTCTCTCACCGCTTCCATTTTTTCCCCATCTATTTGCCATGAAGTAATGGGACCAGACACCATGAATTAGTTTTTAAATGTTGAGTCTTAAGCCAGCTTTTTCACTCTACTCTTTCAACTTCAGCAAGAGGCTCTTTAGTTCCTCCTTACCTTCTGCCATTAGGGTGTGTTATCTGCAATTTTTGAGGTTATTGATATTTCTCCCAGCAATCCTGCTTCCAGTCTGTGATTCATCCAGCCTGGTATTTCACAAGATGTACTCTGCATATGTATGGATGTGAGAGTTGGACTATAAAGAAAGCTGAGCACTGAAGAATTGATGCTTTTGAACTGTGGTGTTGAAGACTCTTGAGAGTCTCTTGAACAGTAAGGAGATCCAACCAGTCCATCCTAAAGGAAATCAGTCCTGAATATTCATTGGAAGGACTGATGCTGAAGCTGAAACTCCAATACTTTGGCCACCTGATGTGAAGAACTGATTCATTTGGAAAAACCCTGATGCCGGGAAAGATTGAAGGCAGGAGGAGAAGGGGTTGACAGAGGATGAGATGGTTGGATGGCATCACCGACTCAATGGATATGAGTTTGAGTAAATCCCCAGAGTTGGTGATGGACAGGGAGGCCTGGCATGCTGCAGTCCATGGGGTTGCAGAGTCAGACATGACTGACTGAACTGAACTGAACTCTGCATATAGGTTAACTAAGTAGGGTGACAATTTACAGCCTTAATGTACTCCTTTCCCAATTTTCAAGCAGTCTATTGTTCTATGTGTTGTTCTAACTGTTGTTTCTTGACCTGCATATAGGTTTCTCAGGAGGCTGGTAAGGTAGTCTGACATTCCCATCTCTTTAAGAATTTTCCAGTTTGTTGTAATCCATACAGTCAAAGACTTTAGCATAGTCAGTGAAGAAAAACTAGATGTTTTTCTGGAACTCTCTTGCTTCTTCTATGATCCAACAGATGTTGGCAACTTGATCTCTGTCTCCTCTGCCTTTCTAAACCCAGCTTGTACATCTGGAAGTTCTCCTTTCGTATACTATTGAAGACTAGCTTGAACATTACCTGCATTACCATTACCAGACTCAAAGGCATTTATTTACTTTCATGTTACACCCAGTCACCAGTCTCCCGCTGATATCACGACCTTCATTGCCCTCTAGGGTGTGCTAGGGCTATACTGTCCCTTCCCACCCACATCCCGCCCCATTAGTATCTTCTATGTTCTTTAACACAGGACCTTTCTAACTGATATTCTACTTTATTCCAAATAATCTAATATATGTCAAGGTTTAAGGATTTAATTGTGCTTTCTGTACACCAATATTTTACTAGGATTTCTTTGATTCAAAACCCTGAATTTTGAATGGCATTAGCTTCTTCAGGCTCAAAAGAAGACAGAATGAAAAAGAGGTATATTCAGCAGGGAAATAATTCTCTATTCAAATCATACAAATATATATATATAATGCAATCTTTTTTGTATAATACTCAAGAACCACATAAATATACTCTAGTAAAAGTTGCAGTGACTGCCTATAATCTTATTTAACTTTAAAAAATGGGTGTATACATACATATATTTTCAGTGCTAGAACATATGTTCATTATATGACTTTCAGCAGAATCAGTTATTTCCTTTTGCTGATCTGACTGGCATACTTAGTTTAGAAATATTAGAGTAGTATCTCACCCTCATTTCTGAAATAGTCTGAAGAATATTTGTTAAATAAAGCAGGGAAGATTTATGTCTGATTTTCCCTTACAAATGCAATATATTTTTATAAATTTAATAAATGGAGAGAGTATTACTTGTTCATAAAAATGACATTTAAATATTAAGTAATAAGTGACCGTCCAAAAGCCTCCATACCTACACTGAAACCAACCACCACCCAAGAGCCAATAAGTTCCAGAGCAAGACATACCATGCAAATTCTCCAGCAACGCAGAAACATAGCCCTGAACGTCAACATACAGGCTGCCCAAGGTCACACCTAACACATAGACCCATCTCAAAACTCATTACTGGGCACTCCATTGCTCTCCAAAGAGAAGAAATCAAGTTCCACGCACCAGAACACTGATGCAAGCTTCCCTAACCAGGAAACCTTGACAAGCCAATCGTCTAACCCCACCCACTGGGTAAATCCTCCACAATAAAAAGGAACCACAGACCTCCAGAATACAGAAAGCCCACTCCAGACACAGCAATCTAAACAAGATGAAAAGGCAGAGAAATACCCAACAGGTAAAGGAACATGAAAAATGCCCACCAAGTCAAACAAAAGAGGAGGAGATAGGGAATCTACCTGAAAAAGAATTTAGAATAATGATAATAAAAATGATCCAAAATCTTGAAAACAAAATGGAGTTACAGATAAATAACCTGGAAACAAAGATTGAAAAGATACAAGAAATGTTTAATAAAGACCTAGAAGAAATAAAAAAGAGTCAACTAAAAATGAATAATGCAATGAATGAGATCAAAAACACTTTGGAGGGAACCAAGAGTAGAATAATGGAGGCAGAAGATAGGATAAGTGAGGTAGAAGATAAAATGGTGGAAAGAAATGAAGCAGAGAGGAAAAAAGAAAAAAGGATCAAAAGAAATGAGGACAACCTCAGGGACCTCTGGGACAATGTGAAATGCCCCAACATTCGAATCATAGGAGTCCCAGAAGAAGAAGACAAAAAGAAAGGCCATGAGAAAATACTCGAGGAGATAATAGCTGAAAACTTCCCTAAAATGGGGAAGGAAATAGCCACCCAAGTCCAAGAAACCCAGAGAGTCCCAAACAGGATAAACCCAAGGTGAAACACCCCAAGACACATATTAATCAAATTAACAAAGATCAAACACAAAGAACAAATATTAAAAGCAGCAAGGGAGAAACAACAAATAACACACAAAGGGATTCCCATAAGGATAACAGCTGATCTATCTATAGAAACCCTCCAGGCCAGAAGGGAATGGCAGGACATACTGAAAGTAATGAAAGAGAATAACCTACAACCTAGATTACTGTATCCAGCAAGGATCTCATTCAGATATGAAGGAGAATTCAAAAGCTTTACAGACAAGCAAAAGCTGAGAGAATTCAGCACCACCAAACCAGCTCTTCAACAAATGCTAAAGGATCTTCTCTAGACAGGAAATGCAGAAAGGCTGTATAAACGTGAACCCAAAACAACAAAGTAAATGGCAACGGGACCACACCTATCAATAATTACCCTAAATGTAAATGGGCTGAATGCCCCAACCAAAAGACAAAGATTGGCTGAATGGATACAAAAACAAGACCCCTATATATGCTGTCTACAAGAGACCCACCTCAAAACAAGAGACACATACAGACTAAAAGTGAAGGGCTGGAAAAAAATATTTCATGCAAACGGAGACCAAAAGAAAGCAGGAGTCGCAATACTCATATCAGATAAAATAGACTTTCAAATAAAGGATGTGAAAAGAGAGAAAGAAGGACACTACATAATGATCAAAGGATCAACCCATTGCTAAAGTTCTTATAAAATTCCTCTTCTTATTCAAGTTGAAATCTCTTGTTAGAATTCTAGGTATTAAAATAAAAGATGCAAAAGGAAGGAATTCTATAGGTATCATAAGACAGTTCCTCAAAGTTGTTTGTGCTCAGACACTTAGGTCATTCCTAGTAGCAACTTCATAATTACCATATCCACAATTGTGGACTGATTAATTTCATATATATATGTATATGCATATATGTTTAAATATGTATTTATATACACATATCAATATTTTTGGCTTCCTATGTGGTACAATGATAAAGATTCCTTCTGCCCACACAGGAGATGCAAGAGATGTGGGTTTCATCATTGGGTCAGGAAGATCCCCTGGAGTAGAAAACGGCAGCCCATTCCAGTACTCTTGACTAGAAAATTTCATGAACAGAAGAGCCTGGTGGGCCCTAGTCCATGACGTCCCATAGAGTTGGACACAACTGATCACACATGCACATGGACATGGATACACTAATAAAATAGTATCTATAATATATATTAATATATCCATGAGTGTATTATGTGTTTATAAGTAAACATATAAGTGTGTGTATATATGTGTGTGTGGGTGTTTGTCTATAGAGAGCGGGTGGAATAAATCTTTTATACTGACCAAGGAACTACTGCTAGTTTAAACCTCTTAGGTTAGAGGAGTCAGCTATGATGGATAAGATGTACTCAGCTTCTCAGGAAAAAAAAATCTGAATTTGGAATTAATTGAAAGATTTTATTAGTCTTGATAGATATATCTTCTGTTTATCAGTTATTTCTGTCCTCCATGTCTGTCCATAACGTGGATGAAAGTACAGAACAAGATTCTAAAAAGTATACGCAAATGTATTTGCCAGCCATCCTCACACTTAACCAAATTACAATAATCATAGTGACCATTCATCTGTTCACTACCTATCAAAAATAATTTGAGAATAGATAATACATTACAACAAAGCATTAACAGCTTAAAACTTTAAAGGTATTTGACACTATTTCCAGAGAAAATGTCTTATGATTTGGGAATATCAACTACTCTGACTTATCAAGCTAAACTAATCAAAAGTAGTCACCGTTTAGAAAGTAGGGAAATCTTTGTAATTAATAGTGTATGAAAATCTGGATCATTTTAAATAACAAACTTCAGAAAGTATATACATTCTCCTTATTTTTTAGCACAGTATAAACATTTATAGCAAAGGAAAAATATACTCTTTTAAATACCCTCCTTCTATTTTTTCATTTACTTGGATCTTTAGAGTAAATAAAAGAATCAGACTATTCCTAGACTACATTCCATGTTATTAAAATGACACTCTGTTTTACATTATTTTACATTCATGCAGTAAGTAAATTTTGAATAGGTACAGAATCTGGTAAGATACTGCAGTTGGATAATTCATTACAGGGTTTTTATTAACAAGGTTCTATATTTATTTGTAAACTGAAGAGTCTAAGCCAGTGGTTTTAAATTAAAGGGGTGATTTTGTCCCCTGGGGACCTAAAAATGTTTGGAGACATTTTGGTTGTCATGACTTCCTCTAGTGGGTTGAGGCCAGGGATACTGCTCACTATCTAGCAATGCCCAGAACAACCTCACAATCAAAGAACTAACTTACATAAAAGTTCAATAGTGCTGAAATTGATAAATCATGGTCTAGGCAAATGTAAGCAGCAAGATGCAACTGAATATACCACTCCTTGTTTAAAAAAAGGGGGAGCCAGCTTTTCTCCTTAAATCAAATATGGTGATTAAGAAAAGAGTGATTTAACAATGCATTTCCCTGTCCTGAGCTAATTTATGGATAATATTAAATTCACATCAAAATTTATAATTGCTCTTTATAAAATGTATTGATACTTTATAGATGCAGTAACTAAATTTATTTAATACTCATTATTTAAAAGAGAAATACTTATTTTGTGTTCCTGGAAAAATACTAATTTAAATAAATGATGAAATTGAGAGAATGTAAAATGTGTGGAATTGACAATATAGAGATCAATAACTTACTAAATGCATTTCAGTTGAATATTGTAGACAATTCTAAACTGATATTAAAATAAAATAGAAGTGTTTGACCGAAGATAATATTTTGGTTTCAAATCTATGTAACTATCATTTCCTTAGACCAATGTTCTATCAACATTTCACTAATGGCTGACAAATGCTAAAATATCATACTAACAAATGGGCATATACAATGACACAAAATAAATATCATTAATAAAAAAATTATTCTTTCTTACATACAGTTTTGAAGTCACTGAATAGTCCTTTATGACGAAAGGTAGAGAACATATTTGTCATATACTATACCTAAATAATTAATTATAGCAATATTTAGACTTTTCAAAACTTGACTTATATTTAAGTGGCTGCAATCAGAAGCAGGTATACTTTCTCTTCAAGAAAATGTAAGGCAACATTTGCTATATATGAATAAGAATAACAAACTTCTGGTGAGCATAAAGATAAAAGCACTAACCATATCCACCAAAATAGATTTAATTATATAACTTTAATACTACTTAAAATTATTTTTAAATGAATTAAGTAGCTTTTGAAAAATAAATAAACACTATATATTTATATCTTTACTCAATGATTATAAAGTACATTCTACTAAATTAGTTCTTTTTATATATCAAGCTTTAGGAACCTAAACTTTAATATAAAGGAATACTTTTAAATAAGATTTTTAAACATCTTAGATACTAGTATTCATAAATTATTTGCTAATAAATAAATTATACTACCAAATATGAGATTTTTCCATCTCTCAATAATATTCCATGTGTTTATTTATAGTAATAAAACAAAATTCTTCAGAATTTTGTGTGTGTGTGCTTGTATTTATGTGCATGTTCCTGTGTGTGTTGAATAGTCATCTGATGAACTGGATGTGTTTGTGTGTGTGCATGTGTATATAAGTGTAAGAAGGAGTATTTGTGTGTGGGTGTGAAAACAGCTTTGCGATGGGTTCAATTTACTTGAGATGATCTTTTAGCATATAATTTTCAATGTAGTTCATAGACACTTATATGTATACTAAGAACTAATTTGATTAAATATCTTCATGACCTAATATAGAAAATAAAATCATTCCTCTTAGAGATCTTCATTTTTCTAGCATACCTTTTTTCTTTGTGGATGCTTACATTCTTCATAGCCACAATTACGTAGGCTGGATTATTTTGAAGCTAATGCATAGAGACATTATGCCACCTGAATTTCTCAACTTTAGAGATCCCTGTCTCTCAGTTTCAGTGTCATGCTTCCAACCCTATTCACTTTAAGTTTTTTTTTTTTTTTTTTCCCTTGAAGTAAAAGAAGGTATCTGAACCTTTCACTGAGTGAGGACAGCTTTTCTTCATGAAGCTGAAAGATGAAGGAAAAAGTAGTATTTTTTTTTTCTTGTTTTCAGGTCTTAGAGATAATTATTCTCAACTGATTTATTTCAAACTGATTTTTAAGTCTTTTGTATATGTTTAAACACATTCTACTGAAAATATATAGGGCAAGGGATGTTAATCTCATTTGCATCATTCGAATGGAAGATAAAATTATATGTTATTAGGAAACCTTTATATTTAATAGTATTTTATAGCTTTTTACAGAAATTGATATTGCAGGCTTAGTAATATCTATTTTTCCAAGTTAAATATTTTACAGAATGATTTTTCTCTACATAATATTCCATATATTTATTTTTACTAACAGAAGTTGTGAAGGGAAATGATTTTTAGTACCAGAATTATAAATGTATAAGAATTTCCTGGTGAATGCAAAAAGCTAGGTATTTATGAATAAAACTAAGCTAGAAAAATATTTCCAGAAGAAAAATCAACCTTTGACTTAGAGAATCACAAACTCTTACATAATTTTGGACCTTTTATTTCAGAACTATACAATGGAACTTAACAGCTGCTTGATTTCTATGTTGTAAGCAAACATTTGCATTTGATTATATGGAAACTCATACAATATATAAATACTTAAGAACACAGTTCTTAGAAGACTTGTAGCAAAATACTTTCAAAATTTTACCAGTTGCTTCCAGTAATGTGCAATTAAAATCAGATGTTTTAACCAAACCCTTTTTCACAGGTGCTATTCTTCTGCCATTGGAGTGTTGTCATTCTAATTCAAACAAGTACTGCTACACACAGTACAAACACGTACTGTGAAAACCTCACGCTCTTCCCTCCTTACAATTCTACTATTTGTATCCTGACTTTTCCAGATGCAAATTCAAAATAAAAAGGCAGTTTCTAGAAGCCAATTGATGTGAAAACCCAGGGTCTCATAAAAGGAAACTCAAAATTAACAGTTTTCCCCAGTGTCTTTTGGTACCTCCTAGCTTACACACACACACACACACACATTTACATCTATGTATCTACTATATATTTGGTGGCTCATATGGCAAAGAATCTGCCTGCAATGTGGGAGACTCAGGTTCAATCTCTGGGTTGGGAAGATCCCCTGGAGTAAAGAATGGCAACCAACTTCTTGCCTGGATAATGTCCATGGACAGAGGACCCTGGCAGGCTACAGCCCATAGGGTCGCGAAGAGTTGGAGAGGACTGAGAGTCTAACACTTTCACTTTACACATTTACTATCTATCATCTATCACAGTCAATAAGATTCTTTTCTAAATGGGTATATTTATGGTTTGAGAGACAGGTCTTCAGAATATCTTAACACACACACACACATACACACACACATATCTATGCAATGAGTACAAATTATTAGCAGGTGATTAATATTTGCTCAAAGGCCAAAAAAAAAAAAAAACTAAAATTTTTTGAAGAAGCTTCTATTCTCAAGAAATGTATACCATTCATACAATGGGAGAGAGAAGCTTTGGATAGAACAGCCATTTAAATATTTAAAGCTCAGCATATATGTATATCAAGTAAACCCAATAGAAATTTTAACAGTACTCTGCAAATTAAAAAATGTCTTTATAAAAACTATATGAATTATTCTGAGTCACATGAAGCTACATGAAGAGTCCCATTTAAAGCAAACATACTGACACACAGCTTTCTGTTCTCCTTATTTTATCTTACTAGTATTCAAAAGGAATACTTCAATTCTCCCCATTTAATAACAATATATATTTATTTTAATAACATATTTATAAAGAAAATATATAGTCATGCTAATCTGAATCTATATACTAAGAAGATTTGTTTATACTAGTAAATATTGAGTTAGATATATTTTTAAGAGAGCTGATAATCTATTTTCCAAAAATGTTTATATGAGAGTTGGAGGTATGAGACACAAAAAGGAGGTTAGGTCAATAGAAGCTATATTGGAATGCTGGAATTTCACACCTTTCTCTAAGATGAAGGGAGAATGACCAGGTATGGTATGAAGTAGAGAAAGAGAATAGTCAACTCACTTTTGCGGTGAGGGAATCCTGCCCAGCATTATGGATACTTTAACGTTCCCAATACTTCACAGTTTTAAGGGTAATATTTTTCAATTTTGCTTGTAAATCAGGCACAATTGAGGGTTTTAAAAATCACAAGTGCTTTCATAATTTTTTAAAAAGCATTCCTCACTATTGCCAGTGAATTATAAAGAGTGGCCAAAATATAGCAATAGAATTGTTGTTTAAGGTACTCTATCAAGAAAATAATATTTTTTTAAACTTAGTTTGAAAAATTAAACATTGCTTTCTTTAGTGTCTAAATCTACAAAACATTTTACAATATTTATGTCATGTGTCATAAAGATTTTTTCATCAAAAAATTGTGACTTAACCTAGAGAAATATAATAGTGTATAACCACTTAATTGCTGGCTATATGAAAAATATATTCATTTTACTCCATAATTTATTTTAAGATCTTTAATCTTTGGAATATTTCTATTCCTAGGTTCAATTAGAAGTTAGAATTTCAGATATAATTTTAAAGATATTTTATCAATTTCTTTACAGCCATCTAGTGCTGAAGGCATACTAGATAAATTGAGTGCTTTTTAAACTTTACTTCTCATTGCTTCCATTTATCTATGAAACAGTATGAAGTTTTCTTGTTCCAGATAATTGAAAGGGCATGTATCTGTATGTGAATTTACTTTACTTTCTTAACTTTTAATCCCTATACGTTATTTATACAGCATTCACATATCTATGTTTTAAAGTTTAAATTTTAGGTTGACTACAAAAATGTACTCTCCCTATTGTTCATCTCAGATGACAGTTCTTTCATTTACTCTTAAATATCAAGCCATATGAATATACGTGGCAAACATACAAAACAAAATATGAATAAAAATATTGTCCTAAGTGTAAAATCAATCACCAATCCAGCTTAATAATGATTTGTGCTCCTTCTAGTTTTCCATTCTTAGAGAACTAAAGCTATCTCTTCAGTAAATCTTGGGCTTCCCTGATGACTCAGCTGGTAAAGAATCTGCCTGCAATGAGGGAGACCTGGGTTCAATCCCTGGGTTGGTAAGGTTCCCTGGAGAAATCTGAGAACTAAGCATGATTTTTATTGAGATGTAAAACATGTGTTTAGGGAAAACAGAATGGAATATATTCACTGGATTAAATTAAATGAAAACCTGCTTCTTGAATTTATGGATCCTTGAGGCCAGTGGTGTGCCAAGGAGCAAACTGCAGCAGTGGTCTGCCTCAAGATCCGATAGGAGGAGGTGCACTGTCCACAATGTATAAGTAATAATGAAACAGACTAAAATTCAGCCCCCTGCTTATTATTCTGCTGATGCTGCTAGTCGCTTCAGTCATGTCCGACTCTGTGCAACCCCGTAGACGTCAGCCCATCAGGCTCCGCAGTCCCTGAGATTCTCCAGGCAAGAACACTGGAGTGGGTTGCCATTTCCTTCTCCAATGCATGAAAGTAAAAAGTGAAAGTGAAGTTGCTCAGTCGTGTCTGTCTCTTCTCGACCCCATGGACTGCAGCCTACCAGGCTCCTCTGTCCATGGGATTTTCCAGGCAAGAGTACTGGAGTGAGTTGCCATTGCCTTCTCTGGCTTATTATTCTATGCATCAACAATTCAAAATAATGATAATAGTGAAATTTTTCATTGCTTACATTTCTTTTCTGAACATTATTATTGATCATTTTATTTCATAACTATTACTTAAAATAATTTTATAATCTATGGAGGGGAAAGTGTGAAAAGTATTTTGCTAGTCAGGAAAGGCAGCTTATGAGCTTTGTTTCCTTTCATTTGTTCACACAAATTCCCAATTACCTATCTTGAATTTTCTACCCATCAAAACCCAGAGTTTCTAAGTTTGAATGTCTCCTCACATTTAAAACATCCTCTAACTTGGTTAATGCACTGGGCTCTCTTGTTCACCTAAATACAGATGCCATTTTTGGATAGTATCGCTCATTCTCTATTTGTATAATATATCTTGTCTTAGTTATGTTTGTATCAGTCTTGTTTCACCATAACTGCAAACCATGACTGAACAGGATTATATAAATCACAATCTCTGTAATGCATTGGGATGTTAATTTAACAAGTGTTTACTGAGAAAATTGTGTGTTGCAGAGTTTTCGTGTTAAAAAGACAAAAATAAAATTTCTGTACAGAAAACTTAAGTAACAGTGCTGGAAATACCAAATATTATGAGACATACTCCAAATACTTTGCTTCGTGTCCTTTCCCCAACTCTGGAAGGTAGCCAGCAGTGTACCATGTTTGAAAGTTAGACAATGCAAAGAAATGACTGTATTACTTGTCCATGGTGTCATACCAGACAAGCATGAGTAATGCAAACATTATGTCCACCATGCAAGTAAAGGACATAATAAGCAAGCAACCCAGCTTCTATCCTAGATACATATTATTGCAATAGCTAAAGTAGTGATATATGTGGAGAAACAAAATGTATTTTTTCTATAGCTGAGCATATAGCACTTATTTGCATTTGAGGAAATATTTTGAACATGACTCACTTGAAATAAATGAAACATAGTCTTATCTTTATTATTTAGTCCCTAAATTATCTTCTGTGATTTTCAGAATGTTAGAATTTTTTTCGTTTTTTGAAATAAGACAATGTTTAATATAGAGATTCCTTGGAAATGTATATTTGAATGCCTGATTTCTTTGAACTCTAATTGAGAGAGACTTGTTTTCTCTTTAAAAATAAGAGGATTACTATTGGCTTACTGTTTTAAAGTGTGCTAGGTTACTAATTCTTTGAATAATTAAGAAAACTTTATAAAATGTTTTAAAGAAAGATTAAATCAATATAAATGGAAAAAAAATCATAGGTATTTAAGTTGCCTTTGCATGTCTTCACTTGTGCTTCCTGCTAAATGATGTTTTACAGAGTTTAAAAGTTCTGAAAATACAGTTGCTGAAGGAACACAGAGAATAGAACATCCTCAAACATGAATGGTTGGACTCCATGCCTGAAAATATATATGAATTTAATTGGATTCAAATCAAGCCACAGTACAACATAAACTTTTTTTTATTAAATACCTTTAGAAATGCGCTAAGCATATATACTTAGCTTCTTTAAAATACCATTGGCATAAATAAAAATTCTTTTAATATCACATTAAAATATGATATATTTCATCAGGAAAATTGTGGATTTCTAACTATTCCATTTTAAAGCGTTGTCTACATAGTCTCCTCTAATATAAAAGTGATTTCAACCAGACGTAGAGAACAGAGAGAAAATGCATTAGACTTTTAAATCAATATGACTTTTTTCTGAAAAATGAATTTTTTTTAGTTTCCTTTCAAATGCATAGAAAAGTAACTCATAAATCCTTGTTGTTAATATTAAATAGAATTTTGACTATAGTTTCTATTAAACAATTTAGATCTTAATATTTTTGCTGTCAAAACTTTGGAACTCTTGGGTTCTATACATTTTAAGATTTTTCAACTATTAAAGCACCCAGAAATGTGAAGTTGAACATATCAAAATCATGTCCTTTTTTTTTTTTTTTGCCAAAAAATGCTATCCTGATGGGAGCACACTTTCACATTCAGTGAACAAGGATAAGTATGTATATCCATTCCAGAGACTGTGTCAGCCAAATTGTGTTTCTCAACACAAACAAACTTTGTACTACTGAAGAGTATATGAGTCCTAATGTTCTTAATTATAATAAATTCATTTTTATTTACATATCAAGGAAACAATTTACACTGAATAAAATATTTTTTCCTAAATGTTAGTAATAAAAACTTATTTTGATATTCAGAAGTCATCTATATCAAGTATTTTAAAAGCATTCTTAGGGAATCTTTTCACAAAATATTATTAGCAAAATTTATTGTCAAATATCTTAGCTGTTCTATCAGATTGTATTTCACTGAGTCAAGTAGCAAAGAAAGAGCCAGAGATGGAAAAAAAGAAATGAGGAGGAGGAGCACTAAATATTCTAAATGAGAAAGAAAGAAAATGAAGCTACTCAGTCGTGTCCGACTCTTTGCAATCCCATGGACTGTAGCCTACCAGGTTCCTCCATCCATGGGATTTTCCAGGCAAGAACACTGGAGTGGGTTGCCATTCTCCAGCAGATCTTCCCAACTCAGGGATTGAATCCAGGTCTCCCACATTGTAGGCAAACACTTTACCATCTGAGCCATCAGGGAAGTCATTCTGAAGGAGATATTTGCTTAAAGTTCTAGTCTCCTTTGTTATTAAAAACAAGAATGAAGAATAATGTTCTAAGTCTTTCCGAACTCTAATTAGCATACTTGCTAACACAGTCTTCTCAGCTGGGGTCATGCAAACGCTGTTGGTTGGTTGTTGTTTAGTCACTAAATCCTGTCCTACTCTTTTGCAACCCCCTGGACTGTAGCCCACCAGGTTCCTCTGTCTATGGGATTTCCCAGGCAAGAATACTGGAGTGGGTTGTCATTTCATTCTCCAGAGGATCTTCCTGATCTGGGGATCAAACTCTCTTCTCCTGAATTGGCAGGTGGATTCTTTACCACTGAGGCAACAGAGAAGCTAGAGAGACCATAATTAATTTCTTAAAAATTATTTATTGTGTGACATTCCATATAATTCATGTTAAACTATTCATTCTTCAAAATTATATAGTCACATTGTCTGAGTTAAAAATATGTTGAAATGTATGTCTGGGCACATACACAGCATGCTCTAATTTTTATAAATGTGCATTTTAAAAGAAAATGTTGAATAACTAATAAAAAGTGGAATTTACCAAATTTTGATTGCTAAGGTTTGTATTGTTAATCTTTCTGATTGCTAATATTTGTATTGCTAATATTGTTGGATGGCATCATCATGAGCTCAATGGACATGAGTTTGAGCAAACTCCGGGCAATAGTGAAGGACAGGGAAGCCTGGTGTGCTGCAATCCATGGGGTCACAAAGAGTTGGACAGGACAGAAGAACAACAACATTTGTAATTACCTTAAACTTAAATGACCTTCTGTCTATATTTAAACCTTATATTCTTATATTCCTAGTCATGTTGCTTTCTAGAGACAGACAATACACATCACTATAATTCGTCTCTCACCACTGAGAGTTTCACATTAGCATTTCAGTTTACCACTTAACTAAAAAAAAAAAAAAATTTTTTTTTTTTAAATTTTCTTGAATCCAGCAGATTTCTATCTACACAGAAAAGAACTAAGAAAGCTTGATGGGAAATGTACTGTTTCCTGTCATCAAGGAACCACTGAAGCAACCTGAATTTAATGGGACAAAATTCTGGAGAAAGTGGCACCATAGAAAAACGAGTTGACATTCTGCAGTGGCCTTTTCCCATAGGGCATTTGCTGACTCTGAGAGCAAATTAAGAAGGTGAAGATCCAGGCAAAAGTTCTGGACAGAACATACCTATAAAGATTCAGAGAAACTAGTAATGCATGCAGCTGTCCATGCATGCACAGTCACCAAGAAATTGAATCTTTTCTTTTAATTACTCAAAGGTTACACCTAATTTTAATTCATTTAATTGGTCATATTTCTAAATATGGTTATGGTTATGTGGGATAATGTCCCTTAATAATACATTTAATACATGTTTTAATTCCTTCCAAATTACTTCCTCAGTGTAGATTACCAGGTCATATTTGTTTCCAAGGGATTTTAAATTACCACATAACTTCTTTGATTATCAGTTTTCTTGACAGAAAAGTAAAAATTCCAATGTTAGTGAAATATTTTATAAACAACTCTATGCAACTGAACGTTATCATTATTATTGGTAGTATTACTATTGAGAGAGGAGTACATTTTATAGGTACATCTCTAGCCAGGTGAACAAACAAGTGAATTTTTAATTAGCCATATATTTTGAATACTTCTTATTTACTTGTATCTATCAAATAATATATCTTAAAGAAACTAAAATTCAGTTTGCCAAATACAGATCACAATTAATGATTATTGTGTTAATGATAAAAAAATTCAAAGTAGCCTTTCACTAAAATAGAATACTTTTGATTCACTCTTATAGCATGGTAATACTGGTTGAGTGGGATTATATGAAACTGAGTCCCTGAATGAAAGCTTGATTTGACAGGATGATTAACAGAAACAAATTAGGTAGGTAGGATTAGAATACTCTGTCCTTTCCAGCCAAGTGTATGGCAGAAACCAAGTAAAAAGTCACCTTGCAATTCCATAGTTTCCCTGGTAGTTCAGCTGGTAAAGAATCTGTAATGTGGAAGACCTGGGTTTGATCCCTGGGTTGGGAAGATCCCCTAGAGAAGGGAACAGCTACCCACTCCAGTATTCTGGAGAGAAAACCATGGGCTCTGTAGATCATGGAGTCACAAAGTCAGACACACTGATCAACTTCTCATCACTTCCAATTCCAAATGGCAAGACTATGACACAAAAGTGAAATTATAAGATCATACGGGCAGGTAAACAGAATAGCATTAGAATCCAGTAACAGTCAAATGGAAATATCCATGAATATTATAGTTAAAGGGATTTCACCTGTGCCATTATCTTCAATACCTCCACCATAGTTTGGCCTTAGGTCAAGTGACAGGGAGGGAACACAGCCCTACACATCAACAGAAAATTGGATTAAAGATTTACTGAGCATGGCCCTGCCCATCACAAGACCCAGTTTTCCCTTCAGTCAGTTTCTCCCATCAGGTAGCTTCCATAACCCTCTTATCCTTATCCATCAGAGGGCAGACAGAATGAAAACCACAATCACAGAACTAACCAAACTAATCACATGGACCACAGCCTTTTCTAACTCATTGAAACTATGAGCCATGCTGTGTAGGTCCACCCAAGATGGACGGGACATGGTGGAGACATCTGACAAAACTTGGTACACTGGAGAAGGGAATGGAAAACCACTTCAGTATTCTTGCCTTGAGAACCCCATGAACAGTATGAAAAAGCAAACAGTTAGGACACTGAAAGATGAACTCCCCAGGTCAGTAGGTGTCCAATATGCTACTGGAGATCAGTGGAGAAATAATTCCAGAAAGAATGAAAGGATGCAGCCAAAGAAAAACACACCCAGTTGTGGATGTGACTGGTGATCAAAGTAAAGTCTGATGCTGTAAAGAGCAATATTGCATAAGAACCTGGAATGTTAGGTCCATGAATCAAGGTAAATTAGAGGGGGGGAAACATGAGATGACAAGAATGAACATCGACATTCTAGGAATCAGTGAACTAAAATGGACTGGAATGATTGAATTTAACTCAGATGATCATTATATCTACTACTGTAGGCAAGAAACCTTTAGAATAAATGGAGTAGCCATCATAGTCAACAAAAGAGTCTGTAATGAAGTACTTGGATGCAATCTCAAAAACGACAGAATGATCTTTTACAAGGAAAACCATTCAATATCACAATAATCGAAGCCCTGACCAGTAACGCAGGAGAAGCTGAACGGTTCTATGAAGACCTATAAGACCTTCTAGATCTAACATCCAAAATATGTCCATACAGGGGACTGGAATGCAAAAATAGGAAGTCAAGAAACACCTGGAGAAACAGGCAAATTTGGCCTTGGAGTATAAAACGAAGCAGGGCAAGGCTACTCTGCCAAGAGAGCGCACTGGTCATAGCAAACAACCTCTTCCAACAACACAAGAGAAGACTCTACACATGGACATCACCAGACCTAAGTCAGATTTATTATATTCTTTGCAGGCAAAGATGGAGAGGCTCTATACAGTCAGCAGTCAGCAGAAGCAAGATGGAGAGCTGACTGTGGCTCAGATCATGAACTCTTTATTGCCAAATTCAGATTGAAATTAAAGAAAGTGGGGAAAACCACTAGACCATTCAGGTATGACCTAAATCAAATCCCTTATGATTATACAGTGGACGTGACAAATAGATTCAAGGGATTAGATCTAATAGAGTGCCTGAAGAACTATGGATGGAACTCTGTGACACTGAACAGGAGGCAGTGATCAAGATCATCCCCAAGAAAAAGAATACAAAAAGGCAAAATGGTTGTCTGAGGAGGCCTTACAAATAGGTAAGAAAAGAAGACAAGCTAAAGGCAAATGAAAAAAAGAAAAATATACCCATTTGAATGCAGAGTTCCAAAGAATAGCACAGAGAGATAAGACAGCCTTTCTCAGTGATCAATGCAAAGAAACAGAGGAAAACAATAGAATGGGAAAGACTAGAGGTCTCTTCAAGAATATTAGAGATAACAAAGGAACATTTCATGCAAAGATGGGCACAATAAAGGACAGAAATGGTATGGACCTAGCCAAAGCAGAAGATATTAAGAAGAGGTGACAAAAATACATAGAAGAATTATACAAAAAGATCTTCATGACCCAGATAACCACAATGGCGTGGTCGCTCACCTAAAGCCAGACATCCTGGAATGCAAAATCAAGTGGCCTTAGGAAAAATCACTACGTACAAAACAAGTGGAGGTGATGGAGTCCCATTGAGCTATTTCAAATCCTAAAAGATGATGCTGTGAATGTGCTGCACTCATTATGCCAGCAAATTTGGAAAATTCAGCAGTGGCCACAGGACTGGAAAAGGTCAGTTTTCATTCCAATCCCAAAGAAACGCAATGCCAAAGAAGGTTCAAACTGCCAACAATTGCACTCATCTCACAAGCTAGCAAAGACATGCTCCAAATTCTCCAAGCTAGGCTTCAACAGTACATGAACTGTGAACTTACAGATGTTCAAGCTGGATTTAGAAGAGGCAGAGGAACCAGAGATCAAATTGCCAACATCCATTGGATCATCGAAAAAGCAAGAGTTCAATAAGAACATCTACTTCTGCTTTATTGACTATGCCAAAGCCTTTGACTGTGTGGATCACAGCAAACTGTGGAAAGTTCTTCAAGAGATGGGAAACCAGACCACCTGACCTGCCTCTTGAGAAACCTGTATGCAGGTCAAGAAGCAACAGTTAGAAATGGGCATGGAACAACAGTCTGGTTCCAAATCAGGAAAGGAGTACATCAAGGCTGCATATTGTCACCCTGCTTACTTAACTTATATGCAGAGTACATGATGTGAAATGCCAGGCTGGATGAAACACAAACTGGAATCAAGAGTGCCTAGAGAAATATCAATAACCTCAGATACACAGATGACACCACACTTGTGGCAAAAATGAATAACTAAAGAGCCTCTTGATTAAAGTGAAAGAAAGCGAAAATGCTGGCTTAACACTCAACATTCAGAAAACTAAGATCATGGCATCTAGTCCAAACACTTCATGGCAAATAGATGAGGAAACAATGGAAACAGTGACAGACTTTATTTGGGGGGGGGCTCCAAAATTACTGCAGATGGTGACTGAAGCCATAAAATTAAAAGATGCTGCTCCCTGAATGAAAAGCTATGATAAACTTAGACAGCATATTAAAAAGTAGACATTACTTTGTCAATAAAGGTTCATCTAGTCAAAGCTATGGTTTTTCCAAGAGTCTTGTATGAATGTGAGAGGTGAACTATAAAGAAAGCTGAGTGCCGAAGAATTGATGCATTTGAACTGTGGTGTTGGAGAAGACTCTTGAGAGTCCCTTGGACTGCAAGGAGATAGAACCAGTCCATCCTAAAGGAAATCAGTCCTGACTATTCATTGGAAGGACTGGTGATAAAGCTGAAACTGCAATACTTTGGCCACCTGATGTGAAGAACTGACTCATTTGAAAATTCCCTGAAGCTGGGCGAGACTGAAGGCAGGAAGAGACAGGGCTGACAGAGGATGAGATGGTTGGACGGCATAACAGATTCAATGGACATGAGTCTGAATAAACTCCTTGATTTGGTGATGGACAGGGAAGCCTGGCAAGCTGCAGTCCATGGGGTTACAAAGAGTCGGACACGACTGAGCGACTGAACTGAACTGATTCATCAGCTAAGTTGTGTAAGAAATAATTTTAAGCTCGCTTTTATACACTTTTATAATTAAATTTAACTTAACTGTAATAGTGAATATATTCCTTTAAAATAAGAAGCAATAAATATTATAAATATTTTAATATTTATTAGGTTATTACAACCAAAATTTATTAATTGTATACAAAGTTTGCTAAGCATAATTTCTTATTATAAAAAAATACAAAGGGAACAGATTCTGATATTATTATTAAAGATTTTTTTTTCCTTCTTGAGTTAATTAGCTATCAGGATTTTGAAAAATAAACATCTATCTTTATGTGTATAGAATGCTAATAATTAATTTAATCAATAACTACAGAATTATATAGAAAGTTTATAACTAATTAACTGTTTATAGGAAGACTCATATTACCAAATAGGTGGTGTAGCTATGAATGTGGAAGTCAGCAATGTGAATGTAGATTCAGGAACAAATTTAAGAATAATTGTCATCCAAACTTATTAAATTAAATTATTCTTCACACACAAAAAAATGTTCTGAATAAAAGGTCCTGAATTCAAGCCTGAATTAAGAAATGTACCATATTATTATGCAGATTTTAAAAACCTTCCCAATACTATAAGTACTTGCAAAATCTTGTCTGGATGTCAATTTTTGGTGACAGTTTTCAGCTTTAGCATTCAGACAAGTTTGCCAGTGTTCCAACAATTTTACTGTGCAGAATCATACAGAAATGAAATATGTTTCCAAAATTATTCTAGGTCTCAAACAATTGGGAAGAGTTAAGGTAAAGATCAATAAAAGTCAAACATAGCCTGACAGACAAAATATATAGAAATAAAGATTTGGAAGGGACATAACAAAACAGAGAGGACTCATTGCTGAGCTTTTTTATTTCTTAGAAAAAGGAAACTGCAATGAAAATTTCCAAAAAATATTCTTCCTTAAGATATGAATTTTATTTTAACTATACTTCTTTAACAGCTTAGTAGTCTACATTTGCTTTATATTTAGGAACATAAACAATCTGTCATAATATGTACACAGATGAGGAAAACATCACAATGTCATTAAGTGGGTGGGATAATTAAAAAAACAATTTTATATTTAATTTTCATGTTTCAGTTGACTGGAAATTCACAGAAAATCTACAAAAAAGCAATACATTTGTGGGAAATAAGTCCCATCTGTAACTATTAAAGATAACAGAAGTATTAACTCCATAAAGCCAAACTATGTGTGAGTGCATGCTAAACTGCTTCATTCATGTCCGACTCTTTGCAACCCCATGAACCACAGCCAGCCAGACTCCTCTGTCCATGTGATTCTTCAGGCAGGAACACTGGAGTGGGTGCCAGTCTCTCCCGCCAGGGGTTCTTCCTGAGCCAAGGATTGAACCCGTTTCCCTTATGTCTCCTGCATTGTCAGGTGGATTCTTTACCACTAGCGCCACCTGAGAAGCTCAAAGTGTAACTATTAAGAAAAAGGTTGTGACTCACAATGTTAGAGACAATAGTTTGAAATATCCTTACAACTGACCAATTGATTTGAGTGAGATGGATTAGCTTTGTCAAAAATTTCATTTATTTATTTGATGCTTTTGAACTGTGTTGTTGGAGAAGACTATTGAGAGTCCCTTGGACTGAAAGGAGATCAAATCAGTCAATCCTAAAGGAAATCAGTCCTGAATATTCATTTGAAGGGCTGATGCTGAAACTGAAACTCCAATATTTTGGCCACCTGATGAGAAGAACTGACTCACAGAAAAGATCCTGAGGCTGGGCAAGATTGAAGGCAGGAGGAGAAGGGGATGGCAGAGGATGAGATGGTTGGATGGCATCACCTTCTTGATGAACATGAATTTAAACAGTCTCTGGGAATTGATGATGGACTGGGAAGCCTGACGTGTTGCAATCCATGAGGTCGCAAAGAGTCGGACACAACTGAGCGATTGAACTGAACTGAAATTATTTCATTAAACTGAATAAACTATGGTATGCAGCCTAAATCCATGATATTTTTGTACATTAGGCAGTATTTTCCTACTAAGAAAGGTTTTACTTTTCTCTCAAAACACATATGAAGGTAGAAATCATCCATGAAGTCTTCTGAAAAGGTTTGTTTGAAATTGTATAGTATATATATTTTTTATTCTATGAGGGAAATATAACTTCAAATTTTAAGAATTAAAAGACTCTTTTTAGAAGTAATTTTACTAAAAAAAGAATGCAAATTACCTTTGAACTATACAATGTTATTTCCTATACTCTCAATCCTGGCTAGTACTGTTATACAAGATATCATTTCCCAAAATAATATGGCCCATGTATGGCTCTAGATCTTACATTTAACTAAGCTCTGAAGTGAAGTGTTAGTAGCTCAGTCGTGTCCAACTCTGTTTCGACCCTATAGACCATAGCCTGCCAGGCTCCTCTGTCCATGGAATTCTCCAGGCAGGAATACTGGAGAGGGTTGCCATTTCCTTCTCCAGGAGATCTTCCCAACTCAGGGATTAGACCCAGGTCTCCTGTGTTGGAGGCAGATTCTCTACCACTGAGCCACCTGAGAAGCTCTAACCAAGCTCTGCTTGGTTCTAATTAAGAGCCTTGTATTACTATGTTCAACTGCTTCATATATGTGCTTAAGTTATTTTGAATGTATCACATTATAGTCATTACAAAGCATATTTATTCCTTTTATTTCCCAATGACAAATTATAGTCATTACAATAATGGCTAAGCATGTATTTCTTTTTAAATTTTGTTTTGCTATGTAAAAACAAGTATTTCCTTATATGAAAAATTTTAACACATATAATTAATTATATGTAATACTTATAACATGTTCAGCAACATTTTACTCTAATGAAAATGTCATTATTAAAATGCAATTTAAAATGTAACCATCAGGCCAGTCTGAAATGTTTTGTGGTCCTAAGTTATGCTAAATTATTATATGCGTATTCACTGAAGGCCCAAAAAGCAGCCATATGCTGGTAAATAAGTATCTCAGATTTGTATTTCAACTTGCATTGATGGCACTATATTTTAAATATTATGCTTCTCACAAATCAAAAGTTGATTAGAGTAATTTCCAGTTACTAGCCTAATATATTTGAGTAATATCGTTCAAATTTTAACATCATGCACAGGATCACTAATTTATATATGGTTTGCAAGTATTTTAAATAGAATTCAAAAAGAAGTTATGGAGAAAACACCATTTCACCAAGAATTTTACCATGTGTTATAGAGAAATGCTAACATTCTGTGCGGGAAGGGGTGTTGGGCAAGGTAGAGAGAAAGAGAAAGTGTAGGAATAAAGTAGTGCATGTATAGATTTAGTACTGAATATGAAATGTTATAAATATTTAAATTTTATGTATTGCATTACTATTTGAATATTTTTATCACAGGTACATGTTAATTTTACAAAAAAAAATAAATTTTCTTGGCCATTTCATTAACTCAGTAAATGAATTTGTTAGTATGTGTAAACATCACACGTACAAGATACAGCTTTATAATGGCCACTTTATCATTACTACCTGAAGCTACATGGTATACATTGCTGGTCTAGCAGTTAGAATGAGAAACAAGGAAATGGGAAATGTAAAAAGAAGAAATAGAAAAATCACACACACACACTTCTTAAAGATGAAGATCTTTCTTCTCTCTTTTCCATTGTGATTTGGTAAGACAGGAGACCCTGTAAGCTCAGATCATTTGAATACATAAGCCAAGAAGACACTTCATATCCTTAAAACAGAAGCCTTCAGGGTCTATTCTGTGGTTTCCATTTGTTCTTCCAACCTGATTCTAGGTAAAAGAGCCTTGAACCCAAACTACTTGCTGTTCAGATTCTGGAATTGAGTGTAGAATGTCATGCTCCAGTGGAGGGCAGCTTGATTATCCTAATCCAATCCATGTCTTCATTAGTGAGGACTACAAAGAGACATTTTTACATACACATGAATCCAGGATATCCATAGACATAGGGACATGGAATTATTTTTTTCATTCAAAATGCAAAGACTAGTGACACTCCTCATATGGTATTCAGTTATCTAGTTCTGGGAAAAGAAATGTATAGTAGAGAAAGTTTCCCATTTGTATTATACTAATATCATTGCATGCACACATGAGTGTACACACACACCCATGCACTCACGGAGCACATCTCTGTAGAGCACACACATAATATTATAAAGTTGAAGATTTATTTTTAATGCATCTAAAGCATATTGATGTTAGATTAGATAACTCTATATTGTCACTGCTACAATTCTACCAAAATTGATAAAGTATCTGTTTCTGTTTTGGTCAGAAATGTCCTGATACCAAAGCAACTTGATCTGTTTTGGCACAGCTTTATTTGTTAGAAATATTTTGACATACCTATTTTTTGTACTAGTCTGTTCACTTGCTGTGTGTGTGTGTGTTCATTGCTCAGTCCTGTCAGACTCTTTGTGACCCCATGGACTGTAGCCCACCAGGCTCATCTGTCTGAATTCTCCAGGCAAGAATACTAGAGTGGGTAGCCATTCCCTTCTCTAGGGGATCTTCCCAACCCAGGGACCAAACTCATGTCTCCTGCACTGGTAGATGGATTCTTACCACTGAGCCATCAGGGAACCCCAATCTGTTCACACCAGAATCAAATCACACAAAATAAATCTAAGATTTACTTTTCATAAAATTCCCCAAGAGATGCAGTGATTTGTGATCTATTTAAATATAAAAATATTAAATTTAAACATGCATTTTATCCCTCATTTTTAAAAATGCTAGCAACATAATTTTTATTTTTAATTCCTTTAAATTCAGGATATTTTTATACTTTATATGGCACTCTACATATCATTATTTCTCTTACTATAAAACATGGTTGAATTTTATGCTTGAAAATGTTAGCAAGATACTCATACACACACAAATTGTGCACAAAAGCTTTTGCATTTCACTTAAAATTGAACAGGTGCCACTTACAGTGAAACATTAAGTACAGCAACAGAAAGCATGAATAGTGTGTTTTAATAGAGTAGATATGGTCTACATATATATTGTTACATAAACTGCCCCCAAATTTAGAGGCTAAGGCAACAATTTTATTATATTTAATGCTGATTATGGCTAGACTCATTTTCATTAGAAGGACTGATGCTGAAGCTGAAGCTCCAATACTTTTGGCCACCTGATGTAAAGAACTGACTAATTGGAAAAGACCCTGATGCTGAGAAAGATTGAAGGCAGGAGAGAAGGGGACAATAGAGATGAGATGGTTGGATGGCATCACGGATTCAATGGACATGAGTTTGAGCAAAGTTCCAGGAGTCGGTGATGAATAGGGAAGCATGGCCTGCTGCAGTCCATGGGGTCACCAAGTGTCAGACACCACTGAGCAACTGAATTGAACTGCCGGCTAAACTCAGCAGGGGTCAGTTGTGAGTTTTTTTTGTTTTTTTTTTTTTGCTCTCTGTGGCATTGACTAAAGACATTCACTGGTAATCAGCTGGCAGATGGACTAGCCTGATAAGTTCAAAACTGCTCACCTTACTTCTCTGAAACCTTATCAGAGAAGACAGGAAAGTTCAATTAGTTAGTATTCTCCTATCAGAGTGCTTACATGCGAAATTTTCAGCATAGTAAACGCAAGATTCCTGGGTCTCTTACATGGTTGCCCAGGGCTCCCAAAGAGAGTGTTTCAATAATTATTGCTCTGTTAAATCCTGAGCTTGGAAACTGGTACAGAATCACTTCTTTCCCAGAAGAGCTCAAGTCTGCTGCCCAAGGGAGGGAGGGATGTAAAGTCTTAGATGTTTGGTCCCACTCTGATGGCTCCCATAAAACTGAAAGTGAAGTAGCTCAGTTGTGTCCGACTCTTTGCGACCCCGTGAACTGTAACCTACCAGGCTCCATCCTCCATGGAATTCTCTAGGCAAGAGTACTGGAGTGGGTTGCCATTTCCTTCTAGGATCTTCCCGACGGAGGGATCGAACCCTGGTCTCCCTCATTGCAGGCAGACGCTTTAACCTCTGAGCCACTGTAGCTTTCCACCAAGTTGCTTAAGCCTTTGTGGGGCCTGGATCATACTTTCGCTTCTTTCCCTGCCCATTTCATCTTTCTCCTTTTTCCTTTCACAGGTATGAATATTGAGCAAACATCTTCCATCTCCCTACGAAGTATCTGTTTCCAGAGATCTTAACCTGCAGGAAGGACCAACTTACACATTGGAGCTCTTTTCTAGCAACAAAAAACTGGGAATGATAATATTAAGTAAAGTTATTTGTCAGTGCCATAAAAATCTAGAAGGTATCAATTACCAATTCTTGAATACTCCAGATATTTTACATAAAATTTTTTAAAATTTAATCAGTTGTGTCAGAAAAGTCATAAATAAACTGAGAGGCATTTTCAGTGTTGGATTAATTGATGCCAAGTTATAAAGATGGTAATTAACATCTAAAATATATGAAAATAAGTCCAAGTAAGGAAGTATGGGGGAAAGATGATATTTTTATCAAGAATAAATGATATTTTTTATGATATCATTTAAAAATAAATGATATTTTTATCAATAATTTTGCTCAAGAAATATGGAAAGCATAATAACAATTCTAAAAAAATAATCTTCTGGTTTGTGAAAACTTTTATTTATTATTCTATAAAACCATTTCTGGATATGTATTCCCAGGAAAACTCATATAAAGTTCATAAGCAGATATATAGAAAGATTCTTCTCATATTATATTTGCAAAGACAGGGAGCTAGAGGCAATGTATGTGTCGTTACTAGGAAAATAGGCAAGAGGAATAAGGCTACCTCATACACTGGAATAACTTGTGGCTGTCAGAATTAATGAAGTAAACATACACATAGCAACTTGGATGTGTCTTACAATGTATGGTGATTGATATAAAAGTAAGGAACAGAATGAAATCTTAAATACAATTTATAACTTAAAAATACATACATAAACATATTCTTTAAAATGAATATATATGCAAAGACTTAATTAAAACACAAAAAAGTGTAAACCCATCAGCAGTAAAATTGCCCAGGGATGGGAAATATGAGAAATATGAGAGGGTTTGCTTTGTTCATTGTGATTGCAATGAACAGAGTGCAAGTAATTAAATCTTATCAAAATACAAATCTAGTATACCCACCAGCCAACAAAGTCACACAAACTATTTTTTTTTTAACTGGAAAATATAGAAAAGGAAAATGATATTCTGGATCAATCCCATTTAAATGTTTAGAATTCTATTCACTGAAATTATTTTGGCAAAGGGATTAATTCATGTCACCAAAACCTGATTAAGGAGATGATATTTGCCATTCATCTTACTTTTGCTCTTGAATCTTTTTTTTTTTTTAACATTTGAGCCATTTTTAGAATGTATTTTTAATATGTTAGTTTTCAGGTAAACACTCAGGCATGAAATTGAATCATGTTTTCCTCCAGAATTTATTCTCTGTACCACTAACTGTGCTTCTGTCAACACTGGTACAACAATATTGGTTACAAAAAGGAACTGTGAGATTAGGAAACTTGAAAGATTTAAAACATAAACAAAAGTAATATTATTTTAAAAATATAGCGTTGAAGAAATACAGTACTTTTTTTCTGAAAAAAAGTAGTTTAAATAAATGAGCAAATGTATAAAATATTTTAAAAGTTGTAATGGAAAATTGTGTGCATGCGTCCTAAGTCACTTCAGTGGTGTGTGGCGCTTTGCGATCCTATGGACTGTAACCCACTAGGCTCTTTCTATGGGATTCTCCAGGCAAGAATACTGGTGTGGATTGCTACGTCCTTCATGAGGAGATGTTTCTGATGTAGGAATCAAACTCTCATCTCATGTCTTCTAAACTGGCAGATGGGTTCCTTACCACTGGTGCCATCTGTGAAGCCCAGAAAACGGTGTACTTTCAATTAGTAGTTGTTTATTGCTAAGTTGTGTCTGACTCTTTGTGACCCCATGAACTGTAACTCGCCAAGCTCCTCATCCATGGGATTTATATAAATTCATTTTAAAACTTTCTTATAATAATTCATGATATATGATGCAAAGAAAATGCATGTATACGTATATTATCCCATTTACTTATACATTTGTAATTAGTTTGCAACATAATTTGCACTAAACTTATAGTCTTGTCCTTAAAATATTGATAATGAAGAGGATATTACAAACATTACAAAGACTACAAAACTCCATGGATCTATTATTAGTAAAATAACATTATTACTAATACAATAATAGAATAATAATATATGTTAAGTATTAAATAAAATTATTAAATCATAATATGGAAAACGCAATCTAAGCTATGACACAAAAATTTTAAGCACAGCTCTAGTAATGAAGAATGGTGTTACGTATGTCTTCAGGGAGTTTTCCATGTGGGTTTATAGTAGAGTGGGAATATTGCTAATTGTTTAACAAAAAATATTTGCGTGCTTTTCTCTGGCTATTGTTGTATTTCCAGCCTATAACAAGGTTTGTATTAAATGTCATTTTTTAAATGACATTTGATGACATTTTTTAAAATGTCAAATAACTGAATTCCAAATTTACAGGTAGTTTTTCTGATTTTTTTTAATGAAATCTGGTGAGACTATGTGCATTTGTGTTAAATTTTTTAAAAACTCAAATTGTATCTTTCAAGAAGAGAATGAAGGAGACATCAATTGGGACAGTGATAGAAATCTTGATTTCTATAATGCTATTTATTGAAAAAGAGAGAATTTTTCCAATAAATTTTTCTCACATTCTGAAAGAAGAATTTTCTATTTTTAGATATGCTGGTATATTTAACATCTTAAATGTCAAGATTATAAAATTAAATTCAGAGATGCACACTGTTAATAAAAATACAGCTCTTCATCTATTGGCTTAAAATAAAAGGCTATATAAACTGCCTGAACTTACATACTAGCACAATAACAAATATATTTAGTATTGATGTGGATTTTCAAAGGGTTGTTTCAGACTTTTTTCATTTTGTTTTAAAAGAGGAGAATTAGAGATTATGCATTAAGTACGTGTTCACATATAATGAAGTGAGTTCATCGCATAAGGATTTTCAGGCCTAAATCCCATACTTAAGAAAGAGCGTTCCACTTTAATCCATTTGAAATGTTGAATCAAAATATATAATTAAATCTACACAGGGTGAGGGATGAATACTGTATATTTTGGATGTCACTTTTCAAATGCATTAGAGCAATCTTTCACTTTCAGTCATGCCTCAATTTGATGACATCTATGTCATCTTCTCTTACATTGTAGGAATACACATTTGGAGGCATGTTGATTAACAAGCTAGCATGAATAAACATAGCCAAAATAGACTTAATATATCAAGACATCTACCTGAAATATTGACATAAATTATTATTTTATGGTCAAGCAAAATTTCATGGATGCATAAAAGAAATCTGTACAGCAGGAGAGAATCAATGGGAATTCTTAGCATTTAATGATTGGAAACAGACAATGTACAATGAATCTTATTAGATTAAGTTATGTTAAATATAGCAAACAATTTTATAATTTAAAAGTCAAAATCTAAAAATATCTTAATTGGGTATATGCTAAATTATTTTATTAGCAAAGTTCACTACTTCCTTTCCAATTTATTTGTATATTAAAATTAACGAAATCATGCTTATATTCTAGCAATTATAACTGAAACTGGATTATAGGCTAAATTTTCTAATACAATTTACAGTGTTATTTCATATTCAGATTACCTTGCCCACTTCAGTCGCATCAGACTCTGCGATCCCATGGACTGTATAGCCTGCAAGCCTCCTCTGTCCTCGGAATTTTTCCATGCAAGAATACTGAAGCAGGTTGCCATGCCCTCCTCCAGGGGATCTTTCCAACCCAGGGATCAAACCCTCTTTGTCTTCTGTGTCTCCTGCATTGGCAGGTGGATTCTTTACGCTGAGCCACCATGGAAGCCCCTCAGAGTATCTTAATCAACTAGAAATAGCACATCTGTCTTACATTGTTCTAGTGATTAGTAATGGAAGATAATGGTAAATATGCTGTATTTCTTTTTATTTTTCATTCTATAGTTCCTCTTTATGCTTTAGTAACCTGCTAAATCCTCTGGTAGTCTAACCTGTCTGTATTGCCTCAAAGTGTTTGCATATGGGAGTTGGAAATTAGAAAACATAAGGAAAGTATTTATGCTTTTAAAATTATTCTTCTAACTCCCTCCCTTCCTTCCTTCTGCAAGTTAGTTGTCTCCCTCTACTAAAGGCTATAGTTCTTGTCAGGAAATGTCTCTTGCAAATGCTACTGCTATCTTTGTGTTCCAGTAAACGTTCCTTCTCTTTGCCCGTCCATGCAACTAGCTCAGAGAAGCATCAACATTATTCCTAAACATTGCTGCAAATTTTGATATAATCTTTCCATTAAATTCCCTTTATGTGATTATGACACCTGTTTATAGCCAAAAACAAAACAAAACAAAACAAAAGAAACAAAACCACACTAATTTATAATGTAGCTCAGAAACAGCCACTGAACATGGGATTCTGAGCTCAGGTTATTCACATATTTAAGGTAAAGAAAGATTGCTTTCTTGCTGAAGGAAATTAAATACTGGAATTCTAAGAAAGACAAAATAATAAGGTATCAATGTACAGTTCTTCACACAGGGATGAAGGGCAGGTCTAGGGCAAGGCGTTGTGTCTCTCATAGCTGTAGAACATAAATGCCAAGGTTACCATAGTGACTTTAAGCTTATCTGATTACTAAATGGCTTCTAACAAATCTCACTGTTTATAGAACAAAAGAGTAATTTGAAGGGCTTGCATGTCCAATAGGAAGTACAATCAGAAATCCTTTTTGGCAACTTTATAGCAAGTTCCTCATCTCATGCTTATGCTTATTCTCAGTCGCTTAGGCAGGTTCAACTCTGCAACCCCTTGGACTGTTGCCTGCCAGGTTCCTCTGTCCATAGATTTTCCCAGCAAGAATACTGGAGTAGGTTGTCATTTCCTCTTCCAGCTCTCATATCATATTCATAAAAAAAGAAAAGTTGAATACTGAGCCCACAACATGATTGAATTCAGAGTTTCAGTATCAGGTAAAGGCATTCAAGGCAGAAATCCAGACACAAAATCCAGAATAAAATTTGGAGACTTCTGCACACTTATGGATGAATTTGAGAACTTCAAATCTCCAAATCCCTCTCCTTTGCCAACAGAGGCAACCACCTATCTCAGCTTAAAGGACTTGCCTTCTCTTGTATAAACTCTTTAGAATGACTCCACCAAATGTATGACTAAGAAATAATGTTTGTCTTCAAAACCCATAACAAATCACTTCTCATGTTCTCAATAAATATAACAAAAGCAACATTCTAACATAGCCCAGATGGAGAAACATAAGGCCTTATTCAGGAGTACATAGCGTGACAGTAAACATTTAACAAAGTGTCGCCAATTTATGTGGGTAAGGATGTATACAGTATGCAAATACATTCTGCAAATGTTATATCAAGGAAGATGAAATACATTAGACTTGATTGCCATAAGTGTATTGATGGAGAACTTACCCAGATATAATATGTGATTGGGAGGAATATTAATATTCTGCTAACTTGGTTAATGAGTTAACACGCTCAGTCGTGTCTGATTCTTTGTGACCACACGGACTATAGCCTACCAGGCTCCTCTGTCCATGGGATTTTCCAGGCAAGAGTACTGGAGTGGGTTGCCATTTCCTTCTCTAGGGGATCTTCCCAACCCAGGGATCGAACCCGAGTCCCCAGCATTGCAGACAGATGCTTTACTGTCTGAGCCACCAGGGAAGCCCCTATATCAAGGAAGATGAAATAAATTAGACTTGATTGCCATAAGTGTACTGATGGAGAAGTTATCCAGATATAATATGTGATTGGGAAGAATATTAATATTCTGCTAAGGTGGTTAATGAGACTCAGTGATGGTCTAGAGACTAGAAAGTTGAAATGCTGGAACTTCCTTGGCATACCATATGGGAAGGAATTTGAAAGTGCAGGAAAATAGAAATATTAGAATGAACATTATTGTGCAACCCATTTAGCTAGTACAATTTGGTGACTAGGGGAGTTAAATTATATATTAACATGGCTTGTTGCTCTGGACACTTAATCAAATGAGGGTACAGAGTCAATAAAATAAGGCTTGGAAAATGTTCCAGTATCAGGAACCTTCATTTTTGGTAATATTTCAGTTTAGTTCAGTCACTCAGTCATGTCCGACTCCTTGCGACCCCATGAATCGCAGCACACCAGGCCTCCCTGTCCATCACCAGCTCCTGAAGTCTACCCAAACCCATGTGCATTGAGTCGATGACGCCATCCAGCCATCTCATCCTCTGTTGTCCCCTTCTCCTCCTGCCCCCAATCCTTCCTAGCATCAGGGTCTTTTCAATGAGTCAACTCTTCACATGAGGTGGCCAAAGTATTGGAGTTTCAGCTTCAGCATCAGTCCTTCCAATGAACACCCAGGACTGATCTCCTTTAGGATGGACTGGTTGGATCTTGCAGTCCAAGGGACTCTCAAGAGTCTTCTCCAACACCACAGTTCAAAAGCATCAATTCTTCGGCATTCAGCTTTCTTCACTGTCCAACTCTCACATCCATACATGACTACTGGAAAAACCATAGCCTTGACTAGACAGACATTTGTTGGGAAAGTAATGTCTCTGCTTTTCAATATGCTATCCAGGTTGGTCATAACTTTTTTTCCAAGGAGTAAGCGTCTTTTAATTTCATGGCTGCAATCACAATCTGCAGTGATTTTGGAGTCCAAAAAAATAAAGTCTGACACTGTTTCCCCATCTATTTGCCATGAAGTGAATGGACCAGCTGCCATGATCTTAGTTTTCTGAATGTTGAGCTTTAAGCCAACTTTTTCACTCTCCTCCTTCACTCTCATCAAGAGGTTTTTTAGTTCCTCTTCACTTGCTGCCATAAAGGTGGTGTCATCTGCATATCTGAGGTTATTGATATTTCTCCTGGCAATCTTAATTCCAGCTTGTGCTTCTTCCAGCCCAGCGTTTTTCATGATGTACTCTGCATATAAGTTAAATAAGCAGGGTGACAATATACAGCCTTGATGGACTCATTTTCCTATTTGGAACCAGTCTGTTGTTCCATGTCCAGTTCTAACTGTTGCTTCCTGACCTGCATACAGGTTTCTCAAGGAATTTAGAGTTCCTTCCCCACATATTGAAATGTGGATACGTTTCAGTCATCTTTGAATAAAAGGAATCTAACGTGCTAAATACACACACAAACGTCTGTGTGTCATGTATCTATATTTATGTTCATCTTGAGTAATTAATCTAACAAAGTGTATATTGCTCTATAGCAGGAAAACCTTTTCTTATATTTTATCTATTTTGTTATATATGCTTTTGTTATCAATGCTTCAATTCCTATTAATTTATCATTTCATGCATGATGACACTGAAGTGCACTGATATAAGATGAAATTAAATGACCTGTATTAGTATATGTGTAACTGATATTTAGCACCTATTTTGACTTAAACACTAGGATAAATAATGGGAAAAGAGAAGTAAGCATGCTCTCAATTTATTGACAATCTAAAAAATATTCAACTCCCATTCAGATAACAGCTGAGTTGATGAACCTGGTAATAAGGTTTATAGAATAAAGACAATGGAGATTTGAAAAAGGACTTCTAGAGAAATTAAGATATAAATGGTGGCTAATTTACAGTAAAATAACAAAGTGAACACATTCTACTTATCACTTCATCATTAGTAACTCTTCTTATGTTATACTTGAACATCTTTTCAAATTTTCCCTTAATTTGAATTAAGGGAATTACTTTTATTTTTATATATAGATAGACAAATGGGGCTTCCCGGTTGGCGCTAGTGGTAAAGAACCTGCTTGCCAATGCAGGAGACATAAGGGAGATAGGTTCATCCTTGCATCAGAAAGATTCCCTGGAGGAGGCCACCAGAACCCACTCCAGTATTCTCTCCTTAAGAATCCCATGGACAGGAGCCTGGCGGGCTACAGCCTATAGAGGTGCAAAGAGTGGGACATGCACTGGAGTGCATAAGCACTCATGCATGCATGCACAGATAGATAGAAAGATAGATAGAGACATAGATAGATGTAGATATAGATATACAGATATTTGATTATATAATCCTTTGTAAAAATTTATTATTTCTTATCTCAAGAGCTTGTATCTTATTGCCTGATAACATAGATTTTGTATTTGATCATTATTATATGTTCTGCTCAATCATGTAGCATAACTAGATGATACCATTCTATTTCACTTTTTTCAAATTTTATGTCATATTTCATTTAAAACCGTGATTAAATCTGAACCTCTAAGTTTCAAAAATATTATTTTCATTTTAATGAGGAAAGGGATATCAAAACATCCTCACCCGAAACAGTTTTCCAATCCATTAGGTTTTATAAATAACTCCTCAGATCCCTTGTAATTAAGGAAAATATTTAAACTTTAACTCGAAGTGAATTAGTGTTTTGGCATATTCTGACGGTTGCTTTTGAATATATAGTCAACTATGTAAAACTCTATGTGAATGGAAAACAAATATATTCTAGCACTATATTTTAGTCTTTATTCTTTTAAGTACAGTTCTTATTATAATTGAAAATATTCTTCAGAAGTGAAACATTCCTATGAGTTCAGTAGCTCATGTAAACTTATAATGAATTATCTTCATTGTCTAAAAAAATATTTGTTATTATGTTCTTGAAGGAAGCAAACACTTAAATTTGCTATATTTTCATTGCTTGTATAATCCCTTCTCATCAGTTAATGGGCTTAAAATCAATTAAAACTTAACTGAAGGAAATATTTTGTTGAAAGTTCACTCTGTAATTTAGCAACAGGAGTTGCTGAAGTAGCTTCTTAAGATGCTACATAGTTTTGGGTTCTTTTAATTTTTTTTTGTTTGTTTAACTGGAAGAAATTTTGAGGTTATTCAGTCATTTCCCTCTTTTTCTATTTCTGTAAGTGTGAAACAAAATGACTCCATTGCTCATTTTATAACACACAAGCAGCTAATATAATATTTATGATTGTAATCCAAGTATTCTGATTTATTCAACCCTTTGTCTCATTATAGTTTTTAAGAAAAGTTTTTTCTTCACATTTTACCTAGAATATTACATTCTTCCAGCCTTGTCACTATCAAATTACTACACTGTAGTTTAAGAGTTATAAAAGAGAACTAAATTAAAATTAAACTCTAATCTTTTTCTAATTTCTCCTTTTTGAGTAGAGGAACAAAACTGAACATTGACCCATTTCCATCGTGCCCATAATTCCCCTAATACCTCACTGTCAATCATCAGTCACATTGTCAGAAATGTGCCAAAGACTCCCGAGCCACTCATGTAACACTGCACCACAGGACATACTGTTTAAGTCACATCTTAAATCTGCTATCTCAGAATTCTAACCTGAAATCCATTTTGTACTTAGCTGTCTGTGAGTGACAGGGCTAATTGGCTCACTCTCTTGTATAAGGTTACTTTGCAGTAGTCAGATGATGGGTTTCTGAAATGTCAAGCTGACAAAGTTAGTTCTGTATTTTTTACCTTCCGAGAGGTCTTAAAGGTATTCTTAAAAATTCATATAAAGGGGCACAAGTCTCATTGTATGAATATCAGTATGGTGGGTGCCTCACAGTTTTAATCTACTTGAGATATCCTGAATTAGGATATATCAAAATGATCTAAAATTTTGATAAGATATATAGGATGCTAAAATAATCACATGAACACTCAAAATACCAGTAAAAATGTTATTTGAAACATGTCACAAACTTACAAACCAGACTCTATCATATGCTGGTGTCATGTTTACTGAATTCAGTCTGTGTGAAGAGACACATTATTAAATCATGTTCCTCTCACAGTTTTCAAATTTGTATAGCTGTTTCACTAAAAATTTAGATTCATAAACATTCTTAGAGAACAATAAGAAGCAAGCATAATGATAAAAAGAAAAAAAGTCTAAGTTCATTAAAGTTGTTATAGGTAAATGCTATAGGCTGGATGATTTATAAACAAAAATAAATTTTTCACAGTTTGGGAAGAGGTTTATGTCAAGATCAAGGCATTGCCACTTTTGATATCTGGTAAGAGTCTCCCTGGTTCATAGAGGATTGGCTTTTCAGTGCGTCTACACATGTGTTCTCACTAAGTCAGGGGAGCTCTCTATGGTTATATTTATAACAACATTAATCTCATTCATAAAAGCTCCACCTTCATGACCTACAAACCAACCAAAGTTCTCACCTCTAATACCATCACATTAAGGATTAGGTCTCAATGTGTAAATTCTGAGGAGACAAAAACATTTGGTCTATAGTACCAAACAAAAACAAGAAAACAAATACTTTAAACGCACAAATCTCAATATAACATCTTCTTAACAAGAGTCACCATGCTGTGCATCATGTTCTAAGAACCTGTTTGTCTTGCATAACTAAAACTTTGTACTACTCACTATCACCACACTATTTCTCCTCCCGGGGCCATGATAGACCATTCTATTTTCTTAAACAGAAACAGTCAAATATTTGACATTCCAGGAAGAAGTGAGATAATTCAGTATCTATCTTTCTATGTCTAACATATTTCACTTGGCATAATGTTCTTCAGATCCATTCACGTTGTTGTAAATGAAAGAATTACCTCCTTCTGTAAGGCTGAATAATATTCTATTGTATGTATACTGATTTTTTCTTTATTCACTCATTCACTGAAAAATATTTAGATTGTTTCCATATCTTGACTATTTTGAATTATTGTACAGGAAATTATTCTATGTATGGAATGTGTAGAATTATTTAATATTTTGTAACAGCAATATACTGCAAACCATCAGGCAAATATTTATCCTTATGGATATTATATGCAGAGTACATTATGAGAAATGACAGGCTGGATGAAGTCCAAGCTAGAATAAAAACTGCAGGGAAAAATATCAAAAACCTCAGATATGCAGATGATACCACTCTTATGGCAGAAAGCGAAGAGGAAACAAAGAGCCTCTTGATGAAAGTGAAAGAGAAGAGTGAAAAAGTTGGCTTAAAACTCAACAGTCAGAAAACTAAGATCATGATATCTGGTCCCATCATTTCATGGCAAATAGATGGAGAAATGGTGCAAACAGTGACAGACTTTACTTTTTTGGGCTCCAAAATCACTGCAGATGGTGACTGCAGCCTTGAAATTAAAAGACACTTGCCCCTTGGAAGAAAAGCTATGACCAACCTAGACAGCATATTAAAAAGCAGAGATATTACTTTGCCAACAAAGGCCCATCTAGTCAAAGCTATGGTTTTCCCAGTAGTCATGTATGGATGTGAGAGTTGGACTATAAAGAAAGCTGAGCAACAAAGAATTGATGCTTTGGAACTGTGGTGTTGGACAAGCCTCTTGAGAGTCCCTTGAACAGCAAGGAGATACAACCAGTCCATCCTAAAGGGCATCAGTCCTGAATATTCAATGGAAGGAGTGATGCAGAAGCTGAAACTCCAATACTTTGGCCACCTGATGTGAGCAACTGACTCATTGGAAAAGACCCTGATGCTGGGAAAGATTGGAGGCAGGAGGAGAAGGGGATGATAGACGATGAGACAGTTGAATGGCATCACTGACTGAATGGACTTGAGTTTGAGCAAGCTCTGGGAGTTGGTGATGGATATGGAAGCCTGGCCTGCTGCAGTCCATGGGATTGCAGAGTAGGACACGACTGAGTGACTAAACAGAACTCACTGATGGACATTAGTCTCCATCACCTATGCAATTAGACAACAGACATAATTTACATGGAATGACTTTTCAGCTGTAAATGTCCCTATATTTTTAGTTTTATTATCTTATTTTGTCTGTATATTCTTGCTTATAGCTTTGTAATTAGTTTTGATGTGTGGAGGTAATAGTAAAATCTCCACATTTTTTTTTTCTTCAAGTTTGTCTCAACCAATTTAGGTCTTTTGCATTTACAACTAGATGGACAATACCCTTCCCTCCCATTCAGACAAAATCCCTACTAGGATCTTTATTGTAATTGCATGAATCTATAGTTTAATCCTAGATAGTGTATTAAAAAGCAGAGACATTACTTTGCTGACAAACGACCGTATAGTCAAAGTTATGGCTTTTTTCAGTAGTCATGTAGGGATATGAGAGTTGGACTATAAAGAAAGCTGAGCAGCAAAGAACTGATGCTTTCAAATTGTGGTGCTGGAGAAGACTCTTGAGAGTCCTTTGGACTGCAAGGAGATCAAAATAGTCAATCCTAAAGGAAATCAGCCATGAATATTCATTTGAAGGACTGATGCTGAAGCTGAAGCTCCAATACTTTGGCTATCTGATGTGAAACATCAGCTCATTAGAAAAGACCCTGATGCTGGGAAAGACTGAAAGCAAAAGGAGAAGCGGGCAGCATAAGATGAGATGGTTAGATTGCATCACCAACTCAATGGACATGAATTTGAGCAAACTCCAGGAGACAGTGGAGGGCAGAGGAGCCTGGCTTGCTGCAGTCAAGGGTGTAACGAAGAGTCGTACATGATTTAGTGAATTAAAAACACAAACAGGCATTTTAATTGAGTAAGAACTGACAAAGTAGGACTATGGAGTTTCTCTACCTATCCATGTTTTATACACTTTATTAAAGTTCTGAATTTCTCTCGGCAGTGTTTTCAAATTTTCACCATAGAGGTCTTATACATTTTTGTGTTAATTTCGTTTCTAGGTAGTTGATTTTTCTGTCATTGTTCCATTGCAAGTGAGTGGTCCTTTTTTCTGTCAGTTTCAAACATTTAGAAATACAATTGATTTTCACATATTGATCTTCTAATCATCATGTTAAATTCACTTATTCTATTAAAATGAGAATGGGTTTTCTTTTTCTTATAATTTTGTTTATATAGAAACATAGTTGATTAACAATGTTGCATTATTTCCAGATGTATAGCAGAGTGATTCAGTTATACATAAAAATATATCTCATTTTTTTCAAACTCTTTTCCTATTTAGGTTTTACAGAGTATTGAACTGCATTCTCTGTGCTATACAGTAGGTCACCACTGAATTTTAAATATAGCAATGTGTACAAGTCAATCCCAAACTATCTATCTCTTCCCATGACCAACCCTTCCACCCTGTTAACTCTAAGTTTGTTCTCTAAGTATGTGAGTCTGTTTCTGATTGTACGTAAGTTCATTTGTATATTTTTTTCTTTTTTTTAGATTCCACAAATAAGTGATATAATATGCTATTTGTCTGTCTTTCTTTGACTTACTTTACTTAGTATGACAATCTCCAGGTCTCTGTGTTGCTGCAAGTGGCATTATTTCATTTTTAATAGCTGAGTAGTACTCCATCATATAGATGTACCACATCTTCGTGCATTCATCTTTTGATGGATATTTAGGTTGCTTCCATGTCTTGGTTATTGCAAACAGTACTGCAATGAACTTTGGGTGTATATATCCTCTCAAACTATGTGTTTCTCTGGATATATGCCCAGGAGTGGGATTAGTAGATCATAGGATAGCTCTAATTGTAGATTTTAAGGAAATTCCATATTGTTCTCCACAGTGGCTTCAATTTACATTGCCACCAACAGTGTAGGAGTGTTCCTTTTTCTCCACACCGTCGCTCACATTTATTGTTTCTAGATTTTTTATGATGGCCATTCTGACTAGTGTGAGGTGATACTATAGTTTTGAATTGCATTTCTCTAATAAGAAGCAATGTTGATTATCTTTTCATGTGCTCCTTGATAATCTGTTTGTCTTCTTTCTATTTAGATCTTCTGTCCACTTTTTGATTGGGTTGTTTACTTTTTGATAGTGAGTCCCATGAGCTGTTGAAGACTAATTCCTTGTCAATCACATCATTTACAAATCTTCCGCTGTTCTGTGGGTTTCTTTTGATCTGGCTTATGATTTCCTTTGCTGTGGAAGAGCTTTGTGTTTAATTAGATCCCATTTGTTTACTTTTGCTTTCATTTCCATTATGCTTTGCTGTGCTTTATATATATTAGAGTGTTCTGTTTATGTTTTTATTTCCTTTATGTTTTCTTCTTAGAGTTTTATAGTATCCAGTCCTACATTTAGTATTTTGAGTTTATTTTTGTATATGGTGTTAAAGAATATTCCTTGGTGTGTGTGTGTGTGTAGCTGTCCAGTTTACCCATCACCATATTGAAAAGACTGTCTTTCCTCCTTTGTGTATTCTTGCCTCCTTTGTCATGGATTAATTGATCATCACTACATCAGTTATTTTTGGCTTTCTATCCTGTTCCACTGATATATATTTCTGTTTTTGCACCATTACCATACTCTTTTGATGACTCTATCTTTGTTGCAAAGTCTGAAGTCAGGAAATATGATTCCTCTGGCCTGGTTTTTCTTTCTCAAGATTGCTTTGGCTATTTGGGTTCTTTTTTGTCTCCATATACATTTTTCAGATTTAAGGTAGAGGAAATTATTCTATATATGGAATGAATTAGGTTAATACTTTGTAACAACAATATAATGTAAAACCTCAGGCAAAATATACATCCTTATGGTAATTAGTGTCCTTATCCCTAAAACTTGGTAATAGACATAAATTATATTAAATGACTTTTCATTTGAAAATGTCCCTATGTTTTTAAACATATCATTTAATGAATACTATCTGATAAATGGTGGCTCAGACAGTAAAGAATCTGCCTCTAAAGCAGAAGACCAGGGTTCAATCCCTGGGTCAGGAAGATCCCCTGGAAAATGGAATGCCTACCCACTCCAGTATTCTTGCCTGGAGAATTCTATGGACAGAGAAGCCTGGTGGGCTACTGTCCATGGGATCGCAAAGAGTCAGATGTGACTCAGCCACTAACACACACTAACATTTGAAAAACAACCAATTAGCACAGCAGTAGGATTCAAGTCTGTCCTCTAAAATTTAACTTGAATTAATTACCTTACTTAAAAAGTAATTTCCAATTATGCATTATTTTCTTTTCCATACCATGTTAAAATTATACAAATAACATATATGTATGATGCAAAGAATTTTTGAATATGATGATATGATATGATGGGGAAAATTACACACATATTTTGTGTGACTTGTTACCTAAATCTTTAGGAAATTAAATTGATACATCCTTGGAAATATGGATTTTGTTTCTTGTTTTAGCCCAGACACTTCAAGAAAAGCTATTGATTCATATGTTTTAGTTCTTAATAATTTGCTTTTGTTTTGCTTTATTTTTATCATTTTTGCCATTGTTTATTTTTGTTTATTTTCCCTCTATTTTATATTTTTACAGATGATTTCAATATGAAAGTCAAGTTGATTCAACAAGCACATTTTTGGGTTTTATATTTCATGTTACTAAAGTATTATGATGTTATAAAGATAAACAATCTTATAGTTTTTTTAATTCCCTCCTGTATAATTGGTTCAAGGGTCAAATCTTTACATATCGTGTTACTTTAGCTTGAAATAACTGTATATTTTTCTAAATATCTCTGAAAAAGTAGAATAAAAATATATGAATAAAAGTAGAATAAATTTATACTTACAGCATTTGCTTTTTGGTTTTAGTGTTTTTTTGTGATATGTTTGGTATCAAAAAAATCACATGCTGGCCTGTGGTCAAGCCAAGGACATAAACTAAGTCACTGGACTTTAGCTTCATGATTTTTATGCTGTACAGTAGTTTCATTTGAGTTTGCTTTTAAACACTGAGTGAAAAAGCACTTTTCTAATACTGAGCAATTTTTTTCTATCCCAAAAAACATTACAAGAAATTATATTTTTGCTTCCAGCTTCTTAGGGAAGGAAAGAGACTGGTGAGGGGAAAAAGAGAGAAACATTTTACAAAAGTTATAGAACACAATATTTGACAATTAAGCCTTAAATCTCGAGTGCAAATAATTAGATTCTCAAACTTCCTCAACAGTTACAAAGGCAGGATGGTAAAAGTTCTGGTGGTTCTAAGTTTGTATGAAGGATGCCACTGACAATCTCATACAGGTAATGTGTCTCAAATCACTAGTCTTGCAACATGTTAGTGGCATATAGTAAGAAAAATTTAACATTTCTTGACTCAATCTTACCTGTATCACATGTTTCTGGTAACAAATAGTCATAAATGACTGTTTCATGAAGCAAGTATACTATCAAGGGTGAAACAAATCACCAGTCCAGGTTGGATGCATGAGACAAGTGCTCAGGGCTGGGGCACTTGGAAGACCCAGAGGGATGGGACGGGGAGGGAAGCAGGAGGGGGTATCGGAATGGGGAACACATGTAAATCCATGGCTGATTCATGTCAATGTATGGCAAAAACCACTACAATATTGTAAAGTAATTAGCCTCCAACTAATAAAAATAAATGAAAAAAATAAATAAAAATTTTGATTAAAGGAAAAAAAACAACAAAAAAGAAGTGAATGCAAAAATGACTGTTTCAGAAGCATCAGGATTATTTATTTCACAACTGCAGTTATCAAGTCTAGGCTATCTAATAAATGATTATTGAGTAGGGCCAGATACTATTGAACAGGCCTCTATACAAATAAATGAATTTACTTTTTTAAGAAAATGGTTATCTAAGGAAGGCGAGCTTACTGATTACTCTCCCATTAGCAGTTTGATTTGACTGTTCCTTTGGCTTCCTCTTTTTAGTGTGTGCTCTTCACGCGCATTGATTGGTTTCTCAGTTTGTTGTATTCAGTCTCCAACTTCCTATATTTACTAAATTACACTCAGTTTCAGAATAAGCATTATCATTTTTTTTTGAGAACTCAATTACTATATAAATGATAGTATCTTGTCTCATTATAAACTGTTATTTATATAATATAACCAGTAATCAGAGCACATTGGGGGAGTTATTTCTGGCTAAAATCTTCATCAGTGCAATCAAATAGAAATATAACAGATTCAAATATGTAATTTTAAATTTGCTAGTAGCCATGTTAAAAAGCTAAAGAGAAATAAGGGAAATTTATTTTGGTCATATATTTTATTTAACCTCATTATTCAAATACTATCTTTTCAAAATTTAATCAATATAAAATAGTTCATGAGAGTTTGCATTCCTTATTTTTTGTCCTGTCTTCAAAATCCAATGTGTGATTTACAGTTAAGTACATTCCAATTTCGAATAGTCACATTTTAAATGCCTGAAAAGCATGTGACTAGTGATTGACATATCAGTCACTACAGGTCCTGAATAATGATAAAATTCTAAGTGATTAAAACACATTCATTTCAATGTTCAAGATGATGTGCACCCAAATGTTACTCTTTGAAGCTGACATTCCTCAGCATGGCATGAAATTAAACAGAAAATTCTGTCGGCAAAGTCTAGGTAACTATTGTAGATTATTAGTGCCGAGTCTTATAATGATGGCAGGCACAGAGAGAAACAGGTCATCATCTAGTTCCCTTTCATAACAGTCCTCCTGAACCTCTCCTTTTTTTTTCTTAGAGTATCATAGCCATGGCAGTTGATACAAATATGTTCCCCTCTTTTATTCCACAGGGCACTTTTAACGTCACTCTTCTCTTATTCTCTTTCTTCTGTTCTGGCTACAAGCTGTGTTCAAAGGAAGTCCACATTTTTAAAGTGATGCTGCCTTCCGTGAGCATCCCTCTGGAAATTAAATCCTTTTCTTTTTTACTTTTGTCATAAGAAATTCAAGTTAATAAAAATCTCTGTAAACAAGGAATTTAAAAAATTCGGTCAACTAACTTTTGATGAGATGTTTTCTCTCTTTTGATGAGATATTTTACTTATTTCCCAGAATAGTTTGAGAATGTAGTAACATTAATTGTTTCAAATGAAATACTTCTCTTTTAATTAAGTAAACTACTCCAGGCCGTTATCTTAAACAAGAATACTAATTTGAAAACTATGCCCAACTATGTTTTACAGTGAATTAATATTGCAGCCTACATTACTGCAAATTTTAAAGTTTAAATAAAGACTTTTACATGTAATTTACCTTTTTAATTACAGTACTAGAATTTCTTGTCAAATAAAAATAAAATGTATTCCATGGTGCCCTGGAAGGTAGATCTTTAACAATGCTTAAAATGCACAGAGATTAGCATCAGGGGGATACTCCCTCCAAAATGTGGAAGTATTTTCATATTATAGACTTTAATTTATGAGCTAAATTTTACTTTCAGAGCAATATCAATAAGGTCATTTTTTCACCTAAATATCTCAACAGATGAATGGTATATATGTGTGTGTGTGTGTGTGTGTGTGTTGTTTAATCTTTAATGACTAAGTTGTGTTCATAGTATTTTGCAACCCCATGGACTGTAGCCCTGCAGGCTCTTCTGGCCATGGGATTTCCCAGGCAACAATACTGGCATTGGTTCCTATTTCCTTCTCCAGGGTATCTTCCTGTCCGAGGAGTTAAACATGTATCTCCTGCATTGACAGGTAGGTTCTTTACCACTGAGCCACCAGGAAATCCTTCATATTGATACATACATATATGTAAAATAATAGATATAATATTTCATTACATTTATGATAAAATATCATTAACCTTTTAAATAAGGAAATCTGACCATTTGTGATACATGGATGAACTTGGAGGATCTTAGCTTAGTTAAAATAAGAAAGATATATAAAGACAAATACTATATAATCTCACTTATATATGTTATCTATACATATCTATACATATAATCTGCATTGTTTTTCTTTTACAGGAAAAATTCATTACTGGATCTTTATAGAAAAAGAGAAGCCAAGTATTAATTGTTCTGCCTAATAATTCTAGAGAGCTATAACTTCCAACCTAGTTAAGAATATTAAATTTAAGTAGTAGTCTTTAAGACTACTACAGTAATATATATGATATATTATTTGGCCACCTTAATGAACATCTTTTAAACAGTGAAATAAAGGTCACTTTAATTTTTTTTCAAGACAATATTAAAGCAAAATCCACATTCAATTAGGTGCAAGTTGGAAGATAAAATTTGTTCCTATCAAACAAACAAAATGAATAAGTTTGTGCTGAAACACTATTTGAAAAATACTAAAAATATAAAATTGCCAAAACTCAAGTTAACCAAAGATATAATGAACCCATGTTGCTAAACATGGGAACAGCAATCCTTGCAAGATACTGAATGATTGATTCCCTAATTTCTAATACATGCATAAATGTGAGTTAACATACTTTGTAGTGAAAAGTACTAAAAAACCTTTCATTTTTTGAATATTTGCAACATTCTCAATTTCTGAATATTTATTTCAAATAAATGTTCATTTATTTAAAACTCCCAGAGTTTACTCAAACTCATGTCCATTGAGTTGGTGATGCCATCCAACCATCTCATCTTCTGTTGTCCCCTTCTCCTCCTGCCTTCGATCTTTCCCAGCATCAGGGGCTTTTCAAATGAGTCAGTTCTTCACATCAGGTGGCCAAAGTATTGGAGTTTCAGCTTCAGCATCAGTCCTTCCAAAGAATATTCAGGACTGATTTCATTTAGGAAGGACTGGTTGGATCTTCTTGCTGTCCAAGGGACTCTCAAGAGTCTTCTCCAACACCACAGTTCAAAAGCATCAATTCTTCAGTGCTCAGCGTTCTTTATAGTCCAACTCTTACATCCATACATGACTACTGGAAAAACCACAGCTTTGACTAGATGGGCCTTTGTTGGCAAAGTAATGTCTCTGCTTTTTAATATGCTGTCTAGTTTGGGCATAACTTTTCTTCCAAGGAGGAAGTGTCTTTTAATTTCAAGGCTTCAATCACCATCTGCAGTGATTTTGGAGCCCAAAAAATTAAAGTCCATCACTGTTTCCCCATCTCTTTGCCATGAACTGATGGGACCAGATGCCATGATCTTAGTTTTCTGAATGCTGAGTTTTATGCCAATTTTTTCACTCTCCTCTTTCACTTTCATCAAATAAATGCATAAAAGAGTACTAATAAGTGCATCAACATTTATGAACTTTGCAGAGAGTAAAACTATATAAATACCTTCTCAAAATTATGATCATAGGTGAGAATTTTAATTTTACTATTATATATCTAGCTATTATAAAAATCAATTATTTCTGAAAAAATACATACAATATAGGGAAAATCAATGAACAGTTATATTTTTAAAGGAAAACAGCTGTATAAACCTTTATACAACTCTTTATGATTTATATAGACATATTGCTCAAAGGCTACACTTAATATTAAAATTAGCATATATTGTGGAATATTAGTAAGAGATTAGAAAATATTCAAAACACTTCATATTTAATGGCCTATGAGATATATTATTCTAAAATGAATGTACATTTTTAGGATATTGATGAAAGATTTTGTTTGTAATAAGTTCCATTACTGAGCTAACTTTCTATGAGGCAGGAGGAATTCTGTACTGTCATTTTAGAAAAATAAATGACATGATACCTGTTTTGAACTTTTCACCATTAACTACTGATTTCATTTTTATACTTAAAACCAAATGTCTGCCTGTTAAGAATTTCAATAATTTGTAGCATAACAAAGAATAGCCAAAAACATTCTTTTACAAAGCAGAAGTAGATAGACTTATCATAATAAAAATATTTATTAAAACAAAAAATACCAATAGTAGTTATTGGTATTATCATTATACTTCAGCTACAGCTATTCTATAAAGAGTGCCCTCATCATCATACTTTAACATTTAACATTATTTAGAGGGAAAAATTAAAAGAAGTTTCCTAAAATCAACAAAGAAATTCTATTGTTTGTTAGCACTGTAAGATATTCAATGGTGTGGTGGACAGACTTCAAAGGCCCTCATATTACCAGTCTTTTGCTTTCAGGCTTTCATGTAATCTGTTTCCCTCCACTGTGAGAAATATCTGTGACTTACTTCTAACCAAAAGACTATGGCAAAGGTAGGCCCCCTGTGTGACTGCATCATACATGACTCTGTTTTGCTCTCTTCCTCATCCCAGTTTCTCCTTTGCATGGGCGGGTTTAAAGAGCACACTGCCAGGATTCCCACACCCATAAAAATATGAATTCTGCCATTGCCTTTCTCTAAGAGAATGGAGATATAGATTCTTTCCTGGTTGAATCACCATATTATAACCCAACCCTGGAAAGCACCTTGATTTCAGCCTTGTGAGAGTCAGCACTGACCCATCTAATCCACCCTTGGATTCATGACTGTAGTAACTGTGAAATAATGAATGTGAATTAAGTTACTAAGATTTTCAGTAAGTAAAACTAACATAGTTGGGCCAAAATAAAAACAACAAATAAGTTTCTAGAAAAAGCTTACATCATTGCTTGCCTGGTAAGGAAGAGGTATATCATTCAGGTATGCGATAGGAAGGATTCCCTGAGGAGATATCCAATGCTGTAGATCTAATGTAAAAAGAGAGAAAGTACAGCAAGTAATTCAGAAGTCTAAAGTTAGCTACAAGATAGCTCATGGAATGGACAGTGATACTGTTGTTAGGACCAAACTTTCCAAGCTTTTAAATTAGATTTTGCACAACTAATGATTAGAAGCCTTGATCCAAAATTTGAGGCAAGGTGCATCAATACCAGAAGGGCAAAGATCTTTCACTAGCTCGTTTATGCTTATGATGGAAAAGAAGCAATATTTCTAGTTAATAATGGTGATGTGAGACAGTCTTTCAATCTAGACCAGTGTTTCTCAAACTATGATCCCTGGAAAAGCAGCATCAGTATCACTGGGGAACTTGTTAGAGAAGTAAATTACCAAGTCTCTCCTCAGATCTACTGAATCAGAAGATATGGTGTTAATGAGTCCTGGAAACTTGTGTTTGTTAGAGTCTCCAGATGATTTTGATGATGCTAGAGTTTGAAAACCAAAGCTAATATATTTCTGTTACATTGAATACATGCGGGCTCAAAAAAAGCTGGAGAAAATATCGAGTCTTGGTTTTTCCTTCTCTAATCTAGAGCTCTATAGACAACTAAGCAAGATTTGTGAATAGAAATACCAATTAAACCAGAGAAGGTTGAGGAAAAGGAAGCTAGAAACAAAAGGTTGAGATGAAGGTGACCTAAGAGCAGCCATGGAGAACAAACACAAGCATGCTTTGTTCCATAGATAGAAATATAAACAGATGTATGCATGATCAGAAGAATTAAATGTTGACAGTGACCCTATGGCAAGGAAGCAACCATAAGTTAGTTAAATGATATCCAGTAATTTTAACTGTTCCCAGTTCTATATTGCCCAGTCTCTTACTGTACCAGATAAAAGAATAAAAAGAACAAAATATTTGTACCCTAATAAAGGCAGGAAAATACACAAAAACCATCATATTTTGTAAAATGAAGAATTGATAAAGCTATTTTAAAATGAAAAACTCAAAGAGAATGATCTAGAAAGCTGTTCACGTAGTGGCTTAAAAAGGACAAAAATAACACTGAAATAAATTGTTGAAAGAGTTATTGAAAATAATATATTATAGAAAACTTGACACTACAAATAAATACAGAAAGCTAACATAACTCAGTAAGAAATCACATATTTATATCAGTTCATTTCAGTCCTTCAGTCGTGTCCGACTCTTTGCGACCCAATGAATCGCAGCACGCCAGACCTCCCTGTCCATCACAAACTCCCGGAGTTTACCCAAATTCATGCCCATCGAGTCAGTGATGCCATCCAGCCATCTCACCCTCTGTCGTCCCCTTCTCCTCCTGCCCCCAATCCCTCCCAGCATCAGGGACTTTTCCAATGAGTCAACTCTTCGCATGAGGTGGCCAAAGTATTGGAGTTTCAGCTTCAGCATCAGTCCTTCCAATGAACACCCAGGACTGATCTCCTTTAGGATGGACTGGTTGGATCTCCTTGCTGTCCAAGGGACTCTCAAGAGTCTTCTCCAACACCACAGTTCAAAAGCATCAATTTTTCGGCACTCAGCTTTCTTCACAGTCCAACTCCCACACCCATACGTGGCCACTGGAAAAACCATAGCCTTGACCAGACATACCTTTGTTGGCAAAGTAATGTCTCTGCTTTTTAATATGCTGTCTAGGTTGGTCATAACTTTCCTTCCAAGGAGTAAGTGTCTTTTAATTTCATGGCTGCAGTCACAATCTGCAGTGATTTTGGAGCCCCAAAAAATAAAGTCTGACACTGTTTCCACTGTTTCCCCATCTATTTGCCATGAAGTGATGGGACCAGCTGCCATGATCTTAGTTTTCTGAATGTTGAGCTTTAAGCCAACTTTTTCACTCTCCTCTTTCACTTTCATCAAGAGACTCTTTAGTTCTTCACTTTCTGCAATAAGGCTGGTGTCATCTGCATATCTGAGGTTATTGATATTTCTCCTGGCAATCTTGATTCCAGCTTGTGCTTCTTCAGCCCAGTGTTTCTCATGATGTACTCTGCATATAAGTTAAATAAGCAGGGTGACAATATACAGCCTTGAAAGACTCCTTTTCCTATCTGGAACCAGTCTGTTGTTCCATGTTCAGTTCTAACTGTTGCTTCCTGACCTGCATACAGGTTTCTCAAGAGGCAGGTCAGGTGATCTGGTATTCCCATCTCTTATAGCTTGTAACTATATTGGAAAAAACTCTTAAATGATTAGAACTTGTTAGATAGACTTGAGGGAACATTTCATGCAAAGATGGGCACAATAAATGACAGAAATGGTATTGGTATGGACCTAACAGAAGCAGAAGATATTAAGAAGAGGTGGCAAGGATACACGGAAGAACTATACAAAATAGATCTCCATGATGCAGATAACCATGATGGTGTGATCACTCACCTAGAGCCAGACATCCTGGAATGCAAATCAAGTCAGCCCTATGAAGCATCACTACAAACAAAACTAGTGAAGTGATGGAATTCTAGTTGAGCTATTTCAAATCCTAAAAGATGATGCTGTGAATGTGCTGCACTCAATATGCCAGCAAATTTGGAAAACTCAGCAGTGGCCACAGGACTGGACAAGGTCAGTTTTCATTCCAATCCCAAAGAAAGGAAATGCCAAAGAATGCTCAAACTACCACAGAATTGCACTCATATCACACGCTAGTAGAGTAATGCTCAAAATTCTCCAAGCCAGGCTTCAACTGTACATGAACTGGAAATTCTATATGCTCAAACTGGATTTAGAAAAGGCAGAGCAACCAGAGATCAAATTGCCAACATCCATTGGATCATCGAAAAAGTGAGAGTTCCAGAAAAATATCAACTCCTGCTTTATTGACTATGCCAAAGCTTTTGACTGTGTGGACCACAACAAACTCTGGAAAATTCTTAAAGAGATGGGAATACCAGACCACCTGACCTGTCTCTTCAGAAATCTGTATGCAGGTCAGAAAGCAACAGTTAGAAGTGGACATGGAACAACAGACTGGTTCCAAATAGGAAAGGATTACATCAAGCCTGTATATTGTAACCCTGCTTATTTAACTTATATACAGAGTACATCATGAGAAACGCTGGGCTGGAGGAAGCACAAGCTGGAATCAAGATTGCAAGGAGAAATATCAATAGCTTCAGATATACAGATGACACCACCCTAATGGCAGAAAGTGAAGAAGAACTAAAGAGCCTCTTGATGAAAGTGAAAGAGGAGAGTGAAAAAGTTGGCTTAAAACTCAACATTCAGAAAACTAAGATCATGGCATCCAGTCCCATCACTTCATGGCAAAGAGATGGGGAACCAGTGGAAACAGTGACAGGCTGTATTCTGGGGGGCTCCAAAATTACTGCAGATGGTGATTGCAGCCATGAAAGTAAAAGATGCTTGCTCCTTGGAGAAAAGTTATAACAACCTAGACAGCATATTAAATAGTAGAGACATTACTTTGCCAACAAGGGTCCACCTAGTCAAAGATATGGTCTTTCTAGTAGTCATGTCTGGATGTGAGAGTTTGACTATAAAGAAAACTGAGCACCAAAGAATTGATGCTTTTGAACTGTGGTGTTGGAGAAGACTCTTGAGAGTCCCTTGGACTGCAAGGAGATTCAACCAGTCCATCCTAAGGGAAATAATTCCAGAATATTCAATGGAAGGACTGATGTTGAAGCTGAAATTCCAATACTTTGGCCACCTGATGCGAAGAACTGACTCATCTGAAAAGACCCTGATGCTGGGAATGATCGATGGCAGTAGGAGGAGAGGAAGTGAGAGGTGAGCTGGTTGGATGGCATCACTGACTCAGTGGACATGAGTTTGAGTAAACTCTGGGAGTTGGCGATGGACAGGGAGGCCTGGCGTGCTGCAGTCCATGGGGTCGCAAAGAGACGGACATGACTGGGCAACTGAACTGAACTGAGATAGTCTTTAGATCATCTCAAATAAATAGACAAAAAATATAGTTATTACACACTGATTGACTATAATAAATTCATAAAATGAGCCACTTATAAATATCACTGCCCCAGAGCTATATTTAATTTCTCTACTTTCTGTCTAGGAATACTTCATTTGTATCAGCTCTGTCTTCACTTGCTTACAAAACTGTATCCCTTCACAAGAACATTTTCCTCCCAACATTCATTGTAACTGCTGTTTATCAATGTCACTATTTCCTTTGTGTTGCCACCTCCAGAGAACACTTCTCAGTATCTAGTCACTCTTCTGATTTGTCCTTTACATGACACATCTTCTTTGACTCAGCTGCTCTTGGCTTGCTGAAATAATTCTCTTTCACTACTGGCTGTTCATTTTTCTCCTTTCTGCTTCTATTCCTCTTCTAAAATCTAACTATTGGCCTGATAATAGGTATCATCCAAAGGTCCATTTTATTAATTATCTATGTTTTTCATATTCAACCTCATCCAGAATTTATTCTTTAAATACCAACTAAAATACATGCTGATGGGTCCCTTATTTCTTTCTGTAAACATGTCATATCTCCAGAAATACAAGCCAATATGTAAAACTGACAACTTGACAAGTTCAAATAGATACTTTCGAAATTCTTTTCTCTTTTTTTCATTGTAATTTTCAATAAAACAAAATATTTATGTGCTTTTATGTGTAAGCTGGGGTTTGGAGGAGGTCTACCAGATCTCTCTAATCCAAATAACTGTGGTGAGGAAAAGTGTTCTTTGAGCAAGAATGTTCATTTAAAGCTTAATCACTTTTATACCTGATAGCTAGTTTTATGTCAAATGAATTATTCAAAATTACAGCACAAAGGTACTCAGATATCAATACCAAATAAAAAAAACAAAGTTTACCTTTTACAAAAATTCTACCTATGGCAATTGAAGAGCTAAGCTTGAGCAAAATCACTACAACTTATAACCAAAGCTAAAGAACTTTTATAAAAGTTGGATTCTGAAAAGGCCAGAAACAGGACAAAAGCCTAAGAGAAGGGCACAGTAGAAAGAAGAAAAAACATTTGTGAACATGAATCAGGTTTGTTCTGGCTTCATTTTTCAAGGTATAGCTTAGATCTTTTAAATAAATAGAAAGATATAAAACAAAAATTACAAAAGCTGTATTAGTTTTAAAATGTGTAAGATCTCCATAAGACTATCAGAGAGTTATTTTTAAGACACAATATACATATTATCATTAAAACTGAAGAAATATAATGCCTATATTGAGTTTTCATTTAATCAATAGGAACTGAACCCTGAACCTAGACAGTGGGACCATCAGAGGAAGAATGGGCAGTATACTGGAGTTCAGAGATCACAGTCTGAAATCCTTTGCCTCTGATAACACCAAAATGACTGAAGAGCTGAAACACAGAAAATTAAAAGTATTACTAAAGTTTTCATAAATTCAAAAATACATATTATAAGAAAGGAAATAGAAAAAAGATCCAAATTCAAATCAAAAAGATCCAAATTTAAGAACAATATGTGTGGCTTGCCTGAAAACTAACCATGCAGAAAGTTTCAGAGACCAAAGAAAATTTAATCTATCAAAACTCTGATTTTCCTCTTAACTATAAGAACAAAAACACCAGTATGCTTAAACTGTCCCTTTTTACCTTAGGGAATATTTTTTATGTCCAATAAAAATGGAAAAAAAGAAAAAAGAAAAACAAGAGCAAAAGGATAAACTTCAAATGCAAAAGGTACGTGCATTTTAATTTCCCATTTTCTAGCCTTGTTTTGTAGTTACTGACATGGAAATTTAAGAAGCCATAAAGAAATACTGAAGATAATGCAGTGAACCACTTTGTTACTAATCAGTCTATTGTCCTTTTTAAAATTTCTCTCTTTCTCTCTCTCTCTATGTATATATTGAAGTATACCTGATTTACAATATTATATTAGTTTCAGATGTACAAAAGTGATTCGATATTTTTGGACCATTTGAAAAGTCTTTATTGAATTGGTTACAGTATCACTTTTTTTTTTTTAATGCTTTCATTTTTTTTTGGCCACAAGGCAAGTGAGATCTTAGCTCCCTAATCAGGGATCAAACCTCCATCACCTGCACTAGAAAGCAAAGTTCTAACCACTGAACTTCCAGGGAAGTCCTTGATTCAATATTTTAAAAGATTAACTCTATCTAAAATTATCATAAAAATGGCTATATTTCTCTGCACTGTACAATATAATTTTTCTTACCTATTTTATTCACAGTAGGTTTTCTCTCTTAATCCTATACCACTATTCTGCCCCTCCCTCCTTCCCTCTTCCTACTGGTAACCATTAGGCTGTTTTCTGTATTTATGAGTCTGTTTCTGTTTTGTCATATACATTTGATTGTTTTATTTTTTATATTCCACATGTAAATGATAACACAGTATTTGTCTTTCTCTCTCTGACTTAACTCACTCAGCATAAGGCCCTGTAGGTCCACCTATAAGTCTATTAAGTCTTGACACTGTGATGAATAGCATTCACTGAAGACATCCTTATTACCAGTATGATTAACTAACATTTGCCAAGATCATCAGAAACATGATTTCATTTTTTAGAAATTTAGAAGCAAAAATCCTATTGGATTTGAATTGCTTAGTTCTGAGTAGTTAAATACTTATTTTGTTCATGTCAATGACCATATTATATTTGCAGAAAAGTGAGATCAGAAGTAGGGTCACTTCCTCTCAGTCTTTTAACCTGCCTTTGCCTCAGATTCATCTCATTATAAAATCTCTGTCTTGCAAATTATTTTCAGTGCCATCTCTTTCCAAGTACCAAAGGGCCTCTTAGTGATTGAATGATCATTAGTCTGTAACTATAAATAAAATTAAGATATAACAGTATATTAGTATTTTTTCAAATCAGATTATGTTAAAATAATAAAATTAGAGACCTCTGCTTAATTTATGTACAATCACTATATTCTTTTACACCAATAGTCAACTTTTTAGCAGTGTGCCTATAAAATGGTTCCTTTTTATATGATGTAAACAAATTTATTTAAAGATGTAGTTGAAAAAATAGAAAAATATGACAAAACATATCAAAAAGTTAGCAACTCATCTTTGTTTATTTGATTCATGAACATTCAGAATATATATTATTCTGATTGGTACAAGATCTACTTATGGTTTCACATAGCCAGGATTTGCTACATTTTCCTGATTAATAGCACTATATTTTGGGAAATAAAGTTAATTTACGATCAAGTATACTAAAGTAAAACAGAATAACATAAGGTAGACTAGTACACATATCTAAGATTCAAAATAATTTTAACAATTTCAAGAAGTAGCTCTTTAATTTACCATATATCTCTAAAAATTGAAATAAAGAGCTAAAATATTTTAAAATTTACAAAGCAAATATATGCTTGTATAACATTTTCCTGAATCATTTAAAAGTAAATTTCAGACACTGAGCCATTTATTTCTAAATGTTTCCTGCATATGTTCCTTAGATTGGAGAATTTTCTTATATAACAATACAATTTCAAAATCAGAACACAAAATTGAAACCAGAGCTATCCTTAAGTTGCATTAGGAGCCAAGGAAAATATTTTTATGATACCTCTTCCTATATATACAATTTATTTTAAAATGTATTATAAAAATATGGGCTCATAATCTTGTCTGGAGAATACCATAGACAGAGGAGCCTGGAGGGCTACAGTCCAGAGGGTCACAAAGAGTCAGACATGACTGAAGTGACTTAGCACATGGTGATTTAATGGTGACTTGGAATCACAGGTAGAGAAGAGTATTTATCTACTACTGTCCAGAATGTGTATGTGGAGACTTTTCATAGTATCAAAATACCATCTCTTCCTGGTCAGGTCTAGGAAACATTGCTTCATCTTTTTGTCAAAAATGTTACCCCTGGCTCATTTATTGTCTTCCAACATAAAAGAATGGGGTACTGACTCTGTTGTTACCCAATGCCTTAGTCCTATAGACAAGTATGCATTGACTAATAGAGATATTCTTGCCTCTGCTGCTTCAAAACGCCTTTTACTGTATTGTTGGCTACATCATTACTCATGATACAACAACTAATGTAATGCAACATTTATGAATATGGCTTCCAGGGACTCTTTGAAATGTTGTTAGCAAAAGTCATTTCTATACCCTTAAGTCATGAAATTCTTCAACCAGCCTGCCTAAACAGTCCCAGCTCCTGGTCCTGTTTTTTTTTTTTTTCCTTATATGAGTTTCTTTCCATGGTTCCTCGACAGCTGACCACTTCTAAATTACAACATGCCCCAGGGCTCACCACTGTAATATTTTCTATTAGCTCTATATATGAAATCATTTAGTGTCTCAATTAATTTCATCAATTTGTATTCATATATCCACTGCCCAGAACTCTAAATCTCAGGCTTGTATATAAACCTATGTACCAAATGCCTTCTGTTGACTAGCTAATAAAGATGAAAATAAACATTAGAAATCCAGTGTTTCCTAATCACCTCTGACAAAGTAAAACACAGCAAAGCAAAAAAACTCAAAACTAGCCACTTTCACTATTACCATCCGTCCTTTGTCAAGCCCACACAATATCCCCAACCTAAATAATTACAACAGTCATTCAATTGATCCTTCTGCTTCTGTTCTGTACAAAAAGCAGTGAAAATGGGCCACTCAAAGAACATGTCAGATTTTATCAGTTCTCTGCATGAACTCCTCTAAATAATTGCCCATCTTACTAACAACAACAACAAAGTCCTTTCTTTGGATCAAAAAACTCAGCTTGAGTTGGATCATCTTCACCTCTACTAGCTCTTCTGTTTACTCACTCAGCCACAGCAACACTGGACTCTTTGCTCTTCCTGAAGGGGAACAACTATCTTTTCTCTTCAGGTCTTTGCTTTTCTCTATGCCATGAATGCTTCCTCTGTAGATATCTTAATTCATGGTTCACTGATGTCACTACCAAACTTTCATCTTATTAGCAAATACTTCCCTAAATGCACTATGTAAACATGTCCTTGGAACACACAACATATTGTTTACCTTACTTAATTGCCCTCATAGCACTTTACCTTCTTTGCCATATTAATATGTTTGTTTATTTATTTATTGAGATTCTCTCCTGATTAGAAAAGTAGATTCATGAAGGTAGCACCTGAATACCCTGGATACCTAGCTCACAGTGGGCATCTCATAAATAATGTTAAATGAATAGATGGACAAATAAGTGGTTCTTTCATTCTCTAATTCTACTAGTCCACAGAAAATAATGAATAGCTATTAAATATATTAAGAAAAGTTCCATGGAAATAAAAATAAGTAAGAAGACAAATATATATCAGAAAAAAATATATAACACTTGATAAAGGTTGAATGCCACAATACTTACATGGCTTCTGAAATATATTTTAAAAATATTCTTGGCTCTAATTACAATAGAACCTGGTAAATGTCTTAGTCTCCTTAGACTGCCACAACAAATGCCATAGACTGGGTTGCTTAAACGATGAATATTTATGTCTCACAGCTCTGAAGGCTGAAGCCGTAAATGAGGGTGCTAGCATGGCTGGGTATAATGAGGACCCTATTGATTGTTTTAAATGTCTGAGAGAGAGCAAGCTCTCTCCAGTCTCATATAAAAAGGGCACTAATTCCATCACAGTCATGATCTAACTACATCTGGAAGACCTCATCTTCAAATACAATAAAAATGGAGATTATGTTTTCAACATATGAATTTTGTGGGGATACAAACATTCAGACATATGGGTAAGTCATGCGTGTGTGTCCTAAGTTGCTTCAGTCATGTCCGACTCTTTGTGACCCTATGAACTACAGCCTGCAAGGCTCCTCTGTCCATGGGATTCTCTATGAAAGAATACTGGAGTGGGTTGCCATTTCCATCTCCAGGGGATCTTCTCGACCCAGGGATCAGTGCCACATCTCTTAAGTTTACCTGCCTTGGCAGGTGGGTTCTTTACCACTAGCATCATCTGGGCAACCTCCTTTGGTAAGTCAACAACGTTTATTGAATGACTGCTATATCCCAGAATTATATTGAATAATTTGAATCCTTGCCCTCAAAGAAAATACTATCTTATTGAAAAGACAAGTAAAGAAGCAATTAAAATATTTTTAGATAATAGTCAATAAATAAAGAAAATAAACTTGGTATTATCATAGATATAAATTGATGCTTGACTGTAATGACAAGGATGGGTTCTCTGATAAAGTGACATTTGAATTCAAAACTGTACAACAAAAAGTAAGTAGCTACTTGAAGACATGGAGTATTATAATCTAACTGGATGCCAAAACTTTTCCAAAGTCTCTGAAACTGAAAGAAGCTTGATATATTCAAAGGAATGAAAGAAGACTAGGGAATTATGAATTGCAGTAAAGGATATATGTCATCTTCTGTGAGAGATGAAATTAGAGTGGCATATTTTGGGGCCAGATCAGGTAGCACCTAAGTCATTGTAAGAAGTTAGAATTTTAATCTGACTGAAATGAGAAGTTATTGGGTTCTCTTACTGAGAGGAATTATATCATTTGTTTGATAATCTAGCAATGGTCCCAGGCTGCTATCTAAAAGAGAAACTATATGAAAGAACAAAATAAAGGCAGAACCAATCAATTCAGAACATTATAGTAATCTGAACAAATAGCTTAAAGTAGAGGAGAGTAGGAAAGATGAACAGAATGTCCCATGTACAGATGAATAATTTGTTGCTAATTGGTTGTGGGAGCATGGAAGGAAATATGAAGACTCAAGAATGACTCCTACATCTCTGACCAAGTATCTGCTGGGTGATGTAGAGAAGGAAGGTGCTTGATGGCAGGGCATAGATTTTGTGTGGTTAAAAAACATATATTTCAATTTTACAGGCTTAGATACACAATACAAATCCAAACACAAGACATAAATATATAGCTCAGTTCAGTTCAGTCGCTCAGTTGTGTCTGACTCTTTGTGACCCCATGAACCACAGCACACCAGGCCTCCCTGTCCATCACCAACTCCTGCAGTCCACCCAAACCCATGTCCATTATGTCAGTGATGCCATCCAACCATCTCTTCCTCTAACGTCCCTTTCTCCTCCTGCCCTCAATCTTTCCCAGCATCAGGGTCTTTTCCAATGAGTCAGCTCTTCATATCAGGTGGCCAAAGTATTGGAGTTTCATCTTCAACATCAGTCTTCCCAGTGAACACCCAGGACTGATCTGCTTTAGGATGGACTGGTTGAATCTTCTTGCAGTCCAAGGGACTCTGAAATGTCTTCTCCAACACCACAGTTCAAAACCATCAATTCTTCTGTGCTCAGCTTTCTTTATAGTCATCCATACATGACCACTGGAAAAACCATAGCCTTGACTTGATGGACCTTTGTTGACAAAGTAATGTCTCTGCTTTTAAATATGCTGTCTAGGTTTTTCATAACTTTCCTTCCAAGGAGTAAGTGTCTTTTAATTTCATGGCTACAATCATATATAATAGTCTATTGTGGTGGAAGGTAAGTCTACAAATTCAAATCATCAGTATATATAAACCTTTTAAAAGCAGTGAGTTGAGTGAAATCATGGAAATTAATACATATGCTAGTAGATATATACAGTTTGGAATTTGGGGAATGACCAAAGAGCAAGAAAAAACATTAAAATAGTAGAAAAATTCACTTTTTACAATTGTTTTATAGGACAGGTAGTGAAATATGCATGAACATTTAAAATATCGAAACTCTAATTATTAATAAAGGCTATTAACACTTCCTTTATTGAAAGTCATACTTGACAGATGAATTGTGACATTCAAATTCTATCAAAGGTAATAGCCCAAATACTTCATTACTATAATAAGAACTATAGTTTTTAAGTTAGAGAAATTAATATTTCTCAAAGGAAGAACAATGTCAATATTTTATTAAAAAATGTCTAAATATGCAGACATACAGTTTAGTAAGCAATTCTTAAAATGTCAGTAAAAACAAACATAAATATAACAAGTGTGCTAATTCAAATAATTAAAGCAGCATAATATCACTATGGAAGACAGTATAGAGATTCCCTATAAAACTAGGAATAAAAATACTATATGCCCTAAAAACCCCACCACGGGGCCTATGCCTTAAGGAAACCATAACTGAAAATAATACATGTACCCTAATGTTCTTTTCAGCACTATTTACAATAGCTAGGACATGGAAGCAACCTAGATGTCCCTTGACATATGAATGGATAAAGAAGCTGTGGTACATATATACAGTGGACTATTACTCAACCATAAAAAAGAATGCATTATAATGAGGTGGATGAACCTAGAGTCCATCATACAGAGTGAAGTTAGGAAAAGAAAAACACATATTGAAATATTAATGCACAAATATGGAATCTAGAAAGATGGTACTGATGAACCTATTCACAGGGCAGCCATAGAGATGCAGACTTAGAGGACAGAATTTTGGACATGGGGTTGGGGGCTGGAAGGAGAGGGTAGGACAAATGGAGAAAATAACATGGAAACATACACAACCATATGTAAAATAGCAGTGGGAGTTTGCGGTGTGACTCAGGAAACTCAAACCAGGGCTCTGGGACAACCTAGAGGGATGCACTGGGGTGGGAGTTGGGAAGGAGACTCAAGAGGGAGGGCACATATGTACACCTATGGCTGAGCCATGTTGCTGTATGGCAGAAACCAATACAATATTGTAAAGCAATTATTATTTAATTAAAAATAACAACAACAACAAAAAAAAACCCAGCATGGCACTGGTAGCAGAATAGACAAATTCATGGACTGAAAAGAAAGGACAGAATATTCTATTATTGTCATAATAGACCTTAAATTTCATTGCAATTATAGCATGTCACTTTAAGAAAGTGATGCACCTACTTCTGGTAGCTCTACATCAAAATCGACATGTATGTAAAGTTGTAAAAGCACTATTAAAATATAAGTGAACAGTGATTATTTTTCATAAATAGTAAACACTTGGGAGCTTTTTTTGCATTGCATGCATGTAGGTTGCTGGAAAGGTTTCATGAGATTGTCAGTCCTGCTCATTGGGTAAATGACTCAGGATGATGGCCTTGTTATGTCCACATATTAAAACTCAAAATATTCCTAAGAAAATATTTCTTTTTATTTCTTTAACACTGATGTTGTTTTCACATAAGTTGCATGTAAAATTACTTGTATTTGAAATAATTTTTTCTACTATCAAATGTCAGGTTATTAAATTTCTTTTTTTTATTTCTCTATGGAACAGGCTGATTTTCCATTGTGTAAAAATGTCACAGAACAGCTGTGACCTTATGTTTGGAGATGACTGGCACAATGAAGTGTCAGAGCAAGGAAAATGCCATTCTCTGATGAAATGAGCTGCTTCTATCACATTAATCACTTGTTTATAATTACTAACACAGGTGCAGACAGCTGAATCTAAGATAACTAATAAAATTACTATTTATTATAATGTTCCTGGTAGCCAGTAAATTGGAAAGGAAATTAAACATGTAGATAGGTCATCATATGTCACATAAACTAAAGAGCTAGGTTATTCACATGGGTAGGATGATGGGCTAATTCTAAGTCAGCAGCTATTTTTATCATGCTTTGGAACTTTAAAAAAAAAATTATTTCTTGATATTTTGTATTTTTTCTTAGGTTGGAAATAACAAGTGGAATGTTTAACATTCAGGTATCATTGCTCTTACAGACAAAAACACTGAAAGAAGTGAGCTTTTCCTTTCACTTTAGTAGGAAATAGGGCACTTACAGCTAGGATGGAATATTGGAACATATTTCCACACGATTGTTTTTTGTTTTTATCTCATTGTCTGTTGAGAAGTGAGCCTGCTTTTAATTCCATGTATTCAACCTTGACAACCTTTCTCTTATATCTAAGAGTATGTATCCACAATGTGTCACAGTTTTGTATTATTTACAATCCCCAGTTTTAACAAGCCTATGAAGAAAATGTAAATAGTAAATAAATAGATGACCACTAAAAGTTTACCTTGGATACATTCTTATACCTGCTTTAGAAATAGAAGTCTTAGTATGATTACTTTTTTACCAAAACTAAAATAAACAATATCAAGACCTTAACTATATGCATAATTCTTGTTACTTCTAAAGAATGGCAAGTATACTTCCTGTTGTTTACATATAATGACATTAGGGAAAAAATATAAATGGGAACATGAATAAAGAGCATGAAGTCACACTTAGGAAATGAGAATTTATTTAGTCAACATTTCAAATGTGATAAATAACTTCTATTTTGTACTTATCACACTTTCAGTTTTCTTCTCATTGGAGACAGCAAACCTTTAAACATTTAAAAATATGGTTCAATAGATTATTCCTTAGCAAAAATCAATTTGAAACCAAAGTGAGATACCACTAAACACTTCTTAGAATAGCTGAGATCCCAACCTTAATTGTACCAAGTGCTGATGAGGGTATGAAGGAAGTGGAACTCATACATTTCTGTTAGAAGATTCTGTATAGTCAATTTGGAAAACAAACTGACTGTTCCTTACAAAGCTAGTGTAAACTTACCATAAGAACCAGAAATTTAAGGTATTTACTCTAAGGTATGAGTATTGTATTCAACTTTATTCACAACTACCAAAATCTGAAAACAGCCTAAATGTCCTTCAGCTGATGAAATGATAAAAAATCAAAAGCCCATCAATACAATGAGGCACTACTGAACTAAAGGAAACAACAAATTACTGACACAGGCTCAATGTGGAATAATGTGACATTCATAATGCTAAGTGAACAAAGACAGAGCCAAGAGTCTACGTACTATGAGAGTTCATTTTAATGAATTTCTGAGTTAAATTCATTATTTAGTTATACTGACAGAAGTCAGGGCATTGGTTTACTGGAGATCAAGTGAAGGCAAAGGTCATTTACAAAAAATGTACGAGGGAATTTGAAGCACGTAGTACTTTATCTTAACTTTGGCTGTAGATACACAATTCTATGTATTGTTAAAAATCTCCCACACCTATACATTAAAAATTACAATTTTGTTGTAGACAATTTAGATCTAAATCAAACTATAACAAAAGTTATATGCCTCTCTGAAAAGACAGGGACAGTGGTAAGATGAAGTATGTCTTGCTTGAAAATTATAATTTGGAAAAGTCTACCTCATAATAAATCCTTTTCTCTATAATTGTTTTCTATTTCTTAAAATGTGTTCTTTATTCTTATCCATGCATTAGATAAAAATAGAGTTTTAATAAATAACAGAAACAAAACATAAAATCTTTGAGCAGGTACAATAAAAAATAGTTTATCAGAACAATACTTATCCTTGGTATCTATAAACCTGATAAATGTAAACCATTATTTTTTCTAAAAATGCATTTGAGCAAACTACCCTAAGAAATAATAAATACAGAAATGATCAACCAAGTCACATATTTTTCCATACCAAGGCAACAAACCAACATTTTGTCTGTATAGTTAATTTATTTAAAAGTAATTAATATTTCCCATGACTGGTTTTAGACTATTGGATTCTGATAATAATCTTTTACAAGTAACGGATCCAAACAGCTGACAGAAAATATAATTCAATATAATAGAAGATATTTAGCATCCAAAGTATATTAAGAAAAAGATTAAAAACCTATAGGATTTAGAACAAAGTTCAAAAATAGAACGAAGAACTCCCAGAATTAAAAGTCTTTAGAGAAATTAAAGATATGAAAGGGAGCTTAATCTTACAAGCTACCAGCAAAATATAAACTAAAGCAATTAAAAGCTATTATTTCAAACCACAATTCTGGGAAAAAATAAAGAAGTATATAGATTCAGATATTGACAAGAATATAGATAAAATTATTTTTCTTAAATGATTCTGAGGGAGTGAATTGTTACTACTATTTTGAGAGCAAACGTCATCTAATTAAACTAAAAGTGTGTATAAGCTAAGGCCCAGCAATTCCATTCTTAAATACCCTATCACATTTGTGGCACAAATGCAACAGGCCACTTAGACCTGAATGCTTACTGCAGGCAATCTGTTATGGTAGAAACACTGCAAACAAAGCATATGTCCAGGATAGGATAGTTAAGACATTAAAATAGGATATCTATTCACAAAGCTGAAAACTTTGCAGTTGAAACTTACATGAAAATAAAACTAGATCATAAAATGTAGTTACAAAAGAAAATGTAGTTACAAGTGGACAATAAAGTGAAGATGTAGATTACACATTTTGTTCTTACATATTCACATGAAATAACACACACACAATGCTCTAAATGGTAAATGGATATTTGACATGTATATCAAATTAAATTAAAGGACTAGGGTCAGACACATAGTCTTTAGAACTTAGCCAGGGAAATGGATTTATAATCTTGAATAAAGCTAAGGTTAGCAATAGCCATACATATATTATTTGACTTCTAACACTATCAAAATTAAAATCTATTAGCATTATTCTTTTATTTTTGGAAATATGTTGCCTTCAATAATTTCTAATACATTTATTTCTTTATGCTTCTAAAAATAGAGAAAAGTAAATTTTAAAGACAATTTGATTTTTCAGTTAAATTTTCAAAGTGGTCCTTATGTATAAAATGAGGAAAGTCAGGACACTAGTTTTGTACAACAGTTGGTGTCTCAAATAGAAACAACAGCATGAATAACTAATTCTTTACTATGTTTATTTGACAAAATGTAGCTTACAAGTAGGTTTTCTACTTGTATATTTTCTACTTGTATATTTCTACTCGTATATTTTCTACTTGTATATTTTCTCTATAAAACAGAATTTCACCAACCACAGATACTGGAAAAAGTGTTCATCAATAGGCCTTGGTTTTAAAGGTTTTAAAAACCTCCTTGATTCCTTACAAAGAGCATATATTTTATCATCCTGCTGAGATCTAGTAAGTGACAGATATGTGCAAAGACCCTATGATAGCAACAGTAGTTATGACAGTTAAAAGCTAAAGCAGCACTCTGCATTTTGGATGACTAAATGAAGAACACAGTCAGCTAGTCATTAATTCTGCCTATATGTGCAGCTTTTCAGACTTTAGTACTTTAGGTTGAACAGTATTTTTAGTAGTATAACGTAAATGTAACTTAACCTTGTAAAAGGCACTGAAGACAGAATATCAAATCATTAAAAATAAATAGGCTACTTTGAAATATCCAACTGAGAAAAAGTCCTAGGAAGTAAAAACTGTTATGATGTCCTACTTCCAAAGAAAGTTAAGACTTAGCTAAGAATAAGATTGGCTGAATGTCTGTTTTTTTCCTCTTTGAATAAAAATACATGTTTAGGATTTAATATGTTACCTGAATTGTATGTCAGAATTTATGGTTGGTCAAATTTGTGCTGTGTTTATGATTCTCTCACATTTCCATACACATGTGTAAGCACATACCCCATTATTTTATTACGTAGTGTTTAGTTCACTGAATAATGTTGGATTAATTTGGTGTTCCAGCAACGACAGTCAGATAAAGAACTGGAACAAGTCAGGGGAGCTACATCATTTCACTCAAATGTAGGCAGAAGAATGAAAGTTCATTTAAGCACTTTAAAGATTGAAAAGCAACCTTTCACTTGTAGCAATTTAATTTACTGATTATAGTGTAACCATAGGGTCTAAATTAACCAAAAATACAGATTTTGATTGGAAACCTTTCCTTTCCTCTTTATCAGATTTGTCTGAATATGATGAAGCAATTAGGAAAAAGAAGCAACAGAGACACTAAGATACAGGCAGAGCTAATTTATCATAATTCATAAGAGCTAAATTGATCCATTAAGTGCCTGGACCTTCCTGTTGCTGTTTTTCTTTGATATGCAAATGAAAATTCTATTTTTTTTTTTTTTGAAAATTCTATTTTTTAAAGCAGGAAGAAGACAATGACTAGATAGAATAGATACCGTTAACAAGTTAGCCTACCTAGTAAACATTTATTCTCAATTTAGCACTTTGTTTTGAAATGTCTCTCTTTATTTCCCTGATTAATTGCTTCTGCAATGCATAATTATAAAAATCAGGTGACAATATAGTTTCATGGAATAACAAAAAATATATATTTTTAGCCACACTCCCCCTTAAGGTTATAAAGTACTATGACAATCAGGAAAAGTTTTGAATATGGAGTGGCAGGTTTTTCAATAACCTAGAATACAGAATATGATCAAAGCAAATTAACAAAAGAGGTCTTCTAGGTTTTTGGTCTGGGTGATGGACTGAAAGATCGTGCCACTTATGAGTTGGGAAAAACTGAGCAATCAAGAGACTAGAAGACTGAATTTGAAAGAAGATTCTGTTTTGCAACTGTTTGAGTTAGGGGACTCTTGGAGATTACAGATACCAGGGAGTCAGACACTGGAGCATGCACAGTGGGTGCACCCCGGATCTCATTTATCACTTTGGTGCCACGATTTACCCAGCAGACACAGGAGCTGCCTTCACTGCTGCCCATACCTGCTCAAATATTGCTCTTGCACTATTAGCATCACCTTGAGTTGACCAATTTATTGCAAGGCAATAGTGAATGAAGAGCAAAAACCAATAGAGACACACCTCTTATTGTGCTTCACTTCACTGAGCTTTGTAAATATTGCACTTTTTTTTTACAAATTGAATGTTTGTGGCAACAATGTGTGAAACAAGTCTATTGACACCATTTTCCCAACAAGATTTGCTCACTTCGTGTCTCTGGGTCAATTTTGGTAATCCTCACAATATTTTAAAGTCTTTCATCATTGTTATATTTATTATGATGGCCTGTGATTAGCTATCTTTGATGTTACTATTGCAAAAATTATTATGACTTGCTGAAGTCTAAGATAGTAGCACTTTTTAGCAATAAAGCTCTTTAAAATTAAGTTGTGTACAAAATTTTAACAGATACACTATTAAACACTTAAATAGGCTACAGTATATTACAAACATAACTTTTATATTCACTGGGAAACAAAAAATTCATGTGATTTGTTTTATTGAAATATTCACTCTACTGTGGTGGTCTGGAATAAAAGTTGTAATATCTCAGAGGTATGCTCAAGTGTCTTTCCTCCATATGGAACAAACTCTATGGTTCAATATACACCATCATCCAAGGGCAATACTTGTCTAAAAGCTGGGCTTCCTTTCTCTATCCTGTCTTTTCAAGCTATCTTAAATTATCCACAGTAGCATCCCCTCTGAAAATAAATTTATTAAATGTAAATCCACTTCTCAGACTCACTTTTACAGAATCTGAACTAACATCCAAGTCAAAAGAAAAACCACAATTAGAAATGCACATGCAATAAATCATAGCATAAAGGATATTTAAACAACGGGGCTCACATAACAGTATAAGGATAATGAAAGTAGAGACTTAGTTGATCATAAAAATGTAATTCATAAAAGAGCAAACGTATACTCATCTTGCATAATGACAGAGAAACCATCACACTGAATATTACATTGTGTAATGACATGAAATAAGTTGCCTTCTTCAACAGGACACAAAAGCCAGTGTTTCTAAGGACCTGGGACAGAAGACATTATTGAATGCAGTTGAGAAGAAGCAGAGGTATGCAATTTTGAAAAACTATTCTGAAACTCACCAAAATAAAATCTACACTGGAAGTGATGAAGAATATAATTTCTTCATATAGGCAATAAAAATCTAAGATACGTAGACATGAGAAACTAATAGAATGTAGGTGGAGAAAACACAAAGAGAAGAAAAGATGGATCACAGGAGAAAATGTGACAATCAACAAATAAAAATTAAATGTTAATATATGATGGTAACCATAAAATGTTACAATAAAATCACACATGCTTTTCACTAACCAAATTTTAACCAGAATGTGATAAGAGATGCCTTGAAGAGTAACATTATCTAAAACTTTTTGACGACTTAGTTGTCCTTCATACATTGGGACCCAGATATTTCAGTGGTAAAAATCAATTTAAAGAACATTTAATATATTTCCTAAATTTTATATACAAGAATATTTTAACCATTTTCTTCTTGTATGGTTAAAAGCAATGTGAAATTTCAGAGTGAGTTATTAAATAACTTTTGGTATGTTCTTAAATATAGACAAACATTAAAGTTACATTTTTTTTCCTTTTCAACACACATTTTGATTACTCTGAAAACAACTCTAAACACTCCTATCTACCATAGGCAAATTGAAGATTTTGTATGAAGGCTGACCTACAACTGACATGCATGTATGTGTGTGTGTGTGTGTATGTGCCTATTCACTTGTGACCTCATGAACCACAGCATGCCAGGCTTCCCTGTCCTTCACTATCTCCTGGAGCTTGCTCAAACTCATGTCCACTGAGTTGGTGATGCCACCCAATCTAACCATCTCATCCTCTTTCATCCCCTTCTCCTCCTGCTTGAGAGCATCTTTCCCAGCATCAGGGCTTTCCTAATAAGTTGGTTCTTGGCAACAGGTGGCCAAAATATTGGAGTTTCAACTGTAGTGTCAGGCCTTACAATGAATATTCAGGGTTGATTTCCTTTAGGATTGACTGGTTTGATCTCTGTGCTGCCCAAGGGACTCTCAAGAATATTCTCCAGCACCACTGTTCAAAAGCAACAATTCTTCAGTGCTCTTACGGTCCAACTCTCACATCCATACATGACTAAATCTTAGCTTTGACTAGATGGACCTTTGTTGGCAAAGTTATGTCCCTGCTTTTTAATACACTGGCTAGGTTCATCATAGCTTTTCTTGCAAGGAGCAAGAGTCTTTTAATTTCATGGATGCAATCACTGTCCACAGTGATTTTTGAACCCAAGAAAATAGTCTCTCACTGTTTCCATCGTTTTCCCATCTATTTGCCATGAAGTAATGGGACCAACTGTCAAGATCTTTCTGTTTTTTTTTGAATGTTGAGCTTTAAGCCAGCATTTTCACTCTCCTCTATCACTTTCATCAAGAGGCTCTTTAGTTCCTCTTCGTTTTCTGCAATAAGGATAGGGTCATCTGCATATCTGAGGTTACTGGTATTTCTCCCAGCAATCTTGATTCCAGCTTGTGCTTCATCCATTCTGGGATTTTGCATGATTTACTCTGCATATAAGTTAAACAAGCAGGGTGACAATATACAGCCTTGACATACTCCATTCCTAGATAGTTAACAGTGATTTCCAAAACAATCAATGAGATTAGTTGCAAACAGTTAAAATTCACTAAAAATAATAGGTTGCAAATTTCATTACTGTTTTTGTTCTGTCACAGTATTCTTTTCACAGAAATAATTAACATAATATACATTTGCAATTTATTCAAGTAATGATGTGTGGACAAGTAAAATTAAGAAATTATACTTGTTCAAATCATTGTAGCTAGTAATGTTTGTATTTTTTGAAAAAGTTAGGTAAATAATTATGTTTGATTCGGAAAGTGCATGTTAATTTTGCTAAGGATCATTGCTAAGTACAAAGATCAAGAAAACACTTTATGATTAAGAAAAGAATCTTACTATATACACTTCTATTCAACATTGTACTAGAGGTTCTACCCAAGTCAGTTTGGCTATAAATATTCATAAATATAAAGCACACAGGTTGGAAAACAAAAAGTAGAATTATATCTATTCAAGAATTATATAATCTTTTATATAGATAATCTTAAGAATCCACTAAAACTATTTGAATTAACAAATATTTGGCAAGTTTACGAAACAGGGAATCAATATAACAATCAACACTATTTCTATACACTAGCAATGAAATTAAGTAAAAATTCCACTTGCAATAACAGAAACAATGGACTATTCAGGAAAAAAGCAACTAGGAAGAAGTGCAAGACTTGTACACTGAAAGCTATAAAACATTGTTGAATGAAAATAAAGAAAAGCTACATGAACGGAAAGACATCTGTCTTCATGGAACAGGAGACAACATCAAGAAGTCAATGTTCCACAAAATGACTTACAAGTGCAACATATTCCCTATGAAAAACTCAGCTGCATAATATTTTAGCAGAAATTGAATTCAGATTTTTAAAATTACTATGGAAATGCAAGGTATCCAGATTAGCCAAAATAAATCTTGAGATAAAGAAAAGACCAAACCTGCTTTGGTCTTTTATCAGAATTCTATGTAATTGTAGCTACTTTGAAAATCCTGTTAGGCAGTTCCCTCAAATGTTAAACAGAATTATCTTATGATCAAGAAATTTTATCCTTGTTATATACCCAAGAGAAATGAAAACGTATGTCTCAATGAGAACATGCACATAAACAATCACAGTAGTTTTATTCCTTATAGCCAAAAATTGGAAATAATTCACATTGTTCATTGTACAAATGAATAAGTAAAATGTTTTTCATCCATATAATGAGATATTGTTTGGTAATAAAAAGAATGACATCCTGCTGCACTTACAACATGGACACTGAAAACCTTATAGTAAGTGACAGAAGCCAGAAATAAGGACACATACCTTATAATTCCAGTTATATGAAATATACATATTATCAAATTCATGAAGATATAAAGTAGATTAGTGGTTACCCAGTGCTGGGAGGGAAGGGTTAATGAATGGAAATTGCCTGCTAATGTGTGCAGGTGTTTTTTGATTTTTTTTTTTCCCTTTGGTATGACGAAATATCTTAAAATTAGACAGTGGTGATAACTGCACAACTCTGGGAATATAGTAAAATTCACTAAATTATTTTTAAAGGGTGGATTTTATGACATGAGAGTTATCTCAACAATGAAGGTTTTACAAAGATCTAACATAAATATATTAATATCTCTATTATTCTGAAGATACTAATGATAAAATTCATAATTTTTAATCATTTCTTCCCATGTTTTTTATATGACTATATGTCTACATTAAGAGACTTTGCCTTTGTTATGCCTCATTAAAACAGTACTGATTATATAGATTTTCATTCAAGTTTTATTGATAATAAATATTTTCAATTTTTATGTTGACTTCAGATAATCATGGTTTTAAAAATATTTATTAAAAATACACACTTTGGCATATATCTTTTAGTCACATCTTGCTTATTTATTTTCAACATAATTTCCCTGTGATCTTATTCACCCTAGGCTATGGATCTTATAGTAGTTTCTTAAATCATTGAATGTACTTTTGGAGAATAAGCAGATACTTTTGCTCCTTTCCTTTTATTACTTATATCAAGAGGAGATAAATATATTATTCCTTTCAGTCCAAGATTATTTTAATTACTAGATGACACTTTCCATTTCAGTCAGGCAATTAAACAATGTACATGAATGAAATAAAGGAATGGATATATAAGGAGAAAGTGACCTCAGCTTTCTTTGTCTGTTTTTTTTTTCTTCAATAAACAAGTCAAAGAAAAGCATGGGAAGGAGAAATTTTTAATTTCTTAAACACTCTCTCAAATGTTGGAAAATTCTATAAACATGATGTCAGTAACTTTCAATTTCTTTAAACTTAATTCCACACAAATTACAGTCATCTACATAATAAGTACTTAGGAATACAATATCTTTGAAGTCTGTCAAGTTGATCTCTAAAGATCTTTGTTACTCATTTTATACCCTGCCATTACTGCCCATCAACTAACTCTTTGTCTTCCTTTTACTTACCTTTTACCACAAAACTAACCCAAATTTAGGTGAAAGTGTACAGTTTAAATGGTAAATAATTAAAAAGCAAGCTGCCAGCTCATCAGTGGCAGTGTATTATTTTGTAACAATTTTAAGAACAAATCAATTGTTTCTTTAACAACAACAACAAAAGAAATAGTTACTGCTATTGTAATCAGAGGTAAGGTATTTCAGGTATTTCTATTGACAGTAAATTCCACAGAAAAGTAATGGGCCTGCTCTATCTGATAAAATAGCTGACATGGCATATTTCCTAACAGTGATGTCAACAAAAAGCTTTTAGAATAAAAAGTAAATGATGTAACAGTTTACAGCCTTAAAAACTTCCATGTTATTTATCTTTCTGCAATGTGAATGGGACAGATTTATAAGCCATTTCTAGTCCACTGATAATTCACTGAATAAACATGCTTTCAGGTTGTTGTATATAAAATTTTTGACCATAAAATCATGTAAGTGGTGACTCAGATGCCAGATTTTCAAAAAAACTTTAAAACAAATCAGACTTTTAACACTGTAATTCACCAGTTACAAGTGGATCTCATGTTTGTTTTGTGATTGACATTTTAACAGGGGAAAGCACTTTTCTGAGTGTCTCTAACTGTTCATCATTCATGTTCCTGCCATTTGAATGGGTGGGATCAACAGCTGATTAACATTATGATTCTATTCTCAGATAGTTTGTCCGTTTCGTCCTTTGTTCACATTATTGTTACCATAATAAATCTTATCAGATATCACTATAATTTTACTTTTTCGTGGTAGTAAACCTGATACGAAGAACTGACTCATTTGAAAAGACCCTGATGCTGGGAAAGATTGAAGGCAGGAGGACAAGGGACGACAGAGGATGAGACTGTTGGATGGCATCATCGATTCAAGGGACATGAGTTTGAGTAAACTCTGGGAGTTGGCGATGGACAGCCCATTGGGTCACAAAGAGTCGGACATGACTGAGAGACTGAACTGAACTGAAACAACAAAGTTCAACATAAGTCCATTGATTAAAAAGTACAATAGTGAAGTCAAAGTCGCTCAGTTGTGTCCAACTGTTTGTGAGCCCATGATTTCTCCATGGAATTCTCTAAGCCAGAACACTTGAAAGGGTAGCCTTTTCCTTCTCCAGGGGATCTTTCCAACCCAGGGATTGAACCCAGGTTTCCTGCATTGCAGGTGGATTCTTTACCAACTGGCCACAACAATAATCATTGACTAATTCTGGCCTTTTTAGAATTGAGAAGATTTTAAATTAAGGTTTCAATACTATAGGTCAATTCTCTATTACTGCAAACTAAGGCAGATAAGCATTTTTTTTTTTTTGCAGAAAATACTAGATTTTATAATCCATTTGAAAGTGGAATTAATTCCCATTTAGAAAAAACTATACTTTAATAATACGGCATTAAATAAGTCACACAGATTCAATTACTTCTGTTTACATGAGTGCATGCCTGCATGTTAAGTTCTTTCACTCATGTCCAACACTGTAATTCTATGGACTGTGGCCTCACCAGTCTCCTCTGTCCATGGATTCTCCAGGTAAGAACACTGGAGTGGGTTTCCGTGCCCATGTCCAGGGGATCTTCCTGACCCAAGGATCAAATCCCTGTCTTTATGTCTCCCAAACTGGCTGGAGTGTTCATTACCACTATTGACACCTGGGAAGCCCTGGGCTTACATATGCAAATCAAATTTTAAATTTTGTTAGATTGTTACTGCGCATTAAAGATGGGTACTTTGAAGGGAAAAAAAAATCAAAATGATAATATTTTAATTTTTCTAAGGCCAAATAGCTATTTTTAGTGATTATCTTGACTGATAAGAGTGACAGAATTTTAAGACACATTGCAAGTTAATAACAATATATAAACCATTAAATTTATTTCAATCATTTTACTATACATTCTATAAATTAACATATACATAGAACTAGTTTAGCCACCAGGCTTCTCAAGTGGCTAAGCAGTGAAAAGAACCCACCTGCCAATACAGGACACCCAGATTCAATCCCTGGGTCAGGAAGATCCCCTGGAGAAGGAAGTGACAACCCACTCCAGTCTTCTTGCCTGGAAAATCCTATGTAGAGAGGAGCCTGACAGGCTATAGTCTATGGGGCTTCAAAGAGTCTGACACAACTTAGCAACTAAACAGCAGCAGCAGCAGCAATAATAGGATGAGGAAGAAAAACAAGAGTTCTGTGATCTATAAGAAGTCAGAAATTGTTTTACACCAATCTTCATAAATCTCTAACTTAAACTTCAGAAGAAAAAAAATGAGGCAAGTACATTTTTGTCAGTAATAGACAAATCTCCTTAACCTCCTTGCATTATCAGGTTCAATTTTGCTCTTTTTAGAATGGTCATTTTTTTCTTGGTAAAATAAGTCCAATATTATTAATACAGAATTGGCATATTTGTGTTTGGTAATCTATAATTCAAATAAGAAAATAAGCATGAAAAATGTCAAATATTCAGATAAGAACAACTACAAGAACTTAAATTCATCAAGTCTATGTTAAAGTACTCAGTAAAATTATGTATAATGTGCCAGTTACATTTTCTTTAAATTATTAGCTCCCAATTGCAGTAGTCATTGTTTACCTAATATGACTCTTGTTATGTTATGCATTAAATATGTTATGTGAAAGATATATGATACCTGCTAGAGACCCAAATATGCAAATATGTAAAGACACAGTCCTTGTTTCAAGAAACTTATAACCAAAATGGGAAATACATGAGCAAATTAACAATTGTTGCTTTCCGGGATCAAATTATTATCACAATGTGTTTATGAGATTATGGAACATTTCTAGTATACCATTAACCCACAGTGCTCCTTTGATTGGCAACTGGGAATTTTGCTTTGACATCTACATTAGAAATTACTATTACTAATAAATTCCTATATGGCAATTATTATTCATTTTCAAATGAAGAAATCCTTAATTTTTACCACAGTCCCTAGACTTTTGTCAAAACACTCTGAAAATAATTCTGCTATGAGTCTATCAGTCTTACATCTAGAATATTAAGAAATATCTCAGCTTTTGTAGCTTTTCCATAGCAAACAGAACAGCATGTTTCAGAGATTTGTAAGATGTTTATAAACAATGCATTAGCTCAGTGCCCTATAAAAAGAAACCAGGAAATGCTAAATCCATGGAGTTTGTAATATATACATTGACTATTTCGCTTGTCCCTTAAAGGTTCAACTTAAATTTATGGTACATAGGCTGGAGGCTAGAATACTATTAGACTCTGGGGTTCTGTGACATGTAATGTTGGGCTATGTGTTGATTAGTAGGAGTAGGGTTCATGAGGGACAAGAAAAGGCATTAAAATTGTAAGGAACTGCTCAGATCTCTGGAAATTCCTCTGTTCCTAAGGATTACTCAAAATCCATAAAACAATTTTGTAACAATCTGCTACTTCACACCATATAATCATTGTAAAAGAAATCTAAGGGACAATAGTGATAAGTGACTAGATATCTTCTTTTCCTGTATTACTTGATATTCATTGAGATGATAGTTCCAAACTCTAAAAAGTATGCACTTCTTATCTTCACATTATGTTTTTCCATTGATAAATATATCCTGTGTACTTTGTTACTTTTTTATAAAATTGAACTTGGATTTTAAGTTCATCCTCAAAATAAGTCATAACAGTAAAAAGATACAAAGGGAAACAATTGTTTTTACACTGTTTTAGCAATTACTAGCCAAAGGTCAGGAAAAATCTTTTTTACTAGCCTTAAGCTAATTGATATCCTCAACTAACTTACGAGATGAAATATGTATAATTACAAGGTACTGAAATCAAACAAGAATTTTAAAAATAAGCAATCCAATATTATGTTAATTGATTTCTCAATCATTCAGTGTGATTTCATTCTTTTGTTTTAAAGACTGAAGTAATGCATACCATCATTTTTAACAAAAGTCAATAATGAGGTATGAGGGAAGCCACTGATTCCAAACTAAAACATAAACCAACTATCCACTTTATGATTGGAAGTATCACTCAATTTTACTTTTGTTACTAAGAGTCAAGCTTCCTCAATTTTATGGTTAAAATAATTTAATTCCAGTAATACAAAATGATTTCCACAAAGATAAAAACACATAATCATATAAATGATGTAATAAGTGTTTGTCAAAATGCAACACTCATTCTTAAAAAAAAAAAATGCCAAAAAACTAGGAACAGATTGGAACTTTCTCAATCTTATGAGGAGCATCAGAAATAAATAAATAACACCTAAATCTGTCATAATACTTAATGGTGAAAAACTGGATGCTTTCCTTCTAACATCACTAACATGGCAACTATCTTCATTCTTTCCACTTTTATTCCCCGTAGTATTGGATGTTTCTAGCCTGTGCTATAGACCACGGGTGGTTGGAGGTGAGGGTTGGGAGGAGAGACAGCCAGATTGGAGGGGAATCAATGGAAATGTTTCCCCATTCACAGACTATATAGTTACATATGGACAAAATCCCAAGAAAACTAAATTTTCCTTTAAGTAATAAGTGAGTTTAATATGGTTACAGGATAAAAAGTCAGCATGCAAAAAACTATATTTATAAGGGAAATGTAAAACTGAGGGTCAATTTTTTTAATAAACACCATTAAAATACCATTAATAATGGCTCTAAAAATTTAACATACTCTGCAAAAATGCAGACGCTTTGTATGCTGAAAACTATATATAAAGTACTGAAAAAAATAAATTTAAAAAAATACAGATGCTTATGATGTTCAAATACACAGCACATTTAAGAAGAGAAAATATGAAAAGTATTTCATGAACTAAGATTAACAAAGATTTTGTTAACATGATGCAAAAGGAAAAGCAACAGTCTTCTAAAAAAAAAGTTGATAAATATAAATTTATCAAAATTAAAACTGTTGCTCAGGGAAAGTTTCTATGATGGAGACAAAAATGCAAGGCATAGGCTTGTGGACAATATTTTTAGCATATCTCATATTTGTCATGTGTCCTTAATATATAAATTACTCTATAAAATCAATAGTTGTTGCTGTTCAGTCACTCAGTCATGTCCAACAATTTGCAACCCCATGGATGGCAGCACACCCAGCTTCCATACCTTCACCATCTCCTAGAGCTTGCTCAAACTCATGTCCATTGAGTCGGTGATGCCATACATCCATCTCGTCCTCTGTTGTCCACTTCTCCTCCTGCCTTCAGTCTTTCTCAGCATCAGGGTCTTTTCCAAAAATAAGTCAGCTCTTCTCATCAGGTGGCCAAAGTATTGAAGCTTCAGCTTCAGCATCAGTCCTTCCAATGAATATTCAGGACTGATTTCCTTTAGGATGGACTGGTTGGATCTCCTTGCAGTTCAAGGGGCTCTCAAGAGTCTTCTCCAACACCACAGGTCAAAAACATCAATCCTTTGGTGCTCAGCTTTCTTTATGGTCCAACTCTCACATCCATACATGACTACTGGAAAAACCATAGCTTTAACTAGATGGACCTTGATAGTCAAAAGCAACAACAGAAAGCAACACAATTATAAGGTGATCAGGATATCTGAACAGACATTTGATTAAAGAAGTTATAAAGATGGCAAATGAATACTTCAAAAGATGTTCAATATAGTTACCTTTTTGATAGAATAAAACCACAATAAGATACCACTATGTACCTGTTTAAACAGCTATGTTAAAAAAAATTAAAATTTGAAATCCCAGAGTTATTGCAAGCCAACTTAAATTGTCATACTTTGCTGGTGGAAAAGCAAAATAATGAAGCCATTTTAGAGAAAAAAAAGTTGGATATACAAAATTAAACTCCACTTCTCTAAACAGGATAACGATACTCTTGGGAATTTATCCTAGAGAAAGGAGACTAACTTCACACCAAAATTTGTACAGTAATGTTCAAAAGCAGCATTTTATGAAATAGCACTGATTTTAAAAGCAACAACAACAACAAAAAACCAAAATGTCTTGCCACATGTAAAGGGATAAACTTAATATTACAACCCAATAAATGTTTTCACAAAAAAATCCTCTAAATTTTGATTCTAATTGTTTTTAAATTATCCTAACGTTTACATTTAGATCTGTTAACCATTTTGATATAATTTTGGTAACAGGTATCAAGTACTACAAAGTGATCAAACTGGTCAATCGTAAGTAAATCAACTCTGAATTTTCATTGAAAAGACTGATGCTAAAGCTTAAGCGCTAATATTTTGATGCAAAAAGTCAACTCATTTGAAAAGATCCTGATGCTGGGTAAGATTGAAGGCAAAAGGAGAAGGGGGTCGAGGAGGATGAGATCAGATAGCATCACCGACCCAGTAGACACGAATTTGAGCAAGCTCCGGGAGATAGAGTAAAACAGAAGAGATTGGCAGGATAGAGTCCATGGAGTCACAAAGAGCTGGACATGATTTAGCCACTGAATGAAGAACAATCAAGTATGAGTTCAGGTATTTTTCTAAAACATATGGTCACTTTTCCAATGCTATTTATTAAAATACCTATCTTTACTGAACTGGTTAGCACCTTTTTCAAAGATCAGTTGATCATATTTGTTTGTATTGATTTCAGGACTCTTATTTCAAAATGTACAGATCTCTTTGTCTATTTTGTTCACTGATATTACACTGTCTTGTTTATTGTAACTTTATAGTAAATCTGAGGGGCTGACCTGATGGCTTAGCAATAAAGAATCTGCCTGCAATGGAGGAACCTCAGGAGACATGTGTTCAATCCCTGAGTTGGGAAGATCCCTTGAACAATGGCATGGCAACCCACTCCAATATTCTTCCCTGGAGAATCCCATGGACACAGAAGCCTGGCAGGATACAGTTCATAAAGTTGAAAAGAGTCAGAAATAACTGAAGTGACAGCATACGTGCATGCATCAGTTCAGTCACTCAGTCACGTCTGACCCTCTGTGACCCCATGGACTGCACCACACCAGGCTTCCCTGTCCACTACCAACTCCCAGAGCTTGCTCAAACTCATGTCCATAGAGTTGGTGATGCCATCCAACCATCTCATCCCCTGTCTTCCCCTTCTCCTTCTGCCTTCAATCTTTCCCAGCATCAGGGTCTTTTCCAATGAGTCAGTTCTTTGCATCAGGTGGCCAAAGCATTGGAGTTTCAGCTTCACCAATGGAGTTTCAGCTTCACCAATATTCATCAATGGATATTCAGGACTGATTTTCTTTAGGATTGACTGGTTGGATCTAATGCAGTACAGGAGACTCTCAAGAGTTTTCTCCAACAACACAGTTCAAAAGCATCAATCCTTCAGTGCTCAGTTTTCTTTATAGTCCAACTCTCACATCCATACATGACTAGAAAAATCATAGCTTTGACTAGATGGAACTTTGTTGGCAAAGTGATGTCTCTGCTTTTTAATATGCTGTCCAGGTTCATCATAACTTTTCTTCCAAGGAGCAAGAGTTTTTTAACTTCATGGCTGCAATTACCATCTCCACTGCTTTTGGGGCTAAGAGGATAAAGTCTTTCACCTTTTCCATCGTTTCCACATCTATTTGCATGAAGTCATGGGACTGGATACCATAATCTTAGATTTTTGGTTTTTTTTAATACTGAGTTTAAAGTTTTATTTTCACTCTCCTCTTTCACTTTAACCAAGAGGCTCTTTAGTTCCTCTGCACTTTCTGCCATAAGGGTGGTACCATCTGCATATCTGAGGTTTTTGATATTTCTTTCAGCAATTTTGATTCCAGCTTGTGCTTCATGCAGCCCAGCATTTCACGATGCACTCGGCATATAAGTTAAATAAGCAAGGTGACAATAAACAGCCTTGATGTACTCCTTTCCCAATTTGGAACCAGTCAGTTCCATTTCTGGTCCTAACTGTTGCTTCTTGACCTGCATACAGATTTCTCAGGAAGCAGGTAAGGTGGTATGGTATTTCAGTCTCTTGAAGAATATTCCACAGCTTGTTGTGATCCACACAGTCAAAGGATTTGGAGTAATCAATAAAGCAAAAGTAGATTTTTTTTCCTGGAACTCTCTTGCTTTTTTCTATGATTCAATGGATATTGGCAATTTGATCTCTGGTTCCTCTGACTTTTCAAAGATTGAACATTTGGAAGTTCTCAGTTTACATATTGTTGAAGACTTGCTTGGAGAATTTTGAGCATTATCTTGATAAGAGTGTGAATGAGTGCAATTGTATGGTAGTTTGAAAATTCTTTGGCATTTCCTTTCTTTGGGATTGGAATGAAAACACCTCTTCCAGTCCTATGGCCACTGCTGAGTTTTCCAAATTTGCTGGCATATTGAGTGCAACACTTTCACAGCATCATCTTTTAGGCTTTGAAATAGTTCAACTGGAATTCCATCACCTCCACTAGCTTTGTTCTTGGTGAGTCTTCCTAGGGCCCACTTGACTTCACACTCCAGGATGTCTGGCTCTAGGTGAGTTATCACACCATTGTGGTTATCTGAGTCATTAAGATATTTTTTGTATCGTTCTTCTGTATATTATTGTCACCTCTTCTTTATATCTTCTGCTTCTGTTAGGTCCATACCATTTCTGTCCTTTATTGTGCCCATCTTTGCATGAAATGTTCCCTTGGTATCTCTAATTTTCTTAAGGAGACCTCTAGTCTTTCCCATTCTGTTGTTTTTCTCTATTTCTTTACATTGATCACTGAGGAAAGCTTTCTTACGTCTCCTTGCTATTCTTTGGATTCTGCATTCAGATGTATATCTTTCCTTTTCTCTTTTGCTTTTAGCTTCTCTTCTCATGCATAGTAAGTCTAAAAATCAGGTAGAATGAGAACTTTGTTCCTCTCATTCAAAACCATTTTTGATATTCTAGTTCCTTTGAATTTTTACACAAATTTATCTTTTTAAGCTTCTTTCAATGTACAGTTGACTTATATTAGTTTCAAGTATACAATATAATGATTCAATATTTTACAGACTATATAAAAGTTACTATAAAATATTGAATATATACCCTGAACTGTACATTACAGCCTATTATATTATTTATTTAATACTTAAGAGCTTGCACATCTTAAGCACCTTCTCCATCTTCCGCCTCTCCCAGTCATCCTCCCACTTGAAACAACTAGTTTGTTCTCCGTACCTGTGAATATGTTTCTTTTTGTTATAATCATTGATTTGTATTATTTTTTTGATTCCAAATATAAGTGTGAAAACATAAAGTGATTGTCTTTCTCTGCCTGATTTATTTCACTAAGCGTAATGCCCTCTAGATCCACCCACGTTGTCATAAATGGTAAATTTTAACTTCATAGCTGAGTAATATTCCATTATATTTACATAAATTTTAGTATTATTCATTGCTAGTCATTAGAATATGCTCAATATCTGTACATTGACCATGTGTCCAGAAACTTTACTGAACTTCTGTATTTTGTAATTAGATTGAATTACAGTAAATTTTACATATTTGATTAATATTTTATACATTATATACTGTATCTTATAATACATGGATACATGTATTATATAATGGATTTATATATGTGGATTTTACTACTTCCAAATATCAAAGTAAAAAGCTAATCTGAAAATACTGTTGCCAAGAAAGAATTTCCTTCTTTCTTTGGAAACCAGATTCTGATAAGTAGGGAGGTTTGAAAAATTATTTCAATACTGATAATAGTGGAGATGCTATAAATTCTCATGGCAAAATACTGTAAATAAATAGGGATGCCAAATCACTTCTTTATGTTAGCAAAAGTAATTCAGCAACATTCACATTACTATCAACACAAATTTCAGAAGTGAATACCCACAGCAGAAATTATAAACACTCAATAACTGTAAAGAGCGATTTTAAAACCTTCTCTCACCAGCAAGCATGAAGAGGAATGAGCACCTTCCCAATGTTGGAAGTTATCATTTGGCAAAGTCACCAGGATACAACAAACAATCCAATCAGAGGTTAACTTTACCAACGTCATTTGCAGAATAACAGCAGACAGCTGGAGTGGAACTAACTATGTACTGTAAGTGGTATGAGAAGAGCTCACTCATTAACAATTTTGCTTTAGGAAAAAAAAAATAAGAGAAGTGCAGTCACACTTTATATCAAAGGCTACTAAGAGTGATGACCTACATATGTGATGACCTACTTGACCGATTCACTTTTGAAAGTTTATGCAGACCTAATCAGGTTAGAGTTGAATTAGACTGCATTTATATTCGTAATTATAATCACATCTGAATCACTAGACCAAGAAATGTGATATTATCTATTCAGATACTGGCACTCTCATAATCCTTTGTCTGCTTATGTTTTCAGAAGCCATATTTTGCCCTGGCATTTTCACAATTCTTTACTTATACTTTCTAAAAGCCACATTTTACCCTATCATTACTAGCAGTACCGGTGCTCAAATAATTTAAATCAAAAATGATATCTTTTTGTACACACTATGGTTTAAACTAAATATGCCAGAAAAATTAGGGATAATGATGAATAAAACAGACTCAAAAAATCAACAAAAATGTGATACAGTCTCATATTTAAAACATGAAATGAAAGCTTTTATGTTTTTTACTTTCTTTTCTCTCTCTCTCTCTCACACACACACACACAGAAACATACACACACGTAAAACTAGAAAAAAGGATATTAAAGTAAGGGTGCTATTGAAACCCAGCTGAGTATGAAAGGATGGATATTGAAATATCCTGGCTGCATTGTAGGAAAAAAAGTATTTTCAAAAACCTGCTTGGGAAAAACAGCACTCTATATACATAGACAAAAATGTACTTTTCAACAGTATTTTCTCATTTGGATGTGCTTGCTCTAATTAAAACATACTTTATGTGTCAAGATCCCTTGTTTTCTGCTAATATGTTGATTCTTTCAACCAGAAACAACCATTCTGTTTTTCCTATATCCCAAGTTCAGGAAACATGTCCTTGTATAAGACGTACAAGGCTCTTTCTCTTTTGGAGTTTAAATCCCAGTAGGATATGACAGACAATAAAGAACAAATAAACAGAACAGTTATGGCATCATCTGAGGGAAAAGTTTCCTGGGAGAGAGAACAGCTAGTACAAATGAGGAAAAGCATATATGACACTGTGTGGTTTCTAAAACTATACACAATTGGGACACTGTGCAGCGGAATTAGTGTGAACATAGAGATGTGCTAACAGGTTAGTTAAGAGTGTTTGGCAAGTCCAGGTAGAATAGGGCCTTCTTGAGAAAGTGGGAAAGATTTATGGTCACTGAATCATAATAAAATACTATATATTATGAAGGGCAAAGCCAGTTTCCTTCATACATTATTTTAAAAAAATAGTTTCCACAGCTAAATCCTAATGGAAATAATAATAATAATAAAAAAAGTGGCCTGCTTTTCTTCCATAACCATAGGTCTTGATTTTTTAGGAGATTTAACAGTTCAGTTACTAATTGTTTTTAAATACTGAGTAAAATAAACTTGTTGTTATGTGATAACATATTATCCAGAATCCTACAGCATTTCTAATTTGGATTTATCAGAAAAGAATGGTTTGCTGATATAGGCCTAAAATAGACAATTATTTTCAGGATGTAATGATTATACTTATGTCATTTTTCAAGAGTTTCCATTGACCTTCTTTGACAGAGAGCTCAATAAACTCTGCCTGATAACACCTGTGATATGTAATTTCAAAGTAAGTGCCTATGTTTTTAATGGCTCATCAGATCTATTCTGAATGGTCAATTAATGTGTATCAATAATTACTGCACATTCTATAAAAGAAGATTTATATAGAATTTATAAATTATAACTCAATTATCCATCAAAGAAGAGATATAATAACACAGAAGGTGAATATGAACCATGACAAATCAGATAAACTCTCACACATCATTAAACAGCCTCAGCAGTCATGTTAAGGGGAAGGCTTTTGAACTTTTTCATTTTGCCTTCTTATAACTTGTACCAATTATGTCCTTCCATAAATGAGGTCCATAAATGTTGTTAAAAACAGTCATCTAACTCCAGTTTCCTGTTTTATAGTCATAAATAAAATAAAATGATAATAAAAGAGATAGTCCATTAAGATGAACTATCCATTACTAAATTTACTATATTTAATACATAGCACCATCTAGTGAAATTTGAGGGAAATGTTTAATATGCTGAATACGATGCAGACAACTTTGGAAATAACTGGAAATTAGTTCTTATGCATTAATGTATCATTTAAATTTCTCCTAGAAATTTTTCAAGAGATAAATAAAATGTTATAGAGTTCTCCGGGCAAGAATACGGGAGTGGAGAGCCATTCCTTTCTCCAGGGGACATTCCCAACCCAGGGATCTAACCCAGGTCACACAAAAAGTATGTCAGTGATAAGAATGCATTGACTGACTTTCCAACTATGACAGCATAATTGACAGGAAGCTCCAGTTGCTATCCATGAAATCCATGTCCAAGTTTACTTCACAACCATGATTTCCACAATTTCTTCCCAATCAATGACTAAGTATGGTATGGATACAAAGTTAGGCCCATTCCTGGGATGCATGATAGTCTTTCGACAGCCACATCTGACTCAAGAACTACTCTGTAGCTCAAATGAACTTTTCTTAGATTGTGCTGCTATCTAGAAAGCGTCCACCAACTTTGTTTCCCTCTTTCCTTTGCCAGGATCAGACTTGCATTGCAATTTGAAGATTCTCCCAAATTCTTTTAACTTCCCAACCTCACTCCATTTTTTTCCCTCATGGGCATTTTTCCTAATAAAATGTCCGCACATTTAACCCCATTTAGCATCTACTTCTTGAAGAATTCCAAAATGAGGTCTAGAAAGGCCAGAATTACCTCAGAGTAATAAAAAGTGAAAGTTGCTCAGTTATGTCCGACTCTTTGAGAGTCCATGGACTATACAGCCCCTGGAACTTTCTAGGCCAGAATACTGCAGTTGGTAGCCTATCCCTTCTCCAGCAGATCTCCCCCACCCAGGAATCCAACCAGGGTCTCCTGCATTGCAGGTGGATACTTTACCAACTGAGCTATCAGGGAAGCCCCAGAATAACAGATGGATCAAGCTCTTTGTGAGCTTCCATGTGGTAGTGTTGGCTAAACTTTTTGTACAATGAAAGCAAACCAATATTTGGGATATGCCTAGTCAACATTCCCATACGGTAGCTTACGGAGAACTTGATCCACAGGCTTGGAATCCCACACAGAATAGCATTTGAGTAGGGGACAGCAAGGATCCCCTTTAGATGTAAGTTATGGCCACCAACATGTGACCTTAGAATTAATATGCCCAGGGATCAGAAGATAAGCAAAGAGGTCATTTACTGTCAGAGATAATTAACCTTAATCAGTAGGAAAAAGAATAACTCTACTTAGAAAATGCGGCAAATAAATATAGAACCCAGATGATCCACTTGGCTTGCCTCTGCCTCATTAGTACTTCATTACTCTATTTTAACCGTGACCAGATATATGTACCTACCCTGGACTGAGAAGAAACGTATGACTATCAGGGTCAGAGCCATCAGGAATGAAGTTTTGGTCACACTACTAAGGAGGCCAGCATGACCTCTGAAGAGATAACTGAGACTGGGAGTGATTTAGAATGGACAGTAGTGCTGGGAGAGTGTATCAGCTGTAACTTCAAGATCAATTCCATCAGTTAGAACTAAAGTTCAAAGCAATAACACTTTCCAAGGTTTTTCTCAAGAAAATGGGTCGTGGAGGAGCTCATTTGTACAACACAAGTAGTAGAACTGGTAGCCTTGGGAATAGGAGTATAATTGACCAAGGGCCCAAGCTGATGTGCTGAAATCCATCAGCCACACTTATAATGATAAGTTTCTTACTAAAGGTTCTTGGCTAATGACTAACAGTGGCAAGGAGATTAGAGCTGCCTTGTCTTGGAAGATACAGGACTCTCTGACAGCCAGCCTTGGTTCCAGAATACTCCAGCCTCCCTTTTGAACTTTTCTTAGACTTAAAAGAGTCTAGGACTCTTTCATATAAATTCCTATTTTCTCTCTTTGACTTAGAATCAAACTTGTATGGCAACAGGATGGATCTCCCCGCTTTAGCAGTCTCCTGTCTATTTCTTCTCAGGGGCAACATCAGACTTTTTCTCTCATAAAATCTTTAAATGTTTAATCCTGACAATATAAAGTCAAATAGCTCAAGACACTTAGATTGCAATAGGTTAGGAATTAATAAGTATACTAAATTAGTTGCTTTTGCTGATCCATAACCAGTAACTTTGTAGGAAGAAATCCCTTCTATCTTTGAATCAAAACTCTCCCTGCATTTAAAAAGACTAAAAGGAAAAAAAAAAAAAAAAAACTTATCCTATGAAGTATAACACAAAAGAGACAAATTGAGTGTTTTTGTTACAGGGCATAGGATAGGCCAAACAGAGAGAAAAGAAAATTAGTTTCCCAAGTTGCAGTTCAAAGAAACTAGGAAAGAAGCCCAAAAGAAGTTTAAATTAGGAGACCTGCTCAGAAAGTGCTCATGGTCACAGAAATTAAATTATATCCTTGTAAATAAAGGGGATATTATGTACTGGGAATAAACTTGAAATATCATCTGGGCAGCTTTTTTTTTTTTTAAACACAGATTGTCCTCTCTTGTTTGAAAAATATTTATAAGAGAAAGTAGATTTCCATAAATGTCTGGATAATAAATTTAGTAGGGTAGAAATTACAGTTTTTACTCATGGCACTTTCTCTGGTATGGTAAATTTTTGTGAACAGTTTAAATATAGAAGGCAAGTCCCTACTTAATAAAATTGGAAAAATATAAAACAATTAGTTAATGTATATACTTTAAAGTATACAAGGGTACTAGGAACAGGAAAATCTATCTAGGTGCATGGAATCTCGCCTGCATGAGGTGAGACCTGGTTAAGGCAAACCTATAACGGAAGGTATGGTGCCTGCTTTCTGCTAAAGAGTGACAGGCTTCAGAAGAGAGGGAAGACATAATGAGTGTTCCTTTTGTTGTTTTATTAAACACTATAGCTTCCCAGGTGGCGTTAGCAGTAAACAACCTGCCTGCCAATGAAGGAAATGTAAGAGACACAGGTTCGATCGCTGGGTCAGGAATATCCCCTGGAGAAGCGCATGGCAACCCACTCCAGTGTTCTTGCCTGGAGAGTCCAATGAACAGGAGGAGCCTGGGGGGCTACAGTCCATAGGGTTGCAAAGAGTCAGATATGACTAACATGACTTAGCATGCATGCATGCATGACTTAATAGCCAGTATAATACTTCAGAGAGGAGAATGTGTCTCCATTTACTGTAGTTAGAAACATGAAGAGGTCACACCTGACACTTGAGGAAGTAATGCACAAAGGAGGGTAACAATGATGCAGAGCAGGGGTTAACTCAGATACAGAAACAACTTTCGGGAAATATTTAAATGTAATAAAGGCATTTGTTGGTACTGCCAAAATTGTCCTCTATGGTGTGGTTAGAGGTTTTATACTTTGGCGAATAATGAAGTAGAAACAATTTACCTGCACTGAAAATTGATGAGGATAAAATCATACATCTAGACAGCCTCTATTGCACAAGCTGGCATATTGGATCTGTTTGATTTGACTTATGCTCAGAATGCTGATTCTATTTTCTTAGCAACTTCTGGAAGATAAACATAAACTTTAATAGAGGGTACTACTAAAGTCTTGTCACAGTCAAGAGAAATCATGATTTCCATATCTATTGTATGCCACTTTCATCACTAGAGAGGTTGCCAAGAACCACAGATCAAAATCCTTTAATTTGTATGGTAATTTAGACATTTGGACCTTATGAATGTGTATTTTGTTGTTCTCATAGGTGAGCAAAAGAAGAAATCTGTGTCTCCCATAATGAAACAGCCATTTTCTTAGCCTAGCACCACACCTTGGAATGTAGGGCAAGATATACTACCCTAGAAAGGTTAAATGTGTGGTCTTTTGTTGTAATACAAAAGAAGAAACCTGGGGCATCCATATCACTAGTATTTTGAATTATGAGTCTATTTCTTAGCAAATAAATGCAGAAAAAATATTGTGAATATATATTTCTGGACATTATATATTAACTAAATATATCTTTGATTTTGTTTTTGCTGTTTGTTTTGTTGTTAAATCATGTTCCACTCTTCTGCGTCCCAATGGACTATAGTCCACCATCTCTTGTTCCATGGTATTTCTCCAGGCAAGAATACTAGAGTGGGTTGTCATTTCCTTCATCAGGGGATCTTCCTGACTCAGAAATTGAACCTGCATCTCCTGCATTGGCAGGCAGATTCTTCAGCAGTAAGCCACCTGGGAAGCCCATATCCTTGAATTAGGAAGCTTTATATATTTTTTTTCCTACAGTAAATTGATGCAGCCCATGATATTAAATAAGACACATTACTCATTTTATGACAAATTTTACACTTGCTTTAAAGTTATTTAATTATTTCCAGTCTCCCTTATACAATTCTAAGTCTGTTTAAAACAGGCAGAGATTATTTTACCCACTTTTAAACCTGAATGTTTACCTAAAGTAGTACCTAGTACAATCATTTATCTTGCAGGGAAATGTATGAAGAAAGTTATATATTTTTATGTATTACAGTTAATAATTTAATAAGGTTACTTTTTCTCTATTATAATGAATCAAAATTTTGTTGATGGAAACAAAAATTATAAAATAGAAGAAAATGACACTAGCAGTAAATGTTGTCACTATTATAATTCTTAAGGACACCAGAACTAATATTATTATGCTCTTTATCTCTGTTAATGCAAATCACTCTGAAAGATCTCAGAATTCTAGGTTCTGTCTTATCTCTTAAAGTTATTTCTTATAATTACATACATGTTTAATATTTTTCTGCACATATTTAATTTCCTCATAGCTTATGTTTATTAAATCTGAAAATTCTTAAAATATACTATAAAGAATTCAAAATCCATCATCAAAAAAATTCCTAGGGACTTCCCTGGCAGTCCAGTGGGTAAAACTTGTGTTTCCACTGCAGGGGGCATGAGTTCAATCCCTGACCCAGGGAACTAAAATCCCACATGCTGTATAGCACAGCCAAAAAACAACAACAAAATTTAAAAAAAAGAAAAGAAAATTTTTAAATCATAAACCTCTTCTCTGAACATTCCTGAGTCTCCCCAAGGACAATGATACTTCTCAATTGTATTGTGGCAGCTTTTTTCTCTGAGCCTTTACACAAGGCCCAGAAATATGGCAGAAATACTTTCGTCCTGATTTCAAAATAAATTCAATTCTTCTTCCATAAATACCCCAGATTTCTAATCTCATGTCTTCAGATTTTATACTATACAATATCTATCTTGAGTGTGGTCATCTACTAACATGGATTTTACTCCTTCTTAGTTTTCAAACTAAATGCCAGAAAAATGAATAAAAAATACTCCCATCAACAAATACCACCATAAAATTTTGTCTATCCAGGATGAAGAGAAGTTTTTAAAACAACAGAGAAAAGTAGGCAAAAACAGCTTTACATGGTCAAGTATCAGAATGATAAAGAAATTTTCAACCGCAGAACTGGAAACTAATAAAAATGAGAAAATCATTAATATCCCATATAATATATACATATAATAATGTTCAAAAACATAAAAATATAATCATTACTAATAAACATCTCAGACGCCCTTCTCTGCTGAGAAAAGATAAATACTCCACCAATGAGGAAAGCAATTTTTATGGAAGTAGGTAGAATAGATTTGGGGACATTGACTTTAAAAATGCTGTATTATTAATAGAAACTTTTTGTTTTTATTTTTTCCATTGTAATGCCATTATATTATTGGCAAGAATCTGCCTTTGAGCCTAAAGGATATCAGTATTGAGTGAAAATATCTATTCTAATCTAGGTTATTCTTGACCTAAGTAGAAGAATCTTTAAAGATTAAATAGCAGACTAATTTTTAATCAATGTCATTATTTAGGATGAAGATAGAGGAGGAAAGGTTGATAGCTAATAGCATTCATTTTCATTATGGATAAAAAATGCTCACTAACAGGGCTATTTGAACTATTTCAAAAAATTAGCCAACAAAAATACATCTATTAAGTATGCAGTATGTTAGTTTCATATACTTTCTCTTGTTTTGACTTCAGATAGACAATTCTGACATGGAATTGTTAGGACAAAGAGAAGGAGCCAGAGAAACATAGACTCTTCCTGTAGTAAAAAAAAAAAAAACATTATTATCATAATGAAGGCCTACATACTTCTTAAATTTTTATTGCTATCTGATAGATGGTAAGAATTCATACTCTAAAACTGGCTTTGTCAACTTATTCTAAACTCAAAACCAAATTGACAGCAAAATTCAGATCTGAACTTTTTCACCTAGTGTGACAACTGAAAATTCTGGTTTGGGGGATACTTTTAAAAATTGGGTTAATATTTATTTCAGCTCTTTTAGGTCTGCTTAATATAGAAAGTAATAGAATAAAAAAAATGAGAGGATTAATAGTTTACATTTCATCTATAAGAGTAATGAATGCAAATACTTTTGATAATGCTTTACCATTAGAAAAAATCATTTATATAGGTTAAAAAATTTGAGTATACATAAAACCACTTATTTATAAATAGCCAGATACCACCATCTCCATAATACAGCTTAACGAAACTAAAAGTAAAACTCTGGTGAAAATATTTCTCACATCCATCTGTCACATTAGCAAACGTTAAGTTTCTATTAGACATCAGGATAAACTGTCACTATTATATGTAATCACATTTTTCAGTTACTTTCCTTTAAAATCTATCTTTGAGTGACGTAGACTAAGTTCATGACAATGAAACACTGTCCCATTGGCACAGCATATCTGTTAAACATAATTCTGTCTGGTAAAATATAAATGAGTAATGATATTACTTAAGATTTATTGCTTAGCTCACAGAATCTCCAAGAAGACTGAAGAAGCTGGTCTGAACACTCCTTTTATAGCCAGAGAGAGTGATCACAGTCAAGTACAGGACTGGTTAGTGAAAGCTCTGCTGCTATATCAAACAGCCCAGACCCTGGGCTGTACTCACCTGTTTGTGTATTGACTCAGAATGCCCTCAGGAGAACCATGGCCACTGCTAATCCTGTAAACTGAGTCCACCAATCCCACCATAAATTCCACGTGGCCATCCCCATTTATTTTATTTTGTTCTAAGTCAATGTCTGGGGTAAATGCATGCAATTAATAGAGTCTAGGTTCCCAAAACACCCTATCTGCCAAAGAGACTTGTAAAGCAAAATTCTGAAACTTTCTAATTCACTTGCTTGAAGCAGGACCTTTCTCATAGCAGTAAAGATTCTCTAAGATTAATTTACTGGGGAACAAAAGGTAATAATAATAAACATTTAACATCACCATTTAACATGTCTGTATAATATAATTATATGCTCCTTATTTTTACTCCAAAATAAAACTAAAAAACTATTTTTCCAACTTAATTATAAATTACACAAATACACTTAATATTCCCATTGAAAAGCTTAATATGAATCAATAAATACAAATGTAGTAGTATAGTCATTGTCATGCATATTAAAATATTTTGTCAAATTTTTTATTTTGATATTACCAATAACTTATACCCTTCATGAAATAATAGGAAAAAAAGAAATGCACAGGAGAGGAAAATTATTTATACTATATGCACATGTATATTTCAGAACAACAAAAAATATGAATAGCTGCTATAGTATTCATTTCTCAACTTGTCAATAGGTGATAACTGGTTTTCATTACTTTTCTACTTCACTAATTCTATCACTTACCCTGTCACTTTAGCCAGGAGCTCAGCTGTTAAAGAGTTTTTTTTTCCCCCCTTTGAGGTAAAATATATCTTTGTTCCTAAAGGACCTGAGTCCTTATTGGTTTTACCTGTATAAAGTGGTACCATTTTTCTTTAAGGTATATCATTCGACTTAGCATCACAAATATAAATCTAGTGTCTTAATATGCATTACTTAGCATCACCAACATAAATTTAGTGTCTTAATGTGCAAAAACCAAGAAGTCCAGAATTCAGGAGAAATTCTTTACTTATAAAATGATATTATTAAACAAAGAATTAATATACAAAGCAATAATTTTTAATAATGGGCATGATATTAGCAAAGCTACCATAAAGTGTTAGTCAGATGAATCTATTGGGGAAATTGTGGAAACAGTGCAAATGCACATTTCCATTTTTTTTTTTTTTTTTTTTTTTTTTAATTTTTTTATTAGTTGGAGGCTAATTACTTCACAACATTTCAGTGGGTTTTGTCATACATTGATATGAATCAGCCATAGATTTACACTTATTCCCCATCCCGATCCCCCCTCCCACCTCCCTCTTCACCCGACTCCTCTGGGTCTTCCCAGTGCACCAGGTCCGAGCACTTGTCTCATGCATCCCACCTGGGCTGGTGATCTGTTTCACCATAGATAGTATACATGCTGTTCTTTTGAAACATCTCACCCTCACATTCTCCCACAGAGTTCAAAAGTCTGTTCTGTATTTCTGTGTCTCTTTTTCTGTTTTGCATATAGGGTTATCGTTACCATCTTTCTAAATTCCATATATATGTGTTAGTATGCTGTAATGTTCTTTATCTTTCTGGCTTACTTCACTCTGTATAATGGGCTCCAGTTTCATCCATCTCATTAGGACTGATTCAAATGAATTCTTTTTGACAGCTGAGTAATATTCCATGGTGTATATGTACCACAGCTTCCTTATCCATTCATCTGCTGATGGGCATCTAGGTTGCTTCCATGTCCTGGCTATTATAAACAGTGCTGCGATGAACATTGGGGTGCACGTGTCTCTTTCAGATCTGGTTTCCTCAGTGTGTATGCCCAAAAGTGGGATTGCTGGGTCATATGGCAGTTCTATTTCCAGTTTTTTAAGGAATCTCCACACTGTTTTCCATAGTGGCTGTACTAGTTTGCATTCCCACCAACAGTGTAAGAGGGTTCCCTTTTCTCCACACCCTCTCCAGCATTTATTGCTTGTAGTCTTTTGGATAGCAGCCATCCTGACTGGCGTGTAATGGTACCTCATTGTGGTTTTGATTTGCATTTCTCTAATAATGAGTGATGTTGAGCACCTTTTCATGTGTTTGTTAGCCATCTGTATGTCTTCTTTGGAGAAATGTCTGTTTAGTTCTTTGGCCCATTTTTTGATTGGGTCATTTATTTTTCTGGAATTGAGCTTCAGGAGTTGCTTGTATATTTTTGAGATTAATCCTTTGTCTGTTTCTTCATTTGCTATTATTTTCTCCCAATCTGACGGCTGTCTTTTCACCTTACTTATAGTTTCCTTTGTAGTGCAAAAGCTTTTAAGTTTCATTAGATCCCATTTGTTTAGTTTTGCTTTTATTTCCAATATTCTGGGAGGTGGGTCATAGAGGATCTTGCTGTGATTTATGTCAGAGAGTGTTTTGCCTATGTTCTCCTCTAGGAGTTTTATAGTTTCTGGTCTTACATTTAGATCTTTAATCCATTTTGAGTTTATTTTTGTGTATGGTGTTAGAAAGTGTTCTAGTTTCATTCTTTTACAAGTGGTTGACCAGTTTTCCCAGCACCACTTGTTAAAGAGGTTGTCTTTTTTCCATTGTATATCCTTGCCTCCTTTGTCAAAGATAAGGTGTCCATAGGTTCGTGGATTTATCTCTGGGCTTTCTATTCTGTTCCATTGGTCTATATTTCTGTCTTTGCACATTTCCATTTTACCATACTCACGGGATAAACATCGTTGATTGAAGGCTGCTCCTGGACACTATAAATCCTTGGCAGGCTCAGTCTGCTGCCAAAGCTGTGTAGGTGACTAGCCTTTGCAAAAATCCAAGGTAAAAGGGATGCAGATATTGGCTGTTGGAAATCACCTGTAGCACATAAAAACTCCAAGAGATATGGGTAGAACAGGCCAGTGTATGCTAAACTCTCCTACATTTCCAGGGTTTCTTCTGGGTTTCAGTTATTTCCCTTTCTGTTTCCACAGGAGCAGACAACAAAAATTACACTACTGACTGCACAAACATCAGGAGTTGATGCTGCCATTCAAGCAGCCACAGCTACGGCTGCATCTGCGCTGTGTGTGCTCGTGGTACCCGACTCTGCGATCCCGTGGACCGTAGCCCGCCAGGCTCCTCTGTCGATGGGATTTTCCAGGCAAGAGTACTGAAGTGGGTTGCCATTTCCTCCTGCAGGAGGTCTTCCCAACCCAGGGATGGAACCCACATCTCTTAAGTCTGCTGCACTGGCAAGCAAGTTCTTAACCACTACTAGGGCCATCTGGGAAGCCCAACAACTGTAGCCTTAGGAAGAAGATATATCAATAGCTGCAGCTACTCCACAGTGGCCCTTGATTCCTCACTTTAATTAGACATTAATTTGAGTCTATGGTAGGTATGTGGGTGAGGCCTAGATTATGGACCTAGATATTTATTGAAAGGAGGCTGAAATAGCAAGTACCAGAAATTTTTATGTTATATGAAGCACAGAGAAAATTTATATTAAAACTATATAAAGAGGACATATTACAACTGATATCACAGAAATACAAAGGATCATAGAAGACTAATATGAACAATTATATGCCAATAAACTGTATAATCTAGAATGGACAAATTCCTAGAAACAAACAACCTATAAGTGCAGAATCACAACAAAAGAGAAGTCTGTATAGATCAATAAAGAACATGAAGATTCAATCAAGCTATCAAGTTTTAAAAACTACATTCTCATACTATTCATTCATTTCCTTGCTTTCTCTTTCATTTTCCTCAGGCTGCATGACAAATCATTTTTCTCATGTAATTTGATTTTCTAAAACACAAATTTGATCAGGAACTGCATCAATTCCTCATGACTACAAATTTCAAATACACTCTTGAGACTTGAGTGTTCCACTGGAATTGCATGGGTGGATATGGAACCCCTAGCCAGTACTATTGCCTCCAACTATCATACCCCATGCTTTCTTCTCTCTCCCCAGTCTTGTCATCTTCCTCAACATAAATGTTGTTTCTCAGGGAAAATTTTTGTGAATATCTCCTTTTATGTTATGCTCCTATAATATCCTGAATTTCTCCAGTACTATCAAATCATAATACTGTTACATTTAGTTTCTCTTTTTTTCTCAAATATTTAAATTCTATAGTTAGACCCAATTTCTCTATTATTAATTACTTATAAAACACCTAACAAAATTTTGTTAATTTTTTGTGTAAATGTTAAATATATACCAAAATCAAGGAGAAACTTTTAAATGGAGTTTTAAAAAGAAATTGGTAGGACACAATTTGTGTTTTAGAAATTTCTCTCACATTGACACAAACTAACAGTGGAAATCTTGAAGCTAGTAGATATTTTATGAGGCTGGTGAGGTTAGCTAGGTGATATGGTGGCTCCGACCAGTGAAGTGACAGGGGAATGGAAAGGACTGGACAGATCCCATAAATATTTAAGTGGTAAAATTGATAAGACAGAACAAGAGTTGATGTGTAGAATAAGGTAAAAGGAGATGGCCAGCTTGAAAACATTGAGTTACTGGATTGATAAAATCAGTTGGACAGTGATGTCACTGAGATAGAGAACAGAGGACAAAGTTAGTTTGGATAATGAGAAATATTTTTCTGCCCTGTGCTGCATAGAATTAAGCATTCTAAAAAGAGTTCTAATGTTTTGTTTTGTTTTTAAATTCATTAAGTATATAGTTTTAAGATTGTAGGCAACAAATAATGTATGGCAAACAGATTTTTAAAGAATGTCTCATTTTATTTAAATTTATTCAATTGTAATATTCTCTCAAAGATAACATCACTTAATGTACTGGAAATGATTCTGAGGAAAAACAATTTGGACAGAAACTAACCACTATTTTGAATTTTATTTTTCTTACACTTAAAAATAACTTAGAATCATAAATGAATATAAAGTTTTGCTTATAATTAATACATATTTTTCATGAAAAATGATGTTTTACACTCCCTAAGAATGTTTCTAAAATAGTCTTGTATTCTTGTGTTTTTATCATTTAGCTTTGCCTGTTTAAAAGTGCAAACTGAGATTCAAATAGTGACATTGTGCTGCCACCTGCTGGAAGGTATGGAAAACTATCTGTTTTAAATAATGGAATGATAGTGATGTGCACTGCACTAAATAAAACTCACATGATGTTTAGGATTTTTTTTTATTAAAAGGGTATCACAACATGCAAAGCTATATGCCAATGTATGGTGATGTTCTCTTTAATTGTGATTAAATCTGATTTATGCATTCTCATCCACTATCCTCCCCATGACCAGTTTAATATCATTTTTAAAAAACATTTATGTGGGTAATTACAATTTGATTTTAACTAAAAAGTAATACAGAAGGTATTAAATAGTTAAATGTAGTAAATCAAAAAATAATCTTTAAACACACATGAGTACATAAATGGAGACCAAAAAAAAGTTTACAGGAGGAGAAAAAAAGTGATTAAATATGGAAAAGCAGAATTGAGATTTACTGGAGAAGGAAATGGCAACCCACTCCACTATTCCTGCCTGGGAAATCCCATAGACAGAGGAGCATGGAGGGCTACAGTCCATGGGGTCACAAAAGAGTCAGACCCAACTTAGAGCCTAAACAACAAAAATACAATACACTGATTTAGGACACAGGTGCAGAATTCACTTAGATTTTATTGCAGTTAGGAGCCTGAAAAAATATTAATTTGTGAAAATCAGTAAAGCACTCTATCTCAGATTCTTTGTACTTAAAAATGGGAATCATAAATTATAACACCAGGCTTTTGAGAACATTAAATGAGGTATCCAAAGAGTATTTCCACATTAGTCTTGCATATGACATGAAAAGCATAAAAAAAAAAATCTAAGAGTAAGATATTTTGGATAGTAAAAGCATTGTAACAGGTTTAATAGTACTTCTAAAATACAAAATAAATAACACAATCAATTATAATTTTTTTGATTGACACATACTATATCAGAGGTAAAATAACCTTTTAGTATTCTAACTAGAATGTGTCACTAACAAAAATTAAAAAAAAAAAAACTGTTTCTAAGTAGTGCTTACATTTGCCTGACTGCAATAAGGGTGATGAGTAAATATATGCTTGAATTTATAGAACTGAGTGGATTATTCAAGTACTTTTGAATTTTAATAATTTTTCCACTTCTATTTCATTTGACCATAAGAAAATTGCCATTTCTAATGGCTCTGATTGCTGACAAAATTTAAAATCTGTCCAAGTGTTTCACAAAATTTGGCCTATAGTCACTGGTGGTTCATTTGTATCATATTTACTTATATTACATTAACTTGTGGTTGCTGACGAATAGATTACCTCAAACTTAGTTGTTTAATACAACACAAACATACTGCCTTGCAGTTTTATAAGCTAGAAGCTCAATATAAATCTTACTGAGTTAAAATCAAGATGTTTGCAGGACTGAGTTCATCTCAGGAGGCTTGAGAGGAGCGTTCACTTTGTTAGTTTTTTACAGCTTCCATAGGCTTCTTGATTTCTCATTCGTGGCCTTGCTATCTTCAGAGCCAAGGGCACTGCATCTTTCTGACTAATCATCCTTCTGGAAGGTCACTTTTATTACTCTGCTTACCTCTTCCACCTCTTAGGAGTCTTGTGATTGCATTGGGTAACCTAGATTATCCCCTTAAGTTAATCACACCTGTAAAGTCCCTTGTACTATGTAAGATGCTGTTCACAAATTCTGGGAATTAGGACATGGACATATTTGGGGACATTATTCTGACTACCACATTTTTCAAATGGCATTAAGTGGCTTAGCAGTTTTTTTTTTTTAAAGTAGCTTTGTTTTGATATATATTTCACAATCTTGAAATGTTGAGTCATTACTGTTTCCATAGAAATTACACAAGATTTCTATCTTTATTATTACTTCTATAATTAATTTTTGGCTAGAAATGTGATGAAAAATATGTTTATATTTTCTGGTCCAAGACCAAACAAAAATACACAAAAAGGAAACACCATGTTTGAGCATCAGCTTACAGAAATGATAATTTAAAATTGAAACATATATTTGTGTATTACACAGTCCAAAGATTGAATGAAACAAAGTCTGCTTTGAGGAGTATGAGGTACATCTGGCAGTTAATAAAGTTTAAACATAAAGAAAAATAAATATATCAAGCCAGGCGTGCTGTTTTATCTTGAAAATTATACTATACTACTAGTCTTTTAAAGGTCAGATTACATTGGAAACTTCTCTGTGTTTCTATTTTAATGTTATTTTTAAGAATTACACAATAATAAAATGTATACCATATGAAGACAAAAATTAAATTCAACCTAATTTTCATATTATGTCAAATAATATTTATCAAACATTTGCTTGATGGTGCAAAGTAAGGGTTATATAGACAGATTTTCCTTTGGGAAAATAATGAAAGGAAACATGGAGTTGATTTGCATAGACATGCCCCTTTTAGATCAGTGTTTTGTAAGTGTATTCAGGACTTCCTACATCAGAATTACCAGAAAATACTAAGCAAGGATTGACTCCGAATCTGTGTGGAGCCCGCGGTCCTCAAGAATCTGCATCTTCAGAAATTCTTGTTATGTCATATTCTATACACATATCACATGGGAGAGTAGGAGGATGTTAAAAATGGAGTGAGAATTGTCATTAAAATCATGATGATGCCATTAAAATTTTTGAGAATCATTTCTGTAGTGAGAAATTAAGGTTTTTTCCCCCTTATTTTTCTAATTATTCAACTAGCTTACTTTCAATGGAATAAAAGTATGAACGCAAATGAATGAGTAAACAGGTTACCCATATTCCTTTATAAAAAAGAAAAAGATACAGAATAAGAGAAAAAAGAGAGGAAATCTTACTTGAATTACTTGAAAATAAAGAATTTGCATGCATGGTATTGCTGTGCTGTACTTAGTCACTCAGTCGTGTCTGACTCTTCGTGACCCCATGTACTGCAGCCATGGTATTAGAAGTTTATTTTCACATTATGGTGAGTTTTTCTAATAGCCAAGTTTTTGTATTAGCACATATTCAATCTGTTGTTGTTTAGTTCCTAAGTTGTGTCTGACTATTTTGAAACCCCATGCACTGTAGCCCACCAGGCTCTTCTGTCCATGGATTTTTTCCAGGCAAGAATACTGAAGTGGGTTACCATTTCCTTCTCCAAGGGAACTTCCCAACCCAGAAATTAAACCCCAGTCAATCTATATGAGTATTAAAATTCAGCTCATGAGAATTAAGGAGAAATATCTCTATAGACCCTACAGATATTAAAAGAATTATAAGAAAATATTATGAACAACTTTATGCTAACAATTAAGAAAAATTCGATGAAACTGACAAATTTCTAGAAAGCTAGAAACTGCCAAAATTAAACCAAGAACAATAGAATGTGTAAGTAAATTTGTATGAGGTAATAAAATTGAATTAATAATTAAGAATTTCTCACAAAAGAAGCTGAATTAATTCTATCAAATTTTTAAGGTCGAAGAGATATCCCAGTCCTACACAAGGTTTACAACTCATTTCATTGGGCCAGGATTACCTCAACATGGATGCAAGATAAAGACATCAAAAGAAATCAAAGCCACACATCAATTTGCATTATGAATATACACATGAAATTCCTTAAAAACATGAACAAGTGAATCCAGCAACATATAGAAATCTATGTACATCATGATCAAGTGAAGTTTTGTTCAAGGAAAGTTTGGCAATTTAAATACAAAAATCAATGAACATACACAATTGTAAAATAAAAGACAAATGACAATGACAATACAAGCAAAGGAGTTAAACACTCACACATCTGTGTAAGTGCAGAAAAAGCATTTGAAAAAATGCAACATCTGTATCTGTAAAAAGTAGTAGTTTCTGGAAACTAATAGAATTGAACTTCCTCAAACAGCTAAAGGACTACTATGGAAAACCTCCAGTTAACATCATAGTTAACTGTGAAGGAGTAAAAGCTTTCCATCCAAAACAGAAAATAATATGAAGACTGCCTTTTCCTTGAAAGAAAAAGTGAAAGTTAGTTGCACAGTCATGTCCCACTCTTTGCAGACTGAAGCCTGCCCAGCTCCTCTGTCCATAGAATTCTCCAGGCAGGCATAGAATTCTCCAGTACTGGATTGAGTTGTCATTTCCTTCTCCAGGGGAGCTATCTAACCCACGGATCAAACCCAGATCTCCTGCATTGTAGGCAGATTCTTTACCGACTGAGCCAACAATAAACCAAAACATTGGAGGTTAAGTTGCGCCAGTCAAATAAGACCATAAAAAGAAAATTTATGCAGATAGGGGAAAGAAGGGGAAAACTTTCCTTATTTTCTTTATTTGCAGATGGAACAGATCTTTTTTTTTTTTTTTTTTTTTTAGCAAAAAAGTCAAAACAGATTTAACAATATTAGAAAAAAGTCAATGATGGGTAACCAAAAATTAACAGCAGCTGAAAGTGCAGAAATTTCTTATTTACCCCTCTTTATCACAACCCTTGGCACATAGTTGGAGAAGGAAATGGCAATCCACTCAGGTATTCTTGCCTGGAGAATCTGATGGACAAAGGAGCCTAGGGGCCAAAGTTCATGGGTTTGCCAAGAATCGGACATGACTGAAGCTCTCTGGTGGTGGCACATGGTGTTCCCTACCTTTTTTGCCTACATTTGTTATAACTGATGAACCAATATTGATACTTTATTATTAACTAAAATTTATAGTTTTCATTAGTGTTCATTCATGTTGTACGGTTCTGTTCTGACAGGCGCATGATGTCACTTATCCAGCATTACAGTCTCATACAGAAAACATTTATTGTCCTAACAATCAAATATTCCATGCTAGCTTGAGAAAAATGTATATTTTGCTGTTGTTGGATAAAATATTCCTTAAATGTCAAGTACATCCACTTGATAGACAGTGTTGTTCAGTCAGTGTTATCCTCATCGATTTTCTGCCTCCTGGATCTGTCAGATACTGATAGGGAACATTGATGTCTCCAACTATAATAGTAGTTTTATCTATATTATTGCACAGTTCTATCAGTTTTTGCCTTACACATACCCATTAAGGATTAATATATCATCTTGGAGAACTGACCCCTTTTTATTCATATAATGTATCTCTATATCCCTGATAATTTTCTTTGCTCTAAAGTCTAGTTTGTCCAAAATTAATATGGCTACCTCCAATGACCCAAATTGTGTTTCCCTGAAACTCATGTTTAAGTCATAAGCCCTAGTATATTATAATGTAACTGTATTTGGATTTAAAGTTTTTGAAAAGGCAATTAAGCTAACATGAAGATTATTAAAATAATCCAATATAATTTGTGTTATTTATGTATTTGGATTAATACCTACCATATTTGTAACTTTTTTCTATCAGTGTCCTTGCTCTTCATTCCTTCACTTCCATTCATTTATTGTTTTCTTTCTCTGAAATTAATTGATCATTTCAATTTATATTCTCTCAGCATATTAATTTTATTTCTCTTTTCTCACTTGATAGTGGTTGCCTAGAGTCTGTAATATAATTTACAACTAATAAAAATTTCTTTTCCAATAGTATTATACCATTTCAATTATAGTGCATACACCTCACAAGAACCATTCACAATTTTTCCCACCTCTTTCTTATAATATTGCCATAACTTATTTCATTTATTGACATGCTATAATCATCTGATACATTGCTGCTATTATTATTTGAAACAAAATCTTATCTGTTAGATAAGTTGAGTTAGAAACTAAAATATTTTATTTTACTGGTAAATATTCCTTATTTAATGTTATTGCTTTCCTTATGTGTATTAAAATTTTTGAATTATAGCATTTTTCTTTTCTGTGAAGAATTTCTTATAACATTTACTTCAAGACAGGCTCACTGGCAAAAATTTCTTCAACTCTTGTCTTAGTATATCTTCTTCATTTTTGAAGGATAATTTCACTAGATACATAATTTTAACTTGGTGTCTTTTTTCTTTGAACATGTCAAGTATTTTACTACATTCTTACTTTATTTTGAGTGAGCTACTATAAATAGACCATATCACTTATTATAAGGTTGATTTGATAGCAAAATGTTTAATGTATGGGTTTTAATTTCAATGAACATTGAAGATGTGCCTCTTTACCTAACATTAATACAGATTTCAGAATTTATTTCTAAATAAAAGAATCCTTACTGCTGAATTATTCATACCAATCAATTCTAGTTTTAAGAGAATAAAAGAAAACATTAGCTGCTTAAAATAAATGAAAATATTTCTATTTAAAATTAAATAAAAACACTACAATCCCTCAGGAGAGATTCTTAGATTTGACTTTTCCAAGTGACCTACTTTTTAAGCAGTTATAATTACTTCCAATCATCTTTCTATTCAATTTATGAAATGAAGGCTTTGCTTTTTAATGGATAATCTGCATTCTATTAAAGATTGAAAGCAATGCCTATGGCTTAGTTATTCTTCACTGAAGCAAACTCTTTTTGGGGACTCAATGCTTATCTTATAGTTAAAATGCACATTTCAGGAAATTAATTTCAGGCTTGAAAGACAAGAGGCATGCATATATCCGATATGGTTACAGCATAAGAAAGCAAGCAACTTTGATTTCTAAAGTACTAATTGTCATGTTCTGGAACTCCTTTGAGATAATGTAAGTTAGATCCTAATTTTCAAAGAAGTCTACATGGAAATAATAAGTACAAAATAACAGACCCAGTATGTGTGGTTGATGTAATTAGAATGCTAATAGGAAAAGCTTCAGTTAATGAAAGGCAAGAGTGCACAATCATATTTAAACAAAGGCACTGTGAACAATTAAGGTTTTGAAATACTTAATAAAAAAATTTATTTTCTTTAAATCTGAAATAGTTATCATATACTTAGATAAATGAAGGAGATTTGATGGCACATCATTTCTTCTCTTATCAAGTCTAAATTGTGAACAAGTAATGGTCATGACTGGGGCTTCCTTGGTGGCTCAGTGGTAAAGAATTCACCCGCCAATGCAGGAGACCCCAGTTCAATCCCTGATCTGGGAAGATCCCCTGCAGAAGGAAATGACAACCTGCTTAAGTATTCTTGCCTGGGAAAATCCCATGGACAGAGGAGCCTGGCAGGCTACAGTTCATGGGCTTGCACAGAGCTGGACACAACTTAGCAACTGAACAACATTAACAACAATAGTTGAGAAGTGTTGTATGTTTTGTTTTGGAATCCAGTGTTCTTTGAGTTTTGTTTTGGTGATATTTTGACTTTATAAAAACCAGGATATTAAGCTTAATTCTCAGAGCCACAGTTTTCTCCTCTATAAAGTGAAGATGATACTTAGGCTGGTAGTAATAGAATTGTTTTGAAGACAAATGATATTATATTATGAAACAATCCAATTTACTTATATAGTAAGTAAACAAAGTTACGTTCCAAAATTATAGTTAAATGAAAAACTGGTAAACCACTTTAAAAACGAAAACCTTTCAATTTGTTTACCTTCAGTAGGCTCTAAAAACCAGTAATATTAGGTCAAGTGGTGAACTGATCTTAGCCAAGTTTTATTTGTTAAGCAATAGAGTTTTATAAATAAATAATCCTAAAGGGCTATGATTCCTTTCATAATGTAAAAGAACAACAAAATTTAATATAAATTAAAGTAATAATTCTTTGATTTGGTTTCCACTTTACTCAATTCACTACTGAAAAATAAACATTCAAAAAATGAAGTTAAGTATACACCTATATCTCCAGGGAAGAATACTGGAGTGGATTACCATTTCCTTCTCCAGGGGATCTTCCCAACTCAGGGACTAAATCCTGGTCTCCTATACTGCAGGCAGATTCCTTACTGTCTGAGCTACCTGGGAAGCCCATACACCTATCTAATATCAAAGCTGATATCTGAATACGGGTTTTCTTAGCTCTAAAATCCACATGTGTATATTTTAATTTCTAGTAGACCATCCCAGTCTTCAATTTTTTTCTTAAGATTTTAGTGTTCTTGGCAAGTCTTGGAAGTTTACTTGTTTTCTCACAGAGTTCTAGTTCTATGTTCTTCTTTTCAGTATAAAAAAGAATTTGATGCAGGTTCAGATTATCTTTTAAGTGCATTTAAGATATATAAGGTTATTTAAAGGAATTTTTAAATTACCAGTGTCTTCTGTATTCCCTCATTACCCAAACCCCTATGTGGAAGCTTGAAATAGGAAGTTCTAACAGTCCGGGATTAAAAGTGGTTTTGTAAATTGGAAGAAACGTAAAAATAAATGTGCAACCTTGAATTTCTGGGGATAAGTGAGGCATTTATGCTTGACAATATCACTTTGTAGGTGATTTGCTACTTGATTAATTAATTTGTATGTAATTTTTTTTTTAATTATAGCTAAAAACTTAGTTATCTCTGTAGATCAAACACTTACCTAGGTTTTATTTTTGCTCTTTTATTCTCGGAAAACATGTGAAAGCAGAGTAGTCTAAAATAATTTTACTTGTGGATAAGACATTACTAAACAGAGTTATGAATTATCAGGGAATCCTTTATCAAGGATGGAGACCAAAACCAAACTGCAATTATATTCCTAGGGAAAAGTATTAGCCACAGACTTAACATAATTTATAATATTCACATAACCTTTAGACTTGCTGTTACTTTTCCAAACAGTTTATTCTAGGAGTTTTAAGGATATTTAAGAATGGGATCTGTTTGTCAGATGTCCTGATTAAGCAGAATAACTTTTTTTTTTTAATAAGTGAAAATCTAAAATTTGGGGGAAAAAAAATCAAGATTGGTGAATTATTTCTCAAAAAAGCAGAACTCTCTCTTAGAGAGAGATAATGACATAAAACACCCTGAACTTCCCTCCTCACACAGGTGTATGGAATGTACAGTCACACACGGAGCAATTAACCCCTGAGAGAAACGCAGAAATTGGCTGAGTGAACCCTACAGGTTGAGCAAATGAGAAAATTGACGCATCAAAACAGGTAGGAAATGCTGAGTCACTGTCCCGCTGTAAACCCCAGGCCCACACAGCACCCTCCTATCAGGTGGGCACCCTGAGGAGCTTCTCCCTTTGAAGCGAAGGGCTTGTACTTCACATTTAGTGCCCAGATTTGTGAGACTGCCATGTGGAGACGGGCCCAGAACACCAAGCTGTGAAAGCCGAGGGCAATGAAAGCTATGGAAGAGTCCCACAAACAAATAAGCAGGTTTTTTTGCGCCCCTCGCCGCCCCATAGAAACTTAGAAACTATGTATTTTCTGTCAACCTTATTTCCATCTCCTGTATAAACCTCTACAAGAGCAAAGTAAGACCACTCGGTGGTCCTTCTTACCAGTCAGAGGCCTGAGCAGCGGGAGCGGCAGCTTTGACTCCAGCAGTGGCCTGAGGCCCAGGCGGTCCTCAGAAGTTTCAGTGCCTTCCGCAACAGCTGAAGAACAGTAACCTTGGGGAAAAGAGCAGCCTATTCACTCTGAAATTCCTTCCCATTTATGGCCTTTACGGCAGCCCCCAACCCTCCTTTCCAATCTCTGCAGGATCTGTGGAGAAGAGGAGCGAACGCCTTGTGAGTTTTCCCGCCAAAAAGTGCCTTGCAAGCGCAGAACTCCAGAGCCAGACTGCTTCCGGTTAGACGGCCTGAGGGAGCCAGCTCCCTTGTAGCTCAGGGGGCAGTGTCTGCTTAGCAGAGAAGAGAGCCTGATACTCGGAGCAGTGGTAGTCAGACTGACCCCAGACGCCTCTGGGAGAGCTAGTGGGAAGCCCTGGGATCAGTAACCAGAGTTGCGGCTCCTGGAATGCTCCCTGGATCTGGCGAGTGGAGGCCCAGGAGCGGCGTGCAGGTCTAGAAGCCAAGCCGCGGTAATACCAGTGGCCCCGGTGGCCCCAGCAAATGTCAACACAGCTCCCTGGTCAGTAATCCTGGAGGACATGACACACGTCAGCCAGGTTGTCAACGACAACAGTGGCGCAAACTGCTGGCAATAGCGTCTCTGGGGTTTTTCTCAGGTTTATGAAGTAGACGCCATCACTTTCCCGGTAGTGGATATACTGTTCCACTGGGAAGCCAAGGTTGGTGCATCCTAAGCAGATTCCTGCCTCAAAGAATTTGAGAACATCTTTATCCTTTATTTACAGGATATTAATTTCTTTGGATGTTGTAAACCTTCCATTTAATTTAGTGTGGGAACCTGGAGCAACTTCATGGGGACCCTGCCTGTATCTCTTATAGTTTATTGTTATGTGGTTTCCTCAGAGCTTACATAAACTTTAAAGGCCTAAGTCTTGTGGGCATTTAATAAAGCTTTCAAGAGGCATCCAGGAAATTCAGGAGATGGCAAAAACCTATTTTTGGAACTTCTCTTGCCTTTCATAATTATTAAAATATGTGATCTTGTTTTTATACTGTAGACCATTCCCAAGCTCTTTTTAAATTATGCATGCACAATATACATGCGATGTAGGCCTCATTATTATCCCTGCTATAGAAAAGGATATTCACTGTCTAAACTGATAAACTTGATAACTAGCAGAGCAAAAAAATAGGACCCAAGTCTTCACATTATAATTTGGTACTGTATGTTTTATACAAATAGAACCTTACAGACAACTTTCTGAAACCATGAGAACTCAGAGTTTACAGTAAAAACCTACCCAAGAGTCTGCATGTGTGTCTGTGATGTGTGTATGTGTTTGAATGTGCATATGTGCGTTTAACAGCTTCATGAGTCCCTGAAATTCCCAGTAAATTGACTTAAAAAATTTTTTTTTTACTTTAAAATTTGAAGTCAGCCCATGAAATGATTTTTTAAGCAACCTAATAACCCTAATTTTATTAACCTGCAGTAACCAAGGATTTTATCTTTTCATTTCAGAAGTGCTTTACTATTCTACCAGTAGAATAAAGTATTATTTTGTATGCTTATCATAGTGTAAGCACATATATATATATATGAAATATATATATAGAAAACAAATATATATATAGAAATACAACTATATATATATTGAAAAACTATATATACATATATTGAAAATCAACTTTTCTTCTTGATCAATAAACTTGCCTATACTCAAAATAGCTGAAATGACCCCCCCACACACACACACCAAATTGATTTAAGATGAGTGTATTTTGGTTTTTCTACCTTAAAATTACAATGTTTGTGAAAAGGTATATAATCAAAAATATTTTAATTTTAGTAAACATGGTTATTTTTATTATTCTTATAATATTGAATCATATTTATTTGACCCTTTGTACATGATCTTTTGCCAGTCATGTTAAAATCTTCCTGTTTTATACTAAGTTTTTAAGTAGCAATAGCAATGATGCTAATGCAATAAAGGATGATTTTAATATTACTTCACTTACATTGAAAGTTCATTTTGACTTATATGTCTTTGAAGCTCTATTTTGTATTATATTTTTTCACCTTGTAAATTTTTACACATCTCTTCTCTTCTATTTCCAAAAGAAAACTGGGAATGGAAGAGCTCTAATATGTGAAGATAGATGAAAATGTCACATTCTTAGCATGGTCAAAGTAGGTCAAAGTAACTTTTTATTGTGGTGAGAACAGTCTATTGTAGTATTTCCAACTCAATTATTTATACAGCAAGGTATCTGAATGACTCTCAGATAAATCATGATTTTGGTCAAACTTCTGTCGCTTTTCCTTTTGCATTCTTTCATATCTATTTCTCTTTTACTAAATTATACAATAGCCCCATGATTTTTTTAAAAAAATAATTGACTTCTATTTGATATACAAAATTCCTTTTTGACTTATTTCCACTAGAAAACAATAATCTTCATAATTATTTGGGTTCCTCTGAAAACAAATAAAACATATCTATGCTTATTTTAAAAATTGTCCAAGTGATTAAGAAAAGTTAAAAGTAAAAGTTACTGTAAAAAATGATTTCTAAAATATTGAAAGCTATTTGATAGTCTCAGTTCTTCATTTATGCATATTCAATAATTTTGAAAATTTTTATTTTGCATTTTAATTTCTTGGTTCCCCTCACTGAGGACATTTATACCATCAGATTATTCTTTAAATAATACATTGGTAAGTATTCACAGTTATTAATATAGTCGAAGATATTAACAATGTAATACACTGTCTGATACCATGCCTTGTACCTTACTGCCTTATACAAGATTTGTCTTTGCTCTGTTAAGTAATTGGCAGAATAAGCTAAGAGTGGTCCCTTAACTTTAATACTGCTGTCATCCAGGTTCTAGCACTAACTGTAAAGCTATATATTTCCCCACACATAGTAAAAATAGCAGGGTTGAAGTAAGACCTAGACAGCTCCTTATGTTCTCTCTGAGCCTGCCATTTTTCTTTATGTCCATTCACAAATATCCTGCCTAAGTGTCCAGTCCTATAAAAAAAGAGACGTGGATGACCTAGAGTCTGCAATCAGAGTGAAGTAAGTCAGAAAGAGAAAAGCAACCATTGTACATTAACACTTATATGTGGAATCTAGAAAAATGGTACTGATGAACCTATTTACAGGGCAGGGATAGAGACACAGACATAGAGAATGGACATGTGGACCCCGGGCTGGGGAGGGAGGGAATGACTTGGGAGATTAGCATTGGCATATGTGTATATGTGCGTGTGTGTGAGAGTGTGTGTGAATGTGTATGTATGTATATGTATATATGCATGTGTGCATGCATGTATGTGTATATGTATATATGCATGTATGTGTATATGTGTGTGTGTGTATGTATGTATGTATACATGTAGCATTGGCATGCAGTGGGAACCTGCTGTATAGCAGAGAGCTCACTCAGTGCTCCGGGTTGACCTAGAGTGGGACGATGGGGAGGGCGGAGCTCTGTGCGTTCACATCGCTGATTGACTTCATTGCACTGCAGAAACTAAAACAGCATGGTAAAGCAACTGTATCCCGATTAAAAAAGAGAGAGACTATAATTAGCATAGCTAACTACAGTTCCGTGATCATCATGACTAACTCCTTAATTTAGATGAGAGTTAGACTCATCATGCCCTTTATTCTAGGTTATCTCAGTTCCCAGTAGCTAGTCAACCTCCCCCAAATTCTAGACTCTCAAAAGACCAGCACTTTGATTTGCTTGTGTTTATGTATTATAATGTGATCCAACCTGTTTGCAGTCATCTATTCTTCTGTAATCCCCTCATTCAGCAAAGATTTTAGTGTGCTTCCTTGTATTTTACCAGTTATATCATTCAATATAAATGTATGATCTATTTTCCATAGTTTCTTGATGTTTTCTCCTCTAATTTTTCTTCCACCAGACCTCAGACATGCTAATTGTCACACTTAGATTTTCAGTGAGAAATAATTGAACCACCTCCTGAATTTCAATATCTTCTCTCTTTCTGTTAATAACTACCTCCTTCTATCTTCATAATGCAATCACTCCAATAACCCAATTCTAAAATTTTTATAGACATTTCCATAACCTAGAAGTTACTGAAATTTTTACTTTTCATCAACCCCTCACTGCCTGACTTTCTGCATACAGAACCAGTTGTCAACATTTATCTCCTTGCATATATCTTCAAACTTCACTTCTCTGGTGGCTCAGAGGTTAAAGCGTCTGCCCACAATGCGGGAGACCTGGGTTTGATCCCTGGGTCGGGAAGATCCCCTGGAGGAGGAAATGGCAACCCACTCCAGTATTCTTGCCTGGAGAATCCCATGGCGGGAGGAGCCTGGTAGGCTACAGTCCACGGGGCCACAAAGAGTCAGACATGACTGAGTGACTTCACTTTCACTTCCCTTGATTAAATTTCTGAGATTGATTGGGAGGGGTGTGGATTAAAACCACATTTGAATTTTACATTCTGCCTGCAAGGCAGCTTGTGAATATATCTAGGGACACATATACACAAGGTGCACATTCTCACCTCTCATTAATCAATACAACCCTCAAGGAAGTTCTCCTGTATTTATATCAATTCATTTTTCCTATTTTTCTATGCAACTAGTTTTCTAAGCCTTCTTTTCAATCCTCAGTCAGTTAGTTTTGCTTCTTACATCACTGAGCTAATGTACACAATCAGAAGAGATCTCTCATATCTACTCACTGTTAAAATTATCAGATTTTTCCTTTGTTTTCCTTTTAAAATGAATGAATTAGAAATATTTCCATCCAAGGCCAAAATCTCCATGTGTGCATTGAATCCCACTGGTGCATCTCTACAAAGAAATTCTATTTTAAAGCCTCCTCAAGAATAATTCCTATTAAAATAAGGAAATTCTTTAATATTTTTTGCTGCAAAACAAGTAAAAAAACAGCATCCTTAATCCAACATCCTCCTCCACTTACCAATATCTTGCATGCTCCTGTTTTGAGGCGAATCATCAAGGAGTGCTCTATTTACATTATTCTCCTTTCTCACCTATTGAATTCTCTGGAGTCCAGGTCAGTCAGATCTTTGTCCCCACTACACAAGAGAAAAGCCCAGTGATCACCACTATGCCAACATAATGGCAATTTTCATTCTACAACTCATTCAGTATATTAACTGCATTTGACATAGATTGGTTTTCTATGACAACTAGTTTATTTTAGATATCAACTTACTACCATGATCACTTAAAAACTTTCTCTCTAAGTAGATAGGTAGCTAGATTGATAGATATAATTACATATTTTTTCTTTTGTATCTTTCCAAAATCTATACTCTATAATAACTCAAAAAGTCTGAGCTTCTTCTTTGTAAGTGATTCTCTACCGACATATTTGTTTAGTAGACCTTATTTTTTACAGCAGTTTTAGATTCACAGCAAAATTAAGAGGAAGATCCAGAGATTTTCCATAAACATCCTGTCTCCACATATACATCGACTCCGCTATTACCAATGTTCATCAGAGTGGAACATTTGTTATAATTGCTGAACATATATTGAGACATCAGTATCACCCAAAATCCACTCTTGGTTTTGTACATTTGATTTGTATGGAGATGACATATATTCTTCATTTAGTATCATATAGAGTTATTCACATCTGCAAAAGTCCTCTGTGTTCCAACTATTCACCAGTCATCCCTACCCAATCCCTAGAACTCAGTGATCATTTTATTATTTCTATAACTTTGTTTTTTCCAGAATGTCACATAGTTGGAATGATAGCATTAGCCTTTTCAGATTGGTTTCTCCCACTTATTTATATGCATTTAAGGTTCCTCTACCTCTTTCATGACTTCATAGCTCATTTCTTTTTAGTTCTGAATTATATTCCAATGTCTGGAATACTACAGTTTAGCCATTCACCGATGGGTTACTTCCAAATTTTGGCATTAATAGATCAATGTGTTTAATAAGTTGAATTGATGGATTGTTTAGTAAGAGTATATTTAGTTCTGTAAGAAACCACCAAACAGTCTTCCAAAGTTGTTTTATTTTTGCATTCCCAGTAGCAATAAAAGCGTTCACATGGCTGCACATCCTTGACAGCATTTGGTGTTATTGGTGTTCCAGATTTCTGCTATTCTAGTAGGCAGGTAGCAGTATCTTATTTTAATTTCTATTTTTGTGACAGCGTATGATGTGGAACATCTTTGCATATGCCTACTTACCATATGTATATCTTCTTTGGTAAGGTGCCTATTAAGATCTTGGCCATTTTTAATCAGGTTGTTTTATGTCTGTTGAATTTTAAGATTTATTTATATATTTTGAATAACAGTCATTTATCAGATATGTTACTTGAAAACATTTTCTTCTAGTCAATGACTTGTCTTCTCATTCTCTTAACATTATCTTTTGCAGAGCAGAGGTTTTAATTTTAATAAAGTCCAGCTTTTCATTTCTTTCTTTTATGGATCATGTCTTTAAATTTGTATCTAAAAGCTCATCATCATACTCAGTATACCCAGGTCATCATACTCTTAGAAATTTTGTAGTTTTGTATTTTTAATTTATACCTGTGAGCCATTTGGAGTTAAGTTTTGTAAAGGGTATAAAGTCTATGTCTAGTTTCGTTTTTTGCATGTGGATGTCCTACAGTTCCAGTGAAATTTGTTGAAAAGACTATCTTTGTTCTATTGTATTACCTTCATTCTTTGTCAAAGATCAGTTGACCATATTTTTGTGAGTCTATTTCTAAGCTGTCTACTCTGTTCCATTTATCTACACATCTATTATCTTGCCAACACCACACAGTCCTGATTACTTACCTTTATAATAAGTTTTGGATTCTGGCAGTATTGCTTCTCCAACTCTATTCTTCAGGTTTTGTGTGGGTACTCTGGGAGTTTGCCTCTCCTATATAAAGGCTAGAATTTCTTTTTTATATCTTCAAGATAAATTGCTGGGACTTTGATCAGGATTGCATTGAATCTATTTACATATTGACAATATTGAATCTTTCTATATGTGATCGTGGAATATCTCTCCACTTATATAGCTTTTCTTTGATTTATTAAACTTTTTCTCATATAGAACCTGTCCAAATTTTGTCAGATTTATATTTAAGTACTCAATTTTGGGGGTGTGAATATAAATAATATTTTGTTCTTAATTTCTAATTTCACTCATTTACTCTTGGACTTTTTTATATGAACCTTATATCCTCTGACTTTATAATAAGTTAGTTCCAGGATTGTTTCATAGATTCTTTTGGATTGTCCAATAGACTGTCATGTTATCTGAGAACAAACACAGTTATTATTTCCTCCTTCCCATTTTTCCTTCCTTTTCTTAATGTCTTAGTTAGGACTTCTAGTAAGATATTGAAAAACAATGGTGAGAAGGTACATCCTTGCCTTATTCTTAATTTTAGTGAGAAAGCTTAGAATTTCTCATTTTGAGTTTCTAAGTTTGATATTAGCTCTAAGTTATTTGTAGATACTGTTTGTCAACTTGAAGAAAGAGTTTACTGAGAGTTTTTGTCATGAATAAGTGTTAGAGTTTTTCAAATGCATTTTCTACATCAATGATTAACTTTAAGGTTTGTTATCCATAATGGATTCTATTTCTATCATAAAATTTACCGAAGAGAATTTTCTTTCTGCAACAGAAAAAAAAAAAAAAATGATGGTCACACTCAATCCTCCATTGTACTAGCTATACCAGAAGAGTTATTTAGCCTCAAATATATACAGAGAGAGAGAGTAATAGCAATCTGGAGAAATCTAAATACTTATATAAGGGAATGATTGAGAAAATCCAAGAGCTTTAATTTAGAAAGTTCTGGCCTAGTCAGCTGAAAGGACTTTTAATTTAATGTAATAATGTTGAATGGAACTACTCACTTTGAAAAAAAAATAGCTGACTTAGGTCAGTTATTCTCTAGGAGGAGATCCTAGAGATGGGGATTCTTGTTCAAGTATTATTTGGGGAATGCTTTCAGATGGAGGGAAATTGAGAAAGCAAGAAAGGATATAAAAAGAAAGTTAAGCAAGAATATATCCTTAGCTTTAGAAACTCAGACAAGTCCTGGAGCACATCTCAGAACATTTTTTTTTTTTTTTTTTTTCACCTTGAGACAACAGACTTGTCTTTGGCATCCCCATGCTAGTCAGGCATTAGGCAACGTCTGAGGAGAGTAGATCCCGTTTAATGAAAGTGTGAAAGTGAAAGTCACTCAGTCGTGTCTTCTTTGCAGCCCCAAGGACTGTATATTCCGTGGAATTCTCCAGGTCAGAAGACTGGAGTAGGTAGAATTTCCCTTCTCCAGAGGATCTTCCCAACCCAGGGATCAAACCCAGGTCTCCCACATTGCAGGCAGATTCTTTACCAGCTGAGCCACAAGGGAAGCCTGAATATCCCATTTGGCCATGCTCAATTCTTAAGAAAAGAGGGAGGCAACAATAAGAGAGCTGGAGGATGGAGAGCAGGCCAGGAAAGGGGCTGGGGATTGAAAATAGCAGCATCTACTCTTAGAACTGATACTAAGACAGCTTCTTTTGGACCGAGATTCCCTACAGAGAGATGCTTCTGAGTTTTTTCACTTTGGATAAGCCCCCCTCAGACCATCTTTTGCTTAGCAGTCAGTACTCCTTAGTAAGAGTGGGTCCAGTAAAATTGAGTCCAGAAGGTCTGGAGTCCTGCATCGCATGAAACTTGGAAACACTTGAGCATATCTCAGTGCATATCAAATACAGATTGCATCTTAGGAAGATGTCAGATTTGATGTTTCATTTCTGCTGTCACTAACTAGGACATGGATTTGACACCTCTGAATCACTAAGAAATGGTAACCAAGGTGCATACACAGTCCCCAAAACACTAAGTTATTCTCTCTTGGTAGCTTCTGTGTGTTTGAATTCCTTGGGCTACTCTTAAATATAACATTTTTTAAAAAAAAATCTTTTTCCCATGGCTCAACTATATAGAGGAAATGTTATTTTAAATTATTTGTTTGTATCCTGCACATATGAATATTATTCTGTGTAATATTTTGCCATAGTCAACATGTTAAGCTCAATAAGAAAAGCATGAAAATAACATTACCATGTTTATATTTGGCCAAGATTGTATGTAAGCAGTAAAGGAAGCCTTGAGCCCTCAGTTTTTAACAAAAACACTGGGATTGCACCATCTATTCCTTCTAAGTCACTCCCTACTGAAAACAGGTAAACATTTTTCTCATTCCTATTTATCATCCCATATTTTTCCCTTCTGGTTAATTCTTACCTCAATAAATGTGATCAATATCCTCCCAGACACTTAGCAAAAAGAGTAAATTCTTCCTTCTGTCCTTTCTCACACATTCATTCACAGAAGCTCTTCTAGCTTCATAAAATTTTCATTCACATGCCCCATATTATTCTTTAGGATTCATTCTTTTTTTAACATACGTATTTGCCTCTGATTACAATCTATCCCCAAAACTGTTATAATATCTGTGTTTTGGAAATACAATCTGAATGTCAACTGGCTGCTTAAGACCTTTCCCTATCTCCCCATTGCCTGGTTAATAATACAACATCTTCCTGATGTAGTAAGACATTGTAATATGGATATTACTAGCTTTTGATACTGAAATCTACATATATCCTCTGGGTCTGTCCTCTGATCCCATTCCTGTACCTCAGGATGATCTTTCATATATCTGCAATACATTACTTTTCATACCTACTCTATTCCTCATTTTCTTTCCACTTGGCTAACCTTATCTTTTATTCATACATCCTCAACTCTTACTATATGAGGGAAGCATTTATTATGTAGTTATAAAGGCAGTCTTTTATTTTTCTGCATACACACCTTTCACTAGTTCTTAAAATGAGGGTCTACCAATGCTAATCTTTATCTCTATTTTGATATTAACATGTTTTTTCATGTATCCTTTTAACTGGAGGAGATGTTTTCTAGCAAGAAAAAAATTAAGATTAAATAATTTGTTATGTTGTTAAAAACAGGAGCAGAGCCCCTCCTTATCACAATAGCCTTTCTGTAGACCTTTATCATGGTATATTTTTGCTATTTGTTAACTGTGTTTTGCATTCCTTTTCTTCCTGATCTAAAGTAAAAGTCCAAGAGAAAGCAAGCTAGCTATTGCAATTTTGTTACCTGATTAATGAATTAATGAGAGTGTAGAACTAGAATATCAATTCCATGTGCAAAATAATATATTTTATGTTTTTGCTTTGATCATTAGCACTTTCATACAATAACAGTTTGTATAGAAATATATATATATATACATATATAAAATCCCTTATTCTTTTTTCTTAAGTAGAAAACCAAAGACTATTTGTACTGTATTACATATTATAGGATAGATTTGTAGATGTGTTAGAATAATATAATACAACTTTGAAATAACAGTAAAGCAACATTACTAAGAATATAAGTAAACTTTTTAACTGTAGTAAAAAATTTATAAAATTTACATTAGAAATTACATTTCTAAGTGTTCTAACCTAAGTTTAGTGACATTAGGTGCAGTCACATTATTGTAACACTCATCTCCAGTATTTTTTCATCTTGCAAAACTGAAACTCTGTACCTATTAAAGGAACAACTCTCCTTTGATGGGTTTACTTCACCAAGCATGAAATCTTCATTTTGTAGTGTGAGACAGAATTGTCTTCCCTTTTTAAGGCTGCATAATATCCTATTACCTGTACGCACCATATTTTGTTTAGATATTCATTTGTCCACAGACCTTTGGGTTGCTTCCACCTCTTTGGTATTGTGAATAGTGTTGCTATGAATATGGACATGCAAATATCTCTTTGAGATCATGCTTTAAATTTCTTAGGAAATATATCCAGCAGTAGGATCAGCTTCTACATAAACTCTACATATCCCTTAGGCTCCCAAGTGGGACAAAATTCCTTTATAGTTATGAGATTGAGCTCCAAATCCAGGATATCTTGTTGATGCTTTGGTGTCTTCGTGAAGAAAGGGAACACTTGATGAGACCTTAGTTATGCTCCCTGGAAGTAGCATCCATGTTCATTATTCTCTAGAAACTCTTTTCACTTTCTAGAATATCTCTTTATTTATATTGGTTTTTGGCATTAACAACTCGATAGAGTGAAAATATTTTTATCCTATTTCCTTTCAGCAGGTTGTTGAGGTGGAGCACCAAGGCAAGCTTTAAATTTCAAAAGTTTTTAGCCTCTTTGATTTATGCAGAAGTGTCAGTAAAACTCTCCTTATTTTAACTGGCTTTTATTTTTATTTCTTTGATTACAGATACTAATGATAATTTTCATAATCTACTACTTATATTTATATACATCTTTGGCCACCTCATGCAAAGAGTTGACTCATTGGAAAAGATCCTGATGCTGGGAGGGATTGGGGGCAGGAGGAGAAGGGGACGACAGAGGATGAGATGGCTGAATGGCCTCACCAACTCAATGGACATGAATTTGAGTAAACTCCGGGAGTTTGTGATGGACAGGGAGGCCTGGCGTGCTGCAATTCATGGGGTCGCAAAGAGTCAGACACGACTGAGCAACTGAACTGACTGACTGAACTCACTTGCATTCCCATTCTTATGCCTCCCTTTATGATTCAGTCTTGGGTCCTATGAACCCACAATGCTAGACTGGAAGAAATGATTAGCTTTTTTTCTGTGAAGTATTCTGTCCAATTAAAACACCAGGATTATTGCAAACCACATTATAAGTCCTTTAATCTGAAACTTCTTAATCTAAACAGAGGTTTGAACAGTAAGTATGATATATGTATGATTGATTTCATGATTAATATAATAATGCATTTTAAATGTTTTTGTTTATATATATAAATATATATATTAGGAATTGTGTGTGAGAAGCAGCTGTTTCTTAAAATGGCCAAGAATTTGTACTCTTTATCTCTTTTCCTTCCTTTTATCAAACAGGAAAATTTATATATGATACCTGACATTTTTTTCTGTCAATAGCCAATCACACATGCTTCTAATATTTTTTCCAACACTTTGTCTAAGAGTTATAAGGTCTTTACATCCATGATGTCTTCTCATTAATAAAAGTAGCCAGTTTACCAGTTCTTTTTATCACTCTATTGCCTGAATCATTATTTTTCCCATGCTGCAATAAGAGTTTCTCCCTTTTTCTGCTCACCGCAGGACTTGTGAAATGCGCCACACATTGTAGTTATTTGTTAAAGCAGCATCTCCTCTGTGACTGCCTATTTCTATTTATAGCAGAATGGGGTCATCTATGCTAAGGCAGTAGCAAACAATTTTAAAGTCCAGTGGCTTCAGTTCAGTCACTCAGTCGTGTCCGACTCTTTGAGACCCCATGGACTGCAGCACACCAGGCTTCCTGTCCATCACCAACTCCCAGAACTTGCTCAAATTCATGTTCATCGAGTCAGTGATACCATCCAATCATCTCATCCTGTCATCCCCTTCTCTTGCCTTCAATCTTTCCCAGCATCAAGGTCTTTTCCAATTAGTCATTTCTTCACATCTTCAGCATCAGTCCTTCTAATGATTATTCAGGGCTGATTTCCTTTAGGATTGACTGCTTTAATCTCCTTGAGTCTAAGGGACTCTCAAGAGTCTTCTCCAACACCACGGTTCAAAAGCATCAGTTCATCAAAAAAGCTTTCTTTATAATGGCTTTCCAGTGGCTTAGTAAAACAAAATTTTATTACAGTTTTCCCAACATGAGTTGGTTAGCTTAATATTAGCCTTGCTAGAAAACAGATTATTTTCATTTCATTTTGACTTTGCTTCCAAGATCACTATGCAATAGAAACAAACAATATAAATAGCATTGTGACTTGTAATACTTCTGCCAGAAATGTATCCTGTCACTTAAATTACCATTCCATTGGCCAAATCAAGTCACAGGTCCATTCCTAACTTTAACACAGTCCTATCATGTGCTTCTTTAGAGAAACAGTCCAGAAGTCTTTGGTGAAGAGCCCTGAAATCTAACACAATGTCTGTTACCAATGACACAAAGGGAAGTAAAAAAGATCTATACAGAGAGTGAAGGGAAGTTTAGAACTTACCCAGCATCATTTTTTTAATAATAAATATTTTCTTTCCTTGCAAATGTTTGAATAGATCTTTTTTAAATTTAATTTTATGATTTTGAACATTTAGCAAACAGTTAAAGATACAGGAATTGCACTTCAGTAGGGGTTTCATTTTGCTCACAGATGATAGAGCTCAGAACCCATATCCTTAGAACAAAAAATAATAATTATATGTTCTTTTGAGATATAGAGTTAATTCTGATTAATTGTATCATTTTATAGTAATATCATCTGTTTTGTCTAGAATATAATGATTAAGCTTTTTTTGGAATAATGATGTATTCTGATTTTCATTTGCATATCTTTTTTTCTTTTTGAAATGCATCACACCAATATACTTTTTCAAACTTTTAATTTGAAAAAGAAGTTTAAAAATGTTTTTTAAAGTCTGTATGGTAAGCTATTTGATTAGAGGAAGATGAACATTCTTTTTATTCTTATAAATTTTGTCAACCATTACCACCTCATAAAATCCTGAGTGTAAATTTGATATTCTCTGTTGTTTTTCCTTAATCCTGCTTAATGAATCAATTTAAATGTCTTATTCAGAGGCTCAAAATGCCCTGAACATGCCAAGATACGTTTTCTAAACTGTGATTCTTCTTGTGTTTTGTTTTTTGTTAGTTTTGTTTCCTTCTCTATCAATTCAGATGCAGTGGACGCCTGGCTTCCAGGCATTTGCATCGCAATGACACCCAGTGGCAAGCTAGAGAGCCCTGGCCTGGAGCCAGAGAAGCAGGCTGCCCTGGACTTCCTTGTGCTTTCACTGCTCCTTCAATGGACCTTTGGTGTTAGCTGAAAAAGGTGCAATAAATTGGGCTGTTTCTTTAGCTGAAACCCTATGATTGAATTAAAGAGCATTTTAATATTTTATAGGAATCTCAGAACATATGTTAAAAATCTAGCTGGATGTGCTGTGGTCTAATGGACTGGAAAAGCATTTTGTCCACTCTAATAATTTTCTTGGCTACCTTTTTTATTGTTAATGTTTCAGCAGTTGCATTCTGTGTCACTAAGTGGTCAGAGCAATTTTCACTCACAAATCAAAACTAAGCAATTATTCTCTTTTTTAAATTTTCAATGTTTTCTTCACCTTTTTTTTCTTAAAAGTGAACTGTGGCAAATACCTTTATCTTAAAACCTTAGCCCCAGAAAACTGAAAGGTGTTTGATTACAGCTGAAGAAAGCTTGAATTCCAAACAAAAATTACTACTCTACTACTGGAAAAATTCATTTAAGGATTCATATAACACATACCTAAGAAGTAAAATTTTTCCAGAATTGAAGTCTAGAGACAAAAAATAAAAATAGTTTTGACATTATCTCCTTCTCACACATATTCATAACTGAAAATGAATAACTTGTTTGTTTCATCATTTCAAAATAAAATGTGAAAAAGATGCTACTTTAAAACCTGAGTTTTATGATCTCACCAATGTAAATTTGTTCATCTCTTTATCAATTATTATTTATTTCTTGCTACATTTCAGGAATGATGCTAGATTCTGTGCCTAAAATAAATTTACAATCTCCTAAATAAGAGAAACTGGTAGACAGTTGAATATGGTATGCTTAAACATCAAAGTTTGGTTGGGTCAAAGTTCCATTTACAAGTGATTTTGCTTTGTAAGTATTTCAATCTAAATTTTAATCTCTTATAGAGAAGGAATATCTTCAGATTGTATTTATCTAGTGCCTAGCATCCAATATTGCAAATAATTTTCTTCCTAATCTTGTTAATTGATAATTTCTTACTATATACAGCATAATTCATAGTACTAACACTATTTTATTTTTTCTATATACCTGTAGTTACTCTGCAATGCTAAATGCATTGCCATGCCTTACAACAATAATAACTTGATGTAAAAGTACCATTAGTCACCAGTGTATAGTTCTCTTCCAACTTTTTGCATAGGAGAGAATCATTATGAAGTTAGGGGTAGCCGAGTTTTTGCTTTGGCCATGAAATGTGAGTGAAAGTGCATGTTGTACCTTCCTAGTGAAGACTGTCTGAACAACACACTTAAAAGTTGCAAGTTCTCACGATCAACAACCCTTATGACACTGTTGGCTTTGTTTTCTACATAGTATTTATTACCATTTAGATAACAAAGTTATAATTGTTGCATACTTTCCCATACTCTGAAAGGTATATATTTGAATGTGAGATCAACAAAGGCAAAGTATTTCTTCAATTTTTCAACTGATATTTGTTCTTTCTCTTTAGGTCTAAAATCGTGCTTAGAATATAGAAAATACTGTGTAAATTAACAGTTATCACTGGGAGGGTATTTGATAAGGCAGGTGTAATAATAATTTCCAGAACACTGGAGATACACATAAATGTGTGTATGTGTGTGCATGTATATTATATACACACATACATACTTTGGACTTCATATACACACATTTTATATATATTATTTACACATTATATATCAATATGCATTAAAAGTATGAAATACATTTATTTATGTAAAAGAAATATGCATATATGTATACATAGAAAACTAGAGATACAGACAAGTGTACACACATACACTATTTCTTGTGTGCTTGAGTTCTCTTGTTATTACTCTTTACATTGTTCATTTATATTACACATATTTTTATAAATGGTATAGTTCACTAAGAGCGTTAAAAGAGTAAAGTGTAGTGCGAGAGTGAATTTAGGAGACTTAGATGAGAAAGGATTAATATTATGCCAAGTAGAATATTTCATTTTAAGAGTTCAGAGACTGTGTATTTCTGATTATGATGATGTATTGGTGTGGCAGTGGGATATAAAGTTAAAGTGGAATGAAATGAAAATTGCTGCAGTGGATGGGTTTAAGGCCAGGTTTAATAGCTCTTGACATCATGAAGGATGGTGGCAGGTTAGTTGATTGGAATGAGTGTCATTCAGGAACCCAAACTAATTTAGAAGAGCAGCCATGAGTATGGTAGAATCATCTGATTATTGTTTTACAAAGATGTAGAAATTTTATGGTGTGTTTTTAATAGCCTTAAAATCAGTACAAGTTTTCAACTTCCTGTCATTTCCCTTACCTCTCTTTTTCAAAGAATTGAATTCTGGAAAGCCAGAAGGGAATCCAAACTTTGATTAAAAATAAGACAAGGATGTTGAGAAAAGTTAAACATATATTTAAATCAAGTAAACCATAAAACAGTTTTTTTTTTTTTTTTAACTTCCACATAGTGGAGAATGTAAACATATTCTCTAAGAATCAGTTTTGTTAACTTGAGGAAAAAAGCTTTGTGCTAAGTGAACTACTGTTTTCAAGAAGTGATAACAAGAGAGAAATTGAAAGTCAGGACAAAACATTCAGTCCTATACATTCAGTCAAGAGAGAAGGAAAATATGAGAAATTTGTCTTTGAGAAAATTTAAGCATGACCAGACACTGCATAACAGCTCCAAATGCCACAACTCAGTTTCTGAATTTGAGTGGAAGAAAATAAAATTTATGAGAAATGTAGTGGTCCATAAATCATAATTGATGTAGTTTTTAGACTGTGGCTTAACATGAGCTAATTGGAAGCGGTTGTCATTCTGTTCTTCAGAGGATATTCCCAACCCAGGGAACAAACCCAGGTCTCCTGTATTCCAGGGAAGCCTGATAAAGGCAGAAATTTTTAGTTATTTCTTGATTGACTCAGAACTGAAATGTTTAGTAGAGTAAGAAGACAAATAAGAACCAGCTAGTGGATCCAATTGTTGAATAAATAAAATAAAATAAAAAATTTGTATCCATTCTTCTGTCAATGGACATCTAAGTTGCCTCCATGTCCTAGCTATTGTAAAAAGTGCTGCAACAAACACTGGAGTGCATGTATCTTTCTCAACTATGGTTTTCTCAGTCATATGGTAGTTCTATTCCTAGTTTTTTAAAGAATCTCTGTACAGTTCTCAATAGTGGTTGTATCAATTCACCCCAGTGCTCTGTGACAAACTAGAGGGGTGGGAGGGGTGAGAGACGGTGGAGAGGTTCAGGTAGGAGGGGAACCTGTGTATGCCTGTGGCTGATTCATCTTTATGTATGACAGAAACTGGCAGAATATTGTTAAGCAGTTACCCTCCAATATTTTTTTTTCTTAATTTCAGCACTGATAAAATTCAAACCCCAATAATGGGAAACGTAAGGGGAAGAATTAGGCAGTAGCCAGGTTACAATTATTGTGAGAAATGGAAGCTTTTGGTTGGAGAGGACTAAGGAATCAGATTGTAGGAATATTCCGGGGGAGAAGAGTCTAGTTTTCTCCTTTACCTTCGTGTTGTGAGCCTGAGGGCTTGAAGCTAGAGGTAACATAATGTGATATTGAGGTCAAAGTTGAAAACCTGACCCAGGTTTTACTCACAAATATCAATTCATACTTTTGAGGCAGTAGGGATATTCGTGATGCTACAAACTGTCTAAAATAACACAAAACATAAGAAATTATTTCATTTTTATGAACCATGGTTTCAGACCTTGTAATCCTAGATTCCTGTCAGACATACTAATGCCAAAAAGGCGGCAAAACAGTCAAATCGACAGGTAAAGTAATATTAAGATTAGACTTTTATTACTAGTTTAAGGAGCCAAGAACTTGAAGATGACTGGACTGCAGACCTCTGAACACTCTTTTACATAATTCTTGGAATAGGGAATAATGAAAAGGAAAGCTACACTTAAAAGCAAGAGTAAAGTCTATAATACAATGATTTGGACATAACTTGAGGAAGAGTTCACATGGAATGATGAGGTTTACATAGCAATCTTAAATGTACACCCCTCCTCCACTCATGTGATGAACTCATTGTAGGGAATAATTTAGATTTTTAGCTACAGGAAGATATAACTAGCGTAGGTGTGGAGAATATAGAGCAAATCAAAATGTATTCACATGGGAAAAATTAGAAGAATTAAAATTAAGAAATAAAAATTAAAATCTAAAAAGATATTTAAAACCTGGGAACAAGAAGGAAGAACAATCGTATTGAAGAAGTACTTAATGAAATATTGACCATGGAAATGATAATCCAGTGCATAAACTGAATATAAAATATAAATCAAATTGGATAATTCAGGAAACCCCACAGGAGAGATATATATATACATATATATGTGTGTGTGTGTGTGTGTGTGTGTGTATATATATATATATATATATGTATATTTATTTATCTCAAATGTATATATCCAATATCTAATATATCTTATATACACACACAAACTGTGTGTGTATTCAGTTGCTAAGCGATGTCCAATTCTTTGCAATCCCATGGACTGTAGCCTGTCAGTCTCCTCTGTTCATAAGATTATACAAGCAAGACTATATGAGTGGGTTGCTGTTTCCTCCTCCGGTGTTTCTTCCCTACCCAGAGATTAAACTCGCATCTCCTGCATTGGCAGGATTGTTTACCACTTGAGTCACCTAGGAAGCCCCATAAACACACACACACACACATATGTATATATTTGAATATATATAGATTCATGTCACAAAATGTAAACTCTGAAAGGCTGCAAGAAATAATCTGTCATTGTAATACAGAATAAAAGTTAAATTAGTGATGACATACACACTTAAATCCATCCAAATAAAAATATTCATACACCTAGATTATCAAAGCATTGTTTTGGATATAGACAATTTGGAAATACAGTATTTTTGGAAAGAGAGCATTGTCTTGAAAGGTTAGTAACTTGAAATAGTCATTTTTTTTTTCTTTTGAAAGGGAATTTTGCAATATTTACATTAAATATGGATATGCCTTTTGACTTGAAGAGCCAAACTTAGTACAAATATGTGTGAAGATATTTTGGAGATGTCCATGTTATTCATGTAAGCAAAGTGGTAACTTAGTGACCATCAGTAAGAAATAATCAGCATCTAGGAAAATATCACTTACTTCCCTACAAAAACATGGAAACATGTTTAAATTTCATAGCACAATTTCAATTCTGCAAAAGCAAAACTACAAAACAAAACCACAAGTGTGCAGACACATGTACACTTCAGGGTTTCTGTCAAAAATATCAAGAGTGTGTTTGTATAGCAGTGCTGGAACGATGAGAGGAAAATGAGTGGGAAATCACTTTTCAATGAAAAATTAAAATCATAAAGGATTTTTCGTGAATCTTTGGAATCACTATGCTCTTAAGAGTAAGATTGATTAAACTCTACATCAGAAGGCTAAAATTGTAGTTAAAAATGTATTTTTAAAGAAAAATATTTGGTTTAAAAGAAAATTGCATTCTTTGAGCAGTTATTATATTAGTGTACAACATTAATAGAGAATTATGAATTGTTTATGTTAATTATATCTTTGTTCTAAGAATAATGATAATTGATCTGAAAATGGTAAAATGAGTAATATTATGAAATAATTCAGTTGCAAAGGAGGTAGCAAGATTAAATAAAATGCATAACCGTTACATATGCATGGACTTCTTCCATTGTGTAATAGTTGGTAATTGTCCTACTATATAATGAACATAATTGTAAGTAAGATTGGCACGCTATTCAATTAGTTTTAAGTTTTTTCTTAAAAAGATAAAGATGGAAAGAGTGAAAAGTGAAAGTGTTAGACTCAGCTGTGTCGAACTCTTTGGGACCCCATGGAATGTAGCCTGCCAGGCTCCTCTATCCTTGGAATTCTCAAATGTACTATAACAGATATTGTAAATATACATGTATTGAATCATTTAGAAAAATGGGCTTACCAAGAAGAAATATATAAAAAATACACAAATAGAAGTTCTGGAGATGAAAAATAAAGTATCTGAAATAAAAATACAATAGATGAAATGAATATCAGATTAGATATTGCAGAAGGAAAATAATTACAGAAAATAGAGCATAGATATAAGAGTAAAAACAAAGAGAAAATTGAACCTCAGTGACTTGTGGGACAATATCATACAGGCTCTCATATGTTTAAATTGAAGCAAGAGGAGGAGGCAAAAAATTAAACAGGAAAATAATGGCTAAAAGACTTCCAAAAGTAATAAAAAAACAATAAGTCAATAGATACAATAATTTCAGCATGAATAAATCTCAAATTTATTATGTAAAATGAAAAACTAGACAAAAGAGACTGCATACCATGAAGTCTACATTAAATTTTAGAAATGATAGAAATATTGTGATAGTTAGAAGATCAATGGATACCCTAGGCTGGAGGATGGCAAAAGAAAATTGTCAGTGGGGCATCAGAGAACTTCCCAGGGTTATGGGAATCTATAGTAGGATTTTACTGTGTATACACACTTGTATATACAAACATGCTATTTTGCATGTTAAAATATCATGTTTGCTAACAGATTCTTTGTTATTTTGAAGTATGCATATAACAAAATAAAAAATTTTATTCATTTATAGAAATTTTGTAAGGAAACCTTGATTTATCTTTCACATAAACCAATAGTTTTACATTTAACAAAATAAATGGAAAATAGAAGATAGAGGTCATACATATAAAATCAGAAAACTATTAGATTATTGTTAAAAATAATTCAAGATACATTTATTTGGTGAATATTTTAAAAGCAATTTATTTGGAAATAAAAATAAATCATCTTTCATCATTTAAAGAAAAACCTTTAATTTTGCAATCTGTAGTCCATTCAGCAGTTTAGGCATATCTAGGTATTATTCCAGAGAAGGAAATGGCAATCCACTCCAGTACTCTTGCCTGGAGAGTCCCATGGATGGAGGGGCCTTGTGGGCTACAGTCTATGGGGTTGCAAAGAGTCAGACAAGACAAAGCAACTAACACACACACACAGGTATTATTCTGATGATCAAGGTTTTTTATTTCTGTCTTAATATAAAATATTAAAATTCAGATTGGATATTACTTGTGTGAATATACCAAACAAATATTGAAATTTATGATGTTAAGATTATATAGATATAAATATACTGACACAGCTCAGTTGGTAAAGAATCTGCCTGCAATACAGGAAACCGTGGTTCCATACCTGGGTCAGGAAGATCCTCTGGAGAAGAGAAAAGCTACTCACTCCATTATTCTTGGGCTTCCCTGGTGGCTCAGCTGGTAAAGAATCCACCTGAAACGTAGACCTGGGTTAGGAAAATCCCTTGGTGAAAGGAAAGGCTACCCACTCCAGTTTTCTGGCCTGGATAAGTCCATGGGGTCGCAGAGTCAGACACGACTGAGCAACTTTCATTTTCACACATATATTAATATAAATAGCATGCACATTACGATACATTGAAAAATGTAATGTTAGAGATGGAAGGAGCTATCATTTATCTAGTTCTTTGTATGAACCCCAACAAAGGCAAAATAAATTAGATATCAATTTAATCCTTACTGTAGAATCTGGCATTTAGATATTTATTCAGTTCTTTATCATCACCATAATCATGTTCATGAATTATAGCTATTAAATGCATAAAACTGTTAATAATATGTAAAGTCTGAAAATTACATTGCTTTCATTGATTATATTATTTGCTTTTAAATGATGTCTGTGATCTAATATTAATTATGAGATATTTATAATTTTATGCATAATGTTTTAATTGGAAAGTAGTTAAGCACATTAGAATGTGAAAATATATAGGCGAAGATTTTTTTCAAATAAGCTTCTTAAAAAAATAAATGCAACTCTTCCTAATATTATAAAAAGAAAGCAGTTTAAAAAATCAAGTGTAACAACACAAAATTTTCATAGAGTACTGAATGGTTTTCTATGGAGGCATTTCCAAAGTTCTTATTATAGTCTTCATCAAATAACATTGAGGATTTTAATGGAACAGTAAGCGAGAGACTGGTTCGGAATTGCCAACCAGTTGTTGAAATTGCTGTTCAACAGTGTTTGTCTTCACTATGTCTTCTACCTCACTGCACTCATAGAACATTAAAGTATCACAATATTTCTTGGCAACTGGCAAGATGATAGCTCTGAGAATAGTTGTACAGCCACTTAGAAACTAATTAGCATTATTACAGAGGATTGTATATGATAATTAACAATTACACTTTCAGAACAGAAGCTGATCCTCCCTAGAGGAGACTCTACATAGATTATGGCTAAAGAAAGAACTTAGTGAAATTTTCTTCATACAACAGTTACATAATTATGGTTCTTTGCTACAGTCATTACTATTTACATGTGCTATATATGTGCACTTATAACTTTGAATACACATTTCTATATACTTAAGTAATAAATAATATTTGTATTTTATCAGAAACAGTATTGCATTTATTTTTCAGAATTCTAAACTAGGTGCTGTTATAATATTTGGCCACACTTATTTTAAATAAATATTTTAATAAAGTGGACACTGTATAAAGATCTGAACTACCAATTCATAACCATATCTCAGAAGAATTTTTGGACATTAAGGACCAAATTTTCTGATAAAACATAACCTCTATTTTCTGTTTATCTTTGTACATATGAATATATGGTAATTTTAGGGAAATTATGTCCTTTTACTCTCTAATAAGCAGCATAAAATTTTAGATGGGGTTAATAATGATGTAGTGTGGGTATTCTATCTTCAATTAACAATTTGGTACACTTGCACATAATTAGTAACTTTGACATGTAAAGAAATTTATTTTTTTTTCCCTGAAAAATGTAACTCAACCTGTTGAGAGTTTAGGTACTCAAAAATATGTTTTTGAGATTTGGAATATATGTAGATTCACTATTGTTAGTGCATTTCCTAAATGTAAACTAAGAAAACTAGAAGACTTGTTGAGTGAGCTAATGAACTTTATATTGTATATATCTGCTCAAATTATTTTGGCTTCAGAAGTATGATTTTATAAAATGTGTCCTCTAGAGCTATACCAGAGCTAGAGCGATAGCTCCAGAGCTATTTTTGAACTCTAAATTTTAAACAGAAAGACATTATTATAGTTAAACTTTAAAACATATATTGTTACAGGTATATAATTATTTTATATTTTAATAAAGTTACTATATTTTCCACTTAGCCAGGGATCATATTGGCCATAGTGGTTCTGGGCTCCTAATATCCATGCACTTATGTAGTCGTCTCATAAACAGTACAGGCCTGTCCTCATATGGTAAAAAACTACTGAAGAAGTGACTATCTATAACTTCTTAGTCTATGTCATAAAAGGCTTCCTTATTTCCAAGCTATTCTCTTAGATGACTTTCTAAGAAGAAAGTTTACTACCATGCAATTAAAACAAATAAAAACATAAAAATCCCAAAGGAGAGGTACAAATAGAGAAAAACTAATACCCTTAGTCAACAATCAATACAAGTTTTCCAATTATGTGAGTGAACCTCCAATCTCCATTCAGGTCTTCAAATGACTGTGGTCCCAGCTGTCATCTGATTACAAATTCATGAAAGATTCCCAGTAAGATATTTGAAGCTGAACACTTACCATGGACCCAAAACTACATGAAATGCAATAAGCCATTAGTTTGAAAAGTTATTAAATTCAGTGTTATTTGTAATAGTATTACTAATTAGAACAAATATTAAACAGCTTCAGGAAAATGTAAAATCTGTTTTTGAGTATTGTTATGTTGAAACTTTTAGAGTAGTTAGGGCAGATTTTTTTCTTTTTTACTTATTTTTTATTACCATTTTTATTTTTGAGATGGCTGTAGATGCACATACAATTTTAAAAATACAGAGAGCTCCCATAAACCTTCTACCTAGTTTTGCTCAATAATTACATCTTTAAAAACTATAATGTAACATTAATATAAAGACCATTTTAAACCTACAAGGATCCTTCATGTTATGTCTGGAATAAACCCACTGAAGAACTGAATGGGAATTTTAAAATAAAAAAATAATTATAATAACATAAAAGCTCAACAAATGGGCTCAACAACCAATGGTGGAAACAGAGAAAAGAATCAATGTACTTGAAGACAAAACAGAAATAAAATATGAACACCATAGAAAAAAGAAAGTGAAGAAAATATGGGCAGGGTCCTGGAACCTGTTGGACTATAACCCAAAAATCTAATGTCATTGTTTTTAGAGTCCTGAGGACAGAGGATAAAAAGAGTTTTGCTGCAAAGTACTGCAAAGTACTGGAATAATGACTGACTCCTTTCCCAACTTTGGCACAAGCCATAACCTTACAGACCCAAACAACTGAACCAATCCCATATAGGAAACACTTAAATCTGCACCTATCTAGATCATAATCAAATTTCTGAAAACTAAAAAGATAAAAAATATTGAAAGCATACAGATAGAAATGGAACTTTAGAGGTGGTGGGGTGAACAATTTGAATAACAGTCAATTTCTTATCCAACACAATGGAAGCCAAAGGGAAATGGAAAATATTTTAAACAGCTGGAGAAAAGGACACAATAATTTTACACCGAGTGAAAATACCCATCAGGAATGAGGAGAAACTCATTACATTCACACGTGAAAAAACCCTAGGAATTTGTCAACAATTGACCTAGCGAAAAATAGTGGCCGAAAGCAAGTTCTATGAAAATAAAGGAAATGAAAAAAGCTGAAAGTTGAGAGCATCGGTAAAGAAGAAAGAATAATGTAAAAAGTGAAATGTGTATGGTGTTAGAAAGTGTTCTAGTTTCATTCTTTTGCAAGTGGTTGACCAGTTTTCCCAGCACCACTTGTTAAAGAGGTTGTCTTTTTTCCATTGTATATCCTTGCCTCCTTTGTCAAAGATAAGGTGTCCATAGGTTCGTGGATTTATCTCTGGGCTTTCTATTCTGTTCCATTGGTCTATATTTCTGTCTTTGTGCCAGTACCACACTGTCTTGATGACTGTGGCTTTGTAGTAGAGTCTGAAGTCAGGCAGGTTGATTCCTCCAGTTCCATTCTTCTTTCTCAAGATTACTTTGGCTATTCGAGGTTTTTTGATCTGAATGTAAGACCAGAAACTATAAAACTCCTAGAGGAGAACATAGGCAAAACACTCTCCGACATAAATCACAGCAAGATCCTCTATGACCCACCTCCCAGAATATTGGAAATAAAAGCAAAACTAAACAAATGGGATCTAATGAAACTTAAAAGCTTTTGCACTACAAAGGAAACTATAAGTAAGGTGAAAAGACAGCCGTCAGATTGGGAGAAAATAATAGCAAATGAAGAAACAGACAAAGGATTATTCTCAAAAATATACAAGCAACTCCTGCAGCTCAATTCCAGAAAAATAAATGACCCAATCAAAAAATGGGCCAGAGAACTAAACAGACATTTCTCCAAAGAAGACATACAGATGGCTAACAAACACATGAAAAGGTGCTCAACATCACTCATTATTAGAGAAATGCAAATCAAAACCACAATGAGGTACCATTACACACCAGTCAGGATGGCTGCTATCCAAAAGTCTACAAGCAATAAGTGCTGGAGAGGGTGTGGAGAAAAGGGAACCCTCTTACACTGTTGGTGGGAATGCAAACTAGTACAGCCACTATGGAAAACAGTGTGGAGATTCCTTAAAAAACTGGAAATAGAACTGCCATATGACCCAGCAATACCACTTCTGGGCATACACACTGAGGAAACCAGATCTGAAAGAGACACGTGCACCCCAATGTTCATCGCAACACTGTTTATAATAGCCAGGACATGGAAGCAACCTAGATGCCCATCAGCAGATGAATGGATAAGGAAGCTGTGGTACATATACACCATGGAATTTTACTCAGCCGTCAAAAAGAATTCATTTGAACCAGTCCTAATGAGATGGATGAAACTGGAGCCCCTTATACAGAGTGAAGTAAGCCAGAAAGATAAAGAACATTACAGCATACTAACACATATATATGGAATTTAGAAAGATGGTAACGATAACCCTATATGCAAAACAGAAAAAGAGACACAGAAATACAGAACAGACTTTTGAACTCTGTGGGAGAAGGTGAGGGTGGGATGTTTCAAAAGAACAGCATGTATACTATCTATGGTGAAACAGATCACCAGCCCAGGTGGGATGCATGAGACAAGTGCTCGGGCCTGGTACACTGGGAAGACCCAGAGGAATCGGGTGGAGAGGGAGGTGGGAGGGGGGATTGGGATGGGGAATAAGTGTAAATCTATGGCTGATTCATATCAATGTATGACAAAACCCACTGAAATGTTGTGAAGTAATTAGCCTCCAACTAATAAAAAAATTAAAAAAAAAAAAAAAAAGTGAAATGTGACTGAACTTAATCCATTTTCTTTCTCCTGATAAGTTTTCTCAATTATGCTTGATCATTGAAACCAAAATTAAAATGCTGGATTCAAATATATGGAGAGGAAAATTTTAAAGACAGTTATAAATATGAGAGTCAAAGAGACAATGTTGCTAAGAATTTTGTAGTTTTTTTCAAACTGGTAAAATATGAACGTCAGTAGACTGTGATAAGTTTATATGTATAATGTAATCTCTGGAGCAACCACTAAATACTATAAAACAATGCATGCAAAATACCAATAAGCATATTAAAAGGGAAATTATTTAAATGTTAAAGTAGCCCACATTAATGTAGAGTAAATAAAACAAAGCTATGAAAACCAGAGAAAATACAAAATACAAAACAAAATAACAAATTTTGCCATAGCCTATCCTAAATATGTATGACTTAAGCTATTAAAAGAGATTGAAAAAGTGGATTTTAAAAAAAGATCCAATTCTATATTATCTACAAAAAAATTACTACAAATATACATATAAGGTAGGTTGAAAGTACAAAGATAAATATATAGAAACATTAATAAAAATAACTTATAAATATCTGTTAGTTCAAAGAAACGAAAATGTAGTGGGTACTTTCAGTGATTATATGGTATTATATGAGGTTCCCTCTGACTTCGACCTCAGCTCTGATGGGCATTCCTATACAATTTACAGTTTAATTCAACCAACAGTATGCCACAATATATCTGACTTCAACCTCAGTTTCAGTGCTCATTTCTATGCAATTTCCAGTTTAGAGTCAACCAACAGTATCCCACAATATAGCTGTGTCACATATCTTTTAATTGAAACCATGACAAAAAAACTCACCAAATATGCTTTATCTGAACTAAAAGGCAATTGACATCAGTGGAAGTAGAAAACACCCAACAAATTGAGGTAGGATTAATGCTTTGGCTACCGTATCTCAGGTGCACAATTTGGAGTGGCACAATTTTTGAGTGACGTCCTCACAAATGAGCTGCCATTAATAAAGCAGCAGCTTTAATAACTGCTTTCGAATTGTTTTTTCATGTACCTACCTCCTTCTTCCTGCATCCTCAGTCTTGCTTCCTGAGATCATGATCCACACAAAGTACCAGCACCCAATCCTGGCCTCTTTTGTGTTTTCAGTGAAGAAAGACTATAAAAATCTACTTCCTTTTTAGAGATAATTAGCTGAGCATACTGTTAGTATTATGTTAGTCACTCAGTTGTGTCCAACTGTTTGCAATCTTATGGACTATATAGCCCTCCAGGTTCCTCTCTCCATGGACTTCTCCAGGCAAGAATACTTACTGGAATGTGTTGCCATTCCTTTCTCCAGGGGTTTTTCCTGACCCATGTATTGAACCCAGGTCTCCTGCATTGCAGGCAGATTCTTTACTGTCTGAGTCAGCAGGGAAGCCCTGTAGTAGCAGTCTATTTTCTTATTTACTTAGCTATTTTAAAAGTTCTTAATGTTAATCATAAAGACTTAATCATAACAGATTTTCTTAGTCATTAACTATTACAAATTTCTTATTGCAAAAATAGATATATATTTACATGCCAATTGATAACATTCCAAAATGTTAAACATAAACTAGATTTTGTTCTCAGATTGCAGTGAAATCTGAATTGAAAGCAGAATTTCACCGTAAGCCAAATTCAATCTATTCTTAGTTTATGAAAACGCTATGGTGATGCTCAAAATTCTCCAAGCCAGGCTTCAACAGTACATGAACCATGAACTTCCAGATGTTCAAACTGGATTTATAAAAGACAGAGGAACCAGAGATCAAATTGCCAACATCCACTGGATCATTGAAAAAGCAAGAGAGTTCCAGAAAAACATCTATTTCTGTCTTATTGAGTACACCAAAGCCTTTGACTGTTTGGATCATGAAAAACTGTGGAAAATTCATAAAGAGATGGGAATACCAGACCACCTGACCTGCCTCCTGAGAAATCTGTATGCAGGTCAGGAAGCAACAGTTAGAACTGGACACGGAACAACTGACTGGTTCTAAATAAGGAAAGGTGTACATCAAGTCTGTATATTGTCACCATGATTATTTAACTTATATGTAGAGTACATCATGAGAAACACTGGACTGGAAGAAGCACAAGCTGGAATCAAGATTGCCAGGAGAAATATCAATAACCTCAGACATGCAGATGACACCACCCTTATGGCAGAAAGTGAAGAGGAACTAAAAAGCCTCTTGATGAAAGTGAAAGAGGAGAGTGAAAAGTTGAGTTTAAAGCTCAACATTCAGAAAACGAAGATCATGGCACCTGGTCCCATCACTTCATGACAAATAGATGGGGAAACAGTGGAACAGTGTCAGACTTTATTTTGGGGGGGCTCCAAAATCACTGCAGATGGTGACTGCAGCCTTGAAATTAAAAGATGCTTATTCCTTAGAAGAAAAGTTATGACCAACCTAGACAGCACATTAAAAAGCAGAGACATTACTTTGCCAACAAAGGTCCGTCTAGTCAAGGCTATATTTTTTCCAGTAGTCATGTTGGATGTGAGAGTTGGACTATAAAGAAAGCTGAGTGCCAAAGAATTGATGCTTTTTAACCATGGTGTTGAAGAAGCCTCTTGAGATTCCCTTGGACTGAAAGGAGATCCAACCAGTCAATCCTAAAGGAAATTGATCCTGAATATATTTTGGAAGGACTGATGCTGAAGCTGAAACTCCAATACTTTGGCCACTTGATGCAAAGAACTGACTCAATAGAAAAGGCCCTGATGCTGGGAAAGATTAAAGTCGGGAGGACAAGGGGGCGACAGAAGATGAGATAGTTGAATGGCATCACCGATTCAATGGACATGAGTTTGAGTAAGCTCCATGAGTTGGTGATGGATAGGGAAACTTGTTGTGCTGCAGTCCATGGGGTCGCAAAGAGGCAAACACGACTGAGCGACTGAACCGAGCTGAACTGATGGTGATGCTCTGACTTAAATTTTAGAAGCTTGGTTAGAAAATATTAATTTAAACTTACTGTGAAGACAGCATTCATTTTTATGCATCTGTTATTGTCATGTATTATACCAATGTTAGTGACCTTTGAATAAACATTTGTATTTTCTCTTCAGATTGAAGAAATAATTTTAAAATCTTTTTCATGTTTAGATTATGATATATGTCTAGCATTTGGCATATACTATATCACATATGTTTTTGTTTGGTCTTGTAAGGGAAATTTTGAAAAACTATAGTAGAATGTTGAGTAACAAAGTTAAAATTCCATTTTTGTCTTTTATCTTATTTGAAATTATGCCAATGGAAAATATTAAACCAATAATTTAGGCTAAGCAATCTCGTAGTCTCAATTTATCTCTCCTTTACATCCCTAAGCTTATAAGATAATGGATGTATTGGTTCAGGGAAATTGTGCTTTCTATCACTATTGCAAGATAGTAAGCATTTTTGTTTCAATGATTTTCTGTCATTATGTGAGAATCATGGAGTCTGTGACTCATAAAATAACATTGTAGATAAAAGGTTTTCCTGATTCATTAAGTACCTTAGCAAACCCAATGTTCAGTTACTTCATGTGAAGAGAATAGGGTTTTTAGTGCTGCCTAAAATGAACAAAGATCTTCAACAAACATGATTTGACTCTATGAAGAATAACATAGGAATATCTTTCTCTTGGCCTCAGAGGCTTGATTCTGTTCTTAGGAAAAGTATTTATATCTCTGAAAGAGAATAAAAAGTGGTTGATTTTTAATGAATGAAACATAAAACTAATCAAAATAGTGATTTTTTTAATTTAATGATTGAAAGTAAAAATATTTTTATAAAAATAAGACTCAGTTTATTTAGTCTGTTTTATAAGTGGAATTTCACAATCTAACACAATTTCCCATTAAAAACACTTTCATACCCATATATATATATTATATATATATATGTGTGTGTGTGTGTGTGTGTATATATACATATACATATATTCATTATGTATAATTAGTGGTAGTGTTAGTCATTCAGTCTATGGTCTATATCTATAAATATATCTACATAGTTTATATACCTACACACAAAATAATCAGCTTCATATATTCGACAGCAGTTTACCTGTTGGAGATATATCATATAAATGGTCTTGTATGATTGCAATAATTTGAAACTTCTTTTTCTAATCTGAATAACTTAAATTTTATCATTTTCTCCCGTTTTTTCATAGAACCAACTCTTGGTTTTATTGGCTTTGTTTTCTATTATTTAGATTTCTACCCTTCTATTTATTACTTTGTTCCTCTTCCTGCCTTGAGTTTATTTTGCTCTGCTGTTTCTAGTTGTTTCTAGTGGAAGATTGGTTATTGATCTGAGATCTTCCCCCACCCACCAGCTTTACTGAAGTAAATTGACAAAATTGTCTATGTTTACTGTACAAAGTGGGACTTCCCGGATGGCTCAGCGATAAAAATCTGCTTTCAGTGTAGCAGAGGAAGGAGAAGCTGGTTCCATCCCTGGGTGGGAAAGATCCTCTGGAGAAGAAAATGGAAACCCACTCCAGTATTCTTGTCTGTAGAATCCCAAGGATAGAGGAGCCTAGCTGGCGGGCTACGCTCCATGGGGTCTCAAAGAGTCGGACATGACAAGTGACCAAGTAAAGCACAAGTATACAGTGATGATGTGGTGTATGCTTACATTACGGAAAGATTACTGCAGTTGGGTTAATTAACACACCCATCAGCAAACCTAGTTGTCATTTGTGTGTGTGTGTTTGTGTGTGTGTGTGTGTGTGTGTGTGTGTGTTGAGAACGCTTAAGCCTTAACTTCTTATCAAAGTTCAAGTATTTGATACAGTATTATGAACTATAATCACCATCTCTCTTTTTATAATATGGACATTTAGAACTGTAATTTCTCTCTGGACACTGATTTAGTTGTATCCCTAAAGCTTTTGTGTGCTATCTTTTCATTTTTATTCATTTGAAAGTATTTTCTAGGTTCATGATGATTTCTTTTTTGACCCACTGTTTATTTAGCAGTTTCTGTGAGTTTTCAGTTACTTGTGAAATTCTGAAATTTCCACTGATATTGAATTTGATTTCTTTCCATTATGATCAGATACAATTCTTAAAGGGTTTCACTCCTTTTAAATGTATTGAAGCTTATTTTATACCCTAGAATATGGTCTTTTCCAAACAATATTAACTATTGCAGGGAATTAATATTCTACTGTTGTCAAATAACATATTTTACATACGTCTGTGAGTTCTCACTGCTTTTCTGTATTGTTTTGATCTCTACTTTGGTGTCACTTTTTGCCTCATTTTCCCAAATGTTACTTTTCAATTGTCAATTTTGTTGGCAAAAATTGCAGTAACATTTTTATGTATTTACTTTTTTACCATTATGTTTCTTTACCTCTAGAAAATTTTTTGTTCTAAATCTTTTTTGCTCTAATATTAATATAGCTACTCCAGCTTTTTTATGGTTACTATTGCATGATACATATTATCCATCCTTTTTCTTTCAAACTATTTCTTTCTTTGAATTTAAGACATATCACCAGTAGAGAACATATCAGTGTTACATAAAAAAAATTCTGACAATAATTCCATCATTCATTCAAATTATTTTATCCATTCAGATTGAATGTCATCATTAATATATTTGAATTTATATCTGTCAATTTACTTTTGATTTTCTATATACTTCATGTCTTTTAATCTTCTACTTACTTCACTGCTTTCTTTCTTTTGCATGAGTATTTTCTACCTTAACATTTTATTTCTCTTAAATTTGTTCACTATATTTCTAAGTTATTTTCTTAAATCATTGTTCTAGGTCCCAACAAACCTCTTAACTTCACTATAATCCACTTCAAATGTATACTAACTGTATTTTAGTAGATAGATAAATATTACTTATATTGCTATATTGTGTTCTTTTAATGAGCATTTTAAAATATCTGAATATAATACAAGTCTACCAGTACTTTGCTGCAATTATTACTTCATGTAATTTTCTATGTTTTAGCTAAAGTGAATTTGATATGCATGTTAATTTTCTTGTTTACCATTTCTATTTCTCAGCATTTGATACTGTATGATTGAGTTGCTGTCTGATATTAATTACATACTCAACATAAGCTTTGCTTTCCTGGCTCCTTTGTGACTCTTTTATTCAAATATATTATGTCTCTATATGTTAAAGAATGAAAACTTCAACTGTATTAATATTGCTTATAAAATTATTTTTTGCCTTGGATAACAGAAGTCAGAAGAAAACATGCATTTGTATTATCTTTTACAATTACATATTTTTCTTCATGATTACATTATGTTTTCAAATTTCTATCTTGATTCACTTAGTTTCATTGGAAGAACTTATTTCTGCCAGCAGTAGTCTTTTTGTTTGTGAATGCCTTTATCTTTTTATCTTCTTTTGTGAAAGATATATTGCTAGATATAAGATTCTTTGTTGACAGCTTTTTTGTGTTTCTTTTCTCCTTTTAGCACTTTGAATATGTCATCCCCCTATTTTCAGGCCTCATTTGTTTCTGACAAGAAGTCACCTGTTTATCTTATTAGCGTTACATTGTATTTGATGAGTCACGTTTCTTTTGTTCTTCCTCTTTCTCTCTCTTTGTCTTTGTCCTTGATAATTTTTAATACAATATATTGGCTGTGGATCTCTTTGCATTTATCTAACTTTTAGATTACTGAGCTTCTTGAAAGATTAGATTAATGTCATTCATCCAGTTTGAGAAGTACTCTGCAATTTTTAAAATATTTTTTCTCCTTCTGGTACTCACTTTATTCACATGTTTGTGTAATTAACAATGTCCTTCATTACTATGAAGGTCTATTCATTTTTGTCTTTTTTTGCCTATTTGTTATTCAGATTGCATAATCATTAGCAATCATCAAATTTATAGACTCTTTTTGCTCTTTCAAAGCCACTTTTGACATCTTCTAATAATTTGTTGTTCATCACAGCTTTTATTTTAAAATTCTTTTCCTTTATTAACATTCAATATTAGGTATTATATTGTTACCATAACTTCATATACTTCTTTATACATGACTTCCTTTAGTTCTTTGAACATATTTATAATAATTGCTTTCAAGTCCTATATGGCAGCCCACTCAGAGTTTCTTTTGCCTGCTTTTCTTTGTGCACATTCACTTTCCCTTATCTTGCACGTCTCATAATATTTTTTGTTGAAAACTGACAAGTTAGATAATAATCAAATATATACTAATCTCCCCCTCCTTCTAGGGCTTTTTGTTGCTGTTGTTGTTTGCTTGTTTGTGTGTACCTTCTGGTTTTCTTTACTTGTCTCTTTTCACATTGAACTGCCATCACATAAGTGAGCTGAGGCTGTTAAAATTGGGGCCCTGATATTTTTAATTTGCCACACCTTAGGTTAAAGCCTCAGTCCTTCAAATGGGAGCTGGGTAAAGGAAGGAAATCCCCAGCACTTTGGCTGCACTCACTATGCCTCAGAAATATAGTGTTGGGGTTAACAGAAATCAGGGTGGCCACTCCCCTGTCCACTGGGATACTGAAACTCTTGAATAGGAGCTGAGACAGGGAGAAGAAGCCACATTTTCATACCCCATTCAACCTGAGTGAGGTTTCATTCATGCTGGTCCAGAAGCAGGGGTTGAACTACAGCCTAAGAGCCACAGACTTTCATTGTTCTTATCAAAATTTATTCTATTTGTGTTGAGTAAACATGTCTTCCTTTGCTGCATCTTCTCAAGATAATGTAAAAAGCTTAAAATATACTTTTTAAGGGATTTGTTCTGTTTTAATAGTTTCCATCAGTTTATATTTAATTTCATTGATTGTGGGATCTATGTAGTTTCTCAGACTATCATTCAGAAAGTAATCCCCAATAGTATATTGTTACATACTTTTTGTTGAAATTATTTAGAAATGCTTATGAAATGAAATGAATTAGAAGAACTTTAAATTGTTCAGAGTTTTGTGCAAAAGGTGATTTTTAATCATTTAAAATAAATGTATGTAATGATGTCTCTAACTTTTTATTTCATTTTATAATACAACAAACAAATGTTACAGTTCACTTAAAATTACCACACCATAAGAAAATGTTTAAATATATACTCCATATAGAACAGAGGTTTTTTTTTTTTAATCTTTCTCACCAAGGCAATTAAATATTTAATTGTTAAATATATGCTCCATTTCTTTCATCTTTACATAATTTAAAGACACTTCCTTTCATCAGTTACTGAAACCTATCAAAGCAGCTGCTAGAATTTGGTCATTTTCATTAACTGTAATTGCTTTGAAGTAGAATCTCTAGCTATTGTAATATAATTCCATGCTAATACAGAATGTAAAACTGGTTAGTCAGCCAAAAAAATTCTTCACTTTTTGCTGTAATTTGTTTTGAATGTCACATAATATTCAGACAAACATATTTATGAGAAGCAAAGAAGATGTTGTTGGAAAATCGTCCGAATGGCTTAAAGTCTTGTTGGATTTTACTGTGAAAAAGCAAAAGTACTCTTAGGATGTCCTGTTTAGCAGGTGATTTATTCTTTTGTTAGGTTAGAGCTCCCCTATGTGGCTATTTGGTTGACTCACACTAAACACAATATATTCTCAAAATTAAATATAATTTAATGTCAGAGATATCTTCCAGTAAAAATATATTGAGCTAATCATCTATAAATAGTTTCAAAATTCATTGAAAGTAACGTTTTTCTCCCTTTGACTAATACTGCATAAAGAATGTTAACTGAATGGAATGTAGAAAAGGGGAATTAAAATTCAGTGTTTGCATGAACATAAGCAAATTTCCATCTAAGTCAACATACTCATACCTAACAGGTTACTTAAGTTTGAAATAATTTTTCCAAACAATTATTAGTAACATTTTTCTATTCGTTTAATTAGCTTATGGGGGGAGGGGGGGAATGCGGGGTGGGGGGAGGGGGCATCCCTGGTGACTTAGTGGTAAAGAATCTGCCTGCAATATGGAAGACCTGGGTTCAATCCCTGGGTTGGGAAGATCTGGAGAAGGAAGGAAATGGCAACACACTCCAGTATTCTTGCCTGGGGAATCCCATGGACAGAGGAGCCTGGTGGGCTGCAGTCCAGGGGTCACAGAGAGTCAGACACAACTGGGTGACTAACACTTTCACTTCCATATATACTCTTAAAAGATACGCTGCTGCTGCTGCTACTAAGTTGCTTCAGTCATGTCCGACTCTGCGCGACCCCATAGACGGCAGCCCGCCAGACTCTGCAAAGATATGAGAGCATATTAAAAGCTGTGTTGTCCTCAGTATATTGAAATTTTAGTAGGGAACACAATTTGTGTAAGCAAGTGTTAAATAATTCAACTGGGAATATTTTTTCCTTGTGAGGGGAACTCAGGATTAAGTCTCTTAACAATTTTCGTATATAACATATAGCTATGTTAATTATATTAATAGTTGTTGTACCTTACATATCTAGTATATATTTTTCTTATAACTGAAAGCAGATATCTTTATACTCCCTGCATCCAGTTCCCCCTCACCTGACTCCCACCTCTGGTAATCACAAATCTGATCTCATTTTCTCTATGTGTTTGTTTGTTTGTTGAAGTATAATTGACCTACAATACTGTGTAGGTTACTGGTCATGACATAGTGAGCAGGTGTTTTTTATATATCACAAAGTGATTACCAAAATAAATCTAGTTACCATCTGTTATACAACAATATTACATTTTATAGACTGCATTTCCCATTCTGTATATTTCATCCCCATGACTAATTTATTTTGTAACTGCAAGTTTTGTCTCTCTGAATCAGAATTATTTTAATACAAATTTAATTATTTCTGCAGTTCAGTTGGCAATATAAACTTTTGTTCAGTGGTTTAAATTTTTTAAAAAATGTGTGTGCTATTTCTGTGCTTTGCTAAGAATGGGAAAGGCATTTTATATGAAAGAACTTTGAGCAGCTTGCAAACAATCTGAACATTAAAAAGTCTCAGATTTATTAACATTGTACATCACTAAAATATAAAAGCAGAGAGGCATCACTGAAATGACAAAGGACTTTAAGCCTTAAGTGAAATTTAGTTTTGAAAAATTTACCAGAAAGTCGTTAGCCTGACTCAACTTCTCAATAAGTATATCAGGGTGTGATTGAATGAATGACTAGGCTAGTTGCAAATGTAATATGTCATTTATGCCCAATGAATCTAACACAAATCCATAAGAAGATTATGTTTTGCAAATAATTTCCAGACCAAACTATTACCACTGAAGTCCCAACAAGTAATTATCAATTAATAATTCAGGACCAAGGAGTTTACATTCCCTGAGAGATATGATAAAAATTAGTTGATGGTAAATTTTTAAATATCCTGAATCATGCAAAAATAGTCCTAGAAAGAATGGGTCAATTAAGAAAATCACTTCTTGATCCAGTAAAAAGATATTCAAACAGTACACTGATTTTATACTTTGGAATCAGTCCAGAATTTTAATTTCATTTGCCCACTAATTTAAAAATAAGATGCCAGGGAAATTATTTAACATATTTGAACATTCTAAGGTCAGCATGTGTGTCTCAGAACCATTGTTTTCTCATCATTTTGATTTATTGAAAAATTTCTATTTTTGTGTCTTTTAGCCATAAAACCTGCAGAATAATACTTTAAAGGCTAACACTAGTTCAAAGATATCCAAATTATTTACTGCCATGGTTTATCTGAAAGCTACAGGAAAAAAAAGTTATAGGTATGAAATAATTTTTAAAGAACTACAGAATGACTAATCAAAGCATCACAATGCATTTTCTATTAATGAAAATTCACAATAATACATCAGTAGATAATAAACATATATGTTACACAAATGGATAAAACTTAAGAATAAATAAAAGACTATAAAATGTTGCAGTCACTGAAGCTGCCATGTTTATTCTTTGGGTCTCTGCTGTGAACTCCTAGCCCTTAAGGGCATAATGTCATATGAAAGTATGTGGAGGGAGTCTTTTATGAAAGAATTATTATTAGGTTTCAAATAAACTAAACATAGCACAAAGCAGTGCTGGTATTATCCATGAGTAAAATAAAAAAAAGAGGGTAGCAGAATCTCTGAAATTAAAAAAAAAAAAGAGTGTACAGACTTTCAGTGTGGATAGCCAAAGTTTATAAAAGAGTTAACTATGGTAGGATTGGCTCCTGATCATCTCTCAATAAATATATAGTTGTATAGACATGCATCAATTACATGTTAAAATATAGTGCTAAATAAAAGATATAATTGTGTGACTGGAGGAGTCACTGGGCCAGTTTGAAAATGGCATTTAATAAAATACACTAGTTACTGAATATCTACTTCATACCAGCCAAAGTATCAAACACTTTACATATATTAAACTCTCTAATTCTGAAATAGCAGTGAAATTAATTATATAATAGCATTATGAACTATGGTCAGCTTAACTTTGCTTGTCTTAATTTTGTAGTGAACTATTAAAATCCAAAACCAAAAATGTGTGCATAATACTGTAAGAAAATTATAGTACATGATTTTGAATAAGTAGCAGTGGAAAATAAAAGGAAATCATTACATTTTGATAGGAAAATGACCAAGTCAACTAAGAAACTAATATCTAATATATTAATGTGTTATATCTTGATAAAAGAAATAAAAATCTAGATATTCTCAAGCCAATTTTAACCTTTCAAGGGACATATTTCTAACAAATTAATTTCACAATTCTTATGTGGATAAATAATAGAAGGAAAGAAAAGCAGAAAATATAACATTTCTTAATATGAGATACTACCAATTTAAAGGGTCACTATTCTGCTTTTCTCCTCCAGTCCTTGGAGAAGAAAGAAAAGTAATGAACAGGAGGAAAAGAAAAGTAATGGGACATGAAGCTTAATTTTTTTTCACAGGTATTCAAAATAGCTCCATTTTGGAATTTCCATTACTGAAAAAAAAAAATTCTATTCTGGATGAACACTCTATTATCATACTAACATGTGATTTGTGAACTTACAGGTTTATATATTTTCATAAATTAATATTATGAAATAACAGTGATTGAAAATGCTATCTTGAAAATAGCATTTTCAATCACTCCCTTGGAAAATAAAAATCACAACAAAATATTTGTATTTTTTAAAGTTGAGAGGGTTCAAGTACCAAAAACTGTACCTAAAGAAATGCGTTACTCTTATCACCATGCCACTCAGCTGATTTTTCTGCTACATTTTCGTCATTATTCCTACTTCATCAAACTGTGCCAGCCATTAATTTTTCTGTAACTAATTCCTCAATTTGTGCCACATATTCCAGCAACTGAAAACAAGAAAGGGAGAAAGTTATTTTATATTAACTACAATTGACTCACCAAAAATTATTAGATGAAATAAAACTATGTGCTTATTTTTAAAATTAATTTATTTACTTTAATTGGAGGCTATTTACTTTACAATACTGTAGCGGTTTTTGCCATACATTGACATGAATCACCCATGGGTGTACATGTGTTCCCCATCCTGAACCCCCCGCCCACCTCCCTCCTCATCTCTCCTCATCTCTCCTCATCTCATCCCTCAGGGTCATCCCAGTGCACCAGCCCTGAGAGCCTGTCTCATTCATTGAACCTGGACTGGCAATCTGTTTCACATATGATAGTAAACATGTTTCAATGCTATTCTCTCAAATCATTCCACCCTCGCCTTCTCCCACAGAGTCCAAAAGACTGTTCTTTACATCTGTGTCTCTTTTGCTGTCTCGCATATAGGGTCATCTTTACTATCTTTCTAAATTCCATATATATGCGTTAGTATACTGTATTGGTGTTTTTCTTTCTGACTTACCTCACTCTACATAATAGGCTCCAGTTTCATCCACCTCACTAGAATTGATTCAAATGCATTCATTTTAATGGTTGAGTAATATTCCATTATGTATATGTACCACAGCTTTCTTATCCATTCATCTGCTGATGGGCATCTAGGTTGCTTCCATGTCCTAGCTATTGTAAACAGTGCTGCAATGAACATTGGGGTACACATGTCTCTTTCATTCTGATTTCCTCAGTGTGTATGCCCAGTAGTGGGATTGCTGGGTCATATGGCAGTTCTATTTCCAGTTTTTTAAGGAATCTCCACACCGTTCCCCGTAGTGGCTGTACTAGTTTGCATTCCCACCAACAGTGTAAGAGGGTTCCCTTTTCTCTGCACCCTCTCCAGCATTTATTGCTTGTAGACTTTTGGATAGCAGCCATTCTGACCGGCATGAGATGGTACCTCATTGTGGTTTGCATTTCTCTGATAATGAGTGATGTTGAACATCTCTTTATGTGTTTGTTAGCCATCTGTATGTCTTCTTTGTAGAAATGTCTGTTTAGTTCTTTGGCCCATTTTTTGATTGGGTCGTTTATTTTTCTGGAATTGATCTGCATCAGCTGCATGAGCTGCTTGTATATTTTTGAGGTTAATTATTTGTGAGTTGCTTTGTTTGCTATTATTTTCTCCCATTCTGAAGGCTGTCTTTTCACCTTGCTTATAGTTTCCTTTGTTGTGCAAAAGCTTTTACATTTAATTAGGTTCCATTTGTTTATTTTTGCTTTTATTTCCATTACTTTGGGAGGGGGTCATAGAGGATCCTGCTGTGATTTATGTCAGAGTGTTTTGCCTATGTTTTCCTCTGGGAGTGTTATAGTTTCTGGTCTTACCTTTAGATCTTTAATACATTTTGAGTTTATTTTTGTGTATGGTGTTAGAAAGTGTTCCAGTTTTATTCTTTTACAAGTGGTTGACCAGTTTTCCCAGCACCACTTGTTAAAGAGATTGTCTTTTCTCCATTGTATATTCTTGCCTCCCTTGTCAAAGATAAGGTGTCCATAGGTGCTTGGATTTATCTCTGGGCTTTCTATTCTGTTCCATTGATCTATATTTCTGTCTTTGTGCCAGTACCATACTGTCTTGTTAACTGTAGCTTTGTAGTAGAGCCTGAAGTCAGGCAGGTTGATTCCTCCAGTTCCATTCTTCTTTCTCAATATTGCTTTGGCTGTTCAAGGTTTCTTATATTTCCATACAAATTGTGAAATTATTTGTTCTGGTTCTCTGAAAAATACCGCTGATACCTTGATAAGGATTGGATTGAATCTATAGATTGCTTTGGGTGGTGTACTCATTTTCAGTGTATTGATTCTTCTGATCCATGAACATGGTATATTTCTCCATCTAGTTGTGTCCTCTTTGATTTCTTTCATCAGTGTTTTATAGTTTTCTATGTATAGGTCTTTTGTTTCTTTAGGTATATTTATTCCTAATATTTTATTCTTTTCATTGCAATGGTGAATGGAATTGTTTCCTTAATTTCTCTGTTTTCTCATTGTTAGTGTATAAGAATGCAAGGGATTTCTGTGTTTTAATTTTATATCCTGAAACTTTACTGTATTCATTGATTAGCTCTAGTAACTTTCTGGTGGAATCTTTAGGGTTTGCTATGTAGAGGATCATGTCATCTGCAAACAGTGAGAGTTTTACTTCTTTTCAAATCTGCATTCCTTTTATTTATTTATCTTCTCCCATTGCTACGGCTAAAACGTCCAAAACTATGTCGAATAGTAGTGGTGAGAGTGGGCACCCTTGTCTTGTTTCTGACTTTAGGGGGAATGCTTTCAATTTTTCACCATTGAGGATAATGTTTGCTGTGGGTTTATCATATATGGCTTTTATTAAACTGAGATATATTCCTTCTATGCCTGCTTTCTGGAGGGTTTTTATCATAAATGGATGTTGAATTTTGTCAAAGGCTTTCTCTGCATCTATTGAGATAATCATATAGTTTTTATCTTTCAATTTGTTAATTCAGTGTATCACATTGAGTGATTCGGGAATTTTGAAGAATCCTTGCATCTCTGGGATAAAGCCCAATTGGTCATGATGTATGATCTTTTTAATATGCTGTTGGATTCTGTTCGCTAAAATTTTGTTAAGGATTTTTGCATCTATATTCATCAGTGATACTGCCCTGTAGTTGTTTTTTTTTTTTTTTTTTTTTTTTTGTGGCATCCTTGTCTGGTTTTGTTATTAGGGTGATGGTGGCCTTATAGAATGAATTTGGAAGTTTACCTTCCTCTGTAATTTTCTGGAAGAGTTTGAGTAGGATAGGTGTTAGCTCTTCTCTACATGTTCGGTAGAATTCAGCTGTGAAGCCATCCGGTCCTAGACTTTTGTTTGCTGGAAGATTTCTGATTACAGTTTCGATTTCCATCCTTGTGATAAGTCTGTTAATATCTATGTGCTTATTGTTAAAATGTAAATGAGGTATAAAAATTTGTATGTTCTATTCAGTGTCATCTCATTTTTCAACCATACTAACAATTCACTCAAATTTCTTCCATGTAATGTTTTACTTATACATATAGTAGGTATTTTATCTATGGGACAATTATATATTTCTTTATATCTATGAATTATAAGTATGTATAATTCTTTACCTTGCTTATATCAGTTAGAATATTGATACATTCCTACTCCTGCATCCATGAAGATGATGGCTTTGCAGGCAGAACTATCTAGACAACAGGCTACTAGATAACTGAATCCTGGCATAAAGCATAAGGAGAATAAACTAAAATAGTGTGTTTTTATTTTAATACTCTGCAGTTTTCCTGGAGTAATATCAAGGTGATAATTAAAGTATAACTAATGGGTTTATCACCTACAAATGAAGCCAAAGGAGGAGCAAGAGTTTGTTCTTACCTGGGCACTATTTTTCCATTAGGGCAGCTCAGTTTAACCCTTTTATACACATGATAGATTTACCTTGTATGACATCACATTTATGAAACTTACTAATCCCCAGATTATTCTAGACCATAAATTAACCTTCTCAGGGGTGAAATTTAAATTGTGTAAAAGTAGTTTCAATAAAATATGAGAGATACAAAGTTTGTTATAAATTAAATGTCACAGGGATGAAATATATGGCATGAGGAGTATAAACAAAAAGCAAATTTAGTGCACAGAACTGTCCTATAGAATGGGCACAGGCTAGATATTAGTTTCTAATAACTGTCACATTTGCATGTTTTTTTACCGTTAGAATTTCATTATGGTAAAGTGAGAGTCTTGCTATCAAAATATTTGGATTAAGAGTTTATGAAGAACAGCTACAACCAAGACATTTAACATTTTCTATTATCAGCTTTTCTTTAAAATATAAAATATAGGCAATTCTTATTTCCTGTCTATTTTATCTTCCTTATTCAAAAAAACAGGCTAAAATGAAATTTCTTATGAATTTGTTGTCAACTGGATCAATTTCTATAATTAAGATGAATTTATTTGATTTCTACTAAATTCAGATTCCCTCTTATCAAGATTTCTTCTTGGTATCCCCCTAGGTTTTCCATATGTTTTCCTGGAGTTATAGTCCCATGTGAAATGAAGTACATTAAAAATATTCCCAGTTTCTATATCTTATTTTACATATTTTCCCATTTTATTATTTTCCTACCAGAATATAATACAAAGAAAAGAATAATAAAAACTGTTCTAATCAAAAGTAAACATAGTAAATAAATTAAAGTAATATTGGGCTGATCCTTCTTCTTCTTCTTTTTTTTTTTTTTTTGGTTAATGATGTATTCTTTAAGGTCTCTAACTGCTACAGATAGAGGGGCAGTGTTTTTTTGCTATAATAAATATCTAATATCTGACTTACATTTTAGCCTTGTACTAAATAGAAATATATTGTTAGTGCCATATCTCAAAAATAATTAATACCTGTCTCCCTTCTATAACTGAAATATTCTTGACAATTTTGGTAGCTGGGAGCATAATTTCCCAATATGGGTGGACATCATCTAACTCATTGGAGGCCTGACTAAAACAAAAAGCTTGGAAGGATAAATTTACCCCTGTTTCCCCTCAACTTTGATTGTGCTGGGACACCTCATTTTATCTTCTCATGTCCTGAGAAGGATTTATACCTTTGACTTAGCAGTAGAACAGATTGTAGCACTATTCACATTAGCCAAGATGTATAAACAACTTAAATGTCAAGCAACAGAAAAATGGATAAAGAAAATGTGGTGTATATTCATGATGGAATATTATTCAGCCTTTTATAAAAAAGAACAGCCTTGAGCCAATTTCTTGCAGCTACTGAAAGTTGGGAGGAAATGAGCCTTGGAATTATAAGAATTTAGTTAAATAACGATCATACTCATCTCTTCATTCTTTAGTACATTTTATAGTGAATGGCAAAATTTAAAACATTTTCAAAATATTTGGCCACCCATAAATGTTTTTCTTTTTTTCTTTTCTTTTAAAAACAATATATATATATATATATATATATATATATATATATATATATATATATATATATATTCATTTTTTGGCTGCACCAGGTCTTAGTTGTGGCATGCAGGCTCTTCAGTCTTCCGTTTCTCATGCGGGATATTTAGTTGCGGCATGTGAACTCCTAGTTATGGCATGTAGAATCTAGATCCCTGACCAGGGATTGAACCTGGGCCCCCTGCATTGAGAGTGTTATGGACCATCACTGGACCACCAGTGAAGTCCCCACAATTTTTTTTTTCCTATGCTTTGCTTTTCAGTCTTCATGGCAACTAATTTCAAAATCACTCTATCACCTACTTATAAAAAATGTATCTGCACTTCAGTTCAGTTCAGTTCAGTTGCCCATTCGTGTCTGACTATTTGCGACCCCATGGACTGCAGCACGCCAGGCCTCCCTGTCCATCACCAACTCCGAAGTTTACTCAAACTCATGTCCATTGAGTCGGTGATGCCATCCAACCCTCATCCTCTGTTGTCCCCTTCTCCTCCTGCCTTCAGTCTTTCCCAGCATCAGGGTCTTTCCCAGTCAGTCAGTTCTTCTCATCAGGTGGCCAAAGTATTAGAGTCCTTCCAATGAACATTCAGGACTGATTTCCTTTAGGACTGACTGGTTGGATCTCCTTGCAGTTCAAGGGACTCTCAAGAGTCTTCTGCGCTTAGTATATGTAAAATAAAGCATTTATAAGAAGTGGTTCCTGATGCTCAGTGATGTTGCTAACATATTAGAGATGTTACTGATGTTAAATGATGGTGACATATAACAGAAGAGTCTTCACACTGCTCCATATGATTCAGTTAATCCACATATAGCCAGAGTGATTTAATTAAGGCCTAATTCAGGGTAAATGAAGCAAAATAAATCTTCCTAAAAGTCTTCAAAGTTTTTATTATAAAATTTCAATATGTATAAATTCCAATGATTTTATCTTTTAAAGCTAGGTATACTTAATTTGAAGATTTAAGACATTAGTCTTAAGGATGGTTCTCTCAGTATATAAAGTTTACAAACTGTTTAGTAGATATGTGAAAATGTTGTAGATCACTGTTGTGGTTTATGCATTTAGATTAAAAACAATTTCAATATTATGAGATAGTATAAAATAGATTTTTGAGTCATTGTACTAATTTATATTCTTGAAAGTTCAACTTGTTTTACTTCTTGAGGAATAGATGACCTGGTTTCCACAGTGGTTGTATTTTAAATTTCTTCCATTTACTATTCCTACTAACAATGTATTAACATTCAACTTTTTCCATATTTTTGCCAGTACTCATTATTTTCTGTGTTTTTATCACCCAAACTGTTATCCAGTACCTCAATCAGATAAAATGTTAAAATAGTTGCTTTAATTAATTGTGAACAATATCCCTGAACTGGGGGTGGGGTGTGCTTTCTCAGTGGATGAGCTTTAAGTCACCTCAAATAACACCAGTCTTCCTAAGTGGAAGTTGGACCTTTCATGAAACCACCATACTAGTGTCAAATAAAGACATTTTGCAAGTAGTGAGTAAAGATAAAGCTCCAAACTAGTTTTGGCACCTTCAGTGGCTGCCAGGGTGCTGATTTTTACTTTAGTTCTGGCTGTTAGATTTAAGGCAGCCACAAATACAGAGAGGGGTGGATGGAAATAAGATAATTTAAAACATCAAAAAGCTATTTTTGTTGTTACAGAGATTCAGGCTTTTTCCCCCAAGCTGCTGCTGGATTGCTGTAAACCTCTAGTTAATTTCCAGAGTTCTGAACAAGTTAATTCTGATAATTTTTGTCAAATTTCTATTGATTCTCTTAGGTCTTTATCTTGTTTGAACTTTTGTACCTAGCTACCCACTAGGAGAAGCACAAAGCAGAATTTTGCCTGATAATGACAGTGCCGTCAGGGTAAAAGTTACTTTTACTTCTTCACTTTATATATTCACACACCTTTTAGTCTACTTGTGTCCGTTCTGTCTTGAAATACCTTTAACATTTTGAAGAAAATATATTTACATGGACTTTTTACAGTGTGGTTATTTGAAATAAGTTTCATTTTGAACTCTAATGTGTAGGGAGCAGTCTGACAGAAGTGAAAGTTTGAATGATTGCTCTATAATTTAAGATGCAAAAAAAAAAAAAAATGAGCATGATTATGTTTAAGAGGGAATACCTGAGGAGAGAGTGATTGAAAGCACTTGAAATCAGGTATACATAATGAAGCATTTTCATAGGGATGATTGCCTTAAAAGTGGAAGAATATTCTTAGATTGGAAAAGCTAGACCTTACCATTCTTGTTATTTGCAAAGTTGCTGTTGGTCAGTTGCTAAGTCGTGTCTGATTCTGTGAACCTCTAGACTGCAGCATGCCAGACTTCCTTGTTCTTTACTATTTCCCAGAGTTAAAACCCCAGAGGGGAACCTAGTATAATACCTCCAAAAGCAAATTTCTGTGTGGAGGCCTTAAGTACAGATGATCCTTGAACAATGTGGAGATTAATCTGACTATAGTTGATCCTCCATATCCTGGTTCTTCCACATCCATGGATTTGTCAGGTCGGTTTATTTCTCTTCCTAGGTTCTTGTCTCATCACAACAGATATTTGGAACGATGGACTAAAGGGTTCAGCTCAAGCCAACAGATCTTTTATTAGACACTCTCAAGACATGGGAGCCAAGTGACTTCAAAGGAGTCGTCGTCCTCTCAGTCCCCTTGACTTTCCCATTTTTATACTTCCCATCTCTTCATTTGGTTGTGCTCTCTGTAAAACAGGTCTTGTACCCACCATTAATCAAGAAAGGGAATGCAAATGAGCATACAGTCAAGGCCAATTGACAATTGCAAGTAATAACAGGTTCTGTTGTGTATGTCTTCCCGTAATTTCGTCTCTTAGAATCAGACAGAGGAGCCTGCAAGGCTACAGTCCATAGGGTGGCGAAGATTCAGACATGACTGAAGCAACTTAGCTTGCATGCATATATGTATAGAATATTTATGATCCCTTAACAGGCTCCTAGCTGCATAAGGTTACTTGAAGCCCCTGTGGTTAGTTTGTATCCACTGTGTGCTTAGGGGGCAAGTGCAGGAATTGTAAAAGTCTCTGTTGTTATTTTTGTAGCATATCTGTGAGCTCTCCTGGAGTATCTCAGATAAAGATCAGATAGATGCAAGCAACTATCAGCTTGCATCCTTTTCGGCTAGGCCACAACTCGTTGCTCATGCCTAATTTCCTACTTAACAGTTTCCACCAACCTCAGACTGTAATACTGTAGGTTTGGTTTTTTGTGTGGTTTTTTTTTGCTTTTTTTTTTTAAATTTTTCATTTATTTTTATTAGTTGGAGGCTAATTACTTTACAATATTGTAGTGGTTTTTGCCATACATTGACATGAATCAGCCATGGATTTACATGAGTTCCCCATCCTGATCCCCCCTCCCGCCTCCCTCTCCATCCCATCCCTCTGGGTCTTCCCAGTGCACCAGCCCTGAGCACTTGTCTCATGCATCCAACCTGGGCTGGTGATCTGTTTCACCCTTGATAGCATACTTGTAACTCTTGAAAATTATTGAGTATAAGTAGACTCATGTAGTTCAAATCCATGTTGTCCAAGGGTCAACTTAACTGTGTCCTTTGTCTTGTGCATATAACAAGTATGAGTATACCATAGTCACGTACTCAATAATTAGAATTTTTTTTCTTTCAACAACAGGTCACAAATGTTTGAGTGTCTGAAAATGACAGGATCAATTTGGTGACTGAATGTTGTTTCTCTTTAGAAATTTGTTGACTAGATTCTTTAGAAGTTATCTTTCAATTTTAAGTGATGAAATGTTACCAAATACAAGTTTGTGTGCCTTACATACAATGAGATCAAACAAGATGAAACACTGAATTTGAAGCAGAGAAAAGTTTACTGCAGGGCCATGTAAGGTAATGAGTGGCTTGGGGCTCTGGGCCAAAAACCCATAAACTCTCAGAAGGGTTTCAGCAAAGCATTTTTAAAGGCAAGCTGGGGGAGAAGTGTGGTCAGTTGTTGGAAATGTCTTTGTTCTTGCAACTGTCCACATAGGTCAGGTCATCATGTTCCTGTAAAATTCCAATAAGACAAATGTTATTCTCTGTTCTTCAACTTTTTTATCTCTGTATGAATGGACTCTTAAAGGTCAGAGTCCTGAGAATATGCTATCCGATATATTTCAGGCTTTAAGCAACATTCTTTCACAAAAGATGCAAGGCCAGCATGACTAAGCACAAGCGACAAAGCACAAAGTTAAAGCAAAAGGAACAGATCTAATATGGAGTCAGAATTGTTCTTCCCTTTTACACAAACACACTTTAAACTACTTCAAGGCAAAATATGGAGGTGGTGAGGAATGATGGAAGAAAAATAAAGTGAAAGGAAGAAAAGAGTATGGGTTAGTATAAATAAAAGAGAGACTTCCCTGGTGTCTTAGAGGGTAAAGTGTCACCCTGCAATGCAGGAGACCTGGGTTCAATCCCTGGGTTGGGAAGAATCCCTGGAGAAGGAAATGGCAACCCACTCCAGTACTCTTGCCTGGAAAATCCCATGGACAGAGGAGCCTGGTAGGCCACAGTCCATGGGGTCTCAAAGAGTTGGACACAACTGAGCGACTTCACTAGAGAGACTAATATAAATAAAAAGAAATAAAACATTCTGGCTTTAGCCACAGGTAGATACAGATATTCAAGTCACATTCTGACTTCTCTTTCTGTTATTTTTTCCATTGCTTAGATCTTCTTTCAGTCTGAGCAATCTCTTTCTAAAACGTAGGAAATATATTCTGCAGATACTTCACTTGTAGATGGATTAAACCAGCAGTCCCCAACACTTTTGATGCCAGTGATCAATTTCCTGGAAGATAATTTTTCCATGAAGTGGGTGGGGGCATGGTTTGGGGATGGCTTTAGCTGCTTATATCACTTCATGGCAGATAGATGGGGAAACAATGGAAACAGTGATAGGGGATCCTGTGATTTTGGGGGGCTCAAAAATCACTGCAGCCATGAAATTAAAAGACGCTTGCTCCTTGGAAGGAAAGTTATGACCAACCTAGACAGCATATTAAAAAGCCAAAGACATTATTTTGCCAACAAATGTCCATCTAGTCAAAGCTATGGTTTTTCCAGTAGTCATGTACGGATGTGAGAGTTGGACTATAAAGAAAGCTGAGTGTCAAAGAATTGATGTTTTTGAACTGTGGTGTTGGAGAAGACTCTTGAGAGTCCCTTGGACTGCAAGGAGATTTAGCCAGTCCATCTTAAAGGAAATCAGTCCTGAATATTCATTGGAAGGACTGACACTGAAGCTGAAACTCTAATACTTTGGCCACCTGATGCAAAGAACAGACTCATTTGAAAAGACCCTGATGCTGGGAAAGACTGAAGGCAAGAGGAGAAGGGGACAATAGAGGATGAGATGGTTGGATGGCGTCACCAACTCAATGACATGAGTTTGAGTAAACTCTGGGAGTTGGTGATGGACAGGAAGGCCTGGCGTGCTGCAGCCCATGGGGTTGAAAAGAGTCGGACAGGACTGAGAGACTGAAATCAGTGACTATACTATGCAATTTATTTCTAATCTAAGCTGCCGCTGATCTGATACTAAATACTGGTCCACAGCCTGGAGTTTGGCTGTGGGTTTGGGACCCCAAATCTAAACTGCTCACAGTATCATAAAGAATGTCTGATAAATATTCATGGGCGTATATGTGCTTTCACATTTTGTTGGAACACATTTCCTAGTTACTTCCTGAAAAAGAGAGAGCAACCCAGATACATTTGGAAGAGCTTACATATTAGAAAATATATAATCATACTTGAATGATTATTTCTGTATATTAAAATACCAAGTTGAGAAGCATTTTATCTAAGAATGAGCATTGTTTTGCATTATGTTTTTTTAAGTTTTCAATTAAAAAAGGCACTGTTACTCTTATTCTTGATCTTTTGTATATGATATATTATTTGCTTTGCTTGATCCCTCTCTTAACTTGCAAGTTCTCCTTAAAAGATTGCAATTGAACTTTCTACTTGTTTAAAATGTGACATTATATGTCCTCCTTTCATTGTGTCGCTTCTTTAAAATATGTTAGTCTTTATGGTGATGTTATAGTTGAAATCATCTTACCTGCTGTCATTCTTACTGTTAAGCACTTAGGTCTTAGTTTATTATCCTGTTATTTATGTTAAAGCACTTCTATAAATATTTATTTCCCCTAAATATATTTAAAACTCTCCAGTGCTGCTGTCTGCTGTCTTTTCTCTTTACCAATAGTTATATGTGATCTTGCAAGTGGAGGCAGTGACAGATTTTATTTTCTGGGCTCCAAAGTCACTACTGTTGGTAAATTGCAGCCTTAACATTAAAAGATACTTGCTTTTTAGAAGGAAAGCTATGATAAACCTAGACACCATATTAAAAAGCAAACACATCACTTTGCCAAAAGTGTTGTATAGTCAGAGCTATAGTTTTTCCAGTAGTCATGTACAGATGTGAGAATTGGTCCATAAAGAACACTGAGTGCCAAAGAATTGATGCTTTCAAATTGTGGTGCTGAAGAAGACTCTTTAGATAGCAAGGAGATCAAACCAGTCAATCCTAAAGGAAATCAACCCTGAATATTCATTGGAAGTACTGAAGCTGAAACTCCAGTACTTTGGCCACCTGAGGCAAAGAGCTGATTCGTTGGAAAAGACCCTGATGCTTGGAAAGATTGAAGGCAAAAGGAGAAGTGGGGGGCAGCAGAGGACTAGATGGTTAGAGAGCACTACCGACTCAATGGACATGAATTTGAGCAATCTCCAGGAAATAGTGAAGGACAGGGCAGGCTGGTGTGCTGTAGTCCATGGGGTCATAAAGCGTCAGACATGACTTAGCAACTAAACAACAAAAACAATATATGATCTTGTCAAGTATTCTTAGGACAAAATGGACTAAATGCTTATGTTTAAAATGCTAAGTTTGACCAGAAGTCATATGAAAGTAGGGCTTCCTAGGTGGCATTAGTGGTAAAGAACCCACCTTCCAATTCAGAAGACATAAGAGACTTGGGTTCAATCCCTGGGTCGGGAAGATCCCCTAGGGGAGGGCATGGCAACCCACTCCAGTATTCTTTCCTTGAGAATCCCATGGACAGAGGATCCTGGCAGGCTAACAGTCAATGGGGACACAAAGAGTCACACACAACTGAGCAATTAACATTTTCTCTTTCATACATATGCACATGTGTGTGTGTGTGTGTGTGCATGCATGCATGTGTGCTCAGTTGCTTCCATCATGTCCAACTCATTGCATCACTATGGATTGTAGCCTGCCAAACTTCTCTGTCCATGGGATTCTCCAGGCAAGAATACTGGAGTGGGTTGCCATGTCCTCCTCCAGGGGATCTTCCCACCCCAGTGATCAAATCCACATCTCCTGCATTGCAGGCAGATTCTGTACAACTTAGACTCTAGGTAAGCCCAACTAAGTACATATTTATATAAATTTGAATAATTTTTAGTTCCTTCCAATTTTAGGTTTTTAAAGTGAGTTTTTCCTAAGGACCTTTTCATGGTAACAGTTTTCTGAATCAATTCATACCAAATAAAGAGTTGGAATCAAAGCCATAAGGCAAGCAAACATCATATCTAAGACCAAGGATATTTAAGTATATGAAATATATGTATCTTTCATCTAAATCTGTAACTATATTTATGTATATATGCATTATGAGAATATGACATAGTGTGGTTGCATGACAAAGCCAAGATCTCTTAATTGAAATAGTTAGACTTCTGATGCTGAGATGCCCCTAATACAAATTCATATCAAAACTAATGGCCTACACTCAGGACTGAGCTCCAGTTAGCTGAATAAATTTCTCATTCCACCTGAGTTATATAACATGAAACATAAAAGCTCTGGTGTACTTTGTGTGGACCAATACAAGAAATTCAGATTAGTTATTATGCTCCTTTGTTCCTGATCTTGTGTTAATTCTCTCATATGTCCTTTTCATTGCTTGTTGGCAATCCTTAAACTAAACCATCATTCTCGTTACATTTTTAATCCTATTCTGTTCTTTGTTATCTGGCTTATCTCAACTCTCCACTCTCAGTAATCAGCAGAAAACAAGTACAATATTTCTGTAATCATAGTTCATAACCAGGGTTTCCTATTAGAGTGGTGCTACTACTTTGTATTTACTTCACGTATTCTAAAACGTGCTTACCTCAGTGCTCTAGCATTTATCATTGTGCATGTCAAGATTTATGAGACTTGTTAGGCCTTTCCTGCTTTAGCCTACTGCTCTAGAACTAAATCACTATAGATCCTGACCCAAAGCTTACAGCTGAGTAGACCTGTCATCTCTTTCCGGAAACAAACCTTCCCCTCAATAATCTATGACACCTACCTGGCCAGCTCTCTCTGGTTCACATTTATTCCTTGGCATGATGACTCTTTGATTTGAAACTCTGTGAATTACTGCTGGACTGAGTGCAACCATGTTTTTATAGGAACATTGGGAGAAAAAAAAAATGTGTTGTTATGCTCCAAGAATAAATCAAGGTCATATGTCAAGAATTAGAGAGGGCATCAAAAGCACTTTCAGGAGAAATAATTTTCAGCAGCTACCCAGAGAAACTGTAAAATCTGATCTCTCTCTCTGTCTAGAATGCTATGTTTATTAACCAGGTTGTAAAGCAGATTCCATTTTTAAGCTGATTAAGGAAAAGTTTGAACTGCTAAATTAATAATGGTGTATATGCCAAAGAAACATATATCAGAATAATACAACAGAGCTGAAATTCTTGAAGTTTTTTTAGTCTTTCTTTATGCACTTAGGCAAAATATCCTAAATGATCTGCATATGCATTTATCAATTTTGTTTTTAATGTTTGGCATGTTAGAAATCATGTTGCTCATGAACTAAATTTCAGGTGATATATGTATGTTTCCACAAAAAGTTTTTTTTTCTATTTGGCACATAGGTAATTTTTAACCACACTGTCTTCATTCATACAGAAAGCAATAGGTTTGTGATAACTTGATTACACATCTATCCTTTAAAATCATATTTTACAAATGTATTTATCAATTCATCTATAAAAATTCAAATACTTTTTTTAATATAAATTTGAGTAGTATTTCTCTGTACAGTTTTTTACCGTTTGGTTTTCTGATGGCTTCTATATCTTCTAAGAATATAGATTTAGAAAATATAGATTAATAATTTGACACTTGTTCAATGAAATGACTAACATGATAAAAAAAGAGAAATGAAATAAACATGGGGAAATATCTGTGATATTAAATTAAATATATTTTAAATATTGTTTAAACAAGAAATAATGAAAGATAAATTCAGTTTGACTATTTTTTCTAAACAAATTTTATCAAATTATTTCTATTTTTAATTTTATATTTGTAAGTTTGCTTTTAATAAGAGATGTGAAGGGAGAGTCAAAATTGCCTGCACCAAATTTCTAAACAAGATTTTGAATTCTAGGAACTCAGATTTAAGGCAGACACAAGTAAGTTAATATCTAAGAATTCCGAGCAAAAACTATGTTAGGAAGAGTAACTTGGTATCAGTTAGTTGAGTTCTAATCTCAATATTATTGCCTACTAGGGCCCTGTATCCTTCATATAAAAGAGGATAAAAATTATAAGAACTAGCTTGGATAATACACATAAATCTTCTAGATAAGTTATAAATGCAGGCCTTCTCTTTCCTTTCTAAAAATAAAGAAAACAAACAAACCAACAATCCCAGTTAAATTTTATTCCAAATTCTCACGAAACTGTCAAAGTCTTTGTTGAGTATACTTGGTATTCTACAAAGAATATGTTTTATTAAGGAAAGTTTACTTAAGAAAGCATGTATTTACTTACACTGACTGATTTTATGCTAATCGGACTCTAACATGTCGGTTGTTCCATGCCAGCAGTCAAAATACTGGGTTCTCATTACCAACAAATCAGGTTGAATCTTCTGTTTAAACAGTATCACTTGCTCATATTTTCTCCATCAGATTTATGCTAATCTATCATTCAACTTTGCAACAGAAATAGAATTGTCCTTAGTGTTCTATTAATGGAAACACATTGACTTATTTTAAAGAAAATAGTCAGTAGCATGTACACATAGAATATACCCTTTTGAACAGAGTTGAATATTTAATCTAATTTAAATTCTAAGAGTTTAAAAAAATTTTCTTTTCAATTCAAAACTCTGCTTTTTTAAACTAAAAATCTACATCTTAGAAATCATTCCAAATATAAGTTGAAAGATAAACAATTTATTCTAGAGGTTAATTAAATAATTTGGGAAGTAAACATTAAAATTCTGTCTTCAGATAAAAGTTAAATATATCAGAATGTGTCCAAAGTCTGATTAAATATTTTATTTTTATAGTTTTTATTTCCCAGCTTCTAGTATAACTAAGTTGAGAAATTGAAATCTTTGAGAGTTATATGCTGAAATATAGCATAACAATCTATTAATATTTACATGGATTTCAATTATTGTAATTAGCAGATACATTGATATATCACTTATAGAATTCAGTAAGCTCTACAGTGAAAATCATTTCAGTAATAATATATAGAATAGAATTACCTACAATGTACACAAACTTTCCCCAAATTATACTTTTTATCATTGTCATTATAATCAAATAATTGACATTATAAGCATATAAGTCATGATCACATACATGATTAATATTGGATATATTCATAGCAACAAGTAATTCTCAATTAAATAGAATCTTATTTTTCAGGGTTTCAGTTCTATCTCTGATTTTTCTTATAATAAAATTCTTAGGAAAATGAAATAATGATTCAGTTTATTAACAAATAATATTTTTAAGATAATATAAATGAATACTAAGTGTAATCAATTGGAATTTCAAAATACTTAAAAATCTGTGAGATATTTAACATCTGTTTGCTAATGGTAAAATTCATGTCATTCAAAAAAATCTATTAATAAATTAAAACAAAATGAAAGCTAAATATTTTATCTCAGAACTCTATTGCAAATCCTTTTATCAGCTATATTTTTTCAGTCAGAATTATTAGAATATTTTACATTAACAAGAGATAACAAGAAAGTAGAATTATCATTGATTACCAAAATTTCAAAAGTGTATTCACCAGTTTCACAGTAAAAGAAAATCTTAAAGGCATGGAAGGTATGCAAAGTCAAAATCTGAGTTACATGTTCTCTACTGAACTAAAGAAAAATTTACTGTGAATAAATATCAGGCACAAATTTTTTGACCCAGGTTCCTAACAATTGCATAGGTTGCAAATATATGCATAAAACCAAACATCTACACATTTCTCATTGCTGCAATACTACTCAGAAACTATATGGCTTATGCAGAGGGTTCCCCATGGAATATTTAATAATTTAATAAGCCTGACCCTTTATATCACTACTGAACACTCTTGGGACAATGTTAGTCCAAAGAAAAATTGTATGTTGATGCTGAATATACTGAGCTAGTCTTAATTGTAAGTGAGTGAATCACATTTCACTGCTCTTGGCTTGTTTAAATTGGTTAATTTCCATGGAGAAATGTGGAACTCAGCAATTTTTGCAGCATGATTTTTTTTTTTTTAATGTAGTGAAAAGAAGCCAAGTTTTCACACTCTAGAGGAAACTTCTTGAGCCATAGCACAACACATCAGTGTTTTGAAGTTTTAACTCCGTTTTGCTGAAATGTATTCTCCTGGGAGCCTGTATATACTGATATCGTGGTTTAATATTACTGCCACCAAATATCCATTTTTTGTTTCTACTATTCAAGTAGCAATTTTTTGTGTGAATTTCCCTTGCTCTCACCATCAGCCAGTACAGATGGCTTTTTCAAATTCATTGGTCCTACAATGGTCTCACTTTTTCTCCAATGTTTTCTTCCTTGTTAAATTACTCTGGTCAGCTTCCAAATATGCCGCAATGACTACTAAAAGTAATAAAAAGATAAAAAAATCTTCCCTTGCTCTCAAATCTTCCTGTAACTACAATGCTTCCTCTGATAAAAATGTGTTCGAGAGATGTTCATTTTAGGATTTAAAGATTCTTTTATGGCAAGACAGAGCAGAATGACACTGATTACATTTGGATAGATGGAAGAACTGTAACTTGCAGTTCTAAAGGAGGGAAGGCTGCCACACTGGGCCCCAAAGAAGAAAACCCAAGGGTAGAGACCGGGTACCAGTAACCAGGAGCTTAGGGGCCGTTTATGTAAGGCAAGTGGGTGAGGTTAGCTACATTTCATGGGTTCCCTGGGAACTGGCTAATTTAAATAATTCTGTGGGTTTTGAGGAATAGAGGCTGTCTCTATATTTCTGACATCGGGGTGATAAGTGTAGATGCATTGTGGTCTTAGAGAGCAGATGCAAGTTAAGAGAATTTGTTGGGTGAAATTTAATCAGTTACTCAAGGAAAATTGAAGGACCTCTAATCTGTGCCTCAAAACAGGGTCAAGACATCATTTTTAAAAAGAAAGCAAATGTATCACACTATTACATTTGGTATCACCAGTATTTCAGTGTTTTGTTTTTTTATTTTTTTATTACCACTTCAATCAGAATTTTGTTCACCACTTACCACACAGTGATTTATAACTGAGGTCAGTGACAGCATCCACATTGACAAATTCAAAAGCTAATCTTCAGTCTTGATCTCTGAGTTGCTGGTCTATCCACATCTCTCTTTGAACATGTTCTTCACTTGATTCTCAGTACAGCACTCCATCTCTAGCCATTGTCTCAGTTTCCCTTGACTATTTCCTCATTTAACAACATTTAAGCATTGTATTGGACTTCCCTGGTGGCTCAGACAGTAAAGCGTCTGCCTACAATGCAGGAGACATGGGTTCAATCCCTTGGTCGTGAAGATCTCCTGGAGAAGGAAATGGCAACCCACTCTAGTACTCTTGCCTGGAAAATCTCATGGATGGAGAAGCCTGGTAGGCTACAGTCCATGGGGTCACAAAGAGTCGGACGCAACTGAGCGACTTTACTTTACTAAGCATTGTATCAGTCTTTCATCCACTGTTCATATCTATATGCATTCAATCCCACATTTCCTTCATTCACCCCAGGCTGTTCCACATTTAAACTGGGAATTCACAAATGTGTCTCTCAAACCCAGAACTTCATCTAGAATTGTGTTAACTAGTGGCTGGGGGAAGGAAAGTGGAGAGTTGCTAATCAACAAAAATAAAAGTTCTATTATTCAAGGTAAGTTATAGAAATCTACTGTACAATAATGTTCCTGTAGAAAATTTACTGAATTGTACACTTAAAACATATAAAGAGGGTAGATCTCAAGTTAAGTTTTCACAAAAACTTTAAAAAAAATTAGGACAAATCACCATTTGATCATGAATTATACTAAATGGAAACATCCAATGAAATGTATATTGGATTACATTGTGTTGAATGTGTTAAATGATGTGTTAGTCACTCAATCAGATGTGTCTGACTGTAACCCCATGGACTGTAGCCTGCCAGGCTCCTCTGTCCATGAAATTCTTCAGGCAAGAATGCTAGAGTGGGTTGCCCTTCCCTTCTTCAGGGGACCTTCCCAACCCAAAGATCAAACCAGAGTCCCCTGCATTGCAGGTAGTTTCTTTACCATCTGAGCCACCAGGGACGATAAATACAGGTGAATGGTCACAATCTTGGAATATAGTCTTTGAATATTAGAGAGGTAAAATCTTTACAAAGGAGAACTCTTGATGTGGAACAAAAACACAAAAATCACATTGATTTATTTGTTATTTGCTAACAGTCCATATAGTCAAAGCTATGATTTTTCCAGTAGTCATGTATGGATGTGAGAGTTGGACTATAAAGAAAGCTGAGTGCCAAAGAATTGATGCTTTTGAACTGTGGTACTGGAGAAGACTCTTGAGAGTCCCTTGGACAGCAAGGGGATCAAACCAGTCCATCCTAAAGTTAATAAACCCTGAATATTCATTTTAAGAACTGAAGCTGAAGTTGAAGCTTCAACACTTTGGCCACTTGATGCAAAGAGCCAACGCATTGGAAAATACCCTGATGCTGGGAAAGATTGAGAGCAGGAGGAGAAGGGGGCAGCAGAGGATGAGATGGGTGGATGGCATCACTGATTCAATGGACTTGAGTCTAAGGTAACCCTGGGACATGGTGAAGGACAGGGAAGCCTGGTGTGCTGCAGTCCATGGGGTCATAAAGAGTCAGGCATGATTTATTGACTGAATAACAACATTTGATTTACATAATTAATTCAACTTTCATAAATTGAAATTCCTGAGAATTCAACTTTTTTTCTGTTTTGAATCCATTTTTATTTGGGTAGACTCCTTCTCAAATGTTAGTGTAGAGTATACCAGCAGCCCCAAGAAAACCGTGTTTCAAATTCTAGTGTCCACAAATACAAAGTACACTGATGAGAATTTGGGGTTTCATCCTGAAAGGAAAAAGCATCAGTACCTTTTGAGAGGAATGTTGTGATAATGAGGGGAGAGGATAGCTGACTATGGAGTCAGTGCAGAAGCTCTAAAATAAGAAGAGTTGATAACTTGAACTTGCTGTTACTAAAACCTACAATTCCTCTATTGTCTCACTTTCCAATCCAACCTCTTATCAATCCAGTTTAATCCCTGAGTTCTCCAACTCCAAACTGCTTTCATCCTATTTAAGACTTAAAACTTTGTTGTTGCTACATTTTTAAAGCCCTTTATTTCTTATCCCTATGATGATACTTCTTTCCTGATTTGTAGGTTAAGTTTTATGAACAATTATTTTAACCACTCCCTTGCATAAACCCTCAGCTTTTCAACTCTTTACTCTGTATCACTGCTTCCCATTATGCAGAACAAGGTATGTACATGGTGGCTTTCCAAAAAGCATTCCTTGAGTGAATGGGTTCTTTATGTACTAGATAAATAGAAATGTGTCATATATGTGTATGCTTCTAATTTTTTCTTCCTTTTCCACCATGGGAAACTATAAAATGTCATGGAAAATGATGTATCTCAATTCCTACAACATATCCCCAGCAACACTAGGCCTTATACTCAACTTTCTTGGCTCCCAGTTCATCAATCTTTTCTTTCCAATCTCTGAGTTCTCTGAAAAACTAATTCAACTTCTCACAGACAATTTTTGCCTATATTTAATGACCTACTTTCCACCGTAATGGTTGCAGAAAGACATATGTATGAATAAAGTATTTTCATTTTTAATTTATAAAGAAAACTCCCAAAAATTTGACAGTTATATACTATAAGACAGGCATAGATTCATTCTAAGAATGATTTTATTTATTGTTAAAATAATGTAGTTTTTCTTAACTTAACAAATTGATTCATTTTTAATGTATTTGATCTGCTCCTGGAATAAAGACATGGGGATGAAAAGGCTCTCTCTGTGAGAAATCTGAGGATAAAACTAGGATTTCATTGTGCATATTGATTTTAGTTAAAAATTAGTAACCAAGGATATTGCATTGAAGTGTTCTTTCTGTAATAAAATTTTTCAATAAGTTCAGTTATTTCTCAATATACTGTTAAAACTGTTTCAATAAAGTATTTTAAAAAGTGAGTTAGATGAGTTAGTAACAACTATCCTTTTGACCTGACAACCTAAATCTTTTAAATAAAGTACATGAGGGAGAGTTTATTGTTTGTACTTTTTGTTATTCTAAGCATCGGTTAGAAAGTTTTAAAGTTGAATCTCCAAACCTAATACAGAGCAGAATTATCACATTTTGAAAGGTGAGCCTGGAAGTAGAAAATACTGCTGAATCGAATCCCACTGTCAGCTAGAAACTGTGACATGTGCAACTGTCCATGTACTTCAAATTAAACTAAACAGGAAATGTGCATTGTCACTAGCAATTGTATGCTGGAATTTTAACTTCCTTAATCATTTATTATGTGGTTATGCTAGCTTTCCTGAACTATGGGACTGTTTTCTTTCTTTAACTCATGCATACATAATTGAGTTAAAAATACATTTCAGTTAAGGTATACACTCTTCATCCGTCAACTCTATTTTGTTTTACTCAATATTTATTATTCCATTCATTCCATTTTTCTTCCCCTTTCTCACTCTCGATCACATGTCTCACAGGTAGTCTAATATTATTAGCATTCATCCTTGAATTTTATATATATTTTATATGGGGAATACATACATTTTTAAAATACATAAATGACAGAAATCTACAATGTTTTCTTTTTTTTCTGTTTACATACAAGAGGTGTACATGTTCTAGTTTATTCTGACTGCTGCATTTTGTTCTATAGACTTTTCTATTTTATTTATTTCCTTCATCAAAAATGAAAATTTAAACACTTTCCAAATACAAAAACTACAAGAATGTTGCACTAAGCTTCTGACATATATTCTTACAGACGTGGGCCACGTATGATGGGAGATTTCTAGTAGTAGGGTGCATTTTGATTGTGTATTTCAGACTACATGCCATACTTACTGCACCAGTCAAATTTCTACTAGCAGCAAAGAGTTCCTGTCATTTCAACCAGAAATTTTACCCAATATTTTATATTTGGATATGCCATGAATATAATGTAGTACATCTTTATTTTCATTTACTGGCTAGTGTCATTTATTGTACCTTATATAGAATTTGAGTTTTGTCCTATGTAAATTATATTTTTATATATTTTCTCCACATTTCTATTCTTTCCTGGTTTATTTCTTGGTGATTTGCAGAATTTCTTTATTATTTTAGATTTTTACCATTTGTAGGTTTTTCAGTTTGAATATGACTTTTCCTAAACTTCATGTAAGGTATGTATGTAATTAAATACATTAGTTGTTCATACTATTTTATATACTGTAGACATACTATTTTAAAAATCCTTTCCTAAACCCAGCATGTATGATTTATATTTTTGTGTATTTATTTCATGATTTATTTGCTTTCATTTAAGTCAGGCAAATCTGAATTCCATGTTTGTAGATGCTATAGAGATGTCATTTTATTCTTTTTCTGTGAGGTGAGCCCACTTTCTTGATATGGTAAATTAAACAGTTTGTCACTTATATATTGATTTATTTCCCCTATATTTATCCTAGAATAAATTTAGAAGAGAGTGGAAAGATAGATAGATAGATAGATAGATAGACAGATAGATATCATCGGTTTTTTTATTGTTCTTGAAAACAAATCCAACTTATTTCGGTGAATCAATTTTCATACTCAGAACATTACTGGCCTTCTTATTTCTAAAATTTTTGGATTAGAGTGAGATCAAATCTTTTTTAGATTGCCTGCTCAATTCAGTTCAATTCAGTCGCTCAGTTATGTCTGACTCTTTGCAACCCCATGGACCGCAGAACACCAGGCCTCCCTGTCCATCACCAATTCCGGGAGTTTATCCAAACTCATGTGCAGTTGAGTCGGTGATACCACCCAACCATCTTATCCTCTGTCATCGCCTTCTCCTCTTGCCTTCAATCTTTCCCAGCATCAAGGTCTTTTCAAACGAGTTGGCTCTTCCCATCAGGTGGCCAAAGTATTGGAGTTTCACCTTCAATATCAGTCCTTCCAATGACCATTCAGGACTGATTTCCTTTAGGATGGGACTGGATGGATCTCCTTGCTGTCCAAGGGACTCACAAGAGTATTCACCACAGTTAAAAAGCATCAATTCTTTGGCGCTCAGCTTTCTTTATAGTCCAACTCTCACATCCATATAGGACTACTGGAAAAACCATAGCATTGACTAGACAGACATTTGTTGGTAAAATAATGTCTCTGCTTTTAATATGGTTTCTAGGTTGATCATAGCTTTTCTTTCAAAGAGCAAGTGTCTTTTAATTTCAAGGCTGCAGTCACCATCTGCAGTGATTTTGGAGCCCAAAAAAATAAAGTCTGACACTGTTTCCACTGTTTCCACAACTATTTGCTATGAAGTGATGGGAACAGATGCCATGATCTTCGTTTTCTGAATGTTGAGATTTATGCCAACATTTTCACTCTTCTCTTTCACTTTCATCAAGAGGCTCTTTATTTCTTCTTCACTTTCTGCCATAAGGGTGGTGTCATCTGCATATCTGAGGTTATTATATTTCTCCCAGCAATCTTAATCATAGCTTGTGCTTCACCAGCCCAGCATTTCTCATTATGTACTCTACATATAAGTTAAATAAGAAGGGTGATATTATAGCTTTGATGTACTCCTTTTCCTATTTGGAACCAGTCTGTTTTTCCTTGTCTAGTTCTAACTGTTGTTTCCTGACCTGCATACAGATTCTCAAGAGGCAGGTCAGGTGGTCTGGTATTCCCAGCTCTTTCAGAATTTTCCACAGTTTATTGTGATCCATACAGTCAAAGGCTTTGGCATAGTCAATAAAGCAGAAATAGATGTTTTTCTGGAACTCTCTTGCTTTTTCGATGATCCATTGGATGTTGGCAATTTGATCTCTGTTTCCTGTGCCTTTTCTAAAACCAGCTTGAACATCTGGAAGTTCACAGTTCACATATTGCTGAAGCTTGGCTTGGAGATTTTCAAGCATTACTTTACTAGCATGTGAGATGAGTGCAATTGTGTGGTAGTTTGAGCATTCTTTGGCATAGCCTTTCTTTGGGATTGGAAAGAAAACTGACCTTTATCCAGTCCTGTGGCCACTGCTGAATTTTCCATATTTGCTGGCATATTGAGTGCAGCATTTTCACTGCATCATCTTTTAGGATTTGAAATAGCTCAACTGGAATTCCATCACCTCCACTAGCTTTTTTATAGTGATGCTTCCTTAGGCCCACTTGATTTCACATTCCAGGATGTCTGGCTCTAGGTGAGTGATCACTCCATCATGGTTATCTGGGTCATGAAGATCTTTTTTGTATAGTTCTTCTGTGTATTCTTGCCACGTCTTCTTAATAACTTTTGCTTCTGTTAGGTCCATACCATTTCTGTCCTTTATTGAGCCCATCTTTGCATGAAATGTTCCCTTGGTATCTCTAATTTTCTTGAAGAGATCTCTAGCCTTTCCCATTCTATTGTCTTCCTCTATTTCTTTGCACTGATCGCTGAGGAATGCTTCCTTATCTTAGCTTGCTATTCTTTGGAACTCTGCATTCAAATGGGTATATCTTTCCTTTTCTCCTTTGCTTTTTGCATTTCTTCTTTTCACAGCTATTTGTAAGGCCTCCTCAGACAGCCATTTTGCTTTTTTGCATTTCTTTTTCTTGGGGATGGTCTTGATATCTGTCTCTTGTACAATGTCACAAACCTCCATCCATAGTTCATCAGGCACTCTGTCCATCAGATGTAGTTCCTTAAATCTATTTGTAACTTCCACTGTATAATCATGAGGGATTTGATTTAGGTCATACCTGAATGGTCAAGTGGTTTTCCCCACTTTCTTCAATTTCAGTCTGAATTTGGCAATAAGTAGTTCATGATCTGAGCCACAGTAAGCTCCCAGTCTTGTTTTTGCTGACTGTATAGAGCTTCTCCACATTTAGCTGCAAAGAATATAATCAGTCTGATTTCCATGTTGGCCATCTGATGATGTCCATGTGTAGAGTCTTCTCTTGTGTTGTTGGAAGAAGGTGTTTGCTGTGACCGGTGCATTCTCTTGGCAAAATTCTATTAGCCTTTGCCCTGCTTTATTCTGTATTCCAAGGCCAAATTTGCCTGTTACTCCAGGTGTTTCTTATTGTTTACTTTTGCATTCCAGTCCCCTATAATGAAAAGGGCATCATTTTTGGATGTTAGTTCTAGAAAGTCTTGTAGGTCTTCATAACAATAATTCTGTTCCCTTTATCTCCATCTCAACATCCTTCCTTTTTTTGTGTTACAGTTGTGGTTATAACACATCCTTCTATGTGAACAGTGAGAGATTTTAGTAGACATCATTGTCTTATCTCCATTTTAGAGAATAAAGGTGCCATTTCTCTATCACTTATATTGTTTGATGTAGGAGTGGTATTATTTCATGTTAAGAATTTCAAATTGTATATCAGTTCAGTTTACTGATAATTACATAGATTTCTACTAGTTAATATGTCAACATGATTCTTATTCCTTCAGATTTTGGGGTTATGCTTATGTCTACTTACCTATGTATTTGTTTGTCATTTTTTTTTTCTTTACTCTTTAGCAGTCTCTTTGTGGTTTTTTTTGTGACTTCATGTGTTCCACGTATTGTCTCAAAATTTGCAGTTTTCTTTATACACATTTCATGTCATCTTTTGAGCAATACATGTTTCTTACATTTAATATGGTAAGTTTTATTTTCAATATTTTATTACCATTTCAACTTTATATGTTTTTTTAAGGTAGTGACCCTTCTACAAAGGATATGGACATATTCTGGATTTTTTAAAAATATTTTATACACATCTTGTACATTTTAACTTTTAAACTATCGAGAAGTGATTTTTTTATGTGATGTGATGTGATGTTGAGATCAAATTTTATTTGTGGTTCTATTAAGGTTTTTAACAACATTATTTTTATTTTATGTCCCCATATTAACTCCAATCAGGGGCTTTCATTGGTAAAGAATTCATTTGTAATGCAGGAGACCCCGGTTTGATTCCTGGGTCAGGAAGATCCACTGGAGAAGGGATAGGCTCCCCACTCCATTATGATTTGGCTTCCTTCGTGGCTCAGCTGGCAGAGAATCTGCCTGTAATGTGGCAGACCTGGGTCTGATCCTTCGGTTGGGAAACTCCCCTGGAGAATGGAAAGGCTACCCAGGAGAATTCCGTGGACTGTATAGTCCATGGGGTTGCAAAGAGTTGGACAGGACTGAGCGACTTTCACTTTCACATTAACTCCAGTCAGGAAGTTGTCTCTACCCCCTACACACTCACTCAATATGCACTTAATGTTTGTTTTAGATGGTCCATTATGCAGCCACTCTGGAAATCAGATTGATTTTCAGTAATGTGGTAAAACATGTTGTTGCAAAAAAGAAAAAAAAAAATCTTGTTTGAAACGAAGGCACTAGCTTTTGGGGCTAGTCACCCTCAGGCAATGAAACTTCTGGTCTGAGCCAAATTAAACAGAAAATCAGAGAGTAATAGGAAGATAAATCCTTTCTCCTTTCCCCAGACAGTTTTGCCATGGAGCTAGTCCTTATGAGTCTATAGAAGTATTTGCACTGTTTTTTTAAGGCTTCACATGGAGCAGTAGCCAGAAGAGTGATATTTCATCATGCTTTTCTCTTTTCCTGTCTTATGTCACTATAGTCTTACTCTTACTCTTTTGGGATTGTACCTTTCGAATAAATTCTTGACATTTTGTCCTTGTGTGAAGTTGCTTTTGTTAGGAATCTGGGGCTCAGAAAATTGCCAGTAGGGCCTGTTTTAAAAAGCAAGGCTTCAGAGTCAGATTCCTACTTGATTTAAGACAATGATAAATCCACTGATTATGATGTTTTAAATTACGGTAGTCATATCTCAATTAGCTAAGGTGATATTTATTACTAATTGACATAAAACATAGGAAGAGGAGGAAACTTTGGGGAATTAATTCAATGTATAGTCACTATGAGACAACAAAAACCATAACTATTGTGAAATTGATTGATGATTTTGATGCATACTGAATACTTTGCAAAAGAATGTAATAGGTTCAGAGAAGTTGTTTCTTACCATAGTGAACAGTTTTAAATCAAAGGACCTCTATGGCAACTTTAAATTAGACTTATCCTTATAGTCACGGGAGTGAGAGTGCTGGAAAATTTGCCCCCAAGTCTTGAAGAACTCCAAAGGGAATATTATATGTGCAATACTAAATAAACTTCTATTACTTAATAAGGGATTGTTAAGTAAGTTTGCACACCACCAAAGATATTTGAAGTATGAAAGTCATAGTGTACTGCCATTACCTCAGTGCCATTCTGAATTCTAGTGAATATAACACAAGAAAATCATACAACTGTAGAAGAAAATTTCTATTAACTTACAAGTATAGAGCTATCTTGGTAAATAACACATATTTCTAGAAAATGTTAGGATGATGATATAACACATGCTTGTATTGTCATAATATAGTTCATTTTTTAAACATTTAGATTTCGCTATGTCAAGTGTAGTTGTGGCATATGGCATCTGCCATCTCTGTTGTGCTCTGAGAGATCTTTATTTGCAGCATATGGAATCTGTAGTTGGTGGTATGTGGGATCAACTTCCTTCACCAGGTATCAAACCCAGGCCACTTTCATTGAGAGCTCAGAGTCTTAGCCAGTGGACCACCAGGGAAATCCCTTATAATATAGTTCTTGCTCAGGGACACTCGAGGTCCATGTTGGGTTTGAATTGATTAAGAATAGAATTTAAGGCAAAGGTAGAGATTTTGTACTGTATATAGGGAACTGCTTTCCAGACCTATAAGATGGTATCTTTTTCAATTACATAATCCTAATATAACTCTACAAGTTGTACCCCATTCTATTTTTTGGAGGAACCAAGAATTAATTAGTTGCTATCAACTAGTCTTTTTGATCATTCTATTCTGATTAGAGGCAAGACCTAGTAGCTAAGAAGATTACCTGTGGTGGTTTAGTACTGGTACTAGAATTCTGCTGGATTAGCATCTTATCATCCACACTGAAACCAAGCAAAACATTTTATTGACAGCATTAAGACCCACATCTCTGTTCTTTAGAAAACAGCCAAAAGACTATTTTATAAGATGCTTGCTCCCCCAGACCAAAGAATTTTTAAGTGCCTGTTAAAATGATTGATTTTTTAAGTCTTATCCAGAAACATATCTAAATGATAAATGTGTACATCAAGCCATATTAAATTCACTCCAACATCCCTATCTTTGTTAGACTTGGACTCTTCCCTTTCCAATTTGACAAGGAATATCTGACATTGTAACTTTTCTGTGTGGAAACCCACTGAGTTAGTTTACTGTCTATACTTACTGAGAAATCAATCACTACCACTTTATAGGAGCACATTTAATTCAAAATCTCTGGTAAGTGAACTCATATTTATAAGCTTAACATATAGAAAGTTATATTTCCTTGTCTAGACTACAATCATACATGTATTCTTTTGATTTGTAAGTCTTCTTAAATTAGATTTGTGGTTGGCCTTGTGGAGTATGATATACTTCTGAATTTAAAAAAAAAAAATGCATGATAGTTAGGGTAAGATGTGAAGAAAATGCTGTTACTATCAGTAGGTAACTTTCTCAGGCAAGCACAATAATTACATGGTCTTCAAGTTACAATGAGCAGAAGGGGAGTACTTTTGTTGGTAAGAAGATTTTCATGTGTTGGGCATCATGAAAAATTACTTCAACTTCCAGATCATCTTTAACTGAAATTGATTACCAAAGTCACACACAAGACACTAGAAAACCTAAAAATTCAAAAATTTATCTATAATTCCAAAATTTGCAGATTTAGACCATAGATTTGATTTTCAGTAGCATCGTCACTTTGGCTGGAGGAGATAAAAAAGTTGAACATCATAAAAATCTCCATTTTATGTGTCTGTGTGTTGAGGTAAGAATTTAAAAACTGAGTGCTGTATTTTATCATTAAATAACTGGTGCAATCTGAAGTAGTCCTTGGTTTGTCAAAGTCTTGCTTTCCACAGCGTTATGATTCAGATGAGTAAATGTGAGAGTTTGAATATGTTCATCACTGGATGCTCTTGACTTCGAAGATTCTATCCTATAGTAGCGAATTCAGACAAAGTCAGATACAAAATCCAAATTCAGCATATTCTTAAATATTTATTAATTGCAATAATTTTGCAAAGTTGTTATTTCTGCCTAGAACTCATACACACATTAGTAAAAGCCATCTCTTGATAGTTTAAAAATATTGATAAATGTTAAATTGTTCCAACAACTTTCCAGATAGTCAGGGAATCCGTGAGAATACACAGAAAACCTGTACAAGAGAAGGTCTTAATGACCCAGATAACAATGATGGTGTGATTACTCACCTAGAGCCAGACATCCTGGAGTGCGAAATCAAGTGGACCTTAGGAAGCATCCCTACAAGCAAAGCTAGTGCAGTTGATGGAATGCCAGCTGAGCTGCTTCAAATCCTAAAAGCTGATGCTGTGAAAGTGCCGCACTCAGTATGCCAGCAAACTTGGAAAACTCAGCAGTGGCCAGTGGACTGGAAAAGATCAGTTTTCATTCCAATCCCAAAGAAGTGCAATGCCAAAGAATGTTTAAACTACTGCACAATTGTACTCATTTCACATACGAGCAAGGTAATGCTCAAAATCCTTCAGGCTAGGCTTCAACAGTACATGAACCGAGAACTTCCATATGTGACGATGGATTTAAAAAAGACAGAAGAACGAGAGTTCAAATTGCCAACATCTGCTGGATCACAGAAAAAGCAAGATAATGTCATAAAAACGTCTGATTCATTGACTATGCTAAAGTCTTTGACTGAGTGGATCACAACAAACTGAAAAATTCTTAGAGATGGGAATATTAGACCACCTTATGTGCTTCTTGAAAAACCTGGTTTGCAAGTTAAGAAAAAGCAGTTACAACCAGACGTGGAATGATGGACTGGTTCAAAATTGGAAGTAGAGTACATCAAGGCTGTATATTGTCACTCTGCTTACATAACTTCTATGCAGAGTACATCGTGCAAAATGCCAGGCTAAATGAAGCTCAAGGTGGAATCAAGTTTGCTAGGAGAAGTATCAATAACCTAAGATATGCAGATGACACCACCCTAATGGCAAAAAGTGAAGAGGAACTAAAAGTCTCTTGATGAAAGTGATAGAGTGAAAAGGCTGACTTAAATTCAACATTCAAAAAACTAGGATCATGGCATCCAGTCCCATCACTTCATGGCAAATAAATGGGGAAAAACTGGAAACAGTGACAGATTTATTTCCTTGGGCTCCAAAATCACTGGGTAGTCACTGCAGCCATTACATTAAAAGACACTTGCTCTGTATAATGGGCTCCAGTTCAAGGGTGGGATGTTTCGAGAGAACAGCATCAAAACATTTATGTTATCTAGGGTGAAACAGATCACCAGCCCAGGTTGGATACATGAGACAAGTGCTCAGGCCTGGTGCACTGGGAAGACCCAGAGGGATTGGGTAGAGAGGGAGGTGGGAGGGGTGATCGAGATGGGGAATACATGTAAATCCATGGCTGATTCATGTCAATGTATGGCAAAAACCACTACAATATTGTAAAGTAATTAGTCTCCAACTAATAAAAATAAATGAAAAAATAAAAAAATAAAATAAAAGACACTTGCTCCTTGGAAGAAAAGCTATGACACACCTGGACAGCATATTAAAAAGCAGAGACATCAGTTTGCTGACTAAGGTCTGTCTAGTCAAAGCTATGGTTTTTCCAGTAGTCATAAATGGATGTGAGACTTGGACCATAAAGAAGCTGAGTGTTGAAGAGTTGATGCTTTTGAACTGAGATGTTGAAGAAGACTCTTGAGAGTCCCTTGGACTGCAAGGAGATCAAACCAGGCAATCCTAAAGGAAATCAATCCTGAATATTCTTTGGAAGGACTGATGTTGAACCTGAAGCTCCAATACTTTAGCCACCTCATGCGAAGAGCTGAGTCATTGGAAAAGGCCTTGATGCTGGGGAAAATTGAAGGCAGGAGGAGAAGGGGATGACAGAGGATCAGATGCTTGGATGGCATCACCAACTCAATGGGCATGAGTTTGAGTGGCCTCCAGGAGATAGTGAAGGACAGGTAAGCCTGCCATCCTGCAGTCCCTGGGGTTGAAAAGAGCTAGAGACCACTAAGAGACTGAACCAGAACAAGAACAACATGGTGCAGTAACCAATGTACAGAAAGCACTATTCTCATGTGTGCCTCTAGTCACTGGGTAACAGAAAATAATACAACTCAGTTCAGTTCAGTTCAGTCGCTCAATCATGTCCAACTCTTTGCGACCCCATGAATCGCAGCACACCAGGCCTCCCTGTCCATCACAAACTCTCGGAGTTGACTCAAACTCGTACCCATCGAGTTGGCGATGCCATCCAGCCATCTCATCCTCTGTCATAGCCTTCTCCTCCTGCCCTCAATCTTTCCCAGCATCAGGGTCTTTTCCAATGAGTCAGTTCTTCGCATGAGGTGGCCAAAGTATTGGAGTTTCAGCTTCAGCATCAGTCCTTCCAATGAACACCCAGGACTGATTTCCTTTAGGATGGACTGGTTGGATCTCCTTGCTGTCCAAGGGACTCTCAAGAGTCTTCTCCAACACCACAGTTCAACAGCTTCAATTTTTTGGCACTCAGCTGTCTTCACAGTCCAACTCCCACACCCATACGTGGCCACTGGAAAAACCATAGCCTTGACCAGACAGACCTTTGTTGGCAAAGTAATGTCTCTGCTTTTTAATATGCTATCTAGGTTGGTCATAACTTTCCTTCCAAGGAGTAAGTGTCTTTTAATTTCATGGCTACAGTCACCATCTGCAGTAATTTTGGAGCCCAAAAAAATAAAGTCTGACACTGTTTCCACTGCCTCCCCATCTATTTCCCATGAGGTGATGGGACCAGATGCCATGATCTTAGTTTTCTGAATGTTGAGCTTTAAGCCAACTTTTCCACTCTCCTCTTTCACGTTCCTCAAGAGCCTCTTTAGTTCCTCTTCACTTCCTGCCATAAGGGTGCTGACATCTGCATATCTGAGGTTATTGATATTTCTGCCGGCAATCTTGATTCCAGCTTGTGCTTCTTCCAGCCCAGTGTTTCTCATGATGTACTCTGCATATAAGTTAAATAAGCACGGTGACAATATACAGCTTTGACGTACTCCTTTTCCTATTTGGAACCAGTCTGTTCCATGTCTAGTTCTAACTGTTGTTTCCTGACCTGCATACAGGTTTCTCAAGAGGCAGGCCAGGTGGTCTGGTATTCCCATCTCTTTCAAATAATACAACTACTTCAGAACAAATAGCAACTCTGCCTCCATGATTGCCAGAAAGTCATTCTCCCTGAATTCTATGACATCATATTTCACACCTTAGAAAAGAAGCCTTAGTATATCCAGTTGGTGTAATATAGATTACAAGTTTCCACTGCAGCAAGGAAGCCTAGGAATAAGAATTTACAGATCATATACTAGTAAGTAAGTCTTAACTATTTTTGCCATTTTAAAAATATAGGGATTATTTCCAATTATTTTGAGTAGCCTCAATGATACTGATTCTAGGTTCCTTCATTGTTTAGTTCCATAACATGTTTATTCCTTTTTTTTTAATCATTATTCATCCCTTTGTTCAGAGAACAAATGAATAATTTTGGTCAGTCCAGTCTCTAAGCATTATCTTCCATTGCATACTATGAATATTTGAGTATGGAAGTCGATTTTTTACCCTTAACTGGATATTAATTTTCAGAGAAACATAATTTTAATCATCTACCTGATATGTACTGTTTTCAGTAGAATGCACAGAATCTGATTGGAATTAGCTAAAGAAATAACTTCTTATATTCTACTTTCAAATGGGTTTTTGTTAATATTTATATAGTAATCTAGTAGATATGTTTAGAAATATAATTATTTCCAAATGTTTGATTCTTAAATGATATTGCCACTTTATTAATGAAATTCAAACATTTCCTTTAGAATAATAGTGTTCAACTGATAATTGACAAGATAAATTTTGGTTTTTAAATGAATTAAATGGATATTATAAACCAATATTACCTCAATTTAGAAGTCAATTAATTTTAAAAACTTCATATTCTATAATCTCTTCACAGTAATAGGTCAATATCTACACTTACCTAAAGTGATGTAGAAAGTTTAAAAGACATTAAAATATTACAAGAATCCTACTAACAAGTTCCTAAATAGCTCTACAGTTTTTGTGCAATTATTAAAGTGAATTTCATGAGTCCTATGTCTTGCCTTGAAATATTGTTTTTATCAAATCTAAAACCCTCTTGATGCATATGCATTTCATGACTTATCAAGTTTTAAATATATATTTTAAAAGTCCCTCCTCACTATTCATAATTTATATGAACACATATATATGCATGTATATATATATTCAAAATACATGTATATATGTATACATACATATGTGTTTGTGTCTGTGTGTGTGTAGATGGATAGAAGGATAAGTATGTATTCATATGGCCAACTAATAATACTGAGTATTTAGACAATATGCAGCAATATATTATAATCAGGAATAAGAGATATTAATAATCAACAATATCCACTATCATACCATTATAAAGATTGAATAACAGCAGCCAAAATAGAAGAGTTTGTCCTTGACAAAATTTGTGTAATGCTCCATTAGAAGGTACCAGTAGTATCACATAATCTTTACCTTGCCAAGTATGAGAGAAACAAATAATACATGGAGTGACATAATATATACACATCATAAAATTTGGCTTTAGGAGAGAATATTCATTGAATAAACTTGGAAACTATGTTTGAAAGAAAGATGAGTTTAGTATTTGACATACTTCACTCATGCTATTATAAAATCCTGGTTAAAAGAATGTCCTGGAGCTATAGTATGTATACAAAATACAATCAGTAAAGTATTTTAAGGTATATATTAAAGAACATTTTTTAAGTGACTGGCATCTTTCAGTTCCAAAATCTAAATTAATTACATGATCTGTTATATATTACCCCACATTTTTAAAAAAATCCTGTTTGTAAATCATGTTTTTAATTTGAACTCAAAAACTGAATGTTCATATAATTGGTCAGTAGAGCAAAAATTTCCTTCAATGAGCTCAGTATTTAAGTTTTAATTATTAGCTGGCATAACTTCATTTTAACATCTACTTTGTCTTGAAATGAACAAATCAACCTTGCCTTTCCTATGGTTTAAGCCCCATTGGTTTTGATGGAAAACTTCGGCTTTCAAAACATGTACTCTGAAGCAAACCTTATATTTCTCTAGTCTTTAGAAAAAATAAGCAATCATAAATTAAGGGCAGAAACTGTGTCTTGGCAGTCTCCTTTTTCCTCCCTGTTCTGTCCAATATTTTATAGATCCTTGATGAATATTAAATCATGGTGATGACAAAATCCTAAGCTGTCTCATTCTTTAAATCAACAAACTATGAAATTTTATCATTTACACATGATATTAAAATAGCTGGAAAAAAGAAAACCTTTTATATTTCCTTGGGTCATTTTGAAAAAGCAAAACAATTGGTGTACATGACAGCCTCCCATCTATCTGTGTGTTTAATAAAGCCAAATGTGATGAAGACTAATGTACCATACTGATGTTTGCAGAATTTCATTAATGTATTTCTAAGACTATCATAACTCACTCACCTCTGTTGAGTTTATGAGCCATGGGTTTTGTGCCAGCACATAAAATCAGCTTGCCTAACACAATGCAGAGACTAATAATATCAAAGATGACACTTACTCACATTTTGAAACAAGGTGACTCATTTATTTCCCCCTCCCCAATGTAGTAGGACAATGGAGTCATTTAAATTAGCATTGAAATTAAGAACTTATTCAAAGTCACTAAGTGATGGTAACTTGTCTCTCATAAGAAAAGTCTGGTATTCTTTCATCTCAGAATTCAGAATGCTACAGCAAAGCAATAAAATTTATCAGTTTTATATTCATAAAAACCTTTTTATTATATAAATTATCATTGTCCATTCTTAGTGCTATATAGAATATTTTTAAATCCTCAAACAGCTTATAATGAATAGATATAGTTTCTCATCTATTTTACCCCAAATGAGACAAAATTTAAGGAAGGTATTCATCAACTATACAGAATTCATGTTTTGATTACTGCATTGAATCAAATAATAAGATCAGCTAAAGAATATTTTCATAAGCTGTCTATTCACTACCATCTTTGGTGATTCTATTAGGTTGGTTTGCTGTTCTCAGAAGAAAATAAAATCACCAAGTGTGTTTATAGCTATAAATCAGTTAAATGAAGAAGCAAACCAATCAACTAAAAATTCATGATCTGACTTCTGTATACTTCTTTGTTCTCTCATAATAGCCCTCTGCTCCCACCTGTTCCTAAACTCCTCATGCTCTTCTCCTGCCTCACTGGACTTTCTCTTTTGCTTCATTATGTCCAATTCATTCTCTCTCAGATAGAATGCCCTTTCCTTCCATTCTCTTTGGAAAGTGCAAATGCAGTTTTTGCATGGCTGCTTCTCTGTGATCTTACAAGTCTCAGGCTATTTTATTCTGATGTAGCTGGAGGAAATACTAGAATAAATATCCTTCAAATACTAGAATAAAGTCAGTGTTTTTTCATAGATTCTAGCCCAAATAGCATAGAATACTGGAAAAAATAATGTGGCAGCAGTTCAAGTCTTATTTTACTGCCTAAAAACTGTGTAACATTATAATCGTGTTAGTTACTGAATTGGTTAAAAATATTTTACAATGCCTATCAAACGCAGTGTTTATACTTACACCACCAAACGCAAATTTTTAGACAGTATCTAATATTAAATCTATGAATTTACGTAGATGTTCAATTTAGGATTTTATCCCCTTTCAGTATCCATAATGTTCTCCAAAGATGCTTACATTGCCAAAAGATGTGGTAGAACAGAGGATTCCACTCAAGTCTGTAGGCAAGCATTCCAGATACTTGCAAAATATAAAATCAAGTAACCATTTTCCTGAACTGTTTACATTTTAAATTTAAATGTATCCAATGATATATAAAACTGATTTAGATTTGCTGATAACTGTATTAAATCTATAATATTCTAACAAATGCACACATAAATAATATCTTTCTGTAATTATTTAACTCATAATCACCCAATAGAATATAATGAAGACAGCAGTATTAACAATGCAGTAAATTATTAGAAAACTAACTAGTATTCAAGAAAATGGGGAAAAGAAAATTTAAAAGCAGTAAGGCAGACAGTTTCATTAGACCTATATGTATGAGTCTCCCAAATTCTCTAGTGAAGAGATAATATAGTTAGTCTTTTACAAATTCTTTGGTTCCTATGTTCACCTTAGTTGTGAAGCTGTGCTGGGTATGCTTCAGCACAGTCCATTTGTGTTTATGTTTAAATAAACTTTTTCTCTTGCTGAAGATTCAAATTTAAGGAATTGATCTACTTTTTAACTGTGTGCACAACTCATAAACAAGTATCATAAGCAACGAAAACTACAAATTAAAATATATGAAATTGTGCTCGCTTCGGCAGCACATATACTAAAAAATATATGAAATTGACAGCACAATCATGGAAAGTAACACACAAAGAAAATAAATAAATAAAAATGGAAAAATATAGGCAACCCAACTCACAACTGAAGTACCGACTTTCTAACTATATTTCAAATTCTTAAAAATCAGTAGTGAAAGGAAAAAAAGCTGTGCCTTAGTTGGCAAAATAAATGAACAGATACCTAAAAGAGACAAAGTGGAAATATTTTTGGAATATGGAATATTCCAACATGGAAATATTCATAATTAAATGAAATATAATTTAATGTAATACTGATATAAATGTTTCTACTTGCTAATCACCTAAAAACCCATCAAGATTCACAGTGCAAAACATAGATGAAAGTGATGTGTAAACAGCAACCTTCATAAGGAAGGAGTTTGCATATCGAAAAAATTTTTGGAAGACAATTTGACAATATCTGAGAGTTTTAACCAAAAAATATTTTTGACTACCTTTTTTGTAAGAGACATTTTAGTTCAAGAAATTACATTAAAAAAAATAGTAAATGTTCCAAACCTCATGTGATTTATATGCCAGGCACGGGAGATAAGCAATAAAAAATTTAATGGGTCAAATGTATATTTCATCAGATGGCAATGTGCTCTAGATAAACATAAAGTAAGAAAAGGACTAGTAAAAGGGTTAAAGGGTTATCACAGGGAGGATGACATTTAATTAAGAATTTGGAAGGAATAAGCAAGCCATGTGGATATCTGGTGGGAAAGTCGGTATTTGAAGGAAGGCCCTGGGTAAAGACCTTGAATGTAGAGCCATCCATATTTTTTAAAGGAAAACCAAAACTTCCAGTGTGTCTTAGAAGAGAAAATAAATGGGAGAGTAATAGGAGAATAGTAGAGGGAAAAAAAATAAAAAACAGGGGAGGGAAGATAGATTAGGTACATCATTGTAACAATGGACATTTAGTCTGAGGTGAAAAGTCATTTTAAGGATCTAAAGTGTTAAGTGCCCATAATAGAGTTTAGGCTTGACCTAGTAGCTGACTCCTACTGAGAAAAACTACATGGATATAAGTACTAAAGTTCTATAAGACTAGTTAGGAGGCTACTGAAATAACCCGGATCAGAAATGGTGGCTGCTTGATATATATTTTTAATGTAGTGTCAACAATATATACTGATGGACTCACTGTGGAATATAAGAGGAGAGAGGTTGATGATAAAAAGACTTTTGGTACAAGCAACCAGGATAATGACACAGTCAGGCACTGCAATCAGACTTTGCAACGTGACAGTGCAATAGGGAATGTGGAGTTCACCCTGGAAGTTACAGGAAGCCTGTTGTACATCAAGAGGTGATATTGATTACATAGTTAAACACAGAACTGAGGAGGAAAGGTTCTGACTGATTTAGGAGCCATTGCATTTTAAACAATAGTTAAGCCATGAGAATGTATAAAATGATTAAAAACAATTGATAAAGAGAAGAGGTATCAGAACTAATCCTTGAGGCACTGAGTTATTAAATGTCAGAGATGAGGAGGAAAGATCAGACTGTGAAAAGTGACAAGTGGCATAAGAACTACAAGGGATGATGGTAACTTGGAGACAAACATTGAAAAGTTAATCAGTAATATTTCAAATATCTTTGGCAAAGGAGCAAATACAAAACAATGGAGCAGATATAGTGTTTGTTTGTTTTTTTTAAACAAAATGTCGCTGAAACAATTGGACATTCACATAGGAAAAAATAATTTATAAATATATACCCTTCACAAACATTAACTCAAAATAGATCATGGACATAAATCTAAAAGTCACAATTATAAAAAAACTTTAGAAGGTAACTTAGGAGAAAACTTAGATGACCTGAGATATGGTAATGAATTTTTAGATATAATACCAAAGATGTGAACCATGAAAGAAATAATTGATAAGCTAGATTTCATTAAAATTAAAACACTGTTACTCTGCAAAAGTCAATGTCAAGAGAATAAGATAAGCCACCTACTTAGGTTAAGTGAAAGAAGCCACTCTGAAAAGGCTACATACTCTGTGATTCTGACAATAAAGCACTCTGGAAAAGGCAAAATTATGGATACAGAAAAAGATCAGTGGTTGCAGAGGTTGTAGATAGAGAAGAGGAGTTCATGCTCTGCAGAATATTATAACAGTTGATACTTGTTGTTATACTTTTGTCCAAACCCAGAATGTAAAACACCAAGAGGGAAACATACAGACTTTGGGTGATGATGTTATGCCAATGTAGGACATTTGCCTGGTGGGGGATGTTGATAATGAGAGATGATATGCGTGTGAGGAGACAGACATATATAGCAAATTCTGTCCTTTCCCTTCAGTTTTTCTGTGAAACGTAAACTACTCTAAAAAAATCAAATAAATAAAGTTAAAAAAACACTTCTTTTTCCAATTTTTCTTAATAGGTAAGAACATAATTGTTCTATAAATTCTCCTCTTTTACTTCTGTATTGCATTATATATATTTGCCTTATAAAATGTTAACACATCATCATTTTGCTTGAAATGTGCCAGGAAAATAAAATCACTGCATTTGTTAAGATGATCTGTAGTCAGGGGTCTTTGATATTTTTACTATGGCTCTGTAAAACCTTAGATGATGGTTAGCATTTTTTAGCAATAAAGTAAATTTTAATTAAGGTACACACATTGTTTTTAGACATAATGCTACTGAACATTTAGTAGACTACAATATGGTGTAAGCATTACTTTTATATGCACCAAGAAGCCAAAAAAATGTTTACTCACTTTATTGTTGTAGTCTGGAACTGAACCGTAATATCTTCAAGAAGGTATGCCTGTACTTCATATTGTTACAATACAAATGGGGTAATTTTTAAGAAAATATTAATAACAAGATGATTTTGGTAATTGAAGAAACTTAGAGGAGCTCCAGATGATTAGATTGAAGTCGGAGAGTTTGAGGATTTGACAGATGGAAAAAAATTTTTTTAATGTTAACATGATCTTAAAAGTTGAAAAGTCTTCTCTGTGTCACAGATATTCCATTATGTCAAAATATTTAGTTAATCTAATTAAAAGCTCTATTACATACTATTGGCTGACTCAAATGTTTTCGAAAAAAGTAACCGGTTTCAATGTATCTTTAGTAATTCACAAAATTTCTGAGGTTTAATTTCACTGAATTTTAATTATAAACATATTTTATTCATTTTTCTTTTTAGATAAGGCCACAGTAACAAATAATCTCAACACTTCAATGTTTATGATTATGTGGTATTAATGTACTGTGGATTGGCAGTGACTATGCATTTGCTCTAAATGTGTCCTTTTTTGGAAAGCCTTCCTGGAGGCCAGTCTTTGATGGAAACTTAATATTCTTCTGGAATAGAGAAAAGAGCAAAAATAATGCTGGAAATACTAGTATGTTCTTAAGCATCTTCTCAGAAAAAGGGTATATCACTGTATTGGCCAAAGCATGTCACGTGTAGAATATACTGCACTGATAAGGTGAAAGTATAGATCCTATGGCATAAGTAGGTACAGCGTATTCTTGAGGGAGGAAGGCAAATGAGCAGCTAGCATGAAATGATTTGCTCCTACATTTAATTAGCTTATACATAGGATCATAGTGGGCCAACTCAGACTTGTCATATTGTGACAAACATATATAAAGCCTATGTTATTGATAAAGTCACTGAACTGCCTAACCAACTCTCCAACTAAATACCATTGTATAACTTGTGTATATCTACTGTGCCATTGATAGTTGGGTGTCTTGTAACTTGTGGCCTATAGTAGTTCTCAAAGAAAGTAAGCAATAATGACAAGACAAATATTTCCATTTGACAAATAATTTGGCTCATAATATTTAAAACAATATTTATTCAATCATAAGAATTTATCGAGTGGCCATCACATGACAGAAAAACGCTTCTGTATACTGGGAGAACGCTGCTGCTGCTGCTGCTGCTAAGTCACTGCAGTCGTGTCCGACTCTGTGCGACCCCACAGACGGCAGCCCACCAGGCTCCCCCGTCCCTGGGTTCTCCAGGCAAGAACACTGGAGTGGGCTGCCATTTCCTTCTCAGTGCATGAAAGTGAAAAATGAAAGTGAAGTCACTCAATCGTGTCCGACCCTTAGCGACCCCGTGGACTGCAGCCCACCAGGCTCCTCCGTTCATGGGATTTTCTAGGCAAAAGTACTGGAGTGGGGTGCCATTGGCTTCTCCGTACTAGGAGTATAGCAGATAGCAAAAAGAAAACAGTTATCTTCTAGAGATTGCATATTTCCATTGAATATTAAATTTGGAACAATTTATATTGACACGAGTGATTGACAATATTAATGATTTCCTTATTTTTATATAAAGAAGACACATTCTGCAATATGTATTCATCTGGAATGTTCTTTTCCTAGGTAGCAGATGGCCAATTGGATTGCTTCTGCCTTTTTCAGATCTTTGCTCCAAAATGATCTGTGAGCCTTTCCCTTATAACTCTAGTTAAAATTGTATTCCCGCAAGCTTTTCGTTTTGCAGTTGCTCCTCCTGCTGTTTTCTCTATAATAACACTGTTTGATATAAGATTTATTTTAGTTATCATTATCACCTGCCTTCCCAGGTAAAGTAGAAACTCTACAATGGAAAGAATCGTGCTTACTTCTGTACTACCAGAGAATAGAAAATGGCAGAGCAAAAGTACATGTACTTTCTTGTACACTTTTGTTGGAAATGCAAATTGATGCTGTTACTATGGACAACTATAGGAAGACTTCGCAAAAATATAAAAAACATAAGAAAGAAAGAAAGAATCTTATGATCCAGCAATCCTATTCTGGATGTATATCCATAAGAAATGAAATCACTATCTTAAAGAGATATATACCACCCCTTTTTTTTTGTATCATTATTCACAATAGCCATGACATGGAAACAACCTAAATATCTATCAACAGATGAATGGATAAAGAAGACGTGATGCATAAATACAATGGAATATTGTTCAGATTTTTATAGAAAAGAACATCCTGCAAATATGTGACAACCATGATGACCCTCAAGCTAATTTCTTGAAGTTACTGAAAGCTGAAAATGAACACTACATAAATGACTTGGGAAAGTAATATTAAGAAGTGAAGTTTTAGAGATAAGAAAAAAAAGGTCACAAGTATTATTTAGTATTTGTAATTCTTTCATTAGAATGCTTTACATGAATGTGATTTGAATTAATTTATTTTAAAATATTATGATTATTAAGTATGGTACCTTTATAGATGAACTTTTTAGATAAAATGTTTTCAGTTCATTGTATCATCAATATACTATAAAAATTGTTGCTAGAACATTTGGTCCTCAATCAACAGAGGGTAGGAAAACTTTGTCATATTTCAGTTTGAATTAGGAAATAAATTGAATTAATTTCTCTGTTATTAACCTTCCATACAAATTTACCGAGCTTTATTAGGTCTTGATGGGTAGCCATTAAAATAGAATATAATTAATAGCATCCTAATTATATCTCACTTATTTTCAGGATATAATCTTGTTCCTTCTATCCCACAGAGAGAAACTAAAATGACTTATTTTTATTTAGCAATTAAAAAATTAGAAAACAATGAAAATGAATAATTCCTGTGGGTTAATTAAGTGGTAGATATAACTTACTATATTTCACAAAATATATCAACACTTTTATATTTGTACTTTTTAATTATGGAAAACAAAAACAATGAAAACTATGTATATAAACACATATATACATATATATGTACATAAATCATATACATATATGTATGTATAAATTGTTTACAGAACAATTGCAATTTGGTTGCTAAAGCAGGCCTTTATTGCTCAAAGTGGCAATTTACATTAGTTTTAATCATTAAAATCAAATATATTATACTAATAAATGCTTCAGTAGCTTTGTAAACAGAGAAAGCACTTCTAACTAAGGAGATGGGGAAATTTTTCTCATTCTAATTTTGATTTGAGACAGACTTTACAGACTTAATGATTTGAATAAGATATATTTAAATTTTAGAAGGAATAAAGTTTTATGTAGAGAAGTGGAGCAAAGTGCAACACAAGGTGAGAAAATATAAAGATTATTTGAAAAGCAGTGATTATATTTCCTTGAAGGATGGTGAGGAAAGTTTTTTTTTTTCTTCCATAGCATCAGTTCAGTTCATTTCAGTCTGCTCAGTCATGTCCGACTCTTTGCAACTCCATTGACTGTAGCACTCCAGGCTTCCCTGTCAACCTCCAACACCTAGAGCTTGTTCAAACTCATGACCATCGAGTGAGTGATGCCATCCAACCATCTCATCCTCTGTCATCCCCTTCTCCTCCTACCTTCAATCATTCCCAGCTTCAGAGTCTTATCCAATGAGCCAGTTCTTCGCATTAGCTGGCCAAAGTATTGGAGTTTCAGGTTCAGCATCCGTCTTTCCAATATAGATTCAGAATTGAATTCCTTTAGGATTGACTGGTTTGATCTCCTTGCAGTCCAAGAGACTCTCAAGAGTCTTCTCCAACACCACAGTTCAAAGGCATCAATTCTTTGGTGCTCAGCTTTCTTTATGGTCCAACTCTCACATCCATACATGACTACTGGAAAAACCATAGTTTTGACTATACAGACCTTTGTAGCTAAAGTAATGTCTCTGCTTTTTAATATGCTATATAGGTTTGTCATAGCTTTTCTTCCAAGGAGCAAGTGTCTTAATTTCATGACTGTAGTCACTATCTGCAGTGCTTGTGGAGCCCAAGAAAACAAAGTCTGTCACTGTTTTCATTGTTTCCCCATCTGTCTTGAAGTGATGGGACCGGATGTCATGATCTTAGTTTTAAGCCAGCTTTTTCACTATCCTCTTTCACTTTCATCAAGAGGCTCTTTAGTTCCTCCTCATTTTTTTCCATAAGGATGGTGTCATCTGCATATCTGATGTTATTGATATTTCTCCTGGCAATCTTGATTCAAACTTGTGCTTCATCCAGTCTGGCATGCCACATGATGTACTCTGCATATAAGTTAAATAAGCAAGATGATAATATACAGTCTTGACGTACTCCTTTCCCAATTTGGAACCAGTCCATTCATTGTTCTATGTCCAGTTCTAACTGTTGCTTCTTGACCTGCATACAGATTTCTCAGGAGGCAGTTAAGATGGTCTGGTATGAAAGAATGAAGAGCCTGAGCCAAAGCGAAAACATGGCTCAGTTTGTGGCTGGTGATGAAAGTAAAATCCGATGCTATAAAGAACAATATCACATAGGAACCTGGAATGCTAGGTCCATGAATCAAGGTAAATTAGAAGTGATCAAACAGGAGAGGGCAAGAGTGAACACTGACATTTTAGGAATCAGTGAACTAAAATGAACTGGAATGGGCGAATTTAACTCAGATGACCATTATATCTACTACTGTGGGCAAGAATCCCTTAGAAGAAATGGAGTAGCTCTCGTGGCCAACAAAAAAGTCTTAAATGCCGTACTTGGGTGCAATCTCAAAAACAACAGAATGATCTCTGTTCGTTTCCAAAGCAAACCATTCAGTATCACAGTAATCCAAGTCTATGCCCCAACCACCAACGCTGAAGAAGCTGAACAGTTCTATGAAGACCTACTAGAACTAACACCAAAAATGATGTCCTTTCAAGAGTAACAGGCAAATTTGGCCTTGGAGTACAAAATGAAGCAGGGCAAAGGCTAACAGCTTTTAGCCAAAAGAGTGCACTGACATAGCAAACACCTTCTTCCAACAACACAAGAGAGGACTCTAACATGGACATCACCAGATGTTTTGATTTTGTTCTTTGCAGCCAAGATGGAGAAATTCTATACAGTTAGCAAAAACAAGACTGGGAGCTGACTGCAGCTCAGATCATGAACTCCTTATTGCAAAATCCAGACTTACAATGAAGAAGATACTACTTTAGGTTTGACCTAAATCAAATCCCTTATGATTATACAGTGGAAGTGACAAGTAGATTAGATCTGATAGCTAGAGTGCCTGTAAAAACTATGGACAGGTTTTCCTAACATTGTACAGAAGGCAGTGATCAAAACCATCCCCAAGAAGAATAAATGCAAAAAGACAAAATGGTTGTTTGAGGAGGACTTACAAATAGTTGAGATAAGAAGAGAAGCAAAAGGAGAAAATGAAAGACATATCCTTTTGAATGGAGGCACAGATATGTAAATGGGTGGAACCCAGAGGGAAGCAGATTACAATTGTAAAACTACAGCATATGACCAGTCCATCCTAAAGGAGATCAGTCCTGAATATTCATTGGAAGGACTGATACTGAAGCTGAAACTCCAATACTTTGGCCACCTGATGCAAAGAACTCACTCATTTGAAAAGACCCTGATGCTGGGAAATTTGAAGGCAGGAGAAGGGGACGATGGAGGATGAGATGGTTGGATGACATCACCAACTCAATGGACATGAGTTTGAGTATATTCTGGGAGTTGGTGATGGACAGGGAAGCCTGATGTGCTGCAGTCCATGGGGTCACAAAGAGTAGAACATGACTGAGTGATTGAACTGAGCTGCAGTGAACTGATGGGCAAAGCTGTGAACAAATGGAAGAAGAATGCAAGAAATCTGGAGAAGTCAGAAGGGATGAGATTGTGAATGGGACTTACTTGGAGGTTAATGGAGAGCCATAAAAAAATAGGAAAAAAGGAAGAGCACTGAATTTTTTTCAGATTTATATTTTATAAATAACATTGTGATGACCAACCAGATAATCCTATTGTCAGAATCAAACCTGAACTATCAAGTTAAACCTTTTTTGGTGGGGAGGGAAGGGGGTCTCTCTTGTTAATCTCTCTTTTTTATACAATCTTTATATTTTGTGAAAAATAATTATATTTTTGAAAATAAAAAAATAGTGACAAGAGTGGCATTGTTTTACATTTTCATTTTTAAACTAACCTTTATTGGAGTATATTTGCTTTTACAGTGTTGTATTAATTTTTGCTGAACAGCAAAGTGAATCAGCCATATATACTCTTGAGAATCCCTTGGACAGCATGGAGATCAAACCAGTCAATCCCAAAGGAAATTAACCCTGTGTATTCATTGGAAAAATGGTACAGCTTCCCTGGTGGCTCAGTCAGTAAGGACACCTGAAATAATGCAGGAGATCTGGGTTCGGTCCCTGGGTTGAGAAGATCCCCTGGAAAAGGAATGGCAACCCACTCCAGTATTCTTGCCTGGGAGATCCCATGGACTGAGGAGCCTGGCGGGCTACATACAGTCCATGGGGTTCCAAGAGTTGGACATGACTGAGCAACTACACCACATCACAGGAAGGACGGATGCTGAATCTGGAGATTTGGCCACCTGATATGAAGAGGTGACTTATTGGAAAAGACACTCATCTGGGAAAGATTAAGGGCAGGAGGAGGGGATGGCAACAGAGGATGAGGTAGTTGGATGGCATTATCAACTCAGTGGACGTGAGTTTGAGAAAACTCCCTGATGTAGTGAAGGACAGGGAAGCTTGGTGTGCTATAGTCTGTGGAGTTGCAAAGAGTCAGACACGACTTAGTGACAGAACGCCTCTCTCTCATATATATGTGTGTGTGTATATATATATATGTGTGTGTATATATATCCCCTCTTTTTAAGATTTCATTCCCGTTTGGGTCACCACAGAACACCTTGTAGAGCCGCCTGTGCTATACAGTAGGTTCTCATTAATTATCTGTTTCACACATCACAGGGTATATATGTCAATCTCAGTCTATCAATTCAATAAATGAAGAAATAAAACTAAACTATTGTATGGAGAAGATGCAGTTGGATCCAGGAATATTTGTCAAGTGGTAGGGATGCAGTATGGTGGCTTGCTAAATGATGTGTGTAAAAAATGATGACAGAAAGTTATTTACAGACTGGCTAAAATGAGGGCACCTTCACTAAAAGATACAGAGCAAGGCTAGGAACCTGAGTGCTTCCTGCAGGTTTCAGAGCCCAGCCATCTCATTTGTTAGGACCAGTGGCCACTCCCCAATGATTCCTCTTCTATCTCAATCTACCTTTTCTTTTCTTTCTACTTCAGTGATTTAGTTCCTGTTTTGCTTTCAAACTTGGTTAAATAAATATCTAAGACATGTTTATATCATATTTGATTCAGCCTCTCCGTGTGTGTGTGTGTGTGTGTGTGTGTGTGTGTGTGTGTGTTAAGGCAGAGTGGTGGGTGGAGGTGTGAGTTCAGTTCAATGTATTGACTGGAATTACCATACAACAAAAAAGTGCAAATGGTCTATGAAATTTTACTTAAAAATCATGAAATACAAAAATCAGGGAAAGAGAAATGATTCACCATTAGGTCTAAAATATTTCTGATCTGATCTGATAGTTGGAAGAAATATGGAAAGTATATGGGGGAAATGTCATTTCATTACTGTATATTTTTATGAAATACCAGCAACTTTTAATTTAAAATGCCATCAAACTTGTAGTACTTGGAGCTTCTCCAAGTTAACACTAAAATCCCTATGGAAGCAAAGAAAAATAGTCACAACATTCATGAAGTTAAAGACATTGTATATCCTGGATCAAGTTCTAACAATATACTCTAACTGTAATTTTAATAAGGTTGGTTAAATTACAGTTTTTCTTCAACTCATTTCATAACTGAGCTTTCAGTTTTGAAACTGGCCTTCTGATTTCTCTCCCAGGGGAAGTAACTGCTTCCGTATCTCTGCTTCTGTAGAGAAGCTTTGTATTTCCCATACCATTTACTTAATTCTGCTTTCAATGGAGTAAGCTTGGTTAGTGTCTGTCTCACTAATGAACACCTTGAAGTTGAGGAAGCATGCATTGTCTGTGTATTTTCTGCACTATTCCTTATGAGTACTGCACTTGAAAATTATTGTTCAATTATTGAATGAAGTTTTGTTATCAGAATGACATAATAGAGAGCAATTAAATTATGTTTTGTTGCATGTTGCCTTAGTGATTTGGGAGCTACTTCATCTAACAGAATGAAATAAAATATGCATGATTTTAAACTGCATCATTGTTAACTTGATGGTTCATTATCCTGACATTTATAAGTCAGTGTTTATAAATGTTTTTACATAGTTATCTTAGCTTGTAGCTTATTACATGCTATTTCCCCATAGCTTTGAAGAAGGGTGCATTTTTCTCTAAATTTAATGCAGAGAAAGGAAATAAAATATTTTAAAAATTGCTTTAAGCCTAATTATGACAAGTCCAGAGTATAGCATTGTATACATAACTAATTAACTAAATACATTATCTAGTATTCATTATTAGTTCTGGTGGAAAAAGACAGTCAGTGTGAACAGGACTGAAGACATTCACTGTCATGGAATAATATTTATCTCAAACTCTCTATAAATATCTTGAATTATCTGCCATAAAATGTATTCATATTTTGTAGAATTTTAAAATAAGTTTTAATCCAGAGTTTAATATAAATTTTTAGATAATATATTGATCAGTGAACCAGTGAAGTCGCTCAGTCGTGTCCAACTCTTTGAGACCCCATGGACTGTAGCCTACTAGGCTCCTCCATCCATGGAATTTTCCAGGCAAGAGCACTGGAGTGGGTTGACATTTTCTTCTCTAGGGGATCTTCCCGACCCAGGGATCGAGCCCTGGTCTCCCGCATTATAGGCAGATGCTTTACTGCCTGAGCTACCAGGGAAGCCCAATATATTGATAAATGCCTCTATCAAATATTTGATATATACCTCATATCTCAGGAGTCCTATCTAAAAGGGAAATATATAAAAGTATCAATATATTGCCGGAGCCGTTATGGGAGGTCCCGCCCGTGACGAGGTCATGAAGAAAATACCGGGCAGGTAAGGCCGTCCGGGACCCCATCCATGACGAGGTCACGAGGAAAAAACCTGACAGGCAAGGCCGTCTAGGATAAGAGACCCTCCAGGTTGACCTCGGCCTCTACCCCACCCTGTATCCTCCCCCCTTTTCTGCTGTTGTTCTTGTTTGCCCTGCTGCAGTTTCTTGTGTTGCCTGCCGAGAGCTCTCCTGCTCCTCTTTCACTGAATAAAGACCAACTTAAAACCCTAATTAATAAATCTCCTAGACGCTGGTACCCTATGAAGGGGCCAGGGATGAAGAAAATGCTTTAATTCAAACCCTTTTGCTGGCATTCTGGCTTGTTTGATAAATGTGTGCTCTCATTGCAAAAAATGCTCATGATTGTTCTAAACATCCTAAGCACAGTAAGCTAATAAAAGAAACTATTAAGCATAGGCCCCTACGTGGGGTGAGAAAAGCTCCACAAATATAATAGCCACTAATGTGCCTAATAGAAAATACTTTAGATAGAGATTAGCTGGCGACTTCTTGCAGGTAGTTAACTTTTAGACTAAGAGCCTGTTTTGTGCCATATCTGCTGTTTTTGCAGTCCTTCACATTTCTGTTCTGTAAAAATGTAATCCTATCTAGTTCCCATGGAGATGACGCCTATTAGAAAGAAAATAGATTAATTACAAGAAAAACAGGGTCGGCTACTGAAGTTGCTTAAGTCACACCAGGTGCAAGCCATAAAATGTTAGCAGGCCTGAAGGCCAAATGATAAGAAAGACTCTTGTGAACGAAAGTATCTGGGTGACATCCAGTTTCTGTTGAAGGTCAAATTGCTGTAATGTTTTGAGATGACCTGTGTGTAAGCAAAGTGCACTTCCCCCAAAGATGTTAAGGGTATAAAGGGGCCTTGCAAAAATAAACTTCAGACTCAGCCCCAAGCTTTGTCTCACTCTCTCTCTCATTCGCCGACGCCGTTCATCCTGAGGGTTCCCCTGGATCCTGCTGGGGCTGGACCCTGGCAATATATATTTTAACCAATAAATTTACTAGTCAATGATAAACCTAAATATACATTTTAACATTACAAATGTTTAAGAACTAAACTGTGAATGTTTTTTCTATGAAGGTATTTTTCTATACCTACATTGATATTGTTTTCGATATTCATAGATATATTTACAAATATGCAAATAGTGATAGGTATATAATTATTCATCTAAAAGTATCAAAATCATGATTTTCTTATAAGTACATAATTGTTATATAATTAATAGTTATATGTATATAGTTGTTAATTTAAAGTTAGAAAAATTATAATTTTAACTCGGCTATTTTGAGTAATTATAAATGTAACACAATATTACATTTTAAGCTTTTTAAATTTAGTAAGTAGTTCCAGTATTCTTTTTTTTTTTTTTTCTAGTTCCAGTATTCTTGCCAGGAATATCCCATGGATGGAGGAGCCCGGTAGACTACAGTCCATGGGGTCGCAAAGAGTTGGACACGACTGAGTGACTTCACATCACGTTTAATATGATTATATTATAATAGATATTTTACCTGAGTTAGTATGATGTCAAAATATCATGATTATTCCATTGATCTATAATATAAATTCAATAAGAGACTGTGGATGTAGAAGCAAAAGTAATAATTTCTATGACAATATTTAAATTTGCACGTTACTTCTTCACTTAAAAAACAAAAGCTTATACAACTATACCTTTCTTCATAATTCCCATTATATAAGCCTTAGAAAAGGAGGGAAAACATATGACTGTCTACTCTGAGCAAAGGAATTTTACATATGCTATCTAATTTAATTAGTTTCATAGCTTTCTATTAGGAAATTTTACAGAATTTCTTTACTGGGCACATTTTGGATCTTACCATTGAAGTCAAACAATTGGATTATGTAACATAGAACTGTGCTAAACTCCACTAAGAATGTGGTAGAGTTTTCGTTAATCTCTGTAGAGTTTATGCTTCACTAAATTATTTAAATAACACAAAATATTTAAAAAATGAACTCTTTCTACCTTTGATGAATGACTGATAAGTTTACTCCATGTCAGGTCTGTCATTGATTTACTCAAAGTGATGTGCATCCACATTTGCCAATACTAAATGCATGTATTAAATTATTTGTTAAAAGCGACTAGAAAAAGAGAGGGGGGAAAAGCACTTATTTGATCATTTTAATATTTCTTCAAATATTCTTCTTAAACCTGCATCCATGGATATTGATCATGTGCCTTCCTAACCAAGCTTGCTTGATTTGTAATTATTCCTCTTATTTGTGTTATTTTTTTCAGTAGGATTGAAATTTTTCTGCAAAACCCTGGTTAATTTATCTGTGCCTCAGGGCCCTTCATTTACTTTTTATGTCACTCATCAAAATGTGATTTGTCTTATAATATCCTACCACTATGATCTTTGCCTATAAGAACTGAGTTATTCAGAGATGGTTTCTTTTTATATGGTAATAAGTATGTGGTAGACATACAATAAAAGACAGCATTTTGAAGGACTTCCCAGGTACCAAGTACTTCTTCATATTTTCAGACCACTTGTTGGCTTTTGTGTCATATTTATGGGTTTTAAATGCTGGTTCCCAGAAGCATAACCATCTTACAACTTATATCCAAGGCCTAAATTTGTCTCAAACATCCTTGACAATGTTTTGATTCCATTGGTCTCTTTTTAGAAAAAAGTAGTTAAAAGGTTAACTTCACTATCTGAGATAATACATTTGTTCTGCAACCTGTAATGATGAGCTTGTCAAAGTACTCGACATAGCCTGTATGCGAAAGCTACATTAATTTTTGGAATTTCAAATAACTGATTAATTTGAATTAAAGTGAATTTATTTAAAAACAGCTGTTAGTCATAAAATAAGCCAAAAGCAGCTCAAAATAGGAAGATAAGGAACTGAGTACTACAATAAGCTTATATTTTTTTTATTACTTCATGCTTTTAAATATCACATTTTACTATTATATTACAGGGCTTCCCTCATAGCTCAGTTGGTAAAGAATCCACCTGCAATGCAGGAAACCCCTATTTGATCCCTGGGTCGGGAAGATCTGCTGGAGAAGGGATATATTACACATTCCAGCATTCTTGGACTTCTCATGTGGCTCAGCTGGTAAAGAATCTGCCTGCAATACAGGAGGCCTGGGTTCAAGCCCTGGGTTGGGAAGATCCCCTGGAGAAGGGAAAGGCTACCCACTCCAGTATTCTAGCCTGGAGAATTCCAAGGACTATACAGTCCATGGGGTTGCAAACAGTCAGACACGACTGAGTGACTTTCACTTTCATTATATTAACAATGTTTAAAATTTTATATTGATATCATTTTATTTTTAATCAATTAAGAGTATAATGTAAATATGAAACTCTTTCATTTGAATTTAGCAAATAATAAAAGAGTATAGCTTTATTATTATCAATATTTTACTATGACTATAGTTACAAATTTTTAACAAATTTCTGAAAATGAGAAGATACTATGACCAAGGAATTTTTTCCTCCTTGTACAAGTGGTATTAAATTTCAATAAAAGTTTCCAAAATTGATAATAATTAAAAACAAATGACTACCTTATTCATCCTGTACTATTTTTTTTTAAACTGATCCAGTTGTAACAATTCACATTGTATGACAGATATCCTAAATTTTAAAGCAATATGTCCTTAATAGTGATTAGTAGCTAAATCAAACAATTTTAGTGCCATTGTTTTGGTATTTTTGAAAAAACCTTACCAAACAAAGAGAGTTTATTTTTTTTCAGAAGCAAAACAACAGTAAAATGACACATTTCAATTTGAGAGTTGTATACTTTAAAGTGGTGTTTTGTCCTGTTTGATATGTTTATATTAAATGGAAGAGAATATTTGTCAGTCCATGTATCCAACATTTTTCAAGAAAAATGAGGTATTTTAGTTAATTCATTTCTGCTGTGATTCATACCTATTTTCCCATCATTTCCAAAGTTTCCAAGAAATGTCAAGTAATTTTGCAACACAATTATTTTGAGAAATTTAAATCAAGAAAATATTATTCACACAGCATGTATATAAAAAATAAAGTGATTACACTTCAAAAAGTCAATGAGAAACTTGAAAATCCAATTTACCTCAACACCCATTCCTAGCACCCACAACTACTGCAAACATTTCTTTTCTTTTGACAAAAAGTCTCCCTTGATTGTTCTTCTGTTGTCATGGTTTTTGCCATCTGGAATGCCACCGTATAAACCTGTGGCTTCATGCTTTTTGAAAACCTCTGATTCTGAAGTAGAACTTAATAAAGATTCACCTAGAGGAAAAGCAGATGATCCCACCCTTATGGCAGAAAGAGAAAAACTAAAGAGCCTCTTGAGGAAAGTGAAAGAGGAGAGTGAAAAATTTGGCTTAAAACTCAACATTCAGAAAACTAAGATAATGGCATCTGGTGCCACCATTTTATGGCAAATAGATGGGGAAACAGTGGAAACAGTGACAGACTTTATTTTTTTTGGCGGGGGGGAGCTCCAAAATCCCTGCAGAAGTGACTGCAGCCATGAAATTAAAAGACACTTGCTCCTTGGAAGAAAAGTGTGGCCAATCTAGACAGCATATTAAAAGGCAGAGACATTACTTTACCAACAAAGGTCTATCTAATCAAAGCCATGGTTTTTCCAGTAGTCATATATGGGTATGAAAGTTGGACTATAAAGAGCTGAGCACCGAAAAATTGATGCTTTTAAACTGTGGTGTTGGAGAAGACTCTTGAGAATTCCTTGGACTGCAAGGAGATCCAACCAATCTATCCTAAAGGAAATCAGTCCTGAATATTCGTTGGAAGGACTGATGCTGAAGCTGAAACTCCAATACTTTCGCCACCTGATATGAAGAAACAACTCATTTGAAAGACCCTGATGCTGGGAAAGATTGAAGGTCGGAGGAGAAGGGGACGAAAGAGGGCGAGATGGTTGGATGGCATCACCAACTCAATGGGCATGAGTTTGAGTAAACTCCTGGAGTTGGTGATTGACAGGGAGGCCTGGTGTGCTGCAGTCCATGGGGTCACAAAGAGTCAGACACGACTGAGCAACTGAACTGAACTGAATTAAACTAGAGGAGAAGCAAGGTTGGCCAACATCTTCAGTCTTTGCAGTCAGTAGTTAGTTTCCAGCTTGCACCTCTCTGTTCTCTGCTCCAGACTTTGAATTCCCTTCTCCAATCTGGTTTATCTTTCTGCATGGTACTTCCCATATCTCTATATTGCATCCGGTATAGGAAAATACAACTACATAATCAACAATTATAAAATAAATAACTGCCAAACGTGATGCACTGTTCCAAACTTGTGGGATACAGTAAAAGGACCAAATAAAATTCCTACCCCATTGAGTTTACATTCTTGTCATAGATGAATTTAATTACACATTCAATTACAATGTATTGAAAAGCTTACTAAGATACATGGTTACAGATTATTTTAAAACATTTTTTAAAATCTACCAATATGTAAGCAATAGATAGAGCATGTACTATAAACAGATATATTAGAAACATATTTAATTGCATGTAAAAAGTTGATAATATACTGGTCAGATGATAAAATGTAATAAAATACTGAGATATTTTTACATTTGGAGACTCTAGACTAAAATGTTATGCTTGAATCCAAGCTCTGCTACTAATTGGTTCTTGAGACAATTTACTTAACCCTCATTAATGGTCATAATATTGAAAACAATAATGAGAATGGTAAGAGTAATAGTATTTAACTTGTAGAACTACTGTGAAGATTAAATGGCATAACAAGTTTTGCATACTGTCTGACACAGAACATATGCTCAATAAATACATAATAATTTTTATATCATAATGAGTTGAAAGAATAAATAAAATGAGTCGTGTGAAAATGAAATATTGATTCCAAACATGGTGGAAATATAAAATTTTACTGATATACTATGTTTAAATTTTATCAAATACCAAGAAAGTTTGACGGTGAGTTACCTGAAAGTTTAGTGTTTGACTTTCAGGTACCTGATGCTAAATTATAGTATATTATGAATTTTATGAGATAACTGTGAAAAAGTAGGGGAATGAAAAATATTAGTGTCAGAAACTTAAAATAAGAAAAGAAAAGGAATTTCCATATTGCCAAATATTAGACTTATTAAAATAGACTACATGTTCATGTTATCATTTTTTATTCCTCTCTGAACTTCAGACTCTGCATGGAAATGTCAACTCATTCAGTTGAATTGATGATCGAGGCTTACAATGAGGTGAACTACTCAGAACATCAAGTAAAATGCCTGCCTCATAATAGACACACTATAAACTTCATATCTACTCTCATTAATTCTTTATTGCATCTTGTTGATGGCAGAGGTAGGAGGGATGAGAAAGAATGATTGGAACAAAAAACAGGCTTCTCAGGGTCACCTGAATTGCTTTCTCAATATATCACTCCATTGCCAATATCGAAAATGCTTTTTTCTATAAGCAAAAAATTAGTTTCCCACTCTAAGACAAAAGTCATAAATTTTGTTATTTTATAAAGTTAAAAACAGAGAGAGAGAGGAGAGGCAGAAAAAATAAGATATCAACTTAATGTCAGAAAATATAATCACTGATACAACCATTCACCAGCCAATATATTCCAAAGTAAATCCCAGAATAGAATGCCTCATTTGTCTGGAGACACTGAGTTATTTGTTATTTTCTGACAAACAATGAAATTTCCTGGAACTGAGGAAGTATCATAAATTTTTTATTACTATAGATATATAAATGTTACTTATCTCAAAATATTGTCAGAACTTATAAATATGCTATTTTCTTTGCATTTCTCTACCTTACAAATGATCAATTCATATAATGTACTACTGATATGTTAGGATATTGTTGACGTTTGACAAATACTATACAGCAGAAAAAGATTAACTTAAGGGCTTATATTTTTAAAAATTTCTTTTCTAAAGATTTTTTTTAAAATCTTTAAATTTTAAGAAACAATCTGTGTTTCACCAACTAGAATTCATCACATTTACTGAAGGCCTAGAATATGTTTGTGATTATTTTACACAGTCTTCATGACAACCCTTTGAGACATATGCCATCCCCATTTCATAGATGAGGACATACATTTAGAGCTAATGTAAGATAGATAGATACATATATATATATATAAAACCGGGGACTTCCCTGACAATCCAGTGGTTAAGATCCCTTGCTTCCAATGCAGGGAGTATAGGTTTGATCCTTGCTTGAAGAACTGAGATTCCACATGCTACACGGTGTGGAAAAAAAAAAAAAAAGTATATAATTCTTTAAAAGTTATTTGCTTTTTTATAATGAAATGGGTTTCCCTTGTGTCTCAGCTAATAAAGAATCTGCATGCAATGTGAGAGACCTGGGTTTGATCCCTGGGTTGGGAAGATTTCCTGGAGAAGGGAAAGGCTACCCACTCCAGTATTCTGGCTTGGAAAATTCCATGGTCTGTATAGTCCATGGGGTCACAAACAGTCAGACATGATTGAGCAACTTTCACTTTCACTTTATATTGAAAATATACACTAATAAAAAATGAGATCATAAGAAGAGAGGTGGCGAATGGGTCACTTCTAGTGCAGCAGACTGCTATAGAAAAATAAGAGTTAATGCTTACTTTGTGAAATCCATTGGCATAAAAGCAAAATAAAGACCAAAAAGTCAAATTAACTAAATGTATCAGGATGCTTTTACTTGCAATTAATATAAATACTAACCAAAATTGCACATAAAACAGAAGGGAGATAGGTGCTACTAACTCTTAGTAATTCATTCAGAACCTCTTGGCTTCCTATATTTCCTTCTTGCCAGTCCTGGAGTCTCTTCTCTCTTCCACAGGCTTGTTCAGTTCAGTTCAGTTCAGTCACTCAGTCGTGTCTGACTCTTTACAACCCCATGAATCGCAGCACGCCAGCCCTCCCTGTCCATCACCAACTCCCGGAGTTTACTGAAACTCATGTCCATCCAATCGATGATGCCATCCAGCCATCTCATCCTCTGTTGCCCGCTTCTCCTCCTGCCCCCAGTCCCTCCCAGCATCAGGGTCTTTTCCAATGAGTCAACTCTTTGCATGAGGTGGCCAAAGTATTGGAGTTTCAGCTTCAGCATCAGTCCTTCCAATGAACACCCAGGACTGATCTCCTATAGAATGGACTGGTTGGATTGTTATATCATGATAAAAATGGCTACATCACCTGCAGGCCACCCTTACTTACATGACTGCATCCAAAGGAAGGGGAATGTCTCTCTACACATTTTTTCAGTTATAGTGGAAACCCTATATAGTGGAATTCCATAGGACCTATATAGTGGAATTCCATAGGTCCAACCAACCTAACACCCTTGATATGTCTTTGACCAGAACTGGGTCAAATTGCCCATTCCTTAAACCTATTTCTGGAAAAGGGGAATAAGATTGTCATAGTTGAGTTCAACCATCAATCATATCCTGGGACTAGGAAGGAGCCCATCTTCCCCAGACACAGCACCTTCATATTTCTAAACTATATCTAAATTATTTAGCAAGAAATAAAGAGAAAATAATGGTTTCTGAATAGGCAATTAACTGTGTCTGCCAATTTAGGTATTATTTTCTTAGAGACAGGATCTGACCTTGAGTTGAGAAGTTTCTGGTTTTAGTCTGTTACAAGCTGACTAGGTTCAGAGAGTAGTACATTTGCTCTACCTTAGGTTGTGCCATATATATTTTAATCTACATGAATAATGCTACTGGGCTTTCTTGTATCACCTAGGTGGCTGTGGTGCATCTAGGTACCATATCTTATAATGATTTTTCTAGAGATGTTGTATAAAATACCATTATATCCCCCCAAATCGATACTGTGTATTGCACTTTGAGTGCCACAATTCAATAACCCTTTAATATTACAAAGTTGTGTATTAAATGAAATGTGCCACAAAATGAGATAATCCCTTAATAAATTTTCTAATTTAATTCCTATAACAGCCTTATGAGAAAGGTAATTGAATTTTCCCCACTTACAGATGAGGAAATTGAGTGCTTTACAGTTTAAGTATTTTTTCCAGTATTGCAGTTAATAAGGAATAGAGATAAGGCTGCACCTTGTAAATATCAATTACACTATCAAATCATCACTGTCAAATCATTGTTGTTAAATGCCACTCTAGCATATGAAAGAAATATAAGTAGGGAGAAACAGGAGTAATCAGTAGGTCAGATGAATAAGAACTAGAATATAAAGTAAGAATTTTGGCCATAAAAATAAGAAATAACTAGAAAATAATGCAGACCTGAAAATACAAGGTATGATCCTGTAAGCCATATTAGCACTAATTATGAGAATGTTGATTTTTATAAATGCTGAGTCCAGAAGTAGACAATGAGAAATGAGTCCAGAAGTAGGCGATGCTATCTTCAATCCAAATGTAATCATAAATAATATAAGCAAAATATTTATGATCTCGCTATCCTTTGTATTCTGTGTGATTGCAGTAGAAGCAGTGATAGCAAGAGTGAAAGCATTTGCAAGGTTTTTCAAAAAATAATGAATACAATGTATTAGCAAGGAGAGATAAGGTGATGTTAAACCATGTTATATCAGTGTGTTTTCAGATTCAGATTATTTTAAACCACTTTTGAAAAGGCTGTTGATGCAAACTCAGTCTTTTAAGGAATGGTGTCTTTTAGAAGCATTGCTTTTGAGGCCTTGTCTTGGAATCTTTTCTTTGTCATGTCCTAGCACATTACATTAGGACAAGTTAGGCCCTTGCAATTTCAATTATCAGTTTATCTTTGTCATTTTGAGGCTGAGGATAGAGAATATATGCCAGTCCTGTAGCCAGCTTGCTGCTTGGCACAGACCAGGGATGATTTCTCCAAAACTGGAAGAAGAGCTATGGAAAAGATACTTACATTTCCATTGGTGCTTACTTTCTTTTGTCTTTTATCTTCCTCCGTGTGTAACTTGCATTCAAAAATTTTTGTGACCTACACCTCCTAGGCAACTATTAATTCATTAACTTAAAGAAACTCCTTTAAACAAAATATCGTTCCTTAATATAGAGAAATACTTGTATATAATTTCTTCAAAAAAGTCGCAGTCAACACATGCACAGCACAGAGAGTTATGCATTAGGGAATAAGAAAATATAGAATAAGCTCTTCTTTCAGAGTGCTAATTGGTAGCAAGATGGCAGATAATGGCACTAGTTCTTCCAGGCAGTAAAAAAGTCTTATCCATATATTTATTAAATTACCTGTCTTATTCTATGTGATTGTGAGTTTACACTGCTGGCCACATTATTTGGTAAGAATTGTTTTTAGTTTCAAGTATACTTTAAAGTTTAATATTAAAATATAAACATAAAGTATATTTCAAGTGAGTTTCCACAAACTTTCAATGTTGTGTAGTATTAATAGAAAATTGAATATTGGAAAAGAGAAAGCTCTAAAATATGAACTCTGATTTTTATTTTTATTTTATGAAGTAAAAGTGTTAAATGGGGGTAAAACAAAGAGCTGCATTTCAAATAAATGTACTGTACAATCTACTATGCAAACTTCCAACTAAAGAATGTGAAAGTCATAATCTCAGTGTAAGAACCTTTTAAATGATAACACTTTAAGTACATGAAGAATTTACTATGTTATCATTAGTTTTTTCATATAACTGCATTAAAAACACACACACACACACACATCAGCAGCAGCTCTTGGGTCTTACTATTCCAAAAGACTAAGGTATATACTACACACACACACACATATATATATATACACTAAATGAATATGATTTTTTAATTTAAATCTTAGCAATTTTTCAAAAATAAAGATTTAAAATTTAAAAATGAAGCAAAATAATGTTGAGATTAAAAATACTAGTTTTATGAAGTGCATTGTTAAATCTAAGAGATTCAATAATTTCCTTATTGTACAATATCTGCTTCTGTAATCTGGAAACACCAGATTGCATCACTATCAAAATAACAGTAGCCTCAGGTATTTCCCAGTGGTCCACTGATTAGGATTTGGTGTTTTCACTGCCGTGGGCCTGGGATTCAATCCCTAGTTGGGGAACTAAGATTCCTCAAGCTGCCAGGTGTGGGAAAAAAAAAAAAATGACAATTGTCTAAATTTGGAAGCAATAGCTTCTCCACATTATGCTTTAAGAATGCAAAGAAAATAAACATTAGAGTTCAACTGATCTGTATTTCAAGCATTGCAGTGTTGGGTAAAATCAGTGAATTGACCCCATTGTACTTTGTACTGCATAACTGAAGAAGTTGGCATGACCATAATAAGAATCAGACTCAAAGATCTATTTTAATTAAAAAAGAAAGTGAATTACAGTTATATTTATATGACTCACTTTATGGAATTGGCTCTCATGATTATGGAACCCAGGAGATTCAAAACCTGCAGTGTGGGCTGGCAGGCTGGTGGTGCAGGAGACCCAGTGTTCCGGTTCCACACTGAAGGGAATCTGCTGGAGAATCCCCTCTTGCTCAGAAAAGCCAGTCATTTTCTTTTCCTCAAGCTAATTGAATGGGGCTCACTCATATTATGGAAAGCAATCTGCTTTACTCAGTGTTTTAAATATGGATCTCATCCAAAGACGTTCTCCAATTCGACACATGAGACTGACCATTATACAAGATAAAGATTTCAAGTGGAGGTCAGTAAGACAGTCGTGCTTTATCAACATATTAACACTGTAATTAAATGGAGTTTAATTTCTTGCAATTATATATTTGCATAAAAATATATTTATTTAGTTACTTTTCTTCAAATATATTTCATGATATGGCTCATGATTTAGCTTTATTTTCACACTCACATTGCTAACAGAGAATGAAAGAATAAAGGCAAACAGGTGGAAATGTGAATTTACCAGCAGCTATTTTTTATTCAAAAATGGGTTCATGGCTGATTCATATCAATGTATGACAAAACCCACTGAAATGTTGTGAATTAATTAGCCTCCAACTAATAAAAAATTAAAAAAAAAATGGGTTCAGGAAATGTTGGAGTTATTGGTTAAAACAAAATTTAGGTCTTATGGTAGATTTCATATTCATCTTATTTAAATAACCTTAAGAATAATTTTTAAATAGCTATTTAATCCTTGTGTGTTCAGCATTAGATTAAATGTAGAGAAAACACTACATATTTTAAAACTAGATTAAAAAAGTTTAGACAATATAAAACAATAGTATTTCAAGGCATTATAATAATGTGGGTTAGTTAAAATTGTGAAAGAATGATCAGTCTGGAAAGAGTACAGTCAAGAAACAGTATCAAACCTATGAACAGTGAAAGAAACTACACAATAAACATGAAATTCATGGTACTGATGGGACTACTGAATTTTACATCCTTGCCAAGTCATAAATAATAAAAAATTAGAGACAGATTGATCTTTTCCATCCTTCACCAGTGCAGCTCTATATTTCTGTTCTCCATAACAATTTCTGGTAGCAGTCCAGTAAAAAAAAAAAAAAAAAAAAGAAAGAAAGAAAGAAAAAAAAGAAGTACAAACAAAAAGCTGTTACAGTAAATATGCTTGACAAAACCTGGAGTAAAAAGGCAAAAAACAAACATTTATTCTTGGAAAATATTTTCACCATGTTTTTTAATAAAATTTCTCATTGTACGAATCAGGTAGGTGTAAAGGCAACTCAGAAGTTGTTTTTTGTTTTTATTTTTTTTTTTTCTTACTTTCTTAATCTTGTGTTCTTGTTTCTGGAAAGAATAATATTATGCCAGAGGATACACAACACCTGATAATGACCTTAAGTGGGGTTTGCAGATGGTCAGAAATAAAAGAATGACTCCCAATGCCCATGGAAATGAGAGAAATACAGCTGTATAAAGTCATAACAGCTTGTTATCTTGTGATGGTTGGTTGTCTGTGATTCCCCATTCTGGAAAATTTAAATTATAAAAACAAACACCTGTTTAAGCAACTCAGCACATCATTAATTCGAACTACTACAGGGAAAAAACTATGTTCATCCTTGAGACTGAGCTTTCCAGGTGATGTGCATTCAAGTAGTCACAAAAGCAGATAAGAATTATTAAAATATTCTCAACTTCTAACCTGAAAATGTCCACTCTCTTCACAGTAAAAAAACAATTCTTCATGTGTGTTTTTTTTTTAATACATAAAAGGAAAATCTAGATCTTTCTTGTAGTGGGTAACGGTTATTAAATTCTATTTTAAAGGAATTGTGCTACTATTCACATATATAGGCCATTTTGAAGAATATAAGCACGGACATGCTTGCGTTTTGTCTAAATCTTCAAACATGCATTCTCATTAATTTATACACATAAAATGGCTTTTAGGAGGCGAACAGCTGTCTTGTCCATAGATTTGATTAAATTACTGGATAAAATTTCACAGTAGATAACCTACTTAAGGATGGCACAGGAGTGGCAGTTTTAGAAAAGGCAAGAGGAACCAGAGTTCAAATTGCCAACATCCGCTGGATCATCAAAAAACAAACAAAGCCAGTGGAGGTGATGGAGTTCCACTTGAGCTATTTCAAATCCTAAAAGATGATGCTGTGAAAGTGCTGCACTCATAAACCAGCAAGTTTGGGAAATTCAGCAGTGGCCATGGGAATGGAAAAGGCCAGTTTTCATTCCAATCCCTAAGAAAGGCAATGCCAAAGAATGCTCAAACTACCACACAATTGCAGTCATCTCACACGCTAGCAAAGTAGTGCTCAAAATTCTCCAAAACAGGCCTTAGCAATAATACATGAACCATGAACTTCCAGATGTTCAAGCTGTTTTTAAAAAAGGCACAGGAAACAGAGATCAAATTGCCAACATCCCATGGATCATGGAAAAAGCAAGAGAGTTCCAGAAAAACATCTATTTCTGCTTTACTGACTATGCCAAAGCCTTTGACTGTGTGGATCACAATAAACTGTGGAAAATTCTGAAAGAGCTGGGAATACCAGACCACCTGACCTGCCTCTTGAGAATCTGTATGCAGGTCAGGAAGCAACAGTTAGAACTGGACATGGAACAACAGACTGGTTCCAAATAGGAAAACGAGTACGTCAAGGCTGTATATTGTCACTGTGCTTATTTAACTTATATGCAGAGTACATCATGAGAAACGCTGGGCTGGAGGAACTACAAGGTGGAATCAAGATTGCCGGGAGAAATATCAATATCCTCATATATGCAGGTGACACCACCCTTATGGCAGAAAGTGAAGAAGAACTAATGAGCCTCTTGATGAAAATGAAAGAGGAGAGTAAAATGTTGGCTTAAAACTCAACATTCAGAAAACTACGATCGTGGCATCCGATCCCATCACTTCATGGCAAATAGTTGTGGAAACAGTAGATACAGTGGCTGACTTTATTTTTGGGGGCTCCAAAATCACTGCAGATGGTGATTGCAGCCATGAAATTAAAAGACGCTTACTTCTTGGATGGAAAGTTATGACAAACCTAGACAGCATATTAAAAAGCAGAGACATACTTTGTCAGCAAAGGTCTGTCTAGTCTAGACTATGGTTTTTCCAGTGGTCATGTATTGGTGCGAGAGTTGGACTGTGAAGAAAGCTGAGCACCGAAGAATTGATGCTTTTGAACTGTGGTGTTGGAGAAGACTCTTGAGAGTCCCTTGGACTGCAAGGAGATTCAACCGGTCCATCCTAAAGGAGATCAGTCCTGGCTGTTCATTGGAAGGACTGATGTTGAAGCTGAAACTCTAATACTTTGGCCACGTGATGTAAATAGCTGACTTATTTGAAAAGACCCTGGTGCTGTGAAAGATTGAGGGCAAGAGGAGAAGGGGATGACAGAGGATGAGATGGTTGGATGGCATCACCGACTCAATGGGCATGTGTTTGGGTGCACTCTGGGAGTTGGTGATGGACAGGGAAGCCTGGCATGCTGCAGTTCATGGCGTGGCAGCGTGGCAAAGAATTGGACACAACTGAGCAACTGAACTGAAACTGGAATCTACTCAAATCTGAAAGTTAACTAAATGAATATTTCTGTTTTTATAACCTTATTAAGTTCTACACCATCAGAATCTATTTATTTGTCATGTCTTCAAAACCACAATAATTAACAGAATCAAAACATTTTTATGTATTTATATTTACTCAAGAATTTTAGGCTAATAAACATACAGTTATATTTAGGTTTCAAAGACTTTATACTTAATCATTATTTTGTTGTTTAAAACATGTAAAATGTACATTCACATATCAGATTCTGAATGTGGATCCGAACACTTTCCTTCATGCATGTGCTTGTCTTCATTCATGAGTTGAAGTTTTGAGTGGTAGGTTTTCCATAAACAATATTCAGAAATTTCATCTTCCATTTAAAAAATTTGAAATTATACATGCATCACTTTTAAAGTTATCTGAGTCTAGAATTCTTTTAGACTGTCACACTTCAGCAATTTTTTTAGTCAACTCAATCCACAGACACCTACCAAGATGCTTTAGCAGTTCCCCTTTATTATGTTTTCCACAGTTCATAGACAAGATTATTTGTCTTACATATGGATATAAAATTTATTTATTATAAATTTAACTAATCTAAATGTTTATAAATCAAGCCCAACATACAGGGGAAAGTACAAACACCTAACCTTAAGCACTCGATTCAGCTTGGAGAAAAGGGAAAGCAGAAGTTTTCAGACTTTTTAGAGGAAACTTCTGCCACCAGCTCATCTTTGTATAAAAATCAGTCAGCATGTTTTCAGAGGCAATGGCAAGTTGTCAAAGTTTGGTCAAGAGGCTTTCTAATGTGACTTGATCATTGTTTTATCAATTTTTCAATTTTTTTATATTGGGAAATCTGAGTAAAGCGAATGAATTCAGGTTACTTGCTCTTCTTTTTTGGTGCAGTGCCTACCAGGGATTTTCCATTAATTCAGGAAATGGATGTTTATGTTCTCAGGCAGTAAAATTTTGTGTAATGTGAATAAAGGAATATATCACTAGTAATCTGACATGGATGTGGTCCTACTCATGCTTCCAAAGTCAGCCCCATCACATCTTTCCTGACACATTCAGATAGAGATCAGTGAACATTCCATCTGCTCTCATAGCATCTCATGTATAGATCATTTAGCAGAGATAAACCTTTGCTTAAATGTTCACTTTCCAAATCAGTGATGAGAAACTAATCCTTTGTAATTTTTATTATAGGAGGGCCCAGTCATTGAAAGTGTATATCATTATGCAGAAAAGCAAAGATTATAATCTTCCCATGGTGTTTTGTTATGATAACTAATGTATAATTACCCTTATGGTTCTATTAAGTCTTCCAATCAAAAGTGACACAAACTAATAGGATGCACCCACATGCCTGAAATGTATAGATATAACTGGCTTAATTAAATCAGATTAATTTATAAAAAGTTTTGATATATCAAATATATTGTGTGTAAAAAAACATGGCTTCTTGGGTTAAAATTCTCCAGTAAAATATTGTATTTCAAATTAATATAGAAATTTAAAATATATGAGGAAAGTTATTTTTTTTTAATTTCTGGTATAGCAATGGTCAATTCAAGATAAAATTATAACATGGATGTTTAACATGAGAAACAATATAAAGACTGTGGCAAGGATTCTATTGGGAAAAAGTACTAGACCACAGGTATAGAAATTGGGTTAAGATTTAGAAGTGACAGGCACAGAAAATTTTGATGTATCAGTTAAAAAATGTCCAGGGTGCTATCTATAGAGCAATGATTTTCTACCAGGATTGATTTTCTATCCCCAGGTAACTTTTGGTAATATTTGGAGATGCTTTCAGCTGTCACAACTGTTGGAGAGGGGAAGTTGTTACTAATACTATCTAGTCTGTAGAGGGCAGAAATGCTGCTACGTATCCTAAAACCCCCAGGATAGCTAGCCACACTGTTCTCTAAAAAGAATCATTCAGCCCAAGATGAAAATAGAGTCAAGGCTGAGAAATCCTTCTGTAGAGGTGATGATGATGAAAATGACATTGATGTTTATTTCATTATTAATTTCCCCTGAAAAGACCAGTATATGTTTCTATCAAATGTAATTATAGTATATGTCAATTGTAATTATAATATAGTTAATGTAATTATAGTATAGCATTTTAAAAGCTGTTAGATTGTGAAATTTATTTTTATAACATGAATTCCTTTATTTACTGTGATTCCATAAGAAAATGTTTTTGCACTTATTAATGTTCTAATGTCATTTTCTGAGTGTGAAGGAAATTTATGAAATTGTAACCAAAATCACTAAAAATCATACATACTCCTAGATGTATCCTTCAATCATATAAATGCCACTTGAATTGTAGATAATAATTTTTATCCTTTGTACTTGGCATTGTCACTTCCGCTCTATAATAGTAAGGGATTTGATTTAGTTCATACCTGCATGGTCTAATGGTTTTCCCTATTTTGTTCAATTTATTCTTCAATTCTTCTTCTGAATTTTGCAATAAGGAGTTCATGATCTGAGCCACGGTCAGCTCCCAGTCTTGTTTTTTGGTACTGTATAGAGTTTCTCCATATTTGGCTGCAAAGAATATAATCAATCTGATTTTAGTATTGACTGAAATAGATTCAAGGAATTAGATTTGATAGACAGAGTGCCTGAAGAACTATGGGCAGAGGTTTGTGACATTGTACAGGAGGCAGTGATCAAGATCATCCCCAAGGAAAATAAATGCAATAAGGCAAAATGGTTGTCTGAGGAAGCCTTAAAAATAGGTGAGAAAAGAAGAGAAGCTAAAGGCAAAAGAGGTAACAAAAGATATACTCTTTTGAATGCAGAATTCCAAAGAATAGCAAGGAGAGATAAGAAAGCCTTCCTCAGTGATCAATGAAAAGGAATAGAGGAAAACAATAGAGTGGGAAAGACTAGAGATTTCTTCAACAAAATTATAGATACCAAGGGAACATTTACAAAGATGGGCACATTAAAGGACAGAAGTGCTATGGACCTAAGAGAAGCAGAAGATATTAAGAGGAGGTGGCAAGAATACACAGAAGAACTATACAAAATAGATCTGCATGACCCAGATAATCACGATGGTGTAATCACTCATCTAGAGCCAGACATCCTGGAATGTGAAGTCAAGTGGGCCTTAGGAAGCATCACTACGAACAAAGCTAATGGAGGTGATGGAATTCCAGTTGAGCTATTTCAAATCCTAAAAGATAATGCTGTGAAAGTGACGCTACACTGAATATGCCAGCATATTTGGAAAACTCCGCAGTGGCCACAGGACTGGAAAAGGTCAGTTTTCTTTCCAATCCCAAAGAAAGGCAATGCCAAAGAATGTTCAAGTGAAAGTGAAAGTTTCTCAGTCATGTCCAACTCTTTGAGACCTCATGGACTATACTGTCCATGGAATTCTCCAGGCCAGAACACTGGAGTGGGTAGCCTTTCCCTTCTTCAGGGAATCTTCCCAACCCAGGGATTAAGCCCAGGTGTCCCACATTGCAGGTGGATTCTTTACCAGCTGAGCCACAAGGGAAGCCCAAGAATACTGGAGTGGATAGCCTATCCCTTCTCCAGCAGATCTTCCTGACCCAGGAATCAAACCGGGGTCTCCTGCATTACAGGTGGATTCTTCACCACCTGAGCTATCAGGGAAGCCCAAAGAATGTTCAGACTACTGCACAATTGCATTCATCTCACACACTGGCAAAGTAATTCTCAAAATTCTCCAAGCCAGGCTTCAAAAAAGTATGTGAACTCTGAAGCTCCAGATGTTCAAGCTAGATTCAGAAAAGCCAGAGGGAACAGAAATCAAATTGCCAACATCCACTGGATCATTGAAAAAGCAAGCGTTCCAGAAAAACATCAACTTCTACTTTATTGATTATGCCAAAGCCTTTGATTATGTGGATCACAACAAACTGGAAAATTCTGAAAGAGATGGAAATACCAGACCACCTTACCTGCCTCCAGAGAAGTCTGTATGCAGGTCAAGAAGCAACAGTTAGAACTGGACATGGAACAACAGGCTGCTTCCAAATAGGGAAAGGAGTATGTCAAGGCTGTATATTGTCACCCTGCTTATTTAACTTATATGCAGAGTACATCATGTGATGTTTCCCAACAGTAAGGGATTGATTGTTCTCTGCATTAGTGCTTTTCACATTATTTTTTAGAGTTCTCCACTATTTAACCAATTCTTCTAACAAATTTCCATGCAAAAATCATATATGATCTATGTTTGCCTGACTGGACCCAGAAATAATAGAGACCACTTAGATGTGGAGCCCTTCTAAGAATCAGCTTCCTGAGCAGCATGGGAACACACCTGATACCTAATGTAAGTTTTTTGTATTCACAGATTTCCTGAAAAACATAAAATACATAAAACTTTTACATAATTTCATTATACAATATCCAGAAATTCTTTTTCTCCCTCATAATGATGTATATAACACATATTTTTTTCCCAGCCTAACATCACTTTAATAGGCAGATTGGGGGGTGGGGAACAATAACTACATTATAAAATCAGACAAAACTAAGTTTATCTGTGTTCCTGAGGCATTTTTTTTACAGACTTTCATTATCTATATTCTCATTGTATATCCTTGTAAACTTTTTAGGTTTTTGACTCACTGGTATGTGAGTAACTTGAGGATAATGGTGATTAATCTTTGTATTTTTATATGTAAAATAACACAAAACATACGAAAGGTGCTCCAAAGATGTTAAGAAAATTGAACTGCGCATACTGTATGTTGTAACATGGTATAAACCCCATGAACTGATATTTTTCCAATAGTACTAGAAATTCATTTGATAAGAAATTTGAATCAGTTTATACTGTGAAGTGATACACACATTTTCTCTCTGGCAAAAATGTCTTTCATGATTTTCCAGGAAAAAATTGGAGGGATATAGATTGGCAGCACTTTCTCTATCCATATAGTGCCTAAAATGACTTGAGGGACAAAGACGATTCTCTCAAAGATCAATTAAGTTCAGTTCAGTTTTAGTTTAGTCGCTCAGTCGTGTCCGTGTCTTTGTGACCCCACGGACTGTAGCACGCCAGGCCTCCCTGTCCATCACCAACTCCGGGGGTGCACCCAAACACATGTCCATTGACTCAGTGGTGCCATCCAACCATCTTATCCTCTGTTGTACTCTTCTCCTCCTCCCTCAATCTTTCCCCACTTCAGGGTCTTTTCAAATGGTTCAGCTCTTTGAATCAGGTAGCCAAAGTATTGGAGTTTCAACTTCAGCATCAGTCCTTCCAATGAATATTCAGAACTGATCTCCTTAAGGATGGACTTGTTGGATCTCCTTGCAGTCCAACAGAATCTCGAGTCTTCACCAAGACCACAGTTCAAAAGCATCAATTCTTCAGCGCTCAGCTTTCTTTGTAGTTCAACTCTCACATCCATACATGACCACTGGAAAAACCATAGCCTCGACTAGATGGACCTTTGTTGGCAAAGTAATGTCTCTGCTTTTTAATATGCTTTCTAGGCTGGTAATAACTTTTCTTCCAAGGAGCAAGCGTCTTTCAGTTTCAAGGCTGCAGTGACCATCTGCAGTGATTTTGGAGCTTAAAAAATAAAGTCAGCCACTATTTCTACTGTTTCCACAACTATTTGCCATGAAGTGATGGGATCGGATGCCATGATTTTTGTTTTCTGAATGTTGAGCTTTAAGCCAAATTTTTCACTCTCCTCTTTCACTTTCATCAAGAGGCTCATTAGTTCTTCATCACTTTCTGCCATAAGGGTGGTGTCATCTGCATATCTGAGGTTATTGATATTTCTCCCGGCAATCTTGATTCCAGCTGTACTTCCTCCAGCCCAGGGTTTCTCATGATGTACTCTGCACATAAGTTAAATAAGCAGGGTGACAATATACAGCCCTGATGTACTCGTTTTCCTATTTGGAACCAGTCTGTTGTTCCATGTCCAGTTCTAACTGTTGCTTCCTGACCTGCATACAGATTCTCAAGAGGCAGGTCAGGTGGTCTGGTATTCCCAGCTCTTTCAGAATTTTCCACAGTTTATTGTGATCCATACAGTCAAAGGCTTTGGCATAGTCAATAAAGCAGAAATAGATGTTTTTCTGAAACTCTCTTGCTTTTTCGATGATCCGTTGGATGTTGGCAATTTGATCTCTGTTTCCTGTGCCTTTTCTAAAAACAGCTTGAACACCTGGAAGTTCATGGCTCAGTTACTGCTGAAGCCGGGCTTGCATAATTTTGAGCACTACTTTGCTAGCCTGTGAGATGAGTGCAATTGTGTGGTAGTTTGAGCATTCTTTGGCTTTGCCTTTCTTAGGGATTAGAATGAAAACTGGCCTTTTCCATTCCCGTGGCCACTGCTGAGTTTCCCAAACTTGCTGGCATATTGAGTGTAGCACTTTCACAGCATCATCTTTTAGGATTTGAAATAGCTCAAGTGGAATTCCATCACCTTCACTAGCTTTGTTCATAGTGATGCTTCCTAAGCCCACTTGACTTCACATTCCAGGATGTCTGGCTCTAGATGAGTGATCACACCATTGTGATTATCTGGGTTGTGAAGATTTTTCTGTGTATTCTTGCCACCCTGTCTTAATATCTTCTGCTTCTGTTAGGCATACCATTTCTGTCCTTTATTGAGCCCATCTTTGCATGAAATGTTCCATTGATATTTCTAATTTTCTTGAAGAGATCTCCCATAGTCTTTCCCATTCTATTATTTTCCTCTATTTCTTTGCACTGATCAGTGAAGAAGCCTTTCTTATCTCTCCTTTCTATTATTTGGAACTCTGCATTCAAATGGGTACATCTTTCCTTTTCTCCTTTGCTTTTCACTTCTCTGCTACTCACAGCTATTTGTAAGGCCTCCTCATTAGGGCATGCAATTATCTTAATGTACTATGTAGCAACAATATAATATATCCAGTGCCATAGTGATTGCTTCTATGACTTTTATATTGAAAATAAAATAATAAAATGACAGCCATTAAAATGGCTTTATTTTTCTTATTTGTAAATATAAAACTTTCAGTGCATTTCAAATGTTTCTTACCTGTTAGTGCCCACAAAAATTATGTCTACCAGTAGATGTTAAAACAGGTAGAGAACTTTTATCTCCTTTGAGTTAAATTTTTTGCTCTATACTCTGCTTCTGCTAATCTCATTAATTGGATCATCAATCTCTAATATTTTCAATTTATCACTCAAATTCAATGGCTTCACTGAGACAATGAAGCATGGATGTCATACACACTGCAAAATTATATGAATTAATAGTCATCAGAGAATTAAACTTCACTGAACAAATTCCCTCTACAGTAGAAGAAACTGATTTATTTTGCTAGAGGTCTTCATCCTCTTATCTATCATGTTTTGTTCTCCTTGTCTTATCTGGAAAACTACTTCTCAACTTGACTGCTACTGCTTCAAAAGTTCTATTTCATCACTAAACTTTCTGGTCCCACTAAGAAATCCTTTTTATGTAAATATAAGAAGGATACCACGAAAACCTGCTTATCTTGCAAATGAAAAGTCAAATGATACTTCAATTACATCCCAACACTTTAGGGACATTCTACAATTATCCTTTGTGGTATGCTTTAAATCAGCCATCTGGATTTCAATAATATTTAGGCTCAAAATTTTGAATGGGTAATTAAGCATTTCTATAACAGCTCTCCCAGTGCTCAAATCCTCATATCGATTCTGCTTTGCAGCATGAATTAAACTATGTTATGCTCCATGCTGAAAATGATGTGTCTTTACTAAGCTGATGGGAAAATCACCGTAACATTTATCAGTATCACAATCACACCAGGCTATTATGTCCACTGCTGGAACAGACATTACTTGTTCAAGCATTTCTGTCATAAGCAAGCAGATTATATTTCCTTGCTCCTCATTTTTGGCCAGAGGTCTGGTCTCTCCAGCAGGAAACTAGAGTTTTGAGTTATGCTAGTATTTCCCACGACTGTGATTCAGAGCCCTTATTGAATACATCGTAATCATGTGTCTTTTCCTGTTTGGAATTAAAGTCATTAACAAATGCTATATATGAATTTCAACCCTGAACTTTAAAAAATGAAATTAAATACAACATAAAATTTTCAAGCATTAATTTTGCTTCTCAACATAGGTTATAAAAAAATATGAACTTAGGAAATGGTCTCTTCCATTAATAAATATTGTATATTTCTTCGACTGAGGTGATATTGAGTTGAACAATTAATAGATACAGAAAACAGAATATCAGATTAGCCAATAGTCATAAATTTTTTAGTATACATTGTCTATAAATAGCTGATTTTAATTTATTTTAATTTAGTACTTTCATTTTGTTTATGTGCACACTCACCTGCTCCCCAAGATTTATGTTATATTAAAAAATATTTTGGAGGCCTGACCTGATGATATTGTCCTTATATATTTCAGATTCATCTTCTACATTCTTTACTTTATTCATTATCTCCATTGAAGTGCTTCACAGCCTGTTTTGATGCCAACCCTGTTCTTGCTTTTATTCAGTTCAGTTTATTTCAGTTGTTCAATAGTGTCCGACTCTTTGCGGCCCCATGGACTGCAGCACGCCAGGCTTTCCTGTCTATCACCAACTCCCGGAGTTTACTCAAACTCATGTCGACTGAGTCGGTGATGCCATACAACCATCTCATCCTCTGTTGTTCCGTTCTCCTCCTGCCTTCAATCTTTCCCAGAATCAGGGCCTTTTCAAATGAGTCAGCTCTTCACATCAAGTGGCCAAAGTATTGGAGTTCCAGCTTCAACATTAGTCATTCCGATGAATATTCAGGACTGATTTCCTTTAGGATGTACTGGTTGGATCTCCTTGTAGTCCAAGGGATTCTCAAGAGTCTTGTCCAACACCATAGTTCAAAAGCATCAATTCTTTGGTGCTCACCTTTCTTTGGAGTCCAACTATCATATCCACCATGACCACTGGAAAAACCATTGCCTTGACTAGATGGGCCTTTGTTGGCAAAGTAATGTCTCTGCTTTTTAATATGCTGTCTAGGTTGGTCATAACTTTTCTTCCAAGGAGTAAACATCTTTTAATTTCATGGCTGCAATCACCATCTGCAGTGATTTTGGAGACCCCCAAAATAAAGTCTGCCACTGTTTCCACTGTTTCTTCATCTATTTGCTATGAAGTGGTAGGACCAGATGCCGTGATCTTTGTTTTCTGAATGTTGAGCTTTAAGCCAACATTTTTACTCTCCTCTTTCACTTTCATCAAGAGGCTCATTAGTTCTTCTTCACTTTCTGCCATATGAGTGCTGGCGTCTGCATATTTGAGGATATTGATATTTCTCCCGGCAATCTTGATTCCAGCTTGTACTTCCTCCAATCCAGTGTTTCTCATGATATACTCTGTATATAAGTTAAGTAAGCACAGTGACAATATACAGCCTTGACGTACTCGTTTTCCTATTTGGAACCAGTCTGTTGTTCCATGTCCAGTTCTAACTGTTGCTTCCTGACCTGCATACAGATTCTCAAGAGGCAGGTCAGGTGGTCTGGTATTCCCAGCTCTTTCAGAATTTTCCACAGTTTATTGTGATCCACACAGTCAAAGGCTTTGGCATAGTCAGTAAAGCAGAAATAGATGTTTTTCTGGAACTCTCTTGCTTTTTCCATGATCCATGGGATGTTGGCAATTTGATCTCTGTTTCCTGTGCCTTTTCTAAAAACAGCTTGAACACCTGGAAGTTCATGGTTCAGGTATTGCTGAAGCCTGGCTTAGAGAATTTTAAGCCCTACTTTGCTAGCATGTGAGATGAGTGCAATTGTGTGGTAGTTTGAGCATTCTTTGGCATTGCCTTTCTTAGGGATTGGAATGAAAATTGGCCTTTTCCATTCCCGTGGGCACTGCTGAGTTTTCCAAACTTGCTGGCATATTGAGTGCAGCACTTTCACAGCATCATCTTTTAGGATTTGAAATAGCTCAAGTGGAATTCCATCACCTTCACTAGCTTTGTTCATAGTGATGGTTCCTAAGCCCACTTGACTTCACATTCCAGGATGTCTGGATCTTGGTGAGTGATCACACCGTCATAATTATCTGGATCGTGAAGATCTTTTTTGTACAGTTCTTCTGTGTATTCTTGCCACCTTGTCTTAATATCTTCTGCTCTGTTAGGTCCATACCATTTCTGTCCTTTATTAAGCCCATCTTTGCATGAAATATTCCCTTTGTATCTCTGATTGTCTTGAAGAAATCTCTAGTCTTTCCCATTCTATTATTTTCTTCTATTTCTTTGCACTGATCAATGAGGAGGCCTTTCTTATCTCTCCTTGCTCTTCTTTGGAACTCTGCATTCAGGTGGGAATATCTTTCCTTTTCTCCTTTGTGTTTCACTTCTCTTTATTTTCTCTTCTTTTCACAGGCCGTCTCAGACAGCCATTTTACTTTTCTGCATTTCTTTTTCTTGGAAATGTTCTTGATCCTTGTCTCCTGTACAATGTCACGAACCTCCATCCATAGTTCATCAGGCACTCTATCAGATCCAGTCCCTTAAATGTATCTCACTTCCACTGTATTGCTTTACACTTATTGCTCCCTCTTTGTGAGTTTCTTCTCCTGATCTCTTACTCCTGAATTACTTATGTTAGGTGTTAACTCAAATGTCCCATTCCTGAAGTCTTTCCTCAGTCATGTGCTGTATGTGTGCTAAGTCACTTCAGTCATATCCCACTCTTTGTGACCCTATGGACTTTAGCCCACCAAGCTCCTCTGTCCATGGGATTCTCCAGGAAGAATACTGGAGTGGGTTGCCATGCTCTCCTCCAGGGAATCTTCTCAAACTAGGAATCAAACTTGCATCTCTTACATCTCCTACATTGGCAAGCAGGGTCTTTACCACTAACACCACCTGTGAAGCTCTTCCTCAATCATACTGTATGAAGTTTTACTACTCAACATAGTCAATTTCTACCCTATTGCTTTATTCCCTTCATAATTCTACTATATGAAATGCCTCCCTTCTTTTCCTTCTCTTCTTTCTCACCCTCCTCTCCTCCCTCCATCTGATTTTCTTCCTGCCTTCTTTTCTATGTCTTCATCTCACTCTGATCCACTCTCTCTAACCTCATTTTTAAATATTATATTGCTTTATTTGTTTATTAACTATTTCCCTTTCTCTGAAAGAGTACTAAAACAGAAACCATGCTGGATATTTCAGTAGAGAGTTAAATATATGGAATTATTTTCACAAATATTGGAGAACTGGAAAAATAAAAGACAACACTCAAGTAACACAGACATTGCAACTTCAAGCATCAGCCTGCTACCACTATAGGCATCATAAAAAAATAAGAGGCAAAGACTCCAAGAATCTAAGAACTCACAGAACTGGTCCTGCAAAGATAGGCTTAAACTTCTGGGAAGACAATAAACTGACTGTTGGTGGTACTTTAAGAACTTGGAGAAATGGGCCCAGTGGAAATGAGAATTAGACTGCTAAGCATGGGATGCTATCTAGTTAGTGGTTAAGAAGCTGGGTAGCAAACGATATGCTGCAGCAGAGAGATAAATGTTTAATAATCAATATATCTCATCCTTTTTGTACACTATATCCACATGTATATTCTTTATAATGAACTCATATCCAATAACAAAAACAACTTTATCCTTTTGCCTACACGATGCAATTGCTTTTCATGCAGAGACAACAAGATGCTTTCCAAGAGACAGTACAAGATGCTAAGACTCATTTTATTCAACTCAGAAAATATCATATTATCTACCTCTGATTTCTTTTAATTAGTCCTCTACTGGTGTTATAACACCTCTCTGATATTTATATATTGCAATATAAAGACTACATGTAAAATTCACTTCTAACAGACAACTTTCATTTTACACAATAATAAAAGATAAAATAAGAGGTGGAAATTAACAAATTGGATGGTATAGTCATGTGTGTGTGTGTGTTACAAGAAAAGTGAGCATATGCATACCTGCTACAATATATTTTTTTTCTCTAAACATAAGCCCATAGTTGATACAGCCAATATTTTCTAATTCCTTTTTTTATTACCAATTTACATTCTCAGTAGGCTGATGTTGTTTAGTTTATGGGATGATAACAAGATTTATTTCTGAAAGATCTAACCTTTTTGTCTTCCGGCTTTTATAGGTTGCTGCAGTTTGTTAATGTATTATTAGTTTATTAATGTTTACTTTTAAACATGGAAGTTAAACCTGTTGAACCTGTGGGATCTAAGTTAACCTGTGGTACTAAGATAAATCTGTGGGGTCTAGCACACTCTTCCTTATCCCCAGTGTGTATCAGCAACATATCTACCTTATGGGCATGACAGTCAATCACATCAGCCCATAACTATCCCAGTCTTTGCTCATTCCGTGGAATAAGGGGTTCAAAATGGCAAAGTGATGACTTCAACCTCCACTTCAGTGGACCACTTTTCTGTGCCCTAGTAGAAAGAAAAAAAACTCATGTTTTGGTACAGGGCAAGGTTTGTAAATGAATTGTCAGGTGTATCAGTGTGACAGATAGGATTATAAAAATGTCTTCCCTGACCAAGATACTGTCTCCTAGTTATTCAACAAACATTAATCTTGGTAATTCTGTGGAGACATTAGTGATGTCTAATCAGATGACCTCAATATGACTTTATCTTGGATTATCTAGGTGGGTTCAATGTATTCATATGAATCTTTAAAAACAGAAGACGAAGGCAGAAGGGTCATTCAGACAGGTGCAGAGGAGAAATGAAGCATAAGGCTCCAGAGGTCAAAGAGATTGAAATTTAATGAAAGAGAATACTCATTGTTGCTTTTGAGATAGAGGACAAATACAGTGAGACAGAGTATGTGTGTAAATTGAGATGAGAAGATAAGAAACCCTGGCTGACATCCAGAAAAGAAACGGGGACCTTAGTCCTACAACCAAATTGAACTGGATTCTGACGCAAAATTTCTGCATGAGCTTTGAAGTGGATTTGTTTCCAGACAATCTAGAAAAGATTGCATCTGCTGCCACAAGATGCTAAGCCAAGAAAGTAGCCAGGCTCACCAGACATCCGATTGACAGAATTCTGACATAATAAATTCATACTGTTTTAAGTGAATGTTTGAGCTTGTGATAATTTGTTATGGCAGCAATAGAAAGCTAAAACAATAGTAATTTAATTTCTCATTTCACTCCTTGATTCTTGAATCTATACTTTCTGGCAATGGAAGAATATTGCCTATATTTTGATATCTATCTTAAAACATAGATCACATACCTGTAATATAGAATAGTAAAGCTTCATGGTATTACTTGTCAACTGGCAGTATAACTGAACGTTTACTGGGTCATTCGCTTTTCTGTCAAAACAGCTGCTTGGGATGATTAAGTGTGTGAAAAAAGAAAACACCTGTGAATTTTATGGCACAAGCCCATTTCCTCATTAATTTGCTTCAAATATTTCCTTTGTTCAAAAGCAATAAATCTATAGATGGTGATGCTACCAAAACATTAGCAGAAAAGCCATATCAGAGCCTCAGTATCTTTTCTCTGATATTGCCAAGTTAGACATTTAGCTGTGGAGATAAGTGAAATGAGTCTTATAGGTGAAATTCCATATTGTTTGACCATGCAGAACTACTATCCTTTCTACCACAGCCAATTTATAAATAAATATTAAGTATTAAGTTGGTTAGAAAAAGAGACTGATATCCAAAAGAGGGGTCATTTATCCAGCTGATTATTGAAAGCCTCCTCTGAATTAGGTGAACTTTTGTCAGGTAAGCATTCAGTGGTAGACAAATGGCTTCATATTCTTCTCAGTCCAATAAGGGTATTGACATAGTTCTCTGAAGCCATTGTCACCAACTTTGCAATTCTATTTCTGACTCATTTTCCAAATTTCTGATCATACAGCCAAACCATTAGCCACTGTCCACATATAAATGCATATTAATCTATGTATCTATTTACTTACTGATCCAGACAAAGACTCTACAAAACATTGTGGATTGATGCTCTGCCCACTCAGATGATTTCCATTTATCGTTGTCTTCTCAAGGACACATTTGTGATTGAAGTTACTGCAGCAGTCTCTTTGATGATTAGATACATTATGTGCAAAAAGGCCTATGTTACTTCCCTTTTAGTCAATTTGTCATAAGGAACTCTGCAAGAGGCTGTGAGAAGAGGAGTGGCAATGTTTCAAGAGAAAATAGTAAAGGAATCTGAGTGACCTGCTCATTAAACTTCTTTGTACATTATTTACCTGCTTGAGCCTGATCTCTTAATGAATTATTTACACAGGATGATTGATGGCTTATGATCTGGTAGTCAGAAGATACACAACCAAATTGTTAGGATAAGCTGCATGATCTGATGTCTTGTGATAATTAAAATTCCCAGTTTGAAGCCAGAAAGTATTTCTCATAAGGAAATTTAAAAAATGTTATATGTAGAAGAGGGAAATACTTTGCTTCATAACAATCCTAGGAGTTCTCAGTGCCCTGTTGAGCTTTGCCAAGTATTTCACAGAACAGCCCTTTATTTTTCCACAGACATTTATATTAATACCAATGGAACTGTTGTGCAAAGTTCATATGACATCATAGCTGTTATTACAGTGGCACTTCCTAAAGAGTTTTCTCTTGCCCTCAGCCTCCCTCACTAAACCTTGCCAGTCTTATTTGTTACACAAAGTATGTAAAACATATTGTTTTTGAAGTAGATGATACAAAGTGCCTTTGGATAGGTTGTATTTATATGCTGTAGTTCAGTGGATATTCATATCATTTAATGAGACGGCAAGACCCTCATTTTTATGGGATTTAACTCTAACCTTTCGCTCACACTTTTCTTACTTTTTACTTACATTTTATGGCAATTGCTACTTTCTGAACATTATATTTCTTTTTTTTTTTTTTTTTTTTTTTTTGAACATTATATTTCATAAGCAAAGTTTCATAAATATAGGTGAGCAGTGTGAATTGTTCTGTGGTTTGTTAATGCTATCATTAACAAAAGATTATGACAAAAGAAGACTAGAATATGACAAAAGAAGAAAAATAAATATTGCCTTGAAACAGACTATGAAGGTATACAGTTGTACCTGTCAGGCAACAACAGCCTGCCTCTGGTGGATCTTCTATGCTGGGAAAAATAATAAAGCATCTCCTTGATCAGTATTTGTATAATTTCCTCTAGCAAAAACAAATATAAACAATAACTCACATTCAGTCTTTTTCTGAAATCCATCTGCTTCCACACAGACCAAACAACTGAACTAAACTTAAAATGTTAGTAATCACCAATCCAGAATTTTCAAGTATTTTATACAGACAGTAATCTTTTAAATCCCCTCAGAGATGTGATTTCACCTCCCACTGTCAAATATCTTTCCAGTTTGTTGTAACTACTCATTAGGGAAATAATATCAACATTGCTTTTTAGTATTAAGTGTTGCCACTCAACCTCGTCATCCTGAGCTGCTATCTTGGACACTACTGCCATCTTGAAGTCGATCTTAAGGACAACATCTCCCTCCACAATATCCAGCCTTCAGAAGAGAGATGCCACAGAGATTCCTAGTATGTTGGAAATCTCCTCAAAATTGTAGTTCTCAATACCTTGGTGAAGGGCTCACTCTTTTGATTAGAGAATAGAGTGAATGAATGGATAGGCATAACATACGTTAAACAAAATTACAAAATTTCTAACTCCTTAAGGCTTTGAATTCTGTTCTCTTGTACTATAGGAAGAAAGTATTGACCTCCCAGCTTCACAGAATGTAACCAAAAACAAGTTGAAATCTCAGTCAAACAATCAGGCAAAATCTTAGAGTCAATTCGTCAATGCAAACTAACATCTTTATGCATATCTGAAAAGTGCTTTTATATTCATTTGGCTTATTACAGAGTTTTATTCCACATCTCTTTTATAACTATTATTAGAATCTAAAACATTAATATTAGTATTCTGACATATTAATTTAATAAATTTTATTATCAAGACAATCTATTAATATTCCATTTTTTAGTTAAAAAAACTCAGTACTGCCTCCAGGACAAAACATAACCAAATAAATCCATAATCACATGTTTATGGTTTTTTTTTTCCTCAGGATCACTTTTAATATTAAATACTGAATCTAATACCAATTAGAATACAGTCAGGGAAAGTGAAACCACACTAAGTATTTCAACAGAGAAAATTTAATATAGGTTATTTAATTGATTGGTTACATAATTTGGGGATGTAAGGGAAAATAAACGGAAAACTCATGTAAAACAGGTAATATTTGTATTACCCCAGGATGGACACTCAGAAGGAGAGTTTCTGTCAGCCAAGGAGAGGGTACTTCCTGGGGCTGATTACATTAGGAGTTATAAGCCTACAGAGCAGGACTCTGAGCAGGGGGTCACTGTCTGGATAGTAATGATAGTCCTGAGAGAGTATAACAAGACTATTTGTGAGTGCTATACAAAGTTGGCAAATGGATCAAAGGGCTTCTTCCAAGGCGAATATTCAATGACATAGTGATATCAACTGGAACAGCAATCAAACAGAAAGAAAACAGTACACCCATCTTTTTCCTTTCTACCTTCCTCTAGTGTGTTCATGTGGCAAAAAATAAAAGAGGTCAGATGATGAGAAAAAAGCGTTTGGCTTGAAAAATGTTAGTCCGAATATTGCAAAGTAGAATATCAAAGGGCTGATTAGAAGCTGAATAAGAGCTCAATTACTGATAAAATTTTGAACTAGAATATACATTGTGTATAGAGAAGCTTTGTCAGCCTAGTTTATGTTCCTAGACTCTTGGGACTCTCAATCGAAGGACCTCAGCACTTATTTGTTGAGTAACTTGCTCTAGAAGAATGCCTTGATACATAGGCAAAGTGATAATACAAACTAGAATGTGCCACCTTAGATAATTTTACTGGAATATGATAAAATATTAACAAAATAAAAATCACAGAAAAATGTATTAGTATGTAATATTTTAATATTCTGAATTAATATCCATATGATTGCATGTATTCTATAGCCCACCAGGCTCCTCTGTCCACGGAATTCTCCATGCAAGAATATTGGAGTGGATAGCTAGCTATTCCTTTTCCAGGGACTATTCCCTGGGAGTATTCCAGGGATCAAACCCAGATTTCCTGCATGCAGGCAGATTCGTGACCATCTGAGCTAACAGGAAAGCACATTCTTATTTATACTTTATTTCCAATAGAAAAGCAAATACAGGAAATACAGGTGGTTATTATTTAATTTAAAAGTAAAATATTAAAAAGACTGGATGTCAGAGATGAAGCTTCACTAGCTTGTTTTTCCTTCAAATATATAATCAATAGTTATAAATACTGTATCTGAAATATTTTACAGAAATTTGAGCTAGTTTTCCTCTTCTAAGTTAGTCATTCATAAAATAATAATGCATAAAAACAAATTGCATATACATATGAACAGGATCCAAAAATATGTGCTCAATCTTTTAATCAGTTAATTAGTTAATAAGTTAATTAATTCATGCATGTTTCATTGAAATGGGTTTGAAATCTAGTGTATTAGAAAAAGAAATAAATGTGGAATATGTTATAAAATTTGGTAAGAACTGTAATCATTATTTGTACATAATGTTACTGGAGCTTAAACAAGTTAGTATCTTACTCTAGCTGGGCAAATTGAAGAAAGCTTTGTGAGAAGAGACCACACTAAGATTTTAGCAAAGTATTTTTCAAAATATTATTTTACTTTACACTGGAACTTTTATTTTTAAACCATATTCTGTGTGAAAATTTCAATATTTAACTGGTGACAAGTTTACACTGGACTATCATGCCAACCACATTGTCTACCAGGGGCTATTCTTTCCTTGAAATACAACCATATAAATTTTGATTTTGTTCCTCTTTGTTTAGATAGGTGTATGGTGCAATGTACATTTATTATCATTCATTTCAACCCCTTATTTTGTTAAAGTTCCTTTTTAGTACCTCATTTGCACAGCCTTTCCTGTTTTTAAAATATTTTTGAAATACAGTATGGCAGTCTTTCCTGAACTTGTTGATGTGTTGATGTTTTTCACAGAGCTCAAGTCTTATTAGAGATTGTAGATAATAAGAATTAGCAGGTGAAAGACCCAACTAGCAGTTGTACTACTTGACCCTGTGTGCTATAAAATCTTTGTCTCACAAACAGGGAAGTTTTGAGTGACGCAACATCTGGGTTAGAGAATGGTGTATAGTCTTTCTCTACTCCATAATTCATATTTTTTCATTAACCTAGAATTTCATTTTACTCCAATTCTTACTCCTAAAATATACATGTTAATGGCACTAGTGGTAAATAACCCACCTGCCAATGCAGGAGACACAAGAGACATGGGTTTGATCCCTGGTTCAGGAAGATCCCCTGCAATAGGAAATGGAAACCTATGCCACTATTCTTGCTGGGAAAGTCCTATGGAAAGAGGAGCCTAGCTGGCTACAGTCCACGAGACTGCAAAGAGCTGCACACAGCTGCTCGAATGAGCGCAACACAACAGCTGTGTTTCAGTGCTTTAGCATCTCTTTCCATAGGAATATTTCCCTGAACCTCTGTAGACTTGGTTTGATTCTTCTTACTCTCAGGCTTACTTCTACCAAATAACATGCAAATTATAGATTAGATTTTTATTTCTCTGCATCCTACACATTGCTCAGTCATGTCCAACTCTTTGCAAATTCATGGACTATATGGTCCATGGAATTCTCCAGGCCTGAATACTGGAGTGGGTTATAATGCCCTTCTCCAGGGGATCTTCCCAACCCAGGGATGAACCCAGGTCTCTCACATTGCAGGAGGATTCTTTACCAACTGAGCCACCAGGGACATGTAAGAATTACTGGAATGGATAGCCTATGCCTTCTCCAGAGGATCTTCCCTACCCAGGAATTGAACTGGGGTCTCCTGCATTGCAGGTGGATTCTTTACTAGCTGAGCTACCAGGGAAGCCCTAAATAGCATGTAAATTATAGATACATTTTTATTTTTCTGCATCCCACACAGTACTGCATACTCTGTGTCAGGTAAGGACTACATCTTGATTTCTGTTTCCTATTCATTTAGGAAAGTTACTTGGAAGATAATATAAATTATCCACATTTGGGCTGAGTATATAAATGAATAATTAGTTAATGGTATTGAACCTTGAGGGTGTAGAAAAGAAGAGTTAGCAGATGAAAAATCCAAATATTAAGTTTAGGAAAGAATCTGTTGCAAGATACTATGACTACAATGTAGACTGAGGCAGTTGAATAATCACTTTTTTGTGTCCTTGTTCATGGAACACTATTTTCTCTCTCCCTTTTCTATCTGTGGACCTCCTAAGCCAATTTTGAGTGCCACTCATTTAGTTAAGCTTTCACTATTCCCGTTTTAAATAACATTCTTTCTTATGTTCTTTTACTATTTTATTTCTATTTGATTTACTTCATAGTTTCTATGATTCTAGAATTACCTCTTGACAGAATATAGCATAGTTGTTCAGAGGCAGCGGAGTGTAACGTTCAGGGAGTGCCAGTCTGAGCTCAGAATAACCACTTTGAACCTCATCAAGGTTGACAACTACTTATGATACCGTGGACAATTTATTAAAAGTATTTTCATCAGGTTTCTCAAGAAAGAATGGGGCCAATAATAACAGCTACCTCATTGGGCTGTTTTAAGGATTAAAAGATATAAAATTTACAAAACACTTAGATCATTACCATATAATAATATTTGACAATATGTTAAATATTATCAGGTATTTATTCTCCTCTTTGAATACTAAACATGTTGAGGACCTCAATACATTTTTATGTAGATTTTTTTACAGTAAATAATGCAAATTCTATCAAAATCTCGTTTTGTTTTTTTACCATTTGATCTATGAAATATTCTCCCTTACTTGCAAAGTTATATTTATTTTCTTCCTCTTTCCTTATCTGCAATCATTTATTCTCCCCTTTAATAATACTCAGAACCTTAAAAATAAAAACTCAGCATCACCACTTTTATTGTGTATTGCTTTTTAATACACACTGGCCACACTAAGCCTTCTTATTAATAATTGTGTTCCCTCATTATAACTCTGTCTGCATTATACTTTTGGGACTAAGCTCTTGACTATTGTATGCTGTATTTCAATTATTTATAAGGCAACAAAATAACATGTCATTAACTTTCAGGGAATTAACTTTCAGGACTATTCTGAAAACTTTGAACCTTTGGGTTATTCACTAAACTCTGACAATTGACTCACCCAGTCCCATTCATTCTTCATTTTTGTATTGTTCTCACTCAGAAGAATGGCCCAAGGAGGGAAGTAGAGGACTCTAAGAGATAATGTACCAGATTAGATTCTAGAAGCCTGGACCAGTTCCTGGCTCTGACATAAATTAACTGTGTGAGGAAAGAAAGGAATTTAAAGTCTGTGAACCCAAATAGCTTCAGCTACTAAATGAAATGGCTTGTTTAAGTCAGTGGTTTGCGTTTCCTGAAACATAGAAGTAACACAGAATGGGCGTTAGTATTTTTTAAGTTAGTATTATTGAATGTCTACAGAAATAAAAACTTGTTCAACACGAACAGTACTTTTTATGATACCAGATCCTAGTAGGATTTTGTCATTATTGCTGTTTGAGGGTTTAATGGAAGCAAATGTAAATGTACTAATTACTACATCAATTATTCCTAAGGTATTTCACATTGTATCCTAAAGATCAATAAAATTTTAATTTTAGTCATCATTCAATGGATTTATTTACTTATTCATTCAATGTATAATTAAGGAAAATATATTTGCTACCATTCAGTTTAGTTCAGTTTAGTAGCTCAGTCATGTCCGACTCTTTGCGACCCCATGGACTGCAGCATGCCAGGCCTCCCTGTCCATCACCAACTCCCGGAGCTTGCTCAAACTCATGTCTGTCGAGTCGGTGATGCCATCCAACCATCTCATCCTCTGTCATCTCCTTTTTTTCCTAACTTCAATCTTTCCCAGCATAAGGGTCTTTTCCAATGAGTCAGTTCTTTGCATCAGGTGGCTAAAGTATTGGAGCTTCAGCTTCAGCTTCAGCCTCAGTCCTTTCAATGAATATTCAGGACTGATTTCCTTTAGGATTGACTGGTTTTATCTTCTTGCAGTCCAATTTACTAATATTAGTAATACAAAAGTGAATACAGCATGGATCCCAAATTTGGAATATCCTGGAAATATTATCAGTGAAGACACATTATAGTGCATAGAAGGAGAGAATGATGTACTTAAATAACTTCTCTGAAGATACAGGTTGAAATGAAATATATAATGTGCTTTGTTAAATATATATGTAATAATATATATAATATACAAGCTCTCTAAACAAAAGAATATAGTTATTTAACCCATAAGAATTTCTGTGACTCAAAAAGTGAATACTTTGCTTTGGGTTGTGTCCAAGAAGCTGCTGAGTTTGAAATTTTTGCCAGATGATTCTGATCTAAAATTTCACCGATTTCTTGAATACATTAATGTGCTCCTATAGATTGGCATTTACTCCGATGCTTTTAGCACTTTATTGAAATCTCATAAAGCCTAAAACAACTGATGAGTTTTTTTTTTCTAAATTTTGTTTTATTAGTTTTCTTAGAAATCAAAGTCAATCCTTGCAGTGAGGTATCTTGTTTTTTGGGCAATGAGCTGAGTGCTTTCATTACTGATTCAAAAAATATTCAATCAAATATTATTTTAAAATGGCACAATTGTAAGGGTATTATTATCTCTACATTGTATTATAAATAGTTATCAGTTATATAGATAATTTCATATTTTAAATTCTATTTACCAAATGTGAAGAAAATTCATTATTTTAAAAATTACATTTGATTTACAGAGTTTTAGTCTTTAATCCCAATTGTCCATTCTAAATCCCAAACCTCTCAGGGGCAAATAGACCCATAACATTTATATTTTGAGCCATTTCTTACTGTCCAGTTAGGGGAAAAATACACTATACAAATGTTTCCTTTCCTTTTAAACACATGCCAAAATCCCCCTTATTTCATTCATTGCAGTATGTGGAAATTTATCAAACAATGTGGCAAAGAGAAATCCTTTCACAGAAAAAGAATGTCTCTAGGGCTTCCCGTAAAGTGAGAACAAAGTGCTTTGTGGCTCTATTTGAAGCTGGTTAATAAGACACAAATGTAATAGGGTTCATTGCATTTAACTTCAGAAAAAAACACTGACATCTTCAAAAATCAACTTTGGATTATTGCTTCTGCAATTTGTTTAGGCAGCCAATGCACCACAACTCATTCACAGCCGACAAATTGCTTTTGTTAGTGGAAGCAACATAAAATAAAGCTAGATTTCCTGGGCTTTCTTGATTCATGATTAAATAGATGTTGAACATTTTTTTTTTTGTCTTTTTTCAATGACGCAAGTATTCTAAATGCTTTCAAAATAATGGCATGTATAAGTACCTTAGTTTTTTTTTTTTTTAAAGACCCTTGTAATTCTCTGGCATTTTTGTTTCCTTAAAATGCTTTACTATTCTGTTTTCAAATTGCCTATGTTTGTAGGAATTTTAGAACTACTATAAAAATTATTTCTCTCTCTAAATGTGGAGAGTTGCCCTTTAATATCAATACATCAATGTTCCTAAACTTTGTGATTATATTCTAATGGAAGTGAAACATTATGATATTTCATAAATATTAAGTGAAAGTGTGCCATTATACCATGTCAGTTGTGTTTTGTATTACTTTTGAGAATTATAGTTTGATGAGCATATCTGGGATGCAATATATTACTACATGCTATCAACATAACTGATTTTCCTAGCATATTTAGTTTCCATAAGATTTTTTTATTAAACAAAGGTTAACAAATAAACGTGTACCTTAATAGTTTCTATTTGCTAGGCAAATAATAAAATACTTGAATGTCAAGCTTGCTCTGGAAGTTTAGGACAAGTATTTTTATATCAAATTTCAAATTACAGAAATGCTTAAAGGTATTTACTTTAATAATAATATTAATTTATAATTCTTTATAAGCATATATAAACCATTGCTTTAAAATATTTTTAGTTTACCTGTGAAAATATTAAGATTAATGTTTCTTGCACTGAATAAATTTTGTATTAAGCTGATAATTGCATTTAAAAAATAAACATATGGAACACACACATTTTAAAGAGAACATTAGATTACATCACTTTGTAATAACGCTATCCCTGAGGATAACATAATAAGTGGAGTTCAACGGTTTTCTAGTACCTGCGATATCTGCTTAGTATCAATGTCCAGCGTTATTGAAAACTTGTAGGCAGTATTTTGGCAAGGCATCAGGTTTAGTTATAAGATATTAAAACATCTAAACTCCAGGAAAATCTTTACTTGAGATATGAAGAATATATCCAAGAAGCACAGATACAAGCAGATCTAGATAGAGTTCAGTATACAAGATGGGAATGGAAATCAGGAACATGCAAGTACCCCTTACACCATGTGAGCATCTTTTCACCACTAAGTTTTTTTTTTTTTTCTTTTGGATAAATGCAGCTAAACTATAAACAATTTAATGTGTCTATTTTGTTTTATTACTGCTGTGTGTTCTGACTTCCACTTGAGATAACACCCTAAAAGATCAGTATACAAGTGACAAGAAAGTTGAAATCTTTGTTGTCAAATAAATTGCACAAAAATGCCAGCATTCTTAAGAATAAGCTACAAAATGCACTTCATAAAATTATCCTAATAAAAAAAGTGGAACTGATAAGTAATGTGGATGGCTAAACATTTTGAAGTCTTTTATTTCAAGGACACATAGTAGAAACTTAAAAAGAAATCCACTTCTTATTTTGATAAGTGCAAAGCAAAATTGCTATTAGCTTTTGAAACAAATGTTGCTGTCAGTGAACTGAGGACCCTCAAATCAATATACATACATTACATTTACATGTAACCCTAAAGCCTCTAAAATCAATATAAATGCCTTAAATTAATATGAACATAAAATTGAAGATTTAGGTGGATTTTTGAACAGATGCAGAAAATAAGAGATTGATCTAAATTTGCAAACAAATTCACGGCAAGTCCTTTCTGTTCCAAAGGATGACTTTCCCTTAGAAATTGTCTGCAATTGAAAACTCTCTCTTTTAATCATTTTTATTCATATGTATTATATATATAAATGAATGTATAATGAATTAATGATATATGAATTTGTAAATAATAAATTGGCATTGAATATTAACTTTATATATATATGTATATATATATATATATATAAAATCTGCTGCTGCTGCTGCTGCTTGATCACTTCAGCTGTGTCCAACTCTGTCCAACACTATGGATGATAGCCCCCCAGGCTACTCTATCAGTGGAATTCTCCAGGCAAGAGTATTGGAGTGGGTAGCCATGTCTTCCTCCAGGGGACCTTTGCAACCCAGAGATTGAACCCGGGTCTCCTAAATTGCAGGCAGATTCTTTACCACTGAATCACCAGGTAAGCCTATATATATTATCTGAGATATATCAAATAAAGTATAAAATAAAACATACATCTAATTACGTATATATAGTATACTATATATATATCTGAATAATATATATATATAATTATTTAGTACCTACTAATTGAACAGTTACTACTCACTTGTAAACACACAATGGTGCACAAAATACAGACATATTACCTATACCATGGAATTTATAGTCTAGGATGATACTAATCGTAAAGTTAGTTGTAATATGGAGAGATTATAACAACACTTATATATTAATAGGAAGTTCAATTCAGTTCAGTTCAGTCGCTCAGTCGTGTCCGAGACTCTTTGCGATCCCATGAATCGCAGCACGCCAGGCCTCCCTATCCGTCACCAACTCCCGCAGTTTACTCAAACTCATGTCCATCGAGTCAAGTGATGCCATCCAGCCATCTCATCCTCTGTCGTCCCCTTCTCCTCCTGCCTCCAATCCCTCCCAGCATCAGGGTCTTTTCCGTCAACTGTTCGCATTAAGTGGCCAAACTATTGAAGTTTCAGCTTCAGCATGAGTCCTTCCAATGAACACCCAGGACTGATCTCCCTTAGGATGGACCAGTTGGATCTCCTTGCAGTTCAAGGGACTCTGAAGAGTCTTCTCCAACACACAGTTCAAAAGCATCAATTTTTCAGCATTCCGCTTTCTTCACAGTCCAACTCTCACATCCATACATGACCACTGGAAAAACCACAACCTTAAGGAAGAACTGGGTCTAAAAAGCCCAAATAATTGAAATAGAAAATATAAAGTTGAAAGACTTTTATTTCTTTCATTCTCCTTCCTCAACTCTGAACATCAACTCTTGACAGCATAGACTTTTGAACTACAACAACAAAATCAGAGAGATTATCTAGAATAAATACGAACAGAATTGCATTATTTGTTATGATTGTTAAAGTAAAGGGTATATATTTTTGGTTAAAATGTATCTGGTAAAATAAGTATAATGTTAGGAAAAGACAGTTCTTAGCTAACATTCCAAGTGTTAGCATCATGAACTTACAAATTCATAAAGTCTAGCTTTAAAGGTTGTCGGCTTTAAAAAGTTAATTTCAAAATACACTGAGAATGACTATAATCCCTATGCATAGCTTCATACAAAAGCTTCAGAAGTAATTTGTCTATAAACCAGAATTCAAGTTTAACCATTCACAATGAGAAATGTAATAACTATGATTATATGATACCTTTATCTATCAGACTTTATTATAGGGCTCTATGTGTGCAGATTAGCTATATGCACCCTCCTCCTCAATAGATATATACTTATTACCAAAAATTGTATAAAATCCTCAGTCATCTGATTTCTCTGAATAGAGATGGATACAGAACATAAAATGCAGGGCTTCTTTTGTGTTTTTCACACTAAACAATCCTTCAACAATTACCTCTAGTCACATTCTTTCTTGAATCACTGGTTCTGTGTTCTTTGAGGGATTTGACACCTGTTGTGGTAATTCTCAAAACCTTCATTTTTTCATCAGAAGAGAATTTTATTACTAAGCTCTAAAAGGACAAACTTAAATTCAACAGAATAAAGTTATTTTTCTGTGATTTTTTTGAAAAGAATATACTTACTATGATATATTTGTATGACTCACATTTTGAAATGTGATCTTAGAACATTTAGAAAGTATATCAACTCCATTGTATGCATTTGTGTCATGCACTTCTAGCTGACACATTGCAGTGCTATCACTTGTTGCCCTCTTATTCTAACAAGAGAAGGACTTTGCAGATAAATTAAGAATTTTGAAACAGGGAGATTTACTGAATAATTCAGATGAGTTCAGTGTAATTATATGATCTTAACAAAGTGGAAGCAGGAGAGTCAAAGTCAGAGAAGATGGGGCAATGGAAGCACAGGAAGCAGACATCCAACTGTCATAATTGCAAGCTTGTAGACAGACGAAGTGACCACAAGTTAAGGATTACAGTCAGCCCCTAAAAGCCGTAAAAAACAAGGGAATAGACTCTCTCCTAAAGCCTTTCAAAGGAAGCCTTAGATTTTAGCCCAGTGAAGACCATTTAAGATTTTTGTCCTATAGAACTATAAGATAAAGATGAAAGAAAATGTTAGTACATTTGCATTATTTTAAGCCACTAAGTTTATGATAGTATTTCATAACAGCTACAGATAACCAATCTATATAGGTAACCAAAATAAGTTCTTGTGAGTGAAATAAAGAAATTTAGAAATGCCATATCTCTCTAGGAAAACATAAATGAAGCATAAATTAAAAGCACTATTCTGAGCAATATTTATATCATACACAACTATTCCTGCACTTATTCAATGCTAAACAACTAAGTGTTGAGTAATATTTATCATGTTGACAGATCATTTTTGAATCGCAGCCTCACTAAATCTAGTTGTGTGACCTCAGACAAGCTTGAGATTCCTTTTCTACAAAATGAGTAAAATGCTTAGGAAAAGACTATAGCAGTGCCTCACACATTATAAACGATAAACAAAAGCTACTCATCTACTTGTTTCTTAGTATTATTGTGGGTCATTATTACATTTTATCACATACCTTGCAAATAAAATCTATATTTATAAAAGATAGCTCATAATAAACTGTAACACATTTGTAGATCACTGTTCAATCTTCAAACTAAAAATTTCAAAATTCTGTATGATAGACTAGGCTATCTAGCAATTTGTGGCATTACAGTAATCATTTAATCAACATGAGAACTACATAATTACATCAGAAGAATGATAGAAAAAAACATAGTCCCCCCAAATTAAAAGCAAGACAGAAAAATGCAATAAACATTCTAAATAAATTGTCTTTCTTAGTATAGTATTGTAATATATCAAGCCTGAATTAACAACAAATTTAAACTACTATTTAATGACTCTGAGAACATACAATCTCTTTCATCTCCTAGCATAATAGAAAATATAGATATAGGCATGGTGTTAGCCTATAAACTGAAAATTCAGAAACCTAAAATAGAGTAATAAATTTCTTTTTAACATCATGCTACCATCAGAGTAGTCAATAATAATTGTAGAAAATTACTTACCCTTCCCTCAGCTATGGCTTAGAAAGTAATTTCATCTAAAAGTATTGTATTTTAGCTGACGCTAAGCACCTGCCTTTGTGAGTTCTATTAAATTCTTATGTACTGTGGAATTGTACTTTAGGGTAATTTACAAACTATATGTGCGATTGGTGATCAAAATTATCTTCGAAGACTGGGTTCTATATTGATGACAATTTCCTGCCTATTTGAAGGGGAAATGAACAATCAGGAAGGCAATAAGCTATTCTTATGTGCTCCTGCACAAAGGTGCTCAGTAGATCTCTTCTCGAGATAACCAGAGTCGATTCAATTAATTTCTTCAAAGAGAACCTGTTTAAAGTTTTTCTCATTATCTTCATCATTACCATTGTCATTATTATTTTACCAATAGACAGTAATAGTATTCCTCTACTTGTCCCTTTTTTATCAAACAAAAAATCAAATATATTGGATAGGGAAGTAATTCTGTATGCAATTTTAAAGTGACCCCTGGAATTAACTTAGGCACAATAAGATAGAAATAGTATAATATACATGATGTTATATGAATATCATTAATTATTAGAGATAAATATAAAAGTAAATATTAAGCATTAAAATAAAATATATCAACATTCAAACACTATAGAGTAGTGTTCAGAGTATGGCATCTCTTGAATCTAAGTAGGTTGCTTTTTAGCATTTTTCTTTTAACTGAAAAACTATTTTTATGTGCACACATTCACATTTTTTTATTTTCAATTTTTTAAATTTAAAGCATAGTTAATTTACAATGTTTTGTTAGTTTCAAGTGCACAGCAAAGTGATTCAGTTATACACACATACAATATATATATACATATATATACATATGCATATAGTAGAAAGTGAAGTCACTCAGTCGTGTCCGACTCTTTGCGACCCCGTGGACTGTAGCCTACCCAGGCTCCTCCGTCCATGGGATTCTCCAGGCAAGAATACTGGAGTGGGTTGCCATATCCTTCTCCAGGGGATCTTCCCGACCCAGGGATTGAACCCGGGTCTCCCGCATTGCAGGCAGACACTTTAACCTCTGAGCCACTAGGGAAGCCCCCTGTATATAGTAAGCAATATATATATATATATATATATATATATATATATATATATATATTCTTTTATAAGTCTTAACATAGATCCTGTCAAGTAGGAAATGGTCAATACATTTCTCTCTGTCTTTCTCTCTTTTCTTTTTTCTTGTACTTTCTATGTGTATATATAGAAAGCGATCTTTGAACATTTAGAAAGTATACGTAAGGGCTTCTTCAATGGGTCAGTGGGTAAAGAACCTACCTGCAATGCAAGAGACACAGGAGGTGTGGGTTCAATCCCTGGGTGGAAAGATCCCCTGGAGAAGGAAATGGCAACCCCCTCTATTATTCTTGCCTAGGCAATTCCATTTTCAGAGAAGTCTGAGGGACTAGTGTCCAAAGGATCACAAAGAGTCAAGCACGACTGAGCAACAAAGTATGAATGAATACATATGCATATATATGTTTCTATATAAAACGTACACATCACATAAATAAATGCTGACAGGCAGGCACATGTATGTTTATATAATTATATATTTTATTTCATGTACAAAATATATCTATAATATTATACATATATTTATTCAATAAATAAGCGAACATATCCCAACATCCTACAACATATACTAAATCTTGCTGATGATGGCAATTTCCTTCTTTGTTAGCAATTTATCTATCTCTACCTATAAAACTACTGCCATCACAGTAAAGATGAAGCAAAAATCAAGGACAAAGGAATAGCTACAGAAAAAGGGAAGCAAAAGCCATCATACTGCCCATAGTACTGCCCGTTTCACAATATCCCCTTCATAGAGCACAGCCTTGTCATGGTGAAGGGCTACATAATCCAATGAAGTTATGAGCTATACCATGCAGGGCAATGCAAAATGGATTGGTCAGAGTAGAGAGTTCTGGCAAAATGTGGTTCACTGGAGGAGGGAATGACAACCCACTCCAATATTCTTGCTGAGAGAACCCCAGGAACAGTATGAAAAGGTAAAAAGATATGAAACTAGAAGATGACCTCCCCCCCAAGGTTGGAAGGTGTCCAATATGCTACCAGGGAAGAGCAGAGGACAATTGCTCATAGCTCTAGAAAGAATGAAGTAACTGGGCCAAAGAAGTGACACTCAGAAATGAATGGCTCAGATAGTAAAGAATCTGCCTGCAAGGTGGGAAACCTGGGTTCAATCCCTGGGTCTGGAAGATTCCCTGGAGAAGGAAGTGCAAACCATTCCAGTATTCTTGCTTGGAGAATTCCATGGACAGAAGAGACTGGCAGGCTGCAGTCCACGGGGTTGCAAAGAGTCAGACACAACTGAGTGACTAAGACTTTCACTTTTTTCACTGGTGGTGAAAATTAAGTCTGATGCTACAAAGAACAATATTGTATAGGAACCTGAAATGTAAGGTCTATGCATCAAGGTAAATAGGATGTGGTCTAGCAGGAGACGGCAGGAATGAACAATGATATCCTAGGAATCAGTGAACTAAAATGGATAAGAAGGTGCAAATTTAATTCAGATGATCTTTATATGTACTACTATCAGCAAGAATCCCTTAGAAGAAATGGAGTAGCCCTCATAGTCAACAAGAGTCCAAAATACAGTGCAACCTCGAAAAATGACAGAATGATCTCCATCCATTTCCAAGGCAAACCATTCAAGGCAAATGGTTCCAAAGCCCCAACCATTGATTATGAAGAAGCTGAAGCTGACCAGTTCTCTGGAGACCTACAATACATTACAACATTAACACCAAAAAAGATGTCTCTACACTATAGGGGATTGAAAGGCAAAAGTAGAAGTCAAGAGATACCCAAAATAATAGGCAAGTTTGGCCTTGGAGTGAAAAATGAAGCAGGGCAAAAACTAACAATGTTTTGTCGACGGAGCTCACTGATCAGAGCAAACACCTTTTTCTAGCAACCCAAGAGACATCACCAGATGGTCAGCATGGCAATCAGGTTGATTATATTCTTTGCAGTCAAAGATGGAAAAGCTCTATACAGTTAGTGAAAACAAGACCTGGGGGGTGATTATGGCTCAGATCCTGAGCTCCTTATTGCAAAATCCAGGCTTAAATTGAAGAAAGTAGGAAAACTACTAGACCATCCAGGGATGACCTAAATAAAATTCCTTATGATTATATATTAGAGGTGAAAAACAGATTCAAGGGATTAGATCTGGTGGACAGGGTGTCTGAAGTAATATGAACAGAGGTTTGTAACATTGCACATGAAGCAGTGACCAGAACCATGCCAAAGACAAAGAAATGTAAGAAGGCAAGGTCATTGTCGGAGGACACTTTACAAATAGCTGAGGAAAGAACAGATGCAAAAGGCAAGGGAAAAGGAAAAGATATACCCAACTAAATACAGAGTTCCAGAGAATATCAAGGAGAGAGAAAAGACCTTCTTCAATGAACAATGCAAAGAAACAGAGGAAAACAAAAGAATAGGAAAGACTAGAGATCTCTTTAAGAAAACTGGAGATATCAAGGGAATATTTCTTGCAAGGATGGGCACAATAAAGGATAGAAAAGGTAAGGACTTAACAGAAGCAGAAGAGATAAAGAGGTGGCAAGAGTATACAGAAGAACGGTACCAAAAAAGAACTTAATGGCCCAGATAACCACAGTGGTGTTGTCACTCACTTAGAGCCAGATATCCTGGAGTGTAAAGTCAAGTGGACCATAGGAGGCATTACTAGAAACAAAGCTAGTAGAGATGATGAAATTCCACCTATGCTATTTGAAACCCTAAAAGATGATGCTGTTAAAGTGGTGTACTCGATAGTTCAGCAAATTTGGAAAACCAAGCAGTGGACACAAGACTGGAAAAGGTCAGTTTTCATCCCAATTCCCAAGAAGGGCAGTGCTAAAGAATGTTCAAGCTACTGGGCAATTGCACTTACTTCCAATTCTAGTAAGATTATGTTCAAAATCCTATAAGCTAGGCTTCAGCAGTACATGAATCAAGAACTTCCAGATGTAAAACCTGGGTTTAAAAATGCAGAGGAACCAGAAATCATATTGACAACATTCACTGGATCATTAAGAAAGCAAAGGAATTCTAGAAAAAATCTACTTCTTTATCCTTGGCTACAAGAAAGCCTTTGACTATGTAGATCACAACAAGCTGAGGAAAAGTCTTAAAGTGATGGGGATTCCAGATCACTTGACCTGCCTCCTGACAAAACTGTACATGGGTCAAAAAAACAACAGCTAGACCTGAACATGGAACAATTGACTGATTCCAAATTGGGAAAGGTGTACAAAAAGGCTGTATATTGTCACCCTGCTTATTTAATTCCTATACAGAGTATGTTAGGTGAAATGCTTGGCTGGGTGAATCACTAATTAGAATCAAGATTGAGGGGAGAAATATCAACAACCTCAGATATGCAAATAATTCCACTATAACGGCAGAAAATGAAGAATAACTAAGAGCCTCTTGATGAGGGTGAAAGAGGAGAGCAAAAATATGACTTGAATATCAACATTAAAAAACTAAGATTATGACATCCATTTCCATCACTTCATGGCAAATAGAAGTGGAAAAAGTAGAAGCAGTAACAGACTTTCTTTTGGGGGCTCCAAAAATCTGCAGACAGTAACTGAAGCTATGAAATTAGAAGATGCTTGGTCCTTGGAAGGAAAGCTATGACAAACCTAGATATCATATTAAAAAGCAGAGACATCACTTTGCCAACAAAGGTCGATTATAGTCAAAACTATGCTTTTTCCAGTAGTTATGTACAGGTGTGATAGTTGCTTTCACACTTTAGATCTGGAGAAGACTCTTGAGAGTCCCTTGGACTGCAAGATCAAATTGGTCTATCCTAAAGGAAATAAACCCTGAATATTCATTGTAAGGACTGATGCTGAAGCTGAAGCTCCAATACTTTGGCCACCTGATGTAAAAAGCCAAATTATTGGAAAAAGCCCTGATGCTGGGAAAGATTTCAAGCAAAAGGAGAAGAGGGTGGCAGAGAATGAGATGATCTAATAGCACCACTAACTCAATGGACATGAATTTGAGCTAACTACAACAGATAGTGGAAGACAGAGGAGCCTGGCATGCTGCAGCCCATGCAGTCACAAAGAGTTGAATTTGACTTAGCAACTGAACAACAATGACAATTTCATAATATATTTTGAAGGTGGTCTTCTGATTCAGAGCTGTTATTGGAGCTTCAGCTTCAGCATCAGTGCTTCCAATGAATAGTCAGGTTTGATTTCCTTTAGGAGTGACTAGTTTGATCTCCTTGCAGTTCAGGGGACTCTCTGGAGTCTTCTCTAGCACCACAATTCAAAATAACCATTACTTCAATGCTCAGCTTTCTTTATAATCCAACTCTCAGATCTGTACATGACTACTGGAAAAACCATAGCTTTGACCCTACGGACTTTTGTTAGCAAAGTGATGTCTCTTCTTTTGAATATGTTACCTAAGTTAGTCATAGCTTTCCTGGAAAGGAGCAAGCGCCTTCTAATTTCACCTATCAAGGCAGATGATTTGTTAATAGCTGGGGGGGGTCTCAGTTAAATATGTAATAGAATTATTTACTACTTTTGCACACCCACAAATAAGTAAATATTTTATTCAGGACCTGCTATGATGAAATTTATTTTGTTTCTGAATTCTCAGCCAAAAATTATTGTCTCTACCTTTTCTGCCTACTCTAATCCTGGGTAATATTGATATTTTGTTCAGACACTCAAGGCAACATGCTTTGGTAGCCTGATTTATAGGACTGAGATATACATAGCCATCTCTCTTTAATAATTTGTGAGACAGTCTTCTCAACTGTCACAAATCCCATCTTGAAAGCTAATCAAAATATCTATTAATAACTGAATATTTCATCAAAATATAACTCTCTGGCTTTCTTCACTCATCTTTAATTCTTCTATTGTTTTCATAATCTCAAAGCTTTTTTAGTCACATACAGAAAGTTTAAGGAAAATATTTTATATACAAATGTAAGGTTACAGTAGGTTTTAGTTGTATTATTTTACTTACAAAATGTATGCTCATATAGATTGACATATACTGTATCACTGAATAAGAACACTGCAGACTTTCTCATTATGATTAGAGAAAGAAGCCAATAACTATACTCAGCCACGATCAGTAAAAACAGTCAATGTTATACTATACAAATCAGTGTATACCAGTTAATATGTTAATTCTATCAGTCAACAGAATTAGAATATTTATTTATTCACCTCATCAATCTGAAAATCATTTCTTACAAAGAAAAACATACATAAAGTAACAACACTTACCTCATATAAATCATCAAGTTAGCAGTGGCAAATGAAATAAAGCATATGCAAGTTCTTTATGAAGGGCACAGTATTTTCTCATGATAGAAATAATGAAGATGCTCTCTCAGTAATCCAAAATTATGGTATGGGGCTTCCCAGGTGGCTCTGGTGGTAAAGAACCTGCCTACCAGTGTGGGAAACGTGAGACACGGGTTAAATTCTTGGCTTGAGAAGATATTGGAGGACAGCGTAGAAACCCACTTCAGTATTCTTGCCTGGAGAATCCCAGTGAAAGAGGAACCTGGCGGGCTATAGTCCATAGGATCACAGTCAGACATGACTGAAGTCTCTTAGCACACACATAGTCCACATACCTCTAAAAGTTGTGTGTGTGTGTGTGTGTGTGTGTGTGTGTGTGTGTGTGTGTGTGTTAGTCACTAAGTCACAGGATTCTCCAGGCAAGAATACTGGAGTGGGTTGGCCATTTCTTTCTCCAGGGGATCTTCCAGACCCAGAGATTGAACTCCAGGCCCCCGTGTTGAAGACAGATTCTTGATCATCTGAGCCACCAGGGGGCCCCAGAAATAGTATATAACTCTTACATTTTTCTGTTTTTATTTTTCATGATGCTTATGTTTACACTTGGATTTGTACTTAGTTGAAAAAAAAAAAAAACAAAACATGCATCCCTTATCTCAGTTAGAAGGTTTTTTCATATGAGCCTACCTGTCTCTTTGGCATAGTAGGTAACATAAAAAATTAAATGTCAATATTGGTAACCCATGGCTTAGGTGAAAAGCACCTCTGTACTTCAAATCACAATGGTTTTTCATATTTAAAAGATATTTGATTTTCTGCACCCATACGAAGGCAGGGAGATAGCCAGAACATGTCTAGACAGTCATAGAATTTTAGAGCTGGAGGTAAATTTATAGTGAAACCCAAAATACATCTGATAAAAAAATAGACTTACAAAGTTTAAATAACAAGCACAATTTAAGGTTGGGCTAACTGATCTGAGATTTGGGAAAAAAATCTAGATTTTTTTTTCTTTATTCCCAGTTCAACTACCCAAGTTTCTTTCAGACTCAAATAACGTTTGATAGCCTATTTCCATTTCATTTGAGATGTATGAAACGATGTAAATACTTGCACTAAACTCTTGCTGGATAAAAATTATAACTAGATATTTTATAAAAATGACTTTTTTCACTATCAAAAATATGCTAGAATTATTTTTGAAAGTAAATTAAGGTATGTTGTTTTGTGCAATGACTAAGACACTAGTGTTTAAAGAAACCAAGAGAGGTAATGATTTTATGTCTGCTTTGCTAGAAGAAAGCAAAATTATTAGCACAAATATTTTGTGATGACATTAATAAAAATCCTGACCAACTGACTAACAACTATTCTCTCTACCTAATTGGCCTAAAATAATTATAAATATCTGGAGATTTTTCATGTAAGAAAAATTTTAGCCAGTAAAAGATAAGAGAAGAGTGCAAAAGCTGGTTTAAAACACAACATCCAAAATACTAAGATTATGGCATCTGGTCCCATCACTTCATGGCAAATAGATGGATAAACAATGGAAACAGTGGGAGACTTTATCTTCTTGGGCTCCAAAATCATTGCAGATGGTGACTGCTGCCATGAAATTAAAAGATGCTTGCTCCTTGGAAGAAAAGTTATAACCAACCTAGACAGCATACTAAAAAGCAGAGACATTACTTTGCTGACAAAGGTCCATAGTCCATAGTCATAGTCATAGTCAAAGCTATGGTTTTTCCAGTAGTCATGTATGAAAGTGAGAGTTGAACCATAAAGAAGGCTGAGTGCTGAAGAATTGATGCTTTTGAACTGTGGTGTTGAAGACTCTTGAGAGTCCCTTGGACTGCAAGGAGATCCAACCAGTTCTTCCTAAAGGAAATCAGTCCTGAATATTCATCAGAAGGACTGATGCTGAAGCTAAAACTCCAATATTTTGGCCACCTGCAAAAAGCTGACTCATTGGAAAAGAGACTGATGCTGGGCAAGACTGAAGGCAGGAGGGTAAGGGGACAACAGAGGATGAGGTGGTTGGATGGCATCACCTACTCAATGGACATGAGTTTGAACAAGCTCTGGGAGATGGTGAATGACAGGGAAGCCTGTTGTGCTGCTGTCCATGGGGCTGCAAAGCATCAGACATGACTGAGGGACTGAACAACAACAACGACAACAGCGAAGTGTAACAAGAGCTTCTAAGAATAGAGTTTTGTTAAATTTTAGTTCTTAAAGGAAACCCATAAGAACTCAATCTCTCAGTTTTGCTGAATAACAATGAGTTATCATCTAGCCCCAAGCGCTATGGCAGCCATCTTGCATGTAAATAAGAAGGCACCATGTGGATATGTTCAGTATACATATGGTTGGCCAGACAGAGACTGAAAGATGCTCAGTCTTCCAGTATCTGTGGAGAAGGGGATGATGACTTTGTGGACATTGTTGAATTATTGAATTACCTCTCCTGAAGTCTTTAATCCTTGTGTCTTTCGTGAGCCAACAATAATAAAGCAATACCCAAAATAATAAAGCATGCTATTTATTTACCAATACTTAGAATATAGATTTACTTATAAGAAAAAAGATACTACGGAGGTAGGAAAAATCATAACTGAATAGCTTATGTTTGAAACAGAGGATTACTCTTTACTGAAAATTATGGTTATATTAATACAGATATGTTGTGTATTGAGGGCTTCCTGGTGACAGAGATAATGAAGACTCTGCCTGCAACTCAGGAGACCTGAGTATGACCCCTGGGTAGGAAAGATCCCTTGGAGAAGTGAATGGTTACCCACTCCAGTATTTTTGCCTACGACTCACTTCAAATATGCATTCCCTTGTAGTGCTTGATACAAAAATGCTGTAATCTTCCTTTTAATATAAGTTGAAATACATTTTATCCTAGGATTAAGAGAAATATTTCTTTAATCTATATGGAGTGGATCTGCTTAATCAGTCACACATAAGACTTACTACTAGTTTAAGTTAGAGTTGAAAGTTCATATATATATATAAATATTTTTATATATTAAATATATATTTATATAACAGATTTAAGGGACTATATCTGATAGACAGAGTGCCTGATAAACTATGGATGGAGGTTCGTGATATTGGACAGGAGACAGGGATCAAGACCATCCCCAAGGAAAAAAAATGCAAAAAAAGCTAAATGGCTGTCTGAGGAGGCCTTACAAATAGCTGTGAAGAAGGGAAGTGAAAAGCAAAGGAGAAAAGGAAAGATATTCCCATCTGAAGGCAGAGTTCCAAAGATACCTAGGAAAGATAAGAAAGCCTTCCTCAGTGATCAATGCAAAGAAATAGAGGAAAACAACAGAATGGGAAAGGCTAGAGATCTCTTCAAGAAAATTAGAGACACCGAGGGAAAATTTCATGCAAAGATAGGCTCAATAAAGGACAGAAATGGTATGGACCTAACAGAAGCAGATATATTAAGAAGAGGTGGCAAGAACACACAGAAGAACTGTACAAAAATGATCTTCATGACCCAGATAATCACGGTGGTGTGATCACTCACCTAGAGCCAGACATCCTGGAATGTGAAGTCAAGTGGGCCTGAGAAAGCATCACTACGATCAAAGCTAGTGGAGGTGATGGAATTCCAGTTAAGCTATTTCAAATCCTAAAAGATGATGCTGTGAAAGTGCTGCACTCAATATGCCAGCAAATTTGGAAAACTCAGCAGTGGCCAGAGGACTGGAAAAGGTGTTTTCATTCCAATCCCAAAGCAAGGCAATGCCAAAGAATGGCCAAACTACTGCACACTTGTACGCATCTCACACACTAGTAAAGTAATGCTCAAAATTCTCCAAGCCAGACTTCAGAAATATGTGAACCATGAACTTCCATGAACTTCCAACTTCAAGTTGGTTTTAGAAAAGGCAGAGGAATCAGAGATCAAATTGCCGCCAACATCTGCTGGATCATCGAAAAAGCAAGAGAGTTCCAGAAAAACATCTGTTTCTGCTTTATTGACTATACCAAAGCCTTTGACTGTGTGGATCATAATAAACTGTGGAAAATTCTGAAAGAGCTGGGAATACCAGACCACCTGCCCTGCCTCTTGAGAAATCTGTATGCAGGACAGGAAGCAACAGTTAGAATTGGACATGGAACAACAGACTGGTTCCAAATAGGAAAAGGAGTATATCAAGGCTATATATTGTCACCCTGCTTATTTAGCTTATATGCAGAGTACATCGTAAGAAATGCTGGGCTGGAGGAAGCACAAGCTGGAATCAAGATTTGCCACAAGAAATATCAGTAACCTCAGATAAGCAGATAACACCACCCTTATGGCAGAAAGTGAAGAAGAACTCTTGATGAAAGTGAAAGAGGAGAGTAAAAATGTTGGCTTAAAGCTCACCATTCAGAAAACTAAGATCATGACATCCGGTCCCATCACTTCATGGCAAATAGATGGGCAAACAGTGGAAACAGTGGCTGATTTTATTTTTTTGTGCTCCAAAATCTCTGCAGATGGTGATTGCAGCCATGATATTAAAAGAGGCTTACTCCTTGGAAGGAAATTTATGACCTATCTAGACAGCATAGTAAAAAGCAGAGACATTACTTTGCCAACAAAAGTCCGTCTAGTCAAGGCTATAGTTTTTCCAGTGATCACGTATGGATGTGAGAGTTGGACTATAAAGAAAGCTGAAGAATCGATGCTTTTGAGCTGTGGTGTTGGAGGAGCCTCTTTAGAGTCCCTTGGACTGCAAGAAGATCCAACCAGTCCATCCTAAAGGAGATCAGTCCTGGGTATTCTTTGGAAGGACTGATGTTGAAGATGAAACTCCAATACTTTGGCTATCTGATGCGAAGAGTTGACTCATTTGAAAAGACCCTGATGCTGGGAAAGATTGAAGGCAGGAGGAGAGGGAGATGACAGAGGATGAGATGGTTGGATGGCATCACTGACTCAATGGACAGGAGTTTGAGTACACTCTGGGAGTTGGTGATGGGCAGGGTGGCCTGGTGTGCTACAGTTCATGGGGTCAGAGTCAGACATGACTGAGCAACTGAACTGAACTGAATTTACGTAATATATTATATAATATATATGATATATATAATTTTGTATATTGTATAATGAATACATATTAATACTATTAATAAATATTAACTATAAATATCATAAATTCAAATATATTATATATTTATATATAAATATTATAAATATAATATAAATATTAATATTATATTATTTAACATATATTAGATTAATATAGTTAACATTATATAATTTTATATATAATCTATATCTATATGTAATATAAATAAATATATTTTTATATATATATATGAAGCAATTGAGAGCTGGAACATTATGCTCAATATCTTATTTCAAGTAGATGTTTGAGAGTTAGTGTTAAGTCTTCTGGTAGTTGAGTTTAATACATTAAAATATACTGCCACTTTCATCAAAGCAGATAATATCAACAAAAATGTAGTATGGGTTGGAAAGGCCCATGGAAGAAATACTTCCAAGTAATGTGTATAGACAGAAGCATGTGTTAAAAAATACACTACTTAATATATAAGTAATATTACCTAAAATAGCCAAGTGAAATTGAATGTATGTCTGCAGAAGCATAAAATGTGACTTGCTTTCCAGATTCACTGTTCAGAAATTTCAGGGTAATTTCAAATATAATGAAAAAAAAAAAGTTTTGGAGCAATGAACAAAGTGTGAAAACCTAAGAAAGTGAATAGCTTATGTTTGAAGCAGGTTAGACTATTCAAAAGACAGAGGTTATTATTGTCATTGATCATTTAGAATATGTCTGCAAGACATAGAACACTTGTGGGCTTCGACAAAAATATTAAAAGCTTTAAATGTTTCATGTGTTATATTCTTAGTAAAAACAGTAAATTTTGTTTCCTCTAGTTTGTAAAAGCTACAACTAAGAGCCAGTTTATATGGAGAAGCTATAAAAGCTGTATAACCCCTGGCATTTCTAGAAACACTAGGATCTGTCCTACAGAGAAAAACAACCAAAATTCAGACGTACAAAGAGTTAGGTCTCTCTGATTTAGAAACTATATTAAGACTTTTCCAATAGATCTTCTATGCTTTGAACATAAGTGATGCATTTGATAGTTATGAAAATATTCTCCAAATGCATAAAAATAAGATTCATAAAATATTTTATACTGAAGAAAATTCACTCATGAAGTAATTTTTGATGGCAAGTGGAAAGATTTATAATGAAGTCTACCTTTTGAATACTTGCTAAGGAAAATTTATCTTATTTTCATAATGACATGAAATTCATTCCACAAAAAAAAGCCTTAAAAATATAGATTCCAATCAATAAGAAAGTACTAGTACAGATTTTAAGGCTGATGTCAGTCTATCTGGCCTTCAAAGTGAATTATTCATTAATATAATTATGTCACTGTACTCTGCTAATTTAATATTATGGCATTAATGGAAGCATATGGTCTTGTGCTGATGTTTACCCTTTGCTGTAACAAGAATTAATCTTGAATTTTTTTTGTCACTTTAAAAAAATTCATAATCCCTCTTATTAAAAGAAAAATGGGTTATGGTTATGAGGTTATGAGGAGGCAGGGCCTTAGGGAGGTGATTAGATCATGAAGGCAGAGTTCTCGTAACTGGCACTGTTGTTGCTGTTTAGTGACTGTCTTGTCCGACACTTTGCAACCCCATGAATTGCAACACGCGAGGCTTCCCCGCCCTTCACCCTCTCCCTTAGTTTGCTCAAACTCATGTCCATTGAGTCAGTGATGCCACCCAACCATCTCGTCCTCTGTTGTCCTCTTGTCTTCTTGCCCGATCAGTGCCCTTATAAACAAGACCTCAGAGATCTGGCTTGCCCTTCTCACCAAGTGCTGTGCTGTGGTTGGTCACTCAGTCGTGTCTGGCTCTTTGCGACCCCATGGGCTGTAGCCCTCCAGGTTCCTCTGTCCGTGGGATTCTCCAGGCAAGAATACTGGAGTGGGTTGCCAGGACCTCTTGTCACGTGAGGACACAGCAAAAAGTGGCTGAGAACCAGGAAGGCGGCTCTCACAACATACTGAATATGCCTAGCACTTTGTTTTTGAACTTTTCAGCCTCCAGAACTGTGAGAAGTAAACCTCTGTTGTGTATAAGCTTCCCAGCCTATGGTATTTTGTTTTAGTGCCAGAACTGAATATGAACCACAGGTAACTTGTGGAGATAAAATTTTATTTTCCTTTAAAATGTATATACAATTACTCTAATAATATTTACTTAAATTGTCCACATAAAATCATTCACTTGACATGCCCTTAGAGAAAACCTAATTGCTTTTCATTTTATGTCTCTTCCATTTCCTTACTCTATTATAATTGTCTATGATTCTTTATTCCTGCACTAATATCAAATTCATAGCTGTTTATATCCCTTAATAACTGGTAAGCCAGGATTCTCTATTTTTCAACATATTCTGAGTTTTCCTAACTGTATTTTATATTATTTCTTAACAGAATTAAAAATCATCTTGTCCTGCTCCATAAAATTCCTGTTTAGAACTCATAATTGCTTTAAATTGTGGATTTCTTAGAAGAGAAAAACCATTTTGCAATATTAATAACATGTAGGGGATTCAAGAGATTTGTTTATCCATTTGCTTACTGAAGAATATCTGGGCTACTTTTAGCACTGGACTATTGTTAATAAAATGACTATGAAATTCTCAAGAAATCTTCTTATGGACAATGTTTCTATTTATAATATATCAATAGCCACAAATTAAATTTCTATGTGATAGAGTAGACAGGTATTTATTTTTATTAGAAAATTTGAGCTATTTTTTCTAAAGTGAGAGTAACATTTTTATCCGTGTTGTGAAAATACCATGTATACAGGCATTGCATTCTCTACATTTTCAGCAACATTTGGTTTTATCAGTCTCTTTAACCATCTAGTGAGAGATACCTGGCATCTCATTTTTAGTTTGTATTTCCTTGAGGAATAGTGTCTCTTGAGTACTTTTTAAGAAAAATATTTTTGTGCCTTCCTAGTATGCATTTTGCTATTCTTAGATATTCCTTTGTGAAGCTTCTGTTCTAATCTTTTGCTCATTTTTATTGAATTTCTTGTCATTTCATTATTGACTTGCAGAAATTTGTTGTGTAAATCTGGGTTCAAGTCTTTCAAATTTATGTTTTGCAAATATTATTTTCTTGGACTTAATTTTAAAATTTAAATTTAAAATTCTTTTAAAATTTATTTGCTTAATGTTTTACTTTAATGAACAGAATTTTTATGATTTACAACATATTCTTTAAGGCTATTGTTTCTGGATCTATCAAATAAAACTTTGCTTCTCCAAAACTGTGCAAATATTTTCTTGTATTTTCTCCTGGAAAGTTATAGTTTTCAAATTTGTGATAATATATATAATCCATTTCATATTGATTTTTATGAATTTGTAATATGTGAAGAAAATATCAAAGAATTGTTCTTTATAAAAAATTTTCCAGTTATGCCAGCTCTGATGATTTGAAGATTTTTCTTTTCCCAATGATGACTTTGACATCTTTTAGAAAATCAAAGTATCATTACATAAAAGTGGATCCATTTCTAACTATTTTCCACTGATCTATTTGTTAGGACTTCAACATACATATTTTGGGGAACATGATTCAGTTTATAACATAGGATCTCATGTTTTTTTGAGAAGGCATTATTTAGCTTTTAGATTTTCAAGTTATTTTTTTTTTCCCTCTCTGTTCTTCAGAAAGAATTATTTCCACTGGTCATAGCACTCCATTGAGTGCTGCGCTTATGTTAGGGCTTCCCTGGTGGCTCAGATGGAAAGAATCCGCCTGCAATGTGGGAGACTTGTCTTCTATCCCTGGTTTGGAAAGATCCCCTGGAGGAGGGCATTGTAACCCACTCCAGTATTCTTGCATGGAGAATCCCCAATGGACAGAGGAGTTTAGCAGGCTACAGTCCACGGGGTCGCAAAGAGTTGGATACAACTGAGTGACTAAGCAGCAGCAGAGGCAGCATGCTTAGCTCACTGGATCTCTATTTTGTTATTTCTGTTCTTTTGCTAGGCCCATCCAGTGAAGTTTTTCTTTTTTTTTCTTTTAGATATTCTTCTTTTCCATTCTAGAATTATAACTTTATTTTTTCTTATAATTTTTTTTCTCTGCTGTAATTTCCAGACTGGGTTATCTCATGTTAGCCTTTGTTGGTTGTCTTACTTTCTAGACAATCAGTCATATATTCCTATGTATTTATTTGTTGAGTATTTTGACTTCTATCTTTGACATTGTTGTTGTGCAGTTGCTCAGTTGTGTCTGACTCTTTGACACTGAGTGATGAATAGTTTATTTTATATATTTTTAGAATTTCTACTTTAAGTTCTTTCTGTTCCTCCTTTGAATATTGATTTTGCTTTTTAAGCAAGCATTCAATTTTCCTGAACCACAATTTTGTCACTCTTGTGGGTACAGAACTTCAAGTCTCAATTTTTTTTTAGCCTTTTCTGCAGTTCTTATAATATGCCTCAGTAATTCAGACTTCAAGGGTAAGTCAGAACCTGGCAAATTTTATATATAGATGTGGGTCTCTTTCTCTCTGGTCCTCTAATTTCCCTCTCTAACTGAGAGATATTCCCTCTCAGTTTTCTTTGACTCTGGTAGTACAAACTTTCTTCTAGTTCGTTTCAGTCTTTTTTTTTTTCCCTAATAGAATTTGAATTATTCCTGACGGAGATGACTACGGTTGAATATCAAGAGACTATCTGTGAAAGAAGGAACTCTACTTAGTGCTATTTTTTATTCTCAGTTTAACTTTTATTAACCAGTACCTGAGCGCTTTTGATTACGCTTTGTGCCTTCAGGTTTATTTTTGTTTACCAAAATTTACAGGTTTTATCTATGGGAAGAGTGGTCTGATAGAAGATGTTCAGCCATGGCCCTAGTGAAGTATGCTTTTGTACAAAGGAAAAGAGTACTACTATTTTATCTCTGGTACAGTTGACACTTGAACAACACAGGGGTTGGACCATTGACCCCCTCCCCCGCTCAGTCAAAAATCCATGCACAATTTTGACTCCCCAAAAACTTAATTACTAATAGACTACTGTTGACTGGAAGATTTACTTATAGCAGTTAACATATATTTTGTATTTTATTCTTACAATAATGTAAGCTAAAGAAAAGAAAAATTAAGAAAATCATAAAGAAGAAAAATTGTTTATAGTCCTGTATTCTGTCAATATTGTAAGTTTACATCATCTATTTATAAGATGAATTGTCTGTTGATACCTACAATATTGTTTTTTATGATATAATACACTGTAGATAATATACATATATTGTGTGTATGTGTTAGTCACTCAGTCATGTCTGACTCTTTGAGACCCCCTAGACTATAGCCTGCCAGACTTCTCTGTCCATGGGATTTTCCAGGCAGGAATATTGGAGTGGGTAGCCATTCCCTTCTCCAGATACATATATTACTACATTAAATTTTTTAAAAAAGAAATATCTTTTACAGGTATAACAATTGATACAATGTTGATGAAGAAGCAACAACAGGATTGTTTTATTGTGGCCTAGGGTAATCTATATGATTTCTTCATGAGGTCTAGCCCATACACTAATGAATGAATCATTATAACATTCGTATTGTATACAGTATGACAGTCATTTTCATGAAACAGTATTTGAAACATTGTTACATTAAAAATAAGTTTATCTGTGATGATAGGCTGACATGCAGTTTCTTTAATTATGAGAGAGACAGGTATAACCTAAGGTAATGCAATTCTTTGTAAGCAAAGTAAAACGACAGTAAGAAAAAAAACATTGTTAATTTTATATGAAATATTACTCACCATATGCCTATATAAGGATAGATGGTATAGACATATAATTTATACCTTTGTGACCTACCTGGTTTTATTTTTTTAATAGTTTTAAACTATGTGGTTCATGCTATATAATGTAAATATCTCTAAGGATATAATCTTAATTGAATGAAGGTCACAGAATACATATTTATTGCATGATATTATTGAATTCTACCAAAACAATAGTTTAAGTTTTTTTGTGTGTTCTTCTGTTAGAACATTGCTTCTTCATTTTGCTTGATTCTCTGTTAGTTCTTATATATTAGACAAATGAGCCACCTCTCCTAGTCTTGAAGGAATGGCCTCATGCAGGATGTAATCTTTATCATTTAATCCTGACCTAGCTCTAGGTTGTCCTTCAAACTTCTGCGATTGGCCAAGCAGCCTATTTTATTTTTAATGGTCCCCAGTAGTTGAGGGTGTGCCAAGATCTTTCAGTTTCCCAGAAGAGAGGATCTCAGTCTAGATTCTGTATCTAGATTCAGCCTGATTGGGAACACATGCTCAGACAGCAGCTTTTCAAGTGTACAAATGTATACAGTCCTGTGGGACGACAAGCATAAGCCATGCTGACCTCCAGAACTGGGCAACTGGGAGGTCTGGAGGTGATCCCCAGGTATCAGTTGCAAAAACTGTGACTCCAGATGACTGTGTAAATTTCTTTCTGGGAGTTATTAATTTAAGTATGCTGTAGTGAGGCAGAGGAAGACTATGATGATGGTGCCTTCCAGCCTCTAATGTGTATTAAATTAGATATTAATACCTCCCAGGACTTCCCTAGTGGCCCAGTGGTTAAGAATTGATGCTTCCACCAGGGGTGTAGGTTTGACCCCTGCTTGATCCCTTGGTCTGGGAACTAGATCCAATATGCCAGAAAATTAGATGCCTCCATCACAGGTTAATGCTTTAAGATTAGCAAATAAGCCTCTGCATCTATTGTTTCCAAGCTGTGCCCTAAGGCTATGGAGACTGATCTTGCAAGCCATTTGGGTCCTTTCTCACACACTATTGAAGCCTTGGGGTTTTGCAGACTTGAGTCTGCCTCTGTGGATTCCAAAGCTATATGTATTAGGGGTTCATCTTTTAGAAGCAGGTTTGAAAAGCTGAAGTGTTGTAGGGAAAGAGCAAATTAGCGAAGACAGCTCGGTCAGGCTCTCTCGCCCCACGGCCTCTCGCTTTTGCCCCACATTTTGTAAATAATGATATGTAACAGCTGAGATCACTTATAGCACTGTGCATGCACGTCACGGGGTTTATCTAACAACTGAGATAACCTTTAGGACTGCGCATGCCCCTCAAGAAGTACTCACTCGGTCACAGTGGAGCATATGCAAGCTCCACCCAAAAAGCAGCAGCATTACTGCTGTGTCACGGCTGTGTCTGTGGGGTCAGCCATGAGAGGAGAGACTTGTGCTATGGCTGCCAGGGGAGAATAAGTGTGTCTGCGATTGCTAGGGCTCCTGGAGTCTCCTTCCAGCCTCTTAGCTCGCGCCTTGCCTATCCTGGGGTCAGCGAACAGTGCAGGCTGTGGGTACAGCAAGACAACTGGGGTCACCAGCAGAATCAGCAATATGGGTGTCCAATGTGCGGTTCAAAGCTTTCACTTCTCAGGGTGGAGTTCCCTCCTGACTATGGGTCTCTGTGCTAAGGATGGGGTTTATGGAGAGATTGTGTCCCAGCCTCCTCAACAGATGTGAACTTTCTCTCACTGGCTCCTCAAGTAGAAGTTGCTCAGAAGTTTTTCTTTTTTTAGAGAGGGATTTTTTTTTTTTTTTTTTTGAGAGATTTGTTGAGTCTCTGAAAAGAGGTGAGTCCAGGATCCTCCTAAGTAACCCCTTGAACTGGACCCCCCCCCAATATTTTAAAATGTCTGAAGAAATATATAGTAGGCATTCACTTATGTTATTTTGCACTTTCCACATTTAAAGCATATTTTAAAATTTGTGTGAGGTAATTCAGAAAGAACATTTAAATCAGCAAATTCACAATTGCAAACAGCACAAAACATATGTAAAAAAAGCATTGAATATTTAGAAGGTTAATTAGCTATTTAATATTATAGAGTAGAAAGTCTAGAACAAGTCTGGGAACTAGAACTGGAAGTGGTAAGGAAAATGCACCTTAGAGAGCCATTACAATAGCACGGAAGGCGCTGTTGTCGGCCCCTGTGGGTCCACCCCCAGCAAGCGTCTTTCTGCCAGGTGTCTTTTGAGCCTATGGGATGAGATTGAGTTCAGTTCAGAGGCAAAGGAGATCTTTATCAAAGAATGGAAAAGTGCAAACGCCTGCTCTAGAGCACTGCCAGGGACCAAGGGTTCCAGAGGACAGGTGGGAGATGATCAAGCATGTTACATTTATCGTGCTCTTTGTTTCCAATCTAATGCCACCACTGATCTGGCAGCATGAACCAGTCAGCCTGGAGGTTGGGAACTCCTGCTCCAGAAGACACGCGCCCCTCAAGAGGCTGCGGTTGGGACTGGTTGGTAGGTTTCTGTCAGGGAGGAGGGGGCGGAGTTCTCGCCTATGAGGCGCAGGCGCGTTGCTTACCGCCCCGACCCAGGTGCCTGGCCCAGCTTCTCTTCACAGGGCCATCGCCATCTTGAATTGAGGCGTTGTGAACAGCGCTTCTCCTGCGGGCACGCCGCGCTGATGTGTTATGAGCAGCAGTTCCTCTATGGAGACTCTAACTCGACTTGTTACTTGCAAGGCCTCTGCACGCAACCCACTATAGGCAAGAAAAACCAGTTGTTGTTACTGTTTCGTCGCTAAGTCATGTCCGACTCTTTTGTGACCCCCATGGATTGCAGCCCGTCAGGCTCCTCGGTACCTGGGATTTCCCAGGAAGGAATATCAGAGTGAGTTGTCATTCCCTTCTCCAGGGAATGTTCCAGACCCAGGGATCATACCCACATGTCCTGCATTGGTAGGCAGATTCTTGACCACTGAGCCACCAGGGAAACCCATGTGAAACTAGACTAAGCCCCAAAGAAGAGATTAGACCTCATCACCCAGATTACATCTTATTTTTTCGCCCGTGGACACCAGTCAGCTTTGCCAGTGACAGAACTATCCATAAATTGAATTGGCAGCTGGAAGTGAGGTAAGTGACAAAGATGACTAAAGGTTTATTCATGATTTGTGTGCATATTAGGGCCAAAATCTATACCATGGGAGTCTAGATTGAATAAGGCTCACCAGGACACTGTGGTAATAAAATACACCATTTTCCTGTGTTTAGTGACATGTGTCGATGGAACAGTCATAGTGAATATATAACTGTTAGTTGTGTATTTAGGTCTAGATCATAAATGAGTAGTGATTGCACGGAAGTAATATCTGAAGCCATATCTTTGATTAAACTCACCCGGGGTAAAATTACAAGAAGAAAAAAAAAAAAAAAGTGAAAAATCCATACCTATACATTCACTTATCATCTAAAAGAAGAGAAACTAACACATTCCTTAGTATAGAAGTAAGTATATATTATGTATCTTTAGAAAGTTCAGGTACAGCATATGTAACATTCTGAATATGGGCTTAAAAACCTGGATTAGCAGTTGACTGCCATAATAGGTCCTATTAGTCAAGGCAGGTAACATTTCTGAACCGTTTTCACCCTCTGTAAAAGTATCTAACTGAACTTTGTCATGTTAAAAGTTCCTTTTCTTTTTTCATTATGCAGTGAAGAAAGGAAAGTATATGGGAATGGGACAAAGATAATGATAATCAAAAAAAAAAAAAAAAGATAATGATAATCAGATGAGTTAAAAAGAAGGGCTTCAGGTACCTTCAGCTTTTTCACCAGGATATCCAGCTACCCCAGAGACAGTTCTGAAACCAGAGGGAGGCTCATTTGCATATACTTACTTGTTCATGGCTTGTTAAAGGTACAAAATTCTCCACAAGCTTACCACCCTGTGTTGGCTTTGCTTTTCTCTATACCATTAGGGATCAACATAGGAAATTGCTGTTTCCCAGAGGGAGCACACAACCTATTCCTAAGCTGCTCTTCTCCCAAATGCTAAGATGTGAATCAGTCACTTTATCTTTATTTAATTGTAGTAGTGTATGTATATTCATATGTCTATTGAAAATGAAATATTCTAGCAGTGCCAAGTACTTCTGAAAGTACCATTCAGACATATGGTACAATATGTTTATACCTATTGCAGACCATCTGCTGTCTAGGCTCAATTGCACATTTATTTTACTTTTAATTCACAAAGAAAATGGAAAATAGAACTGGCCCATGTACCACAATTTGGCTGGGCTTTAAGCAGGTGCAAATTCAATAAGAAAACGTATTTGGAACTATAAAAACCTCACTTGTCTGTCCCCGTGTGGGTATATATTCTTTCCAAACCAATGCAAATGTCTCAGTTTTTTATGCTTAGATCTGTTGCACTGTGTTTTAATGGGGTCAGATGGGATGAGACTGATTTAGAAACCAGAGAACTCTATATCTTTTTGCGAAAGAATAAGGGATGTGTATAATAATGCTTGCAATACAATTTTCTTGGTGTCACCAGGTTTTACATTTATAAGAGAAGTAACAATTATGAAAACTTTATTCTTTCTAAATAATTTTCCTTTTAATGTAGTATATGTTGTGCACAGAATGAAAATACATAATATGGGATTTCCATAGGCAAATCATCTTGCTTGTTAAAAATGTGAAAATTTGTCAGAAACCTAATCACAGATGCATACCACAAGAAAGAAAAAGAGAAACAAAGGAAGGGAATGAGGTAATATACTCATGTAGCAGTGAAGACATACTTGCAATTTCTTTATTCTTAGCTATGATACAAAGTATTTTTCAATAATAAGTTCTTTCCTGGGACTTTCCTGGCCTTCCAGTGGTTAAGACTTCACTTGCCAATGCAGGTGGTGCTGGTTTGGTACCTGGTTAGGGAATGAAGATCCCACATGCCTTGTGACCAAAAAACCAAAACGTGAAACAGAAGCAATGTTATAACAAATTTAATAAAGACTTTAAAAATGACCCACATCTAAAAAAATCTTTAAAACAAATACTAGTTCTTCCCAAAACTGCTCAAATGTTTTAATCATTGACTCTGCTGCTGCTGCTTCTAAGTCGCTTCAGTCGTGTCTGACTCTGTCCGACCCCATAGACGGCAGCCCACCAGGCTCCTGCATCCCTGGGATTCTCCAGGCAAGAACACTGGAGTGGGTTGCCATTTCCTTCCCCAAAAATTATTAACTCTAAGTAATCTTTTAATAGCTAATGTTTTGGGTTGAGTTTTAATATAACTCTTTCAATTTTAATATGAGATAACTTTTTCAAAATTTTAAAGCTCTTTTTTTGACAGAAAATGTTTGAATGTTTAAATTGACGCACTTTAACCTAAAATATTCTTCACTGTGTAGGTTCATTAGGTAGGAATTGTTGGTGAATTTTTCAGATAGAGGCTAAATACATTGTATGTCAATAGGAGACACTTCTTTCACTGATATGGTCACTTGATAAATGGAGGATATATATTAAGGGTCACTTGATATATGTAATTTTTTAAAAATAAAATTTGTCCTCAAAATGTTTTGTCTGTGAGGTCGGATGTATCATTTGTGCAAATACATGCATACATGTGTACATATATATAAATGATGCCCCAGAAAGAAAGTACAGGTATATTGTGGGAACACACAGGTGTAGGTTACTTTTCAGTTTCAATGGCTAGGCAATACCTTTGTAACAGAACAGAGTAGGGATCCATAGAGATTTCCTAAGGAAATCCATTCTATCGATAAAAGTAAGTCTTGATTGAGTATTTGCCATATGACATGTTGAAATGAGGAGTAATAATATAATAATAAACAAGAGCTGAGACTAGTTTCATTTGGAACGTTTAAATAAATACTTGCATTATTTTCAAACCCTTACTACTTCTAAAATTTAAAGGCAAAGAAAAATGAAAACCAGTGGCATTTATTTAAAATTTTTGCCAAATCAAGGAAGCATTAACACCTTTAATCAGGATGGTGAATAGGTTTAATCTCATGGACAACTTCTGTCAATTGATACTGGTCTTCAAAAATGCTACCCTGAGAATCTTTTGGGTCCTTCTCTTATGGTCATTGGAAGCAAATACAATGATTATTCATGTTGCCTTCCAAGATCATTTAAAGCACACTTTTCATTACTATCTTTAACTAACAACTCCAACCATTCCCCCAGTAATATAAGACTTCTATTTGGAGTGAAGCTGAATCCTTTTACTACCATAATTTCTTTGTATTCAAATAAGTTAACACGGATTCAAAGTTATCCTACAAAAAAATTAAATCAGCTAATTAAACATCCTGACTTTTCAAGAAATCCTGATGTTACTAGATTCCTCTGTCTTTCTATAAAGTGGCTACAGAGGGAAATGAGACTTTAATTCTAGATATGAGAATATAAAGATGGGGCTGAATTATATTTAGTGGCAATGTATTTGAATTGTAGCTATATGGGAATAACTTTTAGTATTTGTTATTGAATTTCTGGCTCTCAGTTGAATCATACAAAAATCGGCTTTGTTTTCTGCCTTTTTCTTCTGCATTGTCCTTACTATGTGGGACTTCCCAGGTGGAGTAGTGGTAAAGAACCTATCTGCCAGTGCAGGAGACATAAGGTACATGGGTTTGATCCCTGGGTCGGGAAGATCCCATGGAGGAGGAAATGGCAACCCAGTATCCTTGCCTGAAAATTCCATGGACAGAGGAGCCTATCAGGCTATAGTCCATAGAGTCGCACTGAGTTGGACATGACTGAAGCAACTTAGCATGCACGCACCCATACTTACTCTGTAATGTTTGTTTGTTGACATTATTCTTTGAAAATGAAACACCCAGTGGGAATAAGTTATTAGTTGGGATGGTATTTGTTTACCTAATAATCTTGACATGGGTCTATATGGTGTACATATAGATATAGTTAACAGGAGTCTTCTAAATTTCAAGTGTAAAATATAGAAAACAATTAAGTTTAGAGTAACTGAATTCTTACTGTGGAAGTAAAGTGAAAGTTATTTAGTATAATTGAATATATATTTAAGGTCTATATATATACCTACATATATTTAGATTAATCATTTATACATTGTATGTAAAATATACATATATATGTATGTGTGTCTGTGGTAAAACTGACATGTGTGTGCAAACATAAAAATGTACCTTACAAAATTTATAGATAATATATGGCATGGGTTTGGTCAATGCAATGTTTAGCTAGCTTTGGCTTACTAAAACATCTTTGTGAATTCACACAAAAACAACTTGAAATTGAATATTTGCAATCCAGACTCTCAATTTCTACTGATACATCTCTTGTTGACCTTGATGGATGTTTGAACTTGATGTCATCAAAATCAATGCTGATATTAAAAGGAACTTTAGGAGCCCTGTCAAAATTAGCTAAAAGGTCAGACATTCTCCATGGCAAACATCAAGTATGTAGCAGTAGAGACTACTGCTCATAAAGCAAGAGAAAATGTATTCTCCAATCATCTGCTTTACCCAGGAAATGATATCTCTCTTACTGCCACACAGAAACTTGCTGTTACAATTGCTTTTTTTTTTTTTTTAATAGCTGTAATTTATTTGGCATCTTCTATGAGTCTGTTGCTAGGTTGAAGAGTCTAAAATGCATTTACTTTCCAACTCTGACCCCTATTCATACCCTAACTCATGCTGTCATGGTATTTAAGCCTTAATTTTAGGTCAATAAAAAGTTGTTTTGTTTTTTTTTAAATATTTCTCTGTGTCAAGAATGTCATTTGTGTGTGTGTGTATGTTTTCATTCATTTAAACAATGACCTACAGTCAGTACTCATGGTTATTTCCTGCTCCAGGGAGTTTTTATCTTCTCTTTCTTAAAATGTCTCCTCTTCCAGATCTTTGTGTATCACAACATGCCAAAGACAATTCACAGATTAGACAAATGAGTCTTAAGCTGTGCTATGAAATCTTGCATTTGTGTCAAGATTTTATTGTATCATTAAACATGAAAAATAATAACTTGAAAATCAGGTAGCTTTATCTTTAAAACACTGTTCCATTGATTTCCCTTTTTTCTGATTACCAGTGTGAATTCTGAAAAGACTGATTTTTTTTTCTGTACCAAGATTTTTAAAAACATAGGAGATGCTTTTTTTTTTTTCTTTTCCTACTTTTAACCTGTATACTTAGGAATTTAAAAGGAAATGAGTAAGTATCTTTATTTTATTGTCATTAGCTTTGCTAGAGACTTGGTTTAACCATTCAGTTACTGGATTTAAGCCTTTCTGTAGAGTATCACTCCAATCATACCTACCTGTCTTGTGAAATTCCTTTTATACATATGATTCATCTCTTGGATCTACCTTTTACGTGATTTTTGTTTTTCTCATGATTTCCATTTCTTTGATCTCTTGCTTCAGGATTGTGTGGTTGTTCTTACTGTTAATTTGTTTAATTATTTGACATCTGTTTCTTCCTCTTGTTTTTTCTTGACCACTAATTCATTTCATAGTAGGGACCATTCTCTTTCAAATTATCTATATATTTTTAATGAAATCATGTTTCTTTAGTTGTACAAAGTGGTTTGGGGTTTGAATTTCATCCATTTGATAATTATTGTAATTTCAGGATGTTTCCATTAGTTTCATTTCAACAGAAGCTATTTGTTATGCTTGTTCATACAGGTCCCCCACCTTCAGTTTATGTAAATTATAGTTTTTGCTGGTTTATCATTGACTCAGTGTGAGTATCACAGTTTTTAAGAATTTTTTAGTAGTAGTAAGTCAATGGCAATCAGTTAAGAGAGTTCCCTGGCTGGCACCACTTCAGAAAGAGTCATTATAAACCAAAACATTATCTGGAACAAATGAATCTGAACTCATTTGTATTTAATAAATAATAAAGTAGCACTGTAAAAATATTAATAACTAGATTTTTGACTATAGTATGGCAAAATCTGTTTTATGTTGATGTTTACCATATGGATATTTTATCTATATAATAATGCCTAAAACTAATATTACAATTGGCAAAAAGTGGCTACACATAGGTTATGTAACTTGAATGAAGCTCCATAACTAAGTATTCAGTTCAGTATGAAGGGTCTCCTAGTTACATGGTCTATCTGTATATTGCACTTTGCTGTTGCTTATTGCCACTGTCATGTCAGTATGTTTTAATATCTTTTTAATGTCTTGAATATGTTTTAATATCTTTCATTTGTTTTAATAGGTAAAGTTTCAAATATTAGTTTTTCCACACCAATGAAAGGACTCATCATAACGGTGTACCCTATATAGTATTCTTTCATATATAAGAATATATATATATGTATATGTATGCTGCTGCTGCTGCTAAGTCACTTCAGTCGTGTCCGACTCTGTGCGACCCCATAGACGGCAGCCCACCAGGCTCCCCCATCCCTGAGATTCTCCAGGCAAGAACACTGGAGTGGGTTGCCATTTCCTTCTCCAATGCATGAAAGTGAAAAGTGAAAGTGAAGTCGCTCAGTCCTGTCCAACTCCTAGCGACCCCATGGACTGCAGCCTACTAGGCTCCTCCATCTGTGAGATTTTCCAGGCAAGAGTACTGGAGTGGGGTTCCATTGCCTTCTCTAATATGTATGTATATTCATACATATATGAATATATATGGATTTCCATATATAGGTATATATGGATATATATGCATACATATATACAAGAATAAACAGAAGAACTATACAAAAAAGATCTTCATGAACCAGATAACCCCAATGGTGTGATCAGTCACCTAGAGCCAGACATCTTGGAATGCAAAGTCAAGTGGACCTTAGGAAGCATCTCTATAGACAAAGCTAGTGGAGGTGATGGAATTCCAGTTGAGCTATTTCAAATCCTAAATGATGATACTGTGAAAGTGATGCTTCTCTTAATATGCCAGCAAATTTGGAAAACTCAGCAGTGGCCACAGGACTGGAAAAGGTCAGTTTTCATTCCAATCCCAAAGAAAGGCAATGCAAAGAATGTTCAAACAACTGCACAATTGCAGTCATTTCACACGCTAACAAAGTAATCCTGAAAATTCTCCAATCCAGGCTTCAACAGTAAATGAACCATGAACTTTAGATGTTCAAGCTGGACTTAGAAAAGGAAGAGGAACCAGAGATTAAATTGCCAACATCCACTTAATAGTCAAAAAAGCAAGAGAGTTCCAGAAAATCTTCTACTTCTGCCCTATTGACTATGCCAAAGCCTTTGACTGTGTGGGTCTCAAAACTGTGGAAAATTCTTCAAGAGATGAGAATCCCAGACCACGTTACCTGCCTCCTGAGAAATCTGTATGCAGGTCAGGAAGCAACCGTTAGAACTGGACATGGAACAACAGACTGGTTACAAATCGGGAAAAAAGTACACCAAGGCTGTATATTGTCACCCTGCTTGTTTGCCTTATATGCAGAGTACGTCATGAGTACGTCATGAGAAACGTTGGGCTGGATGAAGCACAAGCAGGAATCAAGATTGCCAGGATAAATATCAATAACTTCAGATATGCAGATGACATCACCCTTATGGCAGAAAGTGTAGAGGAACTAAAAGAGTCTCTCGATGAAAGTGAAAGAGGAGAGTGAAAAAGTTGACTTAAAACTCAAAATTCAGAAAACTAAGATCATGGCATCTAATTCCATCACTTCATGGCAACTAGATAGGCAAACAGTGGAAACAGTGAGGAACTTTATTTTCTTGGGCTCCAGAGTCATTGCAGATGGTAACCACAGCCATGAAATTTAAAAGACATTTGCTCCCTGGAAGAAAAGTAATGACAACCTAGACAGCATATTAAAAAACAGAGACATTACTTTGCCAATAAAGGTCTGTCTAGTCAAAGTGATGGTTTCTCCAGTAGTAATGAATAGGTGTGAGAGCTGGACTATGAAGAGGACTGAGTGCCAAAAAATTGATGCTTTTGAACTGTGGTGTTGGAGAAGACTCTTAAGAGTCTCTTGGACTGCAAGGAGATCAAACCCATCAATCCTAAATGAAATCAGCCTGGAATATTCATCCAAAAGACTGTTGCTGAAGCTGAAACTCCAATACTTTGGCTACCTGATGTGAAGAACCTTCTCATTGGAAAAGACCCTGATGCTGGGAAACATCGAAGGCAGGAGGAGAAGAGGACCACAGTAGATGAGATGGTTGGATGGCATCACTGACTCAATGGACATGAGTTTGAGTAAGGTCTGGGTGTTGGTGATGGACAGGGAAGGCTGTCGTGCTGCAGTCCATGGACAAGAGTTGGACATGACTGTGTGATTGAACTGAATATATGCATACATATATATATATATATATATCCTTTTGATAATTGAGTAACTGAAAAATCTAAACAAAGCATGTTTTCATACTTCATATGTGTTTTTTCCTTGTAGGTTTTTTCTTTATGCGTATACTGACATTGGGCAAAGGCTCCTTTTAAAATTTTGTACCATAGAATTTTTGCAACAATTAAGAATAGAAACCTGCTTTGCACAATGTCTAGTGTGTGATAAGTGCCCAGTTAATGGTAAATTAAAACCGATAATCAAACAATATTAAAGTAAATCATTTTCTAGCAAACTGTTCTAGCAAAATGGCATTCAACATTATTCAGACTAATTTATCCATTGAAAACAGCTAAAGATGTTGGATTAAAATACCTTTACAAATCTTACTGAGAAATCAAAGACTGATAAAATAATAAGAAATTATCAGGCAAAATATAACAGAAAGCAATAATTCACTCCTAAGTAGTACGTATAGCCTGAGCTCTAATGCCACTCTTGCAGTAATTGAGCTTTTGAGAATCTAATAGGGCAGGGGAGATTGAAGTATTAAGCATAAAGCCTTGTAAGGTTACTAATCCAAGTGCAAATTCTCTAAATTAAGGTTGCACTCCTAGGGTAAACTTGAACCAGAAATAAATATACCCCTTCCCACGCCTCAGAAGCTTAAAGACAAATACAGACTTCCATATGATTTAACACCCTAAGGACACATTCTGGGAAATCAGATATTAAATCTGGTCAAGGAGGTATATAAGTCATCTTTGTGCCTACTGGAACTATCAGACACAGATAGTAAAAAAAAAATAATTTTTATGATGTTAAAAAGACAAACCTTGGTCATATCTGCAGAGAACAAGAATTAGATGATTTGAAAAATATTCAAGTAAAACTTGTAGAAGTATTTTTAAAATATATATGACCAAATCAAAACTCAGTGATTAATTTTGACAGCAGACTGGAATTTCCCTAGATATTAAGTGGTTAAGAATCTGTGCTTCTTCTGCAAGGGGCCTGGGTTCAATCCCTGGTCAGGGAAGTAAGATCCTGCATTCTGTGCAGTGCAGCAAAAAAAAAAAAAAAAAGTATTTTAGCAGACTAAAAAAAATATATTGGACATTAGGTCAAAATAAATCATCTAGATGGAGCATTCAGACTCAAAACAATAAAAGTATGGGATATCAGTAATGAAAATGTGCAGGAGAGAATGAAGTCTATATTGTTTAATGAGAGCTATAGGCAAAAAAGACAGGGGACAGAGACTATATTAGAAAAGACAGCAACTAAGGATTTTCCAGATATATGATATTAGAAAAGGGCATAACAACTCACAGCCAGCTGAACGACCATAAATCATCAGCATTTACTTTGGAAATTCAGGTATCTTTTTCCTTGAAGTTCTGTGTTGATCTTTCCACTTGGCCTGGGCCATTTCTCAAGATGCAGTAAAACATGTTTGTAATGGTGCAGACTCTACTTTGGCTTCTGAGGAGGAAGTATAGCACAATTCTATCACTCATCAGAATCCTAGCCAATGATTTGAAGTTGACCTGAATGCCTTCAATGACCCAACTCTTGTTAAGCTATAGTAAGGGATAGATTTTATACCATCTTTTCTGATTGGATGACTCTACTGTAGAGAATTGGAGAAGGAAATGGCAACCCACTCCAGTATTCTTGCCCTGAGAATCCCCTGGGCAGAGGAGCCTGGCAGGCTACAGTCCGTGGGGTTGCAAGAGTCGGACTTAATGACTAAACCACCACCACTGTAAAGAATAATGGTCATAGTGGGTACACAAATTATGAATCTGTTATCCTTCTAGGAATTTTGCCCAAGTAAACAAACAAAATCATATTCTCTATAGATTTTCCCAGCCAACTGAGGGGTAATTGATCTACATGGGGAATTTATTAGATATAAATCCAATACTTTGGCCACCTCATGCGAAGAGTTAACTCATTGCAAAAGACCCCGATGCTGGGAGGGATTGGGGGCAGGAGGAGAAGGGATGACAGAGGATGAGATGGCTGGATGGCATCACTGGCTCAATGGACATGAGTTTGAGTAAACTCCGGGAGTTGGTGATGGACAGGGAGGCCTGGTGTGCTGCGATTCATGGGGTCGCAAAGAGTTGGACACGACTGAGCGACTGAACTGAACTGAAGTGAACTGAAGACCATCTCTAAGGTGGAAATAATTGTGTTTAGGGAAGAAAGGTGATTAATGATTGGTTTCCCCAAAAGAAATATGATTCGAAAGGTGCATGTCGTACTCTGTGAAGAACATGTTTATTTTGTTGGGATTTAATCAGCTGCAGGTCACAGGTTGATAGTGTGGTCAACATAGCCTCCCAGTCAATTGGTAAACTTTGTAATAACCAGTTACTCAGTTTGTGTAACTGAACCTAGTTCTTGTATTTGGAGGGACTGCCTGAGGGCATTGAGTGCAATCTGTCCTCTTTATCTAAGACAGGTACTAGGTAGTATCCATGTGTCACATTTCAGTATCTATAACTAATTTTTTTCTCCAATAAATCGCTCACAGCTAAACTTTTAACAAAAAAGAGTCAGATTGAAGAAAACGTTTTCATAAAGCATAATTGGAAGTAATTTTGAGTCCATTTGCCTTCTTTTGACTATATTTTCATATGAACAGTGTGCCAACCAGGCTGGTCTGAGGTTGGTGATAGTAGAAAGATGTATCATCTCCAGGAATGAAATGGGTGGGATAGAATCCACTCATGTGTCTCTAACTGAGATGGGATGGTCACTTTCTAAAAAGAGCTGGATTCAATGACCAAGTTACTTTAATAAGGTAAATTAAGAAGAGGTGGAGTAGAAATCTGTTTAAACTAATTGGTAAGGAAACTGTTCCAACTCTTAACAGTAGCAGATGCCTGCAGATAATGGGAAGCATGGAATTTCCATCAAATAGCTTGACTATATGGAGAAGGCAATGGCAACTCACTCCAGTATTGTTGCTTGGAGGATCCCAGGGACGGTGGAGCCTGGTGGGCTGCTGTCTATGGGGTTGCACAGAGTTGGACACGAGTGAAGCGACTTAGCAGCAGCAGCAGCTTAACTATAAGCTCATTGTTGAATGACTTTTCCAATAAATTGCATACTATTTCCAGAGTGCAAGTGGTCTGAAAACTGCAAAAGAGAAGAGAAAATAAATCTTAAAGACAAGAATTAAAAAAAAATTTAGAAGTACCAGCTACATTGATTTCCCCACAGTAAAAGAGGAAGAAAAGAGAATGGAATAATATATTTAGTATATTGAAAGAAAATCATTCCTAAGTTGAACATCTATACTACACACAATTATTTTTTAAGAAAAGAGACATTTATCACTGGTTGGTTAATACTAAGGGGGAAAAAAGGAAAATGATCCAAGATGTAGCATTGGTGACTGAAAGTGAAGTGTAAAGAGTAATGAAGAGGCAGAGTTTTATATATGATTGAAGTCAAGCAGGTATAAATTCAAATTAGAATTTTATAGCTTTAGGATATTAAATGCAATTCCTGTGATAAAAACTGTTAAGATTCCTTTTCATATATGTTGATGTGCTAATGATTTAAAAATACTGACAAGCCCAAGACTGGTAGAAATCAGAAATATTTTAACTTGTATGCACTAATAGTAGAAACTTAAATTGGAAACGGTTTGGCTTTATATAGGAATGGTGAACATGTGAGTTCCCTAAAATCAAGCTATTCCACTCCTCATAATAAACTTTGGAGAAAGAAATGGCAGCCCACTCCAGTATTATTGCCTGGAAATTCCCATGGACAGAGCAGTCTGATGGGCTACATTCCACGGAGTAGCAAGGTGTTGGACACAATTTAGCGATTAAACAGCAGCAGCAGCAGCATAATAAAGTTAGCAGAATTTAAAGTACCAGGATGGATGTACAAGAATAATTAGAGGAGGATTCTCAAATAGGGAAAACTTTGTAAATAGAATGAATATATAAGTTGTTATTCATTCATAAATATCAAGATAATTAAAAACAAAACAAGGCTGCATTTCAGTGAAAATAAACTCATTACATAAAACAATTGAAAGTTTTAAAAGCATATTGTCAGTTGAAAAGACAAAGAAAAATGACTGCCTAGAGTATAGAATCTATATGTAAAATGTTCAATAATAGACAGTATTAAACTCTAAAGTTTTAAGGATAAATACACAGGAAAACCATAGTGGCAAGTAAGAATATGAGTATCAGAAGAGTCAGTGTAATGGTAACTTCTAAGAGTAGCTAAGTTTGTGCTTGGAAAAAGTCATGAGGTGAAGGAAGAGGACTGTGAGTTGTTGTTGATATTTTATTTCTTGACTCAGGACGGTGTTTATGATTTATTCATTAAACAGTATAATTCATTATTTTATTATGTGTATCAAACATTATTAAATATGATCCAAGTAAATATTTTTTTCCATTACTCTTCCTATTCTCTTTAATTACTGATACATCTCAACTAAGTAAATGTGTCATTACATTCAGGGTCTTTAATAAGTGTTTTACCTATAATTTGAAAGATTATCACAACATGAAATTTTTACAGTACCTTTAGAGAGCACTGAAACTAATTTTTTTCAGTGAAAATTTTGTGTATAAAATAACACCCAGTGGCAGAAAGAAGCAGCATGATCTAAATTGCCAAGTAGTCATGAAGATAGTGACTTTGAGACATATGTCTGTAATATTTTAAGAACTGAGATAAATGGAGATTTGAATACATATGTACACAAGTGATACTGTTAAAAATTGTGCATGTAAAGGTAAAACATATTGTAAATTAGCAAAAAAAAACACCTACAAACACAAATGAAGTTTTAGGTTTATATTTCAGGAGTAGTTTGAGCAAATATATATACAGAATTATTTTTTATAAATATGAACAACTGGTTATTCATAATTCTAGCTGTAGTATATAATGGAATACCCTTAAAACTGAACATATGGATTTTTCTCAGATTAGAGACCACGGTATTTTTCTATTTAGTTTGCAAAAGCTTATTGCAATAAAAAAAAAGCATATGCAAAAAAAATTTTTGGTAAACCTTTTAAGTATTTCTTTAGCACCCATTACCATGATATTTTTTATAAACCATTTAAGCATTTCTTTAGCATTAATTACCAAAATAGTTTTATAAACAGCTATGTATATAAATATATGTACGTGCGTGCTCATGTGATTAGTTGTATCCTATTCTTTTTGACCACAGGGACTGTAGCCTGCCAGGCTCCTCTGTCCATGGAATATTCCAGGCAAGAATACTGGAGTCAATTGCTATTTCCTACTCAAGGGGATCTTCCCGACCCAAAGATTGAACCTGTGTCTCTTGAGTCTCCTGAATTGGCAGGCAGATTCTTTACTGCTGAGCCACCTGGGAAGCCCATTTATATGCATACCTGCATATCAAATTATTTCCATGTTATAAATGATGAAATTGATTTGATAAATTATCCAGTCACTGGTTGTGATCCTAAAACTAGTGCATGCAATCTTACAATAAAGTCTCAGGTGGATTGTTATATAATTTAGACATGGTCAAGAAGTACTGCTTTGATATAAGGGCCAACTGTTTTCTAAAAGTGAGTACATTAACAAGTCAAATTATTTTCCAAGATAAATTATATACTGCCTTAAATAATATATGATGTCTTAAATAATAATATATGATAACTTATTAAATAAGTTAGCAAGCAGGATTTATTTTCAAGGGGGAAAAAGGAATTGGAATAGCTCTACACAGCAGATGTTGGCTAAAGAGGCATTGCCTAAGGCCATTGAACTTGAAAAAATGAAGTAAGTGTATAGAAGTTCCCCACACTCAGTATGGTATGACGATGAAGGCTGGGTTTGCAGCTTACCACAGGATGCCAACAAACACTTATCTGAAATATGAGGACTAGTTTGCCTTGATTAATTGTTGTTCCTCAAAAAAGCTTCAGCCCCTTTGCAAAGAGAACAGATCATCCCCAGACATGATTCTGGGTTATTTATTTTTTTTCCCTGATCTTTGCTAGCTCTCAAATGTATAGTATAGGAAGGTGTCAGTTCATTGAAACACCACCATGAGCATGTGTCCCTCATCTTCCCCTACACTGTCTTCTTCCAGTATATTTTCAAGCCATCATTCACTGTTTCCAAAATCATCTGTATAACAGAAGTTAGTTAAATTTTATCTCTGTAAATAGCTTAGTGTTTTCAATTTCTTATAAGAATAGCCCTACAGAAATCTACAATAAAAATTTCATCCGCCAGTACATTCTCTCCTTGTTTTGATCTACAACCCTGCATCAAGACAAACACGGTCCCAATGTCCTAGCCTGTTAGCTATGATAAACCCAAAACCACACATGTACACTGAATTTCTGTTTAGAATGTACTTTCTGAACTTTCTTTAGGCTATCTACTTTGGAGAATTGGTAATGGAATATCTTGCCTTGCTGTATAACAGAAATTCTTTGTTTCTTGTTCATTTTTCTGCTCTTCTTCCTGGTGACCTACACAAATGGCCATTATCTATTGTGAAAGGAGAAAAACAAGCCAAATCATTAGGCCAAATTTATACTAAATATTGCTAAATGAGATCAACTTTGTTATGAATGTGAGGAGGGTAAGCAAGATGCTTAAATATACTGTATGACAAGAGAGAAGGAGATAAGTCAAAAGGTAGCTTTGTTCTAAGTGCACTATGGAAATACTCAATATTTGTGAAAATTAAAGTATCATTAATTATAGGACAGCAGGGCAGAGAAGCAAAGCTGTGGTTGCAATTTGTCAGCTATTGAATTTAGATCACCTTGAATTTAGCAAAATTTTGATGGGAAGGAATAGTTGGAGACAAGTTTTTCAGGGGTCATAGTGAAACAGTTTTAGTCTTTTAGAGACTTTTGCAGTTATTCTTCTTTACCAACTTCAGGGAAAACAGTTTTATGCTGAATGTCGGAGTCAAGTTTCCCACCTCTAACTAGGTATCCAAGTCTGAAGAACAAGTGACGTCCATGAGCATAAGAAATGTTTGAGTTTCAAGTGTAATTTTTTTTTTCCCCAGTGAATTCACTCATCCGATACTGGCTAGTTCTCAGATAAAAACACTCACAGTTCTGGATAAGATACAATGCAGAATTGCAGTGCTAAGGAATACAAGAAGTAGATCATCAATACACCTTGAAGTGATTCCTTTAGAAATACTAACTTTTCTTAATGCTTACCACCCCCCAAAAATATCCTAACCCCCAAATTCCCCAGTTTAGAAAGTGCCACAGTGGCCAGATTTCCAAGGTTTCATTTCTTTCTCTTTAGTTCTTTATTCTATCCATCAAATGTCAAATGCCAAGCATTTAGCAAGTAAACAAAGTTTTATAAATAGAAAAATCTTAAATTTTTCATCCTTGATACTTATTAAAATTTATAATTTTAAACCACAACAGATGGTTTAAAGATAATTATTTCTTTAGCTTTTTAAAAAATTATTTATTTTTAATTGAAAGATAATAGCTTTACAGAATTTTGCTGTTTTCTGTCAAACCTCAATGTGAATCAGCCATAGATATACATATATCCCCTCCCTTTTGAACCTCTCTCCTGTCTCCCTCCCCACCCAACCCCTTTAGGTTGCTACAGAGCCCCTGTTTGAGTTTCCTGAGACATACAAAAAATTCCCATTGGCTATCTATTTTATATGTGGTAATGTAAGTTTCCATGTTACTCTTTCCATACATCTCACTGTCTCTTCCCCTCTCCCCATGTCCATAAGTCTATTCTTTATGTCTGTTTCTCCATTGCTGCTCTGTAAATAAATTCTTCAGTACCGTTTTTCTAGATTCCGTATACATGTGTTAGAATACAATATTTATCTTTCTCTTTCTGACTTATTTCACTCTGTATAATAGGCTCTAGATTCATCTGCCTCATCAGAACTGATTCAAATATCTTCCTTTGTATGGCTGAATAATATTCCATTGTGCATATGTACCGCAACTTCTTTATCCATTCATCTGTTGATGGACATCTAGATTGCTTCCATGTTCTAGCTGTTGTAAATAGTGCTGCAGTGAACAGTGGGAATCATGTGTCTTTTTCAATTTTGTTTTCCTCAGGGTATATGCCTAGGAGTGGGATTGCTGGTCTTATGGTGGTTTTATTCTTAGTTTTTTAATGAATCACCATACCATGTTCCATAGTGGCTGTATCAGTTTACATTCCCATCAACAGTGCAAGAGCCTTCTTTTCTCCACACCCTCTCCAGCATTTATTGTTTGTAGACTTTTTGATGATGAAGTATAATTATTTTTTTTTAAACAAAGGAGAAACAGACAGCAATTAGGATCCCCTTGAATTCAGAATCTGTGTCTGAAAATCTTAGGAGTCAGAAATGTGACTCATAATTTTTGGAAAAACTGAATTCTTTATGATGCTATCTGCTTTTAGAGAATCCCCAAAGAGTGTTAGTTTTACATTTCCAAGCATTGAGGACAGCTGAGTCATGGGAGTATGATGCATTGTGAGTTTGGAAATGTAAATCCAGGGCTTTCAAAGATAATTGCTGGGTTAGTAAGACCAGGTATGATCTTTTCCAGAGAGTCTGAAGAGTATTTTTACATTGTTCCTGAGGTTTTCCTTTAGTAAAGCTACCTAGATCTGTTGGTGATAAATTTTTGTATGTTGCAATGAACCTTTAAAAATGACAGTCAGTTATTGGATATGTAATTGCTAATCTCACCAGGTTAGAGTTAAGAGAATGATGACCTATGATTTCCAGTCAGTGAATTTTTGATAGTCAAGGAAGGTCATGGCAGTGAATGCTTCAAATAATTTTCCAAGCATTATTTGTTCTTTTGTCTTTCACTACTGATAGAGCATGATAAAGACAGTGGAGTTTCTAAATAATGAAAGGTATCATATACAGTTATTGTGAAATAATTTCCTCTATCTCTGAATAAAATGGTTCATAATGGACCAAGTTGAAAATACAAAGTCTAGGAGGCTGATTGTTATTGTTCATTTGTTTTTACCTTCTTTGTTTTCTAGTTGTTAATGCAATTGCCTTTGGCAGATAAAATCTTATGGCCATCTTGAAAATACTTATTAAAAATATATTCATATCAGTTTGAGGGAAGCAATTGCAAAATACCATTTTTAAGTTTCAAAATAAGATTTGAGGCTTGGTTCTTGGTTACTGCTTCCAGGTTGTCCTGGATTATAAATTTGGCAGGTGGGTGTGTTCCTGAAACATCCTAAAAGTTGTGAGTAAAGTTATTCTTAGCTGTAGTGATTTTAAGCTGCCAGGCAATTTATCTTTGCTACGGTGATCAAACTGAATAGTTATATTAATAAATTATGTTATTTAATTGATTATGTTAATAAATTATTATAATACAATTTATCCTGGGAATGAGAATATATTATAAACTGTATGGAGATGGACAAGCCTCTGTAGCAATTTTATTTACATTAAAAACCAAATTGATTGCTATTGATTGTACTGATGGTCATGCACATTGAATTTTAGAACAAAAGTCATCTTGTAGATAGCTGTTATGCGTGCCTTTCTGCTTGTACATGTGTATGTATGTGCTCAGTCTCTGCAGTCATGTGTGACTCTTTGTGAGTCTATGGACTGTAGCCCACCAGGCTCCTCTGTCCAAGGGATTCTCCAGTCAGGAATACTGGAGCGGGTTGCCATGCCCTCCTCCAGGGGATCTTCTCAATCCTGGGATTGAACCTGTCTCTCCTATGTCCCCTGCATTGGCAGGCAGGTCCTTTAGCATTAGTGCCACCTGGGAAGCCCCTGGCTTATACTTGAGTGTATTTTAATCTGAGAACTTCAGCATATCTTTTTGGGGAAACACAATTCAAATGATAAGGGTCCACTCTTTACCCTCTCTGAATTTCATGTCTTTCCCGTGTGTGAAATATATTCACTCCATCTCAACATCCCCAAAGTTTTAGCCCATTCCAGTTTAACTCAATGTCCAAAATTCACATAAATACAATTAGCTCAAATTCACTTAAATTAGTTACATGAGAGGCACTGGGTATGGTCCATCTAGAGAAAATATTTCTTGTCATCAATAGACTTGTGAAATTACAAAACAAGTTATATCTTTTCAAATACAATATTGGGGGCACTTATTGGATAGACATTTTCATGCCATTAGGTAGAGATTGGAGGGAAAATGTCTCAGGTTCCAAGTAAGTTTGAAAACAAGCAGGGCAGATTCCATTAGATATCAAGGCTTGAGAATAATACCATGTAGCTCAGTTCCCTGTTCTGTCAGCTCTCCTGGCCCACTGGAGTGCAGCCTTATCCTCTCTGCCCTGAGAAATACTGTCATCTCTGGCTGCTTCATCCATGGTTCTACCCTCAGAGTCCTTTATTGCATCCTGTCTCCGACCCTCTCAAGCCAGGTTGGCAGTGTTTCTTCTTGCATAATTCTCAAAATCTTGTCAGTCTCCTGAACAATTCATGGGAGTCCAACCATCAAACAGAAAGATATTCAGTATATCATTCCTGATTATTGACATCTATGTTCCCAGGTCTTCTGAGAGTTGACTAGAACCACAATTCACATAACCTGTCTCATTAGCAAATGTTTGTCCAGCCACATTCTTAGGCCTGTTTCCAGAGTGTACTGTCTGGATTGGATTTGAATTTTCCAAATCATCACCTGCTGCTTTCTTTTTGTGTAAGAGTTCATTCCTCAACTTATCTCTTACCTTTTGCATTTTATTATAAGCAGCAAGAGAATCCAGGTCACACATTTCACACTTTATTGCAAGTTATTCTCAGTTAAAATCCATGATCATCACTTACAAGTTCTACTTTCCACAAAATAGTGCAGCATAATTCCATCAAGTTCTCTGCCACTTTTTTTTTTAAAAATAAGTATCACCTTTCCTGCATGTTCCAGTAACATATTCCTCATTTACATCTGAGACATCACCAGAAGTACCCTTAATGTTCATATCTCTAGTAGCATCCTTCATGACAATATGTATATTGTCTAAGAAATAGAAGCTTTGTATGCAACTCCTCTTACCTCTTTCTTATTCTTTCTCAGAATTTTCTTTGATGGCCATATTTCTATCAACAGTCTCTTCAAGGCAATCTAGCTTTTTCTATTGAGAGTTTCAAAAAATTTCCAACCTCTACCCATTACCCAATTCCAAACCCACTTTCACATTTTCTTAGGTGTTTGTTATAGCAGGCTTTTGGCCTTCTAAACTATGAGAGAATTCATTTTTGTTGTTTAAAGCCAGTCACTTAATAACAGCCCTAAGAGACTAACACAGATTTTACTAAAATGATCAAAGTGCTGATACAACAAATACTTGAGGAAAAATACAAATATAAAATGAAATGCACACATACTAAAACAAAACACAAAGAGATATCTATAAAGCACCAATAAGATGGGAGAGGGGAGTATTTTACCTACATTTGTAGTTAAAAATAGCCGCTGCTTTTAAGCAAAACTTTTGGAGTCTGGGTGTCATTGAATGACACCTTTATACTAATGGAATACTGTGGTGCTGGAGAAGACTCTTGAGAGTCCCTTGGACTGCAAGGAGATCAAACCAGTCAATCCTAAAGGAAATTAGTCCTGAATATTCACTGGAAGGACTGATGCTGAAGCTGAAGCTCCAGTACTTTGGCCACTTGATCTGAAGAGCTGACTCATTGGAAAAGACCCTGATGCTTGGAAAGATTGAGAGCAAGAGAAGAGGGATTAGATGGTTGGATGGCATCATCGACACAATGGACACAAGTCTGAACAAACTCCAGGATAGTGAAGGACAGAGAGGCCTGATATGCTGCAGTCCACGGGGTCTCAAAGAGTCAGACAAGATTTAGCAACTGAACAACAACAATGTACAAGGATGATGTACAGGCAGTAAATATGTTCACTGTCTGTAACACATTTAAATATATAGTAAATCTGAATAGAAACCACTCTGCTCTTTATATCATAAAGCACTGGAATTTCTAAACATTGTTATTGGTAACAGATACCTTCTTGCCTTGGTTGATTATTTGTATTCTCCCCACTGTTTAAAATTAGTGCTGAAAACTGTGTCAATTTAGAATTGTATACTCTTGTAAAATTTTTCTTAACGAAAGTTAACATCTAGGCATTTTTGTACATTGGCCATGTTTTCTGTGGACTTCCCAGATGGTGCTAGTGGTAAAGAATCTGCCTACCTGCCAATGCAGGAGATTTCAGAGACATGGGTTCGATCCTTGGATTGGAAATATCCATTGGAGGAGGGCATAGTTACCCAATCCGGTATTCTTGCCTGGAAGGTCTCATGGACAGAACAGAGTTGGAAACAACTGAAGCAACGTAGCATGCACTCAGTGAGTTTCCTGCAAACTTGCTAAACTCATTTATTCAGGCAGCTTTTATGTAAATTTTGTAGCATGTTCTAAGATAAGATAGAAAATCACTTTGTCTGCAAATGAAATAGATTTACTTCTTCCCAGTAGATTGCAATGGCTTTTATTTCATTTATTTTCTTATTATTCTGGCTAAAATTTTCAGTAAAATTTTGAAGAGAAATAGTTAGATCATCATCCTTCCCTATTCCCTGATTTTAAGTGGAAAATAATGTTAGCTGTGAGATTTTCACAGTTGCCTTTTATCAGTTATAAGACATTTTCTTCTAATGAAGTGAAGTGAAAGTCACTCAGTCATGCTGACTCTTTGTGACCCCATGGATTATATAGTCCATGAAATTCTCCAGGTCAGAATACTGGAGTGGGTAGCTTTTCCCTTCTCCATGGAATCTTCCCAACCCAGGGATCAAACCCAGGTCTCCAGCATTGAAGGCAGATTCTTTACCAGCTGAGCCACAAAGGAAGCACACGATTACTGGAGTGGGTAGCCTATCCTTTCTCCAGTGGATCTTCCTGACCCAGGAATTGAACGAGGGTTTCCTGCACTGCAGGCAGATTCTTTACCAACTGAGCTATGAGGGAAGCCCACCTTTCTTCTAAGAATGACTTAAAAAAAATAAAACCAAATGAAATATCTGACCATTCTAAATGTTGGCAAGGATGTAGTGCTCACACATTTCTTGAGGAGGAATGAATTTTTATAACCTTGGAAAATTCTTTGGAATCATCTAGTGATGCTGGAAACAAACAACCTTCAAAGCAAATTGTATGCACATGCTTAACAAAAGATACACACAACAATATTGATGGCAAAATGAAGTATAAAAGTTCTAGACTGAAAACTGAAGTATCAATCCCAAATTATAAATTTGAATATATCTACTCAATAGAATAATGTACAAAAATTACAGTGGCATAGCTAGAGCCTCAGTCAGTGATCTGCATGAATCTCACATGCCTAATTTTGAGCAAAAGAGGCAAAACCTGAAAAACTGTATACAGTTAATTTATATAAATTTTAAGCATAGTCAAAACCATAATGTGAATTAATGTTAGAAGTCTTTATAGTTGTTGACTTCTGGCACACAGGCAGCTCTGACATATGTTATGTTCCCTTTCCTAACTTGGGTGGTATATGTACACTTAAAATATGCAAAAATCTCTGCATATATGTTATGCTGAAGTTAAAAAAAGAAAATTTGCACAAATAGATGTATGTTGTAATAAAATTTAGACCCATAAGCCAAGGTTTTACTTACATATCTATTTCTTTCCCTTCATCTTCCATCTTCCTGCAGTTGGATCAGAAACATTCATTGCTTTGAAGAAGATGCTGTTAAGAGAGGTCCAAAATGAATTCAGAAAGAACAGAATGAACAAGTCGCTTTGTGTTTCAAATTATATTTTTTTATATTTAATGCAGGGACAATAACCTCAAACTGAAAGGCTTTTCATTTTCAAGGGTCTTCTATTTTAAAGAACCAAAAATCAAACTTTGAAGGATGCCAAGATGAATGTTTGCCATACAAAAGAGATAAGAGCAAGACCCTATGAACTGCCGCACACCAGGCTTCCCTATCTTTCACCATCTCCCGGAGTTTCTCCAACTTATGTCCTTTGAGTTGGTGACGCCATTGTAATGTCATGATCCATGGTTTATTAATGTCTGATTATAATATAGAGAAAAATAAACATTCTTTTGCACTTCGTAAATAACACATATTTGTGGCACTTGATGGTTTTGCTCTGTCTAAGACTGGTCTTGGAAAATCATAGGATTTTGAGTTATTTTTATCTTTATATGATAAACAAGATTTCACGTGCAGATTTCTAAGTGGTTTTAATTATACCATCACCTGAAAAATAAATAACCAATATGAAGTCATAAGCAGTAATCAGTTGACTAAAGTAAACAAAAATAATCAAGTTTGGTGCATGTATGATGCATGTGTGAATAATTGAATCAAAGACTTTTATATTAAGATGCAATACATTAATCTGAATTAGCATAATGAAAGTTAATAACTTTGGGAAATAATTGGAATTTTAAAAGCTTACAAATAAATGTAGATGTTAACAAATAGGAAAAATAGAAAGTAACAAGTTTTTAAATGCTAGTTTAATGATGTTCATTGACATAAAGCAAAAAGTGAACAGTTTTCTTTACAAATCAGAAGTCAACAACACATGCTCATAGAAGAAGTGTCAGAGGGCACTTACAGTTTTTAATATTCATACTTTAATAAAGATAATATATAATATGCTATGGTAGTGTAAAAACATCTTATTCAGCCATCTTGCTCCAGAAATATTTCCAAAATTGTGCCATTCTTATAATAAAAGTAACTTGAATTCAACTTTAGAGTGGGATCTTATTTAGGTTCTACTTTTAGCATTTTCTGAAGAATATTTTTAGTTAAAAGCATAATTAATTTCAATAAGAATGATTTATTGAAAACTGTTAACTGCATAATATAAAATAGAAGATGCACTGTAAAAATATGTAACTAATATTAAATAAAAGTATAATGATTGTGACCAATTAAAAGAACAGTAATAGTGACTTATCCATTGGAGTCAGGGAAAGAGGCTAGAATATAAAGAAAATATTTTTTCAAGAAGAGAATAATATTTTTAAAATTTATTTATTTTCATTGAAGTCAAGAAGAGAATAATATTAAGTTTGCTGCTGCTAAGTCACTTCAGTTTTGTCCAACTCTGTGCAACCCTATAGACGGCAGCCCACCAGGCTCCCCAATCCCTGGGATTCTCCAGGCAAGAATACTGGATTGGGTTGCCATTTCCTTCTCCAATGCATGAAAATGAAAACTGAAAGTGAAGTCGCTCAGTCGTGTACGACTCTTAGTGACCCCGTGGACTGTAGCCTACCAGGCTTCTCCGTCCATGGGATTTTCCAGGCAAGAGTACTGGAGTGGGTTGCCATTGCCTTCTCCAAATATTAAGTTTAGATATTATTAAATTAGATGGGAGGGATAAGAGTTGACTGGCAAATGAACTGATGTTCTGTCTTCATCTCTGAGGATATCTGAATGTTCAGTTCTTAACTGTTGGTCAAGATAAGGACCATAAATCTATGATGTGTTGTTTAAGGTCCAAACATCCACTGGTGATCAGTTTTGTTACTGCTGGTTTGGTCCTGGCCTAACTGATTTAATAAGCCTAGTGGTAAATGTCCAAGGGTCTTAGACTTCCCTAGGAGCCTCAGCATCTCCTGGACTTGGTCTACCAGTGCTTACCTGCATTGTATTCATCTTGCCACATGGCCACTTTGCCTTAAAAAAGAAAGCCTAATGTGAGTGTATTCTGTGAAGTCAAGTCTTTTAAAATGTTTGCAGCATCTGAGTTAATAATAAGCTGATTGAGAGAGAGAAGATAAAACAACAAAATATCTCATTCAAAAAAAGGCAGTGTGGAAGGGGTAAAACAGAATCAGAAAAAGGATAAGACAGAGAATATAAATAGTAAGATGCTAGAAAGTCCTCCAAATATTTGAGCAATCACTGGTAAATATAAATATGTGGAAACATAACTAAGTATAATATGAATTCTTGCTTTGCATTTTACCTCTTTGAAAATGATACTCCAGAACTTTTCCAAATGCTTAGGTTTCATCTGAAATAGATATTTTAGAATAAAAACATTTTGTCTCCAAAATAAAGTTTACTTATGATGATTATAGTTAATGCTGGAAGGTTGACCCCCCCAAAAAAGGAGATTCAACAGCCTGTTTTCTCAACCTACAGCTTCACCATTTATGATTGCAGGTACTGAAAAAGATGAATTTGACATTTCAGTGAGTATTCTGACTCATTGGAAAAGGAAACTAGTCCAAATAAACTGGGCCAACTGTAACTAAGAAAAGAAAATATGACAAAGACCATCTTTCTCTCAGCTTTATCATATGACTCGTGTCTTATAGCACAGATTTTTTTTTTTTTTTGAGTAGTATCATGTGTCAGGTAAACCGATCATTCTAAGTTCAAAAAAAAACTTGAATGTTTTTTGAGCTCTTTTAAAGAGCTGACTTATTTGAAAAGACCCTGATGCTGGGAACAATTGAAGGCAGGAGGAGAAGGGGACAACAGAGGATGAGATAGTTCGATGGCATCACTGACTCAAGGGAAATGAGTTTGAGTAAACTGTGGGAGTCGGTGATGGACAGGGAGGCCTGGCGTGCTGCAGTTCATGGGGTTGCAGAGAGTCAGACATGACTGAGCAACTGAACTGAACTGAAAGATGAAAGTCATTTGAAAAAGTCATATAGTTTCTTACGGGGCAAATTTTCATAATTCACTGGTTGGATAAATGTACATGAAGGCTGAGAGACTGAAAAAGTCTTGAACAGTTGACACTGGTAAATGCCTGTCTGTTGAAAAGTTAGTAATGAAGGAGAGAGTGGGACAAATGCAGAAAGGAGCATTGACATACATACACTACCATATGTAAAATGCATAGCTGGTGAGAAGTTGCTATATAACACAGGGAGCTCAGCCTGAGGCTTTGTGATGACCTAGAGGAGTGGGATGGGGGAAGGGAGGGAGACTCAAGAGGGAGGTGAGGGAGTTGATATATGCATGATTATGACTGATTTGCATTGTTGTATGACAGAAACCAACACAATGTTGTAAAACAATTTTCCTCCAATTAAAAAAAAAAAATCATGTCCATGTACTTTTCAATGAGGGAGTGGATCTTCAAATTAATAATTTAGCTGAAAACATGACGATGAAGTCAGCATTTTGTCTTTCAGATTGTACTTTTGACTTACATATTGACTAATACAGATGTGGCTGTACTTGTTTGTTTGCACTGGTCCAGAATAAGTGTAAGTTCAGTTCAGTTCAGTCGCTCAGTTGTGTCTGACTGTTTGCGACCCTATGGACTGCAGCACTCCAGGCTTCCCTGTTCATCAACATCTCCCGGAGCTTACTCAAACTCTTGTCCATGGAGTTGATGATGCCATCCAACCATCTCATCCTCTGTCATCCCTGTTTACGCCTGCCTTCAATCTTGCCCAGCATCAGGGTCCTTTCCAATGAGTTCTTCGCATCAGGTGGCCAAAGAATTGGAGTTTTTAGCTTCATCAGTCTTTCCAATGAATATCAGTATTCTTGCCTGGAGAATCCCATGGACAGAGAAGCCTGGTGGGCTACAATCCACAGGGTCCCGAAGAGTCAGACAAGATGGAAGCAACTTAGCAAGCAGACATGCACTCTGACAGAAATGAGCAGACCTTTAGAAGAAAAAAAAAAAAAAATAGACCTCTTTCCTGCACCCATATAGAGCTAAATTTTTTATGAAAAGGTAATGTTAGAGGATTTGCATTGTGACTAAAATCATCATATTTTCTTAAATTTAAATTTTGCTAAAAATTAAGATCTTTCAAGATACTTGCTTATTAATATTCTTAAAATAATTATAACCCTTGCCCATTATGCCAATACATTTTATTGAAAATTACACATTATTTGAAACATTTAGTGAGAATACCATTGTTTTATACCTTACTAGAAAAGATCTGGATTCTCATTTTCATTCCTGCATTCACTCTGCTGCAATAAGTTTTTCATTTTTTTTCTGCTTGAAGATTACCCAAAAAAAGCTAGAAATAATGTAGAAAAAATGAGAAGTATTTTCATAGTCTTTTTCAGATAATTGTGGCTATTTTTGATTCTATACTCCAGCTTGACAAGAGGTAGTTTTTTAAAGATTAGTGATTCAGATTTAAAATCTTTAAAGATTTTAAAGATTCAGTGATTTAGATTCAGTAGAAATCTGAAACCATAATGATAAATCTTTCATACTTTAGTAAAAGTCATTACTATCTTTGAATGTGTCTTTTACACATATATGAATTTGTACCATCATATATTGTTCATTTGGAAAATATTTCTTCTGTGAATTATACAAATTGTCCTAATATTTACATAATTTACTATTCATATTAAAATAATAAATTATATTTATTAATATATCCATTAACTTATCAACAAAACCCTAAATTACTGAGAGGATATAAACTCGTGGAGATGGACACTGGTTTCTACATTTCCAATAGTTGATTGAAGTATCATTTATTTTTTTAACTGTAAGTTTGTTGTGGTGAAGAAAAGTGACTATTGCCATAATTTGGTGTCCCTACCTTGACTTGTACTGACACAAAAAGTTTCACTCACTATTATTTCTGCACCAAAAATGCAAATGTCAGTAAAATTTTTATTGTAGGATAAATAAATAATTTATTGTAAGTTATTATTTACAATACAAATACAATACAAAATAAATTATTGTAGGATAAATAAAAAAATTTATTTTATTGTAGGATAAAAAGGGACCATTCAAAGGGTTATTTAGAACTTTGTATATTTCAGCATTACTGTGTTTATTGCCAAGCATTTCATACATTTTCTTCTATGATGCCTAGCTTACACTTATTTTGTAACCTAGATAGCATATTGCAGAGTTCCAAAGCATAGCAAGGAGAGATGAGAAAGCCTTCCTCAGCGATCAATGCAAAGAAATAGAGGAAAACAACAGAATGGGAAAGACTAGAGATCTCTTCAAGAAAATTAGAGATACCAAGAGAACATTTCATTGCAAAGATGGGCACAATAAAGGAAGAAATGGTATGGACCTAACAGAAGCAGAAGATATCAAGAAGAGGTGGCAAGAATACATAGAAGAACTGCACAAAAAGATCTTCATGACCCAGATAATCACGATGGTGTGATCACTCACCTAGAGCCAGACATCCTGGAATGTGAAGTCAAGTCGGCCTTAGGAAGCATCATGATGAACAGAGCTAGTGGAGGTGATGGAATTCCAATTGAGCTATTTCACATCCTGAAAGATGACGCTGAAAAGTGCTGCACTCAATATGCCAGCAAATTTGGAAAACTCAGCAGTGGCCAGAGGACTGGAAAAGGTGTTTTCATCCCAATCCCAAAGCAAGGCAATGCCAAAGAATGGTCAAACTACTGCACACTTGTACGCATCTCACACACTAGTAAAGTAATACTCAAAATTCTCCAAGCCAGGCTTCAGCAATACATGAACCGTGAATGTCCAGATGTTCAAGCTGGTTTTAGAAAAGGCAGAGGACCAGAGATCAAACTGCCAACATTTGCTGGATCATCGAAAAAGCAAGAGAGTTCCAGAAAAACAGCTGTTTCTGCTTTATTGACTATGCCAAAGCCTTTGGCTGTGTGGATCACAGTAAACTGTGGAAAATTCTGAAAGAGATGGGAATACCAGACCACTTGACCTGCATCTTGAGAAACCTATATGTGGGTCAGAAAGCAACAGTTAGGACTGGACATGGAACAGACTGGTCCCAAATAGGAAAAGGAGTATGTCAAGGCCGTATATTATCACTCTGCTTATTTAACTTATATGCAGAGTACATCATTAGAAATGCAGGGCTGAAGGAAGTACAAGCTGGAATCAAGATTGCTGGGAGAAATATCAATAACCTCAGATATGCAGATGACACCACCCTTATGGCAAAAAGTGAAGAGGAACTAAAGCACCTCTTGATGAAAGTGAAAGAGGAGAGTGAAAAAGTTGGCTTAAAGCTTAACATTCAGAAAACTAAGATCATGGCATCCGGTCCCATCACTTTATGAGAAACAGTGGAAACAGTGGCTGACTTTATCTTTCTGGGCTCCAAAATCACTGCAGATGGTGATTGCAGCCATGAAATTAAAAGCCGCTTACTCCTTGGAAGGAAGATTATGACCAACCTAGACAGCATATTAAAAAGCAGAGACATTACTTTGTCAACAAAGGTCCGTCTAGTCAAGGCTATGGTTTTTCCAGTGGTCATGCATGGATGTGAGAGTTGGACTATAAAGAAAGCTGAGCGTCGAAGAATTGAAGCTTATGAACTGTGGTGTTGGAATAGACTCTTGAGAGTTCCTTGGACTGCAAGGATATCTAGCCATTCCATCCTAAAGGAGATCAGTTCTGGGTGTTCATTGGAAGGACTGATGCTGAAGTTGCAACTCCAATACTTTGGCCACCTTATGGGAAGAACTGACTCATTTGAAAAGACCCTGATGCTGGGAGGGGTTGGGGGCAGGTGGAGAAGGGGTCGACAGGGATGAGATGGTTGGATGGCATCACCGACTGAATGGACATGAGTTTGAGTACGCTCTGGCAGTTGGTGATGGACAGGGCGGCCTGGCATGCTGTGGTTCATGGAGCCTCAGAGTTGGACATAACTGAGCGACTGAACTGTACTGAACTGAATAGCTGAGAACTGCTTTTCTTACTTTTCATTACACTGGTGGAGTAGAAGTAACTATAACATTTTCAGGGACTTTAAAGAATGTATATCAACATATGATTCACGTCACACTCCATTATTCATATATATATATGTATATGTATGTATATGTATATATATCTGAAAAATGCTATATATATTTAAATGTATGTATGTATTTATGTATATATAAAAATGTAAACCCCCTTAAAATATATATAGAAATATCAACAATCAAGTGAAATCTGAAAATGTCTCTCAGTTGCTGGAATATCTTTTCTCTGTGTTACACCCTGTGTTATCTCTGGCACATTATTTAAGCTGCAGATAGAAGAGGATTTTGCTTTTTACAATCACTTTGATTATTATAGAATAAAGATAGTTCTACACATGGCAGTTGGAAACAGCCTCTAATGAAATAACTGTGTGCCAATTAAATAAAGATAAATAGTATCCTAATTTCAGAACCAATGATTCTGTTGCATTTTACCTCCAAATACAATGTATTTTTTGTAATTCAATTTCCAAATAAGTATATAAACATTAGCAAGTCACTGATATTTGGGTTACAAAGTGACTTACTGAAAAAGGCCAGTGCTGAAATAAATTTATTAACACTGATTTTGATAAATATTTCTAACACTTGACTATGGAATGTTTTATAGAACATTTTCCTATTATTTGTATAGATACATCTTTATAAACTTAAAGTTTAGCACAATATAATGAGTCCTGAATGTTGGAATGAAATATAAAGAACATTTAATCTGACTTTTTATTGAATGTAATGGGTGTTAAGGATGCTCAATTGTGTGGTTTTTGCATTCTAGTAACTCCATTTCTAATTAAAATTTCAGCTGATATAATAAATGTTTCTCCACTTTTAATCCATTTTTTTTAAATCAGGAAGGCATTTTTCTTTTTTTTTTCTTTTCTTTTTTTTTTTTGAGCAGAAAAATGACTGGATTTTATTTTCAAAGTAGTATACTGGCTGATCTTAGTAGTATGGACTACAGGAGAGGGTGGGATGGCTTGAGAGGATAGCATTGAAACGTATACCTTACTATATGTAAAATTAGATAGCCAGTGGAAATTTGCTGTATGACGCATGGAGCTGAAATCAGGTGCTCTGTGACTTTTCATATTTTTACCCATGAATGATTTATGCTCTTTACTTTAAAAGTTATATTAAAATCAAACTAATATATTAAGTTTGATCCTGTTACCTTAAATTCCTGTTCATATGTTGGTTGACATTTATTAGACATGGGGAGGAGAGAACACAAAGTGTCAGCTACAGCTTGAATAAAGAGCTCATAAAAATATCAATGCTTCCTCTCACTTCTGTTCCTTGACATAATACCCCCAGATATTATACCACTGTTAACCTCAGACTATTATAATGTTACTAACTATGGTGATTCCTCAACAGTTGTAATCTGTTTTGCAAACTATTCACCTTTGAAACCAAAGGTCTCTGTATTACTTTAAACCTTTTTTTTTTTTTCTTTTTCACCTCCTATTTATTTAAGCAAACATTTATCTAGAACTCTCTAAAAATATTGCTCTGGTTTTCCTATTATGAAAGTAATGGATGTTCATTAAAAATAAATATTACCGTAGTTCAACATACAAGGTGAAACCCAGATAGATTATAACACATATAATTTCAGCATAGAGCAGAAAGTTTAAGATGAATGGATCTGGAGCTTGATTCCTTGGGTCCAAACCCTGTCTCTGCCAGCCTTTAATGTGCATTTAAAGCAAGGTAATTAAGTCTTCTCTGATTCAGCCTCCAGGGGAATCAGATAGTTCTGACCTCATAGGGCTGGTGTGAGCTTTAAAATAATTGATTAAAACTTTATTAGTAATAGTGACCTCATAAGCTTGAAGTTGTCTAAAATTAAATTAGTTAATCGGTTTTGAGGATGAAATTAACCTCAGAGTACTATTTAATGCTCAGTAGGCATTGACTTTATATTAGCAATATAAAATAGAGTGTTTTTACCACTTTAAACTCATATTAGGTATAATATTTGAAAACTGCTCTTTCTTCTAGCATGATCATTTCCCTGTATTTCTCAATATCACTGTTTTCAGTAAATACTATCCCCATTGTATGAAGAAAATATAATCTAATCAATAGTATGATATTTTGGAATATATATGTTGTTTCCATTCTTAGTTTTGGAAAGGCCAAATTTAACACTCTTTTACACATAATTTATGCAAGGCAGTTTTATTTCTTAAAATGCTTTTCTACTACTGGGATTACTAGAACTGGGGATATTCAAACTCATTTATTCAAAGAACATTTGTTTAGTGCATGTGTGTACAGTCATCCCTCAAAGCCGTGAGGTGGATTGATTCTAGGACCTTCTCAGATACCAATATCTGTGCATGTTGAAGTCTCTTATGTAAAATAGTGAATATAACCTTTGTATTCTTCCCATGTATTTTGTCATCTCTAGATTAGCCCAGGCGGCGTTAGTGCTAAAGAACACCCCCCTGCCTCACCCCCGGCCCCACCACCAATGCAGGATTCATGAGACGTGAGTTCGATCTTCCATCTCTGAGTCAGGAAGATCCCCTGGAGGAAGGCATGGCAACCCACTCCAGTATTCTTGCCTGGAGAATCCCATAGATGGAGGAGCAACTTGGCAGGTAGGCAGATTACTTATAATGCTTAATACACTGTAAATGCTATAAATACAGTTGCCAATACAATAAAAATGCTATGTAAATGGTTACCAGTATGCAGCAAATTCAAGTTTTGCTTTTTTTCTAACTTTGTGGAATTTTAAAAAATTAATTCAACCCATGGTTCGATAGATCTTCAGAAGTGTGACCCACGGATATGGAGGGCCAAGTGTATAGTAGCTGGTATCCATCTCAGTTCCCTGGCAGATACCGCCAAAGTCTCTGTTCCCATGGAGATTATATCTCCTGGCAAATAATTTGAGCTTTTGGTTCAATTCAGTTCAGTTCAGTCGCTCAGTCGCGTCCGACTCTTTGCGACCCCATTAATCAGTACATGCTGTCAAATTCCCAAACTGACAAAGCTTGTTCCACATTATCTTTTCACCAGTGATGCATGAAATACTGTTTCCTAAATGTCAACCAATAGTGGCTAGTCTAAGCAAGCAACAGCTAAGGTAATAATAAAACAATACTAACAAAAATAGAAGCTATGGAATAAACCATGAAAAGGCAGAAAAAGTCATCACCTGTAGCCTCATTATGGCATGTAGGAGTGTAAATTAAAGACAAGTGTTGTGTTTAGTCACTAAGTCGTGTCTGACTCTCTTGCAACCCCATGGACTGTAGCCCTCCAGGCTCCTCTGTCCATGGGATTTCCCAGGCAAAAATACTGGAGTGGGTTGCCATTTCCTTCTCCAGGGGATCTTCCCAACCCAGGGATTGAACCTGCTTCTCCTGCATTGTAGGCAGTTCCCTTACCACTGAACCACTTGGAAAGCCCAAGTTAAAAATATATATTCCAAATAAAATATTTAAAGTGTTGATAGTACCAGAAAACCATTTTCTCCTTTATTGCCGTATTTGTTATGATTATTGTGTTGTGGGAAATATCTTACCCAAAGAAGACTTTCATGAATCGTAGCAGGAACACAGGTCAGACATCATTTGTATAATTCTGTTAAGGAATAGAAACAATTCCAAATATGACAACAAAGGGAAACAAATAATTTAAATATGACAACATCTTTCACTTCCCATCTTCTTAGAATCTGTAAAATGCTTATACTTTTTCATACTATTATCATAATTGCTGTATAAAGAGGCATAATGTTGACAGGTTGTGGATAATTACTTCCAATTTACAATAGGAAAAATGGCGAGATTAAAGTACAATTTCATTTCTTTTAGCATATCATTTCAGAGATTTGCACTAGCTAAACAATGGTGTAGGGATATGACTGAAGCAGTGGTATGAAAGATACATGATACAGATAACAATACATGATCTAGAGAAAAAATAAAGGCTTTAAAGTGAGAGACTCTTGTTCTGAATTTCAGTGAACTGTGATGTGTAAAAATACATTTAATCATTCAGGCTCCTTTTCTCTCATTAATAAAAATCAGGTAATACACAGTATACCAAAGATCTTCTGTGAGGACTTAATAAAAAACTATGCAAAATTCCATTCAAGTTCTTAGCACATGATATAAAATCTCAATCAACAGTTTTCCATTGCTATTGTATTTATATTAACCACAGCCACATATATATTATCTATTTTTTCCAGTCCCACCCAAGCATGCACATGCACACATCATTTAATTTTAAAAAATATTATACAAATAATTAAGGCCTCTGATTTCCATCTTTGCTATAAAAAGCTTTCTTTTCTGACTTTTTAAAAGAAAACTTTAAAGCTATTCTGTCACACTGAAATCCATGTCTCTTTTAGCAATGTACATGCTGTCTAATATTTTGAAAATAAATACATATATTTTCTTCTAACTTAATGGATACTTAACAATGAAGAGAACCATTTTAAATACTGTAGACTATTTCTTCCTCAACTCAGGGTTGAAAATGAAATGTTATATGGTTTTATAGTGGCCCATGATGTTTAACTTATTCTTAAGAACATAAGACTAGAATGGCACTTGATTTTTTACTTATGATCAAAAACATGAGTAAAAGGATTGGTAAGCGATCAGCTGATAATGATTTAAGTAACTTCATCACAAGCAGCAACTCCATGTTGCTTCTCCTTTATTTCTAACACTTACTAAAGGTGTTAAATGCCTGTCATCACTAGTTCAGAATTTATCTTAAGTATATATTTGTGATTTTCATACTGTGTAGACACTCTATGTTTGACAATCGGAGCGGACTTCTTTTTGTAAGAATAATAAAGTAGGTACAGCTGTCATGAGCACTACATGGCAAGTGGACAGGTTTCTAAGATCCAGAACTGGTTAAGGTCAATATCTCAATTACCCTTTTTCCTGTAAATGATTCTTTCCATGTGTAAAGAAAAGTGTCTTGTCAGGATAACATGATAGAAGATTGTGCACTTAGTGACCAAGATCTATTTTTCTTCGGTTAAACAGAGTGTTTTACTTCTTTCCTTCCTGACAATCTTCTTTTCACAAGAACTAAATTACCTAAATGGAGAGCAGGTTGTTAAATGTCTGAACTTTAAGATCCTAAAAGTACTGGCAGTTTGCCACATTGAACATCTGACGACTGGCTTTGTTTTTAAACACTCCTTCCCATTTAGATATTGACAATATAGAGAATGGGAATGTCCTGTTATTTCCTGTCACAGTTTATGTTCATTGGGAGAAATCTATATCTTTACAGAACTTCTGTTTTTCATTTCTTTTCATCTGACGTCTACCAAAGTATTCCCTGGAATGGTAACTTTCACAATTCTAGTTACTGTGAAAACAGAACTCTGAAGATGCTGTCCCTACACTGGTTTTTAGTTGCTGATCTACCCAAAGTGAATTGAGGAAACAGGATAAAAACAGGAAATAGGGACTGGGAAAAGAAATACAGAGAAGATAGTATCATCTTCAACCTATCAATACTATATCTATGTCTGGTCCTCACATTCCTATTAAAAGGCAACCACTGCAGCATATGTACATTGGAAATTGGATTTTAATCCAGTTTCCAACATTTATTATCTCAGTGACTTTGACATGAAGAAATTACAAACTTATCCTTATTTCTATTTCTGTATTTCCAAAATAAAGGTAAAATGAATTAATGTATAGGGTGTGTGGGTAGCTGGGCTTCCCAGGTGGCACAGTGGTAAAAAATTTGCCTGCCAATGCAGAAGCTGCCAGAGATGCAGTTTCATTCCCTTGGTTGGGAAGATCCCCTGGAGTAGGAAAAGGCAACAGACTCCATTCTTGCCTGGAAAATCCCATGGACAGAGGAGCTGGTGGGATATAGTCCTTGGAGTTGCAAAGAGTTGAACCTGACTGAGTGACTGAACACACACACACATGTGGGTAGCTAGCTTTAGGAGATTCAAGAGATTCACTGGTGGCTCAAGGGTAAAGAATCTTGTCTACCAGTATAGGAGATATGGGTTCAATTCCTGGGTCCGGAAGATCCCTGGAGAAGGAAATGCTCAGTAAATGTGCTAATATAATCATGGCCCTGATTCTCTCAGATGTGTGCCTGTGACACATACCTTCAGGTCCAAGTGAAAAATTTTTGCCTGTGTTTTTTTTCTTATAGTAATTCTGTTATGATTATATCATATCCCAAATCTGACTGTAGCTTAAGGTATCAAAGTAAAAATTTCTTTCCCCCTGCCTAAAAGTTATATGAACATCCAGAAGTGTTTATTTAAAGAGCTTCAATAGAACTAGTAAATTTTTTTGTAAATATTTTTGTACTGCAGAAACTATTATTTCAAGTAGCTATTATTGAATTCCTAATTTTCCAAAAGCTATCAATATTGCTGCAGAACCGTTTTACATATGTGAGCCCAAAATGTCAGTCAAAGCACAAGAGATGCTGCACTAAAAAGAGAGAGAAAGAAATTCATTTTACAAATATTATTCTGTAAAATGAATGTGTTTGGAGCAAAGCATTTTCTATTTGAAGTTGAAGTCCAAATAGTTGAAAGCCTAAACAGAACAAAAACATCAAGAGAGAATTTCTTCTGCTTCACTGGCTTTGAGTGAAGACACTATTTTTTTTCTTGCCTTTGAACTTTTAACTGAATCATTGGCTCTTGATGAGCTTTAAGCCTACTGGCTTTCACACTGGAACTATGTCATCTGTTCTTCTGGGTCTTCAACCTCCTGAAGATCTTGGGACTTGTCAGCCTCCATAATCACATATGCTAATTCCCTAAACCCTTTAGCTAGATAGCTAGATAGCAAGATAGGTCGCTAGGTATATGATAATAAAATAGGTGATAGATAGACAGATACAGACGTTCTGTTTCTCTGGTGACCCTTGACTAATACAGCCTCCAAACTGCACTTTGTCCTTTTACAGTGGAGAATAATAATAATTCACACCTCATTTGATAGATTCAGTGACTCTATACATAAAAGTTTTTAGTAAAAGTGGCTTAAAAGTTGTTAGTGTTTTCCAATTAAATTTTTTATTTTTTATTTCTATTCAGAGTCTTGTAAATTTTATCTTTAAATCTGAATGCTCAGTCGTGTCCAACTCTCTGTGACCCCATGGCCTACAGTCCATGGCATTCTCTAGGCAAGAATCCTGGAGTAGGTAGCCGTTCCCTTCTCCAGGGGGTCTTCCCAGCAGGGATTAAAACCAGGTCTCCTGCATTGCAGGCAGATTCTTTACCAGCTGAGCCACAAGGGGAGCCCAAGAATACTGGAGTGGGTAGCCTTCCAGTGGAAGGCTGAGGAAGATCCATTCCCCAGCGGATCTTTTCAACCCAGGAATTGAACCGGGGTCTCCTGCATTGCAGACAGATTCTTTACCAACTGAGCTATCAGGGAAGCCCACTGATAGGTAAAAGGAGAAGATAACATTACCTAAATTTTATCTTAGGCTATTACAAACTCCTGACCAGTTTATCTGCCTAAAGCATGTTCTCTTCTAAAAGCTATAAATTAAAGTTCTTCATTTGTCTAATAGTCTGATAACCTTATGATTCCATACTAAGTCATCTAGCTTCTTCATGCCCAGCATCATCTCTTCCCACAGCTGGAATTTTAATATTGTTGTCGTTCAGTTGGTAAGCCATTTGACTCTTTGTGACCACACTGGCTGAAGCACACCAGGCTTGCCTATCTTTTACTATCTCCCAGAGTTTGCTCAAATCCATGTCCATTGAGTCAGTGATGCTATCTAACCATCTTATCCTCTGCCACTCCCTTCTCCTTTTACCTTCAATCTTTCCCAGCATCTGGGTCTTCTCTAATGAGTTGGCTCTTCACATCAGATGGTCAAAGTACTGAAACTTCAGCATCAGCCCTTCCAATGAATATTCAGGGTTTATTTCCTTTGGCAGTCGTCAAATCTGAACCCAAGTCGACTGGCTCTAGAGTCTTCATTTCTGATTGCTTGATGGTGAATCCTGTCAACTATACATTGACTTGTAAATCACAGTTATTTAACACCCTGTCTATACCAGATGGAATACTCTTTTGGAAAAAAAAAAAAAGTAAATTGACTAAAAAGATATTTTATTTGCAGGTTTACCTAGCTCTTGCTCAATTTAAAAAGACTATAGGTTTGAGTTTCTAAGATATAGGAACAGAATTCTCAACGGGAGAGAGTTTAGTTGTTTTGTCCAATAAAATAACATATAAAAGTGTCAGGAACATAGAATGCACTAAAGAAATATTCAATAAACTAATAAATTAAGGAATAATTTGTAGAATGAAAATAGAGCTCATCTGACAAAGTTTCTTAACTTCAAAATATAAACGAATTTAAAAGTCTTATGAACTTAGGCTTGTTTTAAGTATAATACTCTTAAATGGAGCCTCAGTTCATTCAACATTTGTTTTCCTATAGTATTTCATGATTCAGCAACTTATACTGGTGATTTCCATTCTAGGAGTATAGATAGAATAAAGATGTTTTTCTTCTAATCATATTCCTCTAAATTAAATGTGGATATTATATATATACGTACACACACACATCTATATTATAAATATTAAATAGGTATAACTTTCACCAAATGCATTTAATTTTCTGAACTCATTCTATATACTTCACACACTAAGGGGAAAAACTTGCTTGTGTTGGATGATTTAGCACCAGAAGAAATGTTAGCAAAGCCTCTAATATGTTGAGGATCAAAAGTCAGATAACAAGTTTCCGGAACATGGGAGAAAACATTATCCCTTAAAATGATCTTAGGATTTTAGAAATGTGCTTTTATTATATTGTTTTTGAGTCTTCTATATAGATGGGACAAACTGTTCTAGTAAAATGGAAGCTGAGCTTGGAAGATGAATTGACTCCACTTTAAATCATTTTCATTCTATGACCTTGGCAATGAAAAGACAGGCTCAGATGATGTAATGTTTAAGGTTCCCCCAGCTCTAATGTTCTATGAATTAAATAGGTTTCTAGATTTTAAGCAACAGAAAATCATTAGATATCTTACATATGTGACTGATTTGTGTGGCTGTGTAAATGCATATGTATAAGTTTAGATAGAAAGTGGATTAGTGTTTGACTGCAGAGCTTTTTTTTCTTTATTCTGCAATTTACTTTTATTGCCGAAATAAACAAAAAGATTTAGTATATTCTACTGAATTTCAAGTAATATATTGATTTCTTCCTAACTTAGAAATAAAACTGTTGTTCAGTATAAATAATAGACAATATAGCCAATATTTTTTTGCCCTGCATTTTGATGTTATTTTTTGTATCCATTTGTAAACCAAATAAACTGTCACATGTCAAGTGTGACATTACTACATCAATATAATCCAAATCAAGTTCTGTCTCTGTTCTCCTTTTCGCAGGAGATTAAGAAACTACTTCAGTAAATAAATGGAGTCCATTCAAAGAATGAGAATGTGAAGCAGAATTACCCGAGTAGAAGAAATAAGGCACCATTTTATAATTTAGAAAATGGGAGCAAAAATGCAAAAATGAATCCCACTATTATAGAATAAAATGTTAAGAAAATTTTGGAAGTGGATATAGAATCAGTCAACATTTGATCAATAATTACAAATCTGCAATCAAAATTAGACAGCATTATGAGAAAACCAAACATAGGTGGGCAGGCAATGTGTCCAAAATTGATATTATTTTATGTTAAATAATTGTTATTAATTGATATAAGCATTTTACAATAGTCCTCATGCAAATACCTGAGTGTGTACCAAGGCCAGGGTCTGCTTGATGTATTCCTAGGACTTGGAGACATGTAGCAAATAGCAAAGTCAACAATAATGAGTTTGTCAGTAAGTGATACCCTCGTTGTTGTTGTTGTTTTCTTGGCCATTGAAGACCTTACCTATTAAGTTCCAATTTTAAATTATTGTATTAATTTGAATATTAATTCAAGTTATTTATTGTTTTTTATAAACTTCATAGTGATCTTTCTGAAATTCTGTACATTGTAAAATAGTAATTCTCCAAAAAAAAAAAAAAACAGAAACCATCAAGAAAACAAATCCAAATAAAACTATGATTCACCAGAACTAACCAAGGATAAAAAGAAATCAAATGCACCCACTATAAAATAATTCCCATAATAACCCATTTTATCTAAGACAAAACTGTCCAATAATGGCTCAAATCTTTATATATATTTTGATATATATGTATATATACATACATACATATCAGATCTTACAATATAGACCATTTTTCTATTCAGTATACTCTTCAAAAAGAAAGTCTTATGGAAAAGTTTAACGAAGTCCTAAAATAACTGCTCTACAAATGTGGAAACAGGCAAGCAGAATAATGGGATATGAACACAATAGTATTAGTTATAAAAGTGCAACAGCCTTCCTTAGGACCTTTCTTTTGAGCATCTATGTCAGAATAACCCTCATCTGAGGACAGTTTGAATAGGCTAAAAAGGTTAAAATAATTTCCCACTACAAAATTCTATTGACCACATAAGTCTGTTTGGCTTTTTTGAAGTCTGTTTGAATTCTGTGACTTCTTTTTATTACCTCTTCACAATTTTAAACTCATGAGGTATATGTGTGTGTGTATGTTCCTATGTATAGATAGAAACTTTATTTCATATCTAGCCTAATCCCACTTGACAGTGCTATTTCCATTTTTGCGTAAATTCCAATAGACAAGTTCCATTTATGTTGCAAAATAAAATTTCTAGAGACACCACTGATTTTGTAACTAAAATTATAGTTACCAATTAAGAAGGAGATTTAAATGCTAAAAAGATAAATTATAAAAACCTGAAGACATGCTTTTGCTCAAACATTATTAAAACCAGCCAATTAGAAGAAAACACAATTATTTTAGTAAGGAAAAGTATGCAATATGTCGTTGAGGAAATGTTCTGTGAAAAGGAGTGCTATGGTCTGAATATTCATGGTTCCTCAGAATTCATACAATGAAATCATACAGTGAAGCCCCAAAGGTGATGTTAGTGGTAGATGAGGTCTTTGGGAAGCTCTTAGCTCATGATGGTGGAGCCCTCATAAATGGGACTAGTGCTTTAAATAAAAAGATCCTACAGATTTCTCTTGCCTCTTCCACCAAATGAGGACACAGTGGGAAGCTGCTGGCATGAGTCAGGAAGAGGGCCCTTGCCCTGCCAGGCTGCTACCTTGATCTTGGATTTTCTGGCCTCTACAACTGTGAAAAAATAATTCCTGTTGTTCATAAGCTACCCAGTCTGTGGTATTTCTATATAGAAACACAAGTGGACTAAGACAAGATGGAAAATACTTTCCAAAGTGTCCTTATAGACTTTCAGCAGGCATGGGTATTCTAAATATAAGAATATATATATAAGAATAAATATACTATTTTAAATATAATAATTGTTATCTAAAGGCAATACAAAGCCATAAATACCTCTGCATATTTTATGTCTTTCTTGAACTCATGATCTATTAATAAATCTGGTTATCTCAATGATATCTCTTTAAGGATAGCCTAACCACATCTGAAAATCATTATCCATGCTTTTAGCCAAAAGAATTATTTTCCATGCCCTTCTCATCTTTTTAGATACACTTACAAAGTGTATGTCAACTGAGATCCTTTCATAACTAAAAAAAAGTTGATCACCAAATACTTTCATTCCTACCCCCTTGAAATTGTTTTCTTTTTCTATTTTCAAGCTTATGATTAAGCCACAATATATAACATTATTATTTCTTTCTGATATTTAAACCTTGAATCAGTTTCCTCTAATTAAATACTCTTCCACATCTGCAGTAAATTTATCTGTTAAAAATACAAAGGAGATCATATTATTTTCTGCTCTAATAACATTCATATAACTCTAGCCAACCCAGGTTTAGTTCAAAATTGTCTGCATAAATTCACCTTCTGTCACATCTTCAACTTCTGTAGCACTAAAGTATCCTCTTCATCTGTCTAGACCTGGTAAATGTGTTTTGTTGTTTCTGTGATAGACAAAATATCCCCATGATTATATCCATGCCCTAATACTTATAACCTAAGAATGTGTTATGTGACTTGACAAAAGGGTTTCTCAAACATACTTAACATTTACAGACCTTAAAATAGTGAGATTATTGTGGGTTACGTGGGTAGGTGTGCTGTAATCACATGAGCGCTTAAAAGACAAGCACATCCTCACCTGCGCTTGAAGAGAGGCGGCCCATGAATAAGGTCGTGGGATTGAAAGCACAGCAATGACTCAAGTCTTTGTTGTTGGAGGGTCCAAGAGAAAGTGTAAGGAACCGGTCTGAACTAACAGCCGGCAGTACACAGGGACTTTAATCTGATAACTACCAAAATAAATAAATAAATAAATAAATTCAGTCAACAACTTGAATGAGCTGAGAAATGCATCCTTCCTCAATCTCTAGTAGGAAACCTAGACCTGTGGTTAATTTGATTTTGGCCTTATTAGACTTGGAGCAGAGAAACCAGCTAAGACCTGTGAGCCATAGACCTGTGAGATACAAAATAGAAGATGCCATTGGCCCTGAGTATATGTTGATTATGGTAATTTGTATATATTTTTGCTCTTAGGACATATAAATGCTTCGCTACAGATGTTCTTTGAACTAGTTAGTATTCCAATCCTCCTAAATTCACCAACATGGGATGCGCAGCAGATTTGTTTTCCAAAGGTAACCACAGCAATGCCTCCCGTTCCATATGTGCTGCTGCAAGGGGATTTGCCATTCCTCCAGCCAAAGGCAGAGTTTAATTTTCTAACCACTTTAAAACTGAGTGGGCTCTGTGAGTACATTGATAAGGAAATATAAATAAATACAGGGCAGACATGTTTCTGTGTTAGTTCTAGATGTCCTCCTGTTAGCTTCTCTTTCTCCCTCTTGGAAGCCAGCCACCATAAACAAAATCTAACTACCATGGAATCACCAAGTTGTGCAAAATCGTAGAAATTGCAGCACATGGAAGACCCTGGAAGATAAGCCATCATAACTATATTTAATTTGCAGAGAGAGAGACACAGAGAGAGAGAGAGAGACTAACAAGCACCGTGGCAACAGATATGTGAATGGAGAGGATATCTAAGAAGGTCATCATTCAGACACTACTACCGCAGCTAATACCAAAAGGATCACAGATAAACTGTTCAGGTTAGTCCTTTCCAAATTCATTACCCTCGAACTGTGAACAAATTAAAATGACTGTTTATGCCACTAAGATTTAGAGCTCTTTGTTACACAGCCAACTGTATGTTAGTTGCTAAGTCATGTCCAGCCCTTTGCGACCCCATAGACTATAGCCTACCAGGATCCTCTGTCCATGTAATTCTCCAGGCAAGAATACTGGAGTGGGTAGCCATTCCCTTCTCCAGCGGATCTTTCCTATCCAGGAATTAAACCCAAGTTTCCTGCACTGCAGGCAGACTCTTTATCAGCTGAGCCACCATTTGTAGGGAAGACCTACAAAGACCTTAGATAACTTAAATAAGTTAATTGGCTAAAAAATTCTGGTCATTAAAAATAATAATGATGATCCATTTGCTACTTCTAGTGTCAAAGCACATACATTTCTGGTCTTATATATTCAGAAGTTTGACTCCTGGCCAAAAATCCAAGGAGTGATTTTTCAGACCTGATTATAGAAAATTTCAAGTCTTTACCAGTAGCATCATAGAAGAAAGCTGCCCTCCCCACACTGGCTTAGCACAGAGACAATCCACTGCATTTTCTGAAGGGAGTTGCAGTCAAGGACTCAGACCTCCTTGCTGGCCATACTCTGGTCTGCATCTGCAATTCCTAACCCAATTTCCTTACTCAGAAGCCTTTTTATCTGGGGCCTTTGGCAAAGACCTTCCTCAGGTGCTTCTGCTGAGGCCTTCTGACAGGGGAGAGAGGAGGGAAAACTTAAAGACACTTTTCTCGATGCTGGCTCAATTCTCAGTACTTTCCCACACCTAGATATTCCCTTTCCCTTGCCCTTGACACCTGAGTTCATAAAACTATACGGGAACTTTTGTTCCAGGCCCCCTCTTCAGTGATATCATGCCCATAACTGGACTGATCCAATGGATCTTCAATAGGGTGAAATTGGAAGAGGAGGTGTACTTGTTTTCTCTGGTTTAACCTCCAGCTTAAACTATCATGGTTAGTGACTAAAGACTTGACTGTTACTCTGAGTTTGGCTTGTTGTTTTCACTGACAGCTGACAACTCAGGTCTTTCTCTCCAACTCAGCTGAGCCCCTGGCATATGTTATTAGTGAAGATAGCTGATTGTTTTTGTCAGGGTATGCTGTGTTATGATGTTTTATATTGAAATATCAGCCCCTAAATCTAAGTAGCCAAAGCAACAGAAGATTACTCCCCACCCAGTTGACACATCCTTTATGGGGCATCAGATTATTGCTCAACACCGTCCCTGAGGGACCTGAATTGACAGAAGAGCTACTGTTTTAGCTTTACTGGTTATTAAGTGACAGGCAGAGTATATCCTGGAGGATCTTGCATTAGCAATTAAAAACTATGACCCAGACATGGCACTTATCTCCTCTGACCACACTCACTCACACTTACTCATGCTGCTGATGCTGAGTCGCTTCAGTCGTGTCCGACTCTGTGCGACCCCATAGATGGCAGCCCACCAGGCTCCCCTGTCCCTGGGATTCTCCAGGCAAGAATACGAGTGGGTTGCCATTTCCTTCTCCAGTGCATGAAAGTGAAAAGTGAAAGTGAAGTCACTCAGTCGAGTCCAACTCTTAGCGACCCCATGGACTGCAGCCTACCAGGCTCTTCCGTCCATAGGATTTTCCAGGTGAGAGTACTGGATTGGGTTGCTATTGCCTTCTCCACACTTACTCATGAGGCCCCATCAACTCTAGAGGGGCCAAATAGTATAACCATATCATATTTCTGGAGTCTCTAAGTCAGAACTATTTGGCAGACAATTGTTAAAACTAACTCTCTAAAAATAACTTTCTTCTTAATATCCATTCTTGTCCCTTAGAAGGTGTATTGCCTATTTCCAGGAACTCTACAAAGTATTCAAAGTGAGGTTCTGTGGGTTCTAGTCAGTCATTTTCTGATTAAATAATTCATTCCCAAGCCTCAATGCTTATATTAAAACTGTGTAATCAGTAAGGAGTCATGTTCATGCAGTTGAGAAGGGAAGCTCGGTCAGAGTTTCTTATTTGCAAATAATGAATTCAAAGCCATTTATTTTTTTGTGTTCATGGTTATGGGGTAAACATTTAAGATCCTCAGCTAGAGCATCTGATTGACTAAGTGCTAATTATCACCTGGAAGTGGAGGAAAGCATTGGGAAAAGGGTTGATCCAATAGAGGGACCTTCTGGGGACTCCCCTAGGATTCTCCACTGTGAGAATAGGCACTGAGATTTACAACTCTTATCAAGGTTACACAAACTGAGGTGCAGTGATTCTTCAAAAGGAAATTGGAGTTAGAAATGAGAACTGTAAAACAGCAAATAACAACTAATGTTAGGGAATAAAATTTGCTCAAGGCCAATTTTCACTTACAAGTTATCCCATATTCATTTACTGAAAACAGTGCATTCTAAGGCAAAACATGTTTAGTATGACCTGCTTTTTCTCAAGGTGAAACACACAAACTCATAGTCTACAGAAAATTCTCCATATCCTTAATGACAGAGATTACCTTGCTCATTTTGGAGTGTCCCCTGTGACTTGCTCCCTGACTAAATACCTGAGCCAAAGTCACTTCCTATGATGACAGCAGGTAATTGGCAAATCTCCACAGAAACATCATCACATTGAAGTTGATACTAAATTAGAACAATGCTATTTGGCTTGATAGGATTTGAAGCCACGTTTCTGGCATATAATAGATCCCATATCAGTACCCTTCAAGAAACTCCCTGAAAGCATTAACTATGCTGTTCTTTCAGAAACTTGGTCAGATATAGGAACTCTAAAAATAAAGAAGTGTATTCTTTATTTTAGGACATAATGTGAATCTCTGTCATTTATTAAAAACGTGACTTTGGTTAAGAAAAATGCCTTCTACACTGAATCCACGAATGAATACAAATAGTGTTAAAATCAGTGATTATGACAGAATATGATTTAGAATACAGCTACTGTGTCAAGTGGGATCAAGGGGCCACAGAGTCTCTTGTTCCTGCTGCTGCTATTGAGTTGCTTCAGTGGTCTCTTAGATCTATAGAAATCCCCTGAAACCTCTGCCCTTTCCCCATAATAACTTGAGTGATTATAAAGGGAAGACACTAGTTATTGGAGGATCCTATACTTAAAGGGGAGCCATTCTCACTCTTTCAGGATGATTTATGTGCTTTTTTTTTTTTTTTTTTATGTTTCTTTGGTTGGTTCACTGATTTTAATCTATAGCAAAAGAATCATTTTGTTTGTGGACAAATATCATAATCAAGCAACATGAGGATAACGAGACCACCATGAATGAGCTTAAATACTAATTTAATATGATAAACTGGATCTGAAGTAGACACATGATAGAACATTGTCACCTTTGCTATTTTTCCCAAATGCTTTAGTAAATTTCCAAGATCCCATGAAAAGTAAATAGGTAATAAATTTATGATCTGAATGTAGATCTGTTGGCATGTAATCTAGACTTCTAAATAAGTTATACCTATTTAGTTTTATTGTTATTGTTTATTAACTTATTTATCATTGTTACAACTGCTTCATTGAAACATTTATGATATCTATTTTTATGATAAACAATATTTAACACTTTCAAAAAACAATAAAATTAGTATAAAAATAACTTGAGTAGGTTACTTGGCCTAACCAAGTCTTGGTTGCCCTCCTACTAAAATGGGGTAGAAAGAAATGAAGTTACATGTGTTATAGCATCTGTTACAGGAGCTGGCACAGAAATCTTCAATAAAGCTGTCTTCTCCTCCCTGCCTTTTCCTGTTTTCCCTTCCTTGATCTTTATTTTATTCTCATTTCCCCTTTCTTCCTTTCCTTTGCCAATCTTTATATTCCTTGGGTTTCTTTTCACGAATGTTATGTTTAATTTTAAAGACAATGTATAGTTTAATAATCTAGAAAAAAATCAAACACCAATAAGAGAAAAATACTCAAAACTGACAAATTTTTTTAAAATAAGAGTTTTATTTCAAAAACTGCTGCTGTTACTGCTTTATATTGACATTTGAAACAATATATTTTAAAACATGTATTCTTTATGTGTTCTCTGATTTAATCCATCAACAAAGATTTGTTGGGGAGTGTTTGTAACCCTGAATATGGTCACTTAGTGTTAATTAAATGCAAATGTTTAAATGTAAAGACCAGTGCAATCTATTTGATTCTTAATCTACATGAAAATAATTTCTCTGTTGCTAAGGGTAAATATTTTCATTGAGTTTTAAATAATTTTCAAGTTAAAAAATCTTAAAATTTAGAGTTTATCAAATTATTTTGTACACTAGATTAATATTGAACGTAAGTCATATTGCCCAGATTAAAGCATAAATCTATACTGAAGTTAACATTATAGAAGCAGTAATATTTCCTGAATTCTATACCTGATGTAACTCTTATACGTCACTAGATGGCACTCTAAATTTAGACTGTGATAAATGATTTTTTCAACTAGAAGTACATTACTTGTGGTTTATAAAGAAGAATTCATCATATGAAATAAACAAATGATCTACCTTCCTCCCTATAAACAAAGTTGAGATTTCCTCTACTACTTATTGGTGATGACTAAGAAAACCTACAGTACTTAATTAAAATAATTTTACAATTCCAAAGTATATGATGAAAGACTAAACTAAAAAGAGGATATGCAGGTAACTTTTAAATCTTTCTCATAAATTTTTCAAACCTTATTTTTAACTGTTAATTTTAAGCTTAATTTATATATATATATCCAGTAATATAGAAATAAAGTATCTTTATTTCTGTAAAAAGAGATGACCTACTGTTTAAAAAGCTGCCCAGCTTCTTCAAAACTTTTTTTTTAATTTACAAGTAGATATACAAATACAGTGGATACAATAAAAGTGAAAGTACTACTATTAAAATATGCTTTCCTAATCAAATATAATTAGGGACTTCCCCAAATAGACAATAACTTATGTGATTATTTTCTCAGATGTAAGTTCATCAAATTCTTAATTTCTCTAGAGTATTTTTAGCTTCATGAAAAGACTAAGTTCATACTTGTCTTGCTTTCCTATGTAAGTGATTGCTTCCCATATAAAGTGATACCTTTGGACTGAACTTTTGGAAACGTTATCGTGATCATTTGAAAAGTAACCAGCCAATGATCTCATGACCCCAGCATAATTGAAGCCATCAACTATTCTCTGTCCAGGAGCAAGGCCCCGGATGGTGAGCAGAAGGGGCGATGAGGTGGCAGGCCTCACATTCAGGCTGCCAATTAGACTGCATTAAGGAACACTTTAGCAGGGTTAATGCCGCTGCTAGAGAAAGGCGGGCATCTGAAGATAGCCAGTACTTATTCTGCATTAGAAACCAACTTTTCCATGGATGGAAGTCAATGTATTTATCTCTTACTCTATGCTAAGGTCATGGCTCCAATTACAGTGTAAAAACGCATGAATTCTGAATGGTTTTCCTTTGCTGAAGACCACAGATTTTTTTTTTTCCTTTTCCTGACTACACACTAAAGATCAACTTTTTAATTCTCTGGGTCAGATATGTGGAAAATAACTATTATATTCATATTCTTCCCTTCCACAGTAAAGAATGAGATCTTTGAATAAAATCCCTTCTGAACAAATGAAAAAAAAAAAAATGTGGAGCTCTGTTGCATTGCAGCAAAGCTTCTTTTTCACTAAGTCTCTACATTGTGAGAGGAAGGGAAAAATCCATCACTGTTAATACTGATAGATGGGTAGAATTTTAGTATTCATATTTCTGATTCAATTACAGTTACTCTGTCCATGGGATAAAAGGAGATGGTAAACTGTTATGTTACTTTGGGATATATGAAATCCATACAAAACCCATAAGGGGGAAAATATTCTTAGAATTGCTGTTTTCTTTAAATACTCCAAAAATGTTCTTGTGCATTATGAAATATAAAATGAACTTATTTTAAATTCTTACTTCTCAGCTAAAAGTTACTTTGTCAATACTGATCTGTTATGGAGATATTAGGAGATCAAGAATTCAGGGAAATGTATTATTATAATTTCTTGTGAAGACAGAATTTAAAACAAATATTCACTTACCAATGTTAAATTTACTGAGATTTGGTGTTGGATGCAATAAAAGGGCTATAAAATTAAAACACTTTGTTAAAAAATAAATTATATTATTCAAACTGTCATAAATTAAGAGAAATAAAGAACTGTTTCAGAAAATAAAACTTTAAGAATGATATCTAAAACAAGAATGAACTTTGGCCCCAAATTCTTCATAGAAATCAAATTGGAAGCTACCAATTCCAAATTCAATGCATCAGTGTATCAGAAGTCTTTCTAATAACCACAAGGATATTTGTCAAAATAATGAGGAACTTGGAATTAGACAACCTGGATTTGAATCCTAACTTTGTTCTTGCTAGATTTTAGAATTTGGACAAATGATTTAATCTACTTAAGCCTAGGCATCTCTTGTCCTAAAATAATAAAACATAGCACCTAAAGAATTCTATCATCAGCTGTTTATTTGGCTGATGACTAGAATTGAAATGTCTGGAGAACATGGCCAAGCATTCATTTTATAGATTAGCTCTAGTTTCTTCAGGGATATAACTGCTTATTTTTATGGTCCTTCCTCAAATTCCAGCTCAGCTGTAGCATTGCTCCAAATTCTGTCAATTAGTAGGATTTAAAACACACCTCAGATTTTCTTAGAATAGAAACATATATTTGAATTATTTTAAAATGCAGCAAGTAACTCTGTTTATTACATAATGTTTTACATATTCCAAAATGTGTTTGAGGCAGATACATATATCATTTACTCTAAAATACACCTGGTTAATGTGTTTTGTAACTTGGATCACTTACCACTATCTTTAGCAACCCAAGAAATTACCAAATTTAGGCTACAGGTTTTTTTTTTTTTGTTGTTGTTATTTTGTTTTTAACCAATCAATATAAAAACTAAAAAAGATGCTTCCTTGGTAAAGAATCCATGTGGCAATGTAGAAGACACCAGTTTGATCCCTTGTCTGGGAGGATCCCACAAGCTGCAGAGAAGCTAGCCCATGCACCACAACTATTGAATCTGTGTTCTAGAGCATAGGAGCCACAACTACTGAGCCTACGGGCTGCAGTAATGAACCCTGTGAACACTAGAGTCCGTACTCTGCAATAAGAGGAGCCACTGCTTAAAACTCAGCATTCAAAAAACCGAGATCATGGCATACTGTCCCATCACTTCATGGCAAATAAATGGGGAAGCAATGGAAACAGTGAGAGACTTTATTTTCTTGTGCTCCAAAATCACTGCAGATGATGACTGCAGCCATGGAATTAAAAGACGCTTGTTCCTTCGAAGAAAAGCTATGACCAACCTAGACAGCGTATTAAAAAGCAGAGACATCACTTTGCCGACAAAGTTCTGTCTAGTCAAAGCTATGGTTTTTCCAGTCGTCACGTATGGATGTGAGAAGAACACTCAGTCATGTCCAACTCCTTGTGATCCCATGGACTATAAAGTCCATGGAATTCTCCAGGCCAGCATGCTGGAGTGATTAGCTTTTCCCTTTCCCAGGGGATCTTCCCAACTCAGGGATCAAACCCAGGTCTCCTGCATTGCAGGCAGATTCTTTATCAGCTGAGTCACAAGTTGGACTAAAAAGAAAGCTGAAAATCTAAAACTGATGCTTTTGAACTGTGGTGTTGGAGAAGACTCTTGAGAGTCTCTTGGACTGCAAGGAGATCCAACCAGTCAATCCTAAAGGAAATCAGTCCTGAATATTCATTGGAAGGACTGATGCTGAAGCTGAAGCTCCAATACTTTGGCCACCTGATGCAAAGAACTGACTCATTGGAAAAGACCCTGATGCTGGGAAAGATTGAAGGCAGGAGGTGAAGGGGATGACAGAGGATGAGATGGTTGGACGGCATCACCAACTCAATGGACATGAGTTTGAGTAAACTCCGGGAGTTGGTGATGGACAGGGAGGCCTGGCGTGCTATGGTCCATGGGGTTGCAAAGAGTTGGACATGACTGAGTGACTGAACTGAACTGCAGTGAGAAGCCCATGCACCACAACTAGAGAGTAGCCCCCCCTCCCTGCAAATAGAAAAAGCCCATATGCAGTAACAAAGACTCAGCACAGCCCAAATAAATTAAATTTTTAGAATACTAAAAATAAATTATTAAGAAAGAGAATATGAAAATACAGTAAGCATGTATTTTTTTCTCTTGTGAGTCCCTTGGACAACAAGGAGAGCAAACCGGTCAATGCTAAAGGAAATCAACCCTGAATAATCTTTGGAAGGACTGTTGCAGGAGCTCCAATATTTTGGCCACCCAATGCAAAGAGCTGACTCATTGGAAAAGAACATAATGCTCAGAAAGATTGAAGGCAGAAAGAGAAGGGGGTGGCAGAGGATTAGATTGTTGGATGGCATCATCGACTCAATGCACATAAATTTGAGCAAACTCTGGGAGATAGTGAAGGTCAGGGAAACCTGACATGCTGCAGTAATGGAGTTGCAAAGAATTGGACATGAAAGAGTGACTGAACAACAACAACAATTATTTGTTCTAAGTTATTGAACATGAAAAGGATACTAGAGCTCAAGCTGGGCTCAGACCAATATGATTCTACTACTTTATGATACTTTCTAAGCTTTTGTTGATCAAAATATTAGTTCCTAGAACTGAAGCATCCACACCAACTGGGAACTTGTAACAAATGCACACTTCTTAGGTCCCAAACCATACCCACTTCAGTTTAGCAACATGTGCAGTAGATTTATAAATATAAGTTTTGAGAAGCATTGCTGTTTATGTAATTTATGTAGGTTCACAAACTAAATGACCTATTCTATTAATTACATCTTTGTCATCGTTTCATTATTTCTAAGGACCTGTGGAGTGCAGTTATCTGTCAGGCAAAAATGTTTATGGCAGAGTAGCTTTAACCAACTTTTCTACAGAAATAGAAAGTTGTAACTTAATGTAGTTCCATTATATACAGGATGTTAATCAATTAGACAAGTTGAAAAATTCCTTTCCATACAGAGAGCAAAAGAAATCATTCATTTAACTACTCATTTTCCTGAAATGAAAAATCATTGAATATACATAACTTACATCTCTGTGTATCAGTCTGTTTCTTTCTGAAACGGTGGTTTCAGTATATATGTGAACAATGGTGTGGTCACTTACCTAGAGCCAGATATCCTGGAACATGAATTCCAGTGGGCCATAGGAAATGTTAACTACAAGCAAAGCTACTAGAGGTGATGGGATTCCAGCTGAGTTATTTAAAAATCCCAAAAGATGATGTTGTTTAAAGTGGCACTCAATATGTCAGCAAACTTGGAAAACTCGGCAGTAGCCACAGGATGGAAAAGGTCAGTTTTCATTCCAATCTCAAGGACAGTGCCAAAGAGTGTTCAAACTACCATACAGTTATGCTTATTTCACATGCTAGTGAGGTAATGCCCAAAATCCTTTAACTGCTGCTGCTGCTGCTAAGTCATTTCAGTTGTGTCTGACTCTGTGCAACCCCATAGACAGCAGTGCACCAGGCTGTTTCGTCCCTGGGTTTCTCCAGGCAAGAAGAGTGGGGTAGGTTGTCATTTCCTTCTCCAAATAGGCTTCAGCAATATGTGAGCCTCGAACTTCCGAATGTACAAGCTGGGTTTAGAAGAGGCAGAGGAACCAGAGATTAAATTGCCAACATTCACAGGATTATAGAAAAAACAAGGGAATTCCAGAAAAACAACTGCTCAGTTGACTACACTAAAGCATTTGACTGTGTTGATCATGGCAAACTATGGAACATTCTTAAAGAGATGGGAATACCTGAACACCTTGCCTGTGTTCTGAGAAAATCTGTATAGGGGTCAAGAGACAACAGTTAGAACAGGACATGGAACGACTGACTGATTCAAAATTGGGAAAGGAGTATGACAAGGCTGTGTATTGTTGCTCATTTATTTAACTTATATGCAAAGTACATCATGTGAAATGCTGGGCTGGATGAATCCAAGTTGGAATCAAGATTTCAGTAAGAAATATCAACAACCTCAGATATGAAGATGATGCCACTCTATGGCAGAAAGTGAAGAGGAACTAAAGAGCCTCTTGATAAAGGTGAAAGAGGAGAGTGAAAAACTTGCCTAAAACTCAACATTGAAAACACTAAGATCATGGCATCTGGTCCCATCACTTCATGGCCAATAGATGGGGAAAATTTGGAATAGTGACAGATTTTCTTTTTTGGGGTTCCAAAATCACTGCTGTTGGTGACTGCAGCCATTAAATTAAGAGATGCTTGTTCCTTGTAAGGAAAGCTATGATAAACCTAGACAGCATATTTTACAAAATGGAATATTACTCAGCCATTAAAAAGAATTCATTTGAATCAGTTCTAATGAGATGGATGAAACTGGAGCCCATTATACAGAGTGAAGTAAGCCAGAAAGATAAAGACCAATACAGTATACTAACACATATATATGGAATTTAAAAAGATAGTAACAATAACCCAATTTGCAAAACAGAAAAAGAGACACAGATGTACAGAACAACTTTGGGACTCTGTGGGAGAAGGCGAGGGTGGGATGTTCTGAGAGAACAGCATTGAAATAAGTATACTATCAAGGGTGAAATAGACCACCAGCCCAAGTTGGATGCATGAGATAAGTGCTCAGGGCTGGTGCACTGGGAAGACCCAGAGGGATGGGATGGGAAGGGAGGCGGCGGGGGGGGGGATTGGGATGGGGAACACATGTAAATCCATGGCTGATTCATGTCAATGTATGGCAAAAACCACTACATTTTGTAAAGTAATTAGCCTCCAACGAATAAAAATAAATGGAAAAAAAAAAGAAAAAAAAAAGACTTAAAAAACAAACAAACAAACAAAAAATGTCTTTGCAAAAAAAAACACAAGCAAAGTCATCCCTTTGCTGACAAAGGTCCATATAGTCAAAGCTGTGGTTTTCCAGTAGTCATGTATGGATGTGAGAATTGGACTATAAAGACGACTGAGAGCCAAAGAATTGATGCTTTTGAACTGTGTTTCTGGAAAAGACTCTTGAAGAGAGTCCCTTGGACTGCAAGGAGATCAAACTTGTTAATCCTAAAGGAAACCAACCCTGGATATTTACTGGAAGGACTGATGCTGACGCTGAAGCTCCAACACTTTAGCCACCTGATGTGAAGGGTGAAACATTAGAAAAGACCTTGATTCTGGGAAAGATTGAAGGCAAAAGAAGAAGGCAGCAGAGGATGAGAGAGTTTGTTAGCATCACTGACTCAGTGGACATGACGTTGAACAAACTCCAGGAGATCGTGAAGGCTGGGGAAGCCTGACATGCTGCAGTCCATAAGTCATATCCGACTTATGGACTTAGTGTAATTATTACACTTAGAGTGTAAGAGTCAGATATGACTTAGTGACTGTTCAACAAAAAGAATGTGAGAACAATCATCTTTACTCAGTGCCTTTTCAGCCTTTTTTCTTTTCTTTATATCCTCAAACATGGAAATATATACAGTATTGTCAAGGAACCATAATGAATAAAGAGAATAATATCTTAAAACGTTTCATTTCTTCAAAAGTTTCATTTGGTAGCCATCTCCTCTCTTTTAGAAAAATCACATTGTTATATTAAATTTAAATTCATTTTGTATTGCAGAGCATCCAGTGTTGACAACAACAATGGCTTATAGTATAAAACAGTCTTTAAGCAATTGTTAAATATTAGTCATAATGATTATCAATTAGCTTCCCATAACCAATAAGCATAATGGTTGTGCTTATTATCCCCATTTTATAGATGAAAAAACAAAAATTCAGAGAAGTGACATGACTTTCCCAAAACTTGACTCTTTATAGATCTTCCTAACTTTAAAAAAATTGCTAATAATTGTTATACTATGCCTTAACTTAACCAGAGAATTCCCATCTTAAAAGGGAAAAATATATATCTTCCTATATTTTCCTCAGGGCTTAAACATATAGAATTTGAAACAACTATTTGTGACTATTCAAAGGCTTTGCTTCAAAATATATTGGCTTGGAATTTTTATGAATAAAAAAGTGTGTATTGAATTATTATATAAATTAATCATGTACATAAATGTTGTAACAATCCATAACATATTTATTGTTTGTCCAAATACGTTTTCTTTCATGATTCAAGTTTCTTCCAAACAATAGTTTATCTGCAACGTGTGGACTAGTCTTCTCTTTAGTCAATTATGTGTAATGCTATGAAAAGAACCAAGAATAAATAGATGGTTATTTTCAAATAATTGCCAAAATAGATCTAGACTAACTTATCTAAAATAGCATCATTGCTGTGCATTTAATGCATCACAGTAGATTTGTCTTACTTTGTTTCACCAGTAAAACTAGAGGAAATGTGTTATTAATTTTTGTTATCTTACTCAACTACAATCTGCAAAAAATCATTAATAGTTTCTCTCAAGGATGCACAGAATGAGAATTACCTTTTTATGTATCAGTGCTTACATTAATTTATTATTGTTGTTTAAAGTTTTATCATAAAAGTATATATAAAATGATTTCACACAGTAATGTCACATAAGTGAGAAATAATTAATAGATAAATTTGAAGAAAAATTTCAAAGGTACTTAAAGATTATCACCTACCTTATGCATTCACAGAAAATTATATTTAGGATTGCTTGCTTTTTCTAGTATGAGAAAATCTTCCAAAGAGGAATGACTGAATAAAAATTCGTTTTTTAGTACAGTAATATACTACTGCCTTTAGAAAAGCAATTGTTAAATATTCAGGAAATGATTTTAGATGTTAGCATTAAGTACAATTGGAAATTCAGAATGACTGTGTTTCTGGTAAATGAGAAATAATATTGTATTGTGATAATGTTTCTTGATACTGACTGAAGTATTATAGTCTAGCATTTATAAAGACTATAAAGTGTTGATGATTTTAAACTATCTTGCAAACCTAGATTTACCCACTCTGATGTTTTGGAAGAATGCTAACTATATTCAATTTTTGTTATTCCCAGTAATTATGTTCTATAAAGTCTCTGTAAAAACTGAATCATTCACTATTCAGTGAATACTGAACCATTTTTTCTAGGGCCTTCTCAGGTGATGCTAGTGGTAAAGAACCCACTTGCCAATACAGGAGATGTAACAGACAAGGGTTTGATCCCTGGGTCGGGAAGATCCCCTGTAGGAGAAAATGGCCACCCACTCTAGTATTCTTGCCTGGAGAATCCCATGGACAGAGGAGCCTGGCGGACTTCAGTCCATGGGGTCTCAGAGTAGGATACAACTGAAGCGACTTAGCACAAACCATTGTTCCTGTGAGAAATACGGAATTAGTTTCCTGCAAGCTTCTAGTCCTAACATTTTTGTCAGCAAATCAAAACATAGCTTTGTTTTATTATATGCTTATTTTAAAGACCGGAGAAGGCAATGGCATCCCACTCCAGTACTCTTGCCTGGAAAATCCCATGGACGTAAGAGCCTGGTAGACTGCTGTCCATGGGGTCGTGAAGAGTCGGACATGGCTGAGCGACTTCACTTTCACTTTTCACTTTTCACTTTTATGCACTGGAGAAGGAAATGGCAACCCACTCCGGTGTTCTTGCCTGGAGAATCCCAGGGATGGGGTCGCACAGAGTCGGACACGACTGAAGTGACTTAGCAGTAGCAGTAGCAGTATTTTAAAGACACCTTATTTAATACAGCGTTGCATTATTAACATTGAACTCACAGTCAGCGGCCTTCCCAGGTGGCTCAGTGGTAAAGAATCTGCCTGCCAATGAAGGAGACACAGGAGACACCAGTTCAGTCCCCTGGAGGAGGAAATGGCAACCCACTCCAGTATTCTTGCCTGGAAAATCACATGGACAGAGGAGCCTGGCAGGCTATAGTCCACAGGGTTACAAAGAGTCAGACATGACTGCTCGACCAAGCACACACACATGCAAAGCCCACAGCACAACAATTAATGCCTGAATGTAGCTTATCTAACATATGTATTCTCTTTAGATGGTACGTCAGAGCTTTCCTGCACTTTAATAGATGGATAGCACTTTGATACTACCCTTGAGGACAATTTAGAAAAGTGAAATAATCAACAAAAAAGCACAAAAAACAGAAGAACTGTGACCCTGAAATAGACTACAAAAAGAACAATTGTTTATAGCATGAGAATTGAAACAAGAGTAAGCTGTCATCTTATTTGACATCAGCTGCAAATGTGTGTTGAGTAATTGGAACTTTTGTCATTCTGTGTATATGCCCAAATGACCAGAAAACACCACTGTGTTTTGTGATTGTTTCTGTTTTACTTTTTCTGTTTTTAATTGCAGTATATTTGATTTACAATATTGTACTAGGTATACAACACAGTGGTTTAGTTATACACACACACACACACACATATACACACACACATAATTTATACAATACCTATAAGTGTATATTGTATATATGTGTGTGCATATATATATATTCATTTTCTAATTATTTTCCCTTATAGGTATTACATAGGGCTTCCCTGGTGGCTCAGAGGTTAAAGCATCTGCCTGCCATGCAGGAGACCTGGGTTCAATCCCTGAGTCAGGAAGATCCCCTGGAGAAGGAAATGGCAACCCACTCCAGTATTCTTGCCTGGAGAATCCCATGGAGGGAGGAGCCTGGTAGGCTACAGTCCACAGGGTCACAAAGAGTCAGACACGACTGGGCTACTTCACTTGCACTTTCACTTTCATTCAGTTCAGTTCAGTTCAGTCGCTCAGTCGTGTCTGACTCTGCGACCCCATGAATCGCAGCACACCAGGCCTCCCTGTCCATCACCAACTCCCAGAGTCTACACAAACACATGTCCGTTGAGTTGGTGATGCCATCCAACCATCTCATCCTCTGTCGTCCCCTTCTCTTTCTGCCCCAATCTCTCCCAGCATCAGGGTCTTTTCCAATGAGTCAACTCTTCGCATGAGAAGGCCAAAGTATTGGAATTTCAGCTTCAGCATCAGTCCTTCCAATGAACAGCCAGGACTGATCTCCTTTAGGATGGACTGGTTGGATCTCCTTGCAGTCCAAGGGACTCTCAAGAGTCTTCTCCAACACCACAGTTCAAAAGCATCAATTCTTCGGTGCTCAGCTTTCTTTACAGTCCAACTCTCACATCCATACATGACCACTGGAAAAACTATAGCTTTGACTAGATGGACCTTTGTTGGCAAAGTAATGTCTCTGCTTTTTAATATGCTATCGAGGTTGGTCATAACTTTCCTTCCAAGGAGTAAGCTTTCATAGGTATTACATAAATTGTGTATGGCTCCCTGTGCTATACAGTAGGTCCTTGTTGGTTATCTGCTTTGTGTATAGTTGTTTGTGTATGTTAATCCCATGAGTATTGTTCTGGGAGGGTCATACAGAAGCTTTAGTAAAAAAAGAAATCTTCAAACAAATCGATGAACGATGAGGATCTACTGTACTTGGTTTTACTTATTTCACTTAGAATGACAGTTTACTTAAAAATTGAATTCTGCTCTATTCAGTGCTTTCTTTTCTGTGTTTTCTTGATGTTTATGTGTGTCTTCTTTTTGGTGATTTGACATAAGAAGGATATGCTTAAATGAGATTTTAATGAGAAGAATCAGTTTCTTATTTTTGTCTAAGCTGAGAGTTATTTCACTAAAGCACATCGCTTCTCTATATCACCATTAAGCATCTATTCCCTTTGGGTCTTGTAACTCAGGAAATATTCTTACATAGTCACTTCATACTTTGTATTATACAGGTTGAACCACATCGGTAATAATATAAAGTCGAGAAAAATGATATACTTTTGGCAATTATGTTAACTTAAAGATTTATGCCTGACAACTGCTAATTCTATGACTTTGGAAAATTGCTTTGCATATTCAGTACCTTAGATTTCTAATTATAAAATAAGTTAATATATAATTCACTTAGTATTTAATGAGAATATACATTTCAAATCATTCATGGTGCTTGCCACAGAGTAGGCAGTAAATAAATGCTATACTTTCCCCTATACAGTAAAAATTTATGATATCTATGAAAGGCACAGTACAGAAAATGCTGTCTCACCACAGAAAATAAAGTATACTTTGCTGAAGGTTAAAAACACAAAGGTAATTAACTTATATCTCTTAAGGGTAAATTAAAAAACAAAAAAAAAGAATAAAGAAAGAACTAAAAATCCCATGATAGCCACTTGTTTTTCCAAATGCAATGATTAGATGACTGAGCTCATATGGTCATGAGGGAATTACAAAACTTTGCTTGATAACATGTGAAATATATGAAGTGATATATCAGTTTTTTACTTGAAAACAAAATACAGTTAAAGGGCAATTTCTTAAGAAAAAAATGTAAGAGGTATTACAAGTTTCAACTAAACTAAGCAACACATTTTTGAAAAAGCACCATAAAGAGAAATGTGTCTAAGGAATTAGTTGGCAGGTATGGCAAAACAACTTAGAGAAAGTGGGAAAATATGTCCATAGGCAAAGCATCTTGACACAGAAAATTTCAAAAGCATCAAACACAACATGAACATTTTTCACTTTCTTGACTTACTTCATTTGAGCCACCTAACTCACCAAGGAGTACTTCTTGAAATTAACAAAGTTCACTATGCCTAAAGCCACACACACAAAAAAAAAAGCAACAAGAAAAAAGGAAAAAGCCAAGTCAATAGTTGGCATTTTTTTCCCTTTTATCTAATGATAACCAAAGAACTATGAGACAAAGTGCTTGTGAGTTTTTCCTGATAATAATATTTGAAATGAGCTTTTTAAAGACATTGTAACACATTATAAAATAGACACATGTTAGCAGAGGATAAGTAGTGACTGATTGATTAAAAATGGTGAATGTTGTTTTCTAATCTCTCAAAAGGAAGTGGAAGTGGCATTTACAATAATTCTAGCCTAGCATATTTTAATCATCTGGAACAAATACTTTTAAGAGGTTTTGAAAATATAAGCACTTATCTCACACGCTAGCAAATCACACAATTGAACTTATCTCACATACTAGCAAAGTAATGCTCAAACTTCTCCAAGCCAGGCTTCAAAGGTTCGTGAACTGTGAAGTTCCAGATGTTCAAGCTGGATTTAGAAAAGGCAGAGGAACCAGATGTCAGATTGCCAACATTCGTTGGATCATAGAAAAAGCAAGAGAGTTCCAGAAAAACATCTGCTTTGTTGAGTATGCCAAGGCCTTTGACTGTGTGGATCGCAACAAACTGTGGAAAATTCTTAAAGAGATGGGAATACCAGACCACCAGACCTGTCTCCTGAGAAATCTGTATGCAGGTCAGGAAGCAACAGTTAGAACTGGACATGGAACAACAGACTGGTTCCAAATAGGAAAAGGAGTACATCAAGGCTGTATATTGTCACCCTGCTTATTTAATTTATATGCAGAGTATATCATGTGAAATGCTGGGCTGGATGAAGCACAAGCTGGAATCAAGATTGCTGGGAGAAATATCAATAACCTCAGATACACAGATGGCACCACTCTTAAATGGCAGAAAGTGAAAAGAACTTAAGAGCTTCTAGATGAAAGTGAAAGAGGACAGTAAATAAGTTGGCTTGGAACTCGACATTCAGAAAACCAAGATCATGGCATCTAGTTCATGACAAATAAATGGGGAAACAAAGGAAACAGTGACCGACTTTATTTTTTTGGGTTCCAAAATCACTGCAGATGGTGATTGCAGCCATGAAATTAAAAGACACTTGCTCCTCAGAAGAAAAGCTATGACCAACCTAGACAGCATATTAAAAAGCAGAGACATTACTTTGCCAACAAAGATCAATCTAGTCAAAGCTATGGTTTTTCCAGTAATCATCTGTAGATGTGAGAGTTGGATTATAAAGAAAGCTGAATGCCGAAGAATTGATGCTTTTGAACTGTGGTGTTGAAGAAGACTCTTGAAAGTCTTTTGGACTGCAAGGAGATCCAACCAGTCCATCCTAAAGGAAATCAGTCCTGAATATTCATTGGGAGGATTCATTCTGAAGCTGAAACCCCAATATTTTGGCCATCTGATATGAAGAACTGACTCACTGGAAAAGATCTCAATGCTGGAAAGAGTGAACAGAGGAGGAGAAGGGGATGACAGAGGATGAGATGGTTAGATGACATCACCAACTCGATAGATATGAGTTTGCACAAGCTCCGGGAGTTGGTGGTGGACAGGGAAGCCTGGAATGCTGCAGTCCATGGGGTCGCAAAGAGTGGGACTTGACTGATTGACTGAACTGAACTGAAAATATAAACTGTATTACCTTAACAAGAATGTAAGGAGTGTTGTATTTTGCTACATGGATAAATCAGAATTTTATAGGTGTCTAATTTTGTTATCATTTACAGTGTTGCAAATATTTTTAATAGAAACATTTGTGTTTTAGCCTTTAAAAATAGGAATGAGGGCTGTTTTAATTGATTCTTGAATTCAGTCCTTCATTTAAATAAATTAAATAGAAATTTAAGGTAATTGTTTTGATCAACTTAGTGCCAAAAGATTGGCATCAATAATTTTTATCATTAATCTAAAAATAGTGGGGGAATCAGGAGTTTGGGAAAACTGAAAACTAACAATTTCACATATCATATATACGAGAAATGCCAAAAAATAACAATAACAAAAAAGTGACAGAAGTAATGGAAAGCCAGTGGATACTCTCTGTCACTTTATGCTCCAAAACAGTGAATTTCAGGAGTAACCAAATGTGAATTGATTCAAATGATTTTTATTGGAGAAAATATTAAATAATCAAGACAGCAGCATTGATTTCTTATTTTTCTTTTTTTTTTTAATTTTTTTATTAGTTGGAGGCTAATTACTTCACAGCATTTCAGTGGGTTTTGTCATACATTGATATGAATCAGCCATAGATTTACACGTATTCCCCATCCCGATCCCCCCTCCCACCTCCCTCTCCACCCGATTCCTCTGGGTCTTCCCAGTGCACCAGGCCCGAGCACTTGTCTCATGCATCCCACCTGGGCTGGTGATCTGTTTCACCATGGATAGTATACATGCTGTTCTTTTGAAACATCCCACCCTCACCTTCTCCCACAGAGTTCAAAAGTCTGTTCTGTATTTCTGTGTCTCTTTTTCTGTTTTGCATATAGGGTTATCGTTACCATCTTTCTAAATTCCATATATATGTGTTAGTGTGCTGTAATGTTCTTTATCTTTCTGGCTTACTTCACTCTGTATAATGGGCTCCAGTTTCATCCATCTCATTAGGACTGATTCAAATGAATTCTTTTTAACGGCTGAGTAATATCCCATGGTGTATATGTACCACAGCTTCCTTATCCATTCATCTGCTGATGGGCATCTAGGTTGCTTCCATGTCCTGGCTATTATAAACAGTGCTGCGATGAACATTGGGGTGCACGTGTCTCTTTCAGATCTGGTTTCCTCAGTGTGTATGCCCAGAAGTGGGATTGCTGGGTCATATGGCAGTTCTATTTCCAGTTTTTTAAGGAATCTCCACACTGTTTTCCATAGTGGCTGTACTAGTTTGCATTCCCACCAACAGTGTAAGAGGGTTCCCTTTTCTCCACACCCTCTCCAGCATTTATTGCTTGTAGACTTTTGGATAAATTGATGTGTTTTTACTTCATCTGTTCAAGTTTTCTGATGCAGCCTGGGAGGATTACCTCCACCCAGTGTTCAGCCTTTAAAATCCACCTGCAAAAGGACGTTTCATAAAATTTTGTCAGTTCTCTTTTGAAGTTTTTCCTCTCTAGAAATGTTTGATGGACTCCACTGCATCTGTGTCAGGTAGCCTGTGGCCAGAGAAAAATAGAAAGCACCGATGGGATTGCTGACCTTAGTTAAACATCCTTTCCCTGAGACTCAGAGGGCCACTTTGGCCCCCAGATTGGGTTTTTATCATAGCCTATCTTGCATATGCTTTCCTGAGCCTTTTACTGTGTTTGTTTATTGACTATCCTCTCCTTGACTCACTCTGAAATATTTTTCACGCAGATGATAGAAGATATTTTGGACTAAACAGGAAGCCCAAATGGGTTCTGTCTTCTGTGTTCATTTCTAAGCTGCCCTGAATAACTCACATTGTGAAGCTCCTCCATTTAGTGACTCTTCAGTCCCTCAGAGCTAGTCTAGTGTGGCAGGCTAAGCACTTGCGCTAAAACAACTGTTCTGTATATCCTCCAAATCCCTTCTGAACCATAGGTATTTCGTAAAGGGACTTCTCAGTAGGAGAAATGCACAGAAATCAGAACCCAAGGCTGTGCTGCTTCCTTTTGATCCTAAGGAGGCTGTTTCCACATCAAAAGATGTGACTGACCCAAGGGCAGCAGCCTCTATTGGAGCCTGGGTATGTCACTGTGACCATAGGTATTAAAAAAATTAAAAAGGAATTCAAATAAATTTTCACTAGGCCAGTGGGAAACTATTTTCACCTTACGTTTTAAGCTACCCTAGAATGGCACTAATGAAGAGGATCTAAGGAGGAAAATGTGGCATAAAGCCACATATATTAAGTTGTATTATTACATCAGAAAATTCAATTTGGTACTTACATGATATTGAAGTAAAAGAACATAATGTTTTCTGATGATGCCATTGAAAAGCAAGTTCTTAAAATTGGTAACGATATTCAGATTTTGTTTAGGGTAAGAACACTTTCATGGTTACCAAAGGATCTTCATATTTAATTTTAGAAATTGTTCCCACTTTATAAGGAAAATAATTTGCCAACTTAGATTTAACACAGTCAGAACATTTGGCACTGAATTAACATTTTAAATTCTGTCTAGTCATTAATGTATTAATGGGATAGATTCCCAAAATTAAGGTCAGTTTACAAAAAGTCACACTATCTAAGGTAATACCATAACAGTATGTTATGAAGTGGGCTTTTATTTCAATCTCTTTAGGGGGAGGAAGTTGGTCACTTGAGAATCTATAATAAAGGCCCATGTTTACTATTTGGGCAACAAATAAAAATTTAATTTTCTAGAATTCTTTTTCATAACTATCAGCTTCTTTTTTTCATAATATATTATCAACACTAACCTACATTATTGGTTTTTGTTTTTTTATATGTTTTATGTATTACTGTTGTTTTATCTTGACTAAATATAGTATAAAAATTTATGCAAATTTATCACAATACCTGAAAAAGAGGACAGGGTCACTTGTTCAGGTACAAACATTATATGTTAGTATGAAATTTTAACTCTTTCAACTCAGACTTAAAATATAATTTTCAGCTTCTCTAACTTTCTTGTGTATGATCACTGATTTCTTTTGGGTAGGGGGCAGGAAATAAGCATTTTGTTTCCTGATTGTAAGTGATTCAGACTTGGTAAAATGTAGCCAGTAAATACATAGATTTTATCTATTGCCTCCTGAAATTCCAATAATGTAAGAAAAAGAAGGTTAAAAAGCAGAGGCGGAGGGGGATAGGGACTGAATTCACAAGGTCAAACTTACAGGAGAAAAAGCAACATAAACAAAATGCTGGAAGCTGGTGATAAGTGCACTAGTAACAAATGATCTATCAGATAAGAAAAAACTGAGACATAAGCTGGCAGGAAAAAAATGCCTAGGAACAAACTCATTTTCAGGGCAGTACCCCAGAAATCCATAGGGATTTTCGCACTGGTACTCTTGAAAGTACAGATATCTCTGGAGCTAAAATTTCCTTGTGTGGTGCATCCAGGCTAGAGGTTTACTATCTCGAGAGTTTCAACAGGCATCATGTTGGAAGAATCAGATGGAGCTGATGGTAATAACACATGCTGAAAAGCAGAGAAAAGAGTAGAAGCTTGCATCCTTGAGTACAGAAAGGACAGAAATGTTCCCATCCAAAGCCTGTTACCCAAACAGAGGTTCTGGTAGATTTTAGAGTTCTTAACTATCAGTTATGGAAAAAGAAGCAGGAATCACTAGACAACCGAGGAAATCTTCCAATATGAAAGAATACTAACACTATGAAGGACTGCTGTAGAAACAGACAATATATGGAGTAGAAAAGATTACCAAAAAAATCTATACTTGATATCATAAAAATATATATATATATATATATATATATATATATATCTCAATGATATTCTATCCATTTACTGTAAAGTCTGTATAAGTAGAATATTCCAAGGACATGTAAATCAAACTCTGGTAATTATATATATATAGATAGACAGTAATGAAAATAATCAAGATAAGTATCAGGATATAAAATTGAAAAAAAAAGAAGTCGTATTAGAGAACAAAGCTACCAAGAAATTGAAAATAGCAGAGAAGAGATAAGAAAATTAGAGAATCAGTGCTGAAACTGTTCCATGTTATGAAAAGGTCCCCAAACAGGAGTGCAGGAGTCGCCAGAGAAGATATTTTCATTGCTTCTTGATTAAAATTGCCGACCACGACCACTCAGCGGTGGGTGTGGATAAACAAAGAAAAGCCCACACTGATATAAACATTAGAATATTAGGATTAAAGCCCTAATGTCATTCAGATTTTAGAGGAAAGCCCTTAAATCATCTAAGACTAGGGGGAGAAAGGACACATTTATTTCATCACATCAATACCATAAATTAGACGATAGTGAAGCACTTTCTTCAAAATTTTGATCCGTCAAATGCCCAATCTTTAATTGATTATATAGACTAGCAACCTGATTTATTCATGTACTTATCCTATAATCCAAGCATTTATGAGTACCTGTAGTGCTTCAGTCATTGAGATAGTGGAGGACAGAGGAGCCTGGTGTGCCTCAGTCCATGGGGTTTCAAAGAGTCAGACACAACTTAGTGACTGAACAACAATAACAAAATTATCCTCAGTCATTGTTATAGGTACTAATTAGAAAAGTATGTTCTAAAATCCTTTAGCGTTGTTTGTGTTTTAAGAGTAGAGGCAAAATAATAGGTAAAAATAGAGAATTTTAGACCTTGGTAAGCACTGAGTACGACAAATAAAGTCTTCATTGAAAATGGGTTTTTGAGTAAACAAAAGAAGTAATCTAGTAATAGAATTTGGATAATTGTATTCCAAAGACTTCTACAGGGAGCAAAAGGCTTGAACTTGAACTGTACATGCGATAGAGAATATCCAAATTATAGGAAGAAGTTAGTATGCTTTAAGCTATGAGATAAAAGAGGATCAAGACAAGAGATCAGCAAACTAAGGGTAGAACTGGGGTTATATGTTAAATATTGAAGGTCATATTAAAGACTTTGGGTAAACTCTGAGTGAAATGGAAAGCTGGAAAAGAGTTTGAACATTTTAGACATAAATTTTAGCACAAATATGATGCCAGGACAGAATGAAGGACATTAGTTAAAAGGGTACTATAAGGGTTCAGGCAGGGACAAAGGTGGCTTAGACTGAGTTGTGGCAATGGGAGTGAGGAAACATGGGTGAATCTTGGCCTTTTTTGAAGAAAGCCAGGTTTTGAAGGTTAAGCTCTTAGAGTTTGCTGATGGACTAGATCTAGAGTATGAAAACAAGAAAGCTGTTAAAAAGAATGTCAAGATATTTAACTTGAACAATTGAAATAATAGAGTTGCCTTTTAGTGGAATAGACACAATCACAGTATGCACATGTTTGTTGAGCCATCATTATCTCCATTTAGAAAAAGTATATGTGAAATGCCTGATTATCATTGAAGAGGCTATGTCAAGAAGGTCATTATAAATGTAGATATGGAAAGACAGAAGAGAAGTTCTGATTATAGTCATCATAATGTACATGGTAGTTAAAGACAAGAAAAATGCATATGATTGCATAGGTAGTGAGCATAGAAAAAATGGTTTGTCCTTATTCCAAGAAAAAGGTAAACTCTGCATGATTGCCTGGTATGTTTTGTATCACATTCCATTTCATTTATTAAAAATATCACTCTATCAGTTTTCCCATCATTATGTACATGGTAGCTGAAGATAAGGGAAGCACATTAAGATTGCCTAGGGAGAGAGCAAGGAGAGAAAATAAAGAACCAAGCCTAGAAGCACATTTTTACATTGGTGAGATAAACCAGCTCAAGAGACTGACCAGCTAAAGATATAACCAGAAAGGTAAGAGGAAAATTAGATTAAAAGAATATCACAGAAACCAAGTGAAGAAGGTGTTTCAGAACGAGTGTTAATCGATAGTGTCAAATGCCACTGATTTTCAACAAAGGAAGACTGAAGTAAGTTCATTGTATTTCACAACAAGAAATCATTGCTAATTTGACAAAGGAAGTTTATCTGGTAATTTTGAAGTGATGGGGCAGAAATCTAACTGTAGTCAGTTTAAGAGAGAACAGGCTGACATAAACAAGGTATGATATGTTTTAAAAACATATAAAGTTTTGTTCCATAGAAGAGAAGAAAAATGAGATAGTAGTTGAAAGAAAAGAGAGATCAGGGCAATTTTTCTTTCTGGGAGAAATAATAGCATGGTTGAATGCTGATGAAAATGACCCAGAAAAGAGAGAGAGAAATGATGATGCTGATAAAAATATGGGAAAATTGATGGAGCAATATGTTTATGAATTTGAGATGAAATTGGGTATAAGACATAACAGACAATTATGGAGAGCTTACATTTGCTTGGAATAAGGACAATGCATCACTAGTAACAGGAGAGATGAGACAGTTTGTCAGCTGAGATTCAAGCTGATAGATAGAAGCTGATAGACTGAAGGTTTCTTCTGATTGTTTCAGTCCTGTTAGTGATGTGTGGATCAAGATTATCATCATCTGAGAGTAAGGTTAGGGCAATTTAAGGAGAAAATAAAGTATAAAATAGATATGAAGGAGAGTCGGAGGGAAGAAGGAAGACTTTTTCAGACATTTGAGAATCAAAAAATTTGTTCTTATTTGGGCCATTTTATCAGAAAGCCCCACTGGATATAAGTTCTACTACAATGAAGGAATTAAACAACACTGAGAATGTGAAGATGAAACACAGGTGAGGGCAGAGGCAGAGGCAATTTCAAGGTACATCTCAGAATATCAGCTCTGCCTAAATATCCGACAGCTGTGGAGCTGGGTGAGGCATAGCCAAAGGAAGGGACACACACACACACACACACACACACACACACACACACACACACACACACACACACACACACACACACACACACACACACACACACACACACACACACACACACACACACACGATGTGTAACTTTTACTTACTTAAGGCATTAAAATATTTCAGTAGTTAATATCACTTCTAGCAGAGATGAATGAAAAAATACTGATAAGCACAAAGAAACCAAGCAGATTAAAAATTATACATATATAAATATATATAATCTCACATAAATATATGAGAGAGTTTATCAAAGAAAAAAAATCAGTCAAGTATGGCTCAACTACTGATTATATTTTTATACTCCAAATATAGTAAGCCCTAATTGCTCATCTGTCTCACAATATCAAAATTATATCAGGTATATTTGAATGGATGTTGAAGGGGTAGGTTTTTAAAATGTTAAATCACTTATTCCCATGCAGTTAGTCAAAAAATGTGATGTGAATTGAAACAGATATCAATGAGTAGTTGTAACAGGAGACATATAAATAAAATGTAAAAAAATTGAAAACTAGATAAAAGAGAGGAATGAATTAAAAGTACCTCTTAACAGCAGAATAAGAAGTAGAAGCAGTGCAGAAGAGAAAATTTTAAATTAGTTGGTAAACTAGGCATGCATCCATGGTTGGTCACTTCGGTCATGTCCAATTCTTTGCAAATCTATGGACTGTAGCCCACCATGTTTTTCTGTCCATTGGATTCTTCAGGCAACAATACTGGAGTGGGTTGCCATTCCCTCCTCCAGGATGTCTTCCCCACCCATGGACTGAACCCACAATCCCTGTGTCTTCTCTACTGCATGCAAATTATTTACCGCTGAGCCACTGGGGAAGCCCTAACTAGGCATAAGTTGATTTAAAAATAGCTATTTAATGATATAAAGTTATATGCAGTAATTTTAGAAGTAAAAAATCCTACTATCAATGTTCAATTGTAACTCTACCACTAGGAGCATTCATTAGTCATATTTGGACAATTTTAATTTTCTCTACTTGTTTTAAAATATTACAGGAAGTAATAAATTGTTTGAAAATTGTTTAAAGTGATTATTACTGTGTCCCATCTATATTTTGCTACTGCAACATAGCATCTCTCACTCGAATGCCTATATTAACCTTTGCCCTTTTATGAATACAAGCTATTAATTCATGTGGGATGCTTATTTCTGTGCTTGAGCAATCTCAATTCTTAATTATATCTGGAATAACTACGACTTTGTATTCTTGATAGCCCCAATTCAGTGTCATATTAAATGCAATATCTTATAAATATTTATCTTACTAAAATAAGTTATTTTTCTTTTACAATGCCTTAGTTTGAGTTTGTTGATATCATATTATATTACATACAAAGGCATTCATTTTTAAGATTCCATAGTTATTTTGTAATCAATACCTATCTTAGTCCATGAATTAAATGTGTTTCCTAACAATTTAAGGACTTTATCAGCATGGTAGGAAAAAAGGTAATATTCTAGCATCATTGTACATGACAAGACAAGAACTGTTTTATTTACTTCATTCCATGTTTCAGCACATTCTAGATAGAAAATTACAAAAGCAAATAAAAGAGCACCTTTCAACACTTCACCTAAAAATAGCCATAGTGAAGTGAAAGTCACTCTGTTCTGTCTGACTCTTTGCCACCCCATGGGATATACAGTCCATGGAATTCTCCAGGCCAGAATACTGGAGTGGGTAGCCATTCCCTTCTCCATGGAATCTTTCCAACCCTCAAATCAAATCAGGTTCTCCTGCATTGCAGGTGGAATTTTTACCAACTGAGCTATAATGGCATATAATGCTGTATTTTCTCCTAGCCTTACCTATTGTATGGGTATGCGTGTAATAATTATATAATTAACTCTTGTAACATATATATTTTTATCCCAATTTATTCATTTAATACTATCTCCCATGAATTTTTAAATGTAGTACTGCTACTTAGTAATCATATGTGACTGAGGACATATAACAATAATATCTCAATAAAGGTGTATATATGGGTTTATTTAAGTTTTACTATGTTATTGGATATTTAAATAGTTTAAAAAATTTTTAATTTAAAATAAACATTGTAAAAAATATTATATAAACCTTCAGTTATGTCAGCATATGTGACATTGAAACCATACCCCATAAGGTTAAAAAAAAAATCCTGAAATGACACTTCATGATGTTAAGAGAAACCGATGATTAACAGAAATTCTCGAGCTTGTCGTATAGAATAACAGATAAGAGAAGAGCTAGTTAAAAACACTCCCTTGTAGCACAGCAAAATGGTTGAAACTGGGTGGAACTAATGTGGTTTAATTTTTAAAGAGAGTTGGACCATAAAGAAAGCTGAGGGCCAAAGAATTGATGCTTTCGAACTGTGGTGCTGGTGAAGACTCTCAAGAGTCTCTTGGGCTGCAAGGAGATCAAGCCAGTCAATCCTAAAGGAAATCAAGCCTGAATATTCACTGGAAGGACTGATACTGAAGCTGAAGCTCCAATAATTTGGCCAACTGATGTGAAGAACCAACTCATTGGAAAAGACCCTGATGCTGGGAAAGATAGAAGGCAAAAGAAGAGGGCAGTAGAGGATGAGGTGGTTAGATAGTTTCACCAAGTCAATGGACATGAACTGGAGCAAACTCGGGGAGATGGGAAGCCTGGCCTACTGCAGTCCATGGGGTCCTAAAGAGTCAGACACTCCTTAGCAACCAAACAACAATGATGTGGTTTACTGGAGTCTGTGCAGAATTGACTTGCTTGTCTGAAAGATGACCTTTTGTCATTTGAGGCCAAAACTTTAACATCAGATCATACTTAGGCCACCGTTTTCTAGACATGTATACATGAAGACACATTTTACCTTCCACCACAGCTCCAGCCATGCTATATTCTTCACTCGTAAGTATTCAGAGTACCTCACCTTCAAGAAGATAAGATTGAGACTTATTCTCGCTCTCGTCTATTGGTTGCCTTGTGAATAAACCTTTCCTGTGCTACAAACCTCAGCGTTTCTGCGTTTGGCTTGCTAATTGTAGGCAAGGAAACCTGTTTTGGTAACACAGTCTTTAATAGTTCTGAATAGAAATTACCTAGCTTACTTTTTAAATGTTGCCGCAATTTATATCTTTTTCTGAAATATAAGACAGTGTTTTCCTGGTTATCCCTGAATTTTTTCATTAAAAATGACCAAAATTTGATAGGTGAATATTCTCAATTTTTTTCACATTTCATATTTTGCCTCTTTTTTGTTCACATTAATGTTAACATTGCTCTTATACATACTTGATATGTGATTTTTTTGTTTTTCTCAGAAATGATACAATTAGTATTTATTTTGTCAACTAGTATGAAATCTTTATTAATAGAAGCAATAACACTTAATTTAAAATATCTACTGCACACATTTTCCTCAATTAATTATTTAGTGACTTGAAGTTAAAATGAAATAGGAAATGCTCTATGCAATATAATCTACATTTATGAATTATCTATGAGCATTCTGACCAGCTTAAAGGCATTAAGATCTTGGTAAAATATAAGTAGTGTAACAGCATAAAAGCATTGCCTTTATGTACTCATATACATGCATTTGTGAGATATATATATATATATATAGTCTTGGGCTTCCCAGGTGGTATTAGTGGTAAAGAACCCACCTGCCAATGCAGGAGACATAAGAAAGGAGGGTTCAATCTCTGGGTCAGTAAGATCTCCTGGAGGTGGGTATGGAAACCCACTCTAGTATTCTTGCCTGGAAAAATCCATGGATAGAGTATCCTGGCAAGCTACAGTCCATGGGGTCACAAAGAGTCAGATAAAACTGAAGCAAATTAGCACATTTGCACACATATGTCGTCTCACATACATGATCATGATTTTGGAAGTGATTAAACAATTCTATTTAACTTGATAAATTAGCAGAACTTTAGTGTAATAGAGGGTATTGCACTTTGAAAGCCTCTCATGAAGAGAAAGATGTGTATACATGCTTAGTCATGTCTGACTCTCTGCAACCCCATGGACTGTATCCTGCCAGATTCCTCTGTCCATGGAATTTCCCTAGTGAGAAAATTGGAGTTGGTTACCATTTCCTACTCCAGGGGATCTTCCCCTCCCAGGGATTGAGCCATATCTCTTGCATCCCCTGCATTGGCAGGCAGATTCTTTACCACTGGTGCCACCTGGAAAGTCATGAAAAGAATATGTAATATTGTAAAAATCATTCAGTGCAGAAAATCCAACATATCTAAACTAGATTATTATATATCTTGTAGCTCCACTAATTTAAGTTCAAAAAGATAAACTTATACTATATCAGATAACTAAAATTTTGCTTATCAGCTTTTATACCTTGTGATTTTTTAGAAAACATTCCATACAGAAGATATCCTTAAAATAATTTTAATCTTAGTATATCTCAGCATACTGAAATGCAAAGTAAGAGAGGTATTTTTAGAAATTTTATTATTAAAAGAGATATTTTGATAAATTTTCTTTCTCTGAAAAATATCTAACTAAAGCCATTAGTCACTGAAAATTCTAGCATATAATTAAATATATGAAGTTAGTAATAGACGTAAAAGGATGATGGCATCGGACGGATATAGAAAATAGCTTCCTCATTTGAGTCAACACTAGACTTGTGCTTCTGTGTGAAAATAGAGAAAACTACTTTAGCAATCTTTCTCTATAAACGCTGATAAAGAGATTTTAAAACATTATTTTACAATGTGCTTGCTCTTTTAATGGAGTAAGACAGGTTGCAGAATAGCCACACCCTACAACATGGTAGTGGTCAGTCTTTGAAGACTTGGAAGCCAGGTATCATAATTCACTTGAGTGACAGGGGCAATGTGAAGGGTTGGGTGGTCACTCAGACCTAAAATCTGGGTCTCCATTTGGCCATATTCTCAAAGGGAGGGAATTTTTAAAAGTCCTGTAGAAATGCAGAAAAAGAGACTGGTATGTTTAAATTTGTACTTTGCATGGGGCAGAACTTATGAGAACGTGTGCTAATGTTCTGGAAAATAACCAGAAGTCATCATTTATTAAAAGGATAGAACCCAAAATTCACATTTTCTGAGAAAATGTGTTGCCTGAGAAATTTCAATTAAAAAATTAAAGTCTGGATCACAGAGAGCCCAGGCATAAGTAACCTAAAACCAAAACCCTCTAACATAATTCACCTTCATACAACATGTATCAAATTATTCTTAAAAGAATGTTACAAGGAAAATAATGTGCTAAATCACTTCGGTCTTGTCAGACTGTGTGACCCCATGGACTGTAGCCTGCCAGGCTCCTCTCTCCATGGGATTTTCCAAGCAAGAATACTGGAGTGGGTTGCCATGCCCTTCTCCAGGGGATCCTCCCAACCCAGGGATGGAACCCATCTCTCATATATCTCATGCATTTGCAGGCGGGTTCTTTACCACTGACTTTGTTGGTGACTCAGACAGTAAAGCGTCTGCCTACAATGTAGGACACCTGGGTTTGATCCATGGGTCAGGAATATCCTCTGGAGAAGGAAATGGCAACCCACTCCAGTACTCTTGCCTGGAAAAATCCATTGGACAGAGGAGCCTAGTAGGCTACAGTCCTTGAGGTCGCAGAGTCGGACACGACTGAGTGACTTCACTTTCACTTTTCTTTACCACTAGTGCCACCTGGGAAGCCCTGTAAGGAAAATAATATTCTCTATTAAAAGTTACTAAATACTTAAGGAAAAAGATATCCATCATTAATCATGCCTCTCTCTTGTAAGCAAAGATTTTATTAGACGAGACCTTGGGAAAGTATTGGTTGATAGAATTGGGAGAGGATGGTAGGTGGACAGTAAAAGCCACTGGGAGATTCATTAAGCAACAAACTGCATCAAATATTGCAGTGACAGGGAAGGGTGTGATTGGTTGGTTGGTAGGACTGAGGACTGGGCATGAGATGGATCAACAGAGCTAACAGTGCAGGAAGTTTATATGAGGTTCTGTGTCAGCTAGTCAGGCCAGTCCGAAATTAATGGCAAGCAAAAAGGTTTATCGGCCCTGTCAATGGAGTTTGAAATTTTGACAAAATAATAAGAGATTACCAAAATTGACTCATAAAGAACCGAAAAGTATTTATACTATAAATGAACAGCATGGCGAATTATTAAAAGTAAAATAGACACTGCTGAGGAGAATATTAAGTAGAAGATAGATCATTAAATTAAAAAGGCAAAGATATTTAATTAGCAGAGTAAGGGCCAAGGTGGGTAAAGTGAAAATTTCAACGTGTGTTTAGCTGGCATTCCAGAATAAACTAATATAGAAAATGGATGAGAGAGAGGATATAAAGAGAGAGTATCTGAGAATTTTCCTCAAATGGTAAACGAGACCCATCTTCATATTCATAAAGAACAAAAGATAACAGGCAGAATCCATAAAAATAAATCAACTCCTAGATATAATTATGTAAGTCTGTTGAACACCTAACACCTATATGATTAGGAGATCATATAAACCCTCAGAAAGAAAGAACAGATTACCAGGAAGGAAATATCAATTAAATTAAAAGGTAAAAATATTTTTTAAAAAAAGAGGAAGCTAGAGGACATTTCATACAAATCTGTGCTGATAAAATCACTTTCAACCTACAGCTTAATACGCAAATAAATAATAAGGGTGAAAGTAAGAGATTTTGAAATTAATAAAGCCTGACTTTGCTATCTATAGCTATGTATTAAAAGAAAGCATAAAGTTATGATCCACAGAGAAGGAATATTATTTCAAATGAAGTTCTGTGATGTAATAAATACACAAAGAAAATTACCCTAATAGGTATTATCTATTGAATACATAAACTGTTACAGCAAATATACAAATAAGATTAAAATGAATTAGCCCTAATATGCTGAACACTGTTTATGAAGTACGTATTTAATAAAATGCTAATTGTAAGAAAATAATGCATCAAGTTAGACTTTTAAACACAAATGTATCCAAATTTCTGGAAGAGTTGTTAACAGGGTAGAAACATAAATTCCAAATTAATCAAAAGATGACAGGAAAAGAAAAAGAAGTAATGTCAAAAGTGAGCTAACAAAGTAGCCAAGAGGCTTCCATCTAAAGCCCGTGATTCATTGAACCACAAAGATTTTTTGTGTGTCTAAATTTAAGCTGTCAGTTCAGTTCAGTTCAGTCATTCAGTCGTGTCCGAGTCTTTGCGACCCCATGAACTGCAGAACACCAGGCCTCCTTGTCCATCACCAATTCCCGGAGTTTATTAAAACTCATGTCCATCGCGTTGGTGATGCCATCCAGCCATCTCATCCTCTGTAGTCCCCTTCTCCTCCTGTCCCCAATCCCTCCCAGCATCAGGGTCTTTTCCAATGAGTCAACTCTTAGCATGAGGTGGCCAAAGTATTGGAGTTTCAGCTCAGCACCAGTCCTTCCAATGAACACCCAGGACTGATATCCTCTAGGATGGACCAGTTGGATCTCCTTGCAGTTCAAGGGACTCTCAAGAGTCTTCTCCAACAACACAGTTCAAAAGCATCAATTTTTCGGCACTCAGCTTTCTTCACAGTCCAACTCTCACATCCATACATGACTACTGGAAAAACCATAGCCTTGACTATACAGACCTTTGTTGGCAAAGTAATGTCTCTGCTTTTTAATATGCTGTCTAGGTTGGTCATAACTTTCCTTCCAAGGAGTAAGCATCTTTTAATTTCATGGCTGCATCACCATCTGCAGTGGTTTTGGAGCCCAAAAAACTAAAGTCTGACACTGTTTCTATTGTTTCCCCATCTGTTTCCCATGAAGTGAATGGACCAGCTGCCATGATCTTAGTTTTCTGAATGTTGAGCTTTAAGCCAACTTTAAGCCACTCTCCTCCTTCACTTTCATCAAGAGGATTTTTAGTTCTTCCTCACCTTCTGCCATAAGGGTGGTGTCATCTGCATATCTGAGGTTATTGATATTTCTCCCAGCAATCTTGATTCCAGCGTTTTTCATGATGTACTCTGCATATAAGTTAAATAAGCAGGGTGACAATATACAGCCTTGGTGTACTCCTTTTTGCCAAATTTAGGCTGTACAGTATATTAATTTGATATGTTTGTATATTTAATATAATTTTCATAGCAATAATTAGGATCTCTAGCATGTAAAATGATTATTATTTATTTTTAGTGTTGGAATACAGTTATAGAATCTTAGATAACTTGATTATTGTAATACAGTGCTGTTATCCATACTTGCTGTTCTGTGCATGAGGTCTGTAACTTGTTTTACTACTTTTTGCAATTTTGTTCCCTTGAACAGCAATCAACCTGTCTCTTCACCTCCCTGTCCCCTTGTACCACTTACATGTGGAATCTAAAAAACTACATCTTTAAAGACATAGAGAAAAGATTTTGCCAAGTATTTTCTAAGTCATGAAGAAACAAAAACCTTGCTGTTAGGAATTCTTTTCAGTTCTCTGTGTGCTCAGACATTATTATAAAGTCGTCTTTTGTCTTATGCCATCATAATCACAGTGACTTTATAGAAGGTCATTGTTCTCTGAAATTGTTTATGTTGAAGAAGAGAACATTTTAGCTTCTCATTTCTCTCTTGAAAACAGACAGATGCTGATGCCTTTTTTTCTCAGTGCCTGCCCTTTTTAGTTTCAGTTTAAGAATAAGATTAACTCCCCTTAAAGTTTGTTATTTGGGTCTACCATGAGAAAAGACACATAGAGCAATATGGACAAATAGAAAACACAAAATAAAATCAGAGTTTTAAATCAATATAAATGTAGTCAATTCTTGAAAGATGATATCAGTTGAATTCAAAACCAAAGTTATGTTTTGTCTATAGCAATGCTATTTACATTATAAGAACACATAGAGCTGACCAGTAGAAGAACAAAGAAAATAGTTATATGATGAAAATATTGATACAAACCAAAGGGAAGTTGATACAGGTAATTTAATAATAAAGTAATCTTTAAAATGACATTACTGGAGATAGTCACTATTTCCCTTTTAAAACTTTCAGTTGAGCAGGAAGGTATAGAAATAACAAACTTGCGGGGGAATTAATAGGGATAACAACTGAAAGCAGGTTTCAGTCATAACAAAAGCCTAAAATAAGAGGAGTTGGCAGTAGGAGGCAGAATTTTTGGTAAAACTGTCACTCGTAGTAACTGAAAATGTGTATTACCTATCTGCTTGACCAGAAGGTCTGGGGGAAGTGGTTAGAAAACTGAAACCTAATGTTGTGTGTTGACTGTTTTTGACCAGTTACACAGATGGACTCAGGCAAGAACTGGTCAGTTTACAGTTAGGAACAAAATGAAATAGGTCTTTTCTAACACCATTTTCAGAGGATGTAATTTTGCCTGGAGAAAATGAGTTGGGCTTCCTAGGTGGCGCTGGTGGTAAAGGACCCACTTGCCAATGCAGGCGACATAAGAGACATGGCTTTGATCCCAGGGTTGGGAAGATCCCCTGGAGGAGGAATTGGCAACCCACACCAGTATTACTGCCTGGAAAATTCCACGGAGGATCATGGTGGGCTACAGTCCATAGGGACACAAAGAGTCTGACATGACTGAAGTGACTTAGTAAGAATGCAAATGATTTAGGGGTTGATTTAAATCATTTAGAGTAGCTAGCACTGGACAAAATCTTGTATGTTCTATAAACACTTTGATCTCTGAAAAACACAAAGGCTAAAGCTATTAAATGATTCCCCTACTCTGCCTAAATCTGAAAATCCTTTCAACTAAAACTAATCTGTATAAGGAATTGGGATGATTTCACATTTCTGGATTTTTGACAGACAAATGCCACATAGGTTTAGGTCAGGTTTAAATACTTGTCGTTTAGTATTTTTGAGCTTTAACCTACAAAACAGTTTTGGTTTTGGATATTTACTTTTATTCCAGGAAATTTCTTAATATATAGCATGACTATGAAAATGACAATTTTTTTTTTTTTAGTTCACTACTTCTCAGAGTGACATTTGGTTTCATTGAAGAATTTATAATAGGCCATATTGGACAGTTCAGTTCAGTTCAGTCACTCAGTCGTGTCTGACTCTTTGCGACCCCATGAACCGGAGCACGCCAGGCCTCCCTGTCCATCACCAACTCGCGGAGTCCACCCAAACCCATGTCCATGGAGTCGGTGGTGCCATCCAATCATCACATTCTCTGTTGTCCCCTTCTCCTCCTGCCTTCAATCTTTCCCAGCATTGGGGTCTTTTCATATGAGTCAGCTCTTGCCATCAGGTGGCCAAAGTATTGGAGTTGCAGCCTCAGCATCAGTCCTTCCAGTGAACACCCAGGATTGATCTCCTTTAGGATGGACTGGTTGAATCTCCTTGCAGTCCAAGGGACTCTCAAGAGTCTTCTCCAACACCACAGTTCAAAAGCATCAATTCTTAAGCGCTCAGCTTACCTTATAGTCCAACTCTCACATCCATACATGACCACTGGAAAAACCATAGCCTTGACTAGACGGACTTTTGTTGACAAAGTAATGTATCTGCTTTTTAATATGCTATCTAGGTTGGTCATAACTTTCCTTCGAAGGAGTAAGCATCTGTCAATTTCATGGTTGCAATCACCATCTGCAGTGATTTTGGAGCCCCAAAAAATAAAGTCTGACACTGTTTCCACTGTTTCCCCATCCATTTGCCATGAAGTGATGGGACCAGATGCCATGATCTTAGTTTTCTGAATGTTGAGTTTTAAGCCAACTTTTTCACTCTCCTCTTTCACTTTCACCAAGAGGCTTTTTAGTTCCTCTTCACTTTCTGCCATAAGGGTGGTGGTATCTGTATATCTGAGGTTATTGATATTTCTCCCAGCAATCTTGATTCCAGCTTGTGCTTCTTCCAATCCAGCGTTTTTCATGATGTACTCTGCCATAAGTTAAATAAGCAGGGTGACAATATACAGCCTTGATGTACCCCTTTTCCTATTTGAAACCAGTCAGTTATTCCATGTCCAGTTCTAACTGTTGCTTCTTGACCTGCATACAGGTTTCTCAAGAGGCAGGTCTGGTGGTCTGGTATTCCCATCTCTTGAAGAATTTTCCACAGTTTATTGTGATCCACACAGTCAAAGGGTTTGGCATAGTCAATAAAGCAGATATAGATGTTTTTCTGGAACTCTCTTGCTTTTTTGATGATCCAGTAGATGTTGGCAATTTGATCTTTTGTTCCTCTGCCTTTTCTAAAACCAGCTTGAACATCTGGAAGTTCACAGTTCACATATTTCTGAAGCCTGGCTTGGAGAATTTCGAGTATTACTTTACTAGTGTGTGAGATGAGTGCAATTGTGTGGTAGTTTGAGCATTCTTTGGCTATGCCTTGCTTTGGGATTGGAATGAAAACTGACCTTTTCCAGTCCTGTGGCCACTGCTGAGTTTTCCAAATTTGCTGGCATATTGAGTGCAGCACTTTCACAGCATCATGTTCCAGGATTTGAAATAGCTCAACAGGAGTTCCATCACCTCCACTAATTTTGTTCGTAGTGATGCTTCCTAAGGCCCATCTGACTTCATATTCCAGAATGTATGGCTCTAGGTGAGTGATCACAGCATCGTGATATTCTGGGTTGTGAAGATCTTTCTTCTACAGTTCTTCTGTGTGTTCTTGCCCCCTCTTCTTAATATATCTGCTTCTGTTACGTCCATACCATATCTGTCCTTTATTGAGCCCATCTTTGCATGAAATGTTCCCTTGGTGTCTCTAATTTTCTTGAAGAGATCTCTAGTCTTTCCCATTCTGTTGTTTTCCTCTATTTCTTTGCATGATTGCTGAGGAAGGCGTTCTTATCTCTCCTTGATATTCTTTGGAACTCTGCATTCAAATGGGTGTATCTTTCCTTTTCTCCTTTGCTTTTTGCTTACCTTCTTTTCACAGGAATTTATAAGGCCTCCTCAGACAGCCATTTTGCTTTTTTGCATTTATTATCCTTAGGGATGGTCTTGATTCCTGTCTCCTGTACAATTGCATGAACCCCCATCCATAGTTCATCAGGCACTCTGTCTGCCAGATCTTGTCCCTGAAATCTATTTCTCACTTCCACTGTATAGTTATAAGGGATTTGATTTAGGTCATACCTGAATGGTCTAGTGGTTTTCTCCAGTTTCTTCAATTTCAGTCTGAATTTGGCAATAAGGAGTTCATGATCTGAGCTACACTCAGCTCCTGTTCTTGTTTTTACTGACTGTATAGAGCTTCTCCATCTTTGGCTGCAAAGAATATAATCAATCTGATTTCGTTGTTGACCATCTGGTGATGTCCATGGATAGAGTCTTCTCTTGTGTTGTTGGAAGAGGGTGTTTGCTATGACCAGTGCATTCTCTTGGCAAAACTCTGTTAGCCTTTGCCCTGCTTCATTCTGTACTCCAAGGCCAAATTTGCCTGTTACTCCAGGTGTTTCTGCCTACTTTTGCATTCCAGTCTGCTATAATGAAAAGTAAATCTATTTTGGGTGTTAGTTCTAGAAGGTCTTGTAGGTCTTCATAGAATTGTTCAACTTCAGCTTCTTCAGCATTACTGGTCGGGGCATAGACTTGGATTACCGTGATATTGAATGGTTTGCCTTGGAAACAAACAGAGATCATTCTGTCATTTTTGAGATTGCATCCAAGTACTGCATTTTGAACTCTTTTGTTGACCATGATGGCTACTCCATTTCTTCTAAGGAACTTCTGCCTACAGTAGGAGATATAATGGTCGTCTGAGTTAATTCACCCATTCCAGTCCATCTTAGTTCGCTGATTCCTAGAATGTCGATGTTTATTCTTGCCATCTCCTGTTTGACCACTTCCAATTTGTCTTGACTCATGGACCTAACATTCCAGGTTCCTATGCAATATTGCTCTTCACAGCATTGAACCTTGCTTCTATCACCAGTCCTATCCACAACTGGGTGTTGTTTTTGCTTTGGCTCCATCCCTTCATTCTTTCTGGAGTTATTTCTCCACTAATCACCAGTAGCATATTGGGCACTTACCGACCTGGGGAGTTCATCTTTCAGTGTCCTATCTTTTTGCCTTTTCATGCTGTTCATGGGGTTCTCAAGGCAAGAATACTGAAGTGGGTTGCCATTCCCTTCTCCAGTGGACCACCTTCTGTCAGACCTCTCCACCATGACCTGTCCGTCTTAGGTGGCCCCTCATGGCATGGCTTAGTTTCACTGAGTTAAACAAGGTCGTGGGCCGTGTGATCAGATTGGCTAATTGTCTGGGATTGTGGTTTCTGGCTGTCTGCCCTCTGATGCCCTCTCTGTGCCTACAGTCTTACTTGGGTTTCTCTTACCTTGAACCCGGGGTATCTCTTCACGGCTACTCCAGCAAAGAGCAGTCACTGCCCCTTTCCTTGGACATGGGATAGCTCCTCTCGGCTGCCACCCCGACCTTGGATGTGGGGTAGTTTTGCAGATAATTTGAGAAACATTCAATCTTGAGTAATGTGTGAATTTTTTAGTAGATTTCATTAATTAGGTCACACCTCTAATACATTAGAGAGACTCCTGGTTATAAAATATATACAGTCTATCTCAAGTGTCTGTATCCCTCCTTTGTTCATTACTCCGTTCATTTTCCCAGCTAATATTAATGTAAAGGAGTTAACCACCATTAATTTAGGAACATACCTAGACATAGAAAATTCGGTCCATTCCTTTCTTCTTAGTCAAACTAAATCAGCAGAAAAAAATAGAGGTATAATTTGCAGACCCTGATTTCTGCTTGAATGGGATATTCTGAGTAGACTCTGGTATAATTAGGGAGATCTCAAGTCTACTAATACTTAAATCAAGTGTGTGTCTTACAGTCTAGCTTTATAAATCATAAAAATGATTTCTCTTGGTCTTTATTGCTGCATCTGCTGTCTATTTCTCAATTTATCTGTAACTTGAATAGAGACAATGAGTGCTATTTACTGGACTCAAGCAAAAAATAAAAGAAGAGATACAAATGTGAGCTTTAGATAATCATGTACATCCTCTGGCTTGAGTCAGAATCTTTAGGCTGATGATTCTGATTTATATTTTTCTTGCCATTGTCTCTCTTCTGGGCTCTAACTATGTTTCTCTAAGTACTTATGAGACACCCTCTACACAGATGTATCATAAGCAATGCAATCTTGATACATTTAAAATTAAAGACATTCTTTAATGTTTATCCTACTATATTCCCTGGTTTTGTTCATTACCTATAAGCATCTAATCCAGAGGCTATATAAGACATTGATATAGTCTGTCATTAACCTAGGAGCTTTTAGGATTTCCAATGGATTGTTGTTATTTTTTAGTCTCTAAATAGTGCCTGACTCTTTGCCACTCTGTGGACTATAGCCGGCCAGGTTCCTCTGTCCATGGAATTCTCCAGCCAAGAATACTTGAGAGTTTGCCATTTCTTCTCTGGAGGATTTTCCTGACCCAGGGATCGAACCCACATCTCCTGCTTGGCAGGCAGATTCCTTATATCTGAATCACCTGGGAAGCCCCTTCGAAGGTATACAAACAAATTATGTGGGAAAGGCTGACATAGCATAATGTAACAACTAATGAAACTGAAGAGGTTTTCTTATTAATAGTTTCCTCAATCTTTCCCAATAGGAATGGGTGCCAAGGCATGGAGGAAGCTATTTTTAGAATTGAGACAAACTCAGGTTGCTCTTGGACTTCCTAGTTGGCCTCAGGGGTAAAGAATCCACCTGCGGCGCAGAAGATGCAAGAGATTTGTAGGGAAGATTCCCTGGAGTTGGAAATGGCAACCCACTCCAAAATTCTTGTGTGGGAAATCCCATGGACCGAGGAGCCTGGTTAGCTATGGTCCAGGGAGTTGCGAAGACTCGGACACGACTAGGCGGCTGAGCACACACACAGTTGCTCAATCTAGGAGGCTGATGCTGTTGGGAAAGTGAAATTAAGGGAAACAATTAGAAGGATTAGGAGCAGATTTTATGTAGGATGAAGAATGAGGGAGGGAAAAGTATACTTCCCATAACATGAAATTATGTGTTTCGTATCGGCAAGCATGCTAAATCGCTTCAGTCCGGTCCCACCCTGTGCAACCCCATGGACTGTAGCCCACCAGGCTCCTGTCTCCATGGGATTCTCCTGGCAAGAATACTGGAGTGGGTTGCCACGCCCTTCTCCAGGGGATCTTCTCAACCCAGGGATCGATCCCACCTCTCTGACATCTCCTGCATTGGCGGGAAGGTTCTTTACCACTAGCGCCACCTGGGAAGACCTGTACAGGTGTACACCCAGTTTCTCTGGGGCGTAGTGTCTCTGACCTGGCCACAACCTGTCTTGGCAAAATGTACTCAGTCAAGTGAAAAGAGCACACTATTCAAAGCCTTAACTGCTACTTGAAAGGAGTCTGAGTGGAATTTCTTTTTCCATAGTATATCAACATTTTACTTACTTCCTCAAAGGAATAAGACCTCTTCCAAATACCCAATATAAAATGCTGAGCTATCTATAGGCAGAGAATCACCAGTAGAAGATTCTCTAATTTAGCTGAGACCCTCCTAATACAGTAAATTAGATCATGTTCACCTTCATTTATCTCTGTTCCTCTTTCCCCAACATATCTGTCTAATTTTCTAGAATGTACTTGTCATGAAGTGGCTCCCTCATTCCAGATATCACAATAGACTCAATGCTACCTGTCAGCATCCTCAGAACTTGATTTAGTATAAACAACAAAATGCTTTTTCGTTAGCATCCAAGAATCCATTTAGCCCTCACGTGTCCTCTTATTCCCTCAAAAGTCCAATGGATTAATGATGATGCCTTCACCTCTGGAAATGTTATTTTCCTTTAAAAGAACACTCAGTCTTCATTGAAAAGCTAGATAAGAAAACTGGTGAGAGCACAGGCCTAGACCAAGAATGTTTGATTTAAACCTGACTCTTCAGCTAACTACTTAGGTGTCTCTGAAGAAGCTTTTTAAACTCTCCTTTGAAATGGGAAGATAAATCCAGCATTTATTTCATGACGTTACTGAAGATTGAAACATTTAATGTATTCCTTTCAATATTAACAACTCCACAGATATTTGTCATTATTCTGAAGTGTTATATTTTTACTAAATGTCCATTTTTTCAAAGAAGAATTTGAAATGTTTTTCATTTTTGTTTTCCTGAGTACATATTTTGCAGCAACTAATCTTTTGAGTTGTCTAAATAATTACAGCAAAAATATACATTTCTCAGGAAAGTTGTGCTGACAACTTATCTCACTCTTGTTTTAATATATTCTGGGCCAAATTCATTTATAAAGATGCCACCTTCTTTACTGTATCTGTGTTTCTCCATTCTCAGTGACATTACTACCAAGTCAGACAGCCTCTACTATTAGTTCCATCATTATTGGAACACTTCTAAACATTTAGAAAACAAAGGTTATTTTTTCTTCTAGATAGGAAGAAGGTAACAGAACTGACCAGCAGATTCAAAGTTCCTTAGCAAACAACATTAATTTTATATAACAGCTCATGGAATGTTTGCTAGTGAACATTATATATATATTATTCTGGTTATTAATGCTATTAAAACTATTAAACAAAATATACTTTACTAATAATATATGGACTAGAAACTTTCCTTCTTTTCAATGAAAGATCTGGCTGATTACACAATGAAATTACTCAGGCTTGCTGTTGGTTTTATCATTTGAACATTGAATTAGCTTGTGAATAATACATAAAGGAAAAAGAAAGACCCAAATTCCATCCCACTGCCATCTGGCTGGAGAGGATAAATGTCACAGGCAATTGGCATACTCTTGCCTAAGATTAATCTCTACCCTTTTTTGTAAATTCTAAACCATGTTGTCTTCTTAAGCACAGAGGGGAGAATGATCTTCAAAATTTATTTTTAGAACAGAGAATGCCAGACTAGATAAATCACCAGTGTTATTCCAAATGACACAGCCTATATTCCCAAGTCGCAAGGTAATAGGTAAAGTTATAGAGTTGTCAATAAGGAAAATGAGAAATAGCTAAATAGACAGCCTAAAGTGTTTATTATTCTGGAAAGGTGAATCAAAATATTAATGCAGCACAATTCACAAAGAGATGGTTTTTATGATTATTTCACACAGTTGTATTTTATCATAATATCTTTAAAACATTTTATGTTGCAATTCAACATATGGTGGTAAATTAATTATGTATCTATGTTTTTAAGAATTTAATTCAAACTCAGTTATATGTGATTCTATAATATTAAACTTTGAGAATAAAAATATAATAAAAATTTCAAATCAGTAAAAAACATCTACATTTATTTATATTTTTTCCTTGTCAGTACATAAGAACATCACTCTGTATTGCTATCAATGTATTTTGTAGAAAAGGTTGAACAACTGTTACAAAAGCTATAGCCAATTAGGTTGTTAAAAATGACTTTATGGATTCAAAAAGTATAACCTACTCATAGTAAAATGACTACACTATAAGCCTTCATTTACATATAAATACACAGAGAGGATCACTTATAGCACAGATCTATGAAAGTGTCATGACATCTTATCACCCAGAGACATAGTGTTTAAATATGATCTATGCTTTTGCATATTAATATGCACAGTTCAGTTCAGTTCAGTCGCTTAGTCATGTCCAACTCTTTGCGACCCCATGAATTGCAGCACGCCAGGCCTCCCTGTCAATTACCAACTCCCGGAGTTTACTCACACTCAGGTCCAGTGAGTCAGTGATGCCATCCAGCCATCTCATCCTGTCGTCCCCTTCCCCTCCTGCCCCCAATCCCTACCAGCATCAGGGTCTTTTCCAGTGAGTCATCAGGTGGCCAAAGTATTAGAGTTTCAGCTTCAACATCAGTCCTTCCAATGAACACCCAGGACTGATCTCCTTTAGAATGAACTGGTTGGATCTTCTTGCAGTCCAAGGGATTCTCAAGAGTCTTCTCCAAAACCATAGTTCAAAAGCATCAATTCTTTGGTACTCAGCTTTCTTCACCATCCAACTGTCACATCCATACATGACTGCTGGAAAAACTATAGCCTTGACTACACAGACCTTTATTGGCAAAGCAATGTCTCTGCTTTTAAATATGCTATCTAGGTTGGTCATAACTTTCCTTTCAAGGAGTAAGCATCTTTTAATTTCATGGCTGCAATCACCATCTGCAGTGATTTTGGAGCCCAAAAAAATAAAGTCTGACACTGTTTCCATTGTTTCCCCATCTATTTGCCATGAAGTGATGGGACCAGATACCATGATCTTAGTTTTCTGAATGTTGAGCTTTAAGCCAACTTTTTCACTCTCCTCCTTCACTTTCATCAAGAGGATCTTTAGTTCCTCTTCACTTTCTGCCATAAAGGTGGTGTCGTCTGCATATCTGAGGTTATTGATATTTCTCCCAGCAATCTTGATTCCAACTTGTGCTTCTTCCAGCCCAGCATTTCTCATGATGTACTCTGCATATAAGTTAAATAAGCAGGGTGACAATATACAGCCTTGATGCACTCCTTTTCCTATTTGGAACCAGTCTGTTGTTCCATGTCCAGTTGTAACTGTTGATTAATATGCACAGTTTACTATAAATGCATGTATAAAAAATGTATGTATACAAAAATTACAACACCTTTTTTCCACAATGGACATTATACCCAAATATTTTTCTTGTTAATGTCTCTAGAACTCTCTCATTATTTTTACTAGTCCTATACCATTCTATCATTCCACTATAATTTATTAGGTAGGGGCTTACATATAATTAACAGTATTTTCCCAATATATAAATGGAAAGATAGCCAAAGGATAGTGAAAGACGGCACAAAGTAACAGCACAGACTGATAGCTAGTGTGCTGGGTTACTGCTCAAACTGTAGTGTGCACTGCCTTGAAAGTAGGAACAAAGGAGGAGTGAAGCCAGTATTTTATTGTTCTTTCATTGGCTAAAATATAGCTGTCAGGTATAAAGCTTTCCACAATGGACACTTTGGGTCCAGGTAGTTTAAATTCTATATCGTCAATAAAGAAAAGTACTTCTTTTTTGACAAGAGAAAAAATATAGAGGAAAGAAGATGATAGATAAAATAGTAAGAAAGAAGATAAATTGTTTTGCTTACTTCAAGGATTGAACTTTAAAAGTCCTAAGGACACAGAATACATCACATTGTTATTTTTTATAGATTTCTCGGAATCTTCTATCATGCCTTTTCTTCTGTGATACCCCAAAACAGCCATGATTTCTTTTTAATTCAGTCCTAGTGTTAGCATCTCCATCAGTTTGATTCCTCCATTTGTACTTCAGTTCCACGAAGAATATTGAAAGTTCCTATTAGACTATCAGTAATATCTAAGAGTGCCCAATAACTTCCCAGCAATTATTGTTATTTTCAAGAAAAAGTGGTAAATGGTAACATCAAATGAGGAGCTGTAGGTTTTCTATTAAATTCTTCATTGGAAATTCACAGGGAAGCCTCTTTTACTTGCATATTTAATCAATAGTTATACAGTCTTAGTGGATAGAGTATTGGAATTTTGAGTGAATTTACATGTTGAATTTCTTCCCATCCATACGTCAATGATAAGTATCCAGCTTGTTCATAGGGTAGGTCCTTAGCAACCACAAGCTTGATGCCTAACCTGCCTTCCTGACAATAGCTCATAGAAAAGAAAAATGATGGGCATCTGACCAGAGTTAAGCCAGTCAGAGTCTGTTCTCTAGCATCTTCAAATTTGAGTGCATTAGTGGTAGTCTTTATTTGTACAAATTTTATTGGCTTTTAACAATTTACTCCCTTCCTCTAAATAAAACTAGCCCTGTAGTTAAACACAATTTTAGTTAGCCAAGAATGGGGAAGAGAAACTGAACAAACAAAAAAAGGTAATGAAAACAAATCACTGTCAAACCAAAAAAAATCAGCATTCAGACACCTGATTTGCAGATTCAAAGGAAAATACAGCAGTCATATCAGACTCTATACACCCTACACACACACACAAATACACATACACACCCCCAATTATTTTCTCATAGGTGGTCTTTAAAACCCCTGGGCCACGGAAATAAATTATGGCAGCCAGAATGACATCCAGGGAAGTTTGATAGATGGTCTTGATACTTGATGTTATCATTCACACTGTTTTCCATCTAAAACAGGACATATTACATATTTTAGACCATTGGCCAATTCACAATATGAAATTTATTTCTTTGCATGTTTTTGATTCTAAATGGAACTTACACTTTAATAATGTTAATGATTATGTTAGGAGTATTGGAAATATCCATATTCCACAGAATAAAAACATAATACTTGTATAAAAATGAGAGTACACTAATAGAAATATGGAAGTCACCTAGGTGTCATGGGCCTAGAGAAGAGTGGCTTCTTGTCATAGTTTGTGAAGGCAATAGATTGGTTAGATTTTGAGATGCCTTGTTAAAGTGGAGGTGTTCTTGAGATTTTACTGAAGATAATTATATCTTGATAAAATCTTTTATCAGTGGAGATGTATATTTAGATTAAAAAAGATGTGTTCACCCAGAAATCAAGGGATGTAATATGAAAACCTATCTTATGAGTAGGTTCTGTTTTTCTGAGAGCTGCTTCCCTAATGGCTCAATGGTAAAGAACCCACCTGCCTATGCAGGAGTCACAGGAGACTTGGGTTCAATCCCTGGGTTGGGAAGGAAATGGCAACTCCATTCCAGTATCCTTGCCTGGCATAGCGTATGGGCAGAAGAACCTGGCAGTATATAGTCCATGTCGTTTCACAACAATGACTAAACCACAATAGGATCTAGTCACATAGATTTCCTAAGCTCTTTCCTATTCCTGTTTCCTAAGCAGCAATATTTGCATTGCATGACCTTTATTCCATAATGACTGGATGACTGAAAATTCTTGGAAATTACATATGATCTAATCAGGAGGATATCAAATTTGAGAGTTTGAAATGGGATTACCAGAAAGCATATTAAGCTCTGTAAGTGGTATAAACTCTAAAATACATAAATGGTGAATTTTTTCCCATGTAAGAATATAAAGGAAGAAAAAGCTAGTCTATTGGAGAGAAGACTTAGGAAAATACCCCCCAAACTTTCATGAAAAGTGTGTATATAGATAGGAATGTAGCAGTAGATATATCCATATTTTTGTCCACCCAGTCTTAGTAGTTCTGAATTCTCACTCTTAATCTCTTTCACATTCCTTACTGTATCCATACTCATTCAGTTCAGCTCAGTTCAGTCGCTCAGTCGTGTCTGACTCTTTGCGACCCCATGGACTGCAGCACACCAGGCCTCCCTGTTCATCACCAACTCCCGGAGTCCACCCAAACCCATGTCCATTGAGTCCGTGATGCCATCCAACCGTCTCATCCTCTGTTGTCCCCTCCTCCTCCTGCCCTCAGGCTTTCCTAGCATCAGGGTCTTTTCAAATGAGTCAGCACTTAGCATCAGGTGGCCAAATGTTGGAGTTTCAGCTTCAACATCAGTCCCTCCAGTGAGCACCCAAGACTGATCTCCTTTAGGATGGACTGGTTTGGATCTCCTTGCAGTCCAACGGACTCTCAAGAGTCTTCTCCAACACCACAGTTCAAAAGCTTCAATTCTTCAGCACTCAGCTTTTTTTATAGACCAACACTCACATCCATACATGACTACTGGAAGAACCATAGCCTTGACTAGACAGACCTTTGTTGGCAAAGTAACGTCTCTTCTTTTTAATATGCTGTCTAGGTTGGTCATAGCTTTTTTCCAAAAAGCAAGCATCTTTTAATATCATGGGTCCCATTATAAAGTAAATATCACTGTAAGTGATACCTTTAATTTTTTTCTAAAACTACTTTACATTATTTTCTGACTTTACCATTACACAGGTCACAACTAGCTTTCTACCATTTCCTTAATAGATATACTATTAATGAATATAAACATGTCTCCGGCATAATACAAAGGATAATATTTGTAAAAACACCTTTTAAGATGTATTTTAGTTTGCGCAACAATTGAACAAACTTTTGAGGTCATATAATATGTTTGAATCATTAGATGTACAATGCTTACTAGCAGAGAAGTAATTATCAGAACAAATTGAGAAAACAATTAAGTCTGGTACAGTAAAACCTTAACAAAACACTACCACTATGAAAACTGATTTTAGAATGGGAAAAAAGTAAAGGGTAGAAATGTTGTAGTTAAGAGATCAGGATAGGGTGCCTGATATCTTTTTTATGCCCCAATTCGATGTGCATCATCTTAAGTCAGTCATTTAATTTCTTTAAGGTTCAGTGTTTCATCTATGAAAATTAGGTAGCAATAGTATCTACCTCAATGCACAGGCTATAAGTTTAAGTAAGATTATAAAAGCATTAATCTAGGTTCATAATTAAGCCCTCACCAACTATAAATTCAAAAAGAGAAATATGACATCTCTATAATATTTGTTATCACCACGATGCACAATAGCCCTGAAAACTTCCATCAGATCACGGGGTACATCATAATAGATCAGGTAATTTCTTTTTGCCAGTTCAACAGAAACATAATCCTTTAGATCAGCTAATATGAGTCAAAGTCAGACACTGTTGCACTCTGGTTTTGTAAATGGGTAAGTCCTACTTTTGACCCCCTAATTAATTCAGTTGTCTAAACATAAAAAATAAACCAATGATAAAAAGGTACCATGTAACACAGTTAGCTGCATTGTGATGTAGTCTCTTTTCAAGTGTTTTTCACCATTTATAACATCTTCCTCTCCCACTTCAAGCATTAACTATCTTTGTCATATTGAGTATAATATGCATTCTACTATTGTATGTATAATCAAGCCCTTATCATAGTGAATTTTGTTGTTGTTCTGCTCTTGTCATGGATTCCTACATTCTGGAGGTCAGGGAATCATGTGCATTTTCATTTCAGCCTACAATGCTTGGCACAGAACAAGCTGTAAAAAATTAGCAATATAATAGAAGCAAGTCAAGAATAATAACACAGTGAATTCTTTCAAAGTATGGATTACCATGAAATCCAACATACTCTATAAAAAGATCAAACACAGAATACAATTATCATTGAATAATCAGAAAACATTAAAAAAAAACATAAAAATACCAGAGCCATAATATATTTTAAAAAATGAAAAACAGCATGTGATTGTGCTTAGTCACTCAGTCGTGTCTGACTCTTTGTGACCCCATGGACTGTAGCCTGCCAGGCTCCTCTGCCCATGGGATTCTCCTGGCAGAGTACTAGACTGGGTTGCCATTTCCTCTTCTTGGGAATCTTCCCAACCCAGGGATCGAACCCAAGTCTACAGTGTCTTCTGCATTGAAGGCAGATTCTTTACCATCTGTGCTACCAGAGAAGCCATAGAGTTCATAGATTTGTTGTTGTCATTCAGTTGCTCAATCATATCCGATTCTTTGCCCCTTAAATAAATGACTCCATCATATTTATCTTTGCTTCCTTAGAGAATGTCTTTAAAATAATCTTTGTTGTTGTTTTACTGGTTGCAGAGTTAGTTTCATGTGTTGTTTGCATTATCAGAGAAATGGCTTCAGAATGTCTTCCTCTATTATACCTATGAAAATCAATGAGCTTTCTTCAGTAGCTCTTAGTTGTTCTCCACGTAAGTGTGTGTTAAGTTGCTTCAGTCCTGTCTGACTCTGTGACCGCATGGACTGTAGCCCACCAGTCTCCTCTTTCCATGGGATTTGCCAGGCAAGAATACTGGAATGGGTTGACATGCCCTCCTCCACGGGATCTTCCTGACCCAGGGATCAAACCCAGGTCTCTTAAATCTCTGTCACTGGCATGTGTGTTCTTTACCCCCAGTGTCGCATGGGAACCCAAATAAAATCCTTTCCAAGAGTTACATTCAAATTAGCAAGTGTTTGGACTACACAGATAAGCTAAACACTGTGCTATCACCTGAGATCATCAAGATAAAATAGTCTCTTATCTGTAGGGGAAAAAAATCTAATGCTGTCTTCCCAAAGGAAATTAATAAACAAAGTTATCTTTAAAAATTACCCTATGAAAGAATGTATGTATATGTAGCAGTTCTCTCACAGACATCACTCTGCTTCTGTAATAAAAAATCATCATGTCCCTACATATTTCCATTTAGATCCTCCTCCAAAATATTATTATGTGCAGGCATCAATTTATATACTTTATTTAATATTAAATATAAATTTTCATAATACCATAATAATTGTTACATGAGAGATTTAGTTCTAATTCCATTCCACAAAATCCTATTTGGTCCACAATGTCCCTGATGTATTTTATTGTCCTTATAAAAACATAAAAGCAAACCATTTTACTCACCAATAATTCTTTGAAGAAGTGTGTCCAGAGCCTAACATAGAACCCTACCAATATATCTTTTCAATGCAATTCAAACATTCAAGATCACGGACTGCTTTACATGGAGCTATTAGCTTATGCATAAATTCTAGGTTGATGAAAGACACTGGGAACACAGTGGACAAATAGGCACTTGAAATGAAGTGAAATCCTAATCACTGATGAGGTGTGTGGCAGAAATAGATGATTTGTGGGACACCTAAGACTTGTGGACCTGCCCGTGGAGTGTCGATAGACAGTGTGTTTTTACATCTGCGTGAGACCAGTTTGTTTATGATGTGGGTCACCGTATACCTCCCTTGCAGTCTCTTACTTTCCTTTGTGTCGCTGGGGTTCACATGTCAAAGAGGGTGATATCACAAGTTGGAAGGCTTCTGGATTCCTGAGTCACTCTTTGGAGTAAAGCCACAAGTTCCCCAATGAAAAACATTTGAAATAAACTTTGTATGGGTGAGAAATAAACTTTTATTGGATGAAGCCACTGAGATTTTTGAGTCATTTATTGCCAGTCCTACATTGCTCAAGCTAGCATAGGGGTCAAGGAGAATATGATTTGAGTTGACTGATGGGCGGGACTGGAGAAAACCTACTCTGCTCTGCTCTTTGCTCTTCTTACGTTTCACAGTTTTTCTACATTCTGCCCTCTTTAAAAATTGGTGCTCAGAAAAGCTTAATAGGATCACAACAGAGAACAAGATAAGTGTAAAGCATTAAGAAAAGAGAAATAAAAACAGAACTCTCTCTTCTTTTCACTTTTGCATATGTTTTCAATGTTTAGCATGAGAGGCTGGAGTAGGAGGGGAGGCTGGATGAGGCATGCAATGAAAAATAGTAATGAGTTTTCTCTATATGTTTTCCTTCTATTTTTGATTCCACAGTTACCTACCAGAATTAAAGTGGCAGGTGTGAGTGAGTCCCAAGAAGAGACAATTAAAGGATATGTCTACAACAGTCAGCCTCAGTAGGTAAGGAGGGAGAAATACATAGTATTGGTACCTTAAGTGAAGAAATGCATATGAATTAAGCCATTCTCACAGTATTGCTCAAGATGACTGCTTATGGTAACACCCATAAGTCATTTTAAAATTTTTTTTAATTGATTCAAACCCTTTAAATTTAATAACATGCTGGCTGTAAATATATTGTTTAACCTCGGGTGAGGAAGATTGACATATTCAAAGCAAGTTTTCATGGCATATTACTGTTATTGGTATGTGCAGATGCCTTTCTTATTTTATGTATCTGTTCCCTTTTAGTATCATATCTTCCATCTCTTCTTTCCTCAAGGCAACCATTCTATTCTCCATAATGTGTTATTTTCATTTGTATGAGCTTCTTTGGAGAGTTTTTGAATTTCCATTAAGTAGTATAATGAATGTTTTCAGACTCAGAACAGTCTAATTAAAATGATGATGTAATATTAATTTGTGATAGACTAAATTTGGTACACTCCACTACCTCAAATAGAAGTCCTCAAGCAATGCTCTTAGGAAACATTAAATACTAGACCAAAAATGCTACCAAATTAAGATAAGGTGATAATAGTATCTCAACATTGGCAAACACACCACAGACACATAATATGCATATATGTGTAAATGACTCAGACTGCCATAGCAAAATAACACATATTGCATGGTTTAAAAAATAGAAAAGTATCTTCTCCCAGTCCTGAAGGCTGGAAACTTTAAGGTCAAGGTCTAACAGAGTTCGGTTTCTAGTGAGAGCTCTCATCACAGCTTGCAGATGGCTGCCATCTTTCTGTGATCTCACAAGGTGGAGAGGTATCTTTTTATCTTCCTCTTCTTATATGGTCACCAATCCTATCAGATTAGGGCCTACTCTTGTCCCTTATTTAATTTTAATTGCCTCCTAAAAGCTGTATCTCCAGATGCAATCACGTTGGGGGTTAGGGTTTCAACATATGGATGGCAGTGGGGGATGGAGCACTACACAATTCAGACCTAGCAATGTATATCTCACACACAGATGAAGCCACACACATTGGAGAGAAATTTCTCTATTAGATAGAGATAGATAAAAAAGTTTCTTGTGGCATTTATTTTTTTGTTTTTAAATAATGTACAACTTGATGCCATACATTTATTCATTATTTTGGCAAATAGTTATTTAAAAGCCTAGTACATATGAAACATTGTTTCAAGTTCTTAAAATTAATCAGAGAAGATGTAAAAATTTCTGCCTGGTTGTAGCTTACATAATAATAGGTGAATATTGACAATAAATAATAAACAATCAAAATGAAAAGGGAATTATACAACATGTTAGAAATTGAAGTCTTCTGTGGAAAGAATAGAGAAATTTAATAGGGATAACAGTGGAGGATCAGCATGTCTCATAGAAAAAGTAGTATTGGGGGAAAATTCAAAGGATATTAGGCAATTAATCATACAACTATCTGAGAGAAGAAGATTCCAGGCAAAGGAACTGTGAGGTCAACTTGTTGAAGGAGAGAATATTTAAAACAGCAAGAAGACAGTGTGGCTAAAGCAGAAAAAATAAAGATTGAAAGAAGTGGAAATGAGTCCAACCCAACTTGCATAAAATTGCATAGGCAATTAGTTGTAAACTTCTTGGCTTAAACTGTGAGTAAAAATGAGAGCATTTTTACTCCATACATTGGAGCATTAGAAATCTGGTGTAAGATTTACAAGAATTAATGCTGCTGCTGTGTGGGAGAACTAAAGAGAACTAAAGAGAAAGGCTGGCAAAAGTGGAACCAGAAACCCGCTGAGTGGCTATTAGAGTAATATAGGCAAGAGGCAATTGTGTTTCTGATAAGGCTGGTAGCACTAGAAGTTGTAGTAAATACTGGGATCCTGAATATATTTTGAAGGTAGTGTTCAAAAAGAATTACTGATGGTTTGTGTGCAGGTAATTTAGCACTCAAGCACACAGTTGATTTAAGTTTATTATATTATGATCACTATCTCCTGCTGCAAAAAGCAATAGAACTTTCAGCAGGTCACAGACCTAGTTATAAAGCCAAATATTCTGGAAAATAAAAATGTTTCTATGAAGTAAACTGGGGTGTATCCAGCATAGACTAGCTCACGGTATCTCATGTGTTAGACTCCCTTGGTGCTCTAGTGGAAATGTAACTTTAAAGTAGGCCAAATGCCTGGTTATTCGTCTTGTAGGTACTTTATATATTCAGCTCTATACTTCCTAAGATGAACTGACAGCTTAGTTTTGAAATACATTCAGTCATCTGTAGACAGTAGCATGATGTGTTCTTTTGGCAGTTCAGTTTAGTTCAGTCGCTCAACTGTATCCAACTCTTTGCAACCTCATGAACTGCAGCACACCAGGCCTCCCTGTTCATCAACTTCTGAAGTTTACTCAAACTCATGTCCATTGAGTTGGTAATGCCATCCAACCGTCTAATCCTCTGTCATCCCCTTCTCCTCCCGCCTTCAATCTTTCTCAGCATCAGGGTCTTTTAAAATAAGTCAGTTCTAAAATAAAATAAAATAAGTCAGTTCTTCACATCAGGTGGCCAAAGGATTAGAGGTTTAGCTTCAGCATCAGTCCTTCCAATGAATATTCAGGACTGATTTCCTTTAGGATTGACTGGTGTGATCTCCTTGCAGTCCAAGGGACTCTCAAGAGTCTTCTATAACACCACAGTTCAAAACCATCAATTCTTTAGCACTCAGCTTTCTTTATAGTCCAACTCTCACATCTATACATGACTTGGAAAAACCATAGCTTTGACTAGGTATGCCTTTGTTGGCAAAGTAATATCTCTGCTTTTTAATATGCTGTATAGGTTGGTCATAAATTTTCTTCCAAGGGGAAAGCATCTTTTAATATCATGGTTGCAGTCACCATCTGCAGTGATTTTGGAGACCCCAAAAATAAAATTTTAAGCTTTCACTGTTTCCACAGTTTCCACATCTATTTTCCATGAAGTGATGGGACCAGATGCCATGATCTTAGTTTTCTGAATGTTGAGTTTTAAGCCAACTTTTTCACTCTCCTCTTTCACTTTCATCAAGAGGCTCTTTAGTTCTTCTTCACTTTCTGCCATAAGGGTGGTGTCATCTGCATATCTGAGGTTATTGATATTTCTCCCCGGCAATCTTGATTCCAGCTTGTGCTTCCGCCAGCCCAGCGTTTCTCATGATGTACTCTGCATATGAGTTAAACAAGCAGGGTGACAATATACAGCCTTGACATACTCCTTTTCCTATTTGGAACCAGTCTGTTGTTCCATGTCCAGTTCTAACTGTTGCTTCCTGACCTGCATATAGGTTTCTCAAGAGGCAGGTCAGGTGGTCTGGTATTCCCATCTCTTTCAGAATTTTCCAGAGTTTGTTGTGGTCCACACAGTCAAAGGCTTTGATATAGTCAACAAGGCAGAAGTAGATGTTTTTTGGGAACTCTGCTTTTTCGATGATCCAAAGGATGTTGGCAATTTGATCTTGGTTCCTCTGCCTTTTCGAAATCCAGCTTGAACATCTGGAAGTTCATGGCTCATGTACTCCAAGCCTGACTTGGAGAATTTGAGCATTGCTTTACTGGCATGTGAGATGAGTGCAATTGTGCAGTAGTTTGAGGATTCTTTGCATTGCATTTCTTTGGGATTGCAATGAAAACTGACCTTTTCCAGTCCTGTGGCCACTGCTGAGTTTTCCAAATTGCTGGCATATTGAGTGCAGCACTTTCACAGCATCATCTTTCAGGATTTGAAATAGATCAACTGGAATTCTATCACCTCCACTATCTTTGTTCATAGTGATGCTTCCTAAAGCCCACTTGACTTCACATTCCAGGATGTCTGGCTGTAGGTGAGTGATCACACCATTGTGATTATCTGGGTCATGAAGATCTTTTTGTATAGTTCTTCAGTGTGTTCTTGCCACCTCTTCTTAATATCTTCTGCTTCTGTTAGATCCATACCATTCTGTCCTTTATTGTGCCCTTGTTCACATGAAGTGTTCCCTTGGTATCCCAAATTTTCTTGAAGAGATCTCTAGTCTTTCCCATTCCATGGTTTTCCTCTATTTCTTTGCATTGATCACTGAGGAAGGCTTCCTTATCTCTCCTTGCTGTTCTCTGGAACCCTACATTCAAATGGGTATATCTTTCCTTTTCTCCTTTGTCTTTCACTTCTTTTCTATTCACTGCTATTTGTAAGTCCTCCTCAGACAACCATTTGGCCTTTTTGTATTTCTTTTCCTTGGGGATGGTCTTGATCCCTGCCTCCTGTACAATGTCATGAACATCTATCCATAGTTCTTCAGGCATTCTGTCTATCAGATCTAATCCCTTGAATCTATTTGTCACAGTAATCTAAGTCTATGCCCGACCAGTAACGCTGAAGAAGCTGAAGTTGAATGATTCTATGAAGACCTACAAACCTCCTAGAACTAACACCCAAAAAAGATGTCATTTTTATCATAGGCAACTGGAATGCAAAAGTAGAAAGTCAAGAAATACCTGGAATAACAGGTAAATATGGCCTTGGAGTACAGAATGAAGCAGGGCAAAGGCTATTACAGTTTTGCCAAGAGAACGCACTGGTCATAGCAAACACTCTCTTCCAACACCACAAGATAAGACTCTACACATGGACCTCACCAGATAGTGGATACCAAAATCAGATTGATTATATTCTTTGCAGCCAGAGATGGAGAAGCTCTGTACAGTCATCAAAAACAAGACCGGGAGCTGACTGTGGCTCAGACCATGACCTCCTTATTGCCAAATTCAGACTTGATTTGAATAAAGTAGGGAAACCACTAGACCATTCATGTATGACCTAAATTGAATCCCTTACGATTATATAGTTCTGTTGGCAAAGTGCCTTAAAATGAGAGGTATCAAGGTCCATTGGTTGTTTTGGCTCAAGAGTCCCTCTGAAGGCATACCTGGAGAATGTTAAACCTGGATAGAGTCTCACTTTTGGCCAAAATCATGTTTGAGGATGGTACTACAGCAACCGTAAGAGTCTACTCACTGGAGTCTACTTTTATATGCTCTTGGTTTTTAATCAATTTCTATGCTTATATTTTGAGGTTGACTTTGGTGAAATTTGCCATTATATTCAAGGAATGTCTGTATACTTCCCAGGTTAGACATTAACAGCCTAAGAGCTATGAGGTTACTGAGAAATACAGATTTTACCTTCTAGAAGCTTTTGGAAGTTCAACCTCTAGTTCTGATATTTGGTTTTCATTGAAGGTATAATACACAACCCTAAAGTGATGCAGGCTAATTCTGTTGGCCCATATTTACCAGCATATGAGGTTTTAGATCTTGTTTCTAGTTATTATCTATGACAAATGCAGTATAATACTTGTACCCTAAAATAAAATTCACTGCTTATTTTGTTTTCAGGTATAAAAATGTAGGGGTAATTTTGTGGGGTTTTTTGTATGAAGATATATATAAAATATCAAAGCATGATTTCTGTGAGTAAATGAATAAGGAAAATCTCTTCTCTAGTCTATAGAGCTGTGCCAGCCTGGCTGGGGTCTGGAAACGCTCTGCTGTGAGAAAGATAAAAGCTTTGTCCTGCCATACAGCTGCCTTGGGTCCCAGCTGTTTATTTCTGTTAACTTGATCCATAACGGAAACACAGGCTTAGGAATATTTTTTAACAAGACAGCTCCAAGGACAGAACTTAGAATGTGACTCTAAAATTCTTCTGCTTCAATTTATAGATTATTATGTTCCAAGACTTTGCTTGAGCTCTTTTCTTACCTGCCTTCAAGCAGAGAAGCTTGACTTAGATCAGATCTGCTGTCAGTGTCATGGGTAATGAAAGTGCCACTGAGAGGACCAATACCACAGGAAGTATCGAAAGGCTTAGATAGAGACTGATAGAGACATAGAGACTGATCACTGATCACAGGAGTGGAGCAGGGAGGATGTGTACATAGGGGGCAGGTCTCCCAACTGGCCAGAGATCCTGGCATAGATGATACTGGTTGGAAAAATAAGACACAAGGCTAGATGCATGTCTGCCATTTTATGTTGTAAAGTGCTATTTTTCAATTTATATCAGTGATGAGGTCAGATATTTTATCTTCTGTATCTGTATTAGGAAGTGCATAAAGAACAAGGAAGGATAAAGCCATGGAGTGTATATACACACCCTGAGAAGTGAGCGTGTTCAAATTTTCTATTTCAGAGCAAAAATTTTCAAAATGAAGACTGGGACTTGATCACTCTTTGTCCATTTGGCTGCTGTGACAATATACCAGACTGAGTAGCTTATAAACCCAGATATTTATTTCTCAAAGTTCTGGAGGCTTGAAGTCCAAAATCAGGGTGCCAGCATGGTCACATTCTGGTAAGAGGCCTCTTGCTAGGTCATAACCAGGGTCTTCTCACTGTGCCTCACAAGGTGGAAGTGGTGAACGATCTCTGGGGTCTCTTTTATAAGAAGACTGATACATTTTTAATTAATTGTTCTTGGAGTAGAATTGATTTACAGTATTGGTTAGTTTCTGCCGTACAGAAAAATTCAGTTATACATGCACATATATCCACTGTTTTTTTATATTCTGTTCCCATATAGGTCACTGTAGCGTACTGAATACAGTTTCCTGTGCTATACAGTATAGGATCCTGTTAGTTACCTATTCTATATATATATAGTAATGTGTGTTGTCAATTACAATCTCCCAATCCCAATCTTCTTTCTTCCTGGTAACCGTAGGTTTGTCTTCTACATCTCTGACTCAACTTCAGTTTTGTAAATAGGTTCTTTTGTACCATTTAAGAAGACTAATCTTATTCATGAGGGCTCCGTCCTCATGACCTAATCACTCCTCAAAGACCTTGCTTCATAATGCCATCATCTTTGGGAGTTAGAATTTCAACATATGTATTTTGGGGGGTCACAATCCTTCAGGCCAGAATAATCACAATCCTTCCAAAATATGATTATTGATGCTATTAGATAAAGATGGAAGATCTGAATAGACTAAGGACTGATCTGAAGAACATCTTTGAATCTTCATCTCTCCATACTAATATCTTCAAATCAAATAACTAATGACTATAAGTATCTCTGACATAGATTTATTTCAACTTTAGAAGTCAGTGGCATAATATTCCTGATATAGAGCATGCATTTTCCCCTTAATGGCAACTAAACATTATTTGTTGAAGATCACATTGGTTTGTTAATAATGTAGTCAGGGAGCACATCTTGAATGTGTAAAATTACCTTTCAAAGAAAATCTTTTTGTTTAAATTAATGTGGTTATATATTTAAATGTGCTGTTAAAACAAGCACTTTTTAATATCTGACTGCTTCAATCTTAAGGGAAAACAAGGATCTTCTTCAGTAACTCAATGGTAAAGCATCTGCCCACAAAGCAGGAGATGTGGGTTCAATCCCTGGGTTGGGAAGATATCCTGGAGGAAGAAATGATAACCCATTCCAGTATTCTCACCAGGAAAATCCCATGGACAGAGGAGCCAGCAGGCTACAGTCCATGGGGTCATGGAGAGTTGGACACAACTCAGCAACTGTGCATGCATGTTAAAACAAGTCCAAATGGAATACAAGGAAATATATAAGGAACCCAACACAGCTTCCAAACATTTGTAATGGGGAAAATGATGTTCTGTCCACTAACAGGAGTTTTATATGAATCAGATTTTTTTAATGAATTTAAATGAAATGAAATTTGTTCCAATTCAATAACAAAATTTATCATGTAAAAATTGTGTAAATAGAGCTGAAAGATCACATAATGGTTTGAAATGAGGTGCAGTTTAAAGTGCAATATGGTATTTTGATAATTCTTACCATTACCATTATATCTTTCAGGCCATCAGACTTGTTTATACTATTATTTTTTGACATAGAGCTGATTAAAGTTCAGGAAGAATGAAAACAAAATCAGTGAGTTAAGTGACAGAATAGTCATTTCATCTAGGCTTTATAATTAGAGTTTTATTTGTATTTTATCATTAGGAATAAAAAAATTTGAATGAGAAATTTGCATTCTGCTGAAAACCCTTAGAAAAATAGACCATAAATCTAAAGACAATATAAAAGATTTAAAAACTGTGATCATATATAGGTGCAAAATATTCAAAATTAGTGTATGAAAATGTAAGAATGAAATAAACCATATCCTGACTGAGGATTAAACTAGGCATAAAGTAACTGAAGTTCTCTCTTTTTAACATTGGATAAGAAAACTAAAACCACTTTATCATTTTAATTCCACTTCTTTAAATTTAATTGATGTTTTGAATGCTGAACTAGCAGAAAATAATATAACTGATTTGGCCAGGAAAACATTTGATGGTGGATGCAAACCATTTGGAAATTCTACTTTGTTGATGTCTTTGGCTGTAAAATCAATCAGGACAGCATCCACTTTTATTCTAAAAGTATATTCATTGACAATCCCTACCTCCCTCTTTGATAAAAGTGGTAATATTAAGAGAAGAAGAACTTGCCTAATCTTCTGACATTCTAATCATTTATCAGTGCATTTGCTACTTACTCTGTTTTGAACTGGAATATATTTTAATTTGATTGACCTATGCTTGTATGATTAAAATAATTTTACATGCAGTTATATATGGTTTTGTAAATATAGTTCATTATATAGTATAACCATTAGATGATTATTCTAGTCATGTGTGATATGAACTCAACATTTCCAATAATACTTGTAATAAAAGCAACTATTATAATTTTATTAAGTACTTTATGGTTTACAAAGTACTCTAATAACAATACCAATTCTGCATGTATTAAAAACATGTAATATTCTATCTCCCTGTTAGGGTTATAGTTTTAGTAACTACACAAATATTTATAATGCCTAGATATATATAAAGGTAAATTATGTGGCTGGAAATAAAGAAAGGGATGGAGCGAGTTGAGACTGTTATAAAGAACAAGGAACAGAGCAAATATTAATGCCAGAAAACATGAAGACTTAGGGGGAAGAAAGAATAAAAAGCCTAAATTATTAAGAAAAGAGAATTAAGAAGGATAAATTCATGAGGGTTGGAGACACTGATATTTAAACATGTAGAGGAGAAAGACATTTAAAGAAAGAGGGATCTGAGAAAACAGTGCATTCACTTTTCCTAATGTTCTAGTTTATTTGAAATCTACAGCTTGTTAAAGAGCATCCAGTGCACAGTGAGACTCATGCTTGATGAAAAAGGAAATGGTTTCTTGTTCAAATATGTAATTCCCCCAAATCTCATCATGGTCTTCATTTTTTTTTTAGTATATTCACGTTAATTGCATGCTGCTTAAATGTGGTTTTACATATTTACTCTCAGCAGCTCACTTTTAGAGCTACATTTATTTTCCCACAAATGAGTCTTTCAACTCTTCAATAAATGCTCTTTCAATATTTGATATGGTGGTATGTATGCGATTGCTGTCTTATCCTAAATTAAATGTTTATTTGAGACACTTCATTTAAAGTGTTTTCATTTTCTACTCATTTTAGTTGGAAAAGCAATCATACAGTCTCTCAAGCTATCTTTTCCTCTAGCATTATTGTTCTTGTTAGTGGTGAAGTAACCTGAAAAGAGGGGGAAAAAATCAAACTGAAAAAGACATGCAAACAAATTGTAGCTTCCAGTCTTCACAATGGACATACTGCAAACACACAAAAAAAGGTTTAACGGTAATCTCAGTGCCAATTCAGTTCACAAAGGCCTATTTGTTCATTCATAAACAAACAAACAAACAAAACAAAATGAATTCCACTGAGGGGAAAATCCTTTACTTAAGAGCCACAGTGATGGCATTTTCATTTTCCTGCTTTAGGACTTGGAGCCAATGTGATTTCGTTATAAAGAATTTATGATTATTTTAAGAGAAAATGGCAGGGTGTAGGAAATATTTTTTATGTTGATTAAGATTGCAGAAAAGATGTCATAGGGTCTATGTACAAAGCAATACCGCATCATTTATTTCTTTATCTGATGATGCTTCACTATATTGTTTATGCTCCCACTCTTCCCAGTACATCTTGGGCACAATTTCACCCACTTTTGCATGTTAAGGATAAAATCTCTGTTTCCTTCTTCTCTTATTTCTAATTTGGCATTTAGGGATAGTGAAATGTTCAGCTATGAAGGCATTTTTATGAGTTCTGAACCTGTTTATTTATTTCAGCTTGCTGTAAATAGAAAAACATGCATTTGAAATATAAAATAAGGTCATAGAATTTATAAGATTAGGATGCCAGGGCATAGTCAATGAAAACACAGGGTGCACAGTTAAATTTAATTTTGAAATGAATGTCAAACAGATTTTCTATTTAAGTATTCCATGTGATATTTAGGACACACTTGTACTAAAAAATGTCACTGTTGTTTATCTGAATTTCAAATTTAACTGAGTGTCCTTTATTTTGTCTGATAGTTCCATTGGGAAACTTGGCAATAAGATCTTTGTGTCATAAATTTCTATCATTTTAGGAGGAAGAAAAATCTAAATTATACAATTTATCCATTGCTATTATGGTTAATTACTAAAAATTGAAATAACAAAAAGTATATGATTAAAATTCATCAAGTTAGTTATCCTATCCTGTGATTAAAATTACTCATTAACAAAATGCTAACCTATTCCTTTATATTTCCTAACTGAATCAGATTGAAGCAGTATTTATTCTATAATCATTAATTTTGTTTATTATGCTATATCAGTTTCAAATTTTGTGGCTCTGTTTTGTGTATTTCAAGCCATAGAATATTTTCCCAAAATACTATATATATTACCTAGTATTTACTTGGTAATCTAATAAGAAAATTATATTGTTGATATGTGTGAACCTGAGAAACAGTGCTGTCTAGTCTTTTCTCTGAGTTTCCTTCAATGGACTCTGGGATCCTATTCCCAGAAGAAGAAAATAAAAACAATGAGAAAGAAAAAGAAGGAAAGCTTCTTTTTTTTTATTCAAACATTTTAATAAGCAATTTCTTTCAGAATACTTAAAAAAATGACCCTAATGTCCTCTCCCTTTGCATAAAAATAACTATTTGTGTTAACAAATGCAAATTTGTTTCCTTTCTCATAGATCTATTTATTTTAGTAACTTAGCAGCAAAGTGGTACAGAGTGAATGCAGAGGCCTTTGATCATGATGGCCAACATTATCTATGGTCCCTTGAAGTGACATGTGAGATTATGGGTTAAAGGTTTCCCTTATATTAAAAAAAATAAAAAATAAAAAACAACCTCGAAGATATGCTTTGTTATTGCCAGCTTTTCTTTTATCTAAAACATTTTCCCATCAAATCTCAACTATCCATATTAGTATCTTTCAACTCTATTAATGCCATAAATCTTAGAATTATTTCCTTAGAGAAGGAAATGGCAACCCACTCTGGTATTCTTGTCTGGAGAATCCCATGGATAGAGAGAGGAGCCTGGTGTGCTACAGACTATGGGGTCACAAAGAGTCAGACTCAACTAAGTGTCTAACACACAAACATCTTAGAATTTTAGACCATACTGATATATGTTAGTTTATTGCATTGATATTTCTTTAACTAGGCTAAAAAAATTGGTATTTTTCCTTACTTTTTGCCAATTACAAATGTTCATCTCTGTACCTGGGTTTAAATGTTGATACTGTCTGGGTCCATAAAGTCTTTCCCTTTATCTTATAGAAACAGGTCTTCTGGGACCCATATGTAAGAAGCTATATGTCACCTTGGTTTAATGTGATCCTTCTACTATTCCTTTCTTTTCCCTATGTTACAGAAACCCTAGTAGTTGTTTGGCTTCTTCATTTCCAGAAGTGGCAACAGTATTCTATTTTGTTATTGCAAAGGACTAAAAACTCCCCTTTATTATAAATCACCTTGTGTAAAAAATTTTGGAGTTTATTGACTCTCTGCCTACCAGAATTTTTAAAATTTCCCTAGAGATATGCAAAGAACAATAATAAATGTCACAAAGATGTTAATAAATTTAATAGTAGGAATATGTCAAGTTCAACTGCTTAGATAATCACACTATAGAAAGATAGAAGATTTAATTAAAAGAAGCATTTTGGGGAAGGTCTAGCTTGATAGTGTTTAAGATACTACTGAGACAACCTTCTCTGTTGTAAAGTCCAAAGAAGGCAGGAAAGACAGCCTATGATGTTCTCCAGTACTATTTTGGCCATAGAGTAATTTCTTTTTTTTTTTTTTTTTAATTTTTTTATTAGTTGGAGGCTAATTACTTCACAACATTTCAGTGGGTTTTGTCATACATTGATATGAATCAGCCATAGATTTACACTTATTCCCCATCCCGATCCCCCCTCCCACCTCCCTCTCCACCCGATTCCTCTGGGTCTTGTCGAGGTGGGTGTTCCAAAAATTTAAGTGAGTCATTCTCCCTTAAATTAGATTTACTTGTTAAGAATGTGTGGGATTATCCAAAAAATCATAGCATAGCATACCATATTCCCAGATGGGGAATTAGAGATTCATTCATTTTAACTGAGTAAACACTTAAGGAACTTTTGAAGTTTTTAGTTGATGGTACAAGATTTAACTTTTTATGAGTAAATTAAGTGTTGATTTGAGAGACTCTTAAGATTAAGCATTTTAAATCATTCCTTTATTCATTAGATATCAATCATGAGATAAGATACATCATGAATTTTCCTCCACAGTAACAATGTTTCAAATGCAATGTGGAAAATGGTGATTTATAGCATGATTTACTATGCTTATGTCATTACCTCCAAATAATTTATGTTATCATGTTTGTGCGGTATAACATTGATCATATGTCAGTATTGCTATAAATATGAGCAGCCCTTTGAATGTTTGCCTTTTTGTCTGATCCTTATTCTTTCTTGAAGTTTTTGAAAGTTTTTAATATTCCCAAAATAAGGACCCATAAATACTTTTTAAAAACTATCAACACACAAAAAAAATAAAAAAAAAAATAAAAAAAAATAAAAACTATCACCTTAGCACACAGACTACTTTTAATGATGTTAGCTAGGTTGTTTAAAAAAAAAAATCATTTGTTTTGGAACTACTTACATCAACCTTTCTTAAAATAAAGTGTTATATTTTATTTCCTTACATTAGATTGGTGCAAATGTAATTGCGGTTTGGGACCATGAATTTTAAATCATTATAACTAGGCTCAAACACATCTTCATTAATCAAATAGGAACCATTACAATCAACACATTTTTGCCAAGGAGAAATAAGTTTGTTTATTCCTGTAAGATAAAAATCCATGCTTCAGAATTCAATAAACTCTTGGAAAGCATTTTCTTCCTCCTGCTGGTTATGGAAGCATTTTCCCTGCAAAAATTTGTCAAGATGCTTGAAGAAATGGTAGTTCATTGACAAGAGGTCAAGAGAATAGGGCATATGAAGCCAAATTTCACAGCCCAATTTGTTCAACTTTTGAATCATTGGTTGTGCAACATGTGGTTGGGTGTTGTCATGGAGAAGAACTGGACCCTTTCTGTTGATCAGTGCTAGCTGTAGGACTTGCAGTTTGTAGTGAATTTCATTGATTTGCTGAGCATACTTCTGTAATGGTTTCACTGGGATTCAGAAAGCAGTAGTGGATCAGAGCAGCAGCAGACCACCAGTGACCATGATGTTTTTTGGGTGTAAGTTTGGCTTTGGGAAGAATTTGGAGCTTCTCAGTACAACCACTGAGCTGGTCATCTCCAGTTGTCATGTAAAATCCACTTTTTGTCACACGTCACAATCCAATCAAGAAATAGTTCATTGTTGTTGCATAGAATAAGAGAAGACAACACTTTAAGATGATGATTTTTTTTTTGATCTGCAGTGAGCTCATGAGGCACCCACTTATCAAGCTTTTTCAACTTTCCAGTTTGCTTCAAATATGAATGATTGTAGAATGGTTGATGTTGAGTACTTCAGCAACTTCTACTATACCTGTAAGAGGATCAGCTTCAATGATCCTCTTAACAGATCATAGTCAACTTCCAGTGGCCAGCCACTGCACTCCTTATCTTCAAGGCTCTCATCTCATTTACAATACTTCTTGAACCACCACTGCGCTGTATGTTTGTTACCAGTTCTTGGGCCAAGTGTGTAGCTGATATGAGTTGTCTCCTCTGCTTTACGGCCCATTTTGAACTCGAATGATAAAATCCTCTGAGTTTGCTTTTTGCCTAACATTATTTCCCTAGTATAGCATAAATATACACAGCAAGCAACAAGTTATTAGCAAACAAAACATAAAGCAAGAAATGTGCATTAAAATGATGTGTGAAATAACCATATTTATTCAAGTAGCATTCCAATATCAAATGGCAAATTTCAACAATACAAAATGGCAATTACTTTTGTATCAACCTAATAATAACACAAATGGTGCTCTTTTCCTAGTTAAATTAATGACTTCGTACCAACCATTTTCAATTACTCTACATCCTGAAAATCTTCATTACTGCCAGTCTGAGAATGGACAGATGTGGCAACATAAATTCAGGGTAAAACAGAGCAAGATGTGAATTCTACATTCAAATAAGTCAATATAGAAAGTTTCTTGTATTTCATGGACCCAATCTGATGGAAGTGTCAAAAAGTTGTCTTTCCCAAGTGACAGAAAAATGTAGTTTATCTTATCAAAACAAAATACTGCTGGAAAGAACCTTAAGCATAGACTAATATATGAATAGAAAGTTTTCAAAAATTCTACATATTTTCTGATTTTGAAAAAAAATTATAACGTGTGTTTGTCTTTTCAAAAAATACAATAAAAGAATTGTTCTCAAAACAATTCCATTGTAATAAGAAGAGCCAGGAGCCAGAAGCCAGAGGAACAGACTGAAGATTCTAAGACAGCACATATATTACTTGCAGAAAAATGCATGAAGTGTTTAATGCATCCAGAATCCAGTTTCCTTCTCTATGGAGTAAAAGGACTATATTGAAATGCTATATAATGTTTAAAATTCTGAAAATCTATAAATTGAAAACCCAAAGATATCTCTAGTATCTCTTTCTTCTTTAATAAAATGGCAGGATTAAATAATTCTTATGATTTTAATATTCTCAAAATATAATTTTGTGGATATTTTGAGGTATCCAGTGATTAAGTCATATATTATGAACTCTTCTATTAGAAAAAAACAAGTAATGGATTTCAATTTTTTGTCTGATCAGTCATCATTAACAAGTTTTGGTCACAGATTATATTTATTAGTCAGTTTTACAGCTTAACATATGCTTTAGGCATTAAAATGTAGGCTTCTTATTTTACTATGAAAAATAAGAGTCAGTAATTTGACTTCGTGAGATTTTTTTCAGTGATAAGGTTTGGAAAGAGGAAAAAGCAAAGAGAATACATGAAAGGAGGCAATAGAAAAAGAAAACAAGACAAAGAGAATTGTATGATAGTGTCAGAGCCTGAACCAAAATCATGGCAGTAAAGTGCATTGAAAGTTGTCTTTTGCCTAGCCAGTATAAACATCGTGATGTGACTAAATCCCTGGTAGATTTATACTGCGGATCTGGATCTAAATTAATTATGTAAATGTGCAGTATTATGGCTAACACATAAACATTTAATTACTTTGAATTTGTTAACATTACAAGAAAATGAGGGTGTTAGTGGATCAGTCCAGTCTGACTCTTTGTGACCTCATAGACTGTAGTCCTCCAGGTTCCTCTGTCCATGAAATTCTCCCTGCAAGAAAACTGGAGTTGGTTGCTATTCCCTTCTCCACGGGATCTTCCCGATGCAAGGATCAAACCCAGGTCCTCTGAATTGCGGGCAGATTCTTTACCCAAGCCACCAGGGAAGCTGATTAAAGTTACAAATCTGATTGCAACTCTTAATAGTCATGTAAATGTTTAGTTCTTATTTTTATTAACATCAATATTGGCATTGTCTAATTTTTTCTTGCTTTCTCTTTTTCACAGATCATTAAATACAGTCAACTTATTTTGGCTTCTATAAAATTCTGGGCTTATGAAAGATAAATAGAATAGCAATGTGAGTAGGACTCTGACAATTATCTGTGCAAGCTTAGAGTATGATATGGAAATGAGAGAGTTTAAGGAGAGAAATGATTCATTATATTGTGGGTTAAATTTTTAAAGTATGTAATAATCAAAGCATGAACAAATATATAGAAGCAAGGAGCATAAAAATGATATGAAGAAATGGGGAAGCAGGAAAACAGCAGGAAAGAAGTTACATTTCTTCTAGGTCTTAAAAAGTAGGCTTTATGTATTGATAAACTAAGGATAACATGTAGAAACTAAAGTTGAAAGTATTGGATAATGTTAGTGTGTTGAATTTGCTACTACAAAAAGTCTGAAATAAGACTGAAAGAGACTAAAATTTGCAACATGGTCTGTTGCTTTCAAACCTGATTTACATATTTTTTTTATTGCTAAGACATTTCATTTCCTTGTTCTTCTAAAACAGCTTAATTGACTTTTTGTGAATTACTGTGCTTTTGTGTTTTTAGATAGGGGGTCTGGGTTAAAGGTGCTTTGGGAAATAGCTTTCCATTGCCAACAAGTGAGATGTTTTCAGGCAGCACTAAGGGAGCCATTCTTCTGAAATTTATGTTCTAAATATGTTTGGAGATTGCTGTTTGTCTAAAATTAATATTCCCATAGATCCCTCTAAAATATATAAAAATATTAATATTATATATAAAATTTACAATTTAGACATAAAACTCAGGAAGCAAAGCACAATAGCCACTCATTTCCATATGCAGATCATTATACGTGTACAGACTGGGACAATGAAGCAGATGCTAGACCAGATTTTCTGTTCACACAAACACACAATAATATTGATTCATCTAGTGACAGTGTGTTAAATATTCCAGACATTGTACTAGATTCCGGACTCATTGTTGAAAACATAATAGACAAGAGACAGCTCTTCCCCTTGCTTAGAATGTTGGCTGAGATGGATAAGTGAAACTACACAGAGTCAAGTTCATGTGATAATGAACTCCTTCACAGTTTGGATCTATGTTCAATATCTTTTCTTTTAAGTAACTCAAAGAGATAGGCTCTTATATAGCCTGAAGAGGGTATTTTATGCCTCTGAATTTTTGATATCTTTCTCTAAAGAGATCTCTTGCTCTATAGCTCTAAAAAAGAGAAAGTCACTACTTATACTTGTTTTAGCCGAGTTACTGCGAAACACTCCAACATATTGGTAGAAAGCTAGTAATAGCCTCATCTCAAACAAGTACCTTTCTAATCCTTTAACAAGACATTGTGTGGTAGCCAAATCAAAGAATAGCTCTTTTCACATTTGGAGCTTTTCACCCCAGCACACTGATTTCCTTTCTTGGATTTCTTTTGTTTTTTTAGACTTCCAATAATTTTGGTTTAGCTGATTATTTAAAACTGAAACCTGCATTTATTTCTCATCATATGTATGATAAAAAGGTAATCAGAATCTTATCACTGATATTTGAGCTCACCCTCTAAGACTACTGCTTCCTACCCCATCCAAAATCTACTTGAGCAGAAACCTCCCTCCCGCCCTTTCTTTTTTCGTGAAACAAAGAAATGGAAAAATCAGGCTGACTGAAGACGGACTCTTTTCCAAGAAAGAAAAGGACAGAGAGAGAATATAACTCAGACTCATCTTCTAAACAAATAAGAACACTCTAAGTCCTGTATGGCTCACGAGACATAGAAGAGAGAAGGAAGTAGGGAACGAGGGTCTTTTTTAAGAGAAGACATTGGGAGTGGAAAATAAGATCTCATCCTACACCAATAACATATACTTTGCCCACAAGCAGCCTGGCTGATCTGACATCTTATGATTATTCTTCACTTCCAACCAACACTGAACCACTCTGAACTCCCAACTTTTGTGCCAGTGTTTTTAACATGTTCCCATTTCAGAGAAATCTAGTCCCACTGCTTAAAATGCTTTATTTAGGACTTCATGCCATTCATTTATGACTTTGTTTCATTTAGATCTCTTTTCAAATGTCTTATCTGAGAGTCCTGAGAGTCCAAACAGCACTCTCTAAGACAAACCACAACATCAGAATAGTTCTTTATTTGTTTATAACTCTTTTGAAACCTGGCATTTCATTCTGTATTTAGGTTGTGCATTTTATCATTTTCTATTTACTCACTGGAACTTAGTTTCTCTGAGAACTGTGTTTAGTGCTCTTCTCTCAGTGCCTAGTACAATTCCTAATGATCTATTGTGGTTGTTGTTAAGTCTCTCAGTCATGTCTGACTCTTTGCAGCCTCATGGACTGTAGCATGTCAGACTTCCCTGGCCTTCACTATCTCCCTGAGTTTGCTCAAACTCATGTCCATTGAGTCTATGATGCCATACGACCATCTCATTCTCTGTCACCCCTTTCTCCTCCTACCCTTAAACTTTCCAGCATTAGGGTCTTTTCCAGTGAGTTGAGTCTTTGCATCAGGTGGCCAAAGTATTGGAGCTTCATCTTCAACATCAGTCTTTCCAATGAATATTCAGAGTTGATTCCCTTTAGAACTGACTGGTTTGATCTCCCTGTAGTCCAAGGGACTCTCAAGAGTCTTCTCCAGTAGTTCAAAAGTATCAACTCTTTGGCACTCAGCCTTCTTTATGGTCCAATTCTCACTCTGTACATGACTACTAAAAAAGCCATAGCTTTGACTATATGGAGCTTTGTCAGCAAAGTGATGTCTTTGCTTGTTAATATGCTCTCTTGGTTTGTCATAGCTTTTCTACCAAGGAGCAGACATGTTTTAATTTCATGGCTGCAGTCACTGTCTGCAGTGATTTTGGAATCCAAGAAAATAAAGTCTGCCACTGTTTTGTTGACTAAAAGGATGCATAACGTGAAAGGTGTGAGTTAAGTTTTATTTGGGGCAAAATGTGGACTGCAGCCTGGGATTCAGCACCACTAAGAGCTCTCAGAGACTGCACTAAAGATGCACTGGAGGAAGGTCAATATATAAGATTTTGATTAAGGAGGAGTTCAGTGTAATCAAGCATGCTTTACAAAGGTTTTCTCCTAGTCACCATGAAGGAATTTGTTGCAGGAAGGGGGACCCTTTCTGGGCCAAAAAGTGGGCTTTTGTCTAACACTCAGAAATGAATTGACAAGGAGACACAGATACGGAGAAAGCAAGAGATTTTATTGGAAAGGGGCACCTGGGTGGAGAATAGAAGGGTAAGGGAACCCAGGAGAACTGCCTTGTCATGTGGCTTGCAGTCTCGGATTTTATGGTGACAGGATTAGTTTCTGGGTTGCCTTTAGCCAATCATTCTGACTCAGAGTCCTTCTTGGTGGCACACCCATTGCTCAGCCAAGATGGATACCAGTGAGAAGATTCTGGGAAGTGGTCCGACATGTGATGTCTCCTTTGAACCTTTCCCAAACTTTTCTGGTTGGCGGTGGTTTATTAGTTCCATGTTCCTTACTAGGACCTCCTGTTGTAAAATAACTCACACAAGTGGTTACTACAGTGCCTGACTAAGGTGGGCAGTTTCAGTCATTGTGCTTCCCCTAACAGTTTTAGCGGTTCTCTAGATATGAAGAGATGCAAAGAGTGGGGTCATGAAATCATTTCTTGAAAATATCTGACTACCTAAAGACCTGTTCCCAGTTTTCCTGGAGCAGAGCGCCTCACTCTCCACCCTGATTTCCTCTTAGGTGGTGTTTTGAAGGTCAGTAGCTGCAGCAGCTCAGGGCTCAGTCTCCATAGAGACAGAGGGCAAATGCCTTTGTTGTTGATCAGTCACTGGCAAAAGCTCTTAGCAAGTGCCAGTTTGTAGTCAACAAATGAAGAAAGGGAATAAGTGGTGCTATTAAGTCTAGTTGGGCTTCCCAGGTGGTTCTAGTGGTGAAGAACATACCTGCCAATGGAGGAGGCATAAGAGATACAAGCTTGATCCCTGGGTCAGGAGGATCCCCTGGAGGAGGGCATGACAACTCACTCTAGTATTCTTGCCTGAAGAGTCCTATGGACAGAGGAGCCTGGAGGGCTACAGTCCATAGGATCACAAAGAGTTGGACACGACTGATGCAACTTAATGCAAAGCATTATGTCTAGTAGGGTGTTGAAACAGGAATCCGAGTTCTTGTTCTCAGAAGAATGCGAAGTTCTTCGTTCTTGCGAAGAATGAACTTTGCAAACACACAAACATTCATGGTAGCAAGCACACAGGATTTATTTCAGAGAGAAATAAAGTACAAAGCTCTTGGCATAGACACTGAGAGGAGGTGAAGTGCCTAAAAACGTGGGCCTTACAGCAGTTTATAGCCTTACTAGTATTGATTGTACACTTATGATTGGTTCTTACTTTTAACATATATGTCATTTCTAGCCAATCAGTTTAAAGGTCACAATGTTTAACTTGATATCTTTATGGCTTCTTTTTATCCTTGGATTCTTAATTTGCCCCTCTAGGAGTGGAAATCATGGATTTAGGCACTATAGGCTTTAAACATACCATTCCCATGTTTGTAATACAATGTTAGCTCTCTCTCTCTCTCTCACACACACACATATGCGCATACACACACACACTCACTCACAAACCACTTTGTCAATATCAAAGCATTTTCAAAGCATATTATAAAACTTAAAAGTGCTCCACATAACAAAGTGATCCTTGTTAATTATAAACCTGATTTTATTAATTGTTGATTCAAACTAATCAATGACTTTCCATAACCCTGAAAATAAAATACAGATTCCTTAACATGACCTATAACACCCATCATGATTTCCTCTCATTTTTTCCAATATCACTTCAGATTACTCTTTTTATATGCTTCAGAAAATTGGTTTACTTTCAATTCCCAAGGCACCTCATCCATTTTAGACTTTTTGCTTTTACTATTCCTATTTTTCTATACAGGTCTGGCTTTGCCTCATTATTTGATTCCCATTTTAATATACTGTTTTTCCTTGATCTGTGTCTAGTTTGACTACATTAATAAGCCTTACTCTTGCTCATTTTATTAATCTCTATCTCAGAATTTGTCATTTTTAATCAAAGCAATTATAGTAGCTTTAATAACTTTCATTCTGTTGACTTATCTATTTTTATTTGTCTTTCCATCCTGAGTTCCATCAAAGTAAACTTATGAGTGGACACGCTATCTCTGTTCTATTGACTGGTATATATCCACTGTATAACATCATGCTTAACACAAAGTTTTTGAATTATCTGTTAAGTAAACAAATTTGTGGTGTTTTGTATTTTCTGTGTCATTATAAAGTAATCTCTCTCAGTTAGATGGCCTGTAAAGTCAACCTCTCTGCTCAAGGAATGGTTAATCCTGAACTTGCTGAATATTTTGTTAAGATAATATTCTGTCTGATATAATTTTCGTTATAGTCTCCTAAACATTAATTTAAGATAGAAATCCATTCAGAATAACTGAATTGGCAGTAAGGATATATGTGTATGAAGCAAGGGAGAAAGAGAAAGGTATATCCAATTAAACTCAGGTTTCCAAAGAACAGCATAGAGAGACAAGAAGGCCTTCTTCAATGAACAGTGTATAAAACTAGAAGAAAACAACATGTTTCCCCTTATGTTTAAGGTAAAAGATTAGAGATCTCTTCAGGAAAATTGGAGATATCAAGGGAACATTTTGCACAAAGATAGGCACAATAAAGGATGGAAACTGTAGAGACCTAGTAGACTAGAGCGATCAAGAAGATATGGAAAGAATACATGGCAGAACTGTATAAAAAAGATCTAAATGGTCTGATTACTATGATGGTGTGGTAAGCTATCCAGAGCCAGACATTCTGGAGAGCTAAGTCAAGTGGGTCTTAGGAAGCACTGCTGTTAATAAAGGTAGTGGATGAGATGGAATTCTAGTAGAACTATTCAAAACCCTAAAGGATGATGGACTTCCCTGGTGGCTCAGACGGTAAACTGTCTGTCTACAATGTGGGAGACCTGGGTTCGATCCCTGGGTCGGGAAGATCCCCTGGAGAAGGAAATGGCAAGCCACTCCAGTACTCTTGCCTAGAAAATCCCATGGACGGAGGAGCCTGGTGCAGGCTACTGTCCTTGGGGTCACAAAGAGTCGGACACGACTGAGTGACTTCACTTTCTTTCTTTAAAGGATGATGCTATCAAGATGTTGCATTCAATATGTCAGCAAATCTGGAAGATCCAGCAGTGACCACAGGACTGGAAAAGGTCAATCCTCATCCTAATTCCCAAGAAGGGTAGTGCCAAAGAATGTTCTAATCATCAGACAATTGCACTCATTTCCCATGCTAGTAAGGTCACGCTTAACACTGTGCATGCTAGGGTTGAGCATTATGTGAAACAAGAACTTCCAGGTGTCCAAGCTGGGGTTTAGAAAAGGAAGAGGAACCAGAGATAAATGCCAACATTGACTGGATCATAGAGAAAGCTAGGGAATTCCAGAAAAAACATCTACCTCTGTTTCATTGACTATGCCAAATCTGTTGATTGTGTGGATCAAAATAGCTGTGGAAAGCACTTAAAGAGATGGGAATACCAGACAATCTTACCTGTCTCCTGAGAAACCTGTATGCAGGTCAAGGAGCAATGGTTAGAACCCTGTTTGGAACAACTGATTGGTTCAAGATTGAGAAAGGAGTATAGCACGGCTATCTGCTGTCACCCTGCTTGTTTAATCTATATGCTGAGCATATCATTAGAAAGGCAGGGCTGGATGAGTTACAGGCTGGAATCAAGGTAGGCCGAAGAAACTTCAACAACCTCAGATATGTGGATGATACCACTGTAACCACAGAAAGCAAAGAGGAACTAAAGAGCCTCTTGATGAAGGTGAAGAAGGAGAGTGAAAAATCTGGCTTAAAACTAAATATTAAAAGAAAAAAAAAAGATAATGGCATCTGGTCCTATTACTTCATGGCAAATAGAGGGGGGAAATGTGGAAGTAGTGACAAATTTCCTCTCCTTGGGCTCTAAAATCACTGCAGATTGTGACTGCAACCATGAAATCAGAAGACATTTGCTTCTTGGCAGGAAAACTATGACAAACCTAGATAGTGTGTTGAAAAGCAGAGACATTACTCTGCTGACAAAGGTCCATATAGTCAAGGCTGTGGTCTTCCCAGTGGTTATGAATGTGAGAGCTGGACTATAAAGAAGGCAGAACACCAAAGAATTTATGCCTTCCAACTGTGGTGCTAGAGAAGACTTCTGAAAGTCTCTTGGACAGCAAGGAGATCAAACCAGTCAATCTTAGTGGAAATAAACCCTGCAAACTCATTGGGAGGACTGATGCTGAAGCTGAAGCTCCAATACTTTGGCCACCTAATGCGAAGAGCTGACTTATTAGAAAAGGCCTTATAATGGGAAAGATTGAAGGCAGGAGGAGAAGAGGATGACAGTGGATGAGATGGTTGGATGGCATCACTGATGCAATGGAGATGAACTGGGCAAACTTCGGGAGATGATGAAGGACAGGAAGGCCTGGCGTGCTGCAGTCCATGGGGTCACAAAGACTCAGACACAATTGGGTAAATGAACAGCAACTACAATATGTGTATAAATTTTAAGCCATATGTTGTATGTCTAATTATGTGTTGCTTTCTTAAGATTATCTAATTTAGCATTTATTTTTTATTACAGTGAATATATTTTTAAAATACTCAGTTCAGTTCAGTCGCTCAGTTGTGTTTGACTCTTTGTGGCCCCATGGATTGCAGCACGCCAGGCCTCCCTGTCCATCACCAACTCCCAGAGCTTACTCAAACTCATGTCCATTGAGTTGGGGTATTGATGCCATCCAACCATCTCATCCTCTGTTATCCCCTTCTCCTCCTCCCTTCAGTCTTTTCAGTATCAGTGTCTTTTCAGTTGAGTCAGTTCTTCGCATCAGGTGGCCAAAGTATTGGAGTTTCATCTTCAGCATCAGTCCTTCCAATGAATATTCAGGACTGATTTCCTTTAGGATTGACTGGTTTTATCTCCTTGCAGTCCAAGGGACTCTCAAGAGTCTTCTCCAACACCACAGTTCAAAAGCATCAATTCTTCAGCGCTCAGCTCTCTTTATAGTCGAACTCTCACATCCACACATGACTACTGGAAAAACCATAGCCTTGACTAGATGGACCTTTGTTGGCAAAGTAATGTCTCTGCTTTTTAATATGCTGTCTAGGTTGGTCACAAGTTTTCTTCCAAGGAATAAGCGTCTTTTAATTCCTTGGCTGCAGTCACCATCTGCAGTGATTTTGGAGCCCCCCAAAATATAGTCTGTCACTGTTTCCACTGTCTCCTCATCAGTTTGTCATGAAGTGAAAGGGACCAGATGCCATGATCTTTGTTTTCTGAATGTTGAGTTTTAAGCCAACTTTTTCACTCCCTCTTTCACTTTCATCAAGAGTTTCTTTAGTTCTTCTTATAAGGGTAGTATCATCTGCATATCTGAAATACTCATTATGCATAAAAATCTATCACATAATTTACCTATATTATTTAGTTTAATCTTTATGTTAACTCAGTGGGGTAGACAATATCACCTCTGTTTTATCATCGAGAACATTGAGGGACTGAGGAGAAAAATAACTTGCTAAAGAATAAAGACTTATATACTTGTAGAACTGGGATTTAAAATCATATCTGTTAGTTAAAGGACAATTACTGTACCTTGATAAGAATTTAGTATACATTTAGTTTATTTTCGGCTTTAGAAAAAAATTTATGTCACTTAAAACATTTGAGCATAGTGAAACAAAGACTTCTCAGCATTACAATTTTTTAGTTTCAAAATATACTTATTTTATTTCCAGAGGCATTATCTTCATAAGAAAACTGATTTATTTTTACAGAGTGAAAGTGGGTTTTTTTTACCTTTTTATAGAAAAAAATAATATTCTAGTAAGTTTCCTAAAAAATAAAAAAGAGAGCTAAATAAGATGCAGAACTGAAAAATAACTGAAAACAAAACAGCAAACAAAAAGTACATAAAACACCTTCTGTTGTACAAATCACTGAAGGTGTCTCTTTGGAAAAAGAGAATGCACATGTCATTCTTTGTTTTTCACTTTACTTCTTTACTCAGTGCAAGGCTAGGAATGTAAAAGACAAATAGGTTATAATTTATTCAGCCCACACGACAAGAACCACACTGTCCCTTTAATCTATTTTTTTCTGTTTATTATTGTATCCTGATTTTAAATCATATGTCTGATAACAAAATGATGAAAATAGTTTGGAAACATCAGCATAAACTCATTCATAGTGATTTTGATATATGAGAGAAAATCAGAAAATATACTTAACCCAATTATGGTTTTCCTTATAATTGTGATACTCTAATCTCAATTTTATATTAAAAGCTAATTAGGGATAAATGAAAAGTCACATGATTTAGCTTTAATGTAAACTAAAAATCCTTTCCTAACTTAACTGGTTCCCAAAATAGAGCAGGCTTTGAAACTTATGTAAGCAAATCCCATCAGCAGAGGGCAGAAAAGATGACGATCTCAAATGTGAAACAGGAGAATATAAAAAATATAACAGTTTATAGTTAAATAAGAGTATGTACATTTTAAGCCTTGGGTTTTTTCAGCCACCTATATCCTACACATATGAAAAATGTTGCTAGTAAGGTAGAAATTTCACAAAAAAATCACCAAAAAAACAACTATCACGGAACATATTTTCTCATTTCATGGAGGCAAAAATCTAGATAATCATTACATACACTGACCGTCTATGAGCTCAAGGACACCTGAAATATTCTTTAACTCCATAGGCAAGAAGACTGGTTTGACCTCTATAAGCACAAAAAGAACCTAAGGATGGCTATTTTTATAGTTTTTCTTTTGTGTCTTCTTTCTTAAATGTGTGAACTAGAGAAATTATATGAGTTTTAGACACACATCCTCAAAGGTAATGTGTAGTCTTACTGTCTCTTCTGTTCTGCACAGAAAAACCTAGTTGTTATTCTCCAGTGCCCTTTACATTTACTACAAATAATTTACTTTACAGGATGTCTCTGAATAAGTATAGAAGATATAAAATGATTAACTGGTCTCTCTTCAGATCCATCCCACCCATCTCAAGTAGGCCCTAAATGCTGCCCTGAGAATATATTGCTGTCTCATAGTCTATTTATTACTTGGTTCTTCTAGAAAATGTATACCATCTCTTCTCTCCCCATGTTAGTTAAATGCCTCCCACATTCTTTACTGCTTTAGGTGGTCACATTTTGTCTTTTACTGACATTCTCTTTTTATTTAGAAAAAATAACCCACTAATCTGTCAGCATCATTAATCACTTTCTCTTTCTTCTTATAATTAAAGATAAATCATCTCTCTTTTTACTAATGTCATTCTATCATATTGACATAACCCATATTCTTTGTCTGCTCATATCACTCTGGGAATTCAATTGCAAAATCAATCTTTCTCTTTCTCCCCTTCTGAAGTTGTTCCTTTTATGTTAAAACTCTCTCTCTCTCTCTCTCTCTCTCTCTCACACACACACACACACACACACATTGTGTTGATAATAATCTGAACATGGCTAAACTCAAAGGTCGATTCTTAGCCTTCATTTTACCTGAACACTAGATTACCAATTTTTTTTTTCAGCGATTTTTTTTTTTCCTAGTTTGACTTGTATTCTTAGCTCAGCTGGTAAAAAATCCACCTGCAATTCAGGAGACCCCAGTTCAATTCCTGGGTTGGAATGATCCCTTGGAGGAAGGCATGGCCACCCACTCCAGTATTCTTGCCTGGAGATTCTCCATGGGCAGGGGAGCCTGGCAGGCTACAGTCTATAGGGTTGCAAAGAGTTGGACATGACTGAGCGACTAAGCACAGCTTAACATAAATGGATATGGTTTTCATGACACATTCTATCCTTTGATGTTACTAAAATGTGACATCATAAACTATGTAATTCAAAATATGCCTTTTGGGGAAAATCTGTTCAGTTTAGGAAAGAAAATTGAGGAGGGTTGAAGCCAGAGGGAGCATGACTTTCTGATCCCAGCATACAGAGAAGCAGCAATATATAAAAATAAAAATAAAGGAAGAAAGGATGGAAGGAATAAAAGGGAAAGGGAGAGAAGGAGAGAAAGGAGAGAGGAAAGTTGAGAAAAGGAAATAATGAGAGCTGCTAATTATTAGGGCATTTCCCGATACTCTAATTTATTCTACAGCATAAACCAGAAATCTACTTTTATCATGGTAGAGGGTGTTTAGTGATGGGAAATATGGGCTTTCATCTCACTAAGTCACAATATACAATTCTAAGTTTTGAAGCAACAACACCGTTTAGTTATCAACATCTGTATCAAGGTGTTCACCAGTCTTGGTGACATATTTGTAAACAGTGACATGGCACACGGCAGAGATGAGTTCAGCTAAAGAAAGAGATGTGGATCACAGAACATGAGACACTCCACAAAAGACCCCAGACCTTACTCAGTAAGATTTTGTAGAGTCGTGGTTGTTCTATCATCTGTCCTGTAAGATCTAGGAAATTTTGGTAATTGTATTAATGTTTATACTCTCCACCCTGTACTAGGAAGAGGCGTGGGTGAAGCTAAATTGCAAACATTAAGAGAGATCTTAAAACAAATAACACAGATAGGAATGCTTTTTGTTGCTGTTAAAAGCATTTTTCAGAATGCTTCCTAAATTATGCATGTAGGGAACTGTGAATTGGCATCTCGTAGTTTGGATTATTTAATCAGTGTATATGATTTCTTAGTGAACACGTGTAACCATTATCTGGTAGCATCTAAAATCAGAGCAATAATCTTTAATGATTTCCATTTTGAATAAAGATTTATTATAACTTTAAAAAGTAAAAGTATTAGTCACTCAGTCGTGACTGACTTTTTGCGGCCCCATGGACTGTATTACAACTTGCTAACCTATTACAGATGGGTTATGTTTAGCTTCAATAATGAGACAGTGCATTTCCATTTCTAAGGAGATTTTTAATAAGTTATAATGAAGCAGGTCATAATTTTAAAATGTAAAGATAAAGGTAGTCTTTTGCATGTGTATGGGATGTTATAATCATCATAATTATTTCCTTTTGTTATTTTTATCAGTGTAGCACTTTTATCATTGTGACAAATTATTAGCTACCAAGCATAGATTTGATTAACTTGTTCTGTCTTTAGCAAAAATGGAGTATGACGATCTCAGTAATCTAGGGTACATTATAAAGTAACTGTAGTAGTTACAGAGACAAAAAAAAGCAAATTAATTAGCTAAGGTAAGTATTAGCTTCATAAACTATACTTTCCTTAAGCGTCTTTGAGATTAGTTTATATTATTAGCTGCTTTCTTACTTCTATTACCTTCTCTTCTAAAAACATTGATAGTTATGTAAAAAATATTATCGTTTATGGGTTTTGGTCCATATTTTTATATAACTGTTACTTAAGTTCTAATATAAACTAACTTTTATCATGTAGGAAATAACTGCATACAATTCACATTCTGTCCCTATTAATTTCCTTTAATTGAATAAATTAAAATTAAAGAAAAATGATTTTGTGTTGAGACTGAGTGATACCTTTTTGCATTCCAACATGGTCTTTCAAAAATAAGGTAATCAAAAACAATGTAAAAACATTCTTTAAAAAAGTTAATTTGTATAAACAGAATCCTAATAGGTTTTATTTGCCTCATGTTTATGGAAGGAATATTGAAAATGCATAAGATTTTCCATATACAGAAATATATTTGAAACATGCCAGGCAATTGTCACTACCTTTTAGAATAAATAGAAATGTACAATAAATACCTCATTGGGAAATGAAAGATAAGAAAGTTTTAAAAATTAAGAAATTGGTATACTCCAGACAAAATGCATACCTCTATATTTTCTCAGTATGCCCTTGTGTATATTATATAGAAATCTATTGTATATTTATAATATTTACAGTAATCTTGTTGAAATTACTTCTAAAACTTGCTAGGGAAAGATTCTTTGCTGATGCTTTGAAATTTAATCATAAATGTCTGCAATATACTCAGATAGAATATTCCAGTAATGCACTGTGAAAATTGTGGCATACCATTTTTTAGATCTTGTTATCTCTGATTCATAAAATGTGACATTTCTTACACCATTTGCAAGGCAGTTAATTTATCCAGCAAATCTCATGATAGTCTCTACACTTGAAAAGCTTTACTATTCAGTAATAAACACTGTTTTTGTAGAAAAAGAAATGATGTAGTTATATAATGTGATAAGTATTAGATTGTGTTATAAACTGTACAGTAACACTGCTCTAGAATGCTGAAATATCAGTTTCCAGATCAACAAGGTGCAAAATAACTACAATAAAATGTTAACTGTGAACTTGGCATGGTATTTTTTATGTAGCTGCAACAAAGTTCTAGTGAGGAAATCTAAACTTTTCATTGTGTATACTTCTCAGAATAGTGTCTTTGTAGACAATTTTGACGTTAGCAATAATAATATTATGTAAGCAAGCTATATGTGAAATGTTTGTCTATAGTTTTTACTCTTATTAGAGATAAATCAAAATACAGTAATACTCATTTGTGAAAAAAAGTGCTGTTTCTAAAGCTTAAGTGTTCTTCCCTCAGCAGATCTAAAATGTAAGGGAACACAGTGACATAACTTTTTAGTATATTTTATGAAGTAAGTTTTCAGAAGATTCTAATGTAACTCATATTTGGAATAATCATAAGAGAGTCTGTAGGAAGACAACAAATGTGAAAAAATTAACTGTCAATGATAAAATAAAAATATATATCATATTATATAGTTGTTTAATTGTACAGTTAAAATTTGACTATTCTAAAAAGAAAATTATTTCAAAACATTACTTTTGACATTTTACATTGAAAAGAATAGTCATAAATAAAACCATAGTATAATTAGGTTTCATAACATCTTTAATGGTCCAATTTCTCTAAAAATAATAGATTTATACAATTTGGAAATGTCCTTCAGTTGTAAAGACAGATCTGTAAGCTGGAAACATTATGAGTAGTGACTGTGTTTAAAAATATATATGAATACAAAAATTCTACCACATGTCCTTCAGTTACTGAATGGATAAATAAACTGAATAAAGTATGATACATCTAGACAATAGAATATTATTCAGGACTGCAAGGAAGTGAGATATCAAGCAATAAAAAGACATACACAAATTTAAATGCTTATTACTAATTGAAGGAAGTCAATCTGAGAAGCCTGCTTATTCTGAAAAAGGAAAATGGAGACAGTATAAACATCAATGGTTGCAAAGAATTGAGTGAAGTGTGGGAGATAAATAGCTGGTGTATGTAGAATGTTTATGGCAGTAACAATACTGTATATGATACCATAATGGTGGTATGTTTAGTTGTTCAGCTGTGTCTGACTCCTTTATGACCCCATGGACTGTAGCCCACCAGGCTCCTCTGTCCATTGGATTTCCCAGGCAAGAATACTGGAGTGGATTGTCATTTCCTTCTCCAAGGAGTCTTCCCAACCCAGGGATCGAATCTGCGTGTCCTGCATTGGCAAGTGGACTGTTTACCACTGAGCCACCAGGAAAGCCCATAATGGTGAATACATTTGTCCAAATCAATAGAATATACAACACCAAGAGTGAACCCTAATTAAAATTATGGCCTTTGGATGCTTATGTTGTGTTTATGTAGGTTCATTGATTATAGCAAATACATCAATACCACTGTAGTGATGGATACTGATAACAGAGGAAGCTATGCATGTGTGGGGTAAGAATTATAAGGGAGATCTCTATACCTGCCCCTCAATTTTGCTGTAAACTTAAAAATACTCTAAAAATTTTAAAGTAAATTTTTTAAAAATCTATAAAATCATTGATATAAATCACAGAATGAATGTAGCATCTTGAGCAAACAATGTTGTATTCCCATTCACCAGTTAAAATCATGGAAGCAACCTAGATGCCCATCAGCAGATGAATGGATAAGGAAGCTATGGTACATATACACAATGGAAAATTACTCAGCCATTAAAAAGAATTCATTTGAATCAGTTCTAATGAGATGGATGAAACTGGAGCCCATTATACAGAGTGAAGTAAGCCAGAAAGATAAAGACCAATACAGTATACTAATGCATATATATGGAATTTAGAAAGATGGTAACGATGACCCTATATGCAAAACAGAAAAAGAGACACAGATGTACAGAACAGACTTTTGGACTCTGTGGGAGAAGGCGAGGGTGGGATGTTCTGAGAAAATAGCATTGAAACAAGTATACTATCAAGGGTGAAACAGATCACCAGCCCAGGTTGGATGCACAAGACAAGTGCTCAGGGCTGGTGCACTGAGAAGACCCAGAGGGATTGGGTGGAGAGGGAGGTGGGAGGGGGGTTCGGGATGGGGAACACATGTAAATCCATGGCTGATTCATGTCAATGTGTGGCAGAAACCACTGCAATATTGTAAAGTAATTAGCCTCCAACTAATAAAAATAAATTGAAAAAAAAATCACTATGAAGCATGCAAGCACTGTAGACCCCCTGTAACTTTTATAATGCTTACATTTTTTATAAATCACCTGCTACTATTCCTTGGAAACTTTCTTTATGCACAACATTTTCTTAAATATCAAGGAGACTTCTAATGATGGCTTATGGAACAAAAAACTTTATGCAGCATGCATGATGCCATACTATTGGCAACTCAAAAAAAAAAAGAATCAAAAACAAGGATTGTGGTATTTATTTATGAAAGATAATGAATGACATAATTACTAAAATTCCAGTAGCACCCACTTTGAACGAAAAATGAAAAGTTAAAAAAGAGAAAAATAGTAATTCCCAAGGGGCTGTTTGTAGTAAGAATGTGCAACAGTGATGAGTGTTAGTGTTTGGAAAATACCTCTAACAATGATGAATGGAGGAAGGGCATAATGAGGAAGTAGGAAAAACGAGTAGGGAGAGAAAGAGAAAAAGGTGACAGTGGAGGAAGATGGAAAACTAGGCAACAGATGAGATGTTTTTTATCAGCAGCATTGCTTGAAAGGGGCAAAATGAAATATTTTGAGAGGAATCTTACAGATTTGTTCATTCAACCATAAACTCACAACTTTCTGCTTTAAAAGAATATTTAGCACCAGATGTGACTTTTTTCTTACTATAATACTGTTTTAGGGAAGTCCAATTTTTATAGAATGCATTTTGAGGCTTTTTTGATATTTTTGCTTGAAGTACAATACATTCCCAGGTGCACCTTGGAACAAACTAACCTAACTTCAAGTTAGTGTTACCCTAACTTGAAATCCTCTCCTTATCTGACTGTGCTGCAATTAGTAAATATCTTGTTTACAAGGCTGCTATTGATCAGACTTATGCACTAAAATTATGGGAAAGTCGTAAAGCACAATTGTGATTTTGGAGAGAATCTGATATGTGTGATGGATATGCTGCAATGAGAATGAAATTTTGATACTTCCAGTAAAGTCTACTAAACTCATAAAGTAGAACACATGAGAATGAACTTGCAATCTATAAATTTACTTTTAGGCCAACTTCCATAAACATCTCCTGTGTTAATAAATTTGAGGTCTTTCTGGATATATGAAATTGAAATTATTCCGTGTTTTACAGTAGTCTACCAAAGGGCCCTCTCCTCTGAGGAATTAGAGTTTTTCTGTGGGACTGAAATCTAACATCCTTTAGAAATGCTAGTATTAATTGTTTGCCAATAGAAACAAGGGAAATTAAAGAGTCACCTGGAATACTGTGCCAAAGACTACAACATGAGATATCTATGTAGGGATACTCAAATATTTTGGCCAAGAGACACTGATTTGTAGAATTAATTCTGACAAGATAACTAGACTAGAGATGACATACCAGACATATACAGTCTCCTCAGACTTTCATGCATTTGAATTTTATCCCAGTAAGCTAAGTAAAAAAGTAAATAAATAAGACATAAGTTTTGTCACGATTCTGTCTAGGGATGGTAGCCTAGAAGAAAGAAAGTCTTAGAACATAGCACCACCTCAGTCACTAGCAGTTCCTGGGACACTCTATGTGAGAACAGTGGTGAGCAAGGAAAGTCATTTTAAGAGATCAATTCCTAGGCTGAAAAAATAAGACTGTTTCCTCTTCTCCCTTCAATGACACCTCAATCCCTTCTGCAGTAGGCCTTTTAAGTAGGGCTGGCCATTTTATTTTTGTCATTGTTAAAGTCCACATTATAAATATTTTAAGTTGTCTTTAGTTTCACTACTTCATATTGGTAGCTTGAAATAAATACATAGACAAATGAGCATTCGTTCCCAAACCTTAAAAAATGAGCTGTAAAATTAATTTAGCCGTTGCGTTATTTTTCTATCCCTGCTCTAAGTTATAGGTTGCAAATCTTTGCATGTCTGTGTAAGCAGGGATATATCATGAAATGCTAATTTGATTATTTTCAATATACTTCCATTCCTATCTTTCCTAGGATGTATGCCAAAGGATTATTTTTCTCTTTCCAGTCTGAATGAAACAAACACACACAAAAAAATATTTAAAGAAAACTACAAAGGTAAGCTCTTTATATGGATTTTCCAAAAATGTCAAGTAGGATAATAATTTTTCCTTAAAAACTGAGAAGAGATTGGTCCAGAAAGATGAATGAGAAGGAGCAAGTTACTTCTCTAATGGAAGACTAGTCTTAAGAAGCAAGGTGTCTGATGAGCAAGAACTTTCCATTTCAGATTATCAAAAATTCTAATAAAGGACTGTCCTTGAGCAAGGACTGCTCCTACCTTCTATTAAAAAAGAAAAAAAAAATTGGGAAATCTATGCTAGAGGATATGAAGCTCAGATTTATAGTACCTTCTATGGTACAAGAATCTCAGCAAAGTGTAAAACCACTAGGTAAAATTGTCTATAAGCAAATGAAATTCTCACAGAAAGGAAGCATTTATGGCTAATGTTAAGAGCACAATTAAAAGAAAAAAACTATAAGGAAATAATGTAAATTAGGTAGTCCTAGATGATAAAATTTAAAAAGATACAAAGAATTTTTGAGCACTGAGAATCCAGAAAATCTATAAAATATTATAAAGAGAAGGAAGTAACAGATGTAAGGACTAAGCAAAGAGAGTAGAGAGATTTTTAACCAAGAACAAAAGCAAAATAATGGAAATAAATTTTGATGGTTAATATATGTGTCAACTTGGCTAGACCACAGTAACCAGATATTTGGTCAATCAACCATCTGGATTGCCTGTGAATGTGTATTTTAGATTAATGTTTAAATTAGTAGACTTTGAGTAATGCTGATTGAAGGCCTTCAAAGAAAATACTGAGATCTCCTCAGTATGCCTCCAGACTGTCTTTGAACTTGAATAGCACAGCGTAAGTTCTTCTCTGTGTGTTTCTGCCCTGCAGATTGCACTCTTGCTAGTTCCTATAATTGTATAATCAACTTTCTCTCTGTCTGTATCTTCTCCTATATCAATTTTTCTACTCCTATATCTTTAGAGAACCCTGAATAATACAAATATCATGCACCTGTTATAATTTTAAGCAATGAAAAGGATTATTGTTGTTCAGTCACTAAGTCATGTCCAGCTCTCTGTGACCCCATGAACTGGGCCATGGAAAAGGATTATAGTGGGTTGAATGTTATCTCCAGAAGTTATGTCCACATTCCAATTCACAGAACCTGTCACCGTTATATTATCTAGGAAAAAGGTTTCAGAATTTTTTTTTTTTTTCCAATTTAGTTATGTAAAGCCTCTAACTGAGTTCATCCTAGATTACTAAGAGGGCCCAACCCAATGACAAGTCTTTATAAGAATAAGACAGGAAGAGCCTTGACAGATAAAAGAAAAGACATTGATGTAAAGATGAAAGCAAAATTGGAGTGATGTGGCCTTAAGTTAAAGAAGGTCAGTTATCACCAGAAGCTATATGCAATGCTGTTGTTTCTTTGCTAAGACATGTCCTGCTTTTTGTGACCCTAGGGACAGTGGCCCAGCAGGCTCCTCTGTCCATGGGACTCTCCAGGCAGGAATACTGGGGTAGCTTGCCATTTTCTTCTCCAGGGTATCTTCCCAACCCAGATATTGAACCTGCATCTCCTGCATTGGCAAGCATTGGTGGATTCTTTACCACTGAGCCACCAGGGAAGCCTATACGCATTTCTACCAAACCCAAGTTCAGATGCTCACTGCTTGAAAGGCAATTTGTGAGACACCAATGTTGATAGTAAAGGAAAGATTGCTTTACTTCAGAGGTAGGAAACTGGAGGAGAAGGTGGACTTCTGTCTGAGAACCAACTCCCAATTGCTACTCAGGGGAGAGAAACTTTTAAAGGGGAGTTTCAGAGTTGTATAGGCAGACGGAGGGAGCAAAATGGCACAGTCAGCTCTGACCGTCATTTCAAAATCAGTAACGTGGTGGTCTGACCAGTGTCATCTTGGTAGTTTTAAATACACTTAATCTTGAGTTCCAGAGTTTGCTCCAATTTCTTTGAGGCCAGTTCTTGGAATTGTGTGAAGTGGAGCAGCTTATTTCATGGCTTCAATTTGATCATCATGTAATCATCTTTTTCTACCTGCTGGGGACTTCAGTATCTGTAAAATAGCTTACAGGATATGACTCAGTATATTACTTATGGACCTTGAGGAATGACTAAAAATCCCCTTTTCTTTGCTTAGTGACTAAACTATTATATTCTGTCTTATGTAAAGGCTTGGAGTGTAAAGTATAAGTTCTAAGGCCAAGGTGGTGCTTACAGCATGAAGTAGATTCTCCCCTAGAATCTAAGACAGACAATCCCAAAATAGGTAGACTAGATGTGTTTTCTAGACATTTTCATTCTTCTCAGACTCCAGTGATTTAGGATTTTATATTATAATTTTTTTCCTGAGAGTATAGTCCTGCCCACACCTTGATCAGACTTCTGGACTCCAAAACTGTGAAAGAATAAATTTATTCAGGAATTTCTGTTTCTTAAGCCACTGAGTTTGTGGTAATTTGATATGGCAGCCCCAGAAAACTAATACAAGTTTATAGCACATTTTCCAAAATTTAACAGAAATTCTAAAAGAGAGAATTAAAAAAATCATGAAAATTATTTTTGAGACTTTTTCAAATTGACCAAAGACAAATTGAAGAAGTGCAAGTCCTGAGCAGGAAAAGCAAAAATTAATCCCATTTCTAAATTGGGAAAACTAGATATCACCAAAATTGTCAGACATACTAAAAATAATAACCACTGTAAATTAGCAACATGCTTCTAAATAAATGGTAGATCACAGAGAAAATTATAAGGGATGTTAAAAAATATTCTGAGTAGATATATAAGGAAAATAAGACATATCAAAATCTGTGGAACATAGATCAAAAGTCACTCAGTGGAAAATTTGCAACTTTAAAAAATGCTTTTGTTAGAAAGAAAGAAAAATCTGAGATCAAAGATGTAAACTTTTAAATTAGAAAGATAGGGGGAAATAGCAAAATAAATCAAAGCAAATAAAAAGAAGAAAAAAATAAAATATTGAAACATCAGTGATAGAAAACAAATGGTAGAGAAAATTTAGTAATCCAAATGCTGGCTTTTGGAATGTTCCAAACAATGAAAAGTTTTAGAGTAATCAAGGAAACAGAGAGAATATACATATCAAAACCAGGCATGAAAGGAGAAAAGATTTTCTACAGATTCTTCAGATAGAGAAAGAAAATGTCACAAGAATATTCTGAATAGTGTTGTGACAGTAAATTAGTTTATATGACATGGATAAATTTCTTGAAAATTAAAACTGACCAAAACTAGTACGTGATTAATACAAATCTAAAGAGGCTTATATCTGTAAAATACACTGAATTTATTCTCAAAATCTTCCCACAAAGAAATTCAAGATACTAATGATTTTATTGGTAAATTCTAATTTAAATCACTCAGTTAAAGAAGAAATAATAACAATCTTACTTTTACAACATAGAAGAGGAAAATATTCCTAAGCTCCTTCATGAGTTCAGAATTTAAAAATTTATAAATTCAGTAAGTTATAAAGATTACTTTATAAAATCGCTGTTAAAAACCTAAGCAAAATTATGAAATAATATATAAGAACAAAACTTAACAAAATATTAGTCAGTACAATCTAGCAATAAATTAAATGAATATCAGTGATGACATAAAATTAATACATAAAATAATGACCAATATGGTTCTATTCCAAAAATTCAAGGGTGATTTAACACTTGAAAAATCGATCTACATAATTCATAGAATGAAAGAGAAAAAATGTATGTGATTGGCCAAAAAGTTTGTTGGGGTTTTCATAAGATGTTACGGAAAAAACAAAATGAACTTTTTTTCCAACCGAATAATTATTTTCATGGATGCAAAGAAAAATGAAAAAGCTCAACATTCAATATTATGACAAAAACTCTCAGTAAATTTTGCAATAGAAGACAGTTTCCTCTAACAGAAATCTATGAAAAAAAAAAGAGGGGGGAAGAGAAGAAAACAGAAAATAAAAGTCTACAGCTAATAACATACTTAATTAGTAGTAAAAATATTGAAAGATTTACCCTTAGAATTAAGAAAAACACCCGGATTTCTGTTGTTCCCATTTCTACACAGTATTAGATACCTTCCAATTCAGGGGGCTCTGGTTAGATCTCTGGTTGGGGGACTAAGATCCCACTTGCCATGCAGCATGGCAAAAAACAAAAACCAAACAAAACACAGATTTAAGACAGGAAATACATTCTCTCTCTCTCTCTTTCTCTCTGTGTGTATATATATATATATATAAACATTTGAAAGTGAAAGTGAAAAGTGAATGAGTATGTTAGTCACTCAGTCATGTCAGATCCTTTTTGACTCCATGGACTTTATATATATATATATATATAAACATTTGAAAGTGAAAGCGAAAAGTGAATGAGTATGTTAGTCACTCAGTCATGTCAGATCCTTTTTGACTCCATGGACTTTAACCCATCCGGTTCCTCTGTCCTTGAAATTCTCCAGGCAAGAATACTAGAGTGAGTACCATTCCCTTCTTCAAGGGATCTTCCTGACCCAGGGATTGAACCCAAGTCTCTTGCATTGCAGGCCGATTCTTTATCATCTGAGCCACCAAGGAAGCCATTTGAAAAGGAGGAAATAAAACTGTTTTTATTCCCAAGGGACATGATTATTTACAGAGAAAATCCTAAGGGATCTATAAAACAACTAGAACATTATATGAATTTAGTAAATTTTTTACTAAAAAATTTAAGGGGTTCCACACAAAAGCTAATTCCAATTTTTATATACATTTGGTAAACACATAGAAATTAAATTTAAAAGAAAAATTTTATTTACAATAATGTCTGTTACAGTATCACCCAGCCCTTTGCTGGGACTGTGGCTTAGAGCGCCACCTCCTCCCCTTTATAAGGCCAGAAGTCAAGACACACCACATCACAGCAGCATTTATTAAAACACAAAAAAAGGTACATGCTTACTTTTCACTCAGGCGTAAGCAAAGCAAGGTCATTCCTGAGAAAGAGGCGTGACCCGTGAGCAAAAACAGCCTCAGAGGGAGGTGATGGGGACAGCTTGAGGCCAGCAGGAAAAGTATATATAGTGTAAGGGCTGTGCTGGGCCCACCCCGGGAGTGCAGCGGAGCATATATTGGCTGTTATTAGCCTGACAGATACTTAACAGTTCAGCCAAAAGTTGTTTTCCGGGCATCACTTAATTATGTTCATCCACAACATCAAAAGGTAATAAGAATAAATACAACAGGAGATATATATATATATATGTATGTATAATGGTACACTGAAATCTATAGAATTTTGCTAAGCAGAATTTTAAAAGATTTAAATAAAAAAAGAAAATAAATATGAATATGAGTAAACTCTTAAGATGACAGCTCTCCAAGTTTGTTCTATAGATTGAGCTGAAATGTATTATAATTTTATTTGTTGGCTTTGTTGTGGAAATTGATAAAGAAATTATAAACTTTATAAAGAAATGAAAAAGATCTAGATTATTCAGTGCAACTCGATAAAGAACAAAGTTGCATCATCAGTACCTGATTATAAAGTTATGATAATCAAGACAGGGAAGTACTTGTATAAGAATAAAAAGAAATAGATCATTATAATAGAGTGAAGAAGTAGACCCAGGCTTATGCAATCATTTAATTTTTATATTGAGATGAAACCAGAGAGAAAATTGTTTTTAAACAAAAATTATTAAAAATTAACGTTACTCAAAGACGTGCCTTGATTAGAAATATTTCTTGAACTTAATGCATGATTTATTTGTATTTATATGCAAATTAGTATGATTTAAAAATCTTCAAAAATAGCATAAACATATTAGAATCATTTTATATTTTCTCAACTCCTTGCCAGCTTTCTATCTGACTTTCTTTTTTTTTATTTTATAAATTATAGTAATTTTTATCTCATTGCTAAAATTTAAAAAATATGTTTTCAGGGTTATAGCTCAGATGTCTAGAACTTTTTAAAGTAATAACTTGTTTATAGCATTTAGAGCTAACTTTATTTATTGTAGGGAACTTTTGAATTCCCTTATTTAGATTTATTTCTTTGTAAGCAAATAGATCTTTTAAATTTCAGAGACTATCATCTAAATCACTTTTTTCCCCTCGAGAAATAAGCAAAAATATAACTATTTATTTGCAAATATTTTGTATTCACACAATAGAGGAAATACTAAACTTTCAAACAACCAAAGCAGTCTTATAATAGCTTATAAATGAGTTTTCCCTACTTCATTATGTGATGTTTTCTCAATACATGGGAAAACAGTTATTAACTCTAAACTCTAAACAGAGTTCAGAGTTATTGTGGGTTGCATTAGGATTGACTTTAATATTTATTATCACCTGTGGTCAACATATGAAGATCTTCACTATAGACTTGCTCTCCTTTGTGTACATTTTATGAAAATTCCCTGATATTTTCTGAAGAGCAAGGAAAAACTTCATTTCTTAGAACTCATGTCAGGATCTTATGGAGGCATAAAGCTACAGATAGGTCTTCTCAGGTGAGTCAGTGGTAAAGACTTCAGCTGCCAATGCAAGAGACTCAGGAGTTGTGAGTTTGATCCCTGGGTCCAGAAGATCCCCTGGAACAGGAAATGGCAACCCACCCCAGTATTCTTGCCAGGAGAATCCCATGCACAGAGGAGCCTGGTGGGATATAGCCCATAGGGTTGTAAAAAGTTGGACACAACTGAGCCACTGAAGAGCCAAGCTACAGGCAAGCCAGAAACCATCAGTTCCCATCCTATCTGCATCCACATCTCAACATTTATGTCTACCATACAATCATTGTAAAAAGCAATTAGAATTCTTTGTGGTTACTCCAATATCAGTATTGGTTTATACTTTATATTTCCATAGTACACACAAATGGTAAATGTCCATGTCCAATGAACTCCTTATGTTTAAAAATTGTTTCCATAGATACAAAAGAAAGCTAAAAATAGGGCTAAGTACTTTCCTCTTATAAGCAGATTTTTAAAAATTTTAATTTACAACATCAGGTGGAAAAGATCAACAAAACTGAATGCAAAGTATAAGATAAAAAGTGCTGGTTATTTTAAATAATTGGTAAAAATATAAAATAATTCTCTAGTGTTCCAGATGCTTGGAGATATGAGAATCTTCAAGAAAAACAACATATATAAAGATAATCAGGTTTCCTGACTTCCACTACTTCAAATATTGGTATCTTCTACTATCTGATACAAACCAAGTGACCATTTGAAAAAAGTTAGTTTTGTCAATGTTATTCTCTGCAGTTGAGGTGAAGAGAAATAAACTAGATGTGTGCAGCTAGAAATATTAATTTGCCATTAATGAGTTGAATAAAATTGAAGGAGAAGCTGTTTGACACAGGCTAGCATTGTATCAGAATTTAAAGGGATTTAAGCTGAGATGCTTAGTAGACATCCAAATGCAGATTCTAGTCAGCACTTTGATAAATGAGTCTTTTGTTCAGAGGAAAAATTTAGTGAAAATATAAAGTGAAGAACTGGTAAATTAATGGATGGTGTTTAAAGCCTTGAGATTGGATAAGATAGAAAAAGGAGACATCCTGGAACTGTGCTCAAAGGTACCTTAATATCTTGAGGTTATCGATACAAGGAGAACCTAGTGAAGGGAACAGAAGTAACCAATGGAGTGGAGAAATACCACATAATGTCCTGGAAACTAGGAAAAAACATTTAGTTCAGAAAGGAAAGAATGATTAAATACTGCATCAGATACTACTCATAGGTGAAATTATACAGGGGGCAAGAATTAACTATGAGTTGTAATAATTTCCAAGTGATTGTTACCTTTGATAAGATTTCATTTAATGGACTTCTTTGTACAAATAACTTATTGTAGTGATTTCAGAGAGAAAAAGAACAAAATAAAAAAATATTTATGGACTTCTCTTTCAAAGCTTTTCTTGTAAAGAAATAGAATTAGCTTAACTGCTAAAGGATATTGACGTGCTTTTATTTATTTATGAGGTAAATAAGTTATAGCTTAATGAGGTTGTAGACAATGAGGAAAATGCTGAAACAATGTCCATGCAGTTTTCATCACAATTCCCATAGGATCATCCATTCACTAATCTCAGCAATTTGGTTATAGTACTCTTTTGCAAGTGTAAATTTTGAAAAATTTTGAAGGTTATGAAGCTGGCCCTGGCAGAAATAAAAAATTTCACCAAAATAATGCAAAATGGACACATGATAGAGCTGAGAGGATAGCAACAAAGTACCAATGGATTAGAAAATCTAAAAAGATATTTCTCTGTGTAAGTGCATGTCTGTGCCTGTGTGCATGCATGTGTGTATGAGTGAGTGAGACCAAAGAATATAAGTATGATTACTATATAAAATCAAAATAATGATTATAAATAAATGTCATCTGTACAAATGGATATACAGTTAGGTATAAGCAAAATTATATCATTGCCTTGCAAAATATGTTTTTAAAAAACTCCCGTAAGATTGAAAATATTTTCAGATTTTAAATGTTTACAAAAGTATTAGGTGAGCAATTTCATCAAATTATTTTTAATACACATTTTCCTGATTAGAGAAGTTCTGCATCTTTTTTATGGCTTGTAATATTTAAGAGTTACTTACAAACTTTAAGAGTTCCAGATATCTTTGTCAGTTATATGGGTTATAAATGCCTTATTTTCCCCCACAGTGTGACTTGTCTTTAAACTTTGTTAAAACTCTTATAAAATTATTTATTTTAGTGTGGTCAAACTGAAAAAAAAAACAAAACACAGCTTTCGCTATAAGAACCTTTCTCAGCAAAGTGATATCTCTGCTTTTTAATATACTGTCTAGGTTTGTCATAGCTTTCCTTTCAAAGAGCAAATCTCTTTTAATTTCATGGCTGCCGTCATCATCCACAGTGATTTGAGACCCCAAGAAAATAAAATCTGTCACTGTTTACATTTTTCCCCATCTATTTTCAATAAATATTTTCTAAAGTAAATCTGTCCTGAATATTCATTGGAGAGACTGATGCTGAAGCTGAAACTCCAATACTTTGGCCACCTGATGCGAAGAACTGACTCATTTAAAAAGACCCTGATGCTGGGAAAGATTGAAGGTGGGAGGAGAAGGGGACGACAGAGAATGAGACGGTTGAATGGCATCACCAACCCAATGGACATGAGTTTGAGTAAACTCTGGGAGTTGGTGATGGACAGGGAGGGCTGGCGTGCTGCAGTCCACGAGGTTGCAAAGAGTTGGACACAACTGAGCAACTGAAATAATTTGTCATGAAGTGATGGGACCAGATGCCATAATGTTAGTATTTTGAATGCTGAGTTTTAAGCCAAACTTTTCACTTTCTTTCACCCTCATCAACAGGCTTCTTGGTTCCTCTTTACTTTTTGCTGTTACAGTGGTATCATCTGCATATCTAAGGTTGTTGATATTTCTCCTGGCAACCGTGGTTCCAGCTTGTGATTCATTTAGACTGGCATTTCACATGATGTACTCTGCATATAAATTAAATAGACAGGATTGCAATTTACAGCCTTGATCTATACCTTTCCCAATTTTGAACCAGTCAGTTGTTCCATGTCCCATTCTAACTGTAGCTTCTTGACCTGTATACAGGTTTCTCAGGAGGCAGGTAAGGTGGTCTGATATTCCCATCCCTTTAGAATTTTCCACTGTTTGTTGTGATCCACACAGTCAAAGACTTTACTGTAGTCAATAAAGCAGAAATAGAGGTTTTTCTGAAAGGTCTGTATAATCAAAGTTCATATAGTCAAAGCTACAGTGTTTTCAGTAGTCATCTATGGATGTGAGAGTTGGACTGTAAAGAAACCCTCATGAGTGCCGAAGAATTGATGCTTTTACATTGTGGTTTTGGGGAACACCCTGGAGAGTCCTTTGGACAGCAAGGAGATCAAGTCAGTCAATTCTAAAAGAAATCAGTCCTGAATATTCATTAGAATGCCTGATGCTGAAGCTGAAGCTCCAATACTTTGGCCACCGGATGTGAAGAATTGACTCATTGGAAATGACCCTGATGCTGGGAGAGATTGAGAGCAGGAGAAGGGGATGACAGAGGATGAGATGGTTGGATGGCATCACCAACTCAATAGACATGAGTTAGAGCAAAGTGTGAGAGATAGTGAAGGGCGGGGAAACCTGCCGTCCTGCAGTTCATGGGGTTGCAAAGAGTCAGATGTAACTTAGCAACTGAACAGCAACTTTGTGCTTTATGTTTTTTGTCTTGCTAAGAAATAGCATGCTAACATGACTTCCTGAAGATATTCTAATCTACTTTTATAAATTGCTTAGCATTATGCTTTCCTCATATAAGTTTTTAATCTACTTTTGAATTAGTTTTTCTGGCACAGATAGTCAAAACAAATAGCTGACTTTCACATGGGTACTAATTTTTCTCTATATCATAAATATTTCCCATTTTGCATCAATTCTATTATTAAATTTCACACAAAGAAATGTTTTATTCACAGAGTGAGAAGAAATATTTAAATACAGTTTTATTTAAAAGGAGTTGTCTTTTCTACTACCAGCAGTAATGGGAATTAAGCACATGATAACCTTTTTTCGTGAAACTAAAGTCACAATCTCTTGGTATATACTAAAAAATGTCATACCTTTAGGTAATACTGTTTCTGAGTATCACAAAATAGTATTTCAGCACTCAGTAAAATGCATAAACAAAGCCATTTAAAGATACTTTCTCTGCTACATTTGGGTAAGTAAAGAAAATCTTTTCTCATAAATGAGCCTGTATTTCCTATTCTCTAGAGGTTTTCAAAAGGCCAACTGCCAATTTTACTTGAAAAAAATGACCTCTGTGTTCTTATTGTGAGATAAATCAACCTATGTAGCTCTTTAGTACAGCTTTTTATTGTTTAATATAATCAGTTCCAGTGGGTGAAAATTTTTTGCTTCTGGTAAATACATTTTAAACAATGGCACAGGCAAATTTTAGATATTTTAGACATTGCTGAGTAGAATGTGATTATTTCATATTCTGAGTCACAGAGGGAGTAAATAATGTCTTTAAAAAGGTCACAGATAGCTATTGCTAGGATTGGAATTCTGATTTTATCTACCAGACAGAACACTTTGATTATGGCATCATTCCAACTTTTACAGCAATCAATTCATTTAAGCAATTACAAACATATAATTTGATACATTGCTATTTTAAACACTTGAAATAAATGTGAATTTTATGAAAAAGACAGAATGTTGGAGATTGAATATTTCTCAAGGCAACAATAACTCACTTTTAGAACTTGGAAGAACTATTTCAAAGTAATCATGATTCACATAATAGCATTGCATGCATATAGAGAGAGCAAATTTGAAGCCAGTTCATCTAACATTATCTCACAAACATCCTAGTCATCACTCTGAGTGAGGATTATCTTTCTTGTATTAAAGTTCCAAATAATATCTTCAAAAATTAAAATAATTAGTTTTTTGGTCTACCATCTCAAACTGTATTCACAATTTAATAAATCATTAATTTTTTTATATTTAGAAACTTTTAACAATACTACATCTGCATTATAGTCTATCATTTATTTATTTTGATGCAGTGACCCTTCAGGATAAATGTAGTGTAATGTTACTTTAGTAATCAAAATTGTAAATATGGCAAACTAGAATAAGTTTTTATCTGGCAGTTTAATTGATGGTTTCAGTAGGAAGACTATAATAAAAAACAATATCAATTTAAATACTGGTGAGGCAGAAATTTTTCTAATAAATTAGAAATGTGGGTTGTAAAACATAAGGAAAATAGATTTCCATTCTTGTGATTCAATATTAATACCATCTTATATTGTCATAAAATCAAATTCTGATATGTGAATTTCTCTTTCCTATGATTGCCTTTAGTTTCAAAATCAGAAACTTTGTCACAAACTTTAGTAAGAACTCAAATTGACTCCTACTCCTTTTACCCGTATCTTCAGTCTTGTGAATACATATATACATATATTCACTTTCATGGATCACAGCCTTGTTTGTAGTAAAGGGGCTTGTGTAGCTCAGTGAAGCTATGAGCCCTGCTGTGCAGAGCCACCCCAGATGACTGGGTCATGGTGGAGAGTTCTGACAAAGCTCCAGTGGTCCCCTGGAAAAGGGATTGGCAAACTGCTCCAGTAAAGTTGCCCTGAGAATCCCATGAACTGCATAAAAAGGTAAAAAGATATGATACCAGCAGATGAATCCTCCAGGTTAGGAGGTGTCCACTATGCTGCAATTACTAATAGCTACAGAAAGAATGAAGCAACTTGGCCAAAGCAGAAATGGTGCTCAGTTGTGGATGAGTCTTGTTGTGGATGTAAAATGCAATGCTGTAGAGAACAATACTGCATAGGAACCTGGACGATTAAGTCCATGAATTAAGGCAAACTGGACATGGTCAAGCAGGAGATGGCAAGAGTGAAAATCGACATCGTAGGAATCAGTGAACTAAAATGGATGGAAATAAGAGAAGTTAAATCAGATGAACACTATATCTACAATTGTGGGCAAGAATCCTTTAGAAGAAGTGGAGTAGCACACATAGCAAAAAAAAAAAAAAGAAGTACTTGGGTGCAATCTCAAAAACAACAGATTGATCTTGGTTCATTACCAAGGCAAATGATTCAACATCACAGTAATCCAAGTCTGTGCCCCAACCACTGATGGCAAAGAAGCTGAAGTTGACAAGTTCTATGAAGACCTATAGGAGACACAGGATAGAACCCAGGTCTCCCACATTGCAGGCAGATTCTTTACCAGCCGAGCCACTAGGGAAGCCCAAGAATGCTGGAGTGTATAGCCTATCCCTTCTCCAGTGGATCTTCCTGATCCAGGAATTAAACTGGGGTCTCCTGCATTGCAGATGGTTTCTTTACCAATTGAGCTACCAGGGAAGCCTTGACACAGGATAAGCAGGTTTGAACCCTGGGTTGGGAAGATCTCCTGGAGGAGGGTATGGCAACCCACTCCAGTATTCTTGCCTGGAGAATTCAATGGACTAAGGAGGCTGGCAAGTTATAGTCCATAGGGGCCCAGAGTCAGACATGACTAAGGTGACTGAGCATGTGTACACATGAAGAACTGCAAGACCTTCTAGAATTAACACCCCCAAAAAACAATGTCCTTTTCATCAAAGTGAATTGGAATGCAAAAGGAGGAAGTCAACAGATACTTGGAGTAACAGGCAAGTATGACCTTGGCGTACAAATTGCAACAAGGCAAAGTCTAACAGAGTTTTGTCAAGAAAACACACTGGTCATAGCAAACAGCCTAATCCAACAATACAATAGATGACTCTACACATGGAAATCACCAAGTGGTCAAAACTGAAATGTGATTATATTCTCTGCAGCCAAAGATGGAGACATTATATACAGTCAGCAAAAACAAGACATGGAGCTGACTTTTGCTTATCATCTGCTCCTTATGATGAAATTCAGGCTTAAATTGAAAAAGTAGAAAAAATCACTAGGTCATTCAGGTATGACCTAAATCAAATCTTTTGTGATTATTCAGTGGAGGTAATGAATAGATTCAAAGGATTAGATCTGGTAGACCGAATGCCTGAAGAACTATGAATGGAGGTTCATACCATTGTGCAGGAGGCAGTGACCAAAACCATCCACAAGAAAAAGAAACGCAAAGTCAAAGTTGTCTGAGGAGACTTTACTAATAGCTGAGGAAAAAGAGAAGTGAAGAGCAAAGGAGAAAGACAAAGATATACGCAACTGAAGGCAGAGTTCCAGAGAATAGCAAGGAGAGATAAGAAGGCCTTCTTAAGTGAACAATGAAAGAAATAGACAAAAACGATAGAATGGGAAAGCTAGAGATCTCTTCAAAAAAATTGGAGACATCAAGGGAACGAATCAAAAGAGATTAAGAAGAGGTGGCAAGAATGTACAGAAGAACTATACAAGAAACGTATTAATGATCCAGATAACCACTATGGTGTCATCATTCACCTAAAGCCAGACATTCTGAAGTGTGAAGTCAAGTAGCCCTTAGGAAGCATTACTAGAAACAAAGCTAGTAGAAGTGATAGAATTCCAGCTGAGCTATTTAAAATCCTAAAAGATGATGCTGTTAAAGTGTTGCACTCAATTTGCCAGCAAATTTGGAAAACTCAACAGTGGCCACAGGACTTGAAAATGTTAGTTTTCATCCCAGTCCTGAAGAAGGGCAATGCTAAAGAATGTTCAAGCTACCACACAGTTGCACTCATTTCACATGCTAGTAAGATAGTGCTCAAAATCCTTCATGCTAGGCTTCACCAGTACGTGAACCAAGAAATTCCAGATATACCAGCTGGATTTAGAAAAGACAGAGGAACCAGAGATGAAATTTCCAACATTCATTGGATCATAGATAAAGCAAGGGAATTCCAGAAAAAAAAAATCTATGTCTGCTTCATTGACTGTGCAAAAGCTTTTGGTTGTATGAATGACAACAAACTGGAAAATTCGTAAAGAGATGGGAATAACAAACCACCTTATCTGTCTCCTGAGAAACCTGTATGCAGGTCAAGAAGCAACAATTAGAACTGGTCATGGAACAACTGGTTACAAATTGGAAAAGGAGTACAACAAGACTGTATTGTCACACTGTTTGTTTACTTTATATGCAGAGTACATCATGTGAAATGCCAGGCTGAATGAAACACAAGCTGGCATCAAGATTGCTGGGAGAGATGTCAATAACCTTACATAGGCAGATGATACCACTCTAATGACAGTGAATTGTAACTAAAGAGGCTCTTGTTGAGGGTAGAAGAGGATAGTAAAAAAAAAAAAAAAAGCTGGCTTGAAATTCAACATTCAAAAATCTAAGATCATGGCGTCCAGTCCCATCTCTTTATGGCCAATAGAAGGGGAAAAATTGGTAATGCTGACAGATTTTACCTTCTTGCCTTCCAAAATCAATGTGGATGGTGATTAAGTTAGTAAACTGACTTCAAATCCATGTTATATGTATACATGTAATGCTATTATGTCAGTCTCAATTACTTGGAAATATTGCTTTTGAACTTTAAAAATGGGATGCTATCATCTTGAGAAATAGTCCAGGTTCTTTTTAATAAAACTGTTCTTTTTAATAAAATTCACATTTATTTTAAAAAGTTCAAATAGCAAAACAACACATTATATAAACTGAAAATTATTTAAAATGAATGTGCATATTATCATTTTTTGGAAAATTACATAAATATTTACGTGCACATATGTCTAGATGATGTGTCATTCTTACCTGTATGACACTGTCTTTTTTTAATAGCCCTTGAGTTCAGCTCTGTGAAAAGACACGGATGCTGGAGGAGCCTGTGTTTTGATTCGTGACTGGTGTTGCCGCTTGCAGAGCTTGGTGCTGTGACTACCAATTAAGCCCCAGGTCAGCTCAGAGTCTGCGTTGAACAAAGCTCCCTCCTCTGTTTGTGGCTGATCCATGTAATGTTTTTGCTTGTTACAGCTTTGTTGGGTGCTGAAGTTCTGTTTGGAATACTTTGAAAACTTTCCTTTGCTTGATGACTTACATCCTTGTTTGGTTCAAAGAGATGATTGGTGCCTACTGTGTAAGCAGTCCATTCTTATCCACAGAATCAGAATGGCCAATACCCTTGAGTAAATTATTTTGATTGACCCTGTAGGTGCTTCAGAACATACTTGTATCAGAAGTCTTGACTCATATATGTACATGTCTGTTACAATGTCTCTTTTATTCACCTTCTACATTGTTCACTTTTTATGTAAATGTGAGGTCAGAAATTAGCTTTCTTATTTCACTTATCAGAATTGAAATTAATCCCAGCAATTGGAGTCTTCAGCACTACTAGTGATGGTTGAATCCAAATATTTCCTTAGGTAATAGGCAAATCACATTGTTCATCTTTACCTGGATTTACAATTTGTCAAATGGGTGAAGTAATAATGTTAATACTAAAGAAAACTTTTTAATGTGGCAGGCACAAAATTTTGACTCAATCCATCATATCTAAGGATTTAGTTCATTTTTAAGATGATTTCACAGTGTGATTATAGCTATGTAGTTGTATGTTTAAATGCATTCACTCCAAAAGTGAAAATTTTGATTTACAAAATGACTCTGAAAATGTTAACAGCAGGTGACTTTACCTGCTTACTACATTAGTAGCTATATTATTACTTAGCTATGTTTGGTTAGTGCATTTAGGATATTAGTTTGCAAAATTAAATTTGTATAAAGTATGAACATTTATTTGATCAAAATAGGCACTTACATCATTAATATTTAGAAATAATATGCCTTATATTAATTTAATTTGCATTATTTTGGCATAGTTAATTGATACATTAGGCAACATAGAAATTGTATTATTATAATAAGCTTTAATTTAGGATATATAGTGTATAATTCCTTAGGATCTTTTTATATGCATACATAAATGATATATGGACAGTGTCATATGCATAATGGCAATTCTTTAATTCTATAAATAATTGTAAAATTATACTGCAGTTGATTGCAACAGCCTAAGTTCACCAAGGTTTACATCAGGAATGTAAGATTTAATGAAGTGTAATGAGTTTACAAATATACTAAAATCTTATTTCTTGGTGTAGAAATAAACATTCCAGACTCATAAACACTATTGCAATTTCAGCTTTGTTGTAGTTGGAATGAAGTGAAGAACAACAAGGATAATTCAAAATGGTCAAACCTGATCAAAACATGTACTAAATGTCATATTATCCACTGCAGTGTCCTAAACACTGTGCAGAACAAGTATAGTCGATGCAATCTACAGTTTCTAGTTCATCCTTCATAGTTCAATAACCATAGCATATAGGAAAATGTGAGAATGCAGATATATAATCAATATTATCAATAAATGCATGCTCTTCTCTTTTGAATTCCCGGATATACCATTTGTAGGCTACTTGTTTACTGAGCTATTTTAATTAAATGGACTGATAGATATTATTGAAGTCTGTGCACATTTCAGCCAGGTATGTTTGGATATTTATTTCTGTTTTCAAGAGAGATTATTTTCAACATCGACTCTTGTCACAGTGGTAGAGACCGTGTCCATGAGAAAAACTTTCAGTGACTAACAAACCTAAGGTAGAAATAGACATCTGCCTGATTATGTGCATGCGTGTGTTAGTCACTCAGTCGTGTCTGATTCTTTGCAACCCCGTGAACTATAGCTCACCAGGCTCCCTTGTCCATGGGAATGTCCAGGCAAGAATACTGGAGTGGGTAGCTATTCCCTTCTTCAGGGGATCTTCTCAACCCAGGGATCAAACCTGGATCTCCTGCATTGCAGGCAGATTCTTTACTATCTGAGCCACCAGGGAAGCCAACATCTGCCTGATTAACAAGAATCAAATAATATATAGTATGATCCAGAATGTCTGTATGCTCTAGGAAGCAAGTTTACATGTCAAAATCTAACAGTCTTCTCACAACTGATAGAAAAGAATAGCAATGCCAACTGTTTCACAATCCACTTCTTTCTTCTTCTCTAGCTTTGAATTATTCTTTGTCAACATTTCCTGAATAGTTAAATTGTTTTAAAATTATTATCTAGTCTTGCTTCTCTACCATAGAGAAGTAGAACATTATCATCAGAAGAGCAGAGGAATAGAACAGCTGAAACAGGCCTTAGAGAATACCTGCAGAAATGTGTAAATGGGAATTTGAAACAGAAAACCTCAAGTAACTTTTCCAAAGTCATGCTGCTGGTTACACAGAGAGGGAGTTTAAAACCAAATTGCATTTCACTTTAACTCACTATCAGCAAATGATCCAGTGGGCTAGTTCTCTCTCTGCCCATTTTTCACTGTGGCTAAAAATTAGAACGCACATCCTGAAAACAGTACATAGTTGATTTGCAAGTTGTAGTGGGGATCAGTCAATAATTTTACAATCTATCCTTTTCAAAGTTTCTATTACTTTCCATGGAATGGGTGATTCTGTTTCAGAAGGTTTGTAAGGGCTATACATTTTGTTGGGATTTCCCAAGTGTCTCAGTTGGTAAAGAATCTGCCTGAATGCAGGAGACCTGGGTTCAGTCCTTGGGATTGGAAAATACCCTGGAGAAGGAAACTGCAACCCACTCCAGTATTTTGCCTGGAAATTCCCAAGGACAGAGGGGCCTGGTAGGCTACAGTCTGTGCGGTTGCAATGAGTTGGACATGACTTAGCAACTAAACCACCACCACCTTACATTTGTATGCAGTATTTTATATATTTGCAGAATTTCCTATGGCATATGGATAGATTTGATAAAATTATCAAAAGGAAAAAATGACATGTAAGTTTAGGATTCATAGTCTTTTCAGGAAAATAAAGCATACAGACATAACTGATTATATATATATATATATACATATATATATATATAAAATATATACGTAGACTGAATGATCATATTAAAAAAATCCCTTATTTTTGAAAATGCATACATGGTAAGATTATACACTTGCATTGTAGTTGAAGATGTATTATTCATTACCTATTCAATTTTTTTGATTATTACTTTCTTATTTTTAAGAATGTCTTCATTAATCAGAGTGCAAATTGTTTAGCTTAGCATGCACTCACCCACCCTGCTTAATATTCCATTATCAATTTTTATTTCTTGGGGATACTTTCATGCATTAGCACAAACTTTATGGCTTAAAAATAACAGAAATGTATTGCCTTACATTTCCCAGTTCAGTTCAGTTCAGTCGCTCAGTCATGGCTGACTCTTTGCAAAACCATGCATTGCAGCACTCCAGGCTTCACTGTTCATCAACTCCCAGAGCTTGCTCAAACTCAAGTCCATTGAGTCAGTGATGCCATCAAACCATCTCATTCTCTGCCATCCCCTTCTCCTGCCTTCAGTTCTTCCCAGCATCAGGGTCTTTTCCAGTGAGTCAGTCCTTCACATCAGGTAGACAGAGTATTGGAGATTGAACTTCATCATCAGTCCTTCCAATGATTATTCAGGACTGATTTCCTTTAGGATGGACTGGTTGGATCTCCTTGCAGTCCAGGGGACTCTCAAGAGTCTTCTCTATCACCACAGTTCAAAAACATCAATTCTTCAGTGCTCAGCTTTCTTTGTGGTCCAACTCTCACATCCATACATGACCACTGGAAAAACCATAGCTTGGACTAGATGGACCTTTGTTGGCAAAGTAATGCCTCTGCTTTTTTAATATGCTGTCTAGCTTTGTCATAGATTTTCTTCCAAGGAGCAAGCGGTTTTTTTTTTTTTTAAATTTTATAGCTGCAGTCACCATCTGCAGTGATTTTGGAGTCCAAGAAAATAAAGTCTGTCACCGTTTCTATTGTTTCCTCATATATTTGCCATGAAGTGATGGGACCAGATGCCATGATCTTCGTGTTTTGAATGTTGAGTTTTAAGCCAGTTTTTCAGCTCTGGCTCTTCCACTTTCATCAAGAGGTCCTTCAGTTCATCTTTGCTTTCTGCCATAAGGGTGGTGTCATCTGCATATCAGAAGTTATTGATATTTCTCCCAGCAATCTTGATTCCAGCTTGTGCTTCGTCCAGCCTGACATTTTGCATGATGTACTCTGCATAGAAGTTAAATAAGCAGGGTGACAATATACAGCCTTTATGTACTCCTTTCCCAATTTTGAACCAGTCCATTGTTCCATGTTCAGTTCTAACTATTGTCTCTTGATATGCCTACAGATTTCTACAGAGGCAGGTAAGGTGGTCTGGTATCCCTATCTCTTTAAAAATTTTCCACAGTTGCTGAGATCCTTAAAATCAAAGGCTTTGTCGTCAATAAAGCAGAAGTAGATGTTTTTCTGGAACTCTCTTGCTTTTTCTATGATCTAACAGATGTTGACAATTTGACCTCTGGTTTCTCTGCCTTTTCGAAATCCAGCTTGAACATCTGAAAGTTCTCAGTTCATGTACAGTTGAAGACTTGGGAATTTTGAGCATTACTTTGCTAGCTTGTGAGATGGGTGCAACTGTGCAGTAGCTTGAACATTCTTTGGCATTGCCTTTCTTTGGCATTGGAATGAAAACTGACCTTTTTCAGTCCTGTTACCACTGCTGAGAGTTCCAAATTTGCTGGCATATTGAGTGCAGCACTTTAACAGCATAACCTTTTAGGATTTGAAATAGCTCAGCTGGAATTCCATCTCCTCCACTAGCTTTGTTCATAGTGATGCTTCCTAAGCCCCACTTAGAGTCCTTGAAGCCAGAAATTCAAAACCAGCAGCATTTGTTGCTGAAATCAGGGTGGCGGCAGGGCTGGGTCCCTCCCAAAGCTCTACAGAATCTATTCCATGCCTCTTGCAGCTCCTGGTAGCTACTGCCATTCTTTGGTTTCTTCATTTCAGTCTTTCATCAGTGCATCACTTCAGTCTCTGCCTTGATGACCGCAGGGTCTTCTCCTCTTCTCTTTGTGTGTCAAATTTCCCTGTGCCTTTCTCTTGGAGAAGGAAATGGCAACCCACTCCAATATTCATGCCTGGAGAATTTCATGGACAGAGGAGCCTGGTGGGTTATGGTCCATGGAGTTGCAAAAGAGTCGGACATGACTGAGCGACTCACACAATTCTCTTATAAGGATATATATGATTGCACATAATCTAGTAAAGTCTTCCCATCTAAAGATTATTAACTTAATCTTTTGTGCAAAGACATTAACAGTTTACAAGGACTAGGGCGTGCATATTTTGAGGGGTTTGTGTGCATACTAAGTCACTGCAGTTGTTTCAGATTCTTTCTGACCCAATGGACTGTAGCCCACCAGGCTCCTCTGTCCATGCTATTCTCCAGAAAGAATACTGGAATGGGTTGCCATGCCTCCTCCAGAGACTATTCCTGACTTAGGGATCGAACCTGCATCTCATGTCTTCAGCATTGGCAGGTGGGTTCCTTGCCACAAGTGCCACTCGGGAAGCCCTGTATTTTGGGCCAGTCATTTATTGAACCTGCTGTACTAACTCTCCTTTTTTAGTGTTTGCTTTCTCACCAAGATTGCCTTACAGCTCGGCTATGAAGAGGGGACCACTTACAGTTTTTCCTTTGTAATTTTCCCCTTTCAGTTCCTCTGTACTTTTTCAACCTTGTGTCTTCAATGCACTTCCTCCAGACTCTTTTCCTTAAGTTGAAGAATTTTTATGGAAGTATATTTGATGTACATTATCATGTACGTTTCAGGTGCATAGCACAGCGATTCAGTTGTACATCTATATCTAGATCTATTCAGTTTTACATATATATATGTATATATATTCTGGTGGCTTAGTTGGTAAAGAATCTGCTTGCAATGCAGGAGATCCAGGTTCCATCCCTGGACATGGAAAATCCCCTGGAGAAGGAAATGGCAACTCACTGCAATATTCTTGCCTGGAGAATTACATGGACAGAGGAACTTGGTGGACTGCAATCCATGGGGTCACAAAGAGTTGGGCAAGACTTAGCAACTAACATACACACCTATTCTTTTTCAGATTCTTTTCCCTTATATGTTATTAAATTTCATTGAGTGTAGTTCCCTGTGGTATACAATAGGTCCTTGTTGGTTGACTATTTTATATACTGTAGTATGTATATGTAAATCCCAACCTCCTCCTACCCACCCTTCCCCTTTGGTAACAATACTTTTTTTTTTTTTTTTCTGTCAGTGACTTTCTTTCTGTTTAGGAAATAAGTTCATTTGTGCCTTTTTTAACCTTTTCTTTTAGTTTCTACTTATAAGCGATATCACATGATATTTGTCTTTGTCTAGTGTACTTTATTTAGTATGAATTACTTGATTCCTTCATATTCTATTTTAGGTTAAAATGAACAAAAGCCAAGCCAAAACAACAATAAAATCCTCCTTACTCAAGCCATGTCAGGACTCAGCTGGGCATGTTCTTGCACATGATAACCCTGTATTTCAGCATTTATTTATTTTTTTCTTTCTGAGGCACAAAAATATAACTTTAATTTTTGTATCTGGTAGTCATCTTATTGCTTGATACGTAGTAGGAGATCAACATGTATTTATTGATTGTGTTATTGTGTGAATAGAGTTGTCATGATTAGTGGGAATAGTAATTTACTTTAAAATTTTGTACTGTTACTTGGGAAATAAGCTAAATTGCAATGAGAAAGCTGAAATCACTAAGTCATCAGTAAAATGGAAGTTGTATTTACTGTTACTACATTGGGTATTAATATCAAACCTTTCCAAAATTAAAACACATACTATAAAGAGTTTAAATACATATTTCTTTCTCATTGCATTTTCTAACATAAAAAGGCATTAACTGCTTCTTAGAAACCTAAGTATTTAATATAAAATATGTTAATGTACTAAAAACGGGATATACCTTTCATATGTTTTTAAAAGAGGAATTTCTAAACATTTTTAACATATGAAAAGCATAAATTCAGGTTATGATCCATCACTTCATTTTAAAATATGATAATACAGGTTATGTGTGTGTGTTAATCTCTTAGTCTTGTGTGACTCTTAGTGATTCTGTGAACTGTAGCCTAGCAGGCTCCTCCATCCATGAAATTCTCCATGGGTAGCCATTTCCTTCTCCAGGGGATCTTCCAAACCCAGAGATTGAACCTGGGTCTTTTGCACTGCAGATTCTAGAATGTGCAGATTCTAACACATACAGGTTATGGGTTTACTCAATTCAACTCAGAATCAATGAAAGGTACTCTGAACTAAGTAGAATGCTGGAAAGAGAAGACATAGAGCAGAGTAAAAAGTACTTCTTTTTCTCAAGGAAATTTTAACATAAGAAGGAGAGGTAAGTTAACAGAGTAAATAAGATAGCAAAATGATAGAGAAGTAAAACATACTCTAGGAACACAGAGTAGAAAATAGAAGTGTGTGTGTGTGTGTGTGTGTGTGTGTGTGTGTGTGCCGTGCACATATGTACACCTACATCACAGGGACAGACATAGCTGGTGAATGGTAACGATTAACGGGGAGTTGGAGAAATACTGTTGCTTTTGTTCTGTACCCAAAAGGAGAACCAGGAATTCACCAGGCAGGAATCAGAAAGGTATAACAGGGAAAGTAAAAAACACTAACTGAGGAGTCAGACCAGACCAGGGATTAGCAAAAAATTTAAATTACTCAAAGTAAAGACTCTCAAATTTGACTAATGTAAAAAACTAGCATAAACAGAAAAATAAATCTTGTAGTTTCCATATTGTTTTATTCCAAATTGGAGAACTAATATTACTTAATATTTATAGTCATAGGACATCACTTTAAAATATCTTGTACATAAACATATAATGAAATTGTAAAATGAATATAAGTTTATACATTGTATTTAATAAAAAAATATAAAATTAATAGGAGTAAAATTACATTTAATATAGTACCATGATCTGTGTTAAAGTGTTTTAACTTTGATTTTACTAACAGAAAATGTTCTCTAAAAATAGAAATGGGTGGAATAACTTCAAGATTTATTTTTGGCTAAATTAGGATAAACAGTCCATTTTAATCAAATTTATGTCCATGTGAACCTTACTTGAATGCCAAATTTAAATAAGCATATTTAAGGAATATATTTGGGAGAGGGAAATGGCAACCCACTCCAGTATTCTTCTCAAGAGAATCTCGTGGACAGAGGAGCCTGGTGGGCTGCTGTCCATAGGGTCGCACAGAGTCAGAAACAACTGAAGCAACTTTGCATGCATGCATGCATGCATTGGAGAAGGAAATGGCAACCCACTCTAGCATTCTTGCCTGGAGAATCCCAGGGACAGAGGAGCCTGGTGGGCTGCCATCTATGGGGTCGCACAGAGTCAGACATGACTGAAGTGACTTAGCAGCAGCAGCAGCAGCAGCAAGAAACATATTTAAGTTGTGGCCATATTTTTACCCAAATGTTAATTTAATACAATTGTTGGTGAAAATGGGAAAAAAAAAAAGGTAATACCTTAAATTCTAGTTTAGTAGCCACTAAAAAATATGATTTACAGTTTTTAAAAATTACCAATTAATCACATTTTTCACCTCAAATTTTAAGCAAAAAAGAAATAGAATAGTCAGCAAGAGCTACAAATACCCTCTTTATTACCAGTAAACAAAAGTTTGAGACCATGGTTTGAACCTGAGGCCAAATATGCAAATTTACTAATATTACATCCCTGTAAGTGTAGACATTGGGGTTTCCCTGGTGGCTCAGTGGTAAAGAATCTGCCTGTCAACATAGAAGATGAAAGTTCAATCCCTGGGTTAGAAAGATCCTCTGCAGAAGGAAATGGCAACCCTGTCCAGTATTCTTGCCTGAGAAGTCCCATTGATAGGGGAGCCTAGAAGGGCTACAGTCCCCTGAGTCACAAAGAGTCAGAAATAACTTACCAAGTAAAGAACAGCAAAATGTAGACTCTGTGAGCTGCATATGAAGACTGTAGATGTGATGGTTAGAATCAGTCACTTTTAACTTCATCTTGGTCTATAGCACAATACAGCCAGCCCAGAGTGTTAGAAAGAAAAGCCACTCAGTGATCATAATTTATGAATGGATAGAACACATCATATTAACAGAATAGAGAGAAAAATTCATATAGTCATCTCAATAAACATAGAATATATACTTAGCAAAGTCTAGTAAATTTCATGGTAAAGAAAATTCAACAAACAAGGAATAGAATGACATTTGCTCAAACTGAAAAAGGGCATCTATCAGTACAAAAACCTGTAGCTAGCATCATATTTAATAGTGAAAGACTGAAAGATTTTTCCTCAAATCAGAAAAACAAGAATATCCATCCTTACTACTTCTATTAATCATTTTTCTGAAAGTTCTGTTCTGAATAATTAGGCAAAATGAATAAATTAGAAGCATCCAGATTGTAAATAAAGAAGTGAAACTCTGTATTTGTAGATGACATAATCTGATATATAGACAATCCTACAAAATCCACAAAATAATTCTTAGAACTTATAAAATGGGTTCATTGCCAGGTAAAAGATTCATTCAAAGAACTGAAGTATATTTCTGTATAGTAATAGTAAACAACCTGAAACTGAACTTAAGACAACAATTCAAATTGTAAGCATCAAAAACTAAAAAGTACTTAGGCAATTTGACAGAAAATGTGCAAGATACTGTTGGAGAGGAAGAAATTATCCTTTACCCTTCTAGCTTCTTCTGGTTTGTCTAAGAATTAAACTGACATGACATAGGTTAGAGTCAAACAAAAGCTTAATAACATGTATCCTTGGGAGAGACCTGGGAAAACTGGGTAACTCACCAAAATGGCTGATGACCTTACCTTAAATACCATCTTTGGCTAAAAGCAAAAGTGGATGATGGGGTAGTTGTTTGGGGCTTCAAAGAAAAGGAAGACAGCTCACAAGGAAATGGACAAGCACATATTTGGTGGGGGAAAAAAAAAAAAGTTTGCTGAGCCTTACAAGGACAATGGGACACAGAATGGACTCTGATCTCTAGGTCCTCTTATTCCCCCCTCATCTAGCTCACATTCTTTGCAGATATCTCTTGTGAGAACTCTATTTGAGGAATAGGCTCTCTATATAAATTATTTTAGGTAGTTAGTGAAAGTCGCTCAGTTGTGTCCAACTTCTTGTGACCCCATACAGTTCGTGGAATTCCCCAGGCCAGAATACTGGAGTGGGAAGCCTTTTGCTTCTCCAGTGCATCTTCCCAACCCAGGGAACGAACCCAGGTCTACTGCATTGCAGGCAGACTCTTTACCAACTGAGCCAGAAGGGAATCCCAAGAACATTGGAGTGGGTGAAAGTGAAAGTGAAAGTTGCTCAGTTGTGTCTGACTCTTTGTGACCCCATAACAGTTCTTAGAATTCTCCAGGCCAGAATAATGGAGTGGGTAGCCTTTCCCTTCTCCAGGGGATCTTCCCAACTTGGGGATTGAACCCAGGTCTCCTGCATTGCATGCAGATTCTTTACCAGCTGAGCCACAAGGAAAGCCCAAGAATACTGGAGTGGGTAGCCTCTCCCTTCTCCATTGGATCTTTCCAACCCAGGAATTGAACAGAGGCCTCCTGGATTGGAGGCAGATTCTTTACCAACTGAGCTATCAGGGAAGCTCCTTAGGTAGTTAGAAAGAAGGTCAAATTTCTTTCTGAGGCTTTTGGCCCTTGATTCTTTTTAGCTTGAAATAACGTGCTAAAAGAGACATTTTGGGGTGACAATTTCTCTTCCCTTCTATTTATACAACAAAAATTTCAAAACATATTTGAACAAAAATAGAAAAGAACTAAATCAATGTTAAGGTAAAGTCATAGATTGAAAGATTTAATGTTGTTACAGTGATAAACTATTCAGATTAATCTATGGATTCAATGCAGTCCCTATCGTAATCCCACAGAAAGTCCTAAATGGAAGTTGAAGTTCAGGTGGAAAACCAAAGGATCCAGAATAGCCAAACAATATGCAAAAGAAGAATAAAATTGGTGGACTTACATTTCCTGACTTCAAAGCTTACTACAAAGCAATAGTAATCAAGACAGTGTGGTGCTAACATACAAATCGGCATATAGATCAACAGAATAGAATTGATAGTTCAGAAATAATCTCTTCATAATCAATTAATTTTGACAAGGTTTCTAAGACAACTGAAAAAAGAAAAAAATAGTTGTTTCAATAAAATGATATGGAAAAAAATTGGATATCCATACAAAAAGTGAGATTGATCCCCTACCTCCTACCTTATACAAAAGCAAACAAATAAATACATTAATAATTCAGAAGCGATCACAGGCCTAAATATGAGAAGTCAAACTATAAAACTCTTAGAAGAAAACATAGAAATATATTGCATTCAGTAATGGCTTCTTATATAAGACGAAATCACAAGTACAATAAAAATTGACCATAAAAGCACTTTATCAAAGAAGATATTAAAAATAATCCCACCAGCAGTGAAAATGGAAAACTATACAATCACTTTGGAAGATTATTTATTACAAAACTATATGTAGTATGAATGTATGACCCAACATTGTGCTCCTTGGTATTTGCCTAAAGGAGTTGAAAACTTATGGCCATACACACAAAAAATAGTTCATGGATATTAAATAGCAGCTTTACTGCCAAAACTTAGAGGAAACTAAGGTCTTCTTTAGTGGGTGAATGAGTAAATAAGCTATGGTGTATCTGTACAATGGGGTATTACTCAGTGATAAAAACGAATGAGCTATCAAGCCATGAAATAATAAGGAGGAAACTTAAAAACATAATACTGAATGAAAGAAGTCAATCTGAAAAGGCAACATACTGTATGATTCCCGTTGTATGATATTCTGAAGAAGGCAAAACTACAGAGACAGTGAAAGGATCAGTGGTTTGCAGGGGTTATTTAAATTGAAGGATGACTAAGTGGAGTAAGGAGAAGTTTTTTAGGGAAATGAAATTACCCTGTATGATACTACAATGCTGGGTTCATGTCATTATATGTTTGCCCAAACCAATAGATTTTACAGCACCAAGAGTGAATCCTAATGTAAACTATGAACTCTGCATGATTATGATATGTTAATGCAGGGTCATCAATTATAACATATGTATCACTCCAGTGGGAGGTGTTAATAATGAGAGAGGAGGCTATGTATGTTCAGAAACAGGGAGTATATGGGAAATCTCTGAACCTTCCTCTCAGTTTTTCGAGAACCTAAAATCACTTTATAAGAAAACCTTTTACCCTCTGTCTCATTTAGTACTTTAGATAAAATCTAAGTGAATTAAATTTTCCAGCCTAAAAGAAAAATCTTAAAAGAGTAAGTGTTTTAGTCATATCCATTTTAGAAAGAAGTTGGCTCAAGTAGGCACTCTTTAACAGGGAGGAAGCTGAGGTTTTGGGAATTAGTAGAAAACTGAGAAAACATGGGAATGATGGGAAAATATGTCTATAAACATCACAAAAATTCCATATATGAAAATCTATTATTTTCATATGTCCAATGAAAACAGGCAGATTCTAAGGCATATTGCTAATTCTAAAGACTTTCTGTATCATTAATAAGCTAGAATAATAAAATATACAATAGTTACATTCATATTTTTGAAGAGTATCATGTTCTTAGAGAAGAAATAGTCACATATACATAAAATATGACCAGTGTGAATGAATTCAAGGTTGAGGGGGGAGATCAGTTTTAAATAAAGGAATACATGAAGCAGTTTTGTTAAAAAAATAAATGCAGTTTAATTTCGTCCTGAACTATTTGGTAAATAAGATGTAATCAAGTACAGATCCTGCTGGAGTTAATAGACAAAGGGATATTTGTAGTTAAAATATATTTGTTCATATGTAATAAAGACCTCAAAAATACTGCTTTCTTTCAAATTAGATCTCATATAATTGCCATTTATACCATTAATGTGCTAGGGAAGCATTTATATACTGAAACATAAGCTTCATTACATTACCATGAATTATACATTTGTGGCTCTAATTATATATTAGTTTTACCATATAAAGTAGAACATTGAGGCAGACACATTAAGGATATTTTAAATCAGGCCTGCTAGGGAAATCTTAATGCTACAGGTTCAAGAATATTTTTAGGATGATACATTTTACTACAAAAATGTGAAAGAAAAGTTAATAAATTGTAATAGAGCTAATTACTATTCTTGTTAGCATACAGTATGTCTTAATTTAAATTTTACTGATTTCATTAGCTGGTCCATTAAATGCAAATTTTCACTTATAGCAACCAAAATGAATTAGTGACTTATTCATTTTGTTATACTGAAAACTCCCATAAAATCTCTGCCAAAAAAGTCTTGCCTACTCAGTGCCTTAGGCACTGACATGTCTCCACAAGCTTTGAATATGCTTTAAGTTTCCATTGGGAAAATGCCTCTCTTATTTCAACATTCTCTATCAAATGTACTGAGTCCTTATTTTAACAACATATTTAAACCTGATGAGAATTTGACTAATATATTAATATTTCAGTGTGAAATATGTAAATTTTTCTATATGACTCTACTGTAATTGAAGCTCATATGTTTCTTCCAAAATCCTGAAAAAGTACAAAACTGTTTTCCCTTTAGAGTTTAAATACAACAGAGTTAAATTAGAGACAGTAAAAGCCAAGTAAAAAAAAACTCATATTTGGTTATCCTTTGACAGCACGAATTTTTCTTTTTTTGTCCATTGTCAGGCTGTGTGCTTTTCTCTTTAAAATCCTCCAAGCTATGGATCATCTATCTCCTCTTTGGGGAGACTATTCTACCATCTAATACAGTTCACTAGCTATGTCAGAGTCCAACTTTCCTGACTGAGAATCAGAGTAGAGTGGAATTTCCTTATAACAGAGGGGCCATTTGACTTGTTTTATTATTTTTATTACTGAACACCATAGTGAACTAGCCAGTTGACTGTGTGTTCAAAGACATAGACCTGCCCTTAAGGAATCACATCTCAGCAAATGATCCCTTTCCTCTGCCTGACTTGTCCAGCAAAGGACAGAGAATGCAATCATCTTGATCAATGAACCTGAGTAAAAGCAGAGCAGGCAGGACACTAATCAAATAAGTGAATCTGCTGAGGCTAATCTTTCAACCCAAAACTTTGTTTCTCGATCACCCACAGGAGATAAACAGAAAAAAGAAGGCTAGACAATATGCTGTACTTGGCATGACTCAAATAGTCGTCCCGTAGTCACATTTCCTTTTAGTCACCTTGAGAATGCAATGTAGTGTCAGAGACCTGGGCATGCATATTATGCTTCAGACGCACTGCCACATGTAATTTTGTTATTGTCTGCAACTTTTAGGTTGTAAAATATCACACTTATAATTACAAACACCCTCACAGAATAATAGAAAAACAACTTGAAAATACTTAGTCTGTATAAGGTTCCTCTCATAATATTCTTCATAGATTGTTACAATTAAAATTACTCTGGGCAAAGAATCAGGATCAAAATATTCTATTAATATGCATTCTAAAACAATCATAATAACTACTTCATTAGACTGTTGTGAAATGTATTGGGAACTTTGTCCCTAAAAGTGTCAGTCATAGAGTACAATTAACACATGGTATATCAAAATTTTCTTTTTATTCTTAAAATAATTGCTAAGATACCAATCTTAATTGAAAAGAGTTGTGGACTTCTGTACAGTGTTCTGTATAGTATTCTGTTCCATTTTTTTTGGAACCAAAAAAATGGAAAATACAATTTATTTTGTAAAAATGAAATGAGAAACTTGCATTGATGAGGTAATTTTCTTAAATACCATGAGTAGGCAAATTATTTAATGGAAAGAAGGGAATATTATGCTAGATGGTAAAAATGGTTATTTTAGATATTGAATTTAAAATATGAAATATAAAAGCATTTCTTTGAAATTCCTTTTCATCACCAAAATAAACCTCTTTTCACATTCTTCTTTTCATTGGTACCACTTCTTAGCTTTAAATTAGAAAGTTTTCTTTTAATAAAATGTTTAGTAAAGCCATCAGCATATTAAAAACTTCAAATAGCATGTGTATATTTAAATTTAAAACATGTTTTTTTCCCAGGGGTCCAGGGAAGGGAACTGATGAAGGAAAACCAATGAAAACATACAATGGGGTCAATGGGGACTGTTTAAGGGGCAAGATCATGACAGTGGGAAGGAGTGTTTGAGAAACTGAGCCACAGTGATATCTTCCATAACATGTGATTGAGGTGCCATGTAATTTTAAGAAACACACACATGCATATTCTAAATGACTTTCAGCATTAGATGTGTGATACAGAAGAGAGTCAGTATTGACCAGAGACCCTAACAGTAAAGGTCAAGAGGACTACTCAAAAAGTCAGGGATATTTGTCTCCAGTGTCTCTCCCCTTCCTGTCCTAATTAACTGATGGAGTCATGCCTCTGTGGACAAAACTGTTCCCTTAAATAAATAAATAAATGAATAAAAGCCTCTTGATGAAAGTGAAAGAGGAGAGTGAAAGAGTTGTCTTAAAACTCAGCATTCAAAACACTAAGATCATGGCATCCGGTTCCATCCCTTCATGGCATGTAGAGGGGAAAACGATGGAAACCGTGAGAGGCTTTATTTTCTTGGGCTCCAAAATCACTGCAGATGATGACTGCATCCGGGAAATTAAAAGACACTTGCTCCCTGGAAGAAAAGCTATGACAAACCTAAACAGCATATTAAAAATCAGAGACATTATTTTGCCAACAAAGGTCCATCTAGTCAAAACTATGGTTTTTCCAGTAGTTATGTATGGATGTAGGCTTCCTTCAAAGCTCAAGTAAGAATCTGCCTGCTATGCAGGAGACCCGGGTTCAATTACTGCGTTGGAAAGATCCCTTGGAGAAGGAAATGGCAACCCACTCCAGTAGTCTTGGCTGGAAAATCCCATGGACAGAGGAACATTGCCGGGGTCCAGCCTCGGCAGGATCCAGGGGATACCCTCGGGATGAACGGCGTCGGCGAGAGAAGAGAGAGAAGACACATGAGACCAGCCTTGATAGGGCCAAGTCTGCGAGGGAGAGAGAGAAAGAGAGAGAGAGAGAGTGGCCAGACGGGGGATGCAGCAGAATCTGGCAGGGTCTGGCAATGCTTTATTTTTTACCGTAGCTTTTATACCCTAAGTTAGTACATCTCTAAGGGGAAGACAGTTTAACATTACATCAGCTTGTTCTTCACGAAACCAGGGTGTTTTCTGCATACCTCTTTGTTTATGAGGGTCTTGTACATTATCTTCTGGCCTTGGGGCCCATTAACATTTTATGCAAGTCAGGTGAATGTAAACCTATTTTCTGTTTCTATGGTGACCTTAACTGAAAGGTTGCAGTCTCATGGGGCAACAGTACAGAGTAGACGTATAACCTTGTTAACACAAAAATTAATCCTTCTGCAGAAGTTGTCAGTTGAGTTTATCTAAGAGGTTTACCCCACACTGACTCTGCGACTTCAGTGAGGCAGCTTCTGCCTAGCACTCCTGGCTGACAATTAACAACCGTTTCATTGTTACCACACTAGGGCAAGCTCTTATTTTTCTAGATCTATAACTATATTAACAATGGTTTCCACTGCACAACCTTAGCACATTAAGAGCAAGAACACAGCAAGCAAATGTTAACCCAATAACCACCTTTAGAATAATTTTTCTTATGTTTTCTAATAAGACTCCTTCACCCCTCAAAAAGGCTCTATGTCTATCAGGGCCTTTATATGATCAGGTTCTTTATGCTGTTTTATGATTAGGGTATTATAAGCAATCATGCATATTAGTACCAAGGGCATAGACGCATTTGCCAAACAAACTAAAATACCAGCAAAGGAGTTTAAATTAAAACACTCCTTTCACCCTGGATAATCTCATAAGATACCACCACCCGGGAAACTTATTGATTAAAGTTCTAAATTGATTCTTATTTGGGAAGAGATCGGGGAAGGCCTTCTGCCTGTGTCACAGAAATTAGGAAGTAGTCTATTGAAGCAAGCATCAGAAAGATAGATATCATCTTTAAGGTGAGCGCTGGGGGCAGCTTTTCAGAATCCCTGAAAACCTGATCCGCCTTGCCTGTCAGGTTTTCTCCTCATGACCTTGTCATGGGTGGGATCTCGTGAGCTGGCCTTTTCGAAACCCCTGAAAACCTGATCCACCTTGCCCATCAGGTTTTCTCCCTCATGGCCTTGTCATGGGTAGGATCTCGTGTGTTGGCTCCCGGCAGAACATGTCAGGCTACCGTCCATGGGGTTGCAAAGAGTTGGACACAACTTAGCGACTAAACCACCTCTGTCACCATGTATGGATGTGAAAGTTGGACCATAAAGAAAGTTGAGCACTGAAGAATTGATGCTTTTGAACTGTGGTGTTGGAGAAGACTCTTGAGAGTCCCTTGGACTGCAAGGACGTCAAACCAGTCAATTGTAAAGGAAATCAATCAGTCCTGAATATTCGTTGGAAGGACTGATGCTGAAGCTGAAACTCCAATACTTCGGCCACCTGATGAGAAGAACTGACTCATTGGAAAAGACCCTGATGCTGGGAAAGAGTGAAAGCAGGAGTAGGGGACAGCAGAGGATGAAATGGTTGGATGACATCACCTACTCAACAAACATGAGTTTGAGCAAGCTCCTGGGGCTGTGATAGATAGGGAAGCCTGGCATGCTGCAGTCCATGGGTTTGCAAAGAGTTGGACATGGCTGAGTGACTGAAGTGAACTGAACTGAACATTTGAGTAAGTATAGAATGTCACATGCCATTCCAATAAACAACAAATGTTGCCTGCCATCAAGCCATCAGCTATAGCCACACCCCAGAATGTGTGCCCAGAGGACAATTATGGATAAAGGAAAACAGAATACTGGCCCTAGAAGCTAAGATGCATATCTAAGGAATTATCCAGACTCAATAATCCCAGACTCTTGAATCTTCCCATATGTAGAAAAGTAGTAGTATCATTAACTGGAGATGTCTGTCTTTTTGTGATTAGCAGTAATCACTTGATGTTCAACTACTACATTTTTTCAGCAAAAAATTCCTTTATATCCTTTATATTTCTTTATCTCCTCCCTTACCTCTTTGAGACAGTTCATCAGAGCTATCAGAGAGACTATCTCCCAGGTTATAGTTTTCAGTAAAATCCACAAATAAAACATAACTCCAACTTTTAGGTTGTGTGTTTCTCTACAGTTGACATCCTGAAGGAGAAAGGAAAGATGCGTCTGAATCAGACACTCCAGCCATCAGCTTCAAATATTTGTCATGTATAAGGTCACTGGGTATGTACCTACACAATCATCTCAGGTGAAAATTTAAGATGATGGTCAAAAAATTTATTAACAAACATAAATTACATTGTGATGTATTTAAGAAATGTGTGTGTGTGTGTGTGCGCTAAGTCACTTCAGTTTTGTTGTGTCTGACTCTTTGCTACCCTATGGACTGTAGCCCACCTGGCTTCTCTGTCCATGGGATTCTCCAAGCAAGAATACTGGAGTGGGTTGCCATGCTCTCCTCCAGATCTTCTCCACCCAGGGATCAAACATGTGTTTATGTCTCGTGCATTGGCAGGCAGGTTCTTTACCACTCACGCCACCTGGGAAGCCTACCTTAATGCACAATATACATATGAATAAAACATATTTTTAAATAAAGAAATTCAGTTATAACTTCAGTCTTGTGATGTTGGGATGGGAGTTTGAGATGCATCTCGGCTATCCAAATGTACTCAAACACTAATAATTATTCTTGATGTACTTTAATATACTAGCATATACACATTAAAAACACTCTGTCAGATGAAAATGTTTCACAATAGACAGGGTTTCTTTTAAATTCATACAATTCATTGACACTTTTGGTGTTTGGTTAAGGGAAGAGGTAAGCAGGAGAGACCCTCCTGACCTACTTTAAGCAGCTTCATTTCTGTAGTTGATACACAGAATTTCCTTCCATTTCACAAACAATATTTATGTCCCTCTCCCTTTCATATTGTCATTTGTCATTTTTACTGTCAATGTGATGGTATTTCAGGGGCTAATGGAGAAATTTCTGAAAGAAATGAATTTCTTTTTTGCTCATCTAATACTTCTGCATGATTAAACTCCATTTAATAACAGTGTTGGACGGCAGCTATTTCAACTCCATTCTCTTACAACCTTTATCCCAGCAGATATCTCTTAAGATTTGTTGGCTTAATTAATTACAACTTGGACATCATTAAACTCTCTGGAGTTACAAGAAAGCTTGATTTTCTTTGGAACCCTAACCATGGGAACTGTTATTAAAGGTTGAGTGTGTGTGTGTGCGCACGTGCACACACACACACACACACACACATATATAGCTAAATATATGCTTTGTAACTATATATATATATATATATATATATATATATATATATGATTTATAAAACTATAAAATACATTTTATGCTGAGGGCTGAGTTTCTCTTTTTCATTCTACTCTGTCTTTTGCGGAACATTTGAAATGTGCTAGCAGTTTGTATAAAAGACAGGAGAAGTAAGCTATTTCATGAATTCCCAGCACATGATTCTGTGAAGTCTTGTCAGTAAGCCAACCTTCAATTAATCACAATGTCTGAGAGTACTCTAACACCTAACATATTATTTTCAGGCTTGACAACTGTAAAGACAACCCTGGAAGGCAATTCCCTTCCTCTATTTCAATACTTCTGAAGCCCTGACATAAAAGTCGGTGATGGATGCAAAGACCTTTCAAGTTAATGTGCTTGCTGCTCGAGTTTCTGTCATGACAAATTATTTTTATATGTCTATCAATCTACTTAGATAGTAGATGCTTAATTATTTAGGAATTAAAAGAATGAAAACATCTTCTTTTCCTTAAGGGAGAATTTTCCCCCCCTCTCTGTTAGTTGTATATGTTGTATTTCTCTTATTTCTGCTATTAAAAAAAAAACACTATAAATCTCTAGATATTGCTTCTAATAAAGTCACAATTTTGAATTAAGAATGAAAACATCTTCCTTCCCTTAGGGGAATTTTTTTTTTTTCTTCAGAGCTCCAGTTGTGTTTCTTGCATTTCTCTTATTTCCGCACATACGCACACAATAATCTATAAATCTCTGGATATACTCCCAACTAAATAAAGTCACAATTTTGAATCATGCCTTTATGTAAAAGGAAATTTCCAATTAACTTTCCTCTTCAAATTCTAGAAAAATGATAGGCTATTGAAGTGTCACTGCAGTGGAGCCAATGTATTCAAGATTTGATCTGATCTAAAAGTATAAAAAAAAGTACAAGAATAGGAAAATAATAATTAGTAATCTTCCTTTTATTTATTTTCTAATTTTTTGAGGAAGAAAGTTAACAGTTGTATTAATTTTTAATGGTGAACTATATTTCATTGGAGACATAATATGTAGTGTTAGTAAATTACATTTACACATCTCAGCAATAAACACTATATATATATACTCTATTTTACAGACATTTCATTTAGGGAATACTTTTTTTGACCTTCACTGTTCATAAGGCTACTAAAAATCAAATGTAAATAATTGGAAAAAATTGTACAGTAGTAATAATTACAATTTAACCATTGTAGAAATTTGATTTGACTTACTATCTCAAAAGTTTTCCAGAGGTAACTAATAAAGCCAGAGAGTTGTTTGATTTATTAAATATAGAGAATGTATTTGATACCATTTACTAGTACTATTGGTCTTCCCCGGTCAGTGGTAAAGAATCTGCCTGCCAATGCAGGAGGTGCAGGTTCGATCACTGGGTCAGTAAAATCCCCTGGAGGAAGGCATGGCAACCCACTCCAGTATTCTTGCCTGGAGAATCCCATAGACGGAGGAGTCTGGTGATGATAGTAAAGACACTACTGAAGTGACTGAGCACATATACATGCATTTTTAAAATTATCTAACAGGAACCAGATATCAAATTGCTAACATCCGCTGGATCATCAAAAAAGCAAGAGAGTTCCAGAAAAACATCTATTTCTGCTTTATTGACTATGCCAAAGCCTTTGACTGTGTGGATCACAATAAACTGTGGAAAATTCTGAAAGAGATGGGAATACAAGACCACCTGACCCACCTCTTGAGAAACCTATATGCAGGTCAGGAAGCAACAGTTAGAACTGGACATGGACCAACAGACTGGTTCCAAATAGGAAAAGGAGTACGTCAAGACTGTATATTGTCACCCTGCTTATTTAAATTATATGCAGAGTACATCATGAGAAACACTGGGCTGGAATAAGCACAAGCTGGAATCAAGATTGCCAGGAGAAATATCAATAACCTCAGATATGCAGATGACACCACCTTTATGGCAGAAAGTGAAGAGGAACCAAAAAGCCTCTTGATGAAAGTGAAAGAAGAGAGTGAAAAAGTTGGCTTAAAGCTCAACATTCAGAAAACTAAGATCATGGCATCTGGTCCCATCACTTCATGGGAAATAGATGGGGAAATGGTAGAAGCAGTGTCAGACTTTTATTTTTTTGGGCTCCAAAATCACTGCAGATGGTGACTGCAGCCATGAATTAAAAGACACTTACTCCTTGGAAGGAAAGTTATGACCAACCTAGATAGCATATTAAAAAGCAGAGACATTACTCTGCTAACAAAGTTCTGTCTAGTCAAGACTATGGTTTTTCCAGTGGTCATGCATGTATGTGAGAGTTGGACTGTGAAGAAAGCTGAGTGCTGAAGATGCTTTTGAACTGTGGTGTTGGAGAAGACTCTTGAGAGTCCCTTGGACTGCAAGGAGATCTAACCAGTCCATCCTGAAGGAGATCAGTCCTGGGTGTTCATTGGAAGGACTGATGCTAAAGCTGAAACTCCAGTACTTTGGTCACCTCAAGCGAAGAGTTGACTCATTGGAAAAGACCCTGATGCTGGGAGGGATTAGGGGCAGGAGGAGAAGGGGACAAAAGAGGATGAGATGGCTGAATGACATCACTGAGTCGATGGACATGAGTTTGGGTAAACTCCAGGAGTTGATGACGGACAGGGAGGCCTGGTGTGCTGTGGTTCATGGGGTCGCAAAGAGTCGGACACGACTGAGCGACTGAACTGAACTGAACTGAAATGAAAAGAAACCTGTCCTTAAAACTTAATATCATTCATGTGTTAGAGAATATAGATGTCTTTTTCTCTACTTGTTACACTAAGTATTAACTAAAATCCTTGGATATTATATGTAAAATGTAAGAAGATTCTGGAAAGTAGAGGGAGAAAAGTAGAGCATTTGGGGACCTCAAAACCCAGGCAGTTATATGATTCCCTCCCTCTCCTTTTCTGAGAGGAAAAAGTATTTTCCTCGGTGCAACAAACTGTGTGTGTTGTCTTTCTCTGACTTCTTTTACTTCATTCTAGACATGGAGCTGAAGAAATAAATGACCCAGTTATGCCAACGTGCAGGCACAATGAAAGCCCCAACAATGCCTGCTATCTCCAGACAAAAGACCAGGATAAAGAGCAATCTAGCAAAACAGAGAACTTTGAGGAAGTAACTGTTCTTTTACAGCCAAAAGCCATGGTAAAAATAGAAACAAAAATCAAGTCAATATTGTGTCTCATTGTCCAGCTATACCAGCAAAGTTTGAATGGAGACATAGACTTCCTAGGCTGTGACAAGGTCTCCCAACATCCCACCAGGGCGATGGCCAGGGAAGCAAGTGACAATCTCAGGTTTTCATCCTTGACACTGTGGTGTCAGAGGAGACCACATAGGAAGATTGAATCACCCTTCACTGGCAGCATCACACATGCCTTTCCTCCACACTGAGTTGGTGCCAGAGAAGATGAATCAGGACCATTACCATACCCAGTGATAGAAAGGCCACCCGCTCTGCACTGTCACTGAAAACTGCATGGAGAGCCAGAATGCCCACCCCTGCTCAGCATTAAACAGGAGCAACCCCCATCTGGGGTGTAAATGGGGGTTCCCATCTTGGGTTCCCCAAGTGGGGTGCCTGGACTTTTACCTCCACCTATTAGTAACGAGACAGAGTGCCATGCCTTCCTTTGCCAGAAAGTGAGTTAAAGCAAAAAGTTTAAATAAGATCCGGAGACTCACATAACACCAGAAAATATTCCTGTGTCAATCAATAACTCTTTGTCATACCAAAACACAAAAATATTACAACACAACAATATTTAGGTTTCAATCAATAACTCTTTGTCATACCAGGAATAAGGACGTTTTCAAACTAAATGAAAAAATATACATATATATATGTATAAAATCAATAGATGTCATTACTGAGATTTACTGAGCTAGCAGAAATATTGGAATTATGTGATACATATTTCAAAGCATCCATGACAAAAGTGCTTCAGTAAGCAATTATGAATGCACTTGAAGCAAATGTAAAAATAAAAAGAGCAGACTAAGTAATAGAAGATGCAGAGATGAAACAAATGGAAAATAATACAATAGCCAAAATTAAAACAAAATAACCAAAAACTCTGTGAATGGGATCAGTAGCAGAACAAAAGAGAGAAAATTATCAGAGAATTTTAAATGGAACAATAGAAATACCACAATCTGAATGAAAGAGGAAAAAATAGAAAAAAAAAAATAATGAACAGAAACTCAGAGACCTGAGGCACTATACAAAATGATCTAACATTTGTATCATGAAGCTCCTTGTCTTTAATTTAATTTTGGATATATTAGGTTGGTACAAAAGTAATTGTGGTTTTGGACTGTGATGCTTAAATCATTATAACTAGGTTCAAACATATCTTTATTAATCAAAATAGGAACCATTACTATCAACACATTTTTGCCAATGAGAAATGTTTGTTTATTCCTGTAGCATAAAAATCATTGCTTTGAGATTTGACAAACTCTTGGAAAAGATTTTCTGCCTTCTGGTCGTGGAAGTTCCTCCCCTATAAAAAGTTGCTGAGATGCTTGAAGAAGTGGTAGTCAGTTGGCAATAGATCAGGTGAATATGACAGATGAGGCAAAACTTTGTAGCCCAGTTTGTTCAACTTTTGAAGTGTTGGTTGTACAACATGTGGTCGGAAGTTGTCTTGCAGAAAAATTAGGCCCATTTTGTTAACCAGTGCCAGCTGCAGGTGTTGCAGTTTTCAGGGCATCTCATTGATTTGCTAAGCATTACTTCTCAAATATAATGGGTTTGCCAGGATTCAGAAAGCTGTTATAGAGCAAACCAGCAGCAGACCACCAAACATTGACCATAACCTTGTTTTAGCTTTAATGATCCTCTCAGTTGGTCGTTGTCAACTTCCAATCACCAACTCAATGGACGTGAGTTTGAGCAAACTCCAGGAGATAGTGAAAGACAGGGAAGCCTGGGGTGCTGTGGTCCATGGTGTTGCAGAGTCAGACATGACTTAGCAACTGAACAACAGCTTTCGATAGCCAGCCATTGCATTCCTCATCTTCAAAATTCATCTTTGCAAAACTTCTTGAACCACCTCTGCCCTGTATGTTCATTAGCAGTTTGTAAGCCAAATGAGTTGTTAATGTTGCAAGTTGTCTCTGCTGCTTTATGACCCATTTTGAACTCGAATAAGAAAATCACTTGAATTTTCCTTTTGTCTAACAAATATAATTTCCCTGGTCAAAAATAAATATAGAATAAAGAGCAAGTAATGTCATTAGCAAAAAAAAAACATAAAGCAAGAAATGCACATTAAAATGATGTACAATATAACCACATTGCAATTAACAATGCAAAATGGCAATTACTTTCCCACCAATCTACTATTTGTACTCTAGCACCAAGAGCAATTCAATTATATTAGCAACAGTATCAAAACTCCTGTAAACTATTTTGAAAAACCTATCCCCAAACCTAAAAGCTTGACATAGGAGCAGTGTTATTTTGGATTAACACTTTGCCCAAATATGTATCTTGCTTCCTGATCCATGAATTAACCTGAGACCAACAAATCTATTGTGGTAGGATTCACTTATTCAATTCAGTGCAAGAGTCTTTATTAAGTACTTGCAAGGGTTCAAGCCCTCTGTATTTTCACAGGCTGTTCTCCCTTCCTGGGATGGATTGTTTCATCTTGCCCACTTGGCAAATTCCCACTCTTCATCAAGTTCAGCCCAAATTCAGTCTTTACCGACTTTCTCAAAAAGGTATGAGAGTTCCTTCATTCTTACTTATAATTTACTTGTCAACATTATCTGTAGGTTACTCAAGACATCATGCACTGATTTATCCCTCTAACTAAACTGTATTCTCTCAGATGCTAGGACTCTTTCTTCTCATCTTTGCTACTCCAATTGCACTGAAATTCCTTCTGTCATAAAGTGTCTTCAGTAATTACCATTTACACAAACAAACAAATTAATGTATTCAGCCATACATCAGGTTTTTTTTTTTCCATTTATTTTTATTAGTTGGAGGCTAATTACTTTACAATATTGTAGTGGTTTTTGTCATACATTGACATGAATCAGCCATGGAATTACATGTATTCCCCATCCTGATCCCCCCTCCCACCTCCCCCCCCACCCGATTCCTCTGGGTCTTCCCAGTGCACCTGGCCCGGGTACTTGTCTCATGCATCCAGCCTGGGCTGGTGATCTGTTTCACCCTAGATAATATACATGTTTCGATGCTGTTCTCTTGAAACATCCCACCCTCGCCTTCTCCCACAGAGTCCAAAAGTCTGTTCTGTACATCTGTGTCTCTTTTTCTGTTTTGCATATAGGGTTATCGTTACCATCTTTCTAAATTCCATATATATGTGTTAGTATACTCTATTGGTCTTTATCTTTCTGGCTTACCTCACTCTGTATAATGGGCTCCAGTTTAATCCATCTCATTAGAACTGATTCAAATGAATTCTTTTTAATGGCTGAGTAATATTCAATGGTGTATATGTACCACAGCTGTAAATTACCATTTACACAAACAAACAAATTAATGTATTCAGCCATACATCAGGTTTTTTAAAAAATATCTGCTGCATACCAGGCATAGTAATAGAGCCAGGTACTCATGGTGAATGGATAGTGTTACTCATTGTTCTGAAGAATTAAAATAATAGTAGAGAAGATATACCTTTAGAGTAAAGTAATTATGATGAAAGGCAATGAACTGTATACAGTCTCCTTGCTTTGTAAGATTTTAAGGATAAACATGGTTTTGTGTCTTTATATGCTAGGAAGCCAAATATGTCTCACAGTATCTTACTGTGTATAATATTTTACATGTTTAGAAAAGGAAAGATCAAAGCACTTTTACAACACTAGTCTTATAACTGCCCCAATCACCTTTCAACCAATAACATATCAAATTTTAACTACTTGACTAAATTACCTTGCTAACACACACCATAAGGCCTAGCATACAATGAGTTCTCAATAGATAATGAATTGAAAAAAATAGTTGAAAAAAATGGCCTAAATTAGTACTATACAAACTTTTACATTCTGATAATTCTTTTTGAATATATATAATTTAAATTGTTTCCTACTATACTAATATATCCAGTGGCTTTAAAATATGCAAAATATAAAAAGAAGTGAAAAATAGGTGAAGGAAATTACAACATAAGTTGTGCATTAGTTAATAGAAATAACAGCATTCATATAATATTTTATAAATATTTAATATCAATTTAAAAGCCTAGTTCTTATTTTAGCATGCTACTGCTGCTGCTAAGTCACTTTAGTCGTGTCCGACTCTGTGCGACCCCATAGACGGCAGCCCACCAGGCTCCCCTGTCCCTGGGATTCTCCAGGCAAGAACACTGGAGTGGGTTGCCATTTCCTTCTCCAATGCATGAAAGTGAAAAGTGAAAGTGAAGTCACTCAGTCGTGTCTGACTCTTAGTGACCCCATGGACCGCAGCCTACCAGGCTCCTCTGTCCATGGGATTTTCCAGGCAAGAACACTGGAGTGGGTTGCCATTTCCTTCTCCAATGCATGAAAGTGAAAAGTGAAAGTGAAGTCACTCAGTCGTGTCTGACTCTTAGTGACCCCATGGACCACAGCCTACCAGGCTCCTCTGTCCATGGGATTTTCCAGGCAAGAGTACTGGAGTGGGGTGCCATTGCCTTCTCTGTATTTTAGCATACATCAGTGCTAAAAATATCTTTTAGAAATATGTTCGGTTTTTAAGCAATACGATTTTTAAAATGAGTTAAACAATACGAATTGCTTTAAGAATTACAAAAATACGAAATCTGCAGCTATTGAATCTATTCAAGGTGTTTTGAAAGATTACCATCCCTCTGTCTTCCAGTTTAGTCTTTTCCATTATATGACTTTCATCTTCATGTTCACACAATGGCTGCTGTATCTTCCCCATTATATTTGTTGTCTAGGTAAGAGGTGAAATTAGACTATGGGGCATGAGAGTCAAAAGAATGAAGAGGCATGTTCTAAGCTTCTTTTCTAACACAACCACTGCTTGTATTTAAATGCCTAGAAATGGGTCACAAGTCAACCCTAAGCTACAAGTTAGTCTTGGAAAATATTTTGCCTCAGTCTGCAGTAGTAGATGGAAGGAAATGAGAAAGGAATACTAATTGACTCTTGTCTAAACACTGCACTGTTTCTGGTTTGACCATCATAGCTTAAAGTTGTCACTAATGAGGAAAGGAAAAAAGATCAATAAATTTATATCATAAAAATAAGATAATTTGCATGAACTCTGAAAGGAAATTTGTCATACTGCTTGATAGCTATTCTTTTATTTTATATTTATTGAACTGTAGTTGATTTACAATATTTTGCTAGTTTCTGGTGACAGTAAAGTGATTCCATTATTTTTATATATAAATACACATTTTCCTGGTGGCTCATGGTAAAGAATCCTCCTGCCAGTGCATCAGATAGTTTTGATCCCTGGATCGGGAGAATCCCCTGGAGAAGGAAATGGTATCCCACTCTAGTATTCTTGCCCAGGAAATCCCATGCTGGCAGGCTATAGTTCATGAAATCAAAAAGAGTTGCACATGACTTAGAGACTAAACAACATATAAATGAGCATATATACATTTATATTCTTTTTCATATCCTGTTTGACTATTGTTTAGTATAGGATATTGAATATAGTTCCCTGTGGATAGCTGTTCCTTTTTAAACTAATTGGAAGATGCCATTTAAAAATTATGTTACAGTTTAAACCAATGGAAACTTTCATTTCAAAAATTTAAACAAGAAAAAAGTTTCTAAATTTTTCATGCAGGTAATGTGAGAGCATGTACAGGCAATCTGTAACAAAATCACAAATATGTCAACTTTTCCAAACCTTTATTTCAGCAATGCTCTTTACATAGTACAATCCACTGAGAATGAAGAGATGTTAGTGGCACTGTCTTCAATCCCTGTATATTGCAAAACTTCCCCTAATCCCTCAGAATACTGCACTTATTGGAGTTGGCACTTAGCAAGGGAGAATAAATCTGTATGTTATTTTGGATAAAGTTGCATATAAATAGAAGTTCAATAGTTTTTTTTTTTTTTTTTTAATCCTACCAGTATTCTTATACACTTCTTGGCTACAAGCAGTTTACTTTGGAAACCACTGCAGTAAAATTCTGTAAATTTCTTGAATTGAAAATTTTCAGAGACATTCTTTTTAGAAAGGAACAGAGTAGACTGTATTCTATTCCATAATCATTAACACACTTCTGTGATAGAATTCCATGGGGGATAACTGTCTTTGAGCTTCACCTTCGCTGAAAGGTGAAATTTTAACTACTGATTCTCAGACTCAGAATCTAGCACCAGGGCCTAATTCTTTTCTAATATCACATCCTTTTCTCTCTGCTCCGTTTTATAGTTTTCCACATGCCAACATATGTTAATTCAAGAAATACTTAAGTTCCTCACTTACAGAGAGACTATTTTGAACAGTTCAATATCAGACTAGCTTTATATTACAACTTGTTTCAATTGGTTGTACTTAGAGTGCAAATTCAATACCAAATACATCAGGTTGTGTGTTGACTTTTTGAAAGGAGTGAGATAAGTTTTACATCCCTAGAATTTTAGATTTACATTCAGATTATTTTTCTTCTTAAGTGATTACTTTCTGTGGAGAATTTTTATAGAAAGTTCAATTACATTTATAGATACTTATTAGAGAATTATGCATCCACATTTTTTCTAAATTAGAATCTAGGTTAACTAATTACACATATTTTTGCATAACTTCTATTTATCTCTATCCCCAAATAACATTTCCCACTCAAAGACGAATCTAAGTTTACAACATCATTCACTTTCTTATAATGAATAACTAATACATTTTTAATGTATTCATTTCAATTATTACTTTAGTTAATAAAGTTGTATTTCCTGCTTTTCAGTGTAAGAGAACAGAATTATAACCAAATCAACCAAAGAGACATAAAACTATATGTATATATATATGTGTGTGTGTATATATATATATATGCACAGTTCAGTCACTCAGTTGTGTCAGACCCCATGGACTGCAGCACACCAGGCTTCGCTGTCCTTCACCAAATCCCAGAGCTTGCTCAAACACATGTCCATCAAGTCAGTGATGCCATCAAATCATTTCATTCTGTCCTCCCCTTTTCCTCCTGCCTTCAGTCTTTCCCAGCATCAAGGTCTTTTCTAATGAGTCAGCTCTTGGCATCAGGCAATCAAAGTATTGGAGCTTCAGCATCAGTCCTTCCAATGAATATTCAGGACTTATTTTCTTTAGAATGGACTGGTTGGCTCTCCTTGCAGTCTCAGGGACTCTCAAGAGTCTTCTCCAATACCACAGTTCAAAAGCATAGATTCTTCAGTGCTCAGCTTTCTTTATAGTCCAACTCTCACATCCATACATCACTACTGGAAAAACCACAGCTTTGACTAGATGGACCTTTGTTGGCAGTAATGTCTCTTCTTTTTAATACGCTTTCTAGGTTGGTCATAACTTTTCCTCCAAGGAGCAAGCATCTTTTCATGGCTGCAGTCACCATCTTTGGTGATTTTCAAGCCCCCAAAAATGAAGTCTGCCACTGTTTCCACTGTTTCCCCATCTATTTGCCATGAAGTGATGGGAACAGATGCCATGATCTTAGTTTTCTGAATGTTGAGTTTTAACCCAACTTTTTCACTCTCCTCTTTCACTTTCATCAAGAGGCTCTTAAGTTCTTCTTTACTTTCTGCCATAAAGCTGGTGTCATCTGCATATCTGAGGTTATTGATATTTCTCCCAGCAATCTTGATTCCAGCTTGTGCTTCTTCCAGCCAAACATTTCTCATGATGTACTCTGCATATAAGTTAAATAAGCAGGGTGACATTATACAGCCTTGATGTACCCCTTTCCCTATTTGGAACTAGTCTGTTGTTCCATGTCCAGTTATAACTGTTGCTGCTTGAACTGCACACAGATTTCTCAAGAGGCAGGTCAGGTGGCCTGGTGTTCCCATCCCCTGAAGAATTTTCCAGAGTTTGTTGTGGTCCACATGGTCAAAGGCTTTGGCATAGTCAATAAAGCAGAAATAGATGTTTTTCTGGAACTCTCTTGCTCTTTCGATGATCCATTGGATGTTGGCAAGTTGATCTCTGGTTCCTGTGCCTTTTCTAAAACCAGGTGGAAGTTCATGGTTCACGTATTGTTGAAGCCTGACTTAGAGAATTTTGAGCATTACTTTGCTAGCCTGTGAGATGAGTGCAATTGTGCAGCAATTTGAGCATTCTTTGGGATTGGAATGAAAACTGACCATTTCCAGTCCTGTGGCCACTGCTGAGTTTTCCAAATTTGCTGGCGTATTTAGTGCAGCACTTTCACAGCATCATCTTTTAGGATTTGAAATAGCCCAACTGGAATTCCATCATCTCAAGCTTTGTTCATAGTGATGCTCGTAAGGCCCACTTGACTTTGCATTGCAGGATGTCTGGCTCTGTATCCCTGGAGAAGGGATAGATTACCCACTCCAATATTCTTGGGCTTCCATGGTGGCTTAGAGAATAAAGAATCCACCTGCAATGTGGGTGACCTGGGTTCGATCCCTGGGTTGGGAATATCCCCTGAAGGAGGACATGTCAACCAACTCCAGTATTCTTGACTGGTGGTCTACAACCCATGGGTTCGCAGAGTTAGACATGACTGAGCCATTAAGCACAGCACAGCATATATATTTATACATACATACATACATATATATATATATACACACACACATATATAAAGAAGAATATAGCATGTGTTTTGAGTACATGAGAGCTCTGTTCCTTGACGGCACCATGTATTTCTTCAGTTTCCCACAATAATGCTTACCACAGTAAGCATTACCACTAATACTGTGCTAAATTTGCATTTAATTTTCTAAAAATATTTGTGTGTTTTATTCAGAAATTTTACTTCATATTTGCTATGTGTGATAATCACAAATAAATATATTGGTTCATGCCTTTTAATGTAATATTATCAATGCAGTTTTAAAACATTAACACAGTTATGAAAATAACCTAATAATGATCTTAATATATCTTTCCCTTAAAATGTTTTGTATCTATTTCTAAAAGCTCAGTTTTTGGAATAAGTTTTCATATCCTCAAACAGATTTGATATAATCATTTTGATTTTAGAAGTGTAATTTTTTAAAGATTTTGTAAATGACCCTTTGGGGACTTATTCATTATTCATAAATCTTGGGTTGAACTCGGTTTGTGTAGTCAGCAAGATTGACCCTTTTGCAATTTAAGCAAATAGTTCATTTAGAATTTAATTTGCAATAAATCATACTTGCAAGTTATTTATATATGTGTAAGGTTAGTGCTACAAATCACTCTTGTTTTTACTCTATGTCAAAAACACTTTTTCTCAGAGAAGGAAGGAGAGACAATTATGAATTTGACTCTGTGATAGTACCTAGTATATTAGTTATTTATAAGGGGTTTTTTTGATATATAATTCAGGCTCCTGCCTCACATCCTTAAGCATATGTGTGCAGCCGTAGAAGCATGAATCATAAGAAAAGTTGCCTATTGTTTTCATTTATCACCACATTTATTTTTTATCATCTTACACTTCCGTTCTTTTCACCTTGAACATCGCTCAGTTTGGAAGGTGACTAGTTTGGTTTGGATGCAAGTGAGACTTTATCACAATGAATGACTCAGCTCGGCAAAGGAATTGATTGTTAGGTCAGCTCAGTGTGCTTCCACCCATGGAAGGTGAACCATTTAAACAAAAATAGCCTACTATGTGCTTTGTTTAATGAAAAGGTATTAAGGATGAAGAGGAGAACGTAAAAACTCAGCTCTCAAAAACTTTATATATGGTCTCTCACCAACTTTTCTGCATCCTTGACTTAGGTACTGTCATATATTAAACTTGTTATCTTATTTCACAAATAAACCTTTTTAAATGAACAAATCTTTTGAAATAACTATCCCGTCCACATTCTCATTAATAGCTAACATTATTGTGTATCAGACACTAACAGATTCTAACTACATTCTTTACATATATTATTATTTAACCCAAAGAAAAGCTGTGAAATAAATCCACTTGATATCCACTTTCTATAAATGATGACATTGTGGCTTTGATGGATGAGGAAACTTCTGCAAAGTCCCACCAGTAGCATCATCCTCTGCAATCATACTAACAGTATGTTCTGACCCACGTACCAAATTCTTAGTCACTGTGGTAAGGTATTTAATCACAATTTCTATTCTATTTAAGTAAGTTTGTTTAAACTGAATCTTTCCCAAAGTTGTTAGCAGTAAGCATGGGATTTTTTTCCCATCATCTACAGCATTTATGCACCGTCTAATTTCCAACTACATAATCTGATTAAGTTCTTGAGAGCAATCTTGTATAGCAGATATCACTATTCACCAATTTCAGATGAAGATAAACTGCCTCAGAAAGTCTAGGGGTTTTGCCCAATATTAAATAGATGATCAGTGTCCCAGCTAAAATGTCAGCTTCCATTTTTTTCTTCAGTTAATAACTTCAGATTCTTCTATGGATTTAGTGCATTTTTTGATAAATTTTGGTGAAACATGCTAAATGTGCCCTTCCGTTGGTCATGTAACTTGGCCTATTCTAATGTGTATATAAATAAACTTGCAACAAGAAGAAATAAAATGGAAATAGTTGTGGTACATATATTTATCCATCAACAGAGAGAAGGAGTAGAATAAGAGAGTGACAGGGCAGCACTTCTCAGGATATCTGATGCCACAGCCTAGAGCAAACTAGATATTTAAATTGACCTACCTCCATAGGGCAGGCTTCCCTGGTGGCTCAGATGGTAAAGCGTCTGCCTGCACTGCGGGAGACCTGGATTCAGTCCCCGGATTGGTAAGATCCCCTGGAGAAGGAAATGGCAACCCACTCCAGTACTCTTGCCTCGAAAATTCCATAGATGGAGGGCCTGGTAGGCTACAGTCCATGGGATCTCAAAGAGTCAGACAAGACTGAACACCTTCACTGGTTCACCTCCATAGAGAAAGGAACCCTGTGAGCTTCTCTCCAAGCATTGTAAGCTAGAACCTAAAGACACTTTGCTAAAAATAAAATATCTGCTGAAGAAAATATTATTTTCTAAACTACACAGGTTGTATGATGTCAGAGCAAGAAGAGGAGTTTTCTTAGATCACAATTTAGGAAAATAGGATTTCTGCTTGAAATGGAAAAGAGAAATATCAAATTCTGTTCTACAAGTATGACAATCATTTATCATGGTAAGTAAGACAAAAATCTTCTTCCCTCTCAAGCAGCTTTTCTAAGCTTCACCTGCTACTGAAACTTGCTCAAGTACTCTGACATGTTCTACGCCATCAATACTGCCTTTGCACAGCAATATAATTTTGTGAATGTTTTTCCTCCAACTGGCTGTGCATTCCATGCTCCATGTATTCTTTTTACTAGTATATTGTATTACTTCAGGAACATTTAACTTTAGGTGCACATGTCTATGAATACTATCTTGATTGTACCAGACAATAGGGTCTTTTATCATTTGTTTCTACAGTATTTTCTTATACCTGTATATCTAGTATGCACTATTCTCTATTGAAGCATAGGCAGAAAAAACTTTCCATTTTTCACTACTCCTTCATTGACTGGTCTAATAGGTAAATTGACATAAACAGATTACAGGGGAAAACTAATTTCATGCAGAGAGGATTCCTATAAAAATATGAGACTCAAGAAAGTGATCAAAGCAGGAGGCCTTTATACCTTTTAGACAAAGAAGCAATACATTTCTGCAGAATTAACAAGACAAAGGGGTTTGGGCTTAGGGGAGTAAGTTAGTGAAGAAGTAATAAGGTTTGTTTATATAGCCTTCTCAGTCCTAAATTCCCTGTCTCTGGTAATAAGGATGCATGTGACGGGGTGACATGTTCTGAAATCTTGGAGAAATCTTTGCTCGTTCCTTGTCTGTTGTTGTTGTTGTTTAGTCACTGAGTCATGTTGTTGGACTCCAAAAAAAAACTTAAATTCTTGAGGGAAGGGCTGTGTCTCATTTAGTTTCTTGGCATAAAACACAATCCTTGGTATTGAAAGTAATGTTAGTCACTCAGTCATGGCCGACTCCTTGTGACCCCATGGACTATAGCCTACCAGGCTTCTCTGTCCTTGGAATTTTTCTGGCAAGAATACTGGAATGGGTGGCCATTCCCTTCTTCAGGGAATCTTCCCAACCTAGGAATTGAACCCAGGTCCCCTGCATTGCAGGCAGATTCTTTACCAACTGAGGCAAACTGATGAATTTAAAACATTTCCAAAATAACAAGTTATGAAGTTTCCTGCTAGATAGGTGAAGAATTCATTCTGTTTTCGAGAGATCTTTGGATGAAGGGTAAATCCTAATAGCATCTTTCTTCTTTCTACTAGTGTTCATATATGGAAAAGAATTTCAGACAAACGCATGTAGAGGATATGCTTTTGAGTCAAATCACAAGGGTAGATTCTGGGCTCAGAGAAACAATTCATCTGAAGCAAGAAAGTGCTGAGCTATTTATCTAGAAAGATATGCTATTTAGCTAGTCTGAGAGCAGAAGAGCACACTGCTTCTACTACAACCACTGGTTACAACTTAAGATAACTGACTATGCCCCTCCTAGACTATTCTGGTGAAGTGTGTATCCTAAGGGAATAGAAAGTCAAATGACCAAATATAAGCAAATAATTACAGAATAAAACTCCTAAGCATCTCTCTTGTTACCTTGAATCAACTGAGTAGGACTTGAGTTTCAGTCAACTAATCGGGTTAGTAATGAGGCTACAGTGAAACAGTATATAAGGGCGAGCTGATCATCTGCTAGTGAGGTAGGCGTCAATTTGAGTAATAGATTTTAAAATGTTTATTTCTGTACTTTTGACCCAAAAAATATTTTATCAGCTAGAGGATATAGTATATAAAATATATATAAGGTAAAATACAATATAATATATAAGGTAAAATATCTGATAAGCAACATTATTATCATTCTGAGAGTTTATACTCTGAATATTAAAAAATGTTAGGTATTTTTAGAGATTTTATTTTTAATATCTTAACCCTAATTCGAGCTCATTGGAGATGATAGCTGCAACAATCTGATTTAAGTATGCTAAATGTTTTGATTTGAAATTTTAATGAAGTAAGTAATTATTATAAAATATGTTGATTTCTCATTGTCCATGAAAATTACAATGCAACACACAGCAAGCTTTTAACTGAGTGAAAATAGTTTTTATAGTGTCAGTTTACGGCATACCATAAGTAATTGTCTAGGCAACCAATTATATTTTTATTGAGGACGCATATGGTAACACAACTGAATAGTCACGTAAAATTTTTATATTGCTTGTTTTTTCTCATGGTTTGCGGTATATTTAAATACTAGTACTCCAAGTTCAAATTTATTGCTATAGCAAGTTCCAAATAGGAACATTTTAACATGCAGGTGTGAATATAGAGAAACTATATTGACTGCACAATCCAAAATGTGAAAGTCAGTAAAATTTTTAACAAACATGCTTTATTATACTCCTAAATGTGTGTTGCAGAACACAGTGGAATTGAAAGCCTAGAAATCACATGAAACAGGAAAATATTCATGAGAGAAAACCACAAATTATGAAGCATATCTGATAAACAGCATAAAGCTTGAAAGAGAATTGAAGTGAAGTGAAAGCTGTTCAGTCATGTCAGACTCTTTGCAACCCCATGGACTGTAGCCTGTCAGGCTCCTCTGTCCATGGAATTCTTCAGGCAAGGATACTGGAGTGGGTAGCCTATCCCTTCTTCAGTGGATCTTCCCGACCCAGGAATTGCACTGGGGTCTCCTGCATTGCAGGGAATTCTTTACCAGCTGAGCTACCAGGGAAGCCCTGAAAGAGGATTAGGGAGGCATCTAATTGCCAGTTCATGGTTATTTAGACTGCAAGCAGCAAACAAAATGCTTTAAAAGTCAAAGCTTTGAGAGGTGACAGGATTCTCAGTCACAGTGAGATCTTGGGATGCTGACTGGTCTCAGGCAAAGTGGTTGGTCTGAGCTGTCTCCTAGCTTGGTCACTCTTAATGTGTTATGGCTTTCATTTTCAGGCATTCTTCAGCTCACTCCATCTGCCATGGCCTTTAGCTAGTGCTACAGATCCCTTCAAACCTTTGTGAAATCCTCTACCCCTTCTCCAGTTGCTGTGCAGTGCAATGGTCCTGTTAACCTTTGTGATCAAATGTATTTACTGGTTATGTCTGAAATTTACCTCAGGATAGAGGGGGTGTGTGTGTGTGTGTGTGTGTGTGTGTGTGAATTAATAGTAACATACACTCTTGGGGCAATATTTGTAGGACCTTAATTATGAATACATAATAGAGAGGCAGTTAATTAATAATTGAAGACTCTTAATCAGGAATTCATAGTGCATGCACATTCGTGTGGCTGACTGTTGGTTGTCTACTTAATGCCTAGTCTACATCCTTATTACCAAAGTCCCCAGTTTGTTTAAGGTTTCAAAGTGCCCAGTTGAGAAAATTACATTTCCCAACCCCCTTTGCAATTTAGTCCTGTCTCGAGACACAGTTACTGCCAGTGAATTTTCTGCTGGGCTTTCTGGGAAAATTTGCTTTCTTGACACAAACATCACTTATTTTTGTTGTTGTTTATTTATTACTGTATTTATTCTGACTTGGATTTCACAAGTGAAACAATAGATAAAGCACTACCTTGCAACCATTGATGACTATGAAAATAGATGCCATTTGCTAAAGATGATGAAATAGAAATGAGGAGCCTGGAACATTCCTGGTATGCTAGAGCCTCTGTTCCAACCCTGGGCTGCCTGCCTTTGCACATTTCCTAATGTAAGGAGTCACTGGTAGTCACATTGCATAACTGAAGTTAAACACAATCCCAAACTTTTCTAAATTGTGGTAATGAACTGGTTTTTACTGTACTTGTCAAGAATAAGACCAATAGTCAATTATTATTCACTAGAAGAAGTAAAATTTTACATGTAATTCATTTTGGTCTTTTATAAGAGAAAGCCAGCATTCATTAGCATGCAGATTGATTTCAAAAGGAAGCCATTCAAGTTTTGTCCCAAAATTATCTGTCAACAACTTTCGGCAAATTCATATTTCCTGGGTGGAGAAGAGATCAATCATAGCTGATTAGTCGCAGTCTGGATTTTGAACATCTGTGTTTATTTTGTACAGATAATTGAAATTTGAGTAATACTGATGATGATAATAAGTAAAATCACACCTAATATTTGTGAACATTCATATAGGATACAGTGTTTTGACATGTTATATAACTTTACTTTTATAAAACTTAATTTGATAAAATATTTATTATTACAATTTTACAATTAGACAAATCAAGGGTAAGAGAAATTAATGACTCACTGCATGTATGCATGCTAAGTCGCTTCAGTTTGTTTTTGACTTTTGCGACCCTGTGGACTATAGCCTATCAGGTTTCTCTGTCCTTGGGATTCTCCAGGCAAGAATACTGAAGTGGGTTGTCATTTCCTTCATAGGTAATATGTTGAGTCAGATTTCATATGCTCATTATTCTAAATTGATTCCAATTTTAAAGTTAGACTATTATTTACATTTGTCCTAGTTCTGGGAGGGTTCTTCAAGAGAAGTCATGTGAGCTGATATTAACTGCAAGTTGTTATTTAGTCACTCAGGCATTTCCGACTCTTTGCAACCCCATGGACTTCAGCATGCCACACTTCCCTGTCCTTCACTATCTCCCAGAGTTTGCTCAAACTCATGTCCATTGAGTCGATGATACCATCCAACCATCTCATCCTCTTTATTTAAAATGAGAAAACTGCAGATAGGGTTGATTCACCATGCTGTGGCAGTGGCTTTCACCTTCAGTTTCATTGCAATGACCTATTCTTATGAATGTTTTTGATGGATCTGGTCAGACTGATCCACTTCTGAAAATGTAAACTCAAATATCCCACCTTCTGAACTCTTAACCTGTTTTATTTATGATGTCAAATTGATCCTTGTCCTCACTGAGATCTTTAACTTTGTTACTTTTATGCTCCGCTATCAGTTTCCTCTTGCCACCACTCCCATTCCAAGGTCTCATGATGTTCTTGAAAATATTGTCAACCTCTTATCTCTTTGTGATATTTGGGACCTAAAAATTCCAGTTGCTGATCAGTATAATTTATATTCCTTTTCCACCTCTACACTTACCCTGCCCAGTAGATTATTGCCTGAAGAGATGAATTGATCAATCAGTAAACCAATTCCTTGAACCAGTTCTATTTTGTGATTTTGGGAATCTCTGGAATTTTAAATGCCAACTGAATATATCTTTATTTCTGATGATTGTTGACATAGCTTAACTAAGATTAAGCTGTTTCCAAACATTTCTACCATCTTAAAGTTCTGAAACCTTTCCTGTGCCACTGATCTGCCTCTGTGACTTTCTGTTAATTATATTTTCTTCATATTTGAGGAGAAAAAAATAGAGAAACAGAGATATAATCACATTCCTTGCCCCACACTCATCTATACATGTACATTTCTTCTCATCTTTATTCTGCAGCAGCACATTTATTTTTATAGCCCCTGTGGTACCACTCTATTAATGGCCGAGGAAGAATATGAGAATATTTTATTTAAATATTTATTTTAAGTGCTTATTTGCTCCAATTCTCTTTGGAATGCACTTTATCTTTCTTGCTCTAAGTAGCTGCATTTTTGTTGTTTGCTTATGTGTTTAATATTATCTCCCATTCATACTTAAGAATAATGAAATATGATTTTGGTTATGATCATCACACTGGAATGCTCTAACAAAGATTATTAACATTGTCACACTTTCAAGATTCTATGGGCCAGTGTCAATTGGCTTTATTATTTTATTTATTTATTTCTTTTACACACAGTAGAACTTTGCACCAGAGAAGGCAATGGCACCCCACTCCAGTCCTCTTGCCTGGACAATCCCATGGATGGAGGAGCCTGGTGGGCTGCAGTCCATGGGGTTGCTAAGAATCGGACGACTGAGCGACTTCACTTTCACTTTTCATTTTCATGCATTGGAGAAGGAAATGGCAACCCACTCAGTGTTCTTGCCTGGAGAATCCCAGGGATGGAGGAGCCTGGTGGGCTGCAGTCCATGGGGTTGCTAAGAATCGGATGACTGAGCGACTTCACTTTCACTTTTCATTTTCATGCATTGGAGAAGGAAATGGCAACCCACTCAGTGTTCTTGCCTGGAGAATCCCAGGGACGGGGGAGCCTGGTGGGCTGCCGTCTATGGGGTTGCACAGAGTTGGACATGACTGAAGTGACTTAGCAGCAGCAGCAGCAGAACTTTGCACAGATAATAACTTACTTCTTCTTGACACTCTCTGTTGTCCATGGTTGGCATGATGCCACTCTTTTCTAGTTCCTTTTCGTTTTTTTGCTTGTTCTGGAGTTTGTAGGGAAAAAAGAAAAAAAAACAAACTGCTCTTCTACTGTTTCTTGATAAGCTAGTGTTTACTCCATAATCCCTGCTACTAATCCTATTTCTGAAACCTCCTTTTCTACCAGTATGCTTTTTCACATGATTTCATATGAATCTTATAATAACCTTCTAAATTATTAACTGAATACTTTTATCCTTGATATGCAGTTTCCACGTGCCATCCACAACTTTTTACACTAGTGATATGATATTGTATATTTATAGGTAAGATAACAAAAGCTGTTGTAGACAGTGTAACCTGAAATAGTTCTTTTGTGATCTGGCCTTGAGAAATATTTTCTAACACCATTTACAAAAGCTTTCCTTTTGAAACTTTGATTCCAGCTATGTACAATGATTTGCAATTTTCAAAAGTTGTTATGCTCTTGTACATATATTTTGTAGCATACACTGTCCTCTTCCTGGACTGCCCTCCTTCTTCTCTACCAATCAGGTTAATTCTTATTCTGACCTCAGTAGTCAGTGTAAGAATTATTTTCCCCAGGCAACCTTGTACTAAATGAGAGGCAAGCCTTCCTTCAGAGTCTACAGGGATTGCTATCCATCAATATTATATCTGTTTATCACAATGTGATTTTAATTTTTCTGGTAAAATTATTAAAACCTAACATTTGGATGCTATTCCAGGCAAGCATTCATTTATTAATTTTTCTTAATAATAACTTTGAGAGAGGTTTGTTAATATCCTGGTATTACAAATAAGGAAACTGAGGCACAGAAAAGGTTAAACAGCTTGCACAAGGTTTCATGTCTGCTACATGGCAGAAGCAGAGCACTGCATGAATGACTTTTATTCCATTTTCATATTCCTCAATAAAAAATCTCAGCAGCCGGCTCAGGGAATTACTCATAGCTGATACCTAACATGCATTTGTTGAATGTTGACTGAGATAGAGGAAATACACCCAAGATATGTCATTTAAGTACTTATTGAAGTTGCTTCATCATGTCTGCTTAATTACTGTTCATCGGAGAGGCATCAAGATTTAAAGTTTAAAAGCTTATGAACAAATTCACATATGGTGAACTCAATAGTTTTTGTCTCCTCATATGGGAATGAGTTTAGTGAACAGACAGGTGTTTGATTTAGGTATGTAGACAAACATATAAGAAATGATAAGAAAGAACTGAGCAGAAATTTAGAGAAGGTCAGTGCCATCATAAAATAAAATTCCGTTATTTCCCGCTTACAAATTCTCCCATCATTCCTTTAACTTCTCGGTGGTGTTATTTTGTGATCTTGGAACGCTTAATCATTTTAATGCTTTGGGTAGACACTTTAAGTACATGATCATAAATCACAGTGAGGAGGGTGAAGGCAGAACATTTTGTTTGTGAGTTTGCTGTTGCCAGTGTCATTTTTAATGAGAAGACTCTTCAGTGTGTTTGATATGAAAACAAAGATTCTGAGGGAAATATGAGAAACCTTAGTTTTAGCTAAGTTATTTTATACAAAAAAAATCATATGCATTAGATAATATGTCAATTTACTTTTTAGAAATATTTAGAAATAGATTTTCATATGTGTAATTTAATATTATCAGCCGTTATAAATCATAGTTGTTTTTATACAAAGACATCATTTTCCTTCAGATTTCTCATCAAGCTTGGGTCATACAGATTATGTTCTTTGATGGCTTTCCTCATCTTTTCCATTTTCTGGAAATAACCACCTTCTTTCCATCTCGTACCCTACGTTTCCAGGCTGCCCTGAAATAACAGTCCTAACTGATCCCATAATTTGAGTTTCTATAATGCTTATTTTATATAACACTTTATACTCTGCCTCGTTTGGTGAATTGTTTAGTCACTTAGCATTTATTATATATCCCATGCAACTACTACAAACCAAACATGTTGAAATATAAATATAGGTAAGAATATAAATAAAGCTTAATCAAGAGGAATCACATTCAAATCATATATATGGACCATCACAAGATCCTGAACTTTGACTCTTTGCCATGAATGAATGGGCCTTTTGAGTGGTCTGACTAGAGATAGGATGAGTATTTTTTTTTGTGCTTATAGGAGGAAAACTATTTGACCAAGAGGACAGGTTCTTTTAGATGTTATCAACAAAGATTTGCCTTTGTATCAACCCTTTTTTTGGGAGGATTACACTTCCCTTGAACTCAGACTGGTTGTGCTATTTGTGTGGATGACATGTGCTACTTCTGGACAAGAGCTTTAAGAGCCATCACAAGATTCTGCTATCTCTGTTTTCCTGTTTGTTGGGAGTCTGAATATTTATAGGCTGAGGCTGTTTCTTTAGCTTGGATTTAGAAATGATGAAGACTTGGAACGCAGCCACACTTGACCAATAAAAGACATTAACATAAATGAGAAATACATTTTTGGTTCTTGTAAGCGAATGATATTTGGATTTCTTATTTCAAAATGAGTTAGTCTGAACTAGATGACAAAGAAATAAGACAAAAGATGTATCATCCGTGCCATCATGAAACTTATAGTCTATTGGCACAGAAAATTTTTAATTTAATAACAACAACAGGGAATTCCCTGCGAGTCCAGAAGTTAGGATTACACCCTTTCGCTGCTAAGTGCCCAGGTTCCATCCTTAGTTGGAGAATGAGGATTGACTAGGATCCCACAAGCTCTGCAATGGTGTGGCCAAAAAAAAAAAAAAAAAAGGCAATAAATGCAAGGTTGCGACTGAAAAGAGTGCTACTGAAAACCATGTAAGAGATTTTATTAAGGAAGTTTGCACAAGCAAATGAATATCAGAGGAGGTCCCCATAAGTAGAACTTCCCTCAGGCCCTGGCAGGTGGGTTCCTGCCCAGGTTTTATCCCTCAGTGGACCCAAATTTTGGAACACTTTCCTCAAAAATTTCCAAGTCCCTTTCTGATGCCTGGGGCAAGTTGAGGCTGACAATGCCACCTGGATTGCTTCACTGTGAACCAGGATGACACGAGCCCCAGGCCCCACTGCTCCCCTTCAAATTCTTTTATAAATTGACTCCATTTATAGTGGCCATACTTGTTCTTTTTAATTGACTTCTCTGTTTTTTGGCAGTCTCTCAGTAACTTCATCCTATTCACAGGCTTTTACCATATAATGAAAACCACTGCTATTTTCCACTTCTAAATACCTCTGTTAATTTAAAACATGTTGTTACTTAAAAGATTTAAAAACATTTTTTAGCCATACCTTTCAAATATCTCCAAATTTTAACCATCTGAAATTACTCCCTTTTTTATCAAGTCATGATTACCCAATTATGCAGATTATTTTACTCATGTCTGTAGATTTTAGGAAACATCTATTTTGTATACCTTGGCTATACCTGGGCAGGACAATCCCATTAACTTTCTGAAAATTCTCTATTTCAGTTTTTAGAGCCAAGATCCTTTCTCATCCCAGTAACAATTAAAGAAAACTTATTCCCTGAAACTACCCTACTTAGATAGATACTAGATTCTATTTTTCCTTCACGTAATACTAGATTTTCCTCTAAGAACCCATTTTATTTTCATATCTTCCCTCCTTTCTTTATCATATATTTGTTTATTTTTGGCCTGCTGGATGAAAACCTCTTTTTTTAAAAATGGGCATTGCTATCAGACTCCAGAAGGGGGCAGAAAAAAAAGTGAAAAACACTGACTGTTTAACTTTAATTATCTTCATCTGTTCACTGACACCATCAGTTTCCCACTGTTTGATATCCATGGGGTTTCCAGTTATCTTACAACCATTGTTTAAAATATGCACAATGAAAAATACAGAAATATGTCAAGTGGTAGCACTAGGGTCAAGGATATGACCAGAATCCCAAAGACAAGACACAATAATTAAAATAGTTAGCTGTAGCCATCCTGAGTCAATTTTTGAAAGTTGAACCAGTTTCAAATGAGTTTAGGAAGAAAATATGAAGCAGCCATCCAAGGGTTACCAACTTGTACCTGACTTATCGTTTTAAAAGACATTAAACCTATAAAACTAGTGCTTGCCCCTTGTAGAACATTCAAAATGATATTGCAATCTGAAATACAGGTAAATAAATGCATTCTCCATACAGATGGCCAAAATTCTTCACATGCCTAATTTGAATTAAGTCTTAGTTGAAAATTGTTTTAATGTATCTTTTTCTGAAAATCAAATATCAGCCTCAACCAAAGAGTTGCTGCAATCAAACCAAGTCCTTTGTTCTTTTGGGTACAACATCAATCTCAACTCTTAAAGGCAGCTTTTTTGCATACAATTTGAGACATATGTCAATATTTAACATCTATAATACAGAAATTTAACCTTGAATATTAAAGAGAAACACTGTAATCAGAAATAATGCAATTGTCTGGTTTAGTGAGAAAATCATCATCATGATGAGTACTTCAGTATTAAGAGTTTAGTAAAAGAATTTAACCTTGCAAAAGTGGAGGAAAAAGGGTACTGGAAAGTGGAAGTGGTTATATGTGAAGTGGAAGGGGCAATCAAAAAGGCTGAGTCAGAGCCACTAAAGATTTTGTCTGAAAGACTGACAAGTGGTAACATGGACATTTGAGGAGATAATGGAGAAAATATTACATGTCCATCTTCCCAAGAAGGGGTAAGCTCAAGAAGAGGGACTCTGTGCAGCTAACACCCATGCAGCTCCACAGCTGAGCATTTGGGGTGACTTAGGTCTTATTGGTCAACAGCACCAGAATTTGGGAAGACAGTCTGAATGCAGAACAGATGATGGCTGAGGTCCACCTTTGTGCCAGTCACCATTATCTGAGTACAGTGACCTTGGTAGAAAAAATGGATACAGCTTCAGTTTTGCCTTCCAAATCTCATGCAAAGTCTTTTATGATCATTTCTAACTTGGAATCAGAGGTGAGAAATCTGAGAAACAGAGATTCCATCTTAACAAAATTGACCCTAGCAGTCTAGGAAATATAGGATGCATTAAGCTTAAAAAAGACTTTAGGTCACTCTGATGATCACTTATACTGTTATTGAAATTATAAACATTTTCTAACCTTCTCTTCTTTATGTTGCTGAGAAGAACAATTTTATAATAACACCAGGATAATTATATTAACAAGATTATATTCCTCTCCAGGCTTCTCATCAAATAGAGCTATAACTTATATTTCCATATTTAAATCAAAGAAATTAAAATCTACAATTCAAGGTTCCAAAGCACAATTTTAAGTGTAGAATTCATGCTTAATAGCTTCAGAGTATACTGTTTAACCATGAAGTTGTGGTGACCATGAAACAGAAACTTCATCTGTCATCAGAAGTTGTATATGTTTTTTTTTCACTTGAGTTTAAAATATTTGGTATGGGAATTTGCTCAGTTAATCTATAAATTAGCTCATCAGACTTGTGTAGGTTCTCATCTGAACAGAGGTTATTTTGCCTCTTTCCTAGGACTGTATTAAAAAAAAAAGTCTCTAACAGAGAAAATTCAAACCCAAGGCAAAGTCTGATTTTATTCCTTATTGGTTTAGCTTAAAATTCATGACTGTAGACCTCAAATAGGAACTTGATGCTGCAGAGAAATCTTATATTTCTCTAGTATAATCATTTCCCACTCCTGAGATTGCTTTATACCTTTAGCTCTTTCCTCAATATCCAGTGGCTCTACCTCCTCCTTCTTACCTAAAGGCTTCAACTCAGATTGCTTGAGAAAATAAAAGTATTTGGGGAGTAACTCTCTCAATTTTTTAAATCTAAATCTCAGAGACAGCCTTTGTCTGTAATTATGTCCTTCCTGTTAAATGGGAGGATTATTTCAGCTCTCCTTAAAGTCCAAACAGCTCTCTTGCCCTCTAGATTTTATTTTTTTTTTATTATTATTTTTTTTTTTCCAGTGGGTTTTGTCATACATTGATATGAATCAGCCATGGATTTACATGTATTCCCAATCCCGATCCCCCCTCCCACCTCCCTCTCCACCCGATTCCTCTGGGTCTTCCCAGTGCACCAGGCCGGAGCACTTGTCTCATGCATCCCACCTGGGCTGGTGATCTGTTTCACCATAGATAGTATACATGCTGTTCTTTTGAAATATCCCACCCTCACATTCTCCCACAAAGTTCAAAAGTCTGTTCTGTATTTCTGTGTCTCTTTTTCTGTTTTGCATATAGGGTTATCGTTATCTCCTTTCTAAATTCCATATATATGTGTTAGTGTGCTGTAATGTTCTTTATCTTTCTGGCTTACTTCACTCTGTATAATGGGCTCCAGCTTCATCCATCTCATTAGGACTGGTTCAAATGAATTCTTTTTAATGGCTGAGTAATATTCCATGGTGTATATGTACCACAGCTTCCTTATCCATTCATCTGCTGATGGGCATCTAGGTTGCTTCCATGTCCTGGCTATTATAAACAGTGCTGCGATGAACATTGGGGTGCATGTGTCTCTTTCAGATCTGGTTTCCTCAGTGTGTATGCCCAGAAGTGGGAGTGCTGGGTCATATGGCAGTTCTATTTCCAGTTTTTTAAGAAATCTCCACACTGTTTTCCATAGCGGCTGTACTAGTTTGCATTCCCACCAACAGTGTAAGAGGGTTCCCTTTTCTCCACACCCTCTCCAGCGTTTATTGCTTGTAGACTTTTGGATAGCAGCCATCCTGACTGGCGTGTAATGGTACCTCATTGTGGTTTTGATTTGCATTTCTCTGATAATGAGTGATGTTGAGCATCTTTTCATGTGTTTGTTAGCCATCTGTATGTCTTCTTTGGAGAAATGTCTGTTTAGTTCTTTGACCCATTTTTTGATTGGGTCATTTATTTTTCTGGAATTGAGCTTCAGGAGTTGCTTGTATATTTTTGAGATTAATCCTTTGTCTGTTTCTTCATTTGCTATTATTTTCTCCCAATCTGAGGGCTGTCTTTTCACCTTACTTATAGTTTCCTTTGTAGTGCAAAAGCTTTTAAGTTTCATTAGGTCCCATTTGTTTATTTTTGCTTTTATTTCCAATATTCTGGGAGGTGGGTCATAGAGGATCTTGCTGTGATTTATGTCGGAGAGTGTTTTGCCTATGTTCTCCTCTAGGAGTTTTATAGTTTCTGGTCTTACATTTAGATCTTTGATCCATTTTGAGTTTATTTTTGTGTATGGTGTTAGAAAGTGTTCTAGTTTCATTCTTTTGCAAGTGGTTGACCAGTTTTCCCAGCACCACTTGTTAAAGAGGTTGTCTTTTTTCCATTGTATATCCTTGCCTCCTTTGTCAAAGATAAGGTGTCCATAGGTTCGTGGATTTATCTCTGGGCTTTCTATTCTGTTCCATTGATCTATATTTCTGTCTTTGTGCCAGTACCATACTGTCTTGATGACTGTGGCTTTGTAGTAGAGTCTGAAGTCAGGCAGGTTGATTCCTCCAGTTCCATTCTTCTTTCTCAAGATTATTTTGGCTATTCGAGGTTTTTTGTATTTCCATACAAATTGTGAAATTCTTTGGTCTAGTTCTGTGAAAAATACCGTTGGTAGCTTGATAGGGATTGCATTGAATCTATAGATTGCTTTGGGTAGAATAGCCATTTTGACAATATTGATTCTTCCAATCCATGAACACGGTATGTTTCTCCATCTGTTTGTGTCCTCTTTGATTTCTTTCATCAGTGTTTTATAGTTTTCTGTGTATAGGTCCTTTGTTTCTTTAGGTAGATATACTCCTAAGTATTTTATTCTTTTTGTTGCAATGGTGAATGGTATTGTTTCCTTAATTTCTCTTTCTGTTTTTTCATTGTTAGTATATAGGAATGCAAGGGATTTCTGTGTGTTAATTTTATATCCTGCAACTTTACTATATTCATTGATTAGCTCTAGTAATTTTCTGGTAGAGTCTTTAGGGTTTTCTATATAGAGGATCATGTCATCTGCAAACAGTGAGAGTTTTACTTCTTCTTTTCCTATCTGGATTCCTTTTACTTCTTTTTCTGCTCTGATTGCTGTGGCCAGAACTTCCAACACTATGTTGAATAGTAGTGGTGAGAGTGGGCACCCTTGTCTTGTTCCTGATTTCAGGGGAAATGCCTTCAATTTTTCACCATTGAGGGTGATGCTTGCTGTGGGTTTGTCATATATAGCTTTTATTATGTTGAGGTATGTTCCTTCTATCCCTGCTTTTTGGAGAGTTTTAATCATAAATGAGTGTTGAATTTTGTCTCTTCTAAATGTTTATTTTATCTCTATTTGTCATTTAAAATTGAACATGACCTCAGTGGAACAAATTATTTCCTCCACCTATGCTTATTAATCTGCCAGTGTTCCTTGTTCTGAAATTAGTACCACTATTTCTTCAGTTGTTCAAGCCAAAAACTTGGGAGTCATCCTTTGCCTGGCTCCCTGTTTCCTACTCCAGTGGTTGAATGTGGCTTTGAACATTATACAGCGGTTCAAATCCTGTTATGTTCATTTATTTTGGCTAAGTCTATCACTGAACATTAGGCTTAGTCCCACAAACTAGCAAAAATTCATGGATATTAATATTCATAGGCTATGAATCTGTATAATAATAACTGACTCCTGAATAATGATCGGATTAAAACCTCAGAGCTAAAGCGTTTCCAGATGTATTAACCAGACTTAGCTATTTTCTCATGGACACCTACAGGAATGCCTTAAGAGTTCCAGCTCTAGCAAGTGCCCTTCTTCTTTTTGCCTACTTGATTTCAGCCATTTCTATTAATATATTGGAGCAATACCTAAAACCCTGCTCCAGTTCACAGGACCCGAGATAGCCAAATTGTGCAAATTAGTGTTTTCCTGGAAATGTTGGAAAATAGAACTAGAAAATAAGTCCAGTATGTCTCATGGTAGCTAAAACCCTACATACAAAAATAAGAAACTGTCAGTATATATATACTGACAGATAGACCAGATTAGACCAGGTGAAACAGAAAAGAAAACTTTAGGTTTTGAAAAGAGAATGGAATTGAGTGTTCTCATAAATGCAAGCAGAAACCAGGGAAGAGACAGAAATCTGTCGACATATGGATCGCTGACTCCAAGTCTTTCTGAGATCTAGCATGATTCCTGTTGTTGAGCTCTGTGAGATGCCCCTGTATGTTACAACAAATTCTTTTTTAAACTGAGAGTAGCCCAACTAACTTTGTTACTTACATTCAGAAAAATGTTAACTATTACATGCTCTTTAGAAACTCCCTGAGTTGCATTTCTAGACTCCAATTCTGAAGGATTTTTTTTTTCTTTTGTTCCTGGGTGCAATTTGGATCTCATGTCAGATTGAAATAAATTTTCCTTCCTTGCTTGCTTTGTGTGTTAGTGAAAAAAATCTTACCATTTCTTATAATGGAGTCTATTGCACTATTTATCATGACCTGTTATATTGTGGTCAGTTATGTGTGTTTTGGAGAAGGCAATGGCACCCCACTCCAGTACTCTTGCCTGGAAAATCCCGTGGACGGAGGAGCCTGGTGGGCTGCAGGCCATGGGGTCGGGAAGAGTCGGACACGACTGAAGCGACTTAGCAGCAGCAGCAGCAGCATGCGAGTTTATCTCCTGCAAGATTAAGTCCCATTCCTGAAGGAGAAGGCAATATTTTATCTTTCATTGTATCAAAGCTAGTACCTAGAGTAGGGCTTGGCCCATACTGGTGGATTCAAAATAAAATATTTATTATGTGGTATGTCTTCAATATATAATTTTAATTACAGATGCATTAAGGAGTGAAATGTTGGTATTATTTCATTTAATCCAATGAAGTTTAGAATGTGTTCAATGAGCAATGTAATAGTATTTCCCAGAAAATGACCTATTTATTCTGATCAGGTCACTTCTAAATGGTTTAAGAAGCCATTTATTAATGTGATTTCAATTTATGATTTTAAAAATAAGTCTGAGTATGCCTTCAACTATAGGCTACATTCCAAGTTTCATTGTAAGAAAGTGATTCATGTATGTCATGCTCTGTAATAATTTTCTTCAATTACTGAATGACTCTGCATTACAGTTTATCATGTGACCAGGCAGTTAATACACTCCCTAGTTACTGGAAAATTGCTAAAACTATATATTAATTCAAAATATCTCCATAATATAAGACATTTTAATTTGGAGCAGTAATTAAAGTATTTTCATCTCACAGATGATTATGTTTCTCCTTTTGTTGTGCTATTTATTCATCCTTGGATTATGAGATTTAGCATTGTTTTGACAATAAGATATGTCATCAGAATAAATAGACCTGCTTGACAGAAATCCAAGAAATTCAGTTTGGACCATGGAAGAAATGAGAAGTTGGGGTTAAGACAGAAGTAGAATAATAGCAAATAATTATAAACATATTAAACTGGTCAAAGAATAATTCTGATATTTCAGCAACTGGTAGGAAAACAACTTAAAGACACAAGAAAGAATGTTAGATAACAGCACGAGGTGTATGATTAAAGCACAAGGAAATAACCAGAAACCTGGGTCTCTCATCAAGATGGGCTTCCCTGATGGATCAGCAGGTAAAGAATCTCCCTGCCATGCAGGAGACACAGGAGAGGTGGGTTGGAGCCCTGGGTTGGAAAGATCTCCTGGAGGAGGAAATGGCAACCCACTCCAGTCTTCTTGCTTTAAAAAATCCCATGGACAAAGGAGCCTGGTGGGCTGCAGTCCAAAGCATCACACAGAGTCGGACACAACTGAGCGACTAAGCAAGCAAGCAAGCTCATCAAGATAGTAGATCTACTTAATGTACCTCCTTTTGCTCTTCAAATCTTACCTGTGGGAGAATCAGAGAGGCAAACAAGAAAACAGTGGAGTGAGTCTGTTCTAGAAAGGAGAATAGAAGCCACAAGTCATCAGCAGACAAGATACCTTAATACCTCATGAAGCATGGAAATCTCCCTCTGTATCAGATTGGTCCAAAACTGGGAAAGGAGTATCTGTACGTTTTGTGTATCTATCTGCCTTGATACCTTCCATAGTCTACTCCATTGAGAGGAAAAGTTCAGAATACTGACATATCAAACTCAGTTGAGTGGGAAACTCGGCTGATCTCTTGTTTGCCACCCAGTTGTATTGCTCAGCTATCTTTTTCCTCCGTTCTCTTACTGACTTCACTGTCATCCTTTTTTTCATGGCAGTTCTACATCAACAAACTCAACAAGGGGGATTAGACAGCACTCCATTTATCTTTTTTTTTTAATTTATGGACACATACTTAAAAAAATTCTTAGTTTATAATTCTAAAAGAGAGCTTGAATTCTGATCATTTTTCTGGCCATTCATCTTAATTTTTCCTCTAATATTTTGTCTACCTTGTTCCTTTGGTCCAGTACATTTTGACACCAATCGTTGAGGTATTGGCATTGATCTCTTTCCTTGTTTCTCGAACACTGTTCCTCAAAACTCCATGTATCAGGCTAATCCCTTCTATCTTCAGTACGGTGCAAGATGGAGAGAGAGAATGAGTGAGAAATGAAACAGGAGAGTTCTGTTTTTTGCAGTTTGATGATTTTTGAGGGATTCTGACACTAGAGGATAGGAATCACTGAAAATGGCCATATGAAATATATTAGAGTTGTCTGCAAGGTGTTTCATACACTTTATATTCAATTTCTTAATTGTCAGCAAGGAGAGAAATGCATTACCCACGGAAAGAGTGGCTGTAATCACTATAAACAACAGACACAGCAGCAGTTATTTCTGGGAAGTGGAATGGGAGGTGGTGAGCCATAGATTTTCATTTTTATTTTATATTCATCAGATCAGTTTAACTTGTGTGTTGTACACATAGGACAAAAGCATGTAGAATATTCATAATTAAAACTAAAAAAGAATTAACTAGATAGTAATAGCAGGGGCAGGTGGACAAGGCAGGATCGACACCAAAGTCTCCAGTAAAAATGAAGAATTCTAGTTTGCATTCCCACCAACAGTGTAAGAGGGTTCCCTTTTCTCCACACCCTCTCCTGCATTTATTGCTTGTAGACTTTTGGATAGCAGCCATCCTGACTGGCGTGTAATGGTACCTCATTGTGGTTTTGATTTGCATTTCTCTGATAATGAGTGATGTTGAGCATCTTTTCATGTGTTTGTTAGCCATCTGTATGTCTTCTTTGGAGAAATGTCTGCTTAGTTCTTTGACCCATTTTTTGATTGGGTCATTTATTTTTCTGGAATTGAGCTTCAGGAGTTGCTTGTATATTTTTGAGATTAATCCTTTGTCTGTTTCTTCATTTGCTATTATTTTCTCCCAATCTGAGGGCTGTCTTTTCACCTTACTTATAGTTTCCTTTGTAGTGCAAAAGCTTTTATGTTTCATTAGGTCCCATTTGTTTATTTTTGCTTTTATTTCCAATATTCTGGGAGGTGGGTCATAGAGGATCCTGCTGTGATTTATGTCGGAGAGTGTTTTGCCTATGTTCTCCTTTAGGAGTTTTATAGTTTCTGGTCTTACATTTAGATCTTTAATCCATTTTGAGTTTATTTTTGTGTATGGTGTTAGAAAGTGTTCTAGTTTCATTCTTTTACAAGTGGTTGACCAGTTTTCCCAGCACCACTTGTTAAAGAGGTTGTCTTTTTTCCATTGTATATCCTTGCCTCCTTTGTCGAAGATAAGGTGTCCATAGGTTCGTGGATTTCTCTCTGGGCTTTCTATTCTGTTCCATTGATCTGTATTTCTGTCTTTGTGCCAGTACCATACTGTCTTGATGACTGTGGCTTTGTAGTAGAGTCTGAAGTCAGGCAGGTTGATTCCTCCAGTTCCATTCTTCTTTCTCAAGATTACTTTGGCTATTGGAGGTTTTTTGTATTTCCATACAAATTATGAAATTATTTGTTCTAGTTCTGTGAAAAATACCATTGGTAGCTTGATAGGGATTGCATTGAATCTATAGATTGCTTTGGGCAGAATAGCCATTTTGATAATATTGATTCTTCCAATCCATGAACACTGTATGTTTCTCCATCTGTTTGTGTCGTCTTTGAGTACAGCCACTATGGAGAACAGTGTGGAGATTTCTTAAAAAACTGGAAATAGAAATGCCACATGACCCAGCAATACCACTTCTGGGCATACACACTGAGGAAACCAGATCTGAAAGAGACACGTGCACCCCAATGTTCATTGCAGCACTGTTTATAATAGCCAGGACACGGAAGCAACCTAGATGCCCATCAGCAGACGAATGGATAAGGAAGCTGTGGTACATATACACCATGGAATATTACTCAGCCGTTAAAAAGAATTCATTTGAATCAGTTCTAATGAGATGGATTAAACTGGAGGCCATTATACAGAGTGAAGTAAGCCAGAAAGATAAAGATCATTACAGCATACTAACACATATATATGGAATTTAGAAAGATGGTAATGATAACCCTATATGCAAAACAGAAAAAGAGACACAGATGTGCAGAACAGACTTTTGAACTCTGTGGGAGAAGGCGAGGGTGGGATGTTTCGAGAGAACAGCATGTATATTACCTATGGTGAAACAGACCACCGGCCCAGGTGGGATGCATGAGACAGGTGCTCAGGCCAGGTGCACTGGGAGGACCCAGGGGAACCGGGTGGCGGGGGGGGGGGGGGGGGGGGGGGGGGGGGGCATCGGGATGGGGAATACATGTAACTCCATGGCTGATTCATGTCAATGTATGACAAAACCCACTGCAATGTTGTGAAGTAATTAGCCTCCAACTAATAAAAATAAATGAAAAATTAAAAAATGAAGAATTCATAATAGATGGAATTCCATCTATTCTTACCTCAGAGGACATCAGTAGCAGACATAGTTTTCTCTGGCTTGAAGGCTAGTATGGCCATCACTGAACTAGGAACAACACTAGAATGAGTGACTATAATTGGCAGGTGGAAATAAAATTTGCATGACTAGTTTGATGGGGCAAAAGGAAGTAAATTTTTCTGGGAGGCTGAGATGGAAAATCCTCATGATGTTTTGTAATTCCACGATAACTGTAAGGATGTTTTCCCAGTATCACACATTGTGTACCTATATCTGAAGTCAGAAAATTGTGATCCACTTCTCTTCAGATCTGGTCTCCATCACTTACTGTCTGTGTGAACTTGGGTACATTGCTTCATCTCTACTGTCAGCTTCCTCATTAGAAAATCCAGAAAAAGAGAAGAAAAAAAAAAACACAGCACTTAGCTTACATTGAGTAAATTGAATGAGACATTTTATGTTAATCACCAAGGATGTATACATATTCCAGAAGAAGCTGTCTTACTCCAAGGACAGAAGTTAGAACTTCATTTAAATATTAACTCAATCATATATATTACAGAGTAAAATGAGTATGTAGAAAAATATCAAACTGCTGGTGAAACACTTGTGATACAAATTCCAGTATATGTTTGCTGTGATCTACAAAGAATCAACATAGGAAAATGTAGCATACGTAATGAACTCAATGCATTTTCTATCAGATGGTTTCACATATACCATCTGATTTGCAAAACACAAAAAAAGTGCTATTTTCATAAGAAGAAAAATGAAAATTAGAGAAGTAATATCAGACAGTTAATACTTAGAGAATCATGCTTTAAAGCCAAATTTAGGTTTTAATCCTAAATTCATGATTCTAAAATACCTATTATAGTAACTATAATATCCCACTACTTCTCAGCAGGTGTATAGGAAAAGAGAAGTAAGCTCCTTGACCTTCACCTGCATAATCAGCTCCTTATCCACCTCTAAATCAAAGTCCTTCAATTTAATATTAAAGATGGCATCCAGATGAACAGAGCTCAGATGTTTTACTCTCTTTTCCGGTGGGATTGGTTGGCATTTTGAAAGTTGGTGTGCCTCCTGATATCCTAGGTGATCTGCTATCTGACCACTATTTGCAATGAAGATAAAAGGAGCAATAACATTGCCGTACAACACTATACCACTTTCTTAGAATACATGCTCACACAATCAGTGACTTCCTAGAACAGGTTTGTGATTTATTTGGAAAAAATTTTAAGATATACAGAGGATATCTCAATGTAGATATAAAAGGAGGTTAACTATAGATTATTTGAAATAAGTTCAATTATTTGAAATTCTCATGTGTTTCAAATGAGAATTATTCAGAGACTATCTTTACAAAGAATAAAGTCTGTTGTAGTAAAAGGTCAATTAGATGTTATCCATTTATTTTTTACATGAAAAAGTAAGAGAATATGTTTGATAATAATTAATCAAAAATTAGCTAAAAAATAACACTTTATTTTCAAGTGTATCACCAAACTATTTCATAACCATTATTTCCTTTTTGAACCTCATATATATGTAGAAGCATTTTACATTTTAAAGTATAGCTATTTATTGCTTAGTGATGGAATTATAGACTTTTTTTGACAAATAAGTATTATTTCAGGTTTTAAGCATTACTTATTTTTCATCACACATATAATAGATATATCAGTTTTTAATGAAATTTATAAATATTTTGATTAAGATTTTATTTCTATAAAAACAGAGATATGATCTAAATGTATTCTGTCAAAACAGTGCCAAAGATATATTAGAAAACAGATACATAATACAATTTAAGATTTTAATATTATTCTTATTTAATTTTTGAATGATGAGGAGAAAGTACTTTGTATTGCTTGGCCAAATGGTTTGTTTGGATTTTTCCATTAGATGTTATGGAAAACACGAATAGATTTTTTGACCAACCCAGTATATCTGTTTTTAAATTTAAAGTTAAAGTTACTATAAGAAATATTCTAAATAGCATAATTATAAATTTCATGAATATGCTAAAATATTTGTGTGTAAATACAGTTTTGTGTATGAATACAGTATCTTTTTACATGTATTTCTGCATGTCTGCATTCCTTTTTCTGTCTAATTTGGATAATATTTATACTTCTGCCTTGATGTAGAAAACTAACATCATTTTCCTTAAAAATAATATCTTAGAAAATGTAGTTATTCTAAGAGAAAAAATAAAATCTAGATATATCTTAGAACAAGACAAAAAAAGAAAATATGAAGCAAAAATAGAGAGTATTAAATCAATAACACAAAATCTCCGTTATATGATTTTTTCATTAGTTTTGTTTATTTTTGTAATTTGATAATGATTATTTTATAAGTCCTATTTGTATGGAGAAAGAACTGATAAACTATGTTAAACTTATTTATCGATATTCACACATATATAAAGCGAAATGTCTGGTGGTCAAATAAAACATTTGTTAACAGAAATGTTAACCATGTTAAAGAATTTTAATAATGTAGATTTTTAAGATTATTAGAGGAGCAACCAAATTTGCTTATGAAACTTAAAATACCATACAGAATTAGTCTATATTAAAGGTCTCTATATACAGTTCTTCTAAGTCACGTAAAAGAAGGGGGGTTTTCTGTGGTTGTGGTCTGTCAACACTCATGCTTGAGTGTGTTTCTTTCAGGTCCCTAGGAGAGAATACGATCACTTCTATAGACAATGATTAGAAAAAGGAAGAAAAGAATCATGATTATTGTGTGCCAAAATTGACTCTGCTGTTGAGAAGATTTTATAAGCCCTGTAGTACTTCACTGTGCATAGGTAAGATGAAATTGACAAGCTAGCAGATGGTAGGTTGATGAAGAATGCTTTTATTAATCTATTAAAATAGTCCAAAGAGTTCCTGCTGGGTACCATAATAGTAAAATAAAATGAAATTAAATCCTATAAATTATGGCATAAGTCCTAAGGGGAAGGAAGATATGTGTATACAGAATAGACTGTAACATAATTATGTTGGATAGTATTACATGGTGAAGGAAAATAAACATCAAGAATACTACTTTATATTTAATTTTCCTTGGGCAAACAATGGTCTTTCAAATAGCCCATTAATAAAATGTTATCTGACAGCATAAAATGGAAAATAACACATTAATAACAAAATATTTAATTGACTTTGTATTAAATTATTAACTATATGATTCCTTATTTCTTTGAACCAAAATATTTTCTTTTGTCTAAATATATGTAATATAAATGTATCCTTAGAAATGATTCGGACTTAGCATGTTAGTGAGTTTTAAACTAACTCATATTCCAAAATTTTCACACTGTTTAGGATTATTTGTGTGTGCTTGTGTGTGTGTGTGCGCATGCAGGAATTAATTATATAGTAATGATAAAATATAAAACAATACAGACATTTTTATAACATTTATGTGAATTGTTTAAAAGCTACAACTCTTTATATGTATTTCTCCTTATTGATATGTAAATGAATAGATATAAAAGGATATATAATAACATGGTAAGAATTATCAGATTCACTTTTAATTTCAATTTGAATTTGGTAATTTTATTCTTCTGTAGACTTTTATTATACTATTAAAGTTATTTTTTGAAAGAAAAAATTCACTTTAAATATTGTTTTAGTTTATTTTACCACTGAGCTATTCACTAATATAAGTAATTCTGATAACCCAGAGTCCCAGAGGCTCTTTGATATAATGGGCTAAATAAGATCTATAATATTCAAACATTGCTCAGAAGTTTCTTCAGATTTCTAAAATGGAGAGCTTCCTTTGCATATTAATACTCTAATTAATGTGGCATAAATATCTCTAAATGACCTTTCACCTTCTCTTATTAGATTTCATATGTGATGTATGTATGAGATAAAATAGAATGTGTTTTAATATGAGCATTTTCTCAGTGGGAAGGAAAAAAATGCTCATACTTTGGTAATTTTCCAAAGAATGTATCAATTAAAAAGCATTCACATGAAAAAATATGCACAGGTTTTTAAGTTATCCTTTAATGTCCTAGCTTTGCTAGTTAAGTTTAAATAGATATAATTTTTAAAAATGAAAATAAAAATTGATAGATAGCTATAATCTTATAGAAAATCACAAAAGAACCCAATTAAACTAAGAATATATATTATATTATTAAAATCATTTATATATGATTAAAATTTTATATATATTATTAAACATATATATACATTTATTATATATATTATTATATATTATTAAAATAATTTCAGGCGTCCTTATTTATTTCTCATACTGTGTAGTACTCCAAATATTTTAATTTGCTTTTTGTTATATATTATTAAAATCATTTCAGGCATCCTTATTTATTTCTCATACTGTGTAGTACTCCACATATTTTAATTTGCTTTTTGTCATTCTTCAATTATTTTAAAAAGATAGCTAGAGAAAAAATATAGACACCACATCCTGACTACTTCAGTTCTAAATAGTAATCAGTATTCATCCAGAGTGCTCCATTTAACCTCTGCTCATCACTCGGATAATTTCTTTCATTGAAAATTAATTCTAGAAGCAGAGTCAAAATAAGGTTAACTATATATATATGTAATAACTTTGTCCTTGACCATGAAACTAAAATTTAATTTAATGACCACTTCTATTAAGAAGCAGAACATAAAGTTATTTTTCATTGTATGTTTGTATGTACAGTTGACAGAATTTATGTGATATCTTTTTAGATATACAAATAAATGACTAATTCTCAAATATTTCCCAAACTTGCTTACTTGTTTATGGTATTATTTTAATGCAGAATCATTATTGTTTTTGTTCAGTAGTTCAGGCATGTCTAACTGTTTGCAAACCCATGGATTGCAGCACGCCGGACTTCCCTATCTTTCACCATGTCCTCTGGAGCTGGCTCAAATTCGTATCCATTGAGTCGGTGATGCCATCCAACCATCTTGTCCTCTGTTGTCCCTTTCTTCCCCTGCCTTCAATTCTCAGCTAAATGGTATTTTCTAATGAGTCAGCTCTTCGTGTCAGTTGGCCAAAGTATTTGAGCTTCAGGATCAGTCCTTCCAATGAATATTCAGGATTGATTTCCTTTAGGATTGACAGGTTCAATCTCCTTGCTGCCCAAGGGGCTCTCAAGAGTCTTCTGCAACAGTGCAGTTCAAAAGCACAAATTCTTCGGTGCTCAGTTTTCTTTATGGTCCAAATCTCACATCCATACATGACTACTGGAAAAATTATAACTTTGACTAGACAGACCTTTGTCAGCAAAGTAATGTCTCTCCTTTTTAATATGCTATCTAGGTTGGTCATAGCTTTAATTCCAGGGAGCAAAGGTCTTGTAATTTCATGGTTGCAGTCACCATTTGCAGTGATTCTGGAGCCCAAGAAAATAAAGTCTGTCACTATTTCCATTGTTTCCCCATCTATTTTCCATGAAGTGATGGGACCAGATGCCATGATCTTTGTTTTTTGAATGTTGAATTTTAAGCTAGCTTTTTCACCCTCCTCTTTCACTTTCATCAAGAGGCTCTTCAGTTCCTCTTCGCTTTCTGCCATAAAGGTGGTATCATCTGCATATCTGAGGTTATTAATATCTCCCAACACTCTTGATTGCAGTTTGTACTTCATCCAGCCCAGCATTTCACATGATGTACTCTGCATAGAAGTTAAATAAGCAGGGTGACAGTATACTTCACATACTTGACATACAGTCTTGACATACTCCTTTTCCTATTTGGAACCAGTTCATTGTTCCATGTCCAATTCTAACTGTTGCTTCTTGACCTACATACAGATTTCTCAGGAAGCAGGTCAGATAGTCTGGTATTTCCATCTCTTTAATAATTTTTCACAGTTTGTTGTGGTCCACACAGTCAAAGGCTTTGGCGTAGTCAGTGAAGCAGAAGCAAATATTTTTATGCAATTCTCTTGCTTTTTCTGGGCTTCCCTTGTGGCTCAGCTGGCAAAGAATCTGCATCAATGCTGGAGACATAGATTTAATCCCTGGTTTGGGAAGATCCAGTGGAGAAGAGAGAGGCTACCGACTCCAGAGTTCTGGCCTGGAGAATTCCATGGACTGTATAATCCATGGGGTGGCAAAGAGTTGGACATGACTGAGCGACTCTCACTTTCACACCTGCTTTTTCTATGATCCAATGGATGCAGGCTATTTGATAGCTGCTTCCTCTGTCTTTTCTTAACCCAGCTTGAATATCTGGAAGTTCTCAGTTCACATACTGTTGAAGCCTCATTTAGAGAATTTTGAGCATTACTTTGCTAGTGTGTGAAATGAGTACAATCGTGCAGTAGTTTGAACATTCTTTGGCATTGCCTTTCTTTGGAATTGGAATGAAAGCTCATCTTTCCAGTCTTGTGGCCAATGCTGAGTTTTACAGATGTGCTAAAATATTGAGTGCAGCACTTTCACAGCATCATCTTTGAGGATTTGAAAAGTCAACTGGATTTCCATCACCTCCACAGGCTTTGTTTGTAGTGATGCTTCCTCTAGTCCACTTGACTTCTCAGTCCAGCTTGTCTGGCTCTAAGTGAATGATCACACCATCATGATTTTCTGGGTTATTAAAATCTTTTTTGTACAGTTCTTCTGTGTATTCTTCCCCTACTCAATATCTTCTGCTTCTGTTAGGTCCATAGCATTTCTGTCCTTTATTGAGCCCATCTTTGCATGAAATGTTCCCTTGGTATCTCTAATTTTCTTGAAGATATCTCTAGTCTTTCTCATTCCATTGTTTTCCTCTATTTCTTTGCACCGATCACTTAAGAAGGCTTTTTTACCTCTCCCTGCTATTCTTTGGAACTCTGCATTCAGATGGATATATTTTTCCTTTTCTCCTTTGCCTTTCACTTCTCTTCTTTGCCCAGCTATTTGTAAGGCCTCCTCAGACAACCATTTTGCCTTTTTGCATGAAGAATCATTTTACCCAACTATAATTATAACAATGAAATAAGAATAGCCCATAACTTAAATTTATTTGCTACAAGTATTCAGTAAGAGATAAATTATCAGAAATAGTAGCATGAATTAGAGCACTGTTAATATGTCATGTTCTAACATATAGTGGTTGTGAAAGAGAAAATTGTCAACAGGTCGAAGAAAGTCATCTTGTCTTGCAGGAGCCATTACCCCAGGACCCCTTCATTTCTGTGTTATAGCTGTAAGTACTTCAGAAAACTCTGTGTTTAAGTGGTCATAACACTAATCAGCCTACTAAAGAATCACCATGTATTCTGTTGAATTCATAATGTTAGAGACTAGAGGGGTAAGCAATGCCACATCTCAGGGCAAAGTATTCTCAGGGAAAGAAATTTTCACATTTCAACATAAGCATCTTCACATTTTATAAAATGTTCTACTGCAGGGCTTCTCACACTCTGATGTGAATATTAATCACTTAGGGTATCTTATTAAAACAAAAATTCTGATTCAGAAAGCTTGAGTGTGGTCTGAAATTCTACATTTCTGACATCCTGTTATAATAACAGTGCTGTATATTATGAATTGCATTACTCCTAAATAGCTTCCTGGTTTGACTCTCTCTTAACATTATAAAAACAAATATTTTCTTGTAAGTGGGAAGATAGAAATACTTTAAGATTTGTATTTTCAGAGTTTTATTCAAAGTATTTATTCTCTGTCTCCCATACACATAACTTATTTAGTCTGTGTATAATCATAGAGGTGTGAGGTCATTCTCTGAATTCCAGAAAACAGTATCAAAAAATCTTACATTGGAAAATTAAAGAGGGAAAACCATTAGAGAAATTAATTCTGGGAAGGCAAAAAGGAAAGAGTAGAGGAAACAAATTGCAAATCTTCTCATCATAGTCAATTCAACACTGTTCTCTTTAAATATATGTTTTATGAACATTCAACTTGATTCTGTTTGAGAATGAGGTTGCAATAACTTGGCATTTCACACACTTAATTTCACAATAACCCTGCAAGAGTTTTTAGAAGGAAAAAAATGCAGTTCAGAGAGGTTAAGTACTTGAGCAAGCTAAAAGTTGAAAAAACTATCACCTGAAGCCAAGTCTTTTGGCTTTAAAATGTATATATTGTTTCTCCATGGCTCTACTTTAGATGACAGAATGATCAGTGCCTCCAAGATAAACTTTGCCTGTTTGACAGCCTTGACCAGGGCGCTTATTTTTGGAACATCAAAGACGATACTTTCATAGCAGTCCTAGGCTTAATTCACCTCTTTTAAATACAAGGGACCATGCAAACAGAGCACAAACCCAGTGGAAATCTATTTGAATGCAATGAAAGGGATTCTCCATCTTGAGGTCACTTAAGCATTAAAATGGGAATACAAAGGGAGAAAGGAGCTAAACCATGATAGATTTCCCCTTTTTTGCTTAAATTTCTGACTGTAAAATCTGCTGTTAGAAGGGAACAATTACCGGTCAATAAAGGAAGGGAATCGAGACAGCGTAGAATTACATTGATATCAATACAGTTATAATCTGTGAAATGGACGTGTGTGTGGATGCTAAGTTGCTTCAGTCATGTCTGACTCTGTGTGACCCTACTGGGCTCCTCTATCCATGAAATTCTCCAGGCAGAAATAACTGGAGTGGGTTTCCAGGCCCTCCTCCAGGGGATCTTCTGGACCCAAGGATGGAACCCACGTCTCCTGCATCTCTTGCATTGCAGGCAGATTCTTCACCTCTGAGCCCCGAGGGAAGCCTCCAAAATGGATAGTGATGAGTTAATGACAAAATGCTTAATGAACTGCTGGAGGTGTTATTAAGACTTGTTAACTGTATCTGTCAACTTGACTGGATCACAGTGTGCCCTGATACTTGGTCAAAGGTGATTCTGAGTGTGGTATATGACTATTTCTGGATGAGTTTAACATTTGATTCAGAAGACAGTAAAGCAGGTTGCCTTCCCTAATGTAAAGACCTCACCCAATCTATCTGAGGCCTGTGTAGAACAACAACAAAAAAATGAGTAAGGGAAAATTTACTTTCTTCCTGTCTTCAAGCTTGGCCATCAGTCTTCTGCCTTTGGACTCAGAATTATCCTGGAATTTGCTGAAACAGCTTTCAAGTCTTTGAACTCGAACTGAAACTATACCTATCAACTACAGGTTGTGAGATTTCTCAGCTTCCTTAATAGATAGATGGATAGACACATGGAGGTCTTCTATTTGTTCTGTTTCTCTGGAGAATGCAGACTAATACAGCTTGTTTCTATGTTGACAATTTCAGTGCAATGTTTATGTAAAGGGCCACACATGGGAATTTAGGCTTGCTTCATTTTACTTCAGTCTTTGCATTATTAAATTCTTTAGGTTTTCAAGGAGACTGCAATATTTGTATAGCTCTCAATGGCTTAATTGAAATTGATGGATTAAAGATATGATTTGGAGAATGCAGAGTATTTATATACATTAGCATGTATGGTTCCACTAATAGTTACTTGGGCAACCCTCTTCCTTACTGTCATTCAGTAGCTGTCACATCCTATGGTGAATTAAGGTAATCAAGATTAGGAATCAAAATGGTTCATGCATTCGTAGAAGTTGTGATTGATACCATGAGACCTGCAGGAATTAAGGGAACAGGCTGTACACCATCTGTAGCCTAACTAAAAATGAAGAGTATGGATAAAATATGATAAGGCAAAAACTTTTTCTCCTACTCCCATATTTTTAAAGCTATCCCTAGTTTAAATATCCTGCTGTAATCTACTCTACATTTGTAAAATTTTAGGTAAAAATATCAGAAAACAAGGTAGGCAAGCCAAAAAATGACTTCTATCATCAATTTTAGCTTATCATCTTTTCTTTTTTTTGGCTGCACCACTTGGCATGCAGGATCTTAGTTCCCTAACCGGGGATCAAACCTGTGCCACATGCAGTGGAAGCACAGAGTCCTAACCACTCAACTGCCAGGGAATTCCTTGAGCTTGCTGACGTACACTTAGAAAATTTTAACATTCTAAGAGATGCAGCTCACCTCATGAGCACTGAATGGTTATCAAAAATGCCCAGACTTTAATAAAATTTTCATATTGCCACAGCTTCCCCCATGTCTCAGACGGTAAAGAATCTGCCTGCTAATGCAGGAGACCTGGGTTCAATCCCTTCGGTCAGGAAGATTCCCCTGGAGAAGGGCATGGCAACCCACTCCAGTATTTTTGCCTGGAGAATTCCATGGACAGAGGAGCCTGGTGGGCCACAGTTCATGGGATCGCAAAGAGTCAGACACAAAAAGCGACTAACACACACATGCATAGAAGAAAATAAAGGCTAATCATTGTAAAATAAGAAAGAATAGGTCTGTTAAATGAGGAAATGCATAATCAATTGATGAATAAAGAGTTTAAATTTGAGGAACTATTTAAAAATATTAATTCTGTGTATCCTGGAAAAACTATTTATTGTGTTTAATATTGCTTCCTCTCTTTGCCAAAATTAGTTGTCAGCACTTGGAATTGCCATTGACAAATGTCCAGCTTCCGATACTCCCCTTATTGTCTTATCACTCCTTTGCTTCTTCAGTCATCCTATGCATTCTGTGTAGGAAATCCAATCTCTAGAATTGTATTTCTGGGGAACCGGAAGGAAATGGGACAACAGGCACACGACTGCAGTTGAAATACAGATTTAGGGCTTTGGCCATCATTATTAAGAAATCACATGGTACCGCTCACACAAGGCTAGAGAGCAGGAAGTCCAGCCACTGCTAGCCTTCTTTTCTGCCGGAATCTGCTATTATATCTAAGATAGAATCTTCATAATCTCATGCAAGTACCTGAAAGATACAACAGAGTTCACTTCCAGAACCTTGGTAAAAAGGAAGTATGGGAAGTATGAATTGTGAGCGTTCCTTCATCTTCAAGGTGGAATGCAAGTTGAGAGACAAGCCATCATTCTGCACACCCTTGGTCAGGAAGTCCAGGGAAGTGTATGAGGAACAAAGATTTTTTTAGAAGTGCCTGAGCAAAATACATTTAACCTTGAAATCTTCACAAAGTAATCAAGATGTACCTGTTTTGAGACAATTAATTTGAGGTAGGGCTATTTTTAAGACACTTTCAGTTTTATACACCAATATCATTAGGTAACATAAAACACAAACAACTTGCAGTCAATCATTTTTATCTTCAAGTAACATGAGAGACAGATATTCTCATTCTAATGCTGTGTATTATACCATATGAAATCTCACTCCACTTTAGTCTTCACAGCATATAATTAATGTGACTAAATTGAAAAAAAATCACATTAATGTGTCACACTTCAAAACAGTGGTGTTAGATGGCATTGTTAAAGTACTGTTTTTAAATATCCAGCTTCAATGTTGAAAAAAATATAATTGTATTGGGAAAAAAATAACAGAGAAAGAAAACAAAAGTGAAACAATAAGTAAAAATAAAACAAAAATGCTAATATATTTTGACCCTGAGCTGTGGTTGTTGTTCAGTTGCTAAGTCATGTCTGACTCATTGCAACCCCGTGGATTGCAGCACACCAAGCTTCCCTGTCCTTCACTGTCTCCAGGAGTTTGCTCAAACTCCTGTCCATTGAGTGGCTGATACTGTCCAACCATTTCATCCTTTGTCACTCCCTTCTCCTGCCCACAGTCTTTCCCAGTATCAGAGTCTTTTCCAGTGAGTCAGCTCTTCGAATCAGCTAGCTAAAGTATTGGAGTTCAGCTTCAGCATCAGTCTTTCCAATGAATATGCAGGGTTGATTTCCTTCAGAATTGACAGGTTTGATCTCCTTGCTGTCCAAGGGATTCTCAAGAGTCTTCTCCAGCACCACAATTCGAAAGCATCAGTTCTTCAGTGCCTGGCCTTCTTAATGGTCTAACTCTCACATTTGTACATACTACTGGAAAAACCATAGCTTTGACTATATGGACCTTTGTCATCAAAGTGATGTCTCTGCTTTTTAATACACTCTCCAGGTTTCTGATAGCTTTCCTTCCAAGAAGCAAAGTAATTTGTAATTTCATGGCAGCACTCACAGTGTTCAGTGATTTTGGAGCCCAAGAAAATAAGATATTTTACTGCTTCTACTTTTTCCCCTTCTATTTGCCATGGAGTGATGGGACTGGATGCTATGATCTTTGTTTTTTGAATGTTAAGCTTTAAGACAGCTTTTTCACTCTCCTCTTTCTCTCTCATTAAGAGGTTCCTCACTTTCTGCCATTAGAGTGGTATTATCTGCATATCTGAGGTTGTTGATGATTCTCCTTGCAATCTTGATTCCAGCTTGTGATTCATCCAGCCAGGCATTCTGCATGATGTACTCTGCATAGAAGTTAAATAAGCAGGGTGACAATATACAGCCTTGTCATACTCCTTTCCCAGTTTTGGACCAATCTGTTGTTCCATGTCTGGTTTAAATTGTTATTTTGACTTGTGTACAGGTTTCTCAGGAGATAGGTCAGGTGGTCTATTGTTCCCATCTCTTTAAGAATTTTCCACTGTTTGTTGTGATCCACACAGTCAAAGGCTTTAGCATAGTCAATAAGCAGAATGGGCTATTATGATTCTTTATCATCTAAGCCTCCAGGGAATCACTAGTCTAGGGCAACTATTAATTTATTTTCTGTCTCTCAAAATATGCCTATTATGGATATCTCATATCAATGTAATCAGGCAATATATACTGGTATACAACTGATTGCTTACATTTAGCATATAGTTGTAACTGACTGCTTATCCTTAGTGTTATGTTTTCATGTTTTTTCATGTTTGTATGGCTATATCAAATTTTAATCCATTCTCTGATGAATATATGAGTTTTTTCCACTTTGGGCTATTATGAGTAATGGTGTGGTGAATATTCATGGATAATGTTTGGCCTGAACATGACTTTTTAATTCTTCAACTATATATAGAAATGAAATTACTGGTTTATGTGGTGACTATAGTCAAAAATTGAAGCTTTTACCAGAGTGACTGCATCATGTTATATTCCAGCGGTGTACAAGCGTTCCGGTTTCTCTCTGTGCCCAACAAGTCTTTTTACTGTCTGGCTTTTTGACTATAGCCATTCTAGTGGGTGTAAAATGTGGCTTATTGTGGTTTTAATTTTAAATTCTCTGATGGTTAATTATATTGACGGTCTTATCATGTGTTTCTTTTCCATTTTAATTCTACTTTGAAGAAATATCTATTCAGATTCTCTGCCTATTTTTAAATTTGGATATTTGTCTTTTTATTAATCAACTGTAAGTTTTTTTCATATATCAACAATAAAAATTTCTTATCAGATATATTATTTGCAAGTATTTCCTCCCTTGCTTTGTGTTGAAAAGTCTTTGATTCAATATTACTCTCAAGATTTGTGAGAAAATAGCTATAAGCTATACCAGGGTTTTTAAATTTAAGTTGTTTTTTTGAAGTATAGTTGACAACAACATTGTGTTACTTTCAGGTGTATGGCAAAGCGATTCATATATATATATATATATACACACACACATATTTATATGTATAAAATCAGATAATTTTTCCATATAGGTTGTTCCAAAGATTGAGTATAGTTCCCTGTGCTATAGAGTAAGTCCTTGTTGTTAATCTGTTTTATATATAGTAGTGTATATCTGTTACTTCCAAATTTCTAATTTATCCCTTCCCCCCACCCTCTCCACTCTGATAGCTGTAAGTTTGTTTTCTATCTCTGTGAGTCTATTTCTGTTTTGTAAATAACTTCATTTGTATCATTTTTTATATTCCACATCCAAATTATATCATATGGTAATTCACTTTCTCTGTCTGACTTACTTCATTTAGTAAGATAATGTCTAAGTCCATCCATCTTGCTGCAAATGGCATTGTTTTATTCTTTTTAGGGCTGATTAATATTCCATTCATATTCTATGGATATATAACCCACCTTATTTATCCATTCATCTGTCAATGAACATTTAGTTTGTCTTCATATCTTAGCTATTATAAATAATGCTGCAATGAGCATTGAGGTGCATGTATCTTTTAGAATTATGATTTCTTCCAGATGTATGCCAAGAAGAAAGATTGTGAGATCATATGGTAGCCCTATTTTTAGTATTTTAAGGAACCTCCCTATTGTTCTCCAGAATGACTGTATCAATTTATATTCCCACCAACTGTGTGGGAGGCTTCCTTTTCCACGCCATTTCTAGCATTTATTATTTGTAGACTTTTTGATGATGTTCATTCTGACTGATATGAGGTGATGTCTCCTTGTAATTTTGATATTTATTTCTCTAGTATTTAGTCATGTTGAGCATTTTTCACGTGCCTTCTGGCCATCTGTATATCTTCTTTGGAGAAATATCTATTTAGGCCTTCTGTCCATTTATTTATTTATTTTTTATATTGAGCTGTGTGAGCTATATTGTATATTTTAGAGATTAATTCCTTGTCAGTTGCATCATTGCAAATTATTTTCTCCCATTATATAGGTTGTCTTTTTGTTTTTTTATGGTTTCCCATATGTTTTTATCTCACCCTATCTTCAAAGAAACTTCTTTAATTTATACCTTAAGATTTTTTTGAGGAATTGCTTGCTTAATTTTATTTTATTTTTTGCAGCAATCACAATATTTTTGATACTAAAAGTTTTAGTTTCAAAGAAAATTTTTCTTTGTTTTTACCTTCTTACATTCTTTTATTTAGGTGGCAGTTTCATTGCAAAAATCACTGATTTAAATGTCATTATATTCATATTCCACCATCTCAGATAGTCTTTGAACTATACCGAGAATTATTGAAATAGAAGTTTTGGCTTATTGTTTTCTTTCCCCTTTTGAGAATTATACATATATAAAATAAAGTTTTTACAAAATTTGAAATGGCATAAGGCTGTCTAGGTGTAGAAAAAATCTGTTTGGTAAGCATTTTCAGCAAAAATTGAATAATTGACTTGTTGATATTGGTGTCAGAATATATGATTTCTATTTCAGAACCTTTACAGTACTGAGATAAATGTATAATAAAAGTTTACTGAGGGATTACCCTTTCTGTATTTCACTGCTTCCTGTCCAACCAACTAGCAGATGATACATCTGTTCCATCTGGGAAATAGAGATGAATGAGAAACATGAAATAATGGGAGAGGCTTGGGAAGTTTTGGCAGACTAAGGGTGATCTTTGGGGAAAAGAGAGGCAAGAAAAGGAAAGAGCAAAGAAGGGTGATTCTCTGGGGAAAATATTAATTGAGATATTCAAATTAAACAAATGGATACTACCATGATAAAGTTCATGAGCCACAGTTCAGAAAATAATCTATTATAAATTTTCAGTGAAAATTTCTCTTAAGATTCAATAAAATGATAAAAGAGCATAATGTTTCCAAACATTGATTAACATTACGTGAAGGCATGAGTGCTCAGTTGCTTCAGTCATGTCCAATTCTTTGTGATCCTATGGACTGGAGCCCACCAGGCTCCTCTATCAGTGGGATTATCCAGGTAAGAATTCTAGAGTGGGTTGCCATATTCTTCTCCAGAAGATTTTCCCAACACAGGGATTGCACCCATGTCTCCTGCATTGCAGGTGGATTCTTTACTGCTGAGTCACCAGAGAAGCCCCTTTTAAAATTACACATATACATCAAATCAAGCTGGAATCAAGACTACAGGTAGAAATATCAACAGCCTCAATATGCCGATGATAGCACTGCATAAGAGTGAAGAGAAGCTAAAGAGCCTCTTGAGGAGGGTAAAAGGAGAGTGAAAAAGCTGGCTTGAAATTCAGCATTAAAAAACTAAGATCATTGCATCCAATCCCATTACTTCATGGCAAATAAAAGGGGAAAAAAGCAGAAGCAGTGACAGATTTTATTTTCTTGGGCTCCAAGATCAAGTGTGGATGATGACTGCAGCCATGAAATTAAAAGATCCTTGCTCCTGGGAAGGAAAGCTATGACAAACCTGCTGCTAAGTCGCTTCAGTCGTGTCCGACTCTGTGCGACCCCATAGACGGCAGCCCACCAGGCTTCCTGTCCCTGGGATTCTCCAGGCAAGAACACTGGAGTGGGTTGCCATCTCCTTCTCCGATGCATGAAAGTGAAAAGTGTAAGTGAAGTCGCTCAGTCGTGTCTGACTGTTAGCGACCCCATGGACTACAGCCTACCAGGCTCCTCCTTCCATGGGATTTTCCAGGCAAGAGTACTGGAGTGGGGTGCCATTGCCTTCTCCGATGACAAACCTAGACAGCATATTAAAAAGCAGAGACATCACTTTACTAACAAAGATCTACATAGTCAAAGCTATGGTTTTTCCAGTAGCCATGTACAGATGTTAGAGTTGGTCCAAAAAGAAGGCTGAGCACTGAAGAATTGATGCTTCCAAATTGTGGTGCTGGAGAAGACTCTTGAAATTGCCTTGGAGAGCAAGGAGTTCAAACCCATCAATCCTGAAGGAACCACCCTGAATATTCATTAGAGAACTGCTGCTGAAGATGAATCTTCAATACTTCGGCTACCTGATGCAAAGAGCCTACTCATTGGAAATGACCCCAAAGCTGGAAAAGATTGAAGGCAAAAGGAGAAGAGGGTGGCAGAGGACGAGATGGTTAGATACCATCACCAACTCAATGGACATGAGTTTGAGCAAACTTCGCAAGATAGAGGACAGAGGAGTCTGGCATGCTGCAGTCCATGGGGTCACAAAGAGTTGGACATGACTTAAAGACTGAACAACAACAGCAATACATCAGATGGTGCTACAGAAAATTAAGTATATTTTAGGTAGGGATCATTACTAGAAACATTCAGAGCAACTTATAATCACGAATTGACTTTACTCCAAAGGGAAGCTTAGCTTCAGCAAAATGTATCAATCTTCATTTATGTTACCCACTGATTTAATATATGATCAACTTTGCAGATTTCATAAAAATGTTATAAAAAATTAGATTATTTTCCTATTTTTATTTTATAAAATATTTATACCTGTTATTTTTTTAAATTGGTATCTTTTACTGTTGCTAGTAGTACATCTAAATCTTGTTATCATTAGTTGCAATATACTTTTATTTACCCTCTGTGTGGAGGATTTTATAAATATAACTAAAAAGCTGATTTGATTGATTTGATTTGCAGCATATTGCTTCAAAGTAAATGCATATTATTTGGAGAAGTTAAATAATTTATCATTACTTTATTAAGGTACTAAACTGATCCAGAGATTTCCAAACATATCAGCTTCCAGCTACTTTAATAGTCCTTGCATGGATGTCTACTTCAACTAAACACACAATTTTCCATCCATTCATCCCACCTTGTCTTCTCATGTTCTTTCTACTAGGGATTGGCACCTTGGTTTTCTATTTCTTCCGTCTAAAAACTTGGTATCATTCTTGACTCTCCCTGTATGAGAGGGACAAATTTCTGACCCATTTCTGACAAATTTCTTTTTTGATAACTCTAGGATCTTCCATTTTCATCCTTATCCACTAACATTATTTTCATCAGAATTATCCTCATCATTCTTTTAAATGACTGCAACTGATTAAGAGACACTGGAAAACATACCTCCTGCCTCCAACCCATGCCCATTCCATAGTAGCAATTAATTTTCAAAACGTAAATCTTATCTTGTCACTATAACAGTACTTCAGTGGTTTACTATTTTTCTTATAATATAGTTCTAAGTACTTAACCGTTGGATATTATTGGTCTCACTCTGCATGGAGAACTGTTCTTCCTCTTCACTTAGCTTAATCTCTCAGCTTCAAATGTCACTTTGTTCAAGAAAGCTTTTAATCTGAACCTATGCACCTACCACTGAGACTAAAGCCCTTGTTAGAGTTGTAGTTTTCCATTTACCTGTGTAGTTTTCTTTATGAACAATCCTCAAATAAAATATAGAATATGCTCCTTTGTTCACTATGCCTCTTATCACTTACCACAAGAGTTAGCAAACTTTATAGATTAAAATTTTCTAATGAATGTGTAAACAGATGAATGTGTGCATTTGAATTTGGGTGTGTGTTTAATTAAACCTACAGCAGTCTGTGTGTGTGTTTCTTTAGCACACAAACATTCAATAAGCTCCAACTCTGTGGACTTACCAACTTCTTATCTTTACAATTTGAAATAGCATAACCAACATAAAATTAATCAGTTTTGTTTTTATATTATTACCTGAATAAAAATTAGAAATTGTATTTTTCTTAGCTAATGTGTAATCATGTTATATCTATGGAACATTTTAATAGATTTCTATAATAAAGCAAGACAGCTTTTGTTGTAAGCATGAGTATGCAGTCTTTTACAGCTGTGTCATTTAAAACATGCTCCAGAACATTCAGAATTATAGATTTCTTCATCAAAAATATAGGTAGAGGGAAAAATCATTGCAGTATGAAAGAACTAATAAGAACTTATTTTTACTTTCTTTGTCATGCAAATGAGAGATCAAAATTTTAAATCATATCCTATTCTCTGACAGACAATAAGTACTTAATTGAAATATGTAAACTCCTTTGAAATATCTTTATTGCTTAGCTTCTGTTCCTCACTGTGTATCAAATAAAATACACAGAGGGAACACAATTGGCAAATCAATTGTCAATGTTAGATAATAAGTTCCGTTATGCCCAAATTTAAGTATTAAAATTTAATACATCCATTACAAAATTGCAGAGTTGTAAGAATATTAAGAAAGTTGATGCCCATAAATATGGTGCTTAGATGAGAGTTATAATTAAAATTTTGAGAAATAATACAAGACATGAAAAGACTCCCAGATGCCTTTCATATAAAGATTTTGCTAATTATTCATGCATATTAGGCATTTCAAAAGAAATTTGTATGCTAAATTATTTTGAAAATTGTCTTCATATATCATTTCATGAAAACAAACTTTTAAATTTTTTCAATGAGTTATTAGACCAAAGGATTAATCACTTTGAAATAAAGCATTAAGAAATAAAAAAATGAACCGTTTCCAAAAGATACCAGAAGTATTTCTTTAAAAATCTAAAAGGATTTTATCCTATTACTGTGTACTTTATCTTTCAAGCAAAATGTTTTGAAATTTATTTTCAATGTGTTCTTGTCTTATTCAGTTCTTTTTTATTAGTATCTTGATCTTTTTTTAAATTGAAATGTAGTTGATATAGGACATTATGTTAGTTTCAAGTGTATTACATAGAGATTTGATATTTACATTATTACAAAATGATCACCACAATAAGTTTAATAACCAGTTGTCTTCATACTAAATTATTACAATATAATTAACCATATTCCTTATGCTGAATATTATATCTTCAAGGTTTATTTGTTTTTTAACTAAGTAAGCTGCAAAAGGTGAACTCTGCTGAATTCAAAACTTTCCCCTTCATTTTCTTAACTGAGTGATTCTTGGTAATTAGTTTAACCTGTCTGTTTTTCATTGTTTTCATCTGTGAAATGAAATAAATAATAGTATCCACCAGTAAAGCTGCTAGTACATTAAATAAATTAATACATATAAAAGTGCCTAAAACATAATAGATAGTCAATTCTTATCATTTGTTGCTGCTTTTGTTTCATTACATTGCTGAATTAAAGAAAAAATATTAATAGGACAGATAGGCAAGGTTAGGTTTTTGCTCAGTTTGGATACCCATTCTATTTTAGGTATGAAAATAATGACTGCATAGCCAACAAAGTTGAATAGTAGCATTAATATCTTATAAAATATGAATAAGTATGGTTTTAATCTAAAAATATTTTTTTAACATTCTATTTTAATACCATTCTTATGAAAGCCTACTGTTTATTTGGTAGTGAACAGGAAGGAGGTATAGAATTGGCAATAAACAGAAGATAGCATGGGAAAGTGGTTCAGAGTGCTACTTCTGGAATTGAGTACTTCAGGTAAGTATCTCACTTCTGTCACTTGCTAACTGTATGTTCTTGACCTCTGTTTAACCACCTGTAAATTCTGAATAACCAGAGTTACTATTTAATATGTTGTTGTTAAGAAAGTGTGTTTTTATACTAGGTCAAAATAAATGCTCGCTGTTACTACTTTGATTGATACTTTAATGATAAAAACCACAAGCTGTAATCACCACAATAGATCAACAACATATAATGGTTTTGATTTCTTAGTTGAAGTGTCTTTCAAATTCTAGAGTTAATCTGTTTAATATAAATAGCTAAAGCAATCATGGGGGCTACACAGGTGGCACTAGCTGTAGAGAATCTGCCTGTCAATACAGGAAATTTGGAAAGCTCAGCAGTGGCCACAGGACTGGAAAAGGTCAGTTTTCATCCCAATCCCAAAGAAAGGCAATGCCAAAGAATTTTCAAACTGCCGCAAAATTATACTCATGGTAACATACTAGTAAAGTATTGCTCAAAATTCCCCAAGCCAGGCTTCAACAGTATGTGAACTGAGAACTTCCAAATGTTCAAGCTGGATTTAGAAAAGGCAGAGGAATCAGAGATCAAATTGCCAACATCTGTTGGATCATAGAAAAAGCAAGAGGCATCAAGAAAAACATCTACTCCTACTTCATTGACTACTCTAAAGCCTTTGATTGTGTGGATCACAGCAAACTGTGGAAAATTCTTAAAGAGATGGGGATACCAGACCACCTGACCTGTCTCCCAAAAAATCGGTATGCAGGTCAAGAAGCAACAGTTAGAACCAGACATGGAAAAATGGACTGGTTCGAAATTGGGAATGGAGTACATCAAGGCTGTATATTGTCACCCTGTTTATTTAACTTATATGTAGGGTACATCATGCGAAATGCCAGACAGGATGAAGCACAAGCTGGAATCAAAACTGCCGGGAGAAATATCAATAATCTCAGATATGCAGATGACACCACCCTTATGGCAGAAAGCAAAGAGGAACTAAAGAGCCTCTTGATGAAAGTGAAAGAGGAGAGTGAAAAAGCTGGCTTAAAACGCAACATTCAAAAAGCGAAGATTAAGGCATCTGGTCCCATATCTTCATGGCAAATAGATGGGGGAACAATGAACACAGTGACAGACTATTTTCTTGGGCTCCAAAATCACTGCACATGGTGACTGCAGCCATGAAATTAAAAGACGCTTGCTCCTTGGAGGAAAGGTTATGACAAACTAGCGTATTAAAAAGCAGAGACATTTCTTTACTAACAAAGGTCTGTATAGACAAAGCAATGGTTTTTCCAGTAGTCATGTATGGATGTGAGAGTTGGATCATAAAGAAAACAATATTTAGCCTCCAACTTCCAACTAATAAAAATAAATGAAAAAAAATAAATAATATAGATACATTAATTAAAATAAATAAATAAATAAAAGTCAATTTAAAACTGAAAAAAAAAAAGAAAATCACCTGGAGGAGGGCAGGGCAACACATTCCAGGATTTTTTTCCTGGAGAATCCCATGAAAAGAGGAGCCTGGCATTTTATGGTTCATAGGGTCTCAAGGAGTCAGACATGACTGAAATGATTGAGTATGCAAAGCAATAATGATAAAATAATTCTGTCGTTATGAGTTCTTACCACAAAAACAAAACAAGAGAAAACAAACAAAAAAAACACAGAGTAGGAGGTAACATTTGGAATAATGGATATGTTTGTTTGGATATTGATTGTTTAAAAAAAGGAATACATTTTTCTGATTTGATAATATTACAAATTTACTGATTTGATTTGATATTATGTGATTTGATAATAATACCATTAGTATTATTTACTAACATAATAATTATAAAATTCCACTTTGCTTCAGTGTATATCTTTACATATATTCCTTTATATGAAGGAATGATTTTTTATTAGAACATGCTGTTGCCTAATCTGTTAGATGTGACTAAGGTGAAATTTGGAATTTTGAAAGGAAAATGTAGAGCAAGCTTAATACCACTATAGAATTTATTCTGTGAATTTGAATCTTCCATCATACATCTGAAAATAAGCAAACTAGGAAAATTACCTGGTGAATAACTCAGTAACTTAATCAAAATGACATTAAAGAAACTAATAATGAACCGACTGTAAACTCTACAAATATGCACAGATAGTTGGCTGGGTTTTGTGAATGTAGGAGAGATTTATATTAGCACGGTGGTGAGTTAGAGTTTGTAGGAAACATTGTGGGCGGTTACAGTTTGTAGAGTTTAGTTACTGAGGATTACTGACAACAGCTTTTTTTTTCTGTATATAATTACTTATTATTAAACAATTAGCATTAATGTTGAGCTTCTCTAGTGGCTTAGTGTTAAAGAATCTGCCTGCCAATGCAGGAGACATGAATTCAATCCCTGAGTTGGGAGGAAATCCTATGGACAGAGGGGCCTGGCAGGCTACAGTCCATGGAGTCACAGAAAAGCTGGACATGACTTAGCAACTTAACAACGTCAGCAGCAAGTTATCACTGTTACCACTGTGATGATCATTGCTTTGAGACAAGTCCCTTCCGGATAGAGTATGGCATCACATGGAAGAAACAGTCATATCTGCACTGCCACCTATGAACCTCTATGTTTCTTGCTACAAATTTGACCATTTCGGCCTGTTATTCAACATAAAGACCTAAAAAATAACATCTAATATCCCCCCACAAAGTGTACTATTACTTCTGGGTTTTGTTACCTATTTCCTTTAAGGAAATTTATTATCAGACTAACAAGCAACAGTTAAGTCCAGACCAATAGGAAGAAATAATTTCCCAAAATATGAAACTGTTTGTCATAGGATTCCTCTGATGTCAACATTATTGTCAAGGAGATGGAAAAATTGAAGTACAAAGAGATTAATTGTCTAACGACACATGAAGCCACAAGCTGGAGAGGAAAGATTACCTAACTCACTGGTTCTCACAATCAATAAATTAAAAGAGAACTACCGAGTGCTTTTCCTATATGACATATCTATTGCGACTAACTAGCACTAATTAGCACTATTCTACTTTGCAAAGTTTAAAGCATTTTTGGAATCCTTGTCAGTTAGAAAATTAGTGTTTAGTAGTATTAGACGATATAGCTTCCAGGAAACTCATGACAAAATATTCCACTGCAAATTATTCTTCCTTTTCTTGGGGTTACTAATGAGCTATACATATGGTGTAATAGTATGGAAAATAGTAGAAAGGAATCCCAATACCACTCTTCTAGTCCCTTTCCAAGAACCTATATATTCCAGTACACAGCTCTAGTAAAAGCCTGACTGGTGTGTTTGGTTTATGCTTTAAGCTCAAGGGAAAACATCTACATATGTGCGTGTATGAGCTCATTTGCTTCAGTCATGTCCGACTCTTTGCGCCCCTGTGGACGATAGCCTGCCAGGCTCCTCTGTCCATGGGATTCTCCAAACAAAAATACTGGAGTGGGTTATCATGCCCTCCTCCAGGGGACTTCCTCACCCAGAAATCAAACTTGCGTCTCCTGCAAGTGGATTCTTTACCCACACAATATAAAATATAATTCTAAGGGACAAGTTTGTCAATAGAAGGAAATTTATCTTTGTGACAAAGCAGATCCAGATCAACTCTCCTACCCAGCTACATCGAGGGGAAGGGGGAAATATGAGACCAGTCAGATTTTTCTAGATTCATCTATTGTACGGACTAGAAAAATAAAAATTGGAACATACAAAAGAAGGAGAGAAATCACATGAGGATAATTATGCATTTAAAATGAAATAGGGAGCCTATGTTACTTTAATGGTGCCATAGAAAAATAATTTGTTAATATGCAAATCTTGCTGGTCCTAAGATTAGCCATAAGCTTGATAAGACTCAAAAAAGCTGTTGTAATCATGATTATGGTTTATTGCAGTGAAAGAAAACAGAGTAAAACCAGCAAACGGAAAAGGTACTTGGTGTGAAGTCCAGTAGAAACCAGGGGCAAGCTTTCAGTGTCTCTCCCAGTGGACTCACAAAGATTGCTCAATTTTCCTAGCATCTATGTTTGAAGTAGGCTTCCTTGGGGGCTCAGCAGTAAAGAAATCTAGCTGCCAATGTAGGAGATGTGGATTTGATCCCTGGATGATGAACATCCCCTGGAGGAGGAAATGGCAACTCAATCTAGTATTCTTGCCTGGGAAACCCCATGGAAAGAGGAATTTACTGGGCCACAATCCATGGGTCTCAAGAGTCAGACACGACTTAGCAACTAAATAACAATGTGTGGAAGTAATACCAACCAGGGTATTCTGAGAGGTTCAGTCAAAAAATTGACTGAAATTAATTTCAACTTAAGTTCAAGCCTCCTTTGGAATCTTCATGCCATCTATAGACTCCAAATTCTGATATAGTTACATCAGATATATTGTCATCTATGTGGAGAGAAGTATTCTTGCTGCTTCCTATTCTGCTTCTTTGCAGAACCCTTTATTTATTATTTACACTTAAGTCTTTTCACTTCTTACAGATTTGACTCTTCCTGTTATACTGTAGTTATTTTCTGGCATAGTATCAGCATTTTGAAATGATGAATATACATCAAGAGGATTCTGTTCTTCAGAGTTAATTTTCCCTGTTCATTTTTCTTTAGATTTTAAAAGCATTCTCTTATTCATGATGCCAGAAAGCCCGCTACAGTGTTTGAAGTTATTGAAGAAAAACATATTAAAGCAGAGTGACAAACAGTGACACACCAAAGTGAAGTTGTCAGATAGGAAGTCAAAAGCCAAGATTAAGTAGAGACTGAGAAACAAAGTTATAACCAGCTTTAGATATAACCAAAAAAAAAAAAGAAGAGACCAAAATCAAAGAGTTGAGAACAATGTTTTTGCTCTTGCTGTTGGAAATGCTATCACCTTCACACAAACATTCAATTAACAGCATGAAGACAGCAGTTGAGGGGTATCTAAGTCTGGAAATAGAAACTGGAGTTCTGTGTGTTCAGTTTAATAAGTCTTCAGAGTTTTAAAGTAATATTTCAAAGATAATCCAGTTAACAGAAATATCAAATTATGCAAACAGGTCTCACTCTCTCAAACTGATTGTTTTTCAAGCTATTTTTCTACCTGGGGGCTTTCAGTGCACCTTAATATTTATTTTTCATGCATGAAGGAAAGCATTCATTATTTCAAAGGGATAGATCATATTAATTATTTAATTATATTATTAATATATTTGATAGTTACTTGCCTTGAAGCATATAAAAAAATAATCGATTAGTAAAGTGGTAGAATTTGTCTCAAACTTGAATGATACAGCAAAATCATGAAATTGTGAACCAGGAACATACATATGTATTACCATTTAATCAAAAAATTTAGTGGAGCATCTGAACTATGAAAGTGAAATTGTTAGTTGCTCAGTGGTGTCTTGACTCTTCGTGACTCCATGGACTGTAACCCACCAGGCTTCTCTGTCAGTGAAATTCTCCAGGTGAGAATTACTGAGGTGGGTTGCCATTTCCTTTTCCAGGGGATCTTCTAAACCCAGGGGTTGAACCTGGGTTTCCTATATTGCAGGCAGATCCTTTATGACCCGAACCACCAGGGAAGCCCTATCTGAATTATAAGACACACATCATTTTAGGAATGAATCTTGCTTCTAACACTTACTATGTGTGTGACTTCATGACTATTGAAGTTGTAATTTTCTGTCTCTTCTTGATGAATAGGATAAAATAATGTTAGCCTTTTCAAAGTTACTGCTTCTACTGCTAGTTGCTTCAGTTGTGTCTGACTCTGTGCGACCCCATAGACGGCAGCCCGCCAGGCTCCTCCGTCCCTGGGATGCTCCAGGCAAGAATGCTGGAGTGGGTTGCCATTTCCTCCTCCAGTCAAAGTTACTGAAAGGATGAAAGTAGAAAATCTATGCAAAGTGACTATTAAAAGTTACTCAGTTTATAGGTAAGTCTCAAAAAAAAAAAAAAAAAACTACCTGTGATAGCAGAACACATTTACTGCCTAAATACTATTTAAGTGTTCTAAGTAATTCATAGGAATTAAGACAATTATCCCAATAATCTAGAACTTCTGATACTTCACTGCTTCCTGAAAGTACCTGAAGTAAAAATTAAAAGAAAATCATTTCACACAAAATCAAGGGTGTTTATATCAATAATCATTTAATTAGCTCTTAGCAACAGAGAGTTACAGGTTGATGAACTAGTATGACTCAGTTCAAATTCTGGCAGATACTTATTCAATGAAGGAACTGAAGTGATTTATTTAGCTTTTTCTTGTCTTATAAATTATGTGTAACAGAGTGATGAGTTAATATAATCACAATTCTCTATCATTTCCTGATGCATTGTAGGTACTCCATAAGTGGTAGTGGATGATGTAATTATTATCCAATAGATGCTGGGACCTGAGTGCATTTATCAGCATATTAATAAGGGTATTGAATCTTATAGGGCAAGATAACTACATTAGCAAATAATGGCACAATAAAGTGTTAAGGAAAAGCATGTTTGGAATACAGGAGAGATGCATGTAAAAGGATGCTTCCCAGATGGCTCAGTGGGTAAAGAATCTGCCAGCAATGCAGGAGATGCAGTAAACACCAGTTGGATCCTTAGGTAGGGAAGATTCTCTGGAGGAGGGCATGGCAACCCCCTCCAGTATTCTTGCCTGTAGAGTCCCATGGACAGAGGAGGCTGGAGGGCCACAGTCCTTACTGTCAACCCACTCCTGTATTCTTGTCTGGAAAATCCCGTGGACAGAGGAGCCTGGTGTTCTACCATAGTGTCAGACAGAGTCGGACACCACTAGAGCAATCGAGCACACACTCACATGCAGATAAGAGGATGGGAAGTTCTACTGAAGAGACCTCAGTTAGAAGTTAGGATATCAGCAAAATTCTAGAGGCAAGAATAATTACAGGATTTGACAGAATCTGAAGTGATTGGGGAAATTTTTGTAGTTTGGAAAAGAAAAATTGGATGGACATTTGGCAAGATATGCAGCATTAGATACAGGCAGAACCTAGATCAGAGAATCCCAACAGGACATACTGAAGACTCTATCCTTATGGCATTTATGGACCATTGATGTGTTTTTAAGTAGGAGATAGCATAATAAGTATTTATCTTTTCAAAAATGTATGCCTTCCATGTAGAAGCTGCATTTCCAGAGAGGTGAATGAAGAAAGATTGATAATAGAGGCAGGAAAAAAGCTCAGCTGAGTAAGGGGCAAGAACCTGGAATTTCCCAATGATTGTATTAATAAGAAGAGTGAAAAGTGTGTGTTAAATTGTGCAGAAATAGAGCCAAAGTTATTTGATTAACAAATAATGAAATGTTATAGAGAGGAGGACTATTCTAAGATGGACCCCCAAGTTTCTGGTGTTGGTGGGTAAAAGCAGGTTGTACCACTTACCACCTGAGTGACTTAGCAGATGCAGGCTAGAGAATAAATAAGTGTCGAGACATATATATAGAGCCGGGGAGGTAACTAGTTACAATTGGCTGCGTGCCTGCAGCTCCTGGGAGCAGTCTGGCCAGGAAACACAGCTTTGTGAGTCATCTGAAAATACTGAATAGAAAAGCCACTAAAGAGGATGAAGTCTCCTTGAGTGTAGATGATAGAGAGAAGAAAATTTACAATAATTGTGTAGTGCTGGAATAGTGCTGAGGTGCCGCTGAATGTTAATCCAAACCTAAATCTCTTGATGGAAGTGTTCCCACTCTTACACTCTTGGACTGTACCTTTCTTAGATCTATGTGGCCTATGAGAATACAGTTCTCTGGAAAAAATAAATGGATACTTTTATTAATTTTCTACTGACATTTAACATTTTAGATTGAAATATGAACTTTATACAGAAAGTGTTTTTGTATTATCTGCACAATGTTGTCTTGAAATGAGACACATCTTTCTAATGTAATTTCCAATTACATTTTTAATACTTCAGTGTATCTGAAAAGCAAGTGTAACACAACTGCCTCAATAACTGATTTGGACCTCAAATTGAATCAATTATTGGAATTAATATTAACCAAAAAAGGAACATAGTGGAAAATTTGGGATGATTTGTGTAATCTAAATAAAAAAAAAAGTATCAGTCTACTTTTTTTCCTTTTAAAACTTGTTTAAATAAAAAATGTGGTCAGATCTATTTTCCCTGTGCAGAATGGTGAGCTATTTTAAGGACACTTCTAATGACTTAGTCATATTTTTATTGGATTCATGTTCACAAGTGGCTGAGTGTTGATCTCCTTTGGATATGTACCAGTGAAGTTAAGACTTCTAGATCCTGAAGATGTACATTTTAAGTTACAGAAATGCTATATTATCACAGAAATCATGTCTTAATCTAAATAAGCATCTTAAAATGTCCTGAATATCTCTTTAGGGTCATGGCCATAGTTTTCCTTATCACCTATCACATGTAAAGTACCTACTATCTGTGAGATATGTTACCATATGTATACATTTCTCACAGAAATTTTATCACATCTGTTTTCCATATAGCATGATGCAAAATACAAGAGGTAAAACTAAGTTGCTTAGGGCCCCCATGTAGTAAGAGACCAAAATACAAGCTCTGTTTCCAAAGTTCAAATTATTTCTATTATGTCTTTTGCTTGCGTGCGTGCTAAGTCACTTCAGTCATGTCTGACTCTTTGTGACCCCATGCACTGTAGCCCTCCAGGCTCCTCTGTCCATTGAATTCTCCAGGCAAGAATACTGAATTGTGTTGCCATGCCCTCCTCCAGGAGATCTTCCCAGTCAGAGATGGAGCCCACGTCTCCTGAGGCTCCAGCATCGCAGTCACTAACACTCAGTCACTGGGGAAGCCCATTATGCCTTGTATGTACTTCAAATGCAGTTTATCTCAAGTAAATCTGATCCTTCTCAGTAGATTAAATAATATACACTGCTATATGCATACAGTCAACCAGAGCCCTGAGGTATCTCAGATACCTATGTTTCTCTGTATTCTCAAGTCCACTTTATGAACAAATAAATCATGGTATTTATTTAACCTTCTTGGTCACTGTAGAATACAGCTTCTTTTCATGCTTGCTGTTTTAGAGTATGAGGGTCCTTATGTCTTACTTATTTTATTATTATTATCTTCCAATTGCTTTCTGTCTCCTTAATAAGACACTATTTCACTCTATTCTTCATACTTTTATTAAAATAATCTTTATAAAAATACCACTTCATTTCTTAAAATTATGTATTTGTCCCTATTGCCTTGAGGATAAAGTCAAACACTTTAACACGGCATTCAAATTTCACCATTTCTAAACTGAACACATCATTCTTGCCCATGCCTTGACCCCCAAACCTACACGATCCAGTCTCATTGACTACTGAGCTCACGTATGGTTTCATGACCTGAAGTTTTATTCTTGCTGTTCTGTCCACCCAGAGTGTGATTTCCCCATTCTTCCTCCCTTCAGTTTCAACTTCCAGCTCAAGTTCTATCATCTGCGAAACATTTTTGCCTCATCCTTAGCTTCAAGGGGAAGTAGTCACTCACTCTTATTTGCTTCGTAAATTTTCTAAAATTATTTCTAAAGTCTTTTATATGTGTCCTAGACCAAACAATTATACATTTCTTGAAATGAAAATTTTGTTATTCTGACTACCTGGTAGAATCTTTGGCCATGGTAGCAATGAATTATATGTTCTTGAATGAATTAATTAAAATGTCTTTATTACAGGTCAACCTCAATTTCATTATACTTTCTATAAGAAAATTAATCAGCATGATCTCTAATTCTTTGGAAAATTGGTACATGTAATATTTATTACAAATAATTTTTGTATGCTCAGGACAATCATCAAGATGAGTGTGTCTTGAATCCTTTACTTAGGAATGGTACAATCCCTCACTATAGTCCAAAGGTGGGGTCAACAACTCTTTGGGGTCACAAAGAGTTGAATATGATTTAGTGACTGAACAACAATAACAATATAGTTAATACTCAGATATGTCCATTACAAAGGAAATATAAAGTAGTACATAATATAGCATAACAAGGCTGGTATAGATAGTATATGAATAAAATTATTATCGGTAGCAAAAATAATAAATGTAGGTTACATGATAGGAGACAAATCAATGTGAAGGTCTCTTTGTTGGAGACATTACCATGTAATCATGGATATTTTCTTGAAAAACACAGATTAGCCAGATGGAGATATAAGGAGAACAATATTGATATAAAAATAAAATCAGAACTGGGAAGGAAAAACATGGTGTCAATAGGAATAGGAAAAGTTCTAGTAAGACCACATAGATGTCCAAAGCACTGGAGTAAAAGATAAGTTCAAAAAGTTTGTAGAATAATTTTGGAAAATCTTGCATTGTAGGGTGAGGAGTTGGACTTCATTTTGAACATGTGTAAAAACCATCAATAATGTTGAATCAAAAGGCTGATGCAATTGTGTTTTTGCTTTGAAATTAATCTCTGCTGAGTAGAGAAAGATGCAGAGAAGAGAAACAGGAATCTCAGTGGTGTTAGGAAGCAATTGCAATAGTCTGCAAGGATTTGGACTTCCTTGGTAGCTCAGAGAGTAAACAGTTCACCTGCAATGCAGGAGACCTCGGTTTGATTCCTGGGTCAGGAAGATTCCCTGGAGAAGGAATAGGCTACCCACTCCAGTATTCATGGGCTTCCCTGGTGGCTCAGATGGTAATGAATCTGCCTACATGCAGGAGACCTGGGTTCGATCCCTGGGTTGGAAAGATGCCCTAGAGGAGGGCATGACAATCCACTCCTGTATCCATGCCTGGATAATCCCCATGGACAGAAGGGCGTAGTGGGCTACAGTCCATGGGGTCGCAAAGAGTCAGACACTAGTGAGTGACTAAGAACAGCACAGCACAGACAAGGATTATTAGAGCTTATGTGGTACAGTGAAAATGGTAATACACAGGGCAATTGTAGAAAATTACTGGAATTGATAAGTTTGAATGTATGTTGAATATGAAAAGTGAGAAAGAGTAAAGGTACAATGATTTCATGTCTGTCCAACAACTACTGATCATTTATAAGGCAAACACAGCATTACCTCACTGATATAGATAATGCTATTATCAAAACCAGATATATAAGAAAAGTGAAGAATTGAGATGGAACAGTGAACTGAGATTTTAATATTTTGAGTTATTTCCACAGGATGCTTATGTCAAGTGAAAAATTAAAAAGTGAGGTCACAGCTAATTAATTTAGTCTAGGGCATTTAATAGCAGAAGTTGTAATTACAGGACTTAAAAAAATGGCACCATCTACACATTTCATTTAATTAAACAGAAGTTAAAAAAGACATTGTATTTGAAGTTATATCAAAGAAAGCAGCATAAGTTATAGTTAAGTTTCATAGCATATGTTCTTGATTATATTAATATTTGTTGCAAATTTTAAAACAAAATATATTAAAATGTGAATAAAAAATATTTAAGAGAAGTCTGGAACCCCATGACAAAGATTTCTACCTAGTTTAATAAATACTGACTTAGAAGATGTAATGAGAAGCTGAAATACTATGGCATAAAAAATGAAGACCTCTCCCAGACTTTCTTCACAGAGTAGTGCAAGTTTTAAGACCTCTGTATTCTGTTTTGGTGATAAACCCTAACTGGTATATTTTGTCCATATATTTAACCTTTAGGCTATGTGTTCCTGATAAGGAGGGATCTCTGTCCTCCACCCACACACACCTTACTGTACTGATTTGGGATCCCTTTATTTGTAACCAAACTAAATGCCTATAACACATATTTTCTCTATATTAATCTGCCATCCCCTCCCTTTTTCTGAAAGTGATATTGTCTTATATGTGTTTGCCCATTTTCTTGTGGTTTTACTACAGACCCTGATATGGACGTAGGAAACCAAAAGACATAGTCTCCTTCTGGATCACTTGAGTGTGCATGTGAAATACACATATGTAAATATCATGTGGAATTCCATCTTTTGACATATTAGTTGATTTATTTTATGTGGGATAATTCATACAAATAATGCTGGAGCTCACCATCCACTGACTCAAATATGTTCATCATTTAAATGAGAAAGTAACAGAGCAGAACTAAAACACTACACTTTTATCTTGAATTTTAAAATATAGGGCTTAATTCCATTACAGACATATGCATCTAGGCTTCAAAGCTTTATTACTTGCAAGAGTTAAGCTCTAGGGATGGGGGAAAAAAAATGTCATAGAGTTTGAAAACCTTGATTTTGCAGTATCAAGGGCAAGTTAATGGAGGATTAAGGATTCGTTGTACTTAGAGCCTCACACTGAGTAGGGACACTTTTGACTGCATATAGTAATAATTTTCACACTTTACAAGAAAGACAAAAAACTAAAAAGAGCACTGCATGGACTCAGGAGAATTTTGGAAGAGAGAACATGAAAAATTAGATTGGAAAACCACTCTGAAGGCTTTAGATTTGAGTTAGAAGGAGGTAGAAAACAATAGGGCTTCCCAGGTGGCACTAGTGGTAGGAGAACCTGCCTGCCAATGCAGGAGCCACATAAGACTCGGCTGTGATCCCTGGGTCAGGAAGATCCCCTGGAGGAGGGCATGCCAGCCCATTCCAGTGTTCTTGCTTGGAGAAGCCCATGGACAAGAGTCAGACATGATTGACTCTTGTGGACCTTAGTCAATAGGGTTGCAAAGAGTCAGATATGATTGAAGCAAATTAGCATAGAGAAAAGAATAGAAAGATTTTTTTTTAAATTTTTTATTAGTTGGAGGCTAATTACTTCACAACATTTCAGTGGGTTTTGTCATACATTGATATGAATCAGCCATAGAGTTACACGTATTCCCCATCCCGATCCCCCCTCCCACCTCCCTCTCCACCCGATTCCTCTGGGTCTTCCCAGTGCACCAGGCCCGAGCGCTTGTCTCATGCATCCCACCTGGGCTGGTGATCTGTTTCACCATAGATAATATACATGCTGTTCTCTCAAAACATCCCACCCTCGCCTTCTCCCACAGAGTTCAAAAGTCTGTTCTGTACTTCTGTGTCTCTTTTTCTGTTCTGCATATAGGGTTATCGTTACCATCTTTCTAAATTCCATATATATGTGTTAGTCTGCTGTAATGTTCTTTATCTTTCTGGCTTACTTCACTCTGTATAATGGGCTCCAGTTTCATCCATCTCATTAGAACTGATTCAAATGAATACACACTGAGGAAACCAGATCTGAAAGAGACACGTGCACCCCAATGTTCATCGCAGCACTGTTTATAATAGCCAGGACATGGAAGCAACCTAGATGCCCATCAGCAGAAGAATGGATAAGGAAGCTGTGGTACATATACACCATGGAATATTACTCAGCCGTTAAAAAGAATAGAAAGATTGTTATTTGGAGAGCTGTCCAAGAGATACAGGAGACTTTGGTCCAGTACCTTCCTCTCTCCACTTTTCAATAGAATTCTGGGGATATAGCTGTATGTGTGTGCGTATGTTTGTATGTGTGTGAATATGGAAGGGAATAGAGATTGTGGTGACAAGCCAATTTTGAACTAAGGTTTGAAATAATATTTGAAATTTTCTAGTCTTTGAAGGCTGGCTGGGAGGAGGATGCTTCTACGTTCACTTATAAAATTTTAATGTTAATCCAGTTGAGTGAATATCAAGGAATAAAACATCAAAACAATCCTGAGAAACTTCATTCTGTAAAATCATAAATCCTTGAAATATTTTGCTATTTTAAGTCACATCATAAACCACAGGCCCAGAATAAACCAATTGGTGAGAGTGCCAAAGCGTCTCTGTCTGATCCAAAAGCCAATCAGAATTATTCCTGCTTCTCTTAAAGCTAATCAAAATTCTCAGTTTCTATATTCTGTAATGTACGTAAGGCCTGGGCCAGCACTGACTGGAACAAGTGTTTCAAAGATAGGTCCTTTGCCCAGCTAGTTTAAAAGTTATTTTTTTTAAATTTTAATTTGTTTCATTATCTTGATGTTTCTTTTCATGAAAGTATCTCTGGCTCTCTCAGGCAGACTACCTGACTTAATATAAACACATACTTTTTTTTTAAACAACATTTAAAATAGTAACTTTTTATTATTCAGAGTTTAAAGGTGGGAAAACAGTTCAAGGGTATACAATTCACTAGGGATGGAAGGGGGATGCTTATCCCAAGTTAGTCAATTCCAAAAGTAGCACTCTGGACCACTCTTCCACACTTTCTTCTGTTTATTGCCAATCCCACACCTCCTTCCTCTTCAAATTCATTGTTGGCTTTCAGTAAGAAAAACAGGCCGCTCATGCTCCAAAGATTCAAATTCCATGATGGTTTTTGGGGAAGAGTTTTTTAAAGGCAGTGTAAGGGAGGGGATCATGGGCTTTAGGATCAGCTCTTGGACATCCTTCTGACCGGCTGGTGGTGAGAGAATAGGGTGGCATTTTAGGAGTCAGTAGCATCAAGTTTCTGGTTCCAGCCAGTCTGGGGGCTACCTGCAGGGGGTCAGCTTGCAGTCAACATCCTCCATGGTGGACAGGGTTTTAGTGTCTTCAAACTAACTTGGGATCAGACTTTACCTTTGAAGCAAAACTGGGAATCCTTGTGACTGATTTATTGTTTAAGTTAGAGTTTCCTGCTGGGCTGTCCTATCTTTGTTTCTGCATTCTTTACTTCTTCAGGTACATGCTAGTACAGTGGATTTTCACAGCCTCTTTTGCTATCAACAACTGAGGACACAGAGGGGTCTGTCACACCAGGAAGTGTGTGGACCTACTTCATTTTGGGAGTATATTTGCAATTGGTTTTTTAGCCTTAGAATGTTGCATATCATGTAACTTTTGGGCTATGTTGCATCCTCAGGTTTTTGTGTTTTTTCTTTTGTGGTAGCCCTGTTTTTTTCCATCTTTACTTGAGACAAAATATCTCTAGTTTTTTTTGTTTTTGTTTTTGTTTAATATCCTTTTCTTTGGAATGTTTTTGAAAGCTGCAGGAAACAGCCTAAACATGCCAATGTTATTAATTTTTTCTGCTATTTGACCATAACAGCCCAAGTACATGGCCTGCCTTCCAATTTACAGCTGGAAACAATTTGACTATCTTGCCACCCACCTCAGATTGTACACACCATGTTTCCCAGCCATCAATATCTGAGTCCTTGCCACCTACTTCCTGATTACCTCCACCAAACCAAAATATTCCTTTTTAAAAAATATTTGTTTCTGTTTGCTTATTCACTTATATTTTAGATTTTTAATTTAACCTTTTTTAATGTGCACCCAGATCATCTGGGGAGCCTGCTAAAATTCAGATTTTGAATCAGAAGATCTGGTGGAGGGCTTGAGATCTGGCATTTCTAAGAAATTCCCAGTTGATATCAGTATGACTGGGACAAGACCGTGGTTTACTTAATTAGATTCATGCACCATGCTACTTCTTTCTACTAATTATTCTTTACAGGTGTTTCCTACTTAAGATAGCCAAATTTATTCTGGCTTGTTCAAATAAAAAGGAATCCTATGGTTAAACCACATGCCCAGGGCAACCTGGAGGATTGAATCAAGAGACAATAGTCTGTTGCTCTAAGAAAAAACTCCCCAAATAATCCATAGGACTCAGCCATATAAAGAGCTGCTGCTTTTGCCAAGATCAGGCAGAATATTAAATCTGTTAACATAAACACTGTTTCCCAATCTTGTGCATCTGCAAAAATCAGGAAGCTGCTATCTAGCTTGTGGTTTCTAAGTAAGACCACCTCTGTCATAATTCGTAACGGCAGAATGGATTTTCCACTCCCTGTGTCTCTCAGTGGATAAATAATAATGAATCCAAGTTTTGCAAGAGTGCATTGACAAAACATATATAGCTCATCCTCCTAAATAGCCACAGCTTTATTGCAAAAAGAGTATGAAATGTTGTTTTTACCTTTCTTCGCTCTTCCTACTAGGAGCCTGGCATTTAGGTGTGGTAAACACATAGCCCACAGTCTTCATCTAGCACAGCCAGGTTTTGCAAGAGATAGACAATCTAATAACTGCTTAGGTGGCTAAGATAAGAAAGAAAGGAGAAAAAGATCCAATATATTGATATGTAGCTATTTCATGTATTAATATAAAATAATAGGTAGCTTTTAAAGTCAAACTGAGATATCTATATTTACAAATTATAAAAAAAAAAAGAGGACAAGAAACAAGAAAGTATTTTACTCAAAGTAAGGAGTAGTAGATAGATTTCTTATTTAAATACAGCAGGTTAAAGGATTTTTTCCCCTATGACAGCATATTGCCAGTCAAGATTTTATAACTCTATATTATGTATTAAATCTCTAAATTATAAAGCTAGAGATTTTATAACCTTGTGCTAAATAACTGACATAATTTTAAAACTTGTAAACTCCAGAAATGTTAAAATTATTTATTTTATGTGCTAGGTGTTAAAAACCAAAATTTGCACAGTTTTACCCAGAGAAGGGGAGCTATGAAAAGCCGATACTTGTTTTATGACAGTTATTCACAGGTGTTGCCATTAGCTTTGGGGCCCAAAAAGATTATAAACGTGAAACAGAAATATATCCTGGCATTCAACATTTTAGAGTGTTTCATTCTTATTTTTCTTTCCTTTTTTTCCACTTTTGTCTTTGACTTTGCAAATAAAAATTGCTTCATCTGATAAAGGTTGTCTAAAACTGAAGGTATCAATAGAAAAACCCAGCCAACTGTTAATTGCTCTGATTTGCTACTGATTAACATATTTATCAAATAATGCAGTTGTTGAAAATTTGGACAGCAGTTTTGAGATTTAAACATTTTGTAAATTTCCTTTAAGTCATAGTCATATTTTATTTTTATAGAACCAGCTGCATACTGTTTACTACCTAAGTTGAATACGTCGGCCATTAAGTTTTGCATGTTTTACTGATTGAAATGAATATATTAGTAGTTAAATTTGCATTTACACTGATTGCCCTGAATATTGTGGAAATGTATATGTTGTTCAATTAAAAAAAAAAATCTTAGTAATTACCTCTGTTAAAGAGATTTAGAGCCGATAACTTAAAATTAACCCAGCCATGAAGATTTTACTTGTCATTTTTCTCTTAATCTGTTATTAACATGAAATATTGCTCTGTTGTTTTTAAATGGCATTATTTATCATTTTAAAACTTTTTATTTATTTATTTTATTTTTATGATGAGTGCTTGATTGCTTTGGGTTACAAAGATCAAAACCTAATTGGCAATAACTTTTCTTTTGTGATTTATATTGATAAAATGGAGATTAAAGGTATAATACTTTAACTCTTTTGTATAATACAATTTAAGTGAATTTTTATTAATTTAATTTCTATGAAAATATGACTTGGATAGAAATTCTATTAATTTGGTCTCTAGCATGTGCCAAGTTATCAAAAATGCTTCTTTTCTTAATTCTCTTGGCATTTGACATCATTTCACAGATAAGACAAACTCAAAAACATTTAAATAAAATCACTGAAATCTGTGCACCATGTAAGTAGTAGAGCTTGGACTACAATCTGGAACTATCCAGATTCAAATGCTCTAATTTCTACTCCATCATTCATGCCCTAGACTAAAAAGCTCTTTTTAAAGAGTCAAATCTGTGTTACTTACTAGGTTTGTGTGGTTGTACGTACTTCTCATTTCTGTGTCTATTTCTGAAGTTAAGATAATAGCTATCATTTCTCAGTTCTGTAAGGTGAATGAAATAGAACAAATGTAGGCTTTTTGAAAATCATATAGCACTGTATTAAGGTATCCTGAATATATGTACTAGTCAATTATTATTTATGTCATAATATAAAAACACATTTTTAGTGAGGAACTATGCATTAAGAATGAGGAGTAGAACTTACTGTGTTCTCAGGAGTCAGTGTATAATTTAAGAAAATTAAGGGGAGCAATGATTTGCCTGCAGCATGATGTTTCCATGTTTACCATGATCCTTGGTGTTACCATCTTCCTACACACCGTTTTCCTTTATTTGGAACTTCCTTTATACTCCAGTATTCTTTTGCTTATGTCCCTTTATACCTAGAAAGACTTCCAGTCAATTCTCAACCTGCTTTATACCCCTATTGCAGAAGCACTGTGTGCATTTATATTCCTGGCGTGTATAAAACTTTCATGTAATTGTTATTCTCTTTGTCTATAGCTCTTGTCAATGTGAAAGTCTCTGGTACATGGTAAATGCCAAAAGTATTACCTGAGTAAGCGAGTCTGACTGTCTCCACCTATAATTGTTGTTCAATCATTAATAAGTAGTCTCCAACTCTTTGCAACCCTATGGACTGTAGCCCACAAGGCTCCTCTGTCCATGGAATTCTCCGGGGAAGAATACTAGAGTGGGTTGCCGTTTCCTTCTCCAGGGAATCTTCCCAACGCAGGGATCTAACCCAGGTCTCCTGCATTGCAGGCAGATTCTTTACCACCTGAGCCACCATTGCCTACTTTTTTTTCTCTTCAGGTTTAACTAAAGGACAGACTTTGCTGTCCTTTACATCTCCTATAGTTTGCTCCAATTCATGTCCACCGAGTTGGTGGCACATCCAACCATCTCATCCTCTGTCACCCCCTCTTCTGCCCTCTCGTCCTGCCCTTGGATATGCCTATTCAAGCATAAGGGTCTTTTCCAATGAGTTGACTCTCTGCATCAGGTGGCCAAAGTATTGGAGCTTCAGCTTCAGCATCAGTCCTTGCAGTGAATATTCAGAGCTTTAATTAGGTGGTGCTTATTCTTGTTTGCCTTCAGTGTTGCATATTTTGTTGTGGCAGAAACACATAACATGAGCTCTATACTCCACAGATTTTTAGGTGCACAGCACAGTATTAAGTATAAGCACAATGTCATACAGTGGGTCTCTAGGACCTTTTCGTGATGCATGACTGAATCTTTATACCCTGAGCAGTCTTGTCAGGAAAATAATTTATGAGTAAGAAAATCCAGTGTAACATTGGATGCAGTGCTGTGCTGTGCTTAGATGCTCAGTCGTGTTCAACTCTTTGCAACCCATAGACTGTAGACCGCCAGGCTCCTCTGGGATTTTTCAGGTAAGAATACTGGAGTAGTTTGACATTTCCTTCTCCAGGGGATCTTACTGACCCCGGTATCAAACCTGAGTTTCCTGTGTCTCCTGCATTGCAGGTGGGTTCTTTACCTGCTGCGCCATCCAGGAAGCTAATATTGGACGAGTCAGATTTCTTTCTCTTTTTTTGGTAAAACAGTTTGCTGTATAATATTGCCCAATTTCACAACTGAGCATATGTCACAAATCAATATTTTAATGTATATATGTACTTATATTAATACTAGGTGAATATAGATATACACAGAAATAAATCTATATATATATATTATATACATATATATGTGTGTGTTTTAATTTCCATAGCCAAGCTACATTATATGATCTGTTGAGAATTACAGAAATGCATTTTGGGGGTGAGAAAATAGAAAATTTTAAATACTGCAAAGATATAGTTAAATAAATTCCTGTTTGTTTTGTAATGACAAATAATTTTCATTTTACAAACTAATTTTATTTATATTCTATATTACATTTTAAATTATAGAATAGTTCTATTTTACAAAGTTGTCATATCATGAATTTACGACTTAAAATTTCTTCTAAAATTTATATTAATTGAGAGTAAAAAGTGAGGGAATGAGATTAGGAAATGAAAAAAATCTATAGTTAAACATTCAACTGTTGTCAATAATGACTAAGGCATGATTAATAGATTGTACTACATTTAGAGCTCAATTACACAAGCTGGCAACCTAATCAGGAAATCAAGGTGTACAACCTGTAGTGCAGCTTAAAACTCAGCAATTGTAACTTCAAAGTGTTCAGCTGAACTAGTGAAATTGGTGGTCCATGTTGCTGTTTCTTCTTAAGTGAACCAGAAAACCTTATATTTATTTCAAAATCATGAATTAAGTATTGAATTGAAAGTCACTCAGTCATCTCCAACTTTTTGCAACCCTATGGACTGTAGCCTGCAATGCTCCTCTGCCCATGCAATTCTCCAGGTAAGAATACCAGAGTGGGTTGCCATTTCCTTCTCCAGGGGATCTTCCCGACCCAGGGATCAATCCCAGGTCTCCTGCATTGCAGGCAGATTCTTTACCATCTGAGCCACCATTGCCTACTTTTCTTTTTTAAGAAATAATACAGTGCATTCCAATACAGTACAACTGCTGTTTACAAATTTTCCTCTAAGTGGAACATTATTATAAGTGGCATCTTCTACTGACATAGTGACAGGATAGAGGATTGACTACTTCATGAAACAGTTCCCTTACCTAACAGTGAACTCTGTCAGAAGTTTTTCCTTATCACAACTAAGAATTCTAAAGTAGAAAAGTCAAAAGATGGTTAAATTCATTCTTTTATTTTTAAATGGGAAAACTGAGACCAGAAATTTCAAGTCTTTCACCCAAAGTCATAGAGTTGTTTAATAAGAGGTTCATGGGAAAAAAGGCAATGAAACCTATCACGTCAGAAAACTCATTGTGGATGCCCTCATAGGTGTTATACTATTTCCTTTTTAAACAATTTTTGTGATGTCGATACTCTTAGCCCCAGTTTGCAATTGAATACACAGCTTCAGTTCTATTGCCCATTATTACACAGTTACTAAGTAGCAGACTAATGACTGAAACCATTTAATTCCTAGCCTAGGTCTTCCCATATTTTGTATTAAATTATTTCATTAAAAATAACTAGGTTCCTGTCCTATAAGAAATCAAAAACCTTTTTGGATAAAAACTTCAGAATAGGGCTCTTCATATTTTGTCCACTTCACTAGTCATATTGATTAGTATTTATAATAAATGCAGCTGATATGATGTTGTAAATTATCATGGCCTTTTGGTTATTTCAGTCATCATCTGATAGAAGGCTGTAGTACTGATCTTTGGTTAAACCTGAAGAGATAATGCTATTTCCTGCTGGGCGCATAAGAGATAGATAGACATTTAAACCTAGTTTCTCCAAAATAGGCCTCAGCATGCGTTGCTGCCAAATTCATCTTAGTCACTATAGGGCATCGCATAGATGGGATGCACACATGAGAGTCTCAGCTGACGATAGACACCGATGAGAATGTACCCACCAGTGCCGCTCCAGCCATTCTCCCTGCATTTGGGAATTACTGCCCAATGTGACAGAGGCTAAATACAATGAACAAACCTTGAGGGTTGACATATATTTTTAGTAATGGTGCCAATCATCCAAATTAAACAGATAGTAGGTGACACCAAAGTACATATAAAAGAACCAACTTGAAAATGTATTTATTAAGCTTGGATTTATGATGTACTTGGAATAGGGGTTAAAAATAGAATTTATATGCCAGCGGTATCCAATGTGTTAAAAATTAATTTTAACACAGTTGAACAAATACACTTAGGACAACTTATCTAAATTTGGCCACCCTACTTACTTTATTGAACCCCATTATTTGTTTCCTTCCTTAGATGTAACAATTTGCAGCGCTTTATTTAACACATGTAAGTAGTCTCTATTTTCATATTAGAATCCAGATGAGATGAAGGCAGAGGCCTTGTGAAGCTGGGCATAAAGTTTAATAAAAAATAGTGAATTAATAATGCAAAATGAAATGTGGATTTGCTAGGGAATAAAGAAATATTAAATAATCATTCTTAATCTGAAAGAGTTCAAATAGTGATAGATATATCAAAACTAATAAGAAGTTAAATTTGTCTACTAAGAAAAGCAAAGTAAAATTTAGAATTTTCAAATAGTTGAAAGAAAAAAAAATACTGCAGGAACACGTCAGGAAAGGGAAAAGGGAAAACAAGCAAGCTTGTATGAACTTACTTCTTTTAAACTTTAAGTGGTAAGGGGTGATGGGAAAGAATAGAGTGAAAATATTCTCTATTGTTCCAGAGTAACTGGGAAGTCAGGCATGGTAATGGTAAATAAGCATATCTAGAAAGAAGCTACCATACAAGAATAAATCATAATCATGAGTCTTTTTATCATCATGTGGTATTTCTCTCTGTCTGGCTTACCTCACTTAGTATGATTATGATCTTATGATTGAGTAATATTCCACTGCTTAAGTATCCTACATCTTATTTATCAGTTTGTCTGTCAGTGGGAAGCAAGACTTTTGTTTCCCCTAGTTCCTAAGGAGCCTGGTGTAAAATCCGTTTAAGAATTCACATTCATTGCCTCCTTATAAAGCCATGTCTAAATGAAAAGCAACAAGTTATCCCATCAACTAGTGTCTTATTGATTCATGAGTTATGTGCATGATTTGTATATAGAGAAAATGAATATATATTTAACCTAGATTCTTAATCACTGTTGGCTATAGTGGCCATGAAAATGTACCACTCAGACCTCTAACTGCAGGAGCTGTGATAGCAACCACTACACTCTGAAATTCATCATGATGTTTGCAGCAGGCAGTGCTCATTGGCTGCTTCCAGCCCATGCCTGGAAACAGCAGTGACGGTAAATCATGCTTATTCTTCGGAGATAAGTTCTCCTTCAGAAGGACAAATGTGGCTCAAGAAATCTCCACCGGCCTTGCCAAGCTTCTTTTAGAACTGCACGGCAGTCTAGGATTTTCCTACTCACCCATCCTTCCCTCTCTCCTTCAGAAGGGTCAGACCTGCATTAAGTATTTGCACCTTCCTCAGATGTCCTCAGAGAAGGCAATGGCACCCCACTCCAGTACTCTTGCCTGGCGAATCCCATGGACAGAGGAGCCTGGTGGGGTCACTAGGAGTCGGATACGACTGAGCGACTTCACCTTCCCTTTTCACTTTCATGCATTGGAGAAGGAAATGACAACCCACTCCAGTATTCTTGCCTGGAGGATCCCAGGGATGGGGGAGCCTGGTGGGCTGCCATCTATGGAGTCACACAGAGTTGGACACGACTGAAGTGACTTAGCAGCAGCAGCAGCAGATGTCCCAGGGTCCTTTCATATTGTGCCTCCTGAGCCTTTCTCCTAGTACATCTCTTGAATGTATAATCCCACTTGACTTCTGCTCCTTTGGGGACCACAAGCACATCAGGCTTCTTCTTTGTGCTGTCAACATCAATAATGATTGTTAGACAGCAAAAAAATAAAACATAGGTATTGTATGTGATTTTTCTTATGTGGAAAAATGTCTTGGGGATTTCCCGTTAAGCATGGTGGTACAAGTATTTATCTCTGCTCTCTACTAAAATTCTTCTATGATGGTCTTAGTTGAATTAAAGACAATTATAGAAAACAACAGAGTGAATGATAAAGCAGCAGAAGATGAGAAATGTCAACAAAACTTTGGAAATTAAAATGCATTTGTGGTAGTGTTGGTTTAGTTGCTATGTTGTGTCCAACTCTTGTGACCCCATGAACTGTAGCCTGTCAGGTTCCTCTGTCCATGGGATTCTCCAGGCAATAATACTGGAGTGGGTTGCTATTTCCTTCTTCAGGGGATCTTCCCAAACAAGGGATCGAACCCGGGTCTCCTGCATTGCAGGCAGATTCTTTACCAACTGAGCTATGAGGGAAGCTCAAAATGCATTTGGGTGAGTGGAAAATGAATAGAGTGAAGAAAGCAACATCAAAGAAAAGCAATCTCTTTACTATAGGTTTCCATCTATAACAGGAAATTGTTAATAGTTAATTCTTTGGGCTATTTTTGGAGGAAGTGATCTAATTCATGCCAATGCCCTAGAAATTACAGCCTTCAGTCAGTTCAGTCACTCAGTCATGTCTGACTCTTTGTGACCCCATGGACTGCAGCACGGCCAGACTTCCCTGTCCATCACCAACTCCCAGAGCTTGCTCAAACTCATGTCCACTGAGTCAGTGATGCCATCCAACCATCTCATCCTCTGTCATCCCTTTCTCCTCCTGCCTCCAGTCTTTCCCAGCATCAGGGTCTTTTCCAATGAGTCAGTTCTTCGCATCAGGTGGCGAAAGTTTTGGAGTTTCAGCTTTAGCATCAGTCCTTCCAATGAATATTCAGGACTGATTTCCTTTAGGATGGACTGATTTGATCCTTGCAGTCCAAAGGACTCTCAAGAGTCTTCTTAAACACTACAGCTCAAAAGCATCAGTTCTTCAGCACTCAGATTTCTTTATAGTCCAACTCTCACATCCATATATGACTACTGGAAAAACCATAGCTTTGCCTAGATGGACATTTGTCAGTAAAGTGGTGTCTCTGCTTTTTAATAGTCTGTCTAGGTTGATCATAGCCTTTCCTCCAAGGAGCAGTATCCACTCACAGTAAATATCCAATAAATATTAATTGCTTTTAAGTTGTTATCAGTCTACCCAACTCAAAAAATATCTAGTTTCCCTACCAGGCAACTGGTATTTAAGTAAAATATATAAACTCTCATGAAATGATGAGGAAAGCACCAGAAAAATAGAGGGTGCATGCATTTCTGGAAGACTGAGTGCTTGGCATTTTTGAAATGCCAAGTTATTTGGCATTTTTGATAAGTTAAAACTTGGCATTTTTGAAAATTTTGTATCTATATATTGATATTCATATCTTTATTTCAATTGTGCAACAAATAAAATCCTTAAAAAATAATAGTAAGGCAGTAAAATTTTTAATTTTATTTACAAATTTATTAAGCTTTTCAGCAACCAAGGTAGGGGGTGGGAATGAGAGCTACTCCTTATTGTAAAATACCTTGTGAGCCATGAGAAAAGCAATGTTTGCAGTTTGACTGTGAGTGGTCGATGTCCATAAAAACGTGTGAACATTCAAGTCTTCTCATTGACACGGTGTTCTATATTCAGGTCCAGGAAGTCTTTTCTCTTGTCTGTCTACCTTTACCCAAGACTCTTAAATTTGTTTTTCCTGATACCCTGAAATTACTTTCATTATATCATTGCCTATTAATTAGATTGCCAGTGATTCCTTAGAGAAGCTTCACATTTCATCTGCTCAATTTGAAGTACAAAAAATCGGATGCAAGCAGTACTTCCTAATTAGTCAGTGAAAGTGAGAAGAAGTCACGGGCTACCTAGGGAGGCATGCTGGTAGGTGGGGGAGGCTGAGGCAGTGATGCAGCAGGAATGCTCCTACCAAGCCCATCCCTAGGCTCTCAATCAGACTCAGGTGGACCAGGAAGTATGAAATGGAAAGGTGCTTTCCAAAGTTTATGATCTGTTTTCTGATAAACAGCCATTTCTGAAGTCATTCCAAGTAATAAAAACAGAACCGATATATTTTCTCAACCAGAGGAAAAAACAGTGAATGCCATTAGCAGTACATGGTCTGTGCCCAATTATTTGATACCTGTAACTTTCAGGGTAAGAATGCTATTCCCTCATTGTAAAAATCAAATGGTTACATGTATATGATCTCTACGAGAACCCCAACTGCTCTATTTGATAATCCCCAAGCCCCTAATCTAGTCAAACCCATGTGTGTGCTGTGTGCTTAGTCGCTCAGTCACGTCTGACTCTGTGACCCCATGGACTGTAGCCCGCCAGGCACCTCTGTCCATGGGGATTTTCCAGGCAAGAATACTGGAGTGGGTTCCATGCCCTCCTCCAGGGTAACTTCCCAACCCAGGGAGAGAACCCAGGTCTCCTGCACTGTAGGCAGATTCTCAGCTGTCTGAGCCGCCAGGGAAGCCCATGAATACTGGAGTGTGTAGCCTATCCCTTCTCCAGGGGATCGTCCTCACCCAGGAATCAAACCGGGGTCTCCGTACTTCCTATAAAATCCATATAGAATTGTGCTTTGCCAACCCACTCAGAAGTCTCTACAGATCTTCTAAGCCTCTCACTCACTCTCCCTTCCCACATAAAGAGGTACAAAATCCTACTGTTTTCATAGCTCTCTACTTTTTGGCTCTTCATGAGCTTCAGTAAAACAGCTGTGTGAGGTTTTCTCATGAGGTCATAGGTCACAGAGAGCCCGATCTCATCAGGAGACGTGTGATGTATATATGATAACCATCATAGATCCTGGCACGGATTTGACGTTCAGTGTATTTTAAGTGAACAAATTAACAGCTTTGATTGGTCTCCCTTCTGCTTTCATTCTACTCTGTGTAATCAGTGTCACTGCTCAAATACTTTCCAAAGCACATGTCTAATTATGTCTCTTCCCTGCTTAACACCATTCATAAGCTCCCCCATCATCTACTGACCTGTTTCTCAAGTAATATTATGGCTTAAAATAACCTTCAGGCCTGGTTAAATTTCAGAATCCTGAGTTTTAACCAGACCTCCTAAATGAGAATCTTTGGAATGTGAGTTCCAAGCTTTGCATTTTTAGTGATCTCTTTAAGGTTATGTCTGCGTGCTGAATTATGAGAACTACTGACCCACAGGAAAATTTTAAGCTGGCGGACATGCTATGTGAGTGACATCGTTGTTTAGCCCTTAAATTTCTATTTCCAGCTCCCACATTGCTAACTGATTTTATACCAACAGCACTGTATCGCTTTTATTTTCACCAGCAAATGATGCTCTCTTTCTGTTTTTGAATTTGTTTCTTCTTTTGCCCAGGCATTCTTTCTCCCTTTAATACTCTTGAAAACTCAAATTTCATATTTTGTAATCCAGCTCAGGTATAATCTCTTTCCAAAAGCTCATCTTGTGTCCTATAAACTGTGATAGATTTGATCACTCCCTCTAATGACTTTCCTGCATATTATTATAGCTGCCTGGGGTTCTCACAGGGTATTATGATTTATGTTTTCTCTCCTAGACTTAGAATGTCTTAAATCCAGGGCCTATGTTGTATTCTTCTCTTTAAATAAATCCCTAATAGACCTAGGACTTTAAAACATTTTCCATGGATATTTGGTGGATGATTACAGGTAAACACAGCGTGCTTGGTTATGCATGCAGTGTTTTTCATTTCTTTTTTACATGTCAAAATTATCTCTGAAACACAAATCTGTTCATGGAGAACTCTCCTACTAAAATGCTTCTTAAATGACACATTCTCATTAAGAAAAGTAAAATCAATATTGAAGAAGATACTCATTTTTACTCCCTGATACTCTGATGTTAACAAATTAGAGATTAAATTAGAAATTAAAGCTTTAAAATTGACAAGAAAATCAAGATGTGCTAGTTGTGTACTTTCTATTAAGAAGAAAACTGCTTAAGCTGGTTCTAAACTAAGATTTAAGTTTTAATATGTTATGTATTAAAAATTAAGGTTAGTGAGGGAAAGTCATATGTTTGTTTATTCATCTATCCTCTTAAACTCTAACACAAAGTACTTCCAACTTTCTTTACAGAGAAAATATGCCAAATGTCTCAGCACTTTAAGTACCAGATTAGCACCTGCTTTAAGAACTTAGGAGGCACTAATTGACCTGAAAACAGCCCAACATGAGCAGCAGGCATGGAGTTAGCTCGCTTCAAAATCGAAGTCTTGTTGCCAATGTTTACCTAATGTAAATATAAGAAATGCAAATTGAATGGTACCATCACTTGTGTACTAAAGTCATCTCTCATTGAGCCAGATTCTCCCTTGGAGCATCTTATTCCTTGGAACTTAGATAAGCATCCAGTGAGATGGATTAACACTCTGAAGTCACTAGGGTATCATCAAGGCTTTTTTGTTGATGATACTGTGTCTTTGGCACTGGGAAAAATCTGGCTCATCTTGTTAGTAGCAGAAAAAATGTAATTTAAGTGAGTTGCCAGGATAATTAGAGCAGGTGAGCAGTAGACAGAAATAATGCCCTGAAGGGATGAAAGAAAATACTTAGATTCTTTTTCACTTTATTTCAGTGCTACTAAATGCTACTGGTATCTGTTTGTTTCTGTGTCTCTGTCAATCCTGGGTAGCAAATTAAGCGTTTAGGGAGACATTAACTCTTCCAAGCCAGTTGGAGACTATTTAGTACATTTCTGCGCAATGCTAATTGACAGAGTTGTAAATGAAAACATCACAAAAATGTAATATTTATCTATACTCACTTAAGAATGTTTGAAATTCACAGGAGAATGATTCATTGTCATCATTTTTAGAAAGAAACACATTTCCAGATTCCTGTCAGTATTTAATTACATGAGAACAGTGAGTTGGTAGCTCATTTCTTATATTTAGAGAATTTAGACTAAGTATATGTTAAAGGTTTTTAGGCTAAAGAGTTTACTTTCCAAAACCTTAATAGCTCCAAAATCCATATGAATAAATTCCAAAAAGTAGTTGGTTGATTTTCCCAAGGGAGTTGGACTACAATATATTTAATCAGTATTATTTCCAATAATCCTTCAATGTAAAATGAACCAAATGCTCCACAAGGTCTAGTCTATCAACTCCTCCCTGAATACATTTTATGCATTTGTGTTCCTATATATTTTTGCGTGTATTGCCCTTAACTGGAAAGGTCATTTCTTCTTTCCTAATGAACAGTGAACTAGACCAAAACAAGTCATCTAAACAATGATGCAAGAAAAGAATATTTAAGACAGTGAAACTATTTTGTAGATACAGTAATGGTGAACAAATAATGCTATGTATTTGTCAAAACCCATAGAATATTACCAGAAAAAAAAAAAGTAAACCTTACCACATGCAAATTAAATTAGGAGGCTGATGGATCCACTTGCAGAAGGCAACAAAACAATTTAATTCTATTATAATTGCATAAAACAACAATAAAGGAGTGAAGGGAAAGGTGCTGATCTAAATAACGTTGGAAATGAGTGGAGTTTGTGAAATTAAAGGCCCAATGAAGTTTACTTTGGCCACTTGATGCAAAGAACTGACTCACTGGAAAAGACCCCTGATGCTGGGAACGATTGGAGGCAGGAGGATAAGGGGATGACAGAGGATGAGATGGTTGGATGGCATCACTAACTCGATGGATATGAGTTTGAGCTAGCCCTGGGAGTTGGTAATAGACAGGGAGTCCTGACACGCTGCAGTCCATGGGGTTGCAAAGAGTCAGACACGACTGAGTGACTGAACTGAAATGGACCACTGTATTCTAATTTATAAAGTTGTTTCCTTTAAGGGTTAACAATTCTTATATCACCAACCCGTGCTTATTAGAATTAAACTGGTGAGTAAATGGATGGTGCATATACATACGTGTGTGTGTGTGTGTGTGTGTGTGTGTGTGTATAGATTGGTATACACTAATGTATTTCCTTACCGTCAGATAAAAAGACTTAGAGGCAAAGACATTCCAGTCACAATGAGTATACCTAGTGCCTAGATATTGCTTTCTAATATCATGCTCCTATAAAAGGAACTAAGACTTCTTGGAGAAATGGCTGATTCTAGGACAGAATCAAGCAGTATATAAGATGGTATACAATATCTTGTATTCTAGAATTAGAGGAGTACACAAAAGCAATACAAAAATAGTGGCAAGTCAAAGAGAAATTGGAACCAACTGAGAGAACCTCCGGTAGCCAAAGCTGAAACAACTTGTTCAATAAAGAAGTGTTGAGTTATAACCAAAAGTATAAAATGAGTAAGCATGATTCCATATAGATATAAATCAATGATTAAAAAAAAACTAATATGGAGAAGAAAGATAAATCTACCACCAGCAAAATATTGTTTTTAATTATATAGATTTTGTTTTTTTTTTTTACTTGCAAGAAGGAGGCATGTAATACCCCAGCTATTAGCTGTGGGCTGTACATAGTGAATTCATAAGAATTCAGAAAAATCAGAAGACATTACTATGAGCAATTACCCATCAACAAATTAAGTAAGAGAGGAAAAGTGGATAAACTTCTAGAAACATAGCTACATGGAAAGAATAATAAAAAAAAAATCTAAACAAACCAATAATTGGTAAGGAATTTAATCTGTAGCAAAAACCTACCAACAATAAGCCCACTACTTGATATCTTTACTGATGAATTTTATTTAGTATTTAAAGAACACCAATGCCTCTCAAAGTCTTCCAAAAAACTTGAAGAGGAAGGTAGATTTACAAATTTAACCACACCAGCTAAAAAGAAAAGAAACAATAGAGTGAAAAAGCAATCTACAGAATGGGAGAACATCAAACCATATATCAGATAAGATGTTTTGATCTAAAATATATAAGGAACACCTACAACTTAATATCAAAAAACTAGGAATCCTATTAAAATTGAGATAAGGACCTGAATAGACACGTCTCCAAAGGAGACATGCATATTGCCAACAAATATATGAAAAACTGTTCAACATCACCTAGTATCAGGAAAATGAAAATCAAAACCATCGTGAGACATTACCTCACTATTATTTCCAATAATCCTTTCATGTAACATGAACCAAATGCTCATTATCAAGCTTGGCTTTTATCAAGAAAAGAAAGAAAGGGAAAGAAAGAAAATGGTAAGTACTCCTTCCCGAGGATGTTAAGAAATCGTAACCCTTGTACATTGTTGCAGAGAAGGTAAATGGTGTAGTCACTGTGGAAAACAGTATGGAACTTCTTCAAAAAGTTAAAAATAGAACTACTGTAAGATCTAGCAACCCCACCTCAGAGTATACATTTAAAGGAATTGAAAGCCAAACCTCCAAGGGTTATCTGCACTGTCAGGTTCATTGCAGCATTACTTACAATAGCCATCAGTAGAAGCAATCGATTCATTGATGGATAAATGGATAAAGAAAATGTGATATATAATTAAATGAAATATTATTCAGTCTTAAAAAAAGAAAAAAATATCTTGTCATAAGGGAGAGCAGAAGGAACCTGGAGGATATTATGCTAAGTGAACTTAGCCAGTTACAAAGGACAAACACCACAGGATCATACTTATGCTAGGTATCTAAAATAGTCAACTCATATATGGGAGAGAATAGAATGTTGGTTACCAGGGCCTGGGAGAGAGAGAACCGGGATTTGTTGCTCAACATTACAAAGTTTCAATTAGTCAGTATAAATAATTCCTAGAGATCTACTACACATCACAGTGCCAATAGTTAATACTGTACTGAAGACTCAAAATTTTGTATTGAGAGCGTGAATCTCAAGTTGTCTTCACACACAAACAAATGCACACACAAATGTGAAAGAGGAAAGTTTTAGAGGTATATCTATTATAACAGATATATCTATTATCTTGATTGTGCTGATGGTTTCATAGGTAAGAGGATATGTACAAATCCACCTAATAGTATACATTAAATGTGTCCCATTTTGTGTAATAACTGTATTTCAATTAAGCTAGTTTAAAAATGAGTATTGAGCCTGCCACTAATCACATTTATAAAACAAAGAAGCCTCTAATATATTTCTGAAAACAAAAAGGGCACTTCTACAAAAAAAAAAAATGTTTAGATTCACAAATGACTTCAGCATCATCCAGCATAAGTGGAGGAATATTCTGAAGTAAAATCTTCAAACTGCTACATGAATGGAACCTCAAACCTATACTTATATCCAGTGGAAGTTTTATTTAATTGTAAAAGGAAACTATTCTGAGAAATATAAGGTCTCAGAATGCTTAATTCATTTGAAAAATTTTTTATAGCAGGCTCTCAGAGAATTTATCACCTACTAAACTTCCTAGCATTAATTTTAATGATAAATAATAATTAATTTTTATAATTTTATTGGTTCAAAGGAAAACTAGTTCTGTTCCATGCCAACTCTAACAAAAAACTGGCCTATTCCAGAATACACATTCTTTCAAGGACAGAAAAATTGAGATGAAAATCTATGGGCAGAAATATGATATGCAAAGAAATTAGTAAAATGTTGTTTTCTATAACATGTAATGCTGAAACATTACACTGTATTCCAGAAGTGAAATTCCAGACGGTGGTAATGCAGTAGTAATGATGATAGACAGAAGACGGGGAAAAAAGAGTGAGGTGAATACGTTTTTCAAGTGGTGGTTTCATTTAACTACATCTCATTCCATAAATTAAATAATTGCTGTTATGTAACTATATAATTAAATTTAAATAATTTATTTAAATTTAATGTTTAAATAAATTATTTAAATTAAATAAATTTAAATAATACTTATTTAATTTTACTTAAATAATTGTTAGACATACATAAACAGAAGAATGACTTCCAGTAATTTTAGGGGAAACAAGAAAAATTAGAAAAGAGCACATGGTTTTCACAGCAACAGAATAGTCAACCCATCCAATGAAAGACAGAAAAGGAAAAATATAGATAGAAGTAATGTATATGGAAGCAAATATGAGGCCAAAATATGGTATATCACGATCACTGTAATGAATTGATGAGATATACTATAAAATCAGGAAAGAAATCTCTCTCTCTCACACACACACACACACACAGATCCATCTTGGATCCATCAATTTGATCCCAAGAAATAGTAAAGCAAATATCTACACAGAAATGGGGAAAAACTAAGAAACTAAAAAAAGTTAGGCAGGGAAATATAAACCAAACAAACTGGGAAGCAGTTTTAATATCAAACAATGTAGAATGTTATAATGACATAAAAAAGAAACAAAACATTATATACAATAAAAGAAAATGGTTAACTCTCATGAATACTCATATTTACCACAACCTACACATATCACACATCTCAAAATATATGAGGCAACAATTGCCAGAGCTATAGGAGAAATAGTTATAGATAAATAGTAATTGAGAATTTTAACAAAACCTCAGGAAATAACAGGTAGAAATACACAAAAATTATTGAAAAATATAATAGTGGAATTAATAAAAGTCCTAGAAGTATATTCAGGAGAAGGCAATGGCACCCCACTCCAGTACTCTTGCCTGGAAAATCCCATGGAAGGAGGAGCCTGGTGGGCTGCAGTCCATGTGGTCGCTAAGAGTCGGACATGACTGAGCGACTTCACTTTCACTTTTCACTTTCATGCATTGGAGAAGGAAATGGCAACCCACTCCAGTGTTCTTGCCTGGAGAATCCCAGGGACAAGGGAGCCTGGTGGGCTGCCATCTATGTGGTTGCACAGAGTCGGACACGACTAAAGCGACTTAGCAGCAGCAGCAGAAGTATATTTAAGGACTTCACAACCAAGAGAAGAAAACATTTTTTGAGCACACTTAGCATATTCTCCGGAGTAGGCAATGGCAACCCACTCTAGTACTCTTGCCTGGAGAATCCCAGGGACAGAGGAGCCTGTTGGACTGCTGTCTATGGGGTCACACAGAGTTGGACACGACTAAAGCGACTTAGCAGCAGCAACAGCAGCATATTCTCAATAAAATTAATGCATGCTAAGCCACAAAGAAAGGCAATCCCAAAGAATGCTCAAATTACCACACAGTTGCACTCATCTCACACGCTAATAAAGTAATGCTCAAAATTCTCCAAGCCAGGCTTCAGCAATACGTGAACCATGAACTTCCAGATGTTCAAGCTGGTTTTAGATAAGGCAGAGGAACCAGAGATCAAATTGCCAACATTCGCTGGATCATGAAAAAGCAAGACAGTTCCAGAAAAACCTATATTTCTGCTTTATTGACTATGCCAAAGCCTTTGACTGTGTGGATCACAACCAGACCACCTGACCTGCCTCTTGAGAAACCTATATGCAGGTCAGGAAGCAACAGTTAGAACTGGACATGGAACAACAGACTGGTTCCAAATAGGAAAAGAAGTACATCAAGGCTGTATATTGTCACCCTGCTTATTTAACTTACATGCAGAATACCTCATGAGAAACGCTGGGCTAGATGAAGAACAAGCTGGAATCAAGATTGCCGGGAGAAATATCAATAATCTCAGATATGCAGATGACACCACCCTTATGGCAGAAAATGAAGAGGAACTAAAAAGCCTCTTGATGAAAGTGAAAGAGGAGAGTGAAAAAAATGGCTTAAAGCTCAGCAGTCAGAAAACTAAGATCATGGCATCTGGTCCCATCACTTCGTGGGAAATAGATGGGGAAACAGTCTCAGACTTTATTTTTGGGGGCTCCAAAATCACTGCAGATGGTGATTGCAGCCATGAAATTAAAAGACGCTTACCCCTTGCAAGGAAAGTTATGACCAACCTAGATAGCATATTAAAAAGCAGAGACATTACTTTGCCAACAAAGGTCCGTCTGGTCAAGGCTATGGTTTTTCCAGTGGTCATGTATGGATGTGAGAATTGGACTGTGAAGAAAGCTGAGCGCCGAAGAATTGATGCTTTTGAACTGTGGTGTTGGAGAAGACTCTTGAGAGTCCCTTGGTCTGCAAGGAGATCCAACCAGTCCATCCTAAATCAGATCAGTCCTGGGTGTTCACTGAAACTCCAATACTTTGGCCACCTCATGCAAAGAGTTGACTCATTGGAAAGGACCCTGATTCTGGAGGGATTGCGGGCAGGAGGAGAAGGGGATGACAGAGGATGAGATGGCTGGATGGCATCACCGACTCGATGGACATGTGTTTGAGTACACTCTGGGAGTTTGTGATGGACAGGGAGGCCTGGCGTGCTGTGTTTCATGGGGTCGCAAAGAGTCGGACACGACTGAGTGACTGAACTGATCTGAAGCCACAAACAATGCTTTAATGTTTCAAATGAATTAAACCTCTGCTTTTTAAGTTTTCTGAACATAAAGCAATAAAATTAACTCAAAAAGAAAAAGATGTTAGCTAGATTTATACATGCAGGTACATATTTACACAAATTCATAGTTTTAATATCATTTGTGGCCTTCAATTTAAAAACTATGTAAGAAAATCCTCCTCAATGAAATCAGTTATTTTAACAAATGATTTCATTAACTTACAGCACACAATTTTATGAAGGTACATTTTAACTAACCCTCTGTTATTGGATGTTAGGTAGTTTGCCACATGCTTATATACAAAGCTCTTTAAACATTTGTTAGTGCTTTGTGTGTGTATGTGTGTGATGATAATATTCTTGAAAGAACTGCCCAGTAATTAGATATGAACTGTTATTTTTATATCCATAAGACTTCTGTAACAAAAATAGCTCATACCAATTTATAATTGTTTTATTATTGCCTCATATCAATGTCAAAATGATTTTTTATTACCAGAAACAACAGATATTATCCATTGTCTAATCTGAATTCTCAGGCTTCAAATAACTGACAATCAAAACATGTATCTTCACTTTAGTGGTGCTACATGAGGTGGATTTTTTCTCAATAGAGGGGGCTCTTTCTTGGTTTTCTTTCCTAATATCACTCAATTCTTAGGTATGAATATATCTCAGTGCTCTTTTCTCCATCTCCTCTCCATCACCCTGTGTATGATATGTGCTCATGTAGGCAGGTGTTCTCAGTCGCTCAGTAGTATCCAACTCTTTGTGACCCCATGGACTGTAGCTTGCTGGCCTCCTCTGTCCATGGAATTTTCCAGGCAAGAGTACTGGAGTGGGTTGCCATTTCCTCCTCCAGGGGATCTTTCTGACCCATGATTGAACTCAGTCTCTTGAATCTCCTGCATTAGCAGGAGCATTCTTCACCACTGCAACATGTAGGAAGCCCCTATTTATATACTCATAACTCCCAAGTGCATTCCTTCTAAACCTCTCCTATGAATTCCAAGACCACAATCCAAGTTTGCTGTTTTCTTCTACTATGATGTCTGTAAGCTATGTCAAATTTGCTATCTCCAAACTGAAGTTCTCATCTTCACCCTAAACTTGCTTCTCACCGTTTTCCTTAGTAAAGGGCAATAAAATCCACCCAAATACCAAGTTAGAAACAACAGCCATGCTTCACTCCACTATCTGGCCCTCACCCCCAATTCAATATCAATTCCATCCTTTCTGACTCTGCAATGTGTTCTGATTCATTTTACTTCTCTCCATTTCTGCTGGCAACCTCATGTCCAAGCCAAAATTGATTCCTGGACCATTGCCAAAGCCTCTTAACTGCTTTCTCCAGTGATTTTCTCATACATTCTTTCCTGGAGAGTGATTTTTGGAAAATGTGATTTATATCATGCCGGTCAACTTCTTAAAATCTTGTAATAGCTTTCCATTAGATTTTGAATACAACCCACATTCCTTAACATGACCTAGTGACCCAGCCCCAACGTTCTTCTGAACTTTATTTCTGGCGGCTTCCCCTTTCTCGGTGGGCTGCAGCCACAACACTCTCCCGTTACTTCCTAGAACACGTCAGTCCATATCCAGCTTAAAGTCTTACCTGGCTATTCATTCTCTGTACCTGGAATATCCTTCTAGATTTTGATCTGTTTTCTTTTCACCTTTCAGACATAACCTAAATAGCCCAGTGATGTCATACCTCCCCATTACTTTCTAGATTGCTTAGTAGCATTTGTTTTCTTATCATTTAATACAATTTACTATTGTTCTTTCCAGTTTTAGGTTTGTTTTGCTAATGTTGTATTTTAATTTCCACAAGTTTTGCTTCTTCTTTTACTACAACACAGGGCAAGAAGAGTAGAGTTTGTGTTTATCTTGTTCCTGACTGTGAACAATTGTTTATTGTTTACTATAGTATATGGCAGAAAGTGAATGCTTAAATCATTAAATACAGTTTGACTATACGAAAGACATTTCTGTGGACATTAAACAATGATGTATATTTTAAACATGCTTATAATTTTATTGTAAAAATTCTTATAAGTAGAATGGCAAGGATAAAAATGTTTCATTTTGTTTTCATCCCAGTTTTCCGTGAGCATTGTCTATATTTATTTTCTTTTAGTTTTACTGAGATTTAATTGACAAATAAAGTAGTAAGATATTTAAAGTGTACTTCAGAATGATTTTATAAATGTATACATTGTGAAAAGATCCCCCCATTAGTTAATTAGCACACCTATCACCTTATTTCTTGTTTTGTTTTAGTGAGAGTTCGCATTTAGAAATTTGAAATATACAACACAGTGTTATCAACTATCATCATCATGTACTACGTTAGATTCTTAGACCTTATTCACCTTATAGATTCTATTTTGCATTTTCTCTGTTTATTTTTAAAAAGCTGACAGTTTCATTTATTTTTTAATACAAAGCTTAAATATTTTTATTATTATTTCTAAAACTTCCAATGGAATATTTAAAAATTTTAACTTCTAAAGTGTTTTAAGAAAACAATATTCATTTCTTTTTGCAAATATTTTATTGCTTAAAAATGTATTATTTCCTTATTATGAATCCTGCTTATTTCTACTAAACATATTTTAGCTACTTTATACTGTTTCTATTACATGTTTTATTTTTACTTTCAAATTAATAATTTAATAACTCCTTTAGCATTAATATAACATCTTCAGAGATGTTCAGAGACAGCAAAATTATGCTATGAATTCCAAAATCTTCAATTTATTTATTTAGATTTTGAATGTAAACAAATATATCAACTGCAAATTATAATATCTCCTTTTTTCAGTAGTAGTTTATCTTCTAAATTTTACATTTATGGTAATATCTCAAAAAGCCTTGCAAAAGCCTTGAATATGAAAATATCTTTTATGGACATTTTCTCTCCAAGCTGCAAAAATGGTACTCCATTTTTTTTTCTACTTAAATATTTTAGAGTTGATTTAATGGGATAAATTATTTTCATCATATACAGGTATTAGTACTACAGTGTTTTTCTTCTTATCATTAAAATTCAAAATTTGTACCAAATGTGTTTAGGAATGTTGTTAATTTATTTTTGATAATACTTGATAAGACTTTGCAATTGTGCTTATTCAACAATCTTTGCCTCAAGAATATTTGACTTCCTTTTAGTTATATCTTTGATCATTGTTTATTTCTCAGATACCCTCCTTTCTAATTTTGCAATACTTTTACATGTATTCTTATATTACTTTTTATCACTCATTCTTGTATCATCTTATTTCTTGAAGTCTATAACTTCTGGACAATATTTGTATCTTCTTTACTGATTCTAATTATGAAACATCTAAATTATTGATTCAAATCTAATTTTTGATTTGGCAACACTATTTTTATCTCTATATACTGTCTCCTGAGTTCAGATAGTATATGATTTACAACAATAATTTTATATAAAACATTTTAATCTTCAATTTTAATCTAAATGTGTTATGAATTTATACAACTGTTATGTAAAAAAATGTTGTGTGATATCTGACAGTTCCTTTCTCAGAAACTTTTGTATTTTGCATGTATCTGATGCTTTTCCTGTATTCATCGCCACAGAATAAAGTTTATTTTTGCTGTATATCAAGATTTAACTTGATCTAAATCCTTAATATTAGGGTTCATTATTCACAATGCCTTAGGTCACACAGAAGCTATTACATTTTGATTGAAATATGTGTACACACATACACACACATATATCTTTGTAACCCAACCCCCAAATTTTAGAAGCCTTTATGAAACTGAGTGAGATACAGGGCTATAGTCAGTGGCCATAAGAAATAGGTCCTGAGGCCTGAAGTGTTTGTCTCATTTAATGCAGACCATATAGATCATACTTAGGTTTTTGTTTCCCCATTGGATTACATAACATGATATTGCCCCCACAGAATTTTCAAGAAACATAACTAGAAGGATAAATTTTTGTCCTTTGAAGTTGTAAAGCAAATTTTGGTAGGATATAATTTTGAAAATGTAATTGATCAGAATTTTCATTGCTCCCATCACCCAGGCCCTATCATCAATAGACTAGATAATTTAAGAGATCTGAAAGATAAATTAGAAAATAAGTCAAGATTTAGAAGTGGTTAGGGCTTTTATGAAGACACTCTGCTTCCTGGCCCTCAGTGTCATGTTTAACACTTAAGTCATGTGATAGATACCAACAATTTGAGAAGCCAAGGACACGTCAAACTGTACACCTTTCCCTTCTGGACAACTGAGAAGGAATTCAGTCAGTATCACTATGGCTGAGTCGAATAACTGAATGTCCCAGTAATACTGAAGAGGAGCAAAATTGCTCTGAGGAGAGGAACAATTGTTCTATAGTAGTCACGAAGTTTTCATGAGGGGACTCTGTAGCAGAAAGTGGCAATATAAGTTGGCAACCAAGCTAAGGTACTTTAGGATAAATCAGAAGTACTGTTAGTAATTGGGCTTCTCAGGTGGCTGAGTGGTAAAGAATCTGCTTGACAATACAAGAGACACAGGTTCAGTGTCTGGTTTGGGAAGATGCCCTGGAGAAAGAAATGGCAACAAACTCCAATATTCTTGCCTGGGAAATCCCATGGACAGAGGAGTCTAGCGGGCTACAGTCCATGGGGTCACAAAAGAGTCGGACATGACTTTGTAACTAAACAACAACAACCATTAGTGATCAAGCTGGTGCAAAAGGCTTTTACTATCCTAACAAAACCAGGATATATGGTCACTCTCCTAGGCTCTACAAGTGGAGAACTTGTGGGAACACAGATTATTTGTTGGGGACAGTTTACTACATCTGCAAGTAAAGTGCAGTGAAACACCTCAAGACACCATGTGAATGTGAATGTGAAGTCGCTCAGTCGTGTCCAACTCTTTGCGACCCCATGGACTGTAGCCCACCAGGCTGTTCCATCCATGGGATTTTCCAGGCAAGAGTACTGGAGTGGATTGCCATTTCCTTCTCCAGGAGATCTTCCTGGCCCAGGGATTGAACCCAGGTCTCCCTCATTGTAGGCAGACGCTTTACCATCTGAGCTACCAGGGAAGCCTCCAATAGTTGAATACATAATTGACATTTTAATCTACTCGAAGTCTGGCCCTGCCTACCAGGACAGCTGAGTTTCCTAGGAATATAGTATCTCTGCCTCAGTGACCCTTATGTTCAACCAGAGTAAGATAACTGGAAGAGCATGAGTCTCAACTGACCAAGTTTTGTTTTGTTTTTTTTCCAAAGTTGATGAGTTTACTTGAACAGATATGATTAACCCATTTTAAATGGAGTGTCAAGACAGTAATTAAGTTCAGTTAAAAAATTGGTTTTGATTATCTCAGTAAGTTTTATCTCATATTAAAAATATTGAAATGTTAATGAATCCACCTGCTGATGCAGAAGACACAGGTTCAGTCCCTAGTTTGGGAAAATCCCCTGGAGAAGGAAAATGGCAACCCACTCCAGTATTCTTGCCTAACCCCTAACCCAGGGTTGAACCTGAGTCTCCTGCATTGCAGGCAGTCCCTGCATTGCAGGCAGATTCTTTACCAATTGAGCCACCAGTGAAGCCCACAGCTATACCCTACCTGGGAGAAATTACTCAAAGTTCTGCTGCATGGCTCCTCTGCTTCTTTTGCCAATACAATGCCAATTCCCTGTCCAGTTTTATTTGCATTTTTGTGTTTAATTCATACTTGAAGAAGGTAAAATGGACTAAACATTTCACCTTATAACCCAGACATCATCATAAATTCTGTTTGGGAAGATATTCCAAATCTAACTGAAATACTATTGTGTTTCCAAGACTCCTTTATCAATACAAAGGAAATGAGCTTGATGGAAACACCTGGAGAACAGATGTGGATTCTTTAAGGGGAAAGGGTACTGATATATAATGGGCATGGCAAAGATATTTATAGAGCCATATTTTTGTTGAGTTATCTCTCATTTGGCCAGCTAGACTCTAGAGAGGTTTTTGTGATGATTTTCTCCCAGCACTTATTTATAGAGGCCTTGGTGAGCTGCCATACTGAATCTTCCTGAAACAGTACTTGAATATAGCTGGCCACATAAAATCAGTTTGAGATGGAAAAAAAGAAAGGTTTTTTTTTAAGTGTCAAGAAATATATTTCCTTTTTGAGATATTTTATAGTAATATTATGATACATTTTATCACATCAGGAGGTAAGGTGTCTTTCAAATATAAATAAACCTCCTTAAAATGAACCACGTGCCATGTAATGTATTTTGATGCTACATTAGCAAAGCCTGTCTGATAGTGTCAAGAAATCTAATATTATTGAAACAGAATGCTTGCAGGAATTATGAGCTTGACTATTAAGTGCTAAGAACTCTTCAGTTTAATGAGTAAAAGAATTATCTTGTCACTAAGAGAATAAATTCAAGCCAATAAGCACCATACACTGTAGGTCTGAGTGAAAATAATTATTTCCTTTGAGAAAATCAAAATAGATCCTTGAAAACTGTAACCTGCATTAGATTTTTTTTTCTAAATCCTGCATGGATTTTTTTAAACATCCTCCCAAAGTAGTCTATAATTTAGTTTTTATACAGTTATAATACAGGTCATTAAATTAACCATAATTTCTGCCAGCACATGCATTCAGTAAACTGAACTTTTCCCTGCCTATCCTAGACAAAGTATGTGCTCTTCTGGAACTTTTTAAAATAAGTGCTTTTTTGGAACTGTTTAAACAAAAGGTTTAATTCCTTCAGATATAAGAATTTAGAGAAATGGAAACTATATCAAAGAGTCACAGGAGTCTTTATTTGTAAGACTATAGCTGTTTCCACTTATACACCATCTTGCAGGATATATTATCAACAAGATATGACAAATTTAAATGTAACTGCTGAAGGAGATGGGACTAGATACAAATCGGTGGCACTTTAATAAATGGATGGGATTTAGCAATGGTTACCTGTGTGAGCCAATCTCCCAAGTGCACACCAAAGGGTAAAAGGAACTCAAGGAACTGAACCAGGGGATGCTAGAAAAAATACTGTCAAGTATGCTAATAGAATGGGCGTCCCAGATGGCTCTAGTGGTAAACAACCCACTTGCCGATGCAGAAGACACAGGTTTGATTCCTGGATAGGGAAGATCCCCTGGAGGAGGGCATAGCAATCCACTCCATCAGTCTTGCCTGGAGAATTTCATGGACAGAGACTGGTGGGCTATAGTCCATAGGGTTGCAAAGAGTCCCACATATCTGAAGCAATTTAGCACACACGCATATTAATAGTGTCCTGGTTTTATATTACTAGGCAATCTGAAATATTTTTTGTTGTATTAAAAGTCGGCTCTTGCTGTTGATGTATATCTTATTCAATTTTGAAACTTCAAAAGGCAGCAAATATTTCGGAAGAGCATTGATCCATGTATACGAGAATGTCTTCAGATAGGCTCTTAGATTGCCAGCCACCCACTACTCAACTATTCAATGCAATAAGGACCTACAGAACATTTCTTTCATGTGGGAGAATTCAGTTAAGGCATGCAAGAAGAGTTGTAAAATGAAAGTAGTGTATTTGATTAAGCACATGGCAGACTCAAGAGAAAGACAAAAGAAATGGAGAAGAGACAAATTGCCTGTATTAGACACAATCATTAGAAAATTAGATCTAGGAAGACACATGAGAGACTCTCAGACTATTTTATATATACAATAATCAAGAGAATAAAATTTAAAGGGCCTGAATTGGGTAAAAATAATTGGATAAAGGAGAGGTTTCAGCTGTTAAAAGGAATGAGGATGGTGTTTAGAAATATCCTAATTTTTTTTTTTTTTAGAAATAGCCTAATTTTTAATGGTCCAGATCTTTTGATGGAAATGAGTAAAGACTAAACTGATTTTAAATATATTTTTTAAATTACTAAAGTCTTTTTTTTTTTTTATGCCTGTGTAAGAGACAGCACGTCACAGTGGTAAGCATCATGTGATTCAGAAGCAGCCATTTGGGTTGGATGCTTTGTTTTGCCTCTATAAGGTCATGCTGTCCTCAGGCAAGTTACCTATTCACTTGTGTCTTAGTTTTCTCAGCTGTAGAATAAAGATACTTATGCTAACTAGCTCAGATAGTTGTTGGGAGCAAATTGTTTAATCTAAAATGCTTAGGTTAACGCTTGACACCTAGAAACCATGTGAGTAATAATTGGAAATACTTTTATATTCATTGTATGCAATTTATTTTAACTTTACTTTAATATTTAAAGCTAATATGCAAATAGTGCTAAATGATATATTAAAGAAGTGAAAAAGAGAGAGAAGACTGGCATGTTTATAGGACTTCTTATTTTAGATTTCTTTTTGAACACCTTATAAAAAGACAACATTTGAACAGAGATCTGAAAGGAATAATAGAACAAGCCTGCACATACTTACAGAAAAATTATTTAAAGGAGAAGAGATATTAGGTAGAAACAGTGAGGACAGAATAAACTAGAAGAATGGTGACAGAAGGTGATGTGTGGAACGTGAGATAGACCACGTTCAGACTTTCAGATTAGGTTAGGGAGGTGGAATTTTATTGTTAGTTTGAAAGAAAACTTTTGGAATGTCAGGGCATGATAGTAACATGACACTTTTAGAAGGTGTCATGAACTCTTATGTGGAATATGTATTGTGATGGAAAATAACAGAAGTAGGAAGACTTGTTAGGTAGCTGTTGAGTAATCCAGAGAAAATATAATCTGAGTGGAAGTGTAAAAATAATGAGAATTGGGTCCTTTGGGCAACAACAGTTTGAACAGTAAAAAGAAAATTCCAAGAAAATTTATTATCTAAATTTTTTATATCTTAAAATAGGAGAATATTGGATAGCTATTTTGTGTATGTTCCTAGGACATTATGAGCATCAGTGTGGCTGTTATATTGCATTTAGGATGTTTTGTATGAGATGAGACATATAAATGACTAAACCTATGACGTGGAGCTCATTTTACACAAACTTTCAAACCAGACATTTTTGAGCAGGTCACTACTCTAGTTTACTTATTATATATAAAAATAGTGTTGTGGAAAATAGTAGAAACACTGGTGAAATGCAAATAGATTCTGGATGTTAGTTAATAATAATATGTCTATATCACTATAGTTTTTGTTTTGGCAAAGAAACCCTAGTTATGATGGTAAGCAAAATAATGGCCCCCTTCCCAAAGCTGTCTGCATTCTAATCTCTGGAACCTGTGAATATGTGATGTTAGGTGGCAAAGGAGAATTATGGTAGCAAATGGTATGAGGTTTGCCAATAGAGTGACTTTAAATTAGGGGGAGTGACCTGGGTTAACCAGGTGGACCCAGTGTAATTACAGATTCCTTAAGTACGGAGAAGGAGGGCAGGAGGCTTAGTATCAAGTTAGCCAGAATGATCAAGATCCATGGTAGGCAGGGGAAATTTCTACCCCCTACCCCTCTCGTGAGTTAGGTTTTTGGGTACACAGTGAAGACTCTAAACAGCATTTGGGCTTGGGGTAGAAGATTAAAACAGCTTAGAGAGAAACAGAAAGGAGGGTCAGAATCTGCCTCCTGCATTGGCTTGAATTGCTTTCTAAATTGTTTTTTAGGAAACTATAATTCAAAATCATCAATATGCCATTAAGGCATATTTGGGGCTGCCTACCCTGGGCCACAACATTTGACTGGCTATTGCTGTCTTTGAAGATAAAAGGAAGGAACTCCAGTGTCCTTGAGAAGCTGGATAAGGCAAACAAACGTTCTCTCCTGGAGTCTCCAGAAAAGATAACAGCACTGCAGACAACTTGAGACCGATTTTCAACTTCTGACCTCCCAAACTGTAAGCTGATAAATTTGTGTTGGTTTGAGTCACTAATTCTGTGGTAACTTGTTACTGTAGTAATGAGAAATCCATACTGCTGTATAAGATGTTCACATTCGAAGAATCTGAGTAAAGAATTTATGGAAAAACTCTAATGTCTTTGTGACTTTCCTGTAAATCTAATATTTTTCCAAAATGTTTAAAAAATTCGTTCTTTCTGTCACTTTCTCACTCTCTGTCTTCCCCTCTCTACCCCCATCTTCTGCAGTTTTAAGTACGTTTTGCTTTTTATTTTTTTTCTTCATTTCTTTTTATTAGTTGGAGGCTAATTACTTTACAATATTGTAGTGGTTTTTGTCATACATTGACATGAATCAGCCATGGATTTACATGTGTTCCCCATCCCGATCTACTTTCCCTCTACTAATCTCCCACAGCTGTGTCCATATGACATATTATAACTGAATGTGGGGTCCAACTGCTTGTTGCTTAAAAGCCACTAAAGAGGCCAGGTTGTTGGAAATGAAAGTTTGCTTTATTTTTGATGCTGGCACCTGGTGCAGAAGTAGGGAAGGGTGTGTGCCTGCCCGAAGGCTGACTCTCCCCCCACTCCCCCAACCCACCCCACCGATAATCAGGGAGCAAGAGTTTTTATGGACAGAGGGAGGGGGCTATGTGCAGAAAAAGCAGTCAGCTCTGACCGTCATCTTGAAATTGGTCATCAGTGGTCTGACCAGTGTCATCTTGATTGTTTTAGGTACAGTCAGTGTTCAGTTTCAAGGTCCACTTTTTCCCATTTCCTTGAGGCCGGTTCTCAGAGTTGTGGCTGCTCATGTCAGGGCTACGGTTTGGTCATCATGTAGTTAACTTCCTCCACCTGGTGGGGTTTCGGTGTCTATAAGAGAGCTCACAAGATACAGGTCAGAATATTATCAATAGACCCTGAGAAGGAACTAAATGTCCTTGACTCTTCTTAATGCCTAGACTATTATTATTTGGTTTCCTTTGGTTGTTTTCCTTTACTTCTGCATTTTCTCACTTCTCGGGTTAAACTTATTCTTTGGTTAAGTTTTTTCACCAACAAAAGGCAGGCAGAGGGCATGGGGGATAAGGACCATAAGGTCTTGCTCTGTTTCAATACCGTAAGCATCTTTATTCATATTCTAATATTCTTATCTTACATGCATTCCCAATCAGCTTGCATGCTCTTTCTTGTACTCTAATGTTTCACCTGTAATTTCCAAAATTAATCTTATAATTATCTTTCTATCCTCTATTTTGGAGAAGGAAATGGCAAACCACTCCAGTATTCTTGCCTGGAGAATCCCAGGAACAGAGGAGCCTAGTAGTCCATGGGGTGGCAAATAGTCGGACACAACTGAAGTGACTTAGTGGCACCATCCTCTATTTTACGTTAACTCTTTCATGGTCACTGTCACGTATTCAACTGAAAAAATTTGGAGACCTGACTATCTGGGTAATACTTTCTTCCACATGACTGCAGTAGCACATGCCTAACAATTATTCCAAAAGCTGCCATAGCAATTTTTCTTTCTCATCCTCACATTCACTTTAAACTTTTCCTATAAACCCCTACTCCATTTATTTTCATTTTTAAAATATTTACATATGTATTTAGATGCGCTGGGTCTTAGCTGAAGCACTCAGGATGTTTTATCTTTTAGTTGAGGCACATGAAATCTAGTTCCCTCCAGATTGAATCCAGGACCCCTGCATTGGGAGCAGGAAGTCTTAGCCACTGGACCACTGGGAAAGTCCGTTGCAATTACTTTCAATATCCCTAAAAATTTTTTGTGTTCTCTTTATAACAGCATTTTTTTAAAAATAACTTTGTGATATTCCATAACATTAACCTACAATGATATTTCACTACCAATAGTAATGTATTCTTTCAGTAACTCATCCTTGCTTTCCATATCTTTTTTCTTTCTATATATCCAAGCATGATGAATTCCTCTGTTTTCAAAAAGGCCAAACTTTCAATACAGAACAATTTGTAGCAAAAATTTTATTTTATTTTTTTACATCTTAGCGTATTTCACTATGACTGCATTGTGCTGTTAGTAAAGTAATAATGGTGGTTAATGATGATGATACTGAGTTGATCTTTCCATGTCTTTCAATGAACGGTGTCTTCTTCTGTGATCTTCCACCAGATGAGATCCGATAGCCAGAGTTAGGTATCTTGTGTAGCTCTAGCACGGTATCTCTCTCATTGCATTGTGACTGTTCATGTGTGTACTCTCCATCTCTCCAGCCCTCACAGTAGCTACCATGTCTTATCATTGCGTGCCCAATAAATACAAAAAAACTCAGTTCTCAGTTGTGTGTAGGGTTCACTAAAGGGAGAAAAATTGGCCCCAAATTTGAAGCTTGCTACAAACTGATTCTCTTTGCTGATCTGCATATGTCATAGTTTCATTATTTATGTAAACTACTGGTTAGAATATGACTACATGTTGTCACAGTTTGCTAATTTTATGACATAGCAGCTGGATTTCATGGAATATATGTTCTTGTTACAAAAATAGTTGATGCCTTCCAAGTCTTTTTCTGCTTTGGTCTTATTCAAGGCACAGGTGGTACTTATCTGGACACATCTGGATGCTTTAAAACTAATGAGAAGCTAGTTCAGCTTAGCAGATGCACATTTACGTGACACTATACACATTGACCTTACAGAATGCATTTGTAACATACTTAAGTTTTTAATTTATAAGTTTTTAATTTATACCTCTATTTTTAGTGTTTGTTAATTGTGGTGAAAGTCACACAATAGAAAACATACTATTTTAACCATTTTTAACTGCATGGTTCAATGGCAGTAAGTGCATCCACATTATTGTGCAACTCTCACCATCATCCATCTCCCAAACTTTTCACCTTCCAAACTGAAACTGTCCTCATTAAACACTAGGTCCCCATTTGCCCCTCTCCATCTGTGCCCCTCCACCCCAGGCCCCTGGCATCTACCAGTTTACTTTCTGACTCTGAATTTGACTAGCCTAGGTTTCTCATGTAAGTAGACTCAAACAGTATTGGTCCACAGCTTTTGATGCTGTATATATTTATACCTCTTGATACATCGCCTCATGAATTACCACTGCAGAGGCTAAGGTTCTGGAATAGAGGAGTGATATGTGTAAAATGAAAGCAATAGGAATGGAAAGGTGGGAACTAATTCAGTTGGTGCTGGTGGTATAATTGAGAGGAACAACAGTAGGAACAGGGTAGGTAAAGGGATCATTTGAAACCCCTGCATGGCTAAGAGGATAGTCCTGTTATTGCTGAGGATTATTAGTCATTCATACATGTAAATGTCATTTGGCTCTGCCTTTTGTTGTACTCAAGATTCTACTTTATGGTAATATGAAGAAAACCTGTGAGATACTAAAAACTATAAAATTGCCCATTTCATTGTAAAGTAGATGAGGTGCAATGAGGCAACAAATGTACTAAAAAGCGCAATGCACACAAAAAGAGGGAAGCTGGATTTTAATTTTGTTTTCCAATTGGATTCTGTATAGTTTGGAGAAAGCATCTCTTCTATGACAACTTCAATTTTATTTTTATATAAAATAATACTTAATGTTGGTTGATGATGAAGTAAATAGGCCAGTGTCAAGGGGTTAATGTTATCAATCCTTAGGCTACAGCAGGTCTCTGGGCTACTGTGCTCATGGTCATCAAGTAGTTAATTTCCTCCATTTGATAGAGGTTTTAGCATCTGTAAAACCACTCAGGAAATTTGTTTCAGATACTATTATTTAGGTACTTCAGAGAGGAGCTATAACAGAAGATATGGGGATGGAGTGTGTCCTGGCAAATCCTCCACTCCTGGCAAATCCTCCTAGTGTCTTGCTCAGTTACAATTTCTTTTGGGTGTTTTTTTTAAATTATTTATTATTTGGCCATGCCAGGTCTTTTGTTGCAGTGTGGGGACTCTTTGGTCACTGCATATGGACTCTTCTTTGTTTTTATTCAAGCAATTAAGAACTATTAAAGCATAAATTGTGAACAAAACTTTTTTTTGTTTAACAATATTTAACTGCTATATTCATGATATTTTAAAAAGTATTTCCCCTTTATATCTCATAAAAAGCAATGCAAACCTAGAAGCCAAAAAACAAATTTGGGGGTACTTATACACAAAAAGCAAATTCCCTTTTAATAGATGATTATTAATTGATTTACGCTCACAGATAGCTTAAAATGTTACACCTGGAAACTTGTAAGTTGAAGATTAAGCAGGCATTAGTGTTTAGTAACAAAATCTAGCACATCTACTTTGCAGGTACATGCACAGCATATAAAAGGTATTAGCCTCAGATCTTTTTATCTTCAGATAGTGTTCATTACTTGTGCCCACAGAAATCTAAGGTAAAAGAAAACATGTACTTTTGGGAGCATGGTATTTTGTGTGCAAATTATTTTCAGCTGAATCCTTTAGTAAACCATCCTTGGGAAGGAAATGTTGGAAAGGTTTTTTTTGATAAAAGAAGTATTGGGTTAGGCAAAAAGTTTGTTCGTGTTTTTCATACCATCTTACAGAAAACATGAACCAACTTTTTGGCCAACCCAATAAATTCAAAAATTGAAATGAGAATAAAAGAGAAATTAAGAGTATATTGAATATTGGTGTTTTGGTCTCATTTTTTGCAAGTCAAACTATCTGGCTTCATTTTACCCATTGTAACAATGAGGGATTTGGATTAGAAGACTTTTGGATTTCTTTCCCACTTCAGTGTTTCTGATTTTGTGCTTCCATGTTCCCTTCCTAAAGTTATAGCTCTGTTACAGCTGCTCTGCCTGCCATGTGGGGAAAGAGTACATAAAAGACCTTAGGTACTCAGGTGCCAAATAACAGCAGTATTTATCAACTATTTATTCTATCTTTTCAGGTATTTGGGCTATGAAAACAGTGGGCTTGGGTCAGGTTAGGAATTTCACTTTTGACCAGTAACCTCTGTCTTTATTTAGAGTTAATTCTTTTCTATAAAACTTGTCTCTTGATTTCTTTACTTTTTTCCCCGTCTGCTCTTAATATAACTGAATGTGTTGCATGGCTAAATATGTCTAGGAAGAAAGGATGATGTATAAGGTTTTAAAATAATAACTTTTCAAACCAATTGTATTGAATAGATATTCATTTAAGACCTTCTTATGTTTAGAGCATTTCATGAGATATTTTAAGGCAGAAGTGATGAGAATCAATGTTGATTAAATTTATTTTAAAATAGTAGAGTAGAATCTCAAATATGAATAGTATCAGTTTAAAATGCTAGTCACTTACCTATGTTGTCACATTTGTCTAATACATATATGAAAGATTAAAAGTGTTTATATAAATAATATAAAACCCTAAAGCAAATCCAAGACTGAGTTTCACAGTGCTGAAACTGCACCATTTAGATTGGGACTTGAACCCATAGGCCAAGACTTGAACCCTGCCAAAACCCAGATTGGGATTTAAATTCACTGTCTTTTAATAAGGATCACACATCTGCAGGACTTAAGTTTAGGATCTTAATTCTTTCTTACAGAAAGAATGCAGTAAGACACAAAATGATAGATAAGAAGTGAATTTATTTAGAGAGATACATGTTCTACAGACAGAACACAATCCATCTCAAAAGGCAATAATGGCTTGAGGAGAAACACATTCCACAGACAGTGTGTGAGCCATCTCAGAAAGTAAGAGGCACCAAAATATGGGACGATTAGTTTTAATGGGCTGGGCAATTCCATAGGCTAATGGATAGGAGGATTATTCCAATCCTTGGGGGAAGGGACAGAGTTTTCTAGGAATTAGGCCATGACCAAATTTTGGTCTTTTATGGTAAACCTCCGAACTTTCATGATGCTCACGGGTGTGTCATTTAGCATATGCTAATGTATTACAATGAGGCTCAAGGTCCACTGGAAGTTAAATCTTTCATCTTGGATCTCGTTGGTTCTGGCCAGTTTATGTCTGTCCCCAAGGGCTATGCCATTCTTTTTTTTTTTTTTTTTTTTTTTTAATTTTTTTATTAGTTGGAGGCTAATTACTTCACAACATTTCAGTGGGTTTTGTCATACATTGATATGAATCAGCCATAGATTTACACTTGCTCCCTGCCCCCTTCCCTCTTATTTCAGTTTGACCATTAATACACTTAGTGCCCATATACTAACAGAAATGTAATAACTTCATTGCCCATATTACATCTAAGATCATATAAAGTTAGTAAATGATAATGCCATAATTTACTTTGTGAGGCAGTTGGGTCTTAGTATAGGGTATCTAAATGCCATCATTTTCTTTTTAGACACTAATATAGCAAAAATAAGTTAAACAATTTCTACCAATTGATTTCTGTACTTCTAAATTTTGAGGAAAAATGTTCACTGCTGCACTCATAAGTAATCATATACATCTTTGGCTTATGCTTTTTATGCTCTCAATACTGTGTTAAGACTACTAAGTAGACAGTAAAACCATATTGTCCATTTCTAAGATCCCTGCTTTGAACAGCCACTAAAAAACTAGGCAAGAATGAATGAAACACAAAAAGTCTGTGGCAAGATTTTATATATAATTGTCTTTTTAAAATTGCAGTGTTTTTTAATCTGCATAATGTAAAATGGTATCTATTATAAAAATATGATTAACTATAATGCACAAAGTATATCCCTTCAGAGGCTTGCTTCATGGCAAAGGAAATGTGTTTAAAATATGAGGCATAATTTCTTAGTAAGCCTAGGGATGTAAACAAAACAAAAGAGAAAGAGAAAAAGGATAGATCATCTAGGGCAAGCTCCAAAAAGGGAATAAAATACCCTCTTAATTGCTAGTACACTAAAAAGCCGTATGTGTCTTAAAGTAACAATACTCTAACAAATACTTAAGTGTGGTATTTTATGTTAGGATAGTTTAGCTGTTTAACATGCAGTAGTAGTCATACACCCCCACCCACCCTCTTTCTAATAGAAAATAGTCTACTCAGAGTACAGAGAAATACACAAGACTAAACTGAGTATTTGTTGGAAAAGACTATAGGAGATTTTGTGTTCTTCAAATGTGCAGTTTAAGAAAAGGCACGGCTTCCAGCTCTACTCCTTATTGTAATTCTACAGGCCCTAAAGCCCTGTTATAATGTATCAGACTACAATGTAACTAATTATGCTGATTGAGTTCATAACATGATAAATGTCTTATTTTCACTCTGCAAGCAGTCTGTTTGCTAAAAGAAGTAAAAGAAAATTAAGATGACTAGAGGGTTTTCACCTCTAATGTTAAAGCATTTGTGATGAGGACATGCAAGCAATCAGAGCAAGCCCTAGTTGCAAAGATAACCTCAATACTCCTCATTAAAATGCTAACTTCTACTGATTTTGAGATGACTGCAGAAATAAATAGAATTTACTATTATACTGAGGCCAAGTCTTCCCTGGGAAGAGTAGTGACCTTAGTGTTTTCTCTGCCTATTCAATCAATACCACTATGGGTTTTGCTCAGATTTAAGAAAATGCATAAATTCATGTTTATTCCATAAAAATACAATGAGTCAATATTATATCCTACATCCTAGTCTTCCTCTGATATTTAGGTTTATATTTTTGGATGAGTGGGGTTAATTACCTCCTACTTATGCATGTGAAAGATAGCTTGTTATTTTTACCTAATTTGTTTTTGTGTTTTATAGATCGCTTATAGAATTTAATCTTCTCTATGTAAATAGAAAGCAGTTCTGTTCTTCTCTGTGTTCATGTATACTGACTGTTGGGAGGAAGACATTTTCTTCTACTCTCCTATGTTTTCCTGGATAGATTGCAGAATTAAGTTGATGTGAGACAGATTAACAGGAGAAATCAAACAAAAGTTTAATAACATGTATACACATAGACGAGATCTAGAAAAACTGAGTAACTAAAGAAAATGTCCAGAGTTTCATCTTAAATACCTTCCTCAGCTAAAGACAAAGGAGGATGTCGAGGGTAGTGGTTTTGGACATTTTAAAGGAGAGTGATGAAATCATATGGAGATAGAAAAGCAAATTATTGATAAACAAATGTTTGTTGTGCCTTGCTGAGATTATGGGACAGAGTGGACTCTCATCTCTAAGCCCCGTTACCCCCAGCACACCTAGCCCATATTCACTGCAGATACCTCTGGTGAGAGCTTTATTCTGGAACAGGCCCTCCATCTAAGTTATTTAAGAACCTAAGGAGGAGGTACAAATTTCTCACTTTTGAATCTTGATTATTTTCAGTGTGAAGTGAGCCACATGCCTGTTGACTGAAGAAAAACACACAACCTAAAAGTGCAAGTTTCCATTTTATTCAAAAACCTTCCTGAGGACTGCAGCCTTCGAGACAACCTCTCGGATAGCTCTGAGGAACTGTTGCAAAGGGGTTGGGGAGAAGTTAGGAGCTTTTGCTGAAAATGCATAAACAAAAAATAAACGTGTAGTTGAATATCAAAAGATTACTGCTAATCACAAGAAAAGATATCTCAATTTAATGATTTTAGTGCTTTTCTACATATGGGAAAGTACAAGTGTCTGGATTTATTGAAATTATTTCTTAGATAAGCGTCTTAACTATATAGGACCAATATGATGTTTTCCTCCGTCCTGAATTCCCCTCAGGGAACGTCATCAAAGGTGAATGCAGTGACTGTTGGACTGATGGAGGGCAACATTCTTTGTTTACAGGAACGCTAGGCAACTTCTTTCATTTCCTGAAATGACAGACAGCATTTTTTTTGTCTGCATGTCAAAGAGACATTTTTGGGTGGCAAATACTGCTTCCCTAGTTTATATTAGAGCAAGAGAAAAAGTAAACTAGATTCAGGGAAAGACTTTTGTTCGTCATGTCCACGGTATTTAATGTGTTCTTTGAAAAGTATTAAGTATTGTATAGGTAGAAATGTAGCTTTCATAGGATTTAACTTCTAAAATATTTATAATATGCAATTATTTGTCTTTTTTGTCCTTTTCCTTTTTTTTTTCTTTTTACACTATATTAAACCATGTAGTGGGAGGAAGCAAGGAAGAAAAATGTAAATACGATTACCTTAATTTTTTTGAAGTCAATTCTGGCAGTAATATTCTATAAATTCATGTGGAGGAAATATTCTTAACTCAAAAACCTTGTTAGAATTGGAGCCTCTCTACTAGAGGAAAGAATATAAAATCTCAGGAAGCCACTCAATGCACAGTGTTAATTTGGGACAAAAGTCATGTTAGGGTGATAACATGTGAGAAGACATTTGCAAATTCAAATATATATGTATGCATATATATGATAAAAAGATAGAAATGTCACAAGATACCAGATGCCATTGGAGTAATTTTTTTAAACTTTTATTGTGTAAAATTATAAGCAACATTACATTTATTCCTATATGCCTAGCTTATTTTATTTAACATAATTGTCTTCACAGTTAACCCATGTTGTAGCATATGTCAGAATTTCATTCCTTTTTTAGGCTGAAAACGATTCCATTGTATACACAGCGCATTTATCTGTCAGTGGACATTATACCATTTCTACCTTTTGGCTACTGTTAATAATGTTGCTATGAAAATGGGTGTATAGCTAGCTATCTTAGTCCTTGATTTCAATTCTTTTGGTATATACACAGAAGTGGAGTTACTAGACCATATAATAATTCAACTCTTAATTTTTTGAGAACCTGCCATTATTGAGAATAAAATTATCCTATTTTCTATTCTTGGGTAATTATCATTTATTTTCATAAATATTTGTTTTAAGACTTCAAACTTTATTAATTTGTTAAAAGGAGTAAAAGGTGAAACCTTTGCAAGGCATTGCATGTATTTATACTAGGCCAATCTGAGAAAGCTATTATCTTTGAATTTCATAATGGTACAGTGAAAATGATTAATATTTAGCTTTTTACAATGTGGATATTGGTTAAATATTTGTGGTGATCCAGCAGACAGTTAGACCAAACCCTCACCTATAATTGGTTTGAAAGTCAAGTCTGATGCCACACATGCATCAAGAATGTGAAATGTTTTATTAGAACTTAGAGCACCAATTTTCTCTCCCTACTTCTAAAATTTATTGGCTATGTGATATTAAAAAGCTGATGAACCTAATCATGATGTTTAAGAAGATTCTAAAAGGATATTTTAAGGGACTTTCCTGGTGGTCCAGTGATTAATACTCTGTACTCCCAATGCAGGGAGCCTGGGTTTGATTCCTGAACAGGGAACTAGATCACACAGTCCTCAGTTAATGATCCTATCATACATGCCACAACCAAGACCTGGCATAGCCAAATAAATAAGTAGTATTTTAAAAGATAAAAATTTTAAAAGATATCCTACATTAAATATCTTAGACTCCTTTGAGGTATTACAATAGTTGATCCCAGGCAGTCTGTGCCCCAGGATCCATGTGCTTTTCAAGCCTTCCATGTACTATCTCATGATACTATCCCACTCAGATACTATCCAAGACTGGGATTCAGCTCACACTCCATCCTTTACTACTATCGACTAAAATAATAATCACAACCTAAAAGTTGAGAATCTGTTTTATTCTGTCAGAATTTTTAGGACTTCAAGACCAGGAGACAGCATCTCAAAGCATTTCAGGTGACCCTTAAAGAACTGGTTCGAAGAGGCGGGGAGGAATCGGGTTATATAGAAGTTTGCAACAAGGGGCAGATAGTCTGAGCTTATTGTTAATTAAGGAAAACCAGATATCTCAAATTAAGGAATTTAGTGCTTTTCTGTGTATGAGAAGATGCAAGAGTCTGGACTCACTGAAATTTTTCCTTTCATATACATTTTGGCTATCTGGAGCCAGAATCCTGCAATTTGATGTTTCACATCCTTAGTTTCTTGCTCACCACAGGGAGTGGTGGCAGGCAGCCTCATAACTGCCAGATCGCAGGCATTGTTCTTTCCGGACATCCTCTGGGTTCGCATTTGGAGGACCAGAACAGCTGATGACTGTGATATCCTTGTCTATTGATATGGCAAATACTCCATTTCAAATTATGTGATCTTGAACAGCACCCATAACCTTTGTATTCTTGAGCTTCTATATCTGTAAAATGGAAATAGTAAGGCCACACCTGATAGATTTAAAGTTAATATATGTAAGAATTAAAGTTAATATATGTAAAACACTCAGAACATTGTCTGGCACATAGTACAACTTACAAGGGCTATTTATTTGTAGAGAATTGAAGAAAAAACACAAAAAGTCCTGCCTTTATGAAGACCTCATCTTCAAAACAAAGTAAATATTTGTATTTAATTTCTCAGAAAAGCAGTTCTTCAGTTCAATTTATCTGTTTTTTCTTAATATTTTTTAAGGAATTTAAATAAACAACTCAGAATAAAAGTTAAGAACGTAACATGCCACCTTAGAGCATCTTTTATACTTTTTCTAGAAGTAAATAAATCATCAAAGAGATCCTATTGGTTCTCTGTATAAATATCACTTATTATTCCACCCCCTGTTGTTCTGAACTTGACAGCAGGTTCTTTAAACCTAGCAAATCTGTCAAAGTAATAATTACAGGCAAACTGCTTCAATAATAATTTCAACACATAGGCATCCTGGACCTACTTTTTAACATCTGAATAGCGGTTATTTGCCTTGGAGTCACCCACACTGTCATAACCAGACCTATGACTCTAGTGTCAGAATTATGATTCTAATGTCGTTAACACAAATGTCTTTTATTTCAAAACACAGGCATTTTCACATGGTAGCAGTCAACTCAAGGTTTCCTCCAAGCTTTGAATTTTGTCTTGGGGAAGAGGTTTGACTGTATAGGAGAGCACAATTTGCCATCCCAAAATGTCATTCTAGTGTGAGATTGTTTCAAGTTGAAAACAATCTGTGTGGGTGTATGTTAAGTCACTGAAGTCATGTCTGACTCTTTGCAAGCCTATGGACCAGAGCCCACCAGACTTCTCTGTCCGTAGGATTCTCCAGGTAAGAATACTGGAGTGAGTTGCCGTGTCCTCCTTCAGGGGATCTTCGTGACCCAGGGACTGAATCTACCATCTCATACATTTACTGCACTAACAACAGATTCTTTACCCCTTGCACCACATGGGAAGCCTACATGTACTAGGAAAACAACCTAGGTCCAAAAGATCTAGGAAGAAACTTTGACTTTCCCCTTATCAGCCCCAAATAATTTGTTAAATAAAGAACTCCCTGATCCCAGCTATCACCAGAAATATCTGTGAATAATAAGGACTACTCACAGTGACGGGAACTCAGCAGGACCTAGAAATTAGTTTACACTAATACTTTGTCTCTACATGACCCAGTAAGTATTTGTTTACTCAAATACTTTCATTCCATCTCCATGTGAATTTCCTTCCTCTTTTGAAGTCTCAAACCATTATCTCCAATATCCTCTTTATTCTTTAGCTGAAAATGTTATTTACAGTGAAGTCTTCAGTCATTTTAGTGAGTTACTCAGTTTTCCTGGTCTCTCCCATGTATTATTGTTCAGTCACTCAGTTGTGACCAACTCTTTGCAACTCCATGGATTGTAGTGAGATAGGAATCTGAATTCTTATCTGTGGAGGTGAAGGATGAAATGCATGGACACACAAACACTCATGGTAGCAAGTGAATAGGATTTTTTAAAGAGGAGGAAAGTACAAAGCCCTCTGCATAGACACTGAGAGGGGGTAAGGAAATTGTAAGTCCCTCAAGGTGGAACTTACAGCAGTTTTTATATCCTTCCTTAAATCACATTATTTCTAACCAATAAATTTAAAGGTCAAGATACTTAAATCTTTATGGCTTCTCTTGACCCTGGGATTAAGTCAGTTCAGTTAAGTTCAGTTGCTCAGTCATGTCCCACTCTTTGCGACCCTATGAATCACAGCACGCCAGGCCTCCCTGTCCATCACCAACTCCCGGAGTTTACTCAAACTCATGTCCATCGAGTCGGTGATGCCTTCCAGCCATCTCATCCTCTTTTGTCCCCTTCTCCTCCTGCCCTCAATCCCTCCCAGCATCAGGGTCTTTTCCAATGAGTCAACTCTTTGCATGAGGTGGGAAAAGTATTGGAGTTTCAGCTTTAGCATCAGTCCTTCTAATGAAAACCCATGACTGATCTGCTTTAGGATGGACTGGTTGGATCTCCGTGCAGTCCAAGGGATTCTCAAGAGTCTTCTCCAACACCACAGTTCAAAAGCATCAGCTTTTTGGTGCTCAGCTTTCTTCCAACTTTCCAAACTTCCAGCTTTCATCCAACTCTCACATCCATACATGACCACTGGAAAAACCATAGCCTTGACTAGATTGGACCTTTGTTGGCAAAGTAATGTCTCTGCTTTTTAATATACTATCTAGGTTGGTCATAACTTTCCTTCCAAGGAGTAAGCGTCTTTTAGTTTCATGGCTGCAATCACCATCTGCAGCTGCCACCCTGCCGGTCAACCAGCCATTTTACCATGGACTAGATGTATGGGTTTAAGATTAATGATCACTGGTTGGTTTTCCCTCAGGCATATGGGACAGAAGTTAGTTACTGCTCTTCCCTGGATCTGAGTGCTGATAATTTATCAGACTAAAGACACATTCCAGGAATTCAGAACAATGGAGTGGGATGTTTACTGAAAACAAGACTGAGGTCTCAGAGTTCTACACTGTCTGTCTAGTAATTTCTACCTCAGTAGCATGTCAGGCTTCCCTGTCCTTCACTATCTCCTGGAGTTTCCTCAAACTCCTGTCCACTGAGTCAATGATGCTATTCAACAATTTCATCCTTTGTCTCCCCTTTCTCATCCTGCCCTCAATCTTTCCCAGCATCAGGGTTTTTCCCAGTGAGTCAGCTCTTTGAGTTAAGTGGCCAAAGTATTGGAACTTCAGCTTTAGCATCAGTCCTTCCAATGAATATTCAGGACTGATTTCCTTTAGGATGGACTGGTTGGGTCTCCTTTAGTCCAAGGGACTCTCAAGAGTCTTCTCCAACACCACAGTTCAAAAGAATCAGTCCTCAGCACTCAGTCTTCTTTATGGTCCAACTCTCACATCCATATATGACTACTGGAAAAGCCATTACTTTGACTATATATATGTGCCTTTGTCAGCAAAGTGATGTCTCTGCTTTTTAATATGCTGTCTAAGCCTGTCATGGAGAAGGCAATGGCACCCCACTCCAGTACTCTTGCCTGGAAAATCCCATGGACAGAGGAGCCTGGTAGGCTACAGTCCATGGGGTCACTAAGAGCCGGGCACGACTGAGCGACTTCACTTTCACTTTTCACTTTCATGCATTGGAGAAGGAAATGGCAACCTATTCTAGTGTTTTTGCCTGGAGAATCCCAGGAATGGAGGAGCCTGGTAGGCTGCCATCTATGGGGTCGCACAGAGTTCGCCACAACTGAAGTGACTTAGCAGCAGCAGCAAGCCTGTCATAGCTTTTCCTCCAAGGAGCAAGCATCTTTTAATTTCATGGCTGCAGTCACTGTCTGCAGTGACTTTGGAGCCCCCAAAATAGTTTTTCACTATTTCCAATTTTTCCCCTTTTATTTGCCATGAGTGATGGGACCAGATGTCATGATCTTCATTTTTTGAATGTTGAGTTTTAAGACAGGTTTTTCACTATCTTCTTTTACCTTCATCAAGAGGCTCTTTAGTTCCTCTTTGCTTTCTGCCATTAAAGTGGTGTCATCTGCATCTGAGATTATTGTCATTTCTCCCTGCAATCTTGATTACAGCTTGTGCTTCATCTAGCCCAACATTTCACATGATGTACTCTGCATATAAGTTAAATAAACAGGGTGACAATATACACCCTTGACCTACTCTTTTCTCAATTTTGAACCAGTCCATTGTTCCATGTCTGGTTCTAACTATTGCTTCTTGACGTGCACACAGGTCTCTCAGGAAATTGTTAAGGTGGTCTGGCATTCTGGTCTCTTTAAGAATTTCCCAGAGTTTGTTGTGATCCACACAACCAAAGGCTTTAGCATGGTCAATGAAGCAGAAGTAGATGTTTTCTTTAATTCCCTTGCTTTTTCTTTGAGCCAATGGATGTTGGCAATTTGATCTCCAGTTGGCAATTTTCTCTCTCCCATGTGTACATGTTATTAAAATTTGTTTGGTTTTCTCCTGTCAATCTAGCTCATGTCAATTTCTTTCTTAGAACAGAAAGAAAAATTATAATGGTAGAGGAAAATTTCTCCAACAACTGTATATTAGTGACTGTCTTTCCTTCCATGGGTATTTACCTACACTAAGGATAATCTTTGTTTTAGTTGAGAAATACAAGAGAGATATAGTAGACCTCAGAGCACTGAAAGGCGCATATAAAATTTGTGTTGGGCAGCATCTCTAGGGCCACAAAGCCCATACACAAGTCCTAAGAAAGAGCCTGGAGTCAGTGACAGACACAGTGGATAAGGTGGACCTTACGTGTCTTGAAACGTCCTGGAGTGACACCCCATCATGTACAGCAGAAGGCAGGCAAAAACGAGGCTGCAGTCTCCCGACACTGAGCGCAGGGGACATTGCCAGTTATGGGGGAATTGGTATCTGTTGGCTCATTGGTTACTAGGAAAACCAGCAGAGGGGCACACCCTTCACCATTCCTTTGATAAGAACGATCACTAGCTAGGGCCTGGGGAAAGTACATAGGAAGGTCAGTCATGTGAGAAGGTGTAAGTGAAGCAGGCTCTGGTCTAGCAGGGGACTTACAGAGAGCAAGAGAACCACCACCTTGAGTGGCCTGACCCTACAGTTTGGATATTAGAATTGCAGTTACAGATCAACTACCTTATGTGTTCATGAAAATCCTCACTGACCAGCATTGTGTGACACTCGAGGTCTCTGCTTAGACTTCAGAGTTTCTTCAGAGTATCCTCTCTCCTACAACAATCCCACTAAAATAAAGTTGTAATCTTGGTAAGATTGTTTTACTTCATTTCAGATTCCACAGCTTTAAACTGGGTTTCTGCAGAAATGTCAGTTAGAAAACTCTCAAGGAGATTTCACTTCTCCCATCACCATGCACAGATGGAATTTTGACTTAAAGTGAACCTGTTTATAGACAGAGGAGTTCTCTGCATTTTACACACACACACACACAATTCCAGTATTACTTTCAGTTCAGTTCAGTCACTCAGTCGTGTCTAGAAAAATGCTAACTGTGGACCTATATATATTCATTTAACAAGTGCTCATTCCAAGTTTACTGAGTTTTAGCCCAGGCTATCCCTCTGGGCTTCCCTGGTGGCTCAGAGGTTAAAGCATCTGCCTGCAATGTGGGAGACCTGGGTTCGATCCCTGGGGTGGGAAGATCCCGTGGAGAAGCAAATGGCAACCCACTCCAGTATTATTGCCTTGAGAATCCCATGGATGGAGGATCCTGGTGCGTCCCCGGGGTTGCAAAGAGTCAAACACAATTGAGCAACTTCACTCTCACTTTCATCCCTCTGTAGACAGGAAAAAAAAATTGCCTGCAAGTCCAATAAACAAAGAATGTTATCTTCCATCAAGCCATCAGCCTCAGCAGCCACCCCTGATAGTGCACCCTGAGGGGAATTCAAGATGGAGAAAAACAGAATCCTGGCCCTAGATAGTCATAGTCGAGCTGCTTATCTAAGGAATAAGCCCAGAGTCTTGCATTTTCCCATATGTAGAAAAGCACTATAGTCATTTATGTGAAATCTCTTTTTTTTGTGTGTGATTAGCAGTAACCTTTTGATGTTCAACTGCATATCATTTTTTTTTTTTCTTTTTTCCAAGCAAAATTTTCTGTGTACTCTGACTCCAACCTTGCCTCTTTGAAATAGTTTCTAAAAGCAATCAGAGTGACTGATTCCCAGGCTATAGTCCTCAGTAAGGTATCCAAATAAAACATAACTCTCAACTTTTAGGGCGTGCATTGTTTTGCTTGACTTTGTTTTTTTTATAGGCACTTCCAATGCTGTCCATCTGCTTGTATAATATAGTATCTCAAGTAGAAATGTGAAAAATTAGAAAAGGTCCCAAACTGTTAATATTGTAATTCTTAAATGTAACATACACAAATGTTTCTGAGCTGCATTTATATTTCCACATCATTTCTGAAGCATATTTTTATATTGAATATAATACTTAAAACATGGAAATTTATGATATTCTGAAAGCTCCTATAATTTGAAAGTGACTAAGGATTAGTGAGAAAAATCCCAAATATAATAATGCTTACATATTCAGTGACAAGCGCGCAGCCTACCCTTAGCAGCAAAAATACATATTTATGACTCTCGTGTTTGCCTGTAGAACTTCTGTATCCTTAGAAACAAAGATCCCAAAGGATCACCTGGATAGCATTCCAGAAATGCTGATTCCAGAGGCTATTTACAATGATTCAGTAGTCCCTAATACAGGGATTGAGAATTTTGTAAATTAACCTTCTCAAGAGATAATGATGATCATTCAGATCTGGAACTGCAAGTCTAAAAAACATGTTCAAGCTAAATATATAAAGCACGGGGATGAGCAGTTCCCAAAGTGCCCAATGTGTGCTCATTATTCACTCCAGTCTAAGCCATTTCAAAAGGTCAAATGTGAGATAATAGAGTTATACACCAAAATCAGATCTAATGTGCTTCTGCACTTCACTTTCTGCGTCCAACACATGGAATATATGATTGGGCATATTTACTTGGCCATGACTCTCCCATTCACACTTGTCTGGAAGAACAAATGAAAATGCTTTGGATAATGTCTGCATTCTTTTGAATCAGTCTCTCATATGCACACACACATACACAGATATATGTACATAAACTCAGGCACACACAGGTGTACATTTGTTCACCCATGTGTATCTATTCAGAGAAAAGTTTTCATTCCAGAATGAATGAAAGATTGACTATAACATATTTATTTATGAAAAACATTAGTCTAGGAACTGTAGGGATAAAATAAGGTATCAGAAATACAGATGGCAAGACTGTCAAATATATCTTAAGAATATCAACTTAGTAATCAACTTAAAATCTCTAAGTGTTAAACATTTGGTAGAGTTAACATGTATTGCAATTAGAGAAAGAAGAAAACTTGGTAAGGGCTAATGGGTGAGACTTTTAAATGGCATTTTTATTTATAGCTTAAAAATAGCCAAGGTTCTGTCTGAAACTGGAAATATCTTTTAGAGATTCACAGGTTGAAAGGCACAAAAATAGGAAATTCAAATCACTTTTGAGGAGTTTGTGTAACAGTTGGGTTGAAGCAATACTTATGTTGGGGATTAGTCTGAGGAGGAAAAAATGGAAAGTTAATCTGAGTCCAGACTGAGAATAGATATGGTTTAAATTATTTATAAAGGGGCTGAGAACAGCAAATTTTAATAATTTTAAAGGGGAATGTTCAGTTGCTAAGTCATATCTGACTAATTGTGACCCCATGGACTGAAGCACGCCGGGCTTCCCTATTCTTCACTATCTCCTGGAGTTTGCTCAAATTCATGTCCATTGAGTTGGTGATGCTATCTAACCATTTCATCCTCTACCTCACTCTCCTTTTGCCTTCAATCTTTCCCAGCATAAAGAGAGCAACGTTGGAAGGGAAACAAACGTGAGAGATTGTACTTAACCACAGTAGTGAAGGAGGAGTCAGGGGAGATATGAAGTCTCAGAATATGAATTATTAGGAGTGTGTTGTCACCTTTCAAGCATGTTCTTTTATTTTTGCCAACTGTAACTATTAACCTTTTTGTTTTTCCTCATAAGCCCTTAAAAATCCTGCAAGAGGCAACACTCAGCTCGGATCAACACTGGGTCCACATTTTAGTAATAGTAGTGGTGCCTAATTTAGTAATAGTTACTCAAAGAAGGTAGCATATGAGAATTTCTAACAAGTATCATAGCTAAGGGTAACACACAGAACTAGAGAGTGACAGTATACAACTGGAGAAATTATCAAATTTTATTGTGATAAATTAAAAACTTAAGGCACATGTCTATAACACTGCCTACTTTTAAATGGTTACTGAGTGATCACAAAAAAGTATGAATTATGATAATACAGTTATTCTTCATCTTGGAGATCAGAAAAACCTAGGTTTACAAGGGTTAAGTATCTGCCTGGCATCTTAGTCTGTTGGTGCTACTATAACAAGATGAAATAGATTATTTGGCTCATCAACAACAGAAATTCTCATATCTCTGGCAGCTGGGAATGCAAGATCAAGGCATAAGCTGATTCACTGCCTAGTACAGAAACGTCCTGGTTCCTAGACAATGGTCTTCTCATATAGTGCAAGAGACAGTAAAGCTCTCTCCAGGCACTAATTCCATTTATGAGGGTTCTGTCCTCGTGACCTTATAACCCTCCCATACTATCATGTTGGTGACTGGGCTTCAACCTAAGAACTGGGGTATACAAACAGTCTGTATCACAGAGGTTGACAAATTTCCTAAGAGGCTAGTTTGGGATATGAAAAGAGGCAGTCTGTTCACAGATCTACTCTCTTAACTATTAAACTATAAACCACAAGAAAAGCATAAGAACTCCCATTGTTTGTCAGGTATAGGTCATGGTTATGGAAATCTTTCTTATTGACCCTCTGAGGAATGCTTAAACGTTTTGCTTAAGTTGTAGACAGAACTATCATCAAAACTCAAGATGCTTCTTAGAATTACTTGTGAAGGTATATACTTTATGCTTTCAATATTTCAAATCAGTATCTTGGGTTACAAGATACTGGTGCATCTTAATCTTTGTAGAACTATGCTAGAAATTGTGACTAATGAAGTACAAAAAAATTGATTCACTCACAGTTTTTAATATTAGTGAACTCAATATCATCCTTTTAAATTTGCTCTCTTCATATCAATGATTTCCTAGGAGAAATGCTGACACCATTACAGGGCACATTTAAGAATGTTTGTATTATACAAATCTTATCTGTACCAAAGGGTATTTAAATGATTGGTTTAATCACACACATAATTGTAATATGCTTTTGTGAATTTTAATTTCTAATAGAAAAGGATACTTAAGAAAAATATTTGAACCAATATTAAAATCTCCAGAACCATATAGTAATAAATATGTTTACTTATACAAGGTGGGAGAGTAGGATGATTGACAAAGGGAAGAAGATATCTCTCTGTATAATTGTAATGTAATTTTTACCTTTGAATTATATATATATTACCTACTTATAGAATACTTAATTAAAATGCATATTACCTATCTTTGTTATACGTATAATTGAAGATATAAGAATCTGCCTCCACTCTTGGGAGTATTATACCGATAAATATACCAACTTGCCTGTCTCAGAGAGAGTGAGATGGTATCAATTTTCTGCATGGCAGTTATGGTAGTTAATGTGTCTTTTTTGTCTTTTAAAAAAAAAATTATTTCTGACTCTTCTCTTTCTGGGTACATTGTAGGACTACAATTCCATATCTCCTTTAAATCAAATATGATTTTGTGACTTTGTGTAATAAAATATGAGAGATTTCAGAGGGTATAAGCTATCTGGGCAGAGACTATGAAGAGGCGCTATATCCTGTGCCCTGTTTTTTATCCGTGGTTGTGATGCTTAACACTGCACATGATGGAAACTGATCATCTCGGGTTCCTGAGAGGACACTGTGGTGAGAACTACCTCTTACCTGAGATTGGTTGGTAGTTACTGCTTTCAAGCTAGGTAGACTTCTTGCAACCTTATCTAACCTGACTGAAAGAGCAGTTTTTCAAGTATTTAAAGAAGTATGTCTTAATTGCCTCTTTCCTAGGTTAGATAATTCCAATGCCTTCAACATTTTCATGATTGACATATTATCCAAACTAATAATGTTTCCTACTTTAGTGGCAATATGATCTTTGGATTGCCAAAAATTCTTGGATAGTTTACACCCAACACATTTGAAATTTTCCTTCTTTGGATTTCTTATGCTTATTTATAGGCCACGTTCAAGTTTGGTGTATTTCATTTGTGAACACATTTACATAGAATAGAGGGCCAAAGGTGATTCGTAAAATGTAACTGTCAAGAGAGGTAATTTTTTCCTAGAATGAGTATTCATAAGCTTAACTATATATTATTATTTTATGGATCTTAGGGATTAGTCACTTCATCAGTAAATGCACTAATCCTGAAACAAAAACAATCTGTTGGAAATTTTAAATACTTTGCATAAAGAAATTTTTATTTTATCCTGTGCAGCTTGAGTCATCACTATGAATATGAAGTACGTTAAAAACTAAGAAGATCATAACTGCTCTCCTTGGATTCTCCCATCATCAGAATGATGCATAATTGCAGATCATTGAGGCTTATGTTTTTTTAAATGAAAGATTATAGATTGGAAAAGAATAAAAACAAATCTGAATGAAATAGAATAGTAATTTCAGAGACTTGGAAACTTGAGAAAGAAAATATTTTTTGAGAGTTTTGATTTATCTATTCTTGGCATTTTGTTTGTTTATATTACTTATTAAAATGAATTCAAAGAAAGAAAACTAAGAGGATCATAGACAAATTCTGGGGTTACAAGTGAATCAGATTGGACTCCCTACCAATAATGTGCATAATAATAACTTTGAATAGCTCCTTCACTTTCCTTTTAGTTAAAAATCTTTAAAAATTGAAAAATGACCCCTAATTGTGTTTTCAAACTTAGACATTTTAATGAACTCTCAGGAAGCTCTCCAGAGGTAGCCTATATTCCACTGGGGAGAATGAACAGAATTAGTTTCCACTCTAGACTCAGACCTGACATAAAAGAAATAAAAGAAATTCAGAAAAATTGAAGTATTCCTTCATCATCCAATAAAGGAAGTCTTTGGCTAAGAATTTTGTCTATTTTTTACTAGAAATATTTATATACAAATGTGACCACATGATCACTGAGCCCCTCAAACATAAAATTCTATTGCCAAAGGTTAATGTGTTAAACATATTTTTGAAATCAATTGTCATGGAATACAGAGTGAAAATGTGGTATTCTGGTCAAAAGATTCAAGCAAATAATTTTTTTTTTTTTTACTATTTTTGATTGTGAAGACAGATGGGGTATGGAGGTATTTTCTATGAATTATAGTACAGAGATGGCAATTGCTTTTGGTTACAAAGCAAAAGCAAAGGAATTTCAAATGTTTCTAACAGGCTACTCTTTAGGTGTTTTCAGAAAAAAAAAAAAAAGCTAGAAACTTCAGAACATCTGTTCTGAATGAATGAATGAAGTAGGTTCTTTATTCATTTATAAAACATACTTTGTATCAAGGAAGCAAAATCAAACCATTCCTTCCAGTATAGAATTTTAGTGCAACATGCACCTCAATTGATATGGCTTGGTATCTGGTTTACACCCTTTTCTTTCTCAGTCCCCACAGAGAACCCCATGAGGAACCATTCTTGGAAGAAGTGATTCTTTCATATCTTCTGACTCTAGTTGTCAATACATAAACAATATCAACATCTTACTGCTCCCCATAACCGGGGCAGTATAACAGGAGAGAAGAGCACAAGAAGACAGGCAGGGGTACAAAAAACAATATAAACTTTTATTTAATAAAGATTATGTATTTAAAAAGTTATTTTTCCTCCACACCCACATGTAAACCCAAATGATAGGTATTACCATGCTGGTGTTATTCCACTGTTAAAGATCTGCTAAACTGATAGGGTTAAATCTCCTTTACCAGATGATTTAAATGTTTTTGTTAATAGTTGTCAGTTTATTTTCCTGATATTATTAAGAAAAATAGGTCAGTATATTAAAATATGCAAAAAGAACAGGGGCTTTATTTAGTTTAGGATATAACAGGGAATTCATATTTTTTGTAAATAATGAGGAGGACAACTGACTAATGAAATGATCATGAATTTGCATCTGTACTTAATCAGTATACTTAAAGTTTAAAAAATTGTTTACTTAGAGATTAAAGAAATTTTGACTATAATAGTCTGATGTACTAAAGTAGTTGCTATCTGTGGGGGGAAATTTTAGAATTATGGCAGAAATATTCATCAGGTGACCGAAGTATATGGTGAAAAGATGAGGACATTTTGTCTTTTATCTGCTTTTGAATACTTCCTCACAAATAAAATAGCAAATCACAAGGGAAATAAGATTGTTTATAGGACATCTGTCCTGGGGCAATAAATTGCAGACATGTAGCTAAATATGTGCCATCTGTGAAGGGGTCTGCCTGGCAGAATCAGCAATGTGGCGTTTAATAAGCATCCGGTAGCTCTGGGAGTTTCTCTCTGCAGGCATGACACCTAAAGAGGGTTACTAAATTGCTATGGTTTTAAGATTGTGATTGACCTCACTTGCTACACCATGGGTTATTATTTTACTTATGAAGAAAGATTTAGTCATTTTCTTGTTAGGAAAGAGTCTATTTATTCACAAACAGAATGTGCTACCATTCTGTTCATGAATAGACACTTTGTTTACTTCATAAAGTAACTAGACACTTCATTTACTATACATCAGATGACATGTTTATTAGCTTAATAAATAACAGTGACATGTCAAGCTAATTTTTGTCCTAACACCTTGCCACACAAAAGAAAACCAATGGCTAAAATGTCCATGAGATGAAAGTACTTGGTTATTCAGAATAACCCCTTCGAATGCTGAAGAATTTTCTAATTTCTGATTTTTATTAATTTTCAGCAACATGATTTGTGTATATTTAAATTTATTGAATACAAAAATGGTCAAACATGATTTTAAAATTTGTATATAATTTCATCTCAATGCAATTCTTCTCATACAGTGGCTAAGTCATGTCCGATTCTTTGCAACCCCATGGACATGGACTGCAACATGCCAGGATTCCCTGTCTTTTACTATCGTCCTAATAGATTATAAATGGGCAAAATGATTTCATACCTAAATACTTAGCAGATGGACTAAAAATATATACATTTGATTTTATAGTATTTTTAACCAAACAACTCAGTGGCCAGGCTGTAAAGTTACTTACTCATTTTGTAATTGATAAATGTGTTGGTATAAGTATTGAGATTATTCAAATATGTTATTTCTATTCAAATTTTCTCACAGATTTTGTTTTATTTCTATAATTATTTTAAATTTTATATATTCATTGCTTATAACATAGTTTCATACACATATACATAGTGAAATATTTATTACAGTCACTCTAGCTAACATATATTCTTCTTACATAGTTACTATTTTTGTGTGTGTATATATGATAATACTTGAATTCTATTCACAGAAAATTTCCACTGTTCACCACAGTATTATGAACTGTAGCCATCATATTATACATTAGCTCTATACACTTTTTCATCCCTCCTGATTTTAGAATCCTTGGTTGACTGTGCCTGGAAAAATCATTACTGTGATGTTTGCTTAATAGTGATTTAGGGTTTTTTCAATTCCTTCTGCATAATATTAATATACATTTTTCTTTAATAAAGAGCTATCTCCTCTTTCCTATATTTGATTGAATTATTCATATCTATACATATTCATTAATATTTATCTTACATCATATAGTCTAAAGGGCTTCCCTGGTGGCTCAGAAGGTAAAGAATCTGTCTGCAATGCAGGAGACTTGGGTTCGATCTCTGAGTTGGGGAGATCCCCTGGAGAGGGAAAGGGCAGCCCACTCTAGTATTCTTGCCTGGAGAATCCCATGGGCAGAGAAGCCTGACAGACTACAGTCCATGGAGTCGCAAAGAGCAAGACATGACTGAGCAACTAATACTAAAGGGAAAACTGTTAAGGTAGATAAAGGTAATGAAGAAAGAGGAAGTCCATAATGTGATGACTACTGGCAGGTACTTGGGAAATAGTGGCATAAAAATGCTGAGTGGTTCACAGATTTTGCAGGCAGGTCATCTCCATAACAGGTTAAACTATCAGACTGTGAGTAAAGACAGAAGACTTTAACTTGGTAGGCAAGAGAAAAATATTGGATTTTTTTTTTAGCGCTAAATATCATTTTTGTAGTTTTCTCTTAATCAGGCATTGATGTGAGAGATGAATTGTTTAAATGTATAAGGGGATTCTAAGAAGATGTAGGAATGAGTGAAAGGCAAAAACTTTTCCTGTTTCCATTTAAGAATCATTTCTTGATCATCCACTGAATGCTGAAAACAAACATCATGCATATGACATCATCTATATCCCCAAGGAATTTTAGTGTAAGAGACCAAAAGCAACTATATGGTTATGATGGTAGAAGTAGGCTGAGAATGCTACACTCTACCATGAAAATGGAACAAGGATTCCTGGCCCTGATTGAAAGGGAGTTAAGAACAAGTCTTACTACAGTAAGGTTTAAACAGAGAGTAGTTTTGGAGTTGAAGTGGAACCCGTGGGGAGAGTGCATTCTGTCTAAAAGGAAAAGATAAGAATGTAAGTGAGATTATGACATGAACAGAGAAAATTTCAATTTGAGGTCTGTGGCTAGAATTTAGAAGACAAGAGATAAGAAAAGAGTTTTAAAGTTAGCAAAGCCATGGAGAATCTAAAGTCTCTACTTTTTCCTGTAGGATATTAAAAAAAAAAAAAAAAAACATTCAGGGAAACCCATTTGAGGCCACTGTGAAGTAGGTAGACAGGAAAGAGGTTGTATGTCTTATCCTGGGCCCTTCAAATAACTGGGTTGCTGAACTTATTTTTCATTTGAGGCTGAAACTTATTTTTTCTTGAGGTTAAAATTTTGTTTGCAGGGCTTATTATTCCTACAGGAAGAGTTTCTAAACTACTGTGCACTAATGAAAGCCTACTGAGAGTAGGTAAGTAAGGTAAGACTGAGGACTCGGAGTGAAATAACTGGTACTTAAGCACTTGAACAGAAATTGCAAACTGAGAAGGAAGATAAAGTGTGCTCCACACGGTCACTTATACTAGTATTCAGGAAAACAATGATTAAAAGAAGAGAAAAACTCGTTTCTTTCTATTGAATTAGTAAAAGTTAAAAAAAAATCGACAATATTGACTTTCACATAAGGAGTTGAGTAAGATGATGTACTTCTAGAAACCATATAATGTTTCATGCATTCTGGAAAGCAGACCAACATTGCTTACAAGATCATTATAAATAGTAAGTGGTGACATAGTAAATCTACATTTAAATGCTTATTCTTAGGAAAATATTAGGGGTATGGGCAAGTCTTACACTACATAAGATGGCAACAATCCATTTATATGATAAAAAAGTTAACCTGAAAATCAAACAATAGCCATCTAAGTAAATATGGCTGCATATAAATACAGAGGTATACTGTAAAACCATTAAAATAGACATTAAAATTTTAATATGGGAAGTGCTCCCAATATTTACATCTCTGCACTTTTGTCCCACTATTGAGGACTCTTCCTCTGCAATGCTGACATGGAAAATTCTATCCCAGTCCCCACCACTATCTTCCTCTTACCATAGTTTTGTTTTTGTTGAATTCTGTTCTGGTATATTAATTTTGTTGTTGTTGTTTATTGCCTGTCTTTCTCACAATGGAATGTGAGCTCCATGAGAGCAATTGATTTGTGTTATTAGGGCTGAGATCTTGGTGTCAAGAACAGTGCCTGCAAATATAAACATATATGGGCAGAACAGGGCTTTCCCAGGTGGCTCAGTGGTAAATAACCCACCTGCCAATGCCAGAGATATAAGAGACACAGGTTCGATTCCTGGGTCAGGAGGATACCCTGGAAGAGGGCATGGCAATCTACTCCAGTATTCTTGCTTAGAGAATCCCGTGGACATAGGAGCCTGGTAGACTAAGTCCATGGGGTCGCAAAAAGTCAGACATGACTCAAGTGACTTAGCATGCATGCATGTCCAAAATAAATAGTTCCTAATTCTATATAGTTGGACATCAATTATGCAGGCATAGGTAAAGAACACAAAAAGAAATATTAAAAAATGCTGTCACTAATTATATTTGAAATTTTGAGCATTTTTGTTCTCTTTATCATATTTAGATATAACACGATTTTCAAAAAAAAGAATGAATGCCTTTGGTTAGAGAAAAAAGTAGCAAAACTTAGACTAAAATTTTTTTCTGATCTTAGTGTAATGAGGGGCATTTTGAAATCCGTTATGAAGATTTGGATTTAATACAATTGAACAGTGTTGCAAATGTGTACTAAGAATTGGCACAGATAAAAGATAGCCTGAGACTATTATTTTAGTCTTGTTAAAATATCCATGATATTATGCAAATTCAGTGATTAAGGCACTGATGTTTCTTTAGGTTTCCCAGAGCTCTCCCTGCACTTGTTGGATGCTTTATCTTATGCTAACATAGAGAGGAGAACAGGCAGAGAGCATCTGTGCCTGAGCTGTCCCTACTTCTGTGGGATCACTGCTTTTGGTTTCTCTCCCACTCCTTTTCCTCTGAACCTGGTAAATGTGGTCTTTCCTCAAACTGTGGTTTGTACACACCTAGACTTTGTGTGTTGTCCTGGGCTTACTTTGGTTTGTGGAATCTTAAAATTCTATTGAACAGAAAAGTAAGACATTATCTGATTCTACCCTGCATTCAGAATTTTCACATTAGTAATTTCCATGCGGCTCATTCTAACAAAAGACCACAGGGCTGAATCTGTTTTTTCATGTTTTACTATCTGTGAATATTGTTCCCTCATGGAGCTATAGGAAGAATAGAGCTTCCAATGTGTGTATCTTGGTCAAATTCTATGTAATATAATTTTTAGCCTTTTAGTGGTTTTAATAATAAAGAAAACTCAATTATTCAGATATTATTTCAACTATATTTTCATATGAAAGTTTTAGTTTGCTAGATGTACTTATTTATATCAGATCTTTTATTGTGAGTGAATTTTAATTTAATGGTGCAGAATAGGATATAAAGTCAGGATAAATCTTGTTCATAGATACACATAAGACAGGCACTTTTTTATTGTTTTAACAAAACTATTCATTACACATGCACTATGAGTCAAGAATAGCTTGGATAAAGATTTGAATCACAGATTTGGGCATACTTAGAGAAAGATATTGGATTCCACAGACAAACACAGCATTGACAAAAACACTGTAGAGATATCATAATATTTCCTCAAATCAGGCCTAATAATAACTTCTTCCCCACTTCAATATATAGAAATTAACAAAAATATTTTAATAAGACAATTAGGTTAATAAAATGCATATTTTACTTAAAATTTTAACTAATAAATAAATACATGTAGTCATTATCAAAAATTCTCCTTGATATAAATAGTCTTAGCATGAAGCTGATTCAATATTGCTATAGCTAAAAGCTACTGAATTTTGTAACTGACTATCACATTGAATGATTTCTGTTTCAGAAATGTATTGAGGGTAAGAAATTCTTTTCTCTTATATAATATAACCTTCAATTTCATGAAGATGTTAAACTCATCTTTAGATGATTCAGATAGATATGACTTGTGTGAAAGTTCTACCACCTGAAAGTATCAGTTACTACGTGCAACATATCTCTATCTGAGTGTCTTATTAGAGTCATATCTGACAGATACTTGTCCACAAATGAAATTTTAGTGTGAGATGTTAGTTAGGAACCTCATCTCCATTACCTGAGATTTTCTCCAAGCAAAAGAAGGAAGGAAGGAACTGTCAGCACAGCCATCATTTTTAGAAAGCAAAATATTTAAAGCATAAAGCAAATAGGCTAGCAGGAATACAAAATCTCCTGAGGTGCACTATGGTAAGGGAAATCTCATTTTCCAAAAATTTCAATAGCTTTCACTGCAAATTAATATATTTCATTACTGAGAATATTTTACTTTCAAATGTAATTGATATGGTTCATGGTTTACTGCCAGCTACACTTTGATTGTGGCATAGCTGCTGCTTATAATGACATTCTGCAAGGAGACCACTGACACCGGTACTTTGTCTTCCATAACAGCACTCAGGGGCATATTTTCAACACAGAATGAATCAGGAATCACACCCATAACTTTGGGAATGTGATGCTGAAAATTAATTCCACTGAGTTCTAACCAGATGGTTCCTCACTCATAATCTAGAATAATTTATTGTGAGAAGCCGTTTACATTTGAGAACTGATTATTATTTATGTTAAATCACAAATTAACATGGCCATATAAATAAGCCTAGGAAAGTAAGTGATTCTTTCACATTCTAAAAGAAATGAAAACAAAATTAAAACAGGAAAATATTAAGGCAGAGATAAGCAATTACCTGAAGCATATGCTATTGAGTTAACATTTTAAAAAAGGATGAGGTAATATGAGGTAACATAAGAGAAAAAAAAAAAAAGACTTAAAGATAGAAGTCATCTCAAGAAAGATCCTATCATGAATAAACTTTGACTGTAACTGCAGTAAATATATGAGATAACTGAGTCTTTGCTATTTCAGAAGCAGAATTAAAATAACACAATTCAATTTGAATGAGGTAGCAAGGCATACATAAGACTTGAGTTCTCAGAGTATCTAAAGCATTCTTAATTTTTCTACAAATTGGGAATGCTAAAATAGCAATTGGATGTCAAAAACTTGAATGGAATATTTAGCCAGAAGCTTGGGCTGCATGACTTGAGATTAATTGGAAATGTATTAGTTCATTCAAAAAATACTCATTATACACCTGCAAGCACTTGAGCAGGCACTTGGATACATCAGAACAAAACAAGGTGATATCTAATGTTTAAGTTTCAGTGGAGACTGATGAAAGAGGATTAACAAAATAAAACTGGTGTAATATAGAATATCCGAGGGTGGTAAATGCAGTAGAAAGAGCTAAATAAGGTCAGGGGTGTATAACTAGGTAAGAGGGAAGATGTGGAGGATGAAAGTGTAAGGATGTATCTTTGTGAAATAAGGTGGTCAGGGTATGCCTCCTGAGAAACTGACAATTGAATAAAGACTGAGCTGGGGTTGTTGACCATATGCATATCTGGGGAAAGAGTGACCCATACAGAGCGAATAACTGGGGCTGAGTCCCTAAGACAGGTGTAAACCTGACATGTTCCAGGAATGTCAAGGAAGGCTTCGTCTACATACCTGAGAGAGGGTTGCGATGGGTGGTAAGATAATAGGGGCTTTGCTAATGTAGGGCCTTGCAGGAAATACAACCTGAAGTTAGAGAGAAGTGAGCAAAAGAATGTTAGGCCATGACTTGCATTTCAAAAAGTCATTTGACCTATGAAGACTGGCAGGTAGGAGTAGCGGTAGAATTAGGGAAGCCTCTTTGAAGGTAATTCCAGTGATCCACGTGGTAACCTTGGTGGTAGCAGTAGAAGAGCTTGAAATGGTCAGCTCCTGGTTACGGACGATTCTGATGAACACAGATGATACCAGTATCAGCTCAGGAAACTGGAGTTATGGCCACTGCCTCATGTGAGACTGAAAAGAGATGAAAAGTAGAGCCTGTTTGGCAAGAAAATCAAGTTCAGTTGGGGTACACAGGGTATGAGATGGTTATTCAGCATTTGAGTAGCAACAGTGAGTGTAAAGCTCCAATTTGAGTGTGGACTTGGGGAGCAAGAACTGAACTAATGATGTACATTTCAGTGATGTGTGCATGGGTTAATTCCTGCATTTAATTCCAGGAGGTGGGATGAGGCCACCAAAGGAGAGATGCAAAGAGATATAGGCAATAAAAAGATCAAGTTCCCAGGAAGGAGGTTTCTCCACTGAAATTGCCATTTCCTGTTTTTCTGAGTTAAAATCTATAAAGAAATCCAGGTAGCTAATTACATTAAGAAATACCTCTTATTAAATAAGCCATTCACATGGAAAGCATGGTACAAATCATTTCAGTAGTGTTCCAACTCTTAATTCTATAATTCAAGAGAAGAACAATATTAATGTAGATAACTAAAAACTATCAAGAGCAAGATAAGATCATGTTAGGAATATAATATCGATTGACTATGTTGGAAGAAAATGCTGCCTTAAAAGAACATTGTACAAAAGTGAGAGCACCTCACAACTGTGGTTAGAATTATCTACAACAAAATTTAACCTTTGTATTACAATAAAATCACAACTGTAAGGATAGTAAATGCTAAAAGTTAACATCAAGTGAAAAAAGTATTTTCATACTGTTTACATTCAAAAGATATTAACATAAACAAAATGTGAATATTAATCAGCACAAAGTATATTTCCAAGTCTTGTCCTATAGGTTTTAAATTTAAACGAAAATTACATAAAATAGTCAACAGCTTTTTCCTGAATGGAGGGAGAACAGGGAAGCAGCTCTATAGAACTTAGTATTCTGTACTTGACCTAGAGTTGAGTGTTTGTACTCACCTAGAGCCAGACATCCTGGAATGTGAAGTCAAGTGGGCCTTAGGAAGCATCACTACGAACAAAGCTAGTGGATGTGATGGAATTCCAGTTGAGCTATTTCAAATCCTGAAAGTTGATGCTGTGAAAGTGCTGCACTCAGTATGCCAGCAAATTTGGAAAACTCAGCAGTGGCCACAGGACTGGAAAAGGTCAGTTTTCATTCCAATCCCAAAGAAAGGCAATGCCATAGAATGCTCAAAGTACCACACAATTGCACTCATCTCACACGCTAGTAAAGGAATGCTCAAAATTCTCCAGACCAGGCTTCAGAAATACATGAACCATGAACTTCCAGATGTTCAAGCTGGTTTTAGAAAAGGCAGAGGAACCAGAGATCAAATTGCCAATATCCACTGGATCATCAAAAAAGCAAGAGAGTTCCAGAAAAACATCTACTTCTTCTTTATTGACTATGCCAAAGCCTCTGACTGTGAGGATCACAATAAACTGTGGAAAATTCTGAAAGAGATGGGAATACCAGACCACCTGACCTGCCTCTTGAAAAACCTATATGGAGGTCAGGAAGCCACAGTTAGAACTAGACATGGAACAACAGACTGGTTCCAAATAGGAAAAGCAGTACGTCAAGGCTATATATTGTCACCCTGCTTATTTAACTTACATGCAGAGTACATCATGAGAAACGCTGGGCTGGAAGAAGCACAAGCTGGAATCAAGATTGCTGGGAGAAATATCAATAACCTCAGATATGCAGATGACACCACCCTTATGGCAGAAAGTGAAGAGGAACTAAAAAACCTCCTGATGAAAGTGAAAGAGGAGAGTGAAAAAGTTGGCTTAAAGTTCAACATTCAGAAAACTAAGATCATGGCATCTGGTCCCATCACTTCATGGAAAATAGATGGGGAGACAGTGGAAACAGTGTCAGACTTTATTTTTTTGGGCTCCAAAATCACTGCAGATGGTGATTGCAGCCATGAAATTAAAAGACGCTTACTCCTTGGAAGGAAAGTTATGACCAACTTAGATAGCATATTAAAAAGCAGAGACATTACTTTGCAACAAAGGTCCATCTGGTCAAGGCTATGGGTTTTCCAGTGGTCATGTATGGATGTGAGAGTTGGACTATAAAGAAAGCTGAGCGAGAAGAATTGATGCTTTTGAACTGTGGTGTTGGAGAAGACTCTTGAGAGTCCCTTGGACTGCAAGGAGGTCAATCCAGTCCATCCTAAAGGAGATCAGTTCTGGGTGTTCATTGGAAGGACTGAGGCTGAAGCAGAAGCTCCAGTACTTTGGCCACTTCATGCAAAGAGTTGACTATTGGAAAAGACCCTGATGCTGGGAGGGATTGGGGGCAGGAGGAGAAGGGGACAACAGAGGATGAGATGGTTGGATGGCATCACCGACTCGATTGGACATGAGTTTGAGTAAACTCCGGGAGTTTGTGACGGACAGGGAGGCCTGGCGTTCTGCGATTCATGGGGTCACAAAGTGTGAGACACGACTGAGTGACTGAACTGAACTGAACTAAGTGAATATTTAGTACTGCAGTTGCTATAGTTACTGATTAAATAAATCTTCTTATTTCTCCCATAAAGAGAAATTTGTCTTTGTGCTTTCTACACCATCTATGTAACATCTAAGTGAACTGTCAACATTGTGCGATGGGACAGGAGACTTCGTTTTAATCAAGGTAAGTCCAGAATTAAAAAAAAAAAAACAAAAAACTGAGCTCTAAAATATTCTGATTCCTGTGAGCTTCCTTGTTAGCAAGGGGGAAACTATTTATTTTTCTAGTATTACGCTGACCTACTGAAGAAGTTAAATCTACTTTGTAACCTCAAATTGTTAGATCAATCTATGGCATTTTATTCTTCTTCCCAAATTATTAATGAAGGCAAACTTGAATTTATTTCTCTGAAAAACATAGATTTCTCTCCTCCTAAAAATGCTGTCTTATCCTACAAGCAATTATAAAGATATATTTGCTATAAGTCACAAGAACTATTAGTGATACATGTGGTGGGAAACCAGGTATGGAATAAGCATCAGCCATGGCTTTCAAGTAATATAAAATAGAAATACAATCAGCTATTACAAGAGAGCTTTTAGGGAAACTTTCCAAATAGAAACCCAGTGCCCAAATAACTTAATTAACTTCATGTGGGATCAAATCCATCACTCTTAAGCACCTGTCACATATAAGCATTGCCCAGAGTGAGGTTCAATAAATGTTTTGTATTAATGCCAATATTATTTATGCCTCCATATTACAATATCTAGGGAAATAAAACATTTGCTATATTAAAAAGAAACTTTTCTAATTGAACTAGCAACTACTGTGATATTAAAATAAAGCTAATATTGAAAGTGAAAAATGGGGGACATACTAAATGGTTTAATAGGGATTAGAAACATAAAGATACTTCTCTGCAGTACTGTTGCCCTCTTCATATTTCACTGTGAGGTGGAAAGTTCTGTCACATTCCATAAATGCCTTCACAATCATCTATGACTGTGCTGGAAGCTAAGCCTGAAAAACCATAAAGCACAGTTGTTTCAGAGTTATTCACAAAATACTTTCATTTATTCATTCAATAAAATCGGATTTGGATTTCTCAATGTCCTAAATTATATGTCCAGGTATAAGTCACCATGCCATCTTTCAAGATGAAGTATGTTGATTGAATTCTCCAAAGTCAAAGGTGGAAAGTATTAAAATAATAATGCAAACTCAGGCTATTTGACTGTAAACTCCATACTCTTAAACACAGCATTTTAATGGGGATGAAAAGTAGAAACAACAATTTTGTATTCTAAGAGTATTCAGGTCTGCTGTAACAGCTGATTTCAGATCTCACTGAGATGGTGGATAGCTAGGGCGTGCTTTGAGCATGATAGAATTCAGATTTAGGGATTATGAGTTTCTATGGCATTGATTTATCATAGAACTCATTTTTCAAAACAGATACTTAGAGCAATGTAAACTGATAAAACATGAGAAATGTTGGCAAAGTTATAATAATAAAAGACCTTAACAGTCATTTCTACTGTCAAGTGGGAAGTAGGCTTTCTAGAGCTATACACTGAAGTCTGGGGCTCTGTGGACAAATATATGTGTAAAGCATCCCATTTGGGGGGAGTTTTTATTATGTTAACTGAAGTATTTTGCAAACTGAAAATTTAAGCAATATTTACAACTCACATTTTCATGTGCCTGTGTTTTATGTATATTTCAATTGATTAGAAGATGTCTAGGCACCTTTATCCCAATTTTAATAAGAACAAAGAGCTTAAAAATTTAAGTTGTTTAGGGCCACACCATTGCTCAAGAGTAGAGTCAAAATCAACTCTTAATTATGTGCCTCAAAACTTAATGCCTTATTTAACATAGCAGGATATTTTAGTGAATTTTACTTCTCAAAATTTTGATATGAATCTTTGCAAAGGCAAAAGCTGCATCAAAGTAGTTGGCTTTAGGACATTCTTCCTTGATGGTATTTAATATCATAATGTCCTCAAGGCCTATCCATGTTGTCAAAATGGCAAAAGCCATTAGTCAGGGAATGTTTGACGGGAGGATTCCTACGTGCTGTCTCTCATGAGTCCTTTGTCCCTCTTCAAGCGGAACAGCACGCTGCTCCCAGGGACTGAGGTCATTGTGTGAAGCAAGCATGAGTCTCCTTTAGTAAACATTCTCTTTAGGACAAAAGTGCTTAGTCTCGTTCCCTTTTCTTGAGATATGGATTGTGTCCTGACCTTGTGACTAACATTACCCCTTGTTCCCTTGGTAATGGTTGCTGTACATTTGGTTTCCTGATCTCTATCATTCCCGAAAGAAGTTTCTTGTACCACAGCCTATATATACTCATAGGAAAATCATTAAAGCACCTTTGCTCCATCAGAGCTTAGGTCCCTGGGTCTTTTTTGTCTCTCTCTCTCTCTCTTTCTCTCTTTTTCTGGCTGACTCTCTGGAGCGTGGAGACCCGTCATGCTCACTTTTCTGCCCGGGCTTCTAAGACTCCCTCGAGAGGGCGCCTGGTGCCTTCGTGAGCAATGCAAGTCCTGTGTCAAGGACTTTATTGGTCCTCTGCGTAAACCAAGGGATATCAGCCTCTTTCTCTCTTTCACTTTCTTATCGTCGACTCCATACCACAAGGTTCCAGTCCATTAAAGGACCCCAACAGCCATTCTTTTTTATGGCTGAATAATATCCATGATACATATATACACTACACCTTCTTTATCCATCCATCCACTTATGGACAGTTAAGTTGTTCCATGCCTTGGCTACCATGAATAGTGCTGGAATGAACATGAGGATGCATACATCTTTTTGAATTAGTGTTTCCGTCTTCTTCAGATAAATACCCAGAAGTGGAATTGCTGGATTATGTAGTAATCCTATTTTTAATTTTTAAGGAGCTACTATACTGTTTTCCATAGTAGCTGCAAAAGTTTGCATTTCCACCAACTGTGCATGAAGGATTTCCTTTTCTCCACATCCTCTTCAACATTTACCTCTTGCCTTTTTGTTAATCCTAAAGGAAATCAGTCCTGAATATTCATTGAAAGGACTGATGCTGAAACTCCAATACCTCAGCCACCTGATGCAAAGAACTGACTCATTATAAAAGACCAACCCTGATGCTGGGAAAGATTGAAGGCAGGAGGAGAAGGGGACAACAGATGATGAGATGGTTGGATGGCATCACCAGCTCAATGGACATGAGTTTGAGTAAGCTCCGGGAATTGGTGATGGACAGGGAAGCCTGGCGTGCTGCAGATCATAGGGTCACAAAGAGTCAGACACCTCTGAGTGACTGAACTGAACTGAACTGAATAATTAACAATGTTCAACACCTTAATATGTACCTTCTGGCTATCTGATATTTTCTTTGAAAAAAATGTATATTCAAATCTTCCAATCACTTCTTTTTTTTTTTTTTTTTAGTTGTCCTCACTTTATTTTTTTCTTTTATTTAAATTAATTAATCAATTTTAATTGAAGGCTAGTTACTTTACAATGTAGTGGTTTTGACCATACATTCACTTAAATCAGTCATGGGTGTACATGTGTCCCCCATCCTGAACCCCCTTTTACTTCCCTCCCCATCCCATCCATCAAGGTTGTCCCAGTGCACTGGCTTTGAGTGCCCTGTTTCATGCATCAAACTTGAATTGGAGATCTGTTTCATATATGGTAATATACATGTTTCAGTGCTGCTCTCTAAAATCATCCCACCCTCACCTTCTCCCACAGAGTCCAAAAGTCTGTTCTGTATATCTGTGTCTCTGTTGCTATCTCAAATATAGGGTCATCGTTGCCATCTTTCTAAATTCCATATATATGCAATAATATACTGTATTGGTGTTTTTCTTTCTGACTTACTTCATTTTGTATAATAGGCTCCAGTTTCATCCATCTCATTAGAATTGATTCAAATGCGTTCTTTTTAATAGCTGAATAACATTCCATTGTGTATAGATACCACAGCTTTCTTATCCATTAATCTGGAGATGGACATCTAGGTTGCTTCCATGTCCTAGTTATTGTAAACAGTGCTGTGATGAATATTGGGGTACATGTGTCTCTTTCACTTCTGGTTTCCTCCATGGGTATGCCAAGCAGTGGGATTGCTGGGTCATAAGGCAGTTCTATTTCCAGTTTTTTAAGGAATCTCCACATTGTTCTCCATAGTGGCTGTACTAGTTTTCATTCCCGCCAACAGTACAAGAGGGTTCCCTTTTCGCCAGCACTGTCTCCCAGCATCTATTGTTTGTACTTTTTGACAGTAGCCATTCTGACTGGCATGAGAAGTTACCTCATTGTGGTTTTGATTTGCATAACTCTGATAATGAATGATGTTGATCATCTTTTCATGTGTTTGTTAGCCATCTGTATGTCTTCTTTGGATAAATGTCTGTTTAGTTCTTTGGCCCTTTTTTTGATTGGGTCATTTATTTTTCTGGAATTGAGCTGCCTGAGCTGCTTGTATATTTTTGAGATTAATTCTTTGTCAGTTGCTTCATTTGCTATTCAGTTCAGTCGCTCAATTGTGTCCGACTCTTTGCAACCCCATGAACCACAGCATTCCAGGCTTCCCTGTCCATCACCAACTCCCAGAATCCACCCAAACCCATGTCCATTGAGTCGGTGATGCCATACAACCATCTCATCCTCTGTCGTCCCCTTCTCCTCCTGCCCTCAATCTTTCCCAGCATCAGGGTCTTTTCCAATGAGTCTGTTTGCATCAAGTGGCCAAATTACTGGAGTTTCAGCTTCAACATCAGTCCTTCCAATGAACACCCAGAACTGATCTCGTTTAGGATGGACTGGTTGGATCTCCGTGCAGTCCAAGGGACTCTCAAGAGTCTTTTTCAACACCACAGTTCAAAAGCATCAATTCTGTGCTCAGCTTTCCTTATAGTCCAGCTGTCATATCCATACATGACCACTGGAAAAACCATAGCCTTGACTAGGCAGAACTTTGTTGACAAAGTGATGTCTCGGCTTTTTAATGTGCTGTCTAGGTTGGTCATAACTTCCTTCCAAGGAGTAAGCATCTTTTAATTTCATGGCTGCAATCACCATCTGCAGTGATTTTGGAGCCCAGATAAATAAAGTCAGCTCATTTGCTATTATTTTTTTCTCATTCTGAAGGCTGTCTTTTCACCTTACTTATAGTTTCCTTCATTGTGCAAAAGTTTAATTAGGTCCCATTTGTTTATTTTTGCTTTTATTTCCATTACTCTGGGAGGTGGGTCTTAGAGGATCCTGCTGTGATTTATGACAGAGAGTGTTTTGCCTATGCTTTCCTCTAAGAGTTTTATAGTTTCTGCTCTTCCATTTAGATCTTTAATCCATTTTGAGTTTATTTCTGTGTATGTTGTAAGAAAGTGTCCTAGCTTAATTCTTTTACAAGTGCTTGACCAGTTTCCCCAGCACTACTTGTTAAAAAGATTGTCTTTTCTCTATTGTTTATTCTTGCCTCCTTTGTCAAAGATAAGGTGTCCATAGGTGCATGGATTTATCTCTGGGCTTTCTGTTTTGTTCCATTGATCTATATTTCTGTCTTTGTGGCAGGCCATACTGTCTTGATGTCTGTGGCGTTGTAGTATAGTCTGCAGTCAAGCAGGTTGATTCCTCCAGTTCCATTCTTCTTTCTCAAGATTGCTTTCAGTTTTTTGTTTTTTTTTTTATTTTTGTATTTCCATACAAATTGTGAAATTATTTGTTCTAGTTCTGTGAAAAATACCATTGGTAGCTTGATAGGGATTGCATTGAATCTATAGATCGCTTGTGTAGTATACTCATTTTCACTATATTGATTCTTCCAATCCATGAATATGGTATATTTTTCCATCTATTTGTGTCATCTTTGATTTCTTTCATCAGTGTTCTATAGTTTTCTATATATAGGTCTTTTGTTTCTTTAGATAGATTTATTCCTAAGTATTTTTTTCTTTTCATTGCAATGGTGAATGGAATTGTTTCCTTTCTGTTTTCTCAGTAATATCTCACTAACTATACACATTGCTAGTATATAGGAATGCAAGGAATTTCTGTGTGTTAATTTTATGTCCTGCAACTTTACTATGTTCCTTGATTATCTCTAGTAATTTTCTGATGCAATCTTATAGGGTTGTCTATGTAGAGGATCATGTCATCTTCAAACAGTGAGAGTTTTACTTCTTTTTTACCAATCTGAATTCCTTTTATTTCTTTTTCTTCTCTGATTGCTGTGGTTAAAACTTCCAAAACTATGTTGAATAGTTGTGGTGAGAGTGGGCACCCCTGTCTTGTTCCTGACTTTAGTGGAAATGCTTTCAATATTTCATGACTGATGATAATGTTTGGTGTGGGTTTATCATATATAGCTTTTATTATGTTGAGGTATTTTCCCCCATGCCTGTTTTCTGGAGGGTATTTATCATAAATATAAGTTGAATTTTGTCAAAGGCTTTCTTTGCATTTATTGAGATAATCATATGGTTTATAACTTTCAATTTGTTAATGTGGCATATCACATTGATTGATTTGCAAATGTTGAAGAATCTTTGCATCCCTGGGAAAAACCCCACTTGGTCATAATATATGATCTTTTTACTATGTTGTTGGATTCTATTTGCTAGAATTTTGTTGAGGATTTCACGTCTATGTTCATCAGTTATACTGGCCTGTAGTTTTCTTTTTTTGTGGCATCTTAGTCTGGTTTTGGTATTAGCATGATGGTGGTCTCATAGAATGAGTTTGGCAGTTTACCTTCCTCTGCAATTTTCTGGAAGGTTTTGAGTAGGATAGGTGTTAACTCTTCTCTAAATTTTTGGTGGAATTCACCTGTGATGCCATCTGGTCCTGGGCTTTTTTTGTTGGAAGATTTTTGATTACAGTTTCAATTTCTGTGCTTGTGCTGAGTCTTTTAAGACTTCTTAATCAAACATTTTCCCTGAAATAGTGTTGCATGAGTTCCTTTAATACTTATATTTTTATATTAACCCTTATCAGATACATGACTTGCAAATGTTTTCTCCCATTATCGATTACTTTTTTCTTTTGTTGATGGTTTCCTTTGCTGTATAGAGCTTTTAAGTCTGATGTAGTCTCACTTACTTTTGCTTTTCTTGCTTTTGATTATGGTGTCATTTTCAGAAATTAAATGCCAAGACTAGTGTCAAAGAGCACATCACTTATGTTTTCTTCTAGTAGTTTTTTGTATGCTGTAAAATAGTGATCCAGTTTATTATTTTTCCTGTGTCTGTCCTGTTTTTCCAACACCATTTATTGAAGACTCTGTTCTTTCCCTCTTATGTATTCTTGCCCCTTTCATTGTATATTAATTAACCATAAAAGCATAGCTTATTTCTGGGCCCTATGTTTTGTCCCATTGACCTATGTGTCTGTTTTGATGCCAGTACCATACTCTTTTGATGACTAGAGTTTTGTTACATGGTGTGATCAGGGAGCATGGTGTCTCCAGATTTGTTCTTTTTACTAGAGGTTACATTGGCTTCTTGGAATCTTTTGTGGTTTCATACAAATTTTAGGATTTTTCTGTTTCTGTGAAAAATATCATTGGAATTGTGATAGTGATCACATTGGGTATATAAATTGTTTTAAGTAGTATGGACACTTTAACAATATTAATTCTTCCAGTCAATGATTACAGATTACTTTTACTTTGTATTCCACTTCTATTATTAATATCTTATAGTTTACAGTGTATAGACCTTTCAATTTCTTGGTTAAATTTATTCCTCAGTTATTTTGATACAGTTGTAAATGAGATGATTTTAATTTTTCTTTCTTAATTAATTTTTTCTCTTTATTTATTAGTGTGTATAAATACAACAGACTTTTTTTTGATTTTTGTACCCCATAGCATGACTGAATTATTTCAACAGGTCTTTGGTGGAGTCTTTAGGGTTTTCTATATGATATTTAGTCATCTGCAAATATTAACAGTTTAATTCTTTCCAACTTAGATGTCTTTTATTCCTGTTACTTGGTTATTTGCTCTGCCTAGGACTTCCAATACTATGGTGAATAAATGTGGCAAGACTGGGCATTCTTATTTTTTTCCTGATCTTAGAGAAAATTTTGTTTTTCATCATATAATACTTTTTTAAGAAATACTTTTTTCATAAAAACAATTTCTCATGTAATATAATCATCATTAGTCTCTTGTACTTCTGATGAAAGAAAAGGAAAGTGAGGTCACTCAGTCATGTCTGACTCTTTGCAACTCCATGGACTATAGCCTGCCAGGCTCCTCTGTCCATGGGATTTTCCAGACAGAGTACTGGAGTGTGTTGCCGTTTCCTTTTCCAGGAGATCTTCCCAACCCAGGGATCGAGCCTGGGTATCCCACATTGCAGGCAGACTCTTTACTGTCTGAGCCATAAGGGAAGCCCATAGCATAGATTAGATGACCTCAAAATCCATTGATATTTACAATTTTGAATGTTTCAGAACATCCACGTATGCAAAGGTGTCATTAATCCAAATCAATATAAAAACTAAAGCATTTCACAATATTTTTATAATCAGTTTTAACCACATGTGTGTGTATCTGTCCTGTGAGTGGGTGGGAGGGGGAATACATGTATTAAATTTGCTATATTTTCCCTTCTACTATTCTGATTTAAAGACAGTTCTGTTATTATATATTACACAAAGGAGAAGTACCACTGGCAAAACTACTTCAATAATTGAAACCAACTGGAAACTAGAAAAAGAGAAATTATTTGATTTAATTGATTATAACATTTTCTACATTGTTTAATCTGACTCTCCTTCAGCTAAGATAACATTTTATAAGTATGTTTAATCTCTGGAAAATTTTTCACATAATGTTATACGCTGGAAAAGAGGATTGAAATGAGGGCAAAATTGTGAAATGTAATTTCATGCAACCTTCTAATAATTTGGGGGAGGCATAAATAACATGGAACAACAGACTGGTTCCAAATATGAAAAGAAGTACATCAAGGCTGTATATTGTCACCCTGCTTGTTTAACTTATATGCAGAGTACATCATGAGAAACGCTGGGCTGGAGGAAGCACAAGCTGGAATCAAGATTGCCGGGAGAAATATCAATAGCCTCAGATGACACCACCCTTATGGCAGAAAGTGAAGAACTAAAGAGCCTCTTGATGAAAGTGAAAGAGAAGAGTGAAAAGTTGGCTTAAAGCTCAACATTCAGAAAACTAAGATCATGGCATCCAGTCCCATCACTTCATGGTAAATATGTGGGGCAACAGTGGAAACAGTGGCTGACTTTGTTTTTCTGGGCTCCAAAATCACTGCAGATGGTGATTGCAGTCATGAAATTAAAATAGACGCTTACTCCTTGGAAGAAAAGTTATGACCAACCTAGACAGCATATTAAAAAGCAGAGACATTGCTTTTCCAACAAAGGTCCATCTAGTCAAGGCTATGGTTTTTCCAGTGATCATGTATGGATGTGAGAGTTGGACTATAAAGAAAGCTGAGCGCAGAAGAATTGATTCTTTTGAATTGTGGTGTTGGAAAAGACTCTTGAGAGTCCCTTAGACAGCAAGGAGATCCAACCAGTTCATCCTAAAGGAGATCAGTCCTGGGTGTTCATTGGAAGGACTGTTACTGAAGCTGAAACTCCAATACTTTGGCCACCTGATGGGAAAAGCTGACTCATTGGAAAAGACCCTGATGCTGGAAAAGATTGAGGGCAGGAGGAGAAGGGGACAACAGAGGATGAGATGGTTGGATGGCATCACTGACCCCATGGACATGGGTTTGGGTGGACTCTGGGAGTTGGTGATGGACAGGGAGGCCTGGCGCACTGTGGGTCATGGGGTCGCAAAGAGTCGGATACGACTGAGCGACTGAACTGAACTGAGTGAGTTTCTGATAGGCCATCAGTTTTTTACTGTTCAATTCATGCAAAACATCATGGATGTGAGGCTCTGATAAGAACTCTATAATGCACTAGATGTAGTATGTTAAATAAATTTGCCAAGATATGTATGCTGTCAGAACTTGTTTTTTTTCAGGAGTAAAATGGGTATACTAATACCTGTGTCAGAGTTTGCTAAAAGGAAATTACATAAAAATTAAGTTACAAGAAAAGTGTTTGAGAGATCCTTTGTAAGCTTTCAATAAATGTTAACATAGTTTGAATAATGCTAGCAATTAATCATATGACAGTCAAAGCTTAGTTTTGAACCAACTGAATAACAGGCAGAAATGTAAAGTGAGGAGCAACATATTAGCTTTGTTCCAGTCAGACTGAGTGAGAGAACATGACCTGAATTTGAATCCACTTCTACCTCTAGATCTGGACATTATGGTTGAACTGTGAGGTGAGTGAGGTGTTGCACAGACATTCTGAGTCTGCGAAAGTAGACCAAAAACAAGGAGCAAATCAAATAAGCTTGTAACCTCCAACATACTTACAGTGAGAGGGAACTAGAACAAGTCCAATTTTGTCCACTCTTAATAAAACAAACCACCCTTTTTCCTGTAGGGAGGATCAGTAAAGAAGAAACTTTTGCCAGTACTACTTCCAGAATGTTCTTAAATTCTAGGCTAGCTAAAAGCAAGACCAGGGTACCATAGTTCAGTGGTTAAGATGTCTCTTGAGCCTCACTGCCTGAGTGCAGGCACAGTTCTTCCTCATATTGCTGGGTGGCCATCAGTGGGTCTCAAGTTCAATTTACATAAAAAACAAAGAAGTTCATGTTTCTGTAGCACTCAGCACAGGGGAGGAAATGATTTCACCTGGAACTAACTCGCTTTATTCCCAACCTTGGTGAGGGGTTGTTTATATGTAGTTTTAGAATACAAATATGAGTAACAAAGAATAATTTATTTTACTTGGAGGAAAAAATAAAAGGTCAGTGTTTATTATATTCACAGTCAATAGATGGGAAGAAAGTAAAAGAAAGCTAGTCAATAAATCCAAAGCTTTTCTATCCATATTTAAGTGTAGTGATTCTGAGTGCCATAAGATGGATAATTTTAGTCAGAAGGACTATATAAAAAGTTTTAAATTTCAGTAGGGGACTATTCAGGTTGACTCTAAATTGGTTCTGCACGGGAAAATGGAGACGGGTTCGAACTTCTCTGATGACCTGTCAGTGTTCATGAAAAGCTGGGTAGCTTACTTGGAGAGAATACATTCTAAAAAAGAAAATCAGGGAAGCAGATAAAAATGAGTAAGTAAATAGCTTAACCTGTAGGAAGACAGGCAGTGTGATTTTTTTGGGAAACAGTGGTTGTCTCTAATTTGAGTTTATCTATGGTTCAAACTCTAGAGGACTTATATCCCTGACCCAATGAGGAACTACAATTAATTTTTTTTAATAAAATTTCTTTAAGGTATCTGAGTTCAGGAAGTACTAATCCTCTAAGCAGATAGTATAACTCAAATAGGGATTATGTATCTGACCCTGGTTTCTACAGAACACAAAACAGTTTTGACCTCTCAACAACTTCCACTCAACTTTGAAACTTCCCATCAATATTTAACCAATGTTTGTGAGATTCAGCAATATGTCATGGAAAAGTCAGCCATGCTGGAGGAAAATTAGTGGGGATTTTACAAAAATTCATCCCTAATGCAAATATAAAAGACAAAGGATCAAAGCATATCAATCATGGATCTGACCCAACATGCTGATTTGTTTTCTACATTTCTAATGCACTCAGTTGCCACATATTACAGACTGTACACACATTTTGTTGTTGTTATTAATAAGATTGGGAAAGATGTGAAAGAAATAAATTAGGAAGATTTTTAAATAAGAATGCACTCATATAAATTAATTTGAGTCAGTGACACTGAAAGACGAATTAATCATCTGTGTAGCAAACAAAAGCAAAAGGAATATAGAGCAATAGTCACTGGCAATGTATATCAAAACATATTTTCAAGTAGGCTGAAAAAGTCTTTAGAGATACACACTCTTGTCCCCCAGAGAAGCTTCTGAACATCCTCTCTTTTCAGACTATGAGGTAAAGAAATTGAGAGTTGTGGCATAGATAATATCAAACATTCTTATAGGAAATCCTGCAGTTTACTATAAGCTGTTTATTGTAGTAAGCTGTTTATTATTTATATAAATCTAGTAATTGCACATTCTATGTATGATGTGTTCTCACTTGCTGTTTTTGCACTAATATATTTGTCAATATTTAATACATGCTAAAAAATATTTCCAAAATATTTATTTAAAAATAATTGAAAATATTTGATATATTGTGTGCACCATGACAAACACCAAATGACTAAATTTTCAATTTTACTTTTTTAGTTTCTGAAGTATTTTATGGTTTGTTGGATTTCAGCAGTTTATGGACATTATTAATGTTTTCAAAAATAAAGCAAGGTGATGTATACTCACTATTATATAACAAATGACATTTTTGTTTGATGTGAAAATTTTTCATGGCCTAGAAATAATTTATCAACAGTGATTCAAATAAACTTCAGCATGCCATATTCTGTCAGGTTTCTTTGCCCCATTTTATTTTCCAGTCCTTAAAATAATTTTTCTATAATAATGCTAGCTAAATATGTGATGTACATATGTGTACACATATATAGAGAGATCTTTTAGAGCAAAGTATATTTGGTGACCGTTGACATGTCATCTGTACATGTTATGAGTCAACAATGACATGCATTATTTTTCTCCAGGAAATAAAATCTGTGGGGTTTTAACACAAAAATTAAACAAGTCTTTTCATACCACATATTCAGTGAATCATAAAATAGTTTGGTTCCCAAGTATGACAGTGAATATTTGGTAATTGTTTAATATAGTGTTTAAAGAAATCAAGATATAACTGAGGAATATAATCATGTTAATCCATTCATAAGAGATTTTTCATAAAAATTTTAAAAGTTAAATTTTAACAAGTTAATTTCTGGTACACATGTCTTAACGTAGGTCCAAGGGAAGCCTGTGGTCTAGACTTGAGCCAATTCCTCTTCCTGTGTTAAGGCAGTGAGGAAAACTACTAAACACATGCAAAAGTTTAATCCTCTCAGGCATTGTCTCTTCTACTCTTTTGCCTGCTTCTGGTTATTTATGCATTCTGAGCCTGAATAATTTCACTCTCCTATTTCTTTTCCCTTTGACCTTTGTTTATAACGTGATTTCTTTCCTATATTCTTTATCTTGTGTTCTTCAGTTACATTGATTGCCCTCTGGATACTGAATCTGATTTCTGTGTTCTTAATGATTTTTTTCACGTTATACCTTATTTTTGAGCAACCATGATATACAGTTAGAAAAGGGGGAAAAAAATTCTGTAAGATGAATAGCTTTCATTTTGCCTTTTAAGAATTGTATTTGTTTCAGTTAATGATGGTTTATGACATGCTTAATTTTGATGATGTCAGTGACCCTTAAAAGGTATATAGATCTCAAAGCCTCTTACCAGTTTGATAGTCCAGAAATGTCTTTGAGGACCTGTGAGACATCCTTTGAATTATAACATCAAAAGAACTTGTACTCCTACTTCCTGGTCTCTGTAAGAGGGTAGGAGTCTAATTTCAGTAAGTTCCAATTAACAAGCAGAGATGGCCTAATCACATTAGATGAACTGACCACCTAAATAAAGCCTTCTAGTATTTTTCACTAGGTCACTTCAGCACTTGAAAACCCACTCACGTTTTGTTTCTGTGTTGTTGAGCTTAATCTTTCTCCCTAGTAACCTTGCCAACCTAAATGTCTTTTGCAAATTTTCTTTGACAGCTCTGGTATTGCACCTCAGATAGGATAGGTTTTATCACTGGATCTCAGGCCTCTCACCCAAGGCTCCTGGTGCTCAACTTTAAAGCCTCTGTCCTCACTCCTGACTGATAGATGAGGGAACCATTGATTTCTGATTCAGTACTTCAGACATCTGACCCCTGAAGCATTGAAGCATGGTAAGTAACTGACTTTAATTCTAATTGTATTTTTGACGGTAATGAGATTTTATTTGATTGAACTTTGGTTTTATGGTACTTAGAGTACTTGTCATGTGCTGAGACATTTTTTAAAAAATATTTATTGATTAATTTGGCTGTACCAGATCTTTGTTGCAGCACGTGTGATCTTTGATCATTATTGCAGTATGTGGGATCTTTAGCTGTGGCACGTGGAATTCTAGATGTGGCATGCAAGATCTTTAGTTGTGATATGTTGGATCCAGTTCCCTGACCAAGGTTCAAGTCTGGGCCCCCTGTATTGGGGAGCTCAGAGTATTAGCCACTGGAAGACCAGGGAAGTCCCCATGTGCTGAGATTGTGTTTGACTTTTGATCTGTTAGTTGGCGTGTCTCTCCCTCTCCCCATGGAAATTTCTCACTCTTCTAATTCTCCTCCTTTAAAGACTCCTGTTGACTATATGATCTGATGTTTTTCCTGCCTCTGGATGGAATTACTAAATTAACTTATAATTTCTGGTTAAAGGAACTCTATTACAATAGGCTTAGACAAATAAATGTTACTGAACTTCTCAGATTAAGCACACACACACACTGAGCTTTTCATGATACAAAAATAATGTATATTCTTATAAAATTAATTCAAATGTTTAAAAAATCAAGTTCACATAAAAATAAAAACAGTGGTCTTATGAATTATCAGTATTAAATATAATAAAAGCATACTTTTGAAATTCTACTTGGGTTTATGATCAAACAGATATCTACTAGATATTTAAGACTATAAATCTCATTCTGAACATTTATTCTGATGAACTGTATTTCAACCATAATTATATGTTATACTTCTGCTTAAAAATACTTTGCAAAATATTTTTGTAAAGGAAAATATTAGACATGATAAATTAAGTAATATTCATGAAATATCTAGGTAATTTCTAAAATAATCTACTAAAACCTTTATTAGGCATGAGTTTAAGTTTGTATCAGTTCATTTCAGTCTCTCAGTTGTGTCCGACTCTTTGTGACCCCATGGACTGCAGCACGCCAGGCCTTCCTGTCCATCACCAACTCCTGGAGCTTGCTCAAACTCATGTCCATCAAGTTGGTGATGCCATCCAACCATCTCATCCTCTGTCGTCCCCTTCTCCTCCCACCTTCAGTCTTTCCCAGCATCAGGGTCTTTTCCAGTGAGTCAGTTCTTCACATCAGGTGGCCAGAGTACTGGAGCTTCAGCTTCAGCATCAGTCCTTGCAATGAATATTCATGACTGATTTCCTTTAAGGTTGACTGGTTGGATGTCCTTGCAGCCAAGGGACTCTCAAGAGTCTTCTTCAACACCACAGTTCAAAAGCATCAATTCTTTGGCACTCAGCTTTCTTTACAGTCCAACACTCACATCCATACATGGCTACTGGAAAAACCATAGCTTTGACTAGATGGACCTTTGTTGGAAAAATAATACCTCTGCTTTTTAATATGCTGTCTAGGTTGGTCATAGATTTTCTTCCAAGGAGCATGCATCTTCTGTGTAGTTTTCTCTTATATTTATGTTACTTAGAGGCTAAAAATATTGGTCTGTTATTAAATATATTATTGCTGCCATATGGAGAAAGTATGCCATAAGAAAGCATATACCTATAAAAAATTGTGAGATGGTATATTCATAAACTTGCCTGCTATAGAATGCTGATATAAGACTGTTCACAACGATCTATTTCCTTGTTTGCTCCATAACCTACTAGCAGTTAAAAAGTATAATTCACATATCTAAATGAATCTACCAGTAACAATTAGGGTAAAGTGAAACAATTTTGTATGCAAAGTATATTAAGAGTGTAGGATGTGTTTTTGTTTTAAAAAAAGTGTGTAAGTTATGCTGGGTGTGTTTTAAGGGGAAAAAAGTAATATCTCTTGAGTGAGAAGAAAGTGTATGACAAAATCTGAATGGTAAGAATATGTAGGTTTGCAGAATAATTTTGTGTGGTCAGAGCTAGTTAGTGCTGGATTAATTTGTTTTTTACTTTTTAATGACCTTTAGTATCAACGATGTCCTGATGTAAAACTAGAATTTGGTGTTCTCTCTGTTAAATGCCAAAAGTTTCTTAGATCATTGGCTTGTTCCCAATATTATTGTAAAATGTTTTATTTTCCTTATAAGTAACTTTCCTAGAAAGTAAAGTTTCTGTGTTTTATTGAATAACTTCCTATATTTCATGTTGACTTGAGTATGTATTGATTATTTAAGTAAGCCAATTCTTCTCACATTTAAAAGAGCTAGAAATTTTGTTTTTTCAATCATGTTACCACACATATTTCCTTTTAAACTCCTCTGATATTTTGGTTAAATAGGTAGCCAAGTAATGTTTTGGTGACTCATGATCAGATTACAGGTGCCTAAATCTTCTGAATTTTTAAAAACTTCTGATATTTTGCCATCTCAGAATTCCAAATGAAATTTGCTTGATATCAAATTGCTTTTGGAACTTTACAGAGGATACCTGGAAATTCACAAAAATTTTTATTTTGCCTTGTAAAAATAGAAATATTAAAAATAATTAACATTATTTGATATGTTGTCCAATAAGAAGAGATGCCTAACCCTCCCTAGGTTATTTGTATGGGTAAAGTATCATCAATATAAATATTTTAGAAACTTTAAAGTTTCTAGAAAATTTTCAATTTCCATACTGTCCAAGATATACCCCGATTCTGCTTTGCTGGTATTAAATAAGAGTATAACATAGTCATAGTTCAGTGGAAAACTTTGAACATTCCTATCTAGCCTCTGTGGGAGGTGAGAAACCAACTTTGGTAAGTGCCAGTGAGTAAACACAGATGCCTAATTACACTGATCAACTTCCGCTAGCTTGTTCTGTAGTACTTTTCCACTAGCTCATCCTGGTGCTTAAAACCCACCTGCCTGTGGTTTCAATATAGTTGAATCAATCTCTCTCCCATAGAGAGATTTCAGCAGTTTTTAATAAAAACTTTCTTGTCAATTTAGCTTTGTCTGGTACAATTGGTCTTTGAAAAAAATACTTGACACAAATATAGTATAGTTAATACATACTGAATTTCCTTTCTCTTTGCTACATGCTTTACAAACATTATCTAACTTAATTCTCATAGTCACCTTCAAGAGATGTACTCTATTCATTTGGAAGCTGAGGAAACTGAAGTTTAGATTCACTAAGTGTCCTAAGTCACTCAGCTAAACTTGAGGACTCCCCCTCAACATCCAATCCCTTCTTGGCTGGGAGGATCTTATACACAGTTTTGTATTTATGGTTCTATGACTTCCTTTTAAAAAGTGAACCTCCCAGCTTGTGTGAAGCCATCATAGAACCTGAATGTGCCCCTAAATGGCTAACATACATTAAATTCAGAATTTAAGCATGGGAATGGCTGGTCTCAATGCCTGAATGCTTCTTTTGTCAGGTGTGGCTCTTTGCGTGTTCCTTTTCTTGTGTAAGTAAAAGAATTAAAATGACAGACCAGGAAAGCTCATGCAGGCAGGATTTATTAAACAAGTAACATGAAAATATCCTCCTGAGATGTGAGAGGGGACTCAGCCCATTTTAGTTTTTTTCTCTTTATGTCCTTTGTTCCTCACCCAAGCAGTCTGCAGAGACTGGTACATTCTGTTCCATGTCAAACAGGGCTTGTATTTGAGACCAACCAGCGAAGGCGTCATGTTGAGAATGTTTTCTCCCCACCAACATTTTTTACTCCAGGCTGTGGATTTTCCCTTTCTTGTTTTGTGCAAACTGTTCATTCCTTTGCTGCCTTTTAGCTGCCATTTTTTAATGGCCATTTTGGACTCTTTTTTTTTTTTTTTTTACCACTCTAACTGCCTAACACTTTCACTACAATTATTTTCAGTCTTGTTTTGGAGTACTAGTGTTTAGGAAAATTATCTCAGAGACAACTCTGCAGAACAAGGGGCAGGCTGTGGAGAAACTGAGCTCTGGGACTTCCACTCCAATTACCCATAAGACCCGCCCTGCCTCTCTCCATCTATTTTTCTGTCATATGAATCAAACTTATTTTGAAGAAATGATAGAAATGATTCTTGTCCAAAATGGCTTGGAAGTAATGGCAATGTCAGACTTCTAGGACATTTTTTATTGAGTACATGATGATATAAGTTAGCAACTGTGGCAAATTAATTATACAAAATTTATTCAATATATTTTGAGCTGAAAAGGCCTAAGAAATTATCTAGTCTAATATCTTCCTTTTAAAGACACAAGGAATGAGTCACAGAAAAGAAAGTAATTTACCTAAGGTCAAAGACTGGTTCAGCATAGAACTGTAATGATTAAACTCTTACTGTGCATTATGTCACTAGCTTATTTTAAATATACTTTAAGAAAGCACCGAATGTAGCTTGTTTTTGTATTGATGGTAGTCATGCTTTGAAGGTCATTGTTCATTACATGCTACTTGATTCATTTTATGAGTGAGCACAAAAAGATATTTAACTTCAATTGGAGAAGGCAATGGCAACCCATTCCAGTACTGTTGCCTGGAAAATCCCATGGATGGAGGAGCCTGGTGGGCTGCAGTCCATGGGGTCGCTAGGAGTCAGACACGACTGAGCGACTGCGCTTTCACTTTTCACTTTCGTGCACTGGAGAAGGAAATGGCAACCCACTCCAGTACTTGCCTGGAGAATCCCAGGGATGAGGGAGCTGGTAGGCTGCCATCTATGGGGTTGCACAGAGTCAGACATGACTGAGACGACTTAGCAGCAACAGCAGCAGAATAAAAAACCAGTCCTGAGAGGCTTGTTTATTTTTTTTTCTCTTTTAAAAGACATCAAATGTGTAAGTGGTTGAATTCCTTACTTTGGCTAGTTTCTAGAACAATCGCTAACAAATTTGTTATGGACTGGATACTTGTGTCTTACCCCAATTTCTTTTGTGGAAACCCTAATCTCTAATGTGATGGTAGCTGGAAGTAGAGACTGGGTACTAATTAGGGTGAGATTAAGCCATGAGGGTAAGGCTCTCATGGTGGAACTAATGCCATTATAAGAAGAGAGATGAAATATACATTGATATACTTGATTTACATTGTTGTTAAGATATCACTATTAATTTCACCTGAAGCTAGATAGGCACCATGCTTCATGAAGATTTTTGGGTAGTTGTATTTCTATCTCACCTGTATACAAATATTTCTCTATATCTAACGTAGTGTGTTGTACATTATGGGCCTCCAACAAATAATGAATACATGCAGGCATGAAGGCATGGTGAATGCCAAGGTTCTAACAACTGTGACAAAACCCACAATTGATGCTTCTCAGATTAATGAAGAAAAAAAAAAAAAGGAGAACATTTATTTAATTCTTATGGTGTTTCAGACTCTGTGTTGTATACCTTGTATAAACTATCATACTTAATATTATGTTGTCAGGCTATAAACCTTAATTTAAAGTTGAAAAAATCGAGACTCAGAGGCCCCAAAACCAAGCTTATATCTGTGGCTAGTTGAAGAGTCAGAATTTAGATCTTTAAATTGTATTCCCTTTTCACTATCATAAAGTATCATGTTTTGTAAGATATTATGTTTCATAATAAAATTATGGAGAAAGTGTTACAGTAGCCTAAAGCAGAAAGAGATGGTTTTTATATAGTGAATTACATGATGTAGCATTTAAGTTACATATTGAAGTTTGGATAGAATTTGAACAATACATAGAAGAAAGAGACAAATATATTGAGCATATGAGCATGCTCTGAGAAGAGATTGTTTCATGGCTGTAACAATTTAGCTGTAATTAAAGCAGAGTAAGGATTCTTTCCATATCACTCTTAAGCTAAATACTTAATTGGGATTTGTGAATTTTCTACATAATTGTGGAGATTAGCTGACAGTTTGTATTATACAGTATAATAATTCAGAAAAAAAGGTCTATAGCATAAATTCTCACTTTGAAATTCACATCAGTGACTTACTTGCTTGAAGGCATTTGCTTGCTTTTCATGCATCTTAGTTTTCTTCTCTAAAGTTGAAGTTCTTTCTAGTTTGTTTATCACATAACTGATGTGCTAAATCACATAATCCTTGAAAATTCCATAGGACAATTCTTGCAAGTATTAACTATTTCTTCTGTTTGTTATCAGTTACATTCAAAAGTGTATTTTTTTAAATTTTTTAAGTACTTCTATTTATAAATAGTCATATTTATAAAGGCCTTTCCATTCATAGAAGCCATGAAGAGTTTCTTCTAAATTTCTCTCGCCTTAACTTTCGTGGTATCTGATTGATCTGAAATTTGATTTCTTTTCTATTTCAGTGGTGAGACTGCTACTCAGGTAGACCTCAATCAAAGGTTTTGTTCAATTCTGACTAACAAGCTACCTCTTATCAAATAAGTGATGCACTGTTTCTGGTATTATCTCTTTTTGTTCAATCTTTTTGTTGGCCTTCATTTTAAGATATAATAAAAGATCAAGGAATATGAGAATACATTTCTAATCCCTAGGGGAAATTTTACAACTCAAAGATGTGAAGTTAAAAACCAGAAACTGTTGTATTTTAAAATTGTGATTTTGAACTGCTCATGCAATAAAACATGTAAAAAACCAAAAACAAACCAGGACCAGTTTTCAGAGTCAGCACAGTAGTGATCATCTTTAAAAGAGTAGCAAAGTCATTCACTATCTAGAGAAATGCACATAAAAATATTTTAATTTTCAACTCCTTTACTAAAAATTAACACTTTAATAGACCTGGATTTGCCTAAAGTTTATGTTCTCACACTCCTATTATTCTCTAAATAATCTTTAATTCAAAACAAATTCCCCAATGCCTAGTTAGTATGTAGAGTAAGTCAGACATTGTACTAGGTGTAAAGTTATAAATCATATGAAATCAATCAGACTTTCAACTTAAATATAATCACAAAAGAGAATTTAAGAAATGATGAATAAGGTATCCTGTCACAAGAACAAGACTATGGGAATATAAAGAAGATATATATCAAGCTGTAAACAAAGCAAACTTTTTAAATTAACATAAATCTTGGTTGGATTAAGAGCCTAATTGTGTTAATATGTGTATATACAAATTGCATCTAAAGAGAAGTGTTCAATTCCACCCATCTGCCCAGTTGGCTTTCAGTGTATGTCTCATTCAATTTAATGTGTTTTTTACCAGATCTTCTTTTTCATTTTCATCTAATGACTATTTAATGTTCTCTCTTTTTTTCTATACAAGAGTGCATTTTTCAGCTATTTAATCAGAGGTGATTTCCCTTACAGCAAGACTAACACATGCTCTTAAAAAGTCTGGTTTTCTTGTTTGTTTTTGTTTTTAAATAGCAGATAACAATCAGACAGAGGGTAAAGCCTGTGCAAAGGCAAATAGTTCTGATATATGACTACTTCTGAAACTTGAAGTGATTTGGTTTGAGTGAATGAATAAGATAAGTAAGAACTTCTAGTTCATAGAGGGCCTTATTTAGAAATGAAAGTGTCTGAAATTTCCACTACAACTTGTGAAGAGTTGCTCAATAATTTTAAGAAGGGACTCCATTATATATATGTGTGTATGTGTGTGTGTGTATACACACATACAATCTTTTTGTTGAAATAACAATGAAAAATTTAAAACACAGCTAACAGCAAAAGAAGCAGGACAACCTTAGCCCCATACTTGGATGCAACATAAATGCAACAATTGTGAAAGCTCCTAAAAATTAAAAGCACTCCTTTGCTGATATCTGATACCAAAACATAATTAAGTACCCCTTATTGTCTCAATGATAATTTTATGTATGTGGCCACATTTTATTTGGTATTTATCAAGTTAGGTCTCTTGATCTGCAATAGTGTCCCTTTCACTCCTTTTACTCTCTACTATTGATTGCAGCCATGAAATTAAAAGATGCTTAATCCTTGGAAGGAAAGTTATGAGCAACCTATATAGCATATTAAAAAGCAGAGACATTACTTTGCCAACAAAGGTCCAATCTAGTCAAGGCTATGGTTTTTCCAGTGGTCATGTATGGATGTGAGAGTTGGACTGTGAAGAAAGCTGAGCGCCGAAAAATTGGTGCTTTTGAACTGTGGTGTTGGAGAAGACTCTTGAGAGTCCCTTGGACTGCAAAAAGATCCAACCAGTCCATCCTAAAGGAGATCAGTCCTGGGTGTTCATTGGAAGGACTGATGATGAAGCTGAAACTCCAATACTTTGGCCACCTCATGCGAAGAGTTGACTCATTGGAAAAGACCCTGATGCTGGGAGGGATTGGGGGCAGGAGGAGAAGGGGACAAAAGAGGATGGGATGCTGGATGGCATCACCGACTCGATGGTCATGGGTTTGAGTAAACTCCGGGAGTTGGTGATGGACAAGGAGGCCTGGCGTGCTGCGATTCATGGTGTCACAAAGAGTTGGACACGACTGAGCAACTGAACTGAACTGAATTGATTGTTGCAAAAGCCAGGCCCTTGTCTTGGTTAGAATGTCCTATATTTTATATTTATACTTTTCTTTCATTTCTAGTGTCATTTAGATAGTTACTCTAACTTCTCAGTTTTATATTAATAGAAGTTAACTCTAAAGACTTGGCAAGGTGAGATTCTACATTTCAATAATTTGAAATTAGATTGTACATTTCAATAATTTGAAATTAGTTTAATAACTTGAATTTATTCATATACAAGGTAATTCCATCTTTTATATGCTAGTAACTGAGCAAAAGCAAAGCAAGAGTTCATTAACTGCGAGTGCTCGTAAACCAGTCTGTGGAACAACAAGATGTTTTCTGTCTTGTTTTGTGTGTACTTTTATTTCTTGTTCTTTGACAAACTGATGGGCCGAAAACCAATCAGGGATAACAGCCTGCCCTAAAGCAAATTAATGCAGATATTAGGTAGAACAATTTAAATGATCTGTGGGTGTTTCTTAAGCTTATGATTTCAGCTGTAAAAATGCATATTCTGTTCAACTTTGGGTAATGGCTACTGATATCCATCTGTTAGCCTTTCCACTAGTTAAACAAGGATAAAAACATTTTCTTCACAGTAATTCCTGTCTTTCCTTTGGGTTGAACCCCATTCCCAGAGGGGCTAAATTGACTGTGAAGGCTACTGTTTCTACCTGACATGCCATCTGCTGGATGACATCTCAGAATGATCACGGAATTAATATTTGAGCAACTGCATCAGACAGCAGAGGAAGGCAAGGATATTTACACAAGCAAAAACAACCTATGTAACATTTGGGAAACTTCCTCATAGCCAGTATTTTTGTTTGTTTGTTTACAGTTGAATTAAATCCACCTAAATGAATTAATCCCATAGATTAGTTTGTCAAATTTTGATAACTAACAAGTCTTATTTTTCTAATTGAAAATGTGGTTGAACTACCTTTACTGAAGTGTTTATCCAGTTATTTATTACACATGCTCATTTCTTGTACATGTAAATATATGTCTATCTCCATCTCCCAATTTATCCCCCCTCCATAAATTTGTTTATTACATCTGTGACTCTATTTCTGTTTTGTAAATAAGTTCATTTGTATCATTTTTTTAGGTAGCACATGTAAGTGATTTTATATGTTTATCTTTGTCTGACTTACTTCACTCAGTATGACAATCTTTAGGTCTATCCATGTTTCTACAAATGACATTATCTCATTCCTTTTTATGACTTATATCCCCTTGTAAATATGTACTACATCCTCTTTATGCATTCATCCAATGATGAAGATTTAGCTTACTTCCATGTCCTAGCTATTGTAAATAGTGCTGCAATGAACACTGGGACGCATGTATCTTTTCAAATTATCATTTTCTCCAGATATATGCCCACGAGTATCATTGTTGGATCATATGCTAGCTCTATTTTTAGTTTTTAAGGAGTCTCCATACTGTTCTCCATGTACCAATTTACATTCCTACTGACAGCATAGAGGGAGTCTCTTTTCTCCACACCCTCTCTAGCATTTATTGTTTGAGATTTTTTTGATGCTGATCATTCTCACCCATGTAAGGTGATACATCATTGTAGTTTTGACTTGCATTTCTCTAATAATGAATAATGTTGAGAATGTTTTCATATACTTTTTGGCCATCTCTATGGCTTCTTTGGAGAAATGTCTGTTTATGTCTTCCCATTTTTTTGATTGGGTTGTTCATTCTTTTGGTATTGAGCTGCGTGAGCTTTTTGTGTATTTTGGTAATTAATTCCTTATTGGTCACTTCATTTGCTAATATTTTCTCCCATTCTGTGGATTGTTTTTCATTTGTTTATGGTTTCCTTTTCTGTGCAAAAGCTTTTAAGTTTAATTAGGTCCCATTTGCTTTTTTCTTTTTTTAATTTTCATTACTCTAGGAGATGGATCAAAAAAATTTGCTGTGATTTATGTCAGAGAATGTTCTGCCTATGTCTTCCTACAAGAGTTTTATACTATTTGGGCTTATATTTAGCTCTTTAATCCATTTGAGCTTATGTATGGCATTAGGAAGTGTTCTAATTTCACTCTTTTACATGTAATTATCTAGTTTTCTGTCTGGTTCTGGAAATTTGTTGCTTTGAGAGATAGTTTAGTGAATCTCAATGTTAAATCTTTCATTTATGAATGTCTAAGTTATAAATTTGTTAGAACATTTACACAGGACAGCCTGAATTGTTGGGTGTGTGTTCTGGAGTATAAAAGCAGGACTGTTAAAGTAACTGAAATTATTCTTTTCAATTTGTTTCTAAGGCTTGCCTTCTTCGTGTCATTTTTTCTGTAAAATTCAATCTAGTTGTATATCCTGTAAAGTTAGGTTTGGTGACTACCTCTTGGAAATGTTTGTCCTATATGTATATGTGAATATGAGAAATTTAGTTTTAAGGTCAAATGTTACATAATGACAATGGAGAAATTAATCTAAACCTCATGGGACATCTTATATTATATAATTAAAATTTAAAATATGTAGATTAATATCTTTAAAGCAAGGGGTACAATTTTTGGTCAAGATTATATCCTATTGTAAATTAGGACAGTTTTGATTCTAAAATATTAGTTTAACCTTTTGAAAACTTTGGAATAATAAGGCATGAAAATTTATCTTTTAATGAGAAACCTTGTATAATTTCTTGGTTATTAAATTGTAAAGTAAGTTTCTCTCAGACCAGAGTGGTGTATTGAAAGTACTTCCCAAGGAAGAAAAACAAAACTGATAAGTCTTTTTGCAAGGTCCAGATAAGGGAAATCATTAATCTAACCAGGAAATTTGTATACTATTACCAAAACATATTGATTATTTCATGATGAGGATAGCTGATTAAAATCCATTTATAAATTCAAATGGTCCCTAGAAGAGTGTTCTGTATCTTGCCCTACTTTATAGTTTTCCTGCATTGTAATTATAGATAAGGCAAATACTATTCGTCTTTTGAGTCTCTCAGATAAAAATTTCTCCATCAATAATTTTTAAAGTTTAGAAACTTGATTAACATGACATTGTGGGTGCTTTCTGTAACACAGTCTCAAAGTCTTGATTTAAATGGATTCCAAGTAGCCACTTTGTACAAGTGAAAGTCCATAGAAGTTGATGAAATAAAATTCTGAGAAAAATATTTTAACTCTTTTATAGAGGCAGAAGGTTGTATTGTAATAAATCCTCTGGATTCATAAAAATCAGTTTGAGTAACTGCCTGTGAAGTCTCAATAGCGGTAAAATTAGTAAGGGCTGTTTGTTTTACATAGTAGTCATATAAGGATTCATTTCTACCATTTCAATTGTAGTTTGATTTCAATAAAATGTATCAAATGATAAATACTTGTTTAGAGACATTTTTCATGTACAATATTCCTTAGACTTGAATGTACATATAAATCAACTATATTAAATACTCAAATTCCTAGACTACACTACCAGAGAATCTGATTAGGTATTTGTGAAGTGGCACCTGAATATGTACATTTTAACAAACATTTTTGAACTCCAAATTGAAATTTATAATACTCAGCTCTTTAGGTTGTTAGAAGATTCAAGGGACTGGATCAGACATTTTCATTCACCTGAAAATCATTACTAGATAACTTTTATTTTTTAAAAACTGATTAAGTTTATATTCTTAAACCCTTTCTAAAATATCTCAGTAACATAATAATGAAAAGGTTAAGAGCTTGAAATCTAAAGATACTTCCAACTATAGTAATAATTCTATCTAAACTTGCTACAGTTTGATGTTTTACAAGGTTCTTACCTTCCTTGGGATAATAAAGTTTATATATCTCTAGTAAGACTGGATAATGAAAAAGAGAAAAGTCACAAGTTGCTAAATTCATAAATAAAATGCAAGATGTCACTAGAGTTTAAGATAGTCCACTGAATGTTCAAACTAATTACACTTTATGTAATAAAGAACTTTATCTAGACTATACAAATAACAGGTAAAACCTATTCACAATTTTCAAAACAAATGAAAAAAGAACAAAATTATAAGTGCATTTCACCAGTGGTATCAAAATTGTCAAGAAATATAAGAAATGCTGTTTAAATTCATGTCATAAGAAAAATGCAAATTGTAACCACAATTAGACATTATTCTACACTTAGTAATGACTGAAATTAGAAACTGACAATATAATGATGTAGAGAAATGAGCATTCTCATACACTGATGACAGAAGCATAAAAATGCTATAATCACTTTGGAAAAGTATTTGGCAGGATCTAAAAAATTAAGCACACTCATTCTCTGTAACCCAGGAATTTCTTTCCTAAGGAAAGTATACTACATCAAAAGAAAGTGATTGAATATATGCAAAAGAAAGGTATAAATATGAGTTCAAAATCATCATTCCTGATAGAAAATAATTGGAAACACCCTAAATGTCACCAGCAGTAAGCTAGATGGATAAATATGTGAAGTCTTTACATAATGGGAACTATGATTTATAACAATGTTAATAACAGATGCCTCTACACATTGACAGCACTCCAAACCACCCTACTTTCACCATCTACTGTCTAGTAAGTGCTCAAGTCTAAAATTAGCCCAAGAGGGAAAGGTAGTATTAGGAAGTGGCCCAGGAAACAGATCCTTGGGATTTATTCAAGGATCCCCATACAGAGCACTGGGAAACTGGTCTAGTCCTCTTTAATTTCATCTGGTGGTATCTTCTATTCCACACCAGCACTTCTTAGATACTTTCTGATATCTAAGTAGGTTGCCAATACTTCTCAACATCTCTTTTTTCTCTTCAGCACTTCCATGTGTAGCCTGGTTACGGTACCTGCACACCTCCATGGGACACTGAGACTCTTATATGATAAAAATATACATATTCAACTCAAGGCATTGCCCTTGCATTGCCTCTTACCCTTGCACACTCCATCATCCACTACTTCTGACTTTCCTAAATCAACTTACTTCTCTAAAGCCAAGTTTCTTCTCAGTAAAATGCAGGTGACAAAGTTAGCTGTTTAGATTGTAGGAGAGTAGTTACTTGTGAAAGGCGGGGGTGAAAGAGGACCTGAGGGGCTCTGAAGGGAAGCAGTTACAGTCTGTTTCTTGATCCAGATGCTGGTTACATAGGTCGGCTCACTTTCTGAAAATTTGTATACTCATGATTTATCCTTTTTTTTTTGTGTGTGCATATTATACTTCAAATTAAAAAGTTTTCTTAAAAGACATACTGGCTTTACGATTCTAAAAATATATTTGACTATAAGTCCTACAATAATAAGATGAAGAATATGAAAGTGAGATGCCAAGAATAAGTAATTCTTTAATTCATCTACACAAATAATACTTAAATAGCTGCAAATTGTAAAGCACTGTGTTAGGTATTCACACTGTAGACATAATCCTTGTCCTTAACAATTTTATAATCTTGTTGAAGTGCAAAAATTAGTCAGAACTAATAAATGAATGCAATGAAAGGGCAATGAAAAGGTAATGAAAAGGCTATTGCACTGAAGATAAGATCTATGAGAAATATGGAACTTGTTATGGTATGTAACTAAAATTTTGAGGAACCATAGATTAAGGCACTCACAAATGTGAAATTTGAAAAACCAAGTAGACAATGTTGCTTAATGTTGCCAGACCTCAGTTTGTTTGAAATTATGTTTTCAACCACTCTAGTTTATCCTGCTTTGATACTTGCTTCAATGGAAGGTATCCAGTTCAGCTGTTACCTCTTCATTTATCAGTTTACAATTTACAAGTACAATACTCAAATTCCTTATCAAGAGAAACAAGACAAGGTAATTCAGATATATTTCTATTAGATAAAGTCCAAGCAAAATGAATCTATTTTCTTACTATTTTTCATGGTGGTTGTCTTTGCAAAGGGGAAGGAATACTGATTGTAAAGGGTCAATAGATGCGCTCCCAAAGCACTAGAAATTTTTTTATTGATTGATTTGTGTGGTGGTTACATAAGATTTCACTTTTTCTTTTGAGTTATAAAGGTATAATTATTGTTTTCAGTTTATACAGTTGGATAAATAAGTTTTTAAAGACGTTCATTTGAAAATCACCTAAAAGAAGATCACAGAAATGATGTAACAGTGGACTTTGCAAACCTCATTTGGGAGGAAACAAATAGAAAATAACAAAGGTCACCTCCCTAATCAGTCACACTTAAATGAAAGTCACTTTCATATCATCAATGTATGATATTCTGTGCTTTAATTTTTAACTTTGTAAGATAAAAATGACTCCCTAACTATGAAATTTTTTCAAGAATTCAATGCATTCTAGGTCCCATCTTAAGAGATGAAATTTCAGAAAACACTATATTTCACAGATGTGACAATATGTATACGTAGTTATTTAATATATTTTCTTTTTTTTTCTCTCACAGAAATGACTAATTCTCTAGGATGACAGTACATAAAATTAAGTAGTCTGCATATGCATATTCTTATAGCAACACAAAAGTTCCCAGTTAAGTGGAATCCTTCTGTTTATATATATGAAGCAAAGTAAAATAGCCTCGGATATCTTGCATTTACAATATTGTAAGTTATAGACAGTGAGGAATGGCTGGACTATCCTATATTATAGGACTTCCCTGGTGGCTTAGATGGTAAAGAATCTGCCTGCATGTGGGAGGCCTGGGTTCGATCCCTGGGTCAGGAAGATCTCTTGAGGAGGGCATGGCAAGCCACTCTAGTATTCTAGCCTGGAGAACCCCCATGGACAGAGGAGCCTGGCGGGCTACAGTCCATTGGGTCACAAAGAGCAGGACACAAGTGAGTGGCTAAGCCCAGCAGCACATTCTATATTGGAAGCATAAAGCTGAGAAGATTTGTTGATTGCTTGTATATAGGGCAAAAGAGAAAGGAAATATTCTCACACGTTTGCCTTGAACAACTGGGTGAATGAAATTGTCATACTCTGAAATAGATCAGGTTACAGCATATATGTGCATGTGCTGTGCTGTGTCCGACTCGACTCTGTCCATGGAGATTCCCCAGGCAAGAATCCTGGAGTGGGTTGCCATGTCCCTCTCCGGGGGATCTTCCTGACCCAGGGATCGCATCCAGGCCTCTTGCACCGGAGGTGGATTCTTTACCATTTGAGCCACCAGGGAAGCCCCCAGATACTGGAGTGGGTAGCCTATCCTGTCTCCAGGGGATGTTCCAGACCCAGGAATCAAACGGGGGTCTCCTGCATTGCAGGCAGGTTCTTTACCAGCTGAGCTACCAGGGAAGCCCCATATATGTGCATACATAAATACATATAGTAAAGAATTTGGGGTAGAGTACTTTAAGTTTCAGAAACCCATTAACATAAAAAAAAATAGAATCCCTGAGTTGGCAAGAAAGAGGTCATGGCAAGAAATGTACATTTGAATATTTTCAGTCTCTATGGGCCTCCCTGAGAGCTAAGTTGGTAAAGAATCCACCTGCAATGCAGGAGACTTTGGTTCGATCCCTGGGTTGGGCAGATCCCCTGGAGAAGGGAAACACTACCCACTCTGGTATTCTGGCCTGGAGAATTTCATGGACTGCATAGTCCATGGGGTCTCAAAGAGTTGGACGTCACTGAGCAACTTTCACTTCACTTCACTTCAGTCTGTATGAGGAGATATGGGATGAGGGAGGAGATTGTGTCGGGATACAGAGGAAGATCAAAATCTTAGATCTACCCAGTCTAACTGGGAGGCTGTGGGCATGATATTTGCATCCTATGATCATGGCAAAACCTGTATTCTAGGACTTTTGTAAAGATTGATTAAGACAACCAAGGTATGTCAAGAATAGATTACAACTGGAGATTCAGATTTAAGTGTTTGATAAATATTATTTTAATTAGGATATTAACAACTTGATTAGTTTAAATATGTCCAAAAGTACTTTCCAACATCTCCCCTCAGCAAAAACACCACGAAAGAAAGACAGAGGGCAAAGGAATGAAAAATAAGAAAAAATTAAAACAACATTTTCTAACCATTATTACTTCCTGAAATATCACCTCTAAAATGTAATCAACCAGGACAGCTGGCTAAAGAGTTTTCCAGAGTAACACTCTGAGGATAGGGAAAGCAGATTTGGTGCTTATGTTAGCAGGAAGGAGACATGAGGCCATAGACATTAGAGCACATCATGGGAAGACCACTTTACCTACAAGGACTTAATCACTGGGGACACATATAACCATATGTTAAAACATTTCTAAATTCTTATTTGCACAAATTGTATAATATGTGGGAAAATATGCTTGATATTAGACAATCACTGCAATTACCATTAACTCAATCATCTAAGAAACTAAATCCCTTATACTGGAGGGTAAGGGAATGGCAGATATTTATTAAAAATTTATGTCTAATTTCTATTGCTAAAAGTTTATTATTAAGTATAATATTATCATTGAAAAATATAATAGACATTCAATTAATACTTACTTCTAATGTGTTTGTATTCAGAAATGTATGTAAATTGCATATTATTATAGCAGGTATTCATAATGCTTTTTCCTTACCCTTTCTCTTCATAATTTTCCAACGTCCAAGAATATTATTACATAATCCACTCTTACAACCAGCTGCTGTGTTGTGCAATGAAATATTTGAAGGATAGTTGCATGCCAGATGGAAAACACAGGTAACAGTGCCAAACAATGTATAATAAAGCATATTTCTACTTTCATATTCCAGTGGAATCTAAATTAATATTAATATTAATTATTACCGTTTTTATAAACTCAGAAAAAAATTGGTACATGATTTTGGGAACTGGATTGCTCAGAACAAAAAGTAAAAACACCAAGAAAGGGAATGTCACATACAGCAGACTATAATGTGAAAAAATAAAGGAAACACAGTGGCAAAAGTTTGAAGTAAAATTTCAGTAGATATAAAAAAGCACAGACAGTGTTCTCCTAAGGCAGGTTACTAACATACTAAAAAGACATGTAGGATAGTGAAAATACATTATGAAACTTTGGGTGCAATGAAGAATTTTTAGCAGTCAGCTTTTGTATTGAGAGATTCCCAGGGATTGGCACTGGTGGTAAAGAGCCCACCTGCCAATGCAGGAGATATGAGACCCAGGTTGGATCCCTGGGTTGGAAAGATCCCCTGGAGAAGGGCACGGACAACCTACTCCAGTATTCTTGACTGGAGAATCCCATGGACAGAGGAGCCTGGCAGGCTACAATCCATAGGGTCGCATAGAGTTGGAAAACACTGAAGCGACTTAGCACATGTGTACACACCACACACACACACACCCACACACACACACACCTTTTGCCCTGATCTCTAATTTTCTAAAATCAGATACTCTTATATTTCTTTTTTACTTTTGACATTTCTTATGAGCTAAAGGAAAATGTCCTGGAACCCATATTCTCTAGGTAATTCTGACAGCTGCTGATCTGAAAGTGATGAAAACCATTGGAGACAGTTAGCCATGCTAAAGACTGAGTGCATTTTATGATGTTGGCAACGTATGGATGATCGTGGTTGGCAATCTAAGGAAACACAGCAGCAGAAAATAATTACTGGAAGGGAAAGTCTAAGAACCACACAAGAAAAATGAAACTTTGGCAGATGACTTTGAGGATGAATTCTGTATGCAATGGGTCACTTCTGGAAGAGGAACAGAAGGATTTTCAGAAATGTGGGTTCCTCAATGATGATCTTTTGTCATCCAGAGTAAGTCTTCTATTTTCTGGAGGGTCTTAACCGAGAGACCTAAGGTACTTGAATTTGTATCAGAGGAGAGGCTAATGTCTGGATTGTTTTTTTTTAATTTTAACATTCTTTATCACCTTTTTGAAGGATTTTGTCTTATTTGGTCAAGAGTTATAAAGAAAATTCTGTTGCCTACTAATTTTTTGTTGTTGATGACGTACAGTTGATTTACAGTATTGTGGTAGCTTCAAGTGTACAGCATAGTGATTCAGTTTTATTTTCCTCTGATTGCATTCCTTTATAGGTTATTATAAGATATTATATACAGTCTCCTGTGCTATATAGTAAATTCTTGTTGATTGTCTGTTTTACACATGGTATTTTGTATCTGTTAACCCCATACTTCTAATTTGTTTCTCCCCACACCCCTTTGGTGACGATACTTCTTATTTTTTCTGTCTGTAAGTCTGACTCAGTTTTGTATATTGATTTCATTTGTTTTCTTTTTTAAGACTCCACATATAAGTGACATCATATAGTATTTGTCTTTCTCTGTCTGACTTACTTTGCTAAGCATAAGTTCTCATGGTTCACATTGCTGCAAATGACATTTCATTTTTTATAGTTGATAAACATTCTGTTGGACCACATCTTCTTTGGCCAATCATCTGTTGATGGGCACTTGGGCCATTTCTATTCCTTGGCTATTGTAAATAGTGTTGCTATGAATACTGGGATGTGTATACCTTTTAAAATCAGAGTTTTTGTTTTTTTCCAGATATATAACAAGGATTACTGAATCCTTGTTATATGTTGGCTGGATCATATGTTGGCTTTATTTTCTTTGAGCTTTTTAAGGAAACTTCATACTGTTTTCCATAGTGTTGTTGTCTACTAATTCAGTGACAATGATAGCATCTGTTAATAATACAATGTTAGTAATTAACCCTAGTCTCCATCAATATCCTATGTATCCAATATCTATATTCTCAGAAGTAACCTAAAATATATGTACTTTTGAGTCTCCTATAAATCTTTGAAATTGGGTTATAGAAGATTTGAAAATTTATTATAATCATTCTAAAAGATTTGGATTTAATGTGAATGATAAAAGTATTAAACCATTCACTGTGGCCTTATGGATACCATTGTATTAAGTTCTGAGTAGTTGCTTTAATAAATGGTGTTGAGAAAGCTAGATATCCTTATGCAAATGAATGAAATATTAATAGGACCCATATCTTATACTATACACAAAAATTAACTGGAAATGGATTAAGGACTTAAATGTAAGACCAAAAATCATATAACTTCCTAAGCTTAAGCAGTTTTGATGCCCTGTTGAATGTCGTTATGTGATTATCCTTTAAGCCATCTTTCATCCCCATATTCATACGTTCATTCATATATCAGCGTCTAGAAAATACTTAGTACATTTTGCTGAATGTATGGATGAGGAAATAATAAATGGCTTCACATACAAACTTAATTTTTTCTATATTGTCCCCATTTCTAAATGTTTTCCCCTTCTTAAATCATTCTATTTCTAAGTAATAGTCAAAGAAAACAAAACTCAAAAAATCTTGATCATCCATACAGTTTTACTCATAGTTATGTTTTACAAACATTGGAGCTCTAAATTGGGAACATACTAATGAGGTGTATAAAACCCACAGGACATGCTTTTAGTCCTGGGGAGATGATACTCCTGATTTAAGTCTATTAGGGACTGGTTAGATACATATTATGTTTGTTCTATTCACTTTAATACCTCAAAGAAACAAAATATGACCAGGAACTGCTTTGTTTAATTCTATGTTTAATGAGTATGCAGATTTATTAAGAAATTGATAATTGACAAAACTAGGGATACTGTATATAACTGCTTATGATTTTCTTTACAAAGCATTAGTGGAAATTCCTAAATACTTCTCTCAGTATTGTCTTTTGAAAAATATAAAATATTACATATAAAATATATATGCTTATATATTATACATTTTATGGATCTGTTTAATCATACATTACTTGGCAGAAATTTAAAGCAAAGTAAACTGTTTTTTTGTGGTATCTAAAATTAAAACAACTTACCCAAACATTTTATCAAATTATCAGTATTGTCTTTTGAAAAGTATTATGTAAAAAATATATATGCTTATATATTATACATTTTATGGATCTGTTTAATCATACATTATTTGGCAGAAATTTAAAGCAAAGTAAAATGTTTTTTTGTGGTGTCTAAAATTAAAACAAAACTTACCCAAACATTTTATCAAGTTATTTCCTTTATGACTCTATGAAGCAAACTATAAAGATTGAGAATAAAATATTTCAATTAATAATTATAAAATTTACATGATTTAAATTTCAACTCACATTCATGATAACACTGTAATTTTAACAGTCCATTTCTATTCCAAATCAGAGAAATACTAAGTTACTGTATTATAAATGTAAAATGAAATATAAAGTAACTATATAAAATGAAAATATGGAAGTCAGCACTCCCAAGTGAGATTTTTGAGAATCAAAGTTAACACTAAAATAGAGAGCAGAGAGCAGAGCTGAAACCATGGCCTGTTGTCCTCTTGATCTGGAAGCGGGTAGGAGTTGCCAGAAGTTCTGTTCTTACAGGGAAACCATGAAAAAATGTATAAAAGACTTCCATTCAAACTTTGAAAATGACTAGAGTCGGGCCCATGGATAGAAACTAGAGATCAAGTGTGCAGTTCATAATCTCTCCCCAGCTTTAAAAAGATGGCTTCATACAGCTTATACTGACCTTTTCCCAGAGCTGAAGCTTTTATGAAACTATAGTCTAGGCAGGTGGGAAAAGAAATCACAAACCCTTAACCAGAGAGTGAGCCAGGCCACCTGCTATTTTGAACAACAGATTTTCTACATCCCCAAAATAAGCACACAAAATCATCCCAAACCAAAATTCAAGAACTATATTTTGGACAGGAGGCCACAAGGGAAGAGCTAACTGAAAAATAAAAAAATGCTTAAAGAGATAAAGGTATTCAGAGAGGTAGAGCATAATGGAAAAATGATCAAAATACAATTTCACACAAAGAAATCTAACAGTAAATAGTATAAAAAGATCTCTAAGCATAAGACAGATGTAAAAAAGCAGAATATGTATGCTTCCATATGAATTTCAAATATAAGATTAATCTGAATAGACTTTCAAGTGAGTGTTTTTAGGTTATTCAAAGAAATAGAAGGCAACAGAAATTCTTTCAAAAAGAAAAAAAAAACTGAAAAATATCAATTGACTATCATCAAAAACAATTAAATGTTCCAAGTGTGAATGAGATACTGACAAGTAAGGTGCAGGAGAAAGGAAAGTGAAAGTCGCTCAGTCGTGTCTGACTCTTTGTGACCCCTTGAACTGTAGCCCGCCAGGCTCCTCTGTCCATGGAATTCTCCAGGCCAGAGTACTGGACTGCGTAGCCATTTCCTTCTCCAGAGGATCTTCCCAGCCCAGGGATCGAACCCAGGCCTCCCGCATTGCAGGTGAGTTCTTTGCCATCTGAGTCACCAGGGAAGCCCCATGAGAGAGGAAGGTAAAAGTTAAGCAAATAAAAGTCCAATTAAAAATCTATGAATGACTAGATTAAGGGTTTTTTTAAATGTTTTATAAGAATTTCTATAAAAGAAAACAGAAACTTGGTAACTTAGATCCTAAAACTGAGATACATTTCAGGTGCTAAAGTAAAAAAAAAATAAATACTTACGTAGATAAATGAGAGTAAGAGGAGATAATTCGGGGAATATATATATATATATATATATATAAATACATATATTATATATATTATTATATATATATATATATAAATACATATATTATATATATTATTATATATATATATAAACTGCTGGGCAACCCACTCCAGTATTCTTGCCTGGAGAATTTTATGGACAGAGGAGCCTGGCAGGCTACAGTCCATGGGGTCACAAAGAGTCAGACACAACTGAGCGACTAACATTCAGTGGAGTCAAAATACAGAATATATACAGGGGATGACAGTTGTCTGGATAGCAATTTCTTTAATCAAAACTAAATGGCATTTTTAAAAAAATTCCAATATCTGGGTACCAATGTCTTTACATACATAAAGATTACATTTGGAATACTAATTGCATTCCCCTTTCACCATGATTTAGTCTGTGATCTATGAAGAGGAAACAATAATAATATCCTTTACATGTGATTTAAAAAATTAATTTATGTACATTTAAAACTTATAGAATTGCTAACTTACAAATAGCTGAGAATAGAAGAGAAGCTAAAAGCAAAGGAGAAAAGGAGAGATAACCATTTGAATGCAGAGTTTCACAGAATAGCAAGGAAAGATAAGAAAGCCTTCCTCAGTGATCAATGTAAAGAAATAGAGGAAAACAATAGAATGGGAAAGACTAGAGATCTCTTCAAGAAAATTAGAGATACCAGGGGAACATTTCATGCAAAGAAGGGCACAAGAAAGGATATAAATGGCATGGACCTAAGAGAAGCAGAAGATATTAAGAAGAGGTGGCAAGAATACACAGAAATGTGAACTTACTCAGCCGTGACCAACTCTTTGCGACCCCATGGACTGTAGCCTACCAGGTTCCTCTGACCATGGGATTTTCCAGGCAAGAGTACTGGAGTGGGTTGCCATTTCCTTCTCCAGGAGATCTTCCTGACCCAGGGATTGAACCCGGGTCAATCCCCTGCATTGTAGGCAGACACTTTACCATCTGAGCCACCAGGGAAATCCAAGAATACACAGAAGAACTGTACGAAAAAGATCTTCATGACCCAGAAAACCATGATGGTGTGATCACTCACCTAGAGCCAGACATCCTGGAATGCGATGTCAAGTGGGCCTTAGGAAGCATCACTATGAACAAAGCTAGTGGAGATGATAGAATTCCAGTTGATCTATTTCAAATCCTGAAAGATGATGCTGTGAAAGTGCTGCACTTAAATGCCAGCAAATTTGGAAAACTCAGCAGTGGCCATAGGACTGGAAAAGGCCTGTTTTTATTCCAATCCCAAAGAAGAGCAATGCCAAAGAATGTTCGAACTACTTCACAATTGCACTCATCTCACATGCTAGCAAAGTAATACCCAAATTCTCCAAGGCAGGCTTTAAGAGTACGTGAACCCTAAACTTCCAGATGTTTAAGCTGGATATACAAAAGGCAGAGGAACCAGAGATCAAATTGCCAACATCTGCTGGATCTTGGAAAGAGCAAGCATTCCAGAAAAATATCTGCTTCTGCTTTATTGAATATGCCAAAACTTTTTTGACTATGTGGATCACAACCAACTGTGGAAAATTCTTCAAGACATAGAAATACCAAACCACTTTACCTGCCTCCTGGGAAATCTGTATGCAATTCAATCAGCAACAGTTAGGACCAGACATGGAACAACAGACTGGTTCCAAATCAGGAAAGGAGTACATCACAGCTGTATATTGTCACCCTGCTTATATAACTTATATGCAGAGTACATCATGCAAAATGCCAGACTGGATGAAGCACAGGCTGGAATCAAGATTGCCAGGAAAAATATGAATAACCTCAGATATCCAGATGACACCTCCCTTTTGACAGAAAGTGAAGAACTAAAGAGCCTCTTGATGACAGTGAAAGAGGAGAGTGAAAAAGTTGGCTTAAAATTCAGATTCAGAAAACTAAGATCATGGCATCCACTTCCATCACTTCATGGCAAATAGATGGGGAAACAATGGAAACAGTGGCAGATTTTATTGTCTTGGGCTTCCAAATCACTGCAGATGGTTACTGCAGCCGTGTAATTAAAATACTCTTGATCCTTGGAAGAAAAGCTATGGCCAATCTAGACAGAATATTAAAAAGCAGAGACATTACTTTGCCAACAAAGGTCTGTCTAGTCAAAGCTATGGTTTTTCCAGTAGTCATGTATGGATATGAGGGTTGGTCTATAAAGAAAGCTGAGCGCCAAAGAATTGGTGCTTTTGAACTGTGGTATTGGAGAAGACTCTTGAGTGTCCCTTGGACTACAAGAAGATCCAACCAGTCAATCCTCTGGGAAATCAGTCCTGAATATTCATTGGAAGGACAAATGCTGAAGCTGAAACTCCAATACTTTGCCACCTGATGGAACGAACTGACTCACTGGAAAAGACTCTGATGCTGGGAAAGATTGAAGGCAGGAGGAGAAGGGGACAACAGAGGATTGGATAGTTTGATGACATCACTGACTCAATGGACATGAGTTTGAGCAAGCTCCAGGAGTTGGTGATGGACAGGGAACCCTGGCGTGCTGCAGTCCATGGGGTTGCAAAGAGTCAGACACAACTGAGTGACTGAACTGAACTCATAACTATTAAATATGTTATCAAAAAACAAACTAAAAACAAAATACAATGACAGTAAACATAAAAGTAATGAAGGAAAGTAATTTTCAGCCTAGAATATTGAATTGAATTAAATGATTATTAAGGGAAGCATAAAGAGTCTGTGGGACACAGTTATTCACTCAAAGAAATACAGAATGATGTGATTTCAAAAGAAAAATGCATGCAAACAAAGGTGTGAGATACAATAAACAAAAAACTAAGCTCGGATATTGATAGGAAATGTTGATGGATTTAGTTAATCAATAATATGAAAGAAAAATATTAAATGCTTGGCTAAATGCTATAACCTAAGAAGCTGAAGTTAAAAGTTTAGACAACTCTAACAAACGAATTGGGGGATGACAGACTAGAGATATTGTTTAGTGAATACTGATGCTAAGGGCTAAGGACTTAATCTCATTCTGAGGGACTTATTCTGAAATCAATTCACCGAAGGTCAGACCTCATTATAGTTATAATTCAGTATTGATGTTAAATATATATGGTCATTCAATAAAAGAGTTAAAATATGTGTTGTTTCCAAATACACAGATTAAACTAAGATTGCATATAGAAAAATTTTAACATTAGAATGAATGCTTTCACAGGAAAAGATGAATAAAACTAAGATAAAGGATGTTAAACCTGAATATATTTGTAAGCATTTAGAATTATACTCAATTATATTCAGAATGTTCAAAAATAATTTTGTAGAACTATTAAGGCTATCTACATCTTTTGAGACATAGTTAAAACAAAATGAAAATAAAAGTTTGGAAAAAAAGTTTCATGAAATGGTAACCCAAAGAAAGTAGAATTTTCCACAGAAAAATTATAAAAATATAATTTGAGTATTAAAGAAATGATAGAATAGGTAATTAATGATAAAAGAAGCATTCCACAATAGTGTAAAAATAAATTAATTTTATATACCTAAAACTAGACCTAAAAATATGTAATAAAAAATATCTTAAGTCTAAGGCCACAATCATAGTAAATATTTTATTAAATTAGACCTAAAAATATGTGATAAAAAATCTTAAGCCTAAGGCCACAATCATAGTAGATATTATACTTCCATAAACATGTAAATCATTTAAGTAGTTATACAACAAATTTTATACAAAATTTTATAACTTAAACCTAATATACATACATAGAAAAGGTATTCATTACATTTAAACTGATAAAGGAGACACCAAACTCATTCATTAAAATACATGCAAAAGAAAAACACTAAAATATATGCCTTCAACCTTATGGGAGATAAAACATAACACCAAACTATTTGCTTTCCTCATATTGAAAGGTGGGATCTCATTCATTTCCCTTAAACATGACCTAGTTTTAATGACTTGGTAGACCAATAGAATATTCTCAAGTGATGCTAGAGCTTTACTAGCCTAGTCTTTCAGGACACTAGTCTGCCTGCAATGCAGGAGACCCAGGTTCAATCCCTGGGTCAGAAAGATCCCCTGGAGAAGGGAATGACTCCCCATTCCAGTGTTCTTGCCTGGAGAATTCCACAGACAGAGGAACCCTGTGGGCTATAGTCCATGAGGTCACAAAGAGTCAGATGACTGAGTGACTAACACTTTCACTTTTCAGAACACTAACAGTTTCTATTATTCTTTGGGGTCTTGAATTGCCATGTAGGAAATTCAACAATTCCAAGTATGCCATGCTCTGAAGAAGCCCACAACACATAATGGGCCAGGTATAAAAGCTCCCAGTGAAGTTATGATTTTGTAACTATTCCCACCAAGGCCCTCAAATATGAATATGATTAACCATCTTAGACTTCTGGTTGATTCCATCCATCAGCTGAATACCATCAAATGATGTCAGTTGGCACCTCTTGGAGCAGAAGAATTACTCAGTAGAATGGTCCCCAAATTCTTGATGTACAAAATTTTGAAATATAGAAAGATATTTATTGGTTAATATTGTAGGCTATTTTATTATGCAGCAATAATTAGAACAAGCAGTGTTTTAAAAAGTACAAATCAGATCAGACCATTCTTTTCTACATTTTCAAGAATCAATATTGGAAAATTGATTCATATAGTCTACCACATTAAGAAATTGAAGCAAGAAAAAAATTTTTTTCACTTCAGTAGAATAAAGGAATCAATGAAACACAATGGGTCAATTTAGAGGTAGAACAAATTCATATTTAATCTAACATTTTAGTAAAATGGATTGAATGCAATCTTCTGTAGGAAAAAAAAAAAAAAAACATTTTAACTGTCATTGTCAATATTTTTCACAGTCCAGGGTTTTCAAAATTTAGGTATCCAGGGACTCCTTCTCATAGTTCTCCCTTAAATTTCATGAAATGAAAAATAAATTAATAAATAAGTAAATGCAATTTCAGATTCTGCTTATGCTAAAGGGGCTAAATTTGTTAAATGCTCTAATCATCCTAAGATAAACAGATGGCTTCTATTCAAGCAAAGCAAAGCAGTAATTATACACATCTGTATAATACCAATAAAAGCTAATATATCCAGAAGCTATTGGCTGCCATTTCAGACCACAGTCTCTGAGAATAACATTTGTATAATCATTTAGTCATTTCTCATAAAAGCTATACTGACACCCACATAATTTTTATCATGCCAAACACAAGGGATGTCTTTGATTCATTCCTTCTTAAAAAAAAAAAAAGTGCCATTGACTGTCAATGGGATATCAAGTTTGTTCATCTTACCGTCTCTTTGCCATATTTTTCCTTTTGTATGACATTAGAAATTTGCTTCTGTTTGTAAAGAAAGCTCATGTTTACTTAGTTTTTTGAAGAAACTTGTATATCCCAATCATCAGGGGTATAATAAATATTACACCTCCAAAAATCATTCTAAAAATATTGGCTGCCAACAGAGCTGAATACTGTTCTTTGAATTCTAAACGTTTCTTCTGAATTTTCATACACAACCAGAAATGCCATCACCTCAAGTAGGGTGTTGTGGTTTCAAGTGAAGGAACAGCAGCTCAGCCATCTGGAGAGACACTTTAAAGGTTTTTATTGTCCAATTGGTTTTTCTAGTTCTATATGGCAGCCTGTAGACACCCACATTTTCTGTCTAGAAGTGCAAATGAATGCTTTTATTTCTGGCAGCTCATGTAAAATGCTGCTCTTCAGATAGCCAGACTGAAATGCTTCTGGTTACCAAAATAATTTCATTAGCCCAGTTAGAATGACATGCATAAAATTGAAATTATACCCTGTAAAGTCAATTCTCATTACTAACCTTAGTGAGGCCAATATGTTTTTCTGAAGAGTCTAGCCTAATTTTAGGGACAAATGAAAATACAGATTTGTGAATGTTTGTGGAGACTGTGCTTTTTTTAAAAAATAAAGATAGTTCTAACTTACTAATCTTTAAGGGAAATAGATGGTGACTGTTAACATCTTCAAAAAATGTAGTGTTCACTTCAGTTATTTCTGCCTTCCAAATTTTCACTTTGCACTTCAGTTAAATCTGTGTTGATCATTGTGAGTTAATTGGCGTATACTCAAATAAATATGCATTGTCTAAACTGAAAAGCTAATTTTTACCTATGTCAGCAAAGAAGGTAAAAATAGAGCCTTTATGATTACTATTTTTTAGAGCCGGGAACCTGATGAGCTTTATTTGTTATTTTTATTGGAGTTTAGTTGCTTTACAATGTTATTAGTTTCTGCTGTACACCAAAGGGACTTGGCTATATTGTTTGCTTATATCCCCTGTCTTGGATTTCCTTCCTGTTTAGGTCACCACAGAGCATTGAGTAGAGTTCCCTGTTCTACGCAGTAGATCCTCATTAGTTATCTGTTTTATACATAGCATCAATACTGAATGTATGTCAATCCCAGTTCATCCCACCCCTCGTCTTTCCCCTTGTCACCCATATTTTTATTCTCTCTGTTTGTCTCCACTTCTGCTCTGCAAATAGGATTATCTATAATATTTTTCTAGATTAAACATACATGTGTTAATACAGTTGTTTTTCTGACTTCACTCTGTATGTCAGTCTCTAGGTCCATCCATGTCTCTGCAAATGGCACATTTGATTCTTTTTATGGCTGAATAATATTCCATTGTATATATGTACTGCATCTTCTCTTCATTTCTCTGTTGATGGACACTTACCCACTTAGGACAATGGAATTCAACAAGTATTGATGACCATATATTTTATATAGCATTTTAAAGTTTCCGATAGAAATATTGGTAGGAGGTACAGGCTAGAAAATATATAATCCATTTCTTCTTAACAAATTACAATTCCTTGAAAAGTCTTATGGATAAGCAGACATCAATTAAAATAATACAAGGAGCTCAGATATATAGGATATAAAGTAAGGGCAACAAGAATGCAGAAAATAAAGGATTAATGGGTGGTTGAATGGATAAATGTTAATTAACTTAAAAGATGAATAGGATATGAATGGGATTTGGGTTAGTTATTACATGAGTAAGTGATATGGTTGTGAGTATTGGAGCATATAGTGATGAATTTGACATTTTCTGAGTGGTAAATAGTTAAAATGCTCAGGTAGGGATATGAGTGACTATGAAATGATGAATTGAAACTATATTGACATTTAGGAGAGAGGGAAATTTGAATAAAATATATAATTGCTAAAGTCTATAGATGTTTGGCAGAATAGGACATCTAAAGGATGAAACAGATTAATGTTATACAGAGATTACAAATTTATACTTATAAATGTAGTTCCCTAGAGTTATAATGAATATATATCATACAATATATTCTTTAATTTGTTCTTTGTAATGAGTATTTGTTCTGGAAAGCAGGAGCATCTTTGCAGATTTTTTTTCCAAGTTAAACATCATAACCATGGTTATCTAATTCCTACGTAACATAACTGTAGTCAAAAAGAAAATGTGTTATCATTTGGGAAAAATGATTTCCAGTTTAAAGTCTTCGAGAACATCTTTCACATGTGCAACATAGCATCTCCCCTTTACCATGAATTTGGTTCATGAGGTTGTCCCATGCAGACAGTACGGTATCATGGAAAGACACTAGAGACACAATAAATCACTAGCCACTTAATCCCTTCTGCAACATGCTGACAGGTGATAATCCAACAGTAAAAAACCTGCAAATTCATAATGTAGCACATTTAATTTTGAAAAAATTCTAATTGTGAGAAAATACTCCTTTAACGTGATGGCATATCTGATTCTCTGGTGTTACTGCTCTTTGGTTGATGGTACAGCATATGGATATATTGAATTCCTCTGGCACAAGTTTACCCAAAAAAATGCATAATGATACCGTGGGTATGTGTGGTGATGGTGGTGTTGTTTTTAAGAAAATCCTCTTATGGAGACTCATAATGAAATACACATGGATTAAATAATATTCTTGGATTTGCTTCAAAATATTTAAGAACAGGAGCACTGGATGAGGGTCGAAGAAATATAATTGGCAGTAAGATTGTGGTTACAGCTAGGTAATGGGTACATGGGGATTCACTATACAAATTTTTCTGCTTATACATAGATTTTATAATAAAAAAATTAAACAAGCAAAATGATACATCACCACTTTCCCATCTCAGCTTCATATTTTCCTTAGACTTCAATATTAGAGGAAATGCCAAATTTCCTTCATATGAAATATCTTTGGAATGCAGAAATGTTATTGACTGAATATTACAAGAAGTTTACCTGCTTCATCAAACTTAATTGCTCACACAAGAAAACTATTTCTTTTTAAATACTGACTGAACTCCCCCCCAAAAAAATAAAGGAAGGCTTCTGCAGACAAAAGTGAAATGAAAATTACTGTTAAGTGTGAGCAAGTCCTTATCTACCCTGAGGAATTCATTGATTCTAAAACTGCAAATCATGGATTTTTGTATTCGTGTGGGGATGATATGAAAGGAATCCCACCTTATCAAAGGAGAAGTAGGAAGCAAGACTTTTCCATGGAGCCAGAACCTTGTAGAGTCTCACTACCTGTGAAACTATAGGCTGGAAAAAAAGAAAAAAAAAAAAAATGCCATCCTTATACTAAGCCAAAATGTTAAGTTCTAAGTAGGAGAAAATCATTCTGCCTCGTGGTTGGTAAATTTATGCTCTCAAATGATGTATTAGCTCTATACATTTGAATTTCTACTACATGCTTTATCCAACATATGCTGATATCAGATATAAATTTAAAGTGATCCTTGATTGGTAGAACTTAAGAGTGCTCTCTGAAACAAATACAAATGCTACCTAGAATAATTCACCTTAAATCCAGTCACCTTGGAAGTCCTAAAGACAAAATTAAACCCTAGGATCTTCAGATATAAAAATTATTGAATGCTTAATTATAAACTACCTGTATTTAAAATATAAAGGAAAAATAAAAGTATTATCCAGAAATAATATAAGTATGCTTGTCTATAATAATATGAATAAAATGAGTTTCTAAATGGGGGAGAAAAATAAATATTTCTTACATAATCATGCCAAATAGTACGTTTGTTCTCCCCTTTACATGAAACCTAATTCCAAAACCCTCTTCCTCCTTGAGGATGGGCTAAATTAATGACATACTTTCAGTAAAAGAGTGGAGAGTGGGAAAAGATTAGCAACTTTGCAGTGGAGAAATTTGGCAAATGCTACCGTAGTTAAGTGACTAAAGTCTATATGAATATTGTGTGATATCATATACATCCAATATGGGTAAAAAAAACAAGCCATCTCTTTCCAAAAATCTATACCTCAGTATAATCATGAGAAAAACAATAAAAAAACAAGTATTGAGAAATATTTTACATGTACCCAGTCAGTATTCCTCAGCCTGAGGAACTTTCATAGACAAGGGGAGAGTAGAGAAATATGAGAAATGTAAGATGATACTCTGGATTAGATCTTGAAGCAAGAAGAGTGTACTAATGGAAAAATTGGCAAAATCCAGAAAAATGTATAATACAGTAATGTATCAATGTCAGTTTGTCAAAATACCATTTAAGATATGAACAATCACTTGATAGAATAAGGGCTAAGTGGAGAAATATAAATAACCTCAGATATGCAGATGACACCAACCTTATGGCAGAAAGCGAAGAAATAAAAGAGCCTCTTGATGAAAGCGAAAGAGCAGAGCAGAAAATGTTGGCTTAAAGCTCAACATTCAGAAAACTAAGATCATGGCATCCAGTCCCATCAATTCATGGCAAATAGAAGGGAAAACAATGGAAACAGTGACAGCCTTTATTTGGCTCCAAAATCACTGCAGATGGTGACAGCAGCCGTGAAATTAAAAGACACTTGCTCCTTGGAAGAAACACTATGACCAACCTAGACAGCATATTAAAAAGCAGAGACATTACTTTACCAGTAAAGGCCCGTCTAGTCAAAGCTATGGTTTTTCCAGTAGTCGTGTATGGATGTGAGAGTTGGACTATAAAGAAAGCTGATGCCGAAGAATTGGTGCTTTTGAACTGTGGTGATGGAGAAGACTCTTGAGAGTCCCTTGGACTGCAAGGAGATCCAACCAGTCCATCCTAAAGGAAATCAGTCCTGAATATTCATTGGAAGGACTAATGCTGAAACTGAAACTCCAGTACTTTGGTCACCTGATGCAAAGAACTGACTCATTGGAAAAGACTCTGATGTTGGGAAAGACTGAAGGCAGGAGGATAAAGGGACTACAGAGGATGAGATGGTTGGATGGCATCACCAACTTGATGGACATGAGTTTGAGTAGGCTCCGGGAGTTGGTGATGAACAGGGAAGCCTGGTGTGCTGCAGTCCATGGGGTTGCAAAGAGTCTAACACAACTGAGTGAGTGAACTGAACTGGGAACTCTGTTTCACCTTTGCAACTTTTCTGTAAATCTAAGTTCATTTCACAATAAAAAAATTTGTTTTAAAAAATTGAATCCTGATAACATGTTAAAAATGGCAAAAGTTTAATATATAATAAACATAAATTACATCATGAGACTAAGAAAAAAAACTCAGTTGTAAGAGACAAAAGTTATAAGCAGTAATACACAGAAAGTGACACTTCAAATGTTTATAGAGCAAATTTAAGATATTCAACCTCATTAGTAATCATAGAATTGAAAATTCAGTTATATTTTCATGCCTATCATAATGACCAAGAGCACAGTATCAAGGTTGGTGAGACTGTGAAACAGTATTCATATTCATCTGTGGTCAGAGTATAAAGTATAAAGATAAATTAGGAGATTACTGGGCAGTTGATTGCTGGTAATATAAAAATTTGGACTTCCCTGGTGGCTCAGACGGTAAAGTGTCTGCCTATGATGTGGGAGACCTGGGCTCAATCCCTGGGTCGGGAAGATCTCCTGGAGAAGGAAATGGCAACCCACTCCAGTATTCTTGCCTGGAAAATCCCATGGACAGAGGAACCTGGTAGGCTACAGTCCATGGGGTCGCAAAGAATCAGACACGACTGAGCGAATGCTGGTAAAAATTTTTAAATATGTATAATCTATGTACCAGTTATTCTGTTCCTAGTGTGTATACTAGATAAAATCAAAAGTACACAGGATACATATATGGGAGTTTTCATAGCATCACTTGAAATAGAAAAAAAAGTGGGAGGTATGGTCTCTATATCTATTGACAGAGAATAACAAGTCACATTCATGTGTGTTCATATAATGAGACACTGCACAGAAGCAAATATGAATGAAATTGCACAACATATTAATGTTGGTGAACTTTATGAATAGTTTTTCTTGGAAAAAGTAAGTTGCAGAGTACATGTAAGTTCAACTTCTCTAAAGTTTTAAAACATACAAAGTCATACAAAGTAATATCACAGTATCCTTGTAACTTACAAAGTTGCAGAAAATGAACCAGAATAATACACATAAAATGCAGGATAAAAGAAGTTTCTCTGAAGAGAATAAAGGAAGTAGATTGGGGAGGAAAATTCAGTAGAGTTGATAATGTTAAGCTAGGTGATGGATGTACAGGCGTATGTTGTTTTATTTCTTAACATTTTGCATATGCGTTTCCAATACCTCAGTTGGTAAAGAATCCGCCAGCAATGCGGGAGATGTGGGTTCAATCCCTGGGTTTGGAAGATTCCCTGGAGACGGGAAAGGCTACCCACTCCAATATTCTGGCCTGGAGCATTCCATGGACAGTCCATGGGGTCTCAAAGAGTTGGACATGGCTAAGCGATTTTCACTTTTTGATGTTTTAGAACTACATTTTAATTGTATATATTAGATATATCAATCTAGCTCCTTCTCTCTTAACAGGATTTTGTTTAATATATTTCTTAAAACATTTTACAAGAACCTCTTATTACCATACTAGTTTTAAAAGCATAAAGTCTAATATATTAATTTATCTGTATACATTGATTGATTAAGGTTATTAAAAGTGCAATAGTCTTTCTTTCGTTCATATTGTGTGTTATTATCTTGTCATCAAAAAATCTTAAACCTTTTCCTTGTTTGTTGGTGAGGATTGCTGTCACTATTGCTTTTATTGTTGATTTGAATACATGCTAGAAATTAAAATAAACATGGGCCTTGAGGAGTGAAGAACAATGCTGTGCTTAGTACTGTGTCCCCTGGGAATTGCCAGGGGTTGTCCCTCAACAGTCCTTTCATTATCCTACTTGTATGTTCAGGAATTTATTGTGGTTCAAGATATGACCTTCATATTTGTAGGGTCAGTAAACTGTATAATTACATTCAGAATGGATTCATCATTCACTTGTGACATAATTTAATCAAGCTCTTAAAACTGATCTATAAAGCCAGAACAACAGTTTACCTATTCAAAATAAAATTAGAACTCTTAAATTAAAAGAAGGGATTGAAGGGATCAAGGACTCAGTGTTAGCAGCTTATCTTCTACCCCTAGGCAAACCCATAATGGAAAACAAGAGCAGAATCAGAAAGTTGTTTCAAGAGCATTTTATAAGGATAAGCACAGTTAGATGAATCAGATATTTATTGGTATCAATATAACAACAATTACTATGTTCATCCAAAATATTAATAATTATCACCTTGCTGATGGAACATGAATATTCAAAACCCGTTGACTAAGATTCTTTCTCCCCTGACCAGGGTAAGAATGACAACCACCAATGTTTGCCTCTGGGACTAAAATTTTTCTTACAATCTCATGATAAATGTTTCACATTTTTGATTGACAAATTCTTTTTAGACACAAGATAATGCATTCAGCCAAATTACAAGTAGGTCTTCATGAAGCTTAAGACATTGTCTGCCTTTGAGGTGACTTTGTATAAATCTGCTTTGATACATTGTGTTGATTTTCAGATGTAATTCTCATAGGACATCTGATATCCTTTGTTTTATTTGCATCTGATGTCTGTCATCCAACGTAATAGCTATCACTTCAAGTTTTGTGTTGTCTGCAGTTTTAATCATCCAAGCCATTGATAAAAATGTGAAACAGAGCAGGGGCAAAAACCTCTGTTTCATACTAGCAGAATCTATCTTCTCTCTTGACATATTTTTCAGTAATTACAGATTTTTTTGAACATGATCAACCATTGACAATTCCGCCCAAATGCCCTGCTTTCCAACAAAATGTCTTCTTGCTTCTAAGGACATTACATGGGAGCTTGTGAAATACATTCACCAGGCAGATGTACTGAATCTACTAAGTCACTCAAACTAATAATTGTTCAGTAAACTTCAATGAAGGAATATATAGTTAATCTCAAGTGATCTAGTCTTTGTGTCCATGTAGCAAGCAGAAACCTGGGCATTATTTGAGACTCCATGGTCTCTCCTCTTGTCTGGTTTTCACTCTGCTGCCAAATCTGGGTTTCAGCCATTCCATCCACTTCTGCTGTCTACATTTGTGCATATAACTGTCTACTCAGTTTTCATAAAAACCTGTCAAACAGATGTTGTAGACTAATTGTGTTCCCTCAAAATTCACAGGCTGAAGCCACTATCCTCAGTGTCACTATATTTGAAGACAGGGCCTTTAAGGAGGTTAAATTTGAATGAGGCCTTCAGGGCCCATCCCTAATCTTAATCCCACAGGACTGATATCGTTGTAAAAGGTAGAGACACTTGGAGAATATTTCATATGCACAGAGAAAAGGCCATGTGAGGATAAAGCAAGAATGTAGCCATATACTAACTAGCCAAGGAGAAAGATCTCTAGAGAGACCCAGCCTGCCCATACCCTGATCTTAGACTTCCAGCCTCCAGATTTTTGTGAAAATAAATGCTAGTTGTTTTAGCTGTCCAGCATGTACTATTTTTTATGGCAGCTCTTAAAGTGAAAGTGAAAGTTGATCAGTCTTGTCCCACTCTTTGCAACACACATGGACTATACAGTCCTTGGAATTCTCCAGGCCAGAATACTGGAGTGGATAGCCTTTTCCTTCTCCAGGGATCTTCCCAACCCAGGAATCGAACCCAGGTCTCCAGCATTGCAGGCGGATTCTTTTCCAGGAGCCCACCAGGGAAGCCTCAAAGGCAGCTTTAGTTCACTAGTATAATAGGACTCTTATAGACTAACTTGTATAAAGCCATCACCTGTAAAAATCATATCTTCTTGGTAAATTAATAATCACCCATCAACTCAGGGTTTTTCTTTCCACAAAATACTTGTTTATGTCAATGGCATATTTTCATACTTATCCTGAATAGTGTATCTTGTTTTCCATTTTTGATTGAGACCAATTAGGTATATTATCATCAGTGTGCTCTTTGAATGCCTGCTTATTTTAGATAAATGTCTTGTTTCTTCTTCATTAAAAAGAATTCTTTGTATTGATATATAATAATTACTTTTTAAACTGCATAAACCACCTCAAATTATAAATCCCTTCATAATTATTCAAGCAAAAATAATATCCCTCTTTATTAAATGGTGATATTATTTTATTGCTCTTGTAATCATGGCAACCTTAAATATAATTATTATAGTATATTTATTTTAAGTGTTCTTCTTTCCTGCCTTACTAGATTATAAATTCCTTGAGCAAAGAGAGTTGACCTTACTTATTTTTCTTTTTCTTTCAGTGGTTATCATAATTTTTTTAACTGACAGAAAAATCACTGTGTTAAATTGAATAAACTTAAATATATTTTGTGTTTTTATTAAGCCATCCTATTAGTTAATATTTTCTAATAATGTTAAGTAATGTTTTCTATTTTTTATCCCATTTTTACTGAGATAAAATAAGTATATACCACTGCAGAAGTTAGAAGTACAGCATAATGTTTTGATATACATACATCAAGGAAGGATTACCACAAGGTTAGTGAATAACCATCATCTTATAAATATACAAAATTAAAGAAATAGAAAAATTTTTTTCCTCTGAGAACACTTGAAATTTGCTCTCTTAACTTTCATATATAACCTACAACAGTGTTAATTATATTTATCATATTGAATGTTGTATCTCTGGTATTGTTTATGTTTTAATTGGAAGTTTTTATGCTTTGACTACCTTCATTCAATTCCCTTTCCCCAGCCCCTGCCTCTGATAACCACAAATCTGATTAATTTTCTTTGAGTTTGTTTGTATTTGAAGTATAATTGACCTACAACACTATGTTAATTCTTGGTACACAAGCTAGTGATTCAGTATTTGTGTACATTTCAAAATGACCCTATAGTAAGTCTAGTTACCATCTGTCATCATACAAAGATACTGTATAATTATTAACTATATTTTCCACACTGAACTTTTCACACCTGTGACTCATTTATTTTGTATCTGATAATTTATGGTTCTTTGTCTCTCTCACTTCTTTCCTTCCCCCACTCTCTGGCAACTACCTGCTCATTCTCTGTATCTATGATTTTATTTCTGATTTGATGTGCCTGCTCATTTCTTTTATTTTTAAATTGCACTCATAAGTGATATCATACAGTCTTTGTCTTTCTCTGTCTGACTTATTTCACTTAGCATATTACATTCTAGATCCATCTATGTCGTCACAAGCGGCACTATTTCGTTCTTTTTCGTGGCAAGATAATAGTCCATTGTGTATTTATACTACATCTTCTTTATCCATTTATCTCCTAATGGACAGTTAGGATACTTCCATTTGTTGGCTATTGTGAGTAATGCTACAATGAAGATGGGCTGCATATTTCTGCTCTAATTAGTTTTTTTTGCTTTCTTTGGATAAATACCCTGCAGTGGAATTGCTGGATCCTATGCTGGTTGAAGATCCCCTGGAGAAGGAAATGGCAACCCACTCCAGTACTCTTGCCTGGAAAATCCCATGGACAGAGGAGCCTGGTAAGCTACAGTCCATGGGGTCACAAAGAGTCCAACATGACTGAGCGACTTGAAAAAACAAACACAACAACGGTAGTTCTATTTTTAATTTTTTGAGGATCTCCATAGTGTTTTCCATCATGACTTCCCTCTAAGAGTTTACAAGGGTTCCCTTTTCTCCACACCCTCACTAATAATTGCTATTTGTTGTCTTTGGGATAATAGCCAATCCGACAGATGTGAAGTGATATCTCAGTGTGGTGTTGACTTGCATTTCCCTGATGATTAGTGATGTTGAGCATCTTTTCATATGTCTGTTGGCATTGGTATGTTATCTTTGGAAAAAAATGTCTGTTCTGTCCCTCTATCAATTTTTTAATCAAATCATGTGTTTTTGGGTTTTTTGATATTGAGTTGCATAAGTTCTATGTGTATTTTGGATATTAACCCCTTATCAGATATATAGTTTATGAATATCTTCTCCCATTCAGTAGGCAGCCTTTTTATTGATAGTTTCCTTAGCTGTGCAGAAGTTTTTTTAGCTTGGTGTAGTCACATTTGTTTATTTTTGCTTTTGTTTTCCTTGCCTGAGGAGACATATCAAAGAACTTTATTTTCTAAAATGAATATTAAAAAGTGAACTGCCTATGTTTTCTTCTAGAAGTTTTATGGTGTCAGGTTTTCTAAAATTTCTGCTTACTTAAAAAAATAGCAGTTACAGGGATGGAAATAATTTTCTATGGGAAGAAAATCTTTGGTGAATGAAGTTAGCATAGTAAATTCAAGTCAAGTATTACATCAAATACAGTGAAATTGTCTTGTTAGTAAAAGGAATAATTGTGGCAGGAAAATATTTTGAAATATTAATCACAGTTTTCTTCGGTAGTTTCTCATACCCTGTGTCAATCCCACATTCATTCATCTGTTTCTTATTGACTAATTTATGATCATTTCTTTATTGTTTCCTATAGTCTTATTCTTTGAGGGTTACCTTGTTCTTTATGTGGCTTCTTGACTCAGTCAGCTATCATTAAACTTTTATTCAAGGACTGTAATCTCTTGTGAGCCAAAATGTACAAGAGTGCAATACAATAGTAACACTGGAGATGCAAGAACAACCAAAGAGCAGAAGATCAGAAGGCATTAAATCAGAATGAGCTGGATCCACTTTTTTTTTCTTTTTATCTTTTTTAATGGAAGGATAATTGCTTTACAGAATTTTGCTATTTTCTGCCAAACCTCAGCATGAATCAGCCATAGGTATACATGTATCCCCTCCCATTTGAACCTCCCTCCCATCTCCCTCCCCATCCCACTCCTCTAGGTTGATTCAGAGCCTTTGATTGAGTTTCCAGAGTCATACTGCAAATTCCCATTGCCTATGTATTTTACATATGGTAATGTAAGTTTCCATGTTACTCTTTCAATACATCTCACATCTCACCACCTCCTCCCCTTTCCCCATGTCCATAAGTGTATTCTCTATGTCTGTTTCTCCACTGCTGTCCTGTAAATAAATGCTTCAGTACCATGGATCCAGTTTTAATACCAATGTCACAGCAACATAATATCCAACTGCTTGATGTATAGAAGCAGAGTATACTCTTCAGATAATTCATGGTAGCAATAGTAGATTTCCTGTTATGAGGAGTAAGTAGTTAGCAAATAAAAACAAAAGTAGGAGAGAACCAGCCATATTTACTTAGAACCAATTCAAGGGAATCAGGTCATACTAGTTAATCACGTACTAACAGGAATATGTGGCATTACTTTAGTCAGATAGTTGGGGTGTCTGATTAAAAATTTTAGTTGCAATAAAAAGTAGCATTTCATTTACTGTCACTTGTAAATGAAAAATCTCTTTATTCTTTATAATAGGTGCATAAAAATAAGAGCTATAATGATATAACAGGCAACTTTTAAAATTTTAAACCAAAAGCATATATCAAACAAATTTCCACCATTCTGTTAAAGTACATACCCTAATTTTTCTTTATTCCCTACAATGGTTATTTATGTATGTATTTGATTTAATAAAATTATATTTAGAACATAGATAAAATTATATATGTTTTCCTTTAAAGTAAAAGGATAAAATGTTCCACATGTTATGACATCATATTAGAGAGATTTTTGAAGACTTGGTACTTAAGAAAAGTTACTATCACAATGAGAATAATAATTTTAAAAAAAGAAAAATTAGTTCTAGACAAGGAATTTCCAAATATCAAAACAAGTTTAAATGAAATAATTCCAAGCAAAGATTATCAATTTAAGACAGAAGTGCCAATGTCAGGTAATGATAATACTAATCATCCAAGTTGGAAATACCTAGTAAAAATGTAGAGCAATTAATCTAGACAATTTCTCAAATACAAATTTTCTTTGTCAGGGAGGGGTTATATGTATATCTATGGCTAATTCATGTTGAGATTTGACAGAAAACAGCAAAATTCTGTAAAGCAATTATCCTTCTGTAAAAAATAAATTAAAAAAAAATAAAGTGTACATCACAAATTGTATACTTACTTTCAGTTGTTTGGAATCTAACTCAGTGTACTTCCCAGGTGGAGGTAGTGATAAAGAACCTGCCTGCCAATGCAGGAGATGTAAGAGACATGGGTTTGATCCCTTGGTTGGGAAGATCCCCTAGAGGAGGGCATGGCAACCCACTCCAGTATTCTTTCCTGGAGAATCCCATGGACAGAGGAGCCTGGTGGGCCACAGTTCATGGGGTCGCAAAGAGTCTGATACAGCTGAAGCAACAGCACCATACACAATCTTATTTGTTATTTGTACATGCTATTATTATTTTGTAAATATACTACATATAGGAAATATGCATTCTGAAATTTTTAATCAAGACTGCCAGCAATGACAGTATAATTTAAATGATACCTTTCTGTATTTGGACCCCCCAAAAATTAATTATGCATTTATTCAGTTATGAATTTACATTGAGAACATAATTACGACTCTTTGCGACCCCATGGACTGTTACTTGCCAGGCTCCCCTGTCCATGGAATTCTGCAGGCAAAAATAGTGGAGTGGATAGCCTATCCCTTCTCCATGGGATCTTCCCAACCCAGGGATAGAACCCAGGTCTCTTGCATTGCAGGGGGATTCTTTACTGTCTGAACTACCAGGGAAGCCTATATATATATATATATATATATATATATATATATATATATGTATGTATGTATGTATGTATTTACAGAGTAGGCACAAGCTTTACTTGAGTGTAACTCAGGTCAGTGTATCTATTAACAGCTAATACATAAAATTGCAGCCAGTTATCATAGAACTAATATTATACTAGATTTAATTCAGAATTCTGTTCTTTATTACATTATAACTTTGGTTTCTTGATTCATCAGACATTAACTATAAGAAGTGCATTTAGTTGTTTCAGGACTGCCAGATATTGTTCAGAGTTCAAAGAAAAAAAGTAATTTGTTGAGATATCCGACAGCACACATCGCTGATTTTGAGGAGTTGGGCAGTTCTAAACAATAACATTGACTCAAAATTTAAACTAGGTAATCCTGAGATTTGTTATCAAATCCAGCTTAAATGGGGTGATTCAAATAGAACAGAACACTGGACATAGAGGAGACCAAAGAACATATGTATTTGTGTGTATTTTAAATTCCAAGTCTGAAAGCTAAAAGAGAATTCAAATAACATGTAGTGAAAATTACTGTAATTTAAACATTGATGCATTTTTTTTTTTTTACTTACCAAAGGTTTCAAAATATAAGAAGTCCAGTTTGATTCCTTAGAATTAGGTGTTCTTTCATGTTACTTCACTTCTGCTCAGATTTAACCCTAACATGGTTCATTATTTTCATGACAGATGTACTGACAATTCATTAATAATCAGCTTTAAAACATAAATTTTCTCAACTCAGTGCAATTGTTAAATATTAAATATGCCAAATTGAAATCATCCCACTCCAAGAAGTATGTCTAATACAAAAAATCTTCTCTGTTTTACCTCTTAAAGTTTAAAGATCCCTGTATAGCCTAAACAACACAGGAACCTTGCTTATATCCTAATACTATATTCAGAAAAAGCTTCTTTTGTTTTATTTGCATGCTGGGTGATTTGGCCTGTATTGAAAAACAGTTCAGAAAATCTCAGATGAGGATAATGTCTGTTGACAATAACTGATGCTGGCTTCCATGGAAATGCTAATTTGGTAGCAGTCACTGTCAATCAGGGGCCCTGAGTTATTGTTCCAGCATTTCTAGATTCAGTGCGTGATGGCTGACAAAAGTCCCCACTATAGCAGGTAGGCTGTTTTAAAAGAAGAAGGAAGGGTTGTTAACTCAAACTAAGGTAAACAAATTCCAAGCAGGAAAAAATCATAAATTGCTTAAAATGATTTGAACAAAGAAAGGCATTCAAAAATCCTTCCTGTCTCATTTTCTTAAAAGAGTGGCACATAGGTTGAACAGATTCAGCCTATCATACAGTGTATAATAAACTGATTCTTTCTAGTTTGTCTATTTATGTATTATAGTTATGAAATTAAAGAGTGATTATATAGCTATGAAATAACATGTGTTTTACTATGTATTTTATTTCATTTTTTAATAATTAAACATTATTTTTTGAAATTACTTTGCTTTATATTCTATTGTAAGAAATTCCAAAAATTATCTCATTTATATTTTGTTGCTTCCCTTAGTAATGACAACCTACAGACTATGGTACAATATCCCACACAGGATATTCAACTTGGTTTATTCCACTGATCTTGCTCAGTTTTCCCAGTTTAGTTCAGTTGCTTTTACAATTTTCTATTTACCACTGCTTTTGGCATTGTGATTTGTTGTACTTCCCTTCATATCTCTTATGATTGTGGTTTGCTAGCCTCATGGATCTTTGAATTCTTTGGTTTTTACAACTTTAAAAAAATCTTTGGCCATGATTTAAGTATATTTTTATCTTTTCGTTTCTTTTGAGGGCTCCAATTATGCACATAGTTGGAACTTCTTTACATTGTCCCACTGCTCACTAATTCTTTGTTCATTTTGTTAATCTCTTTGCTTTATTTCATTTTGAATATTTTCCATAACTATGCATTTAAGTTCAATTATCTTTTCTTTTGTAACATCTAATCTTTTAATCCCATCTAGTGTATTTTTCACCTTTAGACCTTATAATTTTTATCTTTAGAAGTTGTAGACATAATTTTTATCTTTTGAACCTCTTACCATTTTAATATATAGAATACAGGTAAAATAACCATCTAAAAATTCCTGTCTCCTATTTCTAACACCTATGTCATTTTGGGTTGAGTTTCAATTGATTAAATTCTGTTAATATTATTATGGGTCACAAGTGCTGTCTTTGCTCTTTGAATGCCTGCTAGCTTCTTACTGGATGCTAGAAACTGTTAAATTTACCATGTTGGAAGCTGGATAGTTTTGTATGTTTAGAATTATTCCTGAAACTTCTTGTCTGGCATAGCGAGGTTACTTGGAATCAGCTTGATCCTCTCAAGTCTTGCTTCAAGATTTTTTTAGGCAGGACCAGAACAGTGCCACCAGAGGCAGGACCCTTCTGTGTATTCTCCCCAGTGAATCAAGAAATGTTCAATCTGCTTAGAATATGCACTACCCTGGCATCAGGCACTACTACCTTTAACCTTCAAGGGTGTTTCCTCCCCAGTCCCAGGTAATTACACTCATGCCTGGCCTGATGAATGCTCTGGTGAATCCTTGGGCAATTCCATCTGTGGATCTCAAGACTTCCCATTACAGGATCTCTCATCTCTCTGGTAATGAACTTTTTCTCCCTGGTCTCTTGGTTTTGTCTCTTTACCTCGTGGAGCCCGTGGGGTCCTAACTGAAATCTCAATTCCTGCACTGCCTTCTGAAAACTCTCTCAAGATCAAAAGTTGGAGAAAGCCTAGTACCCATCTCATTTCTTTCCCATCACTTGGGCATCATTGTCTCTGTCTTTCATTTGGTATCTTGAAATTGGAGGTAAAACAGAACAAATGTTGAAAGTCCCCATAGAGAACAAATGTTGTAGTCATTTTGAGTTCCATCTAAGATAGATATACATCAACATTTTGTTACACCCTAGTAGTATTCTAGGACTTCCTGGGCTTTCCACATGGCACTAATTGTCAAGAACCATGCCCCCCCCCCCCCCAATCCCCACTCCACCTCGCCCCTGCCAATGCAGGAGACAAAAGAGACTCAGGTTGTATCCTTGGGTCAGAAAAATCCCCTGCAGGAGGAAATGGCAACCACTCCAGTGCTCTTGCCTGGAGAATTCCATGGACAGAGGAGCCTGGCAAGCTACAGTCCATAGGGTCACAAAGAGTCAGACATGACTGAGACACGAGTAGTATTCTATCCTGTGGACAAATCATATATCATTTATTTACTTACTAGTTGGGTGAGATTGGGATACAAATCCATAAACCAGTCACCAGGGCTTTAATTCTAAGCTGTATGATTCAGGTCTTCTAGAGATTGAAGATCCTCTAGTGAGAGCATAAACATAATATGGGTTTATTACATAAGGCAGAAAAAGGTCCTGTTCTCATTCTCATCCTGTAGAAACTCTTAATTCTATGGAAATGCTATGTGGAATCTTTTCAAACTGCTTCACATTTACATCTCTCTCACTAGCTTCTGAAAGCCTGTGATTATAAGAACTGGTAAGCAACTTCTCTCTGCCTATATTAATTCAGATTATTAAAGACAGGCATTAGCATGGTGAATGGTTATACTAGATTGTAGAAAACAACTGCATAAATTCAGTGGTAAGGATCTATATCCATTAGTTTACTCCCAAATTAGTTTGCAGAACTTGGAACAGTTTAGAACTAGGCTAAAGGAACATGCAAATAATAAAACATTTATAAACATTTATCCTCATGTTTAAAATTGCTTTTTATTTAAAATAACTGTTCATGTTAGCCATGACTATGATTATTTTATAAATATATATTATTAGAATGATATATATGCTTCTGTTTTTATTTTGCAATATTTTATTTTGTCACATTTTCTTAGAGAGTCAAGAAAGATAATGTTGGAATAGTAATGGACAGTAGTATTAATACATACTGCATATTTTATGCTTAGAATTTTACCGCTCCCAGTATATAGTGTAACTTTGATATTCAAGGTACCCCATGTTTAGTGGCACCAAACAAGCTTTGTGTCATGCTCACATAGTCTGTGGATGAGGAATTAATTGCAGAGGTGATGGTTTATCTTTCCTCCTCATGCCAGAAACTACACCTGCAAAAGACTTCAGGCCCAGGATAACTGAATGAGTGGATCCTGGAACCATTTGGAGATTTCTTCACCCACATGATTGCTACCCGACCTGGAATGATTGCAACACTGAGTTTAACAAGCACCTTCCAACAGAATATCTAAATGTGCCCTCTCCATGTGGACTGGCTTCTTTGCAGTCTTTATGATATTCAGTTTTCTGAGTTCAGATCTCAAGCAAGAGTAGCCAAGAGAAGAAGTCAGAGGCTTCATCCCTTTTATGACCTAGTCTAGAAAGTCATGTAAAGTCACTTCTATCAAACTGTATTGGTAAAAGCAATCACCAGATTCAAGGAAAGGGAACAGAGCCTTGCAGCCTGAAGGCAGTAGCATCAAAGAATTGTGTGACTGTTTTTAAAATCACTGCACTGTTGACAATCCAAAGATGGTCAGGCTTCTTCATGTCATGCTAGTGTAGGACAATTAGTTCAAATTCAAATTCCCTCCAACTACAACTCCATCACTGTTCTTAATTTCTCATCTATTTTATTTTTCCCTTCTAAGGCGCTATAGTTTTAAAATGGTAGAGCAGAAGTGTTGCCCAGTGTAATCCCTATTAGAAAAAGTGAGATATCTTAATTGAATAGGACATAGAAACCAGACAGGTCTTTTTTTTTTTTTTTTTAATCATTTACTACACTAATTTCTTGGGCTTCCCTGGTGACTCAGATGGTAAAGAATCTGTCTGCAATGTGGGAGACCTGGATTCAATCCCTGGGTTGGGAAGATATCCTGGAGGACGGCATGATAATCCACTCCAGTATTTTGCCTGGAGAATCCCCATGGACAGAGGAGCCTGGCAGGCTACAGTCTATGGGGTAGCAAAGAGTTGGACATGACTGAGCGACTAAGTGCAGAACACTAATTTCTTATTCTCTGCCCTCATAATTATCATGTTATATGTTATGTCATAATTATATTTATGTTATGTATATATGTTATATCATAATTATAATTGCTATCATATAGTTATGTTAATTATCATAGCATAATTAAATTGTTCTGATCTGATATACCTTGCATGGCTCATCATATACTGATTCATACAGCCAGTATTTTAAAATCTTTGAAAAGTAATTCTTTAAATGGAGCTTTTTAAAGGGTTTAAAAAAAGATGGCTTTTGGTGGAGTTGGGGAAAATAATAAACAGGTACAATTTCTGGTATTCTTTGCGGAGGTTTTTCTTTATTTGACCAATAGTCAGCATCTTCAAAGGTAAAAAAGACTAACCCAACATTCTTGCTGCCATGATTTCTTGTCTCATCTAGCTTGCTGATATCAATGTAATACTTTTGGCTCACAGTTATGAACACGTGTGAAGGTGAAGTAAGCATACTGTAAGAAAAAAGAAAATAGATTCGATACATACATACTCTGTAACCATGTGATTGTGTTTATCTTTTTATGTGTGCCAGATAGTAATCCCAAATATGTATCATTATTTCATTATTTTCACAGAAATGTTTATGGTACCCAGTTAAATTTAACACTGGAAGGTAACAGAATTGATGATACAATTTATAACTTAATTGTGCGTTTTAAATGTTTATACATTTTTTCTCTAAAATGTTAAGTATCCCGCTCTTTTTTTTATAGTGGAACTAGTCAATGAACAGAATAATAGACAATTAACAATGCAAATACAACTTACCTATACAAATTGGACAGACATTTACAAGTGCCTAATCAACTCATGTGAAGAGTTGACTGATTGGAAAAGACCCTGATGCTCGGAGGGATTGGGGGCAGAGGATGAGATGGCTGGATGGCATCACCAACTCAATGGACATGGGTTTGAGTAAACTCCGGGAGTTGCTGATGGACAGGGAGGCCTGGCGTGTTGCGATTCATGGGTTCACAAAGAGTCAGAGATGACTGAGAGACTGAACTGAACTGAACTGAATCACTTCAAAGATTCCACTCAGAGGAAACAAACAAACAAACAAAATGTGCTCTTTAAGATGGCATGTTTTGTTGTCTAGGAAAAGAAAAACATCATGACTGGATTAATTCAAATCTGCTGTATTAATAATATTAGAATTTTATAGTGTTTAACCTAGAACATCCAATACAATCATCTATTTATAAAATGATGAGGGAATGATTGGGAAAACTGAAAACAGTACCTAAAATCAAAAGCTAAATAAATCACAGGACACAAGAGCTAGAGAAAAGGTTCTCAATCAGGTGAGTCTTCATATTTACCTAGAGGCTTAAAACTATAGATTCCAGACTTCATCTTTCACAAGTTCTATGTCAGAAATCTTTCTTTCCATTCCCATCACTTCCTTAGGATTTAGAATGTTGTCCCCTGATTTAGTTGGCATGTCATGGAGGTCTATTATTCTAAAAGCATTTATTCAGCAGCTACTACATGCTGCGGGTTGGAATGTGGAGTAAGTACAGTGAGTGTCAAATTTCCTGTTCTCACGGAGCTCAGTTGACTGAAGGAAATAGAACTAGACAAATGTTTGCAATTTAATACACTAAGTGCTATGACCGGATACCAAGGGAGTACTTAAACTAAATTGAGGAAGAGAAGGGCATTGCGTTTACTTTAAGGAGAGACACTGACCTGATTCTTAAAGGAAGTTGGAGAGGAAGGCATTTAATGAAGCTGGAAGGGGAAAAAAAGCCTAAGAAAATAAACAGGCATCAGCAACCTGAAGACTTTCTGCATCCTTCTATGGGAACTGGCTTTTAGCCTAAGAATAGAGGAGCAGTTTAAGGTATCTACATGGGACATTAGTAAGATCCTTTTGTGATTTGAAAATGTTCATATGACTACCTCATGTGGATCCCATCAGAATGGTGCAAGCAAGAGTTTAATCATAGGAAGATTTTATTTGGCATGAAGTAAACTACATTGGCAAGACCTTCTTTGTATTCTCATGCTTATAGGATGGTGATGATTTTAATCACATCTCATTTCCAGGTTCTTGACAAAAAAGCGAAAGCAAAGCCCAACTGTGGATCAACCTATAGCATCCATCTGATTTTAATTAATATATCCAAATTAAAAAAAAACTTGGCAGAATTGCCTGCCTTTTTTTCCTTACGCCTAAGGTTTCATGTCTTTCCAATCCTGACTTACTATATCCAGTTTCAGGCTGAGAAATTAGAATTTGGGGAGCAGATACATGGCTGGGGCTTTAACTGAGCTGCTTACATGTAGATTTGCTGTACGTTTTAGCATAAGAATCTATGAATTAAGGTGTGGGTGGTATGCTGGTTTACAGGGCTGATTTTTAAATGGAAAGGTTTTACCTCCAGATCGACTTGGCTCCTAAAATTCAGGCATTCCCTCTCACTAAATAGGTGAGATTATTTTCTTCACAGAGAAAAAGAGAAACCCAAACATCCCTTCATATTTCTCATTCTCTAGAATTATGGCAAAATCTTTCAAGCCACCATAAAGACCTTAAGAATAAGACTTTTCCCTAGCATTCTCCAAATTGTTTTCTCCTAAGATTCTTACCTTAGCAACAAACCTGTAGCCAACCAATGATGTGATGTTTCCTTTGGGATAAGATGGTAACAGAATCTGAGGTCAGTCTGGCTCCCTGAAGTTTTTCTATTAAAACCAACTCTACTTCTTTGTGTATCCTTTGAGACCAAATAACCTGGAATGAATATAGCTACTTTAACATTTCCAAAGCTATAGTAATATGATCAGAATTCTCTCACGTATCCTCTTTTCTGAAAGGTATAAAGAGCCAGTAGGCATGTTGTGATTATCACAAGTATCCTAAAGTGTGAAAACACGGAAAATACAAGCCAACCCTCCATTATTACAACAATTATCCCCATAAAACTATGTTCTCAAATGTCATATCTAATAGACGTCAAAGAGTGGCAAGGGTCTGAGATTTGACCTAACTTGCAAATGAACAGTTCTGCTTGCAACAGTTTCATGAATTCAGACAGAAGATACAAGACTTCTAGGTCAGAGAATATATTCACAGCAATGGCAGTAGTCAGAGTATGAACTCTTTTGCTCCAGTTTGGCACACCCCAATTCCCACAGGGTAACAAACAAAGATGGATGATACCTGCACATACAGCGGGCTGAGATACAGAAGAAGAATCATGTACTTAGGAAACCTATATCCTTTATAATGGACAGTAAGCTTGCCTGCCTGTTACTCCTAAGGGAGACACTCTCTCTTTCAAGTCTTTGAGCAAACATGCCCTTTGCTTAGAAGAGAAAATTCATCTTTAATGCTATTTTCTATACGGACATTCCAGAAAAGTAGGTTTGGAACAAAGAACATAAAATGTGTTCAATATGGGCAGAAATGTGAGAGATCTATAGAGAAATATTTCCCCAAGTTTTATATATATATATGTATGTATGATTTATATACATATAAAAATAAATACAGATAAACATATATACAACTAAAATTATTATGCATATATGTCCATATATATAAATAAAATTATATACATATGTGTCTACAAATACATGTGAGAGATGCATGCATATATAATACATGGAAACATAGATGCATATATACATATATGAATATAATGTTTGAGAATCAGAAGAGTGCATTTTATCCTATGAATGGCATTGAGTTATTGTTGTTGAATACAAATTTATACTGTGTACTGCTAAGCTTCAGTGCTCACTGAGATTTTCATCTTCTATGTATGACAAACAATGTTTTAAACTATTTAACTTTCATTTTCCTTTTTATTTTTGTGTTTCTTACATTCTAATGATGAAGTATATGTGGAATTTTAACTAGAGAGCCTGGTTAAAATATTATGCTTAGCTTTAAAAAAAAAGTAACAGCCACTTAATTTACCTTCATATTCTTCCATCATGAATAAGAACCCTGAAGGCTATACTGGTAACATGTTCTAATGGCTGCTGTCATTTCCTAATCTGGCTGTGGGATTATAGATCTTTGCCTCCTAAAGAATGTATCATGGTTGTTTACACTTTTCCTTTGCCTGAAGATTTCATCTGAGCAGATTCCAAAAGAAAAGGCTATTGCTGGTAATTCCAAAATTGTTGTCCTAGAATAGCTCTAAGGATGACTATGTATTCATACACATAGGTCATTCAGCATTGAGTCTTTCTTTAGATTTTGACAGATCTGAGAAACTTGAGTCATTTTAATGAAAACATATTTTTATTTGATTGCCTCACATTTTTTCCTATAAAAGTAGGATATGCATCTATATACAATGCCCTTGAATTGGTTCCTTCTTCTTTTAAGAAATACCCTAATGAAACGCTAAAATCATAATCTCATTTTTAAATTTATCTCTTTTATGATGCTTATAGGAATAAAATTATATAATTTTAACCTATATTTTGACTCCCAGACATTTGTTTTCTGAACACATGCCACTGTAATGTGTTCTATCACATTATTTGTATTTAGTTGATCATTTAAATTAAAAATGAACCTCTATGTTGCTTTGACAACAAAGTGTGGATTCACAGTAAAAACACTGTAATATACCATGGATAAAAATGCAATCATATTGCATTAATGGACAGATACATTAAGGGTTTGTTAAAGTACAATTTTGAGTATAAAATATTCAGAAAAGAAACCTTTGCATCTCTGCAACAGTATTTCTAAGTACTTTCTAAAATTATATGCTGTAATAATATGATTTTTATATTGTTATTATAAACAAACCTTAATATTTGTCTGACCTCAGATATCACTGAATATTTTCAAAAAATGTTAGTACCAGAACAGAATAAAACTGAGAATAAATTGATGGCCATTCAGATAAAACAACCAGGTGCTCCTACCCCAGGCATTAAACCCCAGAGTAGAAAGTCTCTCGAGAAAGATAGTTGTAGATATGTTGAAGAAAAACATTATTAGAAAAAAATCAGCCTACATGAACTAAGAAAGTGATGGTGAAAAAAATAGAATAATCAGTGAAGGTACCAAGGAGAAATCAAACACCCAGTTTCCCATTTTTTTCTTGAATTCAGAAAATGGATAAATTTCTATATATGCTAGAGAACAATTCTGCAAAAAATTGAATTGTTGCAGATGCTACAGTATTGACCTTAACTTACAGTTGTTAAAGAAATGCTTTATGGAGTCAACAAACTACTTAGGTTGTATGATAGTTACCTTTAATAATTCTAACACATTCTCTGTACCGTGGACAACATCCCCATGTTCACACCTTAGCCAGGGAATATCCATTCCTCCTCTCTATGCCACACCCAATAACTTCATAGGGAACAATTTATAGTATAAGTAGAATTGCTGTATTAATGAAATCTTGATCTCTTCCTAGAAATCTCTGAGGCCTCCTCTATTCCTAATGGGGTTGTATTTAATTTGAACATGAACTGTCAGGTATCCTGTATCTAAAGCCCAGATTAAATATCTCAAGAAAGTGCTGGATGACTGGTGGGCAAAATTTCCTGTTATAGATAGGATTATCGGGGCTGAACCCCTGAAGGTTTAGATAAACCTAACAAATCCTCGACTGAAACTTTCACAATACACTTGAAAACCAGAAGCTAAAAAAAGCATTAAAGGCAATAGTCAAAGCCTGACACAAGAAGGGCTTATTTTATCTTTTCACAATCCTTCTACTAGTATCCTCGCAGGCAAAAACTAACCACAGAAAACATAAACAACAGCAACAACAAAAACAAACAAAATACTCAGACTTATTAGAAGTACCTTTAGTAAAAGTAAGACAAAGTCTTATTTGCAAATGGGTTATACCTTAAGAATGAAACAGGAATATAAAGTGGAATTTACTATAATTCTTTTCATAGGACAATCTGCTAAAGGACAGAGCTAAATCAAGCTCAGTAGAGTATGTGTTGGTTAACTGGGGATAAGACTAATAATTTGTATATTGATAGAAGACACTCTTTGGGAGTCATCCATGAATTTGGAAAATTTTGAAAACCACAAAGCTTTCTAACTTCAACATCAACCCAATTAAGAATGATCAAGAGATTAAAGAAATTTTCTGTAGCTGTGGCTATCATAACTGTAGTTTATACAAAAAGGCATTGATAAGAAAGATAAAAGAATTCCCTTGGCTTTTCCAGAGATTCTACAATAAAACAATCCTAGCCCTCATGATATACCAAAGAGACCAAATATTTGGAAAATTTGAGAGAGACAGTTTTAGAATTCCCAGCATTGTATCGTGAATAAAAAAGGGATAGTGGAAGAATCTAAATGCCAAGCATGAGAATAACACTTGGCACTTTAGGGCAAGAGGTTAAATAGGCCTGGAGGAGCTCAAGTAGAGACTTGCAAAAAATTGACATGAGATTACCACCCCTGCAAGGACAAGCTAGCCACAGTACTCAATGAAAATTGTTGGGGAAAATTTATGGTGAAGCTCCTAAATTTGCCTCTGGTGTACCTGTCACCACCATAATGATGAAATATAAAGGTATGATATAGAAGAGCCCAAACCTTAGGACTTCTTTGAGCATATCCAACTGGATTTTATAAAACTATCTCTGTTGTGGGTTTTGAATATAAGATGGTCATTGTTTGATTATTCTCTGTTAGCGTTTTCTCTCAAAGAGCTATCTCTCACATGGTAGCAAAAAAAAAATTGATTTGGTATTGTCAAACTCAGAAATTCCAAGGCGTCTTTCTAGTGACAGAAAGTGAAAGTGAAAGTTGCCCAGTCATGTCCAACTCTTTGCAACTCCATAGACTATACAGTCTGTGGAATTGTCCAGGCCAGAATACTGGAGTGGGTAGCCTTTCCCTTCTCCAGGGGACCTTCCCAACCCAGGGATTGAACCCAGGTTTCCCACATTGCAGGCAGATTCTTTACCAACTGAGCTATCAGTGAAGCCTAGTGATTAAAACTGTTCTTAGAGAGTGTTACAAAACCCTACCGCTATTCAGACACTTTGCAGTTAATATAAACCTAATTATTCAGCAAAGGTATAATGAAGAAATGGAATTCTGAAAATTAGTCATAATCTCAGAGATTTTCAAACTTTCCTGGCTGAAGTATAGGTCTTTGGTTTTAATGAAATTCCTACTGGGATGCTTTAACTTTCCCATGATGAGTTAATATCAGGTCAGTGATAAGATCTATTCTATGCTCCACATTCTTGCAAGCAGACATGACCAGATATTTCAGGTGATTCATGTAACACACCCATTGTTAGCACCAGATACAGTCAGCCTTTCTCAGCATCTTCCTAAACTATCCTGACATGTCTCAACACCTGGAGAAATGGTGTGATGGAAGAGCCAGTAGACAGTCCTCAAACACTGATAGAAATAATCTTGTCAGATATTCTTAGCTATTTCAGTAATGAAACTCTGAGGAAATGATGCTTGTATTTTATATTTCAACTAAAGGAAAAATAACCCTCGTATCACTGAAAGATGGTCTCTGCTAGTAATCTCGAGCTGAAAACTCTTAGTAACTGTCTGGAATCATTTTCCGTTGAGAGACCTCAGAGGTCTCTCTACCCAAGTAGAGGTAGTTTCTACCCAATTTTTTTTTTTTTTATTGAAGTTATAGTTGGTTTATAATTTTGTGTTAATTTCTGCTCTATAGCAAAGTGATTCAGCTATATATATATACTTTTTAATATTATTTTCTATTATGATTTATTATAAGATATTGAATCTATGTTCTATACAGTAGGATCTTGTTTCTATACTAGACTTTTGTATCAAGTAGTTGGCTACATGAGATGTAGACAACTTCCACCCAAGATACATGGGCAAAAAAAATCACCCTTTAATCTTTCTTAATATTGTTTTTTGACACCTTAATCATGCCTTGGTATGAGTCTAATACCTGGACACAATTTATTCAGGTACTGGCTAATGAATATAATAAAATGAATTGTTGGGTTTGTAAGCATTTTCCTTTTGGAGCCACTGAGCTTACCTTGGTATGATTTCCTTATGATGAATTTGTTTGTTTTCTGGCTTATTCAGTCATTGCTGCTGCTTCAGTCATGTCTGACTGTGCGACCCCATAGACGGCAGCCCACCAGGCTCGCCCGTCCCTGGGATTCTCCAGGCAAGAACACTGGAGTGGGTTGCCATTTTCTTCTCCAATGCATGAAGGTGAAAAGTGAAAGAGAAGGCGCTCAGTCCTGTCCGACTCTTTGAGACCCCATGGACCGTAGCCTACCAGGCTCCTCTGTCCATGGGATTTTCCAGGCAAGAATACTAGAGTGGGTTGCCATTGCCTTCTCCATATTCAGTCATTAGGTAAATTTAAATGACACATGCTCCAACAGGCTAAATAGCCATAAATTTAAATTCTTCTTTTACTTCATTATTAGAAAAGGAAATTCCTATCTCCACAAAAAAACAATACTCCAGGACCTCTTGTTAGAGCCAACTTTTTTTTTTTTTTTAAACAATGATGAAAGTGCTTTCATAGAAATAAAACTTAGAAGAAAATTAGAGAACGTTTGGAAACCATCTCCCTTTTACCAGTCTTATGAGCAAGAAGCTTTACTTTTGTCTAAAACTATCTATTTATTTTAATATTAAAATTTTGATTTCCTGGGGATATGCCATTACAGATGAGCAGTGCCCTGTTGTTAGATACTGGACCTCATTTTCAAAACTGAAGTTCTTAACCCCTCGAGGTGGTTCTATACTATTTTCTTCTCTCCTCAAGCCTCTTCATTCTGTGCTTTACAAGATGCCCAGGATATGGGGAAATCCTAAGTGATTCAGTCAGAGAAGAGAAGGAGTGCCAGACAATGTCCTCGCCCATGAAACGGAACAGGCAGTGATTCAGAATAGAAACAGTTCAGGCAGCATATTGGCCTCACGAGGAAGAGTATGTGATGTCTTAAGGAAAGAATGGGATCCTTATATCCATGCAAATCTCTCTAGGCTCTTTAATATTAATTAAAAAAAATCTGAGAAAAAAACAAAGACATTTTAATTAGGCAACTTGTCTAATATAACTAAATTGAGCTCTGAGGACATATTGGATTGGAAATGGGATCTGTTCTCTTGGTTTAATTTGAGCAGTTTTGGCTACTGATTTAAACACAGACTATAAACTCTGATAATAATTCTCGTATTTTTCATCTGTTGTGTGCTGTGTAGATGTATGATTTCCACTGTCTTAAATGTTCCTGTGGGAAAAAAAAAATAATAAATTCTCTGCATAGCTGCTTTACCATTATATATTCTAACAAACAGTCATCAAGCAAAAAGACAGGAAAACATGATACTTAGGAAGGTGAAACAACAACTCCCGGAACTCGATACAACATTGAGACACCTCAAATAGTAGTGAAGAGTGGGATCGGTTATGTTCACAGATATTAATGGTCCACCTTCAGCTCAGGTTTTAGGCTGGAAGCTGGGGGCTGGGGCGGTGCATGGTCAGCTGAAACAGTCTCCACACACTCAGCTTCTTGCCTGTGTGCGGTTAGTTGCCTCAGCCGTGTCCGACTCTGTGATACTATGGGCTGTAGCTCACCAGGCTCCTCTGTCCATGGAGTCTCCAGGTGAGAATACTGAAGTGGGTTGCCATGCCCTCCTCCAGGGGATCTTCCTGACTCAGAGATCGAACCCACCATCTGTGTGCATCTCCTGCTTCTCAGGTGGATTCTTTACCCACTGAGCCACATGGGAAGCTCCAACTTCTCGCCTGCTCTAGTGTAAATTTTGCTGTTTGGTTGCCTTCACTAACATGGTTTTACAATCTAGTGTATTGTTTAATGGGCTTCGCTGATAACTCAGTTGGTAAAGAATCCGCCTGCAATGCAAAAGACCCTGGTTCAATTCCTGGATTGGGAAGATCCCCTAGAGAAGGGATAGGCTACCCACTCCAGTATTGCTTAACATGACTTTACTAATCTCTGGAACATAAAAGTTGCAAATAACCTTATTGTTAATTTCAGGAACATTCTGAAGACATTATTAAAGATCATGACACTTCCCACCTTTCCAATGTATTACATAAAATAGCTCTTTACTCCATAAGCTTGTTTCAAAACCCTCATCTCAAAATCTTAGTCTTACTGAGTCTACCAATCCTAAACTATTACATCATGGGTTTCCCTTTTCAATTAAAATATCTTAATCAATTCTTAAGATATACAGAGTTCCTTGGCATAGCTTTCCTAGTTTTTTAAGGTCTGCTTCATGCTCACCTCACTAGCCTCATATCTCATGGTCCAAGTACTCCTACCTTACAAATTACCTTCAGGCAGAACCAATACTGGTTCTCAATTTCATTTTCAACAATTCACCACTACTTTTCCAAGAAATTTCTTTCTGCTCTTTGTTGATATTACCTATTTTATGGCACTTTCTCTGAAGCCTTAGGGTTTCAATCATATACATATGCTAATGTATCTATTAAACTGTTTTTAAAGTTTTGTTTATATGTGTTTCATACTATTTTTATGTTATGACTTACTGGTTAATACTCTACTAGAAATTTTGGCAACTGTGTTGACAGAATTAGGACTGAAAACAATACTACCCACAAGTCAGTTCTAACATAACAAAATCTCTACAATATAACACTGTCTCAGAGTGTCTATAAAAGAATCCAGTTACTGCACTATTTAATGTTCACCATTCAACACCAGGTTGTTTTTTAGAGAGGAATGTTTACTGCCTTGAATAAACTTTCTTATGTTCTCATGAGGCCAAGTTTCTTGCATGTTCCAGAAAACACTTTCTTTGACTTTCATTTAGTTTTATGCTTCATCTCTTACCTCTGACACAAAACAAGTTGTACCTTGCTCTGCAAACAGTGTAGCATTCAGCCATGACAGATGTGGCCATAAAAATAGGTGTATATAGTTTAAAATCAAAGTACATGTTATACATCTATCAAAATGCGGCACATAGCTGGAGAGGCTTTAGGAAACACTGTTATGCTCAGCCATGCTTTGTCATACTGGTCAAGACCATTGTTTAAGACAGAGTTTCTTGAATACTGGTATATAGATTTTTATATTCCCAGGGCTTAGTACAGTAGTTGAAATATCAGCAGATTAAATTGAATCAAAATCACAATGTCTGACCTATCATTTCTATTTTCATCTATTTATACATCAATAAACAGAGTTCCTTTTCTCTCAACTGTGATTTTTTTTTTTTCTTTAAAAGAAGCAAGAGAACATGTTGCTACAAGTAACAGGGGGCTTCTGAAGAACTGCCTTGGGCACCTTAATTAATGTGTTCAGTAGTTTTGAATCACTGAGGTTCAATTGGGGATGCAAAGAGAATCCAGGGAAATGCATTTTTTTTTTTTTTAACAAATGACTAAAACCATGTAGGTCTTATTATTAATATCTGATTTTGCTCTTAGTTGTGAAGTTGATAAATTCTCTGAATGTTTAGGAGAATTTCATCCATCTTTTCCACAAAGTTAACGTCCTTATCCTTCAACTTCAAAACAGGCTCACTGTCTGTTACATACAAGTCATTGAGTGGGGCTAAAGAACTGAATTTTAAATTTTATTTAATTCTAAGTAACAATTTTACATACTCCCCTGGGGTTTGTGACTGTTGGACAATGCAAGTCTGGATAATAAGCAAGCCCTACCATATAGAATTTACTTATATTCCTTTCAGTTTAGAACTACATTTTTCTATTTATTCTTTACTTGTTATTTTTCTTGTAATTCTTGACTTTTTTGATCTTATTATTCTCATAACTTTTTCTTATTGTTTTTGCTTATTCGTTCTCATATATTTCTCTCTTCATTTTGATTTTGGTTGAATGTTAATGTAATTTTGATTTTTCTCTGCTTCTCTTGAAGGCAGTTTCTCCTTCTTCAAACTTTTTTCAACATTTTAGTAAGAAGAATCCTTCCAAACTTAAGTATTTAGTATACAAGCAAATGAATGAATTAATTATATTTTAGCAATCCTTCTTATCTTTAGTGTATTAGACAGGGACTTACTCATAGACAAAAATATATATTGTTGAACACTGGATAGTCTCTTTATGATATAGAAAGTCCTCTAATTCATGATAGGCTTGGCGATAGAATGTAATATGTATTAATTCCATTCCATTAACCCTTCTAGAATTTTCTTGGAGTTTTCTTATAGAAAAAATAAAAAGAGATCAGCATACCATGAAGCCTCTACTTCCTTGTTCATAAAAATGGGTGCAAAAAATTATGTTCCTAAAGCATTCCAATGATAACTTTCAGAAGAATTGAAACCTTGACCAAAGTCAGTAGAGGTTTGAAAATTCTTCTGACAGTATCCATCAAACTAATTTAATCACGAATATAACTCATTTTTTGCTTTTAAAAATGGATGGACATAATTTACTTAAGCTAAGATTTTATCACTTCAAAAACATGTATGTAACACCTGATATATATTTAATGTATTTCACAATTTATTTATGTATCAATAAGTGGACTAAACAATATCATAAAGGGCGTGTTTGTGTTTTAACATTCCCCATACCACCTACTTATTCTCATTTTATGTCTATTTTGGCTTTTATTATTTCCCTGTTAAAAAGAATCCTAATAAGAATGTAGAAAATGAGGAGGTCTTGTCTAAATGTCTCATCAGCAGGAACTAAGGCATTTCTATGTAATCTGATTTGCTTCTAATCAGACAATCGTTCTTTTCCAAAAATCCACGAAGACTAAACAGATACCCTGAAAACTAATGAAACTAATACCATCTTACTGTAGAAGCCTATTCAGGACTGCTTTCATTACCAGAAACTCAATTGTCCCAGGAAGTTTACAATCATTCAGGCTTTATATGTAAAGCGTGGAAAGACGACCCAATTCTCCACCTGTCATTATCATTCAGACATTTCCACTGTTCTCAATGGAACATCTTCCATCATCATTATCATTTTATATATTCCCGATCTCTGCTGTGTGCTTCCCCATCACTTTCAGGCTTTAGAAGAAACTTCACTCTCTCCTGAGAATACTTCTTCCCGGTTTCCCGAAGCTCGTTAGATTTTGCACATCCTGCTTTTCTTTTTTAAGCCATCAGCATTGCACAGGAGCTATCTGAGACATACTTTACTTAGTTTGTTTTTCATTCTCACTTCTAAGCCATTTCCCCTCTTTCCTTCAAATACCACAGCTCTTTTGAGGTGCATGGCATCACATTTACACACAAAATTTTGCAGTTGTAAACGTTTACAAAGCTTCCATTAAGTTCTAATTCATCATAAATGTTTTCACCAGGGTCATCGTCTTCATCCTTACATTACTTCAATATCTCCTCATTACATAGAGTCTTTTCAATTGGCTCCTCATCTCCTTTCCGTCACTTTCAACATCTTGTACTCATCCACCTTACCTGGATAAATAACATCATCAATAACTGGACAATCTCCACAGTCTTCGTGCTACTCATCCCTGACTTCTACTGCCCATCTTCCCAAGCTGCTGCTGAATCTATTATTACCTTCTAAAAAGTTCTTCAGTCTCATCAGTCAGTCAGTCAGTTCAGTCGCTCAGTCGTGTCCGACTCTTTGTGACCCCATGAATCTCAGCATGCCAGGCCTCCCTGTCTATCACAAACTCCCAGAGTTTACTCAAACATGCCCATTGAGTCAGTGATGCCATCCAGCCATCTCATCCTCTGTCGTCCCCTTCGCCTCCTGCCCCCAATACATCCAGCATCAGGGTCCTTTCCAATGAGTCAACTCTTCGCACGAGGTGGCCAAAGTATTAGAGTTTCAGCTTCAGCATCAGTCCTTCCAGTGAACACCCAGGACTGATCTCCTTCAGGATGGACTGGTTGGATCTCCTTGCAGTCCAAGGGACTCTCAAGAGTCTTCTCCAACACCATAGTTCAAAAGCATCAATTTTTCGGCACTCAGCTTTCTTCACAATCCAACTCTCACATCCATACATGACCACTGGAAAAACCATAGCCTTGACTAGATGGACCTTTGTTGGCAAAGTAATGTCTCTGCTTTTTAATATGCTATCTAGGTTGGTCATGACTTTCCTTCCAAGGAGTAAATGTCTTTTAATTTCATGGCTGCAGTCACCATCTGCAGTGATTTTGGAGCCCCCCAAAATAAAGTCTGACACTGTTTCCACTGTCTCCTCATCTACTTCCCATGAGGTGATGGGACCAGATGCCATGATCTTCATTTTCTGAATGTTGAGCTTTAAGCCAACTTTTTCACTCTCCTCTTTCACTTTCACCAAGAGGCTTTTTAGTTCCTCTTCACTTTCTGCCATAAGGGTGATGTCACCTGCATATCTGAGGTTATTGATATTTCTCCCAACACTCTTGATTCCAGCTTGTGCTTCTTCCAGCCCAGCGTTTCTCATGATGTACTCTGCATATACGTTAAATAAGCAGGGTGACAATATACAGCCTTGACGCACTCCTTTTCCTATTTGGAACCAGTCTGTTGTTCCATGTCCACTTCTAACTGTTGCTTCCTGACCTGCATACAGATTTCTCAAGAGGCAGGTCAGGTGGTCTGGTATGCCCATCTCTTTCAGAATTTTCCACAGTTTATTGTGATCCACACAGTCGAAGGCTTTGGCATAGTCAATAAAGCAGAAATAGATGTTTTTCTGGAACTCTCTTGCTTTTTCGATGATCCAGCGGATGTTGGCAATTTGTTCTCTGGTTCCTCTGCCTTTTCTAAAACCAGCTTGAACATCTGGAAGTTCACGGTTCACGTATTGCTGAAACCTGGCTTGGAGAATTTTGAGCATTACCTTACTAGCATATGAGATGAGTGCAATTATGTGGTAGTTTAAGCATTCTTTGGGACTGCCTTTCTTAGGGATTGGAATGAAAGTGACCTTTTCCAGTCCTGTGGCCACTGCTGAGTTTTCCAAATTTGCTGGCCTAATGAGTGAAGCACTTTCACAGCATCATCTTTCAGGATTTGAAACAGCTCATCTGGAATTCCATCACGTCCACTAGCTTTGTTCATAGTGATGCTTTCTAAGGCCCACTTGACTTCACATTCCAGGTTGTCTGACTCTAGGTGAGTGATCACACCATTGTGATTATTTGGGTCGTGAAGATCTTTTTGTACAGTTCTTCTGTGTATTCTTGCCACCTCTTCTTAATATCTTCTGCTTCTGTTAGGTCCATACCATTTCTGTTCTTTATTGAGCCCATTTTTGCATGAAATGTTCCCTCGGTATCTCTAATTTTCTTGTAGAGATCTTTAGTCTTTCCCATTCTGTTGTTTTCCTCTATTTCTTTGCATTGATTGCTGATGAAGGCTTTCTTGTCTCTCCTGGCTATTCTTTGGAACGCTGCATTCAAATGGTCTCATAGAGGCTGCCAAAACTTTGACCACATCACCTATCTTTTGGCTACCTATTACCCTCAACTCATGTCCTAAAAACATTTCTCTTCATTTCTCCTACTCCTAGCAGAAATACTGAAAGTCAGGGTCCTAACATAAACAGAGCCAGTAGGATATATGCATATGCATATACATGCAGGTGTGCATATGAATATACACACATATACATAGTAAAACAATGTAAAAAAGAAGGAAAAGAGTACAACTAAGGATTCAATAAAGCTTTCACACTTACTAATTTTTTTCCAAAATCTATATTTAATATATGTGCTCACTTTCATAGTAATATGAAAATTATGACTTTCTAGGCTTCACCTATCCAACATGACACATATACCAAATATGTCCCCAACATGCTGATTTGAGTTTCAGTTTAACTTTATATTTAAGATAACTGACAAAGCTTTATAAAAGAATCCCTTGAATCATCACAGTTATTCATTGTTTTCTAAAATGGATAATTGATTCCATTTTTAGTAAGTTACCATTGATGGGGTAATTTTCTTTTCAGATATTGGTGTAGTATAATGAATAGTTTTATCCTAGTAAAATACAAAAAAAGAATTTCAAATCTCTAGCTTCTCTCATCTCTAAAATTTCTCAGAAATGCACACTTTAGTGTTCAAGGTGAAAAATGTGAATCTATCATAATATTTCACATAGTCTGATTAAAGTCTCATTTTTCCTATCAAACTACTCTCTTTTGGTGACAACACTGTCTAAAAATTCAAAAGTATGAACTCTGTGGTCTTACCTAAAATGGAGAATGGCTTCCATGTCAGCCAGATTCCTGATTGAGAACTAGAGATAAATAATTAAAATTTAACTACAGAAGGTCTTCCATATTTCAAAGTCTACTTCCCTCCAAGATACTAAACACCATTGGTCAAAGGACTCAATATTTTCATAATTATATAATATACCCATGTAAGTAGAGCCAGATTAGTAGAAATAAATAATTGTTTTATTTGTATTTTCAAAGTTACTTGTAGAGTAAACAAGAGCTAGCATTATTTGATAGTCATTTGGATAAGGTTTTATATTTTTAATCTTACTGAATCATCATTAATTTTTAGTAGAACAGTGAAATTAATGTAATAGTTACATTAAAAAAAAAATAGGTTACAAAGGTTAACTCATTCTAAACCAGAGTTAGTATTGAAATAAAAGATTTCCAAATATAAATACAAACTTATATTTTAATATATATTTATATATAATGAAAATCATATTAATTTAGATATTTCAATAAAAATAAAATGACATTAAATAGGTTATTTTAGATAATTATTAAATTTGGCACAAAATAGAATATTTGTAATATTAGACTTGGTCTTTTCAGAAGTATTCTAATAGGTAGAGATTCAAATATAAGTTAGGAAATCTTAAGAGAGCATAGTTAATTATTCTTTTTATTGACGGTTACACTATATAGTTGACTAAACTTTAAAAAAGGAAAAAAAATGCATATATATAAAATACCTTATATATACACACACATATATAAACATCTCTAAATGTAAATTGCATATCTGTAGGAATTCTTATATTTTGATTTTTTGTTAAATATACATTAGGAAAATATTTATTTTCTCAATTTGAGATCATGTAAACAAGGAAATATATCTGATTTGCAATTTGTATGCCTCTCTGATTACAATGAGGAAAGAAAATATCTAGAAGGTAAGTCAAATGATTTGGATCAAACTTACTTAATATTGAATATTTCATTACAAAAAGAATTATTCACTTTGTCCCTATTATAGAAATAATTATCTGTTTGAAAATGAGGAGTATGTGAAAGAGTATAAAAATTTTAATTTCAACTATAACCAGTGTGCTGTGTGTTAGACCTTTAGGACTTATTTATCTGTTACTTGAAAGTTTGTACCTTTAAACAACATCTTTCCAATTCCCCCATACCCAGGCCTCAGTAACTGTTCTATTTTCTATTTCTAGAGAGTTCAGCATTTTTAGATTCCACATGTAATGATATAATAAAATATATTTTTTTGTGTGAGTGTCTGCCTGGCTTGTCTCATTTAGTATAATTCCCTCAAGGTCCATCCATGTCATCGTATATTCCAGGATTTTCTTCTTTCTCATAGCTAGATAACATTCCATTGTGTATCTGTATATGTGTACATGTGTATAAAACATTTTTACAGAAATAGAAGGAACAGTCCTAAATTTGTACAGAATCACGAAAGATCTCAAATAAGCAAAGCAACGCTGAGAAAAAAGAACGAAGATGTCCTCATTTCAAACTATGATAGAAAGCTATAGTAATTTAAACATCATGGTACTGGCATAAAAAGGGACACATAGTCCAATGTAAAAGAATAGAGAGACCAGAAATAAACCACCACATATAGTCAACGAAGGAGTCCAAAATGCAGTAATTGGGTGCAGTCTCAAAAACAACGGAATGATCTCTGTTCATTTCCAAGGCAAACCATTCAATATCACGGTAATCCAATCTGTGCCCCAAACAGGAATGCTAAAGAAACTGAAGTTGAACAGTTCTATGAAGATCTACAAGACCTTCTAGAACTAACACTGAAAAAAGGTGTACTTTTCATTATAGGGGACTGGAGTGCAAGAGTAGGAAGTCAAGAGATACCTGGAGTAAGGCAAATTTGGCCTTGGAGTACAGAATGAAGCAGGGCAAAGGATAATAGAGTTTTGCCAAGAGAATGCCCTGGTCATAGCAAATACCCTCTTCTAACAACACCAGAGAAGACTCTACACATGGACATCATCAGATGGTCAATACGGAAATCAGATTGATTATATTCTTTACAGCCAATGATTGACAAGCTCTATACAGTGAGCAAAAACAAGGCCAGGAGCTGACTGTAGCTCAGATCATGAACTACTTATCGCAAAATTCAGACTTAAATTGGAGAAAGCAGAGAAAACCACTAGACCATTCAGGTATGACCTAAATCAAAGGCCTTGCAATTATACAGTGGAAGTGACAAATAGATTCCAGGGATTAGATCTGATAGAAAGAGTACCTGAAAAACTATGGATGGAGGTGTGTGATATTGTATAGGAGGCAGTAATAAGACCAGCCCCAAGAAAAACAAATGCAAAAAGGGAAAATGGTTTTCTGAGGAGTCCTTACAATGAGCCGAGAAAAGAAGAAAGCAAAAGGCAAAGGAGAAAGGGAAAGATATACCCATTTGAATTCAGAGTTCCAAAGAATAACAAGGAGAGATAAGAAAGCCTTCCTCAGTGATCAATGCAAAGAAATAGAGGAAAACAATAGAAAGGGAAAGACTAGAGATGCCTTCAAGAAAATAAGTGATACCAAGGGAACATTTCATGCAAAGATGGGCACAACAAAGGACAGAAATAGTATGGATCTCACAGAAGCAGAAGATGTTAAGAAGAGGTGGCACAGAAGAACTATTAAAAAAAAAAATATCTTCATGACCCAGATAACCACAAGGGTGTGATAACTCACCTCGAGACAGACATCCTCAAGTGGGCCTTAGGAAGCATCACTATGAACAAAGTTAGGGGAGGTAATGGAATTCCAGTTGAGCCTTTCAAATCCTAAAAGATGATGCTGTGAAAGTGCGGCAATCAATATGCCAGCAAATCTGGAAAACTCAGCAGTGGTTTCACTGCTCACAGGACTGGAAAAGGTCAGTTTTTATTCCAATTCCAAATGGAATGCCAAAGAATGTTCAAACTACCACACAATTGGATTCATCTCATACACTAGCAAAGTAATGCTCAAAATTCTCCAAGCCATGCTTCAACAGTATGTGAACCATGAAATTCCAGTGTTCAATCTGGATTTAGAAAAGGCAGAGGAACCAGAGATCAAATTGCCTACATCCCCTGGATCATCAAAAAAGCAAGAGAGTTCCATAAAAGCATATACTTCTGCTTTATTAAATATGCCAAAGCCTTTGACTGTGTGGATCACAGCAAACTGGAAAATTCTTTAAGTGATGGAAATACCAGAACACCTGACCTGCCTCCTGAGAAATCTGTATGCACGTTGAGAAGCAACAGATACTACCGGACATGGAGCTACAGACTGGTTCCAAATAGGAAAAGGAGTAAGTCAAGGTTATATGTTGTCACTCTACTTTTTTAACTTATATTCAGAGTACCTCATGTGAAATGCATGGATCTCCTTGCAGTCCAAGGGACTCTCCAGAGTCATCAACACCATAGTTCAAAAGCATCAATTCTTCGGTGCTCTGTTTTCTTCACTGTCCAACTCTCACATCCATATATGACCACTGGAAAAACAATAACCTTGACCAGACGGACCTTTATTGGCAAAGTAATGTCTCTGCTTTTTAATATGCTATCTAGGTTGGTCATAACTTTCCTTCCAAGAAGTAAGCATCTTTTAATTTCATGGCTGCAGTCACCATCTGCAGTGATTTTGGAGGCCCCCAAAATAAAGTATGACACTGTTTCCACTGTCTTCCCATCTATTTCCCATGAGGTGATGGGACCGGATGCCATGATCTTAGTTTTCTGAATGTTGAGCTTTAAGCCAACTTTATCACTCTCCTCTTTCACTTTCACCAAGAGGCTTTTTAGTTCCTCTTCACTTTCTGCCATAAGGGTGGTGTCATCTGCATGTCTGAGGTTATTGATATTTCTCCCAGCAATCTTGATCCCAGCTTGTGCTTCTTCCAGCCCAGCGTTTCTCATGATGTACTCTGCATATATGTTAAATAAGCAGGGTAACAATATACAGCCTTGACGCACTCCTTTTCCTATTTGGAACCAGTCTGTTGCTCCATGTCCAGTCCTAACTGTTGCTTCCTGACCTGCATATAGGTTTCTCAAGTGGTGGATCAGGTGGTCTGGTATGCCCATCTCTTTCAGAATTTTCCATGGTTTATTGTGATCCATACGGTCAAAGGCTTTGGCGTAGTCAATAAAACAGAAATAGATGTTTTTCTGGAACTCTCTTGCTTTTTCGATGATCCGGCAGATGTTGGCAATTTGATCTTTGGTTCCTCTGCCTTTTCTAAAACCAGCTTGAATAGCTGGAAGTTCACGGTTCACGTATTGCTGAAGCCTGGCTTGGAGAATTTTGAGCACTACTTTACTATGTGTGTATATAAACAGTTACAAATAATTACACTAATTTTTGTTATTTTTCTAACTTGTACTGTATTTTTAAAATTTTCTTTGCCTTATGGTACTGGCTAGATGCTTTATTGCAAAGATGATTAAAAGCTATAATGATGAGTAAAGTGTAGGCTTGCAACTGGCATACCATCATTGCTGTCTTTTTCTGTTGGTTACAAGTCACATGGCCAAATTTGAGATCAAGGTACAAATAAATAAATTCCATTTCTTTTTAGTGGGGATGACTGAAATCTCACTGGCAAAGATTACAGAAAAATTTCAGAAGGAAGGATTACAGCCACTAATGCAGTTTCCAGTAGTATTTCTTTTTACCAAATTTTTGAAGATTACTTTTTTCCACTATTCACCATATAGAGGTTGTGGTTTTATTAGACCATAGTTTTACTAGATAGGTTGTTATTACACACTTATTTCCTAGAAGCAATTCCTGAGGCAAAAGTTTGGCATTCAGAATATCCTCAACTGTCAATGCATGGAGGAGAGTTGGCAGAAACAGGATTGAATAGAAGTGAACATCAAACTGCAATGTGACCCAACCTTGGGTGACTCAGGAGAGTCCCCTGCAGAGACATGTCCTATCAAAGTTGTCTTACATAAGACTCAGTGACCAAAATGTATTCCCCTACTGTGATCAGCCACTGGATATGGACTTTTCTAGAGAAGCTGTTCCCTTGGGTGAGGCAACTAGCTGTATTAGAGCAGACTGGAGTTAGAGTTAAAGGTGACCTGCTGACAGCATTTCCAGTTTTGGGGGCAGCATGTGCTTCCTTAAAAGGAAATCTGAGAAAAACATTAAATATCATCAAATTTTTCTTTAACAAATAATACATTTTATCAATTTTATTAAATTATTAGAAAATCATAGTTTTTCCTTTAATCTGTTAATGCAGTGAATTGAATATTTTCTAAAATGCATTGAACCTGGAATTCTTGGTACTGAACCAGATTTTTTTCACACTTGTATCTTTGAACTACATTCTGGATAATTTCTTATCCATCTGCCATTTACCCAATGGTTCTCAATCATGTATTAGCTGCTATTAAGCATATCGAATAGATGATTAACTTTGATTACTATCATTTTTACATATAGGATGAAAGGTTTCTCGGTAGTTTATCTTTTCATCTAAGCATTTTCCTTGCTGAACTGCTCAATACTGTGAATTCCTTTTAACCTTTAAAAGTAGGAAGCAGGTAGATTTATTACTTTGTTATTGTTCAGTCGCTAAGTTGTGTCCAACTCTGCGACTCCATAGACTGCAGCATGCCAGGCTTCCCAGGCTTCATTATCTCCCTGAGTTTGCTCAGATTCATGTTCATTGAGTTGGTGATGATATCTAACCATTTCATCCCCTGCCAACCCTCTTCTCTTTTTGCCTTCAATCTTTCCCAGTATCAGGGTCTATTCCAGTGACTTGACTCTTCACATCAGGTGGTCAAAGTGTTAAAGTTTCAACATCAGTCCTTCCAATGAATATTCACGGTTGATTTCCTTTAAGATTAACTGATTTGATTTCCTTGTAGTCCAGTGGACTCTCAAGCATCACAATTCTTCAGCATTCAGCCTTCTTTATGGTCCAACTCTCACATCTATATGTGACTACTGGAACAAACATAAATTTGACTCTATGGACTTTCACTGATAAAGTGATATCTTTGCTTTTTGACATGCTGTCTAGGTTAGTCATAGGTTTCCTTCCAAGGAGCAACCATCCTTTAATTTCATGTCTGCAGTCACTGTTCACAGTGATTTTGGAGTCCAAGAAAATAAAACCTGTCACTGCTTCCACTTTTCTTTTTTTCTCCTTCTATTTGCCATGAAGTGATGGGACCCAATGCCATGATCTTAATTTTTGAATTTTGACTTTTAAACCAGCTTTTTCACTCTTATCTATCACCCTCATCAAGAAGCTCTTTAGTTCCTCTTCACTTTCTGCCATTAAGTGGTGTCATTTATTACTGGATCCCTCTTATTCTGTGAATCTAGCTCTTTGACCCCTAACTTTATGCAGTGGAAAGCATTTTATTAGGCTTCTTGCTTGGCTGGACCTGTATCTTCACTTCTATCTCCCCACTTCCAGTTCCCTGCACACAATTCTGTCAAATAAAAAGTTGAGATTCATCGGTTAGACAAATGCTCACATGAAAAAACAAGTTTAATTTCTCTGCTCAACATTTGGGTTATTATTTTTACTTTGACTTTAGATTGGTGTTTGTTATCTTATTAGCTCTTTGATTATTACTTTTTGATTTAAATATATAATCTGCATTTTCAGTTGTCTTTAATGAGAAGGTTTGTTTAAGATAGACTTTCCAGCCATATTACTGGAAAATAGAAGTCAAATTTATATATTAAAAGTGTGATCTAAGGATCATAAAACACAAATTCTGTGAAAATAAACTAGAAAAAATAAACATAGCAAGCTCCTGTATTAAACTCTCTGCGACTGGGAAAACCAATAAATTAACATTATACATGAGCTGCTCAGTAATTTCATCTAGTTTCATCTAGATGCAAGTATGTATACTTAGGGTAAAAGTAATTTCATATCATGGGTCAAAAAAGTTTGAAAGTTATTGCAATAAATTGAGGAAACAGAGCAAATAATAAAAATCCATTTCCCATGTCCTGAAGGAAGGACAACAGTTCTTCTATCTCATTTGAAACTATGGAGAGTAAACTAGTCTGCATTATGGGGAGTAAACTAGTCTGCATTTAAAATATAAGAAGCCTATCTACTATTTAGAATAGTTGTGGAGAAATACAATATTCCATGGCATTATCTAATCAAGTAGGGTTTAGATTTTAAATGTGTAAATCACCACTGTTGTCTATATTTTCTTGATTTTTTTACCTCTGTCACTAGGTAAACAGAAAGTTTATGAAAAATTTAAACATGCAAATTTACATTATTAAAAAACCCAAAGCAAACTAAAAAGAAAACATAATAACTTAAATTTTTGAGAAAGTTATAAAATAAATGGGCTCATCAGAATATTTTTGTACTTGGGAAATTTAAGCAAACAATCCCCTGTTACTATATTAAATGACAAATTATTATAATTGATAAGATTATATGCTATACCTAACATTTTCGAGTCTCAGGATTTTTTAAATTTCGATATAGATGCACTTTACAAGAGTCAAAAACAGAGATGCTTATATTCTCACAGTGATAGATATGATATATTCTGTTATTTCACACCAGTAGTCTGAAAAGTGCTAGGTACAGCAATTTTTGATTTATTCAATGTAAGCAATGACTTTTACTGATTGTTCTGCATCCATCCAGTGTTTTGAACTACATTATATTTATATAGCATATATAAGCACAGTTTATAATTTGTCAGCAGAAATACATCTTGCAATTAGTTTGCTTTACAGAGCTGACCTCATCAGTATTACCTGGAGAATGCCATCTAACATTGACAGCATTCTCTTAAAGACAGAAAGCTGTCAGGATTTCCATTAAATTTATATTCCCAGAGGTTTGTAACTCTGCTTCTAAAAATGCCAAAGGCATTAACTTATAATGGAAGGTGTTATTGAGGTAGTTTAATTTAAAAAGAAGATAGTTTGTAAACTGTGAAAATGTCCTTCAAGTTTAAAAAGGCAGCTAGGCTCTATGAATGTATACAGAAGGAAGCATCTGTGTTAGTACCATCTTGGTGCTCCTAGCAGTCCTGCTGATGCTAAAACCAGAGAAGGATAATGATATAGCTACAGTTGACTGGATATTTCATGATGTTCAGCCAGTCACTATTGTGTCTTTAGCTGTTCATGCACAGGTTCAGTAAGCTTTTTTTTTTTTTCATTGTAAGAATATCCCAAATCAGGATACCAGAGTGGTTTTGCAGAATCTGAGATGGGACTTACCCTTTAAGAAGGCATAGCTTCACTGAAGCAGAAAGAAAAAGGACAGTTGCCAGGGTCTGGGGTGTGGGGGAGGGACATGGGAAGGTAGTGATTAGAAAGTACAGACTTTGTTATAAGATGAGTAAGTTCTGAAAATCTAATACAGCATGCTGACCATAGCTAGTAATGCTGTGTAACATTTGCTAATAGAGCAGATCTTAAATGCCCACCCCCTCTCTCTCACACACACACATACACATATAAGATAAAGATGAAAAGAAAAAAATTAAAAAGTATGGCATGGCTTTTAATCTTTTAGTCCTAAATCTGACACTTAACTGTCACCTGGTGGAAATCAAATTAATGTGATCATTAATTACTCAAATTATAAAGCAAGAATAATGATAATGCCTTGCCAAAGATACATACACTGGGTTCTGAGAAATAAGGAATGTAAAATTTACAAACTGGAAAGAGCAAAGTTAACATTATGACTCAGAGTACTTTCAGCAAGGTGCCTCAACATAGGTTTCTTTTGCCTAAGTGGGATGCAGGTTCCGGCACTGATTTGTTGGAGATTGGTGACATCCATTGTGAGCAGCCCAAAATATTGCCTTTATTCTGGTCGCAATAATTGCATGATGGAGAGGTTTTTGTCCATTGGCGAATGTTTCTTTCAGAGACACTAATGTCCACACTAATTAACCTTTCAACAATAAAAGTCATTTGTAGGTATCTGGCTAAAATATAGCCACAGTGACAAGATTTACCCTCCTGATTCCAAGAACCAAAAAAGAAAAAACCTCACACACAGAAGAATGGTTTTCAAGATAATGGACATCATTCAATGAGGGACAGTGAGTCCGCAGAGAATGGAAATAAACAGCTATACTGTTGGCCCAGTTTACTGACTTGAAAGGTCTCCTGGGCCACAGTGCAAAATGAGGAACAAAGGCAGAACCTGGTAGTCTCTCTGAGTTAAGGAGATGAAACTGAGATTTGGGGGAAAACAAGGCAGTTATAGCCCACAAAACAGACTATGGGAAATCAGAGACCAACAAGGAAAAGAGGCCCCCAAATCTGAGAAAACCCCCATTAAGTATTGAGAAGAATATTGACCCGTGTATTTGTACAATGAAACTACACCGAAGAACCATCCAACAGGAATATTAAGAACAATAGCCAAGAAGTTAAAAGACGCTTGCTCCTTGGGAGGAAAGCTGTGACAAGTCTAGACAGCATATTAGAAAGCAGAGACATTACTTTGCTGACAAATGTGCATCTAGTCAAAGTTATAGTTTTTCCAGGAATCACATATGGATGTGAGAGTTGGACCATAAAGAAGGCTGAGGACCAAAGAATTGATGCTTTTGAACTGTGGTGCTGGAAAAGAATCTTGAGCGTCTCTTAGACTGCAAGGAGATCAATTACAGATCAATTAATTACAACATTCATAAATATTTTACCTCTGTATTTGGGGATAAATTAGCTCTAGAAAAGAAATTCCTCATATCTACCTAAGAAATTTTAGAAAGAAAAAGCCAAAGGATCAAACAGTTTCCAAGTACCTTTACTATTCCATACAATAGTTCTCAAGAATATTACAGAAAAAAAAAAAAAGTATAACCTTCAACCACAGTTACCAGACATATAGAGGAAAGAAAATATAACTCATAATGAAAAAAGATTCAAAATTGACCCAGAACTTTCTCAAATGTTAGGATTAGCATGTGAAAGAAATAAAAGTTATTAACAATTTTATTGCATATATTAAAAAATTTAAGTAGAGGCATGAAGGATATAAAACAAATTCATTAACTGCTAGAGATACTAATGCCAACAGCTAAGATGAAACTATGATAAATAGAATACATGGCAGACTTGTTATTGCAGAAGAAAATATTAGAAAATATGAAATTGAAGACATAGCAAGAGAAATTGTAAAAATTAAAAGGATATAAAAATCAATAAAATTGAAAAGAGCATAAGTGAAATAAAATTCTTAAAGGAGAGAGGAGAGATTAATAGCAAAAATATTTGAAGAAATAATGTCAAGATTTCTCAAATATTGATGACAACTATAAACCCACAAATCCAAGAAGTTCAACAAACCCCAAAACAAATTTTGAGGTAAATTGCATCAAGGCATATAATAGTCAAATGATGTAAAACCAGTGACACAAAAAAAAATTTTAAAGTGGCAAAAAATAGACACATTACATACAGAAGAACAAAGGTAAAAAAGAAAGATTTCTTGTCAGGATATTGTATCTGAGCAGATAATGGAGCAATGTATTTAAAGTGCTGAAAGAAGAAATTTATCAACATAGAATTATATACATATACATATATATATATATAATATCTTTATATAATGAAAGAAAAAAAATGACATTTTCAGAAATATAAAAGTTGAAAGAATCTGTCATTGTCAGGTCTACTCTACAAGAAATGTTAAAGTAATCCTTCAGTCAGAAAAGTATACCTAGTTTAAACATGTTCCCCAGAAAGAAAAATGTAGTAAGAAAATTGACAATGATGTATAGTTGTTACCTATACATATATTTAAATCTCTTTAAAATATGAATTACTATTAAAAATAACAATGAATATATATATATATAATGTGTACAAGTGATAGCATAAAAATGGGAAAGGAAGGAAATGGAATTATATTGTTGAAAGATTCTTATGCTACACATCTGATATAGTAACATTTGTAAGTGAGGGGTGATAAGTTAAAGATACTATAAAATATAAAGCACCATTCAATTGAAAGAAGGAAGTATGGATAATAAACCAACAATGAAAAATAGAATCATAAAATATACTGAATCCAAAAGACAGAGAAAAAAGAAAGAGCTATTTGGAACAAATAGAAAAGCAATAGCTAACAGATACACTTAATTGTATCAATAGCATCAAATGTAATTGTTCTAAAACTGCTAGTTATATGGAGAGATTGTCACACTGGACAAAAAAAATTAAGAATACACTCTGTTGCTTTCAATATGCACCTAAGATACAAAGAAATACATAGATTAAAAGTAAAATATGGGAAAGGTTATAATACAATTTGACTAAACAAAAGAAAGCTGGAGTGGCCGTATCAATATCAGATAAAATAGATATCAGAGCAAATAATATTACCAGGGGATGAATGATTTCATAATGAAAAGATATGTAAAGCTAATTTAAAATTTTAAATATCTATGCATTTAATAACAGACTATCAAAATATATGAGAGAAAAATTAATAGAACTGTTAAAAAGAAATAGGCTATTCTACATTTACAGCAGGGGATTGCTATACCTTGTTTCCAATATTGGCAGAACAAGTGAACACAAAATCAGTAAAAATAGTGAATAATACTGAAATTGACCTAACTGACATTTATACAACACTCCATAAAACAGCAGAAAGATACCTTTGTTTTGTTTCTTCACAAATGTACATGGAACATCTGTCAATATAATAAATATATTTTGAGTCATAGAAAAAAATCGAGGTAATTTTTAAAAGATTCCATTTAAATAATCTACAAAATACATTCTATGACCACATGGGATGAAAATAAAAATCAATGGACATATCTTTGTTTGAGATATTTCCACTAAATATACCCAAATGATAGTAATTCAGTTCTCAATTTAGAAAATACTTTCAACTGAATGAAAAAAAACACAATATGTTAAAATTTGGGGCTGTTGTTAAAGCATGTGTTGAGATAAATTTATAGGACAATATAGATAGTAAAAATGCACATAAGGATGCAACATCTCATATCAATAACATCATCTATACCTTAGAAAACTCAAAAATAAAGTGCAAATGTAACCTAAAGTAAACAGAATGAAAATAATAAAAATCAGAGGAGAAATCAATAAAAGAGAACTTGGAAAAAGAAAAACAAAACAAAAACTCATTTTTTTGAGATCAGTAAAAATCTAAGCTATCAAGAAAAACTATGAAGACACAAATTACTACTCTGAGAAATGAAAGATATGATATCCCAACATATTCTAAAAACATAGTAAATAATCATCATGAAAATTATGGTATTTAACATTTTACCATTTAAAATTTTTTTAAGTGTTAGGGAAAGTATAATAATGCTAATTCCACACAAAATCTTCAAAATTTCCAGAAGAGTATCTCTCAATTAATTTTATTAGGCTTATGTTACCCTGATACCAGAAATCATAGAAATAAATTAGATTGAGGACAACAAATTACTACTACTCCAGATAAATATAGACTTAAATAGTATGGGTAGTATTTTAGCTAATTAAATCTAACAATATGAGTAATAATTTATCATAATCAAATGGGATTTATTCCAGGGATTTAAAGTTGATTTAATCAAAGTGAATGTAGTTTAGCATATTAACAAAATAAACATGAAAGCCATATGATAATTTGAAGACCCAGAAAAGAAAAATAATAAAATTCCAACACTAGTTTTCACTATAAAATATCAACAACCTAGACACAGAAAAGTACCCTCTCCTCCTGATGAAGTGTTATCAATGAAAACCCTATAGCCAATGACCACTTAATGTGAAAGTCTTCCTAATATATCCAAGATCAGGAGGAAGACCAAGATCTTCTCTCTTTACTTTTAGTCAGTATTGTTTTACAGATTGCACCTACTGCAATAAGAAAGTTATACTGACTAGAAAGGAAGAAATAGACATTTGTTATTCATAGACTACTTTAATGTCAATGTAGAAATTTAACGGATTTTTTAAAAAAAACAAAACCCTACAACTATTAAGTCAATTTAGCAAGGTACTAATATCAAAATAAAAATTAAGTATTTTATTTATTGTCAACTAAAAAAAATAGTCACAACCTAAAAGTTTAGGGTTATGTTTTATTGGTAGGAAATTTTAGTATCTCCAGCCCGGAAGACTCAAGTGACCCAGAGAGAACTGCTTAGAGGAGGTAGGAGATGAGGGAGTCAGGTTATATAGAAGTTTGCAACAAAGGCAGGTAGTCTGAACATCAAAAGTAATTTTGTGAATTAAAGAAAGCCAGATATCTTAAGTTAAGAAATTTAGCACTTTTCTAGGGAAAGATGCAAAAGTCTCAGACTCACTGAAATAATTCTTTTCATATGCATCTCAGCTATCTGGAGCCAGTATCCTGTTTTTCCTCAGTACTCACTCCAGGTAGTTGATGCAGTCTGACGGCTGCCAGATCACAGGTATTGCTGTCCTTCCTGGTTGCCCTGGAGGGCTGAAATTGCTGATGACTATGTTTCTTGATTTAGTAGGAAATACTCCACTTCTCAGGCTCCCCAGGTAGCTCTAGTTATAAAGAACCCACCTGCCAATGCAGGAGATATGAGACACAGGTTTGATCCCTGGGTCAGGAAGACCCCTTGGAAGAGGGCATGGCAACCCACTCCAGTATTCTTACCTGGAGAAATCCACAGACAGAGGAGCCTGGTGGGCTGCAGTCCACAGGGTCTCAGAGAATCAGACAAGACTGACGCAATTTAGCGTGCACTCAAGCATAGTCCATTTCTCAGTACTAATGAACAATCCAAAATTGAAATTAAAAAGAATACCATTCACAACAAGAATAAATACATGATATACTTTGGATGTAAATATGATGAAAGATTTGCTAAACCTATATATTTGAAAGTATAAAACATTGCTGAGAGAAATTAAATACAGCCTAAATAAATATAACTCTGTTCATGACGCTGAAGGTTCTGTGTTGTTAAGATATCAATTCTCCCTAAAGCAGTCTACAGCTACAACAAACCTCAATCAAAATCTGAGCAGGCTGCCCGGCAATCACATGAAAAGATACTTAACATTACTAATTATAAGAGAAATGCAGATTAAAAGCACAATGAGATTTTACCTTAAATCCATCAGAATTAGTTCAGTTCAGTTCAGTTGCTCAGTCGTGTCCGACTCTTTGTGACCCCATGAATTGCAGAACGCCAGGCCTCCCTGTCCATCACAAACTCCCGGAGTTTACTCAAACTCATGCCCATTGAGTTGGTGACGCCATCCAGCCATCTCATCCTCTGTCGTCCCCTTCTCCTCCTGCCCCCAACCCCTCCCAGCATCAGGGTCTTTTCCAATGAGTCAACTCTTCGCATGAGGTGGCCAAAGTATTGGAGTTTCAGCTTCAGCATCAGTCCTTCCAATGAACACCCAGGACTTACCGCCTTCAGGATGGACTGGTTGGATCTCCTTGCAGTCCAAGGGACTCTCAAGAGTCTTCTCCAACACCACAGTTCAAAAGCATCAATTTTTCGGCACTCAGCTTTCTTCACAGTCCAACTCTCACATCCATACATGGCCACTGGAAAAACCATAGCCTTGACCAGACTGACCTTTGTTGGCAAAGTAATGTCTCTGCTTTTTAATATGCTATCTAGGTTGGTCATAACTTTCGTTCCAAGGAGTAAGCGTCTTTTAATTTCATGGCTGCAGTCACCATCAGAATAGCCACTATCAAAAGAGTCAAAAATAGCAAGCACTGGGGAGGATGTGAAGAAATTAGAAACTTTGCTTACTATCGGCCATTATGGAAAAAGGTATACGTTGGTCAAAAATTAAAAATAGAATTATCATGTGATCCAGCAATTCCGCTTCTGGATATATTTCTAAAATAATTCAAAGCAGGATCTCTTAAGAACTATTTGCATACTCATGTTCATTGCAGTCTTATTCACAATAGCCAAGAGGTAGAAGCAATTTCTATGTTCATCAATGGATGAATGGATAGAGTAAATGTGGTATATACATACAATAGACTATTATGAAACTTTGAAAAAGAGGTGTTACAACATGAAAGAACCTTGGGGATATTATGCTAAGTGGAATAAGCTAGCTAGTCATAAAAGGACAAATACCGTATAATGCCACTCATATAAAATACCTCAAGTAGTAAAAACTGTACACATAGAAAGAAGAAATGTGGTTGCCTAAGGCTGATGGAGGGAGAGAAAGCGGCAATTAGTGCTTAATGGATATAGAGTGTTTTGCAAAATGAAAAGGATTTAGATATCGTTTGCACAAAATGTGGAGATATTTAACACTGCTAAACTGTAAAATTAAAAATGGCTAAGACAGTAGGCTCAGTGTTACATGATTTTACCATACACATACACACAAATCCTAGCAAGCTTTCTTATAGAACTTGAAGTTTATTGCAAAAATTGATATGGAAATGCAAATGACTTGGAATAGTGAAATCAACTTAATAGAATAACAAAGTTGGAGAACTAGAAAACTATATGATTTCAAGGTAAAACTACCTAATTGTAAGACTTATTATAAAGCTCAGTTATCAAGGCAATGCAGTTTAATTCTGAAGAAAGATAAATATTAATATACTTACGTAGATATAGTCAAGAAAAATATACACACGCATATGGGAAACTAATTTTTGACAAAGGTACAATTCAGTGGAGATAAGGAAGTTTTATTTTCAATAAATATCACTACAGTAATGAAAACTTCATATGCAAAAACAAGAGCTTTGAAACATAAATGCACTTTATACAAAAATTATTTAAAAATGAAAAGCATACCCAAATGGAAAACCAAAACCTTTAGTATTTTCAGAAGAAAATAAAAGATACTGTCTTTGTGATCCTGGATTCACTAATATTAAACATATTTGCATCAAAAGTCACCATTGAAAGAATGAGAGAACAATCCATAATTGAGAAGAAAATATTTGCAATCTTATGTCTGCTCAAACACTTGCATCATTAGTGCATAAAGAATGCTCAAAAATAAAAAACAAGAAAATAACTCAATAAAAATGGTCAAAAAGTCAAGAAGAGACATCTCCAAAGAAAATAAACAAATGCAAATATGCAGTGCAAATAAACATTTGAAAAGATGATTAGTATGCTTAATCACAAAGAAAATATTATTTCCTTTATTTTTATTTTATTTTGATGATTTCCTTTATTTATTTTTTTTCCATTTATTGTTATTAGTTGGAGGCTAATTACAATATTGTAGTGGTTTTTGCCATACATTGACATGCATCAGCCATGGATTTACATATATTCCCCATCCAGATCCCCCTTCCCACCTCCCTCTCCACCAGATCCCTCTGGGTCTTCCCAGTGCACCAGGCCCGAGCACTTGTCTCATGCATCCAGCCTGGGCTGGTGATCTATTTCACCCTAGATAATATATATGTTTCGATGCTGTTCTCTCGAAACATCCCACCCTCGCCTTCTCCCACAGAGTCCAAAAGTCTGTTCTGTACATCTGTGTCTCTTTTTCTGTTTTGCATATAGGGTTATTGTTACCATCTTTCTAAATTCCATATATATGCATTAGTATACTGTATTGGTCTTTATCTTTCTGGCTTACTTCACTCTGTATAATGGGCTCCAGTTTAATCCATCTCATTAGAACTGATTCAAATGAATTCTTTTTAATGGCTGAGTAATATTCCATGGTGTATATGTACCACAATTCCTTATCCATTCATCTGCTGATGGACATCTAGGTTGCTTCCATGTCCTGGCTATTATAAACAGTGCTGCGATGAACATTAGGGTGCACGTGTCTCTTTCAGATCTGGTTTCCTCAGTGTGTATGCCCAGAAGTGGGATTGCTGGGTCACATGGCAGTTCTATTTCCAGTTTGCCTTTATTTTTTAAAATTAAAACCATCAGAAAATATCACTACATATTACAATAGCTAAATGAAAAGGATGGGCCATACCAAATATCTGGAGATGAGGAGGAGCTGGCATTCTCACTTATTGATAATGAGAATATAAATGATATAATCACTTTATAAAACTTTTTAGTGGTTTATTATAAAGTTCAGCATGTGCCTCCCATATAAATCAAATATTCCATCTCTAGATATTTAATTAAGAATAAAGAAAGCATATAGATATACAAAGACTTGCAAATGAATATTTATTTTCTCTGTTATACCCTAAAGTTGAAAACAGTCCAAGTGTTCAACAGATGACTGAAAAAACAAATAGTGGTATGTATATTTATAAAAGGATACTACTCAGTCACAAATGGTAATGAACTATTAATACATGCCACTGCATTGATAGACTTCACAATAATGAGGCTGAATAAAAGAAGTCAGTTAAGAGAATACATATTCATTTCCATTAATGTAAAATTCTAGAAAATGGAAATCAAACTCTAGTGACAGAAAGAGACCTATGTTTGCCTGGAGACAAGGGCATGTTTGATGGGTAGTTGAGAGAGATTACATAGCCATGAGGAAATATTTTGGAGTGATATATTCAATATCTTGATTGTAGTTATTGCCTCATGGGAGTTTATATACGTCACAATGTATCAAATTGTGTGTCAGGGAGAAAACGTTTTCCTCTACTCTTCCAGGTCCTTCTGGCTGGTTCAAGAACTAAATCATCATAAGAAAGGTTAACAGGAGAAAATCTAACAAAAATTTAATAGCATGTATATATGTGGGAGAGATCCAGGAGAACTGAATACCTCACCAAAATGACTGAAGCCCTCACCTTAAATGCCATTTTCAGCTAAAGATAAAAGAGGATGTTGAGGGTAGAGATTTGGGACTTCAAAAGGGAGGAAGACAGTTCCCACTGATGGAAAAGCAAATACCTGTTTACTGAGTCACGTAGAGAGAATGGGATGCGGAGTGAACTCTGATCTCTAGGCTCTACCCTGTCTCCCCCCCACCTCTAGCCCATAGTCTTTACAGATAATTCAGGAGATAGCTCAACTCTGTGAACTCTTTATCTAAGTTATTCTGAGCACCTAAAGGGGAATTCAAAGTCTCCTCTCAAGTCTTTTGGGCCTTGATTATTTTCAGCTCAAAATCATTCTCATGCCAGAGATGTTTTGAGGGTGGCACATTTTGCTCCCCTGCATATGCTTTAAATGTATGTATTTATTTTTGTCAATTATATTGCAAATAAATAATAACACAACCCCTCCTGTCCCCAGATAGTAACTCAGGAGAGTGAAACACAGTTTCACTTAGGAGAAACACTTACGCAAGTGCTATATCTGGCTCATATTTTGGATTCACTTTATTATTACTATTTGCCAGGGTTTGATGGGATTTTTTCTTTCCTCTTTTTCCTTCCTCAAAGATGAACTGTAAGTTGAAGCATTCATGCATATATCTTTGTTTTCTTGCTGTAAAGAAATTTAAATACAATTTCTGGGTAAATCACACTAGTCTATCATAAAATTTTGTGCTGTGTCTGCATTAAATATGTTTATTAGTTTTTGAAAGACTCAACAAATATTGTATGTGTGTGTTTCTGTGTGATCATGCAATATCATTTCAAGAAGCAAGAATAAAAGGTAGAAATAGAAGAAGGAAAGATAGTTATCATTTGTTAAATATTTGTACTTGTCTAATAAAAATAGTTAAAGTTTCTTTTATTTAAATGGTAACTTACTGAAAATTATATATTTCTATATTTATGAAAGACTGCTTTTGTTTAAATCTTGGTATATATATATATAAAACATAAAATTTATTATTTTAATAATAACACTTTATAAATGTATATACTGCATTTTAGTTATCCATTCATAATTCACTGACAACTTTTCTTTCATTTTGAGAATAGTGCTATTATGAATGTTGGTGTACAGATATCTTTTTAAATCATTGCTTTCAATTCTTTGAGTCTGTACTCTTTAGTAAAATTATTGAATCATATGGTAATTTTGTGTTTAGTTTTTTGGAGAAACCACCATTTTGATTTCCATAGTACCTTAACATTTACATTCCCACCAGCAATGTAAAAGGGTTCTAATTTCTGCATGTCATCACCAATACATTTTTTTCAGTTTTTTTTTTATAACAGCCATTCTAATGGCGGTAAATGATAGCTCACTGTGGTTTTACTTGCATTTCCCTAATGATTAGTGATAGTGGTCTACTTTTCATATGCTTATTGACCATTTGTATTTTATTCAAGTCCCCCCCCCCCTTTTTTTTGTTTTTATTGGAGGGTGATTGCTTTACAATATTGTGCTGGTTTCTGCCATACATCAACATGATTCAGCCACAGGTATACATATGTCCCCTTTCTCCTGAGGGAACATCTCCCACCCCATCCCACCCTGCTAGGTTTTCACAGAGCACTGTGTTGAGCTTCCTGTGTTATACAGAAAATTCCCACTATCTATTTTACATGTGGTAATGTATATGTTTCCCTACTATTCTCTCAATTCATCAACTCTCCTCTTCGCCCACTGTGTCTACAGTTCTGTTCTCTATGTCTTTGTCTCCATCGCTGCCCTGCAGATAGGTTCAAAAGGTTGTTGCTGAGCCATGAAAGATGCTGGGATTCTTGGCCTCTGGAGGAGAGGAATTCAATCTGAGGCCAGTGAGGAGGCTTGATTGCACAGAGCTTTTGTGTAATAAAGTTTTATTAAAGTATAAAAGAGAAGGAGAAAGCTCCTGACATAGACATAAGAAGAAGGCAAAAAGAGTGCCCCCCCTGTTAGTCTTTAGCCAGATGTTAAATAGCTACTCAGTTCAGTTCAGTTCAGTCGCTCAGTCATGTCCGACTCTTTGCGACCCCATGAATTGCAGCACGCCAGGCCTCCCTGTCCATCACAAACTCCCAGAGTTTACTCAAACTCATGCCCATCGAATCGGTGATGCCTTCCAGCCATCTCATCCTCTGTCGTCCCCTTCTCCTGCCCCCAATCCCTCCCAGCATCAGGGTCTTTTCCAATGAGTCAGCTCTTCGCATGAGGTGGCCAAAGTATTGGAGTTTCAGCTTCAGCATCAGTCCTGCTAGCAGGCTGCTAATCAGAGAAGGGAATTGTCTCAAAACTAAGAGTGGCACCAGGTCCCTCACCCACAACATGCATTTTGAGATGACTCACAAGGTGAGTCATCCCAGGCCATAAAACGATTGATATGAATCTTGAAGAAAGTAGGTTTCCAAGCAAATATATGGTTTCATTAACATAGATTAGGAGAACAATTGTATGAGTAAAACATACTGGTTTGTCAAGTTGGTTCTGAGTCTTAGGCAGAACCAACTTGAAGACAGACTCTAGGGTAATTACATAGTTCATTAACATAGCTTAAGAAAAACATTTCCGTAAGAAGAGTGCATTGGTTAGCTCAAGGTTTGAAATAAGTTAAGTTCAGGTAGAACCAGGTGTTGTCATGGCAACACAGAATTTTAAGAGAAACCTCCTTTTAATTTTATATAGAAAAGGGAAAAGAATATGACACTTGTAGTCTGTTTCCTCCTGCTACTTAAGAGAGAGAGAAAAAAAAAAATCTGACACTTGCCTCTGTTTGGAGACCCCTACCTTCCTGTGTGTTACTCTCTGTTTCATCAAACCATTTTTATAGATTCCATACACATGTGTTAATGTACAATGTTTGTCTTTATCTTTCTGACTTACTTCACTCTGTGTAATAGGCTCTGGGTTCATCTGTCTCATTAGGACTGACTTGAATGTGTTTGTTTTTATAGCTGAGTAATATTCTATTGTCTATATGCACCACAATCTCTGTATCCATACAGTCTGTCAGTGGACATCTAGGTTGCTTCCATGTCTTAGTTATTGAAAAAAGTGCTGCAGCAAACACTGGGGCACATGCATCTCTTTCAGTTATGGTTTTCTCAGGGTATCTGTCCAGTAGAGGGATTGTTGGATCACATGGTAATTCTGTTCCTAGTTTTTAAATGAATCTCCATGCTGTTCTCCATAGTGGCTGTTCAACTTACATTCCCAGTAACAGAGCCAGAGGGTTCCTTTTCTCCACATCCTCTCCAGCATGTACTGTTTGCAGATTTTTAATGATGGCCATTGTCACCAGTGTGAGGTGATACCTCATTGTAATGTTTATTTGCATTTCCCTAATAATGAGTGATGTAGAACATCTTTTCGTGTTGGTTGGCCATCTGTATGTCTTCTTTGGAGAAATGTCTGTTTAGGTCTTCCACCCAGTTTTTGATTGAGTTGTTTCTCTGGTGTTGAGCTGCGTGAGCTACCTTTATATTTTGGAGATTAATCCTTTGTCAGTTGTTTCATTTGAATTATTTTCTCCCATTCTGAGGGTTGTCTTTTAATCTTGTTTATTGTTTCCTTTACTGTGCAAAAGCTTTTAAGTTTAATTAAGTCCCATTTGTTTCAGTTAAGTCGCTCAGTCATGTCTGACTCTTTGCAACCCCATGAACCACAGCACGCTAGGCCTCCCTGTCCATCACCAACTCCCAGAGTCCACCAAAACCCCTGTCTATTGAGTCAGTGATACCGTCCAACCATCTCATCCTCTGTCATCCCCTTCTCCTCCTGCTCTCGATCTTTCCCAGCATCAGAGTCTTCAAATGAGTCAGCTCTTCGCATCAGGTGGCCGAAGTATTGGAGTTTCAGCTTCAGCATCAGTCCTTCCAATGAATATTCAGGACTGATTTCCTTTAGGATGGATTGGTTGGGTCTCCTTGCAGTCCAAGGGACTCTCAAGAGTCTTCTCCAGCACCACAGTTCAAAGCATCAATTCTTCGGTGCTTAGCTTTCTTTATAGTCCACCTCTCACATCCACACATGACCAATGGAGAAACTATAGCCTTGATAGGATGGACCTTTGTGGACAACGTAATGTCTCTGCTTTTCAATATACTGTCTAGATTGATCATAACTTTCCTTTCAAGGAGTAAGTGTCTTTTCATTTCATGGCTGCAGTCACCATCTGCAGTGATTTTGGAGCCAAAAAAAATAAAGTCAGCCACTGTTTTCACTGTTTCCCCATCTATTTGTCATGAAGTGATGGGACCGGATGCCTGATCTTAGTTTTCTGAATGTTGAGCTTTAAGCCAACTTTTTCACTCTCCTTTTCACTTTCATCAAGAGGCTCTTTAGTTCTTTACTTTCCCATTTGTTTACTTTTGTTTTTATTTCCATTACTCTAGGAGGTATGTCAAAGAGGCTCTTGCTATGATGTATACAAAAGAGTGTACTGCCTATATTTTCCTCTAAGAGTTTTATATTTTCTGATCTTACATTTAAGTCTTTAACCCATTTTGAGTTTATTTTTGTGTATGGTATTTTCCCCGTTTTTAATTGGTCTTTTATTGTTCAGTTTTAGAAGTTATTTCTTTAAGTATATGTTAATCACCTATCAGATATGCAGTCAGCAAATATTTTCTCCCATTCTGTGTGATTTGCGGTTTAATAATTGGGTCACTCTCAGGCTTACTGTAAAGTTTGCCAAAATGCCTATTATTTTTTTTTTTCTCTCCAAACATTGTCCTTTCTACAGTTCTTCTGGCTTTCAGACTTTTCTTCTTCATTCTTTTGTGTGCATCAATTTAGCTCAGACTCAAATGAGTGGTGAAATTTTGCTACCCTTTGCTCACATCTGGTCATATAACAATAACATTGGACAGTATACTTATGATAGAAAAAAGGAAAAGAAGTCAGATATCTTTATAAATTTTATATAAGAGCTCATAGTTGCTATTAGAACAATCTCATTTTCTTCAGAACATTTTTTGTCAATGTACTATTCTTTGCAAGTGCAAAAATTTCATGAGCACATTTACTTGCATACTGTGTTTCATCAAAGCTGTTTTATAATATTTTTCATATAAAATTTTCTATTGCTTTCAATGGTTTCCTTAAGCTATATTTTCTCTAAAACATTTTTTAGCACATTATTTGTTGAGCTATTTGTATTCTCAGCCCCAGAATCTTGCTAGATATGAAGAAAAGAGCACAAAATGTAGTCTGTATTCTCAAGAAGTTATTGATCTTAAAAGAATTAGGGCATAATAAAAATGGAGATAAAATAAGCAAATAATATTTTTAAATACCCAATGTTGAACACAGTATGGTGTATGACAGAAGATGATATTTGAAGATAAATCTATGATTGCATTTCTGACATTGTCTCTTGTAATGTATCTACCCTTTGCATGGAACACTTTTGTTACCTTTATTGTATTAATGTGTAAAGTGAAGTTAACATTTTCATAATAAAATTTGGGTTTTATTACAAAGAGAAATTGCAGTGCACTTCATCTATTACATGTAAGGCATTAATGATACCAAACTGAATTCCATTCTCACTGATCATATTGAGTGGCTTTATTTAATTCCTGAAATTTTAACTTAATTACATTATATCAAAAGTTTCTTCACTTAAATCAGAATCTTGAACCACTTTGATGAACCTAAGTCAATTTATTTCTGTTTTTATCACATTACTTTAAGTTTTAAAGCATTTTTAAAAAATTTAGTATTTTAAAATTTTATTTTTTTGCTCAATATATTAACTTAGGAAACTATACAGAAATCTCAATATGTTATGAAAGTTATATTTTTTCCTTTCTTAATGAGAGACAGAATTAGATTTGCCAGTTTTAAATTAACATATTTCTTTTTCTTTCATCAAATTGCTTCAATAAGTATAAGTAATGTGACCTAGTTAAATATCCTTTTATCATAGAAAAAATATATATAATGTCAGCTGTATTATTGGTTATTTAAAGTGCAAATAAATAAATGAAGATTCTTTTGTCTGCAATCTAAATGCTCTTTTTTGAATTTATCATTACTTGTGATGTTAATTTATTTAAATTCTTATGAATCATATAACCTCAGTGAGAAATTTTTATTAGAAATATGATAATGGTATTGATCCATATTGGGATGTCAGACTTGGAATCTCTTTTATGGCTATGTCTAAATTAATTTGTTATGCAAATGTCTAACTTGACTAAATAAGTTTTCTGCTGCTTGAATTACATTAGCAATTGTTCTTCTAGACATGGCTTCAGAGTAAAGATGTGGAATCAGTACAGCAAGTTTGACAAATTCTGTGTATTCTCACCGTTAAGAAAGAAATGGATTGTCAGAAGTAGAATTAGAACAAGAATCTTACTCCAAAGTTTCCATTGGCAAAATAAAAGTGTTTGGGGGAGGAAGTATATTTTATAGCTTCATGACAGCTGCCTATCTGTTTGTTGGTTGTTATTTTGGGATCAGTGCAAGAATTAAATGAACATTCCCTTGAAAATTTAATATTGTTCCCCAAAAATTCTTCATAGAGTATTGCCATTTTCTTGAATAATGCAATATTTCACATTTTCAATTTACTCTGTGTTTACTCTATGTTTATTATGTTCTGTGTATTAATGAAATTGCACTATCATTATATTTGTATTAATATAGTGTCAGGCACTCTTTGCTGGCTAGCCACTTGTTATAGCTGGAAATAGTCTTTTGAAGTCCATGAGCTTGTTACTTCATAATTATCTATGTTTAACAATTAATTTGACTAATAAATAAAATGCTTAAACCCAGGGACATAAATATTTAAACCCACTATTGTTAAAATTATACTTCAGTGGCAATATTATAGGGCTTCCCTGATAAAGAATCCACCTGCAATGCAAGAGACTCAGATTTGATCCCTGGGTCAGGAAGATCCCCTGGAGAAGGCAATGTTAAAGATCAAATCAGGGAAAACTAGACTGGGATGTTCAGGCTCACTGTCTGAGTCAAGGAGCAAAGTCAAAGACAACTTGATTCTCACTCGTCATGGATAAGATGCCTGATAGATCCGAAAAAATAAGATCATTGCCAGGTGTTTCAGAAATTCTGAGCTTCAGCTTTCAGATGTCACCTTTCTTATCTCACTTCACTTGTCAACAGGAAACATAGTCCTTTTCCATTTTCACATCATGTTTGTCAATAAGTTCATGATGAATGATTACATGAAACATAAACTGACCTGAGATTTGCATTCTACTTCAGTCAACTATCTTGTATCAGGCAGCTACCAAACACCTTCGCAGACTGCTTTATGTCTTACCTTTCCTGACTTTCCAGGCTGCAGATTTTTTACAGTTTAGAAATGAACACAGCATCTACTTCCCTCACAACATCTGTAAAATTGGCCCCTCTTAATGAGACTTACGGGGGCCTGTATATAACATAAATTAATCACAAATACCACACACACACACACACACACACCACATACATATGCACTCTCTAGGATATTTAGACCCCTTTGATGAAGTTTCTTTCCTTTCTAGTTCTGTGTCTCTCTAAGACTCTAGTATCTGATCCCTGGAAGAGTTATCCTTGCTGCTCTGATTAGTGAGATGTTTCATTATCTTTCCTCTTTATAGAGTCAAGTCCCCTAATTCAAACTCCGTACTCGATTTGCCAGTCCCCTTCAGGCCGCCGTAACAGAGTCGATAGACTGAGTTGCTGCAATAACAGAAGTTTACTTTCCTACAGTTCTTCAGGCTAGAAGTCCAAAATCAAGACATCAGCATGGTTAGTTTCTGCTTAGTGCTGTGCCCTGATATAGACCGCCGCCTCCTCACTTGTCCTCACAAGGTGAGGAGAGACAAAGTAAGCTCTTTGGTGTCTTTTGGGGAACAACACTAATCCCATAATGAAGATCCCACCTTTATGATCTCATCTAAACCAAATTATCTCTCCAAACATCCTTATATTGGGGATTAGGACTTCAGCATGATGTTGAGAGAGGATAGTCCATAACACCAACATGGATCTTTTCCTCTAGGATAGAAGTTGGAATGTCTATTCTCCTCAGGGTGAAAATAGTTCTATCCTGTTTAAAAAAGAGACAACAGGCTCTCAATGGAGTCAGTTATGCTAAGCCCACATCACCAAACCACGACTTAATACCTAGTTTACATCTTCAGTCTCTTCAGGAGTAGAATCTTAAACCAATCTGGAATTACTTGGTCAACACTAGTAAGGTAACTGGCCTGATAGTCCCCTCGAAATAGGTGACTTTGCCTGAAACAATTTACTCTTTACTAATAACTCCTTTGTTTCACCCCCTCTGCCTATAAGTCTTTCATTTTGAACAGCTCTTCAGAGCATCTGTCTCCTTGTTGGGATTATGCACAATTGAAAAAAGCCCATAAAATCTTTAAAACTTCCTCAGTTGATTTTTTTTTTTAAATCCCTTGTGATTGTGCTTACTTGCTCAGTCATATCCAACTCTTTGTGACCCCATGGACTGCATCCCTCCAGGCTCCTCTGTTCATGGGGATTCTCCTGGCAAGAATACCAGAGTGGGTTGCCAATGCTCTTCTCCAGGGGATCTTTCCAACCCAGGAACTGAACTCAGGTCTCCCGCATTGCAGGCGGATTCTTGACTGACTGAGGCACCAGGGAAAAGACACTCTTTTAATTTGACCATCTTCTCATAACTTCTGCCACTACACCTAGGATAAACTTTTAGAATATGTTTCTTTCTCATTGGCCCAATTTGCAAAGCCTGAGGCATTCAGTTCAGAATACCACCGAGGGTTGACTTTCACACAAATGTGTTCCTCAATCTACTCTCAACTGCCATGAGACAACTCCATTTTCAATTTTTGCCATTGTCCAGTGGCTGCTTCAACTTTCCTATGGATAACTTCTGATAAAGGATACATAAATTACAAAGATAAAAATCTTTCTACAATGAAGGAAACTCTTTATTATGCAGAGCAATTTAAGTCTATTGTCTCAAAGCTCTGCTTTCAATAATAGAATCTTCAATTTATCTCTGAATAACAAAGAGGTCCATTAGAGTGATTTTTGTAAAAACAAAGTGATGATTTGATAAAACATAAATATAGCTCTCTGTTAGAAAAACAGAAAGACATGTCAAAGCTTAAGGCTTGCTTCCCACTCCTTTCTAGGTTTTATGGTTTCCTAATGAGAGTGCTCATTATTAGAGACCCATTAAATCCAGTGGACAGAATTTTTCTTTAATTATTGCATATAAATTAATATTTTCTTTCTAGTGACAAAATGATATATGATCACACATACTTTGTCTATTATTTAGTTTAAGTATGTAGCAGGATAAAATTTTCTTCATGATTATTTCTTTTCCACTGAACATGCCTTCAACTCTTCCTTTTAAGCTTGTGATTTCTCCTCTTTCTCAGGTTTATTGAATCAGAAAAGTCATTGATAACTAATATAAATAACCCTTTAATATCCATCATGGATATTATGCTGGCAAAACAATAGTATAGAAATTGTTATTCTCAATTAAACTTATTAACCAGGGGGGAGAGAGAGAAAGAGTGAGTGAGTGTGTGTGTGCGTACACACACACACGCATACTCAGTCTTTTCCAGCTCTTTGAGACCCCAGGGATTGTTGCTCAACTGTAGCCCAACAGGCTCCTCTGCCCATAACATTTTTTAGGCAAGAACACTGGAGTGGGTTGCTGTTTCCTCCTCCAAGTGATCTTCCTGACTCAGGGACTTAACCCTTGTCTCTTACATCTCCTGCATTGGGAGGCAGATTCTTAACTTCTGCGCTGCCTGGGAAACCCCAATATTATGCTTAGAAACCAGGAAATGATTCTCCTAGGATAACAGAAATAAAATGAGGAGAGGCTGCCAGCCATTTTTAAGTCAAAGCTCTGGGGAAGTAATCATACAGTTGCATAATGAGGTGAAATAGAAAGGACATTTGTAAAGGTATCAAGTGGTTGTCTTGCTCTACCTGAAGTAGCTTCTGTGAGATGAATAAGGGCTGCCATAGCAACTACCACTGTGATTACATCAGTTACAAAGAATATGAGAAATGAAGGAGTTTTTCCAGCCTAGAATGGAGAACAAAGAGAACCAGAGGTGAAGCATCCCACCCTCACCTATATGAAGGTGTTTCACATAGTCTTGTTATCATTTAAACACCCAACCCCATCAAGGTAGGTGTCAGGCAACTGGATAAAGTTCCAGTAACAACAAACAGCTTGAGATGAACTGGGGATAGAACCAAAAAGAACAAATAGCGGAGAGGAGATTAGTCAGAGGTCAGATTGTACAAGGTGACAACGTAGGTCATTTTTTAAAATTTAAGAATTACCAAAATACCAAGAGGAGGCTACAAAATGGGTTTACACACAAATGTGACATAACCAGGTATCTATTTGCAGTTCATCCCTACTGGCCCTATACCCTATTAACAGTGGAGAGTACAGAGCAGTACTTGTAACTAACAGCTAAAGAAAGTATTAGAAGGCTATCTAGTCATTCCAGCAAGGAATAACAAAGTTTGTAATCAAGGACAACAGCAAATAGAAAGAAACAATAGGACTTTGAGTGTATTAGAAAGTCAAAGTGACAGGATTTGATGAATAACTGGATATTGGGAGTTCAGTGAAATAAATTTTCAAGGGTGACTCCCAGGTTCCTCAATACAGAATAGCATGTATAGTGGAAGAGGAAATGATTTAGGTGGAAAGTTTATAAATTTGGACACAGGGATTACACAGAGCCTTATGGTCTTGTACAGACTTTGTCTTCCATACCATTAGAAGTTTCAAAGCAAAAATTTTACTGCATAAGTGAAACAGGTGTCTTAGTTCATTTCGGCTCTGAAAATAAACTGCCATAGGCTGAGTGGCTTAACAAGTAAGAGAAATTTGTTTCTCACAGAGAGGTTAGGAAGCCCAACATCAATGTGCTGGCAGGGTCAGTTTCTAGTGAGGCCTCACTTCCTGGTTCACAGATGACATCTTCCTGCTGGATCCTCACATGACTGAAGAGATGAGGGAGTTTTCTAGTGTATCTTTTAAAAAGACACTAACCCCATTCATGAGGGCTTCACCCTCATGACCTAATCACCTCTCAAAGGCTCCTCTAACCTGCAAATATCTTCACACTAGAGCTGAGATTTCAACATGTGAATTTAGATGGTGTGAGAACATGAACTTTCAGACTGTAGTTAACAGACAAGGAAGACTTTATTCAAGGCAATAAGGGAGAAAGGTCAGAACTCAGACTGAGCTTAACTCACTAAAATAAAGGGCTAGATGGTTTTTAAGGTATGTGGGTAGAGGATGAGTGCAGGGAAATCACAGTACCCTTGTATTTGCTAGCTGTCCTTACCCAAAGAAGGAGTTACCATTCTCACATCTTCGTGACATGAAATAGCCTTACTACTTGGAACAAGGTGCCCATTGAAGTTAGAAGTTAGGCTCCTACTCTTCCACAGAAACTGAAAGATTTGGGAGCTATCCTCCTGCCAATGCAAGAATCCTCCTGCCAATGCAGAAGACTCAAGAGGCACTGGTTTGATCCTCGGTGAGGAAAATCCCCTGGAGTAGGAAATGGCAACCCACTCCAATCTTCTTGCCATGGAGAATCCCATGGACAGAGGAGCCTGGTGGGCTACAGTCCATGGAATCACAAAGAGTTGGACATGATTGTGCAACTCAACATGCACACACATAGTTGATTTAAAAATGTTATGTTAGTTTCTGCTGTATAACAAAGTGAATCAGTTGCACATATACATACATCCACTCTTTCTTAGATTCTCTTTTCCATATAGATCATTACAGGGTGTTGAGTACAGTTCCCTGTTCTATACTGTAGGTCCTTGCTAGTTACCTATATTTGTCTATGGTAGTATGTATATGTCTATCCCAGTCTCCCAATGTCCCCCCTCTTTCCCTTTGGTAACCATTAGTTTCTTTTCTACATCTGTGACTCTATTTCTGTTTTGTAAATAAGTTCATTTGTACAACATTTTTTATATTTAACAAATAAGCAATATCATGTAATATTCATCTTTGACTTCACTCAGAATGACATCCATCTATGTTGCTATAAATGGCATTATTTCATTTTTATGACTGAGCTATATTCCATTGTATTTATGTACCACCTCTTCTTTATCTGTTCCTCTGTCCATTGACATTTATGTTGCTTCCATATCATGGCTATTGTAAATAATACTGCAATGAAAATTAGGGTACATGCATCTTTTCAAATTATGATTTTCTTCAGGTATATGCCCAGGAGTGGGATTGTAGGATCATATGATAGTTCTAGTTTTCGTTTTTTAAGGAACCTTCATACTATTCCCCATAGTGGCGGTACCAGTTTACATTCCCACCAACAGTGTACAAGGTTTCACATTTCTCCATACCTTCTCCAGCATTTATTTTTTGTATATATTTTTATCATGGCCATGTTGACCAGTGTGAGGTGACACTTCATTGTAGTATTGATTTACATTTTGATAATAGCCAAAATATACTAATAGCTAATGCAGTGCAATATTCATAACAAAAAACCAAAAAATCCCAAACAACCCAATCAAAAAAAAAACAAAACAGCAGAAGATCAAAATAGACATTTCTCCAAAGATGATTTACAGATGATCAAAAAACACATGAAAATATGTTCAACATCACTAATTATCAGGGAAATGCAAATCAAAAATACACTGAGGTAGAAACAGGCTTTTAATAAATAGATTAATATATCAAAGTGGCAGAGAAAGAATTTACAGTGATGTTTTCTAAATCAAACACTACAATATAAAAAATAAATAAATAAGACTCCTAGGCTTAAAATGAAGCTTGTCTAAAGTTTCGTCAAACTGAGGGCAAGTTTAGGCCCTCTTGGTCAAAGGCAAGTGTAGATGCAGAGGAGCTTTAGGTTTAAAGATGGGATTTCCTTCTTTATTCAGTATTTATCTTGCTATGTCTGATTTATTGGTTCATTATAATTAGTAGGGTCATTCACAGGTTTCACCTCCCTTTATAAAGAACTGAATATGCATACTATACTCCTATTGAAACATTTTTCTTTTCTGCATGCTCGCAATATTAATATATAGGACTGGGGACTCTCTCATGCTAGATTTTATGCATGACACACACTTCAGAGCAATCCTTTCTTTTTATGAAGTCTTTGCATTTTTCTGCAGTAACTGCATTGTAAAGAGGTCTCCCTATTTACTTTTTCTTTAGAAATAAGTATATACTGGCAAAAACATACACATTACATATATATACATATGTATATATATACAATATACATGACAAATATATATTCATAATTATGAAGACATAGTTTCATAATTAAAAATTAGCATTTAGCTTATAGATAAAGGAGAGCACTCATCTCATATTGGTCAATGAAAGGCATATTGAATGTTCCAATAAGTGACAGAGGGATGAAAGAAAAACTAGAATTTTATTAGTCAATATATACTTAAGATATATAATTTTAGGTGTAAATGTAACTAGCACTATGTATTTTTTTTTCTAACCCATCAGCTCAGTTCAGTTCAGTCGCTCAGTTGTGTCCGACTCTTTGCGACCCCGTGAATCACAGTAAGCCAGGCCTCCCTGTCCATAAGGAGAAATAAATATGTTACTGGCATCAGGAAAGTACAAATCACATACTTTTTTGTATACTGTAAATATTCCTGATAAGATCAACGGTTGCAGCACAATGCTATTTGGTTTCATTTCAGATGCTCGACAGATGTTTGTTTCATGAATACTGCATTGGGTAGTGCCGATACAAAACATTTCCATGACCTAAACAAGTTCGATGAAAACTCACATAGTCACATTAGCAGATGCAACATAAACATAGAAGAACAAAGAGAGAATAAAACTGAAGTTTAATTGGATTCATAATGTGAAAGTAATTATGTTTTAAACTTTGAAATTATTAGGAAATCATGGAGAAGAGATGTATTCATGGGGTTACATAAAACTGAAAATTTTCACAGTGAAGTATCACTGAAAAAATAGACTTGGAAAAACCACTAATGTTAGTGTGTTAAAAGTTTACATGTAAAAAAACAAAAGTTAACGTGTACAAATTTATGGGTGAATAATATATGTACAGAAATATTTATACAAGGAAAATTATAATCTCATGATTATAGTCAATTATGATGTCACATTTATAATAATAACAATAACATAAACGTTATGAGAAGTAGAAAGAACAAATTCATGTAAAATGAACGAAGCCGATACTTAGAGACAACTGTAAATTAAAGCACGCATAATTGAGGGAGGATTTTAGCAATATTAGTCATCTGATCAATGGAAAAGTACTCAACCACTATTTTTTAAAGACATAAATTCTACTCCTAGCAATTTACCTTTAGGAAATAATTTCATAAGTTATAAAATTGTGTATGTACAAGAATGTTTATGACAGGATTTTTTACTGCAAATAATTGGGATTATTCTGCCTATGCAACAACTAGGAACTTGGAGGTAAATTGTTTCAACAATTTATGGAGGATATAAAGCAACATAATAAATAAAATCCAAAAGTCTGTATCTGCTGTGTTTACAACTGTGTAAAATTATGGGACTATATAAGCAACAATAGTAAGAGAACAGTGGGATAAAAAGGAACGTTCATAGGTTAGTGGGATTTATTAAAAATAGATGACAATGATGATGATTTTACTATCTATTCCAATGATATTTATTGAATGTTTAGGTTACTTCATGGTTGGCATAGTGCTGATTATTTTATATTCATTAGCTTAATTAATCCTTCTAATAACCTGAAGAAGTAGCTATTATCATTCTTCATTTTACAAATGAGAAAACTGTGTCTCAGGTTCTGCTTCTGGTCCAGTGACACTCAGTGGAAAATTACAGAGCTCAATGTCTAACCCGGATCTCACTTGCTAAAATGTTAATTGTGCAATATAAGACAACAGACACAATGAAAAATGTTCCATATCCAAGAACTTTGTTGCCATCACATATACAAGGCCTATTTATACATTAAATACATTAATAAATTGATCTTTATTTCTGTGTATTAAACTTGATGTAACAGACTATTCTTTGTGTGCTCCAAACATCCTTAGTAGATGTAAGCACCAGTTGATGAAAAGCTTCATGATTTAAGTCTAAAACTTTGTGTCATTAGGCCTCTCATCTCTTCTCCAAACACAGTAACATTTTAGGGGATATTTTAAAATTAGTAAATGATGCCCAGAAAGAATGATATAAAAATCTGTAGCATATGAGAACACCACTTGTGGGTTCTCAAAAGGGCATTAAATAATCTTGCAGGAAGTGAACTCCCTGACTTACTAATGGATATGACAGAGGTCAAATTACAGTTTACACTTCTGCCCCTCTTAAGAGAGGATTAACTCTTATAACATTAACTTCTCTTTATCATCCACAAGGATATGTCATTCCCTAATTGTTAATAGTGAAACCTTTCTCAACTAAGTCAAATACTTCTTGAGAATAAGAATAAAACAGTAATTGCATTAGTTTTCTATCATTGCCATACACATCACTAGCAATTTAGCAACTTGGAAAACAAATTTATCTTACAGGGTCTGTAGCTCAGAAGTCCACATGGACTCAGCAAGTATTACAAGGCTGAAATCAAGCAGACAGCAAGGCTCTGTTTGTTACTGGAGTCAGAAGAGAGTGAGTTCCTCACAACTATAGGACCAAGGTCTCAACTTGCTTTTCTTACTGTTGCCCAAGGGTCATTATCAGCTTTTAGAGGCTGCCTACATTGTCTCACACCTCCTTCCCTTCAATGCCATCAATGTTAAGGTGAATCCTTCTCACGCTTCTAATTTGCCTCACCTCTCTCTCATCTCCCCTTTGCCTCTGTTCTCTGAATTTGTCTACCTCCACTATGTTTCCATTTTTAAATGTTCATGTGATTGCTTTGGGCCTAGTGGATTATCCTGGATAAACTTCTATCTTAAAATTAGCTAATTAGCAACTTCATTCCATCTGCACAGTGTCTACACAGCAGTACCTCGATCTGTGTTTGATTCAGTAACCAGGGGATGGAAATTTTAGAGTAACATCTTATAGAATTCTGCCTATTACTGTAATCTAAAAGATTCATCCTGGTTCGTTTTTCTGTTGATAAATTCAAGTCATGTTTTTGGTTGAGCTAAGTTAAAATAATCTTTGAACTACACTATCAGAAATCTTAATACATGATATCCAAAAATAACTCTAGAAACAGGTGAATTATTAAGCAGTTGAGAAAGTTTGATCACTTTCATTTGAAGTTCTAATTACATTTGTATCTCCTGTTATTCTTCAGTTACATGACTTTGCTTTTGTTCCATTGATCTCTAAATCTACAACAAAGACATCTCAAATTAAATATAGTGTTAGAAAGACCTTGACTATCTTAATTAAAAGGAAATTACAGAATTACTTGAGCACTTCATTTAACAATGCTGTTTCCTTTTCCTCATCATAGATAGGTAATTGACTTTATATATGTTTAACATAATCAAATAGCTACTTGAATCTTCTTCAGTGCCTAAGTGCACTCTTAACTGCTAGGGTTGATTTGGTTTCATTGTATCGCCTCCCCCTTGGAGAGACCACATTATCTCACAGGAACATACAAAAGTGCTATGAAAACACATCTTGCTAGGACTAAGAGTATTTTGGCTTAAAATATCCACTTATCCTATTTACTGTCTATTGCATGGATTGCAATGCTGGCCCTTGGTATGAATCTGTAGTTCGCTTTTCTTTTTTTTTTTTTTTTTTGTAGTTCGCTTTTCAATGTAGCAGAAATTCCAAGTAAATTGAAGTCTCTACCTTATTCTAGATAGGAAGATCAGCCATAATGTTAATTTTCTGTGTCCCACTGCAGCACCTCTGCCTCTCTCCCATTCCCCCATATACATTGTGGAAAAGGCCAAACAAGAATGACAATCTTTAATCACCATATTTTAATTCTAGCCTGTTTTCTTTAAAAGAATGATTAGAAGGCAAAATATAATTCCTCCCCTCCAAGACAATTATTAGTTTCATTAGTATACTCTAATGTGGTGTCATTTAAAAAATTGGATTCTCCCATGTTCAATCAGTAATGAATTCTAGAAAAAAATGAGCTAAATTCATCAGCCTTGTTAATCCACTAAAATCCTCTAAGACAGGCAGGGACACAGTTCTAAACACTTTACTTACATTTTGATCGAAATACATTGTCAAGCCATAGATCTAATCTACAAAGTTTACAATGAATGCCTCCTTTTAAATCAATACAACTGGATAGTGTGTGACTTTTTGACACAATCACTTCAGAAGTTGCAAACTCTGTCCTTGCCTCAAATGACTTTTTCAGCTTTATCCCTTTCTTCTATCATCTGTTATCTTTTTACCTTTTCATACTGTTCATGGGGTTCTCAAGGAAAGAATACTGAAGTGGTCTGCCATTCTCTTCTCCAGTAGAATAATTTCAGAGGAATAACTCCAAGAAGAATGAAGAGATGGAGCCAAAGTAAAAACAGTGCCCAGTTGTGGATGTGATTGGTGATGGAAGTAAAGTCCGATGCTGTAAAGAACAATATTGCATAGGGACCTGGAATGTTAGGTTCATGAATCAAGGCAAATTGGAAGTGGTCAAACAGGAGATGGCAAGTGTGAACGTCAATATTTTAGGAATCAGCAAACTAAATGGACTACAATGTATGAGTTTAACTCAGATGACCATTATATCTACTATGTGGGCAGGAATCCCTTAGAAGAAATGGAGTAGCCATCATGGTCAACAGAAGAGTCCGAAATGCAGTACTTGGATGCAATCTCAAAAGTGACAGAATGATTTCTGTTCGTTTCCAAGGAGAACCATTCCATATCACACTAATCCAAGTCTATGCCCCAAACTTAATGCTGAAGAAGCTGAAGTTGAACAGTTCTATGAAGACTTATAAGACCTTCTAGAACTAACAACCAAAAAAGATGTGTTTTTCATTACAGGGAACTGGAATGCAAAAGTAGGAAGTCAAGAGATACCTGGAGTAACAGATGAATTTGGCCTTGGAGTACAAAATGAAGCAGGGCAAAGGTTAACAGAGTTTTGCCAACAGAACACACTGGTCAAACACCCTCTTCCAACAACACAAGTGAAGACTACATATGAACATTATCAGATGGTCGATACTGAAATCAGGTTGATTATATTTGCAGCCAAAGATGGAGAAGCTCTATACAGTCAGCAAAAAGAAGACTGGGAGCTGACTGTGGCTCAGATCATGAACTCCTTATTGCCAAATTCAGACTTAAATTGAAGCAAGTAGGGAAAACCACTAGACCATTCAGGTATGACCTAAATCAAATCCCTTATGATTATACAGTGGAAGTGACAAATAGATTCCAGGGACTAGATCTGATAGACAGAGTGCCTGAAGAACTATGGATGGAGGTTCATGACATTGTACAGGAGGCAGGGATCAAGACCATCCCCAAGAAAAAGAAATGCAAACAGGCAAAATGGTTGTCTGAGGAAGCTTTACAAATAGCTGAGAAAAGGGAAGCTAAAGGAAAAGGAGAAAAAGAAAGATATGCCCATTTGAACACAGAGTTCCAAAGAAGAGCAAGGAGAGATAAGAAAGATTTCCTCAGTGTTCATTGCAAAGAAATAGAGGAAAACAATAGAATGGGAAACACCAGAGATCACTTCAAGAAGATTAGATCTACCAAGGGAAAATTTCATGCAAAGATGGGTATGATAAAGGACAGAAATGGTATGGACCTAACAGAAGCAGAATTTATTAAGAGTTGGCAATAATGCACAGATGAACTATACAAAAAAGATCCTCATGACCCAGATAACCATGATGGTGTGATCACTCACCTAGAGTCAGACATCCTGGAATGTGAAGTCATGTGGGCCTTAGGAAGCACTGCTACAAGCAAAGCTAGTGGAGGTGGTGGAATTCCCACTGAGTGATTTCAAGGCCTAAAAGATGATGCTGTGAAAGTGCTGCACTAAATTTGGAAAACTCAACAGTGGACATGGTTTGGCAAAGGTCGATTTTCTTTCCAATCCAAAGAAAGGCAGTGCCAAGGAATGTTCAAACTATCATACAATTGCACTTATCTCACAGGCTAGCAAATAATGATCAAAATTCTCCAAGCCAGGCTTCAACAGTATGTGAAACCATGAATTTCCAGATGTTCAAGCTGGATTTAGAAAAGAGATCAAATTGTCAACATCCATTGGATCATCCAAAAAGCAAAAGAATTCAAAAAAAATATCTACTTCTTCTTTATTGACTATACCAAAGCCTTTGCCTGTGTGGATCACAACAAACTGTGGAAAATTCTGAAAGAGAAGGGAATACCAGATCACCTGACCTGCCTCCTGAGAAATCTGTATGCAAGTCAAGAAGCAACAGTTAGAACTGGACAAGGAACAGACTATTTTCAAATCGGGAAAGCAGTACACCAAGACTGTATATTGTCACTAAGCTTGTTTAGCTTATATGCAGAGTATATCATGTGAAATGCCAGGCTGAATGAAGCACAAGCTGGAATCAACATTGCTGAGGGAAATATCAATAACCTCAGATATGCAGATGACACCACCCTCATGGCAGAAAGCGAAGAAGAAATAACAAGCCTCTTGATGAAAGTGAAAGAGGAGACTGACAAAGCTGGCTTAACACTCAACATTCAAAAAACAAAGATCATGGCATCCAGTCCTATCACTTCATGGCAAATAGGGAAAAATGGAAACAGTGAGAGACTTTATTTTTCTGGGCTCCAAAATCACTGCAGATGGTGACTGCAGCCATGAAATTAAAAGATGCTTACTCCTTGGAAGAAAAGTTATGACTAACCTAGACAACATATTAAAAAGCAGAGACATTACTTTGCCAACAAAGGTCCATCTAGTCAAACTATGGTTTTTCCAATAGTCATGCATGGATGTGAGGGTTGGACTCTAAAGAAAGCTGAGCACCAAAGAATTGATGCTTTTGAACTGTGGTGTTGGAGAAGATTCTTGAGAGTCCAAGGGAGATCCAACCAGTCCATCCAAAAGGAAGTCAGTCCTTAATAGTCATTGGAAGGACTGATGCTGAAGTTGAAACTCCAGTACTTTGACCACCTGATACAAAGAACTGACTCACTGGAAAAAATTCTGATCCTGGGTAAGATTGAAGGCAGGATGAGATGGGGACGATAGAGGATGAGATGGTTGGATGGCATCACTGACTCAAAGGACATGAGTTTGAGTAGACTCCAGGAGTTGATGATGGACAGGGAAGCCTGGCATGCTGCAGTCCATGGGGTCACAAAGAATCAGACACCACTGAGCAACCAAACTGAACTGAACTGATATGGGTGAAAGAAACACTATATAACCTATAGTGGACTATTTAAATATATTATACCTGGCCTCTTTCTTTAGATATTTTAGTGCACTCTGTTAACTGTCTCTTTCTCACTTGATTGAAGTTATTAGAGGATTTTTACTGTGCCAGGCTTTGCCTATTTATCACCTAACCTCTATATGACTTTGCTTTTACATTTCCCTCCTACCTCTTCTTTAACTGTGGAACATCATCTCTACAGACACTCAGAATTGCTTATACACATGCCTATGTTCTTATCTTAAAAAAAAAAAAGCAGCTTTTCTTTACCTATTTTAGCTACAACCATATTTTTTCTCTTTACTGTGACATCTCTCAGAAAATTGGTCTAAATTTAATTGATTTAATTATTACTTCTTCTTCTGATGGTTTTCTAAATATATTCTCATGCCCATCAACCCATATATATATATTTTAATCTGTTAAAAGTGACCTTCATAGGTAGAGCAGCTAATTTCATACCTTTATTACCTTTAAAACACTAGCATTTGGTCTGGCCAGCTCTTGAAAATTTGTACTCCCTGGCTTTCATAAAGTTGCAATATTTTAGTTCTCAAATATCATTAGCAACTTGAGTATTGACTTATACCAAGACTTTATCACTTCTATGATATTTCTATGTCCTCAGACTTGCCATGTAACTTAAATCATTTCTTTACCATATTTTCATGCTTCATGTTACCTTCTACTTTGAATAATAAACTTCTCATGTACAGAATGTGTATGCAACATAAATTATTATTTCAAATGTATTTGACATATGATAAACTGGGAGGGAGAGCTCTTCCTTAGATTTCAATGTTAATTGGTAAACTTAGAAGGACTAATATAGCTCAAAAAATTGGATGGATGTTAAAGCCACTGGATCAAAGCTTGAAGAGGACCGGGATATTTATACCACCAGAAGATATCTCACCATATGTTATTTACAGATTACAAACAAGAAGATGTCAACTTCTGAGTGGAGAAACCCAGCAGACATCCTCTTAACCAACAATCAATGTTAACATCACAGTAACAGGACACAGTGGCATCAAGTGTCTCTTAACAGTAAGAATAACCATCTATTTATTATGTGGTTTACTAATGAAAATGGAAAATCTTAATCTAATCAGATGGAAAATTTGATAAACTAGTTTCAATTCGTAACAGTTCTAGAGTAAATGAAACTAGAAATAACTTCCATGTTGAGACAAACTTAGCTGTAAAATATCAGAGCATACTTATAAATTATAATATTAAGGAAATAAATTGTACAATGTGGGAGGAGCCTTCTTTAGAAAGTTTGATCAAGAATTCTCTCTTCAAAAATTTCGTGTGAATTGAGCTGGTTTGAGTGTAACCCAGGCTTGTGAAGAGTTTGGTGCTTTATGTTTCAACTCTTTCCCCTCCCCTCATTTACTGCCTCCATCATTTTACCTTTTCTATACTTTCATATGATTGGAATCATACAGTATGTAGCTTTTTTGACTGACTTCATTCACTTAAAATTATAGATTTATGATTCACCCTGGTTTTTTCAAGGCTGAATATGGCTCCCTTTAGTCTTTAATAATATTTCATTATATAGGTGTATCAGAGATTGTTCATCTATTGAAAGAAATCATAACATTGCTATAAAAATTTACAGGCAGATGGACATATATTTTCAAATCAATTAGGTAAATATCTAAGAACATGATTATTGGACTGTAATTAAGAGTACTCTAGCTCTCCAAGACCCTCAGACTGTTTTCCCAACTGGTTATACCATTAGTGATGGATGAGTTTCAGTTGCTTTTCAAAAGTAACAATGATATTGTAAGCTTTAAAAATTTCTTAGTATCATTTTAATAGACGTGTTGTAGTATCTCATTGTTTTAGCCCCTTTTTGAAATAAGGCTTTTTTAGAACCCAGCTGCACCATTTATTTTTGTATTGTCTGTGGTTCTTTTCATGACATAATGGCACAGCTTAGTAATAGTGAAAGAGTTGCATATGATCCACAAAGACTAACTGGCCCCTTACAGAAAATTTTGCGGACTTTTGTCTTAAACTAATTATATAAAAAGTCATAAATTGAAAAATTAATTATAGTCATTTCTAAAACTATTCTTTGGATTTTTAAATTATATATATTTTCATAGCTTCCAATAAAATTAAAAATTATACAATTAATTTTTTTATTAAACCCTGAACAGTATAATGAATTACTGTGAACTTTCATAGAGAATATTCTACAGATAAAATTAACTCTCCTTTTTGTCCTGATATGACTTAGCATATTTGGAAAACAGAAAATTAAGTGAATATAAATTTTATGAAGGGATGTAGCATGAAGTACTTAAAAGAAAAATAGAAAATGGAGGAACCAATATGTTTTAATTGTATTGATAACATATGCCAGAATTTGTAAGCAATAACTCCATTTATTTTTAAAAGTAATCCCATTATACAGTTAGTATTTTATTGCTACTTATGAAAAAAGGGGCAATCATAAAATTTTACAAAAATAGAGAATTACTAATAAATGGAAAATTGAAGATTTGTCCATATGCCTAAATGATAATAAAATTCTCTGTGTTTTAAGCGATGCTCATTATAAAATATCACATCATCAGAAAAAAAAATCGTCAAAGTCCTTCTTAATAATTAGCTGAATCTGCCACTAACAGGCGGTGATAATGATAACACTCTATCAAGGTCACTATTTCTCTTATCAAAATTTTGGGTGAGTTTGGGGAATGTTCCTTAACATCTATGTAGATTGTTACTCCAGCTGTTTCTTGACTTTGTGCTTTTGCATTCTAGTTCCCTATAATGAAAAGGACATCTTTTTTGGTTGTTAGTTCTAAAAGGTCTTGAAGGTCTTCATAGAATCGTTCAGCTTCAGCTTTTTCAGCGTTACTGGTTGGGGCATAGGCTTGGATTACCATGATATTGAATAGTTTGCCTTGGAAACAAAGAGAGATCATCTGTCATTTTTGAGATTGCATCCAAGTACTGCATTTCAGACTCTTTTGTTGACTATGATGGCTACTCCAATTCTTCTAGGGATTCTTGCCTACAATAGTAGATATAATGGTCATCTGAGTTAAATTCACCCATTCCAGTCCATTTTAATTCACTAATTCCTAAAATGTCAACAGTCACTTTTGCCATCTTCTGTGTGACCACTTCCAGTTTACCTTGATTTATGGACCTAACCTTCCAGGTTCCTCTGCAGTATTGCTCTTTACAGCATCAGACCTTGCTTCCATCACCAGTCACATCCACAACTGGATGTTGGTTTTGCTTTGCCTCCATATCTTCATTCTTTCTGGAGTTGTTTCTCCACTGATCTCCAGTAGTGTATTGGGCACCTACTGACCTGGGGTGTTCATCTTTCAGTGTCCTATCTTTTTGCCTTTTCATACTGTTCATGGGGTTCTCAAGGTGAGAATACTGAAGTGGTTTATCATTCCCTTCTCCAGTGGACCACGTTTTGTCAGACCTCTTCACTATGACCCGTCCATCTTGGGTGGCCCTACATGGCATGGATCATAATTTCATTGAGTTAGACAAGGCTGTCTTCATGTGATTAGATTAGTTAGTTTTCTGTGATTGTGGTTTTCAGACTGTCTGCCCTTTGATGGAGAAAGATAAGAGGCTAATGGAAGCTTCCTGATGGGAGAGACTGACTGAGGGAGAAACTGACTGAGAATCCCTTGGACTGCGAGGAGATCCAACCAGTCCATCCTAAAGGAGATCAGTCCCGAGTACTCATTGGAAGGACTGAGGTTGAAACTGAAACTCCGATACTTTGGCTGCCTGATGTGAAGAGCTGACTCTTTTGAAAAGACCCTGATGCTGGGAAAGATTGAAGGCAGGAGGAGAAGGGGATGACAGAGGATGAGATGATTGGATAGCATCACCGACCCAATGAACATGTGTTTGAGTAAAATCCGGGAGTTGGCGATGGAGAGAGAGGCCTGGCGTGCTGCAGTCCATGGGGTCGCAAAGAGTCAGACACAACTGAGCAACTGAACTGAACTGACGTAGATTGTATTTACCAAAAACTGCAATATGGAAGCTTTGATATTGTGAACATATATATGTGCATGTGTGTGTATAATCTATATGGCTGGTATTTTTGGAAAAGCAGATTGCTCAAGTAGCTTCCAAATAGTGAGTCAAAGTGCCACAGCCATGAACTCAGGATAGAATATCTATTTTAAAAAACAAAATGTAGCCCTCTAAAAATATAAGTAATGTGACTTGGCCATGGACCTCTAGGGTATACAAAAGTTTCCATTTTTAGCACCTGAGAACTTTGTTTATCTGGAGGAAAAACTTTAGATATACTGGTTTTAGAAATCAACATTGAAAACAGATATGTTTTTTATGTAGTAACTATATAAATGGTCATCAAGATTTAGAGTACCACAAATATTTAACTGTTCCAATTGTCACACTTGCCATTTAAGAGTCACATTAAAATTGGGTAGAATAAATCAGAAATACAGGCAGCAGCAATCTTTCTTAACAGAAGACTGGCTTAACTAAGCTTACCACCAACATACCATCTGTTATACATCTCTTCTTAGATTAAGACACAATAGACTTAAACATATGGACTGTAGGTTGTGAAGAAGAAAGGTTTTTGAACATGTTAGCTTTCTTTTTTGGATTTATGTTTTGTTTTGCTTTTAATTGTTGTGATGTTTTGTTTTTCAACAATGTATGTTTTCATTCCTCTGGGGATAATTTAAATATCATCCTGATTAAAGGATAAATGGAACCACATTCCTTTTAAATGTTATTTTGTTTCCTAATTTAAGACTGGATAATAAATGTTAGAAGTAGCTAAAATTTGCAGAGACATTTTTCTGCCCCCAACTCTTCAGAGTGAAGTTTAATATGTTTACACCATTGCTATGGGAACAAACATTATCCTCATTATTTTGTATCATTTCCCTCTTCACCTAAGAGATCACAGATCCAAGCACACAGATGAGCTCTTGTACAGCCATACTGTATTGCCCTGCATGCAATAAAACAGCAGTAATAATGAAGATACTATCTAATATTCACTTTGTGTTTACTGTGTGTTACATGTTGCTCTAAGTCCCCTATAACCATTAATTTTCTTAAAAGTATATATGCTGGGCATTATTATTATAAGAACTTAATTTTATAAATGATAAATGGGAAGAAATAAAGACACTAGGTCTTTGAGCAAGAAGATTAAAAACTACCCTGAAGTACTGAAATAAATCAATTCATTTCAAAATAGTCTAAGATCAAAATAAAACTTCATGCCAATTTGAATAATACAATTCTTAGCCTCTATATAATAACTTGAGTTATTAAGTTTTTAAAAGTTGTATTGAGGCATAGTTTATTTACCTTGTGTTCATTTCTGCTGTCCAGCAAAGTGATTCAGTTTTTTATATATATATATATATATATATATATGTATATATACACACACATATATACATATTATACATATATACATATATATAATATGTGTGCATATATATGCATATACACATATATATACATAGATGCATACATATATACTTATATATATTATTTTACATATTCATTTCCATTATGGTTTATCATAGAATATTGAATATAGTTCCTTGTGCTGTATAGTATGACCTTGTTGTTTATCCATCCTATATATAATAGTTTGTATCTGCTAACCCCAAACTCCCAAACTCTCCCTCCTCCACCCCACTTCCCCTTGGCAACCACAGTCTGTTGTCTATATCTGTTTTGTAGATACTTTCGTTTGTGTTATATTTTAGAGTCCACATGTAAGTGATATCATATGCTATTTGCCTTTCTCTTTCTGATTTTCATTGCTTAGCATGATAATCTCTAGTTCCACCCATGTTGCTTCAAATGGCATATATTTCATTCTTTGTATGTCTGAGTAATATTCCATTCTCTGGGTGTGTGTGTACACACACACACACACACACACACATACACACTCTATCTTCTTTATTCATCCTACTGATGGACATTGATGTTGTTTCCATGTCTTGGCTATTGTAAATAGTGCTTCTATAAACACTAGGCTGCATGCATCTTTTTGAATTATAGTTTTGTCTTGATATATGCCCAGAAATGGGATTACTGGATCATATGGCAAACATTTATTATGTTTTATTATCATATTTAACATTATATTCCAAGTTCAAATTAAGAACAATTATTACTTGACCTGATACTTAAATATTATACTTTTCTGTCTGTTCTTGAGCTAGATATTTGTATCCAAATGAAGCTACATTTTATGGATCTATGTAAAAAGAAAGACTAGGATGAAATTCATCACTGCACTCTTTAGTCTGTCCAGTTAGGAAAAAATCAGCAATTTGATTACTGAATTGTTTCTTTCTCATCATTTTTTACCACAAACACAAGTGACTGCTTCTAAAGTATTCTTGTCAATATTTCCTATCATTTCTGATGCAAATCTAGTCATGACAGTTTCTTGTTACTAGTTTGTATGTCTGCGTACCCGAACAGCTTTCACAAAGTTAATTCTGCCTTTCAGTCAAATAGGACAAGAGAAAGACACATTCCTGGAGACCCAGAACAGAAGAAGTGAGAGAATGAAAAAGTGAAAAAGACATGCAACATCAAATTCAAAAGACATGGAAAGCTTTCTTGTTCAGAACATCGATTCCTGTCTGTCAGATTTAAACAAGTGCCTCTGTCTAAAACACCTAACATGTAGAAAAGCCAACAGGATGGAAATAGCAAAAGCGTTAAAGCATGAGAATTTATATCACTATGAAGAATTTGAACACCCAAAAAAGGCTCAAACTTTAGATTGGACACAGGAGTCAGTTTTCTCATTTTTTAGTATTGGTACTAAGAAACAGTTTTTTAATATTTGGACTTTGGTTTCTGCCTCTGCAAACTGAAAATGATAATTATATATGCCACATAATATTTGCCATGTAGACTTTTTTCTTTCCAGTTTAATTGAGATATAATTGACACACAGCACTGAATAAGTTACTGTGTACAGGATAATGATTTGACTTAATCACACCATGAAGTGATTACCAAAATAAGTGTAGTGAGCATCCATCATCTCATATAGATACAAAATAAAAGAAAAAATTTTTGTCTTCTGATGAGAACCCTTAGGATTTACTCCTTCCACAACTTTGTAACATAGAGCACTGCTGATTATAGTAATCATGTTGTACATTACATTCTTAGTATATATTTATCTTATAAATGAAAGTTTGTGGCTTTTGATTATCTTTTTCCAGTTTCCCTACCCCCACCCCCTGCCTCTGGTAAAATATATCTCTTCTATAAGTATGTTGTTCTTGAAATATAAGTAGCCTACAATACTATGTTAGTCCCTGGCTCACAACATAATGAGTCTATATTTCTGTACATTACAAAACAATCACCAAGATAACTCTAGTTACCATCTGTCTTTATACAAAGATGTTGCAATATCACTGACTACCTTTTCCACTCTGTACACTTCATCCCGTGACTCATTTGCTTTGTTACTGGAAGTTTCTACCTCTTAATTTCCCTAATCTCTTTCACTCACTGAGTACCCAATATAATAATCACAAGCCTTCTTAAAAGTCAAAGAGGGAAGCAGAAGAAGGGAATCAAAGTGAGTTATGATCACAGAAGCATGTTCAGGGAGATGTAACTTTGACTTTGAAAGTGGAGGAAGGAGACTAACCTCCAAGGAATGTAGCTGTCTGCTGGGAGCTGAAAAACACAGGGGAATAGAATCTCCTCTAGAGTCTCCAGTAAAGAACGCCAGGACAGTTGATACTTTGAGTTCTTCTGACATTAAGAACAGTATTTTCTCTGCTTTAGAGAAGTTAGGAGGTTGCCCCAAGAGAGACCCATGGTGAATGAAGCAAGAAGTCTTATGGTTTCACTACACAGTCTCTGACTTTGAGACAGAAACTGCCATGTAGGTTAAATTAATTCATGCAAGCAGAATACTTACAATATTTTCTTACATTGAATAAGTATACAATAAATATTGTTTATTAGCCGCATTGTTATTTTGGAGGGGTTCAAAAATATTTTTGAAAGAAATGATGAGTCATTAGAGTGACAATGAAGCAGAGTATGTGAGTAAAAGAAATCCTGTGTCTAATTCAATATTTTTAATCTTATGGAATTTAGAAAAGTTGCTATAATTTCATTTAGACTTAGAACTAATATAAATTAAGGATTTCACTTAAACAAGAATTTACGTAAGTTACAACTGAAACTTTTAATTGAGTTCATAAAATGTTTTGATACTATCACCAATTTAGTGTTCTGAAAGACTGAATGTAGAAAAGATTTTTAACAATTATTTATGCTTTAATAACTGCAAAAGTTTGATTCTTAAAAGACTAAATAGGATGCTTCTCTATTGGTAAGGTTTCAAATAAATAAATGACATATCAGTTGTCTCCTGTTGGTTTCTACAATGAAAGTCTGCATGAACATAGTTTCAAAGGGATCATAAGTAAGTGGTAACAGCTATGAATATGCTAGTATACTTTGTATTTTACATTTTGTTTGTGGAGGAAGTATGTTCAATTGTTAGGATTTCACACTTAAGGGCCAGATAGCATTAAGTTTTGCCACTTAACAGCTCTGTTATTCACACAGAGGAATTTATTTAAGCCCTGAAAAGCTAATAAAAATGTAGATATCTAATAGCATCCAGATCAATGAACTGTTTGAGGATTGAATTATAGAATTCAAAGAATGTGCCTATATCACATCTGATTTATAATCATTTATTGTTTTTGTAACAGCTTAACCATTAAAAAGCCTTTTTTCCTTTTTCAAAGAGAAGGAGCATTATCCAATCAAAATATGGCTTCCTCCTGCCTGAAGGAGAATTAGAATCGATTTACTAAAAATGTAAAAGAAAAAGAGACAATGTTAGAATTTTGACATCTAAATAGGGTGTTGTATCAAATTAATAAAGAAAAAGATTTGGCAAGAGAAACTATTTTGTAATGCCTTTATTTTTTCTTTTGTGATATCAAATACCCAGGTCTTAAGAGCTGTTCATTGAATTTTATCAGACAGAAGATAGGAGTAAATCCTTCTTTTTACAGTCTGGGTTTTTGAAGAAGAGGAAATTGAAGGCAAATGTCTTCAGCTGTGCTTCCATTGTGAACCTCTGGAAAGAGAGTTCACTTCCATATGTGTGTGGCTAGCCAGATTCATGCTGAACACCCAGGGATAAATCCGCAATGTGCCTAATGGTCCTCCCTTGGCTCCAGGAGCACCAGAGATGTACTATTGCCTAGCAATGGAGGGCATGGCATGATCCAGACACCCTGCCTCCTTCCTTCCTTCATTTCATGAAAGACATACCATCTCTTCTTCCTCTCCAATGTCCAGATGACATCTGAAAGAGGACCAGTAGAGAGGGTGAAAACTCAAAGACAGAGCATTTTGCTTATAGAGTGACAAAGTGGGGAAGTGTAGAGAATAGTCTCCTGCTCAGCTATGCAGATAATAGGAGAATAAGGATAAATTTAGGAAAATGAGACTGCATCCAGAGTAACCATGATGAACTTGCAATCTTGCTACAGAAGTTGTTTAGTTGTTTTCATTGAGGGTGCATGTATGTATATGTGTGTGTGTAAGCAGTACTTTTTCTTTTTTACTTCATTATATGGCTTAACTTTTCTTCCCCATTGCCTTTAAAGACTTCCTACTAGGTATTTCAATGATATGGATAAAGGTGGTATTTCCAATATTCTGCTATTGAAGTTTTAGATCCTTTTCATTTTATTTTCTGTTAGAAATAATATTTTAGAGGATATCTTTGTAATTTACCTATGGGTGAGATTTTCTCAGACTAAAAATAATTTATCATTAAAAGAATAAAAATTTTCTTAAACTTCTGATATACATTTGCAAAGAGTTGTTTCAGTTTACATTCTACTTATATTGTTGCAAGCTACAATAAGTTTCATGTAAGAAATGCCATTATAAATATGCAGATTCTACAACATAGCACTGTTTCATAAAAAAAAAATTGTGAACAATTTTCCATAATGAGTTCTCTTGAGCAATTAAAACAGTATTATATTTCAAACATTAAGAAATAGAGACATGAAAAGAGAGTAGGAAAGCACCAAAATGGTCATATTTATTTTCACAGTCTTTTCTAAGGCTAGAACACAAATAAACAACTAAATCTGTCTGCCACTGTGTATTTCAAGCATCGCTCTTCATTCTTTTGCAGATAGATCCTCTTGTGAAGAAATCTCAGTATTAAATTCTAAATCATCTTATGTTCTAAAATGATTCTAAATTCTAAGAAAAACATCTAACGTATAAATGAATATAAATTTTCTTTAGTAGTTTGAAAGAACAACTCTACTTGGATTTACATCCTCCAAAATCTAGTCCCACCACTTTTTTCTCATCTCATTCTCAAAACTTAATACTTAACTCACATATTACTTCAACCCACAATGCTCTTAGGCACTCAGTCATCCCCATTCTCTTATTCTCAGACTGATCCCCCAGCACAGTCTAGAATTAAGGCTCATGTTTTGCATAAGATATTCAGTTAATATTCTTCACATCTAATTTCTCATAGAACAGTTCTTACTAATCAAATAAGATATTTAAATTATTACTTTTAAATTTTAGGAAAAATATAAAATTATCCAATGCTTGGGTTATACTTGTTTCATCTCTCTATCCATCAGCCTACCTATCTATCCATCCATTCATTCATACATCTGTCCATCAATACATATAAGTTTTGTTTTTCGGAATGATTATAGAACAGTACTAATTTACTTTTAAGTGGAGAAAACTGTTTTATTTGTGATATGTAACACCCATTGCTATTTAAGGAATGGATATTAGTATTATATGCTGAAGACTTACGTTATGAGAGTGATTGAACTTATTTTCTAATTGGCTTACATATTATCTGTGATTAAAATATCTTATAAAAGCTCAGTACATTTTAAAAGTTGTTATTAAGGCCTTGGTATTATTTCACTCAGGGTACTTGATTTTGTTACAGAAGTCAATAACTACTGGTTTGACAAAATACAAAGAGAATTGTTTTGCCTAGGGCATTGTTTTTTCTAACAGAAATAATATACCAAAAAATATAAATGCTTTATTTCTGAATCAGTGATGAACAGCAGATTGTGAGATAGCAAAAAACAAATTTGATTTTACTGAACCTGAAACTGAACTGACATGGCATATTTGAAATAGTCATTACTTTCCCATTATTAAAATAACTCTGGAATAAGTTATAATTGTTTGCATAATCTGGTTGAAGAAAAATTAACCATAAAGAATATGAGGAAAAAACACTACAAATCAAAACAAGGGTAACTCTAAAATATTTCTGTGAATGGGAAAAACCTAATACTGCTCTGGTTAAAGCCATTTTCTCTTAATAGGATGGATTCTCTCTTTTGGACTTTTGTTGCCATTTTCCTTTCTGCTGTAGGAAAGACTTTCTGGTGCCAAGGAACTGAACTCCTCACAAACATATTCTGAGACTCAAATGAGATAAAGGGAGATTATGACAAAGATTAAAGATGATCTCAGAGTACTCACATAGTTCTGAACCCTCAAGTGGCTCACAAGTTGAGAGAATAGTGGATAAAATGGATCCTAAAAAGGTATATGTTCAGGGTATGTGTACTCGGTACGTAGAAGTTAATGAAACTTTTATGATATCAAATACTCAAACCTTCATGGCATCTTCCATATAATATTCTGCCAAAGAATGTCTCTTTTTATATTCCATAACTATTTTGCCAAATCAGGAAGAAGAAGGAGGGAGATGGGAAAAAATATTCTGCCATATGTGATAATTCAAGTCATCGTCAATAAACATTTCTCAAACATAGCTATGAGCAAGGCATTGTTCCAGTAGTTATCAGTATTCAAATGATGTGTGAGACATGATTCCTGTCTGTAAAGAATCGACAGGGTTATAAATGATATTGATATATAATTTTCAGTCAGCAGAATGTCTAAAGGAGAAGGGAATTAATAGCTATGGGAATAGGAAGTGTTTGTATATAAAATGTATATAAAATGGCATCTGAGATAATCTTTAAAGAAAGGGAAGGGAGCTGAAGGAGAGGGAGAAGGAGATGGATGGATTGGTATAAAAATTAAATTTTTCTTTCAAAAGTTAAGGGGATACAAAGTGAGCGATGGAGTGTGGAAATAAAATTGTGGGTTGGACACAAGTAATTCAATGTGACTGAATGGGATGTTTGAGCAACCAAACGTATTTGTAATGACACATAACTCTAAAATGTGGTATACAGTGAGAGACTGTATATTTTAACTAATTGAATCTTACTGTTTATCTTCTGCTTGTGGAATTCTTATATTTGAGAGTTCTGATCTATCACATGACTAATATCCTACCCTCTAAGTTTGGTATTGAATTCTCTTGGCACTTCAAAGCAAAGTGTGCTTTTCAGTTTTCACAAGTTGTAGAGTCAGGCTATTTGAAATCTAAGCTTAGACTATAACTTATTGACGCCTGAATATGAATTTCAGTCATGAATAGATGCATATATATTCAAACATATCTGGCAACTAAGACTATTTTTTATCTTTTAAATTGAATTACAAAACACTGAAATTTTAAATGAAAAAAAAAACCCACTGAAATTCAGAATTCATTGAGATTTCTAATTCACGGATGACAGAGAAGGAGGGAGTGAGAGAAGAGTAGAGGGGAAAAAAACGGGACGAGAGAAATCAGAAATCTTGATTGTTCAGTATTGTTAAAGGCCAGCAGACGTGGAATATGGTAACAGGATTTTAACTTTACATAGCAAATGTTGACTCCTTAGAGTTGAATTGTGAGCACAAAGTTATTGGAATCAAATTGATGTATTATGTAATAAATGTTCTTACCAAATGCCACTGTAAGCTCATCTCCCAACATTAAACATTTGGAAGGCTTAATTATATTTCACTGAGTTCTGAGGGGGAAAAAAAAGCACTTTTATTCAGAGAGGCCTGAAATCCAAGCTCTCTTGAGCCTCACATTTCTTATTTGTTTATTGTGCTAAGGGTGTTTACAGCATGTCCCCTGGTTCAACAATGGAGCGCCTACCAGCACATAATAAGTACTCAGCAAATTGTTAAGGTTATTAGAATATAAACTTTTATAGTGGGTCATGGTTATTTGATTTTTAACTGATTTGTCTAACAAGGAAGGGAAGGAATCTAGCACTCCTTAGGCACCATTCAGAATTAACTGTGATTCATACACCAGAATCAACCCGTACCCAGAAGACTCACTGACCCATCTTGGGTAACTTTCATTTCTTGGTCCTACAGAACATATTCAGGTGAATAAGGAGAGTTTGCCTTACCCTGACTTACTCTGAAACTTAATAATTTATCTCCCTGTGCAGGCCCCAGACTTCCTAAGCATTGATCATACTTTCTTACTTGGAATCCATCAAACAAGGTAGGAACTTTTTACACATCCAAGTCTTAACTTTCTCTGGTCCTTCAGGCTAATCCACCCTCCACCCCCCAAACACCCAACTCTTGCCCTATCTATTCTTCACCTCACAGAATCCTGCCAGCTCTGAAACAAATGCCAGGTTTTTTCAAATAACTGTTTCCTGTACATCCAAATCTGAAATACTCACTTTTTAAATGACCTTAAGCCCTATAATGATAATAATGTTTTTTAAAATGCCAGGTAAAGGAGAAATAAAGAGAGTTTTCTTTGGTATTAATAGCTAGAGCAAAGGCAGCTTTAGAGTTGATAGGTGCATGTGCTGAGAATAGTGGCTTGTGTCCAAGCAATTCTGTGCCACAGGGGAGAGTTGTCAATGTCTGAAGTCATTCTGCTTGTCATTCTTGAAGAGAGGGAGGATGTTACTGGTAACTAGGGGTGGCAACCAGAGATGCTATTAATACCCTACAGCTTACAGTATGGCCCCCTGATAATAGAGACTCATCTTCCCCCATAGCTCAGTTGGTAAAGAAACTACTGGCAATTCGGGAGACGGGGGTTCAATTCCTGGGTCAGGAAGGAAATGGCAACCCACTTCAGTATTCTTGCCTGGAGAATCCTATGGTCAGAGGAGCCTGCCAGGCTACAGTCCATGGGGTCACAAGAGTCGGACATGACTGAGCGAATAAACTACCACCACCCCTGTCAAAAGGCCAGCAGTCTGAGGCTGAGAAGACCTGGTCCGGAGCAGGATGACACCATCTCCTTTGCCTCCCTCAGTGCTAAAGGACTGAGTACCAGAGTGTGCTGCGAGGAGCAGCAGTGGCTCTAGGTCATCACAGCTGATCCTGGGAAAGCAGAAAGGTATGCAAGCGCCAGTGTTTCATAGGAAGGGTGTAGCCACTGCAGCAGAAAAAAGGCTCTGCTAGTGAATACTTCCTGTTCTCCTTTTCTCAGGTTGTTGAAGTGTAGAAAAGCGTCCAGGAACTTAGACATATTATGGGAGAAGGGTAGTCAAGACCATAGCAATTTCTTGGTTGTGATTCTAAAACTTATTTTTTTTTTTAAGTGTGATTTTTAGTGACATAATAAAAATGAGAAGGAAATGGCAACCCACTCTTGTATTCTTGCTTGGAGAATCCCCATGGACAGAGGAGCCTGGCAGGTTACAATTCATAGAGTCATAAAGAGTCAGACATGACTAAAGCGACTGAGCACAAAAAAACAAACACATTGGTTGTAACAATAGCTACTTCTGAGTAGCTTCCCTTTGTCAGGAATTTTGCATAAGCTATTTAATCTTCACAAGATCTCTATGAGATAGACTCTATTATCTGCATTTCACAATATTCTGTTTATCTAATATTTACATTCTTTTTATTCCTGATTAATCTGGTATTTAGTTGTTCCTAAGAAAAATATTTATACTTAAATCCTGTGCTTTGCACAGTGATTTGCTAATAATAATAATAAAATGATGATGAGGATGATAATTAACTTATCCTGTGCTTTTCTATGCTTGAAATATATCGAATTCTTTGCAATATTACTTCTTCTTCTAACTCTATTAATTCAACTTATTTTTTATAACACCGTGGGGGAGATATTTAAAAACTAGAATAACATTTTTTAAAAATATAGAATACATCATATGAAATATGTCCCGAGTCCTCCAGTTTCCAATAGGATAAATGATAAGCAGTCAGAGTCAAAAGCTTCTGATTGGAATCACTCTGTGACACAGATGATGCTCTATAACTGTTAACCACTATTGATTAAATGAATCAGTCTTCTGGTTGAAGAACATTCAAGAAAAGGTACATGCAGCATGCAGTAAGACAGTCATACCTGAGGATGTCTGGCTGGCTGCCCAGAAAGTTCTCTCTAAGCTTTAACTTATTTCTTTAACCTCAGTTCAGAGCTCATAGCAGGCTAATTTGTAAACATCAAGGGGTTCCATTTCTCTGAGGTGGTCACATATTAACCAAGCTTGATGTAACTGAAGAGAATAACAATACAACTAGCTGACACTGAGAGAGAAATAGAAAAGGTAATCCAATGCCTAATCTCTTCCTGTAGGCACTGAGTAGAGAATGCCAAGCATTGTTGCAAGCATTGTTATTTAGAGGCTTCTTGGTAAGCATAAAGTTAAATTAGGAGTGTTAATAATAGGAATTCAATATTTAATGTTATATATTAAATTACCCTCAGAGATAGATCATCACAATAGGTTATAATCGAATCTCATGGCAGGGTATCTATTTTGTGTGCAAGGTAATTCCATTCTGATATTAAAGTAAATTTTTATCACTGAAACCTCTCTAATTCTGTGTATTTTTAAGTTGTTACTATAACTGCTATTGTGGGAAATGGTTTGGTGGAAGAAGGCCTAACTGCAGCTGTTACTAGTGTTAGGTGCTTATGTCTGATTTTTTAATTTTTGAACCCTCCAGTTATTCTAGTTGTTTAATTTTATAAACAGTAATGTAATTAAATTTCATGATTATTTACAATTTAAGCCATAGATCTAGGCACAGCATTTCTACAGAATAAGACATGCAGATTACAGGATTTACTTATGGTGTCATTACCCAATATAAATGCTTAACAGGTGGTTTTTAATTAATTAATTTTCACAAAGCTTTACCACTTGTAGATAGTACTCTCATTTCAACTTTCAAAGTTATAGTTGTATATATTTGTAGAAAATTTCATTCACTATTCACTGTTTAAAGTCTGATGACCAATAGGATGATATTGAAGAAGACTAAATTTCAGGTGTTACTTTGTGGGTTCACAATCTTCATATTAACTGGTGCCTTATGACACTATTGGAGAAGGAATGGCAACCCTTGTATTTTTGACTCAAGAATCCCATGGACAGAGGGGCCTGGTGGGCTACAGTCCATGAAGTCAAAAAGAGTCAACCACGGCTGAGCAACTGAGCACATATAGCACTATGATTTACTTCAGTAACTGGCCCCATTTCCCAGATGAGGGACCTTTGCTATTCTGTTTGATGATGTTCTTAAGATCAGCAAACTAAAGAGAGAAGCAGAACTTGGAGTCAGATGCTCTGATTCTAAAGCCTACCAACTTTCCAGTTTTTTTTTTTCATTCTTATAAATAATAGCAAACATTGCTGTGCAGTATATCATATTTTCCCCTAAAATATTTAATCAAACTCTTTGTACAATTATTTGTATATATAATAAGAACTAACTCTAGTTTCTATTTTTACAGTTTGCAAATCTAAATTAATTATTTCAAAATTATTTATTTCTATAATAATTTCTAAATAGAAATAATCTAGAAAATAATTATTTCTAAATTAATTATTTGCAAATCTAAATTAAATATTTAGAAGATATTGAAATCTTTCACCATGTTGAAGAAATTGAAAGCACATTATAGACCTCAGGGGGAAAAAATGTTGAAATACCTTATTTTGTAAAAAATATACATGCATACACTGCGATAGACTGAATGTTTGTGTCACTCCAAAATTCTTGTATTGAAGCCTCAACCTATTTGGAGATGGGACTTTGGGAGATGATTAGGTCATGAAGGTAGAATGCTCATGAATGGGATTAAAGCCCTTTTAAGAGAGACCCCAAAGAACTCCCTCTTGGCCTTCCACCCTGTAAGAACACTGAGAGAAAGACTGCAGGCTGTGGGCCATGAAGCAGGCCCTCATGAGACACCGAATCTGCCAATCTCCAAAATGACAAAATATAAATTTCTGTAGTTTATAAATCAGCCTATGGTATTCAGTTATAGCAGCCCAGACTGAGACATATATGGACGTGTAAATGTGTATTTTTTAAATGCCAGATTTTCTTGCAAAATGTTCTGTTGGGGAAATGGGTCAAAGTGGTGACTTTTGCTTTATATAAAAATGTTTTCCAGATTATTTTATATTCATTAAATATTACTCTCTGACTTGCTATATGCTAAATACTGAATAGGGGAGTGTTCTGATTCCAGGTACATGGCCAGCTGAGCAGGTGAAGACCACTTCTTTTGTCAATAATATATAAGATACCTATTTATAATATAACAAAACAAACTTTTTATAGATAGCACATTCATAAATGGAAAAGGAAATCCACAAGTCCTAGAAATAACCTTGGAATTAAAAGCATAGGCATAGCTGTGCATTTTGAGACATTTTAAAATGTTGCCAAAATAATCTAGAGGTCTGGGAACTAATTCCAGGTTTTAAAGGCTTGGCAAATAAGTTTGGAAGCCTACTTGGAATGAAAGATATGACCTCAGACCCAGATGAGTTTGAGAAGAGGAAAGCTGAAAACCTTGAAAATCTTTCCATGCGAAACAAGGTGTGGGTGGCCTAGAAAAGTCCTACTCCGTGACCTGGAGCTCTCATTATGGGGAAAGGGGCCTGAGTATTAAGCAGATAAGTTTAAACTCAAAATCCAGTCAACCTGCATTTTTATTTTTTTTTTTTTTACACATTCCACATGGAATAGTAAACAAAAGTAAAAAGTTTACTGTCTTAAAATCAGATTCTCAAGAAGCAAACTCTGAAATCAAGCTATATGGGGAGAAAGTATACTGGGGCGTGGCTTCAGGAGCATGAGTGTGTGGGTGAGGAGAGACAAGGACAAATTTGGGACTGTGATGCTGTCACAAATAAAGGCCACCATGGATCAGGAGACCCGAGTCCCGGATGACCCTTCAGAGTTGCCCTAAATAGTGGGCTGGGCCTTTGTGTCTCTGTGTTGATGGGAGGAGAGCAAAGCCCTGAGTCAGGTAGATTTTTACAGCCAAGAGAAATCTGTGTGGAGAAATAAGACTATGAGCTATCAGCAGGTAATTCCCTTGACTGCTGGAAGATACATGTCTCCATTCTGAAAGTAATGTGCAGCATTTTCTAGCACCCCGTGGCTTTCCCCACCATCCATCCTTATGCTGCTCTGATCTACCTTTATATAAAAGGTTAATCCCATCTGGAAAATTAGAGAATTTGATTGCTGTCTTCCTGGAGAAACTGTCAAGGGAAGGTTAGTGGAACAAACTATAGCCCCTACAGTCTCTTCTACTAAAGCTTGTGTTTGGGCCATAGCTGATATGTGTCACCTCCCCTATTACCCTTCTAGACTCCTCTCACTTCAGTGAAGCTCCTCTGCATGTCTTGGTAGCTAATGTGTTAGGGTGACCCAAACGCTCATCACTAAATCTCTTTATACTAAGTAATTCTCAACCTGCAGCTCCCGTACTTGTCAGTTAGCATCAAAAGTCACAGGGAAAATACCAAAAGGTGTGGAAATAGTCTTCCCTGCTCCATTTCCCAATATTATATCTTCCTAATTATCATGATCAGCTACTGATATCAAAATGTGACTTCTGTCCTTACATGATAGTCTCATGGCTCAAGGAGACAAAGAAACCAGCAGAAAGCAGGGCTTAGCAGTTTACTGGTTCTTATACTATTTCCTTGTAGAAGAGTTTTCCTTTTTTTGAACCAAGACCTCTAGATGTTCATATCATAGATTCTGGGGATAGAAATCATGAATTCCCAAATGGAGCACTAGAAATTATGGTAACAAAGTTACTCCAAGTTAACCTTAGGTACTCAGACTTACATATTTTTACCTCTTGAGAATATAACACTACATAAAAGAGTTACTGATTTAGATTATACACCACATCCTGGAGAACGGTACTCTATTCTCCCTGCCATCATCTCCAAGCAGATATTTCAGCTTTTGTCTTCCAGCCATTTTATTTTTGTCTTAGATTCTGAGGAATATGGTAAATTTTAGGGCCAGTGGTTCCTATCATAAGGCACCAACATATTGACATAGATTTACACTGAGGGAGAGGCAGTGCTGCAACAGTGGGGACAACGCAGGGATCTGGGCCATCTGTTCCTGCAGCCCAATCTTGTCCTGCTGTCCTAGTTGTACCTACAACTGGGTATGTTAGCTTTCGTGATTATTACTGCTGCGTCTGTCCAATCTAGTGACTTGAATTTTCTGAGACCTCAGTTCATGACGTGTGGCTCTAGCCATACAGTCCTGTGACATCTGATGGCCAACAGCACTTCCAATACCAGAACCTCATAGCATTCTGGCAGACTTTTTTTTTTTTTAATAGTGTATAATTCTTTGTTGTAGATGGCAGAAAGTTCTTCCAGCATCACAGGGGTCTCTGTTGCTATTCTTCTGTTGGGGATTTGCTTACACTCTACCAAGGGGTGATACCTTTGTCAACACAGACGCACTGACTACTGTAGTGTCCTTGGTCACGTGGTCTAAGCAGCAGGGCTGCTCACAGGGCAAGCTGTGGACGTGTTGCGGAGCCCTTCCCCGCTCAAACTCAGATCGGAAGGTAAACTTTCCAGGCGTTTGGTAAAAGGGACAGATAGTATTCCAAGTGTGCGATGTTCTGTCTCCAGAATCTAAAGATGCCTGCTAGGAATTGTCTCCCTTTCTAGTACTGGGAGGCACAGGAGACTTGAAACACACATTGTCCTTTATTTTAGAGGGGAACTCTGGTTACGCCCCAGACCATCGGATTCTTCTTCAATGCAGCAGGCCCTTGAATTCTCAGTGTTTATCTCACATCTTCTTGAGCACTTGTGCATTACAATTACCCACCCTTTCTTACTCCTCTCTTGTGAACAACCTAATATTATTGAAGTTGTAAACCAATGGGAATCTCTATAGAATGTTTAGGAGGTCCAAGTCCCTATTATGATTGACAGAGGAAGAGGGCTTTAACGTAGTTCTGGGAATAAACTGTGAATATAAACTACTCTGACTCTCCCTCTTGATGGAGATAGAAAAGAACACCTTCACCTTGCAATTGCTATTATATGTTCCCAAGACCGTGTTAATTGCTCTAACAAAGATAGTATAGCTACTCTAGTAGCTATACTTGGGGCTACTCTTTGCTTCCGCAGAGTTTGCAGTAATAGAGCATAATCCTTCAGAATCCATCTGATTTTTATAAGTGCTAGATAAATCCTTCAGCAAATGATGAATTAAATGGGTATGTAATGAGGTTCACTACTCTGCATTTTTTAGATATTTAAAGGTGGTGTTAATTTTTGCATTCAGACAAGATTTTTTGGTAAGTTTAACCTCTTTTCTCACATGGGCAGATTCAGATGTTTCTGCTAGACTTCTCCTATATTATAGCTTCTCCTTTATTATAACTTTAATCCCGAGACCAAGGTACACGCGTGGGAGTTACGGCAATGACTGTGTCTCTCTGTTCCAATTGTACATACTGGTGACATAAACATTAACTGCATTTATGGACTCAGTGGAATCATAGCTAATTATGACAAGGCTAGATTCAATTCATCATCTGTTCTAATACGCATCCGCCCTGAGAGGCCACGGTGACTCTTTGAGTTCACTGGTTATCGCTGCTAACTTGGTCTCTGTTTCCCAGCAGTCCTCTATCTATTCCCATTTCCCTGGTGTATTTTTATTCAAGTGAGCGGACATAGGTCTCCTCGTGGGAGGACTGGATGAATCATAACTATGCACTGGTTGCATCACAGTTTCCTTCCTCTTGCAAACTTGGTCTTTATATCAGTCAGTGTCATTCCAGGTTTGAAAACTGGCTCAAGTCCCAAATCTAAGAAAGGATAATTATTTTTTTATTGCACCAGATGCCCTCCACCTCCAAATCATCCGTAATTTATTATTTTGATTATATAGATTGTGAAATAGCATTGTTGGCTATCTCTATGACATTTTGATTTTAGTAACCATCTTTATATCTCTTCATACATCTGTCTCCACTGGCTAGCACTCTGACATTGCTATTCTTACTGATTATGCTTCACCACCAAGCCTTAATACGTTGACATTTTAGCACTCTCTCAAACTATTAGGGAGTCAGTATCTATAGCAGTATCATCCCTTTTAAGCCCCATAACACAGAAGACATTGTTTAGCTTCTCAAAATTGCTGATGTACTTACCAACAGGATATTCTTTTTGTTTTCCTTGCATATTTGTATTTCCCTTTATTCTATAGGAGAAAACAAATATTTTTGTTTTATTGGAGTATACTTGTTTTAAAATGTTGTGTCAGTTTCAGGTGTATAGCAAAGTAAATCAACAGGATATTTTGTTTCATCACTTTCATAAACAGTATGTTCCAGCCTCTGCTAGAGAATATACTTAGCTAGTGGCTTTTCTGAATTTCATAGTCATTCCATCATAGTTTCACTTCTCAGAGCCATTTTACCCAGACCTCTACCACTTTCCATGGTAACTCTTGCATTTTTACTTCAGGTTGAGAAAGCCATTGCTTTTTCCAAGCTTCTTAGAGTCAAATTAGCCACCATTAGCACTATCTCACTATTTTATTGGGGGAAGCAAGGTGTTAGATCATGCATTAAGAGAGCAATTCGTATCAATAAACACTCTCTTATGTAAATTTGCTTTCCATTTACCATATTCCAGCTCTCAATGTCTTTTTTCTTTGTATCTTCCAGTACACATTGGCTGGGTCCTGCAACGCCTTCAGTTCATAGTGCTTTTTCTTGAGAGGCCCAGCAGTTCTCTGGCTCTGTTACATTGTGATTTGACCTTAGTATGGGGTTGGTGGCCAGCTCTGAAGGTGGCTGTAAATCCAGAGAGGAGTGCCACCTGACTTGCAAGACAGAAAGAAGCTTCTGTATTGTCTCTGAGCAAGAGGGGAGTGTTAATCTTATTAGAGATAAATGAGGTATTTCCACTGCCCAAAGAGTTTAGGAAATCTGAGATTTCAAACTCTTGAGCATATCAACTCTTATATAGGTTAGAAAGTCTGAGTCATCTAGAAATCCATGTACATGGTCTGAATTTCATATAACTCTATTTTAATGATTTCAAACAAGTAATTTCATCTCTATTCAAAAATAAATTTAATGAATGAAGCTTTTTAAATTTAAAAAAAAATACTTATCAAAGATTATAATGTACACTATTGAGAAGTATAAAACAAAATACAATTATTGGAGGACAGTTGCTCTTCAATACTGTGAGGTATAGTTTGAGATGAAGCAATGAAGAAAGGAAGATGACCTCAATGAGGACAAGTTACCTTTATTCAGGCAAGGAGGGGTGACAGTCAGTCAAATGACCAGGCTGAGTGCATGAGGGATCAGGGAGGCTTCATATTAAGGAGAGGTTTTGCGGAAGCGATAGGGGAAGATTTAGTAAGGTGGATGAACAGGGGTGGGGGGTCCTGGTCCGGGGGTGGAGGGTCCCGGGCTGATGCAATCTGCCTGGAGTATTGGGGTGGGACTTAAGGTTCAGTTTTGTCATCCCCAAAGTCAGGTGGTTCAGCAAGGGACCTTGAGGTGTTATCTTCCTTTTCCAGGCCCGAGGACTTTGAAGTCTTCATCTTCTTTTCTAGGCCCAAGAACTCCTTCAAATACTGTGTTGGCCTCTGCCACACATCAACACAAATCAGCCACAGGTATACATATGTCTGAGAATGAAGTTTATTGATTGCATTTATATCCCATTCATAATCATTTAAAGTTTGCTGCATGCTAAATAAATATACTTATTGCCCATAAGCATGTTTTAAACATACAAGTGGACTTAACTTCATTTATAATATTTATTTAATCATGCAACACAGTTTTATTTTGCTATTTTTTGTTGTACGTACAAACTAGCTAATTTCAGAAGTGGATAAAACAGGTTTAGGAACTATATCTAACTATAGTAGCCGGCAGCCTTCAAGATGGTCCCATGATCCCTACTCTCCAGTATCCATAGCGCTGTGTGGTATTCTCCCTATATATGTAGTATAGCCTAGTTTTCTGTGTATAGTGGACACATAGTATACACTTTGATAATACTATATTGCCTATGAACTTAGGTCATAAAAGGCTATGGTTTCCATAGGATCTCTCCTTCCCCTCCCCTCTCTCTGGAGGAAGCACACTGCCATGTTTTCAGGGACCTTACAAAGAGCCTGACAGGAAGAAGAGCTGAACTCTGGTGAATAGCCGTACAGGACCGTGTTTCCTTGCCAACAGGCATGTGAGTGGGCTTGCAAGCAGGTTCTCCTATCCCAGCCACTTTTAGCATGCCTACAGCACTGCTGCATAGTTTGGCTGAAATCTCTTGAGAGAGCATGAGGCACACTTTTGCTAAGCCACTCCCACTTTCCTGATCCTCAGAAACTATGAGAGATAATAAATGCTTATTATGTTAAACTGCTAAATTGTGGTGTAATTTATTATGCAGCAACAGATAACAAATATATCCATCAAACATTAATTAATGGGAATTTATGCAGATTCATACGTTTTAAAAATTAAACTACTATATCACTCAGATATCAAAACATTATAAAATAAACATTTTAATGCATCTGTGTCCCATAAATGTTTTCCATTTATATGCAAATATATTGATTGATACGCAATTCATTTTAATCTTTAAAAATCCTATGGATTTATTAGAAAAACAGCTAGACTCCAATCAACAATAAGAGAGATATATGTATTTATTAGAAATATATATATAGATATTTAAAAACTATATGCAGCCTCAAATTAAAAAAAAAATAGCTCAAGTAAGCTTACGAATCAAAGCCATTTCCATCCTACAAGTGTTCACTGCTCAGTCTTCCCCATGGACTGCAGTCCACCAGGCTCCTCTATCCGTAGAATCTTCCAGGCAAGAATACTGGAGTGGGTTGCTATTCTCTTCTCCAGGGGCTCTTCCTGTTTCAAGGATTGATGCATAGCAGGTCTCCTGCATTGCAGGCAGTTTCTTTACTGTCTGAGCCACCAGGAAATCAAAAGCGTGCACCATTTAAGATCACCAGATAGAGTCTCTCCCCCTCCAGCAGGTGGAGACTATTGTCTCACCTGTCCAAAATGTTTATAAAGAAAACAGAATAAAGTTAAAACAATATTAATTTCCTGTGTAAGAAAAATGTAAATATGCAAGAAGAATTCAGCTTCTGCTTTAGCAAGGTAGTCAGAGTCACATTTAAAACAATGATTGCTTGCCTTCTCTCTTCTCCATCAAACTGAAGGTTTCCAGTCCAGAGAGGAGGACTTCCCTTCTCACAAAAGCTTAAAAGGTGTTGCTACCAGTTAAATTCTGTGTTATGAGAGAAAACTCTTCAGTTATATGTTTTTCCAACTACATGAAGGAGTAAATTCCGTTTTATAAATGACTATAGTTAAGTAAGATGAAAAACTAAGATATTGGTTCCTTTTTCTCTTTGTATTATTATCGGGGTCGGGGGAGCAGTGGGTCGAAACAATAACAAGTCTGTTTTCTTCACAAGAAAAGAAATCAACGCTTGTTGTATATGGATGTACAAGTGCCTGTGGTAATATTTCTAATTTAATTGACTCTCCCTCTTTTGTTCAATGTGTAGATGGTTCTCTAATAAAGCCAAGAACTAAAGAAGAGGATATTTAGACTCTAGTTTTAGTATTTTATCCAGATTCTAGGTGTCACTGCTCTGATAATTAATAAAGCTAGGAAACTATCGCTATCCCATTTGCACTCACAAGTTTTCTCCATTTGCACACAGAGAATTGAGGTTTATATATTTTAGGTAATTTTCTGAGGAAAGGAGAACAGTAAAATCAGAAAACTTGAAAGAAGCCATAACATTGTTGTCAGAATAAAGTTTTCTAATAGAAATATAAGAACTCATTTTAAAGTTTCAAATTTTGATTCATTAATAAAACTAAAGAAGAGAGGAGGATAAAGAGCTCTGTTAGAAGTGATGCAAAAGGAAAGCATGGAGATGTATTTCGGGGCAAAAGCCATGAAGGGAATTGTGTTATTTTGTAGATAGACAAATATAGAACTATACAGCTTTAAACTATGCAAAATTAAGAAATGAAAGAGAGCAGCATATTTTAAAATATGCATTATTGATTTGAACTAAGGAATTTATTATGGATTACTCTTGAGGGTTTGCTATGTATTTTAGAGTGCAGAATGATCAAGCCAGGTAATTGGGGAACTCGCCAGGAATAGAAATTGGCTGCATATATTAAACATCACATCTCTGTATTTTTAGGAAGCTCTCCAAAAAAGCTCGTCAATCTTAGAGTACATGGAATCTTGAGCAGTGATTGTGTTAGACTGCTTTGCATGGAATTCTTGGCAATAAATAGCTATGGGTTATTGGGCAGCTTGTCAACCACATATCATATATTTGTTCTTCTAGAAAGGGAAACTTATTTCCCAATGGGGAAGTGAAATCTACAGCAGGGATTCATTTGGGAATGAAATAGAACACTGTGGAACAAGATGTGAGTTTCTTATTTGCCCTCTGAGGTGTCAATTTCTTTTATTGGATTGGCTACATTTTTCTTCTTTTTAATTGTATCGCATTTCTTATTTCTAATCTTATATACTTTAAATTAAACTGGGAAATTTACTTTCTTTGTGTAAAGCGCGATTAAATTATTGTGAACCGCAATGAGGGAGTAGGTGGCTGGAAGTAAGCCAGAATTCAAGGAAAAGGAGTGTGAATGTGAACTCTGTATTTTCCATCTTAGCCTTGCTCTCTTGCTGACAGCATCAGAGAGGTGAGGCGAGCAAAAAGCATCTGTGGAAGCAAGAAACCAAGCACTGAGAACTGAAATGAATCAACAGCACCAGTTTTTAACTAAACAGGTTAGAAAAGCAGAGCTATTCATAGCAAGCTATTAAATGATGTGGAAACCATTTGAAGGCTTAAGGTTTAGGAAAGCAGAGTGGAAAATAATATTGAAGATGCTTGAAGAAATGTAGCAAGAGTGAGATAACACTTTTAAAACTGTAAGAGAAGCCTCCATGCATGAAGCTGTTACTAATACTTTCTTTTGTAATTCTGCATCCTTATAAGAGCACTATGTAAAACAGTAAATCTTGCTTTTAAGCAAACAGCAATTTAAAATTTAATGACTCAATGTGAGATAGACGGCTCCATGTACATTATACTGGCTTTCAGGGTACTCTCGTACATTCCTCCCTAAAACTCTTAGTCTAGACTTCAATGTATCAAGATAGTTCTTCTAGAGCCCTACTTTATTGACCTTCAACTTTACCTTCATCCTATTTTTGCCGTCATATCACTTCTCCTGTCATAGCCTGATTGCTCTAAAAAATTCAGCCCTTCACTATCTCTATTCTATGAAGTCTTCTCTCTGATCATCGTGTCCTGTTACTCAAGTGAGTTTCCTCTGCTAGGACTCCACTGATGTGCTCCTGTTGATTTTCTGCTGTCACTCAATCCATTGATGTCCTTCCTTCTGACCTTAACAAGTTTTTAATCCCATGATCAGACACTGTAAAAGTACTTACTACAACCCAGTTGAAATCCAACTCTCTGCCCACCTCATCCTTGCATCTAGAAGCTTAATGTGGCTGTAGGAAAATATACAGCCACAGTAATTCTTTGTACTTGAAATTCTTGATCATAAACCTTACCTTGACTTTAACACTGTCCTGCAGTCATTCTATATTCCCCTCATTCACTGGTTGGCCCACTCTCCTCAGTGACTTTCTGATGCCTACTCCTCTCTAATAACTCCTTCACCGTCCTCAACCTCTCATGATTATTAATTCACAAAATTAAGTAATCAAAAGATCATTTATTTCTGTAGGTGCCCCCAACATTTAATTACAGATGTACTTCTATGCTGTTTTCCTCTTGCTATGGGTTAGCTGTTTACATTTTCTATCAAAAACTAATACTATTTGTAACCTTGATCACACCTACTGAAGAACATTGCTCCAGCAATTTCTCTCCATCTCATTTATATCCTCGTTTTTTACTTCCCTACTAAATCATTTATTTAGCCATATAAAATGATGTTATTTCTCCTATTAAAAACAAACAAGCTTATCTTATCACCACTTTCCTTTACACCTACTACCCCAGGTATATATTTTCTTGGTTCCCTTCACAGGGATAGGGTGATATTTCACTGTAGATTCTATTCTTCCTTCAATTTCCTCTTGAATCTATGTTATTCAGTCTTCCACTCTCATCTTTTGACTGAAACTGCTTTTCACCATCACCAATAAAGTCTAGTACTCTAGTACTAGTAAATACAACATTTAGTATGCAACAGTCATATTTTATATTCTTGGTAACTCTTTTCTCTTGACAAACTATCTTCCTTAGGCTTCCAGGGCAACCATGGTTGTTGCCATAATTGTTGTTTTATTTCTATCTTATTCACTTGTTGCTAGAGCTCAGTCTCCATGGTGATTTCTCTCAATTTCATAACCAGTTTGGAAGCCCCATTTCTTATCTATACTCCTTTGGTAATCCCATGTAATCTTATGTCTGCAAAGTATATGATATGAGGAAATGTGTTTGCTAATTCCCAAATATACCCCAACCTAGCTGTCCAAACTCATAGATACAGTAGCCTACCTGATAATTCCACTTATAAAATGTAAATATATTTAAAATTGAACACTTGATCATCACTGTCCAGTCTAAAAGGGAAAAATGATCTGTTCTACCCAAATTCTTTCCCATCTATCTTAGTTGACAATAGCTTAATACTTCTAGTTGCTGGAGATCAACACTTGGAGTTGACCTTAATTTCTCTTTCTTTATCTCAAGCCAGCCTGTCAAAATTGCTTGTTGGCTGTACTTTCAGATAAAACCTTAATCGGACAACATCTCCTCCCCTTTCCTATTACTACTCTGACCCACTATGGTCTTCTCTGGGATTCTGCAGTAGCCTCCTATCTTGTCTCTGTGATTCCATCCCTGCCATGCACTCCCTTAAAGTTTATTCTCCAACATTTGTCAGATTGATCATGTAGACCATGTCATTCTTACCTTAAATGTGTTAACATTTCCTTGTTGCTTTTTTAGAAAACTATGAAGACCATAGAATGGTCTGCAAGCCTTTATGTCATTGACTCCCTATGATTGTCTATCTCGCCTTTCTCTTGTTCATGACACTGGGTCCACATTGCAACTCCTCAGATATTCCAGACAAACCCCTCACTTTGTGCCATCTATTCTCTTTGTCTGAAACTTTCCCCTCTAAATATCTCTAGGGCTTTATATCTTACATCTTTCTAGACTTTGCTTAAAAATCTGCATCTCACTGCAGCTATTTAAAACTATAATTCCCCCCTCTAAGTTCCACATATCCTGCTATACTTTTCTATTGCACTTATCATAATCTAATGTAGTATACTACTTTCAGTTATTTATTTTTGTTTCTTGTTTAGTATCATAATCCCCATAAAAGATAGGGTCCACCAAGGCATTTGTGTTTGATTCTGTTCACAGATGCATTGCAGGTTTCTTGAACTGTGTCTATAAATGGTGGATATTTAATACAGATTTGTCAGAAAAAAAAGATTCAGTTAATGGTAACAGGATTAATTTAGAGTCAGATAAATGGATTCAACATCAGACCATTGCTTCCCTCATTCACTACTGGCACCAGGAGAAAGTTACTTTAACCTCTCTAAATGTGTAGAATGCGATAATAAGAAACCATACAAGATCACTGCAAAGACTGGATTTTTGAAGTACAATGTAAGCACACAGTAATAATAACAATAATTATAATAGCTTATTAAACACATGATAGCCATTTTGTTATTGCAATTGTGCTGGTAAAAAATAAAACTACCTAGACCTCATTAATTAGTTTGTAAAAGTGAATATTCTCCACACTTGTATGAGTTTGTTCTATTGCCAAAAATCTGGAAACTATATTATATTCAGCAGATGAAGTAGGGCTTTCAAAGCCTAGGATTTTATATTGTTTATCATTGTACTTTGTGGATTAACAGAGTGGATATTCAAATAGTCCATTAGAACTGAATCAAATTGGCTAGAAAATAAAACCAATGAATAGATCACTTCCTTATTTTTACTAGTCTTATATAAAAGGGAATTATCTTGGGTGTTCCCTTGCATTCTATACAAACAACGAAAACATATCTTTCACCTGTACATCCACTGAGTATGTAGGGGATTTAAATGATTTCATCCCTGCTATTTCATTCCCAAGTTATTCCTAGATCGTTACTGAAATTTTTGGTTGATATAAATAACAAAGGTAGTTGAGGTTGACTGAGTTAGAATCTAAACTCTAAAAGCAGCCATTTATCCAATAGAGAGACATCAAAAAATGAGAGAGACTGCATGGAAGAATCACATTTGCAGAGCAGAAGATTTTCATGATGCTGTTAATTCTATTTTGCTTTCTCTTAGAAGCCATTCGAGGGAACTTTGAGATCAAAGAGTGAAAACATTGTGCTGGCCATAATCAGCATAAAGGCTACCTGCTTGTCGGAATGAATTTGTACCATTTCCCATACATGGAAATCCTTCCTTTCCTGCTGCCTCTACACATCCTTCAAGTTTAATAGGTTTCTAAGCACTCAGTCATTGTTATTACGTCTGAGGCTGACCTGGACATTCTGGCTTGACTCCTTTATACTTACACGATCCTTCTTCCTCTTTGACAGTGCCTATTCTTATAGATTTTAGTCATTTGTTCCCTGTCCAGGGCTATGTTTTCAGATTTAGGTCCAGCTACATATCAAGGCGATAACTGCCAATGCACCATTCTCCTGCTGGCGACCTCTAGCAGATTTAGTTCATCTCTTAGCTTCTTTTACCAGTCCTGTCCACTGAGTAGTAAAACCAGTGAGTCTTTTATTAGCTGACTGATTCCTTTCTCTTCCCCTATAACAGCAGTATTGTCATGCAGCATTCAAGCATAGGCTGTTTGGAAAATCTACTCTGGTGAATCCTATATAAGGAATACATAATTCCAGTATAATTAAAGATGATGAGTCCCTAGCAATATAATCACAAATTGACCTCTATAATGAAAAATAAAACTTATATAAAATAGTCAATAACTGCTCTTCTTCATTGTTTTAACACAGAAGAGAGTTCCTTCACAATATGCTAACTGGATATTAACATATTAGACATTATAAAATCTGTAATTTAATTTAAAATACAGCAAGCAGCACAGTATAAAACAGGTGGGTTGATGTAAGGTATACTCTAAGGCTAGTTATACTCAGATCTGCTCAGTTGGTAAAATTTGTCTATTTTTGATCAGCCCAAAAAATGTTAGAAATTTGTGCTCTCTCTGATGAAGTTTATGGTAGTTGATAGTTGTAGAATGGCTAAGATATTATATAGATAGATAAAAAATATGCATGAACAACTATGCATCTAGGGAGTCCAGTAGGAAAAAAAAACTAAAATTTGATTCATAAAAGATCTACGTTTAGAAATGGAAATGGAGAATTTTGGTTTGCCGACTGCCAGTAATCAAGATCACAGAATCCCACTTCTGGAATCTTGTCAGGTGTGCCTCTTGGAATTTTATGCAAGTTGTATTCAGATAGATAAACGACCAAAGAGATGTGGCTTCCTAATTTAGAACACAGGTTTTATGAATTATTTTGTGATTCTTAAACTTAATAAATGTCTGTATAAATGATGAAATTTGGTCTGAGAACTATTTTCATTATAACTTGATAGCAAGGTTGTAGAGGCACATTAAACTTTATCCATTTCAAATAATTTAAATTATCTAATAAAAGATGCTAAGAGTTGTCATGTCAAATTGACTTAGTTTAATTTATTTTTAATCAAACAGGATGAAGGTGACTTAAAAAATGATTTATAAGATGGAGGTAAGAATTCTAGGTCTGAGGAAGAGTACATGTACAAAGAAATTTATAATCAGATAAATAATCTTAGTCCAAATGGAAAAATTTGTTTGTACAATGGTAGGTTGGATGAATGGAATCTTTTATTCAGTATAATCCAGTAGGTTTTAATTAGCTAATTTAGAATTTGATTATGAAAATATATGTATTTTTTTGTTGCCAAATTTGAGAAAGCTAGATTATTTCACTGAAGGATGAGTCAAATAAAAATTATATACATAATTAGAAATGTTGACATGCTGTAATGACAGGAAAATGGAATATTTGGACACCTGATGCATAATGCTCATTTATTTTCCCTAATCACAGGGCTCATTTGAAAGATAAGTAATCTGTTTTTCAGGCAAGAAGATCAGAAAATTACCCCTCTGATTTTTGGCTATGTGTTCAGGTATAGAGCAATCTGAAATTCTGTCTTTCAATAGGGGAAAAAAAATCCTAGAAAACAGGAAGTAATGGAAAATTATCTTCAAGGCTGTTTAAAAGAAAGATTCCTAAAACTGGGAATTCCCTTTATGCTTCCTTAAATGATTGTCACAATCACAAATAGTTCTGATCCCTTTTCTTCCAACTTCTTGAAGTGCAAAACCTGACTGCATATCAGAGCATAAAGCTTGGTATCAGGGCATAAAAAATTTCTTTCATATGGTGAGTCAGTCTCAATATTTCCTTGAAAAGATGAAAAATGAGTTGAGATTGGAAAGTATAAATAGTAATACAATCAAAGACTGAGCAGAATGAGGGAAAGAATTATAGACTAGTTTATGGCCCTTAAACCTTTGAGAAATATTTGACTTACATGAAATTGTCATTAAGGATGAGTTAGGATAAAAACAAAAACAAATGAAGTGACAAATATATGCCTCATTTTATATTCTACAGATTCAATGATTTTATACAGATAGATATATTCACCAACCTCCCACAAAAGTTTTGAAACAGTTTATGTCAAAAACATTTAATATTAAGAAAGTTTCCATCATATGCTATAGTCATTATTTTATTCAATGCAGTTTCTAATTTCCTTATTTTAATTGAATTTTTTTCATGTTTCAACTACATATTTTATCTAAGCATCCAGCTTTTAAATTTTTTCTCTTCCAGAAGGTCTTGCACAAACTAAATGTGAGGAAAAAAATTATATACAATTCTAAATAGCTTGATTTATGCTTTCAGATATATACCTATAGATTTTCCAGCCTATATAAAATTGGTGGTTTCAATCTTAAATACATATTACACCGGTTCTAGACAAAATGGTAAGTCTATTCTTCAATTCCACATTATTTTTTTCACTATCAAATTAGAAACTTGGTCTATCTTAATCCAAACATGTAGTCTAATTTTACCTTATACAGATTTTTCCTGTAATTTTCTTATTTCAGGATGCTTTAATATCTGTACTGAGTCTTATTATTATTTTTATAAGTTAAAATTTGACACAGCAATCATGGAAGTAAAATTCATGTTATCTTTTAGAACCTCAGTTTTCTCACTTGAAATGTAGTGAAGCTCATGAGTAGCCACATATGGTGTACTTTAATCATAGTTTTATACCTATGAAAAGAGTTTTACTCCTGCTTACATTCTTAGTAGGCCAAGAATACACTGTTTTAGTTAGACTTTCCATCTACATTGTTAATATATAACATGCTCTGGCAATGAGACTCTGCTTTGGAAGAGGGAAAAGACAAACAAATTGAAAGTTAAAAATCTATTCCTTGTGATATCTGTATTTTTACCTTTCACATTCATTTTACCGTCATTATATTTTTGACAAATAACATAATATTTCCATGCACAATGGAAAAACCCTCTGCATCAGAAATATATTGTGAGCATTGAATACTTTCCCCACAGTTAAATATGGTTGAAATAACAGTGACAGGAACAACATCAACAATAATGATGCTTATATATCATTTACTAAGTGCCAGACACTATATTGAATTTTTGTTTCCATATGAGGAAGGCGTAATTATTTTATCCACATTTATATTAGGAAAAAACTGAAGCACCAAGTGGTTAGGTGAATTTTTCACAGTCACCTAGTCTGGAAGTAACAGGATCACTTCCAGACTCTCCAGCTCCAGACTCCACTTTTTAAATAATGAATAAATTGTAAGTTCTGAAGAAGGAGACAGCCTGAAACTCAGAGTGAAAAATCTGCTCAATTCAGAGACAGCAAAAGTCCGTACTGCAATTAATCTGACTGTGATCACAGACATTGGTAATTCAGCTGCTAAGTTTATAGGAAATAATCTTTCCCATTGCAACTATGTCATGTCCAAATGATTTCCTTTCTTCTTCAGACCACTATCATCCTACTTTGCTCATCTCACCTTATGAACCAAGCTCAGCGTGATGCTCAGTTATTATCCTCTGTCTCCTCACAACAGCAACCAATCCTGAGCTCAAACCTACTTTCCTGCCCCTTACAAATCGCAGTCAACACAGAGCTGATTTTTCCTGTCCCGTATCCTCCTTAGAACCAATCACAGGGAGTACCAAACTTACCAAAACCCTTCCTAACCCCACCCCTGTACCTGGATACCACAAGGACCTGTGGCATACAGTCTACCTTGATGCTACACATCAATAAAAATATTTTTGCTAGACTGCAGGTGTGTCCCTCAGACAGGCTCTAGTGGTACAGTGTTATAGAACCTGATAACAAATGTACAGCCAGGGTTATTTTTGTTTTCTAACATTTTCCTCATCTCTCTGAACTTCCACACATCTTGGATTCACTTTGGTTTTCAGATCCATGCTTTCAAGTTTACCTGCTGCTTACTAAAACTCCAGTGTGACTATTCTAGTACCTATATTCATCTACTGGTAAATATGAGCAAGTTATTTATTGAGGTGAAGTTACCTATCTGTAGAAGAATAATAGAATCCATTTCTCAAAGGAGTTTGTAAGAATTAAGTGGAGCAATATATCTGCATGGGCAGAGCCTAAATTAGGATAAGCAGGGAATAAACATTGATCATTATTATTGTTTACATGTAACATTATTCATTTTTAACTGACATTATTCCAAAACTGATTTGAATTGTGACAGTTATACAGATATAGAAATAGATATTTTTGTGATCTATAGGTAAGTAATAGATAGATATGAATAGATAACAGCTGTCCCTCAGTATTCACAGGAGATTGGTAATAATCTTTCTTAAATATCAAGTTCTAGAGATGCTCAAATGCTTTATATACAATGGTATAATATTTGTGTATAACCTACAGATAGCCTCCCTTATACAGAAAATTTAAGTTTTGCTTTTTGGAACTGTCTGGAATTTTTTTCTGCATATTTTTTTATCCACAGTTGTTTGACTCCATGGATATGGAACCTGTGGATTTGGAGGGCCAACTGTACTGTAAAAGAGAAAATATCAGGATATTATCCTACTGTTTTAAGTTTAAGCAGTAAGATAAATAGAGAAAAAAAACTTCATTCAGAAATGCTTCTCATAAGATTATCTTCAATAGATTAGAAAGAAAGCTATATTTAACATGGCCCTTTCAGGTTATTTTTCCTTTTTTGTGTTTTATGCAGTTTGTTCAGAGTACCTCAAAATTCAACACTTAGGAAAAAAAATAGTATATACTTTGAAACATTTTATTATATGAACTGATTCATTCATTCTCTCATCAAATTGCTGTGTTGGTTTACTTCTCTTTCTTGGTTCTTATCTCGTCGCAACAAAAATTTAGATCCATGGGCTAAAAGGTTTAAAACAATAGACAAGTTGCAGCTCAGTTACATCTCAAGCAGAGAGAATATTAGACAGATATGCCCAAGACATGGGAGCAGGCCGACCCCAAAGGAGTTACCCTAATGTTTCCTCTTGGCTTCCCCCATTTTACACCTCCCATCTCCTCCTTTTGGTTGTGCCCATGCAAAATAGGGCTTGTACCCACCACCAATCAATGAAAGGGAATGCAAATGGGCATATGCTCAAGGCCAATTGACAGTTGCAAGTTAGATAACAGTGGGCTCTGTTGTGTATGTCTTCCCCTAATTCAGTCTGTTATACTCAGACATATACACGTGCAGGATACTTATGAGCACTTAGTGTAACTCCTAGCAGCCGAAGGTTACTTGAGAGAGCTGCTATGGTTAGTTTGTGTCCACTGTGTGCCTAGGGCCCAAGTGCAGGCTTGAAAAAGTCTCTGTGGTCATATTTTGTAGCACATATGTGAACTCTCCTGGGTGTGTCTGGGATGCGGTATAGAGATCAGCTTTCATCCCTTTCAATCAGGCTACCCCTCGCTGCTCATGCCTAACTCTGTACCTAACAAAATCCTTATTAGGTCTGATTGTATGGTGAGGCTAGCTGTGGAAGAAGTTTTTTTGGTTTTTTGTTTCCCTTACACTGATACTGCATTTTGTTTAGGAAAGTTGTTTTCAAAATAATCATTTGATAAACTTGTATTTTTTATTCCTATGAAATATATATTCCTGTTACTTTCCATAGGCTAAAAAAAGGGAACCTGGTTGTACAAGTGGGACTTCATTTCCACTTATATTACCTATTCAGGGTCAAACATAATTTATTAAACGTAGCTCTGCTGAACAAAAAGTTATGAGAACACTGAGTTATAACACTAAGCTATAAAAGACTATACTACCCATAACATTCTGCCAGAAAAATATAAATTTGAGGATAATTTTTGAAAATAAAATTCATTTAGAGTTCCATCGCTGTTTGTTGTTCAGTCACTCAGTCGTGTCTGACCCTTTGTGACCCCATGGACTGCAGCATGCCAGGCTTCCCTGTCCTTCACAAACTTCCAGAACTTGCTCAAACTCATGTCCATTGAGTCAGTGATGCCATCCAGCTATCTCATCCTCTGTCATCCCCTTGTCCTGCCTTCAATCTTTCCCAGCATCGGAGTCTTTTCTAATGAGTCGGCTGTTTGCATCAGGGGGCCAAACATTGGATCTTCAGCATCAGTACTTCCAATGAATATTCAGGACTGATTTCCTTTAAGTTTGACTGGCTTGATCTCCTTGCAGTCCAAGGGACTCTCAAAAATCTCCAACACCACAGTTCAAAATCATCAATTCTTTAGCACTCAGCCTTCTTTATGGTTCAACTCTCACATTCATACATGACTAGAGATCCATTAATAAAAATTAAATAACAAATCTATATTAGATTGGCATTTCTAATAACTTCTTCAAAGTTAATAATTAGCCTGAGATATATGACGTATGCTGAGGAATAGACATGGAAACTGTCTATGCTTTCCTGAAGTACTTAACACATTTGTCTCATCATTAAACTGCAAAACCACATTGTTTGGGGCACTAAAATTTCCCATAGAATTAAATGTTCATAATGGAGAAATAGTGTTTTAGGGAGAGTATGGAACAGATTTGAATGAACATTTAATGCTGACTGTGTATTTTCTCTAAGTAAATTTTTAACCAGTCTCCTCCCTTCCTTGCTCTCTCTTTCACACAGGGATATGCACACACACACACCCTTAGTTCCTGCAGGAACCTCTCCTCTTTATGTTTTATTCTCTTTGTCTGCATTTATCAGCATAACTAATCCTTGCCTTATAATAAGAAAGCCTGTTTTCAATTCTGAATGAGTATTGTTTTGTTTGTATATTTTCTTACAAAATGGATATTATGTGTGTGTGTGTGTGTGTGTGTGTTTTACTTATCTAGAGGTATAAATGGAATTGGATTATGTATCTTACATTGTTTCTTTTCTTTTTTCTTTTTTTTTTTGTGTTGGCATCATTTTAAAAAGACTCATTCTTTTGGTATGCACCCATCTAGCCATTGCTTATAACTCATGCATAGTTCTTGAGGTATATTTACCACAATTTTTTCTCAATTTGCTTATATTAAATTTAAAAGAGAAATTGTAACCTTGCAGTTGTGATGCTTTGAAATAATATATCTAAATCTTTATCATACTTCATGATCTACTAAAGACGCTAAGTGGTAGCCAATATGAGCTTAAGATGGAGTGGGAGAGAGGCTACACATTAGGATCATCTTTTAATTCTACCACCCATTACCTGTCTGACCTTAAATCACTTTATATTATTAGAGCTTCAGTATCCCCTTTGTTAAAAATGTGTGAAATCTACTTTCAGGGTTATTTGAAGATTAGAGACAGTGACTATAACTGCCAATGACACATTATATATGCTTAATGTCAGTTTTAAGAAAGTGAGAGTCTTGAGTCTTAAGCTATCATTTTAGCTTCCCTGTGGCTCATATAATGCATGGAACAGAGTTTGAAATGAATATGTTGAATAAATCAATTAGCACAAATAGAGACTAGTATTTGAAATATGGAAGTGGTAAAATGCTACATGATAGAAAAAGGAAATTTGTATAATAGGTTACAATGACTCAGGTGAAAACATGTGTCAGGGACTTTCCCAAATGCTTTACATTGTGGTATCTCCTTTAATCTTCATTCCATCTCAACCCAGTGTGGTGGATTCTATTATCACTTTTTTTTTTTTTAACAGCTAAGAAAACTAAAGCCTAGAAGGTAAAGTAATTTTCTTCAAGTTTGAATCTTGTGGGATTAAAACTAAATCACTGGAAATAGAGAATGCACACTCCACTCCATACCAACTGCTACTTACCTTTTGAAAAATTAGTTTTATATGTATGGTAGAGTCTGGTTAAGGGAGATTAACTCCATTGTACTGATAGTATGCAATTATGTAAGTTCATAATACTTGCATACATTTACAGGATGAGCTAAAAATTTAATCCCAAGCATATGTTCAGCGCTGATGCCACTAATGTACAAGTGTGAGAGAAGAAAGGGGAAGAAAGAGAGTCCTGTGGTGAAAAGTGTGTATGGGTAATAACCGGGTTCAGAAGTTTGGATTGTGTCTTGTTAGTTGGAAGTCATTAAAGGTCTTAAGAAATGAGTGCATTGATAAAATTTGGCCTATTATAAAAATAATTCTGAAGTTTGTATATAGAATGCATTGAAAGAATAAAGGAATTTAAAGTGTTCAGTTAGAAAGTTATTTCAGAAATTCAGACAAGAAATGAAGTAAGTTACTGGTGTCAAAAAACTATGGATAAATTTTACAGAGAACTTCTGTAATAAAATATTTGGTAAATATTGTGTTGTTAGCAAATGAAATGGTCAAAAAAGCAGAGTAGCTTTGAGGGAAATTGAGTAAGTACTTTCATGAATGCATCACCTTTAGGATGTCCTTGTGATATCCTTTGAGGAAAAGGCATCAACTGGGGAGTTAGGTGTACTTAAATTGAATTATATTTAAATTGAATTAAATTGGGCTATTGCAAATAGTGCTGCTATGAACATTCCTTCTCACATCTTTTGGTGAACATGGAATTTCTTTCCATTGGGATATGCCCAGAGATAGAATTACTGGGTCACAGGGCATGTTTATGTTCAGCTTATTTGATACTCTCTTCAGTTTAATTTTAAAAAAATGTAATAAATTATACATAACAGAGCTTAAAGAGCTTCCCTCATAGCTCAGTCAGTAAAGAATCTGCCTGCAATGCTGGAGACTTGGGTTCAATTTCTGGGTCAGGAAGATCCTCTGGAGAAGGAAAGGGCAACCAACTCCAGTATTCGTTCCTGGAGAATCCCATGGACAGAGGAGCCTGGTGGGCTCCAGTCCATGGGATCGCAAGAGTTGGACACAACTTAGCGACTAAACCACCAACCACCACCATACATAACAGATTTGCCATTTTTGCCATTTTCTTTCTTTATTTTTTTTTTTTTGGCCACATCATGTGGCATGTGGGATCTTATTTCCCAAACCAGGGGTCGAACTCGGGTTCCCTTCAGTGGGAGTGCAGAGTCCTAAACACTGGACTGCCAGTGAAGCATGATTTTAGCCATTTTTAAGTGTACAATTCAGTGGCATTTAGCATATTCACAAATTTGTGCCACCATCATTATCTATTTCCAGAACTTTTTCACTATCCCAAACAGAAACTCTGTAACCAGTAAATGGCATCTCCTTGTCCCTCCCTTCCCCTCACCCCTGGCACCCAAATTCTACTCTGTTTTTCTATGGATTTGTCTGCTCTAGGTACTCATATAAGTGGAATTATAAACCATTTGTTCTTTTGTGTTTGGCTTATTTCACCTAGGAAAATATTTCCAAGATTCATCCTTGTTGTATTAGAACTTCATTCATTTCTTTTTGGCTAAATAGTATCCTATCATATAAATATACCACATTTTCTTTAACATTCATCTATTGAGGGACATGAACTGTTTCCACCTTTTCTCTATTGTGTATTCCCAAAGAAAGGCAATGCCAAAGAATGTTCAAACTACCTCACAATTGCACTCAGCTCACACATTAGCAAAGTAATGCTCAAACTTCTCCAAGCCAGGCTTCAACAGTATGTGAACTGAGAAATCCCAGATATTCAAGCTGGATTTAGAAAAGGCAGAGGAACCAGTGATCAAATTGCCAACATCTGTTGGATCATTGAAAAAGCAAGAGAATTCCAGAAAAACATCTACTTCTGCTTTATTGACTATGCCAATGCCTTTGACTCTGTAGATCACGTAAACCATGGAACATTCTTAAGAGGATATGGAAAGAGTAACATGGAAACTTACATTACCATATGTAAAATAGATAGCCAATGGGAATTTGCCGTATGACTCTGGAAACTCAATCAAGGGCTCTGTATCAACCTAGAGGGGTTGGGTGGGGAGAGAGATGGGAGGGAGGTTCAAATGGGAGGGGATACATGTATGCCTGTGGCTGATTCATGCTGAGGTTTGGCAGCATGTTGAGGTTGGACAGCAAAATTCTGTAAAGCAAGTACCTTCAATAAAAAATAAATAATTAAAAAAAAAAAAACTCAATATTTGAAAAACTAAGATCATGGCATCCAGTCCCATCCCTTTATGGCAAATAGATTGAGAAACAGTGGAAACAGTGAGAGACTATTTTTTGGGCTCCAAGATCACTGCAGATGGTGACTGCAGCCATGAAATTAAAAGACGCTTGCTCCTTGGAAGAAAAGCTATGACAAACCTAGACAACATACTAAAAAGCAGATACATTATTTTACCAACAAAAGCCCATTTAGTCAAAGCTATGGTTTTTCCAGTAGTCATATATGGATGTGAGAGTTGAACTATAAAGAAAGCTGAGTTCCAAAGGATTGATGCTTTTGAACCGTGGTGTTGGAGAAGACTCTTGAGAGTCCCTTGGACAGCAAGGAGATCCAACCAGTCCATCCTAAACGAAATCAGTCTTGAAAAGTCATTGGAAGGACTGATGCTGAAGCTGAAACTCCAATACTTTGGCCACTTGATGTGAACAACTGACTCGTTGGGAAAGACCCTGATTCTGGGAAAGATTGAAGGCAGGAGGACAAGGGGATGGCAGAGGATGGGATGGTTGAATGGCATCACTGATACAATGGACATGAGTTTGAGCAAGTTCTGGGAGTTGGTGATGGACAGGGAAGCCTCGCGTGCTGCAGTCCATGGGGTCGCAAAGAGTCGGACACGACTGAGCTACTGAACTGAACTGACTAAAATTGAACTCAAAATAAGACCTGTCAAGGTGGTTAAGGCCACTCTAACAGAATATATCAGTATCAAATTTTAATCAGTGTGTGAAATCTACATGAGTGAGCATGAGGATCTATTCACAGGCTTTATATGTTTAATGTTTTTCTAATAGATTCCTTATTATTTGAAAATTCTTAGACTCTATTTTTTTTCTATTTTCATGCTTATTTTCAGCAAAGAACTTTTAGATCTTTATAGGTATTTTTTATTAGAAAATTAATGTATGCCCCCTATATGTTTTTTTGAGACAATGTATGAGCTTATAAAGTGAACATATGATATACTCCTCTCCTTGTTCTGTTCTCTTCCTCTGGATCAATTCTCTAGGGATTAGTACTGCTAACAATCTGGTGTGTAGCCTTGTGCATCTATCTTTAATACATTGTTTCTTCCCAAACAAATGAAATTTTCATGAATTGCGGTGGTCCATGACCAAGAATAGTGTTCCTATTACTGTCTCATGACAACCAGAATGCTTTCCTGGTTGGATTAAATAAAAATATAGGCTGCCATTTGGGCTATGATGACATTTTGATAATGAACTCTATTTTTACATTGGACGTAGTTAAAAGAGAGAAAGAAAGGAAAGAAGGAAGGAAGGAAGAGAGCTTTCAGATTTAGTCACTATCTGAAATATAATACCACCAAAAAAAAAAAAAAACAAAACCAAAAAAGCTGCAGTCATACTTTTTGGCCAGGGATTTAGCCATGTAAGCCTGGAGCCAGCAGAGCTAAAGGAGTACTTTATAACTGTCCATCCTGAAAACACATGTGAAAAATAAGCTCAATTTGAACAAAACTGGATACTAATTAAACCTTGGATTTACCCCAATTCCTGCCTTCCCTGGTGGCACAGAGGGTAAAGAATCTGCTTATAATGTAGGAGACCTGGATTTATTCCCTGAGTCAGGAAGGTCCCTGGAGAAGGGAATGGCTACCCACTCCAGTATTCTTGTCTGGAGAATCCTAGAGGAGCATGGTGGGCTACACTCCATGGGGCTGCAAAGAGTTGGACACGACTGAGTGATTAACATTTTGCCTTAAAACCAGGCTGTCAAACTAAAAATTCTACATGTGATTTGGCACAGTTTGATGAAGCTATTTACTCTGAAAGTGGCTAAATCACGTTGTGGCTTGGCAGAAAGAAATACAGGAGATGAGATGCTTTTGACACATGACATTCTACCACAAAGACCCCCTAGATGATGATGTTTAATGCAGTTAGAAACTGCTCATGGAGAAAGAAACAAAACTTCTTTCAACATGCAGCTGGATAAGAATTCCTGTATCATTCTTTGTGGCCAGATTTTGGTTCTCAGACTGCTTTATTAATTTTAAAAGTGTCAAAGGTTTGAATGAGTGAAATTTTTTTTTGAGAAGTGCATCTTTAAATGAAAGGAAATCAGAGTATTTTGTTTTTAGATGGACATCTGTACTACTTGTTAACACATTTGATTCTGTGACTCTGAAGATGAAAGTTACACCGCATACCATCAAAATCATAGCTTGGAACATTTGTATATAATGTCATGAAGTCTCAGGTTACACTACCAGACTATGTCTTGTTTATTACATGAAATTTCATTGGCTTCATTAGAGCCAAGAATGAATTAGTTTCTGTATCAGAGATATTATTTTTACAAAATGGGAGCAGAATGTTATTTTCATCTATGTGTAGAAACTTCCTAGATTTCCAAGTGAAAATCTTAAAGCATGTGATTAAAATTTAAGTAGAAGTTTTAATTTTCATTTTGAGGAAAAAAAAATTCCCTTCTTAGAACAATTTGATCAGAAGGAGTTCTTTTACCTCTAGGTTTAATTTGAAGATTGCTCATTTCCACCGATGGGTTTTAAATTGTTGTTCAATACAATCACATGGAGGGCTGGTTAAAACACAGACTCAAGGTTCCACCCTCCAGTTTCTGCTTCAGTCAGTTGAGGTGAAGTCCAAAAATTAGCACTTCGATACCCACTGACTTAGGCTATGCTTTGATTACATGAATAATGTATTTTTTTATTTACAACTCTGCATTTATGGATGGTGCTGATAAACGTAAGGGCTCTTTTGACTGAAATACTACTCTGCAAGATGAGATTAAATATTCCAGTGTTAGGGATATACACCAGGTTACACCAGGTTTGGTGGTGATACAGTCCTATCAATGACTGGCAGCCAGAGAATTGCAGGCACCTACAAATGCCTGCCATTTTTGTTAAGGTTATATTAAAATCATATATGGAGTGATCATAGAAAAGAAGCAAGCCTTGCCACTGGTGACCTCACTGCTCATGTGAGGACAAAGAGCTATATGGAAAGTTAAAGCATCATGGCTTCAACTTGAAGTCCTGTTGAATTTTAGGAATAATGTTAAGCTTACCTTGCAGAATGAACTGAGCTTTCTCTGATCACATTTTCTCCCCAGTATGTTTGAAACCAGTGTTTTCAGCAGTGTTGGTAAAACTGAAAACATTTTTCTGATTATACTGTAAAGAAGATATGCATACTACCATTCAACTCTCTATTCAAATAAAGACAATTTTATTGAAATAATTTTGAGCAAAATTAAATTATAATTGTTATTGCCTAATTTTGACTTTCTGGGATTTGTTTTCATCAACTGGTTCTTAATTTTTCATTTAAACATAAGATGAAGAATAGTTCTCTGTGTAGTTACTTCTTTGTGGATATATTTTAAAAGCTAGTAGAGACTTATAAACTTGAAATATGAAGTCATATCAATTTTATTTTTCTAACACTCCTTTGGATCTCAATTCCCTCAATGCCAATCAGTCCAAAGTCCATCATAGTGTATTGTCCATTTCATCTCACCTCAATTTCTTCACAATAATCCCTGAATGTTTATGGTATCCAGCTCCTACATGCCAGACAGGTACAGAACAGTATGCTATACTTTTTCTGCCAGTACTCCTGATATCCATGGACTCACTACTAATGATGGTACCTACATAGCCAAGGTTTTCATCACTGCTGACGTGACTCATCAATGTCTAAACCTCAGCATGGCTTGTGGTGTTTTTTCATAGAATGATCATTCTACTTCCTCAGTGTCATCCCATGCTTGACATCTGATGGTTGCGGTCTTCAGCCCTCACCAATTTTGGTCCACACATTCTTCTCAGGGCAGAAGATACCTGCAAAAGGACTAGACAATGTTAGTTCTCGCACTTTGTATTTCAGGAATCAGAACTCCTTTTCAACCTCCCCAGAGATAAAGTAGCATCTCTGCTGCTGTCGCTGCTAAGTTGCTTTAGTCGTGTCCGACCCTGTGCAACCCCATAGACGGCAGCCCACCAGGCTCCCCTGTCCCTGGGAGTCTCCAGGCAAGAACACTGGAGTGGGTTGCCATTTCCTTCTCCTGCCTAAAAATACATGATCTTATTTTTTCCCTTGGAAAATCAACAACCTCGAAATAGCAACCCACTCCAGTATTCTTGTCTGGGGAATCCCAAGGACGGAGGAGTATAGCAGGCTATAGTCCATGGGGTCGCACAGAGTCCGACACAACTGAGCAACTTCACTTTCCAGCTTCCCACCTAGTGTGGACAGAAGGACCGTCCTCAGAGATTGCCGTATAATGGTTTATCCTTGTAAGGATAATGTGACCTTCACTAATCCAAGGGTGGTTTTCATCCTAGCTTATTATTATATGTTGCTTTGTTCTTTAACAACAAGACAAAAACGGAGAAATAAATTATGTATGTGGTAGACTGTTGTAACGTGAATTTTTAAATGTGTGTGTTCATGGGCATTTTTAAAGGAGGGATGCTCATAAACCATTTTTCTCATATTTTCAATGAGATCCATGACCAATAAGAAATTTATAACCAGTTGGTTAGATGGGTAGAACTTTACAGACAGAACATGTAATATTAAGTATTATAAAGAGGAGTCAAATAGAGACTAGAAAGGGTGTATCAGAGATACAGGAAAAGATCAAGAGAAACTGACAATCATGGAAGTCAGAGAAGAGTTGAATGCAGGACAATCCAGTTAGATGAAGAACACCGTGATCGCTGCTGTTGGGAGCGTTTCCTGAGAGCTGCTGTTGAGGTTGTCACTTTCTGTGTGAGTTACCTGCAGCAGTGATGTCAATGAACACAGCCTCCAGGGAGAACCTGCAGCAGCAGTAGGCGGCGGGGAGGATGAAAACTGAAAGGAAGCAGGAGGTGCGGAAACTCCCACTGGCTCCTCGTGGCTAATAAATAATTGAGAAGCCAGCCCGACCATTCAGGCACATTTATCTGGTCTGATGCTGCCTTGTCACTTCCATACATCCTCATTTATCACTTTTCATGTGCTGCTTTTCACCACAGCAGTTCTTTTCAAATCATTTGTGGTTTAAAGGGGAATAGTGCTTTTTCTTCCCAAATCTATTACAGATCTACCTTTTTGCAAAGTCCAATAAATTGGAAAAATCAAAAACAAAATGCAAGCAGCATTTTTTTATTATTAAACTTCCAAAACTTAACGTGCTATAGGATTTCATTTGTAAAACATGCTTGGAGGGACAATATTATAGAAATGGAGAATGAATTAGTAGGTGACAGGGTTTAAGGAGAAAGCAGAGACTGAAGGGAAGTGAGTGTGAACATAAAAAGGCACCATGTTTAAACCTTGTACAATGGACATGTTCCATATTTTGAGTGCTAATTTCATTATTCTGGTTATGACAGTGTATTGTAATTTTGTAAGTTATTATGGGGGTTGGGTAGTGTGCACATCGACTTTCACTTTCTTATTTCTTAAATCTGTATGCACATATAAAGCTGTCTCAAATAAAAAGTTTATTTAGTGAAAAAACAAGTAGACATAATATTCTATCAAAGGACTAAAAAGACTTTTAAATGCTTTTTATTTTCCAATGTTTATCTCATTGAATGGTAACATCCACTCAATCCACTGTGGCCCACAGACCACACTTGGACTAACCAGCACTTTCTTTTTTTCTTTCTTTGTTACAGTTAAATTCCTTCAGCACAGACTCCCTTTAAAACTGTTCTTCTGAAAACAGACTGCTCTTCTGCACCACTCTACTTTTCAGCCTCATTACACAACTCCATACCTTACGCCATCCTTAATATATCACGGACCTCTGTGTTTCTCGCCTTAGCTTAACTGTTCCTTTTACTTACACTCTTCTCTACTGATCAGATCTGTTTTCCCAAATCCATCTATCTTTCACATGCCAGGTTGACTGTCTTCATTCATAGTTTCTCTAGATTCCATCACTCAGAGTTAATCTCTCCTGTTTCAGTTTTCTCTTTTATCTATAATCATTTATTTTTAAATAACCATTCAAGCATTTTCCATTCTCTATAATGAAAGGGTAAAAGAATATTATACCCAGAAGATACACAACAATTGTTGAAATAGGTTAAACCAAATAGGATAAATTGCCAACATCTGTTTGATGCCTCAAGAAATCTCAGTGTCGCTGCATCTGTTCCCTAAAGTCAGTCTAGGAAGCAGTAGTTGCTGACTCCAGCTTAAGGGATGTTATGGATTTGCTGTATTTCATGTTGGTTCTTTCTTGATAGTTCAGAGGGAGCATTATCTTAAGGGAGAAAAGCAAATCCCTATTCAAGATCATGGTGGGGGGTTAATTCTAGAAATTTAAGTGTTCAGGGGCTTTAAGACTACAACAGTACCTTTATAGTAATTGGATATCTTAGCCATCAAAATTCTGGTTAAGAATATCACTCAGGAAAAACATGCCACATTAATCTAGTGGAGTTAGAAAATAGCAAGTTAATAAAGAAAGCAAGTACAAAGAAAAATCCAACTGCTGATTAGGCAGCTTGGTTTCTTATTTTCATTATATATACATGTATATATAATCAGTGTGATAACTGTAGTGATATAATTGGAAATAGTATCACAATCATTAGTTTAGCAGATGCTCTTAACTGATTTTAGTGTTTAGTTACATGTGGTCCAAAGCTTTCCTATTCTCATAAAACCTACAGAATCCTTTCACTTATTTATGCTTACTGAATATTAGAAACTATTTATTAAAAGTAGTCATCTAAGCTTCCAGGGTGAAAACATGTTCCTTCTTGGCTCCATTTTCTGTATTTCATTTAGCTGAGTTCAGATTTTCACTTATTGTGATTAGTACACACTCTCAGATGAAAGACTGCAAGTTGCCCTTCGTCTTCTGTGGTAAATTTAGCTCCCCACGATGATACATAATTACACTGGGCAGTGCAATCTGATTATCTGTCAAATATAGATGAGTCACCCTGCTCCCTTCAAGTACCAGTTCCCTGTGTCTACAATGAATTCAAACACTTCAGTCCTCGATGCACAAGTGATAATAAAGCCTCCTTTTGTCAGTACACATTTATTGAATGTCTGCTGTGTGCCAGCCAATCATATTTGAAGAGCAGCTTTCAGATGAATTTTACATAATTCTTTAACTGATCCTTAGAATAACTCTTTAATCTGTAGAAGCAGAAACACTGGTCTCAATCTGCAGGTGAGGAAACAGTGCTTCAGAGAGGGCGAGTGATTCCTTGGGGCTCACATGGTTTGAAATGTTACAGGTAAGAATAAAAGTTAGGACTTCTGAGTCATCCCCATTTAGTCCTTTTCACATAGCATGCTTTGTTGCAGAGCGTGAGATGTTCTGTGCGTGATAATGTAGGTCTGGTGTCTTTTGTGTGAGTGTCTTTATCATCAAATTGCTTATAATTATGAAAAATCTATTTTCCACTCCAAAAGTATTAGCCCTGTGGGACTCCAGTGAAAGTCATGTATCACAGATCTGTAAAATGAGATAAATAGAAGTTGCAAACATTTCTGCAAAGAATAGCCCACTTGAACCTTTGACAAAAAGATTATTAATGATAGTTTTTCCACTGAATCTGTAACATTCTTCCATATTAGCTCAAAAAATGTCTAACAAGATAAGCAAATCCTTGCACACATAGTAAATGTACACACATTTCTTTATAATTAACCCTTCACATGTCTCACATATAACTTTCTTCATTTTTTAGCTAAGAATAGAAAATCTAAGAGAAGATGCCAGGATAAACAAATCGTTTCTTTAGAGCTTGTGTGTTTGCTGTCATAGTACTGCCTTTAATAAATGCAGTTAAGGCAGATAAATTCCACTGGGATATAAGCTACCAGGGGCTTTCCTGGTGGCTCAGCAGTAAAGAATCCATCTGCAATGCATGAGATGCAGGTTCGATCCCTGGGTTGGGAAGATCCCCTGAAGGAGGGCACAGCAACCCCCTCCAGTATTTTTGCCTGGAGAATCCCATGGACAGAGAAGCCTGGAGGGCTACAGTCCATAGGATTGCAAAGAGTCAGACCCAGCTGAAGTGACTGAGCATGCATAAGCCACCAGAGGCAGAATTTTTGTCTGTTTATCTCATTACTAGATCTCCAACCCTAGAATAGTACCTGGCACATAGCATATAGTCAATAAATATTTGTCAAATGAATGCACCACTTTGAAAAGAAGTCTGTTTTCACCTTCATCCTTTCCTGATGTATATATGTCTGTGATACTAGAGAGAGCTGTGTCAGAATGGTTTAAGTTTCATATGTGGCAAAGTGAAACCACAGCAGTATAATGATGATCCTGTAGCACCAGTTGATTCACATTGTTATCTCAGCCATGGTTGGTACATGCTGTTCCAACAGCCATCTTGTTTTTCTTTTTTTTTTTAATTTTTAATTGAAGGATAATTGCTTTACAGAATTTTGTGGTTTTCTGTCATATAACAAAAATCAGCCATGGGTATCCCCATGTCCCCTCCTTCCCATCTCCCTCCCCCTCCCACCCTTCAGCCTGTCACAGAGCCCCTGTTTGAGTTCCTTGAGTCATATGGCAAATTCCCATTGGCGATCTATTTTACATATGATATTATAAATTTCTACATTACTCTCTCCAGACATCTCCCCTTCTCCCTCCTCTCTTTCCCCCATGTCCATAGGCCAGTTCTCTATGTCTGTTTCTCCATTACTGAGCTGAAAATAAATTCATCAGTGTCATCTCTAGATTCCAAATATGTGTGTCAGTATGCAATATTTATATTTATCTTTCTGACTTACTTCACTCTGTATAATAGGCTCTAGGTTCATCTACCTCATTACAATGAATTCAAATCTCTTCCTTTTTAGGGCTGAGCAGTATTCCATTGTATGTATGTACCATGACTTCTTCTCCATTTGTCTGTCAGTGGACATCTAAGTAGCTTCCACATTCTAGCTATTGTAAATAGTGCTGAAATTAACATTGAGGTATGTGTGTCTTTTTTCAGTTTTGGTTTCCTCAAGGTATATGGCTAGGAATGAGATTGCTGGGTCATATGGTGATTTTATTCCTAGCTTTTTAAGGGATCTCCATACCATCTTCCATAGTGGCTGTATCAGTTTACATTCCCATCAGCAATGCAAGAGTGTTCCCTTTTCTCTACACCCTCTCCAGCGTTTATTGTTTGTAGACATTTGATGATAGCCTTGATGGCCATTCTCTGACTTGTATGAGGTGGTACCTCACTATAGTTTTGATTTGCATTTCTCTAATAATGAGTGGTGTTGAGCATCTTTTGATGTGCTTCTTAGCCATCTGTATGTCTTTAGAGAAATGTCTCTTCAGGTCCCTTTCCCACTTTTGATTGGGTTGTTTGCTTTTCTGGTATTGAGTTGTGTGAATTGCTTGTATACTTTGGAAATTAATTCTTTTTCAGTTGTTTCCTTTGCTATTATTTTCTCCCATTTTGAGGGTTGTCTTTTCACCTTGTTTGTAGTTTCCTTTGCTGTGCAAAAGCTTTTAAGTTTAGTTAGGTTGCACTTGCTTATTTTTGTTTTTATTTCCATCACTCTAGGAGGTGGGTCATAGAAGATCTTGCTTTGATTTATGTCATTGAGTATTCTGCCTATGTTAATAGTTTCTTACATTTAGGTCTTTAATCCATTTTGAGTTTATCCTTGTGTATGGCATTAGGTAGTTTTCTAACTTCATTCTTTTGCATGGAGCTGTCCAATTTTCCCAGCACCACTTATTGAAGAAGTTATCTTTGCCCTATTGTATATTCTTGTAGGTGCCTGGGTTTATCTCTGAGTTCTCTATCCTGTTCTATTGGTCTATATTGCCAACAGCCATCTTTAAATAGAACAATAAACACCCTCCAGTGGTACCAACAGAACTCAAAGCTTACATTCCATTAATCATAAGCCAGAGCTTTGCAGATATGCAGGGTAAAAGACAGCATGCATTAAAGTTTCTAACCTAGCACTGGTCACAGAGGATGTGCAGTAAACATTAAGTGAATCTCCCTTCAATTTTGTATCACAATAAATCGGAAATTGCGTGTGTGTTACATAAGATGGTCTTATCTAATTCACATGAAGGTAAAGCTAAAACTCCTTATGATTTCATATGTGTGTTTATAATGTTTGAGGGACCTCTTTAAGATGGTAGTTAAGCTAAAAGAATTTCAAGATAGGGAGATTTTGGCCCATGGCATGACTTTGTCAGTTGTCAACTTTCTAAAATTTGGCAAGTTATTCAGTTTTTCCAAGGTTAAATTTCCTTAGCTTCAAAGCAAGGAAAATAATAGTAAAAACGTTATAAGATGGTAGTATGTTATCATTGAGGTACCTACATTTGGAGGCCACACAGAATGTTGAGTCACCGAAAAGAGGGCAGGTCCAAACCTGATGTGATGGCTCAGGTGATTCTATCTATGTAAATCAGATGCCAGTGATGCCCACTTCGCTCCTGCAGACTTATATATGATATTGGCTTGACTCCAAGGTCTCTAATCCATAGAAATCTAAATTCTTCAAGGTTTTTAAGAATTCTGAAGGATCACAGTTTCATGGTGACCTTTTTATCTAGAGTGGCACTCCCATGCCCTATTTGTTTTGTTTTGCTTTTATTAAATGTTTTCTATTGACTGACATGAGAAAATGAGGCTCTTTCTATAATTCTACCCACTTCCAAAAATACACATTGACACAAGGTATCAATGAAAAGACTTTAGTGAAGATCTTGGCGTCAGAGGAATGGGATCATGTTAAAATATCAAAACAAAATCAAATTGTATATTGCATGTTGTTTTTATTTTATTCATTTTTATTTGTTAGATACCAAACATTTTGGCATTCTCCTGGCTTTTCACACTGCATCATTACCTAATTTCCCAAGATTTCATTTGTCCACCCTCCTCCCTTCTGTAATTCCCTATCCTCATTGACTTCCAAAAAGTTTCTCATTTTGCAAGCAAAATAGATTTATATTTATTCATTTGGTGGAGATATCTACAGTGGTTGAGACTGCAGGATCTCACATTTTGTTCCATTGAACTTGAATACCCGCACCCATAAAAGACAGTTCCTTTCCAAAGAGAAATATTGTAAAAATGTTGCAATAATGGATCTCTCGCATCATTACACTCAAGACTGACTGCCAGTGCCCCTTGTCAGGAGAATGACCAGATGTCTCCCATTTGCTTGCTTGCGACTGATCTATGTTTACTCCAGTTACCATCACTAATTGGTTATGTGAAATACTGACTCTACATCTTATTTGGGACCACTCTTTGATACCAAAGTTGTACCTGTTAGCCATGATGTTCTCCAAAAGACAGAAAATTAAATTTAAAATATGTGTATGCTCTATATGCGTGTCTTTTGGGGCTCCTGAGTTTTCTTCATCATGATAAGCATATTTCCATTGACAGCCATTCTGAAGGTAATCTCTATGTCCTACACTTTCTGTTTTGGTTAAGCGTTACTGGTCTCATTTCTTTTTCTTTGATATCGTATTTCATCTTCTTGGTAAATCTTTCATTCTTTGAGGACTTTAATGCTTTCCTATGGTTGCTCTCTCCTTTATCATTTCCTGGTTTTCTAGGAGCAGCTTTCATGTGAAAATCACCTTTTCAACCTGAGCCATCCCCTTGGTTAGTCTAAGAATTATTTTTTTCAATCAAGTTATACAGAAATTTAAAAAAAAAATTAAAAAAAATTAATGAAAACATTCCTTATTTTGACCATGTCCTATTGTCTACACTCCCATTCCTCTAATCTAGTTGTTCATAAACTCATATTAAGATTGTCAACTGATTAAATGTCATTATCAATCCCGTTTTTAGTACCCTTTTCCCAGCATAGTTTTCATGACTTTTTTTTGCAATTACTCTGTTAAAAATACCTTAAGCTCCATAGTTTCCCATGGAATCCATGTGGTTAAACATTACCCTTAGTCTGAGTTAGAATATTAGGATAGGCTACAGTTGTAACTGTGGTATTAATTAAGGTAGAATAATTCCTATTTTTAAAAAGTACCAAATCTCAATGACTTATTACAATGAAGTTTTATTATGTTCTCATCTCTGTCCCATGCAGTCCACTGGAGGAAGGAGAATGAGAAGTCTCCTTCATGAAGTCATTTCAGGGACTCATCAGACTATTTCCATGTATGTTGCTAAGAGTAGGTATGAAAAAGTACATCTTAACTGAACTGTTTTGGATTCCAAATAATGCATTACTTCTCACATTTAAATTGTGAGAATTGATTGCATGGCTCCAACTTGATGCAGAGAATCTGAAAAATGCAGTTTTTCTGTGGATCCAGAAACAGGAAAAATGTTCAGCAATGACAAATTTGTAATAACATCATCCACAAAGTTGAGTTGTAGTAATGAAAAACAAAAGGGCAAAATGACAACTGGTATATATATAGCCCTATAACTCTTCTACCCTGCTCAGCAATTTTTCCACTTTTCTCTAGTTAGCTTGCTCTTCTTTTTCATGCTATTTATCTTTAATATGTCTCTTACTCTCTTCCAATTTCTGATATTTTTCCTTCCCTTGTTTCAATTATCATAGAGGTAAAAAGAAAAATCTAAGTAGAAAGCATATCTCTTCCTATCATTTCTAAATGCATTCCTGCGTATCTGAATCTTTCTCATTTCTAGCTCTATTTCATTGAAGGAATTGTCTGTCTTCCATTTCAAAGGCCACTGTCCAATGGACAATATGCCAATCAGTATATTCCTTAGTATACAGACATTTCCCACTAACATTTAGTCATGCCAGTGACTCTTATCTCTAAGTCCCTTTGCGCTGACTGTAACTCTATCCAACTGTCCTCTCTTCTCCCGTCCATTGTGTAATAAATTATCTGGAGAGGCCTATCTTGGCCTCTACTTCTCAATACCTCAGGGAATCTTCAACCCCTTGTGCCCACCATACTTGATGGAAATTGCTCTTTCCAAGATTCCATTGACTTCTATCAGTAAATCCAATAGTGACTTTTCATTTCAATTGTTATTTTACGCAATCAACATTCAATACATTCGAAAACTCAATTGTGTTTTAAACACTCTTTCCTTGACTCATCTCACATGACACTCCTTATCTTCTTTCCTTTAAGTTCTATTTTCAGGTCATCTTTCTTTGCTGTAACTTTAAATTGCACAGCTCTTACAATTCCCCTTTAGATCCTATTCAACTTTCTCCTTAAAGGCAAATCAAGCTAAATATATCCAGGAGCACATTTCAGGTTCCTTCTTTTTCCCTCTAATCTATACGCCCTGCATATTCTCCAACCTTGGTGTCTCACTCAGTAGGTCAAATCAGATCTGTGGGAATCACGAAGATTTTCCTTTCTCCATCAGCCACTATATCAGATTCATTATAAAATTCTGTTCACTGTAATCTTTCCATTAGTTTCATTCTAATAAAAGCCACCATAACTTAAGAGCAAAAGCAGAAAATTCTTCTAATTTTATTGACTGTGTTATCAACTGCCATCTTTTTTTCTCCACACAGCCTTCAAAATGGTCTCTTCAAGTCACTAAACAGATATTATCCTTGTCTTTTAAAATTTCTTTTAATCTAAGGAGCGTGCTTATTTATCTTGGCCCGCAAGCCTTTTAATGGCCTGGCTGTCTCTTCTCATGCTCCCTTCTCACCCCGCTGCATTAGTTACAACTGTCCTTATTTTGGTGCCTCAAACATAAAAGTCACAGGAATTTTGGAACATTTAGTTCCACTTGCTCCAATTTATCATAATTTTCTAGTTCTCAGATCAATTTTAACTTTTCTATTGAAAAGCATGGCACACTTTCTGTTTTATTAATTGATTTAAAAATATCAGGATCAGCATCAGATACTTGCATTTAGCCCCAGTTTTAAAAACACACATGTATTACAGAGAATCAGAACTGCTACAGGTGCAGTATCTAGTATGAGCTTATGCTATTGCGTCCTTTCTGTTAAAGGGACCTGTCCTTGAACAGTAGCATTTTAGTCTTACTGGAAGCTTTCTACATGTGACCCTGTCTCTCAGTTGTTATTCCTCTTTGGCCTATTGAATGCCATATATTCTTCTCATGACTAAACAAAGTACTTCTTATCAAATATTTACATTTTTTTAATTAGAAGGTTATATTAGCATTGAAAATGCATTTACATTCTAACACTCCAGCTATAATTCTTTATAAAATTCTATTTTTTTCCTCTCAACGTAGCTTCCAGGAGATGGGGTTTGAAGGAAATGAAATCACACTGCATTTACTAGTCTGATTTTCTTATAGAAAAGGACTGCTCTTGAGAGAACAAAGGAAAGTTCAGTAGCATTTTCTACAGATTATGTGTCAGCAGTTATTGCTCTACTTCAAGCCCTTTTAGTGCATTTTGGCATCAATTGCAGATAAAATCTATGGAGTGCTCAGACCTCTCCACATGTGGCTTCATTTCAACCTGAAAGAACCTTAGGGTAGGTACTTTTATTACCATCTAATAAAGAAAATAAAGGTTAAAGAGAATATCTGCCCTGCTTAAAGTCACATAGCTCATAAATAGGGCTGAGATATGAAGCTAGACTCTCTGGCAGCAGGGCTCTTACTTTTAATCAATGAGCTACAATATTCTGTCATTCTCAGATGATATAATCTAGCTATTCTGTAGAGGGGAAATTTTACCTGACATTTTCTTTGCATGTCACTTAAACTTAATTGTAAAATTCAAAGGAGGTCCAGCCCCCAGGAATCTAAAGATAACAATATCTAAAAATGTTGCTTTGATTTTTAATTAGGATGTTATAAAAATAACTATAGGATGCTTTGCTGTCTACCTGAAACTATGACAACATTGTTAATTGGCTGAAATCCAATATAAAATAAAAAAACTAAAAAAGATTAGCTGTAGGATTTATTGAAATTTCACAAATTTCTTCTCAATAAGGGAAGTGTACAAAATGTATTATATATTTTAGGAGAGTACTCTCTCAAACTTTAGGAAGTTTCTTGTGATATCAAAGTCCAGGGTCCCCTCATTAAAAACCCCTCCAGATCTTCCTATGATTCATAACTATTTATCCTCCCTAATCAAGTTTTTGTTTCCTGGCCTATATTATTCATCCTAGGTAGTTACTAGTAATTGTTTACTTTTTGAATCTGAAAATTCTATAGAAATTAGGATGTTATATACTTCAGGAGTTTGGTGTTCCTATGGGAAAGGAAGAATGTTTACTATCACTCTAGTAGGAGAAGAAAAAAAAAAATCCTCATGTTTACGCTTAAAAACTAAAATTAACTCTGCCAATTAGGTCATTTTTCATTACCTTTATGATATATGATTGCAATAATAGCCTCCAAGTTTATCTTGCTTCCCTGCATTGCTCCTTGGATCAGTCCTCCCTTACTCATTCTAGTCTTTTTTATTTATTTATTTATTTTTAATAACAGCAAATGTTTATTTGTCATGATTCCAGAGGCTGGGAAATTCAAGATCAAAGCACCTACAAATTGTCTGGTGAAGATCTCATTCCAGATGAGTAAATGGCATATTCTTGCTGTGCTTAATGTGGTGGAAGGGGCACAGGGGGTCTCCGAGGTCTTTTTTGTAAGGGCACTAATCCCACTAGTGAGGGATATGACCTAATCATGTCCCAAAGGTCCCACTTCCAAATACTATCCTATTGGGGATTAGGTGTCAGCATATGAATTTAGGGGGAGACACAAACATCCAATCTATAAATTTTTTTTATAGTCTTTGGTTAGGTCCTTGCTCATTTATTCTAGTGTTGATAAAGTACCTTGCTTTGGTTAAAAAAACAAACAAACAAAAATCTAGAAAACATGGCACAGAATTGAAAAATGTTGATGTTTTACACTTTAGTTGTCCTGTTGCTCTTATAACTTTTCCCATGAGCAAGCCCAAGCTAGTCTGCAGGGTGGCTCATGGCCCATCTTCTCCAGTCTCCATAGCTAATCATCAAACCTCATGAGGAGCAGAGCCACTTGGTTAGACGACTGCAGATGACGGAGACAGAGGTTAGCCTAGGAGAGACTGAATAAGCACTGCTCATCTAAGCCTAGCCCAGCTGCTGATCCACAGAATTTTGAGCTTAATAAGTGGTGGTCTTTTGAGCCACTAATCTATGGTGTTCTGTTATACAGTAAAAGCTAACTGACACGAACATTCTCTTATTTATACTCACTATGGAGTTTACGGTTTAATTACTATTGGGCATGTGAATTATAACACTACATTTTCAGGTTAGTAATATTCATTTTTATAGACATCATAGCTGGAGGAGGAATAATACTTACACAGACAGAATAAAGAAAAACACATTAAAACTGAGTGCTCAGTCAGTGTCACGCATTGTATTACATCCTATATCCATATCATAAAACATATATGTTTGTTTGGGATAGCTCGGGTGCCAACAGAAATGTACCTTTCTCCTTGGTTCTTCAATTAAGCATTATTCTTCACTTGATGCTTGTAATAATTGGCCCATACCATAGATATATGTCAAGATGCAGAAGCACAGAAGGAAAAGCTAGAAAGAAGTAAAGGTAGTCAGAGATTAAAATCATAATTATCAGGAAAATTGTGGAATTACTTTTCCTTCATGCTGAAATATCTCTGGATTTGTACCAAAGGGTAGGTGACATTTAAATATTTCTTTATAAAGACTTTAAACACAAGGACTGTGTGATAATTGAATACAACCTAATGATAATTTCAAGGTAATAATTCTCTTCTGAAGACTTCTATGACTTGTGTTAAATTAGCACCACATTATCCAATGTATTATGTACAGCCTGATGGATAGAAATCTCCCACCTCATACACACTAGGAAATGAAGTCCTACAATGGCTGAAAATCTTCCAAATTCACTTATATTCAAAATGTTACCTTTAAAGTTTTTCATACTTCTGTTTCATTTATCACCCTGTTGTGGGAGGTTTTTCCACTATTTGTCAGACAGACAAATAATACTATGGAAAGAAGGAGTAGCAGCTAAAATGGAAGTGTTGCTAGTGGTGTTCTTAAATAAACAGAAAAATGAAACTTTGTAGATCATAATAACCTTAGGAAACAGAAAGCATGTCATACTTTTTGATATTTTGATAGCATTTCCTCTCTTTTTCTCCATTATGCATGGAAAGTGGAAATTTCCTAATATAAAACAACTGGTAAAGATCTTCTCAGATGTTCATAGTGTATAACTTTAAGAGAGTAAATCCCGAAATACTAAATTATTTAATTTGGTAAATTAGAATCTGAGGTTATAGATTAGTTATAAATGGAGAGGATGGGATTAGTTAGTAATTAATGTAAAAAGTTGGACTGTCCATGTTTTTTTAATAGAGAATGAGAGAACTTCAAAATTGATGAAATTTGATTTGTTCATGTACCAGAAAGTATGAGAGTTTTCACTTTATTAGCATAAATCAAAGATTGTCCTTTTCAAACTGTATCCAAAATATAGCAATGTTAAAAATTTTGTTTTAGCAAGTAGATGAAATACTTTAAATTGTCAAACATCTGCATATATTACTACAAATACTATTGCATACTTAATTTCAGAGGGAAATATACTTTTATACTGCTTGTATAGTGCTGATTAGTTTCTTACTTCTTAAGATATTTAGAAATTTTCCTTCTGAATTCATTTTTTCCTGAGAAAGCATAATAAATAAAATTATCTTGGTTTCTTTATATCACCTATTCTCTAGAAAGCAGTATATTTTTCTGGGACAAAATTTCAGCAAGTGAATTCTCACTTGCCAACATTTCTATAGTAAAACATTTTTCATGCATTGAGGTTAATTGAAGAGATGGGACTACATTCCCAAAATATCTCCTTCTTCTGATGCAAGATGATTTAAAGCTGGAATATAGGTGGAGGAGGAATGTCAGTATCATTACTTATTTAGCAATTATCAAAAGTCTATAGCCCTATACATGACTTCATAAACATTTTTACATAAAACCCTATATGACTCTTCATTTAAAATTAATAAATACCAAGATTTAAACTGTTATTTTATGGAAATTTAGGTAGAATAATATGTATGAAAGTTATACAAGAAGGATGTTTTTTTCCATCTATTATATAGTAACTAAAAGGACATTTCTGATCCTCAAAAAAGTGAAGATGACATACCACTGGCTTGAATAAAAGAACAAGTGAGACGATTGAGTTGAATAACAAATCTTCTCTTGTCCAAACTGGTAATACTTCATCTGTAGCTAAAGTTTAAATGGTAAATAAATATTTAATAGAATCTTAAGTAACTGAATCTTGACTCCTTAAAGAAGATCAGTTTTGATATCATAGATAATGAGGAGATGTATATTGACTACTGTTATTATCTTGGTACTTAGTGTGGGTTATTCTTCCATCATCATAAAGAATCAACTGAAAAAAATGGAGAAAGCTGAGAGAGTAACACATGCATGAGAAGAGGAGGGCCCGGGATAAGGTGATAGCTTGTTTTTGTTCAGCTGCTAAGTATTGTCTGACTCGCTGCAACCCCCTGAACTATAGCCCCCCAGGCTCCTCTGCTCATGGTATTTCCCAGGCAAGAATACTGGAGTGGGTTGCCATTTCCTTCACGACTTCATGAGTAATCTTCCTTCATGAGTAATCTTCACGACTCAACCTTGTCTCCTGTATTTCAGGTAGATTCTATACTGCTGAACCACCAGGGATGCCCTAAGGTCATAGGTATGGAAACACAAATGGGAGCTGAGACTTAAAAGTATAGGAATAGGTCAAATGGGGTTTAGTAGCTGAATGGAGGAAGGTCGGTACCCTCAAAGCATAGTGGAAGAGTAAACAGAAAAATCTAAAGAACCCACTAAGTGGTGTGTTAGGTGATTGCTGGTGGAGGTAAAGAAATTTAGAAGGATCATTGATTTGTATGAAAAATATAATAAAAGTATTTACAAACAGAGAAGTTAGTAAGGTTAGACCAAAACAAAACAACGACAACAAAAAACAGGTGCTGTGCTGGAGCTACAAATGCAGGAGTTACCTCCTAACTGTTAACAGCACCGGCAGAAGTTCCTGAGAAAGCCACAGAGAGATGGCAGACACTGACAAAGGCAAGAGAGAGAGATGGAGAAAAATGCAAACAGCATCCCTGAAACCAAGGAAAGCGATTCAAGAGGGACAAAAGTTAGGGACAGCGAATTTCAAAGACGAAATAAAATAGGGCAGCATCTTGTGGGAGAGAATCACAGGCAAAATTATAGAGTAGTTTAAATGTGTTATTAGGAAGGAAATCAAATTCTAGAGGACTATGGAGGGAATATTCAATGAGAAATTGGAGCTGACAGTAAAGAAAACTTATTTAAGAAGCTTAGATATAAAAGTTAAGGGAAATAACACAATATTTTGATGATCAAATGAAAGTTACCTGCCTGGTATTCCTCTGTTTCATTTTCCAAAATAAGGGGAAAACAAAACAAACAAAAAAAAAAACTGGTAAATCTTTTCTTCTGTTAGGAAGTAAAAAATACTTTCTAAAAATGTGGGAAAAGGAAAAGAGAGGGGAAGAGGAGGATGAGAAAGAAGAGCCAGGCAGATATTAAGTATGAAAAGATATAATCACCATCACCTCTTCTCAAATCAAAGCAAGAATTGAAAGCTGTTTGGGCATAACAGAAAATGAAGTGAAAGAGTTAGTCCTTCTGACTCTTTGTGTTCCCATGGACTGTAGCCTGCCAAGCTCCTCTACCCTTGGATTTCTCCAGAGAAGAATACTGGAGTGGGTAGCAATTCCCTTCTCCAGGAGATCTTCCTAACCCAGGGATCAAACCTGGGTCTCCTGCATTGCTGGCAGATTTTTTACTGTCTGAGCTACTACAGGCATAACAGAAAAACATTTCAAAAATCAGAGTTAGGTTAGAGAACAGACTAGCAATTACTTGAAAGGACATTGACTAACTCAGTCTGGCACTGGCTAGAGAAATATTATCACTGTTCATTTTAAAGCAACAGTGAGTGAGGGCTAATGGATTGTCAGACTTCCTATGACATTATTTTCTAACATAAGTATTATAAACATAATTAAAATGCTGTGTCTGTCTAGAATCGAGGGTCATGTGATACCAAAGACACAAGTCTATTGTCCTAAGAGAGAGAGCAAGACATTAAGGAGTAAATAGGAAAGAATGCATATATCCTGGCTAGGATGCTGCTGCTGCTGCTAAGTCACTTCAGTCGTGTCCGACTCTGTGTGATCCCATAGACAGCAGCCCACCAGGCTCCCCCGTCCCAGATTCTCCAGGCAAGAACACTGGAATGGGTTGTCATTTCCTTCTCCAGTTCATGAAAGTGAAAAGTGAAAGTGAAGTCTCTCAGTCCTGTCTGACTCTTAGCCACCCCATGGACTTCAGCCTACCAGGCTCCTCTGTCTATGGGATTTTCCAGGCAAGAGTACTGGAGTGGGGTGCCATTGCCTTCTCTATGGCTAGGAGGAGTATTATTAAATAAAAATGAGAATTTCATGGGTTGAGTGATAATGACAAAGTGAGAATTATTAAAGTGTAGAATTAGGAAGAAATGAAGTTCATGACAAAAGATAAAGGAAGCTTCATGCTGGGAAGGAAAATCTTATTTTGAGGGGTCACCTAGTGGAGAAGAAAAAAAGATGCACAGCAGAAATGCATGTGGGGTGTGGGGATAGCCATAAAAAGCAAAAATGAAAGAAATATTACATAAACATATACACATATGACCTAGTAAATACATATCAACAATTATGTTAATATGCCTTTCTTTGTATTATCATACAAAGGCATATGAGAAGAGCATTCTGTGGGATTAAATTTACTACATACTACAGACTTTTAAATACTGCCTACAGCTGTTAGTTACCGCAGCTTTTGTCTTTCTGTATCTGAAAAGATTTTTTCCAGTGATAATTTACTTCAGTTGGAAGTTTATATAACAGATACCACTAAATATTCAACTTCTTGCTTCACAAACTGTGTTGTCTTTATCACATGTTATCTGTAAAAATATAAAGTGCATCACTTGGAAATACAACTAAATCAATACTTATTCAATAAATATTCTCCATACTCCTTTCCCACAATATATTTTTTCTACATTGACAATAATTATTTTCTCAAATCAAATACTACATATTATCCCAAACTAATATTATTTGATTATTTATTACAAGCATAAAATGAGCCATATAAACCAATAGGTTTATAGCATAACATATACAGTTTGAATAATGTGACATCTTGCCACTTGCACACTAATTTATTTAGTCTTATTTTTCTTTCTTCAAAAAGTTAATCACTCAGCCTTTTACAGCTTTTTAGATAGAGAGGGTATGAGATATAACCTGGTAAACAAAATATAAACAGATTTTTTGGGGGAAGAGATCATCATAGAATCATCATAGAAAGAGATCATTCATAGAAAAAGAAAATTATTTTTGATTTACTATATTTCTGTAAAAACTATAATGAATATATATCATTACATTGATACATTAGATCAATGCATATAATATTCATGTATAACTGTAGTAATATCAATGTAGTAGCTCTCTGATGCTTCAACTAGTAGACCAGTTTGCACACTGCATTTCTTCTCTTGCCTGGAACATGCACTTGATGTTGGGAGATAGAGTATCATCCTGTAACAATAGAGAAGCAAGCCATAAAGGAAGAAAAAAAATAGAGAACCAGAGTAGAGGGGACCTGGCTTGGAAGTAGTTGTGGCAGCCATAGCTGCTCATCCCCAAACTGTAAATGACCTAAGAGATTAGGTATCTGTGATACACAGCCAAAGACAGTCACAACTGAGAATTAATTTTTTGTTTCAAATCAATTATATTTAGGAAGATTGATACACCCAAATATTGAGAGATGATATTTTTAAAGTAATATTAATTACTTATGAAGTATGATATTATTGGGTTTCCCAGGTGGCGCTGGTGGCAGAGAATCGGCCTGCCAATGTAAGAGATGTAAGAGACATGAGATTGATCCCTGGGTCGGGAAGATCCCCTGGAGGAGGTCACAGAACCCGCTCCAGTATTCTTGCCTGGAGAATCCCATGGACAGAGGAGCCTGGCGGGCTATAGTCCGTGGGGTCTCAAAGAGTCGGACACAACTGAAGCAACTTAGCATGCACTCACGATATTTTTAAAATGATATTAATTATTATAAACCTATTAATCAAATATGTTAGCAGCAAAGCCACTAAAACTGAAATACAACCTAGCCACTACTCTCAAAAGAAAAATAATACTTTTTCTGACAGTTTTCAAAAGTTTCTCCACTTGAACTACTTGAAAGCACTCTATTTTGTTGAAGGGTCATTGGGCAAGATAAATAGAAAGCTGATTTTTTTTTTTTTAAAGGCAGCAGTCTTAGGTATTGACTGTTAAAACTGTATATGATGGAAAAGACACTGAATTTCTCTTTTCAAACACCTCAGTACAGAATAAGCTCTAAAAATCATTAGCTTTCAGAGCCTTCTCGCTGGTTGCAAGACCTTCTTTGACTCCCTAAAACCATAGATACTTAATTCATATTAGAGTCAGAATCTCAGGAGACCAGTTCATCCACTGAGGAGTTTCCTGATGCTTCTGCTACGTGGTAATTTAAATAAAAATTAAATGACCCTTTTTTGTTCGAGCTTTTCATGGTGAAGGGTGTTAAGAATGTGGAATTGGGTATATACGAAGAAGAATAAAAACTTGGAGACGATTTTGTTGGTTTATTTCTGGAACTCTCTGAATTTGCTTAGAGTTTAAGGTGAAATCCATGACTTTGACAATTATATAAATTCTACCGTGCTCAGCTGATGCAGAACATGGTTTAAAGCCATTTTCCATAGGCTTTAGGTACTTTAAAGTGAACAGAGTCTTTACTTCACAGTATGACTTCCTTATTCAAGAATAAAATAGAACTTGCAGAGCAGCAATAAAAATGATACCAAATAAAAGCTTGTAGTTTTGTTGAGTGGGGTAAGAGCCCAGAGCAATATTTTAATTCAAGCAGAAAAGCAAAAGTTTCACATTATTGGTCTGACACACCGCTTCGTGCTCAAAGAGACACATCTCTCCTGTGATGAATATATGCATAGCAAAGAAGTGTCTCTCATGTCTTAGCCTCTGAGGAGAATTTTTAAAGACAGTGAGACTTTGATTTATAGGTTATCTACTAAAAGGGGGGAAAAAAAGGAGGCACAAGTTTGGATAAGAAAAATTCTACAAATACTAAAATATTCCTTTTAGTAGCCAGTAAATTAACCTGTGGGGACTCAGATATTACTATGTCTTCCTAAGTTGACCCTCACATGATCCTACTTTTCCTGTCATATTATTTCTGTGTGTTTCAGTTCAATTCAGTCGCTCAAGCATGTCTGACCTTTGCGACCCCATGGACTGCAGCACGCCAGGCCTCCCTGTCCATCACCAACTCCTGGAGCTTACTCAAACTCATGTCCATGGAGTCGGTGATGCCAGCCAGCCATCTCGTCCTCTGTTGTTTCTGTGTGGAGCGGAATGTATTTGGTTTCCCTGCGAAATATTTATTTCCTGGGCAATGACTAAGGAATTTTTGTCAGACAGGTATAATTCTATACCAAGACATTAGAAAAGTTCTACTCCTAGTCAGAGTCCAGCTATAAATGATTACATAAAATGTAAGAAATAAATCGGAGGGGAAAGGAAAAAAAATTGGAATGAATCATTTGATATATGGAGCACTGCAATTCAATTATTAGAATAATTCCTAGTGGGGCTAGCTTCTTGAAAGTCAGAAAAATATGGAAAATTCTAAATCTACTATATTTTGAGTGTTCTTGGTACCATACCTATGAAATCTTTGCCAAGACCAATGGCATGAAAAATTCCCCTGTGTTTTCTTTGAAAAGGTTTGGTTTCAAGACTTACATTTAATTCTTTAAACCATCCTTTCAAGATAACTGTTATAAAACAAATAAAAAAGTGTTGGCAAAAATGTGGAGAATTTGGAATTCTTGTTTAAATTTTAAGTTATGGTTCCAACCTAAAACAGTCTCATAACAATGAATGTGAGTTAATGTATCTAAAATGTATGGCTAGCTGTGTCTACAATCATAAATCTAGGATTTATTTGGGTGAGGGCTGGGCTTTGTATTTATTTTTAACTCCTGGGTTTATATTCTGTTCTGAATTATGAGCGCTGAACAATTTAGACAGCTTGAGAACCATGGATGGTCAGCGCTAAAGTTAAACAAACTAGAGGATTGTCTTTTTTAGTGTCTTTGTCCACATATCCTTCTTGGCTTTCTGTCTTAAAAATCCCAGAGTCAAATGGTGGTCTTCCAACTTTCTAGTCATGTCCTGTATAAGTAAATTCTGAAATTTAATTCTGCTACATCTATACAAATGGTTGTCAAATCTGTAATTCTAGTTCTATTTTCTAGAATTTTTTCTAGGAACTTTAGAGAGCTCTGCTTTACAACCAATAAAATTCAACAATATTGAGCATAAACGCTGATACATTTGGACAGTTGTATACAATCATGTAGCCATGTAATCACTACCAAAATTATGAAAGGGCATGTCTATCACCAAAAATGCTCACTTCAGTTCCTTTGCAATCAGTCTTCTTTCTACATCTTTCCCTGGATGCCTGATTTACATGCTGTCACTACAGTTTTCCTTTACTAAAATAAAAATGGAATTTTACAATATGTGGTTGTCTCTGCTTAAACCTTTTCACTTAGAATAATGCTTTTTAATTACATTACTGTGTTGATGCATCTGTAATATATTCCTTTTTGTTGCAGAGCTGTGTTCCATTGAATGAATAAGTGCATTTTTTTAATTCATACACAGTTTGTTCATTTGGGTTGTTTCTAGTTCTTATTACAAATGGAGCTGTTGTGAAAATTTGAGTAAAATTTCTGTGTGGGCAACGTTTTTGTTTTTGTTTTTTAATTTTTTTGATATATACTTAGGAGTGGAATTACTAGATCATATGGAGGTATATGCTTAGTTTTATAATAATAAAACCAAACTAAAATCTGTTTTCCAAAGTAGCTGGACCATTGTGATTTTCAACTAGTAATGTATAAAGGTTCCAGTTTCTCTTTCTTTTCCAACACTAGCTACTTTCTGAGGTTTTTATTATAATTTTTCTGATGAAGTTATAGTAGTATCTCATTATAGTTTTAGTTTGTACTGATGCATATATTTTTGTCTAAAAATCTTCAAAAATGCACACAGCTACTCTACTCTCAAGGATGTAAGTTGATGAATATGACAAGGTTACTCTTTGCATCAAGATTTGTAATGACAAAATACTGGAAGTAAGATCTTAATAGTATAGTAGTTAAATAACTTATGACACACATATTTGATGGAATACTATGCAAACAGTAAGCAAAAAAGAATGTGGGAACTCTTCAAGGACTGGTCGCATATAATTTCTGGTATAATTGATAAGTGAAAATAAAAAGAGAGAAGTGACTGGCAGAACATTTGTAAGGTGAAGGGAGATGATGAAAAGAGACCCATTTAACTATTCTCCACAAAATCCATGTGAGGAAAATATCAATATTATTTTATAAAGCAATTTGAGGAAACATATATCCTCTCTAAGATTATACTCATTGAGAATAATCAGTAGTTGTGCTTGCTAAATATTTCTACAAATATGTGACAAAATGTTTTCTCCCATTCATGTCAAATAGTAACACTAGACTTATCAACTCCCTTGGATTTGAGTGGAGTCATATGGCTAGTCCTGGCCAATGACTTGAGAGTAAAAATGCCTGCATCATGGCCATATGAGGGCTCAAGTCAGACACTCCAGTAGAACATTATCCATGGAAATCTCCATGATAAGGGAAACATGCTCCCCAGTATAATAGTTATTAGCCCTACGTGGCTATTCAGTGCTTGAGGTATGGCTAGTGTGATTCAGGAACTGACTTTTAAATTTAATTTTAACTGCTTAAAATTAAGAGTTGCAGGTGGCTCAGTTCTGTTCAGTTCAGTCAGTAAGTCAAGCCCGACTTTTTGCGACCCTGTGGACTACAACACATCAGGCCTCCCTGACCATCACCAACTCCTGGAGCTTACTCAAACTCATGTCCATTGAGTCATTGATACCATCAAACCATCTCATCCTCTATCATCCCCTTGACTTCCCGCCTTCAATCTTTCCCAGCATCATGGTCTTGTCCAATGAGTCAATTCTTCACATCAGGTAGACAAAGTATTGGAGTTTCTGCTTCAGCATCAGTCCTTCCAATGAATAATCAGGACCGATCTCCTTTAGGACAGACTGGTTGGATCTCCTTGCAGGCCAAGGGACTCTCAAAAGTCTTCTCCAACACCACAGTTCAAAAGCATCAATTATTTGGTGCTGAGCTTTCTTTATAGTCCAACTCTCACATCTATACGTGACTACTGGAAAAACCATACTTTGACTAGACAGACTTTTGCTGTTAAAGTAAAGTCTCTGCTTTTTAATATGCTATCTAGGTTAGTCATAACTTTCCTTCCAAGAAGTAAGCATCTTTTAATGTCACCATCTGCAGTGATTTTGGAGCCCACAAAACTAAAGTCACACTGCTTCCACTGTTGCCCCATCTATTTGCCATGAAGTTATGGGATCAGATGCTATGATCTTAGTTTTCTGAAGTTGAGCTTTAAGACAACTTTTTCACTCTCCTCTTTCACCTTCATCAAGAGCCTCTTTAGTTCTTCTTCACTTTCTGCCATAAGGGTGGTGTCATCTGCATATCTGAGGTTATTGATATTTCTCCTGGCAATCTTGGTTCCAGCTTGTGCTTCATCTAGCCCAGCATTCCTCATGATGTACTCTGCATATAAGTTAAACAAGCAGGGTGACAATATACAGCCTTGATGTACTTCTTTCCCAATTTGGAACCAGTCTTGTTGTTCCATGTCCAGTTCTAACTGTTGTTTCCTGACCTGCATACAGGAGGCAAGTCAGATAGTCTGATGTTCCCATCTCTTGAAGAATTTTCCACAAGTTGTTGTGTTCCACACAGTCAAAGGCTTTGGCATGGTTAATAAAGCAAATGTAGATATTTTTCAGAAACCCTCTTGTTTTTTCGATGATCCAATGGATATTGGCAATTTGATCTCTGGTTCCTCTGCCTTTTCTAAAACCAGCCTGAACATCTGAAATTTCATGGCTCACATACTGTTAAAGCCTAACTTGGAAAATTTGAGTGCAGCACTTTCATAGCATCATGTTTTAGGATTTGAAATAGCTCAACTGGAATTCCATCACCTCCACTAGGTTTGTTCATAGTGATGCTTCCTAAGGCCCACTTGACTTCACATTCCAGGATGTCTGGCTCTAAGTGAGTGATCACACCATCGTGATTATCTGGGTTATGAAAATCTTTTTTGCATAGTTCTTCTGTGTATTCTTGCCAGCTCTTCTTAATATCTTCTTAATAACAGAAATAGACTTCTGTTAGGTCCATACCATTTCTGTCCTTTACTGAGCCCATCTTTGCATGAAATGTTCCCTTGGTATCTCTAATTTTCTTGAATGGATCTCTAGTCTTTCCCATTCTATTGTTTTCCTTTATTTCTTTGCAGTGATCACTGCGGAAGGCTTTCTTGTCTCTCCTTGCTGTTCTTTGGAACTCTGCATTCAAATGGGTATGTCTTTCCTTTTCTCCTTTACCTTTTGCTTTTCTTTTTTTCACAGCTATTTTTAAGGCCTACTAAGACAAACATTTTGCTTTTTTGCATTTCTTTTTCTTGGGGTTGTCTTGATCCCTGCATCCTGTAGTGTCATGAAGGTCCACCCATAGTTATTCAAGCACTCAGTCAGATCTAATCCCTTGAATCTATTTTTCACTCCCACTGTAAAATCTGAAGAGTTTGATTTTTGGTCATACCTGAATGGTCTACTGGTTTTGCCTACTTTGTTCAATTTAAATCTGAATTTGGCAATAAGGAGTTCATGATCTGAGCCACAGTCATCCCCTGGTCTTGTTTTTGCTGACGATATAGAGCTTCTCCATCTTTGGCTGCAAAGAATATAATCAATCTGATTTCAGTGTTGACTATCTGGTGATGTCAATGTGTAGAGTCTTCTCTTTTGTTGTTGGAAGAGGGTGGTTTGCTATGACCAGTGTGTTCTCTTGGCAAAACTCTATTAGCCTTTGCCCTGCTTCATTCCCAAGGTCAAATTTGCCTGTTACTCCAGTTATTTCTTGAATTCCTACTTTTGTGTTTCTGTCCCCTATAATGAAAAGGACATTTTTTGGGGTGTTAGTTCTAGAAGGTCTTGTAGGTCTTCATAGAACTGTTCAACTTCTGCTTTTTCAGCATTATTGGTCAGAGAATAGACTTGGATTACTGTGCTATTGAAAGGTTTGCCTTGGAAACGAATAGAGATCATTCTGTCATTTTTGAGATTGCATTCAAGTACTGTATTTCAGACTCTTTGTTGACTATAATGGCTACTGTATTTTTTTCTGAGGGATTCTTGCCCACGGTAGTAGATATAATGGTCATCTGAGTTAAATTCACCATTTCCAGTCCATTTCAGTTTGCTGATTCCTAAAATGTTGATGTTCACTTTTGGCATCTCCTGTTTGACCATTTCCAATTTGCCTTGATTCATGGACCTAACATTCCAGGTTCCTATCCAGTATTATTCCTTAGTGTCATATACTCTTGCCTTTTCATACTGTTCATGGGGTTCTCAAGGCAAGAATGCTGAAGTGGTTTGCCATTCCCTTCTTCAGTGGACCATGATTTGTCAGAATTCTCCACCATAACCTGTCTGTCTTGGGTGGCCCTACACGGCATGGCTCAGAGGTTCATTGAGTTAGACAAGGCTGTGGTCCATGTGATAAGACTGGTTAGTTTTCTGTTACTGTGATTTTCAATCTGTCTGCCCTCTGATGGATAAGGATAAAAGACTTATGGAAACTTCCTGGTGGGAGAGACTGATTGAGGGGGAAGCCTGGTCTTGTTCTGATGGGCTGGGCCATGCTCAGTAAATCTTTAATCCAATTTACTGTTGATGGGTGGGGCTGTGTTCTCTCCCTGTTATTTACCTGGTGCCAAATTATGGTGGTCATTATAGGGCACTGGAATGCAAAAGTAGGAAGTCAAGAAATACCTGGAGTAACAGGCAAATTTGGCCTTAGAGTACAGAATGAAGCAGCGCAAAGGCTAATAGAGTTTTGCCAAGAGAATCACTGGTCCTAACAAACACCCTCTTCCAACAACACAAGAGAAGACTGTGTACATGGACATCACCAGATGGTCAACACCGAAATCAGATTGATTATATTGTTTGCAGCCAAAGATGGAGAAGCTCTATACAATCAGCAAAAACAAGACTGGGAGCTGATTGTGGCTCAGATCATGAATTCCTTAATGCCAAATTCAGACTTAAATTGAAGAAAGTACGCAAAACATACTAGACCATTCAGGTATGACCTAAATTAAATCCCTTATGATTTGATTTGTATAGTGGAAGTGAGAAATAGATTTAAGGGACTAGATCTGATAGACAGAGTGCCTGATTAACCATGGACGGAGGTTTGTGATATTGTACAGGAGACAGGGATCAAGACCATCCCCAAGAAAAAGAAATGCAAAAAACCCCAAAATGACTGTCTGAGGAGGCCTTACAAATAGCTGTGAAAAGAGTAGAAGCAAAAAGCAAAGGAAAAAAGAACAGATATGTCCATTTGAATGCAGAGTCACAAAGAATAGCAAGGAGAGATAAGAAAGCCTTCCTCAGTGATCACTGCAAAGAAATAGAGGAAAATAATAGAATGGGAAAGACTAGAGATCCATTCTGAAACTTAGAGATACTAAGGGAATGTTTCATGAAAAGATGGACTTAATAAAGGACAGAAATGGTATGGATCTAAAAGAAGCAGAAGATATTAAGAAGAGCTGGCAAGAATGCACAAAGGAACAGTATAAAAGGGATCTTCATGACCCAGATGATCATGCTGGTGTGATCACTCACCTAGATCCAGACATCCTGGAATGTGAAGTCAAGTGGGCCTTAGGAAGCATTACTATGAACAAAGCTAGTGGAGGTGATGAAATTTCAGATGAACTACTTCAAATCCTAAAAGATAATGCTGTGAAAATGCTGCACTCAATATTCCAGCAAATTCGGAAAACTCAGCAGTGTCCACAGGACTGGAAAAGGTCAGTTTTCACTCCAATCCCTAAGAAAGGTAATGCCAAAGAATGCTCAAACTACCGCATAAATGCACTCATCTCACATGCTAGTAAAGTAATGCTCAAAATTCTCCAAGCCAGGCTTTAACAATATGTGACCCATGAACTTTCAGATGTTCAAGCTGGTTTTAGAAAAGGCAGAGGAACCAGAGATCAAATTGCCAACATCCTTTGGATCATTGAAAAAGGAAGAGAGTTCCAGAAAAACATCTTCTGCTTTATTGGCTATGCAAAACCTTTGACTGTGTGGATCACAACAAACTGTGGAAAATTCTTCAAGAGATGGGAACACTAAACCACCTGACCCGCCTCTTGTGAAATATGTAACAGTTAGAACTGGACATGGAACAGCAAACTGTTTCCAAATAGGAAAAGGAGTACATCAAGGCTGTATATTATCACACTGCTTATTTAACTTATATGCAGAGTACATCATGAGAAACACTGGGTTGGATGATGCACAAGCTGGAATCAAGATCGCTGGGAGAGATATCAATAACCTCAGATATGCAGATGACACCACCTGTATGGCAGAAAGCAAGGAAGAACTGAAGAGCTTCTTGATGAAGGTGAAAGAGGAGAATGAAAAAGTTGACTTAAAGCTCAATATTCAGAAAACTAAGATCATGCCATCTGGTCCCATCAATTCATGGCAAATAGATGGGGAAACAGTGGAAACAGTGGCTGACTTTATTTTTTTGGGCTCCAAAATCACTACAGATGGTGACTGCACCCATGAAATTAAAAGATGCTCACCCCTTGGAAGGAAAGTTATTACCAACCTAGACAACATATTAAAAAGCAGAGATGTTATTTTGCCAACAAAGGTCCATCTATTCAAAGCCATGCTTTTTCCAGTGGTCATGTATGGATGTGAGAGTTGTACTATAAAGAAAGCTGAACGCTGAAGAATTGATGCTTTTGAACTGTGGTGTTGGAGAAGATGCTTGAGTGTCCTTTGGACTGCAAGGAGATCCAGCCAGTCCATCCTAAAGGAGTCTGTCCTGAGTTTCATTGGAAGGACTGACATTGAAGCTGAAACTCCAATACTTTGATCACCTGATGTGAAGAGCTGATTCATTTGAAAAGAACCTGATGCTGGGAAAGATTGAAGGCAGGAGAAGAAGGGGACAACAGAGGATGAGATGATTGGATGGCATCACAGACTCAATGGACATGATTTTGAGTAAACTCTGGGAATTGGTGATAGACAGGGAGGCATGGCATGCTGCAGTCCATGGGGTCACAAACAGTCAAACACAACTTAGTGACTGAACCAAACTTAAACTATGGTGGAGGTAATGAAGATAATTGTGACCTTGTTCAAAAGGTCCCCTGAAAGCTCTGCTACACTCAGTGCCCCCAACCCTGCAGCAGGCCACCGCTGACCCAGGCCTCCACCAGGGACTCCTGGACACTCATAAGTCTGAGTCAGTCTCTTGTGGGGTCACTGCTTCTTTCTCTGGGGTCCTGGTGCATACAAAGTTCACTAAATAGTAACTGTGGCTGATTCTTGATGAACAATTATGGTGAGCTGGATTAAGGTTTGTTGTTTTAAGTAGCTGAGATCTTTTCTGGTTTAATAACAAAATAATCTGTCTGGTTTACATGACCTGGAATATTTAAAAATTCTGAGCATAGGAGTTGGATTTCTACCATATATAATTGAATCATGTTATTACAAGGAAATTAATGACAACAATACTTCTTAAATGTTTCCACCTTCCATATTTTTCATCTTCTGGTTTATCTCATAGTTTCCAATTTTCACATTACTATTGTTGTCATCTCAAGTCTTTTATTCTCCAGATTTAAACATTTACCACCATCTTTCACTTATCTCTATGATTAACATTCATTTCTGAGGTAAGTGGCCCTACCATTGCTTTCTCAGAAAATTTCTAATATTTTTGTCTTCACTTTCCATCTTACTTATATTATTAGAGCTTCATTCACTTATTCTTTCGTAATTGCCTGACATTGGAAGCGGATCCATAATTACTTGTCATGTAATACAAATGATAAACACAAATAGCCTCCTCCTGCTTTCAGTACTTCTTATCACACTGTTTTATTTTTAACAAGCAGACAATAGGTTTCAAATAATCTCCTTAAAGTTAGAGCCATTCTTCAGCTCTAACATAGATCACATTTCTCTGCAAGAACTTGCAATTCACCTATTCTAATCTCATCCTTCTCTGTCACCCTTGAATGAACCTCCATTCTACCAGTTTTATGAGATAATCATTTTTATCCTTATTTAACCTATGAGAAGACAGGAGATTAGAAAGTCTCAATGCTTGTCACAGAGCTAATGCATGGTAAAACCAGTCTTTAAATCCACGTGAGCCAATCACACTGCCTCCAAAAAGCAAATTATTAATAAAAACTATAAGTGAGTAAGCAATAAATTGCTTTATAGAACTCTCCCTCAAAACAGGGAATCAGGAAGCATATGCCTAAGAAGACAAGTAGAAACATGAAATAGGATGCTTGTCATTCAGACAGCAAATAGGACCACCTTTCACTACAAAACCCCAGATGTACTGGACAAAATATGACAAGGAAAAAGTGCACTCAGACAACTCCACAAAGAATAGAGGAAATCCATTACTAGGAGCAAAAATAAAATGGAAAGGTGAAGAGAAAAATCTTAAGAAGATAGCATATTGGCCCTGCATGTTGAAGGGAAAGGATGGAATTAATAAATTTCATTAAAAATTGCTAGAAATTAAAAAATTGCTAGGTTATTGGAATTATTTTCCATTTTAGTTTTTATAAATTCTAATTTTGAAATCATTTAAATTCATGGAAAATTTGCAAAACCCAGTGTTTTCCAATTATCAACATTTTGCCTATTTGAATTATTTTCTCTTTATCTGTACACACATATGTAAATTATGAAATTACATACATATGTATTTTTGAAACATTTGAGAATCATGCAGTTTTATCCCCCTTTATTTATAACTGTTTGAGTGTGCATTTCTTAAAAACAGGTTTTTTTCATGACTAAAGTATAATTATCAAAATCAGGAAATACAATATTGATAACAATAATCCACAACCCAAATTCAAGTTTTTCCAACTGTCTTAACAATATTTTCAGTAGGATTTTCCTCCCTAAAATAAGAATGAATTCTGGATCACATATTATATTTGTCATGTCTTTCTGGACTTCTTTAATCTAGAATGGTTCTTTAGCTGTTTTCATTCTTTCATGATCTTGACATTTCCAAAAGTCCTAGCAGACTATTTTATAGTCTCTCCTTAAATTTCAGTGTGGCAAATGTTTTCTTATGATATTTGGATTTTACATTTTAAAAGTTATTTTTGGCAAGAATATCATAGAAAACATGTGAAATTTGTTTGTCTAATTATTGATGATATTCAATTTGATCACTTAAGTCTGTGAAAGCTGCATTCCTCTACTATAAAGTTATACTTTTTCCTTTGAAGTGTAAAATTTACAGGGAGACTTTCTGTTCACCACGTTTTCCTTATTTTTAGCAACCATCCACTGATGATTTTTGTCTTAATTATCACTATATTGAAAAGAGATTTTCAAAGTCCATTATTTCTTCTATATTATAGATTTCACTATAAATAAAAGGTCTTTCTTCTCCCTCATCTATGTGTGCATGTATAGATGCGTTTATTTATTTCTGACTAATTAAATTTTAGTATCCTTTCTGGGGTAGGGCCTGAAGCCTAAGAACTGTTCAATGTTTTGACACTTGAGCTGAAAATCCTTGTATTTTGAGACTCTCCAAGTACTGAATCTTTAACTTAAGGAAAACCAGAACATCAGCTAAGAAAGATGGTGAAAAGATTCTCTCTGCCCAAGTCTCTGTGTCAACAGATGAGCTTTTTGTAATAAGAAATAAAAATTTAAAATATGCACAATTGTGCTAGCAACAGAATTTGAATTTAACTTCATGTAAATATCTATAGTGCAGAAATACCCAAACTTTTGAAGGAACATAGAATTGTCATTAGCCTAATGAAACCCCTGGATACATGGAAGAAGTCAATGGATGCCACCTTTACATAAGTATGGCAGTTGAGTATTAAAGAAAACACAGTAATAGTTTCAAAATGTAACAGTAAAAATTAAACTTAATAAAGTCAGAAAATACAACCAAGCAGGAATAGTATTAATAAATGCCAAGAACATTTTATAGTAAGTAAATGTGTTTAAAGTGGCACAGTGTTAAAGAATCCACCTGCCAATGCAGGAATCACAAGAAACATGGGTTCATTCCCTGTGACAGGAAGATCCCCTGGAGTAGGAAAGGGCAATCTGCTCCAGTATTCCTGCCTGGAAAAGTCCATGGACAGAGGAGCCTGGCAGGCTGCAGTCCATAGGTTGCAAAGAGTTGGACACTGCTAGCAACTGAGCACACACTAAACTAAAGCAATAAAAGGAAAAAGGGAGACAATAAGCTAAGCATTTTATACTATGAAAAAAGTGCAGTCAATATGAAAAAGAGCTTCAAAAAATTAAAAACAGAGACATTTGAAATAAATAGGCAGAAGACTCATTGGCAAATGGACCTAGATAGGTACATGTATAGGCAGATATACCTAGAAGGCAACTGGGAGACAGATCAGAAGACATTAACCTTAATGAACAAAGTTTGAATAATAAGATTAAAACATAAAAGGGATTTTAAGAGACAAAAAAATAATATAGTGAAAGAGATTAGACAAATAGGGAGAAGGGAGAGTGTTAGGTGTTTCTAGATTAAACTAGAAACAGGTATCGAATGAAACAAATGTAGATTTAGATAAGAAGAGTCTTCAATGATTACGATGGGGCAAAAAGACTAATACAATAGAGGAAAGTGACTATAACAATAGAGAAGACTCCAACCACAAAGTCTGCAAGGTTTTCTTTGATAAGGAGTCAAGAAGACTGGAAAGAAGCGGGTGTGAGGGAGTGGGAGGCATGATCAGTTAGTACTTCAGGTAAGCCTTGTGGTCAGTCAGTTCTCAAGAAAGGGCGAAGGGTTGTGTGCTGGATCAGGCTGAACATGGGTCCAAATACAGGGGCCAAAATGCTTAATCAAACTTTGGTCTGGTCAGGTATTTTGTGCAGATTGGTCGGTGGATACAAACACTTCAAATCATCATTGTTTCTGAGAATAGAATTTGGAGGACAGGGGTCATGGGAAAATAAAAGCAGGACCTCAGAGTTTGATCTATCATACTGGGGACATAAAGGGTGAGGGCATTTCTTGAATCATTACTGATGTCCAGATTCACAAGACTCCAATAAAGTTCAGCAATGCCAACTTTTAAATCAACATAAGCAACCAAATGCACACATACTAAAAGGAAACAGAGATATACAGCTACGGCAGTTTATGCTTTAGGGCAGAGTGAGCAATATAGGCCAGCATAATGCAAAATTTCCTACTCAATAAACTTGCTATCAAGTGGAGATTATGTACAGAACAACACTGAAAGTCCATGAGTGAAACGGATAATGCCCATGACTTCAAAGTGAACCAGTCTAATTTTTTGAAGCCTATAGCATGACTTCTATAACTTAGATATAAACTAAAAGCTTTTGTAGCCCAGAGGGGAAAATAGATTCTTCCTAGATGTGGGACTCAGAAATACTTCCTAAATGAATTATGTTTGATTTGACTCAGTCTAATAAAGCTTTGCTCTTTACAAAATGTTTTCATATATGTAATCTCACTAGACAATCAAAAAACATCATGAGTTAATTATGACAGGTATTGTATTCTTCATTTTACAATTGGAAAAATACAGCCAATAAATCATGGAATTAATTTTTTAAGCTCTAGGCTGGTTTACTGCCAGTACAGTGATTTATTTATTTATTTATTTTTTTTGTCTTCTTGTATATTATACTAGGAGGGCAGTTGAGGTTAGGGAGGACACAAAAGAAACAGATCTTACTTAGGATGGAAAAAAAAGTTGAAAAGAGGAAAAAGAAGATAAAAAAAGAAAACTAGTAAAGGTGGAAATATGTACCATTGAAAATGGAATTTGGGAAGAAAACCAATGAAGAAATGTGGAGGATAGATGAGAATACCACTGATTATAGCCTTACATGGCATAATAGAATTTACCAATATGCAATAGAGAATTTGAAAATTTCTGGAAACACACAATCTTTCTTTTAAAATCAAATCTAGCCCCACTTCAATTTCTCTTTAGAAACCTTGATTTTCACCCTGGTTGATCTGTATTTCCCTTTCAGTTATTCACTAAATTTTCTTCTGTGAAACAAATTATCATTTTTTCCTGTTTTTCATGCACTTGCATTTTATTTTTCTTTTCAGCTCTATTGAGATGTAATTGAGGTATAATGTCAGCTTTATTGAGGTATAACTATATTTATGGTTTTTATGTACCTCTACATTGTGAAATGATTATTTCTGTCAATTAACACATCCATCACTTCAAGTTACTTTTATTTATTTATTGTTTTGGCATGTGTGATGATAACACTTAAGATATACTCTCTTAGCAATTTCAAGTGTACCATACTATATTATTAACTATAGCCACCATGCTTTAGATCCCAGAACTTACTTTATAGTTGAAAATTTGTACCCTTTAACCAGTGTCTTCCCATTTCTCCCGACCATTCAAAAGTTGAGTGTCTGTGTGTATTTGTATAAATGCCTATATACCTACAAAATGATTCTACTCAGAAATAATGCAAAAAATGAAGGGCTTACAGATGATACTGAAACCACTGATTATCTTGCAGTTTTAGTGGTTTGTCAAAATAATCTGCTTATAAAGACAAATATAATTGCAACATTACTGACATAAAACAAAACATTACAGTTTTTACAGGGGATGACTCTCTTGCCTGTTTTTAAAGCATTCTCTAAGGTTCATGTAATAATGGGATGATTTTCAGTGAATGGTAAATTATTTAAGTTTGTGGTGAAAACATCTCATCATTTATATGATTGCACCTTAAGGAAACATATCTGATTAATAATACCGAAGGCTGGGCTGTGTCATTAGATAAAAAAGAATCAGCTTTTGAAAACTTAATCTTCTAGGTTATTTCTTTGTATTTATTGGTGTTTTCTCTATTTGGGAATGTATGTTAGACACAAATTAATAGACTTGTGATAAAAGATGAAACATTTGCACACACATGTCACTATTTTTCTGGCTAAATATCAAATACATTGCATCCTAACTATAGCTACAGTAACTGTGGTAAAAGGCAGAAGAGAAATGAAAAAGACTTATTTTGCTATAAAAATCTATAGTGTTACATACAAAAAATTAAAACAATATGCATAAGTTTAGTTTACACCATGTGAAGAACTTGAAGGAGCTATACTTAAAATATCCTGAAAAAGAATTGACATTTTCATTTGCCAGTGGCTTGTGGCAGACACACTGGCTGGCACAGACAGAATATCAGTATTAAGGAACACACATAAAGGGGAAAGCCTAAGTGATCCAAGAAAAGAAGCTGCTGAAGACAGCCAGATACTTTATATAGTAAGTTGAAAATCTTGGCAATTATGTGCCTGTAGATATTGCAGGCTTCTGCTACACAAGTGGGAAAATGAAACCCAAATGGGCAAATCATAGTGTTTTGTCATTTTTCACAACACTATAATAATTTTAAAAACCTATAACCTAACCTATAACCTAAGTATGGTATCATATAAAAGAAAAGTGCTAATTAATTTGAAGTGTGAATTAAATACAGACTAAAAAACCTATAACCTAACCTATAACCTAAGTATGGTATCATATAAAAGAAAAGTGCTAATTAATTTGAAGTGTGAATTAAATACAGACTAAGGACATTACTTTGCCAACAAAGTTCTGTCGGTAAGGCTATGGTTTTCCCAGTGGTCATGTATGGCTGTGAGAGTTGGACTGTGAAGAAAGCTGAGCAACAAAGAATTGATGCTTTTGAACTGTGGTGTTGGAAAAGACTCTTGAGAGTCCCTTGGACTGCAAGGAGATCCAACCAGTTCATCTTAAAGGAGATCAGTCCTGGGTGTTCACTGGAAGGACTGATGCTGAAGCTGAAACTCCAATACTTTGGCCACCTCTTGTGAAGAGTTGACTCATTGGAAAAGACCTTGATGCTGGGAGGGCTTGGGGGCAGGAGAGAAGGGGATGACAGAGGATGAGATGGCTGGATGGCATCACCAACTCGATGGACATGAGTTTGAGTAAACTCTGGGAGTTGGTGATGGACAAGGAGGCCTGGCGTGCTGCGATTCATAGGGTCACAAAGAGTCAGGCACAACTGAGCGACTGAACTGAACTGAAAGCCATAATTATGTTCAATGCTTGCTACTGAGAAAGTACCAAAAGATACGGAATGTGAAACAACATTGATGTTCTAAAACCTTATCATTTACTGAAGCAAATAATGAATACGTACATTAGGTAGTTAACAGCTTTGCAGTTATTAAAATAACCTACATAATAGAGCCCTTGGTTGCTGTGTTCAAAGTTGATATCTTTTAAAGTCTGTGTGTCTGTCCTTCATCTTTTTTTTTTTTTTTTTTGAAAAATATGGAACGCTTCACGAATTTGCGTGTCATCCTTGCGCAGGGGCCATGCTAATCTTCTCTGTATCGTTCCAATTTTAGTATATGTGCTGCCGAAGCGAGCACTGTCCTTCATCTTTTGAGATCCTAGTTCTACTGTCTGGCCTCTACTATCTTGGAAGATGACCACTGTGCTATTGAAGCCACATGATTCAGAGAAGCCTGCACCCAACCCCACCTCAGGCCCCAGAGTGGCCCAGGGGTCACTAAACACTACTAAGGGCTACTATAGTATCATGGACATCCATCTCACTCACCTAGAGATGAGGTAAACTCTGCTGTATATTTTACACACTAGACTTCTCCAGGAACTTTAAGTGAAGCTGGGTTTCCATCTCAAAAATGCCTTTGCTTGACTTCTTCCATTTGCACACAAATCCTTATCTCAGAAGCTGGGCTTGGAACATAAAGCCAAGAGATATTATATGATAGTACATTAGTAATTGAAAATAACAAGTACAGTTACATAGATATTTTCATACATCAGAACAGAGACATCACTGTGGGCTGGAATAAGCTAGTTTTCCTAGGAAGTCTTTGGGTTTGGACAGGTGGAAGAGATAAGCCATTCTGGCACAGGAAACAACATGAGAAAGATTCCAGACAGAGTGCTTAAGTTTTTTCCAGGGTGAGTAGAGCAATGCTGCAAGAGTAAAAGTCTTGATGATACATGGTGATTCACTACAAACAAAATATGGAGGTCCTTAAACCAAAAAAAAAGAAATTTACATAATAAAAACTATACTACTTAAAATGTTTTATCTAGAAGCGGAGGAATCCCTTAACATTAAGGAATACAGGAATGATATAATTACAGTGGTGTTTCAAGATCAATTTAGTGGTGCTATGTGCTATGATTCAAAGGACAGAGAGGTGCAGACCAAACAATCTGGAGCCTAGTACAGACAGACAAACATGAAGTAACTAGTAAACCTGAACTTAGAGTTTGGGGATGCAGACATTAATAGGAATGAAAATAGAAGGCAGTTAGAATGACAAATGCTCTAGAAAGTTGTATAGAATCATTTATAAGGGTCTATAACTAACCTGAGAAATGCTGGGCTGGAAGAAGCACAAGCTGGAATCAAGATTGCCGGGAGAAATATCAATAACCTCAGATATGCAGATAACACCACCGTTATGGCAGAAAGTGAAGAGGAATTAAAAAGCCTCTTGATGAAAGATAAAGAGGAGAGTGAAAAAGTTGGCTTAAAGCTCAATATTCAGAAAGCTAAGATCATGGCATCTGATCCCATCATGGCATGGCATCATTTATTCATGGCAAATAAATGGGTAAACAGTGGAAACAGTGTCAAGACTTTATTTTGGGGGGCTCCAAAATCACTGCAGATGGTGACTGCAGCCAAGGAATTAAAAGACACTTACTCCTTGGAAGGAAAGTTATGACCAACCTAGATAGCATATTAAAAAGCAGAGCCATTACTTTGCCAACAAAGGTCCATCTAGTGAAGGCTATGGTTTTTCCAGTAGTCATGTATGGATGTGAGAGTTGGACTGTGAAGAAAGCTGAGCGCTGAAGAACTGATGCTTTTGAACTGTGGTGTTGGAGAAGACTCTTGAGAGTCCCTTGGACTGCAAGGAAATCTAACCAGTCCATCCTAAAGGAGATCAGTCCTGGGTGTTCATTGAAAGGACTGATGCTGAAGCTGAAACTCCAATACTTTGGCCACCTCTTGTGAAGAGTTGACTCATTGGAAAAGACCCTGATGCTGGGAGGGATTGGGGGCAGGAGGAGAAGGGGACGACAGAGGATGAGATGGCTGGATGGCATCACCAACTTGATGGACATGAGTTTGAGTAAACTCCAGGAGTTTGTGATGGACAGGGAGGCCTGGTGTGCTGCAATTCATGGGGTCGCAAAGAGTCGGACACAACTGAGTGACTAAACTGAACTAAACTGATGACTAACATGATGAGAGCTAGGAGAGATGAACAAGTATTTCTTTTTTAATAAGTTTTAAAAATACCAGGAGATTAAACATGAATTCAGTGAGGCACTAGTTTCTTAGAGATTAAACAATGAACCTGGTGGCTATTATGGTAGAGTTTACCTGTAAAGCAAGAGACCTGAATTTGATCCCTGGGTTGGAAAGATGCCCAGGAGAAAGGAATAGCAACCTGCTACAGAATTCTTGCCTGGAGAATTCCAGGGACAGAGGAGCCTGGCGGGCTACAGTTCATGGGGTCACAAAGAGTTGGACATGACTGAACAACTTGCATTACTTATGTGTGTGTGTGTGTTAATCCCTTAGTCATGTACAACTCTTTGCGACCCCATGGACCGTAGCCCGCCAGGCTCCTATGTCCATGAAATTCTCCAGGCAAGAATACTGGCGTGGGTTGTCATCTCCTTTTCCAGAGGATCTTCCCGACCCAGTGATCGAACCTGGGTCTCCTATGTTTCAGGCGGATGCTTTACCGACTGAACTACTAGGGAAGCCCAGTAGTACTGCTACGACCAAACAATAAACAGCAACATCATGAGAAATAGGCATGCATAAAGTCAGGGTTCTTGTGTAAACAGCACAAAATTAGAATTCAGGAATCATTCATTTTAGTGCGGATTCTATATCAAACCTCCACATAAACTTAGGTAAATCATGAACTTTTCTAGGCTTTAAAAATCCCTCCTCAAATAATTCTGATGGCCACAGTAGTTGTCAAATTAACTTCTGATTTTTGTACCAGGGAAAGATTAATGATTTTAACTTAGAATTTTTTTTTTCTTTAGAGTGAAAGATAGGGCATGCATGTTGAATTATCTAGAAAGTAGTTGCAAGAAAGGTGGACATGATCCTGAGAAGGTTGGATTTCAGCAGCAGTTTGTTTGTTTGCTTTACCTGGAGGATAATTGCTTTACAATACTGTGTTGGTTTCTGCCACATATTAATATGAATCAGCAAATTCCCACTGGCTATCTATTTTACATATGGCAATACATATGTTTCCATGCCACTATCTCAATTCATCCCACCCTCTCCTTCCCACACTGTGTCCACCAGTCTGTTCTCTGTGTCTACATCTCCACTGCTGCCCTGCAAAAAGGTTCATCTGTACCATCTTTCTAGAATCCATATATAGGTGTTAATATATGGTATTTGTTTTTCTGACTGACTACACTCTGAATAGGAGGACCTAGGCTCATCCATCTCACTAGAACTGACTCAAATGTGTTCTTTTTATGGCTGAGTAATATTCCATTTTATATACATACCATAACTTCTTTATCCATTCATCTGTGGATGGGTATCTAGGTTGTTTCTCTGTCCTAGCTATTGTAAATAGTGCTTAGCAGCAGATTTTTATAATTCCTGTAGATATTTTTGGAAGCCATGACTGCAAGTGGCATCTAGTGAGTAGAGATTAGAGATGCTGCTAAACATCCTACAAAGCCCCACTTGAAAGAATTTTCAAGTCCAAAATGTCAGTATTGCTTAGGTTGTGAAATGCTAGGCTACGTAGCATCACCTTGCAGTTAGATACATTGATGTTATACCTAAACAGAACAGATCAGTTTGACTTGACTCTGAAGAGTAATGATTTCCAGTCTGCCTCCTATTCATTCTTGCATTACATATCTCTTACTGATCTACTGGATCTTACTTTAAAGTTGTGAATCATTTGATTCATGACACACCAAACTATAACCGTCATCCATCCAACAATGTCTACTCAGTGCTTGGCACTGTGCCTAACCTAACCAAGCCTAACCAGTGCTGGACAAGGAAAGTATAGTTGTGAAATAATTAAGGAAAATAATTTTTGTTATGCTCAAGTATATAATTTTTATTATGGTCAAATATGTAATTTTTAATGTATTTCTTTTTAAACTTTCTTCCGAGATAGAAGACATATTTCTAGGAATAAATATGAATTATCTATGTGTTCCAAAATTAGATACTGATGTGCTAATTAAAATTTATGAGTAATACATGGTACATATTAGATGCTCAATATACATTTATTTACTGAATATGAGTATGTGTGGAACAGGTAGACTAGGATGCTTAAAGAATTACATTTTCAAATAAAGATAAAGTTATTTAAAGACTTTAAAAATAAGAAGATTAGATATAATATTAACTGTCAATAGGTTATCTTGATCCCAGTTTTGTTGCTATGACATCAAATATTCATCTTTATTTGTATACTATGAACTTTTATAAGATAATTGATGGCAAGGTTAAAAATGAACTGGCATAACCACAAATCTGTTTTATGTTACTAATAAGATCATTTAATAAGCATCTCAGTTTTACCATTCCTAAAACTGATCCCTATTCTCCTCCAACAAATTCTTTCTGATTCTCACGCATTATGAAACATGGCATTATCCAGTGCTCTCTGGAGCTTAAGCTCAAAACCTAAATGTTATTTTGCTCTTTCTCTCATCCTAAAATCCAGAGGCTTAGTACATTTATTGGTAAAAATCTCCAAATATAGAAGGAAACAGTTTGCCTCTCTCCATCACTTTTTTATCAAACTAATCTCCAAATCCAGATGCCATTGCCTCCTCTGTGCATTTACTGCAAATGCCTCTTAACTGGTCTCCCTGATATTATTTGCTCTCAACTTTCCATTCTCCATACAGTAGCCTAGACAATTTAAAAATGTCACACGTTAATTTATTGCATTTCTCATTAAAAACCTGTAACTCTTTTACTGCATTTAGTACAGACTCAGTATACAATACAATGGATTACTTGCCTTCCTTTCTAGTATCTTTCTCTATGTTTAATGCAGAGAATTCCTACAGTGCTGGGGAAAATACTCTACTTTTGGCTTCAGGGGTGAAACATGAAACTGAAAAAGAAAAACTCCTGCCAGCACATGTTATATGAATGACCATAAGGAGTAATGAAGAGAGGCTTTGTGTGACCGAAGCCTATGTAATCAAAGTGAATTTCAGGGAAATGACTGGGAATTGTGAAAAACAAAAGAAGGCAAGAGGAAAAGGTGGTGACAGATAATGAGATGGTTGGATGGCATCACTGACTCAATGGATATGAGTTTGAGCAAGCTCCAGGAGTTAGTGAAAGACAGGGACATCTGGCGTGCTGCAGTTCATGGGGTCACAAAGAGTCAGGCATGACTTAGCACCCGAACAATAGCAGATATGAGAGCTTGAACCCCTTGAGCTATTTTGTCAGTTATCTATTTTATACAGAGTAGCATGCATATGTCGATCCCTAGAAGCCAGGAGGAAAGTGGGAATCTGAGGGCCCAGGTAGCGCCTGGAGGCAAAGTTCCTGGTTATAGGAGCCAAGAAAATTCTTCCTTGTTTAAATTGGTTATGCTAAAGCAGGAGACATTAAACACTGTGGACTCAGGACACTTCTGCTGTCTTAAAAATCACTGACAACTTCTTCAGAGTTTCTGCTGGTGTGAGTAATACCTATTATATTAGATTGAATCCAATTAATATGTTTAATCAATGTATTTAGTACAATAAATGATGTCATTAATATATTATGATTTGTAAATACCATTAATAATACCATTCATAAACTTATTATTTGTTAACATAAATAGCATGTTTATAAAAGTTGACTATTTTCCAAACCAATATACTGAGTGAATAAATGGCTTCATGTTTGCAAATCTCTACATCTGACTTAACAAAAAAGACAGGAGGTAAATTCTCTTATCTACTTCTGCATTCGGTCTATTGGGATATTCTTTTTTAACTTTATGGAAAAAATCTGAGTTCATCAGGATGTGTGACTAGGGAAATAATGAATATGTTAATAGCCTTTCATGTCACCATGGATAGTCTTTGTTGATACTACACCAGAACTCAACAAGTGGTAGTTTCTTAAAGGTTATTTGCAGTGTGGGAACTTTAGGCATATAAATACATATTTCATTTGTGTTATTTTAAAAACAATGATCTATATAGTAATGGAATAGAGCTGTTTCCACAGAGGACTTTGTAATATCACTCACTGATCATTAAGAAATAGTGGTTTACTGGATATTTCAGATCTTCTAAATTTAACATATTTTACAACAATATCAAAATTGCATATATTATTGCAGATATTATCCATGCTTTTATGTCTGAGGAAGCCTTCACTCTCATTGTGACAAATACAGATTTTCCAAAATCTAAATTCATTTGAATTTCACTTAGAAGTGTGCATTTTATCATTAGCAACAAATGTCATTTACCTTAAATTGACAATTTTCCTTACTTTGTATTCTAAAATAGTCATAGATTTCTTGCTAATTACTTCCAGTTCAGTTAAGTTGCTCAGTCGTGTCCAACTCTTTGTGATCCCATGTACTGCAGCATGCCAGTCTTCCCTGTCTATCACCAACTCCCAGAGCTTGCTCAAACTCATGTCCATTGATTTGGTGATGCATCCAAGCATCTCATCCTCTGTCATCCCCTTCTCCTTCTGCCTTCAATCTTTCCCACCATCAGGGTCTTTTCCAATGAGTCAACCCTTTGCATCAGGTGGCCAAAGTACTGGAGCTTCAGCATCGGTCCTTCCAATAAATATTCAGGATTGATTTCCTTTAGGATTGGCTGGTTTGATCTCCTTGCAGTCCAAGGGACTCTCAAGTATCTTCTCCAATACCACAGTTCAAAAGCATCAGTTCTTCAGCACTCAGGTTTCTTTATGGTCCAACTCTCACATCCATACATAACTACTGGAAAAAAAATAGCTTTAACCATAGCTAATCTCTCTTTCAGTTAAAAATTATGTTTTTTTTGACAAAGGGGAAGTTCAACTCAAAGATAAAAATAATCTCCCAGGTTATTGTTTTTTTGGAATCAACATACTTTGCTTTATAGCAGAAGGAAAGGTTTCATTAAGATACTCAGAACGTTAGAAAACAATTGTGTACACAATGGTTGAGCTTTAACGGAATTAGTAATTTTTTACTACTTCATAAAGGCCAGTCTTAACTACAGCTGACATTTATCCTACCCCAAGCACGTGGCACTTAAGAATACAAACATGATTAGCACAGTACTGCCTTCATTTGTACAGTCACCAGCCAATGTATTTAGTATTACATTTGCAACATCAGTGCGTGTCAAAGCAGTAAAAAGGGAAAAAGATGTCTTAGCATTGTTTTAAAAATCTTTTTGACCTTGCACATTATGTTAAATGTCTTGAGGACTCTCAGAGACTGGGAAAATCTGCCCAAGTCATTCTATAACCCCGTATGTTATCCCACCATTGCTATTAGCCATCCCCTGCCTACCTTTTTCTGCTTTATTCACAACAAAGTTGACTATATTCCTTGCATAAATTAAAACCTTTGCCAATGTTGTTGCAACTTTCTAATACTTGTCTACTGAATTTGATGCTTTTTTCTGCTTGTAATTTAATTCTTAAACTAAATGCCAGATCTTCAGAGGGGTCATCCCTAATGGCCACACCATGTATTACTCCTCTTTATGTATACAAGGAATTTTTTTATTGCATTACTCTTTTGTAATCTCAGCATTTTAGTATATGATTGGGCACCTAGTGGCATATAATTGTCATTTATTATATAAAGTAGCAAGTTTATGTAAGTGCCACTTATTTGACTAGGTGCTCAATTTGTTAAATATGTAATGTTTTCATGCAACTTAACTGGGAGCAATTATTTTTGCACTAAAATAATGGTAGCCCATTTTACCTCCCTCATCACCCCTTCCAGAGTTGATTTCAATCTGTTCTTTTCTGTATTTATTTAAGTCACTAAAACTGTTATTATCATTTTTAAATTTATTTTAGTTTTTATTACTTTTTTCACTATTTTTATTATTATTATAACCAACAACATATTCCTTCCCTTACATTCAAAAGTTGTGAGTGGTAGGAGCAGTGTACTAGAATTAACATTTAGTTACCTAATATGATGAATCAGAAAAAATATAAATTCTGCAATTCTTTTTTTTTTCTTTCCCCTCTTTCACTGTGATGTGGCCTTGGAAAGGGGTTCACCTTTCATCAGACATTAAAGTTGTAGACTTAAAAGAAAACTATTAATAGAATCCAATATATTCTTTTAAATTGCATCTTTATCCTAAAAATATGGTTACTAAGTACTCTTGTAACTGGCTAAGAGAAATATTTATTTTTTGGTATTGCCTTATTCAATAGATGAATCTACTGACTTGTTCAGTAGATTAAAAAAAAAAGCACTAAAATGTACTGACACTCGTTACCAAATTTTGATGTAGATGGTGATGAATTTTGGCCAGGGAAATATAGAAATTACACCCTATTCTACAAAATACTGTAATAAAATAGACATTTCCCTTGGTTGTTAAAATCATCCACTTCTTTCAGTGAATAGGTGAAGCAAGCTAGTCAGTAGCAGTGTGGTTAGAAGATAGGATTCACTTCAGTGTCACTATTCAGTTGATTTTTTCTTCCAATTCAGTTATTTTAAGTTAGTTAACTGAAGAGTAAATGAAAGGATCAGATAGCACAAAGAAAAAGTTGAAATCAGAAGTCTTAGCAGAACTAAAGAATGGTTTGTGACTATCACAAACTGCTAGGGCAAAAAAGGGACCACGCTCTGATACAAATTAAATCTTACACACCAATATGCATTCATTATAATGACATCTTGGTCCTAGACTCTCTTGGATATGAATAACAGGAGCAATATCTCACCACTTAGAATTACTTGATGACAATTGTCCTATTCCAATAAGCCTAGAAGTAAAGCCATTATTATTTTTCCTAGATAAATCAACATAAAGAAAGTCAACATATATGGTCTTATCTCAGTCATGTGTGTCTGAGAGAGTAAGTAATGCTGCTAATACTCTACAATTCACATTTCTGCTGCAAAAAGGCACAATGATTTTTTGCTCTACAAAAGTAGTCTTATTAGTCTCATCATACAAAACCATTTAATACAGTTGATTTAGTATTATGTCACTAAAATTTCAAACAAAATAACTGTATTCTCATGCCAGCTTCAGACTGCACTGTGAATATTTTTTTCTGGATTTTACTGTTTTGGACTCAATGAAAGAAGGGTGAGAAAAGGAGGAAATACGCACATCCACACACACACACATCCCAAATACTTCTAAATAATTCAGGTAGCTGAAAATCTTGTATTTGCCAGCAAACAAGAAGTGCTAACACTTACATGCTCTATTTTCTCTGCTTCACTTCATCAGATAAAGCCAAACTGGACACTATGAGTTATATTTTATGTGCACTGCATAGGGAATTAGCCCCACATTTTCCAGGGACAGCAGCAAAAACTGTGTGCTGGATTTCCTTTGTGTGACTTAAAGTGACTCTAGACATTTCCAAGTAAGCTGATTTAGGAAAACTGAACATATTTCTTAAGTATTAAATAGTGATAAAATATAATTTTCTATGTTGTGTCATTTCATAATAATCTACCATTGTGTGTGTGTTAGCCACTCAGTCATATCCAACTGTTTGCAACCCCATGGGGTATAGCCCATCAGATTCCTCTGTCCTTGGGAATTTCCAGGCAAACATACTGGAGTGGGTTTCCATTTCCTTCTCCAGGGTTTCTTCTTGACCCAGGGATTGAACCCGGTCTACTGCATTGCAGACAGACTCTTTACCATCTAAACCACCAGAGAAGCCCTAAAGGATATTTGCTTTATGGAACTTTTGTTATTTATATTCTCAAATTCAAAATAATTATTGTGAATACTCTAGTTATATGTCCAAAAAAAAAAAACCAAGCAAATAATATTTTCCTTTATAATGTTAAGGAAATAAACAGGAGCTAAAGTGCTTATAATGTGAAAGCTTTTTATTCCTTGTAATTTGAAGTTTAGAAGGCATTTTATATGCTTTTGAAAGTCAATAATTTTTAACATAAGTCTAAAATTAAATGTCTATTTTGAAGGAAATAAAAGTAACATAAATTGATTGTCTAAAAGACACTAGGAAATTTTACAATGGAAAACTGTTCCATGAGATAGGCATATTTCCTTCATTTCACAGTTGCAGAATTAAGCTTAAAGGGCTAAATGATTTCCCTGTTGCTGGCCATGATAGGCCTGCTCTGACTTCAAAATACCTGCTCAATGAAAGCTTTACTTTTTTTTTGTAATCTAATTAGTGACTGCATAAGTGCTCTCTCTCTTCATTACCAAAATATTCTTGAACTAAAGAATGAAAAGACAATTAAAATAATAAATTCCAAAAAATAGTCATAAGTAAATAAGGAATTTAGCATAACTGATTTGACTTAGCAGTAAATCCTAAGAATTACAGAAAGAAAAAGTCAGTGATATCTGGGATGGTATGTATTTCACTTCAAAAACCACGGTTCAGCTGTTGAAAGAGAAAGATGGAAAGAGAGAGGAGATCAACCCAGTAGACTTGAAATGTTGTAATCTGGAATAGACAGGACAGTGAATAATTATCTACACTGAGTGCACAGCACAATTAAATTGTAATGATCTGTTGTGAAAGCTATGTCATCATAGCCAAATGTCTAATCTCATTACAAAGTGTTACATGTTTCAAAACCCAGTATTTCTCATATATAGTATATTTGACTCTTAGGGAAATATATTTGCAGTATATTTGACTTTCAGCTGCAAGAGAGAGAAGGCAAAGGTAGAATACATTCAAAATAGAACGCTCCACTCACATCATGAAATATCAGATAGCACTGATGACGTCACAGATTCATGAGTTGACAGTTACTAAGGTTTGTAGTGAAGTTACAAAATTCTTTCCTTATGCACACATATAGACACATACACACATACATAGTACATAATATAGTATGTTAGTATATAGTACATACCATATAGGTATGTATAGTATATATCATCTATAATATATTTTATACATATTGGAGGACTCTGGCATAGTGGTGAAGAATCTACCTGCCAGTGCAGAAGGTGCCAGAGACATGGGTTTTACCCATGGGTGAGGAGCATCCCCTGTAGGAAGAATGTAACCCACTCCAGTATCCTTGCCTGAAAAATCCCATGGACAGAGGAGCCCGATGGGCTAGAGTTGCACAGAGTCAGACACCACTGAGGGACTAAGCATGTGTGCAAGGATTTCTACTGACAACCTATTTTCTCTGCAACAACTGTGGCTTTACCTGTTACAATTTTGCATCTCATTTCCCTTTATCCTAATTAAAGACAAAGCAATTTATACTCTGACCTTATTCAAAATCCTTTTGAAATGAGGCAGATAAAAGAAAATTAACATGCATTTTAGACATACTTTTTTCAAATATATTCAGGTTTATATAATAAATCTTGGTCATCTGAATACTATATACTGAGTGCCACATTGAAAGCAGCATAAACGATCCTAAATAATTTTATAATGCCAGGCTTACCATTGTAGCATTGCCAATCATATGTTAATTTTGATTATGCCTATATCTGTGTTTACTATTCCCCAGTGATTCAGTAATTCCCCGGTGATTCAGCTGTAAAGAATCTGCCTGCAATGCAGAAGACCCAGGTTCGATCCCTGGGCCAGGAAGATCCCCTGGAGGAGGGCATGGTAATCCACACAGTATTCTTGCCTGGAGAATCCCCAAGGACAGAGGAGCCTGGCAGCTACAGTTCATAGGGTCACAAAGAGTCAGACACAGCTGAGGTGACTGAGCAGTATCTCAAGCATATTTACTAGCCTGAGTTTAATTCTGGCCCTAACCTTGAACTAATAACAGACAAGAATAGACTGTCAGAGATGTGGCTGTTATTTAGGAATATTTGAGAATGAAGAGAAGGACAAACTTTATCCAAGTCATTTATTTGCTTGGTATCCACTCTGTCTAAAGGCAATGTCATTTATCACTGCCCTAATAGATAATATAGGAACTTCTTTCACAGTGCTGAAAATCCCATATTTTTGAATGCAGAGACTGTGATTTATATAGGAATATATAGAATAATGAGAATCTGAAACAATGATTGGTATGATAAAAGGGAATAAATTAACATTTACCTGAGGTGTAAATAAGACAAAAAAATTCTTGAAGTATACCTATATAATCAAACTACTGTGAAAACATTTGAAAAGGTATAAAAACTATGAAATATGTTGCTTTACAGTGATCTTTCAGAAGTGCTCTAAATAAAATTAAGAAACTGATATAAATAACTGGAAACTAAATTGTTTTTCAGAAAAATGGGAGCAAGAGTTCCCTCTGAATATATATTAACTATATTTTATTTCAAAATAAAATATTGGCATTTTCAATATAGAAAAGAAAATCATAACTTTTAATACATGATAAGTGAACTATGATAATTAGTTTAATAGTAAATCTATAGTATCTAGAAATTTCACCCCTATTTAATATAAATAAATAGTATCTGAAAATAGTATATAATAAGCAGAAAGTGAAAAGTGAAAGTTGCTCACTGAAAGTCCGACTTGTTGTGACCCCACGGACTATGCAGTCCATGGTATTCTCTAGGCCAGAATACTGAAGCGGGTTCTCTTTCCCAGGGGTTCTTCCCAACCCAGGGGATATTCCCTTTTCCAGGGGATCTTCCCAACTCAGGAATCAAACTGGGATTTCCTGCATTGCAGGCAGATTCTTTACCAGCTGAGCTACCAGAGAAGCCCATAGTAAGCAGAAAATGTAAATTAGTGAGTATTAGATTATAGAAAAAATGGATACAATAATTCTAGAATATTAGGTCATTTCTTAATTTAACAAAGATTTATCTACCGCCTACTGTGTAAAAGAGTGCTGTATTTTGTTTGTTGTCACAAGACTTTTAATGTCTGATATGATGGTTAAAGTGATAATAAACATTAAAATGAGATATATTTTTAAATAAATACATTTTGTTTTTCCTAGAGCTTTCAATGTATTCATATTAGTGTTGCTAATGTTGACAAAGTAAAAATTTCACCTATTTTTATCTAATTTAGGTAAATAAAAGCATAAATATTTAAAGATGTTTCTTTTTTATACTTATTAAATTATTTTATATGTAATGGTTAATAATTTCTACATCAAACTCTGAATTAAAAATCGTTAGCTCATTGTATTAGGTGGATACCCACTTGGGCAAAACAAAACAAAAATAAAAAGACAGCAAAGCCCCTTAGTACCAGGAATACAAATTAGAAAATATGAATAAAATGTCTCTTCCATAATAATAGCAAAAATAATATTCCTAAAAATTGTATATGACAATAGATTCATGAAAGTGAAGTTGCTCAGTCATGTCCGACTCTTTGCGACCCCATGGACTATAGCCTACCACGCTCCTCCATCCATGGAATTTTCCAGGCAAGAGTACTGGAGTGGGTTGCCATATCCTTCTCCAGGGGATCTTCCCAACCCAGGGATGGAACCCAGGTCTCCCGCATTGCAGGCAGATGCTTTACCATCTGAGCCACCAGGGAAGCCCATGTTAAAGAAATAAAAATACATACTTTTGTGGAATACAAATAAGTTTCACACATGCTAAAAAGAGAACATATTCTCTTGCCACAGAACTGTAACAAACTAGAAAGGTGCACCAGATAAAAATCACTCAAGCAAAGCATAGAGACATTTATTCACATTGCTTGAAGAATAATGATAAAGTATCCATTTACCCAAACACTGTGATATGCAAGAGAAACTATTTTCTATGTTTAGGAATTGTCTTTCAAATAAAATATATATTTAAAAATATATATTTGAAACTCTCCTTTAGTTCTCATAAGAAAATATCATATACAAAAATAAACTAAAATAGATTAAAGACCTAAATATAAGACATGAAACCATAAAACTTGCAGAAGAAAACATAGGCAGTATAAACTCTTTGACATTAGTCTTAGCAATATTTTTTTGGATCTGTCTCCTCAGGCAAGGGCACAGAAGCAAAAATAAACAAATGAGACCACATGAAAGTAAAAAGTTTTTGCACATCAAAAGAAACCATCAACAAAATGAAAAGGCAAAATACTGAATGAAATAAGAGGTTTGCAAATGATATGTCTAATAAGGACTCAATATCCAAAATATATAAAGAAGCCGTACAATACAATATCAAGAAAAAATAGGAAGCAATCCAATTAAAAATCAGCATCACAGCCAGGGTAGTACAAATCAAAACCCGAATGAGATATCACCTCACCCCTGTCAGAACAGCTGTTAGCATAAAGACAGCAAATAAGTGTTGGCAAGGATTTGGAGAAAGGGAATCCTGTGCACCGTTTGTGGAAATGTAAATTGGTACAATCACTATGGAAAACAGTGTGAAGGTTCCTCAAATATACAAAATAAAACTATCATATGATCCAGTGATTCTGCTCCTGGGTATTTATTCAAAGAAAGTAAAAACACTAATTCATAAAGATATATACATCTCCACTGTATACTGAAACATTATTAACAATAGTCAAGATGTAGAAACAACTTGTCTGTTGATAGAAGAAGGGATAAAGAAGATGCGGTACACACACACACACACACACACACACACACACACGTGTGTGTGTGTGTGTATATATATATATATATATATATATAATGGCATATGGTATAACACTTATGCCATTCAACCATAAAAAAGAATGAAGATTGTGACAATTGGATAAACATAGAACGGATTATGCTCAGCAAAATAAATCAGAGGAAGACAAATACCATGTGATTTCACTTATATGTGGAATCTTAAAAAAAAAAGGTGGGGTGCAAACAAAACAAACAGAAACAGAGTTATAGATATAGGAAACAAATGATGTTTGCCAGAGGAGAGGGGATAGGGAATGGGCAAAACAGGTGACGGGGATGAAGAGGCACAAACTTCCAGTTATAAAATAAATAAGGAGAGAGAGTGTACAGCTTGGGAAATATAGTTAATGATATTGTCATTTGTAGGGTGATTAGATTTCTCAGAGTGATCTTTTCATCATGTAGAGAAATACTGGATCGCTAGGTTGTACACTTGAAACTAATACAGTATTGTAAGCCATATTATAAGTCATGATGTAGGAAGAATTATAGGTGTTATTTCACTTTATTTGGTAAGTTCATGTTCACAGTGGTGAGGCTGAGGGAAAAAAACATCCCTGCGGCAAAGAAGGATGTGAATCAATTTGGGGAGATTTGTTACTGTGCTGGCTGCTGCTTCAGAGAGCCCTGGGGAAACCAGTAGAACTCTCAGGGGTTCTGTGAGCTTGGCTTTGTAGGGCACCCCTACTAAGTTTGAAAGCTGGAACTGCATCTCAGAGAATTCTCCCAAGGAAGGCAAAGAGAGGGAATGTAACTGACCAGATGGCTCCCACCTCCTACTTTTGGTTGATTAAGGTGGACACCCCACCAGCCCCACCCTGGCAGCTCACTGACACTGCTGAGTTCTTTATCTGGCCCTGACTGGCCACTCAGGAAGTCAGATCCCACATGCGCCGCTGTGATGTTTCATCTCCATTTGAAGTAGTGGGGGCATCCAGGGCTGGTGCTCACCCTGACAGAGAAAGCAGGAGGCAATCCCACACGTCTGGGAGAGTGCAGCAGGTTTATGTCTAATATAAAACTTTCATACCATTGTAAAGAAAATCTTTAAATTGACACCATTTCTCTGATCAGTATTTTTCTAGTGATAATCTCTCGAAATTTTGCAGAAACATTACCAATTGCAAAAGTCGAATTAAACCAATTGTCCCGCTAGTGAAATATTCTTTCCATTTTGTCAATATAATAACTAGTTCAATCATATTAAATTTAAATCAATAGCATTTTATGTTTGCACTTAATGGTATAAATTCTGATTGAAAGGCAATTAATAATATGAAAGTGAGCAAATACATTTTAAACTTTATTAAGGAAACTTTGATTTCAGATAAAATTGTATAAACATTTTGATCTTAATTTTCTCTTCTTCTTTCCATCACTCTCTCTTTTTGTGTGTATTTTCTATGTATGTACTGTTGTTTATATGTGTATATGTTCACATGTGTTTATATTTTATATGCATTGGCTTTGAAATTAGCATTTAAAAAAATTCTCAGGTTCCATCTGTAATCTCATTCAAATGTATAAGATACTGCAATACTCATAACGTTAAATTTAAAAAAATCTGCATCTCTCTGATGATTTTTATATACATTAATTTAATATAACATTGGCCTAGGAATTGGGTTATATCAGTGCTTGTCTCTATCTCCTTCTTAATTCAATTTTTGCATTTTGAATAGATGTTTTAACTTCTCCTAGAAATATGGCTCAAGATAAAATAAGTAATGTAGTAATGTCTAGCTTTTGTTGGAGCCTCAAGATTGTATTTAGCTGTATTTTGCTCTTGATTTAATTCACAGGACTTATTTCCAGTTTATGTCGATGATCCTAAATGAAAGTCAAAGGGGTAAGATGTTAAACTCCTTGGATGCCAAATTTACTGACTGATCCTAATAAGAATCAATTTCAGCTTGGGTAGTGATGAAAATTATAAAATCAAGAAAAATATAGCAATTGGCTAATATAGCAATTGGCTAGTACATAGTTTGGCAAAATAACTAAATTACTTTACCCTTTCTTACCTCTTGAAAAATATGTCTTATTCAAAAAAGCTTTAGTAGTATGTAGAGTCTAGTGTATATTTTTCTTTACAGTTACAGGATATATAGTGGGAGAGTTATCAAGTATGTGTGGACTTACCTGACAAGTTTTACTTCTGAGATGCTCTGGTTCAGTCTCTCCAAACTTCTGGTCATGGATCCTTACCTACAAAAATATATTAAACTCCAAATTTATTTATTTAGTTTTACATTTATTCATACTATGCTTATTAATATGTAAATTATAAGCCATAATAATTAAGATTATAAATTATATTGATTTCCCACATTTCATTGAGTTACTTTGTATAAAACCTGGAATGTACATACTATGATTTAGAGATCATATTTAACCCCTGTATACTTATGCATTCATTCATCAAATCAGTGAAAATTTCCTGAGAATCTATGGGCAGGACATGATGAACACTAATTCCTGTGTTTCCTTATACTCTTATGAGGATGTAATATTCTTATATCATCATATTCTCTGTTATTATAGAATCTGAGCAAGAAAGAATTATGTAATTCTTGATAGTGCGTGTGGCCCTCAAGTAATACACCTGGACTATCTTGGTTTTTCTCTGGCCAATTTTGAAAACAAAGGCAACAGCCACAACCCAAGAAGGCCATGGTGACCAGGGGTCCAGCTGTCACAGGGATGGGTCTCTCTTGGTCATCCCACCAGACTTATGTATGATGAAAGAAAAACATTAAAATTAGCATTTTACCATTTGAAAAGATGGAAATTAAGTAATGTGTCTCAAGTTAAACTGGAGTGAGTGGTAGTTATGGGAGACAGACCCAAACAGTTATATTCTAGAATATTTGTTCTTAAGAGTTATACTATCCAGTCTCCAGAGAGTAACTTGGCATTTGCCTGTGATTCTCAGTGCATGTTGCTAGCATGATAATTTATTCCCAGAACTCATTTCATAATTTGAGTTTTACATTTGAATTTAACATTCCTGTATGACAGCTCTGCAAACAAAAACAAAAACAGAAAAAGAATTGCTACCCCCTCCCTCCGCCCCCCCACATGAACTGCCTTATATGTTCTAAAATCTTGATAATGCCTAATGTACAAGTCTCCCTGGATATGCAGTCATGGAATTTTCATTGTCTAACCTATTTGACAACCAGTTGAACTCCTATCATGGCCCAGGGGCTGTTAGCAATCCAATTTTCACTGTGAAAGAAAAACAGATTCTACTAAGCAAAGACAATAGGAAAAAATGACCCATAATGATACTGCTTATAAGAGAATTTCCCTGTGATTAGCATGGACATATTTTAGAAAATTACCGCTAGATGGAATAGGTTTTCTGAACAATAAAACCATACTATTTCTAGGAGCAAATTTTATCCATGAGGATTACATTTCAATAGTAAAAAGAATAGAGTACATACAGACCAGACTATCAGTGTATCTGTATTATTTATACCATTTTCAGAGAATCTGGAGGCCTAGTTTCAGTATGTATTGGACTTGAGCAAGATAATCTAATGCACTTTGGGTAGAAAGCTTTGCTAAAAGGGCAGATGGTCAGAATTCTCAAAAGGCATAGACCCAGGCACACAGGGCACAGTCTTGCAAGCAATAAAGACTCATTGCCAATGAAACCAGCTGTCCCAGCATCTGTGTGTTTCCAGTGAATGAAAAAGATGAGGAAACACGTATGGAACTCTCAGATACCATGATTCTGCAGCAAGCAGTGATAGAATTATGACTTTAGGCATCTTATTTTGGATCCTGTTTTTTTAATACCTGTGACCAGAAGTCTGAGGAAAGACCAGGGACATTTAAGAAATTCTTTAAAACCTCCTCCGATATTATTCTATAAGACTTTTTCCATATTATGGGAGGTGGTCTAAAGCCTAAAATGAATAGCTAGACACTTTCTGTACCTAACCACCGTAGCATACTCAACCCGATGCAATGTAGTTCCGATCTCCTGGTTCACCAGGCCAGGGACAACTCAGGAGCTTCTATGACAGACACCTTGATGAGATTTTGGTGCTCAGAATAATAGCAGAATTCTGCAGCAGCAGCAGGGGAAATCTGAAACTAATCTATTTTTAATGTATCTAACAATTTTTGTTTGTCAAAAAGCCAGGCTATCTCAAAATAAGCAAAGGTGTTTGAGTCATGTGATTTCCCACTGCAGGTTAGTGATCAATAATCCTTGATAATGAGGAATTCACACAATCATATCCAGAAAGTCTTTCATAGAACAAAGTATTGCCTATGGGGTGGAATTCACAAAGGCAAGGACCCAGAACTTAGAATTTCAAGTTGTAATGATACTGCGACCAGAACTCAAGAAAATAGCACATTCACCTGCAGTAATAGGTCATTAATTTAGGCCCAAACTAGCAAAAAAAGATGGTTTTGATACTACATCCTGGAGCAAACCAACAGAATTTCTAAATTATTTCCCACTAAGGCCAGAATAAAGTCAGTCTTATTATGGCAAAATAGGACACAATTCACTTTGGATCATTAATTGGTGACATCTATAGAGGAAAGCTTGCTCCTTCCTAAATAACTTGCTCCTTGGAAGAAAAGCTATGACCAGCCTAGACAGCATATTAAAAAGTAGAGACATTACTCTACCAACAAAGGCTCATCTAGTCAAAGCTATGGTTTTTCCAGTAGTCACGTACGGATGTGAGAATTGGACCATAAAGAAGGCTGAGCACCAAAGAATTGATGCTTTGGAACTGTGATGCTAAAAATGATTCTAGAGAGTCTCTTGGATGGCAAGGAGCTCAAACCAATCAATTCTAAAGGAAATCAACTTTGAATATTCATTAGAAGGAATGGTGCTGAAAGTTGAAGCTCCAATACTTTGTCTACCTGATTCGAAGAACTGACTCATTGGAAAAGACCCTGACTCTGGGAAAGATTGAAGGTGGGAGGAGAAGGAGACAACAGAGGATGAGATGGTTGGATGGCATCACCAACTCGATGAACTTGAGTTTGAGTAAGCTCCAGGAGTTGGTGATGGACAGGGAAGCCTGGCCTGCTACAGTCCATGGGGTCGCAGTGAGTCGGACACAACTGAGCAACTGAACTGAACTGATAGAGGAAATAGAACGTAGAGATTAGAGGAAAATAAAACAAGGTCAACAGAATCTGGTAAATTCCTAACCTATTTTGAACTTTACCCTCAATACTCACTCTGAAGTCCCATTTTGTGTATTGCTGTTATATCCTGACATCCCAAGTACCCAATCCTTATTGTTGTTGTTCAGTCGCTAAGTCATGTCTGACTCTTTGCAACTCCATGAACTGCAGGACGCCAGGCTTCCCTATCTTTCACTATCTCCCAGAGTTTACTCAAACTCATGTCCATTGAGTCAGTGATGCCATCCAACCATGTCATCCTCCTTAGCACCTTCTGCTCCTGCCGTCAGTATTTCCCAGCACCAGAATCTTTTCTAACGAGTTGGCTCTTCACATCAGGTGGCCAAAGTATTGGAACTTCAGCTTCAGCATCAGTCCTTCCAGTGCATATTCAGGGTTGATTTCCTTTAGGGTTGACTGGTTTGAGCTCTTTGCTGTCCAAGGGACTCAAGAGTCTTTTTTAGCACCACAATTTGAAAGCATCAATTTTTTGGTGCTCAGCCTTCTTTATGGTCCAATTCTAACATCTGTATATGACTACTGGAAGAACGGTAGCTTTGACTATATGGACCTTTGTCAGCAAATTGATGTCTGTACTTTTGAATATGCTTTTAAATATACTGTCTAGGTTTGTCATAGTATTTCTTCCAAGACACAACCATCTTTTAGTTTTGTGACTGTAGTCACCATCCACAATGAATTTGGAGCCCAAGAAAATAAACTCTGTCACTGTTTCCACTTTGTCCCATCTATACCATGTACCCAATCCTATAGAATTTAAATCAAGTCCTTGAGATAAGTTGCAAAAAAAAAAGAAAACGACTGATCAAAATTCACAGGGTCAGACAGACAACATTTTGACTGTCATTATTCAGTGGATAATAATGTCAAAGGATAGTGACTTTGATCCCAGGCTGTGAAGCAGGTGAGAATGATAGAGCAGGATAGGCAAGACCCATTGGCATGGAAAAGCACTAAAAATCTCAGATCTTTGAGAAGAGTATGGCTTTGTTTCATTTAGACAATGGCATAATTGATTGCTGAGATAATTACTGAGTTAATTCACAGTTTTGATGTGCTGGAAAGGCATTTTGACACTGACACAGCAGTTCACACATGATTTCAATTATCTTGCACTGAGCCCAAGTTTTCCCATACTCAAGAGTGATACAAGAAAGTTGTATGAATTATAATTAGAATATTCCATATCATATCCTTTCTCTGCAATTTTTTCAAGTTTGCTTTATTTTCTCTGTGTTAGGCTGAAATGCCATTGAATTAATCTGAACATACTTTATCCTTCAAATGCTAGGACATTGCTTTTGTCTATGGTCTATATACTTGTGTAGCTAAATAAATGGATGTTCATAGATATAAAGATTATTAGATAGACAGTTTGTTATTCAGTTGCTCAGTCATGTCTGACTCTTTGCGATGCCATGGACTGCAGCATGCCAGGTTTCCCTGTCCTTCACCATCTCCCAGAGTCTGTTCAAACTCACGTCCATTAAGTCACTGATACCATCCAACCATCTCATCCTCTGTCGTCTATTTCTCTGCCTGCCTTCAATCTTTCCCAGCTTCAAGGTCTTTTCCAATGAGCTGACTTTTTGCATCAGGTGGCCAAAGTATTGGAGCTTCAGCATCAGTCCTTTTGATGATTATTCAGGGTCAATTTCCTTTAGGATTGACTGGTTTGATCACCTTGCAGTCCAGGAGACTCTGAAGAGTCTTCTCCTGCACAGAGTTCAAAGGTGTTGATTCTTTAGCATTCAACCTTTTCATTATCCATCTCTCACAACAATACATGACTAGTGGAAAAACCATAACTTTGACTATATGGACCTTTGTTGGCAATGTAATATTTCTGCTTTTAAAAAATGCTGTATCAGTTTGTCATTGCTTTTCTTCCAAGGAACAAATGTCTTTTAATTTCACGGCTGCAGTCACCATCTGCAGTGATTTTGGAGCTGAAGAAAATAAAGTCTGCCAATGTTTCCATTGTCCCCCTGTCTATTTGCCATGAAGTAATGGGACCAGATGCCATGATCTTCATTTTTTGAATATTGAGTTTTAAGCCAAGCTTTTCAAATCTCCTCTTTCACCTTCATCAAGAGACTCTTTAATTTCTCTTCCCTTTCTGCCATAAGGGTGGTGTTCTCTGCATATCTGAGGCTATTGATATTTCTCCCCATAATATTGATTCCAGCTTGTGCTTCATCCAGCCAGCATTTCACATTATATACTCTGCATATAAGTTAAATGAGCAGGGTGACATTATACAGCCTTTATGTACTCATCTCCCAATTTTGAGCCAGTCAGTTGTTCCATGTCCAGTTCTAACTGTTGCTTCTTAACCTTTACACAAGTTTCTCAGGAGGCAGGTAAGGTGGTCTGGTATTCCCATCTCTTTCAGAACTTTTCATGTGTGTTGTGATCTACACAATCAAAGGCTTTAGTATAGTCAAAGAAGCAGAGGTAGATGTTTTTCTGGAATTCTCTTGCCTCTTCTACAATCCAACCAGTGTTGGCAATTTGAATTCTGGTTCCTCTGCCTTTTCTAAATCCAGCTTGTACATCTGGAAGTTCTCAGTTCACATACTGTTGAAGCCTGGCTTGAAGGATTTTGAGAATTACTTTGCTAGTATGTGAAATGAGTGCAGCAATTGTGCAGTAGTTTGAACATTCTTTGACATTGCCCTTCTTTGAGATTGGAATGAAAACTGACCTTTCCAGTCCCATGGGCACTGCTGAGTTTTCCAAATTTGCTGGCATATTGAGTGCAACACTTTAACAGCATCACCTTTTAGGATTTGACATAGCTTAACTGGAATTCCATCACCTCCAATAGCTTTGTTCATAGTGATGCTTCCTAAGGCCCACTTGGCTTCACACTCCAGGATGTCTGGCTCTAGGTGACTAATCACACTATCATAGTTATCTCAGATCATTAAGATCTTTTTTGTATTATTCTTTTGTGTATCCTGCCACCTCTTCTTAATATCTTCTTTTCTGTTGGGTCCATACCACTTCTATCCTTTATTTTGCCTATCTTTGCATGAAATGTTCCCTTGGTATCTCTAATTTTCTTGACAATATCTCTAGTCTTTCCTATCCTATTGTTTCCCTCTAGATAGAAGATAGATAATGAATATCACAAGTAAAAATACTAACATGTCACAAGAAAAAAGAAACTTAATTAAAACAGGATGATTAATGTAGACACAGCTTAAGAACCATATGTTAAAGAACTTGGCCAAAACAACAGCTGAATTCAGTATTCTCAGGAGTTTTTCTCAGTTACCAGGATTACACTAATATTCTATTAAGACCAGTGTTCCATTTCTCTTAAGCCACCTGAAATGAGTTTAAAAATTAAGCGTATGGATTAGTGAAACTTGGACACTATGTTGTCATGCAATTATTCTATTCAATGTGTGGGCTTATCACAGTCTAGATTTTCATTTTATTTACTTATATATGTTTTACTAAAATTCAATGTATTTGTGGTGATTTTAAAAATATCCCCAGCTCCACACATGCTTGTATATCAAATTGTCAGTTACTGTTATGTTATTACATTTTTCAAAACCATCCATGCAGAGTAGCTTCCTGATTCTTGTTTGTACTTCAGAATAATTTAGCTATTAAGGTAAATTATGGATGATTTATTTTCTACACAAAAGTAGAGCTATCCATTTTGAAAGCAGAGCATAGGAAAATTATTACCTTTTTCAGTGAAAAAATTTTAAAACTAGGACATATTTGTGTTATTTAATAAATTTTGAATTATAAAGAAAAAAAAAACTAGCTAAAAACCTTTGATGTCTTGATACTGTATTTGCTTTCACATATCAATAAACATTATTTCAATATATTTTAATTAAAATAATTAAAACATGAAAGTAAATCTCTCTGCTAGGGATCTGTCTGCTGGTATAATGGTGTTTTTTCCTCAAGTCAGAACACACTCGGAGAGAAGCATGGTGATGGTGATGATTTCTAGCCCTGTGACATTGTACAGAGCCTTTGCCATCTTCATACCGAAGTTTCCATATTTGTAAAGTCTGAGCAATAATGGGTTATTTAAAGAATTAAATAAGTTAATATGTATAAAGCAAAGAAATGGCTATTTTGACTGCTGTAGAGCAAAAAGAATCTAAGCTACTGATTAGATAGGCATTGTTATATGTGACACAAAATCACTACTCATTTCCTTAAGAAATACATAGTGAGTGATCATAAATGTTAGATGCTAGCACAGTGGTGAGGGCATTCTCCTGGCAATATATGCAGATTTTATTGCTTTTCGTGAAATGTTGGTTTACAATGCTACCAAAAAAATGTTCTTTAAAAGAAAAAGCCAACTTCCATATCAGCACAACTACATTGCTTTGCTTTTCTAAACCATTCTAAGCCTCAATTTCTTCATCTGCAGATAGGGACAGCATTGGAATCTACAGTGTAGGATTACTGTGAGAGCTAAGTGACATAATACATTTAAAGCCCAGGGCAAACAGCATATACACTATCTATGGTGAAACAGATCACCAGCCCAGGTGGGATGCATGAGACAAGTGCTCGGGCCTGGTACACTGGGAAGACCCAGAGGAATCGGGTGGAGAGGGAGGTGGGAGGGGGGATCGGGATGGGGAATAAGTGTAAATCTATGGCTGATTCATATCAATGTATGACAAAACCCACTGAAATGTTGTGAAGTAATTGGCCTCCAACTAATAAAAAAATTAAAAAAGAAAAAAAAAAAAAAGAAAGAAAAAAAAAAAAAAAAGACTGAGGAAAAAAAAAAAAAATAAAGCCCAGGGCAGAGAGCTTAATGTATGTAAATTTTCAAAATAAAATTTGCTTTCATTACTAACACAGTTACATAAGACACTGCTTTCCTAACACGTTCCTAATGTAGGACATGACATGTGTGTTTTTCTAGAGTTCATAATAATTTCTCTACTAAAATAATAATATCCTGGTTCCTGCTCTTGAACTCTAAATGGGATATGCATTTTCCCTGTGACTATTGCAGATGTTCAGCCAAGAAACTTGAATTATCCAGCAGGCCAGCATAGTACAGTAGCTAGAGTCTCTAAGGAAAGGGAATGAATTGTAATTGATAATACAAAGAATGTTTCCATGGCAAAATCTGTTCAGTACAAGGACATATGCATGTATATACATATATTCTTACACTTATATTACATGTGTGTCTATGCTTATACTGACTAAACAGTGAGGAACATTATATGTTTTATGTACTTATAGTGTTATATACTGGAGAAGGAAGTGGCAACCCACTCCAGTGTTCTTGCCTGGAGAATCCCAGGGAAGCCAGAGCCTGGTGGGCTGCCGTCTATGGGGTAGCACAGAGTCGGACACGACTGAAGTAACTTAGCAGCATTAGCAGTATTATATACATTGCCTTTTGATTTAAATAATCAGTATAGCAGTAATACTTGTGTTTACCCCCACCTTCCCTTTTTAAAATAAAACTCTGTTAAAGAGAACATTTCAATTGAATATATTTAATATTGTTCATTTGTATATCAGGCAACATCTAGGTATCTGTTTATTTTCATTCTGTATAATCTGATATTCTATCCACCTTACATTTTATCTCTTTTTGTGGAGAACCTTAAAAAACCAGATATGTCACTCTGAATTCAATAATGAAGAGATAAAGCATGTAGAAATGCAGTTTTGTTATTAAATGATTTCAACAATATTATTCTGCTTGTTTAATAGCTTTTTTTCTGTAATTGGTAATCAAAAGCATAATTATACTTTTGCACATGACCAAAACATGAGGAATTATTCATCTCTTTTAACACAGATATTTATAAATAATAAAATAAACTTGAATATTTCAAACTATTCTGTAGTATTTGATACTTTGGAAAGTTGACACAGCTCATTCAGATCTGCTTGCCTTTTTACACTTGGTTTAAAGTAATATTTACTTAGATAAAATTCAAAAAATGTTCTGCTATGGGACACAGAAAATATCACTCATTCTGGAGTAAATAATAATACTCCAATTTCTCTCTATATTCTTTGCAGTATTTTATGGCTCTCATAGATTCTACATAAACTTAACAGAGAGAGAAATTATGTCCAATTAAAGTAAATAAATAAATTTAAAAAAAAAGAAACTATGAATCACAGTGATAAAACATCCTGTCCAAGACTACATAGGAGCCAAGAGGCAGTAAAAGATATGAACTTAATAATCATATCCACAATCCCAGGACTCTGTCCATTGTAAGAAATATCATCAGTTTATTGGTAGTATACTGACAGGATTGGAGAGACTGTACCATAGCCAAAGTGGATATATAATTACTTAATATGCAATGTATTTACTCAATCTTGCACTCATTTAATGAAAAGTCATTTCACTAAGAATATAACAGGTGTGGTAATAGTGAGAAGACCTTCCATTTCAGTCAAATTTCTTAGGGAAACAAATTAAAAAGGAGTCTTAAATTAGTTAAAAGATTTAGATTCCATAGGTGAAGTAACATTTTAAACATGAAAGAGATTCAAAATCATTTTCTATCAAATACAGCTAGGGAAAAAAAGAGCTTCAGTTCAGTCTTTTTGCAGAAGGGACAGGCTCTTCTGAGAAACTCCATTCTGTTGCTAGAAATCTCTTTTCATGTTGCCCTTGGGTATATAAAGAAATGTGTTTAAAATAATTTGTTTCTACTACATAGAAACAAATGAGTTTGAGATGAAAATCACCCTTTCCTTTGGATATATATTCAGGAGTTATAGCTCTTTCTAGGTAGAAGGGAGGGAAGCTACAATTGTTTGCCCCAGTAGTCTGATCTTTGGACCTAATCAATGAAACCATACCTAAAATGGCACAAGAATATATCAATAGTAAGAGCAAACTCAGAGCTCCCTTCCTCAAAACACAGTGAAAACTCAGGAGGTAAACACAAAAGGCCTCCTTAGAAGTTCAAACTTGGAACAAAGTGTTATAGGGAAGCCAGGAGATCTACACAGAATATTTACATAAACCATATTTGCAAGCAGCTGTCTTAAATATCCAAGTACAATCACAAATAAAAGTCTCCAGAGAAAGGCTAGCCACAGCCTCATCAAGTACCTGAATATTCACTGAAGCCAAAACAAAAAGTAGATTAGAAAAGCCTCTCTCTGTTACAATGGCTTAATCAGAAAGCCTGAGTGACTTCATTCTGCCCACCCTTCTCTCTGTATTCTGCAAGCTGCTGGACCATTCCCTATGTTTCAAATCAACATGCAAGAAAGAGAAAATTTCCATGCTTTGCCATATTAAATAAAAAGATTGAAGTAAAACTAATTTAGAAAAAATTAAAACAACCATAAGCCTAGGTCATTATTTATTTCACGTCAATAGATATGAACCTATGAAACTTTTATATAATGAAAGATAAGTGTGAAGAGATGTCTTACTTTCGAATGTAAAGGAAAACAGAACCACATTTAGATATAACTATAGAAATTTTGAAGAACAAATAAACAGAGAAATGTTGTACATTTGAATATGCCAGTGCCCTCCAAGGAAAGACCCTCAGGAAGACCATGAATTTATACAAATTTGAGGCTTTTACTTGCTGAAGCAAGAGAGATATTACAACATGAAGAAATGTGGAGTAAGAAAGTCCTAAAAGGATGTTGTAATTGGGTTTGACTTGTGGTGGTAATTTGGGAGAAGATTCAGGAAGCTGGGAGTTGGTCTTGATGCAGTGCTCTCAGAAAGTAGGGACCACCTTGTTGCTTAGTCATTCAGTCATGTCTGACTCTGTGTGACCCCGTGGATGGCAGCACTCTAGGCTTCCCAGTCCTTCAGGATCTTGGAGTTTGCTCAAATTCATATCCTTTGAGTCACTGGTGCTATCTAACCATCTCACCCGCTGCCATCCCCTTCTCCTCCTGCCCTAGATATGTTAAATTTTTTTTATCTAGAAAGCAGGAAAAAAAAAAAAGAGTGTGGTAGACTGCAACTGGTAAACATGAAGAGATTTCTCTCCTTTCTGGCGGGAGTGGAGATTTAGTCCTTTTTCTGGTGGGCCACGTTGTTTTTGCATGTGTATAGCTAAGATTATGGAGTGTTCTTCTTATGTACTTGGTCCTGGGCACAGAATGCCCTCACAGCCTACTCTGAGTGCCATGCCACCTTCCAGAGGAAAATAGCCTGTGTTGCTTTTTTCTTTCTTAAGAAGTACTCCAAAATGGGAAACCACAGAGAAAAAATTATAAAAAGGCTGAAAAAAAAATGGGAGGAAATTATGGCTTTTGAATACTCTAAACAGAGAGTTATTTTCTAGTGAGGACAAATTGAGTAAAAACAATTATCAAAGTTAAAAAAAAAAAAAGCAACAATTGTGATCCAGGAAGAATAAAAGTATCAGCATCACAAAGAAGGTTATACTTACAAAAATCATTTGCAAGATATAAAGTTTTATTTTAACAGAAATTAGAATTTTAAAACCATGACTATTCCTAACTACAAAAAAAGAAAAATCCAAATAACTTTCCTTATCATTTTGCAAAATAACAATGAAATAAACTAGGCACTGAAAATTAAGAACATATTCAATATGTAGTCAAAAATATTGATAGAATACTTGTGATGCCATAGTACTTAAGTCAGTACAGATTTTTTGCCTGCATAGCCAAAGTAATTGAACAAAATAGAAAGACTGATTGCATTGTTGGGAATATTCATGTACTTACTGTAGAATATAGGTAGCATTTTATTCAACGGTAACAGCAAAGGATATAATAATGATAATGAGAAAATTTGTCAAAATTGGGGGAAATTATAATACAAATGATTCCTATACATCATTTACAGCAACATAAATTTCAGTTGAGTTAAAAGTTAAATTTAAAGTAAAAAAGTTTAAAAGGAAGTAGACATTAGTAATTATATCTGATGATGGTAAAGATCTTCTTAAGCATGGAAACAGTGGTAGGATTGAGAAAGATAGACCTCTGAACTGTCTCTTAGGAGTGAAAATAATATAAACAATAGTTTTATGTGTGTGTGTGTGTATGTTAGTTTCTCAGCCATATTCAACTCTACAATACCATGAACTGTAGCCTGCCAGGCTCCTCTGTCCATAGAATTCACCAGGCAAGAATATTGGAGTAGGATGCCAATTCTTTCTCCAGGGGACCTTCCCAACTCCAGGGATCAAACCTAGGTCTTCTGCATTTCAGATAGATTCTTTACTGTCTGAACCAGGGAAGCATATTTTTATGTGTAGTAATAATGAATTTAAATGTACTTTGGCCACCTGATGAGAAGAGCTGACTCATTGGAAAAAACCCTGATGTTGGGAAAGATTGAGAGCAAGAAGAGAAGGAGATGACAGAGGATGAGATGGTTGGATGGCATCACTAACTCAACGGACATGAGTTTGAGCAAACTCCTGGAGATAGTGAAGGACAGGAAAGCCTGGCTTATTGCACTTCATGGGGTTGCAGAGTCAGACACATCTTCGTGACTGAGCAAAAACAAGTGTATAATACAATTTCAGAAACATATTGTGAACAACTCTTTAAATCATCTCTCTTTCCATTTTCCATTTCAGAAGAAATGCATGTGTTCTGTATCTCTTATTATGTGGACATTTGCAAATTAATTACCACCCAAAAAAAAAAAAAAAATCAAGTGGCCTTTGTGTTAAGCCTGCAAAAATAAATCTCCTTGACTTCCTAAATTATTTTCAAATACAGGTTAGTATTAGACCAGGATATGTATATGACCAATATATGACCAAAGTTTTGACCTCTAGGTAGCTTTTGAATGCTCACATCAGAGAGAATACCTCTACACAATTCAATAACATGCACATCTGGATGTGCAGTTTATAAAGTGTTTTTTGTGTGTAGTTGGTTTGTTATTGGTTTGCTTTTGTTTTTGTTGTGTCATTTACATGCTGTTTCTTTACTTTCTGCTCTGGTTTCTTTTTCATCTGTCTCTCCCTCGGAGAAAAAAAGCATCTTATATGTAAGTTGTGGAATCAGGCTATTCCCCACTTCTTCCACTCCCTCTGGAGCTCCTTCAAGGGAGGGGGCTGATGACTTTTGTCTAGCTTGACTGGACAGTTATTCTTCATCTCCTTGCTCTACTACACATTTCTAAAGAGACCACTTGGTATCTACAACACAATTAAGTCTATCTTTCTCTGATGTAATCTTTCTCTTCCCTGCCTATTTTGTGTCTGAGCTTCTGCTGAGTGCTTTATTAACTTCCTGCTGTAAATCTTCTGAAGGCAGAATGGAGATAATCTAAAATCCTCTTATACGATCATACAATGGGAAAGGAGGGAGTCCAAAATTGTCTATCTACAGTGGCTCTATAGATTTTCTTTACACACTCTTTTTTCACCACAGCAGTTTCCCAACTTCTAATTTTCTATCTTTCTCAGAGGTACTTTTGAGCTTTAAAAACAAAAACAACAGCAACAACTAAAAAAAGCCTTAAAATCAGTATGAAATTCTGTACAGAACTACAAAATACCACTAAAATAAGTATCTATCCTAAAGTTTTGCAAGCCAGATTCTACAAATTTCTGTTTGATGTATTTTCTATATTAATTACCCATTATCAACACAGTATGATATGTGCATGTTCATAAAAGAATATGTGATAAGAATGTCAGATTAAATATACAGATATTTAATTTCTTATCCTAGCTCTGTAATGAACTGTTTTGAATATTTTGGACTAACAGTTTTGTTTTTTTTCCCCTTTTCTCACATGTGAAATGGAGTTAATGATATCTACCTATCAGTTCAGTTCAGTAGCTCAGTCATGTCCAACCTTTGTGACCCCATGGACTGCAGCATGCCAGGTTTCCCTGTCCATTACCAGCTCCCAGAGGCTATTCAAACTTATGTCCATGGCATCAGTGATGCCATCCAACCATCTCATCCTCTGTTGTCCCCTTCTCTTCCTGCCCCCAATCCCTCCCAGCATCAGGGTCTTTTCCAATAAGTCAACTCTTCGCATGAGGTGGCCAAAGTATTGGAATTTCGGTTTCAGCATCAGTCCTTCTAATGAACACCCAGGAGTGATCTCCTTTAGGATGGACTGGTTGTATCTCCTTGCAGTCCAAGGGACTCCCAAGAGTCTTCTCCAACACCACAGTTCAAAAGCATTGATTTTTCAGCTTTCTGTGTTCTTTATAGTCCAACGCTCACATCCATACATGACTACTGGAAAAACCATAGCTTTGACTAGTTGGACCTTTGTTGGGAAAGTAATGTCTCTGCTTTTTAATATGCTGTGAAGTTGGTCACAGCTTTTCTTCCAAGGAGCAAGCATCTTTTAATTTCATGGCTGTAATCACCATCTACGGTGACTTTGGAGCACCCCAAAATAAAGTCTGTCACTGTTTCCATTGTTTCCCCATCTATTTGCCATGAAGTGATGGGACCAGATGTCATGATGGTAGTTTTCTGAATATTGAATTTGCACTCAATGCAAATAAATAGAGGAAGACAATAGAATGGGAATGGCTAGAGGTCTCTTCAAGAAAATTAGAGATACAAATGGAACATTTCATGCAAAGATGAGCACAATAAAGGGCAGAAATGGTATGGGCCTAACAGAAGCAGAAAATATTAAGAAGAGGAGGCAAGAATACATAGAACTATACAAAAAGATCTTTATGACCCAGATAATCATGATGGTGTGATCACTCATCTAGAGCTAGACATCCTGGAATGTGAAGTCAAGTGGGCCTTAGGAAGCATCACTACAAACAAAGCTAGTGGAAGTGATGGAATTCCAGTTGAGCTACTTCAAATCCTAAAAGATGGTGCTGTGAAAGTGTTGCATTCAATATGCCAGCAAATCTGGAAAACTCAGCAGTGGCCAAAGGACTGGAAAAGGTCAGTTTTCATTCCAATCCCAAAGAAAGACAATGCCAAAGAATGTTCAAACTACCACACAATTGCACTCATCTCACACACTAGCAAAGTAATGTTCAAACTTCTCCAAGCCAGGCTTCAAAGTACGTGAAATGTGAACTTCCAGATGTTCAAGCTGGTTTTAGAAAAGGCAGAGGAATCAGAGATCAAATTGCCAATACCCACTGGATCTTCAAAAGAGCAAGAGGGTTCCAAAAAAAAAAAAAATCTACTTTTGCTTTATTGACCATGCCAAAGCCTTTGACTGTGTGGATCACAAAAATCTGTGGAAAATTCTGAAAGAGATGGAATACCAGACCACCTGACCTGCCTCCTGAGAAACTTGTATGCAGGTCAAGAAGTAACATGTAGAACTGAACATGGAACAACAGACTGGTTCTAAATTGGGAAAGGAGTACGTCAAGGCTGTATATTATCACCCTGTTTATTTAACTTATATGCAGAGTACATCATATGAAATACCAGGCTGGATGAAGCACAAGCTGGAATCAAGATTGTCAGGAGAAATATCAATAACCTCAGATATGCAGATGGCACTAACCTTTTGGCAGAAAGTGAAGAACAACTAAAGAGCCTCTTGATGAAATTTAAAGAGGAGAGTGAAAAAGTTGGCTTAAAGATATACACTTATAGGAAAGAATAAAATGTGATCCTTGATTCATTATGCTTTCTACTTTTACTGTTCCTTTGTTTCAGCTGTGTTCTAGTTCCCCCATTGGTTGTTGGGAAAAAAGGCCACTTCTAGGAGATGACAATTTTGTAGAGGATAAATCGAGCAATAAATTAAAATATTGAGTTGGCCTTAGAGTTCATCTGCATTTTTCTATAACGGTTTATGGAAAAGCCCAAATGAACTTTTTGGCCAACCCAATACAAAGTTGTAAATATGATTCAGAGATCTTAGTAAAGTAACTTTTAAACTTCATCTGAAAGGATATTTAGGAATTTTCCATGTGAAGTAGATAAGTCATTCCAGATAAAGGAGAAACAATGTATAAATATAGAGATAATAAATGTCATAGTGTGTAGAGGGGATAATTAGAAATTCAGTGTGGTAAAATTTCAGGAATAGGTTAATAGAGAATCTGAAGATAAAATCACAAAGGTAGTTGTGGATCACTTTGTGACAGAGCTACTGTCCTAAACTAAAATACATTCATTTTATACTGTAGCCAATCAGTATCACTGGAATGCAACTATCCATATTTTCTTGGAATATGATTATGGAGGCAATGTGCAAAACACAAAATTTTTGGCATGGAATCCAACAGAAACTTATTAAAATATCTCAAGCAAAAGATAATGGGGTCTTAAAATGAGGAAGAAAGAAACTATTAAGAGGCTAAAGTAAACTTTCAATGGATATGATTAGATTTTTTGACCAACTCTGTGTGAGGAGAGACTGATAAGAAAGAAAGGATATCTTGCAATTTACTGTTTTAGGGACACAGGGACAATGCTAATGGAAATCAAGAGCATGTCGATTATCTGGCATAACAGTTTACTTTGTGATTTGGGTGGACCATGTTGAGTTTCAGGAGTCTAGTGAGAGTTTTCATTTGGCTATGTCTAAGAAGAGTTGACTCATTGGAAAAGACCCTGATGCTGGGAGGGATTGGGGGCAGGAGGAGAAGGGGATGACAGAGGATGAGATGGCTGGATGGCATCACCGATTCGATGGGCATGAGTTTGAGTAAACTCTGGGAGTTTGTGATGGACAGGGAGGCCTGGCGTTCTGTGATTCATGGGGTCGAAATGAGTCAGACATGACAGCGACTGAACTGAACTGAACTGAAAGCTAGGAGAGAAGTACAGGACTGATTGGGGTGTATTAGTGTTGCAGTGAAGCTGAAGTTGAACACTGAAATTTAAGTTTTGAAAGTGTGATTAACATTAAATAAAAGAAAACCAAAGGCCAACTGGCAAGACACAACAGTGATTAAGGGTGGATAGAAAAAAAAATGGAACAAAAATATAGAAAATTATTATTCAGAGGGGAAGGAAAATAATCATGAAATAATTTTGTAATTAGAACCAAGAGAAAATGTTCAAATTAAAAATGGGCCACCATGGCTCAAAGTTATTCTTACAGTATATGAACAAACCATTATATCAGGAATGTAATTTTCCTTAAATTCAACAAAGAATAGTGGATTCGTGTACTAAGCACAAGTCTAGTGACCAGGTTTATCAGTGAGAAAAAGATCAATATTCTTTATGTATGCAAACAAAATTCTTAAAAGAATGAAAGACTAGTTAAATAAATAAATATGTTCTATATCTTGTAAAGTTTATAGAAAAAATAAATTAGGTTATGAAAACATAAGATAGCTGTTGGGAGTCTGTGCTAGTATGAGGGCAAGGAAGGTTTCCGCAATCAAGTCATGCTTAAGTGGAGACAGTAGAAAGGGATGAGGGGAAACGTGTTTGTGATGGTGGTGTGTAGAAGAGTGATTTGATCTGAAGAATGTTTTAAAAGAATTCTTCTGGCTACTTTGTGGTTACTTAACTGTAGGCAGATAGTTAGGAAGTTTAATGACTAAGAAGATATTAGGAAGAAAACAGGGAGAGACAACAGCAACTTGTGCAGGTCAGAATTCTTCAGCCTAGGTACTACTGCCATTTTGGATGGGATAATTGTTGGGGGAAGCTGTCTTATGCTTCACAGGATTTTTAGCAGCATCCCTGACCTCTACCCACTGGATGTCTGTAGCACCTTTCTGATTTGACTTTCAAAACCATTTCCAGACAATGCCCAGTGTCCCCTGGTTGTCTTTATGGAGCAAAGGGCAGGGATTGAATGTGTAACTAACTAGACATGTTTCAAAGGTAAAACTGAATAGATTTTTTTTTTTAATTGGATATGGACTGTGAGAAAGATTGCCAAGGTTTCTGACTTGAACAGCTGGAGAATCAAATTGACATTCCTGAGATCTGGAAGACTAAAGGTGCAGTGGGAATCAATATATCAGTTTTGGCCTTATTAAAGTGGAAAGCAGTTGGATATAAAACTGAAGTTCAGGGGAGAGCTCAGATTGGGTTTATAAATTTGGTTGCCAGATGTGTATAGATAGTATTTAAAGCAAAAAGAATGGATGAGCTCCCCTAGGGAATGAATAGAGATAGAAAAGAGATCCAGTGCCTGAGCTCTGAGTTTCTTCTGAAATAAGGATTGGGGAAGACAATGATGACTTACAATGGAGACTGAGAAATCCAGTGTGTGTGTGTGTGTGTGTGTGTGTGTGTGCACGAATGCATATTTCCTCTTCTTGGCATCCCACCTTTCATGAGTACAAGAGAATAAAGATGGAAAAAACAATCACAGTGTAGTTGCTGGCATGATACTGCTGCTATTTTCTAGAAATTTTTAGTGATACAATGCTAAATCAATTATGTGCACAGAACATTTTTCTTCTCATAATAGCAGCTTCTTCCTATGTAATTTAGCATTGACAGTCAACCACAGTTCCCTACTCTTTGACTATATAATGAAAAGGATCTGACCTGAAGTTTTCTGAGTTCAGTAGTTACTGGCAGTCATAATAACAGACTTGGGGCAAAAATTGGTACATTAAAAAGCAAAAACAAATTCAATATACATAGAAAAGAAGAGAGAAGGGATAGACAAGAAAAGCCTGATAACATCTGATGCTCTGGTTCAAGATCCCTGATGCCAAATTTACCTTTGGCTTTCAGACATTTTGTTCTGTGACTAAACATGTATTCCCTCCTGCCAAACCTATGTCAAGTTAGAATTCACTTGTTTGCAACCAAAATGAGGTTTAGGTTCTTTCTAAAATAATGCAAAAATGAGTAAAGTGTGTCAAATACCAATCAAATGTATATTTTAACAATATATAGACAAAAAAAACTTTTGAATTATTCTGTCATTTTGTTTACTTATATGTAAACAAATTCTTATTCTTTATATAGAATAATTTGCCTGCTTTATTTCTGATTCCAAGTTAAGGACATCCTAGGGAACTCCTAAATTATCAAAGGCAAATGTCCTTAAAATCCTTGAAAATAGTTCCCAAATGATAAAGCTACAAATGCTGGAATGGAAGGTACCTGGAGTTATTGTATCAGTTTCTTATTAATACACTCATGTGCAAACACATTTCATATTATATGGATGTTTAAAATGTCTTTTCATTAGAAAGACATCCTAATGTTTGAACATATTGGGAACCATTGCATTGAGACATAATTCATGGTGATTTGCTTTCATTTAAAGATGAATGTTAAGCCACGGTGCTTTCAGTTTTATATCACAGAGTTGGTAATACATTAAATTTAGGGATAGGAGTGGATTTTCCAAACAGAAAATATGCCAGGATTTCTGCACTTCATGGAAAGGAATCCTTATTTCAAATGCAATTCATTTTTGTGTTTATGCTGCTCTTATCCTTTTCAGCCTGGCCTCTTTCCACTATTGATACCAGCATATAGTTTCATCAAAAACATCCACAACTCTGATTACTATTTTCATAATGCCCTCTTTACTGATATTTTTATTAAATAGTAATTCATAATTATTATGGTCCATAATCTTATAATATCAGTCTTCATTATTAATGCTAGCATTCACTTTGCCACTCATCATTTTTCATTCTTCTGTTGAAATTGCAGCATAATATAACAGACTGATTAATCCGACCTCTACCATTTACTTAAACTTCCAGTGCCATGGTCTCTTAGTTATAAAATTAGGATAAACAGTAACATCAAAGTACACCTATAAATGTATAAGGATCAAATGAGTCCTGTTTGTAAAAATGCTAAACTCAGGTTAGCTGTGAAAATGTTAGACCTTTAAAAATGTCATTGGATAGGATATTCAATAAATACTTGCTATTATCTGAAAGACTGATTTATTCCAGAAATATAATTGCTTCTTACATACTTAGTAAATATTAGCTAATATGTTCAATTTTCAAAGACTCTGTCTTAGCCACTTTGACTAGTGCTATTTGACAGCAATCTTAGACATAAGGAAGGTTGCAAGTCACTCCACCCACCTGGTTCAGTCTCTTCTCTCTAAAATGCTTCCACAGAAATGTTACAGTGAGAGAGTCGTGAAATTTACTGAAAACTTTAAATGCAATCTAAAACTTTTATTTTTATATAGTTAAAAACTCACATGTACTTGTGGGAAAGAAATAAGAGATCACATATACTCTTACCCATTTTACCACAATAGTTCAGTTCAGTTCAGTCACTCAGTCGTGTCCAACTCTCTGCAACCCCATGAATCGCAGCATAGCAGGCCTGCCTGTCCATCACCAACTCCCGGAGTTTACTCAAACCCACATCCATCTAGTCGGTGATGCCATCCAGCCATCTCATCCTCTGTCGTCCCCTTCTCCTCCTGCCCTCAATCCCTCCCAGCATCAGGGTCTTTTCCAATGAGTCAACTCTTCGCATGAGGTGGCCAAAGTATTGGAGTTTCAGCTTCATCATCAGTCCTTCCAATGAACACCCAGGACTGATCTCCTTTAGGATGGACTGGCTGGATCTCCTTGCAGTCCAAGGGACTCTCAAGAGTCTTCTCCAACACCACAGTTCAAAAGCATCAATTCTTCAGTGCTCAGTTTTCTTCACAGTCCAACTCTCACATCCACTGGATACATGTATTCCAGTGGATACATGACCACTGGAAAAAGCATAGCCTTGATTAGACGGACATTTAACTGCTTGTAAACTTATAGTACAATATCACCACCAGGATAGTGCTGCTGCTGCTACTGCTAAGTCATTTCAGTTGTGTCCAACTCTGTGCACCCCAATAGATGGCAGCCAACCAGGCTCCTCCATCCACAGGATTTTCCAGGCAAGAGTACTGGAGTGGGTTGCCATTGCCTTCTCCAACCAGGATAGTGACATTGATATAATCTATTGGTCTTACATAGATTTCCCTAGGATTACAAATACTTACCTGTGTATCTGCATGTGTCTTTAGTTCTACACAGTTTTATCACATGTGCAGGTTTAACAAATATGAAGGTTTACAAACTTCAGTGGCCACTGGTATTCCTTTCCCTTGTGCCCATTTCCACCATTGTGGTTATCTGGGACATGAAGATTTTTTTTTTTTTTTCAATAGTTCTTCTGTGCCACCTCTTCTTAATATCTTCTGCTTCTGTTAGGTCCATACCATTTCTGTCCTTTGTTGTGCCCATCTTTGCATGAAATATCTTTAATGTCTTTCCCTTCATATCTTTAATTTTCTTGAATGGATCTCTAGTCTTTTCCATTCTATTGTTTTTTCTCTATTTCTTTCCACTGACCACTGCGGAAGGCTTTCTTATCTCTCCTTGATATTCTTTGAAACTCTGTATTCACATGGGTATATTTTTCCTTTTTCGTTTGCTTTTTGCTTCTCTTTTTTTCACAGCTATTTGTAAGGCCTGCTCAGACAGCCATTTTGCTTTTTTGCATTTCTTTTTCTTGGGGATGGTCTTGATCCCTGTCTCCTGTACAATGTCACAAACCTCCATCCGTAGTCATCAGGCACTCTGTCTATCAGATCTAATCCCTTGAATCTATTTCTCACTTCCACTGTATAAATCATAAGGGATTTGATTTAGATATTACCTGATTGGTCTAGTGGTTTTCCCTACTTTCTTCAATTTAAGTCTGAATTTGGCAATAAGTAGTTCATGATCTGAGCCACAGTCAACTCCTGGTCTTGTTTTTATTGACTGTATAAAGCTTCTCCGTCTTTAGCTGCAAAGAATATAATCAGTTTGATTTTGGTATTGACCATCTGGTGATGTCCATATGTAGACTCTTCTTTTGTGTTGTGGGAAGAGGGTGTTTGCTATGACCAGTGCGTTCTCTTGGTGAAACTCTGTTAGCCTTTGCCAGGCTTCATTGTGTACTCCAAGGCCAAATCTGCCTGTTACTCCAGGTATTTCTTGACTTCCTTCTTGACTGAGTATAGATCTATTTTAGAGAGTATGAAGTGATAATGTCCAACTGACAAAGACTGAGACCATGTTATAGTAAGCCTTGAAAGCAAGTGTGAGATTCTTATATGGAATCACAGACCCAACATCAACACATTAACCTGGGTGAGATGGCAGTCACACTTATTTTATTGCTTCCATTCTATGAGACACTGTGAGACTGAAACTCACCAGTCATAAATGAGCACGTTTTTAATCCTCAAATCTTTTATCAAAGCTTAGCTAAAGAATTCATTTTTATGATTATATTTTAACCGATATCCCAAACAACCCCTGAACACAGAGAATGTGAGTGTGACTTATAAAACTGCTTGCGAAGATACTGCTAAATTGCTGTGTAATCAGGGTCTGATTGGGTCTGATTATGAAAGCTCTCTTTAATGAATACAAATGCTTTGCTAGACTGTTCAAATTCCTTCTTACATTCTTATGTATTCACTATACAATTCTCCTTTGTGAAACACTGAGAAACTTCATCTATTTTCTTTTCAGGCTCACATGCATGAATTTACAGTTTAAAATATGTTAAAAATGAATGATATTAATGGACTTTCCTTTCATGGTTCCTTTTAAAAATAATTAACTAGTAGGCTGGGACTCAGGTATTCAAACAATTGGTCATAATTATATAATATCAAGTGTCCTCTTATCAAATAGCTTACACAGCTTATCTATGCATATGTAGGTCAAATCATGCTCCACAAACAAAAGGTGGGAACACTAGTACTGATGACTTTTCTTTTCATTTGAAGAAGAATGTGAACTTTAGCTAAACTTATCTTTCTAGTCCATAAACTATAGATTTATGACGTAGAATATATGGTAGTAAATCAAATAAAGAAATGTATGTGTCAATAGGATTGTGATCCTAGTGGGTCAACCTGATATTGCTCAGATAAAGAAGAATCACTGTTAGACTCTTTTTAAATATTACCAATAAAAGTGATTCACATAGACCTTTACTATCAGTGATTTTAAATTCACCAATTTAATGTACTTTCTTTTCTGTAAAGTTTACCCATCCCTCTAAGATCCCCATCTCCTTTGGACTTTTGAGGAAATTTCTCCCCAAGTTTTATACCCTTCTCTAGTGAATTCTTGAGGTGCATTCAGTCCTGCCTTCAAAGGGATGGATGCACCTACATCTTCCAAGTCTTGATTCTACCACCGAGAATATATCCAGATTTCTAATCTATGCCCTAATGATTATCCTCCACATTGCTCCTAACCACTGCTCAACAAGAACTTCTTTCCTGGAATGAATATGATAATATCTAGAATGTAATTTGTTCACAAAAAAAATAGGATAATGTCCATTTAGAGCACTTTGCTCAGCAACTGACAAGTAAGAAGACCTCCCTGCACTATCAGTTTCTTCCGTTCTCTGATTTTCCTTTCAAGTCCAGACTTTACAAATAAATGTCTAGAGCTATTTCTTCAATTTTTTTCATCAGCAGTTTTCAATCTGCTTCAATATCCCATGCTTTACAAAAATATCTTTATCTAAAATCACTGGTGACCTGACTATTCTCAGCCCATCTGTTCTGAGTCTTCTCTCCCTGGGCTTTCATATGCAGTTCCGACTCAATCATTGTGTTTTGTTTTGTTTTTCCCTGAATAGCTCTTCTTTGGTTTCCATTACTCTGTTTTCCTTTTCCTACTCCATATTCTCTTCCTGTTCTTACTGTGTCTTGAGAATTCATTGGCTAGTTAAATATGATTTTTGAACAGTGTTTTGAGGCTGATAGGAGAAGGAAATGGCAACCCACTCCAGTATTCTTGCCTGGAGAATCCCATGGATGGAGGATCCTGGTGGGCTATAGACCATGGGATGGCAAAGAGTCGGACATGATTGAGCAACTAACACACACTTGAGGCTGATAAAGAAATAACTATGAAACTATGCAATTTCATTGAATTACTTCATTTCTGTACCTTACCTTTATGTGTCTGTAAAATCCAGTGTTATTCAGATCTAAAATTCTTCCAGTGGAAATAGGAAACTGTTGCAAACAAAATTGTGTTTGGTTTTCATCCAAAATTCATCATTCCAATGTCATGTTATTTATTTAAAGAGATGGATCATGTCCTAGGAAATCTGACCAACACTGTAAGGAATGTATAAAACGTAAAAACTATTGATACAGTGGGGGAATTAGACACAGATTTGTCCTCAGAATATCACTTTCCTATAAGAATCCTCCAAGTGGCTCTTTTGAACTTCGCTTGAACATCATAACATCAACTTAAATCTTTCCTTCTAGCTTTGACTAATCTCAAATTACTCTTTTTAATTAGTGTTATCAGCATTACTCTCCTTTAGTCAAAATGAAATACTAGTTTATTAATTCTAGACATAGTCATAAACACTAATGAACTCAATTTTCTTTTAAATATTTTTACTCAAAATCTTAAATGTACAAGTCTTCATAGAGATACAATTATTGGTTGACTCAAGACATATTAATAACACCTGTATGAGTAGTTCTAAGCTTTAGCATACACATAAAATTTCTGGAGAGTTTGTTAAAAATGCTAATCCCATGTTCTTCAGGTGTGAAGCTCCCAAATATAGTTATATAGTCAAACACCGTAGAATCTCCTTTTGCTTTGCACTACATTCTAATTATCATAAAGATGAACCAATTATATTACATGAAACTTGGGAGAAGTGTAGTTAACAATACATGAAACAACTCTAACACTAAGTGATAAAGGAGAGGGTTAGGAAAAGTGTAATGGGAGTACAAGGTTAAAATTCACTTAGGAAGGAAAAGGTTATACCAAGTGAGAGAAACTTAGAGGAGGACTTGGAAAATTTCTGAGCTAGATTCTGAGTTTGGATCAATCTACAGAGTAGCACATAGTCTGAGAACCACAAGAGAAGTACACAAAGAGGATAGTTCACTGTGGCTGGGCTAACTCTAACATCTCATAGCTCCTTTTTACTGTCTGCCCCCTCCCTGCACCAATGAAAAGGTCACTGATCATTATCTCCATTGTGATAGGTTTAATTACTATTTTCTATTTAATCTTCCCCATGAGTTTTTGAGATATCACTGTCATCCCCATTTTATAGGTGAGGAAGTTAGAGTTCAGAGTGTTTAAGTAGCCATGATTCAAATTGTGATCTCAAATTTTCACATATAATGTGAATGGCATTATTTTATGTTATAGTCATGTGTGTTTTAGGCGCTGAGTCATATTCAACTCTTGTGACCCCATGGACTGTAGCCTGCCAGACTCCTCTGTCCATGGGATTCTCAAGGCAAGAGTAGTGGAGTGGGTTGCCATTTCCTTATCCAGGTTTATAGTCATATAATAAGCAAATAAATACACACCCCCCAGACATATATATTTACCTATATATCTTCTTCAGTTCCTTATTGCCTACCACTTAGTCCAAACCCTCATGTCTTTATCTTGTTTTCTACAGTTTTCTTCACTTCTGTTGATAGAATTTTAGATCTGGATAATACTAGAGTAAACCACTTTTTAGATACATGCAGCTGTGTTCTCATTTTCCTTATTTCTTAAGACAGTAGATGCATTTGACCATTTCCTCCTTTCTGCAGCACTATTTCCTTCACTTCCACACCACAGCACTCATCTAGGTTGACGTTTTACTTCAACTCTTACTTCAGTCTCCATTTCCAGCTTTTCCTCTGTACCACATCATTTAATCCCAGAATTACTCGGAGCGCTAAACTCTTCCTCTACTTGAAGTTCTTGAAGTCACTCCTGTGGCTTTAACCATCATGCATACATCATGATATTTTTTCCAAAGAAATTTCAAGTTATATTCAACTTCTTGTTCCACTTGAATGCTCTGTCAGCAACACAAATTATACGGTATTAAAAACTATCATTTATTTTCCAAATACTCCGACTTCCTGATACCTTTCTCAGGAAATAAAATTGCATTTCAGCTCACTTTTCTTAGTGTGAACCTGGATGACCATTCTTCAGACTTTCTGGTTCATTTTCTCATTCACTTAATCACTGTGTTCTGTTCATCCTAAGTGCTGTGCTGTGCTTAGTCGCTCAGTCGTGTCCGACTCTTTGCGACTCCATGGACTGTAACCTGTCAGGCTTCTCTGTCCATGGGATTCTCCAGGCAAGAATACTGGAGTGGGTTGCCATGCCCTCCTCCAGGGGATCTTCCCAACCCAAGACTCCCACATTTCAGGCAGATTCTTTATAGTCTGAACCACCAGGGAAGCCCTATTCATCCCAAGCAATTTCACTAATCATGTCCTGTCAACCTCAACCTCCCACAGCAGAATAAAAGTTTGAACATGGTGAGACCTTTAAATGAAATTGGCCTAAGCTGCTGAATTCCTATCTGATTGCTACCTAAGCTCTCTCCTCATCTTGAGGCAATTCTCCACTCACTTTTCACGGGCTTCCCTGCTGGCTGGACTGCTTTTCATATCATTCAACAAGTCATTGTTTTCCAGTCTCTCATCATGGTCTGTTTTCTCTGGTTATAACCCATCACCCTCCTATTCCAAGCCATCCCCTGCACATTCACCCTCATCCCAAGTGAACCCTCAAAACAGGAAGTCCAGTTAAAATATTTTGAATTTCAGATAGACAATAATTTTTTAATAAAATGTCATTTATATTGCATGAAGCATTGATATTAAGCAATTCTTCATTAATATATGAAATGCAAATTTAAGTTTAACAGTATCATTTACTTGTCCTCTTAAATCTGGTAATCCCGCTTCACAACGAGTCTCATTTCCTTTCTCTAATGTGCACCCAATGAAGAAAAGACGGTGTGTGACTTAGTTAATGCTGCTGTTTCATTGCTACCAATTCTGTACACAAACAGTAAGCACTTAATATACCTTGGCTAAATTCATTACATACATGCTGTTCAAAGTCTCTGAAAGTTAGTATTAATTTGCCTCTATACATTGGCCCATTTCTAGTATTATCTTTTTGCTATTCACCTTAGGCATTTTTAGATGTGTTCATTCAAACCTATGAACTTTACTCCCACTGCTGCTTCTTAAAAATGCCTACACCATTACAAATTTAAAACATAAGCTTCTGCTAAAGCCATATATGAGACCCATCTGTTCCATGATACCTTTCTATAAGTACTTCTGGTCATCTCTAAGTTCAGTTATTATGCTCAAACTCAACACACTCAAAATTCAAAGGAAAAAAAAATAGTTTTAAAGAAAAACATCTGGAAGTGTATGAGTAAGAAACTGAAAAACACATTCTTCTTTTTAAGTTACTGTCAAGGTAACTGTTGTCCTTTGTGTAGTTTGCATTTATCTGCAACAGGTTCAGTTTGGTCCTGAGATGTCCTGTGTGTCTGTGTGTGTTTGTGTGTGTGTGTGTGTGTGTCTGTTGTTTTGGGAGAGAAAACGAACTGATAATAGAAAATACTGGCTCTCTGTTCGACATTTTCTGGAATACCAAAACATCATATAGTCAGAGTAGAACTTCATGTTTTATTTGCTAATCACATAAAGGTCTGTACAATTGAATGCTGAAAATTTTATTGCAATAAAAATGAACTCATGATCAAAATAATCTGTGCTTATTAGGGTTTTGACTTTATATCTAAGATATTCCCAACTTGAAACAGAGCTTGTAAGAAGAAAAAAAAAAACAGTCCTTATCTCTTATTAGGCATCTTCCATACCCTAGTTAATGAAAATTACAAATTGTGAGAGTACTTTGATTAGTTAAGTCTTAAAATTATTTACTCATGTATGTCAATTTTTTAGTAAGAAAACATATTTCTCCCTTTTAAAATGCATGAGACAAGTGCTCGAGCCTGGTGCACTGGGAAGACCCAGAGGAATCGGGTGGAGAGGGAGGTGGGAGGGGGGATCGGGATGGGGAATACGTGTAAATCTATTGCTGATTCATGTCAATGTATGACAAAACCCACTGAAAAAATAAACAAATAAATAAATTAAAAAAAAAATAAAATAAAATACATTTGAAACAGTAATTATCAATATTGGTAATATTCTTTATTATTGTCATTTTTTTTCCCATTTGCCAACCCCACAATTCTAAAGCATTAATCATTAAATAACTCAGACATTTTAATGAAGATTTAATGTGCCATGTCGAGGTTACGCCACTCCTGTTACTAGAACCTTTATTGCTGCAACTATTCAGGTCCTGCCTTGCTGTCATTATTTGGGCTTTATCAGCAATTAAAGACAGATTCCTGAGGAAGTTACTCTTAAATCTACATTTTTTTGATATCAGTAAAGTTTACATAAAGTGAAGAACACCACTTCATTTGAGATGGACTTTGTAATAGTTTAGGAGTCCAAAGAATAATGCTCACTTTCCCTAAGATGCACAAAATTATGCATCCAGAGGAGGGCCACAGAAGTTTGATCAAGAGGAGGGCCACAGAGGGAACGACAAGATACAAATAGTCCAGAGAGAATACAGCCAGCATTTCTTTAACTTGGGCTATTTTTGTCCTGGGTTTGTCCTCTGTTATATAATAAGTTTAACAAATTTTACACCAAGGAACAAGAAAATTTCAGTATTGTAACAATAAACTTTATGTCATTCTGTATTTAATACCTCTCCCTAGATTTTTGTTTAATTTTTTAATTTATATTTCAAACAGCTAAGCTAATTCTAAATTACTTGTACTGTTTTGTACAGAAATGGTTTTGCTTAGCTTAATGTTAATGTTTTCAAAATCATTTTTGGGGGCGATTCCTATGCTTTCAATATGGTGTTCTGATCACTGCAATTCATAATCTCATACCTCTCTTTTTGAAAGTTTTTCTGAAATATTTCCCTAATATCTTTGCTACAAAAAGCATTTGCTCTATATGTTGAATTTTGTCTATAAATAAAGTATAACTATACAAAGCAAGGGCTTCCCAGGTGGTGCTAGTGGTAAAGAACCTGCCTGCCAATGCAAGATTCGTAAGAGATACAGGTTCAGTCCCTGGGTCAGGAAGATCCCCTGGTGAAGGGCATGAAAACCCACTCTAGTTTTCTTGCCTAGATAATCCCATGAACAGAGGAGCCTGGAGGGCTACAATCCATAAGGTTGCAAAGAGTCAGACACAACTGATAAGATTTAGCACATAACCCACACACATACAAAGCAAACATATAATTCTTATTCTTTGCTACCTTTAAATATCAGAATAGAATGAGCCTGCACTCTGGCATTTGTCATGATAGACTGATGGCCTCAATATTCCATTGTGGGCAGGACCTTGAATAACAGTCCTGGCCTTTGACCAATGTCAGGATCTTACATTTATTAGATTGGTGACATCACTTAATCATTTGATTACACATAGTACAATCCCCAGACACCATTTACTACTTAAATACTCTTTGAGAATTATACCTTTATATTCAATAATATTATAACCCTTCATAGAGATAGTATCTGGGATGCAACATATTATTACAGATTTCAGATTTATGAAATTAAATATATATTGAAACACTTCAATTTTGAAACCTTAAGTTAAAGATCTAACTGAATGAAGTCCTCTATAATTTAGAGGACTGTATTGCTATAATGTAGCAATATAATTGCTACAGTCATATGTTTCCTCAGAACACTACTGTTTCATTTTCTCCCACTTATCTCCAAAATCTTATTATAAGGTTAAATATTACATAATTACTTGTGCTAGCATAATATAATCAATTTGGCAATGTTTTAATTCTCATAAAATCAATAATGAATATTTGACTGTGTCATCCAGTTCTGACCAGAATTTGGAAGAAAGCTCTTTTTCTTTTATTATCCACTTTCATTTTCTTCTATTAAGATCTTCTACTAAGATTATACTAAGATTGAAAAGATTAGAATGTTGTTTTCTTAATTAGTCAGTTGTGCCAATTATCTGCAATTCTCTTACCTACCTAATTAGAGTAGCAATTAATGATTATACTTTGAATTATATGGCAGTTTATGTGGATATATTCCTTAGGAACAAACTTGTCTGTAAGTTGTTTTGTGTGTATTAGGCCATCTATAAATACAAGTTGAGGGGGTAAGATTTTATGGATTATTTTATGGATCACATTTTACTATTTAAATAATCTACGAATGTGTGGTTCAAATGGACTTAGGAATCATCTGGTTCAAGAACCTTATATATTATTTCACTAAATATTTGTTTCAGAACTTAGTTCTGTAAATGAGAAAATGAGCTCTGAGACAAAAAGTGATTGGTTGTCCAAGGCTGATGAATAAGTCAGCCACAGAGCCACAGAGGAAACTAATATATATTGAGCAATCTCTATGTACCAGAACTTGTGCACAATGGCTAATATCCAAACTATTCTTTACTCTTTCTCACAAATCTGTGAAAAATTAAGATTACCCCCATTTTGAAATTATAGAGACTAATACCGAGCACATGAAGTATCTGAATCAAGCCTGCCTCGATGGTATAAAATGGAAATTGGTTTTCATTTCTATATGAAAGCAAAGCCCTTGATCATACACAATGTGATAAAATTCATAGGTGATATACCTTAAAGGAAGATGGCTAGGAAATAAAAAGAACAGTAGGGAAGAAAAATCACATGGGTGTGCTTTAGTCTTAACTCATCTTCTTGTCTAGTACCTAAGGAACTTGCCAGTACAGAAGAGCCAAGGAAGATCATTTCATCCTCCTCCACTTCCTCCTATCATTACTGCTGCTATTACTACTACTACCACTGTGATTATTGAAACAATGCTATAATAGCTTAAAAGTTTTGAGCACAGTGATTTCCAGGCAGGCTTCTAAGTTCTTTTCACTTAAGACTTACAAACATCATATGAGGCAGAAAGTGTTGTTATCCCTTTTTTATATGAGACCAGCACATAGAGGCTAAATGGATTGCCTGAGGATATGGTGGATAGATGTTACAGTCACATGGCAAATTGTGGTAGAATGCCGAGAGAGCCTGCAGTAGAAATGACCACAGTGTAAAACCAAAATTGTCCTCATGCATCATGTATGCAGAGAAACATAGAATCACTTCCTTGGATTAAACTGCACTTCTGCTGCTCATTAAGGCCAGGCTGCTGCTGCTGCTGCTAAGTCGCTTCAGTCGTGTCTGACTCTGTGTGACCCCATAGACAGCAGCCCACCAGGCTCCCCCGTCCCTGGGATTCTCCAGGCAAGAACACGGGAGTAGGTTGCATTAAGGTCATGGATTTGATCAAATTTTATTTGAATTTTTTAAGGATTTTCTGAATTTTCTGTGAACTGGAGATAATACTGATTTCATATGATTATGTTTAATATTAAATTAAATATTAAGCATTTCAATCATAATTTGTCCATGGTGCATATTAAAAAACACACAAAATTTATGAGAATATGGAGATTAGTAATACAGTTAACTAGGGGCTTGTGTGTGTGTGCGTGCATGTGCATAAAGTTCTTAGTTTACCCATATGAGAAATTGACACTTCTAAAAACACTTTGGAGTGATATTTCATTATATTCCTCACCTCACACTTTAGAGAGGTATACAGGATGTGAGTAAGGAAATAGAATACAAATGAATAGCAAATGTTAAAGTAGTATATTATTATTGCTATAAAAATTGTCAGGAAAAATATATATGCTGGGGACTACAGGGCTTGCCACCCAAACTACTGCCTTTAAGATGAGCTATGTCATTTCAGAGTACAGTTCAAAGACAAGATTACAAACACAAATGAACAGTTTTCCTATCACGAAACCAGCCTCTTTGGAACTGTAAAATTATTCATGAGAAAATTTTAAATCCTTTTAGATATACTTCCAAAAACTTCATGCCATTTCAAAAAAGTTATAAAAAAAAGTGAACCAAAAGCCACTTCCTAGCCTTCCTTGTTTATTAAATATTTTTACTTGAAGTGCCTTGCATAGAATAACCAGATTTATAGCAATTTATAAGTCAATTCATTGTAACAGCCAGGAAACCAAGATGATTAATGTGTATCTCTTAATATATTCAAAGTATTGTGTCTACATGCAAAATATTCTCTCTCAATTCTGTTTAATATATGCCACAACACCTTGCCAAGTACAAAGATTGAATCCTAATAAAGTATAGAATTTATCAGAGTAATATAAGGCAGCATAGCTTTTTATAACAAGGACCTTCAAGGAACATGAACTTTAACTATGAAATATTGTTTCTTACATTCAAACATATGTCACAAAAGCTTGTGGAACAATGTGATATCTTCTTATTAAGTGTGATTTTTCAGAACGGAAGTCTAATTTTCTTCACAGAGTTTATGTACAGTTGCTTTATTTTCTTATAGTCTTCACAGTTTCAATAAAATATTTTAAAAGCTCTTAAATCTGAAAAAAAAAGGGGGGGCAGAGGGTGTGGAGAAATAAAGACAAACTTAATGAGACCCATCCAGTACAGAAAGTAAGTTTTGATTCATGTTTATGTATGTCTCAATTTCTTCATGAAGCTGCAGTGAAAAAAAATTATAATAGGTTTTATAAATAAATTGCTATTGTGGAGCAAATCAATAATATATTAATGCATTAATTATGTATGGATTTTTAAAAAATGCATGGCACGCTTTCCTATTATTGATATCCAGTACTATTATTTTTCCATAGCACTCACAAAAGACTGATTTGTTGTAGCTAAGTTTGGGGAAGAAAACTAAAGGACTAATTGAATACTTGTGGGAAAAAAAGTAAATGTTCAGATTTGGAGAGACTGCCCCTTCTCCCCTAAGCTCTTCTGAAAATATGTCATAATTCATTACTCATTTTGTTTCTGAGGATGTAAAGTCAGATTTTAGTCCAATTAAGGAATAGAAATGTACGGTTGTTATAAAACTTTGATAAGGAGATTCTGTTTGAGTAAAGTTAATTTTTATTTAATAGAAAGGTCAGTTGCTGCCCTAGGCAATGGATGGGAATACTGACCTGGAAAGGGCATGAGAGAATGTTTTGGGATGATGGAATTATTCTATAACTTGATTAGAGTGGAGAGTAAACACATTTTATATATATGCATATATACATATATATGTATGCATATACACACATGTATATGTGCATGCATGCACATATGTGTATGCATGTATATGTATATGTGTGTGTCAAAACTCATCAAAATAGACACATAGAATGCATACATTTTGTTACATGTAAATTATATATCAAAATGGTGGTTAAAAAAAAAAAAAAAACTCCACAAAGAATTGAATGTATAGTGTCTGCCAAACCAGCATGTAATTCCTTAGTTCTAAATTTAGATACAGTTTGAAAAATAACCTAATAGAAACAATTGCCTTTCTGTAGCTTGGAGTATTGTGAAATATGTGCCTCTCTCTTTTACGGTAGCATTACTTTGGTGATAATCTGAATCTGTCTCAGGCAGACTTTATTTAGTTCTTTGGTGCTCACATGGGCAGAACACTCTACTAAGTATGGGGAGAGGGCATAAAAGAAATAAAACCCAAGGTACTTGCCTTCAAAGATTTGACAATTTAGTGGAAGATTAAAAAGATTTAACAACCTTTTAAAAGCAGGAAATAAATGAGAGCAAATTAACATAGCACAGCGACTGTGCAGGTTCTGAAGTGAAGTAAACAAAAAAGCAATCAGAGTGAGTCGCAGTTGATCAGAAGAGTTGCCACAGTGATTTGTATTTTCAGCCAGGTTGTAACGGGGATGAGAGACAGTTTGAGGGAGAAAATGATGGAGGCTGTTTTTGGACAGATGGGCACATTGAAAAGCAGTTTCTAGTGTAGTTAAGAGCTGTCCATGCTGTATTCAGTTGTCTCCTTTGAGGACTATCACCTAGATGTCTCTAACCCCATCAAGATTCCATCCACAACAGTAGGAACAAAGGAGGTTTTTATGGGCCCCAGGGGATTCTGAATCCTCTTGCTGCTCTGAAGTAGAACATTTATATTATTCTTTTTTTTGTTACAGCTGAGTAAAAAAGACATTTTACAAAACATATTAGTTTATAAAAATCTATTGGAAATAAAACTGCAATAACAATTTCTAAAATATCTTAAAACCTTTTCTGAGTAGAGGATGACTTTAATCATAGGACAATTTACTGATATAATGCATTGGATAATACACTGTACCTTGTCTCTTTCCTTACCCAATCTGGCAACTCCCTAGTCTGAATTATTTTCAGATTTTTCCAGTGCTTCAGATAAGTGCACTAGGATGCACAGTGCTTCTGAATACTGAATTCAGTCCCCCCACTGTTTATAATTTTCAGGTTCTTCTGCAGTACCCAACCTCTTCCCAGTGTTGCTTTTTTCATCAGCCTGTCATTTATTTAGATCTCGTTGAGTACAAGGAATAGAGAGCTACTCAAACTTTCCAGACAGAGGGGTGTTCATTGCAGCAAAGTGCCATAGTACAAATGGCGTGTTTTAGCTATTTAGCACACATGAGATATGTATTTGGGTACATACAAATATTATATTATGGCTTCCCAGGTGGCTGAGTGGTTAAAAAAATCTACCTGCCAATTCAGGAGATGCACGTTCGATCCTTGGGTCAGGAAGATCCCCTGGAGAAGGAAATGGCAACCAACTCCAGTATTCTTGCCTGGAAAATCCCATGGACAAAGGAACCTGTCAGGCTACATTCCATGCAGTCATAAAGAGTCAGACACAACTGAGCAACTAAGAACACACACACACAAATATTATTAATATATTATAAATATATGTTGGTAATATTATACCAGTGATGTGTAACCAGGATAATGATTCTGTTTCTCAGACAAATGATGTGCTAGAGGGAACTCAAAAAGTTGTATTTGTATTAGATATCTGAGAATCAGCAAGATAGAAATCATCCTTGAGTTTATGAAATGCCCCATATAAGAAGGAAGATAGACAGTGAGGAAAGCATTATCCAGAAATAATGTATAAAAGTGTACAGCAGCAAGTCCTAAAGAGTGTGGGGAAGTTTCTTGGAGGGAAATTAAGTTTAAGTAGTGGGCCAAGAATGAGTGAAAGTTAATTTAAAAGTGAATGAAGATTATTTTAATGGTGCTATAACAATTAGCTCCACCAAACAGCTTTTTTTATTTTTTTTCTTTTTTGCTGAACTGTTTCACAGGAGCAATGGAAAATCTCCAAATATTCAATATAAAGGTTGACACCAGAGACTTCAGCTCCATTGTTATGAAATTTAATAGTACTTTTATAAGAATTCTTGAGGTTTAATATGGTAAACTCACTGATTCATTCATTCACTATGAGGTCATTAAGCATCTCCTATGTTTCTGACATTATTGCAGGTGAGATAAAGCAAGAGTGAACAGCTAAGGGTACCTGATATGCTAGCTTGCCAGGGACTGCCCAGTTATAGCACTGAAACTCCCACGTTTTGAGAAAATCCTAGTTTCACACAAATGAGAAGATTTGATCACCCTCAGAGAGAATACACAGTTTCTTCTGCCTTCATAAAACTTAAATTCCAGATGAACATACAGATTATAAACACATGGTTCAATATGGTGCTGCATGTTTGCATTCACACTCAGTCATGTTCAACTCTTTGTTACCCCATGGACTGTAGCCTATCAGGCAGCTCTGTTGATGGATCTTCCAGGTAAGAATAATAGAGTGGGTTGCCATTTCCTTCTCTAGGGGATCTTCCCCAATCAGGGATCAAACCCATATTGCCTGCATTGGCAGGCAGATTCTTTACAAACTGAGCAACTCAGGAAGCCCTCTATATGAGTGAGGTGATAATAAATGCAATGTAGAAAATACAGCATGGTGATGGAAAAGAGAAAAGCAGGGGCTGGAATATTGACATTATTCAAAGAAGACCTCTCTAAGAAAGTGATATTTAAGCAGACACTCAAATAAACAAGGATAGAGTTGACAAGGGCAAAGAATGTTCAAATTACTGCACAGTTGCATCTCACACACTAGCAAAGTAAACCTCAAAATCCTCCAAGCTAAGGAATCAACCTGCCTGACATCAGACTATACTGTAAAGCTACATTCATCAAGACAGTATGGTACTGACATAAAGACATATATATCAATGAAACAAAATAGAAAGCCCAGCGATAAATCCACACACCTATGGACACATTATCTTTGACAAAGAAGGGAAGAATATACAGTGGGGAAAAGACAATCTCTTTAACAAATGATGCTGGGAAAAGTGGTCAATCACCTATAAAAGAATGAAACTAGAACACTTTCTAACACCACACACAAAAATAAACTCAAAATGGATTAAAGACCTAAATGTAAGACCAGAGACTGTAAAACTCCTAGAGGAAAACATAGGCAAAACACTCTCTGACATAAATCAGCAGGATCCTCTATGACCCACCTCCCAGAGTAATGGAAATAAAAGTAAAAATAAACAAATGGGACCTAATTAAACTTAAAAACTTTTGCATAATGAAGGAAACTATAAACAAGGTGAAAAGACAGCCTTCAGAATGGGAGAAAATAATAGCAAATGAAGCAACTGACAAAGAATTAATCTCAAAAATATACAAGCAGCTGATGCATTTGAATCTAATGAGGTGGTTGAAACTGGAGCCTATTATACAGAGTGAAGTAAGTTAGAAAGAAAAATACCAATAGTATGTTAATGCATATATATGGAATTTAGAGAGATGGTAACAATGACCCTATATGCGAGACAACAAAAGAGACACAGATGTAAAGAAAAGACGGTTGGACTCTGTGGGAGAAGGTGAGGGTGGGATGATTTGAGAGGATAGCATTGAAACATGTATATTACCATATGTGAAATAGATCACCAGTCCAAGTACGATGCATGAAACAGGGTGCTCCAAACCGGTGCCCTGGGACAACCCTGAGGGATGGGGTGGGGAGGGAGGTGGGAGAGGGGTTCAGGATGGGGGACACATGTACACCTATATCTGATTCAAGTCAATGTATGGCAAAAACCACTACAATATTGTAAAGTAATTAGACTCCATAAATTAATTTTTAAAAAAAGATCATGTTACCAGTGTCAACTACAAATGGGCACTTAGCAGGAGGATTGCCAATGCCTAAACAGAAAAGACTTTGCCATCTGCCTTTACAGAGATTGACACCCCTGCTGCTATAGCTGTTGACCCTCAACAAACCCTGAGGGAGCTCAGAGTGGAGTGAGGCACTTTGTGCTCCAGGGAGTCTGGTGGGACAGGTCTTTAGATAGTTGGATGTTTTTAGGAAAGGATTTTGTGATCTCAATCTCCTCATATCTAGAGAAGCACTAAATCCCTTCATGGTGACATCAGATCCTCATGACTAACAAAAGCCTTTTGTAAAATGAATGTTTCATGGCATTGAACTCCCCCTTCACCAAAACCTTATATGTTGACCTTTCCCCCACTGTTACTTTGGAGCAGTCTCTCAGAGCTATCCAAGATGTTGCCTCCTGGACTGCAGTCCTCATTTTACCCCAAATAACTTAACTTAAAAAAAAAAAAAATCCTCCAAGCTAGGCATCAACAGTATGTGAAAAGAGAACTTTCAGATGTTCAAGCTGGATTTGAAAGGCAGAGGAACCAGAATTCAAATTGCCAACATCCATTGGCTCATAGAAAAAGCAAGAGAATTCCAGAAAAACATGTACTTCTGCTTCATTGACTATGCTAAAGCCTTTGACTACATGGATCACAACAAACTGTAGAAAATTCTTCAAGAGATGGGAATACCAGACCACCTTACCTGCCTCCTGAGAAATCTGTATGCAGCTTAAGAAGCAACAGTTAGAACCAGACATGGAACAATGGCCTGGTTTCAAATAGTAAAAGGAGAACATCAAGGCTGTTTATTGTCACCCTGCCTATTTAACTTACATGCAGAATCAGTTCAGTTCAGTTCAGTTCAGTCGCTCTGTCATGTCCAACTCTTTGCGATCCCATGAATCACAGCACGCCAGGCGTCCCTGTCCATCACCAACTCCCGGAGTTTACTCAAACTCATGCCCATCGAGTCTGTGATGCCATCCAGCCATCTCATCCTCTGTCGTCCCCTTCTCCTCCTGCCCCCAATCCCTCCCAGCATCAGGGTCTTTTCCAATGAGTCAACTCTTCGCATGAGGTGGCCAAAGTATTGGAGTTTCAGCTTCATCATCAGTCCTTCCAATGAACACCCAGGACTGATCTCCTTTAGGATGAACTGGTTGGATTTTCCTTGCAGTCCAAGGGACTCTCAAGAGTCTTTTCCAACACCATAGTTCAAAAGCATCAATTTTTCAGTGCTCAGCTTTCTTCACAGTCCAACTCTCACATCCATACATGACCATTGGAAAAACCATAGCCTTAATTAGACAGACCTTTGTTGGCAAAGTAATGTCTCTGCTTTTTAATATGCTATCTAGGTTGGTCATAACTTTCCTTCCAAGGAGTAAGCATCTTTTAATTTCATGGCTGCAATCACCATCTTCAGTGATTTTGGAGCCCAAAAAAATAAAGTCTGACACTGTATCCACTGTCTCCCCATCTATTTCCCATGAGGTGATGGGACCAGATGCCATGATCTTAGTTTTCTGAATGTTAAGCTTTAAGCCAACTTTTTCACTCTGCTCTTTCACTTTCATCAAGAGGCTTTTCAGTTCCTCTTCATTTTCTGCCATAAGGGTGGTGTCATCTGCATATCTGAGGTTATTGATATTTCTCCTGGCAATCTTGATTCCAGCTTGTGCTTCTTCCAGCCCAGTGTTTCTCATGATTTACTCTGCATATAAGTTAAATAAGCAGGGTGACAATATACAGCCTTGATGTACTCCTTTTCCTATTTGGAACCAGTCTGTTGTTCCATGTCCAGTTCTAACTGTTGCTTCCTGACCAGCATACAGGTTTCTCAAGAGGCAGGTCAGGTGGCCTGGTATTCCCATCTCCTTCAGAATTTTCCACAGTTTATTGTGATCCACACAGTCGAAGGCTTTGGCATCGTCAATAAAACAGAAATAGATGTTTTTCTGGAACATGGAGATGTTTTTCTCTTGCTTTTTCGATGATCCAGTGGATGTTGGCAATTTGATCTCTGGTTCCTCTGCCTTTTCTAAAACCAGCTTGGACATCTGGAAGTTCACGGTTCATGAATTGCTGAAGCCTGGCTTGGAGAATTTTGAGCATTACTTTACTAGTGTGTGAGATGAGTGCAATTGTGCGGTAGTTTGAGCATTCTTTGGCATTGCCTTTCTTAGGGATTGGAATGAAAAGTGACCTTTTGCAGGTCTGGATGAAGCACAAGCTGGAATCAAGATAGCCAAGAGAAATATCAGTAACCTCAGACATGCAGATGACACCACCCTTATAGCAGAAAGCAAAGAGAACTAAAGAGTTTTTTGATGAAAGTCAAAGAGGAGAGTAAAAAGCTAGCCAGCTTTTTTCTAGGTTGGTCATTACTTTTCTTCCAAGGAATAAGAGTCTTTTAATTTCCAACCTAGCAAGTGTATTTTAATGACCAGTCTAGATAGCATATTAAAAAGTAGAGACATTACTTTGTTGACAAAGCTCCATCTAGTCAAAGCTATGGTATTTCCAGTAGGTATGTATGGATGTGAGAGTTGTACCATAAAGAAAGCTGAGCGCTGAATACTGATGCTTTTGAACTGTGGTGTTACAGAAGACTCTTAAGAGTCCCTTGGACTTCAAGGAGATCCAACCAATCAACTCTAAAGGAAATCATTCCTGAATAGTCACTGGAAGGACTGAAACTCCAATACTTTGACTACCTGATGCAAAGAACTGACTCATTTGAAAAGACCCTGATGATGGGCAAGTTTTAAGGCAGGAGGAGAGGGGGACGAGAGAAAATGAGATGGTTGGATGGCATCACCGACTCAGTAGACATGAGTTTGAGCAAGTTCCAGGAGTTGGTGATGGACAGAGAAGCCTGGTGTGCTGCAGTCCATAGGGTTGCAAAGAGTCAGACACGACCGAGTGACTGTACTGAACTGAGAGTTTTGGAAGAACCTGGGGAAGTTTTATAAAGAGAAAGAAACGGATAAGCTTTCTGAAGAAGCAGAAGACTTGGGAAGTCTTCTGAGATCAATACAATTGGACATAGATGGTGGCCACCCAGACTAGGCCTTGGTGAAAGAAAGTGAAATTGAAGACACTCAGTCGTGTCCAACTCTTTGCAACCCCATTTACTGTAGCCTACCAGGCTTCTCCATCCATGGGATTTTCCAGGCAAGAATACTGTAGTGGGTTGCCATTTCCTTCTCCAGGAAATCTTCCTGACCCAGGGATTGAACCCAGGTCTCCTGCATTTTGGGCAGACCCCTTACCATCTGAGCCACCAGGGAAATCCTGCTTTAGTAGGATGTTGATTTTATTCTCTGTGATTGGACACCATTGAAGGATTTGAATGAGGACTAATGACCTAATAATAGGCTGATTTAAAAACTAAATTTGTTCAAAGTAGTGCTTGAAAAAACACTGTTTTCTTATTTTAGCTCATCTTTATTTATATAAAATTCTCTGTTATGGCATTTTAATAATCTATGGTATTTTAACTGGAAAATCAGGTGTTAACAACTTCTATTTAAGGTTTCCAATCTCTCATTTTTAGCATAATAAAATAATTTCTTGTTTTTATTATTTTGATAAATACACCATGTAGATTGAAAATAACACTTATTCTAAAAACAAGCTCACATAAAAAAATCTGTGTGTGTTTATACACACTGAATATATTATAAAAAAGCAGGATTAAACAGTGCATAGTGATTACCTCAAGGAGAGGAAGTGACTAAATTAATAAGGATAAAAGTAATAATTTTAATACTGAAATAATATTTGACTTTATATAATTATAAATATATTTTTCTATTCTATATCTTATTGTAATATATTCATATTTGTATTTTTATATAGAACCCTTTAAATGTGTTTCCATCCTTGTCTTCATTCTCCTTTCTTACATGGTAATATGTACACAAGACACAATCAATAAAGTGATAACAAAACAAACAAACAAAAAGAACTACAGCTCTCCAAGACTAAAATCACCTAATAAAAATCAATCTTTTCAAAATTACCCATACAAATACATACATTTTATATAATTTAAAATCTAACTTGATATTATGCATTTTTACTTAATACTATAGTTTATGCATTTTTAAAATTTTATATATGATTTTTAAAATATGTGTTATTTGTGTGAACAACATTGAACATATTAATTTTGTTAGGGGAGTTTGCTTTGGATATTGTTATTTGAATATTGATTTACAATTATAAATATTATTTTTCAATAATTAAAAGACCTTTGAGCATTGTCTATTCTCTCTTGATCATAAATAATTCAATGTCAATTTTATGTTTCATTTATAATTACCATCTTTCATTTATCTTTGTTGGTTGTGTCTGAACCAGTATCTGCATTGCCTGGCTGGAAAGGTGTCTTCCATATACCTGCTAAATGAAAGAATCAATGAATGAAGATAGTGTACTTATCTGTATTTTTCTATGAAATGCCATTGGATTATCTCTTGAAAACTAAATGGAATTTCTTATATTGCTGGCATTTTCACCCAAGAATTTAACCTTATGGAGCATTACTTTAAAAGTACTGTAATATATACTTACTTGGAAGCTTATATAAACAAAAATATCAATATGTGATTTTATTATTGCATTGATGATGATGATGACTTGCACATTCTTTCTATCTGAGAATCTTAAAAATATATTTATTATACAATATCACTAATCTTTGAGATAGAAAAGGATAATTTAATAAAATATTTCTTAGAACCTCTTCTGTACATTTGATTTCCGTGCACAAAAAGAATACTTTTAATTTGCCACCCAAGGTATGTCTTTGATTGGACTGTAATTTGCATTCAGGAATTCCATTATAGATGTCTATGATAAACATGGCTGTTTCTAAAACGTTTGAAGGTTAGAGAAATAAGTTATATAAAGAAAGGCTTAAGAAAGTCTTCTAACATGGTTATTTTAAAACTGGAATGACTACAGGCTGAAGGTAAAACTCATTCAAATATATTGAACAATATTTTCTTCAGTGAAGTGAATAGCTTTGTCCTTTAGAAAATCAGAGGACAAAAAAATGAATTCAATTCCAGAATGATATACAATTTTTCCATTTATTCTGAGTTGTTTAATGTTTGAGTTTGTTGAGCCTCCAACCTTGAAAAACATGTAATGAGGAAAACTCCAAAAATATATTTTTTATCTCTGATGAATTATGTGTAAGCAAGAAATAGAATAAAATGGATTACAAGGTTCTTTTCCATTTTAAAATTTTGTTTCCTGTTCAAATTAAAAATGTCATAATTATAAACATCTCTTTTTTTTCTTCCTTTTTTAAAAAATGTATTTAATTGGAGGATAATTGCTTTACAGTGTTGTGTTGAGCTATGCCATACATCAACATGAATCAACCATAGGTATATATATGTATCCCTCCTTTTGAACTTAACTCCCATCTCCAACCTCATCTTACCTTCTAGGTTGTCACAGAACACTGGATTGAGCTTCCTGTGTCATATAGCAAAGTCTCACTGACTATCTGTTTCACATATATTAATGCATATGTTTCAATGCTGCTCTCTCAATTTCTCACACCCTCTCCTTCCCCCACTGTGTCCAGAATCTGTACTCTGTCTGCATCTCTATCACTGCCCTACAAATAGGTTCATCAGTACCATTTTTCTAGACTCCATATATATGCGTTAATACATGATATTTGCTTTTCTCTTTCTGACTTACTTCACTGTATGTAGCGGGCTCTAGGTTCATCCACCTCACTAGAACTGACCCAAATGGCCAAGTAATATGCCATTGTATATATGTACCACAACTTCTTTATCCATTCATTTGGGCATCTAGGTTGCTTCCTTGTCCTGTCTGTTGTAAATATTGCTGCAATAAACATTGGAGTGCATGTGTCTTTTCCAATTCTGGTTTCTTCAAGGTGTATGCCTAGTACTGGGATTGCTGGGTCATATTGTAGCTTTATTCCTAAATTTTTAAGAAACCTCCTTACTCTTTGCCATAGTGGCTATATCAATTTACATTCCCAGAAACAGTGCAAGAGGGTTCCCTTTTCTCCACATCCTCTCCAGCATTTATTGTTTGTAGATTTTTTGGTGATGCCCCATTCTGATGGATATAAGGTGATACTTGATTATAGTTTTGATTTGTATTTATCTAATAATAAGTGATGCTGAACATTTTTTCGTGTGTTTATTAGCCATTTGTATGTCTCCTTTGGAGAAATGTCTGTTTAGGTCTTCTGACCATTTTTGATTGGGTTGTTTGATTTTTTGTTACTGACCTGACTGAGCTCCTTGTATATTTTGGAGATTTATCCTTTGTCAGTTGCTTCATTTGCAATTATTTTCTCCCATTCTGAGGGCTGTCTTTTAATCTTATTTATAGTTTCTTAGAGCTCAATCCTGACTATTCATTGGAATGACTGATGCTGAAGCTGAAGCTCCAATATTTGGCCATCTGATGTGAAGAACTGACTCATTTGAAAAGACTCTGATTCTGGGAAAGATTGAGGGCTGGGGAAGAAGGGGATGACAGAGGATAAGATGGTTGGATGGCATCACTGACTGAATAGACATGAGTTTGACTTGACTCCAGGAGTTGGTGTTGGACAGGGAAGCCTGGTGTGCTGCAGTCTATGGTGTCACAAAGAGTCCAACATGACTTAGCAACTGAAATGAACTGAACTGATAGTTTCCTATGCTGTGCAAAATCTTTTAAATTTAATTAGAACCCTTTTGTTTATTTTTGGGTTTATTTCCATTACCCTAGATAGTGGGTCATAGAGGATCTTGCTCTGAGTTATGTCAAAGAGCATTCTGTGTATGTTTTCCTCTAAGGGTTTCTGGTCTTACATTTAGGTCTTTAATATATTTTGAGTTTATCTTTGTGTATGCTGTTAAGAATTGTTCTAATTTCATTCTTTTATGCATAACTGTCTAGTTTTCCCAGCACCACTTACTGAAAAGACTATCTTTTCTCCATTGTATATTCTTGCCTCCATTGTCAAAGACAAGGTGCCAATAAATGCATGGGTTTTTCTCTGGGATTTCCATTTTGTTCTATTGGTCCATATTTCTGTTTCTTTGCCAGTTCCATACTGTCTTGATGGCTGTAGCTTTATACTATAGTTTGAAGTCAGGAAGGTTGATTCCTCCAGCTCCTTTCTTCTTTCTCAAGATTGTTTTGGCCATTCAGCTTCTTTTGTGATTCCATATGAACTGTGAAATTTTTTATTCTAGTTCTGTGAAAAATGCCATTGGTAACTTGATAGGGATTGCATTGAATCTGTAGATTTCTTTGGGTAGTATAGTCATTTTCATAATTTTAATTATTCAAACCCAGGAATATGGTGTATCTCTCCATCTGATAAGTTGTTTCTTTACTAGAGATTTTATAATACTGTTTTACTATTTTTCTAAAATGTAACAAATGCCAAATCAAATCCCTATGTATACACAATAGCAGAACATGTTAGTAGACATTTATATTTATTTGTAATCCTGAATTATTATAAGAAATGCTTTTTTGGATAACAGTACTTTTCAGTACACATTTATAAACATATACACTAATACACAAACATTTTAAGTATTATATGGTTTTCATTGTGTTTGTATATTGTCTGACTTCACCTAAGCAGAAAGGACCTCCAGGAGTCAATAATAAGAAATAAATATCTGTTTTAATACCATAAGAAAACCACATGGTATAAAGAAATTTTGTTTCTCCTTTTAATGTATACAGTAAAACTTTACCTTATAAGTGCATCATCCCCAATAATGTAGGTACTTTGAGGATTTCTATAAAATTAGTGATTTCATTGACTGAACACTTCAATGTGATATCTTTGAATTTTTTTTTTCCATGAACCAATGTAATTGCTAGGATAAGTGGAAGGTTTAACAGTTCTTTTCTTAATTCTATTAAATTGAAAGTTGGAAGGCTTTGTATGGTTATTCAGCACACAATGACATTTTTTTTTAATTACATTGTCATCAAATTCCTCCTATGAACTAATTAGGCTCACATTACTCTTGCATTCAAAAATAACTGTTTGATAAAAGAGTATAGAATTCTACATTTTAGCCAGAATGTTCTGAACATTTGGACTCTTTTTTGTAGGGATAAATGTCCTTTTCAATATAAGGATAGTAAAAGTACATCTTAATAGAGACACACGTACACATTCACAGAGACAGAGAGATGAGAGACAGAACATGAAAGGAAGTAAGCTGTTTCTGTTTGCAGCAGATATGGTATGATATGTTAAAAAATAAAAAAATAAAAACTAAAAATTCCATCACAAAAGGTAAAAAATTCAGTAAAGTTTGCAGGATATAAAATCAGAAGTCAGTTGTATTTATTACTACTATACAAACAATAAACAATCAGAGAATTTTTTTTAATTCTTATTTACAATTGCATTGAATGGAATAAATACCCAGGAATACATTTAATTGATGAAAAGACTTGTACATGGAAAACTATAACACAGTGATGAAAGAAACTGAGGAAAATGCAACTAAAAGATATTCTGTGCTCATGGACTGAATGAATTAATGTTGTTAAAATATGCATACTACCCAAAGGAATGCAATTCATTCAAAATCCCAGTGCATGCATGGTCAATTCATTTACAACAAAGGAGCCAAGAATATGCAATGGGGCATTTATTCTCTTTTCAGTAAATGGTGGTGAGGAAACTAGACAGACAAAAGAATGAATCTGGATCCTTATCTTACACACTCAAAAAAATCAACTCAAAATGGATTCAATGTCTTGAATTTAAGATCTGAAACTGTAAAACTTCAAGGAGAAATCATATTGGGTAAGCTCCCTGACACTGATCTTGACAGTAATGCGCTGAATGTGACATCAAAAAGGAAAAATAAACAAGTAGGACTATATCAAACTAAAAGTTTCAGCACAGCAAAGGGAATTGTCAACAAAATGACAAGGAAACCCATGGAATAGAAGAAAGTGTTTGTAACGCATATATATGATAAGGGGTTAATGTCCAGAAAAATAAATAACTCATATAACTCATAGCAATAAAAAGACAGTACAATTCAATATTTTTTCCACAGAAATATACAAATGACCAACAGGTACATGAAAAGCTGTGCAGAATCACTACTCAAGAAAATGAAAATCAAAACCAAAATGAGGCATCACCTCACAACTATTAGAATGGCTATTAGCCATAAGAGAGAACAAGTGTTAATGAGGAAGTAGAGAAAAGAACTCTTCTGCATTCATGAGAGAAATATAGATGGGTGCAACTACTATGAAAATAGTATGGAGCTTCCTCAGACAATGAAAATAGGTCTACCATATGATCCAGCAATGCACCTTCTGTAACTGTTTCCCAAGAAAATGAAAACAGGTTCTTGTAGAGATACTTGTACTCTCATGCTAACTTCAATGTTATTCAAAATAGCCAAGATATGCCAACAAGCTTATCAACAGATAAATGTGTGCATCAACAGATAAATGAATAAAGATGCAGTGCATATATGTATATATATACTGTATAATGTATCCCATGAGATTATATACTATATAATATATATATATATATATATATATATATAATATATCCTGTGAGATAAGCTATGAGGAAGGACATCCTGCTGTTTATGACAATAAGAATAGAACTTAAGAGCATTGAAATATAAATAAGCTAAATAAGAGAAAGACAAATGCTGCAGGGTATCACTTATATATGGAATCTAAAAAAGTCAAATTTGTAGATACAGAAAGAATGGTTGTTACCAGGTGCTGGAGGGTGGGAGAAAAGAGAACTTTATCAAAGAATACAAACTTCCAGGTATAAGTTCTCAGCATCTGATAGTGATTACAGCTAATAACACTCTATTGTATACCTGAAAATACATATCATCTACTGCTCAGAGAATAGACCTTAAGTGTTCTCACCACATAAAGAACTGGTGATTACGGATAGAGGTGTTAGCTAACTCTATGGTGGTAATCATTTTGCATATATAAGTGTATCAAATCAACAAGTTTTATACCTTAAACTTATGGAATGTTATTTGTCAGTTGTATCTTTATAAACTGAAGAGAAAGAACTCTGTACTTTAAGTGGTTATGTTATGGGTTAAATGAGATAATGCATAAAAATATGCTTGATAAAATATATACTGATACAGATATTAAAGCTGTTAATATTATAATGGATCTCAACTTCCCATGATACTTTTATGGTTCTCTTTAAAAACAACATTTTGAATATTTTTCCTGAAAACAAAATACCCATTTTTATATATTTAGAAATAATCTGCTGAACTTGTTATTAAGAAACCTAACTTTATATCACTTTTTAAAAAATAAATGAATGATAAACTAGCTTCCAAAGAGGCTGAGAGTGGAAAACTGTGATTGTGGACATGATTGAAGTACACAAATTCTACTGTTTTCAGTTTCATTGACTATATGAGGAACAATGGGGGGACACTGGGTATAGGTCTTGGAAGCTTAAAGATAAATATACATTTCACTGAGAGAGCCAAAGGTCCTGTGAAAATGAAAACCAGAATGGAACAGGGTTTAAGCCCCTTATACAACAAGCATTTGGTTTTAGCAATATACAAAATATAAATACATAAAACCTGGAAGATATTTGATGAAAATTCATTTTAGAGTGATATTTATATTCAGTAATAGTATGGAAAATTCTTTTAGGAAGAAGGAATTATAAAAATTTAACTCATTAGACTCAAACTCAACATTTTAAGTCTGACCCAAATTTACCCGTTCAAGCCTGCCTCCTACCTCTGAATCCTAAACACATTGTGAGTGAAGAGTCTGTGTTTCTTTAACTATAAATTTATTTTTGCTACTTATTATATTCAGAAAGAAATGCCTTTTTAGTTCAACATTTCTCTACTAAATTCAAATCTTAGAAGTCTGTCTTCTAAAATATAGAAAATGAAGAAAACATTATAGGGGAAAGGAACATTGAAGTTTTCCTAATCAAATTCATAATAGAAATTAAGTAACTTTTCTACAAATGTAAGTCAGTAAATTGTACAAGCAAAAAAGAAATTTTAGGACACAAACCATGCCAGGCATATCATATTTGTTATGTTTTATTCTCACATTCTTTGAGAAGTATCCATTTTACTGGTGACAAATTGTTTCCTTATTGATAGCTGAAACCCACAGAGAACTCTGACATCTAGCCAACTGCATATATACTTTTAATTTGATTGAAATTGATTATATTACATCAGTTTCTAACTGGGCTTTATTAATTATGGGACCTATGTTCAGAATCAGAGCCTCTTCTGAACAAAAATATTCTGATGTCTTATGTTGAGTGTGTTATCTCAGCAGGGAATTCAAGAGAGAAAAGAGAAAGGAAAAAAATGCACAAATAGAAAAGAGCACACATTCATATGGTTGACTATTGAGTAGTAAAGCCAAAGTTCCCCCCAAAACAGTCCTTTTCAAACATTGGAAACCTTCAGACCTTCATGAGTCAGAGAATCCAGGCCAGACTCAAGTGGGTCCACATGAATAGTCTTGGGACATCTGGGATGTTCTGGAATAACAGCATGGTGGACCTCACCATCATTCCTTGTTGAAAAACACTACTAATGCCTTTGGGGAAAGAATGTTGAATTACTCAGTTAAACAGGCCACTAAATCTTGCTGAATAGAATGTGACTCTAGTCCCCAAACAGAATTAAACTGAATATGCAAGTTAGAAAAAGTCCTCTTGTGTGAATGTGACAAGATAGAATTTTGATGGAAGCTCTTTGGCCTGATGTCTACATAGGTGGTTGAATTTACCACAGATGCAATGGCTGCAAGCAATATAATGGGGTTTAGTGGACTTCCCAGGTAGCTCAGATGGTAAAGAATCTGCCTGCAATGCAGAAGACCAGGGTTCAATCCCTGGGCTTGGAAGATACCCCGGAGAAGGAAATAGCACCCCATTCCAGTATTCTTGCCTGGATAATTTCATGGACAGCAGAGCCTGGTGGGCTACAGTCCATGGGGTCACAAAGAGTCAGAGATAACTAAGTGACTACCAGTGATCTAAAATAGATGATATAGGAATTGATATAGGAATCACATTCTAATAATAGCACTGAAATTTCTGGTGATTTTCAGGAATATATTCCTGTTTTTCAATATCTAAGATAGCTTACAACTGTAATAGTCATTTAGCAAACAAACAATTCTGTAATATTAAATGCCTTGGCTTAGGAAAGTAGCTCCATTAGTAACCCATAAATGAAAGTAAGGTCTTGCGCTCTCACTTTAATACACAAGTTAGAATAAAAAATATCTGACCATTTAGAGCAGTTGAGGTAATGATTTGGTTATCATACAGAATTTACCTGTTACAACAATCGGTCTATTTGACTAAAAATATATTTGCTATTTATTTTTGATGTCTTCAGGAGTCTAAAATATTGACATTCAAGATAGTCAGTGTATTTGAACCAAAAATGATGGGGAATTTTCCAAAAAAAAATTTGAAGCAGTTTCTTAACATAAGCATGAAATCCATTAGCTATTTCAAAAAGAAACACACACACTCACACATATCCTGGCTTTAGATCATTTGGGCAGTAGCTTAGGAAGGGGGAACATTATTTATGTTTTCTGAACTATTTATCTTGATGCTTCCTGGTGAAAACAACAACACAAATCCTAAACTAACTTACAAAGTACAGATGAGATTTTCCTCAGAATTCTAGTTCATATATAAAACAAATCCTTTTGCTTCAGTCATCAGTATCCTTAAAGATTTTCAATAACAGACAAATACCCTGATTGTTTTCAAGTGGAACATATATTTGAAATGCAGTACATGATTTTTGAGATTAATCATTACAAATATCTCAAATGGAATAGGACACCAGATTCTCTTCATATCCTAGAAATCATTGATTAGTTCAACAGCTATTAGAAATGAGAGCAATCTTGGATATGTAATTTTGTTTGGAATATCAAAAAATCAAAGTCAGAGTTTAAATAGCTCAGGAACATTTATGCAGATAAATGGTAACTAAAATGGGACTGGGACTTATGTTTCTGACTAAAGGTCTAAGCAAATACTAACCTGTTATAAATAATTTGTGTTTATTTCAGTTGAGTCTTATGATAATATACTAATTATTGCCTTCATGCAATAAATAGAAGTGAATTATAAATGTCATTTGGAGTAGGAAAATGGATTTAAAGGGAATAAAATAGGACAAAGATGATACTTGAGTTAAAAGCCATATATATTAGCTTTTTATTACTTAATTAAAGAGACTTGAGACATTCCAGGGAAAGGAATCATACTGAGAAAATTGCTACAGATCCTGACAAGAGTGATGGTCAATGGACCCAAAGAGAGAGATTTGGCTCTTCTTGGGATTCACAGCACTGATGATAGAAAATGCAAAAGAGAATTCTTATCATGAGTTTGAGGCAAAATGAAGGAAAAAAGTAATTTGCATTTAATTGAAAACAGCACACAGTATTGTTCTCTCCCTCTTTTAAGAAAATAGTCTGAAACAGTATCTGAAATTTTTGTGGATTTTAGAATCCAAGAATAATTAGAAATCATTGATTGGGGCTTAATGGGACTAGAATTTTGAGATCTCCTCTATTCACATTTTGAATTTCAGATTCTTTCATACAAAATCATTTTCTGGAAATTTTGAAAGAATTCTATATCATCAAACATATACAAACTTCATGAAAACAGAAAATTGGTAACTGTGTTATATCACTTTACCACATATGTATCCGTATATCCACATTCAGACTAAATGAAACTAAAGCAACTTTCTTGTTTTTCTTCATGTTGGAACACTATTTAATACAAACTTCTTCAGAAAATAAGTTTATAAAAAATACATATCTTTTAGTAAAAATGTATGACTATTTAACTTGAACAATGTGGACATTTAATAAATATTTAAGAACATTAATGTATTCATAGTTATGCCATACTCTTTAATAACTAAATAAATTTGCATGCATTTCATTAAACATGAATATTATGCATATGTATATATCCATAAATATATGTGTTTATGAATACATGGGTTATTAAGAGAGGAGAGTGACCATCTTTGCCAGGTATTGTTTAGAACCTGAGTAAGATGAATAAAGTGTCCAGTGAATTTGGGAAAGTAGAGATTTTGACCTTGAAAATAACAAGCCAAATGAGGGGACTTTGGCTAGATTGGAGTAATGTGAAGAGAGAAGTTGGAGATGAAATATGGTTATATGTGGAATATGCCCTGAAAGGATGCATTTGAAAAATAGTGTGGCTGCTAAATGGTAGTGAGTTATGAACATTTTGGCCTTTTCAGGATTATTTTTCTGTCCTGTAGGAAAATATAAAGATATTTCTACTTCATTTCCTATTTATGACCCATTTTACCTGAGTTATTATTAATTTTTTCTTTGTGACTTCATACACATCTACTTAATTGTATGACATTGGACAGCTTCTTATTTTACAGAGGTGAACCCAATGAAGTAGATCGTGAAATCAATAGTTTGTCTATAGCTTAAAATAAATTGGTTCATTGCGTTGTTCTCTATGACAACCGCTTGTCATTAAGTCTTGTCAGCATTCTTCAAGCTATTGGGTTAATGATAACTAGCTAATAGAATAAATTGGTTAATGGGATTATTGGTCACCCTTATCAGACTCATGGATATGTGGCTTTGTTATTTGAAATTACAATTAAGCATCTGACATAACTGTTCCTTGACATGCAATATAAACACAATAAAATCTGTGCATATATATAGATACTCAGTGACACTGTTCATCCCTTGGTAGGCATGTTTTCATCATCATTCATTTTATGAAATACATTTCATTTGGCACCAAATCACACAGTATGGAGAGAAAAGGAAGGCATTTTAGCATATATATTAATGCACTCAGCAACAAAGAAAAATTATGCAAATCAACAATACAATGCTATGTTTTCCAGGAGGCACATATCTTCAGTCATTTAAATCCATTAGAAGTACACTAAACATAATGATTTCCTCTCATGCCTCTGTAACTTAAGATGGTTATAAGACACAGCAAAGATATATATTGTATATTCAAATAATTTCTACTACATTTACATTAAACATTAGATACTGTTTAGAATATATGCCCTAGTTTTCAGACAGGTCAACTTTCTACAATAGCCTCTATATGATACTGACACAGCCTCCCTTAACTGTGTATGACTAGACTTATAAGGTTAGGAATTGCGAGTGAGTAATATTATAAAAATTCTTATAAAATAACTATACACAAAGGAACTTTGATTTTAAAAGTTAACAAACTGTTAATTATAAGTTCTAAATGATTTTTTTGCATCTGTAAGCTCATCTCTAATGTTGCTATCTGAAAGAAATCTTTAATAGATACAACAAACACATTGTTTCTGTTATTTACACAGACTACATGCCTGCCCATGTTTTCCAGTCTCACAGTACTTGATCTTGTGTTCTCTAACCCTTGAAGTCCTCAGTTACTTACTTTGAATCTCATATCTTCTTCAAATCTGCCTCAATTAAAAAAAAAAAATCTGCTCTCCATGTGGTTCTTAACACTCACTTTGAAACATTCTTGTCTCTTAAATGTCCTTGTAGACAGCAGGCACTAGCCCCACACATGCAAGGTGGTCAGCCCAGTTTCACATAACTTCCCCACTAAGTAGATAAGATGAAAGAAATGGGTAAAAGTTAAATGGAGATATTATTATGCTTTTGGTGAGAAAAGGGAAAACAAGATGGAGAGGCAGATTATAAATATAGTAATCAATATCATAGGTTGTTGACGTTCAGTCACTCAGTTGTGTCCGACATTTTGCCACCCCATGGACTGCAGCACGCCAGGCTTCCCTGTCCTTCACCATCTCCTGGAGTTTGCTCAAACTCATGTCCATTGAGTTAGTGATGCCATCCAGCCATCTCATCCTCTGTCATCCCCTCCTCCTCCGGCCTTCAATCATTTGCAGCAACAGGGTCTTTTCCAATTAGTTAGCTCTTCCGTCAGGTGGCCAAAGTATTGGAGCTTCAGCTTTAGCATCAGTACTTTCAATGATTATTTAGGGTTGATTTCTACTAAGATTGACTGGTTTGATCTCCTTGCAGTTCAAGGATTCTCAACAGCCTTCTTTAAGGTCCAACTCTTGTATCTGTACATGACTAATGGAAAAATCATAGCTTTAATTATGCATACCTTTGTCAGCAATGTCTCTGCTTTTTCTTATGTTGTCTAAATAAGTTATCGCTTTTCTTTAAGGAGCAAGTGTCTTTTAATTTCATGGCTGCAGTCACCATCCACAGTGATTTTAGATCCCAAGAAAATAAAGTCTGTCACTGTTTCCATTGTTTCTCCATCTATGTGCCATGAAGTGATGGGGACAGATGTGATGATCTTAATTTTTTGAATATTGAGTTTTAAGTCAGCTTTTTTTACTCTCCTCTTTCTGCTCTCAATGTCATAGGAGAAGATAATATATTTAATATGGAAAAATTTGTCAAGTCATAGCTGGACAACTGTTCAAAGATTCTTTTTCCAGTTATATCACTGTAAACAGTAAGAGGCACCTAGTATCATCCAGGACAGAATACAGTGCTTGGACACAAGCCTCTTTTGGTTTAGCAATGCCTGGCGGCTATTGTACACTTAAATAAACTGTTTCTATGTGAACCATGTTCATCTAGGGATAAATATGAGACTGTATTATCGGCAATAAGTTTTCCTCTAGTAGTCATTTACTTGCTATAGAAGGAACCCCAGATAAACTCAAAATATATTCCAATTCTTTCTGTGCACCCCCAGGATATATTTCTAATTTGCTCATATACAAGGCTTCTCAGCTGCATTGCCTTTCATTAATTTTACTAATATTGCACTCAAATTCCCTTTAGTGAACTTTTATTTTGTGCTATTCCTTGACTAGTACATTATTAGGCTCATTCACCTTCACAAAGTTGTGGGTTCTCCTACCACCAAGGTTTCTTTCTCACTCTAAACACAGGTGTGGAGTAAGGGTTGGACTTTGGAAAGACTCCCTATAACAGTGCTAAACTACAATTTCAGGATCCTTCTTTATGTTGTTAGATGAGCTTCTGTCATTGCAGAAAATGTTATCTCTTTCAGGTTTTTTTTCTTACCTTCCATTACATAAGTATCAGACCAGGCCTTTTTATCTCCCTGTATTTTCAGATTAAAATTAGGACGCAGGTTAAGGGACATGTACGCAAATGAAGACAGACATGGCCTTGCACTCTACCTCTTGAACTCTTTCTACTTCCAAGATTAGTGTATAAACCTACAAGAAGGAAGGTCAGAGAGTCTTTAATTAAAATTTAAGTTTCCAGTATCCAGTGTTGCACACTGGAAACAGTTGAGTAAAAGATAAAAATCATGTATGATATCAAATTTCACTGTGACAATTGCAGATTGTAATTATTTTAGTAATTCTATCAATAAAGTGAAAGTAGAATCTGTCTGCAGTATAAAGATGTGGTAATAAGAAAAGAATTAATGTGCTGAGTATGGCTAAATTTACCAAGCACATAACAACAATAAAATGATGTAAGATATTAAATTTTGAATTTACTAAAGGCAAAAGGAGCGGTGTATTTAATCCCTTTAACCTTTATAGAACTTAGAAACAATTTCTCAGCTGAGATAAGCTATAAAAATTCCATGTAGAGTGGAAATTTTAATGCTGCTCATCTTTCTGAAAACAGCTTTCAATGAAACAAAAAATAATAATAATTTTACTATAGTTTCCCCTTTTGCAAAAGATCTCAAAGGTCATCAAATATCAGGGTGGCCTCAAAGGCTTGTTAAACCACAAGTTCCTGGACCCCTTCCTAGACTTTCTGATTCATTGGATTTGGGGTGGGATTTGAGAATTTTTGTCTCTAAAAAGTTCCTAGATGACAGTGATGCTGCTGGTCCAGAAACTTTGCTTTCCTCATCCCATTGTAACATCACTGGAAGCATCCAGGGGAAAGTCTTCTAAGGATGAGTGTCATGAAAAATCTCTCTTGCATGCAGAGTTTCAGATATTCTAGAAATCAATGAGAAAATACACAGAGACAGATTTTATTCAATATAACTTAATGAGTGCTCCTCTTTGAAATACTGTGTGGAAGTCTATAAAAATTAATTGTTAACTTGGTAGGAAAAATACTTCAGGAATGAGCCTCTCAAAGAAAGCTGAAGGTTCATCTGAAAGATACAATGTCAATGTTATTACCGTCATAAGGAAACCAGCACACGTACACTCATTGTTCTGCTGGACTGGAAATAGCGTGATAAAGAGAGTCTAAACCTCACTAAAGGTGATAAAGATTTAGAGTCTAAACCTCACTATATTATGAGGAAAATATATTATTAATGAGGTATTCCACTGATTTGTTGTTGTTGTTCAGTCACTGAGTCATGTCCGACTCTTTGGAACCCCATAGACCAGGCTTCACTATCATTCACTATCTCCCAGAATTTGCTGAAACTCATGGCCATTGATCAGCTCCCTAGGTCACTCAGACAGAAAGGAATCTGCCTGCAGTGCAGGACACCTGGGTTCAATCAGTGGGTTGAGATCACCTGGAGAAGGTAATGGCAACCCACTCCAGTATTCTTGCCAGGAGAATTCCATGAACAGAGGAGCCTAGTGGGCTACAGTCCATAGGATTGCAAAGAATCAACAAAAATTTGCATAGTAGATAAAATTATATTCTTATACAGACAAAGTTATGACAACCTAGACAGCATATTAAAAAGCAGAGACATTACTTTGCCAACAAAGGTCCATCTAGTCAAAGCTATGGTTTTTCCAAGAGTCATGTAGGGATGTGAGAGCTGGACTATAAAGAAAGCTGAGCGCTAAAGAACTGATGCTTATGAACTGTGGTGTTGGAGAAGACTCTTGAGAGTCCCTTGGACTGCACGGAGATCCAAACAGTCCATCCTAAAGGAGATCAGTCATGGGTGTTCACTGGAAGGACTGATACTGAAGCTGAAACTCCAATACCTGATGGGAAGAACTGACTCATTGGAAAAGACCATGATGGTGGGCAAGATTAAGGGCAAGAGGAGAAGGGGGCAATAGAGGATGAGATGGTTGGATGGTGTCACCGACTCAATGGACATGAGTTTGAGTAAGCTCCAGAGTTGGTGATGGACAGGGAAGCCTGGCGTGCTGCAGTTCATGGGGTGGCAAAGTGTCGGACATGACTGAGTGACTGAACTGAACTGAACTGAACTGATGCAAAGTTGTGAAAAGTTTAATGTATTTGTCAGTTTGAAATACTAACAACACAATTGTAATATGTTAAATGAAATTCATTTATGCATTCATTTAACTGCATTTTTCTCTTAATCTACTTAATAAATCATCTTTTAGGTCACAGTCTCTTACTTATTTCTTGATGATTTTTTATTCTGAATAGAAAACTGTGAAAATACAATAAGACACACTTTACAATATACCTCACAGGCATATGGATGATAGAAGGAAATTCATAACACTTTAAAGAGTTATAGAAAATGTGATAATAAACAAATTAGAACAAATATAAAAACAATTGTATGTATTTGAATGATTTATGATAAAATCAAAATTAAATTTTAAATATGATGTGTTGTTCAAACTTTCATAACTAGTTGCTTTTCTTCATTTCTTACATTGTCCACCAAATTATTGAGCATAACCAAAAATTATAGATGACCAACAAGCAAAACTCTAAGTTCAGATCTATCAAAATAATCATCTCTCATTATATGACTTTATTGTGAGTGTGGCAAATAATCTTGCATACATACAAAGCTCCCAAATAAAAGGATATTTATAATTTTCATTTTAATGTTTGCTAGTAGTTCTTTATTAAAGCATCCAATTATTTTTAGAAAATAGCAAAAATCTTGATCTTAAGTAGATTTTGAGCAATTTTCTTTTCATTTTTGTCTTCCCTTTATTGCAAAACTGAATCAAAGAATCCTTTCTCCACTTCCTTGCACTTTTCATTATTCCATTCACAATAATCAGGCTTTTATCCCCACTCCTCCATTGAAACTGTTATCAGGCTCATAGCAACTTCACTAAGCCAGATCTGGTGACTAATTCTAAGCCCTCCACTTACTGGATTTTCAACTGTATTTGGCACTGTTTATACTTAGGCATCCCTGGAGAAGGAAATGGCAACCCACTTCATTATTCTTGCCTGGAGAATCCCATGGCAGAAGAGCCTGGCAGGCTATTGTCTTGAGGTTGCAAAGGGTCAGACACAACTGAGCAACTAAACAACAACATACACACGCATCACTGCTTTCTTCCTATAACTGACTTTACTTGGCCTCTGGGGCACCATTGTATTCCTTTCTCCCAATGCCATCCCCTTTGCTAGTTCCTTTTCTTCCCTACCTATAAATTTCTGAGCTCCAAAGCTTGACTCTGATGCTTATTCTGCAGACCTAACCATTTCCCTGAACTAGACTCATTTATCAAACTGTCTGCCTCTCTTCAAAACTTTACTATGTAGTGGTGTCAAAAATGGATTTTATCCAAAATAGAGCTTTTGATCTCTCCCTCCAAGCAGTAAAAGATAAGGTATCTGAAAGCAAGGTCTTGTTAAATGTCGTATATAAAGTACTGACAATGGAACCTGGAATACGGTATTCAAAGAATAAACGCTAAAGCAAATAAAAACAAATGACAACAGAAAACTGATACATGACCATTTAAATGCAGTAACAGTCATGTTTAGAAATAGTGTGAAATCTCCACAATATATGGTGTGAAGGCAGGGTTCAAAATAACAAAATGATTGGCAATTGTCTCAGAGGATTTTTCTAGAGATAAGATATACTTGGGTAAAAGATTCAGGAATTCATTGTGTAGAAACTTACAGAATATTTGAATAAAAAACTATTTAAATTATTTAAATAGTTTTAAACTATTAAAACTATTTAAATTAGCTCAACATTCAAAAAACTAAGATCATGGCATCTGGTCCCATCACTAGATGGCAAATAGATGGGGAAACAATGAAAACAGTGACAGAATTTATTTTCTTGGGCTCCAACACTGCTTCAGATTATGACTGCAGCCACGAAATTAAAAGAAGTTTGCTCTTTGGAAGAAAAGCTATGACAAACCTAGACAGTGTATTAAAAAGTAGAGACATTACTTTGCTGACAAAGATCCATCTAGTCAAGGCTATGGTTTTTCCAGTGGTCATGTATGGATGTGAGAGTTGGACCATAAAGAAAACTGAACACTGAAGAAGTGATGCTTTTGAACTTTGTTGGAGAAGACTCTTGAGAGTCCCTTAGACTGAAAGGAGATCCAACCAGTCCATCCTAAAGGAAATCAGTCCTGAATATTCACTGGAAGGACTGATGCTGAAGCTGAAGCTCCAATACTTTGGCCACTTGATGTGAGGAACTGACTCTTTAGAAAAGATCCTGATACTGGTAAAGATTGAAGGCAGGAGGAGAAAGGGATGATAGAGGATGAGATCATTGGATGGCATCACCAACTCGATGCACATGAGTTTGACTTGGCTCTGGGTGTTGGTGATGGACAGGGAAGCATGGTGTTCTGCAGTACATGGGGTCGCAGAGAGTCAAACATGACTGAGTGACTGAACTGAATTTAAATTATATATCAGTATATATGTAAATAACTCCATTGAATTTAAGCCATATTGAAAGTTTATAAGGTCTTTGTGATAGAAACCTTTCAGATATTATTAATGATGACTATGAACAGTATGGATTTCACTGCAAACACAATTCTTCTACCCATTTGAAGCATACCAGGTAAGCAGCATCTCTTTCACAAGGCAGACTTTGCAAAGACCAATCCAGAGTCCTTTTACACAAACAATACAATCATGAGCTGATGACACAATACTCTTCCCTCACAAGATATGTATTCAGATAGGCTATTTTAAATTCATATGATATACCTCTGTACTTATGGACTGCCACTGTATCTCCTTATATACATTTCATCTACTGAACAAGATCATAGTAGAATAAAATGGAAAACACAATATACACAACTGTGTGCTCAAGTCATGTCCAACTCTTTGTGATCCCATGGACTCTAGCCTACCAGGCTCCTCTGTCCATGGGATTTCCCAGAAAAGAATAGTGGAGTGGGTTGTCATTTCCTACTCCAGATACATAACTATACATATGCACAATATTATGAAATGGTATCTAAAAAGTAAGATGCAGTTTAATCTAGATTTGATACTGGATCTCTTCCAATTTCATCAGAGATTTAATCAGATATGGTTGCTTTACTGTGAATATTCAGGAGAATGTTCTAATTTTCTGAGCTTTTAAATGAGATGGGCAAATGCAGAAGAAAAATAACAAAAAGGAAAGGTGAAGAAAACTGCTTGTATCTTTACTCACCTCTGTAACAAACAAGGAAGCTTCACTCACTTCGAAAATATTGCTCCTTGAAAGCATTTTATGCTATTCTCTTTGTTAAGTTTATGGGAAATAATTAATAATTTCAAGCCCTTAGCCTGTGGACAAGAAGAAACAGCTATTCCTAACTTCAATTTAGGAAGAAGCAGCTGCACCTAGTCTCTTAGGATATACACAGCACCCTGGAATCCATGGTGGCAGCCAAGCATTGTGTTTCTCTGGCTATTACACTTTTCTCTGCTATTTCATAAAGCTTAGGATACTAATTTCAGGATATAGAATGTTCAGCCCTTGCAGGTTTGAGGACAGTAGCCCTCCAGCTGACAGTAATGTGTTCTCAAGTTTGAATACGTCTCTCTGCATCAGCGTCTCCAGTAAATAATTTCTTGCCATCTGTTTCCCAACCACTGTGTGCGTTTGATAGAGTAAGTGAAGCCGCACGATTATTGCAATGACACACTGCACATCTTTGTCATTTTCTTGGCGGTTTTCCATTATAAAATACCGAGCATATTTTGCACTTATTCTCCCAAACCATTTCAGTTTTGTAATTTTTGTCATCCTCAGCAAATTAATCCCACACATGCCTTTGCCTGTCATGTGAACCATGCAGAAATTTTGAATTATGTCACCTCTATAAATGGGAATCTTGGAAGAAGGATTAAATGCTAAGGGTGATCAGTCAGAGAAAGTGGCAACTCGTCTGGTTCAATGATTAAAGTATGGACCTGAAAATAAGAATTACTAGGTTCTATTTGTGGCTTTGCTATCAATTTGCTGTATGACTTTTAGCAAGAGTTTTTCACAAGGAATTAGTTTTCAGATATGGGCTAAAGCAAAAAATCAGAGACCTTCAAAAGCCAAGGAAAGAAATTGTTCTATTTCTTAGAAACATCATGCAGTTTATTAGTGTGACATTTAGAGAGTTTGGGCAAGTTTCAGGAAAATAAATGTTATATGTCAGTTCATCTGATAATCAAAACATTAGCTGAAGAAATTTGACTTAGTTGCATTTTCTCATACAGACAGTTCAGATAGGCAAGCTGACTGTCAGTTTCAGTTTAGACATTGTTGCGTACAGTAAGAATCTACAAGGAACTTTCATAAATTATTTGGAAAATTTATTTAATAAATTATTTGGAAAATTGAATGATACTATAAAGTCAAAGAGAGATCTCAGATAAAAACTGATCATTTCAATATTAGACTAAATTTTTTTCACTAATGCTATTTTTTTCATGTTCCTGTTCAGACCATGTTCAGACAGCTTTGTTCTTCCTCTTGCTAAGACTTCACTGTCATTTATGTCCCAGCCCAGAGTAACTCTGCCTCTAAATTCATATAATAAAATTCTTCCCAGATGCTTTGTTTGTGATTGCTGGTGTTGTGTGGTTGGTCTTTAAATCTTTTCTTAAAAATTTAATTATTTAAGCCTTTCAAACTGCAAAGCCTTACCCTTTTGAATCAAACTATGCCACACAAATATGTACAAAATGGAAAGTCTGAAGCTCTTTCTTCATTATTCAATCCCACATGCATCTGTCTACCTTTTTCTCTATGTGTAAGAAACAGGTGTGTGTATAAGCAAAAACTTCTTTTTTCACAAAAATGAGACTATAAGATGTATGTTTTGGCATTTTTCCTTTTTCTTTTTAATAAATTAAGAGTAAACTTTTTTAAGGTGTGATATTCTGGATTTTCTAGAGAAACAGACCTAGAAGGTGTGTGTGTGTGTGTGTGTGTGTATGGAGAAAGTGAACAAGAGGTTTATTTTAAGGACTCCCATGACTGTGGAGGTTGGCGAGGTTGGCCAACCAGCTGGAGACCCAGGGAGGAGCTGCAGTTGAGTCTGAAGACAGTCTGCTGACAAAATTCTTTCTCCAGGGAAGTCAGTCTTCCTCCTATTAAGGTCTTCAATTGATGAGATAAAGCTTACCCACTTTATGGAGAACAGTCTGGTAATCTGCTTAACTCAAAGTCTACAGATTGAAATGTTAATCTCATCTAAAAAGTACCTTCATAGAAGTATTTAGAGTAACATTTGACCAAATGTCTGGGTACCATTGCCTAGCCAAGTTGACCCATAACATTAGCCATCACATAGTTTCTACTATGTTCCAATTAGTGCTAATACTTTCTATGAACTATTTCATTTAATGATCAAAACAACCCTATGACTTAGGTATTATTATCTCCATTTCCTTTACTAAGAAGGAAACCAAGGCACAGAGAAACTAACACTTTGCCCAGTGATTAAGCCAGTACTTAGAAATGGGATATAAAACTAAGACTCTGTGGCCCCAGAACCCATGATTTTAATTACGACACACTGTTGCTTCCATGTATATTAGCCTGGATTCTTTGCATTACAATAAATGCAGAACCCATTCATTCTACTTAATAGGACTTCATGTTCCAAATCATGGAGGTTGATTGAAGTGATTTTTGTTGATTGAAGTCATTGAAGTTGATTGAATTCATTTCCTCCCATGCTTTAGTTTCATCTTCTATATAATGAGGAAATTAATAATATCTACCAAAAACTTGATATGATTAATAAAAAGATAATACATGTGAATTACAAGGCAAACCTGGTAAATAAAGCACATTAACAATTTTGTTTTTGTTTTATTAGAATATAGGCAAACATCCCTCTTTGATCATTTTTATTATTATCAGCTGCTTACCATGATAAATATACTGAACTAACTATTTTTGTGTATTTGTTGGTAGTTTCCTCTTCTTCAGTTCAGTTCAGTCACTCAGTCGTGTCCGACTCTTTGTGACCCCATGAATCGCAGCATGCCAGGCCTCCCTGTCCATCACCAACTCCCAGAGTTTACTCAAACTCATGTCCATCAAGTCGGTGATGCCATCCAGCCATCTCATCCTCTATCATCCCCTTCTCCTCCTGCCCCCAATCCCTCCCAGCATCAGGGTCTTTTCCAATGAGTCAACTCTTCGCATGAGGTGGCCAAAGTACTGGAGTTTCAGTTTCAGCTTCAGCATCAGTCCTTGGGGAATTTGCCATTTTGAAGTGTGCAATTTAATCATTTCTTAGAAATAGCCACAAGATTGTACAGTTTTCATGCTTGTGTGCTCAGTCATATCTGACTCTTGGTGACCCCACTGACTGTAGACTGCTAGGCTCCTCTGTCCATGACATTTTTCAGGCAAGAATACTGCAATGGGTTGCCATTTCCTCCTCTAGGGGATCTTCCAGTCCCAGGCAGGGATTGAGCCAGAGTCTCTTCAGTGACCTGCATTGGCAGGTAGATTCTTTCCCACAGAGCCACCTGTATTCAGTGGTTGTGCAGTTATCTCCACTATCTAATTCTAGGATATTTTTATCACCCCCTTCCTAACCAAAAAATCCATATCCATTAGCAATCATTGCACATTTCTCCTCTCAAAGGATCTGGCAACATCTAATCTACTTTCTGTTTCTATAGATTCAGATTTGCTTTACTAGACATTTCATGGAAATGGAATCATACAGTACTTCGTGTCTGGCTTCTTTAGCTTAGTATGTTTACAAGCATCTCCCATATTGTAGCACAAGTCGGTACTCCATTCCTTGAATGCAGTTGCCAATGTACTCTCTGGATCCAGCATCTATTGGGCAGTACTCTCACTTCATCTGGGGACAAAAGTACTGAGTCTGGAAACAGTAAACAGTCCTCACTCATACTCACTGGCTGTGTTGGTCTTCTCCACCTCAAACATGGTGGTGGTTGTGGTTCAGTAACTAGGTCCTGTAGACCTTTAGTGACCCCCCTGGACTACGGCATGCCAGGCTCCCCATCCTACAGTATGTCCTGGAGTTTGCTCAGATTCATGTCCACTGAGTCAGTGATGCTATCTAACCATCTCATCCTCCACCACCCCCTTCTCCTTTTACCTTCAATTTTTCCCAACATCAGGGCCTTTTCCAGTGAGTTGACTCTATATCAGTTGACCAAAGTATTGGAGCTTCAGCTTCAGCATCAGCCCTTCCAATGAATATTCAGAGTTGATTTCCTTTAGTGAGGATTGACTGGTTTTATCTCCTTGCCATCCAAGGGACTCTCAAGAGTCTTCTCCAACATCATAATTCGAAAGAATCAATTTTTCTGCACTCAGTCCAGCTCTCACATCCATGCATGACTACTGGAAAAACCATAGCTTTGACTATATGGACATTTGTCTTTTTAATATACTGTCTAGGTAGATAAACCTTAGGAAGTACTTGCCTTCTGAGGGCCTATTCAATTCTTCTTGTGTTCTGTTTCTACTTTTCCTTTTGAGGTTAGTACTCAAAAGGTAAGGCTACCTTTTGGAGAGGTAAGGCTAGTCTCTATTATTTGGCAAATCAAGGAAGAAAAAGTGGGATGTCAAGTTAGTCTGAAGACCCTGATTCACTCTCAAATTCATTTTAGCAGGGAAATTTTCAAAATATGGAATGAGTATTCCATAAAACCCTGTCTCTCTCCTGGTCAATCTATTTTGACAACTAATCCATGAAAATTAGGAAAGAAATGACACATCAAACAAAAAAATGTGGGATGTTTTAATTACCCATGTTTCTGTTTTCCATTACTATGCTAAATGATCACATACATTATTAAATGAGATAAATTACAATGGAGTTCTTCATTCAGCATTATTGTGCATAAGCAATATTAAAGAGTTTAACAATATAAAATCTGTTCTAAAAATTAACTGTACTCTTTTAAAATGTGTATCTAAGGACTATCGTTACTTTGGCAAAAATTAAATAGAAATCTGTGCCAACAGCTTTAATTGGCATTTTTTGGATGTGGCTTTATCCAGATTGAAGTATGAAGTGGTTGATCCCAGAGAAAAGTCATAATTCCACAGTTTAATAATGAAGCTAATGAATTACATATTATTAGGGAGAATCCCAGGGATGGGGGAGTCTGGTGGGCTGCCATCTATGGGGTCGCATAGAGTCAGACAGGACTGAAGCGACTTAGCAGCAGCAGCAGCAGGTATGTTCAAGAAGGTGATTGCTATTTACTGTTTTCTGTGTTAAGAAATTATTTTAAGAAGGAAGGCCTGAGAAAAGTTTTCAGCTGCTTCGTTTGCCATTCTACCTCCTTCTCAGAGACTTGATTTGCAATCAACAGTTATGTAAATTTTTTTATCAGATTAGACTTTCAGAACTGGATTTCCCTTAATATATGCAACTGCTACCTCAGTGAAACTGACAAAATGTCAGAGAGAGGGACAAGGTTCAGTAGTTAGCAAAATGGTAGGAATCTAAAAGCAATCCAAATTGAGAAAGCTTTTCTTTTTCCTAAGGTTGTAATTTCCTAAAGGACAAGCAGAAAAGAAAACTCCTATGGACCTTTTGATTTACATATCACATAATTTAAACATTCCTGATAGCTAACAGTTTGTGTTTTATTAAGTAATGATGACAATTTTAGCTATACTTTATGTTAAAATGAAATGGAATACCATTTCCAGTTCATTTGGTTTGGGTATTATAAGAAGTCTCTAATCTTTTCTTTAGCTTAAAGTCTCCTTTTATAGGTCTTTATAACTTTAATTCATAACACATAGTCTAGAGAAGTGACAGTATATATGTGATTGATGTTAAGATTTTTATTGTGCTAAATTTCTAATATACTGCTTTTATTTATTCAGTATCAAGTTTAGCAGATCCTGGAATGTATACATGCTGTTATAAAATGTTTATCAGTTTTGAAGTTCTGTAAGCCAGATTGCCTTGTATTAAGTATAGTGTCTGTTAGTCACTCGGTTTTGTCCAACTCTTTGAGACCCCATGGGCTGTAGCCTGCCAGGTTTCTCTGTCCGTGGGATTCTCCAGGCAAGAATACTGGAGTCGGTTGCTATTTCCTTCTCCAGAGGATCTTCCTGACCCAGGAATCAAACCCAGGTCTCCTGAATTGCAGCCAGATTTTTTTGCCATCTAAGCCACTAGTATTGTATGTATGTTTAATTACAAAATATATGTCCAAAATAGTAAGTGAATGTGCTATTTAAGTAAACCCTTTTCCCATGATAAGGAACGTTTTATATTTGAGAGGGTATTACCTTGATCAAATTCATTTGCACTACAAAATTCAAGTCACTCCTCCTAAATTTGTCTTTCTTTTTTTCCTCTAAGAATTCATAATTAGAGAAAAATGTATAGGGAGAAAAAAATTGTTTAACATTTGATCACTGGAACTTGTATCTCCAACATATATTGTATGGGTCTTAAAGTCACTAGTTTTTCTTATGGAAAATTTGAAATATTTTAGATTTGTCTTTTAATGATTTCTGTCCTATCTAGTTTCCTGCTTTCTACTCTGTGATAGTATGTTGCCAATATTTTCCAAAATATTAGCAATTTGCACTGCTTTCCCTTATAAGTGTTTTAACCATTTATACTCCAAATACAAAATATACACTAAATGGGCAAAATTTTAAGTATAACTGTCTCACCAAAGCTTTAGGGAATAAATTCTTTAACGCAAAGGAATTAGTTACATGTCAGGATTTCTTTCATCGACAGATTTGTGGAAAAGAAGAAATATATTGGACAGCAAAAAGCCCCTCTAGATACAACTTATAATTGTACATAATCAAATTACTAACAATAATTTATTTTAATTAGACACAGCATACTTTTATTCTTATAAGCATTTAAACATATCTCAGTTAATCTTCACAATTCAATGTGAATTTTATTATTTTCTTATGTATTATTTAGTACATTATTATTAGTTTCCATTTAGTGATGAGAAAATAGAATACTGAAGAGCTGTATCAGAATGGCTGATTCACTTCATTGTATGACAGAAACTAACACGACATTATAAGACTATACCCCAATTTAAGAAGAAGAAAAAAAAAAAAAAAAAAAACAGCTGAAGGGATAAAAGACAAAACAGAAAAAGACTATAATTTCTGGTACTTCCTGGGCCTAATAGCTGTAATTCTTCTGCTTTACCATTATTCTTTACCACACTGCTATGTCATGATATTCCACTTCAGAAAATGTGAATTTGTCCTAATTGCATTACGTGGATAATAAGTTTTTACTTAAACAGTATTTAAATGTCCAGATCCCATATGAATAGGGTTTAAAATAGATTCCTTATGCTCTTGCTCCATATCAATAAACCGCAAGTACTTACTGTCTCCAAAATATTGGAGTTGCCTTACAGAGCATATTGATCTAATAACATAAAATTTAGATGATATATTTCAAAGAATACAGATAAGTGATGCCCTTGAACTCTTGCCTTCTGTGTTTTTCACTCTTTTCCAAAAATCATGAGAATAACAATATTTCACAATTTTTATAATCTGGCTTGGCTCGCAGAATAACAATCCAATTATCTGTTGCCATGACCCCAATCATTTTAATCACTTTATTCAAAATTTCTTTTCACAGTATCTCTGGGTTATTGGTGACTTTGAATATTTAATAAAGTTAATTTACATACTCTTCTTATAGAGAGAACAATGATACAATATATTTTCATGGAGTGATAGTCATTTCTTTTTTTGTTAGGTATTCTAGCAAAAAAAAGATTTTCAAAAAGATCATTGATAATATAATTATGCATCATAAAGTTACTTTAGCACTGAAGTTATTTACATACAGAGCTAAAATTTTAGAGATTTTACCACTGATAAATAGGTATGCAGATAAACAGCAAACACAATACCTTAATGTCCTTAATGTCAAACAATAAAAATTGGTAGGAGAAAACAAGTCAGTATGTGAAAAAGGTGAGAAAAATTGTATTTAATAGAAGACAGTACCAACCCCACCTTAAGTACCAGCCCCTGCTTGAAGAAATAGTTTTTCCATCTTAAGCATTCTCTTGCTAATTAGTTTAAACATATTCCTTGTGTTCCCATATTGTGCTACTTCACTTTATGTTCGTAATTAACTCTCTCTTTAGGTGCATGGTAATATGGATATTCCTAATATCTATAAAATGAGTAAAACAGGATGAAATCTGTACTACTAAGTACATTTATCAGATATAAGGTTTTGTTTTCCATTTTATAATGTGTAAAGATTAACTTACCAGCCTAGAGAAGTAAAAGATAAATACATCCCCTACAATATTGATTACCTTAAGGAAAACAGGGTTTATAATATAAGTCCTGAATTTGCAGTAGGTTTTCTAGTCCCAGTACATAGCTACATACACCTTTGGGTATTGCACTTGAGAAAATGGTAGCAGTTACCTCAGTTCTCCAGAAAAAAGAATCCAAATACTATGTAGCAATTATTTAATAATCTTTGTAAAAAAAAATATGTGTGCACACCCAACTGTACAAAGTGCCATAAGATTGAGATATGGATTTTGGCAGCAGATAAACACTGAGGACACAAAGCATATTAACAATTGTAAAATAGTAATTGGAAGTACATACTCAAGAGTGAAAGCAAGAGAGACATTAGAAATGAGGAAGAGAATATGAAACCTACATTATGTGATAAAATCCCTCACAAGGAAGAAACACTCCAACTAACTTGCCAAGAGTGCCTTCATTGAGAAACACTGTTTTCAGAACATTTAGTGTTTAGTGCTGAATGTTTATGGTTAGGTCAATGACAGTAGAAAGTTAATATCTGTTGTGTTTTGATTTTATAAAAATTTCCTGATATTGTCTGAAATAATATTCCTAACTATTTTAATAATATTCCTAATGGCCAACATCCATTGATTCATCAAAAAAGCAAGAGAGTTCCAGAAAAACATCTACTTCTGCTTTATTGACTATGCCAAAGCCTTTGACTGTGTGTATAAAAAAATCTGTGGAAAATACTTAAAGAGTTGGGAATACCAGACCACGTGACCTACCTCTTGAGAAATCTGTATACAGATCAGGAAGCAACATTTAGAACTGGACATGGAACAACAGACTGGTTCCAAGTTGGGAAAGGAGTACGTCAAGGCTGTATATTGTCATCCTGCTTATTTAACTTATATGCAGAGTACATCATGAGAAACCCTGGTCTGGAAGAAGCACAAGCTGGAATCAAGACTGCCGGGAGAAATATCAATAACCTCAGATATGCAGATGACACCACACTTATGACAGAAAGCGAAGAAGAACTAAGCTTGATGAAAGTGAAAGAGAAGAGTGAAAAAGTTGGCTTAAAGATCAACATTCAAAAAACTAAGATCATGGCATCGGTCCCATCACTTCATGGCAAATAGATGGGGAAACAATGGAAACAGTGACAGACTTTATGTTTCTGGGCTCCAAAATCACTGCAGATGGTGAATGCAGCCATGAAATTAAAAGACGCTTACTCCTTGGGAGTAAAGTTGTGACCAACCTAGACAGCATATTAAAAAACAGAGACATTACTGTACCAACAAAGATCCATCTAGTCAAGACTATATTTTTTCCAGTATCGTGTATGGATGTGATAGTTGAACTGTAAAGAAAGCTGATCACCAAAGAATTGATGCTTTGGAGCTGTGGTGTTGGAGAAGGCTCTTGAGAGTCCCTTGGACTGCAAGGAGATGCAACCAGTCTATCCTAAAGGAAATCAGTCCTGAATATTCATTGGAAGGATTGATGCTAAAGTAGAAACTTCAATACTTTGGCCACCTGATGGGAAGAACTGACTCATTGGAAAAGACCCTGATGCTGGGAAAGACTGAAGGCAGGAGGAGAAGGGGAAACAGAGGACAAACTTGTTGAATGGCATTACCAACTCAATGGACATGAGTTTGAGTAAACTCCGGAAGTTGGTGATGGACAGGGAGGCCTGGCATGCTGTGGTCCATGGGGTTGCAGAGTCAGACATGACTGAATGACTGAACTGAACTGAACTGAATTGTATTATTTTGAAGAATGAACACTTGAGAAAGCTTTTGAATATAGAAGACCATGCAACTAAATTAGAAAAAAGAATATAATTCTAAATATTTTCTACCTCCGTGACAGGTATCATACTACAAACTACATCATTTCCAAGAGTCCTTACAAACAAGACTTGTTCTAAGAAATGAATTAGGTCTTATGAAAAATAAATTTAAAAATCAATACTTTTCTGATGTTCTGTGTTTCACAGAAGTAAATAATTTATATCCCCAAAGCTTTCATATGTTCTTTGTAATTCTCAAAATGTTCTTTGTAATTCTCAAAAATAGCAATAATTACATAGTATTTCTCAGTAATATGGAAGTGCTTATCTGTAGAAGGTGTATTCAGAAATGGGGCTATAAAAGATGCTTCTGCCCAAATATATGGAAGTCTCATCTTCAACCCGTTGGTTAGAAAATCAGGCTTGATATGATTTTCCTTTTAATTTTTGCTCTGTAAGCATTGCCACTAAAGAGTGAGTTTAATTATCCATATGCAGTTAAGCACTTAAGGGATTAATTAATTGGTTGGCATTTGTAACACTCTTCAAGATGAAAATAACTGTTTAAGAATTATCATTATTAATATGAACAGATGCAAGGGATGAAAGCATCATTTATGCATGCATATGGCACACCCATCAACTCTTAGGTTACACTTAACTATGAAGATGGATAAATATGCTGTTGGCTTTATCATGAATGTAAAACATGTTAGAGTCCTGTTCAGAGACATGATTGCTCTTTGAGCCAACATGAACACCCATTTTCAAATATTAACCCAATGAGTGTTCAGAAAAATTTTGCCAAAAGTTATATTCAGTAATATCTATTCCCAATTATGCAATGAAGGTTTTATAAAAGCATATTTAAATGACTTGAGTAAATTTTGCCATAATTTTCAAAAGATAACTGTCTTTTGTTGTCTTCCAATAATGATGAAAAGTAAAACTATAAAATTAACTATCAAATAATACTTCCTTAAAAGAAATAGGAATAGAAGTTGTCACTCTTTTCTACAACTAATAGAACATAATACACCATACTGATAAATTATCACTTAACTTAAACTTTGTAATGTTAAATTTTAATATTTACTATTATTTTCATAACTTTATCCCCTTTATTTTTTCAGTTAAAAGGTTTAATGGAAGGAAAAACTTGTATCTTCATTTCTTAACTTTAGCTGGTTGATTTAATAAAATATGGATATTTTTGTTCTATGTTGATGTAAAGTCAAAACTCATTATGGCAATAAAATCCACATAAGCTTTTGACTAATACTTTCATTTTAACCTGAGATAACACATTGAAACTTGCAATTTGATAAGTGATGTCCCAGCACAATATCATAGCAAGTAATAAAGAAATAATATGGCAGTTACAGAGCCATTTATATCAACTTCTTAAATGACAGAAACATGTTATCTTAGCTCTGCAGGCTATCAATCCAAATATATAATACAAAGATGTGTTTTTGTTTATAGCATTTTTGATGCTTGGTAAAGCTTTACACTGGTATTTCTCATTAAAACAGTATGTAGATTGCTGTAGTTAAAAGAAAATGGGGTTTCAATTTACAGCCTCTGTTTTCATGAACTTATAATATGAGCCTAAACACTATTCAAAATAAAGCTTTAAGTACTTATTTTCAGGATAGCATTTAACATTAAATTAACACAAAATGCAAGACTTGGGCATACAAACCATAATGCAAAGAAGACTGCAAAATTTTGATAGTCTAAATGAAAATAATTTTCTGAATACATTTAGGGTCTCAGTATAACAGATTTTCTTCTCTTAAAACAATTCCATCAAGATTTATATACTTTAACTACAACTCTATTAAGGTTTGCAGAAATGATGAATAAATCCCATTGTAACAAACTAAAACATCCTATTGCTCTTTCTTGGAGATCTTTAAACTTAATGGAGGCATATAATTCATTCAAGTATAGGATACTTTATCTTCTCACCATTTATTTTTTGTCTCTACTTGCAACAACAGTGATGATCTTTTCTTTCACCTAGCCACAGAATATTTACTTGATGTTTTCTTAGAAAACAAGCAGTCATTAGATGGAAAGTTTTTTGTACATTTAACTAAATAAAAATCTATGCTGAAAATATCCAGAATTTAAAAATTCACCTTTTCTTTTTTGCTTCAAATCAACTTTTAGGTATCTTTCCAAAATTGTTCCTAAGCAATCTCATTGACAATTTTGAAAGATTAGATGTTGAATTCTGGGAAAGAACTCTTCACATAATTGAAGGCAGGTTTAAAATTAGCCTTCAGAGGGCCTCTCTTAGCCCAGGTGTTCAGTGTTGAAATCAAGGCTTTAGAAGTGGAACAGTTATTAGCAAAGACAAGACCAGAACTTGTCTGTAGATGATTGAAGTGGAGTGGAAGGCAATGCAATTGAACATGTAGAAGACAGAGATATTTAAATCAAAAATGAAAATAAGGCTCTTAAACAGCACAACAAAAAACAGTGAGCCAGCTGTTAAAATTTTAATTGCCTAAGAATAATAACCAGGAAAGCAGAAGTTCAAGAAGAAGAGTCTGGAACAATAAAGTACACCTTGAAGTTTCTGGATTTTTCAGGGAGAAGGATAAAACAGTCATGTACAAGTGATAATGAAAAGTTAATCAAGAGCCTAGTTCACCTCTTCAGCACATATATAGTAAGAGGGACAAAATAATACTTTAATCTGACATTCAGGCTCTAATTTTTGCACAGAATTTCAACAAGTTCTGAAGAGAAGATGAGCGTTTAATGGATTTTTGTAATGATTTTTAGTTCAACTGAATGTTGAAGAAGAGTTAATGTTGACAGGATGAGGAAGTGTTGGGCACTTTCTCAGGCTAGAGCTCACCAATCACACCCTCCTTTTGGGGTCTGCTTTTTCAGTTAGCCAACACTGTTAAGATCTAGACTTTGAGGACATGATGATAGGAAGTGTTGGGGGCCCTTCAATTATGCCATGGTCCATGTAGAAATAAGAAAGAGCATTTTAAGTAGAGTCATTTAGTTAACTTCAGTGATCTACAATTATTAATTGATGTGCTTCATGTGGCTTAATTTTTACTAAACTTCACGAACACCAGATTCACTATTTGAATGTGAAAATGTCTTGCCCTTTAGTTTGGGAAGTCATCTTGCACCATTCTCTGATAACTTCTGTTCCCCTTCTAGTTTTCTGTTTATAGAACTTTAGGTGCTGAACATAGATTGATGGCCTAAATCTATCTTCCTTCTTACTTTTTCCCTTCTCTGTCTTTTCATTCTACTCACTGAAAAAATCCTCAAGTTTATCTTCAAATGAATTTTCTACTATGGTTATTATATTTTTTACTTCCAAGTATATTTCTTCTTTATGGAATGTCCCATTTTTAAAGCATCGTGTGCTTATTTTATGGATTTAATAAACTTTCTGATATTTCTGAGGATATTAACCATATTGATTTGTCTTCCAGTTTCTCTTTATTGCCTGTGTTTGCCAAGTTGCTTGTTTCAAGTTTCTTGGTTTTGCTTTCTCGCATTCACACAAAAATCTTTCCTCAAACCACTGTAATCACAGTTGTCTATTCATAATTGCGAATAAGACTTTAAAGAGAGCTATGTATCTCTATGTATTTCTATTTTTAAGTGAAAAAATTGGATAAAAACATATCCATTTTAGGACAATAGCCACCATACATCATAACAGGTATTGTCTGTGGGCCTGTGTGTTATATTCAGAGAAGAATATCCTATTCTACAGAGTGAAAAGATAGAAGGATTGTGTCACTGTGCTTTTTGTCTTAGAGCTAACCTATATAACAAGCTTGAAGGTCTTAGTGTTAATGTTTCTCTAATTGCCTTTGTTTTCAGTATAAGACCTCTGCCTGCTTTTGCTATGCTTGTATGCTTGAAGACCCTTAATTTTGTCCCACAGAATAAATTTCCTACTTATTTCTTGGTGAGCTCTATAATAAATCTGGTTAAGTGCTATCTCTGATATGAGGAAGGTATTTTGGTCTCGAACCTCCTCGTATTTGATGATTAGTATTCTTAAGATTTTAGCCCATACCTTACTCTAATCTTCAGAAATGGTCTCTAGACAGTTCTGGATCTGTCCGTGGTGCTGAAAAATAAGTGCCCTCATGCAGTAGAAAGCCAAATTTCACCTTTCAGTTTGAAGATATTATCTAAACACCTATCCATTCACTTTCCATCCTCTTAGCTTGTTTATATAACACCACTTGCATCTTACATCTCCTGCTTTTCTTGATATTCTTATTCCTTTATGACAAATTTAATAATACTTCCAGAAGTAGCAAAAACAAATGTCTTCACACAATATGATATGCTTAGTGTATAAGTCATATGTTATTCTTCTGATTATTTTTACTAATTTCTTGACTTTTTAAAAAAATTTTAGGCTAAAAAGCTGGCAACATGTTCTAGTCACCAAATTCTTTTAAGTAAAGCTGAGTTCAAGTTAAATCAAAATTGAAATTAATATTACAACTGCATGCCAGGTTCTAATATTTATGCATCACTATTTTAATGTGAAGTTCTGTATAGTGGACTAAGTTCAATATAATTACAAATATGTAATTTCTCTTGAATGAATATCACAATTGAACTAAGCATAGTTATTGACATTTAGGGCTAACACTGATGTGGAAAACATAAGTGAAAACTATGTTAGAACAAGCTTATGCCAAACATTTTTTCACAAAAATAGATATAATATTTATCATTCCACATATTTCAAGGAAACTGTGAAAACAGAACACTCTCATTTTAGATTTCTTATGTGCAGATGCAGAATAAGATTTTTATGTAAATTTTGTAAGTGTTAGATGCAACTTTTTCTTTATGAGGGTCTACATCTGCTGTTGTACCATAGTGGAAAAATAGTCTCATGTAGAAGTCCTGTAACCTACATTAAAGTCCCTCTGGTTCACTTTAGACCACAATTTACAAGAAACTTGTAGGACCTGTTCAAAATCTTAGGCAATGAAAGTAGACTAGAGGTTATGATTTTATAATATACTGTTATAATTTTCTCTGGCCTTGTAAAAGTAAGCTGCAAACATCTGCTAAAATCTAGCCATCTTATCCCCATACATTTGAGAAATTCTGCAATATTATGCTATACAGTAGCCAGACAATAACAATAACTCAATTGCTCACTAAAACAGCTACAATGAAAATGTCATTGTGCCTCTAAAAGATGTTGCAAAAGGAACTATTCCATGAAATATGTTTTCTTAACATAAACAAAGAATTAAATTTTCTTTAAAAATATTTAATATGGTTGAAAAATAACAACATGCACTTAGAAGTAACTTGTCTAATCAAGTTATTATATTAACATAGTATAATATATAAATATAATATATAATAAAATTGTAAAACAGTATTGTTCCTGGAGTTTTAAAAATAGGGAATCATCATTATGGGAAGAGTTTAAGAAACTGTTTTCACTTCACTTTAAATTAGTATAAATTTTTCTATGAAATAATTTATTCTAAAAATGCAAAACACCATAAGAACATTTAAGTTGAATTTACAGGTAAAGGCAGGTTTTCCATTTAAGAAATAATTCTCCTAGAATACATTAGAAAATTAGAAAGCTCATGGTTTATAAATAAAGAATTTCATTCAGAGGTGCCCCAGTTTAATCATTTGATTACATGTCCTACATATGTATTTTGATGTTTATTTGGGAAATTTAAAGTTTTAGGAAAGCTGTTTTCACTTCATTCAGAAAAACTTCTACTATATGCCTACCCTGTGAACACTAAGCTAGATTCTATGAATTCTACTGAACAATTTAGGCACAAAGATTACAGCTTTCCAAGTTTTACAGAGAAGCTGAGTGCATCATGCATTCCACCATACATTCTACCATATCGCTTCCAAACTGGCAAGGAAACCAAATAAAAATGAGAGACAACTCATGTCCCATATTTGAGGTCCCATATCATGAGACTGGAGCTATGTTAAAACAATGCATAAAACCCTGCTCCAGATGCATGTTTAATAGCAAAACATTTATGCAAAGAGCAAGTCAACAGATAATTCACAGAAAAAATTTAATCTAAGGACCATTATTCACATGAGGGAATTTATCGTCTATATGATTTAGTTTATGTAAGTACGATTGACCTTTGAACAATATGGCTGTGAATTGCTTAGGTTTACTAATACACAGATGTTTTTTCGGTAAATATATGGTACAGTACCACACTATCCAGCCCCTGGTTGAATGTGGATGCAGAACCTTTGATTTGTAGGTCCATTCTATGAGGTGAGGCCTGGATTTTCAAGTGTGTGGCAGTCAACGCCTCTAACCCCCGCCTTATTCAAGGGTCAACAATACTTTAATTTAGAAAGAAAAGTACTGTAAGGTATTACCTTAGAAAACCTTGTTCTATCATTTAAGATTCAAAGAGTATTAGAACTACATTTTTGGTAGTGTTCATTTTGCAATGTATACAAATATTAAATTTTTATGTTCTATACCGGATACTAATACAATGTTATAGATCAATTATGCCACAATGAAAAAGAATGCAAAAGATAAATAAGTAAAAAATAAATTAGTATTATGGGAAAAAACAGGCTCTACTGTCTCCTGGTAAACTTTTCCTGTTTTGATCAATTTTTCTCTTACGTTTTTGGTTTCTTGGAGTGATAGAGTAGTTCTATCTCAGTTAATGGTACTACAGTAATAGTTTTTTTCTAAAATATATGAAAATATATTTTAAATATTTTTCCTTAACTGGGGAAGCGATCATATATATAACCTCTTACCGTCTTACAAAACTGGAGCTCTACCAAATTCATCTTCCTGGACTGTTTTCTTACATTTTGTTAAACTGATAGTATCTAGGGCTTCCCAGGTGGTGCTAGTGATAAAGAATCTGAGAGCCAATGCAGGACTCTCAAGAGATGAGACTTCAGTCCTTGGTTCTGGAAGATCCCCTGGAGAAGGGAATGGCAATCCACTCCAGAAGTCTTACCTGTAAAATCCAATGGACAGAAGATCCTGGCGGGCTCGAGTCCATAGGGTCGCAAAAAACTAGAGTGAGCACGCACCCGTAGAATTCCAACTCCCCACTGTCAGAAATTTACTGCTTGTTTTGCCTCAAATTCAAGAGTTTCTATTTAATCTTTTAAAATTTTATAACCATATTATCAGCAACTATCTAAATTAAATTAGAATTTTTACTGGGTACATCTTTCACCACTGATTTTCATCTGCAAGGCATTCCCGTTAAATTCTTTCTTTGTTTGTTTTGCTGAAGCACTACTTTTAATAAGTAGCATACTACTATTATTTTGTATTCATGTTTGCTATAAAATTCTATGATCAAATCCTTTCATTAAATTGTAGACTTTGCTCCGGGCCTCTTCGACATCCAGTTTAACAACTCAATTCGTTTGAAGTGTTCTGTTTCCTCCCTTACATTTTCTCTGTATTTTTTAATTAAAAAAATACATACTAATATGACTAAGAATCAAAATGAATGTGGATAAAATAATAATAGCAAACACTTAGAAGGTGATTCTAAAACTTTTTGCCAAATATCGTTCTAAAACTTTTACATTGCATTAACTCTAGTAATCTCAATAATAGCATAATAAAGTAAGTTTGAATTTTACAAACATTTACAGGGAAGGTGCTACGCAAGAGAACTTTTTATTTCCCTAAGGACACATGCCAGATATTAGAGAAATCAAAACATAAGCATTGAGTTCTAGAGTCTGTGGAGTCTTTTTAAGCATTGGTGATATTAGTTTGTAATAAGCACTTAAGAATATCCTTGCAAATGACTGTGTAGGATCTCTTGTGACTGGAATGACAAGGCAAGATTTAATAAGGAGATAATTCTTTATTTGAAAACATAAGTAGGAATGGATTTAAGAATATAGTCCATGGATCAATAGAGATAAATACACTGATGCAGTAGAGTGATGTTTATACTTTACTATGTTAGAAATCACCTGAAATTATTGTTAAAAAATACAAATCCTGAGCTCTTGAATTTTGTTGTATTTTGATCTAAGAAGATCTTAGGTATACCATGGAATTCTCATTTTTAACACGTTCTCTAGATTATTTTGGTGCTCTTAGTCTCTGCAACATACTATGAGAAACAATATATACACTAATATTTTGAACTTGAATTTTTATTCCAAAGAAATGAAGTAGAGGGGGTCAGGGAATACATAACACAATTTATCACACTGACAATTTACATCTTCATAGAAAATAATGCTAGATGTAATGGAAATTAGTTCCTGTTTCATAGAATTTTGTAATTTATTTGACTGTTTACACAATAATGTCTATGAATCACCATGTATTTAGTACATAATATTATCTTACCAAATCTATTTGTTCTCATTTTCAACCCAGTTTTACCTGTTTATTCCGACTCTCCAAATGAATCTAGGTTCTTATCAAAGACATGTAATCTTAAGTATGAAGATATGGCTTAGCTTCTGTTCTATTATGTAAAGAACATTCATCTCCCCTGAGTGTTTTCAGAGTTCTCTTAATGACATCCTAAATTATTTATGAAATTACATGGATCCATGGTATTACAAACCAATTATTTCTACTTTGTAATATAATTTACTTTTTTAAAAGTTTGTTGGGGTATAGTTGATTTTCAATGTTGTGTTCATTTCTGCTGTAGAGCAAAATGAATCAGTTATACATATACATATATCCAATCTTTTTAGATTCTTTACCCATATAAGCCTTTATAGAGTACTGAGTTCCTTGTGCTATACACCTTCTTAGTTGTCAGTTTTATATATAGTAGTAGGTATATGTCGGTCCTAATCTCCCAATTTATCCTCCACCCCCCACCTTCTCTCCTGGTAATTGTAACTTTGTTTTTTAAATTTGTGTCTTTATGTATGTTTTGCAAATATTTGTACCATTTTTTTAGATTTCACATAAAAGTGATATTATATGATATTTGTCTTTGTCTGACTTACTTCACTCAGCATGATAATCTCTGGGTCCCTCCATGTGACTGTAAATGGCATTATTTCATTCTTTTATGGCTGAGTAATATTCCATTACATATATTAATATGTACCACATCCGCTCTACCATCCTTCTGTTGATGGACATTTAGGTTGCTTCCATGTCCTAGCTATTGTAAACAGTGCTTCAGTGAACATTGCGGTGCATGTATGATTTCAAATTACTGCTTTCTCCGAGTATACATCCAGGACTGGGATTGCAGGATCATATGGTAGCTCTCTTTTTAATTTTTTAAGAAAATACTCTTCTCCACAGTGGTTGTGGGGGATATACATTCCTGCCAACAGTGCAGAAAGGTTCCCTTTTCTCCACATCCTCTCCAGTATTTATTGTTTGTAGATTTTTCAATGATGGCCATTCTGACAATGTAAGGCGATGCCTCACTGTAGTTTTGATTTGCATTTCTCTAATAATTAGTGATGTTGAGCATCTTTTCATGTGTGTTTGGCCATATTTATGTCTTTGGAGAAATATCTATTTAGATCTTCTGCCGATTTTTTTTTTTTGATTGTGTTGTTTGTTTTTGATATTGAGTTGCCTGAGCTGTTTGTATATTTTGTAGATTAATCCCTTGTCAGTTGTTTCATTTGCAAATGTTTTCTCCCATTCTGAGGGTCATCTTTTTGTCTTGTTTATGATTTCCTATACTGTACAAAAAGCTTTTAGGTTTATTTAGGTCCCATTTGCTTTTCTGTTTGTTTGTTTGCTAGTTTTCATTTTAATTACTCTAGGAAGATGATTAAAAAAGATATTGCTGCAAGAGTACTCTACCTGTTTTCCTCTAAGAATTTTTAGTATCCAGTCTTCATTTAGGTGTTTAATCTATTTTGAGCTTATTTTTGAGTATGGTGTAGGGAGTATTCTAGTTTCATTCTTTTACACATAGCTTTCCAGTTTTCCCAATATAATTTAAAAGTTTGCTTTCATAGGTATGTTTTTTTCTGGTGTGTTGTAGTCAGGTCAAAACATGCCATTGTATGATATTGCTTTTAAAATTTAAGATCAAATTTTGATTAACAGTTGTAATAATTGCAGGCTGAGAGAAAAGAAATTCGACTTTATTGAACCCACTGCATTGCCCTGATTCCCTAGGCAGGATTAACTTCCATCCCCTTCTGCCTGGGAACTTAGTAATTGTGTCTGTCATGCCAGTTATCATATTGCACTGTGATATTTTTGCTTAGTGGCCACCCCACAATAGATTATATGCTCCTCCAGGGCGAAGGGCATGTCTTATTCCATTCATATGTCCATTCATTCAATCAGTCACTTAGATACTTACTCATCCATTCAACCAAAATGTGTTTGAGAATGTTCACCAGAAATAACCTACAAAGTATAAAATAAAATGGAAACCCAAAGTGAGGGCAGATTTAAAAAGGTGATGCTGCCTGCCATAAAAATGTAACCTCTAGTAAAAGAGTTAATCTTTTCTTCCATTGTTCCTAATAATAAACACTTTTCAGGGTATCTAGTAAAAGCTCAATAAAGATTTAAATCATTAATTAGATGTTCAACTATATCCCCAGAATAAATGATTCTTTTGAGACACAGTTTTCAAAAAGATTCTTCAAATTAATACAAAGAAAAAAGTTATCTGTTGTATAAGCCAAAAACATCACCTTAAATATGTTCCATATTTTATTTGTAGTTGTGGATATTAAAAATGAGAAGTGGGCATTGCCAAACCTGGCTTTGTATAAAAATAAGCTGAAGCTTGTTTTTAAAATGCCCCAACTATAAACACTGCATTAAATTCTCAAGTTATTGAACCTAGCACAGGGAACACACAAGCAGCTCAGATGAACAAGTGATTATATACATTACAAAATTTGTTTCTGTTATCTTACTCAATACATGGTATATTTGGGCTGCTTAGCATTTCAAATTGTGCTTAAAATAGATAAATATAATACAGATTTCAAGATGGGCTAATATTAAATTTTATTATTAAAATTTTATTTTCTCAAAACCATAAAAATTACAGTGTAGATAAACAAATCTGTTTGAGGAATGACAATTGGAAAATGCTATCGAGTAGTATTTTTATATTCACATTTTTTTTTAGCTGTACCTACTCACATTCATGGAGAAGGAAACGGCAACCCACTCCAGTATTCTTGCCTGGAAAAATCCCTTGGATGGAGGAACCTGGTAGGCTACAGTCCTTGGGGTTGCAAAGAGTCAGACACGACTGAGCGACTTCACTCACATTCAAGAATGAGTTTCCAGAACATTTATGTTGCAAATGTTCTTAGATTGCAAGTTACACACCATTACTTTTCTTGGTCTTTTCTAGTGTTTCTCAGTAAACTTGAAAATACAAACTCAACCTAAAAATATGAGTTGTCAGAATAGCATACTTCACAGTTATGCTATATTCTGTATTTTATATCATGCAATTTAGAATATCATATGTGTTTAAAAGAAGCCTATAATATCAGTACAAATAGGCAGGTTATCCTGTTTTAACAAATAACCCTAACACCTCAGTGATTTCAAAATCAAATATTTAGTTATTCTTTATATTCTAATCCATGAAATGCTAAGAGCCAGGCTCTGCTCTGAGTCTTTCTCATAGTTACACCAGGCAAAGACTATGGGAGCAGTTATGACCTGGAATGTAGCAATTCTGATGGATGAAGGAAAAATAAAAAAGCATATTTGCCCTTAGAACATCTGCCCTACTCATCACTCCTGCTTAATTTGAGTTCAACTGAGAGCCCCAAACTACAACCCTACCATCTACTGGAAGGAGAGAGAAATAAAGACTCTAAAATGAGTACTGTAGGTAGATTTCAACATTTAGCATGGATTTTGTTGGAGTTTGTGGTGATCCACACAGTTTGTGATGACCCACACAGTCAAAGGCTTTGGCGTAGTCAAAAAAGCAGAAGCAAATGTATATCTGGAACTCTCTTGCTTTTTCGATGACCCAACAGATGTTGGCAATTTGATCTCTGGTTGTTCTGTCTTTTCTAAATCCAACTTGAGCATCTGGAAGTTCTCAGTTATGTACTGTTGAAGCCTAGCTTGGAGAATTTCGAGCATTACTTTACTAGCGTGTGAGATAAGTACAAGTGTGCAGTAGTTTGAGCGTTCTTTGGCATTGCTTTCTTTAGGATTGGAATGAAAACTGAACTTTTCCAGTCCTGTGGCCACTGCTGAGTTTTCCAAGTTTACTGGCATATTGAGAGCAACACTGTCACACCATCATCTTTTAGGATTTGAAATAGCTCAACTGGAATTCTATCACCTCCACTAGCTTTGTCCATAGTGATGCTTCTGAAGGCCCACTTGACTTCACATTCCAGGATGTTTGGCTCTAGGTGTATGATCACACCATCATGGTTATTTGGGTCATGAAGATCTTTTTTATATAGTTCTTCTGTATATTCTTGCCACCTATTCTTAATATCTTCTACTTCTGTTAGGTCCATGCCATTTCTGTCCTTTATTAAGCCTATCTTTGCATGAAATGTTCCCTTGGTATCTCTAATTTTCTTGAAGAGATCTCTAGTCTTTCCCATTCTATTGTTTTCCTCTATTTCTTTGCATTGATAACTTAGGAAAGCTTTTTTCACTCTCCTTGCTATTCTTTGGAACTCTTCATCCAGATGAATATATCTTTCCTTTTCTCCTTTGCCTTTTGCTTATCTTCTTATCTCAGCTATTTGAAAGGTTTCCTCAGACAACCGTTTTGCATTTCTTTTCCTTGGGATGATTTTGGTCATGGCCTCTTGTACAATGTTATGAACCACTGTCCATAGTTCTTTAGGCACTCCATCAGATTTAATCCCTTGAATCTACTTGTCATTTCCACTGTATAATCATAAGGGATTTGATTTAGGTCATACCTGAATGGTCTAGTGGTTTTCCCTAATTTCTTCAATTTAAGTCTGACTTCGGCAATTAGGAGTTTGCCATCTGAGCCTCAGTCAGCTCCCACTCTTGTTTTTGCTGACTGTATAGAGCTTCTCCATCTTCAGAGGCAAGGGGTATAATCAATCTGATTTCACTACTGACCATCTGATGATGTCCATGTGTAGAGTCATTTCTTGTGTTGTTGGAAGAGAGTGTTTGCTATGACCAGTGCATTTCTTGGCAAAGACTGTTAGCCTTTGCCTTGATTCATTTTGTACTCCAAGGCCAAACTTGCCTATTACTCTGGGTATCTCTTGACTTTTTACTTTTGCAATCCAGCCCCCTATGATGAAAAGGGCATCTGTTTTTTGTGTTAGTTCATTTTGAGATGAGTAAATATCAAACTTCCCACAAACTTGAAATCAAAGTTTTGGCAGACTTTTTGAGATCTAGATAGCTTATGATTGGATTTAAATTACACTTGCTTTTATTCACTAAAATCTATCTCTAAGAATACTTTCATAGTCTGTCCCCTCAAATCTTAACTTTGGAGTATGTTTTCAGATTTATGTACTTAAATGATTAAAATTCTTGATATAACAATCATCTTGTTCCTTTTATAAAGATAAATGAAATATTTCAAATAAATACTATATAACTGAAAAATTAATCACCCAGAACAAAATAAATTCTCCCTGAAATAACATTTTCATCATAATTTTCATCATAACCCTATGGACTCCTTGAAAATATCCCCCAAACTACCTGTTGGCTAGAAAAAACTGAATTTCTTCTTTTTGTTGTAAGGGAAATCACTATATTGATATAGTCTAGATAGGGTCTCAGAGAAAGAACAAATCTTGGACACATTTGTGATTTAGAGTCTGTTTAAGGTGAGTTTTTCAAACTGGTGCCTTGATTAGAATTGGGAAATGGTCATAATATAGTAGTATATGAACACAGCAAGACAAGGTGGGAGGAAAATTAAATTCTTCATTAGAGAGTAGTAACTTGATGTTTTCTATTCAAGTTGAAAAATTTGGTCATTTAAGTGATATTTTCAGCAAATTTCTGGAATAAATATATTTGTAATTTTTATCTTGTTGAGTCAGAATGTCTGAGTATAGTGAAACTGGATTAACAATAGCAGTGCTTAAAGAAGAAATCCATGTTAGGAATGACATCAAATAATAGTCATGTTAACATAGTAAACTGTGCATGTACAAATGGTTTTGATTCTATGTGTGATCATAAGGTGAAAACTCTGAGATCTTTTAAAGATTAATATTAAAAACGTGGACATGTACAGCAAATCTGAGAACTGAAGAATTAACATACCAGAGACCTAGCTCAGCTGGTAAAGAATCCTCTTGCATTGTGGGAGACCCCAATTTGACTCCTGGGTCAGAAAGATTCCCTGGAGAAGAGATAGGCTACCAGTCCAGTATCCTTGGGTTTCTCTGGTGACTCCCATCTGCAATGCAGAAAACCTGGGTTCAGTCCCTGGGTTGGGAAGATCCCCTGGAGGAGGGCATGACAACCCCCTCCAGTATTCTTGCCTGGAGAATCCCATGGACAGAAGAGCCTGGTGGGCTTCTGTATATGGAGTTGCAAAGAGTTGGACATGACCGAGAGACAACACAGCAGAGATCATTCCCAACTGTACTTTCCTTGGCAGAATACTGAGGTTCTGTATGGTGAAAGAAAGTGAAGTCGCTCAGTCATGTCCAACTCTTTATGACCCCATGGACTGTAGCCTACCAGGCTCCTCCATCCATGGGATTTTCCTGGCAAGAATACTGGAGTGGGTTGCCATTTCCTTCTCCAGGAAATCTTCCCAACCCAGGGATTGAGCGCGGGTCTCCCACATTGTAGGCAGACGCTTTACCATCTGAGCCAGGATGGTGGTATAATCCAATTGAGCAATGTTCTCATATTCACAAAAAGTTGTGACCTCAAAATTATGTAATATATTGACATATATGGGTTAATGTATATTTAGAAATTATTGTTATACCCATAATTATTTCATTGGTCCTTAACAAAATGAGTTTTTCACCATTTCAAAACCATAGTGGAGTTGTTTCTTATCACATTATTCCCAAAAAAAAGTCCTTATTTTAGACAAGTGTTCTTCGGTAAAGCATGCAAAATGAAATTGTAACACTGTGATTCTGTGATTTCATATAAATGAGAATTGTTTCTATAGAAAATATGTAAGGATATTGGAATTAGCCTACCTCTAGTGAAAGCTATAGTGAAATGTGCAGAATTCACTTTTTCTTAGAACTGGTTTTACTGCTGCTGCTGCTGCCGCTGCTGCTGCTAAGTCACTTCAGTCGTGTCCGACTCTGTGTGACCCCACAGACTGCAGCCCACCAAGCTCTCCTGTCCCTGGGATTCTCCAGGCAAGAACACTGGAGTGGGTTGCCATTTCCTTCTCCAATGCATGAAAGTGAAAAGTGAAAGTGAAGTTGCTCACTCGTGTCTGACTCCTAATGACCCCATGGACTGCAGCCTACCAGGCTCCTCTGTCCATGGGATTTTTCCAGGCAAGATTACTGGAGTGGCTTGCCATTGCCTTCTCCAGAACTGGCTTTAGAGACTACATAATTGTTAGATTCCTGGGAATGGCATCAGGTATCTCTGAATATAACCATCATTTGACAGGGACTTTAGTAGTTTCTATTTCTCAAAAAGCATACTAAAAGAATTTCACTGTGATTTTTCATTATCAAAGAGATTTTTTACATGCTAGTAAATCTATCTCCTCTCAAATTCTAACACCTTAATTCTTGCCTAGATAACAGAATGCTGTGTGGAGTAGTTTGAAGTTTAGGAATTAAGCAGACCTGCACTGAACTTCTGTTTCAATGAGTGTTTAATTTTTTTAAAAGTTGGATTCTCTTTTCTATAAATGAGGATAATGACACCTGTCTTGTAGGTTTGCTAGGACTGTCAGAGGGGATGACTAATATAAAGCTCTCAGAAGTGGTAAAAGTAAAAGGAAAAAAATTATAACTTTCTCTTCTTGATTGAAGAAGAATGTGTTCTAGAGCCAGTTATTCCCATAAGGAGATCATGTCTCTCTTAAAGCTTTTCATAATCTGTCTGGTCAAACACTGAATTTTTAATTTTCTCTGTGCTAATAACCTCTCTGGGATGTAATTTGCTTTCTGTACAATCCTGAAAGTAACACCACCCTCATATGGTTATGGTGGAAATTAGAGGAAAGAACACAAGATGTACATCTGACAAATATAAAGTACATCACAGCATTCTTATTATTAAGTTAGCAAATAAGTTAGAAATTGATGAAAAAAATCTCTCCTTTAGGCCCCTCCCACTTCTATCCTTCTATCTCTCTACACACCCTCTACCATCAGCCCACCTTCCCCTCCAGGCCCCCCCAACAAAGGAACACAAGTTCTGTCATGTATTTTGTTTCAAACTTAAAGGCCAGTGTGACCATACACGTACTATATTTTCAGTTCATAAAAATTTATCATCTTAAGTAGAAAAGTTCTTTTGCTTTTCTTACTATTTGCTTATCTTACTATTGTAAGATTTTCCTGTTATCTGAAACTGGCTGAGCCATTTTGTCTACTGCAGGTAAGGAGTGTACAACCATCCTAATTCCTTCTGGCAGATTATTTATAACACAGATGCTCATTGAAATCAAGCCGTCCATTTGTGGGCCAAATGTGACTGACTTGACTCTCACAGTGAGTGATATATTTTGAATTCAACACCTACACAAGATTTCCAATTTTGGGGGTCATGGGGCTACATTGATTGTCTTAGTTGATCCTTGCCTTTGTATAACCCTGAATTAACTCAGGAATTAAATCATCCATTGATTCCACACATGAAGCTGTACCTAGTTGTGAAACTCCCCAGGTTTTCCTGGTTACTCAAATTCCACCTACTGAAACTTTGACCATATTTCCAGCTCTTCTGAAGTCATGGGGAGACTGGGAGATGAGGTAAGGGAAGATTAGGGGAAGAAATATTTCACAGCTGAATCACTTAGCAAATAACTTAAATTTCAGTAATTTATAAATCTGTTTCTAAAAGTCTTTTCTACTACTTCCCCAATGCACAAAGTGAGGGTTGAGAAACTTGGCATTTTAATGTGTTCTTTTTGCCTCTCAGGCACTGTAATTCTTCATGCCCTAGAGAGAAAAGAAATTTAGCATTTTGCTACTCCATCTCCCAGTTTCTGCTCTGGGCCCACTTTTGTGTGAACTAAAGTCATTAAGGTGCTCAGTTAAACAAAATACATGTCTATTCCTTTATAACATCTTGCTTACCTAGAAGGCTACTTTGGATTAAAATAGAAATTTATTTTATCTATAATTGCATTGAATATTCCAATATCATTATTCTTATGTGTTGCCTGATTTGGAATCCAAGTGTTAAGTAACCTATACTTTAATAATCTATAGAATATATTGTAGAGGTATCTATTATCACAGATAACTTTATGTTGGATGAAAGTGTTTCTTTTAAATTAGAATACATTAATAAATTGGCTTCTTAAAAAGTGAACACAAAGTAATTCCCTTCCGGATATTTTCCTTTAATTTATTTCAGAGACTTTGAAGGATAGTACAGTATGATGAATGGTGATTAAACTGAGACTGAACAAAATGATGAAGAAAATATTTAAACTTTCAGTCTTGACAACAGGCATTAAAATCGAACACAGACCATTTTATGTTGAGCAGAGTTAAATTCAAGATTCTTTTGGAAGTCTGCATGATGCTATATATTGAACAAAGCAATGAAGTCAAAGGACATAATGTTTTATTTATAAGCTTAAAAAAAAAGGATCAGCACTCAGCACTCAGAATTTTGATTATTTAATTTCCTTCCAAATAGGGAATATTTACTGTAGTATTTTTCGCATTTTTGGTACTTTGTTGTGAGAAATTTTAAAGTATATTTGGACATAGCAATGATTTAATTGCCCAAAATAGAGGAACTATCACTAAACAAACTATTGTATATTTATATCTTATTATCACCTTCAATAATAACAACTACATAAGGGAAAGTAGTATTGATATAATAATAGTTGGTAATATATTATATTTATGCTATGGTAAACAATGTTATTATATTTTAATAAATATTAACTATTTCTCATGAGCATTTTATGATATAAAAAATTATTTTTCATTTTTATAAATGGGTAAGTTAAAGAGATGTTAAGTAAATTACTCAGGCTCTCTGATTCCCATATCCATGTTTATCAGCATTTATGACAATTTTTCCACATCCTCATAAATATTTGAAACTGGCTATTCAGGAGTTATATGATGGTGGTTTCGATTCAAATGGTAGTGGTGGATAGCATAAGAGGTGGAATCCTGGATATTTTCTAAAGGTGGAGCTGACACGTTTTGATGATGGATAAATATGGTGTATGACAGAAAGAGAAAAAGTCAATAAGGACTCCAAGTTTTTATCCTACACACTGAAACCTTGGAATTCCAATGAATGGATAGAGATAAGACTATGAAGGGAGCGAGGAGATCCAACTAGTCCATCCTAAAGGAAATCAATCCTGAATATTCATTGAAAGGACTGATGCTTAAGCTGAAACTCCAATACTTTGGCCACCTAATGCAAAGAACTGACTGATTTGAAAAGACCCTGATGCTGGGAAAGATTGAAGGCAGGAAGAGAAGGGGACAATAGAGGATGAGATACTTGGATGGCATCACCGACTCATGGACATGAGTTTGAGTAAACTCTGGGAATTGGTGATGGACAGGGAGGCCTGGTGTACTGCAGTCCATGGGTCACAAAGAGTCAGACAGGACTGAATGACTGAACTGAACTGATGGAGAGAGAAGCTTTTTTTTTTCTTTTTTTAAAATTTATTTATTTATTTATTTTTTCAGTGGGTTTTGTCATACATTGACACGAACCAGCAATAGATTTACACGTATTCCCCATCCCGATCCCCCCTCCCACCTCCCTCTCCACCCGACTCCTCTGGGTCTTCCCAGTGCACCAGGCTCGAGCACTTGTCTCATGCATCCCACCTGGGCTGGTGACCTGTTTCACCATAGATAATATACATGCTGTTCTTTCACAACATCCCACCCTCATCTTCTCCCACAGAGTTCAAAAGTCTGTTCTGTATTTCTGTGTCTCTTTTTCTGTTTTGCATATAGGGTTATCGTTACCATCTTTCTAAATTCCATATATATGTGTTAGTATGCTGTAATGTTCTTTATCTTTCTGGCTTACTTCACTCTGTATAAGGGGCTCCAGTTTCATCCATCTCATTAGGACTGGTTCAAATGAATTCTTTTAAACGGCTGAGTAATATTCCATGGTGTATATGTACCACAGCTTCCTTATCCATTCGTCTGCTGATGGGCATCTAGGTTGCTTCCATGTCCTGGCTATTATAAACAGTGCTGCGATGAACATTGGGGTGCACGTGTCTCTTTCAGATCTGGTTTCCTCAGTGTGTATGCCCAGAAGTGGTATTGCTGGGTCATATGGCAGTTCTATTTCCAGTTTTTTAATAAATCTCCACACTGTTCTCCATAGCGGCTGTACTAGTTTACATTCCCACCAACAGTGTAAGAGGGTTCCCTTTTCTCCACAGCCTCTCCAGCATTTATTGCTTGTAGACTTTTGGATAGCAGCCATCCTGACTGGTGTGTAATGGTACCTCATTGTGGTTTTGATTTGCATTTCTCTGATAATGAGTGATGTTGAGCACCTTTTCATGTGTTTGTTAGCCATCTGTATGTCTTCTTTGGAGAAATGTCTGTTTAGTTCTCTGGCCCATTTTTTGATTGGGTCATTTATTTTTCTGGAATTGAGCTTCAAGAGTTGCTTGTATATTTTTGAGATTAATCCTTTGTCTGTTGCTTCATTTGCTATTATTTTCTCCCAATCTGAGGACTGTCTTTTCACCTTACTTATAGTTTCCTTTGTTGTGCAAAAGCTTTTAAGTTTCATTAGGTCCCATTTGTTTAGTTTTGCTTTTATTTCCAATATTCTGGGAGGTGGGTCATAGAGGATCTTGCTGTGATTTATGTCGGAGAGTGTTTTGCCTATGTTCTCCTCTAGGAGTTTTATAGTTTCTGGTCTTACATTTAGATCTTTAATCCATTTTGAGTTTATTTTTGTGTATGGTGTTAGAAAGTGTTCTAGTTTCATTCTTTTACAAGTGGTTGACCAGCTTTCCCAGCACCACTTGTTAAAGAGGTTGTCTTTTTTCCATTGTATATCCTTGCCTCCTTTGTCAAAGATAAGGTGTCCATAAGTTCGTGGATTTATCTCTGGGCTTTCTATTCTGTTCCATTGATCTATATTTCTGTCTTTGTGCCAGTACCATACTGTCTTGATGACTGTGGCTTTGTAGTATAGTCTGAAGTCAGGCAGGTTGATTCCTCCAGTTCCATTCTTCTTTCTCAAGATTACTTTGGCTATTCGAGGTTTTTTGTATTTCCATACAAATTGTGAAATTATTTGTTCTAGTTCTGTGAAAAATACCATTGGTAGCTTGATAGGGATTGCATTGAATCTATAGATTGCTTTGGGTAGAATAGCCATTTTGACAATATTGATTCTTCCAATCCATGAGCATGGTATGTTTCTCCATCTGTTTGTGTCCTCTTTGATTTCTTTCATCAGTGTTTTATAGTTTTCTATGTATAGGTCTTTTGTTTCTTTAGGTAGATATATTCCTAAGTATTTTATTCTTTTTGTTGCAATGGTGAGTGGTATTGTTTCCTTAATTTCTCTTTCTGTTTTTTCATTGTTAGTATATAGGAATGCAAGGGATTTTTGTGTGTTAACTTTATATCCTGCAACTTTACTATATTCATTGATTAGCTCTAGTAATTTTCTGGTAGAGTCTTTAGGGTTTTCTATGTAGAGGATCGTGTCATCTGCAAACAGTGAGAGTTTCACTTCTTCTTTTCCTATCTGGATTCCTTTTACTTCTTTTTCTGCTCTGATTGCTGTGGCCAAAACTTCCAACACTATGTTGAATAGTAGTGGTGAGAGTGGGCACCCTTGTCTTGTTCCTGATTTCAGGGGAAATGCTTTCAATTTTTCACCATTGAGGGTGATACTTGCTGTGGGTTTGTCATATATAGCTTTTATTATGTTGAGGTATGTTCCTTCTATTCCTGCTTTCTGGAGAGTTTTAATCATAAATGAGTGTTGAATTTTGTCAAAGGCTTTCTCTGCATCTATTGAGATAATCATATGGTTTTTATCTTTCAATTTGTTAATGTGGTGTATTACATTGATTGATTTGCGGATATTGAAGAATCCTTGCATTCCTGGGATAAAGCCCACTTGGTCGTGGTGTATGATTTTTTTAATATGTTGTTGGATTCTGTTTGCTAGAATTTTGTTAAGGATTTTTGCATCTATGTTCATCAGTGATATTGGCCTGTAGTTTTCTTTTTTTGTGGCATCCTTGTCTGGTTTTGGAATTAGGGTGATGGCGGCCTCATAGAATGAGTTTGGAAGTTTACCTTCCTCTGCAATTTTCTGGAAGAGTTTGAGTAAGATAGGTGTTAGCTCTTCTCTAAATTTTTGGTAGAATTCAGCTGTGAAGCCATCTGGTCCTGGGCTTTTGTTTGCTGGAAGATTTTTGATTACAGTTTCCATTTCCTTGCTTGTGATGGGTCTGTTAAGATCTTCTATTTCTTCCTGCTTCAGTTTTGGAAGGTTATACTTTTCTAAGAATTTGTCCATTTCATCCAAGTTGTCCATTTTTTTTTTTTTTTTAATTTTTTTATTAGTTGGAGGCTAATTACTTCACAACATTTCAGTGGGTTTTGTCATACATTGATATGAATCAGCCATAGATTTACACTTATTCCCCATCCCGATCCCCCCTCCCATCTCCCTCTCCACCCGATTCCTCTGGGTCTTCCCAGTGCACCAGGCCCAAGCACTTGTCTCATGCATCCCACCTGGGCTGGTGATCTGTTTCACCATAGATAGTATACATGCTGTTCTTTTGAAACATCCCACCCTCATCTTCTCCCACAGAGTTCAAAAGTCTGTTCTGTATTTCTGTGTCTCTTTTTCTGTTTTGCATATAGGGTTATCGTTACCATCTTTCTAAATTCCATATATATGTGTTAGTATGCTGTAATGTTCTTTATCTTTCTGGCTTACTTCACTCTGTATAAGGGGCTCCAGTTTCATCCATCTCATTAGGACTGGTTCAAATGAATTCTTTTTGACGGCTGAGTAAAATTCCATGGTGTATATGTACCACAGCTTCCTTATCCATTCATCTGCTGATGGGCATCTAGGTTGCTTCCATGTCCTGGCTATTATAAACAGTGCTGCGATGAACATTGGGGTGCACGTGTCTCTTTCAGATCTGGTTTCCTCAGTGTGTATGCCCAGAAGTGGTATTGCTGGGTCATATGGCAGTTCTATTTCCAGTTTTTTAAGGAATCTCCACACGGTTCTCCATAGCGGCTGTACTAGTTTACATTCCCACCAACAGTGTAAGAGGGTTCCCTTTTCTCCACAGCCTCTCCAGCATTTATTGCTTGTAGACTTTTGGATAGCAGCCATCCTGACTGGTGTGTAATGGTACCTCATTGTGGTTTTGATTTGCATTTCTCTGATAATGAGTGATGTTGAGCACCTTTTCATGTGTTTGTTAGCCATCTGTATGTCTTCTTTGGAGAAATGTCTGTTTAGTTCTCTGGCCCATTTTTTGATTGGGTCATTTATTTTTCTGGAATTGAGCTGCAGGAGTTGCTTGTATATTTTTGAGATTAATCCTTTGTCTGTTGCTTCATTTGCTATTATTTTCTCCCAATCTGACGGCTGTCTTTTCACCTTACTTATAGTTTCTTTTGTAGTGCAAAAGCTTTTAAGTTTCATTAGATCCCATTTGTTTAGTTTTGCTTTTATTTCCAATATTCTGGGAGGTGGGTCATAGAGGATCTTGCTGTGATTTATGTCGGAGAGTGTTTTGCCTATGTTCTCCTCTAGGAGTTTTATAGTTTCTGGTCTTACATTTAGATCTTTAATCCATTTTGAGTTTATTTTTGTGTATGGTGTTAGAAAGTGTTCTAGTTTCATTCTTTTACAAGTGGTTGACCAGTTTTCCCAGCACCACTTGTTAAAGAGGTTGTCTTTTTTCCATTGTATATCCTTGCCTCCTTTGTCAAAGATAAGGTGTCCATAAGTTCGTGGATTTATCTCTGGGCTTTCTATTCTGTTCCATTGATCTATATTTCTGTCTTTGTGCCAGTACCACACTGTCTTGATGACTGTGGCTTTGTAGTAGAGTCTGAAGTCAGGCAGGTTGATTCCTCCAGTTCCATTCTTCTTTTTCAAGATTACTTTGGCTATTCGAGGTTTTTTGTTTCCATACAAATTGTGAAATTCTTTGGTCTAGTTCTGTGAAAAATACCATTGGTAGCTTGATAGGGATTGCATTGAATCTATAGATTGCTTTGGGTAGAATAGCCATTTTGACAATATTGATTCTTCCAATCCATGAGCATGGTATGTTTCTCCATCTGTTTGTGTCCTCTTTGATTTCTTTCATCAGTGTTTTATAGTTTTCTATGTATAGGTCTTTTGTTTCTTTAGGTAGATATATTCCTAAGTATTTTATTCTTTTTGTTGCAATGGTGAATGGTATTGTTTCCTTAATTTCTCTTTCTGTTTTTTCATTGTTAGTATATAGGAATGCAAGGGATTTCTGTGTGTTAATTTTATATCCTGCAACTTTACTATATTCATTGATTAGCTCTAGTAATTTTCTGGTAGAGTCTTTAGGGTTTTCTATATAGAGGATCATGTCATCTGCAAACAGTGAGAGTTTCACTTCTTCTTTTCCTATCTGGATTCCTTTTACTTCTTTTTCTGCTCTGATTGCTGTGGCCAAAACTTCCAACACTATGTTGAATAGTAGTGGTGAGAGTGGGCACCCTTGTCTTGTTCCTGATTTCAGGGGAAATGCTTTCAATTTTTCACCATTGAGGGTGATACTTGCTGTGGGTTTGTCATATATAGCTTTTATTATGTTGAGGTATGTTCCTTCTATTCCTGCTTTCTGGAGAGTTTTAATCATAAATGAGTGTTGAATTTTGTCAAAGGCTTTCTCTGCATCTATTGAGATAATCATATGGTTTTTATCTTTCAATTTGTTAATGTGGTGTATTACATTGATTGATTTGCGGATATTGAAGAATCCTTGCATTCCTGGGATAAAGCCCACTTGGTCGTGGTGTATGATTTTTTTAATATGTTGTTGGATTCTGTTTGCTAGAATTTTGTTAAGGATTTTTGCATCTATGTTCATCAGTGATATTGGCCTGTAGTTTTCTTTTTTTGTGGCATCCTTGTCTGGTTTTGGAATTAGGGTGATGGCGGCCTCATAGAATGAGTTTGGAAGTTTACCTTCCTCTGCAATTTTCTGGAAGAGTTTGAGTAAGGTAGGTGTTAGCTCTTCTCTAAATTTTTGGTAGAATTCAGCTGTGAAGCCATCTGGTCCTGGGCTTTTGTTTGCTGGAAGATTTTTGATTACAGTTTCCATTTCCTTGCTTGTGATGGGTCTGTTAAGATCTTCTATTTCTTCCTGCTTCAGTTTTGGAAGGTTATACTTTTCTAAGAATTTGTCTATTTCATCCAAGTTGTCCATTTTATTGGCATAGAGCTGCTGGTAGTAGTCTCTTATGATCCTTTGTATTTCAGTGTTGTCTGTTGTGATCTCTCCATTTTCATTTCTAATTTTGTTAATTTGGTTCTTCTCTCTTTGCTTCTTAATGAGTCTTGCTAATGGTTTGTCAATTTTGTTTATTTTTTCAAAAAACCAGCTTTTAGCTTTGTTGATTTTTGCTATGGTCTCTTTAGTTTCTTTTGCATTTATTTCTGCCCTAATTTTTAAGATTTCTTTCCTTCTGCTAACCCTGGGGTTCTTCATTTCTTCCTTCTCTAATTGCTTTAGGTGTAGAGTTAGGTGATTTATTTGGCTTTTTTCTTGTTTCTTGATGTGAGCCTGTAATGCTATGAACCTTCCCCTTAGCACTGCTTTTACAGTATCCCATAGGTTTTGGGTTGTTGTGTTTTCATTTTCATTCATTTCTATGCATATTTTGATTTCTTTTTTGATTTCTTCTATGATTTGTTGGTTATTCAGAAGCGTGCTATTTAGCCTCCATATGTTTGAAGTTTTAACAATTTTTTTTCCTGTAATTGAGATCTAATCTTACTGCACTGTGGTCAGAAAAGATGACTGGAATGATTTCAATTTTTTTGAATTTTCCAAGACCAGATTTATGGCCCAGGATGTGATCTATTCTGGAGAAGGTTCCGTGTGCACTTGAGAAAAAGGTGAAGTTGATTGTTTTGGGGTGAAATGTCCTATAGATATCAATTAGGTCTAGCTGGTCCATTGTGTCATTCAAGGTTTGTGTTTCCTTGTTAATTTTCTGTTTAGTTGATCTATCCATAGTTGTGAGTGGGGTATTAACGTCTCCCACTATTATTGTGTTAGTATTAATTTCCTCTTTCATACTCGTTAGCATTTGCCGTACATATTGCGGTGCTCCTATGTTGGGTGCATATATATTTATAATTGTTATATCTTCTTCTTGCATTAATCCTTTGATCATTATGTAGTGTCCTTCTTTGTCTCTTTTCACATCCTTTATTTGAAAGTCTATTTTATCTGATATGAGTATTGCGACTCCTGCTTTCTTTTGGTCTCCGTTTGCATGAAATATTTTTTTCCAGCCCTTCACTTTTAGTCTGTATGTGTCTCTTGCTTTGAGGTGAGTCTCTTGTAGACAGCATATATAGGGGTCTTGTTTTTGTATCCATTCAGCCAATCTTTGTCTTTTGGCTGGGGCATTCAACCCATTTACATTTAAGGTAATTATTGATAGGTGTGGTCCCTTTGCCATTTACTTTGTTGTTTTGGGTTCACGTTTATACGACCTTTCTGCATTTCCTATCTAGAGAAGATCCTTTAGCATTTGTTGAAGAGCTGGTTTGGTGGTGCTGAATTCTCTCAGCTTTTGCTTGTCTGTAAAGCTTTTGAATTCTCCTTTATATCTGAATGAGATCCTTGCTGGGTACAGTAATCTAGGTTGTAGGTTATTCTCTTTCATTACTTTCAGTATGTCTTGCCATTCCCTTCTGGCCTGGAGGGTTTCTATTGATAGATCAGCTGTTATCCTTATGGGAATCCCTTTGTGTGTTATTTGTTGTTTCTCCCTTGCTGCTTTTAATATTTGTTCTTTGTGTTTGATCTTTGTTAATTTGATTAATATGTGTCTTGGGGTGTTTCACCTTGGGTTTATCCTGTTTGGGACTCTCTGGGTTTCTTGGACTTGGGTGGCTATTTCCTTCCCCATTTTAGGGAAGTTTTCAGCTATTATCTCCTCGAGTATTTTCTCATGGCCTTTCTTTTTGTCTTCTTCTTCTGGGATTCCTATGATTCGAATGTTGGGGCGTTTCACAGTGTCCCAGAGGTCCCTGAGGTTGTCCTCATTTCTTTTGACCCTTTTTTCTTTTTTCCTCTCTGTTTCATTTATTTCCACCCTTTTATCTTCTACCTCACTTATCCTATCTTCTGTCTCCGTTATTCTACTCTTGGTTCCCTCCAGAGTGTTTTTGATCTCATTCATTGCATTATTCATTTTTAATTGACTCTTTTTTATTTCTTCTAGGTCTTTATTAAACATTTCTTGCATCTTTTCAATCTTTGTCTCCAGGCTATTTATCTGTAACTCCATTTTTTTTTCAAGATTTTGGATCATTTTTATCATCATTATTCTAAATTCTTTTTCAGGTAGATTCCCTATCTCCTCCTCTTTTGTTTGACTTGGTGGGCGTTTTTCATGTTCCTTTACCTGTTGGGTATTTCTCTGCCTTTTCATCTTGTTTAGATTGCTGTGTCTGGACTGGGCTTTTTGTATTCTGGAGGTCTGTGGTTCCTTTTTATTGTGGAGGTTTTTCCCAGTGGGTGGGGTTAGACGATTGGCTTGTCAATGTTTCCTGGTTAGGAAAGTTTGCGTCGGTGTTCTGGTGCGTGGAACTTGATTTCTTCTCTCTGGAGAGCAATGGAGTGCCCAGTAATGAGTTTTGAGATGGGTCTATGTGTTAGGTGTCACCTTGGGCAGCCTGTATGTTGACGTTTAGGGCTATGTTCCTGCGTTGCTGGAGAATTTGCGTGGTCTGTCTTGCTCTAAAACTTATTGGCTCTTGGGTGGTGGTTGGTTTCAGTGTAGGTATGGAGGCTTTTGGACGGTCACTTATTACTTAAAGTTCCATGTAGTCAGGAGTTTTCTGATGTTCTCAGGTTTTGGGCTTAAGTCTCCTGCCTCTGGATTTCAGTTTTATTCTTCCTGTAGTCTCAGGACTTCACCAACTACACAGCACTGATAATAAAACTTCTAGGTTAATGGCGAAAAGATTCTCCCCCGTTAGGGACACCCAGAGAGGTTCACACAGTTACATGAAGAAGAGGAGAGGGAGGAGGGAGATAGTGTTGAGCAGGAGAAGAAAAAGGGGGACTCAAGAGGTGAGAGACAGATCTACGCAGTTGTCTGTTCCCAGAATGTTCTCCGTAGCCCAGACACCCACCAAGATTCACAGAATTGGATTGGGAAGAAAAGGGGAAAGGAGGAAATAGAGGTGTTCTGAGGTAGAAAACAGAGAGTCAAGATTGGGAGAGAATAATCAACACACTCCTGAATAAAAATGGGAACTGAATATTGGATTCTTAAATGTCCACAATTTATATCATATACTGAAAAACAAAAATTAAAAATCTAGAGTAGAGATTAGACTCTTAAAAATACTATATTAAAAACAAAAACCAAAACACACACAAAAATTTTTTTTTTAAATATATATGAAGTTCAGTTTAAAAAATAGGGCTTCTCTCTCTCTCTTTTTTTTTTTTGGTAAGGTTATAGTGTATTGAAAATGAAAATTAAGGAGTAGTAGAGGAGTACTAGAGGACTTTAAAAGAAATAAGAGAAAAAAAAATAGAAAATAGAAGAGAAAAAGGAGAAAAAAAGAAAAAAAAAAAAGATTTTTCCCTAATTAAAAAAAATCGTAAAAATCTATGAAAATGAAAGTTAAGGAGTGATGGGGGAGTAATAGGGAATTTTAAAGGAAAAAAAAAGAGAAAAAATAAAAAAGAAAAAATTAAAAAAAAATTTTTTTTTTTCTTATTAAAAAAAAAAAAAAGTAAAAATATATCTAGGAATTTCTCTGGAGCTGTTGAGGTCAGTGTCGGTTCGGCTCAGTTTCAGATATCTCCTCGTTCCAGCTTACACTTAGGGATTTTAATCTGTTGCACCGGTCCCTTCTGAAGCGGTTCCCTTTGTTTATTTGGCTTCTGTTTGCCGGTTTCTTCAGAGCCTCATTTCCGCCCTGACACAGGCGGGCGGAGGTGGACTCTTATTCAGGTAGCTAGTTCTGTCGCGCTGCTGGGAGGGGCTGACGCTGCGGGGATGGGCTGGCGCTGCCGGGAGAAGCTGGCGCTGCTTTCTCGGTCTGCGCGCTGCTCAGGATCCCGGCCGCTCCACATGGAGCGCGCACGCGCAGCTCCCCTCGGGTGCTCCACAAAAGCCCGGAACAAAAGGCTGCGTCCGCTCTTGTGCCTTCCCCGTCAGAGCGGTCCAGGCAGCCAGGAGCTTGATAGGCGCACTTTCCCCGGGTGCGGCGCACCCACTACCTTCCGCGGTCCCAATCTCGGTTTCCGCCGGCGCCAGTCGGGTGCGCGCGCCTTCTGCCCTCCGCGTCCCCAGCCCCAGTCCCCGCCCGCGTCGGTAGGGTTCCTGCGCCCTGTGTCTCGCCGCGACCTGCTCCCGCCTCCGGTGGGTCTGGGCCCGTCCGCAGTCTGCGAGCTCTTCTCTGGACTTTCTCGGTCCCTTTATTCTGCGAACGGCCGGCAGCGTGTTCGGGCCGGTTAATTTTCTCTCCCCTGCTCTCCCACAGTTCAAGTTGGCAACTCACAAAAGCTCCCTCCGATTGTCCTCAGGGCACTCAGGCCCGGACCCTGCCCCAAACAATGCCGCCTGCTCCTCTCCGTGCCGCCCCCACTTGCTGGTGGCGGATGCGGGTGTCTGGGGCACTTTTCTGCTGAGAGTTGCTTTTAGGCACCTAATCTGTGGGTTTTATTTATTGTTTCCCTCCCAGTCAGGTTGCCCTCTTAGATTCAAACACTTCCCCCAGGCCCGACAGTGCGAGGGTTTCCTGGTGTCTGGAAACGTCCTCTAAAGACCCGCTTCCCCGGACGGATCTCCGTCCTTAGCTCTTTTGTCTCACTTTTTATCTTTTATATTTTGTCCTACCTCCTTTCGAAGACAATGGGCTGCTTTTCTGGGCACCTGTTGACCTCAGCTAGCGATCAGAAGTTGTTTTGTGAAGTTTGCTCTGCATTCAGATATTCTTTTGATGAATTTGTAGGAGAGAAAGTGGTCTCCCCGTCCTACTCCTCTGCCATCTTGGATCCTCGAGCGAAGCTTTTAAGGAGATCATTTGAAGTTTGGTTCTGACAATACTTATTTAGCATATTTATTAGAGATTTAGGTGGCAATATCTAATAGACAACTGGATATATTTCACAAGATATGTAGAAATTCAAATTTAGGATGTTTCAGTTTACAGGTTATATTGAGAAAAGAGATTATATAAAACCTTAAAGGGAGTGAATGTAACTAGAGAGCAGGAAGGACTTCTAAAAATAAGAAAGAACTAGTTAATCTGGGTAAACTATTGGTGAGGACAACTGAAAAAATACTGTCACATTACTAACAAATCTACTGCAAGGTTCTAAAGGTAATGATACAGTAAAATGTTGCCAGAAAAATATCTCAGGAATAGGTATAAATCTAGAAAGGTGAGATCAATATCTGAAAACAGTATTAATTTACGGCTACCCACCAATTCAGGACTGGTGGCTCAGATGGTAAACAATCTGTCTGCACTGCAGAAGACCGGAATTCGATCCCTGCTTGGGGAAGATCCCTTGGAGAAGGAACTGGCAACCCACTCCAGTATTGCCTGGGAAATCCCATGGACAGAGGAGCCTGGTAGGCTACAGTAGTCCTTTGGGTCACAAAGTGTTGGATACAACTGAGTGACTAACACTTTCACTTACTTTTCACCAATTCAGGAAGAGGTGCTGAAAGGCAAAGAACATGAGCAGCGTTTTTAACAGCCTTCAGGACTGAAAAAAAGGTCTAAGTCCTGCCATTGAGAAGCACCTAGTAATTTCCCACATTTTGCATTATTATCCCCAAAACCTATATTTTAAGAATTAGGGTGAATGAGAAGTTGACTTGCCCTCAGAGAGTGTGAAGCCAAATTTTTAAGACTATTGATCCCAAAGGTGTGTGGGATATCAGATTGCTGGTACCCTTATTTGAATTCCAGAAGCCAAAGTAAAATCGGTTTAGAAAAAAATATATTTATTTTAGACTTTAAATTCCATTTATACTATCAAATGTCACTTGTAATTCCTCACATTAATAAAAAGTAGCTAGACACAGACACATAAAGAAGTTAAAACACACAAATGAGATGAAAAACAAGAAAAAATAGATAATAAAGGTAAACCAAGTTATCTTTGATAAACCAAGTTATTTTATCTAAAGATAAACCTGGACATGTTATCAGATAAAGATTTTAAATCAAGTTTAAATAGTGTATGCACAGAGATGTAATAAAATGTTGAAACTTTTGTCAGAGAACTGAAAATTTTAAAAAGGAATCACATTATAATTTTAGAACTGAAAAATAAAGTAACCTAAATTAAGAAATCAACAGAAGTTTTGCAGATGATTGACAAGAAAGGCACATCTAGTTACATGATTCAACTATTGAAACTGAAAGAAGCAAAATAGAAATTTTTATAAGTAGAAAGAAAAAAATAACTAAAAAGTACTGTTTTCCTACAAAGCAGTAACATAGAGACTTGTAGCTATTTTCTCAACCCAAATGAAAGCCCAAAAGGCAATGAGAATGATGTCTTTAAAATTCTAAAAGATAACAACTCAACCTAGAGTTCTCCCTCAAGCAAAGGCATCCTTCAAGTTAGAAGGGGAAATATATTTTCAGGCTATCAAATTTGAGGAAACTTATTACTAACATATTTATATTAAATGATAAATTTAAGGTGGTCTTCAGACAGAAAAACATAAGTATCCTAGAAGAAAGATAAAGAAAAAAAAAACCAAAACAAAACAGCAGTGAAATGGTAAACACAAAGGTACTGATAAGTGAATAATGCTGTATAAAACAATTTGATCTTACTGTGTTTAACACATATCTATCTGTATATCTACATCTATATTGCCTATATATTCATACGTATATTGCATTATAAGACTAGCATATAACTAAAGAGGCAAGGAGTGTGGCAAGATTTTCACACTGCACAAGAAAATGTAATCTTGGTTATTTAACCTAACCTTTTATTCATTGAAAGAAAAGTAAAAGATTATATAACTTCTAGGCTAAAGGAAGGGAACAACTTTTTTAAAAATAAAAGGAAGGCAGAAATGAAGAGAAAAAGGATGTGCCAGGCAGGAAAAATAGGAAACAAATGTTATAAGGGTAGATTTAATCTCTAAAATATCAGTAATTACATTCAATGTAAGTGAACTAAATGATGCCATTAATGGACAAAATATGTCAGGTTGGATTTTAAAAAAAACTGTATTTGTCAATGGGAGATTCAAGAGAGATCTAGAAGAATTATTTACATAATTGAAAAAATAGAGCATCTCCAAAGGTAGAGGAAATGCCTGTGTTTACATTCTAGTTAAAATCACTTGCTTTTGCTACTGTTCTTGTCTCTCAGCATGGAAATCCACAAGCTTAAGGCTTCAATTTAATCTTCATCACCATAGAATGAGCTATGACATTGTGTGAGGGGGTGTGAGCTTCCCCTGAATGTGAAGTTCTTGATTAACCATACAGCCATCCCATTCCTCAGCTTGGGAGAGGGGTTCAATCAAGCTTCTGAAGCTATCCATTATCAACTTTTTTGTGGTCCAGCAATTTAAACAAGTCTTGCAAGTTTAAAGTTCTAATATTTCATTGTCTTTTTCATGTTTGCCTCGTTATAGAAAAAATGTTAAGAAATAGTTTAATGGGAAAAAAGGAAGTAAAAGATAATGAAAAAGTAAGGAATGGAGTTTTCACTGGGAAAAACAAAAGCAACAGGAGGCAGGAAGAATGGGGATGGATTACAAAGAAATACTGAGAGTAAAGTTATTCAGTTGTGAAGAATATACATTTAGAAAAAAAATTAAAGTTGGTTTGTACACAGGATAGTGTTCCATGAGGGAATTTTTTTCTGGCATTACCTGGAAAATTGTGCTTTGCTTTGTTTTGAATAACTTATACTGAAAACAATGTAGTCGAGAAATTAGAACAGGAAAATAACTGTAATACTTCTGGGATAACAAAGGCATTTGTGATCCTAAGGAATCTACTAACTTCAAGTGGAGAGTAAGATCAGGAAATGTTCGTGTCCAATGAACCTGAAGGATCAAGGTTTATGTTTCCAGAACCCAGTAGAGGAGAATATGGAATAAAATGGTCCGTCATTGATGTGCCAGTTGGATCCAGGTGCTTGTGGTTTCATTTTCTTGAAAATAAATCTTACTAAGTCATTGTATATGATATATTTTATGCAGATTTTGTGATTAGCATCCCATGAAATATCAACATTTAGTACCCAAATAAATTCTTAATCTGGCAAATCTCACCCATATTTCAAGTACTTACGAGGTATGGAATGCTGACATGATTAACTTCTCTCCAGTGATGTTTGCCTGTTGCCTGGAAAATCCTATTGACGGAGGAGCCGGGTAGGCTGCAGTCCACGGGGTAGCTAAGGGTTGGACACGACTGAGCGACTTCACTTTCACTTTTCACTTTCATGCATTGGAGAAGAAAATGGCAACCTACTCCAGTGTTCTTGCCTGGAGAGTCCCAGGGAAGGGGGAAGCTGGTGGGCTGCCGTCTATGGGGTTGCACAGTCGGACATGACTGAAATGACTTAGCAGCAGCAGCAGTGATGTTTGTTCGCATTTTCCACTGTAAGAATATTAATTATAGGTTCTAGTTCCTTGTAAAAATATTATTAAGTCATGATTTATGAATAATTTTAAAGATACAGTTTTAATTTGATTTAATAATTTTATAAACTTTAAAGATTGCTTAAAGCATTTGAGAATAACTTTTGATTTTAGAAATTCCAATTTCTGTGTATGAATCAGGAATTTGAAAGCATTAAATCAATATCAAGAACTGAGACATTCCTGTGAGAAAGGAAACCAAAGTTTGGTAAAATTTACTAAAACCAACTTATGTGTATTTCCCAGGCTGTGAAGTGAGAAAAAAAAGAGCTACAAATACGCATCATCTAACATGGATATAATAGATGTTAAAGGCCCAGTAAGCACGAAAGTGTTTCTGAGAAAAGTGTAGGAATAGAAGAACCCAGAGTATGAAATGAAACATAAATATCAGTTGTATGCATTTTAAGTCAGCCAAAGAGCCAAATGTTCATCTTTATAGCAAAATAAGAATGTGCAAACACAGACTTGACTGAGCTCTTACCCACTCCAGTGTTCTTGCCTGGAGAATCCCCACGGGCAGCGTGGCCTAGCAGGTTGCAGTCCATGGGGTCACACAGTCAGGCACAGCTGAGCAAAGGCACATTCTTATTTTCAACCTAAGAACCATGATGGATGTTTAAACTATAAATGACTGATGTTAAAATAATGCTAGGATGTATGTGTTCAGCCCCCAAAAGGAGAAATATTCTCACTTATCAATAGTAACTGTTCGAGTCAGGGTTATAGGATTCCCCTCTTTCCCTGATGGGGTCATGGTCTTCCCTGGGGGAACTTTTTGGGCATTACTGATACTTTTCAAGATTATAAATATCAGGTTTGAAATGATTTTAATGGATCAGATATTTGGGGAAGATATTTCTTGCACAATAGGTTTGGCATCCTAAGATTTGCACCCAGTACTCCAAATATCAGAGCTTAATATAATTCTCTTTCCTAGAAAATTGTGCAGAATGATCACTTTATAACCATATCCCTCTTGTTTTTCTTAGCTTCACATATTTTTAATCATTCAATAAGCATTAATTGTGCATCTGTAGTATAGCTGACCTTGTATAAGATAATTAAAATGTGATAGCAGGCCTTCAAGAAATTCACCTTACTGAATCAACAAATTTTTCACTCATCATCGTTAACATTATATTAGTTGCCATCTAAGATCTACCATTCGCTGAGCACTACATATGTGTGAAGTATTCAGCTAAATATATTGCATGTATTATCTCAACTAAAACCTCTGCAACAGCTAATGTGACATATTTTGGAGTTCAAAACATTGAATTTAGAGTAATTAGCTCACAGTTAAAGAGCTAGAGGTTGATGAATCCTGGGCTAAGCTCAGAGCTAATTGATTTCAATGTTTGAACTCTTCATCACTATTATAAACTATATACCTAGGAAAACTAATTGGTGCTTTGGGAACCCTTAATTGGAGTAATATACTCTATTTGAAATAGAAGGTACCAGGAAGGCTGTACAATGATATGACATTTAACTTGTGCCCTTAAAAATGTATAGCAGGTAATCATTAACTCAATGGAGAAGTCAAGATAACACATTCCAAATACATGAATCTACATGATCAAGAGAATGAAGCCTCATTATTTTTAAGAGAAATTTCCAATATGAAGATATGTATTAACCTACTTCCCTAGGAAAAATGTTATAGGTCATTGGATATGAAATAAGGGTGCTGTGTCATGAAATTTATTGGCTATGGTGAGCCTTGCTTATTGCATTTTACCTCAGTGGTGATTAATAAATATTAGATTTTAATTTGATTTTATGACATTGTAATAGTGTTTATCATTTCTGTTCAAAATAACCTTGTGCATTTATTGCATTTTTAGGAAGAATTATTATTATAGGTCAACACCTTTTGGTTAATAGCACTGATAATGCAAATAAAGTTAGTTTATTACAGGAAGTAGACACATAAGAACAAGCCAAATAAATTTTGAATAGCCATCAATGTAATCATGCTAATGGCATTCTCATCTTCTTTGATCTATTTTAGTACCAACTCCTTTAACATTGATGGACAATAACATGGAGTAATGATGACAAGACAGTTAATAAGTTGCTGACTCTTATTTCACTGTATCTTTTCTATTAACTTCCTTTTATCTTAGATGGGAGGACTCACTATTTTAAAACTGTCATTTCTACTAGAGATTAACCTACAGAATTAATGCAAATTCAATGAACATCTCAATGTGGGTTTTTGTTTTTCTGTATTAGAATAAATTGATTCTGAGTTTCATCTAGAAGAGATGTGTAATAGGTAATAAAGTATGATTTGTAAAGGAAAAGCAATGAGGAGGAACATGGTTGCTTTGCCATATGTATAAATATCCCATAACCCATAATTTTTAAAAAATGCTCCTGTGCAACCATAGGTAAAGAAATGGAATAATACTTGAAATAATATTTATTATTACCATATGTCTATTATCTTCAAGATTACTGAGCAGGGAGCAAACCAAGTCAGTGAACTATATAGTGATATTAGAATATAAAATTAGTAGGGAAGAGCTTGATTATTAGTATAAGCTAAAACATTGTAGGAAAAGTAAGCTTAGATCACTAAAGTATACATACTCATATTCAATTCAACTGTGCTATTATGTAACCTAAAATAAACTATAAACTGTAACAAGGAGAAAGTTTCTGAGAGCATTTTTGGACATCATGAAGTAAGAGGATATATTCAAATATGACATGAAATGAAAATTGGTAAAGAATAGTAAATATTTTATATGTAAAAGTTCATTGCTAAATCTAAAGAAAAAAAGACAAACTGGGAAAATACTGGCAGTGGGTATTTTGGGCAAATCACTGAAAGGCATAAAAAGATAGACGTTTTAGTCATCTATCCACCCCAGTTACTATGTATTGGTTATCTATACAAAAAGGCATGCCAAAGCATAGTAACTTAAAACTGGAATAATCAGGAATGGATTGGGAATTCAGCTGTGGTTTATCTAAGTAGTTCTACTTTAAGATCTCTGAGATTACAATCAGTTGGTTGTCATCAAAAGTCTACATTCATATGTGTAGTGGACTAGGCTGTGGAAATCAGAAGCTCGGGAGCTAGGACTGCTGTGATTCTGCAGACATCACTCTCTTTAGCTAAATAGTCTCTCCAGCTTAGTAACATCACAGTGGCAAGACTTCTTTTAAGCAGCTTCAGTGTTCCAAAGGCAGATAAGCCGAGAGAGCAACCCAGGTGGAGGCTTTGTCAATTTTATGACCTAGCCTCGAAAATCACATTGCTGCTTCTGCTGCTGCTAAGTCGCTTCAGTCGTGTGTGGCTCTGTGTGACCCCATAGACGGCAGCCCACTAGGCTCCACTGTCCCTGGGATTCTCCAGGCAAGAACACTGGAGTGGGTTGCCATTTCCTTCTCCAATGCATGAAAGTGAAAAGTGAAAGTGAAGTCACTCAGTCGTACCCGACTCTTAGCGACCCCGTGGACTGCAGCCTACCAGGCTCCTCCGTCCATGGGATTTTCCAGGCAAGAGTACTGGAGTGGGGTGCCATTGCCTCCTCCGAAAATCACATTATTCTTACCCTATTTTGTTGGTCAGAAAAGGCAGAAGCCCCAGTCCCAGATTCCAGGGTAGGATATACAGGATCCACCTCCTAATGGGAGGAGTGTGAGTCATATCAAGGAAGAATACCTGGAAAATACAGTCTGCCACAGGAAAGTGATTCACAAATTCTAAATATATAGATATATACATGCAATCATTCCATTGTAACTGTTCAAAAACATTCATTGTATTAATGATTACAATTTTATAACAGGAAACAGTATGCTTATTTGTTAGTTAAATAAAATGCAGTGTATCCCTACCATTAAATCTCATGACTGTTAAAAGTTTGTTGTAAATTAATATTTAAAACAATGGGATGAGAATTCATGAGCTATTGGTGGAAGAAATTTAGGTTACAAAATAGAATGTATGATGAATTGTCTATTCATAAACATTTATAAAAGAAATACCCCAAGAGTTTAAAATGTTGTTTTTTATATATAAACATTTTGGGGAGGAAAAACACAACTATAAATAAAACAATTATCAAAATAATGATCCAGGTTTTATCTAGTAGTAGTACAGGAAATGCAGAGATGGAATCAACAATATGGATAATAATAATCCCTGGTTCTGGAGCATATTCTGTATTTCACCTCTTAAAAAAAATAAGAGAACTAAATTGCAAAATTTTAGTAAGTGTACAGTGGTGAGACTCACAGCTAAACCTGTCTTCTTTTATTCAGCATTCCTTTGGTGTACTGAGCTTTAAAATTGCATTCCAGTTCAAAAATCAAACTTTTTTTAGATGTTCTCTGTGTGCAATCACTGAGAAGTTTCATGTAAAGACTTGCAGTGTTTTCTCTCTGACCCAGACCAAATAGGAATATATAAGGGAAACATTATTTCCAAAAGCTATACTTCTGCATTAAAATGTGTGACATTTTAGTTATTGCTACGTAGCACATTCGTTGATAATAAAACTTTCTGCTTTTTCTCTGAAAATACAAATATGTTATACATCGGATAGTAAATGGAATGAACACTGGGCAAAGTGACCTGGGTTCCATTGTGGACAAGGAATGTCTCCTGCCACATCGGTAAACAAAGGATGTTGCTGCTGTCAAGTCATCAGTCAGTGGGGTCACCCAGACTGTACACCCTGAGGGGACTCAGGATGGATGGAGAAAAACAGGATACTGGCCCTAGATAGTTAAGGTACATGTTAAAGGAATGATTTCAATGAGCCCAGACTCTTGCATCTGTCTATACCTAGAAAGGACTGAATTCCTTAATTTGAGGTGTGTGGTTTTCCTTTATTAACAGTAATCTTTTGATATTCCAAATACCTGGGGTTTGTTTTTGTTTTTACAAAAACTCTTATAAATCCTGGTTTCTCCTTTACCTCTTTGGAACAGTCCCTTAGAGGCATTTGAGAGGCTGTCTCCTGGGCTGAAGTCCTCAGCATGTCCACCAAATAAAACATAATTACTGACTTTTAGGTTATGCATTTCTTTCAGTGGACACTATCCTGCTTCTCTAATTACGTATCCTCAGGCATGTTTTAACCTCATTTAGACCTATTACCTTGTCTAAAAAATAAATAGCCCACTTAATTTTTAATGTCTTTTTGGTTCCGAAACAATTCCAATTTCCTCTTTCTCCTCTATAGTGGATTTATTAATCAGTCCATACCATATGATGTTGTTTAAATATTCAGTTTCTGCTATCTCTAATGTTTTTCTAATATTGCTAAATTCACATGATCATCAGCCCAATTAACTAGTGAAAACCTTAAATCATAGAAGACATGCAAACATTATTTCTCCAAACACAGTATAAGACTTAATGATTTACTCATACATGCATTTGGCATACAGCAAAACCTGGAAATGGAGGTAAGTGATTGCCCAGTCAGATGCATGGTCAGATCTCTGTGCTCAGGGCTAAAACCACAGTATAGAAAGGTTTAGTGAGTCCATTAAGTGAGAGGGAATACAAAGGCAGAAGGGATACAGATATAGGCTTCCTCACCCTGTGTCCGATCCATCATCCTGTGTAGATATTAAAAGAAAATTGAGGAGTGAGATAGTCATGAGGCAGAGTGAGAGACTGAGGATGCCTCAGGGGAGAATCTTTCCAGTCCTATTGGTATGGGAGGACTCCAGGATTCCTTGAATCCCAGTTGTGACACCCTCAAAAGGACACACCTAATAATAAAGGGTTGTATAACTATGGATATATCAGGTATGGTTCTTTCCTCAGTCCTTGTCTTGTCATAGTTAAAAAAAAAAATTAAAATGACACATCAGAAAGTTCACACAGGCATGATCTATTAAACAAGCAACAAACAACGTGGGGGAAAAAAAAAACAAAACATTCCTGAGATGTGAGAGTGGATCCACCCCGTTTTAGGTTTTCCTGTTTAGGTCCTGTTCCCCTCCCAAGTAGTCCTTGGAATCTGATTTGTTTTGCCCCATGTCAAACAGGGCTTGTATCCGAGACCAACCAGGGAAGGGGGTGTGTTGGGCATGTTTTTCCCACCGAAGCTCCAGTGCTTTTTAATTTGTTTCTCTGCCTTTTAGCTGCATTTTTTAATTGTCATTTTGGACTCTTCTCTGTACCTAACAAGTGGATGTGTTTCATTATCATAGTCAATTTTTGCTGCTATGATGAAGGACCGTAGACTGATTGGCTTACAACCAACAGAAGTTTATTTCTCACAGTTCTGCAGGCTGAGACATCCAAGGTCAGGGTGGTTGCATGATCTCATTCTGATGAGAGAGCTTTTCTGATTTTCAGACTGCCGACTGCTTATCTTCACATGGCAGAAAGCAGGCAAGAGAATACTCTGGAGTCCCTTTTATAAGAACACCAATCCCATTCATGAGGGCTCCACTTTCATGACCTAATTTCCTCCCAAAAGTCTTACCATCATTGTGTAATGAATTAGAATTTCAGCATAAGAATTTAAGGGACGGAAGCACAGACATTGAGTACCTTGCATGCATAAGCATGGAACTGTAGGCCTTCATCAATTTCTTCTTTTCTATATGTGAACAGAGGCTCTCAGACAGACTTGGAAGCCTCTCTCTGGATACTTAGGAATTCACATTCTTCCTTTGAGGCATTAATTTTCCAATACCCAGAATTATTTAGGGAAAGAATATATTTAAGGTGGTACTGACAAAGCTAATATACCTATGAGTTATCCTACAATCCAGAGATTTCTCAGTTCAGTTCAGTTCAGTTCAGTCACTCAGTCATGTCCGACTCTTTGCGACCCCATGAACCGCAGCACGCCAGGCCTCTCTGTCCATCACCAACTCCCAGAGTCTACCCAAACCCATGTCCATTGAGTCGGTGATGCCATCCAACCATCTCATCCTCTGTCATCCCCTTCTCCTCCCACCTTCAATATTTCCCAGCATCAGGGTCTTTTCCAGTGAGTCAGTTCTTCACATCAGGTGGCCAAAGTATTGAAGTTTCAGCTTTAGCATCAGTCCTTTCAATGAACACCCAGCACTGATCTCCTTTAGGATGGACTGGTTGGATCTCCTTGCAGTCCAAGGGACTCTCAAGAGTCTTCATCACCACAGTTCAAAAGCATTAATTCTTCGGTGCTCAGCTTTCTTTATAGTTCAACTCTCACATCCATACATGACCACTGGAAAAACCATAGCCTTGACAAAGATTTCTTAGTAAGTGCAAAAAAAAAAAAAAACAAACAAAAAAAACCTATTAATTTATACTGAATCAAAATTTAATATGCAGAAAAGGACTAAATAAAAACATCCAATAATCATAAAAAGAGTGATTAAAGATTAAATATTACCTACTTAGGAAAACAAACTTCAGACACTTTGGTGGCATGTATTTCCATGCAATTTGCATTACATCAATATAATTAAACTAAATGTGAAAGTAATTAAAAGGTAAAACAAATGCTAAAAATGTGTACATTTGCAATGAGTCAAAAATACATTCAGTGTTTAAGAGGGAAAGGGCACTGTTAGCCAGGTTAATGCAACATATGTGAAAGCATAAGGGTGAGCAAGTCACAATAATTTTCTTTTTGTTTGAAAGGAGGGGGGGTATGATTAAAAGTATATTTTAACAGAAAACTATGCATTATAACATGTAGAATGCAAAGGCTTGGAATTGTATATAATGCCTTTAGAAAAAGATATATTAAAACTTAAGTGTGAACAAGCCAAAATGAAACGTGATGAAGCAACTAGTATTATGTGTTTAGAATCTGAGTGTAGAAGAATGTGCCACCACAAAAGGCCTCTTTGGCCAAAGGATTATTTTAAGCTGATTATTTTGAGAAACAGCAGAAACAAGATAAGCTTGGAAAACTGAAGAGAAGTTGCCCTTTTGTAAAGCGGATTTATAAGGGATATCTCCATTTGTAAAGGAGCTTTCCTTCTCTGTACCGGGAAGAGACAAGTCTCATCAAAGGAAAAGGCACAAAGATAAACTTGTATAACAAGCCCTACCCTTTTTACCGGAGAAGGCAATGGCACCCCACTCCACTACTCTTGCTTGGAAAATCCCATGGATAGAGGAGCCTGGTAGGCTGCAGTCCCTGCTTTTCTTAATATCCTCCTCATAACTAGTCTCCTTCTAACCCCTTTATTCTTTCATCTCTAGCTAGTTTTTGAGCCAGAGATCTAAACCACCTCAGAGAGTTGCTCATTCTTCCCTGGATATTTCCCATGTGCACATGTTAATAAACTTCTGTTTGTTTCTCTCTTGTTTATGTATTATTAAGAAGATCTCAACCTAGAACCCAGACAGTACAAGAAAAATTGTTTTCCGTGTTGTCCTATTGATTTCATCTTTTCCCATTCCTCATTTTTCTCAAATTTCTCTTATGAAAGTTACTAAATGCATCTAATCAGCAGCTGCTACTATTAGTTCTCATCCTAATTCAGATTGCTTGAATTTATCTTCTTTTGCCTTCTATGTTGATGCGCTGCTGCCTTCTCTGGTTTTTGAATTATGATGATGATTCTGATTCTTAACAGTTTGCATTACTGTTGGTATTAAATGGTTAAATGAATGAAATTGTGGTGTGGAAAATACAATAGTAAAAGATGTTATAACATCTTAACTTTATTTCTGTTTTCACTGTATATGTCAATAGGAAAATTACTATACTCTTATTAAAAACAAAAAAAGGAAAACTCAAACACTCCATTTCCACACCACAGAAAAAAACATGAAGCAAAACCTAATTCAAGGGTAACACCAAAAAAGCAAACACGGTGAACAGACAGTACAGCAAAATGCTTCAGGGGAAAGGAAAAGAAGCAGAAGTTATTGATAGGTGTTAAGTAATTAGCAGTTGACATTTTATAGATAAGGTAATGAAGATAATGAAAATATCTTAGAGATGCTATTAATAAGAGAAAGTCTCTACTATCTAATGTTTAGCATATATAAAGTATGTCAGAAAATTTTCTGTTTTTCCAAAAATAGACTGCATCAAACAAAGATACCAAAAAGTATCAGTAGAATTTTGTCAAGGAGAACTCAGAAGAATTCTCTTTATTACATCTTCCTAAAATGTTTCACTATTATATTTATGAGTACAATGTTTATTAACACAAGAATCTCTCTTTATTATAATTTGTGGTCTTCTATTTGTGTATGTGTAGGCTTCCCTGGAGGCTCAGTGGTAAAGAATCCACCTATCAATGCAGGAGATGCAGATTCAGTCCCTGGGAGAAAGAAAGATCCCCTAGAGAAGGAAATGGCAACCCACTCAAATATTCTTGCCTGGGAAATCCCATGGACAAGGGAGCCTGGTGGGCTAAAGTCTATGGTGTCACAAAGAGTCGAAAACAACTTAGTGACTAAACAACAACATTTTTGTATGTATATATGGTATATGGAGAAGGAAATGGCAACTCACTCCAGTATTCTTACCTGGAAAATCCCATGGATGGAGTTGCCTGTTGGGCTATAGTGCATGGTGTCTCAAAGAGTCAGACTCGACTCAGCAACTTTCACATACATACATATATATGATATTTAATTTAGTTTCACTTAGCATGTACATTTGTTTGTTCCTTTCTACAATGTGTAGCCAGTGATTCTAATGAAAAGTCTTTCTTGTCTACATAAAGCCTAAAGAATTTTTATCATTTAAATGAATGACAACTAACAGCACTGAATGGTCACCTCTAAGTAAGGCAGCTGCCCTCTTGAATGATGAGCCAAAGAGGCTTATTTGATTTAGTTTCTTCCTTTTTTTTTTTTTTTTACATTGTACATTACCAATTAATATCCAACTATCCTTAGACTCCTCTACATATTTCTCTTTTGAAAGATCTCCCCAACCCCAGAATTTCACGTTTACTATGCAAATTGCTTCCAAATATCTAGCTGAAACCTGTCTAATGAGATTTAGATTCATACTTCCAGTTCAGCAGATCAGCATAATCAATTGTTTTTTCCACTAATACTTCAAACTCAATAAACACAAACATCATCTTTCCCAGGAGATCTGTCACTTTGCTATTCTAAATTTATCATGGTAGAAAGTGATTTCTCACAGTTACCTGAGAACAATCATAAAGACCTAACACTGGAGGCATGATTTTCCTGTAGAATTCTCTGCTACCTGTAATTAGAGAAAACAAAAAACTCTTCCTTGTCTGATAGAAATGTACCTGACATTTGCCCAGGATGTTTTATGTTAAATTCTTTGTCTAAGAATTAGAGCTAGATGAGGATGTACTTGTTGATTCAATTAATGTCTTGAATGTCTTCACAGTTTTACAGATTCTAATCCTATCACAATGCTTACATCTTGCAAGGTCTGACTGCTGATTTTCAAAATACACTTTATGCATATTTATGCCACTTCTTTACTTTTAATCATTTCATATGTTCTTTCTTAGAAACTTTTCTAACTACCTACTCTATATAAAATAATTTTATATTAGTATAATTTTTCATGCTAAACTAAGCATTATCAGTTCACTTCTACTATAACTTTACATATGACAAAAAGCTATGTGGTTTTGCTTCTAAAGATTTTCACATGATGGCCAAGATTATGTTGATTTATTAGCAATTTATGTCTTTAGAGAATAGAATCCAGTGTCTTTAAACTTTCATTCTAAATCAGATGAATATGTATATATACATATACATCATATGTAAATGCTGCAGGTGTAAAATGGAGATAATAGCTTGGTAGGGCTATTGGGAAATGAAATAAGTAAAAGTAAAGCATTTTGGAACAATGGCTGGCACATAATTGCATACTAATCTCAGCTCTGATTATTATTAATATGTATGAATCTCTCAGGGTCTTTTACAGTGAAAGACAATAGCTGTTGAATTGAAGTTTCATATCTGTGATAAATCATTCTCCTAAATTATAAAATAGAAACTCTCAAAAGCTTAACTTTATGGAGATTTAGACATGAACTAATTTGACTCTCTAGCATGTGTTAGATTTTAGATGGCAGACTAAGAATTATTCAGTGACTTACCCAAGACGACATATTTAGTTTGACTTGCAAAATTGGTACTAGAATATGAATCTTATGAGCCAATACTGTCTAACTCATCATGTTAGTTGCTGTTTTCATTGTTGTTACTTTATTTTATGGAATTGTGTCAAAGAAATTTTGCAGATAAAAATGAGCATTAACTTGTGGTTCCCTTTGTCATACGATTAATCATAAAATTATCTTGAGATTGTGATTATTTCTTATAGTACCCATTTGTTTACACTCTCACACCTCCAGGCATTGTGATCACATCTTTTCTACTCATTCCTTTGTTACTCATATCTGTGGCTGGAGTTAGGGGAAGCTCACTGACTGAAACCTCCCACCCTGGCCAGTAACCATGGTAACCATTTAAGTGAGTTATTTTACAACAGGAGGTCCTGGTAAGGACCATGGAACTATTAAGCCACTTAAGGAAGAATTCAGGAAAGGCCCTAAGGAGACACCACGTGTCCTTCCACCTCCCAGAATCCTTCTTGCTGGCATCCATATTGGCTGAACAATGTGTGTGCCACCAGGAAAGACCCTAAGTCATAATTATTGGCCAAAGACAAACTGCAAACTAATCCAGTCGTCATGAAATCTGAGACTGGAAGCCATGTGGCAGAGCAGTTTTCCTGGGTTCCCTTACCCTCCACCCAGGCGCCCTTTCCCAATAAAGTCTCTTACTTCGTCAGCTCTTGTGTCTCCTCGGACAATTCATTTCCAAATTTTAGACAAGAGCCTATTCCTGGAAGGGGTCCCTCTTCCTGCAACAGAACTGTCAAGAGCAAGGTTTGGTAACTAGTGATCTACCAAAATTGTACTCTACCTTTCCTATTGTGGAATTCTGACTGGGAGTTGGGTGTCCAGCCAGAGACATTTCCCAGCAACACCGCTTCACCTGGTCTTCAGCTGTGGCTGTGTAACTAGTTACACATGACATTTGAGTAGCAGTGATGGTGGCACTTCTGTTACATTCTTTTTTCATTCTTTCATTTTTTCTCCTTTCTCCAGTTACAGGGCTCCCAAATCCTAAGAGGTAGCAAAACCTTAACAAAAAGAAGCTGTAGGCCTAAATCAACTGTAAGGGAGGGGAAATTTTTCCCTACTCTTCAAGGACCTTTTGGCTAATCTGATAATTCAACTGACAAAAGACAAATTAACAGGAGAAGGGAAAAAAAAAAAAAAAACAGGAGAAAAAGCTAATTATGTACATAAATTCAATTATGTGCATTCGAGGGCCCCATAAGTAAAATAAGACCCAAGGACATATTACACAATTGAGGCTTATGTGACAACTAAGAGAAGAAGAATCAGATTGGAGTCTAAGACTTCAAAGGGGAGGAACGTAATTCACATGGAAATAGAAAAGCAAATGTTTGGTAAACAAATGTTTGCTATAACAAGCAGAGACAATGGGACAGAGAGAACTTTGGTCTCCTTTCCCTGCTGAGATTGCCTCTCCACGCCTAGTCCATAGTCTTTGTAGGTATTTCTGGTGCTCTTCTCTTTATCTAAATTCATTTAGCCAGTTAAGTAGGAGGTAAAAAGACTCTTTGAGTGTTTTATTTCTTAAAAATATTCAGCCTAAAATAATCTTCATGCCAAAGAGATACATTTTGGGGTGGCAAATGTTGCTTCCCTATCCAGTCCTTTGAACAGAGCTGCCTCAGAGACCATATCAGACTGTTATGGGAGTGAAAAATAAATGCCTATTGTCTAACATCACTTAGATTTGAAGCATCTCCTTGGTGTTTCTACAAAGAATTCAATATTTGAAGTTAATAAAATTAGCCACTTTTAATGTTTTTCTATATTGTAGATTTCTACTGATTCAGAGAGCCAACTCACAAATTTAATTTCATTAATATATGTACCTCATCTCTATGTAGCATATTTAGTGTTTAGAGACCTAGAGACTTTCTAATGGCGTTCGAAGTACCAGGATTTACTTTTAGTTCCACAACCATCACTCTAATCCACTATCTTCAGAAAAAGTCTGAATATTATCATGCGGATTGAGACGTGTAGAGTGGGGGGTATGCTAAAGTGAGAAATAAATTAAAAAGCCTAAGACTATTTTCTCAACATGAATACAACAGTGGAAAAATGTAAACAAGTAATCTATGAGTATTGTTACTTGGAGGTAATGTAGATATCGTTCTTTTGTCAATAATACATATCAATTGCTCTTTTATATTTGCTAAAGCATTTTTTGAGACTTGGTTTTGTACTCCTCTTGCTTTTTTTCCCTTTTGTTTTCACTTCAAGCAGCTGTAGCTTCCCTGTGACACAGTTAAGCCCTATCCTGCCCACCTTCTTTAAAATGTCCCTTCTGTGACTTACTGGAAATAGGCTCCCAGTTGTTTTTTAATTGCCATGCATGAGAAATGTTTTTCAACAGCACAGCTGGCTCCAGGATAATCCTCTGGTTTTGGAGCAACTACTTTCTAATTATGTCCCTACCTTTCTGATTAAATTGTGAAGAACCCAGATGGGAGCAAACTCTTCAAATGGATAACCAGCCCTACTATGTCAGCTCCTAGTGGCTCTGATGTGATAATCAGGAAAAATAAGTTGGTTTTTTTGTTTGTTTGTTTGTTTTTTGATAACTGCACTGCAGTAGGATTGAGAACAAAAGGACTTCAGTAGAAACGAAATGGAAGTTTATGTAGTCTTGTATTTCAAACTCGTGGGAAAAATCAGAAACACTTAGACTCTGTTTACTTAATACATTCCTAAATTCTTCTGTATTTGCTCTATTAATTATTCTTGGCTACATAGCTAACTCTCACTCTATTATCCTAATGTCCACTTTATGTGAATTCCTGCCTCTGGGTTTACTGTATCCTAATAATAATCATTCATTTGATATTTGGTCTGTATGTTAGCTTGCAGTGTCAGAAAAAAACTGTATACAACTACAACGCTTCTATTACTTGCTAGGCAGAAATAATTTTCTAATTCTAACTAAAGTGAAAGGGTTAGTTACTCAGTCATGTCCAACTCTTTGTGACTTCATGGACTGTACCCGTGCTCATGGAATTCTCCAGACCAGATACTGGAGTGAGTTGCCATTTCCTTCTCCAGGGGATCTTCCGGACCCGGGATTGAACCATGTCTTCTGCATTGCAGAATTCTAACTAAAGACCATTCTAATAAAATCTCCCTTAGGCTCAGTTCTTTAAGATTGCTTATTGCAAAATACATAGAAGAAAAATATCTATGCATTCTTGCTGCTTTCATTTTGGTCTGATGCAGTTCATTTTAAGTGAAACTCTGAGGTAGCTTCCAAAGTGATCCTCAAACTTAGATCATACTTTAAAAAAAAGAAAATAATTTGGTGTCAGTGTTTAATTAAACTGATGTTTTTGAGGTATAGTTGATTTAAGACAATTATGATGTAGTAAATGGTACTGATAAACTGACCTAGACAGTATATAGGAATCATGGCTCCAGTGCTGCCGCCAAGGAAAGGCAGATTGGAGGGTATTTGATGAAAAACTTCCCCCCAATGTAAAATAAAGAGATTGACCTTTTTTGCGAGCAAGTAATTATTTAATAGTAGCCAAGGCACTTTGTGAGGCTGCCAGGGTTAACACCATGACGGGCGGCCTGGACCTAAGTTTTAGCTTCCCCCGAAATGGTAAGATTCCCTACCCCCATCAGGTAACCTGGAGCCAGCCAATCAATATGCGCCCAGTAAGAACAAAGAGAGAGCTGAAAAGCCCGCGAACGCCCAGGTTTGAAAAAAGCCCGCGAAAGTCTGTACCAATAGAATTGCTTTGCAAACATGTAACCAATCCGCTTAAGCCAGCTACTAACCGCTTTTGCATATCTTATAAATTTGTGTAACAAGCTTGAGCTTGGCGCTTTCTGACCCTGCACCACTGTGATGTTTGTGGCAGAAAGCCCTGGCTCGAGACAGTAATAAACTTCCCTTTTTTGCAAGTTGCATTGTCTTGGAAGCCTTCTCTCTCTTCCCGCTTGGGGATTCGGACATTGGGCATAACATCTGGGGGCTTGTCCGGGATCCCTTGACCAGGAGAAGGGAACGCTTACAGGACAAAGGGGAAGGATAAATAATAACACCAGTGCTCAGGAAAGTCCAGAGTAAATCCAAGGCCCTGCTGAGAAGCAGGGAGGTATCTGGCACAGAAGGAAGGCTTTCTATAAAGGGGGGGCCAGCCGGCATAAGGCCGAGGCCAGCGGACGCGCTGGGAGGCAGCCGACTCCGCGGGAAGGCTTTCTATAAAGGGGGGGCCAGCCGGCGTAAGGCCGAGGCCAGCGGACGCGCTGGGAGGCAGCCGACTCTGTGGGAAGGAAAGTTCCTCTCCCGACCCTGAGTCTGGTGAACAGCGGACGCCATTCGGTAAGGTGAATCTGCTACCGGGAGGCAAGAAAATTCAGGGGGCCCGAAAACCCAGCGCTGTGTCGTCGGCCGATGTTTGTTTGTCCGTGTGTTTGTCTTTGGCTCTCCGTGTTTTTGTGTGTGCCGGCATTGTCTCTAGTCTCGTTCTCTTCTGGTGCATCGTTGTTTCTCACTTCTGACTTATTCTCCTCCTCTTCTTCTCTGATCTGCCCTCAACTCCTTTTCTTTTCGTGAGTTTCAGTGGACAGGCGAACGGTTGTGGGGGCAATTGATGAGTCCTGGCCAGGGCTACACTCTGGCGGACTCTGAAGGCCCTACAATAAGTAAGCCTCAGTAACTAGAGCCCGACCGGGTGAAACTCTCCTTTAACATCCCTAACTGAGGACGTGGCCTACAATTCTTCTTGTGGGCACGGGTCAGGCACTTAAAGGCCATTAGGGCGCCTGCCACTTGAAGACTCCCGTGAGAGGATAAGGGGGTCACGGAACGGGCTAGAAACCCCTAGGGTGCCCGCCCCCAGCAAGAAAACTTCTGTGTAATGACGCAGGCACATAAACAGTTCCCAAAGCATACCATAAGCCCAACCTCTTGGCCGCCACCACTCCCGGTAGGATTTTTGGTGGTCGTTCTCAGTGACTTCCTCTCTCTCTTCCTTACCGTTTATTCTTTGACCATGGGGCAGGGAGAATCTACCCAACTTTCTCTCATGACTGACCATTTTTCGGATGTCAGGGCCAGGGCCCATAACTTGTCTTTGCTAGTCAAGAAAAGTAAATTAATAACTTTTTGCTCTGCAGAGTGGCCCGCCTTTCAGGTTGGATGGCCTCCGGAAGGCACCTTTCAACCGTCCATCATACAGGCTGTGAAGGAGAAGATTATGGCTCCTGATCCCTGGGGCCATCCGAGTCAGGTCCCCTATGTCATGGTCTGGCAGGATCTAGTGGAAAATCCGCCTAAATGGTTAAAACCTTTTGTTCACAAACTTCCTAGTTCCTCCAATTCACAGGTCCTGGTGATGGAGACCCCCCCGGAGGAAACCAAAAAGAAAGACGACCCAAAACCAGTCCTTCAGGAATCATCTTATCCAAACCTGATAGATCTAGAAACGGAGATAAGGCCTCCGCCATATGTGCCCTCCTTGCAATCCCCTCCGAGGAGAGAAGCTCCCACAGGTGAACCGAGAGGATTAAGAGGGCCAACGGGAACGGACCGTGAGGGGGGCCCGGCATTGGGGACCCGGGGGAAAACTAAGGGAGATGGGGTAAGCAAGACCCTGGGGACCCAGAGTTACCTTCATCCACTGTTCAGGCACTCCCCGTCCGAGTGGGACCAACTAACCCGGACGGAGAGCGAACCTATCAGTACTGGCCCTTTTTCACGAGTGACCTGTACAATTGGAAGACCCAAAACCCTCCTTTCTCAGAGAAACCCCAAGGCCTCATTGACCTCTTAGATTCCATTTTGTTCACTCATAACCCCACCTGGGATGATTGTCAGCAGCTGTTGCAGGTGCTCTTCACCACGGAAGAACGGGAGTGAATTCTGGCAGAGGCGCGGAAACGGGTCCCAGGGGTCGATGGGAGGCCAACCGCCCAGCCTCATCTTGTGGACGAGGGGTTTCCTCTGTTGCGGCCTAACTGGGATTTTGAGCAGGTGGAAGGTAGGGAGCGTCTCCAAGTGTACCGCCAGACTCTAATGGCTGGCCTGCGGGCTGCAGCAAGAAAGCCGACAAATCTGGCAAAGGTAAATTTAGTAAGGCAAGAGCCCACTGAGAGCCCGTCAGCCTTCCTAGAGAGACTGATGGAAGCTTTCAGGCAATATACACCTATGGACCCCCAGGCTGAGGAGTCACGCGCTGCAGTTCTGTTAGCGTTTGTGAATCAGGCAGCCCCAGATATTAGGAAGAAATTACAAAAGGTAGAGGGATTGGGAGAACAGACAATACAGGATTTACTGAAAGTAGCTGAAAAGGTATTTAATAATAGGGAGACCCCAGAAGAAAGGGAAGAGCGAATTCGGCGGGAGGAAAGGGAATTAGCGGAGAAGATCAGGAAAGAAGATAGGGAACATAGGGCGAGGGAAAACCGGAAGAACCAGAAGGAGCTAGCCCAGATTCTTTTTGCGGGGATAAAGGCCGGAACAGAATTGAGGGAACCTCGAGACCCCCGGACGGGAGAAAAAGAAAAACCAAAAAGGCAGGCCCTAAAGAAGGATCAGTACGCCTACTGCAAAGAACAGGGGCACTGGAAAAACGAGTGCCCTAAAAGGGACTCAAGGAGAGGAATGACCCAGAGAGAGAAAATCCCCCCTGGAACTCGAGTTCTATATGCGGGGGAAGACAGTGACTAGGGGAGTCGAGACTCGGCACCCCTCCCCGAGTCCTGGGTAACCATACATGTGGAGGGGAAACCCGTTGGCTTCATGGTAGATACTGGCGCCCAACACTCTGTTTTAAATAAAAAACTGGGACCAATGTCTAAGAAAACCAGCTTAGTGCAAGGAGCCATGGGGACAAAAAGATATTGTTGGACCACAGAACGGAAAGTAAATCTGGGGACCCACCAGGTGTCCCATTCATTTTTGGTGATACCAGAATGCCCAGCCCCTCTACTTGGAAGAGACTTGTTGACTAAAGTTAATGCTCAGATCCATTTTGACCCCCGGGGAATGTCAGTCACGGATGGACTTGGACAACCGATACATGTCTTGTCCCTAGCCTTAAGAGATGAATACAGACTTTTTGCGCCTAAGCCCTCAGAGACCATAGCACTAGATGTACAACCGTGGGTCCATAAATATCCATTGGCCTGGGCAGAAACAGCAGGAATGGGACTAGCCAAACAGAGACATCCGGTCGTCATCGAGCTAAAGGCCGAGGCAGTTCCTGTGAGGGTGAGACAGTACCCTATGAGCCAAGAAGCTTGGTGGGGGATCACTCCCCACATTCGACGGCTCATGGAGGCCGGAATTCTCAGGCGATGCCAATCCCCTTGGAACACCCCCTTACTGCCGGTGAAGAAGCCAGGGGGGACAGATTACAGACCTGTCCAAGATCTGCGAGAAGTCAACAAACGGGTGAGTGACATATACCCAACTGTCCCTAACCCGTATACCCTCCTGAGCAGTTTACTGCCTGAGTACACTTGGTACACTGTGCTGGACTTGAAGGATGCCTTTTTCAGCCTACCCCTGGCAGTCCAGAGCCAGGAGATATTTGCCTTTGAGTGGACTGAGGGGGAGGGCCAACCGGTAGTACAGTTAACTTGGACCCGCCTCCCACAGGGGTTCAAGAACTCCCCTACCTTGTTTAATGAGGCTCTGAGTGAGGACCTCTACGAATATCGGGCTTGCCACCCAGAGGTCATTCTGCTACAATATGTAGATGACCTTATGTTGGCTGGAACCACAGAGGAAGCTTGCAGCCGTGCCACTGGGGACCTATTACAGACCCTAGGCATCTTGGGGTATCGCGCTAGCGCAAAGAAGGCACAAATAGCCCGGCAAGAGGTCACCTATTTGGGGTATAAGATCAGGCAGGGGCAAAGGTGGCTAACCCAGGCCATGAAAGAAACAATATTGCAGATACCAGAGCCCAAAAACCCCTGCCAGGTGAGAGAGTTTCTGGGGACTGTTGGATATTGCAGACTGTGGATTGTGGGGTTTGCTGAGAAGGCCCGGCCCTTATATGAGGGAAGTAAAGAGACCCCAAACTGGACTTGGACTGAGCCAATGAAACAGGCTTTCCAGACACTCAGACGGGCCCTACTAGAAGCCCCAGCCCTTGCCCTGCCTAACCCAAATAAGCCATTCCAGCTGTTTGTAGATGAAAAGCAAGGAATAGGAAAGGGGGTCTTGACTCAACAATGGGGACCATGGAAGCGGCCGGTAGCATACCTTTCGAAGCGATTAGACCCGGTGGCCGCTGGGTGGCCCCCTTGCCTTCGCATCATTGCAGCTACAGCCCTCCTCGTCCGCGACGCTGACAAGTTGACGTATGGACAGCAACTCTCGGTTTACACCCCCCACGCCGTAGAAGGGGTTTTAAAGCAGCCGCCGGGTAAGTGGATCTCCAATGCCCGCTTGACACACTACCAGGCCTTGCTGCTCGATGCCCCACGGGTGCGTTTTCAGACCCCTTGCTTCCTAAATCCGGCCACGCTCCTACCCAACCCAGAGAAGGACAGCCCTCTCCATGATTGCAGTGAGATACTGGCTGAGGCCCTGGCGGCACGAAAAGACTTAACTGATGTACCCCTAAGCAACAGTGAGCTAGTATGGTTCACCGATGGGAGCAGTTATGTAAAAGATGGGCAAAGGAAGGCGGGAGCCGCCATAGTTGATGATTCAGGGCAGACGATATGGGCTGAGACACTACCCCCAAACACTTCTGCACAAAAAGCAGAATTGATTGCCCTAATACAGGCTCTGGAGCAAGCCAAAAGGAAGAGAGTCACCATTTTTACTGACAGCCGATATGCTTTCAGCACTGCCCATATTCAAGGTCCCATATACCAAGAAAGGGGATTTCGGACAGCTGAGGGAAAAGAGGTCAAAAATCTGCCTGAGATTCGCAGGCTCTTGGAAGCTGTCCAACTACCCCGGGCAGTAGCTATAGTACATGTCCCCGGTCACCAGAAGGGAGAAGACCCTAAGGTGCGAGGCAATCATGCTGCTGATGCGGCCGCTCGAGAAGCGGCTAGCCGGGACTATGCTGCCCCCATATTAGCCGTGGGACTTCCACCTCCTGGTATGGGGACCTTGCCACCAGTTCCCGAATATTCCCTCCCTGATCTTGCCTGGATCAACAAGGATACCACCCTCCAGAAAGATGACCAAGATGGATGGTACCGAGACCAAAACAACAAACTGATCTTGCCTGCCACCCTGGGTCGTCACCTGTGTGAACACCTGCACACAACTACACACTTGGGAGAAAAAAAGACCCTAACACTTCTCCAGACGGCCTGCCTGAGTTTCCCTCGACAAAATGCAACTGTACGAGAGATAATTCAAGCCTGCGAAGCGTGCCAGCTGATGAGGGCAGAGAAGAAGCAGCACTCGGGAACGAGGTACCAAGGGGAAAAGCCAGGGCAACATTGGGAGATAGATTTCACTGAGGTAAGGCCAGGGAAGTACGGGTACCGCTATCTGTTGGTTCTGGTAGATACCTTCTCGGGGTGGGTGGAAGCTTTCCCCACTAAGGGAGAGACAGCAATAGTGGTTGCTAAAAAGATCTTAGAGGAGATAGTGCCTAGGTATGGGCTGCCAGTGACTATGGGCTCTGATAATGGACCTGCCTTTGTGAGCCAGATTGTACAAGGGCTGGCCCAAGCTCTGGGGACGAAATGGAAGTTACATTGCGAATATAATCCCCAGAGCTCAGGACAGGTTGAGAGAATGAATCGGACCCTAAAAGAAACTTTGACAAAGTTGGCAATAGAGACTGGCGGGGACTGGGTGACCCTCCTCCCCTTTGCACTCTTTTGGGCACGTAACACCCCTTATAAGCTGAATCTTACTCCTTTTGAGATTCTGTATGGAAGACCCCCTCCTGTGTATCCTATTTTCGAAGGAAAATGTCTGCCACCCCCTACTTTGGGACCATTCCAGCAAACTCTGATAGCATTAAGTAAGGTGCATAACCATGTTTGGGAAATTGATTCGAGAGATACATGAGGGCCAAAACAAGAGGGCCCTCCCCTCACATAATATTGGCCCAGGTGATTGGGTTGGGTAAAACGACACCAATCTAAAGTATTAGAACCTAGATGGAAAGGCCCTTATGTTGTTCTTCTTACCACTCCTACCGCTGTCAAGGTCGACGGGATTGGACCCTGGGTTCACTGCAATCACTTGCGGCAAGCCACATCGGAAGAACAGGAAAAAGCGCGAGCAGAATGGAAGGCGAGTCCTCACCCGCCAAATCCTTTGAAACTGAAACTCGTCCACCGGGAGGCCTCCTAATTCTCCTGCTGATGGCAGCTCTCATCGACCCAGGAGCGACCAGTCGTAACCCCCATCAACCTGCTAAGATCACATGGAAACTCAACGACGGGCAAACTCATGAGCTGCTCAATGAGACCTCAGGAATCCACCCTCCAAACACCTGGTGGCCAGACCTGAACTTCGACCTCTCAAGCCTCTTCGCAAAGCAGGACGGTCTCTATGATAAGTACTATAGGGATGGGATAAAAAACCATAGGTTGGGGTTTTGGGCTTGCCCGGGCTATGTAAGAAATAACTGGAAAACCTGTGGTGGCATAGAAAGCTATTATTGCAGGAACTGGAGTTGTGTGACCTCTTGTGATGGACCCCAGAGGTGGGATGTCGGAAACAGAGATCTAGTTAGCTTCACCTTCAAGGACCATAGACACCAGGGGCCTCAGGTACGAGTACAATTTAACCAGGAACAGGCGAAAAAAGAAAACCGCTGGACCTCAGGACTGACTTGGGGTTTTCAGCTTCACGTAAATTGGCCCAGCCCCTACCCAGGTGAGCTTTTAATCATTAAACAGGTTATTGAGCCGGTGCAGGTACATAGTTTAGGTCCCAATCTGGTCAAAGCATTACAGGGGCATAAGGCGACCCCCAAGCCAACCACCTTCAGACCAAGCTTGCCGGGAACATTTAACATCTCCTCTACCCCGAGCCTCAGAGGCAAACTGACAGAAACCCCTGGCCCTCTGGCTGTTACCATTAGCTCAGCAATTCAGGACCCCCTATGGGCCTTAGTGAATGCAGCCTTTACGGTCTTAAACCATACCAACCCTAATGCGACCCAGTCCTGTTGGCTTTGTTATAATCTTCACCCCCCCTTCTATGAGGCCATAGGCCTCACTGTCTCTTGCCACTTATCTTCAGGCCAGAACCCACCCCCATGCCGATGGGAAGAACGCAAGGTTGGCCTCACAATGAATGAAGTTTGGGGACAGGGACTCTGTTTGGGCACAGTGCCACGTGATAAAACTTCCCTCTGTGCCCGGACTATTAGTAACCTACGCTTACACGGCAAAAATTGGATTGTGCCAGAGGTTGGAGGTTGGTGGATTTGTTCACATACTGGGCTAACCCCATGTTTAAATGTGAAGGTTTTTAACCAGAGTCAAGAATTCTGTGTCCTGGTTGCTGTAATGCCAAAAATCTTATACCACTCTGAAGAGGTTATGTACTCACATTGGGACCGGGAATTGCTAAGACAAAAGAGAGAGCCAATCAGTGCAATCACCATGGCAGCCTTGTTCAGTCTTGGGCTGGCAGGAGCAGGGACAGGAATAGCTTCACTATCTCTGCAAGGCCAAGGGTTTTCCTCCCTACGAGTCGCCATAGATGAAGATATAACTCGCATAGAAGAATCAATCAGCCACTTAGAGAAGTCTCTGACTTCCTTGTCTGAGGTGGTCTTGCAGAATAGAAGAGGATTAGACTTGATTTTTCTCCAACAGGGTGGGGTCTGCGCGGCTCTGGGAGAAGAATGTTGTTTCTATGCAGACCATACAGGAGTGGTAAGAGAATCTATGGCAAAAGTGAGAGAAGGGCTGGCGCAACGAAAGAGGGAACGGGAGGCCCAACAGGGATGGTTTGAGTCTTGGTTTCAACGCTCCCCCTGGCTGACCACCTTAGTTTCCACCCTCCTGGGCCCGCTTATAGTGCTATTATTAACACTTACATTTGGCCCTTGTATTTTAAACTGGCTAATGTCATTTATTAAAGAACGTCTAAATACCATTCAGAGTATGGTATTGAGGCAGCAATATCAGATGGTAGCCCAGGATGAAGAGAAAGATTCCTCTACAGGAACAACAAGACAGAGGGGAATGTGAGGCTGCCAGGGTTAACACCATGACGGGCGGCCTGGACCTAAGTTTTAGCTTCCCCCGAAATGGTAAGATTCCCTACCCCCATCAGGTAACCTGGAGCCAGCCAATCAATATGCGCCCAGTAAGAACAAAGGGAGAGCTGAAAAGCCCGCGAACGCCCAGGTTTGAAAAAAGCCCGCGAAAGTCTGTACCAATAGAATTGCTTTGCAAACATGTAACCAATCCGCTTAAGCCAGCTACTAACCGCTTTTGCATATCTTATAAATTTGTGTAACAAGCTTGAGCTTGGCGCTTTCTGACCCTGCACCACTGTGATGTTTGTGGCAGAAAGCCCTGGCTCGAGACAGTAATAAACTTCCCTTTTTTGCGAGTTGCATTGTCTTGGAAGCCTTCTCTCTCTTCCCGCTCGGGGATTCGGACATCGGGCATAACATACTTATTTATTTATTTTTGTCTTTGGAGTTTCTAAATATTATTTAGAAAACAAAGAGATATTTTGTTATATCTATGATTTTAAACATGTAGACTTTTGCTTCAAAGCTTCCTCATGTCCTTGAACCTACTAATATTCCTTTGCAGAAAAATCAAAACCAACCAGAAGAACAACCCCACAATTATTTAAAGGATAGAAATCAAAGTGTAGATTGGAGTCTCAGCAGAGATTAGCTTAATTGACATATATTTATTAATGCTAGAGAGATAAAAAAATCACCCTATGATTTAAATTCCATTCTTCAATGCTTTCATGGAAATATTAATGATTCATCTCTCTTAAGCTTTCTAGAATCATCAGGTGGATGTGATATTTAACTTTTAGGATAATAATCACAAGTCTTTCCCCTAATACAATAAAACCTAATCCCCTAATACAATAAAACCTCCAAATTTTGTAAATGCTGGCTTCATAACTTAAAGTACAATTAACAACAAAAAAGTATCAATACCTTTTATTTATTCTTGTTAAGAATATAAGAACTGAGTCAGAAAATTTGTCTGCAAAAATTATAGTCAAGTCACACTTTCTTAAATATTTATTTTACAGTAATGCACACAACTAAAAGTATACATTTTATAATGCTTTAATTATATTTTAGCATGTTGTTCTTAAATTTTTTTACCTGGTAAATATGCATGACAATGAATTTGTCTAATTATTCTCTTAGATAAAAGCATATGGGCTCATTAATTTTATTTTTTCTTCTTAAATGTAGCAATAAACACAGTGTTGTATTCAAAAGTGAATTTTAAAAAGAGAATAGCAGCAAATTAAAAACATCAAATAAATTAATATTTTGAAGAAATATAATTATGCTTACATAATTATTTTTAAAATATTATCACTAGAAAACTATACTTTCAGAAAACTGTTTTCAATTGCCTTCCTATGCACAGACTTTACACATATAGTTTAATTTTTTCCAACCTAAGCTACTGCTTGATGACATATTTTGCAACTTTCTACATAATATATCATGAACTGTTTTGACATGCAGTTACAAAATTATATACCAAGAAAAATCAGAGTTATATGAGTAAGAAATATTTTATCTAATTAAATTGAATTTGACATATTTAGCATTATAAAAGAGTATTAAAATATTAATGATGATATGTCACCATTTTTAGTTTAATTAATATGCCATAGCCTAACCTTTATTACAAATACATATAATAACTCAGGTGAACCATAATATATGCTCTTAGATAAATCCAGCTATTCTATTTTTTATCACAGTATAAACAAGCATTTAAATCAATAGAAATATCTATCTTCAGTTAACTCATTGGTTCATTAATAAATTATATATGTCATATGAGATTAGCAAAGATATATACCATATAAAAGAAAATTTCTACCAGTTAAGAAAAAAATAGAAGATAATAAAATAAAAAAAGCCAAATAATCACAAAATATGATTGCGCCCAGGAAATGGGAGCTTTTATATTGAGATTATTTTTTCATTGGATGTGATTGCTTTGCAATATTATGTTCCTCCGCTGTACAGCATTGTGAATCAGTCATATGCACACATAAATCCCATCCCTCTTGGACCTCCCTCCCACCTCACCACCATCCCACTTCTCCAGGTCTCACATAGCACTGAGATGAGCTTCCTGTGCTAGCTGTTTTACACATGGTAGTGACATATATGTGTCAGTCCCAAACTCCCAGTTCATCCCACCCTCCCCCTCCCCCCTGCTGGGTCCAACACGTCCAATTTCTGTGTCTGCATCTCTATTCTTGCCTTGGAAATAGGTTTATCTAGATTTTACCAATTTTTCTAGATTCCACATATATGTGTTAGCATATGATATTTGATTTTCTCTTTCTGACTTACTTCACTCTGTATGACAGGCTCTAGGTCATCCACATCTCTACAAATGACCCTATTTTGTTCTTTTTAGTGGCTGAGTAATATTCTATTGTATGTATGCACAATATCTTCTTTATCCATTCATATGTCAGTGGACATTTAGGTTGCTTCCATGTTCTGGTTATTGTAAATAGTGCCACAATGAAAATTAGGTTACATATTACCATTTTGAATTATTGTTTTCTCAGGCTATATGGGGCTTCCCTGTTAGCTCAACTGGAGAGATCCAAACAGTCCATCCTAAAGGAAATTAGTCCTGAATATTCATTGAAAGGACTGATGCTGAAGCTGAAACTCCAATACTTTGGCCTCCTGATGTGAAGAACTGACTCATTTGAAAAGACCCTGATGCTGGGAAAGATTGAAGGCAGGAGGAGAAGGGGACGATAGAGGATGAAATGGTTGGATGGCATCACCAACTCAATGGACATGAGTTTGAGTAAACTCTGGAAGTTGGTGATGGACAGGGAGGCCTGGCGTGCTGCAGTCCATGGGGTTGCAAAGAGTCAAACATGACTGAGCAACTGAACTGAACAGGTTATATGTCCAGAGGTGGATTTGCTGGGTCATATACAGTTTTTTAAGGACCCTCTATACTGCTCTCCACAGTGAAGAGATTCTTTGTAATTAGTGGAGATGGACTTAGTATCTCTAGTTCCTGCCATGGTGTCATCTCATTGTTCATGATACACATTGGATGCATTTTAACGCCCGCTAAGATCTGTTTCTCTTTCTTCTAGTCCTTCTGAAACAATGTTATTAAGACTCATTTCAAGGATGAAATCTGGGTGTTCACTTTATTAATGTGTTTTGGAAACATCATTTCTAGGGACACTGCTGCTTGCTGGCCACTTCCTGTGCCAGCCAGTTGCGGTTTGACTTGTGCTGAAAACTTTCTGATGCAAGCTGGCAGTTGAGGAGGTTAATAGGAAAAATGGGAAATTTATATCAAATGTTAAGTGAGGTGTGTGTAGAAAATAGAGGCAGAACTAAACTGCTTTAGAGAGGTTAACATGTAGTATGAATCCTTTTACTTTAATGGTTTTAGTCATTTTATGATCCAAACCTATTTATATTTTGTTGGAAAAAGTTTTCATAATTTTGCAGAGTTCTTTTACCAACAACAGGTTAAAAATAACATCAAGGGATGCTAAGTAAAAAAACAAGTGATAAAAAATTCATCAAATAAGTTGCCCTATTTCGTTACTTAGATTTGTTCCCTTCACTTGCTTGCACTATGAATGTTGAGTTTCAGTCATCTAAAATTGAGAGCACTGTTCTTTATTAAGATTGTTGTTATTCAATAACTCAATCTTGTCTGACTCTTTGTGACCCTGTGTACTGTAGCACGCCAGGATCCTCTGTCCTCCACTACCTCCCAGTGAAAGTGAAAGCCACTCAGTTGTGCCCAGCTCTTTGCGACCCCATTGAATTCTCTAGGCCAGAATACTGGAGTGGGTGGCCTCTCTGTTCTCCAGGGGATCTTCCCAACCCAGAAATTGAACCCAGGTCTCCCACGTTGCAGGTGGATTCTTTACCAACTGAACCACAAGAGAAGCACTATCTCCTGGAGTGTGCTCAAATTCATGTCCATTGAGTCAGTGATGCTATCTAACCGTTTCATCCCTTGCTGCCCCCATCTCCTTTTGCCTTCAGCCTTTCACAGCATCAGGGTCTTTTCCAGTGAGTGGACTCCAATCCAGCATTTCACATGATGTACTCTGCATAGCAGTTAAGTAAGCTGGGTGATAATATACAGCCTTTTCATACCCCTTTCCCAATTTTGAACCACTCAGTCGTTCCATTCCAGTTCTAACTCTTGTTTCTTGACCTGCATACAGGTTTCTCAGGAGACAGGTAAGGTGGTCTGGTATTCCCCTATCTTTAAGAATTTTCCACAGTGTGTTGTGATCCACACAGTCAAAGGCTTTTGAAGCAGAAGTAAATGTTTTTTTGGAATTCCTTTGCTTTCTCCATGATCCAATGAATGTTGGCTATTTGATTCTCTGGTTCCTCTGCCTTTTCTAAACTCAGCTTGTGCATCTGGAAGTTCTCAGTTCAGGTAGATGCTAAAGCCTACTTTGAAGGGTTTAGAGCATAACCTTGCTAGCATGTCAAGTGAGTGCAATTGTATGGTAGTTTGAACATTCTTCAGTCCTGCCCTTCTTTGGGATTGGAATGAAAACTGACCTTTTCCAGTCTTAATCTCTTCTGCTTTGGTTAGGTCCTTACCATTTCTCTCCTTTATAGTGCCCATCCTTGCTACCAGGTGATATTAATTTTCTCATGATGCAAAGAAATATTGAGTGAGCTGAAGTCACAAAGATTCTAAGTGACAAAAATAAGAATTATACACTCAACTCTATATCTGTATTTAATTTTTTTTCTTTAATTTTAATTAGAGGGTAATTACTTAATATTGTGATGGTTTTTGCCATATATCAAGATGAATCAGCCATGGGTATACATGTGTCCCCGCCCTCTTGAACCTCTCTCCCACCTCCCTCCCCATCCACCCCTCTAGGTTGTCCCAGAGCACCGACTTCGGGTTCTCTGCATCATACGTCAAACTCCTACTGGCTATCTATTTTACATATGGTCATCTACATCTTATTTTTGAGCCTAACACTCATAACAATTTTTACACCATTTCTCTAGACCAGGTAGAGGGGGAGATTTTCCTGTCTGTAGACAGAGTAAAAACAAGGGAAGTAGAGTCTGCCTAAAAAGTAAGTAGTGCTCAATCTAACCCTATCTTGAAGTAATTTAACTCTGGGACTCTTTCCACTGCTGATGATTTTCCTATGCCAAAATCTCCACAACTCCCTGCATGTGCCAGGATATTGCATGACCTCGTGATTTTGCTTGTGCTATGTCCAATTGTTAATACACTTTGTCTTCATGACTTTGCCTTGAAAGCTCATACAAGTCCTTTAAGACCCAGTTGAAAAGCTAGATCAATCACAATTTCCCAGGCAGAGTTTACAGCACCCAGACCCTAACACCCTGCTTTAATGTACCCTTTAACAGAAAACAATATGTAGGCAAGAGAAAATGTTATTTGTGAACAATTAAGCCCACAGTACAGAACAATTAATCTCAAATCATAGAGCCAGAAATTAGAGGGCCTCACACATAGAACTTTTGTTCAAAAATGCTGAGAACTTTGAATGGTATGATGGTTAGTAACCAGTCTCACTCTGGAGCTAAACTAACTTGGTCAAACCCCAGCCCTGTGGTTTGTGTCCATGGATAAAATACATAATTTCAATGTGCTTTAGCATCTTTTTCTCTGGAAAAAGAAAGACAATAATAATAATACTGCCTTAAAGTTAGTGTGAGAAAGAAATAGGTTGATTTAGTATGAAAAGTGAAAACAGTGTCTGGCACTGTACAGTGACGTTGAAGATGAGAAAAAATAAGTAAATATCTGTAAAGATTATAATGAAAATCTTGGGGAAAATAAAAATGTCCCTAGCAATAAATCAATATATTCTATCTACCTAAAATGAGTGCTGCTTCAAACAAAAGCAGAAGCCTGGATAGAACCATCCCAGTGTAAAATGTTTGTGTCACGGTCTCACTGAGAAACACAGAAATAGATCAGCTGAATGAAAAAAAAAAAAAAAAAAACAGCATGGATAAAAGCAGAACAGACTCCACTTTCTTTCCCCAAGCTACTTAGGAAAAAATATATATTAATATTTCAAGCGTAAGTCTTATAGTCATTTTTTTTTCCTAGCTATCAATCTTAAAATAGTAATATACCTTTTAACTCTTTCCATGATTTGCTTCAAAATAATCCAGTGGATAGTCCAGGGAGAGATGAGGGGATATAGATGTAACACTTTTTCCTCAAAAAATTCTAGAAGTTTTGTGGTGGCAGTACTCTTCTCTTTACTTATATTTGTAAAATAATTTTTAACATTTGATCTTATCATTGGGTTATGAACATTTTCAGATTGGGTGTGAGACCAGGTGACTTTTTAAAAAATATCCTTCCTCGCAGCAACAGCTCAACACTGGTAGTGTTAACCATGACATTTATTTTAACAAATGAGCTAAAACAGCATTTTTTTTAGATGCTAAAATTACCTGTAAAACATTTTACTAAAATAATTAATCATAAAATAACTAATAAGGAAACAAATTTTATAATATCAATAAATACCAAATACATTGAGTGCCATTCAGCATTTTTAAAAAAATAGGTAGAATGTTTATATCAAAATTACATTAAAAATTCATAAAGAAAAAATGTACAGAAAAGCCTTACTCTCACCCCTCTTCCCCCAGATATTTTATTAGGCCTCTGTTTATCCTTCCAGTGTGACATTATACAGATACAAGCAAATGTGGATATTCCCTTTCTCTTTCTTATGTAAAATTAATTATATATTATATATTTTTATAAAACACATAGTTATGTGTACATATATATATATATATATATATATATTGTTCTTCGCCTTGCATTTTTCACTTACTATATCTTGGGCATATATCCATTTCAATAAGGAAATTTTCCTTACTTTTTGTTACAGCTGCATACTATTCCACTGTGTGGATATACAGTCTGTTAAACCAGTTTTCTGTTGATGGACATTTGTGTTATTTTCTATTTTTTACTATTGGAAACAATGCCAAATATTTACAAAGGATATGTGTAACTGCGGGATGTGAGTGTGAGCTCATTTGCTCAGTTGTGTCTGTGTCTTTGTGAACTCGTGGACTGTAGCCTGCTGGGTTTTTCTGTCCATGGAATTTTCCAGGGAAGAATACTGGAGTGGGTTATCATTTCCTTCTCCATAAAACAGCTTTTTATATCACCATTAGCCCTGAATTTCCCCAGCTTGAGTGTATATCTGGATTATCTACAAGGTCTCATTAAAACCCGATCATCAGACTTCTTCCAGTCAGGAGTTTCTGATTCAGTAGTCAGAAAGGATTCCAGTTTGTGTATTTCTAACAAAGTTCTGGTAGAGGCTGCTGCTCTGGGGCCCATGCTTTCAGAACCTGTCACCCAATCTCTATTCACAGCATTGTCTCCCATATTATTAAGGACTCAGCATCACGAAGATGGAGCTATATTCTCTGTATTATTAGAGCATTGAACAGTATGTGGAATATTGTGTAAGGTTCGTAATTGAACATAAGTGTACATAATATCTCTAGACCTTTCTTGGCTCATATTCAAGCCAAATAATCAATTTAAATTACCTCTGAGGTTCTTTCCAAGAGATTGAAATGAGAATGTGAGAACAATGGATATTATTTTAAATTTTACTGAATATGACTTTAATTGGGATAGCAACATCTAGTCATTAATCCAAAAATAATGAGAGGGTAAATGCATCCTTTGTACCAGACACTATCTTGGGGACAGGAGCATGGCTCTCAGATTTCTTCAAGGCCTTTGCTTTCATTGACTAGAAAGATTAATTCTATAAAAGCATGAGAGAGAATTAGAATCCCTAGGTAGGGAGGTCATTTTTATTGCTACTGCAAAAATATAGATGTAAAATCATACAAATCTCATTGCAGGTTGTCAATGCAAAAATGGAGAAGAAGGAGTAAATATAAAAGAAGAATAAATCTTCTATTATAAAAGAAGATAAAAATAAAAACCCTCCCCTTTAATTTGGGAGAATAGAATGCTAGACACTTGTTTCTACCATAAAAAGTATATTTCTTAAAAAGGATAGAAAGTTATGTCAGCACAGTATAAATATAAATATGTCAATTAGATGTAAATATAATCTGTAAGTTAGGTAAGAACATAGTCTTTTTCCATTTCTGGAAATTGAAACAAACGCTCATATTAATCATAGGGATTGTGACTTTAGTAAGACGATTCTTGTATAGGTGGTTCATGCTTTTCGATACTCAGGCATTGAAGAATAAACTAAGTCTTAAAGATGTCATGTTTGCTCACACTACGTGTTTATGATTCAACTTTTCATTTTGGTTTGTTTTGCTGTCTTTCCTTAAGGGCTAACCATTGCTTTACCCAGCAGGGAGAAGAGAGCTCACCCACCAGGTTCCCTCCAACTTGCAGTGATGAGCTCTCGGGGCTGTTTACATTAGCCATGCAAATTTGAAAAACCCCAACTGTCTCCTGGTGTTTAATCTCACAACCCAGTTTGTTTTTGAGACTGAGGCATTTAGCAGCTGTGCCACAGTGCTTTGCCCATCCCTAAGACAAAAGCTAAGAAATAAAAAATAAAAGACTAGGCAAAATACTCCAACGTCTTAGACAGATCGCTGCATCGAAGAAGGTGATTAACAACTCTGAACAGTCACAGCCAACCTATTTTCAGTTATAATCGAGATGAAAATGTATGTGTCAGGTATTTTCCGGAACCGGACCATATGTATAACAGTCGCTCACAAGCACACTTTGAAAAGTTAGTAATGACAAAATGCATGTGCGTAAGCAATTTCCTCCCTCCCCATCATCAATAGCTTTTTCTTACAGTTTATTTTAAAACATCTGTTTCTGGCAGATTTAAGAAGATATGAGTTTGGATTTTAAAAAATCCTGCTGCTGTTAAAACAACAGAAAAAGAAAAAGTACATATTTATGTATTTTGGCTGAAAATGTCCCTCAGTTGAGCCATTTCTGAGGAAAAGTGCCTTTAACACAAGTCTCAGAGACTGTGGGGGTGTAAATAAAAACTCAAAAAATGAATATCTCTGAGCTTTAAATCTGGAAGTGAGTTGGAACTGACACTGCTATTACAAGAAAATAACCCTGGAGTCTAGTGTTCCATTCTGCATTTAGCACAGTATTTTTTTGTGTATATAGAAAAAATTCCCTGTAAGACCCTTCACAATTTGGCTTTAATATGCTTCTCCCTTTACCAAATAAATAAATAAATAGCAGCAATAGACTACACAATGTTTTTCAAAAACATAGATACCTTTGCATTGCTATATGCTCGTAGATCATTATTCATGATGATGATGCTGTCTTGACTGGCCTCCTCATTCTTTACCTTTTAGTCTTACTTTTATTTATTTCTAAATGTATTATTTTTCATTTATATTGAAGTATAATTGATTTACAATGCTGTGTTCATTTCGGGTATACATCAAAGTTAGTTGTACACATACATATCTCCACCTCTTCTCATATAGGTCATTATGAAGTATTGAATAGAGTTCTCTGTGCTATACTGTAGGTCCTTATTATCTATTTTCTATATAGTAGTGTCTATATGTCAATTTCAGTCTCCCAATTTATCCCTCTCCCCTCTTTCCCTCTTGGTAATCATAAATTGATTTACAATGTTGTGTTAATCACTGTTATACTGCAAAGTGATTCAGTGGTACATATATCTATATTTACATTCTTTCTTAAAATATACAAATATACTTTCCGTTATGGTTTATCATGTTTTTTGTTGTTGTTTTTTTTTTTTTTGTCTGTGCTCTGTCTGCATTGCTGTGCAGGCTTTTTTTCTAGTTGCAGTAAGTGGGGGCTACTCTTCGTTGCAGTGCATGAACTTCTCATTGCAATGACTTCTCTTGTTGCAGAGCACAGTTCTAGAGCATGCAGCCTTCCTAGCTGTGACACATGGACTCATAGTTGTGCTTGCCAGGCTCCAGAGCACAGGCTCAATAGTTATGGCACATGGGCTTAATTGCTCCAGGGCATGTGGGATCTTGCCAGACCAAGGATGGAGTCCATGTCTCCTGGGTTGGCAGGAGTTCTTTACCACTAAGCTACCAGGGAAGTACTAACATGGGATATTGAATGTGGTTCTCTATAGGACCTTGATGTTTAGCATTCTATATATAAAAAGCTTGCATCTGCTAACCCCAGTCTCTGACTCCATACCTTCCTCAACATTCTTGGCAGTCACCAGTCTGTTTGCTATGCCCATGATTCTGTTTCTGTTTCATAGATAGGTTCATTTATGTCATATTTTAGATTCCACTTATAAGTGATATCATATGATGTTTGTCTTTTATCTTTCTTACTTCACTTAGTATGATAATCTCTAGTTGTAACCATGCTGCTGCCAATGACATTATTTTGTTCTTTTTTGTGACTGAGTAGTATTCCACTGGATGTACATGCCACATCTTCTTTATCCATTCTTCTGTTGATGGTCATTTAGCTTATTTTCATGTGTTGGCTATTGTGAATAGTGCTGTTATGAACAGATGGGTACATGTATCTTTTTGAATTATGGTTTGGTTTTCCCAGATATATGCCCAGGAGTAGGATTGTTGGATCATATAATAATTCCATTTTTAGTTTTGTGAGGAACCTCCATACTGTTTTCCACAGTGGCTGCCATAACTTACATTTCCACCAACAATGTCGGAGTAGCATTCACATCCTCTCTGGCATTTGTTGTTTGTAGACTTCTTAATTATGGTCATTCTAACCAGTGTGAGGTAGTACTCATTGTAGTTTTAGAAAATCTTACTTATAATTTACATTTGTTCTCCAAGTTCTCCAATTTCATCAGCTCTCTAAGCCTTCCTCTATCCTAACATACAATATCAATGTCCAACTATTAGCTGTTTTAGCAATAGCACTATCAAATGTACATTCTTATTATATTTATGATAATGCATTACCCTCTGAGCTAGAAACTCCATAAAACTCTGTGGTTAAAAGTTATTCATTTATCCTCAGGTAATTGACAGTTGAAGTGAATAATTCCAGAGTCTTATTTTACTGAGTTGTCTGTATGACTTTTCTTACCATCAAGAATTAGTGAACATACTCATTTGTCGATTTCAGGTTATAGACCTGCACTTCTAATTTCTTTAGGTAATTTTTAAATAAGTTTTCAAAGGTGTGGTCAGATGCAAATCTTTTCTGAAGCTCTTGATGGAATAAGTTGCTTTTATAAACCTGGATGTCAACCCTTCACCACTTATTCCCTCTGTAAATTTTCTTTTTTAGCAAATGACCAATGTTTTCCTGATTTTAGGTACAGTGCCTTGTATAAGATTGCCTTTGAGAAGTGAAGTATGCCTTCAATGGCCTAATTAATTATGTGCTTTGCAGCAAAGCTCTGCTTTCAATTGTCTACTACATCAGAGCACTTCAATACTAACTGAAAATTTAATCAAGCAGGAGCAATGTAGTTTAAGCAAGGTAATGTTTTAGATAAGAGTAAATAGAACTTAAAAAGAAGATAAACACACCATTCTAATTGAAAAAATAATGTGTCTCTATATTGTTAGAAGGAAATTAAAAAAAAACACTCTTGTGAGTTAATGTAGCATGTCTTCACTTTAAAAATGGGAAAAATAAAAAGATAAGGCTTAAGAAAGCATTTTAACTTGAGATTCTCCTCTATACTTGAAACATTATCTTGTTATGAAATGCTGTGAAGACAAGCTTCTAGAGTATACATCAGCCTCAAGTGTGTCGGTGCTTTTTGGAGAGAGATTATAGGTGAAACCCTAGGAGAAAAATTGCAGAAGGAAACACAACTTGCTTCCTGCACTTGATGAGTTACTTATTTGTTTCTCTCTTGGTTTTTTTTTTTTTTTTTTTTGGAAGTATAGTTGATTCTGTGCTTTCATTCACATCTGATAAACACTCAAGGAAACCTAGTTTTATATTAGAATAAGATTATTTTTCTTAGCCACAATAGAGGATTATGAGCTCATGAACTTTTGCACCACTGTGCAAATATTAAGCCTAGGAATTTACCTGATGAGTCCCTAAGGTGAAAGAATGTACATGTCAGTCTCTGTACCTCTATCCCCTCCTATCAGAAGAGAATAAGCTCATAAAGTTAATGATATGTAAGCTATTTCAGCAAAGATTAGGAAAACAATGTGTTTGACACATTATTCAAGTGTTTGTGTTTACATCTGTCTGTTGTCTTTCTATAGCTCATTAATAGAGTCTTTTCAAAATATATTGCATTACCTAGCTAGCATTTGTGTTACAATTTTCAAAACAAAAGTCCATTGCTTTTTATGGGATTAACTCTCATAAATGAAGCACTGTCCCTGAAAAACCAGAAAAGGTGTAGTTAATCCATCTGTAAGGTTTCATGATATCCTACATGTAGTGCTTGTAGAGAAAGCTGTGGGGATAATTTCTCAACTGCTCTAGAAAACTAACCTCCAACTCTGGAAACAGTTATGTTCAATGAAATTCTAGGTTCCCATTAAGCAGTTGGAGACATTCATGAGCCAAGAATTCCTCTCCCTTGAGAAAATCCTGTTCCGTATCAAAGGTGACAGTGGGTCTTCTAATTATATATTGGATAAGTGGGGACAAAACAGACATCTCAGACAAAAGACTGGAGTTCAATCTAAACCACTTTACTTACTGGCTTTGGGGATTTGGGCAAATCCCTAAATTCTCTGTGCCTCAATTGATACTAGGATTAATAGCTTTTAAAAAATATTTGTTATAAAAACTACTTGTTAATCATCCCAAGATAAGCTAGCCATGTAATGCTTAGCTTTCTGCCCTTTTCTTAGATGATACTAGAAAGCAGTCTTAACTTTCATCTGGAAGTATGGATACTCCAGTTTCAGTGGCCTAATTTAATAATTCACTAAAAATTGGGGAGCTACAGAGTTCAGGGCTAATATTTTTCTGTTGGCTTGAAAACCATGCTTTTCAGACGTTATTCTCAAAATTGGTCTATTTGCAAAAAGGATACTTTTGTCTTTCTAGGTCTCTGTCTCCAATATTAGAGTATTCCCAGACTCCCAAAATACACGCTGTTTTGTAAGTTTTAAAAGTGCTCTCTAATCTGGGGGACATAGCCTTGGCTAGTAAAAAGTCTTCATGTCCAGTAGCTTTTGGTTTTTCATGGCCATGTGGTTGCTTTTCTACCCATATGCATCAGAGCATTGTTTTACCACAATGGTGACTGAGACACCAAATAAACTGACCATATCCCACACATTCTAATGTTTCCTTTTGTGTCCCTGTTTCTCGAAATTATGAGATGACAATAGAATTTTCCACCATTTTTACTTATGAAACCTCTGAAACACTGCCCTCCTCCAGCTTGTCTCCTTCACCAATGTAGGGCTTTTCTAGCTTGCAGAGCAATCATGTGGTTTGGCCTTACCATTTCTCAGGCAGGTTCCTTCCATGGCTTTCTAGGTTGTGTATCTTCTGATTGCCAAGCATAATCACAATAATATCAACTTATTATCTATATAAAGAGAGGACTCTTTGAAGAAGACAGACAGAACATTTCCTATTTCCCTTGTCAACTTATTCCTCATACATTATTGATAGGAAGTCCTCAAGTAGAAATTTCAACCTAGAAAACATGGCAGTTGAAATTACAATTTCCAAAGATAGTCCTTACATAGTCTTCTCGTAATGTGTGAGATGATTCAATCCTCAGGGATCCACATGTAAGTTTCCATGTAAAGGCTCCTACTGTGGCAGACCAGTTTATACCAGAGTCCACATCCCATCTCTTGTAATCTTGTTCTCCCAGATTCTCCACCCTCCTTTCAGGATAGGCCAACATTTGAACAAGTAGAGGTTTCATTCTCTGTGACCTACATCTTGGAACTGTTAATTGTGGCTTTATTGCTATAAATATTGATGCCAATAAGTGAAATGAATCAGACAGGAAATATTATATGATCTCACTTACATGTGGAATCTAAAAAACTTGAACTCACAGACACAGTGAGTAGATTGGTGGGTGGTTGCCAGGGGTTGGAAGTTGGGGAAATGAAGAAATTGTGGATTAATATGTATAAACTTTCATTATAAGATGAATAAATTCTACAGACCTAATGTTAACAATACAGTACTATATACTTAATATTTGCTTAGAGGGTTGATGGTAAATATTCTCATCACACACACACACACACACACACACACACAGAAAATAGTTACAATCTGAGGTGGTAAAAATGTTAACCAGCATTTTTGTGGTAATCATTTCATAATATATACATATACCAAATCATTAATTTGTACACCTTACATTTACACAAAGTTAATTTGCCAATTATATAAAAAATGAAGCCAAAAAAGAAAGCAATAAAAATAAAGACACCTGTAAAAAAGATATTGATACCAGCCTCTGCTTTAAGATTTAGACTTAAAAGAGCCCCTACCCCCTGGAGAAAAATTGAATCATGGTTCTCTGTTTCCAGTAGATTTCCACCAATGAGAAGTTTGGCATTAATTATGCATATTTTTTTAGAAAATAGATTTATGTGTAAATCAAGGTTAATTCCAGAAAATAAGCCCAAACTGGAAACAGCCCAAGTATCCATAAACATAAGAGTAGACAAACTAACCATGATACACCACATAAAATGGACTAGTATTCAGCAATAAGAAAGGAACACTATCTGAAACATGCAACAAAGATAAAATCGTAATGAGCAAAAGAGGTCAGACACAAAAGGTTATACATAGAATGTTTCTATGTATAGGAAGTTCTAGAACAGGCAAAGCTGTTATTCTTAGAGGTCAGAATGTTGGTTGCCTGGGGCAGAAGGATATGGTTGATTGAAGTGGGCAGGGAGAACTATCTAGGGATAGAGGAATACCCAATGTCTTCATCTGGGCGGCAATTATAGGAGTGTATCCATGTGTTAAAGTCACAAAGCTCTACGTTTGTGATTTCACTGGATATAAATTATGCTTCAAGAAAATATTGATTATTTCATTATCATGGATAACAATGTAGAATTCAAAATTGAATAGAGATTATTATTATTAATAGGGTTCTAGCACTACTATTTAAGAAAAAATATCTCATTTTTGCTCTGGAAGGTGTTGTATACTTTACATTGTCTCCTAAAGTATGCACTAATATGAAAGTACCATTATGGTGGTAAGAACTTGGAGCAAATCTAACAAATGGGTTTTACCAGGGCACCTTCCTTTATTTTTTCTAGTTATTCCTGCCAAATGATCTTTTCCACTTCAGAGTAAATAAAATTATAAACTATCCTTTGACAACTAATTTATTTATTAATTAATTTTTATTGGAGCATAATTGTTTTTGCTGTATGGCAAAGTAAATCAGTCATACATTTGCATATGCCTACTCTTTTATAGATTTCCTTCCATTAAGTCACCACAGAGCATTGAGTAGCATAACCTATGCTATACAATATGTTCTCATACATTATTTTATACATAGTAGTCTACATACGTAAGTATTAATCTCCCGATTCATCCCATCCACTTACCCCCACTGGTAACATAGCTTTGTTATCTACATCTGTGACTCTATTTCCGTTTTGCAAATAAGTTCATATCTATAGTTTTTCCAGGTTCCATATCTAAGCAATATCATATAATATTTGTTTCTCTAACTTACTTCACTCTCTATGACAGTCTTTGCAGATATCACTATTTTTACTGTTTATGGCCAAGTAATATTCCATTGTATATATATACCACATCCTCTTTATCCATCTGCTGTTGATGGGTATTCAGGTTGCTTACATTTCCTGACTATTGTAAATAGTATTTCAGTGAACATCAGGGTGCATGCATCCTTTTGAATCATGGTTTTCTCCAGATACATGCATTAAGTGAGATTGCTGGGTCATATTTTTAGATTGTTAGGGGCCTCCATACTGTTCTCCAAAGTGGCTATAGCAATTTATTAATACATTCCCACCAACAGTGTAGGAGGGTTCCCTTCTCTCCACATCCTCTACAGCATTCATTGTTTGCAGAATTTTTGATGATGGCCATTCTAACCTGTGTGAGGTGATACCTCTAATAATTAGTGATATTGATCATCTTTTCATATGTTTCTTGGCCATCTGTATAACAATTAATTTCAATAACTATGATTAATACTTCAAAATGTATGGAAGTGTAGTTGGCATCATTTTCTCTAGCCCTCAGTTATTCATTCACTGAGATGAGTCAGGCTTAAGAACAAATGTTTGGATATTTGCTCTTAGAGAACAATTTTCACAATCTATGGATATTAATAAATATTTTAAAAATAGTAGCACATAGTAATGTGCTAGAAAGGGAAAATATTCTAGGGAGGAAAATAAACTATGGAGAGAAAAAAATGAGACACTAGTTCCATCTCATGAGAATGGTTTTATTATGCACCTCTATTTATGCAATATCTTCAGGAATACTGAGGTAGAATCTACATGGAGTACCATATTTAAATATTTTATCACAATTATTTTCAATAATTTTCCATAGCTAAATATCTGTATTTTCCAGTAGAATATCAGTGTGGCTCACTGTCCTCAGTTCAGTCACTCAGTTGAGTCTGAATCTTTGTAACCCCATGGACTGCAGCATGCCAGGCTTCCCTGTCCATCACCAACTCTCACAGCTTGCTAAAACTCATGTCCATCAAGCCAGTGATACCAACTGACCATCTCATCCTCTGTTGTCCCCTTCTCCTCCCACCTTCAATCTTTCCCAGGATCAGGGTCTTTTCCAATAGGTCAATTATTCTCATCAGGTGGCCAAAGTATTAGAATTTTACCTTCAGCATCAGTCCTTCCAATGAGTATTTAGGACTGATTTCGTTTAGGATGGACCAGTTGGATCTCGTTGCAGTCGAAGGGGCTCTCAAGAATCTTCTCCAACACCACAGTTCAAAAGCACCAATTCTTCAGCGATCCGCCTTCTTTATGGTCCAACTCTCACCTCCATACATGACTACCGGAAAAAAACGTAGCTTTAATTACATGGACCTTTATCAGCAATATCTCTGCTTTTTAATATGCTGTCTAAGTTGGTCAAAGCTTTTCTTCCAAGGAGCAAGCGTTGTTTACTTCATGACAGCAGTCACCATCTGCAGTGATTTCAGAGCCCAAAAATATGAAGTCTGTTACTGTTTTCATTGTTTCCCCATCTATTTGCCATGAAGTGATGGGACCGGATACCATGATCCTGGTTTTTTGAATGCTGAGTTTTAAGCCAGCTTTTTCACTTTCCTCTTTCACTTTCATCAAGAGGCTCTTTAGTTCTTCTTCGCTTTCTGCCATAACGGTGGTGTCATCTGTGTATCTGAGGTTAATGATACTTCTTCCCGCAATCTTGATTCCAGCTTGTGCTTTATCCAGCCTGGTATTTCTCATGAGGCACTCTGCATGTAAGTTAAAAAAGTAAGGTGACAATATACAGCCTTGATGTATTTCTTTCCCAATTTGGAACCAGTCTGTTGTTCTATGTCCGGTATTAACTGTTTCTTCTTCACCTGCATACAGATTTCTTGGGAGGCAGGTAAGGGGGTCTGGTGTTCCCATCTCCTGAAGAATTTTCCACAGTTTTTTGTGATCCACAGTCAAAGGTTTTGACATAATCAATAAAGCAGAAGTAGATGTTTTTCTGGAATTTTCTTGCTTTTTCTATGATCCAACAGATGTTGGCATTTTGATCTCTGGTTCCTCTGCATTTCTAAATCCAGCTTGAAAATCTGAAAGAATACAGTTTGTGTACTATTGAAGCCTGACTTGGAGAATATTGAGCATTACTTTCCTAGCATGTGAGCATGTGCAGCTGTGCCGTAGTTTTAACATTTTTTATCATTGCCTTTCTTTGGGATTGGAATGAAAACTGACCTTTTCCAGTCCTGTGGCCACTGCTGAGTTTTCCAAATTTGCTGGCATATTGAGTATAGCACCTTCACAGCATCATCTTTTAGGATTTGAAATAGCTCAGCTGGAATTCCATCACCTCTACTAGCTTTGATCTTAGTGATGCTTCCTAAGGCATGCTTGACTTCGCATTTCAGGATGTCTGACTCTAGGTTAGTGATCATACCATCATGGTTATGTGGGTCATGAAGATCTTCTTTGTATAGTTCTGTGTGTTCTTGCCACCTATTCTTAATAACATCTGCCACTGCTGTGTTCATACTATTTCTGTTCTTTATTGTGCTCATCTTTGCATGAAATGTTCCCTTGGTGTCTTTAATTTTCTTGAAGAGATCTCTAGTCTTTTCCATTCTATTGTTTTCCTCTATTTCCTTGCACTGATCACTGAGGAAGGCTTTCTTATCTCCTTGCTATTATTTGGAACTCTGCATTCAAATGCATATATCTTTCTTTTTCTCCTTTACCTTTAGCTTCTCTTCTTTTCACAGCTATTTGTAAGGCCTCCTCAGGCAACTGTTTTGCCTTTTTGCATTTCTTTTTCTTGGGGATGTTCTTGATCACTGCCTCCTGTACAAGGTCATGAACCTCCATCCATAGTTTTTCAGGCACTCTGTCTATCAGATCTAATCCTTTAAATCTATTTGTCACTTCAAATGTATAATCATAAGGAATTTGATTTAGTTCATATCTGAATGGTCTAGTGGTTTTCTCTTCTTTCTTCAAGTTAAGACTAAATTTGTCAGTAAGGAGTTTGCAACCTGAGCCACAGTCAGCTTCCCATCTGGTTTTTGCTGGCTGTATAGAGCTTCTCCATCTTTGGCTGCGAAGAATATAATCAGTCTGATTTCAGTGTTGACCACCTGGTGATGTCCATGTGTAGAGTCTTCTCTTGTGTTCTTGGAAGAGGGTGTTTGCTATAACCAGTGCATTCTCTTGGCAAAACTCTATTAGCCTTTGCCCTGTTTCATTCTGTACTCCAAGGCCAAATTTGCCTGTCACACCAGGTATCTCTTGATTTTCTACTTTTCATTCCAGTCCCCTATAATGAAAAGGACATCTTTTTTGGGTGTTAGGTCTATAAGGTCTTGTAGGTTTTCATAGAGCCATTTAACTTCAGCTTCTTCAGCGTTACTGGTTGAGGCATAAACTTGGATTTCTGTGATAATGAATGGTTTGCCTTGGAAATGAACAGAGACCATTCTGCTGTTTTTGAGACTGCACCCAAGTAGTGCATTTCTGACTCTTTTGTTGACTTTGAAGGGGTACTTCCTTTCTTTTAAGGGATTCTTGCCCACAATAGTAGATATAACAGCTATCTGAGTCAAATTCGCCCATTCCAGTCCATTTTAGTTCACTGATTCTTAAAATGTTGATCTTCACTTTTGCCATTGCCTGTTGGATCACTTCCAATTTGCCTTGATTTATGGACCCAACATTCCAGGTTCCTATGCAATATTGTTCTTTATTGCATCGAACTTTGCTTCCTTCACCAGTCACATCCACACCTGGGTGTTGTTTTTGCTTTGGTTCCATGTCTTCATTCTCTCTGGAGTTATTTCTCCACTGCTCTCCAGTAGCATATTGGGCACCTACAAACCTGGGGAGTTCATCTTTCAGTGTCCTGTCTTTTTGCCTTTTCATGCTGTTCATGGGGCTCTCAAGGCAAGAATACTGAAGTGGTTCGCCATCCCCTTCTCCAGTGGACCACGTTTTGTCATAACTTGCCACCATGACCCATTGTCTTGGGTGTCCCTACACGGCATCACTTGGCTCATTGTCTTAGATGTAAATATAGTAAATTTTAATGTTATGTTCAAAAGCTGGGAATAAACATCTTAAAGTTCCCATGTAATTTATTCATTATCTATATTTCTCTACTTGTAATTCTTTTATGTCTGTGTCCATCTTAATCAGTTTAACCAAAATTATTATCAAGACAAGTTTCCTGGCACTTTGATTATATTAATATACTGATGAAATTTGGAGTTCTTTGATGTATTAAAAGATGAAACTAAAAAGCTGAGTAGACTTTTTAAAATTTGAATTTCTTTGGTTAGTAAAGATGCAGTTTTAGTACTAAATATTAAATATCAACAACTATGATTTTTATAAAATAAACTAAGGAGGAAATCTAACATTATTCCCAGTGATAGAAAGGGCAGAAGACCTATTTGGAAAACAAGGAAAATGCAAACATCTTCCACATTTTGATAAGAGACTACTGTTTATGTGCTGGAGATTAATTAACGTTATTTTCTCTTAGGCTGCCTATGGATAACCTTCTCTCAGTTGAACTACATATAACACCTATTCATACCATTAATATGACTTATTGAAATCCAACACTGTGGGATGCTCAGAAGTAATCAATAGAGATTGCATTTTGTTTTCTTACCTTATAAATAGACTCATCACATTGTTAAAAATTAGCATCCTCTGTAATAATAATAAATCTACAAGTGTGTGTTTGTGTCTGCATGAACCCTCAGAAAGGGATGTTTAAAACACTTCCAAATAAATACTCAAAAGCATTTTAAATAATGATGATTTAACATGTTTTTTTGAAGGAAAACCGTGTTCATGGAAAAATTCAAAAAGATGAAAAGAAGTACCTAAAATGGCATTAATAAATATAGTTGCAATCACCAAGCTGTTTTAAGGAACTGTAGTCTTCTAAACATTCTAGATTATTTTTATTCATCTTCTGTCTCCTGTAACCTAGATCTTTCATGTAATTATTGTTTGTCATTATTGTTGCATCTCTTAAGACATTTAAAATATAATTTTGACAATTTATGTTTATATTTCATCTAAAATAATATCTGTCAATTTCAAGAAACATTCCATTATATCTATTGCTTTAAGATCCACTCTAGAGTCTGGATATAGCAAATGATTCATAATATGCTAATAAATGATAGCCATTTAATAATAGATTCTTTCTTCCTAAAAATCTAGTCATAGAGAGCATAAGACCTATCTAAAATAAGAAAATATTCAGAGATATTTATAAATACCTATTCTTATTATTGAAAGTGAAAACATGTGATCAAAATAGATTGTAAACATGAAAACTACTTTTGCCTTAAACCGCAGTATTTGAATATCATTCAAAAACTAAAACCTTTATAGAGAAAAACTTGAGATGCCTTCCTTACTCAACTCTACACCCGAGCAAGTCTTTCTAAAATCCATTATCTCTCATTTATTTTCACATTTTTAAAAGATTTTTCAATATGGACAATTTTTAAAAAATCATTATTGAATTTGTTACAATATCCCATCTGTTTTATGTTTTGTCTTTTTTTTTTTTTTGGCTGCAAGGATGTGGGATCTTAGCTCCCCAAGTAGGGATCAAACCAGCACCCACTGTACTGAAAGGCCTAGTCCCAACCACTGGACCACCAGAAAAGTCCTAACTTTTGCATTTTAAAATAATATATTTATACTGCCTTTTTTCAGTTAATGAATTTAGACATTAACCTATAAGTAAAGAATATATCTCATCATCATACCTTCTTGTTTCCAATATTATACTCTTATTTTTAATTAAATCATCATTCTGCAGTTATCTTGTTAGGACTATAAATGTTCTTTACTTCTGAAGCATGAGGTTGTCTCCTTTTTTAAAAAAAAAATGTGTTTTGAATATTCTGTTCTTCCTTGACTCAACTTTTGCTTTATTTTTAATTGCTTAATATTGCATATTAAATGTGTAAGCGAACAATCGTTGTCTTTATGTTGCTATAGCCAGAGAGAGATCCCCGTTTTCAGTTTCACAGTAATAATTTTGATGTAATCACATTCTTAAATAGGTATCTGCCATATCTTCTAAGTTTTCTAAGTGAGAGTATTATTCCACTTGGCCATGTGACTTGAAATTAATTTTTATTGTTTCTGTCAATTAAGAAGGCTTTTGATTGAAAGGAACAAAGATTCATCGCAAACTGGTTGAAACCATATTAAAATTTACCAGTCCTCATAAGGTGGTGTTTTAGTCTCTAAGTCACATCCGAGTCTTGTGACCCAATGGAGTGTAGCCCATCAGGCTTCTCTGTCCATGGAATTCTCCAGGCAAGAATACTGGAGATGGTTGCCATACCTTCTCTAGGGGATCTTCCCAACCCAGGAACCAAACCTGTGTCTCCTGCATTGCAGACAAATCCTTTACTGACTAAGTTACAAGGAAGTCCTATCCTAAGAGAATATTGCGAACCTGGGACACAGTAGGGTGGGCTGATGTGGTGGTAGAGTAGTTCATCATGTTATCAAAGATGATTGGCATTCATGGATGTCTCTGTCAAGTTTTAGTAATATTTCTCAATTTTCTAGACTGTGCAGACATGAATTGACAAGGGAATAGGTGGTGAGATATTTTCTGGTGATAAATGCTATTAATATGCTAAACTCAAAATTGTCTCCTCTTTCAGGTCAAAGCTTTTTTAGTTTGGATTATTTTGTTTTTATTTTCTGTTGCAATAATAACTCTTCAAATTTCCTAAGTATTTCACCAGAAATACTTTAACTTATCTGAATCATGGGGTTATTAAAGTATTTTCTGAGCAGAAAAGACCCTTTGGTTGGAACTGGAGCAACTAGACAGACCCTGCAACGTGAACATCCATAAGAACTCTTGTTTCTTTTCCCATGGAGGAAAGACATTAGGACTAAAATAAATATTTATTAAAATAGGATAGAACAAAACTCACATTATAAGGAGCTGGCTAGTCATTTCTCCATGTTTGATACCTCCAGTCCATCCTTCCCACACTTGCCAGATATTCTAAGCATATTGATCCTATAATGCCACTGCTTAAACAAAACCTGTATAACTACTATTGACTTAACACAGCTAGTAATATTATTTCCAGATGCTAATAGCTTCTCTCAAAGATCATTTCTACAGCCTTAGCAAGTCAAGAGAAATTCCTAAGTTCCATTTATGTTATAATAATATATCACTACATATGATAGTTATTTGGATCTTTTTTCTTTGCAACTGAGTTGCAAACTTCTTGAGACTGTGCACCACATCTTATAAATCTTTTTAGTCCCTATAAAATCCAGTACCATACCTTTCATATGTGAAATACTTAATATTTAGGAAATAAATGCATTTTAAGAATGAATTAAGAGAGGCAATATCTAATACACTTTGGGGGAAACCATTAACTTTTAAAATATAAAGATCATATTTTTCCCACACTGGTTATTTTTTTAATTTATCAGTGCTTACTGATACCATGCAGCTAGTGTAATTTTTGAAAAATGGATGATAGTGAGCTTCACATGGGAGTTAATTCAAGTGTTTCAGACATCAAGCTATATTGAACATAAAGTCATTTTGTTAACTTACATTAATTTGGTGAAATAGCTGCACATTTGGCAACACCTTTTGACACTGGAACCATCAGTGATAGACAGCTCTTCAGTTTTTACCCATACAGTCTTGTCCTGTGCAATGTCCCTTGTGATGTATAAACTTTTAGAATCATATACTAAAACTACAGAGTCAGATACACACATCTTAAGTTTACTTTGTTGTTGGTGTGGTTCAGTCACTAAGCGGTGTCCAACTCTTTGCAACCGCATGGACTGCCACATGCCAGGCTCCCCTGTTCTCCACTATCTCCCTGTATTTGCTCAAATTCATGTCCATTGAGTTGCTATCTAACAAACTTATTTTTTTCCACCCCCATCTCCTTTTGCCTTCAGTCTTTCCCAACATCAGTGTCTTTTCCAATGAGTCAGCTCTTCAAATCAGGTGACCAAATGATTGGAGCTTCAGCTTTAGCATCAGTCCTTCCAATGAATATTCAGGGTTGGTTTCCTTTAGCATTGACTGGTTGGATTTCCTTGCAGCCCAAGGAACCCTCAAGAGCCCTTAAACACCACAGTTCAAAAGCATCAATTTGTCAGTGCTCACCTTCTTTATGGTCCAACTCTCACATCTACACTGACAACTGGAAAAAAGCATAGCTTTATTTACTCTTAGTCTGTATAAATTTTGTTGATGTTTATTTCATGAGGTATGTGAACCTTTGTTTTAATCAATATGACTTTCTATGTCTTTATGATTTAAAACCTGAACTGATTCACCTGTCTAAACTTAGAAGTATACATTCTGTCTCCTCTCCCTCTCCTCTGCCTTCTCCTCCCCTCTCCCCCTCTAATCCCCTCTCCTCACTCCTCTCCCATTTTCTCATTCCCAGAACTGTAAAAAGGTAAAACTTGATTAAAATTGATTAAATTAAAATTATAAAACTGATCCAAATAAAATTAAAGTGATTCACCAAAAATACAAATAGCCAGCATAAAGATTCTGAGATTCTAGGCAAAACAATGATGTCTCAAAGCCATGGGGGAGAGACAGTCATCAGCGTGAGGCAGACTTTTAAGATTAAAGGCTACTCATAAGCATATATGCACAGCTATTTTCCTGCATATAAAGTCTTCAAAAAAGGAATATGTATGTTACATAAAACAAAACACCTAGGAAAAAAATTTAAAGGTTAACAATATCATTTTTTTCTGTGTGTGACATAAAATGGAAGAGTAGAAGGACATGCGCTCATCTTCTCCTGCGAGAACTCTAAAACAAAAACTCCCTACTGAACAACCATCAGTTGGAGAATATTGGATCCCACCATAAAAAGAGATCCCTCATCCAAGGGCAAAGGAGAAGCCTCAGCAAAACTGTCGGAGGGGTGAAATCATGTTTAGAATCAAACTCCTTACCCACCAGAGACACTCAGAGGCCTCAAACCTTGTGAGCACCAGGACCCAGAGACTCCACAGAGGCTAAGCCAGACTGTGTTTGAGTGTCTCCTGCAAAGATATGGGTCAGCAGTGGCCTGCTGCAGGATTGGACACTGAGTGTGGGGACAGTGCATACATGGGACCTTTTGAAGGATGTCGCCTTTATCTTCATTACCTCCACCACAGTTTGGCCTCAGATCAAACAAAAAGGGGTGAACACAGCACCACCCTCCAACAGAAAATTGGATTAAAGATTTATTGATCATGGCCCTGCCCATCAGAACAAGACCCAGTTTCCCCCTCAGTCAGTCTCTCCCGTTAGGAAGCTTGCATAAGCCTCTTATCCTTATCCATCAGAGGGCAGACAGAATGAAAACCACAAACACAGAAAACTAACTGAACTGATCACATGGACCACAGCCCTAACTCCATGAAACTATAAACCGTGCTGTGTAGAGCCACGCAAGACAGATGAGTAATAGTGGACAGTTCTGACAAAACGTGGTCCACTGGAGAAGGGAATGGCAAACCACTTCAGTATTCGTGCCTTGAGAACCCCATGAATAGCATGGAAGAACACTGAAAGATGAACTGTTCAGGTCAGTAGGTGCCCAAGATGCTACTGGAGATCAGTGGAGAAATAACTCCAGAAACAATGAAGAGACAGAACCAAAGCAAAAATAACACTCAGTTGTGGATGTGACTGGTTATGGAAGTAAAGTCCAATGCTATAAAGGACAATATAGCATAGAGACCTGGAATGTTAGGTCCATGAATCAAGGTAAATTGGAAGTGGCCAAATAGGTAATGGCAAGAGTGAAGATCAACATTTTAAGAATCAGTGAACTAAAATGGCCTGGAATGAGTGAATTTAACTCAGATGACCTACTCATCTGATAAACAAAAGTAGCTAAAATGCAGTACTTGGAAGCCATCTCAAAACGACAGAATGATCTCTGTTCATTTCCAAGGAAAACCACTCAATCCAAGTCTTTGCCCCAACCAGTAATGCTGAAGAAGCTGAAGTTAAATGGCTCTATGAAGACCTACAAGACCTTCTAGACGTAACACCCAAAAAAGATGTCCTTTTCATTATAGGGGACTGGAATGCAAAGTAGGAAGTCAAGAGATAATGGAGTAACAGGCACATTTGGCCTTGGAGTACAGAATGAAGCAGGGCAAAGGCTAGCAGAGTTTTGCCAAGAGAACAAACTGGTTATAGCAAACACCCTCTTCCAACAACACAAGAGAAGACTCTACACATGGACATCACCAGATGGTCAACACTGAAATCAGATTGATTATGTTCTTTGCAGCCAAAGATAGAGAAGCTCTAACAGTCAGAACAAACAAGACCAGGAGATAATTGTGGCTCAGATCACGAACTCCTTATTGCCAAATTCAGTCTTAATTTGAAGAAAGTAGGGAAAACCACTAGACCATTCAGGTATGACCTAATTCAAATCTCCTGTGATTATACAGTGGATACAACAAATAGATTCAAAGGATTAGATCTGATAGACAGACTGCCTGAAGAACTATGGATGGAGGTTTGTGACACTGTACAAGAGGCAGTGTTGAAGACCTTCCCCAGAAAAAGAAATCCAAAAGGCAAAATAGTTGTCTGAGGAAGCCTTACAAATAGCTGTGAAAAGCCAAGCGAAAAGCAAAGGAGAAAAGGAAAGATATACCCATTTGAATGCAGAGTTCCAAAGAATAGCAAGGAGAGATAAGAAAGCCTCCCTCACTGATCAATGCAAAAAAATAGAGGAAAACAATAGAATGGGAAAGATTTGAGTTCTCTTCATGAAAATTAGAGACACCAAGGGAACATTTCATGTAAAGATGGGCACAATAAAGCCCAGAAATGGCATGGACCTAAAAGAAGCAGAAGATACTAAGAAGAACTGGCAACAAAACACAGAACTATACAAAAAGGATTTTCATGGCCCAGATAACCACGGTAGTGTGATCACTCACCTAGAGCCAGACATCCTGGAATGTGAAGTCAAGTGGCCCTTAGGAAGCATCACTATGAACAAAGCTAGTGGATGTGATGGAATTCCAGTTGAGCCATTTCAAATCCTGAAAGATGACACTGTGAAAGTGTAGCACTCAATATGTCAGCAAATTTGGAAAATTCAGCAGTGGCCACAGGACTAGAAAAAAGTCAGTTTTCATTCCAATCCAAAAGAAAGGCAATGCCAAAGAATGTTCAAAGTACAGCACAATTGCACTCATCTCACACGCTCGCAAAATAACGCTCAAAATTCTCCATGCCAGGTTTCAATAGTACTTGAACTGTGAACTTCCAGATGTTCAAGCTGGATTGACAAAAGGCAGAGGAACCAGAGATCAAAATGCAAACACCCTTTGGAGCATCGAAAAGCAAAAAAAGTTCCAGAAAAATATCTACTTCTGCTTTAGTGACTAGGCCAAAGCCTTTGACTGTGTGGGTTACAACAAACTGTGGAAAATTCTTCAAGTGGTGGGAATACCAGACCATCTGACCTGCCTCCTGAGAAATCTGTATGCAGGTCAAGAAGCAACAGTTAGAACTGGACATAGAACAACAGACTGGTTCCAGATTGGAAAGGGGGTACATCAAGGCTGTATACTGTCACCCTGCTTATTTAACTTCTCTGCAGACAACATTATGTGAAATGCTGGGTTGGATGAAGCACAACCTTGAATCGAGATTGCCAGGAGAAATATCAATAACCTCAGATATGCAGATGACACCACGCTTATGGCAGGAAGTGAAGAGGAACTAAAGAGCCTCTTGATGAAAGTGAAAGAGGAGAGTGAAAAAGTTGGCTTAAAGCTCAACATTCTGAAAACTAAGATCATGGCATCTGGTCCCATCACCTCATGGGAAATAGATGGGGAAACAGTGTCAGACTTTATTTTTCTGGGTTCCAAAATCACTGCAGATGGTGATTGCAGCCATGAAATTAAAAGATGCTTACTCCTTGGAAGGAAAGTTATGACCAACCTAGACAGCATATTAAAAAGCAAAGACATTACTTTGCCAACAAAGATCCATCTAGTCAAGGCTATGGTTTTTCAAGTGGTCATGTATGAATGTGAGAGTTGGACTATAAAGAAAGCTGAGCGCTGAAGAATTGATGCTTTTGAACTGTGGTGTTGGAGAAGACTCTTGAGAGTCCCTGGACTGCAAGGAGATCCAACCAGTCCATCCTAAAGGAGGTGAGTCCTGGGTGTTCATTGGAGGAACTGATGTTGAAGCTGAAACTCCAATACTTTGGCCACCTGATGTGAAGAATTGACTCATTGGAGAAGACCCTGGTGCTGGGAAAGATTGAGGGCAGGAGGAGAAGGGGACGACAGAGGATGAGATCGCTGGATGGCATCACCGACTCGATGGACATGGGTTTGGGTGAACTCTGGGAGCTGGTGATGAACAGGGAGGCCTGGTGTGCTGTGGTTCATGGGGTCGCAAAGAGTCGGACATGACTGAGCAACTGAACTGAATTGAACTGGTGTTGGGAAAGATTGAAGGTGGGAGAAGGGGACAACACAGGATGTGATGGTTGGATGGCATCACCAACTCTATTGACATGAGTTTGTGTAAAGCTCCGGGAGTTGGTGCTGGACAGGGAAGCCTGGTGTGCTGCAGTCCATGGGGTCACAAAGCATCGGAAACGACTGAGTGACTTAAATGAACTGAACTGAGTAATATATTATATTAAAAATATAAAATTGTTCCACATGATAATTCTCTTATTTGGCTCAAAAATGTATTCTACTTTCTGTTATTATCTATTGTTAATGCATCCAAATAGACCTTGGATAACAGATCCATTGAGAAACAAAATGCTTGCCTTGGCTGTATGTTGTGTTCCTTTAGCATTCAGCAAATCATTGCCTTCCTTTGTAATCACCTAAGAAACACACTGCACATCCAAGGTTATACAATTCTCTGCCCCTGAAAGTCCTTCTGTGCCTTTGCTCTGACATCTGGGAATTCAGTAAGAGATGAAAGGGCCGCTTTTGTCGTTGGTCTTTGAACACTGGTGCTAATCCCTTCATTTTGGCTTCAGAGTACTGTGTAGTTTAAGATAATATGGACACTCTTTTGTGTTTCATTGGCAATATAGTCTAAGATCCTGAGTATTTCCATAGTAGTTATTATACACATACAAATGCAGATAGGTTAAATATAGAACTTACAGTGCCAAAAAGCTTATGTCTTCTGAATATGGAGTTTATGATATTCATAATAATCAGTGACTACATTTACATTGTGAGCTGTCCTTACGTTTTGTAATACTGTTAACAATGCCTTGTCATGAATAAAATGGTTGGTGTGACTGAAAGATACAATTTGATAGAAAACACTTCTGAATAATATGACTGGAAAGACACCTTGACTCTTTTGATGGAACATGAATATTAATGATGTTTTCATTATGTGAAATGCTAGAGTTTATATACTTGTGCTAGTAGGTGACATCTGCCTGGAATAAACTTTAATAAGTGTTTATACATTTCTAAAGTCACCATGCATATGAATTTTTGCAGGAAATCTCACAAGAGATGATCAAAAGCCTCAAGTTGAAAAAAATTACATTAGTGAAATTGAAGGCAAGATTCAAAAATGAAGATTCTCCTTTTAATATTGAAAACTCTAGTTCAGAAAAAAATTGAAAATTTATGCTATCATTATTTACGAGGTACTAAGTCTTTGATTAAAGGAAATAAGAAATGTTTCTCCTTATCATCATCATCATAGATCAGCTTTATATAGTATGCACTGTTGTGTCTAGTACTGGTTTACATGTTTGGACTTCTATGTGAATTTTCTTACTTAATTTCATAACCTTCCTATTACCGCCTTAATTCACATGAAAATGTTAAGACTTAAGTAGCCCGATTTCACAACTATTTATAGGACAGGCTGAGACCTCAACTCTAGCATTCTTTCATAAAGCTTGAGTTTTTGTCTACCATGTCATATTCCTATGTTTACCCCAGCAACAGTCACTGTGCCAGCCACAGGAGAGTTACTGAGGATATTCAGTTTAATATTTTAACTGCCCAAAAGGATAAAAATGAAAATTGTTCTGCCCAATATAAGAAACAATGGCTAATGTGGGACTGAGATGTGCTTTGTGGGTGTCTATAGACCAAAAAGTCTCACAAAATATTCCACAATCTGAGATTAACTTGGTAGCAGATTTCTTCCCCAAATGCAAATAAGTCCCTCCTCTAAAAGATTAACAACCTGAGGTTAAGTTTTTCAGCTATTCACACTCTTTTTAATGATAATTGCTTAATACTTGGGAAACATTGAGACTCCTGTGGAAAGAGCAAGTTTTCGGTGAGGGGAAAGCATGAAGTGTTAATTGCACAGATTGGTTCAACTGGGACGCCACTGTAGGGGCCTTTAATCAATAAGTGTGATTCAGTTGCTCCTTGGTATCTGCAGGAAATTGATTCCAACTTAGGTGTTTTCTCCTCCAGGAGCAAAGACTACTCACACTGGGGAACTTCTGTGTCAGGCCACATATATACAGCCTAACAAGTTGTGACTTCTTGGAACCAATAGACAAATAGTGATAAATTTGTGGGACTGGGGCTTAAAGGAGTTCCTAACAGCATTTTGCCTTCTCTGATATCTGCCAACTTTCTAATTATGTTATGATTGCAGGCTGTTGGTTTTAAAGACCACTGTAGAGTTGAAGACAGAAGGGTGGGAAAAAGACAAGCAAACATGTCATAAGCTCACTGCTCTTATCAAGTTTCTGTCATTTTTTTCTTAAAAAAGAAAAAGGACTCCAAATTTTTGTAAGATCTTGGTTTATTTCCAGATTTGTGAAAATATGAATTTGCACAATTTTCTTTTGCCAGTTTTCTTATTACTTTTTTTTTTTTTTTTTTAATTTTTTATTTATTTATTTATTTATTTATTTATTTATTTATTTTTTTTAATTTTTTTATTAGTTGGAGGCTAATTACTTCACAACATTTCAGTGGGTTTTGTCATACATTGATATGAATCAGCCATAGATTTACACTTATTCCCCATCCCGATCCCCCCTCCCACCTCCCTCTTCACCCGACTCCTCTGGGTCTTCCCAGTGCACCAGGCCCGAGCACTTGTCTCATGCATCCCACCTGGGCTGGTGATCTGTTTCACCATAGATAGTATACATGCTGTTCTTTTGAAACATCCCACCCTCACATTCTCCCACAGAGTTCAAAAGTCTGTTCTGTATTTCTGTGTCTCTTTTTCTGTTTTGCATATAGGGTTATCATTACCATCTTTCTAAATTCCATATATATGTGTTAGTATGCTGTAATGTTCTTTATCTTTCTGGCTTACTTCACTCTGTATAATGGGCTCCAGTTTCATCCATCTCATTAGGACTGATTCAAATGAATTCTTTTTGACAGCTGAGTAATATTCCATGGTGTATATGTACCACAGCTTCCTTATCCATTCATCTGCTGATGGGCATCTAGGTTGCTTCCATGTCCTGGCTATTATAAACAGTGCTGCAATGAACATTGGGGTGCACGTGTCACTTTCAGATCTGGTTTCCTCAGTGTGTATGCCCAAAAGTGGGATTGCTGGGTCATATGGCAGTTCTATTTCCAGTTTTTTAAGGAATCTCCACACTGTTTTCCATAGTGGCTGTACTAGTTTGCATTCCCACCAACAGTGTAAGAGGGTTCCCTTTTCTCCACACCCTCTCCAGCATTTATTGCTTGTAGTCTTTTGGATAGCAGCCATCCTGACTGGCGTGTAATGGTACCTCATTGTGGTTTTGATTTGCATTTCTCTAATAATGAGTGATGTTGAGCACCTTTTCATGTGTTTGTTAGCCATCTGTATGTCTTCTTTGGAGAAATGTCTGTTTAGTTCTTTGGCCCATTTTTTGATTGGGTCATTTATTTTTCTGGAATTGAGCTTCAGGAGTTGCTTGTATATTTTTGAGATTAATCCTTTGTCTGTTTCTTCATTTGCTATTATTTTCTCCCAATCTGACGGCTGTCTTTTCACCTTACTTATAGTTTCCTTTGTAGTGCAAAAGCTTTTAAGTTTCATTAGATCCCATTTGTTTAGTTTTGCTTTTATTTCCAATATTCTGGGAGGTGGGTCATAGAGGATCTTGCTGTGATTTATGTCAGAGAGTGTTTTGCCTATGTTCTCCTCTAGGAGTTTTATAGTTTCTGGTCTTACATTTAGATCTTTAATCCATTTTGAGTTTATTTTTGTGTATGGTGTTAGAAAGTGTTCTAGTTTCATTCTTTTACAAGTGGTTGACCAGTTTTCCCAGCACCACTTGTTAAAGAGGTTGTCTTTTTTCCATTGTATATCCTTGCCTCCTTTGTCAAAGATAAGGTGTCCATAGGTTCGTGGATTTATCTCTGGGCTTTCTATTCTGTTCCATTGATCTATATTTCTGTCTTTGTGCCAGTACCATACTGTCTTGATGACTGTGGCTTTGTAGTAGAGTCTGAAGTCAGGCAGGTTGATTCCTCCAGTTCCATTCTTCTTTCTCAAGATTACTTTGGCTATTCGAGGTTTTTTGTATTTCCATACAAATTGTGAAATTATTTGTTCTAGTTCTGTGAAAAATACCGTTGGTAGCTTGATAGGGATTGCATTGAATCTATAGATTGCTTTGGGTAGAATAGCCATTTTGACAATATTGATTCTTCCAATCCATGAACACGGTATGTTTCTCCATCTGTTTGTGTCCTCTTTGATTTCTTTCATCAGTGTTTTATAGTTTTCTATGTATAGGTCTTTTGTTTCTTTAGGTAGATATACTCCTAAGTATTTTATTCTTTTTGTTGCAATGGTGAATGGTATTGTTTCCTTAATTTCTCTTTCTGTTTTCTCATTGTTAGTATATAGGAATGCAAGGGATTTCTGTGTGTTAATTTTATATCCTGCAACTTTACTATATTCATTGATTAGCACTAGTAATTTTCTGGTAGAGTCTTTAGGGTTTTCTATGTAGAGGATCATGTCATCTGCAAACAGTGAGAGTTTCACTTCTTCTTTTCCTATCTGGATTCCTTTTACTTCTTTTTCTGCTCTGATTGCTGTGGCCAGAACTTCCAACACTATGTTGAACAGTAGTGGTGACAGTGGGCACCCTTGTCTTGTTCCTGATTTCAGGGGGAATGCTTTCAATTTTTCACCATTGAGGGTGATGCTTGCTGTGGGTTTGTCATATATGGCTTTTATAATGTTGAGGTATGTTCCTTCTATTCCTGCACCTATCAATAATTACCTTAAATGTAAATGGGTTGAATGCCCCAACCAAAAGACAAAGATTGGCTGAATGGATACAAAAACAAGACCCCTATATATGCTGTCTACAAGAGACCCACCTCAAAGCAAGAGACACATACAGACTGAAAGTGAAGGGCTGGAAAAAAAATATTTCATGCAAACGGAGACCAAAAGAAAGCAGGAGTCGCAATACTCATATCAGATAAAATAGACTTTCAAATAAAAGCTGTGAAAAGAGACAAAGAAGGACACTACATAATGATCAAAGGATCAATCCAAGAAGAAGATATAACAATTATAAATATATATGCACCCAACATAGGAGCACCGCAATATGTACGGCAAACACTAACGAGTATGAAAGAGGAAATTAATAGTAACACAATAATAGTGGGAGACTTTAATACCCCACTCACAACTATGGATAGATCAACTACACAGAAAATTAACAAGGAAACACAAACCTTAAATGACACAATGGACCAGCTAGACCTAATTGATATCTATAGGACATTTCACCCCAAAACAATCAACTTCACCTTTTTCTCAAGTGCACACGGAACCTTCTCCAGAATAGATCACATCCTGGGCCATAAATCTGGTCTTGGAAAATTCAAAAAAATTGAAATCATTCCAGTCATCTTTTCTGACCACAGTGCAGTAAGATTAGATCTCAATTACAGGAAAAAAATTGTTAAAAATTCAAATACATGGAGGCTAAATAACACACTTCTGAATAACCAACAAATCATAGAAGAAATCAAAAAAGAAATCTTATTACCTTTATAGAGAAGATATTTTTTAGAAGTTTTTACTCTGCCATATTCACTGTCTCCTTTATTTTTTAAATGTTTAGTTAAATTAATATTGCTTTCTTATGAAATTTATTGCTAACTCTTAGGTCTAAAAGAAGTTCTGAAAGCATATTGTTTAAAAGTGCACTGTAATTTTTGTGTTCTTAATATTTGTAATTAACTGTGAGGTTAGGGCTTAATATCTGCATCCTTCATGGTAATAAGCTAGAGGAAAATATTGCTTTTCTTGTCCGTTGATGTATAATCAGTACAAGTGCAGTGTCATTCATATAATAGGACTGTAGTATTTTTTAATTAATAAGTGAATGGGTGAATACATGACTTCGAGCTTCACTAAAAAGTATCAATATATAAGTATGCTCTATTTGAATGACTAGACACACCATGAGTGAAAATAACTTGGAATCAATTCAACTTTATTTAAAAGGTCAGAAAGATAGTTTAAAGATAATAGTCAGCATAGGCTAGACCTTGTAGCAGTTACTAACCCCAGAATTGTAGTGGGAATACAATGATAAAGGTTTTTCTCACTCAAACCAAATATCCATCAATGTTCATTTTTTTGTTCTAATCTATATAATCATCAAGTTAGAACTCAGGCTGATAAAGGAGCTTTTATTTTCAACCTTCCTACTTTCTGTGAAGGAGAGAAAGACTTTGCTAACCACATCTGACTCTTAAAGCTACTCTTACAAATGTCACATGTCATTTCTGCTCACATTTAATTGACAAAGTAAGTCATAAAAGCAATCTTAATTCAAGTGGATGGGCATGAATAACCCTCCAATAAGGAAGGATACAAAGTCATATGGGCAAGCTGGTTTTCACTGGGAAAGTGTGAAAATAATCTGCAGAGAGAAAGAACAAATATGTGTGAACAATAATATAACCTATCAGAATAATATTGCTCCCCGGTCTGATGTTGGTTTTACTAAACCACACTAGACTTGATCTTGCTATGTTTCGAAGCAGGAAAAAAAAAAAATTAAACTTCACTGGATTTTCTTTATGATGCTAGCATGCTAAAAACTGGCCTACATAATGAAAGTTGCATTACTATAAATGTTGGATAGCCATGCCTTAAAGTGCATATATACAGTGACTCTACTGTATATGAAAACAATTTATGACAAAGATTTCTTCACAGTTCATTAAATAGCTGTTCAAACTGGTTTGAAACTTTCCAAAGCATGTTTAAGATTTGTAGAAATGACACCTTGGATATAAAAGTAAAATAAAGCATTACTTTGACTCCTGACATATCTGCAATGGAAACACATCAATCACGCACAGCCTGAAGTACTAGATGATGTTTAGTGCTGAGAAAGACTGCTTAGAAATATTGTCTGACAGGCATATCATGATCTTTCTTTTTTTAAAAAATTTCTTTCCAAAATTAGCAGTTCAGAGAGACCTTAATCAACAACACTTAAAAAACGTCTACCTTATATTCCTTGGAGTGCATGTTTTATTGAAGTCTGATAGAAAAAAATCAGAATAGGACACACTCAGACAATAATTTGAATGTTTCATCTGTAAATGACACATTTTTCTATTAGCATTTTCTAAACCTTTTTTTTCATGTTCTCGGTGAAAGGAAACAGATCAATCAAAAATTTCTTTGGGTCTTGCATTCTATTAGGTGATCTGAAGGATACAATTGAAATATATTGAATAATTCCTACCTTGAGGTATCATACAGGTAGGATGTTAAGCCAAGCCAAAACTAAGCATTTAAGAATAAATAAATTCCAAAATGTATAGCACAAAATTCTGGATGGAGATAATAGTTTCAATTCAAATCTCAAAATATTTAACTCTAAGCTTGAAGTGATTAGTTTAAAATAATAATAAATATATATATATAATATGTAATAATGTATAATTATTATGTGCATATATTTTAGTCTAATCTCTTCCTCCTATATATTATATATATTATTTATAATTATATATACAACTGTGCATATTATGTATAGAAATATATATATATATATATATATATATACAAGTTACCAATTTTAATAACACACAAGAATGGAAAAACTTTAATGTATAGTTTATGACACTTCTGGAAGCTTCTGTTTCAGCCTCAGAAGAATTCCAGTAAGCAAAGGGAGTAGGCATTTAACTTCAAACTTGAAACAGTAAGCCAAGTGGAGAGAATAACTTGAATAAAGTAGTATATAAATTGATTAAAGGATTAAAATCATATAATTACCTCAACACAGAAAAAAGTAATTGATAAATGTCCACATCTATTAACAAGAATTCTTAACCAGAAATAGGAGATTCCCTTAACTCAATAAAGAGAATCCTTAAAAATCTATTGTGAATATCAAGGTTAATTATGAAACACTGTAAATATGCCCTTTCAAAAGAGCAAGAGATGGGTACCCACTGTAGCCAGTGGTATTCAATGTCATATGCAGGTATTAGCTAGATAAACAGTTTTAAAAATAATAAAATTTTTAAAAAAGGAAAATGATAAATCGATTGAGAAGGAAAAAAAATGGTCATTTTTCCAAATGAAATTATTGCCTACTTTATAAAAATCAAAACTCCTGTGATAATTTATTAAAGTGAACAAGACAATTTTTCAGAGAAAAGAAATTCAAAATATAAAATCCAGTTAAATTTTGGCATGCAGCTGTTAAAACCATAATTTTCAAAAATACATGACATAAAAATATAACACCCAGCAGTAATTATAAGAAAAGAAATATTAGAACATGTGTGTGGAATAAGTTATTAATATATGATGGTCAAAGATTGGAATTCAATGCTGTAAAGTTCAGTTTCTCTGAGTTAATCTATAATGTTGATGAACTCTCAAATATAATACAAAAACTGGCAGTGTGTGTAAAACTCTACTTGTAGTCTCTGAAATTTCTATTAGTATTGGATGTTCAAAGAACAGCAAAGATACTATTGGATAAGAAATAGATTTGTGAACATATGGAGCATTCTCTTAAGTGTTATGTAGAAATAGACCCGTTAATAGAATAGATGGCCTAGTAAATAGACACAGTTTTAAATGTACATTTATAGAAGACATTAACAGATTGCAGATCAGTGTCTAAAAGAGAAATATTGAAATAAATGATATTGGGGTAATTAATTTATCCATGTCAAAAGAGAAAAAGAAAAAAAGAACAAAATGAAAAAATAGATCTTATATTCATACCATAAACCAAAGCAGTTCTATATGGGTAAATGGCCTAAATGTAGCAGATAAATCTATAAAATTTTGGAGACAATTTGGAAAACACATTTATAACTTAACTCTGGCTCTTTGTAAGTAAGATACTGAATATTTAAGATATCAAATAAAAAAAAAAGTGAAATTTACAAATTCTACAACATTTAAAATGAAGTACATCTGTTTATAAAAGTTAAAAGTGAATAAAATATGTAAAGTTTTTAGAAGACTGGAGGAAAATACATTTATAAACTTGGAGTAGGAAAAGATGTCTTAAATAACAGAGCAAAAAAGGAAAGGATTGATGTATCAATTATGCCATACTTAAGAACTAATGCTCCTCTAAAACAAAATTTAAAAATTAAGAAACAAACTGGAAGAAGATATTTGTAAAAGCAATTCTAAAAGGAAGTCAATACATAAAATATATAAACAGCACCTAAAATCTGTTTTAAATAAAAATTGAGAAAGATGCATTCAAAATAGAACATGATGCAGCCAATAAACAAAGTCTAATTTCTTGATAAGTTGTTCATCTTAACCAAAACAACCAAGAAATTTTTAAGCAAAAAAGGATAAATAAACATACAAGAGATCTGTTAGTCTCTCCAAGAAATAAAATGAGAGAAGGTTTCCTGTTTTTAATTTCATTGATTCTGCTACAATCCTTATTATTTCTTTTCTTCTGTTTATTTTGGAAATAATTTGCTTTTACTTTTCTAGTTTCCTTACATGGAAACTTAGATGATTGATTTTAGATTTTTCTTCTTTCCTATTATTGTTGTTGTTCAGTCGCCCAGTCGTGTCTGACTCTTTGAGACCCCATGGACTGCAGCATGCCAGGCCCCCCGTCCTTCACTGTCTCCAGGAGCTTGCTCAAACTCCTGTCCTTTGAGTTGATAATGCCATCCAGCCATCTCATCCTCTGTTGGTCCCTTCTCCTGCCTTCAATCTTTCCTAGCATCAGGGTCTTGAAATTCAGTGGGTCAGCTTTTTGTATCAGGTGGCCAATATTGGATCTTCAGCTTCAGCATCAGTCCTTCCAATGAGTATTCAGGGTTGATTTCCTTTAGGATTGACCAGTTTGATCTCCTTGCAGTCCAAGGGATTCTCAAGAGTCTTCTCCAGCACCAGAGTTTGAAAGAATGGATTCTTTTCTATTATATGTGTCCAATGCTGTAAATGTCCCTATAAGCAATGAATTTACTGTGTTCCACAAATTTTGTTAGTTTTAATTTTTATTTAGTTCAAAATATTTTTTAAATTTTATTGAAACTTCTTCTTTCACTCCTGTGTTATTTAGAAATGTGTTGTTAACTCAGCATGAATTTGGGGATTTTCCAGTTATATTCTGGTTGTTGGTTTCTAGTTTAATTTCACTGTGGTCTGAGAGCAGACATTATATAATTTCTACTGTTTTAAATTTTTTCTGTGGTATGTTTTGTGGCCCAGAGTGTTTCTGTATTGTAAAGGCCTCTTGTGGGCTTGGAAAGAATATGTATTTTGGCATTGTTGGATGAAGTAGTTTATGGATGTCAGTTACATCCAGTTGAGTGATGGTATTGTTAAGTATGTTCTTACTGATTTTCTGTCTCCTAAATTTGTCTCTTTCTGATAGAGGAGTGTTAATTCTTTAACTATGATAGTGAATTAATGTTTTTCTCCTCATAATCTACCAGTTATCACCTTATATAGTTTGATACTTTGTTATGAGGCATATAAGAATCATTATGTCTTCCAGGAGAACTGACTCCTCCATCACTATATAACAACTTTCTTTATACCTGGTAACTTTCTCTTTTTTTTTTGAAATCTACTTTATCTGAAATTGGGCTTCCCTGTTAGCTCAGCTGGTAAAGAATCTACCTCCAATGCAGGGAATCCTGGTTCGATTCCCGCGTTGGGAAGATCTGCTGGAGAAGGCTAGGCTACCCACTCCAGTATTCTTGGGCTTCCTTGGTGGCTCAGCTGGTAAAGAATCTGTCTGCAGTGTGGGAGACCTGCTTGCCATCCTTGGGTTGGGAAGATCCCCTGGAGAAGGGAACTGGCTACTCACTCCAGTATTCTGGCCTGGACAATTCCATGGACTATTCCATGGGGTTGCAAAGAGTTGGACACCACTGAGACACTGTCACTTTCACTTTGCCTGAAATTAATATAGACACTTCTCATTTCTTTTACTTAGTATTACCATGGTATAATTTCCCCCATCCATTTATTTGTAATCTATATGTATATTTGTATTTAAAGTGGATTTCTTGTAGACAATATATAGTTGCATCATCTGTTTTGATAAACCCATTGATGTAGTTATGGTAAGAGTATGATTCATTCTTTAAGAAAATTACTTGAAATAAATGGAAAAATATTTCATGTTCATGGATAAGAACACTAAATGCTATAAAGATATCAGTTCTTCCTAAATGAATTTATGGATTTAGTGCAATCTCAATCAAAATCTCAAAATGTTATTTTGTATTTTTGACAAACTGTTCTAAAGTTTATATGGACAGGCAGAAGACACAGAATAGACAATACAATATTGAAGAAGAGCAAAGCTGGAGGATTGATACTACACAATATCAGGTATAAAGTAGCTTGTATACTAGGATAAAGCTGCAATTATCAAAACAATGTGGTATAAGCATATGAAAAGGTGCTCCACATTAGGTCATTAGAGATTTTTTTTTTTTTAAATACCACTACACACCTATTGAATGGCCAGAATCCATAACACTGACAACACCAAATGTTAGCAAATATGTGAAGTTACCTGAACTCTTATTCACTGTAGTACAAATGAAAATTGGTATAGCCACTTTGGGGGATAGTTTGGCACTTTTTTTTTTTAATAATGCTAAATATATTCTTACCTTATGATTCAGCATTTGTACTTCTTGCTATTTACCCAAAAGAGTTGAAAACTTATGCCCTCAAAAAATGCAGAAATAAGTTTATAGCGGATTTATTGATAATTGCTAAAGCATGAAAACAACCAAAATATCCTTCAATAGGTGAATAGTCAAATAATCTGTAGTGCATCCAGACCAGGGATTATTGTTCAGCAACAAAAGGAAATATGCTTTCAAGCCATGAAAAGACATGGAGTAACCTTGACTGCATATTATTAAGTGACATAGCCAATCTGAAAAGGCTACGTATGTATCATTCCAATTATATGACATTCTGGAAAGGCAGATCATGGAAACAATAAAAAGATCAATTGCTGCCCAGGGCAGGGTTAGGCGTCAGAGAGGAATAATTAGGCAAATCACAGAAGATTTTTAGGGCAATGAAAGTGATATCTACCCTAATAATGCATGCATGTCATTATAAATTTGTTCAAACTCACGCACTACACCAAGTGACTATGTACTTTGGGTGATTATGAATATGTCAGTGTAGATTCATCAATTGTAACAGATGTATAGTAATGGGATGTTGATGAAGGGAGGGGCTATATATATGTGAGGGGAGGGGTATATGGGCAATCTCTGTACTTCCCTCTCAATTTTTCCATACGCCTAAAACTACTCTTAAAAATAGTTTTTTAAAAGAGAAATTGACTAAATCAACTCTCATTTAATTTTTAAATGTTGAATAAGGGATATTCATATACAGATCTTTAACTTGTCATGTATATATATATGTATTTGACTAACACATATTATATATTACTATGTAGTACATGTTATATATAAATTAGTTAATTTGACTAACATAACCACCATATTATATGTAAATTCTGTCATGCTACAAAAAAATACAGGAAGCATTATGAGTAACGTCATAATGAAAGAAATCAATCTTCCATAACCAATTTTATTACCCTTATTTTATTAGTGCTAGCCCATTTGATTAAACAAAATTAAACTATCAGTTTAAATAATAGGCTAGAAAGAAAAATTCAAAACAATTTGATTACATGCCAGCAAAACACATGAGAATCATTTTAAAGATCTCATATAAATAAAAGATTTAGTGTTATAAAATTAATACACAAAGGAAATCATTTTTTTCCTTTTTGTAAATAAAATTAGCTGCAAATATATGACAGAAAAAATTGTTTATGATAGGTAAAAAAGTCCATACAAAATTTGTAAGAATTGTGTATCATCTATATGTGTGTCTATATTTATTCTACAGAAATACGAGAAGGAGAAAGACAAGGAGAGAGAAGAAAAATAACAATATCTATAAAAGATATAAAAATATTGAGATAAATTAAAAAACAAAGTATTTCTGGATGAGAAAACAAATTATAAGGATATAAAATTATCTTAACCTAATCTATAAAGTTAATTGAAATCCAATTAAAATAGCAGGACAAAGTAGGTAGGGGTTACTTAATGAAATGAAATTCCACTTTGGTAAAATAATCATGATAGAGAAGTCAGTAAAAGTATTTTCAAAAGTATAATGAGGTAAGAGTCTACACATTAGAGATGGAAGCTAAAAGATTAGCTTGATTTATTACTGTCGTCAAAACATATAAATCAATGGTAGAGACAGGAGTGCAGATATACCTCCAAACTATACATGAGATTTAGTCACTCATTATCAAAGAAATGCAAATCAAAACCACAATGAGTAACCATCTCACACCAGTCAGAATGGCTGCTATCAAGAAGTCTACAAACAATAAATGCTGGAGAGGGTGTGGAGAAAAGGGAACCCTCTTACACTGTTGGTGGGAATGCAAACTAGTACAGCCACTATGGAGAATAGAGTGGAGATTCTTGAAAAAACTGGAAATAGAACTGCCATATGACCCAGTAATCCCACTGCTGGGCATACACACAGAGGAAACCAGAATTGAAAGAGACATGTGTACCCCAGTGTCCATCACAGCACTATTTACAATAGCCAGGACATGGAAGCAACCTAGATGTCCAGTGGCAGATGAATGGATAAGAAAGCTGTGGTACATATACACCATGGAATATTACTCAGCCATTAAAAAGAATACATTTGAATCAGTTCTGATGAGGTGGATGAATCTGGAGCCTATTATACAGAGTGAAGTAAGTCATAAAGAAAAACATCAATACAGTATACTAATGCATATATATGGACTTCAGAAGGATGGTAACGATGACCCCATATGCGAGATAGCAAAAGAGACACAGATGTAAAGAACAGTCCTTTGGACTCCGTGGGAGAAGGCGAGGGTGGGATGATTTGAGAGAATAGCACTGAAACATATATATTATCATATGTGAAACAGACCACCAGTCCAGGTTTGATGAATGAGACAGGGTGCTCGGGCGTGGTGCACTGGGATGACCCAGAGAGATGGGATGGGGAGGGATGTGGGAGGGGGCTTAGGATGGGGAACACATGTACACCCATGGCTGAGTCATGTCAATGTATGGCCAAACCACTACAATATTGTAAAGTAATTAGCCTCCAATTAAAATAAATAAATTTAATAAATAAATAAATAAATAAAATATTAAAAAAGAAATAAAAAGGTGACATTTCTACTCAGTGAGGAAATAAAAGTGAATCGCATTTGGGATAGGTTATGTGCGTGTGTGTCTGTGTGTGTCTGTGTGTATGTCTGTGTAAGCTGTATATTTACCCTTTATTACAAGCATAAATTCCATCTTGAAGATTATGCTTGTTAGAATACTTTTTGTTAGGAAACCTTTTCCAAAGAAAGAAGAGTCCCTTCCTTGGTTCAGTTCCTGATTAAGCTGGGCCTAATTTTAGAATGAGGTGGTACTTAAAACATACAAAGACAAATATAGGTCAAAAGGATTTTTCAACAAAGACACTTTTATTTAATCAGTGTTATATTTGGCATAGTAGATACTATTCTGCTGTTTTCACACTCTTCGCAAGTGAGGATTTTTTTTTTTAATAGAATATCTGAACGGTTGTCCACACCCTTGCTTCTAACTGTAGAAGTTTGTCCTCTTTTTGGCAGTCTGATTATAAAACAATAATGACATCTAAAGGCACTATTTTTCTTTATAAGTATGATTTAGAAGGTTTGCTTTTTCTAATCTTTACTAGATTAAGTTTGTATATTTCTGAAGAAAGAGGAAGATACAATTCTGCAGAATATTACATGTTTTTGTTTCATCATGCATAAATACCTCTTAGAATTTAAATATCAAAGCTTAGCATACCAAGCTATAGGGGAAAACTTACAGTTTAGTAACTTTATTTTGCTTTAGATTTTATTTAAGTAGAATGAATTACAATCTGGGAAATTAATCTGAGTCTCAGGACAGGTCTCTGCAATGTTCTCCTGGCTCAATTTGTTTGAGCAACTTTTCTAAGCAGGATATCCATCACACCCAAGGAGTCATAAGTGAAATATAAATATATATCACTGTATAAAAATTTTAAATGCTACAGAAAAATAATTCATCAGAATACAACCAATTGAGAAGGCATGCCAGTGAAGATAGTTCTTTTTTAATCTACTACAGAGCTGATAAAATTCAAGAAATGCACTACAAACAACTCATCTGGAAAACAGACAATAGATAAAATTATTGAAAGACAAAGGCTAAAGGAAGTTAGAAACAGCAAGAGATTTTGAATGTCTGGTTTTAAGGATGAAAATTGTATTAGTTTGGGGTGCTATAGCAAACTACCGTAGACTGAATAGCTTAAGACAACACACATGTATTTCACTCAATTTTGGAGCCTGAAAGTCTCAGACCAGGGTGTCAGGGTAACTGGGCTCTTGGTGAAGACCCTCCTGCTGGCTTACAGTTGGACTACTGTCTTTTCGCTGGTGCCCACATGTGGCTGAAAGAGTGTTAGCTGGTTCTCTTGCCTTTGCTTATCAGGGCACTAGTCCTGTGAAGGTCCCACTCTAATGACCTAACTACCTCACAAAGTCCCCATCTTCAAACACCACCATGTCAGCATTAGAGTTTCAACAGACAAATTTGGTAAGACTCAGACACTCAGTATACAATAGCCCTTCAAAACACATGTTTCACTTATTCTGCTATTAAAACTGCTAATTTGACAAACCAAGTGATGTTGAGTATGTATGTCTCCATCAGTTTAATTGCTGAATTCAAGTTAACTGTGGTGTGTTTTTGTAAACAAGCCTGGAAACAACCAAAGTGACTGTAAACAAAGAACTGATGAAATAAGCCATGGTACATTCATTTGATGAAAAGTTATTATAAAGCTTTGCAGAAAGATTAGCAAGATATTTGAATACAAAAAAATAAATCAAAAGCAAGATATAAAATAATATATATTGTTATGTATATCATATTATACATTATATATTATAACCCATTATATAATGTATTATCATATAATATATTTATGTATATATCAAATTGGTAGACAGATTGTTATATAAATACCCAATTTATGGCTAAGTAGATATATAGATAGATGAAAAAGTAATGAAAAAAGATTCTCTTTGTGGAAGAAAGTGCACAATTTTTTTAAATAAATGATATCTCTAGAAAAATATTGGGATGGGACAGGGACATAAATCAGGAAGAAGAGACTTTCACTATTCACTTTGCCTTCTTATATTAAAAGAAATTAACCACACAGCAAATCACATGAACTACTTATTGAACATTTTATTTAAAAGAATATGCAGAGAGAAAAGTACAAAATCTGTAGGGGAACAACATAATGAACCCAATGACCATGAGCACACACAATTAACCAGCAGCAAGATTAAGAAATGTTATCAGCATCACGCCAGAAATACCCTTCATGCACTCCACAAGTCTGTTTTCAATGTTAATATGACTGAAAGTTGGTTTTGATATGACTGATAACATTTCATGCTAAGTTAGAATTATACAACCACTATTTTTGTTTGTTAAAATTAGCTTGTAAGGACTTGAATTCTTTTATGTAATAACTCTCTTAATTGTAGTTAATTGGTATTTTGTTAATTCAGGGGACACAAATAGCAAAAATTCTCTAGAAACCAGAAAAAGAAAAATGAAAGTTCTTGGTTTTTTACTTTTTTAGTTTTGTTTTATGATTAGATTATTTTCCTCTAGAAAAAGAAATGATAGCCCATCTCTGCTCCATGGTTTGAGACCTCAGCTGAGATGTCTTGGATGAAAGGACTTGTCTATACATCTAGGGACTTGTTTGTTTTCATGATGTATGCTGGGGCTAGAATGTCCAAGATGGCTTCTTCACTCACATGTCAGGTGCCAGGGCTGGTGTGATGGATCAGCTTGTATGATGAACTGCTGGCATTGCTCTCCCTGTGGCCTCTCTGAGTAGCCAGAATGAGCTTCCACACATTTCTTTTTAAATTCCATGTATAAGGAATGCCATAGTTATTCTATTATGCATATGTTTTTATTTATCACATGCTATTACTTTTTAGATTGTCATTTTTGGATATTTCTGTAGCTCAGCTACTTGCAAAGCTAAGGCACTTAAAGTTTGGTGGCTTTTAGTGAACCCCTTAGCACAATGGTTTTCAAAGTGTGGCTTCTAGACTAGCAATGTCAGTATCAACATGGAACTGGTTGAAAAGGCAAAATGACAGGCTGTTCTGTACCACTGAATCAGGAACTTGTGGGGTGGAGCCCAGATATCTGTCCTCCAGTTGTTGTTAACAATTTAGCATATCCTCTAGTTGTTGTTCAGTTGCTAATCCATGGTCCGACTCTTTGCGACTCCATGGACTACAGCACGCCAGGCTTCCCTGTCCTTCACCATCTCCCAAAATTTGCTCAGACTCATGTCCATTGAGTCAGTGATGCCATCCAACCATTTCATCTTCTGTCATCCCCTTCTCTTCCTGCCTTTAATCTTTCCCAGTATCAGGGACTTTTTCCATGAGTTGGCTCTTCACAACAGGTGGCCAAAGTATTGGAGCTTTAGCATTAGTCCTTTCAAAGGATATCCCTTGTTGATTTCCTTTAGGATTGACTGATTTGATTTCCTTGCTGTCCCAGGGACTCTGAACAGTCTTCTCCAGCACCACAGTTTGAAAGCATCAATTCTTTGGCGCTCAGCCTTCTTTATGGTCCAACTCTTGCATCCATATGGCTTGTTGATATTTCTCCCAGCAGCCTTAATTACAGCTTGTGATTCATCTAAACCAGCATTTCACATGATGTACTCTACATAGAAGTTAAATAAGCAGGGTGACAATATACAGCCTTGATGTACTTCTTTCCCAACTTTGAAACAGTCTGTTGTTCCATGTCCAGTTCTAACTGTTGAATCTTGGTCTGCATACAGGTTTCTCAGGAGGCAGGTAAGGTGGTTTGGTATTCCCATCTGTTTAAGAATTTTCCTCAGTTTGATGTGATCCACACAGTCAAAGGATTCGGCATAGCATTTATGTTCTCCAGATGATCCATATAAATGCTGAAATTTGAGAACTGTTTTCTTTGGAAAAGTTAAACTTGATTGCTATACATTATCCTCAAAATTTTCACTATTAAAGTCTCCTCCAGTAACTGCCATATATGCCTGCTTTGCTAAAATATATAAAAATTAATTACTAACATCTACACTTTGAAGTTTCAAGCATGCTACTATCCTGTGACTGATTTAATTAACATTTTTCAAATTAGCCTGTCCTTAACTAATCTGGGAGAGAATGCCAGGTGACTTAATTTCTGTTTACTCAGTGTCTCTTTCAATCGTTTTTTTGCTACTTTCTATATAACCCTGTTCATGTATTTTCCTATTTCATTTACACTGAGGCTCCCTAATAAATGGTAGCCTGTATGCATTGTTTTTATCCTACTCCTATTCTCTCCTTAACACTGTCAAAACCCAGCTCTAAATCTACTATGCCACTTAATTTTTAAAATTTTGCAATATCTTAGTTAAATGATAAACCAATATACCAATATGCTTTGTCCCAGATTTAATCAGGCTCTGTGTGGCATTTGAGATTTCCCCATATTCTAGAAAGGAGTATATATCCTAAACTTTCTCTTATATTTTGGACCGCTCCTTCCCAGTGTCTCAGATTTGTTCTCTTTCTAGCTCGACGGATGAAATGGTAGTATTTCTCCACACTAGCTTTGTCTTCTTGGCCCCTTCTCATTTTACCTGACACCACTGAGCAGCTTCACATAACCTATAGCCTAAATATTTATGCAATGATGATTCTGGAATCTATGTTTCCAAAACTGACCTCACCCATGAGATTCAGATCTGCATATCCAAAACCTATTGAGTGTTTTCTTAAGAAATAGCCAGAGACTTTTCTCTGTCAATGAGTCTAAAAAATACCTGTGCATTATTTCTGAGGTTAAAAGTACCACATACTTACTGTAGAAATAGATATATATATATATATATTACAAAAATAATGCAAAATTGAAAACTTGAATCACTTATAATACTACCACTCAGAAACAACCAGTTAGTATGTATACACTCACACACACACCCCTACTCCTTGCTTTGAAAGTATAATGTTACATTTTTCTAGCAGAAATGTGACTGTTTAGAACCCCAGAGTATTTTTATTACTCTCATGAAAAATGCTGTAACAACTTATGCATAAATTTCAAGTCAAGTAAATTTAGACTAATTTTACAGAAGACTCTACTTCTTTGACTGTTATATGCATCTGGTTGCATTTAAATTACAAAGGGGAATGAGAAGGATAGAGATGTGTCAGGTTCAAAGCAGGCACAACATTACCCTTGAGTTAGTGGGTATGGTTTTCCATAAATATATTTTCCTTCTGGGAACCGATATACTCACTTTAGAAAAATAACAGAGAGCTGCACTGTGACATTTAGTGAAAACTCAGTTTTGAAATGGACATGTGGCTTCAAACTGTTATCTCACTTCCATGCATCTTAGATCAAGACTGTTGAAAAACTGTATATTTGAAAGTCCAAATGTTGGTATAAAGTGTTTGGGTTTAATGTTATTCTGAGGGATATGTGTGACTGTATATACGTGTGTATATCTCTCTGTATTTACATTTTAAAAAGAAAAAAGAAAACTGCAAATATATTTGTTAACTATGAAGTAGACATTTTTATTATTTCTCAATTTTTGATTGATTCAAAAATTAGGTCCACATCATCTCAGATATAATAGATGACTTTTTAAAGTAAAAAAAGTCAAGATGTAATTACATAACTTGAGACATGAAGGTAAACATTAAAGAATCAGTTAACTGAAATATGGGTCAAGAAGAAGAGGCATTCTAAGATCATTGTTTTAACAAGCTTTGTAGAAGTAGGTGCTTCTTTAAAGTATGCACATGAAAAGTTGGATTTAAAAATTAAAATCATCCTATAAATCAAAACAGAGAGCATTTTGTATCAGACAATCTCTATGTCTCATAACTAATTCAGTACCAAAAGTTGTTCATTGCATGCTTTTGGAAGAGCAAGCAAAATGCAGCACAGAAAGATAAATAAGCCCGGTGACTGTCCTAAGGCAGTTTTTCCTCTCTGGAGAAGATGAGACAATATGTAAGACAAGTACAGTGATAGATGGGATGCAATAATTGACAAGAGAGTGAGAACAGCTCCTCCGTCACCCAACTCCATGTTGCCTGAAGAGGCAGCGACCTCTGAGTGACATTTGGGTGTATGGCACTCTCGGACGTCACTATTGTACAAAGTAAGTTGTTAGCATTCATGGAACTAGAGCTGACCACCCAGCTTCCATGTATAACAAGACCAGTCCCAATGAGGTTTCATATTCCTGCTTCCCTGTGCCTCAGTATATCCACCATGACCTGAGTTCTCACCTCATGACTACTCTCTACTCCTCTGACCCAGCTGCTAACCCCTTCCTCCTAAACCATGGTTCTTTGTCTTTGAAACAGCATGAGTGATAAGTAAACTTTCTTGCATCCTGAGACTCTTCTCATAAATTTGGATTTATCTCTTTGCTCTTAAAAAAAACAAGCATGCTCTCAATTCCCCACTCCATTTAGGCCATCTAAACCCCGTACTGTTTATTTTACTTTATGCCACATTTCCATAGGAAATGAATAGCTGTCATCTTTTACCAGCTATCAAAGAATTAAGTCCCTCTTATTTTACAAAGCTAAAAAAATAGTTCCATTTCCTTGAGAATTATACCATTCAGATGAACCACTTACTCATCTTCCTTGTTTCCATGATATACCAGTCTTTTGCTGACTCCTCCAATTATGCAGTCAAAACTTAGCTCTCAACTCAAAATTTTACTTTCCGAAAGTTGCTGTTATAATTCTTAGCAACATCAATAGCCACATAGTTGTTTCAGACAGCATACTTAATCTTTCAGTTTCTTCACTAATAAAAATTTCCCCCAGTTGTTTTCACCTAGTTCCTCTAATAATAGTACTTAGAACAATTACAGTCATGTAAAACTTGACCTCATCTTCAAAATTTTATTGCAAAAACCCAGTCTTTAAAAAAGCAATCTGTTTTAGTTTGCTTTTTCAAGTACTCTCAGTTCAACTTTTCCACCATGTCTGCCACATTCTGTCCCCATATCTGTTAGTTTTACCATATGCTCATAATCCATCTATTATCATTTCTTCTATCACTTTACCTTCTTTATTGAGCATCTTAGAGTCTCATCTATGATTCCTCAGTGAATTACTCAGTATGTTCTTGAATCTATCTCCTGCCCTCTCATCATAATATTTGCTTTCCAAAATCCCAACTCTGAATGGACTTGAAGAGAACAAAAATATATCACTCCAAAATATGCCACTTTGAATTACTTTGAATTAAAGACTCTTAAGAAATATCAGATGTAACAAAGAAACTCTGAACCTCCTTTTTCTTCCTGAAAGCAGAAAAATTAGCTCCCATGTGAAAATCACCCTCCGTGTAGCAAGAAAAAGAAAGACATTTTTATCTGGGAATTGGGGGCCAAGAAATCTGTACCAAAACCTTGGTAAACTAACCCTTACCTTCCTACTTACTTCATAATCTACTATGCCTATTCCAAGTCACTTTTTCATGCCAATTCTTTACAAACTTATCATATTTTTTCCAAAATGATATAAAAGCTTCCTGCTATGATCACATCTTCAGGTCTTCATTTTCCTGTGAAGAACTTCATGTACATACTAGTAAAATGAACATGCTCTTCTCCTGTTAATCTGTCTTATGTTAGTTTAATTCTTAGGCTCAGCTGGAGATTTTAAGAGGTTAGAGGAGAATTTTTCCTCCCCTACAAACTCCAAAATGAGCCTTCTCTGGACCTCTGACCAAGCAGCTGAGTCACACATCCAAGCCAACACACTTGTTTTACTTAACATTTCGTATCTTAAGATTCAAACAGGCTGCAGCACTGTCTGATCATTCTACTATATATAAAGTAGCCAACTCACTTTCTAATTCTTGAGAAGATTATATAATATCTTCTTTCTCCTACCCGCCTTCTGCCATCTCAGCTCATGAGCTTGCTTCACACATTATCAAGAAAAGAGAATTTATTGAATGCTAAATCTTTTCTCTCACCTGCAAAAAATGACCCAAGCAAGGCCACAGTGACCTCCAAGTTGCTAAATTCAGTGTTCTCCTTTTCTACCTACATCTTACACGAATGCGGCATTCAATACTCTTGACCTCTTGTTCCTGAAAACATTTCTTGTCTCTAGAATTCTCTACCACCAGACTCTCATTTTTATTCTTCTCTGACCTTTTCCCTCTCGTTTTACAGACTCTATACATTGAAATTCCCTAGGGCTGTGTCCCATATCTCTGCAGACTTTTTATTTTCTTCATACTACATAATTTGTCCTTGTGTACACTTTACCTGTTTAATGTACATCCTGGGAATGTCATACACTACTGTTGCATGTACTTAAAGTGGTTCTTATCTTCTCATATATTTTTTATCACTTTGTCTCTACTTTCATTTCATTGCACAGGACATTACACATGGAATATATATTTGTTAAATGAATGAATAAACAGCACTACTGTGAATTTATTAAAACAGTAATATTTCTATTCCCATGGATGAAAGCATAGAAGAATGTCAATGATTTATCGTCTCTGTATTTTCAGTTTTTTTTGTTGTTGTTTTTTAGAAACAATAGGCTTTTAGCAGGTTTTCTTTGTGACTCAAACAGTAAAGAATCTGGCTACAATGCAGGCTACCTGGGGTCAATCCCTGGGTCGGAAAGATGCCCTGGAGAAGGGAATGGCAACCCATCCCAGTATTCTTCCCTGGAGAATTTTGTGGACAGAGGAATCTGGAGGGCTACAGTCCATGGGGTCACAAAGAGTCAGACACGACTGAGCAACTAACACACAGGCTTTCAGCCACTTCTTTCTCTTCTGAAAATAATCATTTCCTCTTGTTACACTCTGTTCCTATTTGAGAGCCATAACTGGCAGCCTTTTCTTTTCTTCTTTGAGATATTGTGCCAATGCTAAAGCTAAAGAGGTCTTTACCTGCTTGCAGCTAAGAGTGGGAGGCTCTGCTCCAAGGGACAACCTGCTTTCACTTTGGTGCCTGCAGGGCATCTGACATCATTCATTTTGATCAGGCTACTTTCTACCTTATTAGTGATGCTACATGCTTCATGGTGCAGGTTAATTTCCTCTTACAGATCTGCATAAATTGCCAACATTATCCTATATCTCAGCTACATATTCCTTCAGGGAATTGATCAGCATACCTTCTTCCACTTGAATACTATATTTAAATCCTCTATGTATCTGTATTAGAATATTCCTGGAAAAAAAAGTCATATGTAGAGCATGTCTGATTATATCCATTATAATCAGTATCATTTCATGTATCAACAATTGAAATACTGGCCTAATTTACCTACTATTTTGGAACAATATGTTGATAGATTTCTATTTAAGTAAAATCTCCCTTTTTTATATCTTTGCTGTCATTATTAAGTATACTATGCAGAATTAGACACAGATAAATATGAATTAATTTAAATAAATCTCTGATTGTATATTATAGTGGTTAAGGTTTTAGGAATCATGCCCTATGTTAATATAAAACTGAAGGTACCTTCTGTTTGGAAAGGCATGCAGTCTGGCATATCTCTCTCTAAAGTATAAAGAAAATATAAAGGTGGATGAACCAAAGTGAATTGATTCCCTCCCATTAAGAAATTTCCAGATTCATAGTTTAAACCAATTTAACCTATAGGTATAACCAGTTTAAATGTGTTTTGTTTGTCTCCATTACTGGTCTTCCTTTTGTTAGGTAGGAAGTTAGGTATGAGAAACAAGGAGAGGCCTAGTAGAAAAGGATGAAAGCTGATCTCTAAACCCCACCTGAGACATGGCCCAATACAGCCCAGAAGAGCTCACAGATGTGCTACAAAATAACCATGGAGACTTTTCTATTCAGGCACATGGGCTCTAGGCACAAAGTGGATACAAACTAACCACAAGAATTGTTCCAACTTAGGCACATGTGCCCTTGATGCAGAGCTGTGTCCTCAAGTGACCATAGATAGCTAGGAGCCCATGAAGTGTTCATAAATATTCTATACATATATACATCTGTTATAACAGACTAAATTACAGGAAAGACATGTGCAATAGAGCCTATTGTTATGTTCCTTGCAACCATCAATCAAAATTTTCAGCCAACGCCCATCTAGATGAATATTCAAAAGCCTTGTCTTAAAAACCCCAGTATCTCATCGTTCCTAGACCAGTCTTTCCTGGCTTGGCCCACCTCTCCCTTTAGGTGTTTTTTTTTTTCCCCCCTGGTTTTTTTTTTTTTCTTTTTTCTTTTCTTTCCTTAATAAACTTGCTTTTGCCATGGCTAAGACCTCAGATTCTTCTTTGTGTCCTTAGCAAGAACAGAGGCCCACAAGAGAGAGTCCTCTTCCTCACCCTCTTCTCTAAATTCCCTAACAATTTGACCTAGTTTGTGCTACTAGTTAGGTCAAGGAACTTTTTCCTAGGTCTAGGATGTTGACAATGAACCTGGTTCAGTTCTTGTAGCAACCAGAAACCACTGTTAGACATTTTAAGAATGTTTTACTATGAAGGATGACTTGTTCCTGAATCTATTGGAAGGGCTGGAGGAAACTCAAAAGGACTATTATGACAGATTCCACTTTCCAAGGGAGCTATGCCCTTTGCCTGTTACAAGGAGTAGGAAGTTGCCATTGACTTGACTACACTCCCAGGCTTATCCCCTATCTACTCTTTGGGAAGCTGGGATCAGACAGCCACTACAGACACAAGTGGACCTTGACATACACAAACTGGTCATGGGCACAGACACTGATTCTGACCCACTAACATGATAATCTTTTTTTTTTTTTTTTAATTTTTTTATTAGTTGGAGGCTAATTACTTCACAACATTTCAGTGGGTTTTGTCATACATTGATATGAATCAGCCATAGATTTACACTTATTCCCCATCCCGATCCCCCCTCCCATCTCCCTCTCCACCCGATTCCTCTGGGTCTTCCCAGTGCACCAGGCCGGAGCACTTGTCTCATGCATCCCACCTGGACTGGTGATCTGTTTCACCATAGATAGACCCAGCAATACCACTTCTGGGCATACACACTGAGGAAACCAGATCTGAAAGAGACACATGCACCCCAATGTTCATCGCAGCACTGTTTATAATAGCCAGGACATGGAAGCAACCTAGATGCCCATCAGCAGATGAATGGATAAGGAAGCTGTGGTACATATACACCATGGAATTTTACTCAGCCGTCAAAAAGAATTCATTTGAACCAGTCCTAATGAGATGGATGAAACTGGAGCCCCTTATACAGAGTGAAGTAAGCCAGAAAGATAAAGAACATTACAGCATACTAACACATATATATGGAATTTAGAAAGATGGTAACGATAACCCTATATGCAAAACGGAAAAAGAGACACAGAAATACAGAACAGACTTTTGAACTCTGTGGGAGAAGGTGAGGGTGGGATGTTTCAAAAGAACAGCATGTATACATGATAATCTTTTAACACCACAACCTAGACATGGTCCGCTGGAAACCTGCTTCAGATGAAATCAGCTCCATCCTGGCTTTTCAGAAGAAAAGAACTAACTGAACAAGAAGATTGTCTCTGTTCCATTTCTGCCTTCCAAGGCTCAAATGAAAGATATATATATACTTTTGAAATATATATATATATATATATAACATATATGAAATATATATATATATAACATATATACACATATATATGAAATATATATATTTCATGCTTATAGAGTAGGAAATGTGAGCAGATGCTACATGGCATTGACCACATCCACCTTAATATCATTGTGAAGAAAACCAATATGAAAAGGGAGTGTAAGAAATCCACTAAACAAGCTGATCACAATTAAATATCCCTCTTTACCAGTATTAGGATTTTGAAATAACTAATATGTGAAGTATAGAATTAGTTCTCTATTGCTTTAGACTCCTTTTATACTAAAATTGAATTTCCCAAACTTCCTAGACTTTATCTGACCTTTTTCTCTGCATGTTAAACTCATAAAGAACACTGTCATTTTCTTCCTCTATCCTGTTTATTAGCCATATTTTCCTCCAGCTTCACTTGCATTTATTTTCTTCTATATGCCCCAAAGCTCCTCTTGTAAATCTCTATCATAAAATGATCATTTATTAACCGACCTATCTATTCCAATAGATCATAAAGTTTTTAAGGACAGTCTTCTTCCTCTGTTCATTGCAGGCGCTCAGTAAAGGCTCTCTGAATCTATGCTCAAATGACATTTTCAGGCTTTTTAGTACCATTTAAATATATGTTATTTTTTTAACAAGCTTTTGTTATTTTCAAAGTGCTATATTTATGATTGCATAACACATCAAATGATTGGACACTTGTCTTCAGTTTTTAGTTTAAGTGTGCTGACCTGTTGGATGTATCCAGTGTTTTTTTTTTTTTCCTTTCTTTAAGATACTTAAAAAGAAGATTTCATCCTCTCCCACACTCCCATCCAGAAATGTTAAATCAACCATTGTGTTGAATTTTAGATTTTTTTCTTTCTTTCTTCCTTTTTTTTTTTTTTTTTTTGTCTTGAAAAAAGTTAATGACTCAGGACAAAAATAGAAGTTATCCTCCACCCAGAAAACTATCACCACTTTCTCATCACCACAACCACCCATTGTGCACTACTAGTGACTCATGTTGAGTAGCAACTAACATGGAAGAGAAAATCTCTGGGTGAAACTGAAGGTCTTGAATTGGTGAATAGAGTTGAGAAAAGAAGTATGTTTTATTAGAATCAATGACATTGTGTTTCCCTTGCCGGAATTTCCACCCCAACTCTTCAAACACCCCAATGTTTACTCTTGGAGGAATATCACCAAAATTTATTTTACATTGAATGCAGTAAAAATCCAATAATAAATTTTCTTTCTCATGATGAGATATTCCTAATAAAATCATAGAAATCCTGAAGCAAATGTAGGTGCAAATGGTGGGTTTTACAGGCTGAATTTTCAAAGCTAAAACATTATTTATAGTAAACTGCTTGTGTTTAGGAATTGCTTATCTTGTTTTTGCTTGTTTTGTGTCAAAACATAAATTCAAAAAGCTGCAGAAGAAAATTTTAGAAGGTAAGTTGTATAATGCTAGCATCTAGAGAAATGGATACCACCATAAAAATCATGATAATATCATTATGGTTTTGTACATCACAATCTCAAGAACCAGCTTTGCAGCACAAAAAATGACATTGCGTTTCCCTTGCTGGAAGTTTTATCTCCAGGGAATTAAAAACCCAGACAAGATGGCAAACATCTTTACAATGGAGAATAGAACAAAAAGTATACGATCATTCTACAAGGTCAGTTCAGTCCAGTTCAGTTCAGTCGCTCACTCATGTCCGACTCTTTGCAACCCCATGATTCAGCGCACACCAGGCCTCCCTGTCCATCACCAACTCCCGGAGTTTACTCAAAATCATGTCCATCGAGTTGGTGATGCCATCCAGCCATCTCATCCTCTGTCATCCCCTTCTCCTCCTGCCCCCAATCCCTCCCAGCATCAGGGTCTTTTCAAATGAGTCAACTCTTCACATCAGGTGGCCAAAGTATTGGAGTTTCAGCTTCATCATCAGTCCTTCCAATGAACACCCAGGACTGATCTCCTTTAGGATGGACTGGTTGGATCTCCTTGCAGTCCAAGGGATTCTTAAGAGTCTTCTCCAACACCACAATACAAAAGCATCAATTTTGGGGTGCTCAGCTTTCTTCACAGTCCAACTCTCACATTCATACATGACTACTGGAAAAACAATAGCCTTCACTAGTTGGACCTTTGTTGTCAAAATAATGTCTCTGCTTTTTAATATGCTATCTAGGTTGGTCATAACTTTCCTTCCAAGGAGTAAGCGTCTTTTAATTTCATGGCTGCAATTACCATCTACAGTGATTTTGGAGCCCCCAAAAATAAAGTCTGACACTGTTTCCACTGTCTCCCCATCTATTTCCCATGAAGTGGTGGGACCAGATGCCATGATCTTAGTTTTCTGAATGTTGAGCTTTAAGCCAACTTTTTCACTCTCCTCTTTCACTTTCATCAAGAGGCTCTTTAGTTCCTCTTCACTTTCTGCCATAAGGGTGGTGTCACCTATATAACTGAAATTATTGATATTTCTCCTGGCAATCTTGATTCCAGCTTGTGCTTCTTTCCAGCCCAGTGTTTCTCATGATGTACTCTACATGTAAGTTAAATAAGCAGGGTGACAATATATAGCCTTGACATGCTCCTTTTCCTATTTGGAACCAGTCTGTTGCTCCATGACCAGTTCTAACTATTGCTTCCTGACCTGCATATAGGGTTCTCAAGAGGCAGGTCAGGAGGTCTGGTATTCCCATCTCTTTCAGAATTTTCCACAGTTTATTGTGATCCACACAGTCAAAGGCTTTGGCAGAGTCAACAAAGCAGAAATAGATGTTTTTCTGGAACTCTCTTGCTTTTTTGATGATCCAGTGGATGTTGGCAATTTGATCTCTGGTTCCTCTGCCTTTTCTAAAACTAGCTTGAACATCTGCAAGTTCACGGTTCATGTATTGCTGAAGCCTGGTCTGGAGTATTTTGAGCATTACTAGCGTGTGAGATGAGTGCAATTGCGTGGTAGTTGGAGCATTCTTTGGGCTTGCCTTTCTTTGGGATTGACCTTTTCCAGTCCTATGGCCACTGCTGAGTTTTGCAAATTTGCTGGCATGTTGAGTGCAGAACTTTCACAGCATCATCTTCCAGGGTTTGAAATAGCTAAACTGGAATTCCGTCACCTCCACCAGCTTTTTTGTAGTGATGCTTTCTAAGGCCCACTTGATGTCACATTCCAGGATCTCTGGCTCTAAGTGAGTGATCACACCATCATGATTATCTGGGCCATGAAGATCTTTTTTCTACAGTTCTTCTGTGTATTCTTGTCACCTCTTCTTGATATTTTCTGCCTCTGTTAGGTCCATACCGTTTCTCTCCTTTATTGAGCCCATCTTTGCATGAAATGTTCCCTTGGTATCTCTAATTTTCTTGAAGAGATCTCTAGTCTTTCCTATTCTGTTGTTTTCCTCTGTTTTTCTGCTTGATCACTGAGGAAGACTTTCTTATCTCTCCTTGCTATTCTTTGGAACTCTGCATTCAAATGGAAATATCTTTCCTTTTCTCCTTTGCTTTTCACTTCTCTTCTTTTCACAGCTATTTGTAAGGCCTCCTTAGACAGCCATTTTGCTTTTTTGCATTTCTTTTCCATGGGGATCATCTTAATCCCTGTCTCCTGGCCAATGTCACGAACCTCTGTCCATAGTTCATCAGGCACTCTGTCTATCAGATCTAGTCCCTTAAATCTACTTCTCACTTCCACTGTATAATCATAAGGGATTTTATTTAGGTCATACCTGGATGGTTTAGTGGTTTTCCCTACTTTCTTCAGTTTAAGTCTGAATTTGGCAATAAGGAGTTCATGATCTGAGCCACAGTCAGCTCCCAGTCTTGTTTTTGCTGACTGTATAGAGCTTCTTCACCTTTGGCTGCAAAGATAATAATCAATCTGACTTTGGTATTGACCATCTGGTGATGTCCATGTGTAGAGTCTTCTCTTTTGTTGTTGAGGGTGTTTGCTATGACCAGTGAGTTCTCTTGGGAAAGCTCTTTCTCTTGGGAAAGCCTGTGCCCTGCTCCATTCCATACTCCAAGGCCAAATTTGCCTGTTACTCCAGGTGTTTCTTGATTTCCTACTTTTGCATTCCAGTCCCCTACAGTGAAAAGGACATCCTTTTTGGGTGTTAGTTCTAAAAGGTCTTGTAAGTCTTCATAGAACCATTCAACTTAAGCTTCTTCAGTGTTACTGGTTAGGGAATAGACTTGGATTACCGTGATATTGAATGGTTTGCCTTGGAAATGAACAGAGATTATTCTGTCATTTTTGAGATTGCATCCAAGTACTGCATTTTGGACTCTTTTGTTGACCATGATGGCTACTCCATTTCTTCTAAGGGATTCCTGCCCACAGTAGGAGATATAATGGTCATCTGAGTTAAATTCACCCATTCCAGTCCATCTTAGTTTGCTGATTCCTAGAATGTCAACATTAACTCTTGCCATTTCCCGTTTGACCGCTTCCAATTTGCCTTGATTCATGAACCTAACATTCCAGGTTCCTATGCAATATTGCTCCTTACAGCATCAGACCTTTTTCCTTCACCAGTCACATCCACAACTGGGTATTGTTTTTGCTTTGGCTCTACCCCTTCATTCTTTCTGGAGTTATTTCTCCTCTGATCTCCAGTAGCATATTTTGCACCTACTGACCTGGGGAATTCATCTTTCAGTGTCCTATCTTTTTGCCTTTTCCTACTGTTCATGGGGTTCTCAAGGCAAGAATACTGAAGTGGTTTGCTAGTCCCTTCTCCAGCAGACCACATTCTGTCAGACCTCTCCACCATGACCCACTGTCTTGGGTGGCCCCACACGGCATGGCTTAGTTTCATTGAGTTAGGAAAGGCTGTGGTCTGTGTGACCAGATTGACTAGTTTTCTGTGATTATGGCTTCAGTGTGCCTGCCCTCTGATGCCCTCTCGCAACACCTACTGTCTTACTTGAGTTTCTCTTACCTTGGACGTGGGGTATCTCCTCATGGCCGCCCTTCCTGACCTTGAATGTGGAGTAGCTCCCCTCGGCCCTCCTGCAACCTGCAGCCGCCATTCCTTGGACGCGGGGTAGCTCCTCTAGGCTGCGGCCCCTGACCTCGGGCTTGGGTACTTACATATAAATATAGCTATTGTTAATAATGGAAGGATATCAGGAAAGAGAATAAACTGTGAATTATCCTCCTTACTGCTGTAATAACTAAGTAATCAAAACAGCAAAAATTATTGTTCAGGTATTGAATACAGGAAGTTGGTGGGGGGGGGAACAAAAGGGGAAAAAAATAACCAATATATATGGATTAAAGTAGGGTCAGAGTCTTTTTTTCTTTTATAATTAAATCCCAGCAACTTCAATTTAAACAAATGCAAATGAGAGCTCATTTAAGATAAAACACGTCATTAAGTGCTTTGTGCTTTAAATTATATAAAGATCATAAAAATCCCAAAAGTATATTTTTCAAAGTAAATTGAAAGCGACTAGCCTCCAGGAGTTTGCCCTATGGATATACTCCAAAAAGTTCACTTGGATCAACTTTGTAAAATACAAACTTAAAATTAAAAAAGAGAAATGCAGAGGCTCCCAAGATAATTATAAATATATGGTGTCATCCATGTTACCAATTGCTTTTTAAGTCACAGATATCTTTAAGACAAAAAGGAATGCAATTCCACACACCTAAGTGCTACATGAAATTACTGCTTGTTATGTACAGACCAAATAGTGTTTTATCTTGTAGATGTTTTATAATATCTACAAGAGGGCAGAGTAGAAGGACGTGTGTTCATCTTCTGCGAGAACTCCAAAATTACAACTTGCTGCTGAACAATCATAGACAGGAGAATGTTGGATCCCACCAAAAAAAGATACCCCCATGTCCAAGGCCAAGGAGAAACCCAAACAAGATGGTAGGAGGAGCAAAACTGCATTTAGAATCAAATCCCTTACCCACCAGAGATGCTTGGAGGGCTCAAACAAAACCTTATGTGCACCAGGAGACCCCACAGAGATTGAGCCACATCTGCCTTGAGTGTTTGAGTGTCTCCTGAGGAGGTGAGGGTCAGCAGTGGCCTGCTGCAGGGACAGGGGCTCTGGGTACCACAGATCTGTGTGTGGCATAAGCCCTCTGGGAGGAGGTTGCCATTAACTCCACTATAGTGCCACGAGAACTGACACAGGACTGGGGAAACAGATTCTTGGAGGGCACAAACAAAACCTGGTGTGCACCAGGACCCAGGAGAAAGGAGCAGTGACCCCACAAGAGACTGAAGCAGATTTGCCTGTGAGTGTCCAGGAGCCTCTGGTGGAGGGGTGGGTTGGCGGTGTCCTGCTGAGAAGTCAGGGGCACTATGTGAAGGGGCAGTGCATGCATAGGACCTTTTGAAGGAGCTCACCATTATCTTCATTACCTCTACCACAGTTTGGCCTCAGGTCAAACAAGAGGGAGGGGACATAGCACCAAGCATCAACAGAAACTTAGATTAAAGATTTACCGAGCATGGTCCCACCCGTAAGAACAAGACCCAGTTTCCCCCTCAGTCAGTCTCTCCCATCAGGAAGCCTCCAGAAGCCTCTTATCCTTATTCCTCAGAGGGCAGATAGACTGAAAACCACAATCACAGAAAACTAATCAAACTGATCACATTCACCAAAGCTTTGTCTAACTCAATGAAAGTATGAGCCCTGCCATGTAGGGGCACCAAGACGGACGGGTCATGGCAGAGAGTTCTGACGAAACGTGGTCCACTGGTAAAGGAAATGGTGAGCCACTTCAATATTCTTGCCTGGAAAACCCCATGAACAGTATGAAAGGGCAAAAAAACAGGACACTGAAAGATGAACTCCCCAGGTCAGTAGGTACCCAATATGCTACTGGAGAACAGTGGAAAAATAACTTGAGAAAGAATGAAGAGATGGAGCCAAAACAAAAACAACACCCAGCTGTGGATGTAACTGGTGATGGAAGGAAATTTCAATGCTATAAAGAACAATATTACATAGGAATCTGCTATGTTAGGTCCATGAATCAAGGTAAATTGGAAGTGGTCAAGCAGGAGATGGCAAGAGTGAACATCATTGTAAAATCAGTGAACTAAAATGAACTGTAATGGGTGAATTTAACTCAGCTAACCATTATATCGACTACCGTGGCAAGACTCCCTTAGAAGAAATGGAGTAGCCATCATGGTCAACAAAAGAGTCCGAAATGCAGTACCTTGGATGCAATCTCGAAAAAGACAGAATGATCTCTTGTTCTTTTACAAGGCAAACCATTCAGTGTCACTGTAATCCAAGTCTATTCCCCAACCAGTAATGCTGAAGAAGTTGAGGTTGAACGATTCTCTGAAGACCTACAAGATCTTCTAGAACTAACACCCAAAAAAGATGTCCCTTTCATTTTAGGGACTGGAATGCAAAAGTAGGAAATCAAGAGATAACTGGAGTAACAGGCAAATTTGGCCTTGGAGTACAGAATAAAGCAGGGAAAAGACTAATAGAGCTTTGCCAAGAGAATGCACTGGTCATAGCAAACACCCTCTTCCAACAACACGAAAGAAGACTCTACACATGGACATCACCAGATGGTCAATACCAAAGTCAGATTGATTATATTCTTTGCAGCCAAAGGTGGAGAAACTCTATACAGTCAGCAAAAACAAGACTGGGAGCTGACTGTGGTTCAGATCATGAACTCCTTATTGCCAAATTCAGACTTAAACTGAAGAAAGTAGGGAAAACAACTAAACCATTCAGGTATCACCTAAATAAAATCCCTTATGATTATACAGTGGAAGTGACAAACAGATTTAAGGAATTAGATCTGATAGAGTGCCTGAAGAACTATGGAAAGAGGCCATTGTATAGGAGGCAGTGATCAAAACCATCCCCAAGATAAAGAAATGCGAAAAGGCAAAATGGTTGTCTGAGGAGGCCTTACAGATAGCTGTGAAAAGAAGAGAAGCAAAGGGCAAAGGAGAAAAGGAAAGATATTTCCATTTGAATGCAGAGTTCCAAAGAATAGCAAGGAGAGATAAGAAAGCCTTCTTCAGAGTTCTGTTCAAAGAAATAGAGGAAATCAATAGGATGGGAAAGACTAGAGATCTCTTCAAGAAAATGAGAGGTACCAAGGGAACATTTCATGCAAAGATGGGCACAATAAAGGATAGAAATTGTTATGGAGATAACGAAAGCAGAAGATTTAAGAAAAGGTGAATACACAGAATACTGTAGAAACAAGAATAGACAGAAGAACTGTAGAAAAAAGATCTTCACGACCCAGATAACCACAATGGTGTGATCACTCACCTAGAGCCAGACATCCTGGAATGCAAAGTCAAATGGGCCTTAGGAAGCATCATTAGGAATGAGAGAGTCATTTCCTAGGCAGGTTGATAAGAAGTCTAGGGATCCCCAAGGGGAGAGAGGTCTGGAATATTCAAGGAGGAAGAAAGGACAAACTTTTTTACTTTTTTTTTCCCTCTACATTCCTTAGGATTATATAACAATAATGTATCCTGCCTGAGGACAGTCTTTGGATTAAACCCTCTGGCTAATTCTGTTATCTTAAAATGTAAATTATGGGAGTAGGTCTGGTCTTTACAAGGATGTATCCTGCCTGAGGACAATCTTTGGATTAAACCTTCTAGCCAACTCTGTTATCTTAAAATGTAAATTATGGGAGTGGGTCTGGTGAGGTCTTTGCAACCTCCAGACATTCTTTGGATTATTGGAGAGTATATAACTCCATGGCTAACACTAGCAAAGGGGTACTCTTTTGCCCCCTTCTGATGCCTATGTCAGAAGCTTTCTCTATCTCCTTTATACTTTAATAAAACTTTATTACACAAAAGCTCTGAGCGATCCAGCCTCGTCTCTGGCCCCGGATTGAATTCATCTCCTCCGGAGGCCAAGAATCCCGCGTCTCATCGTTCAGCAACAACCTTTCAGGAACAAAGCTCATGAAGGTGATGGAATTGCAGTTGAGCTTTTTCAAATCCTAAAAGATGATGCTGTGAAAGTGCTCTACTCAATATGCCAGCAAATTTGGAAAACTCAACAGTGGCCGCAGGACTGCAGAAGTTCAATTTTAATTCCAATCTGAAATAAAGAAATGTCAAAGCATGTTCAAACTACCACACAATTGCACACATCTCACATGCTAGCAAAGTAGTGCTCAATATTCTCCAAGCCAGGCTTCAACAGTACATAAACTGTGAACTGTTCAAGATGTTCAAGCTGGATTTAGAAAAGGCAGAGGAACCAGAGATAAAATTGCCAACATCCATTGGATCATCAAAAAAGCAAGAGAGTTCCAGAAAGACATCTACTTCTGCTTCATTGACTATGCAAAGCCTTTGACCGTTTGGATCACAACAAACTGTGGAAAATTCTTCAAGTGATGGGAATACCAGACTATCTGACCTACCTCCTGAGAAATCTATATGCAGGTCAAGAAGCAACAGTTAGAACTGGACATGGAGCAACAGACTGGTTCCAAATAAGGAAAGAGTACGTCAAGGCTATGTATAGTCACCCTGCTTTTTAAACTTATGTGCAGAGTACATCATGTGAAATACTGGGCTTGAGGAATCAAAAGCTGGAATCAAGAATGCCTGGAGAAATATCAATAACCTCAGATTTGCAGATGATACCACCCTTATGGCAGAAAACAAAGAAGAACTAAAGAGCCTCTTTAAGAAAGTGAAAGAGGAGAGTGAAAAAGTTGGCTTAGTGCTCAACATTCAGAAAACTAAGATCATGGCATCATGTCACATCTCTTAATGGCAAATAGTTGGGGAAACAATGGAGACATATAAAGTAAAAAACTTTATATTTGTGCTCTCCACAATCACTAAAGATGGTGACTGCAGCCATGAAATTAAAAGAGGCTTGCTCCTTGGAAGAAAAGCTATGACCAAACTAGACAGCATGCTACAAAGCAAAGACATTACTTTGCCAACAAAGATCCATCTAGTCAAACTATGGTTTTTCCAGTAGTCATGTATGGATGTGAGAGTTGGACTCTAAAGAAAGCTGAGCCCTGAAAAATTGATACTTTGGAATGGTGGTGTTGGAGGAGAGTTTTGAGAGTCCATTGGACTGAAAGGAGATCCAACCAGACCATCCTAAAGGAAATCAGTCCTAAATATTCATTGGAAGGGCTGATGCTGAAGCTGAAACTCCAATACTTTGGCCACCTGATGCAAATAACTGACTCATTGGAAAAGACCCTGATGCTGGGAAAGACTGAAGGTGGGAGGAGAAGGGGAAGACAGAGGACTAGATGGTTGGATGGCATCACCCACTGGATGGGCATGAGTTTGTGTATGCTTCAGGAGTTTTGTGATAGACAGGGAAGCCTGGCGTACTGCAATCCATGGGGTCACAAAGTGTCGGACATGACTGAGTGGCTGAAATGAACTGAAAATAGTGTATATATATCTCACTTTTCTTCTTTCACTTCTCTTCATTATTTCCCTTCTTTTTCTTTTTTCCCCCATGTATTATTAATCTCTGAAATGACTGCATTTTAGTGGCAGTAAATACCATTGCTGCTAATTGCTACCGTCATACCTAGTGTACATCCTAATTCTGCATGTTTCAGGAAGTCAACATGTGTTTCTATTCTCTAAATTTGAACACCACATTATAACACTGTGCAGCACCTGACTCTTCTATGATTTTCAGTAAAACTCACAGATTGAATAAATGAGTGTGTGAAACTTTCTCACTGTATTAATTTTCTTTTGCTGCCTCAGCAATTCCCCCACAAATTGAAAAGTTTAAAACAACACAAATCTATTATCATAGGACCAGAGGCCAGAAGTTCAACACAAATCACAGGTTGTTAGTAAGTCTGTACTTATTACTAGAGGTTAAGGAAAAGAATCCACTTTCAGATTCATTCAAGTTGTTAGAGGAATTCATTTCCTTGCAGTTGTAGAACTTAAGTCCATATAATTGTCAGTTTGCAGATGTTCTGAGCTCCTAGAGGCCCCCACTTTTTTCTTGATTCCCCATTTTTTTCTTGGATTCCTTCATCTCAGAGCTAGCAACAGAACTTTGAATCCTTTTTCTCTACATTTTGTGCCTTCTTCATACAAATGGAGAAAGATATTGTTTTTAGTGACTCGTGATTCTTTTAAACCCACCTGGATAATCCACGGTACTCTTATTTTAAGGTCAATTATCTTGATAATATCCGTAAAGTCCCTTTTGCCATGTAATGTAACATATTCACGAATTCCAGAGATTAGGGTGTGCATGTCTATGAGGTACTGATACTATGCCAATCATACTCATGTTTTCTTTACTATTTATTTGATTATATCAGTGACCAATGTAAAAATAAATAGCTCAAAATTTGTATGTTTTAGAATATTTGAGCAAAGGCAAAAAGATCCTTGAAATCTTGGGAAGAATTTTTTGCTCTTCACATATTTTATCTGCTGATTGTTGTTGCTCAGTTGCCCAGTTATGTCTGACTCTTTGTGACCCCATGGACAGCAGCACAACAGACATCCCTGTCCTTCACCATCTCCTGGAGTTTGCCCAAGTTCATGTTCATTGCATTGGTGATGATGTCTAGCCATCTCATCCTCTGACGCCCTCTTCTCCTTCTGCCCTCAGTCTTTCCCACCATCAGGGACTTTTCCAATGAGTCATCTGTTCATATCAGATGACCAAATACTGGAGCTTCAGCATCAGTTTTTCCAATGATTATTCAGAGTTGATTTCCCTTAAGATTGACTGGTTTGATATTGTTGCTGGCCAAAGGACTTTCAGGAGTCTTCTCCAGCACCACTGTTCAAAGGCATCAGTTCTTTGGCATTCTGCCTTCTTTACCTATTTGTTGATAGGTACTGCTAAATATTTGCCTAACTTGTAGTAATAAAATAAAGGCTTCAGTCTCTTTTTCTTAGTCATACAAATGTAGCCTTTAAATCATCATTTCCTCCATGTGACTTGATAGGAATAGTATACAGAAGAATGAGAATAACTGTCTTGTGCATGGGACTGGTCCACAGACACGAATGATAGTGATAAGCCAGGAGGTGCAGATCCAAGAGAAAGTTAGGTCTCAGTATATTATGAGGTAACTTGTAAATAACTAGCAAGATCATCTGTGGTGAGTTGATACGTCATTGTTGTAGTCCATGGCTTGGTTTGCACACACTAAAGTCGATAAGCATGTCATCGTAAACATAAGAAAGTAGTATAAAGATTATAACTTCAGGAGTTTAGTAAATTAAACTATAATGACAACGCCTTATATTTTTATAGTGCTTTATAGTTTAGAAAGCAGCTTTCTTTAACAAATATAATCCTTAAAACCTTTAAGTTGTTTTGACAAATGATGAGCTCTACACAATAACTGAATGTGTGGCCATGATCAAAAATTATAGTTCTTTCAGTTCTTTGTTTTAATTTCAAGTTTTGTATGTGTTAGTAAAAATACTATTCAAAAGAAGAAATAAGACTGGATAAGACAGTCTTAGCAATGAAGATGATACAAAATTTTCCTACAGACAAAGAAATTGAGTAAATGGATTCCAGGAGACATCTCCCTTCAGTTCTAGAGTCTCAGCCTCTCTGGGGGTTATTGTTGTTAAGCAGCTAAGTCATATCCAACTATTTGTTTCCTCTATGGACTGTAGCTCTCCAGGCTCCTCTGTCAGTGGGATTTCATAGGCAAGAAAACTGGAGTGAGTTACCATTTCCTTTTCCAGGGGATCGTCTCAACCTGCATTGGCAGGCAGGTTCTTTACACTCCAAGCCATCGGTGAAGCCTCACTGGGAGTTGTGGGAAGACTAAGCATATTTGGGGGCTGCAAAATGTCAGACATGACTGAGTACACACACACACACACACACACACACACAAGCATATTTAAGATACAATGTTGGTTACTTCAAATTTTAGTTGCTTAACAGTTTTACTGATGTGACAATTTTAAAAAATTATTTCCTTATAAGATAATGTTTATTTATTTGATGCCTATATCCACACAGGTCATATAACTTCACCACAAAAATGGTTAAAATAATTAAAGTCAATAACATACTCAAGGGTAAACATTTGTCAGTCACTATATGTCACACTCCTATATGAATTGTTACCTATTTACTCATAGAAGCCTGAGGAAGAATTTCCTTGAATTACAGATCCCAAACTCTAAAAATTCTAATGATTTTTGTTATTTAGTCAACCTAAGCAGTGAAAAGGCAGTCAGATAATAAAACAAAAATACCAAGAGCTTTCCAGAACACTATTCTCACATAGAAGTTAAACATCTCTTCCAAATCTAAAACCTTTAAATTTGTGACAGTTGCATAATCCTATTTTATTTTACAAAAATATATCTCTTGCACCAGTTCAATTTTACTTGTTTTATATTGCACAAGTGAACAGTCTTACTTTCTACTAAATTTTTGACATTTAATGTAATAATTATCTTCTATTGGATATGTGATTAGTAATTCACAGTCTTTGAGGTTCTGATTGATATTGAACGTGCATCCCTTTATACTTTACTGAATCTTTTCAATAGCAGTGAATCATGGTGTAAAATATTCTAACTAGCTTTGTTTATTTCAAGGGAATTTTTCTAATATAGAACAAAATGAAATTGAAAGAAAATAAGCCAAATTTTAAAGAGAGTACTATTTGGTTTTGTGAACTGCATTCCTTGAATGGTACAAGTAAAATGACTGTCTAGGGTGTAACAAATACAATGAATTAGGAAAGGTGTCTTAGTCTTTAGGATTTCCTACTAAATAGTTTCTGTAGTTGTTAAATACTGACCTAGCCTAGGAGGAAAGTTAATGAAGTTTAGCTGAAAATCTATTGCACTTGATCAAAGTGGCCTTAAGTTTTCCCTCAGCTTGACTAAATTCTAGACAGACTTCTTCCTGATTTTTGGCCCTGACGTCCCTTTACTTAGAACATTTCCATTTGAAAACTTAACAGTTGTCAATCCTTTCTCTGTCCATTTGAGATGTAAATCTTAAAAAAAAAAAAAAATCTAAGTTTTATTAAGAAAACCCAAGACTGAATTTCTCAAGTACTTGGGAGCTATCTTTTTGAAATGTGACCTTTGAGGAAGGTAGCACTCCTCTTTCCCCATTTCTATGGGAAGATAGCAGCCTAATTTTGGGGAGCAACACAGTCCATGTGGTAAAACTACCTTCTGCGTGGAGTTGGGAAAAATTTCACTTTCCTTTGAATAAGGCCAATTAGCAAACACAGATGGCCTTAGACCCCTCCCTCTACCCCAGTTCTTAAACTCTCTCCCACCTTTTGTTTCACCTGGGTTGTGTTCAAACTCCATTCTGGTCTTTCCTTATTCAATAGTCCTGAACAAAGTCTTCCTTGCTCATTTCAGTTTATCCAGAGCAATTTTTCTTTGACACACTTTAAGACAAAATGTAACCATGGACATCAGAAACTGAGGAGGGAAATCTCTCTTTTCAGTTAAAACATATTTTAATGGCATTAAAATTAGTTATAATAAATCAGCGTGTCTCCCAAAGTTTGAGCACATTTGTATATGCCTTCCTATTTACTGAAAGCTGCACCAAAAATGAAGCTTTGAGGTACAGAAGGAAAGAAATCACTAACAGTGTAGAGAGGATAGTGACTAGATCTACAACTAGATAGAGAATTCATCAAACTTCATGAAGAGTATGAATAGGAGAGGAACTTGGGAAACTCCAAAGCTGAGATTCCTAGAATATATGTGGAGTAACTGGAAAGTATTCTCTTCCTAGAGTATATGGCAGTCAGTGTGCCCAGCAGAACATCGATGGGGCTCTAGGCTCCTATCTGAAGTGTCTGCAGAGGATTGAGCTGAGAAGCAGAGTTGAATCGTGAGAACTCATCAGTTGTTCAGTCAAGTCTGACTCTGCGACCCAATGGACTGCAGGGCTTCCCTGTCCATCACCAACTTCCAGAGCTTGCTCAAACTCATGTCCATCAAATCAGTGATGCTGTCCAACCATCTCATCCTCTGTCATCCCCTTCTCCTCCTGCCCTAAGCCTTTCCCAACATCAGAGTCTTTTCAAATGAGTCAGTTATTCGCATCAGGTGGCCGAAGTATTGGAGCTTCAGCTTCAGTGTCAGTCCTTCCAGTGAATATTCAGGACTGATTTCCTTTAGGGTAGACTGGTTGGATCTCCTTGCAGTCCAAGGGACTCTCAAGAGTCTCCTCCAACACCATAGTTTAAATGCATCATTTCTTCAGCCCTCAGCTTTCTTTATGGTCCAACTCTCACATCAGTACATGACTACTGGAAAAACCAAAGCTTTGACTAGATGGACTTTTGTTGGAAAAGTAATGTCTCGTTTTTTTAATATGCTATCTAGGTTGGTCATAGCTTTTATTTGAAGGAGCAAGTGTCTTTTAATTTCAGGGCTGCAGTCACCATCTGCAGTGATTTTGGAGCTCAAAAGAATAAAGTCTGTCACTGTTTCCATTATTTCCCCATCTATTTGCCATGAAGTGATGGGACCAGATGCCATGATCTTAAGTTTCCCGAATGTTGAGTTGTAAGCCAACTTTTTCACTCTCCTCTTTCACTTTCATCAAGAGGCTCTTTAATTCTTCTTCACTTTCTGCCATACAGGTGGTGTCATCTGCATATCTGAGGTTATTGATATTTCTCCCAGCAGTCTTGATTCCAGCTTGTGCTTCATTCAGCCCCACATTTCTCATGATGTACTCTGCATATAAGTTCATGGAAAGATGCAAACCAAGTCAATTGCATCATTCTGCTCTCCCATCCTTCCCTCATCTCCAGGCAGAACAGAGCCAATACTTAGCACATACTGGGCAAAACTGACATATCTTTTCTCTGTTTGGTTTGGTTTGGTTTAGTCACTGAGTCGTGTCTGACTCTTATGGATGCCATGGACTGTGGCCTGCCAGGCTCTTCTGTCCATGGGATTCTCCAGGCAAGAACACTGGAGTGGGTTGCCATTTCCTTCTCCAGGGGATCTTCCCAACCCAGGAATTAAACCCAGGTCTCCTGCATTGCAGGCAGATTCTTTACCGATTGAGTTACGAGGGAAGCCCATCTTTTCTCTAACTAAAAGAAAAAGTAACCAACTCACCCATCAAACAGAGAACAACAGCACAGGATTAGATTCACCTGGGGTTCAACAATGGCTTAGATTCACCCTGGGGTTCCTGGGAAACACTCTTCCCATTCAGATTTTTGGAAAGCCCACAACTCATATGGGAAAACTACCTTGTTTTACAAAGAGTCTGCTCAGAATATTTACTAGAAGGAGGAACCTAGATGGAAAAGAGTTCTTTCCATATAATAGTAAAGAAAAAAATCCAAAAATTCACTAGCACAAATGGCAACCCACACCAGTATTCTTGCCTGGAAAATTCCACCGACAGAGGAGCCTGGCAGGCTATAGTCCATGGAGCTGCAGAGTCAGACACAACCAAGTGCAAGCGCCCACACACACACACACACAAGTTTAAAAAAAAAAAAAAAGGTGTGATAAGTAAAAATTACCAAAAATACAAAGAAACTAGTAGCATAAACATTAAAATCACATGTAAATAATTTGTTCCTTTAAAAAATCTACGCAACACTTATGGTCCAAATATGAAGCAAAACAGTTGATAGAATATAGGAGAAAAGAATCCATTATTTATAGTTTCTTGTTTAGTTCTTTTTCACAGAAGTTGTATTTATTTACCGATAGTTTTTTTTTGTTTTTGTTTTTAATGGCTTGTCATTTACTGAGTGATTTGTTTTTTTTACAGAGTCCTGCATAAACATAATAGTTCACAATTTCTAAGTGCCTAGAGTTGAATTCATATTTGCCTCCACCAAGATCTTTAGTGTGGGGGAACAAACAAAGACCACCCAAAGGAGAACAAGAAAAGTCTATCCAGACCTGCAGGGGAGTCAGCTATCATTACTTGCATTTGTCAGAGACTCAGAGACAGTCAACAGAATAGAAAGGCTTTATAGAAAAAAAAAAGAAGAAGAAGCAAAACAGAAAAAGCTTCAGGTTTGCCCCAAATGGACATTATTTGTAGAGGGAAGCTGGGGATTGGTTAGCTGGTTGTAGGACATCTCATATGATTGGTTTGGGGAGCATATTTGGCTTTTTCTAGTTAGTTCTAAGTTATAAAGGGAAGAACAAAAATTAATAAGCCCTTTAATTTTTGACCAAATTGTGACAGTATGGGGATGACTGATACGGGAGCTATGGTTAGGCTCCCTGGGCTGGTTGCTGCTGATGTCGCAGGTGAAAGTTCTACTTTTACATTAGGTCTGGTGATTGTCCTTTTGTATACTCAGTCTCTCAAGAGTTTTTATTTTTTTTTTTGTTCAAATTGGAGTATAACTGCTTTACAATGTTGGGTCCGTTTTGGCTGAAAAGACAACCCTCAGAATGGGAGAAAATATTTGCCAACCAAACAACTGACAAAGGATTAATCTCCAAAACATACAAGCAGCTCATGCAACTCAGTATCAGGAAAACAAACAACCCAATCAAAAACAATGGGCAGAAGCCGTAAATAGACATTTCTCCAAAGAAAATATACAGATGGCCAACAAATACTTGAAAAGATGCTCAACATCACTAATTATTAGAGAGATGCAAATCCCAAGTGTTTTAGAACCGACAAGCATGAGTCCTGCAGCTTTGACAGCACTTCCTGCCCACTCCACCCTGACTCCACACACACACACACACACACACACACACACACAGGGTATTAAAGCTCCAGTGCATGTGATGGATGGTTTGTTGTGAATTGCTGTTAGCAAAACAGTACATTTGTGCTCAATACTCTGACTTTGCAGGTGCTCCTCCCACTCTTCTTCCTTCTTCTCCTTCATTCCCTTTGATATCTATGAGTCTTCATTTATTTTTTTTTTTTTCATTTTTTAGAACTCAACTATGTAGTTAACATTCTTGTTATATTATTACATTATACTATTACATTATATCATTATATTTCAGACTGCCTTCTTATGAGCTTGGAATAGAGGGACTTAGTTCATCCTACCATTTTAAGCAGGAATTTTTTACATGTATGAAAATAAAAATTAAAAGATGAGAACTTTCGGGATAAAAGGAATTTAAAAAAGAGGCATAGTCAAACACAGTTGACTGTTTTAAAATGGAAAATTTAGCAGCAGATATTAATAGCATATTTCTGAAGAGCAATATTAAGCTACAAATTCAAAATATTAATTATAGAAGTAGAAGGTATAGAGCTAGTCCTGTGGAGAAAATATGGTAAAGAACTTTCTCTTAGAAACACTACATACTCAGTTTTCTGTAATTATTCGCCATCACGGGGATCTTTTTGCTCTAATGTACTCAGCTTTTAACAGGGACCTTTTGCTCTAATGTGCTCAGCTTTTAGGTGTTGTCTTCTATGTAATTATGTATTTCTCTTTCCACGCAATACCTCACACTACTTCCTTTTTTCACACAACACACACAAAAATGCACTCTTTTGTCCAATATTGTTCTACTTTTTCCTTTTTCAAAACTTACAATGTAAGGGCAAATGTAAATTAAAAAGACTTAGCCCTTCCTGTAGAATATAAGGGAAAAGACTCTCCCCTTAGAACAATATTCTTTAAGAACCTTGTCATTTTAAATGCTTTCTCTGTTTGAAATGTGTGTAAATATTTTAGGAGCTAAATAAGCCTCTTGCTAGGACCCAGAAACATCCTTTTCAGGAATATAGGAACCATCTCTTTCAAATGTAATTATCAAAGACAGACTGCTGCCTTCCAGATTCTAGGGGAGACTAGGAGCTACTTAGGCTGGCCTTTCCTCCAAGTTGTAAAAGTACCTCCCCTCATGATGGTATGAGAAGTTTATTTTGCCTTTGTATAAAATCAACTAACAAAAACAAACGGCTTCTCCAAGTACAAGGTGAATCTAGAATGAATGTAACAGTGCTGAGAGTCCTCTTACTTGAAAATTAGTTATTATTTGAGAACATGCATATAATATGTGGTATCTGCTTGACTGTGTAAATGGGTGAGGTTTCCTTCTATTTTCCAGGCTCTTAGTGGATTGCCTGCGATGTGCATCACATTCTGGCTTAACGCTTAGTCGACAATAAAATTGTTTTCCTTCTCTTCTGCCTCTGTGGAGAGGTTTTCTGGGTTGGCAGGAGAATTTTATTTCCCTAATAAAATCCTCGGGATTTGTTTAAGGTTCTGCATCCTGGGCAAAAAAAAAAAAAAAAGTTCTGAATACCTGTTACATAAAATTCAGAAGATACTGCAACTCAGTAAAAATGGAAGAATCCTTCTTTATGGGCTTTTTTGTGTAGACTGAGAAATGACTAGTCCAGAAGAAAGACTTGAGAAGATCTCTTCTGCCATGGAGGTGTGAAATGGAGGCCTGAGAAGTTACAGACTTTCAGCCTATGTCCATCCTGAGTGGTTTGGTTAATAGATACACGAAGAGCCAAAACAATCACAACCTTCCTCTTGATTTCAGTTGGCACTTTTGGGAATGATGCCAAGTTTGTGCACTTCAAAATCCGTGAAACTGTCAAGCACCATTTGCCCCTAGAGAACCTGTGAGAGTAAGGTTGTGTGCATATACACTCAGTTGCTCAGTCCTGTCTGACTCTTTGCGACCCCATGGACGTAGCCCACCAAACTCCTCTGTCCATAAGAACTCCTAGGCAATAACACTGGAGTGGGTTTCCATTTCTTTCTCTAGTGGATCTTCCTGACCCAGGGATTGAACCCACGTTTCCTGCATTGTAGGTGGATTCTTTACTGCTGAGCCACCATGGAAGCCCTGAGAATATGGTGAAACAGAAGCAAACTTCAGAGAAAACAGAAGTAGCAAGAGAGAGAGAGTGTACTGACCCCATCCTTGGGATATTTCCGTCTAACTTTTAAGACTGAAGCTATACTAATTTTTCCTTATATAATTGTCAAAAGAAAAAGTTGAATTAATTCACTGACTATGCCAGCCATAACAGTTTCATGTGAAGGAAGTAAATCTTAAAATATTAAAGGTTCTATTTGTACATTTATTCCTTTTGCAAGTATTTATTGAATACCTATCATATGACACACACCTATCATAATGACACACAAGGGAGTCATTAGTGAATATATCAGAGAAAATCTTTAGATTCAGCACCTTATATTCCAATGAGAGTGTTAGTAAATAAATTAGATTTTAAGCAAAATGCATTGAGTGTGTGTGTGTGTGTGCTCAGTCATGTCTGACTGTGACCCCATGGACTGTAGGCTGCCAGGTTCCTCTGTATTAAGCAAGGAATACTGGACTGGGTTGCCATTTCCTCCTCCAAGGGATCTTCCACACCCAGGGATTGAACATGTGTCTCTTGCATCTCCTGCATTAGCAGGTGGATTCTTTACCACTGAGCCTCCTGAGAAGCACAGAGAAAGTGCAAAGGAGGCAAAATATTCCAGAAAATTAGGAAGGAGGAGTGGAAACTTAGGTAAGGAAGTCAGGCAGACTTTTTTAAAGAAGGTGACTTTTAGTTTGAAGACTTGAAGGAAACAAGAGAGCTTGCCGAGAGCTATGGCTGGGGGGATAGCATCTCAGGCAGCAGGAACAGACTTGGTGCTCTGAAGCGTGCCTGGCTTGTTCAAGGAGCATTGACTAGATCAACACAGCTGCACTGAACGAGGGAGGGAGGGAGCAGAAAGAGATGAGGTGGAAGCAATACTGAATGAGACTTTGTGCTCCTCATAAGAACTTTGACTTTTACTCTGAAAGAAATGGGAAACCATTTGATGCATATATCAGAGAGTAGCATCAGATTTATATGCTAAATTATATTGTTGGGATTTTTCACTATATACTCTTCTAGTAGCAATATATCTGGTTATATGTTTAATATATTTTTTTCCCATACGTCTCCTGCACCATGATCTTTTTTTCATTCTGGCATTTTGGAAGTAAGTTCCATAGACTCAGAGATTGGATGGCACCTTAGAAAGGAACATCTATACACAAGGAAGGATGTGCAGTAGTGGGAGTGTTTCCTTTAGCCTTATTGATAATGCTTTATCTTTTTGCATGGGAGAACTATTGTAAATTAACTTTCATGACTAAAATTAATTTTAAGTGTTATTAAAAATGCATTGGTTATCAGTAGCAACTTTGGGAATTCTTTATTTGGTTTTTGCTTTTCTGTCTTATCTTTGTGACTTCCAAAGAGCATGACGTCAAATCACAGAACAATGAAATAATTAGAAAGATAAGATTGACCCAGAGATCTGCCAGTCCCCTTACTCAAAGAAAGAAAGACATTGTGTTATATTATTTTGAAGAAATACTGTAATGTAAAGCCAAAAAATTGATTTTAATTTGCTTGTTTTTTTTTTTTAATCTCTAAACCTTTTAAGAATTACTTCCATTGTAATTTTATAGGAGCAGATTTATTTGTAAATGTATATGTGTTAGTAATGGAAATCTCCAATATGCTGTGTTAGTAAAGTTATCAAGGGGCATCTTATCTGGTGCCTGGATCCATCAAATCCACCCTTACTGATAAAGCCTTGTCTTTGAGTTCTGAGTCAATCTCCCCTAATTAACCAGGGGATATTTAGCTGCAAGTCAGAAAGTCACCTTTAAGGATTTGAGTCATGTGACCTCTGTTCTCTTTCTAAATAAATGGCCTATAATTTTAAAACCCTGTTATCTCCACTTTATAATATAAACATACAGCAGGGTGTTTATTTTGTTTAAATGTATTAATCTGATCTACTTCCTAATAGTTATTCTTTTAGATTTGCTCTCCATTCTCAAAAAGTGTCATCTAGAGATTGCATTTGATTGTTGCCAGACTGTTATAGAACACATTAGCCAATTATTAATTCCTACAATTTCTATTTACATCCTCCCAAAGCTTTTTATTGTGAGGAAACTATCAAGGCCAAGGGGGAAAGAGCATCTTCACAGTTTTTTGCTGATTATCGGTAGTGAAACTTGACTATGTTAAAAGAGCGTGAATTGATACAAGGTAAAATCTCACTGTTAGAATATAATATCCTATGTTTCCCAAAGTGTTTCTTCTTTATATTATTGAATAAAAATAGATGAGATTCTCTCATGCATAGATCTCAAGTAATAACTTCCTTATAATATAAATATATATTCAGATTCATATTATTATACTAATTTGGATATAAAATGAACATAATAAATTTAAAATAACAAATAAGTTATATAATTCAATTCATATAGACATTATTTTCTTGTACCATCTGTTCCAGTGGAAAGATCTGAGTAAAAAGCTTTCCTTAATCTACTTCATCCAGAACTCCATGGGCTAGCAACACTATGGTCTCAAGAATTCTATTCAATTTCAGGTGGGTCTGATTGGATTAAACCAGAGGTTGAGCAACTTTTTTCTGTGTAGAGCCTATTACTAAATATTATAGATTTTCTAGTCAATTGGAAAAATGAAGAATATTATATAAGCATTTATATAACAAGAGAGAAAACACATTTGCACACATTTTATATTGCCATAATTAAAAACTTTATTTATGAACACTGAAATTTGAATTTCCTGTATGTTTTATGGGTCCAAAATATTTTCTTCTTTTGATTTCTTGGGAGCATTTCAAGTTGTACAAGTAATTTGTAGCCCCTATAAAATATAAAAGTATGCTGTGGGTCAGATTTGACTGGGGCTGGAGTTACATGATCCCCAAGTTAAAGGAACCTTAAACCTTTCCCTTTTTCTTGCTGGTTATTGAGTGCTTTGAGAATCCAGGCTTAAACTAATCAGAGCTGCTTTCAATTTCATTCAAATATATAGACTTCTTTGTTCATGTCCCATTTTAGTCACAGTAATCTCTCTTCTTTTTTCACTATATGGTTGTTTTGTTCATTTTACACTACCAAGACCAAAATATTAATTTTCATTGTGTGCATATGTATTAACTCTGAATTTTCTATTAACAGACATACAACACACCATAATGGCACAATATGTACATCTTCTCCTTGTTCCTTTCACATTAGGTCTACATGTAATTCTCCCTCCTTCTATCTCTCTCTCCAAGAGTCCCCTTACCTTGTTTCTCACGTTATATATTGATCCTTTCCCTTTAAAGTAGTGTTCGTCATTATGTGAGATGAATTACTGCACACAATTATATGACCAGAGAATCCTGAGTAGATGATGACATGGCATAACTTTATATTGAAATTACAGAAATGACTGCCATAACTTTCTCTATGTGCTCCTGAAAAAGAAAAAATTGCCAACACTGAAGTTCTCCCACTAGGCCCTCGGGCAACTATGTTAGCAAGTGCTCGCCAGCACACCAGCTCTCAGCAAACAGGTGGGGGAAAGAAGTAAGACTTTGATGTAGAGGCATACTAGGCGAGTCAGGGGGATCTGATTACAGAAAGAAATAAGGCAACAATTACTTATATATTAATCTGCTAAAGATTGCCTCATAAAATCATTGTTTTGGAAGAACTGTTTTTATCAGTAAGTACTAGATAGGCTAAGTTGCTCTTGTTGGTGTCTATAAATGAAAAAAGCTGATTGTTTATAATAGTTTCTGAGCACTTTTAAATTGTTACTTTTGTTTTCAGCATCCGAAGCTGATGTTAAGCATAGAAACTCAGATTATTACTCAGTCGTCATTAGAAACCTCAAAAGGGACACATTGTTGGAAGAAAACTGGGAAAGCATTAACCATCAGAAGAAGCTCATTCAGAGATGAACCTGAGAGCCCTAGAATAAGCCAATTTAGGTTGAAAATCTGGCTCAGAGTTTAACACTGTGTGACCACAGACAAGTTCATTACCTTTCATATGACTTAATTTATACATCTCTGAAGGAATAGACTTGTTTAGAGATAATTTTTTGTGTATACAGTTTCCACACACCACATAGTTTGTTCAATAAATGTTCATTTTATTCTTAGAGATGTTCTAGGGACTGAGTGCTCACAGTTTCTGAATTTTAGAAGGAGCAAATCAATATCGAGAAAAATGGCCATGACAAAGAAGTCCCTTTTTTTTTTTTCACAATCATGGTTGGATTTAGAAGGCAGATTTTATTCTGTTTCTTTATTTTTAGCTACACCATTTTATTTACTTTATTTCATGTATTATAGATTTATTTTTTAACTGAGGTATCTTGCCATTTGCATGGATGGATCTTGAGGGTGTTTTGGTAAGTGAAGTAAGTCAGATGGAGAAAGATAAATACCATATGATTTCACTCATATGTGAAATATAAAAAGCAAGCAAACAAAATAAGTGAACAAAACAAACCAAGCAAAAACAAATGCATGGACAAAGAGAACAGAATAGTGGGTTTTTTTAATACATATAAATACAATACTGTACACGATACTTATATAACATTATAAACCAATATTAGCAGACAGGTTTAAGCAATCAGACAGGATCTTCTAAAAAAGCATTCTCTCTTAATAATATGGGAGTTTTATAAGATAATTACAAATAAAGTCACATATTTTTATATAAATTGAGACTAACTCTGATTTTAATTGGAAAAAAAATGCCTAACACAAGGAGAAAACTTGATAAGGAAAATGTTTATAAACTAGCTTTTGTATATTTTTTTACATTTGAAAACAATGTCATTGGTATTTGATTGAAAAGTGAGGAAAAACTGTCCACTAATTATCATAATCAAATGACCTTCATAAATTTTAATCATCAAATTATTTTAGTTCCTCATTTGAAAATTAATTTCTAATCAATCAACTTGTTATGTTCAAAGTATTTGCATTCACTTAGCAAAAGTTTCTCCATAACACCCCACCATACAATGATTATTCTTATATATATGACAGACTCTCTTGAAAATTTCCTGTCATTGCTTTTTGCATTTCTCACTTGTCATGACTATCATGAGACATTTACACTGTGGTAGAGCATTTCTCCAGGAAGAATCACTCCTCAACTATCACATTCATAATTTAAGCTTTATTATGCTCATAGAACACCATTTGATATACATCACCTACAGAAAGTCCTGTTTTTAATTGCCAGGAGTTTTGGCAATTTAAGGAAAAGATAATTTAATATTTAGGAGAAAATTTTTAGATAGATGACTTTGACCAAAGGATATAGGAATCAGTGTAATGATGTGTTGCATACTTCATCACGATATTTGGGATGTATTGGAAAATACATACAGAAAGAGCTAACTGCAACCTTTTGTTTATATTTCAAACCCCATTTAGTGTAAAAAAAAACATGTAAAATGTAGAAATGGATAAGATTTTAACATGTGTATGGTTTTGTTTGCTTCTATAAAAACAACTTTTGACAATTTAATATTACAAAGTCCAAAATAGTCACTGTAGCTCACTCAGCATTAAGCAAGCGTGTGCGATAAGGCAAAGCCAGCGTAAGGAAATCCTGATGTCTGTGGCCCCTAGTCTGTGCATCTGCAAATGTTAACTCTCTTCCTAAGGAGAGTTTAATGCTGTTGCAGCATGTTCTACTGATGGATTCACAGAATGACTTTGGCAGTTAGGTGTGCTATTTCAGATTTTGATGGTCTGTGCCAAAATGTGTTAATTTTTGGAAAGGTGCCATTAAAAAATAAATGTTGAAACATGTCTACTTGCAGCACCTATTTCAAAAAAAGTAGAAAGCTATATATTAAAATATTATTCATGCTTGATGTTGATCTTTGGAAAGATAAAATAAGTAATTTATGTTTTAATTATTTGGAAAAAATTAACAATGACAGGGCTTTTCCTAATATTGATACATATGAGTTAAAAGTTATTTTTAAAATAAACACCAAGATTATGAAGCAGAAACCCAATTTATAGTAAAATTATTTTTATTTAGAAATAGATTTATCTTTTAGTTCTTGCTTATTTATGGTTAAAAAATATTTGAAATTATCCTGCTATTCTAAGGTCACATTTGGCACTTATTTTGCATTGTGATATAAAATGTTCTAGGTCACTAGAGTAGGAATAGCCACTTTAAAAGAATTTTTTAAAAAATAGATAGAAAGGACAGGGGTAATAGAGGTATGTGTTTTGGCAGAAAATAGTGACATTAATAGAACTGGGCTACATGCTTATAAATATAACATCCAGTAAGAAAAGATTAGTGTTAGCTCAAAGTAGTTAGAAACATTAGAAATACTGGGATGGACAATTGTGTGAAAAAGTCAGAAATCCTTTTAGAGAAGATTCAGAGTAAGTTAAAGTTTGTATAAATTGGGATGAATCGCTAAGTATGGTAAGAAGAAAATGAAAAAGAAGATTATCCTTAGTTTAAAAGTGTCTACATCTTCCTCTGGTAATTTTGTTTCATATCAGGCGTGGAAAATTTACCTGTTTAAATTTGGTGTCAGCTGATTCTTATGACCTATGTGACCTTGAGGAAGTTGATTAACCTTGTTGCCCTCTGCTTCCTCACAAGTCAGATGAAATTTCATGAGATTATATGAAACTGGTGCCTGGAACCCATATACTCAATGAATTTAAACCACCATTATTTTTTACTGGATAATGGACTAATTTATTTATTTAAATATGCTGCCTGATTGGGAACTATTATATATGTCATGTACAGGATTTTTTGTTATATATAATATAGATTTGGACGAGTAGCCACAAAAAAAAAAAGAAGAGAAACACAATAAAAATTTTAAAGTTTCTATTCAAAATAACCATTATTAATATGTTACCATTTTATTCTAGAGATTTAAGTATTTAATTTCATTATCTTTGTGCTTAATTGGGGGCTCACTGGTAAAGCGCCTGCCTACCAATGCATAGGTTCAATCCTTGGGTCAGGACGATTCCCTGGAGAAGGAAATGGCAAGCCTACGCCAGTATTCTTGCTTCGGAAATCCTATGGACAGAAGAGCCTGACAGGCTATAGTTGATGGAATCTCAAAGAGTTGGATAGAACAACAAAAACAACAACAAATGCTTACTTTGAAATTTAATACTCTTTGCTCATTTTAATAAATTATTAATTTATTGTATAAAATAATCCTTCTTTGAAAATATCTCTATTTGATATGTGTCTTGAACTTTCTCTACGTATTATTCCATAATCCTGTCAATGTGGTGGTGGTAGTTTAGTCAGTAAGTCGAGTCTGATTCTTTGCAACCCCATGGATTGTAGCCCGCCAGCCTTCTCTGTCCATGGAATTTTCCAGGCAAGAATACAGGAGTGGGTTGCCATTTCCTTCTCCAGGGTTTCTTCCTGACCCAGGGATTGAACCCGGGTCTCCTGTACTACAGGCAGATTCTTTACCAGCTGAGCTATCAGGGAATTCCCAATCCAATCAATAAGTTAGAATGAATAGACACATTCTCTATTTTCTGTATTTATTAGAATTGGTATTGGAACATAAGCCGCTTGTAGTCAGACACTGGGTCTACATTATATTTTTTGTGCCTCAAATGATGTGACATAATTTTGAAATATAAATATTTATAATTAATTGACAACCTTTTATTGGATATAAAGACTGTTGACATGAAATTAAAAGACGCTTGCTCTTTGGAAGGAAAGCTGTGACAAACCTAAGCAGTGTATTAAAGAGCAGAGACATCACTTTACCAACAAAGGTCGATGTAGTTAAAAGCTATGGTTTTTCCAGTAGTCCTGTACAGGTGTGAGAGTTGGAATATTTAAAGAAGGCTGAGCACCAAAGAATTGATGCTTTTGAATTGTGGTGCTGGAGAAGATTCTTAAGAGTCTCTTGGACTTCAGGGAGATCAAACCAGTCAATCTTAAAGGGAGTAAACCTTGAACATTCTTTGGAAGGACTGATATTGAAGCTCCAATACTTTGGCCACCTGATACACAGAGCTGCCTCATTGGAAAAAGACCCTGATGCTGGGAAAGGTTAAAGGCAAAAGTAAAAGGGGATGGTAGAGGAAGAGATGGTTATATAGCATCACTGACTCAATGAACATGAATTTGAGCAAACTCCAGCATATAGTGGAGGACAGAGGAGCCTGGCATGGTGCAGTCCATGAGGTCGCAGAGTTGGACAGGACTTACAACTGAACAACAAAAATACACACATGTGTATTGATCAAATCAAGGTTAATGGGAAAGAAACATCTCACCTCTCTGCACCATTGTTTATTTTTTTTTAAATTGCAGTTAGACGAACTTTCCCATCTACTGCTGGGAATCATGTAATTGCCTGGGGTGTTTTTTAGAGATGATACATATAGAAAATCAGGAACTAGGGATCCACAGCTTGGTCCAAATTTGTTAAATACTGGAGATGAGATGCCAGCAGAAAGGATTAATGACATCTTTACTTCAAACCTCTGGAAGGACATTCCCAAAGAAAATGAGAGTTCATTCTGAGCCAAGAAAGAGTGCAGTAGGATAGTATTTTTCTTCTGAATAGTATTTTCTTCTGATAAAACTTATAGATATTTATACTTTCCCTTTATAGAGAGCCATGAATCATGATAATTGACAGTCCTAGGCTCAACAAAAAAGAGGTCTCCTGTAAAATGCCCTTTAGATACAACATAGAATAAACTGGGGCCACAGATCACTGAATCATAGGGCTAATTTTTGAAGACTAACACTGATACAAAAATAAAGCTTCCGGGAGTAGAAACTGTCTTCAACAGATAAAATATAATTACGAGGAGCTCTTTTTACAGGAAGAGCAGGGAAGGGCAGGGACATCTTTAGTCCATCATACCATGAAGTGTACAGAGCTCCAGAGAGAAAAAGACAATCACATTCCACATGATACTCAGAAAGTGCAAGAGCACTGATTATCTCTCATTGAAAAAGAAAAATAAAATATAATAGCAGGGAATCCAAGTAAATAAATGATCTAACAGCTGGGAGTAAAAGTCAGAAGCAGCTGTCTAGTCCTTCAATCAACACTTATTTTCTGATTTCTGTAAAGAAGATGACGCAGGAAAATAGGTCTTACGTAAGAACTCAAGAAGAGAAATCAGTTGACAAGAAAGATACAAACCTAGCAACCTGAATACATGGGTGGCATATCACAATCAATAACAATCACATCTGTTGTGTAAATAGATACTCATCTTATCAGGAATAATCGTCCTCTCACTCCTCTGTGTTACAAAGTTAATATGTTAATGAGTCTTTGTATGATTCTATTTCCTAATCCTACTATAATTGGAATTTGAAATTTGTTGTTATTCCCTTAAAATTTAATTATGGTCCTTTCTAGTAAAATTATACTGGATGTGTCTTTAAAAAGACAAAGAAAACCCCTTAATTACTGAATTGGCTGGTTGGTTTGTCTGTATGTTTGGCTTAGCGAGATGCTTTTAGGGTGAAGTTTCTTTCATTTATATTCTGTAGGTTTATTATAGATATAATCCATGCCTTTTAATGTATCTTCAATTTTAATTCAACTTCTCATATCTCCAGGTAGCCTTCTCAGGAACTCTGCTGCATTTCTGATTACTGTAAAAACATGAGTTATCGTTAGAATATATATAGTTTAATTTTTATCATGTGGTTGGCCTTTATTATCCTCCCCTACCTTCTAATGATTTCACCATTTGGATTTACTCTATATTTTCCCTTTTATATCTCCTCTTCTTTAGCTCATCAAGACAGAATGGTGAAAGAAAGTTTCAATGATATTGATAGAATTGATTTGAGCATGGCTAGAATACACATTTTCTTCTCCTTTTTCTATATCAAATAAGTGTGGAGCATGTTAATGGTCTTAAGTATGAACTCAAAGTTAGCCATCATTATTCTTTCTCTCTAGTTTAAAGCACTTATTTAAATATGCTTTTTTCAATGATCTTTCTAATTTAACTATTAGAGCATTAGGTGGGGACTGTTTTTGCCAATATGCTCCCTTTCCCTTCTCTGAGTATATATTTCAAACAGTCACACAAAGCAATTTAATAAATATGTGTCTCTTCTTTCCCCATTTTCACTGAATAATCATCATTCTGCTAGATGGTTAACAGCCCAGTAGATAAAATTTCAGATAAAAAAAATAGCAAATGGATGTACTTGGCCTAACTAAGACATTTCTCCAAAATAAGTCTTTATTGAAATAGCTGATTATAAGAAAACAACACCCCATGTCTGTGAGGATTACTTTATTCTCAGTTTTCTGGAATACTTGAAATCAACCAAGTTTGATTTAAATCATAACAAATCCAAAATATGTGGACATAACATGTCACAACAGCTCATGTTAACTCAGTGATTTCTAGGCAGTAAATTATTTGTAAGTCATTTGAATGAACTTCTTAATATATGAGTATACATAGTAGACCTGCAGCCCCTAATAAAAGTGTAACAACTCTTCTAGATTTATATTCTTGGAGAATGATTGAGAATTTTTCTAAGCTTAATCAGTGAATGTAATCAGTTGGTAGTCAGACTGTTTGATTATCATTTCTTCAATGTATTCACATATATCTACCTCTAAAAGAATATTGAAAAATGTTCTTTCAAGTGAGTGATTTTGGCATGCCCCTCCTTTTGTAATTCAGTTCCTTAATTAGATGAGAAATTTTATACTTGGTTAAATGTATGCATTCTCTGTTTTATTAGGCAATAGTTTCAAAGGTCAGCTATGTTTTAGAAACTGCTACATGTATTTAAGTCTATTCAAATAACATGTTTTTTAAATAGTCCCGTCACTTCCCTAAAAGAATTCACAGTCTAGTATAGTACTCTTCAAACTTGATGTTGACTTTCTGGATTGCCTTTAAACTACTGATACCTGTGTTCCACTGTAGATGCCCAGGTATCTGATAAAATTGTCATGAATATGGCCTAAGTGTCAAGCTTTTTAAAGTCTGCAGATGATTCTAATATGAAGGTAGGTTTGAGAACCACAGACAGTGAAAGATATATGATCAATGTAGAGCTCTGATGGAAGTAAATAAAACTGAAGAATGTGATAGTTTTCCCTGAGAATTGAAAAGGACTTAACAAAAGAGATTGAATTGAATCCTGAGAGGAGAATAGTTGCCACTAGTCAGCTTGCAGAGGGGACTGAAAGAATATACTCAGAGGAGATAGTAGGTGCATTAAGGAGTGTGCTGTGCTGAGTATATTTGAATAGACTAGGTGTGTTTGAACAGAGGGAAGATATGAAGCTGGAAAATTAGCTTGAGACCAGATAATGGAGTCATATTAGAGTTTCTTATAAGTAAAAGGACTGCGTATTTATATTTTCCTTTTTATAGCTTGTCATATAAAATTAGGTCGACATCTTTATATATGTTCTTTCAATAGAAGTAAACATGACAGCTTGTAGAATGGAGGAGAGAATTGTACAAGAACATTTAGCTGACCTGAAGTAAGGCGGTAATGTCCAGAATAGTGTCAGTGAGAGAAAAGTTTCAGAAAATAGACCATTTATTGATTTAAAGCAAAACATTCATTGAAGGACCGTGTTTGCTGAGTAATATACCTGGCACTATGTGCTAAGTGGCTCCAGTCGTGTCCGACTCTGTGTGACCCTATGGACTGTAGCCTGCCAGGCTCCTCTGTCCATGGGATTCTCCAGGCAAGAATACTGGAGTGGATTGCCATGCCTTCCTGCAAGGGATCTTCTTGACCCAAGGATCGAACCCACCTCTCCTACATTGGCAGGTGGGTTCTTTACCACTAGCACCACCTGGAAAGCCTGGGGGTATCAGTCAGTCAGTTCAGTTGCTCAGCTGTATCCAACTCTTTGCGACCTCATGGACTGCCACATGCCAGGCTTCCCTGTCCATCACCAGCTCCCAGAGTTTGCTCAAACTCATGTCCTGTGCTCAAACTCATGTCCATCAAGTCGGTGATGCCATCCAACCATCTCATCCTCTGTCATCCCCTTCTTCTCCTGTCTTTAATCTTTCCCAGCATCAGGGTCTTTTCTAATGAGTCAGTTCTTCACATCAAGTGGCCAAAGGATTGGAACTTCAGCATCAGCATCAGTCCTTCCAATGAATATTCAGGACTGATTTCCTTTAGGATTCACTGGTTGAAACTCCTCTCAAGAGTCTTCTCCAACACATCAATGTAAAAGCATCAATTCTTTGGTGCTCAGCTTTCTTTATGGTCCAATTCTTATATCCATACATGACTACTGGAAAAACCATAGCTTTGACTAGACAGAGCTTTGTTGGCAAAGTAATGTCTCTGCTTTTTAGTATGCTAAGTTGGTCACAGTTTTTCTTCCAAGGAGCAAGTGTCTTTTAATTTCATGGCTGCAGTCACCATCTGCAGTTACTTTGGAGCCCAAGAAAACAAAATCTGTCCGTCACTATTTCCATTGTTTCCCATCTATTTGCCATAAAGTGATGGGAACAGATGCCATGATCTTAGTTTTCTGAATGTTGAGTTTTAAGCCAGTTTATTCACTTGCTTCTTTCACTTTCATCAAGGGATTCTTTAGTTCCTCTTCTCTTTCTGCCATAAGGGTGGTGTCCCTGTGTATCTGAGGTTATTGATGTTTCTTCCAGCAATCTTGATTCCAGTTTGTGCTTCATCCAGCCCAGCATTTTGCATGATGTATTCTGCAAATGAGTTAAATAAGCAGGGTGACCAAAGACAGTCTTGACTTACTCATTTCCCAATTTGGAATCAGTCCGTTGTTCCATGTCTGGTTGTAACTGTTTCTTCTTGATCTGCGTACAGATTTCTCAGGAGGTGGTTAAGGTGGTCTGGTATTTCCATCTCTTGAATTTTCCATATTTTATTGTGATCCACATAGTCAAAGGCTTTGGTGTAATAAATAAACCAGAAGTAGATGTTTTTCTGAATCTCTCTTGCCTTTTCAATGATCCAACGGATGTTGGCAATTTGATCTCTGGTTCCTCTGCCTTTTGGCCTGTGACAAAAACACAGTATCCCCTAGTAATATACTCGATGTGTAATGTGAGAGTGCTGTAATCCTTCAGCACTGTGTGAAGGATTCTATGTGAGTTCCTAACAGGTGGATAACTTCTTAAAGCTCCTTAAAATGAATCTGAGCTACTGCTTAAAATAAAAGGTAGTGACAATATAATAGGCAGTATTTATTCATTACTTGCTTATTTTCTAACCTATTACATGTTGCGGTGACCGTTTTGGTGGTTCTCAGCTTCATTCCCAGTCCTTTCTGTCTTTGCTCTGTACTGCAGGGGGGGATGCCCCTGAAAAGTTACATTTCCCAGACTCCCTTGACAGTTGGTTTCTAGTAGATTCAGACAAGGGATGCTGTGGATGAGATTAGAGAGCAGGAAAGCAAGCAAAGTCAGTGCCTTTCTCCTCCTTTTTCTCTCAGGATACAGCAGCATCACTGAGGGCAAGGCCAGGGTCATGATTCCAAGTTCCTGCCTAGATGCTCCTCCTCTATGTTCCCAACTCTAGAAGGGTGGTTTCAGCTCCTGAGAAACCATACCCATCCTTTTCCCTTCAGTCATAGGAGACATATTATCTCCTGTATATTAATCTCTGGGTTATTTTATCATCTAGTTTATCCCTGAGCTTTCAAAACACTTTTGTAATCAGTTGTTCAGTCACTCAATCGTGTCTGACTGTTTGCAACCCCATGGACTGTAGCACGTCAGGTTTCCCTGTCCATCACCATCTCCTGGAGCCTGCTCAAATTCATGTCCATTGAGTCAGTGATGCCATCCAACCACCTCATTCTCTGTTACCTACTTCTCCTGCCTTCAATCTTTTCCAGCATCAGGGTCTTTTACAGTGGGCTTTTCCAGGCTCTTCACATCAGGTGGCCAAAGTATTGGAGCTTCAGCTTCAGCATCAGTCCTTCCAATGAGTATTCAGGTGCCTCATCTTAAATTTTTCTGTTGTTCTACTTGAGTTAGTTACTGTTTTCTTTTTATAATTTCAACTGATGCACACATATTTAGTGATTTGATTCTCACACAAATTTAAGAATTAGGCACTATTTTATCCCCACTCATACGTGAGGTAAGTAAAGTTGAGAGTAGTTAAGTCACTAACCCAAGGTCACACTACTAGTAACAAGACAAATAATAGAACTCAAGTTTTCTGGCTACAAGTTCTGTGCTCTTCACTAGTATTCTAATGCCTTCTAAACTTTGTTTATTGTGATACAGAAAAAGAAATAGATTTTTATATCACACAGCAAGACCACTGCACATGTCCACACAAATAAACTTTTGAAACAAAAGTTTCACTAAAGAATATGTATATACGTATATCATTGTAATACTAGATGCTGTAACAAAAACTAGATTCTATACACAGCAATGGTTTATTTTTCACTTTCATTATTCTGCCCGAGTAGTCAGCTAGGGACCTTGCAGCTGAACATCTTGTAAGACCTCCATGTCCTTCACTGGATCCTTCCAATCAATCCAGGATCAAAGACAGTGGAACATACATATGTTCTTAAAATTTAGCTTGCAGAGAACAAGTATTTCCTCTGATATTCCAAGTCCAGAAGTAGTTACCATCCCACATAAATGGCTATTTTATGTGTCCAGCATAAAAATAAAATGGATTTTGGGGGCTCATATACTGTCTCTGGCAGAATGAGCTATGTTGATATGTGTTTAGAATGCTGTAAGTTTTTTCCACTTCTCCATTAAGAAATGAAGTATTTTCCCCCTGTTTTTGCTCTGGCCTTGGGATTTGCTTTGATGAATAGAATGTGGAGTGAAGTAGATGCTTTGCTGAACGTCTTTAAGAAGCTAAGAAGGTGCTCAGTTTATTCTTCTGGAGAGAGAGGCCACATTGAGAATCCATGGAGAATAAAACATAACAAGGTGGTAGAGAATATGCAGAATAGGCTACAGTCAACAATTGGCTGAATACAATTGGGTTGGTAACTCCAACCGACATCACAGAGAACAGAACTATCTATTCAAGCCTCAGAATGGTAAATAATAAATTCTTGCTTTTTAAGCCATAAAATTTGAGATAATTTGCTTTGCAGCAATGGAAAACTGAGGCATCACCAAATATAAATTTCACTATTTCTCACACACATAGAACACACTCATACTGCCCTGAGATGGAGGATAGCCCCGTCTGATCACTGTCTTCAGCTAAAAGTCCATGATTTCCAGATAATATAGAGTACCCTTCTTCTTGTATACATGTGGATCCTTTGTAGTTCAGACCCCACATCTACTCTGAGTTTAGTAATTGTGTGTTCAGTGTTTTGTTTTGTTTTTTTTCCTATTCTACTCCATCATAGTCTATTAAATTTTATTTCATTAAAACTGCAGGTCACATGACCCAGTAAATTGATTTCGTGACCCACTAATATTAGATCATAAAGAACTGCTTTAAAAAACACTGCATAACACTATACTGCCTCTCATAAATGTGATTAGTAAGTTTTGCATGGGTCTGGGAAGGACAAATGAATAGAAAGGTTACAGAAGGACTTTAAGTAGGGGAAGGACTTCAACAGACTGTCCTTTTGTAATAATCACTCTAGTAGCACCATGGAGAACTGATTGGGAAGAAACAGGACTGGCCGATGTTTTCTAAGGAAAGAGGCAACAGAGATCCTTCGGTGGTAATTTTCATGATGTTAAGGAAAAAGACATATAAGTAGGTAAATTTATAATTTTGAGGTTCTTTCAAGGTGTGTGACTTTAACAAGGGAGAGGAAGACAAGCATTTATGTCTACTCTTACAACAGGGAAAAAAGAGTCCCTAAGAATGCAGTGCGATCTGTTTAGATCATCTGTTTTTATGACAGAACATGGATATTTATAAAAATTTTTGAAGCTCCTTCATTGGCAATGGAGGCCTATGAAGATAACTGAAAAAGGAATGATGGTGATAAATATGAGATGAAAATAAGCAGAGCTGATAGTGTCAACTATATTTTACAGATGTAAGTGAAGAACCAAAAACTGTGTGTCCATGTGTAAGTAAAGTCTGTGTATGCCTACATGGTAGTCTTTTGGTAAGAAAATTAAACTTATTAAAACCTTCAAGTAACTTTCTTTTTATTTTCTGAGTCAATTTTTCAGAAGATAAATATGAATAAAACCACATTACTTGGTTTCTGGAGGATTTGAATAGATCTGGTATAGTCTCCTTTACTTCCACCAAATACTCTGCTATTCAATGAGAATTAGTTTTCCCAGGGTGACTTAAGGCCAAAAAACTCATAGTCAGAAAGAAAATATGAGATATGCCATTCACATTATATTTTTTAAATGACACATAATTATATATTTTTAAAAGATTTTTAACAGGGATGCTTTTCCTTAAACCTATTTGAATCAAATAATCATGCCTCTGAAATTTCATTTAATCAAGATTATATGGTAGCACCATGAGAAGAACAAGATTTTATGAAGGGAAATGGCCTGGGCAATAATAACATTTTTTAATAGAATGCATCATTTAAGGTAATATAAAAATGATGTGATTAATCCATTCAGACTCTGCACACCATGCTGATCTCCACCAGTACGTCCTGCAGAAGACAGTCAACATTTCCACACCTCCTTTTTATTGCTATCATGATGATTTATGTGCTGGAACTGCTGGGCTTAGCTTGCTATTTTTGCTTTTCAAAAAAGAGGTATGCTATGAATCATCTAAAATACTAGGAAATGTATTTCATAATAAATGGCTGCCTTAATCTTGTTTTCTGTAAATTAAAGAGCAAAGGTATTTGTGCTAAGTTTCTAAAGATGTTGAGGTGAATGACATTTCAAGTGAGTTGGTAGAAATCAGGAGTGGACCATATGCTCTTGTAGCAATCTACTTGATGAGTGTGAAAATTTATTTCTCTAATGAGTCCTCAACCTGATTTCTTTGTTTTGACTTGTTTTTGTCATCAAGCTCTCCATATTTACATTAGCCCTATATAACATTTTTTTAATGCAACTATTATTGTGATTTAATTGAATATTTACTCCTCTAAAACACCAAATTCAATGCATATTTAATTTACTTATTTAATTTTGAACAGTTTTATTGTTCTTCTTTTGCAAATTTCATGACAGATGTGATCTGGGGTACTTGCTGGTCCTGAACACAATCTGATAACTATGATCTAAGGTTCAGTAACAATTTTTTCTACATTTACGAAAAAAAATCTTTCTAAATTATTGTTAAAGAAAAATCGATCGTGATTTATAATGAAATTCAGCTAAGGGCCTATTTCTTACCTTGGATACTATTTGATGTACAAAGAGAGATTGTAGAGAGTTCCTCCTTGCCATTGTTATGTATCAGAAAACTGTGTGGAGAAGTATGAGTAATTTGAAGATGGAGTGTACAATCCAAAAATCTCATCTTTTACAAGAACTGGGTGTGGAAGAATAGAACCATGAAAGCTCAAGACTCAAGAGATGTTAGTATCAATTTGGGTTGGAAGTAAGAAAGATTCAAAATGACAGAAGATAGGAGAACTTAATCTAATTCCAGGTAAAATTTTATTCTGGAGATGATAGATTAAGAAGAATTGTAATGCTTATTGAGCTCTGATTCTATTATTGATACTATTGTAAGTGCTTTTGAAGTATTAAATTATTTAATATTCACAAACATTACCTGAGGTAAAGGTTATTATAATGTCTATTTTATAGTCACTAGATGGAGGATCTGAAAAGTCATGTAGCAATTCCTATATATGACAGAAGGAAAGTAGCAGGACCAGGATAAAAATGATGGTATTCTGACCTTTATAAAAATACCTCTTAATGGTCAAAGTTCAATTGGTTGCATTAGGTATATAACAAGTCCCATATCTATACAAATGATATAGAAGGCATAGCCTGATACTGCCCTTAATAATTTATGATCTATTCTATTTTGAAAGAAAATGATTAGCAAATTAAAAAAAAAAAAGCCTTCATGCGTGTGATTATTGGTGTGTATATGTGTGGATGAGTGAGTATCTTAGGAGGAAAAATAAAACTAGTTAGATTCTGTAATACACAGACAAAATACAAGAAAGAAAGGAACTAAGCAGTGGTCTTCAAGCTAGGTTGTAACTTGAAGTAATATTTTTATTATGTATGGAAGGAATCATTGTCCAGAACCTCAATTCTAAATATATTTATTTAAAGTCATTTGTGTGACAGTAAGCCTGGTGTTAAAGACTCATGTTGATTCTTTTTACCTACCTCCCCCTTAAAGTTCAGTTACCCAGTTGGCATGCTGTAAAAACTTCCAAACATTAAGCAAAAGGGTAGTTTGGATTATTCATATCATTTAAAAAAGTAAATCACGCTAATAATTGGGTAATAAATCCTTTTGAGAGTTAGGATGTGTCTAATTTTGTATTCAAAAACATTGAAGGGAGAACAAATGATGAGAATTGATTAATTTTTTAAATGTTTCTTACTTTGTGATTTTTGTCCTTAAAATGGAAAAAAGTCCAAGAATTTACTGATATAGATGAAATAAGACATTACCCTTTTTATGTATTTCGTTATGTGCATAAATTGTATTTTAAGATTTTATTGAAAATTAGAAATAAATTGCATTTTAATAATCTCATAAAACTAAAAATTCTATATTTTCTAACATGTAGTAGTAATATGGATGCATAAAATAACTGTTTAAAAGAAAAGCCCAATAATCATATTTAAGTTAGTATTTTAATAAAATCTTTGTTATTATATTTATTCATCAAATAGTCATCAAAATCTATAATGTGTTAAGTGGTTTTGACCAGTTGTGCATAGACACAGATTAATATTGAGATCTTGGAGTCTAAAAAAATTAAAAAATAATCTCAGTTTATCAACAGACTGCAGATACACATATTCTACCTCAGTTAAGGCAGATGTCTCATAAGAAAACCCTTGTCATCCTCAAGATCAGATGCCCCTCTTCCGATCATCTCCAGGCTGATAACCAGAGGGTAGTCAAAAAAGTCTTAGGGAAGTACAGTTCCCACTCTGTGAGAAATTAATATACATAAAAGAGAAGTTACAAGATCTGACTAATGATGACTTTCAAGAACCAAGAGAACATTTTTGTGAAGCTCAGTGAAGTCATATTCTATTGTTTGGAGCTGGCTGTGAAAGATGTTGTCATGGATCTGGACTTCCTACTAGTTGTGGGAATGATAATATCTGTAGAAAACAGAAGACAATTTAACAGAGACAAACTGGATATAATTGCTGAAATAGAAAGCAATGTTTACCTGGCAATCAGGGTTCTCTGGCAATAAAGATTGTAGAAGTCAGAATCCATTTCAATATCATTTGTTAAAGAGGCTGTCTTTTCTCCATTGTATAGTTTTGCCTCCTTTGTTGTAGATTAAGTGATCATAATTGTGCAGGTTTAGTTCTGGGCTATTTATCATGTCTTACTGATCTATATGTCTGCTTTTGTGCCAATACCGTCCTGATTTTATTACTGTAGCTTTGTAGTATTGTCTGAAATCTAGGAGGATTATTCCTCCAGCTCTGTTCTTTTTCATTATGATTATTTTGGCAATTCTGGGTCTTTTGTGGTTCCATATATAATTTAAAACTATCTATTCTAATTTTGTGGAAAATACCATGGGTGTTTTGATAGGGATAACATTAAATCTGTAGATTGCTTTGGGTACTATGGCCTTTTTAAATATTAATTCTTCCAATCTAAAAGCCTGGAATATCTTCTGTTTATCTGCATCATCTTCAGTTTCCTTTATCAATATTTTAAAGTCTCAGCATTGAAGTCTTTCACCTTCCTGATTAAATTTATGCCTAGATACAGTTTATTGAAATAATTTTATTTTATTTTTTTGCTTTCTGATTGTTAGTGTCGAGAAACATAACAGATTTCTGTACACTAATCTTGCATTGTCTGTTTTTAAATTTAAACATAATCCAGGAAAGGGAAGGGTGTGGCCATGATTAGATAATTGCTGAAGTGGTTTGATGGATCCATGAGGAATCATTATGCTATTCTTTCTTATTTTGTATATGTTTGAAAAATGCTATGTAAAATACTAAAAAGAAGTGTGCTAAAATTTAAACACACATGTAATTTGAAATGCCAGAATAGAACCCATCAGTCATATAGACAGCAATCCAAGACCTGTTCATTATTTTTTACTAAGTGCATAAATATATGATATAGAAATAATGATTTTAAAGTGCTTGTATCAAATAATTCAATGTTTGTATAAATTTTCAGTATTTTAACACATATCAATGGCATCTTAATATTTTTCATTATCATTATTTTTAAAAATACCTGATGGCAAAGATCTGCCTACAATACAGGAGACCCGGGTTTGATCCTGGGTAGGGAAGAGCCCCTGGAGAAGGGAATTTCTAACCACTCCAGTGTTCTTATTTGGAGAAATATATGGGCACAGAACTCTGGCAGGCTACAGTTCATGGGGTTGCAAAGAGTTGCACATGACTGAACAACTAACAATTGCCCTTTCACTACTTTAGAAAAATTTAATGCTAAACAATAATGGCAATATAAGGAGGATACTTTGATGTTTATATCACTGACTAAACCCTTGATTTAACATTTTTTGTGTGTTTTTGCCTTGAGAGAAACTATTTGTCATTAATAGTTCTATCAGTACAGTTCAGTCACTCAGTTGTGTCCGACTCTTTGTGACCCCATGGACTGCAGCACGCCAGGCTTCCCTGTCCATCACCAACTCCCGGAGCTTGCTCAAACCCAGGTCCATTGGGTCGGTGATGCCAACCAGCCATCTCATCCTCTGTCATCCCCTTCTCCTTCCACCTTCAATCTTTCCCAGCATCAGGGTCTTTTCCAAGGAGACAGTTCTTCAGATCAGGTGGCCAAAGGATTGGAGCTTCAGCTTCAGCATCAGTCCTTCCAATGAATATTCAGGACTGATCTCCTTTAGGATGGACTGGTTGGATCTCCTTGCAGTCCAAGGGACTCTCAAGAGTCTTCCCCAACACCACAGTTCAAAAGCATCAATTCTTTGGCACTCAGCTCTCTTTATAGTCCAACTCACACATCCATGCATGACCACTGGATAAACCATAGCTTTGACTAGATGGATCTTTGTTGGCAAAGTAATGTCTCTGCTTTTTAATATGTTGTCTAGATTAGTCATAGCTTTTCTTCCAAGGAGCAAGTGTCTTTTACTTTCATGGCTACAGTCACCATTTGCAGTGATTTTTAAGCCCCCAAAATACAGTCTCACTGTTTCCATTGTTTCCCCATCATTTAATACATAACATTATATAATATCATATAATATATAATAGTTACATACATTGGAAAAAATGACTTTACAAACTTTGTTAATAGTGGAATGATATCCTCAGACAAATCTTATATGGAATTTCAAAAAATGTAAAGGAGAAATAAGTGGTATGAATGTGGTTGAAATAACACAGAGGACCAAGACCTGTTACCACAACTAATCCCCTGCCACCAGGGCAAACACATGATGATGAGACACAGTAAGATAAATTTATACTACTTACTCTTTCTAGGTATGAGTCAAAAGAGATTTTTATCTCTATATTGTATGGTCATATATTGAAGTTTATGATAGACAACTCATTATTATAAATATTCCATGTTGTGCATAGAAATAAATATGCCAAGTATTGAAGAAGATAGACTGTGAAGACAATTTGATTTCTAGTCATTATTAATGTGCCTCTTCATTTACTCAAGTCTTTAAGTTATGAAGTAGTCTTCATATAGTCTCAGACTTTTCTTCAATTTACTCCTAGACATATAAACATTTTTATGACAATCATTATTGTATTAGTTATTTTCAAGATATTGCAAAGTGTTTTGCATGCATTATGTTATTGAATTACCAAAATATCCCTATGTACCCATATTATCTCCTGTTTACTAATAATGTACCTGAGGCAGAGAGAGGCAAAGTAAGTCACCCAAATATAAACTGTTATCACATGATAGAGTCTGATTTAATCTGACTTCAAACACATGCTCTTAATGGCTATACTGTATTTAACTTTTCTACCTGTTTCCTCAACTTTAAAAAGCATGCAATTGAAAGGAATAAATGAGATATACTTAGTGCAAGTTGTTACTTATGATTCTTATATTTAATTGTTTTATATTTATAGCAAATTTTTAACTCAGATTAGTAGCAATGGTGATATTATGTTCATCAGTCTGTTGACTATGATATGTTCAGTTTTAGAAGATATTGCCAGACACTTCTTTAAAGTGTCCTAAGCTTTACATCCTCAGCTACAATGTGATAAGTTTACGTGCTTCTCCACCTTTTCACCGGCTCTTGATTTACTCGGTGTTTTTATTTTTGGCCTTTAAATTCTGTGGTTTTAATTCAGACATTTGCCTGATGAGTAATGACATTATGTACCTTTTCTTTTCTGTTTTGCTTATTGGCCATTTGGATATCCTCTTTTTGTGAAAAACCTGTTCACATTTTTTTTTCCAGTTTCACAAAATTGAATTGTCTGCCTATTTCTTATTGATCTGTAGGAATTCTTTATACTATGGATGCAAGATTCTTGCCACACACACACACACACACGTATGAGGACGTGGGAGCAAAATCCACACATTCCCCTTACTCCTACCAAATTTTGATGTGAAATGAATGATAAGAAAACATTTATGGTGCTAATTTTTGTTGTTTATTTGGTTTCAACAGCAATAAGCCTGAAACTGATGAATATACTTTGGACAGATAGTATTTGTGGACACTGTCCATGTCACCAATTCCATGGTGCTCTCTACAGGAGACTTAAAAGACACAGGTTAGATTCTTGGTTCTGGCAGACCACCTGGAGTAGGAAATGGCAACCCACTGCAGTATTCTTGCCTGGAGAATCCCATGATAGAGGAGCCTGGCAGGCTGTGGTCCATGGGGTCTCAAAGAGTTGGGCATGATTAAAGCGACAAAGCACACTTATTCATCTGCATTCCTTAATATATTAATATCGTTATTAGATGTTTGCTGCATCCATATACATCATGTCTTATTTTAGTATCCGTGACATAATAGCTACTGTACAAATATTGATCTATTTAGTTAATTAAGTTTCCTGAAATGTGTGATATACAAGGAACACACACACTTGCCCTCCTATTATTAGGACTTTTTTTCCTCTCATTATATATTTTATACTTCAATTTTATGGACATTTAGGAAGGAATAGGTAGGTAGTATTGAAGTATCATTTTGCTTAGAAAGTTTTCTGATTTTGACTTTCCTGTGTCTTTTACATCTTTTTCTGCATGCATTCTATATTTAAAAATGCTAAATCATTTCTAGCTCCTATTGCCAACAAGAAATCTCAGTTTATTAGCAGTACACAATGTATTTTCATAATCTGATCCCTTCTTAATCTCTCCTTAGACTAATAAGGAAAAGTCTTAGCATTTGCTTCCCATCCTGAGCTCTTTTCCACCATCTTACTTTGGCTTATCTTATTTCCTTGAGGTGAATACTCTCCCCTGGACTTTACTCAGTTGGCAAACCACTAAGTATAATTCAGTTTCCTGAATGTCTTTTCTGTTTTAAACATTTTGTAATCTTTCCATAAAAAGAAGCCAAATTTTCCTCTATGCTTTCAGAGGATTTCATGTATGCTTCATTATGAAACATGTTGTTTTCAACAAATAGTTATTAAATACATCAGTCATTTAATTAATGGCTTATAATTATCCCTAAAATAGGTTAATTTCTTCTGACTACTTGAAATGAGGCATTGTACATTTAAATATTTTTAAAAATTAATTTTTCATACAGGAAAATGTATCCTTATGACACTAATTCTTTACTCATTTTTTATAGGGATAGTGTCATGGGATAGTAAAATTAAGGAAACATGCATAAGTTATTGTCTACAACCTCTATTCTGAAATATATATATATATATATATATATATGTATGTCTTATATATTTTTAAAAATACTTTCATAAAGATGGCCTAGGTCTCCATGCTGACTTATCAGTGTGGTATCTTTAACACTGGGATTTTTTGTTATCCATGAATTCAAATACTGGCAGATGTGTTTTTCTATCATTAGTGTATATATATGCTTTTATAATTTTGTATGAGTTGATACCCACTTTGGGCTTTCCTGGTGGCTCATATAGGAAGAATCTGCCTGCAATGTGGGAGATGTGGGTTTGATCCCTGGGTTGGAAAGACCCCCTGGAGCAGGGCACAGCGACCCACTCCAGTATTCTGGCTTGCAGAATCCTCATGGACAGAGGAGCCTGGTGGCTACAATCAATGGGGTATCAGAGTCAGACATGACTGAGAGACTAAGCTCGTGAGTTGACACAATTTCATTCCCTTCCCAATCTCAGAAAAAAGATGCACACATATATATGCCAACATTATCTATACCAAGTGAAAAAAATAAAAATTAAAAGAAATGTATTAATGAAAGTGGTTCTCTCCAACTTCCATTTTTGTATTTTGTTTTAGCTCACTGAAATGCTGCCAGCAGAGTGATTTTACTTTTATATGGAAAATCCAGGTTTCATTTACCCCAAATAACTCCACAACTTTTATGTCTTCAACTTATTTTGTTGAACAACATGTTTCTACCTTACTCCTTAAAAGATTAGAAAACATTGGTGGTTATAAATTAGAAATAGCACCTCCTATCCAATTTTTATTCGTTTAATAGTTTATATTGAAGGCTATTTCTTCATAAAACTAGAGGGGAAAAAAAAACTATTTCATGAGCAAAATGACACCATTATAAATTAGAGTCCTGAAAACTGCACTGTTTTCTTCAAACTCAATGTTCTTTTACGGCAATGATAGCTCCCTAAGGAACGTCCATGTTTATGAGCCCCTGACAGTGTTTTTGAAGGGGAAATACCTCTTTCAGTGGTGAAAATGCTATCAACATGTACCTAAGGCAGATCTCAGCAAGTTCTAAATAGTTTCTTCACTGACTCTTATTCCATCTGGTTGAAGGACATTTGGCAGTTCTGTGAGATTCATGTGGTTGCACTTATTACTGATGTGTTGTCTGTGATTCTGAGATTGCCCACAACTCTTATTCATATTTTCCTCTTTGCTGATGCCTATTGCATGTCATTTAAATATACATTTTTTGAGCAAGTAGATATTTTCTTCAAATATTAATAATTTGTTTAGGTGACAAACCAAAAGCACTTAGGTTATTGCTTATTTTACCTTTGCATAAACTGAAATTTAAATTTCACCTTGAATTTCTAATGCTATGTGAATCTGATATTTAGTTATTTGAATATTTGGATTAAAGAATCTACCTGCCAGTGCAGGAGATGTAAGAGATATGGATTTGGTTCCCAGGCCAGGAAGAGTCCCTGGAGGAGGAAATGCCACCCTACTCTAGTATTCTTGCCTGGAAATCCCATGGACAGATGAACCTGTTGGACTGCAGTTGATGGAGTCACAAAGAGTCGGACACATCTGAGCATCTGAGCACACAGCAATATTTTTATTTGTATTAAAATGATCATTGAAATTATTTCTTTGTGTATATTTTTCAATTATGAGAAAAATATGGATAATACTAACTTTTAAAAAAATGTAATTTTTAATCCAACATGCTGTTATCAACCTTCCTGTCTGGTAATCAGAACAAGCCAAAATGCAATATAACACAATCCAATCAGTACAATAAAACTCATTCCTATGTAATATTGGGTTAATATAGAGCTAGTGATAGGATAATGGAACCCATAATAATTATAACAACAATAATAGTAAGTTAACTTTTAAATAAAAATTTGAACTTTAGATCTTTTAAATATGACTTGCCGCAGTCCTCAGCCCTCTCTGCTGTATTTTGAGAAGCCCATTTTATTCATTTCATAGCTTGCCTGACTTCTACTGGGTTATGCTCTTCAGTGTAGCCCTGATAAGCAAGAATCCTATAATAAAAGTAAAGGGGGAAACAGAACAGGCTCCAGCTTGAAAACAGGACTCCATCTTAGGCCATATGTCCAGTCTCTATGGGAATGACATGCTGCTGCTGCTGCTAAGTCACTTCAGTCATGTCCGACTGTGCGCGACCCCATAGATGGCAGCCCACCAGGCTCCTCTGTCCAGGGATTCTCTAGGCAAGAATATTGGAGTGGGTTGCCATTTCCTTCTCCAATGGAAATGACATATCAACTGGAAAACCAGACTCCCCTGGTTGGAAGAGCCCCAAGACTCATACCTAGACTCTCTGTCACCTAAAAGAATACCTTAATTATCTGTGTAACCAAATAGAATCATAAATTCTATTATGCTTATTGGGGTATGACCACAGGCGTATTGATAATTGTCCACTGTTAACTACCTAGGCTTAAGGCATATGAGTCATGGGTTAACTTTGATTGTATCTTTCTTTCCCTTTGTTCAGACTAGTTTCAGAGAATTTGGGGAGGTGGATTTGAGCACGTATGCTTAGGGTATATAAGGTTTTCACGAAAACTGGTCAGGGTCCTTGGCTAAGAGGAGACTCTGCCTTGGGCCACCTGATATAATAAACTGCACTCCACTATCTGAGTGAGTTTGTTTCCTGGAACACGTGGCTACAACAAAAGTAATATAAGGAAACCTAGTTTTATAACTAAACATAAGCAAATATGGGATAGTATCAGAAGCTAAGAAACTGTTCAAAACCACACATTTTGCAAGTGAAGACCTAAGATTAGAATTTGGAAAGCATTTCTAACTTCTCTTCATTATTGTCCCAATTTTAAGAACATTTTAGATGCTTGTTTTGATAAATTTTGCTGGCTTTAAAATATAAACTGAAATTGTTTTTTTTCTTATATAGTTTCCACTAAAAGTATAAGAAAAAATCTTTTGAAAGAAAACTAAATGGAAAAAGTCTGATCTTTTAAAATTTCACTTCCCTAGAATATTTTATTCATGAAAAGTATGCTTTTGTGCTACAAGACAAGCCCACTCAAAGCATTTTTAAATTTAGATTTCCTTATTCAGCACACCCTTTTGATATGCAATAATTTTCTTTATAGTGCAATGAATGTTAATAATTACATACATAACAATTTGACCAGATGTTTACATTAGATGCAAGGTAATATAAAATAACAAAAAAGTGATAATAGCACATTCATGCAAAAATAACTTAGAATAAACCACATTCATTATCTTATGAATGAAAAAAAATTCTTTATGAAGTTAACAAGGGGATGATTGTTTATCTCTCCTTAGCAGATTCTTAGAGGATATTATTAAGTTTTGCTGTCTAAATGATTAAGTTTTACATAGAGAAATTCTGAAAAAAGCAAGGCAAAAGTACTAAATACACACATGTATATGTGTATCTCTGCATGTAAATTTTTATACTACATTCTTTTCCTTCAAAACTACTGCTAGTATATAACAAAAAATAATAAAATGTTGAAAACAAATGACAAGAGAAGTCAAAAGGACATAAAACAGTGGAATATATAAGTGTAACATCTCCACTTTTATAATGCCTATTTGGCTAAGCAAAGTGCCTGCATGAAAACTTTATAATTTTTTTTCCGAAAAAGTACAATTTCCTTTTTTGTATAATCAGCCAGTATTTATTGATGTGATCCATGTGCCAGGTTTTATGCTTGATGTCGAAGAGACAGAGCTGAATAAAATATGACACTCCCTCAGAGAGCCTACAATAAAATGAGAGGCAGGTGTGAACAAATTATTGTAAATAAAATATGGCAAGTAGAGGTATAAACCAAGCACTATGAAAACACTGGGAGAGGATGTTCACAGAAATATTTAGCAAGGAATAGCTGATTTCTGAAGTTCAGTAGAAGTTTTATCATGTGGGTCAGGGATGAGAGCAATTTCCAGAGAGATGAATGTCGTGGTCCAGGTACAGGTTGAAAAAGAATTTCTAGACATGAGACAGAATGAGAGGGAGATAAAGTTTATTTGAGTGGGACATGCTGTCAGAACAGTGGGCCAGCTCAAGGGAGAACCAACATTGAACAGGGGTCTTCAGTCCACATTTATACCCAGGGTACAAACAGTGGGATAGGGGTCTTGTGGGCCATTTGCTGATTGGATGAGGCATATAATACCTCCATCCACGTATACTGGTGGAGGAAAGTGTAAGGCAAATACCTCCTCCCAATGGGATAGGAGGGGAGACAGGTTACTGTTCAGGAGGACTTGAAATCCATTAACAGTTACAACATAGGGTTGGGAAGGACGATAAGGGTCTTGTTTTTCCATTCCTGCATTCCATGACCCTCCTTGGTTTTATTTGCTCTTTTGTCCTCAGGGCACCGCATTCCTCCTCCTCTTTATTTTTAGGGCCAATTCCTTGGCCCCTGTTGATACCTTGCTCATGTCTAACTGTCTACCTGTTTCCATTCTCAAGCTTTTGGTAACCCAGCTGCTGCTGTGTGTGCTTAGTCATGTCTGACTCTTGCAACCCCTTAGACTGTCAGTCCCACAGACTGTCTGCCAGGCTCCTCCGTCTATGGGATTCTCCAGGGAAGAGTACTGGAGCGGTTTGCCATTTCCTTCTCCAGGGAATCTCCCTGACCCAGGAATCGAACCCCTGTCTCCTGCATTGCAGGCAGACTTTTTACTGACTGAGCTTGGGAACCCAGTCTCAGGGGAAAAGGAGTGATGACCACTCTGGCTTCTTCAGGCTGTACAGGGGTGTCATGGGGCTCTGGGTTCCTTTTGCCTGCTCTCTGTCCAGGTGCATTTACAGAGGGAGATGTGAGTCCATGGAATGATAAGGTGACTTGTTTCAGCATTGTCTGGGTGTTGGTCAGGGAATATTCTTGTCATACTACCACTTAGAGATTTGTTGTATTCCATAAGAAACAAACTTAACAGGAAAGTTAAAGATATGGAGCCCAAAGACTAGTAGAAGTAGAAAAGCTGCTCAGGGCCTAGCCCGGAGAACCAGGACCAGACACTGGTTCATGACATTTGTGTTTCTCTAGGTACAAGAAGATGTAAGAATTTGGGTTCACAAAATCTTTACCTGAAGACATCTATCTGAAGGCTGGTTCTTCTGGGTTTTTCCCAGAGCACAAAGTGCCTTATTTCTGCTCTCCACCCTGAAAACCTTTCAGGGGGTGTTGAAGGTCAGCAGCTTGCAGTGGTCATGATGTAGTCTTTGTAGAGGCAGCTGGCAAATGTCAACCTCCAGTCAGCAAGGTCCCTTCATAGCCATATATTTGACCACGATTTGGGGGCATTTCATGGCTATTGTGTCCTGCGATGCTGGGAAGGCTCATTCCCAGGTCTAGGGAAGAGTCCATTGATATGTTACTCAGTGTACTGTTATTGGACCAGGCTTTGATAGTAGCAGAAGTCTCTGGACCATACCTGTCTTACTCGCCTCTTGGTCCAGACGTTCCCTCTTCTTGCTTCTTCTCATATCTAGAGTTACATTATTACAATCATTGTTCTCATATGGAACTGCATTTCAGCATTGTATCAGGCTTAGACACACATTTGGTAACTTAAGAAACAATCTTCTAAAACAAGTGACATAGAAAATAATATAGCTATAGCTAGCAGTTATTAGTAAGGTCATAAGAAAGAATTATAAGTCAAGAACTTTCATTGGGTAGAGCCCAGTATACCCCCAGGTCATCTGACTTCATTTGTCAAATGACTATAGCCTGGTGTTAATCTCCTGGTTGTACATCATGGAGCATCTGATCTTTATCTGAAGATTGGTTACTGAGATAAGCTTTAGAAACAAACTTAGAGTATCCTTTTTAATAACTTGATTAAATCTTTTAGCAATATAACATGACAACAAGGAACTATCTCAGAAGTGAGTCTTAGTAAACACTAGACTTTAATTAACAAAGCTAGAAACTTAGTTTAATAATTAACAAAACTTAATATTCAATGAAATATGATTTTTTTCATTATGAGGGCATTAACCCTGTAGCCAGGGAAGGTTTTAACCCATCAAATAAAAATGAGGTTTGTCCGGGAGCTGGGAAAAGCCAAGTGGCTGTCTTGGATTTCCCATAGCCTGACTCTTTGATTTTCAGCTATTGTTCACCCATTTTTAATTCCCCAATTTAGGAATAGACTGTTGCCGTGTCTTAAGGACATCAGGATAGCAAAAGTCTAATGGTGAGTTGTTTTTTTTTTTTTTTTTTTGTAGAAGCAGAATGATCTTTTACATGTACCATAATCTTAAATAATTTTTATTTACTTTACCAAAGTAACAAAAGATTCTAAAAACTTAAAGGCAAAGAAATGCATAATCTGTATATTGAAAGCTTCATTCTAAGAAAACTGTTCTCTTAACATAGAAGTAGACTAAATTCCAGTCTGTTACCCGTTTACCAAATAACAAACAACAAAATTTGTTTATCAGTTAATCTTAGAAAAGTCTTTTCCATGAATCTTGAAGAACTAGCAGTATTTTTCTAAAGGCATGAGAGTGAAACCATAGAAGGCTCATTTAAAATCTAAGTAAATTGCCATTGACAAAGTAGCCTGGTCATTGCTGTGACTTGTAACACTTGAACATGATAACTAGAATTATAACTGACAACATTTTACCAGGACATATCAGTTTTCCATGAATTTTACATAATTTCTAGGATATCTATATAAGTAACATCAACCATACAATATAACCTGAGAAGATTCATCACTCCTCCAACAATACTTCCCATGTAGTTTAACATGTCAAATGAACTCAGGTAGTTTAATAGCTCTTAAGGATGTCTCAGGAGCCCTCTGAAGCATCCCAAAGTCAGCTCGAAGTCAAGTTATTTAGGAAATTCTGTTGATAAATATCAAAAAAGGGTTTATAACACTCAGTCAGATAGAATCATATAGATCACTGTGAAACAATATATTCACTTAGTCAAAGTAACAAAGAAGATTTCAAAGGTAAACATAGAACAGATCACTCCAGAGGCAAAGAAACTTAAAATCCATTATCAAAGGCAGTTCAACATTTCAAGAAAACTTGTATTCATACACAAAACTCTTCTTTTGGGGTCCACTTCCCATAAAACCTTATTTTTCTGTACCCTTTTGTTCTCCCATCCTGAAACAGCCACCTGTAAGTCAGACCTACTTTTTCCCTTCATAAAATGTAATTCCATTCCTCATACCTTCTTTACTGAAAACACACGTTCTACTTTCCATAAGCAACCAAGAACTGGCCTTTATATAAGCATTCTATAGATTGGTGAACAAAAATACCAGTGATAATTTCTAAAAAATATTCTAGAGAACATCACAGGATGGCATCAAACATTATTCATTAATAGTCTAAAATCTTTATTGTCTCTGTAAGAGGAAGTTAGTATTCAGTAATGAGTGTTTCAGAATCTCATTTTATTTGGAAATGACCTAGCTATTCAATAAACTTCCATCACTTAGTTTAGCACAACCCTAGAAATTCAGGTTACCAAAATCTAGAGAGACTGTTTTAGACAGACATTTTTAATCTTAATAGAGTTTATCTAAAAGCTCACATCTTATTTACATTTTTTTTGAAGTTTCTTCACTCAAGGTACCTTCCTTCCTGACAAATTTGTAACAGATATAGCAATATAACAATATTTAACTTATAATAAACCTAGGCGCAATGAAAATATACCTAATGTTAATGACTCTTAGACATGTCTATATTAGGTTAGCAAACAAACATTAGTACTAGATATTTAATATTGAATATTTCCCAATTCACGTTAATCTGAAATTCATTTAGGTTAATTTCTCTTGTATTTAGAATTGTCTGATTTGTAAGTGCTTACTTTTCTTTAGGCCAGTTAAATTAGAACTCATTTACAACGTCAGCAATATTATCAAAAGAAGCCAAGTGACACACACTCAGACATACATAAATCCAGACAGACAGACAGAGATCTCATAGCTTTCTGCCCGTGGCTTAAAATGTCTCTTTAACACCCCCTTCCTTTTTTTTTTTTTTTTTTGCTTGCTTGAAGTTCTAATTTGCCCAAGGCTGAGGTCTCAGGCAAAGTGGGCCATGTATTTCAAGGACATGGAAAGGGTTCACTTCAAGCTTTTCCCTAGGCAGGCCTTGTAACAAGCTAGTTGTTTTTAATTGTACATGCAGAAAGAACCAGTTTTGCAGTTTCCAAGAAAGAAATTTTTTTTATTTTAGCCAGTTTTCTACAGAGTCTAAAGAATATCATGGATATCCTGTGTCAAAAAGTCATCTTTCCTTCCTGTAGTCCTAGTTTTATACCTAAATTATAGACCAAATAGTGCTCAAATTGATCTAATATCAGGGGCAGATCAGCTGATAAACATCTTGGATTGTCCCTCTGGAGGGAAGTGAGGTCTTTGTCCCATCAGAAGAATCCGAAGGGTTAAGGAAATTTGCAGGAATGAGGGAAGCTTGGACTTTCCCACCCTGAGAAACAGGAATAATTAGAGGGAATTCTTTAGGTGTTCAGGAGTGGGGGAAATTTCGTTCGCTCCCCACCTGATCGATAAGCATAGAGGAGAGTTTTTGATCCTTCGGGCTTTTGAATATAGGAGAAAGACCTGGACCAAAGGGAACCTCAGAATTCTTTCCTGGAGATCATGTGGATGTGAAAGGTTGAGTAGGGGTTGTCTAGGAAATCTGATGGAGAGAGACAGAGGGGGACAGGAGATAGGGAGGCCGCAGAAAGACACATGTGGCATGAATCCCTCACATCCGGATTCTGGCTGAGAGCCATGAAGGACTGAACATAAAGAAATTCTGAATCCTTTCCCTGATTCTGGCAAAAGCTAGGGTGTCATTGAGAGGCCATTTTTTGGGGTCCCCCTGTTTGTATTGGGTCCAGGCCTTTTGCAGCGTCAAAATTCTCGTTTCTGAGAATGTAGCCATGGGGTGAGTCTGAGAGAGGCTCCCAAGATGTCCCAGAACCCATCCTTAGCCTATATTACCTTAGAATGGGGTCACTGAGGGTCACTGACTGGCAAAAGGGCATCCCTTTTTGTCGCGGTGACATCTCCGTGCAACTAATAGCACTAAAATGGCCCTCCATCCCAACAGTCATGTCTGACAGTGAGAAGGGACCTCTGAGAACCTGCACCATGTGACCCGGGAAGAGAAAGACAGAAATTCCCAGGAGCAACCGGGTGACCCACCGTTTGGCTATTCCCTGAAACATGGAAGCACTCTTGGGATGGCTCAGAGGCAACACCTGGGCTCCTATAAATCAATCCAGACAGAAAGGGAAAGAAGTGAAAGTGACAGGGAAGAAGGCTGAGGGGGGGGGGTGGCCAGGGGACAGTGGTCTCTGTTTTGCTTCAACCACTATGTGCCTGACATGATGCATGGACTTTGTCTTGCTGGGGGTGGATGCCCTTGTGGCCTGATCCATTCTCTGCTCCCTTATCCTCACACGGGAGTCTTCATGTGGCAGGCACCCTAATAGCTTTTAAGTGCCTGACCCGTGCCCACACAATATTGGTTGGCCTAGTCCTCAGTTGGAAAGAAGACAAAGGAGAGACCCTCACCCATTTAGGTGGCAGCTACTGGGGTTCAGTGAGCTGTGGGGCCTTTGGAACACACCAGAGTGTAACCCTGGCCAGAGTTCCTCAGTTGCTTCCATAGCACTTGCCTGTTTGCAGAGGGTCCCTATGAAAAAGGAGAAGCAAGGAGGTGGGGAAGAGACCCCAAGTCCCCATATGGGCTTCCAAAAATGTCATGGTCCTAATGCAGGTTGAAAAAGAATTTTCAGACATGAGACAGAATGAGATGGGATTAAAGTTTATTAGAATGGGAAATGCTGTTACAACAGAGGGCCAGCTCAAGGGAGAACCAACATTGAACAGGGATCTTTAGTCCACTTTTATACCCAGGGTATAAGCGGAGGGATAGGGGTTTTGCGGGTCATTTGCTGATTGGATGAGGCATGTATACTGGGTTGGGGGTGAGTAAGGCAAATTCCTTCTCCCTATGGGATAGGAGGGGAGACGCGTTATACTATTCAGGAGGACTTGAAATCCATTAGTAGTTACAACATGGGGTAGGGAAGGATGCTAAGGGTCTGGTTTTTCCATTCCTGCATTCCAAGACCCTCCTTGGTTTTATCTGCTCTTTCCTCCTTTGATCACCACAATGAAACAACACAGACTGAGGGTAATATGAAAGAAATGGTGAGGACTGATGAGATTTCATTAAGGAAGGCACATTGTGCTTGAAGAAGGAGGAGGGAGGAGTCAGAAAGATAAACCTCGACCAGGGGCAGAATCAGACTGGGAATTGCTATGAGCATGAGCTTTATCTTTAGGTGATGAAAGGCCAATAGAGGTTTTTAAAAATGGAAGCAACATAATCAGATTTGCTTAATTGGAAAGATATCTCTGGAAATGGTAGTGAAATTCCTGCTTTTCTGCCTTCATTCAAAAGCTGCTTCTTAGCTTAAACTTAATATCCTTTGACAGACATAATTGCACCCTTTCTGGAAAGGGCAGAAGGAAGATAGAAGGGAGTTATGAAGTGTGATGGGTGGAGATAATGATGTGGTCCTGCCCTTTTTAGACCTCTGCTAGCTTCCACAGTATTCTTTCACAATCACTGAGGCAGGCTACAGGCACTGAATCCCAGTATTCCTCTCCACCCTTAAATAATTCTACGATCCGGGTTAATTTCAATATCCTCATGAATGACTCAGATAGTAACATAGCCTGACAACTCTTCATATAAAGTCTTAGGGACCTTCATCCACACCCTTCTTCAGGGACCGCTTTGATGGCAATAGACCTTGACAGCCCAGGGATGGAAATCTCAAGAGCCTTCTCACTGACCAGCACTTGATATGACATTTGCTTCTCCTCAAGGAATAATCTCACTATTCCCACTGATTATTGTCACTTTGATATTTCTCAAGAGCCTTGCCCTCAAGAGGATAGGATAGTTATATAAATGACAATTGAAAGGTAATTAAAAAAATACCCATATTGGAAATGATATAAAACTCAGCAAAGGCACTGGTGAAAGAAGAACTAAATCTCCCCTTAAAATCAGGGAAAGCTCCATGAAAAAAAATTTGAATTAAAATTTTATGGGTGAGCAGATGTTTGCCAGCTTCACAATTAGAGGAAAGGGTTCTACATAGAAGAAACACTGTGTAGAAATCAAAATAGTGTGATAGTGAATGCCCTTTTCAAGGAACCACAAATATCACATATTATTAGTGAATATAGTTTGAAAATGGCCTCTGTGACTAGATATGTTCTTACTATACCAAGAGCTTCAATTGAAATTCTTCAGTGCTACACAAAGAAGCTAAAATATTAATCCTGTAGGCTGTTTGAATCCATAGAATAATTTTGAGTATGAAATAATTTTTATCATTATTGCATATGACAAAACTTACTTTTGGTTCCTAATCAACTCCTTAGACCTTTCCATTAAAGTCTCTAAAGTGTCAAGAAAATGTAAACTCTCTTGGAAATTCGTTCCATATATTTATGTCAAAAATCTGAATCTCCAATCTTAAACTCTACACAGAATTCCAAACTTATTTATTAACATCACATTACCTTCAGAATATCTCCATTAGGATGCCACATTGAGACATCTCCCTGTGACTTCCAACAATTTCTTGATTTCCTTGACCTTCCACTTTTAAAGGTGACAAACTACTTACTAAATTATACTCAAGTTAAGCTCTTAGATATCATACTTAGCTACTTTATTTATCACTCATAAATAATCACTTAACTAAATTCTACTGTTGTCTTTTAAAAAAAGTACTTCTCTGTTCCAACTTTTCCTCAACTTTTCCTTTTTTGGTTAAGCTTTAATTCCTTAACCAAAATTAAATTGCTCATTTTAGGCTTGTAGTCTATCTTCACTGACCCTGCTTTAAATGTCTCGTATTATTACTAGTAGGCCCTTAATGAATCTTGTAAGATGAATAATAAGCAAAAAATATGAATAGAAATTTAATTAGTATTATCAGCTACTTTAAACTCAAAGCCTAACTTGTTTCCTGGTATGGACTAATTAAAAGTAAACATCTAAAGTAATTAAGTAAATTTACTGAATTTAGGATGGATGTTAGGCATAGTAAAGTAGAAACAAATATAACTTGCAGCATTCTTAGTTTTAGTAGTTCATGGTGATTTAAAATTGTAATTTGAGTTAGGGTATCTATTGATTAAGTATATAATATCTTAATATGTGAATGATTACATATATTATGCATATATAACTGCATATTAACTGTTCAATATATTTTCAATAAAATAATATGCATAAGTAACGGACTTATACAACTAAAATGTGATTAAGTTATTATGAAAATCTGAAATAAAAACTTCACAAATTCACCCTAAGCAAACCCATATTATGTTCTTACCAGTGTAATAGAATGCTAAAGTAATAATGCAAGAATAGATACTTAGTTTCATTTCTTAAAGTCAGTGCTGCCTGACACAAACCAGAGAAGTTTTGTATGTGCCTCTGAAATAATCTAGGAACAGAACGCCTTTTTCAGCAACTATATTAGATGTGTATTATAGCACTCTGTCCTTAAGAAAATTATGTACAATATTCTGATTTTAATCCATGACATGAAGAAAAATTAATTAGCTCCTGAATATTATAAGTAGTGGATTAAACAAAACCAAAAACAATGTTTTGAATTTCAGATTAAAATACATATTTATTTCTTATGACCAAATGATAAAAATATTAACCATGACTATATATATATATATATATACACACACACACACACACACACGCATCCCAGGTGGCGCTAGTGGTAAAGAATCGGCCTGTAATGCAGGAGACCTGGGTTCCATTCCCAAGTTAGGAAGATCATCTGGAGAAGGGAATGACTACCCACTCTAGTATTCTTGCCTGGAGAATCCCATGGACAGAGGAGCCTGGTGGGCTACAGTCCATGGGGCTGCAAAGAATTGGACACAACTCAGTGACTAATTTCATATGTTTTATGTGTATATTATGTGTATATATATATATATATATGTATATATATATATATATGAAAGCCCCAAACAGATGTCATGTCATTTAATCCTTACAACTCTGTGAAGAATTGACCACATTTTAATAGAGAGAAAAGGAACTCAATATCAGTTAAATGCCTTGTATAAGTTCAAGGTGTTAGCAGGTGAAGGATCCCAGATTCAAATTGATGTCTGTCTGACTTCAGAGTTCTGTCTGAGAGATGACAGGAAAAGAGGAAAACGCAGATTTCTTAAAATTTTCAGTTATCTGTGGGTATCATTGCAGATAATTTTTCACGTTATCTATCCTATTTTTCAAGTTAACAAAGTAAGTGTTATAAGAAGAGAAAGAATTGACGAACTTGTCCTACAAAAGACTAGAAATTTTGGGTGTTGCAGGCCTTGCCATGTCTACACAACAGTATATTCTACTCCATTCTCTTGTATCACGAAAGCAGCCACAAAAAATGCATACATGAATGAGTGTCGTTGTTTTCAATAAAACCTCATTTTTGAAAAATGACATTTGCTTTTCAGATGAGTTTCATGTGTCATGAATTATTTCTCTTTGTTTTTCAATGATTTGAAAATGTAAAAATCATTCTCAGCTCGCAGGCCATACGAAAACAGGTGGTGGGTTGGAATCAGGACATGGTCTGCCTATGCCTAAAATAAAGGATAGCTTAACCATACAATCTGATTTGTAAAATACAGAACTAAACCATATAGTTTTCGATACCGTTTTTGATTTTCATCTGTTAAAACTGAAAGGACTAAAATTGTCTTTGTGGTTTAGTTTTCATCCTACTAGGAAAGCAATGAACAGATTTTTTTAGAAAACAGTGGCTCCTGAAATCTGAATGTGCTATGCTCCCTACGTTTCTTTGTGAATGTGGTTTCTCTTTCTACTCCTCACATCCTCTACCCATCCATCCTGTCAGTCATAACTCATACAAACCTCCCACATCCTTATCTTCTCTTATTATTGTTCCCACAAGGGACTTTGCTATCTTTAAAATCACAATGAAGGTAATGTCTTATGGACACATTTAGCATTTTAATATTTTATTTTATATTTATTTCATGGTTTAGTAACTTAATAATAGAGAAAATATATTAGTCTATCCCCAATAACTCTCATAATCCTTTCTAAAATTTGTGTTACTATAAACAACAAAATGTGGAATCTCATATCTTAGACTCAGTAAGCAGGCATTGTTGTTATTGTCGTTCAGTCTCCCAGTCATGTCTGACTCTTTGCAATCCATGGACTGCAGCATGCCAGGCCTCCCTGTCCCTCACCTTCTCCCAGTTTGTCCAAGTTCATCTTCATTGCATTGGTGATGCCATCCAGCCATCTCATCCTCTGATACCCTCTTCTCCTTCTGCCCTCAATCTTTCCCAGTATTAGGGACTTTTCCACTTCAAAGTATCAGGCATCTCAGGAGTTAAAAGGCCCCCACCTCTCTTGGCCACATACAGCTCTGTTGCCCAATTTCTAAAACTCATAGTTAGGTGACTTGCATGTGACCACATGGCTAGTGACCGAATAAGGATTACTTCTTATTTTGACAGTAGTATGTCAATAAACAAACTGATCAGAAAATGTGTGCTTCGTTTATGAGCTTACGTAAATAGCTAATTCCAAAATTTCAGGGGTGCAATATAATAAAAGTTTTTTTTTCCTTTTCATTCACACAACAGTCCAATGAGGTCATGTGTCTCTCTGGACAGTTCTCCACTAAGCAATGACTCAACAATCCTGGCATTTTCAATATATCTCCATCATCCTCTAGAAGTCTCTTCTGAGTCTTTCACTGCATCTGACAGATGAAGTGGCGAAAGAGCAAGTGGATTCTCATGGAGAGCTTCTGATGGTCAAACATAGGCAAGTCATTCATCACAGCTACTCACATTGCTTTGTCTTGAGCCTAAATAACTACATGGTTGATGGGAAATGTAATCGACCAAGAAAGAGAAAACAGATTGAGAAAGTTTTAACAATGTCAGCTGCTAAGGTTAAGAGGCTTCCCTAATTGAAGTTGACTGATGCCAGTAGTAAAATTCTGTGAAAATTTTGAAATGTTAATTGTTTGGCAGAAACCAACACAATACTGTAAAACAATTATCCTTCAATTAAAAATAAATAAATTTTAAAAACAAAGCTAGCAAGAAATTTTAAAATGTAAAATTTTAATATATTGAAATCTCTTTAACGTTAACAAGAAAGGCATGTACCCTATATTAAATCTAAAAAATTCATTAGTTTTTACTTTCAAAGGGGAAAAAACAAGAATTTGTTGTTGTTTTTTAGACTCCAAGTCATGTCCAACACTTTGACTCCATGGACTATAGCCCACCAAGCTCCTCTATCCGTGGAATTTTCCAGGCAAAAACACTAGAGTGGGTTGCCATTTTCTACTCCAGGGTATCTTCTGCACCCAGGGACCAAAACTTCAAACCTGCATCTCCTGTATTGGCAGGAGGATTCTTTACCTCTGAGCCACCAGGAAAGCCAAGAATTTATTATTAATAGCTAGCAATAATTGAAAGTTTTGCAAGCATCTATAATGTTATTATTTTGCATTTAGAATATAGTATGTTTTAAGGCCAAATCAGTAACTGATAGATCTTTGCTTCTGTAGCTTTCAGCTCTGACAAAGTGTTAGATTCTAAGTTTTATCATCCTTAATGACTGTAATTAACATATTAGGATTTCTTGAAAACAAGATCTGAAGCTCTTTTTTCCCTTTTGTGGGAAACTGTCAGGAAGCCTTTGAAAGATAACTTTTATCTTTGATTCTTCTCAGCAAATGAGTCCTGACTTTATTTCTGTTTCTTAGTCCTTCTCATTAACACACAACAAAATAAAACAGTTACTGGTGTTTTTAAGAGGAACAAGAGCCTTGATTGAATGAGTTGTAGGGCCTTTTTTAATTTTAAAAGAATACATTTTTAAAAGTTTGTGTCTGGTATTCTTAATAACATTTAACTAACTTTAAGCATAATTATCTTTGCTTTTAGATTCACTTGAATAAAATGCTGCTGGCTTTATGAATATTCATGCATAAGGTATAGAATTGACAATGGTGTTTGTAGCTAAAATGAAAGGCTTGTCTTGGATTTCTGTGGATACTCAATGTTCATTTTACTTTTGAGAAATTCTTTTCTTATGGGAAAATCTTTTAATCCTATAAACTGCTCTATGCTGCCCTTGGAAAGGACAAATACAATTCCTTTGAGAATACCATGGAAGAGCAAAGTGAACCCTATCATCTCTCTGACCCCAATTCTTCATGACTTTCTGTTGCAGCTGAAGGATGGTCACCTTTCTATTGTGTTTCACTCAGAGAACAGGACTCCTTGAAACCTTTTAGAATGATGGAATTTGGACAACAGACTGTGAGTAAAAGTTTTTAATGATCTTTATTATATCATAAGCAATCATTCAAATAACCTCCTTATATTTTTTATAGTGTACTGAAGTACTCTAGAAATGTGTTGTGCATTCTTACTAAAATGTATATCCATGTACCTCTTAAACGAGATTGTAAAAGATGAAAATATAGGTAGAAAAAATCCTAAAAATTTGGAACACATATTCAATAATTAAGGTGGAATTTAATTTCTCTCTTGTTTATCTTTACTTGTCAAAACTGGATCTGATATACCACATAAAATATCTTAATTCATCTGAATTCTTTCAAGATTTTCTATTTGCCTTTGGCTTTCTGCTTTCTGCCTCAGATATGCCTATATGTAAGGGTTTTTTAAAAATATATGTGTATGAGTATATGTGTGTGTGTGTGTGTATAACTTTGCTATTCAGAATGTGCTTTTCTTGGCTTTTGATATGCCCAATAATTTTTTGATGAAAGCCTGGCATGATGTCTCAGTAACAGGAACTGAGGTAAAAGGCCTAAGGTATAAGTTTTTATGTTAATCTGACTAAGTTGAGCTTTTACAATGTTTTCTGTAACTTTAGATGCAGATGCTTCAAATTCTCTAGTGTTTTATGGGAGACAGTAGATGCTATGCCTTACAGATTGTTCAGCTATAATCTACTGGTTTTTCCAGTAGTCTTGAATGGAAGAGAGTTGGACTATAAAGAAAGCTGAGCACTGAAGAATTGATGCTTTTGAACTGTGGTGTTGGAGAAGACTCTTGAGAGTCCCCTGCACAGCAAGGAGATCCAATCAGTCCATCCTAAAGGAAATCAGTCCTGAATATTCATTGGAAGGACTGAGGCAGAAGCTGAAACACCAATAATTTGGCCACCTGATGTGAAGAACTGACGCACTGGAAAAGACCCTGATGCTGGGAAAGATTGAAGAAGGGAGGAGAAGGGGACAACAGAGGATGAGATGGTTGGATGGCATCACTGACTCAATGGACATGAGTTTGAGTAAGCTCCTGGAGTTGGTGATGGACAGGGAAGCAGTCCACGGGATTGCAAAGAGTTGGACACGACTGAGCGACTGAACTGAACTGAACTGAATCTACTGGCATTAGACTGGAATCCTGTTAATGTGGTGATAAGAGATATGTACAGGGTGGGGAAGTAAGAGGATGCAATCTATACGGTTATGATTAATTCTTGGTATTTTAGTGGTTGGAGTTGGCTAAATATTCTTCCCCCTAAGTAGAATGAGATTTTGTGAAAGCCTGTTTTTCTTCTGAAGAATACTTTAAAATGGGTACTTTCTCTTCCTCCTATCAGATCCAGGAGAAGGTTTTTCTTGACTTTCCACCATGAGTGTCTGATGGGTTTCCCTGAGCAATGTGTATGAAAATATTAGACTCTCACTAAGATTAAGGCCTCCAGAGTTTTATGATTCATATTAGTCTACTTTCAACCTCCAGCAGTTTGTCAACATTATCACTTAAGGGTTTCTAACAGTATGAACTCCAGCAATTTCTGCTTTCAGTAAGCAGATCTCAATTGTGAATGCTTGTATTCACTGGCTTCTCCAGATTTAAGGGTGATGATTAGTCCTGCAATCTTAATTTCTCTCTTAGATCTAAGAAAAGACATTGATTTTGAGTTTGTTCAGATGTTTTCTTACTGTAAGGTTGGAAATGATAACTCCTAAACAGAGATTCGTCTAGTCAAGGCTATGGTTTTTCCAGTAGTCATGTATGGATGTGAGAGTTGAACTGTGAAGAAAGCTGAGCACTGAAGAATTGATGCTTTTGAAGTGTGGTGTTGGAGAAGACTTGAGAGTCCCTTGGACTGCAAGGAGATCCAACCAGTCCATCCTAAAGGAGATCAGTCCTGGGTGTTCATTGGAAGGACTGATGCTGAAGCTGAAACTCCAGTACTTTGGCCACCTCATGTGAAGAGTTGACTCATTGGAAAAGACCCTGATGCTGGGAGGGATTGGGGACAGGAGGAGAAGGGGACGACAGAGGCTGAGATGGCTGGATGGCATCACCGACTCGATGGACATGAGTTTGAATAAACTCCAGGAGTTGGTGATGGACAGGGAGGCCTGGCATGCTGCGATTCATGGGGTCACAAAGAGTCAGACATGACTGAGCGCCTGAACTGAACTAACTGAAACTCTTGTTGGAAATAAAACAGGAAGTCTCCTATTCTTTTTTTGAATGATACCTTTTGATATATTTTTCTCATTAGAATAAACAAGTTTATTTTCATGTACTAACTTCATATTTGCATACTTTTACTTCTATACTCTATAGAGATATAATTTATTTAAATTAATTATTACATGTTCTAAGATTATGGGAGTAAATTTCATCAATAAAAAACAAACCAGTGTTAGAAACAAATAACTGTTACTAATTATACTGGTAACCATCTAGTCAAAGCAATAGTTTTTCCAGTAGTCATCTATGGATGTGAGAGTTGGACTATAAAGAAAGCTGAGTACCAAAGACTTAATGCTTTTGAGCTGTTGTATTGGAGAAGACTCTTCAGAGTCCCTTGGACAAGCAAGGAGATCCACCAGTCCATCCTAAAGGAAATTATTCCTGAATATTCATTGGAAGGACCAAGGCTGAAGCTGAAACTCCAATACTTTTACCACCTGATGTGAAGAATTGTCTCATTTGTAAAGACCCTGATGCTGGGAAAGATTGAAGGCAGGAGGAGAAGGGGATGACAGAGGATGAGATGATTGGATGGCATCACCAACTCAATGGACATCAGTTTGAGTAATCTCCAGAAGTTGGTAATGGACAGAGAGGCCTGGCGTGCTGCAGTCCATGGGGTTGCAAACAGTCAGACATGGCTGAGTGACTGAACTGAACTGATACTGGTAGCAGCTGCTTTAAACTAGATTAAAAGAGATACTTAAAGCCCACTGTTTGAAATTTGGCTGCCCATAAAGAGTATCTAGAAATATAAAAGATTTGAGTAGCATTAGGATAAGTCTGTGAATACTGAGCTCTTTAGAAGAAATTGATATGAAACGAAGTGGTTTCATATGAGCTTCAAATGGCTTATCTTCAGTGGCAGTCAGCTAATAGAATACCTATAAATATCTTAAATTGTCATTATAAAAAAATTGTCATTATATTCCAGTTTAATAGTAGACAGTAGGTATCAAGAAGTATTATCTGCAATCTATAAAATAGAATCATAATATGGGTAACATTCCTTGGCATAAATCTAAGAAGGCAAAGAACTTCAGTTTCTCATTTTTAATGTTTAGCTGGATAATTCATTAAAAAGATTCATTTGTATACCCTAAGACTTTTCCTTCATTCAACTGAAATTCCAGAGTCCTCTTTGGGAATCTACAGTTTGACAGACTTCATATTGAGTAATTTTTGCTATAAGAACTTTTTAGTGCAGTGTATTTTCCATATTATAATCTATCAAATTTATTCTCTGGAAAGTACATACCTATTAATTACAAATTAAAAAGGAAAACAGAAGAAGAAAAATCAAGGTCGCTGTTCAGTTTAATTTAAAACTGGAAGTCAAATAGCTTAAATGTCTGTGACTACTTATTATATACTAGTTACTCTTTTAAGATTCTCAATGAAATTATTTTAATGACATGGTTTTTATAAGTCCATTATATAATAAAATTATAAATCTTTCATTGATTTTAAAGATTATGCAACCAAAATAAATAGAACATATTTTTAAAGAGCTCTTCCCTCTTTCAAACTCAACATGTAATGTCATGGTGTTGGTAAAAGAGGTGATTTCCACTCGAGGAAATTATCTTAAAATTGATTAAGACAAATGTGAGAGCTGACACTATAAAATTTTTCAAATAAAACATAGGAAAAATTTCCTTGACATTGATCTTGGCAACAATTGTATGGATACAAGCATAAAAAGCACAAACAACTGAAGCAGAAATAAACTAAGTTTCTGCAAGCAAAAGGAACAATATAATGATTAAAAGACAACCTATAGAATGAGAGAAAATATTTACAAACCACATATCTGATAAGGGGTTAATATACAAAATATATAAGTAACACAGAAACCTCAGTAATACTAATAGTAATAGATAAAGAACCTGAATGGATATTTTCCCAAAGATATTAAAATGGCCAACAGATACATGATAACTTGCTTAATATCGTTGATTATCAGAGAAAGCCACAGTGTTATATCACCTCATGCCTGTTAGAATGACTGTTATCAAAAAAATGAGAGATGACAAGTGCTGACAAGGATGGGGAGAAGAGGGACCCCTTGTACATTGTTGGTGGAAAGGTAAATGGGTATGGCTACAAATAGAAAGTCCTCTAAAATGAAAAATAGAACTACCATATCATCCATCAATTCCACTTTTGGGTACGTATCCCAAGGAAATAAAAGCCCTATCTTACAAGGAAATCTGCACCCACTATGTTCACTACAGCATTATTTACCATAGCCAACACATGAAAGCAAACTAAGTGTCCATCAGTAGGTGAAAGGATAAAGACAATGTGGTGTGTGTGTGTGTGTGTGTATGTATGTATAATATATAATATGCAATAATAATAATATATATAATATATATAATGGAATATTAATCAGCCATAGAAAGATCATCCTAAAACATGATGCTGTGAAAGCGCTGCACTCAGTATGCCAGCAAATTTGGAAAACTCAGCAGTGGCCACAGGACTAGAAAAAGGTCAATTTTAATTCCAATCCCAAAGAAAGGCAATGCCAAAGAATGCTCAAACTACTGCACAATTGCACTCATCTCACACGCTAGTACAGTAATGCTCAAAATTCTCCAAGCCAGGCTTCAACAATACATGAACCATGAACTTCCAGATGTTCAAGCTGGTTTCAGAAAAGGCAGAGGAACCAGAGATCAATTGCCAATATCCACTGGGTCATCAAAAAAGCAAGAGTTCCAGAAAAACATCTATTTCTGCTTTATTGACTACGCCAAAGCCTTTGACTGTGTGGATCACAACAAACTGTGGAAAACTCTGAAAGAGGTGGGAATACCAGACCACCTGACCTGCCTCTTGAGAAACCTGTATGCAGGTCAGGAAGTAACAGTTAGAACTGGACATGGAACAACAGACTGGTTCCAAATAGGAAAAGGAGTACGTCAAAGCTGTATATTGTCACCCTGCTTGTTTAACTTCTATGCAGAGTACATCATGAGAAACTCTGGGCTGGAAGAAGCACAAGCTGAAATCAAGATTGCTGGGAGAATATCATAACCTTAGATATGCAGATGACATGACCCTTATGGCAGATAGTGAAGAAGAACCAAAGATCCTCTTGATGGAAGTGAAAGAGGAGAGTGAAAAAGTTGGCTTAAAATTCAACATTCAGAAAACTAAGCTCATGGCATCAGGTCCCATCACTTCATGGCAAATAGTGTGAGGCTGTCACGGCTAACGCCATGGCAGGCAGCCTAGATTAGGAGTAGGCCTGGTTTCCCAGGGTAACATAATTATCAGGCCTCCTGGAGCCAGCCAATCAACATATGCCTAGCCAGAGAAAAGGGAACCTATCAGGGGAAAGCTGAAAGCCCCACGTTGGGCCAACAAAAATTGCTTTGCAACTGTGTAATCAATCAGCTTGCGCCAACTACCCACTGTGTAACCAATCCGATTGCGCCAACTACCTGCTGCTTATTTTGACCTAATAAATACCCAAGAGAACTGGGGCTCAGGGCCTTTCGTCCTCACACACCTGGTGAGGGCGAGAAGCCCTGGCTCGAGTCAGTAATAAATTCCCCTATTGCGAGTTGCATTGTTTCGAGGAGTCCTCTTTCCCGACCAGGGACTCGGACTACGGGCAGAACAAATAGATGGGGAAACAGTGGAAACAGTGTCAGACTTTATTTTTTGGAGCTCCAAAATCACTGCAGATGGTGATTGCAGCCATGAAATTAAAAGACACTTACTCCTTGGAAGGAAAGTTATGACCAACCTAGACAGCATATTAAAAAGCAAAGACATTACTTTGTCAACAAAAGTCCATCTAGTCAAGGCTATGGTTTTCCCAGTAGTCCTGTGTGGGTGTGAGAGTTGAACTATAAAGAAAGCTGGGAGCCAAAGAATTGATGCTTTTGAACTGTGGTGTTGGAGAAGACTCTTGAGAGTCCCTTGGACTGCAAGGAGATCCAACCAGTCCATTCTAAAGGAGATCAGTACTGGGTGTTCATTGGAAGGACTGATGCTGAAGCTGAAACTCCAATACTTTGGCCAGCTGATGTGAAGAGCTGACTCATTTGAAAAGATCCTGATGCTGGGAAAGATTGAGGGCAGGAGGAGAAGAGGACGACATAGGATGAGATGTTTGGATGGCATCACCGACTCAGTGGACATCAGTTTGGGTAGGCTCTGGGAGTTGGGACAGGGAGGCCTGGCGTGCTGCAGTCCATGGGGTCGCAAAGAGTCAGACACGACTGAGTGACTGAACTGAACTGAAGTGATAGAAAGAAATCCTGCTATTTATAGCAACATAGATGAAACTTTGGGGATATTGTGCTAAGCGAAGTATGCCAGGCAGAGAAAAACAAATACTATATGATCTCAGTTACATGTGGAACAAAAAACAAATACAGGACCAGAACAGAGAACAGATTGGTAATTGCAAGGGATGGGGGTTTGAGTGAGGGAAAAGGTAGAAAGGACTCAAAGGGTATACATTTCCAGTGACAGATGAGTAAGTTAGTGACAAATGAGTAAGTTCTGAGGATGTGACATACAGCACAACAATCCTGTGTTGTACATTTGAAAGTTACTGAGAAAATAGCTCTTAAAATTTCTCATCATACGCACACACATAACTGTGTGAGATGATGGACATGTCAAGTGACTTTATTTTTGTAATCATTTTGCAATTTGTACCTATGTAAAATCATACCTCAATTTTACACGATATGTCAGTTACATCTCAGCAAATTTGAAATTTGTTTTTTTAAACAGGTGGTTTAGTTAGATGGGATTTATATCACAGAAAGCAAGAGGAAACAGGTAAGATATTAAAGAAGCATTCTAGGTGAAGATTAGAGAGCAGATTGAGCACATATGCTTTTTGCCCTTTAGTGTGACATACTTTATCAACAAGTATGTCACACAAGAGACACTTTATCACTTAACTATTAAGAAGCTTACAGGTGTCATTATCTGCAGCAGTCTTTCCAAGAGAAAAGCATTTTAAGTCCTATTTGCAGATAGCAATCAACTTGAATTGTAGACTTAGATAACACAGAATTAGTGAGACCAAACTTTGAGTTCAGAATTATTTGAGAATAGTCACAGACAATTAGAGTTGAGCAATCATGTTGGACAAGACTACTGATCAAACTAGAGTAGGATATAACATTAGTGAATAAAGAGAGAGGTAATTTAGTTGAAGGAATTTATGGAATGAGGCATCAAATGAATGTCTAGGTATTAAATATAATATATAAAGAGCTAGAAAGGTGATTCTGTCAATCAGACAAAATGAATGGCTTACCAAAGAAATATTTAACACTTAATTCTAAATATTTGCTGAGAACATTTTCACATGTATAATACATCTAACATGATTTCCAAAATCAAATAGACTTTTAATTCTTCTGTGTCACTGGAACAGAAAACAGAACTCAAAAACATTCACAAGTTTGCAATAAAATAATTTGTGACCATGTCAATATTGCAGTACAGTGGACAAAGGGTATGTTTTTGATCAATGAAGCTTTCTCAACTGGCTATCTATTCAAAGGTATGAATTTTTATCTCTCCTTCCATAGACAAAAAACAAGTTCAGATGGATCATACATTGACATGTGAAAGGTAAAATAATAAAGTTTCCAGAAGGTAGCAGTTAAGTTATCTAAAGTTATCTAAGTTAAGGTATCTAAAATTATGGACTAAGTAGATATTTTTACAGTGATGCAAAGTGAGTAATTGAAGGAAAAATAATACATTTTACTGCATTAATGGTAAGACCATCTTTTCATCAAAAGTTACCTGTACAAAAGTGAAAAGGCAACCCATGTTGTGGGAGAAGACATTTCTAACACATAAATCCTAACAATTCTAACACACAAAAATGAAGATTTCATAATATTTAAAGAATTCTAAATATATATGTGGAAACCTCTTCTAAATAAATAAGGAAAATGTCCCCATACATAAGAAAAAAGAAAAAGAGGAAAAGACTCAAACAAGTCCTTCACAACACAGTATATCTAAATGGCCAATAAACATTAGAAAGCATGCTCAATTTCATTAGTGACCTGGGAAAAGAAAAACCTGAAATTAAAACCTAAAACTGACACCCACCTCATTCTCAGTAGAATACATAAGAAAGACTAAAATGTCCTGTAACAGTGGATATGCGGAGCAAATCAAACTCATATATTCTTTTTGGGGAGTAAATTGATATAAGCACTTTGGCAAACAGTTTAGCTGATCTTCTAAAGCTAAATATACTAAACTTCTGAGCCAGCTGTTCTTCTCCGTAGTATGCACCAAGTAGAAATCTGTCCCAAAGTTCTCCAAATATAGATATGACCTTAAAGAACTATTAATAATAGCCAACTATTGGAAACAACATAAATATCTCTCTATGTTGGAATGCATAACTATGCTGCAACATATTCATTCAATGAATGAATAAACCATACAAAAATGAGTGAAGAAACTGCAATTACATGCAATAAGATGAGTGAGCTTCACAAATAAAATGTCAAGCAAACTAAAACAGTCACAGGAGACTGCTGTTTAATTTTATGTATCTAAAGTAACAGTAAGAGAAAGAGAGAACAAAACATATGTAGAATTGCCACCCTACATAAACAGTTAAGTTAGTGGTTATCTTTGGTGGATGGTAGTCTTGGATGGAAACAGAAAGCTTCCGGTTGTGGTCTGTGTTCTATTTTTTTACCTGGTTTATGTTTACATGGATATTTTTACAAGAGAAAATTCATTAAACTTTATTGTTTTGATTTGTGCACTTACTCTACATGTGCATTTCATTTGGATAAATTTAAAAAAAAATCCTTATTGGGCATGTCCACAGACATAAATCCCCAAGTTTGGTGATAGAAACTCTTGTTTTACAAGTTCTGTAGTCCATGATTTCTGTTTTCTTTTTATTTAAAATTTCTCAAAGACAAATTTTGCTTGCTACTTTAGTTAACATAAATGAGTTTGAAGTCATATCTGTCCAAGATTAATCATATGAAAAGGAGGCACTTCAGAGAACAGATAATTTAAGATATATTTGAAGGGTAATGAGTAGACTGGTATGTTTAACTCATGCATTCCAGAAAGAAATGATGCAAGTGATGAAGTAATAAAAATGGAAACATAATTTGGTTTCAAGTGACGAAAATGGAAAGGTAATTTAGATTCCAGTAATTGAGATCTTTGAATGCTATGCTAAAGTATTTGACTGTATTTTGTATATAATGAGGCACACAGAAGGTTTTTGAAAAGGAAAATGACAGAATGTTACCTGTTTTTGTGATGATAATTAAGATGACAGTGTGAAAAACAGATTAAAAAGATTAGAATCCAGTGGCCTGGAGATTAATTTGATAGATACTGCAACAGATAAAGCAGATGATGAATACCTGAACCAAGATATTAACAGAGGCAACTTTAGAAGAGAAAGACAGAGAATTTTTAAACATGTACTAATAAGAAAATTAACAGAATTTAGCAGCTGATTGAGTATGGGTAATAGGAACAAAATGTTTGAACTAAAGGTAACTTTAGTATTTCTAATCTGTGAAAAAAAAATTTCTTTAGCCGAAATAGTAAATAGAAAAGAAACACCATTAAAGAGGAACTAATGAATTCACCCTAGAATACTGGAGTCTAGTGTAATCGAGTTTGGTACAATGCCAGTATGAACTGGCAATGAAGAGTTGGGGTCTAGAAGGCAGGTTTGGATGAAAACATGTATTTAGTAGTTTTGGCACAAAGGTCATCTTTGAAGCCATAGAAATAATTTCCCAGAATCTACCTGTCATATTGACTCTTTATTGTCTCTTATTGTATTGATATAATTTTGTTTCAGCCAAATTTATGTGTGTGTTTCTGAAATTCTATGTATGAAAGCAATATTCCATATTCATTTGTATATTCTTTCATATAGCTCTACATGGTACTGGGCCTAGAGTGGTCATTGACTACTAATTTTTTGGTGATTTGATGTTTTGAATATCTGATAGCCTCATGCTGCTATATTCATTATGAATTTTACAACTTTCAAATACTTATAGTATAGAATATATCACTCAGCATCTCAAACGTATATGTAACAGAACAACCTACATTATGTAATTTATTTTTATAATAGCAAATGTTTCAAAAACAGCTTAAAAAATTAATTAGATTTTACAGTCAATTCACGTTTGATTACCAGTTATTTTTTGCTACTAGAGATACCAGTTAATTTTTGCCTTCATTATTCCCTACATAGATTATTGCATTAGCCTCCAATTCTGGATCCCTTTCTTCAGTCTGATTTTACAATTGCTTTTTCACTTTGTAGCCAGTAATCTCTCTGTCTATAATTTGTATCCTGCTTCAGGGTAGCTGTTAAGAATTTTCTCCAGTCATTCTTGTAATCATTCCACATCAGTGAGCTTTCTGTAGAATCCTACCATTAGGATTTACTGAATCAGTAGTAAAATATAAAAACATAACTTCAATTGAGGGAAAGTGGCTGTATTAGTCCGACTTCTATAGAGAAATAGAACTAATAAAAAATAGATACAAAGATACATACAAATATAGATGCATAGATGTATAGATAGAGTTTATATATATACACATATCTGTGTGTGTGTAGATACATGAAGGGATCTATTATGAGAAACTGGCTCACACAGTTATGGAGGCTGACAAGTCCCATGATTGCCATCTGAAGCTGCCAGGAAGTCAGTGGTATAATTCAAACTGAGTCCAAAAGCTTGATAAATGGGAGTCAACAGGACAGCAGATCAATGTCCCAGCTCAAGCAAAGAGGTAAAAAAAAAGGGATCAGATTCTTCCTTTCTCTACCTTTCTGTTCAGTTGAGGAGTCCTACCACGGATTGCAAGGTGCTGGCTACATTGTAGAAGGTAAACAACTTTACTGAGTCCAGTCATGCAAATGCTAATTTCATCCAAAAACACCCTTCCAGATAAAGTCAGAAATCTTGTTTAGTCAAATATCTGCATACCCTGGGATCCAGTTAAGTTGACAGTAAAATTAACTGCCATAGTGGCTGTGTTTCAGGAGCTCATTATTAGGATATTGTTTTATTACATGGAAATCCTCTTTTCTCTTGATTGTCAGATAATGTACTAATTCTTTTCCCAAAATAGAGACCTAGTCTTTAAAATTAGATATTTAATGTGACCTTCATTTTACCATTTTAGTGGAAATCTTTCTAAAATAGATTTAACATGTTCTCGCCTTTTAAATAACATGTCCTGAATGTAATTTTAACTTTCATTGAATGACTCAGGAACTTCATTTCCAACATCTGTTGACTCTAACTTCAAAATTGTCAGCATCTACCTCTTCTTACCACCCTTACCAATGCCACTCTGGTCCACACAAAGGCTGTACCTGCAATTTCTTCTGCTCTGAATGATATTTTAATACATTTCCTAACTTGTGCCCCTCACAACTATACACACAAGTATGCACACACACACACACACACACACACACACACACACAAACAGAAAGACTTCTAATTTGTTGCTTCTAAAGTGCCACAAACTCAAATAGCAGCTAAAAAAAAAAAAATCACATCAAAATGATGTCTAAAATTAGCATGCATAGGTTATAAATGGCATCCTGAAGGGCTTTCTTTAAGGAAGTTATATAATTTTTTTGCACATGATTGAATGGCATAAGTTTATTGCTTTTATGTTTTTAGCTGTTCTAAATATTTGACATTATAGGGAAAATCTCAACATAAGTGAGGTATTATTTTCTATGGCATAGATGTCACACTGATTAAAATAGTCAATATAAAAGGGTAGGAGGAAAAAGAGACTCATGTGTCAGTGATTTAATTTTCTAGTTAAATTGCTTCCATTTTCATTTTTTTAAGTAATAAACCTATTGAGCCACTAAAGAATAAATCTGAAGTGCAATCCGAAGCATTTAGCAGGTTATCAACAATTAAAACAGTGGAACTGAGAAAATAACAGAGCAAACACAATAGAAGACATATATCTAACACTATCAGAGTCGATCTTATTGAGAAGGTGAAAACTGAATTTTAAGACTTACGGAAATGACTTTTCATAATGAACATATTTACCTCATTCCCACATAACAGTATTAAATATCAAAATTAGGTTAGTCATCTCTTCACTGGAACTCTAATGAAATGTTAACAATGCAAATGAGTTCCACCATTCATTGCATGGTTTAGTGTAAGCAACATTTTATTATTCTAACTTATAATAATAATGGTGATCCATTATATTTACATAGCTCCGACATCCAAAAGAAAATCTCTAAATATGCGATGCAAGCATTTAGAAACTCCTTCAAAACTATAGAAATAAAGACATATAATAACTGAACATACTATTGATTAAACAGATTAATAATTCACTGCTTGGGTGATTAACTTAATTAGTCTAATTTACTGCAACTCATTTAGATTGCTTTATAAAATGGAAACCAAGATGATAGCTAGTCAATTGAGCCAAACAAACATTTCATTATATTGGATTCTGAGACAGAGGAACAGTTTTAGAGTGTGAGACTAACTAGTTGGACATTTTCATGTATAATGCTTAGCACTAGTTTATTCAGGGACAATTATACCCCATGAGTAAAAGTTATGACTCTGCAGTAGCCATATGATACCAATCCATTTTGACCAATTATAGAGTACCCTCATTTATGGATCACTCACTCTTGAGAGGGACTTTCCAGGTGGCTCAGCAGATAAAGAATCCACCTGCAATGCAGGAGACATGAGTTCAATTCTTGGATCAGGAAGGTCCCCTGCAGGAGGGCATGGTAACCCACTCTGGTATTTTTGCCTGGAGAATCTCATGGACAGAGGAGGAGCCTGGTGAGCTACAGCCCACAGGGTTGCTAAGAGTAGGATACTACTGAAGTGACTTAGCATGCATGCAAGCACTTGAGAGTAATTTACAGTAAGATGAAATGAAATTTATCATTTCATCTGAAGAGACTGAGTAACTGAAAGTCTGAGAAAATAACATTTTTTCAGAGTATACCCACACTGGGGCATTATTCATTATTGAAGATAGGCTGTCCTCCTTAGAGCTTTAGTCACAAGTCATATCTACGATATCAAAATGGTATTCCTTGCTGGTATTTTTGTATTAAAGTTTAACTATTAAGAAACAAATAAAACAAAGATTTTTTTTTCTATAGAGATGAAGAGGTAATTCCCAAAATAGTGATGACAATTCCAATTTTTTCTGTCTACCTATAAATCAGTATGATATTAAAATAATGAAAACCCTATGGAATCCTCATCAAAATAATACTGAATTAAGAAAGTGTGCTGAGTTCCATGTATCTCCTAGATAGACCTTTAAGAACATGACTTTGCAGGCTGAAGAAAATGCTGTCAGATTCTTGTAAGGTTCAGTTCAGTTCCGTGCAGTCACTTAGTCGTGTCCGACTCTTTGTGACCCATGAATCACAGCACGCCAGGCCTCCCTGTCCATCACCAACTCCCGGAGTTCACTCAGACTCATGCTCATCGAGTCGGTGATGCCAGCCAGCCATCTCATCCTCTGTTGTCCCCTTCTCCTCCTGCCCCCAATCCCTCCCAGCATCAGGGTCTTTTCCAATGAGTCAGCTCTTTGCATGAGGTGGCCAAAGTACTGGAGTTTCAGCTTCAGCATCAGTCCTTCCAGTGAACACCCAGGACTAATCTTCTTTAGGATGGACTGATTGGACCTCCTTGCAGTCCAAGGGACTCTCAAGAGTCTTCTCCAACACCACAGTTCAAAAGCATCAATTCTTCGGCGCTCAGCTTTCTTCACAGTCCAACTCTCACATCCATACATGACCACTGGAAAAACCATAGCCTTGACTAGACGGAACTTTGTTGGCAAAGTAATGTCTCTGCTTTTTAATATGCTATCTAGGTTGGTCATAACTTTCCTTCCAAGGAGTGAGCGTCTTTTAATTTCATGGCTGCAGTCACCATCCGCAGTGATTTTGGAGCCCAAAAAATGAAGTCTGACACTGTTTCCACTGTCTCCCCATCTACTTCCCATGAGGTGATGGGACCAGATGCCATGATCTTAGTTTTCTGAATGTTGAGCTTTAAGCCAACTTTTTCACTCTCCTCTTTCACTTTCATCAAGAGGCTTTTTAGTTCCTCTTCACTCTCTGCCATAAAGGTGGTGTCATCTGCATATCTGAAGTTATTGCTATTTCTCCTGGCAATCTTGATTCCAGCTTGTGCTTCTTCCAGCCCAGCATTTCTCATGATGTACTCTGCATATAAGTTAAATAAGCAGGGTGACAATATACAGCCTTGACGTACTCCTTTTCCTATTTGGAATCAGTCTGTTGGTCCATGTCCAGTTCTAACTGTTGCTTCCTGACCTGCATACAGGTTTCTCAAGAGGCAGGTAGGTGACATTAAACACCTCATATAAATATCTATCATTGGTGCTATCTAGATGGGGATTTCTTCTATTGTGAATATTCTTAAAAAATCAAAACTCAAATCATGATTGATTACTGTATCTTCCTCCTTATCATAATCAGCATTTATTTCATGTATATGTCAGATCCTGTTTTACATACTTAGTCCGTATTAACTCCATGAATCTTTTTAATTTAATAACATTATAAAATAAATACAATTGTTATCCTCATTCATGATAAATATCAGAAATTAAGAACCATGTTCAATGTTGCACATTTGATAAATGGTGGAATGGAATTTTCAGTACAAGCAGCTGTTTAATTGCTAAAAAAAGATAAAGACCAAGATTTAGTATATCTCATAAATGAGGAAGAATAAACTTAGAAACTTCCAAATTTACAAAATATTTTAACAAAAATATTAACATAGCCAGTATTCAATTTAGTGGCTATTTTTTTAAATACACATTATAAGTATGACAAAGTAAGTTGTTTCTAAAATAATGCCACTGTTTTATATCTTATTTTGTGTACTTTCTCTTTTTAAAGTAATTATCTGAATTTCACTTCAGTGATATTTTTCCATGTTGTTATTCTTTTTCATTCTTTATTTAACTTAAGCAACAGCATCATTTGCTGCTGTCATTTCTAGTTTCCTGCCCAAAAATCTTTTATTAGGTCACACACACACACAACTGGGGACTTTTATTTCATTATTTCACTCTATGTTTGTTGGTAACACATTAAAAAAAATCAAAGACTATTTTTAGAGTAGTCTTGGGTTCAAAGGAAAATTGAAAGGAAGGTACAAAGATTCCTCATTTATTCCCTACCCACCCACCCCCTACCACACACACAGGGCTCACCCATTATTTAACATCCCACACCAGAAGGTAAATTTACTATCATTCTGGTACATTTTCTATCAATGGATGACCCAACCTGAAACATAATCACCCAAAGTCCATGATTTACTTAGGGTTATTGTATGTTTTATGGATTTGGATAAATGCATAATGACATGCATCTATCATCATGTGGTGATGGTGGTCAGTCACTTCAGTCATGTTCGACTCTCTGCAACCCCATGGATTGTAGCCCGCCAGACTTCTTTGTCCATTGGGTTTTCCCAGCAGGAATACTCCAATGGGTTGCCATGCCCTCCTCCAGGGTATCTTCTCAATCCAGGGATCAAACCCACGTCCCTTGCATTGCAGGCAGATTCTTTACAGCTGAGCCACTGGGGAAACCCTTCCATCATTATAGTATCATACAAAATATTTTCACTGCCCCAACACACTTTATGCTCCATCTTTCCATCCCATCCCCTCCAATGTCAAATAAACTCTGATCCTTTTACTGTCTCCATAGTTTTACCTTTTCTAGAATGTCATATTGTTGGAATTATACAGTATTAAACTTTTCAAATTACCTTCATTCACTTGGTAATATGCAGTTCAGGTTTCTCCATATTCTCTCACGGCTTGGTAGCTCATTTCTTATTAGCAAGGGATAATTCCTTTATTTGGATGTATTGTAGTTTATTTACTGAAGGACCGCTTGATTGATAACAGGTTTTGGCAATAATAAACAAAGCTGCTTTAAACAACAGTGTACAGGTATTGGTAGAGACATAAGTTTCAGACTTGTTTGGGAAAATACCAAGAAGCACTGTTGCTGGAACCTATTGTAAGAGAACAGGCTCCAGCAATATCTATATATATATTGCTGTGATCATATTTATATGGTTTGGTTTTATAAGAAACCATCAAACCCTCTTCCAAAGTGATTGTACAATTTTGCATGTTTTGATACACAGAAAAGTATAAAATTGAGTATTTGACATTAGAAAGCATATCTATAAATGATCTTGATGTGATAAATCATTTTAACACTTCTCTTGTTAATTTTATTTCTTTTTACTTGCATTCAATAAAAATAATAGTGCCCATATCTTTTAATTTGTTACCGCACAGGGCATAAAGTATTACGGTGTTGAAAAATTGTTTGATTTTTACTTAAAAGGAAGCTTCTTTTTTAAAAAATTGATTCTTGGGTTATTATAAATGATGCTTTAGTCAATCAAAAAGTGTGTAGCTAAATCAGTTCATGGTACAAATAAATACTGAAACAAAATTTGTAACAGATGTTTTTAATAATTTATTACATGTATATATATATGGGCTTGAACAAAAAGAAATTTAAAATTTGACTATTATTTTAGTAGAAAGTAGCAGTCACATTAAAAAAAAATACCTGTTAACCATGAATTAATTCAGTTATAGAGAGAGTATTTTTATGGTCTTTCATTGAGTCAACAAATACCTATTGTATAAAATTTATTCCATGTCTATGCTTGATATTGGGCTGGCATTGCGGCGGGTAGGGCAACAAACATTGAGAACAACAGGATCTTTTTCCTCATGGAGCTTATTATGGAGATTGTGCTCTTTGTAACTCCTTTTGCCTCTGAACCAATTCAAATTGATGATAACCTATTATAACTTTTCTCTTGGGAGTGAGGAGGAGTCAAAAAGCAAAAACAAAAAAACCCAAAAAACTCCATTGATACTCTAATGATAGCACACAAAATAAGACTTTTATTTCAAATCTGACAGGAAAAAGTGGTTTTGCATTAGATATAAATTCCACAAATCAGAAGATATAGGGGATATGGGAAATCTGTTTGTATAATTATTCAATGTCTTACTTTAGTTTTATTTGTCTTAAAGTACTGGCATGTGACCTTTGTGATATTACTATCTACAGATCTGAACTATACTTTCTAGTCATCTTCATACCCCCAATTCTGGCTTCTGTAGTATTTTTTCCCTACTAATATAATTAAGCATTAATACAATATGTTTTTAAAGAAAACATTTTTTCTTACACTTAGAAGATGCTGGGCCCAAAGTGATTAACATCAGTTAAGTGATTGTTGATGTTGTTGCTCAGTTGCTAAGTCATGTCTAACTCTTTGCGACTCCATGGACAACAGCATGCCAGGCACCTCTGTCACCCAGAGTGATGCCATCTGGCCATTTCATCCTCTGCTGCCCCTTATCCTTTCACCTTCAGTCTTTCCCAGCATCAGAGGTTTTTCCAATGAATCAGCTCTTTGCATCAGGTGGCTAAAGTATTGGAGCTTCAGCTTCAGCATCAGTCTTATTGAATAATTCCAGGTTGATTTCCTTCAGTATTGACTGGTTGGATCTCCTTGCAGTCCAAGGGACTCTCAAGAGTCTTCTCCAGCACCACAGCTTGAAAGCATCAATTCTTCTGCACTCAACCTTCTTTATGGGCCTACTGTCTCACGCATACATGACCACTGGAAAAATTATAGCTTTGACTATACAGACCTTTGTTGGCAAAATGATGTCTCTGATTTTTAATATGCTGCCAAGGTTTCTCATAGTTTTTCTTCCAAGGAGCAAGTGTCTTTTAATTTCATGGCTGCAGTCACTGTTCACAGTGATTTTGGAGCCCAAGGAAATAAAATCTGTCACTGTTTCCACTTTTCCTCCTTCTATTTACCATGAAGTGATAGGACTGGATACTATGATATCAGTTTTTTGAATGCTGAGTTTTAAGCCAATTTTTCACTCTCCTCTTTCATCCTCACCAAGAGGTTCTTTAGTTCCTCTTTGCTTTCTGCCATTAGGGTAGTATCTGCATATCTGCAGTTGTTGACATTTCTCCTGGCAATCTTGATTCCAGCTTGTGACTTATCCAGCCCAGCATTTCGTATGATGCACTGTGCATATGAGTTAAATAAGCATGGTGACAATATGTAGCTTTGACATACTCCTTCCCCAATTTTGAACCAGTCTGTTGTTCCATGTCCAGTTCTAACTGTTGCTTCTTGACTTGCATACAGGTTTCTCAGGAGACGGGTGAGGTGGTCTGGTTTTCCCATTTCTTTAAGAATTTTCCACAGTTTATTGTGATCCATACAGTCAAAGGTTTTAGCATTAGTCAATGAAGCAGAAGCAGATTTTTTTCTGGAATTTCCTTGCTTTCTTCATGATCCAATGTATGTTGGCAATTTGATATGTGGTTCCCCAGCCTTTTATAAATCCAACTTGTGCATCTGAAAGTTCTCAATGTACTGTTGAAGGCTAGCTTGAAGGATTTTGAGCATAACCTTGCTTTCATGTGAAATGAGTGCAACTCGACCGTAGTTTGGACATTCTTTAGCATTGCCCTTCTTTGGTATTGGAATGAAAACTGACCTTTTTCCAGTTAAATGTGTCATATATTTAAGGATATAGCCTGGAGAAGCCAAGTGTGGATTTTATAACTTGGTAAACTTAACTTTCAACCAGTTGTCCATTAGTGGCAACTCTATGAATAAGACCAGTGTATCAGATAATAGTTATCAGACAGATGTATAGAAGTGCTATAGAGTACTGTGTATACATTACACTCCCCAAATTTGTACTTAAATACACCCATACAAACAGAAGTCAGCACTTTGCAATTCATTCAAGTTTGGACAACAGTTAAATGGATAAACAGAAAGAGTTTTGACTAAAATGACTCGTCTTTGAGGCAAGAGAGGCCCAGCTTTTGTACTTGATAGACTTTTCAATACAAACATGTACTGAAAAATCAAAAACATAAGTACTTGCACATGGTTTGATATTGATATAATAATGAAGTAATATCCTATTACGTTTTTATGATTATAATGAAGTAATTTAATAGAGAGGTAAAGGACATTTGGAGAAACTAATCTGATGTGATTATTACTATGGCTGTTTATAGAGTTCTATTTCTCTATCATCTAGATGTAAAGTATCTATTTACTGATACAGGTTAATGAGGACTCTGGTAAAGTGCCTATTTGTGGCTTTAAAATTCTAATGGAAATTTACTGTGTAAGTAATAGCACATAGTTCTTTTCAAATAGTATGCAAGTTTTGGCTTATATGACAACCACAAATCTGCCCAACGAGCTTTGTTATTTGGTGATAAAAATTCTACACCAAATGTACAATATGGAAATGTTTTTACTGTAATATTTCTGAAAAGAAGCAGTAGTATTTAGGTTTAATTATTGAACTCATTAAACTAAGGACATAATGGCATTTCAAGATCATAATGCTCAGGAATTCTTGTTCAGAATAACATATACCAGGGACTAATATGCCATTTGCAGGAAAGTTAGCATTGTAGAAAAGAAGGCGGCATCATAGAACTCTGTGTGTGTGTGTGTGTGTGTGTGTGTGTGTGTTTGTGAGAGAGAGATTGAGAGAGAGAGAGATTAAAAAAACAAGGAAACTTATGATCTAAGGTTTGTGCTTGAAATATAGTATTTTTGAGTCATTTCAAGATTAAAAGAAAATATAGACACATACACACAGGTACATATATGTGTATATGAATATGTTGCAAGATTTTTTATGATGCATATTAATCTTCCTTTAATTCAGTGATTAAATAGAAATTATTCAGTGATTAAAATTTAGGTGCATAAGTTTATCTTCTCCTTGAGAAGGGAGTCATTACAATTGTACTTGACAATATCAAAAATACAAATATGTGCTTTAAAGTCATTAACTTATAACTATATAATTACTGCCTACTCTGTGCTAGATACTCTAAGTTCTGAGGATACTGTTTTCAGTGAAAAATGTGATCTATGCCCTCATAGAAATTTGTAGAAGGGAAAATTATTTATATTAGTTACAAAAAGTGACTATTTTATAGTTTAAAAAGTGAAGGTGCTTTAAAAGAAAAATGATGGGATAAAATGAAAAAAAATAATAATTAGACATAATGTTAGAATGGGAATAGAACAGTGATCAGAGAAGGTCTCTTGGAGGACATAATACTTCAGTTAGAATTTTTTTCTCCAGACAAAAGTAACAGCATTTTTAATGTCTGGAGGGGACTTCCCTGGGAGCTCAGTTGATAAAAGAATCCTCCTGCAGTGAAGGAGACCCCAGTTCCATTCCTGGGTGGGGAAGATCTGCTGGAGAAGGGATAGGCTACCCACTCAGAATTCTTGGGCTTCCCTGTGGCTCAGCTGGTAAAGAATCGGCCTGTAATGAGGAGACCTGAGTTCAATCCCTTGGTTGGGAAGATCCCCTGGAGAAGAGAATGGCTACCCACTCCAGTATTCTGGCCTGGAGAATTCCATGGACTATATAGTCCATAGGGTCGTAAAGAGTCGGGCACAACTGAGCAACTTTCACTTCACTTCAAACCTTGAGAGGACTTAATTTAGGGAACGGGGTGGGGGGTGGCGGGCAGTGAAATCAATGTGACTACTTCAGAGTCCTCACAAGAATGATGAGGTTACACAGGTAAACAGAGTCCAGATTATTAGGCTCTTTGAGTAAGAAATCATGAGAAAGATTTTATGTTTTAGTCAACATGCAATGCGGAACTCAGAGGGTTCTGAGTGGGGAGTGATATGTTTTCATTAGCATATGAAATAAATCACCTCAACTGCTGGGTGAAGAATAGATGGCTGATTTTAAAACTTTCCAATGACTCAACAAGTTCAGAAGGGAAAGAAGCAAATATTTTTCCATGACTACTGCAAATGATTAATGCATTTCTTACAGCTACTTTCCTTCCATCCAAAAACCCCTTTGAAGTGAAATCTTAAAATCTTAAAATTATAAACACAATATTCAGGAGGATGGAAGAAGTAGAATCATTAGACAAGAGGTAAGAACAAAATTCTGAATGCTGGGAGCAAATAAAAAGGTGAAAGTGACAAAATGGGGCTGTAATAACTGGAGTTTATAGTACGATATAAATAGAAACAGCAAAGACTTGTCAAAGGAGGACCCAAGGAAAGTAGAAATTTGGGACTCCAACATAAATTGTAAGCCTGATATATGGTTCCAAACAAGAGGACCCATTACGTGACTGTATATGAACCATAAAATTCTATCACCTCTTTTCTTACACGATCGTATAAAATTCTGGAAGCTAGGCACTCAGGCAAAGAATTTAATAATTTTTCTCTGAAGCAATTAAATGTTAAGTATAAATTCTTATTTTTGTTTTATTCATCTTGTAACAAATCTCATCATCAACAAAATCCCACAAGTATGTAAAGTTTGAAACCAACTTTTTATTGTCTTATTTTAAATATGAAAGGATATTCAAGGATCAATAGAGCAATCAAAAATCGAGATTTAAAAAATGGACTCTAAATCAGGGTTTCTCAAGCATGGTACTATTGACATTTTGGACATGATGCATTGTATGAGACAATAGCACTTTGTCTTAATCGTGATAACCAAAAGTGACTTCAAGCATTGCCATTGTTCTGTGGGGACTGAATCATCTCCAGTTGAGAACCATTGCTCTATAGGAAATAGATTGAGGAAAAGAAGAAAATTTTAGAATAATTATATTTCAGTTAAATATTGCATTCATAATACAAGAAAGATGTAAAATACCAAGTAGGAAATAATAACTGCTAAAGATTATTTCTAAAATTAAATAAAAATATCTGATAGCTTATAAATGTTAAGATTTATCACAGAAATATAAATATATATTTATATTTATATAAATATAAAAGGATAAAATAAGGGAAAATCAATAAATGAGATTTGATGTACAACTAAACATGAGCTCTGTATAAGACAGCAAAGAAAATAAAAACTAATAGACAAGTGTCTTGGCTGCATAAGTTTGGCAAGTACTCAAAGAAGTGAATGACAAAAGATTCAGAGTAGGTTCTAACCTCTTTCCCAAAGGGTTTACGTAGAAATTTATGAAAGTTATATTTGAGTGATGATGGTTTTTCCTGTAGTCATGTATGGATGTGAGAGTTGGACCATAAAGAAAGCTGAGCACTGAAGAATTGATGCTCAATTGCATTTTATAAATTGATGCTCAAAGGGAAGTGGAAAAGTCAAAATATGTAGATAGAAATAAATCTGAATATATTAGGATTGATGATGAATAAAAACAGTAGTTTGCCAGTTAAGATGTAAAAGTCTGCTGCTGTGTCTTATTTTCTAAAGCCATAATTAATATATAAGAAAAGAAAAGGTGACAATAAAAGATAGAGCAAATGTATAAAAATCAAATATCCACAAAGAAAATTATTATTTTAATATAAAAATAGATTGATATCTGATAAAATAAACATAAATATATGAACAAAAGTAATGTAATTTTGATAAGATTTGGAAAAATCCATCATCATATTTCTAAGGCATTATAATGCCTACATTAATATTTGTATATTCAAATAGACAAAATTATAGATATAAAATACATCTACAACTGTATGCAGCAATCAAACTTTAGAGAAAACACATTTTCTTCTTAAAATACACAGATAATATCAATTATAATCATGTACTAGACTTTAAAATAAGTTTAACAACTTTAAGATATGATTGTGAGACTGATCAAATGCTTGAACCATAATGCAATTTAAGTTAGAAATCAATATCAAAATACAAAATGTGAGTGAAAATTTTTAATGCATTTCTAAGTATCTCCAAATGATCTTCCATATAACATAAAAATGGAAGGCAATGAAAACACAATTATATTAATAAAATGAACAAGAATATATTGAAGAATGGATTTCATATTAATATTAGACAGCAATAGAAAGATGAAAATAGTGACATGACTAACTTAAGTCTAAAGCAGAGCACTAAGTAAATCTCAAAGAAGGCAGGAGCTAGTTAGCATGAGAGAATTTAATCAATTAGGGAAAGTAGATAAAATAGAGAAGATTAAAGTTGGCAATAAAGAAAAAAATACTGTCTGAAAACAGTAATATAAGACATGTTTTTCTTGAGGATTAATCAGAAAAAAAGAAACATAGATACACACTAAAATGAAGAGTAAACACTCAAATAACCATTGGTTTGGTTTAGTCACTCAGTCGTGTCTGACTCTTTTGCAACCCCATGGACTGTAGCCTGCCAGGCTCCTCTGTCAGTGGGGTTTTCTAGGCAAGAATACTGGAGTGGGTTGTCATTTCTTTTCATTACACATATTTTATAAAGTGTAATATTCTTGAATCTGTTTCAACAGCTTTTAAATTTATATGTTTTTCATATGAACAAAACCAGAACAAACTCTCAGGTCAAGTACACGCGATTTCATTATCCATCTCTTAAAATTCAGAATGTGGAAAGTCATATACCATCCAAAGTTCTTCCATGGAATTGATGCAATATCTCTGATTTTACCCATCTGTATGTACCAAAGTGTAAAAGCAAGCTATTGTGTAAGAGTTATTGTCCATTTTTCATCACCTTAAAAATCTGAAATCTTTTTCTGTATCTTATATTTGTATTGTGACATACTTGTGTAAGTTTAATTGTAAAACATGCTGAATTGATGCTTGCAATATGATTAGCACTGTAGTGTTAGTTAACACCTACAACATATCATATGCTTAATCTTTCTTTTTTGTGGTAAGGACATTTAAGATGTGGTCTCTTAGCGACTTTAAAATATATAATACAGTATTATTAACTATTATCATTACTCATCTTCTAACTACAATTAGAACTTACTCATCTTCTAACTATAATTTGCACCCTTTGAGCAGTATCTCCCCAGTTCCCCTGCCCAAGAGCCTCTGCTAACAGCCACTCTATTCTCTGTTTCTATGAAATTCTCTTTTGGATTCTACATATAAATGAGATCATATGGTATTTGTCTTTCTCTGGCTAACTTATCTCAGTTAATTTAATGTCTTCAAAGTCTTAGAATGTTTTTCTTCAAGAATTCTACTGCTAATGTTAACCCACAGATACCTGTATAGATCTTTCTACAATAACAAGGCTGACATAAATATTAAGTGGCTTTGAAAACAGTGTATTTTTCACATAAAGAAGAAATGCAATGTAAAAATGTATGCAAATATCAGTGATTATTCATCTGAAAGACCAAAAAGGTCAAGAACTTTGAGGAAAATTTTGTCAATAATAGTGTATATCACATTTCATTGGAAGGCCCAGAGAATGCTGTACTCTCGGTGGATTTCTGTTGAGTCCCTCAACCCTTCTTCCTGGCTTTGATAAGATACATGCTTCTGCTGCCAAATGGGTATTGTTTCACCTGAAAAAGGGACATGTTCCTTGGATTTAAATATATAAATTATAGACCCATTATTATTGTTTTGCTTTTGAAATAAAAGTAGGTTCTAATTTAATTGTACATGACACATCATTTTATTAGGTTGCACAAAAGAAGCATATTCTTTTAATCCTTACAATCAAAACTTGGTGTAAAGCAGAAGTTTCCCTTATCAGCATGTTTGTATTGCTTGTAATTACTGCTAGTTTTCTGTTGGCCTTGTTTGACAATTTTGGTGCCTTGCTTTGAAGAATGAATCAGTAATGAATAAACAAAATAGTAGACGTATAGTGTTTCCAGTAGGATTTCATATGTACATGCATAGAAGTGTGTGAATACTGCTAGACAAATATTCAAAACTCTTCTCAATGCAGCTAAGAGTTGCATACACTGTGTGTCCTGGTGAGGGCAGCAAAACATTCAGCCTTATGTTAAATTCAGGTACTGTTCTATGCAAACTACAAGTTTGTACAAAATCCAGAGTGTAGCTCCTCAGTCCCAAAGAAGGAATTCAAAGATACTATTCTGTTCATCAAATCATTCACTTTATCATCACTTTTTCCTAAATCACAATAGTTATATTCTTAAATAAGTGAATGTGTTCCATTCATTTATTCTTTACCAATACACGTATATCACAGTTACAGACCTTCAGGGATCTTAGGAACCACCTAGAAAATCGCAAAAGGTGTAAATATATCTGTAATTGAGAACAAGGAGAAATGCATACTCTATTCTTAGTTCAGTTCAGTTAAGTTCAGTCACTCAGTTGTGTCTGACTCTTTGGGACCCCATAGGCCGCAGCATGCCAGTCCTCCCTGTCCATCACCAACTCGCAAAGTCCACCCAAACCCATGTCCATTGAGTCAGTGATGCCATCCAACCACCTCATCTTCTGTTGCCTTCTTCTCCTCCTGCCCTCAATCGTTCCCAGCATCAGGGTCTTTTCAAATGAGTCAGCTCTTGGCATCAGGTGGCCAAAGTATTGGCGTTTCACCTTCAAAATCAGTCCTTCCAATGAACACCCAGGACTTATCTCCTTTAGGATGGACTGGTTGGATTTCCTTGCAATCCAAGGGACTCTCAAGAGTCTTCTCCAACACCACAGTTCAAAAGCATCAATTCTTTGATGCTCAGCTTTCTTCATAGTCCAACTCGCACATCCATACATGACCACTAGAAAAACCATAGCCTTGACTAGATGGACCTTTGTTGGCAAAGTAATGTCTCTTCTTTTTAATATGCTTGTTGGCAAAGTAATGTATTTGCTTTTTAATATGCTGTCTAGGTTGATCATAACTTTCCTTCCAAGGAGTAAGCACCTTTTAATTTCATGGCTCTAATCACCATCTGCAGTGATTTTGGAGCCCAGAAAAATAAAGTCAGCCAATGTTTCCACTGTTCCCCATCTATCTGCCATGAAGTGATGGGACCGGATGCCATGATCTTAGTTTTCTGAATGTTGAGTTTTAAGCCAACTTTTTTACTCTCCTCTTTCACTTTTGTCAAGAGGCTCTTTAGTTCCTCTTCACTTTCTGCCATAAGGGTGGTGTCATCTGCATATCTGAGGTTATCGATATTTCTCCTGGCAATCTTGATTCCAGCTTGTGCTTCTTCCAGCCCAGCGTTTCTCATGATGTACTCTGCATATAAGTTAAATAAGCAGGGTGACAATATACAGCCTTGACGTACTCCTGTTGCTATTTGGAACCAGTCTGTTGTTCCATGTCCAGTTTTAACTGTTCCTTCCTGACCTGCATATAGGTTTCTCAAGAGGCAGGTCAGGTGGTCTGGTGTTCCCATCTCTTTCAGAATTTTCCACAGTTTGTTATGTACATATATACAAACATACATAAATTCAAATAGTTTACAGTTTATAGTGGGAGATAGGACAGGCCTTATAATATAAGCTAGAGTGTGAGAGAAGAATGGAACTATGTCATGTGAATTCTAGTTAGTTTGCACTTACATTTATTGGAGAGTATTCATTAAAAATTACTCATTAAAAATTCCATGGACTGCAAGGAGATCAAACCAGTCAATCCTAGAGGAAATCAATTTTGAATATTCACTGGAAGGACTGATGGTGAAGCTGAAGCTCCAATACTTTGGCCGCCTGATGTGAAGACGCAACTCTTGGAAAAGTTGGGAAAGATTGGGAAAGATGCTGGGAAAGAGTGAGGGCAGGAGGAGAAGGAGATGACAGAAGACAAGATGGTTGGATGGCATAACCAACTCAATGGACTGAGTTTGAGCAAGCTCTGGGAGTTGGTGATGGACAGGGAACCCTGGCATGCTGCAGTCCTTGGGGTCGCTAGAGTCACAAACAACTAAGTAACTGAACGACAAACCATTAAAAAAGGAGTATCTGTTTTACAAGCTTTCCTATGGGTTTCATACTTGGCTTTTACACACCTCTAACATGTCTTATCCTCCATCTTTATTAAAGTATAATCAATATATACGTTTAATGAGTTTGGACATATGAGTACAGTCATGCTATCATCCTGCAAATCAAACAGGGTAATAAACATACCCATCACTGCCAAAAGTTTCCTTGTGTCCCTTTATTTTTTTATTATTAATTTATTTCAAGAGGTAAGAACATTTAACATAAGCTCTATCTTCTTAAATTTTGAAGTACATAATACCTTACTCCTAACTCTAAGCACTGTGTTTTCATCATCATCTCCAGAATTAATTCTTTATGATAAAAAACTCCATTTAAAGAATCTGATGAAACTTCTAGGTGTGCATCTGGGTTTTGACCAGAAATTTCATATAGGTATTCATTTAAAAATATTTTGTGAACAGTGAAAAGAAAGTAAAATAATGGCCGCCAAGAAATCTAAGACACAGTGATTTACAGTTTCCAGAGTCCCTTTGCCTCTACCATCTTTTTAACTCTCAGAGAATAGACTTGAAATAGACAGGATGGAAATTATTGCATAGCTGCTATTTGATATAAATTGTACATCTTTTATTTTTTGAGCTGCAAAATGTAATGATTAACTTTATATTTGAGCATTAATTAGTATCCTATGGGATTTAAACACACTTTGACCTCTTTTGATTGCTTTTGGCATATTTTTACAATGTTTTAGCATCTTGTAACTTTAATTTTCATAGTGTTTTATATTTCACAGCTCAATAGTTGGCTAGTATTGAAAGCTTTTCTGTTCACAGCCTCTTCTAAATTTATTAACATGTGCAGATATTTTGATATATCTCTTATCTCTATAAGAAGAAAAGGAAAAAAAAAAGAAGAAAAGAAATAAGAGTGGTCCATACTTGGCTAATTTTAAAAAGCCTTCTTTTCTTCTTTTTCTTGCTCACTCTCATTTATTAATACCTATGTATGAGTAAACAAATACAAAAAATGACAATAGACCACATGAAAATATTGTTTCACATAAGTAATGAGAAATGTTTCTCTGAAGTATTATTCTAGAAAGCATTGCCATGTATCTTTTTCACCTAGCTTTTGAAATAATTCAAAGTTATCATTGTTCACTGTGCAAACACTTATGAGCATCTTTTAAGCTTCTTGACCTTTTACAGAAAGCAGACTAACATACCATAATGTTACTTGGAAAGAGTTTATGAAGCATATGGTGTCCATTTATCTTTATAGAAAATTAAGGATTCAAACATGGATTAACCCATACAATCAAATAGTTTGTATGTAGATTATTCAGTCTTGGCACTCTATCAAATTCTTTGAATGCAATGTTGCTGTTTCACCAAAAGATAATAATGGGAACTGTTTTTAAAACTCATTCTTCTATTTTCTCTAAGAAGTTATTGTGTCATTCAAAATATTGACTTTTCTCGATTTCTTCTGTATAAAGATCTATGTTGAAAATATTAACTTATATTCAATAATTCTTAAATAAATTGGTTTTCATAAGGAAACAATAGTTACCTCCCCATATTATAAGGTAACCCCCAATATATAATAGTACTTACTACAATATTGCTTACCTCCAGAATTCAGCCACCCACTCATGGATGTTTAAATATGTCCTGTTCCCAGTGGACCTATTAATAAAGTAGACTCTTGACTCATAAAATGTATTTGATTAACAGGACAGCCATAAGATGTGGTGATTAATAACATAAAAGTACGTTTTTAAAATTATGCTCTTCTTACTAGTAGAGAGTGGAAAGAGAAGACATCACAGCAATTCCATAAGTTTGACATCACATGAGTAATTTCACAAAAGTAGAATACACCCCACTCACCTATAAGCTTGCCCTTATAAACTAGCAAAGGTGTTATTACCCATTTATTTCAAATACCATAATGCTCAGGAGCATGTGTCACAAAATTAAAATGACTCTGAAGACCTTACAGTCCTGATGGGACCTGATGATCTTTTCCAATTTGAATTCTCCCTAAAAATATGTCTGTATCTAAAATTTGTTGTTTTATTGTGTATATTTCCCATATAAGCTACCTCAAATCCTTTGTGAAACCAAACATGCTATTAATTAATTGCTTAATTCCGTGCAGCTGCACTGTGCCAGGCCCTCTGCCAGATACTGGAAATACAAAGGAGAACTTGACACAGTCCTTTTTTTCAAGAAGTTGAAAATGTAGCCAAAGTAGCTCCCATTTTCATGGCACTTTGGAATATAGCAAGTTCTTCTAAGTTATCATATTTGATATACACACATGGGAAATTTAAAAAGTGCATTAGAAGTATGTTTACTCTTCCTGGGTAGTGAACTGCAACAATTATTTCGTTCAATAATAGCTCCACTGGGAAGACGTAGCAAATGTGTGAAATCAGATCTGAATAGATGTGTTATCCTGGGAGAATAACTAAAATTTGGGGGAAGCTGCCTTTGGTTCTGTGTTATCTCACTGGATTTTGATCTTCATGAAACAAAATACTTTCATTGTGACCAGAATCTGAAAATCTCACATTTATTTAGATATTGCCAATTGTGTATACTTCTGCATTGCCTCAGTAAAGGCAGTTGACCTGACCTCAAATAGATTAGAATGCCAAGAATCTAGAGGTAACTATTAAAGGTAAAACTTGATACCATATTAACAAAAGCCTCTACCTTGTTTATATGTCTGTGCTTAGACAATTTGTGTAAAGCAAAATAATTAAATAACCATTGACTATATAAGTAGTGATATATTCATATTATAGTTATTCATCTTTATTTTATTACACAGGGTAAGCAACAAGCTAAACTACCACCACGATGATTATTGGTTTTGTGTTTTATTTGGTTGCAATTTGAAAATAGATTTTTAAGTAAGGCTATGTACTTTCTCACTGTTTCTCTCCCATCCTCTTCACCCCGTTAGTGATGGGAAGAGTCCAGCTCTAAGGTAATGGTTTTGGCCAAAAACACAACTCCTGACACTGGGTGATTGAGACTGACGGCAGGGCAGACACGGTGCAGCAAGCCATTGCCAGAGGCATGTGAGCCGGTACTGGTTGTGAAAACCCTCAGATGGAAAAAAAGAAATCTCCTCTTAATGGAGATTGAGAGAGTGCTTCAACGTGTCTTTTGACTGACGTGTTTGCAGATGTTCAAGTACTGTGAGCAGAACTATAATTTATGGAAACATGATTTTGCATCTGGTTGATTTACCTTAGAGACATCCCATTGAAATATGACATTTGATTTTGATTTTTCAAGACCACCTCAGAGACAAACTGTTTTATGTTATCTCCTAACGCTGTTGACATAAATTATGTGCTGGTGGTGACTATTTCAGCAAGCCTTCCTTCAGTAATATCATGAATTGTAAATATGTTACTAAACTAGTGGTAAACTCTGTGGGAATGGACCACAGCATTTTCAGTGTGGGGTGATATCACCCACAGAAGGAAAAAAAAAATTGGCTTGGAGTGGCATAATATTCGATTTTACAATGGTCTGTAAACCTCCAAAGGGCCGCCGTATATACATGATATACACATGAAATTTTATGGGTGGAAGATTATGGGCAGGGGGAGATGTCAATATAAAAAGCTCTTGACATGGGAAGTGATAAGTAGAAAATTAATAAGTTTGAGAAACAATGGTACAAACCAGTTGTATATGGTTCGAAGACATAAAATTGGTTAACCAAGAAGTAATTGATCAAGCAAAAGTCAAAACTTAGCTAAACGAGTAAAATTTCAAATGAAATAGCAGTAATGCTGCAGTAAATAATCACCTTCTAGAGAGTTTCCTATTGGAGTAGGAAATGGTAACGCACTACAGTATTCTTGCCTGGGAAATTCCATGGACAGAGGAGCCTGGTGGGCTAGAGTCCATGGGGTCCCAAAGATTCAGACATGACTGAGCATGCACGCACACACACACATACACTGAGTTTCCTATAGGTGTTCTTATAATGTAAGAGAACTTAAAACAATAACAATTACAAAATTATAAAATTTCAGATATGCTATTATCACTACTTATTTTTAGATTAATTTAAAAGAAGTAGATAAAAAATTAAAAGAGCAAAATGACTGGGTTTTAATGTTTCATTTTTTAATTAATGAATTTACTTCTAATTTCAGAAGTGATAGAATATTTGAGAATAATTAAGAAATATTTTCAAATTAAAATTAGGAAAAAATTGTGGAAGAGTATGTTAAAATAGTACATCTTCTCAAACATAGTACTAAAAGTGAGATGCATTAAAGTATCAGGAAATTTGTATTGTGTTTCTACTTAATTTTTAAATCAAAGTAACAATATTTACAATTTATGGCAGGCAAATGCTTTTCAATGACAAGTATTTTTATTAAGGTTGTATACTAAGATAAAAAATTCAAAAAAGTGAATTGCATAAGCTTTACAAATAGCTGATCACTTCAACTAAATTCAACTAGGTTCAAGTACAACAAAGTCTATTACAATGATATGTTAAAGTGGTTTTAAAAATAGAGGCCTTTTAGAAAGTTATTGTAAAATAAACTTTTGCCAAATTTGCCCCCCTTAATTAAAACCGATTATACAAAAAACTTCATTTAAGAAAAACAGCAAGTTACTGCATGAGTTTAGAATGCAAATCTAGTACCCGTTTAACATATCTGTTGTGAACATAGCTATTAAACTAGTGAATTTTGTTTATTAGATGTTATTCTGAATATTTTCTAGACCAGTCAATGGATTTTTTCTGGGTAACAATTTCAAGCTGTGCCATATTAGAAAAAGGAGGAATACATAAAAATAAGAGGTTAGGCAGATAATACTATAAAGACATAGACAAAAAATATAAATTGTTCACTATCATGTATGTAGAACCTTGTATTCTTAAAAGTAAGTTACTAATTTAATTGAAAAACAAATGAAGATGAAGAATTTGTCACTTACCAAAAAGTCACACAATGAGAGACAATCAAGTTGAGAAGGAAAAACATATTTCAGGAAACATATGCATGTATCCATATGCATATACATCTATTTATATGTGTGTATACCCATGTACAAGTTTACTTGTATATATACGTCTCTGTATATGTGTATGTGTGTATATATATATTGTGGCTCAGCTGGTAAAGAATCTGCCTGCAATGGGGAGACCTGGGTTCGATCCCTGGATTGGGAAGATCTCCTGGAGAAGGGAAAGGCCACCCACTCCAGTATTCTGGCCTGGAGAATTCCATGGACTATACAGTCCATGGGGTCACAAAGAGTCAAACACGGCTGAGTGACTTTCACACTTTCACATTAACTTATGTAAATCAGCTACAAGACATGAGATCACATCCTAGACTTCATGGTAGCTATTAGAAGGAGAAAGACTTTTGATAAAAAGAAAAATTCCAGGAAAAGGATATGTCACAGTGATTTAGATATGAACTTCAGCTTGAAATAATTGGGAGCTCAGATAAGCATTGCACTTTTAATCTAAGTGCACATAGCATACTATATGTTCAAAGAAATAAATGGCCTCTTTGTTGGATTGACCATGTAATTTATTGTATGGATCAACCTTTGAAAGTGAAGTTGTATGCTGTGTATATTCACTACTAGAAAACCCTGCATAAACCAGGACCTTTCTGGGCAAACCAGAATGTTATGTTCACTTCATTCACATTTCAGATCAGTCTGATTTTCTGACTTATTGACATAGAAAAGGGCATTTAGGAGGAGGAAACTGAGTAGCCCCCAAATTCTCTGGAAAGGCCAGAGAATCACACTGGGTGGGTGGACAGAAACATAAGTGGCCCCACTGACAGAACTGGTTGAAGTCTTGCCACATCACATTTTTGCGGAGGATGGTGTTGCCAACATTCTGACCAGTGGTACAAACTTTCACGTCAACCTCACCCTCAGCCGGGGATATCCTGAGAAGACGTTCCCTGCCAGGTTTATACTGCATGTGCCTCCTTCTGCCAGTACTACCACTGCTAGTGGAAATCCTTCCATTTCTCTTCCCACGAGTCACTAGGTCTAATGTCAAAATCCAGGCATGTGAGTCTAACTGGCCAGGCCAAGTCTTAACAGTCTGCTAGATAGAGCCATCATGAGATCTGGGAAAATTGAGAGCTAATATTTTTAACATGTATAATAGTATATATAGCTTATCTCCCAACTAGAGTTAAAAGAAACTGACTAGGGTTATGAAGTAAGATTCCCACACAAACACAGTGTATGGAAATCTATGATTTTTCTGAGTTTGATGCCAAAGTCCTTGATATTTTCAAAGCTCCAGGTAACTGCTCATGTGAGATGATGCTTTTTCATCTAATAATTACCATAAATGTAAGAGCTGCCAGTTCTAACTGATTAGAAAATGACATGTTTTCTGCCTTAACAAGTACTATTTAATCTTTTTCCTTGGGTAATTCAAAGTGCCCAATAGGATTTCCATTTTTCATGATGCTGAAATAAAAATTATACACTAGTACATAGTGCTTATGCCAAAATCTAAAAGAGATGGTGTTGACCTTTTGCATCAGCCGATTAGACATTAGCCATCTACATGTGGTGATTTAATGGCCATCACAAAACCCAATCCACCTCTGTTAAATATATCACTCTACCTGGCCTACAATAGTGCATGTGATAAGGAGATTTATTCCTCCTGATCAAGACATTGCATATTCAAGAAACAAGAATGAAAATGCAAATGGTGGCATTGGCCATCTTACATTTTTATATTCTGGTATCTTACACAGGATAAATATTATATGACATATGATGTCTCCAGTGTATGAATGTTTGTGTGTGGCTTCTTTGTGCATGTAAAGATAAATAATTGATATTAACATCTATCTTTTTTGAAAACTGTTGAAATAGAATATGGGTACAGTACATTTTTAAATTGTTGCATTATTTTGAAATCTCATGAACACCCCACAAAAGAGTCAAATTTTGGCCTAAAATGAGACCCACAGGAGACATTGTAATGTACATGATAAAGATAATAACGTAACTAGTGAACAGAGATTTTTAAAAGACATATTTTTATCAAAGAAAAAAAGGAAAACAGTTTAGCCTCTTTAAAAATTTGTCACAGCTCCTAAAAGACTGGGCTTCGTAGGTGGCGCTGGTGTTAAAGGATACACCTGCCAATGCAGGAGACACAAAAGTTGCAGGCTAAATTCCTGGGTGGGGAAGATCCCTTGGAAAAGGAAATGGCAAACTCTGCAGTATTCTTGCCTGGAAAATCCCACTTATAGAGGAGCCTGATGGGCTATAGTCCATGGGGCCACAAAGAGTCAGCCATGACTGAGCACACCCAAAACACTAATAGAATAAGAAGTAACATTTTTTATTTTATGCATTTTAAAAGTTTAATCAATAAGCTGAAGAGGTATACTCTCTGGGTTTTAGACTTTCCTATTTTCAGGTCTTTTAGATTCATGACAGTCAATGTGACAATCTATTTTCTCTTGCAAAAGTACCAATTCATCCCTAGCATCATCATTAACATCATTACACATTTGTTGGTTGTCAACCAGGTGCATGGTACTGTACTAACTCTTAAGGGATACACAAAATGTAAGTTAGAAACTCATTTTCTGGAGAAAAAAGGAATTTTATAAATATATGCATGAGAAAATATATCTAGTGCACATAATGCATAGAAAACGTGAAACATTAAAGTCTACCTAAATAATTCATAGATTGTATCTCTTTTCCAAGTTCCTCATTTGTGAATTAATCTGAGCTTTCCGAGCTTTCTGACTCCTATGGTCTGCTCCACTCAATTTATCACTGTTGGATTATGCATTGTTGTTCAGTTGCTAAGTTGTGTTTGACTCTTTTCATACCATATAATATGCCCAGTACTCTGCTAAGTGACATATATATAAAAAGATGAAAAGATTTGACTTCTGCCCTCAAGGATGTTACACTCTGGTGAGAAATCAATGCCACAAAACAAATAATTAAAAAAAAAAACAAAACACAATTTAGTAGCTATTCTATTGGTGGTATTAAGGTGAAAGGGAGTGAGATGCATAAGTGACTTGGTATGCAAAGGACTCACAGAATTGATGTTAAGTAAAAATTATAGTTTAAAAGTTGAACAGGAATGAAGAAGGCACTTGATCTACTCTATAAACAATTAGATATGAAAATGAATTTGTTCAAGTAATAAGGTCAGCATTGGCTTCACTTTAAAAGTCCTGAACTAGTGGGAAATATTTTAAATGATAATAAATAATAGTGGCAGAGGTTTAGGGAAATGGCAAATTTCATCTACTGCTCACGGTGTATAAATTGGCAAAAATTTTTGTGTAGGCAATTTGTCAATTTGATCACCTTTTCCCCAGACTTTGACCTGGCAATCCAACTGCTAGGGATCTGTAATGAGAAGATAAATGATGATGTTTACAATGACTTATGTACAAGGTTGTTCTTTGCAACATTACTTATGAGAGCAAAATCTTTAGAAAGAACTAAATATCCAACAATGTAGAATTATTTCAATGAATTATGTTACATTGTGCAAGCAAATTCAGCCCCTAATATAATATAGTAATGGATGTTTATTAACACTGAACATTTTCAGAAATAAATGTTAAGTGCAAAAAGTATATTACAAAATGTATAGCTGTATGTTCACCACATTAATTTCTGAGTGCTGCAATTCTGTGGTTTTAATTTTGTTGTGTTGTTGCTCTCAACATTTTCCCCAAATCTAAACAAGTAGTATATATTTCTTTATCTTAAAAATTTTAGTACATATGCTGTAGGAAACAAAAACAGAGCTATTTTTTGTAAGTGATGATATGCAAGGTCTTGTAGAATATTTTTTAAAGAATAGAATACTTTCTTAACAGCATGTACTTAATTACCAATTAAAATAATAAACAGTTGTACAACTATATGTCCTTAGTTCAGTATAGTATAGTGTAGCATAGTGCATACATAAGAATAACAAAAAACTTTGGTTGCCTAATTCATGTTAAAATAAAATGAAAGATTTTCTTACTTACAAACGTATTTTTGGTCAGTGTTTTCCCAAGTAGGTCCAAAATATGAGTTGTATGAGACTTTGTGGGAGAACAGTTTCAGTTCCAAGATGGTTGAAATTAAGACATAAACAATATAAATTTAAAGTGGTAGTAAAATGAGAAAATGATGCTTCAGGACATAATGTAAAAATGGGAAAAGTACCTTGATATGTCCTACTGAGTTTATTTGATGATACAGTAGGTACATTTTGAAAATCAACTTACTATGAAAGAAATATTTGTAAAATATTTTATTGTTTTGCCTTTCAGAAGTCATGTAATGTAATAATTATCTTGGCACTCCACTGCTAGAATATTATTTATATGTAAAAAGAAGATGTGGAGAAATAGGGGGAAATCTTACATTCTAAACATATTAGTTTGTAGGGATAATTGATTTATTTCCTTGTCTCATAGTTTTTACGGTTGTTCCCAGAAGCAAGAATTCCAACAACTCCTTTATCTTATGAACCTTAGGAAAGGATAGTATAGATTAAACTCAGAAGTAGTGAGTTCTGTTTACAGTGGCTATTACATTTATTCTTGGCCTTAAGCCCTAGTGAATATGCAAATACATGAACAAATATCCTAAAAACAAATATGAAAAGTGTAAAGAATAATGAGACACTAGACCTTTACTGAAATTATTTTTTAGAGAGTTGGATTGAGAAAAAATGTGCTTCAAGAGACCAAAAATCTGCAAGCTCCCACAATTTAATTTAGTAATAAGGAAACTGACTTGGGAGAGCTGAACTAAAGTAACAGCATTGCATATTTAGAATAGATAGGGATTTAGGATTGAGAGTAAAAATTTGACTCATGAGGGTGTAGCTGTGTTATCTTTGCCAGTGTCAACAGATGTTATTTAATCTTGGTATATAACCCAATATACTTCAGTTTCAGCTTCTACACATAAAATAGGAGAATGATATCTCTATACACCAATAAATTATCAGTGTTTCCCTCTGGAATAAAAAGTAGTATGGATAAGGAAAGATTAAAGATGAACTTCTTATGTATAATTTTCTATTTCTTAAAAATATTACTTTTATAATTAAAAATCAAATGGAATACTTTAAAAAATTATTGTAAGGATTATATAGTGAGGAATAAAAGGATATAAAATTGTTTGCTATAAATTCTGCTTTTTCATCTTAAATATGCAGTGCACATATGGAAATGTCTGGAAATTTGATGTCATTTGTGAAAAAAAGAGATCATTAACAGATAGCCCCTTTCCGTTAATGACTTTGTGATGTTTACATCATATTTGTGTCACTTGAGAGATGAACCTATTTGAGGAAGAATAAGAAAAAGAGAAGAACATTTAATGATGCAATTGAAGGACTTTTGGCCACAGCATAAAAATGAAACTACAGTCCTGAGCAAATATTATCAATTCTCATCATCATCTGGAGTGTCCTTTATCTCTGGCTCCTGAGATCATCTGTTTTAAGAGGCAAAGTAATTGAAGTAGTTCACTTGAACTCAAATAGAAATCGTAGAACCCTTTTACGAAGAGTTCATGCCTAAGAAATGTTCCCCTAAGACATTAGAAATGTTTAGATCACATACACATTCCTTATTTTTTTTTTTTTTTTTTTACCACCCACCAAGAAATGTACTGTTATACTTGAAGAGTTATCCTTCCAGAGAGGTGGGTGTACTTTTCTTGATTGCTTTATTTCTCTGAAATATATTTATTATAAAAATAATTATGAAGACTTTTGTCAATTCATTAACAAGGGTGCATTTTCCATTGATCTATATGCGTGTGACTGCTTTCTGCTTACAAATTTGGTAGTGGATATGTTCATAGAGGTGATAGGTGGCTCAGTGGTAAAGAATCCGCATGCTAATGCAGGAGACACCGGACGGAGACAAGGGTTTGATCCCTGGGTGGGGAAGATCCCTGGCAGAAGAAATGGCAAGTGGTCCATACTGGAGTGGTCCAGTATGACTGCCTGGAAAAATCCTACAGACAGAAGAGCCCGGTGGGTTACAGTCCATGGGGTGACAGAGTCTGAGTCTGACACAACAGAGCATGCACATATTGGGCTGTCCCACACAGGCAGAGGTTAAAAAAAAAAAAAAAGCTATCTGAGGATGGTAGAATTGGACAAAAATTGTGTAACATACTGAAACAGGAAAATCCTGTCCGTAAGTTTTCCAATATGATTGGTGCTTTGAGAGGCAAGAAACAATCAGGAGAGGAAAGAAGCAATCAGGAGAGAAAGATACAGAGTTTAATGGGTGGGGGAGGGGTGGATTCTGAATATCAATTGCTTATTATCCTAACACTGTTCATTTAAATACATCCTTTCAGTTACTTCGCATATTCAACAAGTTGAATAAATAAGTAACCAATTAAGTGTTAAAGTGTGATTTTTAGATGGTTATCATCAATATTTCTCCTCCTAAACAGCCAGCATTTTCCTGTCTCCTTCAGAGTCTTGCCACAGATACTGCAGGACTCTGCCCTCCTCTCTCAGGGTGGTTTCTGGGGCCAAGAGGTTTCAGATCTGAGTCCTCTTACAAAGAAACCAATATCCTCCACCCCATCTGTAGTTCTCAACTGCATAGCATTATTTTTGAGAAAAGGTTTCAAATTGATTAAGCTCTTTTCCCTGTTCCTGCAAGTGATAATAGGTTAAGTTAAATAAGAACAGGATTGTTTTTAGAAGCATAATAGGTTGTCTGAAAACAGGCCTTTCAGTCTCTCCCTCTTTCTCTCTCCTCTGTCTCAAACACACACACACACACACACACCCCACACAGAGCTGAAGCTTCCTCCATGACTCCCCACTGAATTTCACCAGAAGATAACAACACATTTGATTATATGGAAATATTATATATAGATATGATAACTGTCCCTCCCCAATTATCACCTTCTGGTCCTGGTGAAAGAAATCTCCTCTACATTTCCCTGAATTTTCCCAACCTATTCCTCCTCCCCAAGTCTTTCACTCTTTAGCCTTTTCCAAATGCGTGATCCTTGAATATTTGATCTTTTATGCAGCTTATTAGAAACTTGTAACAGCTGTCCAACTTGTGTAAGACCTAATTAAAAGGGAAACTGACATGAACATAGTATCCCTGCTTAGACTAAAGAAAGGACCAAACAACATTTTTTTAAGTCCTGTAAATTCCAAACACTAAAACGATGCACACAATTTTTAGAAGTGTTGATGAGAAAGGTGTTGACTCTGGTAAGTCAGCAAAGTCTCTCTGAAGGCTTTCAGAGAGAAGCTGCATTTTCATATTCTCTCCCCTCCCAGATGGTAGTAGAACTTGGTTTTTATAAGCTCCATCTAAGTTGAAGAACCTATGGATTCCTTCCCTAGGAAAAGCCTGAGTACATTGCTCTGGCAGCACCACTGACCCAGCAAAGAGGAACTGGCCAGTACCTGAATAATGTTTGCACACAGCCTTGGAGACTGGAGATTTCTATCTCCCTCTAGCAGAATGCAACTGGTTATTTACTTGTATGCATTTTAAATTCCTCCAAATGGATGCAGAAACTTTGTGTGTTTGAGAGATTGAGGGAGTGTGTGTGTGTTTGTGATGTGCATGCATCAGTCTGCCAGTGGGTTTTTAAGAGCACTCACGAATCATACTGGGATTTTTCCCTGCCCCCTCCCTTCTTTTCCGGTTCTCAGTGAATGCTTTTGGGTCTGGAATCAAAGATGCAAGCATACATTGTGTTTTCACCCTGCAGACTTAAGTAACATTCAGGAAATATCAGGAAAACCTAACTCTCAAAGACCAAATTGAGTAAAATTCTATAACAAGTTTTAAAAAGTATGTGCCTAAATTACATATCTCACAGCAAAAAAAAAAAAAAAGCATACCCAATTTTATTATGTAAAATATATATGATGTGAATGTATGTTCCAAATAGCCACTTTCAATATGCTAAAAGGAAAAAAAGGGGGGGGGGGTCTCAAAGACATCAAATAGCATAAAACATTGTACTGCAGAGACGGAAGAAATGCATTTAAAGAACCGATGAAAATGGCGTGCGGTATAATTACCTCAAATTGCTGTTCGCTTGACATCCTGACACTAATTTTATTCAAGCCATCGGGAAATAAATGTTTTAAAAGCACTCTTTTCAAACGCCGGAGCTAGTGGGGGCTGTGAGTTCATTAAGGAAAGGAAAGGGTAAAGTTTTCAGTACGGAAAACGAATTAAATAACCCTTTTAAAATCAGCATCTATGTGAATCGCCAGCCTTTAATGCCCACATTTTTAACGCTTGCCCTGTACGTGGATTGATTTTTTTTTTTTCCTTCAGCATTCCCTCACCAGATGGATTTTTGCTACTGCAGATCAGCAGAGGGTGTCAGATCTTTGAGTGCACCAGGCTGGAACGAACAGAGCTTCTTAGCAACTCTCTTCTCCCCCCTCCCCATTCTCGCGTTCTCTCCCTCCCTCAGACAGCTCCCCACTAACCACCCGCCCTCCGCCCCCTCCGCGTAATTCCGAAAGAGCAGAAGAAAGAGAAGGAGAACAAGAAAAGAAGAGCTAGTAACCGAGAGAGAGCCTGAGTCCAGGAAAAAAAAAAAAAAAAAAGGCTGAAGAGGACCGAAGGGGAGGAAAGGGAAAGGATGGACAGCCACAAAACGCAGCGATTGCGGAAATTTTCCAGCGCCATTGGTTCGGCAGCGTGAGTCCTTTGGTCCGGAGTGATTTCAGCACCGGGGGGACTGGACAGCACCTCGGGGGGACTCCTGGGCAACCCGCAGCCACGGCAGGAACTCCATCAAGCAGCCTCAACAACAGAAGCCACTGAAATCCCTGCTTTGTATCAGAGAGGCAAGGTCAGTCCGACGCACAGCCTTGCACAGGCGGTGCGCCTGTACTACGCTGCAGACCCTCTGCTTGTTTCTCTAACATGCACTTGCTTCTAATTACCAGCATTGTTCCCTTTCTGATTAGTGAGGAACTAGGCGAGATTCTGTAAGGGTGTATTTTTAATTTCTGTGTACATATTTAACTTCTTTTTCGTTATCTTTAAAGGGGTGAGGGAGTGGGGTTATTGGTTCTACTTTTTTTTTTCTTTTTTTCTTTTTGCTTGCCTTGCACTACTGTGCCTGGATAGTTTGTAGATATAATTATTGACTGGCGCCTGGGTTGTTGCAGTGCGGGGGGGTTAGGGAGGAAAGAATCCACCCCCACCCCCCCAAACCCTTTTCTTCTCCTTCTCTGGGTTCGGACATTGGAGCACTAAATGAACTTGAATTGTGTCTGTGGCGAGCAGGATGGTCGCTGTTACTTTGTGATGAGATCGGGGATGAATTGCTCGCTTTAAAAATGCTGCTTTGGATTCTGTTGCTGGAGACGTCTCTTTGTTTTGCCGCTGGAAACGTTACAGGGGACGTTTGCAAAGAGAAGATCTGCGCCTGCAATGAGATAGAAGGGGACCTACACGTAGACTGTGAAAAAAAGGGCTTCACAAGTCTGCAGCGTTTCACCGCCCCGACTTCCCAGTTTTACCATCTATTTCTGCATGGCAATTCCCTCACTCGACTTTTCCCTAATGAGTTCGCTAACTTTTATAATGCGGTTAGTTTGCACATGGAAAACAATGGCTTGCATGAAATCGTTCCTGGGGCTTTTCTGGGACTGCAGCTGGTGAAAAGGTTGCACATCAATAACAACAAGATCAAGTCTTTTCGAAAGCAGACTTTTCTGGGGCTGGACGATCTGGAATACCTCCAGGCTGATTTTAATTTATTACGGGATATAGACCCCGGGGCCTTCCAGGACTTGAACAAGCTGGAGGTACTCATTTTAAATGACAATCTCATCAGCACCCTACCTGCCAACGTGTTCCAGTATGTGCCCATCACCCACCTGGACCTCCGGGGAAACAGGCTGAAAACACTGCCCTACGAAGAGGTCTTGGAGCAAATCCCGGGCATTGCTGAGATCCTGCTGGAGGATAACCCGTGGGACTGCACCTGCGATCTGCTCTCCCTGAAAGAATGGCTGGAAAACATTCCCAAAAATGCCCTGATCGGCCGAGTGGTCTGTGAAGCCCCCACCAGACTGCAGGGCAAAGACCTCAATGAAACCACTGAACAAGACTTGTGTCCTTTGAAACACAGAGTGGATTCTAGTCTCCCGGCTCCCCCTGCCCAAGAAGAGACCTTCCCCCCTGGCCCCCTGCCAACTCCCTTCAAGACAAATGGGCAAGAAGATCATGCTACCCCAGGGTCGGCTCCAAACGGAGGTACAAAGATCCCAGGCAACTGGCAGATCAAAATCAGACCCACGGCAGCGATAGGGACCGGCAGCGCCAGAAACAAACCCCCAGCCAACGGCTTGCCCTGCCCTGGGGGCTGCAGCTGCGACCACATCCCGGGCTCGGGTTTAAAGATGAACTGCAACAACCGGAACGTGAGCAGCTTGGCTGATTTGAAGCCCAAGCTCTCCAACGTGCAGGAGCTCTTCCTGCGAGATAACAAGATCCACAGCATCCGAAAATCGCACTTTGTGGATTACAAGAACCTCATTCTGTTGGATCTGGGCAACAACAACATCGCCACGGTAGAGAACAACACTTTTAAGAACCTTTTAGACCTCAGGTGGCTGTATATGGACAGCAACTACCTGGACACGCTGTCCCGGGAGAAATTCGCCGGGCTGCAAAACCTCGAGTACCTGAATGTGGAGTACAACGCGATCCAGCTCATCCTTCCCGGCACCTTCAACGCCATGCCCAAACTAAGGATTCTCATTCTCAACAACAACTTGCTGAGGTCCCTGCCCGTGGACGTGTTTGCTGGGGTCTCGCTGTCTAAACTCAGCCTGCACAACAATTACTTCATGTACCTTCCAGTGGCCGGGGTGCTGGACCAGTTAACGTCCATCATCCAGATAGACCTGCACGGAAACCCCTGGGAGTGCTCATGTACCATTGTGCCTTTCAAGCAATGGGCAGAACGCCTGGGTTCCGAAGTGCTGATGAGCGACCTCAAGTGTGAGACGCCGGTGAACTTCTTTAGGAAGGATTTCATGCTCCTCTCCAATGACGAGATCTGCCCCCAGCTGTACGCGAGAATCTCGCCCACGTTAACTTCCCACAGCAAAAACAGCACTGGGTTGGCGGAGACCGGGACGCACTCCAACTCCTACTTAGACACCAGCAGGGTGTCCATCTCCGTGTTGGTCCCAGGACTGCTGCTGGTGTTTGTCACCTCCGCCTTCACTGTGGTGGGCATGCTCGTGTTTATCCTGAGGAATCGAAAGCGGTCCAAGAGAAGGGACGCCAACTCCTCGGCGTCCGAGATTAATTCCCTGCAGACAGTCTGTGACTCTTCCTACTGGCACAATGGGCCTTACAACGCAGATGGGGCCCACAGAGTGTACGACTGTGGCTCCCACTCGCTCTCAGACTAAGACTCCCAGCCTGGGTAAAGCAGAGGCGAGAGGAGGAGGGGAAGGATGGAGATGCCCCTCCATGGCCCCACTCTGCCAGCATCCCCGGGGTTGGGGTAGGTCGGAGGAGCCCACACCCAAGTCCAGCGCGCCCCGAGGCTTGATGGACAAAAGTAAATAAATAACTCTGGACTCGCTCGACGCAGAGGGTCTGACCCCTTTAGTTCCCTTCGGGAAACAAAGAGCAGACTGTGGTGAGCTGGCGGAGCGCTGCCAAATCGCTCTTTGCTGCAGCCCCTTTTGACAAAGCCCAGCAGGAGCCCTGCTCAGAGCTGAGACGGTGCCCCTCCCCGCGGGGGAGGGGCTGGAGGGGCTGGCTGCCGCGGTCCTATACATATATACATATACCTACATCTATATAGAGAGATAGATTATCTATTTTTCCCCCTGTGGATTAGCCCCGTGAGGAGGTGGGGGCGCGAAGGCTCCCTGTTGGCTACGGAGGGATGGGCGGTTGCACGAAGGCATGAATGTATTGTAAATAAGTAACTTTGACTTCTGACAAAAAGTGCTGCATGGCTCGCATGGAATCCACGCGCTCCAGGGACGCTGCCCTCCCAGCGACTGGGGACCCCGTCACGTTCACAGCACCCACCCTCTTCTTACCTGATAAGTCCCATCATATCAAACTTTCTATAAACAAAAATACAGCATAATCAGAAAGTGCCATTTCGCCATTATTTGTGATCGGTAGGCAGTTCAGAGCGTTACGTTTACTGTGAACAACAACAACAACAAAAAATGTAAAGGTTTTATTTAGGATATTTGCATGGCTAGTCATCAGTCCATTTTATGAGTTAAAAATGTATTTTGTTGAGCAAAGTTTTTATGGGTTGTTTTGGGTTTTCTTTTATTTTGTTGGTGATTTTTCTTTTGGAGGGGGAATATTTTTCTATACATATCCAATAATGCCTTCCATCTGAATGTAAAATAAGTACCCATGATTTCTATTATAGTATCAGTGTAATTATTAAAAAAAAAAAAAGATTTTGAGGCAGTTAAGCATGACCAATTAATGTCACTCTAGTGCTTAGGCTGCGATCCTATGGTAGCAATTCTGTGCTGGTGTAAATCTTACTTATAAAGTAGGAAAAAAGAACCGAGGAAGCACGTGGAACTTACTAATTCTATTCGAGGATTTTATAATGGCATATTTTTTCAGTATTAAAGTGAAAATGTTTTCAACTCTGGGTCCTTACATTTTTCCAGCTTCGTATTTGCAACATGGTAAATTGGATTTGCGGTGGAAGGGATGCGGGAGGGGGATTGTTGGGGGGTGGATCCCTTTAAGAGCTACGTTAAGGCTCTCTCTTTAATCCTCTCAGCTTTTTGCCCTTTAGTAGCTCCCCTCCCCCTCCATCCCCGCCGGGACTTTTCCAGCTTTCCCCCTTGGTTAAGTAAGGTCTTTCCCCGACACGCCCCCTCCCCCTCCCTCTTCCCTCCCTCTTTCTGCGGCAGTGAATCGCTTTATTAATCCTGGAAATCCCTGGCTGCTGCTGCTGCTGCATACACTGCAGATATATTAAGGATGTTAGTAGAGATTTGATTTAATTGACTGTCTAGATCGGTCTCATTAAACAGTGGAGGTTTCATTGGTCAGCACTCTTTGATGAAAGACAGCCCTAATGACTGGCATTTGAGATGCTGCTGGCATTTTGAATTCAACATCTGCTGAAAACGGTAAAACTAATTAGTGCCCACCCACCCTCCCCGCCCCAGCAACTGCATATTGAAATTTGTTAAAGCACTCATCTTTATGGAAATCAATCATTATCCTAAAGAAGTGTTTCTCTGCTATCATTCGGATTTCTGGTTGTGGCCCAGTAATTAACAAGAAAAGCATTGAACTGTTTGAATTTTATGAGCCAGTGTAACTCTGGCCTCAATCATATTCCTCTGGGATTTCTAAGCAGTCTATTTTATCAGCAGTTAGGGGACAAAACAGCAAATAAAACCACAGTGTTGATGGGGTCTGCATTCCACCACATATCCACCCTTGAGAAGTATGTTAAAAGACTGCAGACCACAGATTTTTTTAAAAAACAACAACAAAAAATCACAATTGTAGGATTGTAAATCAGCTAATGAAAGCCCCCAGAGCAGTTGTAAGATTTGCCTTCTAAAACTCATATTCTAAAGAGAAGAAATTTCCCAGAACAGTGGTGTTCTAGAGTATGTATTATTTATTTTAACGCTTTTTAAATAAAATCTTTATTATAAACCATGACTATTCCTAAGGCCATTCATCATTTTCTCTCTTGATTCTTTTGTTTGTGGACTGCATTTCATAGTAGACTGATTCTAACCTACTATTCTTTGACAAATATTATGGGTTCTTATTAATTTATTTAATCATTTTTCATGTCAAGACCTTAATTCTTTTATGGAAAGACAACTGGGTTCCTGGTAGGCAACCAACAGATTTACTCTTGATGAAAAAGTTGGGAGAGGGAATGAGTTATATATTCAAGGATGCTATGACCTTAAAAAGGAAAAGGAAAGATGGCAGATGTTCTATGTTTTTAGTGGAAAGTGACCCTTGAAAGATACCTAGTGAGGCATGATGGTAATTTTTAAACTGATATGTTAGTTTAAGTCAGGAAAATAGAACTTCTGGTAGAAGGTATGTGCTGGGACCTGACCTTTCCTTCATACTAATTAGATGAAACTAAAATATAGGAGGCAAAGTTTAAAGTATTTTTTAAATATTAGCTTCAGTGGTTTTTGAGTGGTCATTGTGTACCAAAAATGTACTAAGTGGTTTACAGAATTGTTTAATTTACCCCTCACAAGCACAGAATGATAAGATGTTGCTATTTTCATTACACCAATGAGAAAATTGAGGTTTGAGGAGAGAAGGCAATAACTCAAATCTCATAAATAATGGGGCTGTATTTAAACCCAATTCTCCTCATACACCAAGAACTCACTCTGTGTATGGAGTAGTCATATACATTTACCTGTTAACTTCTTAAAGAGTGCTATCCTTTTTATAAATACAGTATAAAAATTAAGGACCCTGGGTGTATCTTCTTAATTCATTATGTATTGATGGCCCTTTATATTTTCAGTATGTCTTGCAACAGAAAGCATTGTCCTACATTTGAAGGAGATAAGTTTAGTGTGTTCTCTAAGACTGTGTATGAAGACTTAATGTATAAGAAAAAAGATGAATGTGCTTTATGAATTCATGAATTATATAAATTCAAGTCAAATCTAAATAATGAATATATTGATTCTAAAATATTAGGGCCATCAAATATTATAATACATAACAATATATGTTAAAATCTATGTAGAAAAGATATTCATGATTTCATAGAAAAGAACTTTTATTATTTATTTAGACCATGTTTTATTTAGTTTAATAAAGTATCTCTGTCACAATTATATAAACTAAAATATAGTAAATATACTTTTTAGTTTGCAGGGTATATAATACCATAAAATTTTCATTTAGAAGTACTTAGCTTCTTGTCTTCATTTTAACATAAAATGCTCATATAACTGTAGTTACCATGTGCTTTAGTTAAGATATCTTGTTTCCAGTTAAATCATCCCATAATTCATCAAAGTAAAAGAGATTTTAGTTGGGCCAGATGGAAAAGGAGGAAAGAAGATATCTTGTTCAGTTCCACTGCTTTAAAGAAAGTAGTACCTTCTGTGGCTGCTGGTGTAACTAAGAATATCCTAGAATTTAAGTTGTTGCCATAGAAATTTATTGTTTAACATTTTTTACAAGTTTACTGAGTAGGAAGTTAGAATAGCTGATCTAATATTCTGTTACAGGATTCTTTTTCTTATCTTTGTTTATATTAAATGTAATTGAAACAGTCAGGCATTTTAATATATGTCAAAAGTATATTGGCTATTTCAAGGACAGTTTGTTAATTTGGCTTTTTCCAGGGTTGCAGATAGATATTATTGGCATGTACAGAGAGATGGATGAATTTGCAAGTTTGAATAGGGAAGTATGTGTTTTTAATGTGTTGGTAGAATGTTACATAGAGTGTTTTCTAATTTAACTCTTCTGATAGCTAAATTTTAAATATTAGTCTTTTTTTTAATTTGTATGCTTATTTGACCAAAAAATGGAAATATAAAATGTGCAAAAATTCATTTTTAGCATATGTTCACTTTTGGTTCATCTTCTTTATTATTTCAATCTATTCTAAATGTAACATATTAAATTTTAAAAGATGAGCTGTGTATGATAACAACAGGTATAGTAAGTATAGTAAGTATAGTAAGGCATACTCAGAATTACTAAGATATATGAGTTGTTTAAATTTGGCCCAGAACCATAAAAAAGAAGGCTAAATTAAATAAATTTCATTTAATCTCCTGGCATTGTCTTACAACTCTAAAGTGACCAAAAATATGATTATAAAAAGTGATATACAAGACATGCAGGACTTTCTTGGTGTTGAGAATGTTTCAAAGAAATGCCACTAAATGATTTTCTGAACGCACATGTCACAAACAGAGCCATCCTGAAACCTGAATCAATAGTGACTCTGTTCTGGCCTATCAAAATTTGATTGGGTTTCAGAAAAAATTAAATAGTTAAGATAATAACAGATGAAGTGTTTAAGACTTGTAACTTTATAATTATATGGATCATGAAGGAATCATCTTCATTTATTGAAGCCCAAGATCACCATTTGTCCTCATTTGATTGGCAATGTCCAGTTTATTGGCTTAGACTTCAAATATCTAATTAATCACTCTTCTCATTCCATTTGCTTTCTAAATATAAACTATATTAATACTTCAAAAATAATTATTTTTTCCTATTTAAAAGCTTACAGAGTAATTATCTAATAATTGAAAGAATTTTGAATGAGTTAGAACCTAAATATTAAATTGGCAACAATAATTGGGTACTTGTATGAAAAATATTCTAGAAGCTCTCTTACGGCAGTTCTAACCTCAAGGAGTTCACAACAAGGAGTTCACAAAGATGAGATACATACATCTTTCTAATTGTATAATAGTACATCATCAATAATTTTTAAATGATGTGATGTCACTAGAAAATTTTGTTTTTATCTTTTAAGTAATATAGGATTTTGGCCATTTGGATAATTACAGTTGTCACATAAGTTTTGGAGACAGTAATGGCACCCCACTCCAGTCCTCTTGCCTGGAAAATCCCATGGACGGCGGAGACTTGTGGGCTGCAGTCCATGGGGTCGCTAAGAGTTGGGCAGACTGAGCAACTTCACTTTCACTTTTCACTTTTATGCTTTGGAGAAGGAAATGGCAACCCACTCCAGTGTTCTTGCCTGGAGAATCCCAGGGACGGGGGAGCGTGATGGGCTGCCGTCTATGGGGTCACACAGAGTCGGACACGACTGAAGTGACTTAGCAGGAGCAGCGGCATAAGTTTTATCTCTTGTTCAAAGAGTTGAAAATCTTAAAACAGTGTTTTAAAATGAAAGAGATACTTGCATTACTTTGCTAGGTTTATTTTCATTTATTCTTTTGTAAAATGGGAATAATGTCTGCTATTTTGTAAGTTCGCTAAGACTTTTCTAACTAATCCTTCTAAGAAGAAACCGTCAAACAAGTTTTTATTTTAGCAAATGAATGACAGATGATTTTCAATGTTAGTTACTTGAGAAATCACATATAAATTTAGAAATTTGAATAAAATATTTTATAGTATCATAAGAACTACAGAATAGCTGTTTCTGGGTATTTGATTTGTGTCATTTACAGTATACATAATGTAGATAACAGAAGCTTTAATATATTACATATACTTGAAAATTTTTATAGTAAAGCTAATGTTCCCCTAGCCATTTCTTATTTAGTAAAACCCAACCTTCAGTTATCTAGTAAAGTGTTCCAGATGGACAAGTCCAAGAATTAACAAGCAGAAAGCAATAGGCAAGTTATGCATTTACTAACTTCTATGCATTATTCTCTTTGCCTTGAGCTCCATTTCTTTTCTTGGCAGAAGAATACAGGAAGGAAGCATGTTCAGCTGCAGCATATCAATAGAAAAAATCAATATATAGTGAAAAATGAGAAGTGCCTGAAATGTAGATGGTCAATCAACAGTGCAGAGAAACAAGTTTCTCTGCATCCCAGGAAAGGGGGATGAGTGGAAAGGGTGACTGTTACCATAACAATAATGGCTCTTACCAGATTCTGTGATATTTATTGTAAAATTTTCTTTTTTAAATCAATATCTTTTTAATATTTCCAAAGTGCATATGATACAAAACTGTATGCTCATGATTATGATAGTAATCTGATTTGAATAGTATGTGTAAATATGTAGAACTTTTGGCCACTTCTCCATAAGGTTGCAAGAGTTGGACACAACTTAGTGACTAAACCAACCAACATAAAATAATAACATTACAACATAGCAAGTGAATTTGAAATAATGACATTGCCTATACATTATTGTAAAATTCACATGTGTTACTCTAAGCATTCTTATTTATTAAAATAACCATTTTATATGCTTTAAGTAATCCTATATGACTAAATTACTACTGTTATCTAAAATATTTTGTTGTATAGTATGTGCAATGATATCAAGTAATGATTATTTGCTAATATTTATTTGCTAATTTAGATGGTTTCTGCAGCTAATCTGATAAAGTGACAAATCCAGTTAACTTTGCTAATTGGATACATTTAACACCAGTTTGGATTTCAGTGGCTATATATTTGAGTTTGGCTTTGTCATCACTGAGTTGGAAATTTACGTTATGAACTTTACAAGATTCCTCAATAATGGATCAAAATTGGCTTAACTCGTTATCAGATGAATCTAAAGGGAATGAAATTAGTAAAGCAAAGAGTTTAATTCTATTAATCCCTCTGCTTCCTGAATAACTAAATGTGCTCTGATGTCTCAATACATGCTTTAATGAGGGAACTTAGCTTTATTATTATTATTATTATTACTGGGGATCAGAAAATGTTACATTTTAGATTTTTCAGCTAAACTTTGGACAGCATTTGTTTTTTTCACCAGAATGGTCAGCATTCCAACAATCAGGTTTCATGTTACAGATTGTATTTTCTATAATCAGGCATTAAGAAATGGCAAGCAGAGTATTCTAGGAGAGTATTACAGCCTTATGGTCTAATATTATCAGGAATAAAACGAAGTCAAGAAACTAACACCTGGAAACAGTAATAATCCCAGAAAAAATGAATTACATGGAACATTATGTTACTATTATAACTTTAAATTTATAATACCAAATTAAGAAGAAAGTCAAATCAGAGCCCTTTTTATTTATTTTTTTATTTTTTTTATTTTATTTTTTTTCAGAGCCCTTTTTAAAAGTATTTGCATAAGCATGACATCACTTAGAGCCAGCCTGAAACTATCTGTGCCACAAGCTTTGTACAATGTAGAACTGTTTTTTCAAATCTTCACATGGCTAGCTAACTTGGTGTCTGTTAAATTTCTATCCCTGAAAGCCCAATTTATACACTTGATTAGTAATCAAATTCGTAATTGGAAATAGAATGAGTTTCTAAGTGCATGGTTTTTAATTCATAATATCTTAAACTAGTATGACATATTTTAAGAAGAGATAATTCAGTCCAAAATATTGAGAAATGTTTTGACTACAGCCTTTATAGTAATGCATTCGTAGATACTAGTACAATTGCTGAAAAGTAATAGCTCAATTTTTAAAATACAACTGCTAGTGGCAGCTGTATGTACCATGTAGCGCAGGACACTTCAAGGAGGCAAAACTGCGTGGTGTCAGGCAGATACATCTTAATTATGCCTAATTTAGAAAATTGAAGCATAGAGGAAGAAAAACAACTGAAGATGATGGAAATTTTACCTTGATATTTATTGATTTCCTATGCATGCCAAGCACTTAACTACACAGAAAAGACTAGAATTCTGCTTATCTGAATTTACATTCTATAGGGGATTACAGAAAACCAAAGATAATGGTAAACCATTGACTAATGAAGAGCTATGAATTAAATACAATGAGGGAGAGACTGACTTCTTTTTTTAAGGGAGGTCATGGAAGTTTTCTCTGAGGACATGATGCATGAACTAAGTGGAAAATGTTAACAGAGGATCATTTGAAGGCTGGATAAAGAGAGATCCTGGCAAATAAATCAAGTACAAAATATCCTGCTTTATCAGTGTTCATAGATATTTGAGGACTAGAAAGAAGGCCAGATTGGCTGCCGTCTGGCCATAGGCAGATATGAAGTTGGAGAGACAGAAAGCAGAGAATGCCTTATAAACCACAGCAAGGAGTTTAAATTTTTTTTTTTAAACATTTATTTATTTATTTGGCTGAATCAGGTCTTTGGTGGCATGCGAACTCTTAGGTGCGGCATATGGGATCTAGTTCTCTGATCAGGGATCAAACCCAGGCCCCCTGCATTGGGAACACACAGACTTATCCACTGGACCACCAGGGAAGTATAACATAGAGAGATTTAAGTAGGCAAGTGGTAAGATCCAAGTAGTTTATATAGCCATTTTGGCTTGTTTTGTTGTTCGTTGTTGTTATTCAGTTGCTAAGTTGTGCCTGACTTGTTTTGACCCCTTTGCCTGCAGCACTCCAGGCTTCCCTGTCCTTCATTATCTCCCAGAGTTTGCTCAGATTCATGTCTATTGAGTTGGTGATGCCATCCAACCATCTCATCCTCTGGCTTGCTTAGTGAGAATGAATTATCAGAGGGGAAGGAGAAGTCAAGAAACTGCTGTTGCAGAGCTTGGGAAAGCCATGATGGTGTCTTGGACAGTTGTGGTAGTGGTGGTGGAAAGAAGTGGTGCGTTGTGTGGTATATTTTCATGTCCAGCAGAACTTTGTATCAGAGCAGATGTAGGAGTGCCAAGGAAAATAATATGAGGGTTACAAGGGTATGTGTGTGTATTTTCTTTATCAACAAACTTGATGGTGGTAACTTTTATTGAGAAGGGAAGGCTAGAGGAAGCAGCTGTAGGTTTTAGAGTTCAATTTTGAACATGGTAAGAGTGAGATTCCTAGTTACAGATTCTGAGTAGACTGCTGGACATAGAAATATGGAGTGCAGGGGGAGTTTAAGGAGAAGAAAAAGTCTTGGAATTCATCATTCATCTTTTATCGATGGCTCCATTTGATAGAATTGAAAACTAAACCTATGGTTGTGTTTAACTGGTACATGCTACCTTCAGGGCAGACTTACTTAAAATTGAATGTAAACTTGATTCTAGACATAACTGATGTAGAAAAGTTACAAAACATGTATGATATCTCTCATGTCTGTATATTTCTCCTCAAACCAGAAGACCCTATATAAACCCTAGCAAAATATTCATTTAAAAAATCAATTGAAAATGGAAAAAAAAAAATGGTTCAAACAAGGCTAAACAGCTTATAGTAAAAAGGGACAGTGTGAACTTTAAATTGAAATACTTAAGCTGCTGCTTTAATAAGCATATTTCTGAGTGAGAAGAAAGCAAGCAATTTTATCCATTACCAGAGACAAAAGGCTAAACTTTTTTTTTTCCCCAAGAGGACAAATTTCTGGCAAAGGAAGATTAACTTTAATAATCAATCATAAAATAAGACAGGATCAGGTTCTTCTTATTTGGTAGTTAGTCAAGTGTTGGACTCTGTTTTGAAGACTTTATTTTACTTTGGCTTTCAATTCTGTGGTTTGGTCTGGTTAGCTGTTCAAAACCCTATGTCCCATTTGGTATTTAGTCCAACTTTTGAGTAGATAACACAGTAAAAAATATTTAATGTTTTCCTCATAGAACAGTTTCAGCACACCATCACTGACTGTCTCTAATCCCTGACAATTTAAGTGTAATTGAACTTAATCTTCTGAGTAAATTGTGATTACTTTTCATTTTATTTTAGTCCTGTTGAAATTCAAATAGTCATTTTAGAGCTTGTATAAGGATACTTTTCCCACAAGGCTCTAAGTGGCTTCAGTTCTTTCTGTTTGGTTGGGATGCCATGACAAAATACTCAGCTTATTCTTAATAAGAAAGCTAAAAGCTTTCTCACAAGACAGCCTCACGGTGCTACAGAGTGTGAAGTCTTTGGGATCATATGTGACCCATGGCAAGGAACTTAGTCAGAAGGTCTTGATTCTAGATTATGTTCTCCTCTAACTAGCTTTGTGATGCTAGGCAAATCTCTTAACTCAAAGAAGTCCCAAATTTCATACCTAAAATGAGGCTGTTGGACTACAATCAAGGGGTCAGAAAAAATTTTCTATAATGGGCCATATTTAATAAGTGTTTTATGCTCTATGGGCTAAGATGCAAAATCTAGGTTATTTAGGAAATACTAAGTCCATATGTAAATTAAGTAGATGTGTCTCAAACAAGAGAGAAAACAAATTTCCAAAAATTTATGTTGAAAAAGTTAAAAACTTTATTAACTGAGATTTAAATCTTATATAATTTTTACATGTCATAGAGTATTGTCCTTTGGTTTTTTTCAACCATTTAAAAATGCAACAAAAATTCTTAGCTCACAGGTGGCATAAAAACAGGCCGCAGAACTGATCTGGCCTGTGGAAGGTGGTTTGCCATTCCCAGGACTAGATTAAATTCCTCTAATAAAGCTCAAATAGAAGCTTTATTATAGATTCATTGAAATATACAAAACTGTTTTACATTATACATATTATATAAAATTTTCCAAATTATATGGGATGTATCTAAATTTTTTCCATTCAATATATGGATATTTTATATTATGCCAGGGAATTTTATCATAATATAATTCTAAATGTTTACAAAATAGGCCAGGGGTAAAATAATGATTGAAGAGGTCTAACAATAAATTGGTCATGTTTGATAAGAATTATTGGAGTAGTTTAGAGTCTCATGTCTAGAATCAGACTGTATCAATTCTAATCCTAGCTCTGGCTAGCTGTGTGAACTTGACCAAGTTATTAACCTTATAGCTCCTTGATTCTCTCATTTGTAAAATGCAAACAACAATGATAGCATCTACTTCATAGTAAGTCATTAATATTAAATGCATCAGAGCACTTAAAATGCCTATAAGAGGTTACTACATTATGAACTTTCAGGAGGCTTTTAGCCATTAAGAATAATTCCTCTATTACATAAATATTTTTACATAATTCTCAAAATATTTATATCTGGTAGGTCATTTTTTAAAATTTCTATTTTCCAAATAAAGAATCTGAAGATTAAAAAGCACTTTGACAGAGGCAGAGTCAAAATGCAAAGCCAGATCAGAGGGACTTTAAAACTAATGCATTTTAGCTTCACAACTGGGTACTTGATGGGAGATTATCAGTATTTATCTTCCCCAACTTTCTGTGACATTTTTTGACATCAATTTTGTTGTTTTTCCAGGGATTACAGACATATAATGTTATCTTGTTATGTTTCTCCATTCCTTTCCTATGTTGAAGTAAACACATACTTTAAAAAAAAAAAAATTTAACACAATTAACTTTACCCCCATCTCCCAGCTTGTTCTACTATTGTATAGTACCTGATACTCTGAAATTTAATTTCTGTTCCCTTTGTGCTTCCACTTCATAAACTTCATTTAAATCTCTACATTGTGGCCATTTTTAACTAAGTCACAGATAAAAAAGAAAAGAAAAACCCTCAAGCTAAATAATACTAAGGTGACATGGTGGCTTAACACAATATGTGTTTTTTGGGTTTTTTTTTTTTTGCAAAAGGTGGCGTATTTAAAAAGTCTAATAGCAGCATGATAACAAATAAATGCATTTTTAATGCTAGCATTTCAATAGCGATATTTGGCAGGAAGACTTAGTTTGTCACCTTTATGTATAAATATGATATGCTATGGAGCCAACTGACTTTTTTATTAATGAAGAAATCTGAGAGATTGCTTCTCTATCATTTAAGAAAATGAGAATGGAGAATTTTGCCTTTTTGCTGCTTCCAAGGTGTCCAATAGAACTGGGAAAGGAATTCAGATTGGTGCTATTATAAAACAAATTCTCCACCAAAATCAGTTATAGAACTGAACAGCTATTACATTTGATTTTGAAGATTCTGTATTAATTTGTATACCACAGACCACAGTTCTTTTTGTTTGTCATCATACCTATCTATGAACACATCTATAATATAGTATTATTGCCACTGTGAGCTTGCTAATAATCCACACTGTCATTTGGGAAGGCAATTCATTTTCCCTTCCAGTGCCAAAAGTGAAGCCAGCTAAGATGTCAGAATACATTTGCTTAGGAAAGGAAACATGCTTTCCTCCCAGGGACTACTTCCAGTATAATCTGTGGTAACCCTCCTATTTATAGAACTGTGTGCAATATTCCCACCATCCAATAAACATAAAAAACTACAGCCTCCAAAAATGATTTCTTGATTTTTAAAATTTGGAGAAATGCTGCAATAAATAACCTAAGTCCTAGTCTGTACTACAGGACTTCACTGATTTCAAGAAAGGTTCTGAGTCCTTGTGAGAAATATGTGATATGCAATATTTCCCACACTTATTGACTTCAGAAGCCACTACCCTCTTGTCAGTCACAACACCCCTGGTTTATTTTTCCAGAACACTTATTTAAGACTTGGAGGGCAGAAGAGATAATCACCTGACATAACTTAATTTGGGAGGGGAAAAACAGAACAAAATAAGCTCAGGTCTTAGAAAGCCAAACTCATAGTGTAGTGATCTAAAATAATAGGCTTAGAGCCAATTCTTTCTGAAAGAAAGTAGCAATTCAGAGAGCTAATAATAATAAAAGAAAAAGAGAAGCCATTGCATTTATTTCCTATGGCTTTTAGGCATCTCTGAGTCTAATTGTGTGCCATTTACCATGAAGAGCTTGGCCTTTCTTCAATTATGCCATCTGTTGAAACACAGGATAGATCACTACTTTATGACCTAGTGGTTCAAAATAGCTTGTGTCTCAATAAATATAGAACACTCAAAGGAACAGAATTTCTCTATTACTATAGCTCTGGACAATGCATCCATTTAGCCCCAGTTTCATGGAAATAAGATTAATTGTTCATAGTAGAATTTATTTTAAAACAGTGTATCCTTCAAAAGTTACCCCAATCCCACTTGTCTTTAATGTGTTGTCATATTCATATATGGAATACCCAAGCCTAACAAATAAAATTAATAATAGACTGATGGTCTATGCTGATTAGTATGCAGTTCCTTAAATTTGCAATTGGGTGACTTTCTAACTGAACTTTATAAGCAAGTGTATTTCCTCTAATTTGGTGTGTTAAAATACTGATTGATTTTCCATCTGAACTTATCAGTTAGGACCATACTTAATGAAACAAAAGGTCAATTTGTTTTCATTTGAGCTCATTTGTTGATTCAGTAGGCAAATTCCACTTGACGAAAAAGTCTCCACCGACCTTCTTTTAAAATAATCCATACCTATGTTCACTGTGATAAACAGATATTATTGAACATTTGAAAATCTTCACTCTTTAGATTTTAGATATTATAAATTCTTCCTGAGTAAGGCTCATGTGTTCTGTATGTTTTATCCTCCTTGAGTATTTGAAGAATGATATATAATAAAATATGATGTTACTTGATTGAATGAACACTTATAAAAACACACATCTTTATACTTTAAATATAGCTGTAAAATGGCAAGACAAAATTATTATTTTCAGCATTTTTTCAGGACCCATACATAGTCTTTCCAAATCAATGTTATAAAAATAGCAAAGCATGATACTTGTAAACAAATATTTCCATTCCTAAGTCTATTATAAAGGTGGTTATCTTTCAAAGAGGGCATAGGGATTTAGCTCTCTGATAAACTAATTATAACATATTCAATTTATGAAGTTAGAAATATATTTATATGAAGTTAGATTTACCTAAAAAGCAAACAAGTCTTAGTGCTGTAACTCAGAAAAGAAATATGACAAAAAAATTTTTTTTTTTAGTAAAACCTACTGGAGTCTTTCAGGAAAAATTTTCCCAGCCTTGTGCATGTGCACATATACACATACCCCCCCCCCCACACACACACACTCATGGTTTAAGAATGAAGGTAATAATAGACCATAACCTCTGGGTCACTGATTCAGAAAGAATGGAATGGGAGAGCATCACACTGAAAATCAGTCTATGCTGAAAAACAGGGAAATACTATACTTTTTTTTTTTCTAATTTACAACTCTAGTAGAATAACTAGAATGAAAAGGATGTATTTGCCTAGTTTATGGAAGAAGTAAAGCAGAGTTTTGGTATAGATTTACTAAAGTCACTTGTTAATTTTAGAATTAGTTTAAATGTTTTGCTCTTGTGAAATTTGCCAAATGGGTAACACACAGTGCTGAAATAAGGATCAATATTTAATAAGACTTGAATTTTCTAGGTGGTTTTGAAATTTAATCATTCTTTAAAAATATTGATAAAGGGTTGTTAGCTTCAATTAAGCTCAAGCACATCTTGTCCCAAATTGCTTTAAGCCAGAGATTGTTATATGACATTGATTTTTTCTTCATAATATTTTATAATTCTTATAATCTTTTTGTCTTATAAAAGCAATCACCATTCATTAAGCAATGATTAATTTTCATCTTTTTAAGAAGTTACAAATTTTATTGTTAAAAAAGCCATTTCATTCATTTTTTTTAGGAAATTTTAAGGACATTTATTGTCTTGGTAATTAACCAGCTTGGTAGCTTTGAAATTCACTTCCTAATTTTGGGGTTAAAAAAACTCTAACACCTGTAAAGGTTAGGAAAGAAACACCTATATTATAAGCTTTAATAATATTATACTGAAATTTTAAGTTCCTATGGATTCTACAAGGGATCCTGCTTATGTTTGTTTATATTAGTGGTTTTACAACATTTGATGGGTTCACTGCAGCAACTAAAATTAATTTGTGGTGTATTTTTTATAATCACTGTACAGAGGTTTCTGGACAGAAAAAAGTAAGTTCTGTGATCCTTAGTTTTCTTAAAAATTCAGGCAGATGCATAATAAGCATATATACTATTTTTTGCTAAATTATTTAATTCATGTTTAGAAACATCGAAAATTTATTGCTTTACTGAAAGAGTGCTCCCACCTGATCCATGAATGTTTGGGGAAAAATGAAAAAGAATTCAAGTTTAAGGGAAAAATACACCATACTAGTTGTTCCTGACTGCTCTGCACAAGAGGTGAAGAAATAATCCAAAGTGTGCTGTAGGGATAAAAGGAGTTGAGAGTAACCAAATAATTGCCCTCCATTGTCTTTATGTTGTAAGCACAGCTTGCATCTTTCCACTTCTTTGATGAAATGTAGTTGACATCATTTGAGATAAAATTAAATGTCATTTTGACTCTGGCTGTGTATCATGAGAGCTGCTGCAGAGATAATTTCTTTTTCCATATGTATGTAATGGGGGCATAGCAAAAATGGCAGGAAAACCTAGTCATCTGGGCCTTTTGAATTAAGGAATTCTTGAGACTCTTATCCTACTGATTATGAAGAAAGAAATGAATCTGTGTTGTTTAGATGCAAAAAGACATTTTGTAAACTGGGCTGTTTGATTCTATGCGACTGTAGATGATTATGAATCACATTATTTCAGCAGTCTAGTATTATAGCTTAACTACTTTACCATTAGAGTTTTTCTATATTAATGAAAGTGCAACTCATGGACAAAGGTTATTTGTTCTTTGGATTTAATGTAGGTAGTAAAATGTATGTTTGAGCTGTGCTTCACATATTTAGGATGATTTTGTTTTGGATTATATTTTTGAGTAATGAATTTTCTTGAAGAATATATCATTATTGCTTTTGTGTTTATCTATTATTTGTAATTAACTTGAGCCTTAAAAGATTTTTTCTGAATATGAGTCTACATATTGCACTAAGTAATTTTATAATTAATTACAATTCTTCTTTTAAGTCAACGCTAAAATTAAACTCTATTATTTTGTGTAGACAGGTAAACAGGTTCAATATATCTATCCTTTACCTCATCTTGAAAACCAGCCCATAAAATGAAAAAAATTATTGTTTAAGCAGAGATAGTGCCAAATTGAAGATACTTATTACGGCACTCTAAAAATGTGCCCAGGGTTAAAATTTATCACCCTGAGACATTAGTCAGGAAACCTGCACAGTTAATGGGAACCCTCAGTTTGACTAATTGTTGGCATTAAGAAGGAAATTTCAAGGTCTATTAAGAAAGAAAATGAAAACCCAAGTGCATATGTGGTTTTGGGCATATAGTGGAGTCTGGCAAGGACATGAACAAAAAGTGATGAATAAAAATTATAGAAAAAGTTACAAAGAGGCTTTATGAAAGTCAAGTGCTATAAGAGGAACAGGAAATAGCCAGTGAAGATCTAGATAGCAGCTTGATCTATGGTGAAAGAATGATTTTTTCTCAGAATGACATTATATATAGTAACTGTAGGTATTTGTCACTTAACTCAAGTTGATCATCGAGGAACAAATATGACTGTCTGGTAGATTTTTTAAAATTAGCTGCATATCAAGAACAGAAAAACTGAGCATCTTCCACCTAAGCAGAAAATATTTTTAATAATATCTATTTAATTTTTTATTTCATTAAGGTATTTCTGTACCTTAAAGGTATTATAAGTACTTATTTAGATATAATTATAAAATATTCTATAATATTCATAAACATTTGGGTTAAAAACTGAAACAAACATTTTTCTATGTGATTTTAGTAAATTAGATTAATGAGAAGAATGTCTAGAGTGAAGTATCTGAAATTAGGAATGTAAAAATAGCCATTTCCCTTTTATTAGTTAATCAAAATTTTTGTCAATTCAGAACATGTTTCATTACTAAGCTGAAAACTTACTAGCTTTATATTCAGTATCCCAAAACAAAACATACATGTTATTTGTTAATATAGCGTGTATGGTCATCCAATAGAATTATTGTGTGGCCAATATGTATTATGGTGCTGTACTGACATTCATGGATATTAAGAGATGTTTAATTCCAATTATAAGTAAATAGATACTGCCTTTGGGTAAATAAGCACATCTGTGCTACCACTGTAGATAGACTTTTGTGTTCAAGAAGAAACTCAGATAAAACACTGAACACTCACGTCTTTGTTTAGTATAAAGGATGCTAACTAGCTTCTGTACTGATAGCTTGCCAGATTGAGCCAAGGTCCAGAATTGCTGCCTTACAGCTTTATCTACCTTATCTGTGTTTTATTAAATTGACCTCATGACCTACAAGAATCTCTGCTTTTCCTGAGTGCAGACACAAGACACTTGTGTTAACAAGCATTTATTGAGTGAAAGGCAACCTGCTAGGTGTCGAGTACAATATGATAAATAAGACAGCCCACAGTCTCAAGGAGCTCATGTTTTAAAGACATTTCCTGTCAAAATGTGGGTGAAAACCACCAGATGTGCCTCTTTCAAGTTCAGATTGCTAGGCAGTGTCTTAAACTTACTGATTCAAAATCTTTCTGGTAACCCTCAGTTCAAAAATAACACCCTACATATTTTAAGTCTTTTTATTTAAAATATTGTTGAGTAGTAGATTCTTTAGCAGAAAATTATTTTTAAAACAATGTAGTAATAGATACACTTAGGAAATTCAAGAGGGAAGGGGGACCGGCAACCAACCTCAAGGGGTGGGGAGACCTCTTGTAAGAAGGGACATCTCAGGTTGACCATCACAGGAGGCACCCAGAGCATATGTGCTGTTTGGAATAGGGAGAATTATTGGATCTTTCTAGGCAGCAGCTAATTCATAAACTAAGATAGTAAAGTTAGAAAGAGACTGGTGTCAACAGGGAAATGCAAGGAGTTTGTTTAGGAGGAGAATGAAGTACACATACAAAAAAAGGGTTATCAAAATAATTAGGCACCACATCATCAGGAACTTTATTTATTTATTTTTTTTTATTCTTAAAAAAATTTTAATATATAAATCATTTTGCACAAAAATACATGCCTCTGGTAAAAATCAAACAGTTCAAAAGGATATACAGTATAAAGTAAGTCTCTTTTTTTTTACATCCTTAACCTCAGTCCTACTTTCCAAAGATAAACACTCTTATCAGTTACTATGTATTTTTCCAGAGATAATCCACGTACTTACAAGTATATTATATATATGTATATCAATTTTTATACAAATTGTGGCATACTATACATGCTGTTATGAATTTTGCTTTTTTAATATATTAAAGCTGTTATTTTAACCCCTCTTTTTTTTTTTTTTTAATTTTTTATTAGTTGGAGGCTAATTACTTCACAACATTTCAGTGGGTTTTGTCATACATTGATATGTATACATCAGGAACATATGTATACATCAGGAACATATGATACATCAGGAATTTTAAATGTTGGTTTAGGAAAATTTGATTGTATCCTGTCTTAGTTTTGATGTTGTTGTTGGGTCTCTTAAGTCATGTCCGACTCTTTGTGACCCCATGGACTGCAGCACACCAGGCTGCTTTGTCCTCCGCTACCTCCTGGAGTTTGCTCAAATTCATGTCCATCGAATCGGTGATGCTATCTAACCATCTCATCCTCTGCCACTCTTTGCCTTCAATCCTTCCCAACATCAGAGTATTTGCCATTGAGTCTCCTCTTCGCGTTAGATGGCCAAAGTATTGGAGCTTCAGCAACAGTCATTCCAATGAATATTCAGGGTTGATTTCCTTTGAAATTGATATTCCAAGGCAAATAACATGAATTTTTTAAAAACAAAAATCTAGTCTAGAAAGGGAGATACTGAAAAAAATTTTAAATGAAGCCTGTTCTGTTTTAGTCAGTTGTTGCCATGGGGAAGTGTGGCAGAGAACTGCCAGATTGTCCAGTCTTTCAAAAATAGCCAGAAATCTGGTGTATTCATTAGAATTAGGTTCAGCTGCTAATAACAGGATATCCTAAAATAAGAATGAAATTATTTATTGCTCACAGATAGGTCTGGGAAAATGCAGTCCTAGGTTGGAATGTCAGCTCTGTTCTACCAAAACAATAGGGAACCATATTCCATCTTAGTCACTCCCCCACCGTTCTTGGGCTGTGACCCTTGTTCTTCTGGTTCTACATGTGCAGGCAGCAGAGGAAATGACCAATTTAATGGGAAGAGAACAAACTCATTTAGAAAGTTACTGGAAACTATCATAGGATTCTACTCCATGTCTACATGCCTAGATGCAAGGAAATGGATAAGGAATGGATTTTTTTTTTTTTATTCTGAGTGATCATTATAACTTTTTATTATTATGGAGAAAATCTATTTATCACCATGTTTGATCAATACTAATAGTTGCTCAGTCATGTCCCACTCTTTGCGACCCCATGAATCGCAGCACGCCAGGCCTCCCTATCCATCACAAACTCCCAGAGTTTACTCAAACTCATGTCCATCGAGTCGGTGATGCCATCCAGCCATCTCATCCTTTGTCATCCCCTTCTTCTCCTGCCCCCAATCCCTCCAAGCATCAGGGTCTTTTCCAATGAGTCAACTCTTCACATGAGGTGGCCAAAGTACTGGAGTTTCAGCTTCAGCATTAGTCCTTCCAATGAACACCCAGGACTGATCTCCTTTAGGATGGACTGGTTGGATCTCCTTGCAGTCCAAGGGACTCTCAAGAGTCTTCTCCAACACCACAGTTCAAAAGCATCAATTCTTTGGTGCTCAGCTTTCTTCACAGTCCAACTCTCACATCCATACATGACCACTGGAAAAACCACAGCCTTAATTAGACAGATGTTTGTTGGCAAAGTAATATCTCTGCTTTTTAATATGCTATCTAGGTTGGTCATAACTTTCCTTCCAAGGAGTGAGCGTCTTTTAATTTCATGGCTGCAATCACCATCTGCAGTGATTTTGGAGCCCCCAAAAATAAAGTCTGACACTGTTTCTACTGTTTCCCCATCTATTTCCCATGAAGTGATGGGACCAGATGCCATGATCTTAGTTTTCTGAATGTTGAGCTTTAAGCCAACTTTTTCATCTCCTCTTTCACTTTCATCAGGAGGCTTTTTAGTTCCTCTTCACTTTCTGCCATAGGGTGGTGTCATCTGCATATCTGAGGTTATTGATATTTCTCCTGGCAATAGTACTGGGAAACAAAAATATCTGAGTCATGCATGACCTCTAAGCTACCAGTTTGTTTATGGGAATCTTTGGTTTATGGGATTCTTTGGATATTATCAAGTAGCATAATGAGCTGTTCAATATGTAGAGAAGGGATATATTCATAAGCTACTTTCATGATCAAATTGTCTGGACTTGATGACTAGACTGTTGGGTAAAAATGTGGGAGGGAATTCAATTACTCCCAGGGTTTTGGTTTGATTTATTTGACTAATTAAGATACCACTAATTTGGACAAAAAGTACCAGAAAATCATTGATTTTGGGGAAAAGATGAGTCCATTTTTGCACATGCTAACTAAGAACTCTACATTGCCATACTGCACACATTTTGATATTAAGACCAAAGGTAGGGGAAGAGTTTGAGTAATAGATTTAGGACTTACAGGATATGATAAATGAAAATGTCATTATAGAAGAAGTTATGAAGATAACATGGAAACAAATATAGATTACAAAGGGCTGTCATAATAGTACTGAATACTAGCAAAAAAAAAAAAAAAGCGGCCCTACAAGAGCTCATCAAAGAGATGTAAGGTCAGAATCATCATGAATGTAAATAGGTGAGAACTGAAGAAATTTTGAATGTTTGAACATAGTTTGAATATGGTTCAGCAGATGTGATATAGGTACATCCACAGAATTTGTTAATTAGCAGGATGTCAAGTTCAGTGAAAGGAAGATTTCTTGGGGAGGAAAATAAATGCCAGTGTGTTGATGAATGAATCTGGAGGTGTCAAGGTGGATATAAGTGATTATTATTAAATATTAAAATTTTGTTAAAATTTGATTAAAACGTATTGGAAGCAGCCATGGGTTAAAAGAAGATCAAGGGAAAATTATTTGTTTAGAATGGGATGCATGTGAGCATACTGACTGGATTAGAAAAAGAGACAATATAGAGATTTTTCAAGGTGTCTATGTTGGATGTCTAAATTGGATGATATGACTAATTGACCAGGGTTTGAGGAAGAAGGTGTTTAAGGCATCAGGGCATAGATTGCTTATTAAAGGATGAGAAAATATGGCAATGTGGCTGCATGTACGCTTAATTTTGAGGATAAGAAATTATGAAGGACTATTCCTCACCAATACAATGTTATTAATTAGGTGAACAAAAGTGGAAAGTGCATATGGAAAGAATTCACAGATCAGAGGCTCCAGCTGGGTTAGGAAATACTGATTTTGTAATACTGCCATTTAGCTGAGGAATGCCTGTGTGTGAGTGTGTACATGCGTTTTCATCCATGCTTAGGTAACTGAATAAAAAGACATACATGCTACTGACCCAAATATGTATTTGCTGGACATATTCTGTGGAAGCATAATGATGCAAGTACTTTAAATGAACTCAATAGAAAATTATTCAATGGGAAACAACTAAGTCCAAATTAGATAGAAAAAGACCAATAGTTTTAATAGACAGGAGCAATTTGAAAGGATTAGGACAGTGACAGTCTCTAAGAATTTGAAGAGCAGATTTGGCAGAAATAAGTTTTTGGAAGAAATGAAGTCTATGATCAAAATGAAGGATGCTAAGACTAAGATTTTTGAGTTGGAATACTCCCTGGTAACAGAAGTGACCAGCTGAATTGAAACAAAGGCCAAAGTCTTAAGTATTATATTCTCTAAGAATTTCAAAAGCTATTAGTTGTTGTCGGTGACATATCATTACTTTATAGAAACACATTATGCATATTACAAAGATCAGGTTCAGATTTTGACACACAGGTCTAGGAGTTAAAATGAATCTGTTGTTTCTGTCAATTATTTGATTTGTAACTATCGAAGGATCATCTAGCTTTCCACTGTTTTAAATACTATAATGGTAAAATGGAAATAACAAAGATAATTTACCTTCTATAGTAAGGAGTGAAAAAATTGTTTGAATAGGAATCAGCTGTGGCATTTCATAGAGAATATTATAACCAGAAAGATAAACTGTCTCATTGCAGTTTACTGAATAAACTGCTTTCTGCAGTCACTCTCTTCCATGGGTTAGTGTGCAGACACCCAGGGAGGAGTTGTAGATGTCCCCATTGATTTCACTTAGAGGTCGCAGTGATCTTTCTGAAGTTCCTTATGCACTGGAGAACATTGACTTATAAATAGGACATCACCATAGTCCCTCAACCACAGTTGAAAACGCCACTGAACAAAGTGGGAAACACAAGATTTCTTTATTTTTAAGGAAGAAGTTCTTCAAACAGTAAAAGAAAATAAGTCAATTGCCAGTGTTTCTCAAAATAGTTCTTAAGAGACTTAGTGGGTTGCTTGTACATGTAAACACCTGTGTTCACTTCAAGACAAAGACAAATTTTTTACACTTCCAAGAGAAATGAATATCATAAAAGCAGAATTCATTGCCATACGTAAAATAGATGACCAAGGCAAGTTCCAAGCATGAAGCAGGGCAACCAGAGCCAGTGCTCTGGGACAACCCAGAGGGATAGGGTGGGGAGGGATATGGGAGGGGGTTTCAGGATGGAAGGGACACATGTATACCTGTGGCAATTCATGTTGATGTATGGCAAAATCCATCACAGTCTTGTAAAATAATTATCATTAAAATTAAAACAAATTAATTGAAACATTAAAAATTAATTAAAATGAATTATTTTTTTAAAAAAAGCAGAATTCAGGAATCTCCCTAGATGAAATCATGTGAATGGAAGTAAAGTTCTTATCATAAAGGGGTAATAAAAATTTCTCATTTAATAACCAGCAGTAGGAATTTACTTCTCTCATGAGTTAGTTTTGGTGAAGGTCTGAAAGACTAAAGATGGGATTCATGTTAGGGATTTTAGGTCATGAAGTGAGTTAAAAAGAAAACCACCACCACCACTAAGAAGGCCATGATTAGAAGATATTTTGGAGCCAATCATACGCAGGAATAATAGGCATAATTTTATAGCCAAATGTTTTATAAACATCTCAATGAGCAGAATATGTACAACTATACATTTTACAGACTTTTAGATTTTTCTAAGAAAATATTTTGAACTATAAAAAATATAACAAAAAAGTTTGTTTTCAGGTTTCTCCTCAACAACAATTATTTGTCTAAAGTAACTTGGATTTTTCTTTGAGTTGTTCAGCATTTTGTGCTATGGGTTGTGCTTTGTGGGCCAAAATTTATACCAAGTGGAAATTTGCCTAATAATCATTCTATTGTTTTGCAGGATTCATTTATAATCATAGATTTGGAAGATACCTTAGATCAGTTTAAGTCCATTTTCCCTATCTTTAAATTTTCAATAGAGAGACTGTTTGTAAACCAGCCAAAACATTTGATTCATTCCTGTCTTCCAGTCTGAAATTTTTATTCAAACCTCTTTCTCTGAAATATAGTTGAGAAAGTAATAGGTGTAGAAGGAAAAATGAGGGAGAATGTCTACTCTTTGTTTTCCAAAATGTTATGTACAGTTAAGGCAATTTATTAGTTTAACTAAAAATATTTTGTATGAATTTCATGTATGCCTAATAAGGTTGTGATAGGGCATTCTGATAGAAGAAAAAAGAGAAGACTTTAGTTATGTTTAGTAGGCGTTGAAACTGTAAGGTGTAGGGGGGCGCAATTACTCCTCTCATTGGCAGATGGGAAAAGGGTAGGTGTCTGGAATGGGGTGAATAGGGTTGCACTGGCAGATGGTCATGGTTTACGCTGCTTTTATTCCTATGGTTCACAGACAGCATTCTCACCCTCTGTTTCATGTTCTGCTAAACACAGGAGTCAGTGTTTCTGGTTTGTAACTAGAGAAAATGCATTCTCATTATGTGGCTGGTAAAAAGGTGAGAGGTAAAGAAAATCCCAATCTTCCTGAAGTGACAAAAATGTGTTTCTGAAATATTACAATTCCTATTTGATTTATCCATAGTGATAATTGTTTAATTGACATATTTCAAATGAGTCAAATATGTTAAGGTATTTTTTGGCAGCAGGGAAAACATTAATAATAAGATACAAAGAATTATAAATGTTGATCAGTGACTGTAGGATTACTAGTACAGACTTGGACATACGGTGTTGTTCTGCTATTTTAGTCACTGAGTAGTGTCCGACTCTTTATGACCCCATGGGATGTAGACCTCCAGGCCCCTCTGTCCTTGGGATTTCCCAGGCAAGAATACTGGAGTGGGTTGCCATTTCCTCCTCCAGGGGATCTTTCCAACCCAAGGATCAAACCAGCATCTCCTGCATTGGCAGGCAGATTCTTTACCACTTAGCCACCAGGGAAGTGAGACTTGGATTTAGGTTATATTAAAATCTTTTGCGGAGATTTGTGAGTTGGACCTAAATTACGACCATTTATAAACTTTATTGATTCTTTGCAAAAATGTACTAAACAATATGAATTTATAATCTTAGAAACAGTGTCTATATGCAAGTTAAGTGGTTTTATTCATTCATTTATTTAATAGAAACTGTTTTGAGAATGAGAAGTAACATCATGACACTTTTATTTTCAGGTCCTTGAACCAGTGTTCAAGGACTTTATGGACCTGAAAATAAAATTGTTCTTATTTTCTCTATTATTTATAGCATATAATTTTTATCATCAAGTAAGCTTGATAGACTGAATCTAGCAACAAAAATTTTATTTAACTTATAAGTGTATTTTTCTCAGGTAAACCTATTAACTTTTTAAAATCTGTAATGGGGTTGGAGGTTTTTTCTTATTGGAGAATGCAGAGATGGTGTAATCAGTTTCCAGTTGTCTTTAAGAATTACTTTGGGTCCAACATGTTATATTTTCCTTTATTTGATGGAGAATAACGTATTTCAAGCTCCCTTGATGTTTCCCAGGAAATATACCTTTTAAAACAATGCAAATATTTCTATATTTCAGGGATAAGTATGTTATTTGCAAAAATAGCAGATGTATGAATATCTTGAGATAATGTTTGTGAGTCTAGATTTTACTCTGAAGACAGCCAGGTAACTTTCCCTGTAAGCCTTCCCAAGTAAAATGAGACCAAAGTTAAATATTTGTTCCAAGTTAGCAACCTATTTTGTGGACAGGAGGGTACAGCACTATTGTTTAAGGATGCTCTTCCTGAATGAATGTTAACAAAGTTTCCTTCTTTAAACATCAAAGTGTTTCTCTTCCTGTTTCTCCATGGTCTTTCACACAACAGGGAAATTGCTTCACACAATCAGCAGTAATTAGCTTGGTTGTTCTCATCATAGATTATTTTCCAGTGTTCCAGAATAAAGTTGTATTTGTCCTTTGTGAGTTATCTCATTAAATTTATTAGTGCTCCTATAGTAACAAAATAGAATCAAGTAAGTTTTCAGTGGGTGCTGTGACTGATTTTAAAGATAGTGACATTTTTGACACTTCTCAATGACACATATCATGTGATGACAAAATGTTTTGGCTAGTAAATGTGAATATAATACAACTTACAACTTATTTTTGTTTTTACAATACATATTTCTATTTTCCCTAAATCTGTCAAGCAGAAAATTCAGACACTTCATTTTAATTAATTTGTTAATAAGGTTAAATTAGCACATGCTTTCTTAGAAGTCGACTAATCACAAATTTAGATTTAAAACTAGAATGGCATATGTAGTAACAGTTTGTCATAGTCACAAAAGCTGGATGCCTGGATAAGGTTACTGCAGAGAAGATATAACAGGGTTCATAGTTTGTAAAATAGCCTGACCTACTTTCACGTTTCTTAGAATATGTTAGGTAGAGAGACAGAAGCATTCTGCCATCCAGAGAATTTACCACTAATGTTGGAAAACTTTAGACACATCCCTGTCTGGGGAAAAAAATACATTCCTGATTCTGTACTTTTGAAATTTTGTCTCTTTATCTCAGACATACATGAACAAATGTTTTAAATGCCAAATACACTGTTAGTCATTTTCTAAATAGATGAACACGTGAACAAATGATTGTATGCCAAAGGGAATTGTGAAACTGCTAAAGAAAAACTAGAAACCAAAATGGTTATTCTAAATATCAATATGCCTTACAAAGTACTATCACAGACATGTGCATATATATCATAATAGGTAGTTCTGTTCTCAGAGGCATCTTCCAATTGTCAGAGTCTGTCATTTGCTACACCCAACTAGAAAATAAATACTGTATCCAACAACCTCTTATAATGACAACTGTGTCAGCAATTGAAACCGATAATACAAGTTCAGACAATACAGATTTCTGTAACAATAAAACATATTTCAACATGTTTACATGTAGAATATTGTTAATGCTATTTTTAAAGCATTCTTACAGATTTTATTTTATTTTTGAGAAATAAGAAAAATATATAAATACATATCCTGGAAATATTACTGTTGTAGATAACTGATTTTTTTTTGTTGGGCATTGACTACTACATATTTCTATATATTTATTTTAATTTTTAAAAATATCTAAGCACTTCTTCTTGTGGCCTAGTTACCGAAACGTTTTAAAAGAGAGAAGAGGTTAATTTTATTAGTGTGTATTGGTGTTTGTGAGGATATATTTAGATTTGTTTTAAGTTTAGTTTGAATGAGGTCAAATTATTTTTGTGTGATTTTGGAAACTGTATATAAAATGAATTTAGATTTTATGATTTTGTGAACTGATTAGCATTTCATAATATTACAACTCTAAGTATTTAATTTTAATTACCTCACATTAAAAATAAAACATATCTAGAGAAATAAATAATTATAGTTTCAAATATAAGGACAAATAAGGAATGAATTTTCACACTTCACTAAGATATTTGTTTCAGTAACACTGGTAAGGAGGAAAATACACATACATCAGGTAAAATGTACACTAAAAATTCAGTTGTATGGAATTCAGGGTCTTTGTACTTTACTATGGACAGTAGAGGTATTCGAGTGAATATCCAATTAAGTAAATCAGTCTTGAATATACATCAGGGCATAGTCCAGCTTGGAGAGGGGTATCCCTAAATCCTACCTTCTTACTGACTTAAATTTTCTCATTATTTTTACTTAACTATCACTGTTTCAGTCTTTACCTTCTTCTTCTAAATTATCACAGTTTTTCAGAAATTTAAAAGAAAACAGCTTTTCCTTCTAAAACAGTTTGTTATCTGCTCATATGAGTAAAAATGAAGTGGCATTTATTGGAGGGATGGCTATACAAGGTCTAGGCTTTCCCAATATAAGGGTTGATCTTATTTTTTAAAATTTTTATTGGAGTACAGTTGATTTGAAGTGTTGTGTTAGTTTCTGCTGGACAGCAAAGTGGATCAATTATGTGTATACATACACCCAACTCCTTTTTAGATTCTTTTCCTATATAGGCCATTACAGAGTATTAAGTAGATGTCCTGTGCTAAGCAGTAGGTCCTTATTCATTTACTATTTTGTATATAGTGTTGTGTATTTGTAAATCCCAATCTCCCAATTTATTGTTCCCCTCTAACAGTTGATCTTTAAAGACTGTTTTGAGGTAGATAATATCATTTAGAGAGTGTACTGATTGCAGAGCATAGACATATAATTATGAGAGTAATACTGGAAGGAAATAAAGAGTAAGAGGGGGTCATGAGGCAGGCTTCCCTGGCAGTAGATGGCATCCCAAGTCACAGTGCTTGTGGATATACCTGGGATCAAAGCAAACCAGAAAGGAAGTGAAGGATTAAAATGCATCATATGCTTTGACTGGATTTTAAGATGTGATCATCTTACTGTTTTTATAAGAAGAGTGCATGATCAAATCAAAATTTGTGAAGATTTGTTCTTCCCTAAGAAAAAAAATGCGTATTTCCAGGTAAGAAGATTAAATTCATAGGCCTGCCCTAAAAGTGGCAGTTCAGTATTTTACCACTGTGGTTCAGGATATGTTTTTGACCTTCTATTGTTTATATCAAAAGCCAAGGTACATCCATCCATTTTTAGTGTTTGAACCAAGTGATTCTCAATTTAATATGTACTCTACTTTTGAATCACTAATTCATTAAATGAAAAGTTTTCTTTTGAGACTAGCAATGCATGCCAGTGTTCCTAGTTTGTCCTAGACTGAGGAATTTCCAGGGATGTGGAACAAACTGGGATGGATTTCTCTCCAAAGCACATACAATACACATACTTTAAAAACCACTGATACTAGAATTGATTTTGGAACATGAATCGCTTCTTTACATTTGCTTGACATTGTGGAGAATACAAATATTCAAGAAGTATACTATCTTTTCATTTGACTTACTAAAATGTCAATGAATACTTTTTTCTTTAATCTTTGAGGTGACCTTTCTACCCAGACCTGTCTTCTCATCTGAATACCGACCCCTACCTCTCACTTAGGTTCAGTTCAGTTCAGTTCAGTTCAGTCGCTCAGTCATGTCCGACTATTTGTGACCCCATGAATTGCAGCACGCCAGGCCTCCCTGTCCATCACCAACTCCCGCAGTTTCCTCAAACTCATGTCCATTGAGTCGGTGATGCCATCCAGCCATCTCATCCTCTGTCGGCCCCTTCTCCTCCTGCCCCCAATCCTTCCCAGCATCAGGGTCCTTTCCAATGAGTCAACTCTTCGCATGAGGTGGCCAAATTATTGGAGTTTCAGCTTCAGCATCAGTCCTTCCAATGAACACTCAGGACTGATCTCCTTTATGATGGACTGGTTGCATCTCCTTGCAGTCAAGTACCTTTGTTCTAAAATAACCACTTTAATTCCCATCTCTGTCTTAAAGGGATCTAGTAGTACATGGCCATGTTTTCTTACACCAAAGCCAAAACACATGGTTTAACTCAAGTTGGTACCCTATTGCGTTATATTTGAGATCAGAAACATCTCAAATAAATCTGGATATATGGTTGTGCAGCTAAAAAGAAGTTCAGTTTTAAGATTTGAAGTTATCAAACAGAAATTTGAGTAAAATTAATTGATTTCATAAAGAATATATGCAGTTCACTGTCTTGGTTAGTAAATGTTCTGTGCATATTTCTTCTAACACCTAGGGTAAATGTGATGTGACAACATTATTTAAAGTATTTCTTGAGTTTCCTGTATTCATTCAGTTAATAGAGTTTCATCACCCTTATCCCATGCTTCCCATAAATAGACTAGTTTCATCTGTATAGTAATTCAACACACATCCTCTTACAGATAGACTTTTTCTTTCTTTTTTTTTTTTTTTACTAAATCTCAGTCATAGGGTTTAGTAAGAAATGGCAATAAATACACTAGTTCATAGGTTTATTGAAGCTATAGCTTTCTAAGGCCCTACACTTGTGATATAAAGGAGTGATTTGTTAGTAACAAGCTTTTACATTTATAGACCATATTTCCTTAGCCACTTCTTGGAACTGAATAATTCTAACTTAATTGTCCTCTTTAAATCAGATTTACTATAGTTATTTCCTTTGCAGCATTTCAAGAATAACCATATTATTCTCCAAGGAAGTATCTAATGGAGTATTTTAGCTTAGATCTTTCCTTGAGGCCTCACTTGAAGAGATCATCTGAGAAAATATTAGTCCCTTTTCAAATGTCTTCATCATAGCATTTTGCCCCACACTGAGGGAAGGATGGTACACAGAGGTTGAAGGGAGTCATACCAAATTGTTGATTTCATTTTTATATAGCCAACTTTACATCAAGTGTTTGATGTACATTCAATTTGTAGATATGAAATAAAGATTTTTCTTTTATTACCCTGATTAATTTTCACCAGTGACAGAGTAACTGGATACTAAGAAATATATGGAATGAGGCTAACTATCTCTTAAAGTCTCCCAATGTTCAGTTCTAGAAACCATTATTTAGAAAGATAAATGGTGGTGGTGATGGTTTAGTCACTAAGCCCTATTCGACTCCTGCAGCCCCATGGAGTGTAGCCTGCCAGGCTCTTCTGTCCATGGAATTTTCCAGGCAAGAATAGTGGGGTAGGTTGCCTTTTCCTTCCCCAGGGGTTCTTCCCTACCCAGGGATCGAAATTGCATTGGCAGGCCGGTTCTTTACCAATAGCATCTCTCCCCCCATATCTCACTTCTCATTACTGGAATGATAACTGGGTTTTAGAGGTAATAGGATAAAAGATCTATGTTTTTTGTTTGTTTGTTTTCTCCACTAAAGTTTTATTTTGAAGATTTATTATTTTAATTGTTTCATCTATAGTTTAGATTTTAATTGAGCAGATACAACCTAAATACTGAAAATTATCTTCAGATTAGAAGATATTATCTATGTTTTTTTTGCTGCTTCTCATTATAACCCAATTATTAATTTTTCAAAATATGAGAGACTGTAACCGTTGGGCTATATGTTACTAAAGCACATCCTGATATCCTAGTTACTTAGTTTTGAATTATCAACACACATTCTTTTTTTTTAATTTATTTTTAACTGGAAGATAATTGCTTTACAATGTTGTATTGGTTTCCACTGTACTACAATGAGAATCATCCATAAGTATATACATAGTCCCCACCCCACCCCTCCAGGTTATCACAGAGCTGAGTTCCCTGTGGTATATATAGGGCTGCTGCTCCTACTGCTAAGTCGCTTCGGTAGTGTCTGACTCTGTGCGACCCCATAGACAGCAATCCACCAGGCTCCCCTGTCCCTGGGATTCTCCAGGCAAGAACACTGGAGTGGGTTGCCATTTTCTTCTCCAATGCATGAAAGTGAAAAGTGGAAATGAAGTCGCTCAGTCGCCTCCGACTCTTCGCGACCCCATGGACTGCAGCCCACCAGGCTCCCCTGTCCATGGGATTTTCCAGGCGAGAGTACTGGAGTGGGGTGCCATTGCCTTCTCCAGTGTTATACAGCACATACTCTTAAATTTTATGCCATTATAAATTCACTGACCACATACAGATCTAGACTATGATTTGGTTTTGATCAATGGATAGTTTCTGGTGAATATTTTAGTCAATTGTTTTTTTTTTTTTTCTTTTAAAAACCCAAGTTAAATGTATAATAGCCCTACTAGTTCTCTGCATTTTTAATATGGCAATTTGCTTGCTCAAGAGAAAATTATCATTATTCATAATAATTCTCTGTTACTGTATTTTTATGTATATCTTAACCTGGTTATTGCTACTTAAGAACTTAAATGTAAAATGTATGAAATATCTGAGACTGAGGAGATAATTGATTGTGTAATTTCCCCATATTCTTTTAAAATAGTGCAATTCCTTCTCTTTCTCTCTTGACCTATATCCTTACTACTATACCACTTCATTTCTGTTCCCCTTGGAAACAGAACATCTTACGGGTTTTATTACTTGCTGTCTTCAATTCCTCTTCCTTTATTTTCCCTTCAAACCTCTCCATCAAGCTTTCATCCTTACCACTCTTCTGAAACTGTTATTTCCAAGGTTACTGATGACCATTACACTGTAAATTCTACTTGCCATTTTTCAGTCCTAAAATACTTGAACCATCAGTAACATTTGAAGCAGACTATCATTTCTTCTTTTCTTCAAATGCTTTTTTTCACTTATCTTCCAAGTGAAAGATATCTTCACTAGTATCTTCTAGTTTACTTCCTCCCTCACTGATTACTTTCTATCAATCCCTTTGTTCACTTTTCCTCATCTGCCCAACCTCTTCATCTTTGAGCATCCTCAGGGCTTACTTCTTGCTTCTCATTTCTGCTGTTCTCTTTCCCCACTGCTTTGGTATTCTCATCTGGTCTCGTGAAATTAAATGCCATCTGTGCAGTGATGACTGCTAAATTTATATCTCCAGCCTGGCCCTCTTCCCTGAACACTCGGCTCATACATTTATCTGCAGAGTTGGGTTTCCATTTGGTTGTTTAGTAGGCAGTCCACTGCAACATGTATACAATGGATCTCATGGTACTTCTTTTAAAGTTGTAAAATTTTCTTTCTTTTTTACTGATGTGTAACTGACATGTAACATTGAATTGTGTTAGCTTAGATGTATAGCATGATGATTTGATATATGTATACACTGAGAAATAATTATCACAAAGTTTAGTTAATTTCACATCTATCACCACGCAGTTACTGTTTTTTTTTTTTTTTTTGCAATGAAAACTGTAAGATCTATTCTCTTTGCTACATTTGGATATACTATACAGTGCTAACTATGGCCATCATGTTATATATTATTTCCCCAGGACTTACTGATCTTATAAATGAAAGTTTGTACCTTTAGACCACCTTCACTTACTTTGCCCACCCTTTACACCCTCTGCCTCTGGAAAAATTCCAGTCTGTTCTCTGTCCCTGTGAATTTTGCTTTTATTTCTTTTTAAATTCCAAATATAGGCAGTATTATGCCATTTTTGTCTTTTTCTGTCTGACTGATTATTTCACTTAACATAATTCCTCAAGTTCCATCCATTTTATCACAAATGGCAGGATTTCCTTCCTCTTTTATGGCTAAATAATTAATATAAATAATCATATTTTCTTTGTATTTTCTTCTTTTTTTCTTTGGTATGGTATTTCTCCCTGTTATAACCCAAGTTTTATGAAGGTTTTTTGCTGGTTTTTTTGTTTGTTTATTTGTTTATTTACTTTGTTTGTTAATGCATTTCCACTAGTACTAGGTGGGAAGTAGCCACTGAAAAAATTATTGAATGTATTTATTTTTTATTGCCCTATAATTTCACTGTCTTTAAAGATTTAAGATTTTCTTTGAGACTTAATTTGTCTGTTTAAAAATCTGCATTTATCCAGTTCATTTAAAAAATGTATTTTTTTAAATATATTTTTATGTGCCAAGCATTTTGTCTGTCATGTTGGTTAAAGAAAATAAAACGCAGGATCCTTATTCTAGGAGCTCACTTCTGATTGGAATTCAGTGATATTAATAAACCATCAAATTCACTGTAATGGAAGTTGTAGAGCAGAGAGAAGCCATGCCTAAGATAGCATGACAGTAAGAATGGACAGGAAAGATTTGTGTACCTATTTAAATTCCTTAATGTCCCTCTATCCTAGGTCCTCCCTCTAAAATAAAGATAAAACTTTCCTGTGCTATTATACAGGGAGCAAATCTGGGAATGAATATGGATTGGCTAGCTCTGGTTTGACATAAGGCAGTTGCTGTTGTTCTTGTTTAGTTGCTTAGTCTCGTCTCTTTGTGACCCCATAGACTGTAGCCTGCCAGGCTCTTCTGTCTGTGGGATTTCCCAGGCAAGAGTACTGGAGTGGGTTGCCATTTCCTTCTCCAGGCGATCTTCCTGACCCAGGGATCGAAGTCAGGTCTCCTACATTGTAGGCAAATTCATTACCCTGAAGCATGGGGGAAGACCCCTTGCCATAAGGTAGACACACACTTAAAATTAATCTACTCTCTCTGCTTTATTGGGTTTTACCTTGCAATATAACTTCCCAGCATCCATGTATCAAAAGATAAAATAATAGTTGCATGTAAGTATGAAATTTCAAGGTTGGGCAGTACTATAGATAAACTAGAATCTGGGATGGAAAAAGAGTCATTGAAGCCTTTTGAATTAATTAAAATTACATTCTTACTAGTAGTTTTTAGAATAGATCAGAAATGAGGAAAGAAGGGGTATCAGTTAGGTCATGCTAATACTTCACAAGAATGTTCATACTAATTTTAAGAGGTTAAAAGCACAAGCAAAAAAAAAAAAAAACCCATGAACCTTAGGAAAAGATATTGTGGGTATAGAGTCTACTAGACTTAGAAAATTATTACATATATTAATGAGCTAGAAGAAAAAACCATAAATGACCCCAGGGGTCTTCATCTTGAGCAGAGATACCAACAAAGACAATATTAAAACATTAGCACACTTTGGGGTGAATGGTAAAGAGACAGGATTAATATAATTGTAGATATAATGAATTTGAAATACACAGTAGACGGTTCTTTCATTCAGGCAGAGAAAAAAGTTATAGGCCACACATAGATCTTAAGGGGAGCACTGGAAAATAAAATAGGACAGTTAATATAATAAGTAAGAATTGGCAAGAATAAACATATTTATAGAATTATCAAGGTTATAGGCAGAGTACAAACTGACATAGTAATTTGGCAGAAAAAAAAAAAATAAAAATCAAGAGATTTTTCCAAACAGGATTTTCTCAGAGGTGTGAGGGAATTAGGGAAGGAATGTAGGAAGGAAAAGGAAAGGTGAAATTAAAAATACTATGTATAAGAAGGGACACAAACAAAAAAGGAAAAAATTATCTTGGAATCTTGACTATCTCGTTGATGAAAAATTGTCTTCAAGGAACAGGGGACCAGAGCCAGGAAAAGATTGGGAGCTTAAAAAAGTAGGGATGATTGTGAATTGCTACTAGAGAAGTGATTGACAAGTGTATTGACAGTTTGGAACTGGTCCTGTGAAGCTCCAAATGAGTTATTTACCACACATGTATGGTGGTGTCAATCAGCTGAGCTTGACTGTTTGGAAGCACAAAAACGTTTGATTGGTAGGATTTCCGGAACAAAGGATCCACAAAGAGTGAATTACATGTCAGTCAGGGTAGTGAGGTTATGGGCAAGTGCAAGCCTAGGTATCTGAAGAAGTGGAGAAGAACTTGAGGACTAAAAGAGACCACTGTGGGATGTACTGAAATCACAGCTCATCCTCAGCAAACAAGTGGCCATGGAAATGTCTGTTTTAACCCCTTCCCAGACTTCTGTCTTGGAAGCACTTTACCTCAGAGGAAGGGAGGTATCATTTTAATTCAGAGGGAAGCAGGAGAAACTGGTATCATTCTTATGAACAATTCAGAATTACTTGAGGATAAGGTATATCAAAGGATGGTTACCTATCAAACAACACAGCAGTGTAAAAGTTTGCCTAAAAGTAACAAAAGATAGAGAATTTAAAAATTAGAGGCAGGACTAAACCATTGAAAATGACCAGTTTTAACTTATCATGCATTGACTCTTAATTAACTATGGCTTATAATATCCCACTGATAAATTTTAAAGCAACTAAAATAGTTTACATTGTTATTTGTTTCTTATTAATACTAGAATGTTCTATTTTATTATACATTTAAGTTTACCTTTCTCAATTAATGCTCACATCATTATTTTGATCTTGATTCTACTTCCTACTTTAAAAATCCACTGTATCAATATACACACATGGAAAACATGAAAATAAAAAGGAATAAAAAATTCTTAAGTGTTTAACTAAGAGTACTTTCTATATTTCCCAAAAATCTTTGTATAGCTAGTTTGCATTTTTAAAGTGTGGTTGTAATCATACTACATGACATTTAGAAGGCTAAATATATTTTTATTTGCCTATTTTTATCTGTATATTATTTATAATTATACAATTTTCAAAATTGCATTTTTTATTATTACATAATAATAAATCTAGTGAATATATTGACTTATTTTTTCACTTTCATTTGTAATTTGGGGACTCTCAATTCATTTTTAAAATTTATTTATTTTTAATTGAAAAATAATTGCTTTAAAATACTGTGTTGATTTCTGCCATACATCAACATGAATCAGCCGTAGGTATACATATGGCTACTTAATTCTTACAGAAGCTGAAGAGTTACCAGAAGAGATATTTTAGCAGCACGCTATTCCAGTTGCTACAGACCCTGACTTTACTTAGTATCCCAGGATAACACACTTCTATTATGTCATCACCCCAAATTCGTTGCTGACAACAATGCAGATATGTGGAGTGGAAAACATATGAATATGTAAATGCATGATTTATGTGATTCCTGCCATCATTATTAATATAGGCATATTGTTTTTATTACATTTCTGGTTGCTTATGACTGTCAGTGAATATCATCTTGTAATCCAGAGTTTCAGTTATTGTCAGTGAGTGCTTTGACCTACAGTCTAAGAAGTAGAGTTCATTGGTCAGAAGGATTTAAAATTTTAAATTAATATATGACCTATTCAGCATGAGACAAACCTGAATTTTGGACTCTTGGGGGACAAACAAGTTAGCTTTTCTCAAATGACTCTTCTATTTTCTAGACAAAGAAGTTGAACAAACAAAATGGATATTCATTTAAAAAAATAATTAGTATAATTGCTTTACAATGTTGTAATTAGTTTCCACTGTGTAGCAAAGTAAATCAGCTATGTGTTTACATATATCCCCTCTTTCTCGGATTTCCTTCCCATTTAGGTCAGCACAGAGCACTGAGTAGACTTCCTTATGCTCTCCAGGAGGTTCTCATCAGTTGTCCATTTTACACATAGTATCAATAGTGTATGTATATCAATCCCAGCTTCCCAATTCATCCCTTCACCCTCTTTCCCTCTTGGTATCCATACATATGTTCTGTATGTCTGTGTCTCTCTGCTTTGTATATAAGATTGTCTATACAAATTTTATCAGATTCCACATATATGTTACTATATGGTATTTGCTTTTCTCTTTCTGACTTACTCAGTATGACAGTCTCTAGGTCTATTCATGTCTCCACAAATGACCCAATTTTGTTCCCTTTTATGGCAAAGCAGTGTTCCATTTTATATGTGTATCATGTATTCTTTATCCATTTCTCTGTTGATGGACATTTAGCTTGTTTCTACGTCCTGGCTATTTTAAATAGTGCTGCAATGAACATTGGCATGCATGAGTCTTTTTGAACTATGACTTTCTCTGGGTATAAACCTAGTAGTGGGATTGCTGGGTCATGTGGTTGTTTTCTAAGGCATCTCCATACTCTTATCTGTAGTGACTACATCAGTTTACATTCCCACCAAGAGTGCAAGAGGGTTCCCTTTTCGCTACACTCCCTCCAGCATGTTTTGTTTGTAGATTCTTGTGATAATGGTCTTTCTGACTGGTGTGAGGTGATGTCTCATTTTAGTTTTCATTTGCATTTCTCTAATAATTAATGATGTTGAGCATCTTTTCATGTGTTTGTTGGTCATCTGTATAACTCCTTTGGAGAAATATCTTCTTAGGTCTTCTGCCCATTCTCTGGTTAGATATCTTTTTTGTCTTTTTCTTTTTTTTTTGATATTGACCTACATGAGCTATTTGTATATTTCTGAGAGTAAACCTTTGTAAGTTGCATCATTATAAGTATTTTCTCCCATTCTTATATTCAGAAAATGTATTTTATTCAGATTTGTCTCTAACAAAATACATCAAGTAGAACTGGTAGTAAGAAGAGCTAAAAACATTAAGATCATTAACAATTCAACAAACAAGGAGGATAAATAATAACTTCTTTGCTTGCATGACATAAGTTAAGCATGCTTCCCAAGCAGAGTCCACATGGTCATGAATTCTTCAGCAGGCTTCATTGATGTCAGTCAGTCAATAAGCATTTCCTGAAGATGTCTTTGGGATGTGATACATTGCAAGAAATCCATACATGTTCTCCTCATCAGTTAATTTCAGTTCAACTGCTCAGTTGTGCCTGACTCTTAGCGCCCCATGGACTGCAGTATGCCAAGCCTCCCTGTCCATCACCAGCTCCTGGAGTTTACTCAAACTCATGTCCATTGAGTCGGTGATGCCATCCAGCCATCTCATCCTCTGTTGTCCCCTTCTTCTCCTGCCTTCAATCTATCCCAGCATCAGAGTCTTTTCAAATGAGTCAGTTCTTCACATCAAGTGGCCAAAGTATTGGAGTTTCAGCTTCAGCATCACTCCTTCCAATGAATATTCAGGACTGATTTCCTTTAGGATGAACTGGTTGGATCTCTTGCAGTCCAGGGGACTCTAAGATTAGTCTTCTCCAACACCACAGTTCAAAAGCATCAATTTCCCAGCACTCAACCTTATTTATAGTCCAAATCTCACATCCATACATGACCACTGGAAAAACCAGAGCCTTGCCTAGTTGGACCTTTGTTGGCAAAGTAATGTCTCTGCTTTCTAATATGCTGTCTAGGTTGGTTATAACTTTTCTTCCAAGGAATAAGCATCCTTTAATTTCATGGCTGCAGTCATCAACTGCAGTGATTTTGGAGTCCAAAAAGAAAAAGTCTGTCACTGTTTCCACCTTTTCCCCATCTATTTGCCATGAAGTGGTGGGACCAGATGCCATGATCTTAGTTTTCTGAATGTTGAGTTTTAAGCCAACTTTTTCTACACTCCTCTTTCACTTTCATCAAGAGGCTCTTTAGTTCTTCTTCACTTTCTGCCATAAGGGTGGTGTCATCTGCATACCTGAGGTTATTCATATTTCTCCTGGCAATCTTGATTCCAGCCTGTGCTTCCTCCAGCCCAGTGTTTCTCATGATGTACCCTGCATATAAGTTAAATAAGCAGAGTGACAATACACAGCCTTGACATACTCCTTTTCCTATTTGGAACAAGTCTGTTGTTCCATGTCCAGTTCTAACTGTTGCTTCCTGACCTGCATACAGGTTTCTCAAAAGGCAGGTCAGGTGGTCTGGTATTCCCATCTCTTTCAAAATTTTCCACAGTTTGTTGTGATCCACACAGTCAAAGGCTTTGGCATAGTCAATAAATCAGAAATAGATATTCTTATGGAATTCTTTTGCCTTTTTTAGGGCTTTCCTGGTAGCTCAGACGGTAAAGCATCTGCCTGCAATGCGGGAGACCTGGGTTCAATCCCTGGGTCGAGAAGATCCTCTGGAGAAGGAAATGGCAACCCACTCCAGTACTCTTGCCTGGAAAATCCCATGGATGGAGGAGCCTGGTAGGCTACAGTCCATAGGGTCACAAAGAGTTGGACACGACTGAGCAACTTCACTGGCACTGGCAATTTTGCTTATTTGATGATCCACAAATAATTTAGTAAGAAATGCAAAATCATAACTATTGAGTTGGCCAGAAAGTATGTTTGAGCTTTTCCATAATATCTTATGAACTCTTATTTTAAAACCCAAATGAACTTTCTGGCCAACCCAGAAGCTTCACATCCATTTTCTACTCTATAAGAAATAGAAAAAGGAGGGAAAAAGGATCAGTGGATGAGACTATATTAGTTTAAAAATTAGGACAAGTATAATAGACAGTTTTGCAACAGAGCTGCTTTATGACTTTGGTGAGCCCTCAGTATTTGCCTTTGAAGTCCCCCTTCTTCATTCAAAAATATTAAAAAGTATATGTTATATTTGTGTTGGTATAAAGACAAATTCTAAAGATACATATTAAAACATTTTCTTCTACTTAAAAGTTAAAATTATCTTCTGAATTCAAAAGAAATTAAAACAGCTTGTGGGCTGTTAAACTTAGTGTGGGCCCTTGGCCCTGTGCCTAGTAGTTCAATTTTCTCTGGTTTAGAATGTGCCAGAAACAGATTCAGCTTCTTGCCTCTGTATTCAAAACCATTTTAATACTTCTGGATGTTAGGGTTGTGAGCTCTACTGAAGCTGTTAATCTCGATTGTGTGTGCCTATCTACCAGGGCGATTCTGGGCTTTTTGTTGTTGTATTTTTTGTTCTATAATTTTTTTTTTTTTTTTCTGAAAGTGGAGTGATGTAGATGACAAAAAATAGGATGTGGAAGTCAACTGGAGATACAGAGTAGACATAGTTTAAAGCTGTGCATATAAAATAAAACTTGGTAATGATTATTCTTCTCTGTCTTCTTTGTAAGTCACATTTGTTAACTGTTGTCAAAGGGTGTCATACATAGGTATGAGAATCATTTTGCAAGCCCACAAAATATTCTTCATGGACCACCTGAATCTGTTAAACCTGGGACTTACAATATAGTGTTACCTGGTATTTACCATTTACACCAGTTATTTGTAATATAAATATCTACCATCAAATCAGAATTTCTCAGAAGGGAGGCAAGAAGATTCACCTTTAACATCATCTCTAGGTGATTCGTATGGACTTAGTATGTGAGACCCAGATGTCTAATTGTAAAATCTCATTAAAGTCTGAGGTTTTATGATTTTAGAATACATGAAAAATTAAAGAAAAACCTACACGGAGGCAATATGTTAAGGGTGCAGTGATCTAGACTATATTCTTTGACATTGTTTTACCAACTGAGCGCAGAGGGGAAGTGACTTCTTTTGTCCCTCTTCTATTTTTGCCATTGGTTAGGCCATTTCTCCTCAGTCACATATGTAGCCTAATCGGCTGCTGTCAGAGAAGTTTCCTGAGCATGTTAAAGTGTGCACGGGGATGCTTTTTAGTAGATGCCTGTGGAGTTGATGGCTCGCATGCTGCCTTGATCTAGGCCTGTGGGATTCATTCAGTGTTTTTGATGGTGCACTAAATGGCACCTGACTCCTTGTACGAGTTCAGGAGTCTTTCTTGCTGTTTAATTCATCCTCAGGGAGTGACTTTGGAATAGGGAAGACTAGAGTTAATGCTTCTGGTATAGTTACTTTACTTGTGCAAATCGATATATTTTTTTAAAAATACTATTTCCCACATGAGAACAGATATTGAGAAGAGCTGACTGATAGATTTTTATTCTTTACAAAGCAAGCCGACTTTTTTCTGTCTCTGGAGATAGACTTGTTCAGTATTTATTAGCATAATACATGCCTGTAGAAAATTTGGAAACATATAGACAGATAAAAATGATATTAGAAACCTCAACCATCCTACCCCTTAGATCTACTCATTGTTGACACTCCAATACTCTTCTTTCCAAGGGTTCTTGATGCATTTTCATAGTTTAGACACACTGTACTTACTACTCTGATCCTGTCAAAGTAAAATTATTTGAAACTATTTTTATCAGTTACATAATACCCTATCCTATGGATTCATAGTATAATTACACATTACTGTTACAGAGATTCAGGCTCTTTCTAACTCTGCTTCATTGTGGATACATATTTAACTTTATTTCTCGTTATTTGCTGAAGAAAATAAAGTCACTGAAATATGCTTGCTGAAAATAACAGTATTTTTCCAACTACTGATACATTTTGGAAAATCATTTCTCATAAATAGTCTTTGCTTTTTATTGCAGAACTAGCAAACACGAGTCTTGAGAGAAAACACTTATAATATCTCTTGATATTCTGAGATATTTGATGCAATGACTGAAAAAAAATTATATGGTAGTAGAATCTATGGCAACTACTAAATTGATATATTGAAAAGCAAGAGAAATTGTGGTATCAAAAATACTCACTATATTTTTAACATCATGCTATGACTTTGGAAAGTCCTATAATATAGAGAATCATTAGATGACTATTAAGGAGCTGGTGGTAAATATAAATACTGGATGTAGGAGAACTTTACAGAAATAGGAAAGACTTAAACATATAAGGAGGTTACAATTAAGAAATATGTCTGAAAAGAAAGGGGCTCTGTAAATCTCAAGCTAGTAGAAAGATATTTCACATATTTCTGAGTTAGATTCACATATTACTAAGGTAGAGTCCTGGTTTCTTGGTACAGAGAAATAAAGAATCTAGGATAACTATGATTTGAATATAGTATAATCATGAAAAGATTCAAAGATAATACTGACAAAAAATAAAAAGAGTCTACCCACAAACTCACCCACAAAAGGCAAAACAATAGTTGTTTTATTCATGCATTCTAAAACAGATGAAAGAGAGAGAAACTTTTAGGAAGGGAAAGGGTCCCTAAAAAGCAGTCAATAGCTGGAAGTTAGCCATGACTAAGGCTAAGGTTTGGTTTCTGAGAGGCTGGATAAAGGGAATAGATGTACTTTAATATTGCCAGGAAAGACGTAATTATGCAACCCTGCTTTGTATTAAGTGCCAGTCCTTATTTTAGCAGGAGAATGGCTCATTAACTGTACCACCATGGCCCCAGGTAAACCCCTTAGCTTAGTAAACTGGACGGTTTCAGCACAGGCTCCTGGGATCCTTCCTAGTTGAGACCAGCTCACAAATGGACATCTGGATCATCACCAGCTAGGCTGGACTGTCCAGAATGCTTTCTTACTCAGAACCACATACCTCAGCACAGCATATCCTAGACCCAGTCCTTAGCTCAGTCACCATCGACATTGCCTTTTCACAAGAAAACACAAGACAATCATTTTATTTCTAAGAAATAGAATATGAACTTCTCAGATCTCAGTTCTCTGGGGGGAGGAGTGGGAGGTTTAGAATTCCTTAAATCCCAAATGGAAGGAGCTTAGTTAGCATTGTGAAAGTGAAGTAAAAAGTTTACATTTATTTTAAGATTTGATTAGGTAAACATTTGATTTCATAATTGTGCTCTCAATCAGGTTCAAAATCCAATTCATGTTTTTTTGGGGAAAAATATTAGTGTGCAATAAATCATGTGGTTATAAGACAGTCTCAAGATAGATATTCAAGGTAGACATTCAATCAGTATTTTTAAACAGTTCATCATCAGTTCCTAGAAGCAATATTCAACACTCACTGACAAAGTGGAGTCTTGAACAAAGGAGCCTAGGAAGCAACTCTTTCATCTGCATAGAAATGATACTGCAGTGACTCTGTCCTGGGCAGGGCCGGGCTTGGAGATGAATAGGGACATAAGGGCATCAAGGCTATGGAAGCATTCAAAGACTGCAAAATAAACAAAATAAGTGCTGTAAGGAGAAACTGAAGCAGAATGTTAAGTGATTCAGCAGAGTTTTATGGTGCCTGAAAATTCCTAGGGCAGACTCTGGAATCCGACGAAGAATGAAGATGGGATGTTTTTTGTGTAATTTGAAAGGTTACAGCAACAGATTCCACAAGAGTAGTTGCTGTTGGAATCCTGAGAAGCCTCTGGCATGCTGCTTCTGAGTTTTAAAAAAGTTCATTCCATGATATCAAATATACCTCCTTCAACTCAAATAATAGTTTACCAAGTACTCACCAAACTCAGGCATAAGAGACAGGCTTTGCTCAGATGCATCACATAGGGTGAACTAACAAACTAAAAACAAGTACTTCAAATTACAGAGAGAACAAATTGATTTGCAGTGTTACTTTCCTGACCATAAAATGTACTAGCCCATAGAATCATCTCCTAAAGGAAGTGAGTAAGATGCATCTACTGGGCTTCCCAGGTGGCTCAGATGGTAAAGAACATGCCTGCAATGCAGGAGACCCTGGTTCAATTCCTGGGTCAGGAAGATCCGCTGGGTTGGGAAATAGCAACCCACTCCAATATTCTTGCCTGGGAAATCCCACACACAGAGGAGCCTGGCGTGCACAGTCCATGGGGTTGCAGAATCGGACATACCAGCGTGCACAAGCACAAGCAGCATTACTACAATCCCTTAAAATTTGTTGAACAAAACGTGGAAGGACACTTGGGAGGAAATAAGCAGGAATATGAGAGAAAGTTTTCCATCTTCTGTTTCAACTCTGTGTGTGTGTGTTAGTCATTCAGTCGTGTCTGACTCTATGTGACCCCATGGACTGTAGCCTGTCAGGCTTCTCTGTCCATGGAATTCTCCAGGCAAGAATACTGGAGTAAGTTGCCATTCCCTTCTCCACGGGACCTCCCCAACCCGGGGATCGAACCAAGGTCTTGTGCATTGCAGGCAGACTCTTTACCATCTGAGCCACCAGGGAAACTTCTCTATGTTATCTTAATTTCATAGTCCATCCTGCTCTCTTTGTAAGCTTTTTCCACCTCCAACTGAAATATAGATATATGGAAGTACTTTTTTAACATTTGTGTATTACTACATTTTACCTAGTTTTTGAGATAGGACATATGATGTAATAGACTAGAAACCAATATATTTTATTTTTCCTCTTTTATTTTCAGAAGTATACACACAATCATCACACTAATACATTTGATTTTTGTAATAGTCTATTCCTTAAAAATCAGTCATCATCAATAGGCTCATTAGCAAAAAGAGACTGCTAGGGGAATTTTTCTTACACACTGGAAGGAGTAAATCATCCTCTGCTCATACACGTATTTGCTATTCTGATAGTTTTAAACTGGATTTTATATAGTTGCCATAGGCTAGAGTCTCATACTGAATAGTTCAGAGTTCTGATTCCTGTAGAGCTGCACATTAGGATAATCAGACTAGTGTAGCTTGAGAAATTACATGGGGATTGAGATATTTTAAGAATTTTGGCATATAAGATCACTTGGCAATGGTCCACATCAACCAACATATAAGAGATTTGAAAAAACAAATGAGTAACAGTTTGTAATCCTTTAAATGAGATATTCCTGGTAGGCAATCCTCAAGTGAATGGAATTCTTTTCCAGTAATTCAATGAAGACAAAACTATTTTTAAGGTCCCACAGATGAAAAAGATATGCATTGGAGAAATAAAAAATTGAAAACCTCTGCTATTTTTAATTTTGAGTCTTCAAAAAAGTTTATTAAAACCTGTATCTAAGGAACTGTCAAGAATATTTCTATTAATGCTTTACATATTATTTTATACAAAGTGCCATGAAAATTTCTTAACCTTATGACCTATTATCTCTATTCTATAGATGAGGAAGCTGAGACTTAGTAATACTGTGTGTGTGTTAGTCCCTCACTGGTGTCAGACTCTTTGAGACCCCATAGGGGATTGTTGCCCACCAGGCTCTTCTGTCTATGGAATTCTCTAGGCAAGAATGCTGGAGTGATCAGCCATGCCCTTCTGTAGGGGTTCTTCCCAACCCAAGAATTGAACTCAGATCTCCTGCATTGCAGGCGGATTCTTTACAGTGTGAGCTACCAGGGAAGCTCCTGACATTAATATTAGTAATAGTGAAAGTGAAATTCACTCAGTCATGTCCGACTCTTTGCGACCCAATGGACGATATAGTCCATGGAATTCTCAAGGCCAGAATACTTGAGTGGGTAGCCTTTCCCTTCTCCAGGATATCTTCCCAACCCAGGAATCCAACTGGGATCTCCTGCATTGCAGGTGATTTCTTTACCAGTTGAGCTACCAGAGAAGCCCGTATACTTGATTATTAAATGGGAGAGCTAGGATAAGACTCCACACTTGCAGTGTCTTGTCCTCTTGAATACTATAAATATCATTTTGATCTGATTAGATGCACTTTAATTAGTTCACATTGTAGGGGAGCAAAACTAGGCTCTCTAAAATGTCTCTTTAGCATGCAGATTATTTTGAGTGGCAAATAATCAACACATAAAAGGCTCTGGAAAAAACTTTGATCTGTCCTCACCCCACCAATTGCTTGAAGAATTTGAAAAGGAGGGCCTGTTAAAGGAAGGAAGTTCTCACCAGAGATACCTGCAGTGAATATGAGCTTCAGTCATGGGGGAAACTCTAAGACATCAGAGTTCACTCTGTGTTCAGTTGTCTCTTCAGGACCCAGCAAAATTTGTTTACCAAATATTTGTTTTTCCATCTCCATGTCAATTGCTTTCTTCCCCTCTGAAGTCCCAAATTCCTGTTCCCAACATCCTCTTTTGCTTTCCATTGAAGATGGTATTTAAGGTAAAGACTGGCCATTTTCGTGAGTTACTCAATTCTCCTGGGTGTCTTCCATGTATACATGTAATTAAGTTTGATTTTCTCCTGTTACTTGGTCTCATACCAATTTAATTCTCATGCCAGCCAGAAGAACCTGAAAGGGTAGAAGAAATTTTCTTCTTCCCCAACAGTGTGTATGGAAAATCAGAGGACTCTCCAGTACATTTTGAATTTGTACCTATTTTTTAAATACATGCAATTTGGGCCCATTCCTACTGTTCTATTCCAAACATTTACTTTAATCTCATATATATCTTAATTTTAGAAATGGTGAAACAGCTTGAGCTGTCCTCTCTTAGAAATATGTTTACCTCACTACCATCTCAGCAAATTATTTGTAATTTAAGCCTGCTTTCAAATGCTCATGTTTCAAATAGTCCTATTATTAGAAGGAGAATTTATTTAGTCAAAGGGGAGCACATACACATATGAGAAGACGTGTTCTGAAATATTTTTACAGAGATTTATTTTTACAGCACGGTAACAAGAACCTCACCATTTTCTGAATCCAAAATAAGACTTAGGGCTTGAAAATCTTGACATACAATTAAATACAATACCTGAGATTCAGAAAGCTGTTGGCAATCCAAGATATCAGGCGTAGGATAAACACAGTCATTTCATCAGTGTGGTCTTTGCTGACCTAGAATATGCTGCATATTTTTTTGGGGGGGGGAGAGTAATAAATATTCAGCTTTCTGTTTTTCTTTATAGCATATGATCATATGTTCCTTTAAAAACATGAAGTATATTAATTTTTATAAGAGCAAGAATTGAATGTAGAATATGTTATGTTCGACACAGGGAATGTACCTGGTACATAATAGATATTCATTTATAATGATTCAATATGTGAATGATCATACAAATAAAATAATGAATTAATGATTAACTGTCCTAGATCCACATTCTATCTCCTTTGCCTATTTGAACAAGTGACTTCTAGAACACCATCTTAAAATATGTCCCAACTAACAGTGCCCTTGCAAGGATCAAATGACATGGAGAATGCAGAAATCTTTGTAAAACTTTATATACATTTTAGGCTATGTTGAAAATGCACAAAAACCTCTCAGATTATTTCAAATCCACAATTTTAGGTCAAATGCCAACATTATTAGTGATTTTCAGAATACCTTCTTTGAAGGGAATATATGAATATACATTTTGCAATTTAAAAATTTATATATTGTTATATGCATTTATTTGCATTTTTTTCCTTTTAAAAATTCAAAATAGCTTTTCCTTGGAACTATTTACTCCATATTTCCATAGTATAAAATATGTTACTTTATAAAATTCAAATTGATCCATTAGATAAATTGTAAATCCATTAGTTTAATCTACTGCCTCTTTCCTCACAGAATTCAACCACGTAATAGCAATGATTATTTCTACAATCTGGATAAGGAACACAAAGGTTAAATGCAGTATCTATTTCCTAGACCAGGAATATCTGTTAGTACCATGACCTATTTTAATTTTTATAATTATTGTACATATATATTCATTGTATGACCTGTATAATAAAAGGCATTTTATTTTAGGAAATAAAATGAAATTATAATTATAGAAATTATAATATAATGAAATACAATGAAATTATATAATGAAATATAATGAAATTATAATTATAGAAGAAATTAAGCTACAAGGACATTAGAAAATACAGGATGTTTCACATTGTGCTATCAGTATATTTCAGCTAAATTGAGTTTAAAATACTAGAAAAAAAATAGATTTCACTTTCTTTCTTAAACATAGAGAATGATATGAAATATGCAATATATGCAAAATGGATATTGAACAAAATACCTGTTTTATAGAAAATGCATTGCAAGCTTTTTTCAAAGGCTATTTTCTTCTGTAACACTGCCAAGGCCAATGTGATCTTCGTTTGGCTGAAGTATCCCAGTCATCACATTAGGAAAAATGCACAGTTGGATACTTTTTTCAAATTTCAAGAGCTTACCAGAAGTTATATGCTGCACTTCTGCCATTCCATATAAGACAGCTCAAGTTTGCTAAAGGAAAAAGAAAAGTTTCATTTATTTTTTAATGTAGAAAAATTGTTTATGGTGGCAATAAAAGGGAAAAGAAACAAAATTCCACTAAATCTTACAAATTTGACAAATTAGTAAGATTTCTAAAAAATTATTGGCCTATAATTTATTTATAATAGTTAGTTTCAAGTGTATAGCAAAGTTATTCAGTTATACATATACATACATTCATTCTTTTTTAGATTCTCTTCTCATATAGGTTATCACAAAATATTGAGTAGAGTTCCCTGTGTTATACAGTAGAGCCTTGTTGATTATATATCTTATATATAGTTGTGTGTGTGTATATTCATCCCAAGTTCCTGATTTATCCCTTCCCCCTCCATGTTTCCCCTTTGGTAACCATAGATTTGATTTCAATATCTCTAAGTCTGTTCCTGTTTTGTGAATAAGTTCATTTGTATCATTTTTGAAAATTAGATTCCATATCTGAGTGCAACTGTATGCTATTTTTAAGTCTGAAAACATTTTGTCTATTCTTATTATAAATATCTTATTTTGAAGATAATACATTAATAATACTAAGAAATGATGCATCCTAATAAATAGATGACAGTTTATTTGACAAAGGTGTTTTGAACTTCTCTACCACTTCCTCCAAGAGTTCATGGTGGAATTTATTGAAAATTAAATGGCATAAAATTAATTCATTTTGACTCCTATGGAAGAAAGAAGTCAAACAGGATAAATCTTCAAAATGCATATTTGCAGATGATTTTTCTTTAAACATTTTATACTAATTTTTATTAAATTTTGTCCCTGTAATATACAAAAAGAAAAATGAGTATTTGTGGGATTTTTCCAAGCAAGAATCCTGGAATGGCTTGTTATTTCCTTCTCCAGCAATCTTCCCAACCCAGGAATTGAACCTGCAGCTCCTGCTGCATCTCCTGCATTGGCAGGCAGATTCTTTACTGCTGAGTCACCAGGGAAGCCTATATTGAAGTTCATAAAATGCAAATAGTTCTATCACTCAACTATATACCTATTTTTAACCCACTTGTCTCCTTTCTAAAATTTTTGGAGATTGGTATTATAGATAATTATTCCCAGTATGTATATAGAAATCTTCCAAAAACATACCTTAAACTGCAATCTGTCACTAAGTACTGTTCCTCTTCTTCCTCTGTCTCTTCCTCTTCCTCCTTTTTTATTGCTTTTGGGATTGAGCTGACCCTACAGTCAGGTCAGGGGCACATTCTCAGAAAATTGAAAGATTTTTTTTGAGCTATATTATTTATGAAGCTTTATTGTAGGAACTCACTAATACAATAGTGAAGAGAATGTTCAAACTCCTCTGTCTTCAGGAAATTAACTTTCAAGCAAATAAAAAATTAAAAACATAATAATAAATGTAGTTTAACACAACATGATTTCATAGTATTATATGAAGATAGTAAAATGAAATAAGATGGTAGAATGTAATACAGGTGAGGTGGAAGTGTATTCAAGAATGGTGCTATTTCACTGGAAGGCTCAGAGATGTTTCTTGGTGAAAGTGATCTTTAGGCAGAGATCTGAAAGGTGAAAAGGAGACACCATGGCTGACTGTGTGTGAAGAGGATTTTAGACAAGATTCTAAGAAAGGAAAGTGGAAGGAGTGTGTGCAATGAGATGAGGTGGGTAAAAGGCAGGAGCCTATAGACTGTAATGAGCAGTTATACAAGATGAGTTAAAAGTAAGAGAGATTTTCTTATATAAAATGACATTGGCACACACTAAATTCATCATGAGTACATCAAAATATGTCATAAAAACCATATGGAGATGAGCAACTGATATCTGCAGATTCATTTTTATTATTAATCACATGAGAAAAAAGAGGAAGATGTGACCTCTTCCTTCTGGTGAATGTTTAACTCAGTTATTCATGATCAAGTTTACTGTCCCTAAGTTAACACACAAAAGCTATTTGACCTGTGTCTAAGTGTGAACAACCAATGAACTAGTACTGTCTATCTTCACCTGGACTGTTCATAAGGCTGGACCATATTTGTCCCTGGGCCTCTCCCTCTCTCGTTGTTCATCATGACTGTTTCATTTACATTCTCCTCCTACTCTACCTCCAACTCACTTATCTTTGCTGATGACCATCTTTCAAAGAGTTGAAGAAAATACAGATTGTCAGAGTTCCTTCAGCTCACTTTTCTCCCTGCCTTGAGAATAAATTATTTATGTTCTTTCCTCTGAACTTAACAGCAAGAAATTTCCTTCTCTATCATTTCTTTCCAGAACAATTTTTTCACCCGATTCTGACTCCCATCCTACATGCCTTATCTGAGAGTTTACTTTTTAGTTTTACTTTGCTCATATTTCATTAGTCTCCAACCCTCCCTCTCTTCGTTTCCCTCCTGCAGTTCTACCTCTCTTCCACTTTCCCTTTTTCCATTTACCTTTCTTCTTTGAAGATGTTAAACTTATTTAAATATTTAAGCATGAAACAAAATAAATAGTTGAAAATCTTTCTAATGTATTAATTTCCCTTCCCTCTCAACCCACAATCCTATTTGCTGTTTCCTTTTTATCATGCAAATCTTTTGATATAAGAGTTGACTTTATCTGGCTTTATTCCCACAAACCTGATTGACATTTCATCATATAATATGAAGGTTCTTCTTTCATCTCCCTTCTTAAACATGTTCACTAAATTTACCTCTTTTCCACATTCATATAGAAAACTTTACTACATTTTGCTAAACCCAATGATCTCTTTTGATTCTCATTCTTTTGACTTCTACTTTATGATATTGTTGACCATTTCTTGAAAAATATTTTTTCATCACCATTAGTGAAAGAAAATCAATATACAAAGAAGTGCACATATTGAATGTGTACAATTTGATATGTCTAGACACAGGCAAACACCTGTGAAACCATCACCACAACCAAAGTGATAGACGTATCTAGCTCTTCACACATTTCCTGTGTTCCTTTCTTTGTTTTGTGATAAGAATATTTAACATAAGACCTACTCTCAAATTTTGAAGTGCACACATCATGCAGTTAATTATAGGCACAATATTGTACAACAGAGATATAGAACTTATTCATCAAATGTAACTGAAACATATCCATCAGTTGGAAGAAGAGTATACACTGGAGAACATAAAGGTTTCAGCTGTGAGCAAAGGAGGAGGAAGTATCCTTTGTTTTGAGGAAACCTCTCCTTCTTTCTTCCTGCTTTTTTTAGTCTCTTGATAGTTTCTTCTCCTTAGGCCACAGCTTAAACATTTATGTGTTTCAGGGTCTACTTTTCTCTTTTTACTTTATACATGTGCTGCATGGTGATTCCAGAACATGGCTCAAACTGATTCAATGTCTGTCTTCCCTTCACTTCCTTCTTAAATTCCTTTTGTGACAACGATAAGACTCATACAAACCTCTCAGGTAGGAACCTCAGCATTTTAAATCTCTTCCTTCAATACCCACAGCCTGTCAGGAACAAAATCCTCCAGAATAAGTGCTTCTCAAACTATCTGTGGTGAAATAAACGTGTTCTAATGACTCTATATCACTCTGTCTTTTCCATGTATGCCCTAATTCCAGTCTATTTTAATAGTTGCCTAACCGATGGTACTGCTTCTTGACTTTCCCTAACCTTTTTTTTTTATTCATTCTGAAGTTCTTTAAAAATTTCTTTCACTCTCATTCTTATAACAAAATAAAACAACGTCAACCACATCTGCTGTTTCCTGCCAAGTCCTTACACAACTCTTCACAAATTCACTTCAGACCATAGCTCAAACTACACAGAATTCACTGATCCACAAATATGTCACTTTATTTTCATAAGCTGTTCCCATGTCCTGGAATGTCCTTCAACATCTTAACCATCTGGCAAAATCCTAGTTAGCTTCAAGGCCTGGATCACACATCATCTCACTCATCATCTTTTCTGACAAGTATTTTGTAAACAGTCCAGGCCTACTTAACTTTCATGAATAATGAAAAAAACATGAGCTCTGGAGTGACTCAATTTGGATTCAGCCATTGATAATCAAGAGTCATATTTTCAATCATATTTCACATTTAAAGTTCTCTGAGCTTCAACTTCTTATCCTCAAGCATCAAAATAATATCAATACTGTTGAGTATTGCTGCTTAAATAAAAGATATGCAGATTATAAATCAATCTATGTAGTACTTGGCACACAGAATGTGATAATAGTAAAAAAATTTTTGCCTCATTTATAATGGTTTTCAATATTTTTCTTATTTAATTATAATTTCATGATCATACATCTACCTCTATCTATTTTAATTCTATGTTCTTTCATCTTTGTATTCAGGATAGTACTAGGATGGAAACAAAACAGATATCCTATATATGTTTGATGAGTATGAATTAATAGCTTGCAAGAGACAGCAGTGGAAGGAAATCATTTTCCTCTCATAAACACCCACTTTTTTTTTGCTTTTTAATTAGAATCTAATTTTTGTTGGTTTTCGACATGTATTATTTGGACATTTGTACAGATGTATTACAGGGATCTCCCTGACAGCTCAGAGGGTAAAGTGCCTGCCTGCAATGTGGGAGACCAGGGTTCAATCCCTGGGTTGGGAAGATCCCCTGGAGAAGGAAATGGCAACCCACTCCAGTATTCTTGCCTGGAAAATCCCATGGGTAGAGGAGCCTGTTAGGCTACAGTCCATGGGGTCGCAAAGAGTTGGACACGACTGAGCGACTTCACTCACTCACTCACAGATATATTAATGAAAAAGTCTTAACACTGTCTATAATGACTGTCTATTATATGGCTTAACTTTCATCATAAGAACAAAACAAGAAAACAAGCTACTTTAATTGAAAGATATTTTAGGTGTGCATCTCAGCAGAGCAAATCATATCATCAGTCAATTGCTTACTTTTACTCCAAATCCTAAGAAGAAAGTTCTAGTGTCCCCAAAGTCTGTCAATCTAGACCCTGCCGAGGGTGCATTACCACAGGAGGATACCACCCAATTCAGGAAAAGATTTAAGTGTTTTCTTTTTTTTTTTTTAATTTTTTTATTAGTTGGAGGCTAATTACTTCACAACATTTCAGTGGGTTTTGTCATACATTGATATGAATCAGCCATAGATTTACACTTATTCCCCATCCCGATCCCCCCTCCCACCTCCCTCTCCACCCGATTCCTCTGGGTCTTCCCAGTGCACCAGGCCCGAGCACTTGTCTCATGCATCCCACCTGGGCTGGTGATCTGTTTCACCAGAGATAGTATACATGCCGTTCTTTTGAAACATCCCACCCTCATATTCTCCCACAGAGTTCAAAAGTCTGTTCTGTATTTCTGTGTCTCTTTTTCTGTTTTGCATATAGGGTTATCGTTACCATCTTTCTAAATTCCATATATATGTGTTAGTATGCTGTAATGTTCTTTATCTTTCTGGCTTACTTCACTCTGTATAATGGGCTGTCCAGTTTCATCCATCTCATTAGGACTGGTTCAAATGAATTCTTTTTGACGGCTGAGTAATATTCCATGGTGTATATGTACCACAGCTTCCTTATCCATTCATCTGCTGATGGGCATCTAGGTTGCTTCCATGTCCTGGCTATTATAAACAGTGCTGCGATGAACATTGGGGTGCACGTGTCTCTTTCAGATCTGGTTTCCTCAGTGTGTATGCCCAGAAGTGGGATTGCTGGGTCATATGGCAGTTCTATTTCCAGTTTTTAAGGAATCTCCACACTGTTTTCCATAGTGGCTGTACTAGTTTGCATTCCCACCAACAGAAAATGACCCAATCAAAAAATGGGCCAGAGAACTAAACAGACATTTCTCCAAAGAAGACATACAGATGGCTAACAAACACATGAAAAGGTGCTCAACATCACTCATTATTAGAGAAATGCAAATCAAAACCACAATGAGGTACCATTACACGCCAGTCAGGATGGCTGCTATCCAAAAGTCTACAAGATTTAAGTGTTTTCTACAGTCATTTATTTCTGAATTTTTAGGGACTTTTAAAATAATGCTTATTTACTATAAATTTCTAATCAGATAAATACACCTCTGTGTGTGTGTGTGTGTGTGTTCATTTCTATAGGTAAAAATAGAAACTCCAATTTGGTTCATTCTATTTTACTCTTAGAGAAAAGTTTTGCTCTGGAAATTTTTGATTTGTGGCAGCAGATAATGCAGTACATAGAGGTCAAGAGAGAGAAGAAAGAGAAGCAGTGAGATGTGGCAGAATCATGTTTTGCATTTATATTACTCATAAAGAAATGTTGTAGACTATGGTAATATATTTAATAGGGAGGATCCTGAATTAATGTTCTGTTTTCTGAGGGAAAATATTAAGAGGTTATTTTCTTCAAAGCACAGAGAGAGTAGATAATGGTAAATTACCAATTTGAAATTGAATTTACATAAATAAGAGGATATAGAAAAATTATTTTAAAACACACATTCATAATTTTGAGTCTGTTTAAAAGGTCAAGACAAGAGATAACTAATTCAGGAAAAAGTTTATCTGTGTGCTTTAGGCAGCTTTTAAAGCAAAGATAAACTTTTGCATTTCAGTTTCAAACTATATTCTAAGGCACATGATAAGCCATTTGGTAGACTTATCTTGTTTGTTAGAATGACCATTGAGGAAAGGAATAAAATTATATCCATCTGAAAAGATAAGCTTACTATGGAAGTGGAGTATTTACCCCTTTCCATTTGAATTCTGTTAGACGGTTCATTAGAATTTTTTTCAAAGAAAAAAATGCCCATTTCAATAAATTACACATTTAGACATTTTGTTTGAATCTCCTTTCTAAAGTTGTGACACCAAACATATATGAAGTCTAGAAAGTAAATACCTTGATTGTGAATACAAGCAAAATCTATATTACAAACTGGGTTTTTAAATTCTATGTGGTGCCTATTGGTTGACTGATGAATTCACGTTGATCACACTGTTGGTGACCATTTGTTTTTCATTGTTTTGTGTCAAAGATGTATAGGGGTGTGTTCCTGTGTGTGTGAGAGGAGGAAAGAGAGAACATAATACTTCCTAATCTGTCCAATAAAAAGGTGAACCAGTTACAAGGTGTGAGAATATTATTTACTTTGGGGTCACAAAGAATCGGACACGACTGAAGTGAATGAACTGAACTGATATTCATAGTAGACATGTAAATGTCTATTACATATTTGTCAAGTGTAACAAATAGGAGGAAAAGGTTGGCAATAAACAAACCTCTTGCCATAAGAAGCACTAGTTTGGTAAGTCAGAAATGTGTGTTCCATTAAGTACAGCTTTGAAGTTTCATACACAGCCAAAAATATGCCCTTAACTTTCTCTAATTATGCCCCCAGGTTGTCACAGAAACAGAATGAACATCTATCCATCTTCTCTGCAAGATATGAGTTCTTTTTTTGTTTGTTTGTTTCATATACTGTATCAGAGATGCTCAATTAACAGGGATGTAGACAGGAATAAGAAAGTAGACTGTGTTGTCTGAAGTGCCTTTTCAAATTACACTTTGATTCAGCTTCTGAAAACACCAATCCTCCCATCTCGACTAGCATGAAAGTAATAGTTGAGAAGCTGCTATTTCTAATGATGGTTGGTGGTATTCTCAGTCACGTTTGAGTAGAAAAAGAAAAGTGAAAGATGACCAATCTTAAGAATGATGACTCTGTGTGTTAGAATGAAAGAATGAAATTCATCTGGGACAGCTGTCAGGTTGGACTATTTGCTTTTTTCTCTATGTGGACAGTGATTTTTCAGAGATGCATAGAGAAATATTAAAGTTAAGAATAAATATATGCAACTTTATGATAAATGAGACAAAACAACCATAAAACCAAAGAACTACTAAGCATGCTATGGAACTCAACACATGATGGAGTAGAGAGCTCTGGGTTTAATATGATTTGGCTCCAGGCAGGCCGGTTTTACTTTGGCTCAGCTTTGCTTTTGTTGAACCATCTTAATTCAGTCATTAAAGAGACGTAACATTGTGGTAAACTTCTGAATATTTATGTGCTTTTACATTTGGAAGAAGCTTCCAACACTAATAAACACTTCTGAGATTTACAATAAGTCTTTTGTTCAGCAGAAACGGAAAATCTAGGCTTTTGCTATATTATTGAAGGAAAGCAGTGCTTTGTAAGCTGAGCTTCCTGTAGCTTCAGAAAGTGATCGTACCACACATTAGGTAAAATGATAGGAATCTCTTCTTCTTCTGAAAATATTAGGAACCACTTCTGGCATCTAACGTTGCTTTGTAACAAGGAATAAAATCATGGCAGGCATTATTTATACAACACGCTTGGTAGAGAAAGTAATCTTTCAGGTACTTAACAGAATTAAGTAGTACAAAATAATTCTTAAAACCTATGTTAAATATTCCAACAATAACAGTGAGAAAACCATTGCAATAAGTAAAACATCCTGATGCCCAAATAGTTATAATATTAAACATGTTTTACATTCTAAATGTAAGAAGCCACACCTTGTATTAATTAACCTAAATATTTCTTGTCGGGCTTGGTATCATAGCACTGCGGGCTGCCAGAACCGTAACTGTGTGTGAGTCCTGAATTTTTGCCAGTTCTGGATGCAATCTCATTAGCATATTCATAAATCACAGCCTTTGCAGGTGCCAGCATGCTGCAAAATGTTTTGTAACTGTTTGTTGCTGCAATAGAGGCAAATAGTAAATTACCCTTAAAAAGTCCCATTATATACCATAAAACATAACATGTAATGCTCTAAAATAACTGCAAAGTCTTCTTAACAATTAGTCTACACCAAATGAAACAATGCTTTGTTTTCTGAACAATGTAATATAAGGGATTCAGAGCAGAGGACGTAAAATTGACATTTTCTTACATTAGATGAATTAGAAATAGATTGTCATTTGTTAAGTGATCAGTAAACATGTTCTGAATAAATAATATTCCATGTTCAAGGGAAAAATCAGAATTCAGAAATTACATTTTCCAATAAAATTGAATTCTTAAATTCTTTATACCTTAAAGACCTTTCCCCACTAAATAAAACACTAAAATATAGTTTTAAAATAGAAATACTATCTAACACTCAATTCTTCTTCAAGTGCACATGTGCACACACACAGGCTTTGTTAATGGAAACTATTGATTAGGAAATAGTCTTACTCCTTTTATCCTTCCTCTTCAGAAAAGATCTGTTCAAATAAAAAAAAAATTATGGTTCCACAAGTGGCCTGTGTTTTTAGAACCCTGTGTTTCTGGATTCCAAAAGAAACGTCTTCCTTCCATGTGTGCACACACATACACATATACACAACTTTCTGTTCTTTGTAACTCAGCTACTGGAACTAAAACTTACATAAGCTGTTTGGGTTTTTTAAAGGTATGATCCTATATGGATTATCAGCTGTAACTCTGACATTTTAGTTCCCAAATATGGCATTACTATATTTCTATAATAAAGATATATAATTAACAATTGCATGTTGAATATTTGTGTATCTTTGTGTGTAGATGGATTTGAGATAAATACCTATAATCTTAAATGTATATTGAGATATATATCTATACAGAAAGTCCCCTGATTACAATGGTTCAACTTAATAACTTTTTTGACTTTAGGATGCTATGAAAGTGATAAGCATTCCATAGCGATCATTTTTCAAATTTTGAGTTTTGGTCTGTTCCCAGGCTGGCCATATGTGGTTCCATACATTCTCTATTGTGATTTTGGAATGAGGCAAGGAGACAGCACCCAGGCAGCCAAGTGATCACAAAGGTGAACAACCCATAGACCTACAGCCTTTCTGTACTCGGACAATCACTCTGGTTTTCACTTTCAGTTCAGTAGTCAATAAATTACATAAGATAGTCAACATTTTAAAATAGGCTTTATATTAGGTAAGTTTGCCCAACTGTAGGGTAAGGTAAGTGTTCTGAGAACATTTAATGTAGGCTAGGCTAAGCTGTGATATTCAGTAGGGTGGGTGGGTTAAGTGTATTTTTGACCTAATATTTTCAAGTTACAATGAATTTGTCAGGATGTAACCTGGTTGCAAGTAGGGGAAAATCTTTAATCTTAAATTTACATATATACCTACAATGTATACTCTTTGGTATAAAATATATGTTAGATATATATCTTAAATACATTCACACACTACTATGCATAGACACATACAGGCACACACATGTACACATATATACACTCACACACAAACTTAGGTGACATAATTTAAGGAATCAGTTTTCCAGCTGAAGGTAATTATTTAAAAATATTATAGTCATATAAAATAATGGAAGAGAATAAAATATATACTACAATCATAATTAAAAACACTTATTTTTAAAGTGTTTTAAACTTCAATTAAGTTTACTATACATTTGAATTTCTAGCTATAGTTTGTATAAAGTGCAAAGATTTTAGAAATTAAATGTAGAAGCATTAAAATTGAAATCAGCATTTTCCCCATAATATATTAGCATATCATGCCTTTGTTTTTGTGATCTGTTCATTTTATTTAAGAAAACATACGTTAAGTACCTTCCTATGTGCAAGAAATTATTAAATAATCTGAGAATAAGAGATGAACAAAATGCAGTCTTTTAAGGAGCTCTTGGTTTAGTGAGGGAGACAGACAAATAATTAGCAAATTTCAAAATAGTGCAGCACATGTAATGATAGAGTTATGCCTGGGGAACTACTGTTTTTAATTCTTACCTTTCCTAGTTATAAAAATTATCTTTTTAATTTGAAATGTTCTGTTAGGAGATCAAAACTTCAGGCAGAAAAAAGCGAGCTGTGTAATTTGATCTTTCCATCTTCCTCAAGTTTGAGTCACAGGACTGCACCAGAGTACAAGCAGACAAGGGAACATCTTAAAATAAATGTCAGTTAACAGCTGCTCATTTTCTCCTGGCAACAAGCCGACTAGGTGTGAAAGACAGGAGAACCTGGGAACTGAAGGTGCAGGATCTTTGGAATCGGAAATTGTTATCTTCAGATGACAAACTACCATTTTGACAGCATTACTCTGATAATTTTCAAATTGACAGAATAATTTCTTCATTAATCTTAAGTACATTTTGCTGTCCATTGTTTGCTGCATTCATGGAATGAAGGCAAAAAAGGAACCTATTAACTATATTCTCTGATTCTTGTAACAGTCTCTTTGCCTCCCCTTCTGATCTCAGAGACACTTATCATAAACTTGGTATCACATACTCCTGTCAGTTTCAGATGTTCATGGACGGCAACACGCCAGGCCTCCCTGTCTATCACCAACTACAGGAGTTTACTCAAATTCATGTCCATCGAGTTGGTGATGCCATGCAACCATCTCATCCTCTGTTGTCCCCTTCTCCTCCTGCCTTCAATCTTTCCCAGCTTCAGGATCTTTTCAAATGAGTCAGTTCCTCACATCAGGTGGCCAGAGTATTGGAGTTTCAACTTCAGCATCAGTCCTTCCAATGAATATTCAGGACTGATTTCCTTTAGGATGGACTGGTTGGATCTGCTTGCAGTCCAAGGGACTCTCGAGTCTTAGCCAACATCATGGTTCAAAAGCATCAATTTTTCGGTGCTCAGCTTTCTTTATAGTGCAACTCGCACATCCATACAACTACTAGAAAAACTATAACCTTGACTAGACGGACCTTTGTTGGCAAAGTAATATTGCTGCTTTTTAATATGTTGTCTAGCTTGGTCATAACTTTTTTTTCCCCAAGGAATAAGTGTCTTTTAATTTCATGGCTGCAATCATCATCTGCAGTGATTTTGGAGTCCAAAAAGAAAAAGTCTGTCACTGTTTCCACTGTATCCCCATGTGTTTGCCATGAAGTGATGGGATTGGATGCCATAATCTTAGTGTTCTGAATGTTGAGCTTTAAGCCAACTTTTTCACTCTCCTCTTTCACTTTCATCAAGAGGCTTTTTAGTTTTTCTTCACTTTCTGCCATAAGTGTGGTGTCATCTGTGTTTCTGAGGTTGTTGATATTTCTCCTGGTGTCTTCATTCCAGCTTGTGCTTCATCCAGCCCAGCATTTCTCATGATGTACTCTGCACATAAGTTAAATAATCAGGGTGACAATATACAGCCTTGACTTATTTCTTTCCTATTGGGAACCAGTCTGTTGTTCCATGTCCAGTTCTCACAGTTGCATCCTGACCTGCATATAGATTTCTCAAAAGGCAGGTCAGGTGGTCTGGTAATCCCATCTCTTTCAGAATTTTCCACAGTTTGTTGTTATCCACACAGTCAGAGGCTTTGGAATAGTCAATAAAGCAGAAGTAGATGTTTTTCTGGAACTCTCTTGCTTTTTCAATGATTCAGTCAGTGGATGTTGGCAATTTGATCTCTGGTTCCTCTGCCTTTCCTAAATCCAGCTTGAACATCTGGAAGTTCATGGCTCATGTACTATTGATGCCTGGCTTGGAGAATTTTGAGTGTTATTTTATCAGCGTGTGAGATGAGTGCAATGGTGTAGTAGTTTAAGCATTCTTTGGCATTGCCTTTCCTTGGGATTGGAATGAAAACTGACCTTTTCCAGTCCTGTGGCCACTGCTGAGTTTTCCAAATTTGCTGGCATATTGAGTGCAGCACTTTCACAGCACCATCTTTTAGGATTTGAAATAGCTCAACTGGGACTCCATCACCTCCACTAGCTTTGTTCATAGTGATTCCTCCTAAGGCCCACTTGACTTCACATTCCAGAATATCTGGCTCTAGGTGAGCGATCACACCACTGTGATTATTTGGGTATTGAAGATCTTTTTGGTATAGTTCTTCTGTGTATTCTTGCCACCTCTTCTTAATATCTTCTGCTTCTGTTAGGTCCATACAATTTCTGTCCTGTATTGAGCCCATCTTTGCATGAGATGTTCCCTTAGTATCTCTAATTTTCTTGAAGAGATCTCTAGTTTTTCCCATTCTATTGTTTTCCTCTATTTCCTTGCACTGCTCAGTGAAGAAGGCCTTCTTATCTCACCTTTCTATTCTTTGGAATGCTGCATTCATATGGGTATATCTTTCTTTTTCTTCTTTGCTTTTCCCTTCTCTTCTTTTCACAGCTATTTGTAAAGCCTCCTCAGACAGCCATTTTGCTTTTTTGCATTTCTTTTTGTTGAGGATGGTCTTGATCCCTGCCTCCTGTACAATGTCACGAACCTCCATCCATAGTTCTTCAGCTCTCTGTCTATCAGATCTAGTCCCTTAACTCTATTTCTCACTTCCATTGTATAATTATAAGGGATTTGATTTAGGTCATACCTGAATGGACTAGTGGTTTTCCCCACTCTTCAACTTAAGTCTGAATTTTGCAATAAAGAGTTCATGATCTGAGCCACAGTCAGCTCCCAGTCTTGTTTTTGCTAACTGTATAGAGCTTCTCCATCTTTGGCTGCAAAGAATATAATCAATCTTATTTCAGTGTTGAACATCTGGTGATGTCCATGTGTAGAGTCTTCTCTTGTGTTATTGGAAGAGGGTGTTTGCTATGACCAGTGCATTCCCTTGGCAAAAATCTATTAGCTTTTGCCCTGCTTCATTGTGTACTCCAAGGCCAAATTTGCCTGTTATTCCAGGTGTTTCTTGACTTCCTACTTTTGCATTCCAGTCCCCTATAGTGAAAAGGACATCTTTTTTGGGTGTTATTTCTAGAAGCTCTTGTAGGTCTTGACAGACCCATTCAACTTCAGGTTCTTCAGCATTACTGGTTAGGGAATAGACTTGGATTACCATGATATTGAATGGTTTGCCTTGGAAATGAACAGAGATCATTCTGTCATTTTTGAGATTACATCCAAGTACTGCATTTTGGACTCATTTGTTGATCATGATGGCTACTCCATTTCTTCTAGGGATTCCTGCCCACAGTAGTATATATAATGGGCATCTGAGTTAAATTCACCCATTCCAGTCCATTTTAGTTCACTGACTCCTAAAATGTTGACATTCACTCTTGCCATCTCCTGTTTGACCATTTCCAGTTTACCTTGATTCATGGACCTAGCATTCCATGTTCCTATGCAACAATGCTCTTTACAGCATCGGACCTTGCTTCTATCACCAGTCACATCCACAACTGGGTGTTGTTTTTGCTTTGGCTCAATCCCTTCATTCTTTCTGGAGTTATTTCTCCACTGATCTCCAATAGCATGTTGGGCACCTAATGACCTGGGGAGTTCATGTTTCAGTGTCCTATCTTTTTGCCTTTTATAGCAAAAAGATTTAACAAGCTTTTCCTATTATATTAAAGACCTCTTAATAGACCATTTATTACCTGAGTGGAAAGATGGACATTCCAAGATCTAGGGTCTGTCTTGAACCTTGTAATCTAAGATATTTCCTGTTGTCTACTAATGTTATAATGGCCTATCTCTACTGGTTATTTATTCAGAAAAAACTTCCCTTTTTAATGTGACTCACAGATATGTCCTCAGTAATTATTCAGGAATTCTATGTGATAATACATTCCAAGAGTAAGTTGTACTGGAAATGACTTTGAAACAAAGCAGTTGCTTGGTAACCATTAATAGTTGAATTGTGTTCTTCATAAGATACATTGAAGTCTATGCTCTTTATATGACTTTACTTGGAAATAGGGTCATTGCAGATGTAATTTAAGATGAGATCATACAGAAGTAGAGTGGGCCTTTAATCCAATATGATGGCTGTCTTTATAAAAAGTAGCGAGAGATACACACAGCAAGAACATCAGTGTAATGGCAGATTCAGAGATTGTAGTGATGCAACTTTAAGATGAGGAATAAAGATAGACTATCACCACCAGAAGCTAGTGAGAGGCAAAGAAAGATTCTACTCAGTCTCGGAGGGACCAAGCCTGCCAACACCTTGATTTCAGGTTTCTAGTCTCTACATTGTGTGAGAATAATTTATTTTTATTTTTTATTGCAAGCTAATTTATTTATTTTTTTACTTTAAATTTTTAATTTTCTATTAGAATATAGCTGATTAACAATGTTTGTTATGATAGTTTTAGATGAATAATGAGGGTGCTCAATACATGAATACATGTATTCATTCTCCTCCCAAACTCTCCTGTCATCCAGTTGCCACATAACATTGAGCAGACTACCATGTGCTATACAGTAGGTTCTTACTGATTATCTGTTTAAAATATAGTAGTGTATACCTGTACATCCCAAACTCCATAACTATCCCTTCCTACTGGCAACCACAAATTAGTTCTCTAAGTCTGTGAGTCTCTTCCTGAATTTTTTTTTTTTTAAACCACTAGCTTATGGCATTTTGTCATAGCAACCCTAGAAAACTAACACAGTAATATAGCTGAGGTCCAGCCAGTGTCCCTCAGCATGGACACAGCTGTTATCTGTTTTATTCAAATTAAGTGTAGCCCTCATTGGCTGGTATCTAATCTATACTGTTTATTCATTGTTTTGAAAATTCCTTCATATTGTGAGTAGGCAATCAGAATAATAAAATTGGTTGTGAAATTTAATTACACATGAATGTGAAAGCCCAGAGTTAAGGATTCTTCTTCCTAGATAGTTGAAGGGCAAATGCTAAATTTTGTCACTAATGCTTTAATTTTGAATGTTTAAAATTTATATTTTGCCTCTGACTAATGATTTAATTATCTATTAAGGCATTTAATAGATTTCCTACTATCATATAAGTTTTGCACCAGCCAACTTTGTAAAGATCCTAAAGTTTCATGTCGTGAGGTCATTCTTATTTCTCTTACTCCCTTATGGGCATCTCATCCTCAGCAAATGTAACATGAAAGCTGCAAGTAATCCACCATTGACATTAACTATGAACGTAGAACATAGCAGTCTGGAATTTTCTTCAGACAACAGAAGGTTTATTGATCTCAAGCAAATCACTACTAATTTTAAAACCATTAAATTCAATCAGTAATTGCTGATATTTTACAGGATGCTAGGGATGATACATGGCACATACTTCCTGCCAAACATGCAGAAGCTCTATACAGTTAGCAAAAATGAGACTGGGAACTGACTGTGGTTCAGATCTGCTGCTGCTGCTGCTGCTAAGTCGCTTCAGTCGTGTCCATCTCTGTGCGACCCCATAGATGGCAGCCCACCAGGCTCCCCCATCCCTGGGAGTCTCCAGGCAAGAATATTGGAGTGGGTTGCCGTTTCCCTCTCCAATGCATGCATGCATGCTAAGTCGCTTCAGTCATGTCCACTCTATGCGACCCTATGGACAGCAGCCCACCAGGCTCCTCGATCCACAGGATTCTCTAGGCGAGAATATCGGAGTGGGTTGCCATTTCCTTTTCCAGTGGCTCAGATCATGAACTCCTTATTGCCAAATTCAGACTTAAATTGAAGAAATTAGGGAAAACCACTAGACCATTCAGATATGACCTAAATCAAATCCAATTATACAGTGGAAGTGAGAAATAGATTCTAGGGATTGGATTTGATAGACAGAGTGCCTGAAGAACTATGGACACAGTTCTTGACATTGTACAGGAAGCAGTGATCAAGCCCATCCCCAAGAAAAAGAAATGCAAAATGGGAAAATGGTTGTCTGAGGAGGCCTTAAAAATAGCTGAGGAAAGAAGAAAGGAGAAAAGGAAAGATATACCCATTTGAATGCAGAGTTCCAAAAAACAACAAAGAGAGATAAGAAAGCCTTCCTACGTGATCAATGCAAAGAAATAGAGGAAAATAATAGAATGGGGAAGACGAGAGATCTCTTCAAGAATCTTAGAGAAACAAAGGGAACATTTCATGCAAAGATGGGCACAATAAAGGACAGCAATGGTATGGACTGAACAGAAGCAGAAGATATTAAGAAGAGGTGGCAAGAAGACACAGAACTACACAAAAAATATCTTAATGACCCAGATAACCATGATGGTGTGATCCCTCATCTACAGCCAGATAACCTGAAGTGAGAAGTCAAGTGGGCCTTAGAAAGTGTCACTACAAACAAAGCTAGTGGAGGTAATGGAATTCCGGCTGAGATAATTCAAATCCTAAAAGAGGATGCTGTGAAAGTGCTGCACTCAATATGCCAGCAAATTTGGAAAACTCAGCAGTGGCCACAAGACTGTAAAAGGTCAGTTTTCATTCCAATCCCAAAGAAAGGCAGTGAAAAAGAATGTTCAAACTACCGCACATGAATTGCACTCATCTAAAACACTAGAAAAGTAATGGTCAACATTCTCCAAGCGAGGACACAGCAGTACATGAACTGAGAATTTACCAATGTTCAAGCTGGATTTAGAAAAGGCAGAGGAACCAGAGATCAAATTGCCAACATCTGCTGGATCATAGAAAAAGCAAGAGAGTTCCAGAAAATTATCTACTTCTGCTTTATGAACTATGTCAAGGCCTTTGACTATGTGGATCACAACAAACTGGAAAAATCTTCAAAAGATGGAAATACCAGATCACCTCACCTGCCTCCTGAGAAATCTGCACGCAGGTCAAGAAGCAACAGTTAGAACCAGTCATGGAACAATGGACTTGTTCCAAATTGGGAAAGGATTACATCAAGGCTACATATTGTCACCCTGCTTATTTAATGTATATACAGAGTACATCTTGTGAAATGCTGGGCTGGATGAAGCTCAAGATGGAATCAAGATTGCCAGGAGAAATATCAATAACCTCAGAAACACAGATGACACCACCCTTATGACAGAAAGCAAAGAGGAACTGAAGTGCCTCTTGATGAAAGTGAAAGAGGAGAGTGAAAAAGCTGACTTAAAACTCAACATTCAAAAAATGAGGATCGTGGCATCGGGTCCCATCCCTTTATGGCAAATAGATGTGGAAACAATGGAAACCATGACAGACTTTATTTTCTTGGACTCCAAAATCACTGCAGACGGTGACTGCAACCATGAAATAAAAAGACGCTTGCTCCTTGGGGTTGGGGGGGTGGGGGACTATGACCAATTAGACAACATATTATAAAGCAGAGACATTACTTTGCCGACAAAGGTCTATATAGTCAAAGCTATAGTTTTTCCAGTAGTCATGAATGGATGTGAGATTTGGACCCTAAAGAATGTTGAGTGATGAATAATGGTACTTTGAACTGTTGTTTTAGAAAAGACTCTTGAGAGTCCTTTGGACTGCAAATAGATCAAACCAGCCAATCCTAAATGAAATCAACCCTGAATATTCATTGGGAGGAATGATGCTCAAGCTGAAGCACCAATACTTTTGCCACCTGATGTGAAGAACTTACTCACTGGAAAAGACCCTGATGCTGGGAAAGATTGAAGGCAGGAGGAGAAGGGGACCACAGAGGCTGAGATTGTTGGATGGCATCACTGACCCAATTGACATGAGTTTGAGCAAGCTGAGGGTGTTGGTGGTGGACAGGGAAGTCTGGCATGCTGTAGTCCATGGGGTCACAAAGAGTCAGACACGACTGAGCAACTGAACTGCCCTGAGCTGATATTCCCTGTCTCCTAAGAATATTGATATGAGACAATGACGTGGTGACAGGACTTTGGAAGTGATGTTCATAAAGTGATTATATAACCCAGTGGGAGAGTTACCAAAAGCCTCCTGGTGAATGTAATGTCTGAACTAGGCCTTAGAGGATAAATGAAAGTAAGGCAGTCAAAAATGTAGATCAGGTATTGTAAGATATTGTAGGATAATGTGTTCCCTCTGCCCCAAATTAATGTAAAGTAGTAATGTAATAATTGGATTTGGTGCAAGAGAGATGAGATTGCTAGTACTGTAGAGGACAAGGTCATGGCAAGATCATAGAGAGTTCATAGGCATTGGTGAAGATTGGCTTTATCTTTTGGGGTCTGGAAGACATTAAATCATTTCAGCAGAGACCATCATGTTTTCACTTCTATTTTAAATAAAATACTTGACTGGTGATATGGGAAAACAAATTTAAAGACAAAAAAATTGTAGGCATTAGAAACAGTGACAAAATTGTCATGGCGACAGAGAAAAGACAATATTAAGTCTCTGAATTAGGACAGCAGTATATGAGAGAAAAAGAGTGATATTTAAAAAGTGAATTTTCCTTCTAAAAACAAAGACTTAATGTGTGTAATGTTTTTATATGTGTTTTGTATACATATATTACTGTTGCTGCTGCTGCTGCTAAGTCACTTCAGTCGTGTCCGACTCTTTGCGACCCCATAGACGGCAGCCCACCAGGCTCCACCGTCCCTGGGATTCTCCAGGCAAGAACACTGGAGTGGGTTGCCATATTAGGTACATATAATCATATATCTGAATACATATTTGCTTTCTCAATATGTAAAAGTATATAGTCACTCTAATAAGATTGAATGTTATAAAAATGGTAAGCAGCTTAAATACCCATTCATGGGATGAATTTACTATGTGAAATTTTAAAGCAATGAGTTGTAAATATATATATACAAAAACATGTCACATAAAGATTTGAATTTTAATCATATATGAAAATGAAAATTTCCAGGCATTATAAATGTTATTTGAGTTTCATAAAATAATATTTGCATATTTATAAGTGTGTGGGAAATGAAAATGAGGATATACTATAAACTTGATGTTTAACTTCTGAGAGATAGGATTAGAGATGTATTTCTCTTTTTATATTATTTATTTCTATATTTGTGTTTTCTATAAATGGTTTGCTTTGATATTATCTTTTAGATAACATAGGTTGTGTAGAACAGACATTTAAAGGAAAAAACTTTGTAGGACATGTGAATAATTGATTTAGAAAATGATAGACAAGGGAGTGTCAAGACTGAGCCTCTCTCTTCATCTTTTAAAAAACTGAGTTATTAAGATGGCTTTTAGTGCCATCAATTGATAGGGAATTGGAAAGAAGACTGTTTTGTTAGTATGATTTCTAGAAGAGGGGGAGAGATAGTATTTTTTACATTATGTATTTAGTGTATTTCAAGCATATGCAGGGGAAAACTTCTGACCTTTCAAAGGAATTTGGAATGGAGATATAGATGAGGGCTCAGTAACTTCTAGCACAGTAGTAAAGATTATAGTTTGCAAGTAAATTATAATACAGACAGTTAAGCCAGTCCAGAAGTCAATGAGTTCACTCAGTGAGAAGACATGTTAATAAGAGAAACCAGGCCCTGAGGAAAGGTTTTCTGGTATAATTAATAGAAGTTTGAGCCAAAGTGAACATAGAGACCATCTCAAGCAACGACTCTCTTGTTTTCCAACATGAATTTGAAGATCCAGAGAGAATGACTCATCAAAAGACAGTTAATCAGAGGCAGAATCAGGATAAGCCAGCAGTGCAATTCTGTAGATTCTCAGTTCTTTTACTTTTTTTTCCCCTGTGCCTCCAGATAAACTTAACTTCCAGTTTTACAGCATTTTATTGTTCGCTAAATTCTTAAATACACAAGACCTATTTTGAACTTCACAACAACTGTTAAGTATGAAGAGAGATGGTTACTCCGACTTTATAGCTAATACAAGGTTCAATAACTTTGACCAAAGTTGAGCGTTTGGCAACCGACACAGCCAGAATTTGAACTGAGATTTTCTACAGACATTCCTGGCACTCCTTTCACATCATCAGTCACATGAAAATGATCTTCAATTTACTCATTTATCTCTTGGGTCACATCTGCCATCCCAGGATTTGAAAGAATAGAGGACTGGACATTTCATTGTAGGTGTGTTCAAGTTCATTCTATACACAGTCCCTTTCCTTTTACTTGAAATATGTGAATAAACTTAAATTTTAGTGTCAAAGATGTAGATAAAACACATTTATTTTAATTCATTCACAAATAAAATAATATATGAAAATAAAATAATATATGAAAATTTTAGTTTGTAGGAGTCTACATTGTTTATCACAATTAGAAATTATACAGCTGAACACATGATAAAGAAACATGATCTCATGAGTGTAGATATAATTCTTTAATCTATCTTTTAAATTTTTATCTTCTCCCTTTTCATAGATTGACCCTTGAGAAGCTGGGCAAGCATCTTACCTGTGCTTAAAATCCTGAAAAAAGCTTTCTGTTTGTTAAGAAGTTGGTTTTAGTCACTAATAGGTTAATAATGTAAATCTATTATAATTTTCAAGGGATTTTTTTTCTTCAAAAGTCAATTATTTGGCTCTCCACTTCTCTTCTTCATTAAACTTTCCAACTGCTGTATGGTGGTACAACAGTGTCTTTGTTAGCTGCTAAGAGGAGCTATTTGTCAATTGTTTTGCTTCAAGGACTGCCTCCTTTGTTGATGTTCTTCCACAAATTCAAAAAGTAGTTCAACAAAGCAGAAAACCAGGAAAAAAAAAATGAAATTTTCATTCATAGAGTGTTTTTTGAGAGGAAAAATTTCCAGGCTGCATTATTTAAAAGCTTAGTTTCCTTTGTTGATAAGTGAAGGTTAATTCTTTTTGGTTTTTCATTGGCAACAGAAAAATAAAAGACACTTAAACATAGAAACATTATTAACATAAAGATGAGTAGCCAGCCTAGGATTGGTGAGTAGGCAGCATTAGACATGAGACAAAATATAATATGGGATTTGCTATTACAAAAATAAAAAGGGACACAGAATTTCCATCGTGATTTCTGATGATATCAGGTGAGAAATGGGTTGCAATGTAATATAATTTTAAAAATTAAAGGAATTGTAGATACCATCTAAACTGGTCTGTTCCTTTCATAGGTGAGAAAATTGCAGCCCAGAGAAATGAAGTGACTGCCAGATTCTAGATCAAGTGCCAATAGAAAACAGTGAACAAAATAATATGCTTTGTGGCAGGTAGCTTGGCAACCCAGGGGCAGTGTCATTGTTTTCCCTAAAGCTTTTCATTGAGAAGGGAGCCATCTCTCTCGTGTAATAATATATTAAGAAAATTGTGAGGCAAAAACTGATGAGTTTATAGATTTTTAACACATTTCTATCTATCTTTATATGACTGAAATAGGTAAATTTCTTTTCCATACATGTATTTCGTTCAGTCTCTTACTGTTTCACACATCTCTAATGAACTATTACTTACTATAACAAGCAATTTATACTATATTATTTATTTAGACTACACATTATTGTTTCTTTTGCCCTTTTCCTCCTCTATGCCTCTAGATGAATATAAAAACTAAGAATATACATAAGTTAATAATAATAATGTAAACTAATAATAAACTAATAACTGAATAATAATGATGTACAATAGATTTTAAAAAATTATCTCCAAGTGCATGCTTAGTCACTTCAGTCGGGTCCAACTTTTTGTGATCCTATTGACTGTAGCCTGCCAGGCTCCTTTGTTCATGGGTTTCTCCAGGCAAAAGTACTGAAGTGGGTTTCCATGCCTCTCCCGGGGGATGTTTCTAATCCTGGGATCAAAACCGAGTCTCCTGTATCTCCTGCACTGCAGGCAGATTCTTTACTCCTTAGGAATTAGTAAGTGACATTTCATGGGCAAAATGCAACCTGCTATCTGTCTTTTTAATAAAGCTTCATTGAAACACAGCAATGTTTGTGGAATTGGATGTGATAAAATAGTGCCAGATGCATACAATGGTTCAACTACCAAAAACAAGTGAAGTTTCAAAATGAGAGAAAGAGCTTGGCTTTTAGGAGGTCCAGAGCATTTTCCATTGAGTGAAAAAATATTCTTTTTGTAGCTCTATCTTTTATAATTTAATTTTATTTTTGAATTGGTTTCTTAGATGAATCAGAAGAGACAAAATGACTTACATGATCCAACATGTTGCGAGATGCTAGGGAAAACACTCCCAGAATAAGGAGGTACGTTTCCTAACAAAATAAAACAGTTTATTGAAAACATAATTAACCTTGAATCACTATATTCTTTGCGAATATGACAAACAGTTTGTGCCTTATGAAAACATTCTTTTCTTTTTATATTCAGTGCTGAAAATTTTTTGCTTCCCTCAGGATACTCTGCAATAATGAATAGTAAGTAGATGATTTTTTCCCTTATGTTTCCATCCTGGTGTCAGTGTTCACTGTGAGAAGGGCCCACCATGTGGGATAGTAACAAATATCATACAGGAGTTACAAACTCTGATGTCTATATATGAAATGTCAGTGATAGTCAACAGTTATTGTGTCTCAAACAGACTTTCACAATGCATTTTCAGAGAATTAAATACATAAAAGGTTTGTCTTATGCACTAAATATTTGTTTGGTATTTGCCTAATCAGACTCAATTCAGAACATCATAGAATATTCAAGTGGTAGAATTTTATGCTTTTTAAAAAAACCATTGTTTACAGATGATGAATCAAAGAGCCAGTTTGGAAATGACGTGTTGGATCCTGAAAATTAAAGGAGATAAACTGGGAGATGGAGATTGATTTAGCCTTCTTATACATGCAGAGCAACAGAATATACAAATATTGGACAATGATTGTTGAACCAGATTTTCTGGAACACCAGGATATCAGAAATTATTTTTCATTTTTTTAAGCTTTTTATTATGTATTGAGGTATAGCCAGTTAACAAGCAATGTTGTGACAGTTTCAGGTGAATGGTGAAGGTATCCAGCCATACATACACATGTATTCAGGGATGTTTATATATAATCATATAGGAGCAACAGCTCATGCTCATCTCTGCCGCCTTAGTAAGAACACATCCTTAAAAAAGACTGTTGAATATTAGATTCTATATAATATTTCATTTGAAAAATCAGAACTTTACCATCCCAAAATGTGTGGCTCCTGCTATAGGTTATAGAACAAGATCACTGAATGAAGAAAACAGTAACCATGTCAGAATTGACTGTAGTTTAACCTCCTTATGTTTTAGCCTAAACAGACCTTTGCAGTTATACTGAACCTTCTGAAAGGGGTTTAGCCGAAGTCTCAGTGACCCTGTTTGCTAATTAGCGATGTAATGTGTGAGGAAGTATATTCATACTCCCAGAGTTAAATGCAAAAATAAGAATGAGACTTTTATTAAAAGGACAAAAATAGACTTGAAGATCTTTGACAGATTTCCAAGAGTTATAAACCAGGTCAAATAGTTCAACCTTTTCATTTTATAGATAAAGATATTAAAATTAAAGAATTTTCAAAATTGCTGGCAGAACGAACACTAGAACATAGGCCCATAACTGCCTTCATATTTAGTAGAAAACAAATTAGGACTCAAAAAATCTAGTTTGATGTTTAATAGCTTTCGAACTTCAACTATTTACCTTCTCTGAGTGTCAGTTCAATCATCACTAGCATGGCTAATCCCCTATTATAGCACAGAGTTTTGTAAGAATGGCATATGGAAGGTTCTATGTATGACATCCCAGGTAAATATGAGCTATTATTAATAAGATAAGTTTACATTATATGCCATTGCCAATATCTGACATTTTACCTATGAATACAGCAGTTTCATATGGTTTGACTTAATAATATTGTTTATAGTATTATATGACAAATGAATTCTATTATAAAATGTTATTTTTATCTTAACTGCAGAGGGTCCATTTAATTGTATGCCTCTTTTCAGGGTTCATTATTATTCTTAATCATATCAAAGCCATTATCTTTTAAAATTAAATTTTGTTAGAATAGAGTTGCTTTACAATGTTGTATTGGTTTCTACCATACAGCAAAGTGAATCAGATATATGTACACATATGTCCTCTCTTTTTTTGATTTCCATCCCATTTAGGTCACCTCAGAGAAGAGTTCCCTTAGGTATACGGTAGCTTCTCATTTGTTATCTATTTTACACGTGTTATCAATAGTGTAAATATGTCAATCACCAACTCTCTATTCCTTCCACCACCTCATGCCATTATCTTTACCTTCATTTGTAGTATATACATATAATCATTTCATAGCATCTCATTCCTTACCGTCATTTGCCTCTTCCATCAAAAGCAACTATATTAATATATTTCATATATTTCCTTTAATTTGCATGTGACTTTAACATTTTAAAATGCCATAATTATATTGTAATTCTTTGCAAAATATTAAATCTAACTTAGTAAACAATATACTTTGGATTAGCATTTATTCTCAGAGATAAAATGAGATTTTGCTTCTCTAAAGCATTAAATAGGTACGACAAGAGTATAGAATTCATTTTTCCAGGCAAGAGTACTGGAGTGGGTTGCCATTTCCTTCTCCAGAGGATCTTCCCGACCCAGGAATCAAGCCAGGGTCTCCTGCATTGTAGGCAGACGCTTTATCGTCTGAGCCACAAGGGAAGCCCCTATAGAATTCATAGTAAGAATCAAAAAGATCCTCTATCCGTGGGATTTTCCAGGCAAGAATACTGCAGTGGGTTGCAATTTCCTTCTCCAGGGGATCTTTCTGACACAGGTGTCGAACCCAGGTCTCCCACATTGCAGGCAGACTCTACCATATGAACCACCAGGGAATCCTAAATATGTATGACAAGAGCATAGAATTCATGGTAAGAGCCAAAAAGGACCTAACAATCACAGAAATGTGGTACAATTAACATCCTTAGAAACATTGTTTCAATTATGCTTGGCCTTCATGCAGTCAGTATTTTTCAACATTTTCCTTTTTCTTGTTTTCTGGTTTAAACACTCAGACAAACACACACATACACAAACCCACAGAGGGAGAAAAAAAAGAAATGAAGAAAGGCTGAGACAAGGAGAAGAAAAACTGACCTACTTTTTTCCAGGCCTTACTGAAATATCTAGGTGACAGACTGAGCTGGCTAGTAACTAGAATTTTCCAGTCCTGCAATTAATCACTGTCAGGTCAACGGGTTCGTTTTGAAAAATCTTGGAAAACACTTAAAGTTTACTAAAATTGAAATATATACACACAAATATCATAAATGCATACATAAAAATAATTTAAAATTTACCCATTTCAGTTTTAGGTGTCAATTGAAAGCAATTTAGATAAATATATGATTTTAAAAATGAAACACAAAGTATTATTAAATACCATTGTTATTGAGTTTCACTGGAGTCTAGTGAAAACAACTTTCTGGCCTGATTTTAAATCCCAAATCAGTCATTTACTTGTCTAATAACCTTTGAATACATCACTTTTGATTTGCATGCATGCATGCATAGTTGCTCAGTCATGTCCCACTCTGCAACCTCATGGACTGCAGCACTTAAGCCTTCCCTGTCCTTCACTATCTCAGAGTTTGCTCAAACTCATGTTCATTGATTCGATGATGCCATCCAAATGATCTCATCTTCTGTCTCCCCCTTTCCTCCTTCCCTCAATCTTTCCCAGCATCAGAGTCTTTTACAGTGAGTCAGTCCTTCCCATCAGGTGGCTAAAGTATCGGAGCTTCAGCATCAGCATCAGTCCTTCCAATGAATATTCAGGGTTGATTTCCTTTAGGATTGATGTATATGATAATAATGTGTTTGTTAGTGATTCTCAAATTATACTTCCAGTATAGAATTCTGCAGGAAATTATTGGACAGTTTTCAACAGGTTTCCACTGGCTATTTTCTGGGTGCCCCTGGTGGCTTAGAGGGTAAAGCGTCTGCCTGCAATGCAGGAGACCCAGGTTTGATCCCTGGGTCGGGAAGATCCCCTGGAGAAGGAAATGGCATCCCACTTCAGTACTCTTGCCTGGAAAATCCCATGGCCGGAGGAGCCTCGTAGGCTACAGTCCATGGGGTCATAGCTCATAACTTTCTCCTCGTTACTTACACTATTTTCAAGTTTTTCATATCAGTTAGTAGATATTCCTTCCTTTACAGTTGCACAGGCTTAAAAGCCTTGGGATCATTCTTTACTGTACTCTTTTTCTTACATCCCACATTTAATCTCTCAGACAATATTGGTGACTACTTTCAAAGTATATATAAAACCAATCAGTTTTCTCTTTCACTAAGGATATCATATTTTCTCACTTGCTGCTTTCACTATTCCTTTCAATGAGGTCTACCCTGACTACCTTATTGAAAATTGGCTCAGATCAATTCTTACCAATCTCCTCTTCCTACTGTACTTTTCAGATATATCTATATATCTATTTTCTTAGATATATTCAGAATATAAAATAGCTTATATGTGATTCATTGATTTCTTAATGCCATTTAGTGATGCTATTTCTTAATTGTATTTTAGTGCCATTATTTTACTATCAGATTATAAACTGCAGGAAGACATGGATTTGTTTGCTTGTTTTATTTATTCCCAGAATTCTGATGCATAGTTGTAGGTATTTGTTAATATTTGCTGAATAAGTAAACAAAAGGTCCATAAACAAAATATCTGAAATATTTCTTAAAATAATTATTTGGAGAAAATAACTTTAAAACAATGTCCCACCCACATCCTAAATAAGCCCCATCATTTAAGTATTCTCTCTGGGCTTCCCTGTTGGCTCAGATAGTAAGGAATCTGCTTGCAGTGTGGGAGAGCCAAGCCCTATCCCTGGGTCGGGAAGATCCCCTGGAGAAGGGAATGGCAACCCACTCGAGTATTCTTGTCTGGAAAATTCCATGGACAGAGGAGCCTGGCAGGCTACTGTCCATGGTGTCCCAAAGAACTGGACATTACTGAGGGATGAACAATTTCACTTTCATTTAGTGTTTCCATGAAAATAAAACTGGCCTTTGTTTTTCTTTTTGTGTTTTTATGGTCAGGTGTTATTTAAATTTTACTTAATTGTCAAATGTGTCATTTTTTAATTTCCAAATGATGGTGAAATATAAAATTCCCAAGGTGAAGCTAAACTGAAATATAATAAATATCTTCAGTTTTAAAATCATTGAATCTTAAATACTGAAGATATAATGCCTATCTTTTAAGTTAATGATATAGACTATGCTTGAATTTAGTGAAGTCAGCAATCTGTTTGCCCCAGAATCTTTTGGGGGAAATAGGTTTTAATCATATTAAAAACTTAGGAGACACTCAGCTAGAAAGAAGTTAGATTAATAATTTTTCAAATTATCATTTTTTGTTTGTCTTTTGGTTATAAGCTAAGGCTGAGAAAATATAAAGTAAGAACTCCTTCCCTTCCCAGGGGGCAAGGATATAACAGGTTCCATCCCTTGCATAGTTAACTAGATATTTAAGCGAATATTTATACATATTCTTTTCCCTGATCCCTTTCTAAACACAAATGGCTGCACATTATATACATTGTTCTACATCTTGCTTTCTCACTTGGCCATATATTATGGAGATTTTTCCACAATAATATATAAAAAATGACTCTCATGAGATCATATTATACTTTGTACATTAGTATGTGTATAAATTTAGACACAGGTACATACATACACTGTAATTTATTTGGGGAAATTCATATTATTCCCAAATTTCTAGTCATAAGAAAGTACTACAGTAAATAATCATATATTTCTTACACGAGGAGGTATATTTATATAGTAAAAGTTCTATAAGTAAAATGGCTGGGTTCAAGAGAATGACATTTATCACTTTAATAACAATTTCCAAAGCTTCCCATAGAATACTTATCATATTCATACTGCAGCAGCTTTGTATGAGTGCTGGTTTAACCAGACTCAAGTTAGGAAGGCTTTAATGATGATGATGATGATGATGGGTACATTAAAAGAAAATTGTCTATATGAATAGAATTGTTTACCTGACAAAGGTAGGAATACAAATTGAAGAGGGGTCAAGGAAATTATTTTTTCTCATATAAAGGTAAATTCTTAAAGTCAGACAGTGTATATCTCATTACCCTTGACATCAGTGTAATGCCAAAAACACGATAGAAGCCTGGTGATTATTATCATGAGCTGAAACAAATATAAACCTGGAGAACATGATTAAACTTCAGGAGACATAGCAGTATACTCCTAATTTCATATGAAAACAGCGAATTTGAAACCTGATTATGACATCACATAGATGTTGAGAGGGTGGCAAAATGGCAGAGTTACAGATACTCATTGACAGCTTAATTACAGCCACTGGTATAATCTGAGAGAAGCTCTTGACAGCACACAATAAGAAGAGAAGAGAATCACAGGTGACTCAGGTCCCTGCAGGATCTGAAAAATTGTCAGAGCAGGCCATAAGTAATTACCAGAAGACTGGCCTCCAAACCAAGTGGATTGTACAAATGTAACTGGAACAAAAAAGAATCAATGGTCTGTGGGTTAACTTAACAGGTTTTGAAAGTTTATCAGCTCCTTAAATCAGACAACCTTCGAGATGGTATATACCTTGGTAATGGGCTTCCCTGGAGGCTCAAATGATTAAGAGTCTGCACACAATGCAGGATACCTGGGTTTGATCCCTGGGTCAGGAAGATCCCCTGGAGAAGGAAATGGCAACCCACTCCAGTATTATTGCCTGGAGAATCCCATGGATGAAAGAGCCTGTTGGGCTACAGTCTATGGGATCCCGAAGAATTGGACATGACTGAATGACTAACATTTTCACTTTTTTCATACCTTGGTAATAGACCAAGTTACATTTATATCATCTTTTGTTTTTCTCTGAGAGGGTTTGGAAGTTTGACTGTTAGTTATGGTTTCTTGGTTTAATACTAGCTTCATAGTTGTTGTTGTTGATCAGTCACTCAGTCATGTCTGACTCTGTGACCCAGTGGACTGCCGCATGCCAGGCTTCCTTGTCCTTCACTGTCTCTCAGAGTTTGCACATACTCATATCTATTGAGTTGATAATGCCATCCAGCCATCCAACCATCTCATTATTGGTCGCCTCCTTCTCCCACCCTTAATCTTGCCCAGCATCAGGGTGTTTTCCAGTGAGTAGGATCTTCCCAGCAGGTGGCCAAAGAATTGGAGCTTCAGCATCAGTTCTTCCTATGAATATTTACGGTTGATTTCCTTTAGGATTGACTAGATCTCCTTGCATTTTGGATGCATGAAAATTCTGAAAGAGATGGGAATACCAGACCACCTGACCTGCCTCTTGAGAAACCTATATGCAGGTCAGGAAGCAACAGTTAGAACTGGACATGGAACAGCAGACTGGTTCCAAATAGGAAAAGGAGTACATCAAGGCTGTATATTGTCACCCTGATTATGTAATCACAATGGTGTGATCACTCACCTATAGCCAGACAACCTGGAATGTGAGGTCAAGTGGGCCTTAGAAAGCATCACTACGAACAAAGCTAGTGGAGGTGATGGAATTCCAGTTGAGCTATTTCAAATCCTGAAAGATGATGCTGTGAAGGTGCTGCACTCAATATGCCAGCAAATTTGGAAAACTCAGCAGTGGCCACAGGACTGGAAAAGGTCAGTTTTCATTCCAATCCCAAAGAAGAGGCAAGCCCAAGAATGCTCAAACAACCACACAATTGCACTCATCTCACACGCTAGTAAAGTAATGCTCAAAATTCTCCAAGCCAGGCTTCAGCAATACGTGAGCCATGAACTTCCAGATGTTCAAGCTGGTTTTAGAAAAGGCAGAGGAACCAGAGATCAAATTGCCAATATCTGCTGGATCATCGAAAAAGCAAGAGAGTTCTAGAAAAACATCTATTTCTGCTTTATTGACTATGCCAAAGCCTCTGACTGTGTGGATCACAATAAACTATGGAAAATTCTGAAAGAGATGGGAATACCAGAACACGTGACCTGCCTCTTGAGAAACCTATATGCAGGTCAGGAAGCAACAATGAGAACTGGACATAGAACAACAGACTGGTTACAAATAGGAAAAGGAGTACGTCAAGGATATATATTGTCACCCTGCTTATTTAACTTATATGCAGAGTACATCATGAGACATGCTAGGCTGGAAGAAGCACAAGCTGGAATCAAGATTGCTGGGAGAAATATCAATAACCTCAGATATGCAGAGGACACCACCGTTATGGCAGAAAGTGAAGAGGAACTGAAAGACTCTTGATGAAAGTGAAGGAGGAGAGTGAAAAAGTTGACTTAAAACTCAACATTCAGAAAACTAAGATCATGGCGTCTGGTCCCATCACTTCATGGGAAATAGATGGGGAAACAGTGGAAACAGTGTCAGACTTAATTTTGGGGGGCTCCAAAATCACTGCAGATGGTGATTGCAGCCACAAAATTAAAAGATGCTTACTCCTTGGAAGGAAAATTATGACCAACCTAGATAGCATATTAAAAAGCAGAGACATTACTTTGCCAACAAAGGTCTGTCTAATTAAGGCTATGGTTTTTCCAGTGGTCATGTATGGGTGAGAGAGTTGGACTGTGAAGAAAGCTGCGTGCTGAAAAATTGATGCTTTTGAACTGTGGTGTTGGAGAAGACTCTTGAGAGTCCCTTGGACTGCAAGGAGATCCAACCAGTCCATCCTAAAAGAGATCAGTCCTGGGTGTTCATTGGAAGGACTGATGCTTGAAGCTGAAACTCCAATACTTTGACTACCTCCTGCGAAGAGTTGACTCATTGGAAAAGACCCTGATGCTGGGAGGGATCGGGGACAGGAGGAGAAGGGGACGACAGAGGATGAGATGGCTGGATGGCATCACCAACTCGATGGACATGAGTTTGAGTAAACTCCGGGAGTTGGCGATGAACAGGGAGGCCTGGCATGCTGCAATTCATGGGGTCACCAAGAGTCTCATACGACTGAGCGATTGAACTGAACTGAACTGAGATCTCCTTGCTGTCCAAGTGACTCTCAAAAGTCTTCTCCAGCCTTATCCCGTCTTCATAGACATATTCTGTGAATTTAAGTTCCCCAGACATTTTCAAAAGAAATAGGATAATTTTAATTGCTACATTTATCTAAATATGAGGTCCTGTTCTTTTGCTTAAATGTGGGTTTAACTCAGGGGAAAACTCCATTGCAAGGAGAGATAATATGACCTCTGTGTAGACACATAAGAAACTGTAAAGCATCTGACACAAGAAAGACCATATAATTGCAAAATATTATTACTACACAGGTATTTCAATTTAGTAAGTGTATAAATAATATCCTTTTTGATAGAACATTAACTTTTTGGTGATTTCAGTTTCCTTGATATGATTAAGACAGATTATAATTCAGGGTCTAAACAATAAAATTAAATACAAAAAGTAGTTTAAAATGTATAAATACATATGTTGACGCAATTTACTTTAAAATTTTATTCTTCAGTGTAGTAAACTTAACATTAATTATTTTTATCTTTAGTTATAGTATTAGTGTATGCAAAGTTGAAAAATTATCTTTGTTTTAAATTTAACATCACTAAGTTAATTGCAGTTGTCTAAAAATCCCTGCTATATGGAATAGTAGATTTCTCCTTTCTGTTCTGTCTTAGTCCTCAGTTTGCATAAGGATCTCATTGTTCTTAGAAAGATCCTTTGGAAACAATAGTAAGAGCCAGTATGAAATTTCAGTGAAGATGGTTGAATGAGTATTACTAGTTCTATTTCCTGAAAGTAAAAGAAAATGAACTTAAAAGGGGTTGTATACATATCTAAGAAATGATGGAGAGTAAGATTTAGCAGAGAGCACTCATAAAACCTTTAATAACTGCTAGACACTGGCATTATTAAGACATCTGAGACATTTAATCCCTGTAAGCATATTATAGGGTAGGTACTACTATTATTATCAATGTTTTACTGATAAGAAAGCTAAGGCACAGAAATATTTTCTTATTGGAAAGAAGTATTTTCAACTAGAGTTATGAACAGCCAGTATCTTTGTAAAATTTTCTCTTCAATTCTGTGTTTTTACCTGATGTGTGCATATTACTTTGCCCCGGGAGAGAGAACTCCATGATGTAATCTACAAGACTTTAAGCTTCCTTTTAGCCTGGGAAGCAGAGAAGAATAGGGATAAATAGGCAAAATAATAACTGAACAGCAGGGAGACAGTGCAGTCAATGATATTAATCCAGATTTAGTTAATCTGTAAAGTAAATTGTTTAGCATAATCATCCATTCGTTTTTAAAATTTCAGGTGCAGAGGAGATTACATATATCACAAACTCTGAAAGTTAGGTGAATGTAATTGCATTTTATACTAGTAATTTATACTAGTCACATAGGAAATTCAAACTAGTAACATAGGAAATTGTAGTTCTCAGAGATTTAGGTGGGTTTTGAAATTAAAAGGTAACTAAATTTGATTTTAGTTGACAAGGTTCACCTGTATCTCATGAAGAAGATTCTAGAAATTGAGAAAGTGATGGGAAGTATTTAGATATCAAAAACTATGAGAAAATATGCAACAATAGGAAAGTCAAAATCTAATGTAAAAATGAATTTTTTAATCAATCTTTTCACATGGCCCACTCAACAAATGTATACAATATAAAAAGTCTTCACTATACATTAAACAAATACCTACTGGTTTGTGCAACTGTGGCCTCTCAAACTCTAAAGTGAGTAGACTTCTAGATAGCAGCTATAATTTGAATTATGACTGTACTCTTTAGAAAAATTAAATAAGTAAAATTTCTATTTATCTCAAACATTTTTTAGTGGTATAACTAGACTTGTTTTTAGCAGAAGACCATCTTCTATTAAAATCTTAAGACAGTGAAGTATCAATTGAGATTACTTAGCCGGGGTAGAAAATAGCAAGATGTATTTAAGTATTCAAGCAACTGTGAAAAATGTATTATGTCCATGCTTCTTACTGATAACTAAAATTTTAACTGGGCACTAGGAAAATGAAACATACATAAAAGTTTTTATACTTGGCTGATAAAGAAAAACATTTCTCCATCACCACATGCTTAACTGTAGAAATCATTACAAAGATAAATTCAACAGAATTTACAAAGGCATATGTATAATTCCATCAGGGAAGATGTATATTCTTCTGAAATATAATTCCCTAGCATTCCTGGCTTATACTTCTGTTCTTTTATGGAAAAAAAATTCCTAATGCGATCTCCTCATTGTTTCTATGAATATATGTGTGTATGTGTATATGTATACAGATATATATATACATACATAAAATGTTAGATATTACTAATACTTCATATTGGATGCTTTTAAACATAGTTAATATTCAGTAGTTATAAGAAGGAAAGAAAATATCAGTGCTCACTTAGCTCTTGATTTCCATAAATATTTTATCAGTTTTAAATAATAATGTGCTAGAAAATAATTTTTGCATAATTAGTTTAATTCTAGTTTTATTTATATGTGATGACAGAAAAAAATGTGTATGACTTTTATCTTTTGGAAAATGGCTAATTTTTCTAATAGTAATACATATCAAGATGTTGAAATGACAAATTCTTTATCTTCTTGAACCTCAAATATGATGTAGCTTGTTACATTAGCGCCAAGAAAGCAGGCTGTAAATTACCAAAGTGTGTTCAAGCATGTCTGCAGGTTTGACATTGCCTTCTTCCTAGAACATCCATCATTGCAGAAATGTCCTGAGAACCAAAAGCACAGACTATAAAGAAATTAAATCCCAAAATAGAGGTAGGCAATTTTTACTCTTAATATCAGATACAAAGTACTAATGTATCTGTTGAGCTTCTACCTCATCTATGAACCCAGTAATCATCAGACTTTTATGCTTTAAACAATAAAGAGTTTACATATGTTTACTTAGTAGTGGTTAAAAATAGAGTAAGAATGGAGTAGAGTAAAATTAATAGAAAAAAAACTGAAACATGAACAAAAGATATTACTTCGCACATTTTAGGAAATATAAAGTTTAATTAAAAAACCTCAAAGAGTTTATTAAAATCACCTGTAAGACTAGTAAATTTTTAAAGAACATGCTTGAAATGAGGAACAGTCAAGGCATTTTTCATTTCAGGACTTATACTATATAACATAGAACTGCAAATACTGTTTAAGTTGCAGAGGCAAAGAAACAAATTGAAAGGCACAAATTATAATGTCTTTTTCTGGTCTAAGAATTTTAAGTTCCCTAAGGAGATAAATGGGAAATAGGGACTCAACTATTTAAATATGATACCCATTCAGAATATTAATTAGGTATGGAAAGAATATTCCATCACATACTCATTGATTTCAGTCAGCATCAATAAAAGGTCTACTGTTGAGGATGTAAAAAGTCCACCCAGGAATGGTGGGAAGAGATCTGAGGCTTCCAAATTGGCAAGTGTTAAAGAATACGCCTGCCAATGAAGGAGACACAAGAGATGCAAGTTCAATCCCTAGGTTGGGAAGATCCCCTGGAGTAGGAAATGCCAACCCACTCCAGTATTCTTGCCTGGAAAATGCCATGGACATAAGAGTCTGGTGAGCTACAGTCCATGGGGTCTCAAAGAGTTGGACTCTACTGAGCAACTGAGCAGTAAAAAGGACAAGACATCCAGAAAATGGTGACGTGGTAGAGAGTAGAGAGAGAGTAGTATGGAGGTTCTTAAAAAGTAAAAACAGGGCTACCATGTGACCCAGCAACTCCATTCTAGGGCATATATTGAGAGAAAAGGATAATTCAAAAAGATACATGCACCCCAGTCTTCATTGCAGCACTATTTACAATAGCCAGAACATGGAAGCAACTTAAATGTCTATCAAGAGAGGAATGGATAAAGGAGATGTGGTACATATATACAATGGAATATTATTCAGCCATATAAAAAATGAAATAATGCCATTTGCAGTGGCTTGGATGGACCTAGAGACTATCATACTGAATGAAGTCTGACAAAGACAAATATCACATGATTTCGCTTATACGTGGAAACTTTAAAAAAATGAGCACAAATGAACTTATCTACAAAATAGAAATACAGTTACAGACGTGGAAAACTAAGTTACAGTTACCAGGGGTATGGGGGTGAGGGATAAATTGAGAAATTGGGATTGATATATACACCCTACTACATATAAAATAGACAACTGAAAAGAACTACAGTATACCACACAGAACTCTATTCATTGCTTTGTAATGACCTATATGGGACAAGAATCTAAAAAAAGAGTGGATATATGTATAACTAAGTCATTCTGCTGTAGCTCTGAAACAAACACATTATAAATCAACTATGCTCCAAAAAGATTTTTAAGAAATAAAGATAATTTTAATTAATTTTAAAATTTTAGCAATTTTAAATAAAATACAAAAAAGGAAAATTTCAGATCCTAGAAATTTTTTTCCCTGGGGGCTGGAAAAACTTAATGGAAACTGTGTCATATTTTAATATTCAATTTATTACTTTTCTTACCATAACATTTAAAATGCTATTGTTTGGGTGGATCACAGGTACTTACTTCTTTAGCTGGTTCAAGTTGGTTTACAATTAAAACTCTGTCCATGTTACTTAGTCTATAGCTAAGACAGAAACAACATCAAAATATTTCTTCACTTTAGGATAGCTATATTAAGTAATAGTAAACAATGTATTTTGTTTTTTTCTGGTGGCTCAGACAGTAAAGAATCCACCTGCCAATGCAGGAGAATCAGGTTCGATCCCTATGTCAGGAAAGTTCCCTGAAGAAAGAAATGGCAACCCACTCCAGTATTCTTGCCTGGGAAATCCCATGAATAGAGGAGCCTGGCAGGCTACTGTTCATGGAGTCACAAAAGTGTGGGACACCATGATTTAGCGACTAAACCACAACAAGCAACGTATTTATTATGTTCATATTTTGGAACATGTGACAAACAAATGCTAAGCTGAATGAGAAGGTAAATCAGGTCCTGTGAATCTTTGGCTGTGGTAGAATAATGCCCCTCCAATGGCTGTGCAATGACCACATCCCCAAAACCTCTGAATATGACCTTGCCTAAAAAGAGCTTGACTGATGTAAGGCATGGCCCTTAAGCACGTGCAGGTAGTCTGAAACACCCAGCTGGGGCCAATCTAATCACATGAGTGCCTGAAAGCAGGGAAGCATCTCCAGCTGGAGGAAGAAGCGGAGGACAGCAGGGAGAGACAGCAGAAGTAAAAGGGAGAGTCTAGGAGTCTACCTATCATTTTGTGGACGGAACAGTGGTCCAAAAGGTACTGGAGGGGCCTGGAAACTATGAGAATAAACACGGGCAACTTCTCAGGACTAAAGACTGCTCACCAACTGAAAACTGGCAAGGACTTCAGTCTCAGGAACTGAATGCCTTCACAAGCAGGAGGTTTGGAAACACATTCATTCCTTCCCAGAGCCTCCTGAAAGGGACAGAACTTGAGTGTCACCAATTCTGGCCTTCTGAGAGCCTAAGCAGAAGAGCAGCTGAGCCCACCTGGATTCCTGACTTGCCTGACCTACAAAGGTTAGTCTCTAAATGTGTGTTGTTTTAAGCTAATATATTGTGGCAATTTGCTAAAGCAATAGAACAGTAATACAGCAGTGTAGAGAAGTGTTTCAATTTAAGAATCAGTGCTAAATGGCTAAAAAGTATGAAATATCTTTAAGGACATTATTAAGAGTGTGTATAAGTTCTATTATAATCGATATGAAGGATGAAATAAATTCATATCCCCACACATGCTATTAAAACAATTTTTAATATAAGCGTGGATACAGTATATTTCAATTTTCTTCCAAATGTGCAGTTAGGGAAGACGAGCATATCTAGGCCCAATTCGTTGTGCTAACCCATTGAAACATACTGATGTAGAAAACCTGGAAAGCAGGGTCAGGTCTTCTCAGAAAACCTCCACTCCAAGACTCATGCCTAAACCTCTTCTCAGTCGGGGCTGTTAGCAGTTAAGCTGCTCAACTGACCTGACTTCTGCAAACATTTTCTCAACTCATTTCAGCTAGAGATTTAAGCAACCATAAGAAGAAAAACTGAAGGGCAGCTTTTGTAATGGATATTTGACTCCAGCTATGATTACAATGCTGTGCACTTTTGCAGGTCAACATTTTGATTTGGACAGTTGAAATTCTTTGGGGGCAATGTCAGTGACAATAGAAAATACAAATAATCATTGAAATTGCATGATATCTTATTTCATGCAAACCACCTGGCCATTCACCCTTCATTGTTTGTGTACCTAGGCATATTTTGTCTGCCCAAATAGTGGATAAGTCCTATTTCACAACTCTGACGGCATTTCCATGTAGATTTTTAACGAGTGTGTTTGTAGGAATGTAACAGATACTGATGACAGATTTTTATAATATCATTTTGTAAGATATGGTACACAAGATAAAATTGGCAGATTGGGAAGTGGCCAAATGCCAAGGGCAAATAACCAAAGTAAAACATGTTTCAATTTAGATTTAAATCTGTTATTATTGTGGGCAAGAATGGAGACTTTTTTACTACTCATCAATCATCCAAACAGTCAGTCAATTATTAGATAAGTCTTTATGGAGTGCCTAAAGTATAGTAGAAAGTAATTTATGGTACCCTGCCATCTGTATGTATGATTTAAATGAAATAACTTTGTTAGATTACATCTGAGTTTATTTTTTCACTATATTAAAGAAGCAATTTTTCAAATAGGAAAAAATATATTATTTCAAAGTTCGCTTTTAAATTTATTCATTTAAATTCCCAAGTGAGACTCAATAAACTGTTACCATTTCTAGATATATAACAGCAGAAATCTTTCTGCATCTGCCTCATTGCTTATCACAACTGTCTTGCTTTTCTGTGTTTCAGAATATTGCTAAGAGCACACAACCTTGCCATTGCAATTTCAAACTGATTTTCTTTTCATGTTCCCTATCTAGTTGCCTAGATTCCAAGGTCATCTCTTGGTTTTCCCTGTAGGCACTGATGAAAAAGTAAATTGAAAAAAAATACATAGAAGAATCTAAATTTCTTATGTGACAATGCCAACAAATAACTTACATAATATTTTGAACTGGTGATTTAAAATATGAAGACATCCTGACCTGAAAATAATGGAAGATAAAGACACAGTTCACTAAAGAAAAGAATAAAAGATTTAAAATGTAAAATATTTTTTAAAACTTGGAATTACAGTTAATTCTTAGCAGATAAAATGATGAAATAAGATTGCAAATTTTAGAGAAGGCTAATTTTTCCTGATGATCATAATTATGTAGCTATATTAACCCTCATATTATAGCTATAGCATGTCCATAATCTGAAAAAAGATAATAAATCTCCTATTTTATCATCCAGAGTAACACCTTGGTCTTGAATAGAAACTTGCTCTTTGGATTTGTAATTGAAATAACAACAACAATAATAGCAACAATGTTTTTTTCCCTAACTCAGAAGCTCATTTTTGAAAAAATAAATGAAAATAGTTTTTAGTTTTAGTTCCAGTATTGATGACAAAGACAAAAGCAGGCCAGGAAAAACAAAATATGTCAGTCTGATATGGTTTGTTATGATATGAAATTGGAATATTTGCTAATTTTATAATGTATTTATCTAAAGATATCAAGGTTCTAAATCTTCATTTTAAAAAATCCATTAAATATACAATGAAAGAAAAATAATTAGGAAATATTTGTAGGAAATAAGTTTATCACTAGATATTAAATCATTTAAAACATAAGTGGTTATAAGCTTTATATTTACTAAAATCATTACATTTTAAATAACATCATTAATAAGACAAAAATATAGATATACTGAGTGGTTAAACTTAATTCAAAAGGCTTCATGATAAGAATGCTTAAGTAACATGTAAAATATTAAATTTCAATGTTTTAAGCTTACCTCATATTTTTCAATAGGATTCTGCTTATGTAGAAATGATACCTTGGAAAAAATCTAAATACCATAAAAATAGTTTCTACTAAATGTCATAAGCAACAGAACATAGAAAATTTGTCTATTAGTATGACAGATGCTGCTGTGGTTCATATGTACATAACCTCTGTGATATTTATTTTTATTTGTGAAGTTTTCTAGGCTATAATGCCCAGTTTTTCAGTCAAACACTAATCTAGCTGCTGTTGTGATGTTAGATGTAGTTTACAGCTTTGTAATCTGTTAACATTAGAAACTAGGGATAACTTTGAACAGTATGAGTTGACCTCATTCAGTCATTTGAAACACCTTAATAGTGAAACCTGAGGCATCACCAATAGGAAAAAGAAATTCTGCCTCAAGTCTGCTGCATCCATTCCTGCCAGAGTTTCCAGCCTGGTGGACTCCTCTATAAAATTTTGACCTGCTGGCCCCCAGAATAAAGTGAGCCAATTCCTTATAATAAATGTCTTTACATATAGATAAATGATAGCTTCAGTTCAGTTCAGTCTCTCAGTCATGCCCGACTCTTTGCTGCCCCATGGACTGCAGCATACCAGGCTTCCCTGTCCATCACCAGCCCCCAGAGCTTGCTCAGACTCATGTATTTCGAGTCAGTGATGCCATCCAACCACCTTGTTCTCTGTCATCTCCTTTTCCTCCTGCCTTCAGTCTTTCCCAGCATCAGGGTCTTTTCCAATGTGCCAGTTCTTCACATCAGGTGGCCAAAGGATTGGAGCTTCAGTTTCAGTATCAGTCCTTCCGATAAATATTCAGGACTGATTTCCTTTAGGATGGACTGGTTTGATCTCCTTGCTGTTCAAGTGACACTCAAGAGTCTTCTCCAACACCACAGTTCAAAAGCATCAATTCTTTGCCATGCAGCTTTTCTTTATGGCCCAACTCTCACATCCATACATGACTTCTGGAAAAACCATAAAAAAAATACTCTACGAAAAAACCATAGCTTTCACTAGATGGACCTTTGTCGGCTAAGTAATGGCTCTGCTTTTAAATATGCTGTCTAGATTTGTCATAGTTTTTCTTCCAAGGAGAAAGTGTCTTTTAATTTCATGACTGCATTCACTGTCTGCAGTGATTTTGGAGTCCAAGAAAATAAAGTCTCTCACTGATACCATTGTTTCCTCTTCTATTTGCCATGAAGTGATGGGCTCAGATGCCATGATCTTAGTTTTTTGAATATAAATTTTAAGATGATAGCTTGATGATTAATAAATGATAGAGTCCACTGGTTCTGTTTTTCTGGAAAAACCTGATTGACCTAGAACCACATGAAAATGTAAAAAAAATCAGACATTTAATAGTTACTGCAATAAATTTGTTTTTGTCACATAGAATACAATTTATAAAAACTCTAAGTTCAGATTTATACATGTATCTCATTGCTTGAATACCACCAGACTCTGATAAAACACATCTAATCCTAACTTAGGGTGTTCTCGTTAAACACTAGTATTCATGAAAAGAATTAAGCAGGAAGAGCTTAGATATAGACTGACGTTTCAAGATCCTTTTCTTCTTATTACCAATATTTCCCAGGGTTTTTCTGACTACTTTTGTCACTTAGCTTTTTTGTTTCATGTATTTCTGAGTGGGCCTTGTTTGTGATTAATACCTAGCTTATAAACGTATCTGGGCCCATGTTTAATCTGTGGTTATTTTGGTAAAACATTTTCATTGTAAGTAGTGATAACCAAGTGTCCCATACTAACAGAAACAGAAATCTGTTATATGTAATATCCATGATTAAATATTGTCACTTTACTATTATTTGAAATGATGAAATGCAAAGGTTTTTTTTGTTTGTTTGTTTTCTTTTGTTTTTAGTCTTTCAATACTGTATTTTCAAATCACCAAACTATTTCTCTAATTCTTCCTTCTCTCTGACCTGTTTTAAAATCAGGTCAATGAAAGATGAGAAAACTGCACTCTTAATGTCAGAGATTCAAAATGAATTAGTTAATATAAAGAATTAAGTCAGTTGATGTATGAAGCTATACTAATAATACATTCCTTTTAATGCTTTGTGACTCATATGAGTCTATATGCCACATAATTAGGAATCCACATGAACAGCAGCTAAGGTAGGATTGTCAGTGTCAAGAAAACATGAGTGTTTCAAAGATGCTTTGGGAAAAAAGAAGGAATTGGGTCAAAATATATGTAGTGTTGTTCTTAGCTACTCAGTCATGTCTGACTCCACCGGACTCCTCTGTCCATGGGGATTCTCCAGGAAAGAATACTGGATTGGGTTGCCATGACCTTCTGCAGGGGATCTTCCCAACTGAGGGATTGAACCTGAGGTCTCTTTCATTACAGGTGGAATCTTTACTGTCTAAGCCACCAGAGAAGCCCAAGAATACTTGAGTGGGTAACCTATCCCTTCTCCAGGATATCTTTCTGACTCGGGAATTGAACCAGGGTCCCCTGCTTTGCAGGAGGATTTGTTACCAGTTGAGCTACCAGGAAAGCCCATATGTAGCACTACAAGTTAACATTACAATATATGTAGTATACTTTGTTCTTTTCTGTAAATACCTAAACCTATTTTCAAGTCTCAGTATAGAATTAAAATCCAGGAAATAATTTGGCAAAGGATAATTTAGTTAGTTGAGAAATCCAAGTGAGTATGTCAGGCATGAGGCATGAGGCCATAAAATTAGTTGTCAGTAGCTGACATACATTTCAATATTTGGTATATGTAGCAGATTATAGAAGTAATCTGTAACAGACTGTCAAATGAGAATGCAGTAATATTTTAAATAATAAAAGCATAAGTAATCAACCCATCAACTAGAATATTTTTTTCTTTCTAGAAGTAAAAATTACAGATAACACCTATGTATATTTAAACATTTAAATGTACATTTAAAATTTTTTAGGGACAACTTCTATGTACTGGCAGACATCTTCTACATATTTACTACCAATTGTTCTGTGTAATAAGAAACAACTCTCATAAGTACCTAATATTAACAAATACAACTTAAATTATGTCATTTATATATAAATAAGAAATCAATAGATTTTAGATAGGTTAAAATATAAAAATTAAAATGTATAATTTTCCAACAAACCTTGCATTAAAAAGAAAATTAAATTATTTTGCTATTCCTCTAACATTGTTTGATATTAATATTTATTCATTATGATCTTAATATGAATGTAGAAATAAAATAGTGAATAATGAATATTGATTGAGTGACCATTTAGGACTGAGTAAAAATGTGAGGCATTTTATTTTTTGAAAGATATTTTTGTAATTTTATTCTCCTATTCACCAACCCACTCAAATATGTATAGTTAAAGGGTTTAAAAATAATTCAGATTAATTAAGTACAAAGTGAACCCATCCTCTATGACAATGTTTCTGAAACATGGGGAAAATATGGATATTACATAAAATATACATTTTATAACTAAAAATTTAGATCCAACTTGAAGTGTTTAGATTTAACGTTTATGGAAAAGCTATAATGTGCTTTATGCACCATTTGTTTAAGAGCAAATATTCATAATGATGATTAAAATAATTTCATATTTCTAATCCCCAAGTTGCTCAATGTTACACATGCTTATTCCTCATTTATATTAGTGCCCTAAACATTTAGATGAGGACCTATAATTATGAATACCTCCATTAGTTTGTGGTCAGATTAATTTGTTTTCAATTTGTGTTCAAAGAGTAACTGACTGTTTAATATACTAGAGGCACTGTTTTAGTAACTGTGGGTACTAGAAGCAAGAGAGAAGAGAAGTTGGAGCATGGGTTGGAGAAGCCACGGGTGGGTTCATGCATCCTGGGACCTGACTATAACCCTCCCTTTCTCTTGCACTCACAATGCAGAAGTCAGCATATTGAGGTTGATAGGATAGTTTGGGATCTGAAGCAGTTTATAAACAATGGTTAAATGTCATCAACCTCCTGACTGGGACATAGTACAATGTGATAATATGGCCAAGATGGGCTGTGTCCCAGTACCCAAGACCACCACCCTCCCTCCACATATTTCCTTCACTAGCTGGCACCCAGGTCCACAGAAAATCCTAGTCAGATTCCTACAAGAAGGTAGGTTTGTGAGTTGGGTAAGAGAAAAATTGAGTGAGCTCTCATCTAATGGCCTTTTCATGTTCCTGGGAATAAAGGTGGCAAAAGTTGAAGGAAAACAATGCCCAAATAAATGGTCAAGAAATGGGAGAAGTCATTACAGGGCGGGGCTGAGATCCTGAATGTGAGCAGAAACAGAGACAAGAATTCACCAGTCCTCATTACTGGTGAACTTCACTTACTCCAGCCTGTACCAGTATCACTAACAACGATTATGTCAGGGCAGAGTGGCGGTTTTGAGGGATAAATGAAAAGTAAAAGGTCAAACAAATAGGCAGTACTGGTTAACAGATGATGTAAGTGCTATTCCATGCCTCGAAAAGAAAGGCGACACAGAAGAGAAATACAGAAAATGAGGTAGAAGAGGGATGAAAAGAACAAAGTCACAATGAGATAAAATAAGAAACATGTTAAAGATACATAGAGTTCTGGTGTTAGAAGTTTGTGATCAAATAGTATAAAAGTCCAATTGATTATTTTAGAGATAAAAAGAGTTCCAAAGAAAGTTGAGCTCCACTGATGTCCATCCAAGTACTTGAGATCAACCTGAGGGTGAATTTCCTGTGGCTTGAACCTGCCGGTTATTTTCATTCGTGTCTCCCCCAATGCTGTCCAGCTGTCATCCACACTGCATACCTCATACAGACCCTGGCATAAAACAGCACAGAGAGCAAAGCAATTCATGACCCTGGTACTGTTGGAGTCTGCTAAGAGCTTACTTAGATCATATACAAAGCGAATTTGATATAAAGATAACTCCAGTGCCTTCCTATGTAAACCATCCCAAATATTATTTGCCTAATAGGAGAAGCCTTACATACTTATCTTCTTGAAACTATAAATGGTGGAAGCACAGTGAGTTGAAATTCACAGAAGAGGGAAATTTTGTTTTCCTCGGTGTTGTCCATGGCTATGCTTTTTTGATATCACCTATCCAGCTAGCAAAGCCTCTTATGGATTTCTCATTTCAGAATAATACAGTTCAGGGTTGGCAAGTAAACAGCATGCAAGCTGCCTAGCTGATGATTGCATTTTCCCACTTGTGTAGAGAATTAACTGAAGAATTCTTCTTGACATACTGTCTAAAGCAGTCACTATCAATTCTTCAACATTTGTACTTAGGAAGCAAGCTAGCTGACTTTTCTAGCTTTTCCTTAGAAAACCCCAGATTCCACACAATTGTCTTTGGTTCTGGTACCCTAGGCATATGTTCAAGGGCAAGTTACTTCTTCAGGGACAGAGGAGATTTGGTTTGATGACATTCACAAGCATATTGGGCTTCCTGAAATCCAATCCATCCAAGACAGGTTCCCACAGAGATTTCTAATCCCAGAGGTGAACCTAGACATTCTTCTTTCCCATAAAGGCTTTGCTGGCCTGTGTGATTCTGGATTTCATGTTGTTAAAAGTGCACTGATTCTGTTATCATGGCTATGTCGCTACCCATCTCCACCACCCATATTTGATGTGAGGCAAATATGTTTCTCATACCTTGGTAGACTATTTGTCTTAAGAAATATGAAAAGCTAAAAATTGCTGGTCCCTCAGTCGTGTCTGATTCTTTGTGACCCCATGGACTATAGTCTGCCAGACTCCTCTGTCCATGGAGTTCTTCATTCAAGAATGCTGAAGTAGGTAGCCATTCCCTTCTCCAGGGTCTCCTACATTGCAGGAAGATTCTTTACCATCTCATCCACAGGGAAACATTCTACAAATAGATATAAAAATTCTATACCACATACATTTTTCTTACATTCTCAAAAGAAGTACAACTAATCAGTGTTGTCCTTGTGTGCTCATTCTAACATGCAAAATTGAGAAATTTATTATAATATGCAAAGAAGAAAATCAGCTCGGTGTTTGGCTCAAATCCCCAGGTTTCTCAAGGATATTTAAAATTGAATGCAATTATATTAATTTTAGCAATATTGGAAGTAGATTTAAAGATAAGCAGGGGTCTTGTTTTATGACAGTAAACAGATTTCATATTTCATAATCCTCCCATATAAATATGAGGATATGTATTATATATGGGTCTGTCTGGGCTCTCCATCTTAGTGCATCAAAATATTTGGCTGTATTTAACACTTAATTATTCTAATTATTTATCTTAAGAATCACAGTTCTATTAAGAATCTAATACTTTAAAAATCATTTGGTTTTCAGAGACAATATGTCCTCTTTGTTTTGTGTCTTAAACATATCTCTCATTCTTTCAGATTCAATATTCCTGCTTTTTTAGGATTTATTTTTGAGAGACAATATTATATAGGCATTTTCTAGTGATTTAATGCTCTTTTACTTAATGTCTTGCCTGTTATGTTGGTTATATGCCCTTTTCAGTTTATTTGTGTTCACAATTAAACAAGAAAATCCCCCAAATTATCTCTGCTCCCATAACCTCAAGCTATATCACAGAATGTGAACTTTTGGTTTGACAAGTAAAACAGGTAACAACATTTCTGCGTCATATTGCCATTCCAGTCTGAGTGTTGCGACTGCTTCATAGTTGTTTGGTTAATGTGTTGTCTACAAAAATCCCTTAAAACAAAACCTCATGGCAGGTGTCACACTCATTTTAGGGAAAGGGAAATACGTGTTCTACTCCTGATTCTCATGTTCAGCTTAGATGTCACACTGATTCAGCAAGTGTGACAGCTCATGAACCCCAAATACATAACTGTTATCTAACATATTGAAGCAGTACTATATAATTCAACAAATTTTGCATATCATGATAAGATATATAAAAGCTGTGTTAACTTTCATTTCACAAAGAGAACACCCAAATTTCTTTAACAAGCATTCAAAAAATTATCTAGAATCTACAAAGTGATTTTGCCAGAAACATTGCTTCTATTAAAATACATATTGTAATTACGTGTTTGACCACTAGCTTGATGTCACAGTTATTTGACATTGTAATTTCTGAGATCTTGGGATTATTTGACTTGGTCAAGCTTCACTCTCCTAATTTAAAAACAAAAACAAAAAAAACAGATTAATATTTTTAGGAAAATAATGTTTTTAATTTGTGGTTTGGATTGTGGGAAACAAACTGGGGAAGCTACATTGTAAACTGTTTTTATGCAAACTGTGAAAATTTATTATGACATATGTATGCCACATTCAACTCCCAATTTCCTACAAGGCTGTCAGACTTTTTATTTTATTCTCGTATGTTTTTATTGCCATGTCATATAAGCAATTGCATGGGTGGCAGAAGTCAGTAACAAATTTCAACAGTTTATTTCCAGTGAGATTTCTAATGAGTTTTTTTTCCCCCCTGAGACCTATTTAAAAGGCAAAGTAACAAGCACTTGAATCTGTTACTTTTAATCAAATGTGTTATAAAAGCTGAAAAATTTTATGTAACATTTTGTCTTTTCAGCTTTTTATCAGGTATTGAATTAGACACTGGGAAGCATGTTCCTCTTTATATATGAAAAAAGTAAAAAAGAATAAATTAGGAATTTAAAAACACATAGACATTCTTTTAAATTTATATTAATAGTATTTTATCTTTCTTAGTAACTTTTGATCAGATTTAAGCAAAAATACTATTCCATTTTCATTCCCCCATCCACTACCATTAAGTTTCTAAGAAATAAAATAAATGTGAATGTTTTCACTTCTACCTCTGCATATTTGCCAATTATAGAATTCTCTTTCCATTTCCCCTTTATGCCAACCCTTAATCCTCAACCTTCCACCCCACAAAGGGCACATTCTGGCAGGTGGACTGAGAGTTTTGCCCAAATACAAAGAGTAGGTTAGATTCAGTGCAACAAAAACTTGGGTAAATTTCCAGTCAGCTTTCCCTGTGGCCAACATGCAAACAAAAACCTGTATCTGATGAAGCTGGGAGCCTCATTATAATGTTCTTATAGGATTTCATTTCTTCCAAAACAGTTGAGTATTGCCTTATCATGGCTTGGAAACAGATCATTTATTCTATTTCTGATGACCTTTCATACAACAAAAATTATAATAAATATATCTACCAAAGAATGCACTATTTTCTTTTATTTATATGGAAACTTTCCCCAATAAGAATGTCCTATCATCATTTTCTCAAAAAATTAAATTTCATTTTTATTGTATCCATTGAAATGTCATGCTATTAAAAGTGCATAGTATTATAATGCTAATTTTAAAATTGCAGTCATTTGCCTACCTCTATCCATGGTAGAATTGACCACTGCAGGCCTATTACTTGTTTTGAATTTGATTCATTTACACTTTTATCACCCAGAATCGACTCTGTTATTTCCTGATTCTTTTAATTGTAGATATAATCTGATACTTATTTTGAAAAGTTATTTAGTCAATACATAACCCCTCTCAACCCCATTCCCAAACACCTTCTTATTCCATCCTCTGTGTACAGTATATAACTTTTTTTGTAAATAGTCAGTGTTTAAGTTTTATATCTTTGTAAGTTTTGTTAGTGTGATATGGTTAGATTATCTCTCTTATATAACATGGGATTGAGACTTTGGAATTTAAATTTTGATTACCTTTTTTATTTGAATGCATCCATATAAGCACAAAAGTATTAAAAATTATATTTTGTCATAGAAAATGGAATCAGATGATGTCAGATTCATTTCAGTCTGAATATGGAAGTGTTTCTCCTGAAATCCTTCCTTTTGGTGCATTTTGAATTCATTCTCCTCTTATCACTTGGTTTTATCCTTGAGACTTTCCATTCTCATTATCTTGGAAATATTCTTTACCTTCCTTGCTGGATTGTTCCAACTCTGGTATTACACTTTTTTCTTGCTTCCTGCCTTATTTTTATCAAATCACATTCACAAGTAGTTTCTGAAAATGATCTGGGGAAGGATTTTCTTGAGAACTTGCTTGCTTGAGAAAGAGCAAAACTGCATGCTCCCTGACCTCAAACTATACTACAAAGCTATAGTAATCAAAGAAGTACAGTACTGAAACAAAATCAGATACATAGATAAATGGAACAGAATAGACAGGCATAAATAAACTTAATTCCCATACAGTCAATCTACAATAGAAGAGGCAAAAATATACAGTGGGGAAAAGACAGTCTCTTTATTGAATGGCATTGTAAAAACTGGGCAGTAACTTGTAAAAGAGTTAAGGTGGACTATTTTCTAATACCATATACAAAATTACCCTCAAATAGATTTAAAAGCTTACTTAAATGTTAGATCTGAAACTGTAAAACTTCTAGAAGAAAACATAGGCAGCAAATTCTTTGAAATCAGCTTTAACAATACTTTTTAAGATTTGTCTCCTTAGGCAAGGGCAATGAAAGCAAAAAAATGAACAAATGGGACTACATGGTTAACAAAAATTATTTAACAATTCAAATAAAACTTTAAGTTTTAATTTAACCAATGTGATGAATTTGTCATTTTTTCTTTTTCTTTTTTTAATGTAGAGAACAGTATTCTAATCAATCTTTGAGCACTTTTCTCCTCAACTTTGTATATTTCCTTCCAAATCTGTGTTTGAAGGGCTGGTAGAGTAAAATGAAAGTTGGACAATGTGCTTTTACATTTATTTATTCTCATCATTGCATCAAGACTTTAAATGAGAGATTTCTGGACTAGAGTTGAAGCCCAGTCTTTTCTGTAAGATTGTAAGCAGAATTAAAGTAAAGCCTATGAATACCTTCTTCCATTTTCATTTCCAGAAGTTAGCGTGTGCTATGCTGTGCTTAGTTGCTTAGTCCTGTCTGACTCTCTGCGACCCCATGGACTGTAGGCCATCAGACTCCTCTGTCCATGGGGTTTCTCCAGGTAAGAATACTGAGGTGGGTTTCCATGCCCTCCTCCAGGGGATCGTCCCAACCCAGGGGTCGAACCCAGGTCTCCTGCACAGGCAAATTCTTTGCCATCTGAACTGCCAGGGAAACCAAAGAACACTGGAGTGGGCGGCCTATCCCTTCTTCAGGGGATTGTCCCGATCCAGGAATTGAACCCGGGTCTCCTGAATTGCAGGAAGATTCTTTACCAACTGAGCTACCAGGGAAGTCTCAGAAGTTAGCATAGTACCTGGCATAAAGGAAATACTTTGCAAGTGTTAAGTGAATTACATGTATGAATTATGAATTATCTGTGAGTTGTAAAATAAAATTTAATTGAATAATATAAATGAATTATGTATATGCACATATATGCAAATCTAAGTAACCTAATTCACCGAAAATAACAGCATAGTTTTTACAGAAGTCACCAGTGCTGGAGGAGAATTTTAATATTGAAATACTCTTTAGGTCACATTAGTAATTTGAAGGATGAAGATTCAGTTTTTTATTATTTTTCTTCCATTAAGCTCACTGTAATCACACTGTGTGAATCTGCTCAAGCTCCTAAGCTGATTCTACCTCTGTCTCCCTTTCCGCCAAACTACGATTCTTGGTAAACATGAAGCCTGTTACAGGGTGGTCTGGAGATATTGAGAACTTGTGTGATAAATAAAAATTTAGGTCTTTCTACAAACTAAACTTTCTACAAACTAAAATAATAAATAGTCAAATATTTTGGAGGCCTATTTTGGTACAATAAGTTTAAGTAATAATTATCAGGCTTTAGTAGATATATGAATCACCCTGACTGATGTCTTTCGACTTCAGAGATTGATTTGTAAAAAGTTGGAGTGTAGGACCTTATGGATTTTGAATTTATACTTTATAATTCTAAGAAACTGTAATTTCTCAATTTAATGGAAATATAGTTATCCAATTATCATTACTGAAAGACACTGAAGATGGAAGAACATTGAATATGCAGCTTGATGATCAGAAGTCATTAGATGTGTTAAAAGGTAACTGAGGTACTTTATAATTTTTTAAGAGTTCAGTCAATGAATTTGATTGATTGAAATTATGCAGCCCCAAATTAAAACGGTTAGGAGTGCTCCATGGTCAGGAGTCAGCAAAAAGGTTTTTATAAAGAAGTTATAAAAGCAAAGCAAAGATATTATCCGATTGTCTATCAGTTAAGCACTTTTATTATTTGGGAAAGTCTAAGTGGCTTTTTGTGATTGGTTGTACTTACATCTCATTTCCTTGGATTCAAATGAATTGACTCTGGCTTAGGTTTTGGTTTACTTATATTAGCTAGCAAGGCATAAGTCCCACCTCTATCTAGCCCCCTTGTGTAAATACTTTAACAGGTGATTTTCTTTGCTGCACCAAAGGGAGAAGGTAAAAACAGGTTAAACTGATACTACTTTTAACTAAGATAATAATTCACCTTTAAAGAATTGTATAGTAGTGCCATTGTTAACGAGATCTTTTAAAATATTTACAACAGTGACCACTTAGAACATTAGAGTGGGAGTGAAGTCGCTCAGTCGTGTCCGACTCTTTGTGACCCCATGGACTGTAGCCTACCAGGCTCCTCCTGTACATGGGATTTTCCAGACAAGGATACTGGAGTGGGTTGCCAGAACATTAAGGCAAATAATAATAAATGAAAAGAAAAAAGAAGTCATCTAGTATTATGCATGATGCAAACATTCTCTACTATGATATCTCAAGAATTACTGTTATGAAAATAATAAAGAATTAACTGAGAGGATAATTTATAAATATTTTTAATATGACTGATTTTAATATTGCTATCATTTAGCTTATAATTGATGTATTGATATCAGTATATCAATGTTATTATCATTTATTACTATCAGAAGAATGCTCACTCAGTAGTTTATGTCAGATAAACATAATGAAAATTCAAAGAATAAACATTTGGTTAAATGTGTGAATATCAACATCATCAGATAATGTTCCAGCTAAAAGTTACAGCATTGAAGGATAATTCACTCTGTCATTAAAAAAAGGGATTTTTGTTCAAATCACATGAAATAATTATTACTGCATTACCTTTAATTACAAACAAAAATTTTGTCATGCAATGAATTCCTGATGTTTAATGAAAGAATGTGATATTAAAATAAACTAGACTAACTTGTGTGTACAATTATTCATAAATATTAATGATAGTATATATTATGTCAAACTAATAGTGAATCAAAAGCTTATAAGCAAGACTAGGTCTATAGTTAATGAATTTTCAAGGTGTTCTGTGCTTACTTGTCATCAATTCCTTCATGTACTTTGTGTGAATCTGTCTGTTTGTTAGTAAAGTATTTATATAACATAAAAACAGAAAAAGCAGCTTCATTAAAATAGAAGAAAAAATTTGCTTTTTTTTAAATCAATGAACCTGTTTGTTTTATTTAAGGTCATCAGTCACGTGACACAGTTGATAGTTTTTGAAAAGGATGTCTTGAGTTAGTCTCACTACAGTCTTTATTTCAATTCAATTTCATGACCCGATTGTGTTTAGTACAGGGTAAAGATATGCAGAGAAAATCATCCTTATGGCAGAAAGTGAAGAGGAACTAAAAAGCCTGTTGATGAAAGTGAAAGAGGAGAGTGAAAAAGTTGGCTTAAAACTCAACACTCAGAAAACTAAGATCATGGCATCTGGTCCCATCACTTCATGGGAAATAGGTGGGAAAACAGTGGAAACAGTGTCAGACTTTACTTTTTTGGGCTTCAAAATCACTGCAGATGGTGATTGCAGCCATGAAATTAAAAGATGCTTACTCCTTGGAAGGAAAGTTATGACCAACCTAGATGGCATATTAAAAAGCAGAGACATTACTTTGCCAACAAAGGTCCATCTAGTCAAGACTATGGTTTTTCCAGTGGTCATGTATGGATGTGAGAGTTGGACTGTGAAGAAAGCTGAGTGCCAAAAAGTTGAAGCTTTTGAACTGTGGTATTGGAGAAGACTCTTGGGAGTCCCTTGGACTGCAAGGAGATCCAACCAGCCCTTCCTAAAGGAGATCAGTCCTGGGTGTTCATTGAAAGGACTGATGCTGATGCTGAAGCTGAAACTCCAGTACTTTGGCCACCTCATGTGAAGAGTTGACTCATTTGAAAAGACCCTGATGCTGGGAGGGATTGGGGGCAGGAGGAGAGGGGATGACAGAGGATGAGATGGCTGGATGGCATCACCGACTCAATGGACATGAGTTTGAGTAAACTCCGGGAGTTGGTGATGGACAGGGAGGCCTGGCGTGCTGTGATTCATGGGGTCTCAGAGTTGGACATGACTGAGTGACTGAACTGAACTGAAAGTCAAAATAATCAATGATTACCTGACTCTGGCATTACTAGCCTTCTTTCAAAATCTGATGACACTCCAGGTAGTTTTAAAACATTGCTAACCTGTTCTACATATCTGGACCAAGTTAGTTGCCTGGATATGAATCAAATATCATGTTAATCTAGGTACATATTTTTTGTTAGAAAGTCCAGTCCATGTAACTTGGGAGAAAATTTCAAGAGCTGGATGAATGTTTAAAGGATAGTATAAGAGAATGTGTGTGTAAACAAGTAGGTGGAATTTTGAGCTTAAAAGCTAGAAGATGTGTGCAGTTGGCTTTAATATATGTATTACATGGATGAAGGAAGAAGGCAGGTTCAAAACATTGCCTCATATGATAATCCAGGTTTTGCCAAAGTAGGATGACAGGTAGATTATTGCTCAAAGCAAAGAGAGTCAGGTTAATTCAGGAAGGAAAAGGAAAATTATAAGGACAGTTAGAGACATGATTGTACAAGCAAAGATTAAAATATGAAAAATGCTTTTGAAGTTGATCTTTTGAGGGAATAGAAACACAATATATCTTAAAAGAAGACAGCAATAACTAATCGACGTTGTTGTGTTGTTGTTCAGTCATTAAGTCCTTAAGTTTGGTCCACCTCTTGTAACCCCATGGACTGTAGCACACCAGGTTCCTCTGTCCTCTTTTATCTCCCAGAGTTTGCTCAAATTCATGTCCATTGAGTCTGTGATGCCATCCAACCATCTCATCTTCTGTCTCACCCTTCTCCTCTTGCCTTCAGTCTTTTCCAGTATCAAGGTCTTTTCCAATGAGTTGGTTCTTTGCATCAGGTGGCAAAAGTATTGGAGCTTCAGCTGCAGCAACAGTACTTACAAAGAATATTCAGGGTTGATTTCCTTTAGAATTGACTTGTTTGATCACCTTGCAGTCCTAGGGACTCTCAAGAGACTTCTATAGTATCACAACTCAAAGTCATCAAATTTTTGGCATTCAGCCTTTTTGTGGTCAATCTCTCACATCCACACATGATTACTGGCAAAAACATAGCTTTGATTACACAGATCTTTGTCAGCAAAGTGATGTCTCTGCTTTTTAATACGCTGTCTATGTTTGTCATAGGCTTCTTTTCAAGGAGTAAGCAGTTTTCTTAATTTCATGGCTACAGTCACTGTCCACAGTGATTTTGGAGCCCAAGAAAATAAAATCTATCATTGGTACCACTTTTCCCCCTTGTACTTGACATGAAGTGATGGGATTGGATGTCATGATATTTGTTTTTTTTGAATGTTGAGTTTTAAGCCAGCTTTTTCACTCTCCTCTTTCACTTTTATCAAGAGGCTCTTTAGTTCCTCTTCATTTTCTGCCATTAGAGTGGTATTATCTGTATGTCTGAGGTTGCTGATATTTCTCCTGGCAATCTTGATTCGAGCTTATGATTCATCCAACTCAGTATTTTGCATGATGTAATCTACATATAAGTTAAATAAGCAGGGTAATAATATATAGCCTTGACGTACTCCTTTCCTAATTTTGAACCAGTCCATTGTTCCATACCAGTTCTAACTGTTGCTTCTTGACCCACATACAGGTTTCTCAGGAGACAGGTAGAGTAGCCTGGTACTCTCATCTCATGAAGTATTTTCCTTATTTTGTTGTGACCCCCACAATCAAGGACTTTAGCATAGTCCATGAAGCAGAAGTAGATGTCTCTCTGGAACACCCTTGCTTTCTCCATGATCCAACAAGTGTTTGCAATTTGATTTCTGGTTCCTCTGCCTCTTTGAATCTCAGCTTTTTCAACTGGAAGTTCTTAGTTCATGTACTGTTGAAGCCTAGACTGAAGGATTTTTTTTATTTTAATTATTTTAACTGGAGGCTAAATACTTTACCATATTGTAGTGGTTTTTGCCATACATTGACATGAATCAGCCATGGGTGTACATGTGTCCCCCATCCTGAAACCACTCCCACATCCCTCCCCATCCCACATCCCTTAGCGTCATCCCAGTGCACCAGCCCTAAGCACCCTGTCTCATGCATAGAACCTGGACTCACGATCTGTTTCACATATGGTAATAGACATGTTTCAATGCTATTCTCTCAAATCATCCCACCCTTGCCTTTTCCCACAGAGTCCAAAAGTTTTTTTTTTTTTTTTAAATATCTGTGTCTCTTTTGCTGTCTTGCATATAGGGTCATTGTTACCATCTTTCTAAATCCCATATATATGTGTTAATATACTATATTGAGGAGAAGGCAATGGCAACCCACTCCAGTACTCTTGCCTGGAAAATTCCATGGATGGAGGAGCATGGTGGCTACAATCCATGGGGTCTCGAAGCGTGGGACCTGACTGAGTGCTTTCACTTTCACTTTCATGCATTGGAGATGGAAATGGCAACTCACTCCAGTATTCTTGCCTGGAGAATCCCAGGGACAGAGGATCCTGGTGGGCTGCTGTCTATGGGGTTACACAGAGTCGGACACGACTGAAGTGAGTTAGCAGCAGCATACTGTATTGGTGTTTTTCTTTCTTACTTACTTCACTCTGTATAATAGGCTCCAGTTTCATTCACCTCATAAGAACTGATTCAAACGCATTATTTTTAAGAGTTGAGTAATATTCCATTATGTATATGTACCACAGCTTTCTTATCCATTTGTCTGCCATTGAGCATCTAGGTTGCTTCCATGTCCTGGCTTTTGTAAACAGTGCTGCGATGAACATTGGGGTACATGTGTCTCTTTCAGTTCTGGTTTCCTTGGTGTGTATGCCCAGCAGTGGGATTGCTGGGTCGTATGGCAGTTTTATTTCCAGTTTTTTTAAGAAATCTCCACACTGTTCTCCATAGTGGCTGTACTAGTTTGCATTCCCACCAACAGTGTAAGAGAGTTCCCTTTTCTCCACACCCTCTCCAGCATTTATTGCTTGTAGACTTTTTGATAGCAGCCATCCTGACTGGCATGTAATGGTACCTCATTGTGGTTTTGATTTGCATTTCTCTGATAATGAGTAATGCTGAGCATCTTTTCATGTGTTTATTAGCCATCTGCATGTCTCCTTTGGAGAAATGTCTATTTAGTTCTTTGGCCCATTTTTTGATTGGGTCATCTATTTTTCTGGAATTGAGCTGCATGAGCTGCTTGTATATTTTTGAGATTAATCCTTTGTCAGTTGCTTCATTTGCTATTATTTTCTCCCATGCTGAAGGCTGTTTTTTCACCTTGCTTATTGTTTTTTCACCTCCTTCATTGTGCAAAAGCTTTTAAGTTTAATTAGGTCCCACTTGTTTCTTTTTGCTTTTATTTCCATTACTCTGAGAGGTGGGTCATATAGGATCCTGCTGTTATTTATGTCAGAGAGTGTTTTGCGTATGTTTTCCTCCCAGGGGGTTTATAGTTTCTGGTCTTACATTTAGACTGCCTTTCTGGGTGCCTGGAGTCCTCCCTAGACTGAAGGATTTTGAGTCACTTTGTTAGCATATGAAATGAGAGCAATTGTACAGTTGTTTGAACATTCTTTAGCATTGCCCTTCTTTGGGATTGGAATGAAAACTGACCTTTTCCAGTCCTGTGGCCACTGATGAGTTTTCCAAGTTTACTACACATTGAGTGCCACACTTTAACAGCATCGTCTTTTAGGATTTTAAATAACTCATATGGAATTCCTTCACCTCCACTAGCTTTGCTTGTAGCAATGCTTCCTATGGTCCACTTGACTTGGCATTCCAGAATGTCTAGTTCTAGGTGAGTTACCATACCACCATGGTTATCTGGGTCAGTAAGACCTTTTTTTGTATAGTTCTTTTGTGTATTCTTGTCACCTCTTCTTAATGTCTTCTTCTCTTAGGTCCTTACCATTTCTGTCCTTTATTGTGCCCATCCTCTTGCATGAAATTCTCCCTTGACATCTCCTATTTTCTTTAAGAGGTCTCTAATCTTTTGCATTCTATTTTTCCCGTCAATTTCTTTGCATTGTTCATAGAAGCAGGCTTTCTTATATCTCCTTGATATTCTCCAGAACTCTTGTCGGAACTCTTCACTATGATACATCCATCTTGGGTGACCCTGTCCTGCATGACATGGCTCATAGCTTCACTGAGTTATGCAAACCCCTTCATCACAACAGGGTTGTGATCAATGAAGGGGAACAAATAGACTAATGTTCTGTTCTTCAAATAAATACATTTAATTTGTTACTTAATAAATTAGCTAAACTGGGTATAGAGTCCCTGCAAAGATACTAGTCAATTAAATCTTTAACTTTTTCAAATATATGACTTGGGATAAAAGGAATTTTAGATTTTATTTTCAACTATAAACATTTCTCTCATATCAGTATTGCATAGCTGATGGTTTAAATAATTTGATAATTCCTAACAGTTATGTGTATCTATATTAGGAATATTTGTATTATATACTTCAAAATTAGTTAGTACAAAATTTAATTAATTCCACATTTGAAATTTGAAGATGTATTTCATTTATTTTTTACTTTGATTTATCTAACATTATTTTGGATACTTTCAGTATTTTGATTTTGGTCTTTTATTGAGCAAGTTTAGCACAACTAGAACTAAGCTGGCAAGAGGGAAGATCTTGGGGGTGTAATTGTCGGGGTGATGGGTATAAGGTTTGGTGGGTGGTATGTGAATGTTATGTGGGCATACTGCATAATTGAGTCTAAAATATACTATAGTGGCAGACATGTTAGTCATTTTTACTTTTTAAAGTGAGAAGTAGGTTTAAATGCCACCAGAAGAATTTCAAGTTTTAGGTAGCTAAAAAGACTCCTAGTTCCTTGTTTGCACATATAATTATATGTATATATTCCTGATAGGTTTTCTAACTCTGAATATTATCCTCAGATTAAATACTATATCTAGCCTAATTTGGAGGATTTTCTAGCACTGTATAATAGAGTTCTTTGTTTGCAATAGGAAACTGACTACAATGTAAAACCATACCAAATTCTGCAAAGCTACTGCTGTTTGTTAGCATAAAGTAGACAGATATAGCTAAACAGCATTTTTGTGAACCATTTGTAATGCGCTGCTTAAGAGTCAAAGTAGAAGCCTTTGATTTCCAGCTTATTTAGAGGTTATATTCAATAGTACTAATATGTGAATGGAATTTTAAAAGAGCATACGGACAGTTAAATCCCACATTGTAACCCTCTGATCTAAAGAATATCATTTCTATGTATTTCTGAAGATTCTCAGCAGCCTTAGAAAATAGAAATTCTTATTAGGGATTATAGGTAGAAAATGCTATCAGAAATCTGAGTTATTCCCTCCCCAGAAACAACAGGAATGGATTTAAGCCTTAGTAGATTTCTATCACCTACTAATTATCCCATTATTATTATGCTCACAGAATATTTTAACACTGGTTACCCTGATATGATCTTCTACCAAATTATTATCTTGAGAGGCCACTACCTAAATAAAGAAAAAAAGCTTTCTTTCCTACATCAAAAAACCAAGTGAACACAATGCACCCATGTCACATATGTGATGGCATTATTACCTGAATCCCAGTAGGCTGAACTGAGTTTTAAAATGAGGCGACAAGGAGAATATTATATACCATAATTTATGAGATTATTTAAAACTCTAAAAAGAAATTGACTCAATCATAATTAAAGAAAAGTTATTCTATGGAAACCTACTTATCCCACATCATATCCTAAAATTAAAAGCTTTTATTACAACATATATCACTATTTTTCAAAGTTGTATAATAACATAGGGAGGTAGACTGGAAGCGCTGGATTGAGACAGACTTTCACAAACCAAACAGATAATAGAGTACAGCCACACTGTGCGTGTATAGTATACATTTCTTATATCAGTCAGTCAGTCAGTTCAGTCTCTCAGTCGTGTCTGACTCTCTGTGACCCCATGAATCGCAGCACGCCAGGCCTCCCTATCCATCACCAACTCCCGGAGTTTACTCAAACTCATGTCCATCGAGTCGGTGATGCCATCCAGCCATCTCATCCTCTGTCGTCCCCTTCTCCTCCTGCCCCCAATCCCTCCCAGCATCAGGGTCTTTTCCAATGAGTCAACTCTTCGCATGAGGTGGCCAAAGTACTGGAGTTTCAGCTTCAGCATTAGTCCTTCCAATGAACACCCAGGACTGATCTCCTTTAGGATGGACTAATTGGATCTCCTTAGAGTCTTCTCCAACACCACAGTTCAAAAGCATCTACTCTTCGGCACTCAGCTTTCTTCACAGTCCAACTCTCACCTCCATCCACGACCACTGGAGAAACCATAGCCTTGATTAGATGGACCTTTGTTGGCAAAGTAATGTCTCTGCTTTTTAATATGCTATCTAGGTTGGTCATAACTTTCCTTCCAAGGAGTAAGTGTCTTTTAATTTCATGGCTGCAATCACCATCTGCAGTGATTCTGGAGCCCAGAAAAATAAAGCCAGCCACTGTTTCCACTGTTTCCCTATCTATTTGCCATGAAGTGATGGGACCAGATGCAGCTTTAAACCAACTTTTTCACTCTCCTCTTTCACTTTCATCAAGAAGCTTTTTAGTTCCTCTTCACTTTCTGCCATAAAGATGGTGTCATCTGCATATCTGAGGTTATTTATACTTCTCCCAGCAATGTTGATTCCAGTTTGTGCTTCTTCCAGCCCAGCGTTTCTCATGATGTACTCTGCATATAAGTTAAATAAACAGGGTGACAATATACAGTCTTGACGTACTCCTTTTCCTACTTGGAACCAGTCTGTTGTTCCATGTCCAGTTCTAACTGTTACTTCCTGACATGCATACAGGTTATTATACATACATATATATAATACATTATTATTATATATACATGTATTATATTTAAATACATTGTATTTAATAAACAATACATTATTTGTATTGTGTATTACAATAATACAACTGTAAATACATTATATTATTTGTGACCCCATGGACTGTAGCCTGCCAGGCTCCTATGTCCCTGAGATTTCCCAGGCAAGAATACTGGAGTGGGTTGCCATTCCCTTCTCCAGCGGATCTTCCTGACCCAGGGATCAAACCCAGATTTCCTACATTGCAGACAGATTCTTTACCATCTGAACCATCAGGGAAGCATTATTATTATACATATATATATAATATACAAATACATTATATATTATATAGCATAGGTATTGTTATAATATATGTCTATATAAATAAATTACAGCCATAATCTATGTATAATATGTATATAGCATAGGTATTATTATAATATATGTCTACATAAGTAAAGTACAGCCACAGTCTATGTAGAATATGTACATATATGCACATATAAATATTTGTATATATGTGTTATGTATAATGTATCATAACATATATTATGTATAAAGTATATGTGACATATGTATGTAGCTCATCATAATGGAATTACATTGCCATAGCAACTGTCGTATAGTTCATACTTTATATACATTAACAATCTAATAATATAGTAGTGAAACTTAATAATTATTCTAAAGATTTTATGGTGATTTTAAACGAGATTGGTGCAATATTAAGAACAGTAGGGATAAACAATAACTTGAAACATATGAAATTTGTATGCTTCTACCATAAATTAGTAATTATGGTTAATTTCATGTGCTCAGTCATTCAGTTGTGTAGAACTCTTTGCAGCCCCATGAACCGTAGTCTGCCAGGCTCCTCTGTCCATGGAATTTTCCAGGCAAGAATACCAGAGTGGGTTGCCATTTCCTATTCCCAGGGACCTTCCCAACCCAAGGATCAAAACCTCATCTCTTATACCTCCTGCATTGCAGGAAGATTCTTTACCACTGCACCACCTAGGAAGCCCGTTATATTTAATAGATAGTTATAAATATAGAGCATAAATGTAAAACAATGGCAGAACACTACGAATTTAAAGGTGTCAGCATAAATGATGCATTTAAAGCCATCAACATGAAAGATATACTTCAGATGCTGGATAAGGAGGTAGCAAGAGTATTGAAAGCATAAAGTTGAGATCACTAATACTTGTGAAATCAATAAAGGATTAGAAGTGTGTAAAGGAGACTGAGACTATTCTGAACAAAAGGAGAACCTTAGAAAGTACTATTCAGCAAATATAAGGGAAAGAAACATTCAAGACACTTCCAGATGCTCCTGAATTCTCAAATGAAATCAATTGTAATGGATACAGGTTTAGTGAAGAAATGGGAGTGAAACAAGAATTCCATGATTCTAAGATGTAAATGAAAGTTGAATAATGGACACAGCTAGTTAAATATGTCTTGAAAAGACATATCTATAAAGGAACTATGTTAGATGTTTGATAAGGGAGTTTCAAGGTGGGAGGAGACTTTCTGAAATGAGATGAAAAAATACAGCCTAAAGCAAAAGTATCAATGAAGGAAAATAATTTTAAGATAAAAAGGAAAGTGGATATGATCTAGGGTGTTAGAATTTCTGGAAAGTAGGAGGAGGTGGTACCCACTGCAGAGAGGGAGAGAGAAGAATTGGCTTTGGATTGGATGGAGACATCTTTTCTGCAACATTAAAATATAAGAAATGATTATTTTATATCTACACACACACAAGAAGCCAAAATAAATATGCCCTCATTCCTTATTTTTTACTTGAAAGTCAGAAGTGGGTTTTGTTTGGCTGCTCAGAAAGAGAATTAGATGTGTATAAGGTGGCTGATTTCTAATGGTAAATATTTGGCATATTAAATAGAGCAGAGGGAGGAAAGAGAAGAGGACAAAGAACATAATCTGAAAGAGTGATGCAATTGAAGATATGGTGGAGGTGAGGAAAAAAAAAGTGGCCAGAGAGGAAGAAAGGAATCAAAGCAATAGATTTTTCATTAAGATAAATGAGGAGTAGAATTAAATCTTTCAGTTATTTATATAAGAATATTTAATATTTGTTTTAGCAAAACAAACAGCAGTTTCAGAACTATTAGAAAGGTTTTTTGTTTTATTTCTTGGGGTATAGTTACTTTATGATGATGTGTCATTTTCGGCAGTGCAATGAAGTGGATCAGCTATATGTATACATATATCCTGGCTTCCCTGGTAGCTCAGCTGGTAAAGAATCTGCCTGCAATGCAGGAGATTCTGGTTTGATTCCTGGGTCAGGTAGATCACCTGGAGAAGAAATAAGCTGCCCACTCCAGTATTCTTGAACTTCCTTGGTGGTTCAGAAGGTAAATAATCCACCTGCAATGTGGGAGACCTGGGTTCGATTCTGGGTTGGGAAGATCCTCTGGAGGAGGGCATGGCAACCCACTCCAGTAGTCTCCAATTCTTGCCTGGAGAATTTCATGGACTGAGGAGCCTGATGGGCTGCAGTCCACGGGGTCACAGAGTCGGACAGGACTTAGCGACGAAGCACAGCACGGTATACATATATTCCTTCCCTTTTGAGCCTCTCTCCCATCCCACCCTCCAGTCCACACTTCTAGGTCACCACAGAGCACCAAGCTGAGTTCCCTGTGCTATATAGCAGGTTCCCATTAGCTGTTTTATACAAAGGAGGTTTTGCAGAGAAGCAAGATTTAAGCGGGTTTTGTCATTGATGGGATATGGCAACAATTGATTCAGTTAAATTCAAGGTGTTCATGCAGGAAAAAAAAAAAATAGGGTTATCTCAGGAGTACATGAGATCCAGAGATGGTAGTTAATGAAAAGGAAAAAGAGAGTAAATACAAGCAGTCAGTGAAAAGATCCAAGGAAAAGGGTGGGACCGGAGACAGGACCAAGAAAAGTTTAATCAGCCGAGAACTAAACCTGAAGGAGGAGAAAGCTGTAAGATTATGACTGCTGTAAAAGGTAACTTCCTTTGAAAAATGAAAAAGACAATAATTTGAATATTGGTGGCAGAAAGTTGAGCATTTGTTTGTTCTATGAATTTGAAGGAAAGATTTCCTGTTGAGAATGAGGACAAAGGCAGATAATGTTTGAAATAATTTGGAGAATGAGAATAAACAATAACTTAGAAAGGTTGTTCAGACTGTAGAGATCTCAGATGATATGAGAAAACAAAGCTTATGTATCGGCACTGGTCTGTATACTGGATATTTTTCTCTGGCAATCAACGTGAACTCACTCATTTGTTCCAATTCAGGTTTTGGGTTTGCTGGGGGAGCAGAGAGGGATATGATTAAAGGACAGTACACAGACAGCCTTTAGCTTAATGACAAGTCAGTGGTTAAGATAATGGAAAATGAGGCCTAGACTGACTGTGGAAGAAGGGGCCAATGGTAGGGAAAATACCAAGATCAAAGGAATAGAATGCTGATGAGTTCAAAGAATCAGTGAAGTAGAAGCTCCCAGTAGATGCTGTAGCTTATATGATTAATGATAAAAACAGGAAGAGTGTGCAAAGATCTTTTTTTTTTTTCTCAATAAGAGTGAATTATCACAGCATAGATAAACCTCAAAGAACTGATTTTTGCATAAAAGAGCGTTAAGGAAATAGTGTGGAAGTTTCAGGGAGCAAGGAATACCTGGGGTGTGGGTTTAAGTTTACTTCACAGGGCTACACAAGAGACAGGGCCTTTAGGGGAATAATCCATTTTATTAACCCATCTTAATAATCCATCTCAATAATACACGGGAAATCCCATGGACAGAAGAGCCTGGCAAGCTACAGTCCATGGGGTTGCAAAGAGTCAGATGCAACTGAGCGACTAAACACGGCATGTCAGGGAGTGTGAAAAGATTCTGGTGGAGTGGTGCTGCGGAATTTGTGTTATGGAAGGGGAATTAAGAAGTATGTGATAGAGAAATTACAAGAGACAATATATAACCAATGAAATTTGCAGTTTGAGTATGCATGGTATGTGAATAGTTTTAGTGGCATGACTGATAAAGTTTTTAGCCATGCGAATCAAAAAAAAAAGATTTATTTTACATTTTCTTTAGCTAAACTTAGAGCATGAGTGCCTATTACTTCTTTTCAAAATCACTTTATTAAGTTATAATTTGAGCACCATAAAATTCACCACGTGTAAATGTCCTAGTCAGTGAAGTTTGGTAAATATACAGAGCTGGGCAACCATCAACACAATCCACTTTTGATAGTTTTCATTGGCTTAAAACTTCCCATGTGCATGTTTGCTCAGTTGTGTCCGACTCTTGGTGACGTCATGGACTGTAGCCCACCAGGTTTCTCTGTCCATGGGATTTTCCAGGCAAGAATACTGGAGTGGGTTCCATTTCCAGGGAATCTTCCTGACCTGGGATCGAACCCACATCTCTTGCATCTCCCACATTGATGGTAGGAGCCTATCTTTTAACAGAGCCACCTGGAGACCCCCTCCCTGTGCCCATCTGTTGTCAATCCCCGTTCTTACACCTAGTATCAAAAACTTCCTAATGTACTTTCTGTCTTAACAATTTGCCTTTCTGTAATTTCCTCAGAAATGACATCTGGACTATTTTGTGTCTTGCCTTTTTAATCAGATAAGTGATTTGCAAATATTTTCTCCCAATGTGTAAGTTGTATTTTTTTGTTATTGTTGATAATTTTAATTCACGATGCCTGTTGGAGAGCAAAGGTTTTTAGTTTTGATGAGGTTCAACATCATTTTTTAATGGATTATGATTTTGTTTTCATACCTAACAACTCTCTTTGACCAATCCAAGGTCAAACTGATTTTCCTGTTTAATTTTTTCTAAAATTCTTATATATTTATAACTTACATTTAAGCAGCTGACTCACTTTGAGTTTTTATTGTTATTGTTGTGATCTGATATGTCTAAATATATTTCTTTGAAATGGGCACCCCCAGTTTTCCCAGCACAATTAGTTGAAAAGACTATCATCTGCCCAGTATATTGTCTTGGCATCTTTGTTGAACTACAACCATAAATATAATGGTTCCTATTTAAACTGGCAATTCATTTTGATTGATCTCTGCATCTATTCTTATGCCAATGTCACCATTATCTTATTTAATTAGATTTATAGTAAAGCTGCTCTTGTAGTTCAAATACATTAATATACTAGGTTATTTGCATTTCCATGTAAATTTTAGGATTTGCTTGTCAATTTTACAAAAGAAAAAATGCTTCATTTTAGAGATTGTATCAAATAAGATTAATTTGGAGGGAAAACCAATTCAGTATTGCAACGCAGTATAAAGAACTATCTCTCCACTTCTTTTAAACTCCCTTTTAGCAATGTTTTTGGTTTTTAGTAGACAGATTTTTCTTTCTTTCTTGAATTTGTTCCATAGTTCTTTATTCTTCTTGATGCTAGTGTAAACAGAGTTATTTACTTAATTATTGAATTGTTGGTTCTCAGTAGGCATACAAATTAATTTATTGATCTTGTATCCTGCTACTTTGCTATAATTCTTAATTCCAGTAGCCTTTTTTGTAGGCTCCTTAGAAATTTCAGCTCACAGGATTATGTTATCTGCCTGTAAAGGCATATTACTTTTCAGATCTGAATGCCTTTTATTCATTATTATTGTTTTAAATCTCTGGCTAGAACCATCAATACAATATTTGAATAGGAGTAACTAGATCAACTATTGTTGCTGTGTTCCTATGCTTAGGAGAAAATTATTTTCACCATTAAGTAAGATATTAGCCATAAGTTTCTCATAGATGCTGTCATTAGACAAGTACATTCTTCTTTTCTTTTAGTTTGTTGTGAATTGTAGTCATTAATATGTGTTGGGGCTTGCCAAATGCCTTTCCCCAACTGTAATATGATGTGTTTTTTTATTCTTTTATCCTATTAATACCGTGCATTATTGATACTTTGATTTTCAGATGCGGTGGTGGTGGTGGTTTAGTCACTAAGTCATGTCCGTTTCTTGCCACCCCATGAACTGAAGCCTGCCAGGCTCCTCTGTGTATGTTGAACAAACCTTAAATTCCTGGAAAAATTCCAATTCATCCTAATATACATTCTTTGAAATATGTTGTGGGGTTAATTTGCTGATGTTTTATCAGTAATCTATATTTATGTACATGTTCTTTCTATAATTTGGGGCTTTCCTGGTGTCTCAGACAGTAAAGAATCTGCCTGCAATGTAGGAGACCTGGATTGGGAAGATCCCCTGGAGAAAGGAATGGCAACCCACTCCAGTATTCTTGCCTGGAAAATTCAGAGGAGCCTGACAGGCCACAGTCCATAAGTTGGGCACGACTGGGTGACTAATACACACATACACACAGTTTCTTAATTTTACTTTCTTGTGCTACTTATACCTAGTTTTAATATCTGGGTAAGATAGTCTTAGAAACAGTTGGAAAATGCTTCCACTTTTTTTGTTTCTAAAGAGTTTAAGATCATCACTGTGTAGTTTAACTATCTGATAAAACTCCCTAATGGATCTGTAAGAGCATGAAACTTTCTTCATGAGATATTTTTATTAAATTCTCTTTTTTTCATTTATTTTTATTAGTTGGAGGGTAATACTTCACAACATTTCAGTGGGTTTTGTCATACATTGACATGAATCAGCCATGGAGTTACATGTATTCCCCATCCCGATCCCCCCTCCCACCTCCCTCTCCACCCGATTCCTCTGGGTCTTCCCAGTGCACCAGGCCCGAGCACTTGTCTCATGCATCCCACCTGGGCTGGTGATCTGTTTCACTATAGATAATATACATGCTGTTCTCTCAAAACATCCCACCCTCGCCTTCTCCCACAGAGTCCAAAGTCTGTTGTGTACATCTGTGTCTCTTTTTCTGTTTTGCATATAGGGTTAACATTACCATCTTTCTAAATTCCATATATATGTGTTAGTACTCTGTAATGTTCTTTATCTTTCTGGCTTACTTCACTCTGTATAATGGGCTCCAGTTTCATCCATCTCATTAGAACTGATTCAAATGAATTCCTTTTAACGGCTGAGTAATATTCCATGGTGTATATGTACCACAGCTTCCTTATCCATTCGTGTGCTGATGGGCATCTAGGTTGCTTCCATGTCCTGGCTATTATAAACAGGGCTGTGATGAACATTGGGGTGCACGTGTCTCTTTCAGATCTGGTTTCCTCAGTGTGTATGCCCAGAAGTGGGATTGCTGGGTCATATGGCAGTTCTATTTCCAGTTTTTTAAGAAATCTCCACACTGTTTTCCATAGTGGCTGTACTAGTTTGCATTCCCACCAACAGTGTAAGAGGGTTCCCTTTTCTCCACACCCTCTCCAGCATTTATTGCTTGTAGACTTTTGGATAGCAGCCATCCGGACTGGCGTGTAATGGTACCTCATTGTGGTTTTGATTTGCATTTCTCTAATAATGAGTGATGTTGAGCATCTTTTCATGTGTTTGTTAGCCATCTGTATGTCTTCTTTGGAGAAATGTCTGTTTAGTTCTTTGGCCCATTTTTTGATTGGGTCATTTATTTTTCTGGAATTGAGCTTCAGGAGTTGCTTGTATATTTTTGAGATTAATCCTTTGTCTGTTGCTTCATTTGCTATTATTTTCTCCCAATCTGAGGGTTGTCTTTTCACCTTACTTATAGTTTCCTTTGTAGTGCAAAAGCTTTTAAGTTTCATTAGGTCCCATTTGTTTATTTTTGCTTTTATTTCCAATATTCTGGGAGGTGGGTCATAGAGGATCTTGCTGTGGTTTATGTCGGAGAGTGTTTTGCCTATGTTCTCCTCTAGGAGTTTTATAGTTTCTGGTCTTACATTTAGATCTGTAATCCATTTTGAGTTTATTTTTGTGTATGGTGTTAGAAAGTGTTCTAGTTTCATTCTTTTGCAAGTGGTTGACCAGTTTTCCCAGCACCACTTGTTAAAGAGGTTGTCTTTTTTCCATTGTATATCCTTGCCTCCTTTGTCAAAGATAAGGTGTCCATAGGTTCGTGGATTTATCTCTGGGCCTTCTATTCTGTTCCATTGATCTATATTTCTGTCTTTGTGCCAGTACCATACTGTCTTGATGACTGTGGCTTTGTAGTAGAGTCTGAAGTCAGGCAGGTTGATTCCTCCAGTTCCATTCTTCTTTCTCAAGATTACTTTGGCTATTCAAGGTTTTTTGTATTTCCATACAAATTGTGAAATTATTTGTTCTAGTTCTATGAAAAATACCATTGGTAGCTTGATAGGGATTGCACTGAATCTATAGATTGCTTTGGGTAGAATACCCATTTGGACAATATTGATTCTTCCAATCCATGAACACGGTATGTTTCTCCATCTGTTTGTGTCCTCTTTGATTTCTTTCATCAGTGTTTTATAGTTTTCTATGTATCGGTCTTTTGTTTCTTTAGGTAGATATACTCCTAAGTATTTTATTCTTTTTGTTGCAATGGTGAATGGTATTGTTTCCTTAATTTCTCTTTCTGTTTTTTCATTGTTAGTATATAGGAATGCAAGGGATTTCTGTGTGTTAATTTTATATCCTGCAACTTTACTATATTCATTGATTAGCTCTAGTAATTTTCTGGAAGTGTCTTTAGGGTTTTCTATGTAGAGGATCATGTCATCTGCAAACAGCGAGAGTTCACTTCTTCTTTTCCTATCTGGATTCCTTTTACTTCTTTTTCTGCTCTGATTGCTGTGGCCAAAACTTCCAACACTATGTTGAATAGTAGTGGTGAGAGTGGGCACCCTTGTCTTGTTCCTGATTTCAGGGGAAATGCTTTCAATTTTTCACCATTGAGGGTGATGCTTGCTGTGGGTTTGTCATATATAGCTTTTATTATGTTGAGGTACGTTCCTTCTATTCCTGCTTTCTGGAGAGTTTTAATCATAAATGAGTGTTGAATTTTGTCAAAGGCTTTCTCTGCATCTATTGAGATAATCATATGGTTTTTATCTTTCAATTTGTTAATGTGGTGTATTACATTGATTGATTTGCAGATATGCGGATATTAAAGAATCCTTGCATTCCTGGGATAAAGCCCACTTGGTCATGGTGTATGATTTTTTTAATATGTTGTTGGATTCTGTTTGCTAGAATTTTGTTAAGGATTTTTGCATCTATGTTCATCAGTGATATTGGCCTGTAGTTTTCTTTTTTTGTGGCATCTTTGTCTGGTTTTGGAATTAGGGTGATGGTGGCCTCATAGAATGAGTTTGGAAGTTTACCTTCTTCTGCAATTTTCTGGAAGAGTTTGAGTAAGATAGGTGTTGCTCTTCTCTAAATTTTTGGTAGAATACAGCTGTGAAGCCATCTGGTCCTGGGCTTTTGTTTGCTGGAAAATTTCTGATTACAGTTTCGATTTCCTTGCTTGTGATGGGTCTGTTAAGATCTTCTATTTCTTCCTGGTTCAGTTTTGGCAAGTTATACTTTTCTAAGAATTTGTCCATTGCATCCAAGTTGTCCATTTTATTGGCATAGAGCTGCTGGTAGTAGTCTCTTATGATCCTTTGTATTTCAGTGTTGTCTGTTGTGATCTCTCCATTTTCATTTCTAATTTTGTTAATTTGGTTCTTCTCTCTTTGTTTCTTAATGAGTCTTGCTAATGGTTTGTCAATTTTGTTTATTTTTTCAAAAAACCAGCTTTTAGTCATATGGCAGTTCTATTTCCAGTTTTTTAAGAAATCTCCACACTGTTTTCCATAGCGGCTGTACTAGTTTGCATTCCCACCAACAGTGTAAGAGGGTTCCCTTTTCTCCACACCCTATCCAGCATTTATTGCTTGTAGACTTTTGGATAGCAGCCATCCTGACTGGCATGTAATGGTACCTCATTGTGGTTTTGATTTGCATTTCTCTAATAATGAGTGATGTTGAGCATCTTTTCATGTTTGTTAGCCATCTGTATGTCTTCTTTGGAGAAATGTCTGTTTAGCTCTTTGGCCCATTTTTTGATTGGGTCTTTTATTTTTCTGGAATTGAGCTTCAGGAGTTGCTTGTATATTTTTGAGATTAATCCTTTGTCTGTTGCTTCATTTGCTATTATTTTCTCCCAATCTGAGGGTTGTCTTTTCACCTTGCTTATAGTTTCCTTTGTAGTGCAAAAGCTTTTAAGTTTCATTAGGTCCCATTTGTTTATTTTTGCTTTTATTTCCAATATTCTGGGAGGTGGGTCATAGAGGATCTTGCTGTGGTTTATGTCGGAGAGTGTTTTGCCTATGTTCTCCTCTAGGAGTTTTATAGTTTCTGGTCTTACATTTAGGGTTAGAGTGAAGTAAGCCAGAAAGATAAAGAACATTACAGCATACTAACACATATATATGGAATTTAGAAAGATGGTAACGATAACCCTATATGCAAAACAGAAAAAGAGACACAGAAATACAGAACAGACTTTTGAACTCTGTGGGAGAATGTGAGGGTGGGATATTTCAAAAGAACAGCATGTATACTATCTATGGTGAAACAGATCACCAGCCCAGGTGGGATGCATGAGACAAGTACTCGGGCCTGGTGCACTGGGAAGACCCAGAGGAATCGGGTGGAGAGGGAGGTGGGAGGGGGGATCGGGATGGGGAATACGTGTAAATCTATGGCTGATTCATATCAATGTATGACAAAACCCACTGAAATATTGTGAAGTAATTAGCCTCCAACTAATAAAAAAACAAACAAACAAAAAAAACCCATAAAAATTGTGAAATTCTTTGGTCTAGTTCTGTGAAAAATACCGTTGGTAGCTTGATAGGGATTGCATTGAATCTATAGCCTGCTTTGGGTAGAATAGCCATTTTGACAATATTGATTCTTCCAATCCATGAACACGGTATGTTTCTCCATCTGTTTGTGTCCTCTTTGATTTCTTTCATCAGTGTTTTATAGTTTTCTATGTATCGGTCCTTTGTTTCTTTAGGTAGATATACTCCTAAGTATTTTATTCTTTTTGTTGCAATGGTGAATGGTATTGTTTCCTTAATTTCTCTTTCTGTTTTTTCATTGTTAGTATATAGGAATGCAAGGGATTTCTGTGTGTTAATTTTATATCCTGCAACTTTACTATATTCATTGATTAGCTCTAGTAATTTTCTGGTAGAGTCTTTAGGGTTTTCTATATAGAGGATCATGTCATCTGCAAACAGTGAGAGTTTCACTTCTTCTTTTCCTATCTGGATTCCTTTTACTTCTTTTTCTGCTCTGATTGCTGTGGCCAGAACTTCCAACACTATGTTGAATAGTAGTGGTGAGAGTGCGCACCCTTGTCTTGTTCCTGATTTCAGGGGAAATGCCTTCAATTTTTCACCATTGAGGGTGATGCTTGCTGTGGGTTTGTCATATATAGCTTTTATTATGTTGAGGTATGTTCCTTCTATTCCTGCTTTTTGGAGAGTTTTATTCATAAATGAGTGTTGAATTTTGTCAAAGGCTTTCTCTGCATCTATTGAGATAATCATATGGTTTTTATCTTTCAATTTGTTAATGTGGTGTATCACATTGATTGATTTGCGGATATTAAAGAATCCTTGCAAAATAATCTTGAGAAAGAAGAATGGAACTGGAGGAATCAACCTGCCTGACTTCAGACTCTACTACAAAGCCACAGTCATCAAGACAGTATGGTACTGGCACAAAGACAGAAATATAGATCAATGGAACAGAATAGAAAGCCCAGAGATAAATCCATGAACCTATGGACACCTTATCTTTGACAAAGGAGGCAAGGATATACAATGGAAAAAAGACAACCTCTTTAACAAGCGGTGCTGGGAAAACTGGTCAACCACTTGTAAAAGAATGAAACTAGAACACTTTCTAACACCATACACAAAAATAAACTCAAAATGGATTACAGATCTAAATGTAAGACCAGAAACTATAAAACTCCTAGAGGAGAACATAGGCAAAACACTCTCCGACATAAACCACAGCAAGATCCTCTATGACCCACCTCCCAGAATATTGGAAATAAAAGCAAAAATAAACAAATGGGACCTAATGAAACTTAAAAGCTTTTGCACTACAAAGGAAACTATAAGTAAGGTGAAAAGACAGCCCTCAGATTGGGAGAAAATAATAGCAAATGAAGCAACAGACAAAGGATTAATCTCAAAAATATACAAGCAACTCCTGAAGCTCAATTCCAGAAAAATAAATGACCCAATCAAAAAATGGGCCAAAGAACTAAACAGACATTTCTCCAAAGAAGACATACAGATGGCTAACAAACACATGAAAAGATGCTCAACATCACTCATTATTAGAGAAATGCAAATCAAAACCACAATGAGGTACCATTACACGCCAGTCCGGATGGCTGCTATCCAAAAGTCTACAAGCAATAAATGCTGGAGAGGGTGTGGAGAAAAGGGAACCCTCTTACACTGTTGGTGGGAATGCAAACTAGTACAGCCACTATGGAAAACAGTGTGGAGATTTCTTAAAAAACTGGAAATAGAACTGCCATATGACCCAGCAATCCCACTTCTGGGCATACACTCGGAGGAAACCAGATCTGAAAGAGACACGTGCACCCCAATGTTCATCGCAGCACTGTTTATAATAGCCAGGACATGGAAGCAACCTAGATGCCCATCAGCAGATGAATGGATAAGGAAGCTGTGGTACATATACACCATGGAATATTACTCAGCCATTAAAAAGAATTCATTTGAACCAGTCCTAATGAGATGGATGAAGCTGGAGCCCATTATACAGAGTGAAGTAAGCCAGAAAGATAAAGAACATTACAGCATACTAACACATATATATGGAATTTAGAAAGATGGTAATGTTAACCCTATATGCAAAACAGAAAAAGAGACACAGAAATACAGAACAGACTTTTGAACTTTGTGGGAGAATGTGAGGGTGGGATATTTCAAAAGAACAGCATGTATACTATCTATGGTGAAACAGATCACCAGCCCAGGTGGGATGCATGAGACAAGTGCTCGGGCCTGGTGCACTGGGAAGACCCAGAGGAATCGGGTGGAGAGGGAGGTGGGAGCGGGGATCGAGATGGGGAATACATGTAAATCCATGGCTGATTCATATCAATGTATGACAAAACCCACTGGAAGAAAAAAATTAAAAAAAAAAAAAACCCAGCTTTTAGCTTTGTTGATTTTTGCTATGGTCTCTTTAGTTTCTTTTGCATTTATTTCTGCCCTAATTTTTAAGATTTCTTTCCTTCTGCTAACCCTGGGGTTCTTCATTTCTTCCTTCTCTAATTGCTTTAGGTGTAGAGTTAGGTTATTTTTTTGGCTTTTTTCTTGTTTCTTGATGTAAGCCTGTAATGCTATGAACCTTCCCCTTAGCACTGCTTTTACAGTGTCCCATAGGTTTTGGGTTGTTGTGTTTTCATTTTCATTCATTTCTATGCATATTTTGATTTCTTTTTTGATTTCTTCTATGATTTGTTGGTTATTCAGAAGCGTGTTATTTAGCCTCCATATATTTGAATTTTTTAACAATTTTTTTCCTGTAATTGAGGTCAATCTTATTGCACTGTGGTCAGAAAAGATGACTGGAATGATTTCAATTTTTTTTGAATTTTCCAAGACCAGATTTATGGCCCAGGATGTGATCTATTCTGGAGAAGGTTCCGTGTGCACTTGAGAAAAAGGTGAAGTTGATTGTTTTGGGGTGAAATGTCCTATAGATATCAATTAGGTCTAGCTGGTCCATTGTGTCATTTAAGGTTTGTGTTTCCTTGTTAATTTTCTGTTTAGTTGATCTATCCATAGTTGAGAGTGGGGTATTAAAGTCTCCCACTATTATTGTGTTACTATTAATTTCCTCTTTCATACTCGTTAGCGTTTGCCGTACATATTGCGGTGCTCCTATGTTGGGTGCATATATAATTGTTATATCTTCTTCTTGGATTGATCCTTTGATCATTATGTAGTGTCCTTCTTTGTCTCTTTTCACATCCTTTATTTGAAAGTCTATTTTATCCGATATGAGTATTGTGACTCCTGCTTTCTTTTGGTCTCCATTTGCGTGAAATATTTTTTTCCAGCCCTTCACTTTTAGTCTGTATGTGTCTCTTGTTTTCAGGTGGGTCTCTTGTAGACAGCATATATAGGGGTATTGTTTTTGTATCCATTCAGCCAATCTTTGTCTTTTGGTTGGAGCATTCAACCCATTTACATTTAAGGTAATTATTGATAGGTGTGGTCCCATTGCCATTTACTTTGTTGTTTTGGGTTCACGTTTATACGACCTTTCTGCATTTCCTGTCTAGAGAAGTTCCTTTAGTATTTGTTGAAGAGCTGGCTTGGTGGTGCTGAATTCTCTCAGCTTTTGCTTGTCTGTAAAGCTTTTGAATTCTCCTTCATATCTGAATGAGACCCTTGCTGGATACAGTAATCTAGGTTGTAGGTTATTCTCTTTCATTACTTTCAGAACGTCCTGCCATTCCCTTCTGGCCTGGAGGGTTTCTATAGATAGATCAGCTGTTATCCTTATGGGAATCCCTTTGTGTGTTATTTGTTGTTTCTCCCTTGCTGCTTTTAATATTTGTTCTTTGTGTTTGATCTTTGTTAATTTGATTAATATGTGTCTTGGGGTGTTTCACCTTGGGTTTATCCTGTTTGGGACTCTCTGGGTTTCTTGGGCTTGGGTGGCTATTTCCTTCCCCATTTTAGGGAAGTTTTCAGCTATTATCTCCTCGAGTATTTTCTCATGGCCTTTCTTTTTGTCTTCTTCTTCTGGGACTCCTATGATTCAAATGTTGGGGTGTTTCACATTGTCCCAGAGGTCCCTGAGGTTGTCCTCATTTCTTTTGATTCTTTTTCTTTTTTCCTCTCTGCTTCATTTATTTCCACCATTTTATCTTCTACCTCACTTATCCTATCTTCTGTCTCCGTTATTCTACTCTGGGTTCCCTCCAGAGTGTTTTTGATCTCATTCATTGCATTATTCATTTTTAATTGACTCTTTTTTATTTCTTCTAGGTCTTTATTAAACATTTCCAATCTTTGTCTCCAGGCTATTTATCTGTAACTCCATTTTGTTTTCAAGATTTTGGATCATTTTTATTATCATTATTCTAAATTCTTTTTCAGGTAGATTCCCTATCTCCTCCTCTTTTGTTTGACTTGGTGGGCATTTTTCATGTTCCTTTACCTGTTGGGTATTTCTCTGCCTTTTCATCTTGTTTAGATTGCTCTGTCTGGAGTGGGCTTTCTGTATTCTGGAGGTCTGTGGTTCCTTTTTATTGTGGAGGTTTTACCCAGTGGGTGGGGTTGGATGATTGGCTTGTCAAGGTTTCCTGGTTAGGGAAGCTTGTATCAGGGTTCTGGTGCGTGGAACTTGATTTCTTCTCTCTGGAGAGCAATGGAGTGCCCAGTAATGAGTTTTGAGATGGGTCTATGTGTTAGGTGTCACCTTGGGCAGCCTGTATGTTGACCTTCAGAGCTATGTTCCTGCGTTGCTGGAGAATTCGCGTGGTATGTCTCGCTCTAAAACTTAATGGCTCTTGGGTGGTGGTTGGTTTCAGTGTAGGTATGGAGGCTTTTGGATGGTCTCTTATTACTTAGAGTTCCATGTATTCAGGAGTTTTCTGGTGTTCTTTGGTTTTGGGCTTAAGTCTCCTGCCTCTGGATTTCAGTTTTATTCTTCCTGTAGTCTCAGGACTTCTCCAACTATACAGCACTGATAATAGAACTTCTAGGTTAATGGCAAAAAGATTCTCCCCCATTAGGGACACCCAGAGAGGTTCAGAGTTACATGAAGAAGAGGAGAGGGAGGAGGGAGATAGAGATGAGCAGGAGGAGAAAAAGGGGGACTCAAGAGGAGAGAGACAGATCTACGCAGTTGTCTGTTCCCAGAGTGTTCTCTGTAGCCCAGACACCCACAAAGATTCACAGAATTGGATTGGGAAGAGAAGGGGAAAGGAGAAAATAGAAGTGTTCTGAGGTAGAAAACAGAGAGTCAAGTTTGGGACAGAATAATCAACACACTCCTGAATAAAAATGGGAACTGAATATTGGATTCTTAAATGTCCACAATTTATATCATATACTGAAAAACAAAGATTAAAAATCCAGAGTAGAGGTTAGACTCTTAAATATACTATATTAAAAACAAAAACCAAAACACACAAAAAATTTTTAGAAATATATATGAAGTTTGTTTTAAAAATAGGGCTTCTCTTCTTTTTTTTTTTTTTTTAAGGTTATAGTGTAATGAAAATGAAAATTAAGGAGTAGTTGAGGAGTAATAGAGGACTTTAAAAGGAAATAAGAGAAAAAAATAGAAAATAGAAGAGAAAAAGGAAAAAAAACAGAAGAAAAAAAAAACAAGAAAAAAAATTTTTCCTAATTAAAAAAATAGTAAAAATCTATGAAAATGAAAGTTAAGGAGTAATGGGGTAGTAATAGGGAATTTTGAAAGAAAATAAAAGAGAAAAAAGAAAAAAGAATTAAAAAAATTTTTTTTTTCTTACAAAAAAATAAAAAAGTAAAAATATATCTAGGAATTTCTCTGGAGCTGTTGCGGTCAGTGTGAGTTCAGTTCAGTTTCAGATAGCGCCTTGTTACAGCTTACACTTCTTGATATCTACAGGCCCCTTCCGGTGTAGTAGGTGTTACCTACAGGGATTTTAATCTGTTGCACTGGTCCATTCTGAAGCGGTTCCCTTTGTTTATTTGGCTTCTGTTTGCCAGTCTCTTCAGTGCCCAGTTTCCACCCTGACACAGGTGGGTGGAGGTGGACTCTTATTTGGTTGCTAGTTCCCTTGCGCTGTGGGGAATGGCTGGCGCTGTTTTCCCCCATCTATGCTGCTCAGGCTCCCGGCTGCTCTATATGGAGCGTGCCCTGTGCTGCACGCAGTTCCAGCCCTCGGGTGTTCCACAAAAGCACGGAACAAAAACCTGTGCCTGCTTTTTGTGCCTACCCCATCAGACCGGCTCAGGCGGCCAGGAGCTTGACGGGCGCACTCTCCCTGGGTGCGGCGCACCTTCTCCCCTGCGCGATCCCAGTCTCAGTTTCCGCCCGCGAAGGTCAGGTGCATGCACCCTCTGCCCTCCGCGTCCTGGGCCCCAGTCCCCACCCGCACCGGTCAGGTGCCTGCGCCCTCTGTCTCGCCGCGACCCTCCTGGCTGATGTCCACCATCCAGAATCTCAGGAGGTCTTTGATTAGAAACTGGAAGCCTGTTTGCAGTGCGGTAGGGGATGCGGTCCTTGGGGCCGAGCCTGCCCCTTTCCCCTCCCCCCTGCCTCCTGCCTCCGGCGGGGCTGGGCCGGTCCGAAGCCTGCGAGCTCTTCTCTAGACTTGCTCGGTCCCTTTGTTCTGCGAACGGCCGGCAGTGTGTTCGGGCCGGTTAATTTTCTCTCTCTCTTTTGCTGTCCCACAGTTTAAGTTGGTAACTCACAAAAGCTCCCTCCGATTGTCCTCAGGGCACTCAGGCCCGGTCCTTACCCTAAGCAATGCCGCCCGCTCCTCTCTGTTCTGCCCCCACTTGCTGTTGGCGGATGCGGGTGTCTGGGGTACTTTTCTGCTGGGAGTTGCTTTTAGGCACGTAATCTGTGTTATTTATTGTTCCCCTCCCAGTCAGGTTGCCCTCCGAGATTCAAACACTTCCCCCAGACCCACCAGTGAGAGGGTTTCCTAGTGTCTGGAAACTTCCTCTATTAAGACTTCCTTCCCGGGAGGGATCTCCTTCCTTAGCTCCTTTGTCTCTCTTTTTATCTTTTATATTTTGTCCTACCTCCTTTTGAAGACAATGGGTTGCTTTTCTGGGCGCCTGATGACCTCAGTTAGCGATCAGAAGTTGTTTTGTGAAGTTTGCTCTGCATTCAGATATTCTTTTGATGAATTTGTAGGAGAGAAAGTGGTCTCCCCGTCCTACTCCTCCGCCATCTTGGCTCCTCCCTCAAATAACTGGAGCTAGTTTTATATGTTTTGATTTTGTTTCCATTCAGCATATTTTCTAATTTTCCTTGTTATTCTTTCAGCTGTAGGTTTTAAACTGTGCTGCTTCATTTCCAAATATTTAAAGATTTTTTTTATTTCTAATTCAATCCTAGTATATATGAAGAACATACTTTCAATTATTTCAATCCTTTCAAGTTTGAGTTTGAGTCTTGTTTCATAACATAGTAGTTGCCACATCTTGAAAAATATTTCATATGCACTGGAGAAAGATAAGCATTATATTTTTGCTGTGTGCTGTATTTTACAGATGAGGGTTAAGCTGGTTAATAGTTCAAGCCTTCTGTATTCATGCTGACGTTTTTTATATAGTAATTTTAGTAATTACTGAGAGTTTGGCATTCTAAGTGTACTAAGTGTACTTCTTGTAGACAACATGCATTGAACCTTGCATTTTCATCATGCATTTTGATTGGATGATTAGCCAAAACTCATTTAATATAATGATCAATATGCTTGAATTTTGTCAGTACATTTATTTTTAAATATTTTCTTATGTATTTCTTTCTCTGTTGCTTCTTCCTCCAAAATTTTGTGTAAACTATTGTCTAAGTGTCCATTTTAATTCCCCAGTGACTTTTTTAACCGTATATTTCAATTTTTTCTTGGTGGCTCTAAGAATTGCAACATGTATTTTAATTCATCACTGTCTATTGAATACTTCCAATAAATTTCAAGAACTATAGAAACTTTGAGATTTTACCCTAATTTCAAAAACAGATTGCCTGCAACATTCTCGTGAACACTGACAGGAGCAGGTACTGATACTGACTCATGGGGAGCAAGCAAAGGACTTTAATGTCCACACATTATTGGAAGCCAAAGGACTATCGTGTTTATGCCCTGGGTCTAATTCCTACAAGGGCAAACTGCAAAGGGTCAGTTGGCACGTGCCCACAAAATGAGTTTCATGGCATGACCCTCAGGTTAGCTTACCTGAATCTCATACAAGGACAGCAAGCTCGCCTATGTTTTGCTCCAGTATATCTGTCCTGCATGGCTGCTCATGATACAAATATTCTTGAAAGGACAGTCTAGCAAAAGGCAAAAGTGTCTCTGCTGACAAGGTGTATGGAAATGAGAGAGACCCATGAGGAATTATATCCTAACAATTAATGCACGTTTCAGTTCAGTTCAGTTCAGTTGCTCAGTCGTGTCCGACTCTTTGTGACCCCATGAATCGCAGCACGCCAGGCCTCCCTGTCCATCACAAACTCCTGGAGTTTACTCAAACTCATGCCAATCAAGTCAATGATGCCATCCAGCCATCTCATCCTCTGTCGTCCCCTTCTCCTCCTGCCCCCAATCCCTCCCAGCATCAGGGTCTTTTCCAATGAGTCAACTCTTCGCATGAGGTGGCCAAAGTACTGGAGTTTCAGCTTCAGCATCAGTCCTTCCAGTGAACACCCAGGACTGATCTCCTTTAGGATGGACTGGTTGGATCTCCTTGCAGTCCAAGGGACTCTCAAGAGTCTTCTCCAACACCACAGTTCAAAAGCATCACTGTTTCATTCCGGTTAAATACAGTTGCAGTCCATGGTGTTGCAAAGAGTTGGACGTGACTAGGTGACTGAGCGACAATCACAGCAACTTTTCTGTAATATAATTCCATCCTTCTCTCTCTTTTTTGCTATAATTTCATATATATTATATATTCATATTATATATGATAATATGAAAGGCACAATAGTATAGTTATTGCTATATAGAAGCATGCATCCTTTAAAGAAATTGAGAAGGGAAAAGAGGTACATTTTTAAAACAATTTACATTTACCCACATAATTATCAATTGCAGTGATCCTGCTTTCTTCATATTTGTGTTAATGTCTGGTATCATTTTCTTTCAGCTTGACAATGTCCTTTACCATATCATGAATTACAGGCATACTAGCAATGATTTATCACAGTTTTTGTTTATCCAGGAATGCCTTCATTTCTCTCTTTTTAAAAAATAGTACCTATATAGCACTAAATATGTACTTATATATTTCAGCATTTGAACATACCATCCTATAAACTTATAGCTTCTGGTGGTTTTCATGAGAACTAAGATATTAATCTTTTTGTCTTATTTATGGTGAATTGTTTTTCTGTTGCTCCTTTCAAGAATTTTCTTTTGTTTTGGCTTTCAACAGTTTGTCTATTTTATATCTGTGTGTGGATCTCTTTGCTTTTAAACTTCTTTGGTGTCATTTTTAAAAATCAAATTTGGGGAGTTGTGTGCCATTACCTTTCTTTTCCTGCCCTTTCTCTCTTTGCTCAGCTCCAGGGCTTCCTAATACATCTATGTCAGTGTGCCTGATGTTGTCCTAAAGGTCTCTGAAGTTCTGTTTATCCTTTTTTTTTTTTCTTTCTTTTCTTCAGATTATGTATTTCTGTTGATCTATATTCATGTTCACTGATTTGGTTTTCTTCTACTATCTCAATCCTTCTATTCAGGACATGTAGAAAACGTCTTAATTTAGATTTAAAATTTTCACACTAGAATTTCCATTTGGTATATTTGTAGAATTTCTATTTCTTACTGATATTACCTTTTTAGTGAGACATTTTCATATCTTATATAATTATTTAAGCGTCATTTCCTTTGATTCTTTGAACATGGATACCGTGGTCATTTTGAAATCACTGTCTGCAAAATCTAATAGCTAGGTCCATTGGAGACAGTTTTTATCATCTAGTATTACTGAGCAAGATTTACTCTCTTATTTCTTTACATGATTCAATTTTTTTTTTTTTTTTTTTTTTTTTAGATTGTACCTTTCTCACAACACAGGGTGTCCTAGCATTTCTGGGTTCTGATTTTCTTAACTGAGCAACATTGTTATCATTGCTTATCTTTGATGTTTTGCTTTGATTTGCTTTATGCTATAACTTTCCTGGACTTAATCTGTGGACTCCTCTCCTCTGCTGTGTGTGATCATTCAGTTATGCTTCACTCAGTCACTTTTATTCTATCTGTTTTTTGTTTGTTGGTTTTGTCCTCAATTCCTAATGATGCTACCTGTGTCTGCATTGCCAGAGAGCCAATGATTGGCGAAAGTTTGTTCAAAACTAAAGACAGTGAAGATTCCACACTCTGCAGCAATGATTGTACCAGATTTTAGGGTATTTCCAAAGTCCAGGTAGTGTACACGTGTTTCTACCAGAGTCTCTTCAGTCACCATGTATGTGCTCAGAACATTACATTCAGCCATAGTTGCTGGGAGACCTTGGGCCATTTTGGGTCTCCTCTCCAAGTACACATAGCACCCTAGCAGAAATATGGGAGAGCCCTTGGCTCTTATTTCTAGGATCACTTTGCTAAAGTTTTGGTTGCCCAGTGGACTAACTGCAATTCCAATTGTTACCTTAAGCCAATATAGCTGCACGCTTTCTGTATTTGTTTCCAGTTGTGGTTGCTCCTATTTTTAATATTATCATTGAGGTTGGACTTTCCACCCTGAAACAAAGTCAGCTTCTTCTTCCATGGAAGCTTCTTGTTTTTACAGTCAACGCTACTCTGGTAGAACCACCATGCTGACTGAGATGCCAGGACGGGGTATAGGAGTAGCCCAAGCAAAATTGCTCTATAGATGAGGAAGCTGAGCCTTAGTAATATTGTGTGTGTGTTAGTCCCTCAGTCACATCCAACTCTTTGCAACCCTACAGACAGTAGCCCACCAGGCTCTTCTGTCCATAGGATACTCCAGGCAAGAATACTGGAGTGGGTTTCCATGCCCTCCTCCAGGGGATCTTCCTGACCCAGGGATTGAATGCTCATGTATTAGCGGGAGGGCTCTTTATCACTAGCATCACCTGGGAAGTCCCTACTTCCGTTAGTAGTCTCCATCTTTCTACTTATTGCTAGTTCATAATTATCAGCATATTCTTTATTAAGGGCATGGTCTCCAGGCTAAATACCCCTAGGCTCTGAGAACCCTAGGGGTTCTCTATGTTTGATGTTGTAGAACGTCAAAGCACAAAACCTAATCTTGAATGTAGTGACTTGCTTGAATTTTACCTGTCAAAGTTCTTCACAGTAACCATTTTTTCTTATATAATATGTCCAGCATTACTATCTCTGAATTCCTGGCTATTTGCATCTGAAGCACAAGCTATCTGAGGCTAGGGTAGTATATTATTTTTTCTAGGCATGCTTGGAAATACCATAGATTCTGTGGCTCACATGACAGAAATTATGTTCTCAGAGTTCTGGAAGATGGAAGTCCAAGGTCAAGGTATTGGCAGGGTAGGTTTCTCCTGTGGCCTCTCTCCGGGTCTTGCAGAATGCCACCTTCTTGATATGTCTTCACCTGCTCTTCTCTTTCTGTGGATGCATCCTTATGTCTGTGTGTCCTGATCTCCCCTTTCTTCAAGGACCCCAGTTAGACTGGATTAAGACCAACCTGAAAGGCCTCTTTGGAGTTTAATTACCTCTTTAAAAGTCTTATCTCTAAATCGGGTTGCATTCTGAGGTACTGGGGTTTGGAACTTCAACATTTGAATTTTAGAGGGAGCTAAAATTGACAGCTGCTGATGCTCTGAAAGAGCACAGAAAATAAAGCTGAAATGGGAGCTGTTTTAATCTATCTTGACAGCTACTTAAATTTTATTTGCTCTTTACCTACAAAATTAAAAAATCTACCATCATAGGAATTGAAATTAGAAAACATGCATAAAAATTATGCTACACAATCTTAGAATATAATTCTCCATGGATTCCTTATGTTTCTGTGTGGTCACTTCACTTCTAAGCAAAGGGCAGGTATGAATAGCAACTGGAATTGGAAGTTGCAAAGAGTATATCCCTCTGGAGATATTTAGAATCATTCTAGGATATTGAAGATGAAGTCTTCTACTTCCTCTTACTTGAAACATTTGCTTATGTTATGGGGTAATAACCTTAAAGATAGCATCCTACTCTCCCATGGAGGAAATTTGCTTCATCCCTGGGTAATGAGTAATCTCAGTCTCTCTAGAAGGGAGGATGGGAAGGTCAATGTCACAAACACCTCTGATAAAGGTCAGAATCTTCTAAAATTCAGAGTTCTTCTCCTGTAGTGACAGATCCTCACAATGTCTCCCTGCAGGAAATGGGACAGGGTGAACCAGTGCATGACATTGCTATAGCTACTCTTTTTGCTGTGAATAATAAACTGCCTCTGACACAGAGGTCTGTGTTCTTCTGTCAGTATATGGATATAAAACTCTACCAGACTAACTGGTTGCTTGCAAGTAGGGTAAACTTTCAGACCCTTCACAATATCTTACTAAACATAGTTAACCACCATGTAACTATCATTTCTTACAATTACTTTGTCAGGCATTTTTGTGACCTTAAGCTAGATAGCATATGATCAACAGGGGAACAGAATTTCTGGGGATCTCTCAGATTTTCTCCAGGGTACAATTTAATTCCTACATGTTTATCATATGAATTAATTTGTTCCATTTATGATTTAAGGCAGAAATGCATTAAAAGTAAATATTCTGACTACAATAAATAAGGAACAATTACTATTGTTGTCTTTCAGTCACTAAGTCATATTCAACTCTTTCTGACCCCATGGTCTATAGCCTGCCATGCTCTCTGTCCTCCACTATCTCCCGAAGATTCCTCAGATTTGTGTCCACCGAGTTGGTTATGCTATCTAACTATCTCGTCCTCTACTGCCCCCCTTCTTCTTTTGCCTTCAGTCTTTCCCAGCATCAGAATCTTTTCCAATGAATCAGCTGTTTGCATCAGGTGGCCGAAATATTGGAGCTTCAGCATTAGTCCTTCCTGAATGAATATTCAGGGTTGATTTCCTTTAGGATTGACTGTTTGGTCTCTTTGCAGTCCAAAAGATTTTAAAGGGTCTTCTCCAGCACCACAATTTGAAAGCATCAATTCTTTGGTGCCCAGTCTTCTTTATGGTCCAACTCTCACATCCATATATAACTGCTGGAAAAACCATAGGTTTGACAATATGGATCTTTATTGGCAATATGATGTCCCTAGCTTTTTAATACACTATCTAGATTTGTCATAGCTTTTCTTCCAAGGAGCAAGCAGCTTAATATCATGGCTGAAATATCTAGACTACGTTAATACTTAGAATCTTGTTCTAACTCTGAAAACTCAAAATAGCCAACAGTGGTAATAATCCTTTTACACAGTTGGTAGAAGCACCTTTTGTTAAATCTCTTTAATAGAATGTCATAGGTTAGCTCCAATTAATAGATTTATTTTCTGAAAAGATGGTGATTGGGACATAAAAAAAATTTTTCCCTTGTTTTTTTCTCTCCCATTACTAAAATATGCCTGATTCACTGTCTTAAAAATATAACCTCAGTAGAGTTTGCAACAAAAAACAAGATGAAGTATCTATAGCAGATACAGGCTATGTAATAACTAAAGCTAAAATACCTATCTATTAACTATTGAGCACAATAGAGCAGGCAATGAAAGAAGAGAGCATAGGTCAAAATATCTCCAAACAAATGTGCAGGAGACAGTATATGAGACAACTATATGAGACAGTACACTTCAGTTTTTGAGTTTTAATGCTAAAATTCATCTCTGATCCCATTTTATCTTTTTTATTCTATTCTCTCAGTATAATACACTAACCAGCATCAACCTCTCTCCCACACTTTTCAACATGTGATTTAAAAAAGAATCCAAAATAAATTTCGATTTAATCTACTTTTTTTTGTTTCACCCTAGCCATGAAGATATCTGCAGTTTAACAACCCCCCCCCTCCCCCGCCCAGGTGATTCTTAGGCACTCTCGTTTTGAATCTTACTTGGTAAACTTGTTCTTTATGTATCTGAAAATTCCTCATTAATTTAAAATTCAGACCTAATATTTCAAACATGGTCTTAATTGATTTCCTTTAGGTCCTGCTGGACTGTACTAATAGTGCAACACTGAAATTTGCAACAGCTCTTCATGTATATTGTACATCTAATCATCACACCAGTCCTATAGAAAGGTTAATTTTTATTTTACATATTGAAAAATTAAATAGTTAATAACTTAACCCATACCTTGTTTATAACTAATAAAACTGGAACTTGAGAACACCAGAAGTAGACCAGTAACCCAAAGTGAAAGTGTTAGTCGCTCAGTCGTGTCCTACTCTTTGCGACCCCATGGACTGTAGCCCTCCAGGCTCCTTTGTCTATGGAATTCTCCAGGCAAGAATACTGGGGTGGGTTTCCATGCCCTTCTCCAGGGGATCTTCCCAACCCAGGGATTGAACCTGGGTCTCTTGCATTGCAGCCAGATTCTTTACCACCTAAGCCACCAGGGAAGCCCTAATATATCAATTTTTTGTTGTATATTCACTCATTGTGTCCAACTCTTTGTGACCCCATATACTGCAGCATGCCAGGTTTCCCTATCCTTCACCATCTCCTGGAGTTTGCTCAAACTCATGTCCACTGAGTCAGTGATGCCATCCAAATATCTTGTCCTCTGTCATCCCCTTCTCCTCCTGCCTTCAATGTTTCCTAGCATCAGGGTCTTTTCCAGTGAGTTGGCTCTAGGTATCAGGTGCCCAAAATATTGGAGCTTCACTTTCAGCATCAGTCCTTCCAATGAATATCCAGTGTTGATTTCCTTTAGGATTTACTGGTTTGACCTCCTTGCAGTCCAAGGGACTCTCAAGAGTCTTCTTCAGCACCACAATTTGAAAGTGCTCAGCCCTCTTTATGGTCCAACTCTCATATCTACATGACTACTGGAAAATCCATAGCTTTGACTTTAAACAAAATAGCCACATTTTAATTCTACCTAGAGCTAGGCATTTCTGTCTATAAATTTGACTACACCGATCACTACCAGGCTGCCTCCATAATGTGTGTTTTGATTATTTTGCCTCTTTCTTTCCCACAGATTGTTTTGCTAAGAAAATTTACTCATTGTTGCCATTATGCAAACAAACCACTCCCATCATTGAATTTTCCTTTTGATTCCACCTGAATTTTAGCGTCCTCATCATAACACTAATTTTAAAACATTATCATATCTTCCATCCCTCCTACCAAAAGTTTCTGATAAATTAGTTTTGTGATTTTGTTCTTAATGTGGCTGTGAGGTTGAATTCTTTTCATGTAACAGGATACTCAGTTGCACTTTCATTGTTACCTTATATTGGTACTGGAATCCACAATTGGGGACTAATAAGCAAAATGTAACAGGTGTGGATATGAGAGTTGGACCATAAAGAAGGCTGAGTGCCAAAGAATTGATGCTTTCAAATTGTGGTGCTGGAGAAGACTCTTGAGAGTCCATTGGACTGCAAGGAGATGAAACCAGGCAATCCTAAAGGAAATCAACCCTGAATATTCATTAGGAGGAATGATGCCGAAGCTGAAGCTCTAATATTTTGGCCACCTGATGCAAAGAGCTGACTCACTGGAAAAGACTGTGATGCTGGGAAAGATAGAAGGCAGGAGGAGAAGGGGACAACAGAGTATGATATGGTTGGGTGGCATCACTAACACAATGAACATGAAGTTCAGCAAACTCCAGGAGGTGGTGAAGGACAGGGAAGACTGGCGTGATGCCGTCCATAGGCTCACAAAGAATCAGACACGACTGAGCACCTGAACAACAATAATGAAAACAAGCAGCTGGCGGCCTGACACCGCCCTCAGCACTTAAGAGAGGCTTAGAACTGGTCCTGATGCTCCTATTCTACTCCAATTTCTGAACCCTCCATTTTAAAAAAACTTTATTTTTTATTGGAGTATAGCCAATTAATAACGTTGTGGCAGTTTTAGGTGGACAGTGAAGGGACGTATACATGAATCCATTCCCCCCCAAACTCCTTTCCCATCTAGGCTGCCACATAACATTGAGCAGAGTTCCCTGTGCTATACAGTAGAACTTCATTGCTTATCCATTTTGAATGAAGCAATGTGTACATGTCTATCCCAAGCTTCCCGACCTTCCCTTCCCCTCATTCTTCCTCACATAAGTCTGTGAGTCTGTTTCTGATTTGTAAATAAATTCATTTGTATCATTTCTTTTTAGATTATGCATGTAAAAGATGTCATAGGATATTTCTCCTACTCTCCAATTTACTTCACTCAGCATGACAATCTCTAGGTGCATCCATGTTGCTGTAAATAGCATTATTTCATTCTTTTTAATGGCAAGGCAATTCAATTAAGTCTCTCAGTCGTGTCTGACTCTTTGCGACCCCATGGACTGCAGCACACCAGGCCTCCCTGTCCATCACCAACTCCCCGAGCTTGCTCAAACTCATGTCCATAGAGGTGGTGATGCCATCCAACCATCTCATCCTCGTCCCCTTCTCCTTCCACCTTCAATCTTTCCCATCATCAGGGTCTTTTCCAATGAGTCAGTTCTTTGCATCAGGTGGCCAAAGTGTTGGAGTTTCAGCTTCAGCATCAGTCCTTCCAATGAATATTCAGGACTGATTTCCTTTAGGATGGTCTGGTTGGATCTCCTTGCAGTCCAATGGACTCTCAAAAGTCTCCTCCAACACAACCGTTTCAAAGCATCAATTCTTCGGGGCTCAGCTTTCCTTAGAGTCCAACTCTCACATCCATACATGACTACTGGAAAAACCATATCTCCTGTCAGTAGGTTTACCTATGTTGCAATGAGACAGTAGTTAGTCTTCAGAATTTTGTGACATCAATGCTCACCTAGATAAGGGAGAATTAAAAGTGCAGCCAATGAGACACATTCCTACCCTAATCCAGTGAAGGATAGAGGAACCCAAAGGAAAGAACAAGAGCAGTGAGACGGCAGACCATACCATTTCTGCCTCTAGCATGTGGGTTTCTGGGGCCAAGAGTCAAGCATTTCTAGGCAGGAAAGTATAGAAGACATGCCTTGAATTACACATGAGATGAGAGATTAAACTTGATGACACCTGTCTGACTTTTTCAAATCTGACAAGGACCATAAAGTTATAGAATCTACCTATGATTGTACAAAGAATAAATACATCTCTAAATGTTTGTATCTCATTTGCTTCACACTTTATTTAGCAAACAAGTAAAAATTAAAATGTGATCATTTTCTTAAAAATAATGGCACTTTGGCCTTATAATTTTACCCATTATGTAAGTTAGTATCTCCTTATTTATTTATTAGTCCAGTGGTTCACACCAGCAGCACTGACATGACTTACAAGAGCTTGTTAGAAATTCTCAAATTTGACTCCAGAGTCACTGAAGCAGAGACTTAGAGGCAGAGCCCAAAGGTATGTGTTTTAATAAGCGTTGCAGATAAGTATATTGTCCAGTGAAGTTTGAGAATCACTATGTAGTTTTTTTTTCCTTCTATTTTGCATGTCTTTAGTTAAGGAGTTATACTAAAACTATTAAAGATTTAATTTTAATAGTTTAATGACATTTTTGTAGTTTTGTGTATCAGTTCATCATTACCCTAGTATTTGTTTAAACTTAAAAAATATATGGATCTTTAATTACACTCCTATACCTATATACATTACAACACAATGTTATTCAGTAATTTAAATAGTTTATAACTTTTGCATATTTTTCCAAAGTATTTCACATATTGATATTTATGTTGTTACTGATTGATATGTTATTAACACGCTATTAAAATTTCTTTAGAGTGTTATGTCTATGCCCTTTAAAATATAAGCATTTTTGTAATTTTAGTATTGTGCTTAATTCAAAGTGATAAAATGAAATAATTAATACAGTCCCCAATTTTATCTGGCTCAGTAATTCAACAGCTTGTAATTGACCCAGATTTAGCTGATAAAAATTTTCTATTGCTTTATCATAACAAGCTTAAATTTAGCTTCTTAAAAATGTTTTATGTCTGATTTAATATCTTTCTTGGCCTTGATTGGTACTGATTTTTTTACTTTTTTTTTTAAACTATCCAGGAATATTACCATTTTAAGTGAAAAGTTGCTAAACTCGTGTTCACTTCAAAATCAGCTTACTTACATAATGGGAAGACAGTGAATAAATTTTTTTTCTTCCTTTAAACCACAACCATCACATTTGTTCTAAAAGTACAGGTACACACACACACTCTCTCTCTCTCTCTTCTAATTTAACCATTGCCTCTCTTGCTCTGGAGCTAAATTACGATTACATAAAAGTTTGCTTGATATCTGTTTCTGAGTAATACAGACAAACTTTAATTTTGTTAATTCTTATTTTAAAAAATTTTTTCAAATTATACCACTCATGAAATGTAAAGCATTGGCACATTATAGTTTGAAAAGATATTACAGAGAAAAGAGGCTAATGATTAGCAAGCATTGTATTAACACAAACATTTCATTTCTACCCAAAAAATGTCCAGTGCCAAAGATATCTTTTGATTTCATGCTAGTGTCTACACTATCTCCACATGCCCTTAAGTGTAAATGGAATTTGACTTAACGCTGCTAGAGTGGATTAGTAACAAAAATAACAACATCACTGTGTTTTTAGATGCTTGAAGGACATAAGGAATCTTCATAACTGCTAAAAATACAGTATAGTATCCCAGACAAAGGGATTCTAAGAACATGTGAGGTCTAAACGTTGTGGATTTGTGCCAGCTGAACAGAGCAACAAGCAGTTCATTTGAGCAGCCTGCACAAACACTCCTTTCAGGGAGGAACACTCTGTTACTATCCCATCCCCTCCCCTCTCCCTGAAAAATCCCATACATGACATTTGCATTGACTTCATCGCTTCAAATTGCACCATCATGAATACTAGCACGCATTTTGTATTCTTTCCATCAATAGCCTGGACAGGAGGCTAATTAGCGTACCTCCAATGCTTTAAACACAGGATTGCCATAAAGGGCAATTCTCTCTCACAAAACCTCAACTTCAAAACTGTCAATTTAGAGAAAGGATATTTTTTTCCTAACACAAACTGAACCTAAATGGCTACCTATATGTAAAAGTGTTATTTCTATGGTAAAATGTGAAATAATATTTTGAAAACCTTTCCAGCTCCAACTAATATGAGTGCTATCTAGACTTTAGATTGTTGTAAATGAAGTCATTTGTTGAATGATACCATAAAGTAATATGACACAGTTAGAATAATAGTGGTGGGAATGAAATTTAGAGCCTTTATTTCCAGTATCTGATCTCATAGGTGGTCATGCTTTAGGCAACTTCCACTGGATTCAGACCTGCCATAGGTGTTAGAAACTGATAGACTTCTGATAAGTCCTAATTATCTCTTAAGCACGAGAGTGAATAACCATGTATAATATTCCAACAGAGTAAGAATTTGAAAGTTTCTATATAAATTTTCAATATTGATAGTTTAAAAAGATACCAGATTGAAATAACTGACCTAACTATAGAAACATTGCATATGTATGTATATAAATGCATATGTGTATATATATTTTACATACTTATACACACATATATATATAAACATAAGCACAATAATTTTTCTTTTTTTCCTTTTCAGTTGCAAAAATGTTTTAAATATTACTTCTTGAATTTTTCCCATACAATAATGAACTAGAATATCTGTCACAGGAGTTATATACATCCCTCATCTTGATAAAATAGACACATACAACATTTTGTAGAAATTGGTTAAGGGGAATGAAGGCAAACATCCCATACGTCATCCGATTGTGTTTAAGATTCTCCCTTCGCACTCACATAATAGTTTTGACCGAGAACGATGTCTCCTGTTTCCCTTTTGTGGGACTGATAATCAAGTGATTACTGCCTTCTGTGTGTGAGCCAGACTGTGTTATAGCAAGGTCAAAATTTCTGTGTGGTAAAGCTTTCAAAGCACATTTGTAATTGAGAACCACTCTTAACAGTAGTTTTTGAGGAGTTACTTTGTGCCTATAATAATGAGGTTTGACCTGTAATGCCTTTTCTGTGTTTGTATATATTGTGAAATGATCATCACAATAAGTCTAATTAACATCTATCACCACACTTAGTTACAATTATTTTTTTTCTTGTGATGAGATCTTTTAAGGTCTACCCTCATAGCATCTTTTAAAAATACAGTTCAGCATTAACTATAGTCAGCATGCTGTAGATTGTATCTTCAGGACTGATTTACATTATAACTGGGAGTCTGTGTCTTTTGATCCTGGTCATCCATTTTGCCCATCCCCAACCCCTGCAACTCCAGTCTGTCCTCTGTATATATGACTTTGGTTCTTGTTTTGTTTGCTAGATTCCACGTACAAATGAGGTCTTATGGTATTCATCATTTTCTGTTTGACTTATTTCACTTAGCATAATGCTTTTAAGGTCCATCTATGTTGTGACAATATAGCAAGTCTTCATTCCTTTCTTTGGATGAATAATATTTCACGGTATGTGATTGTATGAGTGTGTATATATACACACACATACACATTCAGTTGAATCTTCAACATGGGTTTGAATTGTGCAAGTCCATGTATGTGTGGATTTTTCTCAGTAGTAAATACTACATAATTCCCGATTGATTGGATTCACAGATGTGGAACCACCACCCATTTATATGGAGGAAGCTCAAATATCAAGGGCCTGCTGCAAATTATACTCAGGTTTGCTACTGATGGATGGGTTGGTGCTCCTAACTTCCACCATGTTCAAGGGTCAGTTGTATATGTTTTCCATGTTTTCTTTATCCATTCATCCTTCAGTGGAATTAGGTTGTTGCCATGTCCTAGATACTTTTAATAATACTACGGTGAACATGGGGTGCATATGTCTGTTTGAATTAGTGTTTTCATTTCCTTCAGATAAATGCCTGGATATGGGATTACTGGATCATGTGGGAGCTCTATTTTTAATTTTTCCAACAACCTCCCACTGTTTTCCATAGTGGTCACATGAATTTTACCTTCCCAGCAACAGTGTAAAAGTGTAATGCCTTTTATACTCTAAAGGAACTATAAATTTTATATACATATGCATATATAAATCTCCATGCTTTAGAATGGATCCTCATGATTTTTTTAAAACATCATGTTTTCCTTTGCAGAAACCACTAAGAATGTGGCTTCTAAAAGCTTATCTACTCTGGTCATTATATGTTTAAACAATATATCATGCTTGTATCAACACCAGAGTAACAAGGAGCTTATCACCAATAATTTTCTTATTATGACTCCCAAAAACTGACTTAAAATTGCAAAACATTAGGGGATTTCATTCAAATGAATATTTTCTGAAGTGATATCATCAAACTGTCATGAGTGAATTAATGAGTATATTAATTTAGAAATCATTAGCTCATATTTCATTTTAGCTAATACTGCTAAGCAAATCAGAGTATCTGCAAGAACTTTAATTATTTAGTTAAATATGATCTGAAACTAAACTCCTCTTCTGCCTGCGTTGGAAATAGACTGCAGATGATTACATTTCCATAGACTTCACAACATGAGCTGCTTCGAGTTTGAAATAAGAATGTTAAGATTGCCAAGTATAAAGTTTATAACTGCTGTTATTTTGGATTATATAGAGTTATGAAAATCCAAATGTTTTACAAAGTTAAAAAGTATTCTTTTTTTGCTCACTTATAACTCAAAAATCACTAAAGTCATTCTGCCAAAACATGCCAAGAAACCCAGCTTCTTGCCATATGCCTGCATAATCTTATCAAATCTCTGCTATTCACGTGCACATTCTTACACACACACACACATACAAACAAGGGATGCCAAAGACTAAAAATATATGTTTTACAGAAGCTTGAATTGAGACCGTGACCTCATTTGAACGCAGAATATGGCCTATTTCTAGGGCTATTTTTAAGCCAGCATTAACAAAATTACATATGTGTGTTTTACTTAGAACTTCCTGGTACCTGCTGTCATTTCACCTGAGTGATTGAAATAATCTCATAAATGCATAACTTATTTCTAAATTTTATTTACTGTGTACAACTTGCTTAATCAGTTAATAATGTTATACTCATAAAACAAAAGCAAGCAGGAAGCACCAGATAAGCATTAGCTATAGTATAATAACAATATATTTAATATTTAATAGTAATAACTATAATTAAAACACATGTATAAATAGATTCTTAGACACTGGCTTTAAATTAGTGTCTAAAGCTCTTAAACTCTCTTAATAAATTGCTCATTAAATCTTTTTCCTTTGTGAAATTTAGCAGTTCAAACAATCTGTTCTGAGCTCTGATTGTCCAAATTGCAAAATTTCCTATTTGGAATTACCTATTGCGTACCCACATGTAATTTTCAGCTCCCACTTTTAGGTTTTTTCAGATGATGATGGCAAAGATTGTATTCTCCCTTGAGACATGGACTGAGAAGGGAATTTCAAATTTGGATATTCTGAAATGTTTAAAGAACACATAGTTCATGCCAAAGAGTAATTAAAGACTGCTCCTATATGCCTATGTGTTGGAAAAAACAGGAGTGAGTTGAAAAGTGTGTCATATATCTCTATACTTTGTTCTAGGGTAACAATTTTTAGGATATAGGAGGGTCTTTCCAAGCTGATCTCAGTCACCCCTCTATTCTAGTATTTTTTCCAATATTCTGATCCAAAGCGCTATTTCAAGAAGTGTGTCCTTTCATATTATAATTTGCACCTTTCTATCTTTCCAACTTCCTCTCTTTGCTATGTGTATTCATACTGCCTTGCAGTTAATTGCTTATGTCTTTATCTCATCCAGGAGAGAGTTACTTTACTGTCCTTTTATTCTCAGCCTGGACAAAAGGTTATTTATTTAGTATATGAATAAATGAGAAAATATTTTCTGAGGAACTGTATGTAAACTATCCAGTGGGGTTGACAGCGTCATTAACTCCTACTATAATAAATTTAGACCACATCAATGGCTCACAGGCGTGGATACCTGTGTAATTACCAAGAAGTTTTGAAAGAAATACTTATGGAAAGACCCACTTTAAACACATATCAAAATATCTGGGTGTAGAGGGGACAGGATATAGAGAGGACTGAGCATTAGTAAATTTTAAAATCCCCTAGGTTATTCTAAGGGGTTGAGGACCACAGCCATAGATGACCTTCTACCTACCTATAAGGTTTGATATCACATGTAGTTACAAATTAGGCCACGGTATCAATGATCCTGGGTGTTGAAGTTAGTAATGTTGTTAATACGGATCTATTTCCTGGGCACTTTTACATTTCACAGTATTGTTATAAAGTTTTCATGGAGTTCAGACCTATATTTTATAACCTATTTTTCACAACCAGATTTAGATATGGATTTGTGACTTAACTGTGTCATTTTAATTCCTTCTACAAAATTTTTTGCAGATATTTATCTAAACTTCATTTTAACAAGTCACTGTGTTTCTCCTCTGATACAGTTGATACCTATTAATGGATTGATCTGATTCTAGTCAATTTCTTTACTTGGTTCAAAATCAACTTCCCTATGATTTTCCCTAGTCTTTCAAATATTAAATAAATCTTCATTTTTCCATCAGTAAATCCATCAAATATTTGAAAATAGTTGTTCTATTTACTTTTCCAAACTATGTTTCCACATTCTTCTTATAATATGCTATGTGGCATTTGTATTACTCTGTAACAATTTTAAATAAAATGTATCTCTATACAGCTACTTACTATTGTAGATGAATAATGAACTAGTAAACTGAAATAATACACATTTGACATGAACAGTTTACCTTGGTGAACCAAAGTTACCCCTGCCTCCCTGTCTATCTATATGCTTATTGTTGGGTTTTAAATTTCAGTATAGATGTTCCATTTATCATGGCTAACTTTTTGGTGTTTATTTTTGAAATTTAGTTGTGGTAATGTAGGAAAAAGGGGGGATTTCTTGTGAAAGCGGGGGCAGAGATATTTTTCAGACATTTGGGCTCTAATTTTGATTCCTCTCTCCAGAAGAATATATGACCTTGTTAATTTAGAGGTTGGTTCACAACCTGTACACTTCCTTAAAAACAGCATATTGGATTGATAATTTAAGATTTTCCAAAATGTCATTTTAAAGTCCCATACATAAAAATTCAGAATCATGACACTAACTGATATTTTGGAGTCTAATCAGAATATGTTTTGTTCAGACAGAGTATTACAGGCAGCTGCCTTCCCCTGTGAAGGACTCTGGCTACATCTATTGATATTTTGGCACCATGGGAAACTCATTTCCATTATGATTTTATAGCCTTGGGTAATTAAATTGAGAATGCAATCTGTGTAGAGTGTGAGGGTTTATTGGTGCACACATATATGGACATGTATAATTGTATGCTTGTAGTTTTTAAAATTTTGTTTGGATCAGTATTTCTTTCCTTCTTAATCAGCTTATCTGGAAGTGAATACTCATCAAGTGTTAATTATTCTTCCTTGCTTTGGATCTGCACCATTAGCAACCAAAATAAATTTATCAAAGACGTTAGTAAAAATTCTGAAGGTAATAGGGCAAAAGGTAGGACTTTGCAACCAACCAATGAAGACAGTTCCCAATACGTCCTACCCTCAATTTGAAGCAATCTATTATTCAACATTCTTGTGACATAATTTTTCAGTTATTCAGTTCAGTTCAGTCTCTCAGTCATGTCCGACTCTTTGCAACCCCATGGACTGCAGCATGCCAGACTTCCCTGTCTATCATCAACTCCCCAAACTTGCACAAACTCATGTCCATCAAGTCAGTAATGCCATACAACCATCTCATCCTCTGTTGTCCCCTTCTCCTCCTGCCTTCAGTCTTTCCCAGCATCAGAGTCTTCTCCAATGAGTCAGTTCTTTGTATCAGGTAGCTAAAGTATTGGAGCTTCAGCTTCAACATTAGTCCTTTCAATGAATATTCAGGACTGATTTCTTTTAGTATTGACAGGTTTGATCTTGCAGTCCAAGGGACTCTCAAGAGTCTACTCCAACACCGCAGTTCAAAAGCTTCAATTCTTTGCTGCTCAGCTTTCTTTATGGTCCAACTCTCACATCCACATATGACTACTGGAAAAACCATAGCTTTGTCTAGACGGACCTTTGTCGGCAAAGTAATGTCTCTGCTTTTTAATATACCATCTAGGTTTGTCACAGCTTTTCTTTCAAGGAGCAAACAGGTATAACAGTTATAAAACAAAGTAATAATGTTATAATACACACAAATCCCTCCATTTCACTATAAAATATAACAAACTTTTCCAAATGCCTTGGTAGATTGAAAATATAAAATGACTGAATATCCTGCTATACAGTAAAATGTTATACAGGTTCATCAATTAAAAATACAGTAAGATATGTTGATATAAATGTGGATATTTGATCAGAAACTATCATCCTAAACTCCTGAATCTCCATTCAGTCTTACTTATTTCAGTGAGCATCTTAACAAAGTATGAAGTAATCATACATGGGAATGATCACACTTAATTACTAAGTGGCTGTTTCTGCAAACCTCAGTAGAGTCCTCTAGTGGATTAAGAGGATCTAAGTGGAATACATTTTCTCAGTGTAAAGTCTACTACTTGAATCTGAACGGTGCATCTCTACTACCAATCAAGTGTGGAATGATACCCTCTAGCCTTAGGTACTGACCGTTAAAAAGAAATAATAATCTCTGATGAGAAAATCCTCCAAAGGACCAGATGAGGGTACCATGACTTTATTAAATTAACATTTGTTAAGGGAAGTACATAATTCCAAATAGTGAGCATGGTTCAGCAGACCACACAAGAATTGAGACAGAAGTTTATTACTCACAAGTCCTGGAGGGAAGTACACAGCATGCCTCAAGAGGCCACATGGAGAGAAAAAGACAGTGCAGACACGGAAGTGGCAGGATTTCTGCTGTCAAAACAGTTATGATATTGCCCTTCCACTGTGTGAGGACACAGCTGGAGGGCACCAACTATGAACTGGGGAAAGGGCCTTCCCCAGATGATGTGATGCTGCTGGTGCCTTGATCTTAGACTTCCAGCCTCCAGATTGGTGAAAGATAAATTTCGACTGTTTATAAGCTAATTTTTAAAATGATATCACCCATTCGTCTCATACAAGTTTATTTCTCACTCCTATTTTATGTCTTCTTTTTTAATCTCTGTCTGCGTCTCAGGTTGAAAAGCACCCTGTATCTGGGGTATGCCGATTTTGTGGCTGAGGGTAGAACAGACAGTGTCAAAGCCGCGCAGTGGCTCTGAAAACTTCTGTTTGAGTGTGATATATCGCTCCTTACTGCATCCATTGGTCAGAGAAAAACCTGTGGCTTTGATGTCAATGAGAGAAAGCATCCTCTTGGGATATATTGGGATATTCATCCCATAGAGATAGTAAATAGATGCCTCATAGATGGAAGCAGTAGATATTTGGGAAAACTATAGCAACAATAACGCCTAGAACATAATATGGTTTTAATATGTCTTTAAGGAATCTAAGGGTTGAAATAAGTGATTTAATGATTAATTTTACAGTATCAACCACATACGCCATTGAACATCTAGCTACAGTATTTAACATTTTAACTGTTAAAAATGATAGATCATTAAAAGCTTTGAATAAAAAGTACTATTTGAATAAAGGATAGCTGGAAACTTCTAGTGGATAATGAAGCAAAATGTGGCCAGTAGATCATCCATTTAGAATCTCCAGAGAGACTGTTAAACATATACATATTTAAATACTTGAGCTAGATCCTCTGAATCAAATGGCACTAAAGGGCCTAAGATGATTGCAGTTTATTTTTTGATGGACATCTTTCATGATTCTAAAGTATTGTAAAATTTGAGAAACTTGTCATAGATGTATATGTGAAGAACAAAAAACTATTACATAAAGTTTAGAGAATTTATGGAGAGAGAATCTCTGGAGAAAAAAATAAGAATCATCAGAGATATTTTCTGCCATGAATGTTAAATTACAGATCAGTGGAAATGGAGTTATCTTTTCAAGAGTACAGACATTGCCCTCCTTGTTCTAGAAGCTAAAACTTTCCTATCTCTACAAAGAAGCAAAACATCTATGTTGAGATAGGTAGTTTTTGTTCTATTAATTTAAAATCATCTCACATAGTTTATACAATATTTTCACAAATACAAATCTACCCATTAGTACTTTTTGGAGAGGGATGAGGTGTGCGGAAGTGCAAAATAAAAGATTTTTGGCTAAGAAAAAAAAAGAATCATAAGAAATAAAGATGTTGATGGGACAGGATTTTCTATTACTTTCTTAGAAAAGTAGAAACATTTGAGACATATAACACAGTCAAAAATGTTGTTGTTGAGTCGTTCAGGCATGTCCATCTCTTTGTGACCCCATAGACTGCCACCCGCCATGCTTCCCTGTCCTTCACTGTCTTCTGGAACTTGCTCAAACTCACGTCCATTAAGTCAGTGATGCCATCCAACCATCTCATCCTCTGCCATCCCCTTCTCCTCCTGCCCTCAATCTTTCCCAGCATCAGTGCCTTTTCATTGGGTTTCTGCATTAGGTGACCAAAGTATTGGAGCTTCAGCATCAGTCCCTCCAGTGAGTGTGCAGAGTTGGTTTCCTTTAAGATTGACTGGTTGGATCTCCTTGCTGTCCAAGGGGCTCTCAAGAATCTTCTCCAGCTGATATTCTAGTTTAGTCTTACATAACTATTATCTTCACATAAAAGCTCAAATTATTTTATATTTTTCTCTCTCCTGATTCTGTATACATACATACATTATATATGCAAACTTTTATTAAATATATAATATATTGTTATTAATACATAATACATGGTATTATACATTAAATTTATAATCATTTAATATTTTTAAAATTAATTAAAATTAATTTAAAATTAATGATTTAATATTTAATTATATATTAATATATAATATAGTGTTATTAATACATAATATATTGTATTCACTACAAATATAGTTGTTCACTTTTAGTGAACAATTCATTGCTTTTTAGTATCTTCTCTTTATTCCTAGTGTTACTTATAGGACTCCTATGATTTTTACGATTACTATTGATGTGAAGTCTACCATGTGATTTGGTATTATGGATGATCAATACTTTCTCACTTTCTTTTTTAAGCAATCTCATTATAACACATTGATTAAGAAGACACTGTCATCAGATAATTTGTATTTGAATTCTAGTTCTCCATACTGTACACGATGAACCTCAGTTTACTCATCTGTAAAGTATGTATAATTCTACCTATCTCACAGACTTATGAGAGTGAATAAAGTAATACATGTAAAGGTACAGCATAGGTAGAGTGTGTGTGTGTGTGTGCATGTACATGCTCGGTCATGTCTGACTCTTTGCGACCCTATTGACTATAGCCCATCAGGTTCCTCTTCCATGGAATTCTCCAGACATGAATACTGGAGTGGGTATAAGATGTAAACCTAGGTCCTTGTGTTTTTGCAATGTTATCCCACTTTTAAAGTTTGGTTTGGTATAGAATTCTATATTCCAATTCAGTTTTCCCATGTTGTTTGAATTACTATGGGTGTATTAGATACCAACTGTCTGATAAAATGAGCCCTATGCATTAAGAATATTTATCAATTTCTCCTAAAACGTTGTCTACATAATCTATAGTTTTGGTAATGAGAAAGCTGACAACACTCTTATTTTCTTCCTTTGCAGGCAATACGTCTTACTTCTAAAAGCTTTTCATAGTTTCTCTTTTTCCTTAGAGTTCAAAGATTTTACCATGATATGCATCTTGTGGGCCATTTCTCATTCTTACTACTTGGAACTTGGCAGGCCATTTAAATATATGGAATTCTGTATTTCTTAGCTCTGGTAAATTTTCTTTTAATATTCCAGATTTATTCTAATAGACTCCTGTCCCAATTTAAATGTGGTTGTGAAATTATACGTTCTTCCCACCCCTGACAACCCCCTCCCCCACCACACAGTGCTAGATCTAGCAAATTTGGGCAGGAAAGGGGAAAGTGAAGTGAAAGTGAAAGTGAAAGTAAAAGTCACTCAGTGAAGTCCAACTCATTGCGACCCCATGAACTATACAGTCCATGGAATTCTCTAGGCCAGAATACTGGAGTGGGTAGCCTTTCCCTTCTCCAGGGGATCTTCCCAACCCAGGGATCAAACCCAGGTCTCCCACATGGCAGGCAGATTCTTTACCAGCTGAGCCACAAGGGAAGCCTGGGGCAGGAAAGGGGACAGGCACATAAATCCTAGTTTAGTCTCTTTTAGTTTTTGTTCCATATATTTGTGTGTGTTAGTTATTTTTTTAGTATTTATTTTTTGGATAATAGTTGAGTAAACATCTAACTTATTTGAATAGTTCATTTTTCTATGTCATAATAATAACTTCCTTAATTATGTAAACTAAAACTTCTTCTGTATATTAAATAATATGTTGAAATACATTCAGCTATTTTAGAGCCATTATACTATAAGTCTTAATCTTCCTGAATCTAATCAGCACCATATTGTTTGGATTACTATAGCTGAATTTAATACCAAATGTTTAATAAAATAAGCCCTTATGTATTAAAATATTTTTCAACTTCTACTAAATATTTTATTCTGTATGCTCTTTCTGACCAACTTGTCAAAATAATACTCAAAATTTATATAAGCCTGATCTCACTCAAATACAAATGTGTCAGAAATCTTAAAACTTCTCTTATGATGGCACAAGCCATGTGGTAGAATTGATACAAAGAATATTTTTGAGCAGATTTTTTTTAGCAGTTTTAGATTTATAGAAGAATTGAGCAGAAAGTAGAGATTTACCATATACCATCTTACTTTCCCTTCAGTTTCCACTATTATTAACATCTTACATTAGTGTGGTACATCTGTTAAGATTAATGAGCCAATATTGCTACATTATTACCAGCTAAGATTTATATTTTTAAATCAAGATTTACTGTTTACATTATATGTTCTGTTAGTTTTGACAATGTATAATCACATTTATCCATGGAATAGTTTTACTGCTCTAAACTCCACTGGGCTCCAACTACTTTTTATCTTTCCCTTTCCTTCCCAACTCTTGGTGACCACTCATCTGTTTACTGTTTTCATAGTTTTGCCTTTTCCAGGATGTCATACAGCTGGAATCCTATAGTACACAGACTTCATGTTTGGAAGCTTTATCTTAGAAATATGCTTTTAATAAGACTCAATATCTTTCTGTGGCCTGATAGCTATTTTTTCCAAATGCTAAGTAACACTCCATTGTATGGATGTACCACAGTTTATTCACCCATTGCGAGACATCTTAGTTGCTTTAAGGTTTTGACAATGTGAATAAAGCTGTTATAAACATCCATATGCAGGTTTTTATGTGGACATGTTTCAACTCATTTGGATAAATGCCAAGGAATACAATTGTGGGATCATATGGAAAGACTATGTTTAGACTTGGAAGAATCTGTCAAAATTGTTTTTCCAAGTAGCTGTACTGTTCTATACTCACCAGCAATGAATAATAAGAGTTTCTGTTGTCTCATGTCCTTTCCTGTGTTTGGTATTGTTGGTGTGTGAATTTTAGACTTTTCAATAGATACATAGTGACATCTCAATGTTGTGTTAATTTGCTACTTGTAATGACATATGATGTTGAATATGATATTTTCATGTGCTCATTTGCCATCTACATACCTTCTTTGAGGAATTTTCTGTTCAGATCTTTTGCCCATTTATACTGGCTCATTTATTTTTTTATTATTTAGTTTTAAGGTTTCTTTGTGTATTCTAGACATTCATCTTTTATCCAATAGGTGTTTTAAAAATATTCTCCCAATATGTGGCGTATAAACTCATCCTCTTGTTATTTTACAAATTAGAACTTCTTAGTTTTAATGAAGACCAATTTGTCATTTTTTTCATGGGTTGTTCCTTTGTTATTACTGTGTCCAAGAAGTCATTGCCAAACTCAAGATCACCTTAACTTTCTCCTATATCATCCATTAGCAGTTTTACAGTATTTTGTTTTATGTTTAGGCATATAGGTCATTTTGAGTTAATTTTTGTGAAAAGTAAAATGTCTGTTCTTAGATTAATCTTTTTTGGCCATGTGGATATCTAATTGCTCTACTACCATTTATTGAAAGTACTATCCTTTTGCTATTGAATTGCCTTTGCTCCTTTGTCATAAACGGCTTCCATTGTAGCTCAGCTTGTAAAGAATCTGCCTGCAGTGCGGGAGACCTGGGTTTGACTCCTGAGTTAGGAAGATCCCTTGAAGAAGGGAACAACTACCCACTCCAGTATTCTGGCCTGGAGAATTCCTTGGACTGTATATCCATGGAATCCCAAAGAGTCAGACATGACCGAGCGACTTTCACTTTCACTTTTGCTCCTTTGTCAAAGATCAATTGACTATATTTATGCAAAAAGATAATTTGAGAGTTGAAATGGTTGAAATTAAGATAACTTGTCAGTTTATATACAAAAATTATGTTCTAGGAGGCAATGTAATCAAAACACTAGCTTCTTCTGGACAGAAATTATTTGCATCACTACTAGATAAAAATATCCACAATTTAACATATGGCTGCAGAGTATGGGTCAGAAGCAACCACAGACAGTATGTCAAAGCACATCCTATTCAGACCTGAGCTCAAATGTTACATCTTCAGGGAGCTCTTTCCCAACTATGCTACCTACCTTTAGTTTTCTCCAAAAGGACATTCTATCAGATGTCCTTCTTTATATTCCTGGTCCTTATAACTTCTATGGACAAATAATAAGTGTAAAAGAAACAAGATCTCCCATTTCTCCAGCCCCCTTACATTTATGTTGGCCTATTATTTGCTACAAGAATTGAGGTATCAGTTCCAGACGTGAACATAGGAAACCTGTTGTGAGCCTTTCCACTTGCATTATAGAGCTTGATGCAAAATGTAAGAAGACCTTCTTTGGAGGTAGAGGAGAGATGTTGAGATTTGAGCAACCTAGATGACTGATTTCACATATGAAGTAAATCAGTCCGACAGTAATATCTAGACAGGTGCCTAAAACTAGCAGCCACAGGGATAACAAGAAATAAAATTTTCTGTGTAAGAAATTTTGGAGTCATTTGTTAGTGCAATAAAACATAGGCTATCCTGACCAGATCAATATACTGTGCACAGATTAATATTGTATGTAAATATTTTAGATGAATAAGCAAAGCAAAATGAAGAAAATATATATTTACTCCAACGAGAATATTCCTAAATGCAGCAAAATAATTTCATCACAAAATACAAGCGCATTTCTTAGTCATATTAACCTTCCAGAGAATTATGGGAAAGTTCAGTCTAATTGTGTACATACGCTTCATATGGCTATGTGACCCATGTACTTAGTGGCTACTAATTAACTGATTAAAGTAAAATCCAAATTGAATCTAGTAATAAGAGGTTCTGGCTGAGATACTTTAAAATCTCCAGGCATAAGAACCTAGAAAGCAGTTATGAAGATAAGGAGCAAACATTATAGGCATATCCAAGAACCAATAAGATCGATTGTCACTTTCTATTTACATGGTTAATCTTCTCAAGCTCAAATTTTGATCTGTATTCTTATCTTTTGACTATTTAATCTTGGCCTCCACATCTGTCCTTCTCTGATCTTTTTTCTGTGTCTCGTCAGTTGTCTTTCTAATGGTTCTGCCAGTAACAAAGAGTGTTGGCAGATGAGAAAGTGGAAGGAAAAGAGAAGCTTTCTGATTGTGGTAGAGCTAGAGTTACTGGAGTAGAATTACTAATTAGAATTCTAATTAGAATGACTTGGAGTAGGGGTAGCAGTGAGGTGCTATTGGGCTTGAGCTTTTTTTAGATGTTTCAGTATTGATCACCCACTGGTGTGCCCAGGATTACCAATTTAGCCTCTTCTAGTGTGTGGTACCTGACGCAGTCTGGTAGGCTCCTGCTCAGAGGTATTAGCAACTTAGGTTTCTTATCTAATATATTATCTGTGACATATTATCTCCTCTTTGCTTCCATTCCTTCAGTTCCTGTCACCTTTACTTTGATCGCTCAGTCCTCTGTCACCTGAGTAACCACTCAGCCTGTTTGAACAACATAGATTGATTTCTATTTGCCTGATGTCTTTGACATATTACAAGAAGGCAACGATGAGGGAATTAGTAATCTGTCTAAAACTCATTTTGCCATACAAATGAGTGAATGCGATATAATGCATAGCAAACAGACATCGTGTATTTTCTGGGCACAGATTCCTTTAGTGGTTTGAGCTCTCTTGAACCAAAACAAAAATTGAAGTAAATAATCACACAACCATTTAGGTAACCTGAAATAGCTGACTAAAATTTCATGCCTAAAATTCATGCACTTTACTCTGTTGGATACATCTTGGCATTTTATTTTATACATGATTCTAACAAGCCCTTTTTATCTCTTTGTTCAGCCCACTGTAAACTACCTTGGAATAACAATTTTACATGGGGGTCTTATAAGCACAGTGACCAAAACCAAGGTAAATAATTGACAGATTAACAATAGAGGAAAAAGAAATACTCAAAAAGAGAAACATGAGAACTCTTAAAGTATAATCATACAGAATAAAAGGTACAGAGACATATTTATTTACAGCTTTAAAAATGTCTCCAAATGTGTAAAATTATCCACTTTTCTGACATTTGCATTAATACATTAAACTTTATTTCAGCTTTTATATTTTAAAACATCAATATACAGCTGTGTAGGAAAAATTATATAACAGATATTACTTGTTTTAATTAAGTAGGAAAAGTACAGAAGCATCTCTGATATCTAAATGGAAATACTCTAAATGGAAATCTCATTTAGGTATCACAAGTTTCTGTACTTTTCCTACTTAATTAAAATAAGTAATATCTGTTTTATATATGTGTATGTATGTGTGTATGTGTATATATATATATATATGTATAGGTTATGTCCATAGACAGTTTTTACATTGATTACCCAGTATACTTTTTAATGGTGCCACTTTTACACTTAAAATGGTTCGGGTGTATGTCAGAGATTTCATGGCCATCCTATCCATTGGTAATATTTTGTCATGATGTTATTGTGAAATATGTATTTTGTTAATATCTAGTGCTGTGCTTAGGTGCTCAGTCATGTCTGACTCTTTCTGATCCCATGAACTGTAGCCTGCCAGGATTCTCTGTCCATGGGGACTCTTCAGGCAAGAATACAGGAGTGGGTTGCCATGCCCTCCTCCAGGGGATCTTCCCAACCCAGGGATCAAACCCAGGTTTCCCACATTGCAGGTGGGTTCTTTGCTGTCTGAGCCACCTGTTAATATCCAGTAGTTAACATAATCTCTGACACTCAGTGGTAGTGGCAGAAACTGTTGGTTGTCCTCAATATGTGTATTCCTATTTTTCAAGAATTATACATGTCAATTCAGAAGTCAGGTGTGGCTGTGTGGATAAGTTCAAGTCAAGTGGAATATGAACATGAATGTCATCTGGAGAGCTGGCAAATACATTTTACCTTTATTTCCAACCCTTCCTCCTTGTCGCTCTTTGGGATGTGCATACTTCATTTTGGAACATGAGGTTTGGGGTTAGAGACAGACCTTTTCAAAACATGGCTGAGATCTGAACAGGAAAGACCTTGGTTCCCTGAAGAGTTCATAGGGCAGAGTCAGTAACCACTTACCTCTGGAGTGTTTATACAATAGAGACATAAACCTGTATCCTGTTTAAGACACTTTTATTTGCAGCCAAATACAGTCTTTCCTGAGACAGTAGATATTTAATAAATGTCCAAAGGGTGCATCAATTGTTGACTGAAGATCACTAACATTTGATCAAACCTGGAGACCATATTTTATTTAAAACATTTTCAGCAGTGAAGTGCAAAAAATGCAACTCAAATTGCTCTGAACAATATTAATATATATTTAATCAGATAACAGAAAAGCTGCAGCTAGCACAGGATTCATGTCTGATGGTTTAATGCCACAATGGTATCACGATTTACACATATTCTTTCTTTCTTCAGTCATCCTTTGGCAGTCATGGTGGATTTAGAATGACTGCTGGAAGCAATAGCAATTTTTATTCAGCAGGAAAAGGATGACTGTTGCCTAGATTTTAAAAGTGAAGAACTTTTCTGAGAAATCAGTGGTAAACTATCATTAGCTTGAATTGTACTTACTCTTCTCACCATTAGAATCCTATGTGCTGATTGACTCGGCCCAGAGTTTTTAAAGCAGTAAAATGGCAAAGAGGATGAGATACTCATTAGAGTTTTAGAAATTTACTATTTGTTTCCAAAAAAGACACTGTGCAGAAAATTAAAGCAGATTTTTATTTAAAAGTTTAAAACGGATAAATTTAGCTTTAAGGCTGTGTTTTCATGCATGCTTAGCTGCTCAGTCATGTCTGATTATTTGTGATCCTATGGACTGTGGTCTGCCAGGCTCCTTTGTCCTTGGAATTCTCCAGGCAAGAATACTGGAGTGGGCTGCCATTTCCTCCTTGTTGTTCAGCCGCTAAGTTGTGTCTGACTCTTTGTAACCCCATGGACTGCAGCAAACCAGGCTCCCCTGTCTTTTACTATCTCCCAGAGTTAACTCAGATTCATGTTGATTGAGTCGGTGATGCTATCTAACCATCTCATCCACTGCCACCCCCTTCTTCTCCTGCCCTCCATCTTTCCCAGCATCAGAGTCTATTCCAATGAATCTGTGGCTCTTCCCATCAGATGGTCAAAGTACTGGAGCTTTATCTTCAGCATCCAGTGAATATTCAGGGTTGATTTCCTCTAGAATTAACTGGCTTGATTTCCTAAATATTCCTAGGGTTACAATGATCACAAATATAGAGGTTTCATATTATTTGATCTGCAAAGTTAAACCTGGCAGGTCTGTCTGATTTTTGCCCTTTTATTTCTTACTTTTGAGTATTTGGCAGGACTAATCATGTTGATTGATATGTGGTAAAAGAGACTGCTGTGAAACTGCTTCTGAGAAATAAGTTGCTGATGAAAATGGTGCAATTTAAGATTTTTAAATAAAGATGGAATAACTTTAATATTAGGAGATGCATAGATTTCAGGGGAACTGGAATAAAGCATATTTTTGGACTCATATTTGCTAATAAGTAAGCTAAATTATAAATGCCAGTAGCATTTGCTGTCAAAAGAGACAATAAGACTGAAAAATGTCTAGAAAAGTTTTCTTTATAATTTATTGCTACATTGGAAATCAATCTGAGAAAATTATGTAACATGGTTATCAGTGGCTACAAGGTGAACTCTACATTTTTCTTTGTACATATACTTTCAGTCTCCTGCTCAATTTTCCAGGTTAAATATAATATGGAAAGAATAGATAATAAGGCACATTCCTCAATCTCACACTTTCTATTACTTTAAAAATTATTTTTATTATAGAAAAAATACAGTGAAAAGTGTCACTAAAATGCAAGAGGTTTAGAGCAAGGCGATAAAGAAGGTTCTGCTAGAATTAGAGAGATCACTGTCCTGGCAGAGAATACCCTCTGAAGTTCACAGGGGACACTCAGCAAATTCCATGAGGAGAGGAGTTTATCTCTGGATCACTAATAGCTTGCAGTGTGCCTGGAGAAAAATAGAGGTAATACACATATTGATTACATGAATGGATAAAATGTTACAAAATCTTGTCTTCTCTAAAGGAGGGAATCAGTAAGCAATGCCTAGTGTGTTCAGGAAGACTAGTTTGATCCAAGTCATCCTTAACAGTAAGACTATACCCAGTGGTACCATGAATGAGGAAAAGAAACATGAGGCACAGAAATTGATTTTTTGTTTTCTCTACTAAAAAGAAAAAAAAATGTATTTTTTGAGCATATTGAATCTATATTATACAATTATATCTCCGTATGAATGAAGAAGTAAGGAAGTATGTGCCTTCTCTACTAAAATGTCTAACAACAGAGACCCTTCAAATAAGACAAATTCCCTCAGCTACAAAACCAGCATAACACTGTCAAATGTAACATTGGAATAAGACCACACATTGGTCTTTCCTGATTAAAAGTTTCTAATTCTTTCATGATGTTTTCTGTCCCGTCTAAATCTGTAAACAACTATGGCTCTTACATACATCAAATAAGCAGCACCAGGCTTAAAACAACAGGGGAAATAAACTAAAACCGGCCAAAAAAAAAAAAAAAAAAACAAACACTAGTTTTGCAGAAAATTTGAAAAATTATAGCATGGCTAAATGTTGCTGAAACTAGGAAAGCAAAAAGGAAAAAAGTCACATTTGGGAAAAATTTACTCCCTTCAGTAACTTTTCTAGCATTTCAGAATTCTCCCAAAAAATTATTTTTGCTTTTGTAATTCTAAATTATTAGAATCCTCTTCAATTCTGTAAAACATCAGTGAGGAAACAAATATCCATCACATCTTCAGACACAAAACCCCAAAAAGGAGTGAACACAAAAGGAAGATTATTCAAAGGGTCAAACAAGCCTGATTTAAGGAAAAACCTCTGATGCCTTGCCCTTGAACTACCCAAACACCTGCACAAGTTCTTACTGACATTTAAAGGCACGCAAACAATGTTTGCTCCTCTCACATCACCCACATTCTGGTTATTTAGAAACTACTTTAAAAAAAAAACAACAAATGAATTGATCTGCAGAGGGTGATAATCAGTAACAAATATATTTAATCTTCATACCTGTGTGTAAAGACTGCAAGCAGAGATGAGTAGTAGTGAGTAGTGGTCCAGAGGAATAATAGCTATGAGGAAATCAAAATACTTTACTACATAACACAACCCAACATTCCTATTCAAACTTTGCCAGTAAAACCATGGAATTCAAAATGTAAACCACGCTAACAGAAAGAGACCAATAGATCTGGCTGTTGAGGGTGTTATTTGAACTTGTAGAGGAATGTTGAGTCACCGTAACTTAAAAATTTACCCAGAAAGCAAAAAAAAGGTAGACTTTATTAGAGATAAGCATCAATAGATCATAAAGGCACACTAGAAGTACCTCTTGGAATAACTCAATATTCCCAGGATCTGTATTATATGAAAGAGAATAGGAAATATAGCAAGGAACAGCAAAGTAGATAAAAGTGATAATTAAGAATACTCATTTTGGAATTATTTGGTTGTTCTTCATATGTGATTACTATAGGCCTATGCTTATTTGAGGGACATTAAGAAAATAACTATGAAATATGTACATATTATATACTGTGCCTATATGAAAATGTTAGTTATTCAGTTGTGTCCAGCTCTTTGTGACCTCAGGGATTGTAGCCCACCAGGTTCCTCTGTCCATGGGATTCTCCATGTAAGAACACTGGAGTGGGTAGTCATTCCCTTCTCCAGGGGAGATTTCCAACCCAGGGATTGAACCCAGGTCTCCTGCATTGTAGGCATGCATGTATATATACAATATAAATATATATGTATGTATAAGCATGTATTGCACTCATCTCACATGCTAGTAAAGTAATCCTCAAAATTCTCCAAGCCATGCTTCAGCAATTTGCGAACTGTGAACTTCCAGATGTTCAGGCTGGATTTAGAAAAGGCAGAGGAACTAGAGATCAAGTTGCCAACATCTGTTGAATCATCAAAAAAGCAAGAGAGTTCCAGAAAAATATGTATTTCTGCGTTATTGACTATGCCAAAGCCTTTGACTATGTGGACCACAATAAACTGTGGAAAATTCTTAAAGAGATAGGAATACCAGACCACCTGACCTGCACCTTGAGAAATCTGTATTCAGATCAGGAAGTAACAGTTAGAACTAGACATGGAACAACAGACTGCTTTCAAATAGGGAAAGGAGTATGTCAAGGCTGTATATTGTCTCCCTGCTCGTTTAACTTATATGCAGAGTACATCATGAGAAATGCTGGGCTGGAGGAAGCACAAGCTGGAATCAAGATTGCCAGGAGGAATATCAATTACCTCAGGTATGCAGATTATACCACCCTTATGGTAGAAAGTGAAGAAGAACTAAAGAGCTTCCTGATGAAAGTGAAAGAGGAAAGTGAAAAAGTTGGCTTAAAGCTCAACATTCAGAAAACTAAGATCATGGCATTCAGTCCCATCACATCATGGCAACTAGATGGGAAACAATGAAAACAGTGAGAGACTTTATTTTGGGCGGGCTCCAAAATAACTGCAGATGGTGACTGCAGCCATGAAATTAAAAGATGCTTGTTCCTTGGAAGAAAAGTTATCACCAACATAAACAGCATATCAAAAAGCAGAGACATTACTTTGCCAATGAAAGTCTGTCTAGTCAAAGCTATGGTTTTTCCAGTAGTTATGTATGGATGTGAGAGTTGGACTATACAGAAAGCTGAGCGCCAAAGAATTGATGCTTTTGAACTGTGCTGTTGGAGAAGACTCCTGAGAGTCCCTTGGACTGCAAGGAGTTCCAACCAGTCCATCCTAAAGGAAATCAGTCCTGAATATTCATTGGAAGGACTGATGCTGAAGCTGAAACTCCAATACTTTGGCCACCTGATGCGAAGAACTGACTCATTGGAAAAGGCCCTGATGCTGGGAAAGATTGAAGGCGGGAGGAGAAGGGGATGACAGAGGATGAGATGGTTGGATGGCATCACTGACTCAATGGATATGAGTTTGAGTAAACTCTAGGAGTTGGTGATGGACAGGGAGGCCTGGCGTGCTGCAGTCCATGGGGTCTCAAATAGTCAGACATGACTGAGTAACTGAACTGACCTGATAAGCATGTATGTATACATAAGGAATGAAGAATGATAAATATCATTAAAATAACTTTAAGTTATGTTAACTTTAAGTCCCATAAACTTCATAAAATACTCAGAACTATATGGAAACTCTAATCTTGGGCTGATTTTGTCATTCATTAAGTTCAAATGATTTAATTTTTTAATTTGTGTTACGGTATAGTTCATCTACAATGTTTTGTTAATTTCAGATGTACAGAAAAGTGAATCAATTATACATATATCCACACTTTTTAGATTCTTTTCCCACTTAGGTCACTACAGAGTTTTGAAGAGTCCCCTGTGGTATAGAATAGGTACTTATCAGTTCTATTTTATATACAGTAGGGTGTATGTATCAATCCCAATCTTGCAATTTATCTCTCCCCACCCCTTCACCTCCTCCCCAAACCATAAATTTACCTTCTACAGTTATAACCCATTTCTGTTTAGTAGATAAGTTCATTTGATTTTTTAAATTATTTTGCTATGGTAAAAGTTCATATAATTCAAATTTACTTTCCTGAATATTTATATTATAAAATCATTTAACTTTTATATGCTAATTTATTTTCATTTGTAAACTATATCTTGAAAGAGATTTCGACAATTAAGCAATAAGATAGAAGCTAGAATCTTCAAGTTAATAACAAATAATTCATGGGAAATATGGACAAAGTACTAAAGTTTTAGAAAAGCCAAATTATCCCTATGCACATACGTATTTTATTTGCCTTAAATGTATAAATATGATTGTATCATCTTTATAAAAATATACACACAAATATATACATCAAGTTGTGCTGTATGTATTTTATAGTATGCAATGACTCTAATACCATACAGTTCTTTCTGTCAACTAAATTTCAGTCTGAAAATATCATGTAGGGCAGGGGTCCCCAATCCCCAGGCCATGGACCAGTACTGGTCCGTGGCCTCTTAGGACCTGGGCCATACAACAGGAGGTAAACAGTGGGGGAGTAAGCAAGGCTTCTTCAGCTACTCCCCATCACTCTCCATCACTTCTCATTACCTCCTGAACCATCCCCTCCACCCCTGCCAGAACCATCAGTGAAAAAGGACTCTTCCATGAAACTGGTCCCTGCTGCCAAAAGGATTGGGGACCACTGGTCTAGAGTTGTCTTTTCACCTCTGTTTAGAACAACTGTTACCTCTTAAATGTAAGCTTTGTTTCCAGTGTAACTGTGAGTAAATAAATTAATCATGTGCTCTAACATAAAAAGACAGAGGACAATAGCCCCCAAGGGAGAAGTGAATGCAAATGAACTGACGGATGTAATACTGCAGTACAATATTATGATTTCCACTCCAGCAGATGAGAAATAGTGGGGATGTACAATCTCAAAATCATCAATATAGTTGACTTTTCCCTGTTCCCAGACTGAAAAATCCATCACCAATCTAAATATCAGGATACAATTCCACAGACCCAAAGACTTTAATGTTGCAAACTCATCTGTGCTACTGCTCTATGTACTGCATACCAAATGAAATCTTTTAATTATTTAGTACCTATAAAATTTGTGTGTATGTGAACTTATATCTTGCAAACACCTGCTTCTACCATGCATTATGTAGACACAGTCCCAAATGAGAAGGAAAGTGTATAAGATTCTTTATAGATTTTCCAATGTGAACTTCATCTTCCTATTCTGATGTTACAACTGTGTCTAAAAATTAGAATATAAAATGCTGCTTCTGCTGCTAAGTCATTTCAGTCATTTCTGACTCTGTGTGACCCCACAGATGGCAGCCCACCAGGCTCCTCTGTCCCTGGGATTCTCCAGGCAAGAACAATGGAGTGGGTTGCCATTTCCTTTTCCAATGCATAAAAGTGAAAAGTGAAAGTGAAGTCATTCAGTCTTAGCAACCCCATGGACTGTAGCCTACCAGGCTCCTCCGTCCATGGGATTTTCCAGGCAAGAATACTGGAGTGGGTTGCCATTTCCTTCTCCAAGAATATAAAATATACATAATAAATTTTATACTTTTTATTGTCTAAAGCAAATAGGTCACAGAACAATTTTGATGAGGCAGTTGCATTTTATTATTTTGACAGTTTCCAGAGAGATAACCATGAAATGGAAGCTCAATTTTCATATATGTCCAGTGCGTCAGGAATGTTTTAGATTGGCATGGCATATAAAAGGGCTTTGTAACTTGTTAGTGATGTCTGAGAACCATCTGGAATATTTAACATCTTCAACATTTGGGTTTCGAGTGTTACAAGTAATCCAGTCAGAGCCAGTGGGATCTAATATGTCATTGATTCTTCCCCTACCACTGCAGTGTTGATTTAGGAAGTTGTAAATTAACATTTCAATATTCCTGAGTATTCTATGAAATATGCTCCCCATACCTAGACATCTGAGTCCAATTCCCACAGAAGGCAGTGGGGAAATAACCATAGCACACAACTTTTTTATAGATAGTTGTTTATTATATATAATTTCCCATGGGAAAAAAAGGAGATTGGACTTAATCAGCCATGTAAATAAATTCTTTTTTTTACTGATGGGCTAGAAATCAATCACAAGGACCTTGAGGATTTGGACAACAGAGACTATATTACTTGACTATTGGCAAAGTAATTTAGCATCTCATTTTTCCTGGAAGGATACCTCTCAAGTTCCTGGTAGGAAGTTGTTGTAGTTGAACCTTCTGTTGAATTGAAATGCTTTGTGGGAACTCTTTGTTTGATTTATGATGCTGTGAAATGTAAAGAGATAGACTGTGGGGCACCAAACAGGCCTTGGTGTAAAATTCATTTCCACTAAGCATTAGATGAGTGAGCTTGGAATAGGGCCTCGACCTGTGGAGGTTTTTGTTACCTCTCTATGGCTTGCAGTGATAAATGGTTCCAGATTTAGAGAAGATAGCATAACATGCACAAATTGTGCACCTAACATAATGCACATACACTGCAAGTCATTAAATTTAATCATAGATGACAGTGTCTACAGAATAATCCAGATGTTTGCCATTGTGGTAGTGGTTTAGTTGATAAGTCGTGTCTGACTCTTTGCAACCCCATTGGCTGTAGCCCGCCAGGCTCCTCTGGGATTTTGCAGGAAAGAATATTGGAGTGGGTTGCCATTTCTTTCTCCAGGGGATCTTCCCCACCCAGGGATAGAACCTGGGTCTCCTGCATTGTAGGCAGAATCCTTACCAACTGAGCTACCAGGGAAGCCCTGTTTGCCATTATGTTCTGACCTTAAATATGGCAATCCTTCTTTATTAATTAATAGTAATAATAGCAATTAACATCATTAATGATTTGATGATGTAGCCTAAATATAATATTTTCTCAACAAACAGTATTGAACAAAGAACAATGACAAAATCCTGGTTCAAAAATATCCTATATAGAAAAATTTAACATTTATTGAGCATTATAAGATATATACCTTATATATGTTATTTTAAAAGCAATTATTGTCTTCTATATTTTTCAGATAGTCACTGAGGCTTTAGAATTTTAAGTAACTTGCCTAGGTTTATATGGCTTGAATTAAGGCTTAGGTTTCTTTGGCTTCAAAACCCTATAGATTAATGCCATACAACATGGCAGTTCTTAGCTGTACAGGTAGCATTTAGTTAGAATGTCCCATATGTCCCTTTAATATCTTATTTATGTGATTCAGATCAAAAGAGGTTTCCAAATACAATGGAAATAATTCCAAAATATACGGTATAAACTGACTTCAAGAAATCATTTTCAATTCTATCAAAATTATGATTTGTATAACAAAACATTCACAAGTAGAAAAAACAGCCAATTGAAAACAACTGCCCATCAAGAGGCAATGGCACCCCACTCCAGTACTCTTGCCTGGAAAATCCCATGGACAGAGGAGCCTGGTAGGCTGCAGTCCATGGGGTCCCCAAGAGTCAGACATGACTGAGCGACTTCACTTTCACTTTTCACTTTTCACTTTTATGCATTGGAGAAGGAAATGGCAACCCACTCCAGTGTTCTTGCCTGGAGAATCCCAGGGAAGGGGTCGCACAGAGTCTGGCACCACTGAAGTGACTTAGCAGTAGCAGCCTTACAGAGTAGAAAAAGAGCAACATTGTATTAATATGTGGGCTGAGTGGAGAGAAAAAAGTAGAGGCAAATGGAAAAAATACAAAGGTCTTCCTCCTAGCTCAGGTATAAAGTTCCAAGGTGCATTTACATATTACTTTATATTACTAATATGTAATGTAAAAAGGGAAACACACGGACAATTCTTCCTTCCTCGCATAGTAGGTAGTCATTAGGCTACATGCATCACATTATTGTCATAGTTTCCATATCTTCTTAGACCTAATGCTCCCATCTTTGTCTCTTCATTTCTCTCTTCCCCCAGGGCTGTCTAATTACCTTCCTCCTCAAGCTTTGCTATTTCTTGTTTTTATCCCTATCCTACAGAACCTCCCCATTTCTTTCGTTTCTTAACACGCTACCCCACCCCCACCCCCATACTCCCATCCCTGCCTTTCTTCTTTCTGCTCTGAGTCGAGTCATGTTCTGTATACACTTTTGAACACACTCCTCTCTCTGAATGAAAATGCTCCTCCATAACAACCAAATTTCCTTATTTAACAAAATCACTTTTAGGGCTTAGGTGCCATGCATCTTGCTCTCAGAAGACTTACTATGTCTTCTTATCTAGATTAGATCTACAGACCTCTAAATTTCCACATTCATAACATTTATTGCATTCAAAATTATTTGTTCATCATCTTTCCAAAGTAGAGCAATATGTTTGTTATTCACCCCTAACTTCCTAGGAACTAGCACAATGCATGGTATATAATAGATACCCAGTTCTATTGAACTTTTCTGTCATTACAATGCTGTATTCATTGATGTGGGCACTGAAACCAATATAAAAAATCTAACTTAGTATATGCAAGATAATAGAATAGAAGGATGAGTAATGTATGATCTATGCTTCAGTTTACGTTATAACCAGACTCACGCATTTCTATTCCTGTACAGTTGAAACAAATTGGATTTTTTCCTTTATTTATTTTTAATTAAAGGATAATTACAATATTGTGTTGGTTTCTGCCATACATCAACACGGATCAGCCCTAGGTATACATATATTCTCTCACAGAGTGAAGTAAGTCAGAAAGTGGAAGATAAATACATATTAATGCATATATGTGGAATCTAGAAAGATGGTACTGATGAACCTATTTGTAGGGCTGCAAAGGAGACACAGATAGAACAAATTGAATTTATTTTTTGATGGGTGTGGCATGGTAGTAACTGAAGCAGCAGGCTCTATCATTTGCTCTCATACATAGACCTAAATGAAGATGAGAGAAGTCAAAGACCTTTGAACACCCTTTTCTATTGTTGAAGGGAAGTTCAGATGCAAATAGTTAACAGAGAGAAAAGTTATAAGGCTGTTCACATGCAGAATTTAAGATAAATATTTGCTATGACAAATGGCAAGATGATGAGTTTCTGCTAAAAAAACAAAATGATCCCTCTTTATTACAGGCTCTCTATTAAGCTAGTACATATAATTAAGGCAGGAGAAGTTTTTGTCTTTAAATCCTCTTTGGATTTGCTTGATTATATTCTGCATTTTAGCAATCTGCAATCTATTCAGAATCTTTTTAGAGACCTTGGACTTGATTGTTTTAATTATAACTCTGAGAACGTGTACGAGCTCAATTTCCTTTTCTGTCATGGGGGTGGGATTGGTAAATCTAAGGGTACCCACACACACACGCACAGGATAAACTTCGTAAATAGTTACGCCTGTCAAAGACTACATTTTTTTCCCCATCTTTTTCTTAAGATACATAGGTTAGAATATAGGATCCAAAGTCAAAGGTTTTGGTCCTGTTTATTATTAGCCAGGGGGGTTTTAAACAAGTAATTTTACTATAAGCCTCAGCATCCTTCCTTGTCCATAAAAAGTGTATATGAAATTTCTGTATCACCTTATCAGTGAACTTGAGGGTAAAACTAAAGCAGTCATTGTAGAAAAACTTAATAGGAAAACATTGCATAAGTGTAAAATAATTTAATGTAGTTGTTTCTCCATTTTTCCATACTCGCCTACTCATAGCAGTGTTGTTTACCTTCATAAATTGGGGAGTATCCTATAAGGAAGAGTGTACTATGAGGACCTCTTCCTAGTTATGTTTACATCTAGGTAATTTTCCCAGGCAAAATTTTTGCAATGAACTTGATTTCCTAGTCAGTGTTATTTACTGCTGCAGTAAATTTAAATCCAGTATACACATCAACTACACTGAGTCACCCCTTTACATTCTAGTCTACAACTGTGGGTCTTCTCAAACGTTGCCATGGATCAGACTTAGCTCCAGAGCTTGCCGTCACACAAATTACTGGGTACCACCTCCAGGGTTTCTGATGGAATAAGTGGACCCTGTATTTTTGGTTTGTTTTTTGTTTTGTTTTGTTTTAATATTTCCTCCAAGTTCCTAAGTGACAAGTATGCTGCTGCTCCATTGGTCACACATTGAAAACCACTATCCTAGCAGGGCTTCTTAGGTTTTAACATTCATAACAACCTCCCGGCTTTAACCTTAGACAGTTACTTCATCGCTCTGAGGTATGTCTTTGCTTCCTTATGTTAAAAAATGAAATAAGAGTTGAGATTCACTGTTTTAAGATTAGTGTTTCTCAAATGCTCTTGCCAAAACCAAACTCGATTCAAAAAGATTTGAAAGGCAAGAGGATGAAGATTACATGTGTTCATCTGTGGCCTCTGTGCTCTGTCATCTAAGCAAATAACCAACCCAGACAGTTTCATCATTAAATAGAAAAAATAAATATTTGCATAACTAATACATGCTGCTTCTCTGGACTGCCCCAACTTTTCTGTGAGCTGCTACAGACAGAAGTCTTGGAGTACAGCGACCCAAGAGGTATTGAGTTTTCTCCTTCGTGCACTTTATTCAAGTGTGAGACTTTACTTATTACAAATATTTTCCATATGGTGAGTGATACAGAAACAGCAGCTAGTATACCAAGATTCCAGACCAAAGTTGTCCAACTGGCAACTGCCTGACTCTACTTATCTCAAAGAAGAGATGGGAAACAATTAGGATTGATCTCAAGTCTATTAGGGAGTCAAGAGAAACCCAGTTGAAGGGCACCGTTAGCCAGTTAAGCACAAGAAGTAACTTTCTCAGGCTCCACTTCTTTATGATAGAAAATTCAGGAATCTATTACCTACCAAAAAATATAACTACAAGTGGCTTGGAGGCAACTGCATTAAGATACACAGGACCATATAATCCTCACTTTTTACCAGCTTGAGACTTTGGAATGTCTTTCCTTTTCCTCCACACACTTACCCTGCAAACAAAGCTTTGATTATAGGCCTCTGTTATGGAATAACAAATACATTATTCTGACATCAGCTATTACAGACCATCAGCGTCTGAGAGCTAATTGATATTTGATGAATGCTGCTTAATTTTTAAATACTATGCATTTAAAATATTCATTTAATAACAAGACTATTTCAGGGTACATAGTACTAAAAAAGTATGTTGAAAGAATTACAATCTCTATGATCATTTTAGCTTATGATACTGTTATTATAATATTATAAACCTTTTTAAAAATAACATGATAATCACCATAATGGTATAGTTTGCTTTTTAATTGAAGTGTAGCTGATTTGCAATGTTCTGGTAACTTCTGATGTACAGCAGATTTTCAGTTTTATATGTATACAATATATTTATATATATTCTATATTCTTTTTTATGTTCTTTTCCATTGTGGTTTATCTCAGAATATTGAATATAGTTCTCTGTGCTATATACAGTAGGACCTTGTTGTCCATCCATTCTATATGTAATAGTTTGCATCTACTAACCCCAAACTATTATTCCCACCCTTCTCACAGCCCTGCTCCCTCTTGGAAACCACAAGTCTGTTTTCTGTGAGGCTATTTCTGTTTTATAGATACGTTCACTTGTGTCATATTTTAGATTCCACATATAAGTGATGTCATATTATATTTTTTCTTTCTCTTTCTGATTTACTTCACTTAGTATGATAGTTGAATTTAAGGCTGGGTAGTATCCCATTGTGTCTTCTTTATCCATTTATCTGTCAATGGACATTTAAGTTGTTTCCATATCTTGGCTACTGTGAATAGTGATGCTATGAACACTGGGGTGTGAGTATCTTTTGGAATTATAGTTTTGTCCAGATATGTGCCTATGAGCGTGACTTCTAGCTCACATGGTAACCAGTTTTCTGAGGAACCTCCATACTCTTTTCCATAGTGGCTGTACCAACTTACATTCCCACCAATAGTGTAGGAGAGAGTTCCTTTTCTCCATATCCTTTCCAGCATGTTATTTGTATACATTTTAATAACAGTCATTCTGATTAGTGTGAAGGGGCACTTCATTGCAATTTTTATTTGCATTTCTTTAGTAATTAGTGATGTTGAACATCTTTTCACGTGCCTATCGGCCTTCTGTATGTTTTATTTGCAGATAAGGTCATTTAGATCTTCTGCCCATTTTTTGATTGGATTGTTTGCTTTTCGTTGTTGAGTTGTATGAGCTATTTATATATTTTGGAAATTAAGCCCTGTGAGTTGCATTGTTTGCAAATATATTCTGCCACTCTGTGGGTTGTCTTTTCATTTTGTTTATGGTTTCCTTTGCTGTGCAAAAGGTTGTAACTTTGATTAGGTATCATTTGTTTATTTTTACTCTTATTTCTATTGCTTTGGGACACTGTCCTAAGAAAACACTGGTATGTTTTTGTCAGAGAATGGTTTGCCTATGATCCCTTCTGGGAGTTTTATGGTCATGTCTTATGTTTAAGTCTTTAAGTCACTTTGAGTTTTGGGGTTTTTTTGTACATAGTGTAAGGATATGTTCTAACTTCATTGATTTACATGTGCCTGTCCAACTTTCCCAGCATCACTTGCTGAAGAGCATAATTGTATATTTTAGATGCATATCATATATTCTTCAGTCATACAAATTCCCTTATTATAAATACAGTAGTAAAAGTATATATATTTTTCCTGTTAGATTATTTTATACAGAATAAAATCTAGTTTTAGAATCAATAGGTATTTGGAAATGAACATTTTTATGACATGGCTTTAGGTTATAACTCGTGTTAATTTCAGAAAATTTAAAGACACAAAGAAGCATAGGGTAGGAAAAAAACCATCTTAATGTAGTAACTTAACAGTTTAGTGTATTTTTGTTTTATTATATAATGCTAATATGTTTAATATCTCTTTATCTTAAATTTTTAAACAAAATTTCTTAATACTTCATAAATATCATTTTAATAATAGTAATTGGAGGAAGCACTTATGTTTCTATTATGTCTAATACATTCCATGTGGTAAAATCCATGTTTTATTTTGATCAAATGTTTACAATATAAGAAGGCAGTGTATTTTTTATATCTTTTAAAAAGAAGTTCAAAAATTCATTATACCTCATTTTGGGTAAGACTTTTTAAAACGAGCACTCTGATTCCAATAATTTTATTAAGTTTAACATGCATAAGTGCATGGCATTGATTTCTCACACCTGTATAACTACCACATTCTTCAGGAAACAGAACATCATCAAGTCTCTAAAAGCACCTTCATACGGCATTCCAGGCATCAGCCATTAGCACAACTTCCAGTACCATATATTATTTTCACTTGTTTTTGCGTGCATGCATGTTCAGTCATGTCTAACTCTTTGTAATCTCGTGGATGGTAGCCTATCATGCTTCTTTGTCCATGAAATTTTCCAGCCAAGAATACTGGAGTGGGTTACCATTTCCTCCTCCAGGAGATCTTCCCGACCCAGGATCACACCTGTGTCTCCTACATTGGCAGGCGGATTCTTTAGCACTTGTACCACCTAGGAAGCCCCTCATAGTTTTGGGGGAGCTTTATCTAAATGGAATCATATAACATGTTTTTATATGATAACATTTTTTGTGTGAAATGTATACATCATTTTACAGAAAGCAGTAGTTGGTTCATTTTCAGTGGTGTTTGCTACACATGAATATCTATATCAGAGTTGTAGTTTTAAATATTTTCTGCCAATAACTAATGACCCATAAGAAGTGCATGAATTAACCATGTGACTAACTTTTCAAACAACTAGGAAATAAGTAAGCTTTAATTGGGCTTCCCAGGTGACCTAGTGGTAAAGAATCCGCTTGCCAATGCAGGTTTGATCCCTGGGTCGGGAAGATCACCTGGAGTAGGAAATGGAAGCCTGCTCCAGTATTCTTGCCTGGGAAATTCCATGGACAGAGAAGCCTGGTGGTCTACAGTCCACGGGGCTGCAAAGTCAGACATAACTGAGTCCTGTCCCCACGCACAAAGCTTTAACTAACTGAAATGAATAGTGAATGAAAAACCAACTGATTTTGTAATATGCTCATATAGTCTACACAAACCATTAGATTTTTCAATGAGCATCCAAAATCTTTAAGAATGACCATATTTTATATTACAAAAGTTATGTGTTCTAAAAAACAAATTGAAAGAAGTATCAGTTTTGCTTTCAAGTCATGAACACCCATTTTCCAACTTCAATACAATGGTGGAAAATGTAAAATGACTTGATCAAGATCTATTATTTCAAATATTTATATGTCTAGTTATGGGAGAAAATCACTTACCATTAGGTATTGCCTAAAATAGTAAATAATTCTGAATGTAATGAAATAAGCATTTTACAGATAACCAAACACTGATAGCTGGTGACAATTAACTGAGTTAGTGGACAGGATGCTAATAATTTGTAAAGTACAATAGTAATGCTTGTATGTGCTTTATGCTAAAGCAGAAATGTAATGAGAGTTATGCAAATACTAAAAGATCAATTGATAGATGCTTCTTCAATAGCTCTGGTCAGGAATGTGCCTATAGTGGTAACTGTTGTCTACCCAGCTTCCATGCCAAAACTTTTCCTCTTGTGAGCAATCATCTTATCACCCATGGTGTCCTGCATCTCAAAAGAAGCAATGACATGACTCAAACATTACATATAATAAACAAATTGTGCATATTACATATTTATTACATATAGTAAACACATAATTATAGAATGTCAGTCAGTTCAGTTGCTCAGTTGTGTCTGACTCTTTGCAACCCCACAGACTGCAGCACGCCAGGCTTCCCTATCCATCACCAACTCTAGGAGCTCACTCAAACTCATGTCCATCGAGTTGGTGATGCCATCCAACCATCTAATCCTCTGCTGTCCCCTTTTCCTCCTGTCTTCAATCTTTCCCAGCATCAGGGTCTTTTCCAATAGTCAGTTCTTCAAATTCGGTGGCCAAACTGTTGGAGCTTCAGCATCAGCATCAGTCCTTCCAATGAATATTCAGGACTGATTTCCTTTAGGATGGACTGGACTGATCTCCTTGCAGTCCAAGGGACTCTCAAGAGTCTTCTCCAACACCACAGTTCAAAAGCATCAATTTCTCAGCACTCAGCCTTCTTTATGGTCCACCTCTCACATCCATACATGACTACTGGAAAAACCAGAGCTTTGCCTAGATGGACCTTTGTTGGCAATGTAGTATCTCTGTTTTTTAATATGTTGTCTAGGTTGGTCATAGTGTTTCTTCCAAGGAGCAAGCGACTTTTAATTTCAAGGCTGCAGTCACCATCTGCAGTTATTTTGGAGCCCCAAAAAATAAAGTCTCTCACTGTTTCCATTGTTAGCTCATCTGTTTGCCATGAAGTGGTGGGACCGGATGCCATGATCTTTATGTTTTGAACATTGAGTTTTAAGCCTACTTTCCCACTCTCCTCTTTCACTTTCATCAAGTTCTTCTTTGCTTTCTGCAATAAGGGTGGTGTCATCTGTGTATCTGAGGTTATTGATATATCTCCTGACAATCTTGATTCTAGCTTGTGCTTCATCCGGCCCAGCATTTCTCATGAGGCACTCTGCATATAAGTTAAATAAGCAAGGTAACAGTTTACAGCCTTGACATACTCGTTTCTGAATTTGGAACCAATCTCTTGTTCTATGTCTGGTTCTAACTGTTGCTTCTTGACCTGCATACAGATTTCTCAGGTGGCAGGTCAGGTGGTCTGGCATTCCGATCTCTTTAAGAATTTTCCACAGTTTGTTGTGATCCACACAGTCAAAGGCTTTGGTGTAGTCAGTAAAGCAGAAGTAGATGTTTTTCTGAAACTCTCCTGCTTTTTTGATGATCCAACAGATGTTGGTAGTTTGAACTCTGGTTCTTCTGCCTTTTCTAAATCCAGCTTGAACATACAGAAGTTCATGATTCATGTACTGTTGAAGCCTGGCTTGGAGAATTTTGAGCATTACTTTGCAAGTGTTACACATTATAGAATGTGTGCAATTTCAAAAAGAAGTATTCTTGATATATAAAAATCAGTATTCCTGACATCATGTTACCTAGAGAATTCATATCACACTCTCTCTGGGATTCTATTAACAACTGAACCAGCTCTAAATGATGTGGAATTTTCTTGAGATTGGACTATAAAGGTTGTGAGCATGTGAGGAGTATCATATCCATTGCTTGAAGATCAAGTTCATAGAGTATTAAATGAGAATTTCTAAGATAAAGTAAGCTGGAAAAGAAATGACCAAACATGAAAGAAAACAAAAATAATGCTAGCAACAAAATAAAATAACCTTTTCATTTTAGGTAAAGTCATGGTTTGAGAATAATAAACAGTTTTATTCAATGGAATAGAAGGTAAAAAAATAAAGAATATTTTAATTGGAACTATAAAATGATGTTTATTTAAAATATGTCCATCTGGCTTCAAAATGGAAATTAAAAGGTTGTATAAATATTATCTAACAAAAATTAATATAACTGATTTTAAATTCCAATACTGTTTAAATATTAAAATGAATGCTATATATGGATGGCTCAGCGGTAAACAACCCACCTGCCAATGCAGGAGGTGTGGGTTCCATCCCTAAGCCAGGAAGATCCCCTGTAGAAGGAAATGGAAACCCACTCCAGTACTCTTGCTTGGGAATTACATGGACAGAGGAATCTGGTGGTCTACAATCCATAACCTGGTATGTAGTAAAAGAATTGGACATGACTTAGCTACTAAACTAAAACAAGCAATGCCTATATATACATATATATTCTGTATTTTTACAAAACTTTGTTTGAGTGAGAGAATTATACAAATGTGATTTGACTGTGGTCTACCAAAAATTGTTAAGGAACTGCAGGACTTTTTTCACATTAATTTAAGAAGAAGTGCTCTTTGAGGTCAATCATTAAAGGCATTGATGTCTTGGCCCATCTCGGTATGGATGAGTGCTTTACCATCAGTGATAACTCTTCCACATACAGTTCCTTTCTAGTTGACTAAGGAAACAAAGGATGAGAAACACGGGGTTGGAAATAGAAAAGGAAATAAACTGGGAAATGCTTTTCTACTCTCCCTTTCTGTTGCTTTCTTTGTGCAAAAGTTTCCCCCTGTAGATGTAAGCTTGAAGATACAGGAGACAAAAATAAATTACAGAACAATAAAAATTGTTAGAATGTTTCTTGACTACCTTTGATGTATATTAGTTGGGCTTATTATTTACACTTGCTATAAATATGGGCATTGCTGTCCTAATTTTCAGTTTCCTTCAATAAAGAAGCAAATCTTGACAAGCTGCTTTGAGTTAAATTGGGAGAGAAATAGGTTTAGCTCCACTCCATGAAGTTCATTAAAATTTTAGTCCTCTTTTTCTCCTTCTCTTACTCTCTCACTTTTTTTCTACCTCTCTTTCTTATGAGGGTGTAAAGAGACTAATTCATTTGACTAAAAATTAGGCAATCAATTTAGATATAGACTGAGTATCGTTAGCATCCAATAAATACATTCTCTGCTCTTCATTTTATCCATAAAATAAACCCTAGCACAATCTAGAGTAAGTCACTGTCTCCATTATTATATCAAATCACAGAAATAAACTAGCTGTGAAGTGAAAGTGTCAGTGACTCAGTCCTGTCCGACTCCTTGTGACCCCATGGAGTGTAGCCCACCAGGCTCCTCTGTCCGTCAGATTTCCCAGGCAAGAATACTGGAGTGGGCTGCCATTTCCTTCTCCCGGGGATCTTCCTGACCCAGTGATCAAATCCAGGGCTCCTGCATTGTGGAAAGACTCTACCATTTGAGCCACCAGGGAAACCCAACTAGTTGTGAAATAAATGGAAAAATACCATTTCATTTACAGAGATGCTTTTTCAATGATTTTTTGTGGGTGCAACTTAAGGACATATAGTTTCTTAAATATTTATAAGATAGCTTAGGTTGGGTTATTTAAATTCTGATCATAAAGGCTTGTTTTCTGTTGTAATGCAATATCTGACACATGTATCTTTATCTTAGTATCAAAATCTTGTTAGCATTCTTTAACTTGGAATGACATTAAAAGTAATGTCTTTCTAACGGTAGTGTACACAGAAAATGAAAAAATTCTGAGTTTCAGAGTGTATTTTAATGCTTGATTAAAGAAACATACCATGATAGAATATATCCTTAATGTCCTAAGAAAAATAATGGAAAAATGTTAAAACCAAGCATTAAACCTGTTCATAATTACACAGGTTACAAGGAAGATGTAGTGTGATGTTTTGAAACCCTAGGGGGAATGTCTTATTTATAAAACATTAAGCACTAAATTTCACCATTTTCAAGCTATATTGAGAGTATATACATCAATATCTAGAATCTATATGTATAACAAGTCTGTGGTTCCAAAACTGGAGTGTATTTGCAATGTAATACATTTCCTTCTGGAAAAGATGCCATCTTACCTTTAAACTTGATGAATACATTCCACTTAAAACTACCATCATTCTCAGTGAATGGCTTATTAAACAGCAATATTGTCCCTTTCACAAGAAATAATGGTAACATGGCCTATAACACTACTTCAATTGAACCAAGTGGCTTTAAGGTTACCCTGCTGTGTAAATATGTTCCACCCATGGTTTTTCATGCTGCTTTGTGGCACTGTGCTAGAGGAAGGTCTTGTGTACCCAAACAACTTTGTAGGTAATAGATGACTCACATGTAATAATTTAACAACTGGGTAATTTAAAATATGTCACTTCGTAAGTGATTACAGAATAGCTCTGTAGTTTTTTGTTTGAAAATCAAATTTTATGATGTATGCTTTAGAAATATTTGCCCCATTTGGATGTAGAAAAAAATTTATTTTGTAGTTTTATGTTTCTTATTTTTTTCACCTGTATGTGTTATCAGTTGTATGGTATGATGGAATTTATTGAAACAGATATTTTAATCTCATTACATGTTAATGTGCAATGACATTAAATGTTATGCAGTTAAACTGATTTTAGGAAAGTTTAACTGCTTTATTGTTCAGGTTTTTTTTTTGATGATGATGAGTTGTATGTATGGTAAAATGATTACTTGATATTGTAAATAAGCAGAACTTTTAAAAACATTTATTCAAGTAAAGCTGAGTTAGAATGTTGTAGTAGTTTCTGGTATACAACGAAGTGACTCAGTTTTATATATACACACACATACATAGATAATATATATATACACATATATACAGTGTGCTATATAATAGGACCTTACTGTTTAGCAGATATACTACTGTATATAGAGTAGATAATCTCAAACTCCTAATTTATCCCGCTCCCTACCTTTCCCCTTGGGAAACCATACCTTTGTTTTCTATATCTGTGGGTCTGTTTCTGTTTTGTAAGTTCAGTTGTAGCATTCTTTGGATACCACATATAGGTGATATCATGTGATATGTCTTTCTCTGACTTCACTTAATATGATAATTTCTAGGTCCATACATGTTGTTGCATAAGGCATTACATCATTAGTTTTAGTATTCCATGGCATATTTATATACACCAAATCTTTATCCATTCATTCTGTGGATGGACATTTAGGTTGCTTCCATGTCTTGGCTGCTGTAAACAGTGCTGGTATAAACACTGGGGTGCATGTGTTTTTTTGAATTGGAGTTTTCTTCAGATATATGCCTAGGAGTGGGTTTGCTAGATCATATGGTAAACTCTAGTTTTAGTTTTTTTAAAGGCACCTCCATACTATTTTCCACAGTGACTGTACAAATTTACATTCCCACCAACAATATAGAAGAGTTCCCCTTTCTCCAAACCATCTCCAGCATTTATTATTTGTCGACTTTTTAATTATAGCCATTCTGCTGGTGTGAGGTGCTACTTGTTTGTTTTTTTGATTTGCCTTTCTCCAATGATTAGTGATATTGAGCATCTTTTCATGTATCTCTTGGCCATCTGTATGTCTTCTTTGGACAATTGTCTATTGGACAATTGTCTACTTAGATCTTCTGCCCATTTTTTGATTGGGTTGTTTATTTTTTGTTTTGTTTTGTTTTGTTTTGTTTTTGAGTTCTATGAGATGTTTGTATATTTTGGAAATTATGCCCTTGTTGGTCACATAACAAATGTTATCTGCCATTCTGTAGGTTGTCTTTTAAGTGTTTTTTTTTTTTTTTTTGGTTTCCTCTGCTATGTAAAAGGTTGTAAGTTTGACTAGGTCCCATTGTTTATTTTTGCTTTTATTTCTATTGCCTTGGGAAATCTAAGAAAAGAGTGGTGCAATTTATGTCAGAGAATATTTTGCCTCTGTTCTCTTCTAGGAGTCTTATGGTGTCATTTAAGCCATTTTGACTTTATTCTTGTGTATGGTGTGAGGGTTTCTTTAATACATACTCAGTAAACAGTACCTAAATCCATGTTCATATTTTCAAAGTAAAATGTCTTATTCTTTCTGTTACTCTCCTTTGAGGTTTCTCCCTTTGTTTACTTTACTATGAGTTTTAAAATGTTAACTGCATGATACTGAATCCCATTTCCACTTTAAATTGTTAAAGAGATAGTTAAGCAAATAAAAATAATGCAAATCAAAATGTAAAACATTTATTTTCATATGCAATTCAACTTGTGTACTATGCAGGTACAAAAAATAAGATGCTTTGTTTGAATTTATCTCTTTTAAGAATATATAAAGCAGGAATTTGTATAAGTAAAGCACATTTTTGGCCAGAATACTGTACTGCCAAAATTTTACTGTGCTTTCAGATGCTTTGAATATGTGTGAGGGAAAGAAATAAATTTTTAATAAGCTAGAAACAATTGCTTTTCAATTAGCATATTTAACTAGAGCACATCTTACTTGCTATAATATTAGCATATAAAGTGAATAGTTTTATTTTGAAAACAATTTCAATGTGCCATTTTTATAAAAAACAAAGCTTCTTGTATTACATATCTCTAAAAGTGACAGAGAAAGAAAAGAAGTTAAATTCTTTTAATCACAGAATTTTCTCCTTCAGGATAAATATTAAAACCGTGAAGTATATATCTATACTAGAAACTAAAACTTCAATAACATAAATACTAACATTTGACACAGGTCCATTTTGCTCTTCTTTTTTAATATCTGCTGACTGTATTATATGTCTGTCTTATAATAGCAAATTCTTCAGTACTTCTAGATACTTGTCCAGTACTTCTAGAGTTTAGGGACTCCTGGATTTCAAATATCATGGTCCTATAAAAAGAAATATGTTTGTAAATTCTGAAACTTCTTGCCTTTCCTATTTTATGACATACAGTTGACATTTGAACAACGTGGGTATAAACTGGGCTGGTCTACTTATATACCCAGATATTTTTTCATTAGTATGTATGGTTTGTGTATACATGCAGAGGAATCCCGTATACTGAAAACCAACTATTAATATAAATTATATATGGATTACCCTCCATGTTGCTCAAGAAGCAGATGTACTTTACATTCACTTAAGGTGCATTTCACCCTGAAGGAGGGCATAGCAACCCACTCCTGTACTGTAGCCTGGAGAATCCCCATGCAAAGAGGAGCCTGGCAGGCTTTAGTTCATGGGATCACAAAGAGCTGGACATTACTGAGCGACTAAGCACAGGGGGTATTTCAAGTGTCTGAAAATAATTATCTTCAAAATATGTGGGCTTACTAAAAATTTAGACTACCTAGCATTTAGTCAAATATATGTCTATATATATATATAGTCAAATATATATATAAATATAGTCAAATATACACACACACACACACACACACACACACACACACACACACACACACACACACACACACACACACACACACACACACACACACACACACACACACACACACACACACACACACACACACACACACACACACACACACACACACACACACACACACACACACACACACACACACACACACACACACACACACACCCCTTCCCAGGTGGCGCTAGTGGTAAAGAACTCACCTGTCAGTGAAGGTCAGGAAACCCCCCTGAAGGAGGGCACACATACATACATATACATATTTTTTTTCATCCAAGTTTTTGGTTTCTAACATCTTCAGAAATGTGTGTTAAGCCATTTAAAGAGAATTTACGTATTGCAATGCTCAGACTTTCAAAGTATACAATTCTTCTGCATTTACTAAAGTTTTGTAAACTCCATCACTATTTATTTCTAGAGAAAATGTCATTACCCCCAAAGAAGAAACCTGTACTCATTGGCAGCCCCTTCCTACTATCTCCCTGGCAAACATTAGTCCACTTATTTTTATGGATTTGCCTATCCCAGTCATTCTATATACGTGGAATTATATAATATGTGGCCTTTTATTTATTTGGCTTGTTTCACTTAGTTGTATGTTTTCAAGGCTCATCCTTGACCCATCTAATATGGTAAGATTCACTGTTTCGGGTAATCCTTTGAACCATTTTACCTTTTGGAAAGTCTGGTTTATTGCAAGCTTGCCAATTTCCCACTCCCTCCCCTCCCCGCAAAAGTAGAAAGACAGATGTAAGCCATGTCCCTTCAAAATGAAGTGAGTTGAAGTTCTCATCCTTCACTTCCTCCCTTCCCCTGATCCACTGCTGTTGTGTGTGATCTGTGAAATAAAGGTGATGTCTGGTCCTCGTCTGTCACAGTTACCTGGCCCTGCAGTCATTACAGGTTGCATAAAAACTGTGTAAGATGCTTTTATCATGCTCTGGAAGGCTGGCAGTGCAGGTAAAACCCTTTTCTGTCAGATAATTCATTGTTCTCACCTTAGAACACAATTTAAAAAGACACAAGAGAAATGGAAAATGATCTTAATGTAGATCTAACACTTTCGAGTTGAAGAAAAATGGTGAGCTACTTTTACCTCCTTTAGAAATTTAATAGATAAATCAATTTCCAAATTGTATAAATGGTGAGATGCATCAAAGATAAATCAAATAGCCAGATAAGTACAAAGTAGGCACTTGAAAATATGAGGTTACAGGTATAATATTTTAGCATGCACAGGCCTTTTTAGGGGTCTTAATGTATGTTAAATGTTTTAAAATCATACCAACCAATAATCGATGACAGTCAGGAATGAATACTCAGAAAAGAACATAGGCTGAAATATAACTTGTACAGTTGTGTAGGTGATCTAGTTCATATTCATCTTTTTAAAATGTAAAACTAATGGCTGAGAAGATAAAATGATGAAGACCTTGAAATGTAAGATCTTAAAGGTTCAAGTTATTGTTAATAGTGTAAGACGGTGCTATTCACTTTAATTCTTTTCAGGATTAAATAGAAAGGCAACAGAGGAAGATCTTCATTTGACAATTGATTAACTTAAATGTGGGGGCACTGATTCTAAATTTAATTTGTCATATGAAAGTGATATTATTATACTTGCTGCATAATTAGCTGAGATTCAAAAATAGAAGGAAATGCTGGGCACAGTCAACAGACATCCCACCTGTTAGAATAAGAATCTTAAAATTATAGATGAAAACTGACTTAAATGCACATAAAACCAATATTCAGCAATGAGTCAGACATTTCTACATTAAAACCTTGACTTTTCATATCAAGTCAAGGTACTAACTAGGTAACTTTTAATTAACTAATGATCTTGCTGAGTCTCAGATTTCTCATCTATAAAATGATATTGATAACAGCATTGATTGGAAAATACTGTTCTAAGGACCTGGTACATTACTGACATGTGATTGGCTCTTAGCAAACAGTACTTATTATTATAATACCATTCTTTTAATTCAATCATCATCTGAATTTTTCCCACTTGATGCCTTTTTAATCCAATTAAATTAGCCTATTAACTGAATCTTTTTTTCCTATTATAGCTTTCAAAGCTAAGCCTAGTAGAAGACAGATTAGTTAAAACCAGACACACTGCCAGTGCACTGGATTCTTACTTTGCCAACAGAAACCTTTAAAGAGTATGTTTTCCCCATAGAAAACAAACTTACAAATACCAAAGGGGAAAGAGAGTGGGGAGGAAGGGATAAATAAAGGGCATGGGATTAACAGATACACACTACTAAATATAAAATAAGCAACAAGGGTTTACTGTATAACACAGGGAACATTATTCAATATCTTATAATCTATATGGAAAATAATCAAAAAATAATATGCATGTGTGTGTGTATATATGTGTATATATATATAAATATAAAACTGAAGCAGTTTGATGTATATCTGAAACATAATATTATAAATCAAATATACACAATGAAAGCTTAAAAAATATTGATGTCTTCTAAAGCTTTTGGGTTAATTAAGGATAATAGTAATTTTTAGGAAACTAGGACTCACAATTTTTGTTACTCCTTTACAATTATTCTTATTAGTAATTTTCAAGGCCAACACAATTATCTAAACTCACATTTTACTCATTGCTTTTAAGTTCATATCTTTATGACATAAAGCCTGTAGGCATATAGAGAAAGAGGTCAAGAAACTATACAAAGGCATAAAAATAAATAACTAATAGAGCCATAAAAACCAGTATTTACTTATGTATTCATGCATTTCACATCCTGAAATGACTTGTTTTAGGAATTGGTAAATAACTCAATAAAGTCATAAACTTATCATCCATGAGTTTATAAATTAGTTTTGACTAAGCTCCTCCTACTTCTTTTATTCTTACCTTGAAAGGGTTTTTCCATTTGATATCTTCACGTTATCCATGTCAGATACCATACTGAAGCAAAGAAAATTTAGCTTATATTGTTATTTAATTAAAGTTTAGTGTAGTAAGATTAAGTGCAGTTGACATTGGAGATTTTCTGTGAATTGCTCTTATTCTCACATATCATTGTTCAAACATAAGAAGTGCAACTCTACTGGTCTGAATCAAATATAGAGTGAATAATTTCCTAATTTTGAAGTATTTGTACATACCCACAACACAAATCATAAATAACTCCATATTTTCTCTTAGGGTTGTTGTCCAGTAGCTTATCATGTCCGGCTCTTTGTGATCCCACGGACTGCAGCATGCCAGGATTCCCTGTCCCTACTATCTCCTGAAGTTTGCTCAAACTGTTGTCCATTGAGTCGAGGATGCCATCCAACCATTTCATCCTCTGTTGCCCCTTTCTCCTCCTGCCCTCAATCCTTCCCAGCATCAGGGTCTTTTCCAGTGTGTTGGCTCTTCGCATCAGGTGGCCATTACTCCCTAAAAGAATAATGGCCTAAAAAATTAACCACTGAATAAATATTAGGATAAGAATATTTCTAACCATAACAAAGTGAATCATATCATCTAATATTACCCATAAGAATTTATAAATTTTACCATGGGGAGATGTCACAATCCTATTTAAGAGCCTTAACAATGAAGGTAGTATTATTACATGTAAATCTACTTTCTTTAATTAAAATCACTCTATTGTGCTTAGATCTCTAAGATGTTAAAATTTATACAGGTTTTGATTTTCTAAAGAAAACTCAAAATCAAATACTTTAAAATATAGCAATTGTTGGTAGATTTTTAGAAAACCACGCATTTTTATACAATTCCTAAACTGATTTTGGTTGCTACAGATTAGCATTTTGAGTTGTAATATCCTCTCAACCAGTTAAGACTAAATCTCATAGTTACCTCTCTTTCCTTTAACCCTTACCTTAGATAAGTCACTAACTTATTTTGTAATATCACCTTTTTCCCTTATCTCCACGCTACTCTATTGCCCATTTAAGATTTTATAACCCCCTTGCCTAGCAGTGGTGCAATTGCTCAAAATCCAGCCTTTTATATATTCCGCATACTGTGTTTAGTTGTTATCCTAATACTCAGTTTAAACCATTATTCTTTCCCATAATTGTTTAGTAAACCTTAAAAACCAAGGTCCTTAAATTTACATACAGGACCTTCTGGATTACATCTCTGTATCTTTCTCTCTTATTTTTACACCCAGAAATATCTTATACTTCCAACCAGATAGCAATCTGCCATTCTCTGAAAAGATGTGTATATAGCACTTTCTAAAACTGTGTCTTTTCTAAAACTTCCCTCCTTCTCTACCTACTTAACCTATTATCTTCTAAGTTTGAATTCACATCTTTCTGTCATTTCTTCTAGTTCCTAATCAAATGGGTGTTTCCATCTCCTATAGTCAACTTGATTTGTACATGTAGCACAGTGATAATTTATTGCATTTTCTATTAAATTAGGTACTAGCTTCTATATTTGATTCAAAGCATCTTGAATACAAGGATTACATTTTGTCTTCTTTCTCCTTCCATGTTTCCATGTATGATCAGAAACATTATCCTTGTGTAATTTGAATGTCAAGCAAATTCAGCAGATGTATTCTAATCACAATTACTTTTTTTTTTTTTTTTTAATTTTTTTATTAGTTGGAGGCTAATTACTTCACAACATTTCAGTGGGTTTTGTCATACATTGATATTACTTTTTTATTGCTATTTTATTCAAATTTAATGACAGCTCTGAAATACATGATTTATTGCATTTTGAAGTCTTTGTAGTAGAATGGATTCCTAAATTTTGATAAGATATTAGGGTAACACCTGCTGATTCTCAAACTCCTGCTGAATACTAACATTGATTACATTTTAAATCTTGGTCAAAAACATTGTCAATTAGGACTATAAAGAATTGAAAATATTTAAATTATCTTTAGTAAAGAATTTTTCCTTTAAACTCTTACTCTTTAAAAGTAATAAAAGTGTTCATTTGTGTCTTCAGAAACAACACCAAAACATTTATGTCACTGCTTCTATATTTAGTAGTTTCTATGTTAAAATATATATGCTTGTATATGATATATATATTTATAAAACAAAAATCCCACTATGTGATATCTCTATGAATGATTTAAGTTGATTGCAGTGACAAAGCAATTGAATCTATACCATCAGTAGGAAATATTTTCTCACATGTGTGTGTATGTAAAAAGTATTCAATGCATGGGTTTCTATACATTTATTAAAAAATAACAGAAAACTCCAATATCATAAACATCTACTGCTTTCATCTTTATATTGGTTTATAGGAAGATATAAAACTGGATTAAGTCTTATAAACTTTTTATATAATTAATCTCTGAACTTTGTTAATAATATTCCTCAGATGGGAATATTTTAAAAGGTGAGTGGTAAAATTGTGAATTTGGGGCTAAATTAGACAACACAGAAAGAATAGAATAAAATAAAATAGCTTTTTGCTGAGAATTCAAGTCACTTAATTTTTATGACTTCTCAAAATTCTAAAGACTGGGAAAATCAACTGGACAACTCAAAAATTCAACTTACCTATTCCTGAAAATACTTGGATTTAATTTTCTAAGTAGCAATATAAACACAACTACCTAAAAACCACCCAAAAAAATCAAGGCATTATAAAAAAATCACTAGGTAGACTGTTCTTAGAATTAAAATAGTAAATGGTATGTAATTCAACAAACTAGCTTGTTGTGAAAACTATTTTATATATATAATAACTTACTTTTATAACTCATAGAATTCAGTTCAGTAAAATTTCATTAATTTTAATGCTAAGTTTTTAGAATTTGTTGTGGTTGCAATGACACTTACCTAATCACATAAAAAATGTTAGGAGAAAATATGTTACTGCATATGGTACATTTGCAAATCATTAATGATTTTAAAAGCTGTATAAATTATCATCTATAACATGCTGGGGCAGTTTTATTAGGTCATCATTATTCATCTTTTAACAGATGTCATTTGTTGAGTACCTGTAATAGGCCGTATCACATTATTTGTAATCTTCACAACACTTGCTAAATAGGTTTAATCAAGGAAGAGTAGCAAGCGTTCTGAAAAGCTCCCCCAGACAGCTAATTACATGGCTGAGATAGGATGCTAAAGGAGACTAGCTGATTCCAAAGCTGAATGAATAATAAAAGTTTTAAAAGAGAATCATTCATATTCTAGGTCAGTGCTTTCCAAAGCTGGCTGTTTCAGTTTCAGAAAGGACACCTAAAGAGTTATGCTTCCTGGACCCTCCACCAACATACTGGGTCAAATTTTCAATGACTCAATATTATGGACTTTTTAATCTTTCAAGTGACTCTGAGGATCAGTAAGCTATGAAAATCTATATAAAGATGGCAGCCAAGTACAGGACAAACAGCAATGGATCAGAAGAATAGCCTAGGTTTTACTTCTATTCTGCTATTTAAAAATTTGGGGCAAGTCATAAAGCATTTTAGTGATCTGTTTCCTAGCATACATAGCTCTTGCTGTTGATGGCAGGATGCTGCTAATACTACCAAAACACTAGAAAAATACCCCCAAACCACAGCATCTCTGAACCACAGCAAAACTCATTTACCTCTTGAACTAGTTGCCTCAAAAACAAATAAGATACATCCAGAATGAGGAGCAGCTGGTAACACTTAAGTGGTTATATCTATGTCATCATTTGCCAACAATAATCCTCATTATGCTCCCTGACATAGGCTACAGGACCAGGTTGCCTTTTCCTCTAAATGTCAGACATATATTTTAGTGACATTTTCTCCTAGGATTCAGGCGACAATCGCTGCAGGCTGTCAGAAGGTGAGCTAAATGACACATGCTCTTTGGTGCTCAAATTTTCTTTTTCCTGAACTTGATGATTTTTACTAGCTCATACTAAATATTATAACTACATTTCTATGTCAGTGAGGTTCTTCCCCAGAGGTTAACTTGGTATCTTCTTTAATTAGATCCCCAAAACAACTTAACTAGTCTTGAAAGTGTGTCTAAGAATGATATAATACTATGGTGATCACACTATAGAGTAAGTTATGAACTGTATACGTCTGTATGTACATACTTATACTAAAGCTTATATTGTGTATTGTGATATATATCAATATATGTGTACGTATACACACACTTCATCTATTTCACATTTACCCATTTATTTTCCCTAAAAATATGAAGTAACTACAAATTACCATTATATGGATGAAATCATAAGACACACAACTTAGGTAATTTGCTCAAGAAAAAAGAGCTGACATCTAAGAGAGATAATACAGGCTTATTTGTTTCAGACCTAACTCTATAGCAGTGATGTTGATATTGTTTGTCTCTCTGTGCCTCTTGTCTCCTCCCTTTTAAAATTGATATAGTCACATAAAGGCAATCACTTAAATACAAATAAAGCTAAATCCACAAGAGAAAATACATTATTATGCAACTTGTTTAAATATATTGGCCTAAGGCTTTCTTTTCATGTTAGAAAGTTTCTTAGAAATGGTCACATTGAGTAGACAGTTTAGTCATTCTATTAATCAATTAGTCATGTATATACAGCATACCCACTCAGTGTTTGGCACTATATTTTTGGGGTTGCTGGTTGAAATAGGAAAATAGTACAGAAAAGTAAGACCTTGGTGATCTGAGCGAGTTTTGTGTCTAACTAGATGGGCATAGTTTACACAGATTAAAGTTAGAGGACAAGAAAGTACTACTTTGTGACATACTATGAATTGCTATCCGGAGAAGGCAATGGCACCCCACTCCAGTCCTCTTGCCTGGAAAATCCCATGGATGGAGGAGCCTGGTGGGCTGCAGTCCATGGGGTTGCTAAGAGTCAGACATGACTGAGCAACTTCCCTTTCACTTTTCATTTTCATGCATTGGAGAAGGAAATGGCAACTCACTCCAGTGTCCTTGCCTGGAGAATCAGAGGGACGGAGGACCTGGTGGGCATCCATCTATGGGGTCGCACAGAGTCGGACACGACTGAAACGACTTAGCAGCAGCAGCATGCATTACTACTAAAGAGAAGGGAAATTAATTTTAAGCCAGAGGCATCAATGATAGATGTGACTTATTTAAGCTCAATATTTAAGGTGGTTGGGACTTTAAGTGAAAGAGGAGAATGAAAAAGCTGGCTTAAAATTCAACATTCAAAAAACTAAGATCATGGCAACCGGTTCCATCACTTCATGGCAAATAGATGGGGAAACAATGGAAACAGTGACAGACTTTATCTTCTTGGGCTCCAAAATCACAGCAGATGGTGACTGCAGTCATGAAATTAAAAGATGCTTGCTCCTTGGAAGAAAAGCTATGACCAACCTAGACAGCATATTAAAAAGCAGACATTATTTTGTCAACAAAGTTCCATATAGTGAAAGCTATGATTTTTCCAGTAGTCATGTATGGATGTGAGAGTTGACCATAAAGAAAAGAGAGTGACAAAGAATTGATGCTATTGTACTGTGGTGTTGGAGAAGACTCATGAGAGTCCCTTGGACTGCAAGGAGATCCAACCATCCCTCCTAAAAGAAGTCTGTCCTGAATATTCATTGGAAGGACTGATGCTGAAGCTCTAATACTTTGGCCACTTGATGCCAAGAGCTGACTCTTTAGAAAAGACTCTGATGCTGGGAAAGACTGAAGGCAGGAGGGAAAGGGGATGACAGGATGAAATGGTTGGATAGCACCACCGACTTGATGCACATGAGTTTGAGCAAGCTCTGGGAGTTGGTAAAGGACAGGGAAGCCTGGTGTGCTGCAGTCCATGGGATCGCAAAGAGCTGTACATGACTGAGTGAGGGAACTGACTGGTACTTTAAAATCAGAGATATGTAATAGTATCTAGATATGTAATACAGATAGTAAAAAAAAAAAAAAGTAAATTATAAATGGTTGGATGGCACCACTAATTCAATGGACATGAATTTGGCAAACTCTTGGGCAAACTCCAGGAGATGGTGAGGACCAGGGAGCCCTGACATGCTGCAGTTCATGGGGTCGCAAAGAGTCAGACATGACTTGGTGACTAAACAACAAGAATGTGTAGCAATAGATAGATGGAATGGATCTGGTGATAATTTCCAGGCAATTTTTAGTAATATAGAGTGGATCTCACCCCATGCATATATTTATTTATTCAGAAATATTCTTGAATAATAACATTTCTGCAGGGTCCTGAGCAGGGCATGTTTTTTGCAGCTGCTGAAAGATTTGTCTTTTAAGATAGAAATTATACATTATTTTAACTTTTCAACTGTAATAATACCTGCAACTGGACACAGTAACCTGGATGGAAAGGAGAATCTCATGCATAAGCAAATTTAATCCATGTCTACATAATTACAAAGAAATAGCTTAGGAGAAAGTAAAACGGTATATAGAGATAAAAATGTATTCTTTTCCATTCTCTGTTACAAGATAGGAAAAGTTTTTGATGACAAGAGTACTTACAGAAATTTCTCCTGTAAGATGCAGATAACTATTCTCAACTATCTTACTGTGAGTTCAGAGGCCTACATAATTTCAGCTGCAATTTTAAGTGGTGAAAAAAAAGCAAATTTCTTGTTTCAATTTTTAAAATTACACAAAAATTTTGCATTTAGACTAATTGGAATTTTCACTCATTATCTAAACATGTGACCCTATAGAGACACAGTCTTAATATTTGTTGGACCAAAACTAGCCTGCTTTACATACATTGTAGAGAAAAAAAGAAAATCAGTATAATGAGGATGCACTCTAATAGAATAATTAAGAATTTAACTGCTCAACAGTAGATAACCTCAAGTGATAAATAAGACATTTGCATAATCTTCAAGCTTAATATCTAACTTTGTTAGTAATACATGTTGTCAAAATTAATATTTGTTAAGCCTTCAGATTTCCAAATCACATAGTAATTACAAAATATTTCTATGAAAATGTACAAAGACATTTCAAACTGAGAAAGTGTGCACAAAGTAACTGGAATAGATTAATCTGAACATGAAGGAAATTTATAGAAAATATAACAAGGCAATGTTCCCCATATAATAGAAAAGCTTATTTAAAGTTAAATTATAAAATAACTTCCTATAGACTAAATCCTATAATAAGCCTAGATCTAGAGAACATTATGAAAGGCATATACAAACGCATTCATTTCATTCAAATGATTCCCACAACAAATATTCATTGCCCATACTTTGTTGCAACCATTGAACTAGGTCTTGGAGATAAAACAAACATAAATACAACCCAGAACAGGAAAATAAAATCATATTCTTAAGGAGCTAACAACATCCTGTGAAAAACAGTTACATGGCCATTATGAAATGATGTACAAGTACAGTAATAGAGGTATACACAAGGTTTGATAAACATCCTAAAAACAGATACCTTACTTCAACATTTTCAGCAGTTGGTGTGGGCACTGGAGTGGGAAGAGGTTGGTGTATGGTAGTTGAAAAAGCACCCTGGAGAAGTTATTACTAAACTGTGTACAAAGGAATCAGTCAATCACACTGGACAATACTTATGTGATGTAGGAAAGACATTCTAGACAAAGATGGTGCCGTGAGCACTGATACAAAGATAAGTGTGTGTGTGTTTAGGAACTATAATCATTTTGGTGTTTCTATGACACCAATTTGAATTACAGAATGGAGGAATAAAAGGATATATCAAAGAAAAATTTATGTCAAAATAAATGTAAACATTATTTAAAACAGTTATTATGTTAAAACAGTTATTATTCCAACTGGTCTGCCCAACTGGGTGTACTATGGTTAAATCTGGACAATCACAACCTGAATTAGATCTCACAGGTCAAAAAAAAAGTCCTCCATAAGACTGCTATCACTTCAGAGGTCAAGTCTTGAGGGCTATCCTCGGACTATAACTCTTCTGAAGAACTGGCTACAATCTCCTGAGGTTCAATTAATAGCTATAACAATTCACAGAGGGAACACAGAGCTTCTATGCCCTCTCATCAAAAATCAGGAAGTGTTACCCTCCTGGCCCATCAATATTGTTTATGAAGTAGGAAGTTCTATTGGCTCAGGTATACAGAGAGTTATTTGGGATTTCATCATGTAGGCATGATTGATTAAATCACTGACCAGGTATTTTAACTCAAACTCTAACCACACTCCCTACCCTGGAATTTGTGGATGCTCAAAGTTCCAACCTACTAATCATGTGGTTGCTCTTCCTAGTAATCAGCTCCCTGAAGCTATAAGGGCCTACCACAGGTGACCTTGTAAAGAGGTTTCTACATTTATCAAAACTTGACTGACATTGTTTCATCTACACTTTCTTCTTTATCTACACTCCTTTCTTCTTGTTCAGTCGCTAAGTCATGTCCAACTCTTTGGATTAATCTGAAGCTCACCAGGCTTTCCTGTCCATTATCTCCCAGAGTTTGGTCAAACTTATGTCCACTGAGGCAGTGATGCTATCCAGCCATCTCATCCTCAATCTCCCCCTTCTCCTCCTGCCCTCAATCTTTCTTTTACCTCACAACCTTTCTTCTATGTCACATTATTTTGAAGCAAATCCTAGGTATCATACCATTTAATTTGTATTTAAGTATTTTGAGAAGTTGCTAATTTTAATTTGGCTTTACTCTCAGTCACAAACATCATTAAAAGACTGCAGAATCAAAAATACTAAGATTTAAATAAAACCACACAGTAGTACACAAGCAAATATAAACTCATATATGCTTTTAAGCATATATGAAAATTTAAACATGCCACTTTCAAGTTTATGCAAAAGTGAAATGTGGGCAGGGGCTATGTTCTTATACAACAGTCAAAAAATTTAGTTATTATCACCATATGACAATTAACTTTAGAGTCAATGAGATTACTGTATGTTTTCACATCTTGCACTTATAATAACACAAGAAATATTTCATGCCTTTTCCAATATATTTTACCAACTCAGAATACAGGATATATATAGACTATACTATATATAAACTATATCAAAGTAGTAGATGGGCTTGTGAAAAACCTGCAAAAATAGTACTTCAGATAGCTATCTATTGATTTAAAAGGAAAAAGAGTTTGCAGTTTAGAAGTGATACAACTCAAACTACCACAAAGTACAAAGGTCTTGAAAATGCATATCCTTTCAAGCAACAGTTGTTAATAAACATTTGATTTAAAGGATTATAAATGAAGCCTATGTTAATTATGAATTATTAAATTTTATTAAATTATTAAATTTAGAATAAAATTAGGAAAATAGAATTGCCAATTAATTATGAAAATAATTTTATCAAATTTTAGTTATCTTAAACTTGATAAATTTCAACCTACCAAGTACTATATATTTTGTCTCTAAATCTACCAAGACATTTTTTTAAAATTTCTGGATCAATTATTTTCTTACAAAATGAAGTAAAGTGAAAGTTGCTCAGTCATGTCCAACCTTTTGCAACCCTATGGCCTATACAGACCATGGAATTTTCCAGGCCAGAATACTGGAGTGGGTAGCCTTTCCCTTATCCAGGGGATCATCCCAGCCAGGGATCGAACCCAGGTATCCCACATTGCAGGCAGATTCTTTACCAGCTGAGCCACAAGGGAAGCCCAACAACACTGGAGTGGGTAGCCTATCCCTTCTCCAGGGGATCTTCCCAACCCAGGAATTGAACCGGGGTCTCTTGCATTGCAGGCTGATTCTTTACCAACTGAGCTATTCTTATATAATATAGTAAATTAAACATCATAACTTTGGTTAGATAGAGAAAATGTTCACTTTAAAATAAAATGTTTTTCTAAAAAAGATTTTCTTATTATATATGATGTTAAAATGACTAAACACTCTGGAACATTCCTAGAGAGATTTTTTATAGATTTAAACCAAATTCCCTCAAAAAAAAAAAAGAAAGGGCAGTTTGAGAAAGCCTGCTCAATTTTGTATGCATTTGTATCAGAAATGAATTAGAAATGGGCCACTAATAATGGTATATAACAAATTATTGTAAAGATCTCTTTATGCAATTTTAGGAGCAGTTAAACAGTTCATCGACAGCTGTAGCTTCTGTGTCTGGTGCTGGGTTAGAAATAAAGAAGGCAAGTGATACACAAGGATATATGGACATAGTGTGACGGTGAGCAAAGGCAAACTGGAGCTTGTGAGAATGACCTGGAACCCATGCAGATGAGCTAAAAGTCACATTAGCCTTTCATCATCTCCAATCATTCAACCCCAGTGATACAGATGGTTTGCAGAAGAGGCCAATGTTATATGTCAAGGGTTTGAACATATATCTGGCCCAAAGGAGCTAAAGTAGGCATTACAAAAAAAAAAAAAAGTAGAGGATATGGAAGACCAGTTACTGCTTCAAGACAAGGTGAGCGAGTGAGTCAGCAGATTCAAGACACCATATACGAGCTCTAATTTGCTTTATTTTACATGAAACTCCTTGAGCCCCTAGCTAGCTATTCCTTCTAAATTGTACACATAATTTTCTTTTATGGCCAAACTTAGTCCGGAGATTCTGAGAAACATTATATCTGCTTACCTAATTTGACACAGTAGAAGGTTATCAAGGTTCATCTCTTGATAATTTGGAATCCATATTCATCTCTATTAACCACAGGTAAGTTCTAAATTCATGCTTCTTCCTCATGTGATTCAACTACCCCTGTACAACTGAAAACATACTAACCATCTTCCAAAGTAAGTTTATGAAGTCCTTACAAAATCTTTGGCACTCATTCCTGTTTGGGATGAATCACACTTTCTCTTTTCTGTAACCTAAACATTGAGATATAAGGTTAGCTACTACTATAGTATTTTATATTTGCTGATAACAGAATGGGCGATGGGAAGGAACATACTTTACATAAACAAATATGAATATATCCATTCTAATAATAATCATAACTATTCAGTTTAGTCGCTCAGTCATGTCCAACTCTTTGTGAGCCCATGAACCGCAGCACACCAGGCCTCCCTGTCCATCACCAACTCCCAGAGTCCACCCAAACTCATGTCCATTGAGTTGGTGATGCCATCTAACCCATCTCATCCTCTGTCATCCCCTTCTCCTCCTGCCTTCAATCTTTTCCAACATCAGGGTCTTTTTAAATGAGTCACCTCTTCGTATCAGGTGGCCAAAATATTGGAGTTTCAGCTTCAACATCAGTCCTTCCAATGAACACCCATAACTATTACAGACCTCAATTCATACTGGATAATATCTAAGTGCTATAAGAAAGATATTAGTTGTGGGTCCCTACTGGCAATTTTTACTCCCTTTTCCCTGCCACTCGGTATTCTCTTTGCCCTGAACAATTGCCTCAGCTGAATGTAGTTTCTTGCCTGGTTGAATGAGAGAAACCTTAATTCCTAAAGTATTTGGGTCCTTAGACATCCTGACTATATCAGGTTGATGTGATTTTCTATGGTCATTAATCGTAGGACATTAGAGTATCCATAGGAACCCCAAAAAGCCATTCTCCTCCTTAAACCTTTACCAGTAGCATTACAATTTCTGGCTTAAGACCAATCTCATGGTAGACTCAGTTTGCAGTTATTTGAAATTATTACTGTGCCTCCTGGTGAAACCTGGGTTTTATTTAATTATACTGAATTCGTGAAAAGTGCATGTTTTCATGTACAAAAGCAACATTTGTTGAAAGTTCTTTACTTTTCCTTTCTTTTTGTTATGCTTCTCTGGTTCTTATCCCAGTATTATAGAATGAATTAAAAAGTTTTTCATTAACCCTTTCCTCCAACCTACCTTTACAGTTTTAAGATAATCTGCAAATTCCTTTTCAATTTATCTCTTAAAAAAAATCTTCTGATTTTCTGCTACATTTTGAGACTGAAATTTCTTTAAGTACCTGACTTATTAGCTAATTAATTCAGTTCTTCTATAGTGACTGTTTCATTTTTTCATATTATTCTGTGGTTACTCTGGAGAAAGCCCTCATTTTGCATGTGAATTCTTTCAGTCTTTAGATTCTGAATATTCACCCCTACATTTCAGCATTAATCTAGTTGTCATGGTTTATTTTTTAAAGACCAAAATTTTGTCTTAATATAGAAATATAGTTCTCTACTACCATGTACAAAATTCAGTTATCCCCACTTTAAGTGTTTCATTCTATTTCCTTTGTGCTTTTTAAAATTGCATTTATTTTTTGGAAATGTATACAAATGTTCAGAAAAGCCATATGCATCTCACACAAGAATAACAAAATAATAGGTTTGCTTTTCTCTAAAATATAAGTAAGGAAACATCACTGATAAAGGTAACATGCCAGTTTTATTCCTATGCTTCCCATTTGCTAGGGTCTTCCTGGGTTCAATCCCTGGATTGGGACAATCCCCTGGAGAAGGGAAAGGTTACCCACTCCAGTGTTCTGACCCAGAGAATTCCATGGACTATATAGTCCATGGTTTCAAAAGGAGTAGGACACGACCAAGCGACTGACACCTTACCTTAACTTTTGTGTTTATATTCTCCCCAAATTTGTATGTTGAAATCCAATGCCCAATGTGGTGGTATCAGGAGGTGGGGCCTTGGGAGGTGATTAAGTCTAGAGGGTGGAGCCCTTGTGAATGAGATTCATGACCTTGAAAAGAGATCCTAAAGAGCTCCTCCGCATCCCATACCAAGACCTGAAGGAGTCCTTCACTCAGTCATGCTGGCATCCTGATCTCAGACTTCCAGCCTCCAAGACTGCGAGAAATTTCTGTTGTTTATAAGCCACTAGTCTGCCCAGATGAACTAAGACACTGTTTGTAGAATGAAATATGAAGCAACTGAATGTACTTAAAGTTGGCACATTAATATCTTTTATCATTCATTACATTAATTTATTCAATAAACATTTTTCAGTGTCTAATATGGACCTGAGAGTGATTTAGACCTTTACATAATAGATCCAGCAGCATATAAAACAGCTTTTGCTATCTTGGCACTTACATGTATATTGCTTCTCATTTTCTTGATCTGTTCAAGAGTCAAATAATCTTATTTTCCACTATACTGCAGACACTCAATCACAGCTTTATTCACAAAGGTCTTTTCACAATCAATAACAACCACTGCCTCCTTAAATTAATCTAAGTTTCAAGTATGCCACTGTCTGATTAACACCTTCTTTTTCTAGCTCACTAAATGTGTTGCTCACATTACAACAACCTTCCTAACCTACCATGTATGTCTATGCACGCACTCAATCATGTCTGACTCTTTGTGACCCCGTGGACACAGGGTAGCTCGCCAGGCTGCTCTGTCCATGGAATTTTCCAGACAAGAGTAATGAAGTGCGTTGCCATTTCCTTCTCCAGGAGATCTTCCTGACCCAGGGATCAAACCCTCATCTCTTGTGGCTCCTGCATTTGCAGGCAGGTTCTTTAGCAGCTGAATCAAGGAGTAATCTATAATCAATTTATACTTTCATCTTTTTTTCTGTCTCAAAATACCCTTAAGCCTTCTTTCCCCCCATAACCTAATTAAATTCCATATTAAATCATTGTAATCATTCTGTTGAAAACACCCGCATTTCCTTTAAGTCTCTTATTTTTTCATGTTCAATTAGCTAAACTACAATCCTGGCCAGAACAAATATACCAACATGCTGAATATGACTGAAAGATAACTCATTTTTTTGCATCTTCCAATTTAAAATCATGATCAAAGATTTCACATGAACCCTTACTGTTATTCCACAATCATGTTCTGTTTATCTAATCCATCTATTTTTCCAGGCTAAAGTATGATATTTAAACTGTTCCTATTATTTATGCTTAACTCACTGCCCCCGGCTTTATATTTTACTGACAGAATAGAACAGAGAAGAGAAAATCTGCAAGTTCCCATAATTGTTTGTTTTGATTTAGTCACTAAGTCATGCCCAGATCTTTTGCAACCCCATGGACTACAAGCCCTCCAGTCTCCTTTGTCCATTTGATTTTCCAGGAAAGAATACTGAAGTGGGTCACCATTTCCTTTTCCAGGGGATCTTCCCAACCCAGGAATCAAACCCATGCCTTATGCATTGGCAGGCAGATTCTTTGCCACGGAGCCACATAGGAAGCCCTCCCATAATTATTTCACCCCCAAATGTGTGCATGCATTATACCTTATGTCCTCTCAAATCACCATTAATAAACTTCCAGACACCTTTCTAAATAGATTCACCACTTTCATGTATGCATTCAATTCTATATACTTAGTGCTGTTTCATGTCATTGCTATAGCATTTCTCCCTTTGTTTCCAGTATCATTATTTTTTTTTTTTCTTCCTTGCTTGCTTGCTTTTAGATCTCTACTTACCATATAAAACCATGTTCTCAGGAGTTTCATGTTCTAAGTATATTGCCATACCCTGAAGAATTACAAATTTACATCTGCTGTCAGAGTCTCTTCTCCAAATTTATCTTGCTCCTCTAAAGGCCTATTTGATATTTCCACTTGATTTACTTTAGAATTAGCTATTATACATTCATCAAAAACTTAGCTCTTGATATGTTCTCCCACCATAAAAAGTAAACCCTCTTCCTTTTTTTTTGTACCATACTAAGTTACAAATTCCTTCTTCCAAGTTGGTGAGGACAACCCTCTTAAGAGTTCTCTCCTTGGCCTTTTCCTTCTCTCACAGTCCACATGTCTTTTTGAATGTAAAGAAAACAAGGTCACTACAGTTAACAAAAATGCAAACATTTCTCAATACTTCTGCTGTTACTCTGGTCTGAGGCATAGAAATAAGTCAAAAGAAATATAGCTGTAACTTCCCCACTATTCTTTCTGCTCCTGCCCTTGACTCTATTACAGTCCATTCTTTTTAGAACAACAGACAGATCACATCAGTTCAGTTCAGTTGCTCAGTCCTGTCTGACTCTTTGCAACCCCATGGATAGGCCTCCCTGTCTATCACCAACTCCCGGAGTTAACTCAAACTCATGTCCATTGAATCAGTGATATCATCCAACCATCTCATCCTCTGTCATCCCCTTCTCCTCCCACCTTCAATCACCTTCAATCTTTCCCAGCAACAGGGTCTTTTCTAAGGAGTCACCTCTTCACTCCATGTGGCCAAAGTATTGGAGTTTCACCTTCAACATCAGTCCTTCCAATGATTATTCAGGACTGATTTCCTTTAGGATGGACTGGACTGATCTCCTTGCAGTCCAAGGGACTCTCAAGAGTCTTCTCCAACACCACAGTTCAAAAGCATCAATTCTTCAACATTCAGCTTTCTTCACAGTCCAACTCACATCCATACATGACCACTGGAAAAACCGTAGCCTTGACTAGACGGACCTTTGTTGGCAAAGTAACATCTCTGCTTTTTAATATGCTGTCTAGGTTGGTCATAATATTTCTCCCAAGAAGTAAGCATCTTTTACTTTCATGGCTGCAATCACTACCTGCAGTGATTTTGGAGCCCCCCCCCAAAATAAAGTCTGCCACTGTTTCTCCACAGATCACATCACCTCAGCTCAATACTCTACATTGGAAGCTGAGACCCTTACAAGGTTGATAAAGTTCTACGTAACTTATAACCCTGTAGGTATAGTCTGGATGTTTATGCTCCAGGGCACTGGAACCCCTATGGTTGGTTCTGTGCTGCTTCTACTCTCTGATTCTAATAGGACGAAACTGCCCCTCTCCTCTGAGGACCGCCTTGAACAACTGCACTGGCTTTGCCCTCACAGAGCTGGGCGTTTACATTCCAGGAGGAGGGGAGGAGAAAGGGATGATAGAGGATGAGATGGTTGGATGGCATCACCGACTCAATGGACATGAGTTTCAGTAAGCTCCAGGAGTTGGTGATGGACAGGGAGGCCTGGTGTGCTGCAGTCCATGGGTTTGCAAAGAGTTGGACACGACTGAGCGACTGAACTGAACTGAAGTAGCCTATGGTTGGAGCGTTAAAGTTGGGATCGGACCTGAGGGTGATTTGTACTCTAGAACTTGCCCGGCTGGCTCAGACATAGTCTAGAAATCATAGTCTTGTACATCCAGACTATACCCACAGGGTTATAAGTTACATAGAACTGTCAACCTTGTAAAAGCCTCAGCTTCTATGTTAAGCAAGATGAGAAGCCAATGTAGGGTTCTGAGCTGAGGTGATGTGATCTGTGGAGAAACAGTGGAAACAGTGGCAGACTTTATTTTTCCTTTTTTTAAAAAAATTCTTTTTTATATCATTTATTTTTAATTGTATTTAATTTATTTACAGTATTATATACAATATTTACAATTAAATACAAGATTATATTTTCAGAATTGTGTTGGGTTCTGCCAAACAATCAACATGAATCAGCCAAAGATATACCTATGTCCTCTCCTTTTGAACCTCCCTCCCACCTACCTCCCCATCCCACCCCTCTAGGTTGTTAGCCCAGATTTGAGTTCCCTAAGTTATATAGCAAATTCTCATTGACTATCTATTTTACCATTCTTTCATCAGGTTCTCTGGGAGCATTCCTATAATAATATGTGGGTATATCTGGTCTCAGGGTTTGACTCAAGCCTAAGACAATCCTCTTGGGAATATTTCAGTTACCTCTTTGGGCACAGCTCCTACCACTCTCCCCCTCATTTTCTCAGTTCCAAATTCTTTACCATTATGCTTTTCTCCCATCAGAGTAGACATGTCCCCGCCCCCCCCACCCCTGCCCCGCCACCACCCTTAGGCCCTTTGCCTGGAATCCATATCCTCCAGACATCAGCATGTCTCAGTGTTCCATGTGTAATATGTCTTTTCCCAAATTATTCCTTCCCATGAAGTCCCCATCATGAAATGCAATGATACTCCCTACCCTCCACATACACAGTCTCCATTTCTTTGCATCTCTGTTTTCTCTGTAGCAGTTATGAACCTATAAAATATATTTTAGGGATAATACTTTGCTTATTTACAGTCTCCTATCACTGAAGTCAAAAATTTTCTCTGAATCTTTAAATCTTGGAACAGTCTCTGGTCCACTAATATGGCAAGACAACTCATTCCTGGATGAGTTGACTAAATTTGCATTCAATAACAATATATTAATATTTTGTGTTGGACTTACACAGAAAATATATCATCCTCTGTATATCATTGTGAAACATCTTTTTGTCATTCACGTTTTGTATGAGATCAATCCATGATGATATATGCACATAAGATTCTTTCATTTTTAATTGTGTAATGACATATCGTCAAAGTGGTTTTAAAAAGTGTTGGAGAAAAACATATTCCCAATCAACTTTTAGCTCACAGAACAGAAAGTCTACATTATAAATCAGTGGTCTAGCAGTAAAAATAATATATAATCCAATAAGAGAAAATATCTCAATCATTAAGCATTTCAGTTTTCTTTTTAACTTTTAAGCTTTAACTTGTAAATAAATTCTAAAATTATTTTCTATGAATGATGTACATAGAAAATTCATTTTCTATGAATGTATAGCCTATAAATTACACACAGAAAGAGTTTTACAGTTTAAACAGAACAGTTAAATCACAGAACACTTGCCACATAAACAGGTGGATGACAAAAAATATCATAGCATAGTAATTCATTCTTTATTAGTAAAATCTAGGCAAAGTAATCTTATTTCAAGAAACCAGCATTCTAGATTAGTCTGTAATTCTGAAAGAGTTAATAAAATACTCTGAGATGAAATGCAAATGAAATTAACAAAATATCTACTGAAATCAATCACTCTGTAAGCAATGTTAAGAATATATGTATGAAATGTAATTCATAAATGGATTTTTCTTGAAAGTTCAGAGTTAAATAAGGATAGTATATTTTGAAATATTTTATAAGAAACCCATTTCGAAAGTTCCTTGTGACCATGGGTTTAACATGCACACATATAAAATATATTGAAATACACTGCTTTTTAAATACTTGCTTAACTTCAGAACAAAGTGCTGTCTGTGAAGGCAGTGTTAATATTAACGGCCAACTTGAATTTCCAACATTGAAATGAATTTGTATCAATAATACTGCCAATCTACAGAAAAAAGATCTTCCTTTTTTTCACATCACACTGAAATAAAATGTTTTCTCGTTGCCCATAGTTATTCTTTTCAATCTAAAGGCCAGTTTTATCAGTGTATTTGAGTAGCAAAAATCTCTGCTATGCAAATTAGGAGACCTAGATTCTGAACCTCTTCTTCCCAATATTTAAAATAGGGAAGTAAAATCTGAAGGTTTATTCAGACACAAGTAGAGTTCTTATATTTGAAACAATATATGTTTTTTAGAATTATCTGTAAATAAAATGCACAATTTTCACCAGTATGAGTTATATAGCAAATAAAACAGTTGTACATGGTGTTCATTATACCATTTTAGTATGTAAAATCAGAGTGTGAAGAGCATCCTGTTATCTTCTAGAGAAACATCACCTTCATTATTAAGGACATAATTTCAGGATGGCATCTAAGGATGAAGTTGTTACCCATTAAACTTGAAGTGTTTTTCAATGACAACCTACTTTTGTGCCTAACACAAATTTGTGAAACAAATGAAGGAATTCACAAGTTATTGATATTCCCAAAGTGTGATTGCCTGAATGTGGCCACACATTAACTGCCATTACAAGGTGGGTATATGAAGTGGGGTGTTGGTTCTGCCTGTGCCAGCTCATGAGAATAGTTTTTCTCATCTCTTTCCAATTCTGTGTTCAGTGGTGCAATTTGGTGGCTCTAATTCTGCTCAATATTGCCAGGAGAAATATCAGTGACCTCAGATGACACCATCCTAATGGCAGAAAATGAAGATCCTCTTGATGAAGGTGAAAGAGCAGAGTGAAAAAGCTGGCTTAAAATTCAACATTCAAAAAACTAAGATCATGACATCTGGACCCATCACTTCATAGCAAAGAGATGGGAAACAATGGAAACAGTGACCGATTTTATTTTCTTGGGCTACAAAATCACTAGGGTTGGTGACTGCAGCCATGAAATTGAAAGACATTTGCTCCTTGGAAGAAAAGCTGTGACAAACTTAGGCAGCATATTAAAAGCAGAGACATCACTTTGCCAACAAAGGTCTGTATAGGCAAAGCTATGGTCTTTCCAGTAGTCATGTATGGATGTGAGAGTTTGACCATAAAGAAGACTGAGCACAGAAGAATTGATGCTTTTGAATCATGGTACTGGAGAAGATTCTTGAGAATCCCTTGGACAACAAGGTGATCAAACCAGTTAATCCTAAAGGGAATCAACTTTGAATATTCATTTGAAGGACTGAAGCTGAAACTCCAATACTTTGGCCTCCTGATGTGAAGAGCTGACTCACTGGAAAAGACCCTGATGCTGGGAAAGATCGAGGGCAAGAGGAGAAGGGGACAACAGAGGATGAGATGGCTGGATGGCATCACTGATTCAATGGACATGACTGAGCAAACTCTGGGAGACAGTGAAGGACATGGAAGTCTGGTGTGCCATGGGGTCACAGAGTCAGACACAGCTGAGCAACTGAACAACAAGAAATCATGCTTGAGTGAGCATATTTACACCAGAGAAATTGGTGAACACTACAAATTAGGACTTTTATTTTGAGGGGCAGTTTACTGGCATACCATTGGGAGTCCCCTCTCTGTGAGTCAATGTTGGCTCTGAGACTGCTTTTACTGATAGATTTTGGCATAAGTGATGCTATGCCTATTCCCTGGACTAGTTCTTCAGAGATTGGCCTTCACTTTTGGCCTCTTTGAATACCTGGTCTTGGAAAATGCCCAGGCAGGTAATGCAGAGGCCCATGTGAACACGAGCTGAGGTTACCACTTGATAGCTTGCATTAAGTTACCAGTCACCCTCAGTAGGATCCTCAGATGTAGCCCATTCATCCTAGCTAACAATACATAGAACAGACATGAGCCGCTCCCACAAGCCCAGCCCAAATTGTTGATTTGTGAGCAAGTCACATTTTTTAAAATTTTAAGCCACTGTATTTTGTGGTAGCTTATAATAAAACAATTAACTATAATCAAAAGACCTGACTTGAAAATAGCCAAATATCATGCTACTCCCTATATTAGTTTCCCCAAAATGGTAGTGGAAAATGCAAGAAACATATATCATACCCTGAAGCATATAGAGGAAAACAAATCAAAACTAGTGATATAGCTATTGTTTCCAATAGTATTTGACAGATCCTTTCAAAGTCACTATTGTGAAATTGTTGTTGGCATTCTGAGTTGATGTTTTAAGAACATTAATGATTGGCTTCCTTTTCTGACTGTAATTTTATGTAATAATCATCCTATTTGGAAGTCAAGTCATTGATCATTGTTATGTGTTTAACACTGATATCTGTTTGTTATATGCTGACCACTGGAAATACCATGAATAATAATATTGGAAGCACTGGCAGGAAACTGAATATATGAATAACTCTAAGTAAATTAACTCTAAGTAAAGTACAGTAGCATAAAAATTAACTGTAAGGCAATGTAGGACATCTTCCTTACTAGTACATCTGAAAACATAATTTCTTTAGGGATTGTTTAAAGCAAAAGAATTGGGAGAGAATCATATTATGAATAACTTAGAATGTAGGAGTCTGACACTTTCAAGATTACATTAAATTATTTAATAATTTGGTATTAGTAAAAAAAAGCACAAATCAGTATTAAATCTGCTTTCTAACATGAATGTCTCAATCTTGAGTATCTATCACCAGGAATACTGCTTTTCTAAGTGACTTTGCTAGTATCTTCCTTTTTAGACATATTATTCCAGAAATATATCTGTAAAGTAAATAAAGATGAACCTGTTTGCAGGTCAGGAATAGAGACACAGATATAGATAACAGACACGTGGACAGAGTAGGGGGGAAAGGAGAGGTTGGGGCAAATTGGGAGTTTGGGACTGATATATATATACACCACAATGTGTAAAACAGCTAGTGGGAAGCTGCTGGTTAGCGCAGGGAGCTCAGCTTGGTGATCTGTGATGACCTAGAGAGACGGATGGGCAGTGGGAGGGAGGCTCCAGAGGAAGGAGATGTATGCATACATATGGCTGATTCACATCATTGTACAGTAGCAGTGTAAACTAACACAGGACTGTAAAGCAATTATATTCCAATTAAAAAAAAAACAAAAAACTAAGCTTGAACAACATATACAGAACATTTTCCTTTAAAGGGTAAATCGCTATATTCTATGCAAACATTCTCTGTTCAAATATCAAAACTTCATTCTACTTGATGAATTAGATTAACACCCTCTTTCCTCATATTTCCCACACATCCTCAAGCCTTCGAACATGTTGATCTCTCTTTGAAAGCCCATTCCTTCTATCTATACATACTGAAGCTCAAGTCAAATAGTAAGATGAGTTTAAAAAGCATGTATGAAATATTCACATCTACACACGTCCAAAAGGAATGGCTCATGCTCCTATATTTACATTTCTCTCTCAGAGCACACTCGTGTATTTGTATTTTTTATCTGTATAAAGACATTTGTAATATAATAATCCTACAGTGTCCAATTTTACTGTCTTTCATCATTAGTACTCTCGAAGTTTTAATCTTGTATACACCTACACAGACAGAATCCCTTTCCATCCCTTTTAAAATCCTTGCTAATTGTTTTAAGGAGAGGCCTTTCCCTTATAAGATTAGACTTTGGTTCTCCTTCCCACAGTCTAAGGCTTGGACTGTGCTGGTCAAGCAGGTTTGGCTGTGCAGATAATATCAATAGTTGAGGAAGAAGAGAAACAAGAGATGAGAGCTCTGAACCCTGGATGCCCTGCCTACCCTGGACCACCTGTCTGTCTCACTGTTAATGACTGAGAAACACACAAATGATTCTGCATCAACCTAGACTCTCTGTCCTAACTAAACTACTAACATGCTAGTCTCTAAAACCTTGTGTAGAAATTGTCTCTTGGCTGCTTATTTCTCTCTCTAGTACCTCGCACAGGACCTTGCATATGTTCGGGGTTCAAAATACCTTTATTAACTTGCATTGCACTGAAAAATAATTCTCTTTGGGAAAAAAAATCTATGTAAATATTTTTTCATTAAATTGATTTTATCAGCGTTAACATCTTAAAGCCATCTATTAAAATAGATCATTACTTGTCATAGTAAAAACATTAAGCTATACATTGTTAATAATAAAAGTATGTATATTTCAGAATTAGAGTATATATGTGGAGAAGAAATGTTGTCTAAGAGGATACAAAGAACAGAGAAGCAGAGAAGAAAGACTTCATGTATCTGTGCTTTATTTATTGTAGTGCTATTTGCTTAAAGGAATCTCTTAAAAATGATTCACAAAGCAAATGGTATTTCAATAGTAAATATCACAAAGACCAAAGGAAATTTAACTCTAATTCAGAATTATTTAATAAAGGTCAGTGACAAGTAGATGGGGAAAAACAGAACATCAGATAATAGGAATTTTCAATAATGTCCTCATCAGAAAGGTCAATCAAAGTTATTTTCCTACTATTTTTGAGAAAGATAAAACTTTTCAATTAAAAATTTCTGGGTAATATTAAAGAGAGAAGACTGTACCATCAGCATTTTTTCTTTTCTTTTTTTCTGAAAATGTTAATCTCTCAGTCTTGTCTGACTCTTTGCGACCCTACGGACTGTAGCCCTCCAGGCTCCTCTGGCCATGGAATTATCCAGGCAAGAATACAGGAGTGGGTAGCCATCTTCTTCTAGAGGGGATCTTCCAGACGTCGGGATCAAACCTTGGTATCTTACATTGCAGGCAGATTCTTTACTATCTGAGCCACCAGGGAAGCCCCCAGCATTTTTTTTCCCCTGAAAAAATACAGATCATTTAATCTTAATTCATCACTGCATACAAGGACCAAAAAATAACAACAATTTAAAAAAGGGCTAAGATTTTGTTATAAGCCCTCTGATACAGGCAATCTCTCTCTCCTCGCATGGCTTCTGTCACCTTCTAAAAAGAAAGGTAGACAGTCTACTGAAGGCTGCTGCTGTGCAGTTTTATTATTCAACATAACTCTGAGTCACAGAGCTCTCAAGGTTTCTATAAAAGCTAGGGGAAAAATAGGCAATTCAAACAAAATGTTCCATATAAATTCAGGTGGACCATGGACATCGTTGACCTTTGTGAAAAGCCCCTGAATCAACCCCTTTTTCATTACCATGGAATGAAATGATTTTTTTTTTTTTTTTTACTTTTGGTTCTCTTATACCCTGGCTTAAATACACAGAGTTGATGACTTTAGTGTACCGGTTTGAAGGATTCCATAGTGCATCTGATTTCTGGTATATTTAGGTAACTCGCCTAATAGTATGTGATAAAAGCCACAACTGTCCAGGGGAAAAAAAAGACCCTTGCTTAATAGAGTGCTTACAGGCTGATGTGGTCTAGAATTTAGATGGTTTGAACATTCCTGAGCGGCCTTAGAGAAGGTTGCTTGTGGGTCACTTTGAACAAGTGAAATTCTCTTGCTCAGAGAGAGAAAAGTCAGAACACTAGGGACCATTATGAGGAAAATCTCTCAGAGGTGGACAGAATTACAACAGTATATAGTAATCGAATTAAGTTCAGAAACAGAATTGATTTCCTCATTTGTGTATAACCTAACATGAAGCTTTCAATGGGGCAGGAAACAAACAAAAGACATTTTAGTGGATATTAGCATCCTTAAGATGAGCAGACAGAGAAATCACTTCTTCGGCACATATCAATAGCTGTGGTCTCATTTGAAAATCAGAAATCTCCATAGTAAATTTCCAGCAGGACCAGATTAGGGAAGAAGGAATTGGTAGACAGTGGAAACTAACAATGCTTTGTCAGTTCATTTGAGAGACCTAATGATATCTTCTAAATATCACATAAATGTATGTAGGGGGGAAAAAGCATGAGGTGATGGTTATAAAGAATCATAAAACTAAAATGTGAGATATTTTGCCATTAAAACTGTTAATGCAATCTTGTTACACATGAGAAATTGACATTCATATGCACTGTTGAATACAAGCTTTTATAATCTTATAAAAATTGACTATTTTTTATAAAAACCTTGGAAATATTCTTGCAGTAATTTCAGTAAATTTATTCTAAGGGTATAGTCACAGAACAAAGATATGATATTTACAAAGGTATTTATGAAAGTTTTAATAATGTAAACAGTTTATAAAGAATAGTGCATATAAGAAAATTTGATAATAAGGATGCCATATTTATATATGGGTATACACAAACATTGTGAATTATATTTGATTTTGAATGGTATTTATAGATGTGGGACATATACAGTGTTAAACAGAAAAAGTACATTTCATGGAGCAGGGGTAGTGGTAATGATCTTACTCTCCAAGATAAAAAGGATCAAGGTTATTCCTTACTTTGAGAAGGTTAACATTGGGTATTTAAGATTGATTTTTGAGCCCAGAGAGGACATTTGGTGGGTTAGGATAACAAGGTTCTCTTGAAGCAAGAGACCATCTTAATGGAATGGATTAGAACCTGGGCCTTCATTGTTGTGGAAAATACCATGTTTCTGCAAAAGCAAGTCTTGGGCCAGAATTATTATTAAACAAGACACCTTAGCACTGTGAACACACATTTGTAAAAAAAAAAAGAGAGAGAGAGAGTGTGTATGTGTGTGTGTGTGTGTGTATTTTAGTATCTATTCAAATGCTGTTTCATTGGGAATAAAGAATTATGGTGATATCAAATGTCATGGTTTAGAAAACCACTGGGAAGAGTGAAATCCTTTTGACTCCAAGAACCCAAAATTGAAATTCTAGCAGCAGTGTACATTGGTCATATCAACACCTAAGGGAAAACATCAAAGAGAAACTGCCTGTTTGCAATAGCAATGTTGTGTGGTGGCAAAACAACGACAGAAGCAGAGCATGAAGCCTGATGGCTGAATTTTCATATCTTAAAGTTTTATCAGCTGGACCTAATACAACCACTGACTCTTTGGACTCAGTAAGTACCAGGGTTTTGCTTATGCATTTGTTTTTTAACTTGTCAATTGAGTAGACACCATACAAGAATAATATTCTCTATAAAAGTCAAAATGGAAGATTAGAAATATAATACTGTGACTTTTTACTTTTAGATAGGCTATAAAAAAGTCTCTGAACACTTACATGAAGTAACATATTCATAGTTGGCTTATGGTATTTTATGTTGACTCTCTGGAGAATGAAAGGAATGCATAAGACCAAAAACAGGAGAACCACTTACTTCTACAATAGTTGTATCTAAATATAAAGAGGAAAGTCTTAACCTTGAACACCTAAAATATAAATGAAATTCAAGGAAATTTAAGAATACATTATTCACTGTGTTTAAGTGAAAGATGATTTTAAAAATCAGCCACTTTCTTAGGACTGGAAAATAGGTGGGTAGTAGTAGTGCAAACTTAGAAAATACAGAATTGTTTAAGCGTGGACACAACTGATTCAGTTTTGGAGTTTGTTCAATTCAATATATCTGTAGGATATCTAGCTGGAAAGGCGAAGAAAAACTAACTCATAATTATAAACACACATCTCAACCTCAAGTGTTGTCCTCAAGGTCTGATCTTAATAAGTTTAAGAATCAACATATACAATGTCAGTGATGCCATGAGAAAAAGTGAATTTGGGAAGTGAGAAGAGCAGCAGGCTTAGGGAATTCTGTAAAACACAAATATAAAGAATGTGAGAAAAGCGAAATATGCTCATAAAAGGAAAGTGAAAATGAGAATGAGGAAACATAGAAATGAATGGAATAGTGATTCAATAATGTCAAATGAAGTAATATTCATTAGATTTGGGAATTGGGAAATCCTTGGTGACCTCCATCATAATAGAGCTCTTAACTGAGTGCTGTGAACAGGAGCCAGACTGCAGTGGGTTGAATAGTGAATAGGAGGTGTGTAAGTGGACAAAGAGAGTCAAGGCTTTTCCTTTGAAAATCTCAGAGAAGAAATGGAAGACAGCAGCTTTGAAGTAGCTGAAAGAAAGAAAGGTCTGTGCTAGCATATCAAAGTCATTTTTATCTTCTGTCTAAAGATCCACCTTAAAGTATTTTTAATAGTCTGGATGTTGGTGAAAGTTGAAACATGGTAAGGATTAGTCTTTGTGTTTGAAAAATCAAGTTCTTTGATAAGACTCTTTTAATCCTGTGATTCTTGTGTATGGTTATAAATCTAGTTATATTAAAAATATATTCAATTGAATCAGAAATATAGCATCTTAAAAGATTTTGGAAGATGTGCAGGAATTAACTGGTTTTCTCAATATCCTTATAATTAGTTTACTATCAAGTTTCTTAATACCCAGGAATGATATTAACAATATTTGACCCCAGGGTAGCAAATTAGCATCAACTATCAGAAATGGGCACTTACTAGGAAGACATGGGAAGTGACCAAGTCTGAATGGACAACAGCATACAACAACCTGCTCAGTCAACAATGTATCAAGAAGAGAATTCAATAAGTTGGGCAGGGGTGGTGGTTGTATCCTGCATACAGAATTTACAAACAATGATGAAATAGAATTAAAGTGGATATACCCTGTGCCAACAATTCTAAATAATATCCATGATTAAATACTCTTTCCTTCTCTGATGGACTGCTTGAAATCACACATTTAGCCACTGTCCAGGTATGTATCCCCTAATTCCCTAATTATCAGCTGTTAATCAATAAATAAAAGACATTTTTAAGCATCCACTATGTTTTTGGCATCACTATAGCTGCATGCACACATACACACATATACTAAAGCGACATTAATCATGACATTGGCCCACTTTGGGTGTTCTGATAATTAAGAGAAAAGGGAAAAGGGGTGTAATAATTCCTGTATTGTATCCTGTGCCTGGCCAACATCCTGGAAACTTTATGTATTTCAACTATCCAAACTTTATTCTACATCAATGAAGTAAATTTTATAATAATACCTATTTTAGGCATGGAATAAATTGAAATTCAGAAGGTTGACTTGTCAGTAGACATGCAACCCCTAACTGGAAGAATTAAGACCTGACTCCAAAGTCTTGTTTTATTTCTCCTTTAGTAGTTAAAACATTTCATGCCAAAGATTTCCTAATTGCAGAGATGTTCACCCTGCCAACTTGATTCATAAACATCATATCAACTACTGACCCCCTTTAGAAAAGATATGAAAAGAAATAGATTACATACAAGAATATCACATTAAGTAAGTCATACTTCATGGAACAAATTTCCATGAATGGATCTGATGCTCCAGGGAGCACAGGTAGCTGGTGTCTCAAACTCTGCACAGAAGCTAAAGAACTGAAGCTATGAAACAAGGGCTTCCTCTTATCAGGAAGCTCCTCTCCGTCCAATGCTTAGGCTCTTTTAACAGTGTCATATGGCTGCTCTACATAAGAAAAAAAGGGCAATTTTTCGATACCTAAAACTATGAAGGAAAAGGTATGTGTAGTGCTAATGTTGAGGAGAAATACCAAATGCATTACATTTGCCATGCAATTCATTCTAAATAACAGTGCCCTTCAAAAATGACATCCAAAATTATATTCCCCAAAGCTACAGTGCCTGCAAAAGTCTTTATAATGTACACCATCAGAGTACAACATTTTAAACCAATTATTTCATTAACTGCGTTGCTATTATATGTAGGACAGATTTTCTTTTCTAAGTGAAGAGAGATGCAGATCGGTTTTGGTAATAATAGAGGCAGAGCGTGAATAAGAGCTTTATGTACCAGTAGTTCTGAAAGTGTTAGCAAACTAAAAGGCAAATTAGAAGCTGAAGGTGATGTCAGATTACAGTGTGAATTAAGGAGAAGGAATCTGGATGCGTTTATCATCACCATATTACCTGTCAAGGCCAAAATGGGAAGCTAAGATTCAGTTTATTTTTACATAAACTGTAAAACATTAAATAATATTCTGACCTTTCCAGTTTTACTGTATGGAGATTACAGAGTTTGGTTGTAAGGTATAATTTTCATGGTCTTGCTATTTATAGCAAAATACTTTTTAAAGGCACAGAGCACACAGAATAAGTTCACAAGCAATATTTAAATTTTACTTTAAAACCTAAGTACTTGATATAGAATATTTTTCCCTTAATGTTACCATTCTTTCTAAGCCATGATAGTTTTTTCTTGCAGTATATCTATACTCAGTTTTGGCATGTGAAGGAAAGTAGATATACATTAACTCATTGTTTGACAAATTCAGCAGCTATTATATAAGTTAGAATCCCGATTAAGGCAATGACCAACTTTGCCCAGGAATAGAGTCAATATTATTATTAAACAATAAAAAGAATAAAAGAATCATTAAAAAATAACCAGTCTACTGAATAACAAGAAGAAAACAAAGTTGCGGGTGGAGATTGGTTTCCTAGTTTTGATAACAGATGCACTATTGTCCTTCACTCTCACCAAACTCAACTGATAAAAATCCTAACTAAAGAATAATTGCTTTCTCTATGGGAATTAACAAAAAAACTTCTACAAATGAAAATTTCCTCTATTACAGTTGAACACAATTCAATGGTATCACAACAAGGGAAGGAACAAGATAACACATTTCATCTATCTGCACAGAGATGAGCCATTCCCTTCTCCAAGGGATCTTCCCAGGGATTGAACCTAGGTCTCCTGCATTGCAGGCAGATTCTTGACTGTCTGAACAACCAAGGAGGCCCCACAGATGATGGGCAAATAAGTTAACAGTATTTCTTTGCCTATTCACCTGGAAATGATAAACTATGCTTAAAGCATTCTAATAAGAATGAAAAATTCCATGTATAATTCACAAAATAAATTGTAATATATGTTCTTCAAATGGTAACTTATTTTCCTTGTTCGTATTCTTTATAAGAGCTACATTTGACTCTTTTTAGCTAGTTCCATGAACTAGGAGGTAAGCAGTAATTTTTTTAAATTTATATTTTATTTTTAATTGTAGGATAACTACAATATTGTGATGGTTTTTGCCATACATCAACACGCATCAGCCATAGGTATACATATATCTCCTCCTTCTTGTACTCCCCTCCCACCTCCATCTCCCTTCCAACCCTCTAGGCTGTCACAGAGCACTGGCTTATTTCTCTGATAAACTTCTCCATAAACTCAATACGAGCAACTGTTTTTTTCCACAAACATCCAACTTTAAACAAAGATGTTGGAAAAAATATTCTTCCATTCTTTTATAATATGTCTTCTGGTTTGTTAAAATATGGTTCACAGTGCATGCTTTAGGATCTAACTTCTTGAGAAGAAATCTTTTAGAAAATATTTTTAGAAATTTTATTTTTCTTTAAGGAGTGACTTTTATTTCCAAACTGGGTTAAAATCTGAGCAAAATCACAAAAGAAAACAGTGACAACAAGCCCAAATCCTACTTTCCCCCCCAATCTCTTTTCCTACTGTCAAGTAAGTAATAGTATTTTGAAAAGACATGTACATAACATATATTTTGTGTCACTGTTCTTACTCTACCATTTTATAACTAAAATCAACTGTGACACCTTGCAGTTTCAAGTGAAAAAAACTGAATTTATCAAACTTTCTCACAATGGAGTTTTTAATATACTCAAGTTTTTCATATACTCTCAAATACATGATATTTGTTTTTAATTTTAAAAATTTACCTTAACTGAAAATAACTTGAAACGAGTTTTCCTTCAAATAGTTTATCTTGTAATAATACAGGTAATAGTAAAGATGTATGAATTGAGGAAATAATAAAAAAACCCAATGATATAACAGTGCAAATCAATCTCATTAGGAAAATGTACAAAGAATAAAATATTACAGACTGTATATAAACACCTAAATGTATAACCCTTCTTCTCTTTGGATTAATATATCTGTTTACATTCAGAGTAGTTAATTAAAGGGCCTATCACAAACCCTTTCCATTTTCTAATGAGTGAAATTATTTGTAGTGAACACTCGGGAAACATCTATTCTAACATCTCCTAAGTCTAGCAGCTCCAACTTCTGTGGCAGAGAGGCTGTGTCTTATGAGCCACAGCATCAATTTTTACACATCCTCAAGCCATTTCTTAGGATTAACCCAAGAACCGTTCTCAGATGACCCCTCTGAACTTCCAGATCATGACATTAAGAAACAGTGACAGTTAGCCTGAGGGTTGCATCTGCAGTTTCCTTCCTCCAGTTCCTGTAGACTATGAAGTCTGCTCCAGGGAGGGGATGCTGAACTTCCATTTTCTGACTGCCTAAGATTATTTTTTTTTTCCTGAGAAATGATTCTAATAAGTCATCCACAGTCAAACCTATTTAAGAAGACCCCACAGCAGGTGAAATATATAAAAAAAGATTATTCTCCTCAAAATATAAATATGCTGTCTTAAAAGTAGTATTTTTAGATAGGAAGCTATAAAGAAACAGAAGCAGGAAGAGAAAAAAAAACATATTGGGCCTCAGTGCCAAAGGTAAATATATCTTTTATGAAAATCCACCTGAATATAAGAGTTGTTTCACTTCATTATTTCCTCTGCTTTCTGACAAATGAATCTGTTTATCAGTATCCCCCAGTCATCACTGCCACAAATATATTGTTTTAAAAAAGAACAGTAAAATAATATTTTTTAAAAAATGGAGTTTCTGTACTAATTTTAGAAGATGTGAGTCAATCGGCATTATTTGCATGCAGTTGCATTCGGCAGACAGTGTCTTACTTGCTTTGCTGGAAATATGTACAATTTTCACCTGAAATAGAAACACAGACTTCTTGTCAGAATTAGGACAAGATAGTGTGCATTTCCTAACCAGGTTAAAATAAATTCATATATATTTGCAAACACTGCTTCAGACTTATTATAATAGTATTACATTGTCAGTGAGGCTGATAAATATCATAGCAATTGCTACACTACTCATAATAGTTTAGACTTATGTTCAGGAATAAAAATTATAACAGAGAAAAATGTTTTATTTACCAGAATATATGTCCATATGAATTGCAATTTCACAATAAAAACACTACTTAAAATTATTTTTAGCCCAGTATTTAGTAATAGGTATATTTTAAATACCAGGGGCTTCCCTGGTAGCTCAGCTGGTAAAGAATCCACCTGCAATGCAGGAGACCTGGGTTCAATTCCTGGGTCAGGAAGATCCCCTGGAGAAGGGATAGGCTACCCACTCCAGTATTCTTGGGTTTCGCTGTTGACTCAGATGGTAAAGAATATGCGTGCAATGCAGGAGACCTGTGTTTGGTCATGGGGTTGGGAAGATCCTCTGGAGGAGGGCATGGCAACCCACTCAAGTGTTCTTGCCTGGAGATCCCCCATGGAGAGAGGAGCCTGGAGGGCTACAGTCTGTGGGGTCACAAAAAGTTGAACACAGCTGAGCAACTAAGAACACACAGGTTTTATATATAGAAGCTTGGATAAAGTCTTTTAAGAATTTCTGATTTAGGTATTTCAACTGTAAAGCACAGAGTCATTCATTTCTGTTGAATAAGCATTTCTTGAAAGCTCAGGCCTGGTGCTCCATACTAAGAATACAAAATTGGACATAGCAATTTTGGACTTTAAGAAATGAACTATCTAATAGAAAGTGAAGCAAATAAAAGAGATCATTATAATATTGTATAATAAGTCTTATAATAAATGTATGCAAAGTATATGCTCAGAAACCACAAAGGTAGGCATTGAGTCATGAAGAGGCTGCAAAGAGAATGCTACCCGTGTTAAGTCACAGAGATGTTTGATAAAGTAGACATGTTTTACCACTTTTAAAAGGTCATATATAATATTGTATAATATAAATATGGTAGATTATAGTAAAATGTGTTAAGGCAGGGAGTATATTTTGTTATTGGAACAAGGCAAATTCACTCCTACACTATATTAATAGTTAGCATATTTTTCTCTACATTGCATAGAATAGCTGCTGGCTGCTGTGGAATCTCACATGAACAGACAGATAGTCTGTGTAAGCCTGAAAATTTATGGTCACCAATCCCAGCTTGGCCGTCAGTAACCCTTTAATATCTAACTTCATCTGTTCAGGCTGCTCTACCAAATACACCATAAACTGGATGGCATATAAATTAGAAGCAATTATTTCTCAAAGTGCTAGAAGTTAGGAAGCTCAGGATTATGGTACCCACATGTTCAGGGTCTGGTGAGGGCCCTCTTGAACATTGATGGCTATCTTTTCACTTTAATCTCATATGGCAGAAGATACAGGGTTTCTCTCTGGAGTCTCTTTCATCAGAATGCTTATTCCATTCATGAGAATTCTGCCTTCATGACCAAGTCACCTCCCAAAGATCCCACCTCCTAACACTATCACATTGTGCAATAGGTTTCAACACATAAATGAGGAGGAAGGGAGGTTGGGGGGGTAGGCATGGTAAGGTATGCAGGGCATAAACACTCAGTCCATTATAGTATATTATGACGGTTTTCTCATTAGCTTTCTTGAATAACATCTACAACATTTTCAAATTTCATCCATTCTTAGTACTTGACATTTTATCATATTTCACTAAAATAAAGCAAATACATAAAGCAAAGAAACTTCCAATTACCTTTGCAGCACCTGCTAGCTTTAATTTACACATACTTCTGTCAAAATTGTGTCCCTCTTCCTAACCAGGAAATCTTACATTTTTGCCCTGAGTCCCAATCTCTTTCTTTAGTCCACTTACTTCCAGTTTCTCTAGTCTATTGATTGTAACCCTTTTTGTATGTCATTATCTGTTCTTATGAATTTTATACTTATATTCATTTATATTTAATTTAATCTTATATTCATTTATATTTATAGTCATTCTTATATTAATTTATATTTAATCTAGTGACTTCTATTGAAACTTTAAAATCCTCCCAGAATTGAGATTTTACCATCTAACAACTGTTTGCTTTCCTCCCCCTCATGGCTATATGCAATATGTCCTGACTATAATCCTTATTTCTACCTCCTTGTCTTTCATTAACTGCCAATTCACTTAGTCCAGCATCTACCCTCCTCTCCCCACTGACAGAGAACTCCAAGTTATATTAGTAAGAATTGTGATTCAATGAAAACATTTGTTCTTCACAATATTTGATAAGTATCCAAGATTGCCATGAACTCAGCTGAATAAATATTTGTTAGTCTTTTCTAATAAAGGAAGTTTTATATTAAAAAATATTTCTATATAAAGTAATGGCATACCATTCTTCTCTGGTGACTCAGACAGTAAAGAGTCTGCCTGCAATACAAGAGACCTGGGGTTCAATCCCTGGGTCGGGAAGATCCCCTGAAGAAGGAAATGGCAACCCACTCCAGTATTCTTGCCTGGAAAATCCCTTGGGTGGAGAAGCCTGGCAGGCTATGGTCCATGGCCTAGCAAAGAGCCAGAGATGACTGAGCAACTTCACTTTAATGGTATACCAACACAGCAAAAAGCAGTCATTAAATGTTTTCAATTATTTGTTCATGAAGCTAACAATTCTCTTCAATCCTTATTCATGACAGCAAATGAATTTAAAAGGAGAGGCCAGGGAGTGTTGACTGAGGAAACTATTCTTTCTTCAGAGTGGATGCAGCATGCATTTCCTCTAAGAGGGAGTTCCTGACTTTTAGGGAAAAACAAAAAGACTCCTGCTTCTGAGTAGGAGTTGCAGTAAGAGAAATGACAGGTCACTAATTCTTGACAGTAAGGAGAATAAGCTAGAAAGGGAGTTTTGCTTGTTCTCACTCATGGATTGGAGCCCATCCCATTTTTGAAGCCAGAAGGAAAGGACAGATTAATAAAGTGACCTCAGGTTCTGCAAGGAGGGTCAGGGCAGTGAGGCTGTAGAACTGAAAGAGGGTTAAGGGGTGGGGGCTAAGTGAGAAGGTTCTGTTGTGGAGAAACCTCCGCATTCCATTATCACATGTTATCTTAAGGCTGAGGTCTGAGGGGTTTTCTCCAGTGCGGTGCTGTCAGATCAAGTTATGTACAACTTTGATCTTAGCATTGGGCTGGGCCAAAAAGTTTCTTTGGGTTTTTCCATAACATTTTATGGAGAAACCCGAACAAATTTTTTGGTCAGCCCAATACTTAATTTGTGTTACTTCCATTCTGAGATTTCCCTGGGCCTTCCAGATGGAACTATGCATTCTGGAGTACATTTCTTGTGATGGTTCAGTGGGATTGTTGGGGGAATGTGTAATTTCCTCGGTCTGTCTCATCGCAACAAAAATTTGAAGTGAAGGACAGACCAGTGTTACAGCCCGGTGTAATTTCCTCAGACGGACCAGTGTTACAACTTAGTTTTATTTAGAAAGCAAAGGAAAATACATCCTCGAGGTGTGAAGGTGGGCTGACCAAAAAGACTGTTAAGAGAAGAGAAGCCCCCAGGCCCAATTTTGGCTCCTCTTTTTATATGTTTTTTTATCCTCCCCCTGAGCCTACCCTATGTAAATTGGGCTAGCCAGGAGTGCTGTTTCTTTAACCAGAGATCCTCACTCCTGTCCTTGAGACCTTCCTTTGTTCTATTTTAGAGGGCTTTTCCCTTCTTTGTCTTTTAGCCACTGCCATTCTGGACTCCCTTTTCCTACCCTAAATTCCTAACAGGATGGAATGACAAAGAAAATGGAATTCTGATGTAACTCCCTCTCTTTCTGCCTCCACAGAAGTAACGACCATAGATCCCCAGGAGGAGACTTTTTTTTTCCCAGGAGGAGGCTTTTGTCCAGAGGCACGGGGAGGCAGCAAAGACACACACTATTCTGGAAAAATTAGTCTCCACAATCACAGGACAGAAAGTAAAACCAAATTTGATAGCACAGGAAGTTAGGCGGGAGCATCCTTTCAGAAGCAAGTGGACAGAAGTTCCTGGGTCGCACCTAATTGCAAACTCCTTCTTCATGCATGCCTTTAAAAAATTATTTCTACACCTCTGCCACCTCTCCCCATTCTCCCTCCTTGGTTTGCAATATTAACCATATCTTCAGATGTTAAAGGTTCTCAGTTTAGACCCAAACATTCGCCTTTGCTTTCACGTTAGTCAATCACTGAGACTAATGAATTCTGTCTTGAAAATGTTTCTTCAGTACAGATTCCTCTACCCCAGGGCCAACACCTGAGGTAAGCCGCTAGGATTCCTTGGTCTCCTGCAATATCTTTCCAGTGGATCTGTCCACACTCACTCTTGCTTACTTCCAAATGATTATCCACAAAACTTCCAGAAAGCCTTTGAACACATGAATTTGCTCTCATTTTCTTGCATAAGCTATTTCAGTGGCTTTCCTTGTCAAATATCCTTAATTTCACTCTGGAACAAAAGATCATGTAAGAACACCACATTCTCCCTTACTCCTTGGCCTTCATTACAGTCTCAGATTATGAATTTCTCATACTTCCTAAGTTACCAGGTAATCATTTCCTCACCTTTTTTTTTTTTTAATATCCTTGCCACACAAGTTTGTTTTAACAATCACTTCCTTTCTTTCACCTTGGATGATTTTTATACATCTTTTTATAAATGACCTTAACTATCAGATATTTGTGGATTCCTTCTCTGAATCTAAGTTATGTTTCCCTGGTGTCTACATGTGTATAGACATGTGTTTTTGTGGGGGTGTGTGTGTGTTCTTCCGGTATCCTACTTTTTCATGGTGCTTATCTACTATATGTATAATTAATTTTTAATGTCTATCTTATACTGTTTTATCAAGCAATTCTTATATTGTTTTTTATCAAGCAATATTTTATATTGGCAAGGGAGTATGTCTGCCTTAATATCATTTTGTGCCATCAAGAGCCTGCATCATAGCAAGCTTCTCTCTTTTTCTCTTTTCCTTTCCTTTCTTCCAGTCACTTTTCTTTCCTCCTTAATAAGATCAGTTGGACCTAAAGAAATATGTGTTACTAAGTGAGAGTTGAGCTATATAAGGAATCTGGAGTTTGAGAATAAATATCAAAAATCCAAACAGTAACAATTGACAGGTGAACCAAAAGATGAAATATGTAATTAAATTGAAAGAGAAGTAGAAGCAAAGAGAGAGATCTACTAATCAAAGAAAGTATCAGCAATCTTTTTAGAAATTAACATTCTGAAAAATCCACATGGGTTAAATCTTTCATTTTCATTTATTGCTGCCAACTAAAGATTATCCCTTTCTGTCTGCCTCTATAAGGATGAAGTCACTAGCCACTGCAGTTGTTGATTTTCTACAACCCCTGAAAGGGGTTCAGGGTGCAGAGGAATGAGGCACTGTGAACTCTAGAAAAAAACTGGCAGAACAGGCCTTAATGTAGTTAGATATTTTCAGAAGATTTTATGAGCTCAATTTCTTGCATTTTCTCATATTAAAATCATTAACATTAGTAGTATTAACAAATTATTAACAAATCATTAGCAAATCATACTATTAACAAACCATTAGCATCAGCATTAAAAATCAACAGAGTCGTCTGCTCCTCATGACTAGCAGCAAACTTTTACCAAAATATGTGCTGAATTGCATGTATTCCCCCTTCATCAAAATCACATATATACTGACCTCTCCCCCAACCCTTGGGAGCAGTTTCTCAGAGGTATCTAAGAGGCTGTCTCCCAGGCTATAGTACTCATTTGGCCCCCAATATAAAATATAAAACTTAACTCAAAACTCTCATGTTGTGCTTGTTTTGGTCTACAATGTGGAAAAAAACACAGTTTGAAGTATTACTTACTCTTCCAATGCTCAAACACAACAGCTGCTTTAAAGTCATCACTGCCCCTTACGCTCATTCCCACATATGTATGGCTTTTTAACTAACTAAAACTGTGGTAGAGGTTTGTTTTGTTTTCTGACTTTTTTGTGTGACCTTAGCATAAACATTTTGCTACCTAGTGTTAATAATAACCATTTTAGTAAGGGCATATTATTCCCCTGAATTAATGTTCTACAGTTTACTAACTGTTCCCTGATTCCTAGCTATTTTTCTTTCAAATTTTCCCTATTAAAAATAAGTCTACAGTAATAGCTGGCTTAATGGGTATATATTTTTCAAAGTCTTTAACATTCCCCTAGGTTCATCTTCCAAGAGAGACATTAATGAATCTTAAAATATGAATATTATCATGGATCTAAATATAAACTTCAAATGCTTTATGTGAATCTTTCTAAAGCCATTGTTTAAACTTGGAATAAACATAGAATATAGATGGCACAAAAGTGTGTCAAACTTGATGACACATATTCAAGTAGAGAAAATAGGAATTCAAGTCGAATTGAGTACTTGGCCTAGAAACCTAGGCTCTGTAAATTAACTAACTTCCTTCCTTTATCTTCCCTCCTCCCTTCCCCCATCCCTCACTCCCTCTTTGTTTCTTTTGTCATCTGCTATTATTGTTGACAGTCTGCAAAGGCATCCTAATCTATTTGAAATTAGCTTTCCAAAAGGCAAAATTGCTGTTTGAGAAGATAACATTCAAAGCGATCCCTGTGCATCAGATAGTCTATTGTTGAGACAGACTGAATTATGCATTGAGTTGCCAGGGACTGAATAATACTGTTTCAAAAACTTTTTTTTTTCCCTCCAATACTTTTAAAAATAGGCGCTGATAAGCAGAGAGAATTTAAGATTTCCTCTCTCTTACTTATTTCACCCTTTGTTTCCTTCTAGTCTTCTTTCTTACTACAATCTCTTTCTCCCCTCAGTTGTGTCTGAGTGTGTGTGAGTCTCTCAAGCGTGCCTGACTCTTTGTGACCTCATGGACTGTAGCCCACCAGGCTCCTCTGTCCATGGAATTCTCTAGGCAAGAATACTGGAGTGGGTTGTCATTTCCTTCTCCAGAGCATCTTCCCAACCCAGGGATTGAACCCAGGTCTCTTGCATTGCAGGTGCGCTCTTTACCATTTGAGCCGCCAGGGAAGCCCTTTTCCTCAGCTATATTCCTTCAGATACATACTTAAAACAAAAATAATACATACTAATTGTGTTGTTGATATTTAATTATAAGAAAGAGCCTCATCAGTATAGCAAACTGACTTTGCATTTCAGAACACATTAACTTTCAGCAGAAATATTCCTGCCAAAGACCTTGTTTTGCTAGTGCTTTAATTTTCTTTAAGTCTAATTTTCTTTCTCTGTTTGTTATGTAATGGAGCTTCTGAAAACACTGACAATCTCTGCTCATTTTGCCTTGAGCTAGCATGGGATTTTTTTTTTTAAGGAAGTGCAATTGCTGAGAAAAGTTAATGGATAATTCAGCAGCAATTTTGCAATAGCAAAAGTAAAGAAAAAAGGAATGTATGAAGACTAAAAAGCTTAGAATATAAAGGGTGAATGGTTAAAACATGTATTGGAATATTCAGACTCAAAAACACTGATGATAAAGATTTAAAAGAACATATACTCTCGGTTTTAATGTATATATATTAAGGATTAGAATATGTCCCCAGATGTCTATAGAAACAATTAAATTTTAAATGATCAGTTGGAAAACTAAACATTCTGTTTATGAGCATTAGTGAAAGGGTAAACCAAAAAAATAATTTTGAATTTTGAGCATTATCCCCACTCTGTTAAACAACTTTTGAGCAATTTAGAATCTTATAAAAAAAAATAAATAAATATACACATGTAAATTTAGTGAAATGATCCGATCCTATGCAGAATTTTCTACACAGAAAAAAGCAGCATAAATATTGATCCCAGGCTTAGCAAAGATGTCATAATGCATATGTGTGTATATATAACATAACCTACAGATCTTCACTGGCTTTATCTTTCCAGCCTCCCTTAATGCTACCCACACACCTACTCCCTCCACTTGAACTCACTCACCTTAAATTGCTCCCTGCTCCTTTCTATGCCTTGTTCACATTATAATGTCTTTTTTTTCCTATTTATATTCTATTTATATTCTAAGAGTATAAACTTTATTTCTCAAAGATATATCTCAAAATTAAAGACAATTCAGAGACAATTTCAAATATGGTTACATGCAAAAACCCTAGATAAATATTTATAAATTGAATCCTTTCAATGTTACATGTTCTTTATATTGAAGCAAAATTTGAATTAAGGTAACAGTCATGTGGCCTTATTTATTTCCTTCATAACTTTATAAATGTTGCTCATTTGAATTATGGAACTATTTACTTCTACTATAGAAAAATATGAGATGTCTTTTTCATGAAATGTAACTCTGTCCATGTTTTGGTCAGAGTACAACCAATGAGACAGAGCAATAAGAAATATATTTTAAGAGATTTGTTTCAAGGAATTTTCTTATATGTGTGGGGACCAGGAAGGAAAACTCTAAAATCCAGAGGCCACAGCAAGGGCAAGATGGCCCTCAGGTATAATTGAAGCTGCTTTCCACAGCCAGTTTCTTCGTCTTCAAGAGTTCTGCTCTTAAGGCTTTTCAATAGACTGAATAAGGCTCACCCAGATTAAATGGGATAATGTCACTTAAAGACAATGGACTGTGGAATTTAATCACATCTAAAATATGTCTTTACTACAACACCTAAATTAATGTTTGATTAACTGAGGGGGCAACAGCCTAACAAGTCAAAACTTTAAACAGTCATAGTCAACCCCCTCCCCCACCACCCCATCATCTCAGGCATGCATACACATCTCTTTTAAACCAATTCTTAAATAAAGACAATAACTAAGAATAACTAAGTCATACTTCCACAAAACATGATACAACTATCCTGCCTAAGTCCACAAACAGGCTAATTCTCTGTGTAGAAGAGGATACAAAGTCTTGAGGTGATGCTTTAAATTAAATACTGTGTTACAATCCTCATTTCTGCAAATGATCACATGGTTATAGATGTATTTAAAACTACTTTCTTTCCTACCAATTCCAAATACCCTTTAAAGAAGCACTTCAGCAGGTCATGGTTATGTGCCTGTGGAACTGCTCAATTTCATTCCTCAAGGGACTGGGCCATTAGCAGTCTTGTCTGAAATGAATGGACATGAGTTTGAGTAAACTCCAGGAGTTGGTGATGGACAGGGAGGCCTGGCATGCTGCTGTAAATGGACACGATTGAGTGACTGAACTGAACTGAATTGAATGATTATACTTTTCCATTGACTTTAATTGTAGGACATGATTATACTAAGAGGCATCCTGGGGAATATTCTGTATTCCAGACACACCCTTCCTCACTCCCATTGTGTGGCAAGGACCCAATTACCCTGTGATAATCAGTATCAGCCACCTGGACGGTGTAGCAACTGTCATCTTTGCCTAGTAATTCAGAGGCATGCAGAGCCTAATGTGAAGGACTAGGAACTAGGAAGCCTGGTGTACTGCCATACATGGGGTTGCAGAGAGTTGGACACAGCTTAGCAACTCAACAACAGAGCCTAATGCATCCAGGTGACATTCTAAGCTTCCAGGCAGTAAAATTACTGTCGCATCTCATTGTGGATACATTCTTCCCTTTGGATCTAGGGCCTCTAAGCCAGCGAGACCTAAGGTCATGGGGATGGGACATGAAAACTTGTATTAGTAGATCAGTTGGTTTAACAGTGAATGGGACTACTCCCATTTCTGATCCTTGATTCCTGGATCAATGAATGCTAGCTGTGGAAGAATCTGCCCCATAGAATAAATGCCTATTTAGACTGTATACAGCCTCCCAGAGCAGACTGCCTAGGTCCTATAAGGTATTGGCATCTATGTGGCACTATAACGAGCCTTAAGAAACTCTTTAACTGTTCATTTCAGGATGATGCAGACATGGTAAGATCAGTGAATTTCATGGGCATGGGTCCACTGACATTTTACTTGTTGTCAAGTAAATTCCACGCTCAGAAGCAGTGCTATATAAAGTATCTTGATAGAGGACGGGGCATTCTCTAGGTCCATGGTAGTAGCTTTGGCAGAGACATGGATTTTTCTTTCTTATACTCAATATCCAGAAAGTGATTAGTCACCCAGGGATGTCCAACTCTTCACAGCCCCATGGACTATTAGCCTGCCAGGCTCCTGTCCATGGGGATTCTCCAGGCAAGAATACTGGAGATGGTTGCCACTCTCTTCTCCAGTGGATCTTCCCAACCCAGGGATCAAACCCAGGTCTCCCGTACTGCAGGCAGACTCTTTATTGTCTGAGTTACCAGGGAATTCCTATTCTGGCAGGAAGTGTCTATTCTAGCAAGAGTAAAGTTCTGCTGTTTCTGTGATGGAAGCTGTCCAACATAGCTGATCAACTTGAGGATCCAGTTTTATTTTGGGGGACCCAGTCTTATTCTCTACATCAACAGAGTGGACAATCAGCAGAAGCTGTAGTCAGGTTGGCCTTACAGGTAAATGTCTATAGTACAAAGCTTATGTATATCCATTCCTTGCCACCATGGTCAATCTGGTCATGAGCTCACCAGGCAATGACAGAAGTGGTTAGAGGAAGAAATTGACTTGTATTCAAAGAATGGGTACTTTTATCCACTTGCTTTTCAAATCTTCCTCAACTGAGGTCACCATGTCATGAGTAGTCATACAGCATACAAATATCTTCCCACTCACCATGAACAGTGGTATATCCACATGCCTCTTCCTCAGATTTCCTTGTCACCAGCTTTATCCTGCCAAACTCTGACCACCCAGCCAAATTATTAACAGAGCCAATGAGTTGCTATAGACTAGTGTCTCTGATCATTTTTCCTTCTGGCAGAATGAACAGCCAAGTACAATGCCCAACATTCTGCTATCAGGAAGGACCTCGCTTCATTATTGTCCTTCGGGATGTCCCAGAATTGGGATACAGTACTACAACTTCCCACCTTCAGGTGGTGCCTGGATATCTTAAAGAACCATCCAAAAGAGAATTATTTTTCTTCTTCAGTCAGCTCTTCATAGAGACGTGTCTATAAGATCGTTAGTATGGGCTTCAAAAATGAAGGCAATGTAGCAACAGTGGGGACCAAGGGCATCCGGGCCACTTTTTCATGCAACTAACTTGTGCCTTTAGACTCTGTTCAAGCCTAATCTTGTATACACTCCTTCCAGTGGGTAATGGACTACTGTTCAGTCATTCTCTCAGTCATGTCCGATTCATTGCAACCCCATGGAATGCATGTTTGACAAGTTCAAATTTATAGCTTCAAGGGTCAGACAATATCAAATTCATGATTGCTACATCCATGCAAAATCTCCATATGTGCCACTATGATCTCTTTGTTCATGAGCCCATTGGGCATGGAGAAGAGTGGAAAAAGGCTGACTGGCACCCACAGAATGAGTAATCCTATACATTTGGTTAGTACAGTCTGCTGCAGAAGTCACTATTTTGTGAGCATTCACAGGGGTACCTCATGTTGCCTGGGTAACTTGGTGAGTCATGGATACACATCCAGTGTGTCTAAAAAAAAATCCCATTAGTAAACCAAAAGCTGTTTCTCAAATTGAGAGTAGTTATGTGTAGAGGATATCAGGGTTTTGTTCCAAACACTTAATGCATGTGCTGTGATTAACCTAAAGAAGCCTGCCAAAGGCATCAAACTTCCAGCATTATTGAATTTTTTGGGTCATATGGTCCAAGAGTTATAGCAGTTTGCATGGCAGCCCACACCTGTTGCAAAGTCTTCTCTTATTCTTGTGCCTCACTCAAAATAGTTTTTTAGTCATTTGGTAATGAGTCACAGTAGCATAAAAAATTAGAAACATATTATCTCCATATTTCATGGAGGCCCATTATCTGTTGTCCTTTTGTTGTAGGAGAGCCAGATCTGCTGCTTATTATTCACCTTGGAAGGGATATTTTAACATGTCCCGCACCAACTATTGTTGTTCATTCACTCAATCGTGTCCAACTCTTTGAGACCCCATGGACTGCAGCATGCCAATGGACCCCTAGAAATATAATTAAGATAACAGGTCCCTGAGTTTTTTGGATATATTTGCCACTGACACATAGATGTCTAATATATCAGGTATAATTGCTACTTCCTGCTCACCAGGTCCAATTGGCATAATATCTGTGTAATGAACCAGTATGATATCTCATGGAAGAAAAAGACAATCAAGGTACCCATGGAGTAAATTATAACTCAGGGCTGGGAGTTGATATATCTCTTAGGTAGAACAGTAAGGATAATAGTATTGCTGGCCTTGCCAGCTGAAGGCAGTATTTAATGGCAAATATTCAGCAAAGGACATCTGCCAGATCAATGGTATGAAGCAGTTTTAGGGGATATGTTGGTTAGCTCCAGCAATCACATGGAGAAAAAGAGCTAGAGTTGGAATCTACCACCTGATTAAGCTTATGATAAATTATGCTTGTTCTCCAAGGTCTACTTTCTGCACAGGCCAAACAGGTGAACTGAAATGCCATGGTGGAAATCACTGCAGTGCATCCTTCAAGTCCTTGATGAAGACAATCCTTGAAATTCCTCCAAGGATGCATATGGCTTTGATTTACTTTTGTCTTAGGTAAAGCCATTCTAGAGGTTTCTACTTGGTCTTTTCCACCATTAAGAGACCTCACTCCATAATTGGGAACCAATATGGAAATTCTGCCAGTTGCTTAGTAGATCTTTTACAATTAAGCCTTTTGGAATTGAGGAAATCACAAAATATGTTTAGTAAAAAAAACTGAACTATAAGATTTATCTGAGAAGAAATTCCACTGATCATCTCACCTCCATAGGCTCCTACTCTAAACGATGGACACAATGATGTTTTGTGTCTCCAGGAATTAATTTCAGTTTGAAGATAGTGTCCAGTAATCTCTCAAAAGTAATATTTCTCTTTCCCTGTAAAATGACCATAAGTCCTTTGGGAACAACCGAGAGAAAGGTGAACAGCACTGTCTTGGACATTATAGCAGGATCCGTCCTCAAGCGAGTTCTATGTCTGTAAACTGACTCAAGTCTGGGAGTTGATTGAGAGGCATGACCCACTGTTTCAGGGTTTAAGTTGGACTTCTATGCACTTGACCTAGAACTTTTCCCCTTAGATCAAATAAGAATTTAGTAGCCTTCTCTTTTATTTCCTGTTTAAGGTCACCATATTCAATGAAAATAACCATACTTCTCTGTGAGTCAGATTATTCTACCTGCTTTTACTCTACTGTCTGTTAAGTTAAACACATCTACCTTGCCCTTGCTGCTTAGATACCATCGTATATCCTGTGCCATTCTGGGATCACAGTATCCCCATTGCATTTAGGAAACCTAGTTAGGTGGCAGCAGTTCTCACTGTGAGTTACGATAAGCTAAGAACAGCAGCCATGGGCTTTTCAACAATTTTGAAGCTTTCCTTGCAATGTTTTTTCTTAGTTTTACTGCAAAATGTCTCCTCTGGACCATTCAGGGTACAGAATCCATTCTAACATGATAAATTCACTCTCATCTCAAGATCCCTAAGCCTTTAGCCACTTCCCTTTATGGTATCGACATGATAGGGCAGTTCTGGTATATGATACCATAGGATTTCAGCCCCCAAATAAACAAATGGGACCTAATTAAACTTAAAAGCTTTTGCACAGCAAAGAAAACCATAAACAAGACAAAAAGACAGCCCTCAGAATAGATTTTGCAAATGAAGCAACTGACAAAGGATTAATCTCTAAATACACAAGCAGCTTATGCAGCTCAATATAAAAACAAACAACCCAATCAAAAAAATGGGTGGAAGACCTAAATAGACATTTCTTCAAAGAAGATATACAGATGGCCAAGAGGTACATTAAAAGATGCTGACATCACTAATCATTTAAGAAATGCAAATCAAAACTACAATGAGGTATCACCTTACACTTGTCAGAATGGCCAAGATAAAAAAATTAACAAACAATACTGGAGAGGGCGTGGAGAAAAAGGAACCCTCTTGCACTGTTGGTGAGAATGTGAACTGATACAGCCGCTATGGAGTACAGTACGGAGATTCCTTAAAAATAGAACTACCATATGACCTAGCAATCCCACTACTAGACATATACCCTGAGAAAATCCTAATTTTAAGAAGACACATGTGCCCCAATGTTCACTGCAGCACTATTTGCAATAGCCAGGACACAGAAGCAATCTAGGTGTTCACTGAAATGGATAAAGATGTGGTACATGTAGACAATGGAACATTAGTCATAAAAGGAACAGAATTATGTCATTTGTAGTGATGTGGATGAACCTACATAGAGAGGAAAGTCAGAAATAGAAAAACAAATATGGTATATTAATGCATATACATGGAATCTAGAAAAATGGTACAGGAAACTATTTGCAGGGCAGGAATGGAGAAGCAGACATAGAGAACAGATATGTGGACACAGTGTAGGAAGGAGAGAGTGGGACAAATTGGGAGAGTGACATTGACATATATACACCGCTGTGTGTAAAATAGGTAGCTGTGTGTGACTATGGTTGATTCATGTTGATTGACAGAAGACAACAAAATTCTGTAAAGCAATTATCCTTCAAGTAAAAAATAAATACATTTAAAAGATAGACAGCAAGTGGGAAGCTGCTATGTAGCACGAGGATCACAACTTGGTACACACTGTGATGGCCTGGGGAGGGTGGGAGGGAGGCTGAGAGCAAGAGGACGTACGCATGCGTACAAGTGTAGAACATTCACTCTGTTCTACAACAGAAGCCAGCACAACACTGTACAGCAATTATAATCCAGTAAAAAATAAACAAAACCAACAAACTAGCTAAGAGGCGGAGCCCTTTCTAATCCATCAGGCTAAAATACTGAATCCAGAACATCTGCATAGTGAGCCTGTATAAAAATTTAAGCTGATCCAACTTCATGTTCCTTCCACCATTATCTTAAATTCTTATGATCCATTCCCACACATATTTTCCACATTTCTGTCAGTATGTGCTTAATTGCTCAGCAGTGTCCGACTCTTTGCGATCCCAGGGACTGTAGCCCACCACACATCTCTGTCCATGGATAGAATACTATCCAAGGCAAGAATACTTGTCCAAGGCAAGAATACTAGAGTGAGTTGCCATTTCCTTCTCCTTTCTGTCAATATACATTTGAAAAAGGTACAATTTTTTGTGTGTCGTGCACAGCTTTAAGGGTTAGAGTTTGTACCTCCCTCTTTGGGGCCCACTAAAACTCGAGTCTAGTTATAGGTCTAGAAGAAAATAGAGGTTGTGCGTGTAAGTCTCAAGGAGACTCCTTAGTGGTTTACAAGGCAGCTACCTCAGGTCCACTCAGCGTAGCTAGCACGATCTCCCTTAAAGTTAACTGATTACAAACTTTAATCACATCTGCAAAATATTAATAGCTTCACAGGAGACTGAATCAGTGAGGAAATGAATAGCTGGGAATGACAGTCTAGCCAAGTTGACATGCATAACACTGGTATCTCAGTCCCCTTCCTCTCCAAGTATTCATCAGAGGCAGGCACCTCACCCAGTCTCAGTCCTTCCCCAAGAACTCTGTAAACATAACCATGAAACTCTTTCTTTCCAATCACTGACGATATGATGTACAGTTTGTGTGCTGCAATTACCTGTTTTGGGACCAGCAAAGCCTAAAATTACAAAACAATCTCTGAGAGTGAGAGGGGAAAATAAAGAGAGGAACAGACATATGAATCAGAGAGCACTGACTCTGCTGGAACAGTTTCTGGTTGTTCCTAAGGATCAAGCACATTCATATCTTTGGATTCCTTGACAGATCCTGCGATCCTGGCAATACATTTCTCTTTTGCTTAACATTACTTAAACTGTGTTTCTGTCACTTGCAGTAAAGAATATTCTAATTTCATGAGGTTTTCAAACAAACTATTTGGGAGAAAAAAGTACTATGGAAAAGTGTAATGTAATGAATAAATAAAAAGCAAAGCAAAACATTTTGACCAAAAGAAGAAGAAAAAAATAGACAATGAAGTGTGATTCAAAGTCTACCCTCTGAATTCAGATATAACTGCTTTAAACCACATCAGCAGTGTAGACTTCCATTTATTAACTGAAACATTTAATTGGGCACATCTGATGTATCAAGCACCATCCTTGACATGTTAGGAGTACTCAATCCTACTCACACGGAGCTTAAAGGCTGATAAATATTTCATTTATCCTACATGGAGACTAAGACTGATGTTAAGTGCCTTACATAATTACAGTCAGTAATTATGCCATCTTCATAGACATAGTAAGAATATGAAATAAGATATTGCAAGCCAAGTCCTTAGCAACATTACCTGTCCCATAAGTTAGTATTTATTAAATGTTAACAAGTAAATGACCTCATTCCTAATACTAAGGAGTTAGTTTAATTTATCTCTAAAGTCATTTTCAGCTTAGACAATCATGATTATGTTGGGGACTAGGTGCTGCCAACACTATTTTTCATTCTCCTTTTCCTTCTTAATCAAAGATTTCTAATTTTATTCAGCGTGACAATCCATCCATTAAAAAGATGACATTTTTCAAGCTCCCTTTGCAGGTTGGTATGGTATAACTGTAAACTTAATTCTGGTCAAAGAGTCTATGCAAAGTGTTGAGTGGTTCTGTTGAGAAAGTTCCTTAATAAAATGTGGGACAGGAATTCTGTACCTTTTTTGCCTTTCCTCCCTTTTTCTCCTTTCCTTTCTGGAAATTCTATGTTACAGATGAGGCTGCAGCAGCCATCTTGTAAACTTTCAGGTGGAAATGACTCATTATGGATGATGGAGCAAAAAGACAGAAGAAACCTTGGACTGAATTGATTGCACACAGCTACCAAGTCAACTATCAACTGCTTACCTTTGCGGTTCTTTCACATGAAAGAATAAACCATATACTGTCTACTCTTTGTACCGAGGTGTCTGTTATAAAGCAAAATGTAATTTATAACTGACAAAGCAGTTTTTAGGTAATAACAAGTGAAATCTAGCATAAATAAAGATGTCAGAAGGGAATAAGGACCAACTTCAGTTAAGGAAATGGCAACCCACTCCAGTACTCTTGCCTGGAAAATTCCATGGAAGGAGAGGCCTGGTAGGCTATAGTCAATGGGGTCACAAAGAGTCAGACACGACTTCACTTTCACTTTCAGTTACAAATGGGCTTCCCTAGAGGCTCAGGCAGTAAAGAATCCACATGCAATGCAGGAGATCCAGGTTTAATCCCTGGGTTGGGAAAGATCTTCTGGAGAAGGGAATGGAAACCCACTCTAGTATTCTTGCCCAGAGGATTCCATGGACAGAGGACTCTGGCAGATGGGCTATAGTCCATTGAGTCACAGAGTCAGACAGGACTGAAGGACTAACTTTTCAGATACAAATAGTTATTGGCATGTCCATTCTCCTCAGTGATTTCCTCTATGTAAGTCTAGCTCCAACTTGAAAAAGGAATTTGAGTTAACAAGGGGACAGGCACTAAGATATTATCATATACACTTTAAGGGACAAATATAAAATGCTTACTAAAAACTGTTAGAAGTCAACAAGACTAAAGAACGCACGTCAATCAAGAGATAAAGAGCTACTTGCGTCTAAAGGTTAAAGCATTTAAACCCTAAGATCTGGAAATACCCTGCCGGTACTGGTAAACTTCCTTGGCATTTATCTTGTCATTTAAAATCTTCACAGCATGCAATGTATTGGCTTTATTCTTCTTGCTCTATAGGAAATTAGAAGATGGTAAAAGGACTAGAGAGAGAAAAGGGAAAAGAGAGGCAGCAGGGAGATAAGACCTCTCTGATGGTGGCATACAACAAGACGACTCATAGGGCCACAAGCGTAGACATTTTTTTAAAGGGGTAAGTATTGACTTCCCAGGTGGCTCAGTGGTTAAAGAAACTGCCTGCAATGCAGGAGCCACAGGACACCCGGGGTTTGATCCCTGGGTCAGGAAAATCCCCTGGAGGAGGACATGGCAATCTATTCCAGTATTCTTGCCTGGAGAATCTCACGGAGAGAGGAACCTGCTGGGCTAGAGTCCATAGGATTGCAGACAGTTGGACACAACTGAGCATGCATGCATGCACACGTATGTATGTATATATGTATATATGTCAATATTCTATGTTTTTAAAAATAGAGACAGAACCAGCTTCACTTTAAGCAGATAATGTATATCCTTTCCTTTGAGAACTATTTCGAATATTGAAATGGGAGAATGAGTCCCCCTACCCCTCCTGTTACTTCACCTCTTCCTCTCCTCCTTTCTCCTCCCTTCTTTCTTTCCCCACCACCCCACTCCATGCTTCCTCTGGTGGGTTAGCATACATTTGAAAATTCTGCAGATTCCTGGCATTAAACACCCTTTTACAAAAATTGACATCTGGAAAAGAAATGAACCCATAAAATACTATCAGCGTAACTTACCTAAGTAAAATTTTAAAGCCAGATAAACCCTTCTCTGATTTTGAAAGTCAAAATTAAAAACTTAATTAAAATTAGGGAATATAAGGCTAATTATATATATGAAAGGACAAGCATCACGTATTACAAAAACCTAACTGGGCTTTTAAAGGAGTGATTGCCTTTTGATATTCTTTTCCACCTGCTCTGCAATTTTTGATTGTTTCGACATTGGCACTGCTACTGTGCTTCTGAGATGGTTTTCTCTCTCCTTTATATATTGGTTCATCAGCCCGTCTCCTCCATGAATTTCCCCTGAGGACCCAACAATAAGATGTCTCCCATTTCTAAAGGCTAATCGCAGTTAATGCCTGACACCACAGACTCCTCAGAGATAATTAGTATCTAATGGTTAAGAAGACAAGTCAGACTGTCTGGGTTTATATTTCAGTATGGGGATCTTAGTCAATTTATATAAACTCTAAGATTCAGTTTTTTTTTTTTCTTTTTTGCACAATAAACATAATAACATCACTATCCCCCTATAGCTGTAGCAAGGATTAAGAGAGGAAATACATGAAATATGCATAGCACAGTGCCCAGCACATAGCAAATTCAGTAAAAGCCAGTTCTTATTTAGATCATGTTAATAGTCATGTGTTTAATCTCTTTAACTTAGACTTCAAACTCCCAGAAGACAGGGGCATGTCTTCTCTCAATACATATTATCTTTGCGACTTAGCATATTGCCGGACATAGAGAGAACACTCAATTTATAACTGTGGAATCATCCATGGTCAACATTATCTTTTGAAATACATAATGATAATGCCACTAGCATGTTATTATTTTTTAAAAATGTTTAGTGAACATCTGTGTGGTGGTACCAGTCATTATTCTAAGAACAGGAAATATATTAGCATATAATTCAGGAAGGGAAAAAGCCCCTTCAGTTATACAGATTATCAAAACCAAAATTTCCTTATCTTTGGATTCTGATTTATCATGCTTGCTTCAATGACACTTCCCTAAAAAATTATAGCTTGAAATCTTCTGCAGTATCACGATAAGATAACCTATCTTGTTAGAATTGCAAATAGGCTCTAAACTAAACTACACCTATCTTTCCTGAGAATAAAGTCCTCAAATATCAGTGCCTCTTTAATGTCAGGATATGTCACAGTTGATGCTTTGTTCACGTAGCATGCAGTAATAGAATGACAGTACAGAAGGTTCTTTGGGAGCAATAGGGGAGCTGTTTATCTAGGGCCAAGAGAGTCAACTCAGTCACATGAGCATGGAGGGGTATGTACTATTTCACCACATTACAGCCAGAAGGATACCTTTAAAACACTGCATGTTTGACCACTTCCCTGCTCAAAACTTCTAATGACTTTCCATTACAGTCTCAATGAAATCCAAATTTTTACCATGGCCCTTTGCTATTTCTTCATTTTCATTCCCTACCAACTCTTCTCTTTTTCCACTCAAAATACAAACCCCATTATGGAAAGTATCACTTCATTGATCCCTTTATCCTCAATTCTCAAAACAATGCCTGGTTAAATATATGTAGAAGCTGTTAATTTGTATCTGTTAAATAATGAATTGATGATGATCAAAAAGACCCCTATTTTAGTTCTTTTCTGTAAATGAGGGTGATTCCTCAGGGCAACCTACACACATGGCATTGGTTGACATTTATTAGCTTCATAGTTTCAGGAACACTATGCACAGTGAATTTAATAGCAGTGGACTCCAAAGAGAGGTACGTTCACCAGGTGAGGTACAAGGAGCCCTTACAAAGTTTTACATAACCTCTACAGTGCAGACACTCTGTCCTCCATTTAAAATTGCATCCAGGGTAAACAGTTTTCTGGAGCTCAAACTCAGCTGCCAATGTATCAGGAGGGGGAGTCTGGCAGACAAATTCTATGAATGCATTACGGCTGGGTTTTGGCAGGATTTGGGCTTCCCTGGTGGCTCAATGGTAAAGAATCTGCCTGCAGTGCGGGAGACCTGGGTTCGATCTCTGGGTCAGGAAGATCCCCTGGAAAAAGGAATGGCAACCCACTCCGGTATTCTTGCCTGGAGAATTCCATGGACAGAGAAGCCTGGCAGGCTACAGTCCATGGGGTTGCAAAGAGTTGGACACGACTGAGCAACTAACACTGACACAGCCTAAATTTGGTAATACTTGAGGCTAGAAGGCTATTGAGTGTATATTTTCTTCAATCACAGAAAGGTAGATTCTACTGCACTTTGCAAAAAAGAAATGTAACACATAGGAAGATCTGTGTTTTCATGCGTCTGTTCGCAGTGATAGGTGGTTTATAGGCTAGATTCTGAAATAGAAATACCTAGGTTTAAATAACAACGGCCCCACTGTGTTGCTATATGATTTTGCATGACCCAATCATTAAAATGGTAGTATGTAACTATTTGTTTTGTTGTTACTGTTGTTTTGTTCATCTTAAGGAAACTAAAAATTACCTAATCATTGTGCTCCACAACAAACCTGGCATGTAAAAGCCTCTCAATAGATGTTAGCTAGTAATATTTCCCTATATGTTCTTACATATTCTTTGGAAGAGTCTAGGCTATTTGCATTCACGACTTTTACTAGTCTACATAACTTTAGAGTTCTTTTTCCTATTGCCTTTTTCATTTCTAATAGCAGCTACCTTCTTTAAAAAGTGCCTGCTAAGTTGCTTCAGTCATGTCCAGCTCTGCAACCCTACGGATGGTAGCCCACAAGACCCCTCTGTCCATGAGATTTCTCAGGCAAGATTACCAGAGTGGGTGGCCATTTCCTTCTCCAGGGGAACTTCCCAGCCCAGGGATTAGTCTCTTACATCTCCTTCATTAGCAGGGGGGTTCTTTACCATTAGTGCTACCTGCGAAGTCCCTTAAGAAGAGAGGCAGCTATTTGTTTTTTTAAATATTTGCCTTACCAAGAAAATTGCTAAATTAATTTTCAAATCTAGAACTATGGACATATTGATTGAAAATCATTTTATGGTTAAGTTACTGACCATCACCAAATTAAGTTAATGTCTAAAATTCAAAGAAGCATTGACACATATTTTCCACCTGCAATACTAGGAAACCTATTGACAGAGAAATCACATTTGATTTGTCAGGTCTGTCTTAAATGAGAGGAAAGCACAGGCACATAAATATTGGAGCGCGAGGTTTATGCAGTACAACAGGTTCTCAACTATTTTCCCTGAATCATAATCTAACATCTTATATTCCTCTTCACCTAAACTAGCTAAAGCATTCACTTGTAATAGAATCTGCTTTATTTCAGCAACAATGATTAACCTGCCTGTTTGGACAGCGGCTGCAGTAAATTCAGGAGACTGATAGGGATGAAGACACTAGCACATCCGCAAATGAAACTTCAGTGAGTTAATCAAGGTTTATTAACTGTCATGTGCAGTAAACCAGTTGGGATGTTGTTCAAAAAAATACAGACAATAAAAAAGTCTTCTTTCCCCTTATTAAATAATTATATTCGGGAAATATAGCAATAGGGGTTTTACCTATCTGGGAATATATTAAAATAAGTTTTTAAGAATATCAAGAATTCTCAAAAAATTAAGAACATAAAAATATTAAAAATAATTCAATTAACATATCTATAACTTGTTCTCCCTCAATAAATTAGGACTATATGTTTGATCAGATATTAGACATAATATATTGATTAAATATTATGTATTTTGTTGTTCATTTAGTCATAATTCACGTCTGACTGTTTTGCAACTCCATGGACTGTAGCCCTCCATGTTCCCCTGTTCATGGGTTTTCCCAGGCAAGAATGCCAAAATGGGTTGCCATTTACTTTTCCAGGGAATATTATATATTAGGAATATTGATATATACATATATATAGTTACTTATTATGTTAAATATGTAGCATTTTTATGTTACCTATTTTATATTATATGTAACATATATTCATATTTTATATGTATTTTATATGTAACATATTTTATATGTAACACTTATTTTATATGTAACATTTATTCATATTTTATATGTAACCTTTATTTTATATCCTTATAATATTATCACACATAATAGTATATAATGATAATACCATATTCATATATTTTATATGTATTTTATGTATAACCTATTCATATTTTATATGTAACATTTATTTTATATCCTTATAATATTATCACACATAATAGTATATAATAATACCATATTCATATATAGAAATATTGAGGGGTAAGTATCCTGAAGGAAATGATGAACTAGCATTTGAAGTGGCAATGGATATAAATTATTAGGGATATATTTTCCCAAAGGTAATCACATAAAAAGCATTTTTTGTCTTTTTTAAAATTAATTCTTACTGGAGCAACAGTTATAGTTGCCAAAACAAATTACAATGTTGTGTTAATTTCTGCTGCATAGCAAAGTGAATCAGCTGTGTGTGTGTGTGTGTGTGTGTGTGTGTGTATTTCCTCCTTTTTTGGATTTCCTTTCCATTTGGGTCACCAAAGAGCATAGAATAGTTTCCTGTGCTATACAATAGGTTCTCAGTTATCCATTTTATACATAGTAGTATATATATGCCAATCCCAATCTCCCAGTTCATCCCACTTCTCTTGTCCCCTTGGGATCCATAAATTTGTTCTCTATGTCTGTATGTCTATTTCTGCTTTGCAAATAAGTTCATCAGTATCATTTTTCTAGATTTCACATATAAGTGATATTATATGATATCTGTTTTTCTGACTTACTTCACTCTATGTGACAGTCTCTCGGTCCATCCACATCTCTGCAAATGGCACAGTTTTGTTTATTTTTATGACTGAGAAATATCTGGATATTAACAGCTTATTTTGAAGATAAAGAGAAAGTAAAGTCCAGTGCTGTAAAGAACAATATTGTATAGGAACCTTGAATGTTAGGTCCATAAATCAAGGTAAATTGGAAGTGGTCAAACAAGAGATGGCAAGAATGAACATTGACATTTTAGGAATCAGTGAACTAAAATGGACCAGAATGGGCAAATTCAATTCAGATGACCACCAATATCTATTAATGTGGGCAAGAATCGACTAGAAGAAATTGAGTAACCCTCATAGTCAACAGGAGTCTGAAATGCAGTACTTGGGTGCAATCTCAAAGACAACAGAATGATCTTGGTTCATTTCCAAGGCAAACCATTTGGTACCAGAGTAATTCAAGCTTATCCCCCAACCACTGATGCCAAGGAAGCTTAAGTTGACCGGTTCTATGAAGACTTACATACAAGACCTTCTACAACTAATACCAAAGAAAAGATGTCCTTTTCATCATAGGAGATTGGAATGCAAAGTAGGAAGTCAAAAGATACCTGGAGTTACAAGCAAGTCTGACCCTGAAGTACAAAATGAAGCAGGGCAAAGGCTGACAGTTTTGTCAAGAGAACACACTAGTCATAACATCCTTTTCCAACAACACAACAGACGACTTTACACATGGACATCACTGGATGTTCAATACCATAATCAGATTAATTATATTCTTTGCAGCCAAAGATGGAGAAGCTCTATACACTCAGCAAAAACAAGACTGGAAGCTGACTGTGGCTCAGATCACGAGCTCCTTATTGCAAAATTCAGACTTAAATTGAAGAGTCAGGAAAACCACTAGGCCATTCAGGTATGACCTAAATCAAATCCCTTATTACACAGTGGAAGTGGCAAATAGATTCAGGGGATTAGACTGAGTAGATAGAATGCCTGAAGAACTATCGACAGAGGTTCATAACACTGTACAGGAGGCGGTGACCAAAACGATCCCAAAGAAAAAGAATTGCAAGAAGGAAAAGTAGTTGTCTGAGGAAGCTTTTCAAGTAGCTGAGGAAGAAGAGAAGCAAAAAGTAGGGGAGAAAGGGGAGGATATATCCAATTGAATGCAGAATTCCACAGAATAGCAAGGAGAGATAAGAAAGACTTTTTAAGTGAACAATGCGATGAAGTAGAGGGAAAAAATAAAATAGGAAAGACTAGAGATCTCTTCAAGGAAATTAAGAGATAGCAAGGGAATATTTCATGCAAAGATGGGGACAATAAAGGACAGAAATTATAAGGACCTAACAGAGGCAGAAGAGGTTAAGAAGAGCTGGCAAGAATACACAGAGCTATACAAAAAATGTGTTAATGACCAGGATAACCATGGTGGTATGTATGCTCACTCATCTAGAGCTAGAAATCCTAGAGTGTAAAGTCAAATGGGCCTTAGGAAGCATTACGACAAACAAAGCCAGTGGAGGTGATGGAATTCCAGCAGAGCTATTTCAAATCCTAAAATATGATGCTGCAAAAACGCTGCACTCTATATGCCAACAAATTGGGAAAAGTCAGCAGTGGCCATAGGACTGGAAAAACTCAACTTTCATTCCAATCCCAAAGAAGGGCAAAGCCAAGGAATGTACAAACTACCTCATAATTGTGGTTTTTTCACATGCTGTCAAGGTAATGTTCAAAATTCTTCAACTTAGGCTTCAACAATATGTGTATCAAGAACTTCCAGATGTACAAGCTGGATTTAGAAAATGCAGAGGAACCAAAGACCAAATTGCAGACATTTTTTGGGGTCATAGAAAAAACAAGGGAATTCTTTAAAAAATCTATTTCAGCTTGAAAGACTATGCTAAAGCCTTTGACTGTGTGGATCACAACAAACTGTGGAAAATTCTTGAGATGGGAATACCAGACCACCTTACCTATCTCCTAAGAAGCCTGTATGTGGGTTAAGAAGCAACAGTTAGAACATTACATGGAAAAAATGACTGGTTCAAAATTGGAAAAGGAGTATGTCAAGGCTGTATATTGTCACCCTGTTTGTTTAACTTATTAAGCTCAGCAAAATGCTAGGCTGGATGAATCACAAGCCAGAATCAAGATTTCTAGGAGAAATATCAACAACCTCAGATATGCAGATAATACCACTCTAATGGCATAAAGTGAAGAGGAACTAAAGAGCTTCTTGATGAGGGTGAAAGAGGAGAGTGAAAAAGCTGGCTTAAAACTCAACATTCAAAAAACTTAGATGATGGCATCTAGTCCCATCATTTCATGGCAAATAGAAGGGGAAAAATGGAAATGGTGACAGATTTCATTTTTGGAAAATGAAAATCACTGCTGATGGCAACCGTAGCCATGAAATTAAAAGCAGCTTACTCCTTGGTAAGAAAGCTATGACAAAGCTAGACAACACATTAAAAAGCAAAGACATCATTTTATTGACAAAGTTCTATATAGTCAAAGCTATGGTTTTTCCATTAGTCATGTACAGATGTGAGAGTTGGACCATAAAGAAAGCTAAATGCCAAAGAATTGATGCTTTCGAACTGTGGTATTGGAGAAGTCGCTTGAAGTCCCTTGGACAGCAGAAAGATCAAACCAGTCAATCCTAAAGGAGATCAACCCTGAATATCCATTGGAAGGAGTGAGGCTGAAGCTGAAACTACCATACTTTGGCCACCTGATGTGAAGTGCTGATTCACTGTAAAAGACCCTGATGATGGGAAAGACTGAAGGCAAAAGAATGGGTCAGTAGAGGATGAGATGGTTAGATAGCCTCACTGACTCAATGGACACGAATTTGAGCAAACTCCCTTGAGATACTGAATATCGGAGATACTGGCGTACTGCAGTCCATGGGTTGCAAATAGTAGGATGTGGCTTAGTGACTGAAGAGCAGCAGAGGAGTAAAGAAGTGAAACCAGAGAAGACAAAGTACAAAAAGAACACTGTCAGTTGGCTCTTTGACCTTTCTTTGATTGGGGAATTTAGGAGCCCAGTCTATGACACCTGATTCCAAACCATCTCTCCTGAATGGCAAGGAAGTAGGACATTCTACTTCCATCCTCTCTGACTGTCACAGGACCCTCATTGATTTAGAGCTGTTCCTAGGTGTTTTCAAGTTCTTAGCATTCCCAATGTGCCATAATGGTGGCAAAGTGGACTCGAGAGTGTCAAAGCAGTCTCTCGCAACATGAAAAATCCTCAGCAATAAAATGCTCATTATGGGAGTTGGAAGTTAGACCTGCAGATTCTGAAGATTCAGGGTGAGAGGATAAGGATCTGCTACACTGCACGGATCCACATGTGACAGTACACCCTGGCATTGATCCCTCCAGAATGGTAACTTCTCACAGTTCCTCATTAAAAAAAAAAAAAGGAAGTAGAGAAGAAGGCAAGGGAGGAGAGGATTGATGCAGGTGACAATCATTTTCTGGCTGGTTGAAATCTTGTTGTATCTCCTGGCGGAAGTATCCATCTTGGGAATAGGGGACTGTAGCCTGGTAAACCTAACATAGCTGATGGGAATGACAAATTGACCAGTTGGGTCACTAGGGGAGATGGTGGTAGGGGGCCACTGCTAGATCCATGCTTTGTGTCCTGGACAATGGTTATACATACCTGGCCCTACAAGGGATACAGCACCATGAAATGATGAACTTGACATGCATCAGTTCAAACTTCAGGGTGCCTGTGTGTGTGCTCAGCTGCTGAGTCCTGTCCGACTGTTTGTGACCCCATGGATTGTTGCCTGCCTGGCTCCTCTAACCATGGGATATCCCAAGCAAGAATACTGGAATAGGTTGCAATTTCCTACTCCAGGGGATCTTCCCAATTCAGGGATTGAAGCTCCGTCTCCTGAGACTCCTGCATTGGCGGCAGATTCTTTACCACTGAGATACAGGAGAAATGGGTTCAATATCTAGGTCAGAAAGATTCCCTGGAGGAGGAAATGGCAACCCACTCCAGTATTCTTGCCAGGAATAAACTCACGTATAGAGGAGCCTGGTGGGCTACACTCCATAGGGTTGCAAAGAGTTGATCACAACTGAGCACACACATGTGTATGTAATAGTATAATATATTCAGGTTAATACACACATAAAAGTGAAAGTTGCTCAGTTGTGTCTGACTCTTCGCAACCCCATGGACTGTAGCCCACCAGGCTCCTCTGTTCATGGAATTTTCCAGGCCAGAATACTGAAATGAGTAGCCATTCACTTCTCCAGGGGACCTTCCCAACCCAGGGATTGAACCCAGGTCTCCTGCATTGCAGGCAGATTCTTTACTAACTGAGCTACCAGGGAAGCCCACAGTAGAAGTTATATTTTGAATGGTTACAGAACTAAAAATTACACATTTAATATAGTCATCAAAATCTGTTTCTCTGTAGATGAGAACAGTATCTAAAATATTACAATCCCTCAACTTGGACTCCTCTCTGATTCTACACAGAGATCAGAATTTATATTCCTTAGAGAATACTGCTATGGAGCTACCAACTGTACATAGTCCTAGCTCTCACAGAATCAGAAAAAAAAGGAAAAATGCAATGTGAAAGGAAATGGCCTCTATTAACATTAAAAAATTGGTGCATGCCTGGATAACTAGGCCTTACAGGAAAATAATGTAGCCAAAGAATTCATACACACACACACACACACACACAAATGGAAAGTAACTTCCTTGTCTGAAAATGTGTAACCCACTCCTTCTACATAAGAAAACAAAAACTGAAAAAATTCACCCAGTTAAGTCATAAGAGTAATAATAGCAACAACAAAAACAACCTAGCAGCTAAAGAACTAATTTAGAGATTTACCTGTATTACTGAGTTATAAGCTTCTGGCACCTGTAAGCTACCTCACTTTAGAAAATTAATTTCATGCTTGCCTACTCCCGTAAAACTCCTGGCTGATGGGTCTCATCGAGGTTTGGAATGGTCAAGGAAATATCAGAATTGTGATTGAATAACGCCAAGAGAAAAGCGGTCAACATCCCAGCAGTCAGTGATCTCTCTCTCTCTCTATTTTTCAAAAAAAAAAAAAAAAAACTAAATTGGGGACATCAAAGTAGGGATGTTAGGTATAAACTTTGGCTTATTAAAAGATAAAAACAGAGAACTTTCATTTATATCAGGGAAACAGGCCTTCATTTTAGGCAATACACCCTTCAGATATTATTTAGAGAAATATTTATTAAAATATGAAAGGTAACAAAGACTTGTTTAAAGTTTACTTAAGTTTAGATTTCACGTCTTTAACACTTCTTAGGATTTTCTGGACCAGTATTATCTGTCATAATTCTGTATACTATATTCTGTTATTCTTCAAACATATTTAAAAAATGCCATAGAGAGCATTACTTTTCTTACTTTTACTGCAAAATCTCTACATAATAAAAGGAAATAAATAAGAACTGTAAAGACAATAAACAGGATGATATTAGAGAAATGAACATGCTGCCACGTCTGTCTAAATTTGGGTGGGAAATATGGGTCGTGTATACCTGGTAGATACTTAGAAGCCTACATAGTTCAGATTGATACTATAGGATCTTTGTTGAGCTTCCAAAAGAAAATAAATGAGGTTTCCATGGGAGTGGAGAATTGAGAACGTCCAGGATTTACACAAGGGCAGCATTTGGCTGAGTTTTTGTCTATCAGCTCCACTGTAGAACACTCATCTAAGAGGGATGAGTGTGACCCTGCACCGCGCAGACTGCCCATCAACCAAAGACATGTCTGGCTGAAGAAATTTTGGCAACAGATGGGCTCCTATTTTCAGTTGCTTCTGGATCAGCTCAGCGACAGAAAGTTGCTTTGCCTGAGGCCTTGCCCTGGAGTGCAGGGCAATAGGAGAAAAAGGCAGCTTACATCCCATGACAGCAAAGTGGGCTACAAAGAACTGGACACCGCAGACCAACTTGGCACAACTCCTTTGGGCAGGTCTCACTGCCGGACTCCCTAGAGGCTGGCTAAGGCTTGCTCAGAGCTCCATCATTATTCACTTCCTCCCGTAGCTCAAACTCCCTCCCGTTTCCTTTCCTTCACAGGTGCTGCTCATTAATAAAGATTTTATACCCAAATCCATCTCAGTGTCTGCTTCTAAGCCATCACACAAATATTCTTGTGTGTCTAATTCTAAAGGGTTCCTTGGAACCACACTGGGCTGTGACTGAACATTTCCCTCTGGTTTCTATCCTTCTCTGATAGTCCATGAAAAGAAATGGTTTTGAGAAATTAGGAGAGAAAAGTGCACACTGTTACAAACACTAAAAGAGTAAAACAAGTCAACTCTGGAAAGATGTACTTATATACAGTAGTCACTTTCAAGCTACGCCTCATCCAGTTTCTCTTTCCCAATTTCCACATCTGCTCTCATTCAGCTCTTCTGCCTCAAGAACTTCTGTGGGTATTTTGGGATTAAAATGTTGTTTGCTAGATACATTTCTACATCTTCTCCTGGGCGCTGAAAGTTCAGAGTGACTCATGCAACATCACAATTAAATGATTCCACTTGAGGTAAGCTCCTGTACCTTTCTATCACTCCTTCTTGCTGATATCTTTTCAGTACCTTATTATTTCACACGCAGGAAGAGTTATAAAATTCAGTTTGGGTAAATTCACCAGAGTTGAATTTTATAACTTCTCACATGGAAGTGTCTGAGATTTTTCTTAAGTGTACATCCTCACCTGGATTTCATACAGTTTATCATTTTCTGGGACGTGCTCTGGAGAAAGCATTGAACAACTCTTATTTTTTGCCTAAAGAAAGCAGAGGACTCTGCCCATGTTTATCACAGCTGACTCTACAAGATGCACCCATGTAGGTGCTAACGCCCCCACCCGTGGTTTGTCACTATTGAATTCTCTCTCTCTGCTCTCCAAGCAGTTCTGGCCATTTGGGCCAATGTTCTGAACTTCCGTGAATTTGTATCTAAGAGTTACCATTACATGTGCATCACCTGCTAGGCATTCTGCTAAGTCCTCTATCTATATGGCATCATTTTAAAATTAATTATATACCATATATATGCACATAATAAAATCTATCCCTCAGTCCCTCAGTTGGCTGGCCCAGGATCTTTCACTGTCCATTTTTACCAATGTATGCTAATTTTTCAAGAGCAATTTAATGTTTTAACCCAAGAAGATTTTATTATCCATGCCCATTCTTCCAGGTGAGGAAACCAAATTTCTGAGAGGTTAAATATTAATATTTCTCTCAATGTCACCTAGCCAGGAGGTGAAAAAAAATCAGGATTTGAGCCAGGTCTTTCTGACTCCAAAAAGCATTCTCATAACCACTTTGTTTGTCTACCCAAAGGTATTTGAGTGAATAGAATCTCCAGGTTCCTTGTGATAGCAGCTAGGCTCAATGCTAAGTCATGTGGTCCTTTGTTCACATTTTAAAAATGTGTCTCTTCCTTAAGAATGTCATATTTCAGAATATTGTTAGAATGTATTAATCCTGTTCCATCTAAACACATTCCTATCATCTCTCAAAAGCTGTTCCCCAAAACATCCACCTCACTGAGGTCTATGTTGCGAACAGCTTCCTCTAGCATTACATAGTGTACGTCTTGCCCAACTGTATGTAGCAGCTGTAATGCTGCACATACACTTTTAATTTCAAGCTTCAGCAAACGGTAAGTTTGATAGTTTCCCAAAGAGTCATGATGAACACATTTCAGCAAAAGGGTGAGAAATAAGTTCAAAACACTTACTATTCCTTATAAAAGAAGAAGAGTTTAAGCCTGTTCCTTGCACCAAAAGGCAGGTAGAACATAGAGCTGGCAGCAGAGAAAATTCAGAGATGCTCGGGAAGCTTAAGGACTATGTGAAGAAGGAATCTGGTCGTATTAATGAACAGCTAGAGGCAGGGATTTTACAGCACATACTAGAGGGAAGCTTATCCTGAGGGTAATTCCTGAAGATATAACATTCAAAGTGAATTTTGATTAATTGTAGATGTAGAAATCTAGAATTTTAATAAAAGGCTAATAAGAATATTCATATAGGGAAGGGGAATCTCAGATCCCATTATTGTTGTACAATAATACAAGACCAACAAAACTGATACAAAGCAAGAAAAGACATGTAAATGGAACAAAACAAGAGAAGAAGGAAAAGTAAAAGGCATCCCTTAGCTAAAATGCTTTTAATAAATGTTGGTAAGATACAATTGAATGTTCATGTCAAATTCCACCAAAACTTACATAAATATATGTTTAGTCCTCAATTCCCTGTTAAGGATTTCTGCAGGTCTATAACACTAATATTTATACTTCATGAAATTTGTAGTTAAATAAACCTGAGTTATTATTATAGGAGAGAAGTATCATAAGCTGAATGGACTCCACCTGACTACTATAGCTGCCTTGATCCTGGAATCCAAAGTGGGCAGTTCAGGTAAGGTGAGCATTATCCCATGATGAATTATCCTTTATTACAGAACACACTCAACTTTGAATAGGCTAAACATTGCACATCATTCAAAAATAAAAGTCACCGTTCCTGTTCTCAAGTAGAAGGACTCATCTTAGAGCAGGTGGTGGTTAGCAAAAACTCATGAGCATCCAGCAACTTCCAACTAGCCGTCTGTGAAAACACATGAAAAGGAAAATGCATGAAACATCAAAAAAGTAGGGCTATGAAACCAGAATGGAAACCACCACCAATGGCTCATCTCTAAAAGGTGAGAGCCCTTGTTCAGTGTTGGACTGTCATTCCCTGACTGTGTATATGTTGTTTTAAATAATTTCTCTGATGACAATGAATTTCATGTTCATTATAGAAAACAGAGATAAATATCAATAAGGAAACTATAGCTTCCCCATATTCTACAACCAGGAACCATAATGCAGCCCACTTGATCTAATAGTTCATAGTATTGTTTTAGTTGAATTTGATCTGATTCCACTATAATATTAGAAAGAATGTAATGTCCCTATTATTGTGAAAACCTCCCATCAACACCACTTTTCAATACATTCAGTTAATGCCCAATCCTAGGGCTTTACGCATTAAAGTTATAAGTACAATACGGAATGCACTATTCATGCCCCTCTCTTATCCTAGGTCCTTATGGCCAGATACTAGATTGTTCTTTGAGTTTTTTTAAGAAATATAACTTTGGAGTATATAAATGTCCACGTACATACTCAGATGTGTCGTAACTTAGGTATGTTTTTACACATGGTGCAGAGGAGAGAGGTGAATGGAATCTGATATCTACATTCTAGAAGATTATTCCAGGGAAAGACAAATTTCTCATGGGAATGTAAATTATTGCAAAATTTCTAGAGGACAGTTTGACTATAGACAGGGAGAAGCCCTTTTGGATAAACTATCGTTGAAAAATGATATAGGTACATGTTAAAATTCAAATAATATAAAGTAATTAGAGTAAGAAGTCAGCCTCCCTCTCAGCCCAGACTTCCCATTACAATGATACCCTTCCCATTACAATGATACCCTTCAACTTGGCTGGTTTTTATATATGGATTTAGAAAAATTCTATGTACTATATTACACGTGGTCTTATACAAATGTGACCATAACATAGCACTCTTCAGCATCTTGATTACTTTTACTTGATTACTTTTACTTTTACTTGATTACTATTTCATGGTAAAGCATTCTGCACCCAATTCCAACATGTGTGTGTTGGGCGGGACGGGGGTGGGGTGGGGGGGTGTGGTTCCACAGCCACCAAACAATACATCAATACCAGTTGGGTGTCCTACAATTCAACTCAACTCTTTATACCCTCCACCCAAAGACTCCATCACATCTCACAGACTAAGGACTCAACCCTACAAGACTTCTATTGTTCTAGCCTCATATTTCTCTTATGAAATGCTAGAAGACTGAAAAAATAGGACTTTTCTATATTTTCAGTGGGAAATAACTATAACCATAAATTATACATCAATAATTAATCTTTTATGTGTAAAATCAGCATAAATATGTTCACATATACTGAAGAAATATCTTAGAAATATCTTCAAAAATATCTTAAAAATCCTTGAGACAAAATTAAGAGCTCAAGAACTGGGAAACTTGTCATAGGTAAGTAATACATAATACATGTGATTTCCTACTATTTAGATACATATAACTTCAGTGTTCATAAAAGTATTATTATTTCCTCAATAAACTAAGTAAATAATATCAGTGTTAATAACATATTTACAGATATGATCCTGGCAGCATAAGGCACTAGGACATTGTTCTAAAATATGATATTAGACATTGTGGTAGGCAATATAGTCGCCCCCTACCTCCCGCCCCCACTCCCAAGATGTTTATGTCCTAAGTACTAGAACCTGTGCTTAGGTTACATGGAAAAGAGAAATGTGCAGATGGAAATAAGGGGGCTAATCTGCTGGCCCTAAAATAGGAAGGTTATTCTGGATTACCAATGTTTACACAAATGTTCTGAAACATACAAGAGGGAGGCAGAGACGTAGATCAGGGTGATGTGGGAAGGGCTTAACCCACTGATGCTGGATTTGAAAATGAAGCATAGCCATGAGGCAGGGATCACAGCCAGCCTCTGCAAGATGGAAAAGGCAAGGAAAAAAAATCTGGAGCATAGAGGAAAAAAATAAAGTGTAGCCCTGCCAATACCTTCATTTTATCCCCATAACACCAGTGTTGAACTTCTGACTCTCAGAATTAGAAGATAATAGAGTTGTATTGCTTTAAGCCACAAAGTATTTGTCAATTTGTTGCAACAGCAATAGAGAACTAAAATAGGCATCAATTAAAGTACACTTAAGATTTTTAATGATGTGGAAAATATTTGTTTATATTAAGCTAAAATTGCAGAATTCAAGTTTATATAATTATACACAACCGAAAAAAATGATACTTTCAAACTGACTTCAATAAACTCTTGCTGTCTAAAAATATTAAGATTTCGTAGCAGTTGAGAGCATGGTATTTACATTAGACTTTTATTTGAATCCTATCTCTATTATCTATTAGCACTGTGTGACCATTGGAAACTATCAACATACTGATCCTTGGCTTAACCATCTGTGAAATAGGGACATTATTTCTACCCCATATGATTTTTTGTGGGTTTTCAGTAAGATAGTCCAATACATGACATATTATACACACTTGGCAAATGTTGAAAGGGGCTTCCCTGGTGGCTTCCGACAATAAAGAATCTGTCTGCAATGCAGGCAGTCCCTAAGTAGGGAAGATCCAGATCCAGTACATGACATATTATGCACACTTGGTGAATGTTAGCTGGTGGTAAGAACACTATTCTTACCCATTATACTGCCTATTCCTAAGTCAAGAAAATGGTTATATAAAACATTCTCCCTACTTTAGTGTTTTATTAATTTTCAGGGTATACTTAAGTGAAGATTTGGTAACTCAAATGCAAGTCTAATTGATACAATGTCAAAGAGAGAGATGACCAGAGAAGAATGAAAAATCTCAGAATAAAGGAGGTGTTAGGTAAATATCACCATCATGCAGGGGATATAGTGCTCTGGCTTCCTAGGATCCATTTACTTAAGTTTAATCCATTTATCACTACTGCTTTTTTCTTAATTGGAGGATAATTGCTTTACAATATTGCACTGGTTTCTGCTGCGCAACACAAATCAGCTATATGTATACATCTATCCCCTCCCTTCACCACCTCACATTCCATCCCTTGAAGTTGTCACAGAGCACTGAACTGAGCTGCCTATGTTCTTTATTTTGACAACTTCTACCCTCTGATTCTCTAACATTCCATGCTTCTTCCAATGTCTTTAATGCAAAGAAAAAAATTTAAAGGAAAAGCAATAGACTTATAATTTGGGTAAGTGAGGATAAAGCAGCCCAGAATAATCACCCACAAGCTAATAGCTGCCCATATGTCTCACAATGTCAAAAACATAGGCTAAGAGAATTGAATGGAAAATTATATATCACCCGGTCTGTCTTCTTATTTTATGTGTAAAGATAAGTCCCCATGGCATAAATAACTAGCTGAAGGTTACAGTGCTTCAGATACTAAGAATAAATAAATCCCAGCTATGCCTAGTAACACACACTTCATGTTTCAATGTTTATTTATCATTTTATAAAAAAACTCCTTCCTTATGTTCGTCTTCCCACTGTTGAGCTTTTCACTGAAAGCTAAAATCACTCAAAATTCTCCTTAGAGTAGAATTGCTCACTGTTATTTTGCCTGTAAGGAAGAATTCTATCCCCCAGGGCAGCAGGAGGCATGTTGCTGAGGTCCATGGAAAGGGCATTGGGGCAGCAAGTGAAAAGACTCAGCAATATATAAAAATCCTTTAAAGCAAAGGTCTCCCAGGTGTTTCTCTCACATTCCGATCCCCTCCAGCCCTCATCTCCTTAAGAACAGGTGTGACCTCAGGAACAGAGAATCAGTAGGGATATGTGAAAGGTTATACAGAGTTGAAAAACAGCAGAAAATTTGAAAAATAAGCAAATTGAATAGGCAGCATCTGTTTTCAATATGGGTTTCTACTATTTAAACTTAACCTTCTATCTTTAGCTCTGAAAGGAAAAATGACTAAGACAAAGAAATCTGTGACATAAATAAGCAGAGATTATGAAAAATAGTAATTCCAAAGGTCATAGATATTATGATAAATGAGCTAGTTTAAAATTTATATATGTTATTTCTTAAAATGGTAAAGTCATAGGGGTATAATATATCAGTCTGTCACATAGACCAGTTTCATTTATTCTAATCATTTTGTTCTCAATTTGGGGGGTATTCTCATTAGGAATTATCATGAAAAGTTCATAAACTATTCTTGACAGTGAATAATGAGCAAATTGTCAGATTTAGCCCATGCTGACATTTCTGTTCTCTTTGATGGTTGTTGACCTCATTAGACGCACTTATAAAACAGGACTTAAAACCGAAGAAGGGTTGGAGACTTGACAGCAAACTATTGTATTACCCGCTATTATTCCAGCCTTAAGAAAGTTGATTTTGATGCAGTAACTTTCCCTGAGATATTAAGAAAAAACATGAATTGGTGAAATGTTAATCACAGACTCTAATTTTAACTACCTGTACCAAAGCATTGGCAAGTTTATTAACTTTAAGCAGATCATGTGCAGTGCATACAAAAAAATACTATAGTTGCTTATTACATGGTGTTAGAAATAAATGCAAGGGATGAAAGCCTAATTCTTTTAAAGGATAGTATATTGTACATCTCAAGACTTTTATTTGCTAGCTCGTTTCTAAACGTACTCAAATGCTTTTTTCTTCATTTTTAACAAAGTAGGCAGATATTTTCTTTGGTATTAAAATCATATTACTGGAGTTATCTGGAAAAAGAATCAATAATTTTATAGAGAACTTCTCTGACATACCTGTGTCAATAACTTTCACATGTCCAGGTCAGCCTTCTTGGTTGTTCTGAGGACAATTAAGGTAAACTATATCAAGGTACTGTTTATTCTATATTTTCCTAAGGGAAATCTCTGGTGGTTGGGTTCTGAGAGATCCTCACCTCTTGAATTATGTAGCTTCATAGTATATTTGCTAACTTATCAATATATAACTTTGGACAAAATAAATGGAAACAACGTAAAAGACTGGAGAAGTAGAAGTTAAATATAAAGCGAAATTGGTAGTGTTAAGGGGATCCTGGTTTGGTTCCTGAGTCAGGGAGATCCCCTGGAGATGGAATAGGGTATCCACTCCAGTATTGTTGGGCTTCCCTGATGGCTCAGATGGCATCTGCAAGAATCCACCTGCAATGAGGGAGACCTAGATTTGATCCCTGGGTTGGGAAGATCCCCTGGAAGAGGGCATGGCAACCCACTCCAGTATTCTTGCCGAGAGAATCCCCATGGACAGAGGAGCCTGGTGGGCAACAGTCCATGAGGTCGCAAAGAGTCAGACCCGACTGAACGTCTAAGCACAGCACAGTGGATTGTAGTAAAAATATTAATTATGGAAACATAAAGGATACTCTTCTAATAAAAACAGACCGATAATGTAAATCTTTTGATGTTTCTCTTCTTCTCATCTATGGAGTAAGAAAACTAAGTAGGAAATAAACAGAAGTGCATGTGATGCAGGTATATGCAAGCACATAAACAAGTGTACAAATTAGAGAGACTGTGTCCACAAAGTAAACACTGTTGAATAATTTCAGGTTTTTATTTAGTTGCAATGAATAAGCCAAATCCTAAGATTAATGATTAACTTTCTTCACTATTCAGTCAACATTCAGTTACAAAATAAAGAAAATATGCATGCCTTATGTTTAAATATCAAGAAGGAATCATATAGCTGTTATGCACCAAATTGTGTCCCCTAAAGTTTCTTATGATACAGTTCTAGTCTTTGGTACCTCAGAAGGTGACCTTATTTGAAAATAGGATTGTTGCAGATCTAAACTGAGGTCATATTGGAGCAGCCTTAGTCTGGAACGACTGATACCCTTACAAAAACAGGAAATGTGAAGAAACGGATATACAGGAGAACGCCACATAACATTAAGGCAGGGATTGGGCTGAAGTATCCACAAGCCAAGTAACGACAACTATATCCAGCAAACTACCAGAAGCTAAGAGAATAGCATAGAACAGGTTTTCCTTTACTTCCCTCAGAAGGAATCAACCGTGACAACACTTCAGCAAACAAATATAGTATATCTACATCACTGCTCCCTTACATTAGGATGAATGTCTGACAAGGTGGCATGTTTACAAATATACATGAAGATAATTGTGGCTAGCTGGGGACTACCATGCACTTAGTGATAATAATTAGATGTACACATTTCATCTTGAGCAGAAATAGATAAGAGAAAGAAAGCCACAGATGTACATTGAAGGATAATATTCTTCCCTGGTGAAAGACTTAGAACACCATGACAACAAATAGAACACACTACTTTTGGGGGGACACAGAACTCATGTCCAATTATGTATGCATTATTTAACCATCATTTACTAAAAGGTATGTAATTAAACACTGAGTTATGATAGTCAACAGTTTAAAGGAAAGTGGTAGCATCAGCTGAGCTTTCGTGAAAGTAATAAAAGTTGTCAAAAGAATTCAGACAGTGTTATGGCAAGTCTATTATCTATATTCTCTATCAAATAAGTGTGTTATTTTTGTACGTAATTTTCATTCTTCCAGTTAAAAATACCTGACCCTATTCTCTACTATCTATAAATCATTTTGAGTTCTAGGTTACTTGGAAGTTGGAAGTCAATTAACATAGGTCAGCAGCACTGAAATAGTGCTGGGGGAAAGAAAGAGGGGAGAGAGAAATAGTTCAGGCTTATATGAAAATGATGAATATAGGTGAAGGTTTTCCAGGGTGAAATCTAAGAGAAGCAAACAGCCAAAACCAAACATTGCAATATAAGAATAATCATGACTAAGTGACATCATGCATTCTTTCAATACATATTTGTTGAATATGTATCGGGCATTAACCTGACATTATGGGATATAAAGATACAGAACAAAGCATTATTTACTTAGTGGAAAAGGCAGAAAACAAGTTAGGAGTCAAATGCATATGGTGACTTCATGTAGCTACACACACCTTAAAGAAAATCAAGGGATTATGGCTGTTTTAGTTGAGGTCACAAGGAAGATCCTTTTGAAGAGATTTTTAAACTGAGGCTTAAAGGAAGGTAACGGGTGATCTGAAGTCAGGGGAGGAGCACTCCTGACCGAGAAAGAAAGAACAACAGTAAAACACCTCAGGTTGCACAAGAGGAGTCTGTTTTGCTGGGATTGCTGTATTTGAAACTGAACTGCTTTTCCTGAATTAAGGGCATGTATACGCAAGTATGAAAAATATAATATTCTCTTATAACATAAAAAAATATAGTTTGTATGTGTTGGGCAGTAGATCATACACATTTAATTAGCTCCCCTCTTTGTCCTAGAACACCTAGCATATTCTATATCATGTAGGTTCATATGGATACTTGTTTTAATTATAATTAATGAAAATCTACCTTGGATTTAATGAATATAACTCAACAAGGCATATATAACATACCCTTTAGATGTTATGCAGATCATTCTTTCTAGAGTTATAGCTTACAAGCAAATTGTGCTTGTGATTTACCATACACCAGGGTTTCCCAGGTGGCTCAGTGGGAAAGATTCTACTCACAATATAGGAGCCACAGGAGACGCGGATTTGATCCCTGGGTCAGGAAGATCCCTGGAGAAGAAAATGGCAACCAGCTCCAGTATTATTGCCTGGAAAATCCCATGGACAGAGGAGCCTGGTGAGCTACAGTCCATGGGGTCACAAAGGGTTGGACATGACTGAAGAAATTTGAGCACACATTTATACTTTAGATATATTATTTTTATGCTGCATAGGAGGAAACTTAGCAGACAGAGGTTATGAAAATTATCCAAGGGCATAAAACTGGTAAGTGGGGGAGGCACAGCTTAAACCCAGGAGTTCTGACTTCAGAGTCCATATATGTAATACTCCTTTTTGCTGCACTGCCTGAAGTTTTTGTTTACTTTATTTCATATTTAACAAAATACATAAAAACTTATAAAGAAGATTTACCTTACATACTATGTTGTATTTTAAGAATATTCCTCTATAGCAAGAACAAAAATAAAATGTGAACAGTCATCTGTTTTCAATCAGCTCATGTTCCCATCTCCCAATCCAAATGGAGTAATTCTTTTTTTTTGTCCAAATGGAGTAATTCTTTTTATGTCATTTCATAAATATTATTTTTTAAAAGTATTTATTTTAATTGAAGGATAATACTTTACAAAATTGTGATGGCTTTTGCCATACATCTACATGAATCGGCCATAGGTTTACATGTGTCCCCCTGATCTTGAAGCCCCCTCCCACTTGCCTCCCCACCTCATCCCTCCAGGTTCTCACAGAGCATTGGTCCTGTGTGTCCTGCTTCATGCATCAAACTCACACTGGTTCTCCATTTGACATGTGGTAATAAACATGTTTCAATTTTATTCTCTCAAAGCATCCCACCCTTTCCTTCTCCCACTGAGTCCAAAAGTATGTTCTTTACATCTGTGTCTCCTTTTCTATATGTGGGATTGTCGGTACCACCCTTCTAGATTCCATATATAGGAGTAATTCTCACATTGCACAAGCTTAAATGGAGGCAAGTTTTGTCAGATAATCAGGCTATAAATACGTTTCACATGCAAAGAAGACATGAATTGGCTTATGATCCTTTGGAGAAAATAATGAAGGAAAACCATTCTAAGCAGGCAATGTAAGGTTTAGAAAAGGGATTTTAGTAGACACTGCTAGAAATGAGGAACATGGCAATAGCATCTGGGTATGTTTTCATCATTCACTTCACTTACCTGTATTACACAGCATAAATCTGATTCACTTTTCAAGCCCAAAATCCCTGTATGTATTCTATAATCCTTCCCTTATGACATTAATTACATAGAAAAGAGACTTATGTGGGGATAGTAACTTCATGAATTCCTTAGATACTTATAAAACTTTTAAACTGAGCAAGACTTGAAGAAAGACACTGAGAAGGATACTATGCCTTAAAAAGCTTAGATGACTGCTGAAAAGTCATACAAAGGACTGTAATAGAAGACAGAAATGAGTTCTGCATTGTAGACTTTGCATTATGTAGACTATGCCAAATAAAGCTTAACATTATTGCAAACATAGATGTCCTTTACAATATTTTTTCACTGAACATTAGAATATCATATTTTACAGTAATTTTTATGATCCCATTATTGAAGGAGGAAGTTGTTACTTTAAATACATCCAAAATAACTGAGTAGAAAGCTTACCCATACTGTACATCTACCTATGTGCACATACACACACAAACACACACACTTGCCTCTACACACACTATATAAATATCTTATCTTCATGGTAACATTTCTGTTTTTTCACTATTTTTCTTTATGAAACTAAGACTACATGAAGTCTAAATACCCCAAGGCTGTGGCTCATTCTTTTTTGAAATTTTATTAACTGCTTTGCATTTTCTACTCCTAACTACAATTTTTTATTATTATTCTGCCTACATCTTTAAATAAAATTTGAAGACTTATCTACTTTTAGTTTACAGGAAAGAAAATAGAACTTTATTGAATTTTATTGTTGGCACTAGGAAAAGTCAACAAGGTGAATTGATTGCACCTTTGAGAAGCTAAGGCTTTATTGGTGTTATTATAAGATTCTCTAAATTTAAATGGCTTTATCATTGGTGATAAGTTTTTATGTGGAAAAGCTGAATGCTACAGGGTCTTAGTTATGTCTGCTCAGAACTATATTGCTTAGTTTGTTCAAAATATAACAGTATATAGCCAAATTACTGCAGCATAAATAGGAGCATAAGTTTAAAATCCTAAATGAAATATAAACCATGAATTTTAAAATTCTGATTATAATTTGACCACATTTACTAGGAGTGAATCCTGGAGAAGGAAATGGCAACCCATTGCAGTATTCTTGCCTGGAAAATCCCATGAATGGAGAAGCCTGGCAGGCTACAGTCCATGGAGTTGCAAAGAGTCGGACACAACTGAAGCAACTTCACTTCATTAGAATGAATAGAAATACTTGAAATATTACAAATAAACATTTATGTCCACATACAATAGAAAGATAGTCAAAAATATTTAATATTATAAAAGCCTAAGCCTCTTTAATTTAAGCAATTTCTACTTCAAGCTATTTTTTGATGCGTCAACCTAAGCTTCAGAAGGTTTTTCCCGACGTGAATGACTTTGCGTTGGCACATACTCTTTGAATAGAGATTTATGCTAGACTCATTCTAACAACATTCTGCTACTTACAGAGAAAAGCAGCCATTATAATACATTTAATTGCATTAGTGCTGAGAAGGAAAAAAAAAAAGGTCACTGAAAGAAGTCATGTTTGAAATTTACTTTTTATAGCCATTGCCATTTTATAAGCTTTCTGTCTGCAGACTTGTAAACATGGATGCAGATGTCTCAGATTCTGGTTTTCTTTCCGCTACTAACTCATACAGCTGTCCTAGGTATGGGATACACTCTTTGAAATACAAAATATAATTAATTACACATGGATCTATCTCAGTGGCTCAGGGGGTAAAGAACCTGCCTGCAATGCAGAAGACACAATGGGCATGGGTTGGCTTAGGAAGATCCCCTCCCTGGAGGAGGAAATGGCAACCCACTCCAGTATTCTTGCCTGAAAAAATCCCATGGACCAAGGAACCTGGATAGCTATAGTCTGTGGGGGTCTCAAAAAGTCAGACACAACTAAGTGACTAAGAATGCAAGCATTATGACAAAAAAAACAATATTTTATAAACACTTTAACACACGAGTGGATCAGAATTCTGGAATATTACCAAGGTAAAGGTATTATTTTTCCTTTAGCTATGGGTCAGCTGATTAGAAAAACAAAGCTGAGTATAATGAACATTTACAGAAATGTTTCTCTAAAGTGTCTGTACTGGAAACACATGCATAAATACATCATTCCCTTTTGGAAAATGTAACTTTTGGGTCAATTACCATGATATTCTTCAAGTTCTCTGTGGATCCCAACATGTACCTGTATACAGACTCTCTCCAGACCACACAGCACAACTGTGTTACTGCAGTTCATCAGCTGCGGCATAATCAGCATTGCTTTATAGAACAAAGACAGCCAGGAAAACTTGCATGTTGCTTAGGTAATGAAAAAAGAAACAATGCAAGACCTGACTCTTTCATTACCACAGGTCAGACACACATCCTATAAATAACAAAGGGAATTAAACAAGGCTAGGCTAGATTCCTGTAGTACAGGAAGAAGGAAAAAATTAACATTTGATTCATACAGTTGTTGTTGTTATATCATCGTTATTATTATTTTTTAGACTCTGACTTAAATATTTCTCCAAGAGTGAGACTTCAGTTGGAAAAGCAACATAAGGGAATATTAGGAAAGGGAATATTGAAGATAATCTAATATCATGATTAATTGATCTAACAAAAAATAAAAAAGAGGAAGACTTCTTTTCTAATATTTTGTCATCACTTAGCTCTCTTCTTTTACCATATCTGTTGATTATTTACCTTCCCAAAGTGTGCAAAGCCAAAAACGCAAAAGAAAAAAAACAGTCCCATCCTAAATGGAAGCTGTTTCTCTATTTACACAAAGAACCATACATATCCCACTTTGTGCTTTATAGTCACCAAGCAGGAAAAGTGTAGATGGCTGTTACCTCCAATATAGTCATGTTATCAGTCAGACACACTATGGTGAACATAAAATTGAAATGAGGTAACAATAGTGAATCCTCTGCTGGTGTGCAGGTGTATAGCTAGTGATCACACAAACCCAAAAGAAATCAGAATTCATTTTCTAGACTTCTAATCTTCTTTTTCCTAAATTTTCTGCTCTCTTTATATTCTCATTGCCAAAAGTCATTGTTAGTTACAAATTCACGTTAAAGACTGAATTGTTGCCAGGGGAGTTTGTAATTTCCTCAGTTCTGTCTCACTGCAGCAAAAATTTGAAGCAAAGGATGGGCCAATGTTACGGCTCAGTTTTATTTGGAAAGCAAATGAAAATATATCTTTGAGGCATGAGGACGGGCCGACCCAAAAACAGCAAAGAGAAAAGAAGCCCCCGGTTCAATATTGGCTACTCTTTTTATGTTTTCTTCTCTCTCTTCGAGCCTGTTCTATGTAAAGCCAGCTAACCTCTTTCACCTGAGGTTTTCACTCTGGTCCTCAGACTTTCCTTTGTTCTATTTTCATGGACTTTTCCCTTCTTTGTCTTTTAGCCACCACCATTCTGGACTCCTTTTTCCTCTTCTAACTACCTGACATTATCATAGATTTTTAAAATAAAAATTATAAAAATAATAAATATTCAAGAAATTGGTAAATTTGCTCCAGGGACACTACTTTTATACTGGCAATACAGGGTGAGGTGCAAAAATGAGCGGAGGGTAATAACAGAAACTATGCCATCTACTCTAGTGAATCTCTGCATTTTAATGCCTTAACAAAATAGAAGTTATTTCTTCCTCTTATCAAAGTCCAATGTGGCTATTTCTGGTCAAGGGGAAGTTGAGAAGAGAGACACTGCTACAAAAAATTCAGGGAGCCAGCTGAAAGAGCGTTAGGAATCAACATCCAATTTATGAAGGAGAGGAACTCTGGATCATCTGTGTGGGAAGTGTCTCAAGCAATACCTGAAGGCTGCAGAGAATACTTCTACCAAAATTTCATTGGCTGTAAACCCACAATAGGACCTCCCCTAACTGCAAGGGATTCTGGGAGATATAATCTAGCTATGCTCTCAAGAAAGAGAGAAGATGGGTTTTAGGAGGAATAAGTAGTCACATCTTCCACAGTCTGTCCTCTTGGTCAATAAGGATTCATTTTCAGCCTTATGCAAACTCACATACTATATTCTCCCCCTAGCTCAAAGGAGAAAACCAATGTTCATATGAGGGATTACTTGTATCTCAAAGTTCACTACCTCTGTTGGAACATATTACTCAGGTTTAATAAGATTGTGTCCTCCTCAGGGGATGGGTTCTTCCTTCTCTTGCAAAGTTATAAAGCCATAGGGTTGTTTCAGAATTAAAAGATAATTAAATGGGGCTTAAAAAAAAAACAAAAAACAAAAAAATACCTTTGTAATATTCTTCTTAACAAACTTAGTAGACTTCTAATTCATTTTGCTACTAGTCAGTAAACACACAAAAACCCTTTCCCAGTCATTATTTTTAAGTCTGGGTGTTTTTTTCTTGTCATCACGCCTCTGAAATAATTAGATGAGGAGGAGTTTCCCCTACCATAATTTCAGTAGGAAGATCAAAACTCTTTAACAAAAAAACCTTAGTGAATCCTTGTCATGCAAATCCTTTGTCTAGTATTATCTCTTACTATTTATGATATAGAAGTCTTTGCCTTTCTCAAACAGATGTGGCACCAAATTTCTCGCTGCTATTTCTTTCTACCTCTACTCTGAGATTAGTCAATTCTTCCCTTTTCTTTTTCTTTAACCCCTTCCTCAGACATCAAATAAAAGTTAGCAAAGGTGTAACCTCTCCACTTTTTCCAACCACTTCTTTAAGACATGGTCTGCCTTCTGAGTTACTGCAGATAGTAATCGTTTTCTTGAATATTTGGCCACTGCATAATACAGGTCTTCAATTTTTAAACCAGTAGTTGCCAACTATCTAATCATCTGCACCGTGACTGCAATGCCAAGGGCAGCAGTAAGCTTCTACTACCAATCTTTGAATTAATGATCTTAAAGCTATCTGAAATTAAATGCCAACAGTTTAAAGGCATAATAGACTAAAAAACTATCTCATAGATATATAAAATTTCAATGCTTGTGTAACTGGTATGCTGCTGCTGCTGCTGCTAAGTCACTTCAGTCGTGTGCGACTCCATGCGACCCCATAGACAGCAGCCCACCAGGCTCCGCCATTCCTGGGATTCTCCAGGCAAGAACACTGGAGTGGGTTGCCATTTCCTTCTCCAATGCATGAAAGTGAAAAGTGAAAGTGAAGTCTCTCAGTCATGTCCAACTCTTAGCAACCCCACGGACTACAGCCTATCAGGCTCCTCCATCCATGGGATTTTCCAGGCAAGAGTACTGGAGTGGGGTGCCATTGCCTTCTCTGGTGTAACTGGTATAGATGCGCTAATTTTTCTTCATGCAATGAATAATTTACTCCAGCAATTTCTATCTTGTAGCTCTGAATCCTCTAGGTAGGAGTCTCTTTATTCAAATTATCCAGGTAGCAGAAAAAGGAAAAGAGCACAAAGAAGCCACAGATAATTCTTGAAAACCATGAGGATGAGTACCACTCATCACTTCTGGTTGTAATTCCTTTGCAAAAAAGCTTGTTATAACCCCACATATGGGGTGAGCGGGTGATGGGCTAGATAATAAAGTGCTTGACTGGGTCTTTGCTATAGAAAAGGATATCATTGTAGGGAACGAATACTGTCTCCATTTGTTATGACCTGAATTCTGTCTCAAAACTCATATATTGGCTCTTAACTCCAAGTACCCCATAAGGTGACTGCAGTTGGAGATAGGGTCTTTAAAGAGACAGCTGAGGTAAAAGGAGGTCAATAGGGCAGTCCTTAATCCAGTTCAACTGGTGTCCTTATAAAAAGAGGAGACTTGGACACAGACATAGACACATGTGAAAGATGATATGAAGACACAGGGAGAAAACAGTCATCTGCATCAAGCCAAGGAGAGCAGCCAAGAACAGATTCTTCCCTTAGAGTCTCAGAAAGTACCAACCCCACTGAAACCTTGATCTCAGATATCTAACCTGTAGAACTGTGAGAAAATAAATTTATTGTTTGCCATCCAGTCTGTAGTAGTCAATACTTTGCTATGACAACTCTAGCCAGCTAATACACCATTGAATACAGACTCAACACACTTCAATTACAATGAAAACAAAGTCATATCCCTATATTAAAGGAAAAAAGGAAATTTTGGAAATATCTCAAATAAGCATATTTCAAAATAGATATAATGATACCATAGTTCTTTTAGGATAAATATATCTATATAATGCTACATATATGCATATATATACTATTCTCATATTCCAAGTTTATAAAGATTCAATTTTGAATAGTAAAGCATGATATATTAAAACCATATCCTGGCCAGAAAGATTACATGAACTCCTCAAATAACCACCACCTGAATGAAAGCTCTAATCATATGCAATAGCTTGAAGAAGCCTACACCATGAAGACAATGATACCCCAGTCCCTCTGACAGTTTGTCTCTCTCTGCATAGGTTAGCCTCTGCTTGTCTGAAAATCCTGTATTGATCCCACATAAGCTGTTGTTTTGCAATGAGATGGCAATTCTCAAGATTTCTACCAGTCATGATCTAGCTAGAAAAAAAGAATTCTCTTTAAAAATGTTGAATACAGGGAACAAATTGCTGCTTTAAATAGTGAAAAATCTGAAAACTGAAAAATCTGAAACTACAAATGGATTCTGAGATCATACAGAACTAAAAAAACAGCAAGAGGCTTATGATCTTTGTCTTTTTCACAAGAGGAAACAGGGGAAATGGTATTCCTGCATTCATGAGTCTTGGTTCATAGAAAACAGCAAAAGCCCTGTCTTTGTGGTGATTGTGGAAATTGAAGACATACTGCTGCCATACTGCTGAAAACTGCTGCCAAGAGAACTTACCTAATATAGAAAAGAGACATGGAGGTACTTTGACTTCCACTATCTGGCTGGTACTTCCCAGTAAGAATCTGGTTGATACTGGAGTCTGGAATATAAAATAAAGCATTAATTACTCCCTTTATTCATCCAAGCTCCTGCCAAGATACAAAGCAGGCCCAGGAGAGGGGAGGGAAAGTCTGACAATAGAATATTCCTTCTCTTTTATTCATCGGCATCCATTTTCACATCTTACCCATATTTAACAACATGGTTTCACCTGACATGAGCTAGCTATCTGTCCTATAAAAGATGCTTTCCTTTTCTCTCTTCCTTCCCTCCCTTTTTTTCTTTCAGTGAGAGCCACAAAGCTCCATTAGTCCTTGCAACAAACCCAAGTTCAAGATCTCCATGTAACAGGCAGCCCTCCCTATGAGGTCCAGATGTGGCTCCTTTTCTTTTCATAATCTCTGAATTTATAAATTCATCATTTACAAGTTAGTTACTTCCAACACTCCTCATCCAAATTGATGGAGTAAAAGGGTGAAAATACCCCCAAACCGGTGTATGTGTGTGTGTATACACATACACTCTATAGTCTTTATTTTTCCAACCACTCATGAAACCATCGTCAATACTAGTTATTCTTGGTAATAGATATCAATCACCCAAGCTAGCAAAGTGAGCCCTTTCTCTATAATTTTTTTGAATGACACATAAGTGCCCTGGATAGATTTTCTATCCATTTCAACTTCCAGTTTATTAGGACCATTGTGGGAAAGATGGGGAACCAACAAATCTCAAACAGCACAGTCCATATTTGACTGGATTACTAGATACAAAGAGGGCGAGACAGAACCGGGGGGACCACTGATATTTCTACCACTTGGTCCCTTGACTTACATATTCTGCTTTTCAGATAACAGCATCATATATGGATCACTGGTTCACGCACATATTACACCTTGAAATCATGGGGTGCTTTCTGCCTTACAGCACCATAACTGAGGGTTTTGGTGGCCACTCCACCATTATTTTAGGCCATCAGCTTCTCAAAAGAAGAATGGCTATCTGCAGGAAAAGACATGGCTTCCTATAGGCATGCATTCTGTGATTCTCCTTTGGAACTGTTCAAAGACCCCATATAGCATTCTTATCAGTGACAGTTTGAGCAATGCTATGTTTGCAATCCCATGAGGACAAAAATGGCACATTATCTTGTAGTGTAACTACTGTAGAGCATTCTTTAATGAAAGACCTCAGGAAAACTTGTTGGTTTGCTAACAGCTTACTAAGATTCATAATATGCTATACAATAAATGGGTTAGAGCAGCATACTAGAATATAGTAAACGTGGCTCCAAAATACATACACACCACCCCCCCCCCAAAAAAAAAACTCATAAAGAATTGAAATTCTTTCTGAGTGGTATGAGGCACAAGATAAAGCATCTCAGCTTCTGTTTAGAAAGAATATTCAATGTTCTCCACCTTTAAAATCCTAACACCTTCACTGCAGTAACTTTCGTAGATATTTGTCATGATTTTTCTCTGCATTTCAGTGCTAATACATGTATCTTTCTTAGGCTTCTATGGTACCTGATACCTCCTGCTCACCAGATTCTACTATGTGAGTGTCATGATGTCATTAATATAGTAGGCTAATGCGATTTAACATGGGACATCTAAATAAGGCCCTTGAAGACTATGTAAGACACAGCAGCAAACCTGAGCTAGTATTGGGGAACTAGAATTAAGTTGGACATCTTTCCCTGCCACAGCCTGTGATATTTTTGTTGTCTATCATGAAAAGAACGACTTTGCCAGAACCAGTAGTTTCCAGGTGCCAGAGACTTTGCCGATTTACTTCAACAAAAATGTGAGATCACTGAACTCAACTGTGGTTAGTCACTTGAGTGTGCTCTGTCATGTCTGACTCTCTGTGACGCAATGGACTGTAACCCACCAGGCTCTTCTATCCATGGAATTTTCCAGGCAAGAATACTGCAGTGGGTTGCCATTTCCTCTCCCAGGGGATCTTCTCAATCCAGGGATCAAATGCGACCTAGGGGTCAAACCCAGGTCTCCTGCATTGGCAGGTGGATTCTTTACCACTGTGCCACCTGGGAAGCCCTGATTACAGTCCCTACCTGACTGCAAGATCTATTTGGTTTTATATTAAACAGATGATAGAAAAGGGTGTATTAGAAGAATCAGTTATTTACCTCTCAAGTCTTTAAAGGCATTTGAAAATGACAGTACCGGGGGTTTCAACTTGATTCTTTCTACAAACATCTCCAAAATATGTGAGTGTATCCATTTCCTAGTACCCAGTCACCTGTTAAATGTGCAGTTCTCTTTGGGGCAGCTTAGATAAATCATGCAAGAATTGTGCTTCCCCCCCCCCGCCCCCTGCTAAAAACAGCGGTTCTCAAACTATAGAAGGAATCAGGGTCACCTGAGAGTTTTTAAAAGAACGGATTTCTACCTGAGTTTCTGTGATACGCCTTCAAAGAATTTGCATTCCTAACAAGTGCCTAGGTGATGCGGATGTTGCTGAACAAGGGACTACAGCTTTATTACTACCTATCAACAAATCCTAACTGGGTTTTAGTCAGTGGAGTTCTGGGTATATGAATGACTTTAAATCTGAAAACTGAGGGAAAATTCCTGGCTTTCAACATGAAGTTTCCAGAAAGAGAATATATTAAATGTGTTCTTCATTATCAGGACTTTAGCTTTTTCAGTTACAGATAAAATATACTTCAGTACAGTTTAGTTCAGTTCAGTCTCTCAGTCATGTCCGACTCTTTGCGACCCCATGGACCATAGCACGCCAGGCGTCCCTGTCCATCACCAATTCCCTGAGTTTACTCAAACTCATGTCCATCGAGTTGGTGATGCCATCCAACTATCTCATCCTCTGTCATCCCCTTCACGTCCTGCCCTCAATCTTTCCCAGCATCAGGGTCTTTTCCAGTGAGTCAGCTCTTCACATCAGGTGGCCAAAGTATTGGAGTTTCAGCTTCAACATCAGTCCTTCCAATGAACACCCAGGACTGATCTTTAGGATGGACTGGTTGGATCTCCTTGCAGTCCAAGGGACTCTCAAGAGTCCTCTCCGACATCACAGTTCAAAAGCATCAATTCTTCAGTGCTCAGCTTTATAGTCCAACTCTCACATCCATACATGATTACTGAAAAAACCATAGCCTTGACTAGACAGACCTTTGTTGGCAAAGTAACATCTCTGCTTTTTAATATGCTGTCTAGGTTGGTCATAACTTTCCTTCCAAGAAGCAAGCATCTCTTCACTTCAGTACACTGTCCATCTATTTTATTCCTGAGGACCTATTGTTCAGTTGGCCACATTCATAATTCAAAGCAGAATGCTGATGGCTTCATGAATAGTGTACCAAGTTGATATATCTATGAAAGAGAGGCTTTGATTCTGAGCAAATTGTTTCTGTATATCCATAACCATTAGTCGCTCAGTCATGTCTGACTCTTTGTTACCCCATGGACTGTAGCCCACCAGGCTCCTCTGTCCATGGAATTCTACAGGCAAGAATACTGGAGTGGGTTGCCATTTCCTTCTCCAGAGGCTCTTCCCAATCCAGGGATCAAACCTAGGTCTCTCTCACTGCAAGCAGATTCTTAACTGTCTGAGCCACCAGTGATCCTGTCTGTCTATAAAAATGGCATTAAATAAAATAAGCTTCTATAGCAAACATGCATCCTTTCACAATGTTAACAAAGCAAAGAAGACTCACACTCTCTTCATTTGTTCTTACTACAAAGGTATCAATTTAACACTTAAATTCATCAAAATGCTCTAGAATTTATATTTAAATTAAGCATTGAGATGAAAATATATACTGTCTTTTATAAAGACCCCAAGATATCTTAAGGCTCTCCATAGTGCAATTATATTATTAAGCTTGTATTGATTATTATAGAATATGCTAAGTTTTTTAAGTTGATATTAATTTTAAAAAATTATGAATTTGATTATTAATTTTACAACATAAAAGTTAATTATATAAAAACCATTTCATTAATTTATGAAGATTAATTTAAGCTTCTAAATTGAAATTTAAATAAAGTATTATAAATAAAAAAGAAATATATCTCTTAAAATGAACAGAATGAATATATATTAACTGGTCATAAACTGAGCTGAGACATGATATTTGCTTTTACAGGATAATCCTATGTAAATACATTTGAAATTTCTAAAGAGTTTTTTAATATCTGGAGTAGTAAGCATTTTCAGAATTTTCCAGAAGAAACTGCAGTTTATCATGGTTTTACGATGCTGTTAAGAAACTAGTTATTCTATAGAAAGTTTTATGTATATATTCACTGTCAGTACAGGGATTTTTGTAATTCTTTTTGTGGTTCAAGGTGATGTAAGTTCAGAATGAACTGCTAAATAAACTTAAAAAGAAACCTTAAAAATCTACTAAGAAAGATTGTCTTCCTCTACCTATCTTAGAGATAAACCTTCAAACACTGAAAAGGCATAATGCCCTAGGGGCTATTTGACGGATAAAGTAGAGCAGCTGCCAAGTGGGGGGATTATCACTTCAAACTAAGGTCTTGGAAAAACAAAGCTTTCAAATGCACAAGTCTATTCTTAGAAGACCACAGTCCTGAACGGTTCACACAATAGAAAATAAAGATAAAACTGAAGGTTACAAATACAAATCTAGTGAAATTCATTTTGGTAAATAAATGAAATGAAGCACATTAGCTCTCTAAATTTCATTTGCTGTTCTGCAATCATTCCTGTATCAGATGGCACTAAACCTAGGTAACCTAATGTTTCCAAAAAGCCAGCTACTCATTACAGGCAGCACTTTAAAACACAAAACTCATAATAGCCTAAAGCTCAAAATGTGAAAACTTGACTTTCCAATTACCTCCATTTCCTCCAACACTTAAATCAAATTTTGAAGACAATTCGAGTGTCTGGAACTAGTATGCATACATATATATATGATTTTTTTCCCTAATTTCTAGTGGTTTATATAATCACTGGTTTCTTTCTACTGTTGCTACAATTTGGATAGCAGTATTGATCTGGTTTTCATTAGGTATATAGAAGATTCATGAAACTCTGTTGGAGATTCTAATTTTATTGCCTGCACCATTTCTTCTGTTATAACATTTCCTGTTGTTATAATAAACATTTAGGAACTAACCCACTCGATCCTTATTCTTCTACTGAAGGCCTTAAAAATGATTGCTCACGTTATCATACTAGTGACTTAACAAGGGAGCATATGGGCTATTTGGGTTCTTATCTGGATTTTCTTATCTCTAGTTGGGAATTCTGTCTGGAGTTGAAGCTATTTATGCCTGGCATCTGCCTGTAGCCACATTTATAGGTATGGAGAAGGTGGCTCCCCGAGACAGGACAACAGACAGCAGTAAGCATTCAGATGAACAAAGAAACTCCATGGTGGTGTTTGAATCCATGATTCCAGTTATCCCTCAGGCCCAAGAAAACAGTCTTTCTGAAGTTCCACCTGTGCTAGTTTGAGTTTTACTTTACCTTCCACCAAAATGGCAACCAGAAAGATACAACAGTTGTTTTTATCTTGTATTAGATTCTATTTCTGCCGTTACAAAGTAACACAAAAGCAGCAGCTTAACACAAATCAATTCTCTTACAGCTCTAAGTCAAAAGTTAGCAATTTGGTCTCAAGGAGCTAAAAAAAAAAAAAAAAAAAAATCGGCAACCCTGCATTCCTTTCTGAAGCCTTTAGGGGAGATTTGTTTTCTTGCTTTTCCAATCTCTAGAGGCTGCTCACATTCCTCTATCAGATGGTGCCCTATTTCATCCTCAAAGCCACTCTTGGTTGACTCTCACACTGCATCACTCTCTTGCCTTCCTTTCCCATACCTAAGGACCCTTGTGATTATGTGGTGTGGCCCAGATAACCCAGGATAATCTCTTCATCTCAGGCTTACCTGATTATCAACCTTAACTTCATCTGCTGCCTTAATTCCCCATTGCATGTACTACAGGTTCCAAAGATTAGGACACTAAACTCTTGCAGATCATTATCCTGCTTACTACAAGCAGGTAACCTCAAAGCAATAGTGAGAAAGTAATATTAAAAAAGTGATAAGCTTAGTTTTCTTTACTATTAATACTCTATGAAAATCAAAAAATTATAATTCTTATAAATAATTATGTAAATTCACATTAACTACTAATTTTATAAAATAAAAAGCTTAGGTACTATTTTTCCCCCTGTATCCCTATGCATTTTTACAAGTGATGTTTTCTTTCCTTATATAATATTGAAAGTAGTGTAAACTGTTGATTTAAAATGACAGGCATGGAAGAAATGCTAGAGATTTTCTTGTCATTCATGCAATGCTTGATTCCCTTCTAAGACATCCCTCCATACTATTATATATATAGGAATACTTCCAGTGACAGAGAATTCAGTGAGTTTAATGGATAGCCAAACCTGCAGGTATCTAAGAATGCCCTCACGGCTCAGGTTCTGTGGCTTTTCATGGTTTGTGATCTTGACTGATAAAGGAAGAAAGGAACTTCTGCACCTTCTATGGTTGTATTCAATTTCCCTCAGGCCCATGGAGCCAGTGAAAAACATGGGCTCTCTGAGGCTGTGGGATCACGAGGTCTAGTTCCTTAAATCTTGGCTGGGGTTCCAGAGCAGACTGCACAGCAGTTCAAGGGTGGGCGTCCTCTTCCTGGAGTACAAGCATCTTGAATCACTGACTATGTCTCACAGTCAAGTGCAGGCTCTCTCTTACCCTATTGTACTATGTGAAACATACTTTACAAATGTGGATTTAAAGGGAAAAGAAGGCCAAGTTTGTATTTCTTCTAGTGATTAATTTTGCTTCAGAGTTAGAAATTTCAGCTAATAAAGAAAATACCTGCTCTCCTTCAGAGTGATAATTGTAGTCAACATGTAAGATCTAAAGAGTTATCACAGAATCTTTCATTCTATTATTTCATTACATAATCTTTCATGATATTATTTCCTGGTGGTTCAACTGGTAAAGAATAGGCCTGCAATGCAGATTTTTGGTTCAATTCCTGGGTTGGAAAGATCCCATGGAGAAGAGAATGGCAACCCACTCTAGGATTCTTGCCTTGAGAATTCCAGGGACAGAGGAGCCTGGTGGGCCACAGTCCATGGGGTTACAGAGTTGAACACGACTGAGAAACTTTCACTTTTCTTTATATCATGTCAGTAGGAAGGACATAAAGAGGTTTTTGTTATATTTAAAATGATATATTCCATCATTGGAAGTAAAGTTATGACCAACCTAGACAGCATATTATAAAGTAGAGACATTACTTTGTCAACAAAGGTCCGTCTAGTCAAGGCTATGGTTTTTCCAGTAGTCATGTATGGATGTGAGAGTTGAACTGTGAAGAAAGCTGAGTGCCAAAGAATTGATGCTTTTGAACTGTGGTGTTGGATAAGACTCTTGAGAGTCCCCTGGAATGCAAGGAGATCCAACCAGTCCATACTAAAGGAGATCAGTCTTGGGTGTTCATTGGAAGGACTGATATTGACGGTGAAACTCCAATACTTTGGTCACCTGATGCAAAGAGCTGACTCATTGGAAAAGACCCTGATGCTGGGAAAGATTGAGGGCAGGAGAAGGGGACGACAGGTTGGATGGCATCATCGACTTGGTGGACATGGGTTTGGGTGGACTCTGGGAGTTGGTGATGGACAGGGAGGCCTGGCATGCTGCAGTTCATGGGGTTGCAAAGAGTCGGACATGACTGAGCAACTGAACTGAACTGATTCCATTTATCTTGTAAGTCCAACAGTGCCTAGATTCTGCAATATTTGTTAATGTATTTCTATCTCATCAGGAATCCTGAAGTCTATAAAAAACATATGCAGTGAAATAGGAACAACTGCTTTTAATATGCTACAATATAAAAAATATCATCATCACCATTTTAGACAATATTTTTATTGGGGCTTTACCATAGCCCCAGTGAAACAAAAATAGCCAATTCTGATACCAATATTTGAAAGATGATCCCAAGGAATATCTATTTGTTTCATGTCTTTATTTTTGCACATGAATACACACACCACAGTAACACTTATCCCATTTTCTTGGATTAGAAGAATATTGTTAAAATGTATACACTACCCAAAGCAGTCCATAGGTTTAATGCAATCCCTATACCCATGATATTTTTTAATAGAATAATCCTAAAACACATATGGAACTACAAAGGATCTCAAATTGCCAAAGCAATTCTGAGAAAAAGGAACAAAACTGCAAGTATCCTGACTTCTACAAAGCTACAGTAATCAAAACAATATGGTTTTGGCACAAAAACAGACACATAAGTCAATGAAATAGAGCCCAGAAATAAACCTATGCACTTATGGTCAATTAGTCTATGAAAAAGGAGGTAAGAATACACATGGAGAAAAGACAATCTCTTCAATAAGTGATGCTGAGAACTGGACAACTGCATGTAAAAGAATGCAATTAGAACATTTTCTCACACATTACACAAAAATAAACATAAAGGCATTAAAGACTTAAGTGTAGACCTGAAATTATAAAACTCCTGGAGGAAGATATAGATCACTCTAACATAAATCATAGCAATATTTGTTTTGGATTGTCTCCTCAGGCAAAAGCAATATTAACAAGTGTAATCTAATCAAACTTAAAAGCTTTAGCATAGCAAAGGAAATCATAGACAACATGAAAAGAAAATGTAACGAATGGGAGGAAATATATGCAAATGATATGACCAATAAGGGTCATTTTTAAATGAATTCATCTCTATTGCATATTTCTTTGTAAAAAAAAAATAAATAATAGTTTTTCTTAGTTACTATAACAGTCTTGAACCTAAATACTAAATGTTTCCAACTACTAAGCTGCTGCTGCTAAGTCGCTTCAGTCGTGTCCGACTCTGTGCGACTCCATAGACGGCAGCCCATCAGGCTCCCCCGTCCCTGGGATTCTCCAGGCAAGTACACTGGAGTGGGTTGCCATTTCCTTCTCCAACTTACTAGCAAAACATAACTGATTCTAAAATTATAAATGACTTTACTCTGGGGTATTAGCTTAAAAAAAAATGAACAGAAATCTTTAAAAAATACCTAGCAAAGAGAGAAAACTGGCTACTTACATTGCACTAATCTGAAAAGTAGTTTTTTTTTTCCCCCCAATAATAGTACATGGAATATACAATAATAGTACATGGAATAGTAAATAGAACCTGTACACAGCTTTCAGGAAATGAAACCAAAAATGGAAAGGTCAAAGAGGTCATCCCACCAGGATGACCATATCAAAATGAGGATGATAAAACAGGGCATGAGGGATGTGTTGCACAAACTTGCTCCTTTATGTGTACCATCCAAGATCTATCAACAGGTCATATTAACTCAATATCAAAACCCCCAAAATGCCCAATTAAATGTGGACAGAAGAACTGAACATTTCCCCAAAGATATACAGATGGCCAATAGGCACATGAAAAATGCTCAACATCAATAATCAAAGAAATGCATAACAAAACAGAGATATCACCTCACACATCAAAATGGCCATCATCAAAAAGTCTACAAATAATAAAAGTCAGGTAGGATGTTGAGAAAGTGAATGTGTTAGTCAATCAATCATGTCTGGCTCTTTGTGACCCTGGGGACTGTAGCCCTCCAGGCTTCTCTGCTCAGGGAATTCTCTAGGAGAGAATACTGGAGTAGGTCACCGTTCTCTTCTCCTGGGGATCATCCTGACCCAGGGATCAAACCTGGGTCTCCAGCATTTGCAGGTGGATTCTTTGCCACCTGAGCCACCAGGGGAAGGGAACCTTGGTATACTGTTGGTGGGACTGTAAATCGGTGCAGCCACTATGGGAAACAGTGTGGAGGTTTCTCAAAAAATAGAACTAACATATGATCCATCAATTCCACTCCTGGATATATATCTGAAGAAAATGCAAACACTAACTTGAAAAGATATACACACAGTGCAGCACTATTTACGATACCCAATTAGGGAAGCAACCCACATGCCCGTCAAGAGATGAATGGATAAGATGTGATATGTGTGTGTGTATATATATATACATATTTATATACGAAATGGGAAATCACTCAGTCATAAAAAAGGTGAAATGTTGCCACTTGCAACAACATAGATAGACCTAGAGGATGCTATGCTTAGTGAAATAAATCAAAGAGAGAAAACCAAATAGTCTATGTTATCACTTGTATGTGAAATCACTAAAATAAAACAATGGAATGTATACAGCAAAACTGACTCACAGAGAACATTTTGGTTGTTACCACTTGGGAGCGAGGAAGGGGGAACAAGGTAGAGGTGGAGGATTAAGAAACAATAACTGCTATGTATAAAATAGATAGGCAACAAGAATATATCATACAGCACAGGGAAATATAGTTATTATTTTGTAATAACTTCACAAGGATTATAATATATAAAAATGTGCTCAGTGTGTCAGACTTCTTGCAACCCTGTGTTGTGTAGCCTGCCAGGTTCTTCTCTCCAGGATCTTCCAGGCAAGGATACTGGAGTGGATTGCCATTTCCTCTTCCAGGGGATCTTCCTGACCCAGGGATCAAACCCACGTCTTACTGCATTGGCAGGAGCATTCTTTACCACTGAGCCACCTAGGAAGCCCCAATCTATAAAAATATTGAATCATATTGTACACCTGAAACTAATACTATAAATCAACACTACTTCAATGTTTTAAAAACTAAATAGAAACTGAACCACTTCAAGATGAGAGTCTCACACTTGGCACTATTGATATTTGAAGCCAGATAATTCTCTGCTGAAGAAGGCAAAGAGGAGAGCAGCAGAGAGACTGTTAGATGGCATCACTGACTCAATCGACATGAGTTTGAGCATCCTCTGGGAGATGGTGGAGGAGAGCGAAGCCTGGCATGCTGCAGTCCATGGAGTTGCAATGAGTCAGACAGGTCTTAGCAACTGAACCAACAGCAAACTCTCTGCCAGTGCCATGGGGAGGCTGTCCTACTCACAGAAGGATGTTTAGCAGTTATCTCTGGCTTCTACCCACAAATACAAGTGGCAATCCCTCACTGGATGTGATAACCAAAAATTCTCTAGATATTGCAAAATGTCACCTGGGGAGCAAGATCCATGCCTGATTTAAGACTAGTGTCTGTAAAACAGTTTGCTCTAAGAAGAAAAATTAGTCATATTCTGATGCAGGTAAAAATATTTTATAAGCATTATAACTCCCTGTATTGTAAGTACACAAAATTGTAAAAGTATTCTCTGAACAACCTCATTGTACGTTTTATTTCTGGTTATGTATTTTTTCTTTTACTGAACTAAGCAACATGACCAAATCATAGATTGTTTCATCACTTTTAAAAATACCAAAGTATTAATTATTCTGTCACTTCTGATATCCAAATAGCTATCCTTCTTCATACATATGTGTATGGACTCAGTCACTCAGTGGTGTTTGAGTCTTTGCAACCCCATGGACTGTAGCCTTCTAGGCTCCTCTGCCCATGGGATTCTCCAGGCAAGAGTACTGGAGAGGGTTGCCATTTCCTCCTCCAGGGGATCTTCATGACTTAGGAGTCAAACCTGCATCTCTTACCTCTCCTGCCTTAGCAGGCGGATTCTTTACAACTGAGCCACCCAGGAAGCCCCCTTCTTAATATATAACTCTAGAGAAACATGCATATTTTTTATGATTTTGTTTTCACTTAAAATACATAACATTTACTGCATATTTATTATGGGTTAGGAGGTATGATAAGCAGTTTACGTGTTGTTACATTTAAGCTTCTCCATATTCCTGTTTGTTAGATCACATTTTCTCTAGTAGGGAATGCAGCTAACCCCCTGAAATGAATTATCTCTGAGACAGTCTCCCGGCTTCTCAATGCCAGAACCACTTAAGAGTTGGCTACACTTCTGCTTTGGGTTTTATTGATTGTACGCATGTGTTCTCCCCAAGCCCGAGCTCTGAGAGCACGGTATGATGGATCTTCTTAATCAGCTCTCACTTCTGCCACCTCCAGCGTCTTGCATACAGGCCCCACTGAACTCAGCTAATTTCCTCTAGCTAGGAACTGCTTTGCCTTTTGGTCTCCAGACCCCGAAATAATATTTTTCACCTCAGCCTCCTCACGTTTCCACACCGGAGTTAAGAGACAGAGCTCACTGGATTTTGACAGCACAGCTTGGTTAAGCTGTAATTTTAATTTTGCGGTGCTCCCTACTGGTGGCCTTTCGAATCTTCCTCGCTCCAATGCTAGCTGTTTTTAATAAACTTATCTTGGTCTGCTGCTCATTTTAATCAGCACATATGGAAAACTCCAGGATTCTTTTTTTTTTTTAATCTAGTCATGTTGAAGATAATACAAGTAACCTGTGCTAAAACCATCACTTGGAGGTGTTGGAAACCTTTGGGGGAAATGTCTGTGAGGTGATGCTGCAGCTAAAATAAAAATAAATATGAGCAGTATCCTGTAGCTTCAAACTTCTGAACAAGATTAAGCGAAAATTATCTTGCTAGAAGGGAAAATGTAAATCAATGTATCATAGACAATAAAACTGCCTGGGCAAAAGTGACTTGAACAGTGAAAATACTAGTGACCCCTCATGATACCTTCAGAGAGGGGCAGAAGCATGATGGATTCTCAGCCTGGCAACACCCTCAAGGACCACGGCTCTCTGCATATTTCTTCTTTGTGCCTTCACTGTCCTGGCCACGTCCTCTTCTAAAATTTTAAGATGGTGACAGCACTTCCAAATATCACCAGCTCCAAGCATCAGAAAACTCCTAAGACAGCAACCAAGAGAGGGGAAAAAGAAACCCTCACAGATCCCAGCTTTCTATCCTGGAGGACAACTTCAGAAACCTAGATTATGCCCCGCCCTCCCTTATATCCTATTGGTCAGAAATCAGTAAGGTGCCCACTGTAAACCAATCAATGGTAAAAGGAATGGGATTACCATAATTGATTACATAATTGTAATCAGGAGTCACTGACTGATCCTAATTTCCCAGGGAACATGATCCCCACAAGACAAATCAGAGTTCCTGTTAGCAAAGCAGAAAAAGAGGAAAAGGCTGTTGTTAATATTGTTTGCCAGACTTAGCAAATGTAATTAATTTAAACCTAACGTGTTTAGATAGTAAATATGCAAGTATTAAGATATGATTTTGACTTACAAACAGTGCCTCAAATCTGCCCTACCTCATAATAATGACTGGACAGAATTCTATGATGACAGACAATGAAGGAGAGTACCTTGGGATAATAGATAATAAAATGACTGCATTCTCAATCCCCCAGGTAGTAAACGCACAGATGAAGCTTCAGAGGCCATCAGAAAATAAGACACGCACACACACACATATTTACATACACATACGTCTACAAACATACGTACATACATACATACACACATCATACTCAGTGGAACTGGCTCCTAATTACAGTCCAGAAGGGGACACTCTCCCTGCCCCAAATTGGACTGAATCATAACAGAGAGAAATGGAACATAGGCATTAGCATTTTTATTAATTATATTTATGTTTTAATTGGTCAAAAGTTGCTTTTACAATGTTGTGTTTGCTTCTGCCATACAACAACACGAATCAGTCATGATTTTATACTTTTATATATATCCCTTCCCTCCATCTTCCCTCCCCTCACTCATCCCACCCCCCACTAGATCCTGACAGAACGCCAAGCTGGGCTCCCTGTGTTATTTTTTTAGCATTTACTTCCCAGATAACATTGTGGGGCACCCAGGTCTAGAACTCTGCTCCACAGTAAAGGTGCTTTGAGTTACTTTGGATTTGAAAATTCCAGTAAATGTGATAAGAACAGGCATTTTTATGTGGCCTTCAGATATAACTGCTTCTAGCCTTAAGATACCAGAGACTTAAAATTTTCTCCTCCTTCATTCTTTTCTCTTTTCTTCATGCCCCATCAACATCCTAGTGCACCACTAACCTCACGATAATTCCCTCTGCTCCCCAATCCTTCCACTCTTCTCACTATCTGACCATCACTTTGAACTCCGAGGACTAGTTTCTTGACAATTTCCCTTACATCTTGATAGGAAGCAGTCATTATCCAAGCAAGCATCCTTATTGCCCTAAGCACAGTGTTAAAAAAAATCCATCACAAATTGCCGATAGGAATGGATTGACTTCTCCTTTGAGCTAGTTCCATAATAATTAATATTAAGACAACAAATAGAATGGATTTGAAATGATCTTTTTATGAGGTTTTTTAATGACCTTTTTATGAGAATTTCTGAAATGTCTACATTGTTTATATAAGCATTTTATTTAAAGTAAAGCTTGAAATTTATTATTTATTTGATTCCAAAATGTGCCTGTCCTACAGTTTTAAAAAATACTCCAAAGACATTAAAAACAAATATTTCTCATCCTTTGAATAATAACTATCTAAGCCAGGGAGGCAGCCTCCCATCCTTACCATGATCAGGTCTATTGGGAGCTGGGTTTAAATCTCAGCTGTTTACCATCTGCTTAACCAGGGGCAAGTTAATTAACATCTCGAACAAGTTTTGTGGCAGGTGTGAAATGGGTACATCACCTCTTTCTCAACATTGTTATGAATATTAAATAAGAATTTATATAGGATCACTATAAATATTATTACTTAATTATTTTCATATTTAGAGACAAAGAGGTGGTAGTTTATATAAAACTATAAATATGTTATTCTTTGATACAGAAACATCTGTTTTAATAAGAATAACAATATAAGCATGTCTCTTCAAATATGTTAACTATAACATCATTAATTTTAATTTAGCAAAAAATAAAATGACTTTAAAGTTTTATATCATCTTGTGTGACATTTGCTATCAAAAACTTGAATTTATAAAGAGACAATTATCAAGATTATTTCCTTCCAGGAATCAAGTTCTTGAGGTATTTGGATGATGTGTACATTGGTGTCTAGTTTTCATTTATTAATCTAAATAATGAAATCAACACAGGAAATAACTCAAGTATGGATAATCAATATAATCCCATGTAATTATATTTACTAAACAAAAACATGGTTTACAATTTAACTCCACTCCCATCTTTATTAAAGTAAGGGTATATCCATATTTATGACAATTAATTTGAACTTATGCAAGTTACTAATTAATTGCAGTTAGTTAATTAATATGAAATAACCATTCTTTAATCAATGAATTTAAGATAAAATGTAGAATAAAGAAACACAGAGTAAGAAAGTGATAAACTTTGGAATAGATTCCATCACCACTCACTAGTTATCCTAATTTCAGTTTATCCAATTTTGTCCTAAGAATAATTTTTTTCTTTTCTCTTCAGTAGAACTGGACAATGCAGTTTTCCATATTTTAACATATAGATTCTTAAATATTACTATTGTAATAATTTTTCTCCTTACTCAGATGTTACCTTTAGAGAAAAGTATAATTTTTATGATTTTATTTCTGTAACCTTCCACAACCTCATACATTTTTATTACAATATAAGCATATATAGAAGCTGTAATTTGGAATTGAAGAGAGTGCCAGTCTAGCTCTGTGTGAAGGAGGGAGGCAGATGAGGCTTGAATTAGAAGTCCTAATGGACTTGGTTCTGGGGAGATGGGATTTTCAGCCCCAAACACTCTGTCCTCTGTTTCCTCACAGCAACAGCAGCAGAGGAATCTCTCAGCTTTGGGCTCACAGCAAGTGTGTGATATATTTTCCATTTTTGCTTTGAAAAGAGGAGGAGAAGGTGTAAGGTGTCCTCCTCCAACTCTAGGAAAATCTATTCTGAGAGTCTTCTGGCGGCAGGAGCACTTGGGTACCCTCTCTGTGTCTGTGATGATTAGAACCACTCTCCTTAGTTTCTCCAACTCGTGGATGGAGGAAAGTGCCCTAGTCTTCTGGTTATGATTTTGGGAAGACCTCAGAATCCCTTGACTGACAAACTAGTCAAGTATCTACATGCGCAGCCTTTCCAAATTGATGGAGAGAAGTCTTTCCAAACTTTGAGACAGAAGCATGTCTTACCATCTGCCAATATTTTCTATCAGAACTAATCCTTCCATCTTAATTGCTGTAACACAGAAGTTTGAAAACACCATATATTGCCATGTCTAAAACTCATTGACACACATTGTCATTTTTTTATCCCCAATGTCTGGGTTAACTACAGATCAGTATAAATATATCCCTTGAATTAAGGAGTTGATAAATGGAATCTGGCTTCCAAAAAGTACCATGGTTGCTTATAACATGATATACTGCAGCTTATTTTCTGAAAAGCTCTGGCTATATTTCAAAGTTAAGTCAATGGTGTCTCATAAGAAGTTTTGGGCAAAGAGGCTATATTCTACCCAGGATTTAATCTACTGTACAGTTCTAGCAGTTTCAGTAAAATAGTATAAACCTGACTGGCCATCATGGCCCATTTAAACCATTAAATCCATGGAGAATTTTGATTCCTTCTTATCAGATGTGAAAACCTCTAATAAGCCATTTCCTATGAAACTGCTCTCAAGCCAAAGAGCAGCTTTGAAGAACGGAGAGACTCTTCCCACCCTCTCCTAAATCTATAATCTCTCTGGCAAACAGCACGGAGAATACATTTCATTTCTCACCTGCTCCTCCACCCTCTTTTCATAATACTGACTCTCCTAAAATGGCATATTTCAACCCTTCGTAGGTCCCCTCTGTCTACCTACTACCCCTGTCCTGTTTGTTTTGGATATTGTCCACCCCATGAACTTCAATGGATCCCTAATACCAAGTAGATAATTTACAATAAGTCTTAGAAGAGGAGTTTTAGTAGAGGGGGTATAGATCAAAATTATATCAACAAATTTAAGCAAGATATTAGTGTTACTTCAAAATCATGGAAATCACTATTGTTGCAGCCCCCAACTTGTTTTTCCCCTAAACTTTTAAACCAAATCTTCTATTTTATGCTCAGTCCTATGACACTATTTGAAAGAAAGTCTTAGTTGCTCAACTGTGTCCAACTCTTTGCGACCCCATGGATTGTAGCCGGACAGCCTCCTCTGTCCACAGAATTCTCCAGGCAAGAATATTGGAGTGGGTTGTCCTTCCTTTTTCCAGGGGATCTTCCTAACCCACGGATCAAACCTGGGTTTCCTGCATTGCAGGCATATTCTTTACCATCTGATCCCCCAGGGAAGGCCATGACACTGTTTGTCCAACTATAAAATTCCAAGGTACCAGGCAAAATATCAGGAAAAACGTACACATTAAGTAAATGAACAGACCCTACTCTAGGTGATAATGTCTTCCAAAAGGATTTTGTTCTGCTATCTTCAGGAGAAAGAGAGACAGAATTCATTTCTAATTCCAACCAGGGACTGACCTGGGTGGGAGCTGGCCTGCAATGTTAATAAGCTTTAGTTTCACTCTGTGCTTGGTAGCTCAATCATGTCTGCCTCTTTGTGACCCCAACCCAGGGATCGAACCCAGGTCTCTGGCATTGCAGGTGGATTCTTTACCGTCTGAGCCACCAGGGAAACCCTAGTTTCACTCTAAGTGAAGTGAAGTCGTTCAGTCGTGTCTGACTCTTTGCGACCCCATGGACCGTGGCCTACCAGGCTCCTTCATTCATGGGATTTTCCAGGCAAGCGTACTGGAGTGGGTTGCCATTTCCTTCTCCAAGGGATCTTCCTGACCCAAGAATCGAACCTGGGTCTCTGGGTTTCACTCTAGATGGTTTTATTTACTGCAGTATATTTATGCAAAATTTTCACTTGAGAGGCTGGCAAGTCTTATCTCCTTAGACCTAAAAGACTGGAGGAGACTAATTTCTGCTTTTCAGAGATGTTAGAATTAATCAACTAGCATTTTGTCTCATTTACATTCAAAACTTATACATGCTGTGAGGGAGAAGCTGGCCCCACAAGTCAAGGCTCCTCATTCCAGTCCTGTGCAAATGCTAAAATCTCTGTTGAGTTCTTGTGTCCTGGGGCAAGTTCAAGTCCAAGGTCTAAGCCTCTAGCTGTAAGGGATCTTGGGTGGACAAGTAGTGAGTGGCTATAGATCCTCACTGTTAATTTGACCGTCCCTCTCTGAATTTCAATTCATGTCTTTTACTTTCAGATCCTTGTCCTTGACAATTCTTGTCCTTGTCCTTGGTCGATGGTTTCTTAAATCCCTTGAGATGTGGAATATTACATGATATTTCAGAGAAGCTTTTCAACTTAGCTTCTAACCTCCTCTGCAGCCACTTAAAAAATATCTTGTAAGGGAAACCATCATGTGTTTAAAGATTGTCAAATCTTCACTCCTGTCCTGAACAACCAATACACGATTTTCTGGGAACTCTTTCTGCCAGGAGGGAGTTCTGCCTCTGCCAAACTTCAGTTCTAGCCTACAAACATAATCAGAAATCTGGGGAAAAGTGTCTGCAATCCTCAGCATACTTGTGAGCAGCATTCTCTCTCTGGAATTTTAGTCAAGCTAATCCTCTCTGCATGCACAGTTACCTGATGACTTTCATTATGTTATTTAGTGTTTTATCTAGCTTTTCCACCTGTGTTTAGCAGAAATGTCATAACCTACTACTTCTATTCAGGAGCAAAAATCTTACCAATGAGTTAAACACAACAACCCAGTGGAATTTCATGGTCTGCACAGTATTTGACATCATCTAGGAATCTGTTTTGTTCCAGTGATACCTCTATTTCTTCAAATTCACCCCCCCCTTCTCTTTTTTCATCCTTATGACTAATCGTCTACTTCTACTTACTGAAGTCTAGCAGTCTACATCACTGCAGAATATGGCTACAGGAGTTCAGAACATGCTTCCCCAAAATGTGTCACTTTGGTGTATTGATTATTTTGAGCTGTAGACACATATGGATGGGGCTTCCCAGATGGCACTAGTAGTAAAGAACCCAACTGCCAATGCAAGAGATGCAAGAGACACAGGTTTGATCCCTAGGTTGGGAATATCCCCTGGAGGAGGGCAAGGTAACCCACTCCAATATTCCTGCCTGAAGAATCTCATGAACAGAGGAACCTGGCGGGCTACAGTTCATAGTATCACAAAGAGCCAGATACGACTGAAGTGATTTGCCACACTTGCGGACACATGGACACCTGGATACAGCATGTGCAGGGAGAGGCTTTCTCTGAACTGCCCTTATCTGTCTGCCTACAGACAGATCTTCCAAAAAGAACTCAACTGCCATAAATCCTCTTCTGGGAATTTCATCAACCAGGGAAGACTGACTCATCTCATGAGAAAGGAGACCAAAAGTAGACATCACACCCAGTTAGATTTTTGTCATAAATTATACTAACTCCCATCTATTCTTCTAAGGGCCCATTTATCTTTCTTAAGGAAAAAATATTCTCCTCTAAGAGGCCTACATCCTTCCTTCTCTGCCCTCTTAAGATGGTATTTGAATCTAAATTCTAAGTCACCTTATTTTCCCATTTGTAACTCCCATGTACACACGATGTATACATGCTAAAAACCTCTCTTGGCTTTTCCCTTATTAATCTGTCTTTTATTACAGGGTCTTGGCTAAGAATTCAGAAGGGTAGAAGGGAACTTATGTTTCCTCATCTATAATATTCAGTAGAAGTATCTCTTCCTCATCCCCCTCTATTTCTTTTTTTACATTCTTTATCATTAGAGATCTAGTCTCTTGCCATGACTTCAATGTCCTTTTTGATGTTTATGACACTAAATCTATATTTTCTTGAATAACTCAATTCTAAACTCAACCTGTCTTTCATCTTAAATTTAATCCATTCCCTGAATCCTCTGCTTCAGTGAAAACAATCCCCAGAATAGTACCTTATCATACCCCTACTTATTTCTAGCCTTCAGTTTTTCAAGGCCCCACTCAAAGCTATTAACTTTTGATTCACTTTATGAATAGTTATTAATGAAAAATCTAAGTGTGTTAAATAGTACCTTTTTTCCAAATGATCAAAAATAGAACTGGAAAGGGGTATATTCCCTTTATAACTGGTATAGATTATAGCAGCTATTTCTTTTTAATTTTAGAGTCTATATCTCTATATGACCCAGGCCACAGGATCCCTAGGAAATTTCTTCTTTTTCAAATGGTATATAATTCTTTCTCCTCTCACACATGATTTATCAAGAAATTCAAACCACCTACACTTTTCTAAATATATATTACTGTATACATGCTGGAGAACATAAATGTTCAGCAGAAAGGGGAAGGTGTTAATAATTTTGCAACAAATCTAGTGAATTACAGAGTAGGGAAGCTTACATAACAATAAAACACCATGAAACTGTAGTGATGGTCTTCTCATGCAAAAACTTCTACAGGTCCCTATTCTCCAAAAGTACAGACATTTTTTAACAACACCAAAGACTCAAGCCTAGGGGTAGCTGTTCATTTGATCTGGGGCAGCAAATGAAACATGAGTCATTAATACTATACTCATTAACCAACTATATTCTACAAGATGCCTTAGTCTTTTTCACTGACAAAACTGAAAAATTACATGAATATGTGACCAGAATAATCTCATATTCACTTTTGAAAGCTTTGTAGAAATACCATTTCTCATAATATCCCCAGGGATGTAACATTTAAATTTGATTTATTATTTGTGTAGGAAGTTGGAGCTCTGGAACTTTCCATTTGGAACATTCAATTAACATAGTCCTCATGCCATAGGGTGGAAGCTCACATGGCATTTGATCACTTGAAATTCCAAAGGAATACCAAGAGCTGAGAAGTAATCACAGTGTTTTTTTAAATTCTATTGCTCCCAACATGAGGTGAACTCTGGTAGAATAACTTTTATTTTCTGGTGCCCATAAACTTTCACTCAAATTGGCAGTTCAAAGTGGCAATTTAGGGTTCATAGGAGCTATTGTTAGCTCAGAGTCAGTACTGAATAGTCTTTGAAAACTTTGGTTACTTTTTTCCTCCATTGTTCAGTAATACACTGAAGAAAGTACAACTGGAATATTAAATGGCAAACTAAATATTGCCATTATGATTCCTTAGGTAAAAGAAAGTTCAAAAATGTGTCATGATAAAAAGTCTGTCACTTGAGTCATTCAGTCTGGATCTGAATTCAGAATTCATCACTCTTTTGCAATATCATACACTAAAGTAAAGAATCCTCTTTAAGCTTCAGTTACTTTGTTGATATAAAGAATATGTGAATACCACCTGACTAACACAATTTTTTCAATTAATTGGAAGGATCTATTTAACACATGGGACTGAGTAAATAATCCATATTAGCAACAAAAATAATTGTCACTAAAAATAATGTAAAGTGTGATAGTGATGCTGAGTATTAGTTAAAAGTCTCCCCTTCTGGATTCCATTAACATTAGCCACTCCCACCAAAGGGCCAATCCTTATTATTTGATAAACTTTTTGTCTTCACATCTCTTGTTATAAATAATCAAGCAGTTCGATTTTCTACTTTTGGAAATAGTTTTTATGGAGGAGGACAATTGAGCTGCAATTCTTTTAACCACATGTTTCTCTATTGTGAATGAAAGAATATATTTAGTGTTCAGTTCTGGGTCAAGGATCTAGCTACTTCATTCTCTTCTAAATTTAGCTTTTTCAATCCAAGTGTCTCAGCTCCCCACACCGAAAGTGTAATTTTGTCTTTCATTATGGGCATTATTAACAGGCATTGTTAATGATTTCATTTGTTACCAACCAACACTGTATTTATCTTGGGTTTTGCTCTACCTCTAAATTGCAGTGGGCTAATTTTAGGACTGTACTGAAGGGTTGAAATGTGTTATTTCTAAATTTACTCTTCCAGAGAATTTTCATGAATAATAGAACTTAGTAGTCCTTCTCCATTATCTGGTTATAGCCTCTATGACAATTCAGTATTCTTAGGAAAGTCTTTATGTTTTAAAATCTATGACATAAAGTTTTCAAAAAGTGATATAAATACACACCTTTCCAAGTCACTAACTGAAATCTACCTGAAATGACCTGGATAGTCTAATTTTGTCAAATTCTTGGTTATTTAAAGACAGTAACATCTATACAATTTTATCTTTTCTGGAGACTACTCTTATATTTAATTCATACAGAGACATTTCTACTCTAAATATACTTTCAAATGATCTTATGAATGCCACAGAGATACAGGGACAGTCAAAGTCATGTATCTTTCTGCCCACAAGGAACAACGCTCCTCATTTCATTTTCTCTTCTCCCATTCCCTTGGTCAAGATCTCATACTTCTGAACCTATGATCACAGAATTTTCAGCAGTTAATATATCTGACAGAAAAGCTGAAATGTGGAAGAATCAGCAAATTCCAATGCAAGTCACAGAAACCACTCAGAATATAAACATGAATCAGTACAAAAATCCTAAGAGCCTTAATTTAGGCAATTATTCATTATTTTTGTTGTTGTTTAGTTGCTAAGTCATGTCCAACTCTTTTGTAACTGCATCTCCTATAGCCCACCAACCTCCTCTGTCCATGAGATTTCTCAGGCAAAAAATACTGGAGTGGGTTGCCATTCCCTACTCCAGGGAGTCTTCCTGACCCAGGGATTGAACTGGCATTCCTGCACTGGCAGAATGATTACTTACCACTGAGCCACCAGGGAAGCCCATTATTCATTATTGAGTTCTAAGAAAAGAAAAGGAGGAAAGAAAGTGAAGTCACTCAGTTGTGTCTGACTGTTTGCGACCCCATGGACTGTAGCCTACCAGGCTCCTCTGTCCATGGGATTTTCCAGGCAAGAGTACTGGAATGGGTTGCCATTTCCTTCTCCAGTATCTAAGAAAATAATACTTAAAATAATATTCCCAATAATTGTTCAAAAATATTGCTGTGCCAAACATGCACAGTTGTTTTATATGTGGCAGTACTGACACTGCAAACTGATGGATGAAAGAACAGACTACCTTACATCACACACAAACACACACATGCACACAAATATAGACACAAGCACATACACCCCACGACACCAATTATTTACAATTAAAAAGCAAAACTTTAAGCTTTTGGTGCATGATATAGAATAATGTACTTATATTGAAGTAGCTTAAATTTCTTAAAAGAGACACAAAATAGACAAACATAAGGATTATTACATATGCAACTACATTAAAACTGATCTCCCCTAGTGGCTCAGATGGTAAAGAATCTGACTGTAACGTGGGTAGACCAGGGTTCAATACCCAGGTCAGGAAGATCCCCTGGAAAAGGAAATGGCAACCCACTCCAGTATTCTTGCCTGGAAAATCCCGTGGATGGAGGAGCCTGGCAGGCTACAGTCCATGGGGTCACAAAGAATTGGACACGACTGAGTGACTTTACTTTCACTTTACATTAAAACTGGATATTTCTATACATCAAAAGTCAGCCAACAATATCAATAGAAGGTACTTTTGATATAAAGAACTTCTAAAGATAAGCTAAAAGATATAAACTTTCCTACATATTTAACAGTAAATACCCAGGATGCAATTGACAATGAATACAAGAAAAAAATGAACTATTAAAGAAATATATATTGTCAAAACTTACTAGAACTGCAAATTAAAACCACAACAGAATTTTTTTTTTTTTTGCTGTGAGATGTTAGTTCCTGAATCAGGGATTGAACCCACTCCTTGGGCAATGAGAGCTGGGAGTCCTAACCACTGGATCCTTGGGGAATATCCACAACATACTTTTAACTTCATCTTCTGCAAATAGTCATGAAGCCTAAGTTTTAAATTTTAGCTCCTTTGTTCTGAAATCCAATATATGTTCACCTCAGTTCAGTTCAGTTCAGTTGCTCAGTCGTGTCCAACTCTTTGCGACCCCATGAATTGCAGCACGCCAGGCCTCCCTATCCGTCACCAACTCCCGGAGTTTACACAAACTCATGTCCATTGAATCGGTGATGCCATCCAGCCATATCATCCTCTGTTGTCCCCTTCTCCTCCTGCCCCCAATCCCTCCGAGAATCAGGGTCCTTTCCAATGAGTCAACTCTTTGCATGAGGTGCCCAAAGTAGTGGAATTTCAGCTTCAGCATCAGTCCTTCCAATGAGCATACCATCTACCAAAACCATTATGGATGAAATATTAGTTTTTTATTTGGTGCAAACACATTGGTAACCTTCACTCTTGAAGAATAAGTCTAAATTAATTTGATTGTCATCAGAAAAAATACTTGGTAGCGTTGCAGGTTTATGAAATTTTTCAAGGTTTCTATCTAATCCATAAATGCACTCTGTCTTTGTGAATCATCTACACTTGAAAATACCGTGTATTCTGTAGTGGTTGTGCCTATTGTACTATAAAAATTAATTATTTAGATCAAATGAGTAGAAGCTTCTCTGGTGGCTCAGATGGTGAAGAATCTGCCTGCAATGCAGATGGCTTGGTTTCGAACCCTGAATCAGGAAGATCCCCTGGAGAACGGAATGGCAACCCACTCCAATATTTTTGTCTGGAGAGTTCCACAGACAGTGGAGCCTGGCAGGCTACAGTCCGTGGGGTTTCAAAGAGTCAGACACAGCTGAGTGACTAATGCACAGAACAACATTCAAATATATGCTCTTGTTGTTTTGTTTACTTGGCATGCAAAATTTAAATATATACTATTATGTTTATATTTTTAAAATGGGATCCAGTCATGTTTTGAAGTTTATTACAAATGCTTTAATTTATATGGTTGTTCCATTTAAGTAGCTCAGATAGCCTATACATGAGAAAGAACAAATATGTGGAAGCACTTTTGGTCTCTGGACTCACTCACATCCTATTAGTTTACATGCTGGGGGCAGAGCTCAGCTGAGCTATTTATTCTTGCTTGATTTGTTCCATGATTTACTAAGTTAATGACATTAAAGTTTCTGGCTATGATTGTGATTTTTATCTATTTTTCAATTTTAAGTGACTTTTTTAAAGAATGCTTTTATTTATTTAATTTGTCTGTACAAAGTCTAGGTTGCAGCATGAAGGATCTTTTTTAGTTGCAGCGTTTAATTGCTCAGTTGTGGTATGTGGGATCTAGTTCCTTGACCAGGGATCGAACTGGTGCCCACTGTACTGGGAGCGTGGAGTCTTAGCCATTTGACTACTAGGGAAGTCACTATTTCTCACTTTATGTTCGTCAGTTTTTGTCTTACAATTTTGACAGCTCTGGTATTATGTAAATACATTTTAGAATTGTTAGATTTTCTGGGTACACAGAGTTGTTTTCATTAGAAGATATCCTCTTTTGTCTCTTGATACTACTGTTTATAGCCACACCACTTTTCTTCTGGTGACTCTGCATGATACATATTCTCCCTGTATTTTTACCTTTCTCCTGTCTCTTTGCCTCTGAGACAGAAGAAAACTGAATCTTGCTCTTTTATCCAGTTTGACAACTTTTACCTTTTTGTGGAGGGCTTAGTACATTTATATTTAATGTGCTCAGTTGGTCATTCATGTCTGAATCTGTGGCGCCATGAACTGTAGCCCACCAGGCTCCTCTGGCCACAGAATTTTCCAGGCAAGAATACTGGAGTGGGTTGCCATTTCCTGCTCCGGGGATCTTCCGAACCCAGAGATCTAACCTGCGTTTCTTTTGTCTCCTGCATTGGCAGGAGGATACTTTACCGCTGTGCCACCTGGAAAGCTCTTATGTTTAATATAATTTCCAAAAATGGCTTTTTTTTTTCTTTAGCTCTATTTCTTTTAAAATCTATCTTTCTTCTTTCTAATTATCTTCTTTGAATTACTGAACTATCTTTAGCATTTTATTTAGATTTTTCTATTTTTCTCTTTCAGCCTTTGTCCAGAGACATTCTAACCTTGAACCGTAAAACTATGCAAATCTCCATTCAGACTGTGCACGGCTGCCACTGGTCATCTACCTGATCAGCAAATTTCAGCTGCTTCGGCAGCCCACAGTACCAGTCTTTTCAGATTACACTTCACCTTCCTCATGCAAGAGGCTGGGATGTTTGTGTGGCTTACACTCTTTTTTTTCTTCCTCAAGCACCAAAGAGTTTTACTGTTCTTTACACAATGCTTGAAAACAACTGAACCATATATTTTGTCCAGTTTCACAGAGGTGAAAGGCAGCAGGGTGAGTCAAATCCCAGTTGTTATGTTCTGGCTAGAAGGAAAAAGATCCAGAAAATTTTTAAACAGATACTACTAACAGCAGAAGAGGTTCTGACCTTAACATAACACCCAAAACTTCATTATACTCATTCCTTGGGTCTACTGTTCTTCTTTATAGCATCTTTTTTTTTTTTTTTTTAACACAGACACTCCTATTGAATGGAGTATGCTACACTGCAACAAAGAAATGGCCAAATAACTTGTGTCACAATAGGAATTTTCTGTAGACTTTGTTTTTATTTCCAGGTCACAGTCAAGGGTAACAGTCATTCAGTAACCCAGTAAAGGGATCAGACCCAGATGTCCAGATACAGGAAATGTTACTAAAATCAAAGGAGGTATACAAAACACTTTTTCTACAAGATAGGAGGTGCAAATGCAGAATTTTTAATCTCATTTTAATGTTTAGTATATTTTGGTTTAGCATATTATCAATATTATTAATATTAGGATTAATTGCTTCATTACACTATTTGTTTTTTATTTGTTCCATCTGTCTTTTGTTCCTTTTATCCTTCTGTCCAGCTTGCTATTAAATCAATTATATTTCATGTTATACTTTATACATGTTTTTGTTTCTTTAATATTTTAGTGCTTTGTCAGGACTGCATGCTGTAGTCCTCCAATCAACAATGAATATTCTCTCACTTCAAATATAAGGGAGGCTATAAACCCCTCATACTTCATTACAGTTTGGCCTCTACTTCTTCTGTGACCCTACTTTTCCCATTGATATCAAGGGATCTATTTTCATTTCAGCCTCCTTAACATTATCCCTGAGCTACAGAGAATTAGCAGTATATGTTGCATTCTTCTCACCAATTAATTGGTTGAAAAATTGGTGAGAAATTCTTTTAATAATAATTTAGGAGATGGGTAATTAGGTCCTATATAATATATGCATTCTAATATTCTCATCTCTCTCAGCTACCATGTGTTGTATGTCAGGGAGAAGCTGACATTTCAAGCTTATTAACTATAGGCGATCATTGACTCTAAATTCAATTTGTCTTTATCAGATTTTTAAAACTGTTCCCCCTGGACTTCAGACAAAGTACTAAAATTCTAATCCCTAGTAATCACTTCCATATTAATACAGTAATCCTATTGAGCCTTGTATAGTTTCTCTTTAATATAGTATAGATACATGACATAGACTGTGAGAGATTGCCATTCTTTCCATGTATACTTATCACCTCCATGAGCTTTCTTTATAATTCCCAATGGATTGTGTTGGATGTCATAGGCTCAGTATTCATGTCTCCCCAAAATTTATATGTTAAAATACTAACTACTAATGCAGTGGTACTAGGAAGTGGAATCTTTGGGTGATGCCTAAGGCATGAGGGCAGATTCCTCATAAATCTCATGAACAGGATTAATGCCTTTATATAATAGAAGAAACCCCCAAGAGTCCTCTTGCTTCTTCTACCATGTGAAGACACAGTGAAACAAAGGAAGAGGCCCCTCAGCAGAACCCAACCATGCTGGCACTCTGATCTCAGACTTGCAGCCTCTAGAACTCTGAGAAACAAATTTCTCTTGTTTATAAGACACACAGCCTATGGTTCTTTGTTACAGCCCCCTAATGGACTAAGATGGGCTTCCCAGGTGGCACCATGGTAAAGAATCTGCCTGCCAATGCGGGAGATGCTGGTTCGATCCCTGGGTCAGGAAGATCCCCTGGAGTAGGAAATGGCAACCCATGCCAGTAATTTTGCCTGGAAAACTCCATGGACAAAGGAGCCTGATGGGCTACAATCCATGAGGTAGCAAAGAGTCAGACATGACTGAGTGCACACACGCATACAATGGACTAAGATATCAGGGATCCAACTTAATTCATGGACACAGAGGAAATGTGTTGGTTCACTATATCCTGAAGAGAATCAGCATCACCAGTGCCCTGGGTTTAATACTTACAAGACTTTAGGCAGACAAATATAGTTTCCCTCAGATCAATTTGAAGGAGCATCCTCCTTTAGTTGGGGCTTCCCAAGCGATGCTAGTGGTAAAGAACTCTCCTGTCGGTGCAGGAGACATAGGAGATTGGGTTCGATCCCTGGTCGCGAAGATCCCCTGCAGTAGGAAAGGCAACCAAGAGAATCCCCACGGACAGAGGAGCCTGGTGGGCTACAGTCCATAGAGTTGCAAAGAGTCAGGCACCACTGAAGCAACTTAGCACACATGTCTCCTTTAGCTGTAGAATTTCAGGTAGATCAGCGCTCACAATTTCTCTGTTTATCAGTGTGTACTCCAATCTCTTGGTCTCATACATCAGTGTCCCACTTCTCCACCACATACCTCCTTACCAGGGAAAACCAGGGAAGGGTGAGAAGTTAGTTTGTGCTGAGTCTGTGGAACCCTCAGAATAATTCCACACATTCATTTTCTAGCTGCAAGAGGAGAAAACAGACCAAGAAGAATCATCTGCCTAATGTCTTCATGTTCAGACACAGAAATGGAGCCCACTACATATGCTGTTCGTGAGAACCCAGTCACATGCAACACTTAGAGGAAAAGGAATCTAGTTGGACAACTAGACATGAAATTACCACTCTTATTCTGAAAGAAGCAAAAGAGTATCACTCTGCAACACGTGGGCAGGGTAAATTTATAGAAATTATGGACACCATACATTTCAAAATTAGGAAGAGGCAAGGATGCCCTCCACGTGTTCCAAAGAAGCATGGCTTGGCAAAAACTTTAATTTGGAGCTTCCAGCCTCCAGAACCACAAAAAAAATTTTCTTCCTGTTGTTTTGAGTCACCCAGTTTATGGCACTGTTATGACAGCCCTAGAAAACTAATACAGAAGGTATATGGAAAAAATAAAAAGAAACATGTAACTGAATTAAGAATAAAAGACTACTTTCTCCAACATACAAACAGCTTTTCCACACTGAAAAGAAAGTAGATGTTCAAAAGTGGTACATAAATAATGATCCAAAGAGGAAATACAAATATCTCTCAATTATGTGAGTTAATAAGATCTGTTTCACTCACAGCAGGAAAAGCACAAAACAGAATTGACTACCATTCTGTTTCTTACTTTCTAAATTATTACTCAACATTTTATAACTCAGATTGAGTACTTGCCAATTTATCATTACAATTTTGTTTATGAAAGCAAAATGTTAGAAATTATCTTAGTGTCTATGAATAAAAAAGTTTAGCATCACTATAAATCTATAAAATGACATAGTATAGGACTGTAAAACAAAATAACTCTCCATAAGTGTTCAATGGAAAATGATCTCTTAGAGGTGTGTTTAAGTGAAAAAAGCAAGACAAGAATACTAGGTAAGGCCTGCTATCATTTGTATTAAAATGAGAAAAGAGTAATTTGCATATTTCTGAATATGCATTATTTTATTATATAAACATAAAATTTCTCCAGAAGATAAGATCATTAATAATATTGTTCGCTTATAATGAGGAAACCTGGATAGTTGAGAGACCAGAATTGGAAAAGAATTGCTTTGTCTATTAGTACATTCTGAACTTTGAATAGTAATAGCAAATTATCCACTCAAAATTCAGAGAAAATTAAGATTTGACACAATTCAACATAAGTTTTTCAAGCATGACATCAGGTAGAGTTCTTTAATCAATTTTATTAATATAAAAATACTTACAATTAATCTAACAAATACTTAACATATCCCTTTGCTCTGTGCCAGTTACTGTTCTTCGCATTTTTGCCTCTTGTGGGTCTGGTGGTTGGCAGTCTACCAGGGTCACTCTCTGTAGAGGAGGGCATTTATCCAAAGTAACTGATGCTGAGAAATTGAAAATAAGAAACATTTACTATTAGATGTTACTAAGTACCAGGTTTACTATTTTACCCTTAAAGAATTACAACAGTGTTTAAAGTCAATTTTTTATATAAAGAGCTCACAATCTAATTTGTTATTGAAGAGAACATTTATAACCTTAATTAGTAAAGATTGCTCTATTCTGACTCCTTTACTAGGCCTAGCTTGTGAAATTGTGGCTTTTGGTTCATCTACTGAGAGTAACTTATTAACATTCAAATTTTGAAGGTTTTGTGAATTTTGTAGATTATATGCAATGATATGTATAAGATAATTGAAGAAAATTCTTTTTTTTAATTAATTAATTAAATTTTGGCCATGTCCCTGGCTTAGTTGTGGCATGCGGGCTTAGCTGCCCCATAGCATATGGGATCTTTAGCTCCCCAACCAGGGATCAGACTCAAATCCCCTGCTTTGGAAGGCAGATTCTTAACCACTGGACCACCAAGCAGTCTCCAAGCTGAGAATCCTTGATGAGATTCTTGTGCATGTGTATGTTTTGTGAAGCACTGATAACTATATTCTCAACTGCTGTTTGAGGGTAGTCATATATATAAGGCCTTAGAAGTTAGAGACAGTGTTTCTCCTGGGATGTTTCCAAACCAGGATTATAAAGATAACATATCCCTTCAGACCAAAGATTGGAGAGACTGACAGTTACCCCCTTTTAAGATGGGGGTTTCCTATGCACGGGGTTCCTCACCTGTGACACAAACCCACTATGCATGCAGCAACTACCTGGGTCCCCCTTAGCATCTCCTATCATGGGAATTGGGGGACAAGAAAAAACAGATGAAAACATGAAATTGATACTGTCTTTCATGTTGTTGCCTTTGAGCCAGAGTCACCAATATTCTACTAACATCTATGAAACTGTGGCAAGATAAGTTGTGAGTTTGCATTAACATAAAAATCTCATACCCTCTATAATTATTGCTAGTTGCTTTCAAAGAACTGCCTTTTTTTTTTGACAAGAGTACATCTAGATACAAAACATGGACTCCTATTATGACAAATGATTAAACTTTTTATTTCTTTTGCTAACAAAGAATCTAGGCAAATATTAAAACTTTGTGTAAAGTCATAAAAATGCTGGAGATGCACACATATAAATGCAAATACTTACTTTAAAAACTTCATATAAATAACATATTTAAAAGAAATTATTGATGACCAGTGTGTGTGTATACATGTATATATACATGTATACACATACACCACACATACACACACACACACACACACGCATGCATATGTGGAAAATAAGCAATTTGAGAAAAGATGTATTTTTTAGATCTTTGCAGGTTTTAAGAAAAAGTATTGCTTCATAATGGAATTTAGTTTTATGTTAAGGAAATGACAAATGTTTCATTGCCAAGATTTCAATTTAAAGAACTAGCCTAAGAATGCAATCAAAAAAAAGAAAACACTGTAAGTGAAGTGTTAGCACAAGTATATCTGCAATAATACAAAACTATATGACATCTCTTTATATCTCATAATTAAAATATCACACATATTTTAATATGATTCTGTCAACTGTCAACTAATGTTAGTATTGAATTATGGGTGATTTTCCCTCAATTTTAAAATATTTTCATTATTCTCTTATATTGTTTATTTTAATAGAAGCAAAAAACATAAAAATTAACTAATACCTCCTGAAAGCCTAGAACACCATAAATATGTATTTTTATAACTTATAAAGCAATTTAAAATAATCATTTTGCTAATTAATTTTCTTGTTATATAAGTTGGCAGAGAACTGATTGCTCCTTGTATCTTTCTAGAAGTATTCAAGAGTAATAGATTTAAGTAGGATGAAACAGCTATGAACTTCTGTGAAAAAAAAAGTAGGTTTACTAATGGAGATTATGTGTTTCTGTCTCTAACTTCTCAAATAGAATCTGAGTAAGCTTGTGCTATCAAAAATAGTGATACCCTACAGTGCCAATTATTTTTCACCTCCTCAGATTGGGTGAGAGAAACTCATATATGTCTGCCTACATGACGAATGTATAATCAAAAGAGACAGAAGAATAGGCTGAAGTCACTTACTTTAATCAACAAATACAGCATGTGTATATTTTTATTTCACATTATTAGAAATGAAAATTTATTTTATTAAGGCTAGACAATTTAGACTAAAAAAAATAAGAATAGAGGTAGAAAAGACTGCCATTAATTTTTCCCAACCTTATTAAGGTATAATTGACAAATAAAAATTGCATACTTTTAAGGTATACAATGCAATGATTTGATATACCTATGTATTTTGAAATGATTACCATGGTAAAGGTAATTAATATATCAATAACCTCATATAGCTCCCAATTTTTTTTTTCTGTTTTTCATGTGTACATGGTGAGAACACTTGAGATATACACCTTTAACAAATTTCAAACACAAAAATAGTGTTATTATTACTATTTTTATTTTATATTGGAATATATATATTTAACTGGAGAAGACAATGGCACCCCACTCCAGTACTCTTGCCTGGAAAATCCCATGGACGGAGAAGCCTGGTGGGCTGCAGTCCATGGGGTCGCTAAGGGTTGGACACGCCTGAGCGACTTCACTGTCACTTTTCACTTTCACACATTGGAGAAGGAAATGGCAACCCACTCCCGTGTTCTTGCCTGGAGAATCCCAGGGACGGGGGAGCCTGGTGGGCTGCCGTCTATGGGGTCGCACAGACTCGGACAAGACTGAAGTGACTTAGCAGCAGCAGCATATATATTTAATATACATTTTTACTTTTAAAAAGTATATTAGAATATAATCAATTATTCATGTTGTGATAGTTTCAGGCAGACAGCAAAGGGACTCAGCCATGTATATACATGTATCCATTCTTCTCCAAACTCCCTCCCATCCAGGCTGCCATGTAGCATTAATCAGAGTTCCCTATGTTATACAGGAGGTCATTGGTTATTATTTTAATTATAGCAGTGTGTAAATATCCACCCCAAACTCCCGAACTATCCTTTCCTCCATTTTCCCCCACTCCCCACCCCTGCCTCCACCACAACAAGAAGCTCATTTTCTAAGTCTGTGAGTCTATTTCTGTTTGTAAATAGGTTCATTTGTATCATTTCTGAAAACAGTATTATTAATGATAGTAATCATCCTCTACTTTAGATCCCAAGAAGTTATTCATCTTATAATTGACATTTGAATTTGAAAGCAAGTTTTCTCTCTATGCTCTAAGTAGCAGACTCCAATTTATCATAGACTGTTCCTTTGTTTTAGAAAATTATCAGATTGGGCTCTTCAGTTAACCAAATATAAGTAAATATACTCCCATCAACTATGAATTTATCATCAATATGAATTTAAAAGTTCATTTTGAGGAATGAAAATTATAAATTAGACAAGTTACAAACATATTCAGTGAGAAATCCTGGAACACTGCTATTTTCTAAATGCAAAAAGTATATTCTTAGAATATACACTTGAAAATGTATCTTTCATGATGTAATAAGTATGAATTTATGTTTTCAAAATATCTTTCTTTTGTTTCTAACAACAGCAAACCTAGCATTGTACAAACCTTCTCCAATAACTCAAAATTACTATGTTCAAAACTGATGAAAGTGAAAGTGTTAATTTGCTCAGTCATGTCTGATTCTTTGCTACGCCATGGACTGTAGCCTGGCAGGTCCCTCTGGCCATAGAATTTTCCATCCAAGAACACTGGAGTGGGTCGTCATTACCTTCTCCAGGAAATCTTCCTGACCCAGGGATAGAACCTGAGTCTCCTGCATTGCAGGTGAATTCTTTACTGTCTGAGCCAACATGGAAGCCCTCAAAACTGATAACTAACCACAAAAAGATCACACACCCCATGTAGGAGAAAGAGAAAATTACTTTGGTTAGCATGTGAACTGTGGAAAACACTTTTTCTTAGCATGAAGCCCTTTATCCCTTTTCTGAAGAAGGACATTTCAAGTCAAGGGATAACTATAGCAAACTGGTCTTTACAGACAGATTCATTATAAGCGAATCTGAGACTTCCGAACTACAATTTAAAAGTGTGTGTGTGTGTGTGTGTGTGTGTGTTTATGTGTACATTTAACATTAGCTTGCTTGGTTCTGTCTAGTCTCTATTTCTTCATCCTGCTTTAGAGCTTTGGATCTGTTCTTTTTTTCCAGGTATTTATTTTTATAATTTGTAAATAACAAAAAGTTTATGAATGTATTTGGTTAGCAAATTACATTCAGTTGCCTACAATACAGCAAATAGTTAGCTTATTTAAAAAATAATCCAGTTCAAAAATAAAGAAATCAGTGATGACATACATTGCCTGAGTACAGGGGTATATACCTTTAAAACAAATCTCTTTTGACATATTCAGTTTAGTAAAACCTCTGCCCACTGCTTACACTGTAGGTGAGGACAGCACTTTCTGTATGACATCTCCTTATTTTAGACCCATCTGCAGTGGGAATCCCACCTGCTAAGCTGCCCTCTAGAATCCTTGACCCTTTACTGAACTCCAATGGGTTACTACTGTCAAATGCCTATTGCTATTTAGAACAAAGCATTCAAAGGGCACTAGTGTGGATCAAGAGAACTCAAAATACAATTATATTGGAAGTAAGCTGAAACAATGCAAAACAGCAATTTAATTTTAATAGAGAATGTTGTTAGAGAAATTATATTAATTCTGTAATTACAGAGTAATGTCATTGATATACTGTTTTGTGCTTTAAAAGTAAAATCTCAATTATAACACTCACAAAAGCAAAGTGAGCCATTCTAATAGCATTAGAAAGATAGAAACAGTCATTTTAGTTTGACCTTCTGTTAACTAAACATTTCCAGACCTGAGAGTCCTGCTCAGCAAATGTCCTTGCTCAGTGATTTAGCACTCTTAAGAGCTGTGTGACTAGACTATTGCTCATTGTAAGACTCCCTAATTTGTTCCAAATTATCACAATTAAGGAAGGAGCTTTAAAGCATCCATCATTACACAAAAGCTGCATTTGCTTTCATAGTATTCTGCTTTGGCACTTTAAAATTAGATAGCTTTAGGGTATTTCATTTCCTCTGAAAAATTAAACTGTCGTAATGGGTCAACAATTGCAAAACTATATTTAAGATATTATTCTACTGTTGGTTTATCAGGGCATTGTAATTTTGTCACAAAATTCAATCAGGATTAAAGTTAATATTTTCAGTTTTTCATATAACATTAAAGCAATTTAAAGTAACCCACTTTATTGCATTTCCAAGTGGAAATAGCTGATTACATAATAGAAAGTGTTCTATGTTTTAAACTGAACATAAAATAGTAAATTATATTTGTAAGAAAAATTAATATTTAAAACATATAGATTTAGAGATAAGTAAAAAAGGGAATTTCATAAATAATTTTTAAACATCAATTATTTTTTCTCAGACAATATTTGATCTGCATCTTCAGTTATGGGAATTTGTATTAAGAAAATAAAGCGAGCACAAAGGATCTCCAATATTGTATACAAAACTGTTCAAAAAACATTATATATAACATGTAAAAATGTAGAAATCTAAATATCTAAAGCCAGAAATCTAAGTATCTAAATATTTAAATGAAGGTAAATTAATTGTTATATAAGGCTACTGATATAATAGAAAAACAAGGATAATCCTAATTTTGAAGAATATTTTATAAAATGAGAATACACTTATGTATTAAAAGTTAGTGACCAATATCCCCTTAATTTAAAATATTGGATATTAAGTTTCAAATATTTTTTAAAAATGAAATAAATATTAAAAATTAAAACTACAGTGAGGTATCACGTCACACCAGTGAAAATGTCCATCATTAAAAAGTCTAAAACTAACAAATGCTTGAGAAGGTGTGAAGAGACCCTCCTAAACTGTTGGTAGGAATGTAAGTTGGTGCAGAGAACTGGAGAACAGTATGGAGGCTCCTCAGAAAACTAAAAATAGAATTACCAAATGATCCAGTAATCCCATTCCTGGGCATATATTCAGACAAAACTCCAATTCAAAAAGATAAATGCACCCATATACTCATAGCAACAGTATTCACTATAGCCAAGACCTGGAAACAACCTACATGTTCATTAACAGATGAATAGATAAAGAATATGTGGTGCATATATACAATGGACTATTACTTAACCACAAGAAAAAACAAAAACAAAACAAGGCCATTTGCAGCAACATGAATGCAACTAGAGACTATTAGACTCAGTGAAGTTAGTCAGAAAGAAAGAAAAGTATCATATCACTCGTATATGGAAACTAACATATGACACAAATGAAACTATCTATGAAGCAGAAACAGACTCACAGACATAGAGAGCAGATTTGTGGTAGCCAAGGTGTGGGTTGGGGAGGGCTGGATTGGGAGTCTGGAGTTAGTAGATGCAAATTATTATATACAGAAGGGATAAACAACAAGGTTCTACTATATAGCACAGGTAACTATAACTATAGTCAACAGTCTGAGATAAACCATAATGGAAAATAATATAAAAAATATTAAAAAAAATATAAAAAATATGGAAAATAATATAAAATAATGGAAAATAATATAAAAAATATAAAAAAATAATATAAAAATAATATAAAACTGAGTCATTTTGCTATACAGCAGAAATTAATACAACATTGTAAATCAATGATACTTAAATTTTAAAAAAATGATAAACAATAGCTCCTTCATGTTGTGTGATTAATGGATTTATTTTGTTTTTAATCTACCTATGTTTTCTTCTATCTCCAAATCACTATTAACGTTCATTAATTTAATAATTTAAGCATTTTAAAATATTCAAAATAGTGTACATTTTACTTTTTCTAGCTATATTGTTGGCAAATACAAAAACAAAAATGTTGTGTTTAGGTATGAAAAGTATCAATCTATGATTGTTTATACTCATAAAAAGTTAGGCATTTTACATTTTAGTGCCTTACTTTTATATATTTATGCCACATTTACACTCATATATTTTCTACTTCATGGATCACAGCCTTGTCATGGTGAAGGGCCTTGCATAACACAATGAAGCTATGGGCCATACTGTGTGGTGCCATCCAAGACGGACGAATCATATGGAGAGTTCTGGCAAAACGTGGTACACTGGAGGAGGGAATGTCATACTACTCCAGTATTCTTGCCAGGAGAATCTTATGAATAGCATGAAAAGGCAAAAAGATATGGCATTAGAAAATGAGCCCCTCCCCCCTCAGGTTGGAAGGTGTCCAATATGCTACTGCTGAAGAGTGAAGGGCAATTACTAAGCTCCAGAGTGAAGTGGCTGGGCCAAAGCAGAAATGACACTCAGCTGTGGATATGTCTGGTGGTGAAAGTAAAGTCCAATGCTGTAAAGAAAATACTGCATAGGAACCTAGAATGTTAGGTCCATGAATCAAGGTAAATTCGATGTGGTCAGGCAGGAGATGGCAAGAGTGAACTTCCAAATCTTAGGTATTAGTGAACTAAAATGGATGGGAATGGGCAAATTTAATTCAGATGACCATTACATCTACTACTGTGGAAAAGAATCCCTTAGTAGAAATGGAATAGCCCTCATAGTCAATAAGAGTCCAAAATGCAGTAGTTGAATGCAATCTCAAAAACCACAGAATGATCTTGGTTCGTTTCCAGGGCAAACAATTCAACATCACAGTAATTTAAGTCTATGCCTCAACCACTACTGCCAAAGACAATGAAGTTGAATGGTTCTGTGAAGGCCTACAAGATTTTCTAGAACTAACACCAAAAAAGGATGTCCTTTTCATCACAGGGGATTGGAATGAAAAGGTAGGAAATCAAGAACTTTGTGGCCCAGGGATCAAACCTGCATCTCCTGCACTGCACATAGATTCTTTTTTTTTTTTGTTCACCACCATTTTATTTTTATTTTTCTCCATTTATTTTTATTAGTTGGAGGCTAATTACTTTACAATATTGTAGTGGGTTTTGTCATACATTGACATGAATCAGCCATGGAGTTACATGTATTCCCCATCCCGATCCCCCCTCCCATCTCCCTCTCCACCCAATTCCTCTGAGCCTTCCCAGTGCACCAGGCCCAAGCACTTGTCTCATGCATCCAGCCTGGGCTGGTGATCTGTTTCACCATAGATAATATACATGTTTCGATGCTGTTCTCTCAAAACATCCCACCCTCGCCTTCTCCCACAGAGTCCAAAAGTCTGTTGTGTACATATGTGTCTCTTTTTCTGTTTTGCATATAGGGTTATCATTACCATCTTTCTAAATTCCATATATATGTGTTACTATACTGTATTGGTCTTTATTTTTCTGGCTTACTTCACTCTGTATAATGGGCTCCAGTTTCATCCATCTCATTAGAACTGATTCAAATGAATTCTTTTTGATGGCTGAGTAATAGTCCATGGTGTATATGTACCACAGCTTCCTTATCCATTCATCTGCTGATGGGCATCTAGTTTGCTTCCATGTCCTGGCTATTATAAACAGTGCTGCAATGAACATTGGGGTGCACGTGTCTCTTTCAGATCTCGTTTCCTCTGAGTGTATGCCCAGGAGTGGGATTGCTGGGTCATATGGCAGTTCTATTTCCAGTTTTTTAAGGAATCTCCACACTGTTCTTCATAGCGGCTGTACTAGTTTGCATTCCCACCAACAGTGTAAGAGGGTTCCCTTGTCTCCACACCCTCTCCAGCATTTATTGCTTGTAGACTTTTGGATAGCAGCCATCCTGACTGGCATATAATGGTACCTCATTGAGGTTTTGATTTGCATTTCTCTAATAATGAGTGATGTTGAGCATCTTTTCATGTGTTTGTTAGCCATCTGTATGTCTTCTTTGGAGAAATGTCTGTTTAGTTCTCTGGCCCATTTTTTGATTGGGTCATTTATTTTTCTGGAGTTGAGCTGCAGGAGTTACTTGTATATTTTTGAGATTAATCCTTTGTCTGTTGCTTCATTTGCTATTATTTTCTCCCAATCTGAGGGCTGTCTTTTCACCTTGCTTATAGTTTCCTTTGTTTTGCAAAGCTTTTAAGTTTAATTAGGTCCCGTTTGTTTATTTTTGCTTTTATTTCCAATATTCTGGGAGGTGGGTCATAGAGGATCCTGCTGTGATAGATTCTTTATGGATTAAGGCACCAGGGAAGGCTACTTAATGTATGATACTGGGAAAATTAAGTAAACCTGTTTTCTAATCTGTAAAATGGGAACAATTAAAGAATCTACTATATAATTTTGTGTGTGTGTTTCTGTTTGAGAGAGAAAGAACAGATTGGTTTATTAGTAGTGGTTATCTACAGAAACATACTCAATAAAAGGTATGCATATATACATAGGAAGATATTTATTTTAGGTAATTAACTATTTAATTATGGAAGCTTGGTAAGTATAAAGTCTGATGGGGGTGGGGGGAAGACCAGTATGCTGGACATTCAGGAAAGAGTCCAAAGGTAATTTACCTGGAGATTCAGACAGAGGCAATATTGGAGCTGAAGATGTTTTTTCATTTCTTTAATTTTTTTTTTAATTGGAGGATAATTGTGTTACAATGTTGTATTGATTTCTGTCATTAAGTATACATATATTCCCTCCCTTTTGAGCCAGCCTCCTCCCTCCCATTCCAACCCTATAGGTCACCACAGAGTGCCAGCCTGGGCTCCCTGTGTTATATAGCAGCTTCTTACTACCTAAATATTTTATATATGATAGTATATATATGTCAGTACTACTTTCTCAATTCATCTTACACTCTCTTTACTGCTCTGTGTCCACAAGTCCATTCTCTACATCTGCATCTCCATTCCTTCCCTGCAAATAGGTTCATCAGTACTATTTTTCAAGATTACATATATATGTGTAAATATACAGTGTCCATCAGTGGATGAATGGACACCACAGATGTGGTAATATATACAAAGAATATTACTCAGCCATAAAAACTAATAAATTTGAGTCAGTTGTAGTCAATGCAGAGTGAATTCAGAAAGAGAAAAATAAATATTGTATCACATTACTTCGTGGAAAATAGATGGGGAAACAGTGGAAACAGTAAGCAACTTAATTTTAATGGGCTCCAAAATCACTGCAGACGGTGACTGCAGCCATGAAATTAAAAGATGCTTGTTCCTTGGAAAAAAGTCATGATCAAACTAGATAGCATATTAAAAAGCAAAGACATTAATTACTTTGCCAACAAAGGTCCATCTAGTCAAGGCTATGGTTTGTCCAGTAGTCATGTATGGATGTGAGAGTTGGACGATAAAGAAAGCTGAGCACCAAAGAATTGATGCTTTAGAACTGTGATGTTGGAGAAGACTCTTGAGAGTCCCTTGGACTGCAAGGAGATCCAACCGGTCCATCCTAACAACATCAGTCCTGAATATTCATCAGAAGAGAAGCTGAAACTCCAATATTTTAGCCACCTGATGTGAAGAACTGACTCATTTGAAAAGACCCTGATGCTGGGAAAGATTGAAGGCAGGAGGAGAAGGGGATGACAGAGGATGAGATAGCTGGATGGCATCACCAATTCAATGGACATGAGTTTGAGTAAACTCCAGGAGTTGGTGATGGACAGGGAGGCCTGGTGTGCTGCCATCCATGGGATCACAAAGAGTTGGACACCACTGAGTGACAGAACTGAACTGAACTAATGTAGTTGAAACCTGAAGAAAGGCCTCTGACAGGATTCTCTCTTGCTCAGAGGAGGATGGGAATTTGTTCACGATATTCAGGGTTTTAAACAGCTAGAAGAGACCTATCCACATATAGAGAGCAATCTGCTTTACTCAAAGCCCAACAATTTATGTGTTCAGTTAGTTCAGTTCAGTCACTCAGTTATGTCTGACTTTTGCGACCCCATGGACTGCAGCAGGTCAGGCCTCCCTGTCCATCACCAACTCCAGAAACTCACTCAATTTCATGTTCATTGAGTCGGTGATGCCATCCAACAATCTCATCCTCTGTCGTCCCCTTCTACTCCCACCTTCAATCTTTGCCAGCATCAGGATCTTTTCTAATGAGTCAGTTCTTCAACTCAGGTGGCCAAAATATTGGAGTTTCAGCTTCAGCATCAGTCCTTCCAATGAATATTTGGAACTGATTTCCGTTAGGATGGACTGGTTGGATCTCCTTGCAGTCCAAGGGGCTCTCAAGAGTCTTCAACACCACAGTTCAAAAGCATCAATTCTTCAGCTCTCATCTTTCTTTATGGTCCAAATCTCACTCCCACACATGACTCCTGGAAAAACCATAGCTTAGTCTAGATGGACTTTTGTTGGCAAAGTAATGTCTCTGCTTTTTAATAGGCTCTCTAGGTTGGTGACAGCTTTTCTTCCAAGGAGCAAGCATCTTTTAGTTTCATGACTGCAATCACCATCTGCAATGATTTTGGAGCCCCAAAAATAAAGTCTGTCACTGTTTCCACTGTTTCCCCATTTATTAGCCATGAAGTGATGGGACCAGATATCATGATCTTAATTTTCTGAATGCTGAGTTTTAAGCCAACTTTTTCACTCTCCTCTTTCACTTTTATCAAGAAGCTCTTTAGTTCTTCTTCGCTTTCTGCCATAACGGTGGTATCATCTGTATATCTGAGGTTATTGATATTTCTCCCAGCAATCTTGATTCCAGCTTGTGCTTTATCCAACCTAGCATTTTGCATGTTGTACTCTGTATAAAAATTAAACAAGCAGGGTGACAGTATACAGCCTTGATGCACTCCTTTCCCGATTTGGAACCAGTCTGTTGTTCCATGTCTTGTTCTAACTGTTGTTTCTTGACCTGCATACAAATTTCTAAGGAGGTAGGTCAGGCGGTCCGGTATTCCCATGTCTTTAAGAATTTTCCACAGTTTTTTATGATCCACACGGTCGAAGGCTTTGGCATAGTCAATAAAGCAGATGTTTTTCTGGAACTCTCTTGCTTTTTTGATGATCCAACAGATGTTGGCAATATGATCTCTGTTTCCTCTGCTTTTTCTAAATCCTGTTTGAACATATGGAAGTTCACGGTTCACGTCCTGTTGAAGCCTGGCTTGGAGAATTTTGAGCATTACTTTGCTAGTGTGTGAGATGAGTGCAATTGTGCAGTAGTTTGAGCATTCTTTGGCATTGCCTTTCTTTGGGATTGGAATGAAAACTGAACTTTTCCAGTCCTGTGGCCACCGCTGAGTTTTACAAATTTGCTGGCATATTGAGTGCAGCACTTTCACAGCATCATCTCTTAGGATTTGAAATAGCTAAACTGTAATTCCACCACCTCCACTAGCTTTGTTCATAGTGATGGTTTCTAAGGCCCACTTGACTTCGCATTTCAGGATGTCTGGCTCTAGGTGAGAGATCACACCATCATGATTATCTGGGTTGTGAAGGTCTTTTTTTGTATAGTTTTTCTGTGTATTCTTGCCACCTTTTCTTAATTGCTTCTGTTAGGTCCACACCATTTCTGTCCTTTATTATGACCATCTTTGCATGATACATTCCCTTGGTATCTCTAATTTTCTTGAAGACCTCTCTAGTCTTTCCCATTCTATTATTTTCCTTTATTTCTTTGCATTGATCACTGAGGAAGGCTTTCTTATCTCTCCTTGCTGTTCTTTGGAACTCTGCATTCAAATGGATATATCTTTCCTTTTTTCCTTTGCCTTTTGCTTTTCACAGCTGTTTGTAAGGCCTCCTCGGAAAACCATTTTGCCTTTTTGCATTTGTTTTTCTTGGAGATGGTCTTGATCACTGCCTCCTGTTCAATGTCACAAACCTCCATCCATAGTTCTTCAGGCACTCTGTCTATCAGATAATCTGTTGAATCTATCACTTCTACTGTTTATTCATAAGGGATTTGATTTAGGCCATACCTGCATGGTCTAATGGTTTTCCCTGTTTTATTCAATTTAAGTCTGAATTTGGCAATAAGGAGTTCATGATCTGAGCCACAGTCAGCTCCCAGTCTTGTTTTTGCTGACTCTATAGAGCTTCTCCATCTTTGACTGCAAAGAATACAATCAATTTGATTTCGGTATTGACCATCTTGTGATTTCCATGTGTAGAATCTTCTCTTGTGTTGTTGGAAGAGGGTGTTTGCTATAACCAGTTTGTTCTCTTGGCAAAACTCTGTTAGCCTTTGTCCTGCTTAATTTCATCTAAAAATGTCATTACAGAAATATCCAGAATAATATTGGATCACACACCTGGGCATTGTGGCTTAGCCAAGTTTACTCATAAATCTAATCATCACAGTTTATGTGTAGATTGATACCTAGTACATAACTGTAGATATTATTAATATTAACTTGTCAGATTACCTTGATAATTAGCTTTATAGTTGGTCCTGCTTCAGTAACAATAGCAAATTACATAGAACTATTTTACAAACACAAGAGCTAAAGAGACAGAAGAATATGTAATCTCAAGGAAAGAAAAAGAAGACCAAAACAGGAAGTAATAAAAAAATTACAGAAAACATATAATATAATCCTTTTAACTTTTGTCTATATTTCATTAAGTTTAAAACTCATTAGTGTTAAAAATCTCTCCTTGGACTTGTTTCATACTCTAAATATTTTTCATAAAAATGTTTTATATTTAATGTCCAAAAATTAAGGTACAATAAGAGTTAATTTATGAAACAGTGGTAGTAGAACATGAATTAAATTTAGTTTATCCTGCAAAGGTTTGTGTTATAATTGGAGAAGGAAATCACAACCCACTCTAGTATTCTTGCCTGGAAAATCCCGTGGACAGATGAGTGTGGCAGGCCACAGTCCATGGGGTCATGAAGAGTCAGACATGACTGGATGACTTCACCTGTATTATAAGAGCTCTGCCTGAGGCTTACAGATCAGCAACTATGCGTGCGTGTATGCTCAGTAGCTTCAGCTGTGTCTGACTCTTTGCAACCCCATGGACTGTAGTCTGCCAGGCGCCTCAGTCCATGGGATTTTCACCGCAAGAATACTGCAGTGGGTAGCCATGCCCTCTTCCAGGGGATCTTAGTGACTCAGGGATCAAACCCGTGTCTCCTGCATTGCAGGTGGATTCTTTCCCACTGAGCCACCAGGCAAGCTGTTTCAGCAGCTATGCCTACTCATCAATTCAGTGTTTTCCAGAATGCTAAGCAAAAAAGATCTTTTGAGGAGATGCCACCTTCCCCATAGCACATTTGAGCTTTTAATGTGCTACCTACACTTTTGCTAGTTATTCGAGGCTGAGATCCTCTTGTTCAGGAGATTGTAAAATGCACTTACAATTTTTATTTCTGAAATATTTACAAGTGGAAACGTGTGTCCTTTAGACAGGTGGCTCTCAAATTATGCTGCAAAACTGTCTTCCTGCAATTTCTCTTCATCATAACTGTGAAAAGAAAATATTTTTAGGATAGGAAGTTTTTATGCTCTGTACATATCCTTGTTTACCGATGTATGTCCTCTACTAGACTTCTAAGGAGTGGTTTACAAGAGGTAAATTTTCTAAGTATATATATGTGAAACTTTTATTCTGTTCTTGTACATCTTTCATAGCTTCCTGTGCTGTTGAGAATTCCAATGCAATTCACATTTTTTTTCTTACACTGCCCTTTGTGTTTATTTTCCCTCCTCCACCCCTGCTGAAATATTAATACTTATAGGATTTTCTCATTATGGCAAATGGTCTGATATTCTTGATGAACTTTCTTGGGATGGATCTTTTTTTTTCCTGCAGCATTCTGAGTTTATGGTAGGAGTTATCAATCTGGAAAACCATGACTCTCTGACTTGGAAACTTTTCTTGTATTATCATAAAAATCATTTTTATCTTTTTTTTCTCTTTGTCATTTTTTCTGTAAGTTCTACTGTTACAATGCAGATCGATATCTTGCTTCTTAAACTGAGCCTACCTGACGTGCTTTGTTCATCATCCTCATATTTTATTCTAATATCTTGGAAATTTTCTGATTTAGTCTATAGTCCTGCTACTATTAATAAACATCCTTTAGTTTCAGTCATGAATTTTCATTGGGTTTGGGGCAAAAGGAAAAAGTAAGATCCACATAGCATATGCCTAAATATAAGCAGGTGCCCAATATGCTACCGAGATCAGTGGAGAAATAACTCCAGAAAGAATGAAGGGATGGAGCCAAAGCAAAAACAACACCCAGTTGTGGATGGGACAGGTGATAGAAGCAAGGTCCGATGCTGTAAAGAGCAATAATGCATAGGAACCTGGAATGTTAGGTCCATGAATCAAGGCAAATAGGAAGTGGTCAAACAGGAGATGGCAAGAGTGAATATCGACATTCTAGGAATCAGCAAACTAAAATGGACTGGAATGAGTGAATTTAAATCAGATGACCATTATATCTACTACTGTGGGCAGGAATCCCTTGGAAGAAATGGAGTAGCCATCATGGTCAACAAACGAGTCCAAAATGCAGTACTTGGATCCAATCTCAAAAATGAAAGAATGATCTCTGTTCGTTTCCAAAGCAAACCATTCAATATCACGGTAATCCAAGCGTATGCTCCAACCAGTAATGTTGAAGAAGCTGAAGTTGAACGGTTCTATGAAGACCTACAAGACCTTTTAGAAATAACACCCAAAAAAGACATCCTTTACATTAAAGGGGACTGGAATGCAAAAGTAGGAAGTCAAGAAACACCTGGAGTAACAGGCAAATTTGGCTTTGAAGTACAGAATGAAGCAGGGCAAAGGCTAATAGAGTTTTTCCAAGAGAACACACTGGTCATAGCAAACAACCTCTCCAACAACACAAGAGAAGACTCTACACATGGACATCACCAGATGGTCAACACCAAAATCAGAATGATTATATTTGCAGCCAAAGATGGAGAAGCTCTATAGAGTCAGCAAAAACAAGACCGGGAGCTGACTGTGGCTCAGATCATGAACTCCTTATTGCCAAATTCAGACTTAAATTGAAGAAAGTAGGGAAAACCACTAGACCATTCAGGTATGACCTAAATCAAATCCCTTATGACTATACCGTGGAAGTGAGAAATAGATTTACAGGACTAGATCTCATAGAGAGTGCCTGATGAACTATGGATGGAGATTCGTGACATTGTACAGGAGACAGGGATCAAGACCATCCCCATGGAAAAGAAATGAAAAAAGGCAAAATGGTTGTCTGAGGAGGGCTTACAAATGGCTGTGAAAAGAAGAGAAGCAAAAAGCAAAGGAGAAAAGGGAGGATATTCCCATTTGAATGCAGAGTTCCAAAGAATAGCAAGAAGAGATAAGAAAGCCTTCCTCAGTGATCAATGTGAAGAAATAGAGGAAAACAACAGAATGGGAAAGACTAGAGATCTCTTCAAGAAAATTAGAGATACCAAGGGAACCTTTCATGCACAAAGGACAGAAATGGTATGGACCTAACAGAAACAGAAGATATTAAGAAGAGGTGGCAAGAATACACAGAAGAACTGTACAAAAAAGATCTTCATGACCCAGATAATCATGATGGTGTGATCACTCACCTAGAGCCAGACATCCTGGAATGTGAAGTCAAGTGGGCCTTAGAAGCATCACTACGAACAAAGCTAATGGAAGTAATGGAATTCCAGTTGAGCTATTTCAAATCCTGGAAGATGATGCTGTGAAAGTGCTGCACTCAATATGCCAGCAAACTTGGAAAACTCAGCAGTGGCCACAGGACTGGAAAAGGTCAGTTTTCTTTCCAATCCCAAAGAATGCTCAAACTACTGCACAATTGTACTCATCTCACACACTAGTAAAGTAAAGATCAAAATTCTCCGAGCCAGGCTTCAGCAACACGTGAACTGTGAATGTCCAGATGTTCAAGCTGGTTTTAGAAAAGGCAGAGGAACCAGAGATCAAATTGCCAACATCTGCTTTATCATTGAAAAAGCAAGAGAGTTCCAGAAAAACATATATTTCTGCTGTATTGACTATGCCAAAGCCTTTGACTGTGTGGATCACAATAAACTGTGGAAAATTCTGAAAGAGATGGGAATACCAGACCACCTGACCCACCTCTTGAGAAACCTATATGCAGGTCAGGAAGCAACAGTTAGAACTGGATATGGACAAACAGACTGGTTCCAAATAGGAAAAGGAGTATTGTCAAGGCTGTATGTTGTCACCCTGCTTATTTAACTCATACACAGAGTACATCATGAGAAATGCTGGGCTGGAAGAAGAACAAGCTGGAATCAAGATTTCTGGGAGAAATATCAATAACCTCAGATATGCAGATGACACCACCCTTATGACAGAAAGTGAAGAGGAACTAAAGAGCCTCTTGATGAATGTGAAAGAGGAGAGTGAAAAAGTTGGCTTAAAACTCAACATTCAGAAAACTAAGATCATGGCATCTGGTCCCATCACTTGATGGCAAATAGATGGGGAAACAGTGGAAGCAGTGTCAGACTTTATTTTTTTGGGCTCTAAAATCACTGCAGATGGTGATTGCAGCCATGAAATGAAAAGACGCTTACTCCTTGGAAGGAAAGTTATGACCAACCTAGATCACATATTAAAAAATAGAGACATCACTTTGCCAACAAAGGTCCATCCAGTCAAGGCTATGGTTTTTCCAGTAGTCATGTACGGATGTCAGATTTGGACTAAAGAAAGCTGAGCACCACATAATTGATGCTTTTAAACTGTGGTGTTGGCAAAGACTCTTGAGATTCCCTTGGACTGCAAGGAGGTCCAACCAGTCCATCCTAAAGGAAATCAGTCCTGGGTATTCATTGGAAGAACTGATGCTGAAGCTGAAACTCCAATACTTTGGCCACCTCATGCGAAGAGCTGGCTCACTGGAAAAGACCCTGATGCTGGGAAAGATTGAGGGCAGGAGGAGAAGGGGACAACAGAAGGTGAGGTTTTCAATAGCACCACCGACTCAATCGACGAGTTTGGGTAAACTCTGGGAATTGGTGATGGACATGGAGGCCTAGTGTCATATGGTTCATGGGATCGCAAAAAGTTGGACACGACTGAGTGACTGATCTGAACTGAAAGGCAAAACACCACAGTGCAGGAGATGCAGTTTCAACCCATTGGTTAGTAAGATTCCCTGGGCTAGGGAATGCCACCGACTCCAGTAATCCTGTCTGGAGAATCCCATGGACAGAGGAGCCTGGTGGGCTGCAGTCCATGGGTCTCTAAGAGTCAGCCATGGCTGAGTGACTGAGAAATGCACACAAAGCCAGAATGGGGTCTTCTAAAACACGGGGTCAGGGAAGACATACTTTTTGTCTGATTCTAAAATGTGCTACTGATTTGATCTAAAATCTAATTTTAGATTTTCTAATTTCTAAAAGTTCTTCACTCTATGATTATTTTTTGACCAAGATATCTTGGTTCACTTCAGTGTCCCTGAAAGAATATTGAGAAAAATAAAAGTTTTGTTCTACTACTTTATTAGGAAATGCAACCCTATGGAGCAAGAATTTAAAAAAAAAAGAATGAGATAGAATGTAAGAAGAGCTAACACACTATTAGAAGGAATCAAATTCAATTGACTGCTAAACTCAGAGGACTCTCTTTTGAAGAGTTTGGTGAATGTTTAAGATGCAGGAGGATCAGTCCGGTAGGCAGAAAGGGGATGATATCCTTCTTTCTCATTTCTTATTTGTTGCTCTGCAAACAACCCCATTAAGAGACTTTTCTTTTTTTTTTTTAGAAACGGTGCTACACAAAGAGATACTTAGAAAAATGTAAAATTGTTTTTTTGGAAACTTTATTGTAATTGAATCTGCAGAGAACATGAAAAAAAATCCAGATGATGTTTCTGCGCACAAATTTTCAGTGAAACCTGCCAAATTTGGCCAGCTGATTGAATAGTTTATAAATCTAACTTCTGTGTGGTTTAGTCTAGCCTTTAGTCAAAACTGAATCAATCCCAACCTACTTCACACCCAAAGATAACACTTTTTTTGCTTGATTTTAAAGAATTATTCCTGCATTTAAAATACCCTAGATTTCACTGGAAATTAGCAGTGTTAAACACTTGCAATTCCTTTTATTCTTAATGTTATGGCAATACAAACACATTTTTCAGAAAAAAAAAATGGAGAAATTGTTAAAAATGTATTTTATCTCCATTACTGGATGACTACAAAATTCACTTTATTATGTAAAATGTTAGAGAAATGTTTAAAATGAAAATGCATTTATTCTAAAGCTAATAAATATTAGCAAAAAGTATCCTGAACTCATGTATTAAAGTTTTGTTCATTCTTCACTTTTTATTTAGGTTTTGAGATTATATATGTGATTTTTTTTTCAGTAATAAATACATTCTCAAATCCTCTTTCATTCAATTGCAAATTGAAACATTTAAAAGAAATAAAGTGCTCCAGTAACTTTAAATCACCCCCTATAACACATAGCAATTTGAAAGTACTGAAGCATTTTGCAAGGGTTTCTCTTTCAAAGTGTTCAATGTTTAGGGATTATAAAGTGTTATTTAACTTTATTGCAATACTTTAGATTTATTGGTATCATTTTAAAACAAGGAAGGTTATAACGTCTTATAAATCTATCAACTAAAACAGTATAAAATACTTAATTGCTATAAAAGCCATAAGGAGGCATATACTGAATGACAGAGGAACAAGAAATGAAGAATAAGAACCATAAACAATTTTGAGGTTGAGCTTTCTTTTTTTTTTTTTTAGTATGCTAAGATTTATTTTTAATTTACATTTTTGCATCTATTCATCTTATTTCACTTCTCTTATTAGAAATGAAATTCTCCTACCTTTATTTTTATGAGATTATCTTTAATGTTAAAGGACTAAAATTGCCGTTTAAAATCTACAGTTTAAAATTCATATAATTATGGCGAGGTTGAGCTTTCTTGAACTATAAATTAGGAACTTTAGGAATAATAAATGATGACAATTGTTTAAAAATCCTATATAACTAATTTAAAATATAAAATATTAACAAATATCACTTGATATTAAAAAAAATAATCCTTAGGTCAATTATAAGATGTATACTGTTGAATGCCAGTTGAAGAATAGATGTCAAAATGAACAAAACACAGTATAGTGGGCACTTCAATAAAGGCCCTAAATGAGTCCCATCTCCTGGTGTTCATGACGTCAGATAATACTGCTTTTGAATGTGAAGTAGGCCTACAGAATCTCTTCTTAATATTAAACTATGATAAAAGTGATATTATTTCAGAGATGAAGATTAAAAAATTCAATGGCTTCCTTCTAACCTGCCCTTTTGTTGGGTTATTCCATTGAAGATGCATGTTGTAAGCTGCCTTATGGCTATGCCAAGGGAGCAAGGGTCTGATTCACTGCCCAACATAAGAACTGAATCCAGCTAACAACTGTTAGGGACTTAAAAACAGATCATTCTCACTAATGCCTTTATCAGAGACAATGGCCCCTGCTACCATCTTGACTTCAATTTCACTTGAGACTTTGAGCCACCTAAACTAAGCAATCAATACATGTTCTGAGATAATATTTGTTATTTTAAGCCATTAAGTGGGCAATAGAGAACTAATATATACAGGTATACCAATAACACAAAGGAGATAAATAGCACTATATACATTTACACGAAAATTTTAAAAAAATTGAATCACTGAACCAAAATGATAAAGACTATTAGATACGAGTGAAATAAATAGCAACAAAAACAAGATTAATGTTATTGAAATTGAAAGCTGGTACTTTGAAATATATTAGTAATCAAAACAATCTCTAACAAAAATTGTCAGAACAAAAAAGAGGTGTTTCAAATAAAAATGCAGAATAAAGAAGGGGAAATAATATAAACTAAAAGATGATAAAGGAATGTTATAAATATCAATACCTACATAAATTTGAAGAGTGAGAAAAGATGCATTAATTCTGAAAAAACACAAAATGCTAAATTGGTATAAAAAAGTGAAAAACTTGAGTAGTTTCATAAACTCTAGAGAGATTGAAATAAAGTTCAAAAATATTCATGTTAGACAATATTATGTATGTGTTTGACCAGACTTGATATTTTGAAAGTTAGTGTTTTCTGTAATTACACAAGAAGTTCTGAAACAGAAAAAGGGTGAAATCTGATTGATTTTTTGAGGATAAAATAAGTAAATCCCACAATTTGATAAGCAAACTATAATATTATGTATGTTATTTCACAAATCATTAATCATTAATAATCAATATCACCACCTTATTAAATATCATAAAATTCATAAATTACTACACTCAATACTTATTTGTCATAGTAATATAGACTGTATTAATCATTGATATATTGATAATATTCTTTCCAAAGATATTATTGAAAAGCAATGTGAAAATTGGACGGATTTTTTAAAATGAGCTTTATAGAAAGAATATTTTCATGTTAGTACAGTGAAGAGGAACTAAGAAGCCTCTTGATGAATGTGAAAGAGGAGAGTGAAAAAGTTGGCTTAAAGCTCAACATTCAGAAAACTAAGATCATGGCATCTGGCCCCATCACTTGATGGCAAATAAATGGGGAAGTAGTGGAAACAGTGTCAGACTTTATTTTTGGGGCTCCAAAATCACTGCAGATGGTGATTGCAGCCATGAAATTAAAAGACACTTTCTCCTTGGAAGGAAAGTTATGACCAACCTAGATAGCATATTCAAAAGCAGAGACATTACTTTGCCAACAAAAGTCTGTCTAGTCAAGGCTATGGTTTTTCCATTGGTCATGTATGGATGTGAGAGTTGGACTGTGAAGAAAGCTGAGCACCAAAGAATTGATGTTTCTGAACTGTGGAAGACTCTTGAGAGCCCCTTGGACTGCAAGGAGATCCAACCAGTCCATCCTAAAGGAAATCAGTCCTGGGTATTCATTGGAAGAACTGATGCTGAAGCTGAAACTCCAATACTTTGGCCACCTCATGCGAAGAGCTGGCTCACTGGAAAAGACCCTGATGCTGAGAGGGATTGGGGGCAGGAGGAGAAGGGGAAGACAGAGGATGAGATGGTTGGATGGCATCACCGACTCGATGGACATGAGTTTGGGTAAACTATGGGAGTTGGTGATGGACAGGGAGGCCTGGCGTGCTGCGATTCATGGGGTCGCAAAGAGTCAGACACGACTGAGCAACTGAACTGAACTAAAATAGTCATTGTAAAGGTGGATATTAGGAACAGGCATATTGAAACAGACATTAGAAAAGTTTTCAAATGGAAAAAAATTTGTAAATTAAAACAATGTGAATATGCTTGCCTTTGGAATACCTGCCTAGAGAAATGAGAGTTATTTTTTGTTATATTAAATCAGGTATATATATATTTGTAAGTGTATATTTTAATCTTCTAAGTGTATAATATCACAAATTATAAATATATTCTAAATTTTCTTTAAGTTTCCTAATTAACTACTTTGTATGTCAAGCATTGAAATAAGCCTGGATTGGATCTCAAGTTCTGCATTAGTCCCACTTATACAACTTTTCAGATATATTTTCCATGAAAAATGAGAGTGAAATTCTTCTTATATCCTGAGATAACCAGGGTTTATTGTTATTTTTGCATGGATGCTAGTGTCATAACACATGTATATTTTGTTTTTATATGGTTATATCAATAAATTCATCAACTGCGTGTGTTTCTCTGATATTTAATTTTTCCACTATTGCCATTCTGATATCATAATGATTATTTATATAAGTATAATCTTATAAAATGTATGAAAATCACATCATGTATATAAATGGAATATTTATTGGTTACCTCGATTCATTCATTGTGAAGGTTTTAAATAGCTTTCTACCTTTTGAAAATTGAGATTCACCTTTAAAATAAGGGTACACAGTGATAAAATAACTTTTGGGGAATACATAAATAAACAATATTTTAAACTTAACTAATATCCAGTCAAAATTTAAGGAGTTCTATGTGCAAGGCATGACTTTACATATTGAAAAGTCAGTAATTGAAAAAACAATCAGACAAAGAAAAAAAACACTCCTACCTTCATTCTAATGAGAGGAGATATATGTAAAAAATAAATCTATAAATAAGATATGCATTTAAACAAAGTAAATAAATATAACACACACTGTATCAGATGAGGAAAAAAGGAATTGACTGCTGTTAGGATAGGATCTTCAATTTTAAATAGTCAAAGAAGACTTCACTGAGAAGGTGGTATTTAAAATGAAGACCTGAATTTTGCAAAGTACTAAGTAATTGTAAATTTGGGGGAAGAGTATTCTAGAAAAAGAGAATGAAAACACCTGCTTTTTGAGGGAAAAGAATGCATGATGTGTTAGAGATACTACAACAAAAAAAATCAAGGTCTATGCAAAGATACAAAACAAGATACGGCTAGTGAGGAATTGCTGCGAAGTGAGATTAGATGTCTGCAGAAGGAGCAGGCTGTGGCGAAATGATCAGGGATTCAGTTTGAAGTATATTATGTTTGTGATGCTTAGTAGATACTCACATAGAGGGGCAGAGTAGGAGGTTGAGTAGAGAAGTCTGTTTTCTTGGAGAGGTCAGGCTAGCAGTGAAACTTTAGGTGTTTGAAATACCAACTGTGTTACTTTGTTGGCACCAATCCAGCTGAGATGAAATATTAAATTTCAGAAGGTATGGGTATAAAATAGAAAAGTAAAAGTATTGAGACTACGATAGAAAGAAAACCTTGAGAGTGTTGTGCCCTGAAGCAGACAAAGAAAGTGTATCCAGGAGGAAGCAGTGATCAACACAACAAATGCTGTTTTGAGGACTCTTTGTGACCCCATGGGCAGTAGCCCACCAGGCTCCTCTGTACACGAAATTCTCAAGGCAAGAATACTGAAGTGGGTAGACATTCCCTTTTCAGGGGACCTTCCTGACCCATGGTTGAACCCGGGTCTCCTGCATTGCCAGCAGATTCTTGGCCATTTGTGTCACCAGGGAAGCTCTGGAAGTGGCACTTACCACAAATATTACAAAATCCACAGAAAAATAATACAACGTTTTTATTAAATTAACTACCTGGCATAAATCCGTACTTTTTCCCCATACACTTTTGGTTGCATATCCTTTGTTATCATCTTTGTATGACAAGGATTTTGCAGAATTGTTTCTGAAGAGAAGTAAAAACATTAGTCTTTTCTCTAAATGGTTGCTATTTATTTTCATTATCAATTAGAAAAGTTCTTTCATGAATTTTGACAATAAAATTCATAGCTTCCTGTGGAGATATAATGAGTTCGGGTATTAAAGTTTCTACCAGTCTTCTTTCTATCATTTTATAGTTTTTCCTTGTTATTAGCCACATGCTAATTTGTACAGGACCAATTATTCTGTGGCAAAAATATTAATTCAAATAAAAAGAATCATCACTATAATCTTTTGAGTAACAATGTTCAAACAACTTATTTTTATGTACTACACATTGAGTTATTGATACATATTTGTGGTTTTATCCACAGAATTTTTGTGTCTTTAAACACTATAAGAGAAGAATCACCATAATCCTCAAGATTTGATGTGTCAGATATGGCTCAGATTCAATCCAATATGTGGGGATTCATTAAAATTTTACCTCACACACCATTGTATTTATTGCTTATAATTATTATGGCCCTGCAAACAAACAATTTCTGATAAATTCTGTTTTTCATAATCCACAAAGGAAAGAGTACAGTTATATATACATATATACACACACTTAGGTTTCTGACAGATGTGAACATTCATTTTGACTATGCAATTATGAGAACTAAAACATTGCTTATGATTCTACATCTGATGAATGGATAATGTAGCATCTGGCACTGTATATTTCAAGATTTGTATCTCCTTTATTGCCTACAAACTTCCAGATTCCAGATGCATAGATTATACTCACCCACACCTCTGTCACAATTGCAGATAAATCTGTGCTCTAAGTGACAAAGTGTTCCAAGAAGGTATTCCTATTGCACTTTGGCCAGAAATAACCAAATGCACACAGAAATGATTATAAGCAATATGATTATGTCCTAATAAGCCAGAATTCATTGTCTTCAAAGTAACTTACCCTTGACTGGAGTCCCAAAATGCCCAGGACCCACTGTTCTCTAGCTCAAGGAAAAGAATGAAGAAGAATAAGGAAGGGGGAGAGGAGAGGACTAGTCTTAACTATTTGAGGTAAAATATTTTACTTTTCTAAATTTTATTGAAACATATTTAAATTAGGACCCACCAAATTAGAGAGATAGAAGTGGCCCATAAAAGTGGAGACCCCAGACCTTAAGCATAATAAGGTTCATAGGAAATCCATCTTGGCTTGGAGTTGGATTACAATGTTGATAAAACAATTTGGCAGAATGGTGAGAGGCAAAGCCAACTAATAATGCAAATAAGAAACAGTGAGAGGAATATTTTAATAGCTTCTTCCTTCAGTTCTAATGCTGTCTCCACTCACGGTCTGCCAAATGAACGCTAGCATGACCTCTCTTAAATCTTTCATGAAACCAGCACCCAGCACCCCAGAAGCAAAGATGGTTATGGTTTCATTTGTGTCAAGGAGTTTTTTGATGGGGGTTGAAGGGTAGGTTTGCAACTGACTTCACAGTGTTACAGGGTTTACATACATATATTTTCTGTATAATAGTCACTATGAAAGAGTAATGCCTTTTGAATTTGAGGTTATTTCATATTTTTGCCATACACCTAGAAACTGCTCAAAAAGTATCTCCTGAATATATAAATGGATGTGGAAAATGTTATCATCCACAAAGCAAAACAGAGGATGAATACCTGCCACATAACTCAGGTGAAAAATAATAATTAAAAAAAACCACACTAAAAAACAGGTAATTGAAGCAAATTTTCTTTTTTATAGTAGTTCAGTTCAGTTCAGTACAGTCACTCAGTCATATCCGACTCTTTGCGACCCCATGAACTGCAGCACGCCAGGCTTCCCTGTCCATCACCAACTCCCGGAGTCCACCCAAACTCATGTCCATTGAGTCGGTGATACCGTCCAACCATCTCATCCTCTGTTGTCCCCTCCTCCTCCTGCCTTTAATCTTTCCTAACATCAGGGTCTTTTCAAATGAGTCAACTCTTTGCATCAGGTGGCCAATATATAGGAGTTTCAGCTTCAACATCAGTCCTTCCAGTGAACACCCAGGACTGATGTCCTTTAGGATGGACTGGTTGGATCTCCTTGCAGTCCAAAGGACTCTCAAGAGTCTTCTCCAACACCACAGTCCAAAAGCATCAATTCTTTGGTGCTCAGCTTTCTTTATAGTCCAACTCTCACATCCATACATGACTACTGAAAAAACCATAGCCTTGACTAGACGGACCTTTGTTGACAATGTCTCTGCTTTTTAATATGCTGTCTAGGTTGGTCATAACTTTCCTTCCAAGGAGCAAGCGTCTTTTAATTTCATGGCTGCAATCACCATGTAGTCATTTTTTATTCATTTGTACTAGAAAGAGAACCGTATTATGTATGAAGTATAGTATGGATTTTCTTTAGTTAATGCAATTTACATTTTCTCACATTTGATCAAAATATACCCTGTGATGTTGAATTAATGTAATACATGTTAATCTGTATTATATATACACACACACGACACATACAGTTACTTTGTATTGTGCAACATTAAAACATCAATATTCTGAAACTGCAATAGAAGTCCTTATCTCTAAGACACAATTCTGGACCTATAATCAAAAGTTTATATATATTAATGTTCTTCCACTGTCAATAATAAATGTTATCAACACAAAAATAAAATTTTAAAATCAGAGATTAATGGATCAGGACACTATAAAAACAGCAAATTACATTAACTCTGACATATTTTTTAGATGTTCTACTGAAATATCTAGAAAATGTATTAGCCATGCAATATGGTCAGCTTTCTGCCAATAGCTGTTTTTTCTAATATGTTTATCTTGCTTTTCACCTGCAAGTTTATTTAAAGAATAGATACTCTGTGTGTAACTTACTTGAAGAGATAACTTAAAAACAGTAACCAAAATAAATGTATTAGGTAACCAGAAAAGATGGTCATTACAAACAAATAATAAAAATGCCAAATTATAAATTTCCTCTTCCTCTTGCTTCTTCACCATTTCTCCTGATCTTTATTTTCATCTCAAAGAGATAAAATTCCTTGAATAAAAAGTCTTATATTTCCTTTTATCTCTAGCAATTGCCTTAGTACATAAGAAAGTGTAGATGCTCTAACGATATTTATCTCACATGCTGTTGATTAATCTTGGACCAGTTCATAAATATAAACTTGACAAATTAAAAAAATTAAAAGTTAGAATGCCTTGGGCTTCAGGTAAATGTCTCAGGTTATTAACTTCCAAAAATTTATGTCCTATACTTTGCCTAAGCCATCAAACATATGGTTGTATGTTACAATCTTTTCCTAATAATTACTTCAACATCAAATCCCAATATCAAGTATTATATGCCATTATATTCATTTCTTTAAGTATTCTTATTGGTAAAATTATCCACCCCACCAAGTTCTCCAAACTTGTGAGGCTGACAGCTTTTTTAATCTCTGTAACTCACAACCCTGCCTTTCTCATCACTTCCTAGTACAACTGAGACCATGATTCAGCAATAGAATTGACTGTATGTATCATCAACTCTCTTGTCTACTTTCTCCCTAGATTACCACCAAAATCCTATGTAAACTGTAAATTCAACTATGCCTACTTTATTTCTGTACCAGAGAGTTTTCTCAAAGCTGAAGGAATTCACACAGCAATGCTGACTGGATTCAGCTCAGTCAGTCACTCTGTCGTGTCTGATTCTTTGCTGCCCCATGGACTTCTTCACACCAGGCCTCCCGGTCCATCACCAACTCCCAGAGCATGCTCAAACTTGTGTTCATCGAGTCGGTGTCAGTGATGCCATCCAACTGACTGGATTAGCTCTAAGTTTTTAATCACAAATCTTAAATGGGAAGCATCTCTGCTGCCCGACTTACTACACTTCTCTTGAGAATTCATTATCCCATCTGCAAATATGTCTTTAACACCCCCTTTTCCTCTGTGAATCTTTCTCTAACGTCATCCTTTCCTGATTACCTTTTAGTTCACTAAGAGAATATAATCAATCAGAAGAGGATTTTAATTTCCTTCTAAAACTGTCTCCACCTACCACAACATACTCTGCCTTTCTTCTTGGTTCAACAGTTTCTGTATAAGGCAATCTCTTCTCTGGCACAATCAATTTCTACTCAAATACACTGTCCTGGAAATTATTCCTATCCTCTACTGTAGCATTAATGTTCATCTCTATTGGAGCATGTTGACCAAAATAAAAAGCTGTGGCAAAAGCTCTTCCTTATTAAAAAAAAAAAAAATTACTGTCAATTTCTTCAATTATTGCATAGGACAACACTCAGAAATGTCAGATTATAGTATAGGGCTAAAACTGTAGCATAGGGCTATACTACTGCCCTATTTAATCTATTATTTCTTCAGTCTACTTCAAAAAGTCTTGTATACTCATGTCTGCACTGAAAATACTTCCATCAATTTTACTGATATCTATATTGTCATGCCAAATGGTCTTTATCTTTTTCATTATTGATTTTTGAGCAATTTGTGATTCTACTGATCTCACCATTCCCCCTGAAGCACTTTATTCATCTAGATTCTGGAAAAATCACCATTTCCCAATACTTATTTTTCTATTAAGCTGACTGTTTTCAGGTTTTTTTGATGGATGCATTTCTTTTTCTTGCTCCAAGTTGCTGAGTCCTACAGAGCTCAGACCTGCAAACTCTGCTCTTCCTTTCACTATGTCTACATCATTAATTCGGTAAACCAGACATGACAGTGGACTGAAATTCCACTTATAATCTGAACAATCTCTTCTTTAAAATATTCAACCCAAACTTTTTTCAGAAATGCCACAAGTCTGAGAATAAATATCCAAATATTTTCATGATATTTTTACATATTAAGTTAGCAGACATCTCAGGCATAGCACATTCAAAACTGAACTCTTGAATTTTTGCCCTTAAAACATTTCCACTCTCAGTGTTATCAACTCAGTGCTCATCATTCAGTGATTCCCGCTCCCACACATACCTGTGCCTTCTGTGTTACTTACAAGGGAAAAAAAAAAAAAAAAAAAACACCTTGGCCTTAACCTAGACTGCCTATTTTTTGGCTTACCCTCCATATCCAAGCTGTAAAGAAATAATATATCCAGATTTTGAAACATTTCTCACAACTTTTGTGACTACTGTTCTGATCCAAGCCAGCCCTCAAACTTATGTGGAAGAATCCTATAAATCCTACAAAACTGATTTGTTCTCGGGCCCCTTCTTTTCAGTAATTCCTGCTCGAAGCATTATCAGTGATCTACATCATCTGTTATTATATCTCTGATCTTTATTTTCATTTTATAATGTTAAAGTTATATTATAGCCTTACAAATCTCTGTACCTTCTAAGGATGTTCTCAACTCAGTTATTTACAGCTTTATTTTCCCTGGAAAGATCCTTCCCTTTTATTTAAATAATGGTATCCTTTCTTTGGGCCTCCTTGGTGACAGAGTGGTAAAGAATGGGCCTGCCAGTGAAGGAGATGCAGGAGACATGGGTTTGATCCCTGCATCAGGAAAGATCCCCAGGAGTAGGAAATGAAAACCCACTCAAGTATTCTTGCCTGGGAAATTTCATGGACAGAGGAGTCTGGAGGACTACAGTCCATGGGGTTGCAAGAGTCAGACACGACTGAGCGACTAGACAACCACAAAAATCCTTTCTTCAAATGATACCACAAAGAAACCTTCCAAGTTGTTCTAAAATATCTCCCCTTAACATTTAAATTCTCTTAAATTACCTTACCTTGTCTTCTTCATAGCTTTTATAACTGTTTGGGCTTATATTTCATATATATTTATTTGTTCACTGTTTATTTCCAGTATCCTGAAATAGACTGTAAAGTCTACAAAGGCATACACTTTATCTCCAGTACAGTTAAAATAGGCACACGGTCCATGCTCAATAAATACCCCTGTTAAATTAATAGGAAACTGCCTTAACTGCCTTATAAAGAAAAATTTAATGTATTATGAATTTTTGACATCTCTGAGAAGTTGGATTATAGTTTGTATTAGGGTTTGGTCAAAGTAGAATTACTATGAGAAATACTGAATTAAGGGATTTATCTTTGAGATTAGAACTCTGCAGCTATGAGAGTTGCTCTTCTTTCTTTACACATCCTCAGGACCTCTGCATAGTCTTTCTGTGTGGCTTTAATGATGTATGACCTCATATTTTTCCACCTTAGTTTTCCAAAGCAAGTAAACTGGGCAAAAGATGAATTATGTTTTGTGACAGAGCCTCAAAAATATTTACCCTCACTTCTGTTCTGTTGGTTACAAGTGAGTCATAGGCCAGTCTAGATACACATGGAAGGGACTTAGGTTCCCTATTAAAGGGTGGTAAAGTCACATTGTAGAAGGTCACATGGGTCTATGTATAATTGCTGCATTCACTTATTGAAAATATGACTTTTTATCTTTCACCCTCTAACTACAACAATACGCATCCTCCCCATATGCAATACACAATCATTTCTCCCCCAAAGTCTCTTCAAGTCTCATCCTATTAAGGAATCAGCTTGAAGTCCAGAGTCATCTTCTAAATCAGGTCCAAGTGATCATGAGCTCATCTGGTACAATTTTTCTATACTGATCTTATTTAGAAGATCTAAAGAGACAAGTTACCTCTCCTGCTCCACCACACACACACACACACACACACTCACACACACACTTTCTCTCAGTGGTATGACAGGATGACAGGACAAGGTGACCACCATAGATATACTCACTTAAGTGAGTAGAAAGGAAAAATCACCCAGCTATATCCATAGCACTTATGAAATCAGCAGATCACAAGTTGCCAATCTCTTAATTAGGACTTAGTCCTATTTGGTAATTTCTATATACATTGGCTCTGTCATCTATACTTTTGATTGCAACTTGTACATGATCCTTTCTTTTTTCACAAGAAAACTGCCTTTTCCACTGAGTAGACTTCTCACCACGCTCCCTGCCAATAAGTTTGTGGACCTGAAGTTCCCTTTTTGTCTTGTACATCTTCTGTCACTATAATTCTAGCTGTAGGTAACTTCCACTAGGGAAAAAAAATCTTAAAAATGTGTTGGTTTTTTTATGCATTGTAGGGGAGTACATTCAATTTGAAAAAAAGGAACAACCAGCAATCTCTTTGAGACAAATTCTTCCTTATTTTAGGCTATGGGAGAGGCTGGTACAGAACAGTGCTTTTAAGTTTCTCCTAATCTCCATTATGTAAGTGAAAGGACCTTGAAGTCATGCCTTTAAGATCCAAAGAAGGACTTTGGTCTATTTGAAAATGTGAATCTTTGGTATAAATCTTTCCGAAATCTTAACAAAGGATTTTATAATCCTACTCTGATTTTTATTTTTATACTAAAGTTCTTCCTCACTTTCAAACTCTAGCTAGCCAGAAACATTATTCTGAGCCCTTTACCTTTCCCAAAATGTCATTCCAACACAGAATAACTCATTCTTTAATATAGGTCTTGGGCTTCCCTGCTGGCTCAGATGGTAAAGAATCCACCTGCAATGGATACCTGGGTTTGATCCCTGCGTTGAGAAGATCCCCTGGAGAAGGGAAGGGCTACACACTCCTGTATTCTTGCCTCCAGGGACAGAGGAGCCTGGAGGGCTACAGTCCAAAAGTTCACAAGGAGTCAGACATGATTGAACTACTAACCACATAAAGCAGGCAAGTAGTACATCTCTTTCCTTATTCACTTTATTGTAAACTTCTGCTAGGAGGTACCCTCAACATTTTGCTGAGAAGTGTCCTGCACAAGATCATCAAGTCATTAGGTATATTTTCTCTTTTCCAAGCTAGCACAGGTGATAGTTTAGTTGTATTTTCTGGCAATATAATATGGGTCTCTTCTATCAGCCTTCAAAAACAAGATGTTCTTTAATACTTCACTGACAATATTTCTAGGTCAGTTAAATGTCAGTATTTGTTGTGATCAAGGCCATACCTGTTTCAATTAACCATTCCCACAAGTTCTTTCAGCTCTATCCTAACCCTCAGTTCAAAAGCCAATGTCATGTTCTTTTGTAAAAATACCTTTTCCTGCGATGAATTTTAGTTTTAAGTATGAGAACCAATTCCTACCAATGACCTGGAGATCTGTCAGTTGGATACATTGAAAAAGGTTTCTTTCTTTCTTTTTTTTTTTAATTTATTAAGGGAAAATAGGAGTCATCAAATTTATTTTCCTGCTGAATCTTTTAAGGAAAAAATGAAACAACTGTAACTGATACAGCCTTTTGAATGAAATTTGGCTTGGGTAAGCTGATGAACATTACAGGTGAGCTAAATTTCCTCTACACCAATCACAGATCTCTGATTTCATGCATAAAAGTTAGGAATATCTAAAAAAAAAAAAAAAAAAAAGTTAGGAATATCTAAATAAGCACTAGAAAACCACAAATCTCCAGGTTCCCTCAAAACCTGAAGACTGAAAGAACTGTTTCTTTCATCTTCTTAACCACTCTTTACCTCAAACACTGTTCAAGACTTCAGCTTCCAAAAACTGACAAAAAGGCATCTCATCTCAAAGGGACCAGTGATTTGTCTTGGAGTTTCTCTGACACCAAAGAGCTGGTCATCTACAGAAAACACCTGGGACTTGAGCTTGCACAAACTAAGACATGTAGAGATTTAACAGCTCATGAGGAGACTTCCCTGGTGGTTCAGTGGCTAAGATTCCACACTACCAACACCACAACTAAGACCCGGCATAGTCAAATAAATTAAAAAATAAATTTAAAAAATTTTAAAAAGCTTAAGTATCCAGAGACAGAAAACCTGACATTAAAAAAAAAAAAAAAAAAAAGGCAATTCCTGATCTATGTCAGAGGGAGTCAGGAAATAAAAGCTTCATTCAAAAACACTCTGTTCTTCTGAACTTTGAGTGAACTTTCCCGATTTCATCCTACATGGCTTCCTGAAAATTCCCAGATGCACTGAGCCCCAGCTGCCTATATTGATGGACCAGCCTCTGTACTTTCCAAAATAAACAATTTGTATGAGGACTTCAGCTCAGGCTTTGAGTTCCTAGGCAATGCCAGCAATAGACCCAGACCAAACATTAGAGACATGTTTATAGTTTAATGAATCTACTAATTAGAGGAATTTATTCCCTATTCAAAGAAAATAATAACTCCGATTTATAAACACAGAAAAGCCTGTGTCTCTTTTTAACCGTGGTTCATCCACTTGGTGCTTGATTTGTCAAATAAAAATAAGTTGCTTCTCTGGGGCCCTACTTCATTACTACAGCACCTAGATAAACTCTCTGCTCAGAAAGCCATGTTTTGAGAGCTGCTCCTAATAAAGATGTTCTTTGCCTCATCAATTTGTACTGTACACTGTTGCTGCAGATTAAATTGATCAAATGTTAGTCTTTTCTCTAATATGAAGGCCAGTTTTATATTTTAAGAGAAAACTAAATAAATTGAAAATTACCCAAAGAAGAGACACAGCAATACTTAAAGGAATGGAAAATGGAACATAGAGTAAAGGCACTATTTTTGTGTCTCCAAGACAACAAGCGTTGGTTAAGGTTTCACAATAATGAGGATATCATTTACATCTAAAATTAATGTAATTCACTTTTATAAAAGTTTGATTATAAGTTGGGAGATTTTAGTAGCTTTTATGGGGAAATAGACTACAATCTTCTTTTATGGTTAATAATGAAAACCCTTTACTATCCAACTTTGATTTTTAAGATTAAACTAAAAATTAAATCAAAACAGTTTTGATAAAATGATTAGCCTGAAAAAAGTGCATGTTTGCAGAAAAATTATTCTAAAGAACACTTAACTTGGTGATTGATGTCAAGATAACATGTGTTGTTAAAGTTAAATCTTTAATGTTTGCAATTTCAGAAGTGTTGTCAATGTTTTTATGCTTTCTTATTAGATATCAAAAGCCACATAGTATTATGAATTTTTAATAACATGTAATGAAAGACAAAATATGAATCTAATAATAGAATATTAATTTAATTGTATGGTAACTTCAACTTTCTTATTGAACATTCTGTTTGATTCTTTCACAAGTGAAAATGAATTATTCTCAAAATTTAACAAGTCTATTGAGATAGAAACACTTGCCAGGTAAAACATTCACATAATCATCAAAATATGAGAAATATTAAAAAGTGAAAATCATCAAGACTCAAACTATGAAGCATAAGAATAAAGATATTTTTTTCATCTGTAGAAAGGTATTTTTTGTCACATATGTCAAATTAATGTGAGTTCTAAAAAAGCTGGAGCAAATTGAAGAATACCCCAAGCTACCAAATACGACAAAAGCTTTACAGTTCTCCAGGCCCAAGATGACATTACCATTTACATAATGTAGGGCTGAGTCAATAATCAGAACCACTTTGATTTATCAGAGAATCTGAAGAAAAATAAGGGAACTAAGGGAGAAAAGGAAAGTAGAAAAGAGCAGCATCCATAAAATAGATTGTGCATTGATCATGAGAATTTCAATTACTGGGAAAATGTCTTGCACAATAGCCCGGGAGTCGATAAAGTAAAATGCATAGTCTTAGGAGGGATGCTGGATGAGTCTCACACACCATTTGTTATGGAACCTCAACAGAACAGTAAAAACAAGAACTCCTGGACAGAATCTTGCTGAACAAACTCAGCCACTATGGCATTTCGAGAGTTCGGTGATCACTAGACTTCAAAATATTTTCAATTTCCATTGAAGTAGATGATGTCTGTTGTTTTTAACAAACTATGTAAATTACCACAGTTTTGATGTTTGTGCTCTCTTACCCAAAAGTCTTCAATTTTCTTGATTTTTTAAAACAAAAGTCATTCTCATGCATCAGCAATATTAAAATCATGACCCACACCTTTGAACAACTATTATCTAACTTAACCCCCCCAATTAATCTAAGCTTATACATGGTTATCTTAATTGATATATCTTTTTGAAACCTCCACCCATGTCTAATTTCTGTATTTTCTGCTTTAGCATGTATTCATAAGACAAGTTTAACAATGTTTTTAAAGAGAAATTACTAGTTACTGTAATTTGAAATAGCACCATTTTATTTATTGGAAATCCAAAACTAAGTATCTAATGTTCATTGTGCATGTGTGCTAAGTTGCTCAATCACGTCTGACTCTTTGTGACCCCCATGGACTGTAGTTGCCAGGCTCCTCTGTCCATGGGATTCTCCAGGCAAGAATACTGGAGTGGGTTGCCATGCCACCCTCCAGGGGATCTTCCCAACCTAGGGATCAAACCCACATCTCTTATGTTTCCTGCATTGGCAGGCGGGTTCTTTACCAATAGCGCCAAGTGTCCTAATTTGCATTAGTGATATTTTAAAACAATTAGAGTTTTTGCTTAGACCCATTTACCAACTTTTTCAGGTAAGAACTATTTGTTTGAACAATAACCCTCATATATCTATACACGTATACATTTCACTTGGTTCTTAGTTAAGAAATAGTTAACATTCTAATTTCCATAAATTTGCCTTACAACATCTAATACCACATCTGGGACATCTCAACATCGCAAGCAAATATCAACAGAGATACTACTACTACTACTAATGATAATAATATCAGAAGAAGAAGAAAAAGGAGGAGAAAAGTTTAAGTGTAAATTTTAAGTGTTAGGCTCCTCTTGTGTAATTATATATATACATATACATATATGTACACATATATGAATATTTTATGACTCTTTGTACAATAAACTGAAATCAAATTAACTGCACAACTGATGAATTCAATGAAAATTATATTTCCTCTTTAACTGAATTACCTAGTCATGTTAATATAAATGACTGATTAGCAAACAGAAGAGAATAAATGGATTGTGCCTTTTGCTGTTGTTCAGTTGCGAAATCATGTCCAACTCTTTGCAACCCATGGACTGCAGCATGCCTGACACTGGTATTAAAATTTACAGATTAAATTATATTTGAACACTGATTATATAACTCATATAAGAATTATATTTTGAATGCTGAGATATATACATGAACATGCTCTTTTTTGAACACTAATTTTTAAGAGAAACTAATATTGTAGAGTACTCAATTTGACTTTACAGTGATATTTTTGCATATCCTAAACACTAGTAAAAATAATTGCAGTGAGGATTAAATACAAAAATAATTTAAACCAAACAAAAATTTAGAAATAAAACTTAAGGTGAGATTTGAGGCAGGTCAAACATTGAGTGAATTTTTTTAAAGGTAAATGGACAAACAAGTCTATACTGGGCATTTTTGACTAAAGATCAGAGAACATTTTTATAAATGACATTTTTCTATAAAGAAACACATCACACATTTACCAATAAGAAGGCACTTGACTAGCATATGTTCCCAATAATTAAGCTCTTAAATCTGACAGGGCATCTGTTTTAGGTTCATTCAAGGAAATAACAACTGAGGGACTGCTTGGACTAAAATCTGTTATCTTGCTAATGAAGAACCTTTCTGAGGGAGCAAGAGACAAATGCATTCACATTCCCTATTTACTCTATTTTCTATTTATCCTTTACTTTTCCTGTTTTCTCTTGCTCTTTGTACGTTTCCTCACTTTCAGTAATTATTATATTATCCTTTCTTTGTTTGACTAACATATTGTGTAAATAAAATTTATTTAACGTTGAGTACGATAGCTTCTAATTCTCTTGGAAATCAGTCTGAGAATTGATCTTTCATATCTTTCATGGAAGAAGAATTGAGAGACATACAGGAGCATGTAGAATTGCAAATCAAACAGATAGATATAAAGAAGGATCAAGAGTACATCATTCACTATGAATGAAGATGGCAGAGGCAGATAGGTAAGAATTATGGATATGTATTCAGTTCAGTTCAGTTCAGTCAATCAGTCGTGTCCAACTCTTTGCGACCCCATGAATTGCAGCACGCTAGGCCTCCCTGTCCATCACAAACTCCCGGAGTTTATTCAAACTTATGCCCGTTGAGTCGGTGATGCCATCCAGCCATCTCATCCTCTGTCATCCCCTTCTCCTCCTGCCCCCAATCCCTCCCAGCATCAGGGTCTTTTCAAATGAGTCAACTCTTCACATCAGGTGGCCAAAGTACTGGAGTTTCAGCTTCAGCATCAGTCCTTCCAATGAACACCCAGGACTGATCTCCTTCAGTATGGACTGGTTGGATCTCCTTGCAGTCCAAGGGACTCTCAAGAGTCTTCTCCAACACCACAGTTTAAAAGCATCAATTTTTTGGTGCTCAGCTTTCTTCAGAGTCCAACTCTCACATCCCTACATGACCACTGGAAAAACCATAGCCTTGACCAGATGGACCTTGGTTGGCAAAGTAATGTCTCTGCTTTTCAATATGCTATCTAGGTTGGTCATAACTTTCCTTCCAAGGAGTATGTGTCTTTTAATTTCATGGCTGCAGTCACCATCTGCAGTGATTTTGGAGCCCCCAAATATAAAGGCTGACACTGTTTCCACTGTTTCCCCATCTATTTCCCATGAGGTGATGGGACCAGATGCCATGATCTTAGTTTTCTGCATGTTAAGCTTTAAGTCAACTTTTTCACTCTCCTCCTTGTATTAGACCTATGTAAATCATAATCTTGTTTCCACCACCTGATAGGTAACTATAGGGATGTTACATAACCTTTTAAAGCTTCAATTATTTTATTTAAAGATGCATGTAATATTAGATTATGGGACTATGTAGAGTTTTATGAGAATTCAATGATTTAGCATATGCAATAATTGTAATATTTTTTAATTGAGTGCCTATACATGTCAGATGCTATGTTGATAAATGTTTAATAAAATTAGCTTCAAATGTTGTCCCATTAGGCATCTGAATGACAGTAAATCAAAGGACACATATTTTAAAATGGTTGGAGTCATAATATCTATCTGCCAATAGAGGATAGAGAGACAGCACTTAACTCATCAAAAGGTGGAAGAAATAGACAATTAATAGAATAATCAAAGAACTGTATTTTGACACAAGATTTTGTATATCATTGCCCGACTTCTTAATATTGCTATTGATAACAGTGAGGATGATGGTTATGAAGATAAGAATGCTAAAGATGATGATAATGATAATAGTGATAATAAAATGAAGTGCTCATTATTGCCCTGAATTGCAATACAGGTCTCAAAATTCTAAGTAAAACATAAGTGAATTGATTACATAGTATATTAACATAAAATACCAGGATTTAAGAGATTTTCTTTGTATCTTAAGAAATATTATCAATAGAACTACTAGAAAATTAAGAGTTTGGCTTTGAACTTCTTACCACTAGCACCACTAGGCTTCCCAGGTGGCGCTAGTGGTGAAAGAACCCACCTATCAATGCAGGAGACATAGAGAGGTGAGTTTGATCCCTCAGTTGGGAGGTTCCCCTGGAGGAGGGCATGACAACCCACTTCAGTATTCTCTCCTATGGACAGAGGGTCCTGGCAGGCTACAGTTCATAGGGTCTCACAGAGTTGGACATGACTGAGCAACTTAGCTTTGAATTTCTGGTGTTTAAAAGGAGCAAATAATCGATGATGGTTATGAGTGGAAGCTAGGAAAGACTGTGTGTGTGTGTGTGTGTGTGTGTGTGTGTGCGCGCGTGCACACGTGCATGTGCGCATATATGCCATGAGATTAAACAGAATTCTTTATTAGATACTTGTCATTCAGAAAAATGATGAAAATTTTAAGTAACAGGAATTCACTTCACTTGCCTTGATTACAAATCACTCATAATTATAGCTGATCACCACTGAATGAAGTTCAGGTTGTATATTCTCTTCAAATATGGTACAAAAAAGAAAGTATTATTTTTCAGATGAGTCTTGTCATCAGCCTAGAGTTATTAGTTCAATTTTTCAGGGTATTACTCTACCATAAAAATTACCTAAATTTATGTTCACATTGCATTGTTGTCTCATAGCTGAAATAAATGTTAACCATTCTCCATGGAGTTACTTAATCATACTCCATTAGAGTCACTATCAATTTTTCAACTGTGATTTCTTCTCTTCACTATGCCCTTCACTATGTACTTAAGGAAATGAACTTTACATTTTCTACGCTTCTAAAGAAATTTGAACATATACATTTTAATAACACACCATAATTTTATCATTATTTATTAGCACACACACTCATCTAAATTGTTACCATTTTTGGTCAATGCCACGTAGCCAGCTTATGCTGTGCTGTGCTTAGTCGCTCAGTCATGTCCTATTCTTTGCAACCCCGTGGACTGTAGCCTGCCAGGCACCTCTGTCCATGGGGATTCTCTGGGCAAAAATACTAGACTGGGTTGCCATGCCCTCCTCCAGGGGATAGTCCCAAATCGGGGATGGAACCCAAGTCTCCCACATTACAGGCAGATTCTTTACTGTCTAAGGCACCAGGAAAGCTCAAGAATACTTGAGTGGGTAGCCTTTCCCTCCTCCAGGGGATCTTCCTGACCCAGGAATCCAACTGGGGTCTCCTGCATTGCTGGCACATTCTTTACCAGCTGAACTAGCAGGGAAGCCCAGCCAGCTTATACCTCATGTTTACTGAACAACTGAATGTACATTTAAGGGTTGACTCCAAATATCTAATAATCTGGTCATACAAATTTTTGGATTAAAATATGTCAATTTGGGAGAAAAATACTGAATTGAAGTGTGAGAAGTTTCAGTTGTATGAACAATATTACAGTCATTTATAAAGATTATTTTAACTTACATTCTACAAGAACACTAGGACTCATAAATATTGTTAAAATACAGACATTCATATGTGATAATTTTAATAAAACTGGATAACTACTTTATTTAATATGAATTTGATAAGGAATTGTGATTTTTATTTGTATCTATTCAAATTTAGACATAATTTTGGTCATGAAAAAACTGTATTTTGAGTTACCTTATATTAAACTTATGCCAAAAATTAATGCTGCCATATATAATATGATAGTTCACTATCTACCTCTAAACATTGTATAAAAGATAACCAATTATACAGAGTGTAACATTTAACTTTTGAATTTAATGGCAACAGAGCTGCTTTACTCTTTATTAATTTGATTTTTATTATTAAAATCAGACCCCTGAATGTTATATTAAAGCTGTTTTTTTGTTCAAGTATTTTCATTATCCATGATTACCTCTAATTAAAGTTTCTTTGAGCTCAATATGCTTTTGAATGATTTTGTACTAATAGTGTACATTACATCCAAATAATCTGGCAAAGTTTTAAAAATGCTTGTTTTTGGATGACCTTATTATGGTGAGAAAAATTTCTATCTTTTAAAAGTTGATAACTCTAGAATTACTCTTGCTCAGACTGTTCATAATATAATATACCATATGTATCATTTTCCAGCCACAGCTGATCAAATTCCTCTTTTCCCAGACATTCAAAAAGGTGTCAAAACTTCATGATTGATGGTAAGTCCTAATTACCCAAGATGTGAGTTTTTACACTATTGGCTGGTATAGCGAACTGATGGACAGATGCAGTAATGCCATGTGATGCAGAAAGGAGCAGACATTCTAACAAATAATGTGAACAGGAGCAAAACACCTGCGCTGACGGCTTGGGGCTCACAATCTCCAGACTCATCTCTCCACACATTATAGTTAATTGGAACTTACGTGGACAGGATTTCTAGATAATATTTTTGAAAGAGAAACTTTCCAAATTTCAAAAGGTTAACTTTCGCTTTGATGGAAGAGTCTTCTCTGTTGATCAATACTTAATAAGAAATCTAGCTGAAAAAAAGGAAACCTGGCCAAGTCAGTTACTTTTTCTTAACATTATTAAAAAGCACTCACATCACCGGGTTCAGTACAACATATGTGTCTTGTATGTTTGAACAGATATAAAATTACTGAGAGCAACTGCTTATAAATAATAATAAATATGGACTAAATAATATTTGATATGGTCATCTGTGCTTCCCATGCATTTTCATATTAGGCTATAAAAAGCAATTAAAATCTTGCCATATGGCTTACATTAAATAAAAGGAAGGGGTAAATAAAAAGAGGCTAAGGAAGGGTTTGGTGGCTCAGATGGTTAAAGAATCTTCCTGCAATGCAGGAGACCCGGGTTTGGTCCCTGAATGGGAAGGTCCACTGGAGGAGGGAATGACTATCCACTCCAGTATTCTTGCCTGGAGAATTCCATGGACAGAGGAGTCTGGAGGATCACTGTCCATGGGGTCAAAAAGAGTTGGAAACTACTGAGCAACTAGCAGATGCAGGCTAAGGAAATACAAAGTATACCAGTTATTTTATTAATGCATTAATGGTATTTTAAAGCTCTTGCTTAAAAAAAATGCAAGACTGACTGATCTTGAAGCTGTGGTACATATACACTGTGGAATATTACTCAGCTGTTAAAAAGAATTCATTTGAATCAGTTCTAATGAGATGGATGAAACTAGAGCCCATTATACAGAGTGAAGTAAGCCAAAAAGATAAAGAACATTACAGCATACTAACACGTATATATGGAATTTAGAAAGATGGTAATGATAACCCTATATGCAAAACAGAAAAAGAGACACAGAAGTACAGAACAGACTTTTGAACTCTGTGGGAGAAGGTGAGGGTGGGATGTTTCGAAAGAACAGCATGTATATTATCTATGGTGAAACAGATCACCAGCCCAGGTGGGATGCATGAGACAAGTGCTCGGGCCTGGTGCACTGGGAAGACCCAGAGGGATTGGGTAGAGAGGGAGGTGGGAGGGGGGATCGGGATGGGGAATACGTGTAACTCCCTGACTGATTCATGTCAATGTATGACAAAACCCACTGAAATGTTGTGAAGTAATTAGCCTCCAACTAATAAAATAAATAAATAAATAAATAAATAAAAAGACCAGTACGAAGTAGTAAAAAATCTGGTTATTTAACTCAATCCACTACTCAACTGCTTAAACAAATACTTGTTTATGTGTTTTCCAGAAATACAGATAGACATTTTTAGATAAATATAAACTGTTTTCCACCAACAGATCTTAAATGGAATAAATACTAAAAGACATGACTGAATTGAGTACAAAGTGGTGATCGAAGCAATGTTCTGATTTGATTCAATAAAGTTGATTAAAAGAAAACAGTGTTTCTGGATAAATAAATATCTATATAAAAACAGTGACCATACATATTAGTTTTCTAGGGCTGCCATGACAAACTCTACAAACTGGGAGACTTAAAATAACAAGAATGAATTCTTTCATACTTTTAGTGTCCAGAAGCCCAGAACAAAAGGTCTGCAGGGTTATGGGTACTCTAAAGGCTCAGCAGAAGCATCCTTCTTTGCCTCTTCCTAGCTTCTGGTGGTTGCCAGCGTCCTCAGCTTACAGCTGCATTACTAACTTCAGCCTCAGTCTTCATGAAGACGTCTCTGTGTGTGACTGTGTCTCTGTCTTCTAATAAAGACAACTGTCATATTGAATTCAGTATTGTTGTTCAGCCTCAGTCATGTCTGACTCTTTGTGACGCCATGGACTGCAGCATGCCATGCTTCCCTATCTTTCATTATCTCCTGGAGTTTGCTCAACCTCAAGTCCACTGAGTCAGTGATGTCATTCAACCATCTCATCCGCTATCACCCCTTCTCCTTTTGCCTTCCATCTTTCCCAGCATCAGGACTTTTCCAATGAGCTGGCTCTTCACATCTGGTGTCCAAAGTATTGGAGCTTCAACACCAGTCCTTCCAGTGAATATTCAGGTTGATTTCCTTTAGGATTGACTGGTTTGATCTCCTTGTTGTACAAGGGACTCTTAAGAGTCTTCTCCAGCATGAATTCAGTAGGACCTCATCTTAATTAACTGCATCTTCAAAGATCCTGTTTCCAAAGAGGCTTCACTCCTAGGTAACTATTATTTTTTATTTTGTTTTAAATTTAATTTTTTTCAGATAATATTTTCCAGATAAAGGCTCAATGCCCATAAAACATGACATTATTTTGGTAAATTTACTATCTTACCACCTCTAAAATCTGATTTGTCAGCAAGGAGGACTATTCCTTTACATTAACTAATCTTAACCCAAGGGTCCTGGTGTAATTGATGTGATAATTATAGGTACTGTTGGGACTTTATGCTCTGGGTGCTACATTATGTACATAGAAGGCAAATGATAATTACAAAAGGCTGTTTTATCAACAGAAAATAATAGCAGGGACTACTTAGACAACAAAACTCTTCCTTTCTGTCTCTCTCTCTATCTCTTTTCTCTCAGAAGATCAGAGATTCTTGAAGGATGTTAGTAGTCTTCTCTAAACACTGATTTCTGGCAACACTGAATTTTCACATAGAATTTATTTTTAATAAATAATGTTCATGTAAACTGAAGATCTACATATCCTTGTCAAAGTCATTTAAAAGTAGATGATGGACAAAAAAGAAAAAAATATGGTGAACTATATAGTACAAAGCCTATAAGTGTCATAAGCAAAAACAGGATTTCAATAAAGCCTAGTATACTTCTTGAAATAAAATTCAAAAATTTAGACATTCAATCTTTTGGTCATCATGCTCTCTTACAAGTTTCTAAGGGAATTCATTGGAACTATTTGAAATGCCTACCATTTCCTATGAGATGCAGTATTTTATGTTTTTCATCTTCTACATACATATATGGATACATATACTCCATTTGTACATGTATATATTTAGCCATACATATCATAGACACATTCACTTGCCCACATACACGTATTTCATTAAGATTTTTTCACAGAGGAACGCTGTGTTTTTAGTGAACTCAGAAATGGAAACAATACTATTAATTCGGTGCAAAAGTAATTGCGGTTTTGCATTATTGCATTTAGCCGTTTGATAGACAAATACTTTCTTAAATAAACGTGGTTATGCTATATAAAGGCTAATAGAGTTTTGCCAAGAGAATGCACTGATCATATCAAAAACTCTCTTCCAACAACACAAGAGAAAACATAAACATCACCAGATGGCCAACACCAAAATCAGATTGATTATGTTCTTTGCAGCCAAAGATAGAGAAGCGCTATACAGTCAGCAAAAACAAGACCAGGAGCTGACTGTGATTCAGATCATGAACTTCTTATTGACAATTTCAGATTTAAACTGAAGAAAGTAGAGAAAACCACTAGACCATTCAGGTATGACCTAAATCAAATCCCTTACGATTATACAGTGGAAGTGACAAATAGACAAGGGATTAGATCTGATAGAGTGCCTGAAGAACTATGGATGGAGGTTTGTGACATTGTACAGGAGGCAATGATCAAGACCATCCCCTAGAAAAATAAATGCAAAATGGCAAAATGGTTGTCTGAGGAGGCCTTACAAATAGCTGTGAAAAGAAGAGAAGCAAAAGGCAAAGGAGAAAAGGAAAGATATATCCATCTGAATGCAGAGTTCCAAAGAATAGCAAGAAGAGATAAGAAAGCCTTCCTCAGTGATCAATGCAAAGCAATAGAGGAAAGTTATAGAAGGGAAAGACTAGATATCTCTTCAAGAAAATTAGAGATACCAAGGGAACATATCATTTAAAGATGGGCATAATAAAGGTCAGAAATCATTTGGAGCTAACAGAAGCAGAAGATTTTAAGAAGAAGTGGCAAGAATACACAGAAGAAATATACAAAAAAGATTTTCATTACCCAGGTAATCACAATAGTGTGATCCCTCACCTAGAGCCAGACATCCTGGAATGTGAAGTTAAGTGGGCCTTAGGAAACATCACTGCACACAAAGTTAGTGGAGGTGATGGAATTCCAGTTGAGCTATTTCAAATCCTAAAAGATGATGCTTTGAAACTGCCGCACTCAATATGACAGCAAATTTGGAAAACTCAGCAGTGGTCACAGTATTGGAAAAGGTCAGTTTTCATTCCAATCCCAAAGAAAGGCAATGCCAAAGAATGCTCAAACTACCACACAATTTCCCTCATCTTACACACTAGGAAAGTAATGCCTTAGGGCAGAAAGCAAGGAAGAACTAAAGAGACTCTTGATGAAAGTGAAAGAGGAGAGTGAAAAAAGTTGGCTTAAAACTTAACATTCAGAAAACTAAAATCATGGCATCTGGTCCCATCACTTCATGGCTAATAGATGGGAAAACAATGGAAACAGTGATAGACTTTAATTTTTTGGAGGGTTCCAAGATCACTACAGTTGGTGACTGCAGCCATAAAATTAAAAGATGCTTGCTCCTTGGAAGAAAAGTTATAACTAACCTGGACAGCATACTCAAAAGCAGAGACATCATTTTGACAACAAAGGTCCATCTAGTCAAAGCTATGTTTTTTCCAGTAGTCATGTATGGATGTGAGAGTTGGACTATAAAGAAAGCTGAGTGCTGAAGAATTGATGCTCTTGACCTGTGGTGTTGAAGAAGACTCTTGAGAGTCCCTTGGATTGCAAGGAGATCCAACCAGTCCATCCTAAAGGAAATCAGTCCTGAATAATCATCAGAAGCACTGATGCTGAAGCTGAAACTCCAATACTTTGGCCACCTGATGTGAAGAACTGACTCTTGGAAAAAACCCTGATGCTGGGAAAGACTGAAGGCAGGAGGAGAAGGGGACGACAGAGGATGAGATGGTTGAATGGCATCACCAACTCAACGGACATGAATTTGAGTCAACTCTAGGAGCTGATGATGGACAGGGAGGCCTGGCGGGCTGTCGCAAAGAGTCGGACATGACTGAGCAACTGAACTGAACTGAACTGATGTTATACATCATTTATATGTACATTGTTCACTCATGTTAATATATCGGGGCATATAATGTCCCTCTGTGTCTCTCTCTCTCAGCCCTAAGTAAAACATGAGTTAGCTATCAATCAATATCAGTTCTGTTTAGACATTGGCAACTGAGGTTTCGAGATATTGAGTAATTTATAAAAAATAAAGTAGAAAAAGAAAACCATGCCTCATGTGCTATGGAGATGGGAATCAAATTCATGGATTTCTGGCTCAAAATATTATCAGTGTTCTTAATCCAGTTTCTAGGGTTTCTATGGTTACTACTAATTCACTTTTATGCTAAATTCACTTGTGTTCTCATTTAATTAGGAATTTTCTGAATTGAATCACTTTTAGAAATTTACTTTATTCTATAGCATATCAGTAATATTACAGGCTTGATATGTTTGTATTAAATGTTATTGGAAAGTAATTACTAATTTATGCTTTCAGAGAAATTAGCACCAGAATGGCTCTTGCTGTGAACTATAAAATCTGACAAATACATGAAGCAACTGTTTTTATGCACTACAGAACAAACAAGGCAAGAGGGTAAATCTTGAAAAAAGGAAAGTTATGAGGAATCCCTTCCCCCATTTCCCAGGCTTCTGTCTGAAGGAATTCTCCTACCCTCCACACAGGTAAGTAGAATCAACACAGAACATGTAGCTCTTAGGGGACTGAGCAAGCAAGTGTTGATGTTCATTGCTACCCTAGTTGGATTTGTGGGCCCAAGTCCTGAAGAAAAGATAGCTGAGCAGAGCAGGTGACAGCCAGTTCTGATGGAGGTTCACTGTGGTTCCTGAGATGAACGCTAAGCTGCATGTGCAAAAGTCAAGTCTGTGAGACTCAGCAGTTTCTAACTGCTACATGGCTGAGACCTGAATGGAGGTTGTTGTTTAGGGGTAAGGATTCAGGGCGTTGGAATTCTAGCAGAGTCAGATGAGGGAGACCTCACTGAATTTTTAGCCATTTATTTGAGAAACCAGAAAGGCTGTAACTTAGCACTTAGTAACAAAATGTAAATGGAGAATCACGTTGGAGAACTGAGGTCAAAAACAAAATTTATCATTCCTTAAAAAAATCCTCATATAAATAAATGAAACATGTATGAAAGCTCAAAAGCAGCCAGTTACTTCTTTGACCATTAGAATAAAATTCACCACCTTTTAATTGAAAACAGCACTGTGCAGAATGCCTATAATCCTATAACATATCATGTCTGGCACACAAATAAAAGTTGTCAGGTATGGTACTTCTGAACTACTTAAAAATTACAAAGCACCAAAGAGTATACAAATTTTGTGATTTGTACAAAAGGACAAAAATGAAAATAAATTAGCAATCAATAAAATCACAAATTATTTTTTTTAATAACAAATTATTTAATACCCATATTCAATAACCAACTGATCAAAGTAAACATCACAAAGGACATTAAAATGTTTTGATTGTCATTACAATGTAACAGACCATATCAAAATTTGAGAGTTGCAGTTAAAGAGTTCATAGATGAAATTTAATAGTAATAAAAGTTGTTGAAAATAAAGATGAAGAAGAAAAACAAGGAGAAAGAGAAGGAAGAGTAGAAAGAAGAGTGAGAATAAGAAGGAGATGAAGAGGAAGAAGAGAAGAAAAGGAGAAGGGAGTAAAGATTAATGACTTTATTTCACCTAAAAAAACTAAAAAAGGGAGATAAACTTATACCCAAGACATGCAGAATGAACAGAAACATAAAAACAAGAGCACACACAAACAGAAAACCAACACTTAATAGAAAAGATCAAAATATAAGACAAATTGAGTTGTTAAATTTACTTTTAGACAATTAAGCAAAAAAATAGAAAATATAACTTACCAATACCAGGAATAAAGGAAGAGGCAATTCTTTTAATTTTATAGACTTCAAAGATATAACAGTTCAGTTCAGTTCAGTTGCTCAGTCGTGTCCCACTCTTTGCGACCGCATGGACTGCAACATACCAGGACTTCTGATATAACAAGGTACTGATACAATCAACTTGTGCCAATATATTTGATAAATTAAGTGAAATACACAAATTCACTCAAAAAATAACCTATGCTAATATAAGAAAAAAAAGAAGAAGTATGCATCATTACATAATACACATAAGATTTTAAGTGAATAGAAAGCCATTTCCAGAAAGTAAAGCTTTGAGTCCATATGGTCTCACTGATAATGAGTAATATCACAAAACTTAAGAAAGCAATTATATAAATCACAATATGATTATATGGCTTTGCATTTTTTTTCAGTTAATGTGGTGAATTACACTACTGTTTTTGTCTTGATGTTCAAACAGCATTGCCTTTCTGGTATAAGCCCCAATTGATTATGAAGCTATTGCACACACGTTAAGTTGCTTCAGTTGGGTCTGACTCTGTGACCCTACAGATAACAGCCTGCCAGGCTCCTCTGTCCATGGAGTTCTCCAGGCAAGAATACTGGAGCAGGTTACCATTTCCTCTTCCAGGGGATCTTCCCAACCCAGGGATCGAACCTGGATCTCCTGTGTCCTTTTGCATTGGCAGCAGGCTCTTTACCACTAGTACCACCTGGGAAACCCTATGAAGGTATTAATCTAAAACAAATGGACTGTCAGATATTTCTTAAGTAATGACAAGTTTATTTGAAATCAGCAGAGAATTGCAATATGGGGTCTGCAATCATGGCCAGCCACATGCAAGTTCCCAGCTGGGCAAGGGAAGGAAAATGCTTTCATTGAGGGGGAAAGGAAGTTGGGAAGGGTGTCGTAAACAAAGTTTCCAGGGCTTTTTATTGGCTGAGTCCTTGCCAGTAAAAAACAGGAGTCTTTCTTCTTCCTGTTGGATTTGACTGTCTTTACAGGGCATGAGAGTTCCCCCTTCTGGTCTCCCTTCTCTCTTTAACTGAGTGGATGCCTACTCAGTGACTCAGTCATGTCTGACTCCTGTGACCCTCTGGACCTTAGCCCATTGTCCTTAGGATTTTTCAGGCAAGAATCCTGGAGTAGTAGGTTGCCACTTCCTCCTCCAGGGGATCTTCCTGATTCAGGGATCGAACGCATATAGCCTGTATCTCCTGCATTGCAGACAGGTTTTTTACTGATGACCCATTTAACTGAGCACCACTTTATTTAATCTGTTAATTAAGATTTTTTTTTTTTTTTACAAAATATTATCCTTCTTTATTAACCACTACATCCAATTTTCTAATATTATGTTAAGTATTTCTGTATGTATGTTTTTCCAGTATATTGGTCTGTCATTTCTTTCTTACAAGTTCTCTGTCATTTTACTAATAGGGTTGATACTAGCCTGAAATGAGACTATAAAGGGCAGCCCTAAAGTACCCGTTTCCATTATAAACAGTTTGAATGCTGGAGAGGTTCAATACATTGAGGGAAAAATCTGTCTCAAATGAGGTAAAAACAGTGTTTGGACTCCTGGTTTTGCTAAAAATATATTTAGTGCTTTTTAATAATAGAATCTTAATGGAGTGTATATGTATATGTTTGTGTGTGTGTCTGTCTGTGTGTGTATTGTTTCCCAAGAAGATTGATGTTATTCTTTTCTAATATAATAATAATATTACGGAGAGACATTAGATTGCAGATTTGTGCATTTGTCTGGTTTTTCTGCTGGTTGTGTAATTGACATCAGTGACAACTATAAAATGCAGGCTGGAATTAGCCAGCTTTTCTAAACAAACTGGTGTCTCAGAGACACATTTACAACCACTTACTTGATATCCATATTAAGCTTATCAAAAGCAAAATTTTAAATTGAAATAAGATTTGACATTGAAAAGAAGATCATTCCTGCATATTATAGCTTTGGAATGATTACCATGTTTCAATGCTAGATACATTTTTAATAACTTATTCTGAAAATATTTGCTATAAAAATCATACAATTATCTGCCAGATTTAATAGATGGAGATTCTTTTCCAATTTCCATATCTGTCCTCTTTGTGTGGTAGCAAATTTTTTTTTTAAACTTCAAGTGAGGTATTATGTGAATGTCTTATATGAGGTATTATGTGAATGTAATTTTGTAATTTTACAAGTTAAAATATACAAATCCATTCTTCACAGCTGATGCTAGTCATTGAATGAAAATCAAACAGATTGTAGCAACTGCTAAAATAAAAGGCAATGATAGATATATATCATTTTAATTATTTCAAATACATATTTTATTATGTATAGATCCAGAATGAACAAGTATTGAGTACAAATTTCATGAGTCTTATGAGTAAGAAGGTTTTAAACAGCAAGTTTTTACAACTATGCTTATAATTAGAATAGAGTAACATGAAAACTCGGCAAGTGTTGGGATGTGGTTAAAATGTAGTAGCTGAACATTCTTCAGATATAAGGCCTTTAATTCTGATAAATAATTAGCTGTTATGTGGAAGTCTTGTTGTAGAGTGGCATATGAAAGACCAACATACATATAAACACACACATCTCCTACCTATCTTTATGGATATATATATATATATATATATATATATATATATAAATTATATATATGTAAATATACAGAGATATATATGTATGCATATAGAGAGTACACAGATATATATATATAATTGATGTTTTTGAACTGTGGTGTTGGAAAAGACTCTTGAGAGTCCCTTGGACTGCAAGGAGATCCAACCAGTCCATCCTAAAGGAGATCAGTCCTGGGTGTTCATTGGAAGGACTGATGCTGAAGCTGAAACTCCAATACTTTGGCCACCTCATGCAAAGAGTTGACTCATTGGAAAAGACCCTGATGCTGGGAGGGATTGGGGGCAGGAGGAGAAGGGGATGACAGAGGCTGAGATGGCTGGATGGCATCACAGACTCTATGGGCATGGGTTTGAGTAAACTCCGGGAGTTTGTGATGGACAGGGAGGCCTGGCGTGCTGCGATTCATGGGGTCGCAAAGAATCAGACACAACTGAGTGACTGAACTGAACTGAACTGATGTGTATGTCATTGCATTTCTATCACAATCTAAGACTTGCTGAATTTTGGGTTTTACACAGATAGGCAGATACAAAAATTACTTGGGTTTGTGGAGTTCCCTGGTGGCTCAGGGGTAAAGAAGTTGCCTGCCAGTGCGGGAGACATGGGTTCGATCCATGTTCTTGAAGATCCCACTTGCCAAGGAGCAACTAAGCCTGTGCACGACAACCATTGAGCCTGTGATCTAGAGCCCGGAACCAGAACTACTGAGTCAGTGAGCCATACTACTGAAGCCCACACACCCTGAGCCCCCGCTCCACAACAGGAGAAGCTCCATGGTGGGAAGCCCACACACCGCAACCGCAGAGTAGCCTCTGCTCCCCACACAACAGAGAAAGCAACGAAGACCCAGCACAGCCAAAATAAATAAATAAATTTAAAATTTAAAAAATATGTATGTTTGCATGTGTTGATGTTTATGTATTTATGTATGTATTTCCTAGTTCTTCTACTAAGCTAGAAGCAGTGAAATTGCAGTAGCAACAGTCACAACTAACACCTATATCTTAGTTTCTAAGTGCCATTTTGCAATGAAAAGAAATAGAGCTCTTTGGACAGGTGGTTGACTCCAGTGCTAGAGGAAGCAAAGAAGGAACAACCGGAACAGCAAAAGAAATATTTAGCATATCCTGAGGTTATGACCCACTGAAGTAAATGTTCATGGACCCATACTTATATAAAGAAATAATAAGTAAATAGAGCTCTGGAGAAGCGCATGACAATCCACTACAGTATTCTTGGTTGGAGAATCACAATGGACAGAGAATCTGGTGGCCTGCAGTCCGTGAGGTCACACAGAGTTGGACGTGACTGAAGCAACTTAGCATGCATGCATGCAGAGATCAGAGACAACTTTTTCTTACAGAAAGACTTCAATTAATTAATGAAGAATGAGTGAGGAACATCAAAAGCTACTGTTCGAAATGTCACATCAGTAATAATTGCTTTTGGTAAAATCCACTTTCTACAGAATAACTGACCAATAATTTCCAAATATGCAATGGTGTGAAAAATAAACAATAGACCGAGGAACTGTCACAGACTGGAGGAGTCTAAGGAAATAGGGCAACTCATTGGGGAATCTTGGTGAAGGATTTATGGTATCCTCTAGCATTTTTGCAATATGCTTCCTTAAATTTTTAATTGGAGGATAATTGCTTTACAATGTTGTCTTGTTTTCTGCTGTAAAACAGCAGGAATCAGTCATTTATATGTGTGTGTGTGTGTGTGTGTGTGTGTGTGTATCCCCTCCCTTTTGAGTGTCCCAAATAGTATCTCAACATGAAAACTGAAATGTGAAATGGGAATAAATATAAAAATTGTGTGCTAATAGCCTTAAAACAAATATTTTAGTTTTTAAACAAATATTTTAAAAACTATTTTCAGTAATACAGAGGAAAATATTGTCATAGTTAATTTTTATTTTTATAATTAAAACAACTATTTCTCAACAGTATGTCAGGAAGAGAAAAATGATAAATTATTCTTCAATCAGAAGAAATTATTTACCTAAACAGAGTCATATCATTTTTAAATAAATAAAAGTCTTCAGTAGCTGTGTTTTGTCTGCTCCTCTTATCACGTACTTTTCTATAAGGTACTCTGCACCCTTGTCCTAGGAATGGGCACTCGGTCAAGGCAGGGTCAAAATAGCTACCTATATCCTAGCAACAATTAGACCAGAAAGAATCTTTCAGTGAAATAACTGTTTCCTCTCAACTTGGCACTCTAAGCATGTGAATCCGAATGACCTTGTACAGTTGGTGAGTTTCCTGGCATGAGCACTTGTATAGTGAGGCAAATAGAAACAGTCTGCAACTCAGGATGCAAATTAATGCTAGATACCAACACTACCTCTATTCATTACTCTTTATGGAGACAGGATGGGGTGGAGCGAGTCCCTGGTATTATAAGCCTATTGTAATTCTTCCTTTCTTTTTTTTTTTTTAAACTAGCTACTGTAATATTGAGTAAGATTTCTGTCCTTTACTCCTACGTCCTAATATCATGCCTATATTTTAAGTTCAATTTAGCATAATTAAAAAACATATTTATAACAATCTCAATTTTTGTCTCCTTTCCCAGAAAAACAATGTCCCTTTCACTTTCAAAAATACTCTAACTGGATGCACAAATTAAACAATGATGATTCTCATCGACTATATGAATATAAAATTATCTAGAATTTTGGAATCTTAAAATGGCAAGGGCATTTGTAAAAGTTATCATAGAACATATTTTTGAAACTCGTGATTCTGGAGCTGTATAGAGCTTTGGACAGTGATGGCATTCCAGATACTTAAAGTTGTTCCAAATCACTCTACCACATTAACTTCCCCAGATCATTTTGAGTATGCCAAGTTGTTATGCTCTGATTTAATTTCTAAATATACAGGAGGAAGCCATATTTCCTAGCTATGATATGAGTTCATATAACCTATGAGTAGCCAGATTTTCAGGCTGTGATACCATTTCCAAATGCTTTTAGGCATGCCAAAATTTTATATTCTGATCTAATTCCCAAATAGTTAAGAATGTGCCAGATTGTTGGACTCTGACGTCATCATTTCAACAGTTCATTTGTTGGTAGAGAAAAATCTCATATGAACAGACTACTTTAAAGTTTATAGTCTGGTATAATTTATACAGTTGTCCTTCTCCCCTTAAAGGAACTCTTCATTATATCTTTGTGTTTATAATTATACTGACAACTTTTTTTTTATCAACTCCAAAGCTAACAGGTTCAGTAATATGAAGGCATATTTGCCTCTGTTAACTATTAAGAAAATTTAAATTTCCAAATTCTAAAATTAATCTGTCATTTTCTTACCTCCTGCCAAAATTAGCTCTACCTTATTTTAAATTAAAATCCTTATCAATACAATGTTATCAATCCCCAGTTCAGATTTTTACTTACTTCACATCTCTCCATTTCTGGCACATTCAATAATTTGGGAAACTTAGATTATGTTGTCAAATTAACCATAGAGCCAATTCCTGGGTTATGTCCCCACTATGATTGCTATAGAACAGATTTCCATCTATTCTTTAGTCTTTCACAATAGACTCTTAAAAACACATGAATATAGGATGATCCATCTGGAAAATCTGTGATTATAATCCTTTTAACAGACAACTTCTCCCTTCATATGGAATTCCTTGGTTCCAAATTTGCTCTCTAATAAGGAATAATGATGATGATGTTTGCTAACATTGAATGTCTGCTTCATACTTTATGTACATTAGTATTATGTCCATGTATTAATCAGAAAAACAAGAAATACCTGAAAAGTAGAGCTATTAAATTTTTCAAAAATCCATTAAGACCATTAGCACAAATATAAATAATATAATTTTTATAACTTTTATCCCCATTTTTAAGTAAAATTTATTTTCTAGAGCTATTTAAGGTTCACATCAACATTGAGCAGAAGGTATAGGGGGTTTCCTATATCTCCCATGTCCCCACATGTGCGTGTATAACCTCCTCCATTATCAAACCTGAATTAGTGTATTTGTTATAACTGATGAACCTACATCAACACATTACTGTCACTCAAAGTACAGTTTATCTTAAGGTTCACTCTTGGTGTTGTACATTCTATGGGTTTTGACAAATGTACAATGATAGGTTTTGTCCACTATGGTACACAGTACTTTCACTGTCTTAAAAATGCTCTGTGCTCTGCCTCTTCATCGCTGCCTCTCTCCTAACCCCTGGCAACCACTGATCTTTTTAAAATTCTCCGTAGTTTTTCCTTTTCCAAAATGTTATATAGCTGGAATGATATGTTACATAGCCTTTTCAGATTGGCTTCTTTCACTTAGCAACATGCATTTAAATTTCCTCCATGTCTTTTCATGGCTTAATATTACATTCCTGTAAGTTATAGGACTCCTTAACCATAACGATTAGGGGCAAACAAGAAAAAGTAGCCAATTGTAAAAAACCCTAAGGAATATTATAAGAACTATTATTAGGTTGGTGCAAAAGTAATTGCGGTTTTAGACCATGAATTTTAAATCATTGTAACTAGGCTCGAATATACCCTTATTAGTCAAAATAGAAACCATTACAAACACATTTTTTTGCCAATGAGAAATAAGTTTGCTTATTCCTGTAGCATACAAATCTGTGCTACAGGATTCGAGGAACTCTTGGAAAGCATTTTCTGCCTCCTGTTGGTTGTGAAAGCATTTTCCCTGCAAAACATTGTCAAGATTCCTGAAGAAGTGGTAGTAGGTTGGCAAGAGGTCAGGTGAACATGTTGGATAAGGCAAAACTTTGTAGCCCAATTCGTTCAGCTTTTGAAGCGTTGGTTGTGCGACGTGCTCAGACACTGTCGTGAAGAATTAGGCTCTTTCTGTTAACAAACTGCAGGCATTGCAGTTTTCAGTGCATCTCATTGTTTTGCTGAGCATATTTTCAGATGTAATGGTTCCACCAGGATTCAGAAAGCTGTAGTGAATCAGACCGGCTCAGACCACCAAACAGTGACCATGACCTTTTTTTCCTTTGGTGCAAGTTTGGCTTTCAGTTCACTTCAGTCACTCAGTAGTGTCCAACTCTTTGAGACCTCATGGGCTGCAGCATGCCAGGCTTCCCTGCCCATCACCAACACCTGGAGCTTACTCAAACTCATGTGCATAGGATTGCAAAGAGTCGGACATGACTGAGCGACTAAGCACAGCACAGGTAATCTGAACCAGAAATAATTATATAATCATTTTTTCTTATGGTGGTGTTAAGGTGCTCATTGACTTTTATTCCTCTGTCTAGTTTACATTTGAATCTGACTTCTGTTCAAGGTACATGTTGTGGCTGTAAGCTACTGCCAGCTCTACAGAAAAATTGCACTGTATTCTAGTTCTTTTTCATCGGGTTATAATTCCTAAATGAATAAGACATAAGCTCATTGTATCTGCTTTTAATGCTGACTGGAATGCAAAAATAGGAAGTCAAGAAAGGCCTGGAGTAACAGGCAAATTTGGCCTTGGAGTACAGAATGAAGCAGGGCAAAGGCTAATAGAGTTTTGCCAAGAGAACGCACTGGTCATAGCAAACACCCCCTTCCAACAACACAACAGAAGACTCTACACATGGACATCACCAGATGGTCAACACCGAAATCAGATTGATTATATTCTTTGCAGCCAAAAATAGAGAAGCTCAATATAGTCAGCAAAAACAAGACCAGGAGCTGACTGTGGCTCAGATCAGGAATACCTTATCACCAAATTTAGACTGAAATTGAAGAAAGTGGAGAAAACCACTAGACCATTCAGGTATGACCTAAATCAAATCCCTTATGACTATACAGTGGAAGTTAGAAGCAGACTTAAGGGACTAGATCTGATAGAGAAAGTGCCTGAAACTATGGATGGAGGTTCATGACACTGTACAGGAGACAGGAATCAAGACCATCCCCAAGAAAAAGAAACGCAAAAAAGCAAAATGGCTCTCTGAGGAGGCCTTACAAATAGCTATGAAAAGAAGGGAAACAAAAAGCAAAGGAGAAAAGGAAAGATATACCCATTTGAATGCAGAGTTCCAAAGAATAGCAAGGAGAGATAAGAAAGCCGTCCTCAGTGATCAATGCAAAGCAATAGAGGAAAGGAATAAAATGGGAAAGACTAGAGATCACTTCAAGATAATTAGAGATTACAATGGAACATTTCATGAAAAGACGGGCTCAATAAAGGACAGAAATGATATGGACCTAACAGAAGCAGAAGATATTAAGAAGAGGTGGCAAGAATACACAGAAGAACTGTACAAAAAAAGATCTTCATGACCCAGATAATCATGATGGTGTGATCATTCACCTAGAGCCAGATATCCTGGAAAGTGAAGCCTTAGGAATCATCACTACAAACAAAGCTAGTGGAGGTGATAGCATTCCAGTTGAGCTATTTCAAATCCTGGAAGACTATGCTGTGAAAGTGCTGCACTCAATATGCCAGCAAATTTGGAAAACTCTGCAGTGGCCACAGGACTGGAAAAGGTCAGTTTTCATTCCAATCCAAAAGAAAGGCCGTCCCAAAGAATGCTCAAACTATTGCACAACTGCTTTCATCTCACATGCTAGCAAATTAATGCCCAATCTTCTCCAAGCCAGGCTTCAGCAATATGTGAACCATGAGCTTCCAGATGTTCAAGCTGGTTTTAGAAAAGGCAGAGGAACCAGAGATCAAATTACCAACATCTGCTGGATCATCAAAAAAACAAGAGAGTTCCAGAAAAACATCTACTTCTGCTTTATTGACTATGCCAAAGCCTTTGACTGTGTGGATCACAATCAACTGTGGAAAATTCTGAAAGAGATGTGAATACCAGACTACCTGACCTGTCTCTTGAGAAACCTGTATGCAGGTCAGGATGGACATGGAACAACAGACTGGTTCCAAATAGGAAAAGGAGTATTGTCAAGGCTGTATATTGTCACCCTGCTTATTTAACTTATATGCAGATTACATCATGAGAAAAGCTGGGCTGAAAGAAGAACAAGCTGGAATCAAGATTGCCGGGAGAAATATCAATAACCTCAGATATGCAGATGACACCACCCTTATGGCAGAAAATAAAGAAGAAATAAAGAGCCTCTTGATGAAAGTGAAAGAGGAGAGTGAAAAAGTTGGCTTAAAGCTCAACATTCAGAAAACAAAGATCATGGCATCCAGTCCCATCACTTCATGGTAAATAGATGGGGAAACAGTGGAAACAGTGGCTGACTTTATTTTTCTGGGCTCCAAAATCACTGTAGATGGTGATTGCAGCCATGAAATGAAAAGATGCTTATTCCTTGGAAGGTAAGCTATGACCAACCTAGACAGCACATTAAAAAGCAGAGACATTACTTTCTCAACAAAGGTCCATCTAGTCAAGGCTATTGTTTTTCCAGTGGTCATGTATGGATATGGAAGTTGGACTATAAAGTAAGCTGAGTACAGAAGACTTGATGCTTTTGAATTATGGTGTTGGAGAAGACTCTTAAGAGTCCCTTGGACTGCAAGGAGATCCAATCAGTCCATCCTAAAGGAGATCAGTCCTGGGTGTTCATTGGAAGGACTGATGCTGAAGCTGAAACTCCAATACTTCAGCCTCCTAATGCAAAGAGCTGACTTATCTGAAAAGATCCTGATGCTGGAAAAGATTGAGGGCAGGAGAAGAAGGGGACGACAGAGGATGAGATAGTTGGGTGACATCACTGACTCAATGGACATGGGTTTGGGTGGACTCCGGAAGTTGGTGATGGACAGGGAGGCCTGGCATGCTGTAATTCATGGGGTCACAAGGTGTCAGACACTCATGAGTGACGGAACTGAACTGAACTGAACCTGTGGGATGTAAAGAGTAGATACACAGTCAGCCTCATATCATCACTCAGTTATTGGGTGTTGAGCCATTACTTGGTCTTCGCAACACTACTTGGTTATTAGACTTCTTAACCAACCAAAGTGATCTCTTAGTCTATAGCAATACTATTCCCCACCCCCTACCCCAGAAATGAAGCTTAAGTCCATCTTCCCAGCCTATCCTCAATTTACTTTAATCCAAACAACATCTCTAAGATTATACTTGAGTTTTCTGGCTTCTGGATGATTCTCTTGTTTAATTTGTATTGTTATAATTTCTCCCCTTATATTATATTGGGTATTTTAGTGTTTAAGATTGGTTTTTGATCGCTTTGTTATCTTCATGCCTTTTGAGAGACTGTTAGCATATTATTTTTTTAGAACACACTCTCTCACTTTCTACTGAACATTAAAATCATCTTATCCCTTGGCTAAAGCCAAAGGGACTTAGTGGACACCTGACTTGAGAGGAGTCAATTAGATTTATTTGTCTAAAAATTTGAAAAATTGGTTTATATGAGGGCATTAAAATTGTAAGGTATTATAATCTAGGTGGGTGAGGGCTGTGTTTGAATAAATCAAGTTTGGCTTGTGAGGCCCAGTAATCAGTGCTTCTTGGTCAGCATGAGGGCAAAAGAAGGAAGTTAGCACTCGAAAAGGATAAGTAGCAAGAGGCCTTGATTTTAAACTTCCTATTTCCTGGCTATTGGGGGGTGGGGGGTGGGGATGTGGGGGGAGTGCTGAAATTTCTTCCTGTCACTGAAATCTGTGAAATAATCTTTATCCTCAGAATATGTAGATTCTATAGATAAAATTAACTATTCCTAGTAAAAGACAAGTACAACCTGAAGTAGACAATTTCGATAACTGAACAGAAATAATTAGATATAGTAAGTATATTATCAACTGTCTAATTTGCACTAGAAGTTGTACCAATGGGAATAGAAGAAATGGGAAGATATTGGGGTATGTTTTGGAAGAAATCTCAGTTATTTCTGATGTGTTAATTTTGGGATTGAGCACATAAGAGTAATTAAGAAGTTTTACTAGTTTTCAATTTGAGAAACTGGATGATTGGTGAAGCCATTTCCAGCATATATTAGATGAGAAAAAAAAAAAAGATTGTGGTGATGAATGACTATTTTTAAAATGCATTTAGTTTTACATACTTGTTAGATCTCAAATATCTCTGGCAAGAAGACTGAAAATGCATGAGCCCAGAAAAGTTAGTACTAGAAATACTAATGTAGGAGAAATCACACAGAATTGTAGAACTTTAGGAATGGATATGTTTTAAAGAAAATACACATGGGATAGAGAAGCAGAAGCCCACGATTGAGCCATGTATGAGCAATGATGGATACTGACAGAGGGGGGTCATTTAGATAAGAGAAAAAAGAATTCAGAAAATTGAGGTGTCATCACAGCCAAACCACTAAAGTATTTTAAGAAAGAAATCATGCTTACCTGAGACAAATTCCTAAGATAAAAATATCTAAAAGAGAAGGACATAGAAGTGATTTATTTGGCAACAGGAAGATGGTTGGTGACCACTGCGTGTAATTTATGATATTATCATGCAACAAAGAGATAAAAAGAAATAACAATGGGCATGTAGTTATGGATGGGGTAACAGAAAAAGCTAAGAACCTCATATATGAGCCAAGATTTGAATAAAGTGAGGAACCAGTGATGAGATTATCTGGAAGAAAAGCATTCTTGGCAGAGGAAACAATAAATAAAATGGTCTTGACTTGACAAAATGCCATGCTTGAGAAACAACAAGCAAATGTTTAAAAATAATTTTAAAAAAAGACTGTTATTATAATACTGAGGGCTGGTAAAGATTAAATTCCATAACATATGCAAAGCCCTTAACACATATCCAAGATATAGTAAAACTTCAGTAAATGACAAGTGCTACATTATTATTTTATGAACCCATATAGATATTCTACTAAGATGAAAAAATTACAGCATATATAGTAGTATGTAGGGTTTCTTTATAGTGTGAATATTTAGAGCCTTTATTACAAAAAGGTTGTTATTCCTCAAAATACTCTTGAAATCTGCTTTTGGAATTTCATCCAAAGTTAAGGAACACACGTGTATATGTTATACAAATCTTTCTTATCTATTTAAGATTCATTTGAAGAATATTTTACTTAACTCCTTCCCCAAATGAGAAACCCTATCATCTTTTCTTCTGTTCTTCAAACATACTTCCATTTTAGAGTGCACTGCATTTCATATTTATTTATTTTTCCATAAATCTGGGAGGCATTTTGTGGCATTTATTCCTTCAACAAATAGTTACTAAGCATCTAATATATGCAAGGCCTTGTTTTAGGTGAAAGGGACAGTAATGAATAAGGCAGAGAAATTCCCTGATCATATCTGTTCTTATTTTAGTTTCAAGGAGATTCATAAATACTAAATAAACTTCTCAAAATGATCAGGCAGTGATATGCTCTACTTCTTTAGTGTTTATGCTGTGCAAATGCTGTTCTAATTGTCAAAAATAAGTACTAATAAAATAATTTTCATGGAGGAAATAAAACAGAACAATATGGTTAATAATGATCCAGATGGACTAGTTATAGGCAACATTACCTAATTACACTTGAACTGTTAGCCAAAGATCACATGTAGTTCCTTGGAAGCATTAAATCAAATTTGGAGAAGGACTGGAGGAAAGAAGAAAGGGAATGAGGAGGGTAGAAGGAATAATGAGAAATAGGAAGAAAGAGTAGGGAGGAAGAAATAGATGATGGATATAATGTTAAACAAATTTACACATCCTGCATTGTAATTAAACAGAAGTCTAAGAAACCTGTTTTGATCATCTGTTGTCGGAGAAGAGTGGTTAGTTGGTCCTTAAGGTGGAGTGAGTAAGTGAAAGTGCTCAGTAGTGTCAGACTCTTTGTGATCCCATGGACTATACAGTCCATGGAATTCTCTAGGCCAGAATTCTGGGATAGGTAGCCTTTCCCTTCTCCAGGAGATCTTCCCAACCCAGGGATCAAACCCAGGTCTCCTGCATTGAAGGCTGATTCTTTACCAGTTGAACCACAAGGCAAGCCTGAGATTTATAAAATCATTTCCTTTTATTTCCAAGAAAGCCGAGTTATAATATGTATATTAAGGATAGGAGATTCTTATTGTCAATTGCAGATCTATGTATGTGGGTTTGAAGGCCATTAATCCGTATTTAAAATGTCTGCTAGAATATCATATGGTATAGTTGTATTTGGTTGTTAAGTGTCTAGTTCCGCCCTATTTGAAAAACTGCAGATTAAAACTATCAGACCATAAGAATTCAGAAACAATTCAAGAGTGTAAATGAATAATAGTCCCTCAAAATTCTTCCCTGTTTTATGTGGGTAATTTGATGGCTACTGTCAGGGAAGAACTGATAGGAGCTCAATTTTTGGTTTATGAAGTCATTTGAAAAGTTTCTTTCTCTGAAACAAATTTGGACTCAGCGTTTGATTGAATTCAATTGCTTGAGGGTATGATATTTGCTGAAATAAAATCTCTAGATTCTGCCAGCTATTAATATATACTATGTGTCTTCTATTAAGTTTGTCTGGGATTTTCAAAGATTAATGACTTCTAGCGAATGCCCTGTGTTAAACAACAAATTTCCCAACAGTTTTAGATTCTCCAAATTCAGTAGGACATTAAGCATTTTCAAAACTCCCTATCACCTTTCCCTTTCACAAAGTATATTTCAAACTGTTATCACTTTCATCTAGCTCACTATCCCACCACCTGATTATCACAAGACCCAACCTCCCATTTCATGTAGATACTAGAATTTATCAGACAGGATCTAGTTGAACTCAGTTTTCTTCTACTGTCAAACACACAAACATCCTGTGTTTTTCTTCCAGGTACTGTTTCCCCTACTCTGTCTTGCTCAGTACCTCTGTGCTGAGGAGGCTGCATCTTTGTTTGTGAACTATATCAGGTTACCTAGTAATGTGTAATCAACTACCCCAACATTTAAGGCTTAGAACAACCATTTATTTCACTCATGATTTTGTTGCAGGAAGGGGGACCCCTTCCAGGGCCCGAAACTGGGCTCTTGTCTAACACTCGGAAATGAATTGTCCGAGGAGACACATGCTGACAAAGCAAGAGATTTTATTGGGAAAGGGCACCCGGGTGGAGAGCAGTAGGTAAGGGAACCCAGGAGAACTGCTCTGCCGCGTGGCTCTCAGTCTTGGGTTTTATGGTGATGGGATTCGTTTCCGGGTAGTCTTTGGCCACTCATTCTAATTCAGAGTCTTTGCTGGTGGTGCACGCATCGCTCAGCCAAGATGGATTCTAGCAAGAGGGATTCTGGGAAGTGGATAGATACGCGGTGTTTCCTTTTGACCTTTCCCGAACTCTTCCGGTTGGTGGTGGCTTATTAGTTCCGTATTCCTTATCAGGATCTCCCGTCATAAAACAACTCATGCAAATGGTTACTATGGTGCCTGGCCAGGGTGGGCAGTTTCAATCAGTGTGCTTCCCCTAACAATTTTGCAGGTCACCAATATGGGCTGGTCTCAGTTGGGAAGTTGTTTATAGCCAGGCTCCACTCCTCAGACATCTGCTGTCAGCTGGAGTATGTAGCTGGGGTTGGCTGGTTACGGTGCCTTGTCTGGAAGGCTGGGATAGATGAGCTCTCCCTCATGCGTGTTCTCCAGCGGGCTTGTCCAGGCTTGTTCACATGGCATCAGAGTTTCACAGCAGCCAGACCACAAGCTTAATGGAAAAATAATTGTCAAGTCTGCTTTGCCTCACGTTTGCTACTGTCACTTTGACCAAGCAAGTTTTATTGCTACCTCTAGTCAAGAAGTAAGAAAGAAGCCATCTATTAATAGGGGGTTACAAAGTCACATCTTCTTTCATGAGTTTAAAAGTGAAAGTGTTAGACACTCAGATGTGTCCGACTGTTTGTGACCCCATGGACTATAGCCCACCAGGCTTCTTTGTCAATGGGACTTCCCAGGCAAGAATACTGAAGTGGGTAGCCATCCTCTTCTCCAGGGGATCTTCCTGATCCAGGGATTGAATCCAGATGTCCTGCATTGCGGGCAAATTCTTTACTGCCTGGGCCACCAGGGAACATCCTAATTTACTATTTATTGAGCATTAAATGCAGTCTTGCTCCTTTATACTTTCACCATATTAAATAGTATTTTCAGCTCAGTCTTCCACCCTACTTATATATTTCTTTCTGCACAATCCTTTTTTTGTTGTTGTTGTTGTTGTTTTTTTAATCAATTCAACATAATATTTTTTAGGTGAGTGTATTCTCCTCGGTTCTGTCTTGTCTCAACAAAAATTTGAAGCGATGGACGTTAGAGCCCTCGGCGTGTCATAGCGTTTGGACAGACCAGGTCCCGAACAGACTGTGTTATAGCTCTTAGACAGATCAGTGTTACAGCTCCATGTTACAGCTCAGTTTTATTTAGAAAATAGCAGGAAAATACATCCTCGAGGTGTGAGGGCATGCTGACCCAATGATGCAAAGAGAAGAGAAGGGGGGGCCCCAGTCCTTTGGCTCCTCTTTTTATATGTTTTTTCCTCCCCCTGGGCCTGCCCTATGTAAATTGGGCTAGCCAAGAGTGCTGTTTGTTCTACCTGAGGTCCTCACTCTGGTCCTCAGACCTTCCTTTGTTCTATTTTTGCGGGCTTTTCCCTTCCTTGTCTTTTAGCCACCACCATTCTGGACTCCTGTTTCCAATTCTAACTACCTAACAGATTTATACAATTTCCACACAGTGTTTTACCACTTCTAATATTAAGTTTGGGGAATTTCCTTAGGGGGCTACTTCCTAAGAGATATGAAGGATCAGATAGTAAAGAATTTGCCTGCAATGCAGGAGACCTGGGTTTGATCCCTGGGTCAGGAAGATCTCCTGGAGAAGGAAATAGCTACCCACTCCAGTATTCTTGCCTGGAGAATTCCATGAATGGAGGCGTTTGGCAGGTTACAGTCCATGGGGTCACAAAGAGTCAGACATGACTGAGTGACTAACACTTCATAAGGTGATACTATCTTGAATACCTCTCTCTGTGTCTTCAGGTCTTCCTACCCAGTCTACTAGGGCATGGCCATTTCTGCCAGGAACAACTGACAGTAGAGCCTCACTGATAGATAGCTCAGAATAATCATTAGTCATAGGATATATGAAATATTAAATTTAGCATAGGAAATATGCTTTTGGGTGCCGATAAATAATGTGATAGTGTGGGCTGCTTTACATTTGAAGACATTAAAATCAATATTATTCCTAAAGTAGGAAGAAAATCATTTACAAGTTCTTAAATATGCTATTGAGATGCAAGTTGTATCATTCTGAAATGACATTATAGAAGGGCTGAAAGACTGTGTATTTATCTGGAAGCCCCTACAAGTTCAATCTCACTTTGCCTCAGAACTGTGTTCTAAAAGAAGAACAGAGGAGAGGTCTATTGAACCACATAGTGTATTTGGAGATCTTAGACACTGCAGTGGGACATCCAAGCCACTAAATTATATCATTCTGCATGTGTGGGAAACCCTGAAAAAAACAGTGTAAGTGAAAAGTGCCAAATCAATGTATTTGACCATACATTATAATCAGGCATTAAAATAATAATGACAGTTTCCTTTAAAAAATAGAGTTAATTTGTCATAAACAACTTGATTTTACAAATATATTCACAGAAATTATGGTTACTTTTTGCTTTTGTAGGCTTTAAGATAATGAAGAAAGATGAAGTTATTAAAGTTACCATTTAAGGTTACCTCAAAAACACATTTTCAAACCAGGTCTATGAAGTTTTAATGACAACAATTTATTTAGTATTAGTACCCCCTAGGAAAATTGGTTTGTAAGAACCAAGACAGAAAAAAAGCCCAATGCATTGCCTTTACAGAGAACTACTTTATACTTATTATACTTGTCTCAAGGTTAATTCCTGTAGAATGTATTTTTAGTAGTCATCTATAATTCTGTCCTTTTATTTCCATGATTTGCACTAGCTCATAACAGCTTTGGCATCTTATTATTACTTGATTGAAAGGTAATAATCAAGGCAAACGTATAATGTTTTCAGGTTCTTCCATCTTTTGATTTTAAAAGTACAGAGAAAGGCATAAAAAATTCTCTTAAATTATTTTGAAGTATCATTCTTATATAATCAGTACCATAAAATTCTAAGAAAAAGAGTTACTTTTTAAAATAATCTAGCCCTAATAGTAAATGTATGGCTTTCCCAGTTAAGTTTGCATTTTCACAAAATAACATTGCTCTTTCATAATTATTAGACTTTTTGTTGTTTAATATATTTCAGAGTTTGACACATTATTACATGTAGCAGCAAGCACCATACAACCAGCACTTTGTATTTTATCCAGTTTAAAGAAGGTAACGTTAAGAGAAGTAATGACACTAGAGTGACGGATAGAAATGCCTTAGTAAAAAACTTCAGTTACACACCTTGCAATGTGTATCTAAAATAATGGACATTTATTGGAGGAAATAAACATCTGTAGCAAAAACATGACTCTTTAGTGCAGTAAACTTTATTTGTGTGATTGAAAAATCATTTCTGAAAGCAGCAAAATAGATTTGAATATATCTTCTCATCTGAGCCAGATTTTTACAGGGACCAGGGGAAATACTGATATTCCTTACATGTCCCTTTATATGGGAGCATTGTGGTGGGCAGAATCCAAAGATGCTCCCCAATATTCCCCTGATGGGCATGCATTGAGTAATCTCCTCCCCTTGACTTCAAATGGGCCTCAACCGATTGGGTGCCTGCTCCTCTGATAAAATTATATGATCAAAGTGATGGGAGAGTCAAATTAGAGAAAATACTATATTATATAGAACCCTTGTTGGTCTTGAAGAAGCAAGCTTCTCTGTTATAGAAATGGCCAAATCAATGAGAAGGGCTAGTGTCCTCTACAGGCTGAGAACAGCTCCCAGTTGACATTCAGCAAGAAGGCAGGGGCCTTTCAAAAATATTTTTATTTTATTTGTTTGGCTGTGCAGAGTCTTAGTTGCAGCATGTGGGGTCTAGTTCCCTGACCAGGGATCAAATCTGGGCCCCTTGCACTGAGAGCACAGAGGCTTAGCTACTGGATCACCAGGGAAGTCCTGAAAGCAGAGGCCTTAATCCCACAACAAGGAACTGAAATCTTCCAACAAGTAAACTGGGATGAGGAGTCTGAGCCTCAGGGGAGATGGCAGCCTGGGTGGAATGGATTGCAGCCTGGTTGCACCCTGATCCCTTGAGAGCCCATATAGCATGCACACAGAGATGATCTAATATCACTATAAGATAAGGAATTTATATTTTTAAGATGCTGGATGTGTGATAAAAAGTTATGTGACAATAGAAAACAAAAATGAACACATTCCTTTTCACACATCCTATGGAAATAAAGTGTATACATCACATTGCCATAACATAGATATCTATTTCCTTAACAAATAAGTGTTGAGACTTGTATTTTCATCTGAATTCATTTTCATAATATTTTCATTCATTTTACTGTATTAAACCACTCATTCATTCAGTTTTTGTTCAAAAATAATTACTGAGCACCTCACTGTATTTAAAATTTGGGCCAAATCTTTATAAAGGATGCTTTATATTGCACATTCCCCTGTATTCAAAAAGCTTGCCCTGCAATTAAGCAGACATTTGGCAAAGTAATCTGGGTTTAAATGCAAATCTCAATAAATGTTGCCATTAGTAAAGGAAAAAATGGATATTTATGGATTTATGGATATTTACCAATATTGGCAAATATTAAATAGAACTATTTCCACTACTTCATGGTTTGTTTCTCCTTTGAAGCTGCTTCCTAGCTACAAGTTATAGATGGTCTTCACCTGTGCTTCTCAAACTTTAAAGTGCCTAAGAATCACCTGGGGATCTTGTTAAACTATGGGTTCTGCTTCAGTAGGTCAGATATGGGCCCAGGATTCTATGTTTCTCGCAAGCTTCTAGGTGATACTGATGCCACTGGTCTGGGGATCACATTCTAAGTGGCAAGAGTATACATAAGCTCTGCAGGTTTCTGCTAAGATCAAGGAAGTCACCTTGTTCTAACTTACAGTGAGCACACTTTGATGTGGCTTTAAACCAGTGGCCCCATCTTCACAAAGTCTAGAGCCAAATAAATCTTTTCTTCTAGAGTAAATGTATGTAGCTATAAATAAACCTTTGAGATATTCATTTGCTTTATTGCCCTTCCTTAAAATCAGATTAAGTAATTCTATACATTTTTAGTATATGACATAGAGCCTTTAAAGAGACCATCATGTTCTTGGGTAGGAAACAAAATATTGCCAAGTTATTTGTGTATTTTCCATTTTTATATACTTATTGCATCTCCAATCAAAAATAAAATTGATATCATTTTTGAATTATAGATCATGTATTTTGAAAATATTCAGAAGAAATAAAAGGCAAGAGTAACCCATCCTCAAAAAAAGAAAAAAAGAAGAAAATTCAGTATGATAGTCCATTGGGGTTTACTATGAATTGAAAACTTTAATGTATTTTTTATTTTCTGTTTATACATCTATCATTAATAAAATATAATAAAGCTTAAAGCTTCTAGTAACACTTATAGTATGACAAGCAAAGTAGATTTTCTTTATTAGTATCATTTATCATTGAGTAATAGGTAGATCAAATAACTAAATGTAATAAAATCATACCAAAAACAAATAAAATTTGGAAGCATATTTACTTGATTGTAGAATTTAAAAAAGTGAATGTAAAAGAAACAAAAAATTTGCAAAAACAAGGAAGTTAATTTTGGAATCTCCTTTTGGGAAATTTTATTACTAAAATATAGTAATACAACTGACCTTTGTATATTTATCTTGTAATCTATGCACTTGTTAAACACATTAGATTAGTTTATAGTATATTTTTAATAGATTGCTTACAAGATCATATGACAGGAAAAAAACACACAAAAAAACCCCAATTTTTAATTCTTTCCTCCCTATTTGGCTGGACTTTATTTTTTCTGTTACCACTCTGATAATACTGGCTAGAACTTCAAGGATGATGCTGAATAGAAATTGTGAGAACCAACAGGCTTGTTTTTTCTAATCTTAAGAGCAAAGGTCTTTCAGAATTAATGATTGCCAGTATCTCTAAACTTTTGTAAATACCCTTTATTAAATTGAAGAGGTTACCTTTTATTTTTAGTTTGCTCAGTAGTTTTATCATCAATGTATGCTTACTTAAAGGTTTTTGTTTTTTTAAAAGTCTCTGTTGTGATGATCAGGTTTATTTTGTCTTTAATTGTATTAATATAGTATTAGAAAAAAAGACACTAGATGAAAACTAGATCTAGAATGGAATGATTCCCACTCAAAAATGGTAACATGTAGGTAAATATAATTACATTTCCTTTTATCCATCTATTTAAATATTTAAAACAATAATATACATACACTTGAAGTGAAATGAAAGTCACTGAGTCATGTCCTACTCTTGCGACCCCGTGCGCTGTAGCCCGCCAGGCTCCTCTGTTCACGGAATTCTCCTGGCAAGAATACTGGAGTAGGAAGCTGATCCCTTCTCTGGGGGATATTCCCAACCCAGAGATGGAAGCCCACATGTCCTTTATTGCAGGCAGATTCTTTAACATCTGAGTCACCAGGGAATCCCATACATACGGTTACATACTATATATTACAGTGTCAGTAAATTATGTAGTCAACTAAGTATGATAACCAAAGGACAAAAGAAAGAATTGTGTCTATAACAATATACAATACAGCTAGCTATGCAGATTTTTAATGTCACTTGGAGGTAGATTTTGATAATTAATGATGGATATATAATGCCTAGATAAGTCATTAGGATATGAAAAAGGCAAAAACTACAATACAATAAAGTCAATAAAATGGTATTCTAAAAAAAGTACTAAAACAAAGAACAAGTATTGGTGAGGTTGTGGAAAAAAGAGAACCCTGGTGCACTGCTGGTAGAATCATAAAGTGACGCAATCACTATGGAAAACAGAGGGGATTTTCCTCAAAAAACTAAAAACTGAATGGCCATCTGATTCACAAATTTCACTGCTGACTATTATAACCAAAGAAAACAAAACACTGATTCCAAAAGACATGCACCAAGGTTCACTTCAGCATTATTTTTAAGAGTCAAGATATTGAAACAAACTTGAAAGAGAAAGTGAAGTCGCTCCGTCGTATCCGACTCTTTGCGACCCCATGGACTACAGCCTCCCAGGCTCCTCCATCCATGGGATTTACCAGGCAAGAGTACTGGAGTGGATTACCATTTCCTTAGTGGCCATCAGTAATGAATAGAGAAAGAAGGTGTGCTCACTAGACACAATGGAATCTTACTCAGCCATTAAGATGATGAAATCTTGCTATTTGTAAAAACATGTAAGGATCTAGACAGTAGGTAGATAAAGACAATACTGTATGATCTCAACTCTATGTAGAAAAACAAAACAAACAAAATGAAAACAAATTCATAGAGACAGAGAACAAATTGGTCGTTACTGGAGGAGTGGATAGTGAGAGGTAGGAAGCAAAATAAGTGAAGGGGATTAAGAGGTACAGATCTCCAGTTATAAAAAAAAAATAAGCCACAGTGTTGTAATGAACAGCATAAGGAATATGGTAAATAATATTGTAATAAATTTGCATGAAGACACATGGTTACCAGACTTAACAATGTATGCAATGTCAAATCACCTGTATGCAGTGCACCTGAAATTAACATAATACAGTATGTCAACTATATTTCAATAAAATTTGTAAATGAAGTCCTTGAGTCAATCAAAATGAGTCAGGAGAAGAAGAATAAAGTAATAAAGATTGGAGACAGGTACACAACTAAGAGTAAGATCATAGACTTCAGCACTACCATATTAATAGTCTTCTCACATAAACATAGACTGGACTAAACATTCCCAAAAAAGACAGAAGAGTTCAGTCTAAGTAAAAAGCTATGTATTATTTACAAGAGACACTATTTAAAAGTAACAAAAAGATTAAAGTAGACAAATGGAAACAGCTATACCAAGCAAACAGTATGCACAAAACAGCAGATAAGACAATATCACTAACCAGTAAAGATTCTAACACAAGTAGCGTTACCAGAAATAAAAACAAATATTACATAATGATAAGAAAATCAGTTCACAAAGAACAGATAACTATCTAAGTGCTGATGTGCTTAATTATAGAGCTTCAACATAAATGGACATACAGAAAAAGAACTCTACATCTATTAAAGTATTTTAATCCTTATATCTCCATCCCTTTATCTACCTAAAAATTGAATAAAACATTCTCACAGAGTACTCCAGGTCATGATGGATTCACTGGTAAAATCTGTCAACTATTTAAAGACCATCTAAAGGAGGGAATTTTTGCCAACTCGTTTTCAGAGGCCATTATTACCTGAAGTCAGACGGATGCAATACAAATATATTTCTGTTTACTTATTTATCTGCCCCTGGTGGCTCAGACAGTAAAGAATCTGCTTGCCATAAGGGAGACCTAGGTTTGATCCCTGGGTTGGGAAGATCCCCTGGAGGAGGGCATGGCAACCCACTCCAGTATTCTTGCCTGGAGAATCCCCATGGACAGAGGAGCCTGCAGGATACAGGCCATGGGATTGCAAAGAGTCGGACATGAGTTTGTGACTAAGCACACATTCATGTATCAATTAACAATCAGTGTATATCCTGTGAACAAAGACACAAACATCCAAATCACAAAATATTTGATAATCTAATCCAGTATCACATAAAAAGACTAGTGCATTTCAAAGATTATTTCAGGAGTGCAAAGTTATTTTAGTATTTGATTGCCATTCAATTCACTAGATTATAAGAATAAACATCAAATTCATGTGATTATCTCAATAGATGCCAAAAAGGATCTGACTTCCTAAAAATGCCCAACTCAACACACATTAAGACTGGCAATTAGTCACTTTTATTCAGTGAAGAATACCAAAAAGAAAGAAAACAGACATAGATAGTTTTTCAATTACTAAAACAGACCAGGAATTTTTACTACCTAGAATAGACAATGAATTCCTAACAGTCAATAGAATGGGAATAAAAAAATCAAGTGGAAGATGAGCAGAGGCACCCATAAACAATGTCACTGAAGCAGAAGTCTCAAGTACTTATGACAGAACTACAACCAGGAGCAGCCTTTACAGGAAACATTAATTATGCATGTGCCCCATGATCTAGCAACCCCATTTCTGGCATTGGGGCATATCTTTTTAGAAACTCCTAAGCAAAAAGGAGGTGCAATGAAGACAACAATCTGAGGCATTTAATTTTTATTTACTCATGATTTATTTATGTAATTAATGAATCTATGATTGATTGCCATAGATTTGAACAAAACTAAGATGGCACTCAAAGAAGGAATTGATATGTAAAATACAGTAGATGCAAACTTTGGAATAATTTTTGCATACTTAGTAGCAACAAAAGATTATGTTTGGTAATATTGCTGGTAATTAAAAGTATTGTGCTGAATAAATGAAAAAGCTACACCAGGTTGAATGGAACATATACACACAAAAAAAATCCCAAGAAATACAAGCCGATATGCACATTTAAGGATTTACATTGAATAGACTGTTGCAGGGGTTACAAAGAGGAGACCAGTAGGAATGAGATCAGGGTAAAGAGCAAAAAAAAACCAAAGCAAACACAACAGCCATCCAGAAAGGAGCCTTGGGCATCAGAATAACTCTGTTAGGAACTGACTGGCTGACAGAATTATGCACCAGATTTGCTTGGTGATAAAATTTCTAACCTTACATTTCTACGAACATGTAAACTGCAGCATACTGGAATAAACTGAAATCAAATCCCTTCTCCATGGAATCTCCATGTATATATGAGTGCTTAATTTTATAGCTTAAAAATCTCATGTGGCTTGTGACGCACAGCAGTCTGACATAAAAGCTGAATTAGAGAGCCAGTGACAAATTCTATATGCAATTTAAGTGCTTATAAAGTTAAACACTAAATATAAGCAATAACTGATCTATAATCACTTATAATAATAAAAGTATTTTATCTATAGTAATATGTTGCTGTTATCAATAAAAATCAATGTAAGTAGTTAACATCTATATTTTTTTTAATTATCCTGAAAGATTGTCTAGTATATGCCCTGGATGTACTGCCTCCTTTTTGAATTCTATCACTAAAGGATGCTTATAAAATGGTAGAATAAACACATAGAGTCTTACAAGGATTAAAAATTGTTTTATATTTTTACAGTGCTAATTGACAGGACTCACATTTTTTTTCTTATTAAGAGCCAGATTGTGTTTAATGTTTACAGAAAAGAAAGAAATTTAAAGACTATATATTTGATTTTAAAATTATTTTTCATTCATCATTCATTAGAATAATTCTCTCTCTCTCTATATATATATATACATATATATAGACACACATGCATATGAATTGATAATGTAGATCGATAGATAAACTATTTTCAATGAAAAGCAGCATAAAAAAAGAATATAAAGATTGGGAAAAATAAAGTGTATGTCTAAACTCTCCAAATTGCTAGCTTGTGACATTTCCTATATTGATGAACTGCAGTTTTGTCATGAATAAATTTGATCATGAATAATAATGATGCCATTTCTCTCCCTCAGATAAAGAGAGGGAAAGAACAGATTTCTGTGGCCCTTATTTGAGCAGCTGGATTCAGAAATGTGTGAGGCAAGGATGAGTCCATGAACTTTTTAATTATATGAGGCAATAAAATTATTTTCCTCATCTGGTTGTGATTTACAACTGAGATTCTAGAATAGAACATAAAAAATCTTTCATCATACTCAAAAATATAAGCAACAAATAAAATACTTTCACAAAATACATTGATGAACTATATTGACTGAACTCTTGGCCTACTTTCCACAGGATGATTTCCTAATATTGTGGAAAAAAATTTTACTCCTTGACTCCCTGCTTCACTCACTTCCAAGTTATAGAAGAAAAAACAACACTCATCAAGAGACAAATATTGCTTAAGTTACAAAAATGTCAGTAACTTATAAAGGTAAATATTTATCCTTTATTAACTCTAGCTATTTACACAGAAATAATAAAGCTGCCTTTGGAAAGGCAGCAAGGGTGGCATATGCCTTTAATGGGCTATAACTCACAAAGATGTACACAAAAGCATATTCACTTTCTCAAAGTAACTATCTGTTGAAAATACTGAATCTCTTATATTGCAAATTGGAACTTGCTTCTCCCTGTCTCTCCTCTCCTTCCTTCTCTCTCTCACTCTCTCTCTGCTATTGCTTTCAGATGAATTCCCTCAGATGCTCTTTTTACGAAACTGGAGAGCATTTCAGGTAGTGACCTACACTTTTGACATTTTCAGATATTTAAATTTCCAGACCAATTAAAACTTCATGTTCAAATATAGCCTAAAATTTCTTCCTTAATCCCAGGTCTGGCTGAATCACAGCCTGCTAGCCTGACCACCTATGAGGTGAAAGGGGGTAATGTCTCTTTTGTTCCTTAATTCCCACACATTTGCCATTTCTGCTTTTGGCTTCCCAGGATCCCTGAGGTTGACAATGGTGAGTAAGAAGGAGAGAAAAGGGGGCAGCGGTCCTTTCGCCTGATGCTCTCCGGAGGCATCCTTTGGTTGCTGAGTAATCTTGCCATTTCTAGGCTCCAAGTGCCAATTCTTTCATGGGCTGCATTTCTAGGTTTTGGGGGTGCTCTCCATCCCAATCAAGCTTTCGTCATAGCATCATTTCCTAATGAGTGCTGGCAAATTCAAGCTGAACTTTTGTGATGACTGCTTCACTCCTTCCTCTGATGGTACACTACCAGTCATTTTCTGCTCCAGGTCTCTTGGTGAGGTTCTTTCAAGACATTGCAGTAAAAAATGAGGCAATAGACACTCTTGCCCTGTACACAGAGAAATGCGGTTTGAAACTGCTTCCTGCTCTCGTCCAGCTAAGTCACTGCTAGCTGTTCCAGCCTGCCTAGAACCTTTGCACATCTCTTAAGTGAAAAGCAGAGTCTCTTCTCTGTTCCCCAAATGGCCGAGGATACAGGACATACTTCTTTATAACGTTCTGCTGCTTCATTTACACCAGGGTAGGGGGGGCTTTGAGTGTTTTCACTGGGGAAAGTATCACACAAATCTACATCCTTGCAACAATTCTCTGTCTTTCTAAATGGGCTCACATGTGCCTTCTTCATTTGATTCTGGGGAAATGGGAATGCATCACCTCCACCACGAAAAGGGACAGAGAAATGCTCCTGAACTCTTATGAATTATCACCAAAGAATATCTTTGATTAATGTCTGGCTTTCTCTTGTAAAGTCTAGACAGAAAGATGGAATTGTCATTTGTCTCAATTATAAGTATATTCTTCTACAAGAAATCAATTTCCTGACCATGTGAGACTTCACAGAAAGATGTTTGAGTTTATTTTCTCATCTTGCAGGAAGTCTGAGAAGTGTAGGAAAGGTCCTAACGAGCTCTCTATAAAATTCTTCCAAAGGGCTTTAGTTACTGTGGAGCTAAAATACCCCATTCAACAATGGGAAAATGTCATGGCCTGGAGTCTTGCAAAGAAACCATTTTTAAGTTACTTTGTTCAGTATATGTTTGTTTGAGAATATGATAAGAAATTAAAGGTCATATAATGATACAATCTATGGAACATCTAGGTATATTAGAAATTTTTCAGGTGATTTCTTTACAATATGAGTGTATAAATAAATACATTTTAAAAATTAAAAGAATATGTGAAAAAAATTAAAAATTATCTAATCATGTATACTTTTGATTCATCCTTTGTTTCCCCTTCACTGTGAGAAGCAATAAAAGAAATTGCTTATGTCATAAAAATTGAAAAATAGGACACCTTTTCAACGAGGGAACAAAAATAAAAATGTCAGAGGACATCAAGTCGATCATTAGTGCAACTGAATCATTTCTTATATTTGGGTCACATTGCAATGCATACAGTTAGTTGATAGGTGCATTTCTGGGTTTCCATATGTACATATGTTTGTAAACATAAAGCTGTATCACCATGTGTCACCCATAACACTTCCCTATGAAATCTGTAATTGCTTTTTCTCTGCAAAATCTTTTACTTGCTTTTTCCAGTGGCAAAATTAAGGGTAACATGTTATAATAAAAATGGTATGAAAAGTACACAAACCAGAGGCTACTTTATATTTTATATGGTTTTTTTGCCTGAATTATAACTACCACTTGTCCTAAAGTTTCATTAGTTACCCAATAAAATGTTTTGAAATTCAATTTTTGATCCCCTTCATTAAAAACAGCATGTATAGGGAAGAAAAAGTAGAGTAGATGGTGAAATTCTAATAGGCATACTCTAACAGAGCTTGGTATCCAGGGTGTTTATTGGGAGAACCTAAGTGATCAACAGGCTTCCCTGGTGGCTCAGTCAATAAAGAATCCACCTGCAATGCAGGAGACCTGTCTTGAGTTTAGATCTGAGTTCGATCCCTGGGTCAGGAAGATTCCTGGAGAAGGAAATGGCAACCCACTCCAGTATTCTTGCCTGGGAAATCCCATGGTCAGAGGAGCCTGGTGGGTTACAGTCCATGGGGTCCAAAGAGTCAAACATGACTTAACGACTAAACCAGCACCACGTGTGATCAGCAAAATGGAAGGAACAGAAAGAAGTAGAAACGGGCAGAGGGAGACAGTGAGATGCAAAACGGGTACAGTAACAGCCTCTTCTAACCTTACAGGGAAACTCTAGAACAAGAATGGCTTTTCAGGTTTATCCTGCCTAGGGCTGACACTGTTCCCAGGCTCTTTACCCACAAACAGGAAGAGGCATATTCTCAGGCAAAGAAGGAACACTGCAAATGAGGCCGTTCCAGGAACCGAAGAGGTCAAGGCTGTCTGCTAATCGCATTCCCAGCAATAGTGCCAAGAAAGCTTTCTCTGATGGAGCATTTGAGTGGAGCGTCTCAGTCTAAATAATACTTTTATTTCCTGATTAAGCTGGGCAGCACATTCTTTCCTCCTGCTTCCCTTATTTTTATTTATCTATTTTTTATTATACTGAAGTTTGTTTAGTAAAGTGATTTAAGTTGCAGGGCTCAGTTAAGGGAAACCAACAAAGAGCAGTGAAACACTTGGGCAACATCAACAGTTAGTTGAAAGACTTACTAACCTGAAGTGAAGGGACCCACAGACTGAGTCAGAGGATGGCAGGTGGTCTTGGGTGAAGAACAGGAGGGCTATCTCATGGCAGGCAGCTTGTCACAGAGAGAACTGTGGTAGAAGATACACTGAACTCTCTTTGCTCCAGTGCAGATCTTGCAGAGCATCCAACTGACCGAACACAACAAAGAACAGGAGGACAGAGGAGTCCATCCATGCTGTCTTAAACCTGGCTTCCTGAAGTTCAGAGATGCATGGGAAATGGTGGAATATGAACCTGGAGAGGAAGATGGAGAAGATTCAATGCATATTTTTCTTCTGTGAAATCCAAGATTTTTAATCTACATCACGATAGTCCCTGTGTCCATAACAAGCTTGGAACATTGACTAATTGACTAGGTAGTCAATAAATATATGGTTGTGTGTGTGTGCTAAGTCGGTTCAGTCATGTCAGACTCTTTGGTATCCCATAGACTGTATCCCACCAGGCTCTTCTGTCCCTGGGGATTCTCCAGGCAAGAATACTGGACTGGGTTGCTATGACCTCCTCCAGGGGATCTTCCTAATCCAGGGATCAAACCCACCTCTCTTGGAACTTGGCAGATAAGTTCCTTACCACTAGTGCTACCTGGGAAGCCCAAACACATGGTTAATTAACTTTTAATCATTGTTAGATAGCGTGTTTTTTTTTTTTTCTTTGTTCTTTTTTTTTTAGATACTTTATGAAATTTAGTGATGTCAACATATTTTCTCAAGTATCCTGAAACTGTTCAGAGCACTGTGGGAAAAAATACTTTCAAAGGCCCTTCTGGTAGAAAAAACCTGCTTTTGAATATCCCCATATTATCTAACTCCACCCATCTGTTTGTCAACGCAATATCCTTCAAAATGAAGAATGTAAAAGCAGAGGGTTTCTCATACCTGTGGAAATAAACTTCGTCAAGTAATAAAAGGAAATAGATAAGAATAAATGCAATGATGCCAAATTTGTTCAAATGAAACAGTCAGGCTACAATTAAAGAGAAAATTACAGACTGCATTGCCATTGACAATGGATTCAAATCCAAATAATTATTTTAAATACATAAGAAAAAACCCAGGAATATAATAGGTGGGTGATTAATCCCTTACCACTATCACTTTCACTTATCATTTCTTGACCACCTCTTACATGCCACACTCTGTAATAATATTTAGTTTAGTTCTCAGAACTATGTTTTACTCAAAATACCATTATTATGTCCTTTATAGCAGGTAGGAAACTAAAGCACTGAAGAGTTAATAAATTGCTGATATTTTTATATTTACATAAAACTGGGATTTAAAACCAGGTCTTGCTGGACAAATACAATTCACATAAACGAGATATAATAGATATAGAGAGTTAACCAACAAGAAGAAACAAGGAAACAAGTTCCTTCTCACTAATTGCTGCATAAACTCAAAATATATCACAGTCTGAATGCATTAAACACCTATTCAATTGCCAACACTTTCTTTTTTGGAAGAACCTCCAATGTAGATAAGGTGGCATTGAAAAGTATAATCACATAATCTGTGCTATAACATTTTCAGAGGAAGTCAAGCCTGAAGGATACACTAGAAACTTTGTTCATACCTTTGCTTCTATGAAAACTCTCCTGGTGTATTTGGCTGAGGAAATATCATCTGAGTACTTCTCTTGACCTCCTGGATTCCAAGATAGCTCAAATGGTAAAGAATCTGCTTTCAATGTGAGAGACCCAGGTTCTATCCTTGGGTTGGGAAGATCCCCTGGAGAAGGGCATGGCAACCCATTCCAGTATTCTTGCCTGGAGAATTCCATGGACAGAGGAGCCTGGTGGACTACAGTTTATGGGATTGCAAAGAGTTGGACACGACTGAGTTACTATCACACACACACACATACATTTGATCCGAGCACCGAGATTCTTAATGTGCTGAAATTTACTGAGTTATCCCGTAGTTTTAAGAGATTGACTTTAAATTTTATTCTTTAATATTTAAAACAGAAAAAATATATATACCTTTTAGTTCTTTGAGGACTGGACTTTCTAAAACAATGCTATACCACCAAGAAACAGAACATGGGAAGCGCATATCTAACTGCCCCGTTGGAAAGGCCTAAAAAACATTCCTGAAGTTTACCAGTGGTCATGGACTTTGCCAACCCTCATCTTTCCTATGAAAAATATTTCTTGCATTTCTCTTCAGTGTTTTATCTTAATTTGATAATTTGATCATAATGTCTAATCCATACACCTAGTATGAGTTTCTTTATAAAATATTTCTGAGGAATTTTTTTTTTTCATATATGACTCTTGGCAAGCTTGTAGATGTAATATATATATATATATATATATATATATATATATAAAACTGGGCACATTCATCCACTCTGCTTTCATTATTAAATTTCTATGGTGTAGAAGACAGAGAAAAGTTTGACATCTGCATTCATAAAGTTTGCATTCTAACCATAGAGACAGTTATTAATCAAGTCACACAAATGAAAGTAAAATCTTAACTGCAATAATGGCTACATAGGTGGAATCCTCTGAGATCACATGTGTTAGTCGCTCAGTTGTGTCCAATTCTTTGCAACTCCATGGACTGTATCCCATCAGACTACTCTGTCCAAGGGATTCTCTAAGCAAGAATACTGGAGTGAGAAACCATTTCCTTCTCCAGGGGATCTTCTGGACCAAGGGATTGAACCCTGGTCTCCTGCACTGCAGGCAGATTCTTTACCGTCTGAGACACCAGGAATTAATTAACTTAATCAATGAGGCTAATGAAACTTTTTTTTTTAAACTGGTGTCTCGGTTGAAATAATTGTTTATTCCCTGAACAAAATTTCACACTGCTCCATTCATATGGTCAGAGTGGGAATTCCAGTTTGCTAGTGCTGAGAACTCTGGTTCTCTGGATCTACCCTTCAGCTAATGGGAACCCCAGATCCATTCCATTCTAAGATTTTGTTACTTTTTAGAGGCTCCTACTGGGAGACAGACAAGGATCTACACTTCTAGTTATGTTGTAAATCCTGAGTTCTTCCTTGTCTTCATCAAAATGTCCATGTATTGAGAGAAGCTAATAAGAATTCCCATGATTCGTTAGCTGTAAGACCTATAACCTCTACCTTATTAGGAAAAATGTACTGTTCTCCCTTTAAAACTTTAGGTTTTATTCAACAAAACTATTTAATTATTTACTATGCTTAAACTACTCTTTCCCATTGGGATGGAAGCAGGAGTTGAGAGACTGAAATAAATTTCACTTTTAATTTCTGTAACTACTTTCTTTCTATGTATCTGAAGTAGAATAAAACATACATGGATATTTCAATAAATTATTTTGCCACAAGTTCATTAATATAAATTCTAAAAATATATCTCAGTGCCTTCAGTTCAGTTCAGTCACTCACTCATGTCTGACTCTTTGTGACCCCATGGACTGCAGTACACCAGGTTTCCCCACCACCACCTCCTCCTGGAGCTAACTCAATCTCGTGTTCATTGAATTGGTGATGACACCCAACCATCTCATCCTCTGTCGTCCCCTTCTTCTCTTGCCTTCAATCTTTCCCAGCATCAAGGTCTTTACCAATGAGTCAGTTCTTCCCATCAGGTGGCCAAAGTATTGGAGCTTCAGCTTTAGCATCAGTCCTTCCAATGAATATTCAGGACTGATTTCCTTTAGGATGGACTGGTTGGATCTCCTTTCAGTCCAAGGGACTCTCAAGAGTCTTCTCCAACACCACAGTTCAAAAGCACCAATTCTTCAGTGCTCAGCTTTCTTCACAGTCCAACTCTCATGTCCATACATGACTACTGGAAAAACCATAGCTTTGACTTGATGAACCTCTGTTGGCAAAGTAATGTCTCTGCTTTTTGAAATGCTGTCTAGGTTGGTCATACCTTTTCTTCTAAGGAGAAAACATCTTTGAATTTCAAGGCTGCAGTCACCATCTGCAGTGATTTTGGAGCCCAAGAAAATAAAGTCTGTCACTGTTTCCATTGTTTCCCCATCGATTTGCCATGAAGTGATGGGACCAGATGCCATGAGCTTAGTTTTTTGAAAGTTAAGTTTTAAGCCAACTTTTTCACTTTCCTCTTTCACATTCATCAAGAGGCCCTTCTCTTCTTTGCTTTCTGCCATAAGGGTGGTGTCATCTGCATACCTGAGGTTATTGATACTTCTCCAGGCAATCTTGATTCCAGCTTGTGCTTCATCCAGCATGGCATTTCACATGATGTACTCTGCATATAAGTTAAATAAGCAGGTGACAGGTACAGCCTCATCTTACTCCCAATTTGGAACCAGTCCATTGTTCTATGTCTGGTTCTAACTGTTGTTACTTGACCTGCATACAGATTTCTTAGGAGATGGGTAAGGTGGTCTGGTATTCTCATCTCTTGAAGAATTTTCCACAGCACCTAGACTATGTTAAAAACTACTGGGAAATCATGGCTATAGCTATGAGTGAAGCAAAATAATTTTTGTCTTCTTAGAGCTTAGAAATATAACTTAGAAATACAACTTTACACTTTTAGAAGCCAACCAAAAGCAGAAACAACTTCCCCACACTAGTTTTCAGAAAGAATAAGTAGCATGATTGCTAAATATTTTTCAAGGACATCTTGTAAAAGCCAATGACTTGACCGGAACAGAATTAGAACTTGGCTTTTGTTTATGAAGTTATTTAAAATTTAACTTATTTGACTTCTCCCTCTGTTAGTCTTCCTTTTGTTATCAAAACTATTAATTGCTTGACTCTTCTATCTAATTGTGTCCAAATTGCTTTCTCTTTTAAATGTTTGACTTTTGTTTTTAATTGGCTTCTTGATTCTCATCAGCTTTCAGAAGGGTTGGTTTTAGTTACTTTTATGTTCTTGGAGGAATAGAGGCAGCTTGCTGTAAAAAAACACTTTTGAATTCAATTTCTCAAATTTAAATTACTTCTCTTCCAGTTTAAACTTTAATTTTCTTTCTCCTTCACATGTCTTTGTTTTCTTATTAATTAAAATTCCTTCTTCATTCTTCTTCTCTACTTTTTGCTGTTATTGATGTTCTATTATTTACCATTTTCCCTAGAAAGATGTAAATTAATGAAAATCTTCCCATTCATTGCCTGTGCCATCTTTGTCCTTATGTAAGCAAAACAATGGATCCTTTGAAAAGCATAGTCAAAGACAGTGTGGCCAAGGTCATTCAGTCAGTCTAAATCCTATTTGGATGGGCATAGGATAACAAGTATCAACTTGACTTTTTTGTTGAACTAGAACTGTGGTTTGAATTGACTGAACTTAACCTAGAGCTAATGATATATGAAACTACTGGTAAGAAACTGAATGAATCTGTTCAAATCAAACACCAATATAAGTAAAGCCCAGGTGGTTCTACTGGTGAAAAAAAAAAATCTACCTGCCAAACAGGAGATGCAAGAGAGGTGGGTTCAATCCCTGGGCTGGGAAGATAGATCCCTTGGAGTAGGAAATTACAACCTGCTCCAGTATTCTTGCCTGGGAAATTCCATGGGCAGAGGTGACTGGAAGGCTACAGTCCCTGGGACTGCAGTCAGACACAACTCAGCAACTAAGCACATGTGCACACACACACACACACACACACACACAAGGTTTATGATAAATTAGTAAACATTTTTGTTTATTAAGATCAGTACTTTTTAAGCCACAAAATATTTTCTTTGTTCCATCATGGTAACATTTATCTTATTGACTTATGATAGTTAATTTGCTTTTCTGTATCTCCTATAAGACATGAGCTCTCTAAATACAAAGACTATATTTTAATTATTCTTTTCTTCCTTTTCAACCCCAACATGTTGCATTTTACCTAGTACATTGTAGGCTTACAGGAATTATATTAAAGAGAGAAATCAAAGTCTCTTCAGAGAACATTTGGGTTAAACAAGTTTTTCATGATAGTAGCATTGTCACCCTCCTCTAAATCTCTACCAAAGTGTGGGAAACCCAAGCACTTGTGATCACTGGTGATGTTTCTGTCCTAGAGAACAGAGCTGGGGAAGCTCCCCATAGAAGTCTGCACATGAGTGTGCATTTCTCTTTCAAACTCCTGAGAGAGAAATCTCTCAAAGGCAGAAGAAAATAGGAAAACAATAAACCATTTGCAATAAAACCACTACGTTTAAAAAAAAAAACCCAACACATTTAGCCTAATTTAAAATATATGTAAATTAGCATGTTATGAGATGGAAAAAGCAAAATCCATACTCTAGAAGGACACAGAAGGACACACAGGTATTTATTTTAGAAACACGTTTTCACAACTCTAAAGAGGCTGTCTTATCACAATTGAACACCTCAGGTGCCAAGGCAAGGCTTTATAGTTTGCTCTTGCCTTCACCTGGAGAGACATGAACTGCAGGAGAGGAGAAAGATTTGTCCAAAACAGTATTTGAATAACAAAATGAATGTAGATGGAAAGTGCTTCCTTTCTAATCCCAACACGAAGAATTTACAATGACTTTGTGCCCTGTTTTTGTTACAGAAACACCTATCTCAGTAGTATCTATTTCAAGAGCCCTAAGTCAGAATGCAGCTCTTGTTCTGCTAGTGGAAGGAGAGAGTCACGGAAAGTAACAGGAATCAGATGGCCCGCTTCTGTGAATCTGATCAGCTTCAGGCAAAGATAACAGAGAGAATGCTGATGGCTGTGATGAAAGTTCGCTGAACAAAGCTCTCAAGAGTGTTGATTTACCGAAGCCGAGACCGTTATGGTGCCTGTCCTCATTCAGTCACACAACTGAGATTGGAAGGCCTTATTTTTTCTTAAAATTTTTGGAGAGAAGAAAACAATGGGAAATCAAATATAAAGGAATCAACTCTTCAAGTTTCTCTGGTTAAGAGCGGAATGGGGACTTCATACAAAATATTCAGAATCACATCAAATGTGAGAAGATATACATTTTCTTGTGGCTCAGCTTCTTTGCACTCAATTCTTTAGGCAGCCAGTCTACCTGTAGGAATGCTGCTTCATCCTCTTCCATGCAGTAAGGAATATTTGCTCTAATAGGCCCAGGCTTGTGATGATGGTTCGATAGTATCTCTGGTGGGGATGAAAATTTGGGGAATGGTGGAACGGAGGAGGTAAACTTGTGCAAATCCTGGTGTGCTGATAGAATGCCCGTTGTTGACACATTCTCAAATAGTATCCTACTGATGTGTGTTTATCAGAAATGCCTGCTTTTTTGTGTCCTTCATGTTTAAGGACTCTGCAGGAAAGCTATTCATAAGTTCTCTAAGTCCTTAATAATAAGGACAAGGAAAATGCGATGTTCAGCATGTCATATTAACCTGTAGTTATTCTCAAAGTTCTTGACACCATACAAAGTGCCAAATAAGTATGGTGACTCTTAATGTATGTTTCTAATACAACAGTAATTGTAGGCATCAGGAAAAAAGCCTGAAGGCTCAGATAAAAGACGAAATGTGACCATGAATAATGATTTGAGAAGGACACTAAAACATCAAAAACACGGTCATTCTAAAGACATTAAATTGACTTCTTCTCAGTCATACTTCTATTTATGAAGTGATATCAAATATATTTTATGACTCTAACCAACATTAAGATAGTTAGAACCATTAAAGACCAAAAACACAATTCTACTTTAAAATATTAGGAAGAAAACCATGTGAGAGTAAATTTAACACATATAACACTGAAGCACTTGTTACTATATTTATTATGGTTTATAGCATATAAAAACAGACTAGTTTGTTGACAAAAATAGATTAATGAACCTCTCTGCATCAATGTATCATATCTTGCATCTCCCTTAACAGTTAATGTCAAGTCGTAAATGAAATTCTTTTAAAACAACTTTGGCTGAGACTTCCCTGGTGGCTCAGTGGTAAAGAATCTGCCTGCCTAACGCAGGAGACATGCATTCGATCCCTGATACAGGAAGATCCCACATGCCATGGAGCAACTAAGGCCTTACACCACAACCACTGATTCCATGATCTAGAACCCTGGCATTGAAACTACTGAACCTATGAGCCGCAACTACTGAAGCCTGCTTGCACTAGAGCCAGTGCTTCACAACAGAGAAGCCACTGCAAAGAGAAGCCTGCATACCACAGCTAGAGAGGAGCCCCCACTTGCTGGACCTAGAAAAAGCTCACAGAGCAACAAAGACCGACCCAGCACAGCCAGAAATAAACAAACAAAATTAAAAACAAAAACAACTTTGTCAGCTTGCATAGAAAAATACCTTTCAAAACGTTTTTGTTATATCTACTGCATAAACAACAATATATATTCAGTTCAGTTCAGTCACTCAGTCGTGTCCGACTCTTTGTGACCCCATGAACCGCAGCACGCCAGGCCTTCCTGTCCATCACCAACTCCCGGAGTCCAACCAAACCCATGTCCAATGAGTCGGTGATGACATCCAAACATCTCATCCTTTGTCGTCCTCTTCTCCTCCCGCCCTCAATCTTTCCCATCATCAGAGTCTTTAAAAATGAGTCAGGTCTTCACATTAGGTGGCCAAAGTATTGGAGTTTCAGCTTCAAAGTCAGTCCTTCAAATGAACACCCAGGACTGATTTCCTTTAGGATGGACTGGTTGGATCTCCTTGCAGTCCAAGGGACTCTCAAGAGTCTTCTCCAACACCACGGTTCAAAAGCAACAATTATTTGGCACTCAGCTTTCTTTATAGTCCAACTCTCACATCCATACATGACCACTGAAAAAACCATAGGCTTGACTAGACGGACCTCTGTTGTCAAAGTAATGTCTCTGCTTTTTAATATGCTGTCTAGGTTGGTCATAACTTTCCTCCCAAGGAGTAAGCATCTTTTCATTTCATGGCTGCAATCACCATCTGCAGTGATTTTGGAGCTCAGAAAAATAAAGTCAGACACTATTTCCACTGTTTCCCCATCTATTTGCCATGAAGTGGTGGGACCAGATGCCATGATCTTAGTTTTCTTAATGTTGAGCTTTAAGTCAACTTTTTCACTCTCCTTTTTCACTTTCATCGAAAGGCTTTTTAGTTCCTCTTCACTTTCTGTCATAAGGGTGGTGTCATCTGCATATCTGAGGTTATTGATATTTCTCCCAGCAATCTTGATTCCAGCTTGTTCTTCTTCCAGCCCAGCGTTTCTCATGATCTACTCTGCATGTAAGTTAAATAAGCGGGGTGACAATATACAGCCTTGACATACTCCTTTTCCTATTTGGAACCAGTCTGTTGTTCCATGTCTTGTTCTAACTGTTGCTTCCTGACCTGCATACAGGTTTATCAAGAGGCAGGTCAGGTGGTCTGGTATTCCCATCTCTTTCAGAATTTTCCACAGTTTATTGTGATCCACACAGTCAAAGGCTTTGGCATAGTCAATAAAGCAAAAATATATGGTTTTTTGGAACTCTCTTGCTTTTTTGATAATCCAGCGGATGTTGGCCATTTGATCTCTGGTTCCTCTGCCTATTCTAAAACCAGCTTGATCATCTGGAAGTTCACGGTTCACATATTGTTGAATCCTGGTTTGGAGAATTTTGAGCATTAATTTTTACTAGCGTGTGAGATTAGTGCAATTGTGTGGTAGTTTGAGCATTCTTTGGGATTGCCTTTCTTTGGGATTGGAATGAAAACTGACCTTTTCCAGTCTTGTGGCCACTGCTGAGTTTTCCAAATTTGCTGGCATATTGAGTGTAGCACTTTCACAGCATCATCTTCCAGGATTTGAAATAGCTCAACTGGAATTCCATTACTTCCATTAGCTTTGTTCGTAGTGATGCTTCTAAGGCCCACTTGACTTCACATTCCAGGATGTCTGGCTCCAGGTGAGTGATCACACCATCATGATTATCTGGGTTGTGAAGATCTTTTTTGTACAATTCTTGTGTGTATTCTTGCCACCTCTTCTTAATATCTTCTGCTTCTGTTAGGTCCCTGCCATTTCTGTCCTTTATTGAGCCCAGCTTTGCATGAAATGTTCCCTTGGTATCTCTAATTATCTTGAAGAGATCTCTAGTCTTTCCCATTCTATTGTTTTCCTCTATTACTTTGCATTGATCGCTGAGGAAGGCTTTCTTATCTCTCCGTGCCGTTCTTTGGAGATCTGCATTCTAATGGGTATATCTTTCCTTTTCTCCTTTGCTTTTCGCTTTCTTTCTTTTCACAGCCATTTGTAAGTCCTCCTCAGACAGCTATTTGGCTTTTTTGCATTTCTTTTTCTTGGGGATGGTCTTGGTTCCTGTCTCCTGTATAGTGTCACAAACCTCCATCCATAATTTCATCAGGCATTCTGTCAGATCGAGTCCCTTAAATCTATTTTTCACTTCCACTGTACAGTCATAAGGGACAAACTATTATTAAAATATAGAAAGACAATAGACATTAACATATACATATATTTATGACATACAACACTATCTAGTTGGTGAAAACAGTGGTGTATTCAAAAATTGCTTTCAATTTATAATCAATCTAAGATATCTCACTTTTTACAATTTAAAATTTTCTTAAACTCCATTTTTTTCCAATAGAAAGGGGAAAATATTATCCTAATTAATGGGCAATTTTTAAGAAACTAAGAGGCTTCTCTGATGGTCCAGTGGTTGAGAATCCACCTGCCACTGCAGGGGACATGGGTTCAATCCCTGGTCGGGGAACTAAGATCCCATGTGCCGCAGGGCAACTAAAGCCTTGTGCCACAGCTACTGAAGCACGTCTGCCCTAGAGCCAGTGCTCCATAACAAGAGAAGCCATTGCAATAGGAAGGCCAAGTGCCACAACCAGAGAGAAGCCTCAAGCTCTCTGCAACTAGAGAAAGCCCGTGAGCAGTTACAAAGACCAAGCACAGGCAAAAGTAAATGAATAAAAATAAATTGAAGTAATCTCTATATGTTAATTATGAAAGCATATTTAGTATTTCCCCTTTGACCAGCTTTCCCAGATGATTTGACCAAGCATCATCAGAATCAAGTTTCCTGTGTTGCATTTTGTTCTCTGATATTGACCCAAGAGATTGAGTTTCTGACCTCCTCATTCTAAGTCTTCGCTCCACATCTAGAGAATACATTTTCTCAATGTAAATTGATTTGACAGGAAAACAGAATCAGCATTAGTCTGTTTGGTGAAGTCCAGATCCATTTACTTACATATTCATATAGAAATATTATGAGAACTCTCTAATGCAGAACTAATAAAAAGAGTAATCATAATATCAATCATCCTAGAGCGCTAACATAGCTATCAGAAAAAACTGTATTTCAACAAGAGTCCTTGTCTTCAGTTTGTCATTGGTAAAATAAGAGATTATAGCTTCTCTCTGTCTGCTAGCTTCTCTCCCTCTCGTTCTCCCTCTCACTCTCCCCTCTTCCCTTCCTCTCTCTCTGCTGTCAGCGTGTTTAGAGAATACCCTTCTCACATTAACACGTGAGAATGCCCAAGGAGGATACCATAAACTCCCTCCAGACTCTGGCTGCTAGGAAAAGTGATGTCTCATAGGCTCTATCAAGCACCCCTATGCACAAGAGACTTTAGTGTGAAAAGAAAAATATGGAGACGAATCAATATACAATTTAGAAATTCATTTTGTAGCAAAATATTTGGGGCAATCAACTCATGTTTATGTCTTTATGACTAGTCTTATTATATTTCCCGAACACTCAAATATTGGTACTTTCTAGGAGACAACGTGAAGGGCTTGGAGTAAAAGATTTGCATGAATAAAAAGTCTATAGTGACATTTTTCAAGAGTCAAAATAAGTAGATTTGGAAAGGAAGGCGGAGCCATATAAATAGTACCTCTATTACAACTTGTTATGTAAAAATAAACCATGTTAAGTAGAGGGATGCTGATATCTTACTAATTCTTTATTCATTCAGTTTAATGGTGCTTAATATTACAAAACTCTGTGGAAATCTATTTGTCTTTCATTGGCAGTGCATTGGTTATGTCACAGGCATCGAACAGATCATCCTTGTTTTTGCCTGTGCCCAAACATGCTGACACAGGAATTTAACTAAGAGTTCAGTGCCAGTCTTTTGACCAGTCAGCTTGCTAAGCGGCATATGTCTGAATTGTACTGCTTGGATAGTTCTGAATGTTCAAGCTGTAAACCCTTAAGGCAAGGATTATATCCATGGGAAACTGCATGATACATTATGCTTTGCAGACACATAGCATCAGAATGCCTTAAAATGGAAACCAGCTTGGACTGTGCACTTGACACACAAAGAAACAAATATATATCAATGCACTCTGTATATTCCTCTTTGGCCCTCTTTTTTCCTTTATCTTTTTATAGAAAAAAAAGCTATTTAAATTAACATTTCAATGTCTGATATAAATTCTGATCAGACACCATGAAGATATGTTATCAGTTCAGTTCATTTGCTCTGTCGTGTCCGACTCTTTGCAACCCCATGAATCGCAGCACGCCAGGCCTCCCTGTCCATCACAAACTCCCGGAGTTTACTCAAACCCATGTCCATTGAGTCAGTGATGCCATCCAACCATCTCATCCTCTGTCATCCCCTTCTCCTCCTGCCCCCAATCCTTCCCAGCATCAGGGTCTTTTCCAATGAGTCAACTCTTTGCATGAGGTGGCCAAAGTACTGGAGTTTCAGCTTCAGCATCAGTCCTTCCAATGAACACCCAGGACTGATCTCCTTTAGGATGGACTGGTTGGATCTCCTTGCAGTCCAAGGGACTCTCAAGAGTCTTCTCCAACACCACAGTTTAAAAGCATCAATTTTTTGGTGCTCAGCTTTCTTCACAGTCCAGCTCTCACATCCATACATGACCACTGAAAAAACCATAGCCTTGACCAGATGGACCTTTGTTGTCAAAGTAATGTCTCTGCTTTTCAATATGCTATCTAGGTTGGTCATAACTTTCCTTCCAAGGAGTAAACGTCTTTTAATTTCATGGCTGCAGTCACCATCCGCAGTGATTTTGAGTCCAAAAAAATAAAGTCTGACACTGTTTCCACTGTCTCCCCATCTATTTCCCATGAAGTGATGGGACCAGATGCCATGATCTAAGTTTTCTGAATGTTAAGCTTTAAGTCAACTTTTTCACTCTCCTCTTTCACTTGCATCGAGAGGCTTTTTAGTTCCTCTTCACTTTCTGTCATAAGGGTGGTGTCATCTGCATATCTGAGGTTATTGGTATTTCTCCCCGCAATCGTGATTCCAGCTTGTGCTTCTTCCAGCCCAGCATTTCTCATGATATACTAGCCAATCTGAACACAGGACCACAGCCTTGTCTAACTCAGTGAAACTAAGCCAAGCCGTGTGGGGCCACCCAAGACGGTCGGGTCATGGTGGAGAGGTCTGACAGAATATGGTCCACTGGAGAAGGGAATGGCAAGCCGCTTCAGTATTCTTGCCTTGAGAGCCCCATGAACAGTATGAAGATCTGTTATAAGTTAGCACAAATTAGCCTTTATTTTTAGGTTGCCTGAGAATATACTGGGGCATTGTATAAAAAAATAATACATATATATATAGAGGTAAGCAAAAAAAGCTGGGTAATTATTGGCTAATTGTTTTATCTTATCACACTATGTTTGAGTCCAGAGTTCCTTGGAGATAAACAATCATGACACATTTCCAAGTCCAGAAAATATTACAAAATGACTTTATGTGCAAATCTGAAGGAAATACAGTTCAGTCTTAATGCTGTATGTGCTATGTCAAGGGCATTATGTTTCAGTATAGCTTTACAATGAGTACACTGCAAAAGTAAATCATATGTGTTTATTGCATATGATTATTACATTCTTGAGAATGACTTTTAAAAATACTCTCATTGTAGAACCTACTGCTATTTTTTTTCAGTGAACCAAACTCCCAGGGTATAGATGGAGAGGGATAGGAGGGTCTTATTATTTATAAGAGAAAAGGAATCCCAAAAGCCCTCTTACCATTGTGTTGGTTGTTTCACTTCACCTATGTGTTTTTAAGGTTCTTTCCCTCATTGAAGCTGACCCTATGTTACCAAAAAGGCGCAGCACTACAACTACCGCAGACAGAAGTTTGCTTTTTTTCTCTGAGGTTTGTTCATTCAGTTGATTTTTTCATACTTTTTAAATAGTTAGCATCTAGTAATGCCTAATCTTTCATTGCTCATATTCTGGATGGTTGGGTGAATCAGAGAGTAAAGTGAGGCAAGACACTATCTCACTTTCTCTCTAAATCATCCCATTTTAGTTCTCAACTGGAATTTTCAAACTTTGGGGATTCTAAAAATATACTAAATTAATAGATGGTATTAAATAGTAAGTCTTAGCGACTTGATGATATCTGTCCCCTTTAATAGCTTTGTGTAATGGTTTTTCTGAAAAAGAAAACCTCTTTGCATCTCTTGTCTTGGGGCATGAGAAAAACAGTCCTAAGAAGTATCTTTAAGAACTGACAATATGTGAGACCCATCATTCAACTCCTGTAACAGTTCTGGTCTATGCAAGATAGCACCAGTCACTGTTAGACAACAAAGAAATGAAAACATCTACCCCTAGAATTTAGCCTCCATCCCTTATGAAACCAACTCATGTGTCAACATTAGTTGACTAGGTTTTGTAAATGCATTAATACTTAGGAAAATGAATGCATGAAGTGAATAAATGATCTTTACTTCATCTTTATCTGTGAGAGAAATCCCAGTCTACCCAGATATCTATTTTCTCTCCTTGAACAAATATAATTATCTCAATCTATGGTTCTGTGCTCTTTTCAAATTGTTCACATGTGTGGCATGGTCGACCATGTCTGACTCTTTTCAACACCATGGACTGCAACCCACCAGGTTCCTCTGTCCATGGGATTTTCCAGGCAAGACTCCTGGAGTGGGTTGCCATATCCTTTCCCAGGGTATCTTCCCGACCCATATCTCCTGTGTCTCCTGCATTAGTAGGAGGATGATTTACCACTGTGCCACCTGGGAAGCCCTTTCAAATTATAAACATAATTAAATATAATATATGCTTTATATGCCTTATACAGTTTTAGAGATATTTCAAGAATAATAAAATGTTAAAAAATTAAATGCATGACACTGATACTATGGTTTAAAATTTAGTTTCAGAAATAAGAAAGGGAAATGGTAATAACTTGTTCTAATCTTTTCAGAAAAATCTCAGAATTTCATTTCTATTGCATTTCTTAAAACCCACAGTATTTACATTAATGTGGATTGATATTTCAGTCTATGTATCTAGAGAGTTAGTTACTCATTATCTTCTGCCATGCACACAAAATTTCTTCAAACCCACATCTGGTTATTTCTCCCCTCCTGCCTTAGTGCTGGGAATGATTTTGAGCCTATATCCAGCCCAGAACTCTCTTGTCATTTCAGAGCCAGAGTCAGAGACTGTACCAGTTGAGTCTCAATCACCAGATTTAACCAGTTGATAAGATAAAATTGAGAAAGATTTTAAAAAAATCAGATTGAGTGAAGCATGTATAATAGATGGGGAATATGTGTAAATCTATGGCTGATTCATATCAATGTATGACAAAACCCACTGGGAAAAAAAAAAAGATGGCATTAAAATGTTTGAAATTGTAAAACATTTTGCATTATCTTTTTCCATTCCGATATCTAGTACCTTTGGCACTGTATAGATATTACCTTAAATCAGGCAAAAAAATCACAAAAAATACAAGGTACCTCTTACTTTGGACGTTTTAACATAGCTTGGCCTTTATTTTTATAAAGTGACATTTTTCTTTACTTGAAAATATATTAGTATACATAAACACTATAATCAGAAAACTAATCATGTGTTTGAAGACTTACAGCATTCATAAAAATGAGCTATGTACCAGATTAACTATATGCTTAAGTAATATATAGTAATAAAGAAAAATTTTAAAGGATATATAAGGATGATCATGTTTTTATAGAGTCAAACAGACAATTATTCTAAAAACGCCATAAAATTTATGGATGGGAGAAATGAGTAATTGCTTCATCACTGGCAAGTTTCAAATTGCTTTAATGATTGGGACACAAAATAAGGAATGAGAGCTGGAACTCAGGAGGAATCTGATTTAGTTATAAACATGATACCCAAACATTTTAGAAGTCTGAGGAAATTGGAGCAATGCAAATGCTGAACCAAACGTTCCCATTACCAAATTCAAATGAAATTTACATATTGCCTTTGGGCAGTTTCACTACTTTGTTTGAAATGTCTGATTTTTAAAAAAATGTATCAGATACTGTTATCAGTTCAGTTCAGTCGCTCAGTGGTGTCCGACTCTTTGCGACCCCATGAATAGCAGCACGCCAGGCCTCCCTGTCCATCACTAACTTCTGGAGTTTAGTCAAACTCATATCCATGGAGTCGGTGATGCCATCCAGCCATCTCATCCTCTGTCGTCCCCTTCTCCTCCTGTCCCCAATCCCTCCAGGCATCAGGGTCTTTTCCAATGAGTCAACTCTTCACATGAGGTGGCCAAAGTATTGGAGTTTCAGCTTCAGCATCAGTCCTTCCAATGAAGTCATACACTATTTGTATCTCTTTTCCTTCTACATTTAAGGATACACAATTCTGTTTGGTACAATATTTTCAGTAAAACTGGTCCCCTCCCTTAAATCTCTTACATTCCTTAATGAAGCTCATTTTCTAAACTAAGTGAAGAGGGTTTACTTCATTATACTGTTGGCTAAAAAAGATGCATAACTTGAAACTTGCAAGTTAAGTTTTATTTGTGGCAAAATGAGGAGTGCAGTCTGAGAGGCAGAATCCCAGATAACTCTGAGAGACTGCTCCAAAAAGGCAGTAGGAATAAGGTCAATATATAAGATTTTGGAGAAGGGTGAGTTCCATACCTTAAGCACTCATTTTATAAAAGGTTTTCTGCTAGTCATGAGGATCTGATGTCACAATGAAAGGATTTAGTGCTTTCCTAGATATGAGGAGATGCAAAGAGTGAAATCATAAAATCTGTTCCTAAAAACATCCAACTTTGCATGAAATGTTCCCTTGGTATCTATCATTTTCTTCAAGAGATCTCTAGTCTTTCCCATTCTAATGTTTTCCTCTATTTTTTTGCATTGTTCTCTTAGAAAGGCTTTCTTATCTCTCATTTCTATTCTTTGGAACTCTGTACTCAGATGTGTATATCTTTCATGCAAAGATGGACATAATAAAGGGCAGAAATGGTATGGACCTAACAGAGGCAGAAGATATTAAGAAGAGATGACAAGAAGACATGGAAGAACTATACAAAAAAGATCTAACTAACCCAGATAACCACGATAGTGTGATCACTCACCTAGAGCCAGACATCCTGGAGTGTGAAGTCAAGTGGGCCTTAGGAAGCATCACTCTGAACAAAGCTACTGGAAGTGATGGAATTCCGTGAGCTATTTCAAACCCTAAAAGATGATGCTGTTAAAGCGCTGCACTCAGTATGCCAGCAAATCTGGAAAATGCAGGGGTGGCCACAGAACTGGAAAAGGTCAACTTTCATTCCAATCCCAAAGAAGGACAATGCTAAAGAATGCTCAAACTACCACACAATTGCCCTCATTTCACATGCTAGCAAAGTAATGCTCAAAATTCTCCAAGTGAGGCTTCAATAGTAATGTGAACCGAGAATTCCCAGATGTTCAAGCTGGATTTCAAAAGGCTGAGGACCAGAGATCAAATTGCCAACATCCACTGGATCACAGAAAAAGTAAGAGAATTCCAGAAAAACCTCTACTTCTGCTTCACTGACTACATTAAAGCCTTTGACTGTGTGGATCACAACAAACTGTGGAAAATTCTTAAAGAGATGGGAATACCAGACCATCTGACCTGTCTCTTGAAAAAATCTGTGCAGGTATGCAGGTCAAGAAGAAACAGTTAGAACCAAACATGGAAAAACAGACTGGTTCCAATTTGGGAAAGGAGTAAGTAAAAGCTGTATGTTGTCACCCTGCTTATTTATCTTATACGCAGAGTATATCATGAGAAAGGCTGGGCTGGATGAAGCACAAGCTGGAATCAAGATTGCTGGGAGAAATATCAATAACCTCAGATATGCAGATGACACCACCCTTATGGCAGAAAGCTAAGAGGAACTGAAAGATCCTCTTGAATTAGTGAAAGAGGAGAGTGAAAAAATTGGCTTAAAACTCAACACTCAAAAAATGAAGATCATAGCAACCTGTCTCATCACTTCACAGCAAATAGAAGGGGAAACAATGGAAACAGTGACAGACTTTATTTTCTTAGGTTCCAAAATCACTGCAAATGGTGACTGCAGCCATGAAATTAAGACACGCATTCGTTGGAAGAAAAGCTATGACCAACCTAGACAGCATATTAAAAAACAGAGCCAGTACTTTGCTGACAAATGTCCATCTAGTCAAAGCTATGGTTTTTCCTATAGTCATGTATGGATGTGAGAGTTGGACCATAAAGAAGGCTGAGTGCCAAACAATTGATGCTTTTGGACTGTGGTATTGGAGAAGACTCTTGAGAGTCCCTTGGACTGCAAGGAGATCCAACCAATCCATCCTAAAGGAAATCAGTCCTGAATATTCATGGGAAGGACTGATGCTGAAACAGAAGCACCAATTCTTTGGCCACCTGATGTGAAGAGCCAACTCATTTGAAAAGACCCTGATGCCAGGGAAGATTAAAGACAGAGGATGAGATGGTTGGATGACATCACTGATTCAATGGACATGAGTTTGCGCAAACTCTGGGAGATGGTGAAGGACAGGAAATCCTGGCATGCTGCAGTCTATGGGGTTGCAAAAAGTCAGACATGACCAAGTGACTGAACAACAGCAAAAACATCCAACTCTCTAAAGACCTGTCCCACCAGATTCCCTGGAGTACAGAGTGCTCCTGGACTCCCTCAGAGGGCGCTGAAGGTCACCAGCCACAACAGTACAGGGTTCAGTCTCTGCAGAGGCAGATGGCAAATGCCCTTACTGTTTAGTCATTGGCAGTGAAACTGGTAAGTGCAAATCTGTAGTTGACAATCCTTAGCCAATGATTGTTTTAAAGATGGACATCTATCCCAATTCTAGAGTACTAAGAGGATATTTTATTTGAAGAATATTACACCCCAAAAAAAAGATAAACACCAAATCCTACTCTTTCTTGCTGCCTTGAATTCAGTGGTGCTATGGTTTTGTTGTCATGACCTCTTTTGCACATAAAGCAACAAGAGACAGAGAGGAAACAGGCAAGAATAGAAGAGCAGGAAGGAAATAAACACGACAGATCTTTGATACTTTCAAAACATCAAAGGTATATGCAGGGTAGGTGGCATCTCCCCTGGAATTGCCTATCTCAAAACATACTATTTAAGTGAAATGATTACATAACTTTAGTGATTAAGTCATTTTAATTCAAGTGGTTTGTTACCTGCAAAGATCCTAACCAACACAAACATTTCAATTTGCCTCAAAAAAAGAAAGACTAAATAGGGATTATTATTAATAGGAGAGTAGTAATGAGCAACAAAGAAACTTTTGTTATACTATATTAGGTAGATAAGGTATATATATAATATATAGGAAGAAAAAAGCTGAGTTCAGAATAGTCTTATTCGTGGACATGAAAGAATGATTAATTTTTTTTTTTAAAGCTTTAAAAGAAGAGTAAGAAGATAAAGCAATCATTACTAGCATATATGTCATTATATATTTTAGTGCTGGAAAGAAACTTTCTTCATCAAATTTAAATGTAGATCTTATTCAATTAATTTGTCTTTTTTCATTTTTATTTTTTTATGGTTCTTATCTCAATAATTTTTTTCAATTTTTTTCAACATTTCAACATTTTTCAACATTTCATTTTCTAATTCATGAATTTAAAAAGATTTCAATAATGTAACACTAATTTTGATGGTGTATCTTCAAAAATACAAATGTAATACAGTAACTAATTAAAGAATTAACCAAATGCTTTTTTCAAACTTAAGATATAATTGATACATAACATTATATTAGTTTTGGGTATATTGATTTCAACATAATGAATCAATATTTGTATAAATTGTAAAAAGATCAGCAAATATTTCTAGTTAACTTCCACCATCACACATAGTTACACATTTTGTTTTCACATGATGAGAACTTCTAAGATCTACTCTTCTAGCAATTTTCAAACATACAGTGCAATGTTATTATTTGCTTATTATCCCTCTTCTTCCAAGGTAATGTAAGTTCTCAAAGGACAAGCCTTTGAATGACACTTGCCTTTCCTCCAGTTTCTAGAACAATGCCTGGTGCATATTAGATGAAAACTAATTGTTGAGTGAATAGGTGAATTTGACCCTTTCAGAACTGTAGTACATTAATTATATTATACACCTTTTTATCTAGAGACTTCTGACAGATAATGATAAAATACATTTGCATAGTATAGTATATAATAATTAATCTTGTCAAAATGTTTATAAAAAATAGATCAGCAGATCAATTTGATATCTGCTTTTCACGAGCCTTAGTGATTACATGTCATTTTAAGGTACTCCTAGGAAGGGGCACAATATATTTAAAGTGATAAAAGGGAAATACCTGCAACTAAGAATACTCTACCCACCGAGGCTCTTTTTCAGACTCACTGCAGCATTATTTATAATAGCTAAGACATGGAAGCCACCTAAATGTTCATTGACCACTGAATGGATAAAGAAGATGTGGTACACACATGCAGTGGAATATGACAGCCATAAAAAAGAACAAAATGATGCCATTTGTAGCAAAAAGGATGCAAGTAGAGATTATCACACTCAGTGAAGTCAGAGGAAAACAAATGTCATCACTCATTTGTGGAATCGAATTTTTTAAAAAATGATACAAACGAACTTATTCACAAAACAGAAACAGACATACAGATATCAAAAACAAACTTAGGTTACCAAAGGGGAAATATGTGGGCGGTTGGGATAAATCAGGAGCTTGGGATGAATATATACACACTACCATATATTATAAGATAGATAACCAACAACAGCTTACTATATATTACAGGGAACTCTGCTCAATACTCTGTGATAATCTATATGAGAAAAGCATCTTTAAAAAAATGAATATTTATGTATAACTGAATCACTGTGCCGTACAACTGAAGCTAACACAACTTTGTAAATCAACTGTACTCCAAAAAAATAAATAAATAAAGTACTCCCAGGAGGTATTATCACAGGAAACAATATGAACATCTCTTTCCTAAAAGTGTAAATTCCATGTGGCTTCTTCATTTCAAAAGCAAACAAAATGAAACAGAAACAACTACTTTATAATTCGGTGCCAAAGATAATTTTTGACTCACACATTAAACACTGGAATCATTATTACTTCATATGAAAGCATTTAGCTATTTGTACTTATTCAGTTCATTGCATACATCTTCCCAAATTTGAAAAGTATGGGATTTGTGTGTGTGTACTTTGTGAAAAGAAGTCTCAAAAAATGAGAAATTTAACTTTAATTCTATAGTTCAGTGATCATACTTGAATGGAAACTTTCATGATAAAGTTTTGTAAAACACAATTTCAAGCATAAAAATAGGAAAAGCGTAGGTTACTTGTATTCAAGGCAAACTCTTATCTATGATTTTGTTAAAAATACAATGTTAAACTAAGATAACCATCAAAGTCATGTTTCTAAGATTATGAAACATCTTAAGGATATTATGTTTAATTCCTTAAAAGCAAGATTTTGAACTGTCTCATGCTAACCCAACAGTTTCGTGAACTTAAGTTTATTTGATCAACTGCTTGCTCACCTGTAAAATATGTTTGGTAAAAAAATCAATTTTATGGAGTGTATTACCTGGTGACTCAGACAGTAAAGAATCTGCCTGCAATACAGGGGGCATGGGTTTGATCCCTGTGTTGGGAAGATCCTATGGAGAAGGGAATAGCTACCACTCCAGTATTCTTGCCTGGAGAATTCCATAGACAAAGGAGCCTGATGGGATACAGCTAATGGGATCATAAAGAATCAGACATTTTTGAGATTAATCCTTTGTCTGTTGCTTCATTTGCTATTATTTTCTCCCAATCACGCCAGTCAGGATGGCTGCTATCCAAAAGTCTACAAGCAATAAATGCTGGAGAGGGTGTGGAGAAAAGGGAACCCTCTTACACTGTTGGTGGGAATGCAAACTAGTACAGCCGCTATGGAGAACAGTGTGGAGATTTCTTAAAAAACTGGACATAGAACTGCCATATGACCCAGCAATCCCACTTCTGGGCGTACACACTGAGGAAACCAGATCTGAAAGAGACACGTGCACCCCAATGTTCATCGCAGCACTGTTTATAATAGCCAGGACATGGAAGCAAACTAGATGCCCATCAGCAGATGAATGGATAAGGAAGCTGTGGTACATATACACCATGGAATATTACTCAGCCATTAAAAAGAATTCATTTGAATCAGTTCTAATGAGATGGATGAAACTGGAGCCCGTTATACAGAGTGAAGTAAGCCAGAAAGATAAAGAACATTACAGCATACTAACACGTATATATGGAATTTAGAAAGATGGTAATGATAACCCTATATACAAAACAGAAAAAGAGACACAGATGTACAGAACAGACTTTTGGACTCTGTGGGAGAAGGTGAGGGTGGGATGTTTTGAGAGAACAGCATGTATATTATCTATGGTGAAACAGATCACCAGCCCAGGTGGGATGCATGAGACAAGTGCTCGGGCCTGGTGCACTGGGAAGACCCAGAGGAATTGGGTGGAGAGGGAGGTGGGAAGGGGGATCGGGATGGGGAATCCATGTAACTCTATGGCTGATTTATGTCAATGTATGACAAAATCCACTGCAGTGTTGTGAAGTAATTAGCCTCCAACTAATAAAAAAAAATGAAAAAAGAAAAAAGAAAACACAGGCCAAAAAAAAAAAAAAAAAATGGAGCTAAAAAAAAAAGAATCAGACACAACTGAGAGAATAACACATTCACTTTCATGTGAGTATCAAGTAAGATAAATGTTATACATTTAAACTGATAGCTGAAAGATAAAAGGAAGTATCCAAATGAAACATAAGGGGGAAAAAATAAAGAAGCAGATCTATTTTAGTTAAAAAAACATAGCCAATAGGAAAAAGCAGAGGTAGAAAGAACAATCACATACTTGAAAAGCAAAACAAAATGATCAGTGCATTAAAAAGTAGTGCTCTTATTTGTGGTTCCATGTTCCGAGGTTGGGCTTCCTTGGGGCTTTGATGGTAAAGAATCTGCCTGCAATACAGGAGACCCAGGTTCAATTTCTGTTACCTTTGGTCACCTTCAGTCCCTAACTATTTAATGAAAAATTCGTAAGTCTTTAATTGCATGTATTCAGAGTAGCTTGATGTCGTCTCCTGCTGTCTTGTGTCTTGTTTTGTCCCCGCACCCCGCCCCACCCCCAGGACTGTGAATCATCCATTTGTCCAGCAGACACCACCTACTGGTCAGTTAGTAGCTGACTCAGTTGTCAGGTCACCTCTCAGGATATGGCAGTGCTTATGTGCAAGTAGGAGACCTGGGAGACCTGGATTCAGTCCCTGGGTCAGGAAGATCCCCTGGAGAAGGAAATGGCAACCCACTCTGGTACCCTTGCCTGGAAAATCCCATGGATGGAGGAGCCTGGTAGGCTACAGTCCATGGGTTGCAAAGAGTCAGACACGACTGAGCGACTTCACTTTATGTTCAAGTAACACTGTTTTATTTGATAATGTCCCCAAAGCACAGGAATTGTGATGCTGGTGATTCAGAAAGGCCAAAGCAAACTAAGGAACTGTTTCCTTTAATTGAAAAGGTAAATATTTTGCTACTCAGGAAGAACAGCAAATATATACTGAAGTTGCTAAGACTTAGGATAAGAAAAAATCTTCTATTCCTGAAATGGTGGAACAGGAAAAAAGGAAATTTGCACTAGTTTTGTTGTTATACCTCAAACTGTGAAAATTATAGCCACAGTGCATGAAAAGTGCTTAGTTAAGACGGAAAAGGGATTCCAGGCACACCTTGGAGATGCTGTGGGCTTGGTTTCAAACCACCACAAAAGAGTAAATATAGTAAAGCAAGTCATATGAATTTTTTGGTTTCCCAGTGCACTTAAAAGTCATGTTTATTCTATACTATAGTCTATTAAGTGAAAAATAGCATTATGCCTAAAATGACAATGTACACAACTTATTTAAAAACTACTTTTTCTTTGTTAAAAAATTCTAGGCATTATCTGAGCCTTCAGCAAGTCATAGCAGTGACATCAAATATCACAGATCACCATAACAAATAATACTGGAAAGTTTGAAACATTGCAAAAACTATCATCTGTGACACAAACACAAGAAGTGAACAAAAGTTGTTGGGAAAATGGCATCAGTAGACTTACTTGATGTAGGGTTGCCACAAACTTTCAGTTTGTTAAAAAAAAAAAAAAGCAATATCTGTGTAGCACAGTAAAACAAGGTATACCTATAAATTTGTACAATAAGATACTCAGAGAAAGAGAGAATACATTCATATAACTTTTATAAGAGTATATTGTTATAATTGTTTTATTTTACTATTAGTTATTGTTGTCAATCTCTTACTGTTCTACGTTTACAAAGCTAGCTTCATCATAGGTATGTATGTATAAGAAAAAATATAGTATTTATAGGGTTCAGTATTATCTGAGGTTTCAGGCATCCGCTGGTAGGTGGATCTTATCCCCTGGGACAAGGGAGCACTAGTGTAAAGTGCAATGTTAGAAAAGCAAGTGGAAATATTAGCAGAACCTAGTTTATGAGGGAGCTTGATTTTCATCCTAAATGAGTTTTGTCTTACTACAGAGAAAAAGCCAAAGTCTTTATTTTCCTTTTAAAAGAAAAAGCTATTTCCACAAGTGTCCTTTTCGAAATTTCAAATGATTTTATGTAGTCTGGTCTAGAAAATGCTAAGCTAGGTTGAAGGAGAGAAGAGTTGGATTGCAATTGAGATATTAGGGAGCAATCATAGTTGGCAGCGAAGACTGATCTTGTATCCACTAATAACAATACACACACACACACACAGAAGCTTTGCTTGAGAATCTATGAATATGAATACTGACTGAGAACAAGAGAGCTAAGGCACTCATACACACAGATGCTATGCTTTTAATTTGGGTTCATAAGGTAAGGCTGAGAATTAGGTTTACAAAATAAGCACAGTTTAAAATTGGATCATTCTCTTATACTACTGAAAAATAAAAACTTTTTAATTAAAGTTAATTAAAAAATAAAAACTATATTATATTAATAATATAACCCAAACTTTTCAGATATATGTAAAAAATTACATGCTACATATTCATGTAAAAAGTTTTACATTAATATCCTAGAATAAGATTTTGACTTATATGTTTGTGCTTAGTCGCTTCAGTCGTGTCTGACTCTGGGACCCCATGGAAGGGGGCCCACCAGGCTCCTCTGTCCATGAGATTCTCCAGGCAAGAATACTGGAGTGGGTTGCCATGCCCTCCTCCAGAGGAATTATATGCTACTGTCATGATTTTTTAATTTAAAAAGGCATTAAGTTGGGTACAATCCCTGTAAGGGATATTATTGAATTAAAAATGATTTTTCATGCAAAAATGGTTAGTTCATCTCATGATTCAATCATGAGTCACTCTAAATGAGCAAAAACATTTTACTTTGATATTGAGCAGAATTACAATATATGTGCTTCCTTTTTCCAACCAACAGAAAATTAAAGAGATATGTAACCATGAGTCATGAATTAATAAAATTAGTGATTTTCCTACTTACGGGCCAGAAGTTTTCTTTACTGAAAGCATGCCGTTGTTCAGTCAATAAGTCATGTCTGACTCTGCAACCCCATAAACTGCAGCATGCCAGGCTTCCCTGTCTTTCATCAGGTACCAAAGGTTGCTCAAACTCATGTCCACTGAATCGGTGATGCCATCCAGCCATCTGCTCTTCTGTCACCTCCTCCTTCTCCTGTCCTTAATCTTTCCCAGCATCACAGTCTTTTCCAATGAGTTGTCTCTTAGTATCAGGTGGCCAAAGTATTGGAGCTTCAGCATCAGTTCTTTCAATGAATATTCAAGGTTGATTTCCTTTGGGATTGACTGGCTTGGTCTCCTTGCTGTCCAAGGGACTCTCAAGAGTCTTTTCCAGCACCACAATTCAAATGCATCAGTTCTTCAGTGCTCAGCCTTCTTAATGGTCCAACACTTATATCTGTACGTGACTACTGGAAAAACCATCACTTTGACTATACAGATATTTGTAGCAGTGAAAAATAAAATGACTTCTGGTATAGTTGGGTGCCACCATCTTGATTTATACTAGGATATCAGTAGTTTTACATACCATTGCTCTTGAAACAACATGTAAAGTGTCAAAATAGTAATAATAATAATGCTCTCATTTTTTTTTGTAGTTTTGATTTCATGCAGCTACTAAAAGAATCTCAGAGAATCACTGTAAAATATATTTTGGGAATCTGTCTTAGGTAACTGAATTCTCTTAATGCAATTCCTAAGAGCAAAAATTTATTTTTACTTATTTTCAAAGTTCTCTTTGTTTTTTGCTGAAGAGATACATTAAACTCTTATAAGTCTCTTAGTCAAAAGTTTTTACCAAGAATCTTAAACATTTTATTTCCTCTTTTAAACTTAAGAAATTTCCTGGGCAGCTTCTTGACAGTCTTAGACATCTTGAGGTACAAGGCATATCTTCCCCCAAAGTTGGCTTCCTGAGAAAACTTGTTCAGATATCACACTGGTGTCAGAGATGTCTTCTGTTATTCTTCCTGTTTTTTTATTTTGGTGTTAATTTTTCTCTCCTAGAAAATCACTCAGAGTCACTAAATGGTGGTGGTATATTCTGTAGAAGGATTTTAATGAGAATGAAATATGCATCTTTCCTGGCACAAAGAGCAAACTCCAAATTTAGATTTCAAGAACCATTCCAGACAGAGATATTAATTTGGTCTACTTGTGACACAGGGGTAAGAGCAGAAAGCTTTGTAAGCCATTTATCACTGCAGTAAACTGTAGTTGGCTGTAGGGGTTTAAGCTCAGACCATAGGAATATAGACAGCAAGAAGAATTCTCAAACAATATTCATATAGGATGGTATAGTACTTGATATTTGTATTTTTATTTCCCCCCCAAAATTACACATTATATTTCTTACTTCTTTGAAACTAGGAAAAATAATAATAGCTAGAACTGCAAATTCCCTTTATTTCTCTGTTTACATGGTAGAACTTTTAACTCTCTCTAGATTATTCTCCTTCCCCAGGACTGCCAATATGACTTGTTGGTGGAGTGGTGGGAGTAGTTGGAGGAGTGAAGTTGTCATTTATTTAGAGATATTTTGAAACTATTTTTTTAAAGACAATATTTCTTGTCTCCATGGTCACCAAAATCTCAGTTCCATTATCTCTACGGCCAGCCAGTGACTTGACAGATTTCCTTGAAAATTTTAATCCAGTAAGAAAATAAAGGAAAACTATGTGCTCTGTCTCTTTCAGTTCACTCCACAGATGCAACCTTGGAAGTTCCTTCAGCCTCAAGAGGCAAAAACAAAGATGGCCTTCTTCTGTACTGATCCTTCAGTAAACCAGAAGGCAAGCCAAAAATACCTCCCTTCCCACACCAGGCTTTGGAGGATAAGGTTCTTACTGCCTAACTCTCACCAGGAATCCACACCAGGAATTCAGCCCACCATTACTACAGCTGCCTGTCAAAGGATTGGAAGAAGGGAGATAGTAGTCCCTAGGAAAAGGCCAAAATCCACCAAAATTTACCACCTTTTCCTGATAATGCTGTCAGTGTTCAATTATATTTCAGAGTTCTATAATGTTTCCTTCTCATGGTTCTTGGCAGCTCACATTTTTTTCATTTCTGGAGTTGATTCCTGGAACTTTCTACTCGGCAATCTTCCATGAGGGAACTCATAAAACAAGCATATATTTCACTGACATACCTAACCTATTTTATCGGTTCACTTTAGTTTTCTTTATTAATGCTGTCTACAGGTAAAGAATCTGCCTTCAATGCATTAGATGCAGGAGACACAAATTCAGTCCCTGGGTTGAGAAGATCCCCCAGAGGAGAGCATGGTAACCCACTCCAGTATTCTTGCCTGGAGAATCCCATGGACAGATGAGCCTGGTGGGCTATGATCCATAGGGTTACAAAGAATCGGACATGACGGAAGTGACAGCATTCATAGGTAAGTCAAGGAATATCTGGTTTTTATTCATAGCATTTAGTTCTATTATTTTACTAATTACATATTTAAAATATTCACTACTGAAGAAAATTCATACTTTTATTATCTTTTACTTCCTGATTTTTTCATAAATTCTACATGATTTTTCCAGCTTTATTGAGATATAATTGACATATAACATTATGTGACTTTAATGTGTCTGTAATGACTTGATACATTTAATATTGCAAAATGAATACCCACATAGGGTTTGTTAACACTTGCATTACCTCACATAATTACAAATTTGTGTATGGTGAAATGTTTAAAACCTGCTCTCAAAAACTCTCAAGTATATAATGCAGTATTGTTAATCATAGTCACTGCCATGGATTTGGTCCCCAGAACTTACTCATCTTATAATTGGAAACTTGTACTCTTTGATCAACATCTTCTCATTTCCCAAATCTCCAGCCCCTGAAAACCACCACTGAATTCTCTATTTCTCTGTGTTCAGCTTTTAGAGATTCCTCATATAAATAATCTAATACAGTAATTGTCTTTCTCTATGTGGCTTACTTTATTTAGCATAATGCTTTCAAGTTCTATCCATGTTGTCATAAATGGTAAGAGATCCTTCTTTCCATGCTGAATAGTATCCCATTGTCAAATAACCTACCTGTTCCTTATGCATTCATCCCTCAAAGAACACTTAGGTTGTATTCATATCTTGGCTATAATGATGCTGCCAAGAATGTGAGTGTAGATATCTCTTCATGATCTTGATTTCATTTCCTTTGGGTTTAAAACCAGAAGTGGGACTGATTTCATTGAATTATCTTTATGTATGGTCTTGTAGCTCAATGAGTTATCTTAAAACAGCAATTCTGAATTCTTTATTAAGTAAATTGTAGCACTTCATGTCTTTGAGGTAGGATACTGGAAAATTTTGCTGGCGTCATGTTTGCTTGATTTTGCATGTTCTTGAAGTTTGGGGTTTCTGTTTTTGCATTTGAAATAGCAGCCACCTCCTCCAGTCTCTACTGTCTGACTTCAGGAGAGAAATATCTTCCATTTGTCTGCTAAGGATTGATTCTAATGCTTTCTCAGATCTTCTATGGATAGGCCTGCTCCACACTTTTGCTTTCTCTTGTCGCAAAATTCTTAACGCATATATCTTCTCACCATCCTACAATTCAGCAAGTTGGGTGCCAACAGCCTCCACTTTGTTTTGCCAAGAGCAGTAATAAATGTTCAAGTTTGTGGTCTCTCTCTGGTCTACAGATTCAGGCTGGCTTTCTGCACATGCTCACCAGCCATCTGCCAAGTCTTGCTCTTAGCACCACTGTGAGTGCTCACATGGAGCGGGCCACGGGGCATGAGAGACTGTAGCAAGGGCACACAGGGGCTCCCGCCGGGCAGTGAGGGACCTACAGGTGAGCTGCCCCAGAAGCTCACGCGTGGGCCTCCTGACAGAGCCCTCGATGCAGGTAGACAGGATCCACATGCCGCGGTCACCTTCCTTTGCCCACTGTTCTCCCTCCTGCTCACACCCTGTAATCGTGCACTCCTGACTCAGAACTCTGGATAGGGTGAAAGAAAAACAGGTGCCCGCCACTGTGCCCTGCCTAGCTAGGGAAGCTGTTAGTCACTGACTCACATACTCTCACTTTCCTCCATAGAGAAAAAACAACAGGCCAGAAAGAGCTCTTTTGAGCTGTGTTGCTTTGGGAGTTACAAGACATAGGTGAATTTAAGCTGTTCTTACCCACTCTAATAAGTCTAATTTCATATATATATATATATATATTTTTTCTTTTTGCTCCAAATTTGTGCTAGAATTGTCCACTGGACTCCTGGACTATCACAAAGGCTCTCTCATCTTGGGTGATGGCATTGAGTCAGTGGACTCCAGGGCCTCCTGGACTGTAGCTGAGAGGGCCTGGAACCAGTTCATGGGTCACTTCAGGGTCCAAAGCCAGAAGCACTTCAGGGCCCAAAGCCAGGGTCCAAAGCTTCCCCATGCATTATCTGATGCATGGAGGGATAAAACTCCTCTGGGTCCCTTTGCATATGGTGCTGGATCCATACAACTCCCTCAAAGGGACTTTCTTAAATTTTTTAAAAATTTTATTTATTTATTTTTTGGTTGCATGGTGTCTTTGTTGCTGTGTGTGGGCTTTCTCTAGTTGTGGTGAGTGGGAGCTACTCTCTAGATGCAGTGCATGGGCTTCTCATCGAGGTGGTTTCTCCTGTTGTGTAGCATGGGCTCTAGGTCTCTGGGCTTCAGTAGTTGTGGTGCATGGTCTTTGTTGCCCTGAGGTATGTGGGATCTTCCTGGACCAGGGATTGAACCCATGTCTCCTAAACTGGCAGGTGGATTCTTAACCACTGGACCACCAGGGAAGTTCTCAAAGGCACATTTGACTGCGGATGGATGCTAAATTGTTGTCAGGGGAGAGATATGGGCAAGGGATGTTTTATTCACCCATCATCCTGACATGACTCCCTAATCTTAATTTCTCATGAATTTTTTGGGGGCCAGTTTTATTAGTAGCAAGAAAGGAAAAAAAAAAAAAACTAAGCAGAATTCTGTATCTTAATTCTCAGAAAATTTTGAATAAAATAATTATCTACTTGTAGTGATTATAATCTATGACTGCATTACCAATTATCTTTGTCCTTGACTTGCAAGCTTGTGGCAAGACCTAATGAATTAGTAATTTAAAGGAATAATTTAAAATTAAAAAACTTTAGCACTAATTATTATTTTGCACTTGTATGAAACAAATTCATGAAAAATGAATCAGACAAAACTACTTCATTTAAAGGACTGTTCCAAAAATATATAATTAAGAAAAATAAACACTATCTCTTGTAACTGTCTTCAAGAAAAAATTATAATCCAGTGAAATGTTGAATCACACAAAATGATGAATTATCGCTTTTGTCACAAAAGCTGGAATTACATGATAAAAGACCACACAGCAAAGTTGAACAGTTAAGTGCACAAAGAAAAAGGGTTGCAAAAATCAATTGTGTTATAGATTGCAGTCATCAGCTATATACTCCTTTCTTCAACTATTTTAAAGTTAGTAGCACATTCTTTGCAAATTGCATCAGATTTGACCTTGCTTTTGAAGCTGACAGCATTAGCACTTGAATTTCTCGTGGAAAAGGAAATTTAAAAGAATAAAAATGTTCCCTCTATGAGAGTTTTTTTAGCTCTCTAGAAATATGCTCCTATAATTTTAAAAGCAAACAAGTTAATATTTTTTCCTATTAGTTTTTTTCCAGATTTATTCCTTTTTTCATTAAAGTCAACAAAACATACATTTTGATGTAATTTTATAAACATAAAAATTACTAATTTTGCAAAGATTTCTGGCTAGTAATATGATGTAATTGGAGAAGGAAATGGCAACTCACTCCAGTATTCTTGCTTGGAGAATCCCATGGACAGAAGAACCTGGCGGACCACAGTAGACAGGGTCGCAAAGAGTCAGACATGACTGAGTGACTAACACACACAATTTGTGTAAAACAGACCTGTGTAAAACAATCTGATAGAGATCCTTAGGTTTATAGCTATGGGCCTTTGAAAACAGTTTATTCAGCATACATAAGTTTTATTTCAAGCTGGATAATGAAATGAATAACAAAATATTATATCTGTCCTAATGTCACCTCAAATACGAAACAGAAGCATATATGTTAATGCTATAAGCAAAGGAGTATATACATGTTATACTGGCTTTTTTTTCCCCCCTATTACATTTGTAAAGTAGCCTGGCCCATCCAAATAGAGATGTTGACAACGTTAAAATATAATATATACTTCAAGAGTTTTTTGTTCTAATATACTGAAGAATTAGACTTTATGTAAATGTCATGCCCACTTTGTTAATGAAATAAGCTTGCCATATTGTCATACTCAGTTTGTAAAAGATATACTACCACAGTTCTCTGAAACCATTTGAATCAACCTTAAGAACTGTGTTCTTGGTTTAGAAAAGCAAAGAACAGCTATTGTCCCTAACCCAGGGAATTGAAATATAGCTACTATTTATATTAGAGGAAAAATTGCTATTGCTAATTAATGGATAAAAATAAATTTAAGAAAAATACCTAAATATTACCTGCAGCATAATTATTCAACCTCATGTCTTCAATGGCCTTAAAATGATTTCAAAATTGTATTGGGAATGAAATATGAGCATTGATAAAATGAGATGCAACACTTATGTATAGCACTATTCTTTCTGTATCTAAAAACATGAAGAAAGAAAACATTGTTGAATAAACACAAGATTAAGACAGTACATTATTTTAAAGGTAATCACATGAATAATGAATATTATTGACTCACTTGTGTTCCCCTTTCTAGATTAATTGTATTCACACAAAAATGACTGTAATTGTATTTTATCAAAAACATTACTACAAAGTTATAACATTAAAATTGCACTCTAGTGTTATTCACAAATAAGCATTCACTAGTTCTGTTCTATATGCTACACTGTGAAAGGTTTTATGAAGCAGAAGAGAAATATAGTTCCTAGTCACTAATCAAAAAAAGATCACAATGTAGACTCAGCAATTAGAAATGAATGAACAGTCTTAGGGTAAATAAATATAATGTATGTTACCATCATAAAGTTTGACTTTGGTATAAAGACACTTACTAAAAAATGTAATATATTTTATCTTCCATCAGTTCAGTTCAGTTCAGTCGCTCAGTCATGTCCGACTCTTTGTGACTTCATGGACAGAACACACCACTCCTGGTGTTTACTCAAACTCATGTCCATTGAGTCAGTGATGCCATCCAACCATCTCATCCTCTGTCGTTCCCTTCTGCTCCTGCCTTCAATCTTTCCCAGCATCAGGGTCTTTTCCAGTGAGTCAGTTCCTCCCATCAGGTGGCCAAAGTATTGGAGTTTCAGCTTCAGCATCAGTCCTCCCAATGAATATTCAGGACTGATTTCCTTTAGGATTCACTGGTTGGATATCCTTGCAGTCCAAGGGATTCTCAAGAGTCTTCTCCAATACCACAGTTCAAGAGCATCAATTATTTGGCTCTCAACTTTCTTTATAATCCAACTCTCACATATTTACTTTCCATAAATAACTTTAATTTACTAATTTATAGAAGGAAACATAAAATTGAAGGTACTAGAACTTCTAGTTCTGGTTGAAATATTACAAGGCACTGTTGCTTCAATCTCAGTAAAAACAAAAAAGCTTGATTAGCTACAAAATCACATTTTTAAAAGATCCACCAAAAGATGAGAACGTAAATAAACATAAAAGTAGCAAATTCTAGCAAGACACAAGCCCATCATCTGGAAAAGACTCATCTCTGGTAGTGCAAAAATAAAAAGACAAAACTATATGAATGACCATAAAGAGAAACCAGAAAAAGTTTAGTGAACCCTTCATGGCAATATGAGACCCACAGGCCTTCAACAAGTATATGGGGTGGTAATGCAGAAGGCTGAGACCAGAAAGGAGGTTTGACAAAAGAGCTCCCTGAAGCGTTTAGTGCCTTGTTTAACCCAGTCTGGAAATAGCATATTATGAGATGGCTGAGAGTTGGGACATGCCAGAAATTCACTGCATACACTACAGCTCCATTCTGAAGTCTAGAGGGGACCACAAGAATGCAAGATCTTACAGAGTGAATATAACTGGGGTTTGGATTTGAGGGCAAAGAAAATTTCCTGGCACTAAAAACAGCTGAAAGATAGGCTATAAAACAGAAACAATACTCAAATGTTTCAGAAGGATGTAACATTGACTATAAAATTCTACAATGCTATGGATTTCTCTGCGGGGGAAGTCTTGATTCCACACTCAAAACATTTGAAGCCAATGATGCACTGAAAATAGCTAAAGAAACAACAAATTGCACAAATTAAGTTAAATCTTTAACTTTATTAAAGATTATATTGACTCAGTTCCTCACACAATTTGCTTGAGAGAAGAAAAACTGCTTACTTTAGAAAATATTTGCAAACAAAGCAATTGACAAGAGCTTAATTTCCAAAATATAGAAACAGCTTATACAACTCAATAACAACAACAACAAAAAGAAAAAACAATTGAAAAATGGGAAGAAGACCAAAATAGACATTTTTCCAAAGAAGACAAACAGATAGCCAATAGGCACAGGAAAAGATGCTTAATATTGCTAATTATTAGAGAAATGCAAATCAAAACTACAGTGATGTACCATCTCACACCAGTCAGACTGACTATCATTAAAATCCCTATAAATAATAAATGCTGGAGAGGGTGTGGAGAAAAAGACACTGCCAACACTGTTGGTAGGGATGTAAGTTCATGCAGCCACTGTGGAAAGCAGTATGGAGATTTCTCAAAAAAATATAAATAGAATGATCATATGATGCAGAAAACTCACTCCTGGGCATCTATTCAGACAAAACTATAATTCAAAAAGGTACATGTACCCATACATTCATCATGATTCAAAATTGCCAAGATGTGGAAACAACTTAAATATCCTCCAGAGATGAATGGATAAAAAAGACATGGTACATATACACAATGAAATACTATTCAGCTATAAAAAATCAAAATAATGCCATTTTCAGCAACATGAATGCAACTAGAGATTACCATGCTAAATGAAGTCATAAAGAGAAAGACAAATACCATTGATATCACTCATATGTGGAATCTAATGTGACAGAAATGAACCCATCTGTGAAACAGAAACAGAATCATAGACACAGAGAATAGACTAGTAGTTGCCTAGGAGGAGAGGTGCAGTGGGTGTTGGGCTTTAGCAGATGTAAGTTTTTATATATAGGATTGATAAACCACAAGGTCCTACTCTATAACACAGAGGACTATATTCAATGTCCTGTGATAAACCATAATGGAAAAGAATGTTAAAAAAGAGTAGAGATACAGATGTAGATGTGCATATACATTTAGCTATTCACTTCTCAGTCATAGTCAGCTCTTTATGACCCCAGGGAGTGCAGCATGCCAGGCTTCCCTGTCCTTCACCAACTCTCGGAGCTTGTTCAAACTTATGTCCACTGAGTTGGTGATGCCACCCAACCATCTTGTCCTCTGTCATCCCCTTCTCCTCCTGTCTTCAATTTTTCCCAGTATCAGAGTCTTTTCCAATGAGTCAGCTCTTTGCATCGGGTGGTCAAAGTATTGGAGCTTCAGCTTCAGCATCAGTCCTTCCCATGAATATTCAGGACTCATTTTCTTTAGAATTGATTGTTTGATCTCCTTGAAGTCCAAGGGACTCTCAAGAGTCTTCTCCAATACCACAGTTTAAAAGCATCAATTCCTCAGCACTCAGCCTTCTCTAACTCTCACATCCATACATACTGGAAAAAAGAGAGCTTTGACTATATGGACCTTTGTCAGCAAAGTGAAGTCTCTGCTTTATAGTATGCTGTCCAGTTTTGTCATAGCTTTTCTTCCAATGAGCAAGCATGTTTTAATTTCATGGCTGCAGTCACCATCTGCAGTAATTTTGGAGCCCAAGAAAATAAAATCTGCCAGCATTTCCATTATTTTCCCCATCTATTTGCCATGAAGTGATGGGACAGGATGCAATGATCTTAGTTTTATGAATGCTGAGTTTTAGACCAGCTTTTTCACACTCCTCTTTCACCTTCAACACAAAGCTCTTTAATTCCTCTTCACTTTCTGTCATAAGGATGGTGTCATCTGCATATCTGAGGTTATTGATATTTCTCCTGGCAATCTTGGTTCCAGCTTGTGCTTCCTCCAGCCCAGCATTTTGTAGGATGTACTCTGCATATAAGTTAAATAAGCAGGGTGACAATATACAGCCTTGATGTACTCCTTTGTCCATTGTTTCATGTTTTGTCCTACCTATTGCTTCTTGACCTACACACACGTTTCTCAGGAGGCAGGTAAGGTAGTCTGGAACTGCCATCTCTTTAAGAATTTTCCACAGTTTGTTCTGATCCACACAGTCAAAGGCTTCAGTGTACTCAATGAAGCAGAGGTAGATGGTTTTTTTTAACTCTTTTGCTTTTTTTATGATCCAATGGATGTTGGCAATTTGATCTTTGGTTCCTCTGCCTTTTCTAAATCCAGCTTGTACATCTGGAAGTTCCTGGTTCACACACTGTTGAAGCCTAGCTTGATGGATTTTGAGCATTACTTTGCTAGCCTGTGAAATGAGTGCAATTGTGTGGTAGTCTGGTAAATCTTGTCTGCTTCTAACCATTGCAAGAACACTTCATTTCTGATACTGTTCTCTTCTGGCATTTGCTTTTTACATGTCTCAGTTTTCTGTTGAAATTCATCATTTGTTCACATGCATTGTCCAGTTTTTGCACTTTTATGTTTATAATAATTTTAATTTTCCGGCTAAAATTCCAACAGTTAAGTATACTTGATATTTCTTCCACTGACTATCTTCTCTCTTCTATATTCATATATATATATATACATACACACACACACACACACACACACATATATATACATACATATATATATATGTATATCTGAATCACATGTACAGCAATAATTCATATTACATTGTAAATCAACTATACATCAATTAAAAAAAAAAAAAACCCTTCTCCCTTTGCCAGGGTAAATATTTTTGACTCTCCAATGTGCTGTTAAATAAAATGTCCAATACATAGTAAAAATATAAGACATATATCACAGAAGTCATTAGAAACTATGCATAAGAGAGGAGACCAAATAGTCAGTAGAAGAAATCCAAAGAACACTTAAGTGCTGGAATTTTAGCCAGAGAATTAAATAAAAGTATTGTAAACATGAAAGTGCAAAAAATGGATAATACATGCGAACAAACAATGAATTTCACTAGAAAGTCGACACATGGAAAAAGCAAATACTAGAAAAGTACGGTATCAGAAAAGAAGAGTTCTTGCAATGGGCTTAGGAACAGGGAAGATTCACCAGGGTAATCAGTAATCTTGAAAGAATGTTGATAAAATTCCAAATACAAATGGTATGGAAGGGGAAAAAATAGAAATTCCAATATTTGTCACTTCCTGATCTAACAAAAACAACAAAAAGATTTTTGCTTTCTTTTAAATGGTTCTTCTAGATGAGAAAAACCTTTAAAAAGTTTATTTTCATAAAACTACATGTAAAAACTGAGTTCAGAGGCCATTTTTTTTCCTTAAAAGTGAAAAACATCATTAATCACATATACATAGCTCACTCTCTTACAATAAAGAATTCTGTTTTTCTTTTCACCATGGATATGTCATTAATGTTCATTCCCTTTATGTCCTTATTAACAAATATTATATAAGATAGCTAATAACCACTAATTATTAGTTTAGAAAAATATGTCTCCATTACTTTGAAGAAATAACATATATCCCAGTATGATACATTCCATTTCTCCTATTTAGAATAATTTTAAAGATAATATATTATTTCATACTGATGCTTGTAACTATAGTTTATTTGCTTAATGTATAAAATATGCAATCACTTCTTGTTTTATTTTCAGAGAAGATTATAATAATGATTGATAGAAAAGAACTAAGGAAGCAACAGTTGACTCAATGTATGTTATTCAAGACATACCTAACAATGTTATCTATTTCCTTTCAACTGTATCATGCTTCAAAATCAGAGAAAAAGTAACGCAATGTAATTTTTCTGCCAAGTTACTCTAAGACAAGAGGTTTCCCATGATTTATCTAGAGCTATCTGTGAAGGTGACAGATTAGTAAAATATTATTCAAAGAAATTTCTCCCACACTTATCTTACAGTGTACAAAATTCCACAGAGTTTAATGCCAGCTACACATTCAAATCAACAGGAAAGGAGACTTCTACAGAAAAAGATTAATATTTTAATGACATTTTAACACTCTCATTATAAATAGAATCCTTATATAGACCCTTAAAAACTGACGCTTTCCAGTACTTATATTTTCCTAGATTTTGCTAGTTTATTGTAAATGCCTTGTGGTACATTAAATTTAAGGTTTTTTGAATGTGTAAAAATAATCTCATCATAAGTTCAGTTCAGTTCAGTCACTCAGTCGTGTCCGACTCTTTGCGACCCCGTGAACTGCAGCATGCCAGGCCTCCCTGTCCATCACCAACTCCCGGAGTCCACCCAAACCCATGTCCATTGAGTTGGTGATGCCATCCAGCCATCTCATCCTCTGTCGTCCCCTTCTCCTCCCACCTTCAATTTTTCCCAGCATCAGGGTCTTTTCAAATGAGTCAGCTCTTCGCATCAGGTGGCCAAAGTATTGGAGTTTCAGCTTCAACATCAGTCCTTCCAATGAACACCCAGGACTGATCTCCTTTAGGATGGACTGGTTGGATCTCCTTGCAGTCCAAGGGGCTCTCAAGAGTCTTCTTCAACACCATAGTTCAAAAGCATCAATTTTTTGGCACTTGGCTTTCTTTATAGTCCAACACTCACATCCATAGATGACCACTGGAAAAACCATAGCCTTGACTAGATGGACCTTTGTTGGCAAAGTGATGTCTCTGCTTTTTAATATGCTGTCTAGGTTGGTCATAACTTTCCTTCCAAGGAGTAAGTGTCTTTTAATTTCATGACTGCAGTCACCATCTACAGTGATTTTGGAGCCCAGAAAAATAAAGTCAGACACTGTTTCCACTGTTTCCCCACCTATTTGCCATGAAGTGATGGGTCCAGATGCCATGATCTTAGTTTTCTGAATGTTGCGCTTTAAGCCAAGTTTTCATTCTCTTCTTTTACTTTCATCAAGAGGCCCTTTAGTTCTTCTTCACTTCCTGCCATAAGGGTGGTGTCATCTGCATATCTGAGGTTATTGATATTTCTCCTGGCAATCTTGATTCCAACTTGTGCTTCCTCCAGCCGAGGGTTTCTCATGATGTACTCTGCATATAAGTTGAATAAGCAGGGTGACAATATACAGCCTTGACATACTCCTTTTCCTATTTGGAACCAGTCTGTTGTTCCATGTCCAGTTCTAACTGTTGCTTCCTGACCTGCATATAGGTTTCTCAAGAGGCAGGTCAGGTGTTCTGGTATTCCCATCTCTTTCAGAATTTTCCACAGTTTATTGTGATCCACACAGTCAAAGGCTTTGGCATAGTCAATAACGCAGAAATAGATGTCTTTCTGAAACTCTCCTGCTTTTTCGATGATCCAGCAGATGTTGGCAATTTGATCTCTGGTTCCTCTGCCTCTCATCATAGGGTTATCATTTAATTAGTGATTTCTATATGTCAGACACTAGTCAACTATTTTGGGTCCGACTCTTTGCAATCCCATGGATAACAGCCTGCCAAGTTCCTCTGTCTATGAAATTCTCCAGGCAAGAATACTGGAGTAGATACCCATTCCCTTCTCTAGGGGATCTTCATGATCCAGGTGTCAATTCCTAGCTCTCCGGGTGCTCCACAGCAGGCAGATTCTTTACCGTCTGAGCTACCAGGGAAGCATCTGATATGTCAGACACTAGTCAGATGTTTTAAAAATTTTAAATACTTTAATTCAATAAATATGTTCCAGATTAATGATAATAGCATAATTTTATAGGTTAAAAATGGAGTTCAAAGAATTTAAGTACTTTGTTCATCATTATCACATTACCAAGTGTCAGAATCAGAATTTGAATCTTATCATATGTGATTTAAAGCCTTTTAGGGGAAAAAAAAAAACAAACCTGCTTTAAAATTGACTCACATAGAAGAGCTACTGGCAATATGGCTGAGTAAGAAGCACAAGGAGCCTGTCTCCTCCTGGAGACAATAATTGCACTGGAAGGATCTGTCTGGTGTTACTATTTTGGCTCTCTGAAGTCTATTGAAGGCTTGCTAGTTCTAGAAGAAGGCTGGATGCTGAATTGGGACTAATTTCTGTCAGTTTTAGCTCTTAGCTCTGCAGCACTACCTGTTTCCCATGTCTTAGCCCTGGGGCAGGAAGCTGTGCATGTGTTACCGATGCAAAAATTACCCTGACCTTGAAATACCAGGGGTCTGTGCTCTGTCACCGGAGAAGGCAATGGCACCCCACTCCAGTACTCTTCCCTGGAAAATCCCATGGACGGAGGAGCCTGGTAGGCTGCAGTCCATGGGGTCGCGAAGAGTCGGACACGACTGAGAAACTTCACTTACACTTTTCACTTTCATGCACTGGAGAAGGAAATGGCAACCTACTGCAATGTTCTTGCCTGTAGAATCCCAGGGACAGGATTCTGTGGGGATTTCTGACGGAATTCCCAGGGACTGGTGGACTGCCATCTATGGGGTCACACAGAGTCAGACAAGACTGAAGTGACTTAGCAGCAGCAGCAGTACTCTGTCACTGCTTACTGCCTCTGACTTGAGGAGTGCAGATGAAGTGACCTTTGTTATTGCACTTTTCCTCCATTGCTGCAAGCCCCATCCTCACCAGCTCAAGTCATTTCCAGGCAATTTAAAGGCCAGCATATTTCCCCTCCAACACCATTACTGTTTTCATTAATTATTTTTTATTGCAGTGTAGTTGTTTTACAATGCTGCATTAGTGTCTACTGCATAGCAAAGTGAATCTGCCATACATATACATATATCCCTTTCTTTTGGATTTCCCTCTCATATATATTAGGACACTGCGTGGCAGATAGATGGAGAAACAATGGAAACAGTGAAAGACTTTATTTCTTGGGCTCCTAAATCACTGCAGATGGTGACTGCAGCCATGAAATTAAAAGATCCTTGGTCCTTGGAAGAAAAGCTATGACTAACCTAGACAGCATATTAAAAAGCAGAGACATTACTTTGCCAACAAAGGTCCATCTAGTAAAAGCTATAGTTTTTCCAGTAGTCATGTATGGATGTGAGAGTTGGACCATAAAGAAGACTGAACACCAAAGAATTCATGCTTTTGAGCTGTGGTGTTGGAGAAGACTCTTGAGAGTCCCTTGGTCTGCAAGGAGATCCAACCAGTCCATCCTGAAGGAGATCAGTCCTGAATATTCATTGGAAGGACTGATGCTGAAGCTGAAACTCCAATACTTTGGCCACCTGATATGAAGAACTGACTCATTAGAAAAGACCCTGATGCTGGGAAAGATTGAAGGCAGGAGGAGAAGGGGATGACAGAGGATGAGATGGTTGGATGGCATCACCGACTTGACAGGTATGAGTTTGAGCCTGCCCTCAATCTCTCCCAGCATCAGGGTGTTTTCAAATGAGGCAGCTCTTCGCATCAGGTAGCCAAATAATTGGAGTTTTGGCTTCAGCATCAATCCCTCCAATGAACACCCAGGACTGATCTCCTTTAGGATGGATTGGTTGGATCTCCTTGCAGTCCAAGGGACTCTCAAGAGTATTTTCCAACACCACAGTTCAAAAGCATCAAATCTGTGGCACTCAGCTTTCTTTATAGGCCAACTCTCACATCCATACATGACTACTGGAAAAACCATAGCCTTGACTAGACGGACCTTTGCTGACAAAGTAATGTCTCTGCTTTTTAATATGCTGTCTAGGTTGGTCATAACTTTCCTTCCAAGGAGTAAGTGTCTTTTAATTTCATGGCTGCAATCACCATCTCTGATGATTTTGGAGCCCAATACAATAAATTCAGCCACTGTTTCCCCATCTATTTGCCATGGAGTCATGGGACCAGATGCCATGATCTTAGTTTTCTGAATGTTGAGCTTTAAGCCAACTTTTTCACTCTCCTCTTTCACTTTCATCATGCTACTAAATGCTACTAACAATTAAGATGAACTCTTAACTTACCATGAACAAAAATAAGTCATAATATATTACAGACAAGTCGAAAACATAACATTCTAAAATGGCTAGATGAAAACAAGTGAAAACCATTCTGAAATTAGATTAGGCAAAGATTTCTTAGATATGACACTAACAGTCATTTAAAAGAATACAAGTAAACTGCATTTCATCAAAATTCACAACTTCTGTTCTTTAAAAGATACTGCACCAAGAATGAAATGACAAGGAAATTTGGAGGAAGTTACATATAAATCATCTTTCTGATAGGGATGGAAATCCAGAATTAAAAAAACAGAAAACAAAAGTGAAAAACTCACATAGCTCAATAGTCAGGGGAAAGAAACAACTCAATTAACAAATGGGCAGAATATCTGAACAGACATTGCACCTAGATAGCTATTATGCTGTCTAATAAGCACATCCTCAACATCAAGAGTTATAAAGAACATACAAATTTTAAAAATCAGCAAGATACTCCATACCTCTTAGAATGACTAAAACAGAACATTAAAAAAAAATGGTTAGTATCAGCAGCCGCAATTATCATAAACTGGCAGTCAGAATATAAAATGGAGCAATGACTTCGGAAAACATTACTTTAAGTCAAACATACACCTGTTGTTCAACATACGCCTAATTCCAGAATAAATAAAAGTATGTGACAAATCATGTACTCTTACTCAAATGTTTTATATGTTTTAGTAAAAAGTGGCAAATACCACAAACATGTATCACTTTGTAAATACAAACACTGTATATCCTTACAATGGAACACTATTCAGCAAAAAGAAAAAATGAAATGAAGAAATGATGCAACATAGGAACATAGGTGAATCTCTACACAGTTTTGCAGAGTGAAAAAAGCATATATACTGTATCATCCCATTTATATAAAATTAGGAAATAAGAGCTATCTACAGTATCAGAGAGCAGATCAGCAGTTGACTGGGGATAGAAAGCTTGCACAGAGAGTTGGGAAGATACAAGTGTAGAAGAACCAAAGGCAACATTGGGATTGATTGTTGCAATGCTTTCATAGATGGCTGCATATGCTAGATTCTGTCAAACTGTATACTTTCAACAAGTGCAACTTCTTGTATATCAATTATACCTCAATAAATCTGTAAGAATTTTCAAAACAACTTACATGAATGTGAACGGAGGTGATGCAACTGGCATACAGTTTTCCATCAAAGTACCCACTCCACACTCAATTAAAGCTGTCCCTGCTCTTCTACAAAAATCTGTTTCCAATACTATGACACAGTTCTGTAATAAAATGAGACACAGTTTTGGAATAAATAAATACAAATTCTAGTCCTGTTCTGAGAATGGTTAGTTGACGACCATGAATCATTAACCTTCATGGGTCTCAGAATCCAGTATTAAAATTGGAGGGTAGAACTAATGGTGTTTTTATGCATGCAAACACTGTCAATATAAAGAGGTCTTCTATGTTCTGGTGTGAATTTTAACATTTACTACTATGGCATAAAACTTTTCATTTTCAGCGTCTCTTGATAGTCAATCTAGATCATGTTTAAATGATAATTAGTCTATGGAAGCACATTCAGTTGTAGCTAGGAAACTTAAACACACGAGCTTATATATCATAATTTTATGTACACTCATGTTCACATGTTGTTGCTGTTTAGTTGCCAAGTCATGTCCAACTGTTTTGTGACCGCATGGATTGTAGCCCACCAGGCTCCTCTGTCCATGTGATTTCCCAGGCAAGAATATTGGAGTGGGTTGCCCTTTTCTTCTCTAGGTGATCTTCCTGACCCAGGGATTGAACTCACCTCTCCTGCGTGTCTCCTGAATTGCAGGTGGGCTTTTTTTTTTTTACTACTGAGGCACTGGAGAAACCCATGTGTGTGTATATATACATGTATGTATTATGTGTCATGTGTATATATAACATATAATACATATAATTTTATATAATACAAATGATACACATTGACTATTATAATTATCTTATCATTTTCTTTAACTGCAACACTGAGATCACGCACAAATGATTTTTTAATTATCATGAAAATTCTTAAAAATATCAACAATTGATTTACTGTTCAATTTTCCTTGTGCTTTTTCTGTAGTTACATCCTTGGTAGCTGTGCATAGAATATTAGCCAGGAAGTTAAATTCTGGGCATAGAACAAAGTCAGGTTGTTTCCTCAATTGCTTCACTTCTTCACAAGAGAGAGACAGAGACAAACTGAAGCACTAATAACTTTTGTTTTCAAAGGAAAACAGAGTACTTGAAAGTTAATTTCATGAGAATCATTTAAAAAATCCAAACTGGTGTTCTGTTATGAAAAGGGGATTTTATCAACTGAGTTTATTTTATTATTATTAAATGTTTTCTTTTCTATTGGAGTGTAGCCAATTAATAATGTTGTGATAGTTGCAGGTGGAGACAGCAAAGGGAATCAGGCATACTATACATGTATCCCTTCTGCCCAGACTCCTCTCCCATCCAGGCTGCCACATAACATTGAACAGACTTCCCTGTGCTATACAGTAGGTCCTTGTTGGTCATCCATTTTATTTAATAATTTTTTTAGCCACATTCTTTTTTTTTTTTAACCCATTTTATTTATTTTTGGCTGTGCTGGGTCTTTGTTGCTGCTAGGACTTTTCTCTAGCTGCAGTGAGCAAGGACTACTCCTTGGTTGCGGTCCGTGGCCTTTTCATTGAGGTGGCTTCTCTTGTTGAGCACAGGCTCTAGGGTGTCTGGGCTTCTGTGGTTGTGGCTCTTGGCCTCTAGAACACAGGCTCAACAGTTGTGGCGCACAGGCTCAGCTGCTGCGAGGCATGGGATTGATCTGCTTGGATCAGGAATCAAATCCATGTCTCCTCCATTGGAAGGTGGAATCTTTTACCACTGAATCACCAGGGAAACCCCTGTTTAGCCACTTACAATATAGCAGTATGCACCTTTCCATCCCAAACTACCTAACTATCCTAACATGTCCCCACCCCCTGCCCTGGCAACCATAAATTGAATCTCTAAGTCTATGAATCTGTCTCTGATTTATAAATAAGTTCATTTGTATCATGTTTGGATGTGGCCAAAGCTTTTGGTTTATCTTACTATTCATAGTGTGGAAGTGGACGTGTCAGTCCCTCAGCTGTGTCTGACTCTTTGCCACCCATGGACTATAGCCGGCCAGGCTCCTCTTCCATGGACTTCTCCAGGCAAGAATACTGGAGTGGGTAGTCATTCCTTTCTCCAGGAAATCTTTCCAACCCAGGGGTAGAACCTGGGTTTCCTGGATTGCAGACAGATTCTTTACCATCTGAACCACCAGGAAAGACACAGTGTATCACATTCAAATGATGTGACAATGACTTCAATTTTGGACTATGCTCAAAAATGTGTATTCATTCCATAATGTGTAACACACAATCTTGATTGGCCATTTAGATGGAAAAACAACAACAAAACCTTTGTCATAGGTGATTTATAAAGATTACAGTATTTAAAATTCTATCTCCTTAATGTTTATATTCAACTAAATTTTATGTGTTACATAGAGATTTGAAATTGCAGAAACCTGTTTGAATGTGAAATATTATAGCCAAATGTAGAACGAATTTAATTTATAATGAGAAATATATTTCTTTATATAATTAAGTTTATCTTACTATTTGATCATGTTAAACTCATTTTCTTACTTTGATATTTTGACTTAACAAAGTGCATGGTACAAGAAATAGAACATACATAAAATATACTCTTGTTTCTGGATAAAATGTATACTCATGGCTGATATACTTTGTAGTAGGGCAGAATCCAACACAACATTGAAAAACAATTATCATCCTCCATTTATATCAATGTATGACAAAACCCACTGAAATGTTGTGAAGTAATTAGCCTCCAACTAATAAAAAAATTAAAAAAAAAAAAGATAATTAAAAGTAGCTATCTAACTGGTAAAAATAAATAAATAAATAAAATGAATTTTTTAAAAACCGGCTACAATTCTAAGAACATGTACAACTAAACTTTACATCTTAAAATGTTTAAAAGTTTAATTTAATAAAATAAAGAACAGATATATTAATATGGAATATTTATATATATATATTATAAATTATCAAAGAGATCAAACTTCTTAGGCCTCCTGTGGTTTATAAATTAATTCTCCAGCATGCATTGTCTTTTTCCAGTATGTGATAGTTGCTTGTTTGTGTCCAACTCTTTGCAACCCCATGGATTGGAACCCACCAGGCTCCCCTGTCCATGGGGTTTCCCAGGCAAGAATACTGGAGCAGGTTGCCATTTCCTTCTCCAGATCTTCCCGACTAAAGGACTGAACCTGGGTTTCCCACATTGCAAGCAGATTATTTACCATCTTAGCCACCAGGGAAGTCCTTTGCATTATAGGGTGTCAAAATGGAAGAATACAACTAAACTTTATTGTGCAATTTTAGCAAGTTTATTTTATATGAAATAAAATTAATTACAATTTTACCACATTTTTAAAATTACATATATTTAAAAAATTATAATCATTTGAATAAAGCAACATTTGAATAAAGCAACATTCTCTAATGAAAGGTTTAAACTAAACTTTGAAATCATTCTGTTCTAAGTTCATTCTTGAATCTTTAAAAAAGCCAATTTGGAAAAAGAAAAAAAATAATGAGAAAAAGCATAATATAATTTCACAACCCAATCTTGCAAAGTTAGCCAGAATAATTAGGCAAATCTTGAATATGTATGATATTCCACCTGTGGAAGTTATATTTACTATTTTGCCATAAGTTAGAAATCTAAATTCAGTTCCTCATAATATATGCATATATTTATAATATATTTTTACCCAAATAACATGCATTCTTTTTTATTTTAACTTTTATATGAAAGACCAAACCAGCATCTTTTATTAGTTTTGTTATATGTCACTTTTAAACACTAGTTTTAAGTAAAACTATGGAAACAGTGTCAGATTTGATCTGCTTGGGTTCCAAAATTGCTGCAGACAGTGACTGCACCCATGAAATTATGACTCTTCCTCCTTGGAAGAAAAGTTACAGCAAACCTAGACAGCATATTAAAAAGCAGAGACATTACTTTGCCAACAAAGGTCCATCTAGTAAAAGCTATGGTTTTTCTAGTAGTCATGTGTGGATGTGAGAGTTGGACCATAAAGAATATTGAACACCAAAGAATTCATGTTTTTGAGCTGTGGTGGTAGAAAAGACTCTTGAGAGTCCCTTGGACTGCAAGATCAAACCAGTCAATCCTAAAGGAAATCAATCCTGAATATTCATTAGAAGGGCTGATGCTGAAGCTGAAACTCCAATATTTTGGCCACCTGATATGAAGAATCGACTCATTAGAAAAGAACCTGATGCTGGGAAAGATTGAAGGCAGGAGGAGAAGGGGATGACAGAGGACTAAATGGTTGAATGGCATCACTGACTCAGTGGACATGAGTTTGAGCAAGCTCCAGGAGATGGTGAAGGACAGGGAAGCCTGGCATGCTGCAGTTCATAGGGTCACAAAGAGCCGAACACCACTGAGCGACTGAACAACAACAATCTATGGAGATAAAATTCTGTCACTATAGTCTCTAATTCTAAAGTGTTCTTTATTCATATGCATAAAAAGTATCTTCTTTTGAAAAAAATCATCACCAAAGTTTCAGATGATTTCTGTTTTCGTTAGTATGAATATTACTCAAGAATTTTCTAGTACATAGTGAAAACTTGTTGCAACAGACATATCTAAACTGCTATTGAACTCTCATGTTCATATATTGCCCTCAGGTAGTGAAATGCAAGCAACTCTTGGCCAAACTTCAGTCAGAGTTGTAATTAAGACTCAACTCATAAATGCTCACCTGTCATGAATTTTCCCCCAATGCCAACCTAATGAAAATTCAGCTAAAGCTTCTCCCTAGGACTCCATGAACTTTAACTCATATCTAATTATTCAATCACAACCTGCAACTCTTAAAGACACTTTTCAGATCATATCTCATTCCCCTTGTGATGTGATCAGCTGTTTGTGTATAGGAGTGTTTATGATATGTCTTCCCAAAGTTTCACCCAGTTCTAATTGCAAGATTGGTACTCAATAAATACTGGATGAATTAACACTAACAGGTAGTATATAATGAATCTAAGGACAGAAGTTCATGACATTGTACAAGAGACAGGAATCAAGACCATTCCCAAGAAAAAGAAATGCAAAAAAGCAAAATGGCTGTCTGAGGAGGCCTTACAAATAGCTGTGAAAAGAAGGGAAGCGAAAAGCATAGGAGAACAGGAAAGATACATCCATTTGAATGCAGAGTTCCAAAGAATAGCAAGGAGAGATAAGAAAGCCGTCCTCAGTGATCAATGCAAAGCAATAGAGGAAAACAATAGAACGGGAAAGACAAAAGATCTCTTCAAGAAAATTAGAGACACCAAGGGAACATTTCATGCAAAGCTGGGCTCAATAAAGGACAGAAATGGTAGGGACCTAACAGAAGCAGAAGATATTAAGAAGAGGTGGCAAGAATACACACAAGAACTGTGCAAAAACGATCTTCATGACCCAGATAACCACGATGGCGTGATCACTCACATTAACCTAGAGCCAGACATCCTGGAATGTGAAGTCAAGTGGGCCTTAGGAAGCATCACTATGAACAAAGCTAGTGGAGGTGATGGAATTCCAGTTGAGCTATTTCAAACCCTGAAAGATGATACTGTGAAAGTGCTGCACTCAATGCCAGAAAATTTGGAAAACTCAGCAGTGGCCACAGGACTGGAAAAGGTCAGTTTTCATCCCAATCCCAAAGAAAGGCAATCCCAAAGAATGCTCAAACTCCTGCACAATTGCACTCATCTCACATGCTAGTAAAGTAATGCTCAAAATTCTCCATGCTAGGCTTCAACAATACGTGAACTGTGAACTTTCAGATGTTCAAGCTGGATTTCGAAAAGGCAGAGGAACCAGAGATCAAATTGCCAACATTCACTGGATCATCGAAAAAGCAGGAGGGTTTGAAAAAACCATATATTTTTGCTTTATTGACTATGCCAAAGCCTTCGACTGTGTGGATCACAATAAACTGTGGAAAATTCTGAAAGAGATGGGAATACCAGAACACCTGACCTGCCTCTTGAGAAACCTATATGCAGGTCAGGAAGCAACAGTTAGAACTGGACATGGAACAACAGACTGGTTCCAAATAGGAAAAGGAGTATGCCAAGGCTGTATATTGTCACCCTTCTTATTCAACTTATATGCAGAGTACATCATGAGAAACCCTGGGCTGTATGAAGCACAAGCTGGAATCAAGATTGCCAGGAGAAATATCAATAACCTCAGATATGCAGATGACACGACCCTTACGTCAGAAAGCAAAGAAGAACTAAAGAGCCTCTTGATGAAAGTGAAAGAGGAGAGTGAAAAAGTTGACTTAAAGCTCAACATTCAGAAAACTAAGATCATGACATCTGGTCCCATCACTTCATCGCAAATAGATGGGGAAATAGTGAAAACAGTGTCTGACTTTATTTTTCTGGGCTCCAAAATCACTGCAGATTGTGACTGCAGTCATGAAATTAAAAGACACTTACTCCTTGGAAGGAAAGTTATGACCAACCTAGACAGCATATTAAAAAGCAGAGACATCACTTTGTCAACAAAGGTCCATCTAGTCAAGGCTATGGTTTTTCCAGTAGTCATGTATGGATGCGAGAGTTGAACTACAAAGAAAGCTGAACACCGAAGAAGTGATGGTTTCGAACTGTGGTGTTGGAGAAGATTCTTGAGAGTCCCTTGGACTGCAAGGAGATGCAACCAGTCCATCCTAAAGGAGATCAGTCTTGGGTGTTCATTGGAAGGACTGATGTTGAAACTGAGACTCCAATCCTTTGGCCACCTGATGCGAAGAGCTGACTCATTTGAAAAGACCCTGATGTTGGGAAAGATTGATGGCAGGAGGAGAAGGGGACGACAGAGGATGTATGGTTGGATGGCATCGCTGACTTGATGCACATGGGCTTGGGTAGACTCCAGAAGTTGGTGATGGACAGGAAGGCCTGGCATGCTGCTGTTCATGGGGTCACAAAGAGTCGGACACGACTGAGTGACTGAACTGAAGTGAATGAATCTAATAATTAAAATTTGCCAGGTGGCTCAGTGCTAAAGCATTCACTTGCCAATGCAGGAGTCACAGTAGATGTGAATTAGGTCCTTGTGTTGGGAAGATCCCCTGGAGGAGAAAATGGCAACCCATCCCAATATCTTGCCTGGAAAAAACCCACCAGGATAGAGGAGCATGGTGAGCTTGCAATCTATGGAGTCACAGTCAGACCTGACTGAGCGACTGAATACACACACACAGTTTTCCTCAGGATTACAGCGGAAATCCAAAGGAGTTCCATAAGCTTGAAAACAATAAAACTTGTGAAACTAAAGTTGTATGATACTTGCCCAGTACATTTTATACAGTTGATCACAATAGTTCTTAACCAAGAAAATATTCTATTAAACATTTCCATATTTAACTACATAATTAAGAATAAGTAACTTGTTTTTTGTATCTTCCTTTCATAAAGCTTCTAGGTATTATTTCTGTGCCATATATTTTTACCCTTTCTTTACCTTGATGGACAGTTACATAAGATTAGGGTTTATATTTTTCACTGGGAAACAGTTACAAGTTCTCAGTGTTGTAACAGTGCAAGTGTTGACCTGTTAGATAGTTGCACGTTGGAAAAAGGCATGAAGAAGTTATGTCCAAGTACAATAAATGTATATATCAAAAAACTGTGAATTAGCAGTACATACACATGCAGGCTAAGTCGCTTCAGTGGTGTCCAATTCTATGCGACCCTGTGGACTGTAGCCAGTCAGGCTCCTCTGTCTGAGGGGATTCCAGACAAGAATACTGAAATGGGTAGCCGTGCCCTCCTCCAGGTGATCTTCCCAACCCAGGGATTGAACCCATGTCTCTTATGTCTCCTGCACTGGCAGGCAGGTTCTTTACCACTAGCGCACCTGGGAAGCCCCAGTTGTCCATATAATTCAAGATAAAAAAGATTAAATTTCTGTAGCTGTTTTATTATAGAGACTAAAGAATACACAAGGAAAGAAGTGATATTATCTTAATTTGGAACATAAAATTTACACTCCAGTTTTCCTTTATGTTTTGAAAACACTTAAACCATCTTTCAACTGAGCATACATTAATCTCTTTAAAAGCTTCTGATTGCATAAAATATGCTAGGCCCTCTGAAGATTTCAAGTTAAACATGAGGAGACATAAACTTTGCCCTGCAGAAATTCAGCTGTGCAGATTTTTGCAAATTTAAATCACCTGCCATGTTGATGTTCTTATTGGATTTCACAAGTTCTACAATGAATTACATAATAAAACGTGCTTCACAGAGTTGTGCCGAGTCTTATAACTTTTAAATGTCTGGGATAGAAATAATGTGCAAACTATTTTCCTACTTCTGCCTCTATCTCTACAGAATTCTGGCTTTAACAATCATTTCTCATTTTGAAATTTGCACTATATTCTTTATATCACAAACTTTAGATCAAATTGAAATTTTATTTGCTAGTATTTAGCTATTATCAAGTGCCACATATATAAACAGCAGCATTTAAACACATAATAAAGCAGAACATCAATCTGAACAATCTTCTCTGTAGTACTACATTTCATAGGTTTCTTGATTAAAAAATATGAAAATAAAGCTATTTGGTAGCCACATAACAACAGGATTTTCAGCTGAGGTGTAGTCTGGTTTTTAAAATTTTGGATTTTAAATTATTTGGAAGCTGTTATAAGTGGTATTTGATACTGGGAAAGATTGAAGCCAAAAGGAGAGGAAGGCAGCAGAGGATGAGATGGTTAGATAGAGTCACTGACTCAATGGATATGAGTCTAAGAAAATCTGGATACTGAAGGATAGGGGACCCTGGTCTGCTGCAGTCCATGAAGTTGAAAAGAGTCAGATATGACTTAGCAACTGAACACAACAATAAGTGGTATTGCTTTGTAGACTCAACCTAGTTCAAAGTTATAATTTATTGTTATTTTAAAATACATTTCACATGATTCTTGTGCAAAATTTAGACCTAAAGTTTCATGGAGAAATCACACGAAATATTTTCATTGGTGCCTTTTAAGTAACACTGCTGTTGTCCAGACACTATTACATGTGTCCAATATTAACACTAATGTAATAAGACCTCACATCCTGCTTGTCACTTCTCCAGTTCACAAGTACAAACAACTCAGAAGATTACAGAGGCCACAGGTAAGTTTTTAAAGATCCAGAGAAAGAAAGAAACAAAATGATTTATACACATTTGATTTCTGTCATATGTTTGATATAGCTGCTCTAACATTAGAATTTTCATAGCATAGTTATTTGTTTTCTTTGAACACAGTATACTTTTACTTTACATTCAAAGTTGAGTAAGACTGCAGGTGTTAATGAAATACAAAAGGCAGGGAGAGATCACTGTGTGCTTTTCATGGCCACATCCAAAAAGATCAGAGAAATACTATCTCCATACTTTTAAAAAGGAAAATAGTTTGAATCTATAGTTTGCAAAGTTAAAAAAATAAGGAAAGAAAAAAAAATCCTCTGTGTACCTCCTTAGCACCAATGACCATCATGGCACAACCATAACTCGTTCACATTTGTTGATATGACCTTGAGTCATCATGAGAAAGCATATCATATTTAATTTATTCTAGTGAGGAAGGGAAAACTCTAATTTCAACAAGATGACACTTCAATATTTTACTTGGCATTTTTTCAAACTTTTCGCACCTCAAGAGAAAGAAATCAGTCACCTATAAAAATCACTTTTGTAGAACATTTCATTTTGTCATAATCTCAGGTAAGGAGCATATTTAAATTTTTTCATCTAACACAGAAAATACATTTCCTCATCCTTGCAGTGAGAGACAGCCACCCTCTACATGTTTCTTGAATTGTATACTTGGTTGAGTTTTAAGATCTACACCCACATAATCAACTTACTGCAGTTTTTAGTGGCAGTGGTAATGGGAGTGGCTGAGGACTCTGCATAGTGGGTCCATCATGTCCAGCTTTCAGGAAAACATTACAAGGAATGCTGCAAGGCAAGCGACATGATTTGAACAGTAAGCAACAGAACAGACGTAGAAGGGATATTGGAATCATAACACTGGTAGTTCAAAACCTCTGTGAATTAACACGCTAAAGGTTCTAATGCAAAAGTAGACAGCATGCAAGAACACATGGGCAATGTAACCAGAAAGATAAAAATACTACAGGGTTAAAAAAAAAAAACTAAAAAGGAAATAAAAAGATTTAAAAAAATGAAAACAAAAGCAAACAAAAAAAAAACCTCCCACCATTTTTCAGAAATGAAGAATATAATTGATTCATTCACTAGTAGACTGGACATAGCTTATAAGAGAATCTCTGAGTTAGAGGTATAGCAACAGAATCATTGAAAACTGACAGCAAGAAGAATTGAGACTGAAAACAAAACAAAGTCAAGGACTGTGGGACAACCACAAAAGGAGTAACACAGGAGCAATGGCAAAGAGAATCAGCAGAAAGGGGCCATGGCTAAGAGGGAACCCAGAAGAATATTGTCATGAGATTTTAAAAAAGACATTATGAAATACTTAAGCAAGACTGTCAGTATTGACAAGAGATCAAATAGAATAAGCCTGAGAGATGTGTATTAGAGATAATGATGGAAAACATCAATGTCCTGAAGATGTTTGGTTTTGGAGCAATGAGCAGAAAGGTCAGATGACAGCAGTTGAAGACTGGATGGAATGCAGGAAGTGGTGGCATTAAACGTAGCCTTCCTGGTGGCTCAGACGGTAAAGTGTCTGTCTGCAATGCTGAAGACCCAGGTTTGATCCCTGGGTCGGGAAGATCCCTGGAGAAGGAAATGGCAGCCCACTCCAGTACTCTTGCCTGGAGAATCCCATGCACAGAGGAGCCTGGTAGGCTATAATCCATGGGGTCGCAAAGAGTCGGCCACAACTGAGTGACCTTACTTACTTCTATGTTATCCAGGATACCACTGACTTTCCATCAGCAGTTTTTCCAATTGAAAGGATTTACTTCATACTATCAAAATACATTGAAGGGTTTTAAAATTGGTGCAAAGGCAAAACTCAAGAATTCTTGCTACTGAGGCAAATAGATATCAAATTACCATTTTTCCTTTCATACATGTTAGACTTTATATTTAGTATTTGAGTTTGTAAAACTATCACTACCTAAAAATTTCTGGATCCTATTATTACTTTATTCTTGCTTGAAAATCAGCCAATTTATTTTCTTAGATTTATGATGCCTTATTTGAATTATCTAACTAAATGCAGCTTTCAGAAACCAGCAAATGATACCACTATTCTTGGTTAGGAGTCCATTAGGGGCATGATCTACATTCTGAGTTATTTCAGTCAACAGTTTTAACAATATTGTAATGCTGCCTATCATGGATCACTGTGAATCCATTCTCTGAATACAACTTCTTGAAGCCTGCATGCTGATTTAACTCAATGCCATGCCATTTGTCATGTTTTGTTATGACACCATCATATTCCCAGGAATACTTTTCTGTACCAAGTATTCTAGAGTAACAGACAGACCTAAATATTTCAGTGACTTTAAAAACAATATCTATTCCATATTCATGCTAATAATGACTTAGTTATTGACAGAAGGATGACTAAAAGAAAAGAAGAGATTAAAGAGAGTTGGAACGGAGTGAGATGTGAAGGAAATCTCACCAATATGAGAACTCTTTATTTGACCATTTTTATTTAAGATGAGAATTTTGTTTGTTTAAGGTGGGATATATGTGAATATGTTCCATTGTTGATAAGAAGGAAATCAGTAACAAGAGGAAAGTATTGATGGAAATATATCAGAAGAATTTGAGAACGGTGGACTCCACCAAGTCTAATAGAACAACCCCTTCAACTACAGGTCAAGAAGGGAAAAAAGACACATGCTGATACAGAAAGTTTGTAAAACATTTTGCAAAATAAAGAGGAAATTATAACAGATAGTTTTTGTTTTCCTATAACTAGTAAGCAAGACAATCTCCTTATAGTGAGGAAAAGGAATAGCTTTTGGATGACAATTTTAAGGGTAGAAAATCTGAAATTACAGGACAGGCAAAAATAACTAGGCCAACAAAGGAGGCTGGCCAGTAACTTTAAAGAACTTTATTATTAGAAACTGTGAAATAACAGAGATAAAACATAAGTAATTTTGTGATTGATTTCCTTCTGCATCTCTAAAGAACTAGGCTTAGACCCAAAGTCATGGAAAAATTGTATGTTGCTGTTGTTGTTCAGTTGCTAAGTCAGGTCTGACTCTGTGACCCCATGAACACAGGAGGCCTCCCTGTCCTTCACTATCTCCTGGAGTTTGCTCAAACTCCTGACTCTGTGACCCCATGAACACAGGAGGCCTCCCTGTCCTTCACTATCTCCTGGAGTTTGCTCAAACTCCTGACTCTGTGACCCCATGAACACAGGAGGCCTCCCTGTCCTTCACTATCTCCTGGAGTTTGCTCAAACTCCTGTCCACTGTGTCAGTGATGACATCCAACCATCTCATCCTCTGTCACCCCCTTCTCCTCTTGCCCTCAATCTTTCCCAGCATCAGGGTCTTTTCCAATGAGTCTGTTCTTTGCATCAGGTGGCCAAAGCATTGGAGTTTCAGCTTCAGCATCACTCCTTCAGATGGATATACAGGGTTGATTTCCTTTAGGATTGACTAGTTTGATCTCCCTGCTGTCCAGGGGACTCTCAAAAGTCTTCTCTAACACCACAGTTCAAAAGCATCAATTCTTCAGCACTCAGCCTTCTTTATGGTCAAACTCTTATATCCATATGTGACTACTGGAAAAACCATAGCTTTGACTATATGGACCTTTGTAAGCAAAGTGATGTCACTGCTTTTTAATACACTGTCTAGGTTTGTCAAAGCTTTTCTTCCAAGGAGCAAGTGTCTTTTAATTTCATGCTGCAGTCACCATCCACAGTGATTTTGGAGCCCAAGAAAATAAAATCTGCCATAGTTTCCACATTTCCCCCATCTATTTGCCAATCAGTAAATGTCACACACACACACACACACACACACACCCTGAAATGTGTACTGTACAGAGCATGGAATATAGTCATGAGAAACAAAAGAAAAAAATGAAATTAGACAATGTAGAAATTACTTGAGTGATGTTAAAACAAGGGATTTTCTAAGATGTAACATCAAGAATTATAGATTTACCAAACATGCTAAAAGGATGCATGATGAAAATCAGAGAATCAAATATTTGAGTTTTGTTTCACCACGTATTTGAATTTATGATTTCTAAGTTGGGGCTTGATTAAAAGAAAACATTCCATTGTATTTGCTAATTTAAATTTCAATAGCTGCAAAATATAGATTGTCACTATGGTGGGAATGGGTAATTAAAACCATGTGATCAATTAACAGGACTTCAACAACATAGTTGTAATCTAACAACCCACTCCACCTTCCTCTCTTACTCTTTTATGATATGTATTGTATTCATCTCCATTAAAGCAACCTTGATAGACTTTACTGTTAAACACTATTTTATAGAGGCAGAATGTTTCTTCTTACCAAATAAAATTTACATGCTGCACTAAATTTTCTTGAATAGTTTATAAATGAAGTTTAATTTTTCTTATATGAACTAAGTGAATGTAGCTCAGTCTTGTCCAACTCTTTGCAACCCCATGGATTCATGGGATTCAGGCCAGAATACTGGAGTGGGTGGCCTTTCCCTTCTCCAGGGAATCTTCCCAACCCAGGGATCGAACCCAGATCTCCTGTGTTGCTGGCGGATTCTTTACCAGCTAAGCCACAAGGGAAGCCCTACATGAACTAAATGCAAGAAATAAATGTTGAAAAATACATTTTAAGAAGTGAAAATAAAATCACCTTTCTTTGGTAATATTTTCTTTTAAAGAAGAATACAGGGATTCAATATTTTCGCCAAAACTCTGACGCTGCATTGATGACTCAGAAAATACGTTGGTTAGATCTTTGTAACACAGATAAATTTTGCTCAGAATGTTTTAATAAAGGAAAAGCACTGCAGTATTAATACTGAAAGACATACATACATAGAAGAACTAGGTGAGATATTTAAGCCCACAGATTTTCAGGACAGGAAGTAACAGCCAGTGAAATGGGCCTAAGTTGGGGTTGCACCTGGTATATTCAAGGAACAGAGGAGAGTCTGGTGTGTCACTAGAATCGAGTAAATAAGAGAGAGGATGGTAGATGGGGGGTCAGATGGCACACCTTACAATTTAAGAGCATAATATTCCTTATTCCATTTACTACATTTGCATGAATGCATGCATGCTCAGTTGTTCAACTGTGTTGGATCCTTTGACACCCCATGGACTGTAGCCCGCCAGGCTCCTCTGTCCATGAAATTTTTCAGGCAAGAATACTGGAGTGGGTGAGCATTTCCTCCTCCAGGGGATCTCGATTCAGGGATGGAATTTGAGGTTCTGACATAGCAAGCATATTCTTTACCATCTGAGCCACAGAGAAGTCCCAAAAGAGGCTAAAAATAGTCTAGTGTACTCTTTATCTGAATGGTTATTTACCAAGATAAAATGCTTTTATTATGAAATCACTGAACATCAGAGATCAAAGTCAAATAGTCTGTACCACATTGTATTTTTAATATGGGGTGCGTGTGTGTGTGTGTATATGTGTACGTGAGAGAGAGAGAGAGGCTTGATTTAATACTTTTAAAGAGTTGCTTGGGTTGAAATTGCAGAAGTGGAGAATAATTGCAAACTAATCTTTCAATATCTCTCTGTAGGACTCCCTACATCAGTGATCGTATAGGTTGCAAATAGCACAGTAAGGCAACTAATTTATTATGTTAAATAAAACCTTTATGTGAAACTAAACTACAAATTTTGGAAGCCATTTTGGACTATTATATATGACACAAAAGTCATGCTAGAAAATTATGTCAGATACAAAATGAATGAAGTATTTATAAGTAGCTGTATACACATTTTCACTTTAAAAGCAATGATGAGTTTATTTTATTTACTATTTACTTTTCATGAGTCAGCCTTTGCTTCATTATGAGGAACAGCATGTGGCTAGTGTTTTAGGAGAATGTCAATGTGACAAACTAAAGTGGCTCATCAAAAATATGTAATAAAATCTCCAAATGCAAATTATGTTATATATAAAATTAACTGCCAAAAAGAGAGAAAAGCAACAGATGGCCAATAAAAAAAGACAGAATTGACACAGTCAGGTCTGATATTGACTAAGTGGAGAATCTTAATCTAAGCTTGCATATAAGATGCACAAATAATGGCTGACAAATGGAGGATTTTCTTAAAGTTTGTGAGATATATAAAGAAAATGTTTTTATATGCCAAAAAAAGAAATGGTGACTAATTATAATGTACATGTAAAATTATGTGGAGATAATGCCCGAAAAATTAAGAACTTACAAGTGAGAGGATCTGGAATAAAAAGCAAAGAATATGTCAGATGTTGCACTGAGGTTGATTTTTCAACCTAACATAAATCCCTGATGAGTTTGAGCATAGGACAAAGAAATTTTCTCATTTCAAAAAAACCTGGATGATGTATACTCTTCAAATATTTAAAATAACTAGTTTTTAAAGTTCTGAGACAATAATAATAGGATGAATGTGTATTAATTACTTACTGCTACATAAGAAACCACTCCTGAAACTGGTAGCTCTAAAAAGAAGAGTTTACTATTTTTATTAATAATAAGGCTAGAAGCCCAATAAGTTCAGCTGATGGTTGCAGTGTTCTTCTGGACTCGGCTGTGCTCACCCAGGCATTAGGGTTAAGAACAGTGTGGGCTGGCTAATCTACAATGGTATCATCCACATGTGGAAGTTGTCTGGCTGGTCTTGTTCTCATGGCATGGTGTATATCCTAGAGAACCGTGTAACACGCAAGGTCTTCGCGGCTTAGACTTACAAGGCTCATTGATACTGTACCACTTCCAAGGCATTATATTGGTAAAAGCAATCGTAAAGCCATCCCAGATTCATTTCCAATGGTAAACAGATACCACTTCAAAGAACTATAAAGTCATATTGAATGGGGCATGGGATACTTGGAGGGGGACAATTTCAGAAACTGGTTTATCATTTTCTACCTCATAGTCCTCAAAACTCATGCGTCTCGTGCATTCCAATTACGGTCAGTTTACCTAAAGAGGCTTTAAAGACATATGTAATCATGGTGCTTCCCTCGTGGCTCAGATGATACAGATTCTGCCTGCCAATGCAGGAGATGAGGGTTCCATCCCTGGTCTGGGAAGATCCCCTTGAGAAAGAAATGGCAACCCACCCCAGTATTCTTGCCTGAAGAATCCCATGGACAGAGGAGCCTGGAGGACTACAGTCCATGGAGTTGCACAGAGTCAAACATGACTTAGTGACTGAACAACAACCACAATCCTGACATCAGGTTCAAAATCCAGAATTTTATCATCTATATCATTACAGATGTAATTGTTCAGATGTCCCTCATTTCTTGACCTGAGGACCTATGTTTGCAAAGATAACTGATCTGTCACCTAACATTCCCAAGATACAACAATGAGAAAGAAGCAGGATAACTACAGTAGATACATATAGGAAGCCCACACGTTTGATAAATGAGTTTTGTTGGTGAAGAGCCCAAGCCTTCAGCAGGGCTGAAACACATGGGAAATTATTCAGACTGTAAAAAGGTCTCGTGGTTCCTAAATATTTTATGAATAGAAATCAACTGCAGAAAGCTATTTATCTTTTCATGTAGGCAATTTTTTCAAAAGTAACAAATGAGAAAAATGAACAAAAATTTCCCAGAGGATCTGCCAACAATACTAAATCAACATTCATTCTTCTTCACTGATATGCTTCTATTCAAAACTTGAAATGATGGAACTATTGATGGAACTTTGCTTCTAAGTATATGGTGTTCCAGATATCCCAGGATGAGAGTGCAAAATATTGATCAAAATAAAATCATTTTTCTCAATGCCATAACATTTTATCTATAACATTTTTGGTTAGGGAATGTAAAGCCATGTTTTAAAAGTGCTGAACTCACATAAATTTTATATGCCAATGTTAAGGTGAATATTAAACATTTTTATTTGTAATCCAGAAACAGGTTAATCTAGTTACAGATTTCTGTAGATAATAACTTTCTACATATTTTAATACCAAAGCGTTCAATTAGTCTTGGTACCCAAGAATAAGAGAATTGTAAACATGGAAATGGTTATCTAAGAGGTTATTTGTGGGGAAAAAAGTAAAAGGAATACCCCAGAGGTAGCAATCAAGAATCCTTAAATCAATGGACTTGGGGAAACACATCGAGGAAGCAGAAACTAGGTCTATTCATGCAATATTTCTTTTCCATGGGATAGATTAACCTGGAAATATATGCCCAGATGTAGTTCTGAATTCCTGTGGATCCACAGTGACTGCATTGTGCCTCTTAATCTCCCTTATGATAAATGAATATTTATGTTGGATTGTAGTTAATTCCTTTTGATAAAAGTCAAACTCACATAGAGCAAGGCTAAGAACTCTGAGAGTTGCCAACCTCCCAAATTGGATTAAACCTGTGAAACATGATTACAATGTAGCTTTAATTATATGAAATGTTTAGGTGTAAAGATTCATAGGTACAATTTTCTAATTTGAGAAATGATTTTTTCAGAATATCTTGCACTGAAAAACTAGAAAGATGAAAAAACAAAACATAAATAAAATATAGTAGGTATAACTTTCTGGAAAACATTAGGAACAAAAGGAGTTGTGTGGCAAGTGGCTAGAAAGGAGAAAATTCTAAGGTGTGAGCCTTTTATTCTGTCCTGGGTTTATGTCAAGGGATTTGCAAACTGGACAGTGATAGCTGAGAGGCTAAAAAACACCAATTTTGATAAGCTCTTGTGGCCAAGGAGAAAACCTTCACTTCAGTGGATATAAATAGGCGGGGGCAGGGGATGGGGGGTATGCAGGGAAAGCAGGCTGGGTTTGCAATTGGGAGAAGTTAGAATAAGCATGGTTTGAAAATTTAATAGCCAGTGCAAAGCCTAAAACCCACATTAATCATTTGCATCCTGATTAGTAGAAGGTGTACTGTCCTTCCTTAATTGTTTAGTAGAGGCAAAATAAATTCTCCCTGTAGAAAATATGAAATAATTTAGGAGAATTTACAGAAGTGCAAAAAATTGAAAATCCAATTGATGGGACTATCAATCAGTGAGACAGTCACCTTCACCACTGAATAAAGGGTGCTGAAGTAAGGGTGCTGAAGGAAGCAAGATATGACTGGTGATCTACGAAAAAATGAAGACATTGTACACAGTTTACATGCTACTATAAGCAGACCCACCTTTAGTTTATGGAAACGCATTGCTTTATCCTTTGGCTAAAGTAAATGTTAGAAATTTGCCAGCAAGACAGAGATAATGCTAGTCACCATGTCATTAAATACTTACATTCCAATACTATTTTGTTCGTTCTTAATCTGATAAACTTTTATCTTATTGGTAAACTCATATGGTAAGTATCTAGGATTAGCATTATCAAAGCAAGAGTGAAGTGTAAAGCTTCAAGACACAAGCTACTTGAAGACTTGGGCTTCTGCAATGTAACAATTAAAATGATTTGAAAATATACTCATGAAATCCTAAATCACAAATATATGCTTTGTACTCTCACAACTTAAAATACTGACAAATCACATATTTATAGACTATATACGTATATATTAGAAAATGTCTTGGAGGTTATACAATTATTCCATTCTATTTTGGTGGCACAGTTGGTAAAGAATCTGCCTGCAATCCAGGAGATGGGGGTTTGATCCCTGGATTGGAAAGATCTCCTGGAGAAGGAAACGGCAACCCACTCCAGTATCCTTGCCTGAAAAATCCCACAGACAGAGTACCCTGGCAGGCTATAGTCCATGGGTTCACAGGAGTTGGACATGACTTAGAAACTAAATCACCACCAAAAGATTAATAATAATATATTAAATACATAACTGAAAGTAACCCACCCCAGTGAATGATTTAATAACACTCTAATTAGAATGGCAGATTAAATGTAGTTGAAGGTAGCATATAGCAATTAATTCTAAAAGAAGATTGAATAAATCGATATTGATAGAACAGAAGAATCAAAAAGATGACCTTTTGGAGATAGGCTTGAAACGGACAGAGAAAGTTGTTTACAAGGAGTCTTGTATGTTAGGCTAAAGAGTAACCATGTTTGAATAATTCCTACCTATCTTTTCTATTTCAATTTAGACGTTACTGTTTTCAGTAAACAATGAACTGATCACACCTGGTCCTCAGACATGACTTCTAAAACTTGAATTTCTATCGGCTATCTCAAAATCAAGATAACTCAGGATTTCATTTGCTTTTTTTTTTTTGTTTCAAACCACCTACCCTATTTCTCATTCTTCAAACTTCTAAGCCATTGTTTTTGTATCCTTACTGTTTAGCCCCAGGTTCCATGTTGATTACTTAAAGTCATTGCTATCATCTACTTTTATTCTCTAGATTCTATATATCCCAGGTGCAGTCTATCCCTCCTCTTCTATCTGAAATATATCCACTTCTCTCCATTTTTGTTTTGTTCCCCAAAACTTAATTCCAAGTCATGATTTGTCACAAGGGTTATCACAATACATTCCCTTCTTCTCTTCCTGAGTTTGCTTTCAGCTTGTCTGCTCACCCAGTGTGATTTATTTTAAGTACACTTCTGAATGTGTTGGTCCCATGATGACACCTTCAGTGAATTTCTGTGGCACTTAAAATTCTTATGTTGTAAAACAACTATTTATGATCAGGCTCCTGATCATGTTTCCAATCTTCTTTTTTTAAGAATTAAGTGTACATTCAAAATTAAGTATACATTTTCTTGGATGTGTTTTCCATCTATCTATATTTTTCCTAGATCAACTCATATGACATCATGCTCATCAGACAATTTAGAATTTAGGTTAAAAATCTAATCTGTATTTTATATACGTTTTTTCCATATCTCTGTCAATCTTCTCTTTCCCTGTCTCTGACTCTATATATATACAGAATTTTTCTCTTTCTGTCTCTATATATTCTATCATATGTATGTGTGTATATAGTATATATATATATATATATATATAGTCTCTCACATGTATTGCATTGTATTTGAGATATTTGTTGATTATACTCTGATATCTTTCTATTTTCATTAATTATGTTAGGCACTAATCAAGCCCCTTTGACCTAAAAACAGGTTCCAAATGTGATCTTGAAAAAATCACATTTAAAAAACATTTCCTTATTTCTAATGGTTTATTGGGAACAAAAATAGCCAATCTATAAAGAAACAAAAATAAGCATAGCATATATTTTCCAAACAACACTAGACTGCAGAAAACACCAGGGATTATGAGGAAATGTTAATTTAATAGAACTTAATAGCAGGACATATTATCAATTAAAATTAAGAGTACTATGAAATACATTAACAGAGATGTAAAGAACCAGATATTTTTCTCTATTCATACTTTCTCATACATTTTCTTAAGAGAGAGAACAAAATTGAAATTGTTCAACAATTCATGGTAAACTCCTCCTATCAATAAAAGCCAACCCAAGACAATGAATTAACTATATATGTAGTCTAATATAAAAAAATCATAGGTTGACAGTTTTTCAGCAGATATAGGAACACATATATTCAAATTTCACAGTTAAGTTAACCCTCCTGCACTGTTGGTGGAAATGTAAATTGGTATAGCCCGCTATGGAAAACAGTATGGACATTCCTTAAAAAACTAAAATATGACCTTGTAATCCCTCTTCTGCATATATATCCAGATAAGGAAGATGTGGTATATATATATACAGCAAAATATTACCCAGTCATAAAAAATAATGAAATAATACCATTTGTAGCAACATAGGTGGTCCTACAGATTGTCATACTGAGTGAGGTAACTCAGAGAAATATTGTATAATAACCCTTATATGTGGGACTCTAAAAAGAAATAATGCAAACAAACTTACTTATAAAACAGACTTACAGACTTAAATAAAAATTTATGGTTACCATGGGGGAAAGGTAGGGGGAAGGAACGGTTAGGGAGTTTGAGGTCAACATGTACATACTACTATATTTTAAATAGATAACCAAAAAAGACCTACTGTGTGGCACAGGGAACTCTGCTCAATGTTATGTGGAGTCCTGGATAGGAGGGATATTTGGGGGAGAATGGATACATGTATATGTTTCACTGAGTCACTTTGCTGTGTGCCTGAAACAGTCAGACTGTCAATCAGCTACACTTCCATATAATACATCATATATATAGGCAAATATAATATATAAAAAAATAAACACATGATAATCATTTCACAATATATCACATATATAAAATCATATAGTGTACACCTGAATCCAGTACAATATTAGATATGTCAATTATATCTCAATAAAATATATATTAAAAATAACTATCAATAAAATGTAGCTAAAGTTGACTGTATCTCCCTGAAATTGATAGAGATGATTTATCCTGGAACTACATAGATCTGAGTTCAACTAACGGGATATGTACAAAACACACAAATTCAGAGATATGGGAAGTAGTTTGGCAGTTGCCAGGGTCGTGGAAAGGGTGAATTGGGAATATTAACGGGTGGCATCTCTTTTTAGGGTGATGAAATATTTTGGAATTAGAAGTGACAGCTGTACAGCTTTATGAAAATACTAAAAACGGCAACTACATGTCTGCTTTCAAGGAATAAATTTCATGGGGTATGAGTTATATCTCAATTCTAAATAATTTCAAAAATAATTTAGGGGAAAGAAAATTTAAATATACATAGCTTTCCAAGTTGGATTTTTAAATTACCTTTTCCTTATGAGTATATTTTAGATAAATCTTTCCCTATTTTCCAGGCAAAGAACAAATAGTTTCTTTGTCCAAGCTTACAGGGCTAGGGAATGTTAAAGACAGATTTTTGTATCCATGAGCATAATATCTAAATCATATGCGTATGAGAAAAACTTTTTTCTCTGTCATCTCCTCACTGAAGCATGTCAATAAATGTACCTGGGTCTGGCTCTTTGTTCACAAGATACATCTTCAACTATCTTTCTCAAATTACTATATTCCTCCTTTTCAGCATCATTCACATTTAACATGCTCCAGGAAACCATCATTAAATTTTGAAGAAACAAGTTATTTTCTTTCTGTAAACTCAATATATTTCCTTTTGAAAATTAGCTATGAATATTCTAATAGCCATCATTTAATAACAAGATTTTTATATACTGATAAACTTTGAACAGTTCATGGTATGTGACATTCTTTTTATATTACTTTGAACTTTAAATACTTGCATGATTGATAGCAAATATAACACTTCATTATATTTGTTCCTGTTGTTGTTCAGTCACTAAGTCATGTCCGACTCTGCGATACCATGGACTGTGTAGCACACCAGACTCCCCTGTCCTCCATTATCTCCCGAAGTTTGCTCAGATTCATGTCCACTGAGTCAGTAATACTATGTCCATTGTATAAGGTCTTATAAAAAACACAAAACCTATGTTAAAGAAATGCAGGCTAAAAAAACACTTTTAACCTAGGTTTTGTCATGGGAATGGGTGATAATGAAAGTTTATTTTACTTCCTTTGTGTCATTTAATTGCAAAATAATCTTTGGTTCACAGAAATACCTGTGATATGAAAGTCTTTTTCCTATGGGCCAGGTTTGATTTCACATCATTTTACATGTAAATATATATTTGGGCTTCCTTCGTGGTTCAGAGAGTAAAGAATAAACCTGCAATACAGGAGACCTGGGTTTGATCCCTGGGTTGGGAAGCTCTCCTGGAAGGGGGCATGGCAACTCACTCCAGTATTCTTGCCTGAAGAATCCCCATGGGGTCACAAAGAGTCAGACACCACTGAGTGACTAAGCACACATATATGGCTTGTAAGGCATGAGTATATAGTTCAAAGTTACAGTTACATTAGAGTATTTAATGCACATTTCAGGGGTTAAAGTGTTGCTATAACAGCAGATGCATTATACCCCTTTGAATCACTGACTGTCCATTTGAAATCATTGTATTTGTCAAACTCATTGTATAATTTGAAATATTTGACCCTAATAAAAGTGGAAATCCTATAACTCTAAATTTTCACTAATATTCACACTTTCAGCACTTGACCTATGATTTGATATTCAATCAAAAATTACAGGCACAAATCTGTGGTTGAGCCATATATAAACAGTATTATTCCTCTTTCCATTATTACTATTTCAAATGGAAGGAAGGAAATTTCAAAATATTTCCCATATATGTCATAAAAATGATGAGCAGAAAGCATTTTCTTTTTAACTGCTTTTAAGAAAGGGAAATAATATACACAAAGCCTTAAAAGTCATTTTTGAAGTTATTTTGTCAACTTGAAATCTAATTTTCTTTCTAAATTTTCAGAGACTTTGTGACAAACTGTCAAACAAAATATTGATTCTTTACCTAAATTCTATAGCAAAAGTAGCATATTACTCAGTAAAAATTGTAACAGAGTATAATTTTTATTCATGCAATTTTCCAAGTCTGATTTAATAAGAGTTTAAAATGTAATCTAAGAATCTTAAAAATTAAATTCAATGAGAGAAAGCAATATAAAATAAAATATATAATAGTTTCTCAAAATTCTTTTAACAGAGGTATAGTCTTTTTCTTCATTGACCCTTATTCTGAATGATTTTCAGAAATATGCATAATTTAAATTTATTGCTTGTTATGTTTTATTTTTCAGTACACACAAAAAATACAAGTACTAATACTTATCAATATTGTTTTACAGTTAGCTATTTCTGGGGCATTTTCCTTCTTAAAATTAATGAGCAGTGTTGACATTTTCTCTCATTTTTCATCTCTCAAGTGAATTCCTCTACATACCTTCTCATGTAATCTGAATATATTAATCTATCACCATTTAGGGTTACCAGACAACAAAAGAGTCTCAAACTAAGGGTCAAAGTAACCATCAGATCTTGACAAAGCTTAGGAATTCTTGGTCAATTCCAAGAATGAGTATTCACAGCAGTAATCATCATTGAAATTTTTAATGGACATTCTTTTTATATTAATAGACAATATTTATTTTAAATAATATTAATAGAATGTTTAAAATATGTGTATAAATTATTTTTTTCAAAATGTAAGCAAAAGACATGTACAACTGAAAACTTCAAGACACTGATGAAATAAATTGAAAAAAACCTCATGAAAAAATATATTCATGCTCATGGATTGGAAGAATCAATATTGTTTTCCATACTACCCAAAGAAATCTACAAATTCAGTATAATTCCTATCAGAATTTCAATGGCATTTTTCACATAAATAAAACAATTCTAAAAGTTGTATGGAACCACAAAAACCCATATAGTCACTCAATGTTGAGAAATAAGAACATAGCTGGGAGCATCACGCTTACTGATCTTAAACTGGATTTTAAAGATGAACATGGTAATGGCATAAATACATATATACAGATCAGACATACAGACATAGAGATCATGCGAAATGCCAGGCTGGATGAAGCACAAGCTGGTATCAAGATTGCTGGGAGAAATATCAATAACCTCAGATATGCAGATGACACCACCCTTATGGCAGAAAGCGAGGAAGAACTAAGGAGACTCTTGATGAAAGTGAAAGAGGAGAGTGAAAAGGTTGGCTTAAAACTCAACAGTCAGAAAACTAAGATCATGGCAACTAGTCTAATCACTTCATGAGAAATAGATGGGGAAAAATGGAAACAGTGAGAGACTTTATTTTGGGGGACTCCAAAATCATTGCAGATGATAACTGCAGCCATTAAATTAAAAGATGATTGCTCCTTGGAAGAAAAGTTATGACCAACCTAGATAGCATATTAAAAAGCAGTGACATTACTTTGCCAACAAAAGTCCATCTAATCAAAGCTATGGTTTTTCCTGTAGTCATGTATGGATGTGAGAGTTGGACTATAAAGAAAGCTGAGCACCAAAGAATTGATGCTTTTGAACTGTGGTATTTGGAGAAGACTCTTGAGAGTCCTTTGGACAGCAAGGAGATCCAACCAGTCCATCCTAAAGGAAATCAGTCCTGAATATTCATTGGAAGGACTGATACTGAAGCTGAAACTCCAATGCTTTGGCCACCTGATGTGAAGAACTGACTCATCTAAAAAGACCCTAATGCTGGGAAAGCCTGAAGGCGGGAGGAGAAGGGGATGACAGAGGCTGAGATGGCTGGATGGCATCCCAACTTGATGGACATGAGTTTGAGTAAGCTCCAGAAGGTAGTGATGGACAGGGAGGCCTGGCGTGCTGCAGTCCATGGGGTCACAAAGGGTTGGACACAACTGAGCAACTGAACTGAACTGAACTGAACAGATCAACAGACAAAAGAGAACAGAAGAGAAACTCCAGAAAGAAATCCACACATATATGGTTTATTAATTTACAACAAAGAAACCAAGAATATGCATTGGAGAAAGAGCAGTGTCATCTCCAAGTTGTGTTGGGAAGACTGGACAGAGAAAAAATAAAAATGGGCCAGTATTTATACAAAAAATAACTCAAAATGGATTAAAGACTAGAACATGAGACTTGAAACCATAAAACTCCTAGAAGAAAACAGATAATTAGCTCTTTGACTACAGTCTAGGTGATTTTTTTTTTTTTTGACACTAAAAGCAAAGGCAAAAGACTCCACAAATAAACAAGTGGGATCACATCAAACTAAAAAGTTTCTGCACAGCAAAAAGAAACCACAAGCAACATGAAAAAGCTTATGAAATAGGAGAAAATGCTGGAAAATCATGTATTCAATAAGGCATTAATATTCAAAATGCATTAAGAACTCAAAGAATTCAATGGCACAAAAGCAAACAATCCAATTAAACAATGGGCAGAGGATGAATAGATATTTTCCCAAAGAAGATATACAGATGGGCAACGGGTACTTGAAAACATGCTAAACATCACTAACACAGAGGGAAGTTCAAATTGAAAGTATAATGTTATCCCCTCATAGCTGTTAGAATGGCTATTCTCAATAAGGGAAGAAATAACAAGTGGTGGTAAAACTGTGGAGATAAGGGAACCCTTTTTTGTTGTTGATGGGAATGTTAATTGGAGCAGACACGATGCAAAACAGTATGGAGGTTCCTCAAAAAAGTAAACAATAAAAGTAACATATGATCCAGCAATTATATTTCAGGCTATTTATCTGAAGGAAACAGAAATCACTAACTCATAAGGATATTTGCACTCCCACATTTACTGTTGCATTTTTCACAGTAGCCAAAACATGGAAGCAACCTAAGTGTTCATTAGCAGAAAAATGGACAAAGAAAATATGTTGTATATGTACAATGTAATATTATTGAGTCTTGAAAATAGAACGAAACGTTGTCATTTGTGAGCACTTGGATAAATCTTGAGGGCATTAGGTTAGATAGCAACACCAGGAATGGCTTTTATCAATCAAAAATACACTAACAAACTTACCCTTTTTGGTCTATGTTCAAAAATTCAAGAAAAAACTCCCCTTCATGATACTGCTATAGCTTTCCAATATCAATAGAGGTTTCTTCAGGAAAGGGACATCTCAGGGAATAGCACTGACATTTTTATCAAGCTTACCAGTTGAGAAAGTATATTACATGCATCGGTTAGGTAGTTAAAAATAGGAAAAAGGAGTCCATAATAGTGGTGGCTAAAAGACAAAGAAAGGAAAAAGCCTGGGAAAAGAGAACAAAGGAAGGTCCAAGGACCAGAGTGAGAACCTCAGTTAAAACAAACAGCCCTCTTGGCTAGTCAATTTACATAGGGCGGGCTCAGGGGGAGGAGAAAAAAAACATATAAAAAGAGGAACCAAAATTGACCCTGGGGCCTCTCTTCTCTTTGCATCTTTTGGGTAGGCCAGTCCTCACACCTGGAAGATGTATTTTCCTTTGCTTGCCAAATAAAACTGAGCTGTAACACTAGTCCATCCCTTGCTTTATATTTCTGCTGTGGCGAGACAGAACCGGGAAATCTATGAACTCCCCCGACACATCTTACTTATGTCTATCAATGGCGCAAGGCAGATAGGATAAAGATTATCACTATACTGCTAATGGGGAAAATGACAAGATGACACACTATTTAGGTCATTTAATTTCTTAGGAAAACTCTATGTAATATTAAGGATTGTGATTACTTTTTTTAAAAAGGTCCTTATCTTCCAAGTATATTATTGTTAATACCATTAACACAACTTTAAATGCTTGGTCTGGATAACTCAAAAAGGCTTCTTGGATAATCAGTTAAATAATAAATTGATCTAGGCCAAAGTGAGAAAGATGAAAACTGAGAAATAAGGAAGGCTTCCAGCAAGAGCAGTAACTTAGGCAGAAGTCTTGAAGTGTGAAATTATAGAATATATTCTATGAATGAAGAAATCAGTATAATGGTCAAAAAAAGGTGAGGTTATAGAGCTGAAGAGATTCAACTGTAAAAAATATGCTGAAAGTCTCTTTCTTCAAATGTGTGGAATATAATTTGATGTTTTGAACAGTGGCTTTCCAAGATCAGATTTATAATTTAGGAAGATCATTGTGGCATGTAAGGTGTACATTTGATTGCAATAACAAAAATCTAGAGATTAGAAAAGAAATTGGAGATTTACAATAATCCAGGCAAAACATTCAAGAACCTGAAAAAAGATATTGGCACTGTGGATTTGAGATAACTAATGATACTAAAAGGAATTATACAGACAGAAAGATAGAATTTCCTGTATGATTTGCAAAAGGGGATAAAAAGCAGGGCATTGTGATTATAGTGGAATTCAGGGAGAAAAATAGAAATAAACTATGTAATTGGTGGGGAAAGGATTTTGGAAGATTATGAGGATTTAAGGTTTTATTTGTGTTAAACAAAGGGCCATGGAGGTCTTGACTACAAAAGAAACACAATTTGCACTATGGTTAAAATCAGTTTGGCTGGCCTGTGTTTACAATAGACCATGGAAAATAAAAATGGAAGCAGGGGGATATACTACCTAATGTGGTAATTCAAGTGAGAGAATAGTGGCTAAGACCAGGGTGGTCAAAGTGAAGAGTGTAAAAGGTGGTTAGATTCAAGATATATTTTAAATGTAGAGGCATTTTTTCATGAAAGACTAGGCATGGGTTTGACTTAAAGAGGAGATTAAACATTTCTCCAAAGACCTTCATCTGAACAACTTGAAAGACAGATTTACTAACATTGTAATAGGAAAATCTGAAAGTGGAGCAGAGCATTACAGATTGGGGCATGCCAGATTTAAATTGTTTATTAGGTATTTGAGTAGATATCTCCAGTGGCATTTATGTATATAAAGTAAGTTGAGAATTTTTGGAAAGAAATATAAATAACCATTGTAGACAGATTTAAAATTATGCAAGGGGGGAATTCCCTTGAGGTCCAATGATTAAGAATCCACAATTTCACTGCAAGGGGCATGGGATCGACTCCTAGTTGAGGAACTAAGAACCCATGAGCCATGCAGTGCAGCCAAAATATATAAATAAATAAAATTATGAGATGGGATGAGATCATCAAGACAGTGAAAATACATAGAAAAGAGAACCATGGGGAGAAATTTGGAACACTGGTTGAATAGTAAACAGTCAAAGAGATTAAAAGAAGCAGCTAATGAGATACAAGGAAAACTAAGAAAGTATAGTATTTTGGAAGTTGAGTAAAAGAAGTAGGTCAAAGGGAGTTGAACTGTCAAGTGAGATGAACAATAATAATTGATCACTAAATTTAGCAATGAAGAAGTCATTGCTCACTTTGATGATAGCAAGGTGGTGTGATAGTCAGAGACAAAAGCATCTGATAGAGTTTGGTGTGACTGGAAACTGGAGAGCAGCTTGTAGGAAACCAAAACAAAACAAAAGCGTTTTGCAATAAAGAGTAACAAAGAACTGGGATATTCTTTGCTGGGTTACTTGGCAACCAGAGCAGTTTTTTGTCTACTTTCCAATTGTTTGCTGTCTCCTCTAAAAAAGAAGGGCTTCCCTGGTGGCTCAGATGGTAAAGAATCTGCCTACAATTCAGGAGACCAAGGTTAAATCCCTGGGTCAGGAAGGCCCCCTGGAGAAGGGAATGCCAATGCACTCCAGTATTTGTGCTTGAAGAATCCCATGGACAGAGGAGCCTGGTGGTGTACAACACATGGGGTCTCTAAGAGTCAGACATGACTAAGCGACTTAGCATGCTCTAAAGAAGGAGAGGCTTTACAAAATCACTGCTAGGATTTTGTAAGCAAGAGTTAGGGAAGATCTCCACTAGCTTCAACAAATCTAAAAGCACAGGGGTTGAAGGAATCAAAGGATACATCTGTTAATGATCTGATCTGTGCAAAGCACTGAGGTGCCTAATGAGCAGGTAGACTCCAAACAAAGCTGCTAGCAAACAAGGCTTTAGCTTTCTATCCCCAAAACACACCTACCCCAATGCCTCAAGAGCAACAATGGTTTCCTTTTCAATTCCCTCTTCCAAATCATCTAAGTAGCCTTTGTTATCAGATTCTAAACAGAAATTCTACCTGAAAAGATTCCGTATAAATTATATTCAAGAATTATAAACTTTGTGATATAAAAGAGACTATCTAAAGAAGAAAACAGTACAGCCACCAATTCCCTTGACTATTAACCCACATAAGGTTAATAACAGAAACCTAACACTTTTTGTACCAAGTTGAAATTTGAATTTTTAGAAATTTTATCATAAAGATGAGAAAAATTCCAAACTTACTACATGGGAAAGCAACAAATAAATACAATTTCAACTAAGAAAAAATTCAAACTATTAGAAAAGTAAAATACAGTACGATATTTTTTCAATATTACAAATATATTTCAGTTTAGGTTGTTAAATCTACCATAAGGTTTGAATTGAATATTGTAGTGTCTTATGAGACTGTGGATCTCTTACTAATTTCCATCTCATCTCTTGTATCTATTTCTTAATTCTAGTATTATGTCATCTATAGTTTAAGGGAATAACATTTCAATTTAACTTAGCTTACCTAATTTTTATTTTGGTCAAGTTGTTTAAATTGTCAGAAAAGATATTATAAATGTCATCGCAGAAAAATACAGGCTTTTAGGCATAAAATGGAAATGTATTTCTGTTTAGATGTAAGCACAGTATGTGTCATTTTCCAACTGAATATCGCAATATAGGAGAGTATAAAATATTTTTATTTGAGATATAAGGTATATTATTTCTTATCATTTCCCATGTTTTTTTCCTCCTGTGTTTTTTGTCATATTTACTTTTGTCCTACTCTCTTTAGCCTTTTTTTATTTTTACTGTTTGATCATTTTCCATCTTCTCCATAATTTGTTCTTTTCTTTCCTCTCATATCATCTATTAATATTAAACAGTCAACAAGATTAGAGTTTTTGTTCCAAATATTTTTAAAGTCTGATTCTTCTATTTTATTTCCCCATAATGTTACATGGTTAAAGCAGAGATTTATCTTAAGTAAAAATAGGATTTGCTAGCTGACAATTTTTCTGAGTTACTTGTATTACCTGGTAGTAGTTAATTAAATTAATTTGTATTAGACTTCTGTAACTTAAGATTAAATACTGCAGAGTAATATATCCAGAGTAATCATTGAAATGAAACAAATATAGAACTAAAGCTAATCAAGGGAAATGGAATATAAATAAGTCATAATGTTTAGTTGCTCTAAATCTTGAAGAAATTACAAGTATGTAGGTAACTAAATACATATTAAAGAAATTGTAACCAGTATACCTGTACTACAGATATACTGTAAAGTAAATTTTTGAGGCTGAAATGAAATTACATTAGGTCACAGCTGTGATATATATGAACAAATGAAGAGCAAAGGCTGTTGTGCACATGTTCAGTTCAGTTCAGTTCAGTTGCTCTGTTGTGTCTGATTCTTTGCAACCTCATGGACTACAGCACACCAGGCCTTCCTGTCCATCACCAACTCCCAGAATTTACTCAGACTCATGTCCATTGAGTTGGTGATGCCATCCAACCATCTCATCCTATGTCATCCCCTTCTCCTACCGCCCTCAATCTTTCCCAGAATCAGGGTCTTTTCAAATGAGTCAGTTCTTCACATCAGGTGGCCGAAGCAATGGAGTTTCAGCTTTAGCATTAGTCCTCCCAATGAATATTCAGGACTGATTTCCTTTAGGATGGACTGGTTGGATCTCCTTGCTGTCCAAAGAACTCTCAAAAGTCTTCTCCAAATACCACAGTTCAAAAGCATCAATTCTTTGGCACTCAGCTTTCTTTATAGTCCAACTCTCACATCCATACATGACTACAGGAAAAACCATAGCTTTGATTAGATGGACCTTTGTTGGCAAAGTAATGTCTCTGCTTTTTAATATGCTGTCTAGGTTGGTCATAACTTTTCTTCCAAGGAGCAAGTGTCTTTCAATTTCATGGCAGCAAGTCACCATCTGTAGTGACTTTGGAACCCAAAAAAATAAAGTTGCTGACTGTTTCCATTGTTTCTCCATCTATTTGCCATGAAGTGATGGGACCAGATACCATGATCTTAGTTTTCTGAATGTTGAGCTTTAAGCCAACTTTTTCACTCTCCTCTTTCACTTTCATTAAGAGGTTCTTTAGTTCTTCATTTTCTGCCATAATGGTGGTGCCATCTGCATAGCTGAAGTTATTGATATTTCTCCCGGCAATCTTGATTCCAGCTTGTGTTTCATCCAGTCCAGCATATCTCATGATGCACTCTACATATAAATTAAATAAGCTGAGTGACAATATACATGTACTCCTGTAGATAAATATAAAGGATGATGTATAATTTCGTTATATTTAGTTCTTTTTAGAATTAAGGCCTATGGGTTTACAATAATGAAAAAGAAAGTATACACTATGTAACACTTCAGAGAGGAAAAAAGAAATATATGATTGTGAATTTTCAATATATAGCCTGATATAACTTAATCCTAATTCTAATAAATTGTGATGTCAACAATAAATATTTTAATATCCAAAGAAACTAGTAAAACATAAAAGATGTGTCTAGAAACCTAATAAATAATAATTGAATATTAACAATACTCATTATCATACATTCATACATGTAGACAGTAAAAGAGAAACTGAGAAACCAAAGGAAAACAGGATAAGAAAACAAATAAGAAAGAAACAAAAAACGAATAAGACAGCAGACCCTAAAACAACCATATCAATAGACATTAATTAAATGTGTTAAACTCCCTAATAAAAAGACAGAAATTGCTAGATTGCCTAAGAAAAGGAATATGCAACTATACACTGCCTATAAGAAATGAACTTACAAAATACTGAAACAGACAGGTAAAAATAATGATCTATAAAATGTATATCATGCTCGGGAAAACACAGGCATAAGAATCTGGCTGAAATGCTAAAAGCCCAAAAAACAAAACAAACTAAAACAAACGTTTATGCAAAAATAATACTCACTAATGATAAATGGTTAACATATTAGGAAGTTATAACAAATATAAATGTATTTGAATTTAATGTCAGAGATTTAAAATATATAGAGTGAACACTGACAGTTAAATCACAATGAATGACATTAACTTCCCCCTCTTAGTAACTGATATAGTAACTTGACATAATTTCAGTATGGGCACAGAAAATCTGAATGATACAATCAATCACAGCCCCTATTAACATTTATGGAACACCAAGCTCCCACACTACAGACTTTACAAATTGACATTCTCTTCAAGTACACGTGGCACTTGCACTAGGACAGAATATATGACAGTCATGAAGTAAGTCAGTATATTAAAGAATACACCAGAGAGAAAGAACTCTAAACACAAAATAATAATAATTTACATATCAGCAAAATAAAACAATTCTGAATCAGAAATACATTCTGATTTCTAAATAAATTATGTATCAAAGAAAAACTTCAAAAATATTTTGAACAATGATAATAACAACAGCACATATCAAATTATTTAGGTCTATTAAAACAATACTTGGATAAAATTTCAATGTTCATATTAGATATTTATGTTCCTTTAAATTTAAAGAAACGTTTAAAAATCAGTGATCCATGTCTCTAGAACATGAAGCTAGAAATAACATGAAGAATAAATCAATCACAACATAGACAGTAGAAATAAAATAAAATGCAGACATTAATCAAATAAGACAAATATGCTGCTTAAAAAGGTGAGGAGATGGATAAAAAGGTAGCTTTGCTATTTAAAATAAAAGAGAAAATAATCACTAAAAATTGCAAGAATGAAAGAGAAGATCTGACTACACATTTGATAAGAAATGAATAACAAGATTGAACACAGAACAAAATAAAAGCCTCTATCTGCAATGACTTTAAAAAGAAGTTCACAATAAATTTAATGAAAAATGTGATGAACTTGAAACTCTAAAACCTGCAAAAGATTGCCAAGGAAATGTAAAGATCTCAACAAATGGAGAAATACAGGTTGAGGAATTTGCATTACTTAATTTCAATACTTATACTATAAAGCAATGTTAAATGAGGGTACTGACAAAAAGTAGACATTAAATTCAATAGAACACAGTAATGCATGTAAAATAAGACTGTTGGTTCGAAATCTGGGAAGCTTCCCAGGTGAAATATGAAGCTGATCCTTGTGCACGAGGGGCGGTGAGAAATCAAAGAAAAAGGCAGATTACTCCAGATTGGAGGGTGGCAGTTTTATTGAGCAAAGGAACTAGCATCTTGGGAGGCCAGAAAATGAGCCAATCTCTTCACTTCACCTGTCTCCCTGATGAGTAAGAGTTTATACAAAAGCCTTAATTGGGTTTACTCCTGCACATCAATCGACAGTCTTAACAACACACTCAGAGAAGAAAATGGCAACCCACTCCAATACTCTTGCCTGGAGAATCCCAAAGGATAGAAGAGCCTGCTGGGCTACAGTCCATGGGGTCACGAAAGAGGGGTCACACAGGACATAGCGACTGAAGAGCAACACACTGCTCTCTCAAGACTGCTTCCTGGAAAAGGGCTCCCACTGTGGGAGACGTGGGCGAAAGGCAATTCCAAGGACGGGTTAGGGGGTGATGTGCTTCTAATTGCCCGGGTCTAACTTCTGTGTCAACTGTTTGTCACATCCTCTCTGTGACATTTCCAGATACAGACCCACATTTGTATGGCCAACTGATTTTTAATACAGGTGCCAAGATAAACAAATGAAGAAAAATAATACTCTTTTCAGTAAATGTTGCTGAAACAACTGACTATTCACATATGTTTTTCTACTTCATATAAGACACAATTATATGGAACTCAAAATGGAACATAATTTACATGAAAGAGCTGAAACCACAAAACTTCTAGAAGAAGTTGTCAAAAGTTTGGTCATTTTTTGTGATAGGCTAGATTAGTCACTAGATTCAAGAATGAAAACCTCTCATCCTTTGCTTAATCTGGGAAGTGTTAACTGACTAGCGTTTATTTCTCTTTAAGTTTCTTTGTATCTGCTGTCCTTTACTAGTTTTAAAGGAAAGTACAATTTTTCAAAATTGATCCAATGATTTCTTATTATAATACAGGGAATAAAAATATTTTACATCCTTCTATACACAAATCAAAGATGATCTTCCCAAATCAATTTGAATTTATGGATTTGAATTCATTAATGAATTTATTAACGCATGCATGCTGCGTGCTACATCACTGTAGACGTGTCTGACTCTTTGTGACCCCATGGACCTTAGCCTGCCATGTTCCTCTATCCATGGGATTCTCCAAGCAAGAATACTTGCCATGCTCTCTTCCAGGGGATCTTCCTGACCCAGGGACTGAACTTATATTTCCTGTATCAGCAGGACGGATCTTTACCACTAGGACCCCACCTGGGAAGCCTGAATTTATAAATACTTTTCTTTAAATTATTAAGGGAGGAAGATTAGCAAGTGGTCAAAAGAAAACTTAACAGGAGTTGAACTGAGTTTCTCCTACAAACATACTGAAATGATAGAGCTACAATAAATTTTATGTTTCAGTGTGTTTATAATATGAGAATATAAAAAAACAAAAACATTTCTTGCTTCATAACAAATTAGAGATAATGTGAAAAAGCTATAATTTAAGTCTTTCTTCTGTTTGTTTTATTCCCTACAGCTTGTTTGAAAGTGGCAGTGATGCTAAAAAAAAAAAAAAAGAAAAAGAAAAGAAAGTTCCCTTCAGAATATCAGAACAATTATTCCCTTGACTGTGCTTGCAGTAGCATTCATGGATTTCCTTAAAAATAAAAAGCAAGCAAGTAACAACTATGAAAACTATGGAAAATAACATCCTTTAAAATTTTTGGTTCAAAACAGTACTCTGTTAGTGTGCATAGCTCAGTCACAAGATACTTTGTGATTATAATAGCAGTGAGAGAAGCTTTAAAATGTGAACAGTACTCTGTCCTTTGCCCGGAGGGAATTTCCTCCCTGTAAAGTGAAAATGGGATGTGGGAATTGGGTTTTGTTTCCAGAATTTCAGGCACTCTCTGAGATGCCTCTTCTTTAGGAGCAGTACAATTAATTTCTACCTGCAGAGAGAGGCCTTTCACTTTCTGCAGCAGGAAATCTAAATTCTCACCCGTATTCTTCCCAGTATAAAGTGTGTAAAGCTGGGCCACCTACTTAATCATGTGTGTTGGTTGCCCTACACCATAAAAATGCAAAGGGACACCTGTCTTACTAGACTCACAGGGCTGTTTCAAGGAGAAAGAAGTGTACTGGATATGTGCATTTTAACACTTTAAAGTACAAAATATTAGTGAGGAATTTAAGTGTTACAGATGTCTTTTATCACTCCCTACCTCAAATTTCTGCTTCAAATGTTTATCAGATGAGTTATAAAGGCCTGCAGACAAGATCTCAAACAAAGCTAACAGACGTCCACAAGTGACAAGGTAAATCATTCCACTTGTAGAAAATCTGGGCGAAGACATAGATGTATATTTTGTTCTGAAGTCATCATGATATAGAGCAGGGCCCCATGGGGCTCCAGGCACAAAGCTCTTCTGTGTCCCTCATCCCTGTGATTATAGGAAACAGCCTTCAGTCAGTCTTCATGACCTTCCCTGAATTCCAGTGGAGAGATTCAATCAGTTGTTAATTAGGAAAGGGAGAGGATAAGAGATGAGGGGGAAATAAATAATCAAGAGCAGCCTTGGGATAAGGTTCTGATTCCCCATCAACAGACACATGCAACAATATCTTTGCACTGTTTTGCAGATACTGAAATCCCCTCTAGGTGGGAGAAATTAACAATTAACAAGGGTATGGGTATGTTGTCCACCTGAGAGTTGATGATTCTGACTCCTACTTACCTCACCACCAATCAATCAGAAGACTCTCCATAGGCTGACCATGCCTTCTCTGAACCATTACTATAAAGCTTTCCAATACCCTCTCCAAGTGAGGCAAGAGCCCACTCTGCCCTGCCTTTTCCTGGCAAAGTAATAAAGCTATCCTTTTCTACGTCACCCAAAATTCTGTCTCTGAAATTCCATTTGGCACTGATGTGCAGAGAAGCTGAAGTTCCAGCATTGTTCAATCATGTCCTTCCAAACTTAGAAATCAGTAGTTTTTCCTCAGTTACATCAGAATAGGGAATCTGTCTCATCACAAGGAAATGACATATATTCCTTCTACTTCTTTAACGTTGTATCTATATGAAATGATGGTTGTTTATTAAACATATTGTGGTCATCATTTCACAATGTATTTAAGTCAAAGCATAACAGTGTACACCTTAACTTTATAGAAAACTGTGTCAATTTTATCCCAACTCAGCTGGGGAAGGGGAAGAATAGAGAATCTTTATTAAGAAAATTCAAAAAAGGAATCCCTGTCTTTCAACATTCTCTTCTAATGTATAGCACTGTAATATGACCCTATTACTAAAACTGGAATCAACAGTTATTCATGTATATAATTTCATCTGAAAGACATGTCTTCCCATGTTCAAAATCTGTACTACTTCTGGGAAGTTTCCACTAACTACTGAGAAATGAATTATTTCCTGACATATCAATAAACAAGAATGTCACAATCAGCAATTCAGTGTGAGGTGGTGAGCCCTAAGGGCAGTTAGGAAGGAGAAGAATATCAGCCATCAAGAGAAGAATAGTGTAGCCACTCCCCATGATGAGCCCCAAGGGGCTCCGGTTGTGTAAAACACAAGATACTGGCCCAGGATAGTTGAGATATATAGGAAAGGATTGATTTCAGTGAGCCCAGACTCTTGCATCTTCCACACATAGAAAAGCACTAAATTCCTTAACTTGGGATATCTGGTTTTCTTTAGTTAGCAATAATCTTTTGATATTCAGTCTACCTGCCTTTTGTTACAAAACTTCTAAATAATCTGACTTCTCACCATGCTCTCCTCAGAGCAGTTCTGTCCAGGTTCCTTGAGGTGTTATCTCCCAGGCTTGACGTCCTAAAAATTCTAAACCAAATCAAACATAACTCTCAACTTTAAGGTTGTGACTATTTTTTAAGTCGACACTAGCTCACCCTATTTTATTTTAGTTTTCTGTCCTGAACTTTTATGGTACTTAAGTCTCTTGTTTTCTTGTTTTGCTATTTAAATGTCTTTCATATGCACATATAAAACACACACACATATTGAAACACACCCAGAGTGCTTTTGTGAATCCGTAGTGAAGGAGCAGGGGGTATTTTTATTCTAATAATAAGTGCTTTCTAAAGCTATCAAACTGCTATTGTGTACCAAAATTCTGGATGCATTTTAAAATCCTAATTCTCAGGATTATAGGTAATGGCATTTCATTCTTTGACTACAGAAATCAAAACTTGGAAAACTGATGTGACTTGCAAATTTGCAAAGATATTTCAACATCAGAACCAGGATTCCAGATAGATCCATTTAATTCCAAAACACATTTCTTATAAACTTCATTGCTGTCTGGCCCATTTTCTCAACTCAATTTTTTATCATCAGTGCCCTCAATGGTTTCTGCATGATTTTGATTCTTGGTAGGCTATACATACTTACAGTGGAATCTCAGTAAATACTTGCAGAGTGATGCCTGTCTACATATTGTTTTTTTGTAAGGATCCTGAAGGCAATTAAAAAGAAATCCAACTAATATCCAAACTGCAGATTATCAGGGATATGTGGACGCTTACACTATTCTTTTTCTATGACAAGTTCAAATAGAAAGAATACTAAATCTGGGAGTAAATACTATAAAAAAATAACTGAACAAGTTGTCTAGATACATAACATATTTTAGAGACAATCCCTGACTGATTTGGTACCATCTGATTTCAAACTTTGAAGTGTTTGGCTAGCACAAGACAAAATTAAGGATTATAGGAAAATGCATATCCACTGATACTTCCCAGCAGGCTTCCCGGCATGAGATGAGTTGGATGATTAAAACCATCTTTCCACTAACAACACAGATGGGAATTAGAGCCGATGGAAAGTGTAGAGACATGCCAAGAAGAGAAGGCCAATAGGCTATATCCAAGAAAACCGAGAGTGTGGCATTACCATGGTGAATTTACAAATTTGACACGGGCAGATATTTTTGTGCTTTTTTCACAAATCTATTCCATGTTCCTTAAATAGCACCTGGAATAACTGCTACTGAATTTACTGGATTCAGAATTAACCACTGAAAATAGTTCTACCTTTGAGAGAAAAAAAATCACATTAACCAAGTTCAATTTTATTTTTTAAAAAACAAAAAAAATTGTAAGTGACCCAGGGTCCAGAAAATATGTCTGCAGATACAGTGAAATCTGTCACTTTAGATGGTTCTACGCTAGATTCCAATATTTTTGTAAAGGTGACTTTCTGTGTACAGTAATCAGAATCATGGGCAGATAAGTTATATCAATTAATTATTTAATGGTTTTGAGCCAAAATGGCATAATATACCCAATTCCGCAAAATACATGGACTAAATTATTGAATGAAATATTGAATATCCATCAACTACAGTGTTCTTTCTCTCTAGGCAATGTTTTAAAATATATTCCCTTTCATGATTCTGCTCCTATATAAATCCACATCAGACCAACATTCTTTTGTAATTGAGTCAATGTAGTTTTTAGAAAAGTTTATAAATTTTGTCAGCTCAAGTCTTGCATGGTGGCAAAGTATATTTAATTGAATTTGTTAAGCAGTTAACTTTTTTTCATTATTTAATACAACCCCCTTATTGTTCCAGTATACAAACTATTATTATGATTGTTATTTTATTTTCCAAATAATAGAATTGAAAAAAATGAAAAGCTTCATACAGCATGCAGTGATCACATACCAGAAATTAATTGATAAATAGTTATTGAATGTATGTGGTACATATTAAAATTTAAGAGAAATGGACAAAATTACATTAAAATATGCAGCAAATATGCATAACTATTATGATGAAGTAAAACTCAAAGAAAATAGTTTTAAAAATAGTATTTAATTTTTCTAATGGAATGCAGGATAGTATTTACTAAATTTCGCTATGTTGACAGTGAAAAAGTGAAAGTATTAGTTGCTCAGTCATGTCTGACTCTTTGCAACCACATGGACTGTAGCCCACTAATCTCCTCTGTCCATGGAATTCTCTAGGCAAGAATACTGGAGTGGGTTGCCATTCCCATCTCCAGGGGATCTTCCCAACCCTAGGATATCTGGGTCTCCTGCATTACAGGCAGATTCTTTATATCTGATCCACCAAGGAAACCTGAAACTTCATTATAATGGAGAAGAATCCTCCAGTCACAGTAGCTTGAAATGAGTATTTAATTATCACGTGCACGGTATGTAGCTGTGGGTTGGCTACAGCTTTGCTCCAGGCAATTCCTGGCCTTCAGGGCTAAGGCTGTTTCAGGCTGCTCTATTTTGGGTATGACTGACATGTCTCAATTTTATTTCGGAACATAAGAAAAGGAGCAATATCTGTATAATACATGAATATTCTGTAGGCAAATAGAAGAGTAAGATCTGGTATAAGCATATAATATCCACATCTTGTGTGGCCACTGCATAACTACGCTTGCTCACATTGGCCAAAACTAGTCACATGGTCAATGTGAAGTCCTTGGAATAGTGAATTACCCTACCTCCTGGAAGGCATTGCAAGTTGTCTGTCACAGAAAGGGTGTGTCCTCTCAGGTCTCTTACAGGGAAGAGAGCTTGAGTCAATAATATATTACCATGGATACATGAGGATACACACATCAGAACATTTTAAACTGAAACCATAGCAAGTGACTGAATTTATATCCATGATAAGATTTACGGAGGTTTAGTCAGACACGACTGAGCGACTGAACTGAACTGAACTGAATTAGTAATGTGTTTCTTTGTTAGTGATTCTCTGTTATTGTTCCCAGTTTTGTATAAACGTAAGTTGTATGCAATTATTTTGGATAAATAATTTATCCAAATATCCATTTGAATATTTGGATAAAATATATCCATAAAAATATCCATTTTATCCAAATGCTTAGAAAAATAATTTTGCTTTATTTATGGCTAATATTTTGTTAAAAAACCAAGTATCTTTTTTTAAAATGTCAGTGGAAAGGTAGTTCCCAGGAGTCAAAACTGTAGGATTGAGTCAGACATCTTCTACATATTGGGAGGAGTGAAGAACGGTCCTGATTTTTTTACCTTTCTGTTCTAATGTGAATACTCCGTTGACAGTATCCTCATTGCTATGCTGTATAATTCTTAAATTATGTGACTATTATTAACTTAGAAATAAATCTGTGTACTAAAATACAAAAGCAACTTCCAGAAATCAAAAAATCTATCTCTACTTTAACATCTATTTTTGGTTTAGGGAGTAAGATATCTGTGTCTAACTATAATCACAAATAGATTTATATGTAAAGAAAAGAAAAAAACTGGATGCTTAGATAGGGATTTTTCATTTGCATTCATAAATAATCATCATGTGGGTCAAAGCTCTTCTTGCCTCACGAAGTTTATCTTTGAGAATTTCAGTTCTTAGACCAAAAATAGCCACTCCATTTGTACTATGATTTAACCCAGCAGACCTCTTGTTGAAGTTTTGTCGCTCAATCATGCCCCACTCTTTGTAACCCCATGGACTGCAGCATGCCAGTCTTCCCTGTCCTTCATCATCTCCCGTAATTTGCTCAAACTCATGTCCATTGATCCAGCAATGCCATCCAACCATCTCAGACCTCTATTGATGGAAATCTGAACATTGTCACATCCATTGCTGTTCACTGTATCACTGCAGTGAATAGCCATGTGCCTTCATTTTGTACAGTGCATTTGGTAAGGAATTTTAGTGTTGGAGTTTCTAGGTCAGGTGGTAAATGTGCAAGATTTGACAAATTGTCCCTCTCTTTTATGTGTTTTGCATCCTTATTAGCAGTGAATTAAAGAAATTATTGCCTCAAGTTCCTCTCAGGACATGCTATGTTTAGATTTTTATGACTATAAATAAAAAATAATGTCCCTTTTTTTAAAATTTTCTGATTAGAAGAAAGTCTGAATATCTCTTCATGAAGTTAAGAATTACTTCCATGATATTTTCTCTTAAGTTTTGGTGTATATCTGTAGTCTCTCTCTCTTTTTTAAAAATTTATTTATTTTAATTGGAGGCTAATGACTTTACAATATTGTAGTGGTTTTTGCCATACGTTGACATGAATCAGCCTTGGGTGTACTTGTGTTCCCCATCCTGACTCCCCCAACGACCTCCCTCCCCACTATCTTTAGTCTCTTTTTAACGGGCCTCCCTGGTTGCTCAGTAAAGAATCTGCCTACAATGTAGGAGACTCAGGAGACATATGTCTGATCCCTGGGTCAGGAAGATCCCCTGGATGAGGAAATGGCAACCCACTCCAGTATTCTTGCCTGGAGAATCCCATGGATGGAGGAGCCTGGTGGGCTATAGTCCATGTGGTTGCAGAGTTGGACACAACTGAGCATGCACTCACACACACACACACACACACACACACACACACACACACACACGCACACTTTTAACAGGGTTGTTGGACTTTTTGTACTCCATTGTTTAGAAGCCCTTGACATATCAATGCCTTTTGTAATATAATATTTTGGACATACTTTGTTATAGAAACTGAATCTGTGTTGGATCTGAGATACAATTTGCAGGACCGAAATTTGGTTTAGTCCTTTCATGTAGATGCGGTTCTGAATTCAGCTAATACCATTTTGCCACTGAAACTGTGATACATGATTAACCATTAATATATCTTATTGGTGCCTTTGTCATCATGTGCCTCCTCCAAACCCATGTGAATTTCTAGATCTTCCAGCTTCCCACTTTCCTGTCAGCAACTCTCGTCTTCCACGTCCTCCCCAGAGCACACTCAGGCCTGTGCTGCTTCTTTCTTTCTGAGAATAGTGGCAGCATCTCTGAAGTACACAGCCATTCCCTTTCTTTTTCTTTTACTTGTTTATTTTTTTAACAAAAGACACCTTCATACTTCTCATCACTTAGGAAATTCCAACAGCATCGGCTCTCTGTCAGAAACAGGCTAAACGCCAAATACATACTTACTATATATCACAGTAAACCTATCAGAAATGCTAAGTTCACAATTTGAATTCCTGGTAGGAACTTTGTTAAAATATTCCCATTGAGGAATCTGGCAGAAATAAATTTATGTACCTCCAACTGGATATGAATATACAATTTTCACTTAAGAGGAAAAATTTTGTTCATTCTTGTAAGAGACTGAATAAAATAATTTTCCATACCCTTGAACAGGAGAGAAAAGCCATTACATTTCTAAGGACTGGGCCCTCCTTGCATGGAAGGATAGTGTGACAAATTGAAGATTATATGCTCTACAGATGGCTGCATTAATATGTTCACTCAATCTCACACATACACTTTTCTTGTAAGATGACTGACAGGTCTCTCAATGGGGTTTATGTTCTCTTCTTAGAAGCTGGGCTTTGACTAACAGATATCTCAGAAGCTATACTATATGATTTCCAATGCTAAGTCTCTAAAAAGGAGGGACTTTCCGCCTCTCACTTTTATCCAGAATGAATATTGGTTTGTGTGCCCAGATGGAGGGGGCACTGAGGAATAAGTGATATTAACAGCTACCAACTGTAGCATTTTTGAGATGCCATCTCAAACTATAGGCAGTGTGTGGGCTCAGCAGATTTAGATTTTAATCCTATTCACATTATGGGTACAGAAACTGAAATCTGTAGATTGAATTTTCAATGGTGAAAAGAGAAGGTTTGCTACTCTCTGACTCTTTCAAACTAAACTGGGAGAGATTTCATTTTGAAAGCTCTCCAATGCCCCAAGAGTGGAAGTAGAGAAAGAAAGCTCAGGTCATAGTAACCTTGCCTTTCTCTGTGACTAAAACACTCTTTACAGGCGAGATAAACATCATGAGATAGAAGTGGGCAACATTTGACCCTTTAGTTCAATGTTGGAAAATACCTGTTGTCTTTCAACTTGAAAGTATATGCTGGAGAGCTTTTGATTAAAAGCATAATCTCTGATTTCACTTCTGCTGCTTCCTGACATCTCATTTTGAGATTCATCAATAGACAAGACGTGGACAGTGAGGAGCCTTGTGGTCTGAACTGATGGCTATTAGGCACCAGTGTTTTCTACCACAGGAGCAACAGCAATTAAACTGCTTCCATCTTACAATCCTCACGTACTGAATTTCTGATGGTTGGGTGAGGACGCCCCTCTCCCATACTGTAAGTCCTAGGGGGCATCCTGAGCGCCTCACTGGTGAATTGCCATTTCCCACCCCAAGGGATTTTCCTAACCCAGGGATCAAACCCTGTGTCTTCCATGTCTCCTGCGTTGCAGGCAGATTCCAAGCCAAGCACAGTGAGCAGTTGACATTCCAGTTTCACGCCTGTTTTGACCCTCATGGCTTCTGAAGACTGCCATGTGACTTACAGTTTTGTATTAATAAACAGGGAAAGACTTCTTTTTCACCCTGTACTGACATCTGGAATTCTGTTATGCTCATGTTTCAGAGATCACAAACACGATAGGTCAAAGTGCAAGAAAACACAGGCCCCTTGTGTTTTCCAGAAAGCACATGTACCAGCAGGAGGGGCCATCCTCTCACCTTGAACCTGTGCCATTAATGCTTCTTGTGTTTTGCTTTTGCCGCAGGTATTTCTGCAGATGTTTTGGCTAATTAATTTGTTCTTTTATGGCTTCTGAATTGTAAGTCACAGCTGGAAAGACCTTGCTACTCTGAGGTTACAAAGGTATTCATCTGTGTTTTCTTCTAATATACAGAGAATAGAATTTTGGCATAAAATTTTTGATCCAGTTATAGTTTGTATCAATCTTGATGTACTTCTTTCTTTATTTATGATATAGTCAAGTCTTTCCCCTTTCATATCTTTCTAGGGTTTTGACAGCTCCAATTTCACAATCTAGTCTTTTATGCCATCTTTTCTCTGTGTTCCTGCATTTCTGCATTTTTTGTTCTTATCTACTTTCTTTAAAACAGAAAATACTTAATAAATGCATTTTTAGTTCATGTTGGAATATTAGATCAACATTTTTATCAACTATTGGGATGATCTTTACCATTTTCAGCTTTCTTACTGTATTGCTGTTTAAAAGTGGAATTTGTTCTTTGTGTTCTTAGTCACTGCAGCCAGTGAATTTTCAATCAATGAATTTTCATGAACTATTACTGGTACAGTTCTGGGCAGCAGCCATAGGACTGATCTAGAGTGGTTTTCCAAGCTTTCATAGTTAACTATTTTCTTTTTTATTTCTGTAAAGGGTTTAAAATTATAGCACTTTTGGCTCTCAAAGACCTACTAAAAAAAATCTTGCACTAATAGTTCTGATATTCCTACATCTCAAAGCCTTGGTGTTGCAGTATGTGCCCTCATTTAAGGAAGTTCTATTTGCTGGAATTTGTCATTTCTATTACCTCTGGGAAATAAACCCTCATCCCAACTTTTAAATATTCTGCTTATATAGAAATTCTGCCTATTTGATATTTATCCTAATTCTAATGACCATCTTCTGGTAGGTCCCTCTCTTTCTGGAAATTGATATAGTAAAATCTTGTAATTATGTGTTCTAGTAATGCAAATTATAATATGATTGGATATTAGCATCTACTCGCTATGCATATTTATTCTAATTTGGATGTAACTGACATTTGATATTATCTTAGGTGGGAAAGAAGATAGAATGGTGGGCATACTAAGAATCCTTGGAGCCATGGGAGTCATTCCCATCTCAGAGTGGGACATGGAGGGTGTGTAGCCATAATCACATTATTCCCCTTCCTCAGTTTTTCCACATTTTGAGTATACAGAATAGGCATCAACTAACTGGAAATATAGGCTTCCCACGTGACTCAGGGGTAAAGAATTCATCAGCCAATGCAGGAGACACATGAGGTACAGGTTCAATTCCTGGGCCAGGAAGATCCCCTGGAGAAGGAAATGGCAACCCACTCCAGTATTCTTGTCTGGGCAATCCCATGGACAGAGGAGCCTTGTGGGCTACAGTCCATGGAGTTGCAAAGAGTAGGACATGACTTAGTGACTGAGCACACATGCAATTGGAAATATTTCTGGAATAACCAGTATTCTGGAAATTTTCCCATTGATATTTAAACCAAGGTAGAGAATTGTCAGCACATGATGCTAAAACCAGCTGCACCAGGTTGGATTTGAACTGCCTAGCCCAGACACTGGAGAGCCCAAACAGCCACTGTGTAGTCTCAATTCAGTTATCTCATTAATCTCACAGTAATGGAACCCAATATCGTGTGTGATTTAATATTGTGCATACCATGAGTTTGGATGTTTCTGTATCTCCAGAAATTTCTGGACTTAGAATGTCTAGTCCTTTTTTATAGATTCCTGCTCTCTTTGTGTACATTCTCATATATGCGTCTCATGGGTTGTTCAAGACCTCTGCTTTGGGCAACATTGGAATACATTTGCTGCCTATAGATTGTTCTTTCTGATCCTAGTTTTCTTGAAAATGTAAGTTGTATATTTGTTGTTATTAGTGTGGTTATTGTTCTCCTTAACACTATCCATGAATAGCTGAATGTACCCACTAGAACTAGAATTTTGATGAGGGATTTAGAAAGACATTTTTATATTCCTGAATATAACTTCTTACCTCTGAAATTAGGAAGTTCAAGCTTCATAAAATACAATTTAAGATTCACTAGTAGACTCTCATAAGATTCAATCATAGAAGCAATTTCACCTAAATAATTTTTATTCATTTTACATTCTTTCTTTCTAGAGAATAGTAATTTTTAATCTATTTCTCTTTCAAAGTTCACCAGTAGAACAGATATTAAAAATTATATATACCCTAGTTTCAAGAAAGCATAAAGGAGACTATGTCACCTTTGACCTTGTGAATAACAAAGCTGAACACATATAAGCCACTTAACTCAAAATATTCAATGTGGTTTCACTTATGCTCTATAAAGAAACTTATGAAAGTATCTAGTATAGATATGTGAAATTTGACAATGTTCAAAATAACAGTATTTAGTCTTTGAAGAAAAGTGTAATTATTTTATAAAGTGTTACATTGATCCGAAGCACTTTTTCAATGATGAATATGCTTGGATTGAAGAATAAGACAAGATCAAATATTTTTTGTTCTGCTTTGATTCATGCTTTTTTCTTCTCAAATTAAACCTAATTTTAGTTGGCAGGATCCCAGCTATTAGTGTCTCATCTACTGTGACCATTTCCATCATGATATGCAGAGGTCATTTGTATGATATTTGACTCTATTGATTTTAAAGTTATAAAACTCAATACCACATGGACACAATAAAAATGGAATTTGGGACTCCTGATGTGTGGCAGAGGGCAGTTTAAAAAAAAAAAAGAAGAAGAAATGTGCAATCCTAGGAAATAAATTTTGATAGAGAAATAGCATTTTGGATACATGCTGGTAGGGAGAGAAGAAAAGAACTGATTAAGACTAAAATGTAACAAAGTGAAAAGAAAGTAAAATTGAAAAATAAAAGGGATTATAATGTTAATATTGGTATAAAAATTAACACAAGGGAAGAATGTGTGTCATTGATAGCTTCAAAGGAAATCTGGGGGAAAAATCACATGAATTATTAATTTTCATATTGGTCATATGTCATGTCTTCTAACCACTCAGCAACTTTTGCACATCTTTCTAGAGAATTTTCTTCTCTCATGATTCTGGATACTCAGGTCAGAAACCAGAAAACATACCTACCCAGTACGCCTGTCTTTTTGTTTTGTCAACTCAGGAAGGCTATCAGTCCCTAGTTATCCCAACACTAATCTAGGTGTCTCTGTGAAGATATTTTGCAGATGTCATTCAATTCCATAATCAACTGACTTTAAGTAAGGGGGATTATCCTAGATAATCTGTGTGGCCTGATTCAATCAGTTGTAAGGTCTAAAGGCAGGTCTAAGGCTTACTGGAAGAAGACATTCTATCTGTGGACAGCAGCTTCAGCCTGTGCTCTGAAGTCTACCTGTTCTTCAAATTTTGAACTTGTCTAGCCAGTCACCCTAAGCTGCTAATGATCTCTGCAGGAACCTCCTAAATAATATCATACGTACATTCATGCATACACACATACACACATACTTACAAAGCACTATGTAACAAATGAAACATACTAGAGAGAAAATCCTTGAGAACGGTGTCAGCAGAACACTGTCAGCTGGCATTAAAGGAAGCTGAAAAAGGACACAATGAAAGAAGGTTGTTGGACACCAGCCTTCAAATTCTGCCATACAAGAATTCCTCTATGCAAGAATTCTGATGAATAAAACTCCTCAGCTGCAAGTACATGCTAGCATTGATCAAAAAGGAAGAATGATTCAGAGAATAGACCTAAGAATCAAAAAGGATTATTTCCAGGCCTTTAAACTAAATAAAATTCACCCAACTGGATTTGAAACTGTTCTAGACTGGTGATTCCATTGGCCTTCATTTTCTTCCACTTTGAACAGGAACTTCTGTAACTGTTGCCCTATGCCTATCCCACCATGTCACTTTGCTACCAAGTAACATTCCTTGTGTTCACAGGTAAACAGATGGAAAGAAATTGTCTTCACTATGGTTTATACCCAGAGCCTCATCTTCCCCAACTAAGATGATATAGGTGATGAGATTTAGACTGATGACATTTTGAATGTTAAGCAGATTCTGTGGATTCTGAGACTTTAGAGGCTATTGGGATGAGATGAATGCATTTATTATGTGGAAAGGGAATGAATCTTTGGTGGCCAGAGGTGGACTCCAGAAAGCAGAGCAGCGATTTCCCAAAGACCTTAATATACTACTCTCCAGAACCTGTAATATGCTAGATTAGATGACAAAAGGTAATTAGGGTTGCAGATAGGATTCAAGTTGCTGATCAGTTGATCTCCAAGTAGAGACATTAGCCAGAATTATCCAGGTGGACCTGATATAATCAAGAAGGGTCTTTTGAAAGGGAAGAGGGATTGGAAAAAGAACTGGTAAGAGATGCAAGTGTACGAAGGACTCAGGCCCAAACTGCTGGTTCTGAAGATGGAAAAAGAGGGCCCAGAATCAAGAAATTAGGGTCGTCTCTGGAAGCCAGAAAAGGTAAGAAAATAGATTCTCTCTTAGAGCATGCAAAAGGAATGGGACTCTACAAACATCTCGATTTTAGCCAAACATGACCCATTTTGGACATCTTTACCTTCAGAACTTTAATATAATAAATTTATACTAATTTAAGCCACTAAACCTGTGGTCATTTTTTAACAGCTGTCGTAGGAAATTAGTACATACAGCCTAGCCTTGCAGTGGGGAGTCAGGCACATGATGTAGATTCCAGCATGTAGCCTAGCTTCCTCAATACTGTGATTTGAAGGTGACAGGATGAATGGGTGGTACTCAGAAGTCATCTTCCGGCGAGGTTAGAAGAGGAGGCTTTGTCCTACAGAAACAGAAGTGGTGAACGCCATGGTGCTGAGTTCAGTCCCAGCACCATAAGGCCAAGTGTCTATTTCCAATTGCGGGTCAATGTGATCTTCATGGAAGAGTCTTCTGGTGAAGTCTGGGCTTTGAGTCTGGCTGTAGAGCCTCTTTTAAGGGCCCCATGCCTAACTTGCTATTTCCTCTAGAGATTTCCTGACTTAATATCCTTTAAAAATAATTTTTTGAACTGGCTAGTGTACTTTTATTCCAATTAAGATTTCTGACATACACAATTTATCAAGGCAGAAGCTTCATTGAATTTTTGAGAAAGAAACCATATTTTAGGATTAATGTGAAAATAAATACAAAAGAACTGGAGAAACAGGGTAGAGATCACTTTGTTTAATAATCTGTGCCCTTCTGTTATTAACTCCTGAGACGAGGAGAGTGCCAAATCAGTGTTGCAGTGAATGAACTAGGACCTTTATTTCCTCTCTGGGCAAATGAAATGCTAATTAGCTTGGTGTTTTAAATTCAAGCGGCTTATTCTTTCATTCACATGTGGGGATTCAGGCAAGTATAGTCTCATGTAGGAAAACTCTCTATAGCTTATAAAAGAGGAAACACAACAATGTTTCTTTTTAAAGAGGTAGACAGTGGACATCTTTTTGCCTACAAAACTATATAAAATATTTCTCATTAGTTTATTCTCATTAATTCTTTTAGTTCTGAGACTGACATTCATTGGAAATGTACCATTTCCTTGGTTATGATGATACAGTCGTAAGACGTAGTCTCTGCCTTCCTTGCAAGAAGTCTACATTTAGAGGAAAAAAGGCAGGTACAATGAAAAAAGAATGCAATAAATGATACTGTAAAGCACTCAAAGATCATAGAAGAAAGTATGGTTAAACCTGCCTCAGAGATAAGAAGAGTTTAAAGCCAAGACAACATTAGGTATTAACCTTACTTGATAAAAAAGGCAAGAGGAGGAAATCAGAACAGGGTATATCCCTAACGAAGCATGTGGAAAGCCAAAGAGATCACAGTGAGGTATAATATATTCATGAATGATGAGCACACCAAAATGAATGAAGGGAAATGCATTTATGCATCTGCATATGAGGATGTATATGTATGTGCCTGCATATGTGCATGTTGTGTGCGTATTGAGGGTTAAGTTTATAGGAAATAATTAAAAGAGGTCAGCAGTTAGGATAAAATTGTGGAAGAACTTGCATCTCATGCAATGGCATTTGGACTTGAAAACATTTAATCATATAAGCAAAAAGACTAGAGTGGTGTCTATCGGCAATGTGAAGAATATACTAAAGAGGAGACAGAAAGAAGGTAGGGTAAATAACTAGGTAAGAATACATTGCAGGCATGTGTGCTTAGTCGTGTCAGTCGTGTCTGTCTCTTTGTGACCACAGGGACTGTGGCTCACTCGGCTCCTCTGTCCACGGGATTCTCCAGGCAAGAATACTGGAGTGGGTTGCCTTGCCCTCCTCCAGGAGATCTTTCAACCCAGGGTCCAACATGCATCTTTTACATCTTCTATATTGGCATGCAGATTCTTTACCATTAGTGTCCCCTGGGAAGCCCAAATCCAGACTACTGCAAGCCAAAGATATTGAAATGAAACTTCATTTCCATAGACAGTATGAGAAAGGAAGAACTTTCATTGAGCTTAGTACTTAGAACAAAGAAACGGTAGGACAGATGTGAATTACTGAGTCCATATTGGAAGACTGAGAAGGTGTTTTGGAGTATTTTGAAATAGACATTTTGTTTTTCTTGATAAGTACCCAGAATTCAGAGATACTGGAATCTATACACTTTCCCTATTAACTAGAGAAGGGAGAATGGGAATAATAAATGGGCAAATAACGGAGATGCTAAGTTTCATCCCTGTGATGGGTCACCAGCTGGAGAAAACCAACTGGTTAAAAATACAAGTGGGGAGATTGATGTTGGGAAGATATATATTTTGCAATCAGTCATATATGCACAAAATTGAAAGCTATGGAATCAGATTCATCAAGTCAAAGGCAAATATAGTGTGAAATCAAAAAAACACAAGATATGAAATAAGTAAACAAAAAGATGATAGGATAATAACAAAATGTACAATGACATCTGAGTAAAAAAATGAGGCTATGTCATCTACTTAATGGGTTTTGCTCATATTCATAAGCCTTAAGCAAAGTTCTATACATTAAATCTGTACATTAAACACTTTAGCAAGAATGCTCTATGATGAGAGATTCTTAGCACCTAGGTACTACACTAATTGCAGAGAATTCTCCATCTAACCATATGCAACTAGCTCTTCAAAGTTCTGAGTTGAAATTCAGGTACATAATAAGTTATAAATCATAATCTTTTTTTAAAATAAAAACCTCCTAGTATATTGCTGCTTAGATTTATACAAATAGACACATTTGATGTTTCCTCTTTTCATAATAGATCTAATATGTAATGATTTTATTTGAAAAATTACATTATTTCTGTAATTGAACTGAAGTACTTTGCTTTACTGTAATATTGCAAAGGGTAAACACACATTGTAAATTTTAAAAATTATTTTTACAACTGATAAATATTTGGGAATTAGTCCTTAAAAATATGCTTGCTTCACGGGACACAGATGACATTTTGCTAATCTTTGTTTAGTACTTTTTAAGCTTCTATAGATTTTATACTTTAATTAATATTTGTTCATATTTACAGAAGCTGTGGTTGAAAAATTGAATTATTGAAAACCATTTATACTTTATATTATTTCTTTTTATAATTGAGTATAAGACTGACTTGGGCTTGGTTGTGTATTCTGAATAGTCAGATAGAAAAATTTAATATACATGAAAAAAATTTTTTTCAGGAAGAAGGCAAGCAGATGAACAAAAGGGGACAACAACTGAAAAGCAATGTTTACTTTGTAACCAGATATATAAAGAATGGGAAAATGGGCTTATCTAACAATACACCAGTTCCTCATTTATTTTCTGAATTTACATAGTTGAAAGGAAAATAAAATATCAAAATGAAAGTTTCATGTCTCAATCGTATTTCTTCCTAGGAAGAGAGGAACCCCCATCTTTCCATTTTCCCCCAATTTGGAATACTGTACTTGCTGTGATTAACACTTTAAAGATTTCTTCCCTCTTTAGTGAATAAAAGTAATAAATTGGTACTTCATTGACTCTTATTACTAGGAAAATGTTAGTTAGATTTTTATGAAAATCCAATGCCTTTTCAATTGATAAACTTTGCAAATTTAAGACACTATGAAAGGCCCATCAGCTATAAAGAACATCAATGTAATTGGAGGTTTTGGGAGTCTCATAATTGCATTTCTATAAATGCTTAAATGCATCTTGGTTTGAAAATGAAAGGTACATATCATAAAATGAGAAGTTACACATGATACATGACCCTTTCTGAGTGAAAATCTGAGGCACCAGTGAATTTTTATCACTGAAGAAAATGTTGCCTTTTCTTGAGACTCTCCTTTCTTAAGCAGCCTGAACTTCGCTATCAGTAAAATCTCCAAAAGTTGATTTCATGAAAAAACATTGAGAACTTCTTAGCAAATCAATATACAAGCTCAAAACCATTAATGTAGCATTTAAGACATCAATTTATTTTCCAGAATTTTTTTATGGCCTCACTACCAGAAAAATTCTGTGCTCAAGAATGAACATCTCACTCTATTTTCGTGTGACAAACCAATGCACCTTCCGTTTCTCATGCTTTTGTTGCTCTATTTGCCTATAAATACAGTTTTTATCAAGTCCTAATTTTTAAAAATAAGTCAAAACCTTTTATTCCATTAGAGATTATTAATAATAAATAAATGATGTTTTGCTTTTATTTTATAGCTTAAACATCTTCATATTGTCCTGCTGTCCAAGTATTCTATTTTTCTATCACAAAAAAAAAATTACTAAATGTTGCATAACAGACATTTAACAAATATTTGTTGAATATATTTTAAAAGAGGAGTTCATAAAAACATAGTTGCCATGTGATCCCACAAACCCACTCCTGGGCATATATCTGGACAAAACTATAATTTGAAAAGATACATGCACCCTTATCTTTATAGCACTATTTATAACAGCCAAGGCATGGAAAAAACCTAAATACCTATCGACAGATGAAAGGATAGAGAAGATATATAAATGTGTGTGTGTACATATCAACAGATGACTGTATGGAGAAGATGTGTGTGTGTGTGTATGTACATATATATGCAGATGAATGGATATAGAAGATACATATATATGTACATACATAAAATGCAATACTACTCAATCATAAAAAAGAATAAAATAATGCCATTTGCAGCAACATGGATGGATTTAGAGGTTACTGTACTAAACTAAGTAAGTCAGAAAGAGAAGGACAAATACCATATGATATTACTTATGTGGAATCTAAAATATGACACAAATAAACTTATCTGTGAAATAGAACCAGAGTCATGGACATAGAGAACACAATTCTGGTTGCCAAGTGGGAGGGAAGGTGGCAGACTGAATTGGGAGTTTGGGGCCAGAAGATGCAAAGGACTACATATGGAAAGGATAAACAAGTTCTTATATTTAGGAATATAGTTCTCAACAGAGAACTATATTTAATTTCCTGTATTAAAACATAACAGAAAAGAATAGGAAAGAGAATATATATATAATATATTCACATATCATATATTGATATATATTTAATATATTAATTGTATATTTTATATAATTAATTTTTATTATATAATTATATATAATATTATATATTTATATATTTATTTATATATAGTTTATATATTTTAATAATATATAATATATTGTTAATATATAAATAATATATATAATGATATAAATATATAATTATATAATTAATTTTTATGTAATTTATATATATTAATATATTTATATATATATAACTGAATCACTTTGCTGTACATCAGAAACAAAAAGTAAACAAACAGGAAAAACATATCATTTCTCTCAGGCATTTTTGCTGAGTCTATGTTCAGGGACTGTATCTAAATATGGCCATACTGTGTGCATGCTCAGTCATGTCTGACATGTTGTGACCCTATCAACTGTAGCCCCCCAGGCTTCTCTGTCCATGTAACTTTCCAGACAAGAACACGAGTGGGTTGCCATTTCCTATTCCAGGGTGTCTTTCTGACCCAGGGAGCAAACAGGTCTCCGGCGGCTCCCGCATTGGCAGGCATATTCTTACCACAAGCCACCTGGGTGGCTCAACCAAATATGGCAATAAGATTGGAATAACACATAAATTAAAGTCAGAATTATACACAAATATTTGTTCAAGCCACCTCTGAGCAACTGAACACTCTTACATAAAAGTTTTCCCACCTTATGATCAATTTTATGAATTAAAATTTAAAGAGACAGCTTAAATTTTATTTTTCTTAGACTCTATATTCAAAGTACTAATGAGGTAAATTCTTGAGCTACCTATAGACAGAATATTAGGAAATGTAATGAGGACTATTAAGTTCTACAGTGTTTAATATGTATATCATTGATGAACTGCATCAAGCACATAAAATCAGATTGCCCTATGGTGTTATAGAAAATAGAGTATATCTTTCAAAAATGGATGGTGGCTATATATTCTAAAGTATTCATTTGAGCCCAGGGTAGTGACCTTGATATGTTGTTTTTCAGGACTATTCTGAGGTTGATAGTTGTGGCTACAGTTTTTGAAATATTTTTTAATTGGCTGTTTTTATTGTGTGTTTGTGTGTGAATGTGTATGTGTGCATGTTGTTATGCTTATGTATGTATCTATGCCTTATTCAAAATTCTGTCTCATGAAATGATTATTCCTTGTTTTCTTTATATGAATGTCAGGCTTATTCAATAAACATCTCCAGAGAATTTATATTTATAGTCTAGGATGCTCCTATCTGAGGGAAAACACACATTACTAGTTTTATTGGTTCATACAATCAGTGTGGTTTAAGAAAAATATTGCCAGTGATATGTAATCAACATAAGTATAAAGAATGCAACCAAAATGTTCACAATAGCTTATCTGAGAAATCATAATGACCAGAGAAGACAACCAAAGCACTATATTAATGAAAAGGATGTAACCTGTTACTTTTTAAGTTGACTAAATTCACTTGCTATCTAGTTTATATATCCACTGAATTTCTTGTTTTTCAGAACAATCAGGTAATCTGCATACAAAAGAAGCAGAGTTGATTGTAATCTTCCAAATTTCAAAACGTCATAAAGAATTACGAGAGCACTAGTGAAAATGTTATTAGAAATCAGCATTGGTGTCATGATCTTATGAACTCATCCAGAGTAATTTTTTAATAGCTAAATCCTGGAGAAAACTCTTGAGAGTCCATTGGACTGTAACGAGATCAAACTAGCCAATCCTAAGGAAATCAACCCTGAATATTCATTAGAAGGACTGAGGCTGAAGTTGAAGCTTTAATACTTTAGCCATCTAATGTGAAGAACTGACTTATTGGAAAAGACCCCCAAGTCTGGGAAAGATTGAAGGCAGGAGGAGAAAGGAATGACAGAGGATGAGATGGTTGGATAGCATCACTGACTCAATGGATCTGAGTTTGAGCAAACTCTAGGAGATGGTGAAGGACAGGCATGCTGCATGCGACTTAGTGACTAAACTACAAAATCCTAAGAGCATCTAAATGGAAATAGAAGCCATCATTTTGACACCAGGGATTTTTTTTTTTTTTTTTAATCAGAAATAGGTTACTGATAGAGGACTTCTTCCCTGGAGAGCTTTAAGAATAAGGCAGACATTTATCTGAGAGGATTTCATTTTCCCAAGGCAAGCAGGCAGGGATCAAATGATTTCTTAATACCACTTTCTGGACTTTATTTTCTTTTTTACAAGAAAAGACAGAGCTTGATAGGAGAGATTAAAAAATGAAAGATACCTTTGAACCATATCCTTAGAGGTACATGGACTTGTTTAAATAGAAACTGGATCTATAAGGAAGATCTCATAAAAATAAAAAATTCACATATATATATTTTAAAGTCACATTTCTTTAAGTCAACTTTGTCAACATGTTGAAATTAAGATGTTTTGAAAATAATTTGACATGCAGCTAGCAAACCTGCAGAACTGCTTTTTTTCTTTTTTTCTTTTTTCAATCCTTTGATGGGGTGGAAACTACAGAGGGTATTTTTCAGTGATGAGCTTTATTCTGAGAGTATATAAGCTATGCTGCAACTACCCAAGAAAATGGAGTAAGAAAGCTTTCAATATTTTGATGGTAAATGGCATATACAGAAGAAACAATGAATATGAAAAAATAAAAAACACAAAAACGGATTCACCAAGTAGAAGATTAGGACTTCAAGGTGACAAATCAAAACATATTCAAAGAGTTATGAAATTAAGACCCACTTGGAAAGAAATTTAACTTGGAGAAGTGTATAACTATATCTTTGTATGTAGTCAATTTATATACTTACAAGGTAATGAAGATGGCAGAGTAGAAAGACATGCACTCATTTTCTACTTCAAGAACTCCACAATTGCAACTCATGGCTCAATAACCTTCAACAGGAGAATGTTGGATCCCACCAAAAAAAAGAAACCCCATATCCAAGGGCAAAAGAGAAATCCCAACAAGATGGTAGGAGGGGCGAAATCGCCTTTAGAATCAAACCCCATACCTGCCAGAGATGCTCGGAGGGCACACCAGGACCCAGAGACCCCACAGAAACTGAGGCAGACCTGCCTTTGAGGGTTTGAGTGTCTCCTGCAGAGCCAGCAGTCATTTGCCGCACGGACAGGGCTCCGGCTGCAGCAGACCCGAGAGGCCCAATGTGTGAGCCCCGCCATCGAGCCACCGAGCAGGCGGCCCACTAACCGGAGAACGATTATACCAAGAAGTTCTCACACTGGTACAAAAGCTCTAGAACCCACCACAGATTTCCCAACCTGGGGATCCAGAAAGGGGACTGACAACCCCAGGGATTTGATTTTGGAGCCCAGTGAGATTTACAGAACTTCCACAGGACTGGGGAAACAGACTCTTGGGGGGCACAGACCACAACTTGTGTACACCAGGACCCAGAAGAAAGAAGCAGTGAACCCGCAAGACTGAGCTAGACGTGACTGTGAGTGTCCAGGAGCCTCCTGCAGAGGTGTGGGGCCACAGTGGCCTGCCTCGGGGCCAGGGATACCGATACAACAGTGCTGGCCTAAGGCCTTTTGAAGGAGGTCATCATTACTGCCATTACCCCTACCATAGTTTGGTTTAAGACTGAACAACAAGGAGGGAACACAGTTCCACTCATCAACAGAAAATTGGATTAAGGATTTACTGACCCCACCCATCAGAACCAGACTCAGATTCCCCCACACCCAGTCCCTCCCATCAGGAAGCTTACACAAACCTCTAATCCTTATTCATCAGAGGGCAGACAGAATGAAAACCACAATCACAGAAAACTAACCAAACTGATCACAAGGTTAACACCCTTGTCTAACTCAATGAAATTATCAGCCATGCCCTGTAGGGTTACCCAAGACAGATGGGCCACGACAGAGAGTTCTGATTAAACGTGGTCCACTGGAGAAGGGAATCACAAACCACTTCAGTATTCTTGCCTTAAAGAACCCCATGAACATTATGAAAAGGCAAAAAGATAGGACACTGAGAGACGAACTCCCGAGATTGGTAGGTGCCCATATGCTACCGGAGAAACAACTACAGAAAGAATGAAGAGACAGAGCCAAAATAAAAACAAGACCCAGTTGTGGATGTGACTGGTGATGGAAGTAAAGTCTGATGCTGTAAAGAACAATATTGCATAGGGACCTGGAACGTTAGGGCAATGAATCAAGGTAAATTGGAAGTGATCAAATAGAAGATGGCAAGGGTGACATAGACACTTTAGGAATCAGAGAACTAAAATGGACCAGAATGGGCAAATTTAATTCAGATGAGCATTATATCTACTACTGTGGTCAAGAATTGCTTAGAAGAAATGGAATAGCCCTCATAGTCAACAAAAGAGTCTGAAATGCAGTACTTGGGTGCAATCTCAAAAACAGCAGAATGATCTCTGTTTATTTTCAAGGCAAAACATTCACTATTATAGTTATCCAAGTCTATGCTCCAATCACTAATGCTGAAGAAGTGAAGTTGAATGGTTCTATGAAGACCTACAAGACTTTCTAGAACTGATACTCGAGAAAGATGTCCTTTTCATCACTGGGGACTAGAATGCAAAACTAGGAAGTCAAGAGATACATGGAGTAACAGGCAAGTTTGGCCTTGGAGTACAAAAGGAAGGAGAGCAAAGGCTAACAGAGTTCTGCCAAGAGAATGCACTGATCACAACAAACACCCTCTTCCAACAGCCAAGAGAAGACTCTACACATGGACATCACCAGATGGTCAATATCAAAATCAGATTGACTATGTTATTTGTAGCCAAAGATGGAGAAGCTCTATACAGTCAGCAAAAATGACTGGGAGCTGACTGTGGCTCAGATCATGAACTCCTTTTTGCCAAATTCAGACTTAATTTGAATAAAGTAGGGAAAACCACTAGACTATTCAGGTATAAAGTAAATCAAAACCCTATGATTATACAGTGGAAGTGATAAATAGATTCAAGGGATTAGATCTGATAGAAAGAGTGCCTGAACAACTATGGACAGAGGATCATGACATTGTATAGGAGGCGATCGAAACCATACCCAAGAAGAAGCAATGCAAAAAAGCAAACTGGTTGCCTGAGGAGGACTTACAAATAGCTGAGAAATGAAGAGAAGTGACATTGTATAGGAGGCGGGGATCAAAACCATTCCCAAGAAAAAGCAATGCAAAAAAGCAAAACGGCTGTCTGAGGAGGCCTTACAAAGAGCTGTGAAAAGAAGGGAAGCAAAAAGCAAAGGAGAAAAGGAAACATATACCCATTTGAATGCAGAGTTCCAAAGAATAGCAAGGAGAGATAAGAAAGCCTTCCTCAGTGATCATTCAAAGAAATAGAGGAAAACAATAGAATGGGAAAGACTAGAGATCTCTTCAAGATAATTAGAGATACCAAGGGAACATTTCATGCAAATATGGGCTCAATAAAGGACATAAATGGTAGGGACCTAACAGAAGCAGAAGATATTAAGAAGAGGTGGCAAGAATACACAGCAAAACTGTACAAAAAATATGTTCACGACCCAGATAATCACAATGGTGTGATCACTCACACTCACCTAGAGCCAGACATCCTGGAATGTGAAGTCAAGTGGGCCTTAGGAAGCATCACTACGAACAAAGCTAGTGGAGGTGATGAAATCCAGTTGAGCTATTTCAAATCCTAGAAGATGATGCTGTGAAAGTGCTGCACTCAATATGCCAGCAAATCTGGAAAACTCAGCAGTGGCCACAGGACTGTAAAGGTCACTTTTCATTCCAATCCCAAAGAAAGGCAATGCAAAAGAATGCTCAAAGTGAAAGTGAAAGTGAAGCCACTCAGTCCTGTCTGACTCTTTCAAACTACCACACTATTACACTTATCTCACGCTAGTAAAGTAATGCTAAAAATTCTCCAAGCCAGGCTTCAGCAATACGTGAACTGTGAACTTCCAGATGTACAAGCTGGCATTAGAAAAGGCAGAGGAACAAGAGATCAAATTGCCAACATCCACTGGATCATCAAAAAAGCAAGAGAGTTCCAGGAAAACATCTATTTCTGCTTCATTGACTATGCCAAAGCCTTTGACTGTGTGGATCACAATAAACTGTGGAAAATTCTTCAAGAAATGGGCATACCAGACAACCTGACCTGTCTCTTGAGAAACCTGTATGCAGGTCAGGAAGTAACAGTTAGAACTGGACATGGAAGAGTAGACTGGTTCTAAATAGGAAAAGGAGTACATCAAGGCTGTATATTGTCACCCTGCTTATTTAACTTATATGCAGAGTATGTCATGAGAAACACTGGGCTGGAGGAAGCACAAGCTGTAATCAAGACTGCTGGGAGAAATATCAATAACCTCAGATATGCATAGGACACCACCCTTATGGCAGAAAGTGAAGACGAACTAAAGAGACTCTTGAAGAAATTGAAAGAGCAGAGTGAAAAATTTGGCTTAAAGCTCAACATTCAGAAAACTAAGATCATGGCATCCGGTTCCATCATGGCATGGCAAATAGATGGGGAAACAGTGGAAACAGTGGCTGACTTTATTTTTCTGGGCTCCAAAATCACTGTGGATGGTGACTGCAGCCATGAAATTAAAAGACACTTCCTCCTTGGAAGGAAAGTTATGACCAACCTAGACAGCATATTAAAAAGCAGAGACATTACTTTGTCAACAAAGGTCCATCTAGTCAAGGCTATGGTTTTTCCAGTGGTCATGTATGGATGTGAGAGTTGGACTATAAAGAAAGCTGAGCACCGAAGAAATGATGCTTTTGAACTGTGGTGTTGGAGAAGATTCTTGAGAGTCCCTTGGCCTGCAAGGAGAACCAATCAGTCCATCCTAAAGGAGATCAGTCCTGGGTTTTCTTTTTAGGCCTGATTTTTGAAGCTGAAACTCCAATACTTTGGCCACCTGATACGAAGAGCTGACTCATTTGAAAAGACCCTAATGCTGGAAAAGATTGAGGGCATGGAGGAGAAGGGGACGACAGAGGATGAGATGGTTGGATGGCATCACCAAATTGATGAGCATGGTTTTGGGTGAACTCTGGGAGTTGGTGATGGACAGGGAGGCCTGGCATGCTGCAGTCCATGGGGTCACAAAGAGTCGGACACGACTGAGCAAATGAACTGAACTGAACTGAACTGAAAGGCAAAGGAGTTAAGGAAAGATATACTCAACTGAATATAGAGTTCCAAAGAATAGCAAGGAAAGATAAGAAATCCTTCCTCAGTGATCAATGCAAATAAATAGAGGAAAAATACAGAGTGGGAAAGACTAGAGATCTCTTCAAGAAAATTAGAGATACCAAGGGAATATTTCATGCAAAGATGGGCTCAATAAAGGACAGAAATGGTATGGACCTTACAGAAGCAGAAGATATTAAGAAGAGGTGGCAAGAATATACAGAAGAACTATCCAAAAAAATCTTAATGACCCAGATAACCACAATGGTGTGATCACTCACCTACAGCCAGATATCGTGGAGTGGGAAGTCAAGAGGGCCTTAGGAAGCATCATTACAAACAAAGCTAGTGGAGGTGATAGAATTCCAGCTGAGCTATTTCAAATCCTAAAAGATGTTGTGAAAGTGCTGCACTCAATATGCCAGTAAATCTGGAAAACTCCACAGTGGCCTCAGGACTGGAAAAGGTGAGTTTTCATTCCAATCCTCAAAAAAGGCAATGCCAAAGAATGCTCACACTGCCGCACTCATCTCACAGGCTAGCAAAGTAATGCTCAAAATTTTCCAAGCTAGGCTTCAACAATATGCGAACCAAGAACTTCCAGATGTTAAAGCTAGATTTTAAAAAGACAGCGGAGCCAGAGATAAAATTGCCAACATCCGTTGGATTATAGAAAAAGCAAGAGAATTCCAGAAAAACATTTATTTCTCCTTCATTGACTATGCAAAAGCCTTTGACTGTGTGGATCACAACAAACTGAAAAATTTTTAAAGAGATGGGAATACCAGTCCACCTGATCTGCCTCCTGAGAATTCTGTATGCAAGTCAAGGAGCAACAGTTAGAACTGGGCATGGAACAATGGATTGGTGCCAAATTGGGAAAGAAGTACATATAGGCTGTATATTGTCACCCTGCTTATTTAACATATGTGCAGAGTACATCATGAGAAACGCTGGGCTGGATGAAGCATAAGCTGGAAACAAGATTGTTGGGAGAAATATCAATAACCTCGGATATGCAGATATGGCACCTCCCTTATGGCAGAAAGTGAAGAAGAACTAAAGAGCCTCTTGGTGAAAGTGAAAGAGGAGAGTGGAAAAGCTGGCTTAAAGCTCAACATTCAAAAAATGAAGGTCATGGCATCTGGTCCCATCACTTCATGGCAAATAGAAGGGGAAACAATGAAAACAGTGACAGACTATTTTCTTGGGCTCCAAAATCACTGCAGATAGTAACTGCAGTCATGAAATTAAAAGCTGCTTACTCCTTGGAAGAAAAGCTGTGACCAGACTAGACAGCACATTAAAAAGCAGAGACATTACTTTGCTGACAAAGGTCCGTCTGGTCAAAGCTATGGTTTATTCCAGTAGTCATGTATGGATGTCTGAGTTAGACTATAAAGAAAGCTGAGTGCCAAAGAATTGATGCTTTTAAACTGTGGGGTTGGAGAGTCCCTTTGACTACAAGGAGATCAAACCAGTCAAAATAAAGGAAATCAGTCCTAAATATTCATTGGAAGGACTGATGCTGCAGCTGAAGCTCCAGTATTTTTCCATCTGATGCTAACTGACTCATTAGAATAGACCCTGATGCTGGGAAAGATTAAAGGCAGGAGGAGAGGGGGTTGACAGAGGATGAAATGGTTGGATATCATCACTGACTTGATGGACATGAGTTTGAGCAAGCTGTGGAATTGGTGATAGACAGAGAAGCCTCGTGTGCTGCAGTCCATGGGGTTGCAATGAGTGGGCCCCAACTGAACAACTAACTGAACTGAACTGAACTGAATTTTATAATGGACCTGAGCATCCACAGATTTAGCTATGTGGTCCTGGAACGAATCCCCAGATGATACTGTAGAGTGATTGCAATTCATTACTGCTTACATAAAATGATGCAGAGTAGAATCTGTAATATCTATACCTATGCATATAGCCCACTCAGTGTAAGTAAATATGCAAATATTTCAATTGTTTTTTACTACAATACATTAGTATTTTGTATTATTTTTTCTAACCTTGTTCTATTTAAGAACAACAAGTATAAACAGTAAAATAACAGTGAAATATAAAGGTTCAGTTAGAAAATTGAGATCTAGTCTGGTAAAATATTAGAAAGTAATTATTAGCAGAATTAAAAACAATAACTTCACAAATCCAATTATATTCATTTCAGTTCTTTTCTTGTCTTTCTAAATGGGGCATAACCCAATCCTGACTAGAGACGTCTTTGGTGGCATTATATGCTTTACAAGGGCAGCATTATTAAGAACTTAATTTCAGTTGGGAAATAATTCACAAGCCTGTTAAGAAAATATAATTATATCTAAACATTTACAGATAAGTGTAGGAATATTTGTTTCAGAGTCCATGTACTATTAGTCTTCATTTTATTATTAAAAATGAGAGAAGATTTCAGTTACATTATCAAATCCATAATTGGTATGCAGTAAGAGGCACACAGAGGACGTTTACCACAAGGTCAGCTGAGTCAAAGAGAAGCATAATACGGAAAAGTTAAATGTATTAAAGGATTGACATGTCTTAGTAATGAGGGATGATTTTATTAATCTCTCCATTACATTGAGCACAAAGTTCAATCACAAATTCTACATGAGTTGTTTTGGGATTTTGTAGAAAATATGATCTTTTTTCTCCCCCTCACTTTATTTATGACTTTAATTTTCAAAGCCATCTGGGAGGAAAAATAAAAAGAATAATATCTTTGCACTTATTTTTTAATAGGAAAATGGTTAATGAATGATTATTCCTATCTCCTTTGGACTCAAGATATCATAGTACTAAGATACAAATTCCATTATTATTTAAACATAAGGCAAAGGCCTGCTTTTATGAAGTCTCTAAAGGAAGTTATGTGGTTACTAGAGGCCCACTGATTTAGTGTTCCATGATAAAGATGTTCTAATCAAGGGCAAATACAATTTTCATTATTAAAGTGTAAAATATATTATGGGAAAAAGGCTTTCTGTTAATTACAATTAACATTTATTTTGGCCTCAGACAAACAGAAGAAAAATTTGGGTTGGGGATATTTATTGCAACAAATATAAACATGTAATTTAATTATCATCTTAACATATCCTTGATGATGAGAACTGGAGTAGAAGTTATAGACCCTATAGGTCTAGGTGAAACAAATGCCCATGGCATAAAGAAGGGGCTTGAGTGTGGTATTATTTATGTTCAGCCTACCTAACAAGGTAGAATAACTCCTAAATTATCATTGTTATTCACTGGAGCTCATTTCTATGATACCAAAGAGATAACATAAGTATAACTTCAAATTAACATTTTAAATATGCATAATATAAAATCATTTCCCTATATTGAAATCCCTTCCTATGTATTTATAAACAATTTTAATGGTCTTTTTTTTTAAATCAAAACACATATTTGGTAGACCTAGCTGGTTATTTTGGTCAACTCTACACTATTACATTTGACAATATTAAGTATACCTATAACGAATACAATTTTCTTACTGTTGTGCTAGAGTGACTCCATAAACTAACCACAATACAAAATCCAATTTTCCCTTTTCTTTTTCCTTCTCCTTCAATGAACCCAATGTTCTGAACAAATTTACTTTATTTATGGTTCACTACCATATTCTTCTTTTCTGCCTTGCTCAACTTATTTTCTTAATAATTATATGCTTATTTGCCACATTACTTGTATTCTTAATGACTTTTATACAGTTTTCTAAAGCATAATCATATGCCCTCTCTGACTTTCTTTAACTTTTCCTGGCGAGTATATTTTCTCTCGCACTAAGATATGTAGGAAAGAAAAGGTCAACGATACAATAAGGATGTCATTAGTTCGGCCCAACTGGTTTAATGACAAGAAGCCTCAAAACATAACATTTAATTCATTGAATTCACTGAAGTCTAGGATTTGACCTCAGAGGTTCAGAAACACAATCTTGCAGTATTTCAGTGTTAATTAGATTCAAGCATATAATCTCATATTAACAAAGCACAAAAAATGGATATAAAAATTGCTGTTATAGTTTAATTTACTGTGCGCAACACAGGTGTAGAGTAGTCTGAACACTAGTGTGGATTTATGCATACTCTTTCCCTGTAGGCCATGGCAAGTGAAGGCAAATGACCTGAATGGTTCTTCAGTTCAGTTCAGTCACTTAGTTGTGTCTGACTCTTTGCGACCCCATGGACTGCAACACGCCAGACTTCCTTGTCTATCATTAACTACCAGAGCTTATTCAAACTCATGTCCATCAAGTTGGTAATGACATCCAACCATCTCATCCTCTGTTTTCCCCTTCTCCTCTGGCCTTCAATCTTTCCCAGCATCAGGGTCTTTTCAAATGAGTTAGTTCTTCACAGCAGGTGGCCGAAGTATTGGAATTTCAGCTTCAACATCAGTCCTTCCAATGAGTATTCAGGACTGATCTCCTTTAGGATTGACTGGCTGGATCTCCTTGCAGTCCGAGGGACTCTCAGGAGTCTTCTCCAACACCACAGCAATCAATTATTCGGTGCTCAGCTTTCTTTACAGTCCAAATCTCACATCCACACATGACTACTGGAAAAACGATAGCTTTGACTAGACAGACCTTTGTTGGCAAAGCAATATCTCTGCTTTATAATATGCTGTCTAGGTTGGTCATAGCCATTCTTCCAAGGAGCAAGTATATTTTAATTTCATGGCTGCAGTCACCATCTGCAGTAATTTTGGAGCCCCCAAAAATAAAGTCTCCCACTGTTTCCATTATTTCTCCATGTATTTGCCATGAAGTGATAGGACCAGATGCCATGATTTAGTTTTCTGAATGTTAAGTTTTAAGCCATCTTTTCACTCTCCTCTTTCATTTTCATCAAGAGGCTAGTCCTCTTGGCTTTCTGCCATAAGAGTGGTGCCATCTGCATATCCGAAGTTACTGATATTTCTCCCAGCAATCTTGATTCCAGTTTGTGCTTCATCCAGCCCAGCATTTCCAATGATGTACTGGAAATATAAGTTAAATAAGCAGGGTGACAATATACAGCCTTGATGTACCCCTTTCCTGATTTGGAACCAGTCTGTTGTTCCATGTCCAGTTCTAACTGTTGCTTCTTGACCTGCACACAGATTTCTCAAGAAGCAGGTTATGTGATCTGGTATTTCCATCTCTTGAAGAATGTTTAGTTAGCATGTAATCAAAGTAAAATAAGTTGTATTATTTGAATGATCCAGTAGTAGCAGTTTCTTGAAATGAAAAGATGATACATTTATTAAAACAAGAAAAATATGTGTCAAGTGAACTGAAAACCCAATAGCCACAGTACTTGGACTGGCCTGTATCTGTTCCTCTTTGTAGCTTTCCTTGTTTTCCTAAATTGTAATATCCCTTTCTAATGAATATATTATTTCATTCAGCTCAATTCAGTTCAGTTCAATTGCTCAGTCATGTTTGACTCTTTGTGACCCCATGGACTGCAGCACGCCAGGCCTCCCTGTTCATCACCAACTCCCAGAGTTTACCCAAACTCATCATAAGAAATTTTAAAAGTTAATTATGGCACACACATACAATGTACTATCATACAGCCATTTAAAATGATCCATAAATTTACATAGAAATATATCCATAATATACCCCCAAACTGTGGTACAGCGTTTGAGGAAGAAGCTGTGGAATGGGAAGTACAATTCATCAAAAGTTAAAACATGTTAGACATATATGCTATATGACCTTTCAGTTCTACTGTGAGGTATTATTCCTATACTAATACTTGCAAATATGTTTAAAGATTATGCATAAGACTATTATTGCAGCATTACTTGTAACAGTGAGAAACCACTCAGTGGAATCCTCTGTCTTCATTAAGAAGAATGAAATAGGTCTATAAATAAGCTAATGTGGAAGGGTATTGAAGCCAAATAATAAAAAAAGAAAATTACAGAATGGTACATAAAGTATGATCTCATTTATTTTAAAGCCTTACTTTGTTGTTCAGTCACTAGGTCACTTCCAACTCTTTGGTGACCACATGGACTGTAGCCCGCCAGGCTCCTCTGTCCATGGGATTTCCCAGGCAAGAATATTGGAGTGGGTTGCCATTTCCTTCTCCAATTATGTCATTAGAAGGTTTAAAACAGTTTTCCTCCAACTTCCTCTACAAATCATATGAATTAGAATAACCGAGTAGAGCTCTGAGCTCTTTCCCAAATTTGCTCAATCAGAATCTTTGACTGTGGGCTTGGAAATTGCTCTTTAAACAAACAACCCCAAATATCCTCATTCCTACGTAAAACTAGAAAACATAAGGCTTACAAAATTACCACTTAATTTTGAATATCTTTATGTATATATCTTATATCCCTCCAAATGATAATAAGCTCTATGTACATATACATGCTTAGTTATTCAGTTGTGTCTGACTCTGCAACCCCATGGACTGTAGCCCACCAGGACCTTCTGTCCATGCAATTTCTCAGGCAAGAATACTGGAGTGGGTTGCCATTTTCTTCCTCCAGTGGATCTTCCATTCACAGGTATCTGACCCATGTCTCCTATGTCTTCTGTAGTGCAGGCAGATTCTTTACCTCCTGAGCCATAGGGGGAGACCTCCATATATATAAGAAATGTTATCTTATGTCTTCTCATTTCTAACTACCAAGAATGGATATTATATTTATGATTTAATACGTATCTGCTGACCTGAAATAAACTGAACCTTCAAGTTAGTAGGTGCTAACTGTAACCTGCCCTTCATGAATCATAGCCTTGTCATGGCAGAGGGGTTTGCATAACTCAATGAAGCTATGATCCATGCAGTGCAGGGCCACACAAGATGGATGGGGCCTAGTGAAGAGTTCTGATAAAATGCAGTCCACTGGAGGAGGGAATGGCAACTCACTCCAGTATTTGTGTCTGGAGAACCCCATGTACAGTATGAAAAGGCAAAAAGAAGGCAAAAGGCTTGAAGCCAAGCCCCACCCCCACTCCCAGGTCAGAATACGTCCAATATGCTACTGGGGAAGAGCAGAGAACAATTACTAATAGCTTCAAAGATAATTGGAGTGGAGGGCCCAAAGCAGAAATGGCCCTCTGTTGTGGATGTGTCTCGTGGTGAAAGTAAAGTCCAATGCTGTGAAGAACAATAGGAACCTGGAATATTAGGTCTATGAATCAAGATAAATTGGACGTAATCAAGCAGGAGACGGCAAGAGTGAACATCAATAGCATAGGAATGAACAAAAATGGACGGAAATGTACAAATTTAATGTAGATGACCATTATATCTAATACTGTGGGCAAGAATCCCTTAGAAGAAATGGAGTAGCCCTCCCAGTCAACAAAAGAATCTGAAAGGCAATCTTGTGTGCAGTTTCAAAATGACAGGATGATCTCGGTCCGTTTCCAAGGGAAACCATTCACATCACAGTGATCCGTCTATGCCCAACCACTGATGCTGAAGAAGCTAAAGTTGACTGGTTCTATGAAGACCTACAAGACTTTCTAGAACTGACACCAAAAAAGATGCCCTTTTCATCATAGGAAATTGCAATGCAAAAGTGGGAAGTCAAGAGATACCTGGAGTAAAAGGCAAGTTTGGCCTTGGAGTACAAAATAAAGTAGGACAAAGGCTAACAGAGTTTTGTAAACAAAACACACAGCCAAAACAAACACCCTTTTCCAACAACCCAAGAGAGGACTGTATACGTGGACATCACCAGATGGTCAATATCCAGATCAGATTAATTATACTCTTTGTGGCCAAAGATGGAGAAGCTCTATACGGTCAGCAAGAACAAGACCTGCAGTTTACTGTGGTTGGGACAATGAGAACTTTAATGCAAAATTCCGGAGAAGGAAATGGCAGCCCACTCCGGTGTTCTTGCCTGGAGAATCCCATAGACAGAGAAGCCTGGTGGGTTACAGTACATGGGGTCACAAAGTGTCTGACACGACTGAGTGACTAAACCACCACCAATGCAAAATTCAGGCTTAAATTGAAGAAAGCAGGGAAAACCACTAGGCCATTCAGGTATGACCTAAGTGAAATCCCTTACAGTTACACAGTGGAGGTGATGAAGAGGTCCAAGGGATTAGATCTGGTAGACACAGTGCCTGAAGAACTATGGGCGGAGGTTCATAACACTGGACAAGGGGAAGTGAACAAACCATTCCAAAGGGAAAAAATGCAAGAAGGCAAAGTACTTACAAATAGCTGATAAATACAGAAGTGAAAGAAAGAGAGAGAGAGAAAGATATATCAAACCGAATGCAGTGTTCCAGAGAATAGCAAAGAGAGATAAGTCCTTTTTAAATTAACAATGCAAAGAAATAGAGGAAAACAATAGAATGGGAAAAATAGAGATCTCTTCAAGAAAATTGGAGCGATCAAGTAAGCATTTTATGCAAGGATGAACATGATAAAGCATAGAAACAGTAGGACCTAACAGAAGCAGAAGAGATTAAGTAGAGGTGAATACACAGAAGAATTACACAAGAAAAGATTGTAGTGACCAAAAAACCAAAATGATCTGGTCATTCACCTAGAGCTGGACATTCTGGAGTGTGAAGTCAAGTGGGTCTTAGGAAGCATTACTAAGAAGAAAGCTAGTGGAGGTGAAGGAATTCTAGTCAAGTTATTTCAAATCCTAAAAATTGTGTTGTTAAAGTGTTGCACTCAATATATCACCAAATTTGGAAAACACAGGAGTGGACACAGGACTTCAAAAGGTCAGCTATCATTTCAATCTCAAAGAATGGCAATACAGAAGAATGTTCAAATTACAATTGGGCTCATTTCACATGCTAGCAAGGTTATAGTCAAGATCTTTCAAGCTAGGCTTCAGCAGTATGTGAACCAAGAACTTCCAGATAAAGCTGGGTTTCAAAGAAGCAGAGAAACCAGAGATCAAATTGCCAACATTCACTGGGTCATAGTGAAAGCAAGGTAGTTCCAGAAAAACATCTACTTCTGCTTCATTAACTATGCTAAAGACTTTGGCTGTGTGGATCACAACAAACTGTGGAAAATTCTTAAGTGGATGGGAATACCAGTCCAAATTACCTGTATCCTGAGAAATCTGTATGCGGGTCAAGTAGCAACAGTTAGAACTGGACATGGAACAAATGACCTGTTTAAAATTGTTAAAGGACTATGACAAGGCTGTATGCTGTCACTCTGCTTATTTAACTCATATGCCTGTGAACTTATATATCATGTGAAATGCCGGGTTGAATGAATCATAAACTGGAATTAAGATTGCACAGAGAAACATCAACAACCTCAGATATGTAGGTGATGCCACTCTAATGGCAGAAAATGAAGAGAACCAAGGGCTTTCCAGGTGGCGCTAATGGTAAAGAACCCACCTGCCAATGTAGGAGACCTAAGAAATGTGGGTTCGATGTCTGGGTCAGGGAGATCCCCTGGAGGAGAGCATGCAACCCACTCCAGTATTCTTGACTGGAGAGTCCCATGAACAGAGAAGACTGGCAGACTGCAGTCCACAGGGTTGTAAAGAGTCAGACAGAACTGAGCCAACTTAGCAGGTGTGCATGAAGAGAACTAAAGGGCCTCTTGATGAGGGTGAGAATAGGAGAGTGAGAAAGTTGGCTTGAAACAACATTAAAAAAAACTAAGATCATGTCCCATGGTCCCATCATGTCATGGCAGAAAGTGGAAGCAGGAACATATTTTATTTTCTTGGGCTCCAAAATCACTGTGGATGGTGACTACAGCCATGAAATGTAAAGATGCTTGTTCCTTGGAAGAAAAGCTATGACCAACCTAGACAGCATGTTAAAAGCAGAGATATCACTTTGCCGACAAAGGTCTGTATAATCACAGCTATGGTTTCTCCAATAGGCATGTACAGATATGAAAGTTGGACCATAAAGAAAGCTGAGTGGCGAAGAACTGATGCTTTCCAATCATGGTGTCAGAGAAGACTCTTGAGAGTCCCCTGGACTGCAAGATCAATCCAGTTAATCCTACAGGAAATAAATCCTGAATATTCATTGGAAGAACCGACGTTGAGCTGAAGCTCCAATGATTTGGCCACCTGATGTGAAGATCTGACTCATTGGAATGGACCCTGATGCTGGGAAAGAGTGAAGGCAAAAGGAGAAGGAAGAGACAGAGGAAGAGGTGGTGAGATAGCATCACTGACGGTATGAAGATGAGTTGCAGCAAACCCTGGGAGACAGTGGAGGGCAGAGGAGCCTGGTTTGCTACAGTCCATGTCATCACAAAGAGTTGGACAGGACTTAGTGACTGAACGGCAACAAGAAATTGTAATGTATATCCAGTAATTCCCAAATTTCCTTTTTTATATCTAAATATGCATCAGAAGAAATTCAGTTAAATTTAACTTAAACCACCCTGATAATAAATGAATCATAAAAAAAAAAAAATCAACTCCACTATAGCTGGAATGGGCTTCCCTTGTGACTCAGCTGGTAAAGAATCTGCCTGCAATGCGGGAGACTGGATTGGATCCCTGGGTTGGGAAGATCCCTTGGAGAAGAGAAAGGCTACCGACTCCAGTATTCTGGCCTGGAGAATTCCATGGACTAGTCCATGGGGTCGCAAAGAGTCAGGCACGACTGAGCAACTTTTGCTTTCGCTTTCACTTTCATAGCTAGAATAACTCAGCAAAATATCCCATATTCTTTAAGTACATCATTATTTTTTGGAGCATATTTTCTAGTAGTTTCCTGAGTAACATTCAGGAGAAATCAATTTTTAAAACTTTGCAAACTGAAAATTACTTTATCCTCATATTTGATCATTTGACTGTGTCTAAAGTTCAAAGGTAGAAATGATTTTTTCTCAGATTTTGAAGGTACTGATCTATATAGTCTTCTAAATTCCAGTACTGTTATTTAAGACTGCAATGTCATCTGAGTATTGATGGATTTTGTATCTATTATTTTCCTTTGGAAAATTTAAGGATATCTATTTTGTCTCTGTTCTAAAATGCCCTGATATTATACCTTTCTGCAAATATATTTTCATTCATTTCATTGTATTTATAATTTAATATGGGAGACATCCTTTCTATAGAATTATCTTGCCTCACTCCTTTGATCATTTTGATGCCTCTGTTTCCCATGCTACCTCTTCTTGGTATTCCACACCCTGCAGTAAGCCTTGGTTATTCATATCTTTTCCTGTTTTGGGCCCATTATTTATATATTTGCTTTACAATTTCCAAAAGGTCCTTTATGTTCTCTAGTTGATACTATCTGTAACATTTTTTTTTTCTTATTTTATTGACCTACACTACCTGTGGCTGACTTCATAGGAATTTTTCTTTTTTCTTTCAGTGATTGTTTCTGTTTCCAGTTTGTTCCTTTAAAAATACTTTTGTTTTTCACACCGAGCGCTTTTCCTAAATATCTGGTATATTTTGGCTCTTAGTTTATATTCATTTTAGAGGAAAAAAGCTTTAAGTTTGTGGATCTGTCAACAGATAGGTTTTGCTCCAGTTTCACTTTGGAGCAACTCCTTTTGCACTGAAATGATTCCCCCTGAAGAAAAGTTACAGTCTCAACCACATGAAATCAATGTCCAGAATAAAGTTTCCTTTGATTGCTTAATGTTCCTCATGATTTCAGCCTTGGGGAACTTAGTTTAGTATATGACTAAATCAAGAAATTTAAGCAGGAAAGAAAGTGAGATGGAGAACGGCTTTTGGTTGGCAACACATTCTTGCACCAGACCCAGAATGTTTAATTCTGCATTTCTCTTTTTGTGCAAATAAAAAAAAAAAACAACTCCCTTTTACCAAATTCAATTTGAAATGAATATTGTATTACTGAGTGTCCAATGCATTCTTACATGATAAACCACCTTAATTAAAACAAGCCTACCATTTTGTTATACAGTGTTTACATTCCTAATGCATTTTTATCAATAGTTAGGCATGTGTCCAATTATGTTATATAATTGGTATTTTTCCTGTATTATTATGTGTTTCTCTCACTAGATTTAAGATCCAGAGGGAAAGAGACTTATCGGATTCTTTTACTGCTATACCTTCAGCTCTTAAAGTAAAGCTTGCACAAAAATTGTTGTGTTGCTTAATTGCTAAGTCATGTTCAACTCTTTGTGAATCCATGAACTGCAGTATGCCAGGTTTCCCTGTGCTTCACTATCTCCCAGAGTTTGCTCAAATTCATGTCCATTGAGTCAATGATGTCATCAAACCATTTAATCCTCTGTTGCCCCCTTCTCCTCCTGTCCCCAATCTTTCCCAAACTCAGGGTCTTTCCCAATGAGTCGGCTCTTTGCATCAGGTGGCCAAAGTACTGGAGCTTCAAGTTCAGCATCAGTCCTTCCAATGAATATTCAGGGTTGATTTCTTCTAGGATTGACTGGTTTGATCTCCTTGCAGTCCTAGGGACTCTCAAGAGTCTTCAGCACCACAGTTCAAAAGGATCAATTGTTTGGTGCTCAGCCTTCTTTATGATCCAGCTCTTTTATCTGTGCATGACTACTGGAAAAACTGTAGCTTTGACTATATAGACCTTGGTCGGCAAAGGGATGCTTTTACACGGAGATGAATATTCAGTAAGAATCTGGTGAGTTCTTTCAACAGGAAATTGTGTGATTTTTCATGAAATGGCAAAAGAAAACTGCAAAACCAGAAGAAGAGAAGTCATCATGAGCTATGTGAATCTTGCAATCTGTCCATCATGGTCACTATTTCTCTAGATGAAGCATGTACTTTCTAGGTCCCTACAGTCCCCAAATAGTCCTAATGCCTTGGAACTGACCTTTTTACACATTTACAGTACATGACAGACCCTAGGTCTTCATAGTTTTGAGTATTTTCCTCATAGGTATACATACATGGTACAGTTTTTGCCCCTGGATAATGTCTGTAAATAAAAGACAGGTATATTTACTTTTCAATTAATCCCAATTTGCATTCAACATTTGAACTATTTAACTATGAGTATGCATTATGTGTGCATGCTATGTCACTTCAGTTATGTCCAAATCTTTACTTACTTTAAAGTAAATAACCATAAAATAAATAACATTTTCTGTGCATTCTTTTTATCCTGATGTTTATGTTGGTTTTCTTAAAGAAATTATTCATAGAGGCCTAAGTATGTCTATATAACACATGTTAGAAAAAGATGTAATTAATATGTATGTAGATCAAATAGGTTTGACCTATTTTTTCTAACAGGTATTTTCTATTTAACAAGTTTTTCTATAAACTACATTTTTTACCTTTTCTATCAAATTGTATATGATTGTGGATATAAATATATGATAAGATGGAAAGTTCCTTTGCAGTTTATTATACTTAGGCAATACAACATTATCTGAATAATACAGTAACAACAAAATTATTTGCTTTAGCAATAAAAATAATCCTTTATCACAGTAATCTTAAAAGTTAGAAATGATTCCTTCTAAATAGTGATCAAAAGTCTGAAATAAATACTTTCTGAGCATACAATTATACAACTAAAGGTTGTGTTAAAGAATATGCAAGTCTGTCCAATATCATATTCAAAGGTCACCACTGAAACTGTTGGCAGCGAGTTAACTGAGAAATAAATTAAACATTTTGGCACTCTCTATAATAATGCCACCTGAAGCTCTGAATTTCTGAAGAGAGATACATTAAGAACTTGATTACCTTTTAATTGTAACCGTATGCTTTTAAATTTTAATAATGCAATCTCCTTAAATGCAGCATTCAAGTAAATCCTTCCTTAGGATGATGTTAAAGTTCCTTTTGCCCTTCACTTAATGTAACTTAGATAATATTTTCTTGAAAAGGGTTAACCTAATTTTAATTAAATTTATTTAATTAAGCTTCAACACATTTTAATAACTGAATATCTAATGGAAGTCAGAGCTGCAGAGAACCAAATCATTTTTGCAACATGTAGTTCTTAATTGGAAATGATATAATGTTCATGAGATGAATTGTGGTTCGAAAGATGACATCAAATGTTGCATGAAACCCTTTTATTAGATCAGATTTCAAAGGTTCTTGTTATTTCTAAAGATCATACTAAGTGGTTCCTGAAAAAATAAAATAACTACTTTGATTGAGATTTATTTGAATTATTTAATTTTTTGTTTTATAAAAATAGTTAAGGGAGACAGGTGAAGAGAAAGCCAAATAACTGGAACTGTTTGAAAATAGATGCAGATATTAGCATAATGCATCTAAGTTGATACATATTGCGGAGACATGTTACTGAGATTTTTAAATCAAAATATGTTTTAATGTTTTAGTAAGGGTAGCAACTGCCAATTCAGATCAGTTTTTCCACAAAATCTTTAAGCTCAGTTTCTAAATGTATGTATATATACAACCATTGTAAAACCAAAATTGACTTGATTCATCATATTTTTATACATAAGATAAAGCCAAATAACTGATATGTCAATGACTAGAAAATGATCTTACTGTACTGGTTCTTTAAATCACAATAGCTCTATTACAGTTGGTCTTTAGTGAGATTGACTCATGAGAGTTTAACAACTATCTGGTTACTTTCATGCAAGTGTTCAGTACACAAAGTTGTAAGAGCTTTAAAAAAAAATAGGGGGTGCTTTGAAATTCTTGATATACCCTTATATAACACAGTGGAAACATTTATAATAATGCAATTTTAACTGTCCTTCCCTGAGAACGAACATTATTTATAAAGTGTCTCAACTTAAAAAATCCATCATGATAATTCACCTGATCATCTGATCAATACATAATTTCTATTAAAACACATTCATTATATATTTGAGTTATTTCTGTAGAATATGAATTCTACTTTTCTGAAATATACAAGCTGCATAGTTACTTTGAATATTCCATATGAATTTAAATATACTATGTGAGTTTATCGTAAACATAGACTATTTTGTGTTTCAATGCCACTATTATCTTTCATAATACTTTTTAAAAACTAACTTATTTTAATTGGAGGCTAATTACTTTACAATATTGTAGTGGTCTTTGCCATACATTGACATGAATCAGCCATTGGAACATGTATATACATGTTCCCCATCCTGAACCCCCTCCCTCTTCCCTCCTCCCTCCTCCCTCCCCATCAGGGTCATCCCAGTGCACCATCTCTGAGCACCCTGTCTCGTGCATCGAACTGGACTGGTGATCTATTTCACATATGTTAATATACATGTTTCAATACTGGTCATTTAAAAGGAAAATTGCAAACGTTCATAATGGTATTGATAGTCAACACGTCAAATAATTCAATTTGTGTTTTAAGAAAATAAATTTAGACTACATCCAGGGAAAATCAAATAACACTGTTTGATTTATATTAGTAATTAGCAAAATATTGGAATTGAGCTGAATATTTCAAGTTATTAATACTTGTCTATCTGAACAGAATAGAAACATGTAAAATAACCTGTATCACATTTGGAAAGGCTGATTATTTTTAACGTAATTATTTTTTATTATGAAGACAATGCTATTTCAGAAATTATTTTTTCTACTCACAAATAATGTACAATACTTTAGTACTATTGCTGGGTCTTCACAGTGAATATTAATTTATAGTGCATATTTATTACAGTGTATAACTCTTCTAAGTTTGGAATTTACAAAGAACACTGCATGCTTGAAGTGGGACATAATGATATTTCTGAGAAGCATATTACCACTTTAATGCCAGTGATCATTTTAAAACATCAAGGGTTAGAGTGCTTAATTGAATTTTTTTAGCTCGATGAAACTTTATTCATTATTGAATGTAATCTTCTTAATTTATGCATTAAAAAGACATTCTGAAAGGTTAATAAAAAAAGAACTAGGCCATCAAGATTGAGGATAAAATGCAAGTACTGGAATCTGAGGTCATTGCAACTTTCTTACATACTTTGCTTTTCTTTTTTAAAGAGATGCGGTGTCAATCAATTAAAACTTAGTAACTGATATAAAAGCCAAAATACTATATTTTAAGTATTCTATTCAAGTCAAAAGTAGTATGAAAAAAACTTTCATTGAGAAATATATTAGAACTTCAACCTAATATTGAAGAACTCCAATACTGGAGTTAAAGAAATTGTTTTAAGTATAATTTAATGGGTCCTTTTTTTTTAATCTATGAATTATTTTAATGTGTTGAAGTTCTTTTTAGCATATACTGAACAAGTGTTTACTAAAGATATGGAAGGCAATTTTTTGTTTTTGTTTTTTCAACTATGCAGGCTGACATATAAATGAGGAAAATGAGACTGCTTTCCAGATGAACAGGACTTGCAATCTATGTTTCAACTGCTCTAAAAAGTACTGTAAAGATCCCCACAGCAGAGGATAAACTAGCAAGCTCCAAGAAATGCAAGCTAAAAGGACAAAATTATGCAGTACCATCAAAGTAAGGAAAATCATCAAAACAACAAAAGATCATTTTAATACAAATTTTACAAAACATATGATAGTCACTCAGCCCTAATTCAATGTGCTTTTGAGAAAACACCATGTACAATAAATAAAGGCTGGATACATAGATCAATGAGTTAAAAGGCCAACTCCCATTCTGCAATGTATCTATAAATAAAAAGGGGATGAAATTAAATATAGATAATGCATAACTATGATACCCTATAAAATAACATACAGATAAAATAAAATAAAAACCAACTTGTTAGCTGCATTTAAATATTTAAAGTAAGCCAAAGCTCACACATGTGAAATAACTTCACAACACTCATGCTTTTCTAATAAATTACAGTCAAGAAAGAGAAATACCTTTGGATACCAACTCACTGCTACAGTATCCTTACTGGAAAATAATATTCCACTCTCCATTCATGAAATTCAACATGCTTTTATAATCATTATCTTTTTGAACAGTAGTTTCTTCTCAACCACATGGATGAATTAAATCAGTCAAAACCAAGATTTTGACTTGTATTTAAATGGTCTATTTATCATAGGATTCAGACTATGCCAGTGAATTTCAATTCTGATTGATCATCTGAATAAATAGAAGTTAATTTGTTATAAAGCATTACAATATTCTACTCTAAATAATGCATCACTATTAGAATAATAATTTCATAGTAATATTCTTAGAATGTTGTGTTCAGGTTTATGATGCTATGTGGAAAACTATCATTAAGGAATATACTAGAATAAATTTAATCAATTCAAATATATATACATTTAACCATTTATAAAATATTTAACTTTTTAAACATAATTTCTGTTGCTTCTGGTAAGGGATACTATATATTTTAAAAAAGGTATTACATGTCTCTGAATTTGTTTAAATATAGAACTTTAAAATTACAGAAGTAGATGCGGTTTGTTACTATACAGATTAATCATTAAAATTTAGCTCGGAATATAAACATTATAGTTTTTTTCATAATTTCTAATGACTGAAAACATAAAGAATGCAAGAAAGAAAATATATTACATTATTTAGTTTAAAAACTGTTTCCAATTTTTTTCAGTGTGACTCTATGTATTAAAAATATTTTATTTTTCATGTTGTGATACAGTTTTTTTCCTCATATACACTCTTTCAGTTCAGAGGGACCTGGAAAAAAAAGTAGGTGGATGCGCCAAACTGGCAGAAAAATGGTAGCCAGTCAATCATTCAACCATCTGTGCCCAGCACAATCCTGACTGAGTTTTTGTACCTTGAACCAAAGGGGACCAGTTCATAGATTATAATTAACAGTCGGGAGAGAAGTTCGTGTTTCCACATTGCTCCCTATCTGGGCTATTGGCCATCAACCTAAAGCACCGGCTTCCTCTTCAGCTTATTCTAAATTCAGAGCTTCTAGCTTTTTTTTTTTTTTTTTTTTTTTACAGATATTAATACAGTTTAGCTTACGAAAATAAGGTCTCTGTACTTTTCTTTGTATTGTTCAACTATAACCTCTAACCTAGTGGTACCTGGTAATACTTTCTTTTAAGAGGGAAATCCATAGATTTTTTCAGCCAGCAGCAAGCACTTAATATAGTAAAGGTATTCTGGAGATGTGGCTTCATACATTCCAGAACAGGTACTGGCTGGAAAGCAATCAGGTCCACCCCTGCCATCTGTGCATATTACGATCCTCCTATGGCTTTACTCCTCAGTATTTTTTTTTGAGCATGTGGTTCATCCAATTTTTATATTGATTGGGATATTTGCTGATATTTTCTCATACAAATCTGCTTATATTTTTGCATTTAGCTTATTTGAAAAGTGACTCATCAAAATTTTTAGAAACATACACTTATATATTCATATATATATATACATATATATATATATTCCATTGACCCTAACATAGTGGAAGTTGAAAGACTCATAGACCAAATAAACTATTTTTTATATGCAAATGTATTTTTTAAGTTGTGAATTTCATAATTTTTTTTAACTTTAACTATATAACCTAGTGATATTGAGTTTAAATGATCTAATATCAGGAAAAAAGAGATTACTTATATCTATAGAATTAATCTTTTTTATAGTCACTGTTTTAAGAAATATCATGTAATAATTAAATTACTAATAAGCCTTTTATTTTGTATTTCTGTATCAGAATCAATATTATTACAGCTCATTATTCATAAAATTCAGTATTTATTAAGGTCATAGAAAGTTATACCTAAACAAAAATACACTGTATCTAAATTATGAGAACACAAATATTGGAGACAGTCTGCCTGGAGTCAGGTCAACTATTTACTAGTTCTGTGCCTTGGTCAAGTCTCACCTCTGTGCCTAGATTTCCTTTCCTATAAAAATGGGAATTATAATATTATGTTCCCAAGCAACTATTATAATAATTAAAGTAATGATATAGAAAGACACCAAATAAGGTGTTTAGTAGTACACACCAGTAAATGAATGTTAGTCATGTTTCTCATAAATCTGTGTAGGGAAATGCCCCATGGTATTGGTGTCAAAGAGTAGTATGAGACTTGATGACATATGTAAAGTTAAACATCCCCCAGAGGAGTAATGATGGGTGTGATGATGAAACAGGGAAGGAAAACTCAAGTAGGCTGGAAAGATACCTTTCACGGATATTGCAGAGCATGGTTTTATCCCAAAAGTGAGTTAACATCAGTTACCCTCTAAAATGTCTGCTGACACCAAGATGTAATAAAACAAAAGACAAGTAACTTGCTTTTTGTAGACCTATTTTTAACTAACTGCCTTTTTTACTTTGCTTCAGAGCATTTGTCACAGACAGAACTACTTCAGTGCTTTGGTCTATGAAGACCAAATACATATTTGATTCAATCATATATTTCTAGATATTCAGGTTCTTTCTTTTACTAATTTTAAATGTTATAGCGTGACAATAATAATTATAATGACTATCATGTTGAGAAATAAATGTTAATATATTAGTTTGCATTCAAATAACTAGATATTTCCTTACCAGTACTTATAACTTTTAGTAACTTCATAGATTTTTATTGTTTCTTTTAATATTTGCTGAAGTCAAAGCTCTTTGACATTTGCTGAATGTGCAATTTTCCTGATTTACATTTACCATGCAAAATAAAACTTAAATTATTATTTTCATGTAGATATTCAACCCACAGTATTATGCACTTTTACTTGAGACAGCACTCTGGTTGTTTCTGGGTTATGTCTCTCCAATGACTGCAGGGAAATGAAGTTGTGCCAGTATCTTACTGGTATAATTTTTAAAAGTTAACATATTTGAGTAATAGGCACATGGCCATGAAACTAAACCTAATTAAAGCTTTGTCAGTTACAACAAGTCCTGGTTTTATCTATAAAGTCAGATAACACCAGATTTGCAAACCTGTACAATGTCAGGCGTGTGTTAAATCCTGACTTAATATTGACCCACATTGAGAAAGCAGTTATTCATTGTCTCTAAGTGCTTATTTATATCTTAATTATGTGAAAATGTCTATGTAAATAAAATATATTTTTCTATTATATAGTTTTAAAAAATGAAGGTGGTTATTCTTGATAACTGTTTTATAAATTGAAGCTAGAAATTAGAAGTTTAGTTACAGATATTTTACTTAAAAGTAAAGGGGAAGTGAAAAATTAGAGAGATGTACATTCATAGGGGAAGATAGCCAGGCCTATTTTATTTCTTAAGTTTAAAAGTATAAATGACCCAATCAAAAAATGGGCCAAAGAACTAAACAGACATTTCTCCAAAGAAGACATACAGATGGCTAACAAACACATGAAAAGATGCTCAACATCACTCATTATCAGAGAAATGCAAATCAAAACCACAATGAGGTACCATTACACGCCAGTCAGGATGGCTGCTATCCAAAAGTCTACAAGCAATAAATGCTGGAGAGGGTGTGGAGAAAAGGGAACCCTCTTACACTGTTGGTGGGAATGCAAACTAGTACAGCCGCTATGGAAAACAGTGTGGAGATTTCTTAAAAAACTGGAAATAGAACTGCCATATGACCCAGCAATCCCACTTCTGGGCATACACACTGAGGAAACCAGATCTGAAAGAGACACGTGCACCCCAATGTTCATCGCAGCACTGTTTATAATAGCCAGGACGTGGAAGCAACCTAGATGCTCATCAGCAGATGAATGGATAAGGAAGCTGTGGTACATATACACCATGGAATATTACTCAGCTGTTAAAAAGAATTCATTTGAATCAGTCCTAATGAGATGGATGAAACTGGAGCCCCTTATACAGAGTGAAGTAAGCTAGAAAGATAAAGAACATTACAGCATACTAACACATATATATGGAATTTAGAAAGATGGTAACGATAACCCTATATGCAAAACGGAAAAAGAGACACAGAAATACAGAACAGACTTTTGAACTCTGTGGGAGAATGTGAGGGTGGGATATTTCAAAAGAACAGCATGTATACTATTTATGGTGAAACAGATCACCAGCCCAGGTGGGATGCATGAGACAAGTGCTCGGGCCTGGTGCACTGGGAAGACCCAGAGGAATCGGGTGGAGAGGGAGGTGGGAGGGGGGATTGGGATGGGGAATACGTGTAAATCTATGGCTGATTCATATCAATGTATGACAAAAAAATAAATTAAAAAAAAAAAAGTATAGAAATCTCTACTTGTTTTCTTTTTAACTTTTTAAGAATATATAAAATATTCAAAAATTTATTTGAATATTTACTTCAAAACTAACGTAACTGATTGACCTTTAGCTTTTAAATGTTTAACATTATATATATTAAAGTTACTCTGATTGCCAGATTACTGAAATAAAGTAGAAGCTGATGCCAATTGTAAGAGACAAACTACATCAATTTTTCTAGCATTTTAGGACATATTTTTACTTGTCAATTTAAGAATCATTAAGTAGAATTTATTCCCAACATTTTTCAAATGCTATATTTTCATACAGTGAATTTTTATAAATGTATATCTAATTTTTCCTGGGTATCTTAATTCATTACTTCCAATATGATTATTTTATAAATCTACATTTATGACTGAATTTAGCAATATGGCAAAGAGTCGGACACAACTGAGGGACTGAACTGAACTGATACATATGTATGTACTGTGAATATAAACATAAAGAAATTCTTCTGAATATATTAAATGAAATATTTATCTTGTTGTTTTGTTCTAGAATTGAGGTCACAGAAATATAAAAAGTGACTTTCCTGGTGGCCCAGTGGCTAAGACTCCATGATTCCGCAGGGGGCCTGGGTTCAATCCCTGGTCAGGAAATTAGATACAATGTGCCGCAATTAAGACCCAACACAGCCAAATAAATAAATAAAGACTTTTTTAAAAAAGAATATTATAAAGACACAGATTTCCTCAAGAAACTCTTCCATAGCAGCAAGATACTTGTGAATCCACAGTACCTACCTGAATACTTATAACAACTGAGGTACTTAATGTACAGAGGTTGTATGAATGAATTCAACATAGTCTTTATTATTTCTTTCATATAGGTTAGGACTAGATTGACTGTGTCCCCTCAGATCCAAATGTTGAAGCTTAATTTCCAATATAATAGTATTTGAAGATGAAACTGTTGGGAGATGGTTAAGACATGAGGGTGGAGTGCCTGGGAATGAAATTAGCAACCTTAGAAGAGACAAGTGAGAACATGCTTCTGTCTCTCCTCTCTAACATGTTGAGATACAGAGAGAAAGTCAATCAGTTCAGTTCAGTCACTCAGTCGTGTTCGACTCTTTGTGACCTCATGGACTGCAGCACGCCAGGCTTCCACGTCTACCACCAACTCCCAGAGCTTACTAAAACTCACGTCCACAGAGTCGGTGATGCCATCCAACCATCTCACTCTCTGTCGTCCCCTTCTTCTCCCACCTTCAATCTTTCCCAGCATCAGGTGTTTTTCCAATGAGTCACTTCTTCACATCAGGTGACCAAAGTATTGGAGCTTCAGCTTCAGCATCAGTCCAATGAATATTCAGGACTGATTTCCTTTATGATGGACTGGTTGGATCTCCTTGCAGTCCAAGGGACTCCAAGAGTCTTCTCTAACACCACAGTTCAAAAGCATCAATTCTTCAGTGCTCAGCTTTCTTTATAGTTCAACTCTCACATCAATATATGACCGCTGGGAAAAACCATAGCTTTGACTAGATGGACTTTTGTTGGCAAAATAACGTCTCTGATTTTTAATATGCTGTTTAGGCTGGTCATAACTTTCCTTCCAAGGAGCAAGCGTCTTTTAATTTTATGGCTGCAGTCACCATCTGCAGTGATTTTGGAGCCCCCCAAAATAAGGTCTGTCATTGTGTCCATTGTTTCCCCATCTATTTGCCCTGAAGTGATGGCCCACAAGCCAGGATCTTAGTTTTCTGAATGTTGAGTTTTAAGCCAACTTTTTCACTCTCCTCTTTCACTTTCAACAAGAAGCTCTTTAGTCCTTCTTTGCTTTCTGCCATAAGGGTGGTGTCATCTGCATATCTGAGGTTATTGATATTTCTCCCAGCAATCTTGTTTCCAGCTTGTGCTTCATTCAGCCCAGTGTTCTAATGTTGTACTCTGCATATATGTTAATTAAGCAGGGTGACAATATACAGCCTTAACGTTCTCCTTTCCCGATTTGGAACTCATCTGTTGTTCTATGTCTGGTTCTAACTGTTGCTTCTTGACATACATACAGTCTCAGGAGGCAGGTCAGGTGGTCTGGCATTCCCATCTCTTTAAGAATTTTCCACAGTTTGTTGTGATCCACAGAGTCAAAGGCTTTGGCATAGTCAACAAAGCAGAAGTAGATGTGTTTTTTTGGGAACTTTCTTGCTTTTTTGATGATCCAATGGATTTTGGCAATTTGATCTCTGGTTCCTCTCCCTTTTCTAAATGCAGCTTGAACATCTGGAAGTACACAGTTCATATACTGTTGAAACCTGGCTTGGAGAATTTAATAGTGTTGTAATATTTAATAACACATATGTATATTTTGGAATCCCATTGTCAGATTAGAGAATAAATAATTTGGGGGGAGGTAGAGATGCTATCGGAGAAGCCAATGGCAACCCACTCCAGTACTCTTGCATGGAAAATCCCATGGATGGAGGAGCCTGGTAGGCTGCAGTTCATGGGGTTGCTGAGAGTTGGACACAACTAAGTGACTTCACTGTCTCACATTGGAGAAGGAAATGGGAACCCACTCCGGTGTTCTTGCCTTGAGAATCCCAGGGATGGCAGAGCCTGCTGGGCGGCCGTCTATGGGATCGCACAGAGTCGGACACGACTGAAGTGACAGCAGCAGCAGCAGCAGAGAAGCTATTATAGTCATCTGTAACAGTCACTATATATATACTCTCTGTAGATACAGTGAAAGTGTTAGCTGCCCAGCCGTGTCCAATTCTGGGACCGCATAGATCGCAGCCCACCAGGCTCTTCTGTCCATGGAATTCCCTAGGCAAGAATACTAGAATGGGTATCCATTCCCTTCTTCAGGAGATTTTCCTGACCCAGGGATTGAACCTGGGTCTTCTGCATTGCAGGGAAAGTCTTCACTGTCTGAGCCAGTAAGGAAGCCCAGAAATAGTCTCTAGGGTAATAAAAATGATAAATTAGGATTTGATGAGCATCATAATTGACCCATCTGAGCTAATAATGCAGGCTACAAACAATTAGTGTAATTATACATTTGTATATTCATTGACTTTTTATCCTAGTGGTCTCTGAGGCTTCAGAATTTTGAATTACAATGCAAAATTTTTAACTTTAAAATTATGATCAATAAAAAAATTAAAAATATAAATTGTTTAGCTAAAAGGTTGTTTTCCTAATTTTATTTACAATCAATTTTAAGAATGCTGCTGCTCCTGCTGCTAAGTCGCCTCAGTCATGTCCAACTCTGTGTGACCCCAAGACGGCAGCCCACCAGGCTCCCCCGTCCCTGGGATTCTCCAGGCAAGAACAATGGAATGGGTTGCCATTTCCCTCTCCAATGCATGAAAGTGAAAAGTGAAAGTGAAGTCGCTCAGTCTTGTCCAACTCTTGGTGACATCATGGACTGCAGCCCACCAGGCTCCTCCGTCCATGGGATTTTCCAGGCAAGAGTACTGGAGTGGGGTGCCATTGCCTTATTTTTTAAGAATTAAAGTGCTATAAATAAGCAATTATCTGCAAATCATTTTAAGATGAGGAATAAGAAATATATATTTATTTTTTCTATACTAAGTAAACATTCATTATTTTAAGTCTTAAAAATAAGTTTAAGATAAATTTTCGTGCAACTGAGTAGTCAAATATCAAATTAATATTTAAGATTCATTATCAGAAATCTGTTTTTCTGATATAATTGTTAAGCACATAATTGTTAAGAAAGCAAAGTTTAATTTTAATTATTTTTGAAATGTGTGTTTTCATGATTACTGGTTCAATAGTCTGCTTTTGTTTTTGGGGGGCATAACTTTTGTCTGCTTTTTCCACATAAGTGGTTATGTTTCTTTTATTATTTTATTCCTTTTTTTTTTTTTTTTTTTACTGTGTTTAGGCAGATTATCTCAATTTAAAAATAATTAACATTTTAACTAGTGATTTTATATAGTTATTTAATGTGAAGATATAAGTATGTCTAATGGTCTAGAATACATAATCATGTGCTTGTAGGCCATTTAATTCTTTTTTGGTGATGTATCTAGTCTAGCTTTTAGCCAATTTTTAATCAGGCATTTGTTTTATTATTGATTTGAAAGAGTTTTTATTCATTTAGGATAAGAGTCTTAAACAGATATATATTGCAAATGTTTCTCCCTTTCTTTAATTGCCTTTGCAATTTCAAATAATAACTTAAAATTTGTGAGTGGCATTGGGACAGAGACAATGAGGGTAAATCCTAAATTGCTAATAAATACTACTAGTTAAAATGGAGATTTTGAAGACCCTGGCAGTGACAGTTGAAAAGGAATGTTATTGAAAAATGGAGGAAGAGATTATGTTATGGAGTGACAGAGAGTTTAGCAATATTATTGCTTTTATTTTTGATAGTAGCAAAAGAAATATATGTGCTTAATGAACTTATTTATCTACTTAAGGAGAATATATGTGCTTAATGAACTTATTTATCTACTTAAGGAGAACTGTAGGTTAAGTGTGGAAGGTGTCATTTGATTTCTTCTTATTGCTTACAGTAAGATTTGGGAATAGGTAGATAAATTGAGGAAACAACTTTAAAAAGAGAACTTGGACTTTGTGGGTTTGAAATATTTCAGATTTTCCAATAGGCAAAAGATGCTAACATTAACAGATTGCTTCTTAGTAAAGTTCAAAGCTAGGGTACTCTCAGGAGAAAGAGGTTTAAATACAAGCCATGAGTGTTTCCATACAACTTTTTGTTCATTTCTCAGAAACATCAAAGACTTTACTTCTGTCTAACATTCAGTTTAAAGAGACATTTAAAAAGATTAAGAGTGTGCCTCAAAGATCCTCTTAATCAAATAACAGAGCCTCTAATATGCTTAATGGTTTGTCCTTCAGCCATTTCAGTAGCAGCCCAAGGTAGAGGAGGGCCGATCTCAGATATTGGTGGGTCTGTTTCTTCCCTTTTATGAAGTCAACTTCAGTGATATTCACTGATAGACTATAAGGTTTCTGAAAGACTTGTATCACTAAATAGATTGATTACTTAGAGTGAAAGTGATCGACACAGTACAGAATTTTAAAGGGACATTGAGTTCTGGAATTTACTGGTAGAAAGAAGCCTGATAAAATTACCTAGCTTCAGACAGACACTGTATTTCATAACAAAGAAAATGATTATTAAAAAGGTAGAAGAGCCCAGGATGTAGAGTACAGGACCATGTAGAACACAGGAATATGTCATTTTACTGGACTTCTCTGGAGGCTCAGTGGTAAGGAATATGCCAGCAATGCAGGAGACTCAGGAGAAACCCTAGTCTGGAATATCCCCTGGAGAAGGGCATGGAAACCAACTCCAGTATTCTTGCCTGGAGAATCTGATGGACAGAGAAGCCTGGCAAGCTATAGTCATGGGATCCCAAAGAGCTGAAAATTATGAAGTGACTGAGCATGCATGCACACTTGTTTTATTAAGCATAATTGCACTTCACTGATACTGTGTTTTGAAGGTTTGTGGCAACTTTGCATCCAGTATATAGGCACAATTTTCCCAATAACATTTTCTCACTTCATGGCTCTATGTCACATTTTAGTAATTCTCACAGTATTTCAAAGCTTTTCATTGTTTTTATTTATGTTACAGTGATCTCTGATCAGTAATCTTTGATGTTACTATTATGAATCACTGAAAGCTCAGTGAATTCGCTCAGGTTCATGTCCATTGATTCAGTGATGTTTCTGAACCATCAAATCCTCTGTCACCCTCTTCTTCTTTTGCCTTCAATGATTGCCAGCATTAGGGCCTTTTCAATGAGTTGGCTCTTCACAGCAGGTGGCCAAAGTCCTAGAGCATCAGCTTCAGCGTCAGTCCTTCTAATGAATATTCAGGGTTGATTAGGATTGATTGGTTTGATCTCCTTGCTGTCCAAGGGACTCTCAAGAGTCTTCTTCAACACTGCAGTTCTAAAGCATCAATCAATTCTTCTGAGGTCAGCCTTCTCTGTGGTCCAACTCTCACATCCATACATGACCACTGGCAAAAACCATGCCTTTGACTATATGGACCTTTGTCAGCAACCTGATGTTTCTATATTTTCCTATGCTGTCTAGGTTTGTCATAAGTTTCCTTCAAAGGAGCAAGTGTCTTTTATTTCCATGGCTGCAGTCACCGTCTGCAGTGATTTTGGCGCCTAAGAAAATAAAATCTGTCTCTGTTTCCAATTTTTCCACTTCCATTTGCCATGAAGTGATGGAACCAGATGCCATGATCTTAAGTTTTTTTTTTTTTCATGTTGACTTTCAAGCCAACTTGTTTACTCTCTTCTTTCACCCTCATCAAGAGGCTCATTAGTCATTTCCCAAAGTGGAACCAGTCCATTGTTCCCTGTCTGGTTCTAACTGTTGTGTCTTGACTCACATAGAGGCTTCTCAGGAGACAGGCAATGTATTCTGGTACTGGAATCTATTTAAGAGCTTCCCAGTTTGTTGTGACACGCATAGTCAAAGGCTTTAGCATAGTCAATGAAGCCGATGGAGATGTTTTTCTGGAATTCCTTGCCTTCTGTGTGATCCAACAGATGTTGGCAATTTGATCTCTGATTCCTCTGCCTCTTTAAAACCCAGCTTGCACATCTAGAAGTTCTCATTTCATGTACTGCTAAAGACTAGCTTGAAGAATTTTGAGTAAAACCTTAGAAGCCGTGAAATGAGCACAACTATAGGGTAGTTTGAATATTCTTTGGCATTGTACTTTGAGACTGGAATGAAAACTGACCTTTTCCAGTCATGTGGCCAGGCCTGAGCTTTCCAAATTTGTTAGCATATTGAATGCAGCACTTTAACAGCATCATCTTTCAGAATTTGAAATTGTTGAGCTGGAATTCTATCACTTCCACTAGTTTTGTTTTTAGTAATACTTCCTAAAGGACTTCCCTGGTGGCTCAGATGGTAAAGCTTCTGCCTACAATGTGGGAGACCTGGGTTCGATCCCTGGGTTGGGAAGATCCTCTAGAGAAGGAAATGGCAACCTACTCCAGTACTCTTACCTGGAAAATCCCATGGACGGAGGAGCCTGGTAGGCTACAGTCCACGGGGATGCAAAGAGTCAGACATGACTGAGCAATTTCACTTTTACTTTACTTTACTTTTACTTTTTAATGTCCATGGGGATGCAAAGAGTCAGACACGACTGAGCAATTTCACTTTTACTTTACTTTACTTTTTAATGCTTCCTAAGGCCTACTTGACTTCACACTCCAGGATGTCCAGCACTAGGTGACTGATCATGCCACTGTGGTTATCCAGGTCATCAGGACCCTTTCTGTATAGTTCTTCTGTGTATTCTTGCCACCTTTCCTTAATCTCTTCTGCTTCTGTTAGAGCCTTACCATTTCTGTCCTTTATTGTGTCCATCCTTGCATGAAATGTTCCCTAGATCTCTCCAGTTTTCTTGAAAAGATTTCTAGTCTTTCCCATTCTATTGTTTTCCTCTGTTCCTCACTGTTCACTTAAGAATGTCTTCTTATATCTCCTTGCTATTCTCTGGAACTTTGCATTCAGTTGGGTGTATCTTTCCCTTTTACTCTTGCCTTTTGCTTCTCTTCTCTCCTCAGCAATTAGTAAAGCCTCCTCAGATAAACACTTTACCTTCTTGCATTTCTTTTTCTTGGAGATGGTTTTGGTCACCATCTCCTGCACAATGTTAGGGACCTCTGTCCACAGTTCTTCAGGCACTCTGTCTTCCAGATCTAATCCCTTGAATCTATTTCTTCTCACCATATAATTGTAAAGGATTTGACCTAGGTCTTACCTGAACTGCCTAGTGGTTTGCCCTACTTTCGTCAAAGGAAGGGTCGATTTTGCAATAAGGAACTCATGATCTGAGCCATGGTCAGCTCTCAGTTTTTTTTTTTTTTCTGCTGACTGTATAGAGCTTCTCCATCTTTGGCTGCAAAGAACACAATCAATCTGATTTTTGTATTGACATTCTGGTCATGCCCATGTGTAGAGATGTCTCTTGGGTTGTTGGAAAAGGGTTTTGCTATGATCATTGTATTCTCTTGACAAAACTCTGTTAGCCTTTGCCCTGCATCATTTTGTACTCAAAGGCCAAACTTGCCTGTTTCTTCAGGTATTTCTCAATTTCCTACTTTTGCATTCCAATCCCCATGATGAAAAGGACACCTTTTTTTGACATCAAATTCTAGAAAGGGTTGTAGGTCTTCATAGAACCCATCTATTTCAGTTTCAGCATCAGTGGCTGGGGCATAGATTTAGATTACTGTAATGCTGAATGGTTTGTCTTGAGAGTAACCAAGATCATTCTGTCCTTTTTGAGGTTGCACCCAAGTTAGCTTTCTTTTTATTCTAAAGTCTTTGTTCTTGCAATTTTTTAATTTTATCTTGTGCTTGCTCAGTTGTGTCCAACTCTTTGCGATCCCATGGACTGGAGCCCTCCAGGTTCCTCTGTCCATGGAGTCTTCCAAGCAAGAATACTGGAATGGGTTGCCATTTCCTACTCCAGGGGATCTTCCCAACCCAGGGACTGAATTTGTATCTCTCACATCTCCTGCAATGCAGGCAGATTCTTTACCATTGCACCAGTATATTATGAAATGGAGTCTGGATTCTCTTACTTTCCCCCATTGAGTGGTATTAACACTAAGTCATGGGGTTGCATCAAGTTGGACACGATTTACCACTTGAGCAACAACGTGTTAAGCAGTCAGTACATCCAGATCTACCTGAGAACAAATGGGTCTTTTTGGCAGAAGACAGAATCATAGATAGTAGCTCAGTTCTTTTTATTTTTCTCTTTCTCCCGAGCTGTCTGCACATCAGCCAGCAATGTGCAGAGTTCACAAAGAGTACTAATCCTCCCCTTCTTGGGTAGTCTTCTTTTAGGATATTCCCCTCATTCCCAGGCTCTGCTGCCACGCCATGCTCTGTGCATCTTAGGCCAGAAACACAGAACATTCCTATTGACGTTTTGGTCATGTCATCCTTGCTGTGCCACAGCTTGTATTTATGTCAATATTTCAAGCACAGAAAATTTACTCCATGCTTGTCCATTCTCCCAAATTTTAGCTTCCTTTCAAAATCTTTCTTTGTTCACTTCCTGAGATTTAAAGTAGTTAGATAACTGCTTCAGTATCTGGTCAAGACTTTACAGTTGTTATCTGTGGAGCTGAGATAACCTACTCAGCTTTAAGCAAAAACTTTCATTGCCTGATAGAACTTACTGATTTTCCTCCTTAAAGAAAATATTGACTTTCAAAGACATCTTCTTCCACTGACTCATCTAGTTTTTTTTTTTTTTTTCTTTTCGTTTTCCTGGTGCAACATGCTGGATCTTATTTTTCTGATCAGGGATCAAACCTGTGCCCCCTGCAATGAAAGTGAATAATCTTAAACACTGGACCACCAGGTAAATCTCTTCTACACACTTAATATTTACACAAATACTGCACATTTTAAATTATGAAAAACACAAGATACTTTAATATCTAGTAAGACAAATTATCTTTTATTCCCCTTTATTTCTCATTAAATGTTGTGAGAAATACTTTATTTGCATTTCCCAAAAATCATTCTGACCTAGTTCTCAGTAATAAATCCCTGAGCAATTATACAGATTAGATATTATATATATACCTGGGCTTCCCTCATAGCTCAGTTGGTAAATCATCTCCCTGCATTGCAGGAGACCCAGGTTCGATTCTTTGTTTGGGAAGATCCCCTGGAGAAGGAAATGGCAACTCACTCCAGTATTCTTGCCTGGAGAATCCCATGGAGAGAGGAGCCTGGCAAGCTACAGTCTATGGGATTGCCAAGAGTTGTACATGGTTTAGCGTCTAAACCACCATCATATGTGTGTGTGTGTGTGTGTGTATGTAACATATATACCATTTGTATATATCTATATCAGTATGTGTACATATACATATATCTCTCAATGTCAGACATACATCATAGTAGTACAAAAATTTCACAGAACTTGTGGGAATCAAATAAAAACATGCTTACTCATATTTTCCTTCCCCATGTTCTTGGAATGCAAATTTGGTACCTGAAGTAAACCAGTGTGATTAGACTGTGAGGAGTCAGTGAGGAGGACATGAGCTTTCCAGGTGGCTCAGAGGTAAAGAATCTGCCTGCTAAACACTATATGCCGGTTCGATCCCTGGGTCAGGAAGATCCCTGGGAGAAGGAAAAGGCAACCCATTCCAGTGTTCTTGCCTGGGAAATCCCATAGACAAAGGACCCTGGTGGGCTACAATCCATAGGGTCACAAAAAGCCAGACACGACTTAGCAACTAAATGAAAACACCAAAATCTGTGACAAAAGATGATGGAGGAGGTTAATAGATGGACCCTAGATTTCCAGTCATCATGGAGCTGACATGGTGAGTGCTTATTTTGTTCAAAAATATATAGAGAAATAAGTTTCCATTTTACCTACATATTTTTGTTATATGTATATCAGACATATTTTGACAAAGTATATTCAACATATTGCCATTTTATATATACTTCTGAGATACTTATTAGAAATACTTCATTTCATTAGAATGATACATATTTTTATAAAAACTAAAGCAATGATTTTATAAAAATGAATTAATTTACAATACTCACAATAAGCCTATATGAGGCTCCACTTACTCTAACCTGTTCTCCTGTTTTGAGAAATGTCTTATTTTTCCTATATTTCTTCAGTATATTTCTTGTGACATTTATTCCTATGAGTACTATATGTGCCACTAATAGTGGAAACAGTGGCTGACTTTATCTTTTGAGCTCCAAAATCACTGCAGATGGTGACTGCAACCATGAAATGAAAAGACGCTTACTCCTTGGAAGGAAAGTTATGACCAACCTAGACAGCATATTAAAAAGCAGAGACATTATTTGTCAACAAAGGTCCATCTTGTCAAGGCTATGGTTTCCAGTAGTCATGTATGGATGTGAGAGTTGATCTATAAAGAAAGCTGAGTGCTGAAGAATTGATGCTTTTGAACTGTGGTGTTGGCAAAGACTCTTGAGAATCCCTTGGACTGCAAGGAGATCCAACCAGTCCATCCAAAAGGAGACCAGTCCTGGGTATTCATTGGAAGGACTGATGCTGAAGCTGAAACTCCAATACTTTGGCCACCTGATGCGAAGAGCTGACTCATTTGAAAAGAGCTGGGAAAGATTGAAGATGGGAGGAGAAGGGGACAACAGAGGATGAGATGGTTGGATGGTATCACCGACTCAATGGACATGAGTTTGGGTAAACTTCGGGAGTTGGTGATGGACAGGGAGGTCTGGTGTTGCAAAAAGTTGGACACGACTGAGTGACTGAACTGAATCATGTGCCACAGGTTATTTTGGGGGAATTTTTCCTATATTTTAAAATGAATATAATTTTATCTCATATTATCCTCATCAAACTCTTCTGACTATATCCTTCTAACCCTCTTTTAAGCTTTCTGATCTAAAGATGTATATGTCCTATTTCTTGGCATATATCCACCACACCCGTACCTGTGCACAGGAGAGAAAAAAAATCATACTAAACCTTCCCCTTTTCAAAGCAGACTAGTGGGTGTTCCTCACTGTAAATTCTTTGTGGAATAGAGTAGAAAATAAAACAAAGTTATTGCACACTAATTTATGTGCATCTTCCATAAAACAGTGAAACTGTTAAAATATGAATCATGAGTAATTCCCTTTTGTGTTCATGTCACCTAATACATCTCTATGTAATTAGCCCATCTCCTATATTCATACCACATGCACTTATTCATGTGTAGACATCGATCTTTCAAGAACAGAAATAATTTTACTTAAGTGCAAAACTTGATCATAGTTTCCTTATTTTGAGAGTTGGTGGTTCAGATGGTAAAGAATCTGCCTGCAAGGCAGGGGACCTGGCTTCAATCCCTGGGTTCGGAAGATTACCTGGAGACAGGAATGGCAATCCACTCCAGTATTCTTAAGTGGAGAATTCCATGGACGGAGGAGCCTGGTGGGCTATAGTCCATGGGGTCGCCAAGAGTCATACATGAATGAGCGACTAACACTTATTACTTTATTTTCATGGAGTTTGTAGTTCCTTTTGAGTTCTGTCATATTAGTTAAGAAAGGCTTATTCCCCTAATCTCACTGGCACTATTGTTTTAACACTGATGTGTAAGTAGTGGGAAAATGTAACAAAAATCATAATAAAGTTAGCTATGCATAAAATTCCATGTTCCTCATTTGGTTTCGTTATTATGCAAATGGTAGCATCCAAGTTTTAAAAAAGGCATTGAGATCTTACATGATTTAAACTTCTTTTGTCCCCTCAGATCATTTAATAAGTTTCCCTTATATTTTCAGTCCTGGAATTAAAATTGTACCAGTTTCTCCTCTAATCAGGGAAATGCTTATGTACTAAATCAAATGGCATTTGTGAATATGCTATGATGGGCATACCAGCGAACAAAAGCCAAACACCACCTTCCATTCTTGGCTCACTGGAATAAAGCTTTATATTGTATAATATTACAAAACTTCTTAGTGTAGGAGAGAAAAACACAGTATAAATCTTGAGTTTTTTCCATGAAGCAGAAATAGTACAGTCAATAATTGAGTAGATTACAAATAACCTTTAGAAGAGGGAAATGGCTAGGAACTACTGTTCTTATACATTTGGCAACAGAGAGAATGGGGGAAATATATAAAAGATACATTGAAGAAATAAAATATATTCTTGTAGAACTCTTGTACTGGATTGTATCACAAGAAAAAAGTATTGACCCAATTGAGATAATGTTACAATTTAAAATACACACTGCATATAAAATAAATCTCTTTTATTTCATGGAGTGATCCTTGAATTAAACTTTCACTTAAATTAGTATATTTGTTTTGCATATACATGTTTTATAGGATTCTACACAGCCTATACATTTTATTTTATATAGGAACTGTAAATATGAGGAAATTACAGCAGAGCTTTTACATTAGCTTATGTAACAATGGATCACAGCCTTATTATGAGCCATCCACGCAGGGCCAGCCAAGATGGATAGGTCAAAGTGGAGAGTTCTGACAAAACATAATCCACTGGAGGAGGGAAGGACAAACCACCCCTGTATACTTGCCGTGAGGACCCCATGAGCTGTATAAAAAGGCAAAGAGATATGACACTGAAAGATGAGCCTCCAGGTTGGGAGGTGTCCGATATGCTGCTGGGGAAGTACGGAAGACAACTACTAATAGCTCCAGAAAGAATGAAACAGCTGGGCCGAAGAGGAAATGACTCTCAGTTGTGGACGTGTCTGGTGTTGAAAGTAAAATCTCATGCTGTAAAGAACAGTGATGCATAGGAACCTGGAATGTTAGGTCCATGAATCAAGGTAAATTGGATGCAGTCAAGCAGGAGATGGCAAGACTGACTATCAGCATCTTAGGTATCTATGAACTAAAATGGACGGGAATGGGTGAATTTAACTCAGATGATATTTACTGTGTCTTAAAGATGAGCTAATTTCATCCCTTTTCATAGCCAAAGTCTTTCATCTTATAATGCCTTAATCTTAAAATAATGTATATACAATGTTTTTTTACAAATTATATTACTGAATGACTCTGAAGAAGTAAAAGATTGAAGAAGATGTAAGAAAGAAAACAGATCTGAGACCATACATTTATGATTTTTAATTTTGGCTGATGCACTTTCATTAAAATTAATGGTTTTCTGTTGTTATTATTAGAGTTGTTCTCAAAAAATATGTACTTACATGCTTTGCTTAATATATTCTGAATAATTGGCCAGATGAAGGAGTTGAAAGATTTTACAACGTTTTCACCAGGATTTCCCTGGTGGCTCAGACGGTAAAGCGTCTGCCTACAATGTGGGAGACCCGGGTTCATCCCCTGGGTCAGGAAGATCCCCTGGAGAAGGAAATGCAACCCACTCCAGTATTCTTGCCTGAAAAGTCCCATGGATGGAGGAGCCTGGTAGGCTACAGCCCATGGGGTCGCAAAGAGTTAGACATGACTGAACGACTTCATTTTCTTTTCACACTAAAGTTTATAGCAGAGAAAACATTTTCATTAATGCATTTGTATGCACTCTTGACACTTGCAAATTCAAAATAAGACTTCAAATACTGCTTGAAATTTGCACACTGCTATAAGTGGTGTAATATAATGCCTAAAGGACTGGCCTGTTAGCTGATGAAATAGGTCAATCCATTAATCATATTTACTTAAATTTCTTTTCATTTGAGGAAAAAATATTCCAATAATTTTGTTCTAGATAAAGTGGAGCAATATGTCCCCAAATTATTTTATCTGACTGATTATATTTAAAGGTTTTAACTGAATTTTGTAGAGCTTTATTTTCATAAAAATAAAATTAAAATAAATTATTGCAAAAATATTGACAGAGAATGGTAAAAAGCCATCAATGATTTTTAGAATTCAAATTCATCCCTCTTTCAATGATTTTCCAAGATAGTTTTGTAAAAATAACAAAAGTATGCACTTACTGTGCTGAATTTTTCACAATGCCTCAGCTAAAAATACTTACAAGTGTTTTATTATATTTTCTGCATGTGATTTTGTATAAGGAGAATACTCAGTGCTATAAAAATGGCTTTCATTTTTATTATTCAAACTATATCAATGATGTAAGAATATAAGAATGTAATAAAGTAAAACATAATGAGTGTGGACACAGATTCTAAAATTGAAGGCAGTGATACGATATTTTCATATGGTCAGTTTTGATTTCAATGCTGGTTCTGGATCAGACAACCAATTGAAAAACTATGAGATAAATGGATCCTCAAAGATTGGTTGAAAAAGTATGAAAGAAATGAATTCACAACTTTTGATTGAAGCTATTGATAATATTAAGTATACATTTATAGTTGGAGCCATTTTTGTAGAAGCATGACATAAAAATGGACATTTTTACTACAAAGATATTTGCCATATTTGTCTCATAAAATATATTCTTTACTTTTCTCTTTTTACTTCTTATTCATATGTTCATTATTTAGATACCATTTTTAATGTCTAGTCTGTTTTGGAATGCACCAGATATCCGTTACATTAAATCAAGTCATAATACATTTGTTACGTGATTCTACAAACACATTACATGTTTCTCTGCATTGCTAAGAACTGTGTGCTTTGCTAGTGACCTATTTTAGGCAATATATTAAAAAATGCTAATGAAGAAGCTTGTCCCATTGGGAAGCTAGTGGGACCTTGTGAAACCCTCAGAAGTCTGATTCAAGAAATCACTGTTAGATTTTCTTTTGATAGGTATTTCTACAGCAAATTTTAAAATGGACAGAAATAGCATAGCTACACTTGTCATGTGGAATTATTTTATTTATTTATCATTTTCCATTAAGAATTGCAAAATAAGAATTATAAAAACTTCCAAAAGAAGAGCTTAAGGATTCCAATCTTTCAGATGCAAAAAATTTTTTGTTACTAACAATTCAGATTATAGCTGGGAGTTTAAAATTTGAATTTTCAGTGACATATTTTTAGAATCAAAAAGGGGATACATATTTTTAGTATTCCCTTGACACTAAAATATGAACTGAATTTTTCCATGAGTGCCATTCTTGATAGTTCTGAAAATCAATTTGAGTTCCCCATTAATGTAGCCCCACACCTAGAGTAGTATTTCATGAAAGTTTCAGAGACAAAGTTCTACCATAGGCATTGTTTTACTTTGTTCACTGTACTTTGGCTGAGGAGGGTAGGAGAGATGTTTTACTCTCATCATGTCAAAACAGAATTGCAGGAGGATTGTCCTCAAATGTGAATTTATAGGAATGTTCTATCAAAAATCTTTCATGACCCTGAGTCAAATAAGTCAGCAAACACAGGTTTTCAATTATTACCATGGAATACTTTCCTTGGAAGAATCAAGTTCTATGCTGGTTTGAGTGTACAAATCAATTCTGACAGTACTGCAGTATTATGTTTCTGAACACTTTCAAGTTCTTATTGCAGAGATGTCAAGGAAAATTGCTGCAATATTTTATTATTTTCATAAAGTAGCTTGATGATAAAAGGGTTTTTATTTTTAGATTTATATGCCAGGGGAAATTCCACTGGCAATATTTAACTCTAATGTATGATTAATTTATCAACATCTATCTCCTTTTCTTTAAAAAATTTAATTAGTAGATAGCACTTGCCCACTAACCTTGACCTCCACAGCTTTTCTCTGTGTGCTAGGAGTTCTGCCCAGAATAACAAGCATAGGAAAACTGGCTCTGTTTCTTGGATATTGGTCACACAGGGCTGCACAATCATCCCAAGAAGATTTGCTATCTTCCCAGAATCACACTGAATTAAAAAGAAAGTATTGACTCAACTCAACAGTTTCCTCTCCATAGTGTACCCTGCTTTTCAAATAATAAGTAAAAAGTGACAAAAACAACAACAAAAATGCTTTTAAATCATGATTTAATGTCTTCTATAAAATACAAATGAGAAACGATCTATACATCTTCTATATCTAAAATTCCTGTGTGCTTTTTGATAATTTTTGATATAAATCTCAAAGAAAAAAGTCTATATATTTGGTGCTTTCATTTGCTATATGCAATTTCTCTCAGAGCAAACAGATTCTCTTAAATACAGAACATTTTGAAAATATATATCATTTTTGCCTTCACATCTACAAAGAGAAGGTTTAAATCGCTGCATAATATTGTAATCATTTCCAATTGAGCACAGTATTCTGGGTGCTACGGAAATTTCCTCTCTATCCCTTGTTAATAGAAGACATGAATGATATGACTATGAGATCTCACTTCAGGCAATGGGACTTTTATGGTGCATGTTCTCTATATGAAAGGATATTAGCTGTAGTTTGTTAATTTTTTTTTCTCATCAGATGAGTCTAGCAACAAACCCTATTCATGGTACTATGTATCAAGAAGACATCAAAATATAATCATATAAGTTAAAGACTGTAAAATGTTAGTATCTTAAAAGAATAATGAATTTATTTGGGAAATGAAATTAGTTATTAACCCAAGAATGTGGCCAAACTTAGTAAAGCAACTGATTCAATTAGTTTAAAAAAAATAGTGATATCATTATTTAAGATACTAGGATATTGGTGTCTTATTTATTTATTTTTGGTATGGCTATCGCTACCTAAGTGCAGCTTTTATAATAGGTAAAAAATATATATATATATCATTAATTCCAATGGCTTTAAGACCAGTTAAGAGACCATTATTTTCAGGGCTGTGTCCTTTATGTAAAAAAAAAAAAAATGCTTATTAATACTTGGACTCATTGTATGTCCTATTAAACGGATCCAGTCTTTCCCACCTCAGTTCAGCTTATAGGTGAAACACCACTGAAGGGACATGCTCTTGTCATGCTCTATGAACATCAGTTGTGGATAAAACTGTAAACTGCAAACCAGTTCAGCATTCTTGGGAACCCCATGAACAGTATGAAAAGGTAAAAAGATATGAAACTGAAAGATGAACCCCCAAGATCAGTGACTGTCCAATATGTTACAGCAGAAAGGCAGAGAAATAGATCCAGAAGGAATGAAAAGGCTGAGCCAAAGCAGGAATGACACCCGATTGTGAATGTATCTGGTAGTGAAAGTAAAGTCTGATGCTATAGAGAACAATACTGCATAGGAACCGGGAATGTGAGGACCATGAATCAAGGTAAATTGGAAGTGGTCAAACAGGAGATAGCAAGAGTGAACACTGACATTTTAAGAATCATTGAACTAAAATGTACAGGAAGGGGAAACTCTAATTCAGAGGACCATTACATATACTACTGTGGGCAAGAATTCCTTAGAAGAAATGGAGAAGGCCAAATAGTCAACAGAAGAGTCCAAAATGCAGTACTTGGGTGTAGTCTCAAAAATGACAATGATTTTTGTTTATTTCCAAGGCAAGCCATTCAATACCACAGTAATCCAAGTCCATGCTCCAATCACTAATGCTGAAGAAAATGAATTTGAACAGTTCTATGAAGTATTCCTGCCTGGAAAATCCCATGGATGGAAGAACCTGGTAGGCTACAGTTCACGGGGTCGCAAAGAGTTGGACACAACTGAGTGACTTCACTTTCTTCTTTCTTTCATGAAGACCTAAAGACCTTTTAGAAATAACATCAAAAAAAGATGTCCTTTACGTCATAGGGGACTGGAATGCAAAAGTAGGGAGTCAAGAGACACCTACAGAAATAGGTGAGTTTGGCCTTGTAGTAAAAAATGAGGCAAAGACTAACAGAGTTTTAACAAGAGAGTGCCTTGATCATAGCAAACACCCTCTTCCAACAACACAAAAGATGACTTTGTAAAAGGACATCACTAGATGGTCAATACCGACATCAGATTGATTATATTCTTTGCAGCCAAAGATGGAGAAGCTCTATACAATCAGTGAAAACAGACCAGGAGCTGACTGTGGCTCAGACCATGAACTCTTTATTGCAAAATTCAAACTTAAATTGAAGCAAGTAGGGAAAACCACTAGGCAATTCAGGTACAACCTAAATCAAATCCCTTATGATTATACAGTGGAAGTGACAAATAGATTCAAGGGATTAGATCTGATTGAGTATCTGAAGAATGATGGATGGAGGCTCGTAATATTGTACAGGAGGTGGCCATCAAAGCCATTCCCAAGAAAAAGAAATGCAACAGGGAAAATGCTTGTCTGAGGAAGCCTAACAAATAGCTGAGAAAAAAAGAAAAGCAACAAGCAAAGAAGAGAAAGAAAGATAAACCCAACTGAATGAGCAGTTTCAAAGAATAGCAAGGAGAGATAAAAAAGCCTTCTTAAGTGAACAATGCAAAGAAATAGAGGAGAAAAATAGAATGGGAAAGACTAGAGATCTCTTCAAGAAAATTAGAGACAAGAAGACAACATTTCATGCCAAGATTGGCACAGTAAAGTACAGAAACAGTAAGGACCTAACAAAAGCAGAATATATTAAGAAGAGGTGGTAAGAATATACAGAACTGTACAAAAAAGGTCTTAATGACCTGGATAACCAGGATGGTGTGGTCACTCACCTAGAGCCAAACATCCTGGAATGTGAAGTCAGGTGGGCCTTTGGAAGCATCACTAAGAACAAAGCTAGTGGAGGTGATGGAATTCCAGCTGAGCTATTTCAAATCCTGAAAGATGATGCTGTGAAAGTGCTACACTCAATGTACCAGCAAATTTGGAAAACTCAGGCTAGCACAGGACTTGAAAAGGTCAATTTTCATTTCAAACTCAAAGAAGGGCAATGCCAAAAAATGTTCAACTGCTACTGCTAAGTCACTTCAGTCGTGTCCGACTCTGTGCGACCCTGTCCCTGGGATTCTCCAGGCAAGAACACTGGAGTGGGTTGCCATTTCCTTCTCCAATGCATAAAAGTGAAAAGTGAAAGTGAAGTCGCTCAGTCATGTCCAACTCTTCGCGACCCCAAGAACTGCAGCCTACCAGGCTCCTCCGTCTATGGGATTTTCCAGGCAAGAGTACTGGAGTGGGGTGCCATTGCCTTCTCCAAAAAATGTTCAAACTACCCCACAATTGCACGCATTTCACATGCTTGCAAGGTAATGCTCACAATCCTTCAATCTATGCTTCAACAGTGCATGAACATAGAACTTCCAGTTGTACAAGTTGGATTTAAAAAAGGCAGAGGAACCAGACATGAAATTGCTAACATCTGCTGACTCCTTGAAAAAGCAAAGGAATTCCAGAAAAAAACATTTATTTCTACTTCAGTTACTATGCTAAAGCCTCTGACTCTGTGGATCACAACAAACTGTGGAAAATTCTTAAAAAGATGGGAATACCAGACCACCTTACCTGCCTCCTAAGAAACTTGTATGCATGTCAAGAAGCAGGAGTTAGAATCAGACATGGAACAATGGACTGGTTCCAAATTGGGAAAGGAGTGCATCACAGCTGTATATTGTCACCCTGCTTTTTTAGCTTATATGCAGTGTACATCATGTGAAATGTGGGGCTGTATGAAGCTCAAGCTAGAATGAAAATGAGCAGGAGAAATGTCAATAACCTCAGATATGCAGATGACATCACCCTAATGGCAGAAAGTGAAGATGAATGAAAGAACCTCTTGATGAAAGTGAAAGAAGAGAGTGAAAAAGCTGGCTTAAAATTCAACATTCAAGAAACTAAGATCATGGCATTCAGAACCATCACTTCATGGCAAATACTAGGGAAAAAATTGGAATTAGTGACAGATTTTCTTCTTGGGCTCCAAAAGCACTGTGGATAGTGACTGCAGCCATGAAATTAAAAGATGCTTGCTCTGTGGGAAAAAGTATGACAAACTTAGACAGTGTATTAAAAAGCAGATACATCACTTTGTCAGCCAAGGTCCATATTGTTAAAACTGTGATTCTTCCAACAGTCAAGTATGGATGTGAGAGTTGGACCATAAAAAAGGCTGAGTACCCCAGAATTGAAGCTTTTGAATTACGTTGATGGAGAAGACCCTTGAGAGTCCCTTAAACAGCGAGGAGATCAAACCAGTCAATCCAAAAAGAAATTGACCCTTAATAATCACTGGAAGTAATGATGATGAAGCTGAAGCTCCAATACTTCAGCTACCTGATTTTAAGAGCTGACTCACTGGAAAAGATCCTGATGCTGGGAAAGAATGAGGGCAGGAGGAGAAGGGGGAGACAGAGGATGAGATGCTTGGATGACACCATCGACTCAATGGACATGAATCTGAGCAAATCCGGGGAGGTAGTGGACAGGGAAGCCTGGCATGCTACAGCCCATGAGTTGTAAAGAGTAAGACACAATTGAGTGACTGAACAACAACAACTCTACATTAATTTGTTTTTTTATAACAGTTACCATTAAACATTACATAACATTTATTTGCCACTCTTGAACTTAATTGTTTCAGGCTTACTGATTAAGGTATACATGCAAAATTCCTTAACAAAATTATTTATTGGTATTTTCCACAGAGAATTAACTATTAATGTTAGGGAAGTAAAATTACTGGCCAATTGAGAATCACTGTTATTATTAACACAGAGAGAGACATTGCTTAGTGGATATCTAAATATGTAAGAAGAACATATTTGCAGGTAGCAGAAATTTCAACAGATTTTATCCAACAGGTTTTACTTATGTTAGATGGCAAGAAGATAATAGTAGACCTTTGTCAGCACTATTCCAGAAAGTCAGGCAAGTGAAGACTCCATGGACTGTGACTGTGGGTCTCTTGGCTTCTCCCTTATGGTCATAGCATCTCTAAATGTTATGTATTTACTTCACTTTTAACACAGAGAGAAGGGTCTCAGCAAGAGTGGAAGAACTCTGTGTGACATCCTGTATGCTTTTCAGAAAGTAAAAGATTTCTCAAAAGCTCCTAATAGATATCTACTTTATATATTATTGGCAAAACCTGGATTAAAGTCAGATTCCTTTTGTTAAGGTCTGAACTTTCTGAGACCAAAGGGACTCTTCAGAACACCTCAATAAAATCTCAGTCCTAATTGCATCAAAGAAAGAGAACAACCACTCTGGGGCTGGACATAAGGAGTGACCATCTCAATTTTATTGTGTGTGTGTATGTGTGTGTGTGTGTGTGTTTATTAACCATGTTAGGAATTTTGAAGTTTTATTAGATTAATGAGCTAATTCTTTCAACTTGGATGGTTAATGCATAAAATTACAGCATCTACTGTTTGCTTCTTGATATCACAGGTTATAAATTATACCCAGTGAGATAAAAAGTGTAGGAATCCAGGGAAATGGCAAGAATATCCTAAATTTTAGGAATGAAGTGTCAACGTAATTATAGGTGGATTATAGAAGCAATAGTATTTTCAGTCCATGGCACCATAGAATCTATTTTACTAGATGGTCACATTAGGGAATTGCCTATTTTTCATTATTGTTGTATGCTTTGAAGGAATTTTTGTTACTATCATTATTTTAATGCAATGAACAATTGGTTTTACAAGAACATTTTGTTTGGCATCAAAAATGCCATGTGATGCCCTATGCTGCTACATTCCAAATAGAGGTAACTCTAATAAAGTATTCATATTTTCATACTGGGATGAGAAAATAAAAAAAAATGAACTCTGTAAATAAATTGTCTTACTGCCCTTTCCCTTCTAATTCTACAAACTTAGATGAAGTCAACAATTAGATGCTGTACAGATGCTTCAGAGATTCTTGTAATTACAACAATATACTTTCCCAAATGATATTTTTTCATAAAGTCTAATGATAATTTCAGGTCTGTGAAGGAGGAAAAAGTAGTGTTCAAAAAATATGCAATGCTCATTTATAAAATGTTTTCTTTTAAAGTCAAACTCAAATGTGAAACAGAATACAATTACTACTTAGATCACACTGGTGAAGTGAATTTATTGATTTCTTTTATGCTGTTTCCTTTTATACCTCAATATAGTAACTACATTTTACTTACATTTTACTTTTAGTGTGATAATTAAGATGATGTAAGCGCTTAGCACAAGTTGGAATCAAGATCACCAGCAGAAATATCAATAACCTCAGATATGCAGATGACACCACCCTTATGGCAGAAAGTGAAGAACTAAAGAGCCTCTTGATGAAAGTGAAAAAGGAGAGTGAAAAAGCTTAAAGCTCAACATGCAGAAAACTGAGATCATGGCATCCAGTCCTTCCACTTCATGGCAAATAGATGGAGGAACAGTGGAAAAAGTGAGAGACTTTATTTTTGGGGGCTCCAAAATCACTGCAGATGGTGATTGCTGCCATGAAATTAAAAGACGCTTACTCCTTGGAAGGAAAGTTATGACCAACCTAGACAGCATATTAAAAAGCAGAGACATTACTTTGTCAACAAAGGTCCGTCTAGTCAAGACTATGGTTTTTCCAGTGGTCATGTATGGATGTGAGAGTTGGACTATAAAGAAAGCTGAATGCCAAAGAACTGATGCTTTTGAACTGTAGTGTTGGAGAAGACTCTTGAGAGTCCCTTGGACTGCAAGGAGATCCAACCAGTCCATCCTGAAGGAGATCAGTCCTGGGTGTTCATTGGAAGGACTGATGCTGAAGCTGAAACTCCAGTACTTTGGCCACCTCATGCAAAGAGCGGACTCACTGGAAAAGACCCTGAACCTGGGAAAGATTGAGGGCAGGAGGAGAAGGGGACGACAGGATGAGATGGCTGGATGGCATCACCGACTCAGTGGACATGGGTTTGGGTAGACTCAGGGAGTTTATGATGGACAGGGAGGCCTGGCGTGCTGCAGTTCATGGGGTCGCAAAGTCGAACACGACTGAGCGACTGAACTGAACTGAAGCACTTAGCACATGGTAATCACTAAGATATGTCTATCTCCTTTACCATAATTTTTCAATCTTAAGATAAAATGGATTTAGTTGTAGCATCTTTAGTTGTAGAAGTGAAGGGGTATCACTAACTATGCCCTCTGCTCAGATTACTTTCTTTTTTTATAGTTCCATCCTTGAAACTCATCTTTTTCAGTGCCATGTATATTATGAGGTGAAATCTTTTCCCCAAATCTATGCATCAACTTCTATCCAAATGACTTGGGATAGATGATTTGGAAAGCTACATGAATGTGAACATTGTATTTCAATGATATAGAATTTGAAGAGATTCTAGCCCTCTCTTTCCTATGAGATATATTTCAAAATCTGTACTTTTAATCTTGAATGCCAGCAAGCATTTTCTGGAGCAAATATCAGAGTTTTTGTTACTTACAACAATAATACATTGGTTCCTTTTTATCCTAGTTATCTCCCCATTTGGTGATACAAAGACACCAGACATCATCCTATATGGAGTTTCCCTGGTGGTTCAGATGATAAGGAATCTACCTGCAATGCCGGAGACTTGTGTTCACTCCCTGGGATGGGAAGGTCCCCTGGAGAAGGGAATGGCTACTCACTCCAGTATTCTTGCCTGGAGAATTCCACGGATAGAGAAACATCCATGGTGGACTACCAGTCCATAGAATCGCAGAGAGTTATCCTATATGCAGTTCTGTCTATAATATAGAAAAGGAGTTTGCATATGCATTGTCCCCTCCCTCCTGAGAAAGGGAGACCTAATCTTCTTAATATTATCACATTCTCCTGGGGTAGAAAACAGAAGAACCCTGCGTTCCTGTTCATCGGAATATAAATAAATGTCTCCATCAACAGAATTTACTAACCAGGGTTTTATCCCCTTTAAAATACAAAAAAATAGCTACTACCTAAGGTGAGGCAAAACTCTCAGGTCTCTCAAAATGTAATAATCCGGTAACATTTTAGACTTGTCGTTTCATAAGCCACATCTTGTCTCAGAAAGTTCTGGCCTTGCAGAAATATAAAATTCTCTATGTCCCCAACTCTACTTTTTCAAAATTGGACCAGCCTGTCACTTTTCTGCCACTGCCAAGAAAAGGCACGGACACACTAATAAGAGAGAAAATATGGAACTAACAGAGTTTGAGAAACTAATTAGCTAAAAGAGGGAATGAGTAGTTGACTTAAGACCAATTCTACAGGTATCAATTTGAACTAATGAAGAGATAGAAACTAAGGAATTACTACCACATGAGTAATAAAATGAAGAAAAATGTGAGAAAACTAAAAACCCAAGGCAATCTACACTTAGGATTTTATGGGATTTAATGGGATTTGTCATTAATACAGGAGAAACAAAAACATTTTTTGAAATAAGGAATGGAAAATGTTGTAAGGAAGTAAATGCCAATAGGTTAAATATTATAGCAAATTCAAATAAATTAATAGCAATGCATTTACTCAGTTGTTCAAGGCAGTTCTTAGAGATCTGCAGCAGAGAAATTGTTTTGGGTTCTTAGACAGATGGAATATTGGTATGATTCGAGGACTGAACGTTGCATTAAAGAGGAGACATGGCAAGAACATTTAGGAGAATGCCTCTGAAGGAAAAGTAAAGGACATCTTTGTAGCTAAAGGATGATATGGTGTGTGTCTGTGTGTGTGTAAAGAGAATGGATTTTTGTTTGTTAAAAACTGATGAAGCTTAGTTGATTTATAGGCAGAAGGAAGAGAAATAGCTAATAATTAAAAAGCAGATTAGTATGAAACTTGAGAAAAATGTCTACATATATTGCTTAAGTCAAAATATGGGCGGCTTTTTATTTTATAGTTTAGGGAAAATTAAAGACTCTTATGTTCCATAATATATCCTGAGCTTTGAAGTACATGAGGTGATGCTAATCTAACCCTCGATGAATTCAGTAATGGATATATTTCTTCAGTTATTGAGAAAGTGAACAGAGGCAATATCCTACTGCCTGCTCATGCAATTGTGACCAATTTACCAAAGTATTTATCTGTTGGATTCAGGCAGCTGTTGATTTTTGTTTTGTTGAGCTTTCAGCGAGGTAGACCACCTTAGTGAGCACTTGAATACCATCTGGTTTCATAATGTTGACAAGAACAACTGCTTCACTGTTGTAATTCCCGTACATCTAAGGAATCATAATATTATATAAAGGGAATGAATTAGGTTTTTTATACTGATTGACAGCTTAGAGTGCTATATTTAAAAGAAAATAGTTTATTTTGTTCATAATTCCACTCAAACACAACCAACAAAATATAATACTGTCTCATGGTGGCAGCTTTATGCTGGTTACAGAGTATGAAATTTTAAAGAATTGTACTCTGAGGATCTATAAGTAAGAATTTTCCTTTTATTTTAATTTTACAGAGAAGTACTATGATGTTTAAATGAAGTAAAGTATTATTTCTTGTTCAATATATTCTGCAAATATCAATAATTCATTTACTTTTATTCATGAAACTTTGTTCAGTACTTAATCCCATATTAATTAACATAATCATATCCAATTGAATATGCATAATACATTTTATACAATGTCTAGAATTATGATTTTAATATACTATGTCAGAATGTGCCATGACTTTTAAAAATGAAGTCAATAATAAAGTTTGGGGAAAATAAGAAAGCAAAAATAAAACAGGATATTTTATCTTAAATTTATGCAAAATAGCACCTAATAACAAAGAATTAAAAACTTGATATATATGTATCTGATTAATAATATTCTATCAGAGACTAACAATAAAATGCATTGTAGAAAAATATATTGCACATAGAAATGTAAGAGCCATTATTACATTCTATACTTCCATCTTAATCAAACTAGAAAAATATATAAAGATAAGCAAATTATTTTAATGGAAATGAGTTCTGGAGCCATTTGATTATAGAGGTTGCTTAGCAAGTAAAGCCCCATACAATGGTATAGAATGGCAATAGGCATTGGCACAAACTTTAATACAGAGAAATATGAGCTCACCATCAAATAGAAGCACATTTTAGAAATTCTGATCTTTAAGGGAAAATAAATTTTTGTGTAATAATTATATTATAAAATGGAGAACCAATATGTCTCTTCACACTGTAAAAGTCTGCCAGGATATGTGATTCCCAAACATATTTAACTGAGTATTCTTACCATCAATGTTATCAGCCTATCCTGAAGAAGCATCCCTTCTCCTTCAGGGACAGAAGAGAAAAACTTCAATTATCTCTTCCCTACACATTTCATTTTGTATTTTTTTTTCCTGTTCTATGAGCTTGTAGTACTCATCTTCATGGCCATACTAGAAATTAATCATATATGATTATTTAGGAATTTTTCTGTTTTATGTGTTAATTCTTTCTTTATTTCAGTTTCTCAGGGAAATGGTCATACTTGTATCACTCACTTTATAAAATACAGTAATGTATACCCATGAGTTTTTTATACAGAAACACGCATTATCTCATTTCTGTATTCAAAGAACATATTCTTAAGCTCAAATAGAGAAGAAACTTAGGTACCAACAATTTCATTAAACTCCCTATTCTGTGAGTAAAGCCCTTTAGGGAAAAAATTTATCAAGATATGTGTACATTCATGCAAAAACTTTCTTTTATTTTACTTTTATTTGTCTTACTCATTTTGTATACTTTTTAAAGTAGAAGAACATGGTGACTATTAAGTAGTGCCAAAATGTTACAAAAGTCCAGCAATTAAAGCATTATGATTTGAATGAGAACCAAAGCCCAGGAAATTATTTGGTTTCATGTTATTTCATATCATCTTATGTAGGAAAGGGAGCATGAAAAGAATAGCTGTTTGCCTCTAGAGTTTCTAGAAGAAATGTTTATGTTCATGGTAGATTAATAGAAGTTAAGAATATAACTTAAGAATAGAATATGGTAGACAGATGTGGGATTCTTCTCTTTAAGACACATTATGTTTCAAAATATTTTGGAAGACAACTATCTGGAGAAACAATGATGGGACAGACATCAACAAGTCCAAAACCTAACAAATTAAAATTTTAGCTTTAAAGGGACCAGAAGAGAGAATGAGACTGAAAACATCAGGGTGATAAGAAATGACTGGTGGTTAACAAAGTAAAATAAAAACAGAATACAAGTCACATTCATCTTGTGATTCTAATTTTAATGTACCGCTAGCTAGCATATTTATATGGTGATTCTAAATACTAAAGTAAAATTGACTAAGTTTTTGTATACTTTGACTTTTTTTTTACCAGTATTACGGAAGTTTTACTAAGTTGTTCATGGTATAGTACAAAACAATTTTATCATATGATTATAATTTCTATATGGATAATTACATATCTTCAGACATCAGCATTATAAAGAGGTTAGTAATATGGTTATTATCATGGGGCGTCAGTAACTTATAGGAAGTGAGGATCTCATTTGTTCTGAACAGACTTTGGGACTCTGTGGGCGAAGGCGAGGGTGGGATGTTCTGAGAGAATAGCACTGAAACAAGTATACTATCAAGGGTGAAACAGATCACCAGCCCAGGCTGGATGCATGAGACAAGTGCTCAGGGCTGGTGCACTGGGAAGACCCAGAGGGATGGGATGGGGAGGGAGGTGGGAGGGGGGATCGGGATGGGGAACACATGTAAATCCATGGCTGATTCATGTCAATGTATGGCAAAAACCACTATAATATTGTAATTAGCCTCCAACTAATAAAAATAAATGGAAAAAAAAAAACATAGTAAAGTTTTCGCTATAACTCTTTCACAAACTATGCTTCAAATACGACAAATAGTCATTAAGAGCCTACAATGTGCAAGACACTATTCTAAGAACTTTGAAGAACTTGGAGATAGCAAAGACATTGTTCCTGTTTATGGCAGTAAAATTGATACTTCACCTTGCTGCTACTGGGAATAAGTATGTAAAATGCAGTTCATAACTAATAAACACTTTACAATTTTAGATAAACCAAAAAAACATTCAACTAGTTCCGCATACTTTAATTTATTATGATTTCACTGACAAGAAAGATAACTACATGCATACATTTATGATATTTTTTGCTAACCTTTTGGAATACTTATTATAAATGATAATGCATCTGAAACTTTTAAATTATATTAGTAATTTTCTGCATTGACTTTAGTTTTTCTTATAATCCAATGACTGGATTTTCAACGTGAAAAGTCAGTGCAGGCAACAAGCTGTATTAGCACAGAGTATAAGACATTTTATACTATGTGTTATAGAGGAAAAAATATGGATATTTTAGAGATAGTATCATATTAGTAAGAATTATTTAAAAGTATTATAAAATAGAAGATAACTGATAGGATTTTCAGACTATCACAAAAAGCTACAAGTGCATCTTAAAATAGATATGTATACTGTCATAAAAAAGAACAAAATAATGACATTTTTAGTGACATGAATAGGCCTAGTGATTGTCATACTGAATGAAGTAAGTCAGAAAAAGACAAATATCATACAACATTGCTTACATGTGGAATCTAAAGAAATGGCACAAATGAACCTATTTACAAAACAGAAGTTGAGTCACGGATGTAGAAAAGAAACTCGTGGTTATTTGGAGGAAAGAGGGGGATAAATTGTGTGATGGACATTGACATATACGCACTGCTTCCCTGGTGGATCAAACAGTAAAGAATCTGCCCACAATGTAGGAGATCTGGGTTCAATCCCTGGGCTGGGAAGATCCCCTGGAGGAGGAGATGGCAGCCCACTCTAGTACTCTTACCTGGAGAATTCCATGGGAGAGGAACCTGGCAAGTTACAGTCCATGGGGTCACAAAGAATTGGACATATATGTGTCACTAACACACACACACAGAGCTAATAAGAACCTACTGAATAGCACAGGGAACTCTTTCGAATACAGTGTGATGACCTATATGGGAATAGAATCTAAAAAAGAGTAGATATGTGTGTGTGTGTAATTGACCCTGCTGTATAGCTGAAACTAACACAACATTGTAAATCAACTATACTCCATGAAAATTAATTTTAAAAAGAAATGTATAATGATAAAGTGAAAGCCACTCAGTTGTGTCCAACTTTTTGCGGCCATGGGATTCTCCAGGTCAGAATACTGGGGTGGGTAGCCATTTCTTTCTCTAGGGGTCTTTCCAACCCAGGGATCAAGCCCAGGTCTCCCACATTGCCAGAGGATTCTTTGCCAGCTGAGCCACCAGGAAAGCCCAAGAGTACTGGAGTGGGTAGCCTAGCCCTTCTTCCCAACTCAGGAATATAGAAGTGGCCTCTCCTGCACTGCAGGCGGATTCTTTGCCAGCTGAGCTACTAGGGAAGCCCACGTATAATGATACCCACTCTCTAAATTATCCTTCTGATTTTTTATAATATGATTATATAAGGAAAGAAAAAACATAGCTATTTAAGCTCCAACACCCATTTGCCATGCACATATGCAAACATACATACATATGTGCAAGTATACACAAATGCATACACACACTAGTATGAAACTGAGTGAAACTCATTTACAGCAAAACCACGATACTCCACACCAAATGAAAGATTTTTCAACTCCATAGGAGAATAAAACATAAGCAGAATTCCCTACAGGCTTTATTAGCTGAATTCATGTCTGGGTTTACTCCTTTGCTGTTTTCTCTCTTCACGGAGCTGCTTAGATGAGGTGTTTCATTTACATAATCAAGGATTCCTATGGCTCAGTTCTTCACTCAGAACAGCTCTGTGGGGATGCGATAGTAGTACAGTGCATATGAACAGGGAAGTAAATAACAGAAAAACAAGTCTAAACCTTTCTAAACCCTGCCTTTAACACTAGTTGGAAGAGCACATCACACATAACACACATTCACACAGCCAGCACCCTTTCCCTTTCACGCCATGAGCAGATTTTGCTGTAACTTCCTAGTTAGCACGTATGACCTAATGGAAGAATCTGGTTCTGAAGTCACTGGTTTCATACCCTGGCCCCATCATCTGCTAACTGGGTGATCATAAAGAATTTAAATTCTCAAGCATTAAACATTTTTCATTTAACCCTCAAAGAAATTCAGGTTTGGTATTACCTGTCTCTATTTTACATTTGAGAAAATTAAATTTCAAATTAGTAATACAAACTGGCTGTGGGTCCACATCAAACAACTGACACGTCTAGTGGTGAGACTTCCCTTATCCATATCCCTTAGTTCATATAACATCAACAAAAACACCAAGTTTTTTCATAAAATCAATTTTGTAATAACATATTTTTTCACACACGGTGAAGGAAGGCTTGGAGCTTTACAAAGCTTCATTAAGTTTTTAGTGTGAGAAAATATTGATAAATCATGACCAATAATTTTTAGCAACTCTGTAGCCTGCATTCTCTTTATTAGCTCACAGGGGAAAGTGTCTCCTTATGAATGACATCAGTGCCTCCATGTAAGAATACTATTTTAGTTAATAGTGATCCTGTGCATGAGTGTGAGGCTACCTTACAGTAGCCTAAGTAAGATATAGGAAAGAACCAAATTACTTCTCTTTACTCTTTCTTCTGCCCACAGACAGAACCATGTTGGGCATGGCTACCTGACCTGCATGGAACATAAGAACAGGAAAAAGGGAAAGGGGGAAAAAACCACAATGAGTGAGACAGGATTAAGTGGAACCAACAACCAGGTACCTGACCCTGTCCATTCTTCTACCTGTGAGTATCAACATCGTAAAACTCAACTGGGTCACATGGCTGGTACTTTGGTTAAGAAAGTGCAATGGGATAACCTAAACTTTGGTTTTGGTTTTACTGAAAGATTAGAGAACCTCACAGTATTAAAGAAAATATATTCTATTTGGTTGGAGTTTCCATGTGAAGGCTCTGAACAAGAGGAACACTAACCTTCAGCATTTCACTTTTCTAGCATGAAAAGACACTTGCCCAGAAAAAGTTTGTCACATTGTTGACGTCGTGCCAGGGAATTCGAGATTGATCACACATTCTGCCTGTATCTTAACCAGTGGCAACACTATGAAAACCCCAGAATGTGTCTATTCTACTGTGAGTCTTAAGCTTTATTCTATTAACATTTAATGAAATCGATGAATCAGAAATTCTTAAAATTATTGTCACAAAGAAAACACTGTGAAACTAAGTCTATTATGGATCCATGCATTATTCTTGGCATAAAAAATTGTAATTTTGTTTTTGTATATCCCTGACATCTAAATATTTAATAGATACACAGGAGGCCAGTTTATCTTTAAGCCATCAGGGTCTCAAAAGGTACTATTTTTTCATAAGGCTTTTTCAAATTTTCAAAACAATTTTCTAATAGGACATTTTTGTCAAGATGTAATCTGAAAAAGTTGATGTTAGAGTAAACATTATTTCTAAAACAACCAGAGTGAAAAGTAATCCACCCTTGATATTAAAAATAGATTATTAAATGTAAGTCTAAGAATACAATTAGATAGAAACTTGAGAAAATACACCAAAAATAGAGTTCCCCCATTTATCTTGTGGAGAACTGCTTATTTGACATGGAGATTAATTTATACAGCCTCCCAGCTGGGCTTGCCTTGATAGTGCATTTCTTAAGATTAAGCAATAATGTTTCAGTTGTGATATCTTATTTTTTGTGGTTTCTTCACCTATACATAAGGATCAGTTCAGGTCAGTTCAGTCACTCAGTCGTGTCCAACTCTTTGCAACCTTATGAACCACAGGACGCCAGGCCTCCCCGTACATCACCAACTCCTGGACTCCACCCAAACCCATGTCCATCGAGTCGGTGATGCCATCCAACCATCTCATTCTCTGTCGTCCCCTTCTCCTCCTGCCTTCAATCTTTCCCAGCATCAGGGTCTTTTTCAATGAGTCAGCTCTTCACATCACGTGGCCCAAGTATTGCAGCTTAAACATCAGTCCTTCCAATGAACACCCAAGACTGATCTCCTTCAGGATGGACTGGTTGGATCTCCTTGCAGTCCAAGGGACTCACAAGAGTCTTCTCCAACACCACAGTTCAAAAGCACTGATTCTTCGGCACTCAGCTTTCTTTACAGTCCAACTCTCACATCCATACATGACCACTGGAAAAACCATAACCATGACTAAACAGACCTTTGTTGGCAAAGTAATGTCTCTGCTTTTTAATATGCAGTCCAGGTTGGTCATAATCTTCCTTCCAAGGAGTAAGCATCTTTTAATTTCATGCCTGCAGTCACCATCTACAGTGATTTTGCAGCCTAGAAAAATAAAGTCAGCCACTGTTTCCCCATCTATCTGCCATGAAGTGATAGGACTGGATGCCATGATCTTCATTTTCTGAATGCTGAGCTTTAAGCCAACTTTTTCATTCTCCTCTTTCCCTTTTATCAAGAGGCTCTTTAGTTCTTCTTCACTTTCGGGTAAAACGGTGGTGTCATCTGCATATCTGAGGTTATTGACATTTCTCCCGGCAATCTTGATTACAGCTTGTGCTTCCTCCAGCCCAGTGTTTCTCATGATGTACTCTGTGTAGAAGTTAAATAAGCAGGGTGACAATATACAGCCTTGACATACTCCTTTTCCTATTTGGAACCAGTCTACTCTTCCATGTCCAGTTCTAACTGTTGCTTCCTGACCTGCATACAGGTTTCTCAAGAGGCAGGTCAGGTGGTCTGATATTCCCATCTCTTTCAGAATGTTCCACAGTTTATTGTGATCCACACAGTCAAAGGCTTTGGCATAGTCAATAAAGCAGAAATAGATGTTTTTCTGGAACTCTCTTGCTTTTTCCATGATCCAGCGGATGTTAGCAATTTGATCTCTGGTTCCTCTGCGTTTTCTAAATTCAGCTTGAACATCTGGAAGTTCATGGTTCACGTATTGCTGAAGCCTGGCTTGGAGAATTTTGAGCATTACTTTACTAGCGTGTGAGATGAGTGCAATTGTGAGGTAGTTCGAGCATTCTTTGGGATTGCCTTTCTTAGGGGCTGGAATGAAAACTGACCTTTTCCAGTCCTGACACTGTGAAAGTGCTGCACTCAATATGCCAGCAAATTTGGAAAACTCAGGTTAGGTTGTGGCCACTGCTGAGTTTTCCAAATTTGCTGGCATATTGAGTGCAGCACTTTCACAGCGTCATCTTTCAGGATTTGAAATAGCTCAACTGGAATTCCATCACCTCCCCTAGCTTTGTTCATAGTGATGCTTCTAAGGCCCACTTGACTTCACATTCCAGGATGTCTGGCTCTAGGTGAATGATCACACCATGGTGATTCTGGGTCATGAAGATCTTTTTTGTATAGTTCTTCTGTGTATTCTTGCCACCTCTTCTTAATATCTTCTGCTTCAGTTAGGTCCCTATCATTTCTGTTCCTTAATGAGCCCATCTTTGCATGAAATATTAGGGGAATCATACCATTTTTCTTGATGAGGGAGGGTTCTCTGGGTTGAATAAAATACTATATGAGAAACTAAAATGCACTGAATGCACATCAGGTGTATAATTTAGTCTAATATTTCCACCCTTGCATTTGTTTGAACAGTCAGAAGTAAGAGACAAAAAAGTTACTCAGTGTTCATATTTCTTCCTCTCTATTTCGCTAACATTTATAACATCCAACAAACTAATCTAATAATAATTTCCTCCTTATTTTATGACATTTGTGGAATGACATTGGCTAAGTCAGTACTAGAAATTTTTTTAAAGATCTGGGTAGTCTTCATTTTTGGAAAAGTTTATGCTCACATTGTCTGCAAGGTGTTACAACTACAGAGAGAAATACCTTCTCATTTCAGACAGTTATTTGCATGCAGCACTCAAATTATGAATTGTCGCTTGTTACTGTTTAGTCACTAAGTTGTGTCCGACTCTTGGGACCCCATAGATTGTAGCCCACCAGGTTCTTCTCCCCATGGGATTTCCCAGGCAAGAATACTGGAGTGGGTTGCCATTTCCTTCTCCAGGGGATCTTCCTAATTCAAGGATTGAACCCACGTCTCCTGCATTGCAGACAGATTCTTCACCACTGAGCCACCATGGAAGTCACTCAAATTACAAATACCTAACTGAAACTTTATTTTATCAAGAATCTGGGGATTTCCTTCTGACAACTGCCAAGGGGTTTGACTTTAATCATTCACAATGATTTCAGATAAAAAAGAGGGTGGGAAGAAATGAGGAAACTTGTCACTAGAGCTGCAATAAGGTTTTTAGTTCAACTTACAAAGAATAACCCCATTGCAGCCTATTCAGTCCTGCACACAAGATTCACTTTTCTTTTTATAATTTATCATCCATGTCACAGTTCACTAAGAGAAGCTGATTCAATAATTGTGATAAAGGAATTATTATGTTATTTCATAACACTGGGAGAAGATGAGGGAATAAAGCTTCACTAGGGAAATTCGACCTGAAGTTTTCTTGAAGCGTTGAAACAGAGGAGCAGGACCCAAGCACAAGTGTTAACTTTTACCCGGCCCTTCATCTTGTTTTATTTTGTTTTCTAATAGCATCTCCTCAGGCAAGTGTTTCTTAATAATACTATATAACATCAGTGCCCTCACAGCCATTATCTTTTATCATATTCAGCTGAATTTTTAATTAAAGGCATTATATCCATCTAAAATTATGTTACATATATAATATATGGTGTTGTTAAACTCCACACTAATTAAGATCTTTATAGGACAGAATCCATTACATTTATTACTCTGCTATATATCTGATGCCTAGGGCTGTACCTGTAACTATTAGTACATAATCACTGAATATCAAGTGAATAGAAAAAATACACCCCCCCACACACACACATATATATACATATATATATATATGCTTTCCCCCCCAGGAACTCAGATTCGAAGTTTGTACATATACAATTTTTTTCTAATAAAATCAAGCTCATAAGTTACATCTGGTTTTCAAGGAACCAAAGAACAGATCTTTTCCAATAATAATTTTTTTCTTTCATTTTAGTAACCGTATTTCTGAGTTTTGGCAATATGGAAAACTGGTTATCTTAAAAAAAATTCTATATACCAAAAGGAAAACTAAATGGGATAACAGAATATCTTTCAAAACTCTGTATACATTCATGGGTTAGAGCACAACAAAGGACAGGAAAACCTTTCATTCCAAAGTGAAGTGGATGCTGAAAACCAGATTTGGGCTAAAACTGAAATTTGTCAAATGAGATGATTCAGAGGACTGATTTGTATTCGTATTGACTGATTCGTATTTTCAGGAATAGAGAAAAGGTTTTGGTTTTATGAAAGTTTGGGAGAGGAGCTAAGAAAGCCATAGCAGAATGAGGTATTTGAGATATTACACTTTACATGAGCAAATGGATAGTAAAAATTTTCTGACTGAAAAAGTCACATTTTTTTTTCTTTAAACATCTTTATGTAGGTAAATTTGACCTACAGTAAACTGCACATTTTATTATATAAAAATTATAGCACAATACACTGACAAGAAAATAGCAAGTAAAGATATAGTTCCTTATCACTAAAATCAGTAATTTGTCTCTGCTACTTGCAGTTAACAAGACTTTTAAAATCACACATTAATATACAATATCCTGCCCTCTAACATTGTCCTTTGCCAATGACTATCCCTGATTAACAAGTTATTATGAAAAATAAGATAATTTTGTAGAAAAATTTGATGATAAACATAATCCACTGTGTTCCAAGGTGAAAACATTAAACTTATAATTACCAATATATAAACTATATTAAAGAAAATAAACAGTGTTTAAAATGTACACAGAATACATTCAATATTCACCTTACACTGACCCATAAAAGTGCTTCACATTACCAATGTATTGTACAGACCACATTATCTAACCATAATTCAATTAAGTTCAAAGTCAACAATAAATTATAAAGGGAAAACATTTAGCATGTTTAGAAAGGCATTTTCCTGCTAGTCTAAGAACTGGAAGTGAAAGTGAAAGTGTTAGTTGCTGTCCACCACGCTCCTCTGTCCGTGGAATTCTCCAGGCAAGAATACTGGAGTGGGTAGCCATTTCCTTTTCCAGGGGATCTTCCCAACCCAGGGATCAAACCTGGGTCTCCTGCATTGCAGGTAGATTATTTTACTGTCTGAACCATCAGAGTAGCCTTAACTCTGACTAAAATATCATTTATGTGCAAAATTAAATTATAATTTTTAAGCAAATGTAAAAAAAATAAAACTTTTGTATACTTAAAGGATATAGTTATGAAAATATTTTAAAGTAAGAAAACCAAGTTTACTCATGATTGTTACTTAAAGAATGTCTGATACAGTGATAAATTCTGGTGTTGGAGAAACACAAACATATTCATTAATGGAGAAGCACTTCTTCACCATCTCATCTTGTATATTATGATATTCTAGATCCAGTTGATTAACTAAGTCTTAAGTACTACTTGGTTATTTACTATTTAGTTTGAGAAAACTATTGAATTCTCCCTGTGTAACGAACACTATGCCATGCACTGATGAACTAAAATGAAAAAAAGCTATGCCTTTCAAGAAGCATACTGCCTTACTACAGCATGGGTGAGCTAATATAATAACAATAAATTTTAGTAACAACTCTGATGGATGGAAACCAGTGTACTGTGGTATTGTATTGAATGGGTACCAAATAAATATGCTGTAAATTGTTTGTTAGCATCATTTAAATGAATCATGGTAGGAAATAGAATGTGAGTAACAACTTACATACATAAAATATGTTCTAAATATATTCTCTCTCTCTACCTCTCTCTTTTTTTCCCCTACAGATAACTTACTAAGAAGAAAGAGGAAACTAAAGCCCTGGAACAGAGATTTCTTTCATTGTTCCTTCTCTCACCAGTCTTTTTTTGTTTGTTGTGTTTTTGTTTATTTTTTCTATGATTCCTCTTAAAGTCCCTTTGAAGGGTATGTAGACATCTATTCTGCCCAAAATATAATGACATGATTTGTGTCACTTCTGTAAGTTGGACTGGAGGATATAGGTTAAATGAATGAAGCTTTCAGTTTTTTGTTTTCTTTTGGTTTTGTTTCTGAGGATGAAGTGACTGTAGGACATCAAGGTAACTGCTTTGGACTCATTGTACCTACTGATGAAATTTCACCAATGTAATATTGTTAACTGTCTCATAGCACATTAAGGTTTATTTTTTATTAATGTTTTTCTAAAATTTTTTTAACACAAATATTTTTAGGTCAGAGAGTGTAATGGATATTATTTCTTTAATTATAGATAGCACTCTTTCTTAGACCCAGGAAATACCTTGGATATCAAAAACATCTTCAGTACAAAGTTCAACATTTCTGTCTGCTCCTTCCTGTACATTTTTAAAGTTGATTTCTGTGTTCCAAGAATAAAATAAAAATATGTCAAGACAACAATATACTGACAAGGAACCTGAAATAAAATTCATGTTACTTCACTGACTGAGCTAATACTTGTAAGACTCACTCATACCTATGTAACAAAAATATGTTATATATATTTTTGCTTTCAAATTATATTTGTAACTTGAAAGGTAAGCTGTACAACCAAAAAGAAAAAGAAAAAGCTGACCTAAAATTTAACATTCAGAAAACAAAGATCATGGCATCCGGTCCCATCACTTCGTGGCAAATACATGGGAAAACAATGGAAACAGTGACAGACTTTATTTCCTTGGACTCCAAAATCACTGCAGATGGTGACTGCAGACATGAAATTAAAAGACACTTGCTCCTTGGAAAAAAAGCTATGATCAACTAGAAAGCATATTAAAAAGCAGAGACATAATTTTGCCAACAAAGGTCTGTACAGTCAAAGCTATGGTTTTTCCAGTGGTCATGTACAGATGTGAGAGTTGGATCATAAAGGAAACTGAGCGCCAAAGAATTGATGCTTTTGAACAATGGTGTTAGAGAAGACTCTTGAGAGTGCCTTGGGTGCCTTGGACTGCCAGGAGATCCAACCAGACCATCCTAAAGGAAATCAGTCCTGAATATTCACTGGAAGGACTGATGCTGAAACTGAAGCTCCAATACTTTGGCCAACTGATGTGAAGAAATGACTCATTGAAAAGGCCCCTGATGCTGGGAAAGATTGAAGGCAGGAGGAGAAGGGGGCAACAGAGGATGAGATGGTCAGATGGCATCACTGACTCAATGGACATGAGTTTGAGCAAGCTCCTGGAGCTGTGATGGCCGGGGAAGCCTGGTGTGCTGCAGTCCATGTGATCGCAGAGAATCAGACACCACTGGGCAACTGGACTGACTGAAGCTGGACGGCCAAATATTAACATGAATATTTGTGATCACTTTTTCCTTAATGTTTTCAGGAAAAACAAATAATTTTAAATATATCTGAAAAACTGAAAAGAATACTTCATAAGGAATATTATATATGTATATGTACATATATATATATATATATATCATGTCAGACATAATGAGGAACTTAAGCAGAATCTTATTGCAAGGATATCATAAATTAATAGAGAAATTCAGCCTAGGCTTGTTTAAATTTTAAGTTACTATTCAACAAATATATTGTATAACTGAGATGTTTCCATAAAGTCTTATTTAAAGGGCACAAAAATAAGCATGGATCTCTGAAAGAATCCAACTCTTCATTTAGTTTCATTAGCAATTTCCAACTCCATTACATTAATTCATAACTATGATGATAGGTTTATTGCCTAAATTCAGCTTCATTTTATCCTACAACGACAAGGATTTAGAGATATAGTGTTGTAATATCAGCAAGGGAGAAAATATAGCATAATGATCTATATCAAATATGAGATCTAGGCTTCTGATTTATATTTATCTAAGTATAAAGTACATCTGGTGAGAAGCATTGGGGGATCTATAAATTGGGACACTGGGGAAACAAGTAGAGATTGACCAATTAAGGGCAGACCAGAAGACTCATGAGATAACAAAGGGTAAAATAAAAAAGAAATAGACAATGAATGAGCCAAGGAAGCAAGGACTTCATGACCGAATACTCTAGAGAGAAATATGGTGCATAGAAGTGAAATATCCATTGCTTCCCTCTTTTATGTGCAATCATTTCTGCATCTATAATCTTTTTAGAAACGGTGGGTGAGAAACCTACAAGAAAATGTAGTGCAGTTTTTGAAAGTCTTGCATTGCTGGAGAGAAAGAATTGGAACAGAGGAGCCTCTGAAAAAGAAAGGCAGTGGTAAATACAATAAACTGTCTATTGGGGCTCTTAGAAGATCACATGGCATCAGTGGAGGTCGATCAGAAAAACACTGGTCTTCAAAAAAATGAAATCCACGGATCTCTGATTAAAGAAGGATATCTAACTCATATTATACATGCTTGTTTGAGCATAAGGTCAGTCTTAACTCAGGAGAGGTATCATTTAGAGCTCCTACAGTTTTTTTTTTTTTTTTTTTTGCTCCTACAGTTTTTAATGGGAAATACCTGGTATTCCATGAAAAATTTCTAGGGATCAGTCTTTACCAATTAGGCAATGTAACCAGAAGCATACAAGACCCAGATCTGGGTTATTGTATATGGACTTTACAATAGCTATGGCAAATATTTTTAAGAAAATGGGAGAGAATTTCACCAGAGATCAGGGAGTCATCAATAAAAATAATAAAAATGTAAAATTTTAAAAAACCTAAAAATTTTTAAAAAATTAATTGAAATAAATTAACAAAATATGTTACAGAGCTAAGAGAATATTAGCTGAAAAATAAGATCAGTACACTAAAGCGAAAAAGGATAAAAGAAAGAAAAAGCCCTTAAAAATTATAAAACGTAGAGCAGAGGTCTAATATCCATTCACTGGAGTCCCAAAAGAAGAGATAAAGAGAAAGGGACAGAAAGGATTTGAAGAAATAACTGAACATTTTTCAAAACTCGTATCTTATCAGAAATGCAAAAAAATCACCCACCACAAGTAAGATAAATATGAAGAATATCTCACTTAGACATTGTAATTATAACTACTGAAATCCAAAACTGGGATAAAATACTGAAAAAACTAGGTAAAAAGATTTTATTACCTACAAAGAAGTAATAATAAGACTAGCATTTAACTCTTTAACAGTAACCATGGGATCAAAATACAGTGAATAACACCTATTAAAGTGACTGAAACATATAACTGTCCACTTAGAATATTATATTATTGAACACATTGAAAATTTATTAAACGTAGGAAGATTGAAGAGCATCAAAATGGTAATTAAAGAGACAACTAAAAAAACTCATAAGATAATATCATGAACTGTGCATGCGTGCTAAGTCGCTTCAGTCATGTCTGACTCTTTGCGACCATGTTATGAACTACTTTATATCAGTTATATTTGAAAATCTAAAATAAGTGAGAAAATAATAAAATGTAACTTAACAAAAATGTCACCAAAGAAACAAAAATTTGATTTACTTCTATAGTACAGAATTTAAGTTCTGACCACAATGGCTCAGTCTTCTCAGATTTTTATCTAAAAATTTGCATTACAGGGATATGCACAATTTTCTTTCTAGAACATCAAGTTAAAAAGAAAAATCTGTGTAGAAATATAAATCAAATTAAAATTGAAATACAAAACCAAACATAAATTCTAAAAGAGAGCACTTTGAAATAATTTAAGGAAAAATGATTCATTTTTTCCTCACTCAATGACAATATATTTTAATGGATTCAACAGTGAAATTAATAGATAACCATGGGTCCTCTTGCTTACCCAAAAACTTGCTCCCCAGTGAAATATAAAATAATTCAGTTATGATATAAACCTAAGCAACTTGTATATTTTGAATTGCTAAAATGCAAGCAATCCCCAAACTCAAAAAGATCTAGGTCTCTCTCTCTCTTTCTCTCTCCTCTCTCTCTCTCACACTCACACACACATACACACACTTATCTGCAGTGTAGATATTTTAAGTATATAGCTGGCAAATTACCTCTAAATCTTCCTCATCCACTGTTGTAAAATGAGTAGTCTGTTGCTGTAATTTTGATAAAATGCTTATATAGTACATAAAAATAATTATATATGAATAAATGTACAATTTTAATTTTACAGGGCTTCAAAACATTTTTTTTTCTACTCATTATCAAAGGTGGGTATGACTTTTTCAAAAGACTAAGAGATTAGAATCTAATGAACGTAGATAAAGGCCTGTTCCTCAGTTCGTCTGTTATATCCTCCTTAGCAAGTCATTTGGGGGAGTTTCCTGGCTGTGAAGTGGTTAGGATGCTGAATTTCCAGTGCCTGGGCCCCAGGGTTCCATCTCTGGTCAGGGAACTAAGATCCCAAAAGATGGACCGCTGGGCCGAAAAAATTGACAACAAAATCCCAAATAAGTCATTTTGCTCGTGAACTTTAATTTTCTCAATTAAAAACAACAATAATAAAATTTTAATGCCTACTTCAAAGGGTTATTGTCAAATTTAACTACTAATACTCAAGACGCTAAACTGATTTCCTGGTCTATATCACAGTTGGACAATAAAAAAAAGGCTGAGCACTGAAGAATTGATGCTTTTAAACTGTGGTGTTATAGAATACTCTTGAGAGTCCCTTGGAGTGCAAGGAGATCCAACCAGTCCATCCTAAAGGAGATCAACTCTGAATATTCACTGGAAAGGCTGATGATGAAGCTGAAGCTCCAATTGTCTGGCCACCTGATATAAAGAGCTGACTCATTGGAAAAGACACTAATGCTGGGAAAGATTAAGATAAAAGAAGAGGGTGGCAGAGGAGGAGATGGTTATATAACATTACCAACTCAATGGACATGAACTTGAGCAAACTCCGGGAAACAGTAGAAGACAGGGAAGCTTGGCGAGCTGCAGTCCATGGGGTCACAAAGAGTCGGACATGTCTTAGAGGCTGAATGGCAACATCACAGTGTAATAGCGAGTAGAACACTTTTTTTTTTTTCCAGGTAGAACACCTTAAGCTGTTGCTTGAATAACATCTTCCTCTTCAGCTAGGACTACTTACATTACTGTCTACATTAACTCTCTCCTTTGTCATGAAATCCTTTCTGGCTACTCAAAATCATGTCAATTTTTGTTTTCTTTTGTTGTTTCCCCCTAGGGCCTACTCAGAAAATGTGTTTGGCACTCAACTGCATGTTCCTCAATACAATGATCAGTGCACATTTTTTATTTTACCTATTAGTAGAATTTGGACTATATCTTATATTCATTGTAAACTCTATGCAATATGAAATATGCTAGGCCCTCACTGACAATAAATGCAGGCAAAACTAACAGAAAGAGTAAATTTTTAATAGTAGATAACTTACACAAAATAAATTCTGACATTAATTTACACTTAAAGTTACTCCATGTACTTTGTACTGATTAAGTTTTTCTGTGTACTAAATTACTAACAATGTTATACCATAAAATGATTTTCTAAAGCTTGTGTGGGATTAATTCTCTATGAGTCTCTAGCATTTTTTGCATGTCTTGTGAGCCAAGTCACTGACTGCCTCTTTCTACACTGTTTTTCCAATGATATTCTTATAATGAAACTTTTGAAGATCAAAAGTACAGTGTCTCCCCAGGGAGGTATGTTTACTGCTTGTTATTAAAAAAAAAAAAAAAAATCAGGTCTTCAAAGCTTAGGTTTCCTCTCTCACACAATCCTCCACATGCATTGTTGACATCCAGTTCTGTTCTTATCACTCTGTACTAGAGAAATAACTTGCCCTCCATTTCTATCCCCAAAGTATCTTGTGTTCTGCCAGCATTCACAAAATTGTGACAGACTACCTTTTTAATCTTATAAGTAGGGTGAAATATCCCAATTTTCACAGTCCTTGATACAGTCTATATTCAAAAAGCCACTTTTTGATGAGAAAAAACATCAAGTCAGAGAATTTTAAAATGGGATTAAACTTTGAGAGATCAGTTTTTCAACTCCCTCACATCCTAAGTGAAATACTTGAATTTTAGAAATTAACTGGGTTTCTCAGGTTCACTGTGTGTTAATTGACGGGCAGAAACGAAACTTTAGGTTTCATAATTCATATCAGTGATATTTTCTCCCCCAAATTACAGAATATTTAATACACATTTGATTAAAACAAACCTGAAGTGTAGCTTTTTTCTATCCACTTTTCCAAAATGAATTTATGAATCCTGTATTAACTTTGATTAACTGATGCTGCGCAACAAACACTCTTCAGTGTTTTAAAGCAATGTTTTGTTTTGCTTAAGACTTATGAGTGTAGTGGAACAGTTGTGGATTTGCTAGACTTTCCTGAGCTTGGGACTAGTTGGGTTGGCACAGCCTCATGAGTTTCAGCGAGATTCCACTGGACTAGTTCTGACCTCAGTTTGCTTACCCAGGTTAGCCTTTATATAGCTTCTCATTTCCATTTTATAATCCAGGCTGAAAGGCATTTTACCACGTGGAACATGCTGCTATAGAAAAGGGCTGAGCAAGAGTGCCTCAAAATAGCTGTTAAATACACTCATAGCTTCTGTTAGAACAATGGCAAAGGTCATATCTTTTCAAACCCCATTGTCCAGCACAGTGCACACAGCCAAGATCAAAGTTCAGAAGCCAACAATGAAATGAGAAATCACTGAAAGGGTGAGGAGGAAATAAATAACTGCAACAATAAGAAAAAATACCACATATACACCTAAGATTTCAACTATGAGTTTCTAATGCTTACTTCCAAAAATACACACACACACCTCTCTCTCTCTCTGTTAGTCACTCAGCGGTGTTTGACTCTTTGTGACCCCATGAACTGTAGCCCACCAGGATCCTCTGTCCATGGGATTTTCCAGGCAAGAATAATGGAGAGGGTTGCCATTTCCTCCTCTGGGGGATCTTCCCGACACAGGGATCGAATCCGTGTCTCCTGACTCTCCTGCATTGGCAGGCAGATTCTTTGCCACTGAGCCACCTAGGAAGCCATGTACATATGTATCAAAACTCAGATTTTTTTCCTGTCCCTTCCTTTCACTTTCTGTATATGTGTATCAGTACCCCCTATATCTGCTAATCACTGTTGTCTTCTATACACATCTGGATTCATGTGTTTCTTCACAAGGGTTCCATTTTCTCCTAAATTTTCTATTCTGTGTCCTAATTCTAAAACTCAGAATGATTCTATTATTCTCTGAACCTCATCCCTAAAAGCAACTTTGCCAGGTGCTTTTAATCTTCAGTTTATTGAGGCATTACTGAAGAATACATCCTTTTTAAATGTAAATTGAGGTGCTCTTCAGTCATTGAGAGCAGTGGGTAGCCTGAAAGCACTGGAAATTCATTTGACTGAGTTGCAAGCATGTATCTCTCTTGTTTCTGCATGTTTTGTGAGTAGAAGCAGGAAATTTGTTCCACACTATTTTCAAAAAGATAGTTACATAATATACAGTGTTGGAAAATAAAACAGAGTATCTACTCTGACTTGAAGCTGGTTTGTATGCTGTCTAGTATAATAAAGATAAATACCCTCTGGGCAAAGGTCAGACTCATTCAGTTCAGTTCAGTTCAGTCACTCAGTCTTGTCCGACTCTTTGCGACCCCAGCATGCCAGGCCTCCCTATCCATCACCAACTCCCGGAGCTTACTCAAACTCATGCCCATCGAGTCGGTGATGCCATCCAGCCATCTCATCCTCTGTCGTCCCTTTCTCCTCCTGCCCCCAATCCCTCCCAGCATCAGGGTCTTTTCCAATGAGTCAACTCTTCGCATGAGGTGGCCAAAGTAGTGGCATTTCAGCTTCAGCATCAGTCCTTCCAATGAACAGCCAGGACTGATCTCCCCTAGGATGGACTGGTTGGATCTCCTTGCAGTCCAAGGGACTTTCAAGAGTCTTCTCCAACACCACAGTTCAAAAGCATCAATTTTTCAGTGCTCAGCTTTCTTCACAGTCCAACTCTCACATCCGTACATGACCACTGGAAAAACCATAGTCTTGACCAGATGGGCCTTTGTTGGCAAAATAATGTCTCTGCTTTTTAATATGCTGTCTAGATTGGTCATAACTTTCCTTCCAAGGAGTAAGTGTCTTTTAATTTCATGGCTGCAGTCACCATCCGCAGTGATTTGGGAGCCCAAAAAAATAAAGTCTGACACTGTTTCCACTGTCTCTCCATCTATTTCCCATGAGGTGATGGGACCAGATGCCATGATCTTAGTTTTCTGAATGTTAAGCTTTAAGCCAACTTTTTCACGCTCCTCTTTCACTTTCATCAAGAGGTTTTTTAGTTCTTCTTCACTTCTGCCATAAGGGTGGTGTCATCTGAATATCTGAGGTTATTGATATTTCTCCCGGCAATCTTGATTCCAGCTTGTGCTTCTTCCAGCTCAACGTTTCTCATGATGTACTCTGCATACATTAGCTACTTACTATAAGAAACATTTTTTCCAAAACACAAGATTCCTCTCTTTTACTTTAGTCTACTGAAAGTGCCTTTTCTTACTGTCCAGGGGTTCTCAAGGCAAGGATACTGAAGTAGTTTCCCATTCCCCAGGAATACCAGACAAAGTTACCTGCCTCTTGAAAAATCTGTATGCAGCTCAAGAAGCAATGGTTAGAACCGTATATTGGACAATGGACTGGTTCAAAATTGGGAAAGGAGTATGTCAAGGGTGTATATTGTCACCCTGCTTATCTAACTTATATGCAGAGTACATGTGAAACGGTGAGCTGGATGAAGCACAAGCTGGAATCAAGACTGCCAGAGAAATACCATTAACCTCAATACACAGATGACACCACCCTTATGGCAGAAAGTGAAGAAGAACTAAAGAGCCTCTTGATGAAAGTGAAAGAGGAAAGTGAAAAGCTAGCTTAAAACTCAACATTCCAAACATGAAGATCATGGCATCCAGTCCTATCACTTCATGGAAAATAGCTTAGGAAAGAGTGGAAACAGTGTCAGATTTCATTTTCTTGGGCTCCGAAATCAATGAGGATGATGGCTGCAGTCACAAAATTAAAAGACGCTTACTCCTTGGAAGAATAGCTATGACAAACCTAGACAGGAGCTGATTTTATGAGCCCAGTTCTTGCAGCTCTCCATACCTAGAAAAATACTAAAAGCCTTCATGATGATGACTGTTTCTTGTAACTAGCAAAACTTCACAAGACTAGTAGAAACCTTCTGGAAAAAATATGTGCTTGATTATGTGTACTCTCCCTTCACCAAAATCACATCTAGAGTGACCTCCCCACTGCCTCCTTGGAGCTGTTTCTCAGAGCTATCTGAAGTGCTATCTCCCGGGCTGCAATCCTCATTTTGCCCCAAATAAAACTTCACTTGCAACTTTTACATTGTACATTTTTTTTTTTCAGTCGGCTATACAATTCAGTTGAATATGAAAAATTCACAAAGGAAGACAATATACTAGATCCTAAACAAATTTTCAGTAAATTTTAAAGGATTATATATAAACACATATATACTTAACTGCAATATTAATTTTAAAATCTACAATAATAAGATAGCTAGAAAAACCAAAATATTTGAAAATTAAACCTTTTCTAAGGAATTCATGGGTGAATGAATAATCACATAGATTATTTCTTAATGAATCATAATAAACATACAGCATTTCAGAATTTATGCTGCTTCTAAAACATTCGAAATAGGGAAATATATAACTGAAGAAGCTTATATAACATAGGGAAAACAGTTTAAAATCAATTATTTGATCTTCACCTTTAAAAAGTATAATAAGAAGAGTAAATGAGACTAAAAATAAGCAACAGAAAGGAAACAATAAAATAAGGGCAGAAAACTGACAATCTTTAGGGAATTCAAATATGGAAAAAGATGTTTATTTAAAAAATAAAATGAAAAAAAAAACCTTAAACAATATCAGAAAGGAAAGAAGGATCATTATTATATATCTTTTAGGAATTAAATTTGACTAAGTAAAACATAAATACATTTATGCTAATGAATTTGAAATGGCTAAACTACTGGAAAATTACAATGTAGCAAAGTTTAAAATAATAAGAAATAAAAAAAAATTGAATAGTCCTCATTTATTCAATAGAATTCTTATTTTTAAATTTTACCACAAGCTAAACTATAGGCTTAGGTATCTTCTCTTTAATTAGTGAGGCAGTCAAATATTTAATGAAGAATATTAAATTAGATTAGATCCAATATTTTCAAAAGTTGATTGCCAAGGAACAAAATCATTAAGAAAAAAAATTAAAGTGCTAATCCCTTTATAAGAACAATGGGCAAAAGTAAAGATAAATGTATTCCCCAGCCCCCAAAAAATCTAAATAGGGAACAGAAACCATTATTGTTTCAATTCAGTCACAGTATTGAAAATATATATCTAACACATTTAAGAACCAAGATAAATCAAAGAGTAAGAAAAAAAATAAAACATTTATATAATATGATACTGAAGAATAAATAACTTAAATTGCTGCATTATTACCAAAGCCCTATTTTAAAAATAACCTTTACTTTATAGTCTCATGCCAAAAATGTTGTGTTCCATTCCTTTTCAAAATACAATTTAGCCTTAATCTCTGGAACATAGCAATTAGGTATAAGAGAAAGTGTTTGGCAAGTCAGATGTTCTATTCCATAACAAAAGTTAATTTGAGCGTATAGATCCCAGTCTTTATTGCATAGAAAACAGTTACTTAAGCTGTTTATACTTTGATTTCTTCACTCATCTATTTTTCTGGGTATTTGGTGACTAAATTTAAATAAGATAAATGCAAATCACTTAATATAAGTAGAGGCTTATCAAAATGTATTCTTTAAGTAGCTGCATTTAAGCTTTTTAAAATGAAAATGTTTATTCTATATAAATTCTAAATCAGATTCCAATGATATTTGTTTTCTAATTAAATTTAGTTTTCCTACTTGCATTATATTTTTGCATCAACAATAGCATTTTATTGTTTCTTTGCATTTCATCCTACTAAAGCATTTTCTACATTCATGTATATTAACCATCAGCCTTTCTCTGACTCAAACAAATGCCATTCTCTCTGTGTATCTGTTAACAGCATAATCTCACCCACAAATTTCCTTTTATTATATTACATTTAACGTTATATAAAATGAATATATTTCAAATGCACTTGTACAAAACAAGATGTTTTTCAGTTCCACACTCATGGAATAATGTTTTCATTTGTGTCTCTGAAGATTTCTGTGATGTTAAGTCCTTTTATCCTCACATGTCCCTCCAAGTCTTTTAGCATGCTAAGGTAAATTGTGACTTACCAAGGAAAGGGATATAGAATTCAATACTTTCAAAAATCCTTTGAGCTTTAAACATATTGTAGTGGAACTCTCATTACCATATGATGGAACATTAGCATTCTTTATATTGGAAATAGAAACTGCAATTTTTCAGCTTTCTGTTCATGCTACCATGCCAATTTTATTATTTGTTTGTTAATATTTTTGTCATAAAACCATTTCTGCTTCATTAATAGTTCTCCAATAAACTTTCTCTTACCAAATTTCCGAAGTTCTCATTGTTCACAGCAAACCCATCAGAATCTCTTCATCGCTAAAAACATATCCACTAAAATATTTCTACTTTTACCACCCATCACCCCTTCTGAATGCTGACTATGAGTCTCTTGGGAGGAGCCCCTTGTGGTCTGTATAGAACTCTCTTCTTTGTAGAGATGGAGTTAGTCTGGAGAATTGCATCCCTTTGGGTCAATAGGAAGAAACATTAAAATTGATGCAACAGACAGCTCATAGCCGGGGCTAACAGAGATGGTGGCCCTGTAAGCACTTCTCAAAGAATATGAAGCCAGATGGAAGGAAGTCAGTAAAACTCTACCTCTCTCTCCATAATCATAAACAAAACTATACAGCATACCACTGAAATATAAGGAATAGCAGACATGGCAGTAGATATGGTCAGAGTGATATTTTGCATGCTTTTTTCCCCCTATCTCTAATAGTTAATCTCATTAATTTTGAAAAATACATTCTAAGAGTTTCTTTTAAATGAAATATCCATAATAATACAGATATTTTGGTATTATACCAAAATACATGTTGCAAAACACCTGCTTTTTTTATCTTTTGTCTATAAGCTGTTCATTGTTGAATATATTGTCTCTAGTTTGGCTGTTAATATTTAAAGCCAACAGAGCTTGTATATCCTGCAAAGTGCCGAATAGTGGTGGGTGCTCAATGACTGCATGGGCCTGGAAGAGATTTGTACAGCATGGTGCCTTAAGAAAATGAATTCACTCTCCTTCATCCTCTGATCTACTGCCAGGGCTCCTTGTAGTGAAAAGAAATGAGAAACCAGAAAACACTGAACATCTATTGACTTAGTCCTTCTTAGTACTTTTGAACAGAAAACAGTGTGGTATAAGTGCAGCATGGATATAGCAGTACCATAGGAAGATATTCAGGAAGGTACAGTTTACCATGTAAATTTTCAGGATTCACTCTTGGATTCTATTCATTTCTCATATTAAAAGATTTTATCTCTAACTCAGAAGAGTTCCAATTTGGTGCAACCAAGTTCCAACCACTACCATCTTAACAACTAAAGGTCCTACCTGAACATTAAACATTAGCTACACCTAATGGTTTCTTTATAAGACTGTGGAATAAAATGGGGATAAAAATAATAAGCGAGTAACTATAAGATAGTCTTCACATTGTGCCTATCCTTGATGCTGGCCAATTACTAATCGCTCATGATAGGTCATTTTCTACTACATGTTCAAATTTCCCCTTAATATTTTCTATCACTTTGACTGTAACACCTATTTTGCCTGATTATTTGATCAATACCATGATACAAACAACATAAAATTCCTTGTAGGCTTAACTTTATAGTATTTCTTAAGTTTTCCTTTGATAATATCATTGGACAAGAGAGTAATAAGAAGCACCCCCATTTAATCTCCTTTGGTTCCTAGCATTGTGCTCCACGCTAAAGTGCAAAAAATTTCACAGTCTTCCACTTCTCCTGATAGCCACACATTTTTGCATTCTGATATTACAGATCTGTCCATCAATAAAATTAATTCTTTTCATTATCCTTTGAAAATGGGCTAGCCTTTTGGAATAGGGCTAGCCTATGGAATTGTTTTGGCAATACATAGAACAGAATAATATTTTATGAGGTTTGATTTCAGGCCTCAAAATATCTTGCATGGCTCTGTCCTCTTCGCAGGAATTTTGCTGAGTTGCCATTTGAACAAGCCTTCAATAACCTGCTAAAGGATGACAGACTAGGTGGAAAAATAAGATGCCCCAGCCAAAAGTCAGTCAACCCTATACAAGCAAAGCTTACTTGCTGAGAAGTCAGCATCAAAGCTGATTTCTAAAGGTGCAGGAGTGAGTCCAGCTGAGGCCGGAAGAATCACCCATCTGAGACCAAATTGCTGATCATCTGAATCGTAAGTTTAAAAATTGGATTTTTTAAGCTCTAAATTGCTGTATTAGTATCTTTGAAAGTGTTAGTCCCTTAGTTATGTCTGACTCCTTGTGACCCCATGGACTTAGAGTGCCAGGCTCTTCTGTCCATTTAGATTATTATAAATATGCACTGATAATTCTATATTTATAATTAAGAGGGCTTCCCCTGTGGCTCAGCTGATAAAGAATCCACCTGCAATGTGGGAGACCTGAGTTCGGTCCCTAGGTTGGGAAGATCCCCTGCAGAAGGGAAAGGCTACCCACTCCAGTATTCTGGCCTAAAGAATTCCATGGACTGTATAGTCCATGCAGTTGCAAACAGTCAGACATGACTAAATGACTTTCACTTTCACTTATAATTAAAATATTTGTAGGTATTATATTAAAGTATTATAGTCAATCCCTCTATATTAACTCACTTCCTCCTATTTTATTAGCATCAATCCAAACTTTCCCAGTGGAGAAGGAAATGGGAACCCACTCCAGTATTCTTGCCCGGAGAATTCCATAGACAGAGAAGTGTGGGAGGGGTTGCTACAATCCATGGGGTTGCAAAGAGTCAGACATGACTGAGTGACTAACACAAAACTTTCTCAGATAGGAAAAAAAACTATCACTTTGGTGAAAAGGGTGACCTTAGTCTCTGTCTGCTGGCCCACTGTTATATAGCCCCAAATGATGACAACCATTACTGAATGGCCTTGAAGGATTATTTCAGACTCAAGCACCATATTATTTGGGTACTATACTATTTCAGACTTGGATGCTATAAACTTCCAATACCAAAGGTCATGGAGTAGAAAGCAAGGTTTCTTCCTTGAGTTATCTGGTGTAATAATTGACTGAATCCCAATCCATGCATCTTTGTTTCTGAGGAAACAGCACAATATACTGACTACTGATTTAAGGTATCTGCTCAATAATGTACCACACTCCAATTTTTCCAACCACATACCTCAAGATAGCACAGTAACTAAAATTTCTTCAGTGTATCAATCAATCATTTGATGAAGCAAGCAAGCTCTTATGAGTAAGGGAGACTAGGTAAGACAAGTGAATCCCGTGCCATGAGCCCACTACCACACTTCTTCGGTCAGACATCATGTGTGGGAAATACTACACTGATGAATAAACAATAGTAAAGTTTCATGTATTTGGGGTCTAAGAAGAGCCTCTTGGAGCAGTAAAGGCAAATTCATACTCAAAATATGCTTTCAACACTTATGAGAACAGAGGCCTTCTTTTGCACAGTATTAAAGCTCAACATTCAGAAAACTAAGATCATGGCATCTGGTCCTGTCACTTCATGGCAAATAGATGGGGAAAACAGTGGAAACAGTGGCTGACTTTATTTTTCTGGGTTCCAAAATCACTGCAGATGGTGATTGCAGCCATGAAATTATAAGACACTTGCTCCTTGGAAGGAGAGTTATGACCAACCTAGACATTAAAACCTAGATATTAAAAAGCAGAGACATTACTTTGCCAACAAAGTCTGTCTAATCAAGGATATGGTTTTTCCAGTGGTCATGTATGGATGTGAGAGTTGGACTATAAAGAAAGCTGAGCACTGAATAATTGATGCTTTTGAACTGTGGTGTTGGAGAACACTCTTGAGAGTCTCTTGGACTGCAAGAAGACCCAACCAGTCCATCCTAAAGGAAATCAGCCCTGGGTGTTCATTAGAGGGACTGGTGTTGTAGCTGAAACTCCAATACTTTGGCCACCTGATGTGAAGAACTGACTCATTGGAAAAGACCCTGATGCTGGGAAAGATTGAGGGCAGGAGGAGAAGGGGACAACAGAGAATGAGATGGTTGGATGGCATCACCGACACAATGAACATGGTGATGATGAACAACTCCGGGAGTTGGTAATGGACAGGGAAGCCTGGCATGCTGCGGTTCATGGGGCAAAGAGTCAGACATGACTGAGCAACTGAACTGAACTGAACTGAAGGAGTCCAATGTAATTGATTTGCAACCTGGTAGTTAGCAGGGGCCCCACTAAGATGGTGCCATATCAAGAAAAATCATGGCCAATCTAGTTTGGGCATCAAAGTGGTTTTTTAGCCAGATCAGCTTTGGGAAGGAAAGCCCATGTTTTGAATCATGCATAGCCCTAGCTCTGAGAGGTTAGAAAAGCAATGAAATAGTAGCAGCAGATACCACAGAATTCTCGTCAAATAACTCATGCTAATTTGGTTCAAATGTGCCTTCCAAAATTGCTCAGGTCTGGTCTCCTGCACACCACTAACAGGGTGTTGACACACACATCAAATTATGTGTTTTATTGGATGGGATACTGTTAGGGTTATTATAGATTATGTCGGTTTCTTATTCATTTGGTATACATGATAACTTGGTTTGCCAGCCTCTACTAGAGTCAATTAACAAGTCATAGAAGCTCTTGCGATAGGAGAATATGCCCTTACTCAAAAACTCTACGTGTCTATGTTGTATTTTAACTAAGTGTTGCTGGAGGTTCTACATAATATTTTTCCTTTTCCCCAACAGTTACAATAATTATCTGGGCCTATAAATTGCAAGAAAGCTCACAGGTAACTGCTAAAGTGGCATTACCTGATCCACAACCAATTGCATCTGTCAGTCTTAGAAATTATTCAGTAAATGTGTTAGATCTTGCAACTCCAGTATTCCTCTTTCTCCTTGAGAAATGACACAAGGAGCAACTAGAATTTTAGAATTTTCACACACCACTAGAATGCCCAAACCATAAATTTTATAATTTCACAGGTAGTTTCCTAGGAAAAGACTTACCACAACTTATGAGTGTTACTACTGCATGTTATTACTGATAATCTACTGGCATTTGCCTTAACCAGTGGTCTCTGAGTTAGCCAAATGTGTAAATTAAAATAAAATGTAGTAGAAATCACCACCCATGCATCTTCAGGTGGCATGTTGATCTCTACAACTCCCCCACAAGTGTGACACAGTCTTTGCGTTACTATCTTAGTCAAAGGAAAGGGAAATACAAATACAGGGATGCCCATTTGGACATTTTAACATGATGTGTCTCACTCCATGGGCTTCCCAAGTGGGGATAGTGGTAAAGAATCCACTTGCCAGTGCAGGAGATATAGAGACCTGGGTTCGATCCCTGGGTGGGGAAGATCCCCTGGAGGAGGGTGTGGCAATCAACTCCTGTATTCTTGCCTGGAGAACCTCATGGACAGAGGAGCTTGGCAGGCTATGGTTCATAGGGTCACAAAGCCTTGGACATGGCTGAAGTGACTCAGCATGCACACACATCCTTACTCCATAGTTTTGGGAACCAAAATGGAAATTCTTTCATGTAGCTAATGTATGTTTCAACTATTCATTTCAGAATTGAAGAAATAATTCTAGACATAAGTCATAGTCCCAGTGAAACTATTTGGACTCAGACCAAGAAACCATTTATCTGATGACTGCCACAAATCTTTACACTGAATGAAAAAACTATATTAAAAAAAAAATTTATAGCAGCTCTTGGGTGACAAAGGTCAGCTTACATTCAGAGCCTATATCTAACAATTCCTAAATGGTTATCAGAATAACCATTTATTAGAACAACCATTTCTGTGGACAAGTTAGTTTTCTGCTCAGCAGACCTTGGCAGACCTTGAACTGTTCTCACTGCCTATGTCAAGCAGTAGTTTGAGAAGCTGAACTTTCACTGAATTTCTAGGAACCCTGAGATTATTTAGGGTTCCTAGAAATTAAATAGAAATCCCTGAGCTTAAAACACTTAATTAACTTTATGCTGATGTAGTTTAATTGTGCTAATTTCACTCATGCTGTCCCTGATGGATAACTATTGCCAACTGGCCTCTCCATCACTAGATCCTATTATTCTCATGACATCAGGATGCCAGTGTCTAGTGTATTATCACATTCAGTCAACTCTGATATATAAAGAGCTTTTCAAGAATGTTGCTCATAATGTTTGGTAATGGAAGGTCCTGCTGGGAGGCATTTTTAGGGGCAGCTGAGCAATGTGCAAAGAAAACTGAGCACTGAAAAACTGGTGCTTTTGAACTGTGGTGTTGGAGAAGACTCTTGAGAGTCCCTTAGACTGCAAGGAGATCCAACCAGTCCATCCTAAAGGAGATCAGTCCTGGGTGTTCATTGGAAGTATTGATGTTGAAGCTGAAACTCCAATACTTTGGCCACCTCATGTGAAGAGCTGACTCATTGGAAAAGACCCTGAGGCTGGGAGGGATTGGAGGTAGGAGGAGAAGGGGACGACAGAGGATGGGATGGCTGGATGGCATCAGCGACTCGATGGGCATGAGTTTGAGTAAACTCCGGGAGTTGGTGATGGACAGGGAGGCTTGGCGTGCTGCGATTCACGGGGTCGCAAAGAGTCGGACATGACTGAGTGACTGAACTGAACTATTACTTCCTGCTAATCAAATCAGTACTTGAGAACTCAAATGCTGAGTCCCTCCTTTTCAATATATTTGATGAAATCAAGTTTTTATTATGTTTGCCTTGGTCTACTGCACTAGAAAGACTTCCACACATGCTCCCAGTCTTATGCCAATACAAATTGTAAACATCTCATACATCTTTCAATGCCAAGGCCATTTCCTTCTGGATCAGAGCTTATACTTCCTTATCTGGAATTTATGGGGTTTGACTTTCATTAGGGACTAGAAGACATGAAATATAGCATCTAAGGATAACTAGCCTCAGTTTGTTAGGATAATGCCCTGCATGTAGCTATTAAAATGTCTGTATGCAGAGGTCAGCTTCCTGGGTAGGGGTAGGAGGACAAAGGAAATTCAGAAAAATCTGGAGCTTTTGACTCATTCTCATCTTCCCCAAATCCTAATGCATTTTCTTAGGGTCTTATTTCTTCCCCATATGTGTAAAGTAGGGACTTTAGCATAAATTGCTTAAAGGAGTAGTATGCTTAATTGGCGCTACAGTCCTGCAAGGTTTACAGTCCTGCAAGATTTGTTTCTCAGCTTCAGGTTCTTGCCCTATTATTACAGGAGCTGAGGGACCCCTGCAAAGCTTCTGGAAATCTCTCTGGTCTATGCATATTCTTTCTTGTTTGACTATGCAGCCTGTGAGATCCTATTGTGGTTCCCCAACTAGGGATTGAACCTGTGCCCCATGAAGTAGAAGCACAGAGTCTTAATGACTGGACCACTGGAGAAGTCCCATCTATGCATATTCTTAATTATACATGCATAACTCCTAAATTATCTTTCTCTGTGTTTGCACTCTAGACATGTGTAAAAAAATCAAGTGATTTTCGTTATAATCATTTTAGTTGCCATAGTAACTAAATATCACAACAACTTGTTCTTTATTATATCTCCTTCTAACTGTAATTCATCTCAAGCTACCACCAGTGATAATTTAATAATTTTGAGACTTCTTATAGTATGGATTAATTCTGTTTACTCCAGTAATTTGGCTTGAATACATGTTTGACCTCAATATTTAAACAAACCAACATGAGTTCATGTTTCCTGTCTTATTTTTAATATGAATTATTACATCAGTCACAATCACAGCTAGGTAAACGCAGTACAATCAAACAAGATCATTACAAAGGATTAATTTACAAAGGTGAGGATGGATTGAGGTTAATCGTGAGGATCAAAGCACAAACTCAAAGCGTGAACTCCACTAGTAGTAGTGGAGTTATTACTGCCTGCAAGTCTGAAGAATCAAAGTGAAGGTGAGGTCACTAGAATTCAGGATGAGAGGGAAATAGAGTAAGCTACCTTGAGATGAGCAGTGACCTCTGCCCAGGGGAGCCAACAAATTCTAGTCAAACTCACAAGCGGAATTAGGGAAATAAATACTTGGGCTTAACTGGAAGACAGAGGGCACAGGAGCCGACTGATACAACTAATCATGGAGGTCACCTTCTGAGGCAGAGAACAAGAAGAAAAAAGGTAGAGAATGAATCAAGGAGGGAAAATGAAAGGCATTCTGCAACACTTTATAATATTTTTATTCAAAATAAATATAGCCAGACCTGTCTACAAAATGACTGAGATCACAGGAAAGATTTTGGAAGGCTAGAGTTAATGGTACTTGAAATAAGAATTCACAGTCAGGGTTTTGTACAGGCCTTATATGGGTATCAATACGTACACACACATCAATAAACCACACACACACACACACACACACACACACATTCTTACACAAAGTTGTAAAAGAGATATTTTCAGCACTCCTTGACTAGGATCAGAACCCAGAATTCTGTGTTCTTTACAACATTTTTTGCTGTACCCAAGAGGCAAACCTTATTTCAATATTAAAGGTATGATCACATTGTTTCTCTAAACCTATTTCCACAATCATTAATTAGTATCATTGGTAAATCTTTCTCAGGAGCAGATGATCAAGCAAAGATATGTTTTCCTTGAGAGTAATGACAGAATTGTTGAGAATGCAGGAAATGTGTAAGTCACTTGCCTTCCATTTCTAGAGCTTCTACATCACCCTCCTATGAAGTATGATTCTCCTTTAAACCATATTCAAGACTCGACCCTATTAGGCCATTTTCCCCACTGTTTTGTTAGGACTAACAAGCACTTAAAATGCTAGTAACCATTTAAACACTTGGACTTAGTAAGTCTTTAGGCTTAGTATTCTATGTCCTGAATCACATCTCTAAACAGATGGAACTTTATCCATGCAAAATATTTAATGGTTAGACATGAGTTATTCTTTTTAGCTTATTTTTAACTTAAGTTAAAAATAACTGGTTCTGCTCTCAAGGTAGGAACAAATCATGTAGTTGTCAATTCTGATAATAGCTTATTAATTAACTTCAAGCGTTTGCTGAATATGGACATGATGTCAGACACGGTTCTTGTCAGTAATGATACAATAATGACTAAATAAAAATTCCTGCCCTCATGGAGTGCCCTTTCATGAGTATCTATATTTTGTGGACATGCAAGAAAATATGGTATCAAAAGAGATACACATATTATGTCAGTTGTGGACAAAGACCATACAAAGACCTCACATGAAAAAAGCTTACAAACAAGTAAGTGGGCAGGGGCATTATGAGTAATAGAGAAGAGGTGTCAATGGCATAATTGAGCTTCTATGCAAAGAATACAGAAAAATTATAGAACAATATAAAAATGGTAAATGATTGAAAATTATAGTAAAATATTTTTAAAATACACTATATGTCCATACTCAGAAATAAGTTAACACCTTGGTATATTTGTTTTATTTTCTTTACTATCTATATACATTTCTATATATCTATATATACATATAAAAGTATATATATATATATATATATATATATGTATAAGTAGACAAAGTGATAGATTGTGTGATAGATAGGTATCCAGCTATCAATATGTGCAATACAAATAGATACATTATTTTTCCAAAGTTTTTATCTATTATAAACTGTTCTTATTGATATATTTTTGTATCACATTTACTTTCAGGCTCAATTAACTCCTTAAACTAAATGCCTAAAATTAAAAATACATGGTCAGTGGTACATGTTGTAGAATTGCCTACCATAGGCAGATTTTGAATTACTTAACAATTTATTTGGAAGGAACTGGCACCTTTATGGGGGCTTCCCTGGTAGCTAGCTGGTAAAGAATCCACCTGCAATGCAGGAGACCCCATTAGACCCCCATAGATTCCTAGCTCAGGCAGACCCCCTGGAGAAGGGACAAGCTACCCACCCCAGTATTCCTGGGCTTGCCTGGTGGCTCAGACGGTCAAGAAACCGCTTGCAATGCAGGAAACCTGGGTTTGATCCCTGGGTTGGGAACAGCCCCTGGAAGAAGGCATGGCAACCCACTCCAGTGTTCTTGTCTGCAGAATCCCCATGGACAGAGGAGCCTGGCAGGGCTACAGTCCATAGGGTCGCAAAAAGTTGGACATGACTGAGCGACTAAGCACAGCAAAGCACAGCGTGACACCTTATACTTCGGCGTTTTTTACAATCAAGAGTAGTTCATATTTCAATTTGCTGATTTCTCATGTCTCAGGGGCTTCACATGTGGCTCAGTGGTAAAGAATCTACCTGCCAATGCAGGAGATGCAGCAGACATGGGTTTAATCCCTGGGTCAGGAAGATCCCCTGGAGGAGGAAATGGCAACCCCCTGCGGTATTCTTGCCTGCGAAATCCCATGGACAGAGTACCTTGGCGAGCTACAGTCCATAGGTTCTCAAAGAGTCAGGCACAACTGAACACAAACACACACACACACATAGGATATGTCTCATAGGAGATATCTGAGTTTTTTATATGTAATTTTTATAATACTCTTTTTTCATAAATACTTTTGATTATGAACTATTCTGAATATTTATTCTAACAAATTGTATTAAATAATATAGTAGGATGAGTGCATCATTCTGTTTGAGGTATCCACTTGTCAATTAATGTGAATTTATTGAATTGATTTATTTGACTTTAATCATTGACTTTAATCATTCATCTAGGGAGAGGTCTATATTGATACACATAAAAATGTTTACCATTACTTAAGTATACAGATTCATTTCAACAGTTACAAAACAGATGTTAGAATATGAATAAAGAGTATATAAACTGCTATATCAGAACTTCCTTTTCTGATCTTTACTTCCAAAACCAAATAGAAAGAACTACCTTTTATTGCTCAGCAGTGGAACTTCTTCACAGAACCTTGACTGTTACTTGATATGTAACATACCAAGTATATATTTGGTATATACTGAAAAAGATGCTCCAAAACCCATTGGAGGGTTTTACAATTATAAATAATACAGAGTTGTATTCAGAAGATGTGAATCTAATGCATGCCTGTGTGTGTAGATGTATGTGCATGTGTAAATGATACACAATTACCCAAAAGTTTTCAGCTGAATCTGTAGCACTTGTCATCTTTAATTTTAAGAGCTTGGGTGAATGATAACACTTAGCCTTAACAATAAAATAATAAAGCATTCCAGACCACTGTGAGAATTAAAAAAAGAGGATAATGAAATAGAAACTTGTTTATAAAATGAAAATTAATCTGCAATCACTTGTTATAATTATTATCATATCTGTTGTTTTAAATACCTCAAAAGTTTTAGCCAGAAAATCATTCCACAGTGGCAAGGGATACATTTTATAGGAACAGGGGACTTTTGAAAAGGTAATGAGATAAGACTCCTCTGTAGGAGGTTTCCAGCAGTGCTAGAAGTTTCCATCTGTCTAATATTCAGAAGAGTCACACATCCTGGCAAAGAACAGCAAAATGAATGAGTTTCCTAATGAGCACTAATTAACCTGTTTGGGTGGAAAATTTGGTTTAATTTGGCAGATCTACCACATGCTGACTGAATTTTAACACTAACTGACTTTCTAATTTAATTGACAATAGTTTGACTCTCTTAAGTTTATTTATTTGGTCATACATATACAGATTCAATAACTAGCTTCAACTCTAAAAATATTCTGGGAAAAGATGTTTTATTGTTGCTTTAGTTATTGTTAACATACATTATAACAACACTTTGTATTTTTCAACTTATAGGAAATATCAAAAATTGAACTAAAATAATCCCAGGAGAATGACAGTTGCTTGTAAATCCATCCTTACAAAGATAAACTGTATTAGTGATTTAACACATGTTTCAGATGTCTTATACAGAAGACAAGCACCTTTGATATAAAATGGATCATTCACTCAGCTTTTTTTTAATTATTAAAACTATACTTAATGAATTCAATTCATTTGATCTGTAGTCTTCTTCATACTGAGTTTTGCTGAATGTATATATGTGTCAGTTCAATATGTTTCCTTGTCCTCTACATTTCCTGAAAATTGGCACCTGCATCTAGAGACCAGATTTGTGTTAGATATTATTTATTTGGCAAAATTTGCAAATTTTGACCTTAGGTGGCATATGGTAGGAGTGCAAGACGCAAATACTAATTGTCGTTGTGATGTTATGAGCCATTGATGCTTAATATATATATTGAAGCTTGACGTGCTGCAGTCCATGGGGTCACAATGAATCGGACACGACTGAGCGACTGAATAACAATATTAATTTATGATAAAGAATCTGCTTGCAATGAGGGAGACCCAGGTTTGATCCATGCGATGGGAAGATACTCTGGAGAAGGGTATGGCAACCCACTCCAGTATAATTTATATTGGCTTAATCTACCCACTCTGGTGGTTTTCTAATTCTATAATTGCATCTTTGTTTATTAGTTGTTATGCTCCTATAAACAGATACTTTCTTTTATTTACTATGTCATTCCTCAATCCACTGTGACTGTTGTCATCATTGAAGCTCAAAACTGTCACCTTCTGTGAAGTTTCAGAAGGCTCACCTCAAACTGTGAGGCTAGAGGCTAATGGAAGCCTTTTACTGCTAGCCTCTTATTGCTCTGTCCCTTCAGTATGTTCCTAGGTTTCTGCAAAACATTCCTTGAGATATGATCTAAGAAGATGTTGCAGCATCCTCTTGTGCATTTCTTCCCTATACTTGGAACCAACAATTTTTTAAGACTTGTGATATCATTTAGTGAAAAATGGCATTTATAAACTACAATCTGAATGTTTAGATGCTCACTGCAACGGGATTGGTAATTGTTCCTGGCCTTTTCCAGATAACTCTCATAACTTATTAATATTTCCAATTCAAAATAAAGACAACAGGACTTTCAATGAAACTTATTCTTAGTGCATCTGTGTCTCTTCTCTTTCACACCATCATTCCTGATTATGAAGTATATAGGGAAAGATAAAATTAGATCATTTAATAGTTGCTTACTACTTTCATCCCTTTTAATGATTATTCAGTCACAGATTCTGTGTCAGTCTAATATCTTTTGATTGTTTGAATCTTATTCTCTAGTTAATTCCTCAGGAAAGCTCATGTGAACAATTAGTTTTTGCTCTTTGATCTGAAAGATATCCAGTTTTGCTGGATATCTAATCTTTGCCTTACCCCTCTGTACCAACATTTAAAGAGGTATTATGGATAGACTTAATGATAATCTAATCTTTATTTTATAAGCAATGCATTCACTTTCTAGATGGCAAAAGGATTGTTTATAAACTTGTGGCACTAGTGGTAAAGAATCTGCTTGCCAGTGCAGGAGATGTAAGAGATGTGGGCTAAATCCCCGGGTGAGGAAGATCCCTTGGAGAAGGGTATGGCAACCCACTCCAGTGTTCTTGTCTGGAGAATCCCATGGGCAGAGATGCTTGGAGGGCTACAGTTCACAGGGTCACAAAGAGTTGGACATGACTGAGGTGACTTAGCATGTTTGCACTGAAATATTAGCTTTAGTGAACCAATACTCTCTAGCATGTGGTGTGCTATTTCAGTTAGCATTATTTAGTAGAATTATTTCAAAAATTTTAGTGAGTTTCTTTTAAGTTATAATTTTAGAATCTTTTTTCTTCCCTTTTATTTTCTCCTTCAGGTAATCTTGCCATCTGTATGCTACTTATTAACTAGAAGGTAGCTGTTTACTATCTTTAATATTTTCTGCTTTATCTCAAGTAATTTTTAAACCAATGATTTCTCTCTTTTTAAAGGAAATATTTGTTTTATCTTTAAAATTTTGGAACTATTACTAATTGAGAATTATTTTGTATACATTTTATATGCAGTGTGATGTAAAGATCAAAACTATTTTTGTAGGTCAAATGAAATTCAATACAGTAGCGAAGCAAAAAGGAATCCTTTATAACATTGATAAACTTCAATGTGAATTTGAATAAACAATGCCAGAGACAAAATGCTATATAATCATACTTATAAAGTACAGAAACAAACAAAACATATTAATGCTATTTGAAACTGAGATAATGGCTATTCTTGAAAGTTAGTTACCAAAGGTGCAATAAGGGGGCCCTCTGGACCCTTTTAGACTTCTTTCTGGTCTCAATGTTGCTTACATGGTTCTGTAAAAAGTCAGAAAGCGGATGAAGTTTCAGTGTATAATTTTTGTGCATAAACATCACACTGTGGCTATTCCATTTAACACAATAACACTGTATAATAAGGAATATACCACTGTATATCTAATAACTTTTATGGTAATTCCTGGTACTAGTATATGTACAATGGCTTTCATTTGATTAACATTAGTTAATTTTATGTGGTTTTTTTAACCTTCATCTTTTTTTTTTTCCTAGGTTGGCCAAAAGTACCCAGTTAAAAAATATTGTTTTAATAAATATATAAAGAATACAGGCTGCCTGTATGTGTGTATATATGTGTGTGTGTGTGTGTGTGTGTATATCTCACATCTTTATCCGTTAATTTGTTGATGGGCACTTGGGCTTCTTCTATGTGTTGGCTACTGTAAATAGTTTTTCCATGAACACTGGTGTGCATGTATCTTTTCAAATTAGTATTTTCATTTCCTTCAGATAAATACCCAGGAGTAGAACTGCCGGATAATATGGGAGCTTTATTTTTTAGTACACTGTTTTCCACAGATGCTGCACCAATTTATAATACCACCAATAGTAACAGGGCCCTTTTCTTCATATCCTTGCCAATATTTTCTATTTGTAGACTTTTTGATGACAGTCATTTTGACAGGTGTGCAATTATATCTCAGTGAGGTTTTGATCTGTATCTCTCTGATGATTAGCAATATTGAGCATTTTTTTATGTGCCTGTTGGTCATCTGTGTACCTTCTTTGGAAAAACAACTATTCATGTCATCTGTTCATTTTCTAAGTGGGTTTTATTTTTTAATACTGAGTTGTATGAGCTGTTTATATATTAATATCTTGTATATTAGCCCTTTATTGGACACATTCTTTGCAAATATTTTTGCCCATTCAGTAGGTTGTCTTTTCATTTGGTTGACAATTTGCTGTTCAAAAGCTTTTATGCTTAATAAGATCCTCCTTTTTAAATTTTGCTTTTATGTCTTTTGCCTTGACAGATAATTCCAAAAATATTTGGTTACCGTTAATGTCAAAGAGTATTCTCCCTGTACTCTGTTCTAGGAGTTCTACTGTTTCAGGCTATATTTACTTATTTAATGTATTTTGATCTTATTTTTATATATGGTATTAGAGAATGCTCGAATTTCATTCTTTTATAAGTAACTCTCCAATTTTCCTAACACCACTTATTGAAGGGACTGTCCTTTCTCCATCACATAATCTTGCCTACTTTGTCATAGATTAATTGACCATAAGTGTGCGGGTTGATTTCTGGGCTTTCTATTCTATTCCATTCATCTATGTGTCTGTTTTTATGCCATTACCATACTCTTATTACTATAGTTTTGTAGTATAGTCTGAAGGTAGGACATGCTATCTAATTTGTGGTTCGTAGTGCAAAAATTAAGAATGTGGATCTCTGTATTAAAAGACAATTAAGAATGTGAAGATAGTGAGAAGAGGGCATTAAACCAACTTTAGGGTCTTTCCAAGCAACAGATAACATACATGAAGATGGTGGACACTACGTAGGTCTTCCAGTTGTTCAAGGTTTTTCCTCATTCACTGGTATTTTGTGATAAATATGTTTCTGCAAGTATTTCTGTCTTCTAAAACAATATTTATCCAAAAAATGTTAAAATTATACTGGTAAGACCTAGTAAGTATTAAAGTCTTATCTGGTTTAAATATAAAATTTATTTTTATGTGACTAAAATAAATGTGATTATTTTGTTTATGTGATTAAAATAATCATATTTGAATCTTGTTCTTTTTATATGAAAGATTTTGATATTTTACTTTATTTTGTAGGTAAAGGATTATTCTACTATTTAAGAAATATTATGGCATCTAATACCATAAATATTATAGAGTAATATACTCCATATCTGGTAACCACCCTTTAATCATCCAAAACCCTAGTGGATTATATAGCATAAAGCACCAAAATTTCAGTATTTCTTGCAAAGACGATAGTTGCTAAATTGAATGTAGGTGGTTTTCTCAACAGGTTAAGAGACTGTGATCAATAAAAACTCTGGGGGACCTAAACTGACAGAGGAGCTATCATCTCAAATAAGTGTCTTATACGATTTTTTGGAAGTCTTCAAGCAAAACAGAAAGTTCATTTCAGCCTCAGTGGTGCCTGACTCTGTGCCTCCACGGACTGCAGCACACCAGGCTTTCCTGTCCACCACCTACTCCTGGAACTTTCTCAAACTCATGTCCATCAAGTTGATGAAGACATCCATCTTCTGTTTTCCCCTTCTCCTCCTGCCTTCAATCTATCCCAGCATCAGAGTCTTTTCCAATGAGTCAGTTCTTCGCATCAGGTGGCCAAAGTATTGCAGCTTCAGCTTTAGCATCAGTCCTTCCAATGAATATTCAGGACTGATTTCGTTTAGGATTGACTGGTTTGATCTCCTTGCTGTCCAAAAGACTCTCAAGAGTCTTCTCCAACACCACAGTTCAAAAGCATCAATTGTTCAGTCCTCAGCTTTCTTCATGGTTCAACTCTCACATCCATACATGACTACTGGGAAAACGATAGCTTTGACCATATGAACCTTTGTTGGTAAAGTAATGTCTCTGCATTTTAATATGCTGGCTAGGGTTGTCATAGCTTCTCTTCCAAGGGGCAAGCGTCTTTTAATTTCATGGCTGCAGTCACCATCTGCAGTGATTTTGGAAAGAACATGGAAAATTGACTATAAAAATATTTCTTTGATTAGCTTGTGATATTTATTATTCCTATTATATTCCTTTAGCTCTAATTCAGTCATGTAGCACCTAAGACAGTCTGAGAAATTTAATCAAAATATACATACAGGAATAAAAGGATATAAATTAAATGAACAGTCAATCTATAATTTTCAAGAACTGCTGGTACAAGTTACCACAAATGGAGTGACTTTCAAAACAGATAATTATTCTCTCTCAGTTCTGCAGCCTGGAAGTCTGAAACAAAGGTGTTGACAGGACTGTGCTCATTGCAAATGCCCTAGAGAAATTCCTTTCTTGTCTCTTCTAATTTCTAGCAGATGCTGGTAACTCTTGGCACTCCTTGGTTTGAGGCAGTATAAATGTAATCCCTGCTTCTGTTTTCACATGGCCTTCTTCTCAGTGAGACTCTGTGCACTTTGTCTCCAGATTTCTCTTTCTTAGAAGGATACTAGTTATTGGAAACAGGGCCCACTGTCATCCAGTATGATATCATCTTAACATGATTCAATCTGCTAAGTCCCTATTTCCAAATAAGGTCATAATCACAGATGCCAGTGTTTAGGAATACAACTTATCTTTGGGGTGGGGGGGGGCACACAATTCAACCCACAACAGTCAAATAATCTTGCCACATTCACTTGTGACTTTAACCTTGAGATCCTTCTCACAAATAATCATAAACACTCTTTTATTCAAAAAAGATACTGAATATGTTATTTGAATAATAGCATAAAAATGTTCTTAGTTGTGGGTTTCTCTATATACTGGAATTCCAATTTTATCTTTCTATAAAGACCATATTGTCACATTTCACAATCTAATGATTGCTAGAGAGAATGTGATAAGTTCTTTTCCTTGCCCATTAATGTCCTGCCAAGAGAATATGCATATTTTCAAAGTTTAAAATTAAAATAGAAATTAAAAAAGCAGTATATTTTTTACTTATAAAATAATGATATTGCCAAATCACATTCTGAAGTCTGGCATCACACTTCTGAGTTGAATTTTTTGAGTTTGAATAAGGAAATTAGTATTAAAATTTCTGACGGCGACAAGAGTTAGGCTGAATAGTTGAAGAAACTGCATTACTGAAAATAATTCCCTTTGGCAGTTGCTTACTAAATAATGATTTTTCCTTGTCTGGGAATGAAACCTGAATACAACGATACCATACTTCTGCTGCTAAGTCACTTCAGTCGTGTCCGACTCTGCAACCCCACAGACGTCAGCCCACCAGGCTCCCCCGTTCCTGGGATTCTCCAGGCAAGAACACTGGAGTGGGTTGCCATTTCCTTCTCTAATGCAGGAAAGTGAAAAGTGAAAGTGGAGTCGCTCAGTCATGTCCGACTCTTGGCAACCCCATGGACCGCAGCCTACCAGGCCCCTCCGTCCATGGGAGTTTCCAGGCAAGAGTACCGGAGTGGGGTGCCATTGCCTTCTCCAACCATACTTCTAGTGTGTAGCTTTTATGGTCCTAGGTTAATGGCATTATATTTTTGCCATCGCTTCCAAACAAAAATGCATCCAGTATCTGTCTTGCTAGTCATAGAGCAATTAGTGGATGATGAATAGAGCAGTAGTCATTCATGGGGGTATATAGGAACTTTTCAAGTGACCCACAGACACAGTAAGTTTTAAATAAATCAATTTTGAAATTGTAAAGGCCAGGTGTCTGCCCAGGATTGTATGCGTGCTCAAAACAGGCCTAGTATCTCTAAACTTTCACCTTTGGCTAAACTTGAATCTGTGTGAAAGCAGGCCTTGAAGGATTAGGAAGAGGTATAAACTCTGCCTCACACACACGCACACCGAGCTCCTCTGCAGATGTCAGTGATGTATAGATAGATAGATAGATAGATTTTTTTTTTTTGGTGTCCAAGCATTTAAAGAAACTTCTCTCTAATCTTTAAATGGCCACTAGACAAATGGAAGTAAGGTTTCTCTAGTCACATGCAACAAAGGATATAAATTTCATAAAATTAGTTCAGAACAATCATTAAACAAATATATTCAATAGGAAGAGGGAGAATTTTATTTTGAAAGTTATCCCACTTTAACATTCAAAATGACCAGTGTTCAAAGAAAAAAAAAAAAAAAGACATGAAATAAAAATAAGAAATTATGGCTCAGCACCAGAAAAAAAAAAGTCAAAAGAAACTGACTGTCCCCCTGAGGAATCGCAGATGTTGGACTTACTTTGTAAAAACTTTAAGTCAGCTATTTTAAATATGTTCAAAGAGCTGATGGAAACCATGTTGAAAGAAGAGAGTGCTTGTCTTACCAAATGAATTATGAATTATGAATAATAGATTATGTCTCACCAAATAGAAAATATTAATAGAGAGAAATTATAAAAAGGAACCAAACAGAAAATCTGGAGTTGAAAAATACAAGAACTAAAATTTGAGGGAAATAAATATAAGTAGAGGAACTCAACAACAGATCTGAGCAGATTAGGGCAAAATAACTGGTAAACTTGGATAGGTCAATAGGGATTATTCAGTCTGAGGAAAATAAAAATAATTGAGAAATATGAAAAAATAATGGAATTAGGGAATATCATCAAGCATTCCAATGTATGAAGAAAGAATATTTGAAGCAATAATAGCTGAAAACTCCTCAAATTTGTTGAAAAATATAAATATACATATCCAAGAAGCTCAAAGAATTCTAGGGAAGAAAAACTCAGGGATCCTGACAGAAACACATCATAGTCAAACTATAGAAAGACAAAGATAAAGAGAGGATCTGGAAAACAGTAAGAGTTAAGTGACTCATCTTACATATACAAGGATACCACAGTAAGATTAAAGTAAATAAGTCACAGAAATGTACTGTAAAATATAAAGAATATCACCAAAATCCTGTAATAACTTTATATGGGAACAGGTGGTTATAAGACTTATCCTAGTAATTATTCCATAATATATTTAAATGTTGAATCACTTATATTGTATACCTTAAAATAACATAACATTGTTCCTCACATACACACACATATGTATATATATACACACATACCTATATATAAGATTAACAGCTAATTTCTCATCAGAAGCCATGCAGACCAATAGGTAGTAAAGTAGAATACCATGTTGATGTGAAGGAAAAAAACAAAACTACCAACTAGTAACTATATATCTGGCAAATTATTTTTAAAAATTGAGATAATAACCTCCCCTTTGAGTGTGAGTGGAATCTGAGAATATAAAATATTACTCCTTTGATCAGTTTGAACTATATTTCACAGTTGATCAGAGTGCAACTATCCTAATCATGTGAACTCTTTAAAAGCTCAGACTCTTCTCCAGGTGGTTGCAGAAAGGACAACAGAGAGATTTGAAATATGAGTGAGATCTGATATAAATCAAAATGTATACCAAGATATATAGTGAAAACTTTTCAGCTATTGTTACCCTCAGCTGCACTATTGTAACGTACTCCTCTCCAGAGCTAAACACTGGCATTAATTTGATATTCTTCTAGAGTCATTTTAAAATGTATATCTGTGCAAAATATTATCACTATCAATATCATTTTCTCCTTCTTAAAAAATAGTAGAATTTTTAGTTGGACACAAGGCTACAAGGATGAAAACTGCACTTCCTCAGGCCCCCTTACGGCTATGTATGGCTAGGTGGGATATAAACAGAAGGACTATGTTGGTGTTTTGGGAACTTGCTCTGATATAAGTCTTTGACTTCTGTTTCTCCATCCTGCTGCCTGCACAGTGGATGGTAGCTCGGACCAAGGTCAAAGCCATCAACCTAGCATCATGGATAGAGATCGAAGTAAACACCTGAGCATGTCATAGAGTAGAGCCTTCATACCAGTCCTGGCGTGCCTGCCTCTTGGCATTGACAGGGAAAGATAAACCTTTTTTAAAAAAAAAATGAAGAAGAAATAAAGATGTCCTCAATTCTATGAAGGCTGATAGAGGTAAGGAAGTTGGAGAAGAGTTTGAGACTAGCAGAGGTTGGCTCATGAAGTTAAAGGAAAAAAAGCTATCTTCATATATAAAAATGCAAGGTGATGCAGCACATACTAACATAAAAGCCACACCACATTATCCAGAAAACAACAGATTTTCAGTGAAGACAAAACACTTATCCTGGAAGAAGCAGCCATCTAAGACTTTCATAGCTAGAGAGTAGAAGTCAATGTCTGACTTCAAAGCTTCAAAGGACAGGTTGACTCTCTTGTTAGGGGCTAATGCAACTGGTGACTAAGCTGAAGCCAATGTTTGTTTACCATTATAAAACTTCTGGAACCCTTAAGAATTATGCTAAACCTACTCTGGCTGTGTTCTGTAAATGGAACACAACAAACCCTGGAAGACAGCACATCCGTTTACAATATAGATTCCTAACATTTTAAGCCCACTGTTGAGACCTACTTCCCAGAAGATTCCTTTCAAAATAATACTGCTTGTTGGCAATACACCTAGCCACTCAACAGTTCTGATGGAGATGTACAATGAGATTGATGTTGTTTTCATACCTGCTAACACAACATCCATTCTGCAGTTAATGAATCAAAGAGTAATTTTGACTGTCAAGTCTTATGATTTAAGAAATACATTTTGTAAGGCTATAGCTGCCACAGACAGTGGTTTCTCTGATGGATCTGGGCAAAGTAAATTGAAAACCTTATATCTCCTTCCCCGTGTGCCTGCTTATGGTCACAGACACCAATATCTAAGTCCTGGAGAACCAAGTTGGAAATCTTGATGCCAGTATAGATTCTTCACTGTTCTCAATCATTCACATATTTACTATTTACTTTTAGATTATGTGTGTAAATACCTCTTCCCTAGTTGACATTACTACTTTTCCCAGATACTGACGTTTTCCAGAAGGATCCTAATATGTCTTTTTGCCTTCACTCTTACTCATTTCTCAAACTATTCTGTAGTCAGAGTAAATAAAAACACAAGTTTAATATGAATGGCTGTCTCCCTTTAGATTAAAAGCACTCTGTGGCCCTAAATCATTCAGATCAACTTTTAAAGCAAACTCACAGTTCAATAAATAAAACAAAGATAGTATCACAGTAGTTTGTAGTCTTTAGTTTCCTTAACACAAAGTGTCAACTCTCTCCCACATGTTAAAAATATCCTGATGCTTTATTAAATAGTTTTAACACATGTACACATCCTTAAACAATACAACAGATTATTACTTGTTGAATATTACTAAAAATAAAATCTCAATGCATGTGTCATTTTGTAAATGACCTTCTCACAGAATTGCATAAGATTCACGTGTTTTTGCATGTAGCTATTGCTCGTTTATTTTATTATATAATTTTTATTGGGGCTTCCCAGGTGGCGCTACTGGTAAAGAACCCGCCTGCCAAAGCAGGACATTTGAGACGTGGGTTCGATACCTGGATCAGGAAGATCCTCTGAAGAAAGACATTGCAACTCACTCCAGTATTCTTGCCTGGAGACTCACATGCACAGAAGAGCCTGGTGGGCTACAGTCCATGAGGTCACAAAGAGTTGAACACAACTGAAGTGATGTAGCATGCACAAAGACTTAAAAGAAAGAAAAAAAAATCATTTTTCCCTTCATGGATCACAGTCTTGTTGTAGCGAAGGGGCTTGCATAACTCAATGAAGTTATGAGCCATGTTATGCAGGGTCACCTAAGACAGACAGGTCATAATGGAGAGTTCTGGCAAAATGTGGTCCACTAGAGGAGAAAATGGCATCCCATTCTAGTATTTTTGTCTGAAGAACCCCACAAACAGTATGAAAAGGCAAAAATTAAAAAAAAATATGACACAAGAAGATGAACCCCCCAGGTCGGAAGGTGTCCAATATGCTACTGGTGAAGAGCAAAGGGTAATTACTAATAGCTTCAGAAAGAAGAAAGCAGCTGGGCCAATGTGGACATGATGCTTAGTTGTGGATGTGTCTGGTGGTAAAAGTAAAGTCTGTTGCTGTAAAGAACAATATTGCATAGGAACCTGGAATGTTAGGTCCATGAATCAATCAAGGTAAATTGGAGGTGGTCAAACAGGTGACAGCAAGAGTGAACATCCACATCTTAGGAATCAATGAACTGAAATGGATGAGAATGGGCAAATTTAATTAAGATTACTGCTATATATACTCTTGTGGGCAAGAATCCCTTAGAAGAAATGGAGCCACTCATGGACAACAAAAGAGTCTGAAATGCAGTACTTGGTTGCAATCCCAAAAAAGAATGAGTTCATTCATTTCCAAGGCAAACCATTCAATATCAGGGTAATTCAAGTGTAAGTAGTGATGGATTTTATTGTCTTGGGTTCCAAAGTCACTGTGAATGGTGACTGCAGCCACGAAATTAAAAGACACTTGCTTCTTGGAAGGAAAGCTATGACAAACCTAGACAGCATATTAAAAAGCAGAGACATTACTTTGCCAACAGAGGTACATCTAGGCAAAGATATGGTTTTTCCAGTGGTCATGTATGGATGTGGGAGTTGGAGTATAAAGAAAGCTGAGCACTGAAGAATTGATGCTTTTGAACTGTGGTGCTGGAGTAGACTCTGATTCCTTTGGAGAGTAAGGAGATCAAACCAGTCAATCCTAAAGGAAATCAACCATGAATAGTTGATGCTGAAGCTGAGGTTCCAATATTTTTGCCACCTGATGTGAAAAACTGACTCATTGGAAAAGACTCTGATGCTTGGAAAGATAGAAGGCAGGAGGAGAAACAGAGAAGGAAGATGGTTGGATGGCATCACTGACTCGATGGACATGAGTTTGAGCAAACTCTTGGAGACAGTGAAAGACAGGGAAGCATGGCATGCTGCAGTTCATGGGGTCACAAAGAGCTGGACATGACTGAGTGACTGAACAGCTGAACACAACTGAAACCACTGGGTCAACAAAAATAATTTTACATTGGATTGCATGCGCGTATGCATGCTAAGTTGCTTCAGTTGTGTCCGAATCTTTGTGACCCTATGTACCGCCTGTCCATGGGATTCTCCAGGCAGGAATACTGGAGTGGGTTGCCATGCCCTCCTCCAGGGGCATCTTCCTGACCCAGGGATCAAATTCACATCTCCTGAGGCTCCTGCATTGCAGGCAGATTCTTTAACGCTGAGCCACCAGGGAAGCCCACGTTGGATTACAACCCATAGTAAAAAATAAACACCAGTGAATACATACAGATATAAAGAAATGACTTAATAACACTGGGAGACTGTTGTGAAGCACAGAGAGCTCAGCCTGATCTTCTGTGGTGACTTAGATGGGTGGGGTCGGGTTGGGGCTGCAACCATGATAACTTACTTCCAACAAGTCCATATGGAAAGGGAAATGAAAGAGTGACTTTACAGTGGAGATTCCTGACAAACTCCACCTCAATCAAGTGATCAAGTTTAATATGCACAGTTATGTCATGTCAATATTATATGATAATGTCATGCTGACATGTATTATATAATGAGGCTGACACTTCTTCTCTGTAAGCTTCCTATCTTCCCTAAAGATAGCCACAGCATGCAATTAGGAGGAAAACATCAGTGAGATCACAGTCAATTGACATTCACAGCACTCATCAAAACTGTTAAAAGTCATCAGAAACAAGAAAGTCTAAGAAACTATTACAGCAATAGGAGGCAAAGAAGATATTATAACTAAATTATGTATTTATTATGAGTATGTTTGTGTGTGTGTGTGAATGTATAGATGTATAATCATGGTAATAGTGGTGTTCCAACAGTAACCTTTTCTTTCATTTGCAATTGGTGACTGTGTATGAATACTCATTGGAAGGACAGATGCTGAAGCTGGGAAAGAGTGAAGCCAGGAGAAAAGTGTGACAGAGGACGAGATGGTTGGAAGGTATCACCGATTCAATGGACAGAACTTGGACAAACTCTGGGGGATGGTGAGGGACAGGAAGCCTGGCGTGCTGCAGTTCATGAGGTTACAAAGAGTAGGACATGACTTGGTGACTGAACAACAACAGCAATAGATGTGTACTTAGAAAATGAAACAGCAATATAGAAATTTAAAAGGATAAATTCCTCACAATATATAAATCTTCTGCATTTATCTGAATTCACACATCACTTCTATTTCTCTAGTCAGTAAGGAATTATCTGGCAATTTTAAACAACTTTGCTTTCATAGCATGAAAGGTTGAATTATACATGCGATTTCTATTTAAATTCTCCCTTAGAAAAGGTTCAAAAGATGCTTGAAATATTCCATTTATGTCTATCATATCATTATTAAAGGGAAAATTTAATAACAGGTTTAATAAAATTTGCCTGCCTCTTTTTTTCTTACTCTATTTTTTGTAGGAAAGCATAGAGATGGGAAGGAAGGAGGAAAAGGGAGAGGGAGGTGGTGAAGAAGGAGGAAAAAATCATAATTCCTTACTCAAAGTCTTCTAAATATTGGCATTCCCTCTTTGTATTCTATATTATTATGAAGATTTTCAATGAATTATTTATGTTTATTATAAAGAAAATGAGACATCGTAATTTAGGTGACTTATAAGGAACAATTTGAAAGATGCTTTTTCCATAGAGCTAAATGGTGGCATCTTATATATAAGAAATATAATAAGGCTTACTTTCAAAGATAATATTAAAATGTTAAACATTCAAACTAGACAAAGCAAATAAATCACAAACTCTGAATACCACCATAGTATAGTGTTCTCAAGATAATTTATAGAGGATTGAAGGGTATTTTCTCAATCTCTTGCTTTCTTCATGCTTGAATTCTTCACTTTTCTATCACTAATTTTAATAGTTATAAAGTCTCTTGACTTTAAATGTACCTACACACCCATGATTAGACAGAAGTAAAATGCTAAGAACTTTTTTCCCTTGTCTGATCAAGACCAGTAATAACTGTCAAAAACTAGTTCACATCACTCTAATCTTTGTATGATTAATTGCATCTAAGTCATTGAATATTTTTATGTTCCTTCAGTTCAGTTCAGTTCAGTTCAGTCGCTCAGTCGTGTCCAACTCTTTGTGACCCCATGAATCGCAGCACACCAGGCCTCCCTGTCCATCACCAACTGCCGGAGTTTACTCAAACTCATGTCCATCGAGTCGCTGATGCCATCCAGCCATCTCATCCTCTGTCGTCCCCTTCTCCTCCTGCCCCCAATCCTGCCCAGCATCAGGGTCTTTTCCAATGAGTCAACTCTTCGCATGAGGTGGCCAAAGTATTGGAGTTTCAGCTTCAGCATCAGTCCTTCCAATAAACACCCAGGACTGATCTCCTTTAGGATGGACTGGTTGGATCTCCTTGCAGTCCAAGTAGTCATCATTAAAATAGAAATTTGACGATAAAAAGAACTGACCTCCATTTTGTATCTTAATTAAAATTTCAGTATAAACTTTAAAAAATGTATGCTAGAGGTGGAAGGAGTGAAAGTTCATATGGATTTTGAAAACAGAAATAATTAAGTCATTTTGTTCAATGGAAATATGTGTCCATGTCACAAACATCCTACAAGGTCACATAGTCACTCTCCTTGCTCACATCAGAGCACAAATTTCCAGATTTCCTGTCTAATGTTCTATGGTTATACTAAGCTGCCATTGTGTTATCTACATCAGTAGACCTACATTAGATTTTGTAGTATCATATCTTCTGATCATATATTTGTTGTAGAAAAAAAAAAATGTGAGTAATATGTCTGTGCAGCCAAATACCTAGTTACTTATGTGTTTCTGTAGGAAATGACAAAGCGAGGTTTAGCATTTGAATGGAGAATAAATATCTAAAATTAAATCTTATACCTTACATTATATTGCTGGTATTGTAACATATATTAAAACATAATAAAGCATGATTTTATAATTGGCATATGGAAATTCCCATTGTAACAAAATTGCAAGATGATAGCCATGCTTTTTATGGGATATATTTATAAATCTTTCATCCTGCATGTGTTCAAAATCTTAACTACTTTATTTTGATGTGCCCTTCCCTGTCATTTTTCTGTGATCTGTTTCATTCATCTCTCTTATTAGCATCTATGCTCTTTCACGCATACTGCCTTTCTTATCTGCTGACATGCATTTTATTGTACATGTCTACATACACTGAGTCATTTTTTTAATATACATGAAAACGAGATCAACTCCAATAATTATCTCTATCCAAAAAACTCTTAAGCATATTTCCATATAGAGACACTAAATCAGTTTCACAAAACAACCTTTATACAGAATGGCTTTTATTTCACCAAAGTGAACCTTCAAGCTAGAATATTTCACCAAAGTAAAACTTCAAGGTAGAATATTTGACCAAAGTGAACCTGCATGCTAGAATAAATACCTTAATATTTGTTTAATATTTTAAGAGAGAGAAAGTGGACAAGATTTAAATGTCTGGGTAATATCAATGAATAGGAGTAAAATGAGTATTTTTAATGATTCTTTATGTGTATGCTTTAAGTGTATTTTAAACACAAAATCTTTATAAAGAAAGGATAACTTCTCCAATTTTTTTTCAGTCATAGAATGTGTGGTACTTCGATGAAAAATAAAAGTGAAACTAATACTTTTTCTCTTTTAGTACTATGGTTATCTCTTTCTTTGATTTTCTTTACAAGAATATTACACAGAACCATTGAGTTGGAAATATTGCTTGACAAGCATAGAGAAAAAATAAGATACCATTGCAAATGAAACTCAATATATACTCAAAAGTAATTCTAAAATAATTCATTTTTATAATTATTTTTTCAAATGCTTTTTAACTATGAGTAATCAGATGTTTTCTAGAGAAACAGACAAAATTAAAGGCATAAAGGCTCAAAAATATCCCAGTTTTAAAAAAAAAAAAGAGGCTGTACAGAGGTCTATGGCCTCATATTATGTCACACAATAATTTTCTGTTATACTAAAATTGATTATCATATTTTTCAAATAAATAATAGATATTCATTGAGTTTCCTCACTGAGGCTAGCACCATGAGAAGTTTACATGACTTCTGAAGTTATATTCTAATAACATTTTATATCCTAGAATCTTACTAGTAAATTAAATAGTGGGTTGCCATGCCCCTGTCCAGGGGATCTTCCTGACCCAGGGATCAAACCCATATCTATTGCAGCTCCTGCATTGCAGGTGGCTTCTTTACTGCTGAGCCACTGGGGAAACAGTCTAATTAGTTTAAAGATTATTAGTAAGATTCCTACTGGCAATAATCAAATTTGCAATACTAGTATGACATAAGATTTCTAAAAGCAAAGTCATATGACCAGGCACGGCTGGAAATGTGATTTTTGTCAGTTGTGTGGTTCAAAGAATGGTGTTGATTTGTCATACTAGAGATTTAGCAATTCAAGATCATACACACTTGATGGACACAAAGCCTAAAGCCATGTCACTTGCATGTTGATTTCTTGGCCTGAAACTTTTTGATTTAACCTATGAATTAATAAAGTCTGACCACAGTTGATACAGATTTGACATCAGTAATTAAAGTTTGAAAAAGATGTGGTTAAAAATAAATTATAATGGAAAAATATTCCATTCTTTTTCACAGGCTGCTATGTTACAGGTAAAAATCCATTTTCTTAGGTAGTAACAGTTTAAAATATATTTTAATAATAAAATGAATGTCTGCCCCTTTTGCAATTGTATGTTCATGATGTTTTATACTCATCATTTAAAAAAATGAGAAAATAAATCCTAATTTCAAGTAAAAAAATACATTTTCTACAATATATATAGCATCTATTTAGGCTTATCCTTTGCCAAAAATGGTCTTAGTTATATTTCTAGTCACAATAAAAATAAATACTTCACATTCTATTATGTAAAGCATTATATATTTTAGAATGTATTCATATAAAAGCTAGAAGAATTATAAATTTATAATACAGTAATACTTATAAAATATCAAATATATAAGTGGAGTTCAAAACTACTACTTCCACTATATTTCTGATTTAGAGACATAGTGATCAATTATTTGGGAATATATAATCATAGGAAGATTAATATATTATGTTATCAATTAAATTATAACAATCAGTGCTTATTTTTAATACATCCCATTTTGAAACAGTTTCAACAGTGTTAAAACCACAGTTACCACCAGGAGCAGAAAATCCCATTCTATCTACACACTTCACTGTAGCTTTGGTGCCGTTTAATACTGTCTTTTTCCCTCTATTACTTTCAGTCTAAACCAGTTATATTATTTCCCTCAGTTGAACATATATTGACCAGTTGCTAAAGTCAATTGACAAGTCAGCTTAATAATATCGGTCTAACAACTAGTTAGTGACTATTTTCTGGTCATAAAAAATTATACAATTTGGTTTTTGTTGATAGAGTGTTTTTCCAGAGACTAAGTTAGAACACACAAATGATCTAAACTGAAATACTTAAATGTGTAGACTGAAAAATCTAAATAAAAAGCTTCAAGGTTAATTTCATTTCTCATTACATAAATATTCAGATTTAAGTAGGGTTTGTGACCACAATAATTCCCCTATTAGCCACTCCAGGAATATATTAAGGGTCAAGTCAAAAGCAGCCAATGTTATTTCTGAAAACTAGTGTCACTTACTGGAGAAGGAAATGGCAACCCACTCCAGTGTTCTTGCCTGGAGAATCCCAGGGACGGGGGAGTCTGGCGGGCTGCCGGAGTCTGGTGGGCTGCCGTCTATGGGGTCGCACAGAGTCGGACACGGCTGAAGCGACTTAGCAGCAGCAGCAGCAGCAGTATCACTTAAGGGAGGATGTATCATATATTGTTTTAAAGGAGAGTGTGCAACACAAACTAGAATAGATCCAAACCAACTTTGTCTTTTGTCCTCTGCTTTTCATATATCAAGAATGGAAAAATATTGCTGGCTTAGCTGTGTTCTCAATACTATTCAGTGTGTTCAAACACCAAGTACCACTATATTCAGAGGTAAAAGGAAAGGTCCATTTCTTAGACATTCCCTCAAGCTTTCCAAAACCAGGATGTAGACACACTTTTCTAAACCCTGATTTGCTCATCTAGCAATATATTATGAAAATGGTCCCAAGTTTCCTTTTAATAATAATGACTAGTAATAGATAGAAGACTCATGAGAATCCCTTGGACTGCAAGGAGATCCAACCAGTCCATCCTAAAGGAGATCAGTCCTGGGTGTTCAGTGGAAGGACTGATGCTGAAGTTGAAACACTAGTACTTTGGCCACCTCATAGGAAGAGTTGACTCATTGGAAAAGACCCTGATGCTGGGAAGGATTGGAGGCAGGAGGAGAAGGGGGCGACAGAAGATGAGATGGCTGGATGGCATCAGCGACTTGATGGACATGAGTTTGAGTAAATTCCGGGAGTTGGTGATGGACAGGGAGGACTGGTGTGCTGCGATTCATGGGGTCACAAAGAGTCGGACACGACTGAGTTACTGAACTGAACTGAATAGATCAGTCTGCTTAATGACTACATAGTAGTCCGAGGAAAAGAAGTGGCATACTTTAACATAGCTTTCCCCATATTGATTATGTTTATGAAAAAAAATTTCAATAAATCCTTCTATATATGTATCCTGGTTAAAAAAAATGCTATGTATTACATCCTCTAGAATGAGATTGATGAGCTGCATTTTTAATTTTAATATATTTTTCACATTGCTTTCTAAAACAGCTACTAACTCACCCAGCAATGTATAATAACATTTTCCCCCTCACTCCTTCCAAAAATATATACTATATAGAGTATATTATGTGATTTTTATTAATATCAAGTAATATGTCATGGTTGCTCTAATTCTTATCCCTATAGTCAATAAGTTAGGCTATGGTTCCAAGTTTGTGCTGACTATTTCATTTTGATTTACATTAAAAGTTCTCTTAACATATCTTGTCAAATACTCTGCTAGATTTAGCTTTCCTTCTTGTCACTATTTAAGTGCTCTTTATAGTATAAATACCCAAACTTTGTCATCTCTATTGCAATAAAGTTTCAACATTTGTCTCTTGATTTCTTATGTATACACAAAATTTTAAAATATACCTTTTATTTATTTATCATCCTAATCAGGGCTTCCCAGCTGGCTCAGTGGTAAAGAACTCACCAGCCAATGCAGGAGATGCAAGACGCTTAGGTTCGATCCCTGTGTCAGGAAGATCCCCTGGAAGAGGAAATGGCAACCCACTCCAGTATTTTTGCCTGAAAAGTCCGATGAACAGAGAACGGGCCACAGTGCATGGGGTCACAAAGAGTTGGATACAGCTGAGCATGCATGCACCCATGGCGTGGCAATATTCTAATTAATCAATGTGATGACTCACTCATCCTCTCATTCTTCTTATATATTTTGAAAATAATAGAGAATGCATCTCCTTTTCCAAGGTCATTTCATACCAAGGTATAAAACTTGTCAGATACCCTGAAAGGTTGACTATTTGTTCACTCTAGGAATGTATCTAAAGGTCAAACAGATGTTGACTCTAATTAAACATGTTATTAGATATGATTAGGCCATTATCTGCATCAGAGATAAGAAAAATAAGTTTTCAAATGTGCCTCTGATTACTGTTTTATCCATCAATCACAAAAATGTCTTATCCATCTGATGTTACTCTGTCTTCAATCTAGGAAAAGGCTCTAAGTGTCTCACATTGCACATGAAATTATGGTTTCTTTAATCTACCTGCTTCTTCATTTTCAAAAGGTCAGTTGAATGATCTCAGAGATGATGCAACTGTATTCAAAGAGATCAATTAGTACAAAAATTTTTTAAGTATGTTTAATTTTTCACAGTCTCTGTAAACATAAATTTGCTAAAATCTATATGATCATCATTTCTCACAGAAATGATCATGTTAATAGCATTTAGCTATTTTTTTTCTGTATTTGCATAATGAAATTCAATTTTTGGCATAAATCACTACAATTATTATTTGGCTAAATATACCTAAAAGTAAAGAGTTGTGTTTCAATAAAGAAATACAGGCACAGTTTTAAAATATATGTTATCAACATGTACTACCAAGACTGTGATGCTATATATAAGACAGAATTATGCATGAAAAATTTACATACAGTGACCCAATATAAACAAAGTGTTAATAAATATATTAATCACAATAAATCTGGAAATTGTAAAATCCAGGAAAATAATAATTATATAATATAAAATATATATCTAAATGTAATATGGTATATGATTTGCCATATTCAAGATAAAAGTAATATTGTGGATAGGAAGTAAGAATGACTGAATTCTTTAATGCATATGCACAAAATGCATACAAATATGTTATATGCATCTACCTAATGTAAATATATAAGATATATATGAAATATACTATAGCTTTTATGTATTATATATAATTATAAATACTCATATGTACATATCTAGAACACATCATATATATTAGCTATTATATATGATATATATCATTTAAATAGATTGCTTAAATGTTGTACTTTAAGAAATAAAGTAAGAATTAAATATAAATAGTGTATTAAGATTTAAACTAATCATTCATTGAGCATCATTAATGTGCTAATATTAATAAAACACAGAAAGTCATCCAAGAATTACTTTCATGCATGAGCATATATGACATGTTTCTAATAAAGAATAATAATTTTCTTTCTCAACTAACAGATTAGCTGTAACAATTCATATGAATAATTATATGTCATATTATAATGACTTATTCTTAAAAATAGTTCTTATTGAAAATATAAAATAACTGAAATACATTCAGATACTTCAACATCTAAAATTTAAAATAAGTTCTTATTTGAGGACATTTGAAATAATGACTGATAATTGTCTTATAAAGCTTCAGGATACATTAATTTTTAAAGAGACTGTACAATGTAAATACTGTATTCAATAATCTTCAAATACTTAAGAGCTATAAAACAGAAATTTAACTCCCTTTTTAATTAGTTATATTAGCAGGGATTTATCATATCAAAAATAGGTATAATTTAACATTTCATTCTCTGTTTTCACAAAACCAGAGCATCTATTTTAAAAATATGATACAGTTATATTTCAAAACCAGTGGAATATTTCTCTCGGATCTCTGGACCAGAAACAAAGTTAAGGGCATCAGTGTCACTTTGGGAACAGTTCTGTCAAAAGGACAGTGGAAAGAAAGGTGAAAACAGCTAACGCCAGTTCCAGTCAAGTTTAATCTTATGCAAGCAGAATTCAATCAGATCAACACTGTGTTTCCGAAGTTGTCACTCAGGTAAATTCTCTAATTTAAAACTGAATTGAGATACTCAAAAAGACTCCTGGTGATGTCAATTCAATGTTTATATTCATGGTTAGCTTTTAATACACAGACAGGTTTTTCCATTAAATATGAAGGTTTTATAGATGATGTTTGTTGAAACCATTTTTTAATATCTAAAAGCATCTGAAAGGTGGTACATATACACATACTAGTGTTGGGCTTAGAAACTATACATACTTAAATTGAATAAGCACCCATTATTAACATGGTACTGTGTGTGTGTTTCCATTTATCACAGTTAATCCATTTTAATATATTCTATGCGTCATTATATGAGCAGATGAGGAGGCCATGGTTCAGAGAGATTTGAGTAACCTTCCCAATGTCACACAGTTTGTAAGAGCCAAGATGAGAATTTAAATCCTCTGCCTACCTGCAACATTCTAGCTTTTTTCTTTTCTGAAAATCCACAAATTCTGAAAATAGAAAGCTGCTACTCATTGGTGACAATATGTCTATGACAAGATAAAAAGCTTCCATTTATTTATTTTTTAAAATATATTAAGCCTTCATATAAGTTTCTGATTGTCTCTCTCCTAGATCTCAGACATAGATTAATTAGCACACTAACTTATATGCATTTCCCACATGTTGAGTCATTTCAATTTGTATCACTTTTCCTATTTAGAAGTCTCCTTCATGTGAAATAATTTTTAAATATGTATCTATATTTAAATGTGTAAATGGTTCATTCATTTGTACAAGCAAAACACAAAAATGGTATTTCACTTATAGGCTTTATTATATACATTTAGATTTTATGACACTATTCTTTCACTAGTATTTGTCCAGGATATATATAGCTAAGGTATCCAAAGCATAAATCCTCTTGTGCACCTAACTTTAAGATAAATTCTATTAGCAGAAAATATGTTTCATTTATGAAACCCTCAAACCATCTACAAGTGGCACTCACATATACCCACATCTTGAAATGATTATAGGAATAAAAAACAGGACTTAAATACAGAGCACTAGAAATTTGTGTAAAAGCAAAACTAGGTGCTTCTATAGCATTAGGGTGATGATGTGAGTAAGAATACAAAATGACTTTTTGGAGAATCTGATAAATGGGCTCTGATTGCTCATCACACTTTACCTGGAAGATTACAGAGTAACTAGGTTACTTCTGAGGTCCTTCTGGGAACACCCTTCATGGATTCTTTTTTCATATGCTATAACACAGTTTATTCCATTCCTTTATTACATGACTCAATTTTCAAACTATTTCTCAATAGTAACGATTACTAGTTAATAAAACTGAGAAATGAAATTCTTGTCACTTGTTAACACTGTTTTGTCTTCTTAATCCATAACTTAGGACAACTGACTATGAATGATTCCATTTTATACAAGTTCATCTTTCAATGTCATAATTGGGGGCATACTATTAAGTAACATACTTTTAAAGAAGCAATACTTAGAAGATGATAAAAAAACAAAATTCTCGAGATGTAAAACTGAAGGAAATCTTGGCAACATATCTTCTATTATTCATATAAAAAAATGAAGAAATCAAGATGCTGGAATTCCTTAGAGTCTTACAGCCAGATTGGAAATTTTGGCATAGTACTGTCCATATTATTTATTCTTATAAGCCTATATTATAAAATGTAAATTTTACATTACAAATTACAAATTTTATATTATAAATAATGAAGCTTTTTACTATGATTGTATTTTGGGAAAAAATATTTTAGCCAAAATACTAAGATCATCACTTAAAAGAGGAACTGCTTTACATTTTGTCAGGAAGGCAGGTATGACTTTTTTCACTGTTTCTGATGATAAAATAATGTAGTTCCTCAAGAAGGTAAATTTACAAAGCACAATATTTATGAATGATGCACCAACTTAAGAAAGATAAGAAGTTTTGTGATTGTGAAACATTATTTGAGATAAAGTTCTTTTATAATTAGAAATTATAAGAATCAAAGGTAGTCCATAGTTATGCCAATTGTTTCCTTTACATCTGTAGAGTCTTGAAGATAGGTGTCTCCAAAAATTGTATGAGAATTACATTAGATGATATATGTCTAATGTGGTGGAAATTAAGTGCCTTTGGAGCTCCTCTAGAGAAATTACTAAAAAGACTAAGGAATCATAATATAGAATATTTCATTCTACTTTTGAGGATTTATTCCAAGGCTTAGAATCATCTTGAATTTATCTGGATTCTTCCAATATGAGAAGAAGACATGAAAAATGAGATCTTCTGGTATTGTTCACATATATTACCACATAAAACTCAGAGAATAAGTGAAAAAGTGAAAATGAAAGTGGAAGTTGATCAGTCACGTCCTGCTCTTTGCGACCCTTTGGACTGGAGGCCATCAGGCTACTCTGTCCATGGAAAAAAATAAGTGATTCAAAACAAATACAAGCAGAAAATGTATTTGCAGAAATCATAAATGGAATACAAATACTGATATTTTTGAGAAAGCTGAATAGGATCAAATCAACACATTTTCCCATGGATCCATAGATTTCTTTTGAATAAGTAAAATCACTAATAGTTGACAGAGCCATAATGATGCTATCAACAGAAAGTGAGCAATGCATGAGACATTTACTAAATGCCTCAATATTTGTTATACTGATTCAGGATATTAATAATCAATATTCATTACTCAGGGGGGGTGGGGAGAGGGTGAGATGTATGGAGAGAGTAACATGGAAATTTATATTACCATATTTAAATATATAGCCAATGGGAATTTGCTGTAATACTCAGGGAACTCAAACAGGGACTCTGTATCAATCTAGAGGGGTGGGATGGGGGAAAGAGATGGAGGGAAGTTCAAGAGAGGGGACATGTATATACCTATGGCTGATTCATGTTGATGTTTGACAGAAAACAACACAATTCTGTAAAGCAATTATCCTTCAATTAAAAAAAATAAAGAAATTTAAAAAATCAATGTATATTTGTATCCTATGAGTATCCTAGACTTAATATGTAACCCCCTCAAATATATCAATATAATATTTTATCATCAGTGATGCAAGAAAAAAATCAAAATTTTAAGACTAAAATTACTCATGGGCTAATTTTTAAGGTAATATGATTTATTCAGAGACAACTCAACAACTTTCAGTGAAGTAGGGTTTTCCACTTCAGATTTAAATTCAAACTTAATGGAAGTTAAATGCACAGTTTAAGAGTAAATGCAACTGTGATACCTAAACATGAACCTGATGATTTTGAGAATATCCAAAACATCATTATAGTCTCCTGGGTAAAATTTCTGCAAAGTAGAATGGAAACGCAATAGCTACTTAGTTAGCTGAACCTAATTATTGTGTCATTGCTTCTCTGAAGAAAGACTCTGAAGTGAATGAGGTAGCAGCGAGGGAAACACAGCAAATGAAGCCACAAAGTCCCAAGTTATAATCTGGTCTCCAGCACCATTAAAGGAAGGAATTTCCTGGCTCACGTACTTCATAATTATGGTTTCTGGAGTGATAACATCCCTTATGTAGAGATATAAATTCAGGATATTATAACTTGATAGAAGCAGTTGCCTGGAATTTAACATGGGTGAGGGATTGGTCTAAGCACTTCTAACGTCTGTAACAGCTCTGTAGACAGGTACTATAGTAATCACCACCGTACAGGTGAATAAAATGAATCACTAAGCAATTAAGTGATCTGCCCAAGGTAACACAGGTGTCAAAGTCAGGATTTGAATTCACTGTGACTAGCTCTAAGGCCAAGACCTTAAAACATTATGAATATCATCTCTATTTAGATAGAAGGTAATAAATATCATTATTTAATCACTGTAACAGCAAATTAAAGTGGAGATCTCAAATTTTCTGGCTATCTCAAAGACAAACAAAACAATAATTCTTTGCATGGAATAAACATAAAAAGAATGGCTAAAAAGAATACTGTAATTGGCCATACCTCTCTCCTCCCACCCCCCACCATCCCTCTCCTCCTCTTCTAGTTGAACTGAGTCCTAACTAGAATAGTCAGAGACTTTATTCCTTCAATAGAGGATTCATGTATTTTAACCTTAAAATCTCCCATTTATTTTATAAAGCAACTGCTACCTATTAAGGACAAGGAATACATTTTAATTGGTTTTTTTTTTTAATGAAAAGAAAATCTGCTTGAGTCACCTAGTTACCTAGAAAGACTTGATATTTTTTTGCTTCTGAGTCACATTTCTATATTTACTCTGGTAGTGTATTTCCATAAATATTAAAATAGCACTGCTCTATGGAAACAATTTTTTTGTCACTTCCCCAAGGTGGACAATTGTCTAATGGTAATTTTGATATTCATGCCTTTATTCCACTAGGTTCATAACAAAGTTATGGTTGTACAGAGTTTGGCACAAGTATGGTGGTTTTCTCATCCTGCTATACTTCTTGGGGTTTAATATACCAATACTAGGATACAGAAAAGGGATATTTCACAAACTGAGCAAGGGTGGAGGCAGTCTCTGAAAGTGAAAGTGTTGGTCACTCAGTCATGTCTGACTCTTTGTGACCCCATGACTATAGCCCGCCAGGCTCCTCTGTCCATGGAATTCTCCAAACAAGAAAACTGGAGTGGGTAGCCATAGTCTTCTACAGGGGATCTACCCGACCTGGGATCAAACCCAGGTATCCAACACTGCAGGCAGATAATGTACCATCTGAGCTATTAGGGAAGCCCCCCACTTAGCCTGGTAACTAGGACAAAAATAACGTGTCCAATCCCGATATCTTAAAACTATAAAGGAATTGAAAGACTCCCTGATATCTTAAAACTATAATGGAATTGAAAGACTTGAAGATGGAATCAAATGAATAATAAATCAGAGTTGATGATTTAGAAGAGACTCACTCAATAAAGAGGGAAAACAAAGTATTAAATCAAAACTGGAAGGGACCAAAACAGGGACATTTGCTTTTCTGAAGAGCCCCTGGGAAAGGAGCACCCATGGTAATGGCATCCCACTGAGGATTAAAGATTTTACGGCTTTTGAGGAGCTGGGGTGATGCCCTGAACATGATAAACAGGTGGCACAACTATTACTTCTCTAAACCTCACTTTCCTGTGGAACATGCATAATTTTCAAGCTTCAGTAAAATCCTTCTGTGAAATCCTGAATTCAAAGACAACATTTGCCTAAATGTGTGTGTGTTTGTGCGTCTTACACAAGTAAGATCACTGATGAAAAGTGTGCTGCCCTTCCATTCCACTTGGTATTAAGCTGTAGTGCTTTGGAGTACTGCTAGTAGGAAGAAGCTGGGATTTTAGCCAATGGAGTATTAATGGCACAAATAATCATCTAATTCTTGGTGTCTGAATATATTTCCAATAATGACTCATGATCATTCAAGATAAAAGAGAATTGGCAATGTAGTAAAAATATTCTGTTCTAAAAATGTGTGGTTTTTATGAAGAAAAGCCTGAAACATATTGTAGAGTTCAGGAGTGGGATGTCAACTAAGGGTAGTAGGAATCATTTTGAGGGTATTGGTATGTCTTTGAAGAAAACTGTATACTTCTGTCTCACCCAACCTCTGCCACGATCCCATACAGTGACATGGACTTGATTTATCCCCATAATTATCATAATCTATTAAGGCTATAGGTGACCGTATATCCCTCAGCATGGACATTATAGTTAGAAGGACATGACCCAGATATTCTCACTGTGTTTGTCTTTTCCAAATACTCAAGTCTTTGTATCATATGGAGCTTTTACTTCCACTATGAACTAATTTTGATTCTATGTGATTCTGGAAAAAAAGGAACAAATGTATATAAAAATATAGATCAGCATTTTCAAACATATAATTTTTATAAAAGGAGAAAACAGTAGTGAGCTTGGAAAACATATAATGTACTCTTATTAGTTCTCCATCCTTCCATCAATATCATCTGCCTTTTCTAATTTATAAACATATAAAAAACAGGTAATTTACTCAGCCTGGCTCCATATTTAGTGATATATCTGAGATAGAGAATACAGCCATAACTAAAATAAGCAGACCTCTACAAAATTTGACCCGTTAGAATAGCTTATGTATTTCCTGTAATTTATTTTTCTATCTATGGTGCTGGTAAGTCAAAAAAGAGGGTTTAAAAAATTCTTTTTATTTTATTTGGAAGAGAGGTCAGCCACCACTTTAGTACTCTTTTTCTAGATAATGGCATGATCCCTGTTACAGTCATGGATGAGGGCTATGCAGCCACAGCTAACTAGAGGGTTAGGAGCAGGAACACATTTGCTCATTCTTGGTAATTGACTAGTTCCTTTTTCTCTGACATTGGTGAGCTTGTCTTCGATAAACATTTATTCTCAATGCAGTGGGAAGCCCTGAAAATTTTTGTTTTTAGAGAGAAATAATTAAGGCCTGCAAGATATCTCTACCACACTGGACTTTTTTTAAGAGCAAGTGACTAAGAAAACAAGAACTGCTCTAGGGGACAAAGGGAAAAAAAAAAAACTACAAAACTTTTGGCAGACAGTGGTGGCTATTTTAGCTTCACTGAAACAAAGGCATTTAGAGTAACAAAAGGATCACATTTCAGTGTTATAATATGTTTCACAGAGAATACAAAATGTGTAGGAACAGAAATTCCTTCCCTTCAGTTAGGAGGTCTTTATGGACTAAAGAAAGAGTTCTCGTCTTTGGACTTCTTTGGGGGCAATAGAAGACTCAGCTCAAAAAAGAGTTCCTCTGAAATGTACCTACAGAATCAGGAAGATTTAATGGCACTATTAATACTGAACAATATTTAACAAAAACTCTCTTCTTTCTTCTTTTTTGCCCCTCTTTGACTTTAGCAGAAAATTAAATGAGCTGTTGAATACAAAGTCATGTGCTGCCACCTGCATAGTATAGTAACAGAGTCCAGTTAATTAAAATCTAAGAAAATATTCTCTTTGAAAAATGTTGTGGACATAGGTCATTGCTTCTCATTATGTTGCAGAAGGCACAGGCTTGGGAAAGGTGAATACTTTCACTTGGCTTTTCCAGAGTTTAAAAAAAATCCTTATAACAGCACAACTAACTTCTTCAGAGAAGATTCCTTTAAATTGAGTTTACATGTGTAGGTTATTGAATACATTCACCTGACATGGGCTAGTAGTTATACACTGATACTCAAGTTAATATTGGAAAAATATTGGCCATAAAATATTTGGGAATTGACTAATCAATCATCCAAAATAGGTATTTACCACAGATAGTAATAAAATAAGGATTCCCATTGTAATTCCTAGAGCAGTGACTAGAGTTGAAATTATAAAAATAATGATATCAATAAAAGAGATGTGGCTAAAAAACAATAGAAGACATAGAAAGTGATCCTAAACTTACTCAGTAAATACAAATGAATGTAGGAAAGAAGGAACAAAATAGATGAGCCATACAAAAGTAAATAGGAAGATAATACCCTCAAAATGAGCCATACTAAAATCATACTAAATGTAATTGAGGTAAAGTATTAAAGACTAATATTACCTTGATTAATTTTAATAAGGCAAAGTCCTAAACATATGTTCCCAACAAATGAATGCAAATATAAAAGAAAAGATGACTTGAAAGTGAAATGATGAGAAAAGATGTACCATGCAAATAGTATCCTAAGAAAGCTGTTAAACTTAAAAGCTTTTCCACAGCAAAGAAAGAAAGTGAAGTCACTCATTCGTGTCCGACTCATTGTGACCCAATGGACTGTAGCCTACCAGGCTCCTCTGTCCATGGGGTTTTCCAGGCAAGAGTACTGGAGTGGACTGCCATTTTCTTCTCCAGGGGATCTTCCCAACCCAGGGATTGAACCCAGGACTCCTGCATTGTAGGCAGATGCTTTACTGTCTGAGCCACCAGGGAAGTCCTTTGCACACCAAAGAAACAATAAACAAGATTAAAAGACAACCTTCAGAATGGGTGAAAATAATTGCAAGCAAATCAACTGACAAAGGATTAATCTCCAAAATGTACAAGCAGCACAATACTAGAAAACCAAGCAACCCAATCAAAAGTGTGTGGGAGACCCAAAGAGACATTTCTCCAGAGAAGACACACAGACGGCCAACAAATCCATGAAAAGATGCTCAATATCACTCAGTATTAGAGAAATGCAAATCAAAACCACAATGAGGTATCACCTCTCACCAATCAGAATGGCCATCATTTAAAAAATCTACAAACAATAAATGCTGGAGAGGGTGTGGAAGAAAGGGAACCTTCTTGCACTGCTGGTAGGAATGCAAATTGATACACTACTGTGGAGGACAGTCTGGAGATTCCCTAAAAAAACAAGGACTAGAACTAACATATGACCCAAGAATCCCACTACTGGGCATATACAATGAGAAAACCATAATTAAAAGAGATTTATATACCCTAAGGCTTGCTGCAGCCCTTTTTACAATAGCTAGGACATGGAAGCAACCTAGATGTCCATTGACAGGTAAAAGGATACAGAAATAGTGGTAAATATACACAATAGAATATTACTCAGCTATAAAAAATGAACACATTTGAGTCAGTCCTAATGAGGTCAATGAACCTAGAACCTATTGCACAGAGTGTAATCAGAAAGAGAAAGACAAATATTGTATATTAATGCATGCATGTGGAATCTAGAAAGATGGTCCTGATGAATCTATTTGCAGGGCAGCAGTGGGGATGCAGACATAGAGAACAACTTGTGGACACAGGGGATGGGGAAGGTGGGGCAAATGAAGAGAACAGTATGGACACGTACACATCATCATATGTAACACAGAGCAAGTGGGGATTTGCTGTGACACAGGGAGCTCAACCCAGTGCTCCGTGACAACCGAGAGGGGTCAGACCGGGAGGCAGACGGAAGGGGGTTCAGGAAGGAAGGGACACATGCATACCTGTGTCTGTCTCATGTTGTTGTATGCAGAAATGAACGCAAGATTGCAAAGCATTGTCCTCCAATTAAAAAATACAAAAAAGAAAGCTGGGAAGTTATATTAGTATTAAAAAAGCATAGTTAAATGTGACATAACCTGATATAAAGTAGAATGTACATCATAACAAAAAGATTAACTCATCAATAAGACAAAACAACCCTTAGAATATATGCATCTAACAACAGAACTTCAAATATACTTAAAGCTAACTTTGAGACCTAAAAGTATAGAAGCACAAATCTAGAATTATAGTCGGTAACTAGAACAGTCTTAGTAAATTGACAGAGCACACAGATTCACACACATACACAGATGTGCTTTTGTGTGCATGTGTGTGTATAAGATACATACATATGTGTGTGTATAAAATTAAGAATATAACAGATTTGAACAACATCCTTAAATAATGTGACCTAATTGACACTATAACACTATTGCTACTGCAACATACACATTTTTTTTCAAGTGTACTTTGAAGATAAAATAGCACATTGGCCACACCATAAAACAAATATCAATACATTATAAACTATTGAAATCAGCCATAGTCTATTCTATGACCAGAATTGAATTAGAAAACTGTATCTAGAGACTATTTAAAAACAGCTAGGCTTGAAGGTGACTTGTATCCAACATATCCAATATTTTTACCCTCATTATTCCTATTTATATATACGCCTGTAACCAGGGGAGCAATAGATAGATAGGCTCACTTTTGCTCTCAGATCTAAGACGCATGTTCAAAGGAAATCACCAAAGCACCTGCTATCAAATGGAACACAGTTAATTTTCTAAGTGCAAATAAATTTCATTTTTCATCTAGTGATGAACCTGTATGTACACATCCTCTAAGATAGAAAACTTGTAATTGTGGCACAGGTGGAGTGGGATTTAGGTATGAAAATCATTCAGAATTAACTGCAAGATCTTTGCTATCAAATCAAGGATATTAAAAAGATTTGTAGAATAAACTTACATTGTGTTGGTTATAAAAAAGAAAATTAAAGGATGCTGTTGCTAATTCTTGTAACATAAATATCATCCCTACAATTTAATTTTCCTGTTTTCCAGGTCCATAAACAAATTCTAAATAGTTCTGTGGCAATTTTAGAAATTACATAATTGGATCATTATAATTTCTTCATCAGGCTATGATTTCATTATTCAATGAAATTCCCTAAGCGTTATGATAATGAAAATCTCTAAGTACTTCTAAACTTAAGGAAAATATTTTGCTATGAATACCAGAAAAACATCCATTGGGTTTTTTATACTGACTAGCAGAAAAAATATAACACATATTGGAAATCTACAAAATTTCTGGACATACTAATTTAGTTGTTAACAGATTTCAGAACAGACTTCATTTTAAAGAGCATAAACAGAACATCAATGATTTAAGGAACATTAAAAATTCAATAAGCAAAAAGAAAAAACTGGTGGCTCAGATAGTAAAGAATCCACGTGCAATGCAGGAGACCCAGTTCGATTTTGATTCCTGGGTTGGGAAGATCCCCTGGAGGAGGGCGTGGCAACCCACTCCAGTATTCTTGCCTGGAGAATCCCCATGGACAGAGGAGCCTGGAAAGCTACAGTCCATGGGATTGGAAATAGTCGGACATGGCTAGTGACTAAGCACACAGCACATTATATCTACCTTGACTGTAATGTACTTTATTTTGCCTCAGCATTTAATGTGAAAGTTATATTACAGTCTATTCTAAGATAAAAATAAAATACTTAGAACTTAAGAGATGTAACATTTATTTTCACTATTCTTCATTATACGGGTTGTTATAGAATAGTGTGTGTTTTGGGGTTAGCTTACAAGCTAGGTGAAGATACTTGGTATGATAAAAAGGTGTAGTAATTGAAATCTTTCATGAAATCATTATTTTGGAAGATTTCATAATAATATTCTTATGAAATCCAAATGAAAGGAGAAAAACTGTGGGTTGTTCATATGTTTTTGAATATTCTTTTTTGTGTTGAAATTAGCTATGATCATCCTTATGTGGTATGGTGAAATAGTCACATCAGTACATTCAGCTGTAGGGTTTTCCAGAAAACACATATGCCATTTCACCATTTTAGTTTAGGAAAGCCCCAGTTAATCCTGCAGTTTCTATAGTAGTGGTCTCCAATTCAACCTCAGCTTGAATTAAATGCATGTTTCCTCTACATTCACAAGGAATGTTATGTTTACGATTGTAGAGATACGGAAAATTACTTTCACAGACCAGAATAGCAGTGCCCAAGAATGCCAGTATAATTGGGCATTCCCAACTGGATGACATTCCATCACATGCAATAAATCACAAAATAGACAGATATAAACCCAAAGCTAATGGGAACCAGAACTCTGTATCTAGTTTGACTGAATTTGTTTTTTTCAACTTTAAATTTGCTTTATTATATTTGAATATGTTCTCATATACCACTCAATGACTGGATAATATTAAGCATTTAAAAAACATATTTGGTTAGCAAAAAAGAGAGGGAAGAGGAAGGGGCACACTGGGGATACGGTATTATAAGCAACAATGATATATAGCACAGGGACTAGCTAATAGTCATTGACTTATAATAACTTTTAATGAAGTATAATCTATAAAAATGCTGATTTACCATGCTGCAAAGCTGAAACTAATATAATATTTTAAATGAACTGCACTTAAAAAAAAAAAAACACATATATTTGTTGTTAAAGCAGGTATTTGCTTTTCACATATTTTGTTTCAAGAGATAACTTTCAGATTAAAGACAGGTACAATTCAGGAATTGAATATGATAGAATAGAATATGATATAAAATTCCTGTTGCTAAAAGTAAACTACTTGTGAAAGAGTAATACAAGCAGTAGGGAGCGTAAAGTGTTACCATGTTTACCTAGTAGAAATAGAAGGATTTAAAGGAACACTTTTTGGAAAATCTGTTGCAGATTAATAAAACAGAAACAGGCTGTGGGTGGAAGGGAGAGAGCTGAGAGAAAGAGGGGGAAGGAGAGAGAGAAGGAATATGAGACAAGTGAGACTGTGAAGGGAGAAAATAGGCAGAAGTATGGAGTAGTTCAAACAATTTTAACTATACAACTGTAGGTTTTGTCAAAATTCTAGTTTATTTGACAGAATTAAACTACATGATAGAATTAGAGACTGGTCTAAGACTCCTATGGGCTTCCCAGGTCACTCAGTAGAAAAGAATCCGCCTGCTTGCAGGAGACTCAGGAGACACAGGTTTGATTCCTGGGTTGGGAAGATCCCCTGGAGGAGGGCATGACAACCCATTAGGGTATTTTTCCCTGGGAAATCTCATGGACAGAGGAATCTGGCAGGCTACATTCCATAGGGTCACAAAGTTAGACGTGAATGAACAAATGAGGAGGCATGCCCTAAGGCTCCTGTATTTCACTTCTCATTGTCTTGGTAATAGAAAACCCATTTGGTGATAATGAAACTATAATGAGAAAAAAATCATGAAAATAAAAATGCAATGTGAACAATTTCTAGGTATGACTTAGTTAACTGCACTTTTGGAGAAGGAATGAAAAAAAATTTGGGTGAGGTTTTCCACATAAAAACACGCCATTTTATAGAGGAAGAATATAACTTATATGTTAACTGGAACCTATAAGCCAAGGGAGATCTTCTGAGTCTTGTTCTCTTGTTTCTCCTGCATGGGAAGGCTTTAGTCAGTGTAATGTTTACTAACCCATCATATATTTGTGTGACCAGATTTTCTTACTTAGGCTTCTCACATATCACTCTTCATAAGTGAAAGCTCAGGCATGAGAAATGCAAAAATAGGAAAGCACAGATACTCCAAGGGGTTCAGAATAAACTAGGTAGTCTTTGAGTCAAAGTTCTAATATCTACTGTGAAGGACTGGGCCTTCTTATAGAGGAGGATTAGACAGGAGTTAACAGTGCATCTGCCTGCATTGTGGGAGACCTGGGTTCAATTCCTGAGTCGGAAAGATCCCCTGGAGAAGGAAATGCCAACCCAGCCCAATATTCTCTCCTGGAGAATCCCATGGACAGAGGAGCCTGGAAGCCTACAGTTCATGGGATTGCAAGAGTCAGGCATGACTTAGCGCTATCTTATCTTCTTGACAGTGCCTAAACAGCAATGATCCAGGGTCTATGGACTTAGAAAACCATCCTATGCTGATGGGGATAAAGAGGGAGTCTGTCACAGCCCAACATGCATACTAAAATTTCATTAGAGATTTTAGACCTAGATCCACGTAATCTTAGTTCACTGAAAGGATGGTTTAGAAATAGGAGAGACATTTTTTTTTTCCCTCAAGGAAATATAGAGAAGAGGTATCCAGTTAGTGGAGGACAAAAGCTTTTCATCAGTGGAGAGAAACAACTCTTAAAGTATGGGTATTATTGAAAAAAAACGAAAAACAACAACACAAGTTTCTTTATCTGAGACAACCATCATGAAGTCCAGGAAGATTAAAACAGAAAATATATCAGTAGGACAGTGGTGACATCTGTAAGATATGACTATGACATATCCAGGGGTTGAGAGAGGATAACACCACCTTTTAAAACTGTCGTATCTGTAACATCTAGAAGACGTGCACAAAACTAGGAGGCTCTTAACAAGTATTTGTATTTGAAATGATGGGAAAACGCCCCCAAAAACTTAACATTTCTTCTTATTCTTCTATAAATGTATAGTCTACTAAATTATGTATGGGATCTCTTTATTGGCTGTGCATTTAATTTGAATATTTTCTTCATTACAACACAATTACAAATCAGCTGAACTGATCACTTTCTGCTGATTTTATTCTTTAACTTTTTTTTTTTTTTTTACTATTAACTAAGCGTTATGCCTTTTTCCTCCTTCTAAACCACAGTCTCACCGACAGCTTCCTGTTAGTATTTGTCTCACGGGTATAATAAGAATAATAAGAAACTATATTACAAGAGACTTGTAAATTTTGATGTATCATATCTTCAAAAGAACTTTATTTAGGTATGACTTAAAGCTCATAAAGTATACATATGGAAAATATACAGTTCAAATAATTGTTACAATATTAAATGCATGTGTACCTATTTCTACTCACCCTTTACGTTTTGATGTGTCCATTTTCTGTCATTACCTTCCCTCAGTACTACTATTTTATTTTGAATATTTTATAAATGTAGTAATCTTGGTAAGTTCTTTTTTGTGTCTGACTTTTATTCAGACAAAATTATTTTGCAACATTCGTCTATGATATTCTTTTATATTTCAGAATCATGTTAATTGTAGGAATAAGCCTTAGTTACTATTTTAATCCATTCTACTTCTGATAGTGTTAAAGTTAAATACAAAATGGAGGTCAGATCTGAGAATTCCCTGACAAAACCATTTTAGCCACATAAGCAAAACTAAACCTAGGTTATTTCTTAAATGTAAGCAAAACCAAACTTAGCTTATGTAGTGTAAATGTCTCTGATTAATTATGAAAGAAACTTGTGTCATCTTCTTAAAAGTGGTATAATGTAATTACTTTAACCAGTCCTCTGTTATCTGAAAACCTCCACTGTGAAAACCAATCATTGTAAAAACCAATCATTGTAAATATGAAACAACTTTCTCATTTTAATTTTATAAGCTATGCTGCTGTAAGGCCATGCCTTTGACCTTATCAGATTTGGGTGTGAAAGCTCCTAGTTCACAAACTGTTCTTAAATGGACAATAAATTGTCACTAAATACTATTTTATTGATCCAGTGGTTTTAATTTTGCTACTTAGGGATTTGAATGTTTCCACTTTGAAACTTTACAAATACTGCTTTGAACATTCTTGTACATATCTTTAGGTGCACACATTTATGTACTTCTCTTAGTGAATTTTTTTTTTTTTTTTGAGCCATAGGTTAAACAGATGTTGGTTTTCAACAGTAACTGTCAAAAGGGTTTCTAAAGTGCTCATAAAATTTAAACTCCTAGTACCATTACTACTGATCTATCTAATTAACATTTTCCAACACACATTACTCTGAGTTTTATTTTGTCTAAATTTTAGCCATTCTAGTGTTATTTTTTTATAATAAATTTTGAAGCTTGGAGGGAAAAATTATTTCTAAGAAAAAAAGGAGTCACTGCATTCTAGAATGGAAATTGAGGTTTGTCTTCAAGGTAAATTTTTCTTGTTGTTGGGAGTATGCAATATGTGGGGGTGCTAGTCATTATATGCAGTTTTTGTGGAAGTCTTAAATGTGGAAAAATTTTTAATAATTCAGTATTTCAGAATGAGTTGTTTAATAAATGCTCTATTCTGAAATGTAGTTTTAAAAAGAAAATGACAGCAATGTACCCTGCAAAATGGAACCCCTTAACTTTCAAAAAAATCTGTGTTTACTAGAGATATTTTTACTTATTTCCTTAGTAGTTATTCTAGGACTTACACATACTTATTAACTTTTCAAAATCTACTTCAGGTTTATGTTGACATATTTCCATTCCATAGAAATACTACTCTTACATGGCTCTATTTCTGACAGCCTCACTCTTAATAAGCTGGAACTCAGTGAAGGGGCTGGGGAGGTAATTTTTGTTCTCAATCTGCCTCTCTTGGCATGGAATCTTCACTTTTGGATGAGCCAGTGTTAGTGGGATGAAAGCTCTAGAGTTACGGAGTGTGCCATGCTTTAGCGGCTGAGCCTCCATCCCATAAGTGGGGACCAGGCAAAAGAAGGGGGGATGCACTGAGAACTTATCCCTGCTAGAGATAGTTCACGGGCAAGATGAAAAAGTTGGATATTCTGTCACTCCTGGAAAACTCCTGTATTCCTCAACTGGGAGATGGACAGGGAGAGGAAGCCCTGTGTTCTTGTCTGCATCTGCTTGACATAGATTTTGCAGCACCGTGGGGAGGCAGGATGTGGACTGTAGTTCAAATGCTATAGATTCTCACTGTTATTACTATGTTTTAGTAGGTTCTTTTGAATATATGCTGATACATTTTCTGTAAGCCCTTAGTACCATTTCCAGAAGCCTCAAAATTTGTTTTTGTTTTTGTTTTTTGCTTTTTTGAGGTAAATGGGATATAAAAAAAAATGCACACATTTAAAATATATATATATATATAAATATCCTGATGAATTTGGACATAAGCATACATTCTGTGATATCATCACCACAGTCAAAGTACTGAACACATCTGTCACCTCCAAAATCTTTTGTGAGTTTCTCTGTGTATGTACATGTATGTAACTGTTTGTGATAAGAACATGAGATCTATATTCAACATTTTTAAAATATATAATACTATAATGTTAACTATAGATCATATGTTGTACTCTAGATCTCTAGAAGTTAGTTATCTTGCATAACTGAAAATTTACACCTGTTGAGCAACAAACCCCCATTTCCCTCTTTCCTCAGCCCCTGGCAACCACTATTCTATTCTTTGCTTCTATTATATTGACTACATCACCTTACCAACAGGTATATGTAGCTCCGTATAGTCAAAGCTATGGTTTTTCCAGTAGTCACATACAGATGTGACAGTTAGACCATAAAGAAGGCTGAGCACTGAAGAACTGATGCTTTCAATTTGCGGAGCTAGAGAAGACACTTAAGAGCCCTTAGATTACAAGGAGATCAAATCAGTCAATCCTAAAGAATATCAACTCTGAACATTCATTGGAAGGACTGATACTGAGGTTGAAGCTCTAATACTTTGGCCATCTGACACAAAGAGCTGACTCATTGAAAAAGATCCTAATAATGGGTAAGATTGAGGGCTTAGGAGAAGAACGGGGCAACAGAAGATGAGATAGTTAGATAGCATCACTGAATTTGAGCAAATTCTGTGAGATAGTGAAGAACACGGGAACCTGGCATGATGCAGTCCATGGGGGTTGCAAAGAGTTGGACACAACTTAGCAACTGAAGAGCAATAATAAACAAATTTGACTACTCTAGATTTGTCATATAAGTGGAATCATGCATCAAAAATAATAAAATATTTAGGAATAAATTTAATCAAGGAGATGAAAAACTTGCACACTGAAAATTTAAAAATACCAATGAAAGAAATGAAGACAAACAAAAATAAGTGAAAAGTAATCTACAATATTTTTTGAAAAATAACTTTGACCTGGGATTTACATCCATGGAGCTCCTCACACTTTGCTATTATATTAAAACATATTAACAAAAATCCAAAACACTGTATTTAGTTTTTACTATGCCTGAACATTTTTATATTATCAAAGACATAACTATTCCTGTCCAAGACTTTCTGTTTAAATTGGTTACTGGCAGGGGTAGGACAACAGGAAGAAAGGATTAATGATATTTTCCCCCTTCTACCAAAAAAAAAATAAATAAATAAAAAATGTAAGCCAGTCTCTGTTTATTAAAACTGTTTCGGATTTGTAAGTTATACATAGTATGTCATTTAAGAAAGAGTATATTGGAGGTCTAAGAGGGGAGGGATATATATATATATATATATATATATATATATATACACACACACACACACACACACACACAGCTGATTCACTGTTGTACAGCAGAAACTAAAATAACACTGTAATGCAATTATACCACATTTTTTTTAAAGAGCATATTGACCAGACTTTAAGGAAATCAACGTGACCTCTTATAATGTCTGTATATGCTACTGAGCCAGCAGGTACCTTTTGGTTATACAGAGAGATTTCATTGGAGGGAAAGTTAGGTCTTATTCTCAAACATCCTAAAAAGTCTAGAAATTTAAATAACAAAAACTAAGCAGTGTGGGAGACTTAGGTTCCATTCCTGGGTCAGGAAGATCCCGTGGAGAAGGAAATGGCAATCTACTCCAACATTCTTGCCGGGGGAAGTCCATGGACAGGGCAGCGTGATGGGCTACAGTCCATGGGGTTGCAGAGTCCGACATGACTGAGTGACTAACACTTTAATGGACTACAAGAAGAAATGAAATTAATTGTTTTCAAGGGGTTGAATGTGAACAGTCTGGTAGAAATTTGAAAAACAGTGACAAAATCTTGTTTGCTGTAAAGGATGGATATACTTGAAAATTCCTATTTGAAAACCATATGGATGCTTGCCAGAAATTATATGAAGTCCGGCTTGAGTTCACTGTCTCAATGTACCATCTTCTCTAATAAATTACATGTTATTATACCTAAGTATCAATGATACTCAGCTAGTTCTGTTTAGAAGGGCAGTAAGGGTCAGTGTGAAGAACAGTCTGTCAGTTGACTTCTTTGTACTGAGTAGGAGAAATAGGCCTATGGACTGCAGTTATCCTTGAAAGAATCGTGGAGAACATCTGAACTCATGAGTGATTAGAGACAACATCATGATGATAAGATGAGAAGGCTATTAGCAGAATCTAAAACTTGCTCTGGAACATAGTCAGCAGATTGACTATAAGTTCTCACTTCAGACACTATCAGAATTAAATAAATATTTTGCTTCTTAATAAAGAATTAAAAAATTGATGCTACTACTCTATTCAACATAACAAAACACAGAAACATAAATGGAAGCAGTCACAATTACGCTTTATTGGCTTTACTTTTTTTAAATATAAGGGATCACCATAATCATTTAACTGCTTAATATCTCCAATGCCATTAACATGGCCTTTCATATGATTACAATCACAATAAAGTACAGAAAGTTCTACTTTCTGGTTAAATTTGATGATGAGTAGATTCTGACAACATAATTCATGTTCCTATACATTATACCAAGGTGAATATACCCTCTTTATAGGTATGTTTTGGTACTGATTGAGGCAGTATGTGTAAATTTTGCATACAAAGCAAAATCTCAACTGTTTTCATAACTTTTTTGGTAATTTTTAGTTCAAGAAGGTAAAACTAAAAAATTCAACCTAAAATAGTTCTTTGTATTTATGTTTATATTTTACACCATAGAGGATCTCTAAAAACATCAAACTGATGACTCTAAAAGACCCTGAATTTTACCTACAATGATAAGTAATTATTCAAAACCTGAGTAAGAATTCTAAAGGATAGTTTATTTCTAACAATGATGATATTGAATAAGCAGCAAGAGGAAGAGCAGATTATGGGAAAATCAGTGTATATTAAAGTTAAGTGTTTACATTAGCAATACAGAAACGATAACACATAAAAGAATAGAAATTGAGAGAAATTCAAATACAAGATTTTCTTCAAATTAGAGGGAATACTTGGGGTTGCACTCTGTCTGTCAACAGTTTTATATTTACACCTGTTTCATGGTAACCACATGAAAGTTTCAGATTCCTGCAGTTGTACACAAAACACTTTTACTATCTGCATAGTTAACAAATACTGTAATTTGCTGAAGGGAGGGAAAATAACAGAAAAAAAAATGTGGGGGGAAATCCATTGAGGTTATCTGACTACAGTGATACCTAATTGGACTAAATATAGTCTCTTAATATTTGTTGAAGTGAGCCTGTCTGTGTATCATTTGTTTTCTGTTTATCCACTTTAATTTTTATTCTTCTCTTTCTCCTTTCCTATCTTTTAAAAAATTCTCTGAATTTCTCACAACTCAATTTTAATAATATCTAATACCAGATAGAACTGGACATGGACAACAGACTGGTTCCAAACTGGGAAAGGAGTGTGTCAAGGCTGTATATTGTCACCCTGCTGATTTAACTTCTATGCAGAGTACATCATGAGAAACACTGGACTGGAGGAAACACAAGCTGGAATCAAGATTGCCGGGAGAAATATCAATAACCTCAGATATGCAGATGACACAACCCTTATGGCAGAAAGTGAAGAACTAAAGAGCCCTTGATGAAAGTGAAAGAGGAGAGTGAAAAAGTTGGCTTAAAGTTCAACATTCAGAAAACTAAGATCATGGCATCCAGTCCCATCACTTCATGGCAAATAGATGGGGAAACAGTGGAAACAGTGGCTGGCTTTATTTTGGGGGACTCCAAAATCACTGCAGATGGTGACTGCAGCCATGAAATGAAAAGACGCTTAGTCCTTGGAAGGAAAGTTATGACCAACCTAGACAGTATATTAAAAAGCAGAGACATTACTTTGCCAACAAAGGTCCGTCCAGTCAAAGCTATGGTTTTTCCAGTAGTCATGTACGGATGTGAGTGTTGGACTATAAAGAAAGCTGAGCACTGAAGAATTGGTGCTTCTGAACTGTGGTGTTGGAGAAGACTCTTGAGAGTCCCTTGGACTGCAAGGAGATCCAACCAGTCCATCCTAAAGGAGATCAGTCCTGGGTGTTCATTGGAAGGACTGATGTTGAAGCTGAAACTCCAATACTTTGGCCACCGGATGCGAAGAGCTGACTCATTTGAAAAGATCCTGATGCTGGGAAAGATTGAGGGCAGGAGGAGAAAGGGACGACAGAGGATGTATGGTTGGATGGCATCACCGACTCAATGGACATGGGTTCGGGTAGACTCCGAGAGTTGGTGATGGACAGGGATGCCTGGCATGCTGTGGTTCATGGGGTCACAAAGAGTCAGACACATCTGAGCAACTGAACTGGATTGCATTTAGCTATATATCCTTACATATATTTGTGGTGTTCTAGATATCATGATATGCATCTCTAAATTTTCATGATCTACTGAGAGGTAATTTTGTAGCATTTCACACAAAATACAGAAAAGTTTCAAACATATACATCTATTTCCATCCACCCTCATGTTCCTCTTATGTTATAGATGTCATACTTATTAAATCTACAAATGTTATAAACCCACAAGGCAGTGTTATAATTTTAGGTTTCAGTGGCTATGTAGATTTTAATAAAATAAGAGAAAACCTTGTCTTTCATGTGTACCTTTGCAATAAAGTAAATACCTTTACTATTTACCTTTCTTTATTGATTTAAAAAGTAGAATTCTGAGATGAATTTCTTTTTCTTTCTTCACTCTTCTGCATTGTCTTCTAAACTGCATGGTTTTCAATTAATACTTTCAGCCATTGGATGATTATTCCTCTGAGATAATATTTTTTTTCTCCTTGCTTTTTAAGATTTTCTCCTTATCACAGTTTTCAAGAGACTCTCTATGACATAGCTAACTTTAATTCTCATTAAATTTGTCCTCTCTGGGGGTTAATTAGCTTCTGAAATCTGTACAACTATATATTTCACCAAGTTTGGGACAATTAGACATTATTACAAACCTCTTTTCCTAATTCATAAAAGAAATACATGCCTTAATTCATTGAACTTTTTGACACTATATCTGAAACTAGGATCAACTTTTATTTCCTCTAAATCCTTGATTCCATGTTATCTATATTTCTTGAAATTTTTATATTATGCTGTTTTCCCCCACCACTCTTACTTTTTCTCTAATTTCCTTATCTATCTTTAGATATTTGAAAATTACCTGGTATATTGTAAGCATCACATATTCATTGAATAGTTTAATATCTCTTACTTTTACTCCCTTAATTTTCATTTTAAAATTAATATTTTAATCTGATTGAATTTTTTATCAAAAATTTTATCTTTAAAAATAATTTCAGCTAGTATTTGATCTATTTTTAATTTGGAGGATGATAATTTCAGGCTTCCTATATGATGCTGTGGTTAATAATCTGCCTGCCAATGCAGGAGACACAAGAGATGCAGGTTAGATCCCTGTGTCAGGGAGATACTCTGGAGTAGGAAATGGCAATCCACTCCAGTATTCTTGCCTGGAGAATTCTATGAAAGGAGGAGCCTAGCAGGCTACAGACCATGGGGTCACAGAGTCAAACACGACTGAGCAATTGACATGCATGGAGACTTCAGGCTGAGCACAAGAATCTTGGAATATTGTCCTATTAACAACTAATTACTACCGACCAATCAGAATAAAGTCACACACTCTGTAGCCCTCATCCCAAATTCTGCCTATAAAACTTCTCTCGAAAAACCAACAGTGAATTTGGATTTTTGAGCATAAGCCATCCATTCTCTTTGCTTGGCCTTGCAATAAACATTTCTTTGCTCCAAACTCAATATTTTGAGAAACTCTGTATGGTCACAATTTGTCAAACATGCTCAAGTGTCTCGTTTAGTATTTAGTTTCATTCCTATTTAAGTATCTTTCTTATCATAAATATAATTACTATATCTTCATATATTATTGGCCACATGATCTATTTTCTTTTTGTTTCACATATAAAGCTAAAGACAAGTTTAGTGGTCTTGTGTTTGGGGTGAAGCAAAAGGTCAATTTGTTCATATTTTCATATGGATATCCAACACTTTATTAAAAGAATGACTGACTCTTTTCTGCAAGGCTAGCTTGTTTTAAATAATGTAGCTATATGCACTTAGTTCTGCTTCAGGACTTTATTCCATTTCATTGACCTATCTGTTTATCCTTGTGTCAATACTAATTCTCTAAACTACTTTAACTTTAATATATGTCTAAAAACCCAGCAGAGTACATTCAACGACTGCATACATTTTCTGGATTGCCTTGATTATACTGTCTCTCATATTTTCATGTATTTTTTGGAACCAACTTGAATACTTTCAAAAAATACCTGCAGGGGTTTTGACTGGGGTTGCATAGTATTTATATATAAATGTGGTGGTTCAGTTGCCCAGTCATGTTTGATTCTTGCAACACCATGGACTATACACTGCTAGGCTCCTCTGTCCATGGGGTCTCACAAGGAAGAATATTGAAGTGAGTTGCCATTTCCTTCTCCAGGGGATCTTCCTGATCAAGAGATCAAACCCATGTCTCTTCTGTTGCAGGTGGTCTCCTGCATTGTAGGAGGATTCTTTACCAACTGAGTCACCGAGGAAGCCCATTTATATATAAATATGGGGGAGAACATCAACTTTATAATATTGATGCTACAAGTCAACAAAGAGGGTTGCTCACATTTAGTTTGGTATTCTCTGTTTACTCTCAAAACTTTTACATATTTTTGTGGGAAATATCACTCTGTTTTTGTTTGATTTGCTTTTAATCATGTGGTGATTATCATGTTACTCAAATGCTGTATTTTTAACTTCACTTTTGAATTATTTATCATTGCTTTGTGAAATAAAAACTGAATTTGCACAGTGGCCTTGCCTCCAGTAGACTTAACTAAGTTCACTTAAATTCTAACAGTTTAATTACAATTTTTTGCCTTTTCATACTTTTCATGGGGTTCTCAAGGCAAAAATACTGAAGTGGTTTGCCATTCCCTTCTCCAGTGGACCACATTTTGTCAGAAATCTCCACCATGACCCGTCCGTCTTGGGTGGTCCTACATGGCCTGGCTCATAGTTTCACTGAGTTAGACAAGGCAGTGGTCCATGTGATCAGATTGGTTAGCTTTCTGTGATTGTGGTTTTCAGTCTGTCTGCCCTCTGATGGAGAAGGATAAGAGACCTGTGGAAGCTTCCTGATGGGAGAGACTGACTGAGGAGGAAACTGGGTCTTGCTCAGTAAATCTTTAAACCAATTTTCTGTTGAAGGGTGGGGCTGTGTTCCCTCCCTGTCATTTGACCTAAGGCCAAACTATGGTGGAGGTAAGGAAGATAATGTCCACCTCCTTCAAAAGGTCCTATGCACACACTCCTACACTCAGTGCCCCCAACCCTGCATCAGGCCACTGTCAACCAACACTTCTTCCAGAGACTCTTGGACACTCGTGGGCAAGTCTTAAAACTCAACATTCATAAAACTAAGATCATGGCATCTGGTCCCATCACTTCATGGTAAATAGATGGGGAAACAGTGGAAACAGTGGCTGGCTTTATTTTTGGGGGCCCCAAAATCATTGCAGATGATAACTGCAGCCATGAAATTAAAAGATGCTTACTCCTTGGAAGAAAAGCTATGACAAACCTAGACAGTATATTAAAAGGCAGAGAAATTACTTTGCCAACAAAGGTCCGTCCAGTCAAAGCTATGGTTTTTCCAGTAGTTATGTACAGATGTGAGTGTTGGACTATAAAGAAAGCTGAGTGCCGAAGAATGGATGCTTTTGAACTGTGGAGTTGGAGAATATTCTTGAGAGTCCTTTGGACTACAAGGAGATCCAACCAGTCCATTCTAAAGGAAATCAGTCCTGAATATTCATTGGAAGGACTGATGCTGAAGCTGAAACTCCAATACTTTGGCCACCTGATGCAAAGAACTGACTCATTTGAAAAGACCCTGATGCTGGGAAAGATTGAAGTTGGGAGGAGAAGGGGACGACAGAGGATGAGATGGTTGGTTGGCATCACTGACTCAATGGACGTGAGTCTGAGCAAGCTCAGGGGAGTTGGTGATGGACAAGGAGGTCCGGCATGCTGCAGTTCATGGGGTTGCAAAGATTCAGGCAGGACTGAGCAACTGAATTGAACTTAACTGAAGTACAATCTTACTAAATTTACAACTTATAATTAACAAGTAACAATCACTAATCACTATTTCTTCTATGCCCCAGTGGTCTAATGTACTTTTCTAAATTCATGTACCATCATTCTAGTTAAAACCACCTACATTCATCTCATCTGCTGCAATAGCCTACCTACACATACCCTACACATCCTCTCCTGTTCCCTCTAGTTCTTCTGCGACATAGTAACCATGCTAATTGTTTCAAATTTCAAACCTGAATATCTCATTCCCATTTAAGCATTTTAATGGCATCTCTTATTCTTTTCATCTTAGCATATTTTCTTTCTGTATTTTTACCCACAGGCTCTCAGCCTATTACATGGAGTATGATGTCTTTGCTTTTCATGTCATGTGAGTAAGACTGAAGTAATATATATACATATATATATAATGCCCAGTTACATCTGCATTTGAGTTAAACACAAAAATTTGATGCCAGAAGCTCAGCTTCTCTGGACACTTGTGCCAAAGTGAATCTTGGAGACAGAGTTTTTGGTGAAGTAGAAAACAATAGCCTTATTGTTTTGCCAGGCAAATAGGCCACAGCAGGCTAATGCCCTGAAAGTCATGTGTCCAAACTTGGAGAAGATAGTGAGAAGTTTTATAGTAATGGTTCAAAGATGGTGCGATCAGCTTCTGGACAGTGTTCTGATGGGTTAGGGGCAGGCAGGAGCTAGCATCATCAACCTTAAGGTTCCAACTGGTCTGAGGTCTATGTACTTGAGGACAGCATACCACTAATTGTTAACTTCTCCCACCTGGAGGGATTTTAGGTATTAGAAAAACAGTTCAAACAAGGCAATGCCAAAGAATGTTCAAACTACCACACAATTGCCCTCATCTCACATGCTAAGAAAATAATGCTTAAAATTCTCTAACTGAGGTTTCAGCAATATGTGAACCAAGAAATTCTAGATGTTTAAGCTGGATTTAGAAAATCAGAGGAACCAGTGATGAAATTGCCAACATCTGTTAGATCGAAAAAGCAAGAGAATTCCAGAGAAACATCTACTTTTGCTCTATTGACTATGCCAAAGTCTTTGACTGAATGGATCAAAACAAATTGTGGAAAATTCTTCAAGATATGGGAATACCAGATCACCTTACCTGCCTACTGAGAAATCTGTACGTAGGTCAAGAAGCAACAGTTAGAAATGGACATGGAACAACAGACTGGTTCCAAATTGGGAAAGGAGTGTGTCAAGGCTGTATATTGTCACCCTGCTTATTTAACTTCTATGCAGAGTACATCATGCGAAATGCTGGGCTGGATGAAGCACAAGTTGGAACCAAAATTGCCAGGAGAAATATTAATAACCTCAGATATGTAGATGACACAAACCTTATGGCAGAAAGCAACGAGGAACTGAAGAGCCTCTGGATGAACATGAAAGATGAGAGTGAAAAAGCTGGCTTAAAACTCAACATTCAGAAAACAAAGGTCATGGCATCTGGTCCCATCACTTCATGGCAAATAGATGGAGAAACAATGGAAACAGTGACAGACTTTATTTTTGGGAGCTCCAAAATCACTGCAGATGGTGACTGCAGCCATGAAATTAAAAGATGGTTGCTCCTTGGAAGAAAAGCTATGACCAACCTAGATAGCATATTAGAAAGCAGAGACATTACTTTGCCAACAAAGGTCCGTCTAGTCAAAGCTATGGTTTTTCCAGTAGTCATGTACGGATGTGAGAGTTGGACTATATACAAAGCTGAGCACTGAAGAATTGATGCTTTTGAACTGAGGTATTGGAGAAGACTCTTGAGGGTCTCCTGAACTGTAAGGAGATCAAACCAGTCAATTCTAAGGAAATCAGTCCTGAATGTTCATTGGAAGGACTGATGCTGAAGCTGAAACTCCAGTACTTTGGCCACCTGATGTGAGGAACTAACTCATTGGAAAAGACCCTGATGCTGGGAAAGATTGAAGGCAGGAGCAGAAGGGAACAAGAGAGAATGAGATGTTTGGATGCCATCACTGACTCAATGGAAATCAGTTTGAGCAAGCTCCAGGAGTTGGTGATGGACAGGGAAGCCTGGTGTGCTGACGTCCACGTGGTCACAAATAATTGGGCACAACTGAGGGACTGAACTGAACAGTTCCCTTGATGGGGAACCAGGACCTTGCTCTAAGTCTACACTGTTGTCTTTCTTGACTGTTTCCCCCTTGTTTGCATCCCTTCCCTTCCCCAAGTAGCAACTGCTTAAATTAGCCCATATTACCACTGGAACTCAGGAAAGGTCATGGAGGCTAAACGAAGTCTATTTCTTATAATCAAAGGGATGGAGGACACAGAAAGGCTTTGTACCTGGGAGCCCTACATGGCCCTGCTTGGTATCAGTATTTTTCATTTATCATTTTCATAAGCCATGCTTCTATTTTTTAAAGAAAGTATTTGCTGTTTATCTAAAGTTCAAATGAAACTGGACATCTACATATAAGTACTGTAATCTTATGAACCTCAGTAAGAAATCATCCACTTTGTAAACAATTATTAGTTCAGGAATAATATCTGTGCCATAAAATGACTTTGATCACCCTCGAGATTTTCCTGGGTAGAAGTACTTAGTTTTTATCTGTGATTTCTATCTGGTATATGATATTAGCTTTGACTTACTTGAGGTCATTATTGTCTTGTGGAAGAAAATAATTTTATTTTCATCTCTCTGGTTAATCTCAGAAAAATGTTGACCAGAGAGATGGAAACAGGGAGAGACGAAGACAAAGAGAGATATGACCGACAGCTTCTCTCAGTCCCTGAATCACACAGCAGAAATAAAGACCAACCAAATGAGAACAAGCAAAGTCAGTTTTTTAGACTGGGGAGAGCAAGGAAGTCAACCACTAAACACCTGCATTTTGGGAGAGACTCAACAGCAGGCAGAGGAGTGGGAGAACTTTCAGGAGAAAAAGGGGAAGCTTCAGGTTTGTCCTGATGGTAGGATGTAGGGAGGGGAGGGTGGGACTGAGTTAAGTAGAAGCAATGTATCCTCTGTGATTGGTTAGAGGTGCACACTTGGCTTTTCTCTTGTTGGTCCTGAAGGAGGAAACAGACAGAGCTGGACTCCATCTTAGGCCAGGCTGTGAACATTAGGCTACATGCATGGTCACCCTCCCAATGGACTCTGAACTTTGCGCTTGGTGTCTATAGAAATGGCATACCAATGGAAAACCAGACCCCCCAGATAAAAGAGCCTCAGGACTTGTACTTGGACTCTCTGGTGCCTAAAAGAATATGCTAATTATCTCTGTAACAGAACAATGTGGTAAATTCCATTATGTTTATTGGGATATGACCACAGGCCTATTGATAAATATCCACTGTTTATCTAGTCTTGTGACACATGAATCATGAGTTAACTTTGATTGTATCTCTCTTTTACCTTGTCCAGACTAGTTTCAAGGAATTTGGGGAGGTGGGTTTGAGCAAGTACACTCAGGGTATATAAGGTTTTCACAAAAGCTGGTCGGGGTCCTTGGCTAAGAGGAGACTGCCTTGGGTCCGCAGGTGTAATGAACTGCACTCTACTATCTGCATTGTCCTTCTGAGTGAGTTTGTTTCCCGGAATGCGTGGCTACAGCAGTCCTAAATTGGAAACAGGGCCAAAATATAGGGAAGCTGCCAGTGAGTCAATAAGTCCTGGCTGTTTGGGGCTGGTTTTTATAGGAGTTACCATTTTGGCTTCCTGGACTGTCGGTGGAGATTGCAATCTGGCTTCCCCCGAAAGTCTGATATGTAGCAGCTGGCTTCCTGGGCTGGTTACTATAGATAATGGGCTGGTCTCCTGGGTAGGTTGCTGCAGGTTATGGTCAGAGTTTTATTTTTACACATGGTCTGACTATTGTCCATCTGTATATTCAGTCTTTCACAGTCACGCATGAATCATAGATTTTCAGCAATGTGAATCAGTGAATCTCTCTTTATGCCTAATCTAGTTTGAGGTATGGATAAATCAGCTGCCTCAAAAAAATTCTGACAAACATGAAAATTTTAGATGTTTTCTGCCCATTTCTTAAAATAAAAAGCTACATTATTAACCTGGCTTACAATACTCTAAATAATTGCCTCTGTCTCCCTAGTCTTTTGCAGCATCAATCAATCAGTAATTTACAGGTGTTAAACCACCACATTGGCTTTCTTTCAATTCTTCCAATGGAAGGAGTATTTTTTTCCTCAGGCATTTTGTCCTCACATTTTTTTCTTCCTTGTTCTACATGCATCATCATCCCTGCCCCAATCTGCCACTATTATTTTAAAGTTAATACTTATGCATTGAGCTCTCAAAACAATTCTTCTTCAGGGAATGTTTCACTTACATTTAGATCCCTATTAAACACTGTTTCATAAGTCTGAATTTGTTTATTAAATACCATATCACAACACATATGTAATCAATATATAAACTATTGATCATATTGTTAAATATCTATCCATCCTGTTAGGGGTAAAGAGCCTCAGCTTTTGGTTAACTGCTCACCCTTCCAGGTAATGTCCCCACAGATGTTGATAAATAAATGGTCACTGAATGAATAAATGAATAGAATTATTTTCCATACATTAAAAAAAATAAGTGGATAAAATTATGTCACAACATGTTTATTTAATGGACCACAGCAGGTATAATTATAATTAAATATAAATTAAGTCAGACTAATTGTGTAAAACACATTTTTTTCTAACAACATTAAAATCATGAAAGATTTTATTAGAAATGTGAAAGAATAACACAGAATTGGAGCATTTTCTGACTTTGGTCTCTCTATAATGAATATAGATAATCATTATATAAATCATCCACAGCTATGTTATTTGTACACCCATGTAACAAAGCTACATATTCCATTTTTCATATGCATATATTCAAGCATCTCTTTAGATTAGCAACTATGCTGAAATAACTTTCTAAACCCAAGATGGAGTTGATGCTGTTCAGGGTGCCACATTTAACAAACTGAAAATTATGACTTTTAAGTCCCTGGAAATGCTCAATTTGGTCAGAAACACACTATATCCATTCAGTAAAGCTCCAAACATCAAGCCAGTTCTGGGCGTCTCACTTCAAATGGTGCTGACTATGTGGCCCCAGCTAATCAGATATTTTTATTTTTTACTTTCTTGTTTTCTATTCTTTTCCCTACAAAAGCATCCTACTCTCTGCCCATTTTGAAATTCTCTGAAAGGAAACTACTTCATGAAGTGTTAACTATGTCTTTGTTTTCTCTTATCATTTTTAAGTTGTTGAGAATGAGGTGAGGAATGGGATGAGAGCTGTGTGCTCACAGTCTGAGACAAGGAGACAGAGCCAGGTGCCCTCTGAGTTCACTCTCCCTCTCCTTGTTACTGAGGGATCCAGGCAAGTCACTCTCAGGTTTGAGCTCCATTCTCTTGCATCCAGCTCTCCAATTCCAACACACTTTGTTTAAATATACATTATATATATCATCCCCAGAAAGGAAAGCTTCTGGTATAGTTTTATTGGCAATCCACAATAGGCGGTAGTTGCAAGGACACTCATAAAGCCTCAACATAATCCACAACATAAGCCACATGGGTATTTAGGAAATAAATTAAGATGAGAAATTCTGGCTGTTTTGGTTATCAAAATCTAAGTAGGCACACATCACACTATTTAAAAGCCATTAGAGCATACGTCACTTAAATCATTTCTTGAAAGGAATCATAGATCTATTGCTCTGATGCAAATCCTGGAAGGTATGCATAATCTTGGTGGGTATGCAAAAAAAGTTGTTAGAGCAATTGCCACCTCACTCTAAGATGCCCACGCTAGATAAGCTGGTCACAGAAGGGTTTAGATTGACACTAGGTCACCTGCCAACCTCAAGAAAATTTCCATTAAATGAGATACGTGGTAAAACACCACAAAATCCCCTATCCAATAGCACATTGCTCTTTGTAATAAATTAGCTCCAAAATACCCAAGTTTTAGCCCAAAAGAAGAGGTGTTTAAATATCAAAAACTGAGCACGTATGCCTAAGAACTGTGGTCCCAGAAGCTGAAGTAACACAAAAATGGCAAATCTTAGTGAGACAACTTAGAATTACAACAGCCATTATGGAGAACATTCCAATTATACACAATCATTCATTGAAAGGGCGCACCTGAAAGCAAGCGCTCCCAAACCAATCAAACGGAAGAGAATGTATATTTTAACTGGCATGCAGGAGCTTCCCAAAGGTTTCAAGATTCCAAAACAATTTCATTAAACAATTCAGTACAAAAGGCTAATAAAAAATTAAAGACACAAGAGGTACCTAAAACAAAACAGTGTAAGACTGACGTGGCTCTTGCTACTCTCCTCCATCCTTTTCTACCTGAATACTCACTAATCCTGTATAACAGGGGTCCCCGACCTCTGGGATCTAATGCCTGGTGTAATAACAACAACATAAAGTGCATAATAAATGTAATGCACTTGAATCATCCCAAAACTATCCCTACTCCACCTCCCTGTTCCGTGGAAAAACTGTCTTCCAGAAAACCAGTCCGCGGTGACAAAAAGATTGGGGACCACTTTTCTATAAGAACAGTGAAGAAACCACACTGAAGAAATCACAAAACCATAAACCAAAGTCCACCATGTCAGTGGTCTTACAAGTGCAATAGCTCCAAAGCCAGTAACCTAAAGCAACAACTTGAGCCTCCCCACTGAACACTCCTAGGAGTCCATCATCAAAACACTGACCCAGAAATTCACGTTTCATTTGCAACCAACCAGAACATGGGGGAAGAAAAACATATCGTCCTAGACAGTTTTGTCAAGTCCTTCCACACCAGTTTGATCACCCCACGTCTACTCAAAAAGGATGAAACCCGTTTGGGTCCCTCTCAGGGTTGAGAGACTCAAAAGGGATTCTCCGATAAACTGTTTCCAGTTGTCCTCTTAAACAGCCAGGGGGAAACTAAAATTTAATGGAAAATAATACCAAATTCTAGTTGATAACAGAGCTACATACTTTACTTTAAATCCCTTGCCCAGGAGCCTGCAGATGGGATTCTGGGGAAAACAAGCAGAAACGAGCAGAGAATGAGAACTCTTACCTGGGTCAGCTCTCCAAACCTCTGTATTGTCTGGCTGAGAAGGGAAGGTATAATTTTACACTGTCCTTATCTTTCCAATCCAGACTCTGGTGAAAACATGGTTTTGAGCTGCCCATGGGTTGTTGATCCCCCTTCTCCCAGGGGCATTACTTCCTTCTTGCGTGTCTCATTTTGTGTCTTACAAACTTGGCTTGACTCTCCGCCTCTCTGAGCATGCAGGAGCTCTGTTCCTGAATGTACACGCAGGCAGCGTGGTTGGAGGCCTCAAACCACAGCCGAGCAGAAATGGGGATCGCGTTCTACTTACAGTTAGGGTTCTCCTGACTCTGCCAGCTCTCAGGGGAACTCTCTGTGTGTCCTGCTTTTGGATATTTTTAGAAGTAACTCTGAAGCTTGAGAGGGTGGTGTCTTTTGCAGTCTCTTGAGTCCAAGTGGTTGTTCAGGACAGTGAGGAATATTTTTTTGTTTGTTTTTAAGTATCCTGGCTGAAACTTCATGAGACATCTGAAACGATTTTTTTAAGTAACTCTATGGTCAGAAGTTGGTCATATTGAAAGCTGATATTTAGAGCCTAGAAGGAACTATTTTTAGGCTTTCTCCTCTAAGCTAAAATGAAGCTATGCATCCAAGGGAAAGGAACCATTCCAAAGGCAAACAACTCTCAATCTAGAACCTGGGGATTGTTTGATGTCTAACTTAGTTGAACATATTCTCCCTGATATAAAGAAGTAAGCTAAAGATAATGAAACTGAGGGTGGTCATCAGTTAGTCATTACTAAATAATAGATCATAACATGCCTTCACAGATCAAGCTCACTGTTTTTACAAAAACTTGCACATCCTCCTAGTATCACATAGCCACACAATAAGATATATGGCTCAGTGTTTTTATTCCACCCACCACCCCCCAACCCCGAGGAATTTGGAGCCAGCTGTATCCAGTTCTAGTTTAAGCTGGTTAAGACTAACTGGAATCACGATCCTCCAACTGGGCATGTGCGAATGTCTGATCCATGATCATTTGAAGTCAGAGGGCAGAAACTCCACCCTCAGAGCATGGTGACTCACAATTTCTGAACATGTGCCCCATGAAGAAGCATGCAGGTTAGCTGCACCTGGATGTAATGATGATTACCTTACCTTTTCTTCATCTTCAGTTACCTTCCTCCATGATCCCCACGCCTTAATTGTACCTTATATACACCTTTCACTCCTACCTTCAGGGAGATTTGTTCTCTGTCTTCCCTCTTGGCTGCCTCGTGAATAAAATTTCCCTCTGCTGCAAAGCTAGGTGTCTCAGGGTTTGGCTAGCTCCATATTGTCAGGCAAATGAATCTGGTTCCACAATAACAGTGTACTTGAAGGCTTGGTCACACCTTGATATCATTCAAGATGCAACCCTATTTTTTGAGGAATTAAAAATGCTTTCCTACAAATTGAGGATTAACCTGTACAACTGCCAACTAAAAATTGGCATTTGCCATCTGCCTCTTTGAGGATTTAAATCATAAGCTGCTGTGATCTCTGACTGTCAATGTACTCTGAAGGGAGTTCAGAGTAGAAATCAGGAATTCGGCACAGTGCTCTCAGAAAACTGGCTGAATAGGCTTTCAGATAAATAGATATTTTCAGGAGAAGCTTATATGAGCTTGATTCTTGCATTTCCTCATATCTAAAAAGGTACTAAATCATAAATGGTGACACCTGCTCCTCATGACTAGTAAAAACATTCATGAAACTAGCAGCTAGGGGAACACCTTCCAGGGCTTCTGTCTAACACTCGGGAAGTAATTGTCCGAGGAGACACATATGCTGATAAAGCAAGACTTTATTGGGAAGGGGCCTGGGTGGAGAGCCCAAGGTAAGGGAACAGAGGAGGACAGCTTTACCATCTGGCTCTCAGTATCAGGTTTTACAGTAACGGGGTTAGTTTCCAGGTTGTCTCTGGCCAGTCACTCTAACTCAGGGGCTTGGCTTTCCTGCTTGCTCCTGCATTGCTCAGCCAAGACAGATTCCGAGGTGTGTTTGATTGCATGTCCCCCACCCCTACTTCACCAAAAATCACATATATACTGACTTTCCCTTCTACTTCTTTGGAGTAATTTCTCAGAGCTATCTGGAGCAATGTCTCCTGAGTGTCATTCCTCACTCTGTCTCAAATAAAACTTAAGGCACAACTCTCTTTGTACACTTTTTGTTTTTAGTCGACACAACTTCTCTTTCCAACTGAGTCCTAACAAAAACAGTAAAAAAACCCAACTCTTCTTCTGCCCAATCCCCAAACCTCCCCTATTTACCACAAAAGGCTTGTGGGTATTGTAAACATTCTGGCCTTAGGAAACAGAAGTACTTATTGGCAGAATTTGCATTCTTTCTCTGTGCCTTTGTGATGTATTGGTTCTACCCAGTCTTCTTTAGAAACCCCAGTGTCTACATGCATGCTAAGTTAGCTTCAGGCTTGTCAAACTCTTTGTGACCCAGTGGACTGTAGCCCACCAAGCTCCTCTGTCCATGAGGATTCTCAGACAAGAGTACTGAGGTGGGTTGCCATGCCCTCCACCAGGGGATCTTCCTGACCCAGGGATTCAACCTGGGTTTCCTATGGTTCCTGCACTGCTGACTGTATTCTTTGCCACTGAGGAAACCCCCAAACCCTGGTAATTTTATAAAAAAAAGAAAAGGGGGAGCCAGTGGGAGGAAGGCCAATTGGAAATGAGATAAACAAACAAATAAACAAAAAATCTTGAATGTCTACTCCACAGACATTAGTAAAATGTTCAAGACATCTGAATAGTTAACCTTATTCTGATTGCAAAAGCGCAATTTGAATCCAACTATTCTTTCATATGCTATTGAAAAACAAAAACAAAAGATCTCTGTATCAGTTATAAGGTGGTGTATCTCTATGCATATATGCAGTGATGTATAATGTTTTTCTGCCAACAAATAGTATTGCTTATAAAAACTATATTTAATTGGCTTAAATAAAACTCTGTACGTGCGTGCTCAGTTGTGTCTGACTCTTTGAGACCCTGTGGACTGTAGCCTGATAGGCTCCTCTTGTCCATGGAATTTTCTATACTGGAAACTATACTGGAGTGGGTTGCCATTTCCCACTCCAAGGGATCTTCCCAACCCAGGGTTTGAATCCACAACTCTTGTGTCTCCTACATTGGCAGGCGGATTCCTTACCACTGGTGCCACTGGGGAAACACCAAAAGAAAATTAAATGATATAAATTATGTTCTCAGAAATACAGAGACTAATCCATGTGTTTTTCAAGTTCACGTGATCTAGGATAATTCTCAGTACATCTAGCTGTTTGTTGGTTTATTCAATGGTTGATTTAAAACAGGGATATATTTAGCATTATTAGCACTAAAAATAATGCAGACATACAATTATAACTCTACCTAGATTTACTAAAAGTCGAATAAGCTCAAGTTATTTATTATAGAATGTTAGCAAGACAAACAATGATGGCTAACTATTTAATGTCACAAATCATCATGAATGATCTAAACAAAACTGTTAACAAGTATGCTAAAATCATATAACTAGAAGCTTATAAATGAATTTTCAACAGTAATTATGCTTTCTGTTATGCCTACTTAAAAATAGTTTCCAAAATCATTTTGGTAACTTAAAACTTTAGGGTTACTTTGAGATAAACTAAATGATGGCTGTTTATTGAATATCTAGATCATTTCCAAAATATGACATACTAGAACATGAATTACTGAACAAAAGTTTATCCACTTTTGGATTCTATTTAAAGAGATCCTAAACCTATTTGGGTTTATTAGTTTACATATTTCTCCAGTTTGTCACTAAAATTCAGAAATTCAAAGGTTTTTTCTATAACATTGTGGAAGAAAAATGGACAGGGAAAGAAAGAAAAGGAAAGGACAAAAAGAGCTACAGTTTTTTAAAAAGGAAGATTACTTTTACGAATAATTTACATGGAGCTAGAGAGTATATTCAAATATGCACATGAAGGAAGATAATGTGGATTGTGCTTTTGCAATTTCCTGTCTGTTATTTAGTTCTTTGATATTAGACTTGTGCTTATTTTATGAAATAAGGAATAAACATAATGGTTTTCACTAATATAAACTTGGGAAAACTGGTGCTAAAGTAAGAAAGCTATATACAAGTTTAGTATTTTATATTTTTCTATTTTTATACAACAGGGAAAATCTGTTTATTTGAACTGGAACTTACAGTACCGTGACTATTAAGAAATGATATCTTGTCAGGAGACAAAACAAAGTATCATTTATTGTATTTCCTAGTTGTTATTCTTCCCATAGTTAAAGCAGTTCAAAAGCTAATTGAAACAGAGACCAAATTAATAGCAACAATTGTAATTTATATAAAGCCATAGACTCCTCTTGACAAATTCCTTTTGATGAGTAGAAAAAAAAAATGTGCTTGACATTTTGCCACACAAAAGTTAATTGCTCTCCAGTTCCAATTAGAATGACACATAATTTGAATTGAGTTGCTTAATGTGTTGTTCTAAAGAAGGAAAAGAAAAAAAAAAAAAAAGACGTATAACCTGAGGTGACCATGATTTAGTAGTTCATTGCCACAAGTCACACAGAGAGCAATAAAACTAGAAATTTCCTGCTCAATGATGACTAGATCTGCCATTCAGGGTAAATTATTAATTTCTTTTGATGCCAAAGTTCAAGAAGCACCATGTGTTCTAATGTTGACTAATATTAGCTTTGGGGGAACTTTCCTAATTAAAGGCTCATGACAGTGAGCCACAACATTTAGCAGCAGTAACAGTGAAACATCTGAGAAGAGGAAAAACATTCGCAGTAAAAGAAAATATAAAAACAATTTCATTCTATTTCAGACTGACATTTTTAAAATGATTCTTACCTTAGCTAATAACAGCATGTAGTGAAAGACACACAAAATTAATCAGCAAGAGCTATAGGAGACTGGAAAACGGGGGATCAAAGAGGCTGAAACAAGCAGCACAGAAACAGCGGGGCTCAAACTAGACATTAAAAGATTTATTAGAAGGCAAAAATACATAAAGACTTTGCAAATAAAAATGGCAAATGAGAGAAAATCATAGCAGGTTATCTTCAACAACAATAAAAATTTGACTTCATTGACTGTGGTGACCCAAGGACAAAAGAGCAGATAAAACCAAGGAGGGTCTTGGAAAGCAGGAACGGAAAAACCAGACCCATATCGTCCTTCCCTCCCCCATGTTGTAATTATTAACAGATTTCAGGTCCTCCTGAATGGTATAGCCTGTCTCCCCTCCTACCCCATAGAGAGAAGGTATTTACCTTAATCTCCCCCCCGCCACCCAGTATATGTGCCTTATTCAATCAGCAAATGACCTGCAAGACCCCTATCCCACTCCTTGTACCCTGGGTATAAAAGTGGACTAAGGACCCCTGTTCAATGTTGGTTCTCGAACTGGCCCATTGTTCTAACAGCATTTCCCATTATAATAGATTTTATTTCCTTTTCATTCTGTCTCATGTCTGGAAATTCTTTTCCAACCCGGGCATGAACCACGACATTAACTATGCTAAAGCCTTTGACTGTGTGGATCACAACAAATGGGAAAATTCTTAGAGATAGGAATACCAGACCATCTTAACTGACTCCTGAGACACCAGTATGCAGGTCAAGACACAACCGTTAGAACCAAACATGGAACCAGTCTGTGGATAGTGGATACTGGATCCACTGGTTCCAAAATGAGAAAAGAGTCCATCAAGGCTGTATATTGTCACCCTGCTTATTTAACTTATATGCAGAGTACATCATGCAAAATGCTGGGCTGGATGAAGGACCAGTTGGAATTAAGACTGCCAGGAGAAATATCAATAACCTCAGATATGCAGATGACACCATCCTTATGGCAGAAAGTGAAGAGGAAATAGCGAGCCTCTTCATGAGGGTGAAAGAGGAGAGTTAAAAAGCTGGCTTAAAACTCAACATTTAAAAAATTAAGATCCTGGCATCCAGTCCCATCACTTCAAGGCAAATAAATGGGGAAATAATGGAAACAGTGACAGACTTTATTTTCTTGGGCTCCAAAATTACTGCAGATGGTGGCGGCAGCCATGAAATTAAAAGACAGTGGCTCCTTGGAAGAAAAGCTATGACCAACCTAGACAGCATACTCAAAAACAGACATTACTTTGCCAACAAAGATCTGTCTAGTCAAAGCTATGGTTTTTCCAGTAGTCATGTATGGATGTGAGAATTGGACCATAAAGAAGGCTGAGCACTGAAGAATTGATGCTTTTGAACTGTGGTGTTGGAGAAGACTCTTGAGAGTCCCTTGGACTTCAAGGAGATTAAACCAGTCAATCCTAAAGAAAATAAACCCTGAATATTGATGGGTGCTGAAGCTGAAGCTCCAATACTTTGGCCACCTGATGCAAAGAGCAGATTCATTGGGAAAAAACCCTGATGCTGGGAAAGACAGAAAGCAGGAGGAGAAGGGGACAACAGAGGATGAGATGGTTGGATGGCATCACCAACTCAATGGACATGAGTTTGAGCAAGCTCCAGGAGACAGTGAAGGACAGGAAAGCCTGGCATGTTGCAATCCATGGGGTCACAAAAAGTCAGACACAACTGGACAACAACAAATAAAAAATTGAGCAACAATTATAAAAAATTACATAAAGAAAATGGTAATACTTCATAACTAAGTTTTTATCTTCACAAAATAAGAAAATAATAACATTTATTAAAATTTGGTCTGTTAAAATTGTATTCCTAGATTTATTTTCACTTCCTCCCCGTACATAGTTCAGACGCAATATAAAATAAGGCACCTGGTAGAATAAAAAGATGAAGAGATATTCAGAGAAAAGGGACCACAGACACAGCCCCTGGTTTAACAAGTGCATAAAGATCAGGCAGTCCTAGGAACCTGCAAGGACACAGGTCTAGCTGTGTGGGGAAGAGGGTGACACTGGAGGAAAGAAGCCCCCATCTCCCTAGCTTGCTCCTCAACAGGCAGTGGTAGAACTCTTCTCACCCAACGTTTGGCAAACAGTATTGATGTTGGATCCACAAAGAAGCTAGGAAGAGTGCCCCAAAGAGCTTCCTCTGGGAATGACACAGTCACCTTTCTATCTGACGGCAAGTGGGTGAGAGGCTGGGAAGAGTCCCGCTGGGTAAAACTACTGCCCAGGGCAAGCACAGAGCCCAGCTGGGTGAGCTGAGGGGAGGGCAGCTCCACCCATCATCAGAAACCAGAGGCAAAACTGGGTAAAGGGCAGAGTGAGCGAGAAGCCGAGTGGAAGGCAAGGCGACACATTTCTTCAGTGAGAGGATGCAGACGACTGGCTGCTCAGTCTTTCTCATGCCCTCCCTCCTGCAGCCCATCAACATGTGCGTCATGAAAACCTAAAGGGCAACACTGAATAAAAAGTGGTGTCATCCGCAGCTCCACCAGTCCAGGCGATGCAGCAAATCTGTCACTGCTGTCCGTGCTATGCAACTGTTTGTAAAAGTAAACTTTAGTTCTATTGTTAATTAGTTCAATTTGGTTTTAAAAACTATATTTCAATTAATTTTATCTGACAGATAATGGAATTAATCTGAAAAAAGGATGATCTATTCACTATATATATGTGTGTGTGTATATATATATATACTCAGTTCAGTTCAGTCGCTCAGTCGTGTCCGACCCTTTGTGACCCCATGGACTGCAGCACACCAGGCTTCCCTGTCCATCACCAACTCCCACAGGTTGCTCAAACTCACGTCCATTGAGTCGGTGATACCATCCAGCCATCTCAACCTCTGTTGTTCCCCTCTCCTCCTGCCTTCCATCTCTCCCAGCATCAGGGTATTTTGCAATAAGACAGCTCTTCACATCAGGTGGCCAAAGCATTGGAGTTTCAGCTTCAGTGTCAGTCACTCCAATGACTATTCAGGACTGATTTCCTTTTGGCTTGACTGGTTTGATCTCCTTGCAGTCCAAGGGACTCCTAAGAGTTTTCTCCAACACTACTGTTCAAAAGCATCATGGATGGAAAGTAGACTATTACACCTGAAGAAACATGTGTTTAAACATCAAAACATCACATGCTTACAAGCATTAAAAGTTCAAATTATTTCCTGTTCTTTTTGGAGTAACTGTCCAGGAGAAAATGGCTAAATTAATCACCTTAATAGGAAAAGTCAAACTTAATTCTTCAATTAATTTTTATTTTGCAAGAATTTGGAAATATTTTTGTACATTTGCACTATTTTAGGAAGTGAACTTATACAAAAGAAAGTGAACACTCTAAATATAATTTTGATAAACTTGTAAGTTAAATAATTTCTGAGAAATGGCATAAATAGTCCATTTCTAAATCACTGTTGGTAATTTTTTCTTTGAGTAAAATTGCACTATGGACTTGCAAATCACATTTCAAACTCAAACTTTTTTCTGTCACATATTTTTCTTTCTGTAAGGTGTTTTCAAAGGGAAAACATACAGTGCAGTTAGATTTAATCATATTCAAGTCAATTCAAATGCATTATATTCTTCAAATAAGGTTGTTATTCTTCTAGGACATGTAGGACAGGGATTTCTAATTGGTTAATTTACTCTCTACTCTTAGAAATAAGGTAATATTTTAATCTAAGCCAAAATACAAATCATTCTTAAATACTAAACATAAGGCAAAGTGAAGAAGGAAACATAAAAAGTAAAAACTTTACAGCCTTTTGTATAAATATTCTTCAAGTGCTTGAATCATCCTACTGTGGTATCATTTCCAAAAGAACATAACACTTTTAAGGACATAATTTATTTTAATTGTGTGCTATCAAATGATAAGCATTCAATCAAAACATCCTGCATTTGTCTTATTTATATCTCTCTTTTAACTCTGACAATTTTAAAAAAATGTGTAGGTTAAAGCAAATGTGTACAGACATACCACTTAAAATATGTCAGCCTTTAATTATTTTCTTGATTTTAAAGTAATAGTCAAATTCTGAATTAATCAAGAATGATGACAGATTTATAAAAGAGAAAACAATATACCAATATATAGTATATGCATTTTGAGGTTAAAGACAAACTCAACATCAACCTTGTTCAATGATTTTCTTCAAAGCCATCCTTAAACAACATGTACTGAAGAAATATATAAAAAGAAGTCCCTTTCATTTCTGGATGTCAGGCACATTATGCATGAGCATTTTGCATTAAACATAACCATGTTAGCTGTAAAGACTAACACTGGCATAGAAAAATTCACTATTTGAGATGTAAATAGAGATAGATAGACAGACAAATAGATTATTTGTCTCAAAAAGTTACCAAATTACTATCCTTGGATTAAAGAGGCAATTTTCAAACTGTACTGTTACTATATCTAACTAATGAGAGAAGAAAAAACAAACAAAGTGGAGGTCAAAGAAAATAAAGGGAAAATATCAGAATACATCTCAGAAAGAAGTTAGCTTGTGAGTGAGTGTGTATGTGAGAGAGAAAGAGAGAAGGAGAGAGAAATGAAACTATTTTTTATATATTTTTGCTTTCTGTTTTCTAATGAGAGTCCTGGTGAAAACATTTTGAGATCTAAAAGGCTTAAAGTGGTTTAAAAAGAATAATTACAGAAAATACTCAGGGATTGGTCTTTTGGGTTTTTGTGTGCTTATGTAATATTCTTCTCTAGAGTTGTTTTACTTAAAAGAATGTAGATAAATATGCACCCAGATTGGTTAAGAGGCTGATAAATTTGATGACCTCTCAAAGGCCATTTACCATGGTATTTCTGTGATTCTACTTCTATCTTTACATTAGAAAAATAACTTACATTCAGAGAATCACATCCTTAAAATTAAGTCCACCTAGTAGAGAATTAGGAAAATTTGGCCTTTTATTTTCAGTATGAAAAGGCTGAAAACATGTTAACATTAAAAGGAAAAATTTTACTCACATTTGAGAGTGTGTTTGGATCACAATGGCCCCATTTCAGCCAAATGTCACCACAGTAAAACTACCCTGGAAAGACATTTGCAGTCTTTGCTAGTTGAAATGATTTAACTCTTCCACAGAGGCATAGACTTGGGTTTTGTCTTTTCTTTAGAACATGTAATAAGTTGGTGAACATTCTTCAGTCACCTGAAATGTAGGCTTTGACACTAGGGGATATATGGCTCTATTATGACTTCCTCCACCCAAGAAAATCTATGAATATATTCTTCTATTGTCTAGTTCAAAATGATTTATATTCTGAGAATCTTTATCAATATTTTAGCCTACTTCTTAGAAAACCATTAGTGTTTTATAGCTCTTAAATATCATTTTATTTTATAATTTAAAACAGTTTGTGATTTAAAAACAAAAACAAAATAATCCTGCAGAAACCTGCTCAAATAGTTAAGCAGATGACATGAGTGATGCAAATTCTTAGGCCAAATTAAATAATTAAATGCTGACAAGCAAGAGAAATACAGAGGGAAGTAGAATATAACGAATATACAAAGCTAAATAAATGTTTGTTAAAAATTAAATCCTAGTTAGACTGGTATAGGTAAATCAATAGCATCCGTACAAACAATCAGATCTCTTTCAAACCAATCAAACAGTGCTTAATATGTTTGGAAGAAACTAGGAAGAATGATTGTTCTGCTAATTGTGCTTTTGTGGGAGATCTTTCTCCACTAAAGGCTAGCTCTAAGTATTAATGGAAACTTTAAGAACTCTGCTTTATAGTCTAATAGACTTTTCACATTCTGGACTATATAAAATCAAGGTATAAATATATTATTTGTTACTCATATGAGAGTTAAGTGATATTCCTTAACATGTCTATAGCAAAGTTACTGATGGAAAGTAACTTGTCTGAAAATCAAACACACTCCTGAAATTATTTCTATTGTCGATATCCCTATTCCTTGCCATTTAATCCTTCATAGACTCAAGACATTACAGAATATTTCATGGGTTATTAATGGAACTCCCTTTAAAACATTCCCTAGGCATGATATTATTACTAGAATGGATTTGACACAATTAGAAAATTGTCCATTTCCTGTTTACTTTCATGTGTCACATACATTTAAAATATTTAGGAACATTGGCATGGAAATTGAATTAAAAGCATTCATCAAAGAAACTGAAGAGTAAAATTTGTTATCATAAGGCTTATCCCAAGATTACAATTTTTGATAAAAGTTACCACCGTAGATGCAATTCCAGGAGTTCAGAAATATATGATTGATCTTTATGTACAGTATGGGAAATATTTTAAAAAATGTCACAGAAAATCTAGAGAGATATATGAAGAGTTTTTTTTCCTTGAAAGTTACAGAAAGTTTCTTTTTTTCAGTCTGTGAAGAAACTTAAACTCTATTTTATTTTCTACATTTTTTTGCCTCCCAACATGTGGCTTCACATTATGCTTGTTAGAGTAGCAAGATATCTTTGATAAACATTTTCAGGGGTGTGAGAGGAAAGTCTTTAATTAAGAAGCAAATACAAACACCTTGTCTGTCAATATTTGACGTGCACTATACAGAAGAGCTCATAATTAGGTCCCCAGAGAACAGGAAGCACTATGTCATTCTTTTCCAGGAACACTATACTCACCAAATTTTCTGTCCATTTTCAATATTTTATTACTCTGCACTGTAGAGCATTGAACTTTTCACATTTTCACATCTGTTTAAACCTTCGCTTTTTGACTTTTCCTTCTTCATTCCAAGTGTTCCCCTGTGAGCAAATTTATAATCCTCTCCAATTAGTAAATTAACAACTCTTATCTAGTTTCCTAGATTAAAGAGAAAGCTGATGAATATCAGCATAAAATATTCACACAGTGCCTTTACAATTCTTGGCCGCATTTAATGTGGTTTAACAATACAGATCTTTGTTAAGGTAAGGTGAACATGTGCCCAAAACTAAGCAGTTCTCTTTTAAATCAGTTTATATTAGGAATTTTAAAAAGCTGAGGCATAGAGGATGAAATTACTAGTTAATGGGTGTATTCTGAAGAGAGTGAGATTTTAAAATTGTAAGGTAAGGGTGTCCCTGGCAATATAATGGTTGAAAATGCTATCACTTCAGAAAATAGTACTATAAATCTGGGGTCCCCAAACTCTGGGATGTGGACCGGTGGTACCTCCTGTGAGATCAGTGGTAGCATAAGATTAGAAATACAGTGCACAATAAATGTAACGCACTGGAATCCGCCCAGAACCATTTCCTCCCCTGGCCCGTGGAAAAATTGTCTTCCCCCAAAATCTGCCCCTGGTAACAAAGGGTTGCGGACCACTGCTATAAATGCTGATGACAAAGGCCTGTAACTTCTTGAACCATTACTCTACCAACACAGCAGTTACTAGTTCAGCAAAGCACTCAAATTACGTGTCTCACCCAGTTCCACCTTTGCTTACATCATATGCTTGTGGATATTGAGTGGGCTAACTCTTCTTAACAGATTTCTGTGCAGAGAAGAAAAAATCAAAAGCCATCAAGGGTCTGTCATACATACATGAAGAATAAGCCACTTACTTTGTGCTCATCTCCCATATCCATAACACTTTTCATTATCCTCCAAATGTCTAGTGAGTATATCATGAAAACCATTTTTGCAACACACACACAAAAAATTGATCCAGGAAATTTCTACTTAAGTGCATGGTAGAAATTTGCTTCCCATATTGTACTGGTTCCAAATTGGGAAAGGAATACGTCAAGGCTATACATTGTCACCCTGTTTATTTAACTTCTATGCAGAGTATGTCATGCAAAATGCTGGGCAGGATGAAGCACAAGATGGAATCAAGATTGCTGGGAGAAATATCAATAAGCTTAGATATGCAGTTTTTCACCACCCTTATGGCAGGAAGTGAAGAAGAACTAAAGACCCTCTTGATGAAAATGAGAGAGGAGAGTAAAAAAGTTGGCTTAAAACTCAACATTCAGAAAACTAACATCATGGCATTTGGTCCCATCATTTCATGGCAAATAGATGGGGAAACAATGGAAACAGTGACAGACTTTATTTTCTTGGACTCCAAAATCACTGCAGATGATGACTACAGCCATGAAATTAAAAGACACTTGCTCCTTGGAAGAAAAGCTGTGACCAACCAGACAGCATGTTCAAAAGTAGAGACATTATTTTGACAACAAAGGTCCATCTAGTCAAAGATTTGGTTTTTCCAATAGTCATGTATGGATGTAAGAGCTGGACTATAAAGAAAGCTGAGCACCAAAGAATTGATGCTTTTGAACTGTGGTGTTGGAGAAGACTCTTGAGAGTCCCTTGGACTGCAAGGAAATCCAACTAGTCCATCCTATAGGAGATCAGTCCTGAATATTCATTGGAAGGACTGATGCAGAAGCTGAAGCTCCAATACTTTGGCCCCTTGATGTGAAGAACTGACTCATTGGAAAAGACCCTAATGCTGGGAAAGATTGAAGGCAGGAGCAGAAGGGCATGACAGAAGATGAGATGGTTGGATAGCAACACTGACTTGATGGACATGAGTTTGAGCAAGCTCCGGGAGTTGGTGATGGACAGGGAAGCCTGGTGTGCTGCGTCCATGGGGTCACAAGCGTCGGACATGACAGAGTGACTGAACTTGGTAGTTAAGAAATAAAACGAATCTTCTACTGTTCTAACCTTTGAACTCTGTACAATATTCCTTCCAGAAATAAACCTATTCTTGTTAAATTTTCCTCTTTCCCTTTCATTTTCCCTTTCCTTCTCTCACAGTTATTTGGCTAATGAGCCTCTCAGATCTTTTCTGCCTGTTTTCTTCTTCCAAATTAACTATTTGAGTTCTGGGTAGGGTTGGGTCACATGACCATTTTATTACTAAATCTATGTCAACATCTAACTTTCCTACATGATTGACTTTCACCTCAGTGCATATCACTTTCTAACTTTCATAATCAGTCTTAGAATATATCATAAATCGTCCCTCCATAAGGAAGATTTACCTTTTGTTTGAGACCATTGACTGGAAGTAATGCAGTTGAGAAGATGTGAATAACACATTCATCCAATATTTCCTCCATACATATGAACTTGATACAAGTTCAACTTTTTCTCCCATATCTCTTTCAAAGGAATTGCTCAGTACTCTCATCTTGATAGACTTTGATTACTGCTGGTCATTTAATATAAGAACAGGATTTAAAAGAGTACTTCATTGCAGTCAAGTACACTTAGTTGTCATAAAAGTAAATAATGGCTTCACATAAGTCACATTGATAAAATATGTCAGTACTTTCTCCCTTTGATATTTTTACTTCTATTTCTTCCACAACCATATTGTTACTTGGCCACCAAAAGCACCATTTTCCTCCCCACTACTCTGTAATAGTAGTGTTTTCAACAAATGGAGCATTTACTCTGATTTGCCAACTGGTAATTTTTTTGCTTTTTCATACAGTGACTATTGGAACTTTTAGTAGGTCTTACACCCATATGTCAGACAACATACGGAAGCTAATGGCCTTTAATTAAGTTTTTCCTCCTTGTATTTTTACCTGTGTGAGTGGAAATTTTAAGCCTAGACCCTGTACAAATGAGATACTATTTTTGTCTTGGGATACAAAAAGGATATTCAGCTTTTATTCATTTTGAATGTATTTACTGAGAACTAACTGCAAATTCAAAAAAGATCCTCATGATCCATTACCACGATGGTGTGATCACTAACCTAGAGCCAGGCATCCTGGAATGTGAAGTCAAGTGGGCCTTAGGAAGCTTCACTGTGAACAAAGCTAGTGGAGGTGATGGAATTTCAGTTGAGCTATTTCAAATCCTAAAAGATGATGCTGTGAAAGTGCTGCACTCAATATGTCAGCAAATTTGGAAAATTCAGCAGTGGCCACAGGACTGGAAAATGTCAGTTTTCATTCCAATCCCTAAGAAAGGCAGTGCCAAGGAAAGTTCAAACTACCACACAACTGTACTCATCTCACACACTAGCAAAGAAATGCTCAAAATCCTCCATGCCAAGCTTCAACAGTATGTGAACCATGAATTTCCAGATGTCCAAGCTGGATTTAGAAAAGGCAGAGGAACCGGAGATCAAATTGCCAACATCCATCGGATCATTGAAAAAGCAAGAGAGTTCCAGAAAAACATCTACTTCTGCTTTATTGACTACACCAAAGCTTTTGATTCTGTGAATCACAACAAACTGTAAAATTCTTCAAGAGATGGGAATAGCAGACCACCTGAGCTGCGTCCTAAGAAATCAGTATGCAGGTCAAAAAGTGACAGTGAGAACTGGACATGGAACAACAGACTAGTTTCTAATAGTGAAAGGAGTAAGTTAAGGCTGTATATTGTCATCCTGCTTCTTTAACTTATATGCAGCATACATCATGCAAAATGCCAGGATGGATGAAGCACACGCTGGAATCCAGATTGCCAGGAGAAATATCAACCTGAGAGATGCAGATGACACCATACTTATGGCAGAAAGGGAAGAAGAACTAAAGAGCCTCTTGATGAAAGTGAAAGAGGAGAGTGAAAAAGTTGGCTTAAAGCTCAACATTCAAAAAACTAACATCATGGCATTTGGTCCCGTCACTTCATGGCAAATAGATAGGGAAACAATGGAAACAGTGACAGACTTTATTTTCTTGGACTCCAAAATCACTGCAGATGGTGATTGCAGCCATGAAATTAAAAGACACTTGCTCCTTGGAAGAAAAGCCATGACCAACCTAGACAGTATATTAAAAAGCAGAAACATTACTTTGCCAACAAAGGTCCACCTAGTCAAAGCTATGGTTTCTCCAGTAGTCATGTATGGATGTGAGAGCTGGACTATAAAGAAAGCTGAGCACCGAAGAGTTGATGCTTTTGAACTGTGGTGTTGGAGAAGACTCTTGAGAGTCCCTTGGACTGCAAGAAGATCCAACCAGTACATCCTAAAGGAAATCAGTCCTGGATGTTCATTGGAAGGACTGATGCAGAAGCTGATGCTCCAATAATTTGGCCATCTGATGTGAAGAGCTGACTCATGAAAAGACCCTGATGCTGGAAAGATTCAGGGCAGGAGGAGAAGGGGACAAGAGAGGGTGAGATGGTTGGATGGCATCAAGTACTCAATGGATATGAGTTTGAGCGGGCTCTGGGTGTAGGTGATGGGCAGGGAAGCCTGGTGTGCTGCAGTCCATGGGTTTAGAAAGAGTTGGACATGACTGCGTGACTGAACTGAGTAATATATGTATATATATATACATATATATATGTGTGTGTGTGTGTATCAGTCAGTTAGCCAGTCAGTTCAGTCACTCAGTCGTGTCTGACTCTGCAACACCATGAACCACAGCACGCCAGTCCTTCCTGTCCATCACCAACTCCCGGAGTCCACCCAAACCCATGTCCATTGAGTCGGTGATGCCATCCAACCATCTCATCCTCTGTCGTCCCCTTCTCCTCCTGCCCTCAATCTTTCACAGTATCAGGGTCTTTTCAAGTGAGTCAGCTCTTCGCATCAGGTGGCCAAAGTATTAGAGTTTCAACTTCAACATCAGTCCCTTCGAATGAACACCCAGGACTGATCTCCTTTAGGATGGACTGGTTGGATCTCCTTGCAGTCCAAGGGACTCTCAAGAGTTTTCTCCAACACCACAGTTCAAAAGCATCAACTCTTCGGTGCTCAGCTTTCTTTATAGTCCAACTCTCACATCCATACATGACCACTGGAGAAACCATAGCCTTGACTATAGGGATCTTTGTTGACAAAGTAATGTCTCTGTTTTTTAATATGCTGTCTAGATTGGTCATAACTTTTCCTTCCAAGGAGTAAGCGTCTTTTAACTTCATGGCTACAATCACCATCTGCAGTGATTTTGGAGCCTTGAAAAATAAAGTCAGCCACTGTTTCAACTGTTTCCCTATCTATTTGTCATGAAGTGATGGGACCAGATGCCATGATGTTAGTTTTCTGAATGTTGAGCTTTACTTCTTCACTCTCCTCTCACTTTCATCAAGAGAGTCTTTAGTTCGTCTTCACTTTCTGCCATAAAGGTAGTGTCATATGCATATCTGAGGTTATTGATATTTCTCCCGGCATGTATAATATATGAAAGAAGTGAAAATGTTAGTCTCTCAATTGTGTCCAATACTCTGTGACCCCATGGACTATATAGTCCATAGAATTCTCCAGACAAGAATAGTGGAGTGGGTAGCCATTCCCTTCTCCAGGATATCTTCCCTACCCAGGGTTGGAACCCAGGTCTCCTGCATTGCAGGTAGATTCTTTACTGTTTGAACCACCACCATATATACCATATACGTTATTACTTTTACTTTAAATAAAAGTTTCTTTTGAAAACATTAATGTTTAAATAGATATATCAGAGATACTATAAATTGTGAATAGTCATAGTTGCCTTGCAAATATAACTAAAATTCTATTTCACTGCTTATATATATACAGGCACAAAAGAAGATCTGGGTTATATATTACAATTAAATTTTGTTTTAATCTCAACTTTTAAAGTATAATTATTTTATACAGAACTATTTTGGAATTGATTGTTTATTAATTAATGCATTACAATATATATGTTACTTTTTTAATATTAGTTTAAATTTCATAAAATCTCATGTGAAACCCTGCTATTGTTTAAATGCAAAAATAATATAATTCTTGTAAAGTATGCAGCCTGATAGAAAGAAATGCAGATGGCTTTGTTTGAAAAATCACTATTATTAAAGAAATGTTCCAAATTGACAGTAAAAGGTGTTGATAGAGTCATAATCAGTCAGCTAACATCACTGAGCAAACAGGAAAATGATGATAGTTATGCTGAGGACTGAGAAGAAGTATTTATTAAATTTTTTGGCATAGAGTGTCAATGAGTGAGAATATTGTATGTTTGTGAATGTGCATGTATTTTTTACCACAGTTGACAAAAGAAACACTTATGACTCATCTAATCGTGAATACTTTAACTTGTTCTTGCTTCTTGTATATGGGCATTTTCCCTAATTGTAAAAAATTTTATTTCTATCCCATATATTTCAACTTAAATGTTCAAAATGTAACAATAACTCCATGTGCATTGAGGATTAAATGTTTTATGAGAATTATATTTCAGGAAACATGCAAGCCCCAAACACATGATAACTTTAAAAATCAATTGTAGTATCACTTATCCTCCTACTATATTTGATATTTATCACTATTTTGAGTGAACGATATTTGGAAAGAAAACTTAGAGTACTTTTTCTACATACGAACATGATGAGAATTTATATTTGGGCAAAGATATAAAACACCCTTGTGCAACAAAATTTGAGCATGAGAAATTCTTTTGCTTCTACCCATTATAGAATTACCAAGACCACACTCTGTCTCACTATCATATCCAGCAAAAACAATAGTAAAATTTGGATAAAATAGATGAAATAACACTTTTCACATTGGTAAAAGGTCATTTCATTACTGATATCAATGAGGGGGTAATCAAAATATTTTCTACAATCACTCTTGTTGGAAGACCTCTCTAAATTACAGTTTGCAGACAGTGAATTGAGCAGAGCTGAGGTTTTCTTAATAGATACAGAAGTCAAAATTCAAGGAAGGTGTTAACCATATCATTAAAACTATTATTTTATATAACTTTTTGTTACTAAACCTGCTCAAATTAGAAAGGAAAATTTGTTTTACCTACTTTCTCATTTACTCTCCTTGTTTTTCTTAATTGCTTCCCATGTGACTGAGTCACCATCTGTTGTCATTCCCTTACTCCAACAGCTTTGTTCAAATCCACCTTCTTTCTGCTTTTTTATTGTTTGACAGCTACAGTAGATGAGCATCTATATTTCAGAAAACCAAAATATAATTATTTACATAATGTTTTATACAGTTGCTTTTTAAATAATTAAGGAAAGAAATACAACATTTACACTGTCTTAAAATTTCATAATTGCCTACATTAGTGTTTTTTTTTTTTTCTTTTCGTTCTTACAGAATTGATTTCAAATATTAGATCACTTTACTTATCCTGAGGAACATTGCTTAGTATTTTTTCTGAGTCAGATCAGCTGGCAACAAATTCTGAAGATGTCTTTATTTTTCATTCATTTTTGAAATATAAGTGTTTCTGGAGTTAAGACTTTTAGTTGACTATTTTTGACACTTTGTATATATCAACTCGCAACCTTCTATCCTCCATTCTTTACAATGAAAAGTCTGTTATTTGGTTCCCTTGTATGTGATCAGTCATATTTTTACTTGATGTGCTCAAGATTTTCTCTTTAATCTCTTTCAACATTTTATTTCTGTGATACATCTCAATATGGATCTCTTTGCCTTTCTTGAGGATCATTGACCTGGGTGTTAATATTTTACATCATATTTACAAAGTTTTCAACCATTATATCTTTGAAAATTTTAAGTTCCTTTTACTTTCTTCCTCCCCCTGGAACTTCGATTATACTTATGTTACTGTTCTTAATGAAGTCTCACATTTTTTAAGGCTGTGTTCATTTTACTTTTTTTTTTTCTCTTTGTTCTTAGGTTTATAATTTCTACAGATCTCTTTTCAAGTTTGCTGATTCTTCTGCTAGCTCAGTTCTACTGTTTGGAATCTTTAATATACATTTTCTTTTTTTTTTTTCATTCCTTTTGGTATTTTACATTCCAGAGGTTTAGTATGATTTGTTTTTGTAGTGTTTATGTCATAATTAATATGGTTTATTTGATTACATATCATCTTATTTTTTTTTACTTTTTTAAATATGGATCATTTTGGTTTGTTAAATTTATTTATTTGAAGTATTTCTTTTTCTGCTAAATTTGACACATGGACTCTGTCAAAGAATGGCCTTTACTATTGTCTGCTTTTTTTCTTGTGTATGGCTCACACTTTCCACTTTTGTGGCATTTGTCATAACATTGTATTGACAATTGGCCTTTCTAGACACCTCTTTGTAACAACTTTGGCCTATTACTATTGTTGTGTGAGTGTGTGGTGTTTTGTTTTACTTTCTTGGCTGGATTATTCCAGTGAATCCTCCAGAATGTCCAGCCTTGTTGTCTTTCCTCAGAAGGTACAACCTTGGGTGCACACTGTTACCCTGGGATGACAGTGGTTTTAGCACAGTTCATACCTTGTTGCATGGGTAAATTTTATATCTTCTTTTTTTTTTTTTCCTGACCCCAGCAAAGGGCTCCTCTTAGGTATGTCATTTTTTTGTTTGTTTGTTTGTTTTTGACCCCAGGGAAGGGCTCCTCTTAGGTATCTCCTTCTGTGCTTGTTTCTCAAGTTTCTTAAAGGTCTGTGGTTGAACTTGTTGCTCTCGTGGCTACAAAGCCTCCTTTTGATTGTTTATCAAAAAAATGTCCATTGTTTTCAACAGCCTGAATTTCTCAATGTGCCGTGTGCTGTCCTTAGTTGCTCAGTCATGTCCAACTCTTTGCAACCTAATGGACTGTAGACCTCCAGGTTCCTCTGTCCATGGGGATTCTCCAGGCAAGAATACTGGAATGGGTTACCATGCCCTCCTCCAGGGGATCGTCCCAATCCGGTGATTGAACACAGTTCTCCCACATTGCAGTCGGATTCTGTATCGTCTGAGCCACTAGGGAAGCCCATGAATACTGGAGTAGAGAGCCTATCCCTTCTCCAGGGAGTCTTCCTGACCCAGGAATCTAACTGGGGTCTCCAGCATTACAGGTGATTCTTTACCAGCTGAGCTATCAGGGAAGCCAGAATTTCTCAATAATCTATTCTAAATAACCTCAATTTTCTTATAAGTTAGGAACTCATGATTCTTGTGCATGCATCTCTTCCTGGACAGAACTTCTCATTCCAAGAGGAGAATGAGGACAGTTGGCTCATTTCTGTTGTTAATGTTCCTGCTTTATAAAGGAAGCCTGGATGGTAACAGTAGCCTCTGATTTTCTTTACTTTTCCACACCGGCATGAGGCCTCCAGCTTACAACTGAGATGGTGATAGGACAATTGTCACTGCTTTTTTATTGGCCTATAATGTCTGGAGTAGAGCTTTCACTTGAAAAGTGTGGACTGGGTGGAGGAAGTGAGATGTGGAACTCTTGGCTATTCTTGCCTGGAACAGAGATTCTGAAATTCAAAGCGAGATGGAGATGAGAAATGTTAGTGCCTATCTCTCTCAGGGAAATCATGTAGCCCAAGAATAAATACCTGGATAGAGAGTGAAGCCTTTGTTCTTGCCTGCATTGACCAGAGAAGAGACTTGTTATGCTGAGCTGTAAAGGAAAGGAACAAATTTTGGCTCAAAGGATATAGACACTGTCCGAGCCCATCCATATTTAGCGGATTTTTCCTGAATAAACATTTCTTCACCTGTTGTATGACCAAAGGACAATTTTCAGAGACTCTAATTTGTTTGTGGGCTTCCCAGATAGCTCAGTTAGTAAAGAATCTGCCTACAATGCAGGAGACCCTGGTTCGATTCCTGGGTCGGGGAGATCCCCTCCCCTAAAGAAGGAGTAGGTTACCCACTCCAGTATTCTGGACTGGAGAATGCCATGGACAGAGAAGTATTGCATTCACATATTATAATTTTTCTTCTGGAGAGAGGTTCCATGCAGCTTCTTATGTCACCATTCTAGAAGTCTTCTGTAAGATAAAATATTTTTAAGATGTCAGTACTATCCACCTCAGAGCAACTGTGGAGACTGACAAACAGATTCTAAAATTTATGTGTTAAGTCTTAATAGAAACAACGAGAGGAGTAAAAAGTTTTAGAAAGCAAAGGAATCATTACATTACTGAATTTAAAGATTTATGATGAAGTTCCACTACTCAAGACAGTGATATAAATCAATGGGAGTAGATAAAGGATCCAGAAATAGACTCATAATATATGGCCAATTGATAATTCACAGACAAGTCAGTATAAGAGTTTTTAATAAAATGACTAAATCAAATTAATATTCATATGGGAAATGAGTATCAATTGTCTCATATAATACACAAACATTAATTTAAAATTATTCATAGCTATAAATATAAAATCTAAAATTATGTACCTTCTAGAATACTACACAGGAGAGAAATTTAGGCATCTTAATATGAGCAAACACCATGACATGTCACACACACACACACACACACACACACACACATAAGCATGTATTAGGTATTTGGTTTATGGGCTCCTTATAATTGATTTGTAAGGATTCTTTATATGAAACAAGCATCTTTTCCAGATATGTATTATCAGTATTTTCTCACAGTCTGTGTGGTAAGTTATTCAAAATATTACATGGACTTTCTCAAAATTAGAATCTTCTTCAAAAAGTGCTCTCAAAATTACTTGTATCCAGAATATATTGAGAATCCTTAAATTGATGACAAAAGAAAATACCAAAATAGGTACTCTGCATCTGAAATGTATTTGTTTATAATTGATAACTCCAGATTGGGAAATAGAAAATCAAATATTCAGCAATTAATAAACACATTTTCATATATTTATAATATGATGTACTACTACTAAGCTATTAAAAAAACAAATGATAGATACATTAAGTAATATGGGTGAATCTCAACATAATGCTAAATCAAAGAATCCTGATATAAAGTAGCACATGCTGATTTATTCCATTTATATGAAGTTTTAGAATACTTGAAATTATTCTACAGTGAAGAATAACAGATACATGGTTGCCCGGGGCTGAAGATATGAGAAATTGCGAAAACAACGTTTTGTGGTGATGAAAATGTCTTCATTCTTCTGATGGTTAAATGGTGTTTATCAAATGCATTTGTCAAAACACATGGAACTCTACAATTAAAATGAGTGCATTTTATGTTATGTAAATTATATTTCAATGATGATAACTTACAAAGTAAAATACACACAAAAGTGAAAAAAAAAATGTGCTTTTGGAATCAGTCAATGAGAAAACAGCAGTTATTGAATAACTCACCACATCAACATCTGATCACTATGATTAGAAGTCATAGTGGGAGAGATTTAAGGGACTGGATATGCAAATAGAAATGGAAATATTAAGAATACTTAGAAACACACTAAAAAAATTAAATACTTAACTTGTATCAAGTAAAGAATCATGTCAATGATTTGTAAACAGATTCTAGATTTTTCTTCTCCCTTTCTTCTAATATATAACCTCAAAATGAATATCACAACGAACTCTGTAATAACGTCTTTAAAAATGCTAAAAACTGAAATAAGTCAATCTAGACAACTTTTAAAAGATAAAGTCATTCACATTTTGTATAATTCAAAACCTTAAATATACATCAATTCTGGTAAGCAAACTGACTTAAATTATTATTTTGATATATATATTAAGATATACCAAACCATCATGATAAAACATGTCCCTATAAACTATGATTAATTTATAGTTCAAACAATATTGTTCCAGTAATTTCATTTATAAATTCTAAGAATTCAGTTTTTTTGTATTTAGTTTGGATGATTCCTAGAATTTGAAGGCCAAAGGAGTTTTTCACTGTGCTTTGAATATTGAAATGCTTTGAGAATGAAAGGCTATTTTGCACAGAAGAGACTAAGAAAAAATTATATTATACCAATCAAGCGAGATAAATGTTGAGACTGAATCAAAATTACACTTGTTTATAATCATTGTGTTTGTTCTATTTTGAAACTCATTATTTTAAAGCTTCTGAATAATGCTTTAAAGCTTTATCCAACCAAATGTTCCATTTTTTTAAAACATGATAAGCTGTATAATTATTTCTTTAAATTTTTTAAATATTAAAAAAAAGCATAAGGTACATTGGCTCTTGCATTCAAAATAACAAATGTTTCCATAAAAAGTGTATTTTAAAGATGCTTATTCCTTGGGCATAATTAGTTTGCCTTAAAAGGAAACACTAACTTCAATAGGATTCTTTCAGCAATCTTCACAGTTGTCTTCCCAACACTGAATGCATAAATATCTTTCTGGCCCTGTGGCATGCACACAACAGCATTAATAAACTGCTTTCTGACTAGCAGTATTATTCATGATCTTTGGCAATTAGTTGTGTTTAAAATGAAGACAGCTGTTAAAGTGGAATCTTTTTTCATATACCTACATTATTAAACTTGCTTCAAATGGCAACAAAACTGTGAGTGGTTTCAAAAGTTAAAGAGCATCTTAAAGAAAACAAATACAAGACAAGCATTTGTTGAGCACTTTCTCTTTAGCCAGGCATTTTGCTGAGTATATTATTATAAATTACTTCTAATCCTCCTAACAATACTTGAGTCATTATTTTTTTGCATTTTAGAGAGGACAGTACTGAAGTGTTAAAAACAACTTCTATAATTCTCTTGGAAATGAAAGAAAAAATAGATTTAAAATTTTGAGCTGTGTATTTCATACATAAGAAATTAATGTGTCTACTGAGTAAGTGAAAAGAAAATTAATCATTTTTGTCAAGTGTCTGAGAAGTCAGGATTTGAGGAAAATAATAAAATGAACAGTGAAGACAGCAAACATGACCGAGAAAATTAAGTGTGACACTCTGGAAGAGAGAGCTAGATAATAAACAATGGTAAAAGCAAATAGCCTTGCAGAATAAAATACTGCATTTCATGATGAAAGTATATGATAGAAATAAAAAACAGTGAAATTATTTATGTTTAAACTATTAAGAATCATATCATAAGAAAGTAGAATTTCAAATATGGAGATTGATATCAAGATTCAGTACTGGATTTAATATCAGTGTATTTTGGAGATCAGTTTGAAAAAAAAACATTTAGTTTGACTGCCATGTCCATACTTACAGTGTTCCTAATACAATTGACAGATATTTGGAAAACAGTTCATATTACAATCAGTAAAATGACATGTACTCTTTCAGGTTCCAGTAACATTACATGTAAACTAATATTAAAATGTGAGATTTGATAAAGACTATTCAAAGGTAAGGGCCAAATTTATGTTTTATTGATGTAAATTTTCATCTATAAAATGTTATATAATTTATTTGTATAAACATTAAATTTATCATTTCTTATGGTATGGCACAACACTAATGGCACTGATTTTTCCCCTTTTTTAAATTATTTCTTGTTTATCCATGAGAGGTAATTAGTATTGAAGCCAATACCCCATCACTGAATGAAATCTTGGAGACAGAGCTTCGGTTAAAGTAGGAAAGAATAGCTTTCCAGGCACAGGGGGCTGCAGCAGGCTCATGGTCTCAAAACTGTGTGTCCAGACCTGGAGCGGGTAGTGAGGAGTTTTATAGCAATGGTTCAAAGAGGGTATGATTAGCTCATGGACTTTCTTCTTGTTGGTTAGTACTGAGGTAGGTGGGAGTCAGCATCATCAACCTTCTGGTTCCAACTGGATATTGGGGTCTAGTGCTTATGAGCAGTATGCCTTTAACTTCTCCCACTTGATGAGGGTTTCAGTATTTGTAAAAAAGCTCAAAGATATTGTTATGTACATCTCATGAGGGGAAACCAGGACTGCCCCAAGACTGCACTGTGTTTTTGTTTTTGTGTTTTAAACTGTTCCTCCATTGTTTCCCCATTCCCCTCCCTTTTCTATTTAAACGTGTCCAGTTGGAACTCAGAGAAGTTCATGGAGGTTGTAACCAATAACTGGGGGACACAAGAGGGCTTCTGTGACCAGGAGCCCCACAAGGTTCTACTCATTATCAGTATCAGATGTTGAATGATGTTTTCAGTTGTCAAGCTCTTTCTTATCAAAATATTAATCTTGGGATGTCCCTCATCTGTATTTGCGCTGCAGTCCATAAATTTCTAGGTGCAAAGATGATTATTTTCATGATTCTCTCCAACTTTTTCCTTTTGGCCATTAGTTATGTTTAGTAGCTTTTTGATGAAAGCTAAAAGAGCATTAAGGAGATGGCAAGAGTGAACACTGACATTTCAGGAATCAGTGAACTAAACGGGACTGGAATGGGTGAATTAACTCAGATGACTCTTATATCTACTACTGTGGGCAAGAATCCCTTAGAAGAAATGGAGTAGCCATCATAGTCAACAAAAGAGTCTGAAATGCAGTACTTGGATGCAATCTCAAAAATGACAGAATGATCTCTGTTCATTTCCAAGGCAAACCATTCAACATCACGGTAATCCAAGTCTATGCCCCTATCAGTAATGCTGAGGAAGCTCAAGTTGAATGGTTCTATGAAGATCTACAAGACCGTCTAGAACTAACACCCAAAAAAGATGTCCTTTTCATTATAGGGGACTGGAATGCAAAAGTAGGAAGTCAAGAAACACTTGGAGTAACAGGCAAATTTGGACTTGGAGTACAAAACAAAGCAGGTCACAGGCTAACAGAGTTGTTCCAAGAGAACGTACTGGTCATAGCAAACACCCTCTTCCAACAACACAAGAGAAGACTCTATACATGGACATCACCAGATGGTCAATACTGCAATCAGATTGATTATTCCTAGACATCATTAAAACCACACTACTCTCCTAGTAGCAAACTTTGTCAGTTCTTACCTAGACATGTCAAATAACACATTATATTATCCACTTTTGCCATTAGTCTTCTCCTCTGGAAAACATTCTCTAGATTGCCAAGAGAATTGTCTTTCTTTACATCTATATTAGAACACATATATCCACACTATCTGATATGCAGCCTCAGCTTTTCAGGGCAGTCTTTTCTGGGTCAATTTCCCCTAAAATAGGCTTCATTGAATTATGAGTTTCTCTGTACAAACTTGTTTCCATCTATACTAGACTATAACCTCAGTAAGAAGAAAAGGGATTTTTAGGTTTAACTATTTGCAACAAGTTGGCCTTAGCATGGCTTCAATTCTCCTTGAATTTATTGGCAAGAGACAGAAAAATTAGGCCAGGGCTTTATACACAGTTCAGTTCAGTTCAATAGCTCAGTTGTGTTCAACTCTTTCTGACCCCATGGACTGCAGTATGCCAGGCTTCCCTGTCCATCACCAGCTCCCAGAGCTTACTCAAATCATGTCCATCGAGTCAGTGATGCCATTCAACCATCTCATCCTCTGTCATCCCCTTCTCCTTCTGCCTTCAGTCTTACCCAGCACCAGGGTCTTTTCCAATGAGTCAGCTCTTCACATCAGGTGGCCAAAGTATTGGAGCTTCAACTTCAGGATCAGTCCTTCTAATGAATATTCAGGACTGATTTCCTTTAGGATGGACTGGTTGGATCTCCTTGCCATCTAAGGGACTCTCAAGAGTCTTCTCTAGGACCACAGTTTAAAAGCATCAATTCTTTGGCACTCAGCTTTCTTTATAGTCCAGCTCTCACATCCATACGTGACCACTGGAAAAACCGTAGCTTTGACTAGACAGACATTTGTTGGTGAAGTAATGTCTCTGCTTTTTAATATGTTGTCTAGTTTGGTCATAGCTCTTCTCCCAAGGAGCAAGGATCTTTTAATTTCAAGGCTGCAGTCACTATCTGCAGTGATCTTGGAGCCCCCCAAAATAAAGTCTTTCACCATTTCCATTGTTTTTCCATCTGTTTGCCATATAGCACTTGAATAAACACTAGCAGGGGTATGTGTTTCCCATTCCCCATTACATCATAAGGAGTCCAAAAAATTTAGCAGAAATCTCTATCAGATTCCTGGAAGGTACTCTGACTTTTGGACTAAGTAACTTCTAAGATGCATGACTAGGGGACCATTAGAGCCTCCTCTATCTTTATCAAAGGTAAGATTTTAAAGGAATCAAGAAGATGAGTAGACGGTGATTGGTACCACCACTTCCTTCATGGATGGGCAGAGTCAGCTCTTCCCATGACATGTCTGGAGGGTAATAGTCCAAGTCTTGTCATTTCTGGCATGACGTGTCCTGTCAGAGGCAGGACAGAAGATCAGCATTCATGGTTGGGGGAGGCCTAGCCTCTCTTGTAATGTAATCCAAGAAAAAAAGTCTAAGTTTGTGATTATATCTTCGATGACATGGTGGGAGGGTGAGTTGATTCTTTACTTCAAACCTCTACTACGTTTCATTACTTAAGTAGTCAGGTCTGGCTGGTTTCCATGAAGCTTTGCATAAAGGCTGACATCCAAATTGTCAATCTTGAAAAATAAGTCCCTTCCCTCACAATACTGGTTTAATTTTTTTCTGTATGTACCAACTATTGGCAACTTTTCACATGGGCAAATTTGTTTATTTTATGATCTGTATAGTCTGTAGAATAAAGCTAATAGTATTTTCACTTTTACTATGGCATAAATGGTTTCAATATTTCTATACTGTGTATGTGTATAATTTTAACTGTAATATTTAAAAATTTATCAATTCATTTGCATAATATTCAATGTTTAGCTTTTCTAATTTTTCATAGCATAGAAAACATTATTATGAAATATACCCATAGATTTATTGACTCAATCCTTTAAGTAAAACATAATATAGTCACAAAGTTAGGAAAAGAATAAGCAATAATTTAGACAAATCTAAACTTAAATTTTGGGTCAGTTCTTAATTATCTGTATGACCCTGGGAAACTCTCCCTACTTGAAAAATAATCATATTAATACAAATTCAAAACTTGAAGAACTCTCCCAGAGGTAGGTAGTGAATGTAAAATATCTAATAACATTTTATCCCAAACTGAAAGTAATAGTCATATATATTAAAATATCATAATATCATAGAGTAAAATCCTAGTGTGAGAAATTGTATTCAAATTTGGAAATAGGCATTTATTGATATATTTATAAATTGCTTTACAAAGAAGTTATAAAATTTTCTAAGCTATTTACTATTATAGTTGTTCAAATTCTTTTCTTCCTTTTTTTGCATTTAATGCAAACAGAAAAAGGATTTTTAAAGTAAAGGAGGCAGCAAGCAGAGATAAACAGAATCTCTGGAGGGGAAATTGAACAGACATGAGGGAATAACCAGTAACATCTGACAGAAAAAGGGTCTTACTGTGGACAGATGCATCTCTGGAGAACCTGATAAAGGGGCCACATTCCACTTTTTTGGGTATTTGCTCAAGCCTGGAGGCAAGAGGAATTCAGTCCAAGAGTATCAGAACTGTCATGTGGCGAAAGTAGGTTTGCAATAAAGGAAAATACAGACAAGGCAAAGAAAATTTTAGAGGCAAGATATGAAAATTGGTTCTATTTATGGTTCTTATTTTGGAGAAGGAAATGGCAACCCACTCCAGTACTCTTGCCTGGAAAATTTCATGGACTGAGGTGCCTGGTAGGCTACAGTCCTTGGGGTCGCAAAGCATCGGAGACGGACTGAGCGACCTCACTTCACTCACTTCATACTTAATCACTGGAGAAGGAAATGGCAACCCACTCCAGTATTCTTGCCTGGAGAATCCCATGGAAAGAGGAGCCTGGCGGGCCATGGTCCATGGGGTCACAGAGAGTTGGACATGACTGAAGTGGCTAAGCATGCATGCATGGTTCTTATTTAAGTTCAGTTCAGTTCAGTTCAGTCACTCAGTCGTGTCGGACTCTTTGCGACCCCATGAATCGCAGCACGCCAGGCCTCCCTGTCCATCACCAACTCCCGGAGTTTACTCAAACTTATGCCCATCGAGTCGGTGCTGCCAATTTAAAATTAGTTTAATTCATTCTGAATTTTTTATTTTTATTTTTTGATTTGAAAGAATAATTAATATGAAACATTTTGTAACACATTGTTTTTTCTATTCATGGAACTCTACTTGAACTATAATCAATATCTTGGTATGCTCACTGACCTTGCTTAAAACAAATGGATAAATGGATTAAGAATAATTTCACTATCTTAAGGTCCAGATTATAGTTAACTAAAGTCCATGTGTGTGTCAGTCTCTTAGTCGTGTCCAACTCTTTGGGACCTTGTAGACTATAGCCCACCAGGCTCCTTTGTCCATAGAATTTTCCAGGTCATAATACTGGAGTGGGTTGCCACTTCCTTTTCCAGGGGATCTGCCCAACCCAGGGATTGAACCCAGGTCTCCTGCATTGCAGGTGGATGCTTTACTGTCTGAGCTACCAGGGAAGCCCTAACTAAAGTCCATAGAAGTTTCTATAAGAGATTACTTAAACTTCCTAGGGCAGCAAAATTACTGAATCATCCCTTGGGCAGTTTGAAAATTTAATCAGATGTGCAGATTAAATATTTAATTGGCTTTCTTTTCTGATTACTCAGGTATTTGTACTTGAAATCTCCTATTTATCTCTCCCTTATTAAAAAAACTAATACCAACGTGAAAATGCTAATCTGTCTTAACAACACCTTTACTGAGGTAAGTTTTGCACTTAGGCTAATGATTTAACAAAGAAGATCAATCCTGGAAATTGCTAATTTATTCAAAACACCCTGTCTGTAACAACAGTAGTGCCTATGTTCCTGAGGAAAGGAGCCACAGCCCTCTTGGAACTTCTAAGCACATATAAAAAGTGTAGCAATTAAAAACTCCAGTCCAGGTTATTTCAATTTTCATAGCAGTAACACACTATCAATGATCAGATCTTTCCCTTTATTGTTGCTAGATCGTTTGAAATAGTAAGTACTTTGCAATTCTGTCACATCCATGTATTCTAATACAGTGATAATATTTCAAAAAAATAAGGGCTTCCCTGGTATCTCAGTTGGTAAACAATCCACCTGCAATGCAGGAGACCCCTGTTAGATTCCTGAAAGAAAGATCCCCTCGAGAAAGCACAGGCTACCCACTCCAGTGTTCTTGGGCTTCCCTGGGGGCCCAGTCAGGGAAGAATCTACCTGCAATGCGGGAGACCTGTGTTCTATCCCTGGGTTGGGAAGATCTCCTGGAGGAAGGCATGGCAATATATTCCAGTATTCTCCCCTGGAGAATCCCAGGGACAGAGGAGCTTGGCAGGCTACAGTCCATGTTGGTCGCAAACAGTCAGACACAACTAAGCACAGCATATAGTTTTACTCTAGATGACTTAGCTCATTTTCAGAATAATGTACTCATTATTCCTGTGATTCTTCTCTTCTAGGAAGCTTTGGGAAGACATCATTACACTAAATCCATGTAGATTCTTTTTTTAAACTTTTTGGCTGTGTGCAACAGGTGGGATCTTAGACCTCTGACCAGAATTGAACCCATGCTCCCTGCATTGGGAGCATGGAGTATTAACCATTGGACCACAAGGGAGGTTCCCAATTGACACTTAAAGATAAATTTAACCTCAAGATCAACTTCTTTATTCAGAGAAAAATATATTTGTTATATACATCAACACAGTCTCTTCATATATGATCTAATATAATGTTTAAGTATTCAGAGTTAATATAAAAGAAGTGCAAGTATTTGAACTTTTACAATACAGAATTCAATAGCTAACTACATGTGTTTAATTTTAAAGTACTAAACATGCAGAATACACAGAATAACTGTACAAAAAAGATCAATATGATCCAGATAATCACAATGGTGTGATTAGTCACCTAGAGCCAGACATCCTGGAATGTGAAGTCAGGTGGGCCTTAGAAAGCATCACTATGAACAAAGCTAGTGGAGGTGATAGAATTCCAGTTGAGCTATTTCAAATCCTGAAAGATGATGCTGTGAAAGTGCTGCACTCAATATGCCAGCAAATTTGGAAAACTCAGCAGTGGCCACAGCACTGGAAAAGGTCAGCTTTCATTCCAATCCCAAAGAAAGGAAATGGGAAGAATGCTCCAACTACTGCACAGTTGAACTCATCTTTGAGCTAGTAATGCTCAAAATTCTCCAAGTCAGACTTCAGCAATACATGAACCATGAACTTCCAGATGTTCAAGCTGGTTTTAGAAAAGGCAAAGGAACCAGAGATCAAGTTGCCAACATCCACTGGATCATCGAAAAAGCAAGAGAGTTCCAGAAAAACATCCATTTCTGCTTTATTGACTATGCCAAAGCCTTTGACTGTGTGCATCACAATAAACTGTGGAACATTCTGAAAGAGATGGGAATACCAGACCACCTGACCCACCTCTTGAGGAACCTGTATGCAGGTCAGGAAGCAACAGTTAGAACTGGACATGGAACAACAGACTGTTTCCAAATAGGAAAAGGAGTACGTCAAGGCTGTATATTGTCACCCTGCTTATTTAACTTCTATGCAGAGTACATCATGAGAAAAGCTGGGCTGGATGAAGCACAAGCTGGAATCAAGATTGCTGGGAGAAATATCAATAACCTCTGATAAGCAGATGACACCACCCTTATGACAGAAAGTGAAGAGGAACTAAAAAGCCTCTTGAAAGTGAAAGAGGAGAGTGAAAAAGTTGGCTTAAAGCTCAACATTCAGAAAACTAAGATCATGGCATCTGGTCCCGTCACTTCATGGCAAACAGGTGGGGAAACAGTGGAAGCAGTGTCAGACTTTATTTTTTTGGGCTCCAAGATCACTGCAGATGGTGACTGCAGCCATGAAATGAAAAGATGCTTACTCCTTGGAAGGAAAGTTATGACCAGCCTAGATAGCATATTAAAAAGCAGAGACATTACTTTGCCAACAAAGGTCCATCTGGTCAAGACTATGGTTTTTCCAGTGGTCATGTATGGATGTAAGAGTTGGACTGTGAAGAAAGCTGAACTCTGAAGAATTGATGCTTTTGAACTGCGGTGTTGGAGAAGACTCTTGAGAATCCCTTGGGCTGCAAGGAGATCCAACTGGTCCATCCTAAAAGAGATCAGTCCTGGGTGTCCATTGGAAGGGCTGATGCCGAAGCTGAAACTCCAATACTTTGGCCACCTCATGTGAAGAGTTTACTCATTGGAAAAGTCCCTGCTACTGGGAGGCATTGGGGGCAGGAGGAGAAGGGGACGACAGAGCATGAGATGGCTGGATGGCATCACCGACTCAATGGACATGAGTTTGAGTAAACTCTGGGAATTGGTGATGGACAGGGAGGCCTGGCATGCTGCGATTCATGGGGCTGCAGAGAGTCAGACACGACTGAGTGACTGAACTGAACTGAACTGAAACATGGAGGAAGGTTCCTAAGCACTACCTGTCAGATTAAGATTGTAAGAATGAAATGCTTCACATTTTCAGTCGTTGAAGGAACAAAGACAGGTGAACTGAAGATCCGGATAACAGAATTTATGGCCCTTTTTCCCTAGAAGTCTCTAAAATGACATTCTTTTAACATAATTAATACCATATAATGACTGCTCTAGTCTTTGTCTATACTATATATATACATGCATGCTCAGTCACTCAGTTGTGTCTGACTCTTTGTGACACTATGGACTATATGTAGCCCACCGGACACCTCTGTCTATGGAATTTTCCAGACAGGAATATAGGAGTGGGTTGTTATTTCCTACTCCAGGGGATCTTCCTGACCCAGGGATCAAACCTGCATCTCTTGTATTAGCAGGCAGGTTCTTTGCTACTGAACCACCTAGGAAGCTACTGTTCAGTTCAGTTGCTCAGTCGTGTCCGACTTTTTGTGACCCCATGGACTACAGCACGCCAGGCCTACCTGTCCATCACCAACTCCCAGGGTTTACACAAACTCATGTCCATCGACTCGGTGATGCCATCCAACCATCTCATCCTCTGCCATCCTCTTCTTGTCCTGCCTTTCAATCTTTCCCAGTATCAGGGTCTTTTCCATTGAGTCAGTTCTTCACATCAGGTGGCCAAAGTATTGGAGCTTCAGCTTCAGGATCAGTCCTTCCAATGAATATTCAGGACTGATTTCCTTTAGGATGGATTGATTGGATCTCCTTGCAGTCCAAGGGACTCTCAAGAGTCTTCTCCAACACCACAGTTCAAAAGCATCAACTTTTCGGCACTCAGCTTTCTTTATAGTCCAACTCTCACATCCATACATGACTACTGGAAAAACCATAGCTTTGCCTAGATGGACCTTTGTTGACAAAGTAATGTCTCTGCTTTTTAAATATGCTGTCTATGTTGTTCATAACATTTCTTCCAAGGAGCAAGGGTCTTTTAATTTCATGGCTACAGTCACCATCTTCAGTGATTTTGGAGCCCCCCAAAATAAAGTCTGTCACTGTTCCCCCATCTATTTTCCATGAAGTGATGGGACCGGATGCCATGATCTTAGTTTTGTTTATGTTGAGTTTTAAGCCAACTTTTCCACTCTCATCTTTTACTTTCATCAAGTGACTCTTTAGTTCTTCTTCCACTGTATATGGACTATATTCAATAAATTGTAATTACATTCTTTTTTCAATTTGTTGATAAGAAGACTTAACCCCATTTTCCAAATATTTTATTAAAGATTAATCTGTCAACATGTGAGGATGAAAGTTTTAGATATTTCTATTTATCTTTTAGTACATATTGGAAGAGTTCAACCTCCTTAAGTTATAATATAAGGTATTTCTAAGTTTATTCACTTCTTTTATTTTTTTTAAGGTTATCCACTTCTAACTATATGAGTCCATCTTTAATCAGATTAGTTATCATTTTCCTATTTTTACAAAGAAAGTAAGCTTCCAACATTTTGTAGACTGTTCTTGAAGTGAATTACAATTTAATCATTCAGTTTGGCCCATTATCACCACAGGAAATAACAATAAAACATCATTAGAAATTAAAGCTGTATCACAATAATTCTTAGCCTTATCAAAATACATAGTAATTCTTAGTCATAGTATAAATACCTAGACATAGAGAAATACTGAAATCTAAAATTATAGGTCTTATTACTTTATGAACTTGTGTGAGACAAAAAGTTGAGTAAAACAAGAATTTTCTCATAAAACAGTTTCAACTGAGCTTAAACCAATGTTAATTGTATATATTATATACAACATTAGCTGCAACACCCTAAACTGGACACTATACTATGTCATTTCTACAAGAATAATTGCAATGTATACTTTATTCTACTTTTGCTATGCTAATTGTTTCAATGGCGCATAGTTAGACTTTTGTCACTATAGTGATTAAGGTGAATCTTCTTATTTCCGAAGCCAGGTACCATTGCTTGCTTTTAGCTTGCTTTCATATTGCAAACTCAAGTAAAAATTTCCTTTCCATGTAAAGCAGATTTTTACTGCTCTCAAATATGGCACCAAAAATATCTAAATATGACTAATCAAATAATGAGGACTTTTTTTGTGAAGCCTAGGACTTCAATACTACTATATACCTATAACATTTATAGAGCAGTAGCTTAATTAGCTGTATATTAACTTAACCTGGAATTTTTAAAAATACAGTACTGATTTAGGTTTCTCACATTAACTTAGAGAACTGATGTATCAACTTTCAAGGAGTGTAGGAGTAGCACTAAATCAACTCCAACTCAACACTTTAATAACACACCTTTTGAAAAAGTGTCAACATTCTTTTATGATTTTTCACTATATTTTTTAAAATATATTGTTGACCTTTACATTCTGTGTTTTTTTTGAACCAAAACAATAAATAAAACAGAAGTACTTCTTTTTAAACTGAGCACATTCCTTGCTCTTGATATCCTACTCCAGGAGCAAGACCTGATGACCATTCAGTTTCCTCTTACTACCTATCTCTTAACAATACTGGTCTAATTGCGTCTATTGCTACACAGATGTATTAACCACTCTTTAAAATATCACTTTTATATGAAAATCAGGATTGTTCTATAGAAGGATGTGGCGATCTTCAAGGTGAATCTTTTTTTCTCTAGAAACTATAAGAGGAATACATGAATAGGTAACTATCAACATCAACAATTAGATTTTTAACAATTATTGAGAACTTAATTACATGCAGAACAAAGCCAAAATCACTTACTTATATTAACTCAAGCATGAGGTCCTCTGAGGTAGGCACTGTTATTATTGTGATGGTATAATTAAGATAATTGAGCCACAGAGACAATAAATTATGCCTATGTTCATATAACTAAGAGGTGAGAAGCCAAAATGCTAATTCAAGTATGTGTCAGAGATCAGATTAGGAAGAATAAAACATTTTAAGCTTTTGTCTTTATTAAAACTTTAGCTCATTTTTACTTTTATGTAATACATATTTGTACATATCCCTTAGTTCTAAAAGACTTATGAGAGAAAAGACACCTCTCAGCTCTATGTGATCTCATTTGCACTTCCTTCTCAGAGAGAAGAACTTTCTAATTCCTTATGGCAATTTCTCTGAAACTTGTCAATATCTGTCTTTGGAATTTTATAGTGTGAAGATAATCAAGGTGTTGGTAGCATTAAGTCTATTTCACTGTCTAGATTTTTGGTTTGTTGTTCAGTTGCTCAGTCATGTCCGACTCTTTGCAACCCCATGGGCTGCAGCACACCAGGTTTCCCTGTCCTTCACCATCTCCCTGACTTTGCTCAAGCTCATGTCCATTGAGTCATTGATGCCATCCAACCATCTCTTCATCTGTCATCATCTTCTCCTCCTGCCTTCAATCATTCTCAGTGTCAAGGTCTCTTCCAATGAGTCAGCTCTTCACAGTACGTGGCCAAAGTATTGTATATTCAGCTTCAGCATCAGTCCTTCCAATGAATATTCAGGGTCGATTTCCCTTAGGATTCACTGGTTTGATCTCCTTGGTGTCCAAGAGACTCTCAAGAGTCTTCTCCAACACCACACTTCAAAAACATCAATTCTGGGGCACTCAGCCTTCTTTATGGTCCAACTCTCACATTCATACATGACTACTGGAAAAACTATAGCTTTGACTATATAACCTTTTGTAGGCAAATTAATGTCTCTGCTTTTTAACATGCTGTGTAGGTTAGTCATAGCTTTTCTTCCAAGGAGCAAATGTCTTTTAATTTCAAAGTTGCAGTCACCATCTTCAGTGATTTTGGAGTTCAAGAAAATAAATCTGTCATTGTATCCATTGTTCCCCCATCCACTTGCTATGAAGTGATGGTACTGCATGCCATGATCTTCATTTTTTGAATGTTGAGTTTTAAGGCAGCTTTTTCATTCTCCTCTTTCACCTTCATGAAGAGGCTCTTTAGTTCCTCTTTGCTTTCTTCCATAAGGTGTCTACATATCTGAGGTAATTCATATTTCTCTTGGCAATCTTGATTCCAGCTTGTGTATGACCATAGAATACTAAATATATTAATTTTTAGACATAGAAATTCTGCTCTCACTATATGCTTCAGTCATTGATCAAGTACAAAAATACATTCTGTACATAAAATATTTAATCCCGTTTCAAGAAATTAAAATGTCTGTTTTCTGTTTTTATGTTTATTGAAGGTCTATGCATCCATATCTCTTTTGAAGCAGCTGAAATATATTTCATGAACCTCTAAGGAAACTATTTTCATTAGGGTGTGTTAGAACATACTGTTTTTTTCTAATTGTTTAATTTTGGACACCAAATATAGTTTCCACGATGTAGTAAACAAAGCTATTAACAAATAGGAGTAACTGGACAATTTTCATGACTGTTTCAGCACCACTTATAAAGAGGACATGCTGCATGCTTAGTCACTCAGTCATGTCAGACCCTTTGTGACCCCATGGACTTGTAACCTGCCAGGCTCTTCTGTCCATGGGGCTTTTCCAGGCAAGAATACTGGAGTGGGTTGCGATTTTCTCCTCCAGGAAATCTTCCCAACTCAGGGATCAAACCCCCGCCTCTTATCTCCTGCATAGGCAGGCGGGTTCTTTACCGCTAGCACCACCTGGGATGATGTTTGTGTTGGGGTGTATTATATCACAGATGGTCACTGACTTAAAGATGTTTTGACTTTAAGTTTTCTGAGTTTATGATAGTGTAAAAACAATACACATTCAGTAGAAATTCTGCTTCAAATTTTGGGTTTTGATCTTTCCCAGGTTACTGATATGCAATACAATTCTTTTGTGATGCTGGGCAGTGGCAGTCACCATGGTTCCCAGGCAGCCTTGCAATCATGAGGCTAAACAACTGATACACTTAAAACCATTCTGAACCCTTTCATCACTTTTTTTTTTAAACTTTCAGTACAACATTCAATAAATTACATGAGATACACAACACTTATTAAAAAAATATTTGCCTAACTCTAGGTTGATGTAAATGTTCTCATCTCCTTTAGGGTAGGCTATCCTAGACTATGATGCTCTGTGATTAGGTGTATTAAATGGATTTTCCATTTATGATATTGACAACTTTTGGTGGGTTCATCTAGATAAGACCCCATCATAAGTCAAGGAAAATCTGCATATTATGCTGTTTTTGTCTCCTTTATTGTTTTTTTCTTTCAATTCTTCTCTCTGTGAATTTTTCTTTTTCTTTTGTTTTGCAGAATGTTTTTTATTTTTCCCACTACTTAGTAATGCTATAAAGTTGTATGGTACTTTTAACATTATGTTTATTTAAGCAAAATTTGTAATTATCACTGAGGACTCTTACATTTTCCTCTATCACCTGTTTTGTCAATACTATTTTTCTTGCTTTTGTTTTCACTGCTGTACATGGTAATATATACTGCTGTTTTATTTGTCAGCTTTAACATTTTTTTTCACATGTAATTATTGCAAAGTGGACCACTACAAAATTTACAGTTATTTTGTCTTCACCATTTTTTGTCACTTTTAGGGTTGAAATATTCACATCTGCTTATTCACTTTAATTCCCACATTATGTCAAAAATATATCCAGTTTTATATATATATATATAGTATTCAAAATCAATATTCTAAGGGGGAGAATACAGCATCCTAGTTTTTACTTAGTTGCCCGATCTATATCTGCAGTAATACCTTCAAGTTTATGGCACAATATTCTTAAGGGTTTTTAGAGCCATACAAATGTAAATTGAAAGTATGTTCTTTTAGTATATTTAAGATATAATATCATTCTTTAACAGTTTTCATTATAAGTATCTTAGAAAATTATTGTCTGTTATTTGATCCATGTAGAGAAATATACTCCCGTGACCTTTGACATGTGACTATACTTCTGTCCAACTAGGCAGGATATGCTTTTCCATCTACTTAGTACTGGGTGTGTTTTGGCCAATCCATATCAGTTTGTAAGACTAAAAGTGAGCCTTTAACTGTGTTTGTGTGATTTGGGTTGATCTCTTGTGACCTACATTAGGAAGAGCATGCTCCAGGTAGCTGCTGTCATTTCTGACACTGATCTAGAATGAAGACACAGAGTCAGTCTTACCTGACTGGAAGTGTGAAGTTCAGACTTGTCCAGCTGGTAAGTGCTGCTAAGATCAGCTGAACCATAGCAGACCTACCAGGTCCATGAAATAGAAAAATATAGAATCGTTACAATAAGCCATTGAAATTTTGAAATGTTTACCTACCAGAATTGCAGGAATGACTAATATTGTTTCTGTTAAACTGTTAACTATCTTTTTACATATTCCTTCATTGAACTTTTCTCCTTTTATATCTTCTGACTCCTATAAGACTTTTTCATTGTCTTAGTATTGCACCACCTACTTGTTGGGCTTCCCTGATAGCTCAGTTGATAAAGAATCTGTCTACAATGCAGGATTCCCTGGAGAAGGGATAGGCTACTCACCCCAGTATTCTTGGGCTTCCCTTGTGGCTCAGCTGGTAAAGAATTTGCCTGCAACATGGGAGACCTGGGTTCGATCCCAGACTGGGCAGATCTCCTAGAGAAGGCAACAGCTACCCACTCCAGTATTCTGGCCTGGACAATTCCATGGACTGTATGGGGCGAGTCAGACAGGAGTGAGCGACTAACTTTCACTTTCACTTTCCTGTCACGTTTCTAAGAGTTATTTTCTTTATATTTATTCTTACTGACAGACTTTTTTGGGTCTTCAGTTTCTGTTAATCCATTCATATAATTTTTAATTTCTATTTGAAAATATCCATTTTAATCTTTAAATAATCTCCCGTTCTCTAACATTGTTTTCAAATCTTTGAATCATGGTTGTCTGGTGTTCACATCTGATCACCCTCTGTGCTTTTCACTTTCATGTTACTTCTGATCAATGGTTTCTCTTTCGTATTTACCTGTTTTTCTGAGTGCAATATGTTCAGCATGAAAATCAGTAGAGATAATTGTAAATCTTTGCTAGTGTGCTCTCTGTTGTAGCTGTTGTTGTCTGCCTCCTTCTTTTGATTCTTCTAGTTCTCCTGATATTCCTCTACCTCCTCTTACTTCTTGTCCTCATTTTTCTTATTTTCTTCTCCTTCTTCAGCATTTTTTTCATCTGTGTCTTCTGAAACTTCCTATCTGACTCCCCACCCCTCCCCCATTTCTTTACAACTAGATTCCTCATTAGCAAACTAGTTCCCTGATGACTGAAGTGCAACTTCTCTCTAATCATATTTAACAATTTCATCTTCTCCACTTAGTTTTTAAAAAGATCGCTATTCTTTTCTGTATCTTCACACCTCTCAAGATCTTTCCATAGTTGTATTACTCCTTGCTCTTTTGTATAGTCTTGGAGAAATTTTTTTCCCCTTCAACTTCCACTTAAATGAGTTTTCTCACATTGATTCTCCTTTCTCACTAATTCTCTGTATCTATGTAGTTTTATTCTACGACCATCCTTCATAGAGAACATTACATCATTAACTTCTTTGAATAAGTATCAATCTATTTCAACAAAATTAAAATATTTTGGGGAAATATTTAAAAAATGTTCTTGTATGTCTTTCTGCTGTCTTAGTGTGACTCTTTTCTATATTTCCTTACAGTATTATTATATCTAAACATCCTAACTTATTTTATTTTGTTATTAATTAGTGAATGAAATAGATTTTTCCAGAGCATCTATTTGAAGGCAGTTTGGGATAATTATAAAGACAAGGAGCTAGATCAAGCTTTCAGTGTCGATAACTGAAAGGTATACTTTTTTCCCCAAATTACAGCCTTAACCAGATTGGTTTCTCTGAGTGCCTTGTCTGTGACATTTTGTAGAAACTTGTACCCTCAGTTCTGACCAAAGTATGTCCTAGTAAAGTTCTGACAGAGTTCAAGCTCATGTCACTTTTTAACTTATTTCAAACAGAGCATGGTTTTCTTTAATCATTTCATGACAAGCTTTTACCTTCATAAAGTATATTTTCTAGTCCTTTTTAAAACCCCTTACCCGTGGACCCTTTTAATACTCTATCACATTTTCTCTGCTTCTTTCTCTTTAGATTCTACATATCTTGGCTCTTTCTAACAACCTCTACTAAAAACTGGAGTTTTTTATTCTGTCTTCTAGTTCTACTGCAAACAAAATGTGAACATTTTTTCTTTTCTTTTGTCATTCTCCTTGTTGCTTTTGTGAAGGTAAAAGATGGTGACTGAGAGGTTGTATTCAAATCAGAAATTCTGTTAATAAATCATTTTACAGTTTTTTAGTATTCATTTTTAAAGTTAAATCAGTAATTCAAAGTACATAACAAGACTTTTAAATTTAAATTAAAACTAGGTTTTGAATCAGAGGCAACATAACAGACAAATCATTTATAATTTATACATTTTATGCTCTGAAGATACTGAATTTTTGTAATTTGATTCATCAGTTATATGTAAGAGACACACTTAGATTTTGTTACTTCAGTAATCTTTATTTTGTGGCTTTTCAGGGGAATCATGAAATGAAGAAACTTGTCTCTCCAGTGCAAATTTAAGGTATCCTGGATAGATTTCTCTTTAAAACACCTCATCAATAATCTGCCATAATTGTTAATTTGTTTACTGATGGTTCTGCCTTTCTCCTCCATGATTCAACTACTAATGTCTTCTTTAAACTTCATTTTACCTTGCAACGTTTGATTTCTAAAGACCCTCTCTACAACCTCTCACTATCATCCATCCCTCTTCATGTCTCGCAGCTTCATCCACATTTAGATGTCTGGATTCTTGCTCTGTACCCTCACTAAAATTCCCCCAAAGCTGCTTATTAGTTATTTCATTCAAATGACACCATTAACCATTGAGTGGCAATGTAGGCATTTTGACCTCGATTTACATAGAAGAAAAAAGACAAACATAATCAAAACTCTAAAATGTAGTAGTCTGAAACTGAACTCTGGCATTATGAACTTTAGCTCATGATCTTTAAACTTGTATGCTTTATGCTCTTGCACCATCTATATTATAATGTATGTTTCATGCAGTTTTCAATTAAAGAGTATTTTGTAGAAATGTACATTATTTTCATGCTTAAACTATAAGAATTAAGATCAAATAGAATAACTCAGATCTTGAAAAAATTTAATATTTTTCATTTTCTTTAATTTTTTTAAGGAGTTTCCAATTCATTCAGCTGCAAGGAGTACTTCAACCTGACAAATAAAAGAACAGTTCAGTGAAAACTTATGAAAAAAAAAAAAATCACCTGCTTTCGAAGATTAGAGAGAATGATGATTCATACCTAGAGTAAGTTGGTTTTGCTCTGACTTACTGCAAATTGGATGACAAGAAGTTCAATGATGTAAGAAAAAGCTATATAAGCAATAGAATGTACAAAGTTCGTGGTTGTCTTCCTAGGTGTTTTATGTTAACCACCTAGTGCACTTCATCAGGGGTGAACAAATTCAACATGAGAAAGGATGATACTAGAAGCTCACTGCCTTTTCTGCCATTAAGCTGGGGTAGAAACTAAAAAGCCCTCAAGGATCTACCAGTAGTTATGCAAATCCAATACTGTGGAATAGCTCTATTATTCTGGGTTCAATTTCTTAGGCATTCTCAAATAGAGAGGAGGTGTAGAAAAGACTTATCATAAGGCATCCATATATCTATCAAATCAATAGGATCTCTTTAAGGTAAGTTCAGTCTCTTAGACAATCTCATGAACAGTCTTTACAAGAATTTTCCACTTGGAATAGTCTATGTATAAAGGATATTTATATACCTTCATAATAACAATTTTAAGAGGAAGGACTATTCTTATTCATATCTTTTTCTCCAGAGCCTTTCTGATCATGACATACCTTGCCATCCTTACTTCTATGAACTTTATGCTATGTCTTCATTGAATCTGCTGGTGATAATTACAGTTCCATCTAACTTTTGTATATGCACTGGTATCTGCTCTTCTTTCATCCAGAGTACTTAACGATGAGGTTCAACTTTCTGTAGGCTCCATTATGACTCCGGGACTGTTTATCTTCTCTCTTAGCTTCTCTGATACCCCACAGGTTCATGCAGACACATTTTGGTCTCTTGTAAAACAGCATAGTTTTCCGGTCCTGTAGAAATCTCTTTCCATCAGTGCCATTCTGTTGCCCTATGTATGATGTTAGGGAAAAAGGAGCACTAGCTGCTGAATGTATCCTGGTTTTTCAAAAAGTGCTCTTTTGCTTGCCTCTTCCTAACTTAATTTTTCCTTTGCTCTAATCTCACCAGAAGAGGTGATGTGCTGGTATTTTATGAGGGGATACACTGCTTATTTTATATTCTAGACTTCTCCTACCTTTTGCCTACTATGAAACTATATGATCCAAATTGATCAAATGTGTCTCTAATTATGCAAAAGGAGCTACTGGAATTAGGAAATCTATTTCCTCCTGTTTCAGTTATCTGAGTTATCTGTTATGTTGCTGTATAACAATCCACCCCAGAATTCAGAGGGCTAAAACAGAACCATTTATTGTTTATGAGTAACTTTGTAGGTTAATTGGGCCCAGTTGGGCAATTCTTCTGCTACATGTGATGTCTAATGAGGCTGCAGGCATCCAGAGACTCAGCTGTGTTGGAAATGTTCAAGATGACTTCTGCACACAGCTGGCCGACGATGCTAGTCATTGGCTTGGAAATGAGCTAGGGCAGTTGATCAGAGGCCCTTGTTCTCTCAATGCAGTCTGAGCTTCTCTGATGTTGGAAGGAGGATTTCAAACTTGCAAAAGTGGAAGCTGAAGATTTCTTAAAGCCTAACTTCAAGGTTTAAGCAGGCTCTCTTTTGCCAATTCTGTTCTCGAGACAAGTCTCAGGTCCACCCAGATTCAAGGGGAGTGAAAATATACTCTACCTTTGATGGGACAAATGGTAAATAATTTGTTTCTATCTTTTATTCCCAAATGCCCCTTAATAAAACCTAACTCCAAAGACTAGTATTTCACTATGAACCATCCCCAAATCTAGCCTGATAGTAACACTGAACAATAAATTTTTTATTCTAGTATTTTTGAGATGTTCTTATTGTTTAATTCAGTGTGTTTCCATCAAGATTTAGGAGTAATAAGACATCTTATTAATTTTCAAACATATTATCCAATCAGAAATAATTTTTTAAAAATTACGATTATACTTTTGAGACCAGGAAGCTGATGCTGTTAAAATTAAATTAGAGGATATATTGTTATTCTGGAACTCCCTAAATCAGGTAATTTCCCATCAGCATTAAAGCTTATTTGTGATGAAGTTCCACTGATAATCAGGCATAATTGTTTAGGATGTTCCTGCTAATTTCACACTCAATAGGAAATTGTGTAAGCAAGAAGAGCCAACATGTTTCCCATCTGTCCTTTGGAAACATTCAGGGAAGGTCTCTCAGAAAATCCTAATCATCAGAAGGACAGAAGTGGAAAAGGAATGTAATTATTGTATTTAAAATCATAACTGAGAATAGTTGCTAATACTAATATTGAGTTATAAGATTTATATTTAACAAATGAAAATTAATTTTATGAAATACAGGTGATTATTACTTAATATAGGTATACTTGGAGAAGGAAATGGCAACTCACTCTAGTATTCTTTCCTGGGAAATCTCATGGACAGAGGAGCCTGGTGGGCTACAGTCCATGGGGTTGCGAGGGAGCTGACATGATTTAGTGACTAAAACAAAAACAACAGTAGGTATACTAAGACATAAGTCTCTTGAATATAAGTATGATTATCATGACTGTGCTATTAATATGGAAGCCTTTTTGGCTGCAATTACTCTCAGAACTATTTATTATATCACTGTTATGCTTATACTACTTCAGATTTACATGAGCAGTAACAGCTTTGAAAAATTCTTAAAAAAAAAAATCACCCTTCTCTAAAATTGTCAAATTAATTTCCTAGGCAACTATTTATACTATAATTTCAAATATTTTATGGGAATGGAGTTATACAGAGTGTAACCTTTTAAAATGAACATTTTTCACTTAGTATAATTCTCCTAGAGTTATCCGTGTTGGTGTATATTACAATAATTCATTACCTCCTCATTGCTAGGTAGTGTTCCACAGTATGGATGTACCACAGTTTGTTGTCATTCACTTGTTGAAAGACAATAGGGCGGATAATAGTTTTTAGCTTTAATGAATAAAAGTGCTATGAATATTCATGTGTAGGTATTTGTGTGAACTTAAGTTTGTTTTTTTATTTTTCTGAGACAAACAGCCAAGAATGAAAAGGTTGTGTCATGTGGTAGTTACATGTTCATGTTCTTAACAAACTGCTAAACTGTTTTCTGCAACAGTATTTAAATTATTTCTGAAAAAATTGGACATGGCAGCTGATATTTTTATATGACAGCAATTATATTTATACATAAATGTAATGAGAATTCTTGAATATCTCTGAACTTACTAAACTGTTTTGCCATCACATCATTTTATCGTATAAAATATCTTGCTAAAAAATCTTAAATAACTATGCCATATAATATACTTTCAGTACATTTGGCAAAATTATTTCTTGAAGCTCAATAACCTTTATCATTATTTTCCTTATTTTTAATGACTTCAATTAAAACAAAGCAAAAAAGTTCCTGAAGCAATCAGGTTGACCTTGAGCAGTGAATAGAAGAGATATAATTGAGAAAATGGCAAAAAGTAATTGTATGTCAAATAACATATTAAAGTCTTAATTACAATGATTGGTACAAGAAAATAAATAATGGTGCACTCAATTTTTACAGGAATTTTAAAGGTTCTGAATGGCACATCAAGAAGAATCTAAACTACAAATTTAAGTATGAAAGTATCATAGTTATTAAATAAAACCCATTCAAGGAATTAGACTTAATCTGAAATAATTAATTTGTGTTCTTTGGGTAGATTTCTTATTACTATCATATTTCCGATTTTTAGTGTATGTTTTCTGGTCTGTGATAATAATCAGTGTGGACAAATTTATTTGAATTTAAATGGAATAATGACTAAATGAATGTTAGATGAATATTATAGTGATATACAGTGACACTTTTCTCATGAAAGGATTTTAGAAAAACAGTATTTGTAAGGAATATAAACAAATATTTATCTGGACATGTTTTAATGCTTAGCTTTAGAATATAATTTCAAGAAACCCAAATATAATGGGTACATTCTGAGATTGGCCTGAATTCTGTTAACATACACAATTACATGTACAAACACATGCTTATACATGCACACACATAAACACAAATATAGATAGTTGCTTTTTGACTTCTCTCATAAAGAGGTCTGATGTTTCTGCTGAAAAAGCAGACATTTGCTCCTTAAGGCACAACAGGAGACAGCACAGGATTTTGCATTATTTCCCCACACTCCAATTTCCACAGGGTAGCATAGAGAGCACCAGAGGTTCTCCTGCACATGTGGTGGGTCTGGGCACAGAAGAGAGAGGAGAGGGAGAGAAGAGAGCCCCAAAGGAAGAGATTCCAATCTTACCTAGGGTCTGCGGGCATATCTGTCCCTCTCCCTTCTGGAAACATATAGAGAGGAACCTTATCTTTGCTTCTATAATATAAAAAAGCTCTCTTTGGGAAGGGTTGGGAGACATTTCTAGTTTTTCATAATCTTGAAGGGCAAGTAAGTAGTTCTGGGGGTAAGCAGAGTCCTCTCTTTAGTACAGCTCGTCATTCCCCTTTGCCCAGAATGTGCGGGACATCTAGGAACACGGAGAAGCCCAAGGAGCACTTTCTTCCCTTTCTTCCCAGGAAATTATTCACTTCCTGGCCTGACATGGACTGGCCCCTGGCAACTCATCCTGAGTATATGCTTCTCTGTCGACTACTCTGATTAATATAATCCACACTGTCTGCTACCACATCTGTTCAGGCTGCCTCTACACACTTATTTAATCACTCGTGTGGCCTTCAATTTTCCTTTTAAACATGTCTCTAACAGTATTCCATTTCTATTGCCTTAATGTTTTGTGTGAAACTGTGAAGAGTCTTAAATTTGACCCTATTTACAAGCTAACAAGTTAGTCTGCCACTTTTATAACATACACTGAGAAAAACACTGCACCTCTGGATCAAAGGACAAAACATTTACTACTCGAAGAAAAGCAAAAGAAAACAAATATGAACAAAACCAGCCAGAGCAGGGTCTTGAGTTGATTCACCACACCCCAGTTTCCCCATGGGGCACCTGATAGCCAGACTGTCACATACACCCAGTTTGGAGCACAGAAGAGGAAATTAAAAAGTGTGAGACAAATATTGGTTGCTAATACATCTGCCTATCCTATCCTCTAGAGAAGAACACACAAAGACTTTTCCAGTGAAGACACAGATTTGATCCCTGGGTCAGGAAGATCTCCTGGGGAGGGGGGAGAATGGCAACCCACTCCTGTATTCCTGCCTAGAAAATCCCAGGGGCAGAGGAACCAGTAGGACTACAGTCCAGTGGGTCACGAAGAGTCAGACACAATTGAGCCCATGGTACAATAAAACAATACAAATGTAAACAAGTCTTCTACGTGTTTACAGTCCTGCAGATGTAAAGACAGAGATATTCTCTTTCTTTATGATAATATATCAGTTTTCTCTACTCAGAATATATGGACCATGCAGGGATACTGAAGAATCCAAGGAAAAGTTTCTCCATGGGTAATGAAATGACACTGTAGAAAATCAGAGGAATATACATCTATGATAAAATTCCATGTCTAATTATATGAATGATTAAAGTCCACATGGGACCCTTACAGAGTAGAAAAGCCAATATGTTAGATAACATGTTTAAATTATTTAGAAAGCAAGAACTGGAGTAGGCATTGCAGTCAACAAAAGAGTCCAAAATTCAGTAGTTAAATGCAGTCTGAAAAATGACAAAATGAAATCTGTTCATTTCCAAGGCAAACCATTCAATATCATGGTAATCCAAGTCTATGTCTCAACCAGTAATGCCGAAGAAGCTGAAGTTGAACAGTTCTATGAAGACCTACAAGACCTTCTAGAACTAACACCCAAAAAAGATGTCCTTTTCATTATAGGGGACTGGAATGCAAAAGTAGGAAGTCAAGAAACACCTGGAGTAACAGGCAAATTTGGCCTTGGAGTACAGAATGAAGCAGGGCAAAGGCTAATAGAGTTTTGCCAAGAGAATGCACTGGTCATAGCAAACACCCTCTTCCAACAACACAAGAGAAGACTCTACAAATGAACATCACCAGGTGGTCAAAACCAAAATCAGATCGATTATATTCTTTGCAGCCAAAGATGGAGAAGCTCAATACAGTCAGCAAAAACAAGGCTGGGAGCTGACTGTGGCTCAGATCATGAACTCCTTATTGCCAAATTCAGACTTAAATTGAAGAAAGTAGGGAAAATCACTGGACCATTCAGGTATGACCTAAATCAAATCCCCAAAGATTATACAGCGGAAGTGAGAAATATACTTAAGGGACTAGATCTGATAGAGTGCCTGATAAATTATGGACGGAGGTTTGTGACATTGGACAGGAGGCAGTTATCAATACCATCCCGAAGAAAAAGAAATGCAAAAAAGCAAAATGGCTGTCTGAGAAGGACTTACAAATAGTTATGAAAAGAAGAGAAGCAAAAAGCAAAGGAGAAAAGGAAAGATTACCCATTTGAATGCAGAGTTCCAAAGAATAGCAAGGAGAGATAAGAAAACCTTTTTCAGTGATCAGTGCAAAGAAACAGAGGAAAAAAATAGAATGGGAAAGATTAGAGATGTCTTCAAGAAAATTAGAGATACCAAGGGAACATTTCATGCAAAGATGGGCACAATAAAGGACAGAAATGGTATGGACCCAATAGAAGCAGAAGATATTAAGAGGTGGCACAAATACACAGAAGATCTGTACAAAAATGATCTTCATGACCTAGACAATCATGATGGTGTGATCACTCACCTAGAGCCAGACACCCTGGAATGTGAAGTCAAGTGGGCCTTAGGAAGCATCACTATGAACAAAGCTAGTGGAGGTGATAGAATTCCAGTTGAGCTATTTCAAATCCTGAAAGATGATGCTGTGAAGGTGCTGCACTCAATATGCCAGCAAATTTGGAAAACTCAGCAGTGGCCACAGGACTGGAAAAGGTCAGTTTTCATTTTAATCCCTAAGAAAGGAAAGGCCAAAGAATGCTCAAACTACTGCAAAATTGCACTCATCCCACACGCTTGTAAAGTAATGCTCAAAATTCCCCAAGCCAGGCTTCAGCAATGCGTGCACCGTGAATGTGCAAATGTTGAAACTGGTTTTAGAAAAGGCAAAGGAACCAGATATCAAATTGCCAACATCTGCTGGATCATTGAAAAAGCAAGAGAGTTCCAGAAGAACATCTACTTTTGCTTTATCGATTATGCCAAAGCCTTTGACTGTGTGGATCACAATAAACTGTGGAAAATTCTGAAAGAGACAGGAATACCACCTGACCTGCCTCTTCAGAAACCTGTATGCAGATCAGGAAGCAACAATTAGAACTGGACATGGAACAAGACTGGTTCCAAATAGGAAAAGGATTATGTCAAGGCTGTATATTTTCACCCTGCTTATTCAACTTATATGCAGAGTACATCATGAGAAATCCTGGGCTGGATGAAGCACAAGCTGAAATCAAGATTGCTGGGAAAAATATCAATAACCTCAGATATGCAGATGACATCACCCTTATGGCAGAAAGTGAAGAAAAACTTAAGAGCCTCTTGATGAAAGTGAAAGAAGAGAGTGAAAAAGTTGGCTTACAGCTCAACATTCAGAAAACTAACATCATGTCTTCTGGGCCCATTGCTTCATGGCAAATAGATGGGCAAACAGTGGAAACAGTGGTAGACTTTATTTTTGGGGGCTCCAAAATCACTGCAGATGGTGACTGCACCCTTGAAATAAAAAAAAAACACTTAATCCTTGGAAGAAAAGTTATGAGCAGCCTAGACAGCGTATTAAAAAGCAGAGACATTACTTTGCCAACAAAGGTCTGTCTAGTCAAGTCTATGGTTTTTCCTGTATGTATGGATGTGAGAGTTGGACTATAAAGAAAGCTGAGTGCTGAAGAATTGATGCTTTAACTGTGGTGTTAGAGAAGACTTTTGAGAGTCCCTTAGATTGCAAGGAGATCCAACCAGTCCATCCTAAAGGAAATCAGCCCTGAATGTTCATTGGAAGGACTGATGTTGAAGCTGAAACTCCAATACTTTCGCCACCTGATGCAAAGAGCTGACTCATTTGTAAAGACCCTAATGCTGGGAAAGATTGAAGGTGGGAGGAGCAGGGACAACAGAGGATGAGATGGTTGGATGGATGAGATGGCATCACTGACTCGATGGACATGAGTTTGAGCAAACTCCAAGAGTTGGTGATGGACAGGGAGGCCTGGCATGCTGCAGTCCGTGGGGGTCACAAAGAGTTGGACACGACTGAGTGACTGAATTGAACTTAACTGTTCAGAAGATATATCAAATAAGGAAAGTAAACAAAATTGTTAACACTACTACATTACTAGTCATCAAGATAATGGAAAAAAAAACTGAATTACCATAAAACACTCACTAAACTGGCAAAGTTTTTGATGAGGCTGTGAAGAAAATTTTATTCATTTTAAGTGGGAGTGTAAAATGGTAGTCACTGTGGAAAACATTTTGGGAACTTCTTCCAAAATTAAAGATAGTTTACCCAAGAAATATAAAAACAAGTACATGTAAAAACTTATGTATGACTGTTCACACAGCTTTATTCATATTAGACAACACTGCAAAACAATTATTGTGATCACTAATGAAGAAAGTAAACTTTGGTATGATAAGCCCAAGATAGGCTGGAATGTCAGATTAAAGACCCTTAAGTAAAAATACCTTGAAAGCACAAACTGAAAAATAAGTCTATACCTATTGAACATTTATCATGAAGAGCAGCATATTATCAGTCATAAAGCAAACCTCAACATGGTTAATAAAATCATTCACAATGTGTTATTTGTTTACATTTGAGACCATCAGCTCTGGGAAGCTACTCTGGAAGAGGCAACCAAACCTAAACTTCCTAATTGATATTTAATGAGGCAAAAATAGAAATAAGCATTTCAAGTAGAAAAATGACAGTAAAGTAAATGAAAGCAATTTTTTTTTTTGGATCATAACTTTTTGAGGGAAGGTATGGTTACAGGAGAGCCTGGAAATATAGACATGCCATGTTCTTTCCTAGAATTGTGGAAGATTATTCACAATATTCTCCATAAAATTGAAGATAACTCTAAAACAAGATAGATCACAGTATGATACTTTTCTTAATTTTTGAAGCAGTCACTAAAGAGAATAAAAAGGAAAAGTGAAGAGACATACATAAAAATAAAATGGACAGTCAGTCAGTTCAGTTCAGTCGCTCAGTTGTGTCCGACTCAAATGGACAGTGGTGATGGATCAAAAGAAGTAAGAAAACACTGGATTTTGCTGTTATGAAATATTTTAGATATACAGAAACTTTAAAAGAGTGACAATAGGAACACCAACAGACCCACAACACAAATTTAGTTGCTGATGTCTTGCCACATTTATTTAAAGTATTTACATATTATGAATACAGATACATATTTTCATGTATGCATACATATATAAATATATACATGCATATGAGTATATATATATATATATATATTCCTGAACTGTTGAAAAGTGTCAAACATCAACACTAAGCAAATCAACATGCTACATTAAAAAAATATATATTCTTGACAGGACTCATTATAATTACACACATAAGAAAATGACTTTATTAGATATATTTTATTAATATAATTTAAATATTAATAAAGTCATTTACAAATTTTAGGACTTTTTAAAAAAGTATGAAAATAAAAGAAAAAAATAGGATTTCATAGAGATATCATTAGATTGGCTGGCTAACAACAGCTAAATGCTAATGCAAAGATAATATATTTATGTTCTGACAAAAATAAAAGTTGCAACATATTTTAAGTTTGTTCCCAAATGCTGAGAACCATTAATGTTAAATTGGATTTTCAAGGTATGTATTAAAAACAAGTTTATAAAAATATCTTAATATTCATGCAGTATTTAATTACAGATTGCTTAGTCCTACTACGTGCCCGGTTCTGAGAGCAAAGCAGACATGTATGTGATTTATTTAATTACCAAACAGTTATCTGTAGTAACGATTAAAGCTTCTGCATGACTTGTAGGATAATTCATAACATGGGAAAAGAGAAAGAGGTGAATATTTAAAAGAAAACTTATTGGCCATTTTTAGTATGTGAACCGTAACTGATTTATCAAAAAAGTAGTATCAAAGGCACAGTAAAATTGTGCACGACTATTACACACAAGACAGTTGCCATTTACAATATGGTTAAAGGATAAAAACATTCGGCAAATATATTCTATTTAGATAACACCAATTTGCATGGATATATGCTAAAGTTCAGCACAGAGAACCCACCTCACTGAGACAGATAAATAGAACAGAAAAAGAGAGGCAAAGGCTCTGCCAACATCATCATCAAATTATAAACCACACAAAATATAGCATCCCTAGACTCATTTTATGCAAGTAACTTAAATCTAGACTCAGAAAAAAAAAAAGCCAAAAACAAACAAGCTAATATTGTTGCTGTGGCTTTAGTAGAATGGGTTTCTTCCTTATTGCTCTGGAGGACCAACTGGATGATATATAAAAAAACAGTACTTAAAAACAGAGGATACAAAAGTGAAAGGGTTGTAGTATGCTAGGAAATAATGGGACTGAGATGTTGAATTAATTGAAATATTTACAAAAAAACAGACACTCTCTTAATAATCAATTTAAAGAAAATTTTCTTACAAACTCATCCAATAAATTATTTTTTCCAAGTACACTTGAATATGCAGACTGGAAAGTAAAAGAGGAAGAAGAGTAGCTTAATGGTGTTAACTTAAAGTGAGAGTAACTTTAAGTAACATGCAGAATAACTTAAAGAGTAACTCTGTGACAAAATGGATCCATACATGTGACCACAGATATTTTTCTTCTTCCATAAAATTGAATGCCGTTTTTGTTTATAAAATCATTTAAAACCATATGAAATCATTTAAAATAGAAATGTGTTATTGAAAGATAAAGTATTGATTTTGAATGATAAAGTATTGGTTTTGCATACTAAAGTAGGTGAAAATTATTTTCATAATGGAGAATATTGAAATTGAAAGATACATTAACAATACTAAAGCTATTTTTCATTCAGAATGTGCAGGATTTTCTTCTATGGTTGAAAATGTCATACAATTTTAAAATAATATTTAGTTGATGCTGAATTCCACACAAAAAGGTATAAAATATTCTCTAGAACCTAGGAGTGCTATTTTGTTGACATCTGTATTGTTTTTACAAGTAAGGCTGGTTCATGTGTATTTAAATACAATCCCCTGTGGCTCAAATGGTAAAGAAATTGCTTGCAGTACAGGAGACCCAGGTTCAATCCCTGGGTCAGGAAGCTCCCCTGGAGAAGGGATTGACCACTCACTCTGTTATTCTTGCCTGGAGAATTCCATGGACAGAGAAGTCTGAAAGGGTCCATGGGGTCACAAAGAGTTGGACACAACTAATACTTTTACTTTTCTTTAATGTCATATACTCAACAGCCTAGATTTGCTTTTTTGTTATCATTTCAGGAAGCCACCAGTCCACCTTGTAGCAATAAATGAATATATTATTTTGAATGATTACCATTTTAAAAATTATTTCTTTTTGAAATGTATTAAATCTTTAAAAGTATAGTGTTAGCATTACCTCAGTGTAGACAGATGTGAGTGATAGCTTTGCTAATAGGGTCTGTCTGTGCCCTAGAGTATCATAAGGTATTGAATAAAAAGCTTCGTCAAAACATTGTCATAAATAAGAAAAATGGGATTATGGTGAAAACATAATTTTTCATTGTATTGCACAACTTTACTTTCCTGAGACACTCTTCACATTTGTCATCTGGAAATTATTTCTTACTGATCTTTAAGACTCAACTCGTATGTTACACACATTGTAAAATTTTTCCTGATTTCACCAAGTAGCTCTTTCTATTCTTCCTTTGTCATCCAATTCAAGACCTGTCCATTCACCTTCATATCTTCATATCCCTTCATATATTATTTCCCTTCATATCTCAAGGGAAACATTTAGTGAATGAAAGCAGCCATGTGATAGTGAAAGAGGTGAATTAGATTATATCTGTTTTCTTTAAAAATATTTTATCATATACAAAATTTTTAATAAAGAATAGAATTTATGGGCAATTTTGTTAACATATGAGCAGGTGAAAATGACAGAATATGAGGAAAATACAAATACCTAATAAAAACAACATATATTATGTAATATAAATGAAACCAAATTATCTAAACTGCAAAAATACTAGGTTAAACACACAGAACACAGTAATAAATTGATCACTCTGTGTGCCTAGACTGAGTACCTAGCCACAGGCTCTATAAAAATTTTTCATATTTTCACCCTGACACATATGACAAAGTATCATAAATTTTTTCTACTAGACATCTGCATTCAAAGGCTCATCTTTAAAAGAGAGCACCTTTCTAACTTATGGTTATGTATACTTTTATTTGCAGCATAAATCTTTATATATTTTATACCCACAATTAATGCTGAATGAATTAAAGAATAAATTAGTGCATGGTTGTGCATTATTGCTAAGCAATAATGCTCTTGTAGAGCCATTTTGCTGTAGGTTTTATATGAGTATTCCCATTGTGAGAAGATGAGAGCTTAATAAATTCACCTTTTTAAATTCACTTGTACAAATTTGGTGTTTTAAATCAATTTTAAACATTATGTCAAAATTGCCCGGATTGTGTAATGTTCATTCTATTTAATAGACTACATGAATTTTTTGTCTAGTTACACAGAACATACTTTTTTTTCCCTTCTTCTGGAGGGAGAGAATAAGAATAGCATTTTTGACCTACTGAGAAATTTGATTCTTTATAGAATCTTTTTGCTAGTTTTAATGTAAATATTACAAATTTAATAACTATATTTCCTTCTTTGGTTTAGCAAGCAGATAGTTAATATACTAACACTCTATCAAATCTAAACATTACAAATAAATGCAGGATGCAGATTTCATGTGATATCTTTTTAGCCTTTGAGCAGGACAGAATACTGGAGTGGGTACCCTATCCCTTCTTCAGCAGACATTTCCAACCCAGGAATCGAACCAGGGTCTCCTGAATTGCAGGCAGACTCTTTACCAGTTGAGCTACCCGGGCAGCCCCAGAATATGCTACTGTTTTTTAATTTATTTTTAAATTTTTTTGTGTGTGTTTTTTCTATTAGATCATCTTATGTGATGGTCAGAATGGGAAGAGTCTAGCTTGACATGATATTCTGTCCAAAGCTGACATCTGCTAAGATGTCCAGTGACCTGGATCCTGGGGAAGATTGAGGGTAAGAGGAGAAGGGGACAACAGAGGATGAGATGACTGGATGGCATTACCAACTCAATGGACATGAGTTTGAACAAACTGCAGATTGAAGGACGGGGAAGCCTGGCATGCTGTCCATGGGGTTGTAAAGAGTCAGACACGACTGAACAGCAACAAGAACACAGTGAAGTCTGTTCTTTTGTGTGGCTATCCTCTATATTGGCATACCTTGAAATACTTCCTGTTTGGTCCTTCATCTATTTTTATGATCCAATCTTTTTCTTTTGTCACAAATTTGACACATCTCCAGGGTTGCAGTCCAGTATTTAATAAGTCAGGAAATCACCTGCCTTGCCAGTTAATCACTTAGCTGAGTAGGAGAACCCTGGATGATTTTGGCAATGATAAATCTACTGAGTTATCCAATACAGACATCTGTACTCTGGTATCTGAATTAAGACTGATTTTTGGCTGTTCTGAAAGTTTTGCCAAAATGATGAATGATTTGTTGTTTCATCCTTCTGTGACTATTTTCCCTGGCAAAGGCAGCTTTATATCCTTAATATTGGAAGGGTGGTTAAAAAAGGGTCTGAAAGTACAAGTGAAGAAATTAAATGAATGATAATGTATATGGGGTTTATTTGTTGATGACTCATTGATCCCATTATCACATGTACTTTTCTTTTTTTTTCTTCCTCTCACCCAAGACACAACTTACAGGTTTAACCACTGAAAGACACATTTTCTGTCCTTTTGTCCTAGTAGGAGAGCCTGTTAACAAGGTAAAATGGCCTAGGGCCAGAAGTATCAGACATGGCTGAGTAATTTTCTTAAGCATAATACAGAAAAAAAAAATGAATAGTTTTTGCTGAAACTTTCCGTACCTTGGGTAACAAGCTGCATTCCTTTGATGAGCTGTGCATCTTGGATGGATTCAGATAGTAAGTACCTGAACCTAGTCATTAGGTGTAGTCTGTATACTGCATAAGTTAATTTCCTTAAATTTGTTGCTGCCGAGGTTTTAGCAGCACAAATTTCAGACTCTTACATCTTTGTTAAGGTCTAATATCATACAGTAGATGGCATTTCCATTTCTTTCCCACTTGGTGGCACTGAGGAGTAGCTACAAAACCTGAATTCTAACTGGTTGAAGGAGGAGCTTATGGTCATCTTGAGAGGTGGTGAAAACTTCCCTGAGAACTACAACTTGAGATGCAGAAAACTTCACTGGATTCACCTGATTAGGAGGCTGAGCTGAGTGAATTCCTTAATCAGAGAGATCCAACTTCTGAAATTTCATCTATAATATTAGCAAGATAGAAATATCTGAGCTCAGATAAATGGCATACCTCCTAAAAATAAGGCTGAGCACTAAAGAACTGATGATTTTGAACTGTGGTGCTCGAGAAGACTCTTGGGAGTCTTTTGGACAGCAAAGAGATCAAACCGGTCAATCCTAAAGGAAATCAACTCTGAATATTCATTAGAAGGACTGATGTTGAAGCTGAGGCTCCAATACTTTGGCTACCTGATGCGAACTGCTGACTCACCGGAAAAGACCCTAATACTGGGAAAGATTGAGGGCAGGAGGAGAAGGAGGTGACAGAAGATGAGATGGTTCAATAGCATCATTGATTCAATGGACATGAGTTTGAGCAAACTCCAGGAGATAGTGAAGTACAGGGAAGCCTGGTGTGCTGGGGTCGCAAAGAGTCTGACACTACTTAGCGACTTAATAACAACAATGAGAAGTGTACATTCCTTTCCTATTGAACAGAGAAGTGGCCATGTAACTTGCTTTATTCAACTAAATGTATCGATCTGTGGTATTGCCAAGTTATTTTCGCTTCATCAAAAGAACAAATTTAGACCGAATTGAGACTAATCTTTTAAACTAATTCTCATAGTGAACACACATGGAACAGAGTCAGTCTGGAACACAACAGACATGCAACTTGATTAAGAAATAAAATCTTGTTTTATAAGATACTAATATATCATAGGGACATTTATTGCAGCATTATTTAAGCTGACTGAAACAAGGATGTAAAATGAATACTAAGATACCAAATACATGAAGACTCTATGAAAACTTGATAAGTGGTTTTTAAAACAAGGCCATAGAGGAAAAGTACCACAATAAAGAATACCATTAGTAAGTCAAAAATAATTTAGTTTTGGATTTTCACATTACATATAGAAAAAAAGCTGAATTGAGATTATTAGAAACAAAATATGATTTTGAAGCTAAATCAGCAGCATTGACTAAATGCACAGCTAAATATGACTATCATCAATTATGATTCATATAGTTTAATAAACCCATGAGTACTATGATACACAAAAGCAAAGTATTAAAAATATTAGCTATATTATGTAATTTCAAGTAGGTTAACATATATATGTGTGTATGAATTTAGCTCATGACTAATGTAATAAAATGCACATTATCAAGATATCATTACTTTTGAAAAGTGTTCTAAAAATAATCTCATCAGTTTTACTGCTGTATTGGAAGACTGTGTAGAATATAATGCTTTCATAATGATAATGATATAATAATAGTAAAAAAAATTACTAAAATTGCTAAGATCTTATTATATCATAGTCAGTTTTCTACATGTCTCTAATGGATTTTCTCATCTAAAGATGTGTTAAGGTAGATGATCAATAACTGAAATTATCATCCTTTTATAAAAAAGAAACCCAGGTCAACAGGTCATATAGATTCTAAAAGACAGTGTAGCAATTAGGACCAAAGTAGTTTGATTTCAGGTCAATATTTCCTGATTTAACTACCACTTCACCTTGGCAACCCGTGCCAGTATTTTTCCTGAAGAACTCTATGGGCACAGGAGCCTGGTGGGCTATAGTCTGTAGGGCTGCAAAGAGTCAGATATGACTGAGCAATTAATGCTTTCACTTTTTATATAAGTATGTATACCCACACAACACACAACATAAACACACACATGCATACAACCAAATTTTACCCTTTTAAAGATAAAAATGTTCCTTTAGTCTGGATTCCCTAGGAACTATATACTGAACCCAAAATTTTATAGGCTAACAATTTCTTGGGGTGCTGCAAATACAGAAAATAAGAGTGAGAAACAGGTAAGTAAAACAATATATGTATACATGCATGTGTGTGTGTGTGTGAGCTCAGTTGGGTCTGACTCTGCAACCCCATGGGATGTAGCCCACCAGGCTCCTCTGTTCATGGAATTTTCCAGGAAAGAATACTAGAGTGGGTTGTCATTTCCTACTCCAGGGGAGCTTCCCAACCCAGGAATCAAACTGCATCTCTTACAGGCAGATTCTTTTTTTTTAATTAATTTATTTTTTTATTGAAAGATAATTGCTTTACAGAATTTTGTTGTTTTCTGCCAAATCTCAATATGAATCAGCCACAAGTATACATATATCCCCTTCCTTTTGAACCTCCCTCCCAACTCCTTCCACATCCCAACCCTCTAGGCTGATACACAGACCCTGTTTGAGTTTCCTGAGACAAACAGCAAATTCAAGTTCGCTATCTATTTTACATATGGTAATGTGAATTTTCATGTTACTGTCTCCACACATCTCACCCTCTCCTTCCCTCTCCTCATGTCCATAAGTCTATTCCATATGTCTGTTTCTCCACTGTTGCCTTGCAAATAAATTCTTCAGTACCATTTTTTCTAAATTCCATATGTAGGTGTTAGTATCTGATATTTATCTTTCTGACTTACTTCACTCTACATAATAGGCTCTAGGTTCATCCACCTCATCAGAGCTGACTCAAACGTGTTCCTTTTTATGGCTGAATAATATTCCACTGTGTATATGTACCACAACTTCTTTATCCATTCATCAGTTGATGGGCATCTAAGTTGCTTCCATGTTCTAGCTGTTATAAATATTGCTGCAATGAACAATGGGATACACGTGTCTTTTTCAATTTTGGTTTACTCAGGGTATATGCCTAGGAGTGGAACTGCTGGGTCATATGGTGGTTTTATTCCTAGTTTTTTTTTTTTTTTTTTTTATTCCTAGTTTTTTAAGGAATCTCCATACCATCTTCCATAGTGGCTGTATCAATTTACATTCCCACCAACAGTGCAAGAACATTCCCTTTTCTCCACACTCTCTCTAGCATTTATTGTTTATAGACTTTTTGATGATGGCCCTTCTGACTGGTGTGAAGTGATATCACATTGTAGTTTTGATTTGCATTTCTCTAATAATGAGTGATGTTGAGCATTTTCTCATGTGTTTGTTAGCTATCTGTATATCTTATTGGAGAAATGTCTGTTTAGGTCTTTTTCCCACTTTTTGATTGGGTTGTTTGCTTTTCTGGAATTGAGTTGCTGCTTGTATGTTTTGGAAATTAATCCTTTGTCAGTTGTTTCATTTGCTGTTATTGTCTCCCTTTCTGAGGGTCCTTTCACCTTGTTTATACTTTCCTTTGCTGTGCAAAATCTTTTAAGTTTAATCAGGTACCACTCATTTACTTTTGTTTTTATTTCTGTTACTCTAGAAGGTGGGTCATAGAGGATCTTGCTTTGATTTCTGTCGTTGAGTGTTCTGCCTATGTTTTCCTCTAAGAGTTTTATAGATTCTGGTCTGGCATTTAGGTCTTTAATCCATTTTGAGTTTGTCTTTGTATATGGTGTTAGGAAGTGTTCTAATTTCATTCTTTTACACATAGCTGTCCAGTTTTCCCAGCACCATTTATTCTAGAGCCTGTCTTTGCCCCATTGTCTTGCAACTCTTGCAGGTAGATTCTTTACCACTGCACTATGTGGGAAGCCCAAAACAAGAACTAAGGTAGAACAAATAGAAAATAAGTGATGTTACTGAAGTGGACATAGCTTTTCAGGAACTCAAAAGCTCTGAGTCCATTTGAAATGTCTCCATAGAAGAGGTATGAGAATACATACACACACACACACAAACACACACACACACACACACACAGAGCCAGAATAAGCCATCATGAGAGAAGAGGAATATCAAATAATCTGCCAGTTCTTTCCAGCTTCCCATTTGGCCAAAGTTCACTTCTAGGGCTTCCATGTGGCCTTGCATAGACCATCTAGACAGACCCTAGAGAAGCCAATGGCTCCATGAATTCAATTTGGTGAGTGTGAACAGAGTTGCCTCTGAAAAAGAAAAAAAAAAAAAAAAAACAGCGACAGTTGGTTCTTCACACCCAGGAAAACAGTGTGAACACTTGTTAGGACTCTCCAGGCCCATCATTAGGGCAAGTGGTGGTGGTCTGTATCAGTTGTAGGGCTTTGAATAGAAAATCACATGATCTGACTTATACCACATTCTTCACATTGCAAAAGTTACAAATGGCGAATCAAACCAAAAAGCAGAATAGATTCCACCTTTTCACAGGAAAGTGTCGGAGCCGATATACTATACACAACTCCTACACTCTTACATTGATTTTCAAAAACTGAATTTGCCATAGCTCCCTCACCGGTCATAAAAAGTTAACATTCTGCTTACATGCAGAATACACTCTTCCCAAATCCATTAAAGGTTTATCTTGTGACATTATAAGGCCCAGCTTAGAGGTTTAAGGGCCTTGTAATTTAAGTCAGACCCACACCTGAATGTTTTCTCAGAACAGAACTGTGGTTTTCAGCATGGCTCTTTGAGTAGCCTTCTTCACTCTCTCATCTGTGATTTAAAAACTCTAGTATTTTTACACGAGTGCTCATACACACAAACATGCACAACCATACACTGATGGACTAGATTAAAGATAACTGCTCTACATACTCCCCCCAAAAAAGGGAAGAACACAACAGTGACTCTGTTGTTCAGCTGCTAATTTGTGTCCAATTCTTTGTGACTCCATAGGCTGCAGCACCCCAGGCTACACGGTCCTTCACTGTCTCCTGGAGTTTGCTCAAATTCATGTCCATTGAGTTGGTGATGCCATCCAACCATCTCATTCTCTGCCACACTCTTTTTCTTTTGCCTTTAATCTTTCCCAGCATCTTTTCTAATGACCCAGCACTTTGCATCACATGGCCAAAATGTTTGAGCTTCAGCATCAGTCCTTCCAGTGAATATTCAGGGTTGATTTCCTCTCAGATTGACTTGTTTGATCTCCTTGGACTGCAAGAGTCTTCTCTAGCACCACAATTTGAAAGCATCAATTCTGCAGTGCTCAGCCTTCTTTATAGCCCAACTCTCACATCTGTACATGAATACTAGAAGAAGCATAGCTTTGACTAGAGACCTTTGTTAGCAAAGTGATGTCTCTGTTTTTGAATATATTATCTGGGTTTGTCCTAGCTTTCCTTCCAAGGAGCAAATGTTTTAATTTTAAGGCTGCAGTCAACGTCTGCAGTGATTTGGGAGCCCTGAAATCCAGTCAGACACATTTTGCCCTTTATTTAATTATATCACAGCCACACTGGTAATGTATTGGGGAAAGATGCTCCATAGTTCTTGGCTCAATCATCTGAGCTTTTCATTCATCCTCTGAAAAACCTTTTCCTTTACATAAAACATATTTGCTTGTGCGTGCTAAGTTGCTTCAGTCATGTGCAACTCTTTGTGACCCTACGGATTGAAGCCTGCCAAATTCCTCTGTCCATGGGATTATCCAGACAAGAGTACTGGAGTGGGTTACTATGGTCTCCTCCAGGGGACCTTCCTGACCCCAGGATTGAACTTGTGTCTCCTGAGTCTCCTGCATTGTGGGCAGATTCTTTTTTTTTTTTTTTTGTCGGCAGATTCTTTACCCACTGAGCCACCTGGGAAGCCCATATTTGTTGTTTATACTTAAGTAAATTTCTTCAGTCTTTTCTTGACTACAGTGCGTTCTATCTGAGCAATTCCTGGGTCCTTTATATTTACTTACATTTATGCATTGGGATGGTTGCCCTTGAATCCTGGTCAACATATTTTGAGGAAATCCAGGAGACATTTAAGCAGCCATCCCTGCAGAATTTTCCTCAACTTGCATATTCATAAGTAAAACAAATGTCAGTTCTTTAAGCCATTGAATTCAGGGGTATTTGTTTATGCAACAATAGATAAGTGGGATAACCTCTAACTTAGGATATTTTAAAGATCTTTTCAGTCCTCTTAAACAAATAAATACTGACAAAATCATAAGACAAATTTGATATTTCAATAAATATAAAATTTTTAGGCAATTAATCATGGAAACCTAAAAAGCTACATTTCTTACCAAATGCTTCCCTGTGTGGGAATTGGAATAATCTTTTATCAGTTTTTTAGGGAATTATCCATAATTCATTTAATCAGCAATGTGGTAGCAACTAATGAGGAGATTTTAATAATTTCTTGATTGTAATACATTGAGCACAATGATGGGACTTTAGCATTTTAAATGTAACATTGTGCTTTATAGATGATATGTTTCTAAATTTTGAACAAGTTTCCTCAAATGAGTAATTTAGCCAGCTTATTATTTTTTATTGTTTAGACTTGCAATTCTGTATATTGTAACTCTATATAGTTGTTATTTCTTAAGTTCAAATAATCATTCATACTAGAGAAATTTACTTCCCCATAGAAAGAAGACATTAAAGTAAAATAATTCCCTAACCACTACTAAATAATGTTTTTAAAAATGAAAATTTTAGCATGCTGTATTAATTGTGGTTTAAATAACATTAAATTTCACTTATAAAATATTATAAAAAATAAAATTTTATTTCTAGTACTCAATTTAATCCAAAAATAAACAAAGAACAGGATCATGATAAAAATTGTGTTAAGATATTTTTAAAAAGTTTAGTATTTGTGAGACATTTCTGTAAGTGTTTTACATCTGCTTAGAATATTTAACCTTTACCAATTGCCTTTGAGTTAGGCTCACTCATGACCTCATTTAACAGACGAGACACAGGAATCAAGCAACGAGGACAAGTTCTTATGTCTAGGAATAGACAGAGCCAAATTTCAAATCCAGTTACCTTGATTACGGGGTCTATGATCTTAACCACATTATTTGCTATCAGTTTCCTATTATTCATTTTAATTGATGTTTCAAGATAATCCTTTGAGATATTTATAGAAGGTATGAAAATACCAGTATCTTACGGAGTGGAAATTAAGACTTACTATAGTAAGGCTTTCCCAACCTGTAATGGTTGATCTTTCCTTTCAAATATTCCTGGCTTAGACATTGCTTTTAAAAGCTTCTCTGATCTGAAATCACTTCCATTCTCTTTTTTTTTTCTTTTTTTAAATCTGGATTTTTTTTTTAGCATTGTTTTTCTTCATACTACAAATTAAACTTACATAAACTGAACGCAAATGCATTCCCATCAACAGTGCACATGGGTTTCATTCAGTAGGCTGTTTTTAAGTTTTTTGTTGTTGTAGTTGTAGTTGATCCTTTTCTGTGCAGAAAGGTTTTAGTTTGACATAGCCTCGGGTGTCTATTTTAGCTTTTGTTGTTTGTGATTTGGTGTCGTATCCAAGAAATCACTGTCAAGTCCAGGATCTAGAACCTATTTCCCTAGGTTTTCATCTAAGCATTTTATTGTTTCAGGCTTTACTCTTTTGTCTTTTATCCATTTTGAATTGATTTCTGTGAATGTTATATGATAATTGTCCAATTTCATTTCTTTGTATAAGATACCCAGTTTCCTCAACACCATCTATCAAAGAGGCTGTCTTTTTCACATTGTGAATTCCTGGCACCCTTGTCAAGGGTCAGTTGACTCTATCAGTATATTTTTAAGCTTATTTCTGTGCTATTTTGTTCCATTGGTCCATATGTTTATTCTTATACTGGTACCATACTGTTTTGATCACTGGAGTTTTATAATATATTTTAAATCAGAACCATGGCTCCCAAAAGATGTCTTTATCCTAATGCCTGAAATCAGTGATTGTGTTACGTGTCAAAAGGACTTTGCAGATGTAACTGATTTAAGAATCTTAAGATTGGAAAATTGTTCTAGATATTCCTGATGGACTCTATGTCCATAAGAGTCCTTAAAAAAGATGAGCAGGATGAGCAGAGTCAGAAAAGAGTGACTTGATGATGAAAGGAAAAAATGTGAGTGATGTGAGTGAAGGGTAAGGCTTGGGGTTTTTACACTACTGGATCTGAAGATGAAAAAAGAGGAGATAAAGAATGTAGATGACCTCTAGAAGATGAAAATGGCAAAGGTATAAACTCTAGAACCTCCAGAAGGAATGCAACCCTGCCAAAATATTGATTTTAGAAATCTTAATTCCAGAATTATAAGATACTAGATTTATGTGGGGTTAATCCAAAGGAGAAGAGAAAAGATACACCCATTTGAATGCAGAGTTACAAAGAAGAGCAAGGAGGGATAAGAAAGCCTTCCTCAGTGATCAGTGCAAAGAAATAGAGGAAAAAATAGAATGGGAAGGACTAGGGACCACTTCAAGGAAATTAGAGACACCAGGGGAAAATTTCATGCAAAGATGGGCACAATAAAGGACAGAAATGGTATGGACCTAACAGAAGCAGAAGATACTAAGAAGAGGTGGTAAGAATACAGAGAAGAACTATACAAAAAAAGATCTTCACAACCCAGATAATCACGATGGTATGATCACTCAAATAGAGCCAGACATCCTGGAATGTGAAGTCAAGTGGGCCTTAGGAAGCATCACTATGAACAAAGCTAGTGGAGGTGATGGAATTCCAGTTGAGCTATTTCAAATCCTAAAAGATGATGCTGTGAAAGTGTTGCTCTCAATTTGCTAGAATATTTGGAAAACTCAGCAATGGCCATAGGGCTGGAAAAGGTCAGTTTTCATCCCAATTCCAAAAGAAAGGCAATGCCAAAGAATGTTCAAATTACCACCACAATTGCACTCGTCTCACACGCTAGCAAAGTAATGCTCAAAATTCTCCAAGTCAGGCTTCAACAGTACATGAACCCTGAACTTCCAGATGTTCAAGATGGATTTAGAAAAGGCAAAGGAACCAGAGATCAAATTGCCAACATCTGTTGGATCATTGAAACAGCAAGGGAGTTCCAGAAAAACATCTACTTCTACTTTATTGACTATGCCAAAGTCTTTGTTTGGATCACAACAAACGAAAATTCTTAAAGAGATGGGAATACCAGACCACCTGACCTGCCTCTTGAGAAATCTGTATGCAGGTCAGGAAGCAACAGTTAGAACTGGACATGGAACAAGACTGGTTCCAAATAGGAAAAGGAGTAGGTCAAGCCTGTATATTGTCACCCTGTTTATTTAACTTACATGTAGAGTGCATTATGAGAAACGCTGGGCTGGAAGAAGCACAAGCGCGAATCAAGATTGCTGGGAGAAATGTCAATAACCTCAGATATGTAGATGACACCATGCTTATGGCAGAAAGCGAAGAAGAACTAAAGAGCTTCTTGATGAAAGTGAAAGAGGAGAGTGAAAAAGTTGGCTTAAAACTCAACATTTAGAAAACTAAGATCATGGCATCCAGTCCCATCACTTCGTGGTAAATAGAAGGGGAAACAGTGGACACAGTGGCAGACTTTATTTTTTGGGGCTCCAAATACTGCAGATGGTGACTGCAGCCATGAAATTAAAAGATGCTTACTCCTTGGGAGGAAAGTTATGACCAACCTACACAGAATATTAAAAGCAGAGACATTACTTTGCCAACAAAGCCGTCTAGTCAAGGCTATGGTTTTTCCAGTGGTCATGTATGGATGTGAGCGTTGGACTATAAAGAAAGCTGAGTGCGGAAGAATTGATTCTTTTGAACTGTGGTGTTGGAGAAGACTCTTGAGAGTCCCTTGCACTACAAGGAGATCAAACCAGTCCATCCCAAAGGAGATCAGTCCTGAGTAATCATTGGAAGGACTAATGTTGAAGCTGAAACTCTAATACTTTGGCTGCCTGATGTGAAGAACTGACTCACTGGAAAAGACCCTGATGCTGGGAAAGATTGAAGGCAGGAGGAAAAGCAGATGACAGAGGATGAGATGGCTGGATGGCATCACTGACTCAATGGACATGAGTTTGGGTAAACTCCCAGAGTGGGTGAGGGACAGGGAGGCCTGGTGTGCTGCAGTCCGTGGGGCCACAAAGAGTCAGACATGACTGAGTGACTGAAGTGAACTGAACTGAATCCACTAAGTTTATGTAATTTATTATAACAGTGATAAGAATTTAATGCAATCTTTTTTTTAACAAACTGACCCCAACGAGATCCTCATGCATACGGTCCACAGACCATACTAAAAATCACCAGAAAGGAAAAAAAAAAAATCTCATAATAAAGAAAATCAATTCTCAAAAACTGGTCTTATTAGAAGCAACCATGTAAAACAGTTAGTTTCCAAAGTAGCACAAACACATGTAGCAAATTTTGGACTTAATGCTTGAGGGAACTGTGGACTCTAGAAGTTACAAACAAAATTTAGTATTATTAAATCAAGAATTAAATCTTCTTTAGTAAGATCAGTCTAATAATCAAATAGTTGAGACCAGTGCTGAAAATGACAGAGAATAGTTTGCTTTTACCAAGATTCAAAAAGGGTTGAGGCTTGCAGAAAAGGAATTTGAGTGAACATTTTTAAATTTTATTTAATCTCCCTGACAACTGATTGGCTGAATGAGATGTAATAAAGGAAAAATAAAAATAACATTTAGATTTGTGTTTGCATTTGCTGTTTAGCTAATGAGAGCTCTGACAGAGAAAGGATATACAGATGAGATATCTAGATGTTTAAATACATTTTGTATTTTGGGGATAAAGGAGTATGTTAATCAGGCTTTGTAGATGACAAACTTGAAGTGCCTCCTTATATAAACATCTTGGTGTCCAAATGAAAACTGGAATTACTGAAAAAGAAAATTCTGGTGTTAAAAGATTTTTAAACTTTGGCAAAAGACTACTTGCCTTTTACTAAGTTTAAAATATATTTTATTTCTTATACCTTTATAGTTTTGGATAAACAGATGGTAAGCAGCCATCTGGCAATACAAAAAATAATGTTTGGAAAAGATTATTTGGGACATAATTAGTTGAAAATGTGTATACTGTGTAGGCCCATTTCCAAGATTTCAAACTACTTAAATAATTTAATAAATTAAATAGTGGAAGCCAAAACTGTAATGATGGATTGAAACAGAAATATCACCATCTTTATTGCACACTATTTAATTCAACAATTTAATTAGGAGAACTTAGAAGGTGGCTAACAATTTACTATTGACCCAGCCAAGGATAAACAATAATATACCTTTGCCTAAAGCTTTAGACATTTATTATCACTCTATGTTAGCTGACAAAGATTATTGTTGAATTTTGTAAAATATAGTTCAGAATCAATCCTTTACATCTACCCATACATTAATCTAATCTTTATTAGCATGACACATATAGACATTAAAGATTAAAGGAAACTCCTTGTAATCTACATATTTTAATAGGTCTGAATGAAGGAACTGAATACAGATAATTGTGGATAACAGCAAGCAGCTGCATTAATTCAAGATAATGTTTATGATTTGCTCTACATTATCAATTTCTATGCTTGTCAACAGAGCAAATTACAGGCCTGAGGCCAATTCATGGTTATGCATTACTCTCCAAAGTGTTATTAATGAGAAATTCCAGAGTGCACACACTAAATATTTTGTCATTAATGGAAGAGAATAAAATAAAGATTTTTATTGTTGTTGTTTATGTGATTGTGACTTAACTGGATAAAGTTATAAATTTATGTTGATGGGATCCACTACAAACTCACAGTCATCCTGATTGTGCTATCTTACCCAAGCATGAACTACACGTGTCAGGGATCACATTAACTTACTCTTCATATTCCTAGTGCCTTGTTCTTATTTGAATAGATGTGTGCACTTGCTCAGTCACTCTGATGTGTCCAACTCTGCAACCTCACGGACTGTAGCCCGCCAGGAACCTCTGTCCATGGGATTTTCCAGGCAAGAATATTGGAGTGGATTGTCATTTCCTTCTCCAGGGGATCTTCCCAACCCAGAGATCGAATCCATGTCTTTTGCAACTTCTGTACTGACAGGCTGATTCTTTAGCACTCCAGTACCTGGGAAGCCCTTCTCATAGGGAGAGAGTGCTTAATAAATGCATGTTTAATGTATGATTTAATCCTAATTAATGACTGGAAAATTTTCTAGTGCATTTCATTATCTTAAGAACATATCCAAATTTACTTGACTCTCCCTTTCTCTGTAATCGATCTCTTTATTTCCCTCTTCCTCAGAAGACTGCTTCCTATATTAATGGGAATAGAAGCTTACTATATTAAGTACTGATGTTTAAATCCCTGATCTCTACCTCAGAAACACTTCAGCATCAGACAACTAAACGCCTCTTATAGTTTTTAGGCCAATCTCCACTTGAAATTCCTAGCATTTTTCTCATCACTCTCACCTTTAAAGACATCTCCTTATCTCCCCTCTTTAATAGTTCAATCAGTGCTACACCCATTTTATATCAATTTCTCTTTTACTTGTGATGATCCAGTGTACTAACTTATATTCTATTTCTCAAAACACCAAGTTTAGGGTCACTGCATGTGAAGATTCTCCCCTACATGTTAGCACTGCTATTTCCTTTCTCAGCGCAAATCTCCAGGTGGTGTCACCATTCCAGAAGAGTAATTTTTAAATACCTAAATAAAAGTAGGATTCTACTAATCCAAATCTCTCTTTGTCATATTGTTCTTTTCATATGTTTCATATCACATATTAATAGCCAAACTATGTTCTGAATTTGTCACTTTACCGCTTTATTTTCTGGCACACCCTCCTAACTGTGATGGAATTTCCACTAAGTCCTATGTACTCCTCATATTGTTTGACTCTCTATCCAGTTTCTTGAATAAGATCTGACTCAACGTAGTTCTATAGTAAGTATTTCTGGAATGCACACATCTCAAGATAATGTCACTGCCTTTGAACTTGCTTTATAGTTACACTTCTACCTTATTTCCTTATTGCATAGAATTATACAGTATTAAAGGAAATCAGCTCTGAATATTCATTCATTGGAAGGAATGAAGCTAAAGCTCCAATGCTTTGGCCACCTGATGTGAGGCGCTGACTCCCTGAAAAAGACTCTGATGCTGGGAAAGACTGAGGGCAAGAGGAAAAGAGAGCAACAGAGGATGAGATGGTTTGATGAGCTCAATGGACCTGAATCCGAGCAAACTCCAGGAGACAGTGAAGGACAGGGAAACCTGGCATGCTGCAGTTTACTGGGTTGCAAAGAGTCAAACAACTTGGCAACTGAATAACAACAAGGTGGAAATACCCTGAAGGCCAAGTAGTTGAAAAGTTCATCTATGTATGGCTCACTCCCCTCCATTACTTTCCCATGAGTGGTTGGTCATGCAAGGTCTGTGTGCTTAAATCTTGTGTCTTGGAACTCACACCTCTGTGGGACTGGTCCCTTTATCTCTGTTTCCAAACTTCTCTAAATGCTAGGGACAATCGACAGCTCACTTCTTCTATTATATTAACTTAAGGAATCTGGTTTCACACCTTCCTATAATAGTGGAAGAAATCCAGTGAAATTTCCCTCAGTATATCTATTTTCCCAAGCATTCTTTGTAGCATCTGTCATGATAACTTCTTTTTACTTCAGGTTTCTCAACCATCACGCTTTTCTGTCTTTCGATCATAATACTCCTCATTTGCTTCACATTTTTTTTTCCTCAAAACTATTTATTTTCAAACTTTCACTCTTCTCTCTGCTCCTCGTTGGTCATTCTCTCTTTCCCCTTTGTGCATGCACACCTGTGTGTGGGTTGTGCCTGCCTATAATGTGCTTTATCTGGCAATCTCATCTAGTTCTGCCATTGCCTGTGGAAATGCTTTCATAGCCAATATCTCTTTTGAGTTTTCCTAATGCAGCTGCCCTGCGTTTTGTCTTATAAAATTGGTCTATGGGTATTTCAATTTGAATATTTTACTAATAAAGTTTAAAATTCTTAGGGAAATATCTCCAGGATTATTAGACCAAATAAATTGGAGGGGGAAGAACACAGAGTTATCTACTTTCATGCTTGGACAAACCTAGTCAAGAAGACAGCTTCCCTGTGGCTCACATAGAAAAGAATTCGCCTGCAATGGAAGAGGCCTGGGTTTGATCCCTGGGTTGGGAAGATCCCCTGGAGAAGTGAATGGCTATCCACTTCAGTAATCTTGCCTGGATAAGTCCATGGATAGAGGAGCATGGCGGGCCAAAGTCTATGGGATCACAAAGAGTTGGAAGAAGAATCACAAGAACCAGAGATGAAATTGCCAGAGATGAAAACCAGAGTTCAAATTGCCAACATTCATTGGATCATAGAGAAAACAAGGGAATTCCAGAAAGACATCTAATTCTGCTTCACTGACTATGCTAAAGCCTTTGACTGTGTGGATCACAATAAACTGTGGAAAATTCTTCAAGAGATGGGAATACCAGACCACCTGACCTGTCTCCTAAGAAACCTGTATGCAAGTCAAGAAGCAATAGTCAGAACTGGACATGGAAGAATGGACTGGTTCAAAATTGGGAAAGAAGTATGTCAAAGCTGTATATTGCCACCTTGCTTATTTAACTTCTATGCAAATTGCATTATACAAAATGCTGTGCTGGATGAAGCACAAGTTGGGAATCAAGATTGCTTGGAGAAATACTAATAACCTCAGATATGCCGATGATACCACTTTAATGGCAGAAAGTGAAGAGGATCTAAAGAGCCTCTTGATGAAGGTGAAAAAAGAGAGTGAAATAGTTGGCTTAAACCTCAACATTCAAAAATTAAGATCATGGCATCTGGTCCCATCACGTCAAGGCAACTATAAGGGGAAACAGTTGAAAAGGGGAAAAAATGAAAAAAGTAACAAATTTTATTTTCTTGGGCTCCAAATCACTGTAGATGGTGACTTCAGCCATGAAATTAAAAGACACTTGATCCCTGGAAGGAAAGTTATAACAAACCTAGACAATATGTTAAAAAGAGATATCACTTTGTTGACAAAGGTCTGCATAGTCAAAGATATGTTTATTCCAGTAGTCATGACGGATGTGAGAGTTGAACCATAAAGAAGGCAGCACTGAAAATGTGTTGCTTTTGAATTGTGGTGCTAGAGAAGGCTTTTGAGAGTCCCTTGGATGAAAAGGAGATTAAACCCATCAATCGTAAAGGAAATCAACCCTGAATATTCACTGGAAAGACTGATGGTGAAGCTGAAGCTCCAGTACTTAGGCCACCTGATATGAAGAGCCCACTCACTGGAAAAGATTCTGATGCTGGTAAAGACTGAGGGCAAGAGGAGAAGGGGACAGCAGAGGATGTTATGGTTAGATAACATCACTGACTCAATGGACATGAGTTTCAGTGAACTCCAGGAGATAGTGAATGACAGGGAAGTCTGGCATGCTGCAGTCCATGGGGTTGCAAAGTGTCAAATACGACTTAGTGACTAAAGGATAACAAACATCAAAGGATTGACTCTAACAATTTCAGATTGAATTTAAGAAGTTAAAATAGCCAATATTTACTAAACAGTATGTGCTCTGAACTGTCAGTGACTTTATATGAATTATAAAATACAACTCATTAGAACTCCTGGCATTACAATGAATAATTTTGGTAGCTCAGATTAGATATTGAAGTGGAGTAACATAGACAATCAAATGATTATATTATTTGTTTTTGTTGTTCAGTCTCTGAACAGCTCTGTCATGTCCAACTCTGCGACCCCTGGACTTCAGCACACCATGTTTCCCTGTCCTTTACTATCTCCATGAGCTTGCTCAAATTCATGTCCATTGATTCAGTGATGCCATCCAACCATCTCATCCTCTGTTGTCCCCTTCTCCTGCCTTCACTGTTTTCCAGCATCGGCTTCTTTTCCAAACAGTTGACTCTGAATCAGGTGGTCAAAGTATTGGGAGATTATATTACACTTGTCACATTTTTTCTTTTATATATCCATCGATCTTGAGTTGCTCTTATGTATTTTTAATATAAAAATTAGTTTACCAAAATTCTAGGGTTACAAATTGGAGATGGTAGTTTCTTTTCATCAGACAAAACGTTGAGAATTGTGAAAACACTGTACTTTCCAAAAGTTACGTACCTTTAATTTTTTTTTCCTTTTTTTTGAAAGATATGGTCTGACAAGGGTGAAGAAAGAAAAGAAGGAAGTGTGAACGGAGAAATATGTGCTATGATACATAGGAAAGAAGATAAGATGCTTAAAAAGGATTTTGAATTTTTTTCTCTTTTTAAATTTACTCTTATCTCCAAAGTTATCCAAAATTTTTGGTGTTGTATGAATGCTTAGAGATGTTCATAGATGAAGAAAGACACACCTCAAAAGAGTACAGCGTTATTCTAGTTACAAAACTGAATTTCTCTGCCCTGCCCCTTGTTCCAGGAGACTCCACTATAGTTCAAATCCTCATTACCAATGTCTTAGTGTCTTGCAGTGAAGTTACCTGCATCCAGTACCTTCATATCCCTCCCCCAATTTTTCTTACACACACACACACACATACACACACACACACACAGAGTCTTAAGTACTACTCATATATTTTAAATTTCCCCATTTAAACTACTGATTCATTACTTCCCTTCTTTTCTTCTCGGATTATAAACAATTCCTAAGCCATGTGCTAAGGATGATGTATTACCTCAGCTTCTTTCTACAGTTTTTCTCTCTAGTCCCTTGAACTATATTCAAGGCACCAGTTAGGTTTCTAATTTCTTCAGGATACAAGAGACACCCAATATTTTCTATTTTATTTTTCTGATGCATTTTAATTATATAAAAAATACTATTTTATTATTACCTGAAGTATATGATTTTATATCTTTTAAAAATGTAATAGGAACTTTTTTGCTTTTGATAAATCGCAAAAGGTGCTTGTGTCCAGTTTATTTATATATGTATTTCCTTGAGTCCATTGTTAGCTACTAGAGAACAGTTATTAGATGTGCATTAATTCACAAATATTTATACAGAATATAAAGCCTTCAAAAAACTCTAAGGCACGTTTCAGTAATAATTTCACACAAAAAGCTCTTCCCATCATAGAGTGCATGGACTGGTTCAAAGATACACAGTTAGCACTTGAATCAGTTATAACTCTCAGATACAACGTTGTGAGTGCAGTATGTCGTATGTACATGTGTGAATGTTTTGGTTTGAATATATGCGTCTTAGCTAAAAAATATTTAGACTGTAGGCTTTTTCATGTACATTCCTGTATATTCATTCTTACCTAGTGTTTATCTAACTTTTTCCCTCTTCTGTTCACTTTTTCCATATACATTATCAATAGCATAGGACACTAGAAAATTACCCACTAAAGCAAAATTGTATAATAAAATGAGCCCCTCTGATTCAGTACTCATATTTATTAAAATTGTTGAAATCAGAGTGTTTGAAGTTTCTTTTTCTCTGAGTTAGGCTTTAAACTGTTCTTTCTTATGCATGAGTTTTATTCATGGCAATTTAGAAGAGAACATTTTTGCCAAACCACAGCGTAGGATTTAGGTAAATGTATAAAGTTTAGTAAATGGACGATACCTAGAAGTATCCAGATAGTAAATACTTTCTCTAAAATGGAGATTTATTGATTTTTGTACAACACTTATATTTCCATTGGCCCACTACTCTCCTGCCAAGTCATCTGCACTGTAACCTCATGGAGAGTTAAAAGGTAGGAAAAATGGCACATGAGGTGCATGCTAAAAGAAGCTGTTTGTCCTTTGGCAGTCTCTGTAACACACATGCCAAGCACAGATGGTAAAGATGTTCCTGGCTTCTACCACTATCTTGACAGTCCAAATGCAGTCAGAGATCACCAGAAAAGGGTAAATGCCACATCTCCCAGATCAAACAGCAAAACCTCTAGTCTTTTGAAATGCTTTCTTCAGAACATCAGGTTTGTGTCCATCTGATTTTTGTTAACTTGCTAACAGAATTGAAAAGAACCATATGAGTAGGATGAAAAGAAGGTGGGAGATTCCTCTCAAAACCCTTAGCAGCAATTATGTTATAAAAATCACCATGGTTATCTTGGCACATTTATACAGCTGAAGAAATTATTTATTTTGAATGTACATTTTATTCATTTCTCTGTCCAGTCCTCAGCAAGACAGATTGAAAAATAAGCTTCATAAGTTAAAGTGCTTTCATTATACTAAGGAAGCTTAACTCCTTAAAATGATGAATTATATTCAAATGAAAGGATCTTTAATTGAAGTACTCATGCCACTTCAAAAAGAAAACAAAACAACAAAAAAATGTAACCTCTAGCTTCCTTATTGCAGGGATTTGTAAGAAGATAGAATTGGTTATTTTTCCTTAGTTTTCAAAAGAATAGACCAAAATTTAATCTAAAGTGATTTAAATGGGGGTAGACTTACCACAGATCATGAAGTTCTGGGCAAGCAGAATTAAATTAATTATAGCTCCTAAACCATAATTACTTTTAATCAATTAAGACAAAGCATAGCAAACAGGATGTGGAGTCTCAATATATTATAGCTTATTTATATGTTGGAAAAAAAATTTTTCCTCAAAATCTATACTTGGGTCTCAATGAAACTTTATTGAATTGGTTCTTGATATAGAAGTCTTAATATCCAAATATTTAATTCAAGTACAACTTTTTCACCAGAATAGGTGATAACATACTCTCTCTAATTTTCCAACTGAGGAAATCTGAAGTAATTTTTGACTCAATAGTTTTCATTATTTTATGTATTCAAGTTGAGTGGTTAACACTTTTGACTCTACTGTCTCTTCACCCCTTTGTATATACTTGTAAGTTTTTTGTATAAACATGCATCTTATTTGTACACCAAAATTCTTTCTGTAAAAATATCTTTCTATATAAGCTCATGAACAAATTGTGAACATGCATAATTACCCTCAGAATCTATTAATTTTATAGCCCAGTGACACCACCTCATTGAACATATGAGTCTAAAGACTCTTACATTGTAGAGAGTTTGTGGAGACAACATCTTCATTTGTCTTATTCTAATTTGAGAGTCCAAACTATTCTCTAATATGGGAATCTTCTGGGATAGAGCATCTTTAGACTAATTAACATTTGTATTTTTATTTCATGGACCAAATTCAATGAAACTTTTCATAAATCACCCTAGAAATAAGATCTGAAATGCAGTGCTTTATGTGTTTTCAACCTACACCACAGATGTTTTTTTAATAATTCACATGAACTCAAGAATTATCTCAGATTAATGGTAATGAGTGCTGTTTATGGCAGTTGCATAGGGGTACTTATTGAATCAATAAATCAATTACAATAATGTTAACTCCTACTGAATCAATCATAAGTTCTTCTCTTGAACCAGTTATTAAAGGTCACATTGCTAATATGTGAACATCAAAATCCATTGCTGCTGAAATTTCTAATAAATGTCTTTGCCTCTGAGGGAGTATTTCTTTAATTCAGTCTGTGGAATGGAGGGGCAAATTAATTCCTGAAAGATTTAGACTCTGGAAACATAGAGTTTGGGTAAATAAATGTTTGAATAGGAGGGAAAAATCTTGGCAATATCAATTTCCTTCAACATAGGTTTTCTTATAACACTGAGAAAGAGTGATTACTGAAGAACACAATCTATCTAAATTCTGAGAAGTAATGTTCTCATAGCTTCTTTTCAGATGAACTAGGAGACTCCTGACAATGTTTTCAATGTGTATCACTCTAGTCTCTTGTTAATATCTGGCACTAGGATGAATAATAATTCCCAAGATGTTTTAGGAAAATAAGTTTATTACTAAACAGTATGGAATAAAATGCAGAAGATAATATTATCAACAATAATTTCTCTATACTTCAAGCTACTTTTTCTCCATGTTTATCACTAACATGGCCAATAATATAATCCAAGATCTATATTTGAGTTAAAAGATAAACTGAAAACTTCAAGATAAATCATTATAATGCACAACATATATTACAATATAATGTAATATATTTACAGTACAAAATAGTAGATATCCTTTTAAATATCTGATGAAAATACATGCAGTCATATATACAGATTATTAGGAATATTTTAGAAATGAATCAATTTATCAAATTATGATATCACTCATGTAAAATGATGTTTTCTTTTCCTTTTGGGAGATTAAATAAAAACAGGCAAACATATATATATATACATTTACAAATATAAGGCAAATATATATACAGGATATATATACAGGAGAGACAGAAGTACACATACACACATACACACACACTGCAATTTTACATACATAAAATAGATAAGGGCAAGTAGTTAAAAGCAGATTAAAATTTTAATTATAATGTTCTGATATTCTAAAAAGCCAAAATGCATTTGTTAATTATTAATGTGTGGATATAATAGTTAACTAAATTACTAATTAAAACTTATACAGAATGAAAAAAAATCAACGGTGCCAACGTATTTGGGGGCATATTTAAGAGAAGGGGATGAAAGAGTCATTTAAAATATTAAAAGCCAGCTTAAACTTTGTTTGAAATATTTTTCCTGCTTAATATTAAAATTATATTTCCACTACGTTTTTGCATCAGTGCAGTTATATTAGAGTAGCATTTTTAATTGAGATTTCTGTAAAAAGATGACTAGTTCACTAAAGATATAAATGGTATTGAGAACATATAATAAAATTATCTGATAAATATTAGTATTCAAAACTAAACTGGATCTTACCACAGAGAGAGAGGTGAGAAAAATTGAAGAGATATGAAAGATATAGTCAACATATCTACAAAACAGTACTTAAGACCAAGTAGCTATTTCTAAGGTTAACAAAACAAAAGAAAAACTCGAGTGTTTTCTATGATTCTGATGATCCTATCTCCCTCAGTTCAGTGCAGGCCCTCAGTCATGTCCGACTCTGCACCCCCATGGACTGCAGCACGCCGGGCCTCTCTGTCCATCACCAACTCCCAGAGCTTGCTCAACTCATGTGCATCGAGTCTGTGATGCCATCCAATCATCTCATTCTCTGCCGTCCCTTTCTCCTCCTGCCTTCAATCTTTCCCAGCATCAGGGTCTTTTCAAATGAGTCAGTTCTTCCTTTCAGGTGGCCAAAGTACTGGAGTTTAAGCTTCAGCATCAGTCTTTCCATTGAACATTCAGGACTGATTTCCTTTAGGATGGACTGGTTTGTTCTCCTTGCAGTCCAAGGGACTCTCAAGAGTCTCCTCCAACACCACAGTTCAAAAGCATCAATTCTTTGGCACTCAGCTTTCTTTATAGTCCAATTCTTACATCCATACATGAATACTAGAAAAACCATAGCTTTGACTAGGGAGACCTTTGTTGGCAAAGTAATGTCTCTACTTTTTAATATGCTGTATAGGTTGGTTATAGCTTTTCTTCCAAGGAGCAAGTGTCTTTTCATTTCATGGCTACAGTCACTATCTGCAGTGATTTTGGAGCCCCCAAAAATAAAGTCTGACACTGTTTCCACTGTTTCCCCATTTATTTGCCATGAGGTGATGGGACAGGATGCCATGATCTTAGTTTTCTGAATGATGTTTTAAGCCAACTTTTCCACTCCTCTCTGACTTTCATCGAGACTCTTTAGTTCTTCACTTTCTGCCATAAGGGTCATGTCATTTGCACATTTGAGGTTATTGATATTTCTTCCAGAAATCTTGATTCCAGCCATCTCCCTCACATCCAATTAATCAGGTCCTTGTATCACTCTCCTAAACTTTTCTCAAGAAACTGCAGTTATTTATTCTTTCCTTCAATACACTCATTTCAGACATTATAGTCTCCCTTATCCATTTTAGCAGATTCCAATCTTTCCTTTCTCCTGTTGATTTTCCACATTGTCATTAAAGTGATATTCTTAACAGCTATTTTCACTACATCACTGTGTTGCTCAGTGCCTCTTACAGTTTAATATTTCATTCCAAAATAAAATCTAAATTCTTTAACACTGCCCACTGTAGAAGGAAATGGAAACCCACTCCAGGATTCTTGGAGAATTCCATGGACAGAGGAACTTGGCAGGCTACAGTCCATGGGGTCACAAAGAGTCAGATATGACTGAATGATTAACACACACACACACAACACTGCCCACAAGACCACTCTGAAACACAAATATTTAATGGTGATCTCTATACAGTTGTAAAAGGTAAACACTGGCTGTTCTGAGTATCTTTTACTTCTCATTTAGTTCCATAAATTGTGTGACCTCTGTCTGTTTGTGAATGCTGTTCCTCACCTGGATAAGTTATACTCATCGTTTTCAAACCTTCCTTGAAGACCACTTTGAAGATTTCTTGGTGAGTTTATGAAATTGTCCCTATGTCACCATATTTCTCTTACCGTGTATATTGAATTATTTTATATATATATACACATACACATATACACACACACACACATATATACATACATACATACATATCCTTCTTTATTCTTTAAGGACAACACTTATTTCCATCATGCTCACCATTATACTTTAGTCACCTGAATGGCCACATGCCTACACCAAGAAATTACTCTTGGACAACACACTTATATTAAATATTTTGTGTATTATTTCTAACAGTTTTCAAACTACATGCTACTTCTTGCCTATACCAGTTTAGTATTATATATTATTTATTGTCAAACAAAATGATTGACTGTTTTTAATAGTGAGTGCCAACTGGTTTCAAAATTGTTATGTACTTATTTGAGTATGATTCTTTTCTTTTTAAACCTAAAACTCTAATTATTTCATTTTTATATCTTGCTTTGTAATTGTGCCTTTTCATTTGGGAATTGGGATGAATCCTATATTCTAACATTTTGTTAATTAAAAAAAATTACATCCAAATTAGGTTATTCTTTGGGTGAAGAAGAAGATGTAATCAAAACAAAAGTAGGTGTACAGATACAGATGATATACAATGGAAAAAAGTTTTTTTTTTTTTAACAACTTGAAGATAGAGAATTAAAAGTAGCATTTGCTATTTAAATAAATATATCCCATGCATATTTCACTACAGTCCATGCAAAGTAGCATGGCTTTATAAAACTTTACTTTTAACATACAGATGGCTAACAAACACATGAAAAGATGCTCAACATAACTCATTATCAGAGAAATGCAAATCAAAGCCACAATGAGGTACCATATCACGCCACTTAGAATGGCTGCTATCAAAAAGTCTGCAAACAATAAATGCTGGAGAGGGTGCACAGAAAAGGGAACCCTCTTACACTGCTGGTGGGAATGCAAACTAGTACAGCCACTATGGAGAGCAGTGTGGAGATTCCTTAAAAAACTGGAAATAGAACTGCCATATGACCCAGCAATCCCACTGCTGGGCGTACGCACTGAGGAAACCAGAATTGAAAGAGATATATGTACCCCAGTGTTCATCACAGTACTGTTTACAATATCCAGGACATGGAAGCAACCTAGATGCCCACTGGCAGACGAATGGATAAGAAAGCTGTGGTACATATACACAATGGAATATTACTCAGCTATTAAATGGAACACATTTGAATCAATTCTAATGAGGTGGATGAAACTGGAGCCTATTATACAGAGTGAAGTAAGTCAGAAATAAAAACACCAATACAGTATATCAATGCATATATATGGAATTTAGAAAGATGGCAACAATGACCCTATATGTGAGACAGCAAAAGAGACACAGATGTAAAGAACAGACTTTTGAACCCTGTGGGAGAAGGCGAGGGTGGGATGATTTGAGAGAATAGCATTGAAACATGTATATTATCACATGTGGAATAGATTGCTAGCCTTAGTTCGATGCATGAGACAGGGTGCTCAGGGCTGGTGCACTGGGATGACCCTGAGGGAGGGAATGGGGAGGGAGATGGGAGGGGGGTCCAGGATGGGGAACACATGTACACCCATGGCTGATTCATGTCAATGTATGGCAAAACCACTACAATATTGCAAAGTAACTAGACTCCAATTAAAATAAATAAATTAATTTTTAAAGAAACCTTTACTTTTAGATAGAGAATATCTACCTAACATGATATCAACAGGAATAAGTTAATTAGAGGTAACATTTCTCCTAATAACCTTTTTTGTAATGTTTAACTATTATTTAAAATATTGTGCAAATAATATAGAAAGTGAAGCAAGTCATTTTGTGTGCTGCTGCTAAAATTTTGGCTTTTAGTCTAGTTAGTCCTGTTACCATTCAAGGGATACAATTGGAAGTGGGATTTGAGTGAATGGTGGAATTCTTTTTTTTCTTCCCCCCCCCCCTTTGGAAGAATTTTCAGCCACCCTGCCATGACCTTCCTATATCCAAGTCCAACTTTTCCCACCTCACAATCCTGTATATGTCCCTAAGAACTTCACTGATGCCCTATATGAGCCTTACTGCTTAGAAAATATATTGCCTAATATACTACATTAATTTTATACTGCCACAATAACAAATTTCCCCACACACTGCATCAGAAGTAACACAAATCTTTTACCTTTAAAGTTCTGGAGGCCAGAAGTCTCACGCAGATCCCAAAAGGCTAAAATCAAGGGATTGGCAGCGCTGTGTTATTTCCTGGAGGTTCTAGAAGAAACACAAATTCCAAGCTCATTCATGTGTTGGCAAAATTCAGCTATATGTGGTATAGGACTGAGGTTTCTGTTTCTGTTTTTGGTGGTTGTTAGTTGGAGACCACCCTCATCCCCATAGACCTTTCTGTACTCCTTCTGCAAATCACCTATGTTTCAAAATTACCAACAAGGTATCAAGTTCTCATGCTGCCATATCTGTGCCCCCTTTTCCATCATTATATGTCTCTGGACTAGAATCAGGAAAAGATTCTCTACTTTTAAGTACTCGTGTGATTAGACTGGACTCCTCCCTCTGGACAATCCATGATAATCTCTTTATCTAAGTCCATGGACTTGGTTACACCTGAAGAGTCCTTTGGCCACGTAATGTAACATATTCACAGGTTCCATGGACATCTTTTGGTGGCTATGGGGGTAAAAAGAGGATGCATTATTCTGCCTACCATATCCTCTTTTGAATCAACTAATGGTTTTGCCAATTTCTTTTCTATTACTGTCAAAAATAATGGAAAGTGTTTATCTATTACTGGTATCTAACTTTCCAAACACTTCCAGTTCCCTTTACCTCGCCTAATGTTGGAAAATGCAACAAAAGGGCTTGGGATTTGGTTTAAAATTTGGACTTACATAAGCCATCCAAATGAAATTAGGCCATCTTCATAGTGCCATGTGTATGGCTGATTTTATATATACTACTTTCTATCTTGCATTAGTTATTACTTTTAATAAAATATTTAAGAACAGAAAATATTATTTGAAGATTACTTTTAAAATATTCTTGTACATTTCAGAATCTCCCACAAATCTAGAAAAAACCTAATGTGAAGACTATAAAATCAGTAACATTTGCAATCTCAGGAAATTGTAAACTGATTAACATCACTGGTGTAGCATCAGAGAGCCTGAGTTCAAAGAACAGTTGTAGTCCCAAATTCTGTAACTTTGGGCAAGTTATTGAATTCCTCTAAGCTTTACATCTAATGTGGATAATAATAATAACATCTAATTGACAGTGTTTCCATGAGGATTAATTAAGACAGTGCATATAAAATTCATGGTAAAAAATTTAATATGTGTTAGTTTTGAATGGCAAAATGCATTAGTCAAGTTTTCTATTTGTCTTCCTGAATTTATGAATAAACAAATAATTTTATGAATTAATATACATCTTAAGACTCTGATATTAAAATTAATGCATTTTAATAGCACTTCTTTGCAATTGTGGCTCTAGTTATAAAAAGAAGTTTTCAAACGCCCACTGAAAACTTTCTGTTAAAATTCCATGGGGGGAAAAAGTTTTTAAAATAGAGGAACTGTCAACCTCATGGCTATTAATTTTAAGAATAATTATTAATTAAGTTTAATTTCTGAAGCAAATTACATATATTTATATCAGTTCCAAGAACTCTCACTTCTTTAAAAAATCTTTTTATTAAAGTATGACAAATGTAGAGAAGGATGTACAAATTTTATGTGAAAAGTTCAGTGAATTGTTAAAAGTTAATACAACTATGTAGCACCACAAAAATTAAGCATTAATTCCAAGACTATAGAATCCTGCTTTTCCCAACTTAATTTTTAATTGTACTTCCATGGATTCATTTGCAACCTTTTGAACATTATGTGAATAGAATAATATAGTGTTCTATTTTTTCACTTCTATCATGTTTTGTCAATGCTATATTATCATATGTGGCAGTATTCTACTTATGTCCAGTGTTATTTAAATTATATTTTAGAAATATAATGTAATGAATTTATTTAAATTACTCTTGAAATATATTTGACTATATAGTTTCAAGTTATATAGGACCAAAAATATGACTAATGCATACCGACATGACTTTTAATATATTTATATACAGATTATTGTTGAGTATATACCTATGAGTGGAGGCTCTTGTGATCAGTTATGTAATTAAAAGCAGTTATACAAATTTTTATTCCAATCATCAGAGTTTGTACATTCTAATTATTTCATATACTTAACAATTATATTTTTAGCCATTTTGTTCTATACAGTGAATTTTTAATGTGATTTTATTTTCACTTTGTCAATAATACATTGAGTGATTTTCATATATTTATATTTCATTTTGCTTTTTGTGATGTCTCTGTTCTATGTCTCTGTTACATTCTTATGTTCTCTTTCTTTCTGTCATGCATTTATACGTATTCTTTATATATTCTAGATGTAAAGTCCTTGTCAAGGATAACACATGCAAACTTCACTTATTCTCTGGAGTTTGCACTTTCACTTTCTACGCCTTGCGATGGACTGATTCTTCGGTGATTCCCATGGTTATGCTACTTTCTGGTGTACATGGCTCAGTATGACTCTGCCCACTTATATATGGGAATGTGACTTGCTTTTCACCAAGAAATATATCAAAGTGGAAGGGATATTACCCTGGGATTAGCTTGCACTACATGGCAGTAGAGTTGAGATGTGACTTCCAGGATTATGTAACATTTTACACGAGACACTATTTTAGCAGTGTAGATAAATCATTCCTGCTGGCTTAAGGAAGAGAGTAGGCATGCTGAAGAAGTTAATGTTGCAAGAAACTGCAGAAGCCCTTTAGGACTAGAGAAAAGCCTTAAAGAGACAGTCAGCAAAGAGTAAGAATCTCAGTTATGCAGCTGCAAAGAAAGGGATTTTGATAACAACCAGAATTAGTTTGGACACAAATTATTCAAACCAATGTAGTCCAACTGCAATCAGTGTGTGTGTGTTTCTGTGCGTGTGTGTATACATATGGAAATTAATAAAATTACATTAAAACCTACAGAGGCATGAACAGTAAAGAAGTAAGACTATTTTCAAGAACAGAGTTCACTGTCTATTAATTTATAATTAATATAAAGCTACTGCAATTAGTCAGGGTTATAGGCACAAAGATAGATAACTAAACCCATAGAATATATTCAAGATACTAAAGAGACCCAGATATAAATGGATTTTCATACACTGAAAATGTGGCCCTGCAAAGCAGTGCAAAATGTTCAGTCTTTTAAAATCATGGCATTATATTAATTAAATAGTTTCATGAAAAAGAGTAAACCATGAAAGCTACCATATACCATACACCAAGCCCACACGAAATAGATTGCAAAAAGTAAAATAACTCATCTTCTAGAAAATAGCATAGAAAAAAAATCTCTAGGATCTTGGAACAGCCAGTAATTTCTCAAATGGGACACAGTATATGAACAACAACAACAAAAATAGAGGCGTATTGACCTAAATTAAAAATAATAGCTACTATTTATTAAAATATATCATTATGTCAGTTTTCCTTTTTTATGTAATAAACTACCATGGATCTAGTGACTTATAATAATGAATATTTATTATTTGTATGAGTCAGAAATCCAGGCATGGTTTCACTGTCTGCTCAGGATGTCGGTCAAAAGTCTGACTTATTCTCAGAATTCTGTTGTTAATCTTCTAGGTAATGAAAGAAAGATAATTCTTCTCTTATATCCTGATTTTCCTCAGGAGCATTGATTTCTCTCTTATGTCTCAATCTCCCTGCTCTAATGTGTCTTCAAAGTGTTCTAAGGCTCACCAAAAGGGGAAAAACAGGAAAAGTTTTATCAAGGGAACTGCCAGTGATTGATGTCAATAAGGCAACTTAAGGAGTAAAGTGTTCAAAGTCAGACATGTTCAGTAGTTTCTCTGCTGATCTTTCTAACATTCTTATGCCTGGCAACACAACTTTTTTTTTTTTTAAGTCAAACTGATGCAACAATTAATTTGGTGCTCATCCACATACAATCCATATGATGGTGGAGAGATCACTAACATTCTGTTAGCTGTAGGATCTGTGTAACTCCTTCCTTTGAATCTTAGTGGGTTCTAAATCTACTCTGATCAATAAAACACAAAAGAAATAATTCTCTTGCCAAGATTCAGGCCCAGGACATAAGAAAGTGGCAACCTATGCATTCTATGTGTTTAAAAACAGCCTCCATTCTTTGATAAAGTTTATGAATTTCAGTGACAAGGTCCTTGAATTTCTCAGCTGTGCTTTGAGCTGACAGTCAGTTTTTCCAGCCACAAGAGTGAGAGCCATCTTCTCCAGCCTTAGTCAACCTCCCAAGCTGATGCCAAACAGAATTGTCAAGTGAAGTCATTTTTAAGTTCCTCACCATAAACTGATAAACAAAATAAAATTGTTGCTTTGAGCCACAGAGTTCTCATACCGTTTTCAATACAGCAATAAATAAATTTTTAAAAAGTCAAGGATCTATAATTTTTGAAAATAGATAGAGAACATTTATTCTTGCAAAGGAAGGTATTGTTGAAAAAGAAAAAAAAAAAAAAAGCCAGAGATTATATTCTGGGCTGAAGACCAGCTTTGGTATTCTCAAAAACACCTGAAATTATTTCTAGTACATACTATAAAATATAGATGATACATATTAACAATTGATAAAAGTAAGTAATGATGATTATAAATATATAATAATGCAACCTTTGTAATAGTTGAAGTATTACTTCTAGAATATTTAAGCCTAGGATGTAAGTAAACACTACAAATAATCTTTCTTATTCTTAGAAATCCATTAAAAATAAAAATGAATAAATAATAAATGAAAAAAACCATTACTTTTGCAGTTTAAGATAATTTTTAACAGAATGGCAGAATAATAAACATTATCTTTGGGGAAATGTGGGCTTCTTCGGTGGCTCAGATGGTAGAGAATCCACCTGCAGTGCAGGAGACCTGGGTTCAATCCCTGGGTTGAAAAGATCCCCTGGAGAACAGAAGGGTTACCCACTCTAGTATTCTAGCCTGGAGAATTCTAAGGACAGAGGAGCCTGGCTGGCTACAGTCCATGGGGTGGCAAAGAGTTGGACACAACTGAGTGACTTTCAGTACCCACTTTGGGGAAATGTAGGAGGCTAATTCTGGCAAACCCTTCTATTTTCCTACAAGAAAATATTTTTAAAAAGTTTTTGATATCAAAAAGAAATGCACTACCTTAATAAGAGATACATGTAAGATCAGTTAGTACTCAGTTACACGGTTCCCTTAATTTTGAGAATAATTACAGGTGCTAGAAGAAGCCTATCCTTTCCCCTTGCTGTGAAGAGCACTTTCATTTTTTTCTCCTTAATGGCAATTTTTCCTCTATCTGACTCTGAAGGACTAACACCCAGGTTCTTCATTTCTTCTCAAATATCCTTTTTCTAGCAAATCCATGCTTCGAAAGTATTTTTATTCTTCCATAGTTGCATTGCATTAAGTGTCACATACGTGCACATTTTCTCATGTAGGTCTCTTTTTAAAGATTAATTAGCTAATTAATTTTTGGTTGTGCTGAGCCTTTGCTGCTGCCCACTGACTTTCTCTAGTTGTGGAGAGTGGGCACACTCTCTAGTTGTGGTATGCTCACTATGTCTTATCACAAGACCAGGTTCAATAAATATGGAAATGCCTGCTAACGCTGCACTGTATCCCATGCCCCATCCTCAAGTTTGACTCTAATAAAACCCAATGCTAACTTGCATGCAGTTTCTGCTTTGGTACTCATTTGGGTTTCATAAAGAGTCTCTTGATGAGGGTGAAAGAGGAAAGTGAAAAAGTTGGCTTACAATTCAAGATTCAAAAAACTAAGATCATGTCATCTGGTGCCATCACTTCATGGCAAATAAAAAGGGGAAAAGTGGAAGCAGTGACAGTTTTTATTTTCTTGGGCTTCGAAATTACTGTGAGCAATGACTGCAGCCATGAAAATAAAAGACACTTCCTCCCTGGAAGGAAAGCTAAGACAAACCTAGACAGTCTAGACAGATGAAATGGGGAGGAAGGAGGGAGGGAAGTTTAAGAAAGAGGGAATATATATATATTTATGGCTGATTCATGTTGATGTGTGGTAGAAACCATAACAATATTATAATTACCCTCCAATTAAATATAAAATAAAATTTAAAAGCAGACATATCACTTTGCCAACAAAGGTCGACATAGTTAAAGCTATGGTTTTTCCAGGAGTCATGTACAGATGTGACAGTTGGACCATAAAGAAGCCTGAGCACTGAAGAACTGATACTTGGAAACTGTGCTGGAGAAGATTCTTCAGAGTTCCTTGGACTGCAAGAGATCAAACAGTCAATCCTAAAGGAAATCAACCCTCAATACCGATTAGAAGGACTGGTGCTGAAGCTGAAGGTCTGATCCTCTGGCTAACTGATGTGAAGAGCCAACTCAGTGGAAAAGAACCTGATGTTGGGCAAGACTGAAGGCAAAAGAAGGGGGAAGCAGAGATGGTCAGACAGCATCACTGACTCAGTGGACATCAGTTCAGTTCAGTTCAGTCACTCAGTCGTGTCTGACTCGCTGTGACCCCATGGACTACAGCACTCCAGGCTTCCTTGTCCATCACCAACTCCCAGAGATTACTCAAATTCATGTCCATTGAGCGGTGATGCCATCCAATCATCTCATCCTATGCTGTTCCTTTATCCTCCTGCCTTCAATGTTTCCCAGCATCAGGGTCTTTTCAAATGAGTTAATTCTTCGCATCACGTGGCCAAAGTACTGGAGTTTCAGCTTCAGAATCAGTCTTTCCAATGAATGTTCAGGACTGATTTTCCTTAGAATTGACTGGTTTGATGTCCTTGCTGTCCAAAGGACTCTCAAGAGTCTTTTCCTACAATGCAATTCAAAAGCATCAATTCTTTGGTGCTCAGATTTCTTTATAGTCCAAATCTCATATCCATACATGACTACTAGAAAAACCATAGCTTCGACTAGACAGACCTTTGTTAGCAACTTAATGTCTCTGCTTTTTAATATGCTGTCTAAGTTGGTTACAGCTCTTTTGCAAGGAGCAAGCGTCTTTTAATTTCATTACTGCAATCACCATCTGCAGTGATTTTGGAGCCCAGAAAAATTAAGTCTGCCACTGCTTCCACTTTTTTCCATTTATTGCCATGAAGTGATGAGAGCAGATGCCATGATCTTAGTTTTCTGAATGTTGAGCTTTAAGTCAACTTTTTCACTCTCTTTCACTTTCATCAAGGGCTCTTTAGTTCTTCTTCGCTTTCTGCCATAAGGGTGGTGTCATCTGCATATCTGAGGTTATTGATACTTCTCTCAGCAGACTTGATTTCAGCTTGTGCTTCATCCAGCCTGGCATTTTCCATGATGTACTCTGCATATAAGCTAAATAAGCAGGATGACAATATACAGCTTTGACTCACTCCTTTCCTCACTTGGAACCAGTCTTGTTCCATGTCCAGTTCTAACTATGCTTCTAGACCTGCATACAGATTTCTCAGGAGATAGGTCAGATTGTCTGGTATTTCCATCCCTCTAAGAATTTTCCAAATTTTGTTGTGATCCACACAGTCAAAGGCTTTGGCATAGTCAAATAGATGTTTTTTTGGAACTCTCTTGCGTTTTCGATGATCCAGTGGATGTTGGCAATTTGATCTCTGGTTCCTCTGCCTTTTCTAAATCCAGCTTGAACATCTGGAAGTTCACAGGTCATGTATTGTTGAAACCTGACTTGGAGAATTTTGAGCATTACTTGCTAGCGTGTGAGATGAGTGCAGTTGTGCAGTAGTTTGAATCTTTGGCATTGCCTCTCTTTGGGATTGGAATGAAAACAGACTTTTTCCAGTCCTGTACCACTGCTGAGTTTTCCTAATTTGCTGACATATTGACTGCAGCACTTTCAGAGCATCATCTTTTAGGATTTGAAATAGCTCAACTGGAATTCCATCACTTCCTCTAGCTTTGTTTGTAGTGATGTTTCCTAAGGCCCAGTTGACTTTCCATTGCAGGATGTCTGGCTTGTGGGTGAGTGATCACATGATCGTGGTTATCTGGGTCATTAGACCTTTTTTGTATAGTTTTTCTATGTATTCTTGCCACCTCTTCTTAATATCTTCTATTTCTGTTAGGTCCACGCTGTTTCTGTCCTTTATTGTGCCCATCTTTACATGAAATGTTCCCTTGGTATCTCTAATTTTCTAGAAGAGATGCCTAGTCTTTCCCATTCTATTGTTTTCCTCTATTTCTTTGCATTGATCAGTACAAAAGGCTTTCTTATCTTTACTTGCTATTGTTTGGAACTCTGCATTGAAGTGGATGTATCTTTCCCTTTCTCCTTTGTCTTTAGCTTCTCTTCTTTTCTCAGCTATTTGTAAGGCCTCCTCAGAAAGCCATTTTCCCATTTTGCATTTCTTTTTCTTGGGGATGGGCTTGATCCCTGCCTCTTGTACAATGTCAGGAACCTCCATCCAGAGTTCATCTGGCACTCTATCAGATCTAATCCCTTGAATCTATTTCTCACTTTCACTGTATAATCATAAGGGATTTGATTTAGGTCACACCTGAATGGTCTAGTGGTTTTCCCTACTTTCTTCAATTTAAGTCTGAATTTCACAATAAGGAGTTCTTGATCTGAGCCAGTCACCACCTGGCCTTGTTTTTGCTGACTGTATAGAGCTTCTCTATCTTTGGCTGCAAAGAATGTATCAATTTAATTTTGATGCTGACCATCTGGTGATGTCTTGTGTTGCAGGAAGAGGGTGTTTGCTATGACCAGTACATCCTCTTGGCAAAACTCTGTTAGTCTTTGACCTTCTTCCTTTTGTACTACAAAGCCAAATTTGTATGTTACTCCAAGTGTTTCTTGACTTCCTACTTTTGCATTCCAGTCCCCTATAATGAAAAGGACATACTTTTGGGTGTTATTTCTAGAAGCTCTTGTAGGTCTTCATAGAACCATTCAACTTCAGCTTCTTCAGCATTACTGGTCGGGGCATAGACTTGGATTAGTGTGATATTGAATGGTTTGCCTTGAAAATGAACAGAGATCATTCTATCATTTTTGAGATTGCATCCTAGTACTGCATTTCAGACTCTTTTGGTGACTATGATTGCTATGCCATTTCTTCTAAGAACATGAATCTGAAAAATTTCTGGTAGACAGTGAAAGATAAGTGGACCTTGTCTGCAGTCCTTTGGGTTGCAAAGAGTCGGACACACTTTATCAATTGAACAACAAAACAACAAAAATATACAGATTATTTTGTTCTGAAAGTTATCTTTCCCAAACCTACAAAATATATATAAAAGATAACTTGGTTTATAAAACAAATCTCAGAATTTTCTTGAATAGCTTCAAAGACAGTACCACTTCCTTGTAATGATGACAATCAAATATTTTAGAACTGTCACTTTACAAATTTTTTATTGCATAAAACAATAAATTTTAAAATATTTTTTCAATGTAGAGAACAAACTGGACAAACATGCACAGTAGTTATACAGCAACAAAGTGGTTTTTGTTGGGGATTCTTAAAAGAATGGAATTTCATTTATAATCTCTAGAAAAAACATTTACTTCATATTTAATATGTTACTATCAACAAAAAGGAAAAAAAGAAGATAAATCAGTGGATATATAAAGGAGAAAAGCACAAGATGATTATTTTAAGTGCATGCAGTAATAGCAAAATATTTATGCTCAAATCGATGCCTGCACAAAAATTAACTATAATAGAATAAGTACTTACACTCACTAATGGAATCAAAGTGAATGGCTGTCATTTTTCTCACCAGATATTTTCTATTGAAATCCGAATTTTTTCAACTGAATTCAGATGAACACAAAGCATATATAAACTTGATATTCTTGAGGATTATCAAATCCCTAATGTGATCTGAAACAGTATTTTGAATAGTGACTTTAACTTAAGTGTCAGACTCAGATCGCTGATTTGGAAATCCCTTTGGCTAAACCTGAAGGTAGTAACTGACATAAGAAATGAGATATTTGAAAAGTACATTACAATTCTGCTGGCATGTATTCTCTTTAAAACCTCCTATATCCATAGTTCACAAGAAATGTCCCATTGCCTCATGAATATTTTAGACATGAGTAATACTTTCTGCTTAACTCTCTGTTTATTTTGGGATATAGGGCATGCAATTTCTGAAAACCAAATCTGGTGATATTTGAATGTAATTAAATTGTTTCTGGTTAGGCTTTAAGTAAAAATAAAAGTGCTAGTTAAGGAAATGATCTTAAAATATTTTCAGATATATACATATCATATTTAGTGTGAAAAATTTAGCTACTATAAGATCCAATAGAGTATTTATGACTTTCATATCACTTTCAGTATTAAATCAGAGATAGAATTCAATGAACAAAATACTCCATAATTTAAACATTCAAGAACCAAATTTATTATCACACTAATCAGAAAGGTATGTGAGATGCTGCATCCAAAACTAAGTAACATGCCTTTCATTGCTTGATGCTGCTGCTGCTGCTGCTAAGTCGCTTCAGTCGTGTCCAACTCTGTGCGACCCCATAGACAGCAGCCCCCCAGGCTCTCCCGTCCCTGGGATTTTCCAGGCAAGAACACTGGAGTGGATTGCCATTTCCCTCTCCAATCCACGAAAGTGAAGAGTGAAAGTGAAGTCGCTCAGTCGTGTCCGACTCTTCGCGACCCCCAGACTGCAGCCCACCAGGCTCTTCCATCCATGGGATTTTCCAGGCAAGAGTTCTGGAGTGGGGTGCCATTGCCTTCTCCTGCTTGATACTACACTGAATAAATGGATCCTCAATAAATTCTTGCCCCAATGAATCAACACACCAAATTAAATTAACTTTCAATCATGATTCAAGAATTGAATGGAATTGTTGCTTTGAGCATATGGCCAATGATAATTATTATGGATTTAAGAAAAAAGCATTAGAGTCCAGAGGTAAATGAAAACATTTTAATATCAAATAATATGATAACACATTTTTCAAATTGTGCCTTGCACGTGTGTGCTCACTCGTGTCCTACTCTTTGTCATCCCATGGACTGTAGCCCAGTAGCTCCTCTGTACATGGAATTTTCCAGGCAAGAACACTGAAGTGGGTTGCCTATTCCTTCTCCAGAGGATCTTCCGACCTAGGGACTGAACCCTCATCTACTATATCACCTGCACTGGCAGGCAGATTCTTTATCACTGTGCCACCTGGGAAGCCCCCCTCTTTTTTTTCTAAATTTTCAATTTTTTCATAAGCCCCCCATTTGTTTTTCACTAGATGTCAATCAATGAAATGTTGTGAACCACTCAGCGATTAATATCCTGAACACATAACACACATTGGTAGGCAATTTTGTAGGAATTAATTGACTAGTGTAATTATTTATTTATGTGTTTTACTTTGGATATAACTTTGAACCAGAAGCTGCTAGTTATGTAGAAAATGGAATATGAACCATGATGCATGGAACAAAGACCATAGCTATAAAGAAAACAATCACAAAAGAAATGACAATGAACCATTGTTTGATCAAAGAATATGAATTTGCCAGCCTTCTCATCCTTGTAAAGTTGGGAAGTATGTGCAGGGAAGATGGGAGGGATAACATGAGCAATGACACAGAGAAATTAAAAACATTATCTACTCAGTGTTATGAATGTATCCTGATATGGCAGGAAATAAGCACATGCTTGATGAAATGTCAGAAGCTAATTGCATATTTTAAGTGCCTATTATGAATTAGGCTATTATGGTCTTTCACATGATAAATCATTTAATTTAATCCTTATAAAACTTTATTCTGAAATAGGTAGGCATAAAAATCTTACACAAAGTAGAACAAAGAAAATCAAAGACTTTGATGACCTGATAACTTCTCAAGAATTATGTTCATCTGAAAAGAACACTTATTATTTCTACAATTCAATGTTATCTCCAAGGAGATGGGCCTGCAAATCTTAGGCCTGAGTACAAAATATCTTGCTTGCCAGGATAAGTAACTTTATCTTTGATTGTAAGAAGGGAAAAAATAAAAGGACAACATTATGATAGTTCTATGAACAAACTGCGTTTTAAAAGAGATATCTAGAAAACAAGTTGGGAGTTGAATTCAAAGTGAAAAAGTAGACATGTATTGAAAGAAATGAGATGACAGACAATAAAATTTGAATAACAGCAAAGGCAGTAATATTGGCAAGAGAGCTGTAGTTATAAATAATTAAGGGGGAAAGTACTTTTCCACTTGTTTTTTGAAGATGTAAAGAATAAAACTAAAATAAACATCAGATGTGTAGAGTATTCAACAAATAGTTAAAGAAAAACAAGGGAAAAGCTAGAGAGATTATTTCTTAAAATCTTGAGAAATTTCATGTGTGTTGAATGATTCGGGAGGCACTTGGGCATCAACTGTGGGTTTTTTAATTGACCTAGCTAGAAATATATTTTTATGCCTTGGGATTTATTTTATGGTTGAATCTGTATTAATTGAAACACATGTAAAGTGAGAAGGAAAATAAACCAAAGAAGAAAGGGTTGGCAAAGCTATTTAAGGGCCATGAAAGCAAGCTAAAAATGAAAATGTCAAGGGTTTGCCAGTAACGTGAACCTACCAGAACTCTCATATACTGCCAGAAGACATGTAAAATTGCTACTATGACCTTGAGAAATTGTTTAGGTATGGCTATTATCACTGAATATATGTGTTCTCTATAACCCAGTAATTCCTGTACTTAGCAGACAATATAGAGAAGAGCAGTTAAATATTTAACAAAAGTGTGTACAAGAATGCTCACAGCAATTCTAATAAAATAATCAAAGATTGGAAAATATTCAATACTTATCAACATTAAAAGGATAAATAAACAGAGATGCAAAAAACTATATAGCAGTGAGAATGAATGGCTTAATCTACATACAATAATATAGATCAACCTCCAAACATAATGTTGAGTGAGAGAAGTCAGACATAAATGATTAATGATTTTCTCAACATAAAATATAATAACAAGTAATACTATTTTGTGATGTTACAAGTTAATAATGATACTCTTGAGGGAGTGCTTAGTGACCAAGATGGAGCAGGAAGTGTACAACATGTTGCTAGTAGAGATTTGTTTATTGATAGGGTTGCTGGTTACACTAGGGTGTTCAGGTTGTGTAAATCTAGTGAATTGATTAAATGTGCAATTTCCAGCATGCTTGTTAGATATCGGCACAAAGGTTTAATTGATGAAACAGAGAGATGTGATGTCCAGTGACACGTAAAACTTTGAGCCCAGTTATTTTTGCTCAATTCTATGATTGATAATCAAAATTCTGTGATTAATAATCAGAGAACTATGAAGCTATTTAAAGAAAGCAAAAAGGAAAGATTATACACTGAAGTAGAAGATGGCATCATTACCTTTAGATAAATTCATACCTGTATTTTGGATGTCAATATTTGACACAATTTTGTTTAAATAAGAAGAGAAAAGTTGTCACATACTCTATGGTGCTATGTATCTGAGATATGTTATGTAGTAAGTGTAAACTTGAATTAGATTTCAGTCAAAGAAGTTTATGTCATCACATAACCCTTTACAAGGCTAAGCACATAAAAATGAAAAATTACAATACTTTCTTGAAGGTGATATATAATAAAATGCTTTCTTACTTTAGTCATTCTATTAAAAAGATACTTCAGCATGTCAAAATTATTTTTGTTATAAAAATGTTAGTAAGATAATACATCAGGCCCCAGTCAGTTCAGTTCAGTCACTCCGTCATGTCCAACTCTTTGCGACCTCATGAACCGCAGCACGCCAGGCCTCCCTGTCCATCACCAACTCCCAGAGTCCACCCAAACTCATGTCCATTGAGTTGGTGATGCCATCCAACCATCTCATCCTCTGTCATCCCCTTCTCCTCCTGCCCTCAATCTTTCCCAGCATCAGGGTCTTTTATTAGGCCCCAGTCATATTTGTTTAACTAAAATCATATATCTATGTAATTGATAATAACTGTGCTATTGATTGATTGTGTCAATATTTAAATATTTAATAACATAGAAAATGACAACAAGCAAAAGTATTTTGTCATACAAAAGGATGTTGCACAATCTAGATAGAGCATTTAGTCTTGGTGTACACTTTTGAAAACCCCTACTCTTGACTAGCTCAACAATTCATTAGAAAGTTTTTTCCAAACATGTGCTGCTGTAAAGTATCTGAAGAAATTAGTGCAGAGATCAAAAGGAAAAAAATATAGAAATAAGCAGAAGTAATCTGTAATCTATAATCTGTAAACATGAGTTCTTTCCTGTACCTCACTGTTTCTAAGTACAACCAACAGAGAGAGGATAATATGGATGACTTAATTTTAATGAACCATAAAAATTATCGATGATGCATCCACCTTTCCCCAAAACCAAATATCCAAAGCCAAGAGGTGTCTTCCACTTGACTCTTAGAAGAATTATAAAGGAGATCTTTTTCTTCAGTAAAAATTTTTTCTTCTTAAGCTGACATGGCTCTATCTTATTGATACCCTGATTTCTGCTAGTCTAACTTAAAACATTTTATCTGTTTCCATTTTTGCTATTTTTTTCAAATCTATAAAGAAAAGGAGAAAAATGAGGAAAAATAATCAAGTGATGTTTTATAGTTCAGTATCATGTGCCTTCAAGTCAGTATCTGTATCTCCTATATTTTCAAATTCTATTTTTACATAGAATTGTTCAAAATTTAAAAAAAAGTGATTGATGCATAGTTGATTTACAATGTTGTTTTAGCTTCAGGTGTATAGCAAAGTTTTATATATATGAATACATATGTATATTTTATTTTTCAGATTCTTTTTCCATACGTGCTGGTGCTCAGTCACCGAGTCATGTCCAACTCTTTGCAACCCCATGGACCGCAGCCCACCAGACTCCCTTGTCCATGGGAATTTCCAAGCAAGAATACTGGAGTGGGTTGCCATTCCCTCCTCCAGGGAACTTTCTGACTCCGGGATCAAACCCAGACCTTGGCAGGCAGATTCTTTACCAGTGCGCTACCATATAAGTTACTATAAAAATATTCAGTATATATCTGTGTCATACAGTAGGTCCTTGTTGGTTATCTATTTTAAATATAGTAGTGTGTATATGTTTAGCCCAAACTCCTACTAATTTATCCCTCCCCACCTTTCCCCTTTATAAACCTTGTTTGTTTCCTAGTCTGTGGGACTGTTTCTGTTTTATTTATAAGTTCATTTACACTATTTTTTAGATTCCACATAAAGGTATATTATATGATATTTGTATTTATCTGGTTTATTTTTATGATGCTCTCTAAGGAGTCCCTACATGTTGCTGCAAATGGCTATATTTCATTCTTATATAAAATCAGACATAATAATTCATTTAATAAGAGGACTATATTCTAAAACTACTGATTGTGAATGATCTCAGGTAGAATTAAAAATTCTAAGCCTATCATGTCTTAGATACTGTTAATCTTGTAAAACTAGGTAAAAGAGAGAGCGTAATAAAGTGGTCTGCAATTTAAAAAATGTAAACTTTGAAACAACTCCATTTTACTAACATGGTGTTGCCACACCATATATTCACTTTGTAAGGAAGAGCATTCTTTCAAATATAAGTCTTGAAAGTCAAGGAACAACTCTATGAGAATGTCTTTTTATTTATATTAGTTTGTATGCATGAAGGTAAAAGATATTTCCTAAATGTGGACTTAATTTTTTAACTTGATTTAGTTTTAACAACTATCAGGAATTAAGATTCAATCTGAACTGGCTCATACAGGATTTCTGAAGACAGCCTGCTATAGATGGCCAATAATTTTCAGAGTCACGAAAAAAAGAAGAAAAAAAAAAGAACCAAAGGTGTGAAATTTATGTAACCCAAGTTATCCAATAGTTTCTAAAGAAATTATATATATATATATATGTATGTATGTATATATATAGCTTTTTCTATCCCTATACTAGAAACCATACTCATACAACTAAAGCTTTACAACTTTCTAATCTATCTGGATATTTCAAAAGAGAATCCAATCTTATATCAACATATATGTTGGAAGATGTTTGCTGATTTCCACGAAAATTTTTATATATTGGCTTAGATTCAATGACACTATCAAATAATTGATAGCAATTGATATTGTTATATTTAGTGGTAAGATCATGAGTATGCTATGATAAATACATTAGTTATATTTTTTTTGATACATCTGTTAGAATTTTACATTTTCCATAGAGCTGCTATACATCATTGTTAAAATTTATATATAGATAATTCATACTTGTTACTCTAAATTGCATCAATCTAAAATATTATTTATGTCTATTTCCAGAATGTCAAAAATATAAGCAAATTTTGTACAGCAATTTCATGACTGTCATACTTTTATTCATTATTATGCTGATATTTATGAATATTTTAGGCAACAATCACATCTTCTGAAAATAAAATTTAAAATAGACACATAAAATATATTTAATACAATAATTTCATTTAATAATTTATATTATTTATAACTTAAAAATGGTTACTTATGATTTATAAATTTATAAATTCAAATATTTACATTATATTCTTACAATACAAACATAAATTGTAAATAGCTATAATAAAACTATACATTATACATAAATGTAAAATCATATAAAATAATTTTGAAAAACAAGATATTTATTTTTTTTTTCTTTTTCATGGGGCAGTTTGGTGATTTTATTTTTCTAGAAACTTTTTCTACCTCATGTGATCTTCCAAATTTATCAGATATACTATTTATCATGATATATTCTTATTTTTTGTTGCCTGAAGCATCTATAGACCTGTTCCATTTTTAATAATCACGAGTATTATATGTTTCTTGTCTATGTATTTTTGATCTTGCTACATAATTTTTTGTTAGTATGCCTTCAGATCACTGATTTTTCAATTCATACTTTCAACTGATACTTTCTTACATTATTCAAATTTCTCAATCCAGTGAATATCTCTACCCATTTTCTGTATCAAATTTCTCTATCCAGTCAGTTTTTCATTTTAACATGTCTACTGTTCAGCTTCCACTCATTATAATCATGTTTTTCCTTAAAGGATTGATCTTGTTTTACAGCAATTGTTTGCTATTCTAACATGCTTTTCATTTTTGGACGTGAGTTTTTTTTCCCTAATATTTCATCTGTTTCTTGTTTGAATGTCTAGCTATCTTTTAAACTGGAAATTCAACTATTTGCAATTTGTAGGATTAAATAACCATATTTAGTTTTCTTAATTCCAAGATTATTATTATTGTTCGTGAAAGTTAATTTGTTTACAAGCAAAACTTGAATTTTTGCTGCTTCTTAAGTTTTGGATCATGATGGTGTGATCACTCACCTAGAGTCAGACATCCTGGAATGGGAAGTCAAGTGGGCCTTAAGAAACATTACTACAAACAAAGCTAGTGGAGGTGATGGAATTCCAGTTGATTTATTTCAAATCCTAAAAGATGATGTTGTGAAAGTGCTGTACTCAATATGCCACCAAATTTGGAAAACTCAGCAGTGGCCACAGCACTGGAAAAGGTCTCTTTTCATTCAATCCCAAAGAAAGGCAATCCAAAAGAACACTCAAACTACTGTACAATTGCATTCATCTCACACTCTAGCAAGTAATGCTCAAAATTTTCCAAGTCAGGCTTCAACAATACATGACCCGTGAACTTCCAGATGTTCAAGCTGGTTTTAGAAAAGGCAGAGGAACCAGATATCAAATTGCCAACATCTGCTGGATCTTCAAAAAAGCAAGAGAGTTCCAGAAAAACATCTATTTCTGCTTTATTGACTATGCCAAAGCCTTTAACTGTGTGGATCAAAATAAACTGTGGAAAATTCTGAAAAAGATGGGAATACCAGACCACCTGACCTGCCTCTTGAGAAACCTGTATGCAGGTCAGGAAGCAACAATTAGAACTGGACATGGAACAACAGACTGGTTCCAAATAGGAAAAGGAGTAAGTCAAGGCTGTATGTTGTCACCCTGCTTATTTAACTTCTATGCAGAGTACATCATGAGAAACGCTGGGCTGGATGAAGCATAAGCTGGAATCAAGATTGCCGGGAGAAATATCAATAACCTCAGATATGCATATTACACCACCCTTATGGCAGAAAGTGAAGAAGAACTAAAGAGCCTCTTGATGAAAGTGGAAGAGGAGAGTGAAAATGTTGGCTTAAGGCTCAACATTCAGAAAACTAAGATCATGGCATCTGGTCCCATTACTTCATGGCAAATAGATGGGGAAACAGTGGCTGACTTAATTTTTCTGGGCTCCAAAATCACTGCAGATGGTGATTGAAGCCATGAAATTAAAAGACACTTACTCCTTTGAAGAAAAGTTATGACCAACCTAAATAGCATATAAAAAGCAGAGACATTACTTTGCCAACAAAGGTCCTTCTAGTCATAGTTATGGTTTCAACCTGGGAATCCACAAAGCTGTTTGGAGTATGGGAAAAAGCCAGGAGGGCAAAAGCAGCATTCATAAGTATTTTCCCCATTTCTAAACTTATTATATGTTTTATGTAAAAACTGACTTGGGAGTTTTCCACTGTTTCCCCCACACCGCCCCCCCACCCCGGCCAGGTTGTTAATGAGTTCAATCATCTGCCTTGCCAATAAAGATGTCTACTCTATAGGGTAAAATGAGGATTACAGGCTAATTGCACAATCCATATTCCATTAGAAAATATTCGTATTAGAAATACTGACTGTGATCCTAAGGTGGTTCTTCTTATACTTCTTTTACTTCTTTATAAGTCACATCCTTATAATTATTTCTAAATGCAATAATATTTAGTTGAATCCACTATCAACATGAACTGAACAAATGCTTGATATCCCATAAAGCATTGCTTTTGGTGAAAAAAAAGGTTGTAAAAGACTTTTTGTCTATAGGTAAATGGAACTGGTCAGAGTACTTGCTTGAGTTCTTTTAGAAGAAAAAAGTATCATTGTATTTTTTTTTTCTTTTAAATTTATTTATTTATTTTACTTACAATATTGTATTGGTTTTGCCATACATTGACTTGAATCCTCCATGGGTGTACATGTATTCCCCATCCTGAACCCCCCTCCCACCTCCCTCCCCATCCCATCCCTCTGGGTCATCCCAGTGCGCCAGCCCTGAGCACACTGTCTCATGCATCGAACCTAGATTGGCGATTCATTTCACATATGATAACTTAAACATGTTTCAATGCCATTTCCCCATATCATTGGATTTTAAGTCTGTCATTATTCAAATGAATTGAGCCATTATAAACACCCTTATGAGTGTTGGGGGATTCCCTGGTGGCTCATATGATAAAGAATCTACCTTCAATGCAGGAAACCCGGGTTTGATCCCTGGGTCAGGAATATCCCCTTGAAAAGGCCATGGCAACCCACTCCAGTATTCTTGCCTGGAGAATTCCATCGACAGAGGAGCCTGGTGGGCTACATAGTCCATGGGGTCACAAAGAGTTGAACATGACTGAGTAACTAACAATTTTACTTTCTTTATAAGTGATAAAAGAACTCATAGAAAAAGAAGATCCTTATTATATACTCATGCGAGAAAGTTAGCATTTCCTTAGAAGCATATTTTTGTCATGATCCATTACTTACAATATTGTTAGGAATGTTAAAAAGATTTGTCATGGTAAATCCACATGGTTAGAATTATGGTATGTGGAAATAGCATATTCCAGAAACTATGTTAGAAAAATAAATCTTTTTAGATTTACAACACCATATTAACAGGACATAAAACAAGGAGGCAAGTCACACTAAAATACAAATTATTTAAATATCCAACTCCAGACAATAAAGAAAAGTTAATTTATTAAGTTCCACACAAAATTAATAGGGAAATGTAAATGTACTCTGTTAAAATAACTAATTTTTCTTTTCCAAAAATAAAAAAGCCTATACAAATAATAAATGCATCTAACTTAATAAGTGCATTATAAAATTATTACCTATGTAGCAATACTTAAATCAATTATTTTATACATAGATGAAATGCTGGAAAATAAATTCATAATTGGTTATCAGAAAATATGACTGCTTTATTAAATAGAAAATTCTTTGTTTCAATGGGCCACCTTATATATTATTCAATCATGCAAGTTTCAACCTCTGCCTAAGTGTAGCCTGAAAAATACCTCGAAATCGAGTAAATCTCAGTTTCTTTATTTAGATAATCCGACATAGTTATTTGGCAAATTATTCAAACCAAATTCTAACCAAGAACTAGTCAGAACTTTGTAACAAATTTTATTTCTTCTACCAGCGGGAAGAAGACTGAGGGCAGACGGACTGATGCTTTCAAACTGTGGTGCTGGAGAACACTCTTGAGAGTCCCTTGGACATCAGGGAGATCAAACCAGTCAATTCTAAAGGAAATCAACCCTGAATATTCCCTGGAAAGACTGATGCTGAAACTGAAGCTCCAGTACTTTGATTCAAAGAGCTAACTCATTAGAAAAGACCCTGATACTGGGAAAGATGGAGGGCAAGAGGAGAAGGGGGCGACAGAGGATGAGATGGCTGGATGGCATCACAAACTCTATGGACATGAGTCTGAGCAATCTCAAGGAGATAGTGAAGCACAGGGAAGCCTGGTGTGCTGCAGTTCATAGGGTGGCAAAGAATCAGACACTACTTTGCACCTGAACAACAAAAACAACCAGTGGGATATGTCTGTCATCTATGGCGGGGTTTGTTAGAATACTAACACTTACTCCATATTACTGCAAAGGATTTGTTTTTTGTTTTTTTTTTTTGAGAATGTAGTGTTTACTCAAATTCAGTTCAGGATGCAGGGGTGAGGATCTGTAATAAACTGCACATGTTCTTAATTCATCATCCTGAAGGTGACTCTGCTGTGCTTAGTTGCTTGGTCATGTCCAGCTCTTTGTGACCGCATGGACTGTAGCCCACCAGGCTCCTCTGTCCGTGGGGATTCTCCAGGCAAGAATACTGGAGAGGGTTACTATACCCTCCTCCAGGGGAATCTTCCCACCCCAGGAGTCGAATCCATGTCTCCCACATTTCAGGCAGATTCTTACTGCCTGAGTCAACAGGGAAGCCCTAAAGGTTACTAGAGAACTTAAATTATAACTGAAACCAACTTTGTGCAGAGACAATGTAGATAAAAAGACAAAGAGGCACATTTTTATATACGAAGGGGAAATTTCTCAAATATTAATATAAATGTATATTATTTTTATTATCTTGTGTTCTATTTATTTCCCCTATTCAAATACACGCCATCCTAAGAGTGAAGATTTGAAGAAAACTTCTTAACTGCTCTTTCCATCTCATTGAGAGTTTACATTGTATCTGCCTATTATGATGAGATCTAAATAAACAAATAAGGCATTAGATACCCATCAAACAGGTCTATGGAGCATTTCTAGGGAAGTCATGGACTTACAATGGGAACTACAGAAAATCAATAAGTAGATTAACCAAGTGTGGAGAAACTGCAATGGAAACACTGTCCAAGGTTTCGAGATGCTTCTAGTGGTTTAAATTATCCCAAAGGATACTGGATAACTGATAAGGGAATAAAATTCTTCTAATACCACTAATAAACGTAAGAGTTCTTTATATAGGTAGATTTTGGGTTCATAGGGAGAAGGGAAAGCATGATTTCTAGCCCCTGAAAATCTGTAGTTACATAATGAATGAAGAGTAGGCCCCACTAGCCACAACTTGAGAAATTTGCACAAAGCAACAAAGACCTGGTACAACCAGAAGTAAAATAAATAAATAAGTAAAATTATCTTAAAAAAACTTTAAAAAAGGTTTATTTAAAAAAAATATCTATTGATGGACTAGAAAAAGTTCAAATGTCATGTAAATAAATATTTGTTGATTACCTCCCCCTGTTAAATCTTTTGTAAATGGTACTCTCCTCAGTAAATGTCACTTATATGCACATTGTGCCAATAAAATTTTGTTTTGATTTTTGACCTTGATCTTTATCCTTCTTTCATACTCATTTAGGTACATAAAGAAATCTTCTGGGTTATATCTTCTTAATGTATCCAAAATGATCTCACCTGGACTATGATAACAGTATCCAAAATGATTGTCATCATTCTCTATCACAGTATGTTTCTACATATTATTGGCAGTATTAGACTTATATTTCTATGACCATAAATCAAAACACATGATTACCATACAAAATTTTAATCACATGAAAACAAAATCCAAATTCTTGCTCTCATTAAAAATAACAACACTAAAACTATAAATCTACATATGTTAATTTGACCAAGTCTACTCCACTAAATCATTTCCAACTGTACTTATTACTCTCAACTCACTACTTTAGAGGTCTTATATCTTTGCTTCTCATTATTAATAACAAATTAATTACCATAGTAGTAAGTTTGTTTTTTTGTTCTTTATGCTAGAAGTAAGCTGCTCCCTAACTCGTTTTCAACTTAATTCAGTGTCTGCTCAAATGCAACTGCCTCCCTGGATTACTCTCATAAAAATAGGCACATCATCAATTATTATTTATATTTTTATTCTGTCATATTAGTCTTTGAAATTATATTTTTTTGATTAGTTTATTGACTAGCTCTGCCAACTAGAATGTTAGCTCCACTTAACATTTCTATCTGCTATATTTCAAAAAACTGTGCTTGAGAGCTAGAAGATTTTTTTTAAATGAATGAATGAGTGAATGCAGAGTTGAGGGTACTCTCTGGAGAGTTTATGATTAGTTTTATTTATCAAAAAGCTTATAGCTAACTATTTAGAGAACAAGAATATATTAGCATATTAATTACTTAAAAGAAAGCTTGAGTTGAAATAAATGACAATTTAATGATCAAAATTTAGAAAGAAAAAAGTTCACTTTTAAATGTGTTACTAGGTCTTCAAAATTTTTTCTCTCAGTTGGCAATTTTAGGACAACTATAATGCTTAATATATATAAGCAAGTTTTTGTTATTTTACAAAGAGCTCTTTTAATACAGTCTAAAAGAGTGGAGTGACCCAAAATCTACCCATCCCATCAGTTTACCAAAACTGTATTTCTGGTATTAGCAAATTCTGATTTGCTCTTGGTCCTGTATACAGACAGAAAAGAAAAAAAAAAAGCTGTTTGCCTTGTAATGGGATAATGCATAATATTTTGTGCTTTGTAAAACTGGGATATATAGTAAAAGGAAGTTTTATTAAAAGTATTATGAAATACATAGACCAGGAGTTTAGACTTTCAGAAAGCTGAGAAAAAATATGAAAAAAAATATAATTAGAAATATCCAGAGGAAAAAGATATATTACAGGAAACTTATGATAGAATCAGTGCATTTTCTGTAATTAAGATAATTTTCTCATAATTTCCCATAGAAATTCATTTTGAATGATGCTCATGATGCATTGTTTGTTGAAAGAGTCAGGCAACAGAACAGCGTGTACATTTTTATTTTAACCTTGTTACATTAAACATGGCGCACTGTCCTTGTCAACCTATTAATTACTCTGTTTAAATTGATTTATTTCATTAGTTTGCAACTGTGTCTTAGAAACATGTGCTGACAACTTTTCATTCAATTTATCAGTTCCTTCTTGCAAAAGATCAATTACCTTATTATATTTTCTATACCATTACCTGGGGTTGAAGTAAGTCTCATAAAATAATTACTTAGGTTGTCCTTCCAATATTTTAAAGTCTGAGTTTATTAACCTTTCTTAAGCCAAGAGAGAATTTACAAGACATTCAGAGATTTATTGACAACTATGAGTTTAAATGTCTTTAGTAAGCCTTTTGTATCTCATCAACTCTCTCATTATACATATTTTTAGCATGCGTTACTATTTCATCTGAAGCATAGAAAATTAAATAGATTTTAACATACCTAACATAAATATAAAAGCTTTGTTAAAGAAAGATGGGATAGCTCTATAAACATAGTCTGGAAGCAGAGTACAAATTAGTCCGTAATGTTCAGCATGCTCTAATAACAGTAAATGTGCTGAGAAGTTATTCTGATGACAAGGATGTTCTCTTCCTTCTCTCTTTGCAAGATTCCTATTTACACTATTTGTGGGCTTCCCTGGCAGCTTACTGGTAAAGATTTACCTGCCAATGCAGGAGATCCAGGTTCAATCCCTGAGTCAGGAAAATGCCCTGGAGAAGGAAATGGCATCCCACTCCAGTATTCTTGCCTGGGAAATCCCATGGACAGAGGAGCCTGATAGGCTATTCCCCATGGGGTCTCAAACAGTGGGACACAACTTAGCACCTGAGCATGCATGCATGCACAACAAGAATAACACAAGTAGAAGATATATTTCATTGACTGAAAAAAATTATATTAGAGTAAATAAGACACATCTAAAACCTGTTATGGAATAAAATTTTACTAAAGGACAAAATTAAAGCTTTATATAAAATGAGATAGTTTGGTTTTGGAAAAGAAATCCATAGCCAACAGAATGTCATTACTTTTGTTATAGCACAGTTTTATACAATTTTTTTGAATGTTAGTTTTAATTATCTAGTGTAAAATATTTATTATCTTTGATCAACCAATTCTACTTCTAAGGATTCTTGGTACATATGGCTGTAATGTGAAAAAAGTATTTGTGTGAAAATAATTTCTCCAAATCTTTTATTATAATAGTAACAATTTGAAGACTTCTTGAACAGTCAAGAAGAGAAGACTAGTTATGTAAATATATATAAACCATTGCCTCTGTTAATAAATAATATGATTAGATAATCTTTAAATGATTATTTATGCATATATAAATACAAATATACACATTTATACAAACACATTATTATTATCTCAGCTATGAAAATACATGAAAAAGGGTATTATGTAAATACATGCAGTGATATCTGGAATAAAGCTCATCAAAACGTCAAACATGATTATCTCTGAAGGTTGAATTTCACAGAATGATTGTATTCTTCCATATATTTTACTGTATGATTTAAATATTGAATAGTACACATCTATCATTCTAAAAATATCATCTTAATTAAAGGTGAAACAACATAAAGCTAAGAAAGTACTTTTGTTTATATAATTATTGTTTTTCAGTACAGAATTAATTATCAGAACAATACAGTGCCATATGGTTTTAACACTAATAGTTAAAATAAATGGTGCAATGATTTTGAACTTATTCATTAACGTTAAAAGTTTTTCTCTCCTGAAATAATAATATATTAGAAGCTATTTAGTGATTTACTGCTATTTTATAGAATGTATACTTCTTTAAAAGATACACATAAATCATATAGCTGTATGGGGAACTGCCTCCAAACACAGGGATAACATAAAAACTATTGTGAAAATGCCTGGAAGAGTTGGACGTTAACACTTTTTAAAATAGAGGTATAGTTGATTGACAATATCATGTTAGTTTCTAGGATACAGCAAAGTCATTAGTTATTTGTGTATAAAATCTTTTTCATATTCTTTTCTGTTATGTTTTGTTATGGAATGCTGAATATACTTCCCTGCGCTACACAGTAGGACCTTGTTGTTTTACCTATTTTATACAGTTTGTATCTGCTCATCCCAAACTCTTTAAAAATCTCTCCACCACTCCTTTTCCCCTTTTGATAATCATAAGTTTGTTTTCTATGTCTATGGCTCTGTTTCTGTTTTGTAAGTTCACTTGTATCCTGTTTTACTTTCCACACGTAAGTGATACCATATGATATTTGCCTATATAAATGTATTTACTTTTAACAAATAGTCTTGATTTGGAAATGAGCATTATTAGACATATTTAATTTTTGAAAAAAACAGAAATACCTGTTTAATATAATGCAGTGTAGTAAGATGAAATAATATTTTTCTATGATTTCTGTGCATGTTCTTTCCTATAATTATAAACGAAGTTTGTAATTTTTATTTTAATGAAGGACTAATCACACTGATAAGAGAAACAGAAGACTTCAGTTACTCCTCTGATTTTCATGTTTGTTTGTTTGTTTTAGTTCTAGTTAAATCTGTTTCCTATACTTTTTCCTTCTCATTAATATATAAAATTTTAATCTCTTAATTCGTCAAATATTCACTGATTCATACATTCAGTAAATGTGTATTTTGTACCATTCATATGCCCAACACTAAACTAGGCACAGTGGCCTTTAAAAAAGAAAACATAAAAGAACTGAAAATTCTTAGTGAAGTGAAAGTCTGGCAGTCATGTCCGAATCTTTGTGACACCATGGACTGTACAGTCCATGGAAATCTCCAGGCCAGAATACTGGAGTGGGTTGTCATGCCCTCCTCCAAGTGATCTTCCTAACCCAGGGATAGAACTCAGGCCTCCTGCATTGCAGGCAGATTCTCTGATGTCTGAGTCACCAGGGAATCCCAAGAATGAATACTGGAGTGGGTGAAAGTGAAAGTCGCTCACTTGTGTCAGACTTTTCGCAACCCCATGGACTATATAGTCCATGGAATTCTCCAGGCCTGAATACTGGAGTGGATAGCCTTTCCCTTCTCCAGGGGATGTTCCCAACCCAGGGATCAAACACAGGTCTCTTGCACTGCAGGAGGATTCTTTACCAGCTGAGCCACAAGGGAAGCCCAAGAATACTGGAGTGGGTAGCCTTTCCCTTCTCCAGGGGATCTTCCTGACCCAGGAATCTAACCAGGGTCTCCTGTACTGCAGGCAGATTCTTTACCAACTGAGCTATCAGGGAAGCCTACTTGAGTGGGGAGCCTATTCTTTCTCCATGGGATATTCCTTACCCAAGAATCGAACCAGGGTCTCCTGCGTTGCAGGTGGATTTTTTACCAGATGAGCTACCAGGGAAGCCCTAATAAAATCTAATAGGTAAACTTATACCATAAATGCAAAGTATTATTATAGTGAAAAGCTCATGATGGGGAGTTACAAAACTATCTTGCCATGGTGCATGCTAAGTCACTTCAGTCACATCCAACTCTTTGTGACCCAGACCCTATGGACTGTAGCCCACCAGGCTCCTCTGTCCATGAGATACTCCAGGCAAGAGTAATGGAGTGGGTTGCCATGTCCTCCTCCAGGGGATCTTCCTGATTCAGGTATCAAACCCATCTGTCTTACCTCTCCTGCATTGGCAGGCAGGTTCTTTAGCACTAGCACCACTTGGAAAGCCCTCTAGCCATGGTAGGAAATATAAATCTTCCTACAGAAAATATCTATATATTGGTACAATCATTTAAATTTTCAGTATTTTCACTGAATCACAGTAACTATATGGTGTAGCTATTATACAAATTAAGGTAGAATATTTATGACTTGGGTTCCCCTGGTAACTCAGCCGGTAAAAGAATCCACTTGCAATGCAGAAGACTCCGCTTCAGTTCCTGGGTTGGGAGGATCCCCTGGAGAAGGGATAGATTACCCACTCCATTATTCTTGGGCTTTCCTTAGCAACTAATCAACTTAATAGCTAGTTGATTATTCACACAGTAAAGAATCCAGTTGCAATGTGGGAGACCTGGGTTCAATTCCTGGGTTGGGAAAATTCTCTGAAGAAGGAGATGGCAACCCACTCCAGTATTCTTTCCTGGAAAATCCCCATGAACAGAGGAGCCTGGCGGGCTACAGTCCATTGGGGTCGCGAAGAGTCGGACACGACTAAGCAGAGCACAGCGCATTTGTGACTTTGGTGTTTTGGAAGGTAACTTATTCTGAGTTACAAACAGAAGCTTAGTGAAAAGTTTTGTTTCTTTAAAGCTGTAGCTCTTTAAACCGGTGACAGAGATTTGAAAACCGCCCTCTGGTGACGTCTGAGGACTTCCTCTGCACCATCTGTGCTTTTGAAATGTCAGCACTATAAGTATCTGATACTGAGAACAAGCTGCAAGGAGCTCACAGAAATAGGACTACTAACTTTTATCAGATTCAGCCCACTACTTGCCATAGATGGCAACAGAAACAATCTGATGTCCTTTACTTGATGAAAATGGTCTTCACCAGAAACTGTTAAAAATGTAGGAATTCCTAGCAATTTACTGACACAATATTTTAAGATCTTGGATAAAAATTAAATTTTATGTGATAAAATATTATTAGTACTTTGTTTGGCTGAGAAACTATAAAGAACTTAATAAATCTGTATATATACAATGCCCATTAACCTTTGAAATGGTTGTTATTGATCAAAGAAAGGATGGTGATTTGCCTGTATTTGAATCATACAGTATTTACAAATGGCTTAATCAACAAAATGACATAATTAGGTTCTGTATATTACTTAATAGCTAGTTGATAAGAAAAAAATCCACAAATAGGCAATCAATCATCTCATCTCAAAATTAATTATAACTGCAATAAAAACTGAAAAAAATACATTTGCATCTACCACGTTGTTGGATTTTTTTAAATGACAGTTATTCATAGAAATATCTTTAAATGGATTCTAAAATCTATCTTACAAATATCTTGAACTGAATTAATATAAGATAAAGTATGAAGATCAGTATGGTGGTATTTTATAATGAACTATGCAGAAGCAATTCAATTTTCAATTTAAAATGTTATGGATTTTTAAAACTATACCTTTTTTTCCAGAGTGAAAAATCTTTTCATAGAATATGGACACTGTTTTTCATTACAAGCATTAATATATCAGAAAGGAGAAGTTACATTTTTGTTTTTGTGTTCAGTTAACATGATTTCAATTATCAACTGGAAGAGTAGCTGTATAATGTAACAATGGGTGCATAATCAAACCATTAGATGCAAACACGTTAGAGTAAAAAGAACAGCAGCACTTTCTGAAATAATATATCGCATGTTACTTTTCCTTTTTTTCCCTTTCAAAACTGTCTCTTTCACAACTAATATGCCTTTTTTGGTGCATCACTCCATTTAAGAATTTGTTGGTATATTTTCAAACAGCTTTTTCTATCTATATAGCTTTGGGATATGATTTAAAGTTGTATAGTTCATATGAGCTGGACCATAAGGAAGGCTGAGTGCAAAATAATTGATGCTTTCAAACCCTGCTGCTGGAGAAGACTCTTGAGAGTCTCTTGGACAGCAAGGAGATCAAACCAGTCAATCCTAGAGGAAATCAGTCCAGACTGGAAGGATTGATGCTGAAGCTGAAGCTCCAATACTCTGCTCACTTGATGTGAAGAGACAACTCATTGGAAAACATCCTGATGCTGGGAAAGATTGAAGGCAAAAGGAAAAGGGGGCTGCAGGTGATATGGTTAGCTTTCATCGCTGACTCAATGGACATGAATTTAAGCAAACTCTGAGAGAGAGTGGAGGCCAGAGAAGCCTGGTGTGCTGTAGTCCATGGGGTTGCAGATTCAGACATGACTTAGCAACTAAACAACAACAACAAGTGCATACAAATCCCCAGCTGATAAGAATGTTCTTTACTTGTTTCTACTCATGTGGACAATAATTATTTATTTTAAAATTAGGAAAAATAGATAAAGTGTATAAGTAAAAATCTTTGCACTATGAAAACAAATCTAAAGCAAGGAAGAAGGGAAATCCAATATTGGCAATACCAAAAATGTAATATTATATTTATATTAACAAAATTTATTTTAGTTAAATGATCAACTTTTGATGTAGCCAACAATTATTTCTCTAATTATATAGAAATGAAATTTCAATAAAATTGGGAAATAAGTACGTCAAGGCTCTATATTGTCACCCTGCTTATTTAACTTATATGCAGAGTACATCATGTGAAATGCTGGGCTGGATGAATCACAAGCTGGAATCAAGTTGCCAGGAGAAATATCAACAACCTCAGACGTATAGATGATACCATCCTAATGTCAGAAAGTGAAGAGAAACTAATGAAAGTGAAAGAGGAGAGTGAAAACGCTGGATTAAACTCAATATTCAAAAAACTAAAATCACGGCATCTGGTCCCATCACTTCATGGCAAACAGATGGGGAAAAAATGGAAACAGATTTTATTTTCTTGGGCTCCAAAACCACTGCAGACAGTGACTACAGCCACAAAATTAAAAGACCCTTGTGCCTTGGATGGAAAGCTATGACAAACCCAGACAACATATTTAAAAAATCAGAGATATCACTTTGCCAACAAAGGTCCATATAGTCAAAGCTACAGTTTTTCCAATAGTCACATATGGATGTGAGAGTTAGACCATAAAGAAGGACGAGCACTGAAGAATTGATGTTTCTGAACTGTGATGCTGGAGAAGACTGAGTCTGTTGGACAACAAGGAGATCAAACCAGTCCATCCTAAAGGAAATCAGCCCTGAATATTCACGGAAAGGACTAACACTGAAGCTGAAGCTCCAATACTTTGGCCACCTGATGTGAAGAGCAGACTCCCTGGAAAAGATTCTGATGCTGGGAAAGACTGAGGGCAGGAAAAGAAGGGCCAATAGAGGATGATATGGTTGGATGATATCTCTGACTCAATGGATATGAGTTTGAGAAAACTCTGGGAGATAGTAAAAGACAGCAAAGCCTGGCATGCTGCAGTCCATGGTGTCACAGAGCTGGATGCAACTTAGCGACTGAATGATAACAACATTATTTCCTAGAGGACATGCCACTGATTCATTGCAGGTAACTGCTATAAGCACAGTTATAAAATGTGCAGTAACTGTGACTTTAATCCATATTCTTTATTAGTCAATATATGAACAGTTTGAATTTTTATAGTCCTAATATTTTGATGCAGAGTTTGACCCCTATGAATTGTTAGATTCAATCATAAAATCACATAAAATTAAGTATGTACAGAATTACTTACTGAGGTCAGAATGATCATAATTCAAAATCTGAAAGAAATTAAATTTTATATTGACTATCTCCTAACTCTGTTTTTTTATTTTTAATGCAGGAAGAGATATTTCTTATAATACCTTCAAAGAATGGTATCAACTTTTTTTTTCAAAAGTATGCTCTGAATATATATTTCTTGTAGCGCTCATACTGAAGTAATATAAGCCATCACTTTTCAGATACATCTCATTTCTTCCTCCTCCTGGTTAGGTGACACTAAGCTAGTTAAAATTTTTGTATTATAGTTACTGGCTCATTTTTTTTTTTGCAGACTATCATACAACAATGCAAAGAGAAACATATCAACTTTTACCACTTGAGGTAATAGTACCTCAATGAAAAAGACAAGTATATAGTATGACAGTGATGACAACAGTTTGCAATAAAAATGTAACTGACATTTATCAATAAATGTAAAGACAATGAATTTTAATTATAAAAATACTTCCAAGTAGGCATGGAAAACCTTTTGCATAAATACCAGATTTTAAGTAAAAAGGGTTTCACTCTTCTAAGCTGAAGCTCTAAGTCAAGTATCTATCAGATGTCATGGTTGTCTAGTCACTGAGTTATGTTCAACTCCTTGTGACCCCATGGACTGCAGCACACCATGCTCCTCTGTCCTCCATTATCTCCCAGAGTTTGCTCAAATTCATGTCCATTGAGCCGGTGATGCTAGCTAGCCATCTCATCTTGTGCCATCCCTTTCTCCTTTTGCCCTCAATCTTTCCCAGAATTAGGGTCTTTTCCAATGAATTGGCTCTTCTTATCAGGTGGCTGGAGTATTGGCGCTTAAACCTCAGCATCAGTCCTTCCAATGAATAGTCAGTGTTGATTTCCTTTAGGATTGACTGGTTTGATCTCCTTGCAGTCAAGTGACTCTCAGGGATCTTCTCTACTACCACAATTTGAAAGCATCAATTCTTCAGCTCTCACCCTTCTTTACGGTGCAAATCTCACATATGTACATGACCATCTATTATCCACCAGATAATTCAAAGGCAATAACATACTGGTAACTCATAAACAATAATATGAATGAAATGAAATAATAAATCTTGCACTGTCAAAGATACCATATTCAAAAGGATGGGGAAACCTCTCTTAGAAGAATGATTATATATTCTTGATAAAACAAAATAAAATAAAAAACAAACTGCACAAAGGCAAGGCCACCTTATGCAGGAGTTGAAACTTGGAAGAAGGCAAAGATGAATTTCTGAATTTGGGAGCTTTGGCCCAAGGGATTGGTGTGAGGCAAAAGGCGGCTTGAAGGATGAAAATTCAATAAGGATTCCATCATCATTCTGGCCTAAGAAATCAGTTGACAGAGCAAGGGTCAACCCTTTCAGCAAAAATCTGAGAAAGGAATCCTAGAAAGAGGGAACTCTAATTTTTCTGTTTAAATTTTGCCAGTTCACTAGCTGAACCCCACACCTCATATTATATCATTCATGCTGACAAACTAAATCTCAAAAAATTGAACTAAGATTTAAACTGCCATCCACCACAAATGAACAAGAGTTTGCAATTTTGACCTTACTAAGTTCCTACTCAGCACAGTTATTACCACCCTCTGAGAGAACACAACAAAACCCATAGTCTACAGTCTATAACATCACAATGTCCAGGATACAATGTGAAATGACTGGACCATGCAGAACCAGGGGAAACATAATCAACAGACATAATCCACATGTTGAAAACATTAGTCAAAAACTTGAATGCAGCTATATATATATATATATATATATACACACTCACACAATCAAGTAAAGGAAATACCCTTAGAAGAAATGAAAAGAAATACTAGCAGAAAAAGAAACTATTTTTAAAAAGAGAGAAATATGTGAGTGTGTGTGTGTACTCAGTCATGTCTGACTTCTTGCAACCCTATGGACTGTGTAAGTCCGTCAGACTCTTCCGTCCATAAAATTTTACAGGCAAGAATACTGGAGTGGGTTGCCATTTTCTACTCCAGGGGACCTCCTAAAAAGAAACTATTTTTAAAGAGAGGTAAACATAGAATTCATAATTGTAAAATATGATGTCTATAGTAAAACCTTCACCGAGGGCTGCTGGTTTCAGCTACAACACCAAATGGGTTTGGAAGTCATCACTCCTGTTCTCATAAGAAGAAACTGGACAAACTGAAGGTCAACAATGTTTCTTTGACCTATGAGAGAAACAAAGTCATGGGACAAATTGCCATGCTGAAAACTGAAGAGAAGGAGCATCCAGAGTGTTACCTGGAATAGAAGTCCCTGGTGCCATGAATTAGCATGAACACTGAAATGTTTGATAAATTTCTGATAGTGATAAATTCCTGGAGACTAAGCATGAACTGGTATCAAAGTGGACACATCCTGAGGGTTGCTTCTGTTGACGGTCCCGTTCTTCTATGGGTGTTCTTTCTAAGAATTTTACTACATTCTTAATATGAGGATCTGTGAATATTTGCTCATGTATCTGGCAGAGAAAAAGGAGTAACCATTATGAAACATGCCCAGATCCTTCTCCATCATAACTAAGAACTACTTTCTTTGCAAGAATGGAATTCTGGAACAACACATTTGGTGTGCATTAGTCAGCATTCTCCAGAGAAACAAAAGGAATAGGAGAAGAACGCATACTGTATTCAGTATCCCAAAAGTTGTTGGATCTAATTTTGATTTTATGATGCTGAAAAGAAAACTGTTTTCTGATGCATGCCAGTTGAATTGAATCTTGTGAACAGGCTCAAGAAACTTTCTTTCATAAATACAACCCTAAATGCTGTGAGAATTTATCATCCACTCTCCTGGAAGAAATGTCATAATATCTTAGTCAGGAACTTTGAAACTGAGGATTTTGTTTTGAAACAAAACAACCACCAAAACTTTGAACATTAGAGAGTAAAAACACTTGCTTTAAATCCTGCCCACCTGTTATAAACAACCGAGAAGTTGAGGAGTTAAAATACTGCTGTGGAATATTTCCCTTAGCACTTCTGCACATGGGACTCTGTCTGATAGAATCACTTCATACTTATGGCATGTGGAAGTACAATTATTTAATAAATCAATTGCTAATATGCATTTAAACATGGAAGCCACACACAAAAAAAATACACTGATTTGCCCAAAGGATTCCAAACATAAGTTCATTTTAACTTATTTCCTCTTTGTGAACTTTACTCAAATTTCATCAATAGACTATGGGGGGAATCCTTCTTTTGTGGGTCTGGGTAGGATGATAACTTGGGTACCTGTATCAACAGAGTAATAACAATTTGGACCTCTCATGTCCCTGAAGTTTCCCAGGTCAGTGGAAGAGATGGATATGACTTTTACTCTCCTCTGGGGATAGGAAGTGTTTAATGCTACCCCTAAGAAAGCAGCTTCCTTTGTGGCTCAGCTGGTAAAGAATCTGCCTGCAATGGTGAAGACCTGGGTTCAATACCTGGGTTGGGAAGATCCCCTGGAGAAGGAATAGGATACCCACTCCAGTATTCTGGCCTGGAGAATTCCATGGACTGTATAGTCCATGGGGTTGCAAAGAGTTGGACATGACTGAGTGACTTTCACTCACTCAAGAAAGCAGCTGACATGAGAATTTGGGTGGGTGAAAGGAAAGAGTGACTTCATGTCTGTCAACAATATTTTGCATTCAATTTAAGTTTTGAGCAGCTCTTACTCATAAATAAGCAAACACACTTCTATTAAGAATATTTTAACCCACTCAAACTCTGTATCACTGCTGACACTACTTATTTCAGTTTTGTGGATTCTTTGGTTCATTCAGCAGCCACATCACCTTGTGGGATGAGAAACGCACTGCCTGTGACAGCAGAGCTTGCTGCCCTGTGGTCATCATAACATCTCTTGTTTGGCTTTTGAAAAATTGATGTGTCCTTGGAAAAGCTCATTCAGTTTTACCTCTCAAAGTACAGTCTTTATACTCTAATTCAACTCTAGTTCATTAACCCACAGGACTGTAGGAGATACTCTACCTAATCAGCCAACATCTGGGTGACAGCATTTATGACAAGTGATTACAATGATACCTGTGATGATGACTGACCCAGGCAGAGGCCCTGAGCTTGCTAGTGTAGGAGATCAAGGAAGGCTTCCCAAAGGCAGCACCATTTCAGCTGAGACCTGAAAGGTAAGCTGAAGGATGGAATCGTCCGGCTGAACACAAGGCCACAAACTCAAACACACACAAGGGGAAACCTTGAGGAACAAGCTAACGAGTGAGGCAGGCTAGGGCTAAGAAGGATTTATTTTCTTTCAATTCCTCTAAAAGAGAAAAAATGATGCCAAGTCTACCAATACGTGACTGATAATGTTCAATGTGGCTTAACTCTAGGAAATCTTCTCATTTCCCTTGAATCTGGAATTTGCCCTTTCACTTTCAGAAAGCAATATCTCTGGGATCAATTCCTCTTTGATGACAAAACTGTCAAGAACTGTTAAGGATCAGAGATTTACTACACTTGTTACACTTTTCAGGTAACAAGCCTGCCGTAGTTCTGTGGAGACTGGCCGAAGACACAGGTGCTCTCGGGTCAGAGATAAAATACTTTATTACTCACAGTACGTCAAGCACCGCAGCTGAGTACATTTGAATCAGTTCTCCGCCCTCTTAAGTCCCAGCGGGGCTATTCAGCTATCTTATGGCTGTTTGCATATGCAGCAAATTGAGATCAAGGAGAGGAATCCTGAGCTAAGAAACACAAATGTTTTATAATGAGCAGTAAGCATGATTCACCACTATTCTGGTCTTTTTTTCTCTATGCTACCAACCTTGAAAGGATAGTCCTGCAAAATTATAATTAGTTGCACTGTTCACAAGACACAGAAATTGGGAATTTTTTTGCTGATGATAAATATCTGTGTAAACATTTATAAATATAAAAATTACTTTCTCTCTTAAAATCTTTAAAATATAAGTGTGCAAGCAAACATTATAATATTATCCTAATTTTGCAACAAACATAGTATTATCTTGTATTTTGCATATGACTATCTCATCAGAGAAAAATTCGGAAGTCATTAAACAGGCCTGTATGATTACAGATTGTCTAATTTTAAGTTAACTCTAAGTAGACTAAGCATATTGTAATACCTGGGACAAATATTAATACAAAAACACAAATAACTAAAGCAATAAATCCAACAGGTAAATAAAAGATACCTAAAAAATATTTAAATAATATAAATGAAGACAGGAAAAGAATAGTAGAACGCACAACAGATGGGAGAAAAACAGAAAACAGATTACAGATTGATAGATACAAATGTATGCAAATTAAACTATATTAATTTTAATAGATTAAATATTGTAATCCAGTGATAAACAGAACTGAAGAGTGGAAGGGGGGTTGCCAGTGGTAGGAGAAAGGGAGAAATGGGGAGATGAGTTAATCAATGAGCATAAAATTTCAGTTAAGCAAAATGAATCAACTTAGAGGGAAGGTGGAAGAGACCATTATAAGTTTTCCATTTACCTTCTCATTGTATTATTTACTGTCTAGACTTAAGAAACAGATGGAGAATAACCTTAAAAGTGTACAGAGTATGTGCCTATTACATTGTGCACAGCTGAAAAAAAAACAAACAAACATAGAACCAATTCTTCTAGTATTGAAAACAATCTCTAAAGCAAAGTCACTTAATGTATTCAAGAGAAAATGAGTAAAATCCCAACATACATCTTTGCTGTTTTGTACACACAAACATATGATGTTTTGTACATGCAACATATATCTTTTTGTGTGTACATCACTTATGTACACATGTATGTGAAAATTAACATGAAAAATTAACATATATTCATTATAAAAATATTCAGAAAACTAGAATAGAAAGACACTTGTTTTCTTCTTGGGCTTCCCTGATAGCTCAGTTGGTAAAGAATCCCCCTGCAATGCAGGAGACCCCGGTTTGATTCCTGGGTCGGGAAGATCCCCTGGAGAAGGGATAGGCTACTCACTCCAGTATTCTTGGGCTTCCCTTGTGGCTCAGCTGGTGAAGAATCTGCCTGCAATGTGGGAGACCTGGGTTTGATTCCTGGGTTGGGAAGATCACCTGAAGAAGGGAAAGGCTACACACTCCATTAATCTGGCCTAGGGAATTTTCTTATTACATGGCAAGTATGAAAAATCTACTTACCTGAACGCAGCACCTTATAGTCATGTTGATGTTTGGCAGAAGCCAACAGAATTCTGTAAAACAATTATTCTTCAAATAAAAAACAAATTAATTTAAAATATACTTACATAATACTTAATACTGAAATGTTGAATGCTTTCATCTAGACATCAGAAATAGACCAATACTTCTTAAGCTTACCAATTCTAGTCAATGCTTTTCTAGAAGTTCTAGCCGTTGCATTATGGCAAAATAAGAAATAAAAATACTAGAAGTGCACTATCTCCAGATATAGGTTAAATGATTGTTATCAGAAAACTATAAGAAATCCACAAAATAAATACTAGAACTAATTTAAAAAATAGTAAGATTTTAGAATACAAGAAAATACACAAAAATCAGCAAATGTTTTATAAAGCAATAATAATAGGAAAATAAAATTGAAAAATAAATTTACAATAGAATCAATAGAATTACAATAGAATCAAAAATATCATGCACACATAAAAAAGCCTAAAAAGTAAATTAAAAATCTGTACAATGAAAATCACAATACTGAGACAAAAACATCTAAATAAATAAATAGACCATATTCTTCAGTTGGAAGACTCAAAACTGTGAAGATATCAACTCTCAAAAAACTGATTTATAGCTTAAATATAATTTAAAAAATACCAGTGGCATCTTGGAGAAATTCCCAAGATATAGATAATATTTAAATGGAAATATAAATGAGGTTGAATAGCTGAAGCATTTTTTAAAAGAACTAAGAATAATTAAATTATCTCACTCTACAATTAGTGAAACTACTTTAATATACACAATGGGATATTGGCATAACAATACACATTATTGATCAACAGAACTGAATTGCTATTCCAGAAACAGAGCCATAATGTATAGTCAAATGATTTTCTACATATGTTTTAAGGCAATTCATAAATGAAAGGAAACTTTTTTCAATAATCGGTACTGGAAACAAAGCTAAATATTTATGGGGCGAAACTTCACTAATCCTTCTCAAACACTATACACAAAATTAACTAAAAAAAGGAATTATCTACCATCAGTTAAGTCACTCTCATTGTGAAAAGAAGAATATAAAGAGAGGCAGAAAATGAATGGAACTTTCTTCAGGGCATGTGGTCTTTAAATAAAGTTGCCACTGGATGTTTTACGGTAAAACCAGCAAGAAGAGGGAACAGTAGCTTCTAGCACAAAACCTCAGACGTATTAAACAGTCTCTGTTCAGCAACTATTATTACTGTTATGGTTTAGTTAGGGTAGAAGATGTGTAATAAATGAAATATTTTGCTTTCAATGATTTAATAAAATGAATGCATTTTCTCCCTGCATTAGGTTGGTTGTCTTCCTCATTTGAGTTACCAGCTGTCAGGAACTTGTGGCTTTCAGCCACTGTGTCTGGGGAGGGAAGACATGAGGTGACTGAAGGGCCAGAAAGGGAACATGCTTGCCCATCTCTGCCTGCTTGGCATCGGCAGAGACTCAGTCACACGGCAAGCCTAACTGCAGGGAGGATGCGAAATAGAGATGAACATAGGATCTCTGTTAATAACTTCTGGTTCCTCCTTCATTTTCATTATCACATTTATGAATAACCCTGTAAATTTAGTGAATCCTAGGTGTGTAAGGGTCTACTCTCTTTTGTAAATATTTATCAGGTACAGTGATAGAGAAAAATAATATTTGCCTTCTGAACCTGTTTTGAAGACAATATAGCATATTATAAACAACACACTTTTATGCATAGTAGCTACATAGTAGCATTATTATTGCTGTTATTTAAAAATGATTTAAAGATATGCATACCTACTGTTTAAATATAAATATTGCACATGACAAAGTACTGCAAAATTCAGTGGCTGTCATGAGTATAATAGATAACCAACACGCTTTTACTCTTTGTTTAGAATGTCTCAATATTGTCCACTACTGCAACTATCTAGATTCCACACTACAAAGTTATGATATTTTTACCATATAATGGCTCACCTTTATGAAAAAAAGTAGAATGGGGAAAACTTAATATGAAAAGTAAAGTGTCAGCATTTTCTTTTCAAAAGTTTCTCATAATAAAACAAATATTCTTTTCTGAGTCTTCACTCACAAGGAATGAAAATAATTCACTTTTAAAAGTAGTAAAAATCAACACATTAGGCATGAAAATTAAAAGATTCTTAAAGAAGAAAAATCACTGTAAATAATTTAATGATATTTTTCTTTTTTAACAAGCAATGAATTAAATAATATTCAACTGCAATACATTATTATTATTATTTGCCATATCATGTGGCATGCAGGATGTTAGTTCTCTGACCAAGGATTCAACCTGTGCTCCCTGCATTGGAAGCACAAAGTCTTAACCAGTGGAACTCCAGGGAAGCCCCATGTGATAGGTGAATTTATATTGAACATTTAGCATTATTGTATACTTATGCTGTATATATCAACAAACACAACCATAAGGTATGTACAATTAAATTATAATCTTTGTGTACTACAGATATGTATTTCTGTAAATCATATATATATATATATATATATATATATATATATATATACATTTTATTATATGTGATTAAATTTCAAAAGTATCATTAAGGAAAGGAGAAAAATCAAAGTTTTGATATTTAAAATATGTTCTTGTTGGGGTAATTTAGCTTTAAAAAAATCCCTAAATTCAGATATGCAAAGACATGAAAAATATTTATGATACGGGATTTTCTAAAGATGTACCCAGGAAGGTAAAGGAGCCTAAAGTTATTAATTTTTGAACAGGATTGGTTTATGAAAGTGTTTTATAATATTTAAAGATAATTTTGATGGTGGGAGATCAGACTATTACACTCACATAGATGAAAAGGATCTCTTTGTTACTTGCAACTCTGAACAAGTGAAGGGTGCCAGGGCTTGCACCCAGAGGAGAGGGTAACAGCAAGCTGCAGCTGTTTAGAACAGCTTGTGTGTAGTAGCCGGTGGAGTTAACTAGGTTTTGTGGGCTTCCTATGGATTGGCTAATTTGGATAATCTTATGGGCTCCAGGACACAGGGCTTAGCCCTAATTCTGACCCAGGGGGAACAGAACTGGTGCACAGTGGCCCCATATATGGAAACCCAGTATGTGGATAGGTTGGGATGTGATTTTAATCAGTGAGCTGCCCAAGATGCTGACTAGCCTCTAGCCAGGGCCTCAAAACTGAGTTAGGACAGCATTATTAAAAACAAACAAACAAAAAATATGACAAAACAAAACACAGTATCTCACAGAGTGAGTATCACATTTATCTAATACATGAGGAAGCTCAGTTATGATTTCACCGTTTTTGGTGAAATGTAATCAGGATCACTCTAAAATCAGTGGGATTTGTCCATTTTTAAAAATATCCATTTATTTATTTATTTGGCTGCACCGGATCTTTAGTTGTAGCATGTGGGATCTTTTAAAAGAGTTGACATAAAAAAAGAAAAAAAAAGAGTTGACATGAGGGAATGTTTAGGTGTGGCATGTAAACTCCTAGCTGAGGCATGTGGGATCCAGTTCCCTGAGCAGGGATTGAACCCGAGCTCCCTGCACTAGGAGTACAGAGTTTTAGCCACTGGAACACCAGGGAAGTCCAAGGATTTGGCAGTTCTATTTCTCCTTTCTCCTACTTTTTTCATGAGAAAGGTCACCAAATGCCAGTTATACATTCTTCACTCAATTCTCGCTAGTCGTTTGCCTATCTGTGTTCCAAAGCAGAAGTGATAAGAATTCATCTCATGGATATTTTCATGAATTGCTGTCATAGTCTACCACATCCTGTGTATACCATCGACTTCCCAAATTTAATCTCTTCCTCTCCCATGTTTTAGCATCTACCTTGTTATGTATTTTCTAATTGATTGAAAAATATCATGAAATATATGTTAACTCCAACCACTTCAAATTTTTCCTTTAATTAAAAATTTTATCAGGATTATTAATCTTTCCTTGAATACATTTTCCCACAGTTTAACAAACTAAATTGTTTTTAATGATTATTCTTACTGATATATAGAATGAGTGAGTTATGTGCTTTAGTGACAAATATAGCTCATGCATCTTAAAAAAAAAAAATTGTAACTCTACAACAAGAAGTATGTCTCCAATCTGTTTCAGACCACACGCTCCAGGTCACAGGGCTTCTCCACTCCAGGAAAATGCAAAATCACTTTGTCTAGTTTCCTGTTAAAACTTTCTAAAATGTAACTACATATACAAACACATATATTCTTTTTAACCTATACTTCCTACAGAGATCAAAATACATCTCGCTTTTTTACCCATTATATATTACCCCATTATATTTTCACTATGAGAATGTAGTGTAGATCAATTTTCTAAAATTGTCTAACTATGTAGAATTTCTCATCTCAGATGTGCCATAACAGACTGAACCAGATTTATCACCTATTGAAGAGAATGTAGATTGTTTCTAATCTTTTAAATATATTTATTTGCTTTTTTTGCTTATATTGACTAGTGTTTTATATACATATATATATATATATATATCATTTATGTGTGTGTATTTGTGTATGTATACATAAATATATATAGAGAGAGAGAGACAGTGGGAGAGAGAGAGAAACAGAGACAAAAGTTCTTTGTAGTTATCTGGGTGATCCAACCCTGCCAATATATTGACTTTATTTTTCTTCTAGTCCAAATGCCAAATGATATTCAGTTTCAAATTTAAAACTACCATATAACCTAGCAATCACACTAGTGGGCATATGCCCTGGGAAAACCAGAACTGAAACAGACACATGTACTCTGATGCTCACAGCAGTGCTATTTACAATAGCTAGGACACGGAAGCAACATAGATGTCCATCAACAGATGAATGGATAAAGAAATGGAATAATTACTCAGCCATAAAAAGGAATGCTTTTGAGTCAGTTCTAGTGAGGCGTATGAACACAGAGTCTATTATACAGAGTGAAGTAACTCAAAAAGAGAAAAAAACAAACATATATTAACACATATATATGGAATCTAGAAAGATGGTACTGATAAATCTATTTGCAAGGCAGCTATGGAGACGCAGATATAGAGAATGGACTTGTGGACTCTGTGGGGGAAGGAGAGGGTGGGAAAAATTGAGCTAGTAGCACAGAAACCTATATATATATATTACCATATGTAAAACAGATAGCCAGTGGGAATTTGCTGTATGATGCAGCAAGCTCATACCAGTGCTCTGTAATAGGTGGGATGGGGTGGGAGGTGGGAGTGAGGTTCAAGAGGAAGGGGACATATTATACTAATGGCTGACTCATGTCGATGTATGGCAGAAACCAATACAATATTGTAAAGCAATTATCCTCCAATTAAAAATAAATAACCTCAAAAAAATTGATGTATCACTTCCCTGTGTCCAATGTAGACAGCCCTCTTCTTCTAAATCAGTGCGGCTAATACAGCAAAGTTTAAGGATTGAAAATATAAATTCTGTAAGTAAAAAGAGATAATATCTTTCCATCACTTGGGTGTTAGACCATATATGGTGCATCCTTCCTAGGACCATAACACCTTACATTATTGATTCTATATATATATATGTGTGTGTGTGTGTGTGTGTGTGTGTTTGTATTAACATATTACATATGTATGTATCAGCACATATATTATGACACTAAATGTCACTGTCTGTTAAATGTCAGTCTCTACTGCTGGCATATAAGTCCTTCAGCAGCAGTAGCGGCTAGAGCAGCATTGGAAATTGGAGTTGTATTCTTTTGAACAAATGTACAGCCTCTAACAACGTCACCATAACCGTTGTATTCATGAACTTACTGCAGCAGCCCAGAGTGGTCAAACAAAGATACTAGTTGGTATACATACAAGAAATATTCTTCCATTTGACTGTTTAGTGTCTCCTCTGCACATAAGTTTTTTGGTGAACCTTAACATGAAGTCTAAAGATCTAAGATCTGGACCTTTTGTGAATACCCCAAGATGTTCATCTACATGCATCATCTTCAAGTATTGGAATGTGGAATTATGTCTTAGTTTCTTTTAGTTCAAGGACCACCCAACTCAACCATCTCCTCTATCTTAGAATCTCAATATATATAATAAAGCTTTGGTCACTTCTCTTTTCAAACAAAACAAACATCTAAGTTCACTTTTCATATTGGAAAGATTTCCGTTAGCTATTCTCCTTCAAGGGATCCTTGAAAGGGATTGCAGCTAATACCAAGTATTTTGCTAACACAGTTGTGTGGCAGGGCTTTGTTTAGGTCTCCTCTTTTTCTGACACTTTGTTGTAGAAAATCCAGCATGAGTACATGTACTTATAAGATGAGAGGAATGAGGTCAACAGAAGTAGGGGACACACAGATATTTTGGTCTAGATCCATATAACTGATGCCCTCTGGATCTGTGTTGGCTGATCTTGAATATTACAATTCAGTCATGTGCTGGATCACTGCACGGCCCACATGATTATTTGATTTATTGCTTCTGTAACACCCATATCATGATGGGGTAGTTCTAGTCACAAAGTCCTCTCATGCTATAGTCAACAGGCTTTCAGTTCCTTCCAGGGTGAACAGAATGCCAAAAGATGGCTTTCAAATTATGAGTACCGCTCTGTTGTGGAGGCATGCCCTTCTATGCTATGATAATCCTATTGGAACCTGCCAGGCACTTTATTTAGCATGCTAGCGTTGTATTGTCATTTCATTATCTGTATCTATTGGCTTCAGTAGATGGTAGCTTTAACCACAGCCTGGAGATTCTGAAGAGTTATCTTGCTTTAGATCCACCCCAAATTTGCAGACTTTTAGTCATCCAATTTTTTTGAGCAGTATATTTCATCCAATGTCCTTGGTGCTTCTTTCATTATCTCAAAAAAGTCTCAGAAAACTGATTGTTTTTTCTTAGTGGTATGGGCTACAACATGATCAAATGTTAACAGGATATCCTGTTCTGCCTCATATGATTAGATACTTAAAAATTTGTAAATGTGATAGGTCTCTCAGTCTTTGTGCTTTACTATCAAGCATACTTCTGTTTTACTTTTTCATATAGAGCACTTGTAACTCCCTGCTCACCAGATCCAATTAGTATCATGATTATGTGAACTTTTTATGTGTACTTTTTTGTGAATGACAAGATGATCAAGTTTATGATTATTACTTTATTATAGCAATCACATTATTGCAGAAATCAAGATGGCTTATAAAGCCATGATAGTGAATGTGGACAGCTCTCCTTGCTACATAAAAGTCTATTGTTTCTTGTCATACTTATTGGAGACTGAAAACCAAACCAAACCAAACCAAAACAAGAAACACCTAATTTGACAGACAATGGACAGAAATGCCAAGTGCCAGAGTCTCTGTTGAGTGCTGACAATCAAGATATTTCAAAGTCCACAAATACCATGATTCACTTCTACCGCTATGGATCAAATAGGTAACTGAGTTAGTGAATAACAGGATCTACTGCCTATCTTTTTATTTTTTCCCAAATCTCTTGTTTAAAAAAATTTATTTAAAATATTTTTATTGAAATATAGTTGATTTCCAATGCTACAATAGCTTCAGGTGTACAGAAAAATGATCCATATGTGTATATATATATATATATAGTATACACACACACACATATATAGATATGTATATATAGATATAGTCACTTATTCACGCATACACAGATGGCCAACAGGCACATGAAAAGATGTTCACTATCACTAACTATTATATAAATGCAACTAAAACTACAATGAGGTACCAATTCCTGCCTTTTTAAATTTTGAAGATGGCATCAATCTTTCAATTTCTACTTTTGATTCACTCTCTTGGCTGGGGCCTGGAACTTCAGAGAATTTCATTTGACTCTTCCTACTATGACTCTTATTAATTTCCCAACCAGGTAAATCATGTGAGGGATTTCTCAGATGTTAAGCGTATGTATCCTAGTTACACACTGGAAGACTGGGAACATACTATTAAGTTGGCTCTCTGAATGTACTACAGGTGAACCTACTATATACATGGTTCTTCTGCCTTCAGCTATTGAATCAAATATATTCTCTCTGGCACAACTAAATACTCTTAGTGACTGCATTCTAAATCTGCACTACTTAAGATAAATCTCCTAAGCAGCAATATAATCTGCACTGTTTTGCCTGATACAGATCATTGTGCAAAATGTGTGTTTCCCCTTCCTGACTCCTCTTCTTTTCTCACTCAGGGCACTAGTTTAGAATAATCTATTTGATAATGTCAACCACTTGGCCATATAAAGATCTAACAGAAGTTTGCTTTTTTAAATTCTATTTTAATTTAGTCCCTTGTAATATTTGTACTTAATAACAGCTTAATAACAATAATCTGTGGTCATTACAGATCACTAAGAAAACATTAAAAATAATAATTCATACTTTTCTCTCACAGAGATAGTTTAATAATTTAGCATATTTCTTTCTAAATCTTTTTCAATGACTATGTTTAATGTGTTTCTATGTATGTATGTATGCATATGTGTGTTTGTGTGTGTGTGTGTGTGGCCTCTTCCACCACAAATCAGTATTTATAAAAATAAATTTTTATTTTAGAAGAGTTTAGATTTGCAGAAAAGTTGCAAAGATAGTACAGAGTTCCCATATTCCCCACACCTAGTTCCCACTATTGTTAAGATCATATATATTACTATGGCAATTTATCAGAACTACTGAACCAATATTGATACACTATTGTTAACTAGCCTATGATTATTAACATTTCCTAATTTTTTACTCATGGTATGGTGTAGTGCTCCAATATCCCATCTAGGAATACTATTTACACTGAATCAACATGTCTCTATAGGCTATTCATCTCAGACCTTTCTTGTTTTTTTTTTGTTTTTCATTTATTTTTATTAGTTGGAGGCTAATTACTTTACAATATTGTAGTGGGTTTTGTCATACATTGACATGAATCAGCCATGGATTTACATGTATTCCCCATCCCGATCCCCCCTCCCACCTCCCTCTCTACCCGATCCCTCTGGGTCTTCCCAGTGCACCAGGCCCGAGCACTTGTCTCATGCATCCAACCTGGGCTGGTGATCTGTTTCACCCTAGATAATATACATGTTTCAATGCTGTTTTCTCGAAACATCCCACCCTCGCCTTCTCCCACAGAGTCCAAAAGTCTGTTCTGTACGTCTGTGTCTCTTTTTCTGTTTTGCATATAGGGTTATCATTACCATCTTTCTAAGATCTTCCTTGTTTTTAATGAACTTGATCCTTTTCAAAAGTACTAGGCAGGTGTTTTATAAACTGTTCCGAAATGTGAGTTTGCTGACAAACAGAAATGGGCAATATTTTAAAATAATTTCTATTTTATTTTTGTTATTGCAATTATAATTAATTTATACTTTTTTTTTTTACTTGAATTCTACCATGATGGTTTTTCTTCATGAAGTTCATCTCATTTCCCTTATGCTGCTAGTTTTTTCCTGTGAACTGTCTGTATTCATTATCATTTAAAATTTTTCTATTTAAAAATAAACTTAGAACTTTAGAATAATTTAAGGTTTATTAAAAACTTTCAGAAATAATACAGAGATTTTTGTTATTCTCCAATCACTTCCTCATGCTGCTGACATCAATGTAACAGGTACATTAATCAAAAGTAAGGAATGAGTATTAGAATATTCCTATTTCCTAACTCCATTCTTCATTCAGATTCCACTGAGTTTTCCATTAATATTCTGCTTTGCATCAAAGATCCATGCTAGACCACCATGTTATATTTAGCCATCGTAACTCCTTAGCCTTTACTGGTCTCACAGTTTCTTAGTTTCTCTCTCTCTGTTTTTACTTGATGTTATTTCCCAGCTTCTTTGCATTCAATAAATAATTATTTGGTTCCTTATACATGGTGTTTTACCTGAAACTCTCTCTGAGGAGGTATGACATGATGAAATCATTTTTATATGTTTAGTTAATTTCAAATTACATTTTTCTGCTTCTATTTTAGCAGTTTCAACTATGTAAATTATGCATAGTAGTTTTTATTTTTCTTCAATCACTGTTTCTGTACATGCTATGCTGAACCTCCCTGTCCAATACTCTAACAGTACCTTGATCAGATTTTGTATCTTGCCAGCCATTTTGTGTTTTTCAAGCTCAGTCCAATTCAATTCCCATCTTCATTTGAAGCTCATATCCTTCTTTCATTCTTCTGTGATGGCCTGACCTAGAATCTTGAATGCTGGGAACCACAGTGCTTTCAAGTTACCTCCTTTTCACTCCTTCTCTAAAACTGAGATGTCGGAATGCAAAGAGCAAAATAGTATGTAGGTCTTCACTAATCTACCATTTAGTGGTATTCTTTCTTTAGCATGCTATTGATTCTCAGAGTGACACTGACTGACATTCAAGGCACTTCGTATCAGTTCAGTTCAGTTCAGTCGCTCAGCCGTGTCCGACTCTTTGCGACCCCATGAATCGCAGCACACCTGGCCTCCCTGTCCATCACCAACTCCCGGAGTTTACTCAAAACTCATGTCCATCGAGTCGGTGATGCCATCCAGCCATCTCATCCTCTGTCGTCCCCTTCTCCTCCTACCCCCAATCCCTCCCAGCATCAGGGTCTTTTCCAATGAGTCAACTCTTCGCACGAGGTGGCCGAAGTATTGGAGTTTCAGCTTCACCATCAGTCCTTCCAATGAACACCCAGGACTGATCTCCTTCAGGATGGACCAGTTGGATCTCCTTGCAGTCCAAGGGACTCTCAAGAGTCTTCTCCAACACCACAGTTCAAAATCATTAATTCTTTGGTGAGCCCTTGGTATAGTTGATGCTCAAGTACTGGTTTCTTTACAGGGAAACTTTTAGACAGTTCACTGGAGTTACACTCACTCATTTCCTGCATTTTCTGCTTGTCCTTTTACCCCCTTACTCATCTCCCTGATCTGAGGCTCTGACCCAAACACACTTGTTCTTTTGATCCCTTCAAACAGCAGGCAGTTCCTTTGAGTGAGTCTGGGTAGGGTAACAAGTTCAACAAATACAGCTGGTGTTTTCTTAGACATGCAAAACATGGGGCTATGAGCTGCTTATTACCTGTTTAAGTCCTGTCATTTCTCCGTATATTTATGTAGGTGGTGGTGGTGGTGAAGGGTGTTTATGATGTTAATGCAAGCATATATAAATTGTTACCTAAGAAGATGTCCATCTGGGGAATGAGAGGGTGTTGCTCCTGTCCTCCTCATTGTACCTTTCCTTCTTTTGCTCCTCCGTGTTCTTCTCCTTCTGATGTTATACTCTCACCACCAGAAGAAAACAGTTCTGGGATAAACATTAGGCTTTTCTAAGCTGGGCTGAATATCATGCTGAACAACAACACCGCTCTCTTTGTAAAGAAGGAGATCATGGACATGGAACAAAGAAAGAGAGCTGTGTCTATCACAGAGGAGAATCTGGTATATATACATATTTGACCTTGCGGTCCATGATTAAGGGAAATTCAAGGTCACACAATATGTTAAATGCAGCTAGAGGAAACCTATCATGCTTGGTGAGATAACCTATAGTTAGTGCACTTAGAATTTATATAGTACTACACAGCAATAAAAATAAATCATAGAGATCAGAATCAGAAAAACAAATATGTTTTGGTCTAAGCATTATGAATAATTAGATGCTTTCCTTAAGTCTGTTTATATTTGTCTTCCTCAATTTTCTCATATGCCTGTTCACTAGAAGAACATAAATTAAATTCCATTGCTTATTTGAAACTTCAATGAACTAACAGTAATGGTAATAACCATTGGTGTCAATAGCATTTACTGAACACTTAAATTTGACCAGTTCAGTTCAGTTCAGTCGTTCAGTCATGTCTGATGCTTTGCGACCCCATGGACTGCAGCAAGCCAGGCTATCCTGTCCATCACCAGCTCTCAGAGCTTACTCAAACTCATGTCCATTGAGTTGGTGATGCCATCCAATCACCTCATCCTCTGTTGTCCCCTTCTCCTCCTGCCTTCAATCTTTCCCAGAATCAGAGTCTTTTCTAGTGAGTCAGTTCTTCACATCAGGTGGCCAGAGTATTGGAGTTTCAGCTTCAGCATCAGTCCTTCCAATGAATATTCAGGACTGATCTCCTTTAGGATAGACTGGTTGGATTTCTCAATTAAAACAAGTAAATACTATGTAAATAAATAACATACATACATAGTGTGCATATATGTACACATTATGAACATTTAGTCATATGCTCACCTGTTTCCTAATAGTAGCCATTTTTTAACTTTCCCAATTGCTGCAATATTTTAAAAAGCATTGGTTTCTTTTAAATATTGGTATTGTATGAAATTCAAACTATACTGGCATTGTTACAACTCACATTATAAGATAAACACTTCAGACTTTTAGGCTGGAAGAAATCGAGCATACAGGTCCAAGATGCTCTAGATTTTATTACTGCTCCCTTACAAAATCTCAGTGCAAGGTGACAAACATGCCCCATGCAAAGAAAACATATATTTAAAATAAAGTTTTTAATCGAATTAGTTCATGGCTCCAAATAAATTATTTCATTTGAAATATGGTCGCAATTACCCTAGCACTCAGTTCCCAATATATCAGCAGAGAGTCAAGTGAGAGAATAAGAAGCATGACACTGAAAGTATTTAATTATTTTCATTTAATGGTACATCTATAATGGGACTCTGTGGAATCTATCTCTGTTATCTCCGCCAGTTTTCATATTGGTTCAAAATGAATACACCAAGAGTGAGAGCATTTGATTTAATTTGCCAGAGGTAGTATAGTGAGTCCAGCAGCTAAAATTATGGAGATACCCTTTGACATATGTGATCTGAGGACAAGTTGGCTGTGACATCTATTACACTGCTTCAAATGATCTGACTGGCTGAGTGCCTCTTCTGCAGTCACGACTCTGTCTGCTTCCTTGCCTAAAATGAAATATTTAATTTGACATGATCACTTCAGCTAAAAGAGGACCTATTTCCTCAGAATCTCCAAACAAAAGTATCCTTTCTGTCCTCAGAGACTTCTTTACTGTGACTTTTAGAACATTTCACAAGTCAAATTTGAAATGGAATTATCAGAGAAGGTCATTTACTAACACATAATTGACACCTCTCATTTCATTTCACTCTTCCTTGTGTAGTCAGGGGCTAAAGAAGCCTACAGATTTCGATAATAATAATAATAATATTCTCATTTTAAAATGCCCCAATTAGTATTTCTATCCTTAACTATTTTGTGCTTTTCCACTTTGGTACCACTACAGATATATTCATTAGCCGTCAAAGCACATGTGAGGAAATGTGTCACTGTCTGGATTGAATGTTAAATTTGGTAAAATTATTATCGCCACCAAAGTGCCAGAATTAAGCTCCATGATGTTCAAAGGGCACTCTGTGTACCTGGAGTTCCCTATTTATGCTAGTCCCATCTCAACCCAAGACATCCTTAACCTCAGTATTTCTGATATTATTAACAGAATCATATGAGCAGGGGTTTTTTCAAAGCTCTTTGGTACAAACTCTTGACACAAAGCAAAGATAATTAGACTCTCAGGAATAATGGGCATAAAGTCTTTGCCTACTTCTAATCACTGAAAATTCCTCACCACTTGCAAGAAAAATGTTTCTCCTTTTATCCCCACATGCTAGTTTAATTCCTCCTTTTATACTCTATGTGAACAAGAAGACTAGACATTCATTTTCTCACAAAATTCCTCAAATATTTGAGTGCAGCCAAATGCAGTATTTTAAAAAATTGTCTACAGAATCATAGAAATATTTATCTCTAAGAGTTCCTCCTCTGTGGCTTCAAAATAGCACAGTGGATACAAATTACAATTTGACTTTCCAATGTAGGACCTTATTTGATATGAAAATGTTTCCTCACTTCAAAACACATAAAGCCTAACTTTAAAAAAATGCAAACGAGACAATCTCAAGGTCTGTATTTATGAGAACATTTATTATAGGTTTAGTTTCACAGGTTACTATAAAAACACACACATAAAGATACATTTTTCTTTCTTAATTACATATTCAGTTTAAAAATATGAAATACTTCTATTCTAGATAGTTCTATTTTATCAATAACCTAACAGGACAACTTAAATTTGGATATTTATTTATACATAAAATGTTAATCTGTCTTTGATTAAATGACTGAAATAAATAGGTCATATTTAAAAAGATATTGTCACTGATCACAGGTGATGACTAAATTTTACTAACTAAGCTATTTTATCACCAATGCAATTTTGTATAAGAAATTTATTAAACAAAATAAAATTCAGAATTAATTTCTCTGCAACATATATATTTAGATAAAAAAGAATAATGACCGAAGATTTTCTAGAAGAAAGTTGTAAGAAAGAATAGTATCTTAATTATAACTATAGAAAAGTATAAAATGATTTTACTTTTCAATTTTAAATGTGGATATTCTGAAATGTTACTGAAAAATATAAATTTTGTGCTTAACAAGTGACAAGTGCCAGTACTACCAGAAAGAGAAACTAACAATCCCACTTATAATCACACTCAAAAATAATAAAATACCTAAGAATAAATCTAAGGAGGTAAAAGATATATACTCAGAAAAATATGATACATACAAAAAAAAACGAAAATCACACAAACAGATAGAAAGGTACACTATGCTTAAGAATTGATAGTGTTAAAATATCCACACTACCCAAGATAGTCTACAGATTCACTGCAGTCCCTATCAAAATACCAAAAGCATTTTTCATAAAAGTTCAACAAAATGTTCTAAATTTTACACAGAAACACAAGAGACCCTGATTACGTAAAACTATCCTGACACAGAAGAACAAATCTGAAGGTGTCACACTACCTGATTTCAAACTATCTTAGAAGGATACAGGAATCAAAACAGCATGGACCTGGCACAAAGCCAGATACATTTATCAATGGAACAGAAGAGAGAGCCCCAAAATGAATTCACACTTGTATGGGTCATTAATCTATGATAGAAAAGATGAAAGAATATAAAATGGGGAAAAGACTGCCTTTCAAATAAACAGTTTTGGAAAACTGGACAGATACATGTGAAATAGTAAAATGAGCTACTTTCTCACACTATCAGTTCAGTTCAGTTCAGTTGCTCCGTCGTGTCCAACTCTTTGTGACCCCATGAATCATAGCACGCCAGGCCTCCCTGTCCATCAGCTCCTGGAGTCCACTCAAACTCATGCCCATCGAGTCAGTGATGCCATCCAGCCATCTCATCCTCTGTCGTCCCCTTCTCTTCCTGCCCCCAATCCCTCCCAGCATCAGGGTGGGGAAATATAGTTAATGACTATGCAATATCTTTGTATGCTGATAGGTCAGTTTTACTTCAAATACAGACAAAGTAAATTCATAGAAAAATTAATCAGATTTGTGGTTTCCAGAATCAAGAATTGGATTGAGGGGGAATTCAATGAAGGCAGTCAAAAAGTACAAATTACCAGTTATAGAATAAATAAGAACTAGTGATGTAATGTGCAACTTAATAAATATAATAACACTGATGTATGTGATATACAAACATCGTTAAAGGAGTAAATCCTAGGAGCTCTCAACAGAAGGCAAACCTTTTTCTATTTCTTTAATTTTGTATCTCTGTGAGATGACAGATATTCACTAAACTTACTGTTAATCATTTCATAATGTATGTATTAAAAATAGTATGTTGTATACCTTTAATTTATACAGTGGCACGTGCCAAATACATCTCAATAAAACTAGAACGTCTTCCTTTCAGTATGGAATTTCCTTAAAAAACTAAAAATAGAGTTGCCATGTGATCCAACAATCCCACACCTGGGCATACGTTCAGAAAAGATGAAAACTCTTAATTTGAAAAGATCCATGTATCACAGAGTTCATAGGAGTACTATTTTTAATTTATTTTACTCAAGTATAGTTGATTTATAATGTTGTATTGATCTCTTTCATACAGCAAATTCAGTTATATAGACATATATACACACACATATATATAATGTTTCATATTCTTTTTTATTACAGTTTATTTTAGAAATTGAATATAGTTCCTGTACAGTAGGGCCTTGTTGTTTACCCATTCTATATATAAAAGTTTGCATCTGCTAATCCTAAAATTCTAATCCATCCTTCCCCAATCCCTTCCCCTTGTTAACCACAAGTCTGTTCTCTATGTCATAGCAGCAATATTTATAACAGCCAAGACACAGAAACACTCCAAGTACCCATCAATAGATGACTGGTCTAAGCGGATGTGCTGAAATAATACTCAGCCATAAGAAAGAATGAAATATTGCCATTTAGAGTAACATGGATAGAACTAGAGAATATCATATCAAGTGTAGTAAGTCAGAGAAAGACAAATACCGTATATTATTTCATATGCAGAATCTTAAAAAAAAAGATAATTAAAAAAATGGATCTACAAACAAAACAGAAACAGATTCACAGATATAGAAAATGAACCTATGGTTACCAAAGGGGAAAGGAAGTGGGGAGGGACAAATTAGGAATATGAGGTTAACAGATATAAACTACTATACATAAAATAAATAAGCACTGAGGATTTACAGTATAACAGGGGGAACTATATTCAGTATCTTATAATAACCTATAATAGAAAATAATCTGAATATATATAAGCTAAACTGAACCACTTTGCTGTATACCTGAAAATAACACAATATTTTAAATTAAAAAAACATTTAAATTAAAAAGAGCAAATACTCTAACTTTATCAAGCACTTAAACATGTGAAACTGTACAGACTTCAGTTTGTGAATAATCAAATTTCTTGTGTTCCCTGTGATATACGTCAGTTTGGAAAATATGCTGTGGTGCCTTAATAGCTTTTTGATTCAGCCCATTTAAAAGAAAGAAATTGCAAAAGCAAGCTATATGTACATGTGTGTGTGTGTGTGTGTACACACATGGGTGTGCATACAGATAATATGAATATACCTGTGTGTGCTTATGTGTGCATGTTGAAATAGTCACAGATATACAGAAGTCTAATTGATCTCTGAGTAACTTCATGTATAGGGGATCTGACCCTCCCAGCAGTCAAAAATGTGGGTATAACTTTATAGCTGGCCCTCTGTTTCTGTGGTTCATCATCTGCAAATTCAAATTAACATGGATCATATAGTACTGGAGCACGTATTTAATTAAAAAAAATCCACCTATAAGTGGTTCTGTGCAGGTCAAACCTGAATTGTTCAAGGGTCAATTGTAAACATATATATGCTCATTAAAGTTTCCTAGTCTAAATAATAAATATATGAATAAATAACATTCATCATATGCAATAGACAAATTTCTTTCAAGACTGCTTTATAAGTTTTCTTGGTAAAATAATCACGCTTGGATATTTCATTTTATGATAAAATTTGCAAACCTACCTTTTCAGACAATGTTTTAGCATGTATAATATTACATTTGTAATTACTCTACTGTAAATGAATACTAACTAATATAATACGTTTAAATATATCCAAAGACATGTTTCTCCAGGATGTAATTATTAAATTGGTGATCTTCAAATATTGGTAGTTTCTTAATCTCTGTAATATATTTATCAGAGAAAATAAATTAAAATACCATTAGCTCATGGTTCATTTTCTTGGGTGATTTTAGTTATATTTTACCCGTTCAGTCAGTTCTGCCCTGTGAGTATAGGGGTAGGCATCATCTATATTTTTCATTATGTCTGATTGTGTTGGAGTGAGATTGAGTCCTTTTCTGATGTGTTGATATCTGAGGGCTGAGAAGGAAAAAAGCAAAGAGAGATAAAGATAATCAGATGTGAATGTGAGTCCCATTTTCCACCTACATAGTCTTAAGCATAAAGAGGGATAATAAAAGATGTTATATTAGGCAAGATGCTATAAGAGCCAAAAAAGGGGGAATAATAACTGATGTGGCTTAAAACTCAACATTCAGAAATGTTATTCAGAATAATAACTGAGCTGGCTTAAAATTCAACATTCAGAAAACTGAGATCATGGCATCCAGTCCCATCACTTCATGGCAAATAGATAGGGAAACAGTAAAAACAGTAACAGACTTAATTTTCTTGGGCTCCAAAATCACTGCAGAAGGTGACTACAGCCATGAAATTAAAAGATGCTTGCTCCTTGGAAGAAAAGCTATGACTAACTTAGACAGCATATTAAAAAGCAGAGACATTACTTTGCCAACAAAGGTCCATCTGGTCAAGGCTATGGTTTTTCCAGTAGTCATATACAGATGTGAGAATTGGACTACAGAGAAAGTTGAGCACCGAAAAATTGATGCTTTTGGACTGTGTTGTTGAATAAGACTCTTGAGAGACTCTTGGACTGCAAGGAGATCCAACCAGTCCATTCTAAAGGAAATCAGTCCTGACTATTCACTGGAAAGACTGATGTTCAAGCTGAAACTCCAATACTTTGGCCACCTGATGCAAAGAACTGACTCATTGAAAAAGACCCTGATGCTGGGAAAGATTGAAGGTGGAAGGAGAAGAGGACAACAGAGGATGAGATGGTTGGATGGCATTACCAACTCGATGCACATGAGTTTGAGTAAGCTCCAGGAGTTGGTGATGGACAGGGAGGCCTGGCATGCTGCAGTCCAAGTCAGACACGACTGAGCAACTAAACTGATTGACTACAAGGGCCCAGAAAGGGGGAATAATAACTGATCTGGCTCTTTAAGTTAGAATGAGGGAAGTGGATGTCTAGAAGCTTTACATATGATAATCTGGTACACAAATATCACCATAGAACCCTTGGTAGTCTGCTTAGAATAAGGAGTCATGAGTCTTTCAGAACCTGTGAGTTTGTAATTAAGAACTAATGCACCAGCATCATGGCCCATATTGATGTAACTGGGATAAAAATGATGAGGAAAAAAACAAAACTAGTGGGCTTACTGTAGTGAGTCAGATGGAAAATTTTGTGGGACTTGTTTGTTTTCACTAAGAATGGGGAAGAAGTTGAGCTATGTATGTCAAAGAAAATTCCAGGCAGAGGCTGGATTTGATTGGATATGATTGTCTGGATATGATTATTATCAATATCAACTCTTTACTGTAAAGGATTTCATCTTGAACTATAAGTCAGATGGTCACTACAGACAGTTGATATTCTCCAAGGGTTGTGTCACTGAAATTATAAAAGAAGAAAGAGGAAAGGTACACATTGTGTGTATGATAATGTACACACAGTTTTATCTAATAGACACCGAATATTACTTAAAAGAACTATAAAAATAATGTATCATACATTTTTTGAACTTTCAACAATAGAGTTATTTTCTCCCTCATCCACACATACATGTTATTAAGTCAGACCAGATTAACTATAGATTAACTATTATGCTTTCTGTATGGTGAAATAAATTTTGCAGTTCCACTGAACTGTACAATTTATAAGACTTAAAGATAATGGAATAAAATTGTATTTTTAGAGGTTTTGAACTATATATAAGGAGTTGAAAAGCATTACTCACAAAGTATCAATAGTTCCAAAGATATCTGAAAGACATTTCATATCCATTATGAAATATGGTATAAATATTAGTTCCATTTATTTTCATTTTCTTATACATTGTGTTCATCATACTGGGTTTAATGTTTCTGGAGCTAATATGTGTTTTGTTTTGGCTATTACTACAAAGAAGTTATATTGCATAATATAGGTATTTACAAATAGAGCTGATATTTCAACTTAAAGGTGGGGAAATTAATTTTTGTACTTTAATTTTTATGTATATTCATATTTAAATCTTAAGAAAAACTGACATAAACTTAAATTACAGAGGAAACTAAAATACATGAAAAAATGTTCCATGATCATTTACAAAAAAAACTTTTTGTTTAAATACAGAAGATAAATTTATCTGAATGTATGATAACCTGAAATAGTCTGCAAAGTTGTGCTAAATTATACTTTTAGAATTATTAAATATATACTAATGCTTCTAAAGTATAATATTCTTTGTGTCATTTTTATCAGACAAAATATGAGATGACAGGGAAGTCCTTTCACATTTATGTTTAATTTTAACATTTTTATAAGCAAACAAGAGTCACAGAACTCATTTGTTAGCTTAAGGTAAATGTTACAGAGACCTTGATAAAATGTCAATGTTAGCAGAAGAACGTCAACATATAATACAGTTAAAGTGTGTGTATGTGGGTGTGCATGTATATATGTATATATTCTCTTAACTAAAAAATGTTCCATTTATAATTTTAATTCAACACATAAAAGTTTAAAAAATACAACTTTGCTATAATTTTTCTGTTTTGTAGATTATTAATATGACACATTTTCAAGCCTATTTTTAAAGAATATTTATTTATTTGGCTGCATTGAGTTTTAGTTTTGGCACATGGGATCTTTGATTTTTACCACGCAGGATCTTTTGGTTGTGGCATATGGGATCTAGTTCCCTGATCAGGGATCACACCCAGGCCCTCTGCACTGGGAGCGCAGGGTCTTGGCCACTGAACCACCAGAGAAGTCTCAAATCCATTATTAAAAGCAGATAACCAACAGAAAATTAGAGCACGTGTACAAACACTTCACAAAAGTAATATCTAAGTAACCAGTAAGCACTGAAAAGTTGGGTAATATCATTAGCCATTATCAACATACAAACTATACCAAACATTCATCACATACCAAATAATGGATTAAAGATATCTGAGACATCAAATGAAGTTCTGGTAAGTGTGGTACAATCATAAAAAAATTATGTTGAAACAAAACAAAACAAAAGTTAAATAATGAAAAGACAGTAAACTTAAATTCAAGTTTTCACAAGTGTTTCAATTACTAACTGAAGTCATTAACTGTACAAAATTTAAATACCTTTTTATTACAGATGGAAATAAAAGTGAAAGTGTGAGTTACTCAGTCGTGTCCAACTCTATGTGACCCCACAGACTGTAGCCCACAAGGCTTCTCTGTCCATGTAATTCTCCAGGCAAGAATTCTGGAGTGGGCTTGCCATTTCCTACTCCAGGGGATCTTCCCAACCTAGGAAGTGAACCTAGGTCTCCCACACTGCAGGCAGACTCTTTACCAACTGAGTCACCAGGGAAGCCCATAAAAAGAAAATGCAATTACATTATAATGGAAGACTATATTGCTGACAAAGGCCTATAGTCTAAGCTATGTTTTTCCACTAGTCATGTACAGATATGAAAGAAGGACCATAAAGAAGGCTGAGCACCCCAGAACTGATGCTTTCAAATTGTGGTGCTGGAGAAGACCCTTGAGAGGTCCTTGGACAGCAAGGAGATCAAACCAGTCAATCCTAAAGGAAATCAACTCTGAATATTCACTGGAAGGACTGATGTTGAAGCTAAAACTCCAATACTTCAGCCAACTGATGAGAAGAGCTGACTCACTGGAAAAGCCCCTGATGCTGGGAAAGATTGAGGGCAGGAAGAGAAGGGGGCAACAGAGGATCAGATGGTTGGATGGCATCACCAACTCAACGCACATGAGTTTGAGTAAGCTCCGGGACTTGGTGATGGACAGGGAAGCCTGGCGTGCTGCAGTTCACGGGGTCACAAAGAGCTAGACACGACTTAGTAACTGAACAACAAAAATGTTTTTCAAGCTAACACATAAAGGCTTTAAATAATTTTTTATATGTATAGAACACATTAAAGTATTTTAAAATCAGGGTCTTCCTCCTTAGACGTATTCAGTATATATGGACTATTTCATCTCTGAATAAAGCATGTTGAAGGGGTCTTTGGAATCTATTTCAGTAAAAGTAGTTTCATCATTCATATTGTCTGCTGGTAAATTCCATTATTTTATATCTAAGGTTAACACTTGAAATACCCAAAATACTATCAGAGATAACCTGAAGGAGCGAGCAACATGAACTTCATCTGTATAAAATGTTAAACAAAGATTTGAAACAAAAATATTTCACTACAGTTAAGACTATATCAACAGATGAAAAAACTGACCTTGCACTTCTGATTAATATTAGAAATGCCTTTCAGAAATATTATTAGTAAAATTTAGCTTACCAGATAGCTGGTAAAATCATATTTTGCTAAAAATCCAAGTGATTAAGGAATTATTTGACTTTGATTTTCAGCATTCTAAAATTCTAAATAAATTTACAGAGGAAACTGCCAAAAATCTTGCCAGCCAGTAGGAATTCAGGAAAAGTTGGTTAACATCTTTTAAGCAAAGAGATCTACTTGGTTAGAATACAGAGGGAAGCTGAGAATGAAAATGAAAGCGTCAGTTGCTCAGTCATGTCTGACTCTTTGTGACCCCCATGGGGTGTAGATCACCAGGTTCTCTGTCCTTGGAATTCTCCAGGCAAAAATACTGGAATGGGTAGCCATTGCCTTCTCCAGGGGATCTTCCCAACCCAGGGATGGAGCCCAATTCTCCTGCATTGCAGGCGGAGTCTCTACTATCTGAACCACCAGGGAAGCCACCAGGGCAAGAACAGATGTCCAAAACTGTGATATTCTCCTAACTTAGCCCTGGATTTTCTTCAAAGGACAAATGCAGCTAAGTTCTGACTAATGCCCAACCCTTATTTAGAAGTTAAGATAATCTATGTTGTATAGAGACATTTATGTTTTGTTTCATTCTTTTTTTATACATTCAGTTATACGGAAATTCTACTCAGTTGTTTTCCATGCTGTATTTAATTACAATGTTACTTTTGGAAGAATAGTCTAACCAACTGTTATCTTTTGGATATATCAGATAAGTTTCTGGGTACTATATTGTTTAAGGACCTGGGCCTGAACCTAGACTCCGGGGTTATATGTCTGTTTTTACCTTTACTAAATGAGACACCTTGGGTTAAATATTGAACTTCTCTGCTTAGGGATTTCATCCATAAATGGAGTTATAGGATACTGATTAAATAAGTCAATCCGTGAAAATACTAAGTGGAAGAGAGCAAGCCAATTATCAATAAATGAAAGGTGTGATCCTCGGTCCATGGAATTTTCCAGGCAAGAATACTGGAGTGCGTTGCCATTCCCTTCTCCAGGGGATCTTCCTGACCCAGGGATCTAGCCCATGTCTCTGCACTGCAAGCGAATTCTTTAACATCTGAGTCACCAGGCTAGCCCATTATCATTTCTATATTTGTACATTCTTTCGTCTGTCTTTAAGTGTTGCTGGTTGCCTGTCTAATCTATGTTTTACAGTCTGTCACTGTGCCAGCCATGCTATTTATTTCTCATAAAATGAGAATAATCCTCAAAAAAGGTCCTGCATTACTGCAGCAATCTCCCAAATATTTGCCCTGTGTCTGATCAACCAGTCTATTAATATTATTAACTACTGTTCTGAGGAGCATGTTATAAAAACACTGCAGTTGCTCTATCTTGAATTATTATTATTATTTTTTTTTTCCTCAGAGTGTAAAGCAAGGGATTGTAAGATATTCATGGGATTTTGAGGCAATGGGATTACTGAAAGTATCCACAAATACAAATGAGCATCAAATATCTGTATGAGCTTCTCCAGTGGTCCAGGGGTTAAGAATCTGATCTGTAATGCTGGGGACACCAGTTTGATCCCTGGGTCAGGTCGGTCCCACATGCCTCAGAGCACCTAAGCCCGTACACCACAATTACTGAGTCAGCACTCTGGAGCCCATGAGCCACAACTACTGAAGCCTGAATGCCATAGACCAATACTCTGCAGTAAGAGAAACTGCTGCAAGGAGCCCACGCACACAACTAGAGAGTAGCCCCTGCTCTCCAAAACTAGAGAAAGCCTACACACAGCAAGGAAGACCCAGCACACCCATAAATAAATATGTACTGTCAGTGTGATGGAACAGATAATGGCTGGAATATAGAAACTAATTTTCAAATATACAAACCTATTTTATCACTAGCAATACACTCATTATAACATGTCATTTAATATATAGCAATTTAATAATATATAAATGTTAAAATACAATTAAAGTCATGTGAGGCTCCATAATATATTAATACTTCACTGTTAGAAACAAAAAGGGTAATAACTATATATGAAAAGACGTTATTTTAGAAATCAGCTAAGCATGAACTGAATATCTCTTCCCTCATTAAACTACAACAGAGTCCACTATTTATATGAAATCTCACTTACAAGGTTGTTATGAACACAAAGTTGGTCAATACTGGTGAAGATTTCTACAGAGTCCATAGCATCAAGTACATAATAAAATGTTATTTCTTTCATTCTTTCCTTATGCTTCCCAAGTGTAATTTTATCAGGGTATAGACTTGAGTTTTTCATTTCTACATTCATAGCATATATAGTTCACTACATACTTTATAACATATAGTGGCTCTCCAAACAGTATTTGTTAAAGTGACTGATGTAAAATTGGGATGGCAGGGAGTTAAAAAAAATTAATATAGAAAGAAAATATGTAGCCAATAATCATGTTACTAAAATGCATGTTTAAGGAATTTTAATTTTTATTCATTGAATAAAGATGAATTCTTGTTCTCTTTGCTTTATGCAAGTATAACTATTTTCCTACCTCATTTGCATAAGCACTTATAAATCTACAGCTGCTTATGAAGTTCCAGCTGGCAAGAAATGCAATTTTTCATGGCGTTTGTTATAGATATTGGAAACAGATGCAAATCTCACCTAAGCATTCACACTATTTAAAGCTCCAGATTGACTCAGAGCATTAACACTACTTCTTCACACTCTTAGTCGGAATCTACCTTTATGGTTAGCCTAAGTCTGAGACAAATGAAATTGTCTGCCTGAGAAAGTCAAGGACATATAGTCAACGCTCTTCGCCCGAGATGCTAACAATTTGTTTAATACAAATCATGAATCCAAAGCAACCATGAGAGAAGCATCCAGTAAACCCCCCAAAAGAGCCAATCATTCCAGGTGAGCCCAGCATGGGCTGAAAACTGAAGCTTTTTGTAGAAACTTATAGCTTATCATCATTACCATTAAAAATAACTAAGAACAAACATAATGTAACATCAGAGTGGCTATTGTTCAGGATTCCTGACTGCAAACAATGTAATCCTCAATGTCACTTCAGTAAAAAGAGAAATTAATGGATATGTGCCAGTTTATAGAATTTCCAGTGACGCGCAAATCTCTGCACACTGCCATGATTTCTTGACCTAAACATGACTGCTATTATCAGAGGCTCCTACGGCAATCAAGAACTGAGATCAGAAACTCGACTACTGCCACATTTGAGGAGCAGCACACTCCAAAATACTGATTTCCTTTTGGGTGTTGACTGCTTCTATATCTAACCCTTGCTTGGCTACATTTTATTGGAATAACTTGGGTTAAAAAACTGTCCTCTACTTGAAAGGGATCCTGCGGATGCAGGCTTTCTATTTCTGTTTGAGGAGGTAGGATTCATAGCATGGGCAATTTATCAAGATATATAGAGAGAATGCAACACATATTGGGTAGCTGTAAGTAATAGTCTGAGTAGATAATATGAATACAATTTCTAGGAATACACCTTTTTTGACCAAAATGATGAATGTTACGTTAGAACACTGAAAGACTTAATCATATATGTAGCTATTAAGTGATCCATTATTTACCAATTGTGACGTTGTAATGAGTGCTGGTGGCGCAAAGTTACATAGATACCACTCAACTATCGTCAGTATAGCATAAGTGTTAGGCACTCAGTCGTGCCCGTCTCTTTGGGACCCCATGGACTGCAGCCCACCAGGCTCCTCTGTCCATGAGATTTTCCAGGCAAGGATACTGGAGTGGGTTGCCATTTCCTTCTCCAGGGGATCTTCCCAACCCAGGGATCGAACCCAGGTCTCCTGCACTGCAGGCAGATTCTTTATCAAGTGAGCTACAAGGGAAGCCTATAGAGAGTGATATATGGCTGTGGGTTCACAGAAAGAAGACAAGTCTGTAAGGACAGTACACAGATGGAAAATCAGATGACGCGTTTGTATGTTTTCATGGGAATGCAGAATTATCTTCAAAAATGAAGCTCTGGGGACAGATCTTGTGACAAAGAAAAAGTAAACATCCCAAAGGGGGACAAAGGGGCAAAAAGTGTATTTTACTCAGGAGAAACATGCAGTTGAAGTTAGAAGGCATTATCACATTGCATTGAGAATTTTCTTTGTTCTAAATTATATCTTATCAGATATTAATACAGCAACCTTGCTTTCTGAATTTTTATTCACATTTGCATGGAGTAATCATTATTTTATTTCAACTTATCTATGCTACTGAATTTGAATAGGAATTCCTGTAAGCAATGTACCGTTGAGTCATGATTTTTTGTTCCATTTTGACAATTTCTGTCTTTAGATTGGTTCCAAACAACAAATACAGATATTTACAGAATCATGATTGAAACAGACACTGGCATCCTTTGACCTCAAAATTCTGGTTTCTAATATAACAACATAGTAAGTATTTCTAATTTTGCTTCCTTGCTTTTGAATGGCAGGAAATGACACAAAACAAGAGTAAATTATTCATCCATCAAATCGTTGTCAAGTGCTTACCAGGTGCCAGACTGTGATATCTACTGGAGGTATAGAGATAAATAATCAAAAGCTATACTTGTTGTCAGAAGGCTTACAATCCAATCAATGGACTACAGTACCAGAGCAAGTTCTGTAGCATGACTCATTAAACTGTTTTAAAATACAGATGTCTATCATCAAGATTTGTCCTATTGGTAAAACAAAGAGTTGGGATGGGGTAATCAATGGTCTTAACTGAAGAGGGAAGTGAAGTTAGAAATTAGGGAGATACAGTATAAACTATTCTAGGATACATTTTCTTTCTCTCTCATCTTTTCTTGGTCAGACAGTCAAGGGTCAAGATATTTTTCTACTTCTTAAATATTCTGATAAAATTCCAGTTGAAAACATTCCCCTGATTTAAATCACATGATGTTTTATATTAAATAAATTTCAAAATCAAACACTAATTAAAATATCAAATGTGTCAGTTTTATGTTTAACTTAATAAATAAATACACAAGTCAACCTACTAATAAAAAGGTGTGTCCAATTTAATGTTTGTATATAATGTCTGTATTCTGAAATTATCATGGGATTAATTCTGATTTATTAAAACACTTAAAAGTAATTTAAATATTTTCCCCTAGTACTTTAGTGCTTAGGAAGGTTTGAATATTTATTTAAAGAAATGCTAAAGAATAGTAAATACAATTTTATGATTTGTATCTTGCTTCACTCATTGGTAAGAAGTTCAAGGAATTTTGGTAGTACTTTAATCTGTTTTCCTTCGAACTGGCTGTTTTAATTCCCTGGCCTTGGGGCTACAGGTATAGTCAAAAGTTTATGCTGAAGATAAAATGCATTTTTATTTATTTAGAGTAAAAAAAAAAAAAAAATTCTCCCTGAAGTCAGGACCTTTATTCTGTTTCTGGATATATCCTCAGCACTGGAAGAGTGCCTTTCACAGAATAGGCAACTGATTAACATTCTATGAAATAAATATTTCAGACTTCCACATCTAAACCTTGTGCTACAGTCAGTTATCAGAAAAGTTTTTATTAGCGATCATATGGTATTTCAGCATGGATAGCTAAACTATAGGTTAATTTCCCAAAGTAAAACAACTTCCTTTCCTTGCATTTATTGCAAATGGAAGTGATAGGATTTAGACAACAAAGCTTACCTAACCTCTAACATTGAGTACTAGTTTTGGTCCACCTATTGAAGAAAAGACAGGGATAATGAATATCCAACTGAGACCCACTTAATAATTTTGCTGATCCCCCACAAATATATTTATTTCTGTAGAACACTCTTTGAAAAATAATGCAACTAGTTATCTTTATTCATTCAGTTCAGTTCAGTCACTCAGTAGTGTCTGACTCTTTGAGACTCCATGGATCTCAGCACACCAGGCCTCCCGGTCCATCACCAACTCTGGGAGCTTACTCAAGCTCATGTCATTTGAGTCTGTGATGCCACCCAACCACCTCATCCTCTGTCATCCCCTTCTCCTTCCACCTTCAACCTTTCCCAGCATCAAGGTCTTTTGAAATGGGTCAGTTCTTCACAGGTGGCCAAAGTATTGGAGTTTCAGTTTCAACATCAGTCCTTCAAATGAATATTCAGGGTTGATTTCCTTTAGGATTGAATGGTTGGCTCTCCTTGCAGTCCAAGGAACTCTCAAGAGTCTTCTCCAACACCACAGTCCAAAAGCATCAATTCTTTGGTGGTCAGCTTTGTTTATATTCCAACTCTCACATCCATACATGACTATAGGAAAAACCAAAGCTTTGACTAGATTAAACCTTATGGCAAAGTAATGTATCTGCTTTTTAATATGCTGCCTAGGTCATTCATAACTTCTTAAAAGGAGCAAGCATCTTTTAATTTCATGGCTACAGTCACCATCTGCAGTGATTTTGGAGCCCAGAAAAATAAAGTCAGCCACTGTTTCCATTGTTTCCACATTTATTTGCCATGAAGAAATGGGACTGGATGCCATGATCTTAGTTTTCTGAATGTTGACTTTTAAGCCAACTTTTTCACTCTCCTCTTTCACTTTCATCAAGAGTGATGAAATTACTTTCTGCCTCTTCACTTTCTGCCATAAGGGTGGTGTCATCTGCATATCTGAGGTTATTGATATTTCTCCTGGCAATCTTGATTCCAGCTTGTGCTTCTTCCAGCCCAGCGTTTCTCATGATGTACTCTGCATATAAGTTAAATAAGCAGGGTTATGATACACAGCCTTGACGTACTCCTTTCCTGATTTGGAACCAGGCTATTGTTCCATGTGCAGTTCTAACTGTTGCTTCTTGACCTGAATACAGATTTCTCAGGAGGCAGGTCAGGTAGTCTAGTATTCCCATCACTTGAAGAATTTTCCACAGTTTTTTGTGATCTACACAATCAAAGGCTTTGGCATAGTCAATAAAGGAGAAGTAGATGTTTTTCTGGAACTCTCTTACTTTTTCAATGATCTAACAGATGGTGGCAATGTGATCTCTGGTTCTTCTGCCATTTCTAAATCCAGCTTGAACATCTGGAAGTTCATGGTTCACGTACTGATGAAGCGTGGCTTGGAGAATTTCGAGCATTGCTTTGCTAGCATGTCAGATGAGTGCAATTGTGCAATAGTTTGAGCATTCTTTGGCATTGCCTTTCTTAGGGATTGGAATGAAAACTGACCTTTTCCAGTCCTGTGGCCACTGCTGAGTTTTCCAAATTTGCTGGCATATTGAGAGCAACACTTTCACTGCATCATCTTTTAGGATTTGAAATAGGTCAACTGGAATTCCATCACCTCCACTAGCTTCCATCATTTCATAATGATGCTTCCTAAGGCCCACTTGGCTTCTCATTCCAAGATGTCTGGCTCTAGGTGAATGATCACACCATTGTGATTATCTAGGTCATAAAGATCTTTTTTGTATAGTATCTGTGTATTCTTGTCACCTCTTCTTAATATCTTCTGCTTCTGTTAGGTCCATACTATTTCTGTCCTTTATTGTGCCCATCTTTGCATGAAATGTTTCCTTGGTATCTCTAATTATTTTTGAAGAGATTCTTTATTTATTAACTTCTACATATTTAAATACAACATGCTTCATCTGAAAAAAAAAATCACTAGCATTTATATGTTCTTTTTCATCCCTGGGCATACTTCTATAATCTTGGAAAACATCAAAGTAACCACAGAATAAAAGAGTTGTAGTATAAAGCAACTATTCTTACAATGGTACTTATTTCTCTAATATACTGGCTATTTGTTTATTGGTTATAGTTTAGCTTTGAATAACACGTAAATTTTAGTAAAAAAAAATTAAAACAATTTATATGGAAGTTAACTTTTGTTAAAATATATTTTGACTATATTAAAGATGAAACCACTTTCAGAACAAAAAATCTGAATTACTAAAGAAGGAGAATATGTTCCCCAGCTGAGCTAATAGCAATGAGGAACATTTCCTGGATTTAGTCATGGCACTGGTTGAATGACAGTTTGATGGCCCTGGGAATCAGCAGCCTTGACAGAGCCTCTGAGATCTGTCAATCAGCGATAAGTGGACAGTGTTAAGATCTAAGGGCTATGAGAATAAAGGTAATAAAGTAGAGAGCCTTGTCTCAGGAGAAGAACAAAGGTTTCTGAAACACACATATCACCATAAGAAGCAGCAGTAGATGAGTACAGCGACTGTCACCGAATGAGGGCTGGAATAACCAACTAGGTTTTTAAATGCTCCCAACTTGTAGGAAGTCCATTTACCTTGACAGGAAAAAGTGTTTAAAAGTGAGCAGAATGAATTCCTAGGGAGGGAGATGTTCTTTATCTCTATATTTAAATGTTCTGGGGCCTCTGCATCAAGTTTCTAAAGATTTATTATTTTCCATTTTGCTGCTTTACATCTCTGAAAACAGTGGCTTCAAATGTGATTAAATTACAAAAGGAAAAAAAGTTATCTTCATAGCTCAAAGCTAAAGGAGTTAAGCTTTGAAACATGGTCAGTTTCAAAATGAATATTTCCCAAATGCTCCATTACATCTAACTACTCGAATTCACTCTTTATTTGAAAAAAAATGTTCTGTGTTTAAACTTTTATCAAAACTTCTAGATACATTAGAAATTTGAGTGGTTATCAAGTTATATCAAGTAAAATTGGCCACAGACACGGAAGAGTTTAAAACTTTATACAAGCTGATGGCATCATCTCTTGATAAAATTCTTCCACAGAAAGGTGTCACAAGAATGTGCTCTTGAAAAAATAAAATGTATGGAGAAAAAATTAATTGGTTTTTATTTACTTTATAAGCTCTGGATATAGATGGAGAACTTAAATCTTAGTAATTAAACCAATTATATTTGAATGGATCATCAACTGTTTTAAAAACTTTAATAAACATTTTTGAAATATGTGAGGCTGTCACGGCTAACGCCATGGCAGGCAGCCTAGATTAGGAGTAGGCCTGGTTTCCCGGGGTAACATAATTATCAGGCCTCCTGGAGCCAGCCAATCAACATATGCCTAGCCAGAAGAAAGGGAACCTATCAGGGGAAAGCTGAAAGCCCCACGTTGGGCCAACAAAAATTACCTTGCAACTGTGTAACCAATCTGCTTGCGCCAACTACCCACTGTGTAACCAATCCGATTGCGCCAACTACCTGCTGCTTGTTTTGACCTAATAAATACCCGAGAGAACTGGGGCTCGGGGCCTTTCGTCCTCACACACCTGGTGAGGGCGGGAGGCCCTGGCTCGAGTCAGTAATAAATTCCCCTATTGTGAGTTGCATTGTTTCGAGGAGTCTTCTTTCCCGACCGGGGACTCGGACTACGGGCAGAACAAAATATTCTAAACATAAAAGTCTTTCAAGTAAATTTGATGTATCAATATTAATACAATGAATCTATAAAACTTTAATAAGTACAGTACTTAATGGGAGATTTAAAAAGTAATGAACATATTAGTATTTTAGCAATTTTATTTAAAATTAATTTATTTAATAATTTTATTAAATATTTAAATTTATTTAATAAATTTAAAATTTATTAAAATTAATTAGTCCATATAAAAATAAAAATAGCACTGAAATGCCATTGTTTTCTATTAATCATTTACATTAATCTAACATATTTTTGTAATGTTGACATGACCCTTTATCTTAGAATTGACAGTTGTTAGCCCTGCACCCTAACATTCTAAGAAGCCTTGTGCGTTAGTCACTCCGTCGTGTCTGACTCTTTGCAGCCCCGTGGACTATAGCCCACCAGGCTTCTCTGTCCATGCGATTTCCCACGCAAGAACACTGGAGTGGGTTGCCATTCCCTTCTCAGGGGACCTTCCTGACTGGGGGTTGAACCTGGGTCTCCCACTTTGCAGGCAGATTCTTCCGTCTGAGCCACCAGGGTAGCCCTTTCCCTTAGGATGATGGATTTTGTAATGCATACAAACAAAAACCAATAATGCAGGCTCTTCATGTTTTCCAAACAAAGAAGCACACCTAATGCTTAAAACTGAACATCAATTACAAAAATAAAAGCTATGCAAAGTTTACCAGTTGAAATTATTTCAAAATTTTAATTTCTTTCCCAGTTACCAGAGATTCTTCACTCTGCTCAAGTATGTACCACCACCCTTACCCACCGTACCGTTTGCTATATTTCAGTCTGTTGTTCCTGCCGCTTTAATCTTGGTACTCCATCACTGTTTCCGAAAGAGAAACAGGGCTTCCCTGGTGCCTCAGACAGTACAGAGTCTGCCTGCAATGCGGGAGACCTGGGTTTAGTCCCTGGGTCACGAAGATCCCCTGGAGAAGGAAATGGCAACCCACTCCCATGCTCTTGCCTGGGAAATCCCATGGCTGGAGAAGCCTGGAGGGCTACAGTGCATGGGACTGCAAACAGTTAGACACGACTGAGCAACTGACACATATGATTCCTGCCATTTTAATCTTGGTACCCAATCATTATGGATGATTACAGGTATCTGTTTTCTTCCATCTTCTCTTCTTTTATTCCATTCCTGCTGCTGCTGCTGCTAAGTCGCTGGAGTCGTGTCTGACTCTCTGCGACCCCACAGATGGCAGCCCACCAGGCTCCCCCGTCCCTGGGATTCTTCAGGCAAGAACACTGGAGGGGGTTGCCATTTCCTTCTCCAATGCATGAAAGTGAAAAGTCAAAGTGAAGTCGCTCAGTCCTGTCCGACTCTTAGCGACCCCATGGACTGCAGCCTACCAGGGTCCTCTGTCCATGGGATTTTCCAGGCAAGAGTACTGGAGTGGGTTGTCATTGCCTTCTCCAATTCTATTCTTAGTGGCATTATAAAACCTCATCTTAATCAACTATACTCAAACAAATGCAGTGTTTTAATCCAGTTCTGATCCTACCTTACCCCGGGGCTGATCAACAAGGCTGGGAAAAAAACGGAATTATTTAACTGTTCTCACTTTAATGATCACAAGCTTCAGATGGATTCATCATGGAATAAGATGATCATGAAACTCCTCCCCAGTCCATGCACTTTTGCTGTCCTAAAGCATCCTATACTTTCTCTCCAAACTTCTCTCTCACCTTATAATATTAATCTCTGTCTCACTGAGAGAAATCAGTCAAAAGAGAAATTTCAAAATGTGAAACCACCACCCCCCATCTCCCAAGATCCTCAATAATCATTTTTATTAAACTGAAACATCCTCATTCATGATACACTTCATAGTCTTACTTTGCCTTTTTTTTTTAAAGCAGTTTCATCACTTTGTTATAATGAATAATTTACTTATATTGTTTATAGTTTGTCCCCATCTGCTCTATCTCTGAGTGCCTAGAATAGTGCCTAGCTCACAGTGCCCATCAGTATTTGTTGAAGTGCTCATCTATATAATAACTTCTTTATCTGCACCTTAAGACCTCACTTATGTTCTAATTCTGAAGTCCTGTTATTAATCATCCACTGCTGAAAATGTAAACTTAATTAAATACTCATTAATTTATTATTTATATATTATTCATTGAAAGAATTATTTATGATTGTCAATAGCTAGTTACAAGTAATTACTGCTTAATAATTAATTGGTAGTGATGGTCTTTATTCATTTACTCAATTATTCATAAATAATTTAATAATAGAGCCAAGACTATTTCTAAAATGATTTCATTAATCCAAGCCTTACATATACTTCTTACCTGTGTCCAAGATGCATTATCTATGAGTTTCTCTTTCAGGTTACTTAAAGATGAGTTAGACGTATTTCAGTTGCCTCATTTTGCAATGTTTTCTGCCACTTGTAAAATCATGATTTTTAACATTTTATGAGCCACCTACTCCAATTGCCTATTCTGTATATTTAGTTACACATTTTTTTTTAACAGTTTCTAACTGAGATATTTTTTAAAACATCTGAATCAAGACTCTTCTAGGTTATTATGAGTTTTGCCTAGTTTTATAGTTACATGGCCAGTTCCTAATACAGTAGATTTACTCCCCTTATACTTATTGAAGCCATCAAAAGCATGGAAATCGCAACTCTCTTTGTACATTCATTTTATTGGCTTATGTAGTACTTAATGAAATAATATAATTAAAGCTATAAAATAAACTGACATTAAAAAGTTTAAAAACCAAGAGAACTGACTTACTTTCCTGTTATTCCAAATTACATCTTTAGCAGGTCAACACAAATGAATTATCTTACAGTTCTAGATGAGGAAGGAAAATGTACATATTTAAATTCACTTAAAGAAGAATTTATAAGACTTTGAAGTTAAAGTAACTCAAAATAGCAATTTATAGCATTGTTGTAGTACTGCCAGAATCTGTTCTGAAACACTAGCATGTGATATTCACCAGTAGTAGTGGCCAAGGATGAAAAGTGGATTTCAGTCCAGTAACCACGATATGGTGATGCCATGAGCAGTGATCAGAGTAGCAGGGACAGCAGGAGAAGAATATATTCCACAGACTGTGGGGCATCATTTTGGCACAGTTTCTCACAACCATAACTCCTGTGATTCCATATCATTTCCTGAGAAACACTCTCCAGTGAACTTGACAACTAATTCCGAATTATTCAGCTGATTCTATGACATAATCTAGTGTATATATATATATATATATATACACTAGAGTAGGAAATGGAAATCCACTCCAGTATTCTTGTCTGGAAAATCCCATGGACAAAGGAGCCTGGCAGGCTACAGTCCATGGGGTTGCAAAGAGTCAGACATGACTGAGCACTCACAGCATATATATATATATATACACACACACATACAAAATTTAGCATCACACACACAGTTGCTTAGATATAAGAAACCTTTGTAAATTATTTTCCTCACCTATATTACAGGGCTCATATACTATTAACCTTAATGGCTGTAGTGAGGATTAAAAGAAAACTACATGCAAATCCCTTAGGTCAGTGTTTGTCAATAAGAATTATTAGTATATTTTAACATCAGTTTCACTGTTTTAATTATAACTCAAACAATTTACACAGGTCATGAGAGGAATAATATGTCTAGTGACATAGCATAGGACCCAGTATCCATTAACTTTTTAATAAATAGAAGGCTCTTGACTATTTCATTCCTTTGATATCTATTTATTGAGGGCTTACTATGTGCTAGAGTCTTTGAGATTCATGGGATGAATTAGAGTGCCTGTGAGATAAGAGTTCCTGCAGGAGATGTATAGTTAGCAATTAATACCAGAAATAAGTCAATTACACAGCACTGCCGAAAGCTAACATGCGATTCTAATAGATTAATATGTACAGCTTAGCATAGGTTAAGGAAGATACGGAGTTTCAGAGGGGAGAAAAGGGGCTAGTGGTATTTCCAATTTTAAATAATCTAGGTTGTGATCTTCTTTGCATGAAGTTTCCACATGTATTTTAATAACACCAGGGAAAGTATAATTCTAGAAGACTGAAGCACCCCAATAAATAATCTTCAACTGAGTGCATCAAATTATATTAATTTTCACTTTTTCCCCCTTTATTATAAAGTGTTCAATGCTTGTATCTATCTCCTTTTAGAGAATGCTTTATATTTCCAAGTCATTTCCCAGGTCATTCAATATCTTAATTTCTTAGTCATATGGCATCACAGACAGTATGCTATGCAGACTTTCCATCAGGGTAATTCCATTTCTTCAGCAGAATGAAATGTGTTGTATATCTATCCTTTGAAATAAAAGGCTTGTAAAAAGTAAATTTTCTTATGAAACATAATTAATAAAATGATGCTAATGATGAATCCTTGGAACCTCTGCTATAACAGAAAGGGTCACCATCCACCTTATTTTTGTTTCCTAGTCCCTGCTTACTCAATCAAAAATAGGCAAGACAATGGAGTAAACCCCTTATATTATGACATGGAGAAGTGAGGCATAAAATGATTTATAATTGATTTTTTTCCCAAACTCACAAGAAATCCTGACTATTTCATAGTCAAGATAAGTGCTGAGGCCCTCATTACACTAAAATTATAATATTTATTGCTAAGAATGTATTAATCATCTAATTCACCTATATTTTAAAAATACGTTAACTAGGTCAGACTGTGGAAGTTACTTAGTGAACAGTTCATTTGTAGTTTTAAAAGCAAAACTAAAATGATATTAAATTGCCCTGACCTCTATTTATGTAGCTTTCTCATTACACTATAGAAGACAGAAGTACAAAATTAAAAGAACATGAATTTTTTTATCTGATATTTTTTAGCTTTTGTACACTTAATTAAAGGGTTTTCAAACTGTGTCACTAAAAGAAAATACCAGGCTTTTTGTCTAAAATGTTTGGGATTCAATTCTGATGTAATTCTTGATAAATGAATAGCACATTTTAGACACTTTGACCATGATTGTTTAACAGTAAATGCTTTTTTCTTTTAATAAGAACAACTGTTCAAACACTGCAGAGTACTAACAAATTTGAATGAAAATATATGCTGTGTTTGTTCTTCACTGTTATGGTATACTATTCTTACTTAATCACCACTATAAAAAAGCTTGAGGTTTAAACGGTCAGAAAATGAGCTAATTTTACAGTTTAGTTCAGTCAGGATAATAGTTATTTTTTGCCATGTATCAATATTAGGTACAATGTAACAATACAAACATTCATCAAAATCTGGAGATAATTATCCAGTACCATCCTAACACATTTCAATGTAAAAAATTATGACTTTGTGCTTGAAAACTTAAAAATTATAAAAAGGTTGAAACTTTATGAGAGAGAAGCCTTCTCTTACTTGTAATCATTCAAAAATTCACTTTAGAAAAACAAAATAATTTATTTGCACTTAACTGAGCCTAAATTTTAATAATAATAATAAAATATATACAGGGGAAAATACTGCTTTAATAGAAGGCATGTTTATGCACACAGATATAAAACAGGATACAATAAGTGTCATTTTCAGTACTTGGAGAAAATAAACAGAAAATCAAGTCACATATACAGGTGAAAGACAAACCTCCTGGGATAAAGAGAATTCTCAAAGGATTTAACAGCATACGAATTCCAACTTGTGATATATTTCAAGCTTTCAGTCATATTTCTTTGTGGTGTATAGCTTGCAGTTTTCTTTTATTTTAAACAATTGCCTAATGAAGTGCTTCATCATTTCCTTCATTTCTGCCTCGTTATTTCTTATCCTTTGGCACTATTATTCATTTCAGCTTGCTATTTTTGTTGTAATTTTTGTTTTCTAAAACACAAAACATCTATCTTTGAGTTTAGAGCATATGTGATATATCAAAACCTAAAACAGCTATGGACATCTGATTGGTGTCAGGTGGGAAGGAGTCATGTATGGCTGTTAGAGCTGGACCATGAAGAAAGCTGAGCGCCAAAGAATTGATGCTTTTGAAAAGTGTGGAGAAGAGTGAAGAAGACTCTTGAAAGTCCCTTGGACTGCAAGGAGATCAAACCAGTCAATCCTAAAGGAAATCCATCCTGAATATGCATTGGAAGGACTGATGCTGAAACTGAAGCTCCAACAGTTTGGCCACTTGATGTGAAGAACTGACTTACTGGAAAAGACCCTGATGCTGGGAAAGACTGAAGGTAGGAGGAGAGGGGACAACAGAGGATGAGATGGATGGATGGCATCACCGACTCAATGGACTTGAGTTTGAGCAGGCCCCAGGAGATGGCGACGGACAGGGAAGCCTGGCGTGCTACAGTCCATGAGGTCGCAGAGTCTGACAGGGTCAGCCTCTGAACTGAACTGAACTGGCAAGTTAGGCATAAGCAAGGAGTGGCCTAGTCAAAAAGGATATAAGCTGATCTTTAAACCCCACTCCATACACATACCAGTGCAGCCCAGGAGACTGCATAGATATGCTAAAACATAAACACAGAGACTTTTCCAACTCCCTGTAAGGGCCCTAGGCACACAGTGGAAACAAACTAACCACAGGGGCTTTTCCAACTCCAGTACGTGTGTCCTCAAGTGATCTTAGGCAGTTAGGAGTCCAATAAAGACTCATAAATATTCTGTACATACTTACACATGATCATAAAAGACTGAACTAAGGGAAAGGCATGCAGCAGAGCCTGCTGTAACGTAACTTGCAACTGTCAATCAAAACTATCCGTCCACACCCAGCTAGATGAATATGTGATAACCCTGTCTTGATATACCTATTTGAATGCAGAGCTCCAAAGAAGAGCAAGGAGAGATAAGAAAGCCTTCCTCAGTGATCAGTGCAAGGAAATAGAGGAAAACAATAGAATGCAAAGACTAGAGATCTCTTCAAGAAAATCAGAAATACCAAGGGAACATTTCTTGCAAAGATGGGCACAATAAAGGGCAAAAATGGTATGGACCTAACAGAAGCAGAAGATACTAAGAAGAGGTGACAAGAATACACAGAAGAACTATACAAAAAAGATCTTCACAACCCAGATAATCACAATGGTGTGATCTCTCACCTAGAGCTAGACATCCTGGAATGCAAAGTCAAGTGGGCCTTAGGAAGCATCACTACGAACAAAGCTAATGGAGGTGATGGAATTCTAGTTGAGCTATTTCAAATCCTAAAAGATGATGCAGTGAAAGTGCTGCACTTAATATGCCAGCAAATTTGGAAAACTCAACAGTGGCCACAGGACTGGATAAGGTCAGTTTTCATCCCAAGCCCAAAGAAAGGCAATGCCAGAGAATGCTCAAACTACCACACAATTGCACTCATCTTGCATGCTAACAAGGTAATGCTCAAAATTCTCCAAGCCAGGCTTCAACAGTACATGAACCGTGAACTTACAAATTTTCAAGCTGGATTTAGAAAAGGCAGAGGAACCAGAGATCAACTTGCAAACATCCATTGGATCATCAAAAAAGCAAGAGAGTTCCAGAAAAACATCTACTTCTGCTTTACTGACTATGCCAAAGCCTTTGACTGTGTGGATCACAACAACTGTGGAAAATTCTTGAAGAGATGGGAATTACCAGACCACCTGACCTGAGAAATCTGTATGCAGGTCAAGAAGAAATATTTAAAACTGGACATGGAACAACAGACTTGTTCCAAATAGGGAAAGTACGTCAAGGCTGTACACTGTTTTTGTGCTTATTTAATTTATATGAAGAGTACATCATGAGAAACGCTGGACTGCATGAAGCAAAAGCTGGAATCAAAATTTCCAGGAGAGATATTAATAACCTCAGATATGCAGATGACACCACCCTTATGGCAGAAAGCAAAGAAATAAAGAGCCTCTTAATGAAAGTGAAAGTGGAGAGTGAAAAGTTGGCCTAAAACTCACCATTCAGAAAACTAAGATCATGTCATCTGGTCCTATCACTTCATGGCAAATAGATGGGGAAACAGTGACTGACTATTTTTCTGGGCTCCAAAATCACTGCAGATGGTGACTGCAGCCATGAAATTAAAAGACATTTGCTCCTTGGAAGAAAAGACAGTGTGTTAAAAAGCAGAGACATTATTTTGCCAAAAACAGTCCATCTAGTCAAAGCTATGGTTTTTCCAGTAGTTATGTATGAATGTGAGAGTTGGACTATAAATAAAGTTGAGCGCCAAAGAATTGATGCTTTTGAACTGTGGTGTTGGAGAAGACTCTTGAGAGTCCCGTGACCATTAAGGAGACCCAACCAGTCCATCCTAGAGGAAATCAGTCCTGAATATTCATTGGAAGGACTGATGCTGAAGCTGAAACTCCAATCCTTTGGCCACCTGATGTGAAGAACTGACTCATGATTGAAGGCGGGAGAAGGGGACGACAGAGGATAAGATGGTTGGATGATGTCACCTTCTCAATGGACATGAGCTTGAGCAAGCTCTGGGAGTTGGTGATGGACAGGGAGGCCTGGCATGTTGCAGTCCGGGGGGCACAAAGAGTCGGACATGACTGAGCAATTGAACTGACTGAACTGATTTACTGTCTTGAAAACTCCTGTACCTCAGTTTCTTTGCCAGTGCCTCTCTTGGTTTGGCCCACCTCTCCTTTCAGTTGTTTCTTTCTATTCTTCCTGTTCTTTCTTCAGTAAACTTGTTTTTGCCACAGGTAAGACTTCAGATTCTTCTTTTTGTCCTTATCAAGAACCAGCACCCACAAGGGAGGATCCTCTTTGACCCTCTCCCTCCCTGGTAACCCTTGGGACATATTTATTTTATATACAAACTTGGAGTAAACATTTCTTAAAACGTTGATGAAAGGGAAGTTGAGGTTGTTTTGACTCATGCAATATTTGAAATGAGGTCATTTTCTAATATATCAGCCATTGTCTAAATTATTCCTGTTACTGGTTTTAGTAACCCTGAAGAAAATAATTGATTGATCAATATAAGTAGACACAAATAATATCAGTTTATACTTTTTTTTCTGTATCTTTTACAATATTTACTATTATATCTTAAAAACAAAATAAATTTCCATGTTTTATGTTTCCTGCTTGGCAATAGACAGTCTCTGATAAAGATATCATTTATTCAGATAAGTTTTAAGTTCACGGGAAAACTGAAAGAAGGATACAGGAAACTTCCATACACCCTCTGTCCTCACACATCTATAACCCCTTCACCATTATCAACATCTACCCAATCAACATCAGAGCAATGCGCTTGTTAACAACTACATCATAATCTACACTGAAACAACATCATCATTCAAAGTTTATGTTATGATTCACTCTCAGTGCTGTGCATTTTATGGGTTTGGTCAAATGTATAATGGTATGTAGCCACAATTATAGTAATATGAAGTATTTTCACTGCCCTAAAAAGGCTGTGTGCTCCCTTTATCCATTCCTCCCTCCTGCCAAACTCATGGCAATTGTCTTTTTTTTTTTCTTTAACTTTTCCATAGTTTTGCATATTCCGGAATGTCATATATTAATAGTTGGAATCATACAATATGTCACCTTTTTCAGATTGGTATCTTTCACTTAATATGCATTGGAGTTTCCTCCATGTCTTCTCATTGCTTGATAGCCCATTTTTGCAAAAGACATGGCTATAAAGGACCATTACCCAAGAAATAAAAGAACACTTAAAACTTAATAAGAAAACAAAGAGCCTAATTTAAAAATGGGCAAATGACTTAAGACACTTCATTGAAGAAGACATAGAGAGGGCAAATAAACACATGAAAAGATGCTCCAGTATCTATGCCACCAGGGAAATGGAAATTAAAACAACAATGAGATATCACTACATACCTATTAGAACAGCCAAAATCCAGAACACTGACCACACCAAATGCTGACGAAGACATTGAGCAATAGGAACTTTCATTCATTGACAGTGGGAATACAAAATGCTACAGATATTTTAGAAGAAATTTTGACAGTTTCTCACAAAACATAGTATACTCTTGCTATAAGATACAACAATTATGCCCCTTGGTATTTACCCAAATAAACTGAAATCTTATGTGCACATAAAAACCCGCACACAAACGTTTCAGGCAGCTTTACTCATAATTTCCAAACTTGAAATAACTAAGATGTCTTTTAAAGGGTAAGTGGATAAATAAACTGTGGTATATACATCTGACAGTGGAATATTATTCAGCACTAAAAAGAAATGTGCTATTATGCCTTTTTTTTTTTTTTAGTAAATTCATTTAAACACTTGAAAACAAAGGAACAGGAAATTCATTTCAAAGTTAAATCCATATAAATACATGGACATACATATCCACTAGTAAATTTAATCAGAAGGTGTAAAAAATAAATTCTTACTTTTTAAATACCTATTATTTAGGAAACAAGTCATTTTTTCACAAAAAACTTTCTTCAAATATTTTTGTTAAAGTTTGCCACAGGGAAAAAAGAAGTTACTATAAAGTGTGGTGTCCAAAGGACAAAAGACCAGGAAAAAAAAAAAAAAACTAAGGAGGGCCTTGGAATGCAGGAATGGAAAAGCCAGACCCTTATCATCCTTCCCTCCCCCATTTTGTAACTATTAAGGAATTTCAGGTCCTCCTGAGCAGTATAACCTGTCTCCCCTTCTACCCCATAGGAAGAAGGTATTTGCCTTACTCTTTCTCTATTCAGTATATGTGCCTCATCCAGTCAGCAAATGACCCGCAAGGCCACTATCCACTCCTTATACCCCTTGTATAAAAATGGACTAAGGACCCCTGTTCAACAGAAGCTCTCCCTTGAGCTGGCCCACTGTTCTAACAGCATCTCCCACTCTAATAAACTTTATTCTCCTCTCATTCTGCCTCATGTCTGTAAATTCTTTTCCAACCCATCCATGGACCACAACATAAAGCACAATTTTAAATATTAATGTACTTTTTACTGTGACATAAGTTACTTTTAAGCTGAACTTTGTAGATGTTGAGTGAAACATTTTCCATGTAATTCGGGTTATTTGCCTTTTCAAGAAGGTTAAAAATGTGACATATTGAATTGTCAAATGGAGCTCCTTCTGTTTACAAAAATATCAGGAAAATGTAAGCTATCACATTATATTTGGGAAAGTATTTATATATTGGGGCTTTTACAAAGATCTGAAAATAAAAGAAAATATGATTCCTTGACATACCCGGAATGATTTTTTTGGACTCAAGACTACTTATGTCAACATGAATTAGTTTGCTCACTATGCTCTTCACTCAGGAAGATAAAACTGTGTGTCTATACTGAACTTTATTATTATTACTATTATTTTTGCTTCAAAAATTTCTTGCAGAGAAATTTATCTGAAACAGTACTCTGCTCAGTTGGGCAAAGCATTAGCTTCTCACACAATATCATGACTTGCTTCAAGACCATCACCACAGGTCATGACTACATCCAATTCTAAACTGGAAGATCTAAACTGGGTTATTTAAGCTGGGATCCCCAAATCCTATAAAAGCACTTCCAATTTCCCCTTTTTAAGACACTGCTAAGTCTCAGTCAAGGTAATGCTCTCCCTCACTCCCTCACTGCAATGAGTTTAGAGAAAATGACCTCCATGTTTATTAAATGTTTCTATCTTGTCTCTCTCTTTTTTTTAAATTCTACTCCAATAAAATGTCCTGTTGTTGCTTTACACCACCCACCCCATTCGTCTCTGTCTCCCTCTCCATCAGCTGCTGCTGCTAAGTCGCTTCAGTCATGTCCGACTCTGTGCGACCCCATAGACGGCAGCCCACCAGGCTCCTCTGTCTACAGGATTCTCTAGGCAAGAACACTGGAGTGGGTTGACGTTTCCTTCTCCACTCCATCAGCTAATCCCCATCTATTTTCCCCTATCTCTCATTTGGGGGAGGGGAAGCCCAAATTCCTCCACTCCTTCCCCAACTCTAGCAACTGCCCCCCCTGCTGCCCCTGTTACCAGAGTCATCTTGAGCACTATTGAATCCACCTGCAATGCAAGAGACACTGGTTCTATTCCTGGGTTGGGAAGATCCGCTGGAAAAGGGATAGGCTACCCACTGTGGTATTCTTGGGTTTCCCTGGAGGCTCAGCTGGTAACAAATCTGCCTGTAATGAGAGAGATCTGGGTTCGATCCCTGGGTTTGGAAGATCCCTTGGAGAAGAGAACAGCTACCCACTCCAGTATTCTGGCCTGGAGAATTCCATGGACTCTACAGTCCATGGGGTCGCAAAGAGTCAGCCACGACTGAGCAACTTTCACTTCACATCACTTTTTTTTTTTTTTAATTTTACTCGAAGACTAAAAGAGACTGCTTTAGGCTAGTAAAATTCAAAGCACTATTGCAGTTGACACTTGAAGACTCAGTGTGGCTTAAATGTACCTGGCTCCAGACAGTGAGATATTTTGAATGCGGGAACCCATAACTTGTTCAGAAATCTGAATGAGCAAATCCTCGCAAAACTGCCCTTGCTAGAGAGAAGGTGTGGCCATGCCTTCCTCTCTGTCCCTTACCCCATATCATGCATATGGAGCCTGAAGACTACCTTCATTTAAGAAATGGTACTAGACTTACTCTTTTCTGACTGAGTCAACTTCTCTGTTACTAGTTGATGTGCTATCTTCTTAGTTTCTCACGAGTGTTTCCATTATCAATTAAAGAGCAAGCTGGAAGTCTTGAAAAGAATGTGGAAGTGAGCAATATACACATTTGCCAGATTTAAGAAGCTCCCTTCACTTAAGCCTGGGTCAAGGCTAGCTTTTGTCTTTGAGAAAAATTGGAAAAAGGTGCCAGGTCCGGGATGATAAATTAGAAACTGTACTTCCCCTGGGTATCATGGATCAGCTGTAACAAAATGGTAAACACAAGGCATTTTTGTTGTAGAAGAATGGCCCTTTTGTCCATGCAGAGGAGGGCATGAGACTTGATGAATGGAACCCTGGTTGCATTTTAACTCATCTCTCAGGAGGGCATCTGTATCAGTCAATCAGTTCAGTTGCTCAGTCATGCCCCACTCATTGCAACCCCTTAGACAGGCTTCCCTGTCCATCACCAACTCCCGAAGCTTGCTCAAACTCACCATGCACAAATCAACATATGAGAAAACCCTGAATCTAGTTTGCTGTATTTAAACCAAAACCACATCTATTGATATACAGCCCCACATTGATACTTATCCAGTATACATTTTAACAAACAACTCTGAACTTTTGTTTCATAGAGAACTTGCAACCCAGATTTCATTTTATTTTCCCATTAAATATATTAATAATTAGTCTCATAATCTATGATATTTTTTTTCTCTCTTATCAGTTCAGAATTACTCCCTTCAGAATATGGTAAAAGACTGATGTAAAATTAGAGTTATGATCTAGTTTTTCTTATAAGAAACCAATACTAAAATTGTATAAGGGTCTTGTTTTGGTAATTTTTCTTTGTTTTTAATTTCTTTTTTTAATTGAAGATGTGAGATGGGTTAAACATACATCTAAATGAATTTTGTTACAATTGAGAAAAAAAAAAGTGTCCCTTAGATATGTCCTTTATATTTTACCATATGAATGAGGTTTCACAATCAGTCCCTGGAGGAGAGAATCTAGGTCATGCCCTCAGTCCTCACAGTGAATCTTAAGCTCCACAACTCAACCCCAGTCTGCATGCTTTGTTCTTCCCAAAGTATTCTGGCAACATCTCTTTTCATACTTTATTGCCTTTGCTCTTTTCATTTTCCAAAAGGAACCTCCTCAAGGGTAATGGGTAAAACACATGAATTTAAATTCTGCAGAGTCAAATGATCACTACTCACTTTTTCAATGACTGTAGGAAGGTCATATAATTTGTAAAACATAAACTGAGTGAGGAATTTAAACCATTCACATTTATCACTAATAAGCCAAAAGAGGTTCGGTTTGCATTACCTCTACGTGGCTGATTGTTTTGCAGGGGTTATTTTTTGGTTCCACTATGGAATATGAACAGCAGTGCAATGCAGCTAATTCTGCTTGAGGGAATTCATTTAGCCATATGATAAAATATTAACCCTATCTTAAAACAGCTTATTTTATACTTGTCATTGTCCTTTCTCTTCTGTATTAAATTCAACCTGCCTTAGTGTGAGTTAGATCAATATGGAAACATTAAAAATAATTCTTTCATGTTAATTTCACTTACTAAATATTTGCCACATGTTGAGCACTATGTGAATCATGTTTCTCCTATGTGACACTTTTGAAAAAGCCAAAATTATCTACCACCTGTAGAAAAACCAAAGAGTACATTTTGAGTGTTCAGTTCTTTGCTGAGTTAGGCTAATTTTACAACTTCATTTCCCTCATTTACTAACCAAAGAAATTTAATATTTTGCCATAACGTGTTTTTATAAGTCATTTTGAATCCAGTTAAAATATAATCATGTAAAAATAAACTGTTGGTCAGTCTCTCAGTTGTGTCTGACTCTGTGATGCCATGGACTGCAGCATGCCAGGCTTCCCTGTCCTTCAGTATTTCTCCACGTTTGCTCAAACTCATGTCCATTGAGTTGGTGATGCTATCCAACCATCTCATCCTCTGTTGTCCCCTTCTCCTCCTATCCTCAATCTTTTCCAATGTATCAGGTGGCCGAAGTATTGGGGCTTCAGCTTTATCATCAGTCCTTCCAATGAATATTCAGGGTTAATTTCCTTTAGGATTTTCTTTTATTCCCAGCAACACATTTGTAAAGAAACTCCTAAATCACAGAACCTTGAAATGAATTGAGGCAGCAACAACATTTGCAGCAGAAAAATAACCATTACTATAAAACCTTAATTAGCTAGAACCTATAATTAACTGGCATTCATTAAAGATTATTTGAATTCACACAAACGATGTATACATAAGTAGCCATGTGCATTTAGTTTAGGAGAATGTTTCTGTAAGACTATTTACAATAAAAAGAAACATTCACATAGATATAAGCAATTGTAATGGTATTTATACATAATCGAGCACATGCTAAATGTACATAAAGAGCCAAGTAGTTAAATCATTTTGTTACAATGGAATGACATTCATGTTACATAAAACACCATATTCATTGTCTGCCAAAATATTTTTCCTTTGTTCTTTTTTCAGTTTGCCTGTTTGTAATTCTGTGACAAAATTATAGGACAGCTATAATGGCACAGCAACCAAAAGCTTAAAGGCTTTCTCCGGAAAAGAAGAGATGCTATTTGGCAATAACAAATGCTTACTCTATGTGTGATTTATCAAGTGAGACTGATATGAAATTTTTTTCTTACAGTGACAAATATCTCTAGGTTTTCTAAAAAGATTCAAAATATGTCAAATACTTATTAAATATTTAGTAACATATTAAGTAAACTCTGACAATTTTTCAACAGAAATTTAGTGACAGTTTACTCAACACTTCTAGAAACATCAACTTTAGTTGAAACTGGGACAACTGCAGAGTCCATTAATTTCATAACTGGGGGTTATTTGTATGGATTTTGGAGTCACATAAACTTACGCAAATTAGCCTTTGCGAGACTCTCTTCATCTCTTATCTGATGATCTGTACTGCATCCTTATGTGGCTTTCACAATACTGGCACCTTGGGCTTTTCAATGACACCATCTATGTCAAATGCTTGCGACATTATGAGATACTGGATGACTATTTTCTGTTTTACCTCCAGGTAAGTTGTAGATTCACCTCTAGTGGGTTGAACAGATTTCTTTGTAATTCTTTAGTGCTTGTGTATCTACTCCAAACTACTTACATGATCATGTGCAGTCCCCAGCATCATCTATTCACTGATTTGAATTACATGTTCTTGACTCAGTGGATTGTGTTAGGAAGTTACCCCGTGGAAGTAGAACAAAGAATTTGACTGTGATATGTCCGATCTCCTGTATACCTTCTGTTCTTAATCATACCCGGTGCTAACCAACTGAGATGATCAGTGTTCTGCCCGTAGTCCGAGTCCCCGGTCGGGAAAGAAGACTCCTCGAAACAATGCAACTCGCAATAGGGGAATTTATTACTGACTCGAGCCAGGGCCTCCCGCCCTCACCAGGTGTGTGAGGATGAAAGGCCCCGAGCCCCAGTTCTCTCGGGTATTTATTAGGTCAAAATAAGCAGCAGGTAGTTGGCGCAATCGGATTGGTTACACAGTGGGTAGTTGGCGCAAGCTGATAGGTTACACAGTTGCAAGGTAATTTTTGTTGGCCCAATGTGAGGCTTTCAGCTTTCCCCTGATAGGTTCCCTTTTCTCTGGCTAGGCATATGTTGATTGGCTGGCTCTAGGAGGCCTGATTATTATGTTACCCTGGGAAACCAGGCCTACTCCTAATCTAGGCTGCCTGCCATGGCGTTAGCCGTGACAGCCTCACAATCAGTATTATATTAATTTATTTACACTACAGTTCATAGATATTTGGTCAAAAATGTCTGGATATTGTTGTAAAGACATTTATTTAGATGAAACTAACACTTGAATGATTAAACTTTGAGTAAAGTAGATTAACCTTCCTAATGTGAGTGAGCCTCATAACAGTTGAAAACATTAAAAAAAGACTGCCCTTTTCCAAGAAGGAAGTCTGCCAGAAGTCTGTATTTAGACTTAAACTGCAAGACATTGGGTAGTTTCACTAACAGGGTAGCAATGACCATTAAAATGACTCCTATTGAGATTCACAGCACCACTTGGGAAGCCCTGTGAGATTCCTAGCTTGGGTCATTGGGTCAAAAGGCTACCTAAATAAGACACATCAGACCAAAAAAAAAAAAAAAAAAACAGATTCAAAGAACAATATAATGAAATACATGCTGGAAGTGTTGCATCTGAAACACTAGTTAAGTACCGTTGTTCTGCAAGGCTCTTTACTTTTTTCAGTGTAGTCTGATTAGACCTACAATTAGTTGCTACTAGGTAGGGGTCTGGTTTTGGAAGTTCAATCAGTGAGACAGATCTTCTCTAGCCACAGACAAATGAGAAACTTTCTACTTTATCCCTTGGGTAAGAAATAACATCCTTTTGAGTGGTGTTAGAATTAAAATCTTTTTACTTGAAAGAACAACAAAATCCAAGCAAAGAATTGAAAAGAGAAGGTTTCTAAACTTGCAATGTTGTTATTCAGTCATTAAATAGTGTCTGACTCTTTGAGACCCCACGGACAGCAGTACAACAGGCTTCTCTGTCCTTCACTGTCTTCACTGAGTCAGTGATACCATGCAACCATCTCATCCTCTGTCACCCCCTTCTCCTGTTGCCCTCTGTCTTTCGCAACATGAGTGTCTTTTTCAATGAGTCGGTTCTTCACATCAAATAGCCAAAATATCAGAGCTTAAACTTCAGCCTCAGTCCTTCCAATGAATATTCAGGGTTTATTTCTTTTAGCATTGACTCTTTTGATCTCTTTGGTATCAAAGGGACTCTCTAGAGTCTTCTCCAGCACCACAATTCAAAAGCATCAATACTTCAGCACTCAACATTCTTTACAGTCCAACTTTCATATATGCCAAAGCCTTTGGCTGTGTGGATCACAATAAACTATGGAAAATTCTGAAAGAGATGGGAACACCAGACCACCTGACCTGCCTCATGAGAAACCTGTATGCTGGTCAGGAAGCAACAGTTAGAACTGGACATGGAACAACAGATTGGTTCCAAATAGGAAAAGGAGTACATCAAGGCTGTATATTGTCACCCTGTTTATTTAACTTATATGCAGAGTACATCATGAGAAATGCTGGGCTGGCAGAAGCACAAGCTGGAATTAAGACTGCCGGAAGAAATATCAATAACCTCAGATATGCAGATGACACCACCCTTATGGCAGAAAGTGAAGAGGAACTAAAAAGCCTCTTGAAAGTTAAAGAGGAGAGTGAAAAAGTTGGCTTAAATCTCAACATTCAGAAAACTAAGATCATGGCATCTGGTCCCATCACTTCATGGCAAATAGATGAGGAGACAGTGGAAACAGTGTCAGACTTTATTTTTGGGGGCCCCAAAATCACTGCAGATGGTGACTGCAGCCATGAAATTAAAAGACACTTACTCCTCGGAAGGAAAGTTACGACCAGCCTAGGTAGCATATTAAAAAGCAGAGACATTACTTTGCCAAAAAAGGTCCGCCTAGTCAAGGCTATGGTTTTTCCAGTGGTCATGTATGGATGTGAGAGTTGGACTGTGAAGAAAGCTGAGCGCCAAAAAATTGATGCTTTTGAACTATGGTGTTGGAGAAGACTCTTGAGAGTCCCTTGGACAGCAAGGAGATCCAACCAATCCATCCTGAAGGAGATAAGTTCTGGGTGTTCATTGGAAGGAGTGATGCTGAAGCAGAAACTCCAATACTTTGGCCACCTCATGCGAAGAGTTGACTCTTTGGAAAAGACCCTGATGCTGGGAGGGATTAGGGGCAGGAGGAGAAGGGGACGACAGAGGATGAGATGGCTGGATGGCATCACTGACTCGGTGGGCATGAATTTGAGTAAACTCCGGGAGTTTGCGATGGACAGGGAGGCCTGGCGTGCTGCAATTCATGGGGTCGCAAAGAGTCGGACACAACTGAGTGACTGAACTGAACTGAACTGACCAGACATCTAGTATAAAGTAGTTCAGATAATAAATATTTTACAATTGTATGGGCTAGTAAAATTCAATTGGAACTTTTTTATGGATTCATGACTTTATGTGTGCTAAGTCACTTCAGTCGTGTCCAAATCTTTGCGACCCTATGGATTATACTCCTCCAGGCTCTTCTGTCTATGGGATTCTCCAGGCAAGAATACTGGAGTGGGTTGCCATGCCCTCCTCCAGGGGACCTTTCCAACCCAGGGATCGAACCCACGTCTCTTATGTCTGTTGCATTAGGAAGCAGGTTCTTTACCAGCAGTGCCACCAGTGCAGTCCTAATAATATTATAAATCTACTTAAATACATGTATCTATGGAATAATTTGACAATAACAAGAAATGGTGCCAGAGAGAATGAACAGCAATAATCCTCAAACCTCACAGTAGAGGTAGAAAAGATATTTGTAAAATTTACTGTATGAAAGAGGCAAAAACAAAAGAATGCATATAGATGCAGTAGAAGACCAAAAAAGAGATTCTAGCTAGAGAAGATTTAAAGTTACAGATGGAATTGGGTTATTAATTGTTGTTCAGTCACTAAGGTGTGTCCCACTCTGGAACCTCTTGGTCCCAGCATGACAGGCTTCCGTGTACTTCGCTACCTCCCTGATTTGACTCTCATTCCATTGAGCTGGTAAGGCCTTCCAATCATCTTATACTCTTGTTACTCCCTTCTACTCTTGACCTCAATATTTCCCAGCATCAGGGTCTTTTTCCCATGAGTTGGCCCTTTGCATCAGGTGGTCAAAGTATTGGAGCTTCAGCTACAGCATCAGTCCTTCCAAAGAATATTCGAGATTGATTTCCCTAAGGATTGACTGGTTGCATCTACTTTCAGGAAATTCTCAAGTCTTCTCCAACACCACAATTAGATAGCATTAATTCTTCAGCACTCAGCCTTCTTTACGGTCCAACTTTTACATCTATACATGACCACTGGGAAAACCACAGCTTTAACTATACAGATCTTTGTTGGCAAGTGATGTCTCTGCTTTTTAATATGCTGTCTAGGTTTATCATACCTTTTCTTCCAAGGAGTAAGCATCTTTTAATTTAATGTCTGTAGTCATTGTCCGCAGTGGTTTTGGAGCCCAATAAAATAAAATCTGTCATTGTTTCCACTTTTTCTCCTTCTATTTGCAATGAAGTGATGGGGCCAGATGCCATAATCTTCATTTTTTGAATGTTGAGCTTTAAGCCAGCTTTTTCACTCTCCTCTTTCACTTTCATCAAGAGGCTCTTAGTTCCTCTTCACTTTCTGCCATAAGGGTGGTGTCATCTGCATATCTGAGGTTATTGATATTTCTCCCTGCAATCTTGATTCCAGATTGTGCTTCATACAGCCCAGCATGTCTCATGATGTACTCTGCATATAAGTTAAATAAGCAGGGTGACAATATACAGCCTTGACATACTCCTTTCCCAATTTTGAACCAGTGTGTTTTTCCATGTCCAGTTTGACTGTTGCTTCTTGGCCCACATAAAAGTTTCTGAAGAGACAAGTAAGGTATTCCCATCTCTCTAAGACTTTAAACAGTTTTGTTGTGGTCCACACAGTCAAGGGATTTAACACAGTAAATAAAGACAAAGTAGATGTTTTTCTGGAATCCCTGTGCTTCTTCTATGATATGACAAATGTTGGCAATTTGACATCTGGTTCTTTTGTCTCCTCTGCCTTTTCTAAATTGAGCTCATACATCTAAAAGTTCTCAGTTCACATACTGTTGAAGCCTAGCTTGAAGAATTTTGAGCATTACTTTACTAGCATATGGAATGAGCACAATTATACAGTAGTTTGAACATTCTTTGCCATTGTCCTTCTTTGGGATTCGAATAAAAACCGACCTTTTTCTGTCCAGCCAGCCACGCTGAGTTTTCCAAATCTGCTGGTGTATTGAGTGAGCACTGTAACAGCATCATTTTTTAGGATTTGAAAATGCTTAGCTAGAACTCCTTCACCTCCACTAGCTTTGTTCATAGTAATCCTTCCTAAGGCCCACTTCACTTCACACTCCAGAATGTCTGGCTCTAAGTGAGTGATCACACCATTGTGGTTATCTGGGTCATTAAGACCTTTTTTTTTTTTTTAATAGTTCTTCTGTGTATTCTTGCCACCTTTTCTTAATCTCTTCTGCTTCTGTTAGGTCCTTACTATTTCTGTCCTTTATTGTTCTCATCTTTGCATGAAATTTTCCCTTGGTATGTCTAATTTCCTTGAAGAGATCTCTGGTCTTCCCCATTCTATTGTTTTCCTCTATTTCTTTTCACTGTCAGAGAAGGCAATGACAACCCACTCCAGTCCGCTTGCCTGGAAAATCCCATGGATGGAGGAGCTTGGTAGGGTGCAGTCCATGGGGTCGCTGGGAGTCGGACACGACTGAGCGACTTCACTTTGACTTTTCACTTTCATGCATTGGACAAGGAAATGGCAACCCACTCCGGTGTTCTTGCCTGGAGAATCCCAGGGAGGGGGGAGCCCGGCCAGCTGCCATCTATGAGGTCACACAGAGTCTGACATGACTGAGGTGACTTAGCAGCAGCTTCTCACTGTTCATTGAGGAGGACCTTCTTATCTCATCTTGCTATTATCTAGAACTCTGCATTCAGTTTGTTATGTCTTTCTCTTTCTCCTTCACCTTTTGCTTCTCTTCTTTTCTCAGCTACTTCTAAGGGCTCCTCAGACAACCACTTTACCTTCTTGCATTTATTTTTTAGCATGGTTTTGGTCACTGCCTCCTGTACAATGTTATGAACCTCCGTCAATAGTTCTTCAGGCACTCTGTTGACCAGATATAATGCCTTGGATCTATTTATCACCTCCACTATATAATCATAAAAGATTTCATATAGGTCATAACTAATGGTCTAGTGGTTCTCCCTACTTTCCTCAATTGAAGCCTTCAATTGAAGCCTTAAGCGTTCAATTCTGCAATAAGGAGTTAATGATCTGAGCCACAGTCAGCTCCAATTCGTGTTTTTGCTAACTGTAGAGTGCTGCTCCTTCTTCAGCTGCAAATAATATAATCAATCTTATTTTAGTATTAACCATGAGGTAATGCCCACGTGTAGAGTCATCTCCTGTGTTGCTGGAAGAGGGTGTTTGCTATGACCAGTGTATTCTCTTGGCAAAACTGTTAGTTTACATCTGTTACAAGCCCTAATTCAATAAATTAGGTATCATTTGAGTATTAAAATCAAGATTCTAGTGCATAGAAAGCTCAAATCCAGACAAGTATAAATGCATTAGTTCATATTTAAAATTTAGTAATGTACTTGTATAAAATAACTGAGATTTATGATTATGTTGACCTGAGCAAAAACTTATAAGCCTTATTTTAAAAGATTAAAAACTGTTTGTAAATGCTCTCTTCTCCCTTTCAAAGTCAAATTAGGGGGTTACTTTCTCTTTAATCATTTTATAAAATTTTTGTATATTTCATTTCAGGCCTTAAAACAAATGGGAGTCCCAATAACTGAAACATTTTTATTCCTCCATCTGATCAATTAGATCCCTCCCTTCTTTAATATGCACTGGAAATTTATGTCATTGAGGAGTCACTAACTTTATTCCTCAGAGTACTTAAAGGTCCTCTCAGCAGTACTGTAAAACTCAATTTAAATGTATATTTAGAATGCTTTCTTTATAACTTAGTTGGAAGGAATTTTAGCTCAGTTAATGAGTTAAAACTCCTTTATGGCACAAACATGTTTGTTCTGCCTCCCTTTAGTTTGCAGATTTCAGTGCACAAACTGTTTGCTTAATACTCACTTTAAAATGTTTAGGAGTTGGTCTGCTAACTGGATTTTAGAAATTAACAATGGCTTCCTTGTAATATTTTTAGACTACTAAGATATAAATGACAAATAATATTTTAAGATATTTAAAATGCCCTGAAATGTTGTTTGTTGGGAGCTTGATTGCTGACTTAATTTCCCTACTTTCTGTTTATGATTCAGTGTTGGTAGGTTATATGTTTCTACTCATTTATGTATTTCTTCCAGGTTGTCCAGTTGATGTATAGTGGTGTTTATCCTCAAATCTTATGTTCCTTGGTATTTGTGTGTGTGGTTTCGTAGTTGTGCATGCAGGCCTGTTTAGTCACTCAGTCGTCTCTGGGTCTTTGCAACCATTTGGACTGTAGCCCATCAGGTTCCTCTGTCCGTGGAACTTTCCAGGCAAGAATAATGGAGTGGGTGGCCATTTCCTGCTCCAGGGGACTTTGCCATCTCAGGGACAGAACTCCTGTCTCCTCTGTCTTCAGCACTGCAAGTGGATTCTTTATCCACTGATCCATCAGGGAATTCCGGTGGCTGTTGTATGTCTCTCGCTCTTTTTTTTTTTTTTATATATAAATTTATTTCAATCTTTTCTCTTACTTTCTTGATAAATCTAGCTAAAGGTTTGTCTTTTTTTTTTCAAATTGTGATATTATTAATACATTATTTATGTTTTCTGAAATAAAGCTTGTAAATTATTACCATTTGGAATGAGCTGAATGAGAGGCTTTACGTTTTATCTTTTAAATGTTGTCTCATATCAAATTTTTGCAAGGGCTAATGGACACATAGGGGCCATCAATATTAACACAAACATTCTGATCTCACAAGTAAACACAGATGCAGGTCCCACAAGTTACTGAATAAGAATACATAGCAACAATGATGAAAGTTTGGGCTGTGTTTCTCATCATTTTTCAAGGAAACTATGATTTTAAATCTCTGCAATTCAGTTCATCTTTGTGTGTGATAGGAGAATTGAATATTCAGGCAAATGATTATCATACCTCCAAAAGTTCTTATACCAGTAGCAACATCATCCATGCCATTTAATATTTAGATTAATTTCATGTAATTGATTTTTGGTACATGATCAGGTTAACTGACTTGCTTTTTATAATCCTGTTGAGATGATCTCACTTGTGGCACAGGATCTTTGTATTATTCACTTTGTTTTACCAGAAACTGTCTTTCTGTTTGTCATCTATCTTGAGAGCTAGCTAGCTAAAACTGGCAAACTTCCTGTTTACTACTGGGATATTTCTAGATTTATATATATATTTCTAGATATATATATTTATATAAATATATATTTATATATATTTCTAGATTTATATATATAAACATATATATATATATATACATATAATTTTCCCTACAATGCTTTCATAAACTCTTCATTGGGTCTCTTCAGTGCTATACATTCTTGAAGTTTATGCTAACTTCCTTCCACCCCTGGGATTCACCATCCCACACAAGACAATGCTTGACTCATTGGTACAGTATAATATAAGCGTTCCAACCCTTATATTATTTGCTCAGTTCGAAGAACAACATTATTTTCGCCAGGGAGCACCGTCGCTTTGGGTAGATCATTTTTTACATTATTTTCTCAGAGTCTTTGGGGGCCAATATTCAACCTGTCCTTCCACATGTCTCTCAGTTGGCATCCTGCTGTCTCTCTGCCTTGAGTTAAACAATGGCTGTGTTCACTTGCTGCTTCTTTGCGATCCCATGGATTGTAGCCCAGCAGGCTTCTCTGTCCATGGGATTTCCCAGGCAAGAATACCGGAGTGGCTTGTCATTTCCTTCTCCAGGAGATCTTTCCAGTCCCAGGAATCAAACCAGCGGCTCCTGCCGTGGCTCCTGCATTATAGGCAGGCACTTTATTGCTGAGTCACCACGGACGTTGGGCTTAAATGGAAATAGTTAAATTGACAAAAATAAAGCACCCTCGTATTTTAATCATGTATGAAAGCCACTGTGTACACGAAGAGTAGAATATTTGCTATAAGATAATTTGCCAGTCAGATAAGCCAGGTTTTTGCATATACACCATGGATTGAGTAATGAACTCTTTAGCTGCTGTATTTGATTAATTGAATACTTGGTTTCAAATTATATACAGGAGAGAAACAATATTATTTATTCTCTTTACAAAGAATTAAAAGAATCAATTTATTTGTCAGTCTGTTTATATTTTAATTCTCATCATCTATTATTTAAGTATATGTTAAGAAAAGTATGTATACCAAAAAAAAATGTTATTTTCATATGTTCTATCATTGCCCAAATACAACAGTTTTTGAGTTCTGAGAAATACAGTCCATTTTTATTTTTGACACAAATAGTTTAACCACTATTATCCAGAAATAACCAAACATATTAATTATTGACAGATTATCAATTACTTTGGCTTCTCTTCTGCCTAATAAAATCTTTATAGCATGAAAATATTTCTATTTTGACATAAGTGCTTTCCAGTTTTCCACTTTGCTTTAATTATTCTTTGAAGATAAGAGCTTTCACAGGGCACCTAACTTATTGTAAAGCACATCAAGGGAAAATGGAAGCAAAAAGGCAGCAGTGGTTACATCACAGAAACACTAAAGGTTTAATTACATAGACAGTCTGAAGGTATAATGCAGCTGAGATTATTACACAGAGAAACTGAGTTGAAGATCAGGAATCAAAAACCTGACCTGTGTCATTATGGTTAAGTGTTGTTCTTCTGTTTTGTCTCCCTCCAAAACAACTCCATATCTCCATATCCCCTTTCATTCACCATCTTAAATTCTAGCATTACTATATGCCCACCAGATTCCCCCACCATAAAGACTATTTTTCTTATAATCTTCATTTAATTACTTGTTTATACATAATTTCCACTCTCAGTTTTCTATCATTTCCTCTATTTCATGAGTATGTCAACCTACCTGTTTTCACACATTTATATGCTTAGCATTTAGAAAACAATATTTAGGTATGAAAAACAATACAGCTTTAAACCCCTTAGCCATACTAACATTGAAAAGTAAAATATCAAGAAAATAACCTATACTTCTAGGAACAAGCAAATATTGAACAGACGAAAAATTGTGCTCAGAGCCTTTTGAGCTTTAGTCATAGAAGAATTAAAACATGTATAATTTCCAAAGAATGCTGCAGAAGTGTAAGGAGATAATCAAGGTCTATTAAGTCAGTAGTACTAAGTCCCATGTGGATGTGTGCTGAAGTGTTATATAGAGAGAAAGATTACCTAAATACACAGCTTTTAGTTTATGTGTGTGTATAATGTATTTAGAGTTTACTGTCAGAGTATGTAATTATAATTGTGAAGTGCAGATCAGAAATTCCAGCATTCAGTCCTTCATAAAATATTTTATTAAATTAACATATGCATATAATTAATCTATAATAATTGGATCTAAATATAAAACTCTTAGGTTACCATAATTTTTTATGTGTTTTGAAAACTAATATAAGATGCAATTGATTATATTACAATATGCTCTTCATATGTTATATTTATATGGCAATTTTCATATAATCTAGTACATCTCATTTTTTTTTTTTCTTAAGGCTCTATACTGAAATACTGTAATCAGCTAGCATGTATTAAGTTGGTACGAAAGTAATTGGGATTCCGCATTTTGAAATTTGCCTTTTGATACTGGAATACATTCTAAATAAATGTAGTTATGTTATGCATCATTTTAATGCACAATTCTTGCTTTATGTTTTTGATAATGACATTATTTCCTGTTTATATTTATTTTAGACTAGGTAAATGATGTTAGACAAAAAGCAAGTTCGAGCAATTTTCTTTTTTGAGTTCAAAACTTTGTTTTTCGCACAGAGACAATTTGCAATATCAATAATGCATTTTACCCAGGAACTACTAATGAACATAAGAGTGCAGTGGGAGTTCAAGAAGTTTTAAAATGGAGACAAGAGCTTTGAAGATGAGGAGTGCAGTGGCTGGCCATCAGAAGTTGACGACAATCGAGTGCAATCATCAAAGCTGATCCTCTTACAACTACTTGAGAAGTTGCCAAAGAACTCAATGTCAACCATTCTATGGTCATTTGGCATTTGAAGAAATTGCAAAGGATAAAAAGCTTGGTAAATAGATGCCTCATGAACTGATTAAAAAAAAAAGAAAGTTGCCATTTGGATGTGTTTTCTTCTTTATTCTTCACAACAACTACTAACCATTTCTTGACTGGACTGTGACATTCGAGGAAAAATGGATTGTATAGGACAACCAGTGACAATCAGCTCTTAGTGACTGGACTCAGAAGCTCCAGGGCACTTCCCAAAGTTTTGCTTGGGAAAAGAGAGTATCACCAAAAAGAGTATCATGGTCACTGTTTGGTGTTCTGCTGCTGGTCTGCTGACTACTGCTTTCTGAGCCCTACTAAAACCATTATATCTGAGAAGCAGGTCATCAAATCAATGAGATGTACTGAAAACTGCAACGCCTGCAGCCAGCACTGGTAAAGAGAAAGAGCCCAACTCTTTTCCGTAACAATACCCAATTGCAAATAGTATAACCAAAGCTTCAGAAGTTGAACAAATTGGGCTACTATGTTTTGCCTCATCCACCATATTCACTTGATCTCTCACTAACTTACTACCACTTCTTCAAGCATTTTGAAAAGTCTTTGCAGGAAAAATCCTTCCACAACTGGCAGAATGCAGAAAAATGCTTTCCAAGAGTTTGTTGAATCCCAAAACATGGGTTTTTAAGCTCCAGAAATAAGCAAACATTTCTCACTGGCTAAAATGTGTTGATTGTAATGGTTCCTATTTTGATTAATAAAGATGTGTTTGAGCTTAATTATAATGATTTAAAATTTACAGTCTGAAACTATAATTACATTTGTACCAACCTAACTGTTTATGGAAATACTTCCTCCGCCCTGAAGTATTTCCTTTTTATAGCTTGCAAATATTTTATTAACAAATGTTGTATTGGACTTTAGCCTTTAGGAAGGCTGAATATTTGGATCCAGGCAAATTATATGAGGGCTTCCCAGGTGGCACTAGTGGTAAAGAACCTCCCTAACAATGCAGGAGACCTGAGACTCGAGATTGATCCCTGGGTCAGGAAGATCCCCTGGGGGAGTGCATGACAACACACTCAGTATCCTTGCTCAGAGAATCCCAGGGACAGAGGAACCTGGAGGGCTATAGTCCGAAGGGTCACAAAGAGTCAGACACAACTGAAGTGACTTAGCACACACACACACAGATTATATGAATAAAATGCAGACAACAATATAATTAGAGGAAAGAGAAGAAATTGAGAGGAAAAAAAAAGGAAGGAGGAAGAAAAAAATTATGGCCTTGGACTCCAAAGAAAAATGAGGAAAATTTAAGACAGAGTAGGAAAAAGGATTGGAAATGGACAGCTGGAAGAGTACCAAGATAAAATCAAAGACTAAGCATTGAAAGGGAATGAGGTTGGAAAGAGAAGGTGGTTTTGGTGCCAGAAGGCGAACAGACACTGAGTTCTGAGCCAGATTGGGCTGTGACGGTGGTGGTGTCCCTTAACAGGATTGAGTTATGGCTGGAAGAGAGAACAGGATGTGCCTGGCCAGGAGCAGAGATATTGGAATGAAACTATAGCATATGAAGTGAGAGGAATATGTTCAGAGCTGTTGGAGGTTGTGGTTATTTAATCATAACTTTGTTCCTTCTGGTGCCAGAAGTCTGATGGAACTCCCTCCCACAGAGGTCAAACAAATGATTTTCTCAACTCACTTAGTCAATTACCCACCCCGTGAATAGAAGGTCAGGATGCTGACTAACCACAATTTAAGACAAATGAGATGCAATAACTGTGCACTTGCTCCCAAGGTTCCTATGACCTAACCATTTTAGGGGTTTAGATACTACTTTGCCAAGACCAGACCAACTGAATGATCAGTATGTTTAAGTACTTGTTTTGATATTCCTATAATATATCCTTGCTAAGGATGTTATATAAACTACTGAGAATTACATAAAGTACCAAATGACAACATTTTAAAGAGATAGAATAGTTCATTACTAACAGATCTTAACAGAAACAGTTACTAACTTTTTAGTCAGAAAATAGAAAACTTAATGCCAGGTCTGTTGATTTAACTATTTGAATTGATAATTTAATGTCTTAAAGCCTTAGTGTTCTAACATTATTTAAACAGTAATGTAAATCCTAGGCTTCCCAGGTCGCTCAGCCACATAGAATCCGCCCACAATGCAGGAGACACAGGACATGTGGGTTTGATTTCTGGGTCAGGAAGATCCCTTGAAAGAGGGCATGGTAACCCACTCTAATATTCTTGCCTGGAGAATCCCATGGACAGAGGAGCCTGGGGGGCTACAGTCCGTAGGGTCACAAAGAGTTGGACATGACTGAAGCAACTTAGCACGCACGCACGCATTATGTTTAATACCCCTTTCTATTTAACAATATACTGAGAAGAATTGTACACTGTATCATATCTCATTTTGCCTTGTCTCTCCAAAATAGCATGCAAAAATCTTAATAAAATGCACCAAGCCTTATACCTCTTTTAATTCTCCACTGAGAAGAACAGTGCCTTGTCAGCGTAAAGGAGGACAAACTTTCAGCTCTATACTCTTAGAGCTTTCCTCTGGACCTGATAATTCAACAGACAGAAGACAGATTAACAGGAGAAGAGCATACAGATATATATGTTTTATGTGACATGGAAACCCTGATAAGGAATGAACACTCAAATAGGTGATGAAGTCTGTTAGCTTGAACAAAGGCTATCTTGGAAATGTAATTGAACTTTGTGGTAAAGCTAAAAGAAAGTAACAATTATTTTAACAAGATGTTTGTATAGAATCCTTTTGGGCTCACCTTCTTATTCATGATGATTGGGATGTTATTTTTCTTCCAGTACAGGTGTGACCAAACTTGGGTCTGTTCGCCTGTGCACAGTAGGGCCAATCTTCTGACAGCAGATTGTGCTGAAGGAAAGTGTAGCCTTTATTGCAGGGCACCAAGCAAGAAGTACATGAAGCTGGAGCTTAAAAGCCCAACTCCCCAATGGCTTTCAGTGAAAAGTTTTTAAAGACAAGGTGAGGGAGAAGGACGACAGAAGATGAGATGGTGGGATGGCATCACCGACTCAGTGGACATGAGCTTGAGCAGGCTCCGGGAGTTGGTGATGGACAGGGAAGCCGGGTGTGCTGCAGTCCATGGGGTCACAGCGAGTCAGACATGACTAAGTGACTGAACTGAATTGAGGGAGAAAGACTGAGGGGTATATGATCAGCTCATGGACGTTCTTCTGATTGGTTGGTAGTGAGGTAACTGGGAGTCAATCTTCTGGTTTCACAAGTCTGGGGTCTATGCACTTGTAGGCAGCATATAGCTAACTTCTTCCATCTGGCAGCAGTTTTAGTTTCTGAGAAACAGCTCAAAGGATATGGCTCAGAATATTATCTATACCTGTTGAGGAGAAACTAAAGGTCCTTGACTTTGGTTAATGGCTAAACTATTATTATTTTGTCTTGCTTGCTTATTTTCCTTTCTTCCTGCTCACTTCTCTCACTTTGCTCACTTCTCTGATTAAATTTATCCTTTGTAACTCAGGGAAGACCTAGGATGCTAAAGTTTTTCTACAGACAAGATGCAGGTGGAGGACATGCTATGAGGGGGTAGGGGTTCTGACCCTGGAAGACCCTGCAGGGTCCTGCTCAACTACATGGGAAGGACAACTTTCACATGGGCAATTCATCTCCTTTTCTTAAGAAAAAGAAGAAAAATCACAGTGTTCTTGCATTTTCTGTTTTCCAAGTGCATTTAACTCAAAAGGGTCAACATGCCAGAGCAACATATTTGGGAGTGGTACATTCTGCCAGCCTTCATTGGTAAAATAAGTCCAATATAAATCGGATGGTTGTTTGAGAAGCATATATCAGAGGACTGCAGTACCACAAATTCCTTTTGCATTTTTGGAGTCCTCTGTTGAGTGAAGAAAACACAAAGTTAACCTTAGTAGTTTTTATTAGTCCAAGTTTTATCTGTGATTTCAGTGAAAGGTCCTTCGCCAAGGCTAGATTTTAGCAGCTCTGCACCTTAATCTAGATATTGCCAAAAATATACTACAGAGATTGACAGGAAGGAAAAATTCTATGAAAACATATCAAATCTACTTACACTATTATTGACAAATGTCTCAGCCCAGGAACTTCACATCTTTTTGTTTCTTAACTGCCTTTCCCTTGAACCTCAGGGAATATTTACAAAACTATTGTGAGAACAAGTAGCTAGAATAGGGAGAAAATGGCAGATGAATAAAATCAGATGAACATCAGGGGGCAGCATGAGTTTAACAGATTTAGCATGAGTTTAGCAAGTTTAGCATTGAGCTGGCCTAGGTTACATGGCCTCTATGTGTCCCAGTGAGAGAGTTAATTCTTAGTAAGTTGATAAGGATTCCAGGGCCCTCAAGGAGGAGAAAGGGGTCCAGGACCCTTGAGGAGGAGAAAGGGGTCTGAGGCGCTTGAAGAGGAGAAAAGGACAAACATTTTTTTTCCCCTACATTCCTTTGTCTTGATTATATGATTATATAACAACAATGTATATATAATGATTATATAACAACAATGTATCCTGCTTGAGGACATGTTTCTCCTTCTTGACAGGAACCTTCTGACTAATCTTGTTGCTAGGAGTGGGTCTAGTAAGACTTTTCTATTGTTAGTTCTAATCTTGTTAATTTAAGATGTTATGTTGTGGGAGTGTGTCTGGTAAAATATTTAAGGCCTTGCTAAGACCTGCATTCTCCGTCCCCCTTCTGATGTCTATATCAGACATTTTCTCTGTCCTTTTTCACTGTAATAAAACTTCTGCCACACAAAAGCTCGGAGTGATCAAGCCTGTTTCCTGGTCCCAAAGTTAAATTTTCTTTGGCGATCAAGAATTTGGCATCATTCACCATAAGGTATCACCAGGCCTCTCACTAGACAGGGTACCATTTCTAAAAGAGAGAGGTGAGGATGGGGTTGGGGAGAAGGAGATGACTAACTATAATGTACATATCTACCAGTAAGTAGAAGAGAGAATAACAAGATATGTTAACTTGATTTTTAAGACAATGTAAGAAATTAATAAACAGAAACCTCAAACAAGTAGAACTGGGATATCAGAAGAAGGAGTGCTCATAATCTGCAAAGACGGCAGAGTCCACCAGCAGAAGAGATTCCTCTTCTTCCCTGTCAAGTACTCAGCCAATAAAAAGCCATGGACTGTTTCTGATTCCCTCCAACTTCCTTTTCCCTTCTAAAGAGTATTCTTCTTCTTCTGCCATGTGGTGGATTGCACATGGCTCGCCATGGCTGTAGACCCCAAACTGCAATTCTCTGCTGATCCTGAATAAATCCATTTTGCTGGAGAAATACCTGGAGGTTTGTTTGTCTGTGATCAGTATTTTGGTGGCTCATAGGGGGACCAAAGATGATTCCCAATGGCTCCGGGGTTGGTGAGCCAACAGGTGAGGTACCCATAACTGAGTCCATTGTGTGTGTGTGTATATTAGTGGCTCAGTCATGTCTGACTCTTTGTGACCACATTGACTGTAGCCCACCAGGCTCCTTTGTCCATGGGATTCTCCAGGCAAGAATACTGGAGTGGGTTGCCATTTCTTTCTCCAAAAAGGCTGATGAAAGTATGTAAAATCAAGATGATAACCATACTTGGCAGCACAGTCGCAATAAAGCATCACTGAGATCACTCAGTGATCATCACTGAGCCCATTGTATGGCTTAATTCACAAAACCCTGGAGTTTGAAAGTATTTCTTTTTCTTGGATCTGAGCGAGTTTACATGCTCTTTATGTTTGAAGCTCTCCAGGTTTACTCAGGATCTTTTTAAAAGTTTCATCTTTCTGGTTAAGGCCTTGTTTTGTATATGAATACTCTTTCGGCACTTTGGTCTGATTGGAGATCAGATTGTTTCACTGAAGCTGGCTAGTCTTCAACCCATTCCTTCTGGAACAGGGGGTTGTTTCTCTGAAACAATGCCAATTTTTTTCAGCCTTTGGCCAATTTCTTTGGAAGGGCTGTCTTCTGGAAACTGTCAGATAAAAAAAAAAAAAGCATTTGGCCTGGCTCCTCTGGGACCAAGCTGTCTTCTTAAGACTGGTTCAGATGGTTGTAAGCTGTTCAAATTAAGCCATTTGTGCAGTAAACTATTTAAGTTATTTGAAAATTGTTCTTTGCTCTAGAGGAAAGACCTTTAGGAATTGGCATCTCAGGATCTAAGTGTCTTGAGGGAGCATCACTCCCTCTGCATCAAGGGAAGCTGGTCAATTTTATGTTTAAAAACATGACCCTTCCTCAGGTACATTTCAAAATGAATGGAACAAACTGACCAAAGGCAATTTAGAATATCAATGGCCATCATGGGGGACTTCTGAAATACCCAAACTTAATTTACTTAAAACTGTACTGGACTACAAGAGCTCAACAATTTCCAGAACTGAGTGAAATGTTTATTTTGATTAATATTTTGAAGCTTCCTAGCCTTATCAGAGGTCTAAATTGCCTATGCAAAATACTGTTTTAAAAATTAACAAGCAAACAAAGGACTAAAGAGTGATAAGATGGCCCCTAAAGCTTCAGGCTCTTCTTCCGGCTTCTTTGTCTCACACTCTGTCACTGGTACAGTCCTGTTTCTCTCAGCATCCGCTGGCCATACTCAGCCTGCAGCACATCTTCCTCCTCCCCTCTACAGTGCCTACACCTCCAACACATTCACAAATTTCCCATGTGAATTCTTTTGCCAAACTTCCCCTTTTCTCTGAAACTCTCCTCACTCCCTTTTCCTCTGGGCGTGTAAGACTCACTCTGACTTGTCAGAACCCAACCCTTAAAATTAAGACTTCTAAGGATCCAGAGGCTTAATTTAATTTTACTTTTTTTATACTTTTTGGACTAAAGCTGAACTGTGAGCCATAGTCAAAGATTTTCCTAAAGTAACCAAAAATCTTCATAGATTTGCTGAGGATTTTAACATAGTCATCCAAACTTATCAACCTGGTTTCCCTGACTTGTAATAGCTAATCCATATGCTTGTTGGGGAAGGCTAGGGCCAGCATTGGATGAAAACTGCTAATTGGTAAAGTCCTGAAAGGTCTCTAGAATTACACCTGGGAGACAAGACTACTAACTTATTATATAATCACATTCAGGCAACTGCTAGGCAATTTCACTGAGCAGTTCTTAAGGCTTTTCCAAAGTTTGTTGATTAGAATGGAACTCAAATGTGCACACAAAAATCTGATGAACCTATTTATAATTTTTACAATCAACTTCAGACTGTAAAGGAAAATCTAGTTTTCCTTCAGATGTTGATTCCACTTGAGTAGATTTATTTATTTTAGTAGATTTTATTAATAGGGTTGAACTGGGACCTTTCCCTTCTAGTAAAAAGGACCCGAATGGAATGGGAAGCTAGTCTGCATTTAGGTAATCAGGCAAAGCAGTTCTCTTGCACTCTAGATGAGTCACCTGTGATTACAGAAGGACCATAAAACTACTTAATCTTTTTTTTTTTTTTAAATGCACAAAGTGCCAATTTTTTTTATTATTTTTGGCTGTGCTGGGTCTTCATTGCTGCACGCAGGTTTTCTCTAGTTGCGGCAAGCAGGGGCCACTCTCTGCTTGTCGTTCACGCGCTTCTCATTGTAGTGGCTTCTCTTGTGGAGCACAGGCTCTAGGCGCACAGGCTTCAGTGGCTGTGACACAGGGTCTCAGGACTTGTGGTTCTCAGGCTCTAGACTGTGGGCTCAGTAGATGTGATGCATGGGCTCAGTTGCTCCATGGCATGTGGAATCTTCCTGGACCAGGGGTTGAACCTGTGTACCCTGCATTAGTAGGCAGATTCATATCCACTGCGCTACCACAGAAGTCCCAAACTTCTTAATCTTAAGCCCTAGCAAATGAAGATTCTGAGACAAAACCAAACCCCAGCTCCTTTCTGCTAGTATTGCAAAGAACTGAAACATTAGAAACGATATCAACAATTTTTAGCGCTTTAGGTACCTTCAGCTCTCTAGCTTGGAGAAGGCAATGGCAACCCACTCCAGTACTCTTGCCTGGAAAATCCCATGGACGGAGCAGCCTGGTAGGCTACAGTCCATGGAGTCGTGAAGACACGACTGAGCGACTTCACTTTCACTTTTCACTTTCATTCATTGGAGAAGGAAATAGCAACCCACTCCACTGTTCTTTCCGGGAGAATCCCAGGGACGGGGGAGCCTGGTGGGCTGCCGTCTCTGGGGTCGCACAGAGTCGGACACGGCTGAAGCGACTTAGCAGCAGCAGCAGCAGCTCTCTAGCTGGACTTGCCAAAGTCCTCTCTAATGATGGAGTTATAAGGAACTATAAGGAACGACCAGTCCTTCCTCCTGATCAACTTGGGGAAAATTTTCTCCATATTGGGGAGGAATCTCCTCCAGTCCTCATTGACACTGGAGCCACACTCTTAGTGCTCAACCCTGCTACTATGACACAGCTCCTGCTCTGGAGTTCTAAAACAGTTCCAACAGTGGCAATCTCTAATGATCCTCAAGAGGTTCCTGTCCTCCAATCTAGTCCCTTTTGTTTAGGCCCTCCCTTTGAGACATATACTCACTCTTTTTCCTTAGTTTCTCTGCCCCTGTACATTTATTAGGCTGAGACTTCTTAGAGAATTATCATACTGGAATATCTTTCTCCTCAGAGAAGGAACTAATTCTCAGCATTAAAAGCAGTCATCAAAGTAACCAGTAGGTGAATTAAATGACCCTCTGACATTTTCATTTGTTCCATCTCTGATGGTACTAGAACAGATTCTGGCAACACTGCTCATTTGTCCCTTTTGAATCAGCTATCATTTTCCTTATGGGCAAAATCTCCAACTGATGTTGGAAAAATTCACAGTCAACTCCCAGCAAAATTTAAATAGGCCTCTCCAAACCTCTTCTCCAAATTAACCAATATCCTGTAAGTCAAGAAGCCCTAAAAGTCATAGAGCCTGTAAAAGAAGCCTCCAGGTCTCATGACCCCCTACACTGGCCCTGAAACACCTCTATTATATCAGTAAGAAAACCTAAGGGCCAAGGGTAGGTTTGCCCAGTACTTCAGTGTGATAAACGACATCCCTGTGTCTGGATACCTTGTTGCTCCTAACCCTCATGGGTTACTAACACCCATTCCTGCTGAGAGCAAGTTCTCTCCTATAATTGATTTATGCAGTAGATCCTTTAGTATTCCAGTTGATGAAGATAGTCAATAGCCGTTTTGCCTTCACTTGGGAAGAAAAAAAATTCACCTGAACAGTAATTCCTCAGTGTTGTACTGTCAGTCCTTATTTCTTGAAAATCCTGAAGGTTGATCTGAATGTCCTGAAGGTTGATCTGAATGACCTGAAGGTCCCTAGAGGTTCTACTTTGTTGCAATATGTGGATGATTTACTTCTTTGCTGTCTTTCTCAAGCTTCCTGACAGGAAGACAGCATCCTGTTGCTAAAGCTTTTAGCCTTAAAGGGACATAAGGACACCAAGAAAACTATATAATCTTCCCAAACTGAGGTTCAATATTTAGGGCATCAGATATCAGAACAAGGGCTACACCTATATCCAGACAGATTCCATGGTGTCCTAAAACCCAAAAACTAAGTGACAGCTGTGAGATTTTCTCAGGCCAGTTAGTTACTGCTGAGATTCCAAATTTCTCTCTTATGGGCAAATCTCTATATGCTTTACTCAACAATAATAACCCCATCCCAATTTTATAGGGAAAAACAAGATGACAGAGACGTCAAGGCCTTAAAGGAGAGTCAGATTAATTCACCTGCCCTCTGGCATCACAATGGTCGAGTCCCTTTTTTCCTGTTTGTATGTGAAAAGGAAAGGACTGCTGTTGGGTACTCATCCAGAAACACAAGGACCAGTATCAATCCACAGGGTGTTACAGGCAGCAACTGGACTGTATGGCATGAGGTACACCCCTCACCTTAGAGACAGTACAAACACTTCCTTGTCAACTACAAATTGGCACTTAACCAGAGCATTGCCAATGACAGAACAATAATGTCATTTGTCATCTGCCCCTATGGAGACCGGAACCTATGCTGCTATAGCTGTTAACCTTCAGCAACGCTGGAGGGAGTTCAAGGTGGAATGAGGCACTCTGTGCTCCAGGGAATCTGGCTGGATGGGTCTTTAGCTAGTTGGATGTTTTTAGGGAGAGATTTTATTATCTCAATCCCTGCATCTCCTATCTAGGGAAGCACTAAATCCCTTCATGGTGACATCAGATCCTCATGACTAACAAAAGCCTTTTGTAAAATGAATGACACTTCTTATTTAAAGTGACAATGGTAAATAGTGTCCTGAGGATGCTATTACAACTCCTTTTGGTGTTTTTGAGAAAGCATCTCTATGTAATACTACTTCATCACAACAGGTTGAAATATACTCTTATATGAGCTTATAGTTTAGCCAAGAACAAAATTACCAACATTCATACTGAGAGTCGATATGCTTTTAGAGTAGCTTATGATTTTGGAATATTGTGGAAGCAACAGGTCTTTCTTACTTCCAGGGGAAATACAATTAAAAATGGCCCCACTGTTCAGGATTTATTGGAGGCAATATTTTTAACAACTGCTTTAGCTACAATTAATAAGATTCAAGGGCATTCTAAACTTGATTCTACAAGAACTAGCGGTAATCACCTTGCTAATATTTCTGCAAGGAATGCTACTTTTAAAGGGATCAACAGTAGCCAAACCTCTGTTATGGTCCAAAGGGCTATTTCCCCAAATAATCATTTAGAAACACTGGCTAAAGAAGCCCAATGATTGGCCTCAGAAAAGGAAAACCAAGACTGGGAATTCAACAACTATTGGTATGACAGAGAAAGCTCTGGTTTGGACCAAATAACAACCCAGTCTTACCAGAGACTAAAGTTCCCACTCTTAACCACTTGTACATGCATCAAATAATTAGTCTACTGACAAAATGGTAGCCTTCATACATCAATACTGGTAGGGAAACTTTATCAAGGCTGCAAATATCGCCTATGTCACTTGTCCACTTGTCTGAAGCACAACCAGGGAAAACTGCTTCCAGTCATTTAAAATGCTTAATGGACCACTGAAGTTCTGGTAAATGTATTTACCAACTTCCTTTGTCTAATGGACACAAATATGTTTTAGTCACGGTCTGTGTTTTCACCTTGGACTGAAGCCTTCCCTTGTGGATAGACTACTGCTTCTTCTGCGGCTAAGGTCCTATTGGTAAAGATTATTCCTACTTGGGGAACTCCTCTTAAACTCCACAGTGATCAAGGAACCCACTTCACTGGCCAGGATGCTTCGACCAATCTGCACTGTTTGGCCAGTTTTACAACACTTTCACTGTGCCAACCATTCTAAATCTTCTGCTTTAGCCTAATGCAATAATGACATTATTAAGACTCATTTGGAATACTTTGTAGAAGCCTTCCAAATACGTTGGTCAAAATTATTGCTGTTGATTTTTCTAAATCTCAAACCTACACTTTTTAAACTTATAAACACTCATTCTTTGAGACAGAGGATACTCAATGTACATGGCGCCGGCTTTTTTGACTCACACTAACAAAATGAGAGATACTCCAATACTGCAAAGACATAATTGTTTATAAGACAAATAACCATGTTTTGGTAGAGCAATATTTTCAGAATGTATCCTCAGTAGATGAAGGTCTTAAGCTTCATACCTTACAATCTGGAGATTTTATCTATTGAAAAAAAAAAAAAAACAACCCTCAAGAAGAACTTTTTTCAACCCTGTTGATAAAGCCCTTATCAAGTACAGCTAACAAAACCTTGTGCCACTCAACTCTAAGAAAGAGAAACTTGGATTCACATGACACAACTAAAAAAAGCATAAACCCTGACTAGAACTGCATATCATCTGGTAACCGAAAAATAAATATTTCTCAAATGGAAACTAGTCACATCAGGTGAGACAGCTTTCCCAAGACTAGCTGGATGATTCTCTCCTAATCATTGATAACAACATAAACATTCAGATGATTTCCAATGTCTACGATATTGAGCATTAGTTAGAAAGTGCCTGAAAGTTCTCTTCCCTGTCCCTCCTTGTCACCTGAACATGATCTTAACAGGTTTTCAATCTGTGCACTTTTTCTCCGATGTGAGACACTGCACCTATGGAAGGTCCTTCCCTTTTGAAGGAGAGAAAGGAGCTGAAACTAGAACACCTGACACTTAATCAGCAAGGCTTCCCAGAGAGAACTTGATCAAAAGAAGAAAATGTAAAACATTAATAAACAGAAACCTCAATTCGACTTGGGAGACCAGAACAGGGAACCCTCAATGAACTCAAAAGTCCAACAGGGAAAGAAAGACTCTTCTTTCCAGGCTGAGACACAGCCAATGAAAAGCCATGGACTCCAGGTGGTGCAAGTTGTAAAGAATCCACCGACCAATGCAGGAGACCTAAGAGACTGTGGTTCAATCCTCGAGTGGGAAAGATCCTCCGGAGGAAATGTCAGCCTACTACAGTACTTCAGTATTCTTGCTGGAAGAATTCCATGGACGGAGGAGGACATGGACAGAGGAGTCTGGCGGGCTACAGTCCAAGGGACCACAAAGAGTCAGACAGCATGAGCATCAGAATACACACTGTTTACCAGAACTTACAGCTTTCTCTACCTCCCAAGAAAACTGCTCTCCTTCTGTTGCCATAGGGAGCCTTGCACATGGCTCATCATGGTTATTGGCCCCAAACTACCATTCTCTGCTGATCCTGGATATACTCATCTTCAGTGGAAAAATATCTGGCAGTCTATTTGTTTCAGGTCACAAGTATTAATAGTTACCTGCAAATTAAGACTGTTCAGTGCCCAATTAATTAGAAGACAACTTCTACCCCAAGACCAAAATCAGATATTAAAACAGAATTTGGGGTGAGAATATTTTGCTTCATAGGAGAAGGTGAAAGTATTGATAACTCTCCTTAATTCCCGTAAACGTTCAGACACTTTCTCTTAGCTGTGTGCACTGAACCTTCAGAGCTTTTCCAATCTGAACTCATTATCTGTAGTGCTCTGAAATGCACATTCAAAGTACCTTATTTCATGGTTAGGAGTTTTTTTATTTTCTTTCTTCCACAAGAACATACTTTCAATGATTCTCTGCAACAAAAATGTGTACTACTGTCTTTAGAAAATAGATGTATCAGTAATTTGAACTGACTCTAGTCCTAAATATTACACATTAAACAGACACATCTGCTTGTTTATGAAGGCCCACGCATCAAGGTTAGAAAACATCATCTCTCTCTGGGGAGCATTCCAGTGGCTACACGGTGAACTGACACAAGAACGTCTTGAACACAAGTGAACACACGTAGGAAATCCATTTCAGGCAGCAGTAAACAGAGTGCAAGTCACAGACCCTGGTGACCTCTGTATCCTCCCTCGTTTTACATCCCTAAGCCTCATTCCGTTTTATATTCTTAATCCTGTGCTCCCTTTTAAACTATAAATTAATAGATCATCAAAGCAGTTAGTATGATCATAGTGTAAAAGTATTTCAGGTAAATTTTTTTAATTCTTTGTTTTCAAATGCAATCTTAGCCACTCAGAGGAAACTTGTCAGGTACAAATATAGATTATATGTTATAACCACATTATATGCATTTATTTATTGGTTATAATTTGTTATTTAGGTCATTCTAATAGATAGATAGGACTCGATTCAAGTTAAGTGTGTTAAGTGCCAGACTGTAAGCACATCACACAATATATTGAGCAAATCAGGAGTAAAGAGTGAGTGGTCAGGTTTGGAAGAGAGCAAGATCAAAACAAGTGCATCCTCTGTTCCTGTTACTCTCTAATTACTATTTCATTAAAAAAACTACTCAAATAGTGTTCTATTTATGTTTAATATCAAACAGCATCAAGCAAATAGTCACTGGTTCAGCTTCAATCTGCCTGCCAGTAAGGCATCTGTGATGATTATCATGCATTCATTTACCATGGTAAATATTAAATAAATCCCTATTATGTTTCAAACAGTGTTGTAAATTCTGGTATTCAGCAGTGAGCAATGCAGAGTATAGTATACATTAAACCAGTAAACATATAGTACATATTATTTCATATAATGATGTGCTATGCAGAAAATAATCAGAGTGAAGAAAACAGAGTAAATGGAATGGGATGAGATTGTTTTGGAAGGGGATTTAAAGAAATGTGTCAAGAAAGAGCTATTAGAACACAGACCAGCTGGATGAGAAGTGACCCTTACAAGGAAGGACACAGGGAGAGAACGCCAAGAAGAAAGCAATCAGCAAGCTTAGAGATACTACGGCAGAAACAGATCAGAATAGTTGGAGGAAAGAAAGAAAAAGCAAATGTGGCTGAACTGTAGCTAACAAGGAGGAGAATGGTACTGGTTGGTATTGTAGAAGTAGACAGCTTATAGACCACCAAAAATAAATAAGCTGATAAATAAATAAATGAACAAACTGAGGACTTTGGCTTTTACTTTAGATAGGAGTTAAAGCTCTGAGAGATCTTTTAAATGGAAGATACATGATTTGAATTGCCCTAGGGGAAGGGGAAGGAACAAACACACTGCTTGACTAGCAATTAAGTGTCTGCAGGCTGACCAGCTAGGATGTAACATTAATAACACAGATGAAGGATTATGATTCCTGGAAATGAGTGTTAGTTGTGGATAACAAGAAGTGTCTGGCGTCTGGATGTTCTGTGATCATAGATAATTAGTACACAGATATGGGAGACAATGAGGAAAAGGAGAGCCTTGGATTACTCTGAAATTGTGTCCTCAGAGAGGAGGTAATTGGTGATTGTATGGGTAGTAACTCATCTGGATGGCAAGCCGGTATCTGGGCAAGCCCATTTGCATTTGTCCTCAGTCACAAGCCATTCTCAACACTTCTGTTCTCTGCATTGAGCCAAGGGAGCCAACCCAGGAGGGAGGCTGACCTTTGAGGACAGCCTCCTTTGGGCTCACTTGCCAGCGGGATATTCACTGGGTTCGGTCAACTGGAGGAGGATTTAAATGATCTCTCACATGCCACTGATTTATAAACATGCATTTTTCTAGGGCAAGAAGTTATTCTTTGTTTTGTGCCTCTATATGCAACTTTCCTAGCCAATAAATATCTAAACTCAAAATTTTCTGTAGGAGACAGGAAGAATAAAAGAAAAGCAGACCCTGGCAAGGGCCGCAAGAGAAATTTATAATTATTGATAAACTGGATGCTATATGGCATGAGACTCTTGGAACAAGTCAGGAGGGAACAGTTCATAATCTTGAAAACAAGATATGATCCTATTTCTCAACTGGCGTCTCAGAGTCACTTGTTTTATGTATCTGGTGGAAAATCTATAGATAAGAATATTAGTCTTAGTTACTGATTTGCTATTGATTACTTTTTCCTAATTACTCAATGGTTAACGATCATTGTGTTCTTTGGCCCTGAAGGCCACATGAGTTATAGTTTAACCCCCCCGCATAGTCCTTCATTCACGGCTGAAAGTATAATAAAGCTGGCTTGGATTCAGTTTTTGCACCTTCACCTTGGAGCGGTCTTGGTCCCCTGATCATTCTTTTCTCTGAATTCTTGTGTCTCGTTTCTCATTCTCTCGCCGCGCGCTTTCAGAAACCCTGCTTGTCGAGCTAGTCTCGACATTTTCCAAAATGAACATTCTCTGGAAACATGCTTTTCTGTTTCTTTCTTAATTGACACAATTCTGTTGATTCCCAAACCGCAAACCTATGAATGCCTCTGATTTTCTAATGGCTAGCATATACTGATCTGATTATTAAAGTCATATGAACCAAATCTGAAAATATTTTTTTACTAAAATTTTCTTTAATTTTTTTGCATTTGTTATCTTTCATAGACGTGCCATTTCTTTCCGTGGACTATTCCTCTATCCTTCTATGCTTAAATTTGTTCTCCAACTTACTAACTGAATGATGCTACTAACTTAACTCTTTTGATGTGTGCCATCTATAAAATTTTTAACAACTTCTCAAAAGTTTAGGATAAAGTCTGTCTTTTATCTGCACACACACTTTTTTTTTTTTTTTTTGGTTTTGCTAACTAACATGTCATGTGCAACCATCATCACACAAATACTCGCATCCTTAGTGTATGCATGAGCGCACACACACACACACACACACATTCCACATCTGGATCCAGTGAAAATAGCTATATTCAATTAGGCAGCCACAGCATAGTTTGCATCTAAATCTTGCTTTGATAACCCACTCTCTCTTGCATAGCACGCCTTCTGAATCCACTTCTACAACTATATATGTATTACGCTTAAGACTTGCTTCATAGGAAATGATCTTTGCCCCAGTTAGAAATATTTCATATACTCTTGATGCTCACAAAAGAACCCACACCTCTATATTTATACCTCCAGCACTATCTTGAAAACACTAGTTTTACTTCTATTTGTTCTAATTAAGCAGAAAATAATAGTATATTCCTAATACTTTGATTGTGAAAGCTTAGGCTCATTACCTCAGCCAATCAGATGTTCCATTCTGAAACCATGAAGTTTGATGGAATAAAGAATGGATAGTTAAAAGAAATTATTCAAGGGTTTTGTTGTTACAAGCTCCCCAGAAACAGCAGTACTGACACTGTAATGGCACTGACTCGTAGAGCGTTAGTCTCAGCTCCCGGGTGTAGTGATAACCTCAGGTGCAATGCATTTCATCCCCACTCCTCAAAGCAAAAGTTATCCAGTTACTTTAATATTGGCTATTTCATGCACCTTCAAATACTTCATTGTTGTTCAGTGCTAAGTTGTGTCCAACTCTCTGCCACCCCATTGACTGCCAACACGCCAGCTTCCTCTTTCTCCAATATCTCCAGGTTTTCTCAAATCCATGCCCAATGAGACAGTAATGCTATCTAACCATCTCATTCTCTCTTTCCCTCTTCTCCTTTTGCCTTCAATATTTCCCAGCATCAGGGTCTTTTCCAATGAGTCGGCTCTTTGCATCAGATGGTCAAAGTATTGGAGCTTCAGGTTCAGCATCTGTTCTTTCAGTGAATATTCAGGGTTGATATCCTTTAAGACTGGCTGGTTTGATATCCTTGCAGTCCAAAGGACTCTAAAGAGTCTTCTCCAGTACCACAATTAGAAAGTATCAATTATTCGGTGCTCAGCTCAGCCTTCCTTATGGTCCAACTCTCACAACTGTACATGACTACTGGAAAAAACACAGCTCTGACTATACAGACTTTTATTGGCAAAGGGATATCTCTGTTTTTTAATATGCTGTCTAGGTTTATCGTTAGAGCAACTAAAGAGCCTCTTGGTGAGGGTGAAGGAGGAGAATGAAAGAGCTGGCTTAAGATTAAATACTAAAAAACTAAGATCATGGCACCTAGCCCCATTACTGCATGGCAAATAGAAGGAGAAAAGATGGGAGTAGTGACAGATTTTCTCTTCTTGGGCTCTAAAAACATCACTGCACACTATGACCGCAGCCATGATATCAGAAGACAACTGCTTCTTGGCAAATAAGCGATGACAAACCTAGGCAGTGTATTGAAAAGCAGAGACATTACACTGCTGACAAAGGTCCATATAGTCAAGGCTATGGTCTTCCCAGTGGTCATGTACGGCTGTGAGAACTAGACCATAAAGAAGGCCGAGCCCTAAAGAATCGATGCCTTAGAACTGTGGTGCTGGAGAAGACTCCTTAAAGTCCTTTGGACAGCAAGGAGATCAAACCAGTCAATCTTAAGGGAGATCAACCCTGAATATTCACTGGAAATACTGATGCTGAAGCTGAAGCTCCAGTGTTTTGGTTGTTTAATGTGAACAGATGACTCACTGGAAAAGTCCCTGATGCTGGGAAAGATCAAGGGCAGGAGAAGACGGCATCAGAGGATTAGAGGGCTGGAAAGTATCACCAATACAATGAAAAAGAACTTGGGCAAACTCTGGGACATGGTGAGAGACAGGGAGGCCTGGCGTGCTGCAGTCCATGGGGTCAGAGTCAGACATGACTGGGTGACTGAACAACAATAACTAGGTTTGTCATAGCTTCTTTTCCAATGAGCAAGTGTTTTTTAAATTCATGGCTGACGTCATTGTCTGCAGTGATTTTGGAGCCCAAGAAAATAAAGTTTGTCACTGTTTCTACCTTTTCCCCTATCTGAGGTTGTTGATATTTCTACCAGCAATCTTGATTTCAACTTGTGATTCATTCATCCTGGCATTCCACATGATATACTCTGTATATAGGTTAAATAAGCATGATGACAATATACAGCCTTGACATACTCCTTGCAAAATTTGGAACCAGTCAGTGGTTCCATGTCCGGTTCTAATTGTTGCTTCTTGATCTGCATACATTTTTCTCAGAAGAGGTAAGGTGGTCTAGTAGTCTCTTAAAGAATTTTCTGATATTCTCTTTAAGAATTCTCTTTAAGAATTTTCTAGTTTTTTTTTTTTTTTCTCTAATAGACACCGTCGAAGCATTTAGTGTAGTCAATGAAGCAAAAGTAGATTTTTATTTTACAATTATCTTGCTTTTTCTATGATCCAAGGCAATTTGGTCTCTGGTTCCTCTGCCTTTTCTAAATCCAGCTTATAAATCTGGAAGTTCTCAGTTCACATATATTGTTGAAGCTTAGCTTGAAGGATTTTGAGCATTGCCATGATAGCATGTGAAATGAGTGCAATTGTATGGTAGTTTGAAGATTCTTTGGCATTGCCTTTCTTTGCGACTGGAGTGAAAATTGACCTTTTCCAGTTCTGTGGCCATAGCTGAGTTTTCCAAATTTGCTGACCTATTGAGTGCAGCACTTTAATGGCATCAACTTTTAGGATTTTAAATAGCTCAACTGGAATTCCATCAACTCCATGAACTCCATTTGCAGTAATGCTTCCTAAGGCCCACTTGACTCGCAATCCAATATATCTTTTTTTTTTTTTTATTATCTTAAGTCATTTTATTTTTTATTTTTTTAATTTTTTTTCATTTGTTTTTATTAGTTGGAGGCTAATTACTTTACAATATTGTAGTGGTTTTTGCCATACAATGACATGAATCAGCCATGGATTTACATGTGTTCCCCATCCTGATCCCCCCTCCCACCTCCCTCTCCATCCCATCCCTCTGGGTCTTCCCAGTGCACCAGCCCTGAGCACTTGTCTCATGCATCCAACCTGGGCTGGTGATCTGTTTCACCCTTGACAGTATACTTGTTTCAATGCTGTTCTCTCAGAACATCCCACCCTTGCCTTCTCCCACAGAGTCTAAATGTCTGTTCTGTACATCTGTGTCTCTTTTTCTGTTTTGAATATAGGGTTATTGTTACCATCTTTTTAAATTCCATATATATGTGTTAGTATACTGTATTGGTCTTTATCTTTCTGGCTTACTTCACTCTGTATAATGGGCTCCAGTTTCATCCATCTCATTAGAACTGATTCAAATGAATTCTTTTTAATGGCTGAGTAATATTCCAATATATCAGGCTTCAGGTGAGTGACCACATCATCCTGGTTATCTGAGTCATTAAGACCTTTCTTCTAGAGTTCTTCTGTGTAGTATTCTTGCTACCTCTTCTTAGTATATTCTGCTTCTGTTAGATTCTTGCTGTTTCTGTCCTTTATGGTGCTGATCCTTGCATGACATATTCCCTTGATATCTCCAATTTTCTTAAAGAGACCTCTAGTCTTTCTTATCGTATTGTTTTCCTCTGTTTCTTTGCAATGTTAATTGAAGAAGTCCTTCTTATCTCACCACACTATCTGGGACTCTGCATTCAGTTGCGTATACCTTTTCCTTTCTCCTTTGTCTTTGGATTCTCTTCATTCCTCAGTTACTTTTAGTGTTCTCAGACAATAACTTTGCCTTTTGCATGTCTTCTTCTTTGGGATGGTTTTGGTCACTATCTCCTGTACAGTGTTATAGAACTTCATCCATAGTTCTTTAGGCACTCTATTTACTAGATTTAATCCCTTGAAACTATTTGTCACCTCTACTGTATAATCCTAGGAGATTTGATTTAGGTCATACCTGAATGGCCAAGTGGTTTTCCCTATGTTCTTCAGTTGAAGCAATGAAGAGCTCATGATCTAAGCCACATTCAGCTCTGGGTCTTATTATTGCTGACTATACAGAGGTTCTCCATCTTTGGCTGCAAAGAATACAATCAATCTGACTTTGGTATTCACCATTTAATGATGTCCATGTATAGAGATGTCTCTCGTATTGTGGGAAAAGGGTGTTTGTTATGACCAGTGTGTTCTCTTGACAAAACTCTGTTAACCTTTGCCCTGCTTCATTTTGTACACCAATGCCAAACTTGTCTGTTACTCCAGGTATCTTTTGACTTCCTGCTTTTGCATTCCAATCCCCTATGATGAAAAGGACATCTTTCCCCTCCCCCCCCCTTTGGTATTAGTTCTAGAAGGTCTTGTAGGTCTTCATAGAACTATTCAACTTCAGCTTCTTTGGCATCAGAGGTTGGGGCTCTGGATTAGACTTGGATTACCATGATGCTGAAAGGTTTGCCTTGAAACGAACTTAAATCATTCTGTCATTTTTGAGATTGCACCCAAGTACTGCATTTCAGACTCAGATTATGAGGGATACTCTTTATTCTAAGGGATTCTTACCCACAGTAATATAGATACAATGGTCATCTGAATTAAATTGTTCCATTGCCATTTTAGTTCACTGATTGCTAAGATGTTGATGTTCAATCTTGTCATCTCCTGCTTGATCACATCCAACTTACCTTGATACATTCACCTAACATTCCAGGTTCCTGTGCAGTACTGTTCTTTATGGCATTGATTTTACTTTTGCTATTAGACACATCCACAACTGAACATTGTTTCTGCTTTGGTCCAGAAACTTCATTCTTTTCTTAAGCTATTTGTAATCACCCTCCACTCTTCCCAGCAGCATACTGGAAACCTTCTGACCTGGGGGGGCTCATCTTCTGATGTCATGTCTGTTTTTCTTTTTCTAGTGCTTATGGGGTTCTTTTAGCAAAAATACTGCAGTGGTTTGCTAATTCTTCTTTCATGGGTCATGTTTTGTTAGAACTCTTCTAGACCCATCAAGACAGGATGACACTGCATGGCATGGCTCATAGCTTCATTGAGTTATGCAAGCCCCTTCACCATGATAAGGCTGTAATTCATGAAGTGAAGTGAAGTTGCTCAGTTGTGTCCAACTCTTTGCAACCCCATGGACTGTAGCCTACCAGGCTCCTCTGTCCATGGGATTTTCCAGGCAAGAGTACTGGAGTGGGCTGCCATTTCCTTCTCCAAGGATCTTCCCAACCCAGGGATTGAACCTGGGTCTCCTGCATTGTAGACAGATGCTTTACCATCTGAGCCACTAGGGAAGTCCCAAAGTAATTCATGAAGGGGCTTCAAATACTTACAGCTTCTTTATATACATTCATGTATATTTATAGTGAATTCAGATAAAGTTTACTAGGAAAAGAAGAACCTAGACTGAACTGCCTTTATACTCTCAATATCAAATAATATGCTTACATAACTGAAGCTTAATTTATATTTGCAGAGTATATAAATGAATGAATGTATATTCTCCTTAAAGATGAATAATGTAATAAACATTAATATTCATTGAATGCTTATTTTGGGTATAGCTTTTTGCAAACGCTTTGTAGAAATGAACTTATTTACTCCTAACCTCATCCCTGTGAGGTAGATCCCTGCTTTTACTGTGTAGGATACTGAGGCATTAAAAATGAGCTATAAGTATCAAAGTCAAATCTTCAAATCTAGTAAACAGTGAAGCTGGGATTTGCACTTGGACATCTATCTATTTCTGGAACCCACAGCCATTATACTGCCTCTTAAAGCAGGATAAGAAGCATGTTTTCTTTTTGTATTTGTTTACTGAGATCATTGTTAGTTTAAGCAAAAATAAATGACTACTCTCTGAAATTTTTAATATATTACATTTCTGTACTGGTTTTTGAACAAAATAAATGTGAAAAATAATAGAGGTTTATCCAAATTCAGTAGAGAAGTGAAAATAATTGTATTGATCATCTTCTCAACTGTTTGCTTTGCTTATTAATCAGCATGGTCCATATGAATCCATTGATACTAATAAGAACATCTAAGAGAAGAAAATACACCTTCAATTTAAAAGTCTAGACTCTATCAATCCCAGTTAAATGAGCATCATATTTTGTAAATTTGAATGTGTTATACTAGAAATGTATAAATATTGAAACATCTTACTTTATTATATATAAACATATACATATGATATGTACATATATATGTGTGTGTATATATATATACACACATATCATTGTAAATGGATATGTATTTTACTTCCACATAAATTAGATCTGTAAATCCTGTCTTTATATAGGCAAAGTCTAAGCCAAAATAAGAATTAGCTTGGCTTAGTAGATGCAAAATACCGATGAATAACTCTCTTTTGAATTTCCTCCTAAATGCTCTTATACTAAGCCTTAGAACTGCAGGAACAGAGTTCCACAGCCTTGGAACCATGACAAAGACATCTTCCCCTGAATTTTACATCATTTATATCACTTAACTACACAATGTCAGAAATGAAAACGATACCACCAGAAATTTTCTCAGATCTTAACTTTTCACCCCAATTATGGCCTTAAGAACAAAGCACAAAAAAATTCAAACAGCACAAAACTAGAAGTAAAAAGAAGTTGCCCAATTTCCAAAACACTTGCTTTCAATTTTACCTACCTATTAAAGAAAGCATTATTTTTTAAAAGCCAATATTCTACAATCAGAACTTTTTTCTTGACCTATAAAAAATTTGAGGATACAAAGTTCGTAATTCTGAGAAATAAAGCCCTGGTACTTACCCCACTGTTCAGTATACCCTAAATATGTGTGTAAATTCACATATTTAATTAACATATTTGTATCCACTAATTCACCACAAAAAATTTTTAAGGCAATAGTGTATCTTGAAATCTGTGGCCTGCAAAAACTGCAAAAATTGTGAAAATATTATGAATATGTATGTGTGTGTATATATATATTTATAAGACATATAGTGTCAATGATCTACATTGAACTTATTGGCAATCACTGACCTAAATCATTTCCTAAATTCATTCCTGTATTAATTCATGAGTATTAAACACTACTGATTTTGAAATATTTCGAATAATTTTGAAAAATTACTCACATGTGAAAGGGAAGTAATTCTATTGGTTCAAAAAGAGAAGCAGGACTCAACTTGGTAGGTTTCATGTTAGTTTTCTTTTCTAAATCTACTGGGAGGAACTGAAATCTGGGAAAGGAAGGTTTACTGCATGGGGAAAATTCAGAGTAAGACAGTAATTAAATTAAATCTGAAATAATCTAACCTAATTTCTTTATCATACTAGTAGTCACATAGAATGCATTTTCTTAGACATCTCTAAACATGGACATTACCAGAAGGTCAAAACCAAAATCAGACTGATTATATTCTTTGCAGCCAAGATGGAGAAGCTCTATACAGTCAGCAAAAACAAGACTGGGAGCTGACTGTAGCTCAGATCATGAACTCCTTATTGCAAAATTCAGATTTAAATTGAAGAAAGTAGGGAAAATAACTAGGTCATTCAGGTATGACCTAAATAAACCCCTTACGATTATACTGTGGAAGTGACAAATAGATTCAAGGGATTAGATCTGACAGACAGAGCTCCTGAAGAAATAAGGATGGAGCTTTGTAACATTGTATAGGAAGTTGTGATCAAAAGCTTCTCCAGAAAAAAAAAAAGGCAAAATGGTTGTTTGAGGAGGCATTACAAATAGCTGAGAAAACAATAGAAGCAAAAAGTAAAGGAGAAAAGGAAAAATGCACCCTTCTGAGTGCAGAGGTCCAAAGAACAGCAAGGAGATATGACAGCCTTCCTAAGTGAACAATGTGAAGAAACAGAGGAAGACAATAGAATGGGAAAGAGTAGAGATCTCTTCAAGAAAATCAGAGATACCAAGGGAATATTTCATGCAAAGATGGTCACAATAAAGGACAGAAATGGTATGGGCCTAACAGAAAAAGAAGATATTAAGAAGAGATGGCAAGAATACACAGAAGAACTATACAAAAAAGATCTTCATGACCCAGATAACCACTATGGTTTGATTACTCACCTAGCACCAGACATCATGGAGTACAAAGTCAAGTGGGACTTAGGAAGAATCACTACAAACAAAGCTCATGGAGGTGATGGAATTCCAGCTCAGTTCAATTTAGTTGCTCAGTCGTGGCCAACTCTTTGAGACCCCGTGTATTGCAGCATGCCAAACTTCCCTGTCCATCACCAACTCCCAGAGTTTACTCAAACTCATCTCCAGAGGCAATGAAACCATCCAACCATCTCATCCGCTGTTGTCCTCTTCTTCTCCTGCCATCAACCCTTCCCAGCATCAGGGTCTTTTCCAATGAGTCAGTTCTTCACATCAGGTGGCCAAAGTATTGGAGTTTCAGCTTCAACATCAGTCCTTCCAATGAATATTCAGGACTGATTTTCTTTAGGATGGATTGGTTGGATCTTCTCGCAGTCCAAGGGACTCTCAAGAGTCTTCTCCAACAACACAGTTCAAAAGCATCAATTTGGCACTCAGCTTTTTTTATAGTCCAACTCTCACATCCACACATGACTACTGGAAAAACCAAAGTGTTGACTAGATGGACACTTGTTGGCAAAATAATGTTTCTGCTTTTCAATACGCTGCCTAGGTTGGTCATAGCTAGATTCTTCCAAGGATCAAGCATCTTTTAATTTCAAGGCTGCTGTCACCATCTGCAGAGATTTTGGAGCCCAAAAAACTAAAAGTCTGTCACTGTTTTCATTGTTTCCCATCTATTTGCCATGAAGCAATGGGACCAGATGTCATGATCTTAGCTCTGAATGTTGAGTTTTAAGCCAACTTTTTCACTCTCCTCTTTCACGTTCATCAAGAGGCTCTTTAGTTCTTCACTTTCTGCCATAAGTGTGATGTCATCTGCATATCAGAGGTTATTGATATTTCTCCCGGCAATCTTGATTCTAGCTTGTGTTTCATCCAGCCCAGCATTTCACACGATGTACTCTGCATATAAGTTAAATAAGCAGGGTGGCAGTATATGGACTTGACATACTCCTTTTCCGATTTGGAACCAGTCTGTTGTTCCACGTCCAGTTCTAACTGTTGCTGCTTGGCCTGCATACAGACTTCTCAGGAGGCAGGTCAGGTGGTCTGGTATTCCCATCTCTTTCAGAATTTTCCAGAGTTTGTTGTGGTCCACACAGTCAAAGGCTTTGACATAGTCAATAAAGCAGATGTAGATGTTTTTTGGGAACTCTTTGCTTTTTCAATGATCCAAAGGATGTTGGCAATTTGATCTCTGTTTCCTCTGCCTTTTCTAAGTCCAGCTTGAACATCTGGAAGTTATTGGTTCATGTACTGTTGAACCCTAGCTTGGAGAATTTTGAGCATTACTTTGCTAGCATGTGAGATGAGTCCAATTGTGCAGTAGTTTGAGTGTTCTTTGGCATTGTCTTTCTTTGGGATTGGAATGAAAACTGACCTTTTCCAGTCCTGTGGCCACTGCTGAGTTTTCCAAATTTGCTGGCATATTGAGAGCAGCACTTTCACTGCATAATCTTTTAGGATTTGAAATAGCTCAACTAGGATTCCATCATCTCCACGAGCTTTGTTGATAGTGATGCTTCCTAAGTCCCACTTAACTTTTCATTCCAGGATGTCTGGCTCTAGGTGAGTGATCACACCATTATGGTTATCTGGGTCATGAAGATCTTTTTTGTATAGTATCTGTGTGTTCTTGTCACCTCTTCTTAATATCTTCTGCTTCTGTTAGGTCCATACCATTTCTGTCCTTTACTGTGCCCATCTTTGCACAAAAAGTTACTAAAAAGTGCTGCTGTGAAAGTGCTTCATCCAGCCCGAATGTGCTCTCTCCCCAGGATTCTACAGGCAAGTATACTAGAACGGGTTGCCATTCCCTTCTCCAGGAGATCTTCCCGACCCAGTGATTGAACCCATGTCTTTTGAGTCTCCTGCATTGGCAGGCAGATTCTTTACCATTGAGTCACCAGGGAAGTCCCTAAACTAAACTACTTTAATAAAACATACAGGAGACAGCTGGAGACAAATTTTTAACTTGAAAGTCATATTTTCAGAAGTAAGTTTGAAAACTATGACCTCAGTCTTTAACTACAAAAGATTCAATTTCAACCCTGGTGGCTCAGCTGGTAAAGAATATGCTCATAATGTGGGAGACCTGGGTTCGATACCTGGGTTGGGAAGATCCCCTGGAGAAGGAAACAGCTACCCACTCCAGCATTCTGGCCTGGAGAATTCCATGGACTGTATAGCTCTTGGGGTCACAAAGAGTCGGACATGACTGAGCGACTTTCACTTCACTACACTTTTCAAAAACATAGAATAATAATAAAGGTAAATCAATTAAAGAAACAAAAAATTGGGGAAACCATAAAAAATTAAATGGTTCATCAAATATATATTATTTTTGAAAAATATTTTTATTATTTAATAGAAATTCTCATATTGTTTGATCAAAACAAAATTTCTCATGTTCCATGACTGAATGTGCTGTAATTTAACTCAGTGTTGTGTATTTTGGAATTTGCTTAGCTAACAAAATTAACGTGGTGGTTTAGCTGCTGAGTCGTGTCTGACTCTTTGTGACCCCATGGATTGTAGCCTGCCAGACTCCTCTGTCCATGGTTTTTTCCGGGCAAGAATACTAGAGTGGGTTGCCATTTCCTTCTACAGGGGAACTTCTCCAATCAGGGAGCAAACCCGGGTCTCCTGCATAGCAGGCGGATTCTTTACTGACTGAGCCATCAAGGAAGCCAAATTTCTCACCTTAAGAGAAAGAAACACTGATGTGTTAGCAGAAACTTCACCACAAAATTAATAGTAATCTAAAAAACACTGACCTTTGTCTTATTTTAGTAATTTAGCTATTACAATAAACATTCTCTTTCTCTCTCCCTCTTTCTCCTACCCAGTTTAGGAAAACTCTGTTAAGTCCTTAAAATTCAAACATAAAGCAAAAAAAACAGACAAATGAGACTTGGTAAGCGCTCTACTTGAAACTAGGTTCTCTAGTAGGTTCAAATCTAAATAATAATTTTCCTTACTATTTTTCATTTTATAAATCAAGTAACTTCAGTATCAAATTTACTATGTAGATTTTTTAATATTTCTTAAACTGTTTTGTATGAATATTCTCCTAATTTCTCATCTTAAGAGACACAAACACTGATGTGTTAGCAGAATCTTCACCACAAATTAGTAAATGCTAGAATACTATTTTTGTCTCAAACTAGTTCATCCACAAATCAGAATACTGTCCATATTATTTTGTTCTTAAATCCAAGGCAAGCTCTTTGCTATACTGCTGAGGAATAATACAGAGGAGAAAAATTCAACTTAACTTGAAAATAAATTTCCAGGAAAATAATAAAATAAATATTAATTTAAAATAAGTAATGTATATGTGAAAGATGAATTAGCTATTCTGTAATATGAGCATGTTTAGATGTTTTGATGGTTTTCATAACACTTTCATTTTCATATAGACATTTTAATCATTACTTTTTATATCTGACTGCAAGATTTCTAGGAAAAATATATACCTGAATGCATATTACATATAGAATATATAAAATATATATGGATTAAAATATATTTATTGAAACAGATAAATACTGTAGACATGATACATATGTGAATATATATATATGTATATATATATATATATATGGACATATGTATAATGATTCCAGGATAAATCTAACAATAAATACAATATAGAATAAAGATATCATACTAGTATTTACTATTTACTGTATCACTAGGACTTCATTGATCACTTCAAGCAAAATCTGATTCACTTGTCATTCTTGACAAAAATCTATCTCAGAAACAATGTTTTCCGATCACAGCCCCATTTCCATCAACATTAAGATATATATTTTTTCCCCAACAGTCATAAAGGAGTCCCCAACTTTTGATATATAATGAAGATAAAGTTTTTGAGTTTAAAGCAGAACTTTTCTTAGTTTAATGTAACCAAATTTTTGAAATAACCAGCCGATTAATGATTTTTAAATTCTTCATTTGCTTTAACTTGGACTCAAGCTGCAGTTGTTCAGGTTCCCTCAACTTTGCCATCAGGGCTCACGTGGGATCATATGACTCATAGAGAGATAGTGCAAGGTCACTCAAAATTTTATAGATTAGAACCATTTCTCACTGTTTACCTAAAATATGATTCCAAGGTTTTCTTTCTGAGACCTCTAGTTGGCCTAGAAAACCAATTTCTTTTTTTTTTTTTTTTTTTGTAATCGACATCAAGTCTTCCATTGAGAAATGCTCTACACTTAAAATCTACACTTCAGTTTACTGAGCCTATGCTTTCCTTCCTCTACTCATTAAGAATAATCTTAACTCCAGCAAAAAGGCTTTAGAATGCCATTTTTTTTTTCCTTTTGATCTATAGTTTTCTAAAATGGCAATACTGATTACCACATACTTCCACAAGTCAGTACAATCTAGCAATCAGGATAGAACTCAGAGAATAAAAATCTGGGTCTTAAACTTGGTTACACAACAATGTAGGTAAGTTGTATAATGTCTAGGTCTCATTTTCTCCATTTGTTAAAAAAAGCTAATAAAATCCTAATAGATATTTTGTTGACTATTACATAATATCTAATACTACTTAAAAGAGTATTTATTAAATTATTATACATAAATTCACTTGCTGATATTAGTATTTGCTAAGGTCTATTCTGTACTTTCCAGGTAGGGCAGTGGTAAAGAAGTTTAACAGCAACTCAGTGGTGTACTGTGACTCTAAAATATGCATAGTAATGCCAATAAACACAATTTTTGCATGCATGTCTATTAAGATATCAAGTTCAAATATACTTTGGGAATATTCTGCTATACCAAGATCAATTTATTTATAAAAAGCAGAAAAATCCTTGACTTGTTTAGCACAATATAATTTAAAACATAATCAACATAGCTTTTAAAAGATAGTAAGGCTATTTTAAAATGGCAAACTATTATTGAAATTCTTTGAGGGTACACTGATAAACACAAATCTCAAAAATCACCAAGTTTCATAGAATGAATTAAAATGTATTTTCTCATTCCGCTTAACACAGTTATGACATTAAATTTTCAAAGTTTTGGATATGAGTCATTACCTAGTAATATTCACCTGGAATTTTTATTATTATTTTTGCTATGGCATGGTGCCTTGTGTCTGACGGTGTCAATGTTTATTTAAGATCAGTATTTTCTAGAGGTTTCTGCTGTGTTTGTTTTTTATTTCCTTACTGCTGTAACACAACTGTCTATAACTTTATTTATTTATATTGCCTTCTTCAAACTACTATTGATTTAACTTTTCATTGTGCACATAAAATCATAGGGTTTTTTTAAGTTTTTAGATTTTATTTATTACTTTTAGTAGAAAATCTTGCATATTATCAACTTATTTGAAGATACATTAAATTGAAGAATGCTGGATCTTTTTTTCTATATAATTTACTTTTTACTGGGTTTTTATGATGTACGTCAGTACATATCTGTGATATTAAAGTCAAAAATTACAAAAATGTATTTCGTTAAACATTTTAATACTGTAAATTAATTATGGATAATAACTACCTCTTCTGATGTATTTAGTAAAATATCTTTTTTTATGGCATACTAATATCAACATTGGACATATTAAATATTGGCATTTAAGATAACTTAGCAGTTCAGTTCAGTTCAGTCACTGTCATGTCTGACTCTTTGTGACCCCATGAATCACAGCACACCAGGCCTCCCTGTCCATCACCAACTCCCGAGATTACTCAAACTCATGTCCATCGAGTCGGTGATGCCATCCAGCCATCTCATCCTCTATCGTCCCCTTCTCCTCCTACCCCCAATCCCTCCCAGCATCAGGGTCTTTTCCAATGAGTCAACTCTTTGCATGAGATGGCCAAAGTACTGGAGTTTCAGCTTCAGCATCAGTCCTCCCAGTGAACACCCAGGACTGATCTCCTTCAGGATGGACTGGTTGGATCTCCTTGCAGTCCAAGGGACTCTCAAGAGTCTTCTCCAACACCACAGTTCAAAAGCATCAATTTTTTGGCGTTATCGTATACTATAAATGCTGGGGTGGGGGGAAACCAGTTTGCTACTTCCGGTTTTGCTGGCTCTTTTTGAACTTTCCACTGTCACATAGAAATACTTTTAGAATATAGAAAGAGATCCAATAAAGTCTCCAGAAGAACTGCCCCAAGATTAAGGTTGGGGCATCAGAAACACTCACAGGATACGTGATGGAACTATGCTCACATACAGGTTTTCAAAGATTAAAAGATGTTTTTTTTTTTAAAAAAAAGATGACTTTCAGTTATTACACTGCCTCCCCCCAAACATAACCCCTAACTGAAAGGGGCAGGGGTGTCGGGATCCTATTACCAAAGGAAATAGATATTAAAATTTCATTAAGTTAGTATGTGTTTTATAAGTAACTAGAAGTCAATTTTGTAATAGTTTATATCACATCTTCCCTCTAGATTAAATAATATAGTAGTGAGATCTATTTTTCATATGCTACTCTGCCAAGACTGACAAAAACCTGACAAATGTATTGGCAAAATACTATCTATTTTTTATTATAAAAGTTATCACTGATTAACACTGTGATGATAAGTGTTTAAAAAGTCCCTTTAAGGATCTGTACGGATGAAAGTGAATTCACTGTGAACACGATAAAAGATGTTGAGTTAATTTTTCTTTCATGATCCCTTTACTCAGCAGATATTTATTACCTACATTTAAGTGTGCAGTGACACTACAGGCACTGTACAACTATTTGCTTTATGCAAACATTTTAAGAATAACAACATGATTATTCTTTAAGACTACATCCACGTTTTCAATATTCTGAAAGAAAAATGATCAGTTTAAATTTTTTCATCTTAAATATGTATACACCCACCAGTACTACCGACCTCACCTGCATATGAAAATATTCTACTACCATTATAAGACAAAATTTATTTACACTTTTTTAAAATGTGTTTTATTGTTTTGCCACACTTCTGGGCATGTGGAATCTTAAGTTTCCCAACCAGGGATTGAACCTGTACTCGCTGCACTGAAAACACAGTCTTAACCACTGGAGTGTCAGGGAGGTCCCACAAATTTTTGAATATATAAATTTAAACCTCTTGGAGTAATACTGAATATACAGTAAATACTTGATAAATGAAGAAAAAATACAACCACATAAGTCTACATAAGAAGGTACTCTATTTTGGTCCTGTCTCCCACAAATTCCAATATTCATCTCAGTTCAGTTCAGTGCAGTCGCTCAGTCGTGTCTGACTCTTTGTGACCCCATGCATCGCAGCACGCCAGGCCTCCCTGTCCATCACAAACTCCCGGAGATTACTCAAACTCATGTCCATCGAGTCGGTGATGCCATCCAGCCATCTCAGCCTCTGTCGTCCCCTTCTCCTCCTGCCCCCAATCCCTCCCAGCATCAGGGTCTTTTCCAATGAGTCAATTCCTCACAAGAGGTGGCCAAAGTACTGGAGTTTCAGCTTCAGCATCAGTCCTTCCGATGAATACCCAGGACTGATCTCCTTTAGGACGGACTGGTTGGATCTCCTTGCAGTCCAAGGAACTCTCAAGAGTCTTCTCCAACACCACAGCTCAAAAGCATCAATTCTTCAGTGCTCAGCTTTCTTTATAGTCCAAGTCTCACATCCAAACATGATGACTGGAAAAACCATAGCCTTGACTAGACAGACCTTTGTTTGCAAAGGTTTCTGCTTTTTAATATGCTGTCTAGGTTGGTCATAACTTTCCTTCCAAGGAGTAAGCATCTTTTAATTTCATGGCTGCAATCACCATCTGCAGTGATTTTGGAGCCCAAGAAAATAAAGTCAGCCACTGTTTCCCCATACATTTGCCATGAAGTGATGGGACCAGATGCCATGATCTTAGTTTTCTGAATGTTGACCTTTAAGCCAACTTTTTCACTCTCCTCTTTCACTTTCATCTATAGGCTTTTTAGTTCCTCTTTACTTTCTGCCATAAAGTAAGGGTGGGGCCTTGTGCATATCTGAGGTTGTTGATATTTCTCCCGGCAATCTTGATTCCAGCTTGTGCTTCATCAAGCCCAGCATTTGTCATGATGTACTCTGCATATAAGTTAAATAAGCAGGGTGACAACATATAGCCTTGACGTACTCCTTTTCCTATTTGGAACCAGTCTGTTGTTCCATGTCCAGTTCTAATTGTTGCTTCCTGACCTGCATACAGACTTCTCAGGAGGCAGGTCAGGTGGTCTGGTATTCCCATCTCTTTCAGAATTTTCCACAGTTTATTGTGATCCACACAGTGAAAGGCTTTGGCATAGTCAATAAAGCAGAAATAGATGTTTTTTCTGGAACTCTCTTGCATTTTCGATGATCCAGCCAATGTTGGCAATTTGATCTCTGTTTCCTCTGCCTTTTCTAAAACCAGCTTGAACATCTGGAAGTTCATAGTTCATGTACTGCTGAAGCCTGGCTTGGAGAATTTTGATCTCAGATAATCCTAAAACTATTACCAAGAATTAGTATAGAAATGATCATCTTAGTTTTTCTTTCCAATATGGCAAGTCTTAAATTTGAACCTCAGTGAGTTTCAAATATCTAGATATATGTAAGAAAACCTTCTGTAACCTTTTGCTTCCTATTAATTTCCCCAAAATTGAATTTAACAGTTTTTCAGTAGTATAAACACCAAATATTCTTACATGAACTTTCTAGCAGCTTAGACAGCAGAAGGTGAAAAACCACACTTTATCATCAAATTCCATGCTTCATCAAGCCAAACAGCTTATTTAGATTTGAAATATAGCTTAATGATTTATTTTTCAGGATGGCCCTTGACTCTGTTCGTCTTCTCTGAATTTTATAGACAGTAAAACAATATCACCAATTTTCTATACAACATATATTGCCTGAAATAATTTTTAAAAACATGTATATTTTTTGTCATCACTTAGGAATTTCTTCTAATTGAGATGATCTATAATTTATATTGTCATAATCATAACATTGAGTTAGGCGCCAAATGCATGTTTAATAAATAGCTGAATTATTTTTTTAGAAAAGTAAATAAATTGACTTGACAAAGAACATTTTTTAAGATTTATGTTTGGGTTACAGCAAAAAATAAAACAACCTATTAATTTGAGTATATCACAGTCTAAAGATAGAAAATTTACTGTTATGGAATGAATTGTGCTCTCTCCCCCTAAATTCATATGTTGAAGTCCTAATGCCTAGTACCTCAAATGTGACTGTACTTGGAGACAAGGCCTTCAAAGAGGCAATTAAAGTGAAAGTAGCTCAATCATGTCCAATTCTTTGCAACACCATGGACTATACAGTCCATGGAATTCTCTAGGCCTGAATACTGGAGTGGGCAGTCTTTCCCTTCTCCAGGGGATCTTCCCAACCCAGGGACTGACCCCATGTCTCCCACATTGCAGGCAGTTTCTTTACCAGCTGAGCCATAAGGGAAGCCCAAGAATACTGGAGCAGGTAGCCTAACCCTTCTCCAGAGGATCTTCCTGATCCAGGAATTGAACCGGGGTCTCCTGCATTGCAGGCGGATTCTTTACCAACTGAGCTATCAGGGAAGTCCCAAAGAGGCAATTAGGTTAAACAAAATCTTTAGGATGGGGCCCTAATAGGACCAGTGTTCTCATAAGTGGAAGAGACAACAGGGGCACATACTCACAGAGAAAAGACTGTGTATGAACACAGCAAGAAGACTGCCATCTGCAAACCAAGAAAAGAGGCCTCAGGAGAAATTAAATCTGCCAACAATTTAATCTTAGATTTTAAGCTTCTAGAGCTGTGAGAAATAAGTTTCTGTTGTTTAGGTCATCCAGTCTGTGGTATTTCATTATGGGATCAGCAGCAAACAAATATAACTGTCAAAACACAATATCTTCTATGCAATTTAGTTTCTGTTAACATGAATAATTGGAGAAGGAAACGGCAACCCACTCCAGTCTTCTTGCCTAGAGAGTCCTGTGGATGGAGGAGCCTGGTGGGCTGCCATCTACGGGGTAGCACAGAGTCGGACACAATTAAAGCGATTTAGCATGCATGCATGCATCGGAGAAGGAAGTAGCAACCTACACCAATATTCTTGCTTGGAGACTCCCAGGGATGGAGGAGCCTGGTAGAAGGCCATGTATGGGGTTGCACAGAGTTGGACACGACTAAAGTGACTTAGCAGCAGCAACATGAATAATTATTATTTTTAAATGAAAAACATATAACAAAGTGTTTGTTATCCAATTACTGTCACTTCATGTCATTTTAGGGGCTTCCCTGGTGGCTCAGAGGGTAAAGCGTCTGCCTACAGTGCGGGAGACCTGGGTTTGATCCCTGGGTCAGGAAGATCCCCTGGAGAAGGAAATGGCAACCCACTACAGTATTCTTGCCTGGAAAATCCCATGGACGGAGAAGCCTGGTAGGCTACAGTCCATGGGGTCGCAAAGAGTCATACATGACTGAGCGACTTCACTTCACTTCATGGAATTTTAAAATGGCTTGACAATTTTTTTCTATTTCCATATTAGAACTACTACACTGCTTTCATCATTAATGCAAAATCACTTATTACTCAATATTACATTGTTATGGAGAAATTAATATAATATTTGTTTTACGAAACTGCTAAATGGAGAAGTAAAAAACTCATTTGAATTTAGGTTTTAAGAAATTATAAAGTAAAAGAACTTTTAAATTAAAACTGAAGTATGTACCATTTTCAATAGGATAATATCTCAAAATATTAGCAAAAAACACATTAGCAATGTTAACTATAATTTTTAAACTCAAATCTCAAAGGTCTTCTACAGATCTACATATATACATATTTTAATAAAATGCATAACCCCTTAAGTGATCAAATACCTTTTTTCTTTCTTACTAAATAGCTAAGTTGCCAATTACTTGCAGGCCATAAAATGTCTATTAAAATTTCATACTGTAAGTTTCAGTTCTATCTTCTAAGTATATGAAAATTTTGATGGACTCTTAAAATATGTATTTATTACATGCAAGGTTTCTTTTTCTCTACTTCAAAAGTTCACGTTTAAAGAACATGATTGCTAGGAACCTGCCTTCGATTGGAAGATCGATTCTTAGTTGGGAAGAAAAATCCCACAAGCCCCAACTAAGACCCCATGCAACCAAATCAATTTTTACTTTTTAAAAGAGACTATGCTCATTACAGGCTTACATCAAGAAACAAGAAAAAAACCAAATAAATAACCTAACTCTACACCTAAAGCAATTAGAGAAGGAAGAAATGAAGAATCCCAGGGTTAGCAGAAGGAAAGAAATCTTAAAAATTAGGGCAGAAATAAATGCAAAAGAAACTAAAGAGACCATAGCAAAAATCAACAAAGCTAAAAGCTGGTTTTTTGAAAAAATAAACAAAATTGACAAACCATTAGCAAGACTCATTAAGAAACAAAGAGAGAAGAACCAAATTAACAAAATTAGAAATGAAAATGGAGAGATCACAACAGACAACACTGAAATACAAAGGATCATAAGAGACTACTACCAGCAGCTCTATGCCAATAAAATGGACAACTTGGATGAAATGGACAAATTCTTAGAAAAGTATAACTTTCCAAAACTGAACCAGGAAGAAATACAAGATCTTAACAGAGCCATCACAAGCAAGGAAATCAAAACTGTAATCAGAAATCTTCCAGCAAACAAAAGTCCAGGAACAGATGGCTTCACAGCTGAATTCTACCAAAAATTTAGAGAAGAGCTAACACCTATCTTACTCAAACTCTTCCAGAAAATTGCAGATGAAGGTAAACTTCCAAACTCATTCTATGAGGCCACCATCACCCTAATTCCAAAACCAGACAAAGATGCCACAAAAAAAGAAAACTACAGGCCAATATCACTGATGAACATAGATGCAAAAATCCTTAACAAAATTCTAGCAAACAGAATCCAACAACATATTAAAAAAATCATACACCATGACCAAGTGGGCTTTATCCCAGGAATGCAAGGATTCTTTAATATCCGCAAATCAATCAATGTAATACACCACATTAACAAATTGAAAGATAAAAACCATATGATTATCTCAATAGATGCACAGAAAGCCTTTGACAAAATTCAACACTCATTTATGATTAAAACTCTCCAAAAAGCAGGAATAGAAGGAACATACCTCAACATAATAAAAGCTATATATGACAAACCCACAGCAAGCATCACCCTCAATGGTGAAAAATTGAAAGCATTTCCCCTGAAATCAGGAACAAGACAAGGGTGCCCACTCTCACCACTACTATTCAACATAGTGTTGGAAGTTTTGGCCACAGCAATCAGAGCAGAAAAAGAAGTAAAAGGAATCCAGAGAGGAAAAGAAGAAGTGAAACTCTCGCTGTTTGCAGATGACATGATCCTCTATATAGAAAACCCTAAAGACTCTACCAGAAAATTACTAGAGCTAATCAATGAATATAGTAAAGTTGCAGGATATAAAATTAACACACAGAAATCCCTTGCATTCCTATATACTAACAATGAAAAAACAGAAAGAGAAATTAAGGAAACAATACCATTCACCATTGCAACAAAAAGAATAAAATACTTAGGAGTATATCTACCTAAAGAAACAAAAGACCTATACATAGAAAACTATAAAACACTGATGAAAGAAATCAAAGAGGACACAAACAGATGGAGAAACATACCGTGTTCATGGATTGGAAGAATCAATATTGTCAAAATGGCTATTCTACCCAAAGCAATCTATAGATTCAATGCAATCCCTATCAAGCTACCAACGGTATTTTTCACAGAACCAGACCGAAGAATTTCACAATTTGTATGGAAATACAAAAAAACCTCGAATAGCCAAAGTAATCTTGAGAAAGAAGAATGGAACTGGAGGAATCAACCTGCCTGACTTCAGACTCTACTACAAAGCCACAGTCATCAAGACAGTATGGTACTGGCACAAAGACAGAAATATAGATCAATGGAACAGAATAGAAAGCCCAGAGATAAATCCACGAACCTATGGACACCTTATCTTTGACAAAGGAGGCAAGGATATACAATGGAAAAAAGACAACCTCTTCAACAAGTGGTGCTGGGAAAACTGGTCAGCCACTTGTAAAAGAATGAAACTAGAACACTTTCTAACACCATACACAAAAATAAACTCAAAATGGATTAAAGATCTAAATGTAAGACCAGAAACTATAAAACTCCTAGAGGAGAACATGGGCAAAACACTCTCCGACATAAATCACAGCAAGATCCTCTATGACCCACCTCCCAGAATATTGGAAATAAAAGCAAAACTAAACAAATGGGACCTAATGAAACTTAAAAGCTTTTGCACTACAAAGGAAACTATAAGTAAGGTGAAAAGACAGTCCTCAGATTGGGAGAAAATAATAGCAAATGAAGCAACAGACAAAGGATTAATCTCAAAAATATACAAGCAACTCTTGAAGCTCAATTCCAGAAAAATAAATGACCCAATCAAAAAATGGGCCAGAGAACTAAACAGACATTTCTCCAAAGAAGACATACAGATGGCTGACAAACACATGAAAAGATGCTCAACATCACTCATTATTAGAGAAATGCAAATCAAAACCACAATGAGGTACCATTACACGCCAGTCAGGATGGCTGCTATCCAAAAGTCTACAAGCAATAAATGCTGGAGAGGGTGTGGAGAAAAGGGAACCCTCTTACACTGTTGGTGGGAATGCAAACTAGTATAGCCGCTATGGAAAACAGTGTGGAGATTTCTTAAAAAACTGGAAATAGAACTGCCATATGACCCAGCAATCCCACTTCTGGGCATACACACTGAGGAAACCAGATCTGAAAGAGACACGTGCACCCCAATGTTCATCGCAGCACTGTTTATAATAGCCAGGACATGGAAGCAACCTAGATGCCCATCAGCAGATGAATGGATAAGGAAGCTGTGGTACATATACACCATGGAATATTACTCAGCCATTAAAAAGCATTCATTTGAACCAGTCCTAATGAGATGGATGAAGCTGGAGCCCATTATACAGAGTGAAGTAAGCCAGAAAGATAAAGAACATTACAGCATACTAACACACATATATGGTATTTAGAAAGATGGTAACAATAACCCTATATGCAAAACAGAAAAAGAGACACAGAAATACAGAACAGACTTTTGAAGTCTGTGGGAGAATGTGAGGGTGGGATATTTCAAAAGAACAGCATGTATACTATCTATGGTGAAACAGATCACCAGCCCAGGTGGGATGCATGAGACAAGTGCTCCGGCCTGGTGCACTGGGAAGACCCAGAAGAATCGGGTGGAGAGGGAGGTGGGAGTGGGGATCGGGATGGGGAAGACGTGTAAATCCATGGCTGATTCATATCAATGTATGACAAAACCCACTGAAATGTTGTGAAGTGATTGGCCTCCAACTAATAAAAAATAAATAAATAAATAAATAAATAAATAAAATAAAATAAAAGAGACTATGCTTATAAAACATTGTCATCTGCAATCCTTTGAATAGGATACTGGACTGAGAGTCATTAGAGTTGATTTCCAGGCCCACCACTTACTAGCTTTGTAGTTTGGGACAAACTACAAACTGCTTAACATATTTGAGATCATTTATTCATCTGTAAATTACCATTATTCATCTGTAAACTATCCCACAAAGGATACTTGACTGCATTAGATACACTAGACAGGGGTTGGTAAACTCTTATTATTCAAAGAGATGTTAGTTCAGAGTGATTAAAATATTTTGAATTATTTAAAATAAAAGTAGCCACAATAAGCATATTATGATTCTTTTGATTTGATACATATTTTTGCATCACTTTTATTATATTGCTGCTATATGTTCCAGGAAAAGAAAACCTTTCTTTGTCTAATACAACCCAAATTAAAACAGCTTAGCTATTCAGAATAGTTACCATTTAAAAATGGTAACAGCAGGTGATTTATTGCTAGTCCTAATAATATTTGATTTTTATTCAGGATGGTAGCATAGACTGTTCATGAGGCTCCTACAAAAGTGAGATTCTTATTCTATTAAAGTTGAAAAGGAAAAGACACATACACACACACATTCACCCTTAGTTCCAATTGCTAGGTGACCAATTAACTGACTTACAAAGAAATGAGGAAAGCCAGTTCCACAATCATTATTGAAGGAGTAGAAGTGTGAAAGAAGAGTAAATTGAACAAGATCATTTTTTTACGGCATTTTTAAAAAAATTCCTGTGAGACTCACCCCCTCCCCAGATTTTTTGAGATATAACCAGCTTATTATTTCAAGGTATAGGATACAATGGTTTGATATATGTATATATTCTGTAATGATCACCACAGTAAGTCAACACTCATTGCCTCACGTAATTACAATTTTTTTTCTTGTGATGAGAACTGTTAAGATCTGCTCTCTAAAGAACTTTCAAATATACAAAACAGTATTGTTAACTATCGTCACCATGCTATACATTACATTCCCAGAATTTATCTTTTAACGGAAATTTGTACCTCTTGGTCACCATCACCTATTTTTTTTTTTTTCTTTTTTTTTTTAATTTATTTTTTTTTTCCAGTGGGTTTTGTCATACATTGATATGAATCAGCCATAGATTTACACTTATTCCCCATCCCGATCCCCCCTCCCATCTCCCTCTCCACCCGATTCCTCTGGGTCTTCCCAGTGCACCAGGCCGGAGCACTTGTCTCATGCATCCAACCTGGGCTGGTGATCTGTTTCACCATAGATAGTATACATGCTGTTCTTTTGAAACATCCCACCCTCACCTTCTCCCACAGAGTTCAAAAGTCTGTTCTGTATTTCTGTGTCTCTTTTTCTGTTTTGCATATAGGGTTATCGTTACCATCTTTCTAAATTCCATATATATGTGTTAGTATGCTGTAATGTTCTTTATCTTTCTGGCTTACTTCACTCTGTATAAGGGGCTCCAGTTTCATCCATCTCATTAGGACTGGTTCAAATGAATTCTTTTTGACGGCTGAGTAAAATTCCATGGTGTATATGTACCACAGCTTCCTTATCCATTCATCTGCTGATGGGCATCTAGGTTGCTTCCATGTCCTGGCTATTATAAACAGTGCTGCGATGAACATTGGGGTGCATGTGTCTCTTTCAGATCTGGTTTCCTCAGTGTGTATGCCCAGAAGTGGGATTGCTGGGTCATATGGCAGTTCTATTTCCAGTTTTTTAAGGAATCTCCACACTGTTTTCCATAGTGGCTGTACTAGTTTGCATTCCCACCAACAGTGTAAGAGGGTTCCCTTTTCTCCACACCCTCTCCAGCATTTATTGCTTGTAGACTTTTGGATAGCATCCATCCTGACTGGCGTGTAATGGTACCTCATTGTGGTTTTGATTTGCATTTCTCTAATAATGAGTGATGTTGAGCACCTTTTCATGTGTTTGTTAGCCATCTGTATGTCTTCTTTGGAGAAATGTCTGTTTAGTTCTCTGGCCCATTTTTTGATTGGGTCATTTATTTTTCTGGAATTGAGCTGCAGGAGTTGCTTGTATATTTTTGAGATTAATCCTTTGTCTGTTTCTTCATTTGCTATTATTTTCTCCCAATCTGACGGCTGTCTTTTCACCTTACTTATAGTTTCTTTTGTAGTGCAAAAGCTTTTAAGTTTCATTAGATCCCATTTGTTTAGTTTTGCTTTTATTTCCAATATTCTGGGAGGTGGGTCACAGAGGATCTTGCTGTGATTTATGTCAGAGAGTGTTTTGCCGATGTTCTCCTCTAGGAGTTTTATAGTTTCTGGTCTTACATTTAGATCTTTAATCCATTTTGAGTTTATTTTTGTGTATGGTGTTAGAAAGTGTTCTAGTTTCATTCTTTTGCAAGTGGTTGACCAGTTTTCCCAGCACCACTTGTTAAAGAGGTTGTCTTTTTTCCATTGTATATCCTTGCCTCCTTTGTCAAAGATAAGGTGTCCATAGGTTCGTGGATTTATCTCTGGGCTTTCTATTCTGTTCCATTGGTCTATATTTCTGTCTTTGTGCCAGTACCACACTGTCTTGATGACTGTGGCTTTGTAGTAGAGTCTGAAGTCAGGCAGGTTGATTCCTCCAGTTCCATTCTTCTTTTTCAAGATTACTTTGGCTATTCGAGGTTTTTTTGTATTTCCATACAAATTGTGAAATTCTTTGGTCTGGTTCTGTGAAAAATACCGTTGGTAGCTTGATAGGGATTGCATTGAATCTATAGATTGCTTTGGGTAGAATAGCCATTTTGACAATATTGATTCTTCCAATCCATGAACACGGTATGTTTCTCCATCTGTTTGTGTCCTCTTTGATTTCTTTCATCAGTGTTTTATAGTTTTCTATGTATAGGTCTTTTGTTTCTTTAGGTAGATATACTCCTAAGTATTTTATTCTTTTTGTTGCAATGGTGAATGGTATTGTTTCCTTAATTTCTCTTTCTGTTTTTTCATTGTTAGTATATAGGAATGCAAGGGATTTCTGTGTGTTAATTTTATATCCTGCAACTTTACTATATTCATTGATTAGTTCTAGTAATTTTCTGGTAGAGTCTTTAGGGTTTTCTATATAGAGGATCATGTCATCTGCAAACAGCGAGAGTTTCACTTCTTCTTTTCCTATCTGGATTCCTTTTACTTCTTTTTCTGCTCTGATTGCTGTGGCCAAAACTTCCAACACTATGTTGAACAGTAGTGGTGAGAGTGGGCACCCTTGTCTTGTTCCTGATTTCAGGGGAAATGCTTTCAATTTTTCACCATTGAGGGTGATACTTGCTGTGGGTTTGTCATATATAGCTTTTATTATGTTGAGGTATGTTCCTTCTATTCCTGCTTTTTGGAGAGTTTTAATCATAAATGAGTGTTGAATTTTGTCAAAGGCTTTCTCTGCATCTATTGAGATAATCATATGGTTTTTATCTTTCAATTTGTTAATGTGGTGTATTACATTGATTGATTTGCGGATATTGAAGAATCCTTGCATTCCTGGGATAAAGCCCACTTGGTCGTGGTGTATGATTTTTTTAATATGTTGTTGGATTCTGTTTGCTAGAATTTTGTTAAGGATTTTTGCATCTATGTTCATCAGTGATATTGGCCTGTAGTTTTCTTTTTTTGTGGCATCTTTGTCAGGTTTTGGAATTAGGGGCCATCACCTATTTCTACTATCCTCCCACCTCTGGCACCTACCAATCTGTTCTCTATTTCTGAGTTCTTTTTTTTTTTTAGATTCTCCATATAAATAAGACCATACAGTATTTGTCTTTGTCTGATCAATTTCACTCTGAGTATAATGCCCTCACAGTCCATTCGTGTTGTCACAAATGGTGGGATCTCCTTTTTTATATTGGAATAACATTCCAGTGTGTGTGTATGTGTGTGTTTGTGTGGGTGGGTTGGTGGGTGAGTGTGTATCCCTAATAAACTAGAGTTGGGAGATCTTAATGAGAAACATTTGAGAAAGTCACGCAAGTGTTGTAAGGGATTAAGAATAACTGAGACTCAATTCAGAAAGATTCATCCCATATATCTGTGCACAAAGACATTTTCCACACTTAAATCTCTGTTCTCCATTTTGTTCTCTATCTGTAGAGAACAAAAGCAGACTCATGAAGGGAGGAGAGGAATACATAAAGTCAGAAAAACCAGTAAGTTAAATAGTAAAAAGAACAAATAAATAGTAAGATATCAGTTAGCACTAATGGTAAAGAATCCACCTACCAAGCAGAAGACCCCAGAAATAGGAGTTCAATTCTTGAATCGGGAAGACACCCTGGAGAAGGAAATGGCAACCTACTCCAGTATTCCTGCCTGGGAAATCCCATGGACAGAGGAGCCAGGCGGGCTACAGTCCATGGGGCAGCAGAGTTGGACAGGACTTAAAAGACTAAACGACAACAAGAAAACCAGAGTGAAACCTTCTATCCAAGTTTCTTACCCTATCTTCAGAGTAGGCATTGCAGTTTTAGCCTTGAAGAAAAAAGCTTTTGATTGGTTATGATGATGAATACTGGAGTGGTTTTGTAACTGCCTTAAATGAGTATGTGATTAAAGCTTTAATGCCTGGAAGTCCTACTTCTTAAGAAGAAAGTGGGGAAGACTGTGGCACTCCATCTAGTGGCAAGGAGAAAAACTGGCTCAGAGAGTAACTTTAGAGCAAAATTACATTCTTTATCAATTTAAAAGTCCCTTTAGAAAATGTGTTATACTAGACCATGGTGCTATGGGTTTTCTTTTTCTCTTACATGTTTTACTTTGCTTTTTAGTTTTTTTGTCTTCTGGTTCCTGCACAGAATAAGGAGGCTGAAATCAAGAGAAATAAGGATATCAACTTATATGTGAAATCTGAAATAGAAAAAAAAAAAAAAAAGATACTAATGAACTTATTTACAAAACAGACTGAGAGTTTGAAAACAAATTTATGGTTACTAGGAGGGAAAGGTGGTAGGGGGTAAACCAGGAATATGGGATTAACATATACATACCACATAAATAAAACAGAAAATCAACAAGGACCTACTATATATATCACAGGGAACTCTACTTAATACTCTGTAACAACTAATATAGGAAAAGAAAGAATATATGTACATGTATAACAATCACTTTGCTAATTACAGCTGAAACTAACACAAAATAACAACACTGTGAATCAATTACTCAAAGATAAAATTTTAATTAAATTAAAAAGAGAAATAGTAAGAAAAGTAAGTTAGCACATAGCGCATTTTGCTGTTCTGACTGCAACCTTAAAAAGGAAACTTTCAAAATGGAGAAGGCTATCATTTATATGATCTAAAAAGATCCAAGTTATTATACAGAGAAAACACTGCCAGTGGATCCCAGAAATAAGGTAGACAAATACATCTTGAGATTTCCTTCTTCAGGTAGCCCTAATGCTAAAGAATCTGCCCCCCAAAGCAGGAGATGCCAGAGATGCAGTTTCGATCCCTTGGTTGGGAAGATCCCCTGGTGTAGGAAATGGCAACCCACTCCAGCATTCTTGCTTGAGAACTTCCATGGACAGAGGAGCCTGAAAGGCTACAGTCCATGGGGTCACAAAGAGTTGGACAAGACTGAGCATGTATACACATTTATTGGAATAAACATTGCTGTGAATTGCAACACAATTAAACAGATCAATTTTAGTAGTACACACAAAAGAATTTACAATAAATATAAACTCAGCAGTTAAAAAAAAAAAATCTGTCTTCAATAGAGAAAATGCCAGAGACATGTGTTTGATTCCTGGGTCAGGAACGTCCCCTGGAGGAAGGCATGGCAACCCACTCCAATATTCTTGCCTGGAAAATCACATGGACAGAGAAGCCTAGTCCGGTGGATTATGGTCCATGGGGACACAAAGAGTCAGACAAAACTGAAGCACCCGAGCATGCATACACCCGAGTAACTATCACCACAGTCAAGATACAGGATGTAAACATCTATTACTGTTGGTGGTTCTCTCTCCATTCATGGCAAAATTAGCTCTGTGTCCCTATAAATGAGAGTTGCCTCTTTAAGTACTCTATATAATGAAAAGATAGAGTAAATATTCTTTTGTATTTGGCTTTTGTCACTTACCAAAATGGTTTTGAGAATTATTCTTGTTATTTCATCTGTCATTAGATCATTCTTTGTATTGGTATTATTATATGTTGTTCAGTAGCTCAGTCATGTCTGACTCTTTGCGACCCATGGACTGCAGCATGCTAGGCTTCACTGTCCTTCACCATCTCACAGTTTGCTCAAACTCATGTTTACTGAGTTAGGTGATGCTATCCACCCATCTCATCCTCTGTCACCCCCTTCTCCTCCTGCCTTCAATCTTTCCTAGAATCAGGGTCTTTTCCAAAGAGCGGCTCTTTGCATCAGGTAGCCAAAGTATTGGAGTTTCAGCTACAGTAGCAGTCCTTCTAAAGAATATTGAGGGTTGATTTCCTTTAGGATTGATTGGTTTGATCTCTGTGCAGTCCAAGGGACTCTCAAGAGTATTCTCCAGCACCATAATACAAAAGCATCTATTCTTTGGTGCTCACCCTTCTTTATGGTCCACTCTCACATCTGTACATGACTATTGGAGAAACCATAGCATTGACTATACAGACCTTTGCTGGCAAAGATATGTCTCTGCTTTTTAATATACTGTCTAGGTTTGTCATGGCTTTTCTTCCAAGGAGCAAGTGTCTTTTAATTTCATGGCTGCAGTCAACATTCACAATAATTTTGGAGCCCAAGAAAATAAAGTCTGTCACTGTTTCCATTTTTTCCCTATTTGCCATGAAGTATGGATAGATCAAAAGTTGATCTTTCACCTGTTTACAATAATTTTGGAGCCCAAGAAAATAGTCTGGCAGTTTCCTTTTTTTCCCTATTTGCCATGAAGTATGGATAGATCAAAAGTTGATCTTTCACCTGTTTATAGACTTTTTTGTTGTCTGTAATTTTCAACTATTACAAGAAAAATAGCAAAATAAAATGTCAGTACAAATATCTGTAAGAATATATATTTTCATTTCTCTTAGGTAAATATTCAAGACTCTAATTATCTTGGCTCATGGTAAGTAAAAGTCATTCACCTGTGTCTGACTCTTTTTGACCCCGTGGACTATACAGTCCATGGAATTCTCCAGGCCTGAATACTGGAGCGGGTAGCCTTTCCCTTTTCCAGGGTATCTTTCCGACCCAGGGATCGAACCCAGGTCTCCCGCATTGGAGGTGGATTCTTCACCAACTGAGCTATCAGGGAAGCCCCAGGCTTATGGTAAGTATATATTTAATTGTATAAGGAACTGCCAGAATATTTTTCAAAGTGGTCATACTGTTTCAGATTTCCATCAGCAATGTAGGAGTTTGAGTTAACTTATATGCTTACCAACACTTGGTTTTCTGCCTGTTTAAATTTCAGCTATTCTAGCACTGTGTAGTGGTATCTAACTGTGATTTTAATTTGCATTTCCCTAATGACTAATTATGGTAGGCAGTATCCCAGTGCCTACTTGCCATTAGCATATGTTCTTTGGTGCACAAATTCTTTGCCCAGTTTTATCTCAGTAGTTTGTCTTATTATAGAGTTATAACAGTTTCTTATATACTTCAGATCCAAGTCATTTGTCAGGTATCAGTATTGCAAATATTTTCTTCCAATCTGTGCTCTCCTTTTCTTTTCTAATGGCATTCATGAAAATCAGAATTTTTTAGTTTATCTGAAGCACAATTTACCTTTTTTCCCCAATTAGTCATGTGTTTTGCCTATTTGGGGACCACAAATATTTTCTTCTATCATTCAGTCTAGAAATGTCATATATTTAGCTTTTTCAGTTTCTATAAATCATTTAAATATAATTTTCATTTATATTGTAGGTAGCAACTTTTTTTTCCCCTTCTCTCATGTGGATATCAAGTTGCTTCATCAACATGACTGAAAATATTAGCCATTCTCTCCACTGAATTACCATGACAAAAGGGCTGAATATCACTGATAGAGGGGTCCATCTGTGGACCCTAATTTATCCTATTGATCTATATGTATATTCTCAAATAATATAACAGCGTCCTAACTACTCTAGTTTTATTATAAGTTTTAGTCACATAGTGTACACCTTCCAACTGTGTTCATTTCCCAAATTGTTTTAGCTATTCCAAGTCCTTTGAAACTGCATATATATTTTAGAATCAGCTTGTATATTTCTACAAAAGTCTGATGGGGTTTTAACTAGAACTATATTGAATTCATTCAGTAAATTGGTGTGAATTATCATCCTAACATAATCAAATTGGCCAACGGCATGGATAACTTGAATCTTTCCAAATATTAATTTAAGAACTTTAATGTCTTAAATGTTATTAAGTCCTGTTTTATAGTTACCAGTGCAGAAGTTACATATGTGTTTTGTTAAAACTTATCCCTAAGTATTTCATGCTGTGAGGTAATAATTTGAATGGCATTTTAAAATTCTGACTCCATTTCCCAGTTGTTTCCAATCGTTATTTTCTAGTACATAGAAATGCAAACAATAAATTACTTTTCTAATCCCACTATTTTTATTATTTTGTATATTACTCAGGATTTTCTTCATATACAATAATGCTGTATGCAAATAAAGAGATGTTTGCCTCTTACTGTTTTGTTCAGTGCATGTTTTACTTCTTTGATTGCCCTGTTACTCTAGGGAAAAATCTAATACTATGTTGCATAAAAGTGGTGACAGTGCCTCCTTGCCTTGATCGCAGGTTGTTTTTTTTTTTTTTCCCCCATTTTCCTTCCTTCCCTCCTTCTCTTCTTTCTGACTCCTTTCTTTTTCTCTTTTATCTTCCCTTTGTTAATTCCTTCCTCCTTTATCTCTGTAATCCTCTCCCTTTTTCTTTCTTTTCCTTTCTCCTTTTTAAAAAATTCTGTTATATTCACCGTTGGATCAAGGAAACTTCCCTTATTGCTTACTTGGTGAGCATTTTCATCACAAATAAGATAAACTTATTTAATGCTTATTTGGTAACCTGTTCATTAGTGAATTATATTGATAAGAGTTATGAATGCCAAACAATGATCCATTATTGGAATAATCTCACATGATCATGTTTTAAAATATGCTTCATTCAAATTATCTTTTAAATAAACAATTGCATTTGAATTCTCTTTTCTAATGTGTATGTATGTATACACATATATATATATATATTGTAATTTTGCATCTAGATTCACGGGGTATAATGTGGTATACACTTTTGTTTTTCCATGGTGCTTTTTGCTGGTTTTGTTGTCAGGATGATGCAAACTTTATAAAATAAGTGGTAATGCCTTCTTTCACCTTCTATTTCTAAAAAAGTTTGTGTATAATTGATATTATTTTCCCCTAAATTTTTGAAATGGCTTACCAGAGAAGCCATTGGAGTCAGGAGTTTTCTTCTTGGGAAGGGTTTTAAATATAAATTTATTTTCTTTAGTACATATAGTCTACTGAATATCTTATTTCTTAAGTCAGTTTTAGTTATGTGCATTTTTCAAAGAAACTATATTTAATCTTTAAGTTGAATGTAGAGCATGAAATTGTTCATATTTTCTCGTGCTCCCAAAATGTCTGTAGAATCTATGCTAATGTACCCATCTTCATTCATGACATTGGAAATTTGCATGTTCTCTCCTTTAGTGCATAACCAATCTAGGTAGATGCTCATCAATTTCATAGATTTTTTTCATAAAATTAGATTTTTGATTTATTTATTTAATCTTTTGCTTATTTCTATTCTATTGCTTGCTATTTTTTTATCTTATTATATCCTTCTCCTACATGTTTTGGATTTTATTTCTACTTCTTTATTTAGCATCTTAGTATAGAAACTTAGATCACACATTTTGGACCAGACTATTTTCCAATATAAGCCTTTAAAACTATACATTTTACTCCAAGCATTGTTTTAATATATCTTCCAATTTTTGGTAAGATATGTTTTTAATTTTTTAAACTTCCCATTTAAATTTTTTTTTTTTTTAATCTGAGGCATATTATAGGATCTCATCACTCAAATGTATTCAGGCATATCTGAATGTTCCCAATTAACTTGAGCTTCCCAGGTGGCGCTAACAGTAAAGAACCCACCTGCCAATGCAGGAGACATGAAAGATGTGGGTTCAATCCCTGGGTCAGAAAGATCCCCTGGATGAGGAAACAGCAACCCACAACAGTAACCTTGCCTGGAGAAGCCCATGGACAGAGGAGCTTGGCGGGCTACAGTCCATACAATCGCAAAGATTCGGACACAACCGAAGCATGCGTGTGTGCAAGCAACTTGAGAAAACTGATTTTCTACTATTTTGGAGTGGTTCTATTATCTCAATTATCTTACTATAAGTTTTTTCTTTTTTTTACTTTTAAAGGCATTTTGTCTTATTCTAATGATTACTGAGAGCTTCATGCTAAAAGCCATTTCTACTTTATTTTCTATCAGTTTTTGCTTCATATTATTTTGAAGCTGTATTAGCAGATGCATATACATTTATGACTTTTCAAATCTTCTTGAAGAACTGACTCTTATAATTATGAAACAGTCCTTTATTTTTGGCAATATTTCTTTTCCTAAAGTTTATTTTTATTTTTGTGAATATGCAAATAGGGAACTTATCTGAAAAGTGTTTGCATAATGTTATTTTTCCATCCTCTTCTTTTAAGCTGCATGTATCTTTATGCCTAAGATGTATTTCTTGTATGCAGCATATAATTGGCAGTATATGCCTTTTTACAGGAGGATGATTGCTTTACACTATTGTGTTGGTTTCTGCCATACATCAGCCTAAATCAGCCACAAGCATACACATGTTCCCTCCCTCCTGAATCCCTCTCCCATCTCCCTCTAGGTTGTCACAGAGCGCTGGGGTGAGCTCCTTGTGTCACACAGTCAATTCCCATTTGCTATCTATTTTACACATGCAAATGTACACATTTTCATGCTAGTCTCTCAATCTGCCCCACCCTCTCCTTCCCCCACTATGTCCACAAGTCTGTTCTCTACATTGTGTCTGAATTGCTGCTCTGCATATAGAACCATCAGTACCATCATTCCAGATTCCACATGCATATGTTAATATACAGTGTTTGTCTTTCTCTGACTTACTTCACCCTGTATAATAGGTTCTAGGTTCATCCACCCTTAATAGGACTGACTTGAATGTGTTCTTTTTATAGCTGAGTAATATTCCTTTTAGTTGCTGCTTTGGGGCAATGTGCTTTGAATTATCTATGCATTTAGGTTTAAACATACCATCTTATCTTCTATTTATCGAGTTGTTCTTTGTATTATTTTTTCTCTTTTTATTGGGTTAAATGTGTTTACCTACTAAACTTGCTTGTGTGCATGTATGTGTGTCTGTGTCTGTGCGTGTGCAGGTGTGCATGTTGGTGTCACTGCTCAGGATCTACGCTGCTGCTGCTGCTAAGTGACTTCAGTCATGTCCGACTCTGTGTGACCCCATAGACGGCAGCCCACCAGGCTCCCCCGTCCCTGGGATTCTCCAGGCAAGAACACTGGAGTGGGTTGCCATTTCCCTCTCCAATGCGTGAAAGTGAAAAGTGAAAGTGAAGTCACTCAGTCATGTCTGACTCTCTGTGACCCTATGGACTGCAGCCTACCCAACTCCTCTGTCCATGGGATTTTCCAGGCAAGAATACTGGAGTGGGTTGCCATTGCCTTCTCTGGCTCAGGATCTATATGTATCTTTAATTTAACACAGTCTGTCTTTGAATGATATTATACCCTCTAACACTGAATATGAAACTCATATCATAGCACACAAGCACGTCTCTTCTTTCAACATCTGTGATATATCAATATAAAGAAATTCTATACAGGGTTTTAACATATTGATTATATTTTCTCAATGACTGAAAACCATAGTTTCATCATCTTATGCATTGTTTGTTTTTTGTTGAAGTTGTTGTTAGTAAAAGTTGTAACTTTTATTTTGCAGTTCAAACGTAAATATGTATGTCTTTGTTACAAACTGGTAAATGCAGAAATCAATCTACGTCAACTAAAAAACATCAAATGCATCAAGTAATTTCACTAAAGAAGTCATATATATATATGTATACATATTAATGGGCTTCCCAGGTGGCACTGGTGGTAAAGAATCCATCTGCAACGCAGGAGACACAGAAGACATGGGTTTGATCCCTGGGTTGGGAAAATCCCTTGGAGGAGGGCATAGCACCCTACTCCAACATTCTTGCCTGGAGAATCCCAAGGACTGAGGAGCCTTGCACGCTACAATCCAAAGGATCTCAAAGAGTTGGACATGACTGAGTGACTAAGCATTATACACACACACACACACACACATATATAGCATTACTTTCCCTTTGAATTTTTAAAAGTACATTATAATAGAAGTGTATTTAAGCTCTCTTTTCCAAGTCCTTACCATTACCACTAAATGGTAAATTAATTAACAAATAAATTTGAATAACGTCAATGAACTATTTTTAAATCTCTTCATTAACTGATTCCATCAGTGGCACCTAGATAAAAATGATTTTCTTACCTTCAAGGTTTTTGACGCACTCTGCTGGTGGACAATGGTTTGTTCAACATTCCAATACGCTTTAAATTTGCATACAATATGCATTTCTGAGGACACAGGTTTATTTTACATGCTTTTACTGTACGGTGGTTGAAAATGTTTTCTAAGATGTTTTCATGAGATAGTGCTAAATTATCAATTATGTATTTAAACAAAAAGAGTAAAACAGAAGTGCTATGTCAACACTGATACTAATTTTTTTAAAAGTAAAATTACTGATGAAATATAAATTTTTTTTTTTTTCAATAATGCAAACTGTTAGGCGGGAAGCTAACAGAAAGCAACGAGAGGCGGACACTTCAGCTAAACATGGAGTAGCCACCTAATCCCACCAAGCAATTTGCGAGCCCCGCCCCTAATACACCCCTATCAGTCCTCCAACACAGTCAGGGGACCGAAGAAAATCTCCATGGCAGACGGGCAGGACTTTGCCTACTCCCGCACAAGCACACACCTCATGCTATCCTAAAGTAACCTTTGGTGGTCACTGGACTCATTGACTGCTCATACATATTTCATGAACACATACAGCTACTCACAACAGACGAATTGTGGGAAGGATATGCGCAGTAGAGCATCTGGTCATATAGCCTGCAGCTCTCAATCAACTACCTCCTGGATTATGCAAAGGATCTTGCCATAAAAACTACACCCATGCCCTCCAGGGCTCTTGCCTCCCTTGGCATGGCCCACCTCTCTCCTGAGGTATTCTGTGTGTGCTCACTCAGTCCTGTCTAACTCTTTGTAACTTGTTCTTTCTTTCCTTATCATTAGTAAACTTTCTTGCAATGGGTAAGACCTTGGACTCTTCTCTGAGTCCTTACCATAGGAGGAGGGGTCTCCAGACTTTGCTAACAAAACGAATGGTTCTATACAAAACACGTATCAATTAAGATCATAAAAACCTTGGTCATTTAGTATACTTATAGAGTGATGGTGTTAAAAAAAGTTATAATAAATTGAACAAATAGATAAATGAGTAGCTGCTATCACTGTGAGAACTCTAAATAATAGATCTATATGAAAAACAAATAGTGTAAAAATGGCATCATTGATTTTTTGAATCCTTGACAATGAACACTTAGAAAATTTGAGTTAGGAAAGAAAATTAACCAGGTAATGTTTTCATGAAATTTGGTAACCTGGTAAACGAGCATTTATACTGTATAACTCTTGAACTCTCTAATGAAAAAAAATTAAAACATTACTTCTAAAATAAATCCTCTGATTAATTAGTCAAACACATAGTTTCAGAAAAGTTCATTTAAATTTCAAATATGAAGTTGGCAAATTTACAGTGTTAATTTTTTACTAATATGAAATTCAATACCTTACTTTATGTATTTTATACTATTCTTACATTTATATGAGAAAAATATCAAGAAGAAATTAAATACTGTAAAACCATGAAATTGATTTTGTTTAGTTCTACCTCATCTTCTAAAAGAAATGTATTTTCTTCTAACTTGATTTTGACATTGATCGAAAGAAGTTATTTAATGCTATATTAAAAAGTAACAATAATGAGTGCTTTTGTGTAACAGTCAATGCATGCCTCAATACCATCCAAAAATGTCAATGCATGTTTTTCTCATTAATCTTTTTTGGACCATGGACCATCTATTTTACGAAATTGGGTAACTATTTCTTACCATATAGTGAAAAAAATGACAATTGAAATTAATATTTAATTGATATCTAATTATAAAATAACCTCCTTGATAACAGACATGTAATACTTCTGAATTTTGTATTTCTAAACAAACAACTAGCTTTATTGTGAGGAAGTAATTTGAACTTCATAGTAAAATTTCATGTCTTTTGGTTCAAAAACTATACTGGTGCCTTAAGGATAGTGGGTATTCAATACATAGTTAATGTTGTTAAGTATTTAATTAATCCTCTGTGATGGTATGTCAGGTCAAAGTCAAAATTACATTCCAGAATTAACTTAAAAGACACAGTTTAATGTTTGTAAATGATAAGCCACTTAGATTGATTATATTTTCATAGGGTGAAAAAGAAGCCATTTGGATTAAAAATATTTAGACCCTATGAAAAACAACCTTTCCTCTAACAGGTCAAAAAGGTTACATTTCCAGTACAATGTAATGATATTTTAAAATAATGTGACTCTTCATTGAGAATATAGGAATTTTAAATTAGATCTCAGATTTTGAAACCAGACTTTCTGAGTTCAAATTTTAGTTACTAGCTACTGGTTTTGTGACCACAAGTGTGTAATTTAACTTCACTATACTTCAGGTTCCTCATTTGTAAAACAGAAGTAAACTAACATACAAGATTGCTGTAAAGATTAAATTCATTAATGTTAAACTACTGAGATAATGCTTGAAACATGTTAAGTGTTGACTTGTTTTTAGTTTTTATTCAGGTTAACAATATGCATAAAGTATTTTCAAATGATATATTGAGCAAAATAATGATTTTTGTTGATTAACCAATGTCTTACTCATAGTTGAACAATAGAAGATTAGGCATATGAAAAGTGTTTAAATATATATTTGACATTCAATTTGATAACATTCATGAAGATGTGAAAAACAATGTATTAAATGTCTTTATGTAAAATGATAAAATATGATCTTCAAAGCTGTGGTTCAGAATTTTGAATTTCAGATATATGATGTTAAATATGAAATTTTAAGGCAAAAGAAAAAGGAGGAAGGAAGGAAGGAAAGATAAAAGAGAAAGAGACAGAAAAAAGTGAAGGAAGGAAGAAAGAAAACTAAATGATAACTCACAATGATCCAGAAACAAAAAGATTCATCTATCCAAAGTTTCGATTTTAAATTATCCCTATAATGATACTTTCCCTACAATAATCTTTCCAACATAATATACTCATTGAAATGTAAATTTTAAAAGTAAAAGCTTAGCACAGAGATGAAATATTTATTTTAAGTCTGTATTATTTGACACTAGTATAGCCATTTTTGCTTTCTTATGGCTTCTGCTTGCAATAATATGTTTTTATTTATTTATTTATTTTACAACTAATCTAATTGTATATCTGGATTTAAAGCGTGTCTCCCATAGGGAGCCTATATATGGATCTTATTTGCTTTCTATTCAGCCTGTAAATCTGCCTTTAATTAGATTCTGTAATCCATTCAAAATATAATGCTATTACTGAAGTAGCTGGATCTGTCTGCCATATATTTTAAGTCATTATTATATACAATTGTATATCATTTACAAAAGCTTATATAGAAAATTTACAGTAAGTATATATTTATAGAGGTTGTTACACTAAACTGCTCACATATCATTTTGGTTCTTTTCATTTGTATCTATGGATTTGACGTACCATATGGTATCATTTCCTGAGTCCAATACAGATTTGCTTTTACCTACCTCCATTATGTTCTTACTAAAAAGTATATTATATTTCTATGCATTATGGATCCAGACAATTATACACAGGCTGTTTCACACGATTCATTTTAAAAATCAGCAAAGAGAGGAAAAGAGACACATTATACATTTATTTGTATTTTGATTTACATAATTACTTTTACTGGTGTTCACTTTTGGCTGTGGATTTCAATTTCCCTCTAATATTTCTTTTACGAGGCTTCTGGGACTTGCTACTTTGCTGTTGTTTATCTGTTTACTGTACTGGCTGATCTATTTTTGTGGCAACTGTTTCCTTTGCCTCGCAAAGCCTCTAATGTCTCACCTCAGTGGCACAGCCTTGAACATACACAGGGTCCCCTGCATTGATGGGCTTCCCAGGTGGTCCAAGTGGTAAAGACCCACCTGCCAATGCAGGAGATGAAAGGGACACAGGTTTGATCCCTGAGTATGGAAGATCTCCTAAAGAAGGGCATGGCAACCCACTCCAGTATTCCTTCCTGGAGAATCACATGGGCAGAGGAACCTGGTGGGTTATAGCCCACAGGGCTGCAAAGTGTGGGACAGGACGGAAGCGACTTAGCACGCAGGTACCTGCATTGATAGTGGTTTTAGCCATGCGTGCTCATCAGTCGCGTTAGACTCTGCGAGACACAGACTACAGGCCACCAGGCTCCTATGTCCATGGAATTTTCCAGGCAAGAATACTGGAGTTTGATGCCATTTCCTTCTCCAGAGGTTCTTCCCAATCCAAGGATCAAACCCATCTCTTATGTTTCCTGCACTGGCAGGCGGTCTTGGCACTGGTGCCCGGGCTCTATGTAAGTCTCACTCACTGATTTCTGTTGTCTTCCTGTGTTGGCATCACACTCAGCTGTGAGGCTCATCAATTGTTATCTCATTGCTATATTGTTTCTATCAATGCCCAGGAACATAAATTAATACACAGTGACCTACTTTAACTTGGGTTCCTTTGCAGAGGTAGTTTTTGAAGATACATTGAAAGTTGTTTTCTTTCTTTTTTTTTTTTCCTTTCCTGCTTCTAGAAGGAATCAACTTAGCTGTCTTTTTACCTTGTCTCTGGTAAACTAACCAATCTGAAGCTTAGCTCATTCTCATGAAGATATATTAACCATTCATTGGCTGCTTACTAATTAAAAGCTCTTGTTTCTGAAAGGGCCCTAGACTAAATCTACTCTAAGTGCTGTTCAAAATAAAGCCAATTCTTTTTGGGAGAACTCTCTGATTTCTGTTTTTATGGCCTGAATCTTTCACTAGGAAAAAATTCTGAGCCACTTCTCTAAATATGGGGTTGGGGACACTTGTGTGCTGTTCTTATAATGACATACCTAGGATATAAATGGGATGCTAAAAGGAGGCCACAGCCTCTGATCTTCTCAGAACCTTGACCTTCCTAGTGTGGTACCTCTAACCTATGAGTGAGCTTGAGTGAGGGCAACTGCAAGAGTACTTTGAGTTTTCCTCACCTGAATTAGGCACAGTGACAGGTTTGTGCACTGCAGTAAGGTTTCATCTGGAGTTTGGCTTAAGCAACAAGAAACTAGGGTAGCGAGGAATACTTGTGATACATATCTCTAGAGAGATTCTAGGCTTTAACTTAGAGCTGGGTAGAAAGAGAGACCTCCCATTTTGGCCACAGATGCCCAGAGACCTCCCATTTTGGCCACAGATGCCCAGAGTGGAACAAGGAATAAGCATGGAGACAGAGAAAAGACCATGGCTGGACTCATATGGTCACTCCTTTTCTCTACCTGATATTTAGTAGATATTTAAAAAAATAAAAATTATTTATTTATGACCATGATGAATGGCCTGTGGAACTTAGCTCTCTGACCAGGGACTGAACCCGGGCCCATAGCAGTGAAAACGCTGAGTCCTAACCACTGGACCACCAGGGAACTCCCTTGTAAATTTTCCAAGAATAAATGTGTGTTAATTTGCTTTATATCCTTATGATAACTTCAGTGATTTACTGAGTTGTATCTGTTCACTTTTCAGGAAACAGAATTTGTTTGTGTATGCATCTGATGTCAGTCATCAGACAAAATTTTAATGAAACATAAAGGCCTGTAAAGAAGTCTTATTCATTCATTAGGTTGTGTCCAACTCTTTGCGACCCCATGAACTGCAAGCATGCCAGGCTTTCCTGTCCATCACAAACTCCCAGAGCTTACTCAAACTCATGTCCATAGAGTAGCTGATGCCATCCAACCATCTCATCCTCTCTTGTCCCCTTCTCCTCCTACCTTTAATCTTTCCCACAATCAGGGTCTTTTCCAACAAGTCAGTTCTTCGAATCAGGTGGCCAAAGGATTGGAGTTTCAGCTTCAGCATCAGTCCTTCCAATGAATATTCAGGACTGATTTCCTTTAGGATGGACTGGCTGGATCTCCTCACAGTCCAAGGGACTATCAAGAGTCTTCTCCAATGTCACAGTTCAAAAAGCATCAGTTCTTTGGCACTCAGCATTCTTTATAGTCCAACTCTGACACCCATGCATGACTACTGGAAAAACCATAGCTTTGACTAGAAGGACCTTGGTTGGAAAAGTAACATTTCTGCTTTTAAATATACTGTCTAGGTTGGTCATAACTTTTCTTTCAAGAAGCAAGTGTCTTTTCATTTCATGGCTGCAGTCACCACCTTCAGTATTTTGGAACAGAAGACAATGAAGTCTGTCACTGTTTACATCGTTTCCCCATCTATTTGTCATGAAGAGATGGGACTGGATGCCATGATCTTCGTTTTCTGAATATTGAGCTTCAAGCTGACTTTTTAACTCTCCTCTTTCAGTTTCATCAAGAGGCTCCTCAGTTCTTCTTCGCTTTCTGTCATAAGGGTGGTGTCATCAGCATATCTAAGGTTATTGATATTTCTCCCAGAAATCTTGATTCCAGCTTGTGCTTCATCCAGCCTGGCATTTTGCATGATGTACTCTGCATATAAGTTAAATAAGCAGGGTGACAATATACAGCCTTGATGTACTCCTTTTCCTGTTTGGAATCAGTCTATTGTTCCATGGCCAGTTCTAACTGTTGCCTCTTGACCTGCACACAGATTTCTCAGGAGGCAGGTCAGGTAGTCTGCTATTCCCATCTCTTTCAGAATTTTCCAGTTTCCTGTGATCCACACAGTCAAAGGTTTTGATGTAGTCAACAAAGCAGAAGCAGATGTTTTTCTGGAACTCTATTGTTTTTTCAGTGATTGCAATTTGATCTCTGGTTCCTTTGCCTTTGTAAATCCAGCTTGAACATCTGGAAGTTCAGGGTTCGTGTACTGTTGAAGCATAGCTAGGAGGATTTTGAGTATTACTTTGCTAGTGTGTGAGATGAGTTCAATTGTGCGGTACTTTGAACATTTTGGCATTGCCTTTCTTTGGTATTGGAATGAAAACTAAAAATATCCAGTCCTGAGGGCACTGCTGAGTTTTCCATATTTGCTGGCATCATCAGTGCTGCACTTTCACAGCATCATCTTTTAGGATTTGAAAAAACTCAACTGGATTTCCATCATCTCCACTAGCTTTCTTCGTAGTGATGTTTTCTAAAGCTCATTTGACTCCACATTCCAGGATGTCTGGCTCTAGGTGAATGATCACACCACTGTGGTTATCAGGGTCATGAAGATCTTTTTTGTATAGTTCTTCTGTGTATTCCTCCATCTCTTCTTAATATCTTCTGCTTCTTTTAGGCCGAAACAATTTCTGTCCTTTATTGCACCCATCTTTGCATGAAATGTTCCCTGGATATCTCTAATTTCCTTGAGGAGCTCACTAGTCTTTTCCATTTTTATTGTTTTCCTCTTTCTTTGTATCGATCACTGAGGAAGGCTTTCTTATCTCAACTTGCTATTCTTTGAAACTCTGCATTCAAATGGGCCTATCTTTCCTTTTCTCCTTTGCCTTTCACTTCTCTTTTTTCTCAGCTATTTGTAAGGCCTCCTCAGATAGCCAGTTCACCTCTTTGCATTTCTTTTTCTTGGGTATGTTCTTGATCCCTGCCTCCTGCATAATGTTACGAACCTCCATCCATAGTTCATCAGGCACTCTGTCCATCAGATCTAATCCCTTGAATCTATATCTCACTTCCACTATATACTCATAAGGGATTTGACTTAGGTCATACCTGAATGGTGTAATGGTTTTTCCCTACTTTCTTCAATTTCAGTCTCAATTTGGCAATAAGGAGAGTTCATGATCTGAGCCACAGTCAGCTCCCGGTCTTGTTTTTGCTGACTGTATAGAGCTTCTCCATCTTTGGCTGCAAAGAATATAATCAATATCATTTCAATAATGGCCATCCGGTGATGTCCTTGTGTAGAGTCTTCCCTTGTGTTGTTGGAAGACGGTGTTTGCTATGACCAGTGCATTCTCTTGGCAAAACTCTGTTAGCCTTTGCCCTGCTTCATTCTGTACTCCAAGGCCAAATTTGCCTGTTACTCCAGGTATCTCTTGACTTCCTACTTTTGCATTCCAGTCCCCTACAATGAAAAGGACATCTTTCTTGGGTGTTAGTTCTAGAAGGTCTTATTGGTCTTTATAGAACCATTCAAGTTCTTCAGCATTACCCGCTGGAGCACAGACTTGTATTACTGTGATAGTGAATGGTTTTGCCTTGGAAATGAACAGAGATTATTTTGTCATTTTTGAGATTGCACCCAAGAACCGGATTTTGGACTCTCTTGTTGATTACGAGGGCTACTCCATTTCTTCTAATGGATTCTTGCCCATTAGAGTTATCTGAGTTACATTAACCCATTCAAGTCCATTTTAGTTCACTGATTCCTAAAATGTCGATGTTCACTCTTGCCATCTCCTGTTTGACCACTTCCAATCTGCCTTCATTCATCAACCTAACATTCCAGGTTCCTATGCAATATTGCTCTTTATAGCACTGGGCTTTGGAAAGCTTACAATATGGCAGAGTAGAAGGATGTGCACTCATCTTCTCCTGTGAGAACTCCAGGATTACAACTGGCTGCTGAACATCGGTCGACAGGAGAACGTTGGTTCCCGCCAAAAAAAGATACCCCACATCCAAGGGCAAAGGAGAAGCCCCAGCAAGATGGCAGGAGGGGCAAAACAGCGTTTAGAATCAAACCCCATACCCGCCAGAGACACTGGGAGGGCTCAAACAAACCTTGTGCACACTGGGACCCAGAGACCCCACAGAGACTGAGACAGAATGGTGTTTGAGCGTCTCCTCCGGAGGTACAAGTCATCAGCGGACTGCCCCAGGGGCAGGGGCTCTGGATGCAGCAGACCTGGGTATGGCATAAGCCCTCTTGGAGGAGGTCGCCATTAACCCACCATAGAGTCGCCAGAACTTACACAGGACTGGGGAAACACTCTTGGAGGGCACAAACTTGTGCGAACCAGGACACAGGAGAAAGGAGCAGTGACCCCACAAGGGACAGACCCAGACTTGCCCGTGAGTGTCCAGGAGTCTCCAGCGGAGGAGATGTGTGTTGGCGGTGGCCTGCTGCCAGGTCGGGGGCACTGAGTGCAGCAGTGCACGCATGGGAGCTTTTGAAGGAGGTTGCCATTATCTTTATTACCTCCACCATAGTTTGGGCTCAGGACAAACAACAGGGAGAGAAAATAGCCCCATGCATCAACAGAAAATTGAATTAAAGATTTATTGAGCATGGCCCCTGTGGGCAAGAATCCCTTAGAAGAAGTAGAGTGGGCATCATAGTCAACAAAAGAGTCTGAAATGCAGTACTTGGATGCAACCTCAAAAATGACAGAATGAACTCTGTTCATTTCCAAGGCAAACCATTCACTATCACGTTAACCCAAGACTATGTCCTGACCAGTAATGCTGAAGAAGCTGAAGTTGAACAGTTCTATGAAGACATGCAAGACCTTCTAGAACTAACACCCAAGAAAGATGTCCTTTTCATTATTAGGGGACTGGAATGCAAAAGTAGGAAGTCAAGAAACACCTGGAGTAACAGGCAAATTTGGCCTTGGAGTACAGAATGAAGCAGGGCAAAGGCTAACAGAGTTTTGCCAGGAAAACACACTGGTCATAGCAAACACCCTCTTTCAACACCACAAGAGAACACTCTGCACATGGACATCACCAGATGGTCAACAGCAAAATCAAGTTGAATATATTCTTTGCAGCCAAAGATGGAGTAGCTCTATACAGTCAGCAAAAACAAGACCGGGAGCTGACTGTGGCTCAGATCATGAACTCTCCTTATTGCCAAATTCAGACTGAAATTGAAGAAAGTAGTGAAAACCACTACACCATTCAGGTATGACCTAAATCAAATCCCTTATGACTATATACAGTGGAAGTGAGAAAAAGATTTATGGGACTAGGTCTGATAGACAGAGAGCCTGATATGGATGGAAGTTCCTGACATTGTACAGGAGGTAGGGATCAAGATCATCCCCAAGAAAAAGAAATGCAAAAAAGCAAAATGGCTATCTGAGGAGGCCTTACAAATAGCTGTGAAAAGAAGAGAAGCAAAAAGCAAAGGAGAAAAGGAAAGCTATACCCATTTGAATGAAGAGTTCCAAATAGCAGCAAGGAGAGATAAGAAAGTCTTCCTTGGTAATGAGTGCAAAGAAATAGAGGAAAGCAATATAATGGGAAAGACTAGAGAGTTCTTCAATAAATTAGAGATACCAAGGGAATATTTCATGCAAAGATGGGCTCAATAAAGGAGAGAAATGGTACAGATGTAACAGAAGCAGAAGACATTAAGAAGTGGCAAGAATACACAGAAGAACTGTACACAAAAGATATTCATGACCCAGATAATCACAACGGTGTGCTCATCTAGAGCCAGACATCCTGGAATGTGAAGTCAAGTGGGCCTTAAGAAGCATAGCTACAAAGAAAGCTAGTGGAGGTGATGGAATTCCAGTTGAGCTATTTCAAATCCTAAAAGATGATGCTGTGATTGTGCTGCACTAAATATGTCAGCAAATTTGGAAAACTCAGCAGTGGCCATGGGACTGGAAAAGGTCTGTTTTCATTCAATCCCAAAGAAAGGCAATGCCAAAGAAGGCTCAAACTACCACACAATTGCACTCATCTCACACGCTAGTAAAGTAATGCTCAAATTCTCCAACCAGGCTTCAACAATACGTGAACCAAGAACTTCCAGATGTTCAAGCTGGTTTTAGAAAAGGCAGAGGAACCAGAGGTCCAAGTGACAACATCCCCTGGATCATCGAAAGAGCAAGAGAATTCCAGAAAAACATCTATTTCTGCTTTATTTACTATGCCAGAGCCTTTGACTGTGTGGATCACAATAAACTGTGGAAAATTCTGAAAGAGATGGGAATACCAGACTACATGACCTGCCTCTTGAGAAACCTGTATGTAGGTCAGGAAGCAACAGTTAGAACTGGACGTGGAAAAGCAGACTGGTTTTAAATAGGAAAAGTAGTACGTCAAGGCTGTATATTGTCACCCTACTTATTTAACTTATATGCAGAGTACATCATGAGAATTGCTGGGCTTGATGAAGCACAAGCTGTAATCAAGATTGCTAGGAGAAGTATCAATAACCTCAGTATTGCAGATAACACTACCCTTATGGCAGAAAGTGAAGAAGAACTAAAGAGCCTCTTGATGAAAGTGAAAGAGGAGAGTGAAAAAGTTGGCTTAAAGGTCAACATTCAGAAAACTAAGATCATGGCATCTGGTCCCATCACTTCATGGCAAATAGATGGGGAAACAGCGGAAATAGTAACAGACTTTATTTTTCTGGGCTCCAAAATCACTGCAGATTGTGACTTGCAGCCAAGAAATTAAAAGATGCTTGCTCCTTGGAAGAAAAGTTATGACCAACCTAGACAGCATATTAAAAAGCAGAGACATTACTTTGCCAAAAAAGGTCCGTCCAGTCAAAGCTATGGTTTTCCCAGTAGTCATGTATGGATGTGAGAACTGGACTATAAAGAAAGCTGAGCACCAAAGAATTGATGCTTTTGAACTGTGTTGTTGGAGAAGACTCTTGAGAGTCCCTTGGACTGCAAGAAGATCCAACCAGTCCATCCTAAAGGAGATCAGTCCTGGGTGTTCACTGGAAGTACTGATGCTGAAGCTGATACTCCAATACTTTGGCCACCTGATGGGAAGAGCTGATTCATTGGAAAAGACCTTGATGCTGGGAAAGATTGAAGGCAGGAGGAGACGGGGACAACACAGGGTGAGATGGTTGGATGGCATCAGTGACTCAATGGACATGAGTTTGAGCGGACTCTGTGAGCTGGTCATGGACAGGAAGGCCTGGTGTGCTGCAGTGAACTGTATCACAAAGAGTCACATGCAACTGAGCGACTGAATTGAACTGAGCATGACCCCACACATCAGAACAAGACCCAGTTTCCCCCTCAATCAGTCTCTCCCATCAAGAAGCTTCCATTAGCCTCTTATCCTTCTACATCAGAGGGCAGACAGACTGAAAACCACCATTTCAGAAAACTAACCAATCAATCAAATGGACCACAGCCTTGTCTAACTCAATGAAACTATGAACCATGCCATGACAGACAGGTAATCGTGGAGAGTGCTGTCAAAACGTGGTCCACTGGAGAAGGGAATGGCAAACCACTTCATTATCCTTGCCTTCAGAATCCCATGAACAGTATGAAGAGGTAAAAATATAGGATACTGAAAGATGAACTCCCCAGGTTGGTAGGTGCCCTATGCTACTGGAGGGCACTGGAGAAATAACTCCAGAAAGAATGAAGAGATGGAGCCAAAGCAAAAACAATACCCAGTTGCAGATGTGACTGGTGATGGAAGTAAAGTCCAATGTTGTGGAGAGCAATAAAGAAGTATAGATAATTATAAACAAATTGGGGGTTGAGAGTAGGCAAAATAGGTGACAGAAGTCAACTGTGTGGTAATGGATAGAAACTAGACTGGTGGTGGTTATTTCTTTGTAATGTATACAGATATTGAATTATAATGGTGTACACTGAAAACTTATATAGTAAAAATTTCAAAAGTTAAAACCAAAACCAAACTTCTTCATGACATACAAAATATGTTCCCTGCATAAGTGACAGCACAATTCTGAAATTTATTTTTGTGACTCACAATGGCAGTAAAGGGACTGATAAACATTCTTTTTAGGCTTCATGCTCTTCGTTTTCCCTTTACTTATACTACATATAGCATTTTAAATCTTGTTGCCATAGTTACTAATATTAAAGCACACAAAGATAAGAGAATCAAACCTGAAACTATAAGAAAATATACTTGAAATAAAAGAAATGTCACTACAGTAAAAATTACTTTCCCTAGTGTCTCAGCTGGTAAAGAATCTGCCTGCAACACAGGAGACCTGGGTTTGATCACTGGGTTGGGAAGATCCCCTGGAGAAGGGAACGACTATCCACTCCAATATTCTGGCCTGGAGAATTTCATGGACTCTACAGTCCATCGCGTCGCAAAGAGTTGGATACGACTGAGCGACTTTCATTTTCACTTTCCCCTCCTGATATTGCACTAGTTTTCCTCCCTTAGATGATACATAATGTTTGTAATATATAGTGCCTCCAAAAGGTTGCAGGATTTTAAGAACTTTAAAATGTTTTCTTAAAAGAGCCATTTTTAGAAACAAAAAATACCATGATGCTTACAAGTACATTGTATACAAGTAAATAATAAGGACATGAGAAATTCATTGCATGGTACTGAAAAGTTTATTTATCCCAGATACAAATTATAACATATCCTGTCCTTAACATATTAATTTCTCATTAATATGAGTATTCTTGTTTGCAATTTTTTTTTTTTTCAATTCAGGGTATACAACTGACATTTAATCAAGGGGAAATCAAATGCAATATATAAACAGCATTTTAAAAGCTAGATTACTGTACGTGACTCTGCACAGTATGGTAGCCTATTCCATAAGGTCATTTTGAACTGTGTGAAAAGTTAATAGCTGACCTGATATGGGATTTGATGGTACTCTTAACAGTATGATGCCTCCTATTACACTGCAATAGATGCATCATTTAAAAGGTTTTAAATTGCTTCTTTTTCCTTTTTTTTTTCAAAAGAACATACAGGATAAAAATGGCTTTTTAAAAACAACTTGAGCACCTTTTTCTGTAACCAATTTCACAGCGATAAGCCATATCACAGAAAACATTCAAGCTTTACAGTTGAAATCAACCCACTCAATTTCTTTCATCTGAAATTCTACACATTAAATGTGAAAAGCTTTAATTAACCATATTTTCTGTACACTGGGATTCATCTATATCTTTATAGATAGAAATATACAGATTGGATACCTAGATATACAAAAATAGTTATAAAAATAGATATAAGTATTATAAACCCACACCCACATCCACACCCATATATATATTCAGGAAATCAGAGAGAATAACTTTTTTATCTTTGAATTTTACTCTTTTGTTCTTGTTATACATATTTTTAAGTAATTTAAATAAGTATTTAAATGATTAATTTCTCAAAGAATTTTTGAAATTGAGCAATTTAACACAATATATGGAACAAAAATTAACAACTGAAGACAAAAGAGAAGTACTTCAAAATTTCAGATGATCTGGAACATGCATTGGCTTATTTTTTTCAAGAAATGCTCAATTTTAAAACTCCTAGCCTGCCTGCTCTTCTCAATTCCTCTCTCATACGTGAAATTATTCACTTACTATCAGGTTCTTTGTTCCCAACAGAAATATAAAGGCAGAATGCTTAAATCAATACATGGGCCACCCCTGATTTTCCCCTGCCACCCACACATATAGGTGAAAAATCACCCAAATCTCAGCCAAGATTATTCTCCACTCAGGTATTTGTACCTACAATCTGACAGTGATTTTCTGTGTGTGTCTGTCTCTCTCCTCAAAAGCAAACACCAGTTGTTTGATTCCAGTCCTGAAATACTGACCAAATCTCTCTTATTCATCCAGAGTGCCATGACATTACTGAGAGTCACCATTTTCTTCAGCTTAAACCTTGGTCACTATGGAAAACAATGTGAAGTTTGCTAAAAAAAACAAAAAAAAAAACAAAAAAAAACCAAACAAAAACCAACAACAACAACAAAAACCTACGAATAGAACTACCATATGATCCAACAATTTTACTTCTGGGTTTATACTCAGAAGAAATAAAGATGGGGTATTGAAGAGACAAATGCATTCCCATGTTTACTGCAGTATTATTATTATCCACAATATGGGAACAACCTAAGTGTCTGTCAATGGATAAATGGATAAAGAGGATGGTATACATGTGCACACAATGAAATATTATTCAGCCATGAGAACAAAAGGACACCTTGCCATATGTGACAACATGGATGGAACTTGAGGACAGACACTATGCTAAGTGAGATAAGTCAGAGAGAGAGACAAATACTGCAGGATATGACTTTTATGTGAGTTAAAAAAAATCTGAACTCCTAAAAACAGAATAACAAGGTGGTTAACAGGTGGAGAAATAAGAGAGAGGTTGTTTAAGGGTACAAACTGACAACTAGTAGATATATAAGAAACTGGTGATCTAATGCACAGTATAATAATTATAGATAATAATATTGCATTATAAAAATTAAATGATAAGAAATTAGATCTTAGTATTCCCACCACAAAAAAGAAATTATAATTATATAACTTGACAGAGGTGCTATTTAAAAATATATTACAATGGCAATCATACTTCAATCTATAAATGTATAAATTAAAATGCTGTGTGTCATAGCTTACACAATGTTATATATCAGAAATATTTCAATAAAAGACAACAAAAATGTCTGCAGTACCCTGTTAACTCATCTACTCTGTTCTCTCTTTCAGCCTTTTATTTGATTCATCAGTACTATTACAAAAATACTGTAAAATATGATTTGCATAAGGATGCTTTCCTGCTTACATGTCATTGCAATGCCTTTTCCTTTAGATGACAAAACCTTGCATCAACTGGATACACAATTTATCTCCAAATTTACTTCATTCTTCTCACAGTCAACTGTCATCTTTTCCTAACAAATACTAAACAGTATTCTTCATAGTCTCGGGATTTCAAGTCCTTCTCTACCAAGCATGCTTTCTCTTCGTTTCACGAATTAATTCCTCCTCATCTTAACTTCTTAAATTTGTTTTCCTAGAAAGTCTTCTATAAACCCCACACTAGGAAGTCTCCTTGCTATAGCTATAATCTAAGGACACAAAGTTAATATAAAATTGTATCTCCAAATTTTAAAGAATATCTCTTTTATGAGACCCTCAGGTTCTTCAAACAACAAAAGAGAAGACTGAATACATGGACATCACCAGACGGTCAATACTGAAATCCAATTTATTATATCCTTTACAGCCAAAGATAGAGAAGCTCAATACAGTCAGCAAAAACAAGACCGGGAGCTGACTGTGGCTCACATCATGAACTCCTTATTGCCAAATTCAGACTTAAATTGAAGAAAGTAGGGGAAACCACTAGACCATTCAGGTATGACCTAACTCAAATCTCTTACGATTATACAGTGGAAGTGAGAAATAGATTCAAGGGACTAGATCTGATAGAGAGCCTGATGAAATATGGATGAAGGTTCATGACATTGTATGAAAGAAATGCAAGAAAGAAAATGAAGAAAAAGAAATGCAAAAAAGCAAATGACTGTCTGAGGAGGTCTTACAAATAGCTGAGAAAAGAAGAGAAGTAAAAGGCAAAGGAGAAAAGGAAAGATATGCTCATTTGAATGCAGAGTTCCGAAAAATAGTAAGGAGAGATAAGAAAGCCTTCCTCAGTGATCAATGCAAAGAAATAGAGGAAAACAATAAAAATGGGAAAGACTAGAGAGCTCTTCAAAGAAATTAGAGCTACCAAGGGAACACTTCAGGCAAAAATGGGCACAATAAAGGACAGAAATGTTTTGGACCTAAAAGAAGCAGAGGATATTAAGAAGAGATGGCAAGAATACATAGAAGAACTATACAAAAAAGATCTTCATGACCCAGATGATCATGATGGTATAACCACTCACCTAGAACCAGAAATCCTGGAATACAAAGTCAAGTGGACCTTAGCAAGCATGACTACGAAAAAAGCTAGTGGAGGTGGAAGAATTCCAGGTGATCTATTTCAAATCCTAAAAAATGATGCTAGGAAAGTGCTGCACTCAACATGCCAGCAAATAAAAAAAACTCAGCAGTGGTGACAGGACTGAAAAAGGTCACTGTTCATTCCAGTCCCAAAGAAAGGGAATGGCAAAGAATGATCAAATTACTGCACAACTGCACTCATCTCACATGCTAGCAAAGTGATGCTCAAAATCCTCCAAGTCAGGCTTCAACAGTACATGAACTGTGAACTTCCAGATGTTCAAGCTGGATTTAAAAAAGGCAAAGGAATCAGAGGTCAAATTGAGAACATCCGTTGGATCATCAAAAAAGCAAAGTTCCAGATAAACCTCTACTTCTGCTTTATTGACTAAACCAAAGTCTTTGACTGTGTGCATCACAACAAACTGGCAAATTCTTAAAAAGATGGGAATACCAGACTACCTGACCTGCCTCCTGAGAAATCTGTATGCAGGTAAAGTGGCAACAGTTAGAACTGGACATGGAGCAACAGACTGGTTCAAAATTGGGAAAGGAATACAACAAGGCTGCATATTGTCACCCTGCTTATTTAACTTATATGCAGAGTACATCATGTGAAATACCAGCCTGGATGAAGCACAAGCTGGAATCAAGATTGATGGGAGAAATATCAATAACCTCAGATATGCAGATGACACCACCTTTATGGCAGAAAGCAAAAAAGAACTAAAGAGCCTGCTGATGAAAGTGAAAGAGGAGAGTGAAACAGTTGGCCTAAAACTCAACATTCAGAAAATTGACATCATGGTATCTGTCCCATCACTTCATGGCAAATAGATGGGGAACAATGGAAACAGAAACTTTATTTTTGGGGGCTCCAAAATAACTGCAGATGACTGCAACCATGATATTAAAGGACACTTGCTCCTTGGAAGAAAAGTTATGACCAACCTAGACAGCATATTAAAGAGCAGAGAAATTACTTTGCCAACAATGGTCCACCTAGTCAAAGCTATGGTTTTTCCAGTAGTAATGTATGGATGTCAGAGTTGGACTACAGAGAAAGCTGAGTGCTGAAGAACTGATGCATTTGAGCTGTGTTTCTGGGCCTCTTGAGAGTCCCTTGGACTGCAAGGAGATCCAACCAGTCCATCCTAAAGGAAATCAGTCCTGAATATTCATTGGAAGGACTGATACTCAAGCTGAAGCTCCAATCCTTTGACCACTTGATGCCAAGAGCTGACTCATTTGAAAAGTCACTGATGCTGGGAAAGATTGAAGATGGGAGGAGAAGGGGATGACAGAGGATGAGATGGTTGGATGGCATCACCAACTGGATGGATATGAGTTTAAGTAAGCTCCCAGAGTTGGTGATGGATAGGAAAGTCTGGCATGCTGCAGTATATGGGGTCACAAAGAGTTGTATATGACTGAACTTAACAGGTTCTTGAAGCCAAAGTCTATTTATTAATTACTTAATACCAACCCCCGAGCTGACTACCTAGTATTGAGTAAATACTCAATAGTGTCTGTGGAATAAATGTGTCAATCATGCAGTTAACTGTAGATTAATGGGGAGCAAAAGTGAAATTGTAAATTAATAAAAATTTTACAAAATGGAAATATACAGAGTTCCTCCAGCAACCTCCTTTATAATTATCATCGTTTAAAAGCTGTATCTTCACTCAGTACTAGTTTCCTGAGAGCACTAATGTTGAATACTAGTAACAGGGAATACAAAGTTTTTTGTTTCATTTCATGAGACAAGGATGAACAGATATGAGAAAAAACATTTTAAAGCAAGGCAAATAACCTCCCTTCCCACCAGTATCAGGTTCATTGCTATTTGATTCAGAGGAACCTATGGAGGTTCTGGGATAAAGAAATACAAGAGGTGTTGACAACTTAATTAGAATTTCAAACAGAGCAAATCAAATCAGTGAGCATTTTATTGAACTCCTAGATAGGCAAAGTCCTGTGGCAATATGTTTGGAGGCACAAAGATGAATAAAGCACATGTACTTATTGTGGCTCTTTTTTGTTACTCATTGATTCCCTCAAAACCTTCTCCATCATTGGTACACCTGACCACATTATTTTAAGTATTCTGATGAAGGTCAATTATGAAATAATGAAAGAACTCCAACACGCAAGCATAGTCCTTTTAGATCCAGGGTTCACACATGCAATGTTTGTGATTTCTGAATTGAATTTTCTAAAGCTGTAAAGTGAAGAATTAATATTACTTGTCTTTAAGACCAAAGAATGAATATTACTTGTCTTTAAGACCACAAGCAATGTAATCCAAAGTTTTTCTGATGTTGATAATATGTATTAAGGCACATAACAGCTCCAGCTATCTAATCCCTTATCAACATTGTTCCTCAAATTGTGCCTAAAATTTAGACAGCTGAGGGAAGAAAAGTAGAGTGTTTTTCAGTGTCCTCCTCTAATCTAAATCCAATGGATTTGCATCAGTTTTGAAATGGTATGGACACTGGAACTATGTGAAGATCAGATTAGTACAGTACAGTACAGTGTGTGCATTATCCGTTGTGTCTGACTCTGCGATCCATGGGCTGTTTCCCATCAGGGTCCTCTGTCAATGAGCTTTCCCAGACAAGAATACTGGAGTGGGTTGCCATTTTCTTCTCCAGGGGTTCTTCTCCACCCAGGGATCAAACTTGTGTCTCTTGTATTGGCAAGTGGATTTTTTTTACCAACTGTGCTATGTGCGAAGTCAAAATATGGCCTCATAAGTAACAGTAAAGGAGAGATATTTTTATTTTGGGAGATATACCGTTCATCTTTCTTTTATTTATTTTTCTTTTTTTTCTTTCATCTTTCTTTTAATATTTATTTCCTTAAGGTCCTAAGCCTGACATGTTTCAAAAACTTTGCCATTCTGAATAACACATCTCCAGTTTCCTGTTACACTTTCTTGTGGAGGTCTTTTGCTACAACGTATTTCAGTTAGGTAACTGAAACAACATCTTACTCTTTTTTTATTCTCAGAAATTTTACTATCCTTTCCTCGATATGTATAAAATTATCTGTACCATATATATTTCATCCTTCCAGGTTTCTCTCTAGTTTCTGTAAGTATTATTTTTATTTTATAGTATTTGTTTTTTCTATTTTTCACAGAATTAGTTTACCCAGGGTTGCCCCTCTGCTCTTTAAAACAAGAGTAATGCTAATTACGGTAGTACTGCTTATTTATTAAGAGACTAGGACTAGATCATAGACTCATTCCAATACAACACTATGTTCTTTGCATGCATAAACTTGTTAAATATTCACAACAAATTTTCACACTAAGTAAAAATTCCTGTTTTAGGTGACAAAATGAGACTCAGAAAAATTAGGCTACTTGTCTAAGTTCAGAGCTAGAAAGCAGTAATGGGTAAAGTCAATAATATCTAATCTCAGGGACTGAGGTCTGAATTACTACACTATAAAGACATTATCATTGTTGCCTGGATAAATTGTTCATTTGATTCTTAGTGAGGTTAGTCTTCTTAGATGACATTCTCAATTACATATGTGAAGTTACAATAATGTAATTTCAACTAAAATGCAATTGAAGTGATTTGTTAGCCTATGAAATGGTTTTCTTAAGAAAGTCACCAGCTTAAGTGATGAGGGCAAACCACAGGACAATTCAAATTAAAAGCGCTGTTTTAATTTGGAGTTTAATTTGAACCGTTTTCCTATCCTCATTCTAGTGTTCTGAGTTCATACAACACATTCTCTCAGGTGTAACGCTTGCCTTCTGATGTCTCACTACTCCTTGGAGACACCTGGACTTAGAACTCTCCTCTGTCAGAATCTCTCCTTACATTATGCTGGTTTTTGAAACTTGTTCTCAGTTTAGAACCACATTAGAAGATAAAATGATGACTAAACCATGTGAGTATGTTAGCAAGCACTAGTTTGTCGACTTTTGTTAAGTTTTAACAAAATGCGCCTTATTTTAAACAAGAGATTATAATTAATGGCAACTGTACATAGGGTGTGATCAGTAAATGTTTAATAACTGATTAGTTATTGAGATAAATTCAAAGTTTAACAGTTGAAAATACAGACACATTTTTTATCAAGCCCTACTTCTATCCCCAACTCTCACCATTCATTCATACAATACAGTAGGCTGCCTTTTTGATGTTACTGTTCATGGTGTCTCTTATTTCATCAAAACCGACAGGTAGAGACCTTGAAAAGTAGGGACACTGACAGCTTTTGAATTTTTTTTCTTTTTTCTGGATTACTTTTAAGGGTGTTTTATAGGGAACAGCTTTGAAATACAGAGATAATATGGGCAGAACTGTTTGCTCTTTAATAAAGACACACTCTCCATTTGGGTATTAGATTGAGCAGGTTTGCTTGCAGATCATTATAAAAGACTGAGGTTTCATAATCTTGGGGTTTCCATCTGTGACACAAACCCACTGCTGCATCCTGTCCTGCCCACCTGCATTATGTGCTGGGAACATGGATTGGGGATGCAGAGGAACTGATGTAATTATGAAGTTTATGTATCTTGCTATACCAGAGTAATAACGACCTTTATTCTCTGTTATGGTTGTCTCATGTTTTCTGTCAGCAAATGTAGAACTATGGCAGGTTTATTTGCTAGTCTGAGAATCAGGTCAATTTCAAGCCCTTTATAATTCTTGACACCATCCAATTTAAAAACCATTGCCATAATTATTACAAGATAAGTCTAAGAAAATGGCTACACCTGTAGCTTCTAGCTGCATGTTTCCTCTACTATAGCTTTCAAATGGGTAAAACTCCAATGAGCATGAAAAGTTGAATCTTTGTTTCTCTGTTACATTTTTAAAGGAATTTAATTAGCAATGGTAGAAAATTAATGGAGCTGATAATTCATACATTTAAAGACAACACTGCCAAATCTAAACTTAGAAGTTGATATTGTACAATTTTTCTTTTCATATTTTGAATGCAAAGATTTTTCAAATAAGTCAGTATAATCTATATTAATGATTTTTAAATTATCTTTATATATGTCAGGGTAGGTACCTTGCTGCTGCTGCTGCTAAGTCGCATCAGTCATGTCCGACTCTGTGTGACCCCACAGACGGCAGCCCACCAGGCTCTGCCGTCCCTGAGATTCTCCAGGCAAGAACACTGGAGTGGGTTGCCATTTCCTTCTCCAATGCATGAAAGTGAAAAGTGAAAGTGACGTCGCTCAGTCGTGTCCGACTCTCTGCGTGCCCATGGACTGCAGCCCAACAGGTTCCTCTGTCCTTGGGATTTTCCAGGCAAGAGTACTGGAGTGGGTTGCCACTGCCCTCTCTGGTAGGTACCTTGGTGATATGTAAAAAGTACAGTAGATAAAATGTAAATCTAAGCAAACTAGAGGTGACAAATTAATCTCCACTTTACATATCATTCATCTTATTTCCTGTAACACAGATAATCTGCTGGTAAAAATACTTTGTGCTTATTCACAATCTAAAAGTCCTCAAAATGTGTTTTAGTTGGGTTCATTCAGGAATATACTGAAGGGAAGAATATAGACCTATCTCTGTGGCTCTTCTTGTGCAATGTATCATAAAAGTAGAAGGGAAATGTGCCAGGACCTCCTTCCACTTTGAATTTGACATAACAGTGAAGGAAAGCTAACCCAGTGAGTGAATTATTTTCCTTTTTTCTCCTTCTGTCAAACAATAGCATTTCCAAGCATTAGTGGGGCATTGAGATATCAGAATTTTCTCTTAGCAGTAGTGCCCAAATGATGTTTAGCTCATTAAGTAAGGTTGACCACTGATGCACATAGTTAACTGGAGAGACTGTTACATTTTAGAATACTAGTTTGTCCTGTGGCCAGTTGCCTGAAGCATGTAGTCAGATATTGCCTCGGCCTCAATGTTAACATATGCTAGACTTTCTTACTATGGACTCTGTTTCTACCCCTTTCATGTTATTTTTTCCTTTCTGTGTTTCTCCACCCTCTTGCCTTTATGTATCTTACTATTGCATCTGGAATGCTTATTATTTTAGCTCACCAGGTTAACTTACAGTGAAATATCAATGTAGTGAACCAGTGTGATTATCTATAGAGTATTTTTCTGAATGTCAAAAACAAAAAACTAATCACAAAGCTGGGACTAAAATTCACACATTTCTGTCTTTGCAAGCCAATACATTTAACAGAGTAGAGTGTTTCTTAACATAATCTTAATATTAAGAAGGATATAATTTGCAACACTATATTTAATCATTCATCTGTTTATTCTTTCATGAATTCATTGAAAAGAAACAGAACTATGCCTGAGGGGAAAAATAATATAGAAAAATGTGACTGCTTCAATGAGCTTATGATTAAAACAAACAAACAAAAAAGACATATGAGAGTTAAAAAGGACATTTTTATTATATCTTTTAAACTCAAATTAAAGGTCTGCCTTTTACCTGAAAGAAATTAAGAGTTTCCTTTAAAAGTGTTAAGAAAAAATTGTGAGCAGATGTCTATCTTTAAAATATAATTTTCATTGCCATACCCAAAATGTATACTCCTCAAGGAGCTGGTATAGCAATTCATTTGAAAATTGACAGCATTTTAAACTCAGGTATAAGCAGGAGTTATACAAACTACTTCAGAAGCATTTAAAAGTAGAGTAAAATAAATTTAATATATATATTTTTAAAATCATATGATAGATTCATGAGAGGGTGGTAGAGGACTAAGAATAACTTCTATATCTGAAACACTATTACAGGAAACTGGTTTGATTAAAGTATCATTTCATGAACTAAGGTTTAAGAGAGAAAATAAATTTTAGGAAAAAAGATGAGTTTAATTTCATTCAGACTGTTATTGTGTCTCCTAAGAGATAGCAAATGTAGACATAAAAATAGAATTTTGAAATATGGGTGTGAATTTCAATAGACGTCAGTGTCATGTAACTTGAATTCTAGTTTGTCAATAAGTTAATGAGAGATGAATCCATGAAAATAAATAAATAAGCTCACAGCCTATATATACTGAATGTTGACTGCTACAATAACAATTTATCCCAAAGCTTAGTGGCATGAAACATTTATTATTTCACAGTGTTTGTAATTTAGGAATCTGAAAAGGTATAGGTGATACATTTGGCTCTGGGTCTCTCACAAAGTACCTTTTCCTCAAGTATCTCCACTGAGAAGGATTCACCTCCTAACTCACTCATGTGGTTTTTGGTGGCCTTGAGTTACTCACAGGAAGTTAAACTGAGACCTGAGTTCTTCACGAGATGTCGAATATAACGGTCTCTTAGGTTCTTGACACATTTTTGTCTACATACAGTATCTTACAACATGCCTTTATCAGAATAATCCAATGAGATAAGAGAGACTACCAGCAAGAGAAAAAGAATATGTGCAACCAACATGAAAGTCACAATTAAGCTCATACCAGAGATGAAAACCCATTAACTCCCATACTGTATTCATTAGGACCAAATCACTGGGCACAACTCACATATAATGGGCTAAGTTTACATGATACGAGAGCATGAGTTCTAAGAGGTGGCGTCTTTGGAAGTAATGTCAAAAGCTACCTGCCACAGCCCCTAGGAGTGAGAAGTAGTAAAAGAAGGAGACTCATGACAAACCTGAGAGACATGTTTAATGTTATAATTTTAAAAGGAGCTGGTATGGAGCTAAGGAAATATTTGAGGAAATATCTCAGGCAGTTTGAATTCATATTCTATATAAACTATCCAGGTATATGGAAATTGTTAACACTTCTAACTATAACCTAAATTGATGATTCCATGTCTTCTACGTATGCTTTTTTTAATGCTCTGTGTTCAGCACAAGTCTTTTTTATTAACCTATTTATGAACTGTGCTATTATTTATATCCATTCAATCTATGTCCAAGATGGCAAAAACCACTCTATAATTAATAACAAATACATATCATATTCTGATGATTACTGTAAAAACACTTTCTTATGTCTTATCTAGCTCAATAGTTTGAATATAATTTGATATTTTAATTATATTCTATACTTGAATTATTAATATATAGAATTGTAATCTCCATTATGAAAATTCTCTGTATTCATTATATTTCATTTCCAACCTAAGCATCTACAGCTAATAGTCATGAGTCAAATCCAATGAACTAAAAATCACAAGGAATTTCTAAATCATCAGAAACATGTTTAAGAAATCTGCAGTGGAACTACAGGCTAAGAACAGAGACTGAACTAAAAAACTGACACTTAACCACAAAAAACATGCCTGATTATATAAGATGATTCATATGATTCACTCAGTTGTATGGCTTGTTCCTTGATTATGACTTTTTGAAGGCAACAGCATTTTGCTATAATATAATCATAGCAAAAATTGGCCAACATAATATTAATTAATGAATATACTCAAAGAAATTTTTAAAAATTCAGTTTACAGCTTATTAGTTTATAGATGTCTTGTTATTAATGTGATCATATTTTGAAATCATTGTTTAAATACAGATAGTTCATTGTTACAGTATTAGAAACACACAGGATTTTTCTATGTTGACTTTTTTTTTGCATTCATGTGTTAGTTCTACCAGTTTGTGCGTGTATGTGTATAGTCTTAAGGGCTTTCTATATATAAGATCATGTTATATGAAAACAACACAAAATTCTACTTCTTACTCTCCAATCTGTATGCTTTTCCTTACTCTACCTAGGAGATACATGTACTATACTGATTAGAAGCTGCAGAATATGCTTCTACAAGTTGCTCCAGATCTTAGATGAAAAGATTTCAAATTTTCAAAGATTTTTCATGGTGGAATATTCTGTTAGCTGTGGACCTGTCATTTATGAGTCAATTATGTTGAGGTAAATTTCTTCTATACACAATTTATTGAGAGTCTTTATCATGAATTGACACTGAATTTTGTCAAATGCTTTTTCTGTATCTACTGAGATGATCATGTAATTTTTATCCTTCAGTTTGTTATTGTGCTTATCATAGTGACTTTATAGGTTCAATGCTAAATCCATCAAAATCCCAAGGACATTTTTTACAAAAGTAGAAAAAACAATTCTAAAATTCATACAGAACCACAAAAGAACTCAGCCAAAGGAATCTTGAGAAAGTAATACATGGCTGAAATATGGTACTGACATTAAGACAGACATAGAGGCCAACTGAATAGAACAGAGATCCAAGTAATAAAACCATATATACAGTCAACTGATCTTCAACAAGGGTGCCAGGAACACACAACAGGAAATGAATAGTCTTCTCAACAAATAGTGTTGGGAAAATTGGGTGCCCACATGCAAAAGAAAAAAATGAGCATTATTTTACACATTATTTATTATACACAAAAATCAGTTCAATTTGCATTAAAAACTTGCATGTAAGACCTGAAATTCTAAAACTCCTAGAAGGAAACATAGAGGAGAAGCTTTTTGACATTAATCTTGGCAATGATTCCTTGAATAAGATAGCATAGGCAACAAAAGCAAAAATTAGTAAGTGGAACTGCATCAACTAAAAAGATTCTGCATCATAAATGAAATAATCAACAGAATGAAAAAGCAACTTATGGAATGGAAGCTAGTATTTGCAAATCATATTATCTTATAAAAGGTTTCTATAAAAAAACATATAGAACTTAGACAATTCAATAGCAAAAAACAAACAAAAAGCAAATAAACTGAATGAAAAGTGGGCAAAGGACCAGAACAGATATTTCACTAAAGAAGACATATATATGGTATATAAAAAAGTATTCAACATCAGTAATAATCAGGAAAATGCAAATGTAAACCACAATGAGATATGACCTCACATCTATCAGAATGGCTTTTATCAAAAAGACAAACAATGGAGGGAGGAGCCAAGATGGTGGAGGAATAGGACGGGGAGACCACTTTCCTACAAATTCATCAAAAGATATAACTGAACGCAATCTTCACAAAACAACTTCTGATTGCTAGCTGAGGTCATCAGGCACCCAGAAAAGCAACCCATTGTCTTCGAAAGGAGGTAGGACAAAATATAAAAGATAAAATGAGAGACAAAAGAGCTAAGGACGGAGATCCATCCCAGGAAGGGACTCTCAATAGAGGAAGTTTCCAAACACCAGGAAACCCTCGCACTGGCGGGTCTGGGGGAAGTTTTTGAATCTCAGAGGGCAACCTGACTGGGAGGGGAACAATAAATAAAACTCACAGATTACGTGCCTAAAAGCAACCGCCAGCAGAAAAGTACCCCAGACGCCCGCATCTGCCACCAGCAAGTGGGGGCAGAACGGAGAGGAACTGGGCGGCATTGCTTAGGGTAAGGACCGAGCCTGAGTGCCCTGAGGACAATCGGAGGGAGCTTGTGTGAGTTACCAACTTAAACTGTGGGACAGCAAAAGAGAGAGGGAAAATTAACTGGCCCGAACACACTCCCGGCCGTTCGCAAAACAAAGAGACCGAGCAAGTCCAGAGAAGAGCTCGCAGGCTGCGGACCAACCCAGCCCTGCCAGAGGCTGGAGGCAGGGTGGGAGGGGAAAGGGGCAGGCTCGGCCCCAAAGACCGCATCCCCTACCGCACTGCAAACAGGCCCCCAGTTTCTAATCAAAGGCCTCCTGAGATTCTGGAAGGTCGACATCTGCCGGGAGGGTCTCGGGGAGACACAGGGCGCAGGCACCCAACCTGCACGGGCGGGGACTGGGGCTGGGGGCGGAGGGCAGAGGGTGCACGCACCCAACCGGCGCAGGCGGAAACTGAGACTGGGATCACGCAGGGGAGAAGGCGCGCCGCACCCGGGGAGAGTGCGCCCATCAAGCTTCTGGCTGCCTGAGCCGCTTGGACGGGGTAGGCACAAAAAGCAGGCGCAGCTTTTTGTTCCGTGCTTTTGTGTAACACCCAAGGGCTGGAACCGCACGCAGCGCAGGGCACACTCCCTATAGAACAGCCCGGAGCCTGAGCAGCGTAGACGGGGGAAAACAGCGGCTGCCCCTCCCAGCAGGGCAACGGAACTAGCTACCTGAATAAGAGTCCACCTCCGCCCGCCTGTGTCAGGGCGGAAATTAGGCCCTGAAGAGACCGGCAAACAGAAGCCAAATAAAAAAAGGAAACCGCTTCAGAAGGGACCGGTGCAACAGATTAAAATCCCTGTAGATAACATCGACTACACCGGAAGGGGCCTGTAGATATTGAGAAGTGTAAGCTGGAACGAGGAGCTACCTGAAACTGAACCGAACCCACACTGACTGCAACAGCTCCAGAGAAATTCCTAGATATATTTTTACTTTTTTTTTTTAAGTAAAAAAAAAAAATTTTTTTCCTTCTTTTTTCTTTTTTCTCTTTTATTTTATTTTAAAGTTCCCTATTACTCCCCCATTACTCCTTAACTTTCATTTTCATAGATTTTTATGATTTTTTTTATTTAGGAAAAAAATTTTTTTTTCTTATTTTTTTTTCTTATTTTTTCCTATTTCTCTTCTATTTTCTATTTTTCTTTTTCTCTTATTTCCTTTTAAAGTCTTCTATTACTCCTCTACTACTCCTTAATTTTCATTTTCATTACACTATAACCTTACAAAAAAAATAAAAAGAGAAGCCCTATTTTTAAACCAAACTTCACATATATTTCTAAAAAAATTTTTTTTGTGTGTTTTGGTTTTTGTTTTTAATATAGTATTTTTAAGAGTCTAACCTCTACTCTAGATTTTTAATCTTTGTTTTTCAGTATATGATATAAATTGTGGACATTTAAGAATCCAATATTCAGTTCCCATTTTTATTCAGGAGTGTGTGGATTACTCTCTCCCAATCTTGACTCTCCGTTTTCTACCTCAGAACACCTCTATTTCCTCCTTTCCCCTTCTCTTCCCAATCCAATTCTGTGAATCTTTGTGGGTGTCTGGGCTACGGAGAACACTCTGGGAACAGACAACTGCGTAGATCTGTCTCTCTCTTCTTGAGTCCCCCTTTTCCTCCTCCTGCTCATCTCTATCTCCGTCCTCCCTCTCCTCTTCTTCATGTAACTCTGTGAACCTCTCTCGGTGTCCCTCACAGGGGAGATCTTTTGCCATTAACCTAGAAGTTTTATTATCAGTGCTGTATAGTAGGAGAAGTCTTGAGACTACTGGAAGAATAAAACTGAAATCCAGAGGCAGGAGACTTAAGCCCAAAACCTGAGAACACCAGAAAACGCCTGACTACATGGAACTTTAAGTAATAAGAGACCGTCCAAAAGCCTCCATACCTACATAGAAACCAACCACCACCCAAGAGCCAATAAGTTTTAGAGCAAGACATACCACGCAAATTCTCCAGCAACGTAGGAACATAGCCCTGAACGCCAACATACAGGCTGCCCAAGGTCACACCTAACACATAGACACATCTCAAAACTCATTACTGGGCACTCCATTGCACTCCAGAGAGAAGAAATCAAGTTCCACGGACCAGAACACCGACGCAAGCTTCCCTAACCAGGAAACCTTGACAAGCCAATCGTCCAGCCCTACCCACTGGGTAAAACCTCCACAATAAAAAGGAATCACAGACCTCCAGAATACAGAAAGCCCACTCCAGACACAACCATCTAAACAAGATGAAAAGGCAGAGAAATACCCAACAGGTAAAGGAACATGAAAAATGCCCACCAAGTCAAACAAAAGAGGAGGAGATAGGGAATCTACCTGAAAAAGAATTTAGAATAATGATAATAAAAATGATCCAAAATCTTGAAAACAAAATGGAGTTACAGATAAATAGCCTGGAGACAAAGATTGAAAAGATTCAAGAACTGTTTAATAAAGACCTAGAAGAAATAAAAAAGAGTCAATTAAAAATGAATAATGCAATGAATGAGATCAAAAACACTCTGGAGGGAACCAAGAGTAGAATAACGGAGACAGAAGATAGGATAAGTGAGGTAGAAGATAAAATGGTGGAAATAAATGAAGCAGAGAGGAAAAAAGAAAAAAGGATCAAAAGAAATGAGGACAACCTCAGGGACCTCTGGGACAATGTGAAACGCCCCAACATTCGAATCATAGGAGTCCCAGAAGAAGAAGACAAAAAGAAAGGCCATGAGAAAATACTCGAGGAGATAATAGCTGAAAACTTCCCTAAAATGGGGAAGGAAATAGCCACCCAAGTCCAAGAAACCCAGAGAGTCCCAAACAGGATAAACCCAAGGCGAAACACCCCAAGACACATATTAATCAAATTAACAAAGATCAAACACAAAAACAAATATTAAAAGCAGCAAGGGAGAAACAACAAATAACACACAAAGGGATTCCCATAAGGATAACAGCTGACCTATCAATAGGAACCCTCCAGGCCAGAAGGGAATGGCAGGACATACTTAAGGTAATGAAAGAGAATAACCTACAACCTAGATTACTGTACCCAGCAAGGATCTCATTCAGATATGAAGGAGAATTCAAAAGGTTTACAGACAAGCAAAAGCTGAGGGAATTCAGCACCACCAAACCAGCTCTTCAACAAATGCTAAAGGCTCTTCTCTAGACAGGAAATGCAGAAAGGTTGTATAAACGTGAACCCGAAACAGCAAAGCAAATGGCAATGGGACCACACCTATCAATAATTACCTTAAATGTAAATGGATTGAATGCCCCAACCAAAAGACAAAGATTGGCTGAATGGATACAAAAACAAGACCCCTATATATGCTGTCTACAAGAGACTCACCTCAAAGCAAGAGACACATACAGACTAAAAGTGAAGGGCTGGAAAAAAATATTTCACGCAAACGGAGACCAAAAGAAAGCAGGAGTCGCAATACTCATATCAGATAAAATAGACTTTCAAATAAAGGATGTGAAAAGAGACAAAGAAGGACACTACATAATGATCAAAGGATCAATCCAAGAAGAGGATATAACAATTATAAATATATATGCACACAACATAGGAGCACCGCAATATGTATGGTAAACGCTAACGAGTATGAAAGAGGAAATTAATAGTAACACAATAATAGTGGGAGACTCTAATACCCCACTCACAACTATGGATAGATCAACTAAACAGAAAATTAACAAGGAAACACAAACCTTAAATGACACAATGGACCAGCTAGACCTAATTGATATCTACAGGACATTTCACCCCAAAACAATCAACTACACCTTTTTCTCAAGTGCACACGGAACCTTCTCCAGAATAGATCACATCCTGGGCCATAAATCTGGTCTTGGAAAATTCAAAAAAGTTGAAATCATTCCAGTCATCTTTTCTGACCACAGTGCAGTAAGATTAGATTTCAATTACAGGAAAAAAATGGTTAAAAATTCAAACATATGGAGGCTAAATAACACGCTTCTGAATAACCAACAAATCATAGAAGAAATCAAAAAAGAAATCAAAGTATGCATAGAAATGAATGAAAATGAAAACACAACAACCCAAAACCTATGGGACACTGTAAAAGCAGTGCTAAGGGGAAGGTTCATAGCGTTACAGGCTTACATCAAGAAACAAGAAAAAAGCCAAACAAATAACTTAACTGTACACCTAAAGCAATTAGAGAAGGAAGAAATGAAGAACCCCCAGGTTAGTAGAAGGAAAGAAATCTTAAAAATTAGGGCAGAAATAAATGCAAAAGAAACTAAAGAGACCATAGCAAAAATCAACAAAGCTAGAAGCTGGTTTTTTGAAAAAATAAACAAAATTGACAAACCATTAGCAAGACTCATTAAGAAGCAAAGAGAGAAGAACCAAATTAACAAAATTAGAAATGAAATTGGAGAGATCACAACAGACAACACTGAAATACAAAGGATCATAAGAGACTACTACCAGCAGCTCTATGCCAATAAAATGGACAACTTGGATGAAATGGACAAATTCTTAGAAAAGTATAACCTTCCAAAACTGAACCAGGAAGAAATACAAGATCTTAACAGAGCCATCACAAGCAAGGAAATCGAAACTGTAATCAGAAATCTTCCAGCAAACAAAAGTCCAGGACCTGATGGCTTCACAGCTGAATTCTACCAAAAATTTAAAAAAGAGCTAACAGCTATCTTACTCAAACTCTTCCAGAAAATTGCAGAAGAAGGTAAACTTCCAAACTCATTCTATGAGGCCACCATCACCCTAATTCCAAAACCAGACAAAGATGCCACAAAAAAAGAAAACTACAGGCCAATATCACTGATGAACATAGATGCAAAAATCCTTAACAAAATTCTAGCAAACAGAATCCAACAACATATTAAAAAAATCATACACCATGACCAAGTGGGCTTTATCCCAGGAATGCAAGGATTCTTTAATATCTGCAAATCAATCAATGTAATACACCACATTATCAAATTGAAAGATAAAAACCATATGATTATCTCAATAGATGCAGAGAAAGCCTTTGACAAAATTCAACACTCATTTATGATTAATACTCTCCAGAAAGCAGGAATAGAAGGAACATACCTCAACATAATAAAAGCTATATATGACAAACCCACAGCAAGCATCACCCTCAATGGTGAAAAATTGAAAGCATTTCCCCTGAAATCAGGAACAAGACAAGGGTGCCCACTCTCACCACTACTATTCAACATAGTGTTGGAAGTTTTGGCCACAGCAATCAGAGCAGAAAAAGAAGTAAAAAGAATCCAGATAGGAAAAGAAGAAGTGAAACTCTCACTGTTTGCAGATGACATGATCCTCTACATAGAAAACCCTAAAGACTCTACCAGAAAATTACTAGAGCTAATCAATGAATATAGTAAAGTTGCAGGATATAAAGTTAACAGAGAAATCCCTTGCATTCTTATACACTAACAATGAGAAAACAGAAAGAGAAATTAAGGAAACAATACCATTCACCATTGCAACAAAAAGAATAAAATACTTAGGAGTACATCTACCTAAAGAAACAAAAGACCTATACATAGAAAACTATAAAACACTGATGAAAGAAATCAAAGAGGACACAAACAGATGGAGAAACATACCGTGTTCATGGATTGGAAGAATCAATATTGTCAAAATGGCTATTCTACCCAAAGCAATCTATAGATTCAATGCAATCCCTATCAAGCTACCAATGGTATTTTTCACAGAACTAGACAAATAATTTCACAATTTGTATGGAAATACAAAAAACCTCGAATAGCCAAAGTAATCTTGAGAAAGAAGAATGGAACTGGAGGAATCAACCTGCCTGACTTCAGACTCTAGTACAAAGCCACAGTCATCAAGACAGTATGGTACTGGACAAAGACAGAAATGTAGATCAATGGAACAGAATAGAAGGCCCAGAGATAAATCCACGAACCTATGGACACCTTATCTTTGACAAAGGAGGCAAGGATATACAATGGAAAAAAGACAACCTCTTCAACAAGTGGTGCTGGGAAAACTGGTCAGCCACTTGTAAAAGAATGAAACTAGAACACTTTCTAACACCATACACAAAAATAAACTCAAAATGGATTAAAGATCTAAATGTCAGACCAGAAAATATAAAACTCCTAGAGGAGAACATAGGCAAAACACTCTCCGACATGAATCACAGCAGGATCCTCTATGACCCACCTCCCAGAATATTGGAAATAAAAGCAAAAATAAATAAATGGGACCTAATGAAACTTAAAAGCTTTTGCACAACAAAGGAAACTATAAGTAAGGTGAAAAGACAGTCCTCAGATTGGGAGAAAATAATAGCAAATGAAGCAACAGACAAAGGATTAATCTCAAAAATATACAAGCAACTCCTGCAGCTCAATTCCAGAAAAATAAATGACCCAATACATCCACTATGGAGAACAGTGTGGAGATTTCTTAAAAAACTGGACATAGAACTGCCAGATGACCCAGCAATCCCACTTCTGGGCATACACACTGAGGAAACCAGATCTGAAAGAGACACGTGCACCCCAATGTTCATCGCAGCACTGTTTATAATAGCCAGGACATGGAAGCAACCTAGATGCCCATCAGCAGATGAATGGATAAGGAAGCTGTGGTACATATACATCATGGAATATTACTCAGCCGTTAAAAAGAATTCATTTGAATCAGTTCTAATGAGATGGATGAAACTGGAGCCCATTATACAGAGTGAAGTAAGCCAGAAAGATAAAGATCATTATAGCATACTAACACATATATATGGAATTTAGAAAGATGGTAATGATAACCCTATACACAAAACAGAAAAAGAGACACAGATGTACAGAACAGAATTTTGGACTCTGTGGGAGAAGGCGAGGGTGAGATGTTTCGAGAGAACAGCATGTATATTATCTATAGGGAAACAGATCACCAGCCCAGGTGGGATGCATGAGACAAGTGCTCGGGCCTGGTGCACTGGGAAGACCCAGAGGAATTGGGTGGAGAGGGAGGTGGGATGGGGGATCGGGATGGGGAACACATGTAACTCCATGGCTGATTCATGTCAATGTATGACAAAACCCACTGCAATGTTGTGAGGTAATTAGCCTCCAACTAATAAAAAAAAAAAAAAAAAAAAAAAAGACAAACGATGAGAAACGTTGACAAAGAGATGGTGAAATTAGAACTTTTGTATGCTGTTGGTGGGTATGTAATGTGTGCAGTTGCTATGGAGCATAGACATCTCAGAAAAAAAGAAAATAGAATCATCACAAGATCCAGAAATAACATTTCTGAAATAACATTACATATCCAATAATTCAAATTAGGATCTTAAAGAGATATTTACACTCCATGTTCACTGGGAGGATTGTTCACAATAACCAAATTTAGGAAACGACCTAAAAGTCCATCTATGGATGAATGGATAATGTAAATGTGGTATACATGTATAACGTAGTATTGTTTATCCTTAAAAGAGAAGGAAACCCTGCCATTTGAAACGACATGGTTAAACTTAGAGGGCATTACGCTAAGTGAAACAAGCCAGTAACAGAAGAAAGGACAAACGGTGCATGGTTTCATTTATATGAAGAATCTAAAGTAACCAAACTCATAGAAGCATAGAGTAGAATGCTGGTTGCCAGGAGATGGGGTAGGAGGAAACAGGGAGTTACTGCTAACGGGTATAAAGTTTTAACTGTGTAAATGAATGATTCTGGAGATACGCTGCACAATGTCGTGCCTACAGGTAACAGTGATCTATTACTATGAAATACTATGAAAATAGTACTTATTATGAACGTATTATTAAGTAAGTATAACAAGTAAGTATTCTTAATACACAGTATTAAGTATTAGTAAGTAAGTATTCTTTAAAACAGACACACACACACAGAGGACAAAAGGAAACACTTGGAGGTGTTGGGTATGCTTATTACCTTGACTGTAATGATGGCCACATGAATGTCCAAACTCGTCAAACTGCATGTATTAAATATGTATAGGTTTTGGTATATCAATTAGGTTTTTTTTGCTAAGGGCTAAGTAATAGCCCTTAGCAAAGTTTTGTTAATACACACAAAATTGTATAAACTTAATAATCTTTTTCTGGGTTTGATCCCTGGGTTGGGAAGATTCCCTGGAGAAGGGGAAGGCTATCCATTTCAGTATTCTGGCCTAGAGAATTCCATGGACTACATAGTCCATGGGGTCATAGTCGGACAAGTGAGCACCTTTCACTTTCACTTTTTGAATCATATAATTCTAAAGATTCAAAATACAAATAATTTAAAGACAATCATCATTAATACTTGGCACCTAAGTAAATATAAAAATTCTGATCATCTCTATAAATGTCTTACAAAATATTATTACATATTAGAAAAATTAATAAATATAAAAATATTCCATATTTTAGGAGATGCATCTTTTTCAAAACTATGTTCAAACACATACTTTTTAAACAGCAATATATATCTTTAAGTGTATAAAACATAAAATGCTTAGTTCCACATAGGTTGCAGGTGAAAAACTTTTTTTTTAAATAAAATCACTGTTTAAAGATTTGTTTCCATATTTTCCAAAAATTTTTATATTTCATTATAACATGAGGTTAATCAAGTAAGATATAACAAAGTAAACAAGACAAACCATGTGGCTAGATGCTTTTAGGAAACTAAATTTAATAAATATAATAAAAATGTATTTTAAAAATAGAACTGATAAAGGAACACAGCAGTATAAGGCAAATATAAAATATACAGGCATTGCATGAGATTCCTTTTATATAATTAATTGAAAATACATTAAATAACTTGATTTGTAATTAGTCAAATTCAAAGAAGATTTGAGAAGGGTAGAAAATTAGACTAATGGAGCATACTTGGAATAAAGCAACTATGGAACAAGTAAATTTATTCTAAATTCCATTTCATTTTAGTAATTTGAAAGTAGTCAAAACAATTCAAGTATAAGGGAGTTTACATACAGGCTGTTGCTGCAAAATGTGTATCTTTAGAATAATTAACATAAGATTTGATATTATTTCACTAATGTTTAAACTAAATTTTAAAGGGTAATATGAATTCTGGAGAATGGTTATATAACACATAATCACTCTTGCATGACTAAAGGCATAAGAAAAGTGTAAAACTGTCCTTAATAATTACTGAATCTAAATTTAATTTTGAGAATATTCAACCAATTACATGCAAAATATTTATGATAGACTAGTAGAATGGTTTACTTATGAACTAAAAAATACTGAAACAGTTTGAACCTTCAGCAGCCCTTCAGCGCCCTGTCCAACAGCTCAGGCCTTGTCATTTGCTCGCGTTGTGCCAATGTCAGCATCTCCTTGGTATGGTATCCTCCATAGCCTTAAGTCCTCTGCCCATATGCACTGCAGACTGTTGGTAATGAAGAAATGAGTACCTCCAGAGTTATCTCTCAACTAATGTCTGATGGGAATTTCTATGTACATACAATAACTCCCTGAAGACTGTATAATTTTGAGGTATGTGTTTTATACCACTTTTCAGAATTTCCCCCTTGAAATCAAGTTTCAGAGAGGGATAATGGTAACAGGATGGATAGTGCACCCATTACTACTGTAGCTCCTCTGCTTACCAACTTCTCCACTCCCATACTGATGTCATCTACAACCCTCAAATCAAGTACTTTCACACATTTTCCCTTCTCTGGATCTAAATTTGGGAAAAGCCAAACCAAGATGCAACTCCGCAGGGATGCTGGTCCTCAGTCACATAATTTTCAATAACAAGTTTACATTAAACATCTGGGTTTAAATTATCATGTTTTAGATGAATGTGTTATGACATTCCATTTCCTTCTCCAGGGAAGCTTCCAGACCCCAGAATGCGACTTGTGTCTCCTGCTTCTCCTGCATTGATAGGTGAATTTTTTTTTTACCATTGTGCCAGCTGGGTAACCTAGCCCAAACTAACAGCCAATGATTATTTCAACCTTGCAGGTTGCCTCTTTCCCCATCCTTAGCTTTATATTCACTACTCCAGCCACTCAATATTGTTCAGTTATTTGAAAGTACATTTTCTAAAACATCTGGCTATAGGCTCATGTTTTTTGTTTGCCTCAAATTCATTATCCCCTTTTCTCCACTTCAGTTTAATTTATACTTATATTCCAAATTTTAAATTATATATATCAATTCATCTGTTCAACAAACATTTAAGGGTTAACCCTATATCAAATTTCATTGTACAGACTAAGAATAAATACATCAGTGAATAATACAAATAAAGTTCATGCTCTCCTGGATTTCACACAAAAGCATACAAAGGAGTAAATGGTGGGGATTATAGCAGATGAGTCTGAACCAAACTCTTATATCAGAACACATATATTAGAGAGACAATAGCCAACCTAAAGATTCAGAAGCCAACCAAAAGGCTCTCACAGTCCAAAAATAGAACAGTTTGAATATCAAAAATGTTAATACCTGCAATGGATTAAAATATCAAGTATATAAACATCTAGAGCATATGATAACACTCTAAAAGAAAAAAAAAATTTCACCTTTGGAGAATCCCACAGAAACAACTCACTATCTTGAAAATCAGAATTACTGCAAAAGATTTAAGTGTTAATTCTTGTCTTCTGTGTCAACCACACATCAGTGTAACCTCACAGTTGATGAGGGATAGTTTATTTTAGAAGAATTTCAGCTAATAAATGGAAAAGGAATTATAGAATTAAAACATTACCATTTGCAACCATTAATGAAATATAGATCTAGGCCATAATCTTTAAGAGGCTAAGAAAACATGAGTTAAAAGGCAGATGGGAAATGTCATATGGGTGGATCAGACTGACAACACCCCCCCTCCCCACTGTGATCCGTCTCAAGGACACAGGAGGAAAGACAATCAGAAATGAAGAGACTCCTGAAACAGGGCTATAGGAAGTACACCACCACATCTCAAGTACTCTTTCCACACATCTGAATCTGAGCAAGCCTCTATATGAACAGTTATTATCAATTTAAAGGAAATAGGATGAGTCAGAAGAATAGAACCACAGCACAATAGGGACATAATCAGCATACTCCAGAACGCAGACTCCACAAGAAAAAGATCCAGTTTGATAAGTAAATAAATGGAGATTTAAAAAAGGACATCTGAATGAAAAGGGATCAAGATTTCAGAGAAATTAAGCTTAAAACCACAATGAGCTACTACCATGTATCTATAAGAACAACAAAAAGGAGAAAGATGGAAAATATCAAATTGTCTACTGCTTAGTAACTGTGATGAATATTATCTTCTAATTTTTACAATTGCTATCTTCATATTTTTGTTAAATAAATATGGTCTGTATATGCAAAAAACTTGATAAATTAGGGTAAGGAGAGTACAAAATCATGAAGTGATAGAGTGGGGAGGGAAACCATGCTGGTGAGAAGACTATCTCAGCAGAGACCGGCATGAACTAAGGTAGTGAATTACACATTTAGGGAAGCAGTTTCCAAGATTATAGAACTACCAGAGGAAGGATGCCCTTAGGTACAAGCAGGCTGTAGGAGTCTAGGAAAAGCAGCTATCAATGTATTTGTATCTCACTATCCTGGCATCTTCGGTCTGTCCCATGACAGTCCACTGAGATTTTAGAGCATACTACATCCCGCCCACCCCACCCCACCCCCATACAAGCTGATGCAGTTTACCTAATCACTTATGCAATCAATTGCTCGCTGTAGCATTTAAAGGGCAGAGTCCTTGACTAACTTTTTCACTTGGTACATGGTGCCATGACAAAAAGCCTTAATATCTATTTTATCAAGGCTTCCCAGGTGGCTCAGCGGTAAAGAATCCACCTGCCAAGCAGGAGATGTGGGTTTGATCCCTGAGTCGGGAAGATCCCCTGGAGAAGGAAATGGCAACCCACTTCAGGATTCTTGTCTCAGAAATCCCATGGACAGAGGAGCTGGCTATAGTTGGCTACAGTCCATGGGGTCACAGAGTCTGACACACGTCAGTGACTATACAGCATCGTATATTATCAAAAACCAAAGTAGAAGCAGACATTCATATATAAAGACACATACTTATGTGTACGTATGTGTGTGTGTGTGTATATATATATATATATATTTTTTTTTTTTTTTCCTCACCCCCTAGCTTTTTTTTTTTTTTTTTTTAATTCTTGCATTACACTCGTTTCGAATTGTATACCTGGGCTCCGGGGGCTTCGCGCTGTCTGGGTGTGGCAGGCCTCGGCCTCGGCCAGGGCCTGCAGCTCATGTTCCAGGTATAGCTGCGGCAGCTGCTGCAGGGCCAGACTGCACGTCCCCTCTGCTGTCTGAGGAGGGTTCACAGCCGCGCCTCGCTGCCGGGCCGGGGTCATAGCCCGACGGCGTGACCCCACGTCACACAGCGTCTGCGTCTCCTCGTGGGCGGAGCCCCGGCCTCTGCGCGCCCCGGCCTCCGCGCGCCCCGGCCTCCGCGCGCCCGCGGTCAGCCAGTTTGTGCACCTTGTCTGAAAAGGTGTGATTTTTAATTGTCATGTATGTAAGTTTGTAACATATATTTTTATGTGTCTTGTAACATTTAATGTGTTATATGAGCTTCCCTAGTGACTCAGAAGGTAAAGACTCTGCCTGCAATGCGGGAGTCTTGGGTTTGATCCCTGAGTTAGGACGAGCCCCTGGAGGGGTCATGGCAACCCACTCTAGTATTCTTCCCTGGAGAGTTCCATGGACAGAGGAACCTGGCGGCTACAGCCCATGGGATAGCAAAAAGTCGGACACAACTGAGTGACTGACACACCATGTATATACTACTTTAATGTATGAAGTGTAAACATTTAAAAATGCATAATTGAATATATAAGTATGTGTCACACATATGTACACACAGGCACAGACCCGTCTGGTTCTCTCTCTGGAACCCTGAATGCCAGGTACTTTAACACTAAGAGTGGTTATGGAGAACGGAATAAGGATGGGCTTTCTGAATTGGTTCCAAGATTTCTGGAATTGATTCTCTAGTCTGATTGGATTCAGAGGCATTCGTGATTCTATTTCCAGTGGTGAAGAAGGCACTGAAAGTCTGATGTGAAGCAGCAACAAAGGTAGGCAAAATATCATCAATGAGTACTATTCGTCTCTTCCTTTTTTTTTTTTTTTGAAAAATACGATTTGAGGTGTTCTTCAAAATCTTCCCTTTTTCTTTTGGAAAAGTACATGCAAATATAATCTTGATTGTTTTCACTGAACTATCTTTTAAAGCTTTAAGGCCTATTTCTTTTCCATAGTTAGTATGAAAATTTTAATTTAACTTTTTATTTTGAAGTGCAAGGCACATCCAGAAAAAGATAAAAAGCATATATGCATTGAATTGTCAAAAAAGTAAGCACACTTATGTAAATATTAACTTGGGTCAAGGGTATTACAGTATGTCAAACTTCCTTTTCTGCACTCTCTCATTTCCACTATGCTATTCTTCCCCTAAAATAATCACCATCCTGATTGCTAAAGCCTGTTTTGAGTTAAATACAAAAGGAATCATGCAGCATGTATTTTTTACACCTGGCTTCTTGGGTAAACATTATGTTTGTGAAAGGTGTTATGTTGTTATACATAGGTATAATTGATTTATTTTCATTGCTTTACAACATTTCCTTATATTAAAAAAAAACAATTTGTTTATACATTATACAAATGGACATGAGATGCGTATTTTGGGGCTATTCTGAAAAATATTTCAAGTACATCCATGTGCATATTTTTGTAGAGAAAGAGTGACTGCTTTTTTGATGGACACATTTTTATGATGAATTTTCTGGCTCATAAAATAAATGTATGTTTACCTTTAATAGAGTATGTGAAAGTGTTTTAGTGGAGATTGTACTAATTGACACTCTCAAGAGCACTCTATGAAAATTGCATCTTTTACAATACTTCATATGGTCAGTTTTCTTTTGTTTTAGCTTTTTAGTGCTTCTCTCAATTTTAGACCTTGTGGTCTTGTAAAACTTTCTCACCGTGGTTTTAATTTGCAGCGTCCCTCTGTCTAATTTGCTGGATCATCTAAAAAGCAAGAGCATTCCAGAAGAACATCTTCAGTTCAGTTCAGTCGCTCAGTCATGTCGGACTCTTTGTGACCCCATGAATCGCAGCATGCCAGGCCTCCCTGTCCATCACAAACTCCCGGAGTTTACTCAAACTCATGCCCGTCGGGTCAGTGATGCCATCCAGCCATCTCATCCTCCATCGCCCCTTTTCCTCCTACCCCTAATCCCTCCCAGCATCAGGGTCTTTTCCAGTGAGTCAACTCTTCACATGAGGTGGCCAAAGTATTGGAGTTTCAGCTTCAGCATCAGTCCTTCCAATGACACCCAGGACTTATTTCCTTCAGGATGGACTGGTTGAATCTCCTTGTAGTCCAAGGGACTCTCAAGTGGTTCTCCAACACCACAGTTCAAAAGCAGCAATTTTTCGGCGCTCAGCTTTCTTCAGAGTCCAACTCTCACATCCATACATGACCACCAGAAAAACCATAGTCTTGACCAGATGGACCTTTGTTGACAAAGTAATGTCTCTGCTTTTTAATATACTGTCTAGGTTGGTCATAACTTTCGTTCCAAGGAGTAAGCGTCTTTTAATTTCATGGCTGCAGTCACCATCTGCACTGATTTTGGAGTCCAAAAATATAAAGTCTGACACTGTTTCCACTGTCTTCCCATCTATTTCCCATGAGGTGATGGGACCAGATGCCATGATCTTAGTTTTCTGAATGTTGAGCTTTAAGCCAACTTTTTCACTCTCCTCTTTCACTTTCATCAAGAGGCTTTTTAGTTCCTCTTCACTTTCCACCATAAGGATGGTGTCATCTGCATATCTGAGGTTATTGATATTTCTCCCAGCAATCTTGATTCCAGCTTGTGCTTCTTCCAGCCCAGCATTTCTCATGATGTACTCTGCATACAAGTTAAATAAGCAGGGTGACAATATACAGCCTTGATGCACTCCTTTTCCTATTTAGAACCAGTTGTTGTTCCATGTCCAGTTCTAACACTTGCATCCTGACCTGAATACAGATTTCTCAAGAGGCAGATTAGGTGGTTTGGTATTCCCATCTCTTTCAGAATTTTCCACAGTTTATTGTGATCCACACAGTCAAAGGCTTTGGCATAGTCAATAAAGCAAAAATAGATGTGTTTCTGGAACTCTTGCTTTTTTGATGATCCAGCAGATATTGGTAATTTGATCTTTGGTTCCTTTGCCTTTTCTAAAACCAGCTTGAACATCTGGAAGTTCTCGGTTCAAGTATTGCTGAAGCCTGGCTTGGAGAATTTTGAGCATTACTTTACTAGCGTGTAAGATGAGTGCAACTGTGCGGTAGTTTGAGCATTCTTTGGGATTGCCTTTCTTAGGGATTGGAATGAAAAGTGACCTTTTCCAGTCCTGTGGCCACTGCCTAGTTTTCCAAATTTTCTGGCATATTGAGTGCAGCACTCTCCCAGCATCATGTTTTAGGATTTGAAATAGCTCAACTGGAATTCCATTACATCCACTAGCTTTGTGCTTAGTGATGCTTTCTAAAACCCACTTGACTTCACATTCCAGGATGTCTGGCTCTAGGTGAGTGATCACCCCATTGTGATCATCTGGGTCATGAAGATCTTTTCTGTACAGTTCTTCTGTGTATTCTTACCACCTCTTCTTAATATCTTCTGCTTCTGTTAGGTCCATACCATTTCTGTTCTTTATTGAGCCCATTTTTGCATGAAATGTTCCCTTGGCATCTCTAATTTTCTTGACGAGATCCCTAGTCTTTCCCATTCTGTTGTTTTCCTCTATTTCTTCCCATTGATCACTAAGGAAGGCATTCTTATCTCTCCTGGATTTCCTTTGGAACTCTGCATTCAAATGGGAATATCTTTCCTTTTCTCCTTTGCTTTTCACTTCTCTTTGTTTCACAGCTATTTGTAAGGCCTCCTCAGACAACTTACCTTTTTGCATTTCTTTTCCATGAGGATGGTCTTGATCCTTGTCTCCTGTACAATGTCATGAACCTCCATCCATAGTTCATCAGACTCTCTGTCTATCAGATCTAGCCCCTTAAATCTATTTCTCACTTCCACTGTATATTCATAAGGGATTTGATTTAGGTCATACCTGAATGGTCTAGTGGTTATCCCTACTTTCTTCAGTTTAAGTCTGAATTTGGCAATAGGAGTTCATGATCTGAGCCACAGTCAGCTCCCAGTCTTGTTTTTGCTGACTGTATAGAGCTTCTCCATCTTTGGCTGCAGAGAATGGTAAAGCGTCTGCCTACAATGCAGGAGACCCGGGTTCAATCCCTGTGTCAGGAAGATCTCCTGGAGAAGGAAATGGCTACCCACTCCAGTATTCTTGCCTGGAAAATCACATGGATGGAGGAGCCTGGTAGGGCTACAGTCCATGGAGTCTCAAAGAAGAACATCTACTTTTGCTTTATTGACTATGCCAAAGCCTTTGACTGTGTGGATCACAATAAACTGTGGAAAATCCTGAAAGAGATGGGAATACCAGACCACCTGACCTGCCTCTTAAGAAACCTGTATGCAGGTCAGGAAGCAACAGTTAGAGCTGGACATGAAACAACAACTGGTTCTAAATAGGAAAAGGAGTGCATCAAGGCTGTATATTGTCACCCTGCTTATTTAACTTATATGCAGAGTACATCATGAGAAACGCTGGGCTGGAGGAAGCACAAGCTGGAATCAAGATTGCTGGGAGAAATATCAATAACCTCAGATATGCAGATGACACCACCTTTATGGCAGAAAGTGAAGAGGAGAAGCCTCTTGATGAAAGTGAAAGAGGAGAGTGAAAAAGTTGGCTTAAAGCTTAACATTCAGAAAACTAAGATCATGGCATCTGGTTCCATCACTTCATGGGAAACAGATGGGGAAACAGTGGAAAAAGTGTCAGACTTTATATTTTTGGACTCCAAAATCAGTGCAGATGGTGACTGCAGCCATGAAATTAAATGACGCTTACTCCTTGGAACGAAAGTTATGACCAACCTAGATCACATATTAAAAAGCAGAGACATTACTTTGCCAACAAAGGTCCGTCTGGTCAAGACTATGGTTTTTCCAGTGGTCATTTATGGATGTGAGGGTTGGACTGTGAAGAAAACTGAGCACCAAAGAATTGCTGCTTTTGAACCATGGTGTTGGAGAAGACTCTTGAGAGTCCCTTGGACTTCAAGGAGATCCAACCAGTCCATCCTAAAGGAGATCAGTCCTGGGTGTTCATTGGAAGGACTGATGCTGAAGCTGAAACTTCAATACTCTGGCCACCTCATGCAAAGAGTTGACTCACTGGAAAAGACCCTGATGCTGGGAGGGGTTGTGGTAGGAGGAGAAGGGAATGACAGAGGATGAGATGGCTGGATAGCATCACCGACTCAATGAATATGAGTTTGAGTGAACCCTGGGAATTGGTGACGGACAGGGAGGCCTGGTGTGCTGCGATTCATGGGGTCGCAAAGTGTCCGACAATACTGAGTGACTGAACTGACTGACTAAAACATAACAGGATATCTTATGTTAAGGTGAGGGCCCTGATTGGGAAGCAGTGGGGTTCTGAAAGTCAAAATAGAGACTGGAAGATTCAGGTGAAGCTGGGAGCCCTGAACCCCTACATTCTGCTGAGTCTCCTTTTAAGTAGAAACAGGTCTTTGAACCCTATTTTTTAACTCACTTTTGCCTGAATAATCCATAGTGACCTCATGTGAGGTAGCCACCTAGCAAGACACTGCAGAATTTCTTCAGGACCACCCTTCTTTATAATACAAATCAAATAGTATCATCCCCTTCCTTAAGCCCTCAAAAAGGTTCTTACTGCAGTTAGAAGAAAATATGACCATTTTTTCATTGCTTAGATGGCTTTGTTCAGCCTTTTTTACTGCCACCTGCTTGCTCTCTGTGATCCTTATATATGGTTCATGTTCAGTTTCTTGAACATATCAAGCTTTGTCCTGACCCAAGGCTTTAAATTTGATTAATATCAAAGTTTTTTTTAATAACTTTTCTGTTGTCCATGTTTCAGCATCAAAATTAGAATAAATACACATTTCATACCCTGTTTATTACTTCCTACTTATTTATTTTCTTTTTAAATAGTTATGATTGTCATAAATGAATGCGCATTCATGAATTCACTGTCTGTATCAATCACTCAAAACCCCAATATCCAAATTTCATGTCCACATGACAAGTAAATTAATGCTTCACACAAGTAGCCACTTAATAAATAATGTGTTTAAAGAATGAATATAAAGTACACATATAAGAATAACACTGATATACTCTACCATATTTTATAGTGGTTTCTATCGTTTTATTGAGTGGTTTCTATAGTTTTATTGAGGACTGGAAACTAACTTAATCTGTTGTCATCACATTTTCAATTCTGATTCAATTGCCTTAGGAGTTGAAATATATTGACTTTTTTTACTTAGTTTCCATCAATTAGAACCTCCAAGACAAAGGGTAAATACTTGAGATCTAGGACAAGTAATGTTCCCTATAGTGCTTCCCAAAGCACACCTAAGAGATGGTTATTGAGCAGTACTTTAAAATATTAAAATTACCAAAAATCGTTGATTGATTTTCTAACATTGAATGATTGACATGAACTTGTTGAAAAACTGCTTGTCATATTTGGTAGGTACTGGTTACCACGAAACTTATTTTAGCTAACCAATGGATTGTTAACAGTATGATTGTCAGAGTGTATCAACAAATATATCTATGTGTATATATATATATGTGTGTGTGTCTTTATGTATATATACACATATATACATATATGTATATGCACATATATACTGGAGAAAGAAATAGCAACCCATTCCAGTATTCTTGTCTGGAAATTTCCATGGACAGAGGACCGTGGCAGGCTAAAGTCCATGGTGTTGCAAAGATTCGGCCAGGACTAAGCACATGAGCACACATGTATATATACATAAATATATGTATTATATATTATATCTATGATATAGATAATGTAAACCTTAAAAAGTTAGTCCATCACAGTAACACAGTAATTCTGGTAGATCGTAAATACTCAAATTGCAACAGTGTCAAAGGCAGTACAAACAAATGCTGGGTGAGATAGATTGATTTGGATCAGTAATTTTTGTTACAGAACATATTGATTTCATTATCAATTTTCTTGTTTGTAGCAGTGTTAGCTACTTAGATATTGACTCAGTAAGTCTGCTCATCTTGTATCCTGTGCTTCTGGTGCATACCAACTTTAAATGCCACTCAGTTATAGCATCATTAACCTTAGATGGCTTATTTCAACCTTCAGTGAGATGTCGGATTTGACCTTAATCTCTTTTTCTAGTCAGAATAAGAACTTGAATAAAATGAATCACATATGTATATTTTTCTACTGATTAAAAAATGATTCCTCAGAAGTAAATTAGATTCTTTCATCACAGCGGTGCATAGGCACCGTCTGTTACAAAACTATTTTTTTTCTAATTTTCATTTAAAATAAATTAACCTCAACTGAAAGAAAACAATGGAAGAGTCAATAAATTTACATTGTATGGGTTTATGTGCAGAAATACTAATAGGAACTACTTGCTTACTAATGTAGTGTTATAACATCTGAACTGAAATGGAGTGTGAGGAGAAAATGATTGAATTATCTTAAAAGCTGTCATGACTACTGCTTGTTTACAGCATATACATAAAACAGTCGAAGACCTTGTTGTTCTCTGTGACATTTTCCTGTAATGGGAGGTGCCAATAGCGTGATAGCTGTAATAATTCAGAACTCTGGCAAGATTATGCACCTTTGAAAGGGGTCTTCAAATAGTAATGGGAAAAAAGAATTTTTTATTAAAATATAGTTGATTTATGAATTTGTATTAATTTCTGCTGTACAGCAAAGTGATTCAGTTATATCTGTATACATGATTTTCCATATTCTTTACCATTATGGCTTAACACAGAACTCCATTGTTTTGGAGTTCTGGAAGCAAAGGTAGTCTGTGATGTTTGAAATCTCATTATTGTTTATCTAGAATAGAAATCTGCATGAGGGAAATTTCAGGGTTCAGGAAGTGTTATATTACTTGATTGGATAGTCAAGGAAGTAATCTTACTGAGGCGTAAGAAATAGTATCTATAGAATGACTCAGTATTGGTTGTAATGGTAAAAGAGAAAGAATTAGGGTGACAAGTTTTACGCCCATATGAAGGAAGAAAGTGAAAGTGAAATTGCTCAGTCATGTCCAACTCTTTGGGACCCCATGAACTGTAGCCCACCAGGTTCCTCATCCATGGAATTTTCCAGGCAAGAATACTGGAGTGGGTTGCCATTTCCATCTCCAGGGGATCTTCCTGACCCAGGGATCGAACCTGGATCTCCCACATTGCAGGCAGACACTTTACCGTCTGAGCCACTAAGGAGAGTGGAAAGATGATGTTAGTAAGTGAAATCAAAAAACAGCAGCAACAAAAAAGTGGAATTTACAGGGGTATTCATTTTCTATTTCTGTATAATAAATTGTGGTAAATGTAGCTGCTTAAAACAACACATGTTTATTATTTCACAATTTCTGTAGTTCAGGACCCCAGAAGAAACTTAACTGTGTTATCTCCTTCAAGACTCACAGGCTGCAATCAAGGCATTAGCTAGGTTTAATTCTCATTTCGAGGCCATAGTGCTGAAAAGTCCACTTCTGAGCTCTCTCATGTTGTCGGCATAATTGATTTCCCTGTAACTATAAGACATGTGGTAGCTTCCTACTTCAAAACCAGTAAGTGAAAGAGGAAGAGGGAGATGGAAGCAAATGAAAAAGAGAGGAGAGGGAGAAAGATGCTATCCAGATGGTTACCACAATCTTAGCAATCTTCTATAATCGTGTGTAGTGAAGTAAAAGTCACTCAGTCATGTCATGTTCGACTCTTTGCGACCCCATGGGCTATTCTGTCAGGCTCCCCTGTCCATGGAATTCTCCCGGCAAGAATACTGGGGTGGGTAACAATTCCCTTCTCCAGGGGATTCTTTCCAACCCAGAGATCAAACCCAGGTCTCTCGCACTTCAGGCATCTGAGCCACCAAATATAATCATATTCCTCTCATCACATTTCTCATTGGTTCAAGCGAACCATATGTCTCCCTACACTCAAGGGGAAGATCTGTACAGTAATGTGAAGAGCAGGAGATGTGGATCACCTTCAAGTTTGTTCTCCATAGTATAGAAAACAAGTTGCCCTGGATATGTGAATCTTCCCTGTGTCTCTGTCAAGTGTGTGGTAGAAGATGCATGATTTATGATGATTTAAGGCTACAGATAGTTAAACAGCATGCTAATACCTGTTCACGCTGTGAAATTTCTGGAATATAAAAGAAAACAAAACTTGATGTCAATATCTCTATTTCGAAATAATAAAAGTTGGCTTTTTGATATGATACAAGTAAGGAGAGAAATTTTCCCACATATCAATCCGGCTGTGGAGTTTTAAAACTACTTTTCAGGAAACATGCCTAGACATTTTTTAAACTGCAGAGATATGCACTAACAAAACAAGAACAAGGGGGATAAGACAGGTGTCAGTTGTGAGCCAGTGGATCCACTGAACACATCTTCTCTTCACGAGTCCAGGGTCACAATGCTGAGAATCAGTTTTGTCAGTCAGTTCTCTGGTAATCTGTCTCAAATCCATAGAAATAAACCTATGGGTAAAAGGTAACCACTTGGTGAAGATTAACTAGGTTGAAATATAATATGCAAGAATTCAGCAAACTCTCTGTTAGGTTTGATGATAAAAGAAACTTTGTCAGACCATACAGTTTGTGGGACTCTGGTGAGGGTCTTTTTGGTTATGTTGATAGTAATTTACTAAGTGCAGAAGGGAAAGACAAAACAGCTATTATGGATGGAATGATAATATTCTAGCTATGTGAATAAAGCAACTCTAGGCAGATTCTTTAAGAGGCAGTGAATATGAGCAAAAAATATTTAATGGAGAAGATAATCATAGAAAATAGTTTGAAAAATACTTAATGACCATTTAAGAATGAACCCTGTTAAAGCAGAGATGAAAATCTGGTGAAGATTTTCAGAGCAACCATCCTAGTAATTTCAAGTATAATTTTAACTCATTTTTGGTTGAAAAAGTCATTGACCTGGGAAATACAATATTGTAGGTAAGCTATCTCTGAATTTGTAGGAGAGGTTTTAAGTAGTAATACCAGATTAGCATAGAAATAACATCTTTGGTTACATAGGAAGTTGAGACTTATGAAGCAGTAACAACAGAGAGAAGATGAACCGGTGTTGTGGCAGAAAGCAGCTACTTCTATTAATTCAGGATAAAGAGGAGACACTATATAGGAAGCAGAATCATGTTAGGTAATATGTATCTCCCAGCCCAGGGCCTCCATCAATGGTCTGAATTTTAAACAGAATTTCAGTTGTCTATGTAGAAGTGCGTTTTTCAGCAAATAATTTTTAGAGCTTACATAAAATTCTCATTAGGATATATGATCCAAAATAAGTATAACATCTAAAATCCAGTTAAAACTAAATTACACTTTTTAGAGACTCTTTTCTCCCTTCAAGAACAAAGAGGACCAAGGATATCTGAATGGGACTTGTGTGCTGAGAATTTACAGAAATCTATCCCTTTTTATAAATTTCCCAAGAAGGAAGCCCAAGACAGTTGTTAACATGTGGAATGATATTTTAGAATGCTAGTGCTGACTCTTCTGTAGATGTTTTTTGTTGTTCTGATCAGAGAATAAAACCAAGGAATAACTGGCTATACTGGTTGAAAATAAATATTTAAATAAAAAAAAAAGTTCCTAATCATTAGTAAGTACTTAGGCATTTAGGAAAGCTCCAGATTAACATACTCAGATATAGTCCTACTAGACCATTCATGAAGTTATGGTTTTATTGAAATAGATGCCTCACAGATTATTACACATAGTGATATTAGACAAAGACTTGTTAAAGAAAAAAATTTTTGCTGGATGGAAAATAGACAATGCAGAATTTATTTGACTGTTCAGTATAGGTCAAGACTGTTGCAATAGGGCAGAGGGATTGAACTTAACTCTACTAACAGAAAAAGCAGGAGAATTTTTATACTGGAACGGCCTAATTGAAAAAGACCCGATGTTGGGGAATATTGAAGGCAAAAGGAGAAGAGGGCAAAAGAGGATGAGATGGTTGGATGGCATAACTGACTCAATGGACATGAGTTTAAGCAAACTCAAGGAGATAGTGAAGCACAGGGAAGCCTTGTGTGCTGCAGTCCATGGCGTTACGAAGAGTCAGACACGACTCAGCAACAGACACCAATGGAGAAGTACAAGAGGATGTTGGGGGAGAGGGAGGTTGATCGCTGTGCTTAGGATATCTGTATTTAGTAACTGGTACTTCCCTAAATTTGACTCCTACTGCCCCCTGTGTGTGTAAGTGTTGCCCAGTCATGTTTATTTGCGTCCTCATGGACTGTACAGTCCCTGGAATTCTCTAGTCAGGATACTGCAATGGGTAGCCTTTCCCTTCTCCAAGGGATCTTCCCAAACCAGGGATTTAACCCAGGTCTCCCACATTGCAGGCGGATTCTTTACCACCTGAGCCACAAGGGAAGCCCCCTACTCTCCCTTAGAAACTGAAAAGCAGAGATACTTTCTTGATGATTACATTTCAAAGAAAGTTCCCAAATCCTTGAGAAAAATAAACCTGGATTTATAAAGCTTGCAAGAGAATATAAGATTTACATCTAGAAATAGTGGACAAATCATTTACAATTTCAGGTTTTCTAAAATGTATAATCTAAGAAATGAAGGTCTGAGGACTATAGTCAGGAATAAACCTGTCTAAAGTTTGGACAAGCTGAGGGAAACAGACTTCCTTAGACTTGTCTGTTATTCAATAATTCCCTTATATGACAACTATATACTCAACTGAAATAGCTTCAGTCCTGTATGGAACTCTGAAATTAGTAGTGCTTTCCTTTAAAGAAAAAGAAAAAGCTCTGTGGAAGCTTAGACTTGGATCTGCCATGCTAAACACCATGACTGCAAAATACAAGCACTTCGTGTTTCTACTTGCCACTTTCGATTTATTGCACTATTCAATTTTCTCTGAAGGGAAAAAAAATATATGCACACGTATTTGAAGATCTTATTTTAACACATATGCAGCCTGTGAAAATGTTTCTACTAGAATTTTAAGGCTTTTGCTGAATTGGCTGAATTTTGCATACTGCAGTAGCGCTAACTATTCTTTTGCTTACCCAGCTGTAAGTTTTGCTTATTGTTATGTATAATGTATGAAGAAGCACCAATGTACAGTGTTTCTTTTGCAGGAAGATTATGAACTAAATCAAAAGTATTTCCAATATAAATAATAAAATAGAAACGACAATTTACAGTAGAGCCAGAAAAGCTTAGCTACGCAAATAAAATGTTCACAGCTACTTCAGAAAACAAATCATTCAAGGCATATTGTGGGCATAAGGCTTATTATTTGTTCAAGCTCACTGGAGATATTTTTCAGTTCACGTGTGGAACTTCGTGTCAAGGCTTACTTCATTTTCTGGTGAAAGTTAATCACTCAGTTTTTTGACTACATACTAACACATAATACCAGATAGAGGAGAATAAAGCAGATTTAAAGAATTATCCACAAATTAAAGGCAAGGATATTTGCATATGAGAAGAGTTTTTTCTAAAACCTAATAAGCAACACTGAAGACTCAAACTGCAAGAAGAGAAAGCTATTCAAAGATGCCTTTTGGACAGTCTCTTCTTATACACTGAATAAGATCAATATGACTTTAAAATTTATGGAAAACGACAATGAAGCAAATGGCCCCAAGTAGAAGAGACTTTTGTCATAACTTCCCTCAACTTGGTATTGAATTAAACTTGAAATATAAGCAATTCTGAACCAAAAGAAGCATTATTTCTCATTTCAGTACCATTGTTGGCTGTGTAACCTGGGCAATAAATATTTAGGGGTCACTCAAAACTGTTCTTTTGCATTTACTAAATGATGGATGGTGTCCGGATCTCTCTTTGCTAGTATTGATTAGAAGTATTAAAAATATACTGAATAGTCTCTCAGAAAGAGATGTTTTGGTCTTGAATCTAAATGGTACTCTATCAAATTAAATGTGCATAGACCAGTTGTCCTTGAGAAGAGCAGTTTGGGCAACAGCCAAATTAAAATTTTAGAGAAGAAACAGAACATTATTAAGCTAGTGTTTTTGGCATGTTGTACTATTACTAAAAAAGGAAAAAGGGGGTTTGTGTGTGTGCATGAACTCACACTCGTCTGAGTGCTTGTCTCCGTATGTATTTTTTTTTTCTCTTAGTCTCTAAGTCGTGTCTGACTCATTTGAGACCACATGCTTTTAAGTTTGTTTTCCACATATATTGAAATTGTTCACTCTGAATGCATGCACCTGTATTCTAGTTTATTATTATCATTTCATTACCTCTATTCTTTGTTACTTATTTTAGGGCCACTGAATTTTTAAGTCTGCAGCACAGATAGCCTCAGTGTTTCTTGAATATCTTGACTTCAACTTAAATTCCATTGTGTTGTAAAATATATATGTCTCCTGCACACCAAAATCTCTTAAGAATATTGTAATCTGTCACATTTAGCTCTAATTTCCTCTTTTCTTTAAATGACCTATCTCAGCTTGAACTCTTTTACAACTGTTTTCACTTTCCAGAGCCATGGAGATATTAAATTTCTCCATTTCCCTAAACAAAACACATCAACAAAAATCCTATATGTCATATGTGTCTTAGGATGTTGAATGTGTAGGAGAAATATGTGGTATGACAAGACTTTCAGCAAAATAAATTTAAGAATTTGTTGGTGGTTATATCTCTGGTCTCAAATTACCCTAAACATTACTTTTTTTCTTCCATATATATATAGGTACTTCATTTTCTAATAAGTCAAATTTCATTATTGTTATAGTTTGACATGATGTGTATATAAAACATTTGCTAAGTATTAATCTATCATTAAACTCTGGGAGTTTGTGATGGACAGGGAGGCCTGGCGTGCTGCGATTCATGGGATTGTAAAGAGTTGGACGCGACTTAGCGACTGAACTGAACTGAATTGAACTGTGTAGCTTAAACAAGAAATATTTATCAAAGTTGTAGAGGCAGGAGGGAAGTCCAAGACCTGGCCCCTGGGGTCGGTTCTTGGTGAGGGCCCTCTTTCTGGTTTGTAGAAGGTAGCCTTCTCTCTGTGTCCTTACATGGCAGAAAGAGAGCATGCTCTCTGGCCTCTTCTTCTAACGGTCTCTACATTTTATTTTGTCACTTTTCACTAATTTGCAACTTCCCAGTAACTTTTTCATTTCATGTAACTGTTGTGGTGTGGTTAGTCGCTCAGTTGTGTCTGACTCTTTGCTACCCCATGGACTGTAGCCTGCCAGGCTCCTCCATCCACGGGATTTTTCTAGGCAAGAATTTCTAGGCGTGGGTTGCCATTCCCTTCTCCAGGGGATCTTCCCAACCCAGGGTTCGAATCCAGGTCCCCCACATTGCAGGCAGACTCTTTACCATTGCAGCCACTAGGGAAGCTTATATACGTATATCTGAATATATATATGTATATCTGAATCACTGCTATATACCTGAAACTAACACAACATTGTTAATCAACTATACTCCAATAAAAATTTAAAAAATTAAATGTGACGTATATATTAAATATTAAACTCTATGTAGATCGAGCAGTTTTATGAGAGGCTCCAGTTACTGTCTTATTTACTCTACTTTGTATTTAATTATTTTTCATATTGTACTCAGTTTTTATAATTGCTGTCTGTAGGAAAGGATGGTTCATGCAACTTCATTGCTTGTTTGCTATCATGGGTATGATAGATTAAGTTAGTTTAGTAAATGTTAACTTTTTGGATCAAAAACAATGTTATAATTAATGCTTTATCACTATTTCCTAGATTAATTGTTTATGCAAATATAAAATATACATATTTTAGTGTAGATTATATTATGAAATGAGTATTCTCAGTGAAAAATGTGTTAATTTATTATCCAACTATCAAATTTTGACTGCTTAGTTTATGACTTACAGAACATATTCATGACTTTGCTATTCTGTTTAATGCTTCCCAATTGAATCTTAGCCTCCCAGCATATATTACTATGATTTTTTTCCGTGTTCACTGCTGGGGTTTTACTAAATGAGAGGTAATAGAGGTGATATTCAAATGAGAATTTTCTGCTTACTGACTGACATGAACTACCACAGCCACGGTATTAATCTTCTCACAATCCCCTTAACCGCTATAGGAGAGAACCGTATAATTTATTTAGTTAGGTGATTTCTCTGATCTTCTTAAGTTGTATAAATTATTCAAGACATACTATTGAGAAAATATAAGTTCTGTTGACAGTCAAAACCTTATGATTCAATGCGCGTCTGTGAGTGCACATGCTTTATTTACTCAGCCAACAAAGACAGAATTTTTTATTGGGTGCAAAAATATATGTATATCTTGAATGTTTAATGGATAACTTAACATGTGTCTTAGATAGCATTTGGGCTTTCCTATGTTTTGGAGATAAATATAATTTTGTATCACATCTCAAACTCTGAGGATTATGAAAGTTGACTGTCTTCTATGATTTTTCTTCTTAAATATTCATAGGAACTTAATTTCTCATGTTCCCCAGTAGTACTGTTATTGGTGAGTTTGTTAGAATTTCTTCTTGACCTACCATTATATTCCTCACTTTATTTAAAATCAAACAAGAACCTTAGGTAATTCCTTGACAATTATACAGAGAACATATATCTGCCATTTATTTTGCTAATGCTTTGGTCTCCCTTGGCATCTCAGGTTCATTCCATAGTGAATCTTTGTTTAATGTCCTTCCTGGGGGTTCAGATTTTCTTCTTTTATTATGTAGGGAAATTCAAGTTCCTTTACTCCTTCCCCATATTTAATGAAAAAAAAAATTCACTTTGTAAGTAGCAACTTTTTTTTTAATACTTGTAGTTAAATAGCACCTTTATATATATTTCAGAAAAACTATAATTTAAATACATCTTTGTAGATAATATGCAGGAATTATTTTAAAAAGGTAATATTTCTTTTATTTTTCACATGATGTGGTGTATTAAAAATATCAACCTGAATAAGGTGATATTTATTTTACATAAGATTTTAATATGTGCTGCAATTGATTAATATTTACATAATTTATTTGTCATTATATTAGCTCTGAATGCCATAAGAAAATACTATAGACGAGGTGTCTTAACCAGTGGAAATTTGTTTTTTCTCAGTTACAGAGGCTGTAAGTCTAAGCTATGGAGTCAGCATAGTCAGATTCTGCTGGGACCTCTGTTCCTGGTTTGCTGAAGACTAACTTCTCTCTGTGGCCTCTCATGGCACAGAGAGGGCGAGCTGACTCTTGTCCTCTTCTTATAAAAGGACACACTCCTATCAAGCTAGGGATCTACCCTTAGGACCTCATTTAATCTTATGTAATTACTTCCTAAAAGTCCTGTCTCCAGGTACAGTCACATGGGCTGATATGTAGGACTTCAACATATGAATCTGAGAAGATAGAATTAAGTTCATAGTAGTTATTATTGAGTAGTTGTAATATCATGGCCCCTACCATATGTTTACTCTATATAGAGTTTACATATATTGTTCTTATTTTTTCTTTCTTTATTTTGAATATAATTTTATAACTGTGTCCTTTGGAAATGACTTAACACCTCCTTATCACTTGGTGGTCAAAAATTGTATAACTAAAGTCTCTCATATCTAATAAAAACTGACTTGGATTAATTTATTTTGAATTTTTAACTTAAACTATTTGGATTCATAGTTTATTTTATATACATTTGCTAGTATGTTTTAGTTTGTACATAAAATAATGAGGGCCTCATGCATTCCTGTTTTTAAATATTAATTAGTGTCCATCCATCTGTTTGCTTCTTCTGAAGCAACTGTTGGTAGATTGACCCAGGCTGTGAAAAGAGTGACTAAAAGAACAAAGAATGAAAGGCAGTGCTAGGATTTAAGTCACTTGTGACTAAATTAGGAAAGGACATCTGCTAAACCAAAGTGCACATCAATTGCAAAGGTAGCTTTTTCAGACATTCCCTAGATAAGGTTATTCTCTCCAGGTTTCACAACAGCCAGTGCCTACAAAAAAGGCATTTAGTATTAATTTAGAAGGATTTGATATTTATATTTACAACTGAATTACAATCATGAAGAAAAAGTCAATACTTCTAGATTTTTACAAGCTTCAAATTATTTGATTTTTACTAAGGCAAGTACATATACCTTTTTGAAGAAAATATGTAAACATTCAAATTAAGAAAAAAATTAACACTCAGATAATAATTTTGTAGAGATTTCCTTGTAGAAATTATTCAGATATAACAACTTCACACCAAAGAAAAAGAAAAAGAACTGGAAGCATTTTTTAGTCAGTAGTTCTAACTTGTAGAGTTTTCTGTTTTCTGATGCTTTCAAGATACACCAATTAGATTGGGGGAAAAAAAAAAAAAAAAGATTTACCTTGTTGCAAAAGTCTATATTCATGTGCCAGCATTCCATTTCCTTATCTTCTTTTGAAAGCAAGTTTAAGCATTTGCTCTATTAATTTCTCCAAAATAGAGATTTACTTTGTAATCAATATTTTGATTTACTGTATTCAATCTTCTTATTTAAACAGAAATTACTAGTGGCTATTATTAGATTAATTTTAAAATGCTGATAATATATATTTCTATACATTTTTTTCATGATGAAGATTTTTTTATTTCACAAAGGTGGTTTATCAAAATGCTCAAGAGGGAGCCTGCCACTATTGAAAAAATTAATAAATAGCAGTCTCAAACATTAAGAATTTCTTGTTCTTATTGAGGAAGGAAAAGAAATTCACAGATTCATTAGTCATTACAGTTGAAGATAAATGAAATGTGAATTACTATAAGTGGTATAATACATTGAGTGATGGTATTTTAGACTGGCATTATTTAAGTGTCATTTTTGGAAGAAAGAGAATATTAAATTTATGTTGCAATGAACAGACAAGAAACATATGAGATAAATTCAAACTATATAAAGTAGTTGTGAGAATTGCATGAGAATTATACTATTCATCTCAATGCAGTTTTGAGATGAGCTTGAACTAAGTAGAATATTTATTTTGGGAGACCGTACATGAATTGAAAGGTTATTCATCCAAGGATTAATCTTGTATGTTATAGTCAACATTTAGTGATCTAAGGAAAAGCATATTACTTATGTGTCCCTCAGTTTTCTTACATGCCTTATAAATTTTATAAACCATAATCATCCCATGTGTAATATGTGAGAATCATAGAATCATATTTAATATCATTTTAAAATAAATGGTGAACATGAAGAGAAGATTTACTGAGGGAAATATTATACCTTGTTAAATTTTCAGGACAAGAAGTTTTAGACAACTATGTTACCATGGTGTCTACTTAATGTATTCAACATTTTATAAAGAAGAAAATTTGAGAAAGTGAAGAGAATAAACACATACAAACACACATAACTCACAGCTTTCATCAGTTGCATAAGGGAGGGACAAAATTCCTTAAAAACATGAAGAAATCTTGAACTCCTCCAGGGGAAAAAAAAAAACATAAGAAAAAATATTTTTAAGAAGTTTAAGCAAGAGAGAAGACAGGTATTGCTGCTCTGGTTGTTTCATCATCAAAAATCATTATAGGAGGTGACATGAAGGAATAAGATAAGAAAATGTTTACAGGTAAATGAATTCAGGTAACATGCCAATTCCTAATAATGGGGACATATTATGATTGAAATATGAATGTACCTGAGAGATGTGTTTATTCCTAACAATAAATATGGGGTTTAATGTGATCTTCCAAATAGAGAGGGATTCTTCATTTTATTAAATATACTTTGGTGGTTTAGTCACTAAGTCGTGTCCGACTCTGGCACCCGCATAAACTGTAACTTGCCAGGCTCCTCTGTCCATGGGTTTCTCCAGGCAAGAATACTGGAGTGGGTTGCCATTTCTTTCTCCAGGGGATCTTCCTGACCCAGGAATCAAATCCAGTTCTCCCGCATTGCAGGCAGATTCCTTAATGACTGATCTATGAGGAAAGATAAATACTTTATGGTATCCTAAGTAATAACATGAAGCAGAAAAATTTGACCCATTTAATCACAGGAAAAATCTTCTATAATAATAGCTACTATTCACTGATAACCTACTGTGTTTCAAGTAATATGTCTTATGCATTCTTTATCTAAATAATGCCTTCACAATTAAGGTGTCACAGAAAGTTCCAGATATTCTATGTTAATGATACTTTCAGCTGTTGAGGTGTCAGGTAGGAATCTGAAGGAGCCTGAGCAGAGTTCCCTGTTTGACTCATTGGGACATAAACATATCATCTTCTCTGTGTGCAGTAAAGTGAAAGTTAGAAAGCAATGGTATAATTCTCACAATGGTCGTATTAAATATTTATTGTAATCATCCTTGCTTTACATAAATTTGAGCTGAAATAAGTTTACTAATTCTATTTAAAGAAGTCAAATAACATTCTCTAGATCCCATGGCTAGAGAATCTTGTGCATTCTAAATATGTCTGATTCAATCTTGAGCTTTCAAGGACTGAATGCACTTTACACATACACATGTTAGAACCTCTCCATACACATCTCTCTACTTCCAACTCATCTGTGTACTCTCTTTCCTCTCTTCTGCCCCTTCTTGGGTGAAGATATTTATGCATTTTTTAATTCCACCTGCACTGTTTTACTTTCAAATCTTAATTTACATATGAAATATAGCAGAAAGAGTGTAGACTTTGGAATCAGAGAAACCTGGGTTGTAGCCCAAATTTTAAATGGGCTACAAAAATAGGCTACAGTAATATTTCATGTGGGTTAAATTAGTTAACTGCAAACTCGAATTCCAGTTTAGCTTGATGAATGTAAATGTATATGGGAAAGCCACCTAAATCAATGGAATATGTGGAATCTCTCATTAAGCTGGTTTATGGTGGGTGATCCAGTTTCAATAGTTTATGTCAGTGAAGGTGGCCCAGAGTAGAGTTAGCAGACAAAAGCCCCTGCTAATATCTTCAGTTGCTATCCAGTGTCCTTGATCATTTCAAGGACTGGTTGACCATCCGCTCTTTAACGACTGTGATCTACAAAAAAAAAAAAAATCTAAAAATGATGTTTTGATTTAGGTTTCATGAACAAGTAATGACTTTCCCTCATATATGTCCTCCCAGCAATTAGCTCCAGCCAGTGTACACTATGTATTATTCTATAATATGAAAGAACATGTTTCATAGTTACTGAATTTCTCTAGACATTCAGTTGAGAAGACAGTGTACTGTGATATCTGGGAAGGGTGTAGAAGTAAAAATATATATTATTAACATCTAGATGGAGCACAGAAGAGTTTCTGGTGGGTCAGCGTTTCTCTAAATTACGGCAAAGCAAAAGCAGTGTCTTGTTGGGTAAGCATGGTCTACAGCTAAATGTGCAACTAGCGGGATACAGTTGTGTCCATTTTGTCTCAGTCACAAGTCTCCTCAAGGGCAAAACTTTCTCCAGTGCTGGACTCCACCATAGTACAGTGAATTCTGTGCTAAATTCCTGCTGGTTGAGGTTTCTTCAGTGCTGGACTGCAGTAGGATATGGCTGCTTCCAGTCCCAGCTGTTGACAAAAGATAGTTTTTGCCAGCTCATAGTTCCAGAACCACTTGATTTTCTGCGCTGCCCCCCAACACCTCCTCTAATGGCTCCACAGAAGGTTGCCACAAGTGAGACTCCTCACCGGGCCCTCCCTTAGGTGACTGTTGTGCATCCTGAGGTGACCATCCTCAACACCATGGAGAAGCTATTTTCAGAAGCAATTTAGTGCCACTTTTCACCATATAGTGAGCCATAAACGTGTCCTCACCTTCCCCACCCCACGCCATCTGTGGTCAGGGGAGGAAGAAAGGCTCCTCAGATAGCAGTCACAGCTCTGCGGGCAATAGATGTGATAACATACATATACCTGGCTGCATGCACACACAGGATTCCTAGTACATTATCTCACACAGACTGAAATATGTATATTCAGTTCTCTTTCTTCTTGCCTTGTCACATGATGACTTAACAAGTTATGGAGTCTAGAGAACTAGAGATTGAGAGGCCAGTAAGAATCTTTATTCTTTCTTCATTCCTCATTCAATTTGGGTCCTTTCTTACTCCCTTCATATTTATAAATGTTCTTGAATAATTTCTACTTCTTTGTTCAGGAACTCATAATTTCTATCATGGTTAATTAATATTTTTCTCAGATTATTTTCTATCTTGATTTAATCCCCTTAAAGCCATTTTTCATTTAGCTACTAGGGTGATTTTTATTAAAATTCAGATATGATCATGGTGTCCCTTTGTTGGAAATAGTCCAATGTTAAAATACTTTGGGGATAATAATCAAGCTCATTACTGAGAAGTTAAGAATGTTTCTTTTCTAGGCTCAACTACTTTTCAGTCACTTATCATTTCATCTCCTAAACTCTGTGTGCTATTCATAAACAGTACTGTACTCTAAACAATATTTAAATTTAATCAGAGGTACAAACTACTATATATAAAATACATTGGCTATCAGTATGTATTGTATATTATAGTGAAATATAATAACCATTATTATTTTATTTAAAATCACCATTATTTTGTGATGATTTTAAATGGGGGATAGCCTATAAAAATGTTGAGTCACTATGTTGGACACCTGAAACATGTATTTGATTTGTAAATCAAATACACTTCTATAAAAAAAAAAGTTTACAAGAGAAAGTTAAACTTTAGTAATTCTGAACTGCTTGCATAATTCATATTATTTTACTTTTATTTATCACCTAGCATTATGAATGGTCAATGAATGATTGTTAGACAAGCAAGTATATGTATGAATAAAGCGGGTTAGAGAAGAATGAATGGAGGAACAAACGAACCAGCAGTTTCTTTTCATTCAGTTGTGTGAAGAACACTCACTCATACTTGATATTTGGAGATGACTAATTTCATACATTATTGCAGAGTAAAATATGCATCATAGATTTATTCAGTACAGTATGTGATGCTCATGTAAATATAATTTTACATAAGTTTGGTATAAAATATGCATATGTAAAAATTCAAAATCACTCATTAAGGTAGCAGTACAATGAGAATGCTTTAAATGCTTAAAAAAAGAAAAAAACAAAAGAAAAATTAACAGTTCAGTAAGAAAACAATTAACCAGCTAAGGACAGAGAGCTTGATAAATCTAGGAGGGGTAGAACTACTCCATATAGGTTGCTATATGGAGAAATGGAAATAAAATATGTAAAGACAGTTGATTTAATAATGTGGAAAGCTAGAGAACATTATAGAAAGCTGGAGAATGGACAGAAATATCACTCTCTTGCAGAGAATTTAAAATAGGTGATTTTTTTTAAGAAGTGAAGGAAACAAGAATAAAAATATACTGGAACCTCTTAATTATAAATCAGCAAGAAGGTCATTTTGGAGCTTCCCAGGTGGCTCACTGGTAAAAGAATTTGCCTGCCAATGCAGGCGCCACAGGAGCCGTGGATTTAATCTGTGGGTTGGGAAGATACACTGAAAAAGGAAATGACAACCAATTCCAGTATTCTTGCCTGAATAATCCCATGGATAGAGGAGCTTGGAGGGCTACAGTCCATGGGGTCACAAAGAGTTGGAAACAACTGAGTGATTGAGCATACATGCATGCAAGAAGGCATGTTAGTTAAGATGAATATGACTAGACTCTCAGGGCCAAGAATTCTCATTCAGGAATCTGGTAGGGTCAGACTCCTACCAGGTGCTGTAATTGGAATGTTTCTGTTCCCCCCAAATCCATGTTAATCCTAAACCCAATGGGATGGTATCAAGAGGTCGGGCCTTTGGAAGGTGATAGGTCATGAGAGTGGATCTCTTTTAAGAGTGAGGTTAGTGCCCTTATAAAGAGATCACAGAGAGCTCACTCATCTCTTCCTCACTTGTGAAGATATTGTGAAAATAGAGCAGTCTATGAACTAGGAATCACAGCAGTAAATCTGCCAGTGCCTTGATCTTGGACTTCCAGGCTCTGGAACTGTGAGAAATAAACTTCTGTTATTTACAGCCTATCCAGTCTGCTGTGTTTGTTATACCAACCTGAACAGACTAACATACCAGTTTAGACTTTTCTGAGGTTATTTGGATTTGTTATGAAGAAAATAAAAATCATGGAGTCAATGCTATTTAATATACTGAGCTTGCAGTTTGAGCCTCATCCCTGAAAGATGTCTTGTGAAATAATGTAGAACATCAAAAAGTTTTAAAAACGTATTTTGCCTATACTGGAATCATGCTAACTGATCTTCCTAGTAGGAACTACATCTTATGTTCCATCCTGTTAACATTTAGTCTTCACATGTGGAAGAGAAGACTGCTTTTGATGGATATGATTCCATTTTCTTGAAAGCTTTTTAGAGCAAAGAGAGAAAATAATTTCTAGAAAGAGAAGAAGTCATCTAGCAATACTCACAGAAGTTTTAGAAGTCCATTAACAGAATGTTTTCTCACCTAGCCCATTTGCTTAAAAGCTTCAACTAACATTACCACATAGAGATTTTCTGCCTTGATTCTGACCTGGTTTTCTCCCAGGGAGTGGAGCAAGGGAAGAGAGACAAGGGAGATTGGCTCTTTGAGATACCATTAAAGATTAGTTGCTTATTTTTCAGTCTGCTCAAATTTAGATACCCAGACCACCTATATAAATACCACAGATGATGTTTTTTAGAAGTGCAGTCTGCAGGCAACCAGTAAAGAATCCACCTGCAATGCTGAAGACTCGGGTTGGATCCCTGGGTGGGGAAGATCCCCTGGAGAAGGGAATGGCTACCCTCTCCAGGATTCTTGCCTGAGGAGCCTGGTGGGCTACAGTCCTTGGGGTCGCAAAAAGTTGGCACAACTCAGCAACTAACAGACTGCAGGCAATACTCAGACTTATTAAAACAGGTCTTGAAAGATGTCTTAAAATACTCTGAGACAATTTTTATGCTCAGCAAGCACTCTGACCACTACTCTAGGGTCTGTTCTACAAGTGTGTTGGGAAACTTAATGCCAAACTAAGGTGGAATACAGAAAAAAAAAAAAAAAAAGGAATAGCGTAGGATATAAAATAGAGCACAATAGTATGATTATTTTGTTCAATGAAATGTTAGCACAAGTGATATGTGTCACTTCCACTGGAGTTTTTCAAAGCCTAAGAATAGTTTATAATATTCTCTTTCTTCTGCCAAGGTGATCTTAGAAGCAAATGTTAAGACGAAGCTACTATCAGCTAAAATGCAAGAATAACCACAATAAGCTAAAAATTCTACCAACACTATATATTCCTAGTGTGAGAAATAAGCTTTTGCAGTGCTAATCCATGAGATTTTAAGCTTGTTACTACAGAATACCCTGGGATGTACTACGGCCAATTACCATTGCACTCACATAGGACTGAGATATGTTTTTAATACCAACAACCCATCTTTTCTTCTATTTCATATTAATTTAGCTTCAGGGGGAAATCTACTGCTTTCTGTTTGTTGCTCTTTGAGTCTTTTTCTTCCCTATGGGCTTCTCTTTCCCTCTTTTATTAGTTTGTTTTTATTCTTATCTTAACTTTTGTGACTTTAGTTCAGTTCAGTCGCTCAGTCGTGTCCGACTCTTTGCGACCCCATGAATCGCAGCACACCAGGCCTCCCTGTCCATCACCAACTCCCGGAGTCCACCCAAACCCATGTCCATTTAGTCGGTTATGCCATCCAACCATCTCATCCTCTGTCGTCCCCTTCTCCTCCTACCCCCAATCCCTCCCAGCAGCAGGATCTTTTCCAATGAGTCAACTCTTCGCATGAGGTGGCCAAAGTATTGAGTTTCAGCTTCAGCATCAGTCCTTCCAGTGAACACCCAGGACTGATCTCCTTTAGGATGGACTGGTTGGATCTCCTTGCAGTCCAAGGGACTCTCAAGAGTCTTCTACAACACCACAGTTCAAAAGCGTCAATTCTTCGGCACTCAACTATCTTCACAGTCCAACTCTCACATCCATACATGACCACTGGAAAAACCATAGCCTTGACTAGACGGACCTATGTTGACAAAGTAATGTCTCTGCTTCTTAATATGCTGTCTAGGTTGGTCATAACCTTACTTCCAAGGAGTAAGCGTCTTTTAATTTCATGGCTGCAATCACCATCTGCAGTGATTTTGGAGCCCAGAAAAATTAAGTCAGCCACTGTTTCCCCATCTATTTGCCATGACGTAATGGGACCGGATGCCATGATCTCAGTTTTCTGGATGTTGAGGTTTAAGCCAACTTTTTCACTCTCCTCTTTCACTTTCATCAAGACGCTCTTTAGTTGTTCTTCACTTTCTGCCATAAAGGTTGTGTCATCTGCATATCTGAGGTTATTGATATTTCTCCTGGCAATCTTGATTCCAGCTTGTGCTTCTTCCAGCCCAGTGTTTCTCATGATGTACTCTGCATATAAGTTAAATAAGAAGGGTGACAATATACAGCCTTGACATACTCCTTTTCCTATTTGGAACCATCTGTTGTTCCATGTCCAGTTCTAACTGTTGCTTCCTGACCTGCATACAGGTTTCTCAAGAGGCAGGTCAGGTGGTCTTGTATTCCCATCTCTTTCAGAATTTTCCACAGTTTTTCAAAACTTTTTCTCAAATGACTGGGTATGCAAATGACAAATAACTCTACAATGTGTGTGTCATTAGACTGCTTTAGTATTTTTACTATTGAATTGAATGTTTAAAATTGGCTTTTTGAATGGGATGAGTGTTATCTAAGTTAAGTTTGCTATTGAATCAAAGTCCATAGTGGGGATTTTGAAAAGTCCTCTTATGTGTCCTACATGTTAAACTGGCATCTTTGAAGTTGAATACATTTTTCATAGACTGTTGTTGTTGATATGTTTTTAAATGATTAGAAATGTATTTTATCTTGTGAACATCTACAAATTTCTTTTGCTTCCTCACATTTTCTGTTTAATATTAATTCCTCCTTTTAAAATTTAAGTTGTAGGACAGATTAATTGATGTACACAAGCTTTATCTTAAATTTTAATATTTGCTAATATATATCTGTAGCTGTGCATGTGTCTGTAAGGATCTTTGATCCAAGTGTGTGATCTTACACGGAAGTGTGTCATCTTACACCATTAAATATTCTAATGGTATTTGTGGTTCTCTCTGTCCTGAGAATGAAAAAATATATATATAACATCATTCAGAGTACATTGAGTTTATTAACTTTCTTGTAATAGATGCACCTGTTCATTTTTAAGGAACCACTGCTTTCCATTTCTCTCTCCCACCATATCATGTCATCCATAGTAATCTGTAATGAATGTGCAGTGGAGACAGCTACAGAATAAAGATGGAGGTGAAGTGATTCTAGCTATTTTAGAAAGAAACTCAGGGCTAAAAGTGTGAAAGTAGAGTAATAGTGAAGTGGTAACCTCCTCTGACACTTCTCAGAAGATATACAATTCATACATAGGGCCTATTGTATGTGAATACTTGTTATATTTACCTTAGAGATAAAGGGAAAGCAATCACACAAATGAAAAATTTTCTAGAGAACCTTTTCAATATAATTATGATTAATGCTTCATAGGAAATAAGACAAACTATAGTACAAATACTAAATATGTTTTGATTTAACATTAAAAACATTATTCAATAATACATTTTGTGTCCGATGATATGGACATGACTAAAATCTAGCAAGGATTTTAAAATGTTGGAAAAATGCTTGTTTCCTGTATGTATGGTCTTTTGTGGCCCTATTCAGTTATAATTACTGCCCACCTAAGAATAAACAACTGAAGTCACTGCCATTTTATCTGTCACTGGCCAAATATGTCCAGTGGGAAAAATCTCAGATTATAAATGTTTTGTGGTATAGAGTAGGTGGCCAGCTGATGATTCAAGCACTTCCTCTTTGCCTTCCAAGTTTGTGACATCAGATGAATAGATCTTTTTGTTTTTTTAATAAAGGATATTATTTTTAAAGTACCTGGTTATGAGTTAAAGTACCTGGTTAAAGTACCTGGTTCAATTCTGTAAAATCAATAGTCAAATGTAGAGAGGTAAGTGGGTTATATTGAGAAACAATTGTTTAAATTCCTTAAGAAGTTTAAAGTATACTTGAAATATAGTTGAAATAAGCTCAAGTGATTAGATGATAATCTACTGTCTTTCCCATCGTGGCCCAGTGTTTTACCAGAGAATTTGCTGAGGTCTAAGAAAGGTAGAAATTTCTCAGTGTTTCTTGTCATACTCCAAATTTCCTATAATTATTTGAATTTTATACACCTGTTGTTGTTCATTGATATTTAATTGAAAGTTGAAGTGTATTAATCAGGTAACATTATCTTATATTACCTGTGATCATAACCACCCACCATACTTTCACTGGAAGGATAAATGGTTGAGGTGGTATTAACAACCATCTATTTAGAAAAACATAATTAAAATCACAGGATATATAATTTTTTATAATTATATAAAAAGATAATTGAAATCACTCATTCAGTTAAAAGGTGCAGTGTGTAAGAAGTAGGTCTTGTTCAGAGTTTTCCAGAGAAATATAACCAATAGAATAAAACCACTGAGGCATAATTGACTCTTACTTGGGGGAGAGTCAACTGACTTTTCTAGTGTGGCCTTTACCTGATTGGATGAAGCCCATTCACATTAAAGAGAGCAATCTGTTTTACTCAGTCTACCTAATTAAACATTAATCACATCCCAAAACACAATCACAGAAACACCAAAATGATATTTGACCAAATATTTGGACAACCCATGGTCTAGTGAAGTTTCTACATTAAGTTAACTATCATCCAGTGTAATCACTTTTTTTAATCAATAATTCCTATTTGTTATTTGGAAAATATGCTTGATTCTCTCTTTTATCTGTAAGTCAAGTTATGTGCCAAATACCACTTGCTTTCCATTCCTTAAAAGTGGTAATGCAGAATTAAAGTGCTGGTTTCATAATACACATTGAGTTCCTTGTAAGAAATAAACAAATGATCGACATGTTAACATTACCAATATGTTATAATATTTTAATATATTCAGTGGAGACCATATCATCCACTATATGACATAAATAATGAACACTATCTAAGGAAAAGAAGAAAAATAATCTGTAAAATCTTTTGAATAATTCATGAATAGATGTGTACATACCTTGTGTTCTATAAGCTAAAGTAGGTACAATATTATGGAATATGATAAAGGGTGAAAACTGATACAACCTAGTTAGATTTTATTTCAAAGTGTGTACAGTAAGGGTAGTTCTGAAGTATTTTTCAGTATATTTTATCAATTGATATCAGATTAAAAACTGTTAAATTTACTCTCTAATCCAGGAACTTTGACTGAAACCATGTTCAAATAAATTTGATTTGAGGATGTTCATTTGTAAAATTTTTAGGAGAAAATACATGATCTCTAACAAAACATCTTGTTTTATGATTCTGTATTCTATATGATAGGTAGCAAATCTGTAGCCTGTGTATTTAAAAAATTAGAAATGCATCATTTACAAAACATAAAGTTTTACATAAAAATTAAATGTAATTTTCTCAAAGAAATAAAATCTAACAACTTCTCCCTAAATTTGCATATGGTATCTGTTTATATTATGGGTACAATCTTTCCATTTTCTTTCTCATTCACTATTTGAACAAATTTTTATTGAGTATGATGCACTCATCATTCCTACATTGTCCAATTCTTTGCCTTCTCCATCTTTGGTAGACAATTTTATTTGCAATTCACGTTCTAAAACAAACAAGCAAACAAAAAACTGATTTTTGTTTTGTCTAACTAAATTGATGAATTAGTCTACAAAGTCATATGTAGTAGTAAAAGATTATTCAGTACTGGGATGTTACCAAGTAGTAAAATTTCCTTCAAGAAATGTGACTGGTTCCTTTGTCCTTCTTTCAGTCGCTATCCAGATTGACACCATATGACTCAGTTTTACTTGGAGGGAATAGAAGGAAAAAGTCTCAATTTGCTCATAGTGAATATGAGTACTGATGCTACTGTTTACTGAATAAATTAGTTACCATTATCTTTTGTGTTAGTGTCACCAGAATAAAGAGGAACAGGTTAATAAAATAGTATTTTACACCAAGGAACTTCTTACCAAATACATCAATACAAGGAAAGATATTCACAAATGAGTCTGAATACTTGGTTTATCTTTAGAGGAATGACATAAATTTGATGCCATCAGTTATGAGTACATAAAACTGTGAAAATATATTACTTTTAAAAAATGTAATCATTTAGACAGCACTTGTCTTGCTACTATACCTCTTACCAAGAGGTGGCAGTACCATAGTTTCAACATTCATCAGTTGATGGGAAATACTTAATACTGACTCAGGGCATCTTTTTTTTTCTTCTGAAATTAGTAATACAAGTCAGTATTTAAGTTCATTCTCATAGAAATAAACTGTGTGATCATTACAGCACGTTTTTTGTAGACCATTATTAATCTTCTTTTTAGATACTGTCTAGAACTTTCTTTTTATTACAGGCAATGTTCTCTAATGATTGCCAGCACATACAAACCTGGCTGCCTTACCACCATATTCAGTTCTTAGTGTGCTTAAGAAACAGTAAGTATGAAGGTAACTTGAGTAAAAATACAATTTATTGTATTTACTGATACATGGGGGTGGCCCAAAATATATGTTACAGTGTTTATGTGAAACAAAGGAGTTTTGAATTAAATGATATAAAACCTTGCTTCTCACAGTGTGGTCCACATTAGTCCCCTAAGAGCTCATTATAAATGTAGAATTTCAGTACCCACTCATTCTTAATCTGAATGTGCATTTTATCAGGATCCCCAAATGATTTGAATCCTAGTAAATGATGAGAAGTACTCATTTGAATTAATGTTTACAAAAATCACTGATAATCATAACTGACCTTAGAACAGTGCTTTATAAGTCTTGTTCCACCAAATCCTCTAAGTGTGAAGTAGTACTTCTCTGGTGACCATGAGAAGTGTCCAAGAGTAGGACAGTTAGACTTACATCTGTTTATTATTATCATAATCAGAATGCTTAACATGAAATCTGCTGTCTTTACAAATGTTTAGTCCACAATACAGTGTTGTGGACTACTGGTATAATGTTGTAAAATAGATGAAATTTTTTTCATCTCTAGAATTTAATCATCTGAAACTTTCTGCATATTGATTAGTAACTTCTTGTTTCTTCCTTTCTCCAACCCCCAGCAATCACTATAACATTGTTTGATTCTTTAATTTGACTATTTGAGATACCTCATATATGTGGAATCATGCAGTTTTTGTCTTACTGTGTGTAGTTTATTTCACTGACAATAGTATCTTCAAATTTCATACACGTTATGTGTCACAGAAGGTCATTTGTTTCTAAACCCAAGTAATATTTCATTGTGTGTGTGTGTGTGTGTGTGTGTGTGAATATTTATATTATATTTTCATTATCCATTCATCTACTGGTGGGCATTGAAGTTTCTTTCTTACCTTGAAAATTGTTAACAGGACTGCACTGAACATGAGAGTGCTAATATCTCTTTGAGAACCTGATTTAAATTACCCAGATGTGTAATTACTGGATTACATAGTAGTAATTCAACAGACTGGTTCCAAATAGGAAAAAGGAATATGACAAGGCTGTATATTGTCACCCTGCTTATTAACTTATATGGAGAGTACATCATGAGAAACGCTGGGCTGGAAGAAGCACAAGCTGGAATCAAGATTGCTGGGAGAAATATCAATAACCTCAGATATGCAGATGACACCACCCTCTTGGCAGAAAGTCAAGAGGAACTAAAAAGCCTCTTGATGAAAGTGAAAGAGGAGAGTGAAAAAGTTGGCTTAAAGCTCAACATTCAGGAAACTAAGATCATGGCATCTGGTCCCATCACTTCATGGGAAATAGATGGGGAAACAGTGAAAGCAATGTCAGACTTTACTTTTTTGGGCTCCAGAATTACTGCAGATGGTGTTTGCAGCCATGAAATTAACAGATGATTACTCCTTGGAAGGAAAGTTATGACCAACCTAGATAGCATATTAAAAAGCAGAGACATTACTTTGTCAACATAGGTCCGTCTAGTCAAGGCTATGGTTTTTCTGGTGGTCATGTATGGATGTGAGAGTTGGACTGTGAAGAAAGCTGAGCACTGAAAAATTGATGCTTTTGAACTGTGGTGTTGGAGAAGACTCTTGAGAGTCCCTTGGACTGCAAGGAGATCCAACCAGTCCATCCTAAAGGAGATCAGTCCTGGGTGTTCACTGGAAGGACTGATGCTGAAGCTGAAACTCAATACTTTGGCCACCTCATGCGAAGAGTTGACTCATTGGAAAAGACCCTGATGCTGGGAGGGATTGGGGCAGGAGGAGAAGGGGACGACAGAGGATGAGATGGCTGGATGGCATCACCGACTCGATGGACATGAGTTTGAGTAAACTCTGGGAGTTTGTGACGGACAGGGAGGCCTGGCATGCTGCGATTCATGGGGTCACAGAGAGTCAGACACGAATGAGTGACTGAACTGAACTAAATTCTATTTTTAACTTTTTCATAATATTTTTAATGTTTTCTGTAGAAGCTCTATCATGTTGAATTCACACCAATGCACACCAATGTGTGCATGTGGTAGTTTTCCCAACATATTTGTTGAAGAGTAACTTTGATCCATTAAATTGTAATGTCTTTGTTGATACTTTTCATTAAGTTGAGGAAATTTTTCTCTATTGCTGTTTTACTGAAAGTTTTCATCACTAATGAGTATTGGATTTTGTCAAACGCTGATCTTTATCTTCTGATATTATCATATGATTTTTCTTTCCAGTGGGTTGATATGATGCATTATATACCTTGGATAAATCCAACAATGTCTTATTGTATAATTATTTTTATACACTGCTGGCTTTGTTTTCTTCTAGTTTTACAGTTTCAGGTCTACATTTAAGACTTTAATCAGTTTTAAATTTTTTGGGGTGTTTCTGTTTGTCATTAGAGAATGGGCCAGTTCCAATGTTTCATGTATCTATTCTTATGCTGGTACAGTACCATTTTGATTACTATAGCTTTGTATTACATTTTGAGACCAGATAGCGTGATGTCTGCAGCATTGAATCTATAGATTTCTTTGGGCAGTATTGATATTTTAGCAATACTGTCTTCCAGGCTGTGAATGTAAATATGTTTCCATTTTTGTGTGTCTTGACTAATTTATTTTATCAATATTTTATAACTTTTGGTATGAAAGTTGTTTTCTTTGTTAGTTAAGTTTATTTCTCATCTGATTTTGGGCAATTGAGTTGTCTATTATGTGGTAAAATGCAAAATCATCACCAACAGTGAACATTATTTAAATTTCTTGAGAATTCTTAGGAAAAATCACTGCATTCAAAACATCTCTAAAGTATTTTAAAGCAGCCACTGTTTAATTTATTTTTTGAAATAGATCACATTTTTGGTCTGATCACTGCTGCCTTAATGATGGGAGCTGCATTGTAAATATATGTCTTTATACTTTATACATTGAAGTAATAATTGGCTCTGTATCAAAGTTAAAAGAGAAGGGCTTTTGCCAAAGCAAAGAAAACACCTTTATGTTCATATCTTTCACATCACTTATTATTAAGAAAAACTATCCTTGACTATGGTGGAAGCCAGAATTACATGTGACAGGGATCACAGTAATCACACAGTAATCACACCTCTATTTCTCCTCCACTTTTCCTCTTAGTCTGGTGGTGGTGGTGGTGGTTTTGTTCCTATCTTGCATATAATATGACATCTATGAGTGTTAGGTCTTGTGTCTGACTCTTGTGACTCCATGGACTATAGTACATCAGACTTCTTTGTGCATGGGATGTTCCAGGCAAGAATACTGGAGTGGGTTGCCATTTCCTTCTCCAGGGGATCTTCCTAACCCAGAGATAGCACTCACATCTCCTGCATTGGCAAGCAAATTCTGTACCAGTGAGCCATCAGAGAAGCACTCCTCTTAGTGTAGTATCTGTTAATCTAATTAAAGTGGTAACATGATAAAATGGTACCGTATGTTTCTCTTTAAGCTCTCCACTGTGAGAGCTTGAGCGTATTATATGAAGCAGATGATTAGTATATATACTTCCTTTGCTCTTGTTACAACTTCAACTTCGTCTGTTTGTATCAATTAACATTCATGACATATATAATTTTGTACTGATGGTAAAGGGATTTTAAGTTATGAAATATAATGTATGGGGGGAGAATAGGCAAGAAGGTTGCATATAATATGACATCTATAAGTGTTAGGTCTTACAATTTAATTTACTTTCCTAATTAGTAGATGGAGAAGTTTTGGAATTTTCTAAAATAGATGAGAGGAGGACTTTGGGATATAAAACTTTGATTCAGGCATTACTAATTCATAGTTTATATTTTAAAAAGAAAATCCTTCTCTCTTGCGAAAACAGTCCGGCAATTACTACTTCACATGATGAGAATATCCAGGAGTAAGATGTCTGTTTTTAGGTGAATGTCACAACTTCATTGGAAAAGAGCATGGAAACCCACTCTTGTATTCTTGCCTGGAGAATCTCATGGACAGAGGAGCCTGGCAAGCTACAGTCCATGGGGTCACAAAGAGTTGGACATGACCAGAGTGACTTAGCAGGCAGCCAGGAAGCATCTTCATATTGTGGAAGATGACTTTGGTGTTCATCAGCAGTTTGGCAGGCACTGTGCAAAGCTAGTGGAGGTGATGGAATTCCAGTTGAGCTATTTCAAATCCTAAAAGATAATGCTGTGAAAGTGCTGCACTCAACATATCAGCAAATTTGGAAAACACAGCGGTAGCCACAGGACTGGAAAAGGTCAGTTTTCACTCCAATCCCTAAGAATGGAAATGCCAAAGAATGCTCAAACTTCCGCACAATTGCACTCATGTCATATGCTAGCAAAGTAATGTTCAAAATCCTCCAAGCCAGGCTTCAACAGTACGTGAACCGTGAGCTTCCAGATGTTCAAGCTGGTTTAGAAAATGCAGAGGAAACAGAGATCAAATTTGCCAACATCCATTGGATCATTGAAAAACCAAGAGAGCTCCAGAAAAACATCTTTCTGCTTTATTGGCTATGCCAAAGCCTTTGACTGTGTGGATCACAATAAACTGTGAAAAATTCTGAAGGAGATGAGAATACCAGACCACCTAACCTGGCTCTGGAGAAATCTGTATGCAGGACTACTGCTGCTGCTGCTGCTGCTAAGTTGCTTCAGTTGTGTCCAACTCTCTGCAACCCCATAGACGGCAGCCCTCCAGGCTCCCTTGTCCCTGTGTTTCTCCAGACAAGAACACTGGAGTGGGTTGCCATTTCCTTCTCCAGTGTGTGAAAGTGAAAGGTGTAAATGATGTCGCTCAGTCGTGTCCGACTCTTAGCGACCCCGCGGACTGCAGCCTACCAGGCTCCTCCATCCATGGGATTTTCCAGGCAAGAGTACCAGAGTGGGTAGCCATTGCCTTCCCCATGTATGCAGGTCAGGAAGCCACAGTTAGAACTGGACATAGAACAACAGACTGCTGCCAAATAGGAAAAGGAGTACATCAAGACTATATTGTCACCCTGCTTATTTAACTTATATGCAGAGTACATCATGAGAAACACTGGACTGCATGAAGCACAAGCTGGAATCAAGATTGCTGGGAGAAATATCAATAACCTCAGATATGCAGATGATACCACCCTTATGGCAGAAAGTGAAGAAGAACTAAAGAGCCTCTTCATGAACAAGAAAGAGGAGAGTGAAAAAGTCAGCTTAAAACTCAACATTCAGAAAACAAAGATCATGGCATCCGGTCCCATCACTTCATGGCAAATAGATGGGGAAACAGTGGCTGATTTTATTTTCTTGGGTTCTAAGATCACTGCAGATGGTGACTGCGGCCATGAAATAAAAAGATGCTTGCTTCTTGGAAGGAATGTTATGACCAACCTAGACAGCATATTAAAAAGCAGAGACATTACTTTGCCAACAAAGGTTCATCTAGTCAAGGCTATGGTTTTTCTAGTAGTCATGTATGGATGTGAGAGAGTTGGTCTATAAAGAAAGATGAGCACCAAAGAATCGATGCTTTTGAACTGTGGTGTTAGAGAAGACTCTTGAGAGTCCCTTGAACTGCAAAGGAGATCCAACCAGTCCATCCTAAAGGAAATCAGTCCTGAATGTTCTTTGGAAGGACTGATGTTGAAGCTGAACTGCCAATCCTTTGGCCACTTGATGCGAAGACTGACTCATTTGAAAAGACCCTGATGCTGGGAAAGATTGAAGGCAGGAGGAAAAGGGGTCGGCAGAGGATGAAATGGTTCAATGGCATCACCAACTCAATGGACATGAGTTTGAGTAAACTCTGGGAGTTGGTGATGGATAGTGAGGCCTGGCATGCTGTAGTCCATGGGGTCGCAAAGAGTCGGACATGACTGCAAGACTGAACTGAACTGAACTGCGCATGTGCAGAAAATGAGCAGTGACCTTGTAGAGCAACTTCTGTTAATGGACAGTTTTCTTTGGACAGATAAGGCATCCTTTTGGGAACTCCTTAATTATAAGTAGTATGGAGGACAGAGGCTAGTGGTAAAGAACCCGCCTACCAATGCAGGAGATGTAAGGGATGTGGGTTCGATCCCTGGGTCAAGAAGATTCCCTGGAGAAGGAAATGGCAACCCACTCCAGTGTTATTGCCTGGAAAGTTCTGTGGACAGAGGAGCCTGGCTGGCTACAGTTCATGGGGTTCACAAAGAGTTGGAGATGACTGAGCACATTACAATTTTGATCTTCCCTGGTGGCTCAGACAGTAAAGCATCTGCCTACAATGCCAAAGACCCGGGTTTGATCCCTGGGTTGGGAAAATCTAGGGGAGAGCAACCCACTGTAGTAGTCTTACTGGAAAATCCCATGGATGGAGGAGCCTAGTAGGCTACAGTCCAGAGGGCCACAAAGAGTTGTACACAACTGAGTGACTTTACTTTAATAATAATAGATAGTGGGAAAGGGGTAAACATTAAATGAACTAGTTTCTATCAGGATGGTAGAAATTCTTTTAATATAATTTAATTTTAGAATAATATAAATCAAAAATTTCTGCCAACAGCATACAAGGATTCCAATTTCTCCACATCCTCACTAATGCTTGTTATTTTTTGTTTGTTTCTAGGATAATACTCATCCTATTACAATGTGAGATTGTAGTTTTGATTTGCGTTTTCCTGATGATTAGTGAAGTTCCCTTTACCTTTTACCTGCTGGCCATTTATATGTCTTTAGAGAAATGTCTGTTCAAGACTTTTACCTTTTTCTTACTTGGGTTATTTGGGTTTGTTTTTCTATTGAGTTCTAGAAGTTCATTATATTTTGGAAATTAAGCCCTTATCAGATACATGGTTTGTAAATATCTTCTTTCAGTCCACAGATTGCCTTTTCAATGGGTATAAAATTACAAGTATGAAAGAGCCCATTAGGTACTAGAGAAGGAAGGCAGACAGAGAAACTCCTATATCTTCTCTCTCAAAACAAAATGATGTGTCACAATTCTCCAAAAGTTTGCAAGAAACTTATATTTAAATGTAGGATCTATCATCTGACATGCCATGAGGCAATGTAGACCAGGATTTCATTGTCATTTTATATAACCTTAATTATAGCTATTAAAATCAGCAGGGGATGGCCCTCCCAACTCCTGCATCTCTCATGGAAAACACATGTGAAAGCTTCCAGATACCCTCCCACACCCGTTCCCATAGTTATCACTCAGCAGTACCATGCTATGGGTGAATGTATAATTGATGTCTGAAATGGGTTGGAATCTTGTGGCTACTCAGAATGGAAATTAATACTGCTTGTTACAATGAGGCAGACCTGAGGCTCACTGCCAGATTAGCAAGAACTAATCCTTGAAAAGTGTTGAAAACAATCAGGACACCATTTGGTCACCTGTCTTTGAAAGTATTATCTGGCATAGAGCATGCAGTATTATCCCAAATTCTTCCACATTAACACAAAATAAAGCAGATCATTTATTACCAGGTAGAGCATAACATTTTGGACAGCATATTCACTATCAGTTCCCATGAAATTTCTTCAGATCCCATTAATCAACATACAGAAAGCCTATACTCTTCCTTTTTCAGAAGTAGATCTATGTCGATTTGCTATCCTTATTGCTAAAATTGTCAAGAACTGTGAGATTTCTGTGACTATGCTCTGCTTAAAAGCTGGCAAGTAATTTGCCACAATTTTAGAGATGCTGACGGAATGCAGGAGACATGAGTCATAGACATAAAATGTTATGGCTAATGGCAGTGCATGGACATCAGAATGTTTCCTCAGTCCACTTTGCCACCAAGGCCAATGGGAACTATCCAGCTGGATCCAAATAGGTGCCTGAAAATGCAATGAGTTGTCTTTTATGGAAAGACATTCCAACCTCAGGAAACAGAAATTTTTTATGAAGGGACTTAAGCATGCCTGCTCCAAAGGAAGGCACTTTATCTATCTTCTTTGGCTGATTGTTAAACGGATACCTTTGAAAACATAGTCTAGAACAAAGGCAGCCAGTGTCTTTGCAAAATGTCAGGAAATCTCAGGTATCCATAAAGAATCATCTCTCAGTGTTGGTTTCCCAGGGTAAAGAATCTGGCTGCCAATGGAGGAAAATTAGGAGATGTGAATTCGATCCCTGGGTTAGGGTTTGGAAGATGCCCTGGAGGAGGAAATGGCAACCCACTGCAGTGTTTTTGCAACTGAACAGGCACATTGTCTTCCTCAGCTTTACTTACTTTTCTTCTCTCTCTCTCTCTCCCTCTCTGTACTCCTTCTTTCCTCTCCCTTTCTTTTTCTCTCCCTTCCTTTCTTCCTTTTCCTTTCATCTTTCTTCTGTACTTGACTTTAATGGAGTTCACAGAGTTAAGACTAAAATAGAATTAAATATTTTCAGGTACAGTGATACATAAAGATTAAATAGTGCCGATGTCTTTGGATGTACAGTTAGTTTGATTTTCTCCTTTAGATTTTATTTACATTTGTCATATGTATGTTTCTATGTGAGTGTGTGTATGTTGGGGGGAAGCATTTAAAATGTTACAAGTTAGACTCTATTAAATTTGCCTTATGTAAGTGTATATATTTAGCTTCACAGATCATTTCTGTGGAAATTGTATTTGATAGGCCTAAGATGGTACCCAGAGTTTATATTTTTAAGATAGAGAAAACTAAAATCTTAAGCAATTTGAGGAAAATGGACATAGAAAACAATTTTTAAAAGAGAAAGAAATGGACATGTTTCACTAAATGTGTTGTTTACAATGACAAAGTAACCTTAAATAGTCAAAACTTTCTTCCTTGTGTATTAATGAAGTAAACACATTTCTGCTTTATTCATAATTAATGTTTTCTTTAAATTTATAAATAATAAAGTTAATTACAGTTTTTATTATAGCATGTGAATGCAATTTTATATAGCAACTTTATGGAAATTAATTTAGTGCCACAAAAGAAACACATGTGTAACACATAACAAATGAGAAAGCAAGTAAAACAAAACAAATAGGCAATGCAAAATTTCATTTATTTCATAACATCTTACATAAGACTAAGAGAAAAAATTAAACCCTGAAAACCCTAAATTTAAGAATATTGTATTAAAAAAGAAAACTAAATACTTGAGAAATACAGTTATTTAAATATTCATCTATATAGGATCAATGTGAAGCACCTATATAGGATCAATATATATCAATTCATCTATATTTGAGATTCTATAACATGGTGACACATATATGTAATCACTACTTCATGAAACTTAAAATATTGATTGGAAAACACAAACTATACCTGAGGAAAAAAATTCTGATAAAATATTAAGGAAAATAGATGATTTATTTAGAGATTAATGGGCTGGCTGATTTAGATTAAAGTGAGAGTTAAGGTGAACCTTCAAAATGATAATGAGTTATGAATTAATCAATGCAAGGAATATGAGTAAATAGGTTCATAATATATAAAAACATAATATTCACACCTGTGTTTGTATGTACCAAGGCAATAATATATTACCACATTGTGATCACAAAAACATAACTTATATTATCTCTCATTTATATATAACCCTTTGATGTGAAATATTATGGACTCTTCCTTTGATATTGGCTATCTTAATTTATGCTTACAGCATTACCAAGATAATTTGAGCTACAAAATTTGCTTACTCACTTAAGTCTTGGTGATATTAAGGCAGATTTTTTGTTTGTTTGTTTTAGTATGTGTTGCATGAATCACAGGAGTAAATTGTTGAATTTATTTTAATAAAATATAAAAGGTTAATTATAAAATAAAAAGTTATTTTTGTTGAAGTGTTTCAGTTTTACTGGGAAAGAAAATAAATAAAGCTTAAACAATATAAAATGTATAGGTAACTATTTGTAAAGCTAATCAGAACTTCAGATTGAAAAATTGTTAGGAATCAAATAATTCATCACTGACATTTCTGTTATACACAAATATAAAACTGTACTGGTCAGATCTTCATTAAAATTTCAAGGGAGCCTATTTAGGCTCTAAGAAGAAAATATCTACCATCAAATCCTCAAATTTTTTAAAATTTCTTTTTATGTTTCCTTTCAACTCCAGTCCTGACTTTTAAAATTTTAAACAGATATTGCATTTCACTTGTATTGAATGACACATGGTAAGGGATAAAAACTGACAACTGCATTGTTACCATCAATAGTTCTTTTAATACAGGTGATTAGATAGAGGAAAATGTCTCTTTCTAGTAAAATGTTGTAGAGAGACTAAACTTAAACTGTGTTTTAACCAGAAAGAAAGAAGAGTTATTTCTTTATTGGAACAACCATCTTTTATGGAATAAAATTTAATAAAACTGATTTCTCTCAAAATGTTCATAGTATATAAGCAGTTTTATGAAATAAGATATATGTTCATATGTATTTTTAAACCAGAAGTAAAATTGAAAAAGTAATGTTATTTTATACCCAAATATATTATTTCATTGCAAGTACTTTAGACAAACCAAACATAATTTAATATTTTTAATAATTCTTATTTCTTTAATCAAATAGGAGAGAGTCTCAAAGCAGAAATCTGCCTGCCATCTGTGATATAGATCGAGTGTAGTTAAAAAAAAACAAAACAAAACTGGCCCTATGCACTTATCTTCAGTTTGATTAACTAGACTATCAAGGCTATTGTTTTAATTTTTATTTCCTTATCAGTTCATAGTGAAGTGATTTCTAGCACTTCATTTTATCTTTAGATGCAGAGAAGCTGTTTCAGCTTATAAGGACTTTTTTGCTAGGATATTCCCTCTTTTGCAAAAAGTATTACACAAAGCAGGCTGCACTCAATTATTAGGCCTTTTAACATGGTGTCAAAGATAAGGCTGATTCTGATAAAAATAGAATTGGGTTAAAAATATTTTAGCTCAGAAAACAATGATTTATGGTGAAGTATTTTAGGTGAACTATTTTCAGGAAATTGGTACAATAATAAAGAAGGATGAGCACAAGAGGAATACATACATAAACAAGGATATAATACAGTAAACTAGGTATTGGCCATATCAGAAAGCCAATACCTTTGAAGGTTGTGTATGCAGAGTTAGTTTAAAATCTTAATCTATTTTAACTTTGTACAAAAATGCTGTCAATATATAAACCTGTGTATACACACACAGATATACACAGCTGATCCTTTATTACAGTATTCTTACAATATTAGAATTTATTTTAGTTTAGAACAATACCTTGATGTGCTATAGAGGTTAAATAAAGAAGGACATAGAGAAGACTCTTGAAAGTCCCTTGGACTGCAAGGAGATCAAACCAGTCAATCCTAATGGAAATCACCCTGAATATTCATTGGAAAGACTGACGCTGAAGCCGAAGCTCCATTACTTTGGCTGCCTGATCTGAAGAGCCAGCTCACTGGAAAAGACTCTAATGCTGGGAAAAACTGAAGGCAAAAGGAGAAGGGGGCAGCAGAGGATGAGATGGTTAGGTAGCATCAGCAACTTAATGAACCTGAATTTGAGCAAGTTCTGGGAGATAGTGAAGAAAAGAGGAGCCTATCATGCCATGAAATCCCAAAGAGCTGGACATGACTTAGCGACTGAACAACAACAAAGTCTTTGCATATTATAATGGTAAAATGTGTATTATTTCCACTGGGGAGGACTTTGTTGCTGTGGAGAGAGGAGAAAGAGATAATAAATCCATGAAAGATTGATGCATAATATATGGTGTAATGGCTTGTGAAAATGTCAGGTAATGGAGGAATGGGTTCTTTAGGTGACTTTCAGGCATACACATGATCTTTTTTTTTTTCCCCACACACATGCAATCCTAATACATCTCTAAACTGTTTGAAATATTGCAATATAAACCGTCATTTGAAAGCTGTATTTTATGTCACATGCATGGCTCCTCTCATGATGTTATTTTGTGATTGCTTTAAGTTAGACAGAGGGATTCAGTACCTGTTAGACTTTGTTACAGTCTAGAGGCAGCATGTGCGAAATTGTATAATAATCTGTAAACTGAACTAACACAAGAAAGAGTTCGCGCTAAATATTTGTCATGAGAGCATAAACTGCCAAATCCTGGAAATTCACAGAAATCTGGGGAAGACAGCAATATTCCCTAAATTTTTCAGTGGAGTTTTAGCTACTCATTTACCACACTTTAAAAAAGTGCATCATGTTTTTGTTGATAAAATTTTAATGAGGTTCTGTTTTTCATCATTTGGTTAACTTAGCTTTCATTTGAAGCACAACTTTCATCTTTTTGTTTTTTCACTGTTTTGCTTCCTTTCAAAGCCTTAGTCTGTTCCTCAGCACTTGGGTTTACTATTTATTCTTGCTCTTTTTCTTCTTTTTAATGCATCCTGAGACATCTCTAAGTGTATTTGACTGCTATAAAATCAGGATCTTATTCTCAGTGACTAATTTTCAGTTCCAGGTCAAATTATTTTTCTCATAGTTCTCCAGTCTGAACAATTGCTGTCTAATAGATTTTGGTGACCTATTCCTAGAGAGTCTAAATTGAAATATGATCCCAATGGTCTAGCTACCTAGCTTCCAGAACAAGGTGCTGGAAGGTAAAGTAACTTATCCCTCTACCAGTGTGCATGCACGCACGTACACATGCACACACATACACATGCACACACATAGTACCAGCACACACATACACACACTACCAGCACACATGCACACGCGCACGCACACACACACACACACACACACACACACACTATACCAGCAGATTAAAGTGGTTCAGGGCCTGCAAATAAACTATCAAAAGATAGATTTATAGGAGAAAAGGCAAAGCTTATTTATATTCTTGGGAGCATATAAAGAAGTGGCTTTCAGAAGAGCTGGATCTGAGGGTTTATATATCCTCATAAGAAAAAAGGGAGTTAGGACCTCCAGAAGGAAATGCTAGGAAACTAATGAGAAACAAGTCTTGGAAATAAGTGGAAGTAAGGCTAGTTTTGATAAGTATTTTTTTCTTAATATAAATTCTCATCCAGGTATGAATGGTCTCTCTTGGCTGTAAACCACCAGGAAAGGGAAATTGTGCTGGCTTTGTTTGGGTGGCTTTGGGCTTCCCTGGTGGCTCAGACAATAAAGAATCTGCCTGCAATGCAGGAGACCCAGCTTCGATCACCAACTTGGAAGATCACCTGGAGAGGGGACAACAACCCACTCCAGTGTTCTTGCCTGGAAAATTCCTTGGACAGAGGAGCCTGGTGGGCTATCATGGAGTCTCAAAGAGTCAGAAAAGACTGAGCAATTAACACTTTCACTTTTGCGTAAGTCAGCAAAAGAAATTTAGATGAGGCTTTGTATGTGAGTGTGTTCTGTTTTGGTTTTGTGTCATTTTTGTAGCTTCTGTTTGTTCTGATCTTTTCACCTTAAAAAGTGAACTTCATACCATATCAGTGAGTTGAAATCAGTCCTATCACAGGTAGAGTCTCATACTTATTGAGAAAATGATCCGTATTGGATACTGGCAAACACACATTTGAATTACTAGTTTGGTTACTTCTTACTAATCTCATTAACTTGATTTATAAACTCATTAGAGCATAACAGCAAAGAACAATCAATTTCAGCTCTTAACAGCATGGGGATTGAGCCTTGGCTGTGACACTCATATGATCTGTGAACTTGGGAATGTTTCCTCATTTTCCTGAGTTGAAGATACTTATTAAGGAAAAAAAAATCAGATGTATGTTAAGGAGTGAAATAATAAGGATTAAACTGGACTATTAAATAAATTAATATTTTAAACCTCAAGTTAAAAATAATGAATTTGAATAAAATGATATGTGCAAAGTATTTTTCAAAGGCACTTAACATTTTTGCCTGTGTATTTTTCTTAATCAAGAAAGCATGATATGATTTTATACATTTATTATAAGTTTGTCATCATGAAAAGTTTGCATGGGAAATTTTTGCTTTCAAGAAAGGTTTGTGAACTATAGGGAAGTGATTGAAGGCAGGAGGAGAACCGCACAACAGAGGATGAAATGGTTGGATGACATCACCGAATCGATAGACATGAGCTTGAGCAAGCTCTGGGAGTTGGTGATGGACAAGGAAGCGTGGTGTGCTGCAGTCCATGGGGTCGCAAAGAGTCAGACACAACTGAGCAACTGAACTGAACTGAACTGAATAGGGAAATGAGCATAATGAGTGAAAATTATTTTTAAAATGCAATAATAGAAAATCTCTGGAAATTAACTTGACCTAAGAATATATGCGATTCATGGGGTCGCAAAGAGTTGGACACGACTGAGTGACTGAACTGAACTGAACTGAAAAACATACATTAAAAAAAAAAACCACTTTATTTTTAAAACATTTACTAAAACTCAGCTAAAAGAGTGCCATTTGAAACTCAATATGCTCTTTCTTCCCTCTCCCACCCAGCAGGATGTAAACTTCACTCCAGGTCGGTGCAGCCAAGAACAGAGCCCTTTCTCCACCCAGCTTACAGTTGAAGGCAAGATACCTCCATGTGAAGGGCAGTCTGCTAACATTTCTCATTTTACCCAGTTCAACACTGGAGATAATTGTATGGTGAGGGTGGTCAGAAGCTTGTAGGATGCCCTCTACTAGACAGTTCCTACTTGTCGAGCTAAGTCTTTACCCAGGTTTGGTAGGATAAGGATATCGGGGACCTCACAGTCATCATACCACCTTGCTCATAGGGCAGAGGTTCCAATTCAGGGGAGGGAAACCAAGAAGAGAAGAGCCTACCACCTTGTCTCACTTTTACAGAAGCGTTACTTTTGAAAGAAGTAGGCCTCCATCTCCACTCCCAGATCCAGAACAGTAAATCAGATATTCCGTACAGGAGCAAAGGCAGGCCATAGAACAGAGAACTCTAAAACAGTAATTACCAGTCTAGTGGCACATAGTGTGGGACTGAAGAGAGCAGTTTTTTGCATCACATGGTCTATGGCCAACTTTAGGCCATCGTGAGGTGTCCAGAGACTCTGGGAGACATGAGAGAAGATTGCTAAAACTTCTACAGACACTAAAGTGAAGGAAATTTGGGGGCGGGTGTGGGGGAGATGAGGGGAGGTGTGGCACGAACGGGAGTGCCTGTCATGTTCCAGTTGACTCATTCCAGAGTCTTTTGTTGGAGGGTTCCCATTTATAGTAGGTTGATTTGCAAGTAAAAGTATAAATGAGTTTAAGTAAAATCTGTCAGTGAGGTATATGTTACCTTACTTTGAGGTCAGTTGTTACTTTTTAATCATGAATAAACGAGTCTAGCTATTACTGTTTCAAATCCTAATTATAATTTAATTACTATGATTTCAGTTAAAGAATATGAAGTTTTTGCACCTTATAATGCATCCAGTATTCTCAACTGTTGTTTACACTCCAAGAACTTTTTTGGAGGGAGAATATTCACATAAATTAAGGTGTAATCACTTTTAAATTCTAAAAGTTGACTTAAATATCTTATGCATGAAGAAAGTCAAGATTTGGCTTTAAAATTAGATTGATAGTTTTGCTTTTCTGCTCTCACACATCTTACAATAAATTTTGTTTATATTGGGATAATTTTATTATTTAATTGAAGAAGTTTGCACACTATTATTATTTAAAATATTTTCATCTGATAATGTTGAAATATTTTAAATGTCTGCACAATAAGAAGCTATAAGGAATATCATTTGAAATATCTTTTCACATATATTGAAAGTCACTCAGTCATGTCCAACTCTTTGCAACCCCATGGACTGCATAGTCCATGGAATTCTCCAGGCTAGAATACTGGAGTGGGTAGCCTTTCCCTTCTCCAGGGGATCTTCCCAACCCAGGGATCAAATCTGGCTCTCCTGCTTTGCAAGCAGATTCTTTACCAATTGAGCTATCAGGGAGGCCCTTCCCATATAGTGAGTGAGTGAGTGAGTGAGTGAGTGAAGTCGCTCAGTCATGTCTGACTGTTTGCGACTCCATGGACTATAGCCTACCACCCTCCTCCATCCATAGGATTCTCCAGGCAAGAGTACTGGATTGGGTTGCCATTTCCTTCTCCAGAGGATCTTCTTGACCGAGGGATCGAACCTGGGTTCCTGCATTGTAGGCAGACGCTTTACCATCTGAGCCACCAGGGAAGTCCTTGACCAAATAAGAGAATCTATCCTGACTTGTATAGTCTTCAAAATTAAATCAACACCTGATTTAAATTGTAAAAGGGCTCTATAATTCTACCATGTTTGTATGTTACATGAAATTCTACTTTTGTTGTTGTTTAGTTGCTATGTTGTATCTAACTTTTGCGACCCCATGTACTGTAGCCCATGAGGCTACTCTGTCGTATGGATTTCCCAGGCAAGAATACTGGAGCAGGCTGCCATTCCCTTCTGCAAGGGATCATCAGGACTTGATGATCAAACTCATGTCTCCTGCATTGCAGGCAGGTTCTTTATCACTGAACCACCAGGGAAGCCTTAATGTAATAGTTGTACCTGAATGCCCAGAAATATCAACATATTCTCATGTCTGGACCTTTTTTCCCCTTCTTTTCCACATATCTTAGGATAAATCTTAATGAGTCAAATTGCGATGTCTTAATACAAACATTCAGAAAGGCCGCTACTTTCTCTAAATCAGCTTCTGGGCAAGCAAAGAGCAGACACAATAAAAATCAGTGGAGATTAGCTCCCAGCCCTGAGCTGACAGCTAGAATTTGCTCAGACATCTCTACCCTCTGTTATCATCCTTTTCATATGTTTTGTTGTTGATGTTATTAAGACAGATAGGTCAAAGGAATTCCTGGAATCATTTTAAACTTTGTAGATGTTATTCATGAGAGTATTCTCCTAATTTCCTGCAATTAGAACCTCAGAGTTTTAAAGGAGGAAATAATGTTTGGATTTGAGGGTTTAATGAAGCATGCTGAATAGAATGCTCTAAACCAGCACTTTGAAAGTAGCTATCAGTTGGGAAAAGAGAAGAGAAGATGGAACTTTGAAATTCTTTTGTGGGTGGAAATGACAGAGATATTGAAAAGGTCAGTCAATGCTTGTTCAAATAAAAACAAAAGATATTTTAATTGTAGTTGATTGCATTGTGAATTGTCAAATAATTTCAACAACAGTCAAACTCAATCAATTAAAAAACACTGTGATACTTACATAATTATGTGCATTTGAACAGTTTATTAAAATACATATTTTTATTTCTCAATACTCAGAACAAATCTACTGTTTTAGGTTCTAGTACAATGTGTAATGTAAAAAAAAGAAACAAAGAATATTATAGTGTTTCCCAAAGCTTTTAAAAACTATATCATATTTATTGAATATATAATGTTACAGTGCATTGGGGAACAAAACAACTTCCCTACCAACAAATTAATTTGTTTTTTTGTTTCAAATAAAATTCTGCATACTGTATTTTTCTTGAAAGAAAAATGAAAATATAGATCTTTGAAAATCAGTGCATTAATGATTAAGAATAATAAATTAATCTAAGTCAATGGATAATCTACTTAAATTTTAATAGGATGTGTTTTATAGCTTAAAGATGTTTATATATATTTATAAACTGAATGCATATTTTTATATTTTCTAATTTTACTTTGAGTAAAACTTTGGTTTTCAAACTTTATGGAACTGAATTTCAATATAGTGACACAGTGGTAAAGAATAATCCTGCCAATGCAGGAGACACAGGAGACACTGGTTCTGTTTCTGAGTCAGGAAGATTCCCTGGAGAAGGAAATGTCAACCCACTCCAGTATTCATGACTGAAAAATCCCATGGACAGAGGAGCCTGGTGGGCTACAGTTCATGGGGTCACAAAGAGTCAGACATGACTGATCATATGCACGCACTCAACGCAGCATTAATGTAGACTTACCAATCTAATCTTTTGCAATTCCACATTAATTTTTTAAACCTGAAAAAAAGTTTAAGAAAACACAGGATTAAAATTGAATATGAGATCTAAAATAAAGCTATTTATATTTTTAAATAACTCATAACCATCAATGCAATCTTATTTTGATACTTTTTCTCCCATCACTTTAATCTCATTTGCCAAGAATGAGTTTAATTCAGTTAATGACAGTGGATTTAGTAAGTGGCTATTACATTTAAATCATTTTCACTATATTCAAATCTCTTCATTTCTTTGTGTAAATCCAAGTTTCTGTCTGATTGATATCAGATATCTTCCTAAATAATTCCATTTATCAATTATGTGACATAATTCTTCAGGCAATGAGTTTACTTAGCATTTATGTGTGCAAAAATGTTTTGTTTTGTGTAATTTTTTGAAAAATAGATTCCCTGGGTATAAATTCCTCCTTTTTTTTTTGTTTGTTTGTTTTTACCATTTAAAGCTTTAATAATAACCCTCTGTTGCCTTCCTGCTTGCATGGTAATTGTTGCAGTTTCTTTTTCTCTGCATGTAATGTGCATTCTCTCCCCTGCATGACTACCTTTAAGATTTTCTCTTTATCTTCAGTTTTTCTAAATTGATGTGATCATTTGATGATGATGTGTGGAGATGTGTTTATACACGTATGTTTTGCTTTGTTTTTGGATTTGTTTTAGTCTCATTTGGAGTTCTTCAAATTTTGGGAGTCTGTGGCCAATGTCTTTCTACATTTTCAGAAAATTGTTGATTACCCAACATCTTTTTAAATATATTTCCTCATTCTTTTTTTTTTCATTTTGAGGCTTCAATTACATATAGATGTATATAGATGTATAGATGTATATATATGTGTGTATACATAGATGCATATATGTGTGTACATATATGTGTGTATACATAGATGTATATGTGTACACATATATGTGTGCATATATATGTGTGTATACATAGATGTATATATGTGTGTACATATATGTGTGTGTATACATAGATGTGTGTGTGTGTGTGTGTGTGTGTGTGTGTGTAAAGTCTTCTAAGTTTGTCACATAGTCCTGAGATGTTCTGTTTTGGTTTTGCTTGTTTCTCCTTTATGAGTTTTCATTTTGGTAATTTCTTACTGAGGCACCATTCACTGATCTTCTTGGATGTACATTTCCTCAGCTGATGAGTCCATTGAGGGGATTCTTCATGTCTGATACGTGTATTTCTTTGTTTGCTGTCTTACAGTTCCCGTCTCTGTGCTGAAATCCTGTCTGCTCCTGAATGCTCTTTCCCACACAGTGTCTTCTTTGACTTCCCTTTTCTGTTTCAGGGCTCTACCTTCGTCTCTCTTTGGCAACATCTGTCCCCTCTTGAATGTTAGGAATCCTAGCTGTCCTGAAACCTCAGATTATTTATTTAAAAAAAAAGAAAACAAGAACAGTCGTTTGTTAGAGTTATCTTTTTTACCTCTTTGTGTGGTAGAACAGCATTTGTCAGTTTTCAACATCCTAGGTGAAGATAGAATCCCACTTGACTATTATGAATAACAGATATTTTTCTGCCATTAGTAAATTATTCGTGACTGTGACTATGTACATATGAAATTTGAATTTATTTTAATATTAAATGAAATTAAATATAGTAATTTAACTATTTGAAAAATGTGGCTATTTATAATTATTATCTTCACTGTATCTCTCCTTGATTTACTTTTATACTGGCCTATAAATAAAGTATATTTTAAGAAAAGCTACAGTTCATTTGGATTATTTGTCCCCTAGAGCACTGATACAGTGATGAAAAGCCAAGACAAAACTGTTTGTCTTTTAGACAAACATTTCAAGTAACAAATAGTAGGAAGTCAAACTAGGAAGAGACTTATTTCATAAAAATCTTGGAAAATTATTCAGGATCCGCAGTACCAGCCCTGTTGCAAAATTATCTGGCTGAGCATCCAATACCCTCTTTTTTTTTCCCATATCTCAAATAATGACAGCTTGAAAATTTTCACTACACTTTTTCCATTTGTAAAACTGATAACATCAGAAACCCCTATAAATAAACAATCACTTCAAAATAGACATGTCTGAGAAGAACCAAAATAGACAAATATCTCTAAGAAGAAGAACTTAATAGCTCATATTTAATCCTCCCCAACACATATTAACATGACATTAACTGCACTGACAAATTGGTAATGAAGATGATAGGCAACCATAAACAGTAGATAAATGGCACTATGAATTAACAAAAATATAGGGCAGATCTTTAATGATCAAGAATTACTTATCCCAGCATAATAATACTGGGTATCTAATCCACTTGAAGCAAAAGGGATAATGGAGCAAAAATATTAAATATAAAACGTGCCCATAGCAAAAAGCTTAGAGTAGATTTTAATCCCAGGAAACAAGACAGAAAATTAAAAATACTTAGGGATGGAACTAATTATTTTTAAGTTTCCTTCTCTTCTAAATAAATATTTTATTGAACTTTGATTTAAATAAATACAAACTTGATAGAACAATCTTCCTGGTGTTGTTATTATGTCTGGAATATTTATGGGCTTCCATGATAGCTCAGTTGGTAAAGAATCTGCCTTCAATGCAGGAGACCTCAGTTCTTTTCCTGGGTACAGGCTACCCATTCCAGTATTCTTGGGCTTCCCTTGTGGCTCAGCTGGCAGAGAATCTGCCTGCAATGCAGGAGATCTGAGTTTGATCCCTGAGTTTGGAAGATCCCCTGGAGAAAGGAAAGGCTACCCACTCTAGTATTCTTGCCTGGAGAATCCATGGACTATGCAGTCCTTGGGGTTGCAAAGAATTGGACAGGACTGAAAGACTTTCAATTTCACTTTCACTTTCTGGAATATTTATAAGTAAATAGCAGAGAAATAAACAATATAGATTAAATTTTTGAGGTCTGTCATTTTAATCAGTGTTACAAGTTTTCTAAATAGTTGGCTAGGTCATTCAATCATTTTTCAGTATAAATTAGTTTAATTAGATGTTGCTACATTACTGTAGTTGATTGGGTAATTTTAAGATGAATATATTTAATTTGGTTGTGAATCTAATCAATATACTAAAATCATAAGAATTCGGTTGTGTCCGACTCTTTTCATGACCCCATGTACTGTGGGCAGCCAGAGTCCTCTGTCCATGGGATTTTCCAGGAAAGAATACTGGAGTGGGTTGCCATTTCCTCCTCCAGGGGATCTTCCTGACTCAGGAGTCAAACCCACATCTTGTGGGTCTCCTGCATTGGCAGGTGGATTCTTTACCACTGAGCTACCTGGGAAGTCCCTCTAAATGATGACTCCTCTCCAAAGTGAATTACAGAAAGGTTATTGACTGGAAAAGTACTCAGCTTTTAGTTCTCTCTTTCAAACTGTGACTAAAGAAAAATTTTTCCTCCTGAATAAAGAGGTACTTTGTTTCCAATGCAGAAGTAATATCCCTAAGGATAAAAGTATTGTAAATTTTCTAAACTGGGTAGTATTGAATCAAACTGAAAAACTAAAGCAGAAAATGAGAGTCTTCTGACAGTAGGTTTGTTTCAAGCCATAGACTGTAAAAATTGTCTAATGTCAGGTCATTGCATTTCTTATTTTCTCATTATAGGCTATTCTACTTCTACAGCCTGTAATTATATTAAGTAGAGTTATTCTAACCATTGATATCCACATCTTATGCTAGACATAATTGCATTTTTAGGAAAATAACACAAAATCACTAGGCACTAACAAACGTTTTAGCCATATACCTAAATGTGTAAAATACTGAGGTTATACCCAAATAAAGGCAATTCTTCTCTTTGTAAGATAATTACTGGTTATTATTTTAATATAAACTTGATACATAGAGTCTGTAAGACTTGGCAAAAGGTTTGAAATATACAGTGTTTTAATAGTCTATAGAAGATGTTTAATAATATATAATTAGAAAATATTTAAATTAAATACATATTTCTGAGTTAAAACTGGTATGAACATGCTACATAATAATTGATTTCACCTATATGACATGCTAGAAAAGGCAATACTATAGAGACAGTACAAAGATTGATGGTTGCCAGAGTTTGTAAAAGAAGGGTTGAGCACAAAAGATCTTTAGAGCACTGAAATTATTCTGTGTGACATTGATGTATTTTACATATGATATTAGGTATTTGGCAAAACCCACAGAATATTAGAATACAAAGGATATTCTAATGTAAATTATGTACTTATTAACAGTGCATTAGTATTGTGTCATTAATTATAATAGATGCCTCTCACTAAGAGAGGAAACTAGGCAGAAATGGATATGTGAATAATTTCTGTTGCACTTTCTGTGCAATAGTTTTTCAACCTAAAACTACTTTCGAAAATGAAGAGTATTAACGTTTTTTAAATGGTTTTCCAAAAGATACCCATAGTAAAATCTTAGAGCCTGTGAGCATTATCTTATTTGGCAAAGGGTGTTTATGTGGATAAGAAATAGTTAAGGATCTTAGGGTAAGGAGACAATCCTAGCATATCCACGTGGGTCCTAAATCATATGATGCATGTGCTTAGTTGCTTAGTTGTGTCTATTTGTAACACTTTGGATTGTAATCTGCCAGGCTACTCTATCATTGGGATTTTTCAGGCTAAAATACTGAAGTAGGTTACCATTTCCTTCTCCATGGGATCTGCCTGGCCCAGGGATCGAACCCGCATCCCCTGTGTCTCCTGCACTGTGGGCAAAATTCTTTACCCACCGAGCCAAACACCCGTGGCTGATTCATGTCAATGTATGACAAAAAACACCACAATATTATAAAGTAATTAGCCTCCATTTAATTATAAATAAATAACAACAAAAATGATACTTCATTATAAGAGAATGGCGGAGGGAGGTTTAGGACAGACAGAAAGGGAAGACACAGAGAAGTGTCAAAAAGTGACCCTGGAAGCTGACGTTGAGTGATGCATCCGTAAATCAAGGGATGCTGGCAGCCATCAAAAATGGAAAGAGTCAAAGAGTGAATTCTCCCGTAAAAGCCCTCAGGAAAGAACAGCTCTGATGACACCTTGATATTGGACTTCTGGCCTCTGGAACTGTGTTAAAAATAAATGCATCTGGTTTTATTTTACTAAGTTTGTGGTAATTTGATCCACGGAACCTAATACAGGTATGTATGTGCTCAACTAGGTTTATGTCTTTTTAGAGAGTACATAACTTTATTATGAGGTAATGCCCTTCCTTACTCCTGATAATTTTTGTTTTTATAAAGTCACCTTTGTCAGAAATTAATGCTGTTTCTTTCTTTGGACTAGTGTTTGCAAGGTATGCCTTTATCCATCCTTTGTTTTAAACCTATTTTATTTAAATTTGATTTCCTGTAAACACTTATTTGAGTCTTGACATTTATTCAATATGACAATGTCTGTCTTTTAATTGGTGTATTTAGACTGTTACAATGAAGTGATTATTGATATATTTGGATTAATATTAACTGTATTTATAGTTCTTTTCTATATATTTTGTGTTCTTTTCTATTTTTTCTTTATTTTTTTAAGTTATGGAAGTATATTAGCACATTTATAGGAGACTTGGAAAATACAGAACAATGTTGCATATAGTTCCATTATATATTACAATTAAGTAAATAAATTAAGATTTTTAGCTGAGTGCCAATACCAAACTCTCAAAAATTACTATAATGAACAGACAAAAAAGCAGAAGAATATAGTAGACCTTAAAAACACTGTGAACCAATTGAACATACTTAAGATTTATACAATTTTCACAAAAGAACAGGTTACAAATTCTATTCAAATTTCCATAATCTATAAACCAGGAGACTGAAACATCTCCAGGGCTGTAAAACAAGATGCAAAAATTGCATGGCTAAAAGGTTTTGAAACCATACAGTCTGTTCTCTTTCCACTGTAGAATTATGTTAGAAATCATTATCAAAAGACATTTGAAAATAACCTACATATTTTCAAGTGCAGTGGAACATTTACCAAGAGAGATCTTTGACTTAGTCATTGAAAGCCTCAGTGAAGTTAAAAGACTGAAAGAGCACAGAGGGTGATTGCAGAGAAGAGAGCTTTTAAATGAAAATTAATATCCTTGTTTTACCTGGTTTTAATTCATTTCCTCTCTTAGCATATCTACTTTAATGTCTTTAGAACATTTTACTAGTTAACATAGAGCTTATGGGCTTCCTGGGTAGCTCAGTGGTAAAGAAGTGGTAAAGAATCTGCCTGCCAGTGCAGGAGACTAGGACTCGATCCCTGGGGTTGCAAAGATCACCTAGAGGAAGAAATGGCAAAAAATCCCATGGACAGAGGAGCCTGGCAGGCTACAGTCCATGGGGTCACAAACTGTCGGACATGACTGAGCAGGTACACACACATAGAATATACCCTATATATTTTTCACAGCTCAAAGTCTATTTTCTAATAATTGTTTTCTGCCTCAAGTGTAGTGCAAATACTGTATAGCAGAGTGTTCACAATTACTTCCCCTCATCTCTTATGAAATTTTCTGTCATTTATTTCACCATTTGCTATAAGAACCCAAAGTCGTATTGCTGTTATTACTTTAAATAGTTTCATTTTCTATTATTTGTGAATAAGAAAAAAATAATTTTTTACCTTCATTCATTTCTTCTGTGATGTCTTTGCTTTCTTATATAGATACAAATTCCTAACCTATATTATATTCCTTCCACATGAAAATAATATTTTACTGCTTCTGGCAGGGCAAACCCGGTAGCAATGAACTAATTCAGTTTTTTGTTTATCTCATAAAGTCTTTATTTCTCTTTTGTTTTGAAGAAAGAAACATAAAGGTGTGGTATGCTAAATTAGTAGTTTTCTTTTTATCTTTCAACTCTTTAAACATTTCAGTCCATTTTCTTGTAGCTTTCATGGTTTCTAATGAGATGTAGGCTATCACTCTTACCATGTTTAGCTATATATACTTAAAATTTCTATGTTTAATTTTTTTTCAAGATTTCCTTTGTATTTGGTTTTCTGCAACCTGAGTATGTGAATAGGTGTAGTCTTTTGTTGTTTTTTGTTTGTTTGTTGTTGGGTATTTATTCTTGATGTTTTCTGAGCATCCTGGAACTATGACTTATTATCTGTCGTTAATGTTGGAAAGCACCCAGCCATTATTACAACAGTGTTGCTGTTGTACCTTTCTCTCTCTCTCTTATTTTCCTTTCTGGTGTTCCAGTTATGCATTTGTTACACATTTTTAAGTTGTCTTCAAGTTATTTACTCTATTGTTATTGTTGAAAAACTATTCTTTTTCTCTTTGCATTTTTGTTTGGGAAGTTTTTACTGACCTTATCTTCAAATGTACTAGTACTTTCCTCAGCCTCATTAAGTCCACTGATGAGCCCATCAGAGACATTTCAATTACAGCGCTTTGTAATTCCACTTATTCTTCTAAATCTTCATTAGAATTCCAACTTTTCCACTTGTATTTATTTGCATATTATCAACTTGATAAAAGTTTCTGTAAGATTCGTAGAAACCTAAGTATATTCCTTATAATTATTTTAAATTCCCTGCCCAATATTCACATCTGTGTTATATCTGAGGCTGGTTCTGATGCTTGCTTTGCATCTTCAGTCTGTGTTTATGTTTTATATTGCACTTTAAGTATGCATTGGAACTTTTTTTTCTTGAAAGCCAGACATGCTGTATCAGGGAACAGGGAATGTGTTAAACAGAACTCTTGTGTGGGCATCTATGATAATCTGTCTAGTAGTTGAGTTTTGTTTTTTTTGGTACTTGCTGTAGTTATAAGTGTCTGTGCGAAATTACTTCAGTCGTGTCTGACTCTTTGTGACCCTATGGACTGTAGCCTGCCAGTCTCCTCTGTCCATGGGATTCTCCAGGCAGGAATACTGGAGTGGGTTGCCATTCCCTTCTCCAGGGGATCTTCCTGACCCAGGGATCAAACCCACATCTCTTATGTCTCCTGAATTGGCAGGTAGCTTGTCTACCACTAGTGCCACCTATGAAGTGTGGTAAGCATCAGAGACATCAGATTTCTCTGGTGTCCTCATTTTTATCTGTACTCTTGAGTTCTGCCTGTCCTAAGTACTACTCACTTTGAGTCCAGGGCTTGCAGCTCTTTCGGCTGTAATCCACTCTGATTATCCTGGTGTCCTAGTGTTATGTTGGTTAAGTGTTCAGAAGAAGATTATTTTAGTATCTTCCAATGAAATGACAGTCTTTGATGGCCATGTGTCTCTGGGCTTCACACATTTTTCTTACAGGATAGCTGTCCCTCTTTACCACCTCTTGTTGATATACAAAGACTAACTGGGGTTAGAGTGGGAGAAATACTCTTTCATCTTCTGGAAAATTCTCTGGTAAAGTTTCTCCCTCCTGAAGAGTAAACTTTCATTATCTAATAGAAGGACATGAACATGAACGACAAGGATCACCCTTATACTCCCCTGCCAGACAGACCCATGAGTGGCTAGTTCTCAGCTCTTTGCCGTGAATTGCAAGAGGCAAAGCCCAAGAAAATGTGTGCTTCTCCCCACTCAAAACTGTAGTCCTCATAAGTTTCTCGTTTTCATGCTAGTCCACACTCAGCCCCCAGCAGTTCATCAACATCACCGTGTAAGTGTTTCTGTCATCATTTTATGGCCCCAGTGACTTCTGCTCTAGGTAAGCATATCTCAGCTGTGACTCTGTATTCATCTGTCTCTGCAAATTTCAGAGAAAAATTGAAGAGTAGTTTGGGCGGGTAGTTTGCTCCGTGACCTATGTGAGTATAATGACTTCCAAGTTCTTTACATATTGAGACTGAAAATGGAAGCAATTTTGTAATTTGTATAACCTTGAATAGGCAAAGGAAAACATATTTGGAGGTGTTCTCTTTGAAGCCAATGTGTCAGTTCTGCTATTAATCTTTATATACTGTAAGCACTGTTGTTTACAAATTAACTTGATGTTCACTTTAGTGATGAAAGCTGATATGTGCACTAATATTCACTAGATGAAATTAAAGTATGTTCCCACAGATAAAATGACTTTCTTATAGCCATATTGCTAGTGAATGACAATAGATCCTTAACTCTTCATATTAAAAATTAAACGAATATATTTTCTTGCTTTTATAACAGTACTTTTCTCCAAAGAAGAAAACAAATAAAAAATTGGAAGCTTGTGTATGATCCTAATAACTTCAAAAAAACTTTATATGACAGAGCTTCTTTGTACATTCTAACAAATAACTTAAACATGAAGATATCTTGAAAAACAGTCCTAAGGGTTAATGGAACAGCTACTAAAATCACATTCATTTGGGGATCTGTTATATACTCCCAACAATTGTTAAGCATAAATCATCACTAAAATATTCTACTGTTGATCTATTGTTTATCAATCCATCTTTCTATGGAAAGAGAATGGCTGCTAGTTCCTTTTAATTACCTTCCCTGAAAAGTTAACCTGGGGCTTGGCAAGGACCCCTGACACTAAAAGATATAAAAGAAGGAAAAACACAGAGATCCAGCTGAAAACATCTATTGTGATCATGAAAATAGGCGCAGTGTTTCAGCAGTCTTTATTCTTCCTCCCTTCAATGTAGGTGACAAATTGAGAATGAAAATTTCTAAGTCATAACAAGTAAGAGAGGAAACCAAAAGCAGAATTTAAACCACAGTTGTATCCAGCTGAAACATGCTAGGTTATATCAGTGATTTTATTTCCTTTGGAAGGCTCTGACCGGGAAGTCATACATCTTTATTAAATAAGAGAGAGAATGTGAAATATATATTTATCCCATTAGACCATTTTGAAATAAAGTCACGATGGGACAACTTAGAATATTAGACCCTGCTGCTGATTTCATCTTTATTTCATTGAACTGACAACAAAGTAGTCAACCAGTCTCTTACTCAATGTGCAGAAAAGGAGTAGCAAAACAAACTCACCATGAAACATACAAACTGTACTGAAACTCTGTACTTTTCTTTCATTTTAGAAATCATAAGTGGTGAAAATGAAGATGTACGTTTAATCACAAATTAACACCTGTATGTTACAAACCTATAAAATTGTCTCTGATACATCAAAAGGTATTTGATGTCTTCAGTATTTTTTGGTTCAAAATGCATTCCACCCTGTTTTACCCCGTGTATATGCCAGCTTTTTGTTTTCTTCATCAACTCAAGGGCACACAACATAACACACAGAAAGTGCTATTCATTTGAAATAGGGGCTTCCTCCAAATATTTTCAAGTGTTCTCAGAGTGTGTTTCATATAAGCCCCCAAACTATTACCATCTACTGTATCATGTCCCCTGAGTACTACTGTTGTGTTTTCTCTCTTTTCACAAGCCCTTCACTTTCAGCCATGCCAGAGTCAGTTTTCCATCATCACCCATGATTACCACCATCAATGAACTGGAATCTTGAAGTCCACAAAGAGTGATTTTTTTCCTGACTCTTTCTGCCTAATATGCCTTAATTATAGAAATACCAAAACAAGTTCTCATCTTACACGTATATTAGAGAGCTTAAGGGAAGTGACTGTTCCTGATTTAATGAATGGTCCTTTACTCTAGGATCTGCTCACTTTTTATGGAGCTAGGCTGGGTGTATTTCTGCGGGATAGATAATACTTCATACGAAGACTCTTGTATCCTGTATGAGGTCTAAGGTGCTCTTACTGGATCAAATCATATATGTTCAGGCTTTCCTTTAGCATAATCTCTTTCCTAGGAGAACTTGTCAGTAAATCCCATACACATTATGAGGCAAACCCCACAACTTTACTTAGACAGGTACATGTGGAAATGTGCCACAGTCGTGACCTCAATTAAGCTTAATCTTTCATTCCCAAGATAGGTGAATGCCCTATATCCCTCAGCAAATGGGAAGTCCAGAGTTAGTATAAAATAGTTGTATATGAAGTGCTGATGGTGCAATACATTTTATAAACTATTGAAGTACAGTATTTACTGCATAAATATAAGGAAGTCATGGTGGCTTTAATTTTAGACCCAATTGCTCTAATTTAATGGATACTATGACCATGTGTATTCTTGGAATTATTAGGGAGCTGTGGTGTCACAGTGTGAACATCTGTGAAACAAAATAAGAAATTTTAGGAATTATTTTTACAGAAAATTTTATTGCAAATGAGTCACAGTTTAAAGGAGCAGATTATTACTATCAGTGATATTTTAATGGAACATGCTATATTTTCTAGAGTAGCAAAACAATTTTTTCATTAAGTTCATTATAAATTTAAAGATGATTCTGATTTAAACAGATATAGAAATGTAGTAAATAAATCTGTAAACTTCCACAGTATGTTTTTCCACTTTTTTATTCCTGTCTTAATGATAAAAACATATTTTCCTCCAAAGAATACATATTCAGAAGCAATGGGAGCTCTGGGTATCAATTACACTAGAAATATGACATCCAGCCTGTATACATTAAGGGTACCTCTGGCCATTTGTGTTTATGTTAGGTATAGTTCAAGATTTTATTTCAAGATGATATATGAAATGTGTTTCTATAATAAATATGATGAACACTATTGTAGTTAAGATGAAATTTTTTTACAGAATCTGCAGGGTGAAGATTTGCAGTATTGTCAATGAGCAAAGTCCCAAAGCCTTCATAACCTTTGGAAATGTAAAATATTTACCAATTTCCTAAGAGACCAATGGAAAGATGGTTAAATGGATTTTGGGATCATTCCTTAATATTTTCTGTGAACCAAGTAACTTTTAGAAAGTGTTGGGACAATGATTAATTACAGCCAGATGTTTCAGGTGGCTCAGTGGTAAAGAACCCACCTGCCAATGAGAGCAGAAGACTCAGGAGACACAGGTTTGATCCCTGGGTCAGGAAGATCCCCTGGAATAGGAAATGGCAACTCACTCCAGTATTCTTGCCTGAGGAATCGCATGAATAAAGAATAGGCCACAGTCCATGGGTGGAAAAAGAGTAGGACACAACTGAGTGACTGAGCAAACTTTTAAATAAGACTATTAAATGTCTGAAAGAGGAAAGATGTCTGAAATATCTGAAATGTCTGAAAATCTGAAAGATGGAGAGAGCCACAGAAGACCAGGCACATGTCTTCTGGTATTTTTATCTCTGGATCTAGAACTTTCAACCTTATGGAGGTTAGATTAGTGAAAAGAGAGATGAAATAAACTGAAAAATTGTTCAGAAGACTGCCCAAAAGACTGTCCAGTTGTGCAATGAAAGCTATGTTCTCTATCTGTACCATCCAATGTAATACCCACAGCAACATGCAGATACTTATAGATGACTGAGGAATTGAAATGTTATTTGCATTTTAATTATTAATAAACTTAATTTCAGAATAATTTTAAATTTTCATAAAAATTACAGATATGATCCAGAGTTTCCATATTCCTCTCATCCATTTTCCTTAGTATTAACATCTTACATCAGAAAGTTACATTTGTTACAATTAATGAACTAATACTAATGATATATTAAGTAAAGTTTGCAATTTATCCAGATTCCCTTAGTGTTTACCTAATGAGTTGACTCATTGGAAAAGACCCTGATGCTGGGAGGGATTGGGGGCAGGAGGAGAAGGGGACGACAGAGGATGAGATGGCTGGATGGCATCACTGACTCGATGGACATGAGTTTGAGTAAACTCTGGGAGTTGGTGATGGACAGGGAGGCCTGGTGTGCTGCAATTCATGGGGTCGCAAAGAGTCAGACAGGACTGAGCGACTGAACTGAACTGAATGACTTTTTCTAGGTCCAGCAATTCACACAAGGTAAGACATTGTGTCATCATGTCCTCTTAGGTTTCAGCTGGCTGTGACAGTTTCAGACTTCCTTGTGTTTGGTCACATTTTTGTAGCACATTCTCAAATTAGGATTTGTCTGATGTTTCCGTCATGATTTGACTAGAACTGGAAGTATGGGAAGAAAAACCACTGAGGTAAAGTTTCATTCCTATTGCATCATACCAAGCATAGATAAATCAACATAACTTTATTACTATTCATATTAAACTTGATCACCTGGTAGAGAGAGTGCTTGTCAAATTTCTTCACTGTAAGGTTACTCTTTTCCTCTTTCTTTCAGTACATTCCTCTTTGGAAGGACACCACAATGTGCAGCCGTCATTTAAGGAGTGTGGATTTATACTTGACCTCTGGGTAAGTGAAATATCTACATTAGTTATTTGGAATTTTTCTTTATGGTCAATTTGTCTGTTACTCTCTATTAATATATTTATTCAACCATTCATTTCAGTCATCCATATCAGTATGGATCTATGGACATGTAATTTATATTCTGGGTTATAATAATATTTTATTTATTTGTTGCTAATTCTTTTCTAACTTTGTACACTGGGAGCTCTTTCAGTTAACTTCTGTGTCCCCTTGTCATAGTCCCATCATTTATTAACACTGCCTTGCTGTTTCCCTGGTGGCTCAGATGGTGAAGAATCTGCCTGTAATGCACAAGACTCGGGTTTGATCCCTGGGTCAAGAAGATCCCCTGGAGGAGGGCATGGCAACCCACTCCAGTATTCCTGCCTGGAGAATTCCATGGACAGGGGAGGCTGGTGGGCTACAGACCATGGAGTCTCACAGGTTTGGGAGTTACTCAGAGTTGCGATCACTCACCACTGAGCAACTAACACAGTCCTTGCTTCTAGCACCAGATAATGTTCACAGCTCATCTTTAGTATTTCTTGCCTGGTTTTCAATTCAGCTCCCTCAAAATATCTGGGTTCCTGTTATTGTTTAATAGCATTACCATTTGTCAACAGAATACGTAATAATTGGGAGTGAGGGGAGTATTTAAGGTCTCTCTGATTCCTTATAAAGGTAAAATGAATTTTTTTTTTTTTTTTTGCATTTGCTGATTGAGTTTTTGCTCTTTCAGCTTTTAAAAAAAGATGAAAAATATAAAACTTTGGTGCATTGTAAGAGGATATATTTTCCTCTGTGATCAGATAAAGAAGGCCATGGATGAACCTTAAAAGCTTTTATATTTGGTTCTAAAATCCAGCCTCAAATGACTACTTTTGCAGGTTCTGTTGTATATTACAATGAATTATTAATGCTGTTACGAAACTTATTAAACATTTATACTGTCACATGATTTCAGAAGGAAAGATATATATTTTGTTTTTTCATAAAGAACCTGCCTTTTAAAATATGATTTATGAGAATTCATAATTCAGAAGAAAGTATAAAATAGAAAATACATATTCCAGTAACATACTATGCTTTCTCTGAAATGAAGTAGGGTTAATACATCAATCCAGGAACATAGCAGAAATCTCGACATCAGCGGCATTCCCCAACTGAAACATGAATGTTGGAGAGCCAAAGCTATGGATTTTACCTGGTTTCCCGGGAGCAATAACAACTCTGTAACGTCCAGTTAACCTCCTATCTTTCTTCCCTGTCTCTTCTCTAACACCTCTTCTGCATTCTGTCACTTCCCACCTTTGCCGTGTGTGATAAACTGCCATCCTGTGGTTTGTCTGAGGGCAAGGGCATAAGCAGGGGTGACAGGGAGGCTGAAAGACAGGCATTGATGCCGGCTCAGTGTTTAACTTACCTGCTTCTAAACCCTGAGTCTTTTAAACTAAGCAGAATCTTTTATTTTATAACTTCAAATAAGGTTTAAAAACATGATACTTGGAGAAGTAGCACACTGTTTTCCAGTCATGCACACTTGTAAAACAGAACATTTCAAGGCTTTTCCCTTGAACCAAGAGAATTTTGTTAGGTGGTGAGGTGAAAACTACTAAGACAGATTTCTAACATGCATTTTTGCCTGGAGCCATCTGAAAGACCACAAGGAATGTGATTCAGACAGTTATTTACTTACCCGTTAGTGAAAATCATAGATTTTCTGAATTGTGAAAACAATCTCTGTCACACTAAAGCTTAATGTTAACTCATAACATTGGTCCAATTAAGTGAAGCACTCCACAGCCACCTGTATTTCTGTCAGAGTATGTGTCTCCAGGGTGTAGTCGGGAGCATATAATAATTCAGGAATGATTGCCTCAAAGGTTTTATTGGACTCACTCAGTTAACTCAGATAGAATACAGAGAAAAAGAAAAGCTTGTTGACTTGCTGACTTTCAGCTCCTGTGTTTTCTGCCTAGATATGCAGTTAACGGAGAGGAATATATATCAAAATGGCCTAATAATTATCTGATCATCAAAGTTCCATAATTTATTATTTGTAGATGTGAGAAATCTGGCTCTCTTGATAAGGGCTCTTTTAAATAGTTGACTGTAGCTGGTTGTTCTGTGTAAGAAACAAGTAACCTGTGTTTTCAGTTGAGGGTAGGAGAGCTCATTCAAACTCATGTATTGCACTACTTAGAAAAAGTGAGAAGGAATGTTTTATGTATTTACTTTATATTATAAAAATTAATGAACATTAACTTCAATTAAAATAGGGTGGGGAGGTCGCAAAGGGGAACTTTCACACCCCACCACTAACAGCAGAATGAAGCAATAAGAAGACTTCTCCTTCTTCCCTGACAAAAGCTCAGCCAATGAGAACCTGTCATGACTCAACCAGTGAAGAAACTACTGTTCTTCAGACTTTTAATTTCTCCGATGGACTTTGTTTACCCTAGCCCTTCCAACTTATTTTTCTTCTCTTTAAAAGAGTTCTCCTTTCGCTCTATAAGGATCTGCATATGTTTTGTCATGGTTGAAAAATCCCTAAATTGCAATTTTTTATTCATCTCAAATAAACTAAAATTTTTTTTTTTTTTGCTAGAGAAGTAACTGGCAGTCTGTTTTAGGCCAACAGTGTGTTATTTGCATGGTATAGAGACAGTCTGGAAGGCTGTAAGAGAAGATGATATTTACATTTTAACCTCGTGATTTTATCCCTGCTTTGGGGAAATGAAACAATAAAAATATGGCCTCTTTGAGTCAAGAAATCATATTGGAATACGAGGAATAAATTATATGATATTTTGTTGAATAATGAAGAGTCACTGTGCCCCCAGCATTCCTCTTTATCATATTACCTTGTATGTTTCTTCTGCCTAAACTGTCCTTTCTTAATTCTCTGATTAGCAGCCTGTACCCATTCTTACCATCTCATGCCTGGTTAAGAGTAATAGGACTTTTCATCCAGCCTCTCGCTGCCAGGCTGTACTCCACATTGTCCAAAAAAAAAAAAAAACAAACAAAAAACCCTGTTCCTCATACCAATAAACTCATGATCAAGCATATATTATCTGACACTGGCTTCCCCCATTGTGGCAAACAGTGCATGAAAAATGCCAGACACGTAAAAATTGTATCTTAGCTCATGTTTCTCCTTCTGGGTTAAGGTGGAATGTCTTAGTTCATTATACAAGGCCTTGAGTAGCCTGACACTAGCCTTACTCTCCGACCTTTTCTTTATTCTACATCACCTATCACTCCTTTTATTAGTAACACTTCTCTACAGAGAGGGACCTTTAAAGTTTGTTACAAGGAATTGGCTCCCATGACTGTGTGATTGCTGCTGGAGATGCAGGCAAGCCTGTATATGTAGTACCAACTGCATCTGAATGTCTGAGAACCAGGACAGCTGATGATGTAAATTCCAACCACAAAACCAGCAAACTTAAGACACAAGGAAAGCTAATGTTTCAGGAGGAGTCTGAAGGCCAGAAAAGAGCAATGTCACAGCTCAAGCAATCAGGTAGAAATTCCCTCTGACTCAGCCTTTTTGTTCTGTTGATAGGGAGAGGCCCACCCACTTTGGGGAGGGTAATCTGCTTGCTTTATTTACTCAGTCTACAGATTCAAATGTTAATCTTATCCAGAAATGTCCTCAGACACACACCCAGAATATGTTTGGCCAAGTCTGGGTACGCTGCGGTCCAGTCAGGTTGACATAAAATTAAGCATCACACCTGCTGTCACCCCACTGATGAGCCACATGAGCATGCCCTCGCTTCCTGCATTGGCCACATTTTCCTGTTCTCTGCTGTGGCTTTGTACAGGTTTCTCCCATTGAATTGAGTGGCTTCTCTCTCTCTCTCTCTTTTTTTTTCCTGTGATAGATATTATTTTTTTATCCTTAAAAGCACCTTCAGTCACATCATAGTGAAGACTCCATGAATTGACCTAAGCAGCATTAATTTCCTGATGTCTTCTCCCTCTCTGTTTTAGCTACATGAAATATCATGACTATCTGGCAGACTACTTCTCTGTCTTCCTCACTTGACTATGAGTTAATTAACCAGGGCCTGGCTCTTAAGGAGGGGTGTCAGCTGCTGATCCATCAGGTGATATTGGTTCATATCTGCAGATATTTTTATTGTCATAATTGGAGGAAGGAATGCTATTGCATTCTACTGTATAGAGGGGTGTGTGTGTGTGTGTTAGCCTCTCAGTCTTGTCTGATTCTTTGTGATCCCATAGACTGTAGCTTCCAGGCTCCTCTGTCCATGGAATTCTCCAGGCAAGAATACTGGAGTGGGTAGCCATTCCCTTCTCCAGGGGATCTTCCTGATCCAGGGTCGAACCTGGGTCTCCTGCATTGCAGGCAGATTTTTAAACATCTGAGCCACCAGGGAAGTCCTATACAGAGGCTGGGGTGTGGCTCACAAAATTACATACAAGACATCCTTTTGCAACAAAGAATTGTCTAGTTAAAATATCCTTGGCATTCCTGATGTTTCGAGCAGGATAATTCTTGATTACAAGGATTCATCTTGTATAGTGTACGGTGATTTGCAGCATCTCTGATCTCTATCCACCAGAAGCCAGTAACAACATCTCCTCCAGTCATTGGAGATGTCCCTTCAGTTGCAAAATTTGTCTATTATTCCTGAGAACTTTTTAAAAATGCCATGAAAAAGCCAAACAGAGACTAAATTTGTGATTACCAAGGGCTGAAACTTGGGGGTAAATGAGTGATTGATGAAAGGGTACAGATGTCCAGTGGTTCTGGGGATCTAATGCACAGCATTGGGAGTCTAGATAACAGTACTGTACTGTATAATTGAAAGTCACTGGCGAGTAGATCTTAAATGTTCTCAGCATAGAAAATAAATGATAATTATGTGACTTGATGGCGGTATTAGCTAACAGTAAGGTAGTAATCATACTGCAGTATGTAAGTGTATCCCACTGAATATCAATTATATCTCAATACAGTTGGGGAAAATACTGTGCATACTAGCACCTAATTAGGTAGGGTGGTGAAAGGCTTAAGAAAATGAACTCCACACTCATAGAATTCTGGGCTTGAAACTCATCTCCACTTAGTGCAGGGAATAATGAGACATATTTAACTTCACACAAATCTATATTTTCATCTGTGGCCTAATAGTCTAATAATACAAAATGACTTACACAGTAGTTGGGATAATTAAATGAGTTAATGACAGTGACTGGTAGATGGTGAGTGCTCAAAAACTGTAGCTATCGTGATCGCTAAGAGAATGTCACCATGAGGGTGGGTGAATTTATAAATATTCTTAGCTACATCATTTTAGAACATATATTAAACTTAAATTTTGAACATCTTAGCACTGAAGCACTATCTGGATTATATTTAAATGTTTCACATGTAATTTTTGTCTTCCTGAATACAGGGATTACATATTTGCTTTCACCCACAATGCAGGTTGTGATAAATATTTGTCAAATTGAAACTAACAAGAAAAAACATTGCCACTGATAACGTTGTGTGTGGCTGCTGTACCTCCAAATAATTCTTACTTGCTTGTCTGACCCATTACTGCTCTGAGTAATTCTCTTTTTATCAGTATTAAATGCATACAGAGGCAGCATGTAAAATATCAGTTTACCGCGCCATGGTGTACTGCTGCAATACTATGAGGTAATGCGATGAAAGATGAAATTTGGAACATAGATGTCTGTAGGAGGTCCAAAAGTTATGGGAAAATGATTCAGATTGTACAGAGTATGATCACAGGATTAAGGAAACCAATTGTCACTTCCGCTGTGTGGAGATAACAAGTCAGAATGTGCCAGATGCACAGCTTGTCTGCAGCTGTTGTCATTTGAATCTTTTGTACGACATCCATTTATCCATTTCCTTCCTCAACTGTGTGGGATTTGGAAGTGCAGACATTTGATCAGAGTCACTTTTGTGTAGAGGCTACTTGTATGATAGCTCTGAGATTTAAACCATGCATAAGAAAATATAACCTGGAAATATTCCACAAATATCACTTAAGCTACTACAAATGCTTTTGTTGGTTGGATTTAGTTTGATATAACTTTAAAGTGCTGCATTTATGATCATGAACTTTCTTCTCTGTTTCGGCAGACTTAGGACTAAAGTCTCATTGTGTTTCTCACTCATAGAACAACTCCAATAATAGTCAGGTATATATAATGAAAAGCTATAAATTCAGTATATCCAGGTACCCCCTTCTTTCTTGCCTGAGATAGAATATGTGGGTGAGGATGTTAGTAAGAGTGCACAGAAAAATAAATCTTGGGAGTAATAATGGTTTAATAAATAATCATTGCTTGCTGATGCATAAGAGCTTGTAATTTGAAATGTGACGGACTATATAAAGAGTACATCTTCCATTCCAGTTACTTTTCTAAGTTACTGAAGTGAATTGACTTTTAAAGATGACTATCCCAGTGTATGCTGGTCTGACAAAAATATCCTGTAATATTTTCAATTCCAAACAATATTAAAACAAATAATTTGAAACATTCAAAATCGATTTTAATCTCCAAAATGTAAAAACACACTCTATCATGTATCTCATCATGTGATTTTTGGTTCAGCTAAGACCCATGGGTAACTTTGAGATTTTTATCTTTACTCTGTAAATTACCAGTTGAATTTGAGTTCACTTGCAGACACACAGTACAGCCAGTTTACTGACACCTGGTTATGGTAAAGAGAATTACAGCATTTATTTGCAAGGCACTGAGTAAGGACGACATGTAGTTGACGCTCATAAGACTTGAACTTCCCGATGGATTTTAACAAAGGGTTTTTAAAGCCAACATTAGGGGTGAGGATTGTAGTGTGCATGGATGACAGCACATCTGTTTACAAAGTGATTCCTTGAGTCTTTTCAATCCGCCATTGACACCTACTGCTTAGAAACAAAAAAGTTTTCATTCAAAACTTTACTGCTCTTGACAATTCACCTAATCACCCAAGGACTGTGATGGAGATGAAAATGAGGTTAATGTTGTTTTTTGTGCCTGCAGATGCAGCATCCATTCTGAAGCGCATGGATCAAGTGATAATTTTCACTCTCAAGTGTTACTATTGAAGTAATACATTTCCTAAGGGTATAGCTGCCATAGATAGTGATTACTCTATGGCAAAGTCAATCAAAAACTTTGGGAAAGTGTTCACCATCCTCAGTTCTGTTCAATCACTCAGCTGTGTCCAACTCTTCATGACCCTGTGGACCACAGAATGCCAGGTCTCCCTGTCCATCACCAACTCCCAGAGTCTACTCAAACTCATTTCCATGGAGTCAGTGACACCATCCAACCATCTCATCCTCTGTTGTACCCCTCTCCTCATGCCTTCAATCTTTCCCAGCATCAGGGTCCTTTCAAATGAGTCAACTCTTTGCATCACAAGGCGAAAATATTGCAGTTTCAGCTTCAACATCAGTCCTTCCAATGAATACCCAGGATTGATCTCCTTTAGGATGGACTGGTTTATCTCCTTGCAGTCCAAGGGACTCTCAAGAGTCTTCTCCAACACCACACTTCAAAAAGCATCAATTCTTTGGTGCTCAGCTTTCTTTATAGGCCAACTCTCACATTCATACATGACTACTAGAAAAACCATACCTTGGACTAGATGGACCTTTGTTGGTAAAGTAATGCCATTGCTTTTTAATAAGCTGTCTATGTTGGTCACAGCTTTCCTTCCAAAGAGTAAACGTCTTTTAATTTCATGGCTGCTGTCACCATCTGCAGAGATTTTGGATCCCCAAAAAATAAAGTCAGCCACTGTTTCCACTGTTTACTCGTCTATTTGCCATGAAGTGATGGGACCAGATATCATGATCTTAGTTTTCTGAATGTTGAGCTTTAAGCCAACTTCTTCACTCTCCTCTTTCACTTTCATAAAGAGACTATTTAGTTCTTCTTCACTTTCTGCCATAAGGGTGGTGTCATCTGCATTTCTGAGGTTACTGATATTTCTCCTGGCAATCTTGATTCCAGCTTGTGCTTCATCCACACCAGCATTTCTCATGATGTACTCTGCATATAAGTTAAATAAGCAGGGTGGCACTATACAGCCTTGACATACTCCTTTTCCTATTTGGAACCAGTCTGTTGTTCCATGTCCAGTTCTAACTGTTGCTTCCTGACCTGAGTACAGGTTTCTCAAGGGGCAGGTCAGGTGGTCTGGTATTCCCATCTCTTTCAGAATTTTCCACAGTTTATTGTGATCCACACAGTCAAAGGCTTTGGGATAGTCAATAAAGCAGAAATAGATGTTTTTCTAGAACCCTCCTGCTTTTTCGATGATCCATTGGATGTTGGCAATTTGATCTCTGGTTCCTCTGCCTTTTCTAAAACCAGCTTGAACATCTGGAAGTTCACGGTTCACGTATTGCTGAAGCCTGGCTTGGAGAATTTTGAGCATTACCTTATTAGCATGTGAGATAAGTGCAATTGTGTGGTAGTTTGAGAATTCTTTGCATTGCCTTTCTTTGGGACTGGAATGAAAGCTTCACCATCCTAGATGCCATTAAAAACTTTTGTGACTCATAGGCAGAGGTCAACATATCATCATTAACAAAAGTTTGGGAGAAATTGATTTTAATCCTCATGGATGGCTTTGAAGGGTTCAAGACTTCAGTGTTGGAAATAATTGCAGATACTGTAGAAATAGCAAGAGAACTTACTTGAATTAGAAGTGATACCTGAGGATATTATTAAATTGCTACAGCAAATTCTAAGAGGACTGACATCAATTTTGAAAGAAGTTCTACGGTGAGGTATATGTTATCAAACAGTACTGCAGCTATAGAGAAAAAATGTTCTTAAACAGAAGAGTGAATCAAAGTAGCAGACTGTATTGTTTTCTCATTTTAAAGAATTGCCACAGTCACCTCACCTTTCAGCAGCCACCACACTCCTCAGTTAGGAGCCATCAACATCAAGGCAAGAACCACTGCCAGCAAAAAGTTTATGACTTGCTGCGAGTTCAGAATACAGCATTTTTTTTTTTTTTAGCAATAAAGCAATTTAAAGAACATGCATTGTTTTTTAGACATAATGCTATGGCACACAATAGACTACAGTATAGTATAAACACAACTTCTGTATGCACAAATTTTGGGGACCCAAAATTTGTGTGATTTGCTTGATTGCAATGTGCAATTTGTGGCAGTGATTTGGAACTGAGCCTTCAATATTTCTGAGGTGCATTTGTGTATTATTTTCATTGTCAGCACATTGGAATATATTTGCCTGATAAATGTGATGATTTTATGGTCAAAGAGATTAATAGTATGAAATTTGACAGCTCTGTTACAAAACTTGAACTGATAATTTGATAACGGTAACTGACATTAGGGTGGGAACTGAGTTCAGAGACAAGAGGTTGATGATCCCACGCATAAGAAAAAGAAGCAGTCGATTATTTTCTGTGTATCCTTCCAATCATAGTAATTTTAACACGAGTGAATCTGTTGATCAGATTTATAAACGACTGTCCTTTTCAGTGAAAATGACTACTTTTAAAATAATGTCCCATTACATATATTTTTAAATGAAGCATTCTTCTCTGGAAGATGATCAAATTTCAAAGGTAATATCATTACACTCCAGGTATATATGTATCTCTCATACTATCTATCTATTGCTAGATAAATATACCAGAGAACATGAAATGTGAAAATCTGGTTTGAGGATCAAGCTACCAAATTACTTATCTTTTATTTATAACAATTACAATTTTTTTTTTACAGTTTCTTGGTACAAACTCATAGTGTGAAGAAGAAGGCATACAAACTCAATCACTCTTTTTAAACAGCTGTATTACACTGAATAGGAGGTAAAATATTATGATAATATAAAACTGTGAAGAAAAGTTTTACTTTTTATTTAGAGAGCCACATATCACTTTAAAAAACATTAACTTTCTCAGTAAATAAAATTTAAAATAATGTGATCTTAATTTAACATGCTCGCTAAAAGTCCACTATTTTACAATTAACTCATAAATTTTTAAAAAATAATCATTGATTAAATTATTTAAGAAAGAATTTGTTATGTAGTAATCTCATTTTGAATGTATGAAATCTCAATAGTCCTTTAGATACAGAGTAATGGTTTATATAACAGTTGTCTAAATTAGATGTCTTCTAGGATTACTATTTAATTATATATTAGAGAAATGTATTTTATAAGAAAATTATACTGCTTGTATATGTATTTTAATAAAATAAAATTACTTAGATTTTCTAATTATAAACTATTTTGAAATATTAATGAAAATTTATATTTAAATATATACCTTATGAAGTATTTCAATGTATTTGTTTAAAGTTGTATTTTGGTTCTAGAGTGTTTTCATACATAGACTCACAATGCAGCCATCCAAAAAGGAATTTACAGATAATTTGATCCAACCTCTTTATTTAACTGATGAAAAAACTGACATTCAGAATGGTCATGAGAAATTTACAAATAGAAGCCAGATGTTGCAACCCCTTGTCAAATATGTCTTCTGTTACACATGTTGCAACTTCATGAATCATCAGTTTTCATCAAAATTGCCATTAAGCCCCAATATTAAACATATTTAACCACTCTATTCCTTTCAATTGAACATATTGATGATGCAGGTAGAAACGAAATATTTTTCAGTATCCCTAGATCATTACTTAAATATTAATATTTGTGCTTGTGTAATTTTATAGAGAAGTGGCAATTGGCTTTCTACTTTGAAATGCCAGTAGAGCCATGGTTTATTTCATCAAGACAGTTGTAATCTTTTTTCTTGTTTCTATACTTTTTTCATTCTTTACAGTATACAGTACTTGAAACAGAATCTGTTTCTTTTTATACCTTCATACTTCTGCATTGTTTTCAGATCTCTTGAAACTGTGCAGTTGCTTTCAAAGTGGTGAAAGAGGTGACTTAGCCTTACTTATCTAGCTTGAAAGGTCCATCTTCACATCAACCTATAGTCCCCATGCTCCCATACAAATCACAGGACAGGAATAGTATTTTTTCTATTTTGTAATGTATATTTCTCTTGAATAATGTCCTTGTTTTGAATAACAGAAATAAAAATAACCTGTCTCAAGCAATTATGAAAATTGCACAAAATCACACTTGTAAATGTAAAGTATTACTTGTCTTGAAAATTTAAATCTATTTGATGTCACTCTCTGTCACTGGATGGAATGAAGACAAGCCAGAGTAGCATAAGGAAATGCGTAAGCTTCTGTTGTTCCGAACGGCAAACAGTGATGGATTTCTCACAAGTATTTCATTTAGGTCAGAACACATAGAGATTTCTCCTTTAGTAATTCAGACTCACTCTCATACTACATTAAAATCTCCATGCACTGAAACAAAATGTTTGAATGAAAAGGATGTTTGGCAACTTCAACATAAGTGAAGGGTATTTTCAGTGACCTTCACTATTGTTTAAGGAATTTGTCTGCTGGACATCCTTTTTGTTTTGTTTTGTTTTAATGTAGAGCATTCTGCATCTTGTGACCTTCAGCATCCTGAAAACACTAAAGAACTGTTCCCTATGACCAGTATAATTAAAGCAGTGTACTGGCATTTTGAATTTATGTGCCAACAGGTGCCCTAATATAAGAAAATATAAAAGGGTATTTAATTTTGACAAGACACTGCCTAAATTCTTAAAAAGAGAAATAACTTTTGTTAGAACAGAATTATTATACCTTAATTAGGGAGTCAGTTATCATTTCTTAATTTCTCTTTCTATTTTTTTCTAAAGACTCACCAATATCTGCTGGGGTGCCGAACTTTTAAAGAAAGCTTAAAAAGCAAAATTCTTTTATGGTTGTGATTGTTAGTTATTTTCTCTTTGAACTGGGAGAAAAAATCAAAGAAGGATATATGAGCACCAATTTGAAGAGAGTGCCAAAAGCCACAAAACTGATATACTTAGTATGAAATTTAAATATTTATATACTACAGGACTCTTTTGAATAGTAATTATCACAACCTTAAGTGCAATGCTAATGTATCTGAAATGGGTTTCATTGCCAGAACATGCTGCAGGGATTATGTGAGAAAAACATATAATCAGGCATTGTCTAGAATTTCCAGGCAAATAATTAGTCACCTTTTTAATTACAAATGATTTACAAATTATAAAATATAAAGGCAAATTTATATCAATTGAATATATATATATATTTCATATTTGTTACAGTGGAGCTGTATATAAATGTATGTACATAAGTACATGTATGTGCTTATGGGTAAATTTGACACGTATGTTTTTAAGGCTTCTTATGTAATACATTTCTAAGGCAACTTATGATTATTTGAAGCCTAATTTTGTTATAAAAAGCCATTATACTATGTAGTCCACACCATTGGTGCCCTGCCTATATCACCCTTATTGGACTGGAGTGCCTATATCTCAGTGTCTGTGAGTGTTGACTGACAATAGTTGAACACTGTTCCCTTATCCTGAAAAATGGTCTTGACAAAATGGAGTTTTCTTAAATATACAGAAGTAGCTCACAGTTTTGCATTCACCCTAGGGGTGGATAAAGCCAAAGACTGACAGATACGGGAGTACTGAAAACTAGCAACCTTCCCTCAAGGTTGACCACTTTGTCCTGGCATTTATGCTGTCTGTTGGTTCAGGCTGAAACTAGAGATCCGCTGAAGTCAAATCTTTATCCAGCCTTTTTTTTTTCCCCCTGCTTAATCTTGCTTCCTCACACTTTCATAGGTTTTACTGACATAATTTCATCACTATATCATTTGCACAATAATCCTTCTTTTAATCTCTACTCAGGGAATCTGAACCTGAAAAAAAATAACCCAGCTACCACTGTGTACAATAAGATTACAGCAGAAATTGGATGCTTCGAAAGGTCGTTATTTGCATAGGTCTATTGGGCTTGCCTGGTGGCTCAGAGGTTAAAGTGTCTGCCTGCAATGCGGGAGACCTGGGTTCGATCCCTGGGTCGGGAAGATCCCCTGGAGAAGGAACTGGCAACCCACTCCAGTATTCTTGCCTGGAGAATCCCATGGACGGAGAAGCCTGGTGGGCTACAGTCCACGGGGTCACAAAGAGTCGGACATGACTGAGCGACTTCACTTTCACTTTCACTTCATTCAGGTACTGCCTAATGGTTTGAAGAGGTCCTAAAGAACCTAAAGAACCTTAAGATTCTAGAAAAATTGGGAAAACATTCTGCATAGAGCTCTCATGTTTCTGCATATCTTGAATCAACTTTTGTTCTGGAGTATCTAACATTACGATTATAAAGACTTACTTTTAGAAGAGTTTTAGATTCACAGAATAATTGAGAGAAAGATACAGAGATTTCCCATACAATTCCTGTACCTAAACAGCCTCCCCATTATCAGCATCTCCCACCAGAATCATACAATGTGGAGGAGCCTTTCCAGACTGACTGACTATTAATAATATGCATTTATGATCCTTCTATGCATTTAATGTCCCTCTATATCTTTTCATAATGTGGTAGATCATTTGCATTTGGTACGGAATAATGTTCCATTGTCTGGAAGTACCATAATTTATTTATCCATTTGCCTACTGAAGTACCTTTTTTGCTTCCAAGTTAAGGCAGTTTTAAGTAAAACTGCTATAAACTTCTGTGTGCAGAACTTGTGTGGATTTAAATGTGTGGATGGACATAAATTTGGAATCCTTCAGTTATATAAAAATTTAATGAAATCTCAATTAAATAGAGTTGGGAGACCAAAATAGGGTGCTCTCCCATCCTATGATGATAAGAGAGACCAATAGGAAGAAGAGAAACTTCACCCTGGCAAAGACTCAGCCAGTGAAAAGCCATGGACTTTGTTTACTAGAACCCTACCAACTTCCTTTTCATCTCTATAAAAGCCTTCTCCTTCCCTTGCTGTTCCAGACTCGAGTGTGGTTTGCTATGATTTCAGACCCTGAATTGCAATTTTCTGCTGATCCCAAATAAAACTCTCTTTGCTGGAGAAATATGTGGTAGTTTGTTTCAAGTCAACTGGTAGATACCAAGGAGCCTGTTGCTGGATCACAGAGAAGTAATATGTAAAGTTTTACTTATAAGAAGCTGCTAAACTATCTTCCAAAGTTTCTGTACCGTTTTGTACTCACTCCAGCAATGCCTGAGAGTTCCTATTGCTCCACATCTTCTTCAGAATTTGGTGTCAGTGTTTTGAATTTTGCCCATTCTAACAGATGTGTGGTAGTATGTCATCTGCATTTACATTTTTCTGATGACATATTATATGACTTGGCACATCTTTTCTAATGTTGGATATCTTCTTTGGTGAGGTGTCTGAAAGGGCCTTTGGCCTAGTTTTTACTTGGGTTGTTTGTTTTCTTATTGTGGAGTTTTAAGTTTATTTATTTACTTATACTTTGGTTAAGTCTTAATCTGATGTGTCTTTTCAAGTGTTTGTTTTCCCAGCCTGTGGCTTGTCTTCTAATTCTCTGAACATTGTCTTGCAGAAAAAAGTTTTTAATTTTCATTAAATCCAGTTTTTTATTTTTTTAATGGGTCTTTTTGTATTATACCTAAAAGTCATCGCTATATGCACAATCATGTAGATTTTTGCCTATTTTTTAGGCGTTTTATAGTTTTGCATTTATCATTTAGGTCTGTCTTATATTTTGCTAACTCTTATGAAGAGTGTTAGTCTGTACCTAGATTTTTTTGTTTTATTTTTGCATATGGATGTCCAGTTGTCCTAATACCATTCATTGAAGAGACTATTTTGTACCATTGCATTGTCCTTGTTTCTTTATCAAAGATCAGTTGACTATAACGATGTAGCTTTATTTAGGGGCTATCCATTCTGTCCCATTGATCTATTTATTTGTTCTTTTGCCAACACCCCAATTTCTTGATTACTGTAGCCTTGTGATGAGTCTTGAAATTGGGTAATATTAGTCTTTCAAATTTGTTCTTTACTTTCAGTATCATGTTGGCTATTCTCTGTCTTCTGCCTCTCTATTTAAACTTTTGAAACAGTTTATTACTGTCTATAAATAGCTTTCTAGGATATTGGTTGCTCTTGAATCTATAGATCAAGTTGCAAAGAATTGTCTTCTTAACAGTATTGTGTGTTCATATCCATGACATGGACTATCTCTCCATTTATATTTTTATTTCATTTATCAAATTTTGTAGTTCTCTTCATATAGATCTTTTACACATTTTATTAGATTTATACCTAAATAATTTATTGGATGCTCATTTAAGTGGGATTGTGTTTTTATTTTTTTAAGTTTTTTATTTATTTTGCTACAATATTGCTTGTTTTATGCTTTGGACCTTTGGCCATGAGGCATGTGGGATCTAGCTACAACCAGGAATCAAACCTGCAACCCCTTCATTGGAAGGCAAAGTCCCAACCACTGGACCACCAGGGAAATCTCTGAGATTGTATCTTTTTTATTTCAATTTCACTCATTCATTACTGGTATATAGAAAAATGATTGACTTTTATATAGTAGCCTTGTATTCTTTAACTTGGCTATAATTGTTTATTACTTCCAGGGGTTTATTTGTTGATACTTTTGAATTTCCTACATAGATAATCATGTCGTCTGTCAATCAAGACAGTTGTGTGTTCCTTTCCTATATGTGTAGATTTTATTCCCTTTTATTAACTTGTTCTATTAGCTAGAATGATATTGAGAAGGAGTGGGGGTAGTAGCTTTTCTTGCCTTGTACCTGATCTAAGTAGGAAAATTTCAAGTTTCTCAGCATTAAGTATGATGTTAGCTGTACACTTTTTGTAGATATTCATTATCAAGCTGCATAAGTTCTCCTCTATTCTTGTTTTATGAAGAATTTCTGTCATTAATAGATGTTGGATTTTATCAAATGCTTTTTCTGCACCTACTGATGTGATCATGTGAGTTTTCTTTTTTTAGTTTATTGATATCAAAGATTGCATTAATTGATTTTCAAATGTTGAACCACCTTCTCATGCTTGCAAAATCTCACTTGGACGTGGTGCATAATTCTTTTTATACACTGTTGGTTCTATTTACTAATGTTTTGATGAGGATTTTTACACATATTTTCATGAGAAATATTGGCCTGTAATTTTCTTTCCATGTAACATTTTTATCTGGTTTTGACTTTAGGGGAATGCTGGCCTTACAGGCTGTATTAAAATGTATTCTTTCCACTCTGTCCCCTGAGAGAGATTGTAGAGAATTGGTAGAATACATTTCTTAAGTGGTACAATGTACCAGTGAACTCCTCTAGGCCTGGTGCTCTCTGTTTTGGAAAATATTAGTTCTGGAGTATCTTTTCAAGGAGGTATGTATAGGGTACAACTTTAATGATAGTGTTAATGGCTCTCTTCATGCCAGAGTACTGATTTGTTTACTGTCTAATATGATAAGTATTGTGTCTCCATCTGGGGTAAAGTTTGGGTAGACTTGCTAACAGCTGCCTATGGTTTCCTTACCTGTGGTGTAAACCTTCTGCATGTGCAGCATGCGTCCGGCTGCTCTGCATCACGCTGTGGGACATGGTGGGAGGTGGTGCTGAGTGAAGTAAGTGCAGCCCTGTAGCCTGTGGTGCTGTTGTGCTCCAAGCAAGAAAATCTTATACCTCTGATCAGTGAGTCTCTTGTATTCTGCCAGCATCTATAACATAAAGACACTTGTGGGGTTATTTCCCTATGTTTTCTATAGTATTAAGCTTCTTTAGAGCCTCCTTAGGCCAATAACTAAACCTTAAAACAAGGTTAAATATCATATCCTTCATAGTTCTTCATAAGAAATCTCCCCAGAAATACACATATATCTTATCAAGCAAGGGAAGGCACCCTGGAGAAGGGAATGGATACCCACTCCAGTATTCTTGCCAGGAGAATTCCATGGACAGAGGAGCCTGGGAGGCTACAAGTCCATGGGGTCCCAAAAAGTTGGGCATGACTGAGCAGCTAAAACTATCCAGTAAAGATAAGTGGGCAGAGATTCAGATATTATGATAACATCACATCTAAGGAAACAGATTTAACTGAAGACAATATAAAGAAGCATGTCTTAAGATACCTTTGGAAATTTGATGATTAGAGTCAGATTCTGTTGTTTTTTGAGATCTTCCAAATAAATGTGATCCATCACAGACTTCATTGTAAAGGTATTTCAAATATATTAATAATGTATATGCAGAAATACTCAGCTTGGAGTGAAAGGTTCTTGTTTGACATTTTTAATTTTAGAGACTTCTTATTCCTGTAAGGTTATGAAATAATCAGTATATCTTAAGCCACATGGATTTAGACATTTTTTTCCCTGTGTTTTACTTGATTGGCCAAACTGATAATCATTCAGTGAATACATTTGTGACGTTAGATTCTACCTACATTTCTCATTGACATATATCTTCCATTTGAATTTCAGGCTTTTTTTTTTTTTTAACATTTGGGACAACCATGAATTTTTTAAATAGATACAAACAAGTCTTACCTTAGAACACTTTTTATAACATTTAAAAGTTTTTCATTAAAGTCAGATAAAGCATGAATAAGAGTAGAATGCTTTAACTTTTGTATGTCAGAAGGCTAAGTTGAGGCTTCTCATGGATGACTTCAAATTAAGATTTAATCATTCTATTTTCCTAATATTTGGATTTTAGAGGAAAGGTGAATCAAGACATTTAAACTTCTGGAAAAATTAAGCTCTAAGGTTCACTCCAAAAACAGCCTCCTGCAGTGTATTCATCATACTCACTGTGTTTAACAAAAAGAAGCCATGTTCAAATGAATCCAAGGTCATATCCAGATTTAACATTCTATGATGAATCTGAGACCTTAAATATCAATTATAAAATTGTCTTAATGAAGAGTCATGATGCATTTATAGCTATTTAGGAGAACACATACAGGGAAATACTGATACTACTAGGTATAAAACTGAGTTTATATAGTGGTGATAATTGTGTACGAGATGTGCATGATGGAACGTTTAGAAATTAAAGTAGAGATGAGACTTGAATGATAACCAAACATATGCTTGATGATTGGCAAAGTAAAGTCATCTCAGACAGTCGTTATGTAGACATAAGAGTATGAGAGTCTGATATGTTTGAGAACTGCAAGTGCATAGTTTAGAGTTACTAGAACATAACGTTTGAGTCAGGAAAGAGCTGAGAAGAGTTTTATCACAGGCAAAGGCCAGCCCATGAACATTCAATGAAAAGGAATTTGATTTGTATATCATCTGTTATAACCATTGACGTCTTTGAGGAGGTTTGCAATATAATTAGATTCCTCATTTTCAATTCTTAATACTAGCAAAAGGATGTATAGGAAGAAAGAGATAGGAAGGAGGTAACGGACCTCTATGACAGAGAATGAATGCAGCCAGCCGAGTGTAATTTGAAGATGAACACAAGGTTATAATCTTTCTTCAAAATCAGCCTTAGACTTATACTATTTGGGAATTTGGACACCATCTCTAAGTATGAGTCCAGGTTGCTGTTTGCTTTGGAAGGACTGATGCTGAAGTTGAAACTCCAATACTCTGGCCACCTGATGTGGAGGACCGACTCATTTGAAAAGACCCTGATGCTGGGAAAGATTGAGGGCAGTAGGAGAAGGGGCCAACAGAGGATGAGATGCTTGGATGGCATCACTAACTCAATGGACATGAGTTTGAGTAAATGCCGGGAGCTGGCGATGGACGGGGAAGCCTGGCTTGCTGCAGTCCATGGGGTCGCAAAGAGTTGGATACAACTGAGCAACTGAACTGAAGTGAACTGAACTGGACTCCACCTCTAGTATATATATATATAAACTATAATCTATTTTTCTTCTATTCCTTACACTTGATAGGAACTACGTTTTCAAATCAAAAGTGGAAGAGCTTATATAAATTGATTGTTAGCATGCATTTTAGGATTCTCTAAAGACAAAAGCATTAAACAGGAATATCCTATGCAAAATTGAATACACTTTTTAGTAACTTTAAACAGTCTTAAATCATTTACCAGAAATACCTAGGACTGAGGCTCTCACTTTATATCAGAATGTAAAAAATGCCAACCCTTTAATGTATAACTTTGATGATGATGTAGTGCTCTTATGTAAATATTCCTTGGCATTTCTATTGTACTCATCATATCTCAGACACAGATCATTTTATAAATAGAATTTTAAATACTTTAGTGAAAGGAATCAGTAAAGCATCAAATACTGGTCTTGTATCCTATTTTTACTTGCTTCTTGATTTGAAAACTTAAAAGACATGTTCAATTATATTATTTAAATGAGTATTTGTCAAACACCTAGTTGCAGGGCACTAGTGGAAAGTATGGAATCCCAGGTTCCAATTCAAATTCAGAGTCAATAACTCCTGGAAAGGAGTACTGAAAATTGAATTGCAAATATAACCCACGTAAGTCTTCAGAACAGAGCTTTCTGGAAATTAATTGCATTATCTCATTCATTATTTGCAAACTGAGCAATATGGCATTGTAGAACTTCAAATAAATTAATGAGTAACAGTATTTCCTTGTGTTCTTCACTTATGATTTAAAAGAGGGTAAATAATGGAATTAAGAATGGCTGTAATAGGAAAGAGAATGGTATACCTGCAGTTCGAATGAGGTGTGCATGGCAAAGATGAAATGATGAATGGCAGTTTGGACAATACCTGTCCCCGGATTCCTAAGTGAGTAACAAGGATTTTTTTTTTCCTGAAAGAAAGTATCGATCTAGGTTATTGATGGCAGTAATAAATATCACTGAGTCAAGGAACAATCACTGAAGCCATCTTTTATCCCCCCAATTCAGTGGACATAATCCACTAAAATCAACAACCAGGTATTCAGCTTCCTCAATAATTTTGTAGCCAAGGTCATATTTTCCCAGAGTGTTTAATGTTATGACAGAATCAGAAACCTTTCTAAAGCTAAGAAAGGTTATGTGTACAGTACTTGATCGCTCATATCTGTCACCCTGTCCTAAGGAAAAGAGACTGTTTGACAGGAATTCTTTTAAATTCTTCCTGAATAGGCCCAGGAACTTGTTTCATGCAATTTTGGGTAAGCAGAGTACTGTGGATTTCTAAATAGAAAGATACTGATAATCTAGATTCATGCTCTTAGGTGATCTTTTCTTAGGCTGGACTTTTACTTCTTAATGTTATGAATTATGTTTATGAGCCCCTATCTCTGGTGATTTGAAATAATCACTTTCAGGGTTGTTTTTTTTTTAATTTTTAATAACTTTTTAAACTCTTGATGTCCACATTTTACTTTGCTCATATTGTGCAGAATAAGAGGGTTTCTTATTCTGTTGGTTTTAGGTTAAGAGTTGTCACAGCAAGCATCTTAAATACAAAATCATGAGAGGTCTCTCATTTAAATGGCACTTTGTCATGGGAAAGAGGAAAGAAAACCAGAACATGTATTTGGAAGAGAATGGCATGATAACAGATTTATATAGGGAATCATCATTTGATGGAATTGAAATTTTACTAATTCGATAATTAATGAAAGTATAGTGATAGAATGTTTTGTGTCTGTCAACTCTCCAGCAGATAGATAATAAACCATAACAGATGGAGAGTCAGAATCTGTGAAAAATGCCTGGAGTAGTTTGTAGGTGATAATTATAGTAATATTCAGAGAAAGAGAAATCAAGGCTTTAGATTGATAGTGATAGTCATTATGAACCATAAAAGTTTCTTTCTTTGAAAATTTGCTCTATAGATTGCAAATTTAAGTTTTGTTTTGTTTTTTTTCCAAAGAGCAGATAAAATTACTATTTTAGGTTTTGACCACAATCTAATTCATTTCATTTGATTAAAATACTTTAGTATTTCAACCATGCTTAAATCCAGCCACCTTTATCACCAAGCAGGAGGCAGTCCCCAGAGGTGGAATAAAACATTTGAGAATATTCAAGCCTTCCTAGTACTATCTCAGAAACACAGCCATCACAGGATGTAGAAATATTATGCCTTCCTACTCATCCTCAAGGTCATTTGTATTTCCATGTTAATGTGTTGTCCACTAAGGTTACAGTGATCATCTTTTAGCTTAATAAAAATGCATCCTTGTTTTCAGCAATATCCTATCATTTCTCTCATGTTTTTCAAAACCAAGTAAACTCTTTTAGTTTGATCAGGCTCCTGGATGTTAAGATGAGCTAAGTTTAACAAAATGAAAGTAAATCTCAGAAGTATTTCTAAAACTAAGCATGCTGTCAGTCCTTGTCTAATCATAGATATTCAAAACTATGAGAAAAATATGTAAAAGAAAAATATTTAAGTGACTGCTTTCTTTTCTTTTTCCTCTTTTTTGGGGAGGCTAGCCAATTATTTCTACAAAGTTTCAGTAGTGGGGGAAAAGGTTGGCTTTACCAGGGAATATGCAGGTGACTATCTTATTCATCTAATCTGTGTGAGAAAGAGGTCAAGTTCCTGCCTAGATGTCAGAGTTAGAGGAGGGAAGTGTGTAGTTCTCTTCACTATATTCCACAGCCAGCCATTGTCCCTCTTCTGTGCTGATTTGACATTTGATATGTTATATCTGCTAAATGCATGTATGCAGCTGGGTATTTTTGTCTTTATTATTTTTATTGCACTTTTCAAAGCTATTCGTCTACATAAGCAATGTAAAAGTAAGAAAATAATAGATATAGCACAAGTGAAAGTGAAAGTTGCTCAGTTGTGTCCAACTCTTTGCAACCCCATGGTCTGTGCAGTCCAAGGAATTCTCCAGGCCAGAATACTGGAGTGGGGAGCCATTCCCTTCTCTAGGGGATCTTCCAAACCCAGGGATCGAATCCAGGTCTCCCACATTGCAGGTGGATTCTTTACCATCTGAGCTACCAGGGAACCCCAAGTCATGGTCAAAAGCAAGTGCTTAACTATAGGATCAGTTGACCTTTGCAGTTGATGCAGCTCCATAGGCATTTCACTTGGCCTTCGAAAACCTTGAGACAGTGCTGCTAATTTATGTGTAGAAGTTCCTGTCACTTTCAGGAATTTATGGGCTGGGTAGTCTCTTAGTGGACCCACTGCTTTGACACAGGTTTGTTTCTTATCTCACAGTTGAGGGTATTTAGTATTTCTTTACTTGTGATTGACCCAACCTTGGGGAAGCTCAATGGCTTGATTGTCCAGATTCTGCAACATTCAAACTAGTCTTTCCACCATTTTCTTCTGTGTAATTTCGATTCTCTTTCGCAAGCATGCCTCCTCTTCTTGATCTTTAGATTCTAATCTTTCTATTTCCCAACCTGATTCTGTCACCATAATCTCTTCCTTTTGGGGCCTTTACTCCTCAAAAGTTTAGAAAGCCAAAACACAGAAGCCATACAAAACAGAAGAACAGCAAAACCAAACATCTGCTTTTCTTAGACTATTTCTAAATACATTATAAATGCAACAGAATATATACAATTATATTTCTTCAGTATAGTCATAGATTCAAATATCTTCAGGCTTTTTAATAGTTTGCTACTTGTATATTTTATCCCTTTATTATTGGTATGTTTCCACACTTCAACATTGTCAATATTCCACAATAAAAATTTTCATGCATGTAGCTTTATTAAGCTGAATAATTTCCTTAAAGCAAATTCTCAGTAGTGCATCAAAGTTTGTGGGAATCTTTATTATTTTGATAGATATTAAAATCCTATCCATTCTATTTAACAATGTATAAATATTGTAAAAAATAAAATATTACAAAGAGTTTACCACAGAAAAACAATATTGACATATTAAGTTTTATTTTCAAGACAAAATAATTTTTAAATACTGTGTTTTAAAACATGTCCATTTCCTCTATTTAAGTAAATAATATATATGGCAAACTTTTAATTTGCTATTTTTTAGTTTATATAATCAGTGAATTACTTGCCAATAAAAAAGATTTTTTATTGATTCAATCCTCATTTGTCCTTTCAATATTAAGTCATTACTCCAATTTTTAGTTAAGATTTAAATAAAAATTATATAAACATCAATTTCTTATTTCATCTATTTTACACTATGTTTCACAGACTTTTACTTTGTAGAATAAATGTATCAACCACACATCCCCATCACCATCATTTTTTCCTTCTTTATTGTCTCTCTTTAATAAAGTCAAATTTAACTATAATTTTATGTTGTCCTGCTAGCAATATTTTAACTTTAGCTTAGGAACTTAATTATAACATCAGTTATATCCAAGCTTTGTCCACAGGTTTATTTCAATCATTGAAAAGTAATTAGCAAATATTCACTAAAATGTGTCTATGTATATTTTCACTGTAAAATCACATAGTAATAGGATTACACTTTCTCTGTAGATTAATATGATTTATTTTTTTTGCATATGCTCTCTTACTGAAAAGCAGGATGTAGTACACACACACACACACACACACACATATATATGTAGTGAATGCATATAATATATACATATTATATGGGTACAAAAGTAATTGTAGTTTCAGACCTTAAATTTTAGATCATTATAACTAGACTCAAACACATTTTTATTAATCAAAATAGAAACCATTACAATCAGCACATTTTTGCCAAAAAGAAATGTTTGTTTATTCCTGTATCATGAAAATCCTTGCTTCAGAATTCAACAAAACTCTTGGAAAATATTTTCTGCCTCCTGCTGGTGGTGAAAGTGTTTTCCCTGCAAAAAGTCGTCGAGATGGTTGAAGAAATGGTAGTCAGTTGGCAAGAGGTCAGGTGAATGTGGCAGATGAGACAGAACTTCGTAGCCCAATTTGTTCAACTTTTGAAGCGTTAGTTGTGCAACATGCAGTAGAGTGTTGTCATGGAGAAGAATTGGGCCTTTTCTGTAGACCAGTGCCAACTGCAGGCATTGCAGCTTTCACTGCATCTCATCAATTTGCTGAGCTTACTTTTCATATGTAATGTTTTCACTGGGATCCAGAAGCTGTAGTGGGTCAGACCAGCTCAGACCATCAAACAGTGACCGTGACCTTTTCTTGGTGCAAGCTTGGCTTTGGGAAGGGCTTTGGAGCTTCTTGGTCCAACCATTGAGCTGATCACTGGCAGTTGTTGTATAAAATCCACTTTTTGTTGCATGTCAAAATCCGATGGACAAATTGTTCATTATTGTTGTGGAGAAAAAGAGAAGATGACACTTCAAAATGAAGATAATTTTGATTTGTGGTCACTGATGAGGCATGCACATATCAAACATTTTCCACCTTTCTACTTTTCTTCACATGCTGAACAACCATAGAATGGTCAACACTGAGTTATTTGGCAACATCTTCTGTAGTTGCAAGAGGATCAGTTTTGATGATTGTCTCAGTTGTCGTTGTCAACTTCTGATGGCTGGCCACTGTGCTCTTCATCTTCAAAGCTCTTGTCTCCTCTGCAAAACTTCTTGAACCACCACTGCATTATACATTTCTTAGCAGTTCCTGAGCCAAATGTGTTGTTTATATTGTTGATGTCCTGTTTAGCGCAGTAAGCACTAGCCATGCACAGATGTTGAACATGTGAAATGTAGCTAAACCAAATAGCAAAAATAACAGAATATTAATTTTAATAAAACATTCTGTTTGAACCTTATATTTTCAAAATAGTATTTGAGCATATAAAATGATTAATGATGCTTTGCTTTTTTTATATGCTACATATTGAAAATCCAGGGTGCATTTAGCATAAAAAAATATAAAATATCTCATTAATCATTTTATATTGATTCCATTGTTTCTTTTTACTGTTTTTTTTTAATGTGGATCCTGAAAATTTATAAATTATCTATGTGACTTTCATTATATTTCTATTGAACAGCACTAACTCTGAGCACTTAACCTTTCTAAGGGGTATTTCCTTCTTATAATGATATCTTCTTATTTGTAAAGTGTGGTTCATTATCACTTTAATACAATTAGAGTTGTATTACTTAATTAGATTAGCTTATTATTACCTAATATAGGCCAAGACTGTTATCTTTGCACCACAGAATGGAATAAAGTAAGTCTTCGCTCTGTTGTAAATATAACAGAAATGGAGACACATAGTTGTGGTTTTATCTGTTGAAGCCACTACCTAGTACAAAGTCTTCACCTGTTCATTGATTTTGTTTCTCAACTTCCATCTGTTGTGTTGTTTTGTATGTGCTCAGCTGTCTGACTCTTTGTGACCCAGTGGACCACAGCCCCCAGGCTCCTCTATCCATAGAATTTCATGCAAGAATACTGGAGTGGGTTGCCATTTCCTCCTCCAGGGGATCTTCCAGACCTAGAGATTGAACCTGTGTCTCAAGGTGGTTTCTGCATTGGCAGGCAGATTCTTTACTGTTGAGTCACATGGGAAGCTATGTATTTATAAATTGAGATATATTTCCAAGATCATTATTGTATAATGCCTGACTGAAAAGTAAACATTAATTAATTATGTATGTGGATCGCTGGTTGCTTTGACACATAAGTAGTTTTAAACAAATCACAGATTCAAGAAACTTATGTTAATACAAAGAGTTGCTAAACCTGAACTTTTGGTATTTCAAATGATGAATTTCCAGGGGAAATCTGAGCACCACAGATTACTGAATATTTTACATATTCAACTCAATTCTTAAAATTCTGAATCAAAACTTTGGAACTTTAAGATAGTTATCAAATTTCTGATAATATTCAATGGGGGAGTATTTTGCAGCTTGCTGAGATAAAAAAATAATAATAACAAGAAAAGCTCTTAGATTTTACTTGGTAAAACTCCAAATTATTAATGCACTTGATTGAAACAACAGACACTATTAGGGAAGTAAATAGGAAAGCTTTTAATTTCTATATACTAAGTCACAGACTTCCCTTTAAGATTTTATTAAACTGTATTTTTTTTTAATTTATGTTTTCAAAGGATAACTTACCCAAAATCAAGGAACAGTGGTCATTCTGATATGTAATCCAGTGATTTTCTTCTATACTTAAATGTGTTCAACATTTTCATTAACTTCACGCAAACTTACCTTTAAACAAAGTAAGCTATTTAGGTATATCACTTTTCCAACCTTAATTGCATCTCACATACTAAATTCATCCTTCAAATAGCTTCTTCAAGGGCAGGGTTAGTGAAGTATGGCACTCAGGCCAATATTTTTTTTTTTTTTTTTTTTTTATTATTAGTTGGAGGCTAATTACTTCACAACATTTCAGTGGGTTTTGTCATACATTGATATGAATCAGCCATAGATTTACACGTATTCCCCATCCCGATCCCCCCTCCCACCTCCCTCTCCACCCGATTCCTCTGGGTCTTCCCAGTGCACCAGGCCGGAGCACTTGTCTCATGCATCCCACCTGGGCTGGTGATCTGTTTCACCATAGATAATATACATGCTATTCTTTCAAAACATCCCACCCTCACCTTCTCTCACAGAGTTCAAAAGTCTGTTCTGTATTTCTGTGTCTCTTTTTCTGTTTTGCATATAGGGTCATCGTTACCATCTTTATGGAAAACAGTGTGGAGATTTCTTAAAAAACTGGAAATAGAACTGCCATATGACCCAGCAATCCCACTTCTGGGCATACACACTGAGGAAATCAGATCTGAAAGAGACACATGCACCCCAATGTTCATTGCAGCACTGTTTATAATAGCCAGGACATGGAAGCAATCTAGATGCCCATCAGCAGATGAATGGATAAGGAAGCTGTGGTACATATACACCATGGAATATTACTCAGCCATTAAAAAGAATTCATTTGAATCAGTCCTAATGAGATGGATGAAACTGGAGCCCCTTATACAGAGTGAAGTAAGCCAGAAAGATAAAGAACATTACAGCATACTAAAACATATATATGGAATATGGTTATTTTTTGTAAATAATCTTTTTTTTTTAAGAACACTGTCAATGTCCTTTGCCCTTTTTCTACCTTTCTTTTTCCTTATTTTTTTTTTAAATTAAACATATTGTCTATGACTGTTTTAACCCTACAACAGTAGACTTTAGTAGTTCTGACAGATAATTTCTAACCTGTAAAGCCTGAAACATTTCCTTTTTGACCATTATCACAAAAAGCTTAAAGACTTCTATCCTAAAGGGAGATTTTGCTTGTCCAGATGAGGCTCCTATTTATTCTTCCTTAATCTTACCGTTGCTACCCGTACATATCTGTATCAAAGCAGGCATCTTCCTGTCTCCAAATTATCTTCTATATTTATTTGTGTTCCTTAGCAGAAAACCTAATATATAACACCTGTAAGATAAACAGGTGCTTAATGAATGTGTTTGATATATAAGATAGGGAGAATCATTATAAAGGTGTATGTGAACATATTATTTTCCCTGTTGAAGGAGTTCATTGCTCAAGTCTTAATTGGGTTCATTTATTCTATAACTCTATGCTGTTTTGGAGAAGGGCATGGCAACCAACTCCAGTATTCTTGCCTGGAGAATCACATGGACAGAGAAGCCTGGCAGGCTACCGCCCATGAGGTCACACAGAGTCGGACATGACTGAGCGACTTAGTACACCGGCTATACTATTTAATCTATCTTATTATGTTGAATAGAAAAAAAAAAACATGAAAAACTTAGGTTTGTAGAATAACTTAATAATTGTTTGGACTGTATATTGCTCAGTTATATGGACCAAACACTCAACCACTAAGACTTTTCTCTGCTTAACTGAAGTTTCTCGAATAGGTCAACTTTTCTGCCTTCTGTCATTGTATTGACCTTCAGTATACGTGACCTACTCTGATAATTTCCTCCTGAATGACTTTCTAAAATATTAATGACAGCTGTTATATATTAGTTAATTAATTCTACAATTGTGTTTTGAGTAAATACAAGGTACCGGGTACAGTGGTAATGTTTCACATGTGTGACCTCATTTAAATCCATAAATCAGTATGAATTGAACCTGAACCTGGGAGAAGTTGCACAGATTAGAATTTACAGAGGCTCTATTTAAATCGAAATTGTCTGACTCCCCATCTTCTGCACTTAAACACAACTCATATTATTTCTGAATCACAGCTATTTCAGAGTATCTGGCAAGACTACCAGGAAATTTTAACAAACAGAGCTATTAAGATAATTGTCTAAATGGGTTGAATCAATCAATCAGCTCTTAGTTATTTAAAGGTTGCTTATTTGGCTCTTTATTCTCTCCCTTTTCCTCTGGCTTCCTGCCTATGGCCATTTCATTGCTCTTTAGCACTTTCATTAGAGAGTTGGCATGAAAAGAAAAGAGAAAAAAAAAGATGAAAACTAAATGAGGCTATTTGAATTTCCCAATGGGGTTAGCAGTTTTTAAATATTCCTTCAGGGGAGTATGCAGCAGTGTAGGTGATCTCTCTTCCTCATCCAGAAGGTCGTTTACCATATTTAAGCTTATCCTTTTTGTTGCTCAGAAATTAGGAATGTGTAAATCCAAATGATTTTATTTGAAAATGCTGCAAAATTTGCCTTTTCAAAATGTTTGCAAGTTTCAATAATACAGCAGTTTGATTGAGTATTTAATTAGTTTTGATTGGTGCATTTTATTTTCACTATGTTTTTATTTCATTTTTTTCATTAAATCATTTTATTAAGAAGTCTTTCACCTATGAAATCTGCCAGTTCACATTGAGTCATTTCATATGGTTTTTAGTAGCTATCCTGAGTGGGGCAGCTATTAATATAAATCAATTTTAAAGCACACTTATCCTATAATAAGATCTCATATGCCCATTTACCGTAAATATCCAATCTTATCCCAGCCCTAGGCGCCTGCTAATCTGTTTTCTTTCTCTATAAATTTGCCTCTCCTGACTGTGTAATATAAATGGAATCATGTAATACATTATTTCCTGTGTCCACATTTAACATAAGGTAGACTGACATCCATCCAAGATATAGCAAGTTTCAGTGGCTTGTTCCTTTTCAACGCTAAATAGTATACCATCTTGTCAGTATACAACATTGGGTATATCTGTTTACCAGTTGACAGATATTTGGATTGTTTAATTTGATCTATTGTGAATAATGATGCCTGAATAGCCACGTTTCTTTGCATAAGCATATGTTTCACTTTCCTAGGTTACCTAACTATAAGTGAAATTTTGAGTCATGTATTAGTTTTATTTATATCTTTTTGAGAAACTACCAAATTGTTTTCTAAAGTGGCCTGTAATTTACATTTATACACTAACATAGTTTGTTTATCTGCTTGGTTTAAAATAATGATGTTAATATTATCTTTCAGTATACATTTTTCTATAGCAATTCCTAAGAAAATTATGTATAAAATAGTGCTAATTATTTGAAAAAGTAACAAATCTAATTTTGTAGAATAAGGCATACATTTACAAATAATGTGTTATATTTCTATACAAAATTTGATCTGAGAATCTCATGGTACCTGATAAAATTTTAACAATTAACTGTATTTGGAAGGAATATAAAACTCAAGGAGAAAGTTTGCATATTCATTCAACCTACAGCTGAAATAACTTTAAGGGAGTCTCTGTATTATATGTGTAGTGATTTTAAAAGACAGCAGGCCCAAAAGAAGTCATTTGTGCTAAGCCCTCCTGACTAAACTGAGATTTAATAACCTAATCTAATGGCAACTCCAGCCTCTCTTATAATGTAAGCTTAACCAGTCAGTTTGGAATGATTTGGTCAGCACTAGTGAGGTAATCCCCTCTGATAGACTCCTGCCTTCCCCCAAAAAAAGGTGACTTTGCCTGAAACCATCCACTCTTTTGCTCCTCAGAGTTCCTCAGAACTCTTCACTTTCTGCTAGATGAAATACTGCCTAATTTGTGAATGGCTGACTAGAGTCAATAAGATATTTAAATTGTACTCTGTTCAATTCTATTATTTAGCAGTGCCATTAGGAACAGTAATAAATAGTATTGTAAGTGGAGTATTTTACTACCGAAGGACAGAAATCTAAAAACGCTTTTGGTCTGCCAGTGACAAAGTCAGATTTATAAGACAACATTTTTACATTAAAAAATATAAACTTTGCTGAGGGAAATCTTGTTTAAAGACAATGGAGAGAAACCCAAAACATCCAGGAACTGGGGGATGTATAGCATTTGAAAGATGACTCATGTTAATTTGAGGGCTCACTATTGTGTGCGGGGGGACAGCTATATCCTTTTTTATAATAGATACACTATAAATATAAAGACAGGTTGAAAGCTAAAGAGTAGAAATTGGCCTAACATGCTGACAATAAACACAAGAACCTCAATGTGGTAATACCAAAAAGAGACAATGTAGTTCCTAGGATATAGAGTATTAACATAAAAAATGTAACTATTTATGTGTGCTAAGTAGGTTTAGTCATGTCTGAGACCCCATGGACTATAGCTGACCAGGTTCCTCTATCCATGGGATTCTCCAGGCAAGAATATTGGAGTGGGTAGCTATTCCCTTCTCCAGGGGATCTTCCTCACCCAGGGATCGAACCTGAGTCTCTTGACATCTCTTGAACTGGCAGGCGGCTTCTTTAACACCACCTTCATCATGAGAACATAATAAACATAAACATATACAGATTGAAAAGTCCACAGTCATAGTTAGGGAAATGAATATCCATCTCACAGTGAATGATAAGCTGCTGTAAATTAAAAAAAAAATTAGTATAGATGTTGATAATTGAATAATTCCATCAACCAACTTGAACTCATTGATGTTTCTAGAATATGTTATCAAACATCTGTGGAATACATGTTATTTTCATGTGCACCTAGCTGGGCCATTAACTAAATCTCAAAAACTAAAACTAAAAATAAAAATTAATGTTAAATTGTTTGATTAAATTGATGTTAAAAATAATTTAACCCAAAGTACTCCTAAATAATGAAAAGTTATACAATAATCTTTAAATAGTCATGCATTTAAACAAAAATTAAAAGGGAAATTAGAAAATATGTCAAACATCATAATAATAAAACACCAGAAAAAAATTCCCTGCAGCTATGAACTGAACTGGACTGTTCCAAGTCATCTTTGCATCTCACTTCTGTGCTCCCTAATTAATCTTCCAATAAATATTCAGGGTTGATTTCCTTTAGGATTGACTGATTTGATCTCCTTGCTGTCCAAGGGATGCTCCAAAGTCTCCAGACTCTCAAAACTCTCCAGCACCACATTTCAAAAGAATCAGTTCTTCCGCGCTCAGGCTTCAAGTTACAACTCTCACATCCATATATAACTACCGGAGAAACCATAGATTTAAATAGATGGACCTTTATCAGCAAAGTGATGTCTTTGTTTTTTAACATGCTTTCTATCATATGATCCAGCAACTTCACTATTTAGTATTTACTAACAGGAGTCAAAAACTTAGGTCCACACATGTACCAGCACACAGATGTCTACAGCAGATTATTTATAACTGCCAAAACTTTGAAACAACCAACATAGGCTTTAGTAGATGAATGGATAAATAAACTATAGTCTATTAAGACAATGGAATATTATTTAGTGCTAAAAAGAAATGAGCTAGTAAAGCCATGAAGACTTGAGAAACCCTAAATGACTGTTAGAAAGTGAAAGAAGCCAGTCTGAAAGGCTATGTTATATATAATTTCAACTACATGACATTTTGGAGGAGGTATGACAACAATAAAAGGTCATTGGTTTCCAGAGGTGTGGGTAGAGAGATGAATAGGTAGAAGACAGAGGGAGGATTTTAAAGGCAGTGAAAATACTCTGTATGATATTATAACAATGGGTATCATTATACTTTTGTCCAAACCTTCAAAATGTACAGCATCAAGAGTGAATCCTAAGGTAAACTATAGACCTTAGGTGATTGTGATGTGTCAATGAAGATTCATCATTGGGGGGAAAAAAAAATAATGTACCGTTCTACTGAGTGATGTTGATAATACGAGAGGCTATTCATGTGTGAGGACAGGTGTATGTGGGGAGCCTGTCTACATCCTTTAATTTCAGTGTGAATCTAAAACTGCTGTTAAGTAAAATGTTTATAGAAGAAATATGAAGTGGTGCTTTACACACTTTGGAAAGTAAAGGCTGCCTTTTGGTTTCCTTTTGTGGAAATGTGGTCTAAACACTTTTAAGAAGATAATTTTCTTTTTTTTAACCTGTGAAATATTTATAGTCATATCCCTGCAATTGACTTGTGAGCTCACATATCAGCTTTCTAATTCATAATCCTCCCCTGCCTTTACATCCTCCACTTGCTTGGTAAGGCATGGCATGTTTCTATCAGCTGCTTCTCTATTAATATCTACTGTTTATAAAGTGGACATTCTAGAAACATTAATGCATCTGTATATAATATGCATAAACCAAGCTTAATTGAAATATTATTCTTTCTGAACATATGATGCCTATTCTCCCTGCCGCCCCCCCCCCAAAAAAAAGTTTTATGATAAAATGCACTTCACTTAGAAACACAACTGACTCTTTCAATAATGTCTGCATGATACTGGTTTCCACAGGCCAATTATTTAGTTTTTGGCTATAGTTTCAAAAGATATGGCTGTTTCAGCTGGTGATAATCACATAAATATGTCACTTTTTTCAGATACTTATCACTATCAAGATAATTCATCCAGACTATAACAGTTCATACTTCTCATTTTTCTAATGTTTTTATATATGCTAACTTGCATGTCTTACAGGGAACCATATAACTTCGAGCTGCTCTTACAGCTCATAAAAGCTAATTAATAATTCCACATTGGCGGAAGAACATTCTTACTCACATCCACTTATCCTCCATCAGATTTGCCACAGAATTAAATGAAGAACATGCAGACATTGCATCTTGTCCAAAAATCTGGAAAATATTTAAATTTATTTTCAAAGAGAAATGTCTGTCTTGAGATTACAGGATTGGGCAATTATTCCCCTGTCCAAAAGTAAATGTGCACAAGTAGATCAGATTGATGTATTGTATTAATTGAGTTTTCACAGAGTTCCGGAGACATATAATACATCCTCAGTGTTATTCACATTTTGTAATATAACTTGTTATTATGAAAAAAGTCATAAATAACTGTCACTTTTTTGCACAACATAGTCATATTATTTATCTTGTAGTTAGTGTAATATAGCAATCTTACTCTTCTCGTACACATACAATCTCTCAAGAATTATACTACGTCTATTTCCTAGCTGAGTGTTATATGTAACTGCACATTTCAACTCTATAGATCTTAAAGGGAAAATTTCATTGTTCAGATGGATTGATTGGGATATAACATATATCCAACCAATATTTACTATGCAGTATCATGGAAAACTCTGGGTATCAGAAATACTTAAGTTCAAATTCCTGTTTTTTTGTTTATAATATACATAGACTTGATCCAGTTAAAATAACTTATAACCTCAGTTCCTTGTCAAAAATGAAGATAATGATTTTAAAGAGTTTGTGGAAATCATGTGAGATATAATATGTGAATTATTAATAGCACAGCATTAGCAAAATGTTGCTCGTGGTAACTATTATTGTTGTGGACTAGACACTTGGCAGGTATTGGGTATCCATAGTCATCTTCAGTGCCACCAAGGAATCCACAGATGGAGGTGGGAGGACATGTGTACAAATAATTACAATATACTCTGCTTCATTTCTCCAAAATGAGATTGCACTAGTGAGTTGACTGCGTTAACCAACTTATCGTTGATGTCTCATAGATTTTCAGTACATTTGGAATTGAATTTCTTTGGGCTTCCCAGGTGGCACTAGTGATAAAGAACTCACCTGCCAATGCAGGTAGACATAAGAGACTCGGATTCAGTCCCTGGATTGGAAAGATCCCCTGGAGGAGAGCATAGCAACCCACTCTAGCATTATTTTCTGGAGAATCTCATGGACAGAGGAGCCTGGTGGGCTACAGTCTTTAGGGTCACAAAGAGTCAGACATGATGGTAGCGACTTAGCATGTATGTATACATGAGGAAGGGAAAATGATCATTTTGTATGGATTTTGCCAGCAATTTGACATAGCATTATCCATTAAGAAGACCTATCTTTTTTGCCATGGCATTGTGGTGTCATTTTTGTTATGAGTAGGTTGATAAAAACATACTTGGTTCTCTTACCGAATTCTGTTCTATTGTATTTGTTAACATGCACAGCCTTCTGTCAAACATCATCTTTATTATAATTCTTTAAAACAGATATTAATTTGTGGTTGTATAAACCTGACAGTTTTTTTTTCTTCTTCAAAATTGACTTGGAAATTCTTTGTATTTTGCATTCTGATATGCATTTGGCAAGCACCTTGGCAATATCCACAAAAATCATATGAGAATTTTATTGGGATTGCATTGAGAGCATAGATCACTTTGGGGAAAGCTGACATATTTTCAGTATTGGATGTTATAATAAATAAATACTGTGCATAGCTTCGTTTGTTCTGGTCCTTGTTGAATACTTTTCAAGATATCCTGTCATTTTAAATACTAAAGTATGAGATGATCATTGTTCTGTATCAGACATCAACTTGATTCCCCTTCAGTAGAGGACTCTGGCCCAAGATGTTGGGAGGGCTGTTAGCCTTTTTCAGAATTTCCTTACCAGCAGATTGCTTGCTTGTTCCGTGTTGCATCTCTTACTAGCGTGGCCCATATTCAATGTGTATTCTTTGTAAAAACCCGACCCTCTTAGGTACTTATGTCTGTTCTGTATGACCCTTCCAGCTCCACTATCCCTTATGGGAATAGCCATGGGCAACACGTGGCCTTCATTGAAACCCTCCTTCTTATCTTTTTCTTCCCCAAGTGTTAATTTAAAGGACAATCCACAACAGACATCATGCATGTTGGAATATCTATCTTAGAAGAATCTTTGTGGAGAACCTAATCTGCAGCGTTAGTACACAGAATAATTAAGACACCTAATGGTAAAATGGGACACTGCATCTGGGTCAGTCAAAAATATGATTACTGGATGGTAAGTGGAACACAGGTAAACTCTGACCAAAGGTGTCGTCCATTTGCTAAAACAATCACTGGTGATTTGCAGTTCTTTCAGGGTCAACAGGAATGATTTAAGGGGTGTGATATATCAGTTCTTAGAGAAAATGCAGAAATTATAATAATAACAACAGTAAATTTAAGTGGTTCTTGCTAAGATCCACTGACACTATAGATAAGGGTAACAAATGGCTGAAGGGTATTAATTTCCAAGAGAAAGCTAAGTGTGAACATCAGACAGCTTTCTGGGTAGCATTCAACGTGGTCTTTAACTAGTACAGCTGAAATACAGAAAAAGCTGAGCAACAGGAACAACACTTAATAGAGTGCCTGTGCTCCAAATAAATTTTTATCCCCAGTAAAACAAGGTCAGCTCTGATAAGATCAGCACCATGATTGGGGATGCATTAACCCAAATTCCCAGGTTTTTCTGAAATCTCTATTAGAAGTGACCCAAACCTTTCTACTAAGAACATGTATCCCTACCTTCCTTATCACATTGTGGAAGCCTCTCTGAAAGATAACACGTGCATTTTGGAAATGACCCTTTGTCTTTTTTTCTTGGCAACTAGGTCTATAAATAAGATTAAGCTTCAAAATAATTAGAATTAGCCTAGAGAGGAAATACTGGACCTCATAAAGAACTATAGGAAATTAAGTCACAAAGAATTGGCAGTTCCTGGGTAGGTTTGGATCTGAGGATGCTTTATAAAGTGGGACAGAACGTAAGTGTGGAGAAGAGAGAATTTATCATTTTGGAGGTGATTAACTAGATACAAGATTTAGTATCCTGGTTAAAGTCCAGGAAAATAAAGCAAATTCATGACTGTGATGATTACTGGAGATAATGACAAATTTGTGTCTCATGCAAAGAATAGGTAGAATAACAAAAACGCCTTTTCTGATGGTACACCATGATGAAGGCACAGATGTCGCTAAAGTATTCAGTACTGATTTTTCTCTCTGGGTCAAGCCTTACCTTTGGAGTGGCAAAGGGAGGAACACTGGAAACAAGAGGCATAAGGACCACACATAATAATAATAATGGTGGCTGTGATTAACTGTTAGAAGATCAGTTCAGATTAGTCATTCAGTTGTGTCCAACTCTTTGTAATCCCATGGACTGCAGCACGCCAGACTTCCCTGTCCATCACCAACTCCAGGAGCTTGCTGAGATGCATGTCCATCAAGTTGGCGATGCCATCCAACCAACCCATTCTCTGTCGTCCCCTTCTCCTCCTGCTTTCAATCTTTCCCAGCATCAGGGTCTTTTCCAAGGAGTCAGTTCTTTGCATCAGGTGGCCAAAGTATTGGAGCTTCAGCTTCAGCATCAGTCTTTCCAGTGAATATTCAGGATTGATTTCCTTTAGAATTGAGTGGTTTGATCTCTTTGCAGTCCAAGAGACTTTCAGGAGCTTTCTCCAACACCACAGTTCAAAAGCATCAATTCTTTGGCAATCAGCTTTCTTTATGGTTCAACTGTCACATCCGTACATGACTACTGGAAAAATCATAGCTTTGACTAGACAGTTGTCAGCAAAGTAATATCTCTACTTTTTAATATGCTGTCTAGGTTTGTCATAGCTTTTTCTTCCAAGGAGCAAGCATCTTTTAATTTCATAGCTGAGATCACCATCTGCAGTGATTTTAGACCCCAAGAAAATAAAGTCTGTCACTGTTTCCACTGTTTCCCTATCTATTTGCCTTGAAGTGATGCGACAGGGCGCCATGATCTTAGTTTTGTGAATGTGGACTCTTAAGCCAGCTTTTTCACTCTCCTATTTCATGTTCATCAGGATGGACAGAATTATCTAAAGCTCATAAAAAAGAAACAGCAGGAGAGGTATAACCCACAAAGAGTTATGGAAGCAATAGAACATAATATTTGTGGAGTCAAATAGAAATGAGCAAGAGTATTCCTTATCAAATAAAAACAATCAAAGATTGTCAGGATGTTGAGGGTAGTCACCAGGCTTTGAGATCCAAGCTGATTTATAAACTCAGACACAATAAATGAGTGAGAGAAGAAGCTAAGTCAAATGTATATGGAAGTTATCCACCCAGTCTTTTCCCAAAGGGACCAACATTTACTTAGTAATTATGCATTGGGGAAAGAAGAAAAATCCGGTGTCCCAGTAGAAATTGATTCCTGAAAATCAAAGTCATCATAGAACATGAGTCTTTGCGGTCGCTTTAATTTTAAAACCATTTCATTATACAATTAGAAGATCTAGTTTCTCTGTAAGATATGGAGCTAGAGAAAAACTGTATTATAATTGAAATTTGGTCAGTAATTGGGCTTTCTGTGTAACATTTTTACATGTTCATATGGTTACTCAGTTTCCTAGGAAAAATTATATTTTCTGTTTGACTAATATAGTTAAAAAGAAACTGTCCACCAATTATTTTATTATTGTAATCATCTTAAGAAGGATATCGGGTATTGTGACATATCTTACCCTAGGGCCTAGACTGTAACTTAAGGAAAATAAATTTGTGCAATTATTTTTTCCCTATTACATGTAATAAACTAGGATATATTTCCTTTTTGAAAGCTTGTAATTAAGAAGGATAAATTCAGTAAACTCATTAGGGAGTTCAAAAAAGCTATTTTCCAGTGTTCTTAATGACTCTAGCCAGCCAATTAATGTGTCCAAAACATTGCCTTATCCCTATTTAAAGAGCAGTGTTTTACATTTTAAGTAAATATCTTATATTTAATTTTATAAATATTTATTTATATATATTTTAAAATAAATTTATCATATATCAACATTCCTTTTTAAGCTTAGAAAATCTCAAGCTTGCCACAATCTTCTGGATTTCCGAGTAGGATCATACATCATATATATGTTTTTGACCTGATTTTAGTTTTAGCAATCAATGGCCCTGTTATCAGTATAAAGAAAAGGGAAGATTACAATTCATCCTTAGGATAAACTTAATGTCCCAGGAAAAGCGGAAGTGTGAGTCTTAAGATAAACTTAGTTGTCAAACATTAGCCGCAAATTTCAGATCAATCTAAATTTAACACTAGAAGTTAATTAACAAATTAAATAGAAGACATAATCTGTGTATATATATAAATTATATCACCATGTTACCTTTAAAACATAATTTCTCTAAAATAATATAAGTATATTCCAGAATGAATACGAGATACCTTTAATAAATCTGAGGTGGTTGGACTGCTGGGTCTGATTTCATGCTGCTATAGCCATGAATATAGGTACTCACTCACCCACTGAAATTTAAAGGGCAAGTTATAGCTTTAGGGTTAACAGTAAAGTTATTAACTATCTTTCATATCCGCATTACTTTCCACTTTTTTAAAAAAGTTTTAAGCAGGTTGCTGTAATTGTTCTAAACCAAAAAACTTTCAAAGACAATCCAGAGAAACTAACACAAGATTATAAATCAACTCTACTAAAAAATAAAAAAATACGACTTTAATGGGATTTCATTAGGCATATTAGAAAAAAGCTAAAATGAAGTTTTTTTTAAAAAAGACAAGAGATATGAAGATTCTTAGGAGGTAAGGCAACATGATTATACCTTTCATGCCATACTACTTATACTGACATGACCAAATACAAGCGGGAGAACATGTTGCCTGAACTATCTCCAAATCTCTGAAAACATTGATTCAAGATTTTTAAATTAATTAAAATTATTTCCATTTAACCTCATCCCTTGACTAAAGAGGGTTTCCCTGGTGGCTCATATGGTAAAGAATCCATCTGCAATACAGGAGACCTGGGTTCTATCCCTGGGTTGGGAAGACCCCCTGGAGATGGGAACATCTACCCACTCCTGATATTCTCCTGGTATTGTTGCCTGAGAAATCCCATGGACAGAAGAGCCTGGAGGACCACAGTCTACGGGGTCACAAAGAGACTGACACAACTGAGCTAAGCACAGCACAGATTGTCTGAAGAACAAGACATCTCATCAGAGTGATCCCCAAATTTAGATGGGAATCTCCATTTTCATTGTCATTTACTTTTGTTCATCCCATTTTCTGATTGTGTATAGGTCATGATAGCAGAGATAGTCATGCTATTCAGGGAAGCAAGAACAGTGCATGTACAGTTCAGTCACTGGTGGGACATTGGGCGAATTCCAACCGCCTTCTGTTATCTTTTCATTCTGTAACCACAAAAAACATAACTTGGCACAGCTGATGGCAGTTCTTTTGTGTATGTGTGTGTGCTTCTATGTTTTTTGACAGCAACTTTTTCTAAAAGTGTTATATTAAAACAATTTATATTTATGAAATAACCATGGAAAAGTTTCTTACAAGCTGTAGAATAGATTTTCCTATAGAATATGTAGTGATCAAACTTAATTTCACTACTATATTGATGAGAGAAATTAAGAAACTGAACATGGCTAAATGCATAAATGTTAACAAAGGAGCCTTTAAATACTGAAGTTAATATATTTATTTTATTAGTTAATTGGCTACAAGTGTTACTATGCAAAAAAAAGAAAAAATTTCATGTAATTCTTTTTTCTCATATGTAAGAGTGTTAGAGAATATTTGGGGGCTTAGAATTTTTTAAAATTCTAGTTGCCTCCATCAATTCCTTCTTAAGGCAAAACTAAACAAAGGAAAGACAGTGCAACTTCTATATTAAAGAATCATAGATAATCTTTAAAATATTCAAACCTTTAAATGAGTATAAATGTTAAGTACTTATTGTTTAATAAAATTTTAGTAAAGAATTATTTTATTCAATGTCTATATTAATCCTTTATAGCTATTATGTTTCATAATTAGAATGAATTCCCATTTAACTGAGCAAAATGACATCATGGTTTCATTCATCACCAGTTCAGTTTAACTGAGAAAATATTATTATTTTTTAATTTCTAAAATATAAAGTGAGTGAAAGTGAAGTCGCTCAGTCGTGTCTGACTCTTTGCGACCCCATGGACTGTAGCCTACCAGAATCCTCCGTCCATGGGATTTTCCAGGCAAGAGTACTGGAGTGGGTTGCCATTTCCTTCATCAGAGGATCTTCCCGACCCAGGGATCAAACCTGGGTCTCCCGCATTGTAGGCAGACGCTTTACCGACTGAGCCACCAGGGAAGTCAAAAGGTATGAACGGTCATCTTCTGATGATATCTTCTGATGCTGAAGTGTAGTTAATGGTAGTCATCACAAAGTCTGGCTCATTTGTGGTATGTAACTATTATTAAGAAAAAGAATTATTAAAGAAAAAAATAAAATGCAAACCTGAAAAAAAAAGAATATATAATTACTCATACTTTTTTAAAAGCTATTATTATTATTATATTAAGCTTTAAGCAAGTTACTATAATAAATATAAATGGAAAATATTGGGTTCATTATGGAATGAATGTTTTACATTTTATTTCCTTAAAAATCAAAATATGCACCTTATTTTGATATTACTAAACTCACTCTTCATCTGTTTCCAAACTGATATTAGCCTCTAGAGCAATATTATAAGAGACCTTGACATTTTAAGTAAACATACAAGGAGCCACTAGGGTGAGCAGAATTGACTAAAATTGCATAGGGCAACTAAAGTCAGTAGAGAGAGAATATTATTGAATGGATGAAAAATAAAAGACTAGACTTGTTACAGTAGCTTGTTTGTAAATCATGGCTACATAGTAAGTCACAGAGAATTTAAGAATATATTTTCTTTTTCTATAACATCAAAGCATTACTTTAATACCCACCTGAGATTCCCAGGTGGCACAGTAGTAAATAATTCACCAATGCAGGAGACGCAGGTTCAATCCCTCGGTCGGGAAGATTTGCTGGAGCAGGAAATGGCAAAACATTCTGGTATACTTGCCTGGAAAATTCCATGAACAGAGGAGCCTGGCAGGCTACAGTCTATGGGGCTGCAAAAGAGTCAGCCATGAATGATCGACTGAGCCCGACTGAGCAATATCAAAGTACATACACTCACATGCAAACCACACTCGGTGTAAGACAAGTTGGAGAATATAATACACTATTTTATTGCCACCCCAAATAAACGTAGTCAAAACTTAGAATAAAAGAGAAGGAAAAATAAAATTCCAGTAAGCCATCTCTGAAAAAGTATGTCTATTAAATAATTGAGAGATTTCAAGAGGGTGGGGTTAAATAAAATTTGATCAATCATATAAGGTAACTAAGAGAATAAATAAAGGAAAACAAAGTAAATAGAACAAAAATTAAGATGATAGATTTAATCTAGTTGTAATAATCATTAGAATGACTAAAGTGGATTACATTCCTTTAAAAGAAAGGAATTCTTAGATATAAGAAAAAAAGAGCTTTGTGCTACTTTGAAAATGCTTATTTAAATACATAAATTAAGTCAATAGTAAATACTATTAGGAAGATTGGATAACATATGGAAAGCAAATACCGTTAAAACTTGAAATAACATTTTCTGTATAAGACAAAAATTGATAAGTATATACAGTATTTTTAAAACAAAATGAACAATCTTTATTTTTATATGTAAGAAAGTATACATGAGAACTGTAAGATAGCTATTAATTCTAAACATAAACATTTACAAAAATTATCTATGATATCATTAAAGTGTGAAAAAATATAAAATAAATATGGTTAAGACCGTATTTTTCCACAGGACACAAAACAATATGAAACAATCAAATTGAATAACAAATTGATTCTTTTTTTTTTTAAATTTTTTTATTAGTTGGAGGCTAATTACTTCACAACATTTCAGTGGGTTTTATTCTTGAAACTATTTCCAACACATGAAAAATAGCAAAAAAAATATTTAAAATAGTTCACCAGAAGTTGTCAGAATGAATGTTACAAAATACTTAAAAATACTTTAATGACAGCAAATAGTGTATCAAAACTTGTCAGATGGAAAAACAATAATACATAAATGTTAATGTTTAGCTTTAAGTGCATTCATGTGTATCAAAGGAAGATTGAAAAGTGACACTCTAGATATTAGACCAAACTGTTAATAAATAAAACTTCATAATAAAGCCATAGCATAGAAAACTGAGAAATAGTACACACTGTTTAAGAAATGTCTGCAGTAGAAACCGAAGAAACTGTAGCAATTGAGAAGGAAAAAAATAACTGATAAAATAAAAATCCCCTGAAAAAATTGATCAAAGAAAAAGAGATAAAGGTAATTATGTAGAGAATGAGAAAGATGCTTAACAACACACACAGGGAAAAGAACATAAAAGTCAATAGAAAGTACTGTAGGAATCTTTATATCTAGTATATTTGAAAAGAGACAAATGGATGATTTTTGAGAAAAGCATAAATGACATTTAAGTAAAATTTAGGAAACAATATACCTAGCAGCATGTAAATAATCAGTAGTTATTAAAGCCACTTATGCACAAGTATAATCCTATGAAGTTATGAAAACTAATGAAACAAGACAAAGTACCTGCTTTCTGTCAATTTTTCTAGGAAAGGAGAGAGAAATAAATTTAAAATTTTGATAGAAGAACTGATCTAGGCTATGCTACTCCCACTTCTAAACATAGATGCAGAAATCCTAATATAAATTAGTATTAAAAATTATTCTGACACTTGTTAATATGGTGAAGGATGTTTTATTCAGGAGTGTTGAGAAAGATGCCAAGAGGATTTAAATAGGGGAGAGAAGTCCTGTTGGGCTCAACTTTGACTGCAATAAGAACAGGTGGGGATTCCAGCCAAGGTGCCTGTTAGGGTGTGGGCACAACTTTGCTGATGAATGGAAATTACTAAGAGGAGACATTAAGAGGAAAGAAAGGTCTTGCTGGGTTGACCAAATAGGATTGTTGTTGAGGGCAGGAAAGAGTCATTAGAATTAACCAGCTGAATAAGTGGGGGTGGAGCAAATAAAAGAGAAGAGACTTGAAGTAAGCAATCATTTTAAAAATTTATTTATTTTTTAATTGAAGGATAATTGCTTTACAGAAAAGCAATCATTTTTAATTCACAAAGGAGATAATTACCTGAATGGAAAAAAAAATAACTACAGATTATCTAATAAGATTGTTTAGCAAGATCCCAAATACAGGTTAATGCTTCACAAGCATATAAGTAATGTCCTTTGCCTTCTTAACATTATTGTTTAAGAAAACTCAAATAAGCTGCATAACAACTAATATACTTTAAAAATAATTACTTGTTTAATATAAAGATGAATTTAAAAGAAATAAATTGAAAAAAAAAGAAATAAATTGAAATGTTCTCTCTGTACTCAATTTCCCCTCAAATAATTAAAAATAAGTGTTCATGAGAGCTACTCTCTTTTAATGTTTGAAAAATACTTTTGTTTTATGAAATGTCTCTCAGTGAACTTAAAAATAATCAGAAAAAACAGTTCCATATAAGTTGAAGTGAATATGACTGTTGATTAAAATTAAACTCTGTACCAATATACTATTGACATTGTCTTTAACAAAACCATTAAAAATGGTCAGAACCATTGTTCTCTTAATGTACATTCCAAAGACAAGTCCCCAAATTTAAATATGTTGAGCTCAGTTTGCCTAATGTACCCTAAGTGTAATGTAAGTCATTAACAGGTTGAGATCAAACATAAAATTAATGTGCTTGACAGAAAATCTCTGCTGGCAATAACAAAGTTTAGAAGCTTAAACATGTGTGGAATTGAAAAGATAAGAGTTTTTCCCTGCAGAAATGTCTTTCAGGATGAATAAAAATATTTGAATAATCTTTTGGAAGTATTTTGCTATTGCTTTAAGCAAGTAGTTCCAAGCTGCCTGCACTTCTATATACCAAAAGGGTTCCAAATAAAATAAATTATTATTTAAAAATGATAAATATAGAAAGGATGAACCATTGCCAGTTGTGTGTGTGTATGCCCATTCACATACATGTATATTTACGTAAATTTGTGCTTATATATGAGGACTTCCCTGGCGGCTCAGCAGTAAAGAATCCTGCCAATGCAGGAGACATGGATTTGATCCCTTGGTCTGATAGATTCCCTGTAGGAGAAAATGGCAACCCACTCCTGTATTCTTACCTGAGAAATCCCATGGGCAGAGGAACCTGGGGGGCTACAGTCTGTGGGGTTGCAAAGAGTCTGATAGGACTTAGCAACTGAACAACAACAAAAATGTTTATATAATATGTGTGTGTATGTGTGTATGTGTGCATATGTAAGGATATAAACAAATTTTATATTGAAACTTAACATATGTATAAACATTGACTTTCTAAATTATATCTCCTTCCCCTTCCCAAAGATTAGTTTTGCAGGGAAAACTTAGGGGAACTGATATTTGTGTTCTTAAAAACAACAGTCTTTTATCAGTTACAGTAAGAGTCATCCTGATGCCATTCTGTGCTTAAGATAGCTGAACTTGCCATTTGACTGACCCCTGCTAACACATACATATCCCATCTTGGCAAATGATGTAATCAGCAATATATGTTTCAAAAAAGAAAGAAAAATAAGGTTAGCTTGAGGGAAGAGACTACATCACATGGGGTGACTGGCAGATCAAAGACAAAAAGTGAAGACAGAATAGCCACAGGCATTGCTTTGATTTTTTAATAGTCCCTTCTTGAATGTTTAACTTCCCTGTAGACAGAAAACTGAATTCCTATGAGACCCAAGTTTCTAAGAATTGAGCACCTGAGTAGATTCTGCATGGTATTAGGAGATGAAGAAGAATTTGTTGAGTGTTAAGCCAATGTACGCTAATAGATACTTAACAGTATTTATTTGTAAATATATATAAGAACCTATGATGATCAAGCACTGAGCTTGGCAGTAGAGATATACGAGTAAGAAATTAAAATGAGGTTCAGAATCTCATGAAGCTTGTGTAAAGAAAAAAAAGAAGTCATTATAAAAGGATAAAGGCCCTGAACATATTTAAGGACTAGAGAGAAAGCTCAAGAATGTGATGAGAGTGTAGTCAACAGACACTTCAGCTGATTTGTGTGACTTCAGCATAATGTGTTTAAATTTCATCCAATAATTTCCCTTTCTCTAGTTAGGAAGGTAGGCAGCTATGGAAATAGCCTCAGATAAAAATCATAAAAAAAGTAAAAAATGTAGCACAGACATGATCATGCAATATAAACAGAAATACAAAGAATGCATTGCTTACAATTTTTGACTATTTTTTTCAACTGTATTTCAGCTCACCATAGAACACACCATCATATAGTGCTGTGTGTAAGGATGACAAATGCATATCAATTTATCTTATGTAAGATTTTGTTTTTAAGAACACAGAACTGTAAGAAAAGATGCAAAGCAAATAGATGAGTTACAATAGCAGAATGTAACTGGGAAAGTAGAAGGAATTCTTCCCTTTATACATAAAAAAAATTTTTTTTTACCTTGTTAAGTAAATAGTAGTTTGAGCTTGACAATTATTTTAGTTGATCTCTGTGTTTTAACTCACAGTTGTATGTGTTTCCATGAAAGGAATGAATGTGTACCTTCCCCGGACCAAATTCATATGTGCTCAGTGCTCAGTGGGCTTAGTTGTTCAGTTGTGTTTGACTCTTTGCAACCCTTTGGACTGCAGACTGCCAGGCCCCTCTGTCCATGGGATTGTTCTGGCGAGAATACTGGAGTGGGTTGCCATTTCCTTCTCCAAGGGCTCTTCCGGGCCTAGGGAGTGAAGCTGTCTCTCCTCTGTTTCCTGCATTGCAGGTGGATTCCTTACCCCCTGAGCCATCAGAGAAGCCCGAATTCATATGTTGAATCCCTCATCCCCAGTGTGGCAGTGTTTGGAGGTGGGGTCTTGAGAAGGAAATTGTGTTTGGATGAGGTCATGTTGGGTGGATTTCCCCTGAATCACTGATGCCCATGTAAGGGAATGAAGAGAGCAGAGCTGCCTTTGGGCCATGTGATGATACAGTGAGACCGTCCTGTCTACAAACTAGGAAGCAGGCCCTCAACAGAGCTCAACCATCCTGTTCCTCTCATCTCAGACTTCCTCCTAGTCCCTGGTATTTTGTTACAATGGCCAAGCCAACTAAGACATGTACCAAAAATAGAATTTCAAATATATGCTTCCTGGTTTCTGATATGAGTGGAGATGTGAGATATAAAATGGAAGAGATTTCATGTATTAATGTAATTTAAATTATCCAGGTTCCTACTTTTAACTGATGTCAAAGCATTAAAAGAATCTTTTTTAAAGAATAGTAAAGCAATGTTTTTGTTTTTGTTTTTTTAATTGGAAACTAGTATATTGAAAATATCATTGCTCCAAAGTTTATTTGAAAGCCCATTGTACTTGACTTTATGTGGTGTTTTAGTTATTTTAGTTCAATATCTATGAGGTGCCTACTGAGTGTGAACTTTAAATAACAAACCCATGTAAATATGTAGGCTTGATATACCTGCCACTCTGTTATTCTGCTGTTTATAGTAAAATATAACTTGTCCTTGGAACCCGGACAACATCTTCTAATCCTTTCTTACTTAGACTCCCATAATAACATCTATCTTCTTGCTTTTCTTCCTTAACCTGTCCTTCTCTGAGCCAGTTTCCACACTGTGTTAAATGATCGTTCTTAAAGGAGGCATCTGATCAAAATGCCTTCCTTCACAGAACTCTCAAGCAGATTACCATTTACAAAGTAAAATCCATTCTCTTTTGGGCAGGCAATAAAGTCAGTGACAAAGGTTACCTGTTTATATTTAATTTTTATCTGTTTAGCTCCAGGAAAAATAATAAACATAAATAATATATACCCAAATATATTTATGTACATACACATATTATGCATGTGCATATATATATATAATATGTATATATACACACATACACCATCACTGCATTGCAGCCATTTGAAATAATTTATTAGCCTTCCTACTATCCTTTATGAATTTTTAAAATTATTTTTTTCACAGGTTTTTCTAGATTTTTTAAATCTTGCTTCCCAATCTAACTTGACTAATACATTTCTTAATATTGCTCCCAGATAAAATTCATTTCACTTTCCATTTTGGACAGCTATGGAAGGTCACTGGTAAGGTGTTACCATAATTATTCATTTGATTTTAGTCCCAACATACTATGAAATTCTGAAAGGAAGCATTCTTAATCATGTTTGAAATACTGATTTTTAACAGTGAACCTAGTAGCTATAGACAGATTTCAGATTTTAAGTACTAATTAAAGACATGCTATTTAAAAGACGTAAACAAGGAAAATATTCCATTTTATTTAAATTAAGTAAATATAAAATATCTGAAATGAATTAGTTTTTAAATCTATGGTACAGGATTCTGTTTTTAAATTATAATCATTGGTACCCAGTATTTCCTAAACACTGAATGAAGAAATATGCAAGTTTAATAGAAAAAAATTTGACCATATATCAGTTGTTTTTCAAATTGCTATAAAAATAAAATCAAGTTCCCTGTAAAGTGATTTGAGTGCTAATGCATTTTCCCCTTTGTAAAAAATTATGATGTTCTTTCCTAAAACAATGAATTGCTATATGTTTGATTGATTAAATCTTCTATTCAATTAAATAAAATCTAAATACTTATCAATGGTTTCTTAATGGTTAGTGCATTATTCTCTAGAATGGGATATTATGTTTTAGAGAGTTTGGGGAAGAAATTAGTAATATTTTAGAATGCAAGCCTAGGCTTAAATGCATCAACATAGGTGTAAGAAAGCTATATTCCTAATATTTATATGTGGCATATAAACTGTTCAAGAAAAAACTGTCATTCAATATAATAACAAGTTTTAAAATTTTACATGGTGAACCTTAAATAAAATAAGTGATTGCAACTTAATGATTGACTTGAAGTATATTTCAAGATTGGATGTGAGTTAAATTAATGACAGAGCAACCAGATAATTAATTAGTAACTAAACTAGAATGATTGCCATTAAATCAGAGACCTGAATCTTGATTTCTTACCTTATTTGTAGTAACTAAGTTAGTTAGGAACTCAAGATTACTTAAGAATAAAAATAAATATTTTACTTCACAAGGTCTGCTGAGATTTGAAAATTTGATTTTGATAGAATTTAGCTGAATGGCTGTTAATTCACTCAAGTACTCCAGGGAAGCAGCATTGTGTTTAAGTAGATGATTTTTTTTTTCTTTATCTCCCACAACCCGACATGCAACTGCAAATCAGAGAGTTGGCATTGAAGGTGAAAGAAAAAAAAAAAAACTTTATAAGGTAGGAATTTTGGGAGATGGGGCAGTCTTCCAGGCAACACTGATTAGAAAACATTCCTTTTACCACTTAATCCACGGAGTCCTATGGAATATTTCACTCCACAGCTACATCTTTTCCTTCATGTACAAAGGGCATTTGCTTTTTCTCCTTCTAAGAAAACCAACAGAAGCTTGTTTCTAAGAAGTCTTACTCTGCACATTTTTTTTTAAGCTGTTAAGAACATGCACAAGGATAACAGTGTAAGTATAATACCTGGATTAGGAAGAATGGAGGATGATTTGTACCTCAAGGTTTAGACTTCATAATTTCTATTAGAGAAGACATTAACTTGCTCCACTCAGCACATGCATTTTGCTATTTCAAAGAATAATCAAACTGGCTTAAATTAAATGAAACCTAAAGCCAGCCTACAAAGCAGAAAATATCATACAAACAAAATATCAAAGGAAAATGAGAACTGGTGTCCAGGAGCAAACACTAAAAAAAAAAAAAAAAAAAAAAAATTCCCATAATTTGGGAATTAAATGCTTATTAATACTGACCTTTTTATTATTCAATTTATCCTGGGGAAGGCAACCAGAACTATTTTATAGGATGAAAAGGCATTTGAATGAATCTTTGAATTAAATCTAGGGTTTCAAATGTTAGAAATAAGGAGAGACAAATAAAAATCAGAATCAAACACAAAAAATTACAGACATTTCTGTAAAAGGAACTTAGATCCCAGAGGGCTTTGCGCTCTGTACTCACACATGACTCAAGCTCAGTAAGTGAACAGGCGTTAGTAACTGTACTGCTTTACATGATCAGAACTCAAGTAAATAAAATCCAGGTGAGCAACAGCTCCAAAAACCCATGATGAATGGACAGAAGATGGCGCAGAGTCATTTAGGTGAGACCTGCTTAGGAGCTGAACTAGGGCAGTAGAAGAGGAAATGAAGAAAAGACAGATGTAAGAAATGAAGAGCAGACAAGAATTCATATTATTTGTTTACCTGATGAATGTGTGCAAAAGAAAGAAACTTGGGTATAAAGAAGAGATAGAGATGACTGAAGTTTGAGTCCAGTTGCCTGGACACTATTATAGAGAAGCAAGTTGGTTTGGAGGGTTAGGGTGATGGATTTCATGGTGAAGAAATACCAGTTCTTACTTGTAGTTGTATATACTAGAATATATAAATATATATACACACATATATAATATATTCTATACTTGAATAATATATTCTATGATTATAATATATTCTATACCTATTTATAATAATAGAATAAAGTAATATCTAGTTATAAAATAGTACAGCATTGAAGGTGCTAGTAATATTATAGTGATTTTTTATTTAGTTTTTATTCTTTTGCTTTATTTTGGTTACAGACTCATTATACATAATAAATAGTGTATAACATTTGAAATTGACAAATTAATATCTCTATTCCTCTTCCTGGATGCTATCCCTAGGAGTAAAATGAAAATTAACAAAGAAGTGCTGATATCACAGTTTTCCTGAGTAAATGAATAAAATAAGATTATTTTCTGGAATGCATTTGATAAGTAAGCAAAGCTGGATACCCTAGTTATAAGATTCTAGTAGGTTAATATCAGGCACATGGAAAGCACACAATAAGTCTTTAGCTCTTATCTGGTTTTGCAGATAATAAAATTTATCTTATTTAAATAAAGTTTACTTTCTGGAATATTTGAATCAATGTTGTATTCAAGGCCTAAATATGTAAGTATTTAAAATTTCACTTCATTTTTCTAGTATAGAATGGCTTCAATTAATAAACAGTAGTAGTTGAATATTTATCTTTTAATAATTAGGCTGTTTTTGCAGAGCAACAATTTTGATGATATAGGTGTTCTCTTATTGTTCAGAATTATGTAGCTATAGCCAAAGTTAATGTTCCCATTGCATTAGAATATTACATAAATATATGTAATATGAAAAAAAAAGTTCACTTCACAATGGTATTACATTGTTTTTGTTCCCACTCATGTGAAAAAATATAATTCTTGGATTTTCTACAGATATAGACTAGGACATTATCTAGACCATTCACCTCAGATACTCAGATGCAAGCTTATAGAACTCTTTAGTTGATGAGTTATGTAATGAATTATTGAAGAAAAAAGCATTGTGATTATTCCAGAGAACCATATTGCCAGACAAATCTGAAACATAATTCTGAGTCTTATTATATTTGTTGCATAATTTATATGAGGTACAAAGTAGAAAACCATATCAATGCAAGCAGAATTACTGTGTGTTAATGTGTATTAAGATAAAACAAAGTGTAAAAATAAAATGGAAGAAGTTATAATAAAAAAATCTAAAAAACATAGATCTGCCTTCCTTGGTGACAATGAGAAAACATGAATCCTAACCCATGATTAGCTATGTAAAAGTATAATTTATCTGTAACTGATGTCCATTATTTAGCAAGCTAATAAGCCCTACAATATAATTATGAACAATATATAATGGAAATATGGAAAGTTTAACAACTGATTTTAAGTGAGGTCTTTAATTACAAAGTATTTTGAATTAAGTTAAGTCAACTTAAGATTTCAGTCAACAAAAGAGTTGGAAATGCAGTATTTGGATGCAATCTAAAAAAACGATAGAATGATCTCTGTTCATTTCCAAGGCAAACCATTCAGTAGCATGGTAATCCAAGTCTATGCCCCAAACAGTAATGCTGAAGAAGCTGAAGTTGAACGGTAATATGAAGACCTACAAGACCTTCCAGATCTAACACCCCAGAAGATGTGCTTTTCATTATAGGGGATTGGAATGCAAAAGTAGGAAGTCAGGAAACACCTGGAGTAACAGGCAAATTTGGCCTTGGAGTACAGAATGAATCAGAGAAAAGGCTAATAGAGTTTCGCCAAGAGAATGCTCTGGTCATAGCAAACACCCTCTTTCAACAAGACAAGAGATGACTCTACACATGGACATCACCAGATGGCCAACACCAATATCAGATTTATTATATTCTTTGCAGCCAAAGATGGAGAAGCTCTATACAGTCAGCAAAAACAAGACCAGGAGCTGACTGGGCTCAGATCATGAACTGCTTATTGCCAATTCAGACTTAAATTGAAGAAAGTAAGGAAACCACTAGACCATTCAGGTATGACCTAGATCAAATCCCTTAGGATTATACAGTGGAAGTGACAAATAGATTTAAGGGACTAGATCTGATAGAGTGCCTGGTGAACTATGGACAGAAGTTCATGACATTGAACAGGAAGCAGGGATTAAGGCCATCCCCAAGAAAAAGAAATGCAAAAAAGCTAAATGGCTGTCTGAGGAGGCCTTACAAATAGCTGTGAAAAGAAGAGAAGTGGAAAACAAAGGAGAAAAGGAAAGCTATACCCATTTGAATGCAGAGTTCCAAAGAATAGCAAGGAGAGATAAGAAACCTTCCTCAGTGATCAATGCAAAGAAATAGAGGAAAACAATAGAATGGGAAAGACTAGAGATCTCCTCAAGAAAATTAGAGATACCAAGGGAACATTTCATGCAAAGATGGGCTCAATAAAGGACAGAAATGATATGGACCTAACAGATGCAGATTTTAAGAAGAGGTGGCAAGAATACATAGAAGGACTGTACAAAAAGATCTTCACGACCCAGATAATACGATAGTGTGATCACTCACCTAGAGCCAGACATCCTGGAATGTGAAGTCAAGTGGGCCTTAGGATGCATCACTATGAACAATACTAATGGAGGTGATGGAATTCCAGTTGAGCTATTTTAAATCCTAAAAGATGATGCTGTGAAGGTGCTGCAGTCAATATGTTAGCAAATTTGGAAAACTCAAAAGTGGCCACAGGACTGGGAAAAGGTCAGTTTTCATTCCAATCCCAAAGAAAGGCAATGCCATAGAAAGTTCAAACTACCACACAATTGCACTCATCTTACAAGCTAGTAAAGTAATGCTTAAAATTCTCCAAGCCAGGCTTCAGCAATACGTGAACAGTGAACTTCAGATGCTCAAGGTGGTTTTAGAAAAGGCAGAGGAACCTGACATCAAATTGCCAACATTTGCTGAATCATCGAAAAAGCAAAGAGTTCCAGAAAAATGTCTATTTCTGCTTCATTGATTATGACAAAGCCTTTGACTTTGTGGATCACAACAAACTGTGGAAAATTATGAAAGAGATGGGAATACCAGACCACCTGACATGCCTCTTGAGAAATCTGTATGCAGGTCAGGGAGCAACAGATAGAATTGGACATGGAACAACAGACTGGTTCCAAATAGAAAAAGGAGTATGTCAAGGCTGTATATTGTCACCCTGCATATTTAACTTATATGCAGAGTACATCATGAGAAACTCTGGGCTGGATGATGCACAAGCTGGAATCAGGATTGCTGGGAGAAATATCAATGACCTTAGATATGATGGTTCACTCTGTCAGAAAGAGGAGATGAAAAATTTGGCTCAAAGCTCAACATTCAGAAATCAAGATCATGGCATCCGGTCCCATCACTCATGGCAGATAGATGGGGAAACAGTGGAAACAGTGGCTGACTTCATATTTTTGGGCTCCAAAATCACTGCAGATGGTGATTGCAGCCATGAAATTTAAAAGACGCTTACTCCTTGGAAGGAAAGTTATGACCATCGTAGACAGCATATTAAAAAGCAGAGACGTTACTTTGACAACAGAGGTCTGCCTAATCAAAGCTATAGTTTTTCCAGTGGCCATGTATGGATGTTAGAGTTGGACTATAAAGAAAGCTGAGCACTGAAGAGTTGATGCTTTGAACCGTGGTGTTTGAGAAGACTCTTGAGAGTCCCTTGGACTTCAAGAAGATCCAACCAGTCCATCCTAAAGGAAATCCGTCCTGAGTTGTCATTGGAAGGACTAATGTTGAATCTGAAACTCCAATACATTGGCCACCTGATGCAAAGAGTTGACTCATTTGAGAAGACCCTGATGCTGGGAGAGATTGAAGGCTGGAAGAGAAGGGGATGACAGAGGATGAGATGGTTGGATGGCATCACTGACTGAATGGACATGAGTTTGGGTAAACTCCGAGAGTTGGTGTTAGACAGGGAGGCCTGGTGTGCTCTGGACCAAGGCGTCAGAGTCAGACACGACTTAGCGACTGAACAGAACTGAACTGAACAGTTAACTCTATCTACCTTGTGGGGGTTTCAGTTTCTGCAAAACAGTGTGCAAAACATGGCTCAGAATATTATCTATAGCTCTTTAGGAGAAACTTAATGTCCTTGACTTTGTTTAATGACTAAACTATTACTGTTTTGTCTTGCTTGACTATTTTCCTTTCTTTCTGCATTTTCTCACTTTGCTGGTTAAATCTATTCTTTGGAACTTGAGGAAGGCCTGGTAGACTAAAGTTTGTCTGCAGACAAGAGGGAAGCAGAAGACAGGGGTTCTATTCTGTGAGAGCCCCATAAGGTCCTCTTCAGTTGCATTTATCCACCTAGAGAACTGAGAGGAAAGGAAAACATATTAAAAATGTGTAAATTAAAAAATATAAATTGAATGCAAAGTTTAAATTAAATTGGAAAATTGAGGGCAATTTCCTGTGTTGTCTACTGTGTTTTTCAAATATTTATAAACTGAAAAGTGGTTATCATTTTGGCAATATTAAGATCAATGTGGAGCTATACAAGAATAAATTTTGGTAAGATGCCCTGATTTTCAAGGGGAGTAATAGGGAACGGCAACTCACTCCAGTATTTCTGCTTGGGAAATCCCATGAATTGAGAAGCATGGTTGGGCTAGAGTCCATTGGGGTTGCAGAGTCAGACACAGCTGAATGACTGAACAACAACAGCAATATAAAATTACTGGGAAGCTTTAAATGCACATATGAGGCTTCAGGTCACAAGTTCTCGGTAAAGTAAATTAATTTGGGGTGATTTTTCTCCAGCAATACTGAGCTGTACAGTTGAGCTATTTACTTTTCATTATGTTAGACAGTAGTTGTCTTATCTAGTGAGATACTGTCCCTCTACACCATGTATTAATAGAAAGGAGAAAGGTATATTTTTCACAGTGGTTATAGGGTATTATTATTGTCAGATAATGTGATCTGATTTGGTGAAAAGAAGGACTTGCTGCAAATAAAAAATATTTAAGGGTAGTGCATCGGTGAACTGGAAAGTATCATATGGCTAAAAATAATTATTTTAGAGCAAGCAAGAAAGATAGGAAGTGATAGGAAAAAGGTGGTTTTTTTTTTTTCCAACTTGGATAAAGAATTTGACAGGTATATTTGTTGAATGAGTCATCTAAAATGGTGGTAACAGTCACCATAATAAAAGACATCACAAGAAAACATGATAAAAGACATCAATCTGGGTGGTAAAGACCCCAATAGGTTAAGGAATATGATTGAAATAACCATAATGAAAGCAGGGAGGAACAGTAACAGTTAATATCGCCAAACAGTGTCCTTTAATGGAACTCAAGCTTGTGAGCTAAGGAGGTCTAGTTGTTTTGCTTGTAGCAAAAGACAAGTGAGATAGTCCCACCTATTGGTTAGGTATGGGGAGTGGAAAAGAAAAACACACTCTGCTTGGTAAGTTATGGGTGATACAGTGTTTTCATGGACAAAATGGTTAAAAACAAGAAAAAAGTAAAGGGGCATTAGGGGAATAGTAAGACTTGAGGAATCCTGTTAGTAGTAACTACAGTGCTCACAGATCTGAAAGGGATGTGGGGATTCAGTTGGATTAGAAATTATACAATACCATTAGCATGGGAATGTTAGTCATAAGAGGTGGTTTGAGAGGATTAGATTTTTTGTTTATTTTTGTTTTTAAGTGTACAGTGCAGTTGTTGTTCATTATAGGCACACTGTTATATGTCAGATATTTAGAACTTATTTATCTTGTGTTTAAGCTGAATAGCATCTCCATTTCCCCCTCCCAACAGCATCTGTCATTCACCATTCTTCTCTCTGTTTCGGTGACTTTGACTATTCTAGATACCTCACGTAAGTCACATCCCACAGTTGTTTTTGGGTTTTTTTTTTCCCTTCTGTGACTAGCTTATTTCACCTAGTGTAAAGTCCTCTATGTTAATATATATTGTCAGATGTGGCAGGATTTCTTTTTTCTTTTTTAAGGCTGTTGTTATTCATTGCTAAGTTGTGTCTGAATCTTTGAAACCCCAGGCCAGGTTTTCCTGTCTTTCACTATCACCTGGAGTTTGCTCAAGCTCATGTCCATTGAGTCAGTGATCCCATCCAACCTTCTCATCCTCTGTTGCCCCCTTCTCCTCCTGCCTTCAGTCTTTCCCAGCATCAGGTCTTCTCCAGTGAATCGGCTCTTCACATCAGGTGGCCAAAGTACTGGAGCTTCAGCTTCAGCATTAGTCCTCCCAATGAATACTGAGGGTTTGTATCTTTTAGGATGCACTGGTTTGATCTCCTTGCAGTCCAAATGACTCTATATAGAGTTTTCTCTGGCACCACAATTCAAAAGCATCAATTTTTCAGCTCTCAGCCTTCTTTGTGGTCTAACATTCACATCCATACTTGACTACTGGAAAAACCGTAGCTTTGACTATACAAACCTTTGTCAGCAAGGTGACGTCTCCTCTTTTTAATACACTGTCTAGATTTGTCATAGCTTTTCTTCCAAGGAGCAAGCATCTTTTTATTTCATGGGTTTTAGAGCCTAAGAAAATAAAATCTATCACTCTTTCCACTTTTTTCCAATTTGTTTGCCATTAAATTTAAGGCTGAATAATATTCAGTTGTATATATATTGTATGTAAATGTAATATCTTCTTTCTCCATTCAGTTGATGGATGTCTAGTAAGTTTCCACATTCTGACTATTGTGAACAATGCTCCAATGAACATGGAAGTTTAAGTTATTATTTGAAATACTGACTTCAGTTTTATTTTTGTTACATACCCAGATTTCTGATTGGCAGATCATATTGAAGCTCTTTTTTTGTTTGTTTGTTTTAGTTTTTTTAAGGAGCCTCCATACTGTTTTCCATAGCAACTACACTACACTATTTTGCATTCTCACCAGCAGTTTGCCAAACTTCTATTTTTTCTACATCTTTACCACTATCAGTCATCACTCAGTTTTTTGATGAGCCATCCTAACAAGGGTTTTAACGTATCATTATGATTTTAACTTTCATTTAGAGTCCTTTTCATATTTTAAAACTTGGTTTATTTTTGTCTTTGCTCTTTAGCTAAAGGTGTTCCTTGAATATTTTGAATATTAGCTGTTATCAGATATGTGATTTGCAAATATTTTTCCCTCATTCCATAAATTGCCTTTTTCTGCATTGTTTGCAATGCCGAAGCCTTTGCTTTGGTGTCGTCCCAATTCCCTGTTTTTGTTGTTGCTGCCTGGGCTTTTGGTGTCATATCTGAGAGAACTGGGTTTTTAAGGAGTCTGAAATAAACAGAGATGTCACAAATGATGGGAATAACGTAGTTATCCTTTAAGAAGCACTGTAATACATTCAGATTATGAAATTGGGAACATGGCCTGGGTTGAAAGGTTATCTTGAATTATTTGTGAGAGAACAATGAAAATAATATGTATATATATGTATATTTGTCTATGTGTAATGTGTGTGTGATTTTCCACGTTTGGATGAATTATTAACCTCTCTGGCTCTTACAAGAAATTTCACTGAAGCAGAAAAATACGAGGATCAGAGTTCTACCAATTTAATTTTCTAAATTGAATTTTAAAAGGAATATTAACTAGTAGCCCATCTTTTTCCTTATATAAACTGTGCAAGGAAAGATTACATAAAATCCTATCTGAAAATTAACAATTAAGACCTGTAATTGCAAAAGGCTTAAATGTTAATGAATTTTATAAAATATTTATGAATTAGATTCAAAAGGCATACCGATTAAGATTAGAGGTCACACAAGCCAATTAACTAATTAAGAAATATCACTGTAGAATAAATTATATAATGTGCCAAATGTTTTTAATCCCAAGATGATCCAACACAGGAAATATGTGATCTGGGTTATAAATATTAATGGTTATCTTTATAAATCTTATATAATAAAAAGTAGGAGGAAAATTGGTTAACCTTTTTCATATTAACAACACTCAATTTGAAGCAAATTCAGAGATTTTTTTTTTTCTTAAGAAACAAGAGTTAGGACATATTGAGGAAAGAATAGATGCAGTCTGTAAATCAAATATGTCCAGAAAAATAATTTTAAAATTAAGTTCATTGAGGCATAAATATGTTTTCCTTTCTTACCCTTTCTCTGTATTCCTTTTTAAACTATAAATTTGGGGCTTTCTATCGAAAACTTTCAAAGATTTTTAGATTTTTCATGTCTTCAATTTTTGCACATTGTTATATTTTATATGCTGATTCAGTTACACATTGCTCATTTATGGTTATTTGCCTCTTTTATTTCTTGGTATTAGTCATGCATGCCTGGATGCAAATCAGATGTTTTCCAGATAAAGATTATTATGTCATTTCTTCAGCTGCAGATACTTCACCACCACCACACCAGTAGATTCATTCAGCCACACATAGTTAAATCAGATACAATTGTAAGGAGTAAAAATTGCTTAAAACCAACTAAAAAGTGGCTTACTCAATAAAATGGTCATTGTCTCAAATACAGATTTTATGGAAATAGGGTCATTTCAAGATGGGATAATTTAGAGCCATATCAACATATCTGGCACTTGTTTCATCATCATTTTGCTGTGCCATCCTCAACATATTGATAGATTCTGGTTTTAGGATTGCAGAATGTCTATTGTGGGAATAAGCAGTAAAAATATGAAGCTATCCAAGAGAGAGAAGGGTCAAATTCCTGTTTAATACTTTCTGTTAGCAGGGAAATACATAATTTTCTAGAAACTTCCCAAAGGACTTTCAATTCTCATTAACTAGAATTGGGTCACTTCTGCAGAAATAAACAAATAGAAGCAAGGGAATAAGATAATCTCTGTTGTTCTAAACAAATTGTTTTGTACCCTTGAACTAGAGAGTCTCATTCCCTGAACACACTGCCACTAATGAACTTTCAAACAAAACTGGAGCTATGTCATTAAAGCCAAAGTAGAAGTATAGAATAGGAAAGAAACCTCACTGGGTCATTAAGAAATAAATAACTTTTTTTTTAAGGACACTCTTTTGGTTTGTGTGATCTCAGTTTAGCAGTATCCCAGTTACATTGCATTTTGCATTGCAGAAGACATTTAACAGTTACTGCTTATGGAGGCTCAGTGTGACATTTATGGCCCAATTTTTCATATCTTTATGCCTACTGAGTTCTTAATTGGAGTAAATGGCATAGCCAATATTTTTACCAAACCTTGATAAATTAAGGTAAGATAAGGCAAAGGGATGAAAGTGAAGGAGGACAGTGAAGAAGTTGGCTTAAAGCTCAACATTCAGAAAACTAAGATCATGGCATCTGGTCCCTTCACCTCATGGGAAATATATGGGGAAACAGTGGAAACAGTGTCAAACTTTATTTTGGGGGGCTCCAAAATCACTGCAGATGCTGATTGCAGCTATGAAATTAAAAGACGCTTACTCCTTGGAAGGAAAGTTATGACCAACCAAGATAGCATATTAAAAAGCAGAGACATTACTTTGCCAAAAAGGTCCGTCTAGTCAAGGCTATGGTTTTTCCAGTGGTCATGCATGGATGTGAGAGTTGGATGGTGAAGAAAGCTGAGTGCCGAAGAATTGGTGCTTTTGAACTGTGGTGTTAGAGAAGACTCTTGAGAGTCCCTTGGACTGCAAGGAAATCCAACCAGTCCATCCTAAAGGAGATCAGTCCTGGGTGTTCATTGGAAGGACTGATGCTGAAGCTTAAACTCCAATACTTTGGCCACCTGATATGAACATTTCACTCATTGGAAAAGACTCTGATGCTGGTAGGGATTGGGGGCAGGAGGAGAAGGGGACGACAGAGGCTGAGATGGCTGGATGGCATCACCGACTCCACGGATGTGAGTTTGAGCAAACTCTGGGAGTTGGTGGTGGACAGGGAGGCCTGGCGTGTTGCAATTCATGGGGTCGCAAAGAGTCGGACACGACTGAACTGAAGGCAAAGTAAAGTAAGGTAGGAATCTGATCATAATCACATTCATCTCCCAACGTGCATGTTTGAAGTTCAAAAAGTGAAGGGTCTTCTGCAAAGGAGAGAGCTTTGTTAAAGTTACCTCAGTACTTCAGGCAGGACATGAATAGCAAAACCATTTTAGTTTCGTGATCATCCTCAGTACCACAAGTGACCAGGCAGGTAAGAGAAGCTATTGATACTAAGAAGAAGAGCAATGCATAAGAAATATTTTTTGTCTTAAAGATAAAAAAAAATTGTAGACGTGTGGAACCAACTGATATCAATCAGATCTGTCACTTTCTTTTCTTGAGGAACCTGTGAGTGAGTAGATTGGTGAGTGATAATCAGAAACCAAATAGTACCATGAGAGGTCTGTTGCATGTCAACCACCTGTCCCCACCTCCCCCTAAAAAGCAGTGTTTCAAAGAAAGTGGCTACAATCCTTGACAGTAGCACTCTTTAGATATTAATACATTTGATCTTCTGCTCTTTAGCTCCAGGATGATTACACAGACTCCCTTGCTGCTAAGTCGTTTCAGCGTGTCCGACTCTGTGCGACCCCATATACGGCAGCCCACCAGGCTCCGCCGACCCTGGGATTCTCCAGGTAAGAAGACTGGAGTGGGACATAGACTCCTTTAGTGTATTATAACTATCCATATTGAATATGAATCTATCACACCCTTTTACATGCTGTGATTGACTTCACGGAGCCCAAACCTGCTGCTAATCATGGTCTCTAGCCTGCTTTCTGCCTCTGCGTGCTATTTTGGCTACAGATTAAATCCACAGGTTATATAAGATGATAATGAACATGACGATGATGACGTTATTTTTAAAATTAAGCAAATTAAATACTCACTACCTCCTAGAATACAAGCAAATGTCTATAGGCAACTTTTTTTTAAAATTAAGAAACATTTTGTTATTGATTATATGTGGCAAATTAACACACTTCTTTCAGTCTATGCCTTTTTTAAATGTACACAAACAAAAATAAATATAACTAAAAAATGAGTCCAAGTCACAAATTAATAGGAATTTTGCTATAGATTTCAAATGTAATTTATACCTATGAGATAGAACAGTTATTCACTAATACAAAATGATATTTTATATATGTATATATATATATAGATCCAATTTTTATCTGAAATCTGGTTTGATATAAATTCATCATAAGAGTATTTTTTACTTCATTACATGGAAAAGTCTTGGAATAACTTTATTTCAAAATAGAAAATAGGAGAAAACAGTTATATTTAACACAGTACATTTCAATGTGAACTTTTTTGTCAATTTCTCCCCTAGTTATAAGGACAAGAAAAACAACAACAAAGGAATAAACCTCTTCTAATATATTCACATGTTTCCTGGGGACTGTAGCCTTCAGTGGAGAACCACTCTTCCAGAAAAATACATCCTTTACTTCTCTATTCTTATATCTTGATCTCTCATCGGTATTTTTATTTTTATGAAATTTTATTTATTCTTTCTGTCATTATCTAACTCCAAATAATGGAAGAGCCAGGGACCCTGTTCTGATCTTTTTGTTTTTGTCCATCTAAAACTGTTCTTATTTAATTTTGCTTTGGCACATTTTGAATCACAGTTATATATGGATGACTCTTTTGAATCTTGAATTGTTTAGTATACAGCATAAGCTTCCTTAACCAAGAAACCACAAAGTAAAATAGTTTTAATGAGGTAAAATTTTATTTTTCCAACTGCATATTAAAAATACCATACACTATGACAAGATTAGATTAATCTCAGGAACATAAAGTTGATTAAAAATAAATTAATCAATCAATGTACTACACATTACTGAAATGACTGGGGAAAGAAAAACAGGTAATAACTATATCTATATTGATATAGAAAAAAGCATTTGACAAAATCCAACACCCTTTCATGATTAAAAATAAACAGAAAAATAGGAATAAAGGTAATTTCTTCAAGGTGGTAAAGGGTATTTATGAAAATACCCAAAGCTAACAACATATTCAGGCAAAAGACTGAAAACTTTTCCACAGATTTTAAGAAAAAGACACTCATAATACTTCACCACTGCTATTCAAATTGCCTTGGAAGTTCTAAAATTCTTAGAGAAAACATAGGAGTAAATCTTCATGACTTTGCATTTGTCAGTGAAAATTTATATATAATAATAAAACAAAGGAAATAAGGAAAAGTATTAGAAAGTTTGGGCTGGATCAAAATAAACTACTTTTGACCATCAAGGACGTTGTCAAAAAACTTAAATTAAAAAATCCTACAGAATGGTAAAAATATTACTGATTGTATTTCTGATTGTATATCTGATACTTGAGTATCCAGAATATATAATGGAACTTTCACAACTCAACCATAAAACGGTTGAACAATTCAAGTGAAGAATGAGCAAAACAGTTGAAAAAACACTCGTCTAAAGAAAATAAATATTGAGTAAGTACCTGGGAGAAGCTCAATCTTAATAATTAAGCAAATGTAAATCAAGAGATACCACTTCACACCCATAGGATGCTATAAGTTTTAAAAAATGCATTGTGTTCATAAGGACATGGAGAAATTAGAACACTCCTACATTGCTGACAGGAATGTAAAATGTTTCAGTCACTGTGGAAATATTTTGGCATTTCCTCAAAAAGTTGAACACAGAATCATCCTGTGACTCAGTGATTCTACCCTTAGGAATATATGCAAACAAATAAATTTTCATACAAGATCATTTAAGTGCTGTTGATAATTCTATTGTCCTTCAGTTCCTCAGTGGTGTCTGACTCTTTGCGACCCTGTGGACTGCAGCACGCCAGGCTTCTCTATCCTTCACTATCTCCTGGACTTTGCTCTAACTCATGACCATTGAGTCAGTGATGCCATCCAACCACCCCATCCTCTGTCACCCCGTTCTCCTGCCTTCGATCTTTCCCAGCATGAGGGTCTTTTCCAGTGAGTTGACTCTTCACATCAGGTGGCCAACGTATTGGAGCTTCAACTTCAGCAGCAGTCCTTCCAATGCTTATTTAGGGTTGATTTCCTTTAGGATTGATTAGCCATGCAATCTTAGAGGTGGTGGTTGCCTAGTATCACACACACACACTTGTCAGTTGAGGAAACTGAGTTTCAGAGACATGAGGTGACTTCCTCAAATACACGTAATTAGTGAAAATACAAAAAAATAAAAATAAAATAAATGCTAATTGTGTCTCTGTATTACTGCTTAAAGACACAGCAAGTTAATTGCAGTTACAGTCTAATATTGACAAAAAAGATAACCAAGCACTGTACATATTCTCATGATAACCAGTATTATAGCAAGATATCTTCAGTAGGACTTTTGAAAATAAAGCAGAAAGGACCTTAATAATAAATCCACTAAATCCCTATCCACTTTAAAAGAGAGAGGAGGCATTGTCACCAGTATTTTAGGGGTGCCTTTGTTTGCTGAAAGGTTACTCTTTCTCTTTTTGTAGTTATATTCTTGTAAACATGGAAGGGATCCTCCAGGGAAAAACAGTTGGAAAAATTAGCGATGCCTGTAAGAGCCATAAACAGGTTTTTTCCTTCCGCATTTTATGTCTGTGTGGGTTCAAGATTTTAAAATCTGCTCTTGTTCATTTTGGACCAGGTGAAAGGAACTTCAGAGAGAGGGAAAATCAGAAAGTATGGTTGACACAGGGGTTGCCACCACTCCTATTGTATATTGTGAGCGAGTACATGATTTTCTGATGGATAACATAGACATTGTAGAAAGTAACTATAGTTGAGTCATGTTGTAGTTTCCTAACAAAGGGTCTTCTCAACAGGCTAGAGTTTGTAGTAAAAAAGAGGCTAGGAATGAGAACCTGAGAACCCATGATGGTGGGAGCTGTGGTTGGAAAGGTGGAGAGGGAGATGTTGGATCAACACCAAGCCTTCCCCATCAACTGATTGAGTGGTTGGATGCTTTGTAGGGGCCCATCATAAACCTACATGCACCCTACAAGGAGGACAGCATTGGGGTGTTTATCATTCAGAAAATATCTGCAGCCAGACAATATAAGGCAGAAAAGCAGTAACCACCAGCAGAAAGGAGATTGCTTCCTTGCAAGCCTCATATAAAAACTCAGTATTGGGATTCCACTGGCAGTCCTGTGGTCACGGCTCTGTGCTTCCTATGCAGGGATACAGGAAGTGCAAGTTCAATCCCTGTTTGAGGAACTAAGATCCCACATGTCACACGGCCAAATAAAAATAAATAGATAGGACAAACACACACAATCACATATATGTACATTTTAAAAGTAAGCAATACCAAAAAAAAAAAAAGGAACAAGAAGATTGTGTCCAGAGGAACTAGTGTCAAGAATATCAAAGAAGGAGGAATTCCAAGTTCTTTGAGCCAAAGTTTAGTCTGCATTGGAATAAAAGAAAATGTTTAAATGCACAATGTAATTGGAGATTTATTGTTTTAGAATTACTTTTAATAGTTGTAAGTAGCCAGAAAATAACATGCTGCTGCTAAGTCACTTCAGTTGTGTCCGACTCTGTGCGACCCGTAGACAGCAGCCCCACAGGCTCCTCTGTTCCTGGGATTATCCGGCAAGAACACTGGAGTGGGTTGTCATTTCCTTCTCCAATGCATGCATGCACGCTAAGTCACTTCAGTTGTGTCCAACTCTGTGCGACCCTATGGACAGCAGCCCACCAGGCTCCTCCTTCCACAGGATTCTCTAGGCAAGAATACTGGAGTGGGCTGCCATTTCCTTCTCCATAATATGCCCCAAATATGTCATATACTAGAGTATATTAGTTATCTATTGCTACTTATCAAAATCTTCCATTGTTTATGTAGAATTCATTTTAGATTTGTGGGAACCTCAGATCACAAATTTTAGTGTACACTTATTATAGCTTATTTTCTTGGTAATACTTTTTGGAATTCATTGTTTTGCTAAATTGTTTTCTTCTCTTATAGTGCTCAATATAATATTATAAGAAAACATTGAATATTAGGTATTAATATCTCATAATAAATATATAACAGAGACCCCAGATTTCCAGTTTTATATTAGAATTTATTTTATATTGAACATTTATTTGTGGAGTAAGTGTACATGTTTACTGGATACTTTTTTGTTTGTCCCAATGGATTAAAAAAAAGACACCCTCATCATTGTAATTATACATGCAAATTCTTCCCTTACTAATAATACATCTATCTTGTAAATCTTATCAGATAGCACATGACATGTAGTAAATCCTCCTGTTGATGAAGGCATCACAATGAATATGAATACAAATAAGTCAAATTTTGGTTTACCATGTGATATTTACATATAAATACTCAATATGAATAAATCTTTGAAACAAAATCACTATTTTCTTTTCCTTGGATGGACTACTTACTTGAACTTTATTTCATCCTTAGTTTAATCGTATTTAAATGTTCAGCAGTATTGAAAGTCTCAGATATTAGCTATATATACATATTAAGTCATTGCAAGGACCATGAAAGCTTTTATTCTAACCATTCTACCAAATAGATGGGAAGAAATGAAAAAAGTGACAGACTTTATTTTCTTGGCCTCCAAAATAACTGCAGAATGTGACTGCAGTCATGAAATGAAAAGATGCTTGCTTCTTGGAAGAAAAGCTATGACCAAGCTAGACAGCATATTAGAAACAGAGACGTGATTTTGTCAAAAAGGGTCTGTATAGTAAGCCATGGTTATCCAGTAGTCATGTACTAATGGGAGAGTTGGACCTTAAAGAAGGCTGAGCACTGAAGCTTTGCGGTGCTATGGTATTGGAGAAGACTCTTGAGAGTCCCTTGGACTGCAAGGAGATCCAACCAGTCCATCCTAAAGGAGATCAGTCCTGAATATTCATTGGAAGGACTGATGCTGAAGCTGAAGCTCCAGTACTTGGGCCTCCTGATGCAAAGAGCCAACTCATTGGAAAAGACCCTCATGCTGGGAAAGACTGAGGGCAGGAGAAGAAGGGCACAACAGAGGATGACATGGTTGGATGGTATCATTGACTCAATGGGCATGAACTTGAGCAAACTCTGGGAGATAGTGAAGGACAGATAAGCCTGGCATGCTGCAGTCCATGAGGTCCCTAAGAGTCGGACATGACTGAGTGACTGAACATCAGTTCTGCCAGCAATAACAGTCACATTTCTAAATCAAATAAGTACTCCAGAAGCTTTATTAAAATTATGTAGCTAATAGACTTACAGTCCTAGAATGTCTGCAATATTACTAAACTTCTAAATAATTATGCTATGTGGTGGCAGTTTAGTCACTAAGTCGTGTCCTACTCTTGCAATTCAATGGACTGTAATCCACCAGGCTTCTCTGTACATGAGATTTTCCAGACAAGAATACTGGTGTGGGTTGCCATTTCCTTCTCCAGGGGATCTTCCCAACCCAGGGATTGAACCTGCATTTCCTGCATTGGCAGGTGTATTCTTTTACCACTGAACCACCAGGAATGCCCAATTATGCCATAGATTTGCTCTAATAAATATTTTTTGTTTATATATCATGAAACTGTGGTTAGATAACATTCTTAGAATGATAAAGAACAAATCAAAGTTTAAAAATTGTGATAATGTGTGGCTAGGGTCAGGTTCCTTCATGGCTCAACTGGTAAAGAATCCGCCTGTAATGTGGGAGACCTGAGTTTGATCCCTGGGTTGGGAAGATCCCCTGGAGAAGGAAATGGCAACCCACTCCAGTATTCTGGCCTAGAGAATTCCATAGACTACATAGACCATGGGGTCGCAAAGAGTCAGACTGAACTGAGGGCCTTTCACTTTCACTTTTCAGGGTCACGTAGACTCATAAAGACTGTATTTAAATTATCCAAATTAGAGACAGGTGAACCTTTGCTGTAAGAATAGTATATATAATATAAAGATCAAAAAACATGAATTTTTTGGAAATTGATTATTATTGATAAAAATATCAAGTAAAATGAACCCTTTGAGATTCAAGTATCTGTCTGTAAATATGAGGTTTGTGGTGTCACATAACTTCCAAGGGTATTTTGAAGAGAAGACAGGTTTGCAGAAAGAGAAGATCAAAGCAGATCATGAGGATGATTTAATGTTATCTACTCAGAAATAGAATGACAGCATTGTTTAGTGTACAGGGCTGGGCACTTACAGAGAGATAAAAAATTCTCAAATAATTAGTATTACATGAGACCAAAACATTTTTTTATATTGATGAACATGCAAATCATTATTTTTGCACAAATAATTTCCTTTCAAAAATATATGCATTTCAATAAAGAACAGTATCAATGACATATTTTATATGTATACCTCAACAAGTAAAAAAATTATTTTTGAAACACATGAGCTTACTTTAATGAATTTCTTAGTCATGTATGTTTAATAATATGTTGCTACCTTTTGAAGATTGTATATTTTGGTGATGTGTTCTTTTGTATATATTTTGTATATATTTTTTCTTTTTCATAAAAATGCAAACCAATTTTTTCCAGGTTACATTTTCTGGTTAATGAGCAAATTGTTGACACTTTGAATTACTTTTTCTCCTTAGACCACAATTTTTGGTTGGTCTAAATGATAAATTCTTTATGATAAACTACAAATGCTTTAATATATAGTTCATTGATTTTTGACAAAATATGCCTTATATAACCAACACCAGGTTCAAGGATGTAGTGTATATATATGTAATCTCAGAAAATTCCTTGGACCTCATTTATTCATGTCTTCTCATACCCACTATCTTGACAACCAAAATTTTGATTTATATCTTTATACAATAGATTTGTCCCTTCCAGAATTTTGCATGAATGGAATAATGTACAGTCTGTACTCTTCTGTGTCTCGCTTCTTCTACTGAGAAAAATTTTTTCATGTTGTAGTGGGTAGAAATACTTCATTCTTTTTATTTGAATAGGTTATTTTCTATATGATTGTATTGAATATGTTTATTCAAATGTACATAGACCATTCATTTGATTCCAGTTTCTGTACGTATATTAGTATTGATAAAAATGTTAAGTACTGAGCCCTTTGAGATTCCAACATCTGACTATATATATATATATTTAGGCTTTCCTGGTGGCTCAGATGATAAAGAATCCACCTGTAGTTCAGGAAACCTGGGTTCAATCTCTAGGTTTGGAAGATCCCCTGGAGGAGAGCAAGGCAATCCACTTCAGTATTCTTGCCTTGAGAATCCCCATAGACAGAGGAGCCTGGCAAGCTACAATCCATGGGATCACAGGGAGTCAGACAAGACTGAGCAACTAGTCACATTATATACAGCACAATCCTGTTTTTCTCTAAATGATTGTAGAATGCAGTATGTTCGGTTTTCCAAATAGTCACTAGCATACTACAATGAGACTTTCTAAGAAAATCAAGCTCTAATATATGCTAAACAAAACAATGCACTATGATAGATTGTGTATTACTTACTATTGTAATGTAGATTTTATTCAGCAGCACAATTCTGTACACAGCACACCTTACAGATGCATAACAAATTGAATATGTATCAACCTGTAATGGGAATTTTTAACAACTACAAAAGAAATCAAATGTTTGACTTACATGTCATATCAGCTAAATGCCCAAGTCAAATATACAAAAATTTGCTCGTGGCATCTTTTTTTTCTTTACTGAGTGGTAACTTCGATAGCATCTGCATTACAAAAATCCATAAAAGTTGGTTTGTCACATTAAAGAAAACTGAAGCAAGTTATGGACATTATCCCAAGCCTACTGCTTGATGTCTTCATTAAGACGTGCCTGCTAAATCCCTTTAGTTTGTCCAACTCTTTGCCACCCTACAGACTGTAGCCCACCAGGCTCCTCTGTCCATGGGATTCTCCCAGCAAAAATACTGGAGTGGGCCTCCAGGGGATCTTCCTGACTCAGGGATTGAACTTGTCTCTCTTATGCCTCCTGCATTGGCAGGAGGGTTCTTTACTGCTAGTACCACCTGGGAAGCCCTAATTGAAACAGTATTATATAATGAATGTCGTAGTTACATTTTCAAGTTTGTGAATGTGTGACTAAGTGAACCTATTCCTAAAACAGAAATTACAACCTTTCTGTGGCGTATTTCCAGTTTTGACCTCTAGCATGCCACTTTTACATACTGCATGGGCCTTCTTTGTGTCCCTAGATTGCACCAAGTTTCTTTCTTTTTTTTTAAGTCTCAAACTGCTTAATTTTTTGTTCATATTTTTTTATTGGCAGAAAATCACTTTACAATGTTGTGATTGTTTCTGCCATACCACAATGCAAATCAGCCACACCTATACATATATCCCCTTCTTCCTAAGCCTCCCTCCCCTCCTCCCATCCCATCCTACTAAGTCATCACAGAGGACCTGGCTGGGCTCCCTGTCTTATACAGAAACTCCTCAGCAGCTCTCTATTTTACATGTGAAAGTGAAAGTCTCTTAGTTGTGTCCTACTCTTGGTGACCCCATGGATTATGCAGTCCATGGACTTCTCCAGGCCAGAATACTGAAGTGGGCAGCCTTTCCCTTCTCCAGGGGATCTTCCCAACCCAGAGATCAAACCAAGGCTTCCCACATTTCAGGCAGATTCTTTACCAGCTGAGCCACAAGGGAAACCCATTTTACATATGGTAGTATATATATATATATATATATATATATATATGTCTATGCTACTTTCTCCATTCATTCCATTCTCTCCTCCCCCGACTTTGTCCACAAGTCCATTCTCCATGTCTGTGTCTCCATTCCTTCCCTGCAAATGGGTTCACCATTACTGCACCAAGTTTTTTTTTTTTTTTTTTTTCTGATTTAAACTTTCATGCATTCTGTTTCTTCTGCTACAAATACCTTTCTAGCTCCCTCACCACCCCTCACACTCCTGAGTCAGTCCCAAACCATGATTCATATCTGCCCACTCTCACTAGATGAGATTTCCTGGCTTTTAAGTTCATATTCAATAGTTTAATTACATCAGCAAGACTTTCCTGTTTTCTTAAAGTGGAATGCTTCATGGATGCTGTAGTCATTGTCTATGTCATTCACCAGTATGTGTGACAATTAAATGCCAACATATTGGAGGTAATCAATAATTATTAAAAAAGAATTGATCCAAAATTTACACTAAAATAATATTTAAAGTAATCGTCCTTAAAAAAAAAATCAGGGATGGTAGTGTTCTCTTTATACACTGATTCATTCAACATTTCATCACTTTTATTTATCATCATCAATGAAAATACAGTAGTAAAGAGATAAATGTGCAGTGTGGTCCAGATAGGAAAATACATGTTCCAAGACCCCCAGTGAACACCTGAAACTGAGGATAGTACCAAGCCCTAAATATGCTATGTTTTTTTTCCCTATGCTATGGGCAGGTAGACTATACAGCATGGATAGACCTGAGAAAAGATGATTAATGCCCAAAAGCAGGATGGAGCAGGGCAGTACATGACTAGATCATGCTGCTCAAAAACATGCTCAATTTTAAACTTATAAATTGGTTATTTCTAGGATTTTTCATTCAGTGTTTTCTGACCATGGATAACTGAAACTATCTAAAGCAAAACTAGACAAAGAGGAACTACTGTAAATGTGAACATATTATTAAAATTTTTACTTCGAAGTGAATTGTGATAAAATTTACCAAAATGACATTTAAGCTATACATTTTTACTAGTTGTGTGTTATTATAACTGAACTAGTAATTTTAATTTCTTGAGGGTTGAGACTATATCTTATCATCAGTGGCAGCGGTCTCAAGATTGCGATTTTAAGAGACAGAAATATGTGTAAATTATTATGTATGTTATTCTTCTGGATGACAGTTTTGTTCTTACCAAGGAATGAAAGACATAAACAAAATCTTTATCTAGTTATAAATGATTGTTTGCAAAATTTATCTCAGAAAATTAGTGTATAACATATGAATATATGTATATATGTGTATACGAATACATGTGATTGATGTATATTTATCCATATTTGTAAGCTGTCTGTGATGCAGTGTGTTTACTCTCAACCTGAGGAAATCAAAAGGAAATGCCATTTTTATATGAATTCTAATGGTTGCTCATGATTGGTCTGTATCAGTATGACAATATATCATTTGAAATATAATTTTATGTGTGCACACGTGTGTGTGTGTGTGTGAGAGAGACAAAGAGATGCAGAATTTGAGAGTGTATACATAAGCTTCTCAAGCAGACACCTGATATAACTTTCTTCACCCCAGATGTAGCTGTTAAAACATTCATTTAGAAATGTTTTATTCTATTTCAGAAAAATAAATGACAAGACAAAATATTCAGTCTTCCTGCCCTTCCATCTAACTTGATGATGTATGGATACTTTACTACGGATAGTAAAGTGATTATATGAAACACACATATACACAGATGCACACTTATTGGTACATGTCACCTACAAGCACATTTTTTAAAGTTTCAAAGTCATATCTGTTTCTCTTTCCTGTCGAGTACTGTAGATGGGGGTTCACAGTTTAATTTCCAGTGCTAAACCCTATGTTGCTCTGACACCATCCTAGCTGTTAATATGGTCGATATTACCCTTAGGCTTATCTGAATAATCCTGTTTATCTGAGCAATTCTAGCCTTTTTTGGGAGTAAAATATGAGACTGTCATATTTTATTAGCTAATGATGGAAATGTATCTTTAGGAACAGAGGAGACAAACCTTTTCTGTTTTTACTCTATACAGTTCACAGAATTTCTGCTACTATTTTGCTCTGTTGCCACATGCAAGAAACTTAATTCAACATTCTATGTCTAATGTTGTAAGTAAATATAAAATGTATCAAAATACTATTTTTTGTGCAAGTTCTAAGGGCCAAAAAGTATCTTTTATCTCTTTTATAATGAAAACCAGTGAACACAACTCCTTTTGATGTAATTTTGAACAGTCCTTGTTCTTAAAAGATGGGTTGCTAATAATCAGCTAGGTTAGCAATTCTCTTATGAAATTAAACCTCTTTTTGATCTACAAGTTTGAGGCAAAATATTCTAAGATAATGAACAGTCTGTCACCTCATTAAGCCCCTCACATCCTTAAGTGAGTCATCCTGGATGTGTAACATTTCTCAGAGATGCATGCCGAATTTAACCTAGACCATGTACTGTATTGTCCTTTTGTCTCACTCATTCTTTTTTATCAGAACAAACCACAGTAAAGAGTATTATTTTATTTTCTATCATTAATACATTCACTAAATACCTCTGAACTCTGCCTTACATTTATATGGGTGTATCTTTCCTTCTCTCCTTTGCCTTTAGCTACTCTTCTTTTCTCAGCTATTTGTAAGGCCTCCTCAGACATTCATTTTGCCTTTTTGCATTTCTTTTTCTTGAGGATGGTATTGATCATTGCCTCCTGTACAATGTCACAAACCTCAGTCCATAGTTCTTCAGGCATGCTGTCTATCAGATCTAATCCCTTGAATCTATTTCTCACTTTCACTGTATAATCATAAGGGATTTGGTTTAGATCATACCTGAATGGTCTAGTGGTTTTCCCTACTTTTTTCAATTTAAGTCTGAATTTGGCAATAAGGAGTTCATGATCTGAGTCATAGTCAGCTCCCGGTCTTGTTTTTGCTGACTGTATAGAGCTTCTCCATGTTTGGCTGCAAAGAATATAATCAATCTGATTTCAGTATTGATCATCTGGTGATGTCCATGAGTCTCCTCTTGTATTGTTGGAAGAGGGTGTTTACTATGACCAGTGTGTTGTCTTGGTAAAATTGTGTTAGCTTTTGATCTGCTTCATTTTGTACTCCAAGGCCAAATTACCCTGTTACTCCAAGGATCTCTTGACTTCCTACTTTTGCATTCTAGTCCCCTATAATGAAAAGACATCTTTTTGGGGTGTGAGTTCCAGAAGGCCTTGTAGGCCTTCATAGAACTGCTCAACTTCAGCTTCTTCAGCATTACTGGTTGGCACATAGACTTGGATTACTGTAATACTGAATGGTTTTCTTTGGAAACAAACAGAGATCATTCTGGACTTGGATTACTGTAATACTGAATGGTTTTCTTTGGAAACAAACAGAGATCATTCTGTCGTTTTTGAGATTGCCCTCAAGTACTGCATTTTGGACTCTTTTGTTGACTATGATGGCTACTCCATTTCTTCTAAGGGATTCTTGCCCACAGTAGTAGATATAATGGTCATCTGAGTTAAATTCACCCATTTCCAGTCCATTTTAGTTCACTGATTCCTAAAATGTTGATGTTCACTCTTGCCAGCTCCTGTTTGCCACTTCCAATTTACCTTGATTCCTGGACCTAACATTCCAGGTTCCTATGCAATATAGTTCTTTACAGAATTGGACTTTTCTTCCATCACCAGTCACATCCACAACTGGATGTTGCTTTTGCTTTGGCTCCGATTCTTTATTCTTTCTGGAGTTATGTCTCCACTGTTCTCCAGTAGCATATTGGACACCTATTGACCTGGAGAGTTCATCTTTCAGTTTCCTATCTTTCTGCCTTTTTATACTGTTCATGGGGTTCTCAAGGCAAGACTACTGAAGTGGTTTGCCACTCCCTTCTCCAGTAGACCACGTTTTGTCAGAACTCTCCACCATGACCCGTCCCTCTTGGGTCAAGATTGCTGGAAGAAATATCAATAACCTCAGATATGCAGATGACACCACCGTTATGGCAGAAAACAGAGGAGAACTAAAGAGCCTCTTGATGAAAGTGTAAGAGGAGAGTGGAAAAAGTTGGCTTGAAACTCAACATTCAGAAAACTAAGATCATGGCATCTGGTCCCATCACTTCATGGCACATAGATGGGGAAAAAAGGAAACAGTGAGAGACTTTATTTTTTGGGCTCCAAAATCACTGCAGATGGTGACTGCAGCCATGAAATTGAAAGATTCTTGCTCCTTGCAGGGAAAGCTATGACCAACCTAAGCAGCATATTAAGAAGCAGAGAGACATTACTTTGCCATCAAAGGTCCGTCCAGTCAAAGCTATGCTTTTTCTAGTAGTCATGTATGGATGTGAGAGTTGGACTATGAAGAAAGCTGAGTGCTGAAGAATTGATGCTTTTGAACTGAAGCATTGGAGAAAACTCTTGAGAGTCCCTTGGACTGCACGGAGATCCAACCAGTTTATCCTAAGGGAAATCAGTCCTGAATATTCATTGGAAGAACGGATGCTGAAACCGAAGCTCCATACTTTGGCCATCTGATGTGAAGAACTGACTCCCTGGAAAAGATCCTGATGCTACAAAAGATTGAAGGCAGGAAGGGAAGGGGAGACAGAGGACGAGATGTTTGGAGGGCATCACAGGCTCAATGGACATGATTTTGAGTAAACTCCAGGATTGGTGATGGACAGGGAAGCCTGGTGTGCTGCAGTCCATGGGGTCACAAAGAGTCAGACACAACTGAGTGACTGAACTGAACTGAACTGCCTTACATGCAAATAGTAAGTTTGCATTTCTTCATCCCCTGACAGAAGTATATAGTGACATTCATACTGCATTATATCAGATGATACATGATGTTAGTTTGGTCTATTATTAATGATGTAATCTTTAATCCATTGGTTATTATGGTGTCAGCCAGGTATCTAGTCTGTAAACATGCTTATAATAAGTAAGTTTAAAGAGATATTTTGAACTATAAAACTGTCTTATTCATCATAAAGCTTTTACCCCCATCTTTAGCATTCACTGATGATTCTTTGCTAAATCAACCTTGATGGCAGGAAAGTGATGATTTTGTAATTCCATCATTCCTTCCAAATTTCTTTATTATATTCATCTTATAAGGAAGACATTTCCCCCCAGGCCCCCCATCTCTTTTACATGGGAATATTAGAAAAGTTGCATTGATTCTATACCAAAATTTGGATAGAATTGGCGTTATTAATGCACTAAATGTATCATATATACAGTTTTACTTTTTCCACTTATTTTGTTTCTCTGTGGCCACATTAAGCAAAAATAGAAACATTATTTATTTAAAAACTTTTATTTGCTTTGTTGTGCATTTTTATGTTGCTGTGATACATTTGACCAATAATTACTGAGTTTAATAAAATGTGTCCTTAAAACTCTGATGGATTCTTTAATCTTAATGAGTTCAGAAATTAGTTGTAAAGTATTTTGTAATGGTGTGTGTGTGTGTAAAATCTCTTAAAGTTATCTTGGATAAATAGCATTTTATGTATCATGAAAAGTATTTTTTGTTCACGTTTCTCTATCTTTTGAGGGATAATTGCATACATTTAACTGATAACATTCTTATCAATAAGAGTATCACCATACTTTCACTATGTCTTTACCTTTTTTTTTTTAAACAAAATACTGTAGTATTGGGAATCAAAGATGTCTACAATCACTGGACCTCATAACTGTGTTACCTAACAGGGGGAAAAGGAGGCTAATTTAGTGATTAGGTTAAGGACCTTGAGATAGGGAGATTATTGATGTCAGCCCTCACTAAACACATTAGTCTGTAAAAGCAGAGTACCTGTGCCTACTAAGGGGAGACTAAGAGGAAGATACAACTACGGAAGAAACTGAGAGTTAACTTTGCTGTCACTGGAGATAGAAGAAGGGGGCCGTGAGCCATGGTATGTAGATACCCTTTAGAAGAAAGAAATTCTTCAGATTTAGGTCAGAAATATAATCTGCATACACAAAGGACAAGCATCCAAAAAGGAAAATGATGAAGGCATATAAAATATTTCACCATTCTTATTCTAAATTAGTCTAAAATATAACTTTAGATAGAAAATAGTAACTGCTTTGGGTTGACTGTTTAGGTTCTCTTCACATTAATGAAGCCCTAGTCCCCATTTTGAAATGGGGCTTTTGAAAGTAATCAGGGTTAGATTATCCTGAGAGATAGGGTTTTCTTGATGGAATCATTGACCTTAGACAAAGAGGAGACAAGAGATCTCTCAGGCATGTAAGGTTTTGGCAGGAAGATGATTGTCTGCAAAATAAGAAGAGGGCTTTCACCAGACATCTAATCTGCTGGCACTTTGATCTTGAACTTTCCACACTGCAGAACTAAGAAAAAAAATGTTTGTTGCTAAAACTAACCAATCTATGGTGTTCTATCATAGCAGCGACTATACATATATGGTTCAATAACAAAAATATCAAAAGGGATGGAAGGGAGGTATTTCACTGCTGTAAAATATGTGCACAATTTGTAAAACAATATAGTGTTATTTGAATGTGGTTTGTGAATAATTAAAATTATATATTGGAAACACTAAGGCAATCACTAAAATGCTTTTAGAACCATAAGTGATATTCTAATGGAGAAAGTAGAATTGAATCATTTAAAAAATCAATTAACACTAGATAAGGCAGGAAAATGTTGGCGTTAGAAGAGACATGAAATGGAACGTAGAGAAAACAGTTACAAATATAGCAGATACTAATCCAACTATATGAATAACCTCTAAATTAGAATGGCATAAATGAACCAACTTAGAAAAGAGCTTATCCAAAAAAATAAAAAATATCCAGCTATATTTTCTATAAGAAATTCACATTAAGTATAAAGAGAAAGGTAGATTAAAGGTAAAGGGATAGGAAACTAAATACCATTCTCATATTAATCAAAAGAAAGCTAGAGTAATTATATTACTTCCGATAAAGCCAAATTCAAAACAAGGGACTTTATCAGAGATAGAGTTATCATATGAAGATAAATACACTAATTCTCTAAAGAAAACTTTCCTAAGTTGTATATAATGCAGGAGATGCAAGTTTGATTCCTGGGTCGGGAAGCTCCCCTAGAGAAGGAAATGGCAAGCCACTCCAGTATTCCTGCCTGGGAAATCCAATGGCCAGAGGAACCTGGCAGGCTACTGCCCGTAGGGTTGCAAGGGTCAGACTTGAATTAGCAGCTAAACCGCCACCATAACCACCACCAAGAGACTATCAAAAACCTTGAATAAAAGACTAATAGAGCTGGAAAAAGAAAAAAAAAATTCTACTATTTTCAGTAGTTGACAAATCAAGCAGGGAGAAAACCAATAAAATTATAGTTGCCCCCAACAGCACTATCGGTGAAATTGATCTACTTGACATGTAAGGAGTATTTCAATCACCAACCAGCTGGTTACAGATTCTTCTCAAGGTCAAATGGGATGTTTACCAAGTAAAACAACATTCTAAGATATAAAACACAACTTAAAAGGTATAGTAACTTATACAAAGTATTTTCTCAAATCACAGTGGAATTAAACTAGACATTAATACCAGAAAATAGCTAAAATAATTGCCAAATATTCAAAAATCACACAACAAATTTCTAAATAGCACCTTGGTAATTTAGAACCAATTTAAATTATTAAGAAGCTCAAGAGGAATTTTAAATATTTAGAGATAAATAAAATTAATATAAACCTAATGCTAGATCCTGTGCTAGCATTTCTAAGGCTAAAATTATGGTATAAACTGTGTATGTTATAAAATAAGAAATTTCTAAAATCAATAATCTAAGCCTTTACCTTAGGAAACTAGATAAAGAATAGCAATTTAGGTCTGAAACAAGCAGAAGATTCATAAATTAGAGCAAAAATCAATGAAACTGGAAACAGAAAACAGCATAGAAAACAATGAAGTCAAATGCTTGTGTTTTGAAAAGATCAATAAAACTGATAAGACTCTATATACATTAATCAAGGAAAGTAGGGAAGAAGCACATTACCAATATAAAAAAATGAAAGTAGGTTCATTAGTAATGATCTCATGGACATTAAATGGATAATGAATACTACAAATGACTGTCTACAGATTTGATAACTTAGATGAATTGAACCAATTAGGCCAAATATGGGCTAATTAACTTCAGCAAAATGGGGTAGACAGAGGTGAACAAAATGATAATCTGGTAAATGTCTGCTTCTTCAAACCTAAATCATATTGAGTGGGCCAGAATGCCAGTCAACTTGCCACTTCTAGGAGGTTGTATTTTGAAAGTCCTGAATGGATTTTTGATTTAGCCAAAAGAAGTGAGCAGATTAGAGGCAATGAAATTCAAATTCTGGAAACATTACTTAGAAATTCCAAGTTAGTAGAATCATATACAAAGATTTTAAAGCATCAGAAAAAGAGATAAGTATCAAACTAGAAACAAAAATTTGAGTCAGAAGAAATACCAAGAACCAGTTTGTTGTGAGTATTTAAAAGCAGCTGGATAGTTATTATATGTAGTCAGATATAACCATCTTAAAATAATCTGGGTGATGGTAGATCAAAACAGACCCAGATCACATGCCACAAGGAAGTTTATAGAAAACATGATAATCTAATAGAGCAATTGCTGCACTGACTTTGAATGGGATAACAGATTCTGAAATTATTCAAATAATATAGCAGATGAGGAATACAGTCAGCCTATTCGCACCTTCAAATTTAAGGGGAGGTAGCAAGCTACACAAGATGCTAGGAAAGAGATTAACAATAGCACACCTCAGTTAAATTGATACAACAGGAAAGACAAACTCCCAGCCTTGTGGGGATAACTAGAATATCAGTTATCCAAACTAGTACAGAAAATCCAAAACAGGATACTAACAGAATTGCGTAGTGGTGAGTAACAGAGTGGTAAGTTAAATTTCTTTAAATTCCCCAGTAGCCAATTGAAAAATTGCATGTATAAAGTCAAAGATGGAATTAAACCTACAGCCTGGACTCAATGAGTTACAACTGTGTGAGGAAGTAAACTGCAGAAACCAGAAATACCTAAAATATGAAAATTATCCTGCATTTATTTCACATTATTTTACCTGGCCCTGTAATTCTAAACTGTTTTTGATGTTGTTTGTTTTTTGTTGTTGTTGTTTTACTAATTTTATTTATGTATTTATTTTTGACTGTTCTGGATCTTTGAGGAGAAGGCAATGGCACCCCACTCTGGTACTCTTGCCTGAAAAATCCCATGGGGAGGAGCCTGGTAGGCTGCAGTCCATGGGGTCTCAGAAGAGTCGGACATGACTGAATGACTTCACTTTCACTTTTCACTTTCATGCATTGGAGAAGGAACTGGCAACCCACTCCAGTGTTCTTGCCTGGAGAGAATCCCAGGGACGGAGGAGCCTGGTGGGCTGCCGACTATGGGGTCACACAGAGTCGGACACGACTGAAGCAGCTTAGCAGCAGCAGCAGCAGCAGCTGGATCTTTCTTGCTGAGCAGGCTTTTCTCTGACCGTGGCGAGCAGGGGCTACTCTTTGTTGCAGTGCACAGGCTACTCATTAGAGCATGGATTCCAGGGAATGCCCACTTCAGTAGCTGTGGCACTTGGGCTCAATAGTTGCAGTTCTGGGCTCTAGAACACAGTCGGATAGCTGTGGTGGAGAGGCTTAGTTGCTCTGCAACATGTGGGATCTTCCCGGACCAGGGATAGAGCTCATGTCTCCTGCATTGAAAGGCAGATTCTTTACCACTGAGCCAACAGGGAAGCCCTCTCATGTTTTTTAAGTATGATACTACACACTCTACACTGAATCGTTAGGGGCAGAATTTGGAAATTAACAAAAGATGCTTTCATTATGCTGTGCTATCTTTAGTGCTGTGTTTTCAGTCACAAAGTCATGTTCAACTCTTTGCAACCCCATGAACTACAGAGCACCAGCCTCCCCTGTCCTTCACTATCTCCTGTAGTTTGCTCAAACTCACATCCATTGAGTCAGTGATGGTATCCAACTATCTTAATCTCATCCTGTCTTTTCAGTTCAGTTCAGTTGCTAAGTCATGTCTGACTCTCTGCGACTCCATGGACTCCAGCACTCCAGGATTCCCTGTCTGTCACCAACTCCTGGAGCTTGCTCAAATTCATGTACATCTAGTCAGTGATGCCATCCAAACATCTCATCCTCTGTTGACCCCTTTCCATCTGCCTTCAATCTTTCCCAGCATCAGGATCTTTTCTAATGAGTTGGCCCTTCGCATCAGGTGGCCAAAGTATTGAAGTTTCAGCTTCAGCATCAGTCTTTCCAATGAATATTCAGGACTCATTTCCTTTAGCATTGACTGGTTTGATCTCCTTGCAGTTCAAGGGATTCTCAAGTCTTCTTCAACATCACAGTTCAAAAGGATCAATTCTTCGGTGCTCAACTTTCTTTGTGGTCCAACTCTCACATCAATGCATGACTAGTGGAAAAACCATAACTTCGACTAGATAGACCTTTATTGGCAAAGTAATGTCTTTGCTTTTTAATATGCTTTCTAGGTTTGTCACAGCTTTTCTTCCAAGGAGAAAGTGTCTTTTAATTTTATGGCTGCAATCACCATCTGCAGTGATTTTGAGCCCAAGAATGTAAAATCTGTCACTGTTTCCATCGTTTCCCCCGCTATTTGCCATGAAGTGATGGAAATGAATGCCATGATCTTCATTTTTTGAATGTTGAGTTTTAAGCCAGCTTTGTCACTCTCCTCTTTCAACTTCATTGGGAGGATCTTTTGTTCCTCTTCTCTTTATGCCATAAGGGTGGTTTCTTTACTGGCAAATAATACAAGTGATGAAGTAGTATAAATTGTATTCTACTTTGAAGAATATTTCAAATTTCCATGTTATCTGTTTCCATAATCTTAATTGTACATATCTGGACACAATAGGTCATGATCATTAATAAATAAAATAATAGCATGGCAATACATTTAAAATGAAACAAAACTTCATCAATGTTGAGGTCTAACTAAACCTAGGTTGGCCACATTTGAGGCTCTGTCATATTCACCATGTTTGTTTCTAGTACAATGCCTGGCAATTATCTGATTTTCTCTAAATAAAGGTTCACTAGCTAGATGTCCCAGACATTTTAGTAAGTTATCTTCCACAAACTCATCACATTTCATCTTAGCACATGTTAGTACCAGAGAGCGATTATTAACCCAATGATATCAATATAAGTACTTGAAACACACACATATAAAATGTAAGAACTTTGAGTGAGTTTATTCAGTGACTTCAGTTCAGTTCATTTCAGTCACTCAGACATGTCTGACACTTTGCAACCCCATGGACTGCAGCACACCAAGCTTTCCTATCCATCACCAGCTCACAGAGTCTACTCAAACTCATGACCATTGCATCAGTGATAAAATCCAACCCTCTCATCCTCTGTTGTTGGCTTCTCCTCCCACCTACAGTCTTTCCCAGCATCAGGATCTTTTCCAATGAGTCCGTTCTTCACATCAGGGGCCAAAGTATTGGAGTTTCAATTTCAGCATCATGCCTTAAAATGAGTATTCAGGACTGATTTCCTTTAGGGTAGACTGGTTGGATCTCCTTCCAGTCCAAAGGACTCTCAAGAGTCTTCTCCAACACCACAGTTCAAAAGAATCAATCCTATGGCTTCAACTTTCTTTATAGTCCAACTCTCACATCCATACACGACTACTGGAAAAACCATACCTTTGACTAGATGGACCTTTGTTGGTAAAGAAATGCCTCTGCTTTTTTAATAAGCTGTCCATGTTGGTCATAGCTTTTCTTCTAAGGAGCAAGTGTCTTTTAATATCATGGCTGCAGTAACCATGTACAGTGATTTTTGGAGCCCCCACCCCCCAAAAAATGTCTGTCATTATTTCCATTGTTTCCCCGTCTATTTGCCATGAAGTGATGGCACCAGATGCCATGATCTTAGTTTTCTGAATGTTGAGCTTTAAGCCAACTTTTTCACTATCCTCTTTCACTTTCATCAAGAGATACTTTAGTTATTCTTTGCTTTCTGCCATATGGGTGGTGTAATCTGTGTAGCTGAGGTTATTGATATTTCTCCCAGCAATCTTGATTCCAGCTGTGCTTCATCCAGTCTGGAATTTCACATGATGTACTGTGCATATAAGTTTAATAAGCAGGGTGACAATATACTTACTTACTTATGTACTTAATGTACTCCTTTCCTGATTCGGAAGCAGTCTGTTGTTCTATGTCCAGTTCTAACTGCTGCTTCTTGACCTGCATACAGATTTCTCAGGAGGGAAGTCAGGTGATCTGGTATTCCCATCCCTTTGAGGATTTTCTACAGTTTGTTGTGATCCACACAGTCAAAGGATTTGGCATAGTCAATAAAGTAAAAAGAGGTCTTTTTCTGGAACTCTGTTGCTCTTTCCATGATCCATAAGATGTTGGCAATTTGATCTTAGGTTCCTCTGCCTTTTTTAAATCTATCTTGAACATCTGGAAGTTCACAATTTGTGTACTGTTGAAGCCTGACTTGGAGAATTCTGAGCATTACTTTGCTAACATGTGAACTGAGTACAATTGTGCGATAGTTTGAACATTCTTTGGCATTGCCTTTCTTTGGGATTGGATTGAAAACTGACCTTTTCCAGTCCTGTGGCCACTGCTGAGTTTTCAAATTAGTTGGCATATTGAGTGCAGCACTTTCACAGCATCATCTCTTAGGATTTGAAATAGCTTAACTGGAATCCCATCACCTCCACTAGCTTTGTTCGTAGTGATGCTTTGTAAGGCCCACTTGGATTCACATTCCAGGATGTCTGGCTGTAGGTGAGTAATCACACAATTATGATTATCTGGGTCTTGAAGATCTTTTTTGTATAGTTCTTCTGTATATGCTTGCCACCTCTTCTTAATATCTTCTGCTTCCTTAGGTCCATACCATTTCTGTGCTTAATTGTGCCCATGTTTGCATGAAATGTTCCCTTGGTATCTCTAATTTTCTTGAAAATATCTCTAGTCTTTCTCATTCTATTGTTTTCCTCTATTTCTTTGCATTAATCAGTGAGGATGGTTTTCTTCTTTCTCCTTGCTATTCTGCAAGGAATCTGCATTCAAATGGGTATATCTTTCCTTTTCTCCTTGGCTTTTCACTTCTCTTCTTTTCTCAACTGTTTGTAAGTCCTCCTCAACAACCATTTTGCCTTTTTGCATTTCTTTTTATTGGGGATGGTCTTGATCACAGCCTCCTGTACAATGTCAGGAACCTCCATCCATAGTTGTTCTGGCACTCTATCTATCAGATCCATTTCCTTGAATCTATTTGACACTTTCACTATATAATCATAGTCAGTTCAGTTCAGTTCAGTCCCTCAGTAGTGTCCAACTCTTTGTGACCCCATGGACCGCAGCACACCAGGCTTCCCTGTCCATCACAAACTCCCAGAGTTTACTCAAACTCATGTCCATTGAGTCAGTGATGCCATCCAACCATCTCATCCTCTGTCATCCCCTTCTCCTCCTGCCTTAAATCTTTCCAGCATCAGGGTCTTTTCAAATGAGTCAGTTCTTCGCATCAGATGGCCAAAATATTGGATTTTCAGCTTCAACATCAGTCTTTCCAATGAACACTCCAATGAACAATTTTCTTTAGGATGGACTGGTTGGATCTCTTTGCAGCCCAAGGGACTCTCAAGAGTCTTCTCCAACCCCACCTTTCAAAAGCATCAATTCATTCTTTTACAAGTGGTTGACCAGTTTTCCCAGCACCACTTGTTAAAGAGGTTGTCTTTTTTCCATTGTATATCCTTGACTCCTTTGTCAAAGACAAGGTGTCCATAGGTTCGTGGATTTATCTCTGGGCTTTCTATTCTGTTCCATTGATCTATATTTCTGTCTTTGTGCCAGTACCATACTGTCTTGATGACTGTGGCTTTGTAGTAGAGTCTGAAGTCAGGCAGGTTGATTCGTCCAGTTCCATTCTTCTTTCTCAAGATTACTTTGGCTATTCGAGGTTTTTTGTATTTCCATACAAATTGTGAAATTCTTTGGTCTAGTTCTGTGAAAAATACCGTTGGTAGCTTGATAGGGATTGCATTGAATCTATAGATTGCTTTGGGTAGAATAGCCATTTTGACAATATTGATTCTTCCAATCCATGAACACGGTATGTTTCTCCATCTGTTTGTGTCCTCTTTGATTTCTTTCATCAGTGTTTTATAGTTTTCTATGTATAGGTCTTTTGTTTCTTTAGGTAGATATACTCCTAAGTATTTTATTCTTTTTGTTGCAATGGTGAATGGTATTGTTTCCTTAATTTCTCTTTCTGTTTTTTCATTGTTAGTATATAGGAATGCAAGGGATTTCTGTGTGTTAATTTTATATCCTGCAACTTTACTATATTCATTGATTAGCTCTAGTAATTTTCTGGTAGAGTCTTTAGGGTTTTCTATGTAGAGGATCATGTCATCTGCAAACAGTGAGAGTTTCACTTCTTCTTTTCCTATCTGGATTCCTTTTACTTCTTTTTCTGCTCTGATTGCTGTGGCCAAAACTTCCAACACTATGTTGAATAGTAGTGGTGAGAGTGGGCACCCTTGTCTTGTTCCTGATTTCAGGGGAAATGCTTTCAATTTTTCACCATTGAGGGTGATGAAAAGGGAACCCTCTTACACTGTTGGTGGGAATGCAAACTAGTACAGCTGCTATGGAAAACAGTGTGGAGATTTTTTAAAAAACTGGAAATAGAACTGCCATATGACCCAGCAATCCCACTTCTGGGCATACACACTGAGGAAACCAGATCTGAAAGAGACACGTGCACCCCAATGTTCATCGCAGCACTGTTTATAATAGCCAGGACATGGAAGCAACCTAGATGCCCATCAGCAGATGAATGGATAAGGAAGCTGTGGTATATATACACCATGGAATATTACTCAGCCATTAAAAAGAATTCATTTGAATCAGTCCTAATGAGATGGATGAAACTGGAGCCCATTATACAGAGTGAAGTAAGCCAGAAAGATAAAGAACATTACAGCATACTAACACATATATATGGAATCTAGAAAGATGGTAACGATAACCCTATATGTAAAACAGAAAAAGAGACACAGAGATAAAGAACAGACTTTTGAACTCTGTGGGAGAATGTGAGGGTGGGATGTTTCAAAAGAACAGCATGTATACTATCTATGGTGAAACAGATTACCAGCCCAGGTGGGATGCATGAGACAAGTGCTCGGGCCTGGTGCACTGGCAAGACCCAGAGGAATCGGGTGAAGAGGGAGGTGGGAGGGGGGATCGGGATGGGGAATACATGTAAATCTATGGCTGATTCATATCAATGTATGACAAAACCCACTGAAATGTTGTGAAGTAATTAGCTTCCAACTAATTAAAAATAAATAAATAAATAAAATTTAAAAAAAAAAAGCATCAATTCTTCAGTGTTCAGCTTTCATTATAGTCCAACCCTCACATCCATACATGACTACCGGTAAAACCATAGCCTTGACTAGGTGGACATTGGTTGGCAAAGTAATATCTCTGCTTTTTAATATGCTGTCTAGTTTGGTCATAACTTTCCTTCCAAGGAGAAGGCATCTTTTAATTTCGTGGCTGCAGTCACCATCTGCAGAGATTTTGGAGTCCAAATAGATGAAGTCAACCACTGTTTCCCCATGTATTTCCCATTAAGTGATTGGACCAGATGCCATGATCTTAGTTTTCTGAATGAGGAGCTTTAAGCCAACTGTGTTACTCTCCTCTTTCACTTACATCAAGAGACTGTTTACTTATTCTTCGCTTTCTGCCATAAGGATGGTTTCATCTGCATATCTGAGGTTATTGATATTTCTCCTGTCAACCTTGATTCCAGTTTGTGCTTCATCCAGCCCAGCATTTGTCATGATTCACTCTGCATATAAGTTAAATAAGCAGGGTGACGATATATAGTCTTGACGTACTCCTTTTCCTATTTGGAACCAGTCTGTTGTTCCATGTCCTGTTCTAAATATTGCATCCTGACCTGCATACAGATTTCTCAAGAGACAGGTATTCTTGTCTCTTTCAGAATTTTCTGCAGTTTGTTGTGATCCACACAGTCAAAGGCTTTGTCATAGTCAATTAAGCAGAATTTGATGTTTTTCTGAAGCTCTCTTGCTTTTTCATTGATCCAGCAGATGTTGGAAATTTGACCTCAGGTTCCTTTGCTGTTTCTAAAACCAGCTTGAGCATCTGGAAGTACGTGTATTGCTGAAGCCTGGCTTAGAGAATTTGAGCATTACTTTTCTAGCGTGTGAAATGAGTGCAATTGTGTGGTAGTTTGAGCATTCTTTGACCTTACCTTTCTTTGTGACTGGAATGAAAACTGACCTTTTCCAGTCCTGTGGCCACTGCTTAGTTTTCCAAATTTGCTGGCATATTGACTGAAACACTTTCACAGCATCATCTTTCAGGATTTGAAAGAGCTCAACTGGAATTCCATCACCTCCACTAGCTTTGTTCGTACTGATGCTTCCTAAGCCCCACTTGACTTCACATTCCAGAATGTCTGGCTCTAGGTGAGAGATCACACCATGGTGATTATCTGGGTCATGAAGATCTTTTTTGTACAGTTATTCTGTGTATTCTTGGCACCTCTTCTTAATATCTTCTGCCTCTGTTAGGTCCTAATCATTTCTGTCCTTTATGGAGCCCATCTTTGCATGAAATATTCCCTTATTATCTCTAATTTTCTTGAAGAGATCTCTAGTTTTTCCCCATTCTGTTTTTTTCCTCTGTTTATTTGCACTGGTCACTGAGTAAGGCTTTCTTTTGTCTCCTTGCTATTCTTTGGAACTCTGCATTCAAATGGGTATATAGTTCCTTTTCTCCTTTCTTTTTCACTTTTCTTCTTTTCACAGCTATTTGTTTCGCCTCCTCAGACAGCGATTTTGCTGTTTTGCATCCCCCATCTGCCCTTGGGGATGGTCTTGATCCCTGTTTCCTGTGCCATGTCACAAACCTCCGTCCATATTTCATCAGGCACTCTATCAGGTTAGTCCCTTAAATCTATTCTTAGTTCCACTGTATAATCATAAGGGATTTGATCTAGGTCATACCTGAATGGTCTAGTGGTTTGCCCTACTTTCTTCAATTTCAGTCTGAATTTGGCAATAAGGAGTTCATGGTCTGAGCCACAGTCAACTCCTGGTCTTGTTTTTTATGGCTGTATAGAGCTTCTTCATCTTTGGCTGCAAAGAATATAATCGATCCGATTTCAGTGTTGGCCATCTGGTGATGTCTTTGTGTAGAGTCTTCTCTTGTGTTGTCGGAAGAGGGGAATATCATAAGGGAATTGATTTGGGTCATACTTTAATTGTCTAGTGGTTTTCCCTACTTTCTTCCATTTAAGTCATAATTTGGCTGAACTGTGCCTGAGTGTGTCCTGTGGAGGAATGTGTCAGTGGTGGCCTGCTGCAGGGGCAGGGGCTCTGGGTGCAGCAGACCTGGGTATGGCATATGCCCTCTTGGAAGAGGTCGCTGTTAGCCCCACCATAGAAGTGCCAGAACTTACACAGGACTGGGGAAAATTCCTCTTGGAGGGCACAAACCAAACCTTGTGCACACCTGAACCCAGGATAAAGGAGCAGTGACCCCACAAGAGACTGATCCAGACATGCCCATGAATGTACAGGCATCTCCAACTGATGCATGGGTCAGTGGTGATCCACTCCAAGGCCTTTTGAAGGAGGTTGCCATTATCTTCATTACCACCAAGGAAGTTTGTCCTCGGGTCAAGCAATAGGGAGGGACAACAGTCCCACCCATCAACAGAAAAAGTAAAGATTTACTGAACATGGTCCTGCCCATCAGAACAACAGCCCGTTTCCCCCTCAGTCAGTCTCTTTCCTCAGGAAGTTTCCATAAGCCTCTTATTTTTATTCATCAGAGGGCAGACAGAATGAAAACCACAATCACAGAAAACTAATCAAACTGATCACATGGACCACAGCTTTGTCTAGCTCAATGAATCTATGAGCCATGTTGGGTAGGGACACCCAAGATGGATGGGTCATGAAGGAGAGTTCTGACAACATGTAGTCCACTGGAGAAGAGAATGGCAAGCCACTTAAGTAGTCTTGCCTTGAGAACACCATGAACAGTATGAAAAAGCAAAAAGTTATGACAGTGAAAGATGAACTCCCCAGGTCGGTAAGTGCCCAGTATGCTACTGGAGAACAGTGGAGAAATAGCTCCAGAAAGAATGAAGAGACAAAGCCAAGGCAGAAACAACACCCATTTGTGGATGTGACTGGTGATAGAAGCAAAGTTCGATGCTGTAAAGTACAATATTGCATAAGAGCCTGTAATGTTAGGTCCATGAATTGGAAGTGATCAAACAGGAGACGGCAAGAGTGAACATCAAAATTTTAGGAATCAGTGAACTAAAATGGACTGGATTGGGTGAATTTAACTCAGATGACCATTATATCTACTACTGTGGGCAAGAATCCCTTAGAAAAATGGAGTAGCCATCATAGTCAACAAAAGAGTCCAAATTGCAGTGATTGGATGCAAAATGACAAGAGTGATTTCTGTTCATTTCCAAGGCAAACCATTCACTACCACAACAATCCAAGTCTTTGCCCCCACCAGTAATGCTGAAGTTGAACAGTTCTATGAAGATCTACAAGGCCTTCTAGAACTAACACCCCAAAAATATGTTCTTGTCATCATAGGGGACTGGAATGCAAAAATAGGAAGTCAAGAGATCCCTAGAGTAACAGGCAAATTTGGCCTTGGAGTACAAAACAAAGCAGGTCAAAGACTAGTAGAGTTTTGCCAAGAGAACACACTGGTCATAGCAAACACCCTCTTCCAACAACACAAGAGATGACTCTACACATGGACATCACCAGATGGTCAATACCAAAATCAGATTGATTGTATTCTTTGCTGTTAAAGATGGAAAAGCTCTATACATTCAGAAAAAATGAGACTGGGAGCTCACTGTGGCTCAGATCATGAAATCCTTATTGTCAAATTCAGACTTAAATTGAAGAAAGCATCTAGACAGCAACAATATAAATCCATGGACTGTTTATTATTTATTTCCACCTATTACCATCTTCTTAGTTTATATTCCCTCTTTTCAAGATGTATAGCGTTGGTAATATTCATGAGCTCATTATCTCATGATGAGATTACTTACATGTCACTCTTCGGTCTGCACAACTCAGGTTTTAGAATAAGACAAAATTTTTAAATTCATGCCTAAATTTACCAGTGCAACTCAAATCTGATAGTATAAGACTTATTTAGATTACCTCACTGAAGCCTGAAGGTAGAAAATGATAATGTGCTCTCTGATTGGTTCGCAAATTTCTTGTAGAACCACCTTATATATCCCTTACATTCTCAATTTTTCTCTTTTGTGACTGCTTAAGAACCAGGGGTAGTGGTCTTGCACTTAATGCTGCCTCTCACCTTCAGCTCTTTATCTCTAAATTCTCACAGGTATATTCAGAACTTTCATTTCAAAGGACCATTTAACTTCTCACTTGTGGCTAGTAGGGGGCTGCTAGATAGTTGGTCTTAACACTTTAAGATGTTTATCTGTTTACACCAATTTTTAAACATTCTACAATACCTCATAATAAGAATTGCTGTTATTTTAATTTAGAACCTAAAAATGGGTTCTTGCCCACTTGTCTCCAAGAAAAATGGAGGCTCCATACCTCCATATTTAGATGGAGTAATCTGAAAGGATGTAAGTTGGGGAGGAATATATAAAAATAACTTTATTTCTCAAGTAATCAACCTATCACCAGTTAATATTCCAATTATATCATCATGCACCTGTTTGTTAAATTTAGATTCTATAAACAGTAGTTTTCTAACTCCTAATGTTCCTTTGATTCTCCCCTCCCCCAACACCAGCAGGTTCTGCTGTGAACATCTGCTTACTTATTCTAAAACCGTTAACAAATTCATCCCTCAATAAATGTCCCAGACAGTTTCAATCCTTCAGCTCTCATATTGGCCTTTCCTGCTCAACATATGCTCTGCTGTCTGTATTTGTGACCCAGTATATAAGATGATCCATTGGATCATAAAAAAACAAGAGAATTCCATAAAAGCATCTGCTTAATTGTTTACGCTAAAGCCTTTGACTGTGTGGATCACAACTGTGGAAAATTCTTAAAGAGCTGGGAATACCAGACCACCTTACCTGCCCCCTGAGAAATCTGTATGCCAGTCAGGAAGCAAAAGTTAGAACTGGACATGGAACAATGGATTGGTTCCAAATTAGGACAGGAGGATGTCAAGGCTGTATATTGTCAGTCTGCTTATTTAACTTATATGCAGAGTACATTGTGCAAAATGCCGGGCTAGATGGAACACAAACTGGAATCAAGATTTCTGGGAGAAATAACAACCACCTCAGGCATGCAGATGACACCACCCTTATGGCAGAAAGTAAAGAGAAACTAAAGAGCCTCTTGATGAAAGTGAAAGAGGAGTATGAAAAAACTGGCTTAAAACTCAACATTCAAAAAGCTAAGATCAGGCATCCAGTCCCATCACTTCGTGGAAAATAGATGGGGAAACAATGGAAACAGTGAGACTTTATTTTTGAGGGTTCCAAAATCACTGCAGATGGTGACTATAGCCATGAAATTTAAAGACTCTTTCTTCCTGGAAGAAAAGCTATGACCAACCTAGACAGCATATTAAAAAGCAGAGACATTACTTTGCCAACAAAGGTCTGTCTAGTCCAAGCTATGGTTTTTCCAGTAGTCATGTATGGATGTGAGAGTTGGACCATAAAGAAAGCTGAACACCAAAGAATTGATGCTTTTTAACTGTGGTGTTGCAGAAGACTCTTGAGAGTCCCTTGGACTGCAAGGAGATCCAACCAGTCCATCCTAAAGGAAATCATTCCTGAATATTCATTGGAAGGACTGATGATGAAGCTGAAGCTCCAATACTTTGACTACCTGAAGCAGAGAACTGGCTCATTAGAAAAGATTCTGTTGCTGGGAAAGATTGAAGGCAGGAGGAGAAGGGGACAGCAGAGGATGAGATAGTTGGATGGCTCATCGACTAGATGGACATGATTTTGAACAAGCTCCAGCAGCTGGTGATGGTCAGGGAAATTTCTCATGCTGCAGTCCTTGGGGTGGCAAAGAGTCAGACACAACTGAGTGACTGAACTATTTTGAATCTAAGATGGATTCAAAGAACAGCATTCCTTCTCTTGTGGTAAGATTATGTAGGCATAGACAGCTCATATTACTGTAAGAATTTATTATTTTAATTTTTAAAGTCACAATCTGTAGCACTTATTTCTATAATAAATACATCTTCCGGAATCCTGTAAATAGCTAGAGAACACACAGTTTTAAAATGCTTGTCTGCTGCCAAATAATCTTTTCATTTATTTTCTTTTTTCATTTTATCTCTATTTTCATTTTATTGTTTTACTTTTCTAGTTTTCTTTACTCATGTATTTTCTATTTTTCCTTCGGTATTTAGTTTATTTTGAAGTATCCTTTTTAATGCCCAAACTCAGGGAAAACTTTGCATTTATTTATAATGTTTAACAATTATATTATTTTGAAAAGCATATCCTTCACGATTTCAGTCCTTTTTTTATGCTTTAAGGCCCACAAGCATTTTTATATGCTTGAAAAGAAAGTTTATCAGTCATTAATTAGTAGCAGAACTCTACACATCTATTACCCCAAACTTGTTAATGATATTGTTCACTATCATTATTTCATTGCTTCAGTATTTATACTAAATTTTATTTTTTATTTTTATTTTTTTTTATACTAAATTTTAGTATGTTTTTTCTTTGAATTTTTGAGTGTTAAAAAAATCTCTTTTAAAATCCATTTGACTGTTTGAATGCAATATTTTGTTAATTTTTTCTCATGTATTTTGAAGTGACATTGATAGGTTTAAAATAATTTTCTTTTTTACCTATCTACTTTTGGAATTAAGTCACATATTATACATACATCTCTCATTCAGCACTGACCTTCCAGAGATTTCAGCTTTTTCACCTTTCACTCAACAGAGATGGACAAGCATGTTTATAACCTAGACTCACAATTTCTAGATTATGCCAATTTCTTTCCAGCAAAGTGGTGTAAACATTTAAATTTTTATGTACTGATTGATCAGATTTGTGAATGCTTTTGTATTATATGTGATTAGCTTATGTCTGTGGACATCTCTTCAAACATCCTGACATCAAAGCAAATCAAATAAGTTTTATAGGCATTTGAAGGGTAGACAGTAAATTAACTTTGATCTTAAATTAGTCACTCTTTTTTAGAAAGTGCACAGATAATTAAAATGGGGAAATACAGACATCTCTTAATACTCATTTGCATAATTTATGATGCATTATGCAATAATTTATAAAAAAGAACATACATTTGAATATCAATCCTTTCAGGAATCTGTAATTATCAATATATGTTAAATAAAATTTTAATAATATCAGTTCAATTTCAAATGAGGGTTCGATATCTGACTAAACTAACATTGAGTATAACCTATAAAACTATGCTCACTATGATGTATTTTCCTGGAGGAGGAAATGGCAACCCACTCCAGTATTCTTGCCTGAGAAATTCCATTGGCAGAGGAGCCTGGGGGTTATGATAGTCCAGGGAGTGGCAAAGAGTCGGACATGACTGAGCAACTGAGCTCATGATGCTTGTTTATATTATTAGGATTTGAAGCCCGAATTTGATTTGTACTTAAAAATTCTGGAGAAAAGAGACAATTTTTTGGTTCTTTGTTTTAGATTTTCCCATATAAGATATTATGAGAGGTCCCATTCAGATGGTCATTTAAACAATAAACAAAATGAAAGATTTCAGAATTATAAGGAATGTTGAGGCATTATCCCTCCTCTCCCAGGCTTTCAACCAGTTGATAGATTGATTTAACCTGACATGGTTTACTAAATCTATAAGTAAAATAACATGCATTTTGTTTGAGATCATGTCAAAAGCACCATCTTCAGATCAGTTTCTGAAGAAATTGCAGGTTTTCTAAGAATTTGGGAGTTTTTATGACCTTGGAGTGTGAGTAACAGCTTCCTACCTGAAGAATTCTGAAGCTGGATTTTGCCTGAGAGGACTGTTGGTAGCCAGACACACGAAGAGCTTAACAATAATAATAGGTAACACAGATGTACAGAGCAAATATAGAGATACCAAGAGGGAAAGGGGGTGGATGGAATTGTGAGATGGGGATTGATGCATACACACTACTGATGCTATATATAAAGTAGATAACTAATGAAAACATACTGCATAGCACAGGAAACTCTACTCAATCTGAACGGGAGGTAAATCCAAAAGAGAGGGAACATGTGGAATATATGTATACGTAGGATTGAGTTTGTTTGCTATATGCTAGAAACTAAAAACATTGTAAGGCAACTATACTATAATACAAATTAATTTTAAAAAAAGTGATTTCCCTTAGTCTAAGAGCTTGTCTTGAAAAGTAGTCAATTCCTGGAAGTAACAAGGAAGCCTCTATTGAGAGATAGGACTCCATGCAAAGATTTGTTAACTAAAAGGAATGCACAAGGTTAAAGCTGTGAGTTGACTTTATTCAGTGTCTTTCTGAGGACAATAGCCCAAGAAACAGCCTCTCAGATAGCACTGAGAAACTGTTCTGATGAGGTAAGGAGGGAAGAAAACTCTGCGTGTGATTTTGGCCAACAGGATACATGCCACCACATACAAATCTCTGTAGAAAGTTGCTGCTAGTCAGGAAAAGCAGTTTCCTTAGTTAAACGTTTTAGTGCTCTAAGTATGGGATGATGGAAGAATCTGAGTTCATAAAAAGATTCTCCTGAAAATATCTAACTGTCTGAAGGTCTGTTCTACCAGTTTTCCCAGAGCACAGAGTGCTTCATTCCTGACCTCTGCTGTGAACTCTTTTGGGATGGTTTCTAAGGTCAGCGGCTACTGTGGTTAATGACTCAATCCTTGTAGAGCCAGATGGCTAGTGACATTCTGTAACTGGAAGACTCCAGTAAGAACATTTTTATAATGGTAGAGAAACCAGAATTGTGTGGATCATTTTAACATAACACCTTTTGGAACAACATGAAGCAGCTGGAATTGAGACATGATTCTGACCTATAACCATCTATAATTCTGACAGTAGATAGTGAAGGAAAAGAGAGAATAAATCACGCTTAGTTCCATGTTTTGCACACGGGCAAAAGGATTTTCATGGCACTCTGATGCCACTGATCAAGAAATGGGTTTGAATTGAAACAGGTTTGCAAGGAAGAAAACAAATATCTCTAGAAAATACTAAATTTGAGGTTTTGTAGTGATGGATTTTGGTAGACTATGGGGGAAGTGAATATATATACTGTATGTATACTCCAGTATTCTTGCCTGGAGAATCCCCATGGACAGAGTAGTGTGGCAGGCTACAGTCCATGGGGTCACAAAGAGTCAGACAAAACTGAGTGACTAAGCACACAGCATGCTCAAGTTTATATCTTTATTGACATCCAAATTTACATCTGTATTTTTATTTGAAATTGTACTTCTGTTCAGGTTTTATTTAACCATACAGTTTGTGTAAATAGAACGTGTGTAATTCCAGTGGTGCAAAAGATAATTACCTTCTTTTCGTATGTCAAATACATCCCCAGTGTTTTGCTGGTTTTTTGAATTCCATGATTACATATAAGATTCAAATTAAGTATCCCTATATGAATCAAAATGACTGAAAACTGAGTAACTAAATGATTTACCATGGGTAGAGAATGGGCATAGGGGAAAATTAGAAATCTGCCTAAGATCAGTCCCCCAGAAGAATCTGGGGAAGAGAAAGCAATCTCGATGGCTATTTAAAGCTGTAAGTGACTGATGTATTTTTTTCAGCACATCTTACCTAATAAAATTCAAGGACCAGACACTTTATTCAACAAATATACCTTCATAAAACCATTTTGAAGTAGAAGTAAAAGCTACCTTCTGCTGCTAAGTCACTTCAGTCGTGTCCGACTCTGTGCGACCCCATAGACGGCAGCCCACCAGGTTCCCCCGTCCCTGGGATTCTCCAGGCAAGAACACTGGAGTAGGTTGCCATTTCCTTCTCCAGTGCATGAAAGTGAAACGTGAGGGATTTTCCAGGCAAGAGTACTGGAGTGGAAAAGCTACCTAGATTCTACTTATTTCTAGACTGGCTAAACATTTTTTTTCTTCATTTTTGACTCTGACTAACATTGTTCTTCTTATAGATTTACAACTACAATATTTATCTAGGAAATAACATGGATGAAAATGACTATACTTTTCCTTACTTTTTAAGGCTTGAATCTATTATTTTTTTTTTTTTTAATTTTTTTATTAGTTGGAGGCTAATTACTTCACAACATTTCAGTGGGTTTTGTCATACATTGATATGAATCAGCCATAGATTTACACTTATTCCCCATCCCGATCCCCCCTCCCACCTCCCTCTTCACCCGACTCCTCTGGGTCTTCCCAGTGCACCAGGCCCGAGCACTTGTCTCATGCATCCCACCTGGGCTGGTGATCTGTTTCACCATAGATAGTATACATGCTGTTCTTTTGAAACATCCCACCCTCACATTCTCCCACAGAGTTCAAAAGTCTGTTCTGTATTTCTGTGTCTCTTTTTCTGTTTTGCATATAGGGTTATCATTACCATCTTTCTAAATTCCATATATATGTGTTAGTATGCTGTAATGTTCTTTATCTTTCTGGCTTACTTCACTCTGTATAATGGGCTCCAGTTTCATCCATCTCATTAGGACTGATTCAAATGAATTCTTTTTGACAGCTGAGTAATATTCCATGGTGTATATGTACCACAGCTTCCTTATCCATTCATCTGCTGATGGGCATCTAGGTTGCTTCCATGTCCTGGCTATTATAAACAGTGCTGCAATGAACATTGGGGTTCACGTGTCTCTTTCAGATCTGGTTTCCTCAGTGTGTATGCCCAAAAGTGGGATTGCTGGGTCATATGGCAGTTCTATTTCCAGTTTTTTAAGGAATCTCCACACTGTTTTCCATAGTGGCTGTACTAGTTTGCATTCCCACCAACAGTGTAAGAGGGTTCCCTTTTCTCCACACCCTCTCCAGCATTTATTGCTTGTAGTCTTTTGGATAGCAGCCATCCTGACTGGCGTGTAATGGTACCTCATTGTGGTTTTGATTTGCATTTCTCTAATAATGAGTGATGTTGAGCACCTTTTCATGTGTTTGTTAGCCATCTGTATGTCTTCTTTGGAGAAATGTCTGTTTAGTTCTTTGGCCCATTTTTTGATTGGGTCATTTATTTTTCTGGAATTGAGCTGCAGGAGTTGCTTGTATATTTTTGAGATTAATCCTTTGTCTGTTTCTTCATTTGCTATTATTTTCTCCCAATCTGACGGCTGTCTTTTCACCTTACTTATAGTTTCCTTTGTAGTGCAAAAGCTTTTAAGTTTCATTAGATCCCATTTGTTTAGTTTTGCTTTTATTTCCAATATTCTGGGAGGTGGGTCATAGAGGATCTTGCTGTGATTTATGTCAGAGAGTGTTTTGCCTATGTTCTCCTCTAGGAGTTTTATAGTTTCTGGTCTTACATTTAGATCTTTAATCCATTTTGAGTTTATTTTTGTGTATGGTATTAGAAAGTGTTCTAGTTTCATTCTTTTACAAGTGGTTGACCAGTTTTCCCAGCACCACTTGTTAAAGAGGTTGTCTTTTTTCCATTGTATATCCTTGCCTCCTTTGTCAAAGATAAGGTGTCCATAGGTTCGTGGATTTATCTCTGGGCTTTCTATTCTGTTCCATTGATCTATATTTCTGTCTTTGTGCCAGTACCATACTGTCTTGATGACCAAAAGACAAAGATTGGCTGAATGGATACAAAAACAAGACCCCTATATATGCTGTCTACAAGAGACCCACCTCAAAACAAGAGACACATACAGACTGAAAGTGAAGGGCTGGAAAAAAATATTTCATGCAAACGGAGACCAAAAGAAAGCAGGAGTCGCAATACTCATATCAGATAAAATAGACTTTCAAATAAAAGCTGTGAAAAGAGACAAAGAAGGACACTACATAATGATCAAAGGATCAATCCAAGAAGAAGATATAACAATTATAAATATATATGTACCCAACATAGGAGCACCGCAATATGTACGGCAAACACTAACGAGTATGAAAGAGGAAATTAATAGTAACACAATAATAGTGGGAGACTCTAATACCCCACTCACAACTATGGATAGATCAACTACACAGAAAATTAACAAGGAAACACAAACTTTAAATGACACAATGGACCAGCTAGACCTAATTGATATCTATAGGACATTTCACCCCAAAACAATCAACTTCACCTTTTTCTCAAGTGCACACGGAACCTTCTCCAGAATAGATCACATCCTGGGCCATAAATCTGGTCTTGGAAAATTCAAAAAAATTGAAATCATTCCAGTCATCTTTTCTGACCACAGTGCAGTAAGATTAGATCTCAATTACAGGAAAAAAATTGTTAAAAATTCAAACACATGGAGGCTAAATAACACACTTCTGAATAACCAACAAATCATAGAAGAAATCAAAAAAGAAATCAAAATATGTATAGAAATGAATGAAAATGAAAACACAACAACCCAAAACCTATGGGACACTGTAAAACAGTGCTAAGGGGAAAGTTCATAGCATTACAGGCTTACATCAAGAAACAAGAAAAAAGCCAAATAAATAACCTAACTCTACACCTAAAGCAATTAGAGAAGGAAGAAATGAAGAACCCCAGAGTTAGCAGAAGGAAAGAAATCTTAAAAATCAGGGCAGAAATAAATGCAAAAGAAACTAAAGAGACCATAGCAAAAATCAACAAAGCTAAAAGCTGGTTTTTTGAAAAAATAAACAAAATTGACAAACCATTAGCAAGACTCATTAAGAAGCAAAGAGAGAAGAACCAAATTAACAAAATTAGAAATGAAAATGGAGAGATCACAACAGACAACACTGAAATACAAAGGATCATAAGAGACTACTACCAAGCAGCTCTATGCCAATAAAATGGACAACTTGGATGAAATGGACAAATTCTTAGAAAAGTATAACTTTCTATTATTTTTTATAAGAATTTTTTTTAAGTTTACCAACAGCAACAATAACAACATACCAGATATCAAGAGATGTTTTAGAGAAATTAAACCAGGCTTAAGAAACCTTCCCACAGATGACTTCAAAACTGTCAATATTTGTCATGTAGCTATTTTTGCATGTCATAACATCAAATAAACAAGCAAAACAAATATACCACAAAGCAAAAATTCTGCTTAAATGGCCAGACATACTGGCAAATTTATTTGCGGGGCAATGAAAGTAGGATCTGTACTACATACTGTACACAAGAAATACTAATACCAACCTCAATATGTTTTCAGTCATACTTAGAATAGGTCCCTAATGTCTCTACTTCCCTAGCATTTAGAAAGAAAGAAAGAAACTGAAGTTGCTTAGCTGTGTCCGACTCTTTGTGACCCCATAGACTGTAGCCTACCAGGCTCCTCCGTCCATGGGATTTTCCAGGTAAGAATACTGGAGTGGATTGCCATTTCCTTAACTACAGATCTCATTATAGGCATATACATAATTTCTTATGTTAAACAACTGCATCCATTTTCCATTTTCACCATTTTTAAGTCTACCTATTATGCTAATTTAACAAAATCTAAGAAACTAAATTCACTTGAAGGCTTGAACTGGAAAAATTATAAATGTTTTTGTTTTTTAGTTTTCTTTTCCAGGTCAATTTATAAATTCATTTAATTGGGGGAAATCATGAATTAAGATATTTAAGTTTAATTATTTTTCATTATTTTGCCTTATGTTGCTAATAGATTCTGATAAAAAAATATACTGATTCAGCACATAACACAAGTTTGCATAATTCACTGTTTTGCTTGGCACATGAGGGGATATGCTAAGTCTCTGCAGTCCTGTATGTCTCTGTATAACCCCATGGAATTATAGACACGAGAGATACTCAACCCTCATTGATCTTACATTCCAGTGAAGGTTGGCAATTAGTCATGTCAAGTTTGAAGAGTGCTTTGATAAAGGAAGAATAGAGTATATATTAATAGGCATAAGCAATAATAAGAGTCTACATCCCTGCAGTCTGAGGGATGAAAAATAGACCAGAAGAAGTAATATTTAAATTGTAATTAATAACTTGAAAAGCTATTGATGAGGAAGGCTGATGTTGCTGCTGTCTTGATTTGAGATGTTAGAAAATTGAAAATGTTTCAGAAGGAAGTTAATTTCCAAAGAATAGATATATAATAGCATGGTGCATATTCCTGGTAATATGGCTGTGTGACAAATTACAGGAAAATTTAGTGGCATTAAATAACCATTTATTTCATTCACAGATTTTGTGGGTCAGGAAAACTTGACTTGTATATATGGCCTTTGATGCTGGTTGTTGATTTTGGACTCCTGTTTCTCTCTTCATATAGGACATTTCATGTGGTTTCTCTATATGGACTCTTTTGGGCTTTCTTACAGCATGGTGGCTATATTCTACAGGTGAATATCCTGAGAGAGATAGAAGGACACAGAGAGAGAGACAAGAGAGCTAGAGATAGAGAGAGAGAAATGAGGAAGCCAGATCCTTTTCAAGGCTGAGCCTTGGACGATATCTAGGATTATTTTCACTGTATTCTACTAGCTAGAGGAGTGACAGGCTCCCACTTAGAAGCAAATGGAAATAACATCAATTCTGTGTCTTAATGGGGGGAGCACCAGTTATATGTATAACAGTCATCTCAGACAGTGCATTCTTCCACAGTCCACTTTGGCAAATGAACATGCTTAGAATTGCTGAAGCATGCTGTGCAACAGAAAGGAGATTCAGCACTTTATGAGATATGTGGTAGAAGGGTTATGGCAAGATATTGATGAATTTCTTGTAGAAGAAAGTTTTCATAATATTAGTATACTGCAAAGGTCTCTGTATGATTACTTTGTAAGAATGGGGCAAGTTTAACCATTGAGAATATTGTAAAGAGTTTATTTGGAAAAAAAAAAAAAAAACTTATAGAGGTTAACATAAAATCCAAAGTACTGAGGAAAAAAATAAGTAAAACATACTTTGAACATTTAAAATGGGAAGGCTATGTGGTTAATTGGCTGTGAAGAGTCAGGAAAAAAGGAGTCAAAATGACAAGCAGATTTCTGGCATAACCAACTTGATGAATCTTAGTACCATATAAACAAGCAGAAAAGTAGGAATCTATGTAAAGTAAAAAACAAAACAAAAAACACATGGGCCAGTGATTTGCATGCTGGGTTTTATATAAAGATTCTGAATAAGAAACTGAATGTTTTGGGCTACAACACATAAGATTAATTAGAAATGAAAAAAATATGGACTTAACAAGTTCCCAGTATCAAGAGAACAGTTGAAACCATGGACTATAAGAGGTGATTAGAAAGAATATATAGAAATGGAAAGAAAAGGGAGTTTATGGAAGAGTCTTGCAACATCAAGGGGCTGATGAAAGCTAACATATATCGGTTGTAGCATTTACTGTGTTCCAGCATTCTAACTACTTAAAACATATGATCTTGTTTCATCTTACAGCTATCACATGAAGCAAATGTCACTCTTATCGCCATTAAATGATTAAGAGCAAAATCAAGAGAGGTTAAGATAATGGAGCACGGATTCTCAGTTCAGTTCAGTTCAGTTCAGTTCAGTTCAGTCACTCAGTAGTGTCCGACTTTTTGCGACCCCATAGTCTTCAGGAAGAAGGCTTCTCCGTCCATCACCAGCTCCCAGAGCATGCTCAAATTCATGTCCATTGAGTCAGTGATGCCATCCAACCTTCTCATCCTCTGTCATCCTCTTCTCCTCCTGCCTGTAATCCTTCCCAGCATCAGGGTCTTTTCCAGTGAGTCAGTTCTTTGCATCAGGTGGCCAAAGCATTAGAACTTCAGCTTCAGCATCAGTCCTACCAATGAATATTCAGGACTGATTTTCTTTAGGCTTGACCAGTTTGATTTTGCAGTCCAGGGGACTCCCAAGGGTCTTCTCCAGCACTGCAGTTCAAGCATCAATTCTTTGGCACTCAGCTTTCTTTATAGTCTAACTCTCACATCCATAGATGACTACTGGAAAAACCATGGCTTTGACTAGACAGACCATTGTTGGCATAGTAATGTCTCTGCTTTTTAATATGCTGTCTAGGTTTGTCGTAGTTTTTCTTTCAAGGAGCAAGTGTCTTTTAATTTCATAGCTGCAGTCACCACCTGCAGTGATTTCGGAGCTCAAGAATAAAAGTCTGTCACTGTTTCCATTGTTTCCTCATTTATTTGCCATGAAATGATGAGACTGGATGCTATGATCTTAGTTTTTTGAATGTTGATTTTTTTTTTTAAGTTTCTTCTTATTTTTTTTTTATTAGTTGGAGGCTAATTACTTCACAACATTTCAGTGGGTTTTGTCATACATTGATATGAATCAGCCATAGAGTTACACATATTCCCCATCCCAATCCCCCCTCCCACCTCCCTCTCCACCCAATTCCTCTGGGTCTTCCCAGTGCACCAGGCCCGAGCACTTGTCTCATGCATCCCACCTGGGCTGGTGATCTGTTTCACCATAGTAACGTGAAAAGACAGCCCTCAGATTGGGAGAAAATAATAGCAAATGAAGAAACAGACAAAGGATTAATCTCAAAAATATACAAGCAACTCCTGCAGCTCAATTCCAGAAAAATAAATGACCCAATCAAAAAATGGGCCAAAGGACTAAACAGACATTTCTCCAATGAATGTTGAATTTTAAGGCAACTTTTTCACTCTCCTCTTTCACTTTTCATCAAGAGGCTCTTTAGTTCTTCTCCACTTTCTGCCATAAGGGTGGTGTCATCTGAATATCTGAGGTTATTGATATTTCTCCTGGCAATTTTGATTCCAGTTTGTGCTTTCTCTAGCCCAGCATTTCACATAATGTACTCTGCATCTAAGTTATATAAGCAGGGTGGCAGTGTACAACCTTGATGTATCCTTCCACAATTTGGAACCAGACCACCGTTGTTCCATGTCTGGTTCTAACTGTTGCTTCTTGACCTGCATACAGATTTCTCAGAGGCAGGTCAGGTGGTCCGGTATTCCCATCTCTTAAAGAATTGTCCACAGTTTGTCATGATTCACACAGTCCAAGGATTTAGCATAGTCAGTGTAGCAGAGGTAGATGTTTTTCTGGCGTTCTCTTGTTTTTTCTATGATCCAGTGGATGTTGGCAATTTGATCTCTGGTTCCTTTGCCTTTTATTTATCCAGCTTGAACATCTCAGTTCACGTACTGTTGAAACCTCTCTTGGAGAATTTTGAGCATTACTTTGCTAGCCTGTGAGATGAGGGCAGTGGTACAATAGTTTGAGCATTCTTCAGCATTGCCTTTCTTTGGGATTGGAATGAAAATTGACCTTTCCCAGTTCTGTGGCCACTGCTGAGGTTTCCAAATTTGCTGGCATATTGAGTGCAGCACTTTCACAACATCATCGTTTAGGATTTGAAATAGCTCAACTGGAATTCCATCACCTCCACTAGCTTTGTTTGTAGTGATGCTTCCTAAGCCCCACTTTACTTTGCAGTTCAGTATGTCAGGCTCTATGTGAGTGATCATATCATTGTGGTTATCTGGGTCATGAAGATCTTTTTTGTACAGTTCTGCTGTATATTCTTGCCATCTCTTCTTAATATCCTCTGCTTTTGTTAGGTCCATACCATTTCTGTCCTTTATTTTGCCCATCTTTGCATGAAATTTTCCCTTGGTAGCTCTAGTTTTCTTGAACAATCTCTAGTCATCCCCTTTCTGTTGTTTTCCTCTATTTCTTTGCACTGATCACTTAGGAAGGCTTTCTTATCTCTCCCTGGTATCCTTTGAGATTCCACATTCAGATGGATATATCTTTCCTTTTCTCCTTTGCCTTTTGCTTCTCTTCTTTTCTCAACTATTTGTAAGGCCTCCTCAGACAATCATTTTGACTTTTTGCATTTCTTCTTTTTGGGATATGAAGCATGGATTCTAACCTGGACATTTACATCCTCAGCTTGTGTTATTTTTGGCCATTACTATTCCTTCCTAAGACAAGAAATTGAGATGATGTGAGAAAATGAATAAGACCAATGTCAGAGAGACAAAAAGTGAACCTGTAACAAACAGCATCATCAGCAACATGGAGAAAGAGCACTTTAAAACCAAATTATATGTTAAATACAGATGGCTAACAAACACATGAAAAGATGCTCAACATCACTCATTATTAGAGAAATGCAAATCAAAACCACAATGAGGTACCATTACACGCCAGTCAGGATGGCTGCTATCCAAAAGTCTACAAGCAATAAATTCTGGAGAGGGTGTGGAGAAAAGGGAACCCTCTTACACTGTTGGTGGGAATGCAAACTAGTACAGCCACTATGGAAAACAGTGTGGAGATTTCTTAAAAAACTGGAAATAGAACTGCCATATGACCCAGCAATCCCACTTCTGGGCATACACACTGAGGAAACCAGATCTGAAAGAGACACGTGCACCCCAATGTTCATTGCAGCACTGTTTATAATAGCCAGGACATGGAAGCAACCTGGATGCCCATCAGCAGACGAATGGATAAGGAAGCTGTGGTACATATACACCATGGAATATTACTCAGCCATTAAAAAGAATTCATTTGAACCAGTCCTAATGAGATGGATGAAACTGGAGCCCATTATACAGAGTGAAGTAAGCCAGAAAGATAAAGAACATTACAGCATACTAACACATATATATGGAATCTAGAAAGATGGTAACGATAACCCTATATGCAAAACAGAAAAAGAGACACAGAAGTACAGAACAGACTTTTGAACTCTGTGGGAGAAGGTGAGGGTGGGATGTTTCGAAAGAACAGCATGTATATTATCTATGGTGAAACAGATCACCAGCCCAGGTGGGATGCATGAGACAAGTGCTCGGGCCTGGTGCACTGGGAAGACCCAGAGGAATCGGGTGGAGAGGGAGGTGGGAGGGGGGATCAGGATGGGGAATACGTGTAAATCTATGGCTGATTCATATCAATGTATGACAAAACCCAAAAAAAAAACCAAACAAACAAATTATATGTTATTAGTTTTGTATAATTTGTTTGCATGTGTTAGTCGCTCAGTCATATCTAACTCTGCGACCCCATGTATCCTGTTAGGTTCCTCTCTCCATGAAGTTCTCCAGGCAAGAAATCTAGAATGGGTTTCCATTTCCTTCTCTCGGTGGTCTTTCCGACTCAGGATCACACCTAGGTCTCCTACATTGCAGACAGATTCTTTACCAACTGAGTTAAAAGGGAAGACTTTCTCATTATAATTTGGTGAATGGGATCTAGCAGAGTTGAGGACAAGTGTATCATAAATGAGAAAAATAAAATCTCATTTTTGTCAAAAATCTTAAAATTAATTCCACAAATAACATTTAAATGTTAAATATTGATATTGTTCTTGAGACATAGATGCATTTATTTGAAGTGACCCAACAACCAATTTAACTCTTAAGAATTTGAAGGAGTCAGTTACAACTGACACAATATAAATTAAATATAAATATATATTTATTATATATATATATATATTTTATCACAATATAAATCAGTAACTTTCATAAATATAATTTTTTCATATGTTATTTTTAATCATTTAGGGAGATTTGTGCTCTTTACTAAGTTATATTATCATACCAGTTTAAACTTTAAAATGTATTAAATTAATTCCCCAAGAGTAAAAGGAAGATATGGTATTTCTATCATGTAGCATCTTTTATGCCATGCTCTTTCTCTGTAGTATGAGAAACAATAACTGGAAAACAGGGATTGGAATGAATCTTTGCCATAATGAAATCATTGTCATTGTGCCTTTCCAAGATTATAACCTTAAATACCCAAATGATAGTAGTATTCAGGCAAAATTTAGGACTTAAAACTATACTTGAAGACTAATACAGCCCTTATATTATATAACTATTTGCAGAAATACTATGTGTCTCTGGTTGTATGCAAACTTCTATATATGCAGGGTAATCTTTGTATGACAATATGACATGAGTCCTGGAAAAGCTTGGCCAAATTATGGATTATGTCATCTCTTATGGCTTCCCAGTGGCTAAGTGGTAAAGAATCTGTCTGCCAATGCAGGAAACACAGGAGACACGGATTTGATCCCTGGGTTTGGGAAAGCCCCTGGAGGAGGAAATGGCAATTCACTCCAGTATTCTTGTCTGGAAAATCCCATGGAGTGAGGAGCCTGGCAGTCTACAATCCATGGTCTTGTGAAGAGTAAGACATGATTGATTGAGCACTCATGCTCACATGTACATATGCTCACATGCACACACACACTTAGGCTATGTCCAATATATTAATATACTAACTACAAAAATTTGTCTGAACTTCTCTGTATTAAGTTGCTTCCCCCAAGTTTTCTGAATATTGCTAAAGAAGAATAAAGTCCTTTCCCCCTCAATGTTCAAGGAAAGCATCCTCCAAATCGCAGAATAAATAAATCCAGCTGGAAGAGAAAAAAGGAAAACAAAACATTAAAAAAATGTGTCAGTATTGATATCATATCTCAGGAAATTGTCAACACCTCAACTCTAATGCCCAGATCTAGAAAGGTCTACTTGATTTCTGAAACTAGGACTGGAATTTTATGAAGTACATCTTATAGATTCTTGTCAGCTTGCTTCATTTTAGATTTCATCCTTGGCAAGCCCTAGAGAAATCTTGGAAGTCAGGAGAAGGGAGCACTCCCTTTTGGTTTTCTTGTCATTCTTGTGAGCTTCTCTCCAGCATCAGCACTTCATTCTAGCTGTGGTTCTGTCCCCTAACTACTTTAAAACCAACCCCTTTTCACCTACTTTGATGGTCCTAAAGCATTTGGCCTTCTCTCTTTCTCAAACAAAAGCAAGAAAAATTTATCTGTCATGGTTCTGGAAGTTTAAAGGCCAAGATAAAGGTGCAGGGAGATTCTGTATCTGGTGAGGGCCCACTCTCTGGTTTATAGATAGGATATTCTTACTGTGTTCTCACATGTTGGAATGTGTGAGGGAGCTCTTTTTGTCTCTTTTGTAAAGGCACTACTTATATTTATGAGGGCTCTACTCTCATGACCTAATCATCTCCCAAAGGCACCATCTCCAAATACCATTATATTGGGGGTTAGGTTTCAACATGAATTTTGAGGACACACAAATATTCAAGCTATAGCAAAAACCCAAGTGCAAACTCCATGTTTTTTGTTTTTATCCCCTGACATTTCTGATACTTTTAATTCCCATTTCTTCCTTTTTGTTTATTTTACCAGCTGCTTCCCATAGTAGTTCCTTGGTTCCTCATATGTTCCATTTGCTCTTTCCAGCTCTTGTGTAATCAGTTGTTTATACCACATCCTCTTTTCTAATTTCTAATGTGTCTGTGTTACTTACTGGATCATAATAGCGAGTATTAAAAACTATTGCCAATATGAGTTTATGTTGTCTCTGCAAGGATTCCTGGAAATCCAACAATAAAGAAAATGTTTCCAAACATTGGGCAGTTACTGTCTACAAAAAATGGGCCTACCTTCCTACCAAAAAGAAGGAACCTACCTCAACATAGTAAAGGCCATATATGATAAGCCTACAGCAAACATTATTCTCAATGGTGAAAAACTGAAAGCATTCCCCCTGAGATCAGGAACAAGACAAGGGTGTCCACTTTTACCACTATTATTCAGCATCGTTTTGGAAGTCCTAGCTTCAGCTATCAGAGAAGAAAAAGAAATAAAAGGAATCCAGATAGGAAAATAAGAAGTAAAGCTCTCACTGTTTGTAGATGACATGATACTGTACTTAGAAAACCCTAAAGATAGTATGAGAAAATTACTAGAGCTAATCAGTAAATTTAGCAACTTGCAGGATACAAAATCAATACAAAGAAATCACTTGCATTTCTATATACTAACAATGAAAAACCAGAAAGAGAAACTAAAGGATCAATTCCATTCACCATTGCAACAAAAAGAATTAAATATCTAGGAATAAACTTACTTAAGAAGAAAAAAGAACTGTACAAGAAAATTATAACACTGATGAAAGAAACCAAAGACGACATAAAGAGATGGAGAGATATTCCATGTTCTTCAGTAGGAAGAATCAATATTGTGAATATGATTATACTACCAAATGCAATCTACAGATTCAGCGTGATCCTTATCAAATTACCAATGGCATTTTTCACAGAACTAGAACAAAAATTTCACAATTTATATGGAAACACAAAAGACCCTGAGTACCCAAAGCAGTCTTGAGAAAGAAGAATGGAGCTGGAGGAATCAAGCTTCCTGACTTCAGATTATACTACAAAGCTACAGTCATCAAGACAGTATGGTACTGGCACAAAAACAGAAATGTAGACCAATGGAACAAGATAGAATGCCAATACATAAACCCGTGTATCTATGGGTACCTTATTTTTGACAAAAGAGGCAAGAATATGCAATGGGAAAAAGACAGTCTCTTCAATAAATGGTACTGGGAAAACTGGACAGCTACATGTAAAAGAATGAAATTAGAACACTTCCTAACACCATACACAAAGATAAACTCAAAATGGATTAAATACCTCTATGTAAGACCAGAAACTATAAAACTCTTAGAGGAAAACATAGGCAGAACATTCAATAACATAAATCAAAGTAATATCCTTTACAACCAACCTCTTAGAGTAACAGAAATAAAAAACAAAAGTAAACAAGTGGGACCTGACTGAACTTAAAAGCTTTTGCACAGCAAGGGAAACTATAAGCAAGATGAAAAGACAACCCTCAGAATGGGAGAAAGAATAGCAAATGAAACAACTGACAAAGGATTAATTTCCAAAATATACAAGCAGCTCATACAACTCAATGCCAGAAAAACAAACAACCCCATCAAAAACTGGGGGAAAAGACCTAAACATACCTTTCTGCAAAGACATACAGATGACTAACAAGCACATGAAAAGGTGTTCAACATTGCTTATTATTAGAGAAGTGCAAATCAAAACAAAATGAAATATCACCTCATACTGGTCATAATGGCCATCATGAAAAAGTCTACAAACAATAAATGCTGGGAAGGGTGTGGAGAAAAGGGAATGCTCTTGCACCATTGGTGGGAATGTAAATTGATAACAGCCACCATGGAAGACGGTATGGAGATTCCTTTAAAAAAGTAGGACTAAAACCACCCTATGACCCAGCATTCCCACTCCTAGGCATACACCCTAAGGAAGCCAAAATTGAAAAAGACACATGTATCCCATTGTTCATGAACACAGAACAACCTAGATGTCCATCAACAGATGAATGGATAAAGAAAATGTGGTACATATACACAATGGAATATTACTCAGCCATAAAAAAAGAATGCATTTGAGTCAGTTCTGATGAGGTGGATGAACCTAGAACCTATTACACAGAGTGAAGTGAGTCAGAAAGAGAAAGATAAATATCATGTTCTAACACATTTATATGTAATCTAGAAGACTGGCACTGAAGACCTTGTTTACAGAGCAGCAATGAAGACACAAACATAGAGAATAGACTTGTGGACATGGGGAGAGGGGAGGAGAGGGTGAGATGTGTGGGAAGAGTAACATGAAAACTTACATCACCATATGTAAAATAGATAGCCAACGGGAATTTGCTGTCTGGCTCAGGAAACTCAAACAGGGGCTCTGTATCAACCTAGAGGGGTTGGGAAGGGGAGGGAGACGGGAGGGAGGTTCAAAAGGGAAGGGATATATGTATACTTATGGCTGATTCATGTTGAGGTTTGACAGAAAACAACAACATTCTGTGAAGTAATTATCCTTAAAAAAAAAAAGGTAAATTAAAAAAAAAAAAAAGGGCAGTTACTAACTTTAGGATAAACAAAAAAGTAAAGAAAACAATTTCCTATATAGAAACACTGAGGCATGAGTTGGCATATAACCTAAATACAGATCTTTCTTAAGAAAATTTTTATTGGTGTATAGTTGCTTAAAGCATTGTGTTATTTTCTGCTGTACATCAAAGTGCATCAGTCATACATACACATATATCCCCTCTTTTTTGGATTTCCTTTCCATTTATGTCACCACAGAGCATTGTGTAGACTTCCCTGAGCCATACGGTAGGTTCTCATTACTTATCTCTTTTATACATAGTGTGTAAATATGTCAGTCTTAATCTCCCAATTCATCCTACTCCATATTTCCCCCTTTGATGTCCATATGTTTGTTCTCCACGTCTGTGTCACTATATCCGCCTTGCAAATAGGTTCACCCATAGCACTTTTCTAGAGACCACATATATGCATTAAACAATATTTGTTTTTCTCTTTCTTACTTACTTTGTTCTGTATGACATTCTCTAGGTCCATCCATGTCTCTGAAAAGCAACAGTTTTGTTCCTTTTTAATCAAAACTACAATCAGTTATCACCCCACACCAATCAGAATGGCCATACTATCAAAAATTCTATGAACACTACATACTGAAGAGGGTGTAGAGAAAAGGGAACGCTGCTACACTGTTGGTGGGAATGTGGATTGGCACAGCCACTATGGAAAACAATAAGGAAATTCCTTAAGAAACTAAAAATAGAACTATCATATGATCCAGTAGTCCCATGTCTGGTCATATACTTAGAGAAAACCATAATTCCAAAAAATACATGCACCCCAATGTTTATTCCAGCACTGTTTTCAACAGCCAATACATGGAAACAACCTGTGTCTGTCGATAGAGAATGTATAAAGAACCGGCACATATATATATATATATATATATATATATACATTATATATATATATATATATATTATAGATTGACTTAATAAAAGTTGTAATACTGACTGTATGGGGAAGGGAATGCAGAGAGGATGGTAAAGTTTGCAAACTAAATCCACCTCTTCCACAAAAGGAAGTCAATAAACAAAATCTAAAAAAAAAAAAAAATAATGATTCCTAAATGTTTTGAAAGTTATGACTCCTAAATGTCCTGAAAGTTGTCTAGATACCAATCAAGATTTAGATAAGTATTTTCTACAATAAATGTTATATCTAAAGATGGTATCATTCATTATTAGAAATGGAACATTAAGTTTTAAGATTTATTTATTCCCTGGATATACATTAGTGGGTCGATATTTGCAACCTAGTTCATTCTTGATTATTGACTTAAGTCAGCTTAATTGAATGCAGACATGACAAATGATAAAAAAAATTCTATGTTGGTAATACCATTTAAAAAAACAGTATTTGGCATAATTTTATTGAAATTCTAAATCACTGTTTTGTTGAAGATTATTTGGAAGGCTTTTTGCACTTTCCTAATTGACATTATAATAGTTCAGAACACTACACAGAGGATATATAAGGTGCTTAGTTGCTCAGTCGTGTCATTCTATGTGGCACCATGGACTGTAGCCTGCCAGGTCCCTCTGCCATGGGATTTTCCAGGCAAAAATCCTGGAGTGGGTTGCCATTTCCTGCTCCCAGAGATCTTCCCAATCAAAGGACTGAACCTACATCTCCTGCATTGGCTTATGGACACTGCCGCACCACCTGGGGGGCCCTAGAGGATATATGAGACTATAGGTTAAAATATAAGTTGCTTATATATACTTATAATTTGCTATTTCAACTACACTGTGATAACCAAATTCTAAATTATTTTGCCTCTTATAAGTAGTAAAGTTTAGTCTCTCAATTAGGTCAATAAAGAGTCACACTGATCCTTTTTGACCACCAGAGTATCATTAAGTAATATTCATGGAAGTGTCGGGGCCTTTAGAAAGGAGAGCTAATTAAAGAACATTTCTTGAAGACAAGGTACTTCTGAGATAATGTATTGCAGAATTATTGAAGGAATCCTTAGAACTGAGAAGTTATATGGAGATACTATTCTGATACTGATATTATATAAAATATGTTAAGTTCACTTTGACATTTTAAAGAAGAATGAAATGAAAGAGCTTCCTATTATATGTACTGAAAATCTTTTATGACATAGTACTCTTATTTCCAAAGTTATGATTAAAACTGCACTTCAAAAGTCAAATCTTTTCAAAGAAACTCTAAATTACTGAGTAAAGAATTTTGAAATCTTATCTGATATTCTTATGAAAAATTCTTCTGACCTTTGGTTTGACATTGAAGAGCTTTCTCATTTTCCGAAAACTCTTTTGCTGTGTTCTTTTCATGAAAGTGGAATGACTGGGAAATAATCTGACAGAAAATATATGCTCAATGTGTTATGAGAGTAAGTTTCATACATTTGTGGTACATATAGTTTTATTGTATGTATATATATTCCTATAAGAATAAATTTTTAAATTTATAATCCAAAGTACTTAAATCAAAATATACTGATTTCCTTTGCTCTGCATAGTGCGTCACATGGATATTTTCCAGGTCATAGTTTTCTTTAAATGAGTAAGTTAGATATACTTGTAGCTATGAGTAGAAGAATTGGTCTCATTACTTTTAAGTTAAAAGGATAATATTACAGAAAACAAAATATGAGCTCTGTAGCTATCTGAAAAGAAAGAACTTTAAAAATGGGTAAAACCTCTGCAAAAGAAGTTTAATGGCTATGCATTAGAATCTCAGCGTCTCTGATCTGACGGCAAAGCATTAGGCTTGGAAAGTGGGTACTTCTATTTAGGTATGGCCGTTTGTGCATGTCAATTTATTTTCTTCTTCCCCCACTCTTACTGAAATGAAATAAAAAAAATTGATCAAAACAAAGACAAAAGACAGGGGAAAGTTTTTAAAAGACATTTGGGATGCAGCAAATCAAAGAAGGTGAGTTTGCCTTTTATATAATGCAGGATATTGATGAAAACAAAAATCATTACTTCATATAGTCCTTGAGATTCTCAGAACTTAGATAAATTTGGAATGACGCACATGGCAGAAACGAGTAGACTGTTGAAAACAGAATTGTGCTTTGTCCGCTGCCAGATGGGAAATAGATTATTTATTTCGTGAAAAATGTTACAAAAGGTACTCTGGGTTCCAGAACCCAAGCACAGTAGAAGACGACTGAAAGAGAAGATACACAGCCCAAGGTTTCTTTGTACTTTCTCTTCCAACTGATTATTTTGCACAGGCTCAATAAAGGAGAAAAGGTTGCCATGTAACCATGGAGTGTATGTCAAGTCTCCTTGAAACTAGAAAGGATTGCAGGCAACCACTGTGCAGGGAGAAGGGCAGAGAAAATTTCTCTAGAGACAGAACAGTAAAAGCAGTAGGAGAGATTTTTGTCTGCCATTTTCTATTACTGAAAATTAAGATTTATGTCATAGCTCACTATTTTATACTTTTAATCTTCGGAACAGCCAGTGCAGTGCGGCTTTGGGAAGATTGGTTTAGATGAGAATATAGCCATGATTAGTTTTGATAGGAAGTAGGTACAGTGTTTACAATTAATAATGGTCACAGACAGGCAGCTTTTCAGTGTTTTACCCCCTGAGGACTAAATGATCAAAACTAAGGGAGACAGTTCTTTAAAACGATATGCATCGTCAGGGGAAATTCAGAAAATATAACACTAGATCTCCATGAACTCTGCCCCTGTTACTGCCGTAAAAAAATCTGCAAAATTATGATCTAATGTCTTTATATTACTTCTGATCCATAGTTGTAACACCTGCTGATGGATTTTGCCTGAGAATCCAGAACTCACAATGAAAATTAAATACATATTATTTTTTTTCCCATTTATTTTTATTAGTTGGAGGCTAATTACTTTACAATATTGTAGTGGTTTTTGTCATACATTGACATGAATCAGCCATGGATTTACATGTATTCCCCATCCCGATCCCCCCTCCCACCTCCCTCTCCACCCGATTCCTCTGGGTCTTCCCAGTGCACCAGGCCCGAGCACTTGTCTCATGCGTCCAGCCTGGGCTGGTGATCCATTTCACTATAGATAATATACATGTTTTGATGCTGTTCTCTCGAAACTTCCCACCCTTGCCTTCTCCCACAGAGTCCAAAAGTCTGTTCTGTACATCTGTGTCTCTTTTTCTGTTTTGCATATAGGGTTATCGTTACCATCTTTCTAAATTCCATATATATGCATTAGTATACTGTATTGGTCTTTATCTTTCTGGCTTACTTCACTCTATATAATGGGCTCCAGTTTCATCCATCTCATTAGAACTGATTCAAATGAATTCTTTTTACTCAGCCATTAAAAGTGCATATTATTTAAATTAATGAAAAGGAAACAATAATAAAATGAAAAACTTAAAACGTGCTGATTCAGTTCAGTTCAGTTCAGTCACACAGTCGTGTCCAATTCTTCGCAACTCTATGGATCACAGCATGCCGGGCCTCCCTGTTCATCACCAACTCCCAGAGTCTACTCAAACTCATCTCCATCGAGTCAGTGATGCCATCCAACCATCTCATCCTCTGTCATCCCCTTCTCCTCCTGCCTTCAGTTTTTCCCAGCATCAGGCTCTTTTCCAATGAGTCAGCTCTTCACATCAGGTGGCCAAAGTATTGGAGTTTCAGCTTCAACATCAGTCCTTCCAATGAACACTCAGGACCGACTTCCTTTAGGATGGACTGGTTGGATCTCCTTGCAGTCCAAGGGGCTCTCAACGTGCTCATTACTCTCTACCAATCACTTATCTATTCTTTGTGAATTTCTGTTCTGTACTCTAAAAAATTGAGAGCCTAGACTGCATCACCTCAGTCTCTTCCCTTTGGTTTTGAGTTAGGTTCTGTTGTGGGAGACAGATTTACTTACTCTACAGTTTAATAAAAACAGTCTCCTCTAGGGCAGAATTCAGGCAGGTTTACTTCCCAATATAAATGTTTCCGGGTCCCTAAATTCAAGACCCTTCTCCTTCAATACATCCTACTGTGAATGTATTGTGGGATTCTAAGTGCCATCTTGTCTTGTGATCCTTTTTGATGACCTGATTTTGTATGGTGAGTACAATTGATTGCTTATTATTGACCAGGCTAAAACTCTGTAGGGAGGCCAATAAAGTTATTGGTAATTTACAATACTTTAGTTAACCCTTCTTGCATCATCCTGTGGGATTGGGTCTGAGGGAACCAGAGTAAAATAATAACATTCCAGCAACAGCTATTGCTGTGGGTAATAAACTCTTTTTTTTTTTTTCTGACGTACCTAGAGTTCTCGGGGTTTTGCAAGCATCTTAAGGTTTTAATTTGTCAGGTAATATTTTAGTTTTTAAGTATGAATGAAGTTTCTTATCTGTTATAGTTCCTGATGGCAAGATCAAAAACATATCTATACAACAGTGGGACAGTGTTTGTCCTTTTATCTTGGGTTGTTATTTATACAAATTGTGTAAATTTCTCTTTGAAGTAAAATCCTTGCATCTTGGCACAAATCACAGTAGTGGATCAAAGTGCTGAATGAATTATTGTATTCTTCACTACAGTGTGCTCACGATTAAAACAGACAAAACTATCAATTCTTCCAAAACTCCCATTAACAATATGATTACTAAACCATTTATATATGTCTGTGGAGCCTGGCAGTCTGCAGTCCAAAGGGTTGCAAACAATCAGGGACAATTGAGCAGCTAAGGACACACATACTTATATGGCTAACACTTGTGTGTTTTTGTCTATATTTTGCTAGAGATGGACAGTCAAATTACTGAGTGTTAAAATCACTCAAATAGTTCATATTTAATTTTATTTACACTGTTTATATTTGTTTATATTATATTATTAAGGACTTCTTTAATTTTATTTTAATCTGACAAATTATTTTTTTATGGATTTAGAATCAAAACATTAGTGAAAATAATTTTTAATACTTAGAAAATGTTCTATTTCATTTCATCTTTCAGTAGCCCTGATAAAAATTTATTATGTCCATTATGTATATACAATTTTTGGTGTGCATATATGTAACAATTTATACCTTTATGCATTTCATAGAATTCCATAGGAAACAGATTTAAACTGTGAATATGGAGTATGCAAAAAATGAAAATTATGCAGAAAAATTGTCTAAAGTTTGAAAATGGGGGAAAAAAGAGATTACAGGGTATTTCTTTCTGTGGAGGTCTGGGTATTGTGTAGGTGACTCCTTACAATTAAGTGATTTTGCATAAACATGTACAACTGGTCACCTTTGTTACTATCTAGGCTATTTTACAATTCTATAGAAGGAGACATAAAATTATAGAAAATAGGGGATATGCAAATATTTTCTGACCACTGCAGTACAAAGAATCACTGCTCATAGCAATGGACATGAATTTTTACTACAGAAAATATACATCTCTCTATGATCAGTTTCACTTAAACAGGTTTTAATGTATTAATATTTGGATCATCATTAACTCATGGATTTAAAACGTCTTTGACAAATGTCCATTTTGTATTTGAATGAAAGTCAATATAATCATATGTGTAAGTTGGAAACTGTTTTAGATTATTGCCAATAAGATATGGCAGAGAATTTTGCCATGATTGTGTTACTCATTGCAGTTAAAATATGGTTTATGATGTGTTGAATGAAACTAGAATTCAAACAACTAAGAAACACTTTCCAAACTGTTAATAGGACCTCCTCACACACACAAAAAATTAACGAAAGGAAAATTTGTTCTAAACACATGCACTTTAAGTGCCATCTTTTCTTTTGGTAACATTACATGAAATAAAAACAATTTTTTTGGAAAATAGCAGCAGTAACTAACATTATATTTTTTAATACTCAGAGTATATTTTATGTCTTGATAAGTAAAGTTTACAATAAGTCAGAAATTGTATTCTAGGACAAAAATGGCTTGGTAGCTACATATCCAGTATCTATTATTGTTGTTTAAGGAATTGTCATAGATAAGCTGAGAAATGGTAAAGAACTATGTGATTTACGTATTTATGCTAACAGTATAACAGTCCTCTGTAATATCATCTCATTTACTTAAAAATTTGGATTTACAAAATATCATTTTTAAGAAGGATATAAATATTTAGACTTTCAAGAATATATTTTCAGGCCCTTCAATTATGAAATTCACACATAATCTCTGGTAATTTTTTACTTTCCATTATACTTATAATACACATGTGAACAGTAGCAATAAAAAGAGTGTTTCCTGCAGAGTTATTTTCCCTGGATCTAGTTAATTCAGTATAGCAGAAAATTTCAACCGAAGGATAGTAACCATAAAATATCTTTGTAAATTAGATCAAGAAACTTTAGAATGAGTATGTGATATTTCAGTGAATAGTGAATTCTGTTGGTATATGTGACTTTCTCATTTTACAGTATTAATGGTATGATGTGTAGGACCTATTTAATATCCTATTTTATAATAAGGTACTGTATAATATAATCATACAAATGTTTTGTTATAATTAAAATATATAAAGTGACATATACATGTCACTTATCTATCTCTTTAAAAGCTGCATGGTTATATACTAAATGATGCCAAAAATGAAATGGTTGAAGAATGAAAGTGAACGTGAAAGTCACTCAGTTGTGTCCGACTCTTTGCGACCCTATGGGCTATACAGTCCATGGAATTCTCCAGGCCAGAATACTGGAGTGGTAGCTGTTCCCTTCTCCAGGGAATCTTCCTAACCAAGGGATTGAACCCAGGTCTCCCACATTGCAGACAGATTCTTTACCAACTGAGCCATCAGGGAAGCCCAAGAATACTGGAGTGGGTTTCCTATCCCTTCTCCAGCAGATCTTCCCCATCCAGGAATCGAACCAGGGTCTCCTGTATTGCAGACAGATTCTTTAGTAGCTGATCTACCAGGGAAGCCCAGTTGATGGACACTGGCCTATTATAATGGCATCTATATAGAATACTGAATTATTGTCTTTTCTGAAGACAGGTTGTAGAAAGTGCCAAGAAACAGTAATTGGGAAAGGCTTAAAATGACAAAATTGTTAACAAAAAGTAGACTCCATATTAAAGGTTTATTAAGATCCAAAAATAAATATGTTTGGCCTAATTGGAATAAATCACACAGATTGTGAAAACTTTTAAGTGTTTAAGTTCATATAATACTGAGTTTTCTGTCAGATTCCTTGCATGAAATTAAAATTAGATTAGTAACTGATTAAAATGCTAATAGGAAAAAAGAAAACAGTATAAATATTTAGGAGAGTCATTACTGTTTTGTACACTTATTTATCACAAACATATTATAAGATCCTTATCTAAAGGATATGGCCTATAGTAATAACTTCACTTTACTTATGTAACTACCTGCCCTTTGGTGGGCAACTCTGATTAATATACCCTAGACTTTCTCTCCTATCTTCTTTACTATCTTACTACAACTCAGAATAGGTAAATAGTATCATTTTGTTTGGTTTGAAGATGATAATTAAGAAATTCAAAAGATTGTATCACTTGTGTAGAACCAATCAGGTAACAATGACCTTAAATTTAAGGGCAAAATCTGGAGATTTTTGTTTTGTTCTTAGTATTGTGTCTTTTCCCCATGTGCCCTTCGTCTATTAAAGTAACATGCATTTAGTGGGCACTCAACACAATTTGAATGATGAAATTTTAACAAAGTATATTAAATATTTCTTCTTTTTCAATAAGTTGACCTACTGAATATATAATTCAATCATGCACTAATATTTGAGAATTACATGCAACTACTTTTAACAGCAAAGTACAAAATAAGTATAATAAAAATGTTGGTAATAAATGGAACTAATATTGAGACTAGAGTGAAAATATCAAACTTATTTGAACTCAATTAAAAGAAAACATTTATATTGTTTTCCTTTTTCCTGTTAGCTTTTTCATCAGTTATTAATCTAATTTTCATTTCATGCAAGGAATCTGACAGAAAACTCAGGATTATATGAACTTCAACACTTAGAATTTCGCAATTTAAATATTAAAAAATATTTAAAATGTTTTTTAAACAGAAAAGTTTTCATTTCAGTGCGAACTGAACAGTCTCATAAAAAAAAATCTTTAGATGATTTTTCAAAGACTTTATAACTGCCTACTCAGATATTAGTAATTCATTGTAGACGTCACATAGGGCAGAAGGATAAGGTTTCTAAAAGTAATAATTTAACTGATAGAACTGCAAAAGCTGCTGTCAAAGCATGACAGACTGAAAATATAGAGCCTTTAATTTAATACAGTAAAGAACATTTTCAAAAATATGCTTAACAAAAGAAAATGGTCACATGGATTATAAAAGAGACTAAATAAAATTTTGACTGAATGATGGGAATTAGCTAACAAAATATTTCCTGTACCACACATTTGCCTGGTTACTGTTGTGTCATCAACAAAATCATCTGAATAAAAGATAAATTTTAAAGACACCAGACTCTCACTATGCCTACCAAGAAGATAAAATTGTTCCAAATATATTAAAAGTATGTGCCGTTTGTCTGCATAGCTCTTCGTAGACCAGTTTCAAGGTAAGCACATGGTTTTTGTTCTGACCAGTGTTACTAGGAAGTTGGTAGTAGTTGGATTTCATAGAACTAATGCTTGTAGAACTAAGAGATTTTTGTCTAGATATGGTATGTATGATATCCTGATGGCCTGATGGCCTGATGTCTTTCCTTCTTCAAAATGTGATATTCAGTGTTGAAGTCTCAATACACACAGTTCCTACTTTGGGAGTATGGGAGCACCCTGAGTAGGACTGAGGAAGTCACTTTATTTCTGCTGCTGTCAAGGATTATGTAAATTTTTGCAGAGTCCTAGATACCTCAGTGCTCTGGACAGTCTAGTATAGCAAATGAATCAAATTCTAAAAACACATCAGCTTCAATTCTGCAACCACTGTACTAAGATGTCTTAGAGCTTTACCACTGGCTTTGTTAAAATTTAGAGTGGTACTCTCAAGAAAGAATGGAGTTTCTCCCTTTAAATTTGTGTGTAAAAATAAATAAATAAATAAATAATTGTTTGACAAACCTATTAATTTGAGTTTGAGACCATGTCTTGTACCTAACTTAACTGAATTCTCTTATAACCACATTATATACTCAAAAAAAAAAAAAAAAAAGCTTCTCATTCCTAGGGACCCTTTCAAGTGCTGCTGACTATCCATCTGCATTCATGTTCACCACAAAGCCAGCAGCTCAAGAAAACTGTTCTGTGCTTGCTACAAAAGTCTTCAAATGTAAGTTTTCTACATTAACTAATATTGGTAGGGGACTAAACTGAAAGGAGGAATTCTAGCAAACTGATCACTATGGTCATAGACTGCCTTGGTGTCTTATTCACTATAGGTTGTTTTCAATTACTTTACTGGACAATCACATTTTATTAGAAAACAAGCATATCATTTGTTACATTGCTCTTTTCTTCTTGTACTTCCAGTAATAGTTTCCACAAACTCATTTCTGATCAGCTCTAGCTTGCCCCGCCCCTCAGTGAAGCAGCACCTGATCTTAGAAGTCCAACAGTCTAACTGCTGAGAGAATAAAATTGAGACTGAACTCATGAGTACTTTTTAATCATAACTAAGTAAAAGTGATTAATATCTACTTAGGTGTCCGGTCCTAAATTTGATACGAAATATATTTTGGTAACCGGTTTGATGGGAAGGAGAGTTTAGAAAAGAAGACTTGTAAATATTATACTACTATGGTGGCTCAAAGGTTAAAGAGTCTGCCTGCAATGCGGGAGACCTGGGTTCGATCCCTGGGTCAGGAAGATAGCCTGGAGGAGGAAACGGCAACCCACTCCAGTATTCTTGCCTGGAGAATCCCATGAAGGAAGGAGTCTGGTGGGCTACAGTCCACGGGGACGCAGAGTCAGACACGACTGAAAGACTTCACTTTCACTTTCACTCAATAATAAGCAGAAATATGGCAATTACAGCTGGAATCTGCAGAAGACAGTTCTAATATCACTTTATGAATTTCGGGATGCAAGTTCACTCAAGTCCCAATATAGATAGAAAAAGCTGAAAGTCGATTATTCATGGAGACTTTGTTGACTGTTGCAATAGTACAATTATTGATTTATATTCAGTGCCAAAAAATATAAAGTCCTGAGATGAGTTTGTTCCCCAAACTTACAACCTTTAGAGTCCTTTAGTTCAAGCTGAACTTTTCTGTGGGTACCTCGTTGTAAGAATGTGATACTTGGTGAGGGCCATGGATGTCTTTACATTTTATATCTAGGAATAAATATTTAGAAAGACAGAATAATTGCTAAAAGGCCTAAATAAAAATCACATAATAAAGGGCCTAGACAAAAGCTATATAAATGTGATGGCATGTGATTGACTGAAACTCAGGAGGTAGCTTTTGGACCTTTCAGAATTTAAAAAAAAAAAAACCAAAAAACAATAAATTAGATTATCAGACTTCAGAGTTAAGCTACTCTTGTGGTTTATACTGGGTTAGACTTCATAGGAAACTATCAAATAATACAATGTTATTCTTTTGCACATGAAAGCAACGAAAACATTACAATGGCATGAAAAGGTAACATGACAAAAAATATGTTTGTACATTTTGAATCAAAAATCTGATTCACCTCTTCATCAGTAGTACAGTGTATTCAAAAGTTATTCCCTAAAAGCAAATATTGTGCTGATTTTTTAAAATACTCAGTAACTCAATTATATAATTGGTTTGATTTCTGTTTTACTATGAACTTGTTCCGTATGTAGATGGCTGAAAGTTGCCTCCAAAAAAGGAGAAAAAACAATCAGAAAATTGCAATATTACTCTTTTATAACATATGTAGGAGGTAGTAAGGATATGTACAAAAAAAGCCAAAAAGCTTAATTCTCCTTGAAAATGGCAGAAGAGACTTTATCCCTCCTTTTGCTAAAGCACTTATTTTAGAAAATTTTTTACTGTAGACTCTGTGTGAAATACATGGAAATTTCTAAAAGCCTATACATACCTATTGCAGGCTTTAAGAGCCAGGAATGGCCTTCTCAGGAGCCTAGGAACCATTTCCTTGCTATGTAATCATTAAGGGAGAGAACCTTTGTCTCTCTATTTCTCTGGGCAGATAGGAGCCTAATTTCAGCTGGCTGACATATCATTCCAAGTTGCAAAACTGTGATCTTGTCATAAAAGATATGAGAAGTTTATTTTTCCATTGGATAAAGCCAATGTACTAACATCAATGGTCACCCCAACTACTATGCTAATCTAGAAGGAACTGTGTATGCTAAATGGTGCTTGCATGCCCTCTTAATCAAGGACTAATTATTAATTATCTTGAGAACATGTAGGCAGTGATATATTACTCAGGGTTCGCTGGAGAAACAGAACCAATACCGAAACAGATTTTTTATTAGGAGCACTAATTACCCCCAAATTAAGAAGCTTAGAGCAAAAAATACTTTCTCACCATTTTCTATTGGTCAGTAATGTGGGCGTGGCTGCCTGAATCCTCATGCTCTGAGTCTCTCAGAAGGCTGCATTCAAGGTGTTGGCTGGTTGCAGCAGTTTTCTCCATAGGGAGAGTTTGCTTTTAAGTTCACTTATGTGACTGTTGACGTGGTTCAGTTCCTACTAGAATTGGAAGGAGACCCTTATTTCCTTTCTAGGAAGAGCTCCCCATAGGATAGCCCAGAGCATCATGGCTTACTTCGTCAAAGAAAGCAAGTTGGGAGCACAAAAGACAGAGAGAGAAGAGTGGTCAAAACAAAAGAGACTGTTTTATACTCTAACCTCTCAAGCTCTGGCCACTTTTGCCGTATTTAATTTGTTGGTAGCAAGTTACTCACAGTAACTTGGGCTATTAAATTACTACATGTAAGAGGACCATCTACTTCAAATTATTATATGAGTAAGAATATACCTCCATTATGCTACAGTCATTATACAACACATGTGCTTATTTGTTACTGCAGTTATGTCTACCCTAAGTAATACAAAATTTTATATTTTAATATGAAATACTGCAACAGAAATCACAAAGAATGTGGCATTGCTTTAACAGCTTAGCAACGAGAGTGAAGAAATAGATTAATGAAGCTGAAAAATGAGGTTACATGTAATAGAGTGGCAGGATATGTAATGAGATATTTACTTCTGAAAATTTGTAGGGCAATATAAGTGCCAAATTGTCTGTAACTCTAGAAGATAAAATCAGAGAGGATGTCAGTGTGTGTTGGTTACCACTTTTTGATTTGGACGAGTTGTGTCAAAGAGATGATTAAAATGCTATCTTTTCTGTGAACAATAATGAAGTAGGAAAGAAGAGCCCAGAATTCTAACTTCAAAGATTTGAGAAACTAGATGTTCTGGGTTCATAAGATCAGGGAATAAGACAAAAATAGGCTTTGAAAAAAGAAAGTGCATTGTCTTTTTAGTTAAAGATTGCTCTGTAGAAAGAATTGTATTAATGTGGTATCTTCCCACAATTCTGTTTATCTCAGGTGTTTTCAGCATTTGTATATATAACCAGAGAGAGAGGGGGGATAAGAGGTGAGACAAACTTGAGAACAATGAAGAGGAGATAATTTGGGGTGTAGCTACAGGAACTTCAAATCGAGTGGAACTGACCGGAAGTCACTGGCAATAAATGATTCTAGTCCTTTTTACAGTTGCACAGAAAATAGCATTGCCAAGGAAACCATGAGCAAAGCCTAAAAATATCCTCTGTATTTGTCTCAATGGATGAATGACAGCTAGACAGACAGATAGACACAGCACTATGAGAGCTGTGTAAATTTTATAGCTTACAAAGAGAGAATACTCTGGAATGCCCATGTCAGAATTTCAGGTGTGGACATGGAGGATAGTGAGAGTTATTCGCCTTAGAGAACCACTAGGACTAAAAGGGACAAATAGACAAAGATGTTCCTTCTGAGGAGCAATTCCAGAGTCTAACTGAAGAATTCCCTACCTAGTATGAGACTGAGTTCAGCCATTGTCATGTGAGCAAGTATGTCATTCCCAGACCAAGAATTTTAAGGAAAATATATTTTGACCCACACACTCCTTCAACTTCTGTGACTACATGTGAAACAGTTTAACACTGAGGATGATGCAACATTAGGAATGGACCTCCACACCTCAATAACTGCATTAAGGCCAGTTTTTGGACTGAAAATATTCACCTCATTATAGTATATGAAAGACTTCTATTTTGCTTAAGCCATTGCTCATTGAAAGGACTGATCCTGAAGCTAAAGCTCCAATACTTTGGCCACCTGATGTGAAGAACTGACTCATTGTAAAAGACCCTGATGCTGGGAAAGGTTGAAGGCAGGATGAGAAGGGGACGACAGAGGGTGAGATGGTTGGATGGCATCACCAGCTCAATGGACATGAGTTTGAGCAAAGTCCAGGGGTTGGTGATGGACAGGGAAGTTTGGTGTGCTATAGTCCGTGGGGTCGCAAAGAGTCAGACACGACTGAACGACTAAACTGAACTGAACATTTTTTGGTTTATGCATTCAATTACACTGTTATACTCAGAATTACCTTTTAGCTATGTGGTAAGGATGGTAGCGATGGCAGAGGGTCTTACTGGTGGCTGTGGCGATTTTGGTGATGGTAGTGGTTGTGTGTATATGTGTAATTGACTTGAGAAACATTTATTCTATGAGAGTTTAGTGTCATGAATTAAGACCCATTTTTTTTTGCCTTCTAGAAGATAACCAAAAGGGGAATAGTTCATATGAATTATCTGAGATTTCTATTACTATTAATTGCATAACTTTATTGAAATTATTTAGGGGGGTTTATAAATGTTCCTCAAGGTCTTACACTGTATAGGAAATAGAGATCTTATGTCTAATTTGAGAAATGACAATTCTGCCATGTTAAAACTGATGGCCATATCTTATAGCATATAGGGTTGTGAAAATCAATGTATGATGTGACTCAAAAGTATTACTTCTGAATTGAAAATCATGTATAAATCCAGAATCAAAAGACAGTACCTAAGTACTGATACATTCATTTAAAAACTGTTAAGCTTGTTTAATGTATCAGGCATTCTGCTGTTTACTGTATTCAATGTCAAGTGAGATATGTTTTGTTCCTAGTCTCAAGATGCTAAGGGTCCACTAGTAGTTGAGGACAGATATTGCAATTCCTGATTCAGTGGTAGTAGAAAAGGTTATTTTGTCTTACATATATTAAGACATTTAACTATGATATAGGAAACGTTAAAAACATATAACTAAAAAGTACATCAGAAAAATATGGTAAAACTTTTGTTATGTTTTTATCACAATTAAAAAAATAGTCAATCTTTTTTGGAAAAAAATCTTTTAAGAGCTAAACACACACACACATGTTAGAACTTATAGGGCATGTCTGTTTTTTTTTTCCACAATGATAGTGGTAGTGTTGGTTGCTGTGTTTTTTTTTTTTTTATTTTTGCCTAACATGGCTGTTGTTCTTTCTCTGGGACTAAAAAATATTATGAAGACATAATAAATGTTCATGTTGTTTTATTAAAACATCACTTCTGGGCCAAGAATTTATATATTAAACTTCTATGTTAAATAATGCCAAAAGTGAACAATAATAATTTATTTATATGTAACAAAAATACTTGCTTCTGGAAAGTAGGTCTGTGAGCTTAGTTGCTTTCAGATCACAGTCACAGATTACTCATCAAGGTTCACAAGACTCACTCTGCTCTCAAATGCCAAGCTATTATTTAATAACAATTCTGAAACTTAAAACTATAAATATCCACCTCTGATTTCCATGTAAGAATATTATATTATCTTAATATAAGAATAGGTTAAGATTTGTTTTCCCCTATTGCAGTAGACCCACCAGTTACTTAGCTTTGTTTGATTAATAGGTTTTCTTGGTGGTCTTCTACAAAATTTACAGTTCCTCAGTTTTCCCAAACTATTATCCTTAGACTCAGAAATCAGATACAGCAATAATCAATTAAGTAAGGCATTATAATCAGACATATCCTATTGTGGCAGCATATACACATGTATGCACACACACACGCATACACACAATCACAGTTGCCTCAGTTTTATTAATTGTGAGTTTATTGCTTCAATTTGCTCAAGGAAAGATAACATTCTAAGACTTCATAATCACAGGAATTATTGCAGTTAACTTTTAGTTCAGCATATATGATTATTTGCCACCAAATGGAGCCATAACTTATAGATTCTACAAGATATTAAATGTTAGGTTTGGGAGATTAAGATTCAGTTTCACAAAAGGAAAGCCAGGACACATTTTTCTGGTATAGGCCTTATAAATGCTCCAAGAAAAATGCAGATTGTTTACTCTGTCATCTATTTTAATGTTGAAAACTCCCAAATACTTTAGATCTTCCTTTTGTGTTTAATGACACCAAAAGGATTTGAGGATCACCCTTCTAATAATATACAGTTGAACTAGAGAGATGGAAGAAAGGCTGTCTGTCAATTAGCCACTGTGATAATTCATAATAACATGGACATACTAGCCTACATTCCATGCATAGACTTCTTTGCATAGACTACTTTCCAGTAGTCATGTATGGATGTGAGAGTTGGACTGTAAAGAAAGCTGAGTGCTGAAGAATTGATGCTTTTGAACTGTGATGTTGGAGAAGACTCTTGAGAGTCCCTTGGACTGCAAGGAGATCAAACCAGACAATTCTGAAGGAAATCAGTCCTGAATATTCATTGGAAGGACGGATGCGGAAGCTTAAGCTCCACACTTTGGCCACCTGATGCAAAGGGCCAACTCATTAGAAAAGACCCTGATGCTGGGAAAGATTGAAGGTAGGAGGATAAAAGAATGACAGAGGATAGGTGGCTGGATGGCATCGCCGACTCGATAGACATGAGTTTGAGCAAGGTCCAGGGGTTGGTGATGGACAGGGAAGCCTGGTGTGCTGTAATCCATGGGGTTGCGAAGAGTCAGACATGACTGAGCAACTAAATTGAACTGAATTGAACCTACATTTAACACCACTGAATATCTTTCAACTTCTTTCCCTCTTTCCCCCGCTCAAGAATAAATGAAGAAGGGAATGAAAAGAGAACAAAACAAGATGTGTTTTTAGGACAAAACCTCTGTTAAAATTTTTGGCCAGCTCCAAGATTGCTGACCCTGAGAAACATAAAGAGTTGCCTTCTAGTTTCTGAGGGAGAGGAGCCCTAATGGCCAAAACTAGAGAAAAATGGTAGCAACAGCCTTAGGGTAGAAGAAATAAACTCTTAATATAATTAAAGGAATAAAGAGACTCTAAGAGCAGTGGGCACAAGAAGAGAGTGCCTGCAATACTACAGACAGCAGCCCTGTATATACCTGTGTATCAGGGAATGTTCTAAAGGGAATAATTGTAGATGAGTAAAAATGTCCTAAGGATTTATTAATGTTTTATTCACTTTTTGATTAACTTACTAACACTCATTGCTAATTCATAACTAGAAGTCTGTTTCTGTTCCAGTGTTTCAGTGACACTAATTATTTCTGGAATTCCCCAGTGAGAAATCACAAATGAAACATCCATGTGGTGCTCATTAAACCTACATTTAAACAGATTTTTTTTAGCATCAGTGCATCAAGATGCATAGCTTAGTGGTTAGAAAACTACCGTGCACAGCAATTGAGCCTCATAAGACTTTGCAATTTAATTTCCTAATCTTTTTATTGTGAGAAAACAAAAATAAAAAATACGAACACACACACAACATGTAAAACTTACAAAATAATAAGGCCTCTTAAAAACTTCAAAGACCTTTTTAAAGAACTTGTTTTTCATTATTTGATAGTGCCTGTTTTACTGAACAGAGAGGGAGTTTTCACATTGAAAGGCTTCTGTGAATTCTGTTCTAAAAGATCTGTATTTATCCTACAAAAGCATGGCATAGTTATTTGTTTCAGTAAATGTTTGATAATACATAATATTACCAAACATCACCCTATACATGAAATGTAATTAAGGGAATTCATTTTGACTTCTAGCTTCTAACTAATGTTGAATATTTTCATAAAAATTTCAATTCTATCCCTATTATTGAATGTTTAAATGTATGCATTTTAAGATATAATAATCTTTAACCATCTTACATGACTAAGAAAATAGTGCAAGCATAGTTTACATTATTAAAAATACTTGATTTGGGGATTTTCCATATCACTTCATGGCAGATATATGGGGAAACAATGGAAACAGTGAGAGACTTTATTTTCTTGGGCTCCAAAATCACTGCAGATGTTGACTCCAGCCATGAAATTAAAAGATGCTTGCTCCTTGGAAGAAAAGCTATGACCAACCTAGATAGCATATTAAAAAGCAGAGACATTACTTTGCCAACAAAGGTCCATCTAGGCAAAGCTGTGGTTTTTCCAGTAGTCATGTATGGATGTGAGAGTTGGACCATAAAGAAAGCTGAGTGCCAAAGAACTGATGCTTTTGAACTGTGGTGTTAGAGAAGACTCTTGAGAGGCCCTTGGACTGCAAGGAGATCAAACCAGTCAATCCTAAAGGAAATCAGTCCTGAGTATTTATTGGAGGGACTATTTCTGAAACTCCAATACTTTGGCCACCTGATGTGAAGAGCTGACTCATTAGAAAGGACCTTGATGCTGGGAAAGATTGAAGGTGGGAAGAGAGGGGGACGACAGAGAATGAGATGGTTGAATGGCATCACTGATTCTATGGACATTAGTTTGAGTAAGCTCAAACTTGCTCGGGAGTTGACGGACAAGGAAGCTTGGCATGCTACAGTCCATGGGGTCACAAAGAGTTGGACAGGACTGAGAACTTAACAACAACATATTGTTTAATGAAGCTCCTGATTTGAGCAAATAAAGTATTTATATTTAAGAAGATCATCCCTCTCCTTGTTATAGATACACAAGATAAGTTAAAGAAAATTCTAAAACACACTATCACTTCAGTAATGATATATCCCTCTTGTATGAGTGACTTGAACACTTTAATACTTTTAGTATAATTAACAATGTCCATATATGACACCATTTTTATAAGTAATATTCTTGTTTCTTTCTTTAAAATTTGGTAACCACATCTTTAGATAAAATTGTGTTGTTTTCTTTGTCTTTAGTACATTTTAAAATGTTTTACCCTGATAGTTCACATAACTGCCTACATTCAAATTTAAAATTTCAGATATAAATCATATATAAACCACAATTTTTACTGACTTTGGGAGAAATCAGGAAAATATCAGATGCTTTGTTTTTCTTCTGTCCCCAAATTATATTTTTGTATTTACCTTTATAAACATTATAAAGGTAAATTGAGAACTAGGATATAAGAATTTAAATTTTCTTTTCATTTCTTGCTTTTTTTCTTTTTCTTTCATCTAACTATCATCCATCTCAGAGAATTCATTTGGCATTTTTTAATTTTAGTAACATTATTTGAGATCTCTTTATTGAAAAGGCACTTTTTAACTGTAAAAGAATTTCCTTGTAAGAATATTTTTGGATGCATACTGACACATTTATGCTATTAGAGTCTATAATAGGTCAGATCACATAACAATATGATAGAATTGTTGTTGTTTTTGTTGTTGTTCAGTCAATCAGTCGTGTCCAATCCTTTGTGACCTCGTGGACTGCAGTACACAGGCTTCCTGTCCTTCACTATCCCCCAGAGTTCGTTCAGTCTCATGTCCATTGAGTCAGTGATGCTATCTAACCATCCTATCTTCTGTCGTCCCCTCTCTTCCTGCCCTCATTCTTTCCCAGCATCATGGGTCTTTTCCAATGAGTTGGATTTTGTGTCAGGCGGCCAAGGTATTGGAGTTTTAGCTCACTATGACAGAATAGTAAAAATATATATTGAATAGTATTTAACGGGCTTCTCTGGTGTCTCATTGGTAAGGAATCTGCCCGCAGTGCAGGAGATGTGCAAGAGATGCCAGTTCGATTCCTGGGTCAGGAGGATCCCCTAGAGGAGAGCGTGACAACCTACTCCAGTATTCTCGCTGGGAAAATCCCATGGACAGAGGACCCTGGTGGACTACAGTACATGGGGTCGCAAAGAGTTGGAAATGACTGAAGCAACTGAATGCACACATAGTATTTAATATATTATATTCAATGTGGATTTTGAAATGAGGCATTGCAACAAGATCTATTACATTCTACAAAAATATTTTTTGTCAAAATAAATCCTGGCTTTCCAATGTTTCTTGATCCTATCACATGTAAGTAGAATCCTTCTGTTTTGAAAACAAGAACTAAAGAGCCTCTTGATGAAAGTGAAAGGAAAGTGAAAAAGTTGACTTAAAACTCAACATTCAAACAACAACAACAACAAACTCAACATTCAGAAAACTAAGATCATGGTATCTAGTCCCATCCCTTCATGGCAAATAGATGGGGAAACAGTGGAAACAGTGACACACTTTATTTTTTTAGGCTCCAAAATCACTGCAGGTGGTGACTGCAGCAATGAAATTAAAAGACAGTCGGTCCTTGGAAGAAAAGTTATGATCAATCTAGACAGCATATTGAAAAGCAGAAACATCACTTTGCCAACATGGGTCAGTCCTGTCAAAGCTATGGTTTTTTCCAGTAGTTATATATGGATGTGAGAGTTGTACTGTAAAGAAAGTTGAGCGCCTGAAGAATTGATGCTTTTGAACTGTGGCATTGGAGAAAACTCTTGAGAGTCCCTTGAACTGCAAAGAGATCCAACCAGTCCATACTAAAGGAAATCATTCCTGAATATTCATTGGAAGGACTGATGCTGAAGCTGACACTCCAATTCTTTGACCACCTGATGCAAAGAACTGACTCATTGAAAAGGACCCTGATGCTGGGAAAGATTGAAGGTTGGAAGAGAAGGGGACAGCAGGGAATGAAATGGTTGGATGGCATCACCAACTCAATGGACATGAGTTTGAGTAAACTCCAGGAGTTTGGTGATGGACAGGGAGGCCTGGTGTGCTGCAGTCCATGGTGTTGCAAAGAGTTGGACACAGCTGAGTGACTGAACTGAACTGAAATGAACTGATCAAGTTTTTAAAATAATTTTTCCTCATTACATGAATCTGTGATATTAAGCCATTCTTAGTTCATATATGGTATATTAAATAGCAACATTACCCATGAAGTAATAAGAGGAAACATTCATTGAGAATTTACTGATGGTGGTGGTTAAGCACTGCTCCAAAATGAATTAGAAATATTAGTTCTTTTATTTCTCATGAAATTCTGTGGACTAGGTACTGTTTTTACCACTCTAGAATACAGGCAAGGGAAACAACAGAAAATTGTGAAGCCACATAGTTCTACTGCAGAGGCTTTGTTCTCAGTGAAATATCCTCACTGCTTTTCAAGTTTAATATTAAAAAAAAAAAGTATGGTTTCAATTGTGAGAGCTATGGACAAACTTCATCCAAATCACTTCAGGATTGGAGTAAAATACAATTGTGTGGCCCCAAACATAGCTATAGGAATCAGTCTTTGAGGTGGGGACCTTGTGATCTTTGTTTTAATCTAAGCTTCCATGTATTCTTGGGGTACCTTAAAATTTTAAAACATTACTTTCTTCTATCATTTGAAAATCTTCTTTCATTGTGCTATCCAAATCTACTATCAACTAAGTCACTTTCGTGAACTCTTGACTCCATTCATATTTTCTATATGTATGATATATGTATATATATATATATATATATATATATATATATATATATTTGGCGTTTTTTGGTCTCACCTGAAATTTCCTCTTTATAACTATGTAGATTTCCTCTTTATAACTATGTTTTAAATTTATTTGTAATTTATATATGATTGCATAGAACAATGTGATATCAAATATATCAGCTTCAATAAGTAAATGTCAGAAAAAAGAAATTTTTTTCTGCTACTACTGAAATAGCATGATTCAATGGCTGAGAAAAGTTGAGGGTTTAGAGGCTAGCATGACAAGTAGTCAATTTATCCTTTTTTGTTTGTTTGTAAATTTATTCTTGAAGGGTCCATGGTAGCCAGGTTTTGATGCATGATCAGTTAATTCAGTACAAGAATCTTGAGTTCCCCAGTCTGGTATTTTGGTATAGTAGCTTAAATAGATTGAGATACTCCTTGATGAGCCATTGCTCTTTCTTGAGCTTACAGTACAAAATATATACCTCAACAGAATCCAGGTGTTTCCTATGAGTATATAATTAAGACAGATTTTCTGGCTCCTTTTTTAATTTATTCCATCTCCTCCCCTTACTGTTAACACCAATTGCTGCCGTCTCTGCCATTTTTTTTTTTCCTTTTTTTGGCTTTGAGCAGCAATATGGGTGTATATTGTACCATCTCTTTGCTTCTGAGAACATCTTTCTTAGGTTCACTACCATAGAGCTGTGAATCTGCTTATGTTACATATGTTGTGTAGGTATGATGCTGGTTCTGTGATTTTTTTTTTTTCCTGGACTTTTGTAAAATGTGATTCTGTAAAGTGTATATTTTACAAAATAAGACAGTTGTATTCCAGGTAAAATTATTTAAAAATTCAGTTAAATTTTAATATCAGATAAACAACAAAATTTTAGTAGAGTTATTTTTGCAAAATGCCATTTATATACTAAAAGTAATTTTGTTGTTTATCTGAAATTTACATTTAACTAGGCTTTTAGACCCCTATTTCCTGAATCTGGCAACTCCTAGGCACATTTGAAAAATGACTTGGTTTCAGTTCAGCTGTGGTGATTATACTGCAGCAATGCTGTTTCCAGCAGGAGATGTCTAAGTTGAAGGTTAATAATTAATATGTATTTAAAATTTTCCTATCGAAAAGTCAACTATTTTTTCCCCCCTCTGGAAATTTAATTTTTGGAGGTACACATGCTATTTATCTTTTACTCAAATTTTGATCTGTTTTAAGAAGTCTATATAATTTAGGCAATTTTCATCCTAGTATATGGAGCTCATTGTGCAACTCAATTTTGATCTTTTGCAAAGATAGAGATATCATCTATTAATATGAATATTGGTCATAGGAAGTTCCACCAAGTTATCTAATTAAATTGGACAAATAATAGTAGTATATTACTTGATCATCTTCTAGTTGTTGTGTATGTTTTCAATTTTTCAAATATTTAAAAGAGAATAAAAGGCATGAACAACATTCTCTCCCGTACAATAAAGGAAGCGAAAGGAAAGTGAAACTGAAATAAGATAGGTTGTAGGGATGGTCTTAAAAGGAATAGGAAAAACTAGATTTTAAGTGCTATAATAAACAAAAATATATTTAGGTATGAAGAAATAAAAAAAAAATTTGATACCTTCTATTTTTGCTGTTGGAGAAGGAAATGGCAACCCACTCCAGTGTTCTTGCCTGGAGAATCCCAGGGACAGGGGAGCCTGGTGGGCTGCCGTCTATGGGGTCGCACAGAGTCGGACACGCCTGGAGTGACTTGGCAGCAGCAGTAGCATTTTTGCTGTGTTGTGGAAAATAAGATGGTCTAAGAAGTTGTGAGGAACACAGAGAAGGTTCAGAAAAGGAATTGTGGAGACATGAAAAGCTCTAAACTGAGAAAAGTATCTTGATTTTCAGTGAAACAGTAAAGTGCAAATGAAGTTAAGAGCTATGAATTTACTGCAATTTCATTCTATAAATTTTTGAAATTATTTTCAACAATTAATAGAGGCAGGGGGAAGATTAATTGAAATAATTTGAGATTTGAACATAAAAGTCAGTGAGCAAGCATGAGGATTAATATCATTGCCATGATATTGAACATGGGTATAAACTAGGTTGACACATATGTAAAGTCTGCAGAAAGTTGAAAGAGAAATATCAAGTTAAACAATAACTGTATCTGAGACATCTTTATGAAGTTGACTAACAAGTATAATGATAATAGATTGGTTCAAATGAAATGTGGAAGATATATAAATGAAGGATGGAATACCCAAATATGAAATAGTCTGTGTGAATACAATTGCTAGACTCTGATGACAAGTATGTGCCATTGGTGAAGTATCACACAATAATTAGACACCTACTTAGGATTTATAAAATTATTTTAGCCCAACATTTTCCCCAGAAACAAATGAAAAGGTGAGAGTTATTTGGCCTTCAATTTTTATAATGATTTGTTTCATTTTTTACTTCAATTTATGTACACAAAACTTTTACTGTGACTCCTTGGTGGTTCAGATGGTTAAGAAGAGTGTGCCTGCAATGCAGGAGACCTGGGTTCGATCCTTGGGTCAGGAAGGTCTCCTGGAGAAGGGAATGCCAACGCACCAGTATTCTTGCCTAGAGAATTCCATGGACAGAGGAGCCTGATGGGCTATAGTCCAGCGGGTCACAAAGAGTTGGACATGACCGAGCAACTAACGCTTTCATGCATTTTGTATGTTGGATGCTGTTTGTTTGAACTGTCTTCCATGTAAGCAAATGCAGTTGATCGTTGCAGATACACTTTCTGCCAAATGCCAAGTATCTGTTTTTTATTGGTCTTTAACTTTGTATAAACCACATGTTGAGTCTTAATAGTTTTCCACAACCTAGTTTGCATAAATACTTTTAACTGCCACTCTTTGCCCTGTAATTAAAAGGATTAAAGATAATTTTACCAAGGTCATCTCCACCTAGTTCAGTTGTCAATATATATTTTACGAGGATAACTTTTGGTCACGCCTCAGTGATTTATTAAATGTTTTTACATTTTTTACATTTTTACAGGTGGAAGATTTTTTTTTTTTTTACATTTTTACAGGTGGAAAATTCCTTATCCTATGGTGGAATAATAATAATTATTATTAGTATTAATAATTGAACTCAGATACAGAAAGTAGAATGGTAGTTGTCAGGGGCAGGGGAGTGGGGGAAGTAGGCAGGTGATGGTCAAAGGATACAAAATTTCATTTATGAAATGATAAGTTCTGGGATATAATGTACAGCATGGTGACTACACTTAACAACACTGTATTATATCCTTAAATTTTCCTAAGAGAGTAGAGCTTAAGCTTTTTCACCTCACACATAAAAGCAGTAACTTTGTGAAGTAATAGTTGTAAAATTAACTTGATTGTAGTAATCATTTCACCATCTGTATGTATATCAAGACATTGTATACCTTTAATAGTCACAGTTTTGTCAATTATACTGCAATAAACCTCAGAAAAGCTCAAATAAAATATCTGTTGAAGAAAAGTGAACAAGGAAAATGTAATTGATCTCATTGTCAGATGTAGCCTCCTTATCAGTTTTAAATATCATTCTCTCATCTGTTTTATGTGTATTAACTGATTTCCTCAGGCTTTATGTTTTTTTCTGACATACAAGACTCATCTACTTGCTATTTCATGCTAAGAATGCAGCATAATCTGTTTCTTTCATTTTCATGTTTTCCTTTTAATTGTGTGAGTCTTATAAGGGTTATAGTGTATGATGGTCCTCCTTTTACTTGTTGCATAACTACTCAGTATCAGACAAGTCTTTAAAGTAGTTAAATTTGCCTATATTCCATAATATAATTATCTTAGATCATGAAATATCTCTTTGGGCTCAAAATTGAAAATACAATTCTTGTAAGGTTTTGTCTACAGGAGATTCATTTTACATTTTACATATTATCTGCAAGAGATAATTGATCAGAATTATAATTCCACTTCTTCTTTATTCCTGGGGGCAGGAACAAGGAAGAGAGGATGAAATTTGTTCAAAAGAGATTAATGAATGACAAAGATTCTCTTTCTGGCACAGCGTGTGTATGTGTCTATATGTGTGTATGTATGTGAATCTGTTCAGAATTCTTTATTAATCTCAGGTCTATTAAAAACAGTTATATGCTAATTCTTCTAAATATTATGTCACTTTCCTCAGAATGATAGAAAATCAACCAAAGTACTTGAAGCACCCTTGTCATCTTACAAATGTGTGCTGTAGCCAGATAATCTGTCACCTCCAAGTATTTTATTTTCTCCTACTTTCTCTTTCTTATCTATTTATTTTTCTAACAGTAGATTCACTGGGCACAAAAAAAGTGTCATTTTCATCAAGGTGGATTTTAAAACAGCTTATTGGTCAAACTTTTTTTTTTTTTAATTGGTTTTTCTGCCCAAAGTCCCTCTTGAGCAAAAAAAAAAAAAAAAATTATAAACTATATTTACATATGCTTGGCAGATAATATTTAAACCTTGCAAAGTAAAAAAGTGCATTATTTACTTACAAAGCATGAGGAGAATGAAATATATACATGCCTAACATCCAGATTAATAAAGCCTTTTCTCAATTAGGAGCAAGAAGTCATTCCTTGTCAAGCAACTGTGCATAATATGACTTTGCTAGCTTTTGAAAACAAAGGTTTCATTTTATAATATGTTCTGGAAATTTTATGCTATTAATAATTTTTCCATATATATTAGATATGTGATGATTTTATAGGATGGAGAAATGCTTTTCTAAACTCCCTATTGTGAGTGTATTATAATGCAATTAATAATTCAAAATTTTATGTGATTTATTTTGATTTACTTCAAACATATCTTAATATATGGAAATTCTAAAGATGCTTCTCTAACTAGACTGGAAACTGAATGACTTTTTGCTGAACTTAGTTTAATCAAAAGTTTTCTAAATATAAGTAAAATACAAAATATTCCCAAGCAACATTTTGTTATTTTATAAAAATAGTTCTACAAAATTCTTTGAGAAAGTAAATGGAATCACATGTTTTTATCTTTATAAGTATTAAGTAAAGAATCTTTATTTTAAAAAAGGCAAAAATTAGAAAAGGGAAAAGTGAGGACTGTGTTAGATACCTGTGTACTATTTGTATGTACAAATACACACATACATATTCACATATATGCATTTATAAAAATACTTAACTATCTCTCTAAAGCTAAAAGTAATTTAAAAAAATTAGAATAATATGTACAGGTTATCAAAACAGTGTTTGTACAAAAGTTTGATTATGATGTTTGTTGTATCAACATAAATTTTAACAAGGTAGCGAACAGTGTGAATTTTGAATTAATTTTATTTCATTTTTAAATGAATTTATTCTTTAAAAGTCAATTTCATTAAAAATGTTCCTCAACCATCTCTTTTTATATACAGTCACTTTATTAATATAAACCTATCTACCCAATGAAGCTTAAATAAAGCAGCACAAAATACTTTATATTGCCTTGTTTCCCTTTGAAACTGTTTATCAAATGTAAGGTGTTTTCAGGTTAGGTTTCAGTGACTTGAGTACTCAATTAAATAGATGACCTATATAATGCACTTTATTATTTTAAGATTATTATCTTTACAAGAAGGTTCTTTTTATTTTCTAGTAGATCTATAGCCTTATAAGAACCTCATAGAGATATCGGTAAACAAAATCCATTACAAGGTCTAACATACATAACTTATTAACATACATAACTTAAAATAAAAGAAGTTTATTTCAGAAAATAAATAATAAACATTGTAAGATGGAGAAATATAGAAGTTAGGCACATTTAGAAGTTAGACACAAAAGGTTACGATCTGATTAGTCTGAATTAAAACGTATCGCTATTTAAAGAAAAGAAAGATTTTTGGAGAACTTTGCAGTATTGAAACATCTTATGATTACATTGGTTATAAAATTGTAAAATATGAAATAAATTAGAGTCATACAGGAGCCCCTAAACTTAATCTGCTAAGATTAATCCATTGGATCATAGAAAAAGCAAGAGAATTCCAGAAAAACATCTATTTCTGCTCTTGACTACCCTAAAGACTTTGACTGTGTGGATCACAACAAACTCAAAAATTCTTAAAGAGATGGGAATATCAGACCATCTTACCTGCCTCCTGAGAAACTTGTATGCAGGTCAAGAAGCTACAGCTAGAACAGGACATGGAACAACAAACTGGTTCCAAATTGGAAAAGGGGTACATCAAGGCTGTATATTGTCACCCTGCTTATTTAACCTATATGCAGAGTACATCATGAGAAATGCTGGGCTGGATGAAACACAAGTGGAATCAGAGATTGCCGGGAGAAATATCAATAACCTCAGATATGCAGATGACACCACCCTTATGGCAGAAAGCAGAGAGGAACTAAAGAGTCACTTGATGAAGGTGAAAGAGGAGTGTGAAAATGCTGGCTTAAAAACTCAACATTCAGAAAACTAAGATCATGGCATCTGGTCCCATCACTTCATGGCAAATAGATGGGGAGACAGTGACAGACTTTATTTTCTCCGGCTCCAAAATCAGTAAAGATAGTGACTGCAGCCATGAAATTAAAAGACACTTGCTCCTTGGAAGAAAAGCTATGACCAACCTAGACAGCACATTAAAAAGCAAAGACATTACTTTGCCGACAAAGGTCCATCTAGTCAAAGCTATGATTTTTCCAGTCGTCATGTATGGATGTGAGAGTTGCATCATAAAGAAGTCTGAATGCCGAAGAATTGATGCTTTTGAACTGGTGTTGAAAAAGACTTTTGAGAGTCCCTTGGACTGCAAGGAGATCAAACCAGTCAATCCTAAAGGAAGTCCACCCTGAATATTCCTTGGAAGGACTGATGCTGAAGCTGAAACTCCAATACATCAGCCACCTGATGCAAAGAGCCCAGATCATTAGAAAAAACTCTGGTGCTGGGAACGATTGAAGACAGGAGGAGAAGGGGACAACAGAGGTCGAGATGGTTGTATGGCATCACTGACTCAATGGACATGAGTTTGAGCAAGCTCCGGGCATTGGTGAAGGACAGGGAAGCCTATCGTGTGCTGCAGTGGGGTTGCAAAGAGTCGGACGTTACTCAGCGACTGAACAATAGCAAAGGTTAATCTTACTGTTAAAGTTAACTTTACTTTACTAATGTATCACTTCTTGATGTTTGGCTAAGATCAAGTGTACTTTACTAATACAGAAAATACTTCTTCATTTTGAGTCATTGACTCAAAACTCAGAAAACCTTTTATTCTTCATTATATAAACAGTTTGTGGTGATATACAATACTGTATATGGAAATTGACAACAATGGTTATACTTTTAACACTACTTTTTTAAGTACCTAATCAGATTAATAATTTTTTCTTTCTTTAATTTTGTTTTTAGTTGGAGGATAATTACTCTACAATATTGTTCTGATTTCTGCTGTACATCAGAATGAATCAACCAGGACTATACACATGTCCCCTCCTGTTTAAACCTCCCTCCCACCTCCCACTCCATCCCACCCCTCTAGGTTGTCACAGAATTCCAGATTCAAATTCCCTGGATCTGGATAAATAACTTTGGATCTGGTTGTTTCATTAAACATTTGATAATGATAAGGCCTTGTGTCTATGTGTGTATGTATGTATTTTTTTAACAACAGGTAATAATATATGTAGGAAACAATTATACATATGTCATTGCAATCTAAGCTGAAATATGTACTTGTTGGTACAAGTTAATTTGTGCTTTGAATAAAGTAAAGGCAAAATAATAAAAATAGTGTTATTAAAAAAAACTGATAATGATAAAGCGATGTAGTTACCAATATTTGTCAAAAATTTTGGTCACCATTATTTTGTTAATAAATGCTATTTGAAGAAATGACTTTAAAATATAATACCACCAATTATTAGATCATTAATTAAGAGAAAAATAATTGGCTAAAATGAAATGCACAAAAAATAGAATAAACAAAGTTAATTTACTTGTATGTTGACCAACATTCCAATGTAATGCTTCTAAATAAAGCATTTATTATATTCTTAATAAAAGTGTACCAAAGTCATGAAGTTTAAAAGATAATTATTATTATTAAAGGAATAAGATCTATAGTTAATACTAACTCTAAACTAAAATTCACCTTCTGGTCTACATGAAATAACAGAAGATGCCGTTCTGTTCCAACAGGTAAAAAACTTTTATCAATGTTTTATAATTTCCAGTGTACAGATCTTTCACCTTGTTGGCTAAATTTATTTCTAAGTATTACAGTGTTTTAGTGTTTTTGATACAATAAAACGGGGGATTCTTTTCTTTATTTCTCTATCTGAAAAGTTTGTTGCTTGTTTGTAGGAGAGAAACTGCTTCTAGTATACTGATTTTGAATCCTGCATCTTTACTTGTACTCATTTATTAGCTTTAGAAGATTTTAGGTAGTGTGTTAGGCTTTTCTATGTATAAGAGCATGCAAATATAAATTTTACTTCTCCCTTTCTGTTTTGTGTAACGTTTATCTGTCTTTTTTGCCTCGTTCTTTTCACTTGGCTATCCAGTATTGCGTTGAATAAGAATGGTGAGAGTATACATCCTTGCCATTTTCCTGATCTCAGAGGAAAAGCTTTCAAACTTTCACCCCTAAGTATGAAAATGAAAGTTGCTTAGTTATGTCTGACTCTTTATGACCCCATTGACTGTAGTCTGCCAGGCTCCTCCCTCCATGGAATTCTCTAGGCTGAAATACTTGAGTGGGTAGCTGTTCCCTTCTCCAGGGGATCATTCTCTTCTCCAGGGAATCTTCCCAACTCAGGGATCAAACCCAGGTCTCCCACTTCAGGTGGATTTTTTTTACCAGCTGAATCACCAGGGAAGCCCAAGAATAGTGGAGTAGGTAGTCTATCCTTTCTCCAGTGGATCTTCCCAACCCAGGAGTTGAACAGGGTTCTGCATTGCAGGTGGATTCTTTACCAGCTGAGCTACCTGATCTTTCAATAAAAGATTGCTGGAAATAAATGTTGCTGGAAAAATTGAATACTCACATGCATGAGAATGAAACTGTAATTCTACTTGGTGCCACTGACAAAAAATTAACTCAGAATTGATTGAAGAAACCATAAAATTCCTAGAGAAAACCATAGGAAAAAAACATCTTAACATTGGTCTTATTAAGTTTATGGTCATGGCAACCAAAGTACAAGCAACAAACAGAAAAAACAAGTAGGACTACATGAAACTAAAGTGCTTTTATACAGCCAGTAAAACAATCAACAAAACCTATAGAATGGGAGAAAATAATTGCAAACCACGTATATGATAAGGGGTTAATATTCAAAATATACAAGGCACTCATACAAGTCAATAATAACCACAAAAATCCAATTAAAAATGGGCAAAAGATCTGAATAGCAATTTTCCAAAGAGGATAGTCAAAAGGTGTTCAATATCATCAATCATTAGAGAAATGTAATTCAAAACTGCAATGAGCTAGCACCTCTCACTTTTTAGAATGACAATTATAAAAAGAGGTAACAAGCACTAGTGAGGATGTGAGGTATAAAAGGGAACCCTACTGTTTGTGGGAATAGAAACTGGTTGTCACTATGGAAAACGACGTGCTGCTAGTGGTAAAGAACCCTCCTGCCAATGGAGGAGACATAAGACATGCAGGTTCAATCCCTGGGTCAGGAAGATCCCTTCAAAAGGAAATGTCAACCCCCTCGAGTATTCATGCCTGGAAAATCCCATGGAAAGAGGAGCCTAGGGAGCTACAGTCCACAGGGTCACAAAGAGTCTGACATGCCTGAAGCAACTTAGCATGCATGCATGGAAAACAATATGGAATTCCATCAAAAAAATAAAAATGAAACTAGTTCTGTTCAGTCACTCAGTCGTGTCTGACTCTTTGCAACCCCATGGACTGCAGTATGCCAGGCTTCCCTGTCCATCACCAACTCCTGGAGCTTAAACTCATGTCCATTGAGTTGGTAATGTCATCCAACCATCTCATCCTCTGTCATCCCCTTCTCCTCCCGCCTTCAATCATTCACAGAATCAAGGTCTTTTTCCATGAGTCTGTTCTTTGCATCAGGTGGCCAAAGGATTGGAGTTTCAGCTTCAATATTCCAATGAATATTCAGGAATGATTTCCTTTAGGATGGACTGGTTGGAGCTCCTTGCAGTCCAGGGCACTCTCAAGAGTCTTCTCCAACATCACAGTTCAAAGGCATCAACTCTTCGGGTGCTCAGCTTTCTTTATAGTCCAACTCTCATATCCATACATGACTACTGGAAAAACCAAGCTTTAACTAGACTGACCTTTGTTGTTAAAGTAATGTCTCTGCATTTTAATATGCTATCTAGGTTGCTCATAACTTTTCTTCCAAGGAGCAAGCATCTTTTAATTTCATTGCTGCAGTCACCATCTGCAGTGATTTTGGAGCCAAAAAAATAGAGTCTGTCACTCTATTTGCATGAAGTGATGGTACCAGATGCTGTGATCTTAGTTTTCTGAGTGTTGAGGTTTAAGCCAACTTTTTCACTCTCCTCTTTCACTTTCATCATGAGGCTCTTTAATTCTTCCTCACTTTCTGCCATAAGTGTGATGTCATCTGCAATTGAGGTTATTGATATTTCTCCCAGCAATCTTGATTCCAGGTTGTGCTTCATCCAGTCCAGCATTTCTCATTATGTATGTACTCTGCATATGGGGTTAAATAAGCAAGGTGACAATATACAGCCTTGATGTACTCCTTTTCCTACTTGGAACCAGTCTGTTGTTTCATGTCCAGTTCTGACTATTGCTTTTTGACCTGCATACAGATTTTTCAGGAGGCAGGTCAGGTGGTCTGGTATTCCTATCTCTTTCAGAATTTTCCACAGTTTGTTGTGATCCACACAGTCAAAGGTTTTGGCATAATCAATAAAGCAGAAATAGATGTTTTTCTGGAACTCTCTTGCTTTTTCGATGATCCAATGGATGTTGGCAATTTGATCTCTGGTCCCTCTGCCTTTTCTAAATCCACTTGAACATCTGGAAGTTCACGGTTCACATACTGTTGAAGCCTGGCTTGGAGAATTACCATATGATCCTGTAATTTCACCTCAGGGTATATATCTAAAGGAAATGAAATCACAGTGGCAAAGACCTATTTGCACCTCAGTATTCAATGCAACATTATTTACAATTGCCAAAACATGGAAACAGTGTCTAACAGCAGGTAAATGGATAAAGAACATGTAGTTATATGTACAATGGAATTCAGCCACATAAAAGAAGGACATTCTGCTGCTTGTGACAACATGGATGAATCTTTAGGGCATTAGTTAAGTGAACTAAGTCAGAGAAATACAATACTGTCTTATCCACTTACATGTGGAATCTAAAGGAAACAATCCTTCAGAGACAGAGGACAGCTGGTGGTTGCCAAAGGATGAGAAGTAGATAAAATTCTTACAGTCAGAAAGTATTGATACAAAAGCCCAGTTTTAAGATAAATAAGTTCTGAGAATATAATGCACAGCATTGTAGTTATAATTAATAATACTATACTATATATTTGAAATTTGCAAGAGGATAATTTTAAAACATCACCACACATAAAAAATTGCAACTACTTGAGGTAGTAGTAAAACTGTTGGTAATGAATAGTCACCACTTTTTAAAGTCTCAGATTAAATTTTAATCAAACTACTGCATCAGAAAAAAATCTGAAAAACTACATTCTATCAAAATAACTAATGGCTCACTATTAACAGAAAATTTACAAAAAAAATCTCTAAGCAAGAGATTTAATTTTAATACTTTACTCCTGTTCCAAATTAATGTTACAAGTTGCTACATTTGCTTCTCTTTACAGATAATTTCCTAAAATAAGACACTAGTATATCTACCATTCTCTGCTGTCAACAGAAGTTTAATTGAGCAGCTTGATTGCATGTCTGAAGAAATAATTTAGTTCAGTTAATATGGAAATGAAATGAAAGTTTCCATAGAGGTTGTGGTTATTGAGGGAGAACCACGGTGAGTAAATGATACAGGCTTCTGGGAAAGGAAGACTCATAAGGGGGTAGAAGGTGGTGAGTAAAGATGTTTGGAGGTCTATATGAATAAAACTGATACACTCATTTTAAAGTCTGCTTTCTTTGAAGTATTTCCTTGGCTAGCAGCTATAGTTTTGTGTAAAGAAAACTATCTGAACCAGAAAGATTGGATTCAGTTCTAAACTCTGCCAATTTCTAGATGCTTGATCTATGAAAAATTAACAAACTTTCCATGTCTTGGTTGTCATATTTCCAAAACAGAGATAGTAATAATATCTCACAGAGTTTTCATGAAGAAAAACAAGATAATTTATATTAAATCTAATGATGATGATTATTATTTTGCTACAGTGATTATTACTAAGACAACAGTTGGATGACTGATGACTAGTATTTACCCAAATATAATTCATTCATACCAGTTCTCTGGATTACATTTTTAATTTAAAAAGCATTTAAAAAATCAAGCCACAGTGGCATATTTGGAACACATTAGAGAAATCAAAAAGGAAATGGCATTTTAGCTATTAATTATATCATTAAAGTTAATAGCATGGGATATGATGGAAAAAGCTCTGATAGGGCTAAGAAGAGCTTTTAGTGCTGGAGCAAAAAAGAGCCAAGATTACCTCATGCCAAAAAAGCAAGAGAAACAAAAGAAATTAAACTGAACTAAACCAAGAGCTATCATTAAAAGAAGCATGTGCAGTTTTGGAGCCAGGAAGCACTTGTCCCATGAACAATTATGAGTTTTGGGACAATGGTTATATCCTAGCTGATATTCTTTAGTGCCACACTCCAGGCAATTTAAAGCATTGTAATTCTAACACTGATTCACATTTAAGTTATGTTTCTTTATATTCCAGCAAATCTATAAATAGACAGTGATATTTAAGTATCCCAATTCTTCACTTAATAATAAAACTTAAGGAATTGTGTCTTTTAAAATATTATACACTCAAAGATTAAGTAGATCCTCAAAATCAATCCAAAACTTTCTCCATAAACCTTATAATGTCAGAACATCCTAGACAATATAATAATCCTGTGACTTTTCATTTAAAGGGAAAATAAATGTTAAAAAAAAAAACTCACACACAGCAAATAAATGTGTTTTATTTACACAGATAAGATTTTAGAGTAACTCTGCAAAGCCTATTTAGATATGAAAACATTAATGTTAGTGGAAAACAAAAGCAAGAAACAAAAAAAGTAGCTTTTTGATTTTGATAAGATAAAAATTTAAGTGTTTTATGTACTCATGTTCAATTTTACAAAGTTAAATTAGAAGTCAATACTCTGGGCTTTCCAGTGGTGCTAATGGTGAAGAACCCGTCTGCCAATGCAGGAAACATGGGTTCGATCATGGGTCGAGAACATCTCCTGGAGGAGGCCTTGGCATCCCACTCCAGTATTCTTGCCTGGAAAATCCCATGGACAGAGAAGCCTGGCGGGCTAGAGTCCATAGGGTCACATAAAGTTGGACACAACTGAAGCGACTTAGCATGCACAAATGCACTCTGACACAAGAGTAAATTGTAGGAACATATGATGAGGTGTTTGATCTTGGTATTCCAAGACGTCTTCTTCTTTATTCTTTCTCTTTCATCCTTGATTATTTAAAAAAATGTTTTAGTACCCCAAGCTGTGAATATCAGTAATTTCAAGATTTATTTCTGACTGTAAAGGAATGTTTTGTCAGATTTCTAATGGCTGCAAACCCAGATCCCTAATGTAGACAATATTTGCTATTAGAATGATATGCCTGAGAAACAATAATGGAAGTGCTAATGGGTTTTTGCCAATGTAAGCATATGTAAACATCATTTCAAGCTATAATAACCAACTAAAAAATCTGTAAAAATTAAAAGTGATAAATAATTCCTATTCCTCAGGAATTTGTAACATTGACTAGACTTTATAATGCTTCTAATAGTAAACAGTAATAAAGATATATTAAATTCCCAATATTTATTATAGTATGTCCCAGAGTACATTATTCAGTTCAGTTCAGTCGCTCAGTCGTGTCCGAATATTTGCAACCCCGTTAACCACAGTATGCCAGGCCTCTCTGTCCATCACCAACCCCCGGAGTTTACCCAAACTCATGTCCATTGAGTCGGTGATGCCATCCAGCCATCTCCTCCTCTGTTGTCACCTTCTCCTCCTGCCCTCAATTTTTCCCAGCATCAGGGTCTTTTCAGATGAGTCAGCTCTTCACATCAGGTGGCCAAAATAATGGAGTTTCAGCTTCAACATCAGTTCTTCCAATGAACACCCAGGACTGATTTCCTTTAGGATGGACTGGTTGGATCTCCTTGCAGTCCCAGGAACTCTCAAGAGTCTTCTCCAACACCACAGTTCAAAAGCATTAATTCTTCAGTGCTCAGCTTTCTTTGTAGTCCAAATCTCATATGCATCCATGACTACTGGAAAAACCATAGCTTTGACTGGATGACCTTTGTGGGTAGAGTCGAGTCACTGCTTTTGAATAAGCTGTCTATTTTTGTCATACCTTTTCTTCCAAGGAGCAAGCATCTTTTAATTTCATGACTGCAGTCACCATCTGCAGTGATTTTCGAGTCCAAAAAATAAAGTCAGCCACTGTTTCCACTGTTTCCCCATCTTTGCCATGAAGTGATGGAACCAGATGCCATGATCTTAGTTTTCTGAATGTTGAACTTTAAGCCAACTTTTTAACTCTCCTCTTTCACTTTCATCAAGAGGCCCTTTAGTTCTTCACTTTCTGCCATAAGGGTGGTGTCATCTGCACATCTGAGGTTATTGATATTTCTCCTGGCAGTCTTGATTCCAGCTTGTGCTTCATCCAGCCCAGCATTTCTCATGATGTACTCTGCTAATAAGTTAAATAAGCAGTGTGACAGTATACAGCCTTGACATATACTCCTTTTCCTATTTCGAACTAGTCTGTTGTTCTGTGCCCAATTCTAACTGGTGCTTTGTAATCTGCATACAGGTTTTTAAGGAGGCAGGTCAGGTGGTCCGGTATTCCCAATTCTTTAAGGGTTTTCCACAGTTTGTTGTGATCCACACAGTCAAAGGCTTTTGCATAGTCAATAAAGCAGATATGTATGTTTTTCTGGAACAATCATGCTTTTTTGATGAAACAACGGATGTTGGTAATTTGATCTCTGGTTCTCTGCCTTTTCTTTATCCAGCTTGAACATCTGGAAGTTCCCAGTTCATGTACTGTTGAAGCCTGGCTTAGAGAATTTTGAGCATTACCTTGCTAGTGTGCAAGATGAGTACAATTGTGCAGTAGTTTGAGCATTTTTTGGCATTGCCTTTCTTTGGGATTGAAATGAAAACTGACCCTTTCCAGTCCTGTGGCCACTGCTGAGTTTTCCAAATTTGCTGGCATATTGAGTGCAGCACTTTCACAGCATCATCTTTTTTTTTTTTTTTTCCCCAGTGGGTTTTGTCATACATTGATATGAATCAGCCATGGATTTACATGTATTCCCAATCCCGATCCCCCCTCCCACCTCCCTCTCCACCCGATTCCTCTGGGTCTTCCCAGTGCACCAGGCCGGAGCACTTGTCTCATGCATTCCACCTGGGCTGGTGATCTGTTTCACCATAGATAGTATACATGCTGTTCTTTTGAAATATCCCACCCTCACATTCTCCCACAAAGTTCAAAAGTCTGTTCTGTATTTCTGTGTCTCTTTTTCTGTTTTGCATATAGGGTTATCGTTATGACCTTTCTAAATTCCATATATATGTGTTAGTATGCTGTAATGTTCTTTATCTTTCTGGCTTACTTCACTCTGTATAATGGGCTCCAGCTTCATCCATCTCATTAGGACTGGTTCAAATGAATTCTTTTTAATGGCTGAGTAATATTCCATGGTGTATATGTACCACAGCTTCCTTATCCATTCATCTGCTGATGGGCATCTAGGTTGCTTCCATGTCCTGGCTATTATAAACAGTGCTGCTATGAACATTGGGGTGCACGTGTCTCTTTCAGATCTGGTTTCCTCAGTGTGTATGCCCAGAAGTGGGATTGCTGGGTCATATGGCAGTTCTATTTCCAGTTTTTTAAGAAATCTCCACACTGTTTTCCATAGCGGCTGTACTAGTTTGCATTCCCACCAACAGTGTAAGAGGGTTCCCTTTTCTCCACACCCTCTCCAGCATTTATTGCTTGTAGACTTTTGGATAGCAGCCATCCTGACTGGCGTGTAATGGTACCTCATTGTGGTTTTGATTTGCATTTCTCTAATAATGAGTGATGTTGAGCATCTTTTCATGTGTTTGTTAGCCATCTGTATGTCTTCTTTGGAGAAATGTCTGTTTAGTTCTTTGGCCCATTTTTTGATTGGGTCATTTATTTTTCTGGAATTGAACTGCAGGAGTTGCTTGTATATTTTTGAGATTAATCCTTTGTCCGTTTCTTCATTTGCTATTATTTTCTCCCAATCTGAGGGCTGTCTTTTCACCTTACTTATAGTTTCCTTTGTTGTGCAAAAGCTTTTAAGTTTCATTAGGTCCCATTTGTTTAGTTTTGCTTTTATTTCCAATATTCTGGGAGGTGGGTCATAGAGGATCTTGCTGTGATTTATGTCGGAGAGTGTTTTGCCCATGTTCTCCTCTAGGAGTTTTATAGTTTCTGGTCTTACATTTAGATCTTTAATCCATTTTGAGTTTATTTTTGTGTATGGTGTTAGAAAGTGTTCTAGTTTCATTCTTTTACAAGTGGTTGACCAGTTTTCCCAGCACCACTTGTTAAAGAGGTTGTCTTTTTTCCATTGTATATCCTTGCCTCCTTTGTCAAAGATAAGGTGTCCATAGGTTCGTGGATTTATCTCTGGGCTTTCTATTCTGTTCCATTGATCTATATTTCTGTCTTTGTGCCAGTACCATACTGTCTTGATGACTGTGGCTTTGTAGTAGAGTCTGAAGTCAGGCAGGTTGATTCGTCCAGTTCCATTCTTCTTTCTCAAGATTACTTTGGCTATTCGAGGTTTTTTGTATTTCCATACAAATTGTGAAATTATTTGTTCTAGTTCTGTGAAAAATACTGTTGGTAGCTTGATAGGGATTGCATTGAATCTATAGACTGCTTTGGGTAGAATAGCCATTTTGACAATATTGATTCTTCCAATCCATGAACACGGTATGTTTCTCCATCTGTTTGTGTCCTCTTTGATTTCTTTCATCAGTGTTTTATAGTTTTCTATGTATAGGTCTTTTGTTTCTTTAGGTAGATATACTCCTAAGTATTTTATTCTTTTTGTTGCAGTGGTGAATGGTATTGTTTCCTTAATTTCTCTTTCTGTTTTTTCATTGTTAGTATATAGGAATGCAAGGGATTTCTGTGTGTTAATTTTATATCCTGCAACTTTACTATATTCGTTGATTAGCTCTAGTAATTTTCTGGTAGAGTCTTTAGGGTTTTCTATATAGAGGATCATGTCATCTGCAAACAGTGAGAGTTTTACTTCTTCTTTTCCTATCTGGATTCCTTTTACTTCTTTTTCTGCTCTGATTGCTGTGGCCAGAACTTCCAACACTATGTTGAATAGTAGTGGTGAGAGTGGGCACCCTTGTCTTGTTCCTGATTTCAGGGGAAATGCCTTCAATTTTTCACCATTGAGGGTGATGCTTGCTGTGGGTTTGTCATATATAGCTTTTATTATGTTGAGGTATGTTCCTTCTATTCCTGCTTTTTGGAGAGTTTTAATCATAAATGAGTGTTGAATTTTGTCAAAGGCTTTCTCTGCATCTATTGAGATAATCATATGGTTTTTATCTTTTAATTTGTTAATGTGGTGTATTACATTGATTGATTTGCGGATATTAAAGAATCCTTGCATTCCTGGGATAAAGCCCACTTGGTCATGGTGTATGATTTTTTTTAATATGTTGTTGGATTCTGTTTGCTAGAATTTTGTTAAGGATTTTTGCATCTATGTTCATCAGTGATATTGGCCTGTAGTTTTCTTTTTTTGTGGCATCTTTGTCTGGTTTTGGAATTAGGGTGATGGTGGCCTCATAGAATGAGTTTGGAAGCTTACCTTCCTCTGCAATTTTCTGGAAGAGTTTGAGTAAGATAGCTGTTAGCTCCTCTCTAAATTTTTGGTAGAATTCAGCTGTGAAGCCATCTGGTCCTGGGCTTTTGTTTGCTGGAAGATTTTTGATGACAGTTTCGATTTCCTTGCTTGTGATGGGTCTGTTAAGATCTTCTATTTCTTCCTGGTTCAGTTTTGGAAAGTTATACTTTTCTAAGAATTTGTCCATTTCATCCAAGTTGTCCATTTTATTGGCATAGAGCTGCTGGTAGTAGTCTCTTATGATCCTTTGTATTTCAGTGTTGTCTGTTGTGATCTCTCCATTTTCATTTCTAATTTTGTTAATTTGGTTTTTCTCTGTTTGTTTCTTAATGAGTCTTGCTAATGGTTTGTCAATTTTGTTTATTTTTTCAAAAAACCAGCTTTTAGCTTTGTTGATTTTTGCTTTGGTCTCTTTAGTTTCTTTTGCATTTATTTCTGCCCTGATTTTTAAGATTTCTTTCCTTCTGCTAACTCTGGGGTTCTTCATTTCTTCCTTCTCTAATTGCTTTAGGTGTAGAGTTAGGTTATTTATTTGGTTTTTTTCTTGTTTCTTGATGTAAGCCTGTAATGCTATGAACCTTCCCCTTAGCACTGCTTTTACAGTGTCCCATAGGTTTTGGGTTGTTGTGTTTTCATTTTCATTCATTTCTATACATATTTTGATTTCTTTTTTGATTTCTTCTATGATTTGTTGGTTATTCAGAAGCGTGTTATTTAGCCTCCATATGTTTGAATTTTTAACAATTTTTTTCCTGTAATTGAGATCTAATCTTACTGCACTGTGGTCAGAAAAGATGACTGGAATGATTTCAATTTTTTTGAATTTTCCAAGACCAGATTTATGGCCCAGGATGTGATCTATTCTGGAGAAGGTTCCGTGTGCACTTGAGAAAAAGGTGAAGTTGATTGTTTTGGGGTGAAATGTCCTATAGATATCAATTAGGTCTAGCTGGTCCATTGTGTCATTTAAGGTTTGTGTTTCCTTGTTAATTTTCTGTTTAGTTGATCTATCCATAGTTGTGAGTGGGGTATTAAAGTCTCCCACTATTATTGTGTTACTATTAATTTCCTCTTTCATACTCGTTAGCGTTTGCCGTACATATTGCGGTGCTCCTATGTTGGGTGCATATATATGTATAATTGTTATATCTTCTTCTTTGATTGATCCTTTGATCATTATGTAGTGTCCTTCTTTGTCTCTTTTCACATCCTTTATTTGAAAGTCTATTTTATCTGATATGAGTATTGCGACTCCTGCTTTCTTTTGGTCTCCATTTGCATGAAATATTTTTTTCCAGCCCTTCACTTTTAGTCTGTATGTGTCTCTTGTTTTGAGGTGGGTCTCTTGTAGACAGCATATATAGGGGTCTTGTTTTTGTATCCATTCAGCCAATCTTTGTCTTTTGGTTGGGGCATTCAACCCATTTACATTTAGGGTAATTATTGATAGGTGTGGTCCCGTTGCCATTTACTTTGTTGTTTTGGGTTCACGTTTATACAACCTTTCTGCATTTCCTGTCTAGAGAAGATCCTTTAGCATTTGTTGAAGAGCTGGTTTGGTGGTGCTGAATTCTCTCAGCTTTTGCTTATCTGTAAAGCTTTTGAATTCTCCTTCATATCTGAATGAGATCCTTGCTGGGTACAGTAATCTAGGTTGTAGGTTATTCTCTTTCATTACTTTCAGTACGTCCTGCCATTCCCTTCTGGCCTGGAGGGTTTCTATTGATAGATCAGCTGTTATCCTTATGGGAATCCCTTTGTGTGTTATTTGTTGTTTTTCCCTTGCTGCTTTTAATATTTGTTCTTTGTGTTTGATCTTTGTTAATTTGATTAATATGTGTCTTGGGGTGTTTCACCTTGGGTTTATCCTGTTTGGGACTCTCTGGGTTTCTTGGATTTGGGTGGCTATTTCCTTCCCCATTTTAGGGAAGTTTTCAGCTATTATCTCCTCGAGTATTTTCTCATGGCCTTTCTTTTTGTCTTCTTCTTCTGGAACTCCTATGATTCGAATGTTGGGGCGTTTCACAGTGTCCCAGAGATCCCTGAGGTTGTCCTCATTTCTTTTGATCCTTTTTTCTTTTTTCCTCTCTGCTTCATTTATTTCCACCATTTTATCTTCTACTTCACTTATCCTATCTTCTGCCTCCGTTATTCTACTCTTGGTTCCCTCCAAAGTGTTTTTGATCTCATTCATTGCATTATTCATTTTTAATTGACTCTTTTTTATTTCTTCTAGGTCTTTATTAAACAGTTCTTGAATCTTTTCAATCTTTGTTTCCAGGCTATTTATCTGTAACTCCATTTTGTTTTCAAGATTTTGGATCATTTTTATTATCATTATTCTAAATTCTTTTTCAGGTAGATTCCCTATCTCCTCCTCTTTTGTTTGACTTGGTGGGCATTTTTCATGTTCCTTTACCTGTTGGGTATTTCTTTGCCTTTTCATCTTGTTTAGATTGCTGTATCTGGAGTGGGCTTTCTGTATTCTGGAGGTCTGTGGTTCCTTTTTATTGTGGAGGATTAACCCAGTGGGTGGGGTTAGACGATTGGCTTGTCAAGATTTCCTGGTTAGGGGAGCTTGTGTCAGTGTTCTGGTGCGTGGAACTTGATTTCTTCTCTTTGGAGAGCAATGGAGTGCCCAGTAATGAGTTTTGAGATGGGCCTATGTGTTAGGTGTGTCCTTGGGCAGCCTGTATGTTGATGTTCAGGGCTATGTTCCTGCGTTGCTGGAGAATTTGCGTGGTATGTCTTGCTCTAAAACTTACTGGCTCTTGGGTGGTGGTTGGTTTCTATGTAGGTATGGAGGCTTTTGGACGGTCACTTATTACTTAAAGTTCCATGTAGTCAGGAGTTTTCTGGTGTTCTCAGGTTTTGGGCTTAAGTCTCCTGCCTCTGGATTTCAGTTTTATTCTTCCTGTAGTCTCAGGACTTCTCCAACTATACAGCCCTGATAAGAAAACTTCTAGGTTAATGGCTAAAAGATTCTCCCCCGTTAGGGACACCCAGAGAGGTTCACAGAGTTACATGAAGAAGAGGAGAGGGAGGAGGGAGATAGAGATGAACAGGAGGAGAAAAAGGGGGACTCAAGAGGAGAGAGACAGATCTACGCAGCTGTCTGTTCCCAGAGTGTTCTCCGTAGCCCAGTCACCTACAAGGATTCACAGAATTGGATTGGGAAGAGAAGGGGAAAGGAGGAAATAGAGGTGTTCTGAGGTAGAAAACAGAGAGTCAAGATTGGGAGAGAATAATCTTCGGTTTAAAAATAGGGCTTCTCTTCTTTTTTTTTTTTTGTAAGGTTATAGTGTATTGAAAATGAAAATTAAGGAGTAGTAGAGGAGTACTAGAGGACTTTAAAAGAAATAAGAGAAAAAGAAAAATAGAAAATAGAAGAGAAAAAGGAAAGAAAAAAAAGAAAAAAAAAAGAAAGAAAAAGAAAAAAAAAAAAAAAAAAGAAAAAAAAAATTTTTTTTTTTCCCCCTAATTAAAAAATCGTAAAAGTCTGTGGAAATGAAAGTTAAGGAGTAATGGGGGAGTAATAGGGGATTTTAAAGGAAAATAAAAGAGAAGACAGAAAAAAGAAAAAAAAGAAAAAAAGAAAAAAAATTAAAAAATTAAAAAAAAAAAAAGAGAAAAAAGTAAAATTATATCTAGGAGTTTCTCTGGAGCTGTTGCGGTCAGTGTGGGTTCGGCTCAGTTTCAGATAGCTCCTCGTTCCAGCTTACGCTTCTCGATATCTACAGGCCCCTCCGGTGTAGTCAGCGTTTCCTAGAGGGATTTTAATCTGTTGCACCAGTCCCTTCTGAAGCGGTTCCCTTTGTTTATTTGGCTTCTGTTTGCCAGTCTCTTCAGAGCCTCATTTCCGCCCTGACACAGGCGGGCGGAGGTGGACTCTTACTCAGGTAGCTAGTTCCGTAGCTCTGCGGAGCAGGGAGGGGCTTGCGCTGTGGGGACAGGCTTGCGCCGCGGGGATGGGCTGGGGCTGCCGGGAGGGGCTGACGCTGCTTTCTCTGTCTGTGCTGCTCAGGCTCCCGGCCGGTCTATATGGAGCGCGCCCCGCGCTGCGCCAGGTTCCAGCCCTCGGGTGTTCCACAAAAGCGCGGAAGGAAAAGCTGCGCCCCCTCTCTGTGCCTTCCCCGTCAGAGCGGTCCAGGCAGCCAGGGGCTTGGTGGGCGCACTCTACCCAGGTGTGGCGCGCCCCCTCCCTTCCGCGGACCCAGACTCAGTTTCTGCTGGCGCCAGTCGGGCGCGCGCGCCTTCCGCCCTCCGCGTCCCCAGCCCCAGTCCCCGCCCGCGCCGGTCGGGTGCCTGCGGCCTGTGTCTCGCCGCGACCTTCCCCTCCCCCCTGCCTCCGGCGGGGCTGGGCCGGTCCGCAGCCTGCGAGCTCCTCTCTGGACCCTCTCGGTCTCTTTGTTCTGCGAACGGCCGGCAGTGTGTTCGGGCCGGTTAATTTACTCTCTCTCTTTTGGTCTCCCACAGTTCAAGTTGGAAACTCACAGAAGTTCCCTCCGATTGTCCTCAGGGCACTCGGGCTCGGACCCTACCCCAAGCAATGCCGCCTAAGAGCTCCCGGGACGGATCTCCGTCCTTAGCTCTTTTGTCTCACTTTTTATCTTTTATATTTTGTCCTACCTCCTTTCGAAGACAATGGGCTGCTTTTCTGGGCGCCTGATGACCTCAGCTAGCGATCCGAAGTTGTTTTGCGAAGTTTGCTCTGCGTTCAGTTATTCTTTTGATGAATTTGTAGGAGAGAAAGTGGTCTCCCCGTCCTATTCCTCCGCCATCTTGGCTCCTCCCCCGCATCATCTTTTAGGATTTGTAATAGCTCAAATGGAACTCCATCATCTCCACTAGCTTTATTCAGAGATGCTTCCTAAGGCCCCCTTGACTTCGCATTCCAGGATGTCTGGCTCTAGGTGAGTCATCACACTATTGTGGTTATCTGGGTCCTGAAGATCTTTTTTGTACAGTTCTTCCGCGTATTCTTGCCACCTCTTCTTAATATCTTCTGCTTCTGTTAGGTCCATACCATTTCTGTCCTGTATTGTTCCCATCTTTGCATGAAATGTTTCCTTGGTATCTCTAATTTTCTTGAAGAGATCTTTAGTCTTTCCCATTCTCTTGCTTCCCTCTATTTATTTGCACTGATCACTGAGGAAGGCTTTTGTATCTCTCCTTCCTATTCTTTGGAACTCTGCATTCAAATGGGTATATCTTTCCTTTTCTCCTTTGCTTTTCACTTCTCTTATTTTCACAGTTATTTGTAAGGCCTCCTCAGACATCCATTTTGCTTTTGTGCATTTCTCTTTCTTGGGGATGGTCTTGATCCCTATCTCCTGTACAACGTCAGAAACCTCCATCCATAGTTCATCAGGCACTCTATCAGATCTAGTCCCTTAAGTCTATTTCTCACTTCCACTGTATAATCATAAGGGATTTGATTTAGGTCATAACTGAATAGTCTAGTGGTTTTCCCCACTTTCTTCAATTTAAGTCTCAATTTGGCAATAGTGAGTTCATGATCTGTGCCAGAGTAACCTCCCAGTCTTGTTTTTGCTGACTGTATAGAGCTTTTCCATCTTTGGCTGCAAAGGATATAATCAGTCTGATTTTGGTGTTGGCCATCTGATGATGTCCATGTGTAGAGTCTTCTCTTGTGTTGTTAGAAGAGGGTGTCTGCTATGACCAGTGCGTTCTCTTGGCAGAACTCTATTAGCCTTTGTCCTGCTTCATTCCATACTCCAAGGCCAAACTTGCCTGTTACTGCAGGTGTTTCTTGACTTCCTGCTTTTGCATTCTAGTCCATTATAGGTCTTGAAAATCTGAAGACAAATTCAAACATGAAGAGATAACAAATGATAAATGTATGCTTGCTTTTTATCATTATTTATAATTGATAACATAAGTTGCTGAACTTTGGAGTGGTTTGTTAATTGCTTCTCATGTTAACAATATAATGGGATCTTGGAGAATACATCAGTTTGGAAAAGTAAATCCAGTAATTGTCTTTTTATAGCCATACTTTTCTATAATGACAGACAAGATCAGTTTAGAGGCAATAATCTGCACCAGGATTTTAAAGCCATACCTTTTGTAGCTATGTTATCATTTGTACCCATCACAAACTGTTGAGGTTGTTCAGGAAAGATATAAAAATTTAGGAATACACAATATATCTTAAGATTTTCAAGAGTCCATAAGGAAAAGAATGACTGAATTTAGAGTGTTAAATTCACTGAAGCTGTAACTTTTAAATCTAGAGTTTAAGTATAAAATTATGCTACATGTTATATGGTTTAAAGTCTAAAGTTATTCTTGAGTAAATTGTGTTTCCTAAGTCTAAGTGTGCCTTTCTTAAAGATTTCTATCACGTGTTTAGTCATTATCTCTTTCAACATTGCCTCTCATGTTAGATATAGATGTTCTCATTTCATTTTTCAGTCTCTTACTCTTTTAAATTTTTTGGTCTTTCTTTTCCTGAGATATATTTGATATGATTAATTCATGTATATCTTTTAGTTCACTATTGTGTCCTACAGCACTGGAATAACAGCCAAAGTTTCCCTTTGAAAATTAGATTCTGCAAAAGATAGTGTTTCTTTAGTCACCCTGAGACTGCCAGATTTAGCAAATAAAAGCACAGGACAACAAGTTAATTTAGAATTTCACATTTTCCAGGAATACTTTTAGTTTAGTTTTTTTTTTTTAGTATGAGTATGTCATGTGCATTAGTTGGAATATATACTAAAACATTCATTGCTTATCTGAAATTCAAATTTAATTGGGCATCCTTTACATTATCTAGCAACCCTAAGGATGTTGGCAGACTTCTGTGCTTTGGCACAGTTGGCCTAAAGCAACTTCCCTTCAATCAACGGAATGGCTTTACTTCAGTAGGTGTGTTAAAAGAACATTCAAATGAACTGAAATTTCCTGAAAGATATTTGGAAAATAAGGATACCCATAAATATAAAGCACCAAGAAGGTTTAGAGCATTGGAAAGAGACAGAATGGATAGCTATACCCAGATCATTGGTGTGTATGGGTGTGTGAGTTCTTTGGGGACTGAGTTTGAGAAGATCTTAAGGATTAACATGCTGGACACATTTGGGAGCATATTCATTGCATTATACTAGTTGCACTTTAACAACACAAAACAACACGACATATAAACAAAAACCAGAAAGAATTAAGCCCGTTAGGATAAAGAACTTAACCTTTAAGAAAATAAACAGAGGAATGTATAAAGTTGGACAAAGAAACAGAGTTAATTTGAAAAAAGTGGGTATCAAAGAGGAAGAGTATGCTGAGGCATCGAGAATGCTCAGCAGCTTCACTGCAGGTGTGGAAGTGAAAGTTAGCTTCAGAAAGCTCTTCATCACTATAGATTGTACAACAAGAAACAACTACCACGTTAAAAATAGGTAGAAAGTCAAAGGCTATAGTAAAAGAAGATAACAAGCTCCCCTCTTAGCACTCCAACAAGTTATTAAAAACCACTACTAAACGGAGTTAAATACATGTAATTCCAGTTTTATAATGATGTGACACAAATTATTTTATTTCTAAAGTATTTAACAAATGCCAACTCTTCCAACGGTAAAGATTTAACTGTTTCAGTAGTCTACTCAAACAGCTTATTTTAGTTGTCCTAACATGACTAATTGTGTATACCACTGCCTACAGACCTAAAAGCATTAATAAAAATAGATTATATGTGAAGTCACCATGTAAATCTTTAAATTAAAAGCATATGTATATATTGATATATTACATATATATGTGTGTGTATATACATATATATATGAGTAAAGCTTTTATATTATGTTAATATTGTTGCAGTCCTTTTACCAGGATTATGTCATCATTGGAAAAGTATAGTAGACTTTTTTTTTCTTTTGCATTTTCCCTAAATATCTGAAATTATCATGTGTGTGAGTTTGTGTAGGTGTGTGTGGCATGTATGTAGGATGTTAATGAGCGGGTATGTTAACAATATAAAGAGAAAAATAATATGGAAAGTAGGTCTCAGCTACTTGCTGAGTCATTGTGAAAAATAGTAACAGAAAACTTTTAATTATTTATGCAATGAATTCCAAGCACCTTATTCTATAATAGCACATTTATTCTAAAATTTACATGACATTTAATTGAAAGGGGGTTCTCTATCAATTTCTTCAGTTTTGTTTGGAACTGAAAAGAGATGTCTAAATACAATATATTTTGTTTGGGGAGAAGGGTCTTTAGAATTAATGTGTCATGTCTTCAATATTTTGCCATTTCTCTTTAAAGAAAGGCTCAGAATTCATTGTGAAATTAGAATTTGCATATAGGTTGTAAAAATATCTACTTACATTGAGTGAAATCCATGATTGTGACATATTTGCAAATTATAAAGGAAACTTTTAAGACATTTTCTGTCAGTGTTTACTGAGTGCCTGTGCAATTCTTTTAATGTGGCCATAATTCATATATATATATCCTGGATAATTTGCTCTTCAGAAGAGTATATCATAGAAATATAGGCTGAATTTAATAAAGTACTTTGGAGACAGGATAACATAATTATTGAAAGCCCAGATTGTGTTGTCAAACTGTATGGATTCAAATCGTGCATTCATCACTAATTGCATGACAGTTGGGGATTTTCTTAATCTTCTTTTTCTTCCCTTTTATTTAAAATGTGAAGGAAATAGGAGTATTTATTTCCAAAGTTTGTGTCTAAAATCTCAGAAGGCCAACATGGTCTCATAGTTAAGAGTATAGAATCTGGAGCCAGATAATTGGATTCAAGTCTCAATTCTGCAATTTACTAGTCATTTAGCTCTGAAGGAAAAAAGTGATTAATTTCCTCTGCATCAGTTTTCACCTTTGTAAAATTAGAATAATAGTATTAACTAGCTCATACACTCATTATGTGAATTTATTCATGTGAAATGCTTAGAACAATAACCACATTAGATGAATCGTGTAAACTATTCCTTAACCTTATATAGATTGAAAGACTTAACAAAAGTAAAGAAAGCTCTTAAGCTACACTTAGGAAAAAATCAATGCTTAATTGTTATTACCTATTGTATTAGTTTCTACTAGCTGCTGTAAAAAATGACCACAAATTTGACCACCTTAAGACCTTAGGAAGCATTGCTATCAACAAAGTTAGTGGAGGTAATGGAATTCTACCTGAGCCATTTGAAATCCTAAAAGATGATGCTGTTAAAGTTTTCCAAATTTGCTCTTAAAAAGCCTTTGACTGTATGGATCACAACAAACTGTGGAAAATTCTTAAAGAGATGGAAATAAAGGCCATCTTAACTGTCTCCTGAGAAACCTGTATGTAGGACAGGAAGCAACAGTTAAAACTGGATATGGAACAATGGATTGGTTCAAAATAGGGAAACAGTAAAACAAAGCTGTATATTGTCACTCTCTTTATTTAATTTATATGCAGAGTACATCATTGGAAATGTTGGGCTGAATGAGTCACAAGCTGGAATCAAGATTATCAGGAGAAATATCAACAATCTCAGATATGCAGATGATAACACTCTAGTGACAGAAAACAGAGAGAAACTAAAGAGCCTCTTGATGAGGGTGAAAGAGGAGAGTGAAGGACCTGGCTCAACATTCTATAAATTAAGATCAAGAAATTCAGTCCTGTCACTTCATGGCAAATAGAAGGGGAAAAAGAGGAAGCAGTGAGAGATTTTATTTCCTTGGGCTTTATCTAACATCACTGTGGATGGTGACTTCTGCCTTTAAATTAGAAGATGCTTGCTTCTTGGAAAGAAAGTTATGACAAACCTAGACAGTATATTAAAAGGAAAGGCATCACTTTGCCATCAGAGGTCCATCTAGTCAAAGCTATGGTTTTTATAGTAGTCATGCACGGATTGAGATATGGACCTTGGAAAAGGCTGAGCACTGAAGAATTGATGTTTTTGAATTATGGCACTGGAAGAAATCTTTTGAGAGTCCCTTGGATAGCAAGGAGATCAAGCCAGTCAGTCCTAAAAGAAATCAAACGTGAATATTCATTGGAAAGACTGATGCTAAAGCTGAAGCTCCAATATTTTAACCACCTAATATGAAGAGCTGACTCATTGGAAAATGCCCTGATGCTGGGAAAGATTGAAGGCAGGAGGAGAAGAGGGCTGCAGAGGATGAAATAGTTGAATAGCATCATTGAGTCAATGGCCATAAACTTGAGCAAACTCTGGGAGATAGTGGACAACAGGGAAGCCTGGCATGCTGTAGTACATGGGATTGCGAAGAGTTGGACACAACTTAGCAACTGAACAACGACAATAGTTCCTATTAGCTGCTGTTAAAAAAAAGACCACAAATTTGTGGCTTATAATAATAGAAATGTATTATTTCATAGTTCTAGAGTCCTGAAGTTTGAAAATAAGGTCAGGGCCTTATTTTCCACTGGAGACTTAAGGGATAATCTCCTTGCCTCCTTCAACTTGTGGTGGCTGGTAGCAGCAACTTGCCACCACGGCACATCTCCCTTTGCTGGTCTCCATATTGTTTCTCCTCCAGATGTTTGGTGTTTATCTCCTGCTGCCTCTTTCTTGTAAGGATATTTGTGATGATATTTAGAGTTCACTGAAATAATCCAGGATGATATACTCATTTCAAGGTCCTTATCTTAAGCACATATGCACAGACCATTTTTTCAAATAAAATGATATTTTCATATTCTAGGGATTATAACATGAATACAACTTTGGGAGCTGATATCAGCCTATGATATTTAAGGGACTTATTTGCCCTTAGTTAATATCTGAGGTTATTGATATTTCTCCCAGCAATCTTGATTCCCGCTTGTGCTTCATCCAGTCCAGCATTTCTCATGATGTACTCTCCATATAAGTTAAATAAGCAGGGTGACAATATACAGCATTGACGTACTCCTTTCCTGATTTGGTCAGTCTGTTGTCCCATGTCCAGTTCTAACTGTTGCTTGCTGACCTGCATACAGGTTTCTCAGGAGGCAGGTCAGGTAGTCTGGTATTCCCATCTCTTTAAGAATTTTCTGCAGTTTGTTGTGATTCACACAGTCAAAGGCTTTCGCATAGTCAATGAAGCAGAAATAGATGTTTTTCTGGAACTCTCTTGCTTTTTCCATGATCCAACAGATGTTGGCAATTTGATCTCTGGTTCATCTGCCTTTTATTTATCTAGTTTGAACATCTGGAAGTTCACGGTTCACGTACTGTTGAAGCCTGGCTTGGAGAATTTTGAGCATTACTTTACTAGCATGTGAGATGAGTGCAATTGTGCGGTTGTTTGAGCATTCTTTGGGATTGCCTATTTTTGGGATTGGAATGAAAACTGACTCTTTCCAGTTCCATGGCCAGTGCTGAGTTTTCCAAATGTGCTGGCATATTGAGTGCAACACTTTTACAGCATCATCTTTTAGGATTTGAAATAGCTCAACTGGAATTCCATCATCTCCAATAGCTTTATTCGTGGTGATGCTTCCTAAGGCTCCCTTGACTTCACATTCCAGGATGTCTGGCTCTAGGTGAGTGATCACACTATTGTGGTTATTTGGGTCCTGAAGATCTCTTTTTGTATAGTTCTGTGTATACCTCTTTTTTATATCTTTTTAATATTAAAAAGATATTAAATCCTTTTTTAAAACCTCTTTTTAATATCTTCTGTTTCTGTTAGGTCCATACCATTTCTGTCCTGTATTGTTCCCATCTTTGCATGAAATGTTTCCTTGGTATCTCTAATTTTCTTGAAGAGATCTCTAGTCTTTCCCATTCTCTTGCTTCCCTCTATTTCTTTGCATTGATCACTGAGGAAAGCTTTTGTATCTTTCCTTGCTATTCTTTGGAACTCTGCATTCAAGTGGATATATCTTTCATTTTCTCCTTTGCCTTTAGCTTCTCTTCTTTCCTCAGCTAAATGTAATGCCTCCTCAGACATCCATTTTGCCTTTGGGCACTTCTTTTTCTCAGGGACGGTCTTGATCCCTGCCTCCTGTACAATGTTACAAACCTCAGTCCATACTTCTTCAGGCATGCTGTCTATCAGACTTAATCCCTTGAATCTATTTCTCACTTCCACTGTATAATCATAAGGGATTTGATATAGGTCATGCCTGAATGGTCTAGTGGTTTTCCCTACTTTCTTCAATTTAAGTCTGAATTTGGCAATAAGGAGTTCATGATCTGAGCCACAGTCAGCTCCCAGTGTTGGTTTTTCTGACTGTGCAAAACTTCTCCATCTTTGGCTGCAGAGAATATAATCAATCGATTTTGGTATTGACCGTCTGGTGCTGTCCTTGTGTAGAGTCCTCTTGTGTTTTTGGAAAAGGGTGTTTGCTATGACCAGTCAGTGTTTTCTCTTGTCAAAACTCTGTTATCCTTTTCCCTGCTTCATTTTGTACTCCAAGGCCAAATTTGCCTGTTACTCCAGGGATCTCTTGACTTCCTACTTTTGCATTCCAGTCCCCTATAATGAAAAGGACATCTTTTTTGGGTGTTAGTTCTAGAAAACGTTGTATGTCTTCATACAACCATTATATTGGGTTGACCAAAAAGTTTGTTCTGGTTTTCCCATAAGATTTTACAGTATAACCCAAACAAATGTTTTTGCTAACCTAATATATATGTTTCTCCATTGTTTTCAAACATAGCTATTCTAGTAATGGAAAATGTACAGTATGCTAAAGCATTGATAATTTTTTCAGTCCTTGACATTGTATAAATTAGAATAGTGCATGTTAAATAGTAGTGAAAATGAGTTGTTTTCTTACCACTGGTTCTTAATATGCCAGTCTTACTCAACTATAACATGTGCTTTATATTTAATTTTTCCAGTCATTTACCTTCCACTGAATTATAAAGTAATTCATGAGACTTAATGCAGTTTTAAATGTAAAAGGTACAGTGAATGCTAAATTATATAGAAATTTATATATATATATAAATATAAATTATATAGAAATTAATTTGTAGGTTGACTTGAACTTTGATTTAAATCTTTCCTAAGGAGCAATCATAACCCTGGAGCCCATGAATCTCTGAAGTCGTATGACTGATTTTATTCATAAGTACATGTTTTCTGAAAAGAAACTTTAAAATATCCTTCAGTCTTTCAAGATTGTCAGTGGTCCAAATATTTTTAAAATGATAGCTCTTAAGGCCATTGAATGAGGGAACACAAAATTTATGGTGACATCATCTGAACATAATTATTTCATTCATTCAACAAATTCTGTTCCTTGTTAGGTAAAATTCCATGCAAGCTGCGTGGATTATAGGAAACCAATAATGTCAATAATAACCTTCTTTCCTTTCTTTTGAGTTGAACAATTGAGAGAGAGGGCTAAGAGTCAAGCAGATGCATCTGAACATATCATTCATATTTATTGTTAAAGCTATTTGGAGAATGTGACCTTACTCCATACCCAAGTAAGTTTGCTGATACACTCCCCCCGCTCCCAAATATAACTGTTAACCCCAAAACTGTGAATCTCTCCTATGGCCACATTGTCAAGCTTACATTAACCTTAAGCACAGAGGACCACTGCCAAGGGCTAACATCTTCAGCTACTTCTCCATTTCTCACCAACTGGTTAACTCACTCCTCCAGAGTGTAGATGATATCAGAAGATCTTCAAGGATGTCTTTACATATAGCAACCTGAGGAGAGGAGTTTAAGTGCTCTTTTACAATTCTCCACCTTTTTCTCTTATTATGTTTCACCTGAAATCTATGAGAAGGTTATCAGTGTATGGGGACATTTCTGCTTTTACTTTCTAAAGTATCTTCTTGTAGTTTCCTGATTGTATTTATAGGGCCACCAGTGGATCATATGCTTTTTCTCCAACAATACTACAAAGTGGGCCATAAAGGTTAATTACTAACAGCCATTCTGTATCTAAGACAGATATTTAACTTGCTATTTTGCACTATAAAGAAAGCTTTTTATAATAATTTTATCCCATGAAACCTATCAGAAGTGTTTCAACAAAGGTAAATAACATTGTAAGTGATTAGCAATAATAAAACGGTGATGCAGAAGCCATAAATGTGAATATGTTTTTCATATATTAAAATTCTTACTAGATATCAAAGTTTAAATGTTAAATTTGTTTTCATGTTCGAGTTTCTGAGAATTAAAACCCTAGAAATTACAATTAAAATCAATTTTTACTGCATTAATAAATAAAAATCCAAATAAAGGAAAACCGAAAATTCACATATCCTGATGTTTTGTTCTGATCATCGTAAGGCAAATCTTTTTTCCAATGCTTTGAGGAATATGGCGTTTTTTTGACTGGTAGAATATGCTATTTCATTCTAGAGTGAAGACAGTGTCCTCAGAATCTCAATAAGATAACTTGTTTTTTCTGTGTATCATATTTAGAGTCCCAATAAAGAAAAGGCACACAAAAGATTTTACAGTGCTTACCTTCTTAACCCAACACACATACACTTTCACATGCATGCATGCACTAACAAAGACTAGAAAATGTAGAAATGCCTGCCCTCCTAGAGCACAACGTCTTATGGAAAAACCAGACCAAACTCTTTGGCCAACCCAATGTATAAAGAAATGTATCTTTTAAAGAAGCTTTCTTCCCTTCTCCCAGTCTTATTATTGCTTATTTATTTATCAGAGGAATCATCCTTGGGACATTTCAGAACTGAGGCTTATGATAGCATTTCTTAGATTTCTAGTGAGATACGCTTAGTGCTTCATTTTCACTTGCTGTTACTCCTTTCAAGGTTCTTAATTAGTGTTAGTTCAATCTCTAGCTTAAATAGATCCTTTTCACTTCTATTTCGTCTCTACCACTGTTTGCTGCATTAAGTTAACATATTTCTTCTCTCTTTCATTCACCCTCTGGCTCATAAATAAGTGTATTCATTCAATCATTTCCAATATCTTATCGTTGTTTTTTTTTTTTTTTTTTTCTGTTAGGTTTCTCTGTGGCCTCAGTCACACATTTAGATTTAAAAACAAAATATCTAGTTCTTTCCTAATATCCTTTGTAAGACCAGTTACAACATAGCTTTTAATTTTTTAATGTCTATTTTTTAATTGGGGTATAGCTGATTTGCAATGTTGTGTTAGTTTCTGCTGTAAAGCAAAGTAAATCAGTTATACATAGACGTATATCCACTCTTGTTAAGATTATTTTCCTATATAGGTCATTACAGAATATTGAGTAGGGTTCTTTGTGCTGTACAATAGGCAAACAACAGCTGTCTGTCTGTTGTTTTTAGCCGTTAAGTCATATCCAACTCTTTGTGACCCCCATAGGCTGACTGTAGCCTTCCAGACTCCTCTGTCCATGGGATTTCCAAGGCAAGAATACTGGAAAGGGTCGCCATTTCTTTCTCCAGGGAATCTTTGAGACCCAGGCATCAAACCTGAGCCTCCTGCATTGGCAGATGGATTCTTTACCACTGGGCCACCAGGGATGCCCATTGGTTATCTGCTTTATTTATTTATTATAGTAGTGTGCACTGGTCAAGTCCGATCCCCCAATTTATCCCTCCCCTGTTTTCCCGTCAGTAACCCTGTTAGTTTTCTACATTTGTGAATCTATTTCTGTTTTATAATTAAGTTAGCTTGTATTATTTTGTTTTAGATTCCACATATGATATTTGTCTTTATCTATCTGACATTTCTCACTTAGTGTGATAATCTATAGGTGCATTCATGTTTCTGCAAATGGCATTATTTCAAAGATATGATTTTTTTAAAAATTCATATTTACTTATCCTACCCCTGAAAATCTCACTCTGCTTTTTCTTGTCATTTTAGTCTATTATCTAATATCCAGTCATTTTTTCTAAAGAAATCACCCTGTTCTTTTGGGCTAGTCAAGAATGCCACAGCTTCTATTCTGAGAGATATTTTAAATGACTATATTATTGCTGTTTTTTGTTTTCGTTGTTGTGCAGGTTTTGCTGACATTTGCTTAATGATTTTTCAGGATTAATTCTTTTTTAAAAGAACAGTTTTCAGTTTATAATAAAACTGAGTGAGAGTTACAGATATTTGCTATAAACCCCCTGCCCTGCCTTCCCCATTATCAGCATCATTCATCAAAGTGGTTTATGTTTTAACCACTGATGAACTTATATTTACAAGTCATAATCATCCAACATCCAAACTGTATCTAAGGTTTCACTCTTGGTATTGTACACTGACTCGGTATTATGCATTGGGTTTAGACAAAATGTGTGTGTGTATGTGTGTGTGTGTGTGTGTGTGTGTGTGTATGTGTATCAGTCACCCAGTCCTCTCTAATTCTTTGTGACCCCATAAACTGTAGCCTGCTAAGCTCTTCTGTCCATGGTTTTTCCCAGGCAAGAACACTGTGTGTGTTGCCATTTCTTTCTCCAGGGGATCATCCCAATCCAGGGATTGAACCTGCTTCTCCTGCATTGCAGGCACATTCTGTACCACCTGAGTCACCAGAGAAGCCCAGACAAAACAGGTGATGCAATGGTAAAAAGTCTGCCTGCAATGCAGGAGACGTGGGCTCAATCCCTGGGTCAGGAAGATACCCTGGAGAAGGAATGACAACCACTGAGTCGAACACCACTGAGCATAGCAGCACACACAATGTATTTGTAGGACAAAACATAATTGTACATATTCATCACTGTAAAAATCTTTAGTGCTCTGCCTCTCCATCTATCCTCACCTTCACACCTTTGGCACCCACTGACCTTTTAGTACATTGTGTCTATAGTTTTGCCTTTCAGGAATAATTATTTAAATTCTGTTTTGCTTATTTATTTATTTATTTTTTTGGTCATATATGGCCACTGATGTTTCTGCTCAGTTAACTTAGAGGGCTACTAATGATTAGTTTTAAATGTCTTGAACCATGAATCTTTTGCCTATTGCCAGAGGGCCTGTGTCTGTATTTGGGTAGGACTTTAATACTCATGCAGTTTATAATTCTGCCTTAAATTTCACTTTCTGCTCACATAGGACCTCAGGGTCAACCAGAAATTAGAGTTTATGCTATTTTCCATCAGCAGGGTTCTGGACACATTGTTACCCTTGCAGAGTGTTTAGGTCTCCTGTAATATTTCCGAGTTTTTCAAATCCCCTTCTGAATATCTCCTTCCCTAGGTATTCCTTTTAATTTTTTGATCCATCTCTTCTCTACCACAACATATATCACAGCTTTATGGAGCTGTGTTTTAATATGTATTTCAATCACTATATTCAACAAAGACCCTGGGGATAAGGCTTACTCCCTTGATGTAAACTCCTTGTTGTTGTTCAGTTGCTAAATCGTGTTCAATTCTTTGCCACCTCATGGACAGCAGGACTCCAGGCCTCTCTGTCCTCCTCTATCTCTGAGAGTCTACTCAAATTTATGTCCTTGAGTTGATGATACTATCTAACCTTCTCATCCTCTGCCCCCCCATACTTCTTTACCTTCAAACTTTCTCAGAATTAGGGACTTTTCCAATGAGTCAGCTTTTTCCACTGGACCTTCAGAATCAGTGATGGTGGTGGTGGTTTAGTCGCTAAGTTGTGTCCGACTCTTGTGACCCCATGGACTGTAACCCACCAGGCACCTCTGTCCATGGGATTTTCCAGGCAAGAATACTGGAGTGGATTGCCATTTCCTTCTCCAGGGAATTTTCCCAATCCAGGAATCGAACCTGGGTCTCCTGCATTGTAGGCAGATTCTTTACCCACTGAGCTATGAGGGAAGCCTTCTGAATCAGTACTTTCAAAGAATATTCAGCTTTTATTTCTTTTAGAATTGACTGATTTTATCTCCTTGCAGACCAAGGGACTCTCAAGAGTCTTCTGCATGCATGCTAAGCTGCTTCAGTCTTAGCTGACTCTTTATAACCCTATGGACCATAGACCACCAGGCTCCTTTGTCCATGGCATTCTCTAGGCAGTGATACTGGAGTAGATTAGCATACCTACTCCAGGGGATCTTCCAGACCCAGGGATTGAACCCACATCTCTTAAGTCTCCTGCATTGTCAGGTGGGTTATTTATAATTAATGCCACTGGGAAGCTCCAAGAGTCTTCTCCAGCACCACAATTTGAAAGCATCAGTTCTTCGGGGCCCACCCTTCTTTATGGTCCAACTCTCACATCTGTATATGACAGCTGAAAAAAACCACAGGTTTGACTATACAGAACTTTGTAGGCAAAGTGGTGTCTCTGATTTTTAATACTTTGTCTAGATTTGTGATAGCTTTCCTTCCAAGGAACAAGCATCTTTTAATTTTGTGGCTGCAGTCACTGTCCAAGTGATTTTGGAGCCCAGGAAAATAAAATGTCACTGCTTCCACTTTTCCCCCTTCTATTTGCCATGGGACCAGAGTCCATGATCTTAGTTTTTTGAGTGTAGAGTTTTAAGCTAGCATTTTCATGCTCCTCTTTCACCGTTATCAAGAGGCTTTTAGGGCAGTGTCATCTGCATATCTGAGGTTATTGATATTTCTCCCAGCAATCTTGATTCCAGCTTGTGATTCATCCAGCATGGCATTTCGCATGATGTACTCTGCATATAAGTTAAATAAGCAGGGTGACAATATACAGCCTTGACATACCCCTTTCCCAATTATGAATCAGTCAGCTGTTCCATGTAAAGTTCTGTTGCTTCTTGACTGGCATACAGGTTTCTCAGGAGAGAGGTAAGGTAGTCTGGTATTCTCATCACTTTAAGAATTTTTCACAGTTTGTTGTGATCCACACAGTCAAAGTCTTTAGGGTAGTCAATGAAGTAGATGTTTTTCTAGAATTCTCTTGCTTTTTATATGATCCAACAAATGTTGGCAATTTGATCTCTGGTTCCTCTGCCTTTTCTAAACCCAGCTTGTAAATCTGGAAGTTGGGTCACACACTGCTGAAGCCTAAGCAAAGCCTTACGAGCACATGAAATGAACACAATTGTATGATAGTTTGAACATTCTTTGGCAATGCCCTTCTTTGGGATTGGAAAGAAAACTGACCATTTCCAGTCCTGAGACTACTGCTGAGTTTTCCAAATTTGTTGGCATATTGAGTGCCATACTTTCACAGCATTATCTTTTAGGACTTGAAATAGCTCAACTGGAATTCCATCATCTTCACTAGCTTTGTTCTTAGTGATGCTTCCTAAGGCCCACTTGACTTCACACTCCAGGATGTCTGGCTCTAGGTGAGTGACCACACCATTGTGGATATCCAGGTCATTGAGACCTTTTTTGTATAGTTCTGTTGTGTATTCTTGCCACCTCTTCTTAATCTCTTCTGCTTCTGTGTCCTTACCATTTCTGTCGTTTATCATGCCCATCCTTGCATGAAATGTTCCCTTGATAGCTCCAGTTTTCTTGAAGAGATCTCTCGTCTTTCCCATTCAATTGTTTCATTCTATTACTTTGCATTGTTCATTTTAAAAGGCCTTCTTATTTCTCCTTGCTGTTCTCTAGAACTCTGCATTCAGTTGGGTGTATCTTTCTCTTTCTACCTTGCCTTTCACTTCTCTTCTTTCCTCAGCTCTTTGTAAAGCATCCTCAGATAACCACTTTGCCTGCTTGTATTTCTTTTTCTTTGGGATGGTTTGGTCCTGCCTCCTGTAGTGTTACAAACCTCCATCCATAGTCCTTCAGGTACTCTGTCTACTAGGTCAAATTGCTTGAATTGATTCATCACCTCCACTACATAATCATAAGGGGTTTGATTTAGGTCATATGAATGGCCTAGTGGTTTTCCCTACTTTCTTCAGTTTAGGCCTGCTGATGTTGCTGCTGCTAAGTCTCATCAGTCATGTCCGACTCTGTGCAACCCCACAGATAGCAGCCCACCAGGCTCCTCTGTCCCTGGGATTCTTCAGGCCTGGGTTTTGCAATATTGATCTCATAATCTGAGCCACAGTCAGCTCCAGGTCTTGTTTTTGCTGACTATATACATTCTCCATCTTTGACTGCAGATAATATAATCTGTCTGATTTCAATATTTAATATTCAGTGATGTGCATTCAGTAGAGGTCTCTTGTATTGTTTGTAGGAGGTGTTTGCTATGACCAGTGTGTTCTCCTATCAAAATTGTTAGCCTTTGCACTGCTTCTTTTTGCACTCCAAGGCCAAGCTTGCCTGTTACTCCAGGTATCTCTTGACTTCCTAGTTTTGCATTCCAATCCCCTATAATGAAAAGGATATCAGTTTTGGTATTAGTTTTAGAAGGTCTTGTAGGTCTTTGTAGAACCATTCAACTTCAGCTTCTTTGGCATTAGTGGTTGGGGCATAGACATGGATTATTGTGATGTCGAATGGTTTGCCTTGGAAATGGACTGAGATAATTATGTTGTTTTGAGATTGCACCCAAGTACTGCATTCCAGACTCTTGTTGACTATGAGGACTACTCCATTTCTTCTAAGGGATTCTTGCCCACAGTAGTAGATATAATGGTCATCTAAATTAAATTAAATGTAAGCTTCTAGACAGGTCAAATCATGACATCTTTCTGCAACTGAGACTTTTCTGTAGATCTGCCAGATAAGTCAAATAGTGGATTACTCCAGGTACTGAACTTATTGAGGGACTCCAAATCTGGTCTATCCACCCCACCCCTGTATCTACAGGGCAGCCTATTTTCTCAGTTACAATGATTGTGAGTCTACTAGTTTTCAAGGCTCTTGCAGAGCTAAAGAGAAGGAGATGGGATTAGGCAGAGCCATATTGATACAAATCCTCCTGTCCTTACTAAAGTTTAGCAGATTTTCTCAAAGAAACATGCTGCTGTTTGTTTCAACACTTTTATTAATTTCCACAGTTCTGAAAGTTTTGACTTTGACAGTTTGTTGCCAGTGCCTTCCTTGTTTTTATGAAGAACATTTTTATAGTCCCTCTGCCATTCTTGGAAAGTCCCACCCCTCCCTTTCATTATTTCTTTCCAGTGGAGTTCAATATATTCTTTATAACAAAAATTACATCCTTCCCTAAGTGGGCCGGTTAGTTGTACCTTCCTATGTGTAGTTGAATACTATCCGACTAAAGTCTTATATTAAATTTATCAGGAATCTTAAAGAAAGGAAATAATTACTATGGCCATATATTAATGTGTGTTTTATAGACAGTGTATCAACCAATCTTCATTGATATTGTTTTCATAAGGCATTCCCACCCCCCATTTACAGATTCATAGGGGACAGAATTTTGATTCTATCCATTAATATGCATTTTAAGCAAGTTATATAAGCTTCCTGAGCCTGAAGTAGCTGGAAAATGTAATGAAAACATAAATACTGACCACCTCGAGTTCTGAAGGGGATTCCATGAGCTGTTGAATGTATGCAACTTAGCTTAGTGATTCCCAAATGACAAACGCTTACCAAAAATAAAAGCCAATATGTTTCTATGTATATGTGATATATGACGTGAATTTGTATTTTAGCTCTGTGTGAGTATGGGTATAATATTTAGCTCCCTTTTATTGACTGTGGAAATTTGTGATGGGATGAGCCAAGAGTAGATTTCTGCTCACATTAAATGCCTTTGATGTAGACTGTATAAATCTTTCTAACTTACCTATTCACTGATACAGCACAGATTCTCATGCATCTCACAGATAACCACTGTTGACAATCCAGGGTACTTTTATAATCAGAACACATATGACACAAATTCATGTCATTATTTCTTTGATTTTGGACTTGGTCCATTGTGCTCCTTTCCTCTTTCCCTGACTTCTATTTATTTGTCAAAGACCAGATTAAGAATCACCTACATAATATCTTGCTTGGTATTCCTCTGCCAAAATGAATTGTTTTAAAAACTTTTGTACCCCCACAAGAACCATTTATATATTAATTAAATTATATATTCTTATAATAATGAAATAGTTCATATATCTGTTTTAATGGGAATAAATGATCTTTATGGTAATAAAAGGATCCTATTGATTTTCTATCACTATCAGTCCCAAATCCTTAATTTCACAATGATTCACATTAAGTATATGCTCAATAGTTATCTGTCTGTTAAAATACTGATGAAGTCAGATTGCAAAGAACTTGCAATTGTCTGTTAAAATACAGATTGAATCCAGGTTGCAAGAAGTTGAAACATATAATTTTTATACTCAGTATCCTTTAGGGAAAATTACTTATTTTGGTTTTTTTTGATATCTTGTATGTGGGGAATGATAGAATACTGGAGGGGAAAATCATATAGCACAAAACTGCTGTAAGCATTTTTAATACCTAACTTATTGCCCTGCAAGGAGTTATGCATGTGCATATTTGTGAGGAGATATGTTTGTAAATCTTTGTGCTGACAGTAAAATAGAGAGCTTTAAATACATTTTGGTGCATACCTGGCATTTTCTGTCTGAACTCAATAAGAATGTAAATGAAATTGCACTGCCTGTGTGTGAATATGCTATATACATAGACTTGGAATACTTATATTGAGACTGTCAAAAGAAACAAAGAAAGAAACCTAGTAAGTACATTTATTTTTGATTCTTAGACCTGTGGAAATATTTGACAGTGCAAAATGTCATCTTTAATGTGGTTTACACCGACTCTTTAGTATCCAAAGATGAATGTTAAGTCATGGGCGAATGGAAGTGGCATTGAAAAGAAGGATAATATCTTTACTCAGACATACTTATATTCCAGTTACGACTGTAAACGGAACTCTGCTGATAAGATTGAAACAAAAATAAAACAGTGTGAACATAATGCAACTTTTGTCTTCTCATTTCTATGGAATGCCAACTTCCTACTGTTACTTTTATGTACAGTTTTCACATATTTACAAAAGAGAACATAGGAACAGAAATGGTATCAAAGTGGAAGAGAAACAAAAGAGCATTTTTTACACATCCAGTCTCATTGAATCATGGACAACTTTTTGACCTCAAGAGTGGATTACATTTTTATGCTTTGCCAGATATTCCAGTATGAGCTCTGTAAATTTTAGTTGTATCTAACTTCTCAAAATCCACATAGAATCCAAATCTAGTTTAAGCAAATATTTCATTTAAATATTTGAATCATATTTCTTTTCAAAGTGATGTGTGGCATAATGTTATAACTTGAATGGCTGTTTGATATCTTGAGAGAAATGTCAGCCTTAAACTCCTAAAGATTTATAAGCAAAAATAAAGAGAAGGGCCTCTATGCCATTTTCTTGTCATCTGAGCTGGAACCTCACACCATCACTCTCACTCATTTGGAATAAATCATGCCTTTTCAAGTTTAATAGAAAAAAAATAGAGTAGATTAAAGCCTCATTTTAACTAACCTCTTAAATTTATCCACTTTTAAACATTTGATTTAAATTATGTCCAACATAAATGTTCTTCTGACTTTCCTTCACTTTACCAAATTATTGGCCTCAAAATCTTAGAAGAAACTTAAAAAAAAATGTTTTTTTCATTTAGAGCATCAACTGATGATTCATATTATAAAAATATCAGTACAGTGACTATGTCTTTATAATAGTCTACAGGGTATATAAAAGTTATAATTTTGTTTTATTGTTTAATTTTACTACATTGTAAGGCCTTGAAAGATTAATGTAAGCAGTTGGTAATATTGTTGTGGTAATTAAATAATTACCATGTGGCAATTCAGTTCAGTTCAGTCACTCGGTCGTGTTCGACTCTTTGCGACCCCATGAATCGCAGCACACCAGGCCTCCCTGTCCATCACGAATTCCTGGAGTTTACCCAAACTCATGGCCATTGAGTCGGTGATGCCATCCAGCCATCTCATCCTCTGTCGTCCCCTTCTTCTCCTGCCCCCAATCCCTCCCAGCATCAGGGTCTTTTCCAATGAGTCAACTCTTCGCATCAGGTGGCCAAAGCATTGGAGTTCAGCTTCAACATCAGTCCCGCCAATGAACATTTTCACTGGACTGATCTCCTTTAGGATGGACTGGTTGAATCTCCTTGCAGTCCAAGGAACTCTCAAGAGTCTTCTCCAACACCATAGTTCAAAAGCATCAATTTTTCCATGCTCAGTCCAACTCTCACATCCATACATGGCCACTGGAAAAACCATAGCCTTGACTAGACGAACCTTTGTTGGCAAAGTAATGCTATTAAATAATCAAGAAATGTGGTAATTAAATAATTGACTATATATTTAATTATATGGTAAAGTATTTCAAGGAAAAGGACTTAGTATTTTGAAAGACTTAGAGTGGGGAGTCAAGTGAGGTAGGAGAGATCATGTTCTTGAAAAATCTCTTTTCCTTTCATCTTTTTATCTGGATTCCTAGTAGTCACTAGCCATTTTCTTACACTGTTAATACTCAGTGTTCTCTCCATTTTTTTTCCCCTTAAAAAGAGTCCAAACATTTCATAGTCATCCAGCAGTACTGTATTAGGAGGTATAGTGATAAAAAATGAAACTTACACCAGTGAAAATGAGGCTTTCTCTTTCAGAAAATTAAAACAAAACAAAAAAAGCTTCTTTTCCATAATGGGAGAAAGGAAGCTTTAAAGACTACAATATGCTTAAGGACCTGATCATCATATTGTCATACTCTTTAATATTCAGAGTTGAGTCAAGTACATGTAGATATATGTGTGTGTATATCTTATTTTGGACAGTACAACTGTTTACTCTTGGTTTGTAAAAGATTGCTGTTTTAAATTCAACTATACGGCAGTCTGAACAGATTATATGTGGTTTGAGAGCATGATGTGGAGAAACTGGATTCAGTATTATTTCCCAAGTGGAAGTCAAATCTTTATCTATTCATTTGCTGTTGAATAAATTTATAACAGTGAGTCCAAGTGCACAAGGAATAAATATGTTTACATTTTTACATATCCATAGGAGATTTCTGTTCATAGAAATTTAAGAATTTCTGATATAATGGAAGGGGGAAAGAAGTTAGTAAGATTTGTGACTACCCCATCACAATATCTTTACACTTCTTAACATCAACTTGGCCAACGTTTGATAAATATTAGTACTTCTCATCCATGGAAACAGAGAATACATAATTAAATATCTGTTATGTTTTATACTTTTATTTATATCTAAATTAAAAAAACCCTCAGATTTCAACTATGTTTCATAAAGAGTTTGAAAGTTATCACTCATGTCCCTGTTATACAAGAAAAAAAAATTGAATAAACTGAAAATGAATGATTTTCCTTGGATCTATCAAAGAACTAAAGTCAGAGAGTCAACCACTACTGTGACATCTGGAGATACAGGTGAATAGAGAGAGTCACAGCTAAGATACACTTCCATAAAGCAGAGCTCCTGGAGTCATAAATTCACAGCCACCCTAAACAGTAATTTTAACAGGAGACGAGTGTGGACTACCATGAGAGTGAGGAACAGCTGGGCACTGCAGAGTTAAGAGAGCATCCTCTCATGGGGTTTATATCCAAGAGCATCACCAGGTGAAGAGACAGCAGAGATTCCTCCCATGGCTCTAACAGGGTACACAAGGATTAATCATGGACAAGTATTCCCAAAACAGTCTCTGTTACACTTTTCTTTTTCACTTAAGGAGTGGGGGAAAGCTTTAGAAGCGTCATGAATGTCACAGCCCAGGGAGAAAGGCTCACTGAAAAACTGAGACTTAACCATATGATTAAGATCTGATGAGATTTAATCATAAGACTGCAGACAGTTTCTCCTTCCCCACGCCTTACTGCCACAGCAGTAATACAGCTCCAGTAGACTAACAGTGCATTGAAAGTGGGAGAGTGTCAAGACACAGACGCTACCTGAAGAAGAGTTTTTAGGGAAGAACAAAGGAAACAGAAGAGAAAAAAAAAACAGTGACATTAGAGAAGTCTGAAGCCTGCGGCATTCATAGTTATAGCAAACATTAAACACAACCCAACTGCTAGCCAAGTTAACCGGAAACCTTGTTAAAGACCAGTTTACCAATGTTCCTGTTATCAGATACTTGGAGTTTGGCTTCAGTTAAAAGGTCATGGCATCTGGTCCCATCACTTCATGGCAAGTAGATGGGGAAACAGTGGAAACAGTGTCAGACTTTATTTTTTGGGGGGCTCCAAAATCACGGCAGATGGTGATTGCAGCCATGAAATTAAAAGACACTTACTCCTTGGAAGGAAAGTTATGACCAATCTAGATAGCATATTAAAAAGCAGAGACGTTACTTTGCCAACAAAGGTCCATCTGGTCAAGGCTATGGTTTTTCCAGTAGTGGTGTATGGATGTGAGAGTTGGACTATAAAGAAAGCTGAGTGCCAAAGAATTGATGCTTTTGACCTGTGGTGTTGGAGAAGACTCTTAAGAGTCCCTTGGACTGCAAGGAGATCCAACCAGTCAATCCTAAAGGAGATCAGTCCTGAATATTCATTGGAAGGACTGATGCTGAAGCTGAAACTCCGGTACTTTGGTCACCTCATGCGGAGTTGACTCATTGGAAAAGAGCCTGATGCTGGGAGGGATTGGGGGCAGGAGGAGAAGGGGACGACAGAGGATGAGATGGCTAGATGGCATCATTGACTCTATGGACGTGAGTTTGAATAAACTCTGGGAGTTGGTGATGGACAGGGAGGCCTGGCATGCTGCGATTCATGGGGTTGCAAGAGTGAGACACAACTAACTGAACTGAACTGAACTGAAAAGTTACAAAGTGTGCTAAGATACAAGATACAAGTCTGTCTGAAGAGACAAAGCAAACATAGGACCAGACTCATATTTGACACTGATGATGCAATTATCAGACAGAAAATTTAAAGTAACTTTAAATAATACGTAAGGGCTCTAGTGAGTGAAGAGAACAACATGCAAGAATAGGTAAGTAATGTAAGCAAAAATTAACAATCAAAAGCTTATGATAAAAATGGAATACACAGTCATATAAATGAAGAATGCTATCAATGGGCTCATCAATAGTGACAGGGTCAATTCCTAGGCAGGTTGATTAGAATTCTGGGGTCCCAGAGGAGGAGAGAGGGGTCTGGACTTCTCAAAGAAGAGGAAAGGACAAACTTTTTTTTTTTCCTCTACATTCCTTAGTCTTGTCATATAAAACGGTCTTTTTTTCTTTAAGCCTGGAACTGATGATTACACAACTCCGTTTAAACTCTGTACTAGGGATTAAATAACAACAATGTATCCTGCTTGAGGACAGTTTCTCCTTCCTGAAAACCTGACTAATCCTGATATTTTAGAATATATATTATGGGAGTGGGTCTGGTAGGATCTTTCTATTGTTAAATTGTAATCCTGTTTTCCTAAAATGTAAATTGTGGGAGTGGGTCTGGTAAAATTTTCACAAATTTGAGACATTATTTTGATTTATTGTAAGAATTAATTTAAAAAGTATATAACTCCCTGGCTTAGACTAGTGAGGGGGGCACTCTCCATCCCCCTTCTGATGTCTATGTTAGAAGCTTCTTTCTCTGTCCCTTTTCTTACTTTAATAAAACTCTGCTACACAAAAGCTGTTGAGTGATCAAGCCTGGCCCCTGGTCCCGAAGTAAAATCTATTTAGAAGATCACAAATCCGACACCGTTCACCGAAGCTATCAATAGGTTAGACGTAGCCTGGAGGAAAAAAAAAAAAAACAAAACTCAGTGAAGTTGAAAATAGACCAATGAAATGTTTCCAAACTAAACTACAAAAATAAAAATATATGATAAGAAAATACCAGAAAATCCAAAAGAGTTATGTGTGTATGCTCAGTCACGTCCAATTCTTTGCAACCTATGGACTGTATCCTTCCAGGATCCTCTGTTCATAGGATTCTCAAGGCAGGAATATTGGAGTGGGTAGTCATTCCCTTCAACAGGGGATCTTCCTGACCCAGGAATTGAACCCATATCTCCTGCGTCTCCTGCGTTGCAGGCATTTTCTTCACCCACTGAGCCACCTGGGAAGCCCCACCCAAAAGAGCTATTATTCTATTTTAAATGATATGACATGGGCATGATTGAAATATCAGGAGAAAAAGACAGGATGGACTAGAAGAAATGCTTGAAGTAACAATGGCCAAGAACTTTTCCATATTAAGGTCAGACACCAACCAGAGATTTAGAAAAGAAAAAATGAGAGTACACTTTTGAGGATAAATAATAATAATAAAAACTACATCTGAGAATACTATATTCAAACTGCATTAAAACAATCACAAAAAGAAAATCTTGAAAGAGCCTAGATAAAAAGCACCAAAGGAAACACTTTGAACATAGAGGGACAAGGGTATGAATTGCAGGAAACATTTCATCATAAACCATGCACATAAGAAGAAAGTGAAGTGGCATATTTAACATGCTGAGAGAAAAGTGCAACAAAAACAAAACAGACTATAATTCCATATCCAGCAAAAGAGTCACTCAAAAACAAAGGAGACAGTCAAGACATGGCTAGCAGACAATAAATATTAAAAGAAATCCATCATATAGCATATCAATGATATGAGTTAGAAACCTGGTTCTAACCTAGAAAAATAAAGAGGGTAAAAGAAAGAATAAATGAAATTAGATAAATCTTGTATATTTCTTATTGTTAATGGATTTAAAGAATACTTCTTTGTTTAGGATAAGAGGAGTAACAATGCATGAGTGATTATAGCTTGTGAATAAATGAAATTAATTATAGCAGTGCCATGGGGATTCCTTGGCAGCTCAGCTGGTAAAGAATCTGCCTGCAATGCAGGAGACCCTGGTTTGATTCCTGGGTTGGGAAGATTGCTGGAGAAGAGATAGGCTACCCACTCCAGTATTCTTGGGCTTCCTTTATGGCTCAGCTGGTAAAGAATCTGCCTGCAATGCAGAAGACCTGGGTTTGAGCCCTAGGTTGGGAAGAATCCCCTGGAGAAGGGAATTGCTACCTACTCCAGTATTCTGGCCTGGAGAATTCCATGGACAGAGGAGCCTGGTGGGCTGCAGTCCATGGGGTCGCAAAGAGTCAGACATGACTGAGCGGCTTTCATATAGCAATGCCATAGAGGTTGGAGGGAGGAATTGAGAATTCTATGTTAGAACATTGTAACGATAGGGCAACCATACACATGTACACACCATTAAGAAGAAAACTGTACTTATAATCATTATAAGTTCAATTTGACATGTATTTTATCAAGATGGTCTTAATTTTCTAAATTGTATTGGCTATTCTTGAACATTTAAATTAAAATTTTGAGTCAGAATAAATTTCCATCCAAAAAAAAAGAAGAAAACTGTAATGAATATGTCAAGAGAGAATACAAAATTAAAACATATAAAACAGTTAAAACTAGAGTAGGAAAAAAAAAAACTAGAGTAGGCAGATAAAGTGAAATGATAAGAAATGCAACAAATAGAAAGCAGTCACAATTGTGGTAGATACTAATGCAACTATGTAAGTACACTTTAAATGTGAATGGTCTAAATACAGTAGTTAAAATAGGATTGTATGAGTGGATATAAAAATAAGACCCATTGTCTCTTGTGTCTGAGAAACTTTTAATATCAATATAAATATATAGTTAAGAAACAAAGACTTCTTGGAAATATGATTTATTCTAGAATGGTGGTAGGAAACATGCAAGATGAATCTGGGAAATCTTTCAATGCCAGAAAGTAAAGAAGGCTTTAAAAAATCCACAATGTTATATAGGTTTCCATGTATAAACAGACAGCTGTCTACAGTAGATGTTAGCATAAATTTTTGAGTTAACCTGCCTATCCTTCAGGCTTACCCTTTTTCTCTACCTGAATTATGAGGCTGGAAAGTTTACTCAACTGCTCTGTGCTTCATTTTATCTGCATAATTTTAAATAATACCATCTTTTACCTCATAGAATTAGTTTGAGGATTAACATTGATAATTTTTATCCTTAGTGCAATGTTTCTCAAAATAGAGTCTTAAATAGTTAAAATACAATCTATAATATCTGTTTTGTAGTTTAAGATCATACTATATAGTGATCTGTAATCTGATTTTCAATTTAAATATTATGAATACTAGGTTATACTATATTAAACGTCAAGGGGAATCCACAAAACTTATGTCTTTCAATAATTTTTATATACTACATTAAATTTATAAGACGAAAACATTTTTTCCTAAATTTTTCAACCAGAGAACTCAATACTGTAAGATTTAACAGCACGAGAATAAAATCTCATTTCATGTTAGTCCTAATAGCTACATTTGGTAAACATGGAATACTAAGTTTATTATTTCAAAAGATTTTGGTCCAAAGCCTATTTAGTTTCTGTTTCTAGAATTAAGTTGCTATTGTGCTGAGACTAACAGAATAACTTTGAGAAAACTGCCAAGATGTTAATTACCAAGTTCCTTTGAAAGTCAATGGATTTTTTCAGCAGCCTTTTCCCAATAAGGAAGTCCTTAGGGTATTTACTGCCTGAAGAACATTAGTATTAGCAGGTTTTTTACTTTCTCTGAAAAGTTCTATATTCCAAGTGAAATTTACTGCTTTTAAAAAGAAAGTCAAACATATTTATTTGTAAATCATAGATAATGTTATCAATTCAGATACACTTATATACCTAAAAATGTGATTTAAAACTGAAATTATCATTCTTCATTTCAAAGGAAAATACAGTATTGTGTGTTTCAAACATTTGATTGGCCAAAAAATTCATTTGGATCTTTCCATACCATCTTAGGAAAAGACTTGAATGAAATTTTTAGCCAACCGAATATAATCCCTTATGTTTTCATCTTGATGTAGTAACAAGTTTTGAAATACAGAATGTTCAACAGTTTAGAGTCAACAAGAAGGTTTAATTAGTTTTGCAGTAATTCCTAGCAGTTCTTCAGATCTATGTTTGGGTATATTGCTCTTATTTAAATAACAATATATTTAATAAGCAATATATTACAAATAATTTGTAATAATTTATTCCTATGATGCATCAGCATTCTGAATATTTTTTAGGCTGTATATAGGGCTTCCCAGGTGGCACTAGTTGTAAAGATCCTGGCTGCCAACGCAGAAGACATAAGAGACAGAGGTTCAATCCCTGGATTGGGAAGGTCCCCTGAAGGAGGGCATGACAATCCACTCCAGTAATCTTGCCTGGAGACTCCCATGGACAGAAGAGCCTGGTGGGCTACAGTCCATAGCGTCACAAAGAGTTGGACATGACTGAAGTGACTTAGCAGCAGCAACAGCAGGCTGTATGTAAGAGATTGGTTACTACAAGTGTAGAACTGGAATTAGAGCTAAAGGCTATTTAAATGTGCTATCATTCACTACTTTTTTCGTTTCCCAAGAAAATTATTGTTTATTGGTCATATCACTCATGCTGTGAACTTCATGGACTTGACTTCCCAATGCTCTTCAACAGTCCTCCAGGCAACACTCTGAATGAATCGTGCTTAAAAGTTCAGATGAACTCTATTTGTCATTTGATACTTCATCCAATTCTCTCTCTGTCACACATACCTCTGAGGACATCATCCTGATTTTGCCTGAACACTTTGGAATGCAGAACTTATTACATGATAAGACAACACCATTCATTTGGGGAAACTTACAAATATTGAAGTGTCAGTTGTTAGTTTAAACCCAAGAGGACTGGACCATTATTTTCAAACACTGACTCAAATTCACTTTCTTTAGACCATTAAAATAAAAGTTGGATTTCTTTCTGACTAGAAGAATCTTGAAATAAGTTGGCTGCAAAAGAAACTTGGGGATTTTGCAGCAGTGTGTACATAGGAAGTAAGTGGAAATGGCTCGGTGAACTTACCAGTATTAGCAAGTGTGATATTCTCTTGACAGATAATGGTGAACTGCATAATAAAGTAATTCATCCCACAAAGTTACACAGCAAACAGCATTGAAATAGGAATAGGCTAATCATAATGACAGTGCCATTCAGAAAGGTTTGGAAGTACAGGGAGAACATGAAAACCTCTGGTGATTGGTAATTCTGACTCTCAGGCAAACAAATAGTTGCCAGATCTTTCTCCTTAGGAGAGAAAATATTCCTTGATGAGGACTTAGCTCTGTTCCAAGAGAATGGCTCTCAAGTTCATCATTATGTATTGTTCTTTAAATTTTCTTTGATCCAAGTTCTTTCCACTGAGATAAAATCATTTTTTTAAATAATAAATTGCTCATAATTTGATTTCTCAGTTTACTCCTTAGCAATCGAAAGTTGGATGTCCAAAGTTCTTTTTTCTTTTTAATTTTTACTTGTCTTCTCATTTTTTGCTCCAAGCCAGTAGTGCTGCTGCTAGTACTCCTTTATTAAAAGTTTTCTTGGTTTCTTATACATCTGACATGAGTTCAATCCATGTGGCAAAAGCCACATCCATAATATATTTCTCTACTTTGATCTCCATATCAGGCTACTTAAAGACAACAACCTTAAAAATATCAGAAGCCTTTTTTTGTCAATCTGAGAATGACTACTAGGGACTTCTTTAAATCTCTCACCTTTCAGAGGGGCTAAACAAGGATTCTTAGAGCTGAAACCTTGATTTGATTTTCAGTACCAGATCTCATTTCACTTCATGAATCTTCATCAGCAAAGGACACTGACGATGACAATATTATTCAACTCATCAAGAACTGGATCTTCTGATTCCTCTAAAATCTGCTTGGAAGCTAAACATTTTTTTTTTAATTATTATTATTAGATTGTCTCTCTCTTACCTTATCACAGACTCTGGATCCAACCAATTGGTTGGACATTTATGATATTTTGCCTGATTAGATTAGTCTGCTCAAGTATGTTAAATGTATTTTTTATTTTTCACATTTTACTAATTGTCCTACCACTACTCCAATAGTTCCAGTTACTTTAATCTGGCAAAAAAAAAAAAAAATCACCGTAAAATTAGAGCGTCATGTTCCCATCCTGTTCTGCTTTCCTTCCACATTTTTTGCCTCAACATGGTGCTAGTCAAGGCCATGTGGTATTTATTTTTGTTAAAGCAAAACTTCTCTCTTCACATCAAATTGTGTGCCACTTTGCTCTTTCTGTATGGCAAATTATCTCAAAATGTACTAACTTAAGGTAAAAATTTGGTATTAATTCTTATAGCACTGTCGGTTGACAGGACAGATTTTCTAACCTGGGCAATTTTCATCTGGGTCTGGCCAGTCTCAAGTGGTCTCACTCCACTGTGTAGGAGGTAGTAGTCTGATTGGTGTAGGTGGGAAACTTCATTCAAGTATCTTCTGAAGAGCTGTGCCAATTGGAGCAATGGCTAAATGTGTCCTTTCCCTCAGCAGTCTATCTCAGACTCTCTTACTAGATAGGAAAAAACATCTCCAGCAATACAAGGCGAGGATGTTGGAAGGCAGTGCTTAACGGGCCTCCTCAATAACACAAAGCTGCTGCTTTCCAGTATCTGACGCCAGCTTCCTCTCCAACCTCTGAATCACTACTAAGTGAATGGTATATATTTGGAGGGTTTTGCTGTTTGTTTGTTTTTTTTTATACCTACATTTGGTTTATCATATTTATTAAGCTAAGGTAAATGTTGTAAACAATCAACTACAAAATCTTAGGGGTTTTTACAGAATAATGTGTTTTTCCCTCCAATCTCCTTCCAGAAGTGGCAAAGGGAAAAGGAAATACGGATCTTTGCTCCAAGCTGTGTCTCACAGACAAACATTTCCCTGAAGCCTAGGGCTCCAATATTTGGAATTTGGGGGCTGTATCACCTGCATCATATCTGGCTGACAGCAAGAAAGACAAAATCTGTGCACAAGACATACACTGTTAACCATTCAGCCAGTGGGGACAGGTAGTGGGCACACATCCTTTGTACTCGTTTTCCCTTGGTGAAAACCAGGCACATGACTCCAAACAGATACAGTGGCTAGAAAAATACAGTCTAGAAGTGTTCTAGGGAAAATGTGGTTATTATTGATGAATTATCACCTAATATGTGCCACGGCACTCTATTAATAGCTCATACTGATTTTTACTTAATTCATTTATTTTTATTTTCAAAACTTTAATATATCCAATATATTCTTATATCTATTAAAAGTATGTAATCATAGGTAAAGTCTGTGTATACTCAGATGGTAAAGAATCCACTTGCAATGCAGGAGACCAGGGTTTGATCCCTGGGTTGAAAAGATCCCCTGGAGAAGGAAACAGCTGCACACTTCAGTATTCTTTCCTGGGGAATTCCATGGACTGTATAGTCTGTGGGGTCACGAAGAGTCAAACCTGACTGAGTGACTTTCACTAAGTATTTCATATATATTTTTAAAGTATTCATCTTCCTTTATGTATATATACATGTATACATATCTATTTTGAAAGGAAGATGCTAGATACTATATACAAAGTTTAGCTTAGTCAGAGTAACACACTGAACACTCAACTTTATTCAAACAATATATTTTTTCTCTTTAGACCCCGTGACTTGTTGGATAATTGATAGGAAGAGTGCACTATGTTCTCAGCCGTGTCCAACTCTTTGCGACCTCATGGACTGTAGCCTGCCAGTCTCCTCTGTCCATGGGATTTTCCAGACAGGGATACTGGAGTGGGTTGCTATTTCCTTCTCATGGGATCTTCCCAACTCAGCCACTGCACCCACATCTCCTGTGTCTCCTGCATTGCAAGCAGATTCTTTACCCGCTGAGCCATCAGGGAAGCATGTGCTTTATGCCATCACAGTGCCCATGTGAGGTGACTCTAGGGCAAGTAGGTACTCTGAGTATCCAGGAATTGTTCCGAGAGGTTTTAACGGAACAGAATGCAGAGGGCCATGCGGAACCATTTAGGTACTTAGGACCTTCAGTTCCTCTCCTCTGAGGAGGTGATTTAATCTGTAGGCTTCTTTCTTCTCCTGCCAATGTGTGTGAATTATAATTTTCCACCTTACCACGTGGACAGGTCTGTTCCTGATCTTTCTAAAACAGACTTGATTCTGTTTCCTCATGTTCCTGAATTCCCTTTGTGTTGTCAAATGGCACTTTTAAAGAATCTGTATATTTCTTGTTTGCAACCATGATTAATTTTCAGACCCCAAATTATGGTTGCTTCCTTTATCAGACAATCAGTCTTGGTTTTCTTGTACTCTTTGAAACTGCATTGTAAGCTTGATTTTTTTCTGCTAAGCTATTTCAGTAAGAAGGAGTTTTAGCTTAACTGTCAAAGAAACATAATTGATGAGAATAATAGAGAAATTGGCCTCCAGAGATTCATAAGAATTGTTGATGTAGCTAAATGTTTTCCTTATCTGTAAGTGAAGACATTGCTTTACTATTCTGAATTGACATCTTCACTTCAAATGGACAGCTCTGTTTGAGATGAGATGAAAAGTTCAGTACTGTGATCAAATCCTTCATGCTCTGGAGGGTGTTGAAACTAATGATTATGGTATTTAAAAGGCACAGTTATCATGTATCAGAAAATAGGGTTTGTTTGTTGAAGTTTAAATGCTGCATGCACTTACAGAGAACTGAGTTTTTGTTGATTTTAAAATAAAGGATTATTGAGCTCAGAGTTTCTGTGTCTACAAGAGTTGGGAATTATACATTTTTATAAATAGGATTTCTGGATCATCAGAAATACTCTATTTTTCAAATATTAAAGTATGAGAAATTCAGTAGTGTTACCTGATCAAACATTTTGGATCACCGATATTCTGCAAACACATATCCAGATTTCAGTTTGCTTGAACTTAATTTAAAAGGCTTTTTTTTGGAGACAGTATCAGTTCTTCTATTATATTAAACTTGTTGCTAGATTTGGGGGAATACAAATAAAACACAATGTAATTATTATAGGGCTTTAAAAAAGACTTGTGTATTAGAAAGTATACCTAAAAAGCAAAAATTAAATGTTCTAGCTTTTAATACATAGCTAAATGTGGTAGTATACAATTGTGCATAGAAATAGGAACAGGGGCTGATCCAAGTGGTTTGAAGCTGTCTCACTTGTATCAATAAACAGACATATGTTCCACTAAATTATATGCCACTGATTGTTTATTTCTTACTCACTAATAACATCACAGGAAAAGAACAGAGCTATTAAAAGATGAACAGTGAATGTGGTATAAGGGGCTATAAAACTTTGGTACGATTCATATGCATTATTCATCCATAGGCTTTTCTATATCCAAATCACATTTATTTGTATGCCTCCCACTTCTGTAAATGTTTATTTTTTAAATTAATTTATTTTTTATTGAAGTATAATTGCTTTACAGAATTTTGCTGTCTTCTGTCAAATCTCAACAATTTATTTACAGGGCAACAATGGAGAAACAGACATGGAGAGTAGGCTTATGGACATGGGGAGAGGGGAGGAGAGGGTGAGATGTAAATTTTTTTTTAAAGCATTCACACTGAATATGTCCAGACAACTGAAAGAAAATCACTGGATATATAAAGGATTTGATTTTAAAATTATATGTCTGATAAACATAATGCGACAAAGATGCCCCTTTAACTTTAGTAGTAACGAGGATATTAAAACAGGTAAAATACAAAGGAATTGATTTTCTCATCTGATGTTTAATATTTATGAATGATGTAAAATAAAATCTGGTGATTTTTAATGTACCCTTTTTTCTCTAATAGTTAATGCAAAATTATGAATAATTTGGTTTTATGAATTCAACAATTACAGCAAATTAGTGTAAGAATTACATTCATACACACACAATTTCTAACTGACCACTTTCCAGTTTGACTTATAATAAAAGTTGTGGTTACTGTTTTTGACCTATGTAAGGTTTACCTAGCTTCTCTTATCAGATGTTAGCATGTTGTGGTAAATATTTTGTGTCTGAACCTTCTGAAATGAGTCAGTGTCTAACTAATCAAGTATTTTCAACTGTACAATTCTTTTTGTTCCAAAATGTTGATTCAGATGTCTAATTGCTAATGTAGATGCGATCCATCTGAGTCATTAGATGATTAATTTCATAATACAACAGATATGTGCAATCTACATGGCAGTGTACTTACAATCTGCTTCATTCCTTTTGTAATTACCATCTGTTAGTATTGATGTCATAGAATCTGCCACTGTCATATAAAATTATGACTATGAGATGCTCACAGTAAGAAATACTGTAAGTAGTATATCATTATTACTGATATACTAAACACATATGCAGGACTCTTAAACCTTGGAAATTTCACTATTGAACATCATAAATATTTTAGTTAAAAATTATGTTTAATATTAGTTACTTAAAGCACTTTTTCTCTTTAAACCTCATCTAATTTTGTTTTTTCATGGATTCCATTTATAAGAACTAATACACTTTCAGTAATAATATATCATGTCATATTTTTTTTTCTTCAGTTTCTAAGTCGTGTCAAACTCTTTTGTGACCCCATGGACCATAGCCTACCAGGCTCCTCTGTCCATGGGATTCTCCAGGCAAGAATACTGGAGTGGGTTGCCTCACCCTCCTCCAGGAGATCTTCCACAGCCAGGGATCAAACCTGCATCTCTTGCATTGACAGGCGGATTCTTTATCCATAAGTCACCAGGGAAGCCCCTTAAAAATTGTATCATTTGCTAAATGAATTTCTGTGTGGGTCTTATGTTTTGTGCTGTAGATATAAAAATGGTAATATTAAACTCCTACTGTCAAGGAGTTGCTATCTCTGTAGAATGCAGATGATAAGGACATAAATTTAATTATAATACAACTATAAGGTACAAAATACAGAAAATTTTGTGTTGTATAGGTTTGTATTCAGGTGTATATCCTTAAAGAGGATGATAAGTAATAACCTTGATTCTTGTCATGGCTAATTTTACATGTTTCAGCTTGGTTAGGATATGTACCCAGTTATTTGGTCAAATAGTAAGCTGGATGTTGCTGTGAAGGTATATTGTAGGTGTGATTAATATTTATAATCTATAAACTTTATATATGTATTATAAAGACAGTATATTAGAGAGATTTCTAATATATATTAGAGATTTGAGAAATTGACTCACATGATTGTCTGAACTCTGCAAAGCAAGACAGCAGTATGAAAACATAGGAAGGATTTCTATGTTATGGTCTTGAGGCAAAATTCCTTTCTACTACAGGAAAATGTCTTTGCTTTTAAAGCCTTCAACTGATTGGATAAATCCTACCCATTGAATGGAGGACCATCTGCTGTTCTGAAATGTATGAAAATGTGTGTGTGTGTATTTATTGAAAGACAGAACAGAGAAACAGCACTAATAGGTTCCATTCCAAATACATATGTAGGAGATATAGATATCAGTTCTGTATTTGTATTAATATGTTATATATAACTTAGGTATATACATACCATATATATGATATATATGCATAAATCAATTTGTGATGACCCCATAGGGTGATTTTAGATTCTCAGTTGACATTATCAGTAGCCATAGAAGCAATTTATAAAGAGTTATGATGTCAGTGAAATCTTATACCTGTTGGAGGTGGGACATCTAATTTAGCATCTGAGGAGATAACAGGAGAGAATCATGGAATAATTCAGTAATAATTCACTAATTATTAGAGAATAAATAATGAGATATGAAACAGTGCTATGTATTTTAGTTTTAAAACATTTTATACAGTAAACATGGAAAATGGTTTATGTCATGCAATTTGACATAAAAGACATAAATTTGTTTCTAATTATACAGACTTTAAAAAATTCATTTCTGTTGTTTTAATTCCTATGACATTGCAATGCAGATGACCTGTAACTTCTTACAAAGCCAGAAAATCATAATAACCAATTTTTATAATAAACAATTTTTATATTCATAATTTTTTTTGGCTTGTTTGCTTTTAAAGATGTTGTGGATAAAACTACTATGGGAGTACTTGATACTTCATGTATTCAGCTCTTTAGATTCTCTCTTAGTCTATTTACTCCTCTCTTTCCAAGGCCTAAAATTAGATCATATCACCACTAAGGAATATGACATTGAAAAGGTGTTTTGAATAATGAGGTTAAGCTTCAGGCAGTTTACCCACCAAAATGTCTGGTAAGTTGTCATACTGAGTTTAACCATTCATTTTGTACTTCAGAGAAAATATTCTTGTATGAAGAAAATGATATTGATTCAGCCACTTTAGTTTGCTGAGCTCTGTCTCAGAGCTTCAAATTCTTCAAGCATGAATTGAAAATGAAGTTACAAGGATTAAATTGTATTTATATAAAAATATTTATTGTGAGCTAAAGAATAACTGGTACTTCAGCTACTCATGGTTTCCCTGATGGTTCAGATGGTAAAGAATCTGCCTGCAATGCAGGAGACCCGGATTTGATCTCTGGGACAGAAAAATCCCCTGGAGAAAGAAATGGCAATACACTCCAGTGAATACTATGAAAGTTCCCCATGAACAGTATGAAAAGGCAAAAAGATAGGACACTGAAAGATGCACTCCTCAGGTCAGTAGGTGCCCAATATGCTACTGGAGAACAGTGGAGATATAACTCCAGAAAGAAAGAAGAGACTGAGTCAAGGAAAAAAAAAAAAAAAAAACAACAACAGTTGTGGATGTGACTGGTGATAGAAGCAAAGTATGATGCTGTAAAGAGCAATATTGCATAGGAACCTGGAATGTTAGGTCCATGAATCAAGATAAATTAGAAATGGTGAAACAGGAGATGGCAAGAGTGAACACTGACATTTTAGGAACCAGCGAACTACAATGGACTGGACTGGGTGAATTTAACTCAGATGACCATTATACCTACTACTGTGGGAAAGAATCCCTTCAAAGAAATGGAGTAGCCATCATAGTCAACAAAAGAGTCCGAAATGCAGTATGTGGATGCCATCTCAAAAACAACAGAATGATCTCTGTTCGTTTCAAAGATAAACCATTCAATACCACAGTAATATTAAGTCCATGCCCTGACCAATAATGCTGTAGAAGCTGAAGCTGAATGGTTCTATGAAGACCTACAAGACCTTCTAAAACTAACACACAAAAAGGATGTGCTTTTCAATATAGGGGCCTGGAATACAAAAGCAGGAAGTCAAGAAACACCTGGAGTAACAGGCGAATTTGTCCTTGGAATACAAAATGAAGCAGGGAAAAGGCTAATAGACTTTTGCCAAGAGAATGCACTGGTCATAGCAAACATCCTCTCCCAACAACACAAGAGAAGATTCTACAAATGGACATCACCAGATGGTCAATACTGAAATCAGATTGACTATATTCTTTGTGGCCAAAGATGGAGAAGTCAGCAAAAACAGAACCGGGAGCTGACTGTGGCTCAGATCATGAACTCCTTATTGATGAATTCAGACTTAAATTGAAGAAAGCAGGGAAAACCATTAGACCATTCAGGTATGAACTAAATCAAATCCCTTATGATTATACAGTGAAAGTGAGAAATAGATTCAAGGGATTAGATCTGATAGAGTGCCTAAAGAACTATGGATGGGGGTCATGACATTATACAGGAGACAGGAATCAAGACCACCCTCAAGGAAAAGATATGCAAAAAAGCAAAATGGCTGTCTGAGGAGGCCTTACAAATAGCTGTGAAAAGAAGAGAAGTGAAAAGCAAAGGAGAAAAGGAAAGAAATACCCATTTGAATGCAGAGTTCCAAAGAATAGCAAAGAGAGATAAGAAAGCCTTCTCAGTGATCAGTGCAAAGAAAAAGAGGAAAATATTGGAATGGGAAAGACTAAAGATCTCTTCAAGAAAATTAGAGATACCAAGGGAACATTTCACGCAAAAATGAGTTCGATAAAGGACAGAAATGATATGAACCTAACAGAAGCAGAAGATATTAAGAAGAGGTGGCAAGAATACACAGAAAAGATCTTCATGACCCAGATGATCACAATGGTGTGATCACTCACACTCACCTAGAGCCAGACATCCTGGAATGTGAAGTCAAGTGAGCCTTAGGAAGCATCACTACAAACAAAGCTAGTGGAGGTGATGGAATTCCAGTTGAGCTATTTCAAGTACTAAAAGATGATGCTGTGAAAGTGCTGCACTCAATATGCCAGCAAATTTGGAAAGCTCAGCAGTGGCCACTGGACTGGAAAAGTTCAGTTTTCATTCTGATCCCAAAGAAAGGCAATGCCAAAGAATGTTCAAACTACAACACAATTGCACTCATTTCACATGCTAGCAAAGTAATGCTCAAAATTCTCCAAGCCAGGCTCCAACAGAATGTGAACCTTGAACTTCCAGATATTTAGCTGTTTTAAAAAAGGCAGAGGAACCAGAGATCAAACTGCCAACATCTATTGGATCATCGAAAAAGCATGAGAGTTCCAGGAAAACATCTACTTCTGTTTATTGATTAGGACACTGCCTCTGACTGTGTAGATCACAACAAGCTCTGGAAAATTCTTAAATAGTTGGGAATACCAGACCACCTGACCTGCCTCCTGAGAAATCTGTATGAAGTTCAAAAAGCAATAGTTAGAAATGGACATGGAACAAAAAACTGGTTCCAAAAAGAGAAAGGAGTAGGTTGAACTGTGGTGTTGGAGAAGACTCTTGAGAGTCCCTTGGACTGCAAGAAGACAATCAGTCCATCCTAAAGGAAATCAGTCCTGGGTGTTCATTGGAAGGACTGATGTTGAAGCTGAAACTCCAGTACTTTGGCTACCTGATGCAAAAAGCTGACTAATGATGTTGGGAGAGATTGAAGGCAGGAGGAGAAGGGGATGAAAGAGGATGGTTAGATGGCATCACCAACTCAATGGACATGAGTAAACTCTGGGAGTTGGTGATGGCCAGGGAGGCCTGTTCATGGGGTCACAAAGAGTGGGACATGAATGAGTGACTGAACTGAACTGAACTGAATGCTGTATATTTCCATTCTGATTATTTAACTTATATGCATAGTACATCATGAGAAATGCTGGACTGGATGAAGTACAAGCTGGAATCAAGATTGCCAGGAGAAATATCAATATCCTGAGATATGCAGATGACACCACCCTTACGGCAGAAAGTGAAGAAGAACTAAAGAGCCTCTTGATGAAATTGAAAGAGGAGTGTGAAAAAGTTGACTTAAAACTCAACATTCAAAAAACTCAGATCATGGCATCTGGTCGCATCAGTTCAGTTCAATTCAGTCACTCAGTCATGTCCAACTCTTTGCGACCCCATGAATCGCAGCATGCCAGGCCTCCCTGTCTGTCACCAGCTCCCGGTGTTTACTCAAACTCAAGTTCATCGAGTTGGTGATGCCATCCAGCCATCTCATCCTCTGTCATCCCCTTCTCCTCCTGACCCCAATCCCTCTCAGCATCAGTGTCTCTTCCAAAGAGTCAACTCTTCGCATGAGGTGGCCAAAGTACTGAAGTTTCAGCTTCAGCATTAGTCCTTCCAATGAACACCCAGGACTGATTTCCTTTAGGATGGACTGGTTGATTCTCCTTGCAGTCCAAGGGACTCCCAAGAGTCTTCTCCAACACCACAGTTCAAAAGCATCAATTCTTCAGTGCTCAGCTTTCTTCACAGTCCAACTTTCACATCCATACATGACCACTGGAAAAACCATAACCTTAACTAGATGGACCTTTGTTGGCAAAGTAATGTCTCTGCTTTTTAATATACTGTTAGGTTGGTCATAACTTTCCTCCCAAGGAGTAAGCGTCTTTTAATTTCATGGCTGCAATCACCATCTGCAGTGATTTTGGAGCCCCCAGAAAATAAAGTCTGCCACTGTTTCCCCATCTATTTGCCATGAAGTGATGGGACCAGATGCCATGATCTTAGTTTTCTGAATGTTGAGCTTTAAGCCAACTTTTTCACTCTCCTCTATCCGTTTCATCAAGAGGCTTTATAGTTCCTCTTCACTCTCTGCCATAAGGGTGGTGTCATATCTGTGGTTATTGATATTTCTCCGGGCAATCTTGATTCCAGCTTGTGCTTATTCCAGCCCAACGTTTCTCATGATGTACTCTGCATATAATTTAAATAAGAAGGGTGACAATATACAGCCTTGATGTACTCCTTTTCCTATTTGGAACCAGTCTGTTGTTCCATGTCCAGTTCTAACTGTTGCTTCCTGACCTGCATATAGGTTTCTCACGAGGCAGCATCACTTCATGGCAAATAGAAGAGGAAACAGTGGAAATAGTGACAGACTTATTTTTTTAGGGGGGGGAACTTCAAAATCAATGCAGATGGTGACTGCAGCCATGAAATTGAAAGACACTTGCTCCTTGGAAGAAAAATTATGACCAACCCATACAGCATATTAAAAAGCAGAGACATCACTTTGCCAACACTTTGCCATCAATTCTCCTCCTCCATCTAGTCAAAGCTCTGGTTTTTCCAGTAGTCATGTATGGATATGAGAGTTGGACTATAAAGAAAGCTGAACACCAAAGAATCGATGATTTTGAATTGTGTTGTTGATGAAGGCTCTTGAGAGTCCCTTGGACTGCAAAGAGATCCAACCAGCCAATCCTCAAGGACATCAGTCCTGAATATTCATTGGAAGGATTCCTGCTGAAGCTGACACTCCAATACTTTGGCCACCTGATAGGAAGAATTGATTCATTTGAAAAGACCCTGATGCTGGGAAATATTGAAGTCGGTGGGAGAAGAGGATGTCAGGGGATGAGATGGTTGGATGTCATCACCGACTCAATGGACATGAGTTTGAGTAAGCCCTGGGAATCACTGATGGACAGGGAGGCCTGGCGTGCTGCATTCCATGGGGTTGCAAAGAGTCAGACATGTCTGAGCAACAAAACTGAACTGAACTGAACCGAATCCACTTCAGTATTCTTGCCTGCGGAATCCCATGGACAGCGGAGCCTGGCAGCCTGCAATCCATAAACCACAAAATGTCAGGCATGACTGAACATCTGATTATGCACACACAATATTTGGGATATTTGGATCTGCTTCTGCTTGTAGTACATGACATGTTCAAAGGCTTCTTTTTATGTTGTGCTACATTTCTGTCTTTTGCTTCAAGATATTACAATACCTTTAAAATATCATGTTTTCTGCTAAATTATACTTTGTTGTTTTTCAGTTAGTAAATCATGTCTGACTTTTTGCAACCCCATGGACTTCAGCATGCCAGTCTCCCTGTCCTTCACTATCTTGGAGTTTGCTCAGACTAGTGTCCATTGAGTCAGTGATACCATCCAGCCATCTATCCTCTGTCACCCTCTTCTACTCCTCCCCTAAGCTTTTCCCAACATCAGGGTCTTTTCCAATGAGTTGAGTCTTTTCCAGTGAATTGGCTCTTTGCATCAGGTGGTCAAATTGTTAGAGCTTCAGCTTCACCATCAGTCCTTCCAATGAAAATTCAAGGTTAATTTCCTTTAGTATTTAAGATTTGATCTCCTTGCTGTCAAAGGGATTATCAAGAGTCTTCTGCAGAAGCACAATTTAAAAGCATCGATTCTTTGGCTCTCACCCTTCTTTGTGGTCCAACTCCCACATCGCATAGGATTACTGGAAAAACCATAGCTTTGACTATGCAGACCTTTGTTGGCAAAGTGATGTCTCTGCTTTTTAATTTTCTTGCTGCCTAAGTTTGTTATAGTTGGGCTTCCCTGGTGACTCAGGTGATTAAGAATCCATCTGCAATGCAGGAGACCTGGGTTTGACCCCTGGGTTGGGAAGTTCCATAGGAGAAGGGAACTGCTACACTCTAGAATTCTGGCCTGGAGAATTCCATCAACAGTGGAGCCTGGCAGGCTACAGTTCATGGGGTTGCAGAGAGTCAGACATGGTTGAGTGACTTTCACTTCACTTTCATCCAGGGAGCAAGTGTCTTTTAATTTTGTGACTGCAGTCACCATCCACAGTGATTTGGAACCCAAGAAAATAAAATCTGTCACTGTTTCTATTTTTTCTCTGTCTATTTGCCGTGAAGTGATGGGATTGGATTTCCTGATCTTAGTTTTTTGAATGTTGAATTTTAAGCCAGCTTTTCACTCTCCTCTTTCACCCTCATCAAGTGGCTCTTTAATTCCTCTTTGCTTCCTGCCGTTAGAGTGGTATCATCTGTACATTTGAGGTTGTTCATATTTCTGCTGGCAATCTTGATTCCAGCTTTTGATTCATCCAGCCTGGCATTTCACAGGATGTGTTGTAATGGTGACAGTACATAGCCTTGACGTACTCCTTTCCCAGTTTTAAACAGTCTGTTGTCCCATGTCCGGTTCTAACTGTCCCTTCTTGACCTGCATACAGGTTTCACAAGAGACAGGTAAAATGGTCTGGTATTCCCATCTCTTTAAGAATTTTCCACAGTTTGTTGTGATCCAGATAGTCAAAGGCTTTAACATAGTCAATGAAATAGAAGTAGATGTTTTTCTGAAATTCCCTTGTTTTTTCTATGATCCAACAGATGTTGGTAATTTTGATTTCTGGTTCCTCTACCTTTTAAAAATCCAACTTGTACATCTGGGAGTTCCTGGTTCACACACTGCTGAAACCTTACTTGAAGGATTTTGTGCGTTACCTTGCTAGCATGTGAAATAAACTCAACTGTGCAGTAGTTTGAACATTCTTTGGCATTGCCCTTATTTGTGTTTGGAATGAAAACTGACCTTTTCTGGTCCTGTGCCACTGCTGAATTTTCCAAATTTGCTGACAGATTGAGTGGCGTATTGTATGTTATTTCAGTAGTCGAAAGCCACATTTACAATTATTTTTGTGCTAATTAATCTATTCATTAAGATGACAAATAAGGCATTCTGTGAAAATACCAGTACCTTAAATTTGTTGTCTTGTTTTTGTAATGTTGAGATTCTTTTGTATAGAAGAGAGGTTCTAAGAGTCACATCTTAAGACTTTCAAGGCAAGAATCAAGAAAATGACTCTGTGCTTCAAACTCCTGGGGACCCAAGAATTCTTTCATTTGGTTGTAAGGAGGGAGAGTAAATGTGAGGTTTCAAATAGAAAATGGGTGGGGGGGGACATTTATGCAGCATTCTCAGTAGCACGATTTTCCCTAAAAATATCTTTTTGTATAAATCTCTAGACTGTTTACATGCAACTGGAGAGAGTAATGAGTATTTAACATCAAATGGCTGTGTGACCAGTCCTATACTACAGAATCTAAAGGTGCTATTTGAGCCAATATTGAGACTGATGGTGTTTTTAATTTATTGTTCTTGGCATTGAGGCTTTATTTTATGTGATTTTCTAGGATAACTGAAAATTCCTCCTCTACACCATTACATACTTTAATGTATCCTTTATTTTATCAAATAGTATATATCATAAATGTGGTTATTCCCATAACAATGTATAAATTGTAATATACTTCATTATCTTCTTCCAATTGCACACAGAAGCTATCATTTGTTAAGCAAATATACTGTATGAAATTATATCATGAACTGTTCCAGGGCCATGCATATACACAGTTATAAAAACACTTTCAAAAGTCTTATTAGATATGTAACACTTGTATTTCCACTTTATAAACAAAACGAGTGAATATTTGAAGATATTAAGTAAGTACTCCAGGGTCACATAACTCCTGATTATCAGAGCTAAGCTTTTCTCTCTTTATTATCTAGGTCATACGATGTTAAATGACAAGAAAATAGGTTTAAAATACATGAATTTTATGTGATTAAATGTGACTTAACAACTTAGATCTTTTTATTTCCAAAGCAAAAACCCTCTGCATTATACCACGTGCATGTACAGTTTGCTGTCGTCGTTGTTGTTCATTTTTGGATGTATGAACAGCTATGCAGCTAGAAATTAGTTTTAGGACATAGCAATGTCAGAGATAGTAGCCAACTGTGCAAGAAATGAAAGATAATGGCACAAAAGTGATGACAATTGCAGGACATTAATTAAAGGATATCAATTCTCTCCTGTCACAGAACGTGAGCGCAATTCTTGGGATGTATGCAAAGTTTACTATAAATTCACAAATGCACAGTTTACTAAATTTTTTTCCCCGCAATTACTGAAAGAAGGAACGTCTTGATTCCTCTATTAGAGAATGTGTATTTATTAAACAGGAAGGAATACATGAGTTTTTAAGCATGACTCGAATTATTTCTATGAAGATTCCATGTGCTAGTTCTCTTGAAAAAGATCTTACTGTTCATATTAAAATAGCAGAAAATATATGTTGAAAGCTAAAATTATACTTCATTGACCATGTCAATAAAAGTCTGATTCAGGAAGGTATAGAATTCAATAGTTTCATTTTTGTATATTTCATGTGAGTATTTTTGATATGATATATTCTGGTGTGTCACTAGATGTGGGGAGCAAAACACAGGAAATAATGATAGTATTCATTAATTAAAAATGTAAATCACCATATAGTTCAATTTTTTTAAATATATGATTAATTAGGGGAGGGAAAAATTAGAAATTTGGAATGAACAGTTACACACTACTAAGTATAAAACTGATATATAAAACTGACAGACAACAAGGACCTACTGTATAGCCCAAGGAACTATAATTCAATGTCTTATCATAACCTATAATGGAAAATAATATGAAAAGAATATATATATATATGTATAACATGACTGATTCTGCTATATTACATATATATATATATATATATATGTGCCATTGGCTTCAATGTGAATCACTGTCATATTCCTGAAACATTGTAAATTAACTATATCAAAGCCAATGGCATATACATATGTTGTTTAGTCATTAAGTCATGTCTGACTCTTTGCAGCCCCATAGACTGTAGCCCATCAGGCTCCTCTGTCCATGGGATTCTCTAGGCAAGAATACTGGAGTGGGTTGCCATTTCCTTCTCCAGGCGTGTATCAGCAACAGCTAGCAGGAAGAAAGCAAAATGAAAGCCTAAATGCATTCCATTAAGTCAGAAAAAGACAAAAAGAAGTGTTACTGAGAGCTCATTCACAGAAAGTTTGAAAAGCTAAGTGTGTCAATTAGCATTGAATCTGCCACTACACCAGGCATCTCAAGCACTGTGTATGGAAAGGGACTGTCACTCCAGAGAAAATCTGTCCAGCTGTGCAGTTGAATTCTATCCTCTATCCTTGCTGTAGATAACAGAACCCTGCTGAAAGTATTTCCCAGTGCTTAAAGTGAACTATTCTATTCAAATGATATAAGCAGAATGTCCTACAGTGTCTTGCAAATCAAAATAAAGTGAGGTCTCTTCACCTTAATGCTTTAGGTGACACTCTCTCTAGATATTTGACCTTGTGACCTATCCTCTAAAACTTTGATAAAAATAAACTCTTAATTTTGCATAGGATTGGGATGAAGCAATACCTATCAGGAAATGAAGAATATTTTTCAAAAAGGTTATCATCCAAGCAATGGATATAATGCCTGTTCAGTTTAAAAATGGTAATGACGATAGGCAATTTAGGTGGTAGTAGATAGTAATGATAAACTTTGCCAATGGCCAAATATTCTCAATAAATAATGCAGGAGTATCTGTCTAACAGTGATAGTGAAGCGAAAAAGACATATTTAAAGATTTTGATTATAATATAAATAAATTACCAATATTTGTAATTCTTTCTTTAACCCTTGATTTAAGTCAGGTAGAATGATACAGATCTCTAATGATCATGTATTATATTATAGCAGGCAATACTTTTTGGTGAAAGGAAAGCATATTGGAAAATCTAGGATTATATTCTGACAGATAAGTAACTTGGGGACGTATTCTATATTTATCCTTACATTTATTCCAAAATCATTTACTAATTGCCTACTCTGTTCCAAGTATTTAATTGTGAAGGATAATAGTCATGCTGTATAGTGTAGGTTAAATAAAAGACATTTATAGCACTTTTCAATTAAGGAGTTTCTTGAAACATGTTTTTATTATGTTTTGAATTCAGTTTATACATTAATCAAATATTTATCTTTTTAAGTAATGTAAGATACAAAGTAAAATAAGTCATTTTAATCAAATGATCATGTGCTTTAAATATCTAGAAAAAATATTTCAAGTATTATTTGTATGTTTGTATGTCTCAAGAAAATATTACTAAATTATTAACACAAACATATTTCATGTATTTAACAGATTATGCCTTATCTTCAGTCCCTTATGGTTGCTATTGGCCACTGAATATAATTTGAAGAAAAGCCAATTAAATAGTTGGGTATTAGGCAACACAGTGTGAATTCTATCATTTCAAACACTGACATTTAGGTACATTTATTTTTATGAAAACACTTTCCTCTCCATTCCTCCTGCTCTTCATTTATTCTCTCTCTGTCTTTCTCTCTCTCTGTGGCATAATAATCCCTCACAGTACATTATTCCCAGTTCTAATGTTCATTAACCTGTGACTATGTCACCTGACAAACAAGGTAAAATGTATGTGCAGATATGATTAAACATATTGAGATGGAGAGATCATTCTCCTTTACTCAAGTAAAACAAGTCAAATCATATGAGACATTAAAGCTGAGACACTTTGCTCACTGAGGTCAGAGACAGAGAGATGTGATGAATGAAGAGTCAGAAAGATGCAACTTTGTTGACTTTGAAAATTGAGCAAGAGCACCGAGTCAGAGGAATGCCTGAGGTGTCTAGAAGCTCCTCTTCTGTCCCCAGAAAGGAACACAGATCTGAAAACGCCTTGATTTTAGCCCAGTGAAAACCACATCAGACCTTAAGACCTCCAAAACTATAAGATAATACATTTGTGGTTTTAAGTCACTAAATTGAGGTATTTGATATAGGAACAATAGAAAAGTAATGCATTGTTTCTCTCTTCATTTCATTAAAAAATCATGTGACACAGTATGCAGCTCTTATTTGGGAGATAGGACATAAGGCTGTAGATATTATTATTAATATATTTAATAATTTAGGTAAAAGGAAAAATACTTGTTTGCTTTAAGAGAATTTTAGTATTTGTTTCATAACACATTGGATCTATAAGAAACTAAAAATTTTACTTTGACTCAGTAAAGATACTATTGTTTATTCCCTAGGTCCCTGTCCGACCCCATGGACTGCAGCCCGCCAGGCTCTTCTGTCCATAGGATTTCCCAGGCAACAACATTGAGTGGGTTGCCATTTCCTTGTAGGAAATGGCATGTTCCCAGACTAGGGATCGAACTGGTGTCTTTTGTATTGCAGGCAGATCCTTTACCACTCACCCACTGGGGAAGCCCAGTAAAGATGACTGTGTTTAAGTAACTCGCTCTGATACAGTGTTGCAGATCTGATCTAGAACATGCAAAAGTCTTCTATTCAGGAATGTTTACACTGTTTATATTACATTGTTTCTCATTTAAAAGAGACTACAGTGCCAGAAATGACTTCATCAAAATATTGTTTCAGTGAAATAGGAGTTAATATTACAAATAAATTCTGTGGAGAAAAAAAGGGGCATGGAGAAATGACTTAATTGATTATCTTATAAGTCGAGACAATAGCTTAGTATTAGGTAATTCGTCATAATTGTGAAAGTCATTAGATGTTACAGAGAAGTACATGCAATTAAGTGGAATTTTTTGGCATATCCTGACTCCAGTTTAATTTCCCCACTGTTTCCCCTCTCATGAATTATTCATATTTTCCTTATAATACATGTAACTTTTATTATTATAATAATTTATCATCTTAAAAGTTTGTATAATGTGTATTTTGAAATATATAAGCTTATTAATTTAAGATGTTTGATATGATATTTAGGTGCAGACATTTTAGATTTTTTTGAGATTATACACATATATACCTGTAAGAATCCATAACAGCTGCCCCTTGAAGGAATTTTATATATCAAATTGATTTTGCAAAAAGATATCATATAAATTTTAACTAAAGTAGAAATAAGGATTTTGACTATTCAAAGCATTTTATAGAAATTGGAATTCTCTTTCATCTTATTTGCCTCTTCCATTACTTTGCTTCTTGTGATCAAGGGTAATAATTTACCTCCTCAGGACAGGGTTTGACCCCTAGTCAGGAAGATCCCCTGGAGGAGGGCATGGCAACACACTCCAGTGTTCTTAGCTAGAGAATCCCATGGACAGAGGAGCCTGGGGGGCTACAGTCCACAGGGTCGCACAGAGTCAGACACGACTGAAGCAATTAAGCAGCAGCAACCCACCACCATTGTTTTTTCCCCTCCCACCACGAAAACGTGGTTGTGGTTGTATCTTTTCCAGCACAGGTTCTCCAATTCCCTGATACTGAGTGTCCAATAATTAAATTCAGTTATGACATTAACTACCCAGAGTTAACATCATCTCCACCGATGAGGGGTCAGTCCCCGAAGACTGCCCCCTACTTCAGATGCCAGCTGAACGGGGTGCCCATGCTACCTGAACTTCTATCTGACTCGTCTACAAATTTGAGGTTCCCACAACCCCCTCCTCTGGTTCAGTGATTGACTAAAAAATTTCACGGAACTTGGGAAAGTGCTTTACTTACCATTACTGGTTTATTCTAAAGGATGCAACCCACAACAGCCAAGTGGAAGAGATGCATAAGGCAAGTTAGCGAGGGAGAGGCTCAAAACTGCTGTGCTGTCCCCAGGGCACATCACCCTCCAAGCTCTTCTGGTATTCTTCAACCTGGAAGAGCTTCTAGATTCATTATTATTATTATTATTATTTATGGAAGCTTCATTACTTTTGCCTTCTTTATTAAATCTTTTTCCATTGGTGATTGGACTCTTTTGCCAGTGTCTCTCCTTTCCCTGGAGGCAGGGGAGTGCAGGTGAGAAAATTTCACATCTTTAATCTCGGCTTAGTCTTTCTGGAGACCCTAAACCATCCTGATGACCTCTAAGGGGCCCAGAACCTCTAGTCATTCATTAGCATACAAAAGGCATTCTTGTGACATAAGAGGGTCTAAGGGTTTCTGGATCTCTTATCAGGAATCTGGGACAGAAACCAAATATATTAACTGTTGCTAATTCACATCTTCATTGTGATTTTACAGCCCTTTTACAGCTTTCAATCCTAATTCAAACATTTCTGGTTCCAGAATAGGAAGAAGCTGATCATACTTCAATCCATAGAGGGGTTGGAAGCTCATTTCTTGCCATAGGTTTATAAATTCAAAAGATGTACAAAGAAGTCTTTTGTGAGTTTCCCTTACCTGATTAAAGGCAGAGCCTTCTGAGGGGAGGCATCTGTAATCTCCCTTTCTGGGCAGCTTCACTCCCAGAGTGTGTAATTGCAATAAATCCTCATTCTGAGGGAGTTTTGCCACTAGAAAGGAGAAAGATCTGAGGAGAAATTAAATAAACAAATGCTATCACAAACTTCTTAACTTACATCTGTTTCCCTAAAACGTCATTTGCTTTTCCCTGCATTAAGCACATTATTCTTCTCATGGAAGTCTTTTTTCCCCCTCTCCCTTTCTCCTAATTAAGTGAGTGCATGCATGATAAGTTGCTGCAGTTGTGTCCAATTCTTTGTGACCCTATGGACCATAGCCTGCCAGGCTCCTCTGTCCATGGGATTCTCCAGGCAAGAATAGTGGAGTGGGTTGCCACACCCTCCTCCAGGGATCTTCCTGCCCCAGAGATCAAACCTGAGTCTCTTACGTCTCCTGCATTGGCTGGTGAGTTCTTTACCATTCATGCCACCTGGGAAGCCCAATTAAGTGGGTATATAAATCCATATCTCTAGCTCTTCAGAGAGCCATTTTTGTGCACCTTCAAATGCACCTGCATATGAATACACTTAACTTCTTTGACCACCTTTAATCAGACTTTAATCAAACTACAGACTTGGAGAGATAGTGAAGGACAGGGAAGCATAGCGTGCTGCCGTCCAAAGGGGTCTCGAAGATTCAGACACAACATAATGACTGAACAACAAATCAGACTTCTGTTAGTTAACTTCCAGGCCCCTAGTCAGTCAAACCTAATGGGGTAGAGGCAAAATTTTGCTCCCAACATTAATCAAACTTCTATCTTATTTTTTTTAAACTGTGCTTCCTCAATTTATAATATGATATGCAAACTAGTACAGCCACTATGGAAAACAGTGTGGAGATTCCTTAAAAAACTGGAAATAGAACTGCCATATGACCCAGCAATCCCACTTCTGGGCATACACACTGAGGAAACCAGATCTGAAAGAGACACGTGCACCCCAATGTTCATCGCAGCACTGTTTATAATAGCCAGGACATGGAAGCAACCTAGATGCCCATCAGCAGATGAATGGATAAGGAAGCTGTGGTATATATACACCATGGAATATTACTCAGCCGTCAAAAAGAATTCATTTGAACCAGTCCTAATGAGATGGATGAAACTGGAGCCCCTTATACAGAGTGAAGTAAGCCAGAAAGATAAAGAACATTACAGCATACTAACACATATATATGGAATTTAGAAAGATGGTAACGATAACCCTATATGCAAAACAGAAAAAGAGACACAGAAATACAGAACAGACTTTTGAACTCTGTGGGAGAAGGTGAGGGTGGGATATTTCAAAAGAACAGCATGTATACTATCTATGGTGAAACAGATCACCAGCCCAGGTGGGATGCATGAGACAAGTGCTCGGGCCTGGTACACTGGGAAGACCCAGAGGAATCGGGTGGAGAGGGAGGTGGGAGGGGGGATCGGGATGGGGAATACATGTAAATCTATGGCTGATTCATATCAATGTATGACAAAACCCACTGAAATGTTGTGAAGTAATTAGCCTCCAACTAATAAAAAAATTTAAAAAAAAATATGATATTGTCCTAATATCGTTGAAGGCTGAAGGTCGATGCACCATTTTTAGATATGCATTTTGTTTTTCATCAGGAATCAAGTGTGCGATTTTTTAGTACAAATTGAAAAGCAACAGGAAGCTCCTGTGGCTCAGTGGTAAAGAATCTGCCTGCCAGTGCAGAAGACGTGGGTTTGATCCTTAGGTCAGGAAGATCCCCTGGAGAAGTAAATGCAACCCACTCCAGTATTTTTGCCTGGGAAATCCCATGGACAGAGGAGCTGGCAGGCAACAGTCCATGGGATCCCAAAAGAGTCAGATAAGACTTAGCAACTAAATCAACAACAACAATATAGCTGTCAAAACAATAATGGAGGGACTTCTGTCATGGTCCAATGGTTAAAAATTCACTTTCCAGTGCAAGGGGTGGGTTCAATCCCTAGTCAGGGAGCCAAGATGCTTCATGACCAAAACAAAAGCAGTAGTGGAATCACATGCAGCCCTGATGAAGTGGTTCTCAAAGTGTGGTTCCAAGGCTAGTAGCCGTGCCATCAACTAGGAAATGGTTAGAAATGCCTCACCCTAGACCCGCAGAATCAGAAACTCTAAGTTGGGTTCAGCAGTCTGTGTTTTAATAGGCTCCCCAAGTGATTCTGATGCTTGTCTTCTTCTCCCTTAAGATCTCTTCCCTTTCTCTGCCTCATTTTACAAGTCAGAATATGTCAACCTTCTTTTAACTTCTTTAACTTGGTTGGCAACAAGCTAATGCCTTCTTTTTGTTTTAAATGGAATTATATTTTTTCATAAATAATGTAAAGTGAAAAAGATTTGCCAGAGATTGTCTTTCTTGTTCAAAAGCCCAGATTTCTAAGAGAGAAAGGTGGTTGTCAAAATATCAATGTGTTCACTAATTATTGATATAATTTTTTTTAGAAATTGTATATTGTATATATGCTTTAATCAAGTAAGTTTTAAAACCTGATGCTGACTAAATGAATGGCAGACTTTTGGCAATTTCTGAATTAATGATGTTACCAAAATATTAGTATCATGACAAAATTATTAGCATGTCAGTCATATTTTGTACTTTCCTATATTAATTTATAAAATTTGGCATCTTAAGGTTTAAAGCTAAAATATATTATAAGTAATTTTGTACATATTTATTTGCAGCCTATATTCTGAAAATTAATTACTCAAGCAGATATTCTTTTATGGATGAAATAATCCTCCAGTTAAAAATTGCTCAGTTGTGAACTTAACTTTATGAAGATATGATCTGTAGTATTTTGCCAAGTAAAACTGTAAAGAATCTGAAAATTTTTTTTAAAGGTTTCTCATGCTACAGTAATAAAATGCTTTGAGCAACTCTTTTCCACCTATAACCAACTATTCCATAAGAAAATATTTATAAGGTATAAAATGAGAAAGTTTACAAGGAATAAACTTTTATAATGAATAAAGTAAGAACAAAAGTTCTTATTTACCTTTTCTAGATCACTAAATGATAGGTTTCAAAAAATTTATGAATATTAAATTCATCTCATCTTTCTTTACTCAGTCTTATAGTTGCCCACAAATCATTAAAGTATATTAGTATATCTCTTGTCCCTGTTCTCGATGTCTTTTCTGTGTAATGTTTTGTTTACCAAAGAAGGGCAAAATACATCAGAATAAAAATTGCATTGCATTAGAAAATACTGCTGAAATGTGGCCTTACCTTAGTTTTTTATTTTTTTAACAAAGATTCAGTGCTTTTTATTTGAATGCTGAATTAATTTTTATTCTTATCCACAATAATATTGAACATTAAACATAATTATCTCTCTGTCTTCTGCTCTTACTGTAGACTTAAATTCTAACACCAACACATTTGCCCTTCAGGGACCTAAAAGTGAATTGGCACTGGTGATCTTCAACTTTGCTACAGACAATGTGATTTGTATAGCAAGTGATAAAATATTCCTGTGATCAATAAACATAGTTTTCTGATACAGTTATTCACTCAAAGCTGACAGAGATGAGAAATGCTTGCCATTAGAGCAAAATAAAGACGTAGGATTATTCCTTTAGTGAAGATCACATGTAGCTTGTGGAGTTTTGACATCTATGAGAAATAAAAGTAGGAACTTTTGAAGGTTTTTAAATCATTCTTACAAGGTTGCCTGCTGTTTTCAAACCCTTCAGAATTTGAAATGATCAGATCATGCAGGGAATTGATGCTGTAAATCAATGAAAGAAAACAGACCTTTAAAACCCAGAAGACATGAAATACTTCTCCTAATACCACCCACACAATCCCTCATTTCCAAACTAGTTCATTACACTGTATTTTATTGTTAGGAATGCTATGGCCTGGTGTAATAAAACTGAAAGATTTACCCATAGTGACACACAAGTTTGGGGAAAAATAAGAAAATACTCTAAGTGTGCCTTCCACATATTATCTCTGCCTCTAATATTCCTTGCCCTCTTTAATCCATATTTTTCAGAGTCCACTTCTTTTCTGGGTGTGTATTTATGGCCTTGTATTATAACTGTAGCCGAGGAGAAGCCTGTACAATATTCTTTCTCTCAGAAACTTTAATGTATGAAAGAGTTAGCTTTACTATGTCCTATCTGTTGCTACTAAACTATTAATAGGAAATAAAATTCAGTATGATACTACCACATGCATTTTTTAAACATAGGGAAAAAATAATCCTCAATGTTTATTAAGTTTCCATACATATTTTCTTAAAAGCTAAAAGTTTCTGTTTTGCCTCAAAATATGCAATTTCCTCTCCTTCCCAAAAATAGTGTCAGTACCAGATGGTATTTGATCATTATGACCAAAATATTGTTTTTAAACCATTATGACCAAAATGTTATGTTTAATTATTAAATAGTAAGAATTTATTTTTTAGATTGTCATCTGTAGAGCAATATGATAGTATTTCTTCATGAATTCAATATTTAATTTAAAAATGAAATTCTAGTCTAGAAGTAATATACAAACCAAATGTACAGAATATAAAGTTATGCAAAATTGATTTAGGATCTTTCATAATATATCCACAACATCAATAGATGGTTACTGTTTGTTTCTTACACAGCAAAAGTGATGAAATAAAGCATACCACATATTTGTCTAATAAAAGCACAAATAAAGGCATTTTGTACTTGCATGATATTACTTTTAAAATCCATATTATTCAAAGAAAAATGCTTTCTTCAGATGCATCAATTTTACACTATTTTTATGTCTGTATAATGCAACCAGTTTGACTTGAATAGTAAAGTAGATGAAAAATAAACAAAAATATGCCAAAGCTGGAAATAATATTAAGACTTATTATATTTTGTTCCTCTGCTTCTTAAATTACATTTTCCTGAAAAAAAAGAAAACTACCTATCCATGCATAATGATTAAATCAAAGTATGACTGATAGAGAGCATGTGTTTTCCTTCATGTAAGAGAATATTGGAAAAGAATAAGTCAAATGTACTCATTCTATATAAAATAAATTTTATCACCATCATTATTATCAGCATATTCATAGTTATATAAGAGTTATCTGGTGGGATGGGCACACAACTGATGGGGTGGTTATCACTTTGGCATTGTAGTATATTGATAATGTAAAGGAGTTATATTTGCTAAGACATTTACTGTTTTATTTATAAGAAAGTGCATTAAATTTACAGTAGAACAAAACACAAAAAGAAATAGTTTTATGTATCTATAGTTAATTAATCTAATTAAATTCTAAAGAATATTCTCTTTTATCATTTTGCAAATATTAAATTTCCACATACAAGTGCTAGAACAAATTCTAGTGCCATAAAATGGTTAGAAATTACTCCAGATAATATTTAGATAAAGTATTTTTGTCTTATTTTTATTTTATTGAAAACTCTTCCTAATACAACGTGATGATTGTTTTTTAAGTTTTGCCTGATGTTGATTTTAAGTATAGGTATACAGTGTATATGTATGTTTGTGTGTGTGCATGTAATACTTTCATTTCTTTCATATTTTTCTTTTATCCCATGATCTGCATAATTGTAGCATAATGCTTCATTACATTGAAGTGAAAAGAAATAGTCAAATGGGTATGTTATGAAAAAGTACTAATATTTTATATCATGTATAGAATTTAAGAATTTAGAAAAATATTTTAAAAATTCTCATTTCCGCTTAAATCAATGGCTTTTATTTTACCTATCTCTGCAACTTTTTTGTAAATCCAGGCTCATATCTTTGAGCTGGACGTGTCTGAGTGACTGAACAACAATTCTGTTTCCTTTCAAAACCATGTCTTGTATTTTACCTATTTCTACAACGTTTTTGTAAATCCAAACTTGCATATTTAAATCTTCTTGCTTCAGGAGATGTCAAAATTGAACCAAGAATTTTCTAAAGGCTATTACAATAGTTACATCACTTCATTTTCTTTTAACACAATGGACATGAGCATCATTGTAATATTCAGTTCAGTTCAGTCATTCAGTCGCCTCTGACTCTTTGTGACCCTATGGACTGCAGCGTGCAAGGCTTCCCTGTACATCACCAAACCTGAAGCCTACTCAAGCTAATATCCATCGCATCAGTGATGCCATCCAACCATCTCTTCCTCTGTCATCCCGTTCTCCTCCCACCTTCAATCTTTCGCAGCATCAAGGTCTTTGCCAATGAGTCAGTTCTTCCCATCAGGTGGCCAAAATATTGAAGTTTCAGCTTCAGCATCAGTCCTCCAATGAATATTCAGGATGAATATTCATCCTGATCTCCTTTAGGATGGACTGGTTGGATCTCCTTGCAGTCCAAGGGACTCTCAAGAGTCTTTTCCAACACCACAGTTCAAAAGCATCAATTCTTCAGTGATCAGTTTTCTTTATAGTCCAACTCTCACATCCATACATGACTACTGGAAAAACCATAGCCTTGACTAGATGGACCTTTGTTGGCAAAGTAATGTCTCTGCTTTTTAATATGCTGTCTAGGTTGGTCAAAACTTTCCTTCCAAGGAGTAAGTGTCTTTTAATTTCATGGCTACAGTCACCATCTGCAGTGATTTTGGAGCCCAGAAAAATAAAGTCAGCCACTGTTTCCCCATGTATTTCCCATGAAGTGATGGGACCATTTGCCATGATCTTAGTTTTCTGAATGTTGAGTTTTAAGCCAGCTTTTTCACTCTCCTCTTTCACTTTCATCAAGAGGTTCTCTAGTTCTTCACTTTCTGCCATCAGGATGGTATCATCTGCATATCTGAGGTTATTGATATTTCTCCCAGCAATCTTGATTCCAGCTTGTGTTTCCTCCAGCCCAGCATTTCTCATGATGTACTCTGCATATAAGTTAAATAAGCAGGGTGACAATATACAGCCTTGAGGTACTCCTTTTTCTATCTGGAACCAGCCTGTTTTTCCATGTCCAGTTCTAACTGTTGCTTCCTGACTTGCATACAGGTTTCTCAAGAGGCAGGTCAGGTGGTCTGGTATTCCCATCTCTTTCAGAATTTTCCACAGTTTATTGTGATCCACACAGTCAAAGGCTTTGGCATAGTCAATAAAGCAGAAATAGATGTTTTTCTGGAACTCTCTTGCTTTGTTGATGATCCAGCAGATGTTGGTAATTTGATCTCTTGTTCCTCTGCCTTTTCTAAAACCAGCTTGAACATCTGGAAGTTCTTGGTTCCTGTATTACTGAAGCCTATCTTGGAGAATTTTGAGCATTACTTTACTAGTGTGTGAGATGAGTGCAATTGTGCAGTAGTTTAAGCATTCTTTGACATTGTCTTTCTTTGGGATTGGAATGAAAACTGACCTTTTCTGGTCCTATGCCCACTGCTGACTTTTCCAAAATTGCCTGCATATTGAGTGTAGCACTTTCACAGCATCATCTTTCAGGATTTGAAATAGCTCAACTGGAATTCCATCACCCCCACTAGCTTTGTTCGTAGTGATGCTTCCTAAGGCCCACCTGACTTCACATTCCAGGATGTCTGGCTGTAGATGAGTGTGAGTGAGCACATCATCGTGATTATCTGGGTCATGAAGATCTTTTTTATATCATTCCTCTGTGTATTCTTGCCACTTCTTCTTTTTCTATTTTTTTTTTTTTTTATTAGTTGGAGGCTAATTACTTCACAACATTTCAGTGGGTTTTGTCATACATTGATATGAATCAGCCATGGATTTACACGTATTGCCACTTCTTCTTAATATCTTCTGCTTCTGTTAGGTCCATCCCATTTCTGTCCTTTATTGTGCCCATCTTTGCATGGAATGTTCCCTTGGCATCTCTAATTTTCTTGAAGAGATCTCTAGTCTTTCCCATTCTGTTGTTTTCCTCTTTCTTTGCATTGATCACTGAGGAAGGCTTTTTTAATCTCTCCTTGCTATTTTTTGGAACTCTGCATTCAAATGGGTATATCTTTCTTTGCTTTTTGCTTCTCTTCTTTTCACAGCTATTTGTAAGGCCTCCTCAGACAGTCATTTTTCTTTTTTGCATTTCTTTTTCTTGTTCTAGAAAATCTCAAATGCAAACATAAAAATCAGGAATATAGTAATATAGTACTACAATCTGCTGCTGAGACTATTTAAATTTCCCCAGTTATTCTAGTGATATGCACTTAAATAAAGGGATCAAATTCAGAATTGCACACATACATTTATTTTCTAACTCATTTTGATTTCATTCATTTGGAACAGTTCTCAGTTTTATCTTGACTTTCATGATCTTGACAGATGGGAATATCAGTCGCTAGTTATTTTCTATAATGCCCTTCAACTTGGAAGACTAAAATGTTTCATCATAATTAGATTCATATTAAGCATCTTTGGCAGGTTTAACAAAGAGCAGTGTCATGTCCTTCCCATCCAGTCCTATAAGGGCACACTGTTTTAATTTGTTTCATTACTTGTTTTTTTATTTTGATTTTGAGCACCTGATTAAGATGACGCATAACTAGTATTATCCATTCTAAGGTTACTCATTTTTTCCTTTCTTCTGTGTGTGTGTGTGTGTGTGTGTGTGTAAAAGTACTGGGATGGAGATATTCTGAGACTTCATCAAACATCTATTCACTAATTTATATTAGTATAGGCTACTGAGTTCTTATTTTAGTTAACTGATTATAATTCATTAATATCATCATGTTGATATTTAAATGTTTTGTATAGTGAATATCTCTTTAAATTGACTTTCATTTTTCTAGGCATGCACTTATCATTCTTTGAACTCTTCTCTATTTTCTTGCCTGGAAAAGAGGCTATTGAGCTCTCATTTTGTACTTTCCTTATCCTACTTCTAAAATGAGTCATTTCTCCAAGGAATTTGGATTATTTTAATGGGGAGTAGAGAATAGGAAAGAAGATTTTGATGCTAGGCACGCTCATTGCTATTAGTCAGCCTTAGTCAGCCCCACCTACTGTTTGTCACTGGAGTGTTCAGGAAAGGAAAGAGATGTGGAAAAGGAGGAATAACTACAATTTATTTTGATTTGTTGCATCACAGGTTAGAATAACAAAATCCCAGAATGAGACATTTCAAATTTCACAAAAATAAACTATTGTACGTAGCACAAACTTTGTGACATACTGTGATTATTGCATATTATGAAGAATGGTATCTTAAACATGTTTTTATTTTAAACACATTGTATATTAATATTATTAGGTTAAATGTTTACTGTTTTCTTAAAAAAGTTTGTGTCATAAGATTAAGAACTCAAATGTTGTTTGATATAGGAAATTTAAAGAAGCCTGAGTACTTCAGTAAAGCATAAGTTATATTAAAGCTATGTTTTAATTAATTCACATAAGTTTAATACTAAAATATTAGTATGAGTTATAAACATTTGTCAATGTATTCTGTTTTAAAATATCAAACTAAGAAATAGAGTAAAAAAAATCAATATTACATATACACTATCAGAGCAGACTGAGTCAAAAATATTTTGTGATCTTGTCACAATATTAGTGAATTAATTTCTCAGTTTTATATTCTCTTCTACTGATGTATATATGTCAATGTCATAACTAGTCCTTATAATGTTAATTGAATAGTCTTGTAAAATAGCTGTTTATGTCACAAATCAATTATAATATGCTAAGAATTTTTAAATGGGTAAAGATAATATGTGGATTACTAATCTTGGTAGGATAACAATAATGTTGATCAGTGATAAAGATAATTTAAGAAATCATAGCTGACAACAAAATGTTCAGAGTAAATCAGACCACATCCAACCACACTCAGAGTAAGCAGTTTTATTCTAGACTGGTATCTACCATGAGACAACTCAGAGAACAGAGTTGAAAGTTTTAAATAGCAATTATATAATAGAAGGATGCAATACTCAATTCAGACATCTTTTGGGGAAAGAATTAAGATTCCAAAATTGAAGTACCTAGGAAGGAAACTTGTCCACCTGGATGGTTAATATAAACATTGCAAAGAAAGACTCACATGAAATTTTTATCCCTGATCCTATGGTTCATTAAACACATCTGAAATCTCAGCTGATGTAATAAGAAAAGACTAACTATTTAGGTCCCATGGTAAACTAAGAATTATGAACTTCAAATTATGAATAAAAATATAAACATTACACCTCTATTAATATAAACAACAAAATATGACAGAATGAAGTGTGAGATATGGCTCCAGATGCTGCGTTACTGGTAGGATTTTAAGTGCGTTCCATTCTGAAGGGTGAAAATATTACATACTTTGCAACCCAGAAATTCGCTTTGCCAGTATGTGCCAAGGGAAAGGGCTTCCCTGGTAGCTCAGTGGTAAAGAGCCCACCTTCCGATGCAGGAAACGTGGGTTTGGGAAGATCCCCTGGAGAAGGAAATGGCTACCCACTCCTCTAATCTTGCCTGGGAAATCCCATGGACAGAGAAGCCTGGCAGGCTACAGTCCTTGGGGTCGCAAAATAGTTAGACATGACTAAGTGACTAAACAATGCCAGCAACAAGCCAAGGGGAAACTTTGTCAGTACATACTCTGGGATACATTTCCATGAATGTTCAGAGCAGTACTTTTCATAAGAAATTTCAGAAACAAATAAACAAACTAGATTTCACTGGCAGGAAAATGGATGTATGAGCAAGAGAGAATATCATGTGACTGTAAGTGATTGAATTAGGGTGAAAACAACAGTAGAGATGAATCATAGAAGCGTAACTGAAAAAAAAAACAGCTGATGCCCTGGGAATGTGCAAAAACATTGATGTCCAATTACTAAGTTAAAAGAATACTGTGTGAGTGTGGGTGGGTATCTGTGTGTGTGTGTGCATATGTCCTTTTTAATAACATAATGGATGCTTGAAAACTTTATAACATATGATAGTGAGATTCAAGATGTCTTCTCAGATGAAATGCTCATAGATGATGGTGCCCATGGAGCAGATAGGTCAAATTTCCCAGCTGGTTTACTGGTACTTATTAACAAATGAATACAAGATAACCAAATTGTGAGGCAATAAACATAAAAAGACCATTAAATAATTTACATGAGAGTATAATAGTAACAAAACATTGCTATAATTCTATGTAACTATGTGGGAAAAAAAAGGGGGGGCTTCTTGGTAGCTCAGAAAGTAGAGCATCCCTGGGTCTAGGAGATCGTCTGGAGAAGGGAATGGCAATCCACTCTAGTGTTCTTGCTTGAAGAATTCTATGGACAGAGGAGCCTAGCAGGCTGGAGCCCACGGGTCACAAAGAGTTGGATACGACTGAGTAGGCTAAAAACCATGGGGTCATAAAGAGTCAGACACAACTGTGCGACTAATACACATGTAAAAAAAGTATACCCGTTTGTATCAGAACATTTGTAACTAATGCCATCTCAGAATTCTAATCAGTTTTTAATAGTAGCTTTGTTTTTGTTTTCAGTGTTTAACAGTTAAAAGTGTTTTAAAAAGATGAAGTATCTTAACTGTGAAGAATGTTTAAAGAAGTCATCAATCAATTTTAAATTTTGGAGGAAATGTAATTTCTGAAACTAAAGCTCATGCTTTAATAATTATGTAAGCAGAATGGGTGTTGGAGTCTAGTGGAATTAGTTGGGTGTCTCAGAAGGAGTGAAGGCAGGGACTGTAATATGAAGTGTGAGCAGGGAGAGAAGTCAAACAGTACAGAGCACACACTGGCCTGGGGTTATTGCTGAATTGGTGAATTTATATGGGCAGTTTTGCAGTGGGGTGTAGCTCCCAGTTAGTTTGAGGAAGGAAGCTCCCATGCATTGTCCAAGCTGGAATTGTTGAGAGGATTTGCGTGGTAGATGAGGTTATTTGTCAAGTGTCACAGTTGAAGGAGAATGAAGTGTTTAGTTGTGGTAGTGAAGTGACAGAATCCCGAAAAGAGTGGTTAGAACCCAAACACTCTGAGCAGGTTGTCTACACACAATACCAGTGCTTGCTGATGTACTGAAAAACAGGTAAAAAGTAAACACATTGAGAAAAACAGGAGACTGGTTACTCTTTGTCTGAAAAGGGAGATAGTTACAAACATGGAATTCAAGAAATCAGTGTGCTCATTGATTTTGACAGATAACAGAGGTAGGTAGATAGCTAGCTAGCTCTGTGTATGCACACACGCATATGCATGGCCACACACATGTGAAGCTTGCTGTATCCACCATAAGGGCATGGGCACAGCAACATTCAAGTAACAATAAACACATCAAGTTCTCGATCTTTGTTTCCAAATGCAGTCCTCCACAGGAATCCAGAAACAAGAATTCCTTAAGGAAATCACAGGTTTCCATGCTAGGGGAGAAAAAGTACAATGTGAGGTTGGAATATATTTGGTACCAGAAAATAAGAATTCAAGGAATGATTGAGACATGACAAAAATCACAAAAGCCAGCTTAAAGAATTCCCATAGACAGATATGGGACATTGTGAACATCAAAATAATAATGAGAATGGATTATAACCCACTGAATGCAAAGGGAATTCAAGAGTCCATTGCAGTGTGAATAGCTAAGTGAACTCCACTTGAATAGTATGGCTACTGGTCTGAGTACCTAGAGTACAACAAATTATAAGGGTTAGTTAGCTGTTTCATCTGACTTGAAAATATAACAATGGATCAATAAATGAGAGCACTACGGATATGAATTCAACAGGGTGTTTCTGTTTTAATAATGCTGTAATGGAGCCAGAACTGGGAGTTATCTATAGTCTTGTAACATTCTCAAATCTATCTTAGTTTGCAAAACCATTCAGTTTAGTTACACACCAGAAATATCATGAAGGGAAAGAAATGCGTCACTGTCACTTTTCAAAGGGACCAGCCTTATGTCCAAAGTGTTGTATCATTGTGGTTGACTCTTACTTTGGTGACCATGAAAAAGTCCTCCTGGCATTAACACTCATATGTGGTCCCTTCTCAAACTGATTCTAGACAAGGCCTGTGAGTGCATTCAGTTCAGTTCAGTCACTCAGTCGTGTCTGACTCTTTGAGACCCCATGAACCGCAGCACGCCAGGCCTCCCTGTCCATCACCAACTCCGGGAGTTTACCCAACTCATGTCCATTGAGTCAGTGATGCCATCCAACCATCCCATCCTCTGTCATCCCCTTCTCCTCCTGCCCTCAATCTTTCCCAGCATCAGGATCTTTTCAAATGAGTCAGCTCTTCGCATCAGATGGCCAAAGTATTGGAGTTTCAGCTTCAATATCAGTCCTTGCAATGAACACTCAGGACTGATCTCCTTTAGGATGGATTGGTTGGATCTTGCAGTCCAAGGGACTCACAAGGGTCTTCTCCAACACCACAGTTCAAAAGCATCAATTCTTCGGCACTCAGCTTTCATTATAGTCCAACTCTCACTATAATGTGAGTACATTAACTATTAGCATAAAATGTACAGAAGTATTTATAGATCATGGCATATAATATCTGCAAATTTCTACTACATGATTAAGAGCAAAAAAATTGTATGTTTAGGAAGGGAGATATATATAAACAAATGGTCAAAATGTTAGTATCGATAAAAGGTACATGGGAGTTCTTTGTTCTACTTTATAACTCGTCAATAAGTATGAAAATATACTAATATAAAAAATAATGAAATCAATATGTATTTAATAATTTTGTTGAGTCCAGAATTTTCAGGGACAATTTATACAAATGAAAAGCATTAAGTAATGGATGAAAAGTGAAAGTTGCTCAGTTGTGTCCACTCTTTGTGACCCAGTTCAGAATACTGGAGTGGGTAGCCATTCCCTTCTCCAGGGGATCTTCCCAATCCAGGGATCAAATCCATGTCTCCCACACTGCAGGCAGATTCTGTATACAAATAAGGTCTCTTGGCAGAAAGGACCACTTCTAGATTGTAGCTGAGCTTAAAATAAACTTTTGCTGAACATTTCTGGAATTATGGAACTAAAATATTCTCCTTAGCTCTGGCATCTTGGTGCTTTATTCATGCTGCTTCTATGTTATGCAGACAAAAAAATGGTATTTCATATCATCACTTCCCTGCTTCATCCAGCCATTGAGAACAGAATGTTGAGTTTGATAGGTGTTCAAATAAAGATAAATTGGCCCTCAAGCAATCATTTGCCTACTTGATTTTTTTAAAATCTACATATTTGAAAGATTCAAAATGATGGAACAGACCTTCTTGGTATTATATAAAGTAAAACTCATGTGAAAACTGAGCGGGGGCTCTCAGAATTATAAATGATATACTCTATCCATCTGAGCTAATATGTGGATAGCCATTCATTGTCACATATTCTCTTTTCCTCAATATTGAGTTTTCTATTGCTTGTTGAACTTTTCACCTCCATTACTTGCTTAAGGGTTTCATTAATATTAGTTCATGTCATTTTATTTTTATTCCCATATTAAACACTGAGATGGAAAAATAAAGCCTTATATTAAGGAGTGACAAAAAAAAAGTATTTAATTGCCTGTGGTTCTTTCTCAGCCTCAACAAGGCCATTTTCAAATAGAGAAATACTGTTTATCATTTTTAATGCTGACTTGAGGTTTGCAAATAGAAAAGGATTCATGCACCCGCTATCCTTGCAGTGGGAAAAAAAAATGAGAACAGTACACATTTACGCAGACAGGCAAATGGGAAATATAATAATACAAGTTTGTGTGTATTTTAAGAATCAGAAATTAAACTTTAAAGTTTTAAGAAGCTATTGTCTGAAAAGTGATAAGCAAATTATTTTATAGGATATTTTTCATAGGGCTGTGAAAACTATTATTATACTGTGCTCTATTTGTATACTTGAAAGAAGTTTCAATGAAATATGCCAAATATTACTTTTAGTCAGCATGATCAGAATAATTTGTTTAATAGTGGTACTTATGAGTTAAATAATTCCAAGTTTCTCTGACGTTGAACCATAGACTTTGCATATTATAACAATCACCAGTACCACAGGGTTTAGACAATTTAAAACTTGAATTATACAACAAGAAATATCAAACCTTGAAGTGAAAGCCAGTATCTTGTTGAGATAAAATTGGAGAGGGCAAACTAAAACCAAACCATTTTTAAATATAATTCATAGTAAATATAGTATGTGTCCTTGCATGCTAAGTTGCTTTGGTCATGTACAACTCTTTGCAGCCCTATGGACTATAGCTTGCCAGGCTTCTCTGTTCATGGGATTCTCCAGGCAAGAATACTGGAGTGGGTTGCCATCCCTTTCTCCAGAGGATCTTCTCAGCCCAGGGACTGAGAAGTCTCCTGCATCTCCTGGATTGCGTGTGGATTCTATACTGCTTAGCCACCAGAGAAGCCCATGATGTATGCACTTACTTTAATCATAAGCATGCTTGCGGGACCCCTGGGTCTGGAAGATGCCCCGGAGGAGGGTGTGGCAACCCACTCCAGTATTCTTGCCTGGAGAATCCCATGGACAGAGGAGCCTGACAGTCTACAGTCCATGGGGTTGCACAGAGTTGGACGCAACTGAAGCAACTTAGCCTGCCCGCATACTTGCAGGACCCCAGAATGCTTTAGTTACATCTTTCCTGGTGGTTCAGATGGTAGAGAATCTGCCTGCAATGCAGGAGACCCAGGTTCAATCCCTGGGTAGGGAAGATCCCATGGAGGAGGAAATGGCAACCCACTCCAGTATTCTTGCCTGGAGAATCCCACGGACAGAGGAGCCTGGTGGGCTACAGTCCATGGGGTCACAAAGAAGTCAGAATCAGATATTAATACTACAGTAACTTGAAATCATACAACAGAAAAGCCAAATAGGGGTGCATGTGCAATCTGCTCATGCACCCTGCGTGTAGTGGTGATGGGCTAAGTAGTGCATGCTGAGTCGCTCAGTCGTGTCCCACTCTGCAACCCATGGGCTGTAGCCTGCCAGGCTCCCCTGTCCATGGAGTTTTCCAGACAAGAATGCTGGAGTAGGTTGCCATTTCCTCCTCCAGGGGATCTTCCTGACCCAGAGATCAGACACATGTCTCCTGCATTGGCAGGCAGATTATGCAGAGGAGAAATGTCCTGCTTATATAATAAGAATGCAAAGCTGGGCTCAACTAGCTGGAGAGATTGCCATTTCACAGTGCTATCCAAGGTGTACTTCACCATAGCCTTCTATTTGGAAAATGATCTTTTGATGAATATAAAGATGGGAGTGGGAATAATTGCCTTTTGTTTTAGTGTATACATGACCAACTATTCTAAGAGGAAAAGAAATCTAAAGTTTGACAGAGAAATAGAAATGATGTATCTTTGTAAAAGGAGGCACCTCGTGAGGAGAAGAATGAGAGAAGGAGAAGCGGTGGGTAAAGCTAGGACTTTAGCACTAGTTTTAAAAACACACCGACTTTTATTAGTCCCAAGCTTAAATGCTCAACTGCAGCCTCCACTCTCCCTTGTGGGTTTTTTTCTTTTCCCTCAAATGCTTTCCTTCTATTGTCATTCTGGTAGGCTAGAGAATAAGATAAATGGTTCAAATACAAAGAATGCTGATTTGGTGAGAATGCGAAGTCTGCACTTTAGAGATCAGGGCAATACAACTTTAAGACTAAGTGTGCCTGAACCTGATTTTCATTTAGGGTACATCTCTAAAAGACATAAAATTATTTTTTTAATCAGATAGCTTTACAAAGCCCCTAATGTATATCAATTTAGGAGGTATTTTGAATTTCAAGTAGGTTTTTTGTTGTTGTTGTTAGTCCATATTTGCAAGAAACTCTTGGAAACAAATCCATACTTGAGTTGGGAACTGCTTATAATAGTATTTTCCATGGTAAAGACAAGGCCTTCAATAAAGATATGTGAAATGAATGTATGTATATGCATTGGGTTGGTAAACCCTTATTTGTAACTTTGATTTTAGTCTATAAAACGCAATTCAAATAAAGTTGGAGGAGGTTCAACCTTTTCGTTGCCCTCTATAAAACTGATAACAGTTTAGATTACCCCAATTTGCTTTTGTTTGTAGATAAGCAAATGTACACTTACCATTACAATAAAAATTTAAAACAATGAATCTGGAAAACAAAGAAAACAGCAGTTTCTAGGACCTTGCTAAGAAATTATTTTGTTGTTTTCACTATTTAATTTGCATAGCTAGCAGAATGAAAACTATTACTTCAATCAGATTTAGAGTAAGAATGCAAAATAAGGGAAATAATACCTTTTCAGAAAACTCCAGAATTGCATTGTCAGAATCAAGTAGTTATGCAAAATAATCCAGAGGTCTGTCATTCAATATCTTACCACTCAGTAGGTCTCAATTTCAATTTAACAGTTATTCTTCTCATCCTCTTTCTATTAAAACAGGAAATTGCAAAAAAAAAAAAATCAGCTATAGTTTCTTTTGAATAGTTCTTATAGTTCTTATTCCTCAATAGATACAATTTTATTTTATTTTATTTTTTTATTAGTTGGAGGCTAATTACTTCACAACATTTCAGTGGGTTTTGTCATACATTGATATGAATCAGCCATACAATTTTAAAAATACATAGTATTCACATTTGGTTCTGACTCTAACTCTTTTTTGTGAATATTTGAAGTTTATTTCTATCAGTCTTCCCTGGTAGCTCAAGAATCTGCCTGCAATGAAGAAGACTCATCTTCAATCCCTGGGTCAAGAAGATCCCCTGGAGAAGGGAATGGCAACCACTCCAGTATTCTTGCCTGGGAAATTCCATGGGACAAAGAGTCTGGTGGGCTACAGCCCATGGGGTCACAAAGAGTTAGACATAACTAAGCAGCTAACACTTTCACTTCTTTAACTTTTCTATACACATGTCCATATAATATAATAAAACAGTAATATTTGTACTTAGGCATGAAAGAGAGACTGAAGATTGAAATGAGTCCATGCACATAAAGCTATTAAAATGTTGTATTTGTAATGGTGTTGGTGAACCTGTAGTTCTTCCTGCCCATCCCAAAGTTCTCTCTGATTTCTGATGCCTCAGTTTCTCTTGAGCAGGCTCACTGGATAAACACTTCTGGGGAAGTGCAGACACAGTTACATGAAAATCCATAAACAGGTCAACTGACTTAGAGAGGTATCCTCCTATCATGACCATTTCTTGATTTGTTTGATTCTAACTGCTTTAGGTCACAGGGCCCACTTCTGGAATGGTGTCTGTATATCATACAGGACTATCTACACATCAGTCCTGTGTTTTCTGTTTCTTAGTCACAGGCAGCTCCTCATGTGGCCATAGGTGTGGGCTGAGAAAGAGATAATAAAGTAGGAATTATGGAGAATCAGACCCCTTGTGTGTGCCTGTCATATTCTGATCATACTGACGATTTGTGCTAGATAATACAGTTCTGCTCTGCATACTCAACTTCGTGGCGTGGTGAGCCTGACGACACCCCATTCATGCGGGGCAGCTGAGGTCAGTGGTAACTTAGCAGCCCACTGTTCTGTGTTCAGGCTCCTTTTAATATCTATTTTACTTATTATTTATTTATTGGCCGTGCTGGGTCTTCATTGCTGCATGCATGTTTCCGTTTGTTGCGGTCAGTGGGGGCCGCTCTCTGGCTTCTCATTACGGTGGTTTCTCTTGTTTCTTGGGCTCTGCGGTGCATGGGTTCAGAAGTGATGGTGCACAGGCTCACTTACTCTGTGGCCTGTGAGATCTTCCCAGACCAGGGCTCCAACCAGTGTCCCCTGTATTGCATGGCAGATTCTTAACCACGGAACCATCGGGAAATCCCAAGTGTTCAGTCTTTAATGAAAACCAATAGCAAGCCAAGAGTTGTTTTTGTTTTTAAGAAGTATAGTTGTCCTTAAGGTTTGAACTATGATTCATCTCTAAGGAACTTCCAGAAGGTCCAAATTGCATCGCTATCTGCAATGGACACTTCAAGCATGACTAGATGTTTTGGATTATAGGGCCCAATGGTAGAGCATTTTGCATAGAAGGCTGGACTTGTTGCAGAGACTTCCCTGTCCTGGTGCTCACTTGAAAGTAGCAACTTCTTGGATCACTCACTAATAGGCTGGAATAGCACACCCATATGAATGATACTTTGCATCCAAATTCCAATGAGACACACTGGGCACTGTGTCTCCTGTATGGTTATAGGAGGTCCAACAGTGTTCAACAGAGAAGGACTATCTCAACATGCTCCACACCACTAGATCCTTAGAATATTATTCAAGTGGAAGGTCTCTGATTTTGTGTTGGGTCTATTTCTTAACCTCTGGCATGGAAATGTCTTACTGATAAGTGCCGTGCATGCGTGTTAAATTGCTTCAGTCATTGTCTGATTCTTTGAGACCCTATGGACCATAGCCTTCCAGGCCCCTCTCTCCATGGGAATCTCCCATCAAGAATACTGGAGTGGGTTCCCATGCCCTCCTCCAGGGGCTCTTCCTGACCCAGGGATCAAACCCACATCTCTTATACCTCCTGCATTGCCCGGCAGGTTCTTTACTACTAATGACACCTAGATATGGGCAGAGTAGCTGCTGTTTCCTGCTCACCAGTTTCAATCAGCCTGATGCCATCAATTTCATGGAGTGGTGTGAAGTCCTGTGGAAAGAAATGTATCAGGCTTCCTACAAAATAAATTATGACTTGGGGGTCAAGTCATTTACACCTCTGAGGTGGGCTGGTAAGTGTATCACCAGCCTTGCTAGCAAGAGATGTATGACTTCTGAAGAACATTACTAACACGTGTCCAGAGAAGAAAGCTTTTTCCAGATCAATAGCAATGTAGTAAGCACCAGAGGATGTCTTAATTTCCCCATATATCATAACCACATCTGGAACAGTAATTGCAAAACAAGTTAACGAATGATTAAACTTCCTGCAATCCACTGCCATTCTTCCAGATTCATTTGCTGCATAGGCCAAAATGACAAGTTGAATAGGATGCAGAGGAAATCACTTGGCCTTTCCCACCATAAAAGCCCTCACACCACCAATCAGTAAGGGTGTTGGCAGTTGCTAAAAATAGTTATTCAAATTACACATTTTGGAATTGGTGAAGTAACTACAGGATGGGGACAGGGACCACTGGGCCTATGTGAGATAGACCTGAGATGAAACTCCTGTGATCGCTTGACTTCTGTTAACCTCTCTCTGACTAGTGGGCCATAGGGATGCTTTGGATGTTCAGGAATTAGTCAGTTCAGGATCTGTGTACAGTGATCCCTAGGAAATATGACTGTTTCTCTTTCCTCAATGCAGTCACAATGGTGAATGCCTCCTAATCAAATGACTTCATGTCAATATTAAAAGAAGAAACTGTACACAGACATACAGGGAAAATGTCATGTGATATGGAACAAGGATGGGTGATATTAAGAGTTGTCAGCAATCACTAGAGGAAGCAAGAAGGATTCTTACTTAGAGGGGGCCTGGTCTTGTCAACACATTGATTCCAGTTTTCTAGCCTCCAGACCTGTTAGAGAAGATATTTTTTTGCTATTTTCAGCCAACCACTTCATTGTAGTTTTTTATTGCAATGCTAGGAAACCAATATATGACAAATCTATTTATTTTCTTCTTTCTAGGGATACCATAATCAAGGCATAGGTCTCTGCAAGTCAGATTATTCATATTACTGCTTTGATCTGCTATCCATTACCTCGTCCACCTTGTCTGTGGTAATTACATGTTGCCCTTAGCCCTGCCACCAGGAGGTCCCATTATCCTCATTGCATTTAGGGAGCCCAGTTCAATGAGAAGAGTTTGCACTATAATTTCCAACATATTGAAGGTGTGAACACAAGGCTCTTCAAGGATTCTGGGACTCTCCTCAAATTTATTTTTCACAGTCTTAGTAAAATGTGTGTCCTTCTAGCCCAATCTAGATAAGCAGGCCTTACACACATAATTCCATTCTCCCTCCATCCTGGGATACCTTCCTCTACAGTATACCAAGGCAGTTATGGCATTTCACCTTCATCTGGGTGATCCAACAAACCAGACCAACTGTAAGGGTCCTTTCTGACACCTCAAACTACAATTTGTAATCTAGAATCTCTGCTTAGTGGGCTCCTGTAAATTAATCTGGCCTACTCTACCTTAATTTCCTTTCACTATGGTGCCAGACCCTTAAGATTCATTTCCACACATATCCTCATGTTTCTGTTAATATAAACTAGAAAGGGGTTTCCCAGGTGGTGCTAGAGGTAAAGAATCCACCTGCCAGTGCAGAAGGGGCAAAAGTCTGGAGTTCCAGCCCTGGAGTCAGAAAGATCCCCTGGAGCAGGAAATTGCAACCAGCCTCAGGATTTTTGCCTGGAGAGTCCCATGGACAGAGGAGCCTCTCGGGCTACAGTCCACAGGACTGCAGAGTCAGGCATGCCTGAGCAGCTAAGCACAAATTAGAAAATGTGTGCTGCTATTTTGGTGTACACTGCGCTACTTTGTGGGTCACAATCACCATTTGGGTCTCTTGGAACCTGAGTCTCTTTATAAATCTAGAATAGAAGAGGTGTTGGCCTAGGTCTTGAGGAGAATCACCAGTGACTTGCTCTGTAACTATCTTAGGGGAGCTCATTACAAATTCTTCAGACAGTGGAGAGCTCACATCCTCAAGCAGAGAATGAAGGGCCACTTCTGAAAGGTTATTGCTAAGCCACGAAAGGAAATGGCAACCCACTCCAGTATTCTTGCCTGGAGAATCCTGTGGACAGAGTAGCCTGGTGGGCTGCTGTCCATGGGGTTGCACAAAGTTGGACACGGCTGAAGCGACTCAGCATACATGCATGCATTAGAGAAGGAAATGGCAACCCACTCCAGTGTTCTTGCCTGGAGAACCCCAGAGACAGAGGACCCTGGTGGGCTGCTGCCTATGGGGTTGCACAGAGTTGGACCTGACTGAAGTGACTTAGCAGCAGCAGCAGCAGCAAACCATGAAAGATGCCAGGATTCTTGGCCTCTGGAGGAGAAGAATTCAATCTGGGGTCAGAGATGAGGCTTGATCGCGCAGAGCTTTTGTGTAATAAAGTTTTATTAAAGAATAAAAAACATAGAGAAAGCTTCTGACATAGACATCAGAAGGGGGCAGAAAGTGTGCCCCCTGCTAGTCTTTAGCTGGATGTTATATAGCTACTAGCAGTCTGCTAATTAAAGAAAGGAAATGTCTCAAAACTCAGAGAGTGGCACCAGGTGAGTCATCCTGGGCCATAAAATGACTGACAGGAATCTTGGAGAAAGGCAGATTTCCATACAAATATGTAGTTTCATTAACATAGATTAGGAGAACAATATATGAGTATAACATACTGGTTTGTCAAGTCAGTTCTGAGCTTTTAGGTGAAACCAACTTGAAGTCAGAGTCTAGGGTAAATGCATAGTACATTAACATAGCTTAAGACAAACATTTCCATAAGAAAAATGCATTGGTTAGCTCAAGGTTTGAGAAAAGTTAAATTCAGGTGGAACCAGGTGTCATTATGCAACACAGAATTTTAAGAGAAACCTCTTTAAATTTGTATACAGAAGGGAAAAACATATATAACACTAGATTGTTTCCTCCTGCCACTTGAGAGAGATAAAAAATGTCTGACACTTGCAGCCTATTTCCTCTGTTTAGAGATCCCTGGCCTTCCTACCTGTTACCCTCTCACTTCTGTGGGCAAAAAAGATTTGTCAAAATTGAAGTGTTTGACATTGTCACCTTGGGCTTCAATTTCTGGTAAGTATTCAGTCTGTGGTATCCAATGGCAGCATTTCACATGTTTCTATTGCAAAATCATTTCAAGGACTGCCAATGTTTCTTTACCACTCAGAATGAATGTTTCCTTCCTACCCACATTCGAGAAACAATTCCAGAAAACCCAACACCATTTGAGAGAACACATTCTAAAAATTCTCTTTCTCTAGATCCCTTTTTGGTACCAAAATTTGTATTAGCCTCTTTGACCAGAGAAGTAGAACCTGTAGAAAATTAATTGCAAGGAATTAGGTCAGACAATTTGGGGAGTGGCTAGATATGTATCACATTGTTAGGGCAGGCCATCCTGCCCTAGGGAGTCCTTTCAGCAAAGGAAGGCTGAAAGTCTCACACACAAGCTTAATCTGCAGTCTACAGTGGACATTTCTTCTTGGAATTTATTCTGCTCTTAGAGTCTTTAAAATGATTTAATCAGACCCACCCTGAATCAAATCCTTTCTTAAATTATTATTGTCATTATTATTGTCTTTGATCACAACTAGCTTTTGATTGAATAACTGGAGACTATATCCAAGCTGGGCTTCCCTGATGGCTGGGCAGGTAAAGAATTCACCTGCAATGCTTACAATGGAAATAAGATGCTTTCTAATAATATACTTAATTTTTCTTGAAATCCTTAAGGGTAGGAGGAATCCTAGGATGGAAGGCAGAATGTGATAAAACAAATGAATTGTATAAAACACACGAAGGTGTTTTAAACACTGTATAAAACAGTGTATAAAACACTGTATAAAACAGTGTATAAAACACTGAAGGAAGGTATGGATGAATACCATGTTAACCTCAGTAACTTTAAAAAGGAGGAGGCTGTAAAATTAGGGGGAAAGGAACTATACACCAACACTGCACTCTAGTTTTAAAGTCTCTTACCTGGGCATGCTGCTGCTAAGTCGCTTCAGTCCTGTCCAACTCTGTGCGACCCCATAGATGGCAGCCCACCAGGCTCCCCCGTCCCTGGGATTCTCCAGGCAAGAACACTGGAGTGGGTTGCCATTTCCTTCTCCAAAGCATGAAAGTGAAAAGTGAAAGTGAAGTCGCTCAGTCGTGTACGACTCTTAGCGGGTGTAGGATAACAATTTTGATATTACTTTGAAAAGTTCTGAAATTAGACAAGTAAATGGATGGCAGACTGTGGGGGCCAAGTTCCTCACTCTCAGAGCCAGGGGATACAAGTTAGCAAGAGGATATACTCTGTGGTAATATTCATATGGTAATATAACAAAGGTAAATACAGCCATCTAAATTTGTGTAGTTTAATAAAGATACATATGGTTACTTGTGGAAATATTTGCAGATATCTGTATATACATAGGTTTATATCTACAGTACATGTAATTGTGTTGTCTTCTGAGATCCCAGTAACAAAAAACACACGTAGAATCAAACTTGAGTTTCTAGCAGCATTCATTAACAAAAGGATTCAAGAGATGGGCTTCCGTGGTGGCTCAGTGGTAAAGAATACACCTCTCAGTACAGGAGACACAGGTTCTATCCCTGATTCAGGAAGATCTTACATGCCGCAGAGGAAATACGCCGGTGTGCCACAACTACTGTGCCTGTCCTCTAGAGCCTGGGAACCACAGCTACTGAGCCCATGTGCAGCAACTTATTACTGAAGTGCGGGTCCCCTAGAGCCCATGCTCTGCAACAAGAGAAGTCAGGGAAATGAGAAGCCCATGCACTGCAACCAGAGAGTAATCCTTCTTTGCTGCAGCAAGAGGAAAAAGCTCATGCAGCCATAAAGACCCAGCACAGCAAAAAATCAATCAATCAATAAAAGCTAGAGCAGAACACTTTTAAAAAAAAAAGGATTGAGGATAAATAGCTGTCAGAGGACTCTTTGGACAAATGATTGGCTCTAGGACTAAGAAAAACAAAAATATAGAAGTTGAGCCTGGAGTATCTGTAGTGACCAGAAAAAAAAAAATATGCTCAGAAAACAAAACACTGATGAACATCAAAGAGACACCAGACTGAAAAAGCCAAGCGGCCAAAGCTGAAACAATTTAAGTAACAAAATGAAGTAGTGTTTGATAATAATGCAAAGTATAAAATAAACATCTGTTAATCCATATTTGCATTAATAAATTATATAAGCAAATTAATGGGAGAAGTAAATCTCCAGTGTAGAATTCCGACTGGTTTATGAAGATATTTTGCCCTCCAGAAAGAGTGTAAGGTCCCATTTCTTAAGTATAAGCTGTGCATAGTGACCTTTCAAAGAAGAGAGTAAGAAAAGGATGGAAGCAGGAGGGGAAAGAGGGAACAACTTCACACTGGAGAAATGACCGACACTTCCTCAGTCAAGTAATCAAATTCAGCAATGGGGAATCATGCTGATATAATGCATCTTTAATGTAATTTTATGAAAGTGACACTTAACCTCTGTGATCTTAATCCTTACACCCCAGACCTCCAGTTTAATCATATGAAAACAGCTGTCATAGCCAAAAGAAGCTTAAGGAAACAGGTGATTGAGTATAATTGGGTATATTGGAAAAGATTCTGGTACAGACAAAAAGGCCCTAGGAAAAAATAAAGCAAATCTGAATATCATATGAGCTTTCATTAATAATAAAGGACTAATATTTATTAATTAATTATAAGACATGTAAAATACTACTGTAACAAATTAATAATAAAGAAACTGAATGTAAGGCATAGGAAGTTCTTTGCAAAATCCTTATTTTTTTGTGTATATGAAAATGGTTTCAAATATAAAGCTTATTAATTTTAAATATATATTTATATTTCCTATTTCTCTAAAATATGATTATATCCCCAATGAGATAGTTCTGCAGTTCTGACATAGATACTCATAGCTTTAATTCTCAGCTTTTTTTTTTTGGCATGATTTCACTTAATGTAATGTGAACTATAATCCTTAAGAGGAAAATAATCTAAAGCCTTTAACAGCTTACAGAAATGAAGGTCCCTGCCTTCAGGAATTTCTAAGATTACAGTTGAAAGCAAATTGTTAGTATACATTGATTGCTTAAGTGTTACTGATATGAGAACTGATAAAATAGATGTATGCCCTAGGGAATGTGGTCACTATTATAAATGCTGCATTCTGGTTGTCCTATTTCTGTTGGTAAAACATTCAAAACATGAACATATTAGATACTGAAACATTAGCTAGGTAAGATATTACCAAAATAAATGGGATCTGAGTTTTTTATTAGTGTAAAACAAATAGCTTAATAAAAACTATTTTAATACTATATTTGATTTGAATGCCAAGAAGCACAATTATTTGTAAATGGAAAATCATGTATAACTCATTACCACAATTTGAGAAATTAAGTATCAAAGATTATTTTGAGTTTGTATATAGCTTCAATTCCCTGTTCTGATTTTAGAAGAGCATCATAATTTTGTATTTGTTTTAATTTAATCTCTCAACGGTATTCAGATGAATAATGTTTTGTGTTTTCAAACAATAGTAAAAAGTGTTTCTTTAATTTCTCAACAAAAATAAATTTCATAGAAGTAAAAATGTATTGATAAAATGATAAGACTTATGAGAATGCAATATAGTAAATAGTGGTTACTTTTTCGTGCATTGCTTATATAGGGACTGCAGTTTATGTAGAAATTTCAGCTTTTTCCCTTAAGATTTTCATATATTGCTAAGACATTTTTTAACTGTGTGAAAGTTGTTCTTGAATGTTTCATAACACTAGCGTGTTGTGAAAATGGCTTGTGAACTAATGCTACATCTAGAGAACACTAGCATCACTGTGGAATGAGTTATTGCATATCTGCTAATTCAACATATAGTAACTTAAGTGAGAATTGAGGCAGTATAGATTATACTTGATATTTTTATGTGCTTTAAAAATTTTAAGATAAAGTAATGAAGTAATAAAACAGGAGTATAATTATATTTTGATAATACTATTAAAACATTTAATCATATTTTTAATAATTTTACTTCTGTTGGTTAAATTTGTATGAGATTTTGGAAGCACTCATACCATTGATTGTGCTTAACTCTGTCAATTGAAGCCCTTGCTTTTGTTACCAATAGCTCTAACTAAGCTGGATCACTCAGTAGCTGTATTTTTAAGTTGCATTTTTTAAAAATCATGGTTCAAGACCTCTTGCTTTTCTCTACAATACTTTTATTAAATTTAAAGTCATATTCCAAATATTTTATATTTAGAGAAAATAAATCTAATATCTCCATAATCTGGTCTTAAATTAGTCTTTCCACATTTTATATCTTATGCATTGTGACCTAGTTTACATTTCTTAAGTGAAAGTCAAAGTCACTCAGTCTTGTCTGACTCTTTGAGACCCCATGGACTGTATTCTCCAGGGCAGAATACTGGAGTGGGTAGCCGTTCCCTTCTTTAGGGGATCTTCCCAACCCAGGGATTGAACCCAGGTCTCCCACATTGCAGGCAGATTCTTTACCAACTGAGCTACCAGGGAAGCCCCTGGTATGCTTCTTAGCCCCCTCCCTTACCCTTATTATATTACCCTTATTATATCTTCATATCATGCTCAAAGGAGTAAGCAAATTTGAGACATCCAAATAATTTATCTGTAGAATTAATTTAAATATTAAGTGATAATGGCTTAGGAGTTAATTTTCTCCACTAAACAGGCACAGAGTTGTAGAGAATAAATTAATATTTTAGCTCTACTGAGGGAGCATTGGCCCAAGTTTTTATTTATCAGTTCCAGCCATGTGGGTTTCCATATTTTAGGTCATTTCATGACTCAGGGTGGCTACTGCGGCACCAACTATTTCATGTGTTTGCCAGACAGCAGGAAAGAAGAAAGGGGAGGGTGGGGGGGCATTTAAAGACTTCTCTCTCCTTAAAAAAAAAAAAAAATATATATATATATATATGCATATATACATATATATATGCACTGGATTCAATTTAATGGTATGTAATTTCAGCCACTAAAGCATACATATTCAATTTCTATTTGTTTTTCTTTTCCTTTTGTGTATTTTTCTGTCTTTGCATCGTTTACATTTTCTTTTTTAAAATAACTAAAAGAGTTTATTGCTTCTTTTATGTTATCGAAGATGCAAAATTACAAAATAGTCACATATACTTAAGATCTTAAAGCACTTACTTATGAAGTAAGCCATTTCTGAAGTTTGCTTTTTGAAGTTACTAAATTTCTTTTTTCACAATTTGTTTATTTAAATGATTTAACTCAGTTTGAATTATTCCATTTATCTAGAAAATCCAATATAGTAATGAAATGTTCACTCATTAACAGAAAGAAAGTGAAAAGTGAAAGTGAAGTCTCTCAGTCGTGTCCAACTCTTTGTGACCCCATGGACTATAGCCTACCAACCTTCTCCACTCATGGGGTTTTCCAGGCAAGAGTACTGGAGTGGGTTGCCATTTCCTTCTCCAGGGGATCTTCCTTACCCAGGGATTGAAGCCCAGTCTCCCACACTGCAGTCAGACACTTTACTATCTGAGCCACCAGGGAAGCCCATTTATTAACAGAATTTGTCTACAATCATATACAATTTTAATTTTATCTCTATAGATTTATTCCTTTTCTAAATTTTGATCATAGTATTTGTGTTTCCATTTTTATAATGGAATTTGACCAACAAGTACTATGTCAGCCTTGTTACTCTTTCATGAGCCAAATATGGATTTGTATCAAATGTACTACTTTTTCATTTCTAAAATAATGCCTTTGTTTTTGCATTTAATATCTGCATTTATTAGTATGTAGAGTGTTATTTGCAAAAATTTTAGTTGCGTGTTTTATTATTCAATTTAAATGTTGCTTCCTTATTAATGCAAGTGTTTAAAATGATCCATTTTTCTTTCTTCATAAATCCGTTGCCTTACAAATCTTCTGACGGGTTTACAGTGTATAATTTTTGAGGCATGGGCATTGTATGGTAAATTATCATGTCTTCAAGGAAACCATGCATAGTTAATACAAGTGCAGATCTACTGTCTGCATACTGCTTAGATGGGGCTGTTTCGCAGCTATTATGAGACATGCAGGTGTTAATCATTTATGTTTTTACTCTTTTTTCTTTTCACACTTGCAAACACTTCCCAAATAATGTATATCAAAGAAAGAATGTACACTTGAGAGGCATCAATAGCAAATAAAAACCTATTAAATTTTGTTGGTACATATAAATACTAAGAAACTAAACTAATTATTTTGCAAATTAAGAAAACCAACTATGTTTTTATGGATGCAATATAACCTTATACATTAAAAATAAAAAAAAATATTAGCCTTTCTGGACTTAACTACCTACTTTCAGTTTAGAGTTAATTTATTTCCAATTCAAGCAGAGTTTGTCTATCAATGTAATCTTTCTCCAGTCTCTGTATGTTACTCAAACTTGCTTAGTCATTTTATTACTTTTTTAAAAGCATAAGCAACTTTCTAAGACATTTTATCAAAAATCACTTTCTTCTTTCCTTATGGGAAAGGTCATACTGATTCCATTTACAATTGAAGGATTCGTAAAAATAAGAAGTTACATATTACACCTGTGCATAAGTGGTCAGAGAGAATTTTTTGAAAAATTATTCTTACGCCCTTCAAGTTCCATCCTTTTTAATTCTTCAGCATTTATAATCTCTCTTAAGTAGATTCATTAATATTTTGTTTTAGTCAAACAAGTGAGAATTTTAAATGAGCTCTGTTGGAAGCAGCTGGCCAAGAGTCATCCCCTTTACTCTAGCCTTCTTGGCCTTCTGTGCATCTCAATGGCCCCCTTTCTCATCTTCTCCTGTGCCAGGCAGAGCTGATCCAAGCACTTAGCTTCTTTTGAATTAATAGAAGATGAACACTGGGGTCAGTTTATAACACTTGGAAGGAGAGAAGAAATGAGCTCAACAAGCAGAGGAGCAGTCTGGAGTACAAACGAGGACAAGAGCAGAATCAGGTTTACACCAGGCTCTGAGCCTCACTGACCTTTTGATTCTAATAGTCAAATAAATGTGTGTGTGCTCAGTCATTCAGTTGTGTCTGACTCTTTGTGGCCCCATAAATTGTGGATTGTAAGTGGCCATGCTCCTCTGTCCACGGGATTTCCCAGACAAGCATACTGGAGTGGGGTGCCATTCCCTACTCCAGGTTATCTTCCCAACCCAGGAATTGAACCCATATCTCTTGTGTCTCCTGCATTAGCATGCGTGCTTGCTTAGTTGCTTCAGGCATGTCCAACTCTGTGCAACCCTATGGACTGTAGCCCACCAGGCAAGAATATTGGAGTGGGTTGCCATGTCCTCCTCCAGGGGATCTTCCTGACCCAGAGATCGAACCCATGTCTCTTATGTCCCTTATATTGGCAGGTGGGCTCTTTAGAACTAGCAACACTTGGGAAGCCCCAGTCAAATAAATAGCTTTTCCAATTTTAAATGTTGATTTTTGTTCATTTTCATTTGTTTTTAACAAACTGACTGAACGCGTGTGAAGGGTAAAATATTTAATTATAAATAGTGAAGTGAAGTCGCTCAGTCGTGTCTGACTCTTTGCAACCCCATGGACTGTAGCCTACCAGGCCCCTCCCTCCATGGGATTCTCCAGGCAAGAGTACTGGAATAGGTTGCCATTTCCTTCTCCAGGGGATCTTCCCAACTCAGGGATCGAACCCGGGTCTCCCGCATTCCAGGCAGACGCTTTAACCTATGAGCCACCAGATTTATAAATAACTTATCTATAAATAAATAAACTTATTATAAATAAATTTATAAATCTATAAACATATATATAAACAATTGCAGAGAATAATAAAAAACAATTTCCTCAAAATGTGAATGTTGATCCTAAAGAATTTCTTGCTAAGTTGTTTTAAAGCAGCACAGTTCCATGTATATATATATATATATATATATATATATATATATATCACTTCATTGTACTGCAGAAACTAACAGCATGGTGAAGCAATTATACTCCAATGAAGAAAAAATGCAGCATGATTCAATACATACATGTGACACACATATATAACTGAAACTTTTTAAGGAACCATATTAAAATAATTTAAAAGAAACACATTAGGTTAGTTTATTGCTATACTATATTGAACCCCAAATTCTAAAATATTATTTTAAAGATTACTGATATAAAATTAATAATGGGACATACTACATCTTTTCATGTTGAATGTTTTAAATTGGATATATCTTTTATACTGGATGGTACATTTCCGTTTGTACTGGCCATATTTCAAGTGCTCAGTAATCATAGTAATAAGGCTACTGTACTGAATAGTGCAGCTCTAGAAAAATAGATCACTACAATGATGACAATAGCTAATCTTTTGGATATTCTTTGGATAATTATTCATATGTTCAATCTTTTAGTGTATATTCCTTGACTGCTATGAAATCCCCATAACCAAGATAATATTGAGCATCTATCAGTCAGGTTATGCGACAGCATCTTTATTTCCTGCTGCTCCTCCTTATTATGTTTTAATAGAAACAAAACACAAAAGCATTGTAGCAACCATTGGTGCTATTTGTTTCCACTTTTACCTTTGTTTAGCTAGAAGTTGAAAGGATACATTTTATTTGGGAAATACATTTATTTAGAGGTCATTGATTTAAGAACTAGTTAACTCTAACACAAATGACTAGATTTTATACAAATATTTCAGTTTTTGAGCCTCAAAAAAGCTGATTTATAGGAAGTATCAAGTCATGATTATAATAACAACTTCATAGGTAATCTATGCACAACAGGCAGAATTCTAACCTTCCCCCAACATCCAAGAGAAATATGTTTTGATCTCTGAAACCTCTCCGACACCTGCAATGCAAAAGACCCAAGTTTGATCCTTGGGTCGGGAAGATCCTCTGGAGAAAGGAATGACAACACTGCAGTATTCTTTCCTGGAGAATTCCATGTACGGGGAGCCTGGCAGGCTATAGTCTATGGGGTGATAAAGAGTCAGACACGAATTACTGACATTCACTTTATTTTGTTGTTCAGTCACTCAGTCGTGTTTGACTCTTTGTGACTACATGGACTGCAGCACTCCAGGCTTCCCTGTCCTTCATCCCCTTGTGGAGCTTGCTCAAACTCATGCGCATTGAGTCGATGATGCCATCCAATCATCTCTTCCTCAGTCGACCGCTTCTCCTCCTGCCTTCAAATCTTTCCCAACATTAGGGTCTTTTCCATTGAGCTGACTCTGCATTAGGTAGTGGCTCAGATGGTAAAGAATCGGCCTGCAATGTGGGAGACCTGAGTTCGATCCCTGGGTTGGGAAGGTCCTCTGGAGGAGGACATGGCAACCCATTCCAGTACTCCTGCCTGGAGAACCCCCAGGGCCAGAGGAGCCTGGTGGGTTACATTCCATGGGGGTTGCAAAGAGGCAGACATGACTGAGCCTGGGAACACACACACGGCATCAAGTGGCCAAGGGTTTGGAGCTTCAGCTTCAGCATCAGTCCTTCCAGTGAATATTCAGGGTTGATTTCTTTTAGGATGGACTGGTTTGATCTCCTTGCAGTCCAAGGGCCTCACAAGAGTCTTCTCCAACACCACAGTTTGAAAGCATCAGTTCTTCGGTGCTCAGCCTTCTTTATGGTCCAACTCTCTCATGACTGCTGCAAAAATCATAGCTTTGACTATGCAGACCTTTGTCAGTAAAGGAATGCCTCTGCTTTTTAATATGCTGTCTAGGCTTGTCATAGCTTTTCTTCAAAGGAGCAAGCTTCTTTTAATTTCATGGCTGCAGTCACCATCTGCAGTGATTCTGGAGTCCAAGAAAATAAAGTTTTCACTATTTCCATTGTTTCTACATCTATTTTCCATGAAGTGATGGGACCAGATACCATTATCTTAGCTTTTTGAATGTTGAGTTTTAAGCCAGCATTTTCGCTTTCCTCTTTCACTCTCATCAAGAAGCTCTTTAATTCCTCTTCACTTTCTGCCATAAGGGTGGTATTATCTGCCTATCAGAGGTTATTGATATTTCTCCTGATAGTCTTGATTCCAGCTTGTGATTCACCCAGCCTGGCATTTTGCGTGATGTACTATGCATATAGATCAAATAAACAAGGTGACCGTATGCAGCCTTGACGTACTCCTTTCCCAATTTGGAACCAGTTTGTTTTTCCATGTCTGATTCTAGCTGTTGCATCTTGATCTGCATACAAGTTTCTCAGGAGGCAGGTCAGGTAGTCTGGTATTCCCATCTCTTTAAGAATGTCCCACAGTTTGCTGTGATCCACACAATCAAAGGCTTTGGCGTACTCATTGAAGCAGAAGGTTTTCTGGAATTCTCTTGCCTTTTCTATGACCCAACAGATTTTGGTAATTTGATCTCTGGTTCCTCTGCATTTTCTATATCCAGTGTGTACATCTGGAAGTTCTCTGTTCACATACTCTTGAAGCCTAGCTTGGAGGATTTTGAGAACAACCTTGTTAGCGTGTGATACGAGTGCAACTGTGTGGTAATTTGAACATTCTTTGGCACTGCCCTTTGGGGTTGGAATGAAAACTGACCTTTTCCAGTCCTGTGGCCACTGCTGAATTTTCCAAATTGGCTGGCACTTCACTAGACCCTGTGAATATGATAAGCCACTCCCATGATTATGTTTTGTTATATAGCAGGGTTGACTTTGGGCTTCCTAGATGGCTCAGTGGCAGAGAATCTGTCTGCCAATGCAAGAGACACAGATCCGATCCCTGGGTTGGGAAGATCCCGTGGAGAAGGAAATGACAACCCACTCCAGTATTCTTGCCTGGCAAATCCCATGGGCAGAGGAGCCTGGGGGCTTCAGTCCAGGGGTATCAAAGAGTCAGACGTGACTGAGTGACTAAGCCAGCAAACACAGTTCACCTTAAGGTAAGGAGATTATCTGATACACCTGACTTAATCTTGTGAGAGTTTAAAAGCTGAGATTTTCTTTTTGCTGGTAATGGCACGAGAGTCAGAGGCAAAGCAAATGAAAGAGTCTGTATTCTCTTGCTGCTTTGAAGAAAGAGGTGGCCATTTGAGAAGGGATGCGTGTGATCTTGACTTGCTGAGGAGGACAGTCTACAGACAACCACCAGGGAAATGGAGAGTTGGTCCTATTTCTGCAACTAGATTCTGTCCACAGTCTGAATGTCTTTGGAAGCAAGTTCTTCCTTGAAGCTCCCAGATACTAGCTCAGTACATTGACACCTTGATTTGAGTCTGATGAGACATTGAACAGGTAATCTGGTAAGCCATGCCAGATTTCTGATTTATGAAACAGTTTCATGACCAAATATAGTATCCCTAAATATTTCAAGAAGTTTTCCAGTTTATGTTATCTTTCTTATTATAAGCATGTAATACTTGATATTATTAACATAGAAAGACAAATCCATTATCACCACCAAATAACCAAAACATTTCATTCCTGTCAATGAGACATAGAGAATGCCATTGACAAGACATATGCCTTTGTTTTCTGTCTCCTCTACTGTGGATGCGGCAGGGTAATTCTCTCAAATAATGTTAGGTAAAGATACTGGTAATGAGCTCCTGGTAATAAAATTGACAATTAAAGGTAATAATAATATAGGTCTATGAAAGGCTGTTTTACACTGCTTTTTAATCTTTCTTTCTTTTCTTTTTCTTTTGTCCATGCCATGTTGTATGTGCAATCTTAGTTCCCTAACCAGGAATTGAACCCAGGCCTTGACAGTGGAAGTATTGAGTCCTAACAACTGGACCACCAGGGAATCCCTATAGTGCTTTTTAAACACAAGTTAAAATTTCTTTACATACATTTCAAACATAATAATTATCATTGATATTCCACACCTTTGACGAAGTGTTCTTTAATGAAATTTAATCTTAATGATTGAGACAAAAAAAAATATAGGCCTAATCTGCCTCAATATGTGTGTGTGCTAAATCACTTCAGTTGTGTCTGACTCTTTGTGACCCTATGGACTATAGCCCAACAGGCTCCTTGGTTCATGGGATTCTCCATGCAAGAATACTGAAGTGGGTTACCATGCCCTCTTCCAGGGGATCTTCCCAACCCAGGGATTGAACTGGAGTTTCTTGTGGCTTCTGCATTGGCTGGGTGATTCTTTACTACTAGTGACACCTGCGAAGTCAATCCCCTCCCTCAATATAGTTCAACTTAATATACAGACATGGACAATATTAATATTATATGACGAGTAGTATGTGTTGATGATAATTTTGTATGTGAATGCATATACACATATGGTTTTATAGCTCCTGGTGTCAGTTGAGGTCATCTGAGACTTAAGTGCCAGGAGAAGATAACAAATACAAGCGATTATTGAGGAAACATCTGATAAAGAGATATATATATATAAAGATAAAGAGAGGAGGTAAAGACAAAAAAGAAGCCTTTAAACCACAGTTCAGCTCTGAACTGTGAAAGAAGAAGAAAGAGGAAAGAAAGAAACACCCTTGATTTTAGCCTGCAATGCAGGAAGCCCTGGTTTGATTCCTGGGACAGGAAGATCCACTGGAGAAAGGATAGGCTACCCATTCCAGTATTCTTGGACTTTCCTGGTGAGTCAGATGGTAAAGAATCCACCATCAATGTGGGAGACCTGAGTAGGAAAATCTCCTCGAAGAGGGCATGGCAACCTACTCCAGTATTCTTACCTGGAGAATCCCCATAAACAAGAGGAGCCTGGAAGGCTACTGTCCATGGGGTCGCAAAGAGTCAGACATGACTTAGCGACTCGGCACAGCACAGCATAGTCAGTGCCCTCAGCTGTAGTCGAGTTGTCCAAATGTTTTGTCCAGTCCAAGTAAAAGTTATCCATCAGAAAAAAATCCGTGTGTATGTTTCTGGACTGTGCAGTCTCTTCCCTTAGTGAGCTTTTTAATTACCACACTATCTTAATTGTGACAGTTTTTTTTAATAGATCTTGGTGTCTAGTGATGCAAGTCTCCAACACCCCTCCCCTTCTTTCTTTTTCTTTAAGCTTTTCCTCCAGACCTTGGTTATTTCCATTTCTGTATGAATTTTGGAATTAACTTACTTCTTAATTTCTTCAAAAATCCACCTGAAATTTGATTTATATTTCATTAAAGGTGAAGAATAATTTGAGGACAAATGCCATGTTTATAACATATAAATATGACATAAGTACCTATTCATTTATTTAGATACATATGATTTATTTTCCAGTAATATTCTGTAATTTCTTATGTAAAAACACGTATATCTTTGATTAATTTTATTCTAATTTAAAAATACAACCTTGTTGATAATACAGAGTGAAAACACATCTTAATAAATTTACCCTGATAAATGTATCAGGTTAGACTCTTAGCCCCCTAGTGAGTTAAAGAACTTGAGATCTGTGCTCACATGCTCTTTGTTCTTTCTGTTAATAAAAGTTTACACTTAATAACCTAGCTCGTGGTCCACTGTGTATGTGGTGATTGCACACTCACGAAGAGAAAGTCAAGGTAATATTGAAAAATTCCACTGCTAAATGATGTATTTTTGCCTCCCAATGTCAAATCCACCTTCCGTAGACCAGGAATTTGTGTAGATGAGACTCTGACAGGAAAATTATTTTTTCATGTGTAGGAAAATATTTCTGAAACAGGTCAAGACAAGCTAACACCAAAGGTATACTATAAGCCTTGCTGAGTCTTTATCCTCTAGTCCGTTTCTCTATTGAATTATGCCTAGCTAAGTTTTCTAATCAAAATTACCAATAAAGATAATTTGACATGGTAGCATTGCTCAAATAACCCACTGCAAATGTTATACAGTGCTCTGTGTTAGGTAACTATTGGCTCAAATTTATTATTAAATTTATATTAAAACATATAATTATGATATTTAAAAGGAAATTCTTTCTCTTATCAGCCACAAAGAAATGAAAACCCTGAATCAGCATTTTCCTCAAGAGCTATTCTGAATAAATATAGTACACGACTACATAAAATTCACCTAAAGTGCTTCTAAAAACATGTTTCTACCTATATTCCTTTACCCTCATCTGATTCAGTAGCTTTGGGTAGATACAATATCATTTTTGGATGACCCAGGTGATTTTCCTATACAGTTTGATAGGGGCACTACTATGCAGTATTCCTGTTAAATAATATCATTGCTGTTACTGCTTCAGAACATAGGGCCATGCAGTAGAGGAATGTGAAACCCATACTACTATTTTTTTTTAATCACATTAATATTTTGACTAAGTCTGTAGCCTTATTAGCACCGTGACTGCAATGTTAATTTGCCAATTAATCAGATATAGTTCTTTTACCACTTCTAAGTATAAATTATCTGAATAATCCAAGACTTTTGTATAGCCCACTTTCCCAAAAGTCCAAAGAATCAACAGGATTTAATAGAACCATTCAACATCCCTTTTAACTTAGCTTAATTAAAAACTTATCTTTTATATTGTTATTGATGTATGAGGTTAATAAGGGAGGAAAGAAAAAAAAAGTTAAGAAAAACTCTTCAGAATTTCATTTTCAACATTATGCACATAATCAGTTCACTCTGAGGTAATTCTGGAACCACAAATGAAAGAGACTACCATAATTTTGGAGAATTATTATATCTTCAAGTTTAGTTGTGGTATTGCTACCTTTACACTGGGAGGAATACTGAGGATTGGAGAGACTACTATTGGGAACCCATATTTATATACTTCTTTCTCTACTCACTGATTGAGGTATCTGAGACAAAAATGCAGTCTCATAAAATTTGGAAATTTTTATATTAATAGCAATGTTTTCTTAAGTTTTGGGTTATTCTTTGACTATAACTATGTATCTAATATATTTACATATTCTAATTCATATTTTACCTTGGGCACACCATTTCTAATACAAAAGAAATAAAAGGAAGAACTGAGAGGAGTATGACTGAGAGTCATCTGAGAGTGACTAGCACTCTCTTTTCTCCTGTGCGCAGTTTGTGTTGTTGCTCAGTTCCTTAGACAAAGTGTTGGCACTTCAGCTTCAGCATCAGAACTTCTGAAGAATACTCAGGGTTGACTTCCTTTAGGATTGACTGGTTTGATCACCTTGCAGTGATCACCTTGATCCATTGGACCCTCAAGAATGTTCTCCAGAACCGCAATTCAGAAGCATAAATTCTTCAGTCCAGTCCTCACATCTGTGCATGACTACTGGAAAAATCATAGCTTTGACTATATGGACCTTTGTTGGCAAAGTGATGTCTCTGCTTTTCAATATGCTGTCTAGGTTTGTCATAGGTTTCCTTCCAAGGAGCAGGTGTCTTTTAATGTCATGGTTGCAGTCCTGTCACCATCTGCAGTGATTTTGGAGCTCAAGAAAAGAAAATATGTCACTGCTTCCACATTTTCCCCTTCGGTTTGCCATGAAGTGATGGGACCGGGTACAGTGATCTTTGTTTTTTGAATGTTGAGTTTCAAGCCAAGTTTTTCATTCTCCTCTTTCACTCTCATCAAGAGGCTCTTTAGTTTCTCTTCACTTTCTGGTTTTAGAGTGGTATCATCTGCATATCTGAGATTGTTGATATTTCTACTGGCAATCTTGACTGTAGCCTTTGATTCATCAGGACTTCCATTTCACATGATGTACTCTGCGTATAAGTTAAATAAGCAGGATGGCAATATGCAGCCTGGTCATTCTCCTTTCCCCATTTTGAACCAGTCAGCTGTTCCATGTCTTGTTCTGTTGTTTCTTGACCCATATACAGGTTTCTTGGAAGATAGGTAAGGTAGTCTTGTACTCCTATATCTTAAGAAGTTTCCATAGTTTGTGGTGATTCACACAGTCCAAGACTTTAGCACAGTCAGTGAAGCATAAATAGATGTTTTCTGGAACTCCCTTGCTTTCTCCATGATCCAAAAAATGTTGGCAATTTGATCTCTGTTTCCTCTGTGTTTTTGAAACCCAGCTTGTACATCTGGAAGTTCTCAGTTTTGACATACTGCTGAAGCCTGGCTTGAAGGATTTTGAGCATAATCTTGCTAGCAAGTGAAATGAGCACAATTGTACAATAGTTTGAAATTTCTTGGTCATTGCTCTTTTTGGGATTCAAATGAAAACTGACCTTTTCCAGTCCTGTGGCCACTGCTGAGTTTTCCAAATTTGCTGGTATACTGAGTGCAGCACTTTAATTAGGATTTTCAAAAGTTCAGCAGGAATTCTGTCACCTCCACTAGCTTTGTTTATAGTAATACTTTTTAAGGCCCACTTAATTTCACACCCAGGATATCTGGCTCTAGTTGAGTAACCATATCATCATGATTATCAGGGTTATCATGACCTTTTCTGTATAGTTGTTCTGTGTATTCTTGCCACCTCTTCTTAATCTCTTCTGCTTCTGTTAGGTCCTTACTGTTTCTGTCCTTTATTGTGTCATTCCATACATGAAATATTTCCTTGATATCTCCAATTTCCTTGCAAAGGTCTAGTCTTTCCCATCCTATTTTCCTCTATTTCTTTGCATTGTTCATTTTAAAAGGCCTTCTTATCTTTCCTTGCTATTCTCTGGAACTCTGCCTTCATTTGGGTATATCTTTCCCTTTTCCCCATGCTTGTCACTTTTCTTCCCTCAGCTGTTTGTGAAGTGTCCTCAGACAACCACTTGTCCTTTCGTTTCCTTTTCTTTGGGATGGTTTTGGTCACTGACTCCTGAACCATGTTACAAACTTCCATCATACTCTTCAGGTGCTCTGTCTACCAGATCTATTCCCTTGAATCCATTGGTCACCTCCACTGTGTAATCATAAAGCGATTTGATTTAGGTCATACCTAAATGGCCTAGTGCTTTTCTTTACTTTATTCAAGCCTGAATTCTGCAATAAGGAGCTCGTGAATTGAGCTGCAGTCATCTACTTGTCTTGTTTTTGCTGACTTTATAGAGCTTTCCCATCTTCAGCTGCAATGAAAATAATCAGTCTGATTTCAGTATTGATCATCTGGTGATGTACAAGTGTAGAGTCGCCTCTTGTGTTGTTGGAAGACAGTGTTTGCTATCACCAGTTCTCTCTCAGGAAAACTCTGTTAGCTTTTGCCCTGCTTCATTTTGTACTCCAAGGCCAAACCTGCCTGCTACTCCAGGTATCTCTTGACTTCCTACTTTTGATTTCAAATTCCATATGATGAATAGGACATCTTTTTTTGGTATTATTTCTAGAAAGTGCTATAGATCTCATAAAAACAGTCAACTTCAGCTTCTTAAGCATCAGTGATTGGAGCACAAACTTGGATTACAGTGATATTGAATCATTTACCTTGGAAATAAACTGAGATCATTCTGTCATTTTTGAGGTTGCACCCAAGTACTGCATTTCAGACTCTTTCGTTGACTCTGCGGGCTGCTCCATTTCTTCCAAGGCATTCTTGTGCACAGTAATACGTATAACAGTCATCTGAATTCTCTGATTCTCATCCATTTTAGTTCACTGATTCCTAAGATGTCAGTGTTCAATCTCGCCATCTCCTGCTTGACCACATCCAATTTACCTTGATCCATGGACCTATGGATCCTTGATTCCAGATACCTATGCATCATTTTTCTTTAGAGCATCAGACTTGACTTTCACCACCAGACACATCCACAACTGAGTACCATTTCCACTTCATTCTTTCTGAGCTATTAGTAATTGTCCTCTATTCTTCCACACTAGCATATTGGACACTTTCTGACCTGGGGTGCTCATTGTTTGGTGTCATATATATATATATGTATATATATATATATATATATATATATATTTTTTTGCCTTTTTATACTGTTTATGGGCTCTTCAGGCAAAAATACTGTAGTGGGTTGTCATTTCCTCCTCCAGTGGACCAGATTTGGTTAGAACTTTTCACTAGGACCCATCCATATTGCATGGCCCTGCATGACATGGCTCATAGCTTCATTGAGTTAGCAAGCCTCTTTGCCAGGACAAAGCTGTGATCCATGAAGGGGGTGGGGAGTTTACCCTACAGTTAATTCAGACAATATTAATTAAAGGCTATGAACTTGGGCTTTATACATTGCCAATATATACAACCTGCTTTATAACATACTGTACTTGACACCCTGCGTCTAGTACCTTCTCTTTTGTTTTCTAGTCTGTTCATTTATTTTCCTGGTATTTGCCTCCAGGTTTGTATAGTCTTCTTAGTGAAAGTTAGAAATTCATTGGGTTTCAGTTTTACAAAATGCATCCATTGTTCAAGAAATCCTGTTCAATTTTGTCCCCTTAGGTTTCTTCAAAGTAGCTATCTTGCAAAAGTTCAAATTGTAGTCCAGGTCTATATTAAATCATTTATATTTCTATTTTGTTCCCCTTTAATATTTTTAAAATTGTATGCCTCCTTGTACTAGTCATTTCACAGCTCCTTTTATTTATATTTCCCTATCTATGTTTAACAGGTGTGCTATACTCCATTTTAAAATGTTTATTGTAGCTAATGAAATAGTTGTGAGGTTAGAGGCTTAATTAAAATGATAACAGCTAGATTAAAGAGCATTTCCTTTAGTGCAGTGAATTTTTCTCTGTCAGTGATCATTGTATTAGAGGCAGCACATATTAGGAAGAAAGTAAATAATTACTGAGTAAGCAAATGAACAAGTGATGTTCTAGTTAGTAGGCTAACTTACCTAGTCCCTACATCCCTTTCCTCCTACTCTATTATTCTAGTCCTTTCACATTGGAAATCCACCTAATGCAGTAGTAAGTAGTCAGACTCTGGAATCAAACAAACATGTCCCAAATCTGGCTATGCTTCTCTTTTGTTGTGTGACTTTCAGCAAGTTACTACCTCTTGAGTTACTACTGCTTCAGTTTTTTTATTTATAAAATTGTCTCTCTACATTCTACCTATCACAGAAACGTTGTGAGACAATGCTTGTAAAATATTTATCATGGTAACTGGCATATGGTGAAAGCTAAACATGTTAGAAAATTTTATTATAAACCTAGTGGGCATTGGAATTTCTTTGACATGTTTTTTCTTTATATAAAACATGCAGGCTTAATGTTCATTTTATGGTTTAAAGTTAATTAAATATATCTGATAATGGGTTAATATACAAAATACATAAATAACACACAACATAATAGCAAAAAAGTAAACAATCTCATTAATAAATGGACAGAAGCTCCAAATAGACATTTTTTCAAAGAAGACATACAGATGGCCAAAGGAACATGAAACGATATCCAACACTGTTAATCATCAGGAAAATGCAGATTGAAACCACAATGAGATATCACTTCATACTTGTTAGAATGACCAATTATCAAAAAGACAGGAAACAACAAGTGTTGACAGGATTTGGAGAAAAGGGAACCGTTTTGCACTGTTGGTGGGAATGTAAATTGGTGTAATCATTATGAAAAACAGTAAGGAAGGTCTTCAAAAAATTAAAAAAGTAGAGCTACCATGTGATCCAGGAATTCCATTTCTGAATATTTATTCTAGGAAATTGAAACCATTAATTAACTCAAAAAGATATACGCACCCCTATGTCCACTGCAGTTCTGTTTACAGTAGCCGAGATGTAGAAACAAATGCTCATTGATGAATGAGTGAATAAAGAACTTGTGGTATACATAAACACAAAATGAAATATTATATTATTCAATATAAAAATATTGAAACCTTACCATTTACAACAGTATGGATTGACGTTGTTTATTTCTCACAGGTGTTGGAGGGTCCCAGATTAAGGCACTGGCGGATTTGGTGTCTGATCATGGCTACAGTCAGTAGGATTGCAGAGTCTGACATGACTGAGGCTACTTTGTACGCATGGCTCCCAGCAGCATCAGGGTCTCCACTTTTAGTGGCAAGGCGTTCAGAGCAGCTCCAGCCATTATATATTAAATACAGTTTCTGCACACAAAAGTGAGGTTTTTTTTTTTTTTTTTTTAGATAGTATCACCTGTACTATTTGAAATCTTTGTCTTTTAATTGTTATTTAAGTTTAATCTGAAAGAAAATAGAGGAAACAGAGAGAGGAGAAAGGAATGCTTAGTAAATATATGTGCATGCATGCTTGCTATGTCTCTTCAGTCATGATGGACTCTGAGACCCTATGGATGGTAGCCCACCAGGCTCCTCTGTCCATGGGATTCTCCAGGCAAGAATACTGGAGTGGATCACCATGCCATCATCTAGGGGATCTTCCTGAACAGGAATCAAACTGCCTTCTCTCATGTCTCCTGCATTGGCAGGATGATTCTTTACCGCTCCCTCCACCTGGGAAGCCCAGTGAATTTATGGAAATATATAAATACATGTTATACAAATATGATACAAATAAGAAAGAACATATTCATAATTGCTAGGGAATCTTATTTCTGAAATTCACCACACAGGTTGTGTGTTGGGTCAACTAGATATCAATTTGGAAAACATAAAACATTACACATATACTCTATATCAAAATACCCTCTAGATGTATAAAATTTTTGAATATAAAATATAAGACTATATGAATAGCATAAGAAAAAAACAACCTAATTTAAAATTGAGTTTGGTGATTTATTCTAGTGAATACATTCAAATCTTCTGGGTACTAAGATGCATATTAAAATGAGAATTATATAATTTCCAACTGATACAAATTTTAGCTCCAAAGTGGTTTCTGCATTGAAAAATAAACTACTTTTAATTAAAACTGCATGTAACTTGACATTTGGAAAAACAAATGGAAGTATCTTCAGGTCTGTTATGCACGTGTCACTAGTTCTTTTTATTTTATGCACTCTGAAGGTCATCTCGGCCTTTTCACATGTTGTTAACACATACCGTTTTCCATTAATTTCTTTGGTATCCCTTAGTCTTAGAAATCATTTGGATCTTAGTTCAAATATTTTATTTATATGTTTACACACAAAAGATCATTAAAAATGTCATTAAATAAGATTAAAAAAATCTTACATTTCTCCCTTTAGAATCTTGGTAAATGTGGACACTAGGCATCTTGCCTTTTATAATTAGTATTTTTTGAGACTTCAACTATGTATCCTTCTGCTTAAACCAATCACTTCCAAGCTAGTTTGTTTTGTACCTATAAAATCTAATGTAGTTAGCAAGGAGAAAATAATGGTAATCTCAGGGAATTAAACAAAAATAAGGTGAGTAGTGTACTGTAGAATCATGGACATTTTAGAGATAGGGACATAATTTACAATTCAAAGTAGGAAAATTATTCAAAATAAATGAATAAAATCATTCAAAATATATAGGAATGCATACAATTATTTTGAATTTGATTTACATGAGAAAAATGCTGAATTGGCAGTCATATAGGAGATTAATAAATGGCTATAATAATGGATATATAATCAATTGTTGTATACCAATAAAATTGCAGTATTTCCCATTTTTAAAAGTTTAGTGACATACTGAATTAGAAAAGATTTGCCAGTTGGAATCCAAATTAGAGGTTTGGATGGAGATACAAAATAAAAGAGAAAAATTTACAAGGAAAGTCTTTATAGCAGGTGCATTTGCCCTATTTTCTTTCTTTCTTTCTTTTTTTTTTTTTTTAATTCATTCACAGCAAATTTCCTCCTCAGTGACATTAAATGAATATTCTTTGCTTGTTTTATTCTTTTTTTTTTGTAATTACAAGCTATTTATTTTTATTTTTATTTTTTTATTATTATTTTTTTTTCCAGTGGGTTTTGTCATACATTGATATGAATCAGCCATAGATTTACACTTATTCCCCATCCCGATCCCCCCTCCCACCTCCCTCTCCACCCGATTCCTCTGGGTCTTCCCAGTGCACCAGGCCGGAGCACTTGTCTCATGCATCCCACCTGGGCTGGTGATCTGTTTCACCATAGATAGTATACATGCTGTTCTTTTGAAATATCCCACCCTCACCTTCTCCCACAGAGTTCAAAAGTCTGTTCTGTATTTCTGTGTCTCTTTTTCTGTTTTGCATATAGGGTTATCGTTATCACCTTTCTAAATTCCATATATATGCGTTAGTATGCTGTAATGTTCTTTATCTTTCTGGCTTACTTCACTCTGTATAATGGGCTCCAGTTTCATCCATCTCATTAGGACTGGTTCAAATGAATTCTTTTTAATGGCTGAGTAATATTCCATGGTGTATATGTACCACAGCTTCCTTATCCATTCATCTGCTGATGGGCATCTAGGTTGCTTCCATGTCCTGGCTATTATAAACAGTGCTGCAATGAACATTGGGGTGCATGTGTCTCTTTCAGATCTGGTTTCCTCAGTGTGTATGCCCAGAAGTGGGATTGCTGGGTCATATGGCAGTTCTATTTCCAGTTTTTTAAGAAATCTCCACACTGTTTTCCATAGTGGCTGTACTAGTTTGCATTCCCACCAACAGTGTAAGAGGGTTCCCTTTTCTCCACACCCTCTCCAGCATTTATTGCTTGTAGACTTTTGGATAGCAGCCATCCTGACTGGCGTGTAATGGTACCTCATTGTGGTTTTGATTTGCATTTCTCTAATAATGAGTGATGTTGAGCATCTTTTCATGTGTTTGTTAGCCATCTGTATGTCTTCTTTGGAGAAATGTCTGTTTAGTTCTTTGGCCCATTTTTTAATTGGGTCATTTATTTTTCTGGAATTGAGCTGCAGGAGTTGCTTGTATATTTTTGAGATTAATCCTTTGTCCGTTTCTTCATTTGCTATTATTTTCTCCCAATCTGAGGGCTGTCTTTTCACCTTACTTATAGTTTCCTTTGTAGTGCAAAAGCTTTTAAGTTTCATTAGGTCCCATTTGTTTATTTTTGCTTTTATTTCCAATATTCTGGGAGGTGGGTCATAGAGGATCTTGCTGTGATTTATGTCGGAGAGTGTTTTGCCTATGTTCTCCTCTAGGAGTTTTATAGTTTCTGGTCTTACATTTAGATCTTTAATCCATTTTGAGTTTATTTTTGTGTATGGTGTTAGAAAGTGTTCTAGTTTCATTCTTTTACAAGTGGTTGACCAGTTTTCCCAGCACCACTTGTTAAAGAGGTTGTCTTTTTTCCATTGTATATCCTTGCCTCCTTTGTCAAAGATAAGGTGTCCATAGGCATGTGGATTTATCTCTGGGCTTTCTATTCTGTTCCATTGATCTATATTTCTGTCTTTGTGCCAGTACCATACTGTCTTGATGACTGTGGCTTTGTAGTAGAGTCTGAAGTCAGGCAGGTTGATTCCTCCAGTTCCATTCTTCTTTCTCAAGATTATTTTGGCTATTCGAGGTTTTTTGTATTTCCATACAAATTGTGAAATTCTTTGGTCTAGTTCTGTGAAAAATACCGTTGGTAGCTTGATAGGGATTGCATTGAATCTATAGACTGCTTTGGGTAGAATAGCCATTTTGACAATATTGATTCTTCCAATCCATGAACATGGTATGTTTCTCCATCTGTTTGTGTCCTCTTTGATTTCTTTCATCAGTGTTTTATAGTTTTCTATGTATAGGTCCTTTGTTTCTTTAGGTAGATATACTCCTAAGTATTTTATTCTTTTTGTTGCAGTGGTGAATGGTATTGTTTCCTTAATTTCTCTTTCTGTTTTTTCATTGTTAGTATATAGGAATGCAAGGGATTTCTGTGTGTTAATTTTATATCCTGCAACTTTACTATATTCATTGATTAGCTCTAGTAATTTTCTGGTAGAGTCTTTAGGGTTTTCTATATAGAGGATCATGTCATCTGTTTTATTCTTAAGTCATATTCTGGAAAAAAAAATACAGTCCAAGGACTGTATGAGACATGATACATATGGAAATATTGTGTCTTTGCTTAACCACAATAGCTGCACTGTACTTACCTCTGATTTTCAAAACGGTTTCTCTCCCTCGGTTGCATCTCCTTCCACACAATGTGTATTTGAAAAATTTATAAGACCTTTTACCTCTGTAAAGGAAAATTAAAGTCTGTCTTCAAAAGAAAACAAAAATATTGGCATCAGAAAATAAGATTTTTCTGCTCTATATCCCAAATGAAAATAAAGTAGAAGTAATGGATTTACTCATTCAGGTGCTGGAATCAAATTGAGTGGAAGGAAAGTATACACATTTTAAAAGCCTCATGTGCCTTCTACGTGTGTCTTGTTTATTATGCTGAATCTTTTGTGATTAATTTTTGCACTGTATAAATTCATGTGTGAGAAAACAGTTGCTCTTATTATAATATACAAAGTGAAAACCAGACACACAGTGGGAGGAAAGCATGTATCCAGACTTGAGTCTGATTACCACCGCCATCAACTTTGAGGCAGGGACCTTGAACACATTATTTAACCTCTTTGAATTCTAGTTTTCTCATCCATTAAATATAGCTACTAATAATATCTTCATTTTACAACTACTGTGAAGGTTAAATGTGTTGAGTAGGTAAGGGACTTTCTTGGCAAAGTGCCTGCTAAATTTAATACGAATAAATGCTACCTAACATGATTGATATCCCATTTTTAGCATATACATAGTTTAATACCTAGAACATGATAAGCATTTCAGTAATGGGCTGGTGCAACAGTAATTGTGGTTTGGCATTGTTGAACTTTGCCATTTGATATTGGGATACATTAATAAGTAAATGTGGTTATGTTAAACATAATTTTAATGTTCATTTCTCACTTTATTTTTTTTTTTGCTAATGACATTACTTTCTGTGCTTTTTATATGTATAGTCAGTCTATAGAAATGACATTAAACAAGAAAATTCAAGCAATTTTTTTTTTATTAGAGTTCAAAATGGGTCAAAAAGCAGGGAGACAACTCACAACATTGACAACACTTTTGGCCCAGGAACTGCTAACAAACTTACAGTGAAGTGGTGGTTCAAGAAGTTTTACAAAGGAGATGAGAGGCTTGAAGATGAGGAGCACGGTGGCTGGCCATCAGAAGTTGATGACAATTGAGAGCCATCGTCAAAACTGATCTTCTTACAGCTATACAAAAGTTGCCGAAGAACACAACATTGTCCACTATATTGGAAAGGAGAGAAGGCTCAATAAGTGGCTGCCTCATGAACTGACAACAAATAAAAAAAAAAAAAAAAATGTTGCTTTGAAGTGTCTTCTCTTACTCTAGGGAGCAACAATGAACCATTTCTTGATTGGATGTGATGCTTGATGGAAAGTGGATTTTCTATGACAACCTGCAGTGACCAGCTCAATGGATGGGCCTAGAAGAAGCTCCAAAGCACTTTTCAAAACCAAACTTGCACCAAAAAAGAAAAGGGTCATGGTCACTGCTTGGTGTTCTGCTGCCAGATCTGATCCACTACAGCTTTGTGAGCCCCGGTGAAGCCATTACATCTGAGAAGTATGCACAGCAAATCTATGAGAAGCACTGAAAACTGCAACACAGGCAGCTGGTGTTGGTCAACAGAAAAGGCCCAGCTCATCTCCACCACAACACCTGACTGTATGCTGCATAATCAAGGCACCAAAGGCTTCAAAAGTTGAACAAATTGGGCTACGAACCTTTGCCTCATCTGCCACATTCATCTGACCTCTTACCAACCTACTACAACTTCTTCAAGCATCATGACAACTTTTTACAGGGAAACACGCTCTACAACCAGCAGAAGACAAAAAAATGCCTTGCAAAAGAATTCCCTGAATCCCAAAACATGGATTTTTATGCTGCAGGAATAAACAAACTTATTTCCCCTTGGCAAAAATTGTTCATTGTAATGGTTCTTATTTTGAGTAATAAAGATATATTTGAGACTAGTTATAATGATTTAAAATTCCCACAACCACTTTTGTACCAACCTAATAGATAACAGGTTTTGAGAATTTTCTCATTTCCTAATTTTAATATATTGAGATATAGTTAGACTTAATGATTTAGAGAATCATAGGTAGATGAATAATTCTTATTTCATGGAGTAGGTGAATGAAAACTACTACCTTATTACTGTTATTCTTTAAAACAAATAATACTATAGTAATAATATACTTATTATATTAATATCTAATATAGATAATATTTTTATTATAAGCACATGGTAATACATAGTTAACATACCTTATAATTATATCATATAATTTTAACCTAGAATACACGACACAATATAATTACATCATAGAATTATGCTACATGTGCTTTTGTTGTTGCTATTGTTCAGTCACTCAGTTGTGTCTGACTCTTTGCAAATCCATGGACTACAGCCCGCCAGGCTTCTCTGTCCTTCACCATCTCCCAGAGTTTGCCCATACTCATGTCCATTGAGTCAGTGATGCCATCCAACCATCTCATCCTCTGACGTCCCCTTCTCCTCCTGCCTTCAATCTTTCCCAGTATCAGCATCTTTTCTAATGAGTCAGCTCTTTGCATCAGAGGGTCAAAGTGTTGGAGCTTCAGCTTCAGCATCAGTCCTTCTAAAGAATATTCAGGATTGATTTCCTTAAGCATTGACAGGTTTGATCTCCTTGCAGTCCAAGGGACTCTCAAGAGTCTTCTCCAACACCACGTCTCAAAAGCATCAATTCTTTGGCGTTCAGCCTTCTTTATGGTCCAACTCTCATATCCATACTTGACTACTAGAAAAACCATAGCTTTGACTGTATGGACCTGTGTGGGCAAGTCATGTCTCTGCTGTCTAGGTTTGTCATATATGCTATGACTTATGTAATAAATAATTGAAATATATATAATATCAATTATATTCCTCTTGAGGCATATACATCTGATCATGTTCCTAACCTTCTGAGAAACAAGTAAGTTTTCTATTCCCAAGGAAAAAAAATCCCAATGCTTGAATATCAAGTGCCACCTGCTTTGTTTTTTGGCCCATACTTTTTTATTTAGTCTTATTTCTGTATTTTATTACTTTCCTTCCTTGTTTCTTCATTTCTTCCTTTCTTTCTTTTTTCTCTACTTTTTTTCTTTCCCTTTCTTTTGAATTTGAATATATTTACACTTATGTAAAGTATGTAAACAAAGAGAATGCTGAAATGTTTCTTTCTGACATCTTTCCTCTTGCACCTTCATTGCTGTTTGCCCTAGGAGCTCAATACCATGAATCTGTTATATCTTCTTGGAGAATATTGCTTTGCATATAAACTGAAACAATATCTTCAAATTCATACTGAAAATATTAACTGTAGTCATTTATTTTGCATACTTCCTTATATATGCTCTACTAGTCCATGTCAATTATAGCAGAAAATTCAGTCTTTTAAATTAAAAGAGGAATTTTTTTGTTTGTTTTCTGCAGTTGGCTCATGGAGAGAGAAAGACCCTCTTGAGGGTCAGGCAAGAACCGAGGCATGGAATTAAGGCTTTCTCATAAAAATAGATTTATGGTGTTTAATATGCTATTTAACAGAATATTTTATCTTGCTCTCTTTGAAACACATAGCATGTATGCACTTCTTACTTCCTTTGTAGCTTCGTGGGAACTTGTGGCAAATTCTGGGCAATGAACTGAAAGTACTAATAATATATATTACTTGGAGGCCAGCATCTTTAAATAATGAATGCCAGGGTGACAGCCACCATGATTCTTTTTATTTTCTTTTCCTTTTTTAATTTTTAATCTGCCAGGATAATTAGGCATGACCCAGATGAAGGCTAGTCCATTTTCTTTTGTTGCGGAGTAAAGAGGACATGGAGCAAAGCCTCTGCTGAGCCACAGTGAACCTGTAACCAGACCAGGAAATAAGCCTTTGAGGTAAACTACACAAAAATTTTTGTTGCTATTATAGAAGTATCACCTAATGAATTCTAACATATACAAGAACACAAAGGGAAAGCAAAGCCTGTATTGTCCTGAGGGGAAAAACAGGTAAAGCAAACATCTTTAGAGACTAAAGGAGTTTATGACATTGGGGAAATCATAGGTGCTTTGGGGAAAAGGAGCAGCTATGCCTGGAGACCATAGAGAGTTGCTGATGCAGCTCTTTGTTCCTCTGCTTTGCTGCCTTCTAGAAACTGTTTGGGAGCTAACCAAAGGAAATGACTTATCTTTAACATAAAAGTGCACATCACAGTGCAGAGCAAGTACCCCATATTGGGTGAGCTCTTTCCTGTGACAGCAGTCTAAATGTTGTTAATGTATGACCTAGCAAAAGTGATGTTCATTTCCATTCCTCAAAACCTGAGTTAGCTAGCTATTCCTTATGCACCAGCTGGACATATCCATCAGTTGTTGTCTTTGCTGTTGTTTGCTAAGTCATGTCTGACTGTTTTGCAATTCCATGGACTGCAGCATGTCAGGATTCCCTGACCTTCACTATCTCCCAGAGTTTGCTCAAATTCATATCTACTGAGTCAGTGATGCTCTCTAACCATTTCATCTTCTGCCACCCTCATCTCCTTTTGCCTTCAATCTTCCCCAGCATCAGAGTCTTCTCCAATGAGGCAGCTTTTCATACCAGGTAGCCAAAGTATTGGAGCTTTAGCTTCAGCATCAGTCCTTTCAATGCATATTCAGAGTTGATTTCCATTAGGATTGACTGGTTTGCTCCCCTTGCAGTCCAAGGGACTCTCAAGAGTCTTCTCCAACATGGCAATTCAAAAATGTCAGTTTTTCTTCTTTAGTGCTCTGCCTTCTTTATGGTCCACTGTAGTACTGTATATGACTACTGGAAAAACCATAGCTTTGACTAGACAGACCTTCTTCAGCAAAGTGATGTTTCTGCTTTTTAATACACTCTCTAGGTTTGTCATAGCTTTTTTTCCAGGGAGCAAGCATCTTTTAATTTCATTCCTGCAGTTACCATCTGCAGTGATTTTGGAACCCAAATTCTGTCACTGCTCCCACTTTTTTCCCTTCTGTTTGCCACAAGTGATGGAACCGGATATCATGATCTTAGTTTTCGAATGTTGAGTTTTAATCCAGCTTTTTCATTCTTCTTTTTCACCTTCATCAAGAGGCTCTTTAGTTCTGATTCACTTTCGGCCATTAGGGTGGTGTCATCTACATGTGTGAGGTTATTGATATTTCTCCCGGCAATCTTGATTCCAGCTTGTGCTTCATCCAGCCCAGCTCTTCGCATGATGTACTCTGCATGGAACTTAAATAAGCAGGGTGACAGTATACAGACTTGACCTTCTCCTTTCCCAATTTTGAACCAGTCATTTGTTCCATGTAAGGTTCTAACTGTTGCTTCTTGATCCACATATAGATTTCCCAGGAGACAGGTAAAGTTGTCTGATATTCCCGTACCTTTAAGAATTTCCCACAGTTTCTTGTGACCCATATACTCAAAGGCTTTAGTGTAGTCAGTAAAGCAGAAGTAGATATTTTTCTGGAACTCCCCTGCTTCTCCATTATTCAACAAATATTAGGAAATTGATCTCTGGTTCCTCTGCCTCATTGAAATCCAGCTTGTATGTCTGGAAGTGATCAGTTCATGTACTGTTGAAGCCTAGCTTGAAGGATTTTGATAATACAGAGCCTAAAATGAACACTGGGCCATGCTTCAAACAAATTCAAGCTTGTATAGGAAGAAAAATGGACAAGGTCAGAGGATAAGTTCTCCTTCTTAATTGGTCATTACCAGAATCAGAGTTTGGTCAGGAAGCAAAGTAAGAACAGGCTCTAATACTGTGTTGATAATTAATGAACAAGCTGCAATTTATATATCATTATCAATTGCTAAGGTTTGAACTCAATCCTCATATATTATTTAGGAAATAATATATACAAGGATCTATTATATTTCACAACTAAATCTATAGTTTAACACAGTTCTTTTTATACAATCTACTTTTTCTCTTTTTTCGAGTACTTTTGGGGCAAGGAAATTCATTCTTTTTTGCAACCCATTCATAACCTAGTACTGTAACTGGTATGAAGTGGATAGTGAACATGTAACTTTTGCATGTATGTTACTGTAGTAGAAAATAATTCACTTGCAATGCATTTGTACTATTTATGGAAAACACAAGTTAGGTATAGAAATCTAATTTTTGCTATATAATAGCTGTATGATAATAAAAAAAAACCTCTGAAAATTTTCTTATAACTTACTAGATTTTATTACTATAAAGATGTTGCAATATTTCTTCATAATGTTAGTGTCACAATGAAATGAGATTATTTATGATGTTGCATATAGAAATACCAAATTAGTTAATTCTGTAACACCTATTGGATATGTCAAAATAAATACTTCTTGTTTGTCATCAACAATCTATTTGGATAAACGTGGCCATCTATAAAATTCTGAAGCATGTAAAGTGGAATATTCTAAATAGTTCTGCATAAAATATTTATTACATATTTTATCATCATTTTCTATACAAATATAAATAAACTGAAAGTGAAAGTAAAGTCGTGTCCGACTCTTTGTGACCCCATGGACTGTAGCCCACCAGGCTTCTCTGTCCATGGGATTTTCCAGGCAAGAATACTGGAGAGGGTTGACATTTCCTTCTCCAGAGGATCTTCCCAACCCAGGGATCGAACCCAGGTCTCCCGCATTTCAGGCAGACTCTTTAACCCTCTGAGCCACCAAGGAAGCCCACAAATATAAATAAAACTGGATGTATATTTCAAATGATAAAGTATTTATTACTCTTTATAGAACATATGAATAGGTGGTCTCTTCTCATTTCCTAAGGTCTGCAATATTTTTTTTCTAAACTTTTATGATGAAAGGTTTCATTATCTAACGAGCAACTGGACTTGTAGAATTCTGCTTCAATATTCTTTAATGATCTCTCACACCTACTCAAAGCAAGAACTGGAGTCTCACACTTATTAATTGGTTGTTCTCTAATGAATTATTTACTTACTGAATCTGTATTTTTCACCTAGGAATTGAATAAAAGTATATACTATACCTAAACATGTTAGTTATGATATTAACTGTCATGTAATAGACCTTAAATGTTATATGTATTCTATATAACTTGAAAAAAGTAACTTAATTTCTATTCATTATTATTTACATCAGTAGTTTAATTGATGTAGCAGTTAACATAGCACAGTGGAATAACTAAATGCTCAAAAATGTTATTTTGTTTTCTTTGAGTCCTTAATTTCATACACAAATATAGCAGTGTCCTGACCATTTGAAAACTGCAAAGTCAGTCTTTAACGTGTCACCTGGGTGGCGCTAGTGGTATAGAACCCACCTGTCAGTGCAGGAGCCTAAGAAACACAGGTTCAATCCCTGGATCTTTCTAATGGGAAAGATCCCTTGGAGGACGGCATGACAACCCACTGCAGTATTCTTGCCTGCAGAATCCCATGGACAGAGGAGCCTGACGAGTTGCAGTCATAGGGTTGCAAAGAGTCAGACATGATTGAGCAGCTTCACACACAAAGAATTTTCTAAAAAGTGTACTGTTGGTAATTTACCATTTACCATGACAAACATGGTAAACTTCTGAAAAAGGTAAAATGATGCTTTTTTACAGTCTGCTAGTTCTTTACATAAATTTATATCCATGAGTATGACTAATGACCATGTTAAGAATGGTGACTGCATTTAAACCACAAATTTTTTGAATGCTTTGGTTTAGGTAAGCGAAAATTGACAAAAGAACAACTGTGGCATAATTTGAGCTCCTAAGCTATTAAGATCCCACCAGGCCTTACTGGTTTTATTTCAAGATTGGTGGAAAGTCTCATTATATATGAAGTGCTGGAAATAGGCAAAATAGTATCAGATAAAATCTTATAAACCACAAGCAATTATGTTTATCTGTTCAATTTCAAGGGTTAGGCCTACATTCCATTAATAACAATTTGAATTTGAAAGTAAAATGGTAGTCATGCCTGTCTCCAACTCTTCTTCATAAAATTTCTCTTTACTACTGGTCTACGCTTGTAAAAAGGAAGAAAGAGGGAAAATAAACTTTAAATAAAGTTACATGTTAGAGTTACAAACTGTATTCAGATAGTTCACTTCAATTCAGTCACTTAGTCGTGTCCAACTCTTTGCAACCCCATGAGCCACAGCACACCAGGCCTCCCTGTCCATCACCAAGTCCCGGAGTCCACCCAAACCGATCTCCATTGAGTCGGTGATGCCATCCAACCATCTCATACTCTGTTGTCCCCTTCTCCTCCTGCCCTCAATCTTTCCCAGCATCAGGGTCTTTTCAAATGAGTCAGCTCTTTGCTTGAGGTGGCCAAAGTATTGGAGTTTCAGCTTCAGCATCAGTCCTTCCAGTGTACACCCAGAACTGATCTCCTTTAGGATGGACTGGTTGGATCTCCTTGCAGTCCAAGGAACTCTCAAGAGTCTTCTCCAATACCACAGTTCAAAAGCATCAATTCTTTGGTGCCCAGCTTTCTTTATAGTCCAACTCTCACATCCATACATGACTACTGGAAAAACCATAGCCTTGACTAGATGGACATTTGTTGGCAAAGTAATATATCTGCTTTTTAATATGCTGTCTAGGTTGGTCAAAACTTTCCTTCCAAGGAGTAAGTAAGTGTCTTTTAATTTCATGGCTGTAATCACCACCTGCAGTGATTTTGGAGTCCAGAAAAATAAAGTCAGCCACTGTTTCTACTGTTTCCCCATCTATTTAGCATGAAGTGATGGGACTGGATGCCATGATCTTAGTTTTCTGCATGTTGCACTTTAAGCCAACTTTTTCACTCTCTTCTTTCACTTTCATCAAGAGTCTCTTTAGTTCTACTTCACTTTCTGCCATAAGGGTGGTGTCATCTGCATATCTGAGGTTATTGATATTTCTCCCAGCAATCTTGAGTCCAGCTTATGCTTCCTCCAGCCCAGCATTTCTCATGATTATGTACTCTGCACATAAATTAAATCAGCAGGGTGACAATATATAGCCTTGAAGTACTCCTTTTCCTACTTGGAACCAGTCTGTTGTTCCATGTCCAGTTCTAACACTTGCTTCCTGACCTGCATACAGGTTTCTCAAGAGGCAGGTCAGGAGGTATGGTATGCACATCTCTTTCAGAATTTTCCACAGTTTATTGTGATCCAAATAGTCAAAGGCTTTGGCATAGTAAAAAAAAAAAGCAGAAATAGATGTTTTTCTGGAATTGTCTTGCTTTATTGATGATCCAGAGAATGTTGGCAATTTGATCTCTGATTCCTCTGCTTTTTCTTAAACCAGCTTGAACATCTGGAAGTTCACGGTTCATGTATTGCTGAAGCCTGGCTTGGAGAATTTTAAGCATTACTTTACTAGCGTGTGAGATGAATGCAATTGTGCAATAGTTTGAGCATTCTTTGGGAATTGCCTTTCTTTGGGATTGGAAGGAAAACTGACCTTTTCCAGTCCTGTGCCTGCTGCTGAATCTTCCAAATTTTCTGGCATATTGAGTGTAGCACTTTCACAGCATCATCTTCCAGGGTTTGAAATAGCTCAACTGGAATTCCATCACCTCCACTAGCTTTGTTTGTAGTGATGCTTCCTAAGGCGCACTTGGCTTCACATTCCAGGATGTCTGGCTCTAGGTGAGTGATCACACCATCGTGATTATCTGGGTCGTGAAGATCATTTATTGTACAGTTTTTCTGTGTATTCTTGCCACCTCTTCCTAATATCTTCTGCTTCTGTTAGGCCTATATCATCTTTGTCCTTTAATGAGCCCATCTTTGCATGAAATGTTCCCTTGGTATCTCTAATTTTCTTGAAGAGATCTCTAGACTTTTCCATTCTATTGTTTGCCTCTATTCCTTTGCATTGATCATTGAGGAAGGCTTTCTTATCTCTCCTTGCTATTCTTTGGATCTCTAGATTTAAATGTGTATATCTTTCCTTTTCTTCTTTGCTTTTCACTTGCTTTCTTTTCACAGCTATTTGTAAGGCCTCCTCAGACAGCCATTTTGCTTTTTTGCATTTATTTTTCTTGGGGATGGTCTTGATTACTGTCTCCTGTACAATGTCACGAACCTCCATCCATAGTTCAACAGGCTCTCTGTCTATCAGATCTAGTCCCTTAAATCTATTTCTCACTTCCACTGTATAGTCATAAGGGATTTGATTTAGGTCATACCTGAATGGTGTAGTGGTTTTCTCCACTTTCTTCAATTTAAGTCTGAATTTGGCAATAAGGAGTTCACAATCCGAGCCACAGTCAGCTCCCAGTCTTGTTTTTGCTGACTGTATAGAGCTTCTCCATCTTTGGCTGCAAAGAATATAATCAATCTGATTTCAGTGTCGACCATCTTGTGATGTCCATGTGTAGAGTCTTCTCTTGTGTTGTTGGAAGACGGTGTTTGCTATGACTAGTGCGTTCTCTTGGCAAAACCCTATTAGCCTTTGCCCTGCTTCATTCTGTACTCCAAGGCCAAATTTGCCTGTTACTGCAGGTGTTTCTTGACTTCCTACTTTTGCATTCGAGTCCCCTCTTTTCAACCTAAATTGATGTAATAAAATCTATCTAGAGAGATAGAATCAAAAATGACTAACTGTGATAATTCCTGGAATCAGCTGCCATCAAAGTAGGAAAATAAAGCAAAATCAGAAAAGAACATTCTGAAAACTTTGGCCAGTTCATTTCTCAAATTCTTTCTTCTTTACTGAATATTGGGTTTTCACAAGTCTCAACTCGGTTATGTTTGTTTCTTGGAGGTACTGGCTAGAAATCTTGTCATTAGAACAGTGATGCTCCAGCTTAGCAGTGCTTACCAATATATCTCTGACAAAGTATTCTCAGGAGAACCTGTAGAGAATGATTTAAAAAAAAAAAAAAACGGATGCACCTAGAGGGTATGATGCTAACTGAAATATGTCAGACAGAAAGACAAATGCTGTTCAGTCTCACTTAAATGTGGAATCTAAAGAACACAACAAATAGAATAAAATGAAAATAGACTCATTAACACAGAGAACAAATTGGTGCTTGCCTAAAGGAAGGAGAGTGGTGGATTGGGTGAAAAAGGTAAAGGGGATTAAGAGGTAGAGACTTTGAATTAGAAAATAAATAAACCACAGGGATATGGTTAATAATATTGTAATTGCCTTTTAGGGGGACAGATGGTTGTTAGACTTCCTGTGGTAATCACTTCATATTGTAGGTAAATGTTTAACCACTATGTAGTACACTTGAAACTAACATAATATAGAAAATGTCAACTATGTTTCAACTGAAAAATGACCATTTTTTTTTTTGCTCTGTTAGAGCCTCCAATCCACTGCCTGTACTGCCCTGTCACTTCATGGTAAATCTTTTCAATTTTTCTTTGCAGCTTTACACTGCTATGAAAGTATGGTTAACTACGCTATAGTCAAGGAGTGCACATTTGTACGTGCTAAGTCACTTCAGTCATGTCCGACTCAATGCGACCCTATGGATTGTAGCCCTTTAGACTCCTCTGTCCATGGAAATTCTCCAGGCAAGAATCCTGGAGTAGATTCCCATGTCCACCTCCAGAGGATCTTCCTAACCCAGCGATCGAACCTGCATCTCTTGTGTCTCTTGCATTGGCAGGCAGGTTCTTTACCGCCAGCGCCACCTGGGAAGCCCCGTCAAGGAGGCTTTTAATCAGTTACTTAATGAAGGATGGGGGAAGGTATGATGGTAGGAAAAAAACTGAAAAGAAAAAGGAAATTGCTTGTTCCTTTAAGTTGTGTATTTATGTAATGAGTTTGGATTGTATAGTTTAAGGCCAGGTATGCATATGAAATTAAGAACTGAGAAAATTATAAGAATAATGTGAAATTGAAATGGTTTTTCCTTATCCACCAAAATATTTCAGGACTCTGTGTGTGTGTGTGTGGTGTGTGTGTAAGTTCTGTTAAAGACTATCTTTTTAGCTTGCTCAATTTTGCATATGATACACATATTCACAAATAACAGAATCTGGGACAGTATAGATTTAAATTTATTTTTTTAAATGAATGATGAAAGCAAAATCTTATCCAATCATGCATGTGTTAAAAATACATCCCAGTTGGAAGACAGGCCAGTCTTAATACAATAGAGCACAAAAAATCATTGGTATTCTTTCTACACTGCAGCTAGTCTTTATGAAGCTTCCACTTGCCACATTCTTGTTTACTATCAAAGAAGAATATAAAAATATATTATACTTAAAAGCACTATTAAATGTTCCTCTTAGTCTCAGCTGCATATCTCTGTGAAGCATGACTTTCTTCATACATTTAAACGCAAACAACATATTGCAACGGATTTAATGTAAAAGCAGACATAAGAATCAACTTATTTCATAATTAGCAAGACATTAAGGGTGAAACTCCAGTACTTTGGCCACCTAATGCGAAGAACTGGCTCCTTGGAAAAGACCCTGATGCTGGCAAAGATAAAAGGCAGGAGGAAAAGAGGACAGCAAAGGACGAGGTGGCTGGATGACATCACTGACTCTAGGGACATGAGTGTGAGCAGGCTCTGGGAGTTGCTGATGGAACGGGAAGCCTGGTGTGCCGCAGTCCACGGGGTCACAAAGAGTCGGACACAACTGAGCCACTGAACTGAACTGAAAGACTTGCAAGATAATACCATTTGCTTAATATTCTTTTAGGAAAATTAGCTATTTTTCATAAAACACCTTTGTATTAACAAGTAATGTTTCTTATATTTTTGAATAAAAATACGTATTTTACAATTTTTCTCAGTATTAACTTCTAATATGGTGGTGGTGATTTAGTCACTGAGTCATGTCCGACTCTTGTGAGTTTTAATTATTATAACTGTAAAAATATTATGGGGTTATTAAAAACTTAAGGCTATATGGGATTGTATGATGAAAAACTTGGAGACCATTGATCTATGTATTTTAATCCTGGAGTAAGTATGGGGAAGATACATTAAGAACTTTTAGAGTTAAAAAATATGCTCAAAGAGGACAGATAGAATAAAAAACAAGGACAGTTTTGATTGTATACATCTTCAGAAAGATCTTGCTTAGCATAATTAGAAGTAAATTATACTAAAACTAAAATCTTGTTTTGGGATCAGACAGTGGTTCTCTAGATCTAAGTTGCCTTCACTGGAGGAAAAGCAGCGTGGAGCATCCTTTGGATTACATGCTTGACTGGATTGGGAATACACATACTGCAGGAAATTTCTTTTCAGATGCCTGATCTCTAAATCTTGCTTTGTATGGAGGTTGTGTGTTCTCTAAGACTTAGGGAACTAGAAATAGAGGCTATTTTAGGGGACACATTTTCTTAATGGCCATGTGAGATAGCTAAATTAAATATTTGAGAAAGCATTATTTTTTTTTTAAAAAAGGTCTCAGTTTTAAATTCATCTTACCAAGATTGGAATAAAGATATCTTTGGTTGAGAAACAGTCTAGTCATGGTGGATACAAATCAGTGAAGAGTGCTGGAGATGCATGGCAGCTTCATGCAACCCACAGATATGTGAGTGAGGCTGGCTTAGATCATCTAGCCTCAGTTAAGCCACCAGACAAAGGCACTCAGAGGACCAGCCAAAGAAGCAACAAGTTGGGAACAGACTGAATGAAGTTTTTGCATGAAATACTGTGAGTTTGAGACAATAAATTTTGCGATTTTTTTTTAAGATGGTAGCATGATACTGAACTCCCTAATTTCATGTCCAATTTGTTTGCTTGTTAATGCAAATTAGTCAGCATGAAAATATCCATGTTTATTAGTCAACTTGAAGCAATTCTCCAAAAATCTTGATGTACTTTAAGAAAGGAGGTGCCTACTGTTCATCAAAGATTACATATAGGTTTATTTTCCTGCATATCTGAAAATGTTTCTTAAGACTATATATTATGCTTTCTTGAAATCTTGGATTATAAACAATAAATTTTGAAAGCATATGTGCATTGCTTTTCTCAGAATATATAGTGTAGTTTGAAATGTATGGTGTTTTCTGCCATTTAAAACTCTTTTAATGTTCTCTCCGTCTCTTTATATCTTTATGTATGTCTGTCTTCCTGTCTGCCTCTCCTTCTATATAAACTCTTAGGATTTGTTATTTTTATCAAGGACTTTTAGATTTATGGCAGTGCATCTAGGTATGAGTCTTTGCTGATCATATGGTCATTCTGTGGGCAATTTTACTCTGGAAACTTTTCAGCATTTCTTGGAAGTTGTATTATTTTGTTGATAATTTAAAAGTCTTGTAGTCAAAGAACTTTCAAAAATCCACTGTGTAAGTGATTTTTCCACAAAAAATTTGATCATTAGCTTATAATTTTAATACTACATACTTAAAATATTTATTTAAGTTTGTGTTAAATGAGAAGAAACAAGCAAATGCATGATACCATATCATTTTAGCACTTTTGCAACAAATGTACAGATTGGACAATGGCAGGCTTATTTTAAAAATTTGATGCAAATAATCATTTTCTCATTATAACATTCTTAGTCTGTTTTCCTCTTAGATGTATTTCCTGAAAATAATTGTAATTCTTTGGCATTTACAACACCAAAAGCTTATTAAAAGTCATAAAATATTTTAATACATATTTCTTCTATATAATAATTAAGAGATTATCTGCTATGATTATAAAAGAGCATGATTATAAAAGAGCATGATTATAAAAGAGAAAATGTATGATTGAAAATCATGAGTACACCTGGACTTGATATTCAATTATTGACTCCCCAAAAATACTTTGTTACCTTTGGTAAGAATGTCACTAATTAACATTTTTGTTGGCCTGTTAATAATTTAAATCTTTAATAATTTTCCATAAATTTGAATTATTCCATAGGGAAATTATTAGGTTTAATATATACAGTATATAATACTGAGACTATTATAAAAACATAATTTTCCGAATTAGTAAGTATCCAGTGGCCTAAAGGATTTTTTTTAATGTTTCAGGTCATTAATGATGAGGCATAAAATCAGCCCAGTTAATTCCTATAGAATCATATATCTAGTTTTATTGACTATATGTTATATAAACCATTTAACCACTAAGATAATTGCTTAATTGATAAGATTAATTTTAAACTAATAACTAATATATATTTCCTATGTGCCTATATTTAATTTTGATTCCTGTGGTTTGTTTTGGTTCTATATTTTGCAATATAATAGTTCTTGCCTGAAACACCTTTTACTATTATTGCCCTTTTCAATTCCATTACTTTATATTTTGATTTTGGAAGAAAGATAACTTTCCTTTTGAGTTCATAATTTTTGGAAAGAAAAAAAGCCATATATCTGGGCTGCTATAGAGAAAATCACATAACACCAGGAAATCTCAGACTTAGGGCCAGAAGTAGTGATTAGGTGGGAACTTTGGGACTGAGTAAGAATGTTCCATAGACACGATAAAGTAAAAAACTAATATTTGGTAACCAAAATGGCAGACTACATTATAGTTCATTAGTGTTCAATCAAATATGGTTCTTCTCCCTGTGGGAGGATCATACTATCATTCAGACTATGTCATTTGACTTATAAGTTAAAAAAATGGGTGAAGCTATCTTTAGGCACAACCTTTCATAACTGATTCCTGGTTCTTCATCTTTCTTTTTCCTTGCCTTTGCAATCCTGGAATTAAATTTCTATGGAATTTCCAGTGTCCTTTAAGAGACTATGATGAGCAAAGTCCACTTTCCAACCCAGAATGGACATATAACCCAAATGAGACATTAACATAATTAGTCATTGAGATGTTTTCTCTCCTGTAGCACTGTCAGGTTATAACTAAAGTCATTTTAACTTTAAACTCTTATGTAGTCTTATTGGACCAGTTATTATAATGAGTGTATCTAGCTTTTAGTATAAACTAAAGATGATTCATGGGGGGTTCAATAAAGGAACTATTTGAAATTATGATTTATCACAATATATCAGAGGTAATAGTAGTAGGTTCTGTTTGAAACATTGGCTGGTAGGGGCTCAATGCAGTAACAGCAAAACCTGGAAGTAGATAATGAGTTAAAAGGAGAGGACCTAGCTTATAGTTTCTTTTGTTGTGCAAAAGCTTTCAAGTTTAATTAGGCCCCATTTGTTTATTTTTGCTTTTATTTCCAATATTCTGGGAGGTGAGTCATAGAGGATCTTGCTGTGATTTATGTCCGAGAGTGTTTTGCCTATGTTCTCCTCTAGGAGTTTTCATGTCAATGTATGGCAAAAGCCACTACAGATTATGTGGGAGAAGGCGAGGGTGGGATGTTCGGAGAGAAACAAGCATTGGAACAAGTATACTATCAAGGGTGAAACAGATCACCAGCCCAGGTTGGATGCATGAGACAAGTGCTCATGGCTGGTGCACTGGGAAGACCCAGAGGGATGGGATGGAGAGGGAGGCGGGAGGGGGGATTGGGATGAGGAACACATGTAAATCCATGGCTGATTCATGTCGATGTATGGCAAAAAACACTACAATATTGTAAAGTAATTAGTCTCCAACAGATAAAAGTAAATGAAAAAAAAAAAAAAGAAATAAATAAAGAAAAAATAAATATTAAAAAAAAAAAAAAAGGAGAGGACCATTCTGAGATAAAGTATTAACAACCAAGAGTCGGACATGACTGAGCGACTGAACTGAACTGAACTGAACTGAACAAGATAATGGAACAGAAAGGAAACTGTGATTATGGTAGTCATCATTTTCTTTCCTTTGACCTCCTAAAGCCCAAGTGATGTAGTTCAAATAGGTGATTCTCTACAGCAGAGAAACCTAGTGGAAGTGGGTAAGGGACAAATCGAAAGAAATTCAGTTCAGTGAGCTTCAGCCAACTTGTGTGATCCATCTGAAGATGGGAACACTAGCAAAGTAAGAAAGTGATACTTTAGAAAAAAAAGAATATAAATAATATGGCCAGGTTACAAGAGAAAGAAAGAAAGTAAGCATGATGGAAAAGGGAAAAGGAGCCATGCAATAAATGCTTAGAAGCCTGCAGTGTCGAGTGAAAGTCACTCAGTCGTGTCCCACTCTTTGTGACCCTATGGACTGTACAGTCCATGGAATTCTCCAGGCCAGAATACTGGAGTGGGTAGCCTTTCCTTTCTCCAGGGCATCATCCCAACCCAGGGATCAAACCCAGGTCGCCCACACTGCAGGCAGATTCTTTACCAGCTGAGCCACCAGGGAAGCTCAAGAATACTAGAGTGGGTAGCCTGTCCCTTCTCTGCTGGATCTTCCCAACCCAGGAATCGAACCTGGTCTCCTGCATTGCAGGTGGATTCTTTCCAGTTAAGCTACCATGGAAGCATAGCTGATATTAATAAGAGACAATATCTGAAGAAGGAACTCACAGAATGAGTAGAACGAAGACGTAAACACACACTTGTTTTCTATTTACTTCTTGAGAGTTGCTTATTTTCTCTTTAGTGAAAAGTAAAAGAAACAGTACCACTACAGTTCTGTTCAGTTCAGTTGCTCAGTCGTGTCCGACTCTTTGTGATCCCGTGAACCGCAGCACGCCAGGCCTCCCTGTCCATCACCAACTCCCAGAGTCCACCAAAACCCACGTCCATCGAGTGGGTGATGCCATCCAACCATATCATCCTCTGTCGCGCCCTTCTCCTCCTGCCCTCAGTCTTTCCCAGCATCAGGGTCTTTTCCAATGAGTCAGTTCTTCCCATCAGGTGGCCAAAGTCCAGTTTCAGCTTCAACATCAGTCCTACCAATGAACACCCAGAACTGATTTCCTTTAGGATGGACTGGTTGGATCTCCTTGCAGTCCAAGGGACTCTCAAGAGTCTTCTCCAACACCACAGTTCAAAAGCATCAATTCTTCGGTGCTCAGTTTTCTCTATAGTCCAACTCTCACACCCATACATGACCACTGGAAGAAATATAGCCTTGACTAGATGGACCTTTGTTGACACAGTAATGTCTCTGCTTTTTAATATGCTGTCTAGGTTGGTCATAATTTTCCTTCCAAAAGTACCACTACAACAGATACACAAATTCACATGCATACAGGATGATTGTATTTGCTCAAATAATAACTTTTTCAATGTGAATTACATACTATTAAATTTCAAATAAGTAAAAAATAGCCATGTCAAATATTCCAATTATGTAAAGTTTATCCAAATTTAGTAACCTATACAATTTAACTCAAGCTTAATCCCATTTAGATTATTTATGAAACAATCCACTTCTTCCCCGTCACTTCTTTCAGTGCAATGGAGAAAGGAGATGAAGTTCTCGCATGTGTTTTCTGTGACTTAATGGGATTGTTTTAACCTTGATTTTACCTTCTTGGATAATTTATTTTGCTTAGAGGATCCTTTACCCACAACATGTAGATCAGGATCAATTTAATTTTACTGTTTCTCAGAAAACATATTTCTTTTTCTTGTACTATCAAGGGTATAGTTTGTAAAAATCTTAATTATAACTGTAATTTTCAAATGGCAGGATGTTTGAAGTATTTTCTTTAAATTTCTGCATTGCATTCCTTTAAAAATACATTCAATGTTTAGGGAAAGAAATAATGAAAGTTAAAGTATATATTGGGATTTGTGGGATGAAATATCCAGTTAATTAAGATGCACAATTAATCAAGGAACTAGAGGAGACATATTCTAATTACATAGAAGACATTTTATTTTAAGATTTTTACAGACCTTAATAATTTTATCACAGAGATCAAAGAATAGGGACAACTTTACATCTTCTTCTATTTTCACTGGAGAAAAATGAGTTTCTGAGAGTTTGGACCTTGAAATGTAGATCTACAAGTGAATTAAGAATTCAAATAATGAAAGTTATATTTTATTATAAATTTCTTGGTATACACTATCTGAGATAATTTTGACACATATGTAATAATACCTTTTCTTGATTATAATTAAAGGTACCCAATCTGCATTCCAAATATTTATAATAATTTTCTCAAGTCATAAAATCTTATCTCTCACTTCATACCTACTTTCCTAAAGACCAGTCTGTGGTCCAGGGGTTGGGGACCAATGGCTTACAGCATTCAAAAAGGTTATTTCTAGGCATCATAGAATTTGTTATAGAATTAATATGTTTTAAAAAATAATCTTGAAGTCAAGAGCTTTTTTTCTTTTGAAAAATTTTTATTAAATGCATGTGTAAGCACACAGGTAACCTAAAATAACATGGGTAATTAATTAATTAGGAAACATTTATGTAGAAGTATGGCAGCCTTCTACTCATCTTTAATTACAAATCCAGGTATCAGAAATTTTTTCTACCACCAAACTTCTCCAATTTATTTATTTCCAAGGTTAATATTAACATATCCAGTCTACTATTTCTCTTTAATATATAAATCAAGTAGTCTCATAGTATACCTGTGATATCTCATAATCCATAAGATCTTTTTTTTTTCAGTTGTGAAATATTTTTTTCTCTCTTGGAATGTTCATATTGTAACAGAATGATTCAGAGATGCAGTGAGGGGTCTGATTCAGCAATAGACCTGCAAGGTTTCTGGCTATGCTTGCAGATGTGCTATACATCATTGAGACTGTCCACCCCATTTATGTTAATGTGGGTTGTCCTACTTTGCCAGTTCAACAAAATTAACAGAAAACACAAAAGTCCAAAATAAAACATGCTTGCAACATAAAATAATTTTCCCATTAATCTCAATTTAAAAGCCGAGACATTACTTTGCTGACAAAGGTCCATCTAGTCAAAACCATGATTTTTCCAGTAGTCATGTATGGACATGAAAGTTGGACTATAAAGGAAGCTGAACACCAAAAAATTGATGCTTTTGAACTGTGGTGTTGGATAAGACTCTTGAGAGTCCCTTGAACTGCAAGTAGGTCAAACCAGTCAGTCCTAAAGGAAATAAGTCCTGAATATTCATTGGAAGGACTGATGCCAAAGCTGAAACTCCAATAGTTTGGCTACCTGATGTGAAGAACTGACTCACTGGAAAAGACCTTGATGCTGGGAAAGATAGGGGCAGGAGGAGAAGGGGATGGCAGAGGATGAGATGGTTGGATGGCATCACCAACTCGATGGACATGCAAGCTCCCAGAGTTGGTGATGGACAGGGAAGCCTGGCGAGCTGCAGTCCATAGGGTCACAAAGAGTCGGACAGGACTGAGTGACTGAACTGAACTGAAGATCATACGGGAAAAATTAATCATTCCGTGCTTGTTACCCAAGTCTAATTTTGGACATTTTTTACCCCATCTTATGCTATATTTAGTTGCATGCATGTTAAATCATCTACCAGATTGAAATCTTATTAGAATTTTTCACCTTGAATCCCCAGTGTCTATCTAAGTTCTTGTATATAATTATCTCTCAAGGAAAATCTGTTGAGTAGAGCAAAAATAAAATTTAAAATAGTTTTCTGTTGGAAAAGAAAAAAACAAGATTAAGATAAATATTTTGGGAAAGGAAGAATATAATGATTAGTTCTAGGCTTTATACAGATTGTGCATTGTACCTTAAGCCAAGTGAATTTATTTGTTAAGTGTTTTCAACTATGTGAAAATAGCTTGCAAGATAAGACTCTTCACATGTAAAACAAATATTATGCATTAGAAAGACTAATAATCTTACATTTTAACCCTTACTCTTCTACTTACTTGTGTTAATGGATTGCTAATATAAAATCTTCCTAAATTTATTCAAAGTAGATGAAAAATGTGACATTACCCTATGCTAATATCTTTAGAATGGCATTACCTTATGCAAGGGATTCCCTGATAGCTCAGTTGGTGAAGAATCCGCCTGTAATGCAGGAGACCCTGGTTTGATTCCTATGTTGGGAAGATCCCCTGGAGAAGGGAAAGGCTACCCACTCTGGATTTCTGGCCAGGAGAATTTCATGAGCTGTATAGACATGGGGTCTCAATGAGTCGGACATGACTAAGCAACTTTTACTTTCACCCTTTGCTGTATTTTCTTTCATTGTTGTGTTCAGTCACTCAGTCTTGTCCAACTCTTTGCGACCTCATGTACTGCAGCATGCCAGGCTTCCCTGTCCTTCATATCTCCTGGAGTTTTTGCTATCTGTTACAAATTATTGTTTTGATAGAATTGATAAAAGTGAGTTAAGTATTCCCCTTAGGGCAAAGAAAGAGAGGAGGACTTTAACTTGGCATATTCTATGCTCCTTTATAACCTTCAAGACTGTGCTTAATTTCAGAAATCTACAAGCTTCTTTCCATTGCTTTTTGTAAACACTCTTAGTGGGCTTCTCAAAATATGGTCTCTATATGACAGTTGGTTCTCAGTCTCACAAGGAATCATGTGATTTGGCATTTTCAAACTAAAACATGATACAATAATATTCACATTCATTACACAGTTTGGAAATATGTAAAGTTTTTTTATTTCTGTGTTCTGACTGTATGTACACACACTAAGAGAAGTGACTAATTCAGGTGGTTTCAGACAACACTGGGAAAAGCAATTCAATGTTGTTTATATTAATTAGACAATTTGGGAATTTCAGTTGTAACTGCTTGTCTTTGATTTGCAGAAGATTTTAAGATAGTCTTTATAAATTTGTTTTCAGCAGTTTGACTATGATACACCTTGGCATTGTTGTCTTTTAATGTATCTAATGATAGTTCCTGAATTTTATGGATTTTAAAGTTTTTTTTTTTTCAAACAAAATTTAGGAATGTTTTAGTAGTTATCTAGAAATGCTACACCTCCCACCTCGACCCCATTTACTCTCTTCTCTCTTTTTTGCAACTTCAGTCACAATACACTAGATGTTTGATATTGTCCATAGGTCACTAAATGTCTTTTTTTTTTTCCCTTAGACTGAATAATCTCTGTTAATTAACCTTCGAGTTCTCTGTTTTCTTTTGCCACACTCAATTGGCTTTTTTTTTTTTGAAACTTGTAAGTAGAAATTTTGTCTAGTAACTTTTTGATTGAATACTAACATTGATGAATGTCTTTTGTGATTCTGTGAATTTTGTTGTCTTTCTGTAGATTTAAGATTGTTGATATTTGTTTGAATGCCATTAAGTTGTGGATTAGCATTTTCTTTTACATTTTCATTTTAAAGTATATTATGGTCTACTCAGAGTTGTTTTAATTATAGCTTAGACTTATTTGTCTTAGATCTTTACTGAATACAATAGATATTCAGTTAGGTTTCTCCACTTGGCTGGTTGGAATATGAAAGTCTCAAGTCCTTCTGTGAGTTCTGGGAATGTTCACCTTACATTGATCCAGTAGCAATTTTCCTAGCCTTGTGGAATATCCCCTTGCATGTGCACATGCTTTTATTTAATGAGAGACTACATGGACATTTATGCAAATTTCTAGGGTGCTCTTTTCTTTGCCCCCTCCCCTCCATTTCCTCTCTCTGGTTCTTTCCCTCCAAAATTCCAATTCCTCAACTATCAATTGTATTTTTCTCACTCATTTTTCTTTGCCTTGTGTGTGCATGTTTGTGTGTGTTCCCTTTTCTTCACTACTCATCTGTGAATAAGAGTAGTTCATTAAGAACAAGCACGTTAAAAAATTTCATGAGAAATTTATACCAAGTCTGTGATTAAGCTTAGCAACAATTTCTATTACAGTGAACTTAGGCAACAAATGTCAGAGATTGCTTCTTTTTCATCTCCTCCCTTAACCATCCTCTCTTCCTCCCTCTTCTCTCTTGTCTTTTTGTTCCTCCTCCTTCTTCTACTTCCCCTTCTCCTCCTCCTTCTACTTTGTCTTCAAACTTTGCTCAGCTTAAATTTATTCAACACGAGCCAGTTCATACCACAGTCTCTGTTTCTTTACTCCATCTCACCAATCAGCTACTTCAGGTTATATGTCTTATTGATAATATCTTTCATTTAATCCTCCTTCTTTGATTACCCTCCTTCCCAAACAAAGTCCATAAGCAAGAACTGCACCCCATAATTTTGTGGAAGAATTAAGGAGAATTAGTTAATGAAACCAATTAGAAAATTCTGATCAATAGCTTAAATCTGAGTAATTAGGCATGAACTTTTTTTTTTTTTTTTTTTTTTTAGTCTTGGAGAAGGCTTATCTTTCTGATATTCTGTTTGACTTCTGCTGAATTTAGAACTGCTCTCCATATTTCTGGTTTGTGTCCTTCCTAGATTCTATGTTTCATTTTCTTTCATTTGGTCTGACATGGTAGAATTATTTATCTAATTAGAAGAGGTAAATGTGATTTTATTAAATTTTTAGCAAATCACTTTTTCTTAGTATTTAATTAATAGCTGTTTTCTGAGATTATTTGTCTAGTTCAAAAAAGCTTCATCAATGCCAATGTTTAATTTGTATCCTTAAATCTTATGGATAAAACATTTTAGTAAACATAATGAAATGGAAAAAGTAATATGAAGATAAGTGCCTTGTCCTCTGAAAGCACAAAATTATTATTCTATAGAAGTCAAACACTGGAGAACAGTTTGAAGTTGCCATCTGGAGTAATAATAAGCTTAGTAAGATAGCAGATGTCAAGGCCAGCTTCTCCTAGTCAAAATCAAATGTAACAAGTAACTCAACTTTTCACTGGGGGACCGTTTGTTTTGGGGAAACTTTTTAACTTTCTAACAATCACTGATCTCTCATTTATATTGCCCAAACTGCCTGAAGCACAGTTATCATTTCCCTGGATGATCTTTGGCTCATTTAAAAAAAGTACTGTGTTATTGAAGACAGATTGTTGTTAATCTGATCTCTCTCCTGTCATAATCTCTTTAATTGTTGAAAATGAGTCATCTGGGAAGTGGAATTAAAGTGAAGTAATTATTGCACTATCCAACTGAATAAAAATTTCACATTATCTTTTTTCTTTAAATTTACCAGGTGTCTTCCATATCATGCATAGGTCTACTAATCGTTCCTATATATTATATATCTTTCTATCATTTTAAACTTGTCTTTGTATAGCTTTGCAATCCTACTAAGCTAATTTGCAAACTCCTTATTGACAACTATGAGTAATTACTTTGTTGTATCTCAACCATTACAATACACATTTTTCTTCACAGTTTTGACCTTTCGTAAAAGTAATTATGAATGTATTGTTAAATTCTCATTAAAATTTTACTCAGATTGAAGCTATGGATATAACCTATATGTATACATATTTATCTGAAAGTAACTTCATTCATTACCACACTTAATTCATCCATTAACACTCTTAATTTCATGATTAATGGAATGTCTGCTACTTCACATCCAACCAAAATGACATGTAGAATAAATACAAATAATCATCAGTATATGGATGGAAAATGTAGAAATTCATTATGTATTCTTCAAACAGGTCACTGCCACTTAAAATACCCTAAATATCTTCTCTAAATGATACAGTTTCTGTGAAATAGTCCTTGAATATCTTTGAAACTAAACTAAAATACCAAAATATATACCTGAAAGTAAAGTTTACTTTTCTTACTTAATTTGACTAGATTTTTGCTTATTTCTTACCCCAGGAGTGATCCCAACATCTGGGTTCACTTTCAAAATACCAAAAGCAAATTTTCCATGACTGAGTCATTTTATATTTCTTTTTTTTTTTTTTTTTCTTTTTTTTTTTTTTTTAATTTTTTTATTAGTTGGAGGCTAATTGCTTCACAACATTTCAGTGGGTTTTGTCATACATTGATATGAATCAGCCATAGATTTACACTTATTCCCCATCCCGATCCCCCCTCCCATCTCCCTCTCCACCCGATTCCTCTGGGTCTTCCCAGTGCACCAGGCTGGAGCACTTGTCTCGTGCATCCCACCTGGGCTGGTGATCTGTTTCACCATAGATAGTTGATGAGCTATTTTTATAAATATAATTTCACATTGAAAAATATTTTTAAAGAATACTACTTAATGTTTATTATAGACATTTCCATAAAAACAATAATTAGCATACTCAACATTTGTCTGGAAAAAGTAAGATGAATATATCAAAGTTGAATGAATATAAATCACAGTGATTCTAGTAATATGAACAAATTATTAATTCATTCCCCTACATGAACAGTCAAGTCAGTCATCTGTACTGCTAATGGGGAAAATGTAGGAAAGTGTATCCTAAATGATACATATATTTATACTTTAAATCCCAATATATATTTTTGCAGCAGATTTATGTCCTGATTATATTTTGCTGTGATTTCCAATGAAATAATTAGTTTTCAATTGTTTGATTATTAGAAGAGGATGTCACTAATGAGAAAATCAGAGAGGGATTTATTTTCAACATTTTATATTAAAAAACCATATTTATATTATTGAGTCAAAATTAGAGTAGTTGTTTTGTGTGTGCACATAAATACAGTTCAGTTCAATTCAGTTGCTCAGTCGTGTCCGACTCTTTGCGACCCCATGAACCGCAGCACGCCAGGCCTCCCTATCCATCACCAACTCCCAGAGTCCACCCATACCGAAGTCCATTTAGTCGATGATGCCATCCAACCATCTCATTCTCTGTTGTCCCCTTCTGCTCCTGCTCTCAATCTTTCCCAGCATCAGGGTCTTTTCAAATGAGTCAGCTCTTCGAATCAGGTGGCCAAAGTATTGGAGTTTCAGCTTCAACATCAGTCCTTCCAATGAACACCCAGGACTGATCTCCCTTAGGATGGACTAGTTGGATATCCTCGCAGTCCAAGGGACTCTCAAGAGTCTTCTCCAACACCACATTTCAAAAGCATCAATTCTTTGGCGCTCAGCTTTCTTTATAGTCCAACTCTCAGATCCATACATGACCACTGGAAAAACCATAGCCTTGACTAGTCAGATCTTTGTTGGGAAAGTAATGTGTCTGCTTTTTAATATGCTGGCTAGGTTGGTCATAACTTTCCTTCCAAGGAGTAAGCGTCTTTTAATCTCATGGCTGCAGTCACCATCTATGGTGATTTGGGAGCCCAGAAAAATAGAGTCAGCAACTGTTTCCGCATCTATTTGTCATGAAGTGATGGGACCAGATGCCATGGTCTTAGTTTTCTGAATGTTGAGCTTTAAGCCAGCTTTTTCACTCTCCTCTTTCACTTTCATCAAGAGGTTCTTTAGTTCTTCCTCAGTTTCTGCCATAAGGGTGGTGTCATCTGCATATCTGAGGTTATTGATATTTCTCCCAGCAATCTTGATTCCAGCTTGTGCTTCTTCCAGCCTAGTGTTTCTCATGATGTCCTCTGCACATAAGTTAAATAAGCAGGGTGACAATATACAGCCTTGACATACTCCTTTTCCTATTTGGAACCAGTCTGTTGTTCTATGTCCAGTTCTAACTGTTGCTTCCTGACATGCATATAGGTTTCTCAAGAGGCAGTTCAGGTGGTCTGATATTCCCATCTCTTTCAGAATTTTCCAAAGTTTTTGTGATCCACACAGTCAAAGGCTTTGGCATAGTCAATACAGCAAAAATAGATGTTTTTCTGGAACTCTCTTGCTTTTTTGATGATCCATCGGATGTTGGCAATTTGATCTCTGGTTCCTCTACCTTTTCTAATACAACACATTGTAAAAATACTCTATGAATAGGCAATTTGTCAGATTAGTTAATCATTTTCCTTGTGTAAAACCTTTTCTCCACTTCCTTGGTGACTCAGTGGTAAAGAATCCACCTGCCAATGCAGGAGATGCAAATTCAATTCCTGGGTCAGGAATATCCCCTAGAGAAGGAAATGGCAACCCACTCCACTATTCTTGCCTGGAGAATCCCATGAACAGAAGATCCAAGTAGGCTACAGTCTATGGGATTGCAGAGTCAGACACAACTTATTGACTAAACAACAACAGCAAAAAGCCTTTTCCCAAATGTTACTAAATTTCTTCTGTATCGCTTTTTTGGAATATAATTTCATAACCGATATAATTTTTGAAGTAGCTAAAATTATATGAATATTTTTTAAAGCTTAACTAGTCATCTTAATTGCAAAAAAAACAAAGATAAATTAAATAAAGAACAGGTCAGACATAGTAATATTATCTTTGTAAGACACACATTTCATGGAATAGCTAAAATACCTTACACATGCACACCATTACCATAGCTTTGTCACCTTCCACTGAAAACTTCAAGTCTATCATGTCAATGAAACTTAAATAAGACTACTGAACTTAAATATTATTACAGAAGCTTCCATAAAAGTTTTGCTAGTTTCTAAATGACAGCACATAGCTTCATGGTTTCTGAGTTATGACATCATAACTAATAATAATTATGAAATTATATATGTGGATTCTGAGGCACTAGAGTACATAGAAGTGGCACATTTCTGCACTTGTCTTTGTTGAACATAAATTATTAATCTATTAACTTTTGAACTTACTGAATTATATATAGTCTCCAAAGTTGAATAGGAAATTTTCTTTAGATGTTCTGAAAACAACATTTTATCTGCTGATGATTTTGTTTATTTCTAGATAGTATGGAAATCTATTCAACACAGATTGATACGGTTTTATCATTTATTGTGAAACTCAGTCTTCACGCATATTTTGTAGTGAACTCACTGTCTCTTCTTTGAATTTCTATCATTATTATAATATCTCTGCTAATGTAGGCATTTAATTATTTTTATATTTTAAAGTATCATGTAAGTCTGTAAGAGGTGTATCCAATGTTCCCATAACAACAACATGTATATTCTCTAATTTTTGAGACAATATTATCTCTTTCTTTAGCATTGATCACAATAGCTATTGCAATATTTCAAATATTCAAAGGTGCTAAAAGTTTCTGACTTAGAGAAAACTCATGTAGATTTTTATTAATTATACAGAAACATATGGTCAAATATTAAAGTAATAGAGATTCTATAGACTGTATAGAGAAAAGTATGAAAGCAAAATACTTTCATACCCTTTCATTGTTCCTACCACATCCCTTAGATGTTAAGAGTTATCAGCAATTCCTATTTCTTCCTTAAACTTTATATCAGTAAATTATAAGTAAGTGGTTTTAATGTATCTTTTTAAGCTATAAATGAATAAACATCGTAATGTGATATCCTTAAAATTTTAACTAACAGTTTATTTGATTTGTGCAATATCCCCTCACCAAAAACACACATGTCCTAATATAATTACATTTATAATCAGAAATGTGCTTTGAAAGAAGAATGTCAGGAGGGTTTGAAATAATGATGCATGGAATCCCAGATCCATAATAAAGGAAGGCTGAACAAGAAGTATAGAGACAGATCTCAAGGAAAGAAATCTCCATAAATATGAAATACAGGATAATGTGGATACTAAATATATGTATCAGAATACTATAAGTCTTTTAATAGTATGACAATACCACACATACAAAAGAATTTTTGGCTAGGCCAGGTTTGAAAATTCTAATATATGAAATGATTTAGAGATTATTTTTATTTTATGAAATTCACAGAGATTTCATAAAATTAACAACTAGGAAAAAAGGAAGTACACACTCATAAATTTATATGAGCATATGCCAAATCTAAAATATACATTTATGAAGTCCAGTGAAATGCTCAACATTGTGATCCAGTGAAATTTAAAAGCCTTTTGGGATAGTGCATAAGCATAAATAAACAAACTGGGCAGAATGGAATGTTCCTTTGATGCTATCTTATTCAATAGTTTCTTGCAACTAATTCCAGTAAGGATCAAAGTATATTTAATCAGGAGTCTACCTATGAAGTCATAAAAAAAAAAGGTTTTTCAAAGCATATTCAGAGACTGGATATCAAGATAAAATAACTTGAATGATAGTAATATTTTCTCATCTAGATAAGGGTTTCCAGAGAATAAAATTACATTTAAAATCAACATGGTATGGTATTGTACTAAATGTACCTGGGAAGATTACACATAAACATTCATTATGAAATCATGTGTTCTGTGTTTGTATAATACAGTTGATTTTTAAATTTTAGTGGCATTAGGCCAGGGCAGCAGAGAAAAGGGTATATTCTTATAGGGTCATTCTTTTTTTTTTTTTGCCCTGGAATTTGATAAATTTTGAGATTTTAATTTTATCTGCCCAAATTCCATATGCCTTAACTATCTTTACACTTTGGATGGTTTCAGGATGTGTGCCAACTACAACTGCTTCATACAAATTATTTATCAGCTTAAAACAAAGACTTTGTAAAAGTCAAGTTTCTTTGAGCTAGCAATTCAGGAGGGAAGAATTGGGATAGGTGTGTTTGCTGCTAATAACACTTAGCCCCTGAAGACGACTGAAGAGCTAAGGACTGGTTATCCCTAAGCTTCTTCACTTACATGTCTAGCAAGTCACACTGGCTGAAGGAGGGGTCTTAGCTGAGACTGCTTATCCTTGGTCTTATAATGAGGGTCTTATAAGTGTTGGTCAATTAAGAAAGATAGGGTCTCCAAAAACATGTGTCCCCAGTGAACACAGCACAGGTGGCATTACCTTTTCTGACCAGGGAAGACCAACCAAACCTTAGACATAACCACATATGCTGTATGCTATATATATATATATATATATATATATATATATATATATATATATATATATTTTTTTTTTTTGCTTACAAGTAAATTAGCAGACTCTAGAGGAGTGAGAAGACTACACATGGACATCACCAGATGGTCAATACTGAAATCAGATTAATTGTATTCTTTGCAGCCAAAGATGGAGAAGTTCTATACTGTCATCAAAGACAAGACTTGGAGGTGACTGTGGCACAGACCATGAACTCCTTCCTTATTGCCAAATTCAGACTTAAAATGAAAAAGTAGGGAAAACCACTAGACCATTCAGGTATGACCTGAATCAAATCCCTTATGATTATACAGTGGAAGTGAGAAATAGATTCAAGGGATTAGATCTGATAGACAGAGTGCTTGACGAACTATGGATAGAGGTTTGTGATGTTAGACAGGAGGCAGGGATCAAGACCATCCCCAAGGAAAAGAAATGCAAAAAGACAAAACGGTTATCTGAGGAGACCTTACAAATAGCTGTGAATAGAAGAGAGTGAAAGGCAAAGGAGAAAAAGAAAGATATACCCATTTGAATGCAGAGTTCCAAAGAATAGCCAGGAGGGATAAGAAAGCCTTCCTCAGTGATCAATGCAAAGAAATAGAGGAAAACAATAGAATGGGAAAGTCTAGTGATCTAAAGAAAATTAGAGATACCAAGGGAACATTTCATGCAAAGATGGGCACAATAAAGGACAGAAAAGGGATGGACCTAACAGAAGTAGAAGATAAGAAGAGCTAGAAAGATAAACAGAAGACCTATACAAAAAAATTTCTTCACCACCCAGATAATCATGATGATATCATCATCAACTAGAGCTGGACATTCTGGAATGTGAAGTCAAGTGGGCCTTAGGAAGCATTAGTATGAACAAAGTTAGAGGAGGTACTCAATTGAACAAAGCTCAACTCCAGTTGAGCTATTTCAAATCCTAAAAGATGATGCTGTGAAAATGTTGTACTCAATATGCCAGCAAAATTGGAAAACTCAGCAGTGGCCACAGGACTGGAAAAGGTCAGTTTTCATTCCAATCCCAAAGAAAGGCAATGCCAAAGATGTTCAGACTACTGCACAATTGCTCTCATCTCTCACGCTAGTAAAGTAATGCTCAAAATTCTCCAAGCCAGGCTTCAACAGTACATGAACAATGAACTTCCAGATGCTCAAGCTGGATTTAGAAAAGCCAAGGAACCAGAGATCAAATTGGCAACATCCGTTGAATCATCGAGAAAGCAAGAAAGTTCCATAAAAAATATCTAGTTCTGTTTTATTGACTTTGCCAAAGCCTTTGACTGTGTGGACTACAAAAAACCGTGGAAAATTATTAAAGAGATGGGAATACCAGACCACCTGACATGCCTTTTGAGAAATCTGTATGCAGGTCAAGAAGCAACAGTTAGAACTGGGCATGGAAGAACAGACTGGTTCCAAATAGGGAAAGGAGTGTGTCAAGGCTGTATATTGTCACCCTGCTTATTTAACTTATATGCAGAGTACATCATGAGAAACCCTGGGCTGGAAGAAGCACAAGCTGGAATCGAGATTGCCAGGAGAAATATCAATAACCTCAGATATGCAGATGACACTACCCTTATGGCAGGAAGTGAAGAAGAACTAAAGAACCTCTTGATGAAAGTGAAAGAGGAGAGTGAAAAAGCTGGCTTAAAGCTCAACATTCAGAAAACTAAGACCATGGCATCTGGTCCCATCACTTCATGACAAATAGATGCGGAAACAGTGGAAACAGAGACAGACTTTATATTTTTGGGTTCCAAAATCACTGTAGATGGTGATTGCAGCCATGAAATTAATAGGCACTTGATCCTTGGAAGAAAAGTTATGACTAACCTAGCCAGCATATTAAAAAGCAGAGATATTACTTTGCAACAAAGGTCTGACTAGTCAAAGCTCTAGTTTTTCCAGTAGTCATGTATGGATGTGAGTTGGAGTATAAAGAAAGCTGAGCACTGAAGAGTTGATGCTTTGGAAATGTGGTGTTGGGAAAAATCTTGAGTGTCCCTTTGACTGCAAGGAGTTCCAACCAGTCCATCCTAAAGGACATCAGTCCTGAATATTCATTGGAAGGACTGATGTTGAAGCTGAAACTCCAATTCTTTGGTCACCTGATTCGAAGAGCTGACTCATTTGAAAAGACCCTGATGCTGGGAAAGATTGAGTGCAGGAGGAGAAGGGGACGACAGAGGATGAGATGACTGGATGACATCATCGACTCAATGGACATGAGTTTAAGTAAACTCTGGGAGTTGATGATGGACAGGGAGGCCTGGAGTGCTGCAGTTTGAGGGATCACAAAGAGTCGGACATAACTGAGTGACTGAACTGAACTAAACTGAACTGATAGGAGTGATCATGGATCCCATCTCTTTATGGGAATTATGTTTAGGTCACATGGGAAAATACAGCATGGGAACTAGTGTAGTGCTCATCTTTGAATGCGACTGAACTGAAGTAAACTGAACTGAGGGGAGTGATCATGGATCCCATCTCTTTATGGGAATTATGTTTAGGTCACCTGGGAAAATACAGCTTGGAAACTTTTGCAGTGGCCATCTTTGGATGATGTGTTCTGACACCATCACATTGCATTTTGGAGCATAGTCTCTGAGATTCTGAGATTGCTATAGTGTAAAGAAACCATTCTGACCAGACTTTGCTTTCCCATAACAATCAGAAGAATCCCTTACTAATTTGTCAAGGTTAAGTTCCAAAAGTTTGAAGATGCTATTTAATTTGATTTTAGTTGCATATACTCAAAAGAAAATTAAATTTTTTTAAGAAGTAAAACTGAAAGTTTTTTGGTAACAGAATATAGTACATAATAATTGTAACAGAATAGAGTGCATCATGTTTTTATTGCAAGTGTCCTTGATAATAGATTCAAGATTTAAAAAGATACTATGTGATGACCAAAATGAACAGGATAAAATAAAAACAATAGTAATACACCTCAAGTAACTTCACAAGAATAATAAATTTGATTTTCTAATAGCATATAGAAAGACAGCTTTAACTATAAACAAAACAAGTAAATAGTAATTTCCAATTGTAAAATGGCTATTATAAGACTTAATAATTCATATTGAACCTGAATTAATACATGCAGAAATAGAACAAAATTTTATGGTAGTGATTACATAGAGTATAATGCTGTATTCTCTTTAATGAATCACAATTTCAAGAAGATATTTATAGAATGGGGCATATCCTTTTAAAAAATAATAATGCAGTCCATAATATATAACATTTTAATAGTCACAAATGTACATAAACAACCAGACTGAACATGTGTATTCTGGACTTAGTGAGAGATTGATACTTAAAATGATTGATAGACTCTTTATGAAGTATTTATTCTGTGTTCCCCTACAAGAAAAAATTTCAGTTCCACAGTGGTAAATTTAATGGAGGTTTTATTGACTAAAATGAAATAAATATATCCCAAAGGAAGTGGAGTGTGTTAGTATATAACAAGTTACGAAGAATCCCTCCAAATCTGAGAATTTACTGTCTATGAAAATTTGATTTAGCTCTTCTTTCCTTAGGTTTTGGGCTTCTCCGATAGCTCAGTTGGTTAAGAATCGTAAAGAATCTGCCTGCAATGCAGGAGACCTGATTTCGATTCCTGGGTCGGGAAGATTCGCTGGAGAAGGGATAGGTTACCCACTCCAGTATTCCTGGACTTCCCTTGTGGCTCAGAGGATAAAGAATCTGCCTGCAATGCGGGAGCCCTGGGTTCGATCCCTGGGTTGGGAAGATGCCCTGGAGAAGGGAAAGGCTACCCACTCCAGTATTCTGGCCTGGAGAATTCCATGGACTATATAGCCCATGCGGTCACAAAGAGTCGGACACGACTGAGCATCGCTTTCACTTTACTTAGGCTTTTATAAAGCATTTATTTAGGAACTCTCTCCCTCTCCATATTAGTAGGAGAATACTTCTTCAGGAGCTGAAATGAACTTTAGAGTGACTTGTGCGTGCGTAGCTGATGAGATAACTATAACCCCTATTGTTCGAAAAATATTGTAAAGGTTTAGGCATCCATAATATGTTATTATACTTGTCTCTTTCCTAAACTTGTTTATCTACCCCACTTATTTTCCACTCAACATTTCAGTTTATGTTACTTAAGAACTATTTAATCCATTATGATTTAGGAAAATGTCATCCTTAAAGCGGAGAAGGCAATGGCACCCCACTCCAGTACTCTTGCCTGGAAAATCCCATAGACGGAGGAGGCTGGTAGGCTGCAGTCCATGGGGTCGCTAAGAGTCGGACATGACTGAGCGACTTCACTTTCACTTTTCACTTTCATGCATTGGAGAAGGAAATGGCAACCCACTCCAGTGTTCTTTCCTGGAGAATCCCAGGGACAGGGGAGCCTGGTGGGCTGCCGTCTATGGGGTGGTACAGAGTCGGACACGACTGAAGCGACGCAGCAGCATCCTAAAGGCTTGATCTACTTCAATGGGCTTCCCAGGTGGTGCTAGCGGTGAAGAACCAGCCTGCAAATGCAGAATGCAGGAGACTTAGGAGACCTGGGTTTGCTCCTTGGGCTGGGAAGATCCCCTGGAGTAGGAAATGGCAATCTACTCCAGTATTCTTGCTTGGAGAATCCCACAGACAGAGGAGCCTGGTGGGCTACAGTCCTGGGGTCACAAAGAGTCAGGCACTACTGAAGCAACTTAGCATGCATGAACAACAAACTGCTTCCTCAGAAGAAACTGGTACAATTATTTAGACTGAAAGACTTAAATCTGCACTAATCATTTTAACTTTACATTTGCATAATGTCTTTTATTTAAGAAAGTGCTATTATTCTATATTTACTGTTATAGAAACACTACTAAAGTGATATATCTCTTTGTTTTCACAAAAGTTATGAATTAAGTAATAAGTTATTTTTAAATTTCATTTACAGATGAATTATCACTTTCTTAGAAATAAGTGCAGATGGATTAAAAATGTCCTATGTGCATTATTTCTTAGCCCTGATATATTTCTTTAGGTGAATTTTTACACAACTTATTTTTGAAAACATGTGAGCCAATATGAGCAAACAATAATATAATGAAGTAATTAAAATTAATTTATTCCCCTTTTCATGGCTTAAATACAATTAAAGAGGGAACATGAGGGCCAGGGATCTTAAATTACTACTCTGGTGGAGATCATTTTCTGTTAATGTAGATGCAGCCTAGCTAGTTACTACTAGTCCACTGATAAAATTGAAAATAATATGTAGGAGAAAGAGATTTCCAACTGGTGTGCGTGCAAAGTCTCTTCAGTCATGTCTGACTCTTTCTACCTCTGTGGACCGTAACCTATAAGGTTCTTCTGTCTGTAAGATTTTCCAGGTAGGATACTGGAGAGGGTTGCCATGCCTTTCTCCAGGGGATCTTCCCAACCCAGGGATCAAACCTACATCTCCTGCGACTCCTTCATCTTGCAGACGGGTTCTTTACCACTGAGCCACCGGGGAAGCCCCTCCAACTGATAAATAAGGAGAAAAATGTTGGAGGGAGCAAAATTGAAGAAAGAGTCAGATAATCATATGTGACTCAGTACCAGATAATGTTAACTAGGGTTGAAAAGCTGAGTTAGAGGCCAGGAATGACTCCCGCTGGAAATATTGTTATTTCCCAGGCAAAATTTAATATTAGAATATTGCACCAATACAATAATTGCTAATTACTATTTAGGAATATGAAATAAATCTGAAATTTTCAAGTTATTTCTTTCCCATCTTGTAATTTGATTTTTAAAATCCCTTCCTAACACTTTTGGCTTATTATGCTCCTCTCTACAAAAATCTCTCCCAGACCTCCCATTCTTTTCTTTAAAATATTTAAAATGTCTATTAAAGGGGAGAGCGTATTTCCCAAATTACAATATTTTATTTAAGTATTAGAAAAAAATATGTGTTTGTCTTATCACCTTCAACTCAACAAGCAACACAGTCTCTGACACATTGAAACCATCTTGCATTTCCTTTAAACTAAATATCCTTCAAACAGATATTCTCCTGGAAAACCATGAAACTGAAAATAGTGATGAGGACATGAACATTGATATATTATTATCTTTTAATCCATAGATATACTTTAAGTTGCAGGCTTCCCAAGTGTCACTATTGGTAAAGAATCCCCCTGTCAAAGGAGGAGACATAAGAGATGGAAGTTTGATCCCTGAGTTGGGAAGATCCCTGGAGGAGGGCATGGCAACCCACTCTAGTATTCTTGTCTGGAGAATCCCATGGACAGAAGAGCCTAGTGGGCTATAGTCCATAGGGCTACAAAGAGCTGGATACAACTGAAGTGACTTAGCATGCATGCATACTGCAAGTTGCACCAATCATCCTAAAGATGTTCTTAATAGAAAAATGACATAGTGCACAATCATGTGCTGCATTGTGTTGTTCAATATCTTTGGTCTTAGTCTCTTCTCTTGTATTTCATTCCATCCTATTGTACATATTCTAATCTGTTTCATTTTTCCATTCAACAAGTATGTAGTGAGAATTTATGTGTCATACACTCTTCTATCCCCTGAGGAGATTGATTACAAGGTAAAGTTCCTTCCCTCATCATATTTTCTTTCTAATGAGAGAGACAGACACTGAGCAAATAAGTGATAAGATAAATTAATAAACACATAATATCCATCTTTAGTCTACTTTATAACTGAAATACTTCCTCTGACTTTTATGTTTTACAGCCTTATCACATTGAATTTTATGTCAGTTTTGTAGCATAATCTTCAAATACAATTTTTCCGATGGTTGTTCAGGATTGATTCAAACTATGCATCTTTGTAACACTGCAAATATGACACTGTGTCCCTCAGATCATGTGCTACGATGGAAAACACATTATCAGTTTCTACCATTATTGATACTTTATGATTAGTAGATTAAAGTGATGTCTGCCAGGATTCCTCAGCATAAAGTTATTTTGTTCCCATTTCTAATTAACTAGATTTTAAGAGATAATTTGGTACTATCTTGATATCCTGTCCATCTTTCAATGTTTTCACTATTTATTTATAGCAGTATGAACCCACAATTTCCATTTCTTTCAGTGACTAAAAATCCATGTAATCATTTATTTTGAGGCCCAATTTTGAGAGACTTGGCAAATGGGTGCCCCTTCAACCTTCTGATAAGTCCCCTCATTATTTGAGTGATTCTCTGTTTATAACACATCAGGAAGTTACTGATTCACCTTGTATTGCTTCTACCCAAATTCCTGTTATGATCAATCATTTTTCCAAGGAATCATGGTTCCTTTTAATGGAGTCATGGTGCTACGTGTGTTTATGGTTACAAATTTGGGGCTCACTGATCCAGAGCGCTCTCTTGCACAGAGACAGAGAATGTATGGATATACACATATATGCATACATTTATAAATACATTAACATAACTTGCGTCTACATTCATTTATTTAACTACATATACACATTGATAAACCATGACTTAAGCATACTTTTCCTTCCAGTCCAACACCCCGTAAAGTTTATTCATTCTCATTTTTATCCTTTTGTATTTTAACAGTCTACTACAACCATGACCAGCCTGTTCCATTTATACTCACACTATTTAATTATTCCATAAATGTTCAACCAATCTGCCATTACCGCCACCACTCTCTCTGGTGAATTACCTTTTGACTTCACACTAGGGCTCTGACGCACACCAGGGCAACTGCTAAAACTCTCTACTTGGTTATCTGTCTCTGCCCATCCGCCACCTGAATATCCAGCCATGCCAGTGAGGAACCAAAACTCCTGGCTATGGCTTGGTGTGCTCACAGATGTTCTCCTCTTTCTGTCATGACATTCCAGACACCACCAGCTCTCGGTCAGTTCTTCCTCACTCAGCTTGTACCATGATCTTTTGTGAAGTGTTTGAGAATTTACCTCTCTTGCAAACTAACAAAATTAACCTGACATAGTTTTATGGATCTGAGAAAAGATGCATGACTCCTGGATGTGAGATGAAAGACTTTAAGCACAGCATGTCAGTAGCCAGAGGATTAGCATATACCTTATAACTTCCTAAGCCCCAGTGCCTATAGGTAACACTGAGGGATGGATAACAAAAGCACATGTAGTAGGTTACCTTTCAAAGAAGAAACAGCAGCTCTGAGAGCAGCCCTGATGGAGCAAACAGCGAACATTATAGAGAGTACCGCAAGCAAGCCCCCTACTCCCACCCCCACTACTCTGAGGAGGAAGCATTTAGAAAATAGTCAGGCTGTGACCAGTATATAACAGTCTATAACTAACTACAGAAACAATGTATTGGGAGATATATAAAACTTGTAGTCTGGCACAGTCAGGACAAATGTGCTATATTTACTATAATGCTCAGGACCCATGGTCTGCCATTGCCAATCATGACCTCAAGGCTTGGGCTTTGAAACTTCATACCAGCCTTGCGTCTGCCAAGATACCTTCCTTACCCTGCTGCTGAGACTCTGACAAGCCGTGCTAGACCTTGCCCAGACGTGAGCACCCCCTTTACCACCTAAGGTAAGCTCTGACCCCTTTCCATGAGAATTCACGTTTCCATATGGACACTTAGCTAGCTCTATCCCACCTCATGGCATTAGGACTGAAATTTTCAGGTAAAGGACAATAAAGAAGATTGAGGAAAGATAAAGGGTACAAAGAAAGGGGGTCAGATATGGAATGAATAGGAAAAATAAGGAGGGAAGAGAAGAAATAAAGGGAAAAGAGAAGACAAAGGAAAGAGGAAAAAGTGGAAGTCATTATGGTTTATATTTGCTTAAGGGAGCTCTGGAAATGGTTTGCATAAGTACTGTTTGCATAAGTTTGCATAAGTACTCAGATATTATTTTAAAAATCAGTGCTGATATATTTGTCTATTAAAGTAAATTAGTGGAACATGATGATTCATTTCTTACAGTATTTCTATCATATGTATTTTGTATTTTAATATCGATATAACCATGATTTTCCTGCTAGAGCAATTTTCCTTGCCCTAGAAAAGAGCTCTTTCAAGCTCTTTTCTGTCCCTGAGTTTTTTTAAGACTGAAAGATATTTTATTTATGACATAAACACGTACACTAGAATTGAAGAAATAGCTGTAATTCATTTAAATAACCCATTTATTTCTGAAAGTTTATTGTTGCAATTCCATTGAAGACATGTGTTTTCAACACCAGTTTTTTTTTTTTTTTTTAATGCTTTAAAGGTATGGGTATTTTCTATAATTGTCCCCAAATTCCATATCAGTTCAGTTCAGTTGCTCAGTCATGTCCAACTCTTTGCTTATATATATATATAAAATTCTTTAGAAAACAGCCTTCATATACTCAGAAAAGGCTATTATTTCTTTTGCTTTCTTTGTATAACACAATCTTTTAGAACATAGTTGTTTATATTCTTTGAGCACCAGATACATGACACTTTGTTTACATAAAGTTCTCTTAAGAGAACCACTCTTAGTGAGTTCACCATCAACTGGGTGACTAGTACCAAGTTAAACAAAGGAACATAGTATTTAGCATACTGTGTATGCATACACAAGTCTATGAAAATAGATGGAAAATTGAGTCACCAGCAGTAATATGCAAGCCATCATGACTCATTCCCCATACTGAAAATGTATTCAGTATAAAAGGAATGATCTCGGAAGTAATCTTTAAAAATAGTTGAGTAAAAAGCAAACTGAAACAGACATTCCTAATTGTTAATACATGATAATAAATGGCCTAGAGAAAAATAAGAACAGGGAGCTCCATCATGTGAAATACTAGGGAATTGAAATCTCCAAAAGTAAATTTTCCAGTTTTCTTGCCTATATGCAGGGAAAATTTATGCCTATGTTAATTCATGGGACTCTATGTAAAATGCATTCTTAGTAAGTCATTAATGTGCATTATAGGCAATGCCAAATAAGCATCTTTCACCTTAACATATGCCCAACAGGCACAATTTCTACCAAATTCTCCAGTTATTTTACAGACTCTCAAATGGTAGAATATGGAAAGTGAGCTTTCTAACATACCTTTAAGATAAATATTAGATGATACTAATATGTTATTGGAGGAATGGAGAAAATAATCTAGAATAACAGACTACTCACTGAGTCATCTAAACCATTAAAAATTAAATTCTACTTTTCTTTTGAAGCAACAACTTGAATAGGCAGAAAAATCACGTCCTTTCCATGTGTCTTTGTATACTGAGAAAAATCTAGTGAGTCCTGTCACTAGTATCTAAAGCTAGTACAGCACACAAACATCTTTCCCAAAACTCAGAATGGTCTTTTCTACAACTTTAAGCTGCATTATTAAATGACACACTCTGTAAAAGAAAATTACTTTAAAATTCCTTAAACTCTATATATTTTAGTTATTCCACAGGGATTGAAAAGCATCATTTTAATGGAATTGCTTTCTATAGCCTTGAGACTATACGGGAGATTCATGGACCAGGGATACGGACTTGGGAGTTTGTTAGAAATGCAGAATTTTTGTACATTTGTGTCTCTTTTTCTGTTTTGCATATAGTGTTATCATTACCATCTTTCTAAATTCCATATATATGCATTAGTATACTGTATTGGTCTTTATCTTTCTGGCTTACTTCACTCTGTATAATGGGCTCCAGTTTCATCCATCTCATTAGAACTGATTCAAATGAATTATTTTTAATGGCTGAATAATATTCCAGAACAGACTTTCGGACTCTGTGGGAGAAGGTGAGGGTGGGATGTTTAGAGAGAACAGCATTGAAACATGTATATTATCAAGGGTGAAACAGATCACCAGCCCAGGTGGGATGCATGAGACAAGTGCTCGGGCCTGGTGCACTGGGAAGACCCAGAGGGATCGGGTGGAGAGGGAGGTGGGAGGGGGGATCGGGATGGGGAATACGTGTAAATCCATGGCTGATTCATGTCAATGTATGACAAAACCCACTACAATATTGTAAAGTAATTAGCCTCCAACTAATAAAAATAAATGGGGGGAAAAAAAGAAAAAAAAAAAAGAAATGCAGAATTTTAAGTCCCATCTTTCAATTATTGAACAGGAATTGACATTTTAGCAAAATATGCAGGTGATTAAAGAAACACTGCTTTAAAGAAAGTTAAACCTAATTCTTCTGACAAGTATCAATCATTTCTGATATTTTCTTTCATGGCAGTTTAGTAAAGTTCCCAGTATGTGAAAATGTTAAGACAAAAAAAAAAGTCAGAATATTCATTGTAATTAAAAAAACAAAGACAAAGCAAACACTTTTTAAAGCATTTTCTGAAGGATCTTGAAGAAACTTTCTTATTTAATTATTACAACTTTTAAAAAGGAAATGTGGTAGAACATTAATCAGATTCAAGTCAGCTAAGGGTGTAACCTTAGGTTCCTTGAATCTAGACATGGCAAATTCAGTGCTTAGATGACAAACCCCAAGTGTTTCTTAAAATGTACACATATGGCACACATGTCACCCGGTGTTTGACAAGAAAATGAATTTAAAAGACTGGCTTATACACTACATTGATTGTCACATTATGGCTTCTTTTGCTAAAACTCAAAAAACTGTTACGAATTTTAATATATATTATCTACTTGGGATAAAAGGTTCTGTATTTGGCAAGCGAATAATAATAATATCAACATTCCCAAAATGTAAGCTTTCTAAAGGAGCTGTGTGAAAAAAGACACTCTCTCAGCTCTACTTCTTTTTGACAGAGAAATGTCAGCTAGATAATTTAAATTGAACCGATATTTTATTTCCACAGTAGGTTAATAAAGAAACAATAGATTCAACATTATTAAACTACATTATTTAATGTCATCTAGCACTTGAAAGCTCTTGTATTTTTTTTTTCCTCCAAAAATTTCCAGTAAAGTCATTTACTTTTCTCTTTAGGATATCCTGGTTTCTGTTGGTATAAGTGGTCAATAAATGATAACTTCATTCCTGGAACAGTAGATGATCTACACCAGTTGTCACAAGAGAAAATAAAATCTCTCACACAAATGTACACACACATACACACACACATCTTTCTAGAAGGCTATAGTTATACTGCATTTGAATCATTATTTAATAACCCAAAATATGTGCAAATATGAGCGTGTATGCATTTTCTTTTAATGTTAGCCATTTACTTGCCAAAGTAGCTGACAGAATTCTCCTTTAAAACTCAAATCTGAGGAAACAGAAACTGGAAGATACATACATGTAATTTTGATATCATTCCAATATGCTATGAGGTCCTAGTAATAGGAATAGTGCAATTTAAAAAATACATATTAAAAAACTGGAAATAGAACTGCCATATGATCCAGCAATCCCACTTCTGGGCATACACACTGAGGAAACCAGATCTGAAAGAGACACGTGCACCGCAATGTTCATCGCAGCACTGTTTATAATAGCCAGGACATGGAAGCAACCTAGATGCCCATCAGCAGATGAATGGATAAGGAAGCTGTGGTACATATACACCATGGAATATTACTCAGCCATTAAAAAGAATTCATTTGAACCAGTTCTAATGAGATGGATGAAACTGGAGCCCATTATACAGAGTGAAGTAAGCCAGAAAGATAAAGAACATTACAGCATACTAACACATATATATGGAATTTAGAAAGATGGTAATGACAACCCTATATGCAAAACAGGAAAAGAGACACAGATGTACAGAACAGACTTTTGAACTCTGTGGGAGAAGGTGAGGGTGGGATGTTGCGAAAGAACAGCATGTATATTATCTATGGTGAAACAGGTCACCAGCCCAGGTGGGATGCATGAGACAAGTGCTCGGGCCTGGTGCACTGGGAAGACCCAGAGGAATCGGGTGGAGAGGGAGGTGGGAGGGGGGACTGGGATGGGGAATACGTGTAAATCTATTGCTGATTCATGTCAATGTATGACAAAACCCACTGAAAAAATAAATTAAAAAAAAATACATATTTATTTATTTTTAATTGATTGATGACTGCTTTACAATATTGGTTTGATTTCTGGCATACATCAACATGAATTAGCCATAGGTGTACATATGTCCCCTCCCTCTTGAATCTCCCACCCATCTCCCACCCATCCCCACCCCTCTAGGTTATTACAGAGCCCAGTTTGAATTCCCTGAGTCATATAGCAAATTCCCATTGGCTCTCTATATATGGTAGTGTAATTCATCCATGCTACTATCTCATTCATCACACCTGCTCCCTCTTCTCCCCCACCCTTGTCCGTAAGTATGTTCTCTATGTCTGCATCTCCATTGCTGCTCTGTGAACAGGTTCATCAGTACCATCCTTCTAGATTCTGTATATGCATTAATATACAATATTTGTTTTTCTCTTTCTGACTTACCTCACTCTGTATAATAGGCTCTGAGTTCATCCACCTCATTAGCACTGACTCAAATACATTCCTTCTTACGGCTGAGTAGGAATATCGCATTTTTCTTTCATTTTTAGCTAGATTACACATAATGACCCTATCTGGAAAATCTTATACGTTCAATACGTTTTAATGAACAAAAATACAAAAACACCTAGAGTAAGTGGTTAAAGCAGACCAGTTTGCCTGGAGTGCTACAGGAGGGACAGTAAAAAGGAATACAAAAAGAGATGAAGAGGGCTTCACTGGTGGCTCAGTGGTAAAGACTCTGCTGCCAGTGCAGGAGACATGGGTTTGATCCCTGGTCCAGGAAGATGTCACATGTTGTGGAGCAACTAAGCCCATGTACCACAATTTCTGAAGCCCTTGCACCCCAGAGTCCATGCTCTGCAGTGAGAAGCCGTTGCAAGAAGCACATGCACTTCAATTAAAGAAAAGCCTGTTCAGCAGCAAAGACCCAGCACAGCCAATTGCAAGTTTCCTCTCATACTGGGATAGAGGAGAAGCAATGTGGTTACTGCTGTAATCAATAATAATCTGTCTTGGTTTTGACAGCTAGTATTTACTTTCACAATAATATGAATAAATATAGACATTAAAATCATCAGTTCAAGATTGTCAAATTGTACATTTTAAATAGGTACAGTTTATTGTATATCAATTTTACTTTGGTAAAAGTGTAGAAAAGTAAATGATTATGAACTTGAGGGTGGTTTCTTACTCAGGTTTTGACCTGATGAAGAGAAAATAGCAAACATAAATCAGCAATTTTTTAAAAAGCAAAGTAGTTAAAGCCAGCAAACCCATGAAGCAGCAGTACTATATTAGTATTCATTTTAAATTTAATTTTGCTATTCTTTATAGAAAGTCAAGTTCTTCTTAGACCTAATTACTCTCATATTTTTTAGGTGTACTGCACCATTGATGGGAAACTCATTTGTGAAAACAGAATTTTTCAAAAATCCAGTGTCACAAAGATCAGTTGCTTTCCTTCTTTCCATTGATATACATGCTGTTGTGGGTTTTTAAAACCAAAGTATTCAAGGCTTGTTCTAGATGTATTTAAATTATAGCTATTTACATGTTTTTTTTTTTAATATTGAACTTATTTTCCAGATAGGGTCATTATGTGTAATATAGTTAAGAATGGGAAAAATATAGTATTCCTATTAACTGGGACCTCACAGTATATTGGAATGATAACAAAATTACATTACTGTTAGAAAAGAAACTCATTGGATAGTAAATACTGGAGAATTCTGAGGTTATCTAGTCCCACTGCTTCATTTTGCAGGTGTAGAAGCACCCCACCATATATTTTATTTATTCTCCTGTGTGGATGATATTGAAGAATAGCATAGAAGGCAGTTAGAGTTTATTAGAAGAATGGCTGAGCAATATTTAGAAGCTAGCCAAGATTATTCATCATTCTCAAGTCTAAAACTATATCTTGTCTCTACATTAATATGTTAACTTAAAAAAAAAAAAAACTTTGTTGGTCTCTAATGTTTATCGCTCTTATTCCATTGTCACAAAACCCTAAATATGACAGGGAACATGAAGACCTGGAATAATAAATAACCTCTTGTTCTCCGTTGAACCATCTCGGTCCACATAATGAAACTGCAGTTAGTACTTTGACCACCTGAGTCAAAGACCTGACTCATTGGAAAAGACCCTGCTGCTGGGAAAGATGGAAAGCAAAAGGAGAAGGAGGTGGCAGAAGATAAGATAGTTATATAGCATCACTGACTCGATGGACATGAGTTTGAGCAAATTCTGGGAAATACTGAAGGACGGGGAAGGCTGGTGCGCTGCGGTCCATGGGGTGGCAGAGTCTGACACAACCCAACAACTGAACAACAACTTGGGAAGTGTGCTTCTAGGAAACTTCCTAAGAATAACTAGTATGCTCGATTTGGCCCCTTCCTTTTTATTTCCCTTCCTCATTCTTGCAATCTGGAATATGTGTGGTATTTGGGGAATAAAGAAAAATCTTGACAATGAGTCAGGGGTCACAAGTGGAGCTGGGTTGAGAAGACAGAATTTTTTTTTTTTCTCTGCAACAATTATGGAATCACCATAACAACTATAGATTACTCTCAGAGCTTTTATGTTGGAAAGAAATACACTTCTATGAACTACCTTGGATTTTATATCATTATCAGCTCAACCTAACTTTAGCCAAGAGAGAATTCTGCTTTGGAAGTAGATTGCTACAAAACCTAAAAATGTTGGCATTGGCTTAGTAGAAGTGACCAGGCAATAGGCAGGGAAAAGTTGGAGACAGATTGGAAAGCTGATGATCCTTTTTATGAGAGAGAAAACAAGAAAACAAAACATATGATTAAAGAGTGACTTGTTTCACTGTAGAAGCCAGAACATATTCCAACCAAAGTGTTGTTGTGGGGAAATTACAGAAAAATGTTTAATGCTGATGTATATTGTTCACATTTTGCTGCTTTCAGCCAAATTCTATGAAAGAGGCAATTTAGGCTTAATCTGGCCAGGATGTAAGATGAGAAGGTAATAGAGTAGAAACTAAAAAAGGAAGGAGTTTTCTGCCTGTGACCTACCATCTAAAATTTCTGAGTTTGATATTTTGGAGTCCTGAAGGGCTTAAGAAGCCAATAGAAGTTAGCCATGAGTGTTCTCCCCCGCCCCCCAACCCCCCCCCCATGTATCAGTGTTGACAACTAAGATGTTGCTGTAATATATAGATTTCAGACTACTGGCTCACAAGGTATTTGAAGTGTTGCTTTTCTAGCCATGTCCATGTGTCAGATATACTTTAGGTATTTCCCTGAGAAGTAGAGAAAGTGGAAAAATACACAATGGCATAGGCTTAATACTCAGAACTACATCCACATAAACACTTTGGATGATGTTGTTGCAAATAAAAGTTTCTGGGAAAAAAATAAATTAGAAAAACACTTTGTTTAGATTGAAATTTATTTCCAAAAGAATTGAAAAACATGGCCTACAAAATCATATTCACTTTTTAAAGGTACATCTTCAGACTATCAAACATATTACAGCAGGAGGAAGTCTATAAGACTGTGAAGCCCACACTGAACGACTATCTATTGCTTTTATTTGACATTTACTTTAATTATTTTCCAATAATACTCAAGAAAGAATGCCCAGAGAGAGCCGGGGTCTCAAAGGAAAATATGCAGATCAGGGGGAGGAACTCATAAAAAGAACTGGATCTGACAGATGCCATATTAGAACCAAGGAATTTATTTTACTCCTGGGAAAGTCTTTAAACATTCAAGCCAATAGAATATAACAATTTCTATAAATGCAAAGAAGAAAAGGAAAGATACCCATTTGAATGCAGAGTTCCAAAGAATAGCAAGAAGAGATAAGAAAGCCTTCCTCAGTGATCAGTGCAAAGAAATAGAGGGAAGCGATAGAATGGGAAAGACTAGAGATCTCTTCAAGAAAATTAGGGATACCAAGGGAACATTGCATGCAAAGATGGGCTCAATAAAGGACAGAAATGGTATGGACCTAACAGAAGCAGAAGATATTAAGAAGAGGTGGCAAGAATACACAGAAGACCTACACAAAAAACATCTTCATGACCCAGATATCTATGATGGTGTGATCACTCACCTAGAGCCAGACGTCCTGGAATGTGAGGTCAAGTGGGCCTTAGCAAGCATCACTACAAACAAAGCTAGTGGAGGTGATGGAATTCCACTTGAGCTCTTCAAATCCTAAAAGATGATGCTGTGAAAGTGTTGCACTCAATATGCCAGCAAGTTTTGAAAACTCAGCAGTGGCCACAGGACTAGAAAAGGTCAGTCTTCATTCCAATCCCAAAGAAAGGCAATCCCAAAGAATGTTCAGACTACCCACAGTTGCACTCATGTCACACACTAACAAAGTAATGCTCAAAATTCTCCAAACCAGCCTTCAACAGTATGTGATCCATGAACTTCTAGATGTTCAACCTGGATTTAAAAAGGCAGAGGAACTAGAGATCAAATTGCCAACATCCGTTGGATCATCAGAAAAGCAAGAGAGTTCCAGAAAAACATCTACTTCAGCTTCATGAACTAAGCCAAAGCCTTTGACTGTACGGATCACAACAAACTGTGGAAAATCCTTAAAGAGATAGGAATACCAGACCACCTGACCCGCCTCCTGAGAAGTCTGTATGCAGGTCAAGAAGCAATAATTAGAACTGAACATGGAAAAACAAACTGGTTCCAAATTGGGAAAGTAGTACGTCAAGACTGTATATTGTCACCCTGCATATTTAACTTATATGTAGAGTACATCATGAGAAAAACCAGGCTAGAAATGGTGAAATCAAGATTGCCAAGAGAAATATCAGTAACCTCAGATATGCAGATGACACCACCCTTATGGCAGAAAGTGAAGAAGAACTAAAGAGCCTCTTGATGAAAGTGAAAGAGGAGAGTGAAAAAGTTTGCTTAAAACTCAACATTCAGAAAACTAAGATCATGGCATCCGGTCCCATCACTTCACGGCAAATAGATGGAGAAACAGTGGAAACAGTGACTGACTTTGTTTTTCTGGTCTCCAAAATCACTGCGGATGGTGATTGCAGCCTTGAAATTAAAAGACGCTTGCTCCTTGAAAGGAAAGTTATGACAAACCTAGACACCATATTAAAAAGCAGAGACATTACTTTGCCAACAAAGTTCCATCTAGTCAAGGCTATGGTTTTTCCAGTGGTCATGTATGGATGTGAGATTTGGATTATAAAGAAAGCTGAGTGCCGAAGAATTGATGCTTTTGAACTGTGGTGTTGGAGAAGACTCTTGAGAGTCCCTTGGACTGCAAGGAGATCCAACCAGTCCATCCTAAGGGAGATCAGTCCTTGGTGTTCATTGGAAGGACTGATGTTGAAGCTGAAACTCCAATACTTTGGCCACCTGATGAGGAGAGTTGACTCATTTGAAAAGACCCTGATGCTGGGAGGGATTGGGGGCAGGAGGAGAAGGGGACGACAGAGGATGAGGTTGTTGGATGGCATCACCGACGCAATGGACATGTGTTTGGGTGGACTCCGGGAATTGGTGATGGACAGGGAGGCCTGGCGTACTGTGCTTCATGGGGTCGCAAAGAGTTGGACATGACTGAGCGACTGAACTGAATTGAAAATACTCTAGATTGTGACTGCAGCCATGAAATTAAAAGATGCTTGCTCCTTGGAAGAAAATTTATCACCAATGTAGACAGCATATTAATAAGCAGAGATATTACTTTGCCAACAAAAGTCCATCTAGTCAAAGCTGTGGTTTTTCCAGTAGTCATGTATGGATGTGGGAGTTGGACTATAAAGGAAACTGAGCACAGAAGAATTGATGCTTTTGAACTGTGGTGTTGGAGAAGAATCTTGAGAGTGCCTTGGACTGCAAGGAGATCCAACCACTCCATTCTAAAGGAAATCAGTCCTGAATATTCATTGGAAGGACTGATATTGAAGCTCAAGCTCCAATACTTTGGCCACCTGATGCTAAGAACTGACTCGTTGGAAAAGACCCTGATGCTGGGAAAGATTGAGGGTGGGAAGAGAATGGGATGGCAGGAGGAGACGATTGGATGGCATCACTGAGTCAATGGACATGAGTTTGAGTAGGCTCCAGGAGTTAGTGATGGACAGGGACGCCTGGTGTGCTATAGTCCATGGGGTCGCAAGCAGTCAGACAGGATGAACATCTGAACTGACTATATGCTTTACATACTCCTTTTTTTAAATTATTGGAGAAGGCAAAGGCACCCCACTCCAGTACTCTTGCCTGGAAAATCTCATGTATGGAGGATAGTTTCATGGTTATTCCATGCCTATTATTCTATTGTATAACAGGTATTTTGTAAGCAATCAACTTGCCTAGATTTATTTTCAATGGATCTCATTTGCTGAGGCTTGAATTAATTATACATTTCAGTTCATGACATATTACCTATATTGACCTGTAAAAGTCATTTACACATGAATATATGAGAGTGTGACTGTATGTATTTATGTATATATGTGTTTTTGCATATACCTATTTATTTACTTTCTATCTTTCTGAACCAGATGGAGAGGCTTATATGTATGCAATAGGTCCTGGACTTTGAAGCAGGTGTAATGGTGGTGTCTTTTCAGGTAGGTTGAGTATTTTTTTTTATTCCAGAGGAATGATGTGTATTGATCATTTAAGGGTGAAAGATTGAGAGTACCGAAGTGCTTATGGGGCCCTGATATTCTTTCCTTCATTCTTATGTGGTAGTAAAATCCCAGACTATTAGCTGGTGTGTTCTTATTTGGAAAAAAAGATTTTCTTGGCAATGAGGTATGGCCTCATTTCTACATCTGTGACTACATTTTTAATCAGAGATGCATGTGAAAGTGACAGCAAGCAACTTCCAGGAGCTATTAGAAGAAGACAGACTCTTATTTATTCCTTGCTTCTTTTCTTTGTCACTCCATCCTTCCTGGTGACTATGATGAGGATTTTGTTTTCTGGGTTGGATTAGTAATGATGGTCGTGTGGATTTCTGATGACCTTAGGAATGCATTATCAGCCCTGATTGCTTATGTTTGAAATTTATATTTTAGGGAAAGAACCCCTGTCTTATTTAATTCACCCCTATTTTGGCAATTCTAATTGATAAACCTAACATGTTTCATACACAAATAATAGTTAAATTTGGTTATTTACTTTATCATTTTTAAAGGGTAGAGGATAATGCCAAGATAAGAGGACAAAGAATCCATGGTTGTTAAAAACTTTAACCTCATTTAAATTAACAGTAATGAGTTTAGTGTTTGGAATACATAAGACATCTTGTACTTGTTTATTTTTTACATCCATATTTCCTTATTATTGTCCTTTAAGAGATGAGGAAAAGGAAAGTTTTAGAGGATAAATAAAAATGCCCTAAATCAAACAACTGATAAATGACTTAACTGAGATTTAAACTCAAGCCTGACACAGGGTAGGTGATAATAACTTTAGGCTACATATACTCTCATTCCTAATAGGAAGTGAGAATTAAATTTAATCATAGAGTAATGACAATTCTTGCCAAAGATGACAAATGTAGTATCCAGCCAGCACAAATCAATAATTATGATTTCATTAGTCAGGATCAGAAGTTCCAGTAGAAGAGTAGGTGAGAAGAAAACTCTAAGAACACTATATATATATATATATATATATATATAGAGAGAGAGAGAGAGAGAAAGGAATAAGATACAAGAGACTATAACAGGGTAGACCAACAGAATTAGAGATAACAGAACCTAGATATTGTGATAAGATTAAGTTCAATGGCTTTTCTTGTAGCTCAGTTGGTAAAGAATCAGCAGGAGACCCTGTTTCAATTCCTGGGATGGGGAGAGTCCCCTGGAGAAGGGATAGACTAACCACTCCAGAATTCTTGGGCTTCCCTGATGGTTCAGACAGTAAAGAATGTGCAGTGTGGGAGACCTGGGTTCGATCCTGGGTTGGGAAGATCCCCTGGAGAAGAAAACAGCTGCCCACTTCAGTATTCTGGCCTGGAGAATTCCATGGCAGGCTATAGTCCATGGGATCACAAAGAGTCAGACAATAAAAAGAAAAAGGGGAGCTAGCAAAAGAAATGAGAAAACACAATTGTCACGGAGACATAAAGGAAAGGACATTTCTATGCAAACTAATCTCAGCTGGATCAGTCATCTTTGGTAACACTTCTAAATTAAACAACTTTAGAAATGTAGAATTTTAAAAATGAATTTTACACCAAATGATTAAAAGTAATAGTTTTGCTCATTTTAAAATTGAAAATGCTACTAACATTTCATAGATTTGTTTTTAGATGAAGACATCTTCATAATGCACATTTTATTCAAAACCGAACCATGGATTATGTAGAAGGGAGAATTATGTTAACAGACATATTTATACTTCATCCTCTTGGTATAATCAATTTTCATCTCTTTTCTACAACTGGATTGTATCAGTTATCACAAAACTTTAAGCACATTGTCATCAATATCCAATTATTAAACAGATAGCATTGACATCATTATGAAAAAGGGAAAATATGGGCCATGTTTAGTTTAAATGAGAAAAATACATTAACTCAGCTTTTTAGTATTTTGGAAGCATTCTGAATTTTACTTGCCCCAGGAAAGTTAGTAGAATTGTTATGTTAAGACATTTTAAAATGTTTGATGCTATTTTTCAGGAAAGAACATTCAGAAATTTGAAAAATTGTTGGCAACATATTTTTTAGGCAAATTATCATAAGACCTGCAATAAGTGGAAATATAAACTATGCTATGAGGGATAAAATAATGATCAACAATTTTTACATATTTGTTTTCAGTAAAATTACTTCTACAGTTGTGAAAATTGTCACTTCCTTTGAGTTTATATTCAAGCCAACCTCGACTATTTTCATCTGCTTCTCTAATTACTATATTTAGATCTCAATTTTACTTCTGACATTTCTCAAAACATTTATGATTTCCATAATATGTGCATCTTTAGTAGAAATTAGAGATTTAAAAACTTTTAAAAACTTACTATATTATTTAAAATAATATTTAATTTTCTAGTTAATTGATTCTACTAACAAAGTATGTGCAAAGATGTTAATTATACCTATAATTTACCTATATATCTACCTAAACCACGGAATGAAAATGAAATGTTAAATAAATATTAAATAACTGGACAACATATTGGTAAGTTATAGGATAGAATTGTCAGGCGAGTGTATTCTTGTTTCTGTCGTCTCGACAAATATTTGAAGTGATGGATGTTAGAGCCCTCAGAATGTCATAGCTCTCAGACAGACCGTTTTAGCTCTCAGATCTTAGACAGACCATGTTATAGCTCTCAGGTCTCGAACAGACGATGTTATAGCTCTTAGACAGATTAGTGTTACAGCTCCGTGTTACAGCTCAATTTTATTAAGAAAATAGCAGGAAAATACATCCTCGAGGTGTGAGGGCATACCGACCCAAAGACGAAGAGGAGAGAGAGCCCTGGCCCTTTGGCTCCTCTTTTTATAGGTTTTTTCCTCCCCCTTGGGCCTGCCCTATGTAAACTGGGCTAGCCAGAAGTGCTGTTTGTTCTACCTGAGGTCCTCACTCTGGTCCTCGGACTTTCCTTTGACCTTCCTTTGTTCTGTTTTCATGGGCTTTTCCCTTCCTTGCTTTTAGCCACCGCCATTTTGGACTCCTGTTTCCTAGTCTAAATGCATAACAGAATTATGTCGGATTATTGAAATGTCATTTAGCAAGGAAAAATACATCTGGCATTTCTCAGTTATCTGAGGTAAGGGTTCAGTTTTCAGACGAAATCTGTGGGCTGCATGCGGTGCTTCCCTTGTAACTACAAAGCATTATGGCAAATCCCATCCAGCAGTCCCTGATCATCTTTCTAATGCTTATATATAGATCTGTTTCATTACCTGATCATCAATTTACACCATCCCAAACCCTGTGGGACAATTGGTCTAGATTGGTCTAGATTTTTGAAATAGAAAGCCCTGTTTAGAAGTTATCTAAACAGCCTTCAATGGCTGTCATCTTTTCCTTTGAAGCCCCGATAGCATGAGAAAGAGAGGTGACACATTAACAAAGGTTTCCCAGGTTAATCTCCTAGGAAGGGAAACTAAAACCTTTTATTCCTTCCCCAAAATTCCATTATCTGGAGAACACAGTGTGATAAAACTACATTTCCAATAGATGCTACATTAATTTTTAAAAGCGAAAGTGTTAGTTGCTTAGTCGTGTCCTACTCTTTGCAACCCTGTGGACCGTAGTCTGCCAGGCTCCTCTGTCCATGTAGCTCTCCAAGCAAGAATGCTGGAGTGGGTAGCCATTCCCTTCTCCAGGGAATCTTCCCAACCCAGGGATTGAACATAGGTCTCCGGCATTGCAGGCAGATTCTTTACCATCTGAGTCACCAAGCGAGCCTCATTAATTTTTAAAAGGAATAATCGCTACAAAAAAGCATATCAACTCAGATGTCATTTATGACATTATCATTATTAATATATCCTGTCAAAAATCAAAGAGATAATTGAGGGCCACCCCTAGAACTGAGACCCTCTAATATTCATTCTAGTGTTTATTTCTATTATACAAACATTAGTCAATATTTGGATTTAAATGTCCTCAAAATCTTTCTCTGTCTTACAACTGAAATTTACATGCATAGATTCACATACATGGTATCACTAGATTTATTTCTCTTTTTGTAAGTTTCTGAGAAAAACTTTAAGGCAGGGGAGTGGGAACACCATCTCATTAACTAAGTACACTAGTTCGCTAGTTCGTTTTACTCTTTTAGAACCATGGAAGGCAACACCACTGAGTCACAGTGAGTGTAGGAGGAATCTGAAGTAGCAATTTGTATAAACGTCTCCTGATCTTAATATCTACCCTCTGAAAAAGCTACTCAACTAGTAGTGAAAGTGAGTCACTACATCAGTTTTCATTATTTTCTATTTACTTAAGTTTTTGAAATTCAGTCAAGTATAAAAGTATACACTCTTAAGATGTGTTTCTTTTTATATTTGCATGGTATAAAAGTAAGTTTCTTACATTTTTCTGTGAAGAAAACATTGCAATAAGACTTTATTCTAATAAAATTATTGACCAGAGCAAAGGACTTAAGACTGTTTCAAATAAGCTGTTGCATAAAATATTCCAATAAATCTAGACAGGTAGTAATCAACAATACAGATAATTGCATGTAAATGTAAAACTGACAGCTATGTTCAGTGGCTGATAAACTATCTTCAGACACACAAAAAAATTAAAATGAGAAGCCTGGGGAAATGATGATATTCTTATATGAGAAATCAAAAGATTTCACCTTTTGTAATAACCTGCTGTGAGATCAGGACAGTGTTAAATCCATCAATCATTTACTTGAAAACTCTTCTAAATGTGTATTTCCTCAGCCTTTACGGTGAAAAACATAACATATAAAATCAATGAAGGACCCACCTTCAATCCATGTCACTTTTTATCTCTTAAATTTAATTTAGTGCTTATATTAATCATTGATTCTAATCACTCTGGGCTTCCCTGGTGGCTCAGGCAGTAAAGAATCTGCCTGCAATGGTGGAAACCCGTGTTTGATCCCTGGGTTGGGAAAATCCCCTGGAGAAGAGAATGGCTACTCACTCCTGTATTGTTACCTGGAGAATTCCATGGACAGAGGAGCCTGGCAGTCCATGGAGTCGCAAAGAGTCAGATACAACAGAGCAACTAATATTTTCACTTAACCTTCTAACCATTCTAACCCTATTCTACTTTTCTTTCCAACCAAATGAGTAATGCAATTTTCAGTTTCCCCACTGAAAATAATTCAAGGTTTTCATCAGAGATAGTATTGTTATTATATAAAGACATGGACCTTGGATGGAATCAAAATACATGAATACTTATCTGGGCAGTGATTAACTGCAAACTTGCAATATTGTCTGACTCAGTTTTTTCATGAAGTGAGTGCAGCCATAATGTATCTAATATATACTTTAAAATAAATGCTTATAGAAATATAATGTACCTATAGAAAAATGCCTAAATCATAACTTTCTGGCATATCAAATATTCATAATGTAAACTCATTCATACAACCATGATTCAGGTAAAGAAATAGAATATTACTAGCTTGATAGCCACCTCAGACCTCTTACATGTCACTAACCCCTACTTCTGAAAATATCATCACTGATATGTCCTAATTTTTCCCACCCTTGAACTTTATACGTTGATATATAGAATATGTAAATTTCTGCATCAGACTTCTTACTTAACATTATCTTTAATTAATGGCTTAGTAAGACAACATACACTTCACTGGTGGCTCAGTGGTAAAGAATCCACCTGCCAAATGCAGGAGACATGAGTTCAATCCCTGGGTTGGGAAGATCCCCTGGAGAAGGAAATGGCAACCCACTTCAGTATTCTTGCCTGGGAAATCCCACTGGACAGAGGAGCCTGGCAGGCTACAGTCCCTTTTTGGGGGACCACAAAATAAGGATAAGACACTACTTGGCAATTAAACAACAAGACAATATATATTAGATAAGACTTCCTAGTTTATGTTCCTTCTACAAGTGTGTCTTGGTTATTTCTGGCCATCTGTATTCCTTTATACTTTCTCAGAATATATTTGGCTCTCCCCCTCCAAACAGCTATCATTTCTTATTAGGAATGCATTAAATCTACAGATCAACTTAACTGGCATCTTTAAATGTCTTCTGATTCATGAATATGTATATTCTCCCCTTAAATTGGATTTTCTTTCATCTTCCTCAATGATGTTTTGTGGTTTAGTGTTAACTAATTTTGTACTGCTATCATAAAATAGTCAGTTCAGTTCAATCACTCAGTCATGTCCAACTCTTTGTGACCCTATGGACTGCAGCACACCAGGCTTCCCTGTACATCATAAAATAATTGCTATGCATTCAATCACCTTGATAATACTATATAAATGGTATTCCTTAATTCTCTCATCCTAGGTCCACCCTTTTCACCATGAAACTCACCTAGGTTCTACTTCTGATCTCTAAAGTTGTTTTTGGACCTACTTAATTGTCTTTCCTACTTTCCCCAGAGAGCCTTATTATTGAATTTAAACATCAAAGACATTAAGAAGGAAATAATAAAGATTTAACAAATGAGTTTGGTTAATTGGCATAGCTATCATGCATTCTGTTGCTTGAAAACAATTTAAGATATAATTTATTAAATTAGTGTTTATATAACTACTAGTACAAATCAGAAGTTGTAATTCTATAAATATTCAACTAAAAATGAAAAAAAATAAAGCCTATAAATGTGCACAATCCAAAAAACAGACCTCTTTTGATTTTCAGTGTGTTTTTATGACTAATTTCATCAGTTTAATCTTCAGTCAAATATATAATGAAAACTCCAAAATAGTCCTTCTTAGTTTTCCTTATAATATTTCAGTGATTAATAACAGTAATCAGAATAAATTATGAACATAAATTACTAAGAAATATTTAATAATATCCAAAGCTCAGAATAATGCTTCATGATATCAGAGCGGTTTAGAGAGTCTTGATAGAGAGACAGAGTGACGGAGACAAGGGAGAGAGACAGGAAGGAAAAAGAGAGACAGGAGAAGGAAAAAGAAGAGGTTACAATTCCAAGCATTTCTTTAATATCACTGACTCATGATACCAAATAGGATTCTTTGCACATTAGGAAAGAAAAATTTCAGAAACCTGCTAATGTCAGAATCATAGTGGGCTAAATAAGAACAGATGCTAACAATTTTGTCCTCATTCAAAAACAAAACAGAACCAAATGGATTTATCCATATTTGGTAATTTGACTATTTCCAATACATGTTATTCTATTTTATTCTGAAAATCCTAAATCCTCACTGATTTTTCTTTAACTGTTCCCAGCCTTCCTCCTACAACAATTCTATATTTATTGTTACTCCTACTTGATAAACTGTGCTAGCTCCAAAGTGTGTTTCTTTTCCATTTGTTTCAGCATTTCATGCTGTTTGTTAGTCATTAAAATTTCTCTTTTCTTTATACATGTAAAAATCACTTGGGAAGCATGCATTATCATGATTTCTAAAATAATTTTGGTAAGAAAACAGCCAACTGTATTTCTAAATAGCAATTTTCAAAATAAAATGCTGTTCCTTTAAAAAAAAATCAAGAAATTCAATACTTTGTAGATGGAAAGGTTAGAATAAATTAACCTCAGAATAAATTGTTAGAATAAATTGTTTCATATTGTTTTAATTTGGCCAGAAAATTATATTTGTGTCCTTGAAATTTTCATTAGCAGTATTTACTTTGCATGTGACTCCAAAGTGGGCTTCCCAGGTGGCACTAGGGGTAAAGAACACACCTGCCAATGCAGGAGACATAAGAGATGTGGGTTTATTCCCTGGATCAGGAAGATCCCCGGAGGAGGGCATAGCAACCCACTCCAGTATTCTTGCCTGGAGATTTCCCATGGACAGAGGAACTTGGCAGGCTCCACAGGGTAGCAAACAGTTGAAAACAACTGAAGCTACTTAGCACACATGCATGCACGCCCATTATTCCAAAGTAAAGAGAAGAAACACCGGTGACTATTCAACCCTGGCAATAATATTTTTATCTGTTTAAATATATGAGTGAAGACAGAAATATCTTGAGAGTATTTAGAAATAACATACCAGAAATATTTACAACAGTCAATGTAAAAAAATTGATTAAGGATTATTATTATGTCCAGAATTGTCCTAGTAATCATGTAATACATTCATAGTTCATCCTTATTTAAAATGTGGTGAATGTTCTTTAGTCAGTTGTTTTCTTTTTACTCTGAGTGGCAGCAGTGAAGCCAATAGCCACGATTGGTTCGTATTTATATGGGACTATTGGAAAAAAATAACAGTAGTTTATAATCAGTGTCATCTTGGCCAATATCAAACACGAGTCACTTAGTGAAGACTATTTCTAAAGACTTAATTGCCAAATTCACATTCATCAGATTTAATGATTCTTAAGTAATGGGATAGCTTTGACTTTTAAAAACATTTTTACTCCTTCCATGTATTGTAATACACAAACCTTTGCTTAAATGTACTTTAAACTACTAAAAATAAAAACTTTCTTCATCATATTTAGCAAAATTAAAACTAAAAATATAATAGTATAATTATATAGTATATACAGAATATATTGTAGTGTGTTGTGTATATATATATATTTATAGAATATATATTGTATAGCATTATTTAGTACAAATGAAGAATTTACATCTTTTATTTTTTTCTATTTGAAAACAATATTTGCTTGAACTCACAGTACCTCACTTGTAGTTCATTGACTTCACTATTTTGAGTAGTTTTGCCTCATTTTGACAATTTTCTTAGTAGTTTGGCTGGTTGTTTTATACAAATAATCACCTTATTAAATGTAAAACAAATGTTTCGTCATACAGAGCCAATGACTTACACTTAATTGTGTGTGTTTATGTGTGTGTGTGTATTCTAAAGAGACTTTATCTTCCCTTTTAATTGCTTTACTAATTTCTTCTCACCTTATTTCTCTTTTCTATCTACTTGCATCTCCTATTAGTTAGAAGACAGACAATCCAACCCCTTTTGGAATTTTCCTTTCCAATTATATGTTTTTCTGTTTGTTTCTTTCATTTGTGGGATGGGTTTCCCCTCTGTTTATGAAAAAGCATTGAATGTGTCATTGATACCTGACTTAAAACTCAACATTCAAAAAACGAAGATCATGGCATCCGGTCCCGTTACTTCAGGGCAAATAGAAGGAGAAATAATGGAAACAGTGACAGATTTCACTTCTTGGCCTCCAAAATCGCTTCAGATGGTGACTGCAGCCATGAAATTAAAAGACACTTGCTCCTTGGACGAAAAGCTATGACAAACCTAGACAGCATATTAAAAAGCAGAGATGTTACTTTGCCAACAAAGATCTGTGTAGTCAAAGCTATGGTTTTCCCAGTAGTCATGTATGGATGTGAGAGTTGGACCATAAAGAAGGGTGAGCACCAAAGAACTGATGCTTTTGAACTGTGGAGTTGGAAAAGACCTGAGAGTCACTTGGACTGTAAGGAAATCAAACCAGTAAATCTTAAAAGAAATCAACCCTGAATATTCATTGGGGACTAATGCTAATGCTGAAGCTCCTATATCTTGGCCACCAGATGCGAAGAAGCTACTTATTGGAGAAGAGCCTGATGCTGGGAAAGATAGAAGGCAGGAAGAGAATGGGAAGACAGAGGATGAGATGGTTGGTTAGCATCACCAGCTCAATGGACATGAGTTTGAGCAAACTCCAGAAGATGGTGAAGGACAGGGAAGCCTGGCGTGCTGCAGTCCATGGGGTTGCAAGCAACCGAACAACGGCAACAACACTGAATGTGTCTTCCAAACTTATATGGAATTTTTAAAACAATAATCTTTTACTTTCTGATACTGTTGAGCATTTCTTCTACTAGCTCACTTTCCTCATTTATAGATTTATATTATTACAAAATCTTTCTGAGATGAAAATTAGTGTTTATTGGAATATTTGCCTATAATGTTTTAAAATATAGAAATAAAATGTTAAATGTGTAAGTCTCTCTAAACCTTTTATTTATTATTTTCATACTTCTTCAAGTATGTCTTCAATGTTGCTGGTTGATTCATATTTCAGAAAGCATTAATATGAAAGCTTACTGGGAATTACATGAGCAAAACTGTTTATATGCCAGAATGAATGACAAGATGACCATAAAGATACTTAAGCATTATTTTGTAGGATATTGACTTAGATAATGACAATCCTTAATATTAGACCCATGCATAAGCCATCATTTCTACCACCTATTGCATTCATAGGTGTAATCCATAAGATCTTCAGCATCAAAGATGGTATCTGGAAAAGTCATCATGGCCAAGTAGTTCACTAGTTTTCATATACAGTAAATGCTTTTTGGGTATCGATATGTGATATAAAAGATACACTCTGAATTATTATTACTATAGATATACCGATAAAACTCTTTCCTAGGCCTCTAAAGAAACCATTTATTTCCCAATTTCCCTCATTCTTGATTATTGGCACACAGGCCAAGCAATTTGGATATGCCCATGATTCCATGTATGTCTTTACTTTGAAGAATCTTTAAACACAAAACATATAACTGCATATATTGCTCAAAGAACACCAAAATCTTTTAGGGCCATGTATGAATAGAACTATAGATTTTTTCCTAGCCAGGATAATAACATCTTCTTCCTAAACAAAGGTTAAGATTGTTAGCAGCCCCTTGTAAGATTGATATTTCCTAATCTCAGGCTTCCTCAGTGTGACAAAAGAAACCCACTGGATTCACAATATCCACCTGAGCCTACCTCTGTATTACTCCCCAGGGATTTTGAGGAGGACAGGAATGGCTGTTGTATACATGTACCTAAGATGTCTTGCTACGCTGTGAGTAATAAAAGCCTTTGTCTCTGAACCAGGAGCCTTCTGTCAACATCTATGAAATTGTGACAAGATCACTTGTTAACTTCAAAGTAGGAAAAAATCTTATTTAGCTTATCTTTTCAAGTATTTCTGATTTGTATCCATATCTCTGGGCCAGAAACACACCTGATCATGCCATTACAATAGAAAGAAAATTTTTAGCTTGAAGTTTTTCTTTTTTTTTTTTTTTAATCAAGCTTTAACAATTCTTTAAAACAAGTCACCTAAGGTAAGACAATTCAAAAACTCTTTATTTTCAGATTTAATTTAAAAGCACTTTTTAGGGTTAATATGAGGATAATGGAATTAGGGGCTGTGTAAGTATGTATGTAAAAGTGTTTGAGAGGAAAATACAGAAATTCAAAACGTGTTTGTACTGTGAGGCATCATATCAATTATTGGGAATAGGTTAGGAATTCACTATATTAAGTCAAATCTGAAATTACTGAATGTCATTTAAACAAAAGTTTTCCTTCAACTTATATAAAAGAGTCTCTTTAGTATATAGAATTGTGGCATTTATTGTTTTTACACTAGAATGAACAGAACAGTAGTGTCAAATATACAAAAGAGCTCCCGAGTTTGGCCTAGAACTGAGTTACCGAAAATATCACTTTTGCTAAGTGATAAGTATAGTAATGTTAAACAATTATTAAAAATATTAAAAATAGCCAAATGAGATTTAGAAATCATTATGTTTAAACATTCCAACAAATTATATGCTGATAACTTTAATATATTAAATCAAATTTCTAATATAGAAATATTTTAAAACAATAGTAACAATTTTCTGTAGTTCTAAACTAGTCTATCTGTGTGCTCAGTTGTGTTCGACTCTTTGTGACCCCATGGACTGTAGCCACCAGTCTTGTCTGTCCAGGGATTTCCCACTCAAGAACACTGGAGTGGGTAGCCGTTCCCTTCTCCAGGGGATCTTCCCAACCCAGGAATCAAACCCACGCCTCCTGGGTCTCCACAGGGGACCAGGTAAAGCACTCTTTACCACAGACCTGAGAATCCCTCAAAAGTAGTAATAAATATCAAATGTATAATTTCAGTTACTAACTATATGTAAAATGAGTAACCTACACAGCCAGGTGAGCATGATGATAGAAAAGTGATTGTCACATCTTGAGAATCTGTGCAAGATGACATTCAGCATTGAAGAGAGAGCACTGGATTTCAGCAACAGTAGAATTGGATGATGCCTACACATTCTGTTTCACCTAGAGCCAGACATCCTGGAATGTGAAGTCAAGTGGGCCTTAAGAAGCATCACTAGGAACAAAGCTACTGGAGGTGATGGAATTCCAGTTGAGCTATTCAAAATCCTAAAATATGATGCTGTTAAAGTGCTACAGTCAATATGCCAGTAAATTTGGAAAACTCAGCAGTGGCCACAGGACTGGAAAATGTCAGTTTTCATTCCAATCCCAAAGAAAGGCAATACCAAAGAATGTTCAAACTACTGCACAATTTCCCTCATCTCACATGCTAGCAAAGTAATGCTCAAACTTCTCCAATCCAGGCTTCCACATTACGTGAACCTAGAACTTCCTGAAGTTCAAGCTGCATTTAGAAAAGGCAGAGAAACCAGAGGTTAAATTGAAAACATCTTTTGGATCATCAAAAAAGCAAGAGAATTCCAAAAAAAATCTACATCTGTTTTATTGACTATGCCAAAGCCATTGACTGTGTGGATCACAACAAACTGAACTGAACTACACAGTCTGTTAATGAATAACCTGGCAATTAATTTCACAACTCTGAGAATTGGTGTCCTAATATATAAATTTAAAATAATAAAAGTTTATGCTCCATTTCTTATACAGTTCAGTCACTCAGTCATGTCTGACTCTTTGCAACCCCATGGACTGCAGCACTCCAGGCCTCCCTGTCCTGTTCATCACCAACTCCCAGGGTTTACTCAAACTCATGTCCATCAAGTCGGTGATGCCGTCCAACCATCTCATCCTCTGTCATCCCCTTCTCCTCCCACCTTCAATCTTTCCCAGAATCAGAGTCTTTTCAAATGAGTCAGTTCTTCGCATCAGGTGGCCAAAGTTTTGGAGTTTCAGCTTTAGCATCAGTCCTTCAAATAAGTATTCAGGACTGATTTCCTTTAGGATGGACTGTTTTGAACTCCTTGCTGTCCAAGGGACTCTCAAGAGTCTTCTCCAACTCCACAGTTCAAACGCATCAATTCTTTGGCAATTCTCAGCTTTCTTTGTAGTCCAAATCTTACATCCATACATGACTACTGGAAAAACCATAACTTTGACTAAAAGGATCTTTGTTGGCAAATTAATGTCTCTGCTTTTAATATGCTGTCTAGTTTGGTCATAACTTTTCTTCCAAGGAGCAAGCGTCTTTTAATTTCATGGCTGCAATCACCATCTGCAGTGATTTTGGGAGCCCCCCAAAAAATGAAGTTTGCCATTATTTCCCCATCTATTTGCCATGAAATGATGGGACCAGATGCCATGAAACCTTGATCAAATAAGAATGGATACAGACTCTTCCGTATGTTTTGTCTATGTTAGGTTTATAATAAATATCTTTTTGTGCCAAAATCACCTTATACATTTCAGCTTCTCTTACTTGCTCATGAACTGCCAAGACACCGCAACATGATCCTGTTCAATCCTGCAACTCTCAAATACCTAGCACATTCCATGTGTATAATTGATCTTTTTGACAGATCTTATTTTTTAAAACCATGCTGAGAATGCTCATTGAACTTTTACAGTTAGGTATAAGCAGTCTGTATAGAATTATTATCTTATTTATTACATCAGGCTGAACAAAAACACATCATATATGTTTTTAACAATTACTCTGGATAACATACCTACATTCATTTCCAAAAGAAATAAACTTAATATTTAATTATGTCCCTGATCAGGTACTTCAGTTCTTTTACAGGGTTTCCTCATCTGCAAAATGAAGATAAAAATTTCTCTATTTTTGTGTCCTGGACGGCATTAAATTGAAAGAAGTAAAATGTGTCAACATTTGATATGATGAGAAAAAACATAAATTCTAAATATCTTAATTAGTGATATCATTACTGTTTGATAACAAATAGCACATTTCAAGGGATAATTGACCATAGAATTCTGAGAAGACATGTGATAAAGTTTCCTTATAAATTATGTTTTTATTTAGAACAAAGAAGAAAACAGAATATTAAACTAAAAAAGATTGATAATTTTTAAGATAGTTCAAAGAAATTGACTTAGCTACAGTATTTACTATTTAAAAATGTCCCAAATCCTTGTTATTTAAATGTAAAGTGAAGTGAAAGTCATTCAGTGGTGTCTGATTCTTTGTGACCCCATGGACTATAGCCCACCAGGGTCCTCTGTCCATGGAATTCTCCAGGCAAGAACATTGGAGTGGGAGCCAGTCCCTTCTCCAGGGATCTTCCCAACCCAGGGCTGGAACCCAGGTCTTCCATATTGCAGGTGGATTCTTTATCATCTGAGCCACCAGGGAAGTCCATGGAACACTAAACAAAATGAAACACTAAACATCATGACAGACATGGCATGGTGTGTTCAGTGGCTAAATACTTTAATCATTAACAAATGGAACTATCCCTTTCTCTAGGATAAGTAAAACTACAATAAGATGGTTTCCCTAAAAATAAATTGTAAAATCTTGATTACAGGAACCTGAAATGTAGCTCAAATATGAAATATGAAATAAGCAGTTCCTTAAGGAATAGGTTAGTGTCCATAAGAGTTGTTGAAGATGCCACGTATATAGCTGTTGTAAATAAAAATCAACTATAGAGATATATATATCAAATTTTGAATATTATGTGACTGTATTACAACTCACATTTAGGAAGGCCTTGGCCTCAAAAATTAATTTTAAGATTATATTTGTATATTATATATACAATTGTATATTATACATACAATACAATATGTTGTATTGTACAGAAAAGGTTTAACTTTCTCTGAACATTGTGATCCTAGAAAATAATGAAGGTTAAAAGCCTCTCCACCTTTAGTGCCCCAGAAAATGGGTTACTGCAATAACCAGCATTCCTATGTAACTCTGACAAGATTCATGGATGATCCCTTGTTTACCTATGATTATACAGTTCACCTAAAACAGACTGCCTGATATATTTCTTCAGCAAGGAAGGGTTTATTTGGAATCAACAGAGAATTGCAATTCATGATCCACAACTATGAAGTACTACATGCAACTCCCACACTTCAAGGAAAGGAGAACAGTTTTACAGAGGGATAGAGGAAGGAGGGAGACCTATAGTAAACAGAGCCCATAAATTTTCAATTGGATAAATCCTTACCAGGAAAGAAGCCCCTTCTTCCAGTTAAGCTTCACTACTGTCTCAGGGTATGAAAGATGCCCCTTCTAGTCTCTACCTCTATTGGATTGAGGTATCTATGATATGGGCTATATACCCAACTGAATTCAGAGTTCCAGAAAATAGCAAGGGAAGATAAGAAAGACTTCTTCAAAGAACAGTGCAAAGAAGTAGAGGAAAACAATAGAATGGGAAAGACTAGAGATCTCTGTAAGAAAATTGGAGATATCGAGGGACTATTTCATGCCAGTATGGGCAACATAAAAGACAGAAAGGGTATGGACCTAAGAAGAGACTAAAAAGATGTGGTAAGAATACACAGAAGAACTATACAAAAAAAATCTTAATGACCAGGATAACCTTGATGGTGACGTCACTCACCTAGAGCAAGACATCCTGGAGTGTGAAGTCAAGTGGACATTCAGAAGCACTACTACAAACAAAGCCCGTGGATGTAATTCCAGCTGAGCTATTTCAAATCCTAAAAGATGATGTTGTGAAAGTGCTGTGTTCAATATGTCAGCAAATTTGGAAAATTCAGCAGTGGTCAGAGGACTGGAAAAGGTCAGTTTTCATTCCAATCCCAAAGAAGGGTAGTGCCAAAGAATGTTCAAACACCAGGTAGTTGTGCTAAATTTGCATGCTAGGAAGGTTATGGTCAAAATCCTTCAGGCTTGGATGCAGCACTATGTGTACCGAGAACTACCAGATGTTAAACTGGATTTAGAAAAGGCAGAGGAACCAGAGATCAAATTGCCAAAATTTGTTGGATCATAGAGAAAGCAAGGGAATTCAAGAAAAAATATCTACTTCTGTTGCACTGACTATCCTGAATCCTTTGTGTGACAACAAACTGGAAAATTCTAAAGGAGATGGGAATACCAGACTACCCTTCCTGTCTCCTGAGATACCTGTTTGCAGGTCCAGAAGCAACTGTTAGAACCAGACATGGAACAATGGACTGGTTCCAAACTGGGAAAAGAGAACAAGCTGGGATATTATCATCTGCTTATTTAACTTACAAGCAGAGTATATCATGTGAAATGCCAGGCTGGATGAATCACAAGCTGGAATCAAGATTGTCGGGAGAAATATCAATAACCTCAGATATACAGATGATACCACCCTTATGGCAGAAAGCAAAGAGGAATTAAAGAGCCTCTTGATGAGGGTGAAAGAGGAGAATGAAAAAGTTGGCTTAAAACTCAGGATTCCAAAATCTAAGATCATGACATCCAGTCCCTCACTTCATGACAAATAAAAGGGGAAAAAAGTAGAAGCAGTCAGGTTTTATTTTCTTGGATTCCAACATCACTGTGGACAGTAACTGAAACCATGAAATTAAAAGATACTTGCTCCTTGGGAGGAAAGCTGTGACCAACCTAGACAGCATATTAAGATGCAGAGACATCAGTTTGTCAACAAAGTTTCATATAGTCAAAGCTGTGGTTCTTCCAGTAGTCATGTATGGATATGAGAGTTGGATGTTACAGAAGGCTGAGTACTGAAGAATTGATGCTTTCAAAGTGAGGTGCTATAGAAGACTCTTGAGTGTCCTGGACAGCAAGGAGATCAAACCAGTCAATCCTAAAGGAAATCAAACTGAATATTCATTGGAAGGACTGATGCTGAAGCTGAAACTCCATTGTTTTGCCCACATGAAGGGCAGAGTGGACTGATTGGAAAAGACCCTGATTCTGGGAAAGATTCAAGGCAAAAGGAGAAGAGGTCTGCAGAGGATGAGATGGTTAGATAGCATCATTAACTCAATGGGAATAAATTTAAGCAAACTCCGGGATAATAGTGAAGGACAGGGAGGCCTGGCATGCTCTAGGCAAAGGGGTCGCAGAGTCAGACACAACTTAGCTACTGAACGGGGAACAACGATCTGTTAGTTTTTTACAATGCCAAACACAGACTTTTCCTGTCCCCATCTTTTTCTCATAACTGATTAGCTAAACTGCTTGTTATTGTTGATCATTTGACTTTGGCATATTCTTAGCCTAAGCTAGCATGTAGGTCTTCCCTGGTGATTCAGCCAGTAAAGAATCTGCCTGCAATACCGGAGACCGGGGTTTGATGCCTGAATCAGGAAGATCCCCTGCAGAAGGGAATGGTTACCCACTCGAGTATTATTGCCTGGAGAATTCCATGGACAGAGGAGCCTGGTGGGCTGCAGTCCACTGGGTCACAGAGTCAGACACGACTAAGTGACTAACACTTTGGTCACTTCAGTCCTTCCTTAAGGAGCCTTCCTGAAAAAAGGGGAGCCTCAGGCTAAAACATCTCAGATCTATTATCTGGTCACACAACTCTTTCATCCCACTTCTTCACACTTATCTTGTATACTTCTCTAATCTTATATTCTTACTTCTACTCTCTAATCTTATACTCTTCTGTCTATAAAAGAAAAACCTTGTGAGAATGACCTCAGCAAAATGGCCAAATAAGACATTCCTGACATGAATTCCTCCTGCAACAACCCTAATTTGGCATCGATCCAAGTGATTTCATGGGATCTGTGGCTTCCAGATACACACACGTATAAGGCAGACAAATTTCTTTGCTGTTGTTGTTCAGTCACTAAGTACTGTTCGACTCTTTGTGACACCATGGGCTGCTCTGTCCTTCACTTTGTCCCGTACTTTGCTCAAATTCATGTCCACTGAATCAGTGATGCCATCTAACCATCTTATCTTTATTATCTGCTGCCCCTGTTCTTTTTCCCTTCAATCTTTCCCAGCATCAGGGTCTTTTCCAGTGAGTTGGCTCTTCACATCGGGTAGCCAAAGTATTGGAGCTTCAGCTTCAGCATCAGTTTTTCCAATCAATATTTTGGGTCGATGTCCTTTAAGATTGACTAGTTTGATCTCCCAATTCAAAAGTGTCAACTCATCAGCACTCAGTTCTTTATAGTTCAATTCTCACACCCATGCATGACCACTGGAAAAAACATAGCTTTTGACTGTAGTATATAGAGAGAGACAAATTTCTACTAGGTATTTTTTTAATGGGTACAATTTAAAATGTAAAACACTAGCAATGATATAAAAAAATGAAAGATATTTAAAATGGAATTGTTTGAACATCAGAGAAGCACATATGAAAAATGTTATGAATGCATAACATATCTAGTATAGAGGTAGGTGTATTATGGCCCACAGGCAAAATCTGTCTTACTGCATGCTTTTGCCAAATAAGTTATTTTGCTTCACAGCTGTTTTTATTCACCTACAGCTACTTTATGTGTTATAAGAGCAGATTTGAGAAGTTACAACAGAGATAGTATATCCCAGACAGCTTGAAATATTTGTTGTCTGAACCTTTATAGAAAACAATTGCTGACCTCTGGTCTACTATAATAGAAATTAGCAAATATTTCTACCAGATTTTGAGGAAAAATGAATCAACCAAGAATTAAAGAGAAACATTATATGTAGTTGGAAAAAAATTCTATGCCCAAGCTATAATTAGGCCACAAGAGTTCTATGGGTGAATTCTAATAAACCAACAAGTAACAGCTAATTAATTATATTGTACACAGTATTATATTTCAAAGAATGCGATGCAAAAAAATAATAATATACAACACTAGTATAACCTAAAACTATATTTGTGCAAGAATATCACAGAAGTTTAAAGTCTCAGTTAAAAAAAGAACAGATGCTAAAATCTTACATCAAATATTAGAAAATGAAATCCAGTAGAATATTAAAATCATAACCAATTGTAAATGTGGTTAATTCTGGCAAACAAGATCAGTTCAGCAACTGAAAGATTAATTATATGTGTTGTTTTTTAGGAACATTTTCTATGTTTTCATACCTGAAGTTTATTTCATTATTTTAGAAAGAAAATTGGCTTTATTCAACCCAACCAAACTGATTGAATAAGTCTAATGTAATCTACGTATTGAAGTCAAAGTGGGGAGACACAAAGCCAAGATAACTTTCTTCCATGGATATTTTCCCAGAAATACCTGGGTTGGAGACTTCAGCTAAGAAACACTAATATATGCAAAATAGATAACTAGTAAGGAGGTGGGCTTCCCAGCTGGCTCTGTTGTAAAATATCCACCTGCCGGTGCAGGAGACGCAGGAGACACGGTTTTGATACCCAGGTCGGGAAGGTCTCCTGGCAGAGGAGCCTGGTGGGTTCCCGTCCATGGGCTCACAAAGAGTCGGACATGACTGAGTGAGCACACACAGTATGAACTTGTGGTATAGACCAGGAAACTGCTCAATACTCCGTAATGGTCTATGCGTGAAAAGAATATAAAAAAGTGTGGAACAATATATGCATTTAGCTGATTCATTTTACTGTACATCTGAAACTAATTCAGTGTAGTAAATCAGCTATATTCCATTTTTTTAAGTTAAAAAATAAAACAAATAGAGATAGCACTTTACCAGGGGCTTCAAAATCTTGTTCACTGACTAGGAACTATTTGTTGTTGTTCAGTGGCTATTTCTTTGTGACCCCATGGACTGCAGTATGCCAGGCTTCCCTGTCAGTCACCATCTCTCGGAGCTTGCTCAAACTCATGTTCACTGAGGCGACGATGCCATCCAACCACCTCTGTTCTGTCACCCCCTTCTTCTTCTGCCCTCAATCTTCCCCAGCTCAGGGTCTTTTCCAGTGAATTGACTCTTTACATCAGGTGTCCAAAGAACTGGAGCTTCAGCTTCAGCATCAGACCTTCCAATAAATTTTCAGGGTTAATTTCCTTTAGGATGTACTGGTTTGATCTCTTTGCTGTCCAGGGGATTCTCGAGAGTCTTCTCCAAAACCACAGTTGGATAGTATCAATCCTTTGGTGCTCACCTTTATGGCCCAACTCTCACATCCATACTTGTGTACTGGAAAACCTATAACTTTGAGTGCACAGACCTTTGTTGCCAAAGTGATGTCTCTGCTTTTCAATTCGCTGTCTAGATTTGTCTAGGTTTGTGGGCTTCTTTGGTGGCTCAGACGGTAAAGAATCTGCCTGCAGTTCAGGAGACCCAAGTTCATTGCCTTGGTGGGGAAGATCCCCTGGAGAATGGAATGGCTACCTGCTCCAGCATTCTTGCCTGGAGAATTCCATGGGCAGAGGAGCCTGACCAGTTATAGTCCAAAGAGTCGCACAGAGTTGGGTATGGCTGAATTACTAATACACACACTAGGAACTACTGGGTAAAGAAATTTTATTCATTCACTTTAACAGAGTAGGAAGTTTATTGGAATATAGATATATTACCTACATAGATATATGATATAAATATGATGATATGAAAATGAAAGTGTTAGTCACTCAATCGTGTTCGACTCTCTGCGATCCAGTGGAGTGTAAATCGCCAGGCTCCTTTGTCCATGGAATTCTCCAGTCAAGAATTCTGGAGTGGGTAGCCATTCCCTTCTCCAGCGGACCTTGCCAACCCAGGGATCAAACCCAGTCTCCTGCATTGCAAACAGATTTTTTACTGTCTGAGCCATGAGGGAAGTCCATGTTGATATAATTTTATATTATAAAACTTAAATAGAGGAAGAGAGAAAAGATTAAGCATTATCTAGTTAAAATTTCCAGAGAAGGCAATGGCACCCCACTCCAGTACTCTTGCCTGGAAAACTCCATGGACAGAGGAGCATGGTGGGCTGCCGTCTATGGTGTCGCATAGAGTTGGACACGACTGAAGCGACTCAGCAGCAGCAGCAGCAGTTAAAATTTCTTTAAGCACAATCTCAGCACACATAGAGAAGTCAGGATATACTCATAAAATATCATTAAGTACTAAATATCCTGCATGGTAATTTTTCCAGATCTTATCCCCAATTCATTTCCCCCACTCTCTTACTACACCCTAATTTTCTAAACAAAGTTTGTTAAACTGCAAATGTCAGCCCTATTTCTCATATATGCTGTCCCATGATTTATATAAAGTAAGTTCTCCCCATACCTTCTAAGCAGTGAAGGATTCTCACAACAAAACTGAAATTAAATACTGTGCCCTGTGTATGTGTATGTATGTGTATGTGTGTGGGTGTGTACATGAAGTCACATATTTTTCTTTTACTTTTATCTCAGACTTGAGTTGTTAAACATCTGCTATATATGAGCTTCAGGTTTGGTGTCTCCCTTTTATGAATGATAAGTATTGCATAATTTAAAAATCCATATTTATCGCTTTATATAAGTAATAAATATCTTCTTATATAAGGTATGATTTATATTGCTCTAGTGTTCCATGGTGGGATACTCAAAGAAATATTAATTAGAGAACTTTTGCTCTATATATTGTGTTACTCCTTATATTTTTCCAATGATAATAAAATGAGGGGATATATAAAACTATATTCTTAGAAAATATAAAGCTGCATAACATTATATGCTACTACTATTACTGCTTGCTGTTTAGACATTGACCTCCAAATGCAGCTGTAAGTATGAGAGTAGTAAAAAAAAATGGATTTATAACATCAAACTGGTTAATTCATTTTGCTTATTTTAAAAGATATCCTAATCTTCCAAATTACTGTAATTTTGTTTGCCATTTAATTTATTGGTTTATTTCGCAAATGTGTAGACAAATAAAGAGTTTGACATATTCTTGGAATGAACATAAATAGATATTACATATATTTATTTAAAATCTATATGTGAGACCTTTCTATGTTTAGTTATTGCTTTAAGATCCACTCTAATGAGTAAATAAATTTACCTGTTTTTCAATTTTTCCTTCTAAATATACCAACAGTGAATAGACCAGCTTATTACTAGTAGTATTATTATAATGTGAAATCAGAAAAGTAAAGGGATAGTATGATATGAAGATCCAAACCCACTACAAATGTTTTAAATGCAGTAATTAAACAAATGACAGGCATCAATTTAATTATAGGTGACAAAAGCACAGGATCCTACATTGTAATAATTTTCAACACTGTTGGTTTATGACAGTTTTGTGTATCTATTATAGCAAACAAGAATTTCCAAGTGTGTATTTCTAGAGCAACAGCTTATGCACTTCTCCAGGAAGTGAGCTGAGCAGATTGTAATGAGCTGTAAAACAGAATCCTTGCTGTAACTAATTTGTACTTAAGAATCGTTTCAGAAAAAAAAAAAAAATTCTTCATTTATATAATTGCATTTAAAATTCAAGGATAATTGAATTTCATAAAACTCTCAACACTGATAAGTTACCAAAATACTTTTTGTAACCCCATGTTAACCACATGATTCACGTTCAGCAGGTAACAGAAAAAAAACATACTATGTCCAGATAGTTTCTTGTGTTTCCATATTTCATCGAAAGGTCTATGATGGCAAAAATCATTATTATTAGGCCATCAATTACAGTGCATAGGCTGGCATTATGAATAAATTAAAAAGTTATGCTTAACAAAAGAAAATACTGATAGCATGAGATTTCTGGAAATAAACAGCAAGGACCCAAAAATGATGTAATTTGACCTAAAATCACTTTTTTTTGGGTAATGACCTTATTAAATATTACTACTATGATCATGCTGGCTTTGTAAAACAAAGTTTCTATTAATTTTTTTTGTCCTTGTAAATTTTTTATTATCATGTTGCTCTTTCTTAAATGCATGTGTAGTAAATTCAACGGGGCCTGAAGTTTCCTTTGTGGAAATAGTTTCAATTAAAAATTTAATTTCTTCAATAAATATGGGGCTATATCTGTTTTCTATTTTATTAGTTTTTTTTCCACTGACTTCAATATTATCTAAAATTTCAAATGTATCATCATAATGCTCTACATGAAATATTGCTACAGGATCTTATTTCATAAAGTCATTCAGGAAATACTCATCAGGGGTTTGAATGGGGATAATAATTCTCTGTTTAATCTTTTTTAATATAAATTTATTTATTTTAATTGGAGGCTAATTACTTTAAAATATTGTAGTGGTTTTGCCATACATTGACATGGATCCACCACAGGTGTACATGTGTTCCCCATCCTGAACCCCCCTCCCACCTCCCTCCTCATCCCATCCCTCTGGGTCATCCCAGTGCACCAGCCCCGAGCACCCTGTCTCATGCATCGAACCTGGACTGGTGATCCGTTTCATATATGGTAATATACGTGTTTCAATGCCATTCTCCCAAACCATCACACCCTTACCCTCTCCCACAGAGTCCAAAAGACTGTTCTTTACATCTGTGTCTCTTTTGCAGCCTCACATGTGGGGTTATCATTATCACCTTTCCATATATATGTGCTAGTAAACTGTATTGATGTTTTTCTTTCTGGCTTACTTCACTCTGTATAATGGGCTCCAGTTTCATCCACCTCATTAGAACCGATTCAAACATATTCTATTTTTAATGGCTGAGTAGTATTCCATTGTGTACATGTACCACAGCTTTCTTATCCATTCGTCTGCTGATGGACATCTAGGTTGCTTCCATGTCCTGGCTATTATAATCTGTTTAGTCTTGATTTCTCACTTAAATCCAGTCTGGTGAGAGAACACATTTTGTTAGTTCAGCCTGTCTTTTGGTATTTATTTGTTAAGGCTTATTCTATGGGCTAGAGAATGGTCGCTTTGTGAATTGTTCCATACACACTTCAGTGAATATGTATCAAGCTCTTCCGATGTAATGTTTAACATGCATCCTTTAGACGGATCATGTGAATCATGTTTACCAAATGTACATGGTTTTGGTTGTCAGTTTACATATACAACAACTTACTAAATGTGATTTATTAACATCTCACAGTAGTTTGTGTGAGTTTGTTTTTCTTTTAGATCTCTTAATTTTTCTTACATAATTAGATATGTTATAAGCACATTCTCAGGTGACTCAATATTAAAGAATCTGCTTGTCAATTCAGGAGATGCAGAAGACTCCAGTTTGATCTCTGGGTCAAGAAGATTCCCTGGAGAAGGGAATGGCAACCCCGTCCAGTATTCTTGCCTGGATAATTCCATGGACAGAGGAGCCTGGCAGACTACAGTCCATGGTGTCAGAAAGAGTCGGACATGACTGAGCAACTAGACAACAATAAATATATATTTTTAGATATTTAAACTGTGTTCCATAGAGTTAAAAAAAATTCATTCCGAAAACACAGCCCATATGATTAACAGAAACTTGTGAGAGAAATTCTTGAGCTTGCCTTACAGAACAATAGAGAAGGAAACAGCTTGTTAAAAACCCCTCAGTTTGTAACACAGCAAAACTGATTGAAACCTAATAGAACTATGTTCTGAGCATATGTCCCATGAAGAAGCACCCACGCAGGGTAGCAATTACCTCACCTTTCTTCTGCCTCCATTCACCTTCCCCTGCTCCTCTTACCATCCTGTACTTTTCACCCATAAATATCCCAAGCACCTCACCTTCAGGATCTACAGATCTATTTTCTGGTTTCCTTTCTTGACTGCTTTATGAATGAACATTTTCACTGCTGTAAACCTCAGTACCTCAGTGTTTGGCTTTCTGCATGTCAGACAAGCAAACCTGTTCAGTAGACATATTACTTTACTAGAGATGAATCAGCTTGCTTTTGGTTAGTTTCATTTTATGGGTTTTTTTTTTTTTCTCATCTTTCTTTTCAGCTACCTATCCTTATATTTGTGCTTTAATATGAAATTCTGAGTACCTTTCTATTTACAACATCTCATTTAAAATCATCTTGGAACATCCTGGGCAGTCTGGTGGTAAGACTGCATTTTCACTACAGGGACTGAAGGTTTGATACTTGTTCTAGGAACTAAGATCGAAGGTGCCACTGGACATGGCCCCCCAAAATTAAGAAAGTATCTTTTTTTAATCCTCATTTCTGTCCCTCAGTGTTTATAAGATGATGATTTGTTTTTGTAGTTGATCTGTATTTTATCTATTGTTTTCATTGCTTTAAATCCATCCATATGGGAAACTGGAATTCTCTTCCTAACTCTAATATACATCTAATGTTCCAATAAAATATCCACTCTCTCTTGTTACCAGTGACCTCCAATTTTTCATGCCAAAGGATATTCGTTTAATTCTCATGAAGTTTGACAGTTTAACACTATTTGTAATGATCATTATCTTTACTTCATGAAACATTTCTTCTTTTGGCTTTCAGAACATCTTGATCTCATAGTTTTATTTCTATAATTGGGTCATTATTCAGTTAATTTTATTCATTTCATTTTTTCATAATTCTGCAAATCTCCTTCAGATCAATCAAAGCAATCTATGCTTATGATGATTATGTTTACTAAGGTTGTCTTTATGCTAAGTCACTTCAGTAGTGTCCGACTCTCTGTGACCCTATGGACTGTAGCCTGCCAGGATCCTCTGTCCATGGGATTCTCCAGGCAAGAATACTGGAGAGGGTTGCCATGCCCTCTTCGAGGGGATCCTCCCAACCCAGAGATCAAACCCGTGGCTCCTGCACTGCAGGCAAATTCTTTACTGCTGAGCCACCAGGGAAGCCCTTACAAAATGGAAGCCCATACAAAATATGCTTAATGTTAGCATTAACATTATGTTAATGTTATCTAATCTAATCTATCTAATGTTAGACTCTAATCTATCTAATTATGGATAATAATAAGGGCCTGGCTGTTTGTATACCACTGACTATCAGTGTCAACTGAATAATAAATATTGTATTACATGCCATGTTGACAATATCCAAGTGAAAGTATTCTACCTCTGATTATCTAATTTGATAAGGCCATCAAATCATTAAATGTCAAGTCATTATATGTCAAGTCAGATGCCAAATTCTGTGTTAAATTAAACAAAACCTACTGATAAAATTCTTCCTACAACATTTGACAATTACATAATATTACACCTTTTATATAATCAAGAACACAGGGAAAACCAGGGAAGACATAAAAGATGAAATAAGAGCTAACCTGAACAGAACATATAAAGCAGTTTGCATAAAGCATTGAAGGGAGAGAAATTAGGGACATGTGCATATTTTTAATCCATTTTTTGCCCCCAAATTATGTCTTGACCAGGGAAACATTTAAAAGTCTGCAAAAAGATGAATAGCTTTAATTTGGAATCTTGGTATACAGATTGTATCAGATTAGGTGATGGGATCACTAAGATTTCCTTTTAAGGGATTTCATTGTGATGTGAAAAGGAGCTATCCAAGGATAGAATGTTGATTCATATTGAAGAAAACCACAGATATAATTTTAGGTCTTACTTGAATATTTAAAGGAAAATATGATCCCACTGCTGTTTTTCTTCTTCAGAATACTTCTAAACACAGGTTCAGGAAAATTCAGAAATTAGAACAAATCTCTTGTATTTAGAAATATTCAGAAGTTATTTAAATTCAAGTATCAGAAGTTCCATGTTAATTCTACATATAAAAATGAAAACCCTTCAGAAATAACTAGTAAACAAAATATTTAAATGAAATAAGTCACAAATAGTAAACTTGAAGAAATCATAGTGAAAGCTATATGTGTGTGTGTGTGTGTGTGCTCTTTATTCATTTATTTTAACAATATTTTCAATTAAATATTCTTATTCTTCCCCTCATTTTGTTTTTCCTCTCTTATACATATTCATCTCATGGGTTTGCTTTAAATATTTAAGGATATTAATTAAGGCTGGCTAGTAAGTTCACCTTTGTTTATACCTACCATTTTTTAAAAATGTATTTACTTTTTAATTGAAGGATAATTGCTTTTCAAAATTTTGTTGGTTTCTGCCAAACATCAGCATGAATCAGCCATAGGTATCCATATATCCCCTCCCCCTTGAACCTCCCTCCCACCCCTCTAGGTTGTTACAGAGCCCTGGTTTGAGTTCCCTGAGTCATAGTTCCCATTGGCTATCTATTTTACATACGGTAATGTAAGTTTCCATGTTACTCTCTCCATACATCCCACACCCTCCTTCCTCTCTGAACCCATGTCCATAAGTCTGTTCTCTATGTCTGTGTCTTCAATGCTGCCCTGCAAATAATTTCATCAGTACCAACCATCTTTCTAGATTTCATATATAAGCATTAGTATACAATATTTGTTTTTCTCCTTCTGACTTATTTCACTCTATATAATAGGCTCTAGGTTCATCCACCTCATTAGAACTGACTCATATATGTTCCTTTGTACAGCTGAGTAATATTCCATTGTATTATAGGTACCACAACTTTTGTATCCATTCATCTACCAATGGATATCCAAGTCCCTTCCATGTTCTGGCTAATGTAAACAGTGCTACAATGAACAATGGGGTATAGATATTATCATTAACTTCCAGATCACTTACATTTATGTTTGCTTACAAAATACTTAAGAGAGGAAGTCTCAATTATACTAAGAGTAGTAATGGATGATAGAATTTGCTCTAGAAATGACACTTTTTCAGTTGTCATGAGTTTATTTATTTCATAAACATTAAGTCTTGAATCTTCTTAGAAGTTAATAGTTACAGTCAATGCATACACATATAAATGTGTATTCATTAGTAAAACAAAAAGTAGTTTAAAAAAACTTTACATAAAATATGTCTGTAGAACAAGATGTGGAAAGGAAATCACTGGACTTGGATTGTGAAGAAATACATTCTAGGATTACGTGAAGTGAAAAGTATGTCACTTAGTTGTGTCCGACTCTTTGCAACCCTATGTTAGCCTGCCAGGTCCTCTGTTCTTGGAATTCTCCATGCAAGAATACTGTGGTGGATTGCTACTCCCTTCTCCAGGGGGTCTTCCCAACCCAGGGATTGAACCCGGGTCTCCCAAATTGCAGGCAGATTCTTTGCCATCGGAACCACCAGGGAATATGCTGGATATTTATTTTTATGACCTTCAATAATATGTTCAACCTTGATGAGACAGTCCTCGAAGCTTTGACCTAAACCAGAAGGTGGGACTAATCTCATTGCCTAATATTTCACAAATGATAAAGTGCAATCCTCATAGATTCTGTTCTCAGTTACACATTTCAGAATGAGGGCCCTTATCCTCTTGAAATTTAATAACAGTTCAGACAGAATGCTGCCTTGAGAGAGATAATAATAAAAAATTAAAAAAGAGAGAGAGAAAGCCTGCATGTACAAATTCAAGCAGAGGTATTATAAGAAACACTTAAAAAAGGGGGGGGGGGGGCGCAAAACACACTTATAATGTTCTAGTGATCTCTCATGTTGAAAGATGTGTTAGATACCTTGAATAGCTATCAAGTCTAAAGTAAAGCTGCTTCAGAGCTCAGTGTATTCTTCATATGTGGCAATTCCAGCATCTGGTTTTGCTTTTCTGTGTTTTTGCACTTAGTGACCAGAAAATAGCCTCCAATTGCACTGCATTTGAATGTTTTTTTTTTTTTTTTCTTTCTCTTCCTTTTCTAACTGATACATGGGATCTACTACTTTCTCAAGAAGTATCTTCAACACTGTCCATGATAGACGAAATGAAAAGATTCAAGAGATCTAGTGAATTTAGAGCTATGGAGTGTTATGTAGGTTCTGAATATCATCACACACTGAAGGCCCAGACAGTGAATATAGTAGAAGATCTCTCAGGACATGTTGTGAAGATGAAGGTATCAGATTGTTTTCACTGGGGTCCTTCATGATGTGAACTCTACTTATATTTCAATAAGCAAATTTACAGTATTATCTGGGTAAAATTTTCATTCCAATCTCAAAGAAAGGCAATGCCAAAGAATGCTCGAACTACTGCACAATTGCATTCATCTCACACGCTTGTAAAGTAATGCTCAAAATTATCCAAGACAGGCTTCAGCAATACATGAACCGTGAACGTCCAGATGTTCAAGCTGTTTCAGAAAAGTCAGAGGAACCAGAGATCAAATTGCCAACATCCACTGGATCATCAAAAAAGCAACAGAGTTCCAGAAAAACATCTATGTCTGCTTTATTGACTATGCCAAAGCCTTTGACTGTGTGGATCACAATAAACTGGAAAATTCTGAAAGAGTTGGGAATACCAGACCATCTGACCTGTCTCTTGAGAAACCTGTATGCAGGTCAAGAAGCAACAGTTAGAACTGGACATGGAACAACAGACTCGTTCCAAATAGGAAAAGGAGTGTGTCAAGGCTGTATATTGTCACCCTGCTTATTTAATGTATATGCAGAGAATGTCATGAGAAATGCTGGGCTGGATGAAGCACAAGCTGGAATCAAGATTGCCGGGAGAAATATCAATAACCTCAGATATGCAGATGACACCAACCTTATGGCAGAAAGTGAAGAAGAACTAAAAACCTCTTGATGAAAGTGAAGGAGGAGAGTGAAAAAGTTGGCTTAAGGCTCAACATTCAGAAAACTAAGATCATGGCATCTGGTCCCATCACTTCAAGGCAAATAAATGGGGAAACAGTGGAAACAGTGTCAGACTTTATTTTTTGGGGCTCCAAAATCACTGCAGATGGTGATTGCAGTCATGAAATTAAAAGACACTTACTCTTTGGAAGGAAAGTTATGACCAACCTAGACAGCATATTAAAAAGCAGAGACATTACTTTGCCAACAAAGGTCCGTCTAATCAAGGCTATGGCTTTTCCAGTAGTCATGTATGGATGTGAGAGTTGGACTGTGAAGAAAGCTGAGCGCCAAAGAATTGATGCCTTTGAACTGTGGTGTCGAAGACTCTTGAGAGTCCCTTGGACTGCAAGGAGATTCAACCAGTCCATCCCAAAGGAGATCAGTCCTGGGTGTTCATTGGTAGGACTGATGCTGAAGCTGAAATGCCAATACTTTGGCCACCTCATGCAAAGAGTTGACTCATTGGAAAAGACCCTAATGCTGGGAAGGATTGGGGGCAGTAGGAGAAGGGAACGACAGAGGATGAGATAGCTGGATGGCATGGATATGACTGAGTGACTGAACTGAACTGAACTGAAAGGCTTATGTATAGAATATTGTTAAATACTGAGTGAAAGAGGCACTGCTAAGTGTTAAACTCTCGTTTATCTCTTTAACTCACAGAAATACTTATTCTCCAGTCTCTCCTGTTGTTTAGAGGATCTATATATTGAGATTGGGCAAAAGAATGGGAACAGAGGGACCTGGGTGACTTACAGATCCTGCTTACCCTGTGCTCTGTCCCTTGAAGTCTTTGAACTAGAAGCAAAGGACTCCTGTGACAGAGTCACATAACAGGAGGACCTTGCCTCCCTGAGAAATTGCCTGAAAGATCCAACCCACCTACTTTCACTGTTATATTAGTGAGAAACTCATGCAATGACACATTTCCTCTTCTCTTTAAAATAAGCATAGTAAAGAGAAACTAAACTATTAAAATACCTAAGAAATATGGCTAATAAAGTTTAGACCTTTGGAAGGAAACCCAAATTGCATTCCTGTACTAGTAATGTGACACAGTTGGTAAAGAATCCACCTGCCAATGCAGGAGATGCAAGAGACATGGGTTCTATTTCTGGATCAGAAAGATCCCCACGAGAAGGAAAAGACAACCCACTCCAGTATTCTTGTATGGAGAATCCTATGGAAGAAGAGCCTGGCAGGTTACAGTCCTTGGGGTTGCAAAGAGTTGGACATGACTGAGCACGCACATTCCTACACTAATAATGAAGCAATCTCTATATAATGATGCTCCACACCTTCAGGTGGAGAAATATATTTTTGTACCATTTTTATTTTCATTTTTTAAATATAATAATTCCAGCCCCCTCCTGTACCTTTTACTTTTTCAACTCCACTTCCCCCCCCCCACCCCAGGGTCCTTCAAATACTTTCCTCTTCACTGCCACATCAACATCTGTTCTCAGAATAGTGTTCTGTAATTTTTGTTTAGATATGAGAGGTATTTTGTGATAAAGAAGAAAACAGCTATACCTCATTGCCAATGTAACATAAGATAATGTTATTGTGAAATATATTTTTGGCTTCCATTGTAAAGGGTGGAGATATATTACTCCCACTAGTATTCTTGCCTGGAGAATCCTGTGGATGGAGGAGCCTGGTGGGCTGCTGTCCATAGGGTCGCAGAGAGTCGGACTTGACTGAAGCGACTTAGCATGCATGCATATAATAAGTGAGCATTATACACTTAGTAGAGTTGTCATGCAGTTATTTGCTACTTGGCACTGGTCAAATTTCAATGCACCATAAATGACAAAATGCCACCTATTTTCCAATTCCTTTTGTAATTTTCTAATGTCAAACATTTAATATGGACACTTTACTGGTAATGTTTATCTTCTGTCAGTAGGGGAAAAAAAAAAAAACCTTATGGATTTCATATTATTCAATATAGATAACTACCAAATGTATTATTTTGGCCTCAAAGCAATACAACTGATATGAGAAAGCAAAAATCTGTAAACCCATTATGAGGTCTAAACAGTCTTAGGTTCACTTTGTGTGTGATAAATAGTTGCTACATAACAGAATGAATGAAGGTACAATTCTAGCAATCTATTGCGAGGCTAGCCCATCCAGCCCCTGTTGCCCCTGCTGCTTCTTGTCAGCCATTTTTCCACAGTGCAGCTAAATGTGTATGTCTCTCCATGTTTATAACCTGAAAATATCTTTCAAGTATTCTCAAACTAGAAATGGAAATCCTTACATGATGCACAACCCCAGCATAATCTGCTTGCTATTGATTTCTCAGCATCCTCTCTTTCCTCTCTTAGCCTCTCTCCATTCAGCAACCACACCAGGGTTTTCATCATCAACAACCATTTTGGGGTTTTCCTGGTACTCAGATGGTAAAGAATCTGCCTGCAATGCTGGAGACCTAGGTTTGATTCCTGGATCAGGAAGATCTCCTGGAGAAGGGAATGGCAAGCCACACCAGTATTCTTATCTGGAGAATTCCAAGGACAGAGGAGCCTGGTGGGCTACAGTCCAAGGCTCCTGGGATCTCAAAGAGTCTCCCAAGACAGAGCAACTAACACTTTCACTTTCAGTCATTATTAGAAGTCTTTTTTCATTCTGTTTGTCTTCTTCTTTAAAAAATCATTTTTTTACCTCTCTCCATTCAGATTCACTTTTTTTTAATGCCATCAATGTAGAAATTAATTTCTCAGATAATCTGGAATTTCCTTCTGATTTTAGATTATGACATGGTCCCCACCCATCACTTTATTCTTTCTCATGCTCGTCATATTTATGTTTCATTATCTTTCTTATTCATTCACCATGTTTTTTCAACATTTACCATTCATTCAGTTGTTAAATACTTCTGTGTGTATGTGTGTGTGCACCAGAGACAGAGAGAGAGGGAAAGAGTGCAAGAGAACTATAAGAATTAAATGAACTATGGGACAAGAGAAAAAGAGTCAAAACTTGAGACAGCTGTATCTCAGTACACAATAACAAAAATAGCTCTATTTTTACCTAAGAATTAATTTTTTATTAATTTATAAATGCTACAAATCAAATATCAATATGTCTCTCTGTGCAAGATAAAAAAATACAAAATCAAAATTTTGCCTACATTAGTAAAAAGATTTTGAAAAGGAAATCTTTCATCAATTCTTATTAATTACTAACATTACTATATGTAAAAAAATTATACTACTATTTATTTATACAGTGTTTTTACCTTATTTTATTGTTTACATGTTTTAAAAATTTCATCTTGTTTCTGAAAGGATATATAAGGTATCACATATAAGAAAAGAAGAAAAGATAAGGAGAAGGTAAAACATTATTTTTCTTTTTTCTCTCTGTTTTTCAACCGTGGTTATAAAGCTCCCGAAGTCATTTGAAAATAAAAAAGAGAAGGGTAATAACAATATATTCAGAAGTAAAACATTCAGTAAAAACATGTCTCAATTTTCTATCTGAAAGAAATAGTCGATAAATCTGAGATTATATTATCAAACTGATATTGAATATAATTAATTTCATTTTATACACCCTTATGAATAACATAATGCAAGTTAAAAAAAGTCAAGTCATTTTATATTAATATATGCATCATATGGGTTTATAGGTTATTTGATTTTTTTTCAATTATCATCACTGCCTGAATGACACACATTTCATGTCTAGAAAATAAAAGATTAACTGTTTGAAAAAATTAAAGATTCAAAAATAATTGATACAATTTTTAGGATCTTATATGTTCAATTAAATTACTTTGTTATTTTGCATAGTTTAGTCAATACGTAGTTTTCTTGACTATCTAAAAGAGGTTTTGTAGCACCCAGGGGATGTTTTTGTGTGTTAGTTACTCAATTGTATCCAACTCTTTTCAACTCCATGGACTGTAGCTCACCATGCTCCTCTGTCCATGGGATTCTCCAGGCAAGAATACTGGAGTGGGTTGCCATTTCCTTCTCCAAGGGATCTTCCCAACCCAGGGATCGAGCCCGGGTCTCCTGTACTGCAGGCAGATTCTTTACCAGGGAAGGGGATGTTTTTATTAAATCTGAAAACACATATCCTATGTTTACTGAAATGTTAATATTCATTGCAACACTGGCAGCTCAAACTTTTGCCACTTTGTTAAAGGTAAGTGACAAGAAATTATTTAAACTTACAAGAAAGATAACTTAGGCAGTAAAATGCTTTGTTTAGGTGGAGTGGATTTAATAATGTAGAAGTAAGAAAGAGCTGAATTCTCCCCATTAGTAGTTGGTCATTCACAGACCAAATAACATGGGTTTAATTTAACCTCCAGATAACTAATTGTTTTCATGTTTATATGTGAAATTTTGTCAATGAAAACTGTTCCTATAAGATAAGATGAAATGCACTTCAGTTGATTTGAACTGAAGCCTACATGATCATTTATATTTACTCATCTAGTTGTATTTAGCAATATTTAGCAATTTTAACATAGATGTATTATTCTGGTAAAATAAGTTATGAACAGAACTTTCTCTTTTTAGAGCTCATTTGGAGTATTGCTTTCAGTGATTTTTTTTTTTTTTATAGGCATGTTAAGTAAATCCCTTGGATTGAATTTAGCAGTGATTTATTTCCCTAAATAAATAATTGACTGTATACCTAATACCAAATTTATCTTCATTTTCTGCCCTCTAATCCAGCGATCTTGATAATTTCCATAGCTTTAAGTATCATGCTTTTTTACATTTGTAAAATATTTAATTTATAAATATCGCCTTACAATATTAGAATGTAAAAAACTAGTGCAATGTCTGAATGATTTTAAACTTATTCTAATTCATATTTTCCCACATTAAAATAGTGTGATTTTACATGAGGATTTCTTATCTTCTGTCAGGATATTCTAAATCTTGTCCTCACAGTTAAGACAAATGAAAGTGATTCTTTTCAAGATTGAAGGGGGAGATTATGTGAATAAGAGGTTAATATTTAAAAGCAGAGAAAACACTATGAATCCTTAAGTTACTAGAATAATGAATAATCATATTTTCCCCTCCTTTTAATATCCACTTATGATCACAGTTACTGAGAGATCTAGAGCTAAGAATGAATATTGTATAGAGGGAAAAGTTTAGCAATAATTAAGTGGGGCAAAGCCTGGAAATGATGTGGAAGACAGGGACTTGTTTTTGGACTAAAGATATTAGATTGAGTTTATATTTGATGGAAAAGTTCAGAAGAAAAAAGTTCAGGCAGAGGAAGAAAAAGAGTGAGACAAGGGTAACTATATATTGTCTATATATAGTTACTATCACAGAGAATGTTGTAGGTGGGAAGAAAGTACCTATAACAGGGATCAATTTAGGGCATTTGTTCAGCAGTATGTGAACCAAGAGCTTTCAGATTTACAAGCTGGGTTTCAAAGAGGCAGAGGATACAGAGGTAAAATTGCCAATATTCACTGGATCATGGAGAAAGCAACGGAGTTCCATAAAAACATCTATTTCTGCCTCATTGACTATACAAAAACCTTTGACTGTGTTGGTCACAACAGACTTTGGAAAATTCTTAAAAAGATGGGACTACTAGGCCACTTTACCTGTCTCCTAAGAAACCTATATGAAGGTCAAGAAACAACAGTTAGAACTGGATATGGAAGGAGAGACTGGGAAATACGTACTCCTTTCAAAACTGGCAAAGGAGTACAAGGCTGTATATTGTCACTCTGCTTAAAGTGTTGAACTGTATGAATCACAGGCTGGAATCAAGAGTGCCAGGAGAAATATCAACAACCTCAGATATGCAGATGACACCACTTTAATGGCAAGAAGTGAAGAGGAACAAAAGAGCTTCTTGATGAGGGTGAAAGAGAAATGTGAAAAGCTGGATAAAACTCAGCATTCAAAAAACTAAGATCATGGTATCTGGTCCCATCAGTTCATGGCAAATGGAAGGGGGAAAAGTGGAAACAGTGACAAACTTTATTTTCTTGGGCTCCAAAATCACCGTGGATAGTAACTGCAGCCCTGATATTGAAAGATGCTTGTTCCCATGGACTGTATAGTCCATGGGGTCACAAAGAGTCGGACACGACTTTCACTTTCACTGCTCCCTGGAAGGAAAACTACGACAAACCCAGATAGCATACTGAAAAATAAAAATGTCACTTTGCCAGCAAAGATCCAGATAGTCAAATCTATGCTTTTTCCAGTAGTCACATACAGGTGTGACAGAATTGATACTTTCTAATTGTGGTGCTCTAACTCAATGAAACTAAGCCATGCCATGTGGGGCCACCCAAGATGGACGGGTCATGGTGGAGAGGTCTGACAGAAGGTGGTCCGCTGGAGAAGGGAATGGCAATCCACTTCAGTATTCTTGCCTTGAGAACCTCATGAACAGTCTGAGAAGGCAAAATGATAGGATACTGAAAGAGGAACTCCCCAGGTGGGTAGGTGCCCAATATGCTACTGGAGATTAGTGGAGAAATAACTCCAGAAAGAATGAAGGGATAGAGCCAAAGCAAAAACAACACCCAGTTGTGGATGGTACTGGTGATAGAAGCAAGGTCTGATGCTGTAAAGAGCAACATTGCTTAGGAACCTGGAATGTTAGGTCCATGAATCAAGGCAAATTGGAAGTGGTCAAACAGGAGATGGCAAGAGTGAATGTCGACATTCTAGGAATCAGCGAACTAAAATGGATTGGAATGGGTGAATTTAACTCAGATGACCATTATATCTACTTCTCTGGGCAGCAATCCCTTAGAAGAAATGGAGTAGCCATGATAGTCAACAAAAGAGTCTGAAATGCAGTACTTGGATGAAATCTCAAAAACGACAGTATGATCTCTGTTCACTTTCAAGGCAAATCATTAAATATCACGGTAATCCAAGCCTATGTCCCAACCAGTAATGCTGAAGAAGCTGAAGTTGAACGGTTCTATGAAGGCCTACAAGACCGGTTAGAACTAACACCCAAAAAAGATGTCCTTTTCATTATAGGGGACTGGAATGCAAAAGTAGGAAGTCAAGAAACACCTGGAGTAATAGGCAAATTTGGCCTTGGAGTATGGAATGAAGCAGGGCAAAGGCTAATAGAGTTTTGCCGAGAGAATGCACTGGTCAGGGCAAACACCCGCTTCCAACAATACAAGAGAAGACTCTACACATGAACATGACCAGAATGGTCAACACCAAAATAAGATTGATTATATTCTTTGCAGCCAAAGATGGAGAAGCTCTATACAGTCAGCAAAAACAAGACCGGGAGCCGACTGTGGCTCAGATCATGAACACCTTATTGCCAAATTGAGACTTAAATTGAAGAAAGTGGGGAAAACTACTAGACCATTCAGGTATGACCTAAATCAAATCCCTTATGACTATACAGTGGAAGTGAGAAATAGATTTAAGGGACTAGATCTGATAGACAGAGAGTCTGATGAACTATGGATGGAGGTTCGTGGCATTGTATAAGAGACAGGGATCAAAACCATCCCCATGGAAAAGAAATGCAAAAAGGCAAAATGGTTGTCTGAGGAGGCCTTACAAATAGCTGTGAAAAGAAAAGTAAAAAGCAAAGGAGAAAAGGAAAGATATTCCCCTTTGAATACAGAGTTCCAAAGAGTAGCCAGGAGCGATAAGAAAGCCTTCCTCAGAGATCAATGCAAAGAAATAGAGGAAAACAACAGAATGGGAAAGACTAGAGATCTCTTCAAGAAAATTAGAGATACCAAGAGAACATCTCATGCAAAAATGGGCTCAATAAAGGACAGAAGTGGTAAGGACCTAACAGAAGCAGAAGATATTAAGAAGAGGTGGCAAGAATACACAGAAAAACTGTACAAAAAAGATCTTCACGACCCAGATAATCACGATGGTGTGATCACTCACCTAGAGCCGGACATCCTGGAATGGGAAGTCAAGTTGGCCTTAGAAAGCATCACTATGAACAAAGCTAGTGGATGTGATGGAATTTCAGTTGAGCTATTTCAAATCCAGAAAGATGATGCTGTGAAAATGCTGCACTCAATATGCCAGCAAATTTGGAAAACTCAGCAGTGGCCACAGGACTGGAAAAAGTCAGTTTTCATTTCAATCCCTAAGAATGACAATCCTAAACAATGCTCAAACTACCACAAAATTGCACTCATCTCACACGCTAGTAAAGTAATGCTCAAAATTCTCCAAGCCAGGCTTCAGTGATACGTGAACCGAGAACTTCCAGATGTTCAAACTAGTTTTAGAAAAGGCAGAGGAACCAGAGATCAAATTGCCAATATCTGCTGGATCATCGAAAAAGCAAGAGAGTTCCAGAAAAAACATCTATTTCTGCTTTATTGACTATGCCAAAGCCTTCGACTGTGTGGATCACAATAAACTGTGGAAAATTCTGAAAGAGATGGGAATACCAGACCACCTGACCTGCCTCTTGAGAAACCTGTATGCAAGTCAGGAAGCACCATTTAGAACTGGACATGGAACAACAGACTCGTTCCAAATAGGAAAAGGAGTACATCCAGGCTGTATTTTGTCGCCCTGCTTATTTAACTTATGTGCAGAGTACACCATGAGAAACGCTGGGCTGGAGGAAGCACAAGCTGGAATCAAGATTGCAGGGAGAAATATCAATAACCTCAGATATGCAGATGACACCACCCTTATGGCAGAGAGTGAAGAGGAACTAAAGAGCCTCTTGATGAAAATGAAAGAGGAGGGTGAAAAAGTTGGCTTAAAGCTTAACATTCTGAAAACTAAGATCTTGGCATCTGGTCCCATCACCTTATGGGAAATAGATGGGGAGACAGTGGAAACAGTGTTAGACTTTATTTTGGGGGGGCTCCAAAATCACTGCAGATGGTGACTGCAGCCATGAAATTGAAAGACGCTTACTCCTTGGAAGGAAAGTTATGACCAACCTAGACAGCATATTAAAAAGCAGAGACATTACTTTGCCAACAAAGGTCCATTAGTCAAGGCTATGGTTTTTCCAGTGGTCATGTATGCATGTAAGAGTTGGACTTTGAAGAAAGCTGAGAGCTGAAAAATTCATGTTTTTGAACTATGGTGTTGGAGAAGACTCTTGAGAGTCCCTTGGACTGCAAGGAGATCCAACCAGTCCATTTTAAAGGAGATCAGTCCTGGGTGTTCATTGGAAGGACTGATGCTGAAGCTGAAACTCCAATACTTTGGCCATCTCATGTGAAGAGTTGACTCATTGGAAAAGACCCTGATGCTGGGAGGGATTGGGGGCAGGAGGAGAAGGGGACGACAGAGGATGAGATGGCTGGATGGCATCACCGACTGGATGCGCTTGAGTTTGAGTAAACTCTGGGAGTTTGTGATGGACAGGGAGGCCTGGCGTGCTGCGATTCATGGGGTCAAAAAGTCGGACACGACTGAGTTACTCAACTGAACTGAACTGAATTGTGGTGCTGGAGAAGACTCGAGAGTTCCTTGAGAGTATGCTCTCGCTCGCACGCGCGTGTGTGTGTGTGTGTGTGTGTGTGTGTGTTAGTCGCTCAGTCGTGTTCGACTCTCTGCAATCCCATGCACTGTAGCCTGCCAGGCTCCTCTATCCATGGGATTATCTTTCCGTGGGATTCTCCAGGCAAGGATACTGGATAGGATTGCCATCCCCATCTCTGGGGTGAGAGTATGTGTAACAAGGATCAATTTAAGGAATTTTTTTCTCCCTATCTCTGTCTCTCCCTTTCTCTTTCGCTCCCTTCCCCTTCTTCCCCACTCCTCTCTTTTCTTTCTCTCTTTTGGCCATCAGCTGTTTTTTGTCTGATTTAGCAAATTTAATCCAACAGTAAGGAAAGAAGCTAGTAAGTCAGGTTGGGGAGCTAAGACCTGATAATTGAGGCAGTCCAGTCAGATATAGAATGAAGTACATTTGCATGAACACAGTGCATACAGGATAATGAGGTGCTCAGAGTGGGGAAAACAAAATAAAGACCAACAAGTCCTTGAATTTCAACTATAAAAGCCCAGGCAATCTTTCCCTTTTGCTGGGGCAATTAATAGTTTTATTTGTCCCTTTTACTAGTATCTCATTTTCATGAGTACAACTTTTAGAAAAATAAATGTGGATTCCTTATTATTGACTGGGAAGTACATAGGACTTTTGAACTGATTCGGTTAATAACACTACAATGATTATCTTGCTGTCACAGCACCTGTATTTTGGTCTTTCTTTTCTCAGGTAACAGAGACAGCTTTTACTGAAAATAAAGTTGCTAGTTTTATATTATAGACTTTTATTTTGCATAAATATAACCTGGAAAGCATGGTGAGCTTCTTATATCTGTTATTATTCATGTCTGTGTTTCTAGTGATTAAAGTAGAAACAAGAATGTTTCAAAGAATAGTAGAAACCCAAGATAGGCTTATCTCTTTTCAGAGCACATAAAATTTATAACACTTTCAACTCAAGGCACTTTTGAGAATGAAAGTATACTACTGTTGGTCTTACTAAAACAACTGGTATCATTTGAGGATCACTTTAATAAAATGGCTTCCATCTTTAAAGTAAGTTTAAATGCATTATTATTCTAAATCTATGACACTATCTGAACAAATTTGATCTAGAGGCTTTCACTTAGGGTTGCCAGATAAAATACAAAAAACCTAATTAGATTTGAGCTTCAATATAGCAAATACATTTTATCTGAGTATGCCCCAAGTATTGCATGAGTATGTTTCTACTAAAACAAAAAATACTAGCTGAATATCTGAAATTCAAATTTAACTGAGTGCCTTGCATTTTTATTTGCTTAGCATGGCAACTTTATTACAATTAATCTGTAGAAAATAGTCTGGGTAGATCTAGTTTGCATTCAGATGGAATGGGAATAAGGAGTATTCAATGGCATTTTGACTGCCCTTCTTTAAGGGTTTATATCATTAACATTTATAAAGAACATCATGGAAAAGGAACATTGAAAACTCTTAACACTGAAATTTTCCTCACTGAAAATTCAATTCTTCCATAAATACTTCACTTGTTTTATTATGTATTCTCTGAATTGCTGCATTTTCATGAATGCAAAACATATTAAGTTTAATTATGACAAAAAGTTGGCAAGGTAGGTGAATATTTACAAACTTTTTAATATGCATATTATAAAATATCCCCCTGCAAGGAAATGGGCCTAAAGTTCCTACACTGGTATGTTTTAATTATCTGAATTATTATATTTCTTAATTGCACAACATAAATCAAGCAATGTCAATAACATGTTAACCAATATTTTTATCATAAGGCTCTGGAGTGGCCATGCCCATGCAGTTCATTAGGGGTACCATACTGGTCAAAGTAATACAAATTCTTCATCTTTTATGAGAATAGAAGAATTGCTTTTAAAAACTTTGAAGAAAATAGATATTTTAATATTAAAAAATAAAGAATAAAGTCATAGAATTTTATGTGATATATTTCATCTTGTCCATGGGGTCACAAAGAGTCAGACACAACTGAATGATTAACACTTTAACATTGGTTTATGGTATTTCTTAAAAAGACTATTGAAATACAATGTGTACATAAAATTGTGAATAAAATAAAACATTTCACCAAATATATTGTGTGAATAGCTCAAATAAAAGGGAACCAAGAAAAGCTACAGCAGATGTAGAGAGTGTATTAAAAAGCAGAGTCATCATTTTGCTGACAAAGTTTCGTATAGTCAAAGCTATGCTTTTCCAGTAGTCATGTATGGATGTGAGAGTTGGACCTTTAAGAAGGATGAGCACCAAAGAATTGATGCTTTTGAACTTTGGTGCTAGAGAAAACTCTTGAGAACCTCATGGACAGCAAGGAGATCGAACCAGTCAATCCTAAAGGAAATCCACCCTGAGTATTTGTTGGAAGGACTGATGCTGAAGCTGAAACTCCAATACTTTGGCCACTTGATGCAAAGAGCTAACTCATTGGGAAGGACCCTGATGCTGGGAAAGATTGTGGGCAAAAGGAGAAGGAGGCAACAGAGGATGAGATGTTGCTTTTTCAGTGATCCAACGGATGTTGGCAATTTGATCCCTGGTTCCTCTGCCTTTTCTAATCCAACTTGAACATCTGGAAGTTCACAGTTCACATACTGTTGAAGCCTGGTTTGGGGAATTTTGAGTATTACTTTGCTAGCGTGTGAAATGAATGCAATAGTTCAGTAGTTTGAACATTCTTTGGCATTACCTTAGTTTGATACATATTGGTAACATTCTCTCAGGGCTCTTCTGATTTTCTTGAGTTGCAGAGCTTGTCGTATCTCTGCAGATAACAGTTTGCTACATACTGTATATGTATAATATATACATGTCTTTTTTGCATATTTAGTAATGTGGGCTTTTTATGTTTCCAGTAAATTCTATAAACTGATAGTCACTATGTTATTTATTAAAGTAAAAGTGCTCTTTAAATTCCAATAAAATTTGAACAGAATCAGTGGATTAATCATTAAACTCCTAACTCCTTTAAAAACAGACTGCTAATGCTAAATGTTTGTGATTAGCGATAAATATCTAGCAAATATTCATGTACCTGTAAAATGATGTGTACTTATGAAAAATCACTTGTTTTATTCCAAACTTGTTTATGCTAGTGGTACTTGATATTTAATTACAAAATATTCATATGAATTTCAAAGTGTATTGCCAGGAAAAAGATGCATTTTGGAAAGACATGATAAAAAAACAGGCATAAAATACTTTGAAAAAGCAAAGTTAATGTGTGTATGTGTGTCCAAGTGTGTATTTTAAGTTTTTAATACTTAAATGTAATGTGTAATATTTTAAAGTTATATTTTAAGTGAAATGCTGAGAAGGTTTCAGTTAAATTTTATGATCCTCACTTTAAGCAATATTTTTAATCAGCAAATAAACATAGTCCCAAATGCTTTGAAAAAAAAAAAAAAAAGACTGTCCAGGAGAGGAAAGAAAAGTTATTTAATGCAATACTTTCTTTCCTATTTGAGATTTTTTTCTTATTAAAGCTCATCCTTTTTAGCCACCAAAATGTAGACCACTAGTAGATTGCATACATGCATGCTAAGTTGCTTCAGTCATGTCTATCTCTTTGCGACTCCAGATTAGTATGGCGTTAAAAATTTAAATGTGAGTTAATGAAAGTCCATGACCTACTTACCATGTTACATCATTGGCAAATCATCAAGAAATGTAAATTCCAAAGCACTGTATAGAAAATGTATTTTATGTCCTAGATTCCCCAGAAAGTAAGTATAAAAATCTTTGACAATCCTTTTCATAGTAAAACTATTTGACAAAACGATCTGTCTTAATTAAAATCCCATGGACAGAGAGCCTGGTAGACTACAGTCCATGGGGTCAAAAAGCGTTGGACATGACTGAGTGACTTCACTTTAATTGTATATGAAATCAGTGTATCATTGCATAATACAAAATAATTTATGATGTTGATGGTTGCATAATACCTGTGACCTGTTTATATCCTTTCTTCCCTCTCTCTAACAAAATTACTTCTCAGATTGCCTCTTCCACAAGGAGAGTTAGAGATTAACATAAAGCATGCCCTTTAAAAGAAAAATGATGTTTTTCCTTTATATTTCTGAATATCTTTAATGCTAAGGAAACAAAAATAGCAGAATATAAGAAACTATCTTTTCCAACCATCTGCCAGATACATAATGTCAAATGTAATGAGATAATTCTCAGTACAGTTATCGATCTCATTCCTGAATGTGCTTTTTCTTTTTGAATTCACAGAAAAGAGGCAGAAACAGGTGTACAGACAGAGATACTGGTGGACAATATAAATAAAGAAATGGTAATTACAATTACAATTTTAGGGACTTTAAAATGGTTACTACTCACATACAACACTCTATATGAAATGCATCTGGACTCTTAATGTTTAAGTTTCTGTTCAGTTGATTAACATTATCAAAATAAAATCTCTAGATTTATACTAATTCATCACAAGAAAATGTCATAGGCAGTTCCTCTTAATCTAGTGAAATTTCACAGGCATGATCACAGAGAAAAGCACAGGAAGCAAACTAATTATGACATGTCAATACATTTTACCATTAGTTTTTGCGATGGTTGTTAACATTATGCTTCTGTATTTAAATATTTGAGTGTAGCACTTAAAATGCGAAGAGTTAACTCATTTGAAAAGACTCTGATTCTGGGAAAGATTGAGGGCAGGAGAAGGGGACAACAGAGGATGAGATGGTTGGATGGCATCACCGACTCAACGGACATGAGTTTGGGTAGGCTCTGGGAGTTGGTGATGGACAGGGAGGCCTGGCGTGTTGCAGCTCATGGGGTCACAAAGAGTCAGACACTACTGAGCGACTGAACTGAAATAAACTGAGTACTTAAAATGCAGTTGTTTCAATTAATTGATACAATGATTGTGAAAAATTTTACTTATGTTCTCTTCCCCAATTATAATACTAGAGCAGGACAACCACAAGATTCCCAAGGTAAGCATTTTCCTTTCAACCTTTACAAAAGAATTTCAAAGTGAAATTGTAAAAAATCTCAACCAATGGCAACCCACTCTGGTATTCTTGCCTGGAGAATTCCATGGACAGAGGAGCCTGGTGGGCTACGGTCTATGGGTCACAAAGAGTCGGACACGACTGAGTGACTTTCACTTACTTACTTATAAAAATCATATGGTGGCTCAGTCAGTAAAGAATGCCTGAAATATGGGAGACCCAGGTTCAATCCCTGGGTCAGAAAGATCCCTTGGAGAAGGAAATGGCAACCCACTCCAGTATTCTTGCCTAGAGAATTCCATATACAGAGGAGCCTGGTGGGCTATAGTCCACAGGGTCACAGAGTTGGACACAACTGAGTGACTAACACTTTACAAAAGAAATCACTAAATGTGTTTCATGAAACTTATCTACTAATTGTCGTGTCTTTAATCTTCTTTCAAACTAAATTCCTTTGCTTACAGTAGACTTCTTAAATTGAACTTTAATTCAGTTATATGAATCTATGTGATAGGAGTCTTCCTTGATAGCTCAGATGGTAAAGAATCCACCTGCAATGTGGGAGACCTGGGTTCAATACCTGGGTTAGGAAGATCCCTTGGGGGAGGGCATGGCAATCCACTCCTGTATTCTTGCCTGGAGAATCCTCTTGTACAGAGGAGCCTGGCAGGCTACAGTCCATAGGGTCGCAAGTTCCTTTGCTGATAGAGTTCTTAAACTGAACTGCAGTTCAGTTATATGAATCTATGTGATAAAATATCATAAAATTATACAAACATCTTAGGAAAACTGAGTGAAACACTTCATTTCAGCTCTGACATTTAAGGAGCTTAGAAGCCATCATCCTTAAAATAGCAACAAACAGAAAATAACTAAAAATCAATAAACTTTCTTGTGTCCACCAAAAACTGATGTTTCAAGGCAAACTGCCATCCCCAGATCTGAAGAGTCAGGTACAATCATCATGTTTCCAAGGGCTAAAGGCTAGGAGAACTACACAGCTCATTTCCTTGATTAGTGTACTGCCGAAATGACATTGTCAACTGTCTATGTTCACTTGTTTTGTTTTGGAGAAAAAGTACACACATACACACACACACACACACACACACACACACACACAGAGTTCATTACAACAAAGGAAAGAATATATAAATAAATATATTATTAAATCAACAATTTAAATGTCCCCCTTCATAGTTTCATTCATAAGTTTTATATTAATAAAACAACTTATTCTTAAGCATTTTATATGACCTTAGTATGCATGTAATCAGGTTAAATGATATTGAATATTATAAATATATATAGTTGATTATATATAATGTACTTCTTTCACAAGAGTAGAGTTCTGAAATGTCACTCGAAAATTTGAAATATTTCTGGTGCCTAGAAAAGACCAATCACAAAAGTAGAGGAGAGTATATGTTGAACATATTCAAGATGATACATATCATATTAAAGTAGTTTTAAAAAATACCTATTAAAATGTTAGAAAAATATGACAAAATAATAGAAGTGTCTTCTTTTGTTATGTGCTGTGTATACTTAGTAAATGCTTAATGTCAATGTCATAATTAGGTACCATATCACCACATCATGCCACATATACATACAGATGTAAAGAGAAACAAAATTTCCCAAGAAATGATATTCTGATGCAAACTTTATTCACATTTGCTTTAAAATAATAATTTTATTTAATTAATTTTTTGAGCATATACTCCTTTTCTGCCACTGAGTTTTTTTGCTTATTTTTTGTTTGTTTGCTTCTTTGCTTTTGGCCACACCACATAGCATGCAGTAAGTATCTTACTTCTCTGACCGTTGATCAAACTTGTGCCCTCTGCAGTGGAAGCAGGGAGTCCTAACCTGTGAACTGCCAGGGAATTCCCCTGGTTTTTGAGATGAAAAAAATGACTATAACAAATCATGTCATTAAGGACAGGGCAATCTTGTGATGAAATTTCAGTCTCTTGGATTGTAATAAATCTATTTTTAGAAAATGGATTATGTAAAAATTGAAGATTTGATGGACTATACTATATATATCAATGACTCTTGGAGCTTTTTGGTTGATATGGTTAAGGTCCCTGAGTTGAATACCTTTGCCAGAGACTAATTTGATGTGCTTGGGCTCTGATTTACACATTGAAGAACAGGAAGAAATTTAGTTACCAAAGAAAACTTGAAGTTAAATAATAAAAGCAGATATCTCTAAAAATCAACATATTCAACTTTTTAAGAAATGGAAAACACTTAAGCATCAGATGTAATAAAATATTTTTTTTGGCTTTTTGGATTTTTTTAAATTCAAAACTGAACTCTCATTAAATATAAATAAGAAAATAGGAAGACTCTGAAAACACAATAATCATTAATGCTAATTGACTAAATAAAAACATTACTTTAAAAATTCAGTCAGTTCAGTTGAGTTGCTCAGTCACATCTGGCACTTTGTGACCCCACGGACAGCAGCACACCAGGTATCCCTGTCCATCACCAACTCCTGGAGCTTACTCAAACTCATGTCCATTGAGTCAGTGATGCCATCCAACAATCTAATCTTCTGTCGTCCCCTTCTCCTCCCACCTTCAATCTTTCCTAATATCAGGATCTTCGCCAGTGAATCAGTTCTTCACCTCAGGAGGCCAAAGTATTGGAATTTCAGCTTCAGAATCAGTCCTTCCAATGAATATCCAGGACTGATTTCCTTTAGGATTGACTGGTTGGATCTCCGTGTAGTCCAAGTGACTCTAAAGAATCTTCTCCAATATCACAGTTCAAAAGCATCAATTCTGCGGTGCTCAGCTTTCTTTATAGTCCAACTCTCACATCCATACATGACCACTGGAGAAACCACAGCTTTGACTAGAAGGACCTTTGCTGGCAAAGTGATGTCTCTGCTTTTAATATGCTGTTTAGGTTGGTCATAGCTTTTCTTCCAAGGAGCAAACGTCTTTTCATCTGCAGTCACCATCTGCAGTGATTTTGGAGCCCAAAAAAATAAAGTTTCTCACTGTTTCTATTGTTTCCACATCTATTTGCCATGAAGTGATGGGACCAGATGCCATGATCTTAGTTTTCTGAATGTTGAGCTTTAAGCCAACTTTTTCACTCTCCTCTTTCACTTTCATCAAGAGGCTCTTTAGTTCTTCTTCACTTTCTGCCATAAGGGTGATGTCATCTGCATAACAGGTTATTTCTCCTGGCAATCTTATTCTAGCTTGTGCTTCATCCAGTCCAGCATTTTGCATGATATACTCTCTATATAAATTAAATAAGCAGGGTGACAATATGCAGCCTTGACATACTCCTTTCCCGATTTGGAACCAGTCTGTTGTTCCATGTCTGGTTTTAACTGTTGCTTCTTGAGCATACAGATTTCTCAGGAGGCAAGTCAGGTGGTCTGGTATTTCCATCTTTTTAAGAATTTTCCACAGTTTGTCGTGGTCCACACAGTCAAAGACTTTGGCATAGTCAATAAAGCAAAAGTAGATTTTTTTTTTTCTGGAACTCTCTTGTTTTTTCTATGATCCAGCAGATGTTGGCAATTAGATCTCTGTTTCCTCCACCTTTTCTAAATCCAGCTTGAATATCTGGAAGTTCACGGTTCATGTACTGTGAAGCCTGGTTTGGAGAATTTTGAGAATTATTTTGCTAGCTTGTGAGATGAGTGAAATTGTGGGGTAATTTCAACATTGTGTGGTGTTGCCTTTCTTTGGTATTGGAATTAAAACTGATCTTTTCCAGTACTGTGGCCACTGCCAAGTTTTCCAAATTTGCTGGCATATGGAGTGCAGCACTTTGATGGCATCATCTCAGGATTTGAAATAGCTCAGCTGGTAGCCCATCACTTCCACTAATTTTGTTCATAGTGATACTTCCTAAATCATTATCATTAAACTGAGATCCACAGTTGATGTCACTCATGGTCACAGTCACCTCTCTTGGAGCCTGCTCATTGTCCTAAACCATCAGGAATGCACTTCTTGTTTATTAAGTCATTGCAATGAGCGAGGTTATACCTCTGAGCATTTGCCCCAAAGAAAAGAAAGCTAGATAGAGCTCATGTAGGATTTGCAGGGAGCCTGGGGATAGTCGTCACTGAAAGGAAACAGTGTTTGGACGGACTCAAGCAAAGCCTGATCCAGAGAAAGGGGTCAGCATGATATCTGGTCTGCAAATCTGCTGAGGGTCCTGTTTCCTTTAAGATTTTAAGCTGAGATTGATGTGTAGCCTTGTGGCCAGAAAGCAGAGGTTTACCTTGGCTGTAAATCAAAACTGCTTGACTGTGCCAAAGGGACTCAGATCCTCCAGGTATGGAGGTAGTTCATTCTCACTGACAGAATTTCAAATAGCAAAGTTTTTGGTTGTCTAGGATTTTACAGAACAGTGTTCCACAGTGAGAAAGAAAGCAGTAGTCTCTCTCAGAGAAAAAGATCATTGTGACACTTTACAGTTATGGTGCGTCCTGCAGGGAAATATTGTTCCTTGTCAACTTTGCAGCCACTGTTTCCTCTGCCTTTTGTTCTGATCTGATGAATGGCAGGGCATTGTTTTACAATTCAGGGAACTTCCTACTTTCTCAAAAAGAATACCTTAAGGTCCTTCCAGAGCCATTTGCAGGACTAAAGAGGAAAAGCTTTCTGAATGAAAGTATAATAATGTCTTCCAACATGCTTGGCATGTGTGACTAATAGCAGGGAAGTGTGAAAAACATACCTGAAGCTAAAATATAAAGCATTTGTTAGTAAAATTTTAAATAAAGTATATATAATATATATAATGTAGAGAGAAAGATATTAAATGGCAGAAAGCTATGCACATAAACAAGAAAATATAAGACATTTTAAAGAGAAATACTTAAACTTAACATTAATATACCAAGATAATATAGTGATAGGCAATTGCAGTTAAGTTTACAAGAAGGGCAGAAAATCAGGAAGCATTGGAATGATACCAAACACATATTCTTAATTTTTTCACCTGTATCACACTGGACAGGGATTATGCTAAATATCAAAATGACTTAATCATGGTGTCTAATTATTGCTTATAATTTATTGGATATATGTCTAAAAACTCTCATAAGTTGAGGTTAATGCCAAATCATGATGAAAATGAGAAATTAATTCACTCATATTTAGACTTCTGACTTAAAATTCTGACAATTTCAAGTGTTGTGCACATGTGGAGCTATCACATTTTATATACATTTCTGGTTAGAGTGTAAAATAATGAAACTGCTTTTGCAATTTGTGTCATATAAATTTAAATATACAGCTATCCTTTGGTCTAAGACTTTTATTCCTAAGAATATGCTCAAAAGAAACTCTTACATTTAAAACATAAAGTATGTGAAAAAATATTTATAGCAGATGTGTTCACAATGTTGAAAATATGAGAAACAGCTAAAATGCCCAATAATGGATGAAAGGACAAAAACAGGATAATACTTTCACCTGAGAAATATTATAGAACACTGGATTCCTTGCTGTTCTTCACACTAGTATTTTTACTTTAGAGCATCTGTATATTCAGTTCCTTCTACAAAAAATAATGTTTTTCCAGATATCCATTTGGGTTAATTCCTTGCTTCTCTTAGGTTTCTCCTCTGTTGTTACTTCTTTAAAAAGGTATCCATAAAAATCTAATATTTTAAGCATTTTCAAAAATTGTGCTTTACATTTTTTACTATTTTCTTTATAGAAGTTTTCTCTACCTGACCTACATTTCTATTTATTTGTCATATAGTTGAGAAGGGCACTTATTTCTTCTTTTCATTGTTATATTTTCAGAACAGATAATAGTCCAAAACAAATAAGATATTTAATACATTTTTGTTGAATAAATGAATGATTAAGGAATGCTGGATGAATTAAATACATTATGTTATTCATTCAGTATAGAAGATTATATTGTTTCCATTAAGTACAGGAAGGCACAAAAAAGTATATGATAAATCTTAAACAATATAAAATGCAAAGGGATTGGAAGAAATGAGAAGTTATTGCAAGGAAAATAAAAACAAAAGAGATGAATTAAATTCATTTTGTTGAGAAGACACAGCAAAATTCCTAAGATGAAAAAGTAGATGATATAGAACTAGTATATACATATACACCTAACTTAGAAAACAGATAAGTAAATGATAGGTAGATAGGTGTTCTTTACTTACTAAGTCACGTCTAACTCTTTTGTGATCCCATGGATTATAGCCCTGCCAGGATCCTGTATCCATGGTATTTCCTGGGCAAGAATACTGGAGTGGGTTGCTATTTCCTTCTCCAAGGTAGATAGGTAAATAGATGGATGGGTAGAATTTTGCTCGAGTTTAAAAAACTGAATTGAGTATATTGAAGATAATGGGCCCTTCTCCAAGAAATATATAAATATATATATAATTCCCCAAAATATATAAAATCTTGAGATAGTAAAGGAAATTAATGATTTTTTTCCTTCATAGCAATAGGTAATATTCCTTGGACAATCACTATAAAAATATGTGTAATAAAAAATTGCTTAATTATATTTACAGTACATGTAATAAAAAAGATTACTGTTTTCATTATATATAAAATCTACAATGTGCCAGTTATAAAAGTATTAGTAACACACTAGAATACACAGAAAGGAAAATATAAATTTCTCATTAGCATAAAAAAAGATGAATCATGTCAAAGACAATTGCAAGCAGTGCAGAATTTTTTTTTCAGTTTGTATGGAAAATCTAAATATTTTCTTTAATACTGTGTTTTTAAGTGTCTAAACTTAGGGGATATCACCCATTGTTGAGGAGGATGGCAAATTGCCAGGTTAAAAAAAAAACACACAAAATTAAAGATTAGTACATTATATATTATCAAAGAAAAAATTTCTAGAAGGGCAGACTATGCAGACAATAAAAATTAGAGGACATGACAAAGCATTTTATTAATATCTTAATACTTCTGAATAAATATTTCAAAACAGTTCTATAAAAATATAACTTTCAATAATCATTGAAAACCAAAGGAATATTCTAAATAATCAAACCATAGTTTTAAAAAGCCAAGAAACATCTACAAAGGATATACCATATTCAAGTCAGTTTTGTAAGCTAATTTGAGCTAATATATAAGAGATTATTCCACCAATGCCACAATCTGAGAATTATATTTTTTCAAATGTTAGATTTAATAATATCAAATATTAAGAGATATATACTTAAAAACTATATTTAGATGTTATGCACATATGCAATTTTTTTTTTCTTAAGTGGAAATTGCAATTGATCTACCCTCCCTACTTTGGCTTCCTGATGCAGAGAGATGACTCATTGGAAAAGACCCTGATGTTGGGAAAGATTGAGAGCTGGAGAAGAAGGCAACGGAGGATAAGACACTTGGATAACATAACAGACTCAATGGACATGAGTTTGAGCAAACTCCAGGAGATAGTGAAGATCAGGTCTGGTGTGCTACAGTCCATGGGGTTGCAAAGAGTTGGACACTATTTAGTGACTGAACAACAACAACCCTACCTTCAACTTTCAAACTCTACTGGGTTTGTTAATTGGCCCATTAGTAGGAATTGTTGCTCAGTCACCAAGTCATGTCTGACTCTTTGCAACCCCATGGATTGCAGCATGCCAGGCTTTCCTGTTCCTCACTGGCATATTAGCAGGGGAGTGATTGCTATAATCACTTTATAGTATAAAATACTTTATTTGCTTGGGGTCTGAAATCACTGCAGATGGTGACTGCAGCCATGAAATTAAAGGACGCTTGCTCTGTGGGAGAAAAGTTACGACCAACCTAGACAGCATATTAAAAAACAGAGACATTATTTTGCTAACAAAAGTCCATCTAGTCAAAGCTATGGTTTTTCTAGTAGTTATGTATGGATGTGAGAGTTGGACTATAAAGAAAGCTGAGCACCAAAGAATTGATGCTTTTGAACTGTGGTGTTGGAGAAGACTCTTGAGAGTCCCTTGGACTGCAGGGAGATCCAACCAGTCCATCCTAAAGGAGATCAGTACTGAACATTCACTGGAAGGACTGATGTTGAAGCTGAAACTCCAATACTTTGGCCACCTGATGTGAATGACTGACTCATTTGAAAAGACCCTGATGCTGGGAAAAATTGAAGGCAGGAGGAGAAGGGGACAATAGAGGATGAGATGGTTGGATGGCATCACCGACTTGATGAACTGAGTTTGAGTAGGCTCCAGGTGTTGGTGATGGACAAGAAAGCCTGGTGTGCTGCAGTCCATGGGGTCATAAAGAGTCGGACACAACTGAGTGACTGAACTGAACTGATTACTATAAATGGCAAATGACTTTTACATTCAAAGGATAAAATTATAAACAAACAGTATAAAATTATAAGGTTTTCATTTTATGTAATCATTATTATTTATCTTCTGGATATACCTGACTTGTAAATATAAGCTAATTTTTTTATAACAAAGAAAAATTAAGTAGACTAAGAAGTCCACATTTGTCATTGCTGATCAATATTTCACTTAACAGAACAAATTTTTCTTAAACTTACTTTTAAACACTAAATGGCCCATTATGTTAATATGATGTTAAATACATTAAAGGTTACCAAAAAATTACCAAAAAAATACACTTAATGCATTCCAATATGCATGTTTTATAACAATATGCATAATTTGATATTCCAGGTATCATATATATATCAATTTTACTTTTGTTCTATTTGAAAATATATATATAACCTATACCTTATAACACTACCATTTCAAGTAGCTAAATATAGCTTTTCTATTAAAATTCCTAGGTACCCATTCTGCCCTGACCTTTGCTCTTTCTCCTTGAAGTGAATTGTAACTGCAGCTTAAAGACCATTGGCATGCTTTCCATGTTTGACCCCTGACTCATCCATTGCTGTGCGGGAATTAGGTTTCCAAACTACATCAGCAAGGGTCATACCTGGGCAGGAAAGAACAAATTGGGAACAACTCCTTTCTAATGAAACTATAACACCAAACAAGTCTGAAAACAGAGGTTACCCTGTAAGGGAGAAATGACTCAAATAGCAGGAAAAATAAAACTGTTAATCAAATGCTACAATCTAACCTGGAGCTTCAGTGCTCAGAGAAATGATCATGTCTTATCTTCACATATTAAGTAAGACCTTTATAAATTTATGAATTATTTTCTTTATTGCTAGATTTCCTTTAATATATGTTCTGAAATATATATTTTTTCCAGGATAAGCTAATTTCCCATATATTCAACTATTAAATATTTAGTATTTCCTACTCCAGGTGGCTCTAGCGCTAAAGGACCCGCCTGCCAATGTAGGTGACATAAGAGACATGAGTTTGATCCCTGTTTTGGGAAGATCCCCTGGAACAGGGCATGGCAATATACTCCAGTATTCTTGCCTGGAGAAGCCCATGGACAGAGGAGCCTGGTGGGCTACAGTCCATAGGGTCACAAAGAGTTGGACGCAACTAAAGCAATTTAGCACACACACATGGAAAATATGTTATATGAAGTATCATATTTATATTGCTTCTCTAACTCCAAACTCCAAGCAAACTCATGTTCATAAAAAACACATATACCAATCCATGCATACAAATAAACACACGTAATCACACTATTTTCAACATGCCCAAATTATATCTATTTTTAAGATCCCAAAGGAAAAATTGTTTTTATTTGGGTATTTTTTAAAAATTCCTGATTCTAGCTCTTAAGTCTGGGTTGCTATTTTCTGTTTTCTACATGGTCTACTGCAATAGCATTTTAAGTGCCTGTCTTCTTCAATTGTTTTATTTCCTATGAGTTTGCCTTTTATTTCACATTGTGCATGGCGTGTATTAGTCACATTTAAATGTGAAGAATAAATATATCTAATTTTTTCAATATAAGTGCATATTATAATAGAGGAAGAAAATATGTTATCCAATAACATTGATAGATAACATAAATTAGAGTACATTTGGGATAGGCTAAGTCATTCAAAAACAGGTAAGTTATAATGAGAAATTTTTACAGGAACGTAATTTCTGAATTGCATTAAAAAAAGAAACTAGCTATTCAAGAGACATATGTTCCAAGGAGAATGCCAAAGAGATTTAGGAAACTGTGATAGATGAAAGTATATGTAAAGCTCTGAATTTTAAGATGTCACATTCCCTTTGAAAATGTAAAGGTAAATTTGAGGACTTCAAAGTATTGAAATAATAGTATTTATAAAAATGAATCTACACAGCAGGCTCTCTAATATTTGCTGACAGTAAACATTCTGAAAGAGATGGGAATACCAGACCACCTGACCTGCCTCTTGAGAAACCTGTATGCAGGTCAGGAAGCAACAATTAGAACTGGACATGGAACAACAGACTGGTTCCAAATCGGGAAAGGAGTATGTCAAGGTTGTATATTGTCACCCTGCTTATTTAAGTTATATGCAGAGTACATCATGAGAAACGCTGGGCTGGAAGAAGCACAAGCTGGAATCAAGATTGCAGGGAGAAATATCAATAACCTCAGATATGCAGATGACACCACCCTTATGGCAGGAAGTGAAGAAGAACTAAAGAGCCTCTTGATGAAAGTGAAAGAGAAGAGTGAAAAAGTTGCCTTAAAACTCAATATTCAGAAAACTAAGATCATGGCATCTAGTCCCATCATTTCATGGCAAATTGATGGGGAAACAGTGGAAACAGTGTTAGACTTTATTTTCGGGGGGCTCCAAAATCACTGCAGATGGTGACTGCAGCCATGAAATGAAAAGACGCTTGCTCCTTGGAAAAAAAGTTATGACCAACCTAGACAGCATATTAAAAAGAACAGACATTACTTTGCCAAAGGTCCATCTAGTCAAAGCTATGGTTTTTCCAGGAGTCATGTATGCATGTGAGAGTTGGACTATAAAGAAAGCTGAGCACAGAAGAATTGATGCTTTTGAACTGTGGTGTTGGAGAAGACTCTTGAGAGTCCCTAGGACTGCAAGGACATCCAACCAGTCCATCCTAAAGGAGATCAGTACTGAACGTTCATTGGAAGGGCTGATGTTGAAGCTGACACACCAATACTGTGGCCACCTGATGTGAGTGACTGACTCATTTGAAAGACCCTGATGCTGGGAAAGATTGAAGGCAGGAGGAGAAGGGGACGACAGAGGTTGAGATGACTGGATGGCATCACTGACTCAATGGACATGAGTTTGAGTAAACTCTGGAAGTTGGCGATGGACAGGGAGGCCTGGCATGCTGCAGTCCATGGGGTCACAAAGAGTCGGACATGATTGAGTGACTGAACTGAACTGAGCAGACATTAGCAGGATTTACCATGAAGAAAACATTAAGTTAAAATATTTTACTCTTTTGTTGCAATTGCTATGTGTTTTGTTTTGTTTTGTGTTTTGGTAAAGATCATATTGTTGCTGTGTTATTTATATGAAAATATAACTCAGAACAATTAAAACACTGCAGATAGGCAAAAGAAGACTTCTTAAAATTATTATTCTCTCAGATAATATTTAATCTCTCAGATAAAACACAATCAGCATGTTTTCTTCCTACTCTGGGTGTTTTGCCTAACATTTTTATACCCTTGTACAAACATATAGAGGGACATTTGTAACTTGCACAGGTGGGAAATTATGGCTTATGTTAACATGTGTGTAAAAACAGGCAAATAATATAGCACAAATAACACAAGAGTCCAGAGGCAGAGGTGACACTAAATAGAGTTACTTGCTCAGTCATGTCTGACTCTTTGCAACCCCATGGACGAGCCCGTGGCTCCTCTGTCCAAGGGATTCTCCAGGCAAGAATACTGGAGTGGGCTGCCATTTCCTTCTCCAGGGGACCTTCCTGACCCAGGGATTGAACCCGGGTCTCAGGCCTTGCAGGCAGTTTCTTTAACGTGTGAACCACCAGGCAAACCCTTGACACTAAGTAGATAAATACAGTTTACGTTTTGAGAACTATATGGAACAACTTTAGTTTGTGACAGGATGTCGAAATGGTGAGCATTGCTGGAATTTTATTTAGACCTTGAATTAAAGATCAAGCCACAGTTTCTACCTGGGATTCTTGGTTATATGTATGAGAATAAAAGTCTAGGTATAGCACTTTATGGGTGCACACATTAGTCTTTTCTATAAGAAATATAATAATTAAAATATTTATAAATGTGATTTTTTATTATGTTCTGATGCCAGATATTTATAGTAAAATAATTTAAGATAACACACTTGCATTTATGGACTTCATAAAATATTCATTAATACTCTTAAACTATATATTATTTCAAGTATTCTGCACAATAACCCTGCAAGTTTGAAATGGTATTTTCTATTAATAACACTACAGGTGAGGAAAATGATATTAAGGATGTTTTCAGTTGTTTTAGCTAATATAGAAAGCAATTCTAGGGATAATACAGATCTGAAGCTCTGAAGTCAAAAGTTTATTTGATTGTAGGTTCTACAAATCAATTATAAAGAATGTTGATGAAAATGAAATTAAATACACATAGCATTCTATATAAGATTAATATTTTATTTAATAAGCATTGCTAATCAAAGAGATAAATTTCATTGTATTGTTATAATATATATATATATATTAGAACGGTAGTAGAGGAGAAAAGGAAAGTAATTTTTATTTTTAAAAACCACAACAAAGAGTAACATGAAAACTTACATTACCATATGCAAAATTGATAGCTAGTGGGAATTTTCCTTATGGCTCAGGAAACTCAAACAGGGGCTCTGTATCAACCGAGAGGAGGTGGGATGGGGAGGGAGATGGGAGGGAGGTTCAAAAGGGAGAGGATACATGTATACCTATGGCTGATTCATGTTGAGGTTTGACAGAAGGCAGCCAAATTCTGTAAAGCAATTTTCCTTCAATAAAAAATAAATTAATTTAAAAAAAGATAAGAAAAAATAGATGAAAATACCAGGCAGAAAATATCAGGATTTATTTTTGTAGCCAGCCATACTAATGATACTGAAAGTCAACATTTTATGATTTTTTAAAAGTCCAGGACTTTGGTCTGATATTATTAGTGTTGTAATTCTGCAATACTAGCATTTTTTTCTGATTGGCATTTGCTTGGTGTATCTTTTTCCATGCTCTTAATTTCAATCTTTTTGCTAATTTTAAAAAAGGTATTATTCTTGTGAGTACTAAATAGTTGGATTTTGTTTTTCTACCCATTTTACATTCTCTGGATTTTAGTGAGTGTTTTTAATAAATATTTGATTAATCTCTGCCAAAAAATACAACAATCATACTTATAAATCACTTAACAAATACCAAAGCAATAGATACAATAGGACTTCCACTTATAATAATAGTGAAATAAGCAATTCAGGAGATTAAAAACAACTGAAGAGAATTATGCAGCTGAACATCAGAAGAAAGTATTCTGATGTTTTCTGAAGTAAGCAACATAATGAATAATGCTAAAAATGATGTGCCAGTGAGATCAGGAGAGACACAAGTATTTTTACTGTCATCTGTTCTATTCTAAGTTGTGATAAGAAATCCAAGGACTTGAAATAGGCAAGTCAATAAAGTAATGTCTGTAAGGACTAGAAAAAAAATTATCCATGAATAATAGGTTTGTGTTCACAGAAAATATAAAAAAGTATATAGACTACAGTCCAGTTCAGTTCAGTCGCTCAGTCGTGTCCGACTCTTTGCGACCCCATGAACCGCAGCACGCCAGGCCTCCCTGTCCATCACCAACTCCCAGAGTTTACTCAAACTCATGTCCATCGAGTCGGTGATGCCATCCAGCCATCTCATCCTCTGTCGTCCCCTTCTCCTCCTGCCCGCAATCCCTCCCAGCATCAGGGTCTTTTCCAATGAGTCAACTCTTCGCATGAGGTGGCCAAAGTATTGGCATTTCAGCTTCAGCATCAGTCCTTCCAATGAACACCCAGGACTGATCTCCTTTAGGATGGACTGGTCAGATCTCCTTGCAGTCCAAGGGACTTTCAAGAGTTTTCTCCAACACCACAGTTCAAAAGCATCAATTCTTCGGCACTCAGCTTTCTTCACAGTCCAACTCTCATATCCATACATGACCACTGGAAAAACCATAGCCTTGGCTAGATGGACCTTGGTTGGCAAAGTAATGTCTCTGCTTTTTAATATGCGCTCTAGGTTGGTCATAAATTTCCTTCCAAGGAGTAAGCGTCTTTTAATTTCATGGCTGCAGTCACCATCTGCAGTGATTTTGGAGCCCCCCCAGAATAAAGTCTGACACTGTTTCTACTGTCTCCCCATCTATTTCCCAGGAGGAGAAGAGAAGTAACCTACAAAAACTGACACAAAACGCAATCCTTAGATATAAAGAGTAAAAATTGTGAAACCTTGTGGATGACATATTTGTCTATAGGGAAAAATATTAATAATATTCAGGCAATTTTAAAAAAAGCATTTCAACAAGTTTTATTAGATAAATGATTTAATCAATGTCAGTACTAAAATGAGGAGATGATCTAAAAAATTCCCCGAGATTTTTTTTCAGCTTTCTTGTTGGTGTTTTTTTCTTCTTTTTGAAGAAACCATGTTAGAAATTTTAACTGAGAAATTATACAGATGATAGCTAAGAAAATGTAGAAGACATTTTACTATAATGCTAAAATGTTATTTGAAAAAAAGCTAAAAGAAGACCTAAATAAATGGTGATATATCTTATGTATGAATTAGAAAAATGTGAATACTCTTTAAATTAATTTTTATATTGAATACAATTCCCATAACAGACCTAAAAGGATTACTCATGAAAGAAAGTAAAAAATTTCATATGAAAATTCATAGTATAAAAATAAAGGAAAGCAGCTGTGAAGGTAACTTAAAGCAATAAATTCTACCTGGTTATAGAAGATAATAGGATATATTACAAATAAATAGTAGTTAAGACAAAGAAATGTTGCTTAGAATAAATCAATATACAAGGAGATTGAATAGATTATGAACACAGCTATGCACATATAGGAAGTCTGTATTTAAAAGAATTGGCATTTCATACTAATGGAGAAATACAGAGCTATATGATGTTACTGGAACACATAGAAACACATATGGTTAAAATATAAATTATTTTCTATTTCAAATCATATGCAAAACCAAATTGAAAATAAATCAACAATAAATCAAAGAGCTACATACAAGAAACAAAACATTGTAATGTCAATATATAAGAGAATATTTTACCCCAAGAAAATTAAACCACTCAAAATTCATAGTCAAACAAAAATCTGCATAACTCAAAAGCTAATATCAGTATAGCAAAACTAAGACTTCCTGAATAATAAAATTCTTTGCATTAAGTAATGCCTGCCCAGAGATACATAGTCATGTGAAATTTTAACATGTAGAAAATAAAATAATCTTTATACATATATAATCTAATAGAATAGTCATTACATATGCAAAGGCATTTTTTCAGAAGAAATCATTTAAATACTGCATACATTTTAAGTTTTGAATAAAATACAGGAGCACATTATGGAAAAAACAATGCAATACGTAGCCACTTTTGTCTAAAGAGAACTCACAGATTGCAATTTCTTAAGGAACTCAGCCAAAAGGAGCTTTTCTGAAGATTTCTTTGTGAGACATGACTTCAAGAAGAGGAAACCTTTATCTATGTTCTGGTAGCTGATGATGTGAGAGACTGAGAGGTTAACACAACACTCTCTCGGGCTGATGTGCTAAGATTTGCTGTGAACTGATGATTGCAGCCATGAAATTAAAAGACGCTTACTCCATGGAAGGAAAGCTATGACCAACCTAGATAGTATATTAAAAAGCAGAGACATTACTCTGCCAACAAAGGTCCGTCTGGTCAAGGCTATGGTTTTTCCAGTGGTCATGTATGGATGTGAGAGTTGGACTTGAAGAAAGCTGAGCGCCGAAAAATTGATGCTTTTGAACTGTTGAGATTCCCTTGGACTGCAAGGAGATCTGACCAGTCCATCCTAAAGGAGATCAGTCCTGGATGTTCATTGGAAGGACTGATGCTGAAGCTGAAACTCCAATACTTTGGCCACATCATGTGAAGAGTTGACCCTGATGCTGGGAGGGATTGGGGGCAGGGGGAGAAGGGGACGACAGAGGATGAGATGGCTGGATGGCATCACTGACTCAATGGACATGAGTTTGAGTAAACTCCGGGAGTTGGTGATGGACAGGGAGGCCTGGCGTGCTGCAGTTCATGGGGTCGCAAAGAGTCGGACACGACCGAGCGACTGAACTGAACTGAACTGAACTGATTGTTCTTTGTCTGTTAGCCCTGCTTCTTCTTTTAAAACTAATCATCCTATCAAAGTAAATTCACTTTGTCATCTTAGGAGATCCCCTTCATTTGTAACCTGAGAAGTCAAGTGAGATCTTTGTATTTGTGTGATGTTTTTGTAACAGAGGCTTGTGAGAGATTGACATGGGGCTTTTATTGAGTAGGAACATATTCAATCTCTTTTCTCCCTTTTAAAAATTTCCTTTTCTTATTTTCTTTCTTTCTCCTTTTCCCCCTCCTTTTCTCCCTCCCTCTCTCCCTCCCTCCCACCTTTCTTTCTCCTTTTCTTCTTTGCTTTCCTTCTTTTCTTCTTTTCTCTCCCTCTCTTTTTTCCATAACATGTTTTAGACTAGAGCACCTATTGAAATATAGTCCCCCACACAGGAATGGGTTCCATTCTGAGAGTGCATTCATAAGTCCAGCTTGTTCATAAATCCAACAAAATTAACCTAAGTACCCAACTAACACAATCAGCTATACAGTACTTTACTGTAATAGGTTTATAATACATTTCACATAAAAATAATATATAAAAAATACAAAAAATTTTAAAAATCATCATGTTTAATCTTACAGTGCAGTACCTTGAAAAGTACACTAGTACAGTATAATAGCTGGCATACGGGCTTGGCATTGATGAACAGGCAAGAAGAGTTACTGACCAAAGGAGGGAGGGGAACTGGGAGATGATAGTACTGAAAGATCATCAGCCTTAGAAGATGGAGGGCAAACTGAAATTTCACTCACACCTGACGATGAAACAAACACATTTGCTGCTTTGAAAGTTCGCAACTTGAAGGTTAGTATGTAGGGAACTTACAGTATTGATCGTTGAAAAGTCTTGAATGATACATTCAGGTTTCCAAGATATTTCTAAGAATTAAGGACATCTTTGATCAGAAGTGGAAAAAAGAGTCCTTACCCTGTTCACAGCATTCCTGACATTTCTGTAAGCCTTTGACACTCTTATTCACTAATTCAGAAGTATAGCCTAGAATAGATCTCAACCTGCAACAGGGCTGTAAATACATGAACTTAGACTAATCAGGAGTCAATCCAGCCACCATATAAAAATAGCAATGACCAAAAAAAGGAAACAAACAATAACAACAACAACAAAATTAAAATGCTTTCAAAGCCAGGTCAGAGTTGTAATAATGATCCCTACTGCACCTAGAATTAAAACGTGCCGGTTACATATTTTATATTTGAAGCTATTTTAATAATAATATGATTTTAAAACTTTCAACTGTATAAAAATTATAAGAAATATTACTTTTGTAATAAAATAGACATAGGGATGGGAATTCCCTGATGGCTCAGCGGGTAAAGAATACACCTGCAATGCAGGAGACACAGGTTCAATCCCTGGGTCAGGAAGATTCCCTGAAGGAGGAAATGGAAACCCGCTCCAGTATTCTCACCTGAAAAATTCCATGGAAAGAGAAATCTGTGTTACAGTCCACTGGGTCACAAAGAGTCAGGTGTTCCTGTGAGGCTAAGCTCAGGGTGCAATCTGATAGGCACACATACAGATGGATATAGATATTCATTTATCAGACTCCATTGGTTACAATACACATGACCTTAGGAATGTTAAATAAAATGGAATTATTAGGTAGATATAGGGTAGTTTATAGAATTGATGGAGAAATAGGCAAGGGCGTGTACAGGATAACTGTTGTGATGTTAGATAAGACCCCATGGTTTGTTATTTTTGAACAGATACCAGAAAATACACAAGCACACATACACACAAAACAACAAAAATACTTCAGTATGAGCTTCTTTCTGCCTGTAGAATGCTTTATAAAAGATTCAACTGCCAGAAGAAATATTAGTCTGACTTAAAGTAAAATCCCTTAACTATCACTGATTGAGTCCCATCAGAAACAGAATAACTGGAAGTGAGAGCTTTCCTTTAATGGGAATGTGAGGCACTGTTCCCATACATGGGGAAGTATTTTCCCACAAGCAAAATCATCAAATATCTGCTGTCTCACTCATGAATTGCCACTAACTGTAGCATAGGCATATTCTTACTTCCACACATATAATTTCACAATATGTCCACTAAACATTATTTATTGTTATTCTAATATGCTATCTAAGCCAAGTAAGACATAAATAGAGAATAATTTTAATGTTATAGACAAATAAGATTTGTAAATGTGTATAAAAATAATATACATAAATATAAACTAAATATAGTTGTGCAGAAAATACTTGAGTAAAGGAGTAATCATAATAGTTGAGATAGATATGAATGTTCTTGAGCATGTGGGAAAATAAATTATTTTAAAATTATGCTTGCTTTCCTAAATTTGTATTTCTTGCTTTCTTAAAATTATATGCCAATATTTAAAGTGGTTGAAAATGTCAAATTATTCAGCTAAACTTAAAATATGATATCTGTACTTAGAAAAAACACAGTCAGTTCATGCCTTTTCCATTTAATAGTTATATTCCCAATAGAATATTACTTAAAGTCTCTGAATTTTTCTCCTAAACAGTAAAAGAAAGATAATATAGCCTATCTACAATATTTTTTAAAGTAGAAATGAAAGGTTCGCAATGAAAGTGATTTCAATGCTTGAGAAATTATTAAATGGTGTGTGTTAATGAAAATTTGAAGTAATAACCAAGACTGGAAGGTGAAATTTGAATTCATTTTAAGTTGATGTTAAGATAATCATAGTAGGAATTGAGGGTGAGAATTATGATTATAATCCTTTTCACATTCAAATGAAAGCAGCATATGCCTTTCTTGAAAAATGCTTAAATATATACATAAAAAAATCTCTTTATCATTATACAAGTTGAGTAAAATGCTTTGTACTATTGCTTGATAACTTGATTTAATTCTCTTTGATAGATAAAAGCTTACATTTTAAATATCATCAAATTAACTTAATATTTCAAACATCTGGCAAGCAGAAACAGCTCACATTGGTAGTGCACTGACCAAATGCAAGATACAGTTCTAGATATTTGAAAACTATAGAAAGAAGACAGAAAGGAAAACCTTGTTTTGGATATTTTAATTCAGGGGAAGAGAATGAGGCGGGCATAATGAATAACAAATGTTAAAATAACAGATATAAAATTCATGTAGTTTCAAAATATAAAATTGGAAGGGGGTAAAAAGATTAGAAGGTCTGTGGAAAATGGTTGGGATTTTAAACACAGTAGTCATGATAGCAGTTAGGGGAATAAAAGGAGTTGACAGGACGTGTTCTGCTGATATTTAGATAAAAGATTTGGGTGGCACAGGTCATTTAGATAACCTAAAGAGTTGTAGTGCAATGCCTCTAAAATGAGAAGAACTATCAGTGGTTGATAACAAGGACAGGAGTGTCAAACAAAAGCAGGGAAGGTTCTTCTGATTCGAATGAAAAACACCCTCAGCTCATAGTGATATCTGGGGCCCCTATATATCTTAAACTAACCTTTTCACAGAATCGAGCTCTTCTGTTTACCTGGTGTGTTGGTGACCAGTAAGAAGAACATGGTGGAGAAGGCAGTAAGACATATACACAAGCAATCAGAATGCTGGGGAAAGGAAAGAACATCTTTATTTTAGTGAAAAGAACCTGAACACTCAGAAATGGAAGTAATTTGCCCAAAATTACTTGGTTAGTCAGTAGACTGAAACTTTAACACTTTTTCATCTCATTCGAGATGCTTCGTTTGTCATTGGAGATACAAAGTTAAACAGCACACTCATTTTTTCTTTTTGTTGTAGTTCTTCAAAACGTGGTTTGAAATCTACTAACCATAAAATTGCTTCCATGATGGCTCAGTGGTAAAGAACCTGCCTGCTAATGCAGAAGATGTATGAGACACAGGTTCGATCCCTGGATTAGGAAGATCCCTTAGAGAAGGAAACGGCAACCTCTCCAGTATTCTTGCCTGGAGTATTCCATGGACAGGGGAGCCTGGCGGGCTACAGTCCAAGGGTTCACAAAAGAGTCAGACATGACTTAGCAACTAAACAACAGCAACTACAAACTTAGGTGTGCATTTAATAATGGGGTGTGTGGGAGACAACCTTTTGAACCTGGTTAAGTAGATTTAAAAAGAAGCGAGAGGCATAAAAAGAGATCAAAAGTATAAGCAAGGTTTAACATTCAAGAGCCAAAAGATGAAATTTATAGAAGAGGAGCCACAATCCTCAATAGTCATAGATTTATATTTTTATGTCAAGTATAAATGCAGACACAGGTAATGAACAAGAATAAATGTCACAGGAGTTGAGCCATTTTTCTATTACAAATAGATGAAGTTTTGTTCACACTGAGAAACTAAACATACCAGATTTGAAAATAAAAATTAAAGAAACACATATAAACAGAAATCAACAACAAAAGGTAACACTTGTGTTAAAGAGTTAGCAAGCTAATGTAAATTAATCAATATTTCAGAAATCTAAGTAAAGAAGACATGAAAATATAGATTGAACCTTAAAGCTGATTGTGAACAAGGAAATATTGCCAAGCTGACTTGAGCATAACACAGGAAACAACAGACATGACCTTTGGCCCCTGTCAACAGAGAATTAAATAGGAAACCCTCCTCCAGTAAAACTGGAACCAACAGGCTAAATCCTCAGTTTAAAGATGATTAAGAGCTAAACATTCCCTACTCCCACAAACCCAGTAACCTACCACAGAAATTCTGTTATTTAACAGTAAGCGCAGGAGGAGTAAAAACAAAAATAATGCCTGAGAAGCTGAAATGACTAGCCTGGCCTCAACCAGGTTGTGGCCCAAATTCATAGTAAATAGGTAAATTCAAAATAATCTCAGACAGGGATTAAATTTTAAAATGGCATGATCTGTTAGCGGCTGAGGTGACAAGTAGGAAAGAAAGTAAATCATCTCTGGAAGCATGTACCATCAACATAATCCCAAACTATATCTTTATGCCACTGTTACATCAGTGTCCCTGAGGGAAAGAATTTGGGGCTTCCTATTTTGCCATCTTGCTGTCATCAGTCAGAGTTATTTGTTTTTTATTGGTGTGTGGTTGTTCAGTCGCTAAGTTAAATGCAACTTATTGCAACCCCATGGACTGCAGCAGGTCAGGCTCCTTTGTCCTCCATCATCTCCCAGAGTTTGCTCAAATTCAAGTCCACTGAGTCAGTGATGCTATCTAACCATCTTATCATCTGCTGCCCCTGCCTCCTTTTGCCTTCACTCTTTCACAGCATCTGGGTCTTTCCCATTGAGTCAGTTCTTCAATCAGGTGCCCGAAGCATTGGAGCTTGAGATTCAGCATCAGTCTTAACAATGGATATTCAGGGTTGATTTCCTTTAGGATTGACTGATGTCATCTCCTTGCTGTCCAAGGGACTCTCAAAAGAGTCCTGTTCAGTACCACTATTTGAAAGCATTAATTCTTCCATGCTCAGCCTTCTTTATAGTCCAACTCTCACATAGCTCTGACCGTAAGGACCTTTGTCAGCAAAGTCATGTCTCTGCTTTTTAATTCTCTGTCCAGGTTTGTCTGTGCTTTCCTTCCAAGGAACAAGTGTCTTTTAATTTCATAGTTGCAATCACCAGGTTTGTTTTTGCTGATTGTATAGAGCTTTTCCATCTTCAGCTGCAAAGAATATAACTGATCTGATTTCAGTACAGACCATTTGGTGATGTCCATGTGTAGCATCATCTCTTGTCTTTCTTGGAAAAGAATATTTGCAATGACCAGCATTTTCCTTAACAAAACTCTGTTAGCCTTTACCCTACTGCATTTTGTACTCCAAGGCCAAACTTGCAAGCTATTTTGGATATCTCTTGACTTCCTACTTTTGTATTCTAATCCTCTGTGATGAAAAGGACTTTTTTTTTTTTTTTATGTTAGTTCTAGAAGGTGTTGTAAGTCTTCATAGAACTGGTTAATTTCAGCTTCTTTGGCATCAGGCATCAGGTGTGTGGTAAAATCTATTAGCTATCCTGTGTATTATTTCATTTTATGAGTATTCCCTAAGAACGAGTCAGTATGCTTAACTTTGTGAAAAAATAATATGATTTATGCTCAACAGCTTTTCTTATGAAAGACTAGAATTTTGGTATATGCTAGGAATAGAATTAGTATACATGATCAATCTTCAATAAAAACCTTGAGCATTCTGTCTCTAATAAACTTCCCTGGATAGTATTTCCATTTTTCTTAGAGGCTGTTTGAATTTTTCATATTAATTTATATGAGCCTTTTATAAAATTCATTCTTGGTTCATAAACTCAAGGAAGGCATATGACAAGGTGAAATATGTTGATTTCTAAGAACTTTTTATGCCCATAGGAGACAATAGGTCTCCCTTGTGTGTTTATGCTCAATCACTTAGCCATGTCTGACTCTTAGCCACTCCATAGACTGTATGTGGGCTGCCAAGTTCCTCTGTCCATGGAATTTTCCAGGCAAGAATATTGGAGCAAGTCTCCATTCATACTCCAGAGGATCTTCCTGACCCAGGGATCAAAACTGGGTCTCTTATGTCTCCTGCATTGACACACAGGTTCTTTACCTCTGCACTACCTGCCTTAGTAACTATTAATCCCAATTTGGGAGGAAAATCTTAACAAAATGTTGGTTTTGCAAAGCCTTCAGATCCTCATTCAAGAATCAAAATAATTCCTACTGATAAGAAGTGGTTATGTAGTGAAAATCAGAGGTTGGAAAAGATCAGTACAACCACATAAATAACCATGAGGTAACCATAAAAGGTTACCATGAAAAGGCACCTTTTAGATAAAAGAGTTATGTTAGATCTGATTTTTTTAACTTTATTTTTTTATTGAAGGGTAATAGCTTTACAGAATTTTGTTGTTTTCTGTCAAACTTCAACATGAATCAGCCATAGGTATACATGTATCCCCTCCCTTTTGAAGCTCCTTCCCATCTCCTGCCCCATCCCACCCCTCTAGATTGATACAGAGCCCCTGTTTGAGTTTCCTGAGGCATATAGCAAATTTCCTTTGGCTATCTCTTTTACATGTGATAATGTAAGTTTTCATGATACCTTTCCATCCATCTCCCCCTCTCCTCCCCTCTCCCCATGTCCATAAGTCTATTGTCTATGTCTGTTTCTCCATTGCTGCCCTGTAGGTAAATTCTTCAGTACCATTTTTCTAGATTCCATAAATATGTGTTAGAATATGATATTTCTCTTTCTCTTTCTGACTCACTTCACTCTGTATAATAGGTTCTAGGTTCATCCGCCTCATCAGAACTGACTCAAATGTGTTCCTTTTTATGGCTGAGTAATATTCCATTGTGTATATGTACCACTACTTTTTTATACATTCATCTGTTGATGGACATCTAGGTTGCTTCCATGCTCTAGCTATTGTAAATGTGCTGCAATGAACAATGGGATACATGTGTGTCTTTTTCAATTTTGGTTTCCTCAGGGTATATGGTACAGTAGAAGGACTTGCACTCATCTTCTCCTGCAAGAATTCCAAAATTACAACTAGCTGCTGAACGACCACCGATAGGAGAATGTTGGATCCTACCAAAAAAGATACCCATGTCCAAAAGTAAAGGAGAAGCTCCAGCAAGACGGTAGGAGGGGCAAAATCACATTTAGAATCAAACTCCATACTGGCCAGAGATGCTCAGAGGGCTCAAATAAATCTTGTGTACACTAGGACCCAGAGACCCCACAGAGACTGAGACATAACTGTGTTTGAGTGTCTCCTGTGGAGAAGGTACGGGTCAGCAGTGGCCTGCTGCAGGGGCAGGGGCTCTGGGTGCAGGACAGCTGGGTATGGCATAAGCCATCTTGGAGGAGGTCACCATTAACCCCATGATAGAGCCCCCAGAACTTACATGGGACTGGGGAAACAGACTCTTTGGAGGGCACAAACAAAACATTGTGTGACCCATGACCTAGGAGAAAGGAGCAGTGACTCCACCAGAGACTGACATAGACTTTTCCATGAGTCTCCAGGAGTCCCTGGTGGAGGCATGTGTCGGCAGTGGTTTGCTGCAGGGTTGGGGGCACTGAGTGCAGCAGTGCATGCATGGAACCTTTAGAAGGAGGTTGCCATTATCTTCATTACCTCCACCATAGTTTGGCCTCAGGTAAAACAATGGGCGGGGACCGGGGGGGGGGGGGGGGACACAGCCTTGCCCATCAACAGAGAAATGGAGTAAAGATTTACTGAGCATGGCCTCACCCACCAGAACAAGACCCAGCTTCCCCCTCAGTCAAACTCTCTTATCAGGAAGCTTCCATAAGCCTTTTATCCTTTAATCCTTATTCATCACAGGGAAGACAGAATGAAAACCACAATCACAGAAAACTAACCAAACTAATCACATGGAGCACAGCCTAACTTCCTCAGTGAAACTATGAGCCATGCTGTCTAGGGCCTCCCAGGATGGACAGGTCATGATAGAGACTTCGGACAAAACGTGATCCACTGGAGAAGGGAATGGCAAACCACTTCAGTATTCTTGCCTTGAGAACCCCATGATCAGTATGAAAAAGGCAAAAAGATAGGAAACTGAAAGATGAACTCCCCAGGTTGGTAGGTGCCCAATATGCTACTGGAGATTGGTGGAGAAATAACCCCAGAAAGAATGAAGAGACAGAGCCAAAGAAAAAACAATACCTAGTTGTGGATGTAACTGGTGACAGAAATAAAATCCAATGCTGTAAAGATAAGTATTGCATAAGAACCTGGAATGTTAGTTCCATGAACCAAAGCAAATTGGAAGTGGTCAAACAGGAGATGGCAAGAGTGAACATCGACATTTTAGGAATCAGTGAACTAAAATGGACTGGAATGGGTGAATTTAACTCAGATGACCATTATATCTACTACTGTGGGCAAGAATCCCTTATAAGAAATGGAGTAGCCATCATAGTCAACAAAAGAGTCCAAAATGCAGTACTTGGATGCAATCTCAAAAAATGATAGAATGATCTCTGTTCATTTTCAAAGCAAACCATTCAATATCATGGTAATCCAAGTCTATGTCCTTAACAGTAATGCTGAAGAAGTTGAAGTTGAACAGTTCTATGAAGACCTACAAGACCTTCTAGAATTAACACCCCCCCAAAAATATGTCCTTTTTATTATAGGGGACTTCAATGCAAAAGTAGGAAGTCAAGAGATACCTGGAGTAGCAGGCAAATTTGGCCTTGGAGTAGAAAATAAAGCAGGGCAAAGGTTAACAGAGGTTTTCTAAGAGAATGCACTGGCCATAGCAAACACCCTCTCCCAACAACACAAGAGAAGACTCTACACGTGGACATCACCAGATGATCAATACCAAAATCAGATTGATCATATTCTTTGCAGCCTAGGATAGAGAAGCTCTATATAGTCAGTAAAAACAAGACTGGGTGCTGACTGTGGCTCAGATCATGAACTCCTTATTTCCAAATTCAGATTTAAATTGAAGAAAGTAAAAAAAAAAAAAAAAAAAAGTGAAGAGAGTAGGGAAAACCACTAGAACATTAGAACATTCTGGTATGATCTAAATCAAATCCCTTATGATTATACAGTGAAAGTGACAAATAGATTCAAGGGATTAGATCTGATATACAGAGTGCATCTCTCAGGTTTCCCAGCATCCAGTCCAATCTCTTCATGCCAAATAGATGAGGAAACATTAGAAACAGTGAGAGACTTTATATTGGGGGGATCCAAAATGACAGCAGATGGTGACTGCAGCGATGAAATGAAAAGACGCTTGCTCCTTGGAAGAAAAGCTATGATCAACCTAGACAACATATTAAAAAGCAGAGACTACTTTGCCAACAAAGGTCCATCTAGTCAAAGCTACAGTTTTTCCAGTAGTCATGTATGGATGTGAGAGTTGGACTATAAAGAAACTGAGCACCAAAGAATTGATGCTTTTGAACTGTGGTGGTGGAGAAGACTCTTGAGAGTCCCTTGGACAGCAAGGAGATCCAACTAATCTATCCTAAAGGAAATCAGTTCTGAATAGCCATTGGAAGGACTGATGATGAAGCTGAAACTCCAGTACTTTGGCCACCTGATGTGAAGAACTGACTCACTAGTAAAGACCCTGATGCTGAGAAAGATTGAAGGTAGGAGGAAAAGGGGATGGGACAACAGAGGATGAGATGGTTGGATGGCATCACTGACTCATTGGACATGAGTTTGAGTAAGCTCTGGGAGTTGGTGATGAACAGGAAAGCCTGATGTGCTGCAGTCCATGGGGTAGCAAAGAGTCGGACACGACTGAGCAACTAAACTGAACGGGGTATATGTCTAGGGGTGGGATTGTTGGGTCATATGCTGGTTTTATTCTTAGTTTTTTAAGGAATCTCCACACCGTCTTCCATAGTGGCTCTATCAATTTCCATTCCCACCAGCAGTGCAAGAGTGTTCCCCTTTCTCCACACCCGTTCTAGCATTTATTGTTTGTAGACTTTTTGATGATGGCCATTCTGACCATTGTGGGGTGATATCTCATTGTGGTTTTGAGAGAGTCAATTCCTAGGCAGGTTGATAAGAATTCCAGGGGTCCCCGAGGGGACAGGGGTATGGGGTTCTCAAGGAGGAGATAGGGGTCTGGAATTCTCAAGGAGGAGGAAAGAACAAACACACTTTTTTTTTTTTTTTTCCCTTCTCTACATTCCTAAGTCTTAGTCACATAAAAAAATCTTTTTGTTTAAGAACAGAACTGATGATTACACAACAAACAACTCAGTTTAAACTCTGTACTAGGGATTATACAACAACAATGTATCCTGCTTGAGAATAGTTTCTCCACCTCAAAAACCTTCTGACTAATCCTGATATATTAGAATGTATTTTATGGGAGTGGGTCTGGTAGGATCTTTTTATTGTTATGTTCTCATCCTGTTATCCTAAAATGTAAATTGTGGGAGTGGGTCTGGTAAAACTTTTACAACCTTGAGACATTCTTTTGATTTAGTGTAATAACTAATTTTAAAAGTGTATAATTCCTTTGCTAAAGACTAGTGAAGGGGGCACTCTCCATCCCCCTTCTGATGTCTATATCAGAAGCATTCTCTGTCGTTTTTTCACTTTATTAAAACTCTGCTACACAAAAGCTCTTGGGAAATCAAGCCTGGTCCCTGGTCCCAAAGCTAAATCTTCTATGGAGATCATGAATCTGACATCGTTTACCGTAAGCTATCATTTTGATTTGAATTGCTCTAATAATAAGTGATGTTGAACATCTTTTCATGTCTGTTAGCCATCTGTAGGTCTTCTTTGGAGAAATGTCTATTTATGTCTTTGTCCCATTTTTGGATTGGGTTGTTTGTTTTTCTGACATTGAGTTGCATGAGTTGTCTGTATATTTCACAAATTAACCCTTTGTCAGTTATTTCACTTGCTATTCTTTTCTCCCATTCTGAGGGTTGTCTTTTCACCTTGCTTATAGTTTCCTTTGCTGTTCAAAACCTTTTAAGTTTAATCAGGTCCCATTGTTTACTTTTGTTTTTATTTCTGTTACTCTAGGAGGTGGGTAATAGAGGATCTTGCTTTGATTTATGTCATCCAGTGTTCTGCCTATGTTTTCCTCTAAGAGTTTTAACCTTTTCTGGTCTTACATTTAGGTCTTTAACCCACTTTGAGTTTAACTTTGTGTATGGTGTTAGTTCAGTTCAGTTCAGCCGCTCAGTCGTGTCCGACTCTTTGCGACCCCATGAACCGCAGCACGCCAGGCCTCCCTGTCCATCACCAACTCCTGGAATACACCTGAACCCATGTCCATAGAGTTGGTGATGCCATCCAACCATCTCACCCTCTGTTGTCCTTACTAGCATGTGAGATGAGTGCAATTCTGCAGTAGTTTGAGCATTTTTTGGCATTGCTTTTCTTTTGGATTGGAATGAAAACTGACATTTTCCAGTCCTGTGGCCACTGCTGAGTTTTCCAAATTTGCTGGCATATTGAGTGTAACACTTTCATAGCATCATCTTCCAGGATTTGGAATAGCTTAACTGGAATTCCATCACCTCCACTAGCTTTGTTCTTAGTGATGCTTCCTAAGGCCCACTTGACTTCACATTCCAGGATGTCTGGCTCTCAGTGAGTGATCACACCATCGTGAATATCTGGGTCGTGAAGATCTTTTTTGTACAGTTCTTCTGTGTATTCTTGCACCTCTCCTTAATATCTTCTGCCTCTGTTAGGTCCCTACAATTTCTGTCCTTTATTGAGCCCATCTTTGTATGAAATGCTCCCTTGGTATCTCTAATTATCTTGAGAGATCTCTAGTCTTTCCCATTCTATTGTTTTCCTCTATTTCTTTGCATTGATCACTGAAGAAGGCTTTCTTATCTCTCCTTGCTATTCTTTAAAACTCTGCATTCAAATGGGTATATCTTTCCTTTTCTCCTTTGCTTTTCACTTTCCTTCTTTTCACAGCTATTTGTAAGGCTTTCTCACACAGTCATTTTGCTTTTTTGCATTGCTTTTTCTTGGGGATGGTCTTGATTCCTGTCTCCTGTACAGTGTCACAAACCTCCATAAAGAGTTTAACAGGCACTCTCTCTGTCAGATCTAGTCCCTTAGATCTATTTCTCACTTCCACTGTATAGTCGTAAGGGATTTCATTTAGGTCATACCTGAATGGTCTAGTGGTTTTCTCCACTTTCTTCAATTTCAGTCTGAATTTGGCAATAAGGAGTTCATGATCTGAGCCACAGTCAGCTCCTGGTCTTGTTTTTCCTGACTGTATAGAGCTTCTCCATCTTTGGCTGCAAAGAATATAATCAACATGATTTCAGTGTTAACCATCTGGTGATGTCCAAGTGTAGAGTCTTCTCTTGTGTTGTTGGAAGAGGGTGTTTGCTATGACCAGTGCATTCTTTCAGCAAAACTCTATTAGCCTTTGTCCTGCTTCATTTTGTACTCCAAGGCCAAATTTGCCTGTTACTCCAGGTGTTTCTTGACTTCCTACTTTTGCATTCCAATCCCCTATAATGAAAAGGACATCTTTTTTGGGTGTTAGTTCTAGAAGGTTTTGTAGGTCTTCATAGAATGTGTGGTGTTAGGAAGTGTTCTAATTTCATTCTTTTACATGTAGCTGTCCATTTATCCCATCACCACTTGTTGAAGAGGCTGTCTTTGCCTCATTGCTTTTTTTGCCTCTATTGTCAAAAAATAAGGTACCCATAGGTGCATGGGTTTATTTCTGGGCCTTCTAACTTGTTCCTTTGGTCTACATGTTGTTACTTGCCAGTACCACACTCTCTTGATGACTGTAGCTTTGTAGTATAATATGAAATTGATTCCTCCAGCTCCATTCTTCTTTCTCAAGACTGCTTTGACTATTCGGGGTCTTTTGTGTTTCCATATGAATTGTGAAATTTTTTGTTTTAGTTCTGTGAAAAATGCCGTTGGTAAGTTGATAGGGATCACATTGAATCTGTAGATTGTGTTTGGTAGTGTAGTCATTTTCACAATATTGATTCTTTCTACCCAAGACCATGGAATACCTCTCCATCTGTTTATGCCATCTTTGATTTCTTTCATTAGTGTTTTGTAATTTTCTGTGTACAGTTCTTTTGTTTCCTTAGGTAATTTTATCCTTAGATATTTAATACTTTTTGTTGCAATGGAATTGATTCCTTAATTTCTCTTTCTGATTTTTCATTGTTAGTATATAGAAATGCAAGAATTTTGTATCCTGCAACTTTGCTAAATTCACTGATTAGCTCTAATCCAACCTCCAAGGAGCAGCTGCTGTGGGGCGCAGGAGGGGTGAGAGGAGCTACTCCACTTTCAAGGTCAGGAGGGGCGGCTGTGAGAAGATACCCCTCATCCAAGGTAAGGAGCAGTGGCTGCGCTTTGCTGGAGCAGCTATGAAGAGATACCCCAGGTATGAGGTAAGAGAAACCCAAGTAAAATGGTAGGTGTTGTGAGAGGGCATCAGACACACTAAAACCATAATCATAGTAAACTAGACAATCAGATCACAGGACTGCAGCCTTGTCTAACTAAATGAAACTAAGCCGTGCTGTGTGGGGCCACCCAAGACAGTCAGGTCATGGTGGAGAGGTCTGATAGAATGTGGTCACTGGAGAAGGGAATGGCAAACCATTTCAGTATTCTTGCTTTAAGAACCCCATGAACAGTATAAAAAAGCAAAATGATAGGATACTGAAAGAGGAACTCCCCAGGTCGGTAGGTGCCAAATACGCTACTGGAGATCAGTGGAGAAATAACTTCAGAAAGAATGAAGGGATGGAGCCAAAGCAAAAACAATACACAGGTGTGGATGTGACTGGTGATAGAAGCAAGGTCTGATGCTGTAAAGAGCAATATTGCATAGGAACCTGGAATGTTAGGTCCATGAATCAAGGCAAATTGGAAGTGGTCAAACAGGAGATGGCAAGAGTGAATGTCGACATTCTAGGAATCAGAGAACTAAAATGGACTGGAAAGGGTGAATTTAACTCAGATGAGCATTATATCTACTACTGTTGGCAGGAATCCCTTAGAAGAAATGGAGTAGCCATCATGGTCAACAAGAGTCTGAAATGCAGTACTTGGATGCAATCTCAAAAACGACAGAATGATCTCTGTTTGTTTCCGAGGCAAACCATTAAATATCACGGTAATCCAAGCCTATGCCCCAACCAGTAACGTTGAAGAAGCTGAAGTTGAACAGTTCTATGAAATTCTACAAGACCTTTGAGAACTAACACCCAAAAAGATGTCCTTTTCATTATAGGGGACTGGAATGCAAAAGTAGGAAGTCAAGAAACACCTGGAGTAACAGAGAAATTTGGCTTTGGAGTACGGAGTGAAGCAGGGCAAAGGCTAATAGAGTTTTGCCGAGAGAATGCACTGGTCATAGCAAACACCCGCTTCCAACAACACAAGAGAAGACTCTACACATGGTCATCACCAGATGGTCAACACTGAAATCATGTTGATTATATTCTTTGCAGCCAAAGATGGAGAAGCTCTATACAGTCAGGAAAAACAAGACCAGGAGCTGACTGTGGCTCAGATCATGAACTCCTTATTGCCAAATTCAGACTGAAATTGAAGAAAGTGGGGGAAACCACTAGACCATTCAGGTATGACTTAAATCAAATCCCTTATGATTATACAGTGGAAGTGAGAAATAGACTTAAGGGACTAGATCTGATAGAGTGCCTGATGAACTATGGATGGAGGTTTCTGACATTGTACAGGAGACAGAGATCAAGACCATCTCCATGGAAGAGAAATGCAAAAAGTCAAAATGGTTGTCTGAGGAGGCCTTACAAATATCTATGAAAAGAAGGAAAGTGAAAAGCAAAGGAGAAAAGGAAAGATATACCCATTTGAATGCAGAGTTTAAAAGAATAGCCAGGAGAGATAAGAAAGCCTCCTCAGTGATCAATGCAAAGAAATAGAGGAAAACAACAGAATGGGAAAGACTAGAGAGTTCTTCAAGAAAATTAGAGATAACAAGGAAAATTTCAGGCAAAGATGGGTTTGATGAAGGACAGAAATTGTATGGACCTAACAGAAGCAGAAGATATTAAGAAGAGGTGGCAAAAATACACAGAACTGTACAAAAGAGATCTTCACAACCCAGATAATCACAATGGTGTGATCACTCACCTAGAGCCAGACATTCTGGAATGTGAAGTCAAGTGGGCTTAGAAAGCATCACTACGAACAAAGCTAGTCGAGGTGATGGAACTTCAGTTGAGCTATTTCAAGTCCTGAAAGATGATGCTGTGAAAGTGCTGCAATCAATATGCCAGCAATTTGGAAAACTCAGCAGTGGCCACAGGACTGGAAAAAGTCAGTTTTCATTCCAGTCCCTCAGAAAGGCAATCCGAAAGAATGTTCAAACTACCGCACAATTGCACTCACCTCACACACTAGTAAAGTAATGCTCAAAAATCTCCAAGCTAGGCTTCAGCAATACATGAACTGTGAACTTCCAGATGTTCAAACTGGTTTTAGAAAAGGCAGAGGAAGCAGAGATCAAATTGCCAACATTCGTTGGATCATCGAAAAAGCAAGAGAGTTCCAGAAAAACATCTATTTCTGCTTTATTGACTAAGCCAAAGCCTTCGACTGTGTGGATCACAATAAACTGTGGAAAATTCTGAAGGAGATGGGAATACCAGACCACCTGACCTGCCTCTTGAGAAACCTGTATGCAAGTCAGGAAGCACCATTTAGAACTGGGCATGGAAAAACAGACTGGTTCCAAATAGGAAAAGGAATACGTCAAGACTGTATATTGTCACCCTGCATATTTAACTTACATGCAGAGTATATCTTGAGAAACGCTGGCCTGAAAGAAGCACAAGCTGGAATCAAGATTGCCCAGAGAAATATCAATAACCTCAGATATGCAGGTGACACCACCCTTATGCCAGAAAGTGAAGAGGAACTAAAAAGCCTCTTGATGAAAGTGAAAGAGGAGAGTGAAAATGTTGGCTTAAAGCTTAACATTCAGAAAACTAAGACCATGGCATCTGGTCCCATCACCTCATGGGAAATAGATGGGGAGACAGTGGAAACAGTGTCAGAGTTTATTTTTTGGGCTCCCAAATCACTGCAGATGGTGACTGCAGACATGAAATTGAAAGACGCTTACTCCTTGGAAGGAAAGTTATGACCAACATAGATAGCATATTTAACCTGCAGCTTGCACAGCTGGTGGGAAGGTTTTGGGTCTTCTTCCTTAGCCACACTGCCCCTGGGTTTCCATTGTGGTTTTATTTCCACCTCTGCATGTGGGTCGTCCACTGGGGTTTACTCTTGAGCCTTCCTGGAGGCCTTGGGTTTGCCCCTTTGAGGGCCAGGTGTAGAAGCGATGTAGCTGCTTGGGTCACAGGGGTTCTGGCAGCACCAGGTACTCAGGGGAGTTGGCAGCTAGGGCAGCAGGAAATATAGTGCTTTAGAAGGTTATGGCAATCAGTATTGGCCAATATGCTCCAGTATTCTTGCCTGGAGAACACCCCTCCCTGACAGAGAAGCCTGGCAGGCCATAGTCTACAGGGTCTCAAAGAGTCAGACACTACCGAAGCGACCCTGCAAGCTTGGACGCAAGACATTTTTGCTTGTGGCAGCTCTGCCCCAGTGAGAGTTGAGCATGACGGTGGCACAGCTGCTTGGCTTGTGGGGACCTTAGTGGCTCCAAGTGTGCAGGGGCACAGACTGCCTCTGCCGCAGGAGTTATGGCCCTATCAGAGTCTTTTTTGAGCCTCTTATAGCTGGCAATTGGAAGGCTTCTTTGGCCAGTGTTTCTCTGTAGCTTCTCCTATTCAAGCAATTAAAGGGCTCCCTTGCCTGGGGTCTTCTTTGTTGTTCAGCATGTCAGGCACATAGAGGGCCCCCTGGCTGAGGTCCTACTCTGTAGATCAGGGCATCAGGCACTTAAAGGGGCACCCTGGGTGGGATCCTGCTCTGTAGACCAATGTGTCAGGGTTTGATAGGCCAGCCTCCCTATTGTTCAGCTGTCCATGCTGGTGTGTGGGGAGAGAGAGGCTATGGTGATGAGTCCACCCCCTACGCATGACTCAGCAGTATCACCTTGCTTCCACGGTTGCCTGGCTTTCCTCCACAGGCATTTCCCACCACAATCTTCTTCTTCACATCCCCTCAATCCATCTCTCCACAGTCAACAGCAGCCCTTGCCCTGGGATTGCTCCACTATCCCTAAACTCCAGCTCCCAGCCACTCTGCCTTCCAGGAGACCTGCATCCCTGTCCAAGGTATGTATGACTGTGGCAAGGACTATCTGATTCTCCTTTCATTTAGGCTGCCACAGGTCAGCTGTTTCACTCTCAGCCTTAAATATTTCTCCTCTGACTCAGATAATTGCCCTGATATGGGGATGAGACCCCTGTTTTGGTTCCCCCACCTGCCGAGGGCAGGTCCAGTCCTTCTAACACTCCTGTTTCCCACCCCCACCCCCCCCAGTTCCTTTGTCCTACTGAGTTTTGCGTGCTTCTATGTATTCTTTTCCACTGGTCATGTACTCCTGCCCTGCTTTCAGCTGGTGTTCTGCATGCACTTCTGCGTCTAAAGGTGTGTTCCTGATGTATCCGTGGAGAGAGATGTACTCCACATCCACCTACTCTCCCGCCATCTTGTTCTCCCTTAGATCTGATTTTTACTAAATGTAAGCAACTATTTTTGTACTGTTCATTCTCCAAAGTTCCATGTTTATTTTTTTGAATTTAAGACATTCTTTATTGCTAAATTTTCTGTTTACTACCACGTATATTAATTCTTATAGAGGAAGGAGAAGATTTATTCTCACTGTCTTCTCAAAAGCCATGATGATAAACAAGATTTAGGAAAACAAAAAGTGGTTGGGGTAATATAAATAAGAATATGATAGTCATCTGTCTAGATTATATGTCAGGCTGTTTAGAATCCGCTATACTTTTTTTCCACAACAATTTCCCATGCTTTTTTCCCAAAGATAATTAAGTATAATACTATCAAGACTATGTCTTCATCAAGATTCCCTTAAAAATTTCTCCTTTGCAACTAAAATTTTATAAATCAATTTTGCCATAGCATTCTTTAATTCTTTAGCTCTTATAATTACCCAAGTCTGAGGTGATAAAACTAAAGTGGAAAAAGAATGGGGCATACTTGCTTAGAAAGAATGCTACTGCTTCTTTGTATTAAATTGCTTCAATAAAAAATGAATTGGCACTTTATAGTCATTTAATTAGGAAAAGAGTATTTTTATCTCATATCACAACTTACAACACAGTGACTTTAATGGTTCTGCTCACTTAATTATGTCAACAATTAAGAGACTGTTAAACTCTAAGCTATAACTTGTCTTGTTGAATTTGATTCATTTTACTGGCCTACTTATATCTATCTCAATTGATTCCTTTAAGTATTTGGATATAAACAATGTTATAGTAAAGTGATACAGATGCTCTTATTTTGATTGGATAGGCTGTGATTTACTTTAAAAATAAGAGTTAAACTGTGATATGTAACTTAAATATACTATTTAACTCTATTTATGTCATACTATTTTTTGATGATTTAGAATTATTACATGTGAATTCTGTGTGTGGCATTTATGAACACAATGCCCTGAGGTATTTTCTTAATCTCTTTAAACCACAATGTCATTGTTATCTAAGAGAAGATTCATTACACAATAGGAACTACTGCTTAAAATTTTGTTACAGATTAATGAGATTAAACCGTGTTCATGAGATAAAACCCATAAAATGCTTATCATTGACTAATTACTCAGTGAAAGTTAATTCTAATTATATTATATTTTCTTTCTTCCCATTATATGTTAGTCCTCTTGCATAAAGACTGTCTTTCTATCAGTCACTAGATAATGTATTTTCTCAAAGTTTGGCTTGCAGTGCTTCTCACTGTATATCCTTCCCCTTGGAAATTTTATCTACATACACCTACAATCAATCTTTCTATATTTATGATGGACTTGAATATGAATTTCAATATATATCATTCCCATAACTCTACTTGAGTATTTCCAAATAAGTAGGTAATATTATTATATGGGCATTTTAAAACAGCTCAACATTGGTTTGGAAAAAAAAATAATATTCATCTATAATCTTGATTTATACTAGCAATTTTTTGTTAATCTTTTCCCCAAACCTCTTATTTATTTTTAAAAATTATTTATTTATTTATTTAGTTCTGGCTGTGCTGGATCTCTGATATCTCCACATGTACTCAACCTTTAGACCCCGCTTCATCATTCCCAATATTAGAGCCAAAGAGATCTTAGTAAAATGTATGTATAATTGTAACAACCCTCTGCAAAGTAGCCTTCTATCTGTTTTCACTGGGAAAGAATTGATGGAGTATGAATTTGAGAATACAGGCATAAGCCTGATTTGTCTATTAAAAATACTTGACTTTTAGAAAAGCTACATTTGCCAACATTCTTGACTACTTACTAAAAACCAGGCACTGAATGAAGCATACAATAGGTGTTATCTCATTCAATACTCGCAAAAATTCCTTGAGATTACTAATAACCTTAATTATTGCCATTTTAACAGTAAAAAAACTAAGATATTAATATTAAACAAAATGGTCAAACTATTATGTATAGAAAAACTTAAAAATTGTTAGAACTAATAAACAAATTCAGTAAAGTTGCCAGATACAAAATCAGCATACGTGATTTTGATTTCTATACATTGACAACAAACTGCCTGTAAAGGAAATTAAGGAAACAGTCTCACTTACAATATCACCAAAAATATAAAATACTTATGAATAAAGTGAACCGAGGTGTTGAAAGAGTTATGTACTGCAAATTACAAAACATTGATGAAAGAAATCAAACAAGAACAAATCCCATCATGTTTGAAAACATGGATGAACCTGTAGGACATTAAGGTAAGTGAAGTAAGGCAGTCACTGAAAGACTGCATGATTCCACCGATATGATACATCTAAAATATTGAAACTGATAGATTCAAAGTGTAGGGTGGTGGTTATAAGGGCTGGGGTAGGGGGCAAGAAATGGAGAGTTACTAATCAATGGACATGGAGTTTCAGTTCAACAAGATGAATTCTAGAGAGCTGTGAGGTGTGCCTATAGTCAACAATAATTTTGTAACCGTAAAATTTGTTAAGAGGGTAGATACAATGTTAAGTTTTCTTATCAGAATGAAATAAATTTTAAAAATTGGTCAAATCTTCATTAATGAGTAATGTAGCATTAATGCCTAGCTGTTGTGTTTGTTTTTAACCCTGCTATTTTTGAAGAAGAATGCTTACAGTAGGGAAATTGTTGCATGCAAATGTGAGGGGATTGACTTTATTTCATAAATATTATTTTATCAAATAAGTAAGAGTTCTAAATAGAGAAAATGTAGAAAATAACTGCCATACTTTAGCCAAGAAAAAAAAATAAAATTCTTACTGTCTGTTTAGTGAAATAAGAAACATTTCAGAAATTAAAGCTAGTGTGGTGAGACAAGCTATGGCTAGATGACCCATCAGTGTCTAGGAACTGATTTAGGGTCTGGAGTTATTAGTCAAACAGGAATAGATGATAACTCTTCATTGTCTTTAATTGCTGGGAGGTGGAACTAAGCATAAAAGTGGAAATGTTTATCTCTAAATGAGCACAAGATTTTTAAAAAGAGAAAAAATCATGCTATCTAACCACAGTCATACACACACATACAAACATACTCTCTTGACAGAAAACCACATCTTTTGTTAAACTGCATTTCTAACTGATGTCAAACGTAAATAATCCTTAAGAATTTATTTGTCATAACTTTTATTTATACTTCAGTGGAAAATTAAAACAAAACAAAAAAATTTTCATAACCAAGTGTCTGAAGGGCCTCCTTGTAGGAGCTTTAGCTGAAAGTGTATTTATATGCATTAAAAATTACAAACCACATGAGGAAATGAACTGACATGGGAGAGGTGTTCTACATACTAAAACTATAGGTCAGCCTTAAATAAATGATTATTACTGGTGTCATTGGAATTCAGTATCTGTGACCAACAGGTAATTAGAAAGTAAAGCATGGTGGAATGTTAATAAGGTGAAGGAACAGTCAGTAATAATTTCCATTTTCTGATCTGACTAATGAAGTGGATAGTGATACCATCTACTAAGCTAAAAATGCAAAAGAAGATGTTAGGTAAAAACTGCATGTAAAGTTTGGCACATTAGATTTGGAGACACCAGTGTCGAATTGATTGTCTTAGTCATCCTGAGCTGCTATAACAAAATACCATTGACTGAGTGACTTAAACTATTTTCTCACAGGTTGGGAAGTTAGGAAATTGAAGACTAAAGTGACAGCTGATTTGATTCCTATGAAGGCTGTCTTTCTAGCTTGCTGATGATTGCCTTCTTGCTGTATCCTCACATTGTTTTTCTTTGGTGTGTGCATGGTTGGGGGAGAGAGAGAAGCAGAAGGAGAGAGAAAGGGAGCCCTCTGATGTTTCTCCTTTGTGAGCACTAATCCCTTTATGAGAATATCATTGTAATGGCTTCATCTAATCCTAATTGGAGAAGGAAATGGCAACCCACTCCAGTGTTCTTTGACTGGGAAATCCAAGGGATAGAGGAGCCTGGTGGGCTACAGTCCATGGGGTCACAAAAGGACACGACTGAGAGACTAAAATCAGCAAAACAAATAGTACACTATCAAATATCTATCCTAAAATTTATTAAGCCAATCAACTCTAAGGTTACAAAAAATTATAATTATTTTTACACATTTATGTGTCTAAACTATGCTATTATGTTCATATTTTCACATATATGTTAATCTATTATCTTCTGAAAAAGGTTAATAGAGGATACAAAAAAAGATGGCATGCCTTGGTGGATCTGTTTAGCTCTGGTAACAGAGCAACCAAATGAAAATATCTAGTGTACACTTGGATAATGGAATCTGGAGCCTATGAAAAGAATCTCTGAAGTTTATTTTACTGGCCCATTTTATGGGTGAAAACATAAAGAACTGGTGACTTAAGGCAATTGTCCATGTTAAGGAGTTGGAGAATGTCAGAGGCAGTATTTAAATATCTAACTTATCTGATTTCAAAGTCTACATAATCAAACACTACCTATTGATAAAACCAAATAGAAGTTTTCAATAATCATTTTTCAATAAAAAATAACTTGGTTTTACCTACATATCCCTCAAATCATATTTTCATTCCTTTTTGTAATGTAAAGAAATGTGGAATCTGAGGCACAAAATATCATAAAACGCATTTATCTTATTAATCTACAATATTTCATTGCCTGAGACTTGCAAATTTATTCTAAAATAAACTCTTTTTACTTTCTGACATCATGTGTTTACAGTGTTTACCCCATTCATCTCTTCTTTAATTTCCCTATTAAATTTCATTTTGTTAAAAATCAAATGCATACAAATGCTTTGAATATGTGTAGGATCATCAAATAATACCAAAAACACAACCTCAGCAGAATAAGTTTGATTTGATTTAGTGTATAATAAACACTCACCAAATATTCAAAAGTCCTAGGAGCTAAAAATAACCATTTTCAAATAGTTGAATTTATTTCTGACATTTGGAACTTTAAAACTCTGAGAAAGAAGTCATATATTCACAGAACAGCAATTACAATCATAATAATGTTTCATATTTAATAAAATATTTAAATTAAGTAATTTTGAGAGCCATAGATTTATCATTTCAGTTTGTAGGTATTTAGTCCTCTTTTTTTTACATTTTGTTGAATATTGTATTCTATCTTCTTGATGTGGACTTATGTTGAAGTCACCTTTGTATTTTATTATTTTAATAACAGGTGAAGAAACATGATCATCTAATTTAGGAAAGAATTTCCCAGATAGAATTAAATAGTGTCATAATAGCTTCATGTTCAGCTTCTCTAATCATATATATTCTTAAAATTAGGATCCATATCACTTAACTTTGATTCAAGGGAAAAAAAAAGGGGGGGGAGGAAAGGAATGTGTTCTTCCTGTCATAGTAAATATCTCAAGTAGAATAAATGAATTGCAAATTAATTACAAAATAATAATACACCATCAAATGATAATCTAAGGGTTGTGAGGCTTTTAAAAAATTAAAGCAAAGTAAGAAAGGCATATGGACTTCCCAGGTACGCTACTGGTAAAGAACCCACCTACCAATGGAGGAAGGGTTTCCCAGGTGGCCCAGTAGGTAGAAACCTGCCTGCAATTCAGAAGCATGCGAGATATGGGTTTGATTCCTGGGTTGGGAAGATCCTGTGGAGGAAGGCATGGGCAACCTACTCCAGTATTCTTGCCTGGAGAATCCCATGGACAGAGGAGCAGGCTACAGTCCATAGAGTTGCAAAGAGTCAGACAGGACTGAAGCAACTTAGCACACATCCAGACATGCAAGAAAGGCATATTTAAATATTTAATATGTCAAATTTAGCATGGAGCTTTACTTAAAATATTTCATTTGAAGCATTTGTTTTCATTTCTTCTTTCCATATGCACTTTGGATATATACAGTACTACATGAACATTGATTTAAGCAGATAATTTTGAGCAGCTGAGTCATAAATAGATATTTGGGAAGAAAAATGAGCAACAGAGAGTTTGTGTGTCAGGTTATTTAAATCAACTTGAACTTTTTTCCCTTTGAAAGCTCTCCCAATTTATTGTTCAGAGCTAAGCTATAAGGTAAATTGACATAATTATTATTCAGAAAAGTATATCACTATCGATGTCTACCAACTAAATAGTGCATCTCCTACCAAGAACTTACTGCAATACAAGGTAAACATAAGATATTGATGAAACTACTAAATTTGAAAAACTATTGTTCCTAGACAAGGCAAAATCAAAGGAAAATTACAGATATGATAATGTTTATGTGTTATTCTGAAAAATTACATTTAAGAGGATAATTGGAGAATACACTTTTTCTTTTTTTTTTTTTTTGGCTGAACCAATGCTAATTCTTCAGAGGCAGAGGCACAGATAAAAGAAGATAGAAGCCAAACAATAATTTGACTCATTAAGTGATTCTTGTTCTCCCTACACTAAGCTTCAATAGGAAAAAAAATAAAAAGAAATAAAAAGCAAAAATAGGATGATAAGTGAAAATTTACTTTGTAAAATAATGTATTAAAATATATTTTGTCACATTTGCAGTAGTTTACTGATGCATTTCTATTTGCATATGCTTTATAGAGATTCACTCAGAGTGTTTCATGTTGGAGATTTACTTTATATATGAAGTTGTTTCATTATTTACAGAAATGGAATCCAGGCAAATGATTTTCTGTAGGACACACTTTGTAGGAGATACCATTTACCAAAACACTTGACAGGTTTGCCTGTTTACTATCACTAACACACATGTTCATTCTCTAAAAATTAGATTAAAATTACTAAATGTTCATAAACACAGACTATTTTATAAAATGTCATTTTCCATTTTGTCTTGTTCACTGTTTTAATTTGTAGGTTGGAAGGTAGTGTCAACTTAAAGTATGTGTTAAATAAGTGGACATATAAGGCATGTGACCTCCATTTGCTGTGCAAACCTAGGTTCTGTTAAATAGGACGAAACAAAATTAGTCCTTCAGTTACCATTCTCAAAGTAGTTTTATCTGTGCTTTTATTCACATTAAGCCTATGTAACAAGACACACACACACACACAATCTGCACAATGATAAATTTTAAACTCTTTTAATACAGTACAAAAGCAACTAAATAGAAGACATATCACATGATGTATCTAAAGATATGAAATCATTAGGTTCATAAAAATATAAAAGAAAGAAGAAAATGATTCATATAAGTGACAAGAGCAGGCATTTTGATGAGATCATTGTTATTGCAGGATCAAATAAAAATATACCTAAAACTAAAATAACATTATTTTTAGATTTTAGAGGGGAAAAACTAGATGACAAAAATATACTCTTTCCAAAAGAAGGGAAATTAAAACTAAATACTGAAGCTGTCTGGACAAGAGGAGTCTTTTACAAGAAAACAACTAATATCTACATGCATTTTAGTAGAGAAATTTTGGATGAACTAAAGGTAGATTAAAGAATACCCATTAAGGGAGCAAAAGAAGTGTGCATGATGTAATCAGGTTGATTATATTCTTTACAGTTGAGATGGAGAAGCTCTATACACTCAGCAAAATCAAGACCAGGAGCTGACTGTGGCTCAGCTCATGAACCCCTTATTGCAAAATTCAGACTTAAATTGAAGAAAGTAGGTAAAACCACTAGGCCATTCAGATATGAGCTAAATCAAATCCCTTACAATTATACAGTGGAAATGATAAATAGATTCAAGAAATTAGATATGATAGACAGAGTGCCTGAAAAGCTATGGACAGAGGTTCATAACATTGTACAGGAGGCGGTGATCAAAACCATTTCCAAGAAAAAGAAATGCAAAAAGGCAACATGGTTGAGGAGACCTTACAAATAGCTGAGAAAGGAAGAGAAGCGAAAGGCAAAAGAGAAAAGATATACACATCTGAATGCAGAGCTCCAAAGAAAAGCAAGGAGAGAAAAGAAAGCCTTCCTGAGAAATCAATGCAAAGAAATAGAGGAAAATAATAAAATGTGAAAGACTAGAGATCTCTGCAAGAAAATCAGAGATAACAAGGGAACATTTCATGCAAAGATGGGCTCAATAAAGGACAGAAATGGTATGGACCTAACAGAAGCAGAAGATATTAAGAAGAGGTGGCAAGAATACACAGAAGAACTGTACAAAAAAGATCCTCATGACCCAGATAATCATGATGATGTGATCACTCACCTAGAGCCAGACATCATGGAATGTGAAGTCAAGTGGGCCTTAGGAAGCATCACTATGAACAAAGCTAGTGGAGGTGATGGAATTCCAGCTGAGCTATTTCAAATCCTGAAAGATGATGCTGTGAAAGTGTTGCACTCAATATGCTAGCAAATTTGGAAAACTCAGCAGTGGCCACAGGACTGGAAAAGATCAGTTTTCACTCCAATCCCAAAAAAGGCAATGCCAAAAAGAACTAGTACAATTTCACTCATCTCACATGCTAGCAAAGTAATGCTCAAAATTCTCCAAGCTAGGCTTCAACAGTACATGAACCAAGATCATCCATATGTTCAAGATAGATTTAAAAAAGGAAGAGGAGCCAGAGAACAAATTGCCAACATCTGTTGGATTATAGGAAAAGCAAGATAATTCCAGAAAAAAATCTACTTCTGCTTCAATGACTACGCTAAAGCCTTTGACTGTGTGGATCACAACACACTGGAAAATTCTTAAAGTGATAGGAATACCAGACCACCTTACCTGCCTCCTGAGAAATCTGCATGCAGGTCAAGAAGCAACAGTCAGAACTGGACATGGAACAATGAACTGGTTCAAAATTGGGAAAGGAATACTTCAGGCTGTATATTGTTACCCTGCTTATTTAACTTATATGCAGAGTATATCATGCAAAATATGGGATGGATGAAGCACCAGCTGGAATCAAGATTGCTGGGAGAAATATCAATAACCTCAGATATACATATGATACCACCCTTATGGGCAGAAGCGAAGAGGAACTAAAGAGCCTCTTGATGAAAGAGAAGAGTGAAAAAGTTGGCTTAAAACTAAAACTAAGATCATGACATCAGGTCTCATCACTTCATGGTATCACTATCATGGTATTAGGTATCACTCTACCTAAATATTCTTCGCTAACCCATCATAAGATATATCAATTTTACCTCCAAAATAGCATTCATAGTTACTACTACACAGTTACTACTGAGAAATCTTTAGACATATTGACAATACTGTAAAGTAATTAACCTCCAACTAAAATAAATAAATTAAAAAAATAAAAATGTTAAATAACTTGCCAAAGAAGAATTTACAATGAAAATTAGAGAGTATTTTTAATGGGATGAAAAATAAAACTCTACAGGACATCAAAATATGAGGGATACAGCTACAGATGTTCTAAGAGGAAAATGCATATCTTTAAAAATTAGTATTAGAGAAAATGGACTTCTAATCAATAACTTAATTTTCTAAATTATCATACTAGAAAAAAGTACATATACATACATTACAGTGTTATGTGATATGGGAAAAAATTTATGGGACCTTAGATTTGACAATATATAATTTACTGATGTTGTAAAAGTGGTTTCAGTATCCCTGAAATAAATAATGAATAAAAGATAAGGTATATAACTCAGTTTTTTTTTTTTTTTGTCTTATTGTTGTTTTACTTTTGATTTACCTTTGGAATTGCATACACTTCCCATACATAACAAAGTCATATCATTGAGAATTTAAAATGCATAGATATCACACATCTGAAATTTCTTTAGTGTTATTATTATGTCTTAACAACTGCTAGCTTTGAATCAATTTCTGTGTGATAGGCAATTTAAAATCATGGGAATATACTGATGGACCAAACACATCATAGAACCCTATAGGATGCCATGTTGAAAAGCCTTTCAAATCATGTAATTGAAAAATCTTAAATACATAAGAAAAAATAGTGTTACAGAAAATAACAGCAGTTTCATGTTGATGTGCCACCTATCCACCATATAAAACTACACACAAACTTTAAATCATGGTAGATTTGTGGATTATTTTATACTATTTTGTATATTTTCTGCTCTTTTTCCCCAATTTGTTTGTAAATGTGTTTTTACAATCAGGAAAGGACTGTGTATGCATATACACATACTTGTTTATATATGAAAAATATATACATATATATGTTTCCTGGCATATTGTACAGTGTCTCAAGAGTTCAAAGTAATATTCTCACTAGTGCAGAAGTTCATAGCAATAAAATATAAATATATGTAATTAGAAATTGGTTTTCTGAAACACTCAAGCTTAATCATAGTTCACAGCTGAACCATAGCACATGAATTTATGCATACAATGTCACTTTCTGATTGTGCTATGACATATTTTATTCCCATGCATAAAACTAATAAATATAACAAAATAAGCTTCTGCACTGTTGGTTTTGAAAGCTTGGCTTTTAAGGCTTTTATATTTCCTGTGTGTGTGTGTGTGTGTGTGTGTGTGTTAGTCCCTCAGTTGTGTCCAACTCTTTGCAACCCATGGGCTATAGCTCACCAGGCTGCTCTGTCCATGGAATTCTCCAGGCAAGAATACTGGAGAGTCTCGTGTTTCCCTTCTCTGGGGGATCTTCTCGACTCAGGAATCAAACCCGAGTCTCCTACTTTGCAGGCAGATTCTTTACTGTCTGAGCCACAAAGGAAGTCCTTTATATTTCCTAGAAATATTCAATTATCCCCCCACAAACACACTATTTCTGTATTTCTAAAACTACATTATTATTAATATATTTAATGTAAATTGATAAATAATATGATTATTTACATAGAATGATTAAAGAAAGATCTATATACCTTTTTAAAATCATATTTTCAAGGAAAGTGTAACAATACATTATTATATTTACTTATTTTCTACAATCTTCATATTGTGACAAAATGCTTTCAACGTTTTTTTTAGAATCAAAATGAATGAATCTCAATTAGAAATGAAACCAAAATTCAGAGAGTAATATGAATAATGGAGTATTATTTTAAATGGTCATGTATTCCATTCAATACTAAAACAACATCATGTCAAACCTCATATTGCTTAATTCAATTACATATAAACAAATTTGTAAAGAACTGAGTACTTACATCAAGAACACATATTTTGATTATTTTGTGCTTGAATTGAGTCTCCCTGTAATATCTGACAGTAGAAACAAAGAGATGGTAATTGAGCAAAGATAATGGGAAAGAGAAAATGTTTTAAGTTAAGTGGCAAAATATGCAGATAACTGCTTTCCACTTCTTTCCTGAAGTTGTAAATGAAGCTATTTGCTGACAGGGACAGGCTAAGCAGTGAGGTCAGAAACTTTAAGAGAGAAAGACTGTAAAATTCCCTTGGGCAGAAATCGCTAACAAATAAAATGCAGAAAAGAAGAGAAAGTTCATTTTAGAGCATGGCAATGTAAATGCATTTGCTTCCAAGATAAACTGGGAAAGTTTTTGTAAGTGGGTAACAGTAAGACTCAGGGATGGAGTCAACAGTGATAACTTTCACAGTAGGGAAACAAAACACAAACTGAAACAAAAACTAAATAGAATTTAAAACCTGTTTACAACTTGCACCAACAGCAAGAAATTGTTTTTGGCAACATGGGGAACCAGGGGCAAGGGTGGGATGAGTAAGTTTAATGTTGAGGGGGGATTTCTATCTATCCATTTACTTTATTCTTTTTTTTACATTTATTAGTCCTTTATGTGCAATCTAAACACTTGCTGTGTTGAAGAGAATGTTTTTGAAAACTTATAATTGTTTAAAAGAGACAATTGATATCTTAAGAATGATTACTCTCCCTCTGAGCCCTATTGCGTCCTTTATTTGCATCCATTTACCACGTATATTACAAGAATCATTGATACATATTCACTGACTTTACTTTCTACTTCTAAATGATATTCTCCTTACAGATAATAACCACATCCTCTACACAATAATAATCATAAAATAGTGATGATATTAATGAAATATCATTGTGGAATAGCAGTTTCCACTTACTGAACACCTGCCATACCAATTTGCTTTTACTTGTCCTCTAAACTCACACAGCACCATCTCTTATTTAGGTTTAGAAAAGTGCTCCTTTAAAGTCTAGGGAGAACTTGTAAATTAAAAAGACAAGGAAAAGAGGGAAAATACACTTATTGTTTCTGTATTTGAAAGTCATACTTTTTATAAAATAGCATCAAATTCATGTTTCATTGATTTCAGCTATACTTCTCTTAACTTCTGTGTAAAACAGGGTTACCTTATAATTGGACTAGTTTAGCACTATGCTTTATCCCCAGGGAAGGCTGAAACTCTGAAGCTGATCCTTGGCCAAGAACAGGATAAAGTATGCAGCTTAAAGTTCAGAACTCATTTGGAGAGAGCCAAGGCTATCTTGTCTACATTGCTTAGGAATGTATTGCTTTATAATTTATACCTGGTTTATCTGGTCATACAAACTGGCTTGGTTATAAAAGGGGTAAAAGATACCACTGTAAATTTTTGCCTGGGCCCCCTTGAAAGCACAATTTCTTGCTTGTATCTTTTGTATTCATAAGAACGAAACATCTTTTATGCCTGAGAAAGAAGCCTGAGCGCTTTCATCTGGAATTCTCAGACCCTCATTGATTACCTGATCATACTTTCTGCTACTGTACAGAAAGTCTTATGTCAGTACACATAGGAGGCTTTGAGTGTTTTTGATTATCTAATTCTGTGTGAATGGTACAGCTCCCAAAGTCTACTTTTTCTGGATATTGATGTATATTCGGGATAGTAACATATGTTACTAAAACTGGGCAACAATTCTGGTTCTTGAACAATTCTCTGAGTTTTTAAAAATATTTATTTATTTATTTGACTTTATCCAGCCTCAGTTGCAGCAGGCAGGATTTTCTGTTCAGGTACGCAGACTCCAGAGCATGCGGAACTTTGTGATTGCAATGTGCTGGCTCAGTTGCCCCTTGGCATATGGGATCTTAGTTCCCGGATCGGGGATCAAATCCATGTTCCCTACATTGGAAGGTGGATTCTGAACCACTGGACCACCAGGAAAGTCCTCTGATTGAAATTTTTCATGGCATAATATACAACCCAGATCCATCTTGGTTTCTACTTATGGAACAACAAATTCAAGCTAAAAAGTCTGATGTAAGTAGGCTAGTCTTCATGAAATGTCCTTGAGCACATGTCAGGCATAGATTTAGCCAATGTACTGTATGTGCTAAATCACTTTAGTTGTGTTTGACTCTTTGTGACTTTATGGACTGTAGCCCACCAGGCTCTTTTGTTCATGGATTCCCCAGGCAAGAATATTGGAGTGGGTTGCCATGCCCTCCTCCAGGGGATCTTCCCAGCCCAGGGATTAAACCTGCATCTCTTACATCTCTTGCATTGGCAGGCAAGTTCTTTATCGCCAGTGCCACCTGGGAAGCCCCTGATTGATCCAATACTAAAAATTAAATTTGTTTGAACAAAAATTTTCAGTGTTACCAATAAAGTATTAGCACCGAAATGCCACTATTTTGATATAGACTGGCAACCACTCCATTTTTATAAATGAGTTAATTTTGTTTTAGAACTATTTGACATCTTTTAACTTCTTAATTTTTTGACAAAGTGAATAATTATTACATTTAAAAAATATTTGTTATGTAATTGTAGTTATGTAAATAAACTTAAACTATCATGAACTATTTTATTTATAATTTATAATTTTATATACATTTATAATTTATAATTTTCTTCTAAATACATTTATATAAATTTCTTATAGAAATTTATAAATTTCTTTAAATACTACATGCCATAATAAACATTGCTTTAGTATGTAAACAATATTTCATACATGTTTCCTAAAATGCTGTTTTCTGAAAGTTGTTTTCATTAACATTACCATTTTTTTAAGCCAAAAGTTTAGCTTTCAACATGAATTAATCATACCATGAATACTTGGCCTCTACGATACTAGACTGGTTTAAGGAAATTTTGGGCCACTATGCTGGTCACAGGTTGAAGCCAATTTAAATATGAATTACTTTTTTGAACATATAAAACTGTACTAGGTCAGAAAGTAATTTTTACCTTATCAATCATACCTGTCTCTCTTGTTCAATATTTTTTCAGTTTTACACTGTAATGATAAAACTGACTGCAAATAAGGAACACTGTCTTTACATATCATGTTTAGATGCAACACCATTGAAAATGTTATTCTTGTCTCTCATAAAGATGACTGGCAAATATAAATATCTCAAATTAATTGTGATACAAAGAGAAATTGAATTCCACTACTTATTTCAAACTTTCATTAGATTTCTTAAAGGCAATGGTTAGAACACATTTAAATCAGCTTACACCTGCACTCTGGAGTGTGAAGTCAAATGCGTCTTTGGAAGCAGTTCTGCATAGCTAGTGGAGGTGGCAGAATTTCAGCTGATATATTTCAAATCCTAAAAGATGATGCTGTTAAAGTGCTGCACTAAATATGCCTACAAATTTGGTGGTGTGCTACACTCCCTGGGGTCTCAAGGACTAGGACACAACTGAGTGGCTGAACAATGCAACAACACATGCATTTAGATAGTATATTTACATAGAAGAAACACATAGCTTGAAAAGTAAAATTTTACACCAAACATGTCTTGCTCATCCCAAAGGTGTAAGTAATGGCATCTATGGTAGATTCTGGTATGTGCTTGTTTTCTATATTTGAGATTTGTTTTGCCTTACTTTATATTTTTAAGTTAAATTATGTTCATTATTTTTATTACTATTGTTGTTAGTGTTTTTAGGAGAAGATTGGGTAAGAGTATTTGGACTGGTGCTATTTGCTTGTGTGTGGTAAGAAGGAAAAGTTAAGCTTGCAGGGCCTAAAACCTCATGGATGATGGAAGAGAAAGAAAGAGTAGCACTGATGTGCTGGCTTTACAGGCCACAAATCTGGAAGAATTGCTGCAGATGAGGAAAGAAGTGACACATGAGGAACTGCCTGATATTTACCAGCAATCATGAGCATGTGTTTTTTTTAGTATTACCTAGATTTATATGGAGTTATAGATTTATAAGGAGTTTCCTCTTTTGTTTTGTATTGTGCTTGGCTGGCCAACTGGTCTCCATTTCTTTGCCTAGAAGTATTGATCTATATACATGAACTATGAAGCGAGACACTCCATAAAGTATGCAGCACTTTGGTAAAAATTTTTCTGTATAGCTGTCTGCTGATAGAAGTGTCTTTTCACTGAAAAGGCATAAAAACTCAAATATGCTTCTTGTCCATAATCATTTTTCTTGAAGTAGATATTGGCAGAGGACAGAAAAATGCATTATCTTGTTCTCACCTAACCTTGTGCAACCTCTGACTACAGCATCCTGGACTCAATTATGATTATTTTTAAATGTCTAAATAGATAAATATATTTACAATTTCTCAGTATTTTATTTTATGGTAAATGTTGATAATATTACCAACAGAAAGAAACAACCATTGGTATTCCGAATAATTTTTAAAACGATAAAGCTATTATGAGACCAGATAGTTTGAGAATCACTGTCATAGTATCCCTTTGTAAACTGAAGCAAGATGCCTCCCTCACTATAAGCATCTCAATGAATATGAATTTGAACAAACTCCAGGTGATAGAGAAGGGCAGGGAAGCATGGCATGCTGCAGTTTACGGGGTCTCAAAGAGTCGCACAAGACTTAGTGACTGAATAAGAACAATGAGGAAAATCGGACTTTTTTTTTTTAACGTAGTTTGGACAATTATTTTATTTAGGCATTTTCCTTTAAAATTATATAACAGTTGCTGTTGTTTTTGTTAAGATTAACTTTTTATAATTTCTCAGGTCAGTAATGTCTTCAGTGTACTTGTAGTAGTAGTTGCTAAGTCATGTCCAACTCTTTGCGACCCTATGGGCTGTAGCCCACCAGGCTCCTCAGTCCAAAGAATTATCCAGGCAAGAATACTGGAGTGGGTACCATTCCCTTTTCCAGGGGATCTTCCTGACCCATGGATCAAACCTGGGTCTCCTGCATTGCAGGCAGATTCTTTACCATCTGAGTCATGAGGGAAGCCCTTTCTTTCTTTAGCTAGATATAAGGCAGCAGTTTGTGATTTGGTAAAGATGGATCTACTGTCTCCACGATCTGCTTGAAAAAGCTATCTGGCTTCACGAATATAGAGACCAAAGCTAACACTTCAGATGAAGCGATCAATTAAGATTCATTCTTCATTCCATTTCTTTACCATGGGGGACAAATCTCCAGAGAATTAAATGCAACTGTTTCCCTGTCTTAGCAAGGGAGGACTTGTTCAAAGTATTGGTTTCTCCTCTGTGAACAGCTTAGCAATTTGTGCAAACATTGATCCCTTACCCCAGCTGGGAATTTGACAAGCTTTGCGTCTCTGTCCCTTTCTACTTGCACTTCAATTTAGTAAATCCTTTGAGGCTTTGTAACAGCAGACTTCCAAGAGATGGTATTGTTTGGGGATTTTCTATGTCGTGTTGGCTCTGGATTTTCTTTCAGCTAACTAAAAATATTTAAAATAGTAGAGTGAACAAACCTGAAGTTAAAACTGATGTCAGTTACCTAGACTCTGAGACTAGTCAAAACAGCAAAGTTTTTTTCCTATTAGTAAAGTTTCATTTCAATATAAAAATAAAGATCTTTACCTACTGACCTACTGATTTTTTCATAAAAAGACTTTCTATTTTAAGAACAGTGTGAAGTGCCCTGAAAAATTAAGAGGAAGGTACAGACTTCCAGTGTAGACTCTGCTCCTGAAACATGCAGAGCATCCCCCATTATTGACATCCCCCACAGAGTGATACCTTTGTTACAACTGATGAACCTACATTGACACATCATCATATAATCATTTGTCTAAAGTCCACAATTTATGCTACAGTTCACTTTTGGTTTTGCACATTCTATGGCTTTGAAGAAATGTGTAATGATATACATCCATCAGAGTGCCATACAGAGTGTTTTCTCTATTCTAAAAAGTCTCTATGTTCCACTTTTTCATTCCTCCCCTTACGACCTTTTTAACTGTCTCCACAGTTTTGCCTTTCCAGAATGTCATATAGTTGGAATCATACCATATGTTGCCTCTTCAGATTGCCTTCTTTCACTTAGTAGTATACTTTTAAAGATCCTCCTTGTCTTTTGATGGTTTGATATCTCATTTAATTTTAGTACTAAATACTCTTTCATTGGCAGAAAGCGAAGAAGAACTAAAGAGCTTGATGAAGGTGAAAGAGGAGAGTGAAAAAGCTGGTTTAAAACGCAACATTCAAAAAATGAAGGTCATGGCATCTGGTCCTATCACTTCATAGAAAATAGAGAAACAATGGAAACAGTGACAGACTTTCTTTCCTTGGGCTCCAAAATCACTGCAGGTGGTGACTTCAGCCATGAAATTAACAGACGCTTGCTCCTTGGAGAAAAGTTCTGACTAACCTAGACAGCATATTAAAAGGCAGAGACCTTACTTTGCCGACAAAGGTCCATCTGGTCAAAGCTAAGGTTTTTCCTGCAGTCATGTATGGATGTGAAGTTTGGACCATAAAGAAGACTGAGCACCAAAGAGTTGATGCTTTTGAACTGTGGTGTTGGAGAAGACTCTTGAGAGTCTCTTGGATAGCGAGGAGATCCAACCAGTCTAATCCTACAGGAAATCATTCCTGAATAGTCATTGGAAGGGCTGATGCTAAAGCTGAAGCTCTGATACTTTGGCCACCTGATGCATAGAGCCAATTCATTAGAAAAAACCCTGATGCTGGGAAAGATTGAAGGCAGGAGAAGAAGGGGATGGCAGAGAACAAGATGGTTAGATGGCATCACCAACTTGATGGACATGAGTTTGAGCAAGCTCCGGGAGTTGGCGATGGATTGGGGAAGCTTGGCGTGCTGCAGTCGATGGGGTCTCACAGAGTTGGAAATGACTGGGTGATTGAATAGCAACACTATTGCATTGGAATGTGCCACAGTTTATTTATATACATCTTGTTGCTTCCATGTTATGGGAATTTAGAATAAAGCTTCTAAAAAAAATCCATTTGCAACTTTTTTTTTTTTTAATTTTTTTTTATTTTATTTTATTTTATTTTTTTTTTTATTCTTTGAATCAGCCATGGATTTACATGTATTCCCAATCCCGATCCCCCCTCCCACCTCCCTCTCCACCTGATTCCTCTGGGTCTTCCCAGTGCACCAGGCCGGAGCACTTGTCTCATGCATCCCACCTGGGCTGGTGATCTGTTTCACCATAGATAGTATACATGCTGTTCTTTTGGAATATCCCACCCTCACCTTCTCCCACAGAGTTCAAAAGTCTGTTCTGTATTTCTGTGTCTCTTTTTCTGTTTTGCATATAGGGTTATCGTTATCACCTTTCTAAATTCCATATATATGTGTTAGTATGCTGTAATGTTCTTTATCTTTCTGGCTTACTTCACTCTGTATAATGGGCTCCAGCTTCATCCATCTCATTAGGACTGGTTCAAATGAATTCTTTTTAATGGCTGAGTAATATTCCATGGTGTATATGTACCACAGCTTCCTTATCCATTCATCTGCTGATGGGCATCTAGGTTGCTTCCATGTCCTGGCTATTATAAACAGTGCTGCGATGAACATTGGGGTGCACGTGTCTCTTTCAGATCTGGTTTCCTCAGTGTGTATGCCCAGAAGTGGGATTGCTGGGTCATATGGCAGTTCTATTTCCAGTTTTTTAAGAAATCTCCACACTGTTTTCCATAGCGGCTGTACTAGTTTGCATTCCCACCAACAGTGTAAGAGGGTTCCCTTTTCTCCACACCCTCTCCAGCATTTATTGCTTGTAGACTTTTGGATAGCATCCATCCTGACTGGCGTGTAATGGTACCTCATTGTGGTTTTGATTTGCATTTCTCTAATAATGAGTGATGTTGAGCACCTTTTCATGTGTTTGTTAGCCATCTGTATGTCTTCTTTGGAGAAATGTCTGTTTAGTTCTTTGGCCCATTTTTTGATTGGGTCATTTATTTTTCTGGAATTGAGCTTCAGGAGTTGCTTGTATATTTTTGAGATTAATCCTTTGTCCGTTTCTTCATTTGCTATTATTTTCTCCCAATCTGAGGGCTGTCTTTTCACCTTACTTATAGTTTCCTTTGTAGTGCAAAAGCTTTTAAGTTTCATTAGGTCCCATTTGTTTATTTTTGCTTTTATTTCCAATATTCTGGAAGGTGGGTCATAGAGGATCTTGCTGTGATTTATGTCGGAGAGTGTTTTGCCTATGTTCTCCTCTAGGAGTTTTATAGTTTCTGGTCTTACATTTAGATCTTTAATCCATTTTGAGTTTATTTTTGTGTATGGTGTTAGAAAGTGTTCTAGTTTCATTCTTTTACAAGTGGTTGACCAGTTTTCCCAGCACCACTTGTTAAAGAGGTTGTCTTTTTTCCATTGTATATCCTTGCCTCCTTTGTCAAAGATAAGGTGTCCATAGGTTCGTGGATTTATCTCTGGGCTTTCTATTCTGTTCCATTGATCTATATTTCTGTCTTTGTGCCAGTACCATACTGTCTTGATGACTGTGGCTTTGTAGTAGAGTCTGAAGTCAGGCAGGTTGATTCGTCCAGTTCCATTCTTCTTTCTCAAGATTACTTTGGCTATTCGAGGTTTTTTGTATTTCCATACAAATTGTGAAATTCTTTGGTCTAGTTCTGTGAAAAATACCGTTGGTAGCTTGATAGGGATTGCATTGAATCTATAGACTGCTTTGGGTAGAATAGCCATTTTGACAATATTGATTCTTCCAATCCATGAACACGGTATGTTTCTCCATCTGTTTGTGTCCTCTTTGATTTCTTTCATCAGTGTTTTATAGTTTTCTATGTATAGGTCTTTTGTTTCTTTAGGTAGATATACTCCTAAGTATTTTATTCTTTTTGTTGCAATGGTGAATGGTATTGTTTCCTTAATTTCTCTTTCTGTTTTTTCATTGTTAGTATATAGGAATGCAAGGGATTTCTGTGTGTTAATTTTATATCCTGCAACTTTACTATATTCATTGATTAGCTCTAGTAATTTTCTGGTAGAGTCTTTAGGGTTTTCTATATAGAGGATCATGTCATCATTTGCAAGTTTTTATGTGGACATAAGTTTTCAGCTCTTTGGAGTAAATGCCAAGGAGAGTGATTGCTGGATCATACTGCTTCCCTAGTGGTTCAGTGTTAAAGAATCCACTTGCGATGTGGAGACACAGAAGACACAGGTTCTATCCCTGGGTCAGGAAGATCCCCTGACCTGAAGAAGGTAATAGCAACCCACTTCAGTGTTCTTGCCTGGAGAGACACATGCACAGAGGAGCCTGAAGGGCTACAGTCCATAGGGTCGCAATGAGTTGGATATGACTGAAACAACTTAGCAAGAATGCACATGGTAAGTGTACCTTTAGTTTGTAAAACAGCAAACGGCCTTCCAAAATGTCCGCAACATTACGTGTTCCCACAAGCCCTGAATGAAAGTTTCTGTCTCTCCTCATATTTGCCAGCATTTGCTGTTATCAGTATTGTGGATTTTGGTGACAGTGGGAAGTGGTGACTCCTTTTAATTTAGATTTCCTTGATGACATAGGTGGACCCTCTTTTTACATGCTTATTTGCTCTCTCTGTATCTTCTTTGGTGAGGTGTCTGTTAAGGTCTTCGGCCCTGTTTTTTTTTTTTTTTTTTTTCTTTTTTTTAAAATCAAGCTGTCTCCTTTCTTGAGTTTTAAGAGTTCTTCATTTATTTTAGATAACTGTTCCTTATCAGATGGATCTTTTGCAGATATTTTCTCCCAAGCTGTTCCAAGCTGATAAGTCTGTAGCTTGTCTTCTCATTCTCTTGACAACGTTTTACACAGAAGAGAAATTGTAATTTTAAGGACACCTAACTTATCAATCCTTTCTTTCATGAATCCTGCCTTTGGTGTTTTATCCAGAAAGCCATAGCCATACCCAAGGTCATCTAGGTTTTTTCTTAGTTATCTTGTAGGAGTCATCTAATAATTTCCATCAGAATAAACCTTTAGTATTTTCTTGTATGTATAAGCCTACAAATTCTCTCTTTTTAGGGAGATAGAAATGGGGGAAGATGGGTTTTTAAAGCCACTAAATTTCAGTGATAGCAGAGGGACTGTCTCCATCTTCTACTATTTTCTCATGTTTCTCTGATGAAAATAAAGTCTGTTGGTGAGAGAAGACTTTTTGTTACTGTAGTCTGTTTCCAGTTTACTTAGGGGTTTTCAACTCTTCAGAAAGCTCTTCTGATTGTTCACTCACCTTTAGTAGCTAAAAATTTAGAGTAGCTAACATATAAAAAAATGAGTCTCTGAGTATCAAAAGAAGTGTGACATACTCAGGAATATTTCTGAAACTCTGATTGACTACTTAAATGTCCTCTTGTGAACTCACTGCCTGATGGTATAAAATCATGATCTTGTGGTATATCTGTGCCTATGTGCCTTCACCAAACTGTATGTCCATGTAACATGCATTGGTTTACAATACTTAAGAATATTATATGTGCTTCTTTGTCTTATAAAGTTCTCTCTTTATGTTTGTTTGTGTGTGTGATTCTATTCTAAAGTAACTTTTGCAGTTATGTCTATATTAGTTCTGCCTTTTTTTGTATAGAGGAGAAATAATATCTGTAATTGCAAAATATTTTTTAAACAATAGGGACATAACATCTGTCACACTCAAGCCTCAAAACTTGAGATTTTGACACTCAAAAGAGTAATTTTAAAGGATTTTATGATGTAGTTTTACAATGAATTTCCATAATTTTTTATATTTACAAATTTTCTGATAAATATGTGTGCATTACACTAGTGAGATAAATGATGAGAAATCTTCCACTTCCATGAAGAAAGATAAATTATTCCAAGCCCTAATTACACAAAGGCCCTCCAAATTAAAATGTCACTTATGCTGTTGGTGGGCACAGAGTTGTTGTTAAAGCTGGGATTTGATTCACGTTATCCCAGACAACAAAACGAGCCATAGAGAATCATGACTGAATCATCTTAGCTCCATGATTTGATATGGGTATTAGGAAAATAACTAATTTTTCTGAGCTACAATAATTCCAAATTTATAAAATAGTTGTGAGAATTTTATAAGGTAATGTATAGAAATTACTTAGCTTTGTATATGGCACTTAAGTAATTTCTCAAAAACAATAGCATTGATAGAGAAAAGGAAAAATAGTACATTTTGGAAAAGCCCACAGAAATGATAAAACAAAAAAAAGATCAATTTGTTGAAACAACTAGGAAATTCTACATCTTGATCGTGATAAGAAGAAAAACAAGAGTTAACAAAATGTTTAATTTTCCATCATTACACAAGAATATTCTCTCCACAGCACAAAGAATAGAAATGTAACAAAAGCATACAGTTGAAATGTGTTAGATTATTTTCAGCTATGTTTTTTTTTTAATTTTTAGTTTATTTGAATTTTAAAGGAATGAAAGTCTTTTAAAAGACATTTAAGATGAAGGACTTATTTATGACTCAGGGAACTCAAACAGGGACTCTAACAATCAGAGGGGTGGGATAGGAAGGGAGATAGGAGGGAGATTCGGGACGGAGGGGACATACGTATATCTATGGCTGATTCTTGTTGATGCTTGACAGAAAAAAAAAATTCTATAAAGCAGTTATCATTCAATTAAAAATAAATTAATCAAAATTTTAAGAAGATATTTAAGATGAAGGAAGCACTTTTGCATATTTTCTTATTGGTTTACTCATGTCTAAGGTATTAGGGCATTTTTGTCATCAAATTATTCAGAGCATGCTTTGGGAAAAGATAAATGGAGAAGAACATAAATAATGAAAAAATAGAGAATAAAAGCAAACACTTATAAAGTTTTTACCTATGAATATATGTATCACTTATGAATATATGTGTCATTTCAACCAGTTCTCACAGCAACCAATTTATATGGGAAAAACTTAACCCTCCACTTAGAGATGAAGAAAGTATGGAAAAGAGAGTTAACCATCTAAAGATCGGTATGAACACATGTGTAGTCACACAAAGTTAACATTTATACATTAGCAATTGGAGAATAAACACCATAGGAACTATGAAGAATCTTGAAAGGAGGGGATTAGAGAAAAGTCATGAAATGACTCATGTCATTTCAAGAGCTAGATTTAATCAGACAAACATACTGGCAAGCATTTTCAGAAATGCGAGCCAACTGAGTTGCTAGAATAGTCAGTAGCCTTATTTCAGAATGCAGGGCTTTTACAAATCTGTGCATGTCTTACTTTAGAAAAAACGGGTCAATAAAAACTTATATTAATGGAATTTGGACTAAGTCTCTAATCCTAATTTGGCTGAGTACAAGCTTTCTGTTTGTGGAAAATGGTATAGTTTGTTCTGCAAGTTATGGTTTCTATCAAATCCTCAGTTCTACTCTCACAAACCAAATTCTAACAGGATTCATTTTTTTTTTAAGTTTATCAGATAAATAAAACTACTTTTCAAAATTTTTAATAAAAAAAAAGAGGTAAAGACAAGTTATGTCACCTATGTGAGACTGAACAGTAAAGAGAAGTTGAGTTGGTTTTGAAAGCAGAAGCTACAGCTTCCTTTTCTAAGCTGGGGACTACCATGCTCTCTGAACTCTAATAAGTAGAAGCATTATATAAAGAAGCTGTGTTGGGAAGCAAAAATGCATGTATGTGTGTGCATTATGCTTGCCTTAAATTTTGGAAAATTTAACCAAGATGAATTGCTTTAAAGGAAAGAAACTATAATGCTTCCATTCAAAGGCCCACTTGATTTTAGTCCTTTATCTTACTTAGTGATTCTGCTGTATAATCTCTTTGAGCATTTGTTGGCTTGACACAAATATATTAATATTTATTGTGCTGAGAGTACTTTCTCTAAAGTTTATAAGAGCTTTCACTGAGGAGTTTGACTATAACAAATAATTCCTAAAAATAACTCAGTTATTGAATTGTATAATACAACTTTGTATTTTAACCCAATTAAAACAGTGTAGGGCAACAACTGAGATAAAAACAAATTCATTTAAAATTGTGATAATTTTAGCTAAGAAACAGAGCTAGAGTACTTTACTATTTCATACAATATTCCATTTTGGAAATCTGTTTTAAACTATAACCCTAAATATAAAGTAGCTTACACAAACTATAGATATTGAAATTCCTGCAACTTTTAAAAATATTCCAAGATTAACGTATGAGTTTCTCCAAGTCAGCGCTTTCATTATAGTATATTTATTTCAATTTGTTATTATTTGCAAATGCTATCTCAGAAACTCTCTAAGTCATATATCTATATATGTATCTATATCTATCTATTTTGCCCTACCCAATGTTATAAGCTATTTATTTAGTTTTAAATTTGAAAATTAAATGGCAACATTTACTTTGATAATGAAAGCATTTATGGGGTTATTAAATATAAAACTATTGAATACTTTTCCTGTATTGAGCATGATTAATGTATAATATTTATTTTGTTCTTTTACTGCTGTGGATTTATTTTCAAGACCTTCTACTACAACACATAGTGATGATATATTTTATACACCAACTCAATACACACATACAAATACCATATGATATCATTTATCTGTGGAATCTAAAAAAAAAAATTATACAAATGAACTTAACCTACAAAACAGAAATAGACTTACAGACATACGAAGCAAACTGATGGTTACCAACTGGGAAGAAGGGAGAAGGATACATTAGAAGCTCAGGATTACAGCACAAGGAACTATGTTCAATATCTTATATCCTATAATGGAAAATAATTGGTAAAGGAATATTCACATATAAAATGTATAACTGAACCACTTTGAGGTACTTCTAAAACTAATACAACATTGTAAATCTATACTTTAAAAAAAAAAAAGGCATACACAGACTGAGAAAACCAGTGCATTAGAAAACTCCCACTTACTCTATGTAATAAGCATTAATATTTTTTTATTCAATACCATGCTATTTGGCTCTTCATGTTTAATTTTGAGTGTGTGTTGTGATCAGTATATTGAAGTGCTACCATTTAGCACAATTCTAGGGTGCTTTATTCTATTGTTGAAACTGAAAAGGAAAAAGGAAAAAATATTTGTATATAGATTCTTATGCACATACTCCTTTTGATTCCTTTGCAGTTGCGTCTGTATACATATGATCTACATAGGTGAATCATATTTAGAAGATACAAGGGACTTTGCATTTAACACGTTGTGCTGCTGCTGCTTTTTCTGCTTGCAATTAGAAACAACTAGGGCTTCCCTGCTGACTCAGACAGTAAAGAATCTGCCTGCAATGCAGGAGACCTGGGTTCAATCCCTGGTTTGGGAAGATCGCCTGGAGAAGGGAAGGGCTACCCACTCCAGTATATTTGCCTGGAAAATCCCATGGAATGAGGAGACTAGCAGGCTACAGTCCATGGGGTCTCAAAGAGTCAGCACAGGATTGAGCAACTAACACCTTCACTTTCACTTTCAAATAGGGTGTTAAACATCTATTTTGCTCATGAATGACCAAGCAGATATACTTTGTTTTTGTTTTCTGAGCCATGAGTAACAACAGTTTTTATTGTGGCAACTGAATTCTCAGTCATCTTTTTAATGATACAGAATTAGTACAGTTCTGAAGCCAGAGCCTTCCTGCTGCTTCTGCTGCTAAGTCGCTTCAGTCGTGTCTGACTCTGTGCGACCCCATAGACGGCAGCCCACCAGGCTCCCCCGTCCCTGGGATTCTCCAGGCAAGAGCACTGGAGTGGGTTGCCATTTCCCTCTCCAGTGCATGGAAGTGAAAAGTGAAAGTGAAGTCGCTCAGTCGTGTCCGACTCCTAGCGACCCCATGGACTGCAGCCCACCAGGCTCCTCCGTCCATGGGATTTTCCAGGCAAGAGTACTGGAGTGGGCTGCTATTGCCTTTTCCTACGAGGCTTCCTAATAGTATACAAATAAATAACTAACAGAATAAAAAAATATATAATAAGTAGGGATTCATTTTTAAAGAAAGAACATAAAGTTTATAATCAATGAACTAAAGTTGTTGAACAATTTAAGAAGCCCTAAACAATGTAGGAGAGATTTCTGGGTCAGGAGGATCTTCTGGAGAATGGATAGGCTACCCACTCCAGTATTTCTGGACTTCCCTGGTGGTTCCGGTGGTACAGAATCCACATGCAACGTGGAAAACCTGGGTCCCATCCCTGGGTTGGGAAGATCCCCTGGAGGAAGGCATGGCAACCCACTCCAGTATTCTTGTCTGGGAGAATCCCCAAGGACATAGCAGCCTGGTGGGTTACAGTCCATGGGGTCGCAAAGAGTCGGACACGACTGAGTGACTAAGCACACAGCACAAATTAAAAGTCATCCCATGTTTATCATGAGAAAACATGACATTTTAGAATGGCGATATTTCCAAACTGATCTACACATTCAACACAATCCTTCTAAAATCCCATTTGGCTTCTTTATAGAAATTGATGAAGGCCATAGCATTTTTTTTTAAAGAAAAGAGTAAGGTTGAAGAACTCAAATTTCTTTATTTAGAAACTTTTGCAAAGCTACCACATTCAAGAGGGTATGGTGCCACCGTAAAGATAAACTTATGGATCAGGGGACTAGAATTCATTCTTAGGAAATACATCTTACGTTTATGGTAAATTGAACTGAACAAGTGTATAGACATTTCAAAGTGTAAAAAAATAGCATTTTAATTAAATGTTAACATAAATATCTACATGTTAATGGTAAACTCGACCTTCTCTTTCATACTGTGTATAAAAATGAACAAATAACAAACAGAAACCTGAGAGTAAGAGCTAAATTAGAAATTTACCTAAATTAAAAGTTTCTCAGAAAAAAAAAAAAAAGATGTAAATTTCTGACTCTGAAGTAGAGAACGGTTTCTTGGATATAGCGCCAAACTACAGGCAACAAAATATATATATATATAAAGCAGACTTCATCAAAATTCAAAAATTTACTCGGAGAACATTATCAAAAATGTGAAGACAACATACCAAATAGGAGAAAAGATTTGCAAATCATGTATCTGATAAAGAGTGGTGTCCAGAATATATAAAAGGCTCTTAGAAGTCAAAAATAAAAGGAAAGTTCATTAAAAAAAAATGCAAAGTATCTGAGTAGCATTTTTTCCCAAGAAAATGTATAAATGTCAAGTAAATACATGACAAAATTTTTCTATCTGGGAAATGCAAACTAATACCAAAATGGGATATCATTTCTCCCACAGGAATGGTTCATATAAAAAATGTTGATAATAACAAGTATTGGCAAAGATATGGAGAAATTGAAACCCTTATAAGCTGCTGGCAGGAATGGAAAAGAATGTAGTTGTTTTGCAAAACAATTTGGCCATCGTTCCAAAAGTTAAACAGAGTTATCATATGATCCATTAATTAAACTCAAAGATTGAGGTGCATACGAAGATTATTGAAAATATACACCCATGCAAAAGCTTGTATATCACTATTTATACCAGTATTACACATAATAGTCAAAACGTAGAAACAACTCAAATGCCCATCAACTGATAAATGCATGAAACCAAATGTTTTGTACAATGGGCTATTATTCTGAAATAACCTAGAACCTATTATATAGGGTGAAGTGAGTGAGAAAAAGAAAGAGAAGTATTGTACTCTAAAGCACATATACGGAATCTAGAACAATGGTACTGAAGAATTTATTTACAGGGCAGCATTGGAGAAACAGACATAGAGAATAGACTTGTGGACATGGGGAGAGGGGAGGAGAGGGTGAGATGTATGGAAAGAGTAACATGGAAACTTACATTACCATATATAAAATAGATAGCAAATGGGAATTTGCTGTATGGCTCAGGAAACTCAAACAGGGGCTCTGTATCAACCGAGAGGGGTGGGATGGGGAGGGAGATGAGAGGGAGGAAAAAAGAAAAAAAAAAATGATAATATAGAAGTGAAGTTGCTCAGTCATGTCCGACTCTTTGCGACTCCATGGACTGCAGCCTACCGGGCTCCTCCATCCATGGGATTTTCCAGGCAAGAGTACTGGAGTGGGGTGCCATTGCCTTCTCCACAGGATCTTCCCAACCCAGGGATAGAACCAGGGTCCCCCACATTGTAGGCAGACGCTTTACCATCTGAGCCACAAGGGAAGCCCTGATAATATAGAGATACATGTTATAACTTGAATTAGCCTTGAAATCATTATGTTCAATGAAAGAAGTCAGTCATAAAAGGTCACACATATACTGGCATATATGCCTAATATAAAATAAGCTTATAAGTATGTCTGCATATATGTGAGTATACTTCAAAAGACCACATTTTAATTATCTAAGCATTGACTTTTACATAGATGCTTATTCAGAGATTTAAAACTATACCATATGTGCCAGAGACAAAAATGAACTATATATGTTCCTTTTGAGAGGGTATTCATAACATTTGAAATTTTGTAAATTTCCTTTGTGTATAGTTCATGTTTTGACAAAAAGTATATGGTCCATATGGTAAAAGAAACAATGCAAGCAAGCATCAGAGTTCTGGAAGAATTTCATGTTCCAGTTCCCCTGGGTTTTTTCTTGTATGTGGGCTATGCTCTGTCACTGAATTCAACCAGTGTGGTCTGTGTAAGAAAACTTGGTTTCCTGTGTGTTCAAATCATAAGCTCCAAGCAGGATTTTATATTCCAAGCAGGATTTTATGGCATTTTATCAGGCTAGGTTGACAAAATAGGTTAGACAAATTGAAAACTCTTAGTTAAACAACACATAATAAATCCTATTGCCCTTATCTTGGCCAAGAGTCAACAGACATTTAACTATCCCCATAGATAAATACAGAGTTTTTTCAGTCTATCTGTAAATCAACTCTATCTACTACACATAACAACTAGTCACATGTGGTTATCAAATATTTGACACATGGTTTTTGGAAGTGTAGAATTAAATATTATTTACTATATATTTAAATTACTATAAAATTACACAGCCACATGTAGCTAATGGGTATAGTCCTTGACAGCACAGATCTGATTATTTACAATATTCCTGGTGATTCAGATGGTAAAGAATCTGCCTGCAATGAGGAAAACCTGAGTTCAATCCCTGGGTTGGCAAGATCCCCTGGAGAAGGAAATGGCAACCCTCTCCAGTATTCTTGCCTGGGATTTCCATGCACAGAGGAGCCTGGAGGGCTACAGTCATGGGATCACAAAGAGTTGGACATGACTGAGTGACTTTTACTTTCACTAGCGGCTATATAAATATAAATAACTGCACATACAAACAGAGCAAGTACATGTGTAGAACCCAAAATGCTTTACTGTGTTATTTAAGTTTGGGTATGAAGAATAATGTCCAAATCCCAATTCCTAATGGTCCCAGGTTAAGCTATGTGTGTAACATCTGCTGTTACATGAGTTTCTCCTATCTAAAGAGAATTATATTGTATTTTTTTAATCTTGAAGACTTCATCTGAAAACACTGATTTTTTTTTTTTTTTTTTTTTTGCATTTGGAGTGGGTCATATTTGGTTACACCTTACTTTCTTGCTGCTGCTACTGGTAAGTCACTTCAGTCATGTCCGACTCTGTGCGACCCCATAGATGGCAGCCCACCAGGCTTCCCCACCCCTGGGATTCTCCAGGCACGAACACTGGAGTGGGTTGCCATTTCCTTCTCCAATGCATGAAAGTGAAAAGTGAAAATGAAGTCGCTCAGTCATGTCCAACTCTTAGTGACCCCATGGACTGCAGCCAATCAGGCTCCTTCATCCTTGGGATTTTCCAGGCAAGAATACTGGAGTGAGTTGCCATTGGAACCTGGAAAGTTAGGTCCATGAATCAAGGCAAATTGGAAGTGGTCAAACAGGAGATGGCAAGAGTGAACATCTATATTTTAGGAACCAGTGAACTACAATGGACTGGAATGGGTAAATTTAACTCAGAGGACCATCATAACTACAACTGTGGGCAAGAACCCCTTAGAAGAAATGGAGTAGCCATCATGTCGACAAAAGAATCCGAAATATACTACTTGGATGCAATCTCAAAAATGACAGAATGATCTCTGTTTGTTTCGAAGGCAAACCATCAATATCACAGTAATCCAAGTCTATGCCCCGAAAAGTAATGCTAAAGAATCTGAAGTTGAACAGTTCTGTGATGAGCTACAAGACCTTCTAGAACTAACACCCAAAAAAGATGTCCTTTTCGTTATAGGGGACTGCAATGCAAAAGTAGGAAGCCAAGAGATATGTGGAGTAACAGGCAAATTTGGCCATGGCTTACAGAATGAAACAGGGCAAAGGCTAACAGTTTTGCCAAGAGAATGCACTGGTCATAGCAAACACCCTCTTCCAACAACACAAGAGAAGACTCTACACATGGACATCACCAGATGATCAATACTGAAATCAGATTGATTACATTCTTTGCAGCCAAAGGTGGAGAAGCTCTATACAGTCAGCAAAAACATGGCCAGGAACTGATTGTACCTCAGATCATGAACTCCTTATTGCCAAATTCAGACTTAAGTTGAAGAAACTAGGGAAAACCACTAGACATTCATGTATGACCTAAATTAAATCCCTTACAATTATACAGTGGAAGTGAGAAATAGATTCAAGGGAATAGATCTGATAGATATAGTGACTGAAGAGCTATGGACAAAGGTTCACAACATTGTGCAGGAGGCAATGATCAAGACCATCCCCAAGAAAAAGAAATGCAAAAAGGCAAAATGATTGTCTGAGAAGACCTTAAAAATAGCTGTGAAAATAGGTGAAGTGAAAGGCAAAAGAGAAAAGGAAAGATATACCCATTTGAATGCAGAGTTCCAATGAATAGCAATGAGAGTTAAGAAATCCTTCCACAGTGATCAATGCAAAGAAATAGAGGAAAACAACAGAAAGGGAAAGACTAGAGATCTCATCAAGAAAATTAGAGATACCAAGGGAATATTTCAGGCAAAGATGGGCACAATGAAGGACAGAAATTTGATGGGCCTAACCAAAGCAGAAATATTAAGAAGAGGTGGCAACAATACACAGAAGAACCATACAAAAAAGATCTTCATGACCCTGATAATCATGAAGGTGTGATCACTCACCTAGAGCCAGACATCCTGGAATGGGAAGTCAAGGGGGCCTTAGGATATATGGCTATGAACAAAGCTAGTGGAGGTGATGGAATTCCAGTTGAGCTATTTCAAATCCTGAAAGATGATGCTGTGAAAGTGCTGCACTCAATATGACAGCAAATTTGGAAAACTCAGCAGTGGCCTCAGGACCAGAAAAGGCCAGTTTTCATTCCAGTCCCAAAGAAAGGCAATGCCAAAGACTGCTCAAACTACCACACAATTGCACTCATCTCACACACTAGCAAAGTGATGCTCAAAATTCTCCAAGCCAGGCTTCAACAGTACGTGAAACATGGACTTCCAGATGTTCAAGCTGGTTTTAGAAAAGGCAGAGGAACCAGAGATCAATTTGCCAACATCTGTTCGATCATTGAAAAAGCAATAGAGTTCCAGAAGAACATCTATTTCTGCTTTATTGACTAAGCCAAAGTCTTTGACTTTGTGGATCACAACAAACTGTAGAAAATTCTTAAAGTGATGGGAATACCAGACCATCTGACCTGCCTCCTGAAAAATCTGTATGCATATCAAGAAGTAACAGTTAAAACTGGATATGGAACAACAAACTGGTTCCAAATCGGGAAAGGAGTACGTCAAGGCTGTATATTGTCACCCTGCTTATTTAGCTTATATGCAGAGTACATCAACAGAAATGCTGGATTGGATGAAGCACAAGCTAGAATCAAGATTGCTGGAAGAAATATCAGTAGCCTCAGATATGCAGATGACACCACACTTGTGGCAGAAAATGAAGAACTAAAGAGCCTCTTGATGAAAGTGAAAGAGGAGAGTGAAAAAGTCGACTTAAAACTCAATATTCAGAAAACTAAGATCGTGTTATCCAGTCCCATCACTTCATGGCAAATAGATGGGAAACAGTAGAAACAGTGACAGACATTATTTATTTATTTATTTTGAGCTCCAGAATCACTGCAGATGGTGATTGCAGCCATGAAATTAAAAGACGCTTACTCTTTGGAAGAAAAGTTATGACCAACCTAGATAACATATTATAAAGCAGAAACATTACTTTGCCAACAAACATCCATCTACTCAAAGCTACAGTTTTCCAATAATCATGGATGGGTGTGAGAGTTGGACTATAAAGAAAGCTGAGTGCCGAAGAATTGATGGTTTTGAACTGTGGTGTTGGAGAAGACTCTTGAGAGTCCCTTGGTCAGCAAAGGAGATCCAACCAGTCCATCCTAAAGGAAATCAGTCCTGAATATTCATTGGAAGGACTGATGCTGAAGCTGAAACTCCAATACTTTGTCCAGCTGACCGAAGAACTGACTCAATGGAAAAGTCCCTGATGCTAGGAAAGATTGAAAGTGGGAGGAGAAGGGGATGACAGAGGATGAGATGGTTGGATGGCTCCACTGACTCAATGGACATGAGTTTGAGTAAACTCTGGGAGTTGGTGTTGGACAAGGAGCCCTAGTGTGCTGCAGACCTTGGGGTCGCAGAGAGTCACAGACGTGACTGAGTGACTAACGGAACTGAACTGTCACATGAGGTCTTGCCTTAAAAAGTTTCAGTTTACCAAACATTCTGGCACAAATTTGTTTGCAATCCTGTTTAAGTTTGTAGTCCTTTACTACCTTACAAAACTGAAATTTGAATTTTATTCAAAGTATCTCCAGATTGAGCCAAAGTAGCAATTTATTTATTGTTAAGTAACTCTAGTTTAAATAACTCTGGGCAATTTTTTTTTCATTTATTTTTATTAGTTGGAGGCTAATTACTTTACAATATTGTAGTGGTTTTTGTCATACATTGACATGAATCAGCCATGGATTTACATATATTCCCCATCCCGATCCCCCCTCCCACCTCCCTCTCCACCAGATTCCTCTGGGTCTTCCCAGTGTGGGTGAAACAGATCACCAGCCCAGGCTGGATGCATGGGCAATTTGCTTTTATGGATGAATATTTCATGGTGTTTTTAATTAAATTCTCAAACCATTTTATCATCAGTATCAGTATTATCAAAGGCATTGTTGATATCAAATTAATATTATCAATTATACCAGTATTATGCCAAATTGAGTGTATATTCTGTATATATTTACCTTATTTTTTTATTTTTTTTTTTTTTACCTTATTTTTTAAGTCAGTTGGAATTTATAATATTAACAGCCTTTTTAACAAAAACAACTTCCTTTCATCTACCAAATACTGTCATGGATTAAGTTTAAAATTGAAAGGAGAAAAACTTTCAGTTAATTCCAGATTCCAATCCTAGTTGGACATAGTTGTACCTTTTCTCGTACTTCCTTAGGATCATGCTATATGGGTAGTAGGCAACCCCAAATAAACTTTAGTTAATGCTTCCCATAGCATTGGATATTGGAGCTGTTTCTAGTAGAAATTGACCCCAAAACTGACACTGGTTTCTGTATGTCAGTCATTCCATATCTTTATTATTCCTCGACACACACACACATACGCATGCAACTTGCTTTTGGATGCAAATTCTCTTCCAGAGTCAAATGAATCTTCAGTAGGTCATCATTTACAAGCAGCTGAATATTGATGACAGGGTTGATAACTTTGCATTCTATAATTGTGACTAAATGTAGTTCTGGATTTCAAAATTTTTAATAGTACTTTTAGCCTGTTATTTACATGGCTAAGTGCTTTTGAAGTTGTTTTGAATTTATCTGGTGTCAGAATACACTATAAGAATAATGAGGGACAAATTTGAAAAGTGCATTAAACATCACTGACGGCTATCATCACTTTATCAATGCTAAATAATAAAACTATTCCTAACCATATAATGCATAATAAAAGTCAAAGAAAATTATTTTAAAAGCTAAAATAATGAGTTTTAAAGTGATAGCATAATGAAAAGAAATGACAGTAGTCAAGCAGTAGATAAACACAAATGAAAATAAAAATAAAATTAACATGTACCAGAGATAGTTGGTTTATTCAGACAATTCACTAAAAATATGTTCCTCATTAGTGTTTTACAATATTTAAATCAATCCCTTCCCATCTCTTTTATTAGTATGAATTTTAGAGGGGTTATAAAAAAGGTTTTATGTTTGTTTTTGCCAAGACTATATTAAGTTTCATTGAAAACACTCTTTAACATAATAATATTAATAAATTAAGTTACTAAGGTTAGGTCTTTTCTAATATTTAATTTCTAAATTTATCTCAAAAATGTCTCTCCATAAAAGTATGATTTTGAAATAGTTTTCTTTTTTAATTAAAAATTATATATGATTTACATTCAATAATTTATATTCTCTTTGTGACTATTATTTTGATGCTCACTATCATTATCTGAATAACTGTAGTCTGATTAACAAAGTCCATAGAGAAAAAAACACAGTGATTGTGATGGTTAATTGTATGTGTCAACTTGGCTAGGCCATGATACCCAAATATTAGATCAAATCCTATTCTAGTTATTTCTATGAAAGAAGTTTTAAATGATGTTAACTTACATCAGTAGACTGAGTAAAGCAGATTGTCCTCCATAATGTGGGTGGACCTCATTCAATCACTTGAAGGCCTTAAAGGGGAAAAAAAAAAAAGTGACCTTCCTGGATAAAGAGGAAATTCTGCCAGAGGACCACCTTTGGACTCAAACTAAAGTTCTCACCTGGGTCTCCAGTCTACTGGCCAACCCTGTAGATTTTTCACTTAGAAAGTCATCAAATTGTGTGAGCCAATTCCTTAAAACAGATCTCCTTCTCTATAAATATATGAAGTGCAAGTGGCTTTGGAACTAAGGAATGGATAGAGGCTAGAAGAATTTTGAGGTGAATGTTAGGGAAGAAAAAACAAAACTAGATTTCCTTAAAGAGACTCTTGATAGAAATATGGATGTTCAAGGCACATCTGGTGAGGCTTCAGATGGAAAGAATATAATTTTGGACACTGCGGGAAATGTGAAAAGTGAAAGTTTGAATTCGCTCAGTCATGTCCGACTCCTTGCGACCCCATGGACTGTAGCCTACCAGGCTTCACCGTCCATGGGATTTTCCAGGCAAGACTACTGGAGTGGGTTGCCATTTCCTTCTCCAGGCAATCTTCCGAACCCAGGGATCGAACCCCGGTCTCCTGCATTGTAGGCAGACGCTTTACCGTCTGAGCCACCAAGGAAGTCTGAAATGTAGTTTCGGGGGAAATGTAGTTCTTATTAAATGGCAAATAATTGGTGTTCTGGAGCTAGTACCAGAGATCACTTTTCCACCAGATAGACTTATCTGTAGGGCAGGTAATTTTGTTTACTAAATATCTTGTCTTTTCACTTTCCTGTAAGTTGTCTTCCCCTACATTGAAGGCTCAGACCCCTATTACTTTCCTAAGCCTCAACCATCTGGCAGCCTTTAGAATTTCATATCTGTGTTGAACTTGTGTACAAACAAATGTATATGCATAATTAATTTTATCCCATTAATCTGTTTTATATTATAAGGGTTCTCAGCTAAGAACCTAGACAGATAGAAGAAAAAAATTTTTTTTTCCTGTACTACATTTAATTCACAATTCTTCTACAAATAAATTTCTGCTTCCTCTCTGACAGTCCTTTGAATTTTTGTGTTACTAAACATGCCATAATTTGTAGTAGCTAATAAATTTTTGAGTTTATATTGTACAGTTTCATCTCTTTCTCTCTCCCTTCTTATATAAGGTTTATAAATCCTTAAGGAACAAAAAGCCTATCTATATTTTTGTAGCATTTATGCTCAGTCACTTCAGCGGTGCCTGACTCTGCACAAGTCCATGGACTGTAACCTGCCAGGCTCCTCTGTCCATGGGATTCTCCAAGGCTCTTAAGAACACTGGAATAGGTTTCCATGCGCCCCTCCATGGGATCTTCCCGACACAGGGGTCAAACCCATGGCATCTCCTGTGTCTTCTGCATCACAGGCAGATTCTTCACCGCTGAGCCACCTAGGAAGCCCATATCTTTGAAGACCTAGTGTCAAGTCATCTATTGGAATTCATCTTTTAAGACCTTTCATTTTACATTACTAACTTCTCAGCATTCAATTAATATCATAGCAAATTGTTTACCCTTTAAAGGATCACAAAGTTTACCTGTAAACAATTAAGCTCACATAAGCTTTCATAAAGGTTTATCCCACAAGCAAAATCTCAAGGAGATCAGGGAGCCCTTTGTAAATGGGGTTAGTGTGATCTAAGGCTTAAAGGATGAATAGCTGAGGAAGAAAAGTGATTCTAGCCAAAGTGAAATCTAGATGGGGTGAAAATACTTATTGCCATGCACATACAACTTGACATATTTTAGCATGAGTGGAATACAGTGGGAAGGGTTTGGTGGGGGTGAGTATGTCAAATGATAAAAAGAAACAGTAAGCGGTAAGCAAGTAAGTTTGAACTTTATCCCTCGGAAAATGAAAACTTACAGAAATATTTTAAGGGAAAGGATTGCTATCATCCAATTTGCATAATTTCTTGATCTCAGTAAGCTCTCAATACATAAAGAAGATGAGAAATGAATTAGTTAATTTTCTGGTTGACTTTGAAATAGCTTTCTCTTTTAAAATGCACATCTATTTTTAGAAAAAGGAAATTTTATGAAAAGATCTTGGATCATTTCTTTCAGTGATACCAGAAATATTAGCCAAAGAGATATGGTATTGGTAATTTGATATTGATTTAACATGAATAGCTTGCTTTATTCTCATTCTTGAAAGACTGTATGATAACAAAACCTCTCATTCACTGAAATATGTTTCCCTTGGTGGGTATTTTGTGTAGCAAGTCCCAGTTGGAACATTAGAAACGTCACAATGTTTTTCACATGGAGTAAACTTTTATGGGTAAAAATACATTTGTAGGCCTAAGAGATTTATTTAATTAGTTGTGTAGGTATGTACTCACCTATTTACTCATTATTAAGCTTTCTATGTCAAGTTCCTAGCAGATGCCCCATGTGTTGTGTCTGAGCTCAGTTGTACCAGACTCTTTGCAACCCCATGGACTGTAGCTCACCAGATTCCTGTTTCCATGGAATCTTCCAGGGAAGAATACTGGAGCGGCTTGACATTTCCTTCTCCAGGGATCTTCCCAACCCAGGGATCGAACCCATGTCTCTTAAGTCTCCTGCATTGGCAGGCAGGTTCTATAACACTAGTGCCACTTGGGAAGCAGATGTGCCAAGAGGAAACCAAAAACCTATTGTGAAGTATATCTGATACCTGAGAGTATCAATAATAAAAATTATTCTTCAAAGAAATTTTACTACGCAGATTATACTTACACTGAAATAATAATTTTCCAGGCCCAATATAGAGCTGCTTCTGCTCAGGGTGCCACAAACTGTCTTGCAAACTGCAAGACAGACAAGTTTCATGTCCCTGCAAATGCTTTGCCTGACCAGAAATATAGTGTATCCAGTCAGGCAGTCCCCTAAGACTAAGTCAACTCTGGGTCTTATCTCCTTAAAGATTAACTATGAGGCCCCAGTCAGCCAAATATTTTTGTCTCTTCCATGTTCTTTAAAACTTTTTACACTATAAAGGCTTCTTGCCTTCTATCTTATTTTTGCAAGAATACTGTCCACTACATTAAGTGTTGAATAAAGTTTCTTTGTAACATCTCAATTGTTTTCTTTAACCTTCTTACAATTTGTTACATGCTGATTGTTATATATTTTGAGTTTTCTTCATTTAGCCAATGGTTTTGTACACTTTCCATTTCCAGTGTATTTTTCTGGGCTTAGATGCAGTGAATAAGCAAATATGAGGTCCTAGTTCTCACAGAGCTTGCACAAAGTCTTGAAGATGTATAATACACAAATAAAAAAATATTTCAAGAGGCTATCTGTGAAAAAAATATAATAAAGTAATATGATACAATTGGCAGGGGTAGAGGTCAGGAAGGTTTCAGAGAAAGAGCCAAACTTGTGAATTAGACAATGTCAAGGTTTCCAGGCAGAGAGAAGAGTAATGAAAGGCTTGAAACAAAATGATCTTGACATATTCAAGGAAGGGTCAGAAAGCACTGATACTTTTCTTATTTAAATCAAGTGCCACTCAAGTGTAATTGTAGTCTTAATGCTTTCTTTACTAAAGAGGCTGACAGTAACAATGGGGCATAATATTGGCTATGAGAGTGTAATCACAGGCATCAAAAATCTGCATTCAACAGACTCAGGATGTGCTTGTCTGATACAAGAAGGCTGGTTTTCTGCACAGCCTAGTATCTGAATCAAAGAGGTTGCAACTGAAATGAAGGGTCAGCACAACACCAAAATTGACCTTCTGAAGGCAGGGGTCCTGCTGGGACTATAGCCAAGAAATTATAAATAGACTTCACCCAGTGTATTTAATTATAAGTAGAGTTTCTTGCACTGCTAGGAGATCAAACCCGTCAACCCTAAAGGAAATCAACCCTGAATAGTCCCTGGAATGACTGATGCTAAAGCTGAAGCTCCAATACTTTGGTCACTTGATGCAAAGAGCCAACTCACTGGAAAAGACCCTGATGCTGGGAAAGATTTAAGGCAAAAGGAGAAGGGGGTGGCAGAGAATGAGATGGTTAAATAGCATCACTGACGCAATGTACATGATTTTGAGCAAACTGCAGGAGACAGTGCAAGACAGGGAAGCCTCGCATGCTTCAGTCCATGGGGTTGTAAGGAGTCAGACATCACTTTGTGACTGAACTACAACAACTCTTCACCAAGTATATTTTCTGTTACACATACTCATTTGTACTTGTCTATCCTCTAAATCTACGGACTTCCCTGGTGGCTCAGACGGTAAAGTGGCTGCCTACAATGTGGGAGACCTGGGTTCAACCCCTGGGTCGGGAAGATTCCCTGGAGAAGGAAATGGCACCCCACTCCAGTGCTCTTGCCTGGAAAATCCCATGGACGGAGGATCCTGTTAGGCTACCGTCCATGGGGTCGCAACGAGTCAGACACAACTGGGTGACTTCACTTCACTTCACTTCATCCTCTGAATCTACATGACTAATTTTTCTTATATGAGTGGAATTTCTATTCTGTCTTTTGCTATATTTAAAATTCTCTTATTTAATGAGAAATATGCAATTACTCTAGAGCTTTCATGATTGGTAGTCTATGGATATATCGTAATTATTGTTGAAAATTTTTAGACATACTCTAGTGCGTCACTGTATTTCCTAAAATTTTACACTGGAAACTAAAGAAAATACATGTATAGATTGAATAACACAGGGAACTGTGAGACTAGTTTCTCTGTTCTTGAAATTATAATTCAAATTATAGAGCCTAAAATGTCACTAGGTTTTATTTTTTAGCTGAATCATCTAAGCTCTTAGTATGTCAAGATTACATCATATGGGGAAAATTAATCTCTCTCTGTCATATAACCGTATTACTTAAAATCATACAATAAATGGTAAAATTACCATAGCAAAAATATTCAGACATTTTGCTCACGTCAGCTGAAAATACTGCACAACGTGAGAGCTGTGAGTTAAGTTTTGCTTGGGACTAAAGGAAGACTCTCGCCCAGAAGCAGCATCTCAGATATCTCTGAGGAATTGCTCAAAAAGCTGGGCGGGAGGTCAGTATACACATGATTTTGGTGAAGGAGGAGACATGCAATCCAGCACCCATTTTGGCAGAAGGTTGCTGTGAGTCACAAGGAGCAGATATCTCCATTCATGATTTTAGTGCTCTTCTAGGTATGAAAAGACACAAGAAATTTGGTTCATAAAAATTTGTCCTGAAAATATTTAACTAGCTGAAGGCCTGTTTTGCCAGCTTTTCCTTTCCCCCCAGAACAAAGAGTACCTCATTCCTGATCTCCGCCCTGAATTCTTTTCGAAGTGCATTGAAGAGTAGTGACCACAGTGACTAGTGACTTCATTCTAGTAACATCAGATCGTGAGTGATGTTCTTTAGTTGGCTTGCATGATGTCTTCATGGAATAGCTTCTTAACCTCACGTTCTAAATATATTTTTGAACACCTAATCTACTGTTTCTCATCTTCCTCCACTGACTAAAAGCTTGGGATTTCCCACACCCTGAAAATAACAACTCAGTCCATGACACAAATAGCCTCTCAACCAAATTGCCATCAGTGAGGGAAGCGTTCAGTCCTTCTCCCTTATGAAGCAGAAAAACCCAAGCGCCTAGCAACTCCTGAGTGTAATTTCTGTGAACAGATAATATATTGAATATAATCCTTGAAAGGGGGGTGTTAGATAAATTGTTTTGTAAAGTACAACAAAAGAAAGATGGATTTTCTCTGATAATCTTTTAGTTCAACAAGAGTAAGAACTCTGTTCACTGAAAATTAGTTTGAAAAAGTTTGTGTAATAAAGTAGACAGCTTATATTCTCTTATGAGAAAATTATCAGTAGAAATTGTGAATTCAAACAACCCCTCATTTCATTAAAACACACTCTGTATTTTGACAATAAATTGAGATGCTCATAGTACAAGGCAAGCATGGTTATTAATTCAGTTGAATTTTGCTAAGCAGTTGACATTTCATAATCATAAATTATAGTAAATATGAAAACTCTTGGCTTTCCACTTGTAAATTTTGTTCTTGGTGATTCAACATTGGATGAGTAACAAAAAAAAAATGCAGAGATAAATGTACAAAACTTTTGCCACATTTACTATTCCACAGTCCTGGGTGTGCATGTGCTCAGTTGATCAGCCATATCTGACTATTTGTAACCCCAGGGGCTGTAACCCACCAGGTTCCTCTGTCCATGGGGTTTTCTAGGCAAGAATACTGCAGTGGGTTGCCATCTCCTCCTCCTGGGGATCTTTCCAACCCAAGGATCGAACTCGTGTCTCTTTTGACTCTTCTACATTGGCACGCGGATTCTTTACCACTAAGCACCACTTGGGAAGTCCACAGTTCTACCAATTCTGTAACACTTAGGGGCAGTTTTGAAAACCACTAAACAATACCAATGCTGTTAACCCAAGCTCAAATGCCAAGTAGGAGGCTTTTTTCTGATTTATATGCTCAAAGAATATGCTGCCTTTTTTCTTATTTCATAGATTTAGAAGGTATTACTTTTGCTGATTCACACAGAGAAAACTATATACTAAAAGAACAACACAACAAAAAAATTTAAAGTGACCCAACATCTATCCTACCTGGTTTATTTGTGATATTCACATACTGTCTTTCTCTTGCAGTGTTTTCTTTTGAATGCTGCGTGGGTGTTGACTGCTCCTGACATTCATTAGTCATACATCATAATGGTGTTCCATGTACTGAAGAGGCTTGAGAAATAATAGTGACAAAAAAAGCAAGACATCACTGTGGGGAATGTAATTTGTATTAATATATTTCAAGCCTGATTTGTCTAGAGTCATATCAATATGTCAACAGTGTTAAACCAATTGCTTCTGGAACTTATAACATAAATCCTAAGTTTAGATGAGTCATGGTAACATAAAGTGATGAAATTTTATGACCACATTCATAAGACCTTTAATGTATTGACAAGGTTCCATTGCTACTAATTGCTTTGTAGAACCTCACTGAGCATTTTTTAACCCTTTTTAAAAAACTGATAATAACCAGAAGAAAAGTCATGAAAAACTACAGAAATTTTACCATTAAGTAAAAATGTAATATTGGCTACACAGCAAGTGAAGAATCTAGAAAACTAAAATATTTTGGGTTCTATTGTATGTTCCTGATCCAGGCAAAAAAATTTCTTCTCCTCAATATTCAATAATAAGCATTTTTCTTAAGCTTTTTTATTATCAACTCTTGGACAGCTATAAAGTCACAGAAACTATTAATTGATAGAACAAGTAATCTTTTAGGATTAAAGTAGCATGCTTATATTTTGAGATGATTGTTATTTTTTGTGGAGGAGAGCAAGGTTTTCTTTCTCACTTCCTAGATCCTTCTTTGATGAGAAAGAGCAGAGATCAAGATAAAGACAGTAATGCAACCAAGTGTCTCACTGATGATTTAATTAAACTGGTATATGACAAAAGTTTACTGGGGACAACTGGTCTCTTTTCTCTGAAATCTCATTCATTTAATCTGTCTTTAGTTCTTTTCTCTTTTTGATGTTAAATTACAGAGGAGAGTTTTTGCTTGCAGAAGGAAAAAAAGTCCAAAGAAGTCACCTAGCTAGCTTGTCTTATAAAAAATAGAACAGAGATGCTAAAGAAAACCTTGAGCCTCATCTGTAGCCGAGCATATCTATTAGGACTAAGCATCCTGAAGAAGGGGCTTCCCAGGTGGCCCTGGTGGTAAAGAACCCACCTGCCGATGCAGGAAATGTAAGACACATAAGTTTGGTCGCCTGGAGGAAGGCATGGCAGTCCATTCTAGTATTCTTGCCTGGAGAATCCCATGGACAGAGGAGCCTGGCAGGCTACAGTCCATGGGGTGAGATTAGTGGGGCATGACTGAAAACGACTTAGCACACATGCACCCTGGAGAAAAGATTTGGGTTGAAGTTTTGTGATGCCGATCAACCATTTCTTAGTTGGCAAGGCTTTCTGCTGTTTATAACTTCTTTTATCTGCAGCTTTTCAAGAAATTAAGGATTCAATATTTGGAAGATTTCTCAATAATGCAAAATAAAATTGTAAAAAATAACTACACACACACACACACACACACACTTTAATGTTTACTTCCCAGCAAGATAAAATTTTCAGTGTGGTTGTTGGGCACCTGCAGCTTAATACTCTCAACACAGTTTCCTCTTGTCAAGACTGACAGCATATAAAGCATTTCTGAATCTAACCTTTATAAAAATTATTCCAAATGCCCTCTAAGCAGCACATGGCATGATTGCTTGTGCTCTCCTTGAGCCACTCTCTTCTTGGAGTTCATCACACCATATTTTAGTTATCTCTGCCTCCAACTTTCTGATCTATAACATAACTGGTCCATACCAACTGTTTCTGGTGCTTCTCCAGTGTTTCCACTGAACAGTGAACTTCAAGATCAGTCATCAAATTTCTACAGCTCTAAATGGAGAAAGTTTTTCATTTTCAGACAGACAATATACAGATCTGCCATGCTGATTTTAACTTTTACAACAACCTAGTCCAAGCCACCAGCATGTCATACCTGGGCAACTGTAATAATTTCCTAACTAATTTTCCTGCATCCATGTTTTACTTAATCTAAAAAGTGCTAAAATTGAAGACAGTGCACTCACTTTACAGAAAAACTTGGACCATGTTGATCCCACATTCATTTGCACCGCCCCCCCCCCCAGATAAGCAAAATCCACAGCAAAGCCTGGCCCTTGTAAAACACTGTGACCTTGTCTGTCATCCTTCTACATGTTTTAGACACAGCAGCTTTCACTTAGTACTTCTATTGCTCCCTGATACCTGAACAGTTCTGTCCATGCTGTAAGCTCCAGAGCTCAGCCTCTTTTTCATTTTATTCCTCATTTATCAGCTCAAAATTTCCTTACTCTGTAATGCTGTCTATGCCTCTCTGAAAACATTGCATGTGTGCATGCTCAGTCACTCCAGTCGCGTCTGACTCTGCAAACCCATGGACTGTAGCCCATCAGGCTCTCTATCTGTGGAATTGTCCAGGCAAGAATACAGGGGATCTTCCTAAACAAGTGGTTGAACCTGTGTCTCTTACATCTCCTGCATTGGCAAGCTGGATCTTTACCAGTAGAGCCACCTGGAAAGCCCCTGAAAGCATTATATCCCCCTATTTATATACCTCTATAGATAGTGACATTCACTATTTTTGGAAGAATTTTGACTCATATGTGATAAAAGATTCTTAAAGTATCAAAAATTCTGTGACACAATGAAATAAGAAACAGTTACATTTTAAAATGTGCAAGCAATCTAAACAGATATATTACCTAAAAAGATAAGCTGTGGGTAAATAAGCATAGGAAAAACTGCTCAGCATCATTGTGATTAGGAAATTGCCAATTAAAACAAGGTACACACATATATACATATTAAAATGGATAAAGTCATTTTAAAACAAAAACAAAACAAAATGCAAATATGCTCTGAAAACATAATTATAAGAAACTGTGAAGCAACAGGAATTCTCTTTATTGCTGGTGGAACTACAAAGAGTTTGAAACACTGGAATACAGTTTGGCAGTTTCTTACAAAAGCTAAACGTAGTCTTGTCATGTGCTCTAACAATCATACCTCTGGGTGTTTCCTCATGTGAATTTAAAACTTACATCCACAAAACAGCCTGCATATGAACTTCTATAGTAACTTACTACATTATAGTCCCAAACTGGAAGTAACAAAAGGTCTTTACATAAATAAATAGAGTTAAAAATAAACAAATAAGCAAGTTTGGCATACCCATACAATAAAAATTTATTTGGTGACAAAAAGAAATAAGTTATCAACCAGTAAAAAGATAAAAGTGAAACTTAAATTCCTATTGCTATGTGGAAGAGTGTAGTCTGAAGTAGATACATGCTATTATTCCAACCAGTTGCTCTCAAAAAGGCAAAGCTATAACAATGGTAAAAGATCAATAAAAGTCATGGATTCATGGGGATGGGAGGAAGGTTGAATAGGGGAAATGTTTCTTTCTTTGTTTTTTTTAATCCCTAGGTTAGTGAAAGTACTCAGCAAATTACTATAATGGTGGATACATGATACTATGATTTGTCAAAATCTGGAGAATTTTAAAACACAGAAATAAATTGAATGCTTGAACAGTTTTAAAGAGTCATTTAGGAAAGGGGGATGCCAGGTTGAAATGCAGAGTGTAACAAACTATCTCTGTGTAAGAGAAATGTATGAAAGAACCTCGCTAAAGAAGGTAATAGTAAATGGTGACCCAAGTAATTAGAAATCAGGGGATTCATCTGGTGATATCAGCTTAAGATTTTTCAGAAACTTTCAACTATCCACTAATATTCAACCCCTGATTGCACCCTACATATTGTCTTAAATTTCCGATAATTTCCAGCGTTCTGCATCATGAGTTGATTTGTTTTATGTTGCTCCCAGGCTAAGCAGGCGCTCAGTAAGTCTGGTTTGTACGGAAACTTTTCCTTGTCCCCAAAGTATCTATTAACTGTGATTTTTCTACATATTGATTAGCTGTCATTTCCTTCCTTTTTCTTGTGAGTTTATTTTTTCTCAGTTTTATTCCCTTATTCTCATTTTGAGCACTTTGGACATGAACAGAGAAACAGATTTTTCAGTTGTTCAAGTGACCAGGAAGCTTAGTTTGATTATGGATCTGATTGGAATATAATTTCCCATACATGGTAAAGTAAATGTTCATTATTTTTTTTTTCTAAATACTTAGATGTTCTACCATTATCACGTTTTGAATAACTGTAAGATACTATGTTGGGATTCCTAAATCACACATCCATGAGATTGTCAAAGACAATGGCATGGCTTTTTATTTACCCATTTTTACATTCTATTGATACTTATTTGGTTAAATTCATTATGCTGTATGAGAGATTGAAATTATTCAATAAGAAGTAAAGCATCATGCTTTAACATATCATTTTGTCCGCTGTGATATAAAACTTATATGTTCTGTATTTCTGAATATCTGAATTACTTTATTTACAGGTAGTAATTCATTAATCTCACTAATCAATATACTGTAATACACATAATTTTTGAAGAATATTGTTTTTGACAAAGGTCTTTATTCCCAGTATCCTTAACTTGGACAAATTATATGAAATACTTCTTTTGTAGCTTATTAAAATTTTGGCAGTTTATAGTAGTCCATTTGGCAAGATTTTGTAAAAGATTTTAAATTCATAACAAAATATATAATGGTCTATTTTCTTAAATAATTCTTTATTTTGGTTTGGGTTTTAGATTTTATTTTTAAGGACAACATGTATTTTGTATGACTAACTTCCCACCACCATTTTCTTGTTTCTTCATGCTCTAAAATTATGTCTAAGTTAAAGTTGCCTTACCATATATGTTGTTACATATTATTTTAATTTTTCTCTTCATGAAAATCTGATATACAATTAAACATATTCAATCTAAATCATCCCAAGAAAATGTAAAGGATTTGAATATATTCTATCTTCTTTAAACACACATGTACTAGATCTGTGCTGCTGTTGCTGCTAAGTCACTCCAGTCGTGTCCGACTCTGTACGACCCCATAGATCACAGCCCACCAGGCTCCCCCTTCCCTGGGATTCTCCAGGCAAGAACTCTGGAGTGGGCTGCCATTTTCTTCTCCAATGCATGAAAGTGAAAAATGAAAGTGAAGTCACTCAGTCATGTCCAACCCCATGGACTGTAGCCTACCAGGCTCCTCCATCCTTGGGATTTTCCAGGCACGAGTACTGGAGTGGGTTGCCATTTTCTACTATATCTAGTCAATAACTAATACCTAAGAGATTATGCTAAATGGCTATAATAATCTATACTATATGCTATGTATCCTTGTGTACAAATGTTTTTCTAACTATGAAATAAAACCTGAGGCAGGGATGCTAAATCATGCTTTAATAGTCATTGCCAGATGGCTTACCAAACAACTTGTTACTATTCTTATTTCCAGTAGGAGTCTATGAGAATTCATTTCCCTCTTCATTTTCATATTCCTTAGCATTGGAAACTACCAGAAAAATGGATGAGTAGATGAGAATAGATGGATAGCTAGATGATGGGTAGATAGATAGATGATAGCTAAATATATAAGTAGAATACATAAGCAAGTTATAGATGATACATATTTACAATAATTTTGCCAATCTAATGGCATAGAATGATATTTTAATATAAAATTTGTTACTTGACTACCAGTGAGAACAACTTTTCACATATATTGGCAATTTGTTTCTGCAAGTTGTTCATTTTTAACTAGAGTTTTTTTTTTCTTTAATGACTATTATAAACTTTGTATAAGTTATAGAGAATATGTTGAAGATACTTTAGTTAACACATGCACAAGTGTATTTCTCAAGCTTCTATTTATAGTCTCACTTTCTGATCTATTTTAAGTATTTATTTATAAATAACTGTAAGAATACATGCAATTATATATACTTTGATGTTTTCTTCTAAAAGGGTGTTTGTTATGGCTATTTTAGCCCATTTTATGTTATCAATTATAAAATGTATAATACCAGAAATTGTCTAATTATTGAAAACTGAGTATAGATTAATTTTGCATATTACAAAGAACTTTTAAGCAATCATGCAGGATCTATTTTTTTTAAATATATAATTTGGATCTTATTTAATTTTATTGATTTTTTGTAACTCTATTCTGTAAGTATTTTTTTTTTTCTCATTTCAATTAACACTGTCCCATTTGACTTTCCTTAGTGAGAATACTTTCTTTAGGGATGTATGTGACTCAGCAGTTCTTCATAATTATCAAGCAGCGCCACTAACTGGATCAAACACAGTGGAAAAATCACTAAACTTTTATTCTTTTATAAAGCCCCCTTTTCACATTGAGGCACTTCCTAGCTGGGGCAGTGGCAAAGAATCTGCCTGCCAATCCAGGAGATGCAAGAGACACAGGATCGATCCCTGGGTTAGGAAGATCCCACTCCAGTATTCTTACTTGGAAAATTTCATGGCCAGAGGAGCTTGGCTGGGTGCAGTTCATGGGGTTGCAGAGTCAGACAGGGACACGACTGAGCATGCATGCTTGTCACATTGAAAATATAATTAGTTAAAATGTCTGTGGTTTTGAAACAAAGTATCTATCTGTCATTCAGTGGTTCCTCTTAGTTATGAAAGCCATTCCTTCATAAATCACATTATAAACTCAAAGTGAATGAGCAAAATGGTAACATAAGGAGAAAAGGATGTGCAAAGTAGATATAACAGTGTTGTAAGCCAAGGAAAAAAATATAAATACATGCACTGATACTACAGAAGTATTAAGTAGATATGTTTTAAAGAAAAAGGATTATTGAGATATGATAAAGTTATTATAAAAAAACTAACAAAATAAGCCATCCATGAATAGCCTTATGTTTTTCTGAGATAAAAATGATTCATAATTTTAAAAACTGAACATTACCTTGAATGAAGTATTTTAATAAAGGAATTTATCTAAATTTGTTTCAGGGGCATGTCAGACTATGGCTCTGTGCTATTGATGGTTGGTTTCAGATAAATTTTCTGGTTAAACATTTAGCAGTGCAGAGTGCTCTTCCTTGTCTTATTTAGTAAGTTATCTAACTCGTGTAGAAGATGGAAAAAACAAAAAGTTGGAACACTTTTAATAAATATGTATATATGTATGTATGTGTGTATGTAAGATTTCTGGCTTGAGAATCAGTCTATAGGTTATTCATTACAGTGATGGAAAATGGGATACTTACAAAGTTAAGGTAGTGAATATTTCCATGGTCTCCAATGGAAATATAAACCCGTCCACACACACTACAAACCATCTACCTCTCAGCCTTACCCAAGGGCATCAGACCTTGAATGGTCTCCAGAATGCCCTCATCTGTCAGCAACAATTGTCAAACAAGAACACCCACATGCATCATACTGAAAGCATAATGCATTCATAGATGTAAGTGACCAGGATATTGGAACAGAAAGAGTAATGAGGAAAAAAAAATGATAGTGAATATCTTTTGCTTAGAGAACTGTAAATTTTGTATACTATGGGTGAAGATTTCATTCTCAATCTCCACTAAAGACAAAAAAAAAAAAAGCAGAAGAATTAAATTCCACATGATGAAAACCGTTCCTGTCAGCAATCTGTCCACTACATTCAGCATTAAGCATTAGTCAAGCTTTTATAAAGTGCGGCTGGTGGCAGCATATTTGTTCTTCCTATTTCAAATTTGTTCAACTTGAAAGCATTGCAGAATGCAGAATGGCAGGATGACAGGCATCTTAGATAAGGGGAAAGAAAAAAAAATCTAAGAAATCTGTATTTTACTGAGACCTTTTGGCTCCATCTCACATGGTATTCTCATCAACATGCTTGATAAATTGTTGAAAGTGGGTGGGGGGTGAGGTTCACATCCAAATAGCAGTAATCAGTGACCCTGTCAACATCAAGCAATATATTTAAAATAATCAAAATAGTTGGACTGAGATGTTATTTATATATATTTCCAGAAGTATCATGGCAAAAAAAAAATTAACAGTCAGCCTGTTCATTAAAGTAGCAGATAAAGTCAAGCTAAATGGAATTGCTATTATAAGAAACCAACAATATATTTTTGATGATTATGATAAATTAAATAAATTCCATGATACTCTCATGAATATATGTTTTACTACTTAGTAAACGGTACAATCAAATGAACCCATCATGATAGAAGTTATTTGGTTTAATTACTTCAAGCAAATAAGAAACAACTGGCAATTTATATGAGGCTTCCCTCATAGCTCAGTTGGTAAAGAATCTGCCTGTAATGCAGGAGACCCGGGTTCAATTACTGGGTTGGGAAGCTCCCTTGGAGAAGGGAATGGCAATCCATTCCAGTATTCTTGTTTGGAGAATCCCATGGACAGAGGAGACTGGCAGGCCACAGTCTGTGAAGTCACAAGAGTCGGACATGACTTAGCAACTAAACCACCACCAATTTATATATCCCCTTACTTACTTTTCCAGCATATAATAGGCCTATCTAAAACAGAATTTGGCTGGCCGTCACTGATAATAACTCCTGCTTATTTCCCTACAAAATACTAATGATGCGCATAAACTATGTGAAATTAAATCTGTAATCATGAAACTTGACAGGGTAAAAATCTCTGATGAATTTCTATATGCTGTGTTTTCATATATCCTATGTTCTGTATAGTCAAAGCTATACTTTGTCCCGTAGTCATGTATAGATGTGACACTTGGGCCACAAAGAAGGCTGAGCATCAGAGAACTGATGCTTCAGAATTGTGGTGCTGGAAAAGACTCTCAAGAGCCCCTTGGACTGCAAGGAGAACAAACCAGTCAATCCTAAAGGAAATCAACCCTGATTATTCATTGGAAGGACTGATGCTGAAGCTGAAACTCCAATAATTTGGCTACCTGATGCGAAGACAACTGATTCACTGGAAAAGACCCTGATGTTGGGAAAGACTGAGGGCACGAGGAAAAGGGGGTGAAAGAGGATGAGATGGTTGGATAGCACCACCAATCCAGTGGACACGAGTTTGAGCAAACTCTGGGAGATAGTGAAGGACAGTGACATCTGGTATGCTGCAGTCCATGAGGTCACAAAGAGTTGGACACGACTTAGTGATTGAAAAACAAAGTTTTCTATATATTGGTGTAGAGAAATAATTAGTAGCTTACTTTTAATTGGATAACTGAGAAATAATAAATTTGTTTTACATAAATAACAGTCAGAAGAATATTGTTTCTCTTTTGCTGGACTCCTGATGTAGAGAAAGAAGATTTGTATCATTCCTTTCTGTTATTGGCAGTTTTTTTACGCCATGCAATGCTTCTGACTGCAATGCAGGATATCCAGAAGATTCAGGTTCAATCCTTAGGTCAGGAAGGTCCCTTGGAGTAGGAAATGGCAACCCACTAGTGTGTTCTTCCCGGAATAGTACCATGGTCAGAGGAGCCTGGAGGGCTAAGGTTTATGGGGTTTCAGAGTTGGACACCACTGAGCAACTGAGCTTCTAAAATACACACAGCTTCTAAAATAAACCCCAGTGATTTCTATCTACTGGTACAACTCTATCTAATCCTGTCCCCTTGAGTACAGGCTAGGTTTAATGGCTTGCTTCCAATAAATGTAATATAACCCATGAAGTAACGGATGTTACTACCAAGATTAAATGATATCAGGTTGCAGTTTTGTCTTGTGTCTTCTTTCTCAGTGTCTCTAGGATTCCTCACTCTGATGGGTAGGTACCAGCTGCTATGCTGTGAAACAGCACTGTCAGAGGACCACGGGGTAACAGACCCAGGCTTGCCGAAGACTGGGAGTGAGTTTGGATGTCTCTCCCTCTCCAATCAAGCCTTCAGAAAAACCTTCAGCTGCAGCTGACAGCTTGACTTCTGCTACTTGGTAATTCTTGAATCAGAGACACCCAATTAAGTCATTTCTGTAGCCCTGACCCATAGAAACTCTGAAATAATAAAAAGTTGCTTTTAAAAGCCTCTGAGCATCAACAGGTAGCAAATACAGATTGTATTACCTTGAAACAGGTTGCTGCCTAAAGCACGGGAGTGGCTCTGGCACAAGGCAGTAAGGGTCAGAAAAAAACTTGGGAGGGGAAGCATTAGTAAAGCCTACACTCTCTTGTGCAGACTTGTCAGTGAAATTGTGGACTTTAGGACAGTAAAGTTGACAGCCTACATAAAAGTGAGGAAAATCTTATCTTAAATGAGATTGTGAGGAATGTTTATTACATAGTGGTATAAAGTTTAATGGCACTACTATCTGCATTATACACACATACATATACATAATTGTTGTCTGTGTATATGCATGTTTATACACATACATGTATGTCAATACATACATATGTAAATTCACACATGTATGTTATATAAATGCAGAAATACACATACATATATAGTATATTATATTACTAGTGTCTTATATACCTGATGTCAGAAAATTATGAAAATAATTTGAATTTCTCACCATCTTTTCCTTGTTTTAATTTTGCTTATACTTTTATCTTTGAAAAAACTTTTCATAATGTAACTAGTACCCTCCATGATGTTAAATTAAGTGACGTATTCAATTCATGCCTTTTGACATTTTAAGCAAAACTTGTATTTGATGACTGCTCCAGCATTCCTTAAAACACTCTGTTCTCAACTTCTAGGCCATTAAAATACAATTTTTTTGGTTAACTGATTGGATACTTATCTCTTTACAAACAGATTCTTAAATATTCAAAATTCTTGCCTCTTCTTCTCTCTCTAAAGTATAATTAGGCAATATCCTCTATTCTCATGGCATTAAAATATCTTCTGTTGATGATTTTCTAATTTATTTTCAGCTCTTACCTTCACTCTGCCGTTTATACTCAGTCATCTAACTACAAGATAACTATCCATATCTCAAATGTAAAATATCCTAACTTAAACAGTTGACTTTTTTTCCTTGACAAGTTAATGTAAACAGGTTATGCTATTATAGAGGGAAACATCATAAAATCTCAGTAGCTTAAAATGACAAACTTTGGTTTCTTTCTCATGCTACTTGTATGTTGAGGGTCAGCAGACAGTACTGTAAATCATAGTCACTTCAGAACCTTGGTTCACAGAGTAGCCAAAATCTTAAACTTGACTAATACCTATTCCAGTGATAAAAGAGAGCCCCGGAGTATTTCTAGTCAGCAACTAAATACCTGTTCTGAAAGTAACAACTCTGCTGGCTTCAATCAACCATAAGAGAATTAGAAAAACACTATTTTATCTTCCATGTGGAAGCAAATGACCCACAAAATTTAGTAAAATAACTAATTTTATCCTGCATTCCTAAAGCAATTCTCCAGATTTTGTTGCTATAGTTGTTGAATCGCTAAGTTGTGTCCAACTTTGTGACCCCATGAACTGTAGCATGCCAGGCTCCTCCGTCTTCTAATGTCTCCTGGAGCTTGTTCAAATCATGTCCAATGAGTTGGTGATGCTGTATAACCATCTCATCCTCTGCTGCCCCCTTCTCCTTTCGCTTCAGTCTTTCCCAGTCTAAGGGTCTTTTCCAATGAGTCAGTTCTTTGCATCAAGTTGTCAAAGTATTAGAGCTTCAGCAACAGTCCTTTCAATGTATATTCAAGGTTGATTTCCTTTAGGATTGACTGGCAAATCTTGAGACTTACTATCTTAACAAATACTACTAATTCAATCCATCACTTGAGCAGAGGAATTCTTGTGAAATTCACAGTGCTGAAATGAAGGTTGCAATACATTCCTTGATGAGAAGCTGAAGAATAAGATCTGAGAACTTTCCTTTCTACTTCTCCTTTTTCATGAAACTAACAAGACTTGAGTGAAAATAGCAGGGGCTGCAGTAGGAAGTGCTCAAGAGACTAATTTTCATCGGAAAGGAACACAAAGGGAAGACACACAGCCAAGTGGGAGATGAAGGTGTTCACTCTAAGAATTTGAATTCTTTGGTATCCATTCCAACAATAAACTTCACTTCTGGCAAACATAACAGTAATATAATTTAAACACATTCAGGGTTCCCTGGTGGCTCACCAGTAAGGAATCTGCCTGCCAATGCAGGAGATGCCAGTTCAATCCCTGGGTCGGGAAGATTGCCTGGAGAAGGAAGTGGCAATCCACTCCAGCATTCTTGCTTGGGAAATCCCAGGGACAGAGGACCTGGTGGGCTACAGTCCACTGGGTCACGAGAGTTGGACATGACTTAGTGACTAAACAACTTCCTGAATAGCTTAATAGAAATCTCAACAATAAAAGTCAAGAAGGAGAAAAATCATGTTTTTTCTCTTTGCATTGCATATATTGACCTCTATATCTTCTGTCTTATAAAACATTGCCAGATTTCATAAAATAATAATGAAGTAAAATATAAGGCACATTATGAAACAAAATAAAAAATTGAGCCTAAAGGCAGAACATAATAATCAGAACCATAATAAAAAATGACTCATGTTAGAAATATTGAAAAAAAATGTAAATTAGCAATGAATAATGTACTAAAGGCTCTAACAGAAAACTAATATGACATATAAGATCAGATACATATCATCAAATACCTGAAACTTTAAGAAAGAATCAAATACCGTGGTGTAAATCCAAACCACAGTAACATAGAAGAAAAATGTTTTATGAGTCCATAAGTAGAATATAGCCAAGGAAAAATCAGTGAACTTGTTGGCATATCAAAAGAACCTATCCAGACTAAAACATATAGAGAAAAAAGAGTGAAAAAATAAAACACAAAACATAAATCACATTCAACACATTCAAGTACTGTGGGGAAATATAAAACATTGTAGTATATGTGTAATTGGAATTTAAAAAAGGAAAAATGGGGAGAAGGGTGCAAAAGACATATATGTGAAGAAATGAGTTGATAATTTCCAGTATTCATGATAGAGAGCAAATTAGAAATCAAAGAAAGTTCAGGAATGCATGGAAGTATAAAGTTCAACACACACACACACACAGAGGCATATAATATCTAAACTGTTGAAATCACAGGTAAAGAGAAAAATCTTGAAGACAACAAGGGGGAAAAATAAAAACCTTACCAATGGATAAACAAAGATTAGAATCATATCAACTCTTCATCAAAAATTATACAAGAGTCAAAACATAAGTGACATCTTTAAAATATTAACAAAATAAACTATAATAACCTAGCATTCAATTTCCAGTGAAAGCATCCTTCAAAGTAAAGGAAAAATAAAGACTTTCTCTGATGAACAAACATTTGGGGAACAAAATGCTGGAATACCTGCTCTGAAATTGTTGAAAAGGTTTTCAGGCCAAAGGAGTAAGTTAAGAGGTCAGAAACTAGAATCTAAAGAAATAAATAAAGTGAAACAAGAGTAGATTTTTCTACATTTTTTTTAACTCTAGAAGTAAATAATATATTTAAAGCAGCAATAGTAAATGTGTATTGGCTGTTTTCAGTGTATGTGAAGGCAAAGATGAATTAGAAATTAGAGAGAAATGGAGAAAATTATAAGGACCTTGCATGGAAAACAAAAAGATAATTTGAATTTATACTTGTTTATTTCATATTCAGTATTGTAAATTATATACATTTGTAAAGTTTTCAAAGGTTGTTATTATAAATTAAATAGAAAAAAACAGTGAGGAATTGTAAAAACTTCAATTAAAAAAGAGAAAAATTAGAACAAGAAGAAAAATATTAACAACAAACAAATGAAAGGAATTGGAAACAGTTCTCAACATGGCAGATTATAATCTAACTGTACCTATAGTTACTTTTAGAGTGAGCAACGTAAACATACCATATAAAAGACAATTATTTTCCCAGTGGATAAAAATGCAAAACCTGCCCACAAGAGCCCACTTACACAGTAAGACCTAAGATGAGTTTATAGTAAAGATATGAATAAAAAGATAGACCATACAAACTCTGACCCAAAGGAAGCTGGTCTGGCTATAATTAATATGAGACAAGACAGACCTCAGAACAAGAAAGATCATCAGGACCATAGAGGGATATTACGTTATGAGAAACTAGTCTCCAAGAAACACAGTAATCCCAAAGGAATATAACTTTAGTAATAGCATCCCAAATGCAGGGGGCAAAACTGGTACCTGAAAGGGAAAATTAAAAAAAAAAAACCACACATACACACACAATTACATTTGGAAATGTTAGTACTCTCTCTCTCAATAATTTCTTTGGAAGAAAATCATTGATGCTAAACAGCACTATCAACCAGCCTGATCTAATCAACATCTATGAAACATTCTAACTAATCAAGGTAGAAAACATTCCTCCCAAGTGTACATACTGTATTCATGAAGATAGACCACATTCCCAGCCAAAAGCCCAATCTTAACATCTAAATAAATTTTAGTCAGTTCAGTTCAGTCGCTCAGTCGTGTCCGACTCTTTGCGACCCCATGAATTGCAGCACGCCAGGCCTCCCGGTCCATTACCAACTCCCGGAGTTTACCCAAACCCATGTCCATTGAGTCAGTGATGCCATCCAACCATCTCATCCTCTCTCATCCCCTTCTCCTCCTGCCCCCAATCCCTCCCAGAATCAGGGTTTTTTCCAGTGAGTCAACTCTTCGAATGATGTGGCCAAAGTATTGGAGTTTCAGCTTCGGCATTAGTCCTTCCAATGAACACCCAGGACTGATCTCCTTTAGGATGGACTGGTTGGATCTCCTTGCAGTCCAAGGGACTGTCAAGAGTCTTCTCCAAAACCACAGTTCAAAAGCATCAATTTTTTGGTTCTAAGCTTTCTTCACAGTCTGAATAAATTTAAGAGACTACAAATCATACAAAGTGTGTCTCAGACCATAATGGAATGAAACTTGATATCAATTACTATATGATATCTGGAAAATATCCAAATATTTAGAGATTAAACATTTCACTACTAAATAATTCATGTGCTAAACAGCAAGTTGTAAGAATATTTTAAAAATATGTTATATTAAAAGAAGATGAAAATAAAATATCAAAATTTGAAAAATGCTGTAAAGCATTAAGCACATATATTAAAAGACAGATTTACAGTTAATAGCTTAAGCTTCACAATCTTCAAACGAGAATAATTAGGAAAAAACAGACAAGAAGCTAGAAGAATAAAGCAAAGAATTTGTTGCTATAGTTTGGTCACTCAGTCATGTCCTACGCTTGCGACCCAATGGACTAGAGCATGCCACACTTCCCTGTCCTTCACCATCTCCCACAGCCCGGTCAAACTCATGTCCTTGGAGTGGGTGAAGCCATCCAACCGTCTTGTCCTCTGTCCCATTCTCCTCCTGCTTTCAATCTTTCCCAGCATCAAAGTCCTTTCCAATGAGTCTGCTCTTTGCATCAGGTGGCCAAAGTATTGTAGCTTCAGCTTCAGCATCAGTCCTTCCAATGAAGGATGGGAAGAACCGACTCATCTGAAAAGACCTCGATGCTGAGAAAGATTGAAGGCAGGAGGAGAAGGGGACACCAGAGGATGATATAGTTGGATGGCATCACTGACTCAATGGTCATGAGTTTGAGTAGACTCTGGGAGTTGGTGATGGACAGGGAGGCCTGGCGTACTGCGGTTCATGGGGTCTCAAAGAGTCGGACATGACTGAGCGACTGAAATGAACTGAACTGAACTGAATTACCATAGTGCTAAAGAGCCTCTTAGTGACTAAACAACAACAAAAGTAACCTAGATAGTGTGGTACTTGTGAAAGTATCAGTATACACAGTAAATTAAGAAAGTAAAGAACCCCAATATATAGATCCATACATATAATGACAAACAATATTTGATAAAGGTGCAAAGGCAATTTGATGCAGAAAGGATATTTTTTTCAAAAAGTGGTGCTGGAAAAAATTAGACGTTCACATGCATAAAAATAATTGAATCTCCAAAAATACCTGACATACTATAAAAATTAAAACTGTGCAAGATAATTTTATATAAAAGATATTTTTTAAGATAGACCATAAACTGGAATTTGAAATGCAAAAATATAAGTTTTCTAAAAGAAAATATATGACAGAACAATGTGAAATTTCATGGCACAATTTTTTAGATGCAAAAGCAAAAGCATGAATTGAGAAAGAAAAAATTATGAACTTAACTTTATCAAAGTTAACATTTTGTTTTTGAAAGATACTGTTAAGAGAATGAAAAGGTAAACAACACTGGAACAGAAAACTTACAAATTATAGAATTGATAAAAGACTCATTTCCAAATGTGTAAATAGCATTTTATATTCAAGAATCATTTAACCCATAACCCAATTAAGAAACAAGTAAAGGAACTGAACAGACACACCAACAAAAAAAGTATATGGATTGCAAATAAACACATGAAATAATCCCAATATTACTATTCATCATTGTAAAATCAATTGTGATACATTGTACATCTACTAGAGGCTTAAAACTCAAAAACTGACAGGGCCAAATGCTGGGAAAGTTGCAGAATGACAGGGAATTTCATTTATTGCCATTGAAACTGCAAAATGATAAAGTCCCTTTGGTAAAAAAGGAAAAAAAAAGGCAATTTCTCATTCAGTCAAATATGGACCAAGTTAAAATCTCTAACTTTTACAATGAGATGTATGGAAAAATATTTCTAACATTGGACCCAGCAAACATTTCTTGATGTTTTTTAGTTGTTAAGTTGTGTCTGATTCTTTTGCAACCTCAGGACTGTAGCCTACCAGGCTCCTCTGTCCATGGGATTTCCCAGGCAAGAATACTGAAGTGGGTTGCTGTTTCCTTCTCCAGGGGATCTTCCTGACCCAGGGATCAAATCCACATCTCCTACACCAAGCCACCTGGGAAGCCCAAAAGTTTCTTAACTAGGACTCAAAATGAATGAACCATTAAAGAAAGAATTGATAAAATTTGCTTCAAGTAAATTAAAACCATATGCTTTTTGAAATGCATTGTAAAAACATCCGTAAAAGTTTAAGCTCCATACAGCTGCATAACATACGTGTGAACCTCATAATCGGCAAATGACTTACAGGTAGTTTCTTTACAAATCATTTATAATGTTAAAACAGCATTATTAAAAAAAGAATAGCACAGATCCTTCTTCCCTGATATACTGCCTTTATGTTCTCCTATATTTTAAGCCTAGACAGTCAGGAAAAAGCTGAGCACACTGGGAAAATTCAATTGTGGAGAAACTCATTCTTCATTTCTATGATGCATTCATGAAATTACCAAAAGGCTAACTGAACGAGCAGAGGAGGGTGCCAGCAACTGTACCTTTCAAGTGAAACACAGTCAACACCTCTGGATGTCTTTCGCAACCCTATTCTCAGTCTTTACTTGGACCAGAGGAATGTGACTTAGTTGACAAACAAGACAGGTTGAGCTGACTGCCCTCAAGCAATTCCTTCAAGAATCTGAACAGAACTTGAACCAGCCAGCCAGCTGGTATTGTCAGCTGAGAGCACTGTCAACCTTTACCCCATGATTGATGCTGACCCTACACAGGACTCCAAAAATTGCAAACATCCCCTAAGGGTATTATGTACAGTTTTAGGGCCACACTTTCTTTGGTGAAATACATGATATAACTTAATTCTGTCCCCAAATTAAGGTGATTTTCACTTCAGGTGTGATCATAAGAAAACCGACTGTGTTTAAAGAAAACCACCTCATCCTGGAAGACATATAAGTCAGAATAGTTATATTCAATAACTAGATAGCCAGAATAGTTATGGAAGATGGAAGTACTCTAACTCCTTGTGGGCCAAGGTGAAGTCTGTGTAATCAGGAATAAACACTGCTGCACCTGGAATGTTTCTTTGGACCAGGTGGTAAAGTTCCATACAGAAACTTAAGGAGAAACCACCTAGATGTTTAAGACAGTTCTTAATCATTTACATTATTTTTTGTTTTCTTCTTTTTGATTTGAAACTAAGGGGCATAGCTAAGATGACTACTGGATACCTGCTGCTTTTAGACCTACTGATATTATACAATTAATTGGTGTATAATATAAATCAAAACTTGTATTTTTAATATTGTTAGGTTAAATAGAGTGGTTAAATGGCATATACACACATTCACAAGTATTATATAGATATGTAGATATATGTAAATGTTATATCTATCTATATATATATATCAGATGGTACTAGTGGTAAAATATCTACCTGTCACAGAGGAGACACAAGAGAATGAGTTGGATCCCTGAGTCAGGAAGATCCCCTGGAGTAGGAAATGGCAACCTGCTCCAGTATTCTTGCCTGGAAAATTCTGTTGACAGAGGAACCTGGTGGGCTATAGTCCATGAGGCTATAAAGAGTCAGACACAACTGAACAACTAAGCATGTCTGTGTGTGTGTTTGTGTGTGTGTTTGTGTGTGTGTGTCTATATATATATATATATGTATATATATATATATATAACAGAAGTCAAGATAGTGCAGATATATTAAGTATTATGTATTATGAGAGAGAATTCTCCTTAGGTCTCATCCATTTCAACATACTTTCTAAGGAAAAATGCATTGATGATGTTTTTGTTCTATAACATTGATATCTTTCAAAGATGTTTGTATAGCAAACAGCCTTGGGCAATAGAGATATTATCTTGCTCCAGGGAAGTAGTTGTTTGTTGGCCAGCATACATTAATACCTTCATCTGTGGCAAAGGTTAGCAAAAGTTTGGTAGTACACCCTTTAAGTCTGAGGTTTCCTAAGCTCTGAGCTCCTTTCCTATAATACAACTCACTTTGTGTGCAAGAGACCCCTGGCTCTCAATGTCCTCCTTTTTGTGAAACTGGGATCAGGAAATCAGCACAAATAGTGGTACTTGGGCTTTTGTAGTTGTGAATGATAACCAATCCTGTCTCTCTGAACAATGAGTTTGACATTTTCTACTAGTATCCATAAATCCAAAGCCCATGATTGTTCTTGACATACAGGAGCATACATTAGTCAAGATGCAATACATTTAATAATATGCAAATATTAAAATAAAAAAAAAATCTTGAGTTTGACAGAATTACATGCAGTATGAAGTATTAAGTGAAAATGTGCTCATGTATACAAGTTAATTTAAATACATCAAAGAGTAATTTACTGATAAGAGAGATGGAGGGAAGAATGCAAAGATAAGTTAGTGCTAAAACAAGTATGTGTGTGTCCACTCAGTCATGTCCAACTCTTTGTGACCCCATGGACTGTAGACATGCTCCTCTGTCCATGGGATTTCCCAGGCAAGAATACTGGAATGGGTTGCTATTTCCTCCTCCAGGGGAACTTCCTGACTCAGGGATTGAACCTGTGTGTTCTGCATTGGCAGGAGGATTTTTTACAACTGAACCCCCTGGGAAACCCAAAACAAGTATAGCATTATAATTATAGCACCTAGGTAGTTACAAAATGGTATGCACTTTAAAATTCTTTCCATGTTGATCTCTATTTGAAAATTTTCACAATAACGTGAAAGAATTGAGAATTGTCTATTCTAATGCATTGCTAAAATTGTATAAAACTTAAGGTTTATCAGAGGTACAGGGTTTCCCTGGCGGCTCACACGATAAAGAATCTGCCTGCAATAGAGGAGACCTTGGTCGGGAAGATCCTCTGGAGGAGGAAATGGCAACCCACTCCAGTATTCCTGCCTGGGAAACCCCACGGACAGAGGAGCCTGGCAGGCTACAGTCCATGGAGCTTCAAAGAGTGCAACATGACTGAGCACACATACAACTCCTGCAGTCAAGGTATGTAAAACTTGGATAGGTTTTGGATAATTTCTTCCAGATCTTGGAATATTTAGCAGGGTAAATAATTTAAAATATATGGGGTCACACAGAGTCGGACACGACTGAAGCGACTTAGCAGCAGCAGCAGCAGTATTAACATAAACTAGGATTTATTCTAATTTGTACTTTACTTCTTAATAGTTCATAGAAACATAGCAATAATTCTGATTAAAAAGTTTCAGTGCTTGCCTTGGGTGAGGGAACAGGGAGAAGGAAGTACCTTTGAGTTTGTTAAAAACATAATAGCTGAGATGGCTCTATCAGTGATCATGGTGGCACACAATGGAATTTATTTTCTGTGAAGTTGAAAGCTCATCTCAAATTTGATTTATCCCTAAGATTTTATTACTAAACTGATTTAATTAATATTGAAACTGCAGGTGGAACTATACTCTGAGTGTTAATTTTATTCAATTTATATTTATTTTAATAAAATATCATATTGCTTTTTGGGAGATAGTCAAGAGTGAAAAAGGAATTAAATGATTACATTAGTTTGGAGGAAAGGCTGTCTAGATGTGACTATATAGTAATATTGTGCTGTGCTTAGCTGCTCAGTAGTGTCCACTCTGCAGCCCCATGGACTGTAGCCTACCAGGCTCCCCTGTCCATGGGGATTCTCCAGGCAGGAATATTGGAGTGGATTGCCACGCTCTCCTCCAGGGGATCTTCCCTGCCTAGGGATCAAACCCAGGTCTCCTGCATTGCAGGTGGATTGTTGACCATCTGAGCCAACAGGGAAGCTCAAGAATACTAGTGTGGATACTCTAACCCTTCTCCAGGGGATCTTCCTGATCCAGGAATTGAACCGATGTCTCCTGTATTGTAGGCAGATTCTTTATCAGCTGAGCCACCAGGGAAGCCTCTCCCACTACAAGGTAATATTCCAGGTGAAAAATCACAATAGTGCTTCCTACTATCTGGGTATTTTCTTCATAGCTCTATTTAGACCATAAGAAGAAGGAAAAATATTCTTAAACATTCCTGATAACAACCTGCTGGCTGGCTTTCTTATAAGGAAAAGTCTTTTTTATTGAATCTGATTTGGGAATTATTTAAGTTATTTCTGAATGTCAAACTGCTTTTTTGCAGTTTAGTCCTATGAATATAACTTCATATATTCTTTCTTTCAGTGCACTGATAGGCCGGGTGATTTTATTTCCTTCTCTTGCACCAGGGTCCAGCAGTGTCAGGTTGCCTCTTTCACTCTTAGAGAATCTTACTCTCCATCTAATACACTAATAGCCAAACCAGTTTAAGATGTATAGAGGTACTGAATACCCACAAACATACTTGCTTTTGAATTTATAACTCTCTGAGGCTATTTTTTCATTGCTAATAGGATAGATCTTCTTATCTCCGGAGTTATTCATTCTATACGAGCAGTGCTTTCAAGGTGAATTGATTTCAGCCTGTGAAAACAAGTACATTGCTCCAAGACATGCTTTATTAATGTTCCCTAGTATGCTGCCACAGTCTTAAGAGCTTGGTTATAAATAAAATGACACACGATGAGTGAAAACACTTCTATTAAATTGGCCCAACCAGAAGATACAACACATCCAAGAAAATTTAAGGACTAAAAATTTCCAAATTTTTAATAAATGGTTAAAGTTGAAATCTAATCATATAAGCCTAATGATTTCTTTTCAAGCTATTTTAGAAAAAATGATTTTTTTCTTATTGTGTAATTATGTATTTTGAAATGTAATTTAAAATAACTATCTCACACAAATGGAAACTTAAAACTTTTCCATAAATAATAGAATGTAATATATATTTTTAGTATGCAATTTGAAATTTCCCACTTTTAAAATTAGCAGCTCTATATTCAAAGTAGGTAGGGAGAAGAGATAGACTGATAGATGGGTTGATGATAGGTTAGATAGATATGCATTTTAGGAAAAAATTATTCTTTAAACTTTCTGAAAGCACTATTTCCATGTTGATGGTGGTAAAGTGTTTTTATATATGCAGGTATTTAACAAGGAATAGCATGTTATTAAAATCTCAATACTGCCAAAGTTATTAAAAAAATGTAATTGTACCTTCCTCAACACGCCTGTCCTACTCCTCAAAGACAGTATTTTTTTTAAAGTTTCTACTACAATGTTCTAGAAAATGTTACATATATTCTCCTACCTTCTATCTGTACCTTAGTTGTTGTAGTTTAGTAATTGAGACCAGAGATTTTTCATATTCTACATGTAAATCTACCCATATCTTTCTCAACATCATTTAACATATGACTCACAATGTTTTTATCCCAGACCTCCTTAAAAACTAGTCAGATTGTTTATTGTCTTTAACCCACAAAAATGAACATTTACACATATTTTAGGATGCCACCAATCAATTGAAGGGCTATATCAAAGTATTTGTGCATTTTCATTTTGTAAGATGAGTTTATACCAAATAGTTACAACTACTAATTTAATACAACACCATATATGTATGTACTTTACATATAACATTAAATATTTTGAAATCTATCATCTCACCCAACTCAAATATACAATTAACTTATTTTTTATTATAAATACCCTTAAGGATACTTATTCTTGTCACTGATCCTTTAACTCAGTGACACTGAAGCAATCTTCACTTATTTAATTTCCAAATCTATGTATTTTTATAACTACTTGTTCATATATTGTATGTAATATTTTAATTAAAATACATAATCAAATATATCACTACATTAGATTTATCATTGAGTATCTGTGGGACATTATTTAAGTTATTTAATCTTTCATAGCCTCATTTTATTTTGTCATAATATAATAATATAATTATTTGCATCAAAGAGAAATTATGATACTGGCAAAATGTTTTATATAATATTTTATATAATCACATACATGTTAATATAATAACATATTGTTAAATATGTAATGTAATAATGCAATGAAAATATGCAATATATATGTGAACACACATATACATATATACTCAAAAATTTAACTTTCTTCAAATGAGATGCATAAAACTTCCAAAATCCTAAAAAAATACATTTTCTGCTATCATGTGAATGGGTCCACAGTGATGGCAAGTAACTTTCAATGCTATTTTTAGTACTTTATACATACTCTATTTAACACAGGTGCAATATCATTTGTCTCATTTTGTATTTATCGCAGTTATTTTTATCAGGACCAACTAACTATAGGGAAAAGAATTTCTGAAGACTGACAAAATGAGACTCCTAAATGAGAAGTAATGGCTAAGAAAAGAAAGATGATAATGGTAAGAAATATAGCAATAGAATTACTCTTTTGGTGGGTACACATATGTATTTAAAATTTTATAAAACACAAAGAAGCCTAGATACAGCTGAAAACTGTAGCACAGCCTGGAGCTTCAAGGAGAAGATGCACTTTTTAATTCTAAGGTGACACAAGTTAAAATAAATCATCTACTGAGCATTAAGAAAGGTAGAAATTTGAATTTGTGAAACTAGCTATTCATAATGAAAAAAGCACACAATCATGTGGAAGGAAGAAAAAAAAATGTCTTTCAGATTTTACTAGTCCAAATTAAAGTTGTTGAAACTGTTGAAAAATTTAATTATATGAAGGTTTCTAAGAATGATGATAAGTAACAAATATATATATATAGTTGCTCAGATGAAGAATCTGATTCCTGGGTCAGGAAGATCCCCTGGAGAAAGGGGACAAAGTGGACAAAGGCACCTGGTTGGCTACAGTCCATAGTGTCACAAAGAGTCAGACACAACTGAGTGACTAACAATTTCACTGTTTTATATATTTACATTTATTTATATACAATGTTAGACATAGTATGTATAAAGTGTTTATTTATATTTATATTTATTTATATATAATGTTAAACACAGTATGTATAAAGTGTTAGACTTGGCACTGAAAGCTACTGGAATTTACTGTGTACCCATAAACTGTGTGAAATTGTTCAAAAGACTATCACTATATTGCTTTCCTTATCAGTTGTCTATATTTATGTGACTCTTAACTATGGACTCTCTATTCAGTTCAACTGTTTTAATTTTCTTTTATTGCCAGAAAAACTGTCTTGATTATTGTAACTATATAGTAAGTACTGAAGTCAGATAGTGTCAGTCTTCATGTTTGTTTTTCTTCTTCTATTATGAATGGACTATTCTGTATCTTTTGCCTTAAGCTTAAGATTCGGTTTGTTGATTTTCCACAGCATAACTTACTGGATTTTTGATTTGGACTGTGTTGAATCTATGGATCAAGTTCTGAAGAACCTATGTCTTGACAATAATGAGTTTTCCTTCCCATGTACATGGAATATCTCTTCATTTACTTAGTTTTTCTCTGATATCTTTAATTAGTTTTGTAGCTCTTCTTATAACTATGCATATTTTATTATATCTATACCTAAGTATTTAATTTAGGGGTCTAAATAATAATATATTTTTAGTTTCAAATTCTACTTGCTCACTGCTAGTTCAAAATTGGGAAAGGAGTATGTCAAGGCTGTATATTGTCACCCTGCTTATTTAACTTATATGCAGAGTACATCATGGAAAATGCCAACTCATTGGGCAAGATCCTGATGCTGGGAAAGATGGAGAGCAAGAGGAGAAGGGAGTGACAGAGGATGAGATGGTTGGATGGTATCACTGACTCAATGGACATGAGCTTGAGCAAACTTTGAGAGATATTGAAGGACAGAGAAGCCTCGTGTGCTTACATGCATGGGGTCACAAATAGTCAGACACGACTTAACAACTGAACAAAGACAAAACATTGTTAATATATACAAAAATAATTTCCTTTTTCACATAAGCTTTGTACCTTGTAACATTGTTATAACCACTTATTAGTTACATGAGGAGCTTATTGTTGAATCTTTGGTATTTTCATATATCCAAATAAATGACTGCATTTATTAATTAAATTTAAATTATTTAATAAATGATTGTCCTCCCCAAACAAAGACAGTCTTATTCTTTTCTTTTCAATCTGTATAACTTTTTAATCCTTTTTTTTTTATCTTATTGCACTAGCAAGAATTTCCCGTACAATGTTGAAACATAGTGGTGAGAGAGGACTTCCTTGTTTTTTCCTGAGCTTAGCTAGTGTTGAGTTTTTCACCATGATATATGATGTTAACTGTAATTTTTTGTATATTTTCTTTATAAAGTTGAGGAAATTTCCCTTTATTCCTAGTTTGCTGAGAATTTTATAACTGATAGGTGCTGGACTTTGACAAATGCTTTTAGTGCATCTATTCACATGATCATGCAATTTTTCTTCTTTACTCTGTTGATGTGATGTATTACATGAATGGATTTTCAAATGTTAAGTCAGCCTTGCATATCTATAGCTAATACAACTTCTCAAGTTATACATTCTTTTTATATATTGTTGAATTTGATATGCTAATATTTAATGAGAATTTCCCCACCTATTTTCATGAGAGATATTGGTTTGTAGTTTTATTTCAATAATTTTTAAATTTTTATTGACATTAAAATAACACTGGCTTCATTAGGAATATGAATCGTGAAGTATTTCCTCAACTTCCATTCTCTTGAAGAAGATTGTGAACTGGAATGTGTGTATGTGTGCTACTACTACTTCTAAGTTGCTTCAGTCATGTCCGACTCTGCGACCCCATAAATGGCAGCCCACCAGGCTCCTCTGTCCCTGGGATTCTCCAGGCAAGAATACCAGTGTGGGTTGCCGTTTCCTTCTCCAGTATGTGTGCTAAGTCACTTCATTTTTATCTGACTGTTTGCAATGCTATAGACCTCAGCCTTCCAGACTCCTCCGTCCATGGGTTTCTCCAGGCAAGAATACTGGAGTGGGTTTCCATTTCCTCCTTCAGGGGCTCTTCCTGACCCAGGGATCAAACCCCCATCTCCTGTGTCTCCTGCATTGCAGGTGGATTCTTTACCTGTTGTGCCACTGGGGAAGCCCATTGGAAGCATTAATCAATGCAATTAGGTATAAGCATTAGAAAATGAGGCAAAACTATCTCTATCTGAAGATAACACAAATAGAATAAAAGCTCACTTGAAGAGTAAATAGAAATACTTGAAGAATAAATGAAAATCCAACAAAATTCGATCCCTTTGGAGAAGACTTAAGAAATAGGGGTTAGGATTCAAGACTAGTAGAAAAGTCTTCTTATAGCTTCTTATGTGAATTTGAATGTTGGCTATTAAATTGTTTTCATAATCAAAAATAGTAAACAAACATAAGTGATCAATAACATTTGAAATAAATTTAAACAAATGGCACTATCTCTACATTACTTGGTTCCATAAAAATAATTTTGAATGGTTTTATGACACCAAATTTTTGACTTCATGCCAAAATTGGAACACATTAGAAGTGATCCAAGCTCTTTGGAGCAATGATTGAATCTTGATTTGGGGCAGAAAATGTATCATATGAGCCTGGGACATCTTGCGTCAAGAAGAAAAACTAATGAACACTTGTCAACATAATAAAAGGAGCCAGTTTAAATGTCTCCCACAGTTTAATTAGGGGAAATTTTATATTTTAAAAGAGGTAGAAACATTTGAAATACATTAAAATACCAAAAACCTATGAACCTGCAATAATACCTGAAGAAGAAAAAGCAAAGTTGAAAATGTCATTGTCCAATATTGAAATTGTCTTTACACTGACTTCTTACTCTGAAAACTGGGAGCTAAAGGGGATGATGTCAGTTTTTATCCAGTGTTTCTATGAAGAATTCTACTAGAAGGCAAGAAAATAGCCCCAGATATTGGATGAAAGAATTTTGTGGGGTTTTTTGCAGAGCAATGACAGCTATAAGTGCTGAACAAATTTTAAGATTTAAGCATAGGTTAACCATAATAAATTTTGTGAAAGAGATAGCAGAGTTAAAAACAAGGAAATAAATAAAGGACTACATTCTGACATACTATTTATGAAAACTTTAAATAAATTTCAAATTTCTTTTTTCATCTACCTCAGTTTGTAGTACAGAAACAATCTGCTAAATGTGTGCAGTGTTTATTTTTTAATCATTCATCTGTGGCTTTCAAACGGATTTAGTCTGGGATGAGAATATAAGCCAAAACAATCAAAGCACCACTTGACTCACAGAGATAAACAAACAAATCTGAGGTTATCAGAATATGCATGTGGTTTAATAAACTCACAGAGAATGAAAGCTTAAAATTTAATACAGTTTATCATAATAAAAGAGCTGAACATAGAGAAAATAATTTCCAGATTGCTACATCGAAATGCAAAGAATATATACAGAATAATACTCATTTTTATTTAACCAAAATGATGCTGACTAGTATAAGCATACCCTATGTTAACCGTGACAGATTTTATTTTCTTGGGCTCCAAAATCACTGTAGACAGTGCCCATAGCCATGAAGTTAAAGGACGCTTGCTCCTTGGAAGGAAAGCTATGACAAACTTAATGTATTAAAAACCAGAGACATCACTTTGCTGGCAAAGTTCCATACAGTTAAAGCTGTGGTTTTCTCAGTAGTCATGTATGGATAAGAGAGTAGGACCATAAAGAGAACTGAGTGCCAAAGAATTTATGCTTTCAATTTGTGGTGCTGAAGAAGACTCTTGAGAGTCCCTTTGACTGCAAGGAGATTAAACCAGTCAATCCTAAAGGAAATCAACTCTAAATATTCGTTGGAAGGACTGATGCTGAAGCTGAAGCTCCATTACTTTGACCATGTGATGAGATGAGCTGACTCATTTGAAAAGACCCTGATGCTGGGAAAGATTGAAGGCACGAGGAGAAGAGGGCAGTAGAGGATGAGATGGTGGGATAACATCACGCACTCAATGGACATGAGTTTGAGCAAGCCCCAGTAGATGGTGTAGGACATGGAAGTCTGGTGTGCTGCAGTCCTTGGGGTGGCAAAGAGTCCAACAAGACTTAGTGACTAAACAAGAGCAACAACAGCATGAGTGACTGTTAATCCAGTAGTTTATTTAACCTTCTTCTAATTTATAAAATTTGAAACATATGAACTAAAAATCTATACATATCAACCAAAGCAAAAATCATATTTTGTCATACTTGGGAAAAGATTCTCTCTGCCTTAAGAAGCTGGTAATGGTAAAGAGTTATAAGAGTAGAACGAATGCCATAAAAGATATACACAATTGTATGCCTTCTCTGAGATGAGAAACTATGGTTAAAGAGAGAAGAAATTATTTTATCCTAAGAGAGTGCATGCTTGCTAAGTCGCTTTAGTTGTGTCCGATTCTTTGCGACCCTATGGACTCTAGTCGGCCAGGCTTCTCTATCCATGGGATTCTCCAGGCAAAAATACTGGAGTGGGTTTCCATGCCCTCCTCCCGGGGATCTTCCCGACCCAGGGACTGAATAGTTTAAATATCAAATATGTTTGGGGACGTTATTCTTTGTTAGAATATATAGTTTATATGCACATAGTAAATATCATATTTAATAGGCCTATGTTAACTTTTACATTGCTATTGTGATTCACAATGAAATGCCCTTCCATTTTCATTAAATCCATGTGTAACACCAAGTCTATTATCTTTTCAGAACTGATTAATGATTAAAAATATCTAACTAAATACTCTTTCAACAAAAATATTGATGAAATTTCCTACAAGCTTTCATGAGGGATTTGATGTCAATAATTAAGCAATGTCTGAAGGGCACTGTGCTGCCAAAAATGATGGTAGAAGAAACAGAGTAAAAAAAAAAAAAGTGGTAAATATACTGTAATAAATAATTTAAATAAGTGAAAGATATTTAATTTTAAGTCTCTTTGTCTAATAGAGTTACACACTCATACTAAATACACTTAGTAAATATTTGCTTTTCTTAAATAAAAATTAAGACAGATAATTTAAAAAAATTATTTATCAATGTGGTACAAAAAAGTGAAAAAATGAAAATATCACACATGAAGATTCATAATGAAGCTGATTTACCAAAGGCATTTGGTACAAAATTTTCCCACAACTTCACCAGCTGTGTAACATGAAATATAACTAGTTTAAGAGATTCAATACATTGGCCATTTCATGTTAACTGCAATTGAAGATAACAGTACATAGACCTAGCAGATGCATTTCATAGGAATTGCACAATGGCAAAGTGAAGCAACTTTATATACAAGGCTTACTCAGCATGTTTTTGTTAAGGTAGAAGAGAGTAATTGTGTCTTAAAATAAAATGACTAGCTTATCTAGAATGAAGAAAAAGAAAACAGAGGAGAGTATCTAAGTGAATATGGTAAGTTTGTAGATGTTCATGGAATATGATTTTATTTCTTCTGATTAAAACTGGTATTAAGATTAAATATTTATATTTAAAAATTTTTTTAAATTATATTTAAAAATATCAGTTCTAAAGTTATTTTAGAAACAGTAGCATACCTATACAAAACTATAACATGGCTTTATCTCTCTTAAAATGACAAATATTTCTTGAATTGTTTATTCTTAATAAGAGATTGTGGGGCTTCCCAGATGGCACCAGTGGTAAAGAACTTGTCTCCCAATGCAGGAGATGCAGGAGATGTGGATTCAACCCCTGGGTCTTGAAGATCCTCTGGAGGAAGGCATGGCAACCCACTGCAGTATTCTTGCCTGGAGAATTCCATGGACAGAGGAGCCTGATGGGCTACAGTCCGTAGGGTCACAAAAAATCAACATGACTGAAGTGATTTAGCATGCATCATGCAACAAGAGGTTGTAAAAGGCTTTACTTTACCTTATGAGTGATCCTTCCAGAAGGCAAAGATTCTATGTCCTAGAATAAATCTGTGTACTTTATATTGAATATATAATGTCCTTGATTAAGAGAAATGAGTTTCACTTTTAAAAGAGTTATGCTTTTTTTAAAAATACTCATATTACTTCCTAATATTTATTTTTAAAGATATAGTCATTTGGTGAAATGGATATGTAAGTATATTTCTCAACCATCCATAATCCTGTTTATCTAAATGTTCAAATCTCCTGACAATTTCTGACAATTTTCCTTCTCCAAATATTAATTGTCCTTACCAAAGAAAATGTAAACACCCATGTATCTTCATCACAGGAGGTAGTTTTACAACTTGAAGCAAGATCTCTACCTAAATTAGACTCTGTGGTTCTGGAGAAGACTCTTGAGAATCCTTTGAATATCAAGAAGATCAAACCAGTCAGTCTTTTTTTTTTTTCCATTTATTTTTATTAGTTGGAGGCTAATTACTTTACAATATTGTAGTGGTTTTTGTCATACATTGACATGAATCAGCCATGGATTTACATGTGTTCCCCATCCTGATCCCCCCTCCCACCTCCCTCTCTACCTGATCCCTCTGGGTCTTCTCAGTGCACCAGCCCCGAACACTTGTCTCATGCATCCAACCTGGGCTGGTGATCTGTTTCACCCTTGATAATACACATGTTTCGATGCTGTTCTCTCTAAACATCCCACTCTTGCCTTCTCCCACAGAATCCAAAAGTCTGTTCTGTGCATCTGTGTCTCTTTTTCTGTTTTGCATATAGGGTTATCATTACCATTTTTCTAAATTCCATATATATGCATTAGTATACTGTATTGGTCTTTATCTTTCTGGCTTACTTCACTCTGTATAATGGGCTCCAGTTTCATCCATCTCATTAGAACTGATTCAAATGAATTCTTTTTAATGGCTGAGTAATATTCCACGGTGTATATGCACCACAGCTTCCTTATCCATTCGTCTGCTGATGGACATCTAGGTTGCTTCCATGTCCTGGCTATTATAAACAGTGCTGCGATGAACATTGGGGTGCACATGTCTCTTTCAGATCTGGTTTCCTCGGTGTGTATGCCCAGAAGTGGGAACCAGTCAGTCTTAAAATCAACCCTGAATATTCATTGGAAGGACTGATGCTGAGGCTGAATTCCAATACTTTGGGCCACCTGATAAGAGCTGGCTCACTGGGAAAGACACTGATGCTGGGAAAGATTGAGAGCAAGAGGAGAAGAGGATGACAGAGGATGAAATGGTTGGATGGTATCAATGGACATGAGTCTGAGCAAACTCTGGGAGATAATGAAGGACAGGGAAGCCCGTGTGTTGCAGTTCATAGTATTGCAGAGTTGGGCATGACTTTAGTGACTGAACAACAACCCTTCCACAGAGATGAGGAGATAAGGTATTTCTCTACCTTGATGGCTAAGTTTCATAGGACTGCTCCCAAATCTCCCTTAGTCAACCTTTAATAATGAATATTCTCTTTATTATATTCCTGGATACTACTCGCCTTAAATCCTGATCTCTAAAACTTCCCAACAGCTCTTAAGTCTAATAGCATACTCAATAGATAATACAAGAGTCTTTCAGAGCCTTTGAGCTTGTGAATGTGCCATCCCTGAAAAATACTTTACCAATCTCAATCTTGAAATGACTTCTTCCATCTCTAATAATATTTAGGGAAACTTTTATCTGTTTTAAACAAACAGGGGGACTAATCAAATGTTCACAGTTGCCTATTTCTCTGCTTTATTTTGACCAAACTTTAGTCAAACTTCTTTACTTTCTATGACTCTAATTGCCTCTAGGTCCAAATAAGAACTAAAAATTGGGATATATCTCTTATCAGCTACTCTGGAGAACTGGTGGATCTTTCCTGTCAGACCCTACAGATCATTTCCCTTTGCCTCCCCAACTTCCCCTTAATGGTTTCTGCTAAAACTTTTGCTCACTTCTCCCTATCTAGTAAAAGGAAAGCTTTACCTCTTTGAGGAGGTTCTTGCAGATATCTGAGATTGAACCATTCTCCTTATTGCAGTTATTTTTGTAATTAAGATCTCTCATTATATAAGTTCCAATGTATTTTTAATTGTTTATCAGCTTTACTGAGGTACGATTGATGCACAATTACATATATTTAATGTGTACAATTTGATGAATCTAGACATATAAAACACCCATGATGCCATTACTTCCATTAACAAACTAATAATAGATATATTCAATACCACTCAAATTTCCTTTGTGTCCCTTTGTTTTCCTTCTTTTTTCATGATAAGAACACATAAAAAGATCTATCTTCTTGATACATTTTGAAATGTATAATACCATATTGTTAGCTGTAGGCACTATGTCATGCAGCTGATCTCTAGAAATTATTGTTGCCATATGCAACAACATGTGTAAACCTGAAGGTCATTATGATAAATGAAACAAACCCAACACAGAAGAACAGACACATGATTCTGTAACTAGTAAGAGTCATTTTTGACTCTTCCATGATAGATCTGTTTCTTTGGATGCTTTTGTTATTATAATCAGACATAATGGCCTACCTCAGATAATCCTGCCCCTCTGCCAGACTGTTACACTAAAGTGCCTTTGTTCAGAATCCTGTCTACATATATAGATGGCAGGAAGGAAGAAATTGACACATCTCCCTTCCTTAGGCTTGCCATTCTAGGGGGTAATTGCAAGATTAAATGGCCATTTTACTTTGTTTCCTTTACCTCCCCCATCTCTGATCCATAAAAGAACCTCGCATCCAGACCCCGACAACATGGTAATTTTGAGAAATTAGTCTGCCATAATCTTGGTCAGCCAGCTTTCCAAATAAAGTTGTATTCTTTGCATTAAACCTAACCCCTCAGATTCACTGGCCTCTCCAGCAGCAAGCAGAGTGAGCTTGGACTGGATAATAATTCCATTTCTATGCTGTATCTAAAATAGTCAAACTAAAAAAATAAAAACAAAAAAATAAATAAATAAAATAGTCAAACTCATAGAAACAAAGACTGCAATATTGGTGGCTGATTTGTTTTTATTTGACACAATTTGTAGACTGCTTTTGTTTTTCAGTATAGATAATTAATAAGGGATAGTACCACTATAAGAAGGGTTTGAAAAAAATTAACCCTCTTCTCATAATCATTTTACTGAAACATAGCCCTTATTGAAATAAAATTGACATGCTGTGTAAATAACAAAACTTATCTGAAATGACTTTTAGAAACTATCATATTGTTGGCAATTTAAGAATACTCTGCCACTGTAAAATTTCCTCATTATGTGCCCCACTACAAATTAAAACCTAGGCCTCATTTTACCTGTTAGTGCTAAGGCACAAGCATGTGAAAATTCTCCCACAAGCATATCAGTAGAAAAGATAACTATATCAAAAGGAAAGGACACTAAGAAGTAGTTGCTCTTTCTTAGGAAGCTTTGCTTCTCTTTGGATCTTTGAGTGGTGTAGAGTCCTAGGAATCACTGGAGCTCACAGATTCTTTATGCCATGGTATGCTCTGGGTAAATGGTAACAGATACACTTTTGATGGAGGAATTCCTTCCTTGGTTTTGGTCACTCAGTATTGTGAGCATCTAAGTCTGGAGCTATTTTTCCAAGATATTTTGTGAATTAATATCTTTTAATAAATTTATTTTCTGTTAAAACCACGAAAAAGTGTATTCTGATAATTTAAGCTAGGAACCCTGAATTGCAACAGTAAGTTGTCACCTCACAGTAAGTCATGTCAACTATCCAGTGGCCTCTTTGCTAGAATCCATGTCGCTAAGAGGTGTGCACACACACATGGGAGGAACTTGAGACATACCAAATACAGACTCAGAATCAGGCAAAGCAAGATGATTGGTCAAAGGAAATCTGGAAGAAATGCACAATAAAAGTAATTCAAACTACCACAAACGCTCAACTCTCTCTCTCTCTCTGAGTCTACCCACATGTACTATATGTGTATATGTGTGTGTGTGTGTGTGTGTGTGTGTGTGTGTGTATCCCCCCCCTCTTCTGTTAGACACTTCTCCTGTTCACTACTTTCTGTCTTTATGGGAATTTTTTTCTGTAAAGCTGAAGAACCAGGCCGCATTACTGACCACTGGTGTAGTGCCTAAGATTCAGTGCTCTCACCACCAAAACCCAACCTCTGTCTCTGGGCAGGAGTTGAAGCCCCATTTCAAGCTGCTACACATTGAGCCAACTTGAGATAAGTAAGACGTGGATAAATAAAAAAAGTTTAAAATTGGTGTGCTCACTAGCACAAAGGAAGAAAATTTCCTTTATCTTTCTAGGTTCTTCTGGTTGGTCTAAAATTAACTTGTCATGAGCCAGATAAACAAGAGAAAATCGAACAAAAATTTCATAACATGTATGCATGGGTGATACTTAGAAATACTAACTCACCAAACTAGCCAAAATCTTCACCTTAAATACATTTTGGTGTATTTGGTGGTACATTTTGTCTAGTGACAAAAAGAGGATGTTTGAGTCGTGGTGAGAATCAGTTATGGGAGGTTATCAGGAAAAGAACAGTAAACAAGGGTGATTCTGATGCCACTTTAAGTCTCCATCTTCCCCATGGATACAGATCTTCAAGAGATTTGGTCATTCACCTCTTCCAGTTACAGAAAGACACCCTTAAAAATGGAGATTTCCCTTACAAATATAAAATGTTCTTGCTAAAGGGTAACTCCTACTTGGTTTTCCTAGCCCTTCCAAGTGAACTGTTTCTCAGAAAAAAAAAAAAAAAAAACTAGATGAATGACATTAATATGCCAATGAGATATATTTTAGGGTGGGAAATTTTGCTCCCCAACACCATTTTTCATTGAAAAATAACCAAGAGTTATTGGTTCAGAAAGTATGGTATGAGTGAATGAAACCTCATTAAAATGTGTTTATTTTGTGGAATAAGGACAAATTGTGTCAGAAAAAAAATACAAGAAAGAAAGGGGGAATCAGTTTTACATTTTCATTCTAAATAAATAGAAAAATACATAAAAAATTCTGAGCTACTATGTAGGTGTTATTTTACTTCCTTTCTCTTTTTAACCTCCTTCTTGACTTATTTTATGTATGAATACTCCCTTAGGCTACTTATGCTAATCTTAAGAGCACTAATTATTCAGAATTCTTATCTGACAAATGCACACTCACATACCATTTGTCTCTAGGCTTAGCAGCATTTTAATGATGATAAACAGAAATACTTCCAAGAGTAATTGACTGCCATTTTCTAATTATGTTTTATTCTATTACTTTGCTGAAAAGTTTTTATTGATGCATGAAAAAATATTGCAAAAGCAGGAGGCATGCATTTATTTTATTGTTTTCTGTCAAAGGTTTAGGTTTTGCTTTAAATCTAGACACTTGAATATTTTTGTCTCTAAGCATAACCTTTGTTTTTAGGAGTTGTACAGTTGATTATCACACATTTTGAAATTATTCACAGAGAATGATTCTGATAGTGAAGTTTATCTAAAGTGGCTGTTTAAAACCCATACTCTATTATGTGCACAGATGTTTTATGATGCTCATTTTTCATGGCAAGTATAAAGAATCTAAAGAAACATCTAAGTAATGCAAAGTGGATTTCAAGTGTTTGAAAACATGCCTTTTTATGATAATAACCAAAATACATGAAGGATGAAATATTTAATATTTCATAATAGAATGGCATTTGGGGCCATTTCAATTTAAATGAAGTTTTTGTTTGTTTTTTTCATGAGAATAAAACTAAACTTAGGTGGAGAAACGCCCCCTATTAATATCTACTTTGAATTTGAAGTAAATTTAGAGTAAATGAACAAATTCTATAGATATTTATTTAATTGAATTTTGCCTGCTCATAATAATTTCAGTTTTTAAATACATATTCTAAATAAAAATATTATCATTAAATTGCTAATAATCAATGACATAAAGTGTATAGCATACTTATTTACTTATACAAAAAAAATAGGCTTGTTGCCATACTGTAACCTAGCAAGGCCCTATGGGGCCTTTTTGGGAAAGGCATCCTTACCCATGTCCTCTGCCTGGTTCTTATTTGAAGAAAACTGTAGTCTCCCAGGCCCCTCTTGAATCACAAAAGCCTGGCTTAAGAATTAATGACTGAAAGGATGTGAACATGTAGTGGCAAAAATAGCAGTTAGGCCAAGACAACTAGTAACAACTCAAACAGTAAATCAACCATATGATATTCACAGAATCTTTAGCTCCTCTCTGAAGTACTTGCTTCAGAGCACTTGTTCCTTCGAAGAGAAACTATGACAAACTTAGACAGCATATTAAAAAGCAGAGACATTATTTTGCCAACAAAGGTCTGACTAATCAAAGCTATGGTTTTTCCAGTAGTCATGTATGGATATGAGAGTTGGACTATAAAGAAAGCTGGGCACCGAAGAACTGATGCTTTTGAACTATGGTAAAGGAGGAGACTCTTGAAAGTCTCTTGGACAGCAAGGAGATCCAACCAGTCAATCCTAAAAGAAATCAGTCCTAAATATTCATTGGAAGGACTGATGCTGAAGCTGAAACTCCAATAATTTGTCCACCTGATGCAAAGCACTGACTCATTGGAAAAGACTCTGATGCTCGGAAAGATAGAAGGCAGGAGGAGAAGGGGACGACAGAGGATGAGATGGTCATGTTAGGTAGTTAGAATAGGAAAAAGAGTCCAGAATGGCGGTGGCTAAAAGACAAAGAAGGGAAAAGTTAATGAAAATAGAACAAAGGAATGTCCAAGGACCAGAATGAAGACCTCAGGTAAAACAAGCAGCCTTACTGGTTAGCCCAATTTACATAGGACAGGCTCCAGGGAAGGAGAAAAAAACATAAAAAGAGGAGCCAAAATTGAGCTGGGGGACTCTCTTCGCACCTTTTGGCCTACGTCTTTTCGCCCTAACCCTAACCCTAACCTTCCATTTTTCCTACAACATATGCAACAGCATATCTCAGTGAACCCACTAGGGCAGGTGACAGGCACACAATGCCTGCTAGAGGTCTATCTGTTGGTGGCATCCCTTCAAGGGCAACTGAGGTTCCAGGGATAATGTTTGCCACTTTGGGAGTTAGCCCTGCAGGTCATTTGGGCACAAACCCTTACAACCCTTCTCCTAAAGTTACAAACATATCCCCTGGATCAAATCTCCATTCCATTTTTATGGAATGTCTGGTCTGTTGCCTCATCAATTTGTCCTTAAGCCATTTACTGACTCCTACAACCAGGACCCTGCCCCCTTGTAGGCAACATTGCTCCACCCCACCTATTATTAAAATACTCTTAATGCTCCTAACAGGACCAGATAACCCACTCCTTTGTCATTACTTCTCATATTACCTAAAGTGGGTCTATGACAATGAAATGTTTACCATTGGAAACACCCTAAACTGCTCATATGGAGGACTAGGGGAAGATATCAGTGACTTACATTCATTCAGAACAATAAGAGGATAAGTCTTATGGGTGTTTTACCAAGTTCCCAGTCTCAGGGCACAAACATGGATTGCTTTACATCATGGTATCTATTCCCATCTGTGGTGGACAAACCAGCAATGAGATAAGATTACAACCCCTTAATCCTACCCAGCACTGGTCATGCTGGAGACCTTTGGGACACCCAACTCCAGCCTGGGATTCCAGGAGTTAAACCTGCCTCGACCTGCATAGGGATCTGGTCCCTGGGAGGTTGTCATGACTCAACCTGCTCGGGGATCTGCCAATCCAGGGGTCCCAGGAGGTCGACATTCCTCGACCTGCTCAGGGACCCAATTCTTGGGAGGCCGACCTGCCTCGACCTCCCCAGGAATTCCATCTCCAGGAGGCTGTCATGCCTCAGTCTGCCCAGGGATCTGCACCTTGACCCTGGGATGCCTGGATCTCAGGTTGCAACAGTACTGGGTAGGATAATCTTCAGAAAGACTCATCCTTAAGGAAGTCCACCCATAAAAATAGGAGACCTATTAGTTTTTTTCTTTCTTCTTTTCCTCCCTGTCATCACTGTTTTTCAGATGGGAAATAACCAATTCCCTTCCCGACAGACACCCTTGAGATGCACCCTTGATAACTGGAAGCTGTTTGACCCTCTAACTCTAAGGAGAAGTTGCCAAAAATTATTTTGTGCCACTGCGTGGCCATGTTATCCTCTGGGGGAATAAGGAACACTGGCCTGAGGATGGAAGTTTAAATTACAATACCATCCTGCAGATAGACTTATTCTGCAAAAGACAAGGGAAAAGGACAGAGATCCCCTATGTCCAAATTTTCTTCTGACTAAGAGATATGAAGGAACTCTGTCTTAAATATGGGATTGTTGTATGTCCTAAAAGTGAGCCTACTAGGCAAATGGTGTTAGGCACAGACAACCAAGAGAAGGAAGCCCCCCGTGAAGGCTCACCTGCCACAGCTCCTGAGTTACCTGGTGCTCCTTCCTTGTATCCATACATGCCCCCATATTTGGGAGCACCCACTCCACAAAAGCCAACTAGAGTATGTCCCTTAGTTGAAACTGGAGGAGAATTCACACCAACCTGGGTCCATAAGCCCTTCTCCCTCCTAGAACTAAGAAGGATCAAACAAGACCTGGGAAGCTATACAGATGACCCAGGCAAATATATAGATATATTCTAACACCTTATCTTGGCCTTTGACTTGACATGGAAGGACATTATGGTCATATTTAGTCAAACTTTATTTGATGCTGAACATGCTAGGGTCTTAAAGGAAGCCTGAAGGTATGCTATGGGGCTTCATATGTCAAGCGATAAATACCCAGTAAGGAAAACTGTGGTCTCCTCCTCAGATCCCAATTGGAATTATAAGGACCCTGAGCACATCTGGGAAAGGGATCATTTTCTGATCTGTGTAAAAGCAGGGGTAAAAGCAGCCCAGCAAAAGGTAATCAGCTATGCCCAGGTCTCAGCAATAACTCAGGAGCCCTTTCTGGAAAGACTAAAAGAGGACCTCCAAAAGTTTACCTATTTGGACTTGGACTTTTATGAGGGACGGGTGATTTTAAAGGACAAATTTCTGTCCCAGTGTGCATCAGACATCAGGATAATGTTACAACAGCTACAGCAGCAGGACTCTGCTGCCTCTTTAGATGAGATGGTCCAGACAGCCACCAACGACCTTTTATAACAGAGAACAGGAGGGGGAGGCCAAGGCCCAGGAAAGGGAGAAAAGGAGAGACAAGGCATGCCCAGATGCTGACCGCCCTCCAAGGAAACCCTGTGGCAAACCCCGAGTTCTTGAAGGACAAGGCAGCAGGCAAATGCCTAATCTGTAGAAAGGCGGGCTATTGGGCCAAAGAGTGTCCAAACCATGAAAAGTCTCCTAAAATGACTTGCTACAAATGCCATCAACTGGGACATTGGTCAGCACTCTGCCCTGGGGACCCAAGAGCCTCAAGGTCAAGTGCCAAGCCTTTCTCATGATGGTTCAATAGGACTGAAGTGGCCCACTCCAGCCAGCCTGCCTGTCACAGATATCCATCACGGGGTTGGGGCCAAGGGTGCAACAGGATGTGCCAGGTAGGTCCGAGAATTTCTTGGTTGACCCAAGGACTACCTACTCTGTCCTGACCTCCTACTCCAGAGCTGTACCTCCTCCCAAACCTGTACCTTTTTGGGTGCTACAGGAAAAACAGTTACTAAAAGATTCACCCAAGCACTTCTCTGTTGATAGGAAGGAAAAATATTCTCCCACCAGTTTCTGGTGGTCCCTGAGGGTTCTACTTCCTTTACTGGAAAGAGATCTTCCCTGTCTTTGATATCTTGTAGCTATTGGAGTTCTGACAGAAGATGCTTTAAAACTCTCTTGAGGGCAAACTAACTATTTTTGCCAGCCACCAAGTGAAACAAGTCCTGAATGGGAGAGGCCATTTATGGATATATGATCAAAGCATCCTTAGATATCAAGTAGTGCTCATGGAAAATCCAGGCCTAACTATATCCTATCCCCTTGTGATGTTCCTAACCCAGCTTTCCTCCTCCCTATCCCCAAGGGCTCTCTCCCATTTCACTCTTGCCCAGAAACTTTGGACCACTGGATAAAACCCTGAGAAGGATTGTCAGAAGATCCTCTGACCAATTCTGAGAAAATTTGGTACACTGAAGGAAGCAGCTTTGTCTTGGATGGAAAAAGAGTTGGATATGCTCTCCAATTTTGAGACCATGGAGGTTAAACTTTTGCCATCAGGTACTTCAGTCCAATTAGCTGAGCTCATAGCCCTGACTTGAGCTTTATAGCTAGGAAAAGGAAAAAAATTAGCCATTTACACTGACTTCAAGTATGCCTTTCTGGTGCTCCATGCACATGCTGCTATTTGGAAAGAAAGAGGCCATTTGACCACCCAAGGGTCCTCAATCAAATATGGTGATCAAAATCCTCGGGCTCTTGGAAGCAGTCCATCTGCCCACTGAGCCTTCCATTGTAAAGGACACCAAAAAGGGAGCACAGAAGTGACATGAGATAACCAAACAGCTAATCAGGCAGCTAAGAGAGCAGCATTACAGAACAATGACCTAATAGGGGTTTCCACCTTAGTTCCACAGGCTAATTTGCCAGAAACTTCGTATTCTGAAGGTGAGACTCTTAAAGCTAAGAGTGAGGGCTTTCAAGATCATATTGGGGTGGTTCCAAAAGGAGGGAATCCTTTTTTCTGCCTGGGAACCTCCAATGGAAGCTGGTTAATCCCTTACATGCCACCACTCATTTAGGGGAGAAGGCCCTCCAAAGATTACTAGAAAGGTCATTCAGAGGAACAGGTCTCCAAATGACTATAAGGTAAGTGGTCTCCTCTTGTCCCACTTGCCAATTAAACAATCACCAAGGAGCTCAAAGACCCCAGCTGGCCATCCCGTCCAATGGCATGGGACCTATCCAGGAGAGGACTGGCAGATGGACTTCACCCAGATGCCTGTGCTAAAGGGTATAAATACCACTATTAGTCATAATAGATACATTCAGAGGATGAATTGAAGACTTTCCCACACGGATTGAGAAGGCTGAGGAGGTGGTGAAAAATTGCTCCATGAAATTATTATGAGATTTGGTCCGCCCAGGTCATTACAAAGTGACAATAGGATATCATTTACTTCTAATGTCACCTAGTTCAGTTCAGTTTCTCAAGTGTGTCCGACTCTTTGTGACCCCATGGACAGCAGCACGCCAAGCCTCCCTGTCCATCACGAAACTCCTGGAGTTTACTCAAACTCATGTCCCTTGAGTCGGTGATGCCATCCAACCATCTCATCCTCTGTCGTGCCCTTCTCCTCTTGCCTTCAATCTTTCCCAACATCAGGGTCTTTTCAAATGAGTCAGCTCTTCACATCAGGTGGCCAAAGTATTGGAGTTTCAGCTTCAGCATCATTCCTTCCAATGAACATTTGTGACTGATTTCCTTTAGGATGGACTGGTTGGATCTCCTTGCAGTCCAAGGGGCTCTCAAGAGTCTTTTTCAACACCACAGTTCAAAAGTATCAATTCTTTGGAATTCAGCTTTTTTTTACAGTCCAACTCTCACATCCATACATGACTACTGGAAAAACCATAGCCTTGACTAGACAGACCTTTGTTGGCAAAGGGGGTCTCTAAAGCATTGGGCATAACTTATTATCTCCATTGTGCCTGGAGGCCTCAGTCTTCAGGAAAAGTAGAAAGAGCCAACCAATTCTTAAAATCAGTGGTAAAATAGATAACCCAAGAAACCTCTCTGGGATGGAAGGAGGCTTTACCAATAGCTCTCCCCCACACCCAGATTGCCCTTAAGGAACAGGTTGGTCTTAGTCCTTATGAGATGCTATATGGGAGACCTTTTGTTTATGTCAATGACCTCTTCCTGGAGCCAGAGGCTCAGACCCTCCCATCTTATCCCATGGCCATCGGGCAATTCCAACAGGATATATACTTGTGGGGTGTCAACCAGGACCCAAAAGATTCTAAAGAGCTACCACTATATGCTCCAGGCACTCACGTCCTAATTAAAGTCTGGAAAGATGGGTCCCCAAAGGCTCAACTACAGCCCACATGGAAGGGCCCTACCCTGTAATACTTTCTACTCCCATAGCACTCAAAGTACCAGGACAAGACTCCTTGATTCACTCCTCACAAATCAAGCCATGGAAGGAAACAGAAGAGGATACTCAATACACCTGTCAGCCCCTTAGGGATCTCAGATACCTATTCAGGAATACAAATGAATGTCATTCTAATTATCACCCCCAAAATCAAATTTCTGGGGATAAGATTTCTCACAATAGTTGTAAAAGAGCCAACACAGTTTGGCAGGAGTTGTACTCCCAAATAGATAGGAGATAGATTTCCTGGTCCCTGAACAAAGAGGGACTTGAGTCATCTTGAATGAGACATGTTGTTTCTGGGTAAATACCTCTAGCTAAGTTAAAGAAAGTCTAAAAGTCTTCAAGAAAAACATTCAGATCCTAGAGGATCTCAAAGAAAGAGCTGGAGAGTTCTCAGGGGTGACTATAACCTCTCTTTGGGGGAATCCTCTTGGTGATGGGGAATGTGGAGTTGGATAATGTCCCTGCTAATCCTTGTTATCATCATATTGATGCTGCTTATTATTGCTCCATGTATTTTCAATTGTCTAACCCATTTCATCTCTGCCCAGGTCAACAAGCCACAACATGCAGTGCCAGTTCAACAAGGATATATAAAACTACACCCAACCATAGAAAATATCATTCATCTTTAGATGGACACTGCTATAAGGATTCTCAGGCTTGAGTATAGTAAGAGGGGGAGGCCCAATGCCCCTTGCCATCCCAGTAGAGAAGGAAGTAGCCAGAGAGACTTCGACACCCCTATTCCCAAAGAATTTGGCCTACCATCTCTTTAGGGGGGAATGTTAGGTAGTTAGAATAGGAAAAAGGAGTCCAGAATGGTGGTGGCTAAAAGAAGGGAAAAGCCCACAAAAATAAAACAAAGGAAGGTCCGAGGACTGGAGTAAGAACCTCAGGTGAAATAAACAGCCCTCCTGGCTAGCCCAATTTACATAGGGCAGGCTCAGGGGGAGGAGAAAAACACATAAAAAGAGGAGCCAAAATTGAGCCAAGGTCCTCTCTTCTCTTCACGTTTTTTGGGTTGGCCTGACCTCATGCCTCAGGGATGTATTTTCCTTTGCTTGCCAAATAAAACTGAGATATAACACTGGTCTATACGTCCTTTCAAATTTTTGATGCAGCGAGACAGAACCGAGGAAATTACAAGCTCCCTTGGCAGTTGCATGGCATCACTGGCTCAATGGACATGAGTTTTAGCAAGTTTCAGGAGTTTGTGATGGACAGGGAAGCCTGGCATGCAGTCTGCAGAGTCGCAAAGAGACAAGACTGAGAGACTGAACTGAACTGAACTTAGATAACAGCATCTGATGCACATTTCTTAAGTTGTTTTACAGACACTAAAACTCCCACCAAATGTAAAAGCTTAGCAAATTGATGGCCATGAGCACTTAACCCCCAGACCTACTGCAGCCTGAGAATTGATAATGTTAATCCTTTTGACATGTCCTGCATCTGTGCTAAGTTACTTTAGTCATGTCAACTCTGTGCGACCCTATGGACTGTAGCCCTCCAGGCTCCTCTGTCCATGGGGATTCTCCAGGCAAGAATACAGGAGTGGGTCTCCATGGCCCTTCTCGGATCCAGGGATGGGCATGTTACTTCACCATCAACCAGTCAGAGAATTGTGCATGAGCTGATCACACATCCTGGGAGTGCACCTCCCTCTGCTCCCACTATGCCTTTCAAAATCTGTCTGTGAATGCCATAAGGAAGTTCAGGCTTTTTTGAGAATTAGATGGCCTGAGTTTGTCTGGTGCCTTACAATAAACACTTCAACACAAACAGACCTAAACCAAGGCATGTATAAGTATAACTGGAAAAGGTAAAGATAAAGAGAGAACTATAAAGGCAGTAAGAGGAAAACAGAGTCATGGACAATGGATTCCTCTTGAGGCTATCAGGCAATTTTGCTGAATGCACTTCGCAGGCCAGAAGGGAGTGGTGTGATACATTCAAGGTGCTGAAAGGGAAGAACCTGCAACCTAGGATACTCTACTCAGCATGATTTTCACTTAGAATAGAGAGACAAATTGTCAGACAAGCAAAAACCTAAAAGTTTTCTGTCAATACTAAACCTACGCAAAAAGAAACATTAAAGGACCTTCTCTAAATGGAAAAGAAGACTCTATAGGAAAGGAGAAATCACACTAGGAAAGGCAAACATATAGTAAGAACTGAGAATAAACCACTTAACAGGCAGGCAGGTGAGGAGTTGCTGCCCTGGGTTTCTTTGGCAAACTGGTTGTGAGGGACATACAAATGAATGGGTGGAATATTCACAGGGGAAGGAAAAGTTCAGGGGTCACATTCCCTGGTTTTCATCCCAGCTCCATCTTCTGGAAGGGAGGAGGGATTTTTGTTCTTATTTATCTTAGATCAGAAGTGTCATGGCATTGGTGCATGATGGGTACTTCTTACTTGCAAGGCTAATGTTATTGTAATGAGAGTATTATGATCAACAGATTACTATCAGATGTAGGAGGTTCCCACCTTTCCTCACCTTTCTTTGTCTGCTTTCAGGACAGGTATCAACCAAAATGTGTGGTCCTTCTGAAGTTTCCTGTTTTACTCTGTCTGCCCATGGACCCTCACTCAGTCTATGGTATTTTGCTATAGCAGTCTGAATAAACTAATATACTAAACAGCAAAAATTGTATGGGACATATTTTACTAAAATGTATTGGTTGTTTACCTGTGATTCAAATTTAATTGAGTGAATGCATTTGTATTTGTTAAATCTAGCAACCCTACACAGACTTAATCATAAAGCAGTTAATTATGACACCCAATTATCTAATGTTATCTATTACATTTTCTCAGGTATGTAGACGGAGAAGGCAATGGCAGCCCACTCCAGTACTCTTGCCTGGAAAATCCCATGGATGGAGGAGCACAGTAGGCTCTAATCCATGGGGTCGCTAAGAGTCGGGCACGACTGAGCGACCTCACTTTCACTTTTCACTTTCATGTATTGGAGAAGGAAATGGCAACCCACTCCAGTATTCTTTCCTGGAAAATCCTGGGGACAGAGGAGCCTAGCGGGCTGCCGTCTATGGGGTCGCACAGAGTCGGACACGACTGAAGCGACATAGCAGCAGCAGCAGCAGCAGGTATGTAGAAAAGTTTTGACCCTGATATTCATTTTGATTATTTTAAGGTTTTTTTTTATAATTTCTTTTCTGGTCATTATTTTCCTGACATATATTATTCACCTATTTACATTCAACTTTTCATTATTATTTTATTTCCAGTGATACAGAATTAATACATTGCATTTCTTCACATATCAGATAAGGTTGCATTTGACTTGTGACTTTGTTTCCTTAACAGGGCTCTGATTATTCATCTGCTGTATTAAATGGGTTTCCCCCGTGAATGAGACAGCAACCACAGATTGAATACTTGAGGAAAGCTGGATAACTGTAATAATGCCAATTTCAAAGACATGGGTAGGATATGAGGAAAAAGCAAGTAACACTGTATTTTCCTGGAACCAATAATAGTGCAGTGCTCAGCTGAATGAAATATTTGAGAGGGTGAGGGAACCTGAGAGGAAAGAAACTCCTGATGGCAATATTACAGGGCTTTAGCCAGGGTAATAATTATAACAACCCCAGTCCTTCTCCTTCTCCCTTTCCTCCTTCCTACAAAGGTGTCTCCTCCAGTGGTCCCCACTAGCCTCCACATTTGGAAGTCAGATTGCAAGTGAGCTTGGGATACAGGTCAGGTTCCTTTTGCTCAGAGACAAGGTAAAGACCAGGAAAATTGGAGAATGTATATAGAGGAGCAAATAGAAGATATTCAAACACTTCTGTGACTCTATTTTTAATTTGTATATGCTATGTTTTTCTGTCATTTTCTTATTCTATTTATTTCCTGGATCATTCTTCATTAATCAATTTTAGTTGATCATTTCCCATTTCTTGCACAGTAATTTATTCTAATTTTCATTCATATTTGTATAGTAATTACCTTTAAATGTTTTTAAAATATGCTACATTTTATTTTTAATGATCAATTACTCATACTTCCCTTCCAGTAAGTGAAGCAATGATGAAAATTAGATCAATTAGCATCCATCTAATACACCTCCATGGGTCTCAAACCACAAATATTTATGTGAAACAGCCAGCAATACAATTCCTTTGAGAAACATTTAACAAAAAAAATAACTAGTTTGGTCTGATTGAAATTGAAATGATAAGGGCAAGGGTTACCAGAGAAAAAATAATGAAATAAGTTACTGGCATACTTTGGAGGTGGCAGAGGTTAAAAGTGACTGGTAAAGCCGAGGATAAAGAACAATATAAAATGACATAAATGACAAAATACCATGACCAAAATTAAGTTTATAAAAAGATATGTCAACTCTTTATATTTAACTTTTATTTAAATGGGCTTTCCTTGTGTCTCAACTGGTAAAGACTCCGCCTGCGATGCAGGAGACCTGGGTTCTATCCCTGGGTTGGGAAGATGCCCTGGAGAAAGGAATGGCTACCCACTCCAGTATTCTGGCCTGGAGAGTTCCATGGACTGTATAGTCCATGGGGTTGCAAAAAGTCAGACATGACTGAGCAACTTTCACTTTATTTAGATGCCTTTTCTATCTCAGTGCATTCATCAATGTTCTGAATGACATTAAAGTTCTCAATTCAAAAAGTATATATAACTGCTTAATTTCAAACATTTATCAATTTGATATTTGCAACACAATCCTGGAAGTCAGACAGGGATACAGATATTATATCCACTTCAAGGTAAAACAAACTTACTCTTAGAGATTGCCTTTGTCTGCTTGGGCAGTTATAATGAAATGACAGACTGAGTGACTTTAAACAACAGAAACCTATTTCATGCTTCTAGAGAATAGAAGTCTGATATCAGAGCACTAGCAAGGTCATGTTCTGGAGACAGCTTTCCTCCTGGCTTGCAGATGGCTGCCTTTTTCCTGTGTCCTTAGATAGGAGAGAGAGAGAGAAAACTCTGGTCTCTCCTCCTTTTCTTATTAGGACACTAATTTCATTCTGGGAGCTCCATGTTCATGATCTCATCTAGACTTAATTACCTCCCAAAGGCCCCAAATGGAGTCACTAATGCTAAGCTCCACAACACCAAATTGAGACTTAATTAAGTATTGCTTCTTCCAGAAATGGAATGTTGAGCCAGCCAATCAGAAATTACCTAATCAGCACTACTTAGGTAATCTGCCTGATGACCTCTGCCATTCCCTAAAGGAAATTAACCTTGCAATGACCAACCCAATTTTTTGGCCTAGTGTAACTTCCTTATTCCTGTTCCTTTCTGGCTATAAAAATCTTCCATTTTGGTCAGCTCCTGGGAACTCCTTCCATCAGCCAAATTGGATGCTACAAAATATGAATTGATTTTTGTTCAAACATACTCTATGTTAATAGGCCTCAGTTTATCTTTTAAGAAGGATTAGGGCTTCATCATATGAATTTCTGGAGGATACAAAATTTAGTCCATAATGGAGTGTTAAATTATGTCATTTACTTATTAGTCTTGCTAGCTCTATAAAAGAAACATAGTTTTACATTCTATAGGCACTGTTAATTGTACTATACATGATCTTTAAAGAAGTGCTCATCTTATCAATGTGAAAGTGAAGGTTGCTCAGTTGTGTCGGACTCTTTGAGACCCCATGGACTATACAATCCATGAAATTCTCCAGGCCAGAATACTGGAGTGGGTAGCCTTTCCCTTCTACAGGGTATCTTCCCAACCCAGGATAAAACCCAGGTCTCCTGCATTGCAGAAGGATTCTTTAACAGTTGAACCATGATGGAAGTCCTATCAACGTATTAACCTAGAAAATTAAGTCTGTCAAACGGAATTCACTACAAATATTTATTTCTACCCATCAGTGGTCTTCCCAGGTAGCTCAGTGCCAAAAAATCTGCTTGCCAATGCAGAAGCCACAAGAAATGTGACTTCAATCCTTGGGTTGGGCAGATCCTCCTCCTCTGGAGGAGGAAATGGCAACTCACTCCAGTATTGTTGACTGTGAAATCCCATGGAGAAAGGATCCTGGCAGGTTACAGTCCATGGTGTAGCAAAGTGTAGGACACAATTAAGTATGCATGAACATTCTCAATATTAAGAGATCTTATAGTAATAATGATGATTCTTTAATATTTCCAATTTTAAGCAGAATTTATTTGTTTAAAATCTTTGTAAATTTTTAGAAATTGACAGATGATACGGACAAAACTGATTTATTAAATGAATATTTTATTGAATATACCTCGTTAGCAATTTATTGTGACCTAATCGGCTTTCCTGGTGACTCAGTGGTAAAGAATCCGCCTTTAGGCAGACTCCTGCAAGGCAGGAGTTGTGGGTTTGATCTCTGGGTCAGGAAGATCCCCCAGAGAGGAAAATGTCAACCCACGTCAGTATTCTTGCCTGGGAAATCCCATGGACAGAAGAGCCTGGCAGGCACAGTCCACGTAGTTGCAAAAGAGTAGAATATGACTTAGTGACTAAACAGCAACAAGAAATCTGATTTTTACTTGAAAGAAACATAGATGGCTAGAATGATAAAGAGATGATAGGCAGAGAGAGATAGATAGATAAGATTAATCCCACCCATATTGGGGAAAATTTGGTGAATATTGTACCCAAATCTTCATTCTTCAACAATGAAGCATTAGATTCTAAAAGGAAGGTCAACTAGGATAATAAAGTAAAATGGTGTCATTGAATCAGCTCTGTAAAATTTGATTAAATTATCAAGCTAAATTTTAGATAATTCTAAAGGCATTAAATGTAGAAATAAAGGATTCTTCTAGCTATCATCACACAGTTTTAAATATGTTTACATTATTGCTGTAAAAATTTGAAGCCATACATAATTTTTTTTTAACTGCAGAATTCTGAAAAAAATCTAATGGAATAACTAAAAATGTTTGCAAGTTATTATTATGGATAATAGTTTATCACTAATTTGTTCTGGAAAATGATGGTGACATATGATAAAATAAATCATAACTTTTAAGAAGCTTAAAGTATTCTTTATGTGGCTTAATGAAGTTTGAAACAAAACATCAGGCTGATTATAGTGAAAATTGTGCTATCCTGAGTGACTCCAGCATGCCATTCTATTATGGTCTGAATGTAGGAATAAATGCAAGATCAGTTATGATTATGATTACATGCAATAGATTTTGTATATAATGTATTTCCTGGTATTCTCCAGTTAACTAAATTTTATTTTTATGACATTTTAGAAGCAAAGCCACCACTACAATCCAGTTGTTGGTAAATGAAATTAATAGAAACTGTAAGAAAAAAAAAATCACATATCCATGAGTAAAAATTTCCAAACTCCAGACAGTTGAGAAGACAAGATTTAAGACATAGCTTAAGTTTCCTTTTATAATTGAAGAATTGTTATATTAAATAGAACCTACTATGTCCACTGAATAATCAGTTCCTTTTAAAGTTAAACTGGGTCTGTCCAGGGTATAAGTATCATTATACATGAGTCATTTTCTTTCAGAAGAGAATTTTAGGAGGAAGAAAAAAATCAATTTCCTGGGTATTCTTTGGAATTTTAAAATTATTAACCTCAGAATACAGACTCTGAGAAAATATTTTCTCAGAAAAGTGAGACAATAATGTTAAATTTCTCATGGAATTAGGTTAATTTTACATCATAATTCATTGCCTTTTTCTTTTCATATCTGATAGCTCATAAGTATCACCTGTTTCAGGAAAAACTGAATATATTTTACTTTCAATTCCAAGGGTTTCTTTCTTTATCACAACACTGCTTGGCAATTCAGTCTTGTAATATTGCTTGGCTTTGTTATTTATTATCTTCCCTGATAGCTCAATTGGTAAAGAATCTGCCTGCAATGTGGGAGACTCCAATTCGATTCCTGGGTCGAGTAGGGAAGATCCGCTGGAGAAGGGATAGGTGATCCATTCCAGTATTCTAGGACTTCCCTTGTGGTTCAGCTGGTAAAGAATCTGCCTGCAATGTGGGAGACCTGGGTTCGATCCCAGGGCTGGGAAGATTCCCCAGAAAAGGGAGAGGCTACCCACTCCAGTATTCTGGTCTGGAGAATTCCATGCACTGTACAGTCCATGGGGTCGAGAAGAGTTGGACACGACTGAGTGACTTTCATTTGTTGGAGAAAAATTAGAACAAAGGACAGAAAGGGCATGTGGAAATTATTTAAACCAGTTATTTAAAGTTTGATTTTTTTAACTGAAATTGCTAATATTAATATAATTCTTTGTTAAATTTAAAAAAAGGTAAATTACAAATTCATCATAACATCCATCAAGTTTTAGCCTAAAGAATTTCTTTCAAAGCTGCAATAAGCTCTGAAAATAGGGTCTTTAGTAGAGAGTCTTGCATTATATTTAACTAGACAATTTTAAATTGAATTTTCATAGAAAACTTTTTCCCCCTAACCAATGGAACCAGTCAATTCAGATTCAGTTATTCAGGTTTTTTTCATTGCAGTTCATTCTCTCTTCAGAAAATATTTTTAAAGCCTTTAAATGTTAGTTGTTGATGGTTTAAGTTGCAATACATGTTTTGATTTTAAAATAGGATAAGGTTTAGTTCAGTTCAGTTCAGTAAGGTTAGCAGAGTCAATTTCTACCCTTAAATCACAAAAGCATATCTGTATCTAAGTGTGCTGCATTTAATGTAGGTCTTAAACCTGATAGCAAAATTGGGGATAATTTTGATACATATTCATGAGATGACATATGATGATTTAACTTAGTTAAAAAGATGCAGCTTCACATTTTCACAAGGCAGTTGGAAGTTCGGGCTTTATTCATATTATATATTGATACTAATGACAGCTACAACCTGAGTAGTTTGTATTCTTCTGACCTACTAGGCAAAGCAATTAAGCAAAAAGGAGTTTAAAAGCCAACTCAGTTTGATACAATTTTTTAAACAAAATCTCCAGTTAACATTACTTTATAAACTATAATTATAGTTGGCTGATTTATCTTTTACTGATCAACTTAAAACAGGAAAACTTAACAAAAATCACTGAGATTCTCGCAAAAGTTAATATCAGTTTCCTAATGAAATATGGACAGAAGAAGTTAATCTAACATTGATGCAATTTTATATACTGTTGTGATTGCCGGGCTCTCTGTCTGAAACACCCTTTTTTTTCTAATAGTGTATTTTTAAATAGATATTAAAATTATAGTATGAGTTGATATTAAGAAAATTTGTAAGCATATTGACATTATTTTCTCCTCATGACCAATTAATTGAGTTGCTAATGCAAAGAGGCAAAAGAAATATCATTCAAGATAAATTCTGGATATAATAAATGTTACAGACTTTCAATGAGTACAGTATATGACAATGCATGTTAATGAGAATATTCTTTTAGTGTTCAGCCCAGTGACAAAAAGACAATAGTAAATAATAATATTATGAATGCAATTCTCAAACTGTGTTTTCCCATCATTGTAATTGCTATATTTTGGTCTGCCGAGGAAGTGTTTCATTAAGTCGGAAATAGCACATTATCCAAAAGTAGCTCCTAAGGCTTTGATTTTACTGTTGATATCCTTACAAAATTGTTGAGACTCATTTCAGAGTGTGTTTTTATTTGCAAAACCTGAAATATATTAATACAAGACTTTGGTGAGTGTGACAATGTCTTGATTAATGTGATAACATCAACCTAAATTTTTCTTTAGTTACACACCTGAAAATCTATTTATCAAAAAATAAATAAAGCTTGTTGACTTAGAATAAAAATAGATTGAGAATTTAGACATCTCTGAATCATTACCAGTGGTAATGCCTTTGCTTCTAGGAAGATACAACACTGGTAATGTTTTGCTAGAAGAAAAGTTAAGTTTTATTTTTGTTAACTTTCAGATAAGAAAAGCAATTGGGTGTAATGTTCTTTATCTTTCTGGCTTACTTCACTCCTAATAATGGGCTCCAGTTTCATCCATCTCATTAGGACTGATTCAAATGAATTCTTTTTAACGGCTGAGTAATATTCCATGGTGTATATGTACCACAGCTTCCTTATCCATTCATCTGCTGATGGGCATCTAGGTTGCTTCCATGTCCTGGCTATTATAAACAGTGTTGCGATATATATGGGATTTAGAAAGATGGTAACGATAACCCTATATGCAAAACAGAAAAAGAGACAGAAATACAGAACAGACTTTTGAACTCTGTGGGAGAAGGTGAGGGTGGGATGTTTCAAACAAACAGCATGTATACTATCTATGGTGAAACAGATCACCAGCCCAGGTGGGATGCATGAGACAAGTGCTCGGGCCTGGTGCACTGGGAAGACCCAGAGGAATCGGGTGGAGAGGGAGGTGGGAGGGGCATCGGGATGGGGAATACGTGTAAATCTATGGCTGATTCATATCAGTGTATGACAAAACCCACTGAAATGTTGTGAAGTAATTAGCCTCCAACTAATAAAAAAAAATAAATAAATTTAAAAAAAATAAAGAAAGAAAGAAAAAGAAAAAAAATAAAGAAAAAAGAAAGAAAATCATTGGGGTGCTTTGGGAGAAAATATGTATTTCCATCATAATGGAAATCACATATTAGAATGTGACAATATCATAAAGTTTCATTTTCAAATTTTCAAACAATAACCTTAAAATATATCTTATAATGTTTTTTAAGAGTTACTAAAATGTGAACAGATAAAATTATTTCAATATGTGACTGTAGCAAAAGAACAGAAAGTAAAAAGACTTGAAATAGTTGAAATGTAAGGACTGTTAGCTGGTTTTTCAGTTTTACACTAAGGAGAATATTTAATAAAACTCTGTTCTCATAAACTTGCAAAAAAGTGTAAATCATGGAATTTCAGAAAATATAAATGATCAAAATTCATACAAAGAAGGAAATAATACATATGAGTAATATAATAATGCTTAAGAATAATGTTAATATAAAAGTTGATCAAAATTATTTCTAAACATCACCAAGTTTACTCAATTTTAAAAGAATATATCTTCTTTCCTTCAGATTGCTAAAATTCCAATGCTATATGTGGCCTAACATTTCTTGTGCTTATTTGCTATTCACATTTTTTCATTAGTAACATTTGTTAATTTTTGTTCTATTTTCATGTAAATTTTCAATTGGGTTTTAAAAACTATTTTATTACTGATTTTTGAGACTATTTTTTTTCATATCTTATGTAAAAAATACTTTATTGGGTATATAATTTGAAAATATTTTCTCCCACCGCAGTGAACTGCTATTATACTGTCTTAAAAATGACTTTCTTTTTTTATTTATTTATTTTTTTAAATTTATTTACTTTTTTTTTATTAGTTGCAGGCTAATTACTTCACAACATTTCAGTGGGTTTTGTCATACATTGATATGAATCAGCCATGGATTTACACGTATTCCCCATCCCGATCCCCCCTCCCACCTCCCTCTTCACCCGATTCCTCTGGGTCTTCCCAGTGCACCAGGTTCGAGCACTTGTCTCATGCATCCCACCTGGGCTGGTGATCTGTTTCACCATAGATAGTATACATGCTGTTCTTTTGAAATATCCCACCCTCACATTCTCCCACAGAGTTCAAAAGTCTGTTCTGTATTTGTGTCTCTTTTTCTGTTTTGCATATAGGGTTATCGTTACCATCTTTCTAAATTCCATATATGTGTGTTAGTATGCTGTAATGTTCTTTATCTTTCTGGCTTACTTCACTCTGTATAAGGGGCTCCAGTTTCATCCATCTCATTAGGACTGGTTCAAATGAATTCTTTTTAATGGCTGAGTAATATTCCATGGTGTATATGTACCACGGTTTCCTTATACATTCATCTGCTGATGGGCATCTAGGTTGCTTCCATGTCCTGGCTATTATAAACAGTGCTGCGATGAACATTGGGGTGCACGTGTCTCTTTCAGATCTGGTTTCCTCAGTGTGTATGCCCAGAAGTGGGATTGCTGGGTCATATGGCAGTTCTATTTCCAGTTTTTTAAGAAATCTCCACACTGTTTTCCATAGCGGCTGTACTAGTTTGCATTCCCACCAACAGTGTAAGAGGGTTCCCTTTTCTCCACACCCTCTCCAGCATTTATTGCTTGTAGACTTTTGGATAGCAGCCATCCTGACTGGCGTGTAATGTTACCTCATTGTGGTTTTGATTTGCATTTCTCTAATAATGAGTGATGTGGAGCATCTTTTCATGTGTTTGTTAGCCATCTGTATGTCTTCTTTGGAGAAATGTCTGTTTAGTTCTTTGGCCCATTTTTTGATTGGGTCATTTATTTTTTCAAAAAAAATTATTCTTTCAAAAAAAACAATGACTTTCAAAGAGCAGCAGTTCTTAATTTGGTGAAGTCTAATGTATCAGTTTTCCTTTTATGATTCATCCTTTCTTGGTTTTATACATAACAAAAGTTAAACAATCCTTGTTTAACTCAGTGTCACAAAGGTTGTCTCTTATGCTTTCCATTATAAGTTTTATAGTTTAAGATTTTTGTAGTGAGTCTTCTCCTATATTTGAACTGTTTATTTATGTTGCAGTGAATGGACAGATTTTTGGGGGGGGAATTACATATATTCATCTTTGTAAAAATTGTAACATTAGGAAAAAGATTGTTTTTTCTTCATTGAATTACTTTTGCACTGTCTCAAAAATCAACTTAACATACATGCATACATCTATCAGTTGGTGTTCCTTGCTACTCCACTGACCAATTTTTCTATATGCCAATATTGTATCATCTTGATTATTGTAGTTTTAAAATTGGTGTTGATGGCATAGTCTGTCCTCCAAGGATTTTTTTCAAATTCATTTTGGCTGCTGCATAGTCTATGAATTTTATATGAATTTTAAAGTATTGCTTAAAATTTAAAATATTGTTAACCACCCAAAAAAATACTAGAATTTTTACTGGACTGGCCTTAAAAGTATAGATATGTTAACAATTTACTCTTTTGATCATGAACATGGTATATTTCTTTGTGTCTTTTAATTTTTCAGAATAAAGTTTTATATTTTTTACAGTAAAATTTCTGCATAACTTTTGCCATATTTATCCTTGAATATTTCATACTTGTGATGTTATTGTGTTTTTTAAAATCCAATTCTGGTTATTCACTGACAGTTTATAGAAATAAAATTGATTTTTGTATATTGAATTTATAAGTGCTGTAAAGTTGCTGAATTCACTTTTTCATTACCTTACCTTTTTTGAATGTTCCATAGGATTTCTCACCAAAAAAAAAAAAAAAAGAAAAACTCATTTGAATAATTTCTTTCTTTATGTTTTGAATATTTTGATTCCTTGTTTTTTTTCCTTGAGTATACTACTCTATAGACTCTCCAGTAAAATGACAAATAGTGAGAGAAGACATCCTTCCTGTGTTCTTGACATGGTACTTGAATGATGTCTATATAAAAATGTTAAAAACTGACTGAGTTGCTACTTTGCATTGGACTTCCCTGGTTTCAGGGGTAAAGAATCCACCTGCGAAGGTAGGATATGCAGGTTCGATCCCTGGGTTGGGAAGATTCCAGCAACCCATTCCAATATTCTTGCATGGGAAATCCCATGGACAAAGGAGCCTGGCAGGCTACACTCCACAGGGTCTCATGGAGTCAGACACAACTTAGTAACTAAACAACAATAAAAACAACTTTATATCAGCCAATTTGTAGGTACAGAATACACAAAGGCAAGAAAAATATTAGCATTTATTCTGTGGGTTTAAAATATAGTGTATAGTAGTAGACATACACAACACAATACATTTAAATGTTAAGGTGATACATTCAATTCAGTTCAGTTCAGTCACTCAGTCATGTCCAACTCTTTGTGACCCCATGGACTGCACTACACCAGGCTTCCCTGTCCATCACCAACTCTTGGAACTTACTCTAACTCATGTCCATCGAGTTGGTGATGCCACCAACCATCTCATCCTCTGCCATCCCCTCCTCCTTCTGCTCTCAATATTTCCCAGCATGAGGTCCATGAGCAGTATGAAAAGGTGATACATTAAGCATGTTTTTATTGTAGTTTTACAGTTACTAAACCATGTAACGTGTAACAACTCTTCAGGACCCCATAAATAGCAGGATGCTAGGCTTCCCTGTTCTTCACTATATCCCTGTGTTTGCTCAAACTCATGTCCATTGAGTCGGTGATGCCATCTAACCATCTCATCCTCTGTTGTCCCCTTCTCCTGCTCTCAATCTTTCCCAGCATCAGGGTCTTTTCCAATGAGTTGGCTCTTCACATCAGATGGCCAAAGTATCGGAGCTTCAGCATCAGTCCTTCCAATGAATATTTAGGCCTGATATCCTTTAGGACTGACTGGTTTGATCTCCTTGTAGTAAAGGGAATTTCAAGAGTCTTCTCCAGCACCGTAATTTGAAAGCATCAATTATTTGGTGCTTAGCCTTCTTTATGGTCCAATTCGCACATTCAGGCATGACTCCTGGTAAAGCCTAGCTTTGACTATATATACTTTTGTTGGCAAAGTGATGTCTCTGCTTTTTTAATATGCTGTCTATGTTTGTCATAGCTTTTTTTTCAAGGTGCAAGTGTCTTTTAATTTCATGGCTGCAGTCACCATGCGCAGTGATTTTGAAAGCCAAAAAAATGATATCTGTCACTTTTTCCACTTCTATTTTCCATGAAATGATGGGACCAGGTGCCATGATCTTAGTTTTCTGAATGTTGAATTTTAAGATATCTTTTTTCACTCCTGCCTTACAACCTCTTCAAGAAGCTATTAAGTTAATCTACATTTTCTACCATTAGAGTGGTATCATCTGCATATCTGAGGTCATTGATATTTATCTTGGCAATCTCAATTCTAGCTTTAGCTTCATTCAGTCTGGCATTTTGCATGATGTACTCTGCATATAGGGGCTTCCCAGGTGGCACTAGTGATAAAGAATCCACCTGTTAATGCAGGAGATACAAGATATGCAGGTTAGTTCCTGAGTTGGGAAGATCTCATGGGGTGGGAAATGGCATACCACTAAAGTATTCTTGTCTGGAAAACCCCATGGGCATAGGAGCCTGGTGGGCTGAAGTTTATGGGTTTGCAGAGTTGGACATGACAGAGACTGAGCACATGGAGGACTCTCTGCATATATTGACAAGTTAAATAAGCAGGGTGACAATATAGAGTCTTGACATACTCTTTCCCAATTTGGAACAAGTCCATTGTTCCATATTTGGTTGTGATAAGAAGCATATTTATAATCAATTCATTTGTAAAACAATAAACTGGAAAATTCGTAAAGAGATGGGAATAACAGACCACCTTACCTGCCTCCTGAGAAATCCGTTTGCAGGTCAAGAAGCAACAATTAGAACCAGACATGGAAAAACTGACTAGTTCCAAACTGGGAAATGAGTACATCAATGATGTATATTGTCACCCTGCTTATTTAACTTATATGCAGAGTACATCATGCAAAATGCTGGACTGGATTGAGCACACGCTAGAATCAAGATTGCCAGGAGAAATATCAATAATCTCAGGTATTCAGATGACACCACCATTATGGCAGAAAGTGAAGAAGAACTGAAGAGGCTCTTGATGAAATTGAAAGAGGAGAGTGAAAAAACTGGCTTAAAACTCAACATTTGAAGCAGCGTCCTCTGGCTTCAGTTGTACCCTGGCCACTTCCTTTCACTTCTGTGGTATTAACAGTAAATACTGGAGTTTTGCTTGTGACTGTTACCTTTCCACCTAACTGATAAGTGTGCATTGTCATGTTTAGGAAATAATAACTTGGTCAGCAAGTTGGCCCTCTAAATGCCACACCACATCACCAATTCAAGTTGGTTTCTGTTACTTGCAACCAAAAGATTCAAATGAATACAGTTCCCATGGAGCTTGCTACAAAAGAAGGGAAAATCGTTGACATGCTTTTCTGGTGGAAGATTTTTGTTCAGATCACTCAGCTGGCTAAACAGAAAATATCCTGTGCCCTCCATCCAGGATAATAGTCTGGATGAAGAGATCAAGCCTTGAACCTTTGGAGTGGGAGCACTGATTCCAAGACCCTCAACTACCAGGGAACTAACCCTAGGGAGTACCAAATAGTGAGAACTCACACAAAGGAAACCACTTGAATACAAGTTCTGGCATAACCCAACCACCGGTAGCAGCAGTAGTAGATGTGCACAGTGTCTCATCTAAACAACAGACAAAACAAAAATACAAAGCCAATCATCAGCAGACAGGATTACCACCTCACTCAACCTTTCCCATCAGAGGAAAGGCAAACAAAGAAACAAACAAAAACTCAGCACAAATTTCACCTTATAGGAAGCTTACACAAAGCCCTGGACCAACCTTAGGAGGGCAGAAACCAAAGGAAAGAAATTCAACCTTGAAACCTAGGAAAAGGAGACCTCAAACAAGTTTAAAAAAAAGAAATAATGAAAAGGCAGAGAAAACCAACACAAATGAAGGAACAAACTAGAAACATGGAAGTCCAAATAAATGAAGAGGAAACAGGCAAACTACCTGAAAAAGAATTCAGAATAATGATAGTAAAGTATATTAAAAAAGAAAAAAAAAAAAAAACAAAAACAAACAAACAAAAAAAACCCTTGAAAACCAAATGGAGAAAATGCAAGAATCAATTAACAAAGACTTAGAAGACTTAAATAATAAATATGCAGAGACAATACAATTACTGAAATTAGAAATACTCTAGAAGGAATCAATAGCAGAATATCTGAAGCAGAAGAATAATTCAATGAGCTGTAATGTAAAATGGTGGAAATAAATTCTGAAGACCAAAAGAAAGAAAAGAGATTGAAAAGAACTAAGGATAGTCTTGGAGACTTCTGCGACAATATCAAATGCACCAATATTTGAATTATAAGGGTCCCAGAAGAAGAAAAGGAAAAGAAAGGGTATAGGAAAATTTTTGAAGAGATTGTAGTTGACAATTTTCCCAACATGGAAAAGGAAATAGTCAATCATGTCTAAGAGGCATAAAGAGTCCCATACAGGTTAAACCTAAGGAGAAATACACCAAGATACATATTAAAGAAACTAACAAAGACTAAACACAAAGAAAGAATATTAAAACAGCAAGGGAGAAGCAACAGGTAACACACAAGGGAAACCCAATAAGCTTAACAGCTGATCTCTCAGCAGAAACTTTGTAGGTGAGAAGGAAATGTCAGGATATATTTAAAGTACTGAAAGGGAAAAATCTACAACCAAGATTACTCTACCCAGCAAGATCTCATTCAAAATTGATGGGGAAATAAAAAGGTTTTCAGACAAGCAAAAGTTAAAAGAATTCAGTACCACCAAACCAGCTTTATAACAAATGTTGAGGGGGCTTATATAGTCAAGAAATACAAGAGAAAATAAAAGATCTACAAAATCAACCCCAAGAAATTAAGAAAATGGCAACAGGAACATATATATCAACAACTACTTTAAATGTAAATGGATTAAATGATCCAACCAAAAGACACAGACTGGCTGAACGGATACAAAAACAAGACCCATATATATGTTGTCTACAAGAACTGCCATATGACCCAGCAATCCCACTTCTGGGCATACACACTGAGGAAACCAGATCTGAAAGAGACACGTGCACCCCAATGTTCATAGCAGCACTGTTTATAATAGCCAGGACATGGAAGCAACCTAGATGCCCATCAGCAGATGAATGGATAAGGAAGCTGTGGTACATATACACCATGGAATATTACTCAGCCATTAAAAAGAATTCATTTGAACCAGTCCTAATGAGATGGATGAAGCTGGAGCCCATTATACAGAGTGAAGTAAGCCAGAAAGATAAAGAACATTACAGCATACTAACACATATATATGGAATTTAGAAAGGTTATAACGATAACCCTATATGCAAAACAGAAAAAGAGACACAGAAATACAGAACAGACTTTTGAACTCTGTGGGAGAATGTGAGGGTGGGATATTTCAAAAGAACAGCATGTATACTATCTATGGTGAAACAGATCACCAGCCCAGGTGGGATGCATGAGACAAGTGCTCCGGCCTGGTGCACTGGGAAGACCCAGAGGAATCGGGTGGAGAGGGAGGTGGGAGGGGGGATCGGGATGGGGAATACGTGTAAATCCATGGCTGATTCATATCAATGTATGACAAAACCCACTGGAAAAAAAAAATAAATAAAATAAAAAAAAAAAAAGAAACTCACTTCAGACCTCAAGACATACATAGACTGAAAATGAGAGGATGGAAAAATATATTCCATGTAAATGGAAAGCAAAAGAAAGCTGCAGGAGCAATCCTCATATTAGACAAAATAGACCTTAAAATAAAGATTACAAGAGATAAGGAAGGGCACTACATAATGATCAAGGGATCAATCCAAGAGGAAGAAATAACAATTATAGATATCTATCCACCCAACATAGAAGCACCTCAATATATAAGATAGACACTAACAGACATAAAAGGAGAAATTAACAGTGACACAATAATAGCAGGAGATTTTAACACCCCACTCACACCAATGGACAGATCATCAAAACAAAATTATTAAGTAAATACAAGTCTTAAATGATACATTAGATGAGACGGTTCTCATTGATATCTTCAGGACATTCCATCCAAATGCAGAAGAATACACCTTCTCGAGTACACATGGAACGTTCTTCAGGATAGACTTTGGGTCACAAATCAAACCTCAGTAAATTTAAGAAAACTGAAATTGCATCAAGCATCTTCTCCAACCACAACGCTATGAGACTAGATATCAATTACAAGAAAAAAACTATAAGAAAAACAAACACATGGAGATTAAACAACACATTTATAAATAACCAACATGTTACTGAATAAATCAAAAGGGATATCAAAAAATTTCTAAAAACAAATGACAATGAAAACATGACAGCTCAAAACCTATGGGATGCAGCAAAAGCAGTTCTAAGAGAAAAGTTTACAGCCATACAATCCTACCTCAAGAAACAAGAAAAATATCGAATAGACAACCTAACTTTACACCTAATACACCTGGAAAAGGAAGAACAGTAAAACTACACAATTAGTAGAAGGAAAGAAATCATAAAGATCTGAGCAGAAATAAATGAAAAAGAAATGAAGGAAACAATAGTAAAGATTAATAAAACTAAAAGCTTGTTCTTTGAGAAAATAAACAAAATTGACAAACTTTTAGCCAGACTCAACAAGAAAAAAAGGGAGAAGAATGAAATCAACAAAATTAGAAATGAAAAAGGAGAGGTTGCAAAAGACAATGCAGAAATGCCAAGGATTATGAGAGACTATTATCAACAACTATGGCAATAAAATGGAAGAAATGGACAAATTCTTAGAAAAGTTCAATCTTGCAAGGCTGAACCAGGAAGAAATAGAAATTATGAACAACCCATTACAAGCAGTGAAATTGAAGCTGTGATCAAAAATCTCCCAAAAAACAAAATTCCAGAACCAGATGGCTTCACAGGATAATTCTATCAAACATTTAGAAAAGAGCTAATGCCTATCCTTCTAAAACTCTTTTAAAAAATTGCAGAGGAAGGAACACTTCCAAACTCATTCTACGAGGCCACCATCACCCTGATACCAAAACCACACAAAGATAACTCAAAAAAAGAAAACTACATGCCAATATCACTGATGAACATGGATGCAACAATCTTCAACAAAATTTTAGCAAACAGAATTCAGCAACACATCAAAAAACTCATACACCATGATCAAGTTGGGTTTATTACAGAAATGCAAGGATTCTTCAATATATGCAAATCAATCAATGTGATATACCATATTAACAAATTGAAAGATAAAAGTCATATGATGATCTCAATAGAGGCAGAAAAGGACTTTGACAAAATTCAGCACACATTTATGATTAAAATTCTTCAAAAAAATGGACATAGAAGGAGCCTACCTCAACATAGTAAAGGCCATATATGATAAGCCTACAGCAAACATTATTCTCAATGGTGTAAAACTGAAAGCATCCCCCCTAAGATCAGGAACAAGGCAAGTATGTTCACTTTCACCACTATTATTCAACATAGTTCTGAAAGTCCTAGCTACAGCAATCAGAAAAGAAAAAGAAATAAAAGGAAACCAGATTGGAAAAGAAGAATAAAGCTCTTGCTGTTTGCAGATGACATGATACTGTACACAGAAAACCCTAAAGATAGTATCAGAAAATACTAGAGCTTTAAGAAGAGGTGGCAAGAATACACAGAAGAACTGTACAAAAAAGATCTTCATGACCCAGATAATCATGATGGTGTGATCACTCACCCAGAGCCAGACATCCTGGAATGTGAAGTCAAGTGGACCCTAGAAAGCATCACTATGAACAAAGCTAGTGGATGGGATGGAATTCCAGTTGAGCTATTTCAAATCCTGAAAGATGATGCTGTGAAAGTGCTGCACTCAATATACCAGCAAATTTGGGAAACTCAGCAGTGGCCTCAGGATTGGAAAAGGTCCGTTTTCATTCCAATCCCTAAGAAAGGCAATCACAAAGAATGCTCAAATGACCGCACAATTGCACTCATCTCACATGCTAGTAAAATGATGCTCAAAATTCTCCAAGTCAGATTTCAGCAACACATGACCTGAGAACTTCCAGATGTTCAAGCTGGATTTACAAAAGGCAGAGGAACCAGAGATCAAATTGCCAATATCCTCTGGATCACCGAAAAAGCAAGAGAGTTCCAAAAAACATCTATTTCTGATTTATTGACTACGCCAAAGCCTTCGACTGTGTGGATCACAATAAACTGTGGAAAATTCTGAAGGAGATGGGCATACCAGACCACCTGACATGCCTCTTGAGAAAGCTGTATGCAGGTCAGGAAGCAACAGTTAGAACTGGACATGGAACAACAGACTGGTTCCAAATAGGAAAAGGAGTACGTCAAGGCTGTATATTGTCACCCTGCTTATTTAACTTATATGCAGAGTACATCATGAGAAACACTGGGCTGGAAGAAGCACAAGCTGGAATCAAGATTGCCCAGAGAAATATCAATAACCTCAGATATGCAGATGACACCACCCTTATGGCAGAGAGTGAAGAGAAACTGAAAAGCCTCTTGATGAAAGTGAAAGAGGAGAGTGAAAAAGTTGGCTTAAAGCTTAACATTCAGAAAACTAAGATCATGGCATCTGGTCCCATAATCTCATGGGAAATAGATGGGGAGACAGTGGAAATAGTGTCAGACTTTATTTTTTTGGGCTCGAAAATCACTGCAGATGGTGACTGCAGCCATGAAATTAAAAGACGCTTACTCCTTGGAAGGAAAGTTATGACCAACCTGGATAGCATATTAAAAAGCAGAGACATTACTTTGCCAACAAAGGTCCGTCTGGTCAAAGCTATGGTTTTTCCAGTGGTCATGTATGGATGTGAGTTGGACTGTGAAGAAAGCTGAGTGCCGAAAAATTGATGCTTTTGAACTATGGTATTGGAGAAGACTCTTGAGAGTCCCTTGGACTGCAAGGAGACCCAACCAGTCCATCCTGAAGGAGATCAGTCCTGGGTGTTCATTGGAAGGACTGATGCTGAAGCTGAAACTCCAATACTTTGGCCACCTCATGCAAAGAGTTGACTCATTGGAAAAGACCCTGATGCAGGGAGGGATTGGGAACAGGAGGAGAAGGGAACGACAAAGGATGAGATGGCTGGATGGCACCACCGACTCAATGGGCATGAGTTTGAGTAAACTCCGGGAGTTGGTGATGGACAGGGAGGCCTGGCATGCTGTGATTCATGGGGTCACAAAGAGTTGGACACAACTGAGCGACTGAACTGAACTGAATCAGTGAATTTAGCAAAGTTGCAGGATATCAAATCAATACACAGAAATCACTTACATTTCTATATACTAACAATGAAAAATCAGGAAGAGAAATTAAGGATTCAATCCCATTCACGACTGCAACAGAAAGAATTAAATATCTATGAATAAATTTATGTAAGGAGACAAAAGAACTGTACACAGAAAAGTATAAGGCACTGATGAAAGAAATCAAAGACAACATAAAGAGACGGAGAGATATTCCATGTTCCCAGGTAGGAAGAATCAATAATTTGAAAATGACTATATAACAAATGCAATCTACAGATTCAATGTGATCCCTATCAAATCACCAATGGTATTTTTCACAGAACTAGAGCAAAAAATTTCATAGTTCGTATGGAAATACAAAAGACGCCAAATAGCCAAAGCAATCTTGAGAAAGAAGAGTGGAGCTGTAGGCATCAACCTTCCTGACTTCAGATTATACTACAAAGCTACAGTCATCAAGACTGTATGGTACTGGCACAAAAACAGAAATATAAACCAATGGAATAAGATAGAAAGCCCAGAAATAAATCCATGCGCCTATGGGTACCTTATTTTCAACAAAGGAGGCAAGAATATACAATGGGGCAAAGACAGCCTCTTCAGTAAATGGTGCTGGGAAAACTGGACAGCTACATGTAAAAGAATGAAATTAGAACACTTTCTAACACCATACACAAAGATAAACTCAAAATGAATTATAGAACTATATGTAAGAACAGAAACTCTAATACTCTTAGAGGACAACATAGACAGAACACTAGATGACATAAATCAAAGGAAGATCCTCTATGACCCACCTCCCAAAGTAATGGAAATAAAAGCAAAAGTAAACAAATGGGACCTGACTAAACTTAAAAAGTTTTGCACAGCAAAGGAAACTATAAGTAAGGTGGAAATACAACCCTCAGAATGGGAGAAACTAATAGCAAATGAAACAACTGACAAAGGATTAATTTCCAAAATATACAAGCAGCTCATACAACTCAATTCCAGAAAAGCAAACAACCCAATCAAAAAGTGGGAAAAAGACCTAAGCAGACATTTCTCCAAAGAAGATATACAGATTACTAACAAACACACGAAACGATGTTCAACACCACTCATTATTAGAGAAATGCAAATCAAAATCACAATGAGATATCACCTCACATCAGTAAGAGCAGCCATTATCAAAAAGTCTACAAACAATAAATGTTGGAGAGGGTGTGGAGAAAAGGGAATGCTCTTTCACTGTTAGTAGGTATGTAAATTGATACAGCCACTATGGAAGATGGTATGGAGATTCCTTTAAAAACTAGGAATAAAACCACCAGAAGACCCAGCATTCCCACTTGTAGGCATATACCCTGAGGAAACCAAAATTGAAAAAGACATATGCATCCCATTGTTCATTGCAGCACTATTTACAATAGCTAGAACATGGAAGCAACTTAGATGTCCATCGACAGAAGAGTGGATAAAGAAACTGTGGTCCATATACACAATGGAATATTACTCAGCCATAAAAGGGAATGCATTTGAATCAGTTCTAATGAGGTGGATGAACCTAGAACCTATTATATAGAGTGAAGTGGGTCAGAAAGAGAAAAATAGATATCATATTCTAACACACATATATGAAATCTAGAAAAATTGTACTGAAGAATTTATTTACAGGGCAGCAATGGAGAAATAGACATAGAAAATAGACTTATGGACATGAAGAGAGGGGAGGAGAGGGGGAGATGTATGGAAAGGTAACATGGAAACTTAAATTACCATATGTAAAATAGATAGCCAATAAGAATTTGCTGTATGGCTCAGGAAACTCAAACAGGGGCTCTGTATCAACCTAGGGAGATGGGAGGGAGCTGCAAAATGGAGGGGATGTATGTATACCTATGGCTGATTCATGTTGAGATTTGACAGAAAACAACAAAATTCTGTAAAGCAATTATCTATCAATTAAAAAAAATAAATTTAAAAAAAGAGAGAGAAAAAAAAACAAAAAACCTCAACGTTCAGAAAACTAAGATCATGACATTTGGTCCCATCACTTCAAGGCAAATAGATGGAGACACAATGGAAACAGCAAGAGACTTTATTTCCTTGGTCTCCAAAGTCACTGCATATGGTGACTGCAGCCATGAAATTAAAAGATGCTTGCTCCTTGGAAGAAAAGCTATGACAAACCTGGACCGCATATTAAAAGCAGAGACATTACTTTACTGAAATGTCCCATCTAGTCAAAACTATGGGTTACCAGTAGTCATGTATTGCTGTGAGAGCTGGACCATAAAGAAGGCTGAGCACTGAAGTATTGATACTTTTGAACTGAGGTGTTGGAGAAGACTCTTGAGAGTCCCTGGGACTGCAAGGAGACCCAACCAGTCCATCCTAAAGGAAATCAGTCCTGAATATTCATGGAAGGACTGATGCTGAAACTGAAACTCCAACATGTTGGCCACCTGATGCAAACAATCGACCTCTTGGAAAAGACCCTGATGCTGGAAAGATTGAAGGAAGGAGGAGAAGGGGATGACAGAGCATGAGATGGGTGGATTGCTTCACCAACTCAATGGACATGAGTTTGAGCAAGCTCTGGGAGTTGGCGACGGACAGGGAAACCTGACATGCTGCCCTGGGTTTGCAAAGAGTCGGACATGACTGAGAAACTGAATTGAACCTAGTTTGTAAAAAAGTAAAAAGTGTTTGGTTTTGTATTTGATGAAAGATTTATATGAATCATGTGTGAATTTTTTTTATATTTTAATTGTATGTATTTAATTTAATCTTCCTTTTTTTCTAGGTATACAGGGAAGAAAATTAGAAGGTGAACTTTGAGTAGCTGTATGAGATATTTCCAAATAAATAATTCTCAAAGAAATAAGTAGTAATATTTATCTGCCCATATCACTCAATTTTAGTAGTAGGTGAGAGCTGAGGACAATTTATACTCATGACCTAATAAGGTTTTTCAAATAGTATATCAGTTTATCTAGATGTATTAAAGTAGAAACTCATAAATAATACCTTGTGGTATAACTTCTTTTTAAGGACATGATAGAATTTCTTGGTTTGAAAAGTGACTTAATTTGTGTTCTGCAGTAAATATTGACTCTGAAAGCAAATTCAGCATGCAAATTACTTTGTGTTAGTGCTTAGACTCTCCTAAACTCAAAGTGCAAATGCATGTAAACTAGACAAATTATTGTTTCAAATCAATTGTCCAGCAATACTTAACTAAGCTATCCCATAATGCATCATGTGTTCATCTGTACCACAAAATATTTATATTATGATTTATAAGCATATACTCCAAATCATTCAATTTATCTGTTTAATCATTTGTGAACTCACTTGTTCATTCATTTACTCATTAATTCATTAGTTATTGTAACTACTGATTATCCTAAACACTTGTATTGCCATAGCATTCAGAATATTCACGTTAAATAAATGACCAAACAAATCATATACTTTTCATTTTATATACGTTCTATAAATAATACATACATAGGTTTTATACATGTCTCTCTATATATACATACTACATAATACTATATATATATATATATATGTATGTATGTATATATATGTGTGTGTATATATACATAGTTTCCCTGGTGGCTTAGATGGTCAAGAATCTGCCTGCAATGCAGGGGACCCAGGTTCAATTCCTGGCTTGGGAAGATCTCCTGGAAAAGGAAATGGCTACTCCAATATTGTTGTCTGGAGAATCCCAAGGACAGAGGAGCCTGGCAGGCTACAGTCCATGGGGTCGCAAAGAGTTGGACATGACTGAGTGACTAGCATACTATATAACTATATATATATATGTGGACAGAGACAAATAAAGAGATAGAGAGAGGAGAAAGACAGAGACAGAGATATAGAGGAGAAAATTTTTCACAGTGCATCTACAATAGTTGTTGATTTTTTTTTTTTTTTTTTTTTTTTTTAGCAAATTGTAGAAGACTCTTAAGAGTGCCTTGAACAGCAAGATCAAACCAGTTAACCTAAAGGAAATCAATCTTGAATGTTTACTGGAAGGACTGATGCTGAAGCTGACGCCCCAATATTTTGGCCACCTGATGCGAAGAGCCGACATTAGAAAAGACCCTGATGCTGGGAAAGATTGAAGGCAGGAGGAGAAGGGGACAAGAGAGGATGAGATGACTGGGTGGCCCCACTGACTCCATGGACATGAGTTTGAGCAAAGATTGTAAAGATTTGGACTCATCTGAGCGATTGAACAATCATTAATTCCTCAGCTCAAAAGGCTCCAAAGACTCCCATCACAGCAGAGTAAAATCGAAAGTACTAGTCATATGACAGAAACCTACACTCTCCACTTCTCAGTCATGTCTGACTCTTTGTGACCCATGGACTGCAGCACGCCAGGATTCCCTGTCCATCACCACCCCCTGGAGCTTGCTCAAACTTGTGTCTACCCGGTTGGCGATGCCATCCAACCATCTCACCCTTCTCCTCCTGTCTTCAATCTTTCCCAGCAACAGGGTCTTTTCCAAAGAGTCAGTTCTTCACATCAGGTGGCCAACGAAATGGAGTTTCGGCTTCAGCATCACTCCTTCCAATGAATTTCCAGGACTGATTTCCTTTAGGATTGACTGGTTGAATCTCTTGCAGTCCAAGGGACTCTCAAGAGTCTCCTCCAACACCACAGAGCAAAAGCATCACTTCTTCAGCACTCAGCTTTCTTTATGGTCCAACTCTCACATCCATACATGACTACTGGAAAAACCATAGCTTTCACTAGATAGACCTTTGTTGGCAAAGTAATGTCTCTGCTTTTTAACATGCTGTCTAGGTCGGTCACAGCTTTTCTTCCATGGAGCAAACGTCTTTTAATTTCATGACTGTAGAAACCATCTGCAGTGATTTTGGAGCCCCCCAAAATAAAGTCTGTCACTGTTTCCATTGTGTCCCCATCTATTTGCCATGATATGTTGAGACCAAATGGCATGATCTTAGTTTTCTGAATGTTGGGTTTTAAGCCAAATTTTTTCATTTTCTTCTTTCACTTTCACCAAGAGACTCTTTCTCTGCCATAAGGGTGGTATCATCTGTATATCTGAGGTTATTGATATTTCTCCTGGCAATCTTGATTCCAGCTCATGCTTCATCCAGCCTGGCATTTAGCATGATGTACTCTGCATATAAGAGTACATAAATAAGCAGGGTGACAATATAGAGCCTTGACATACTCCTTTCCCAGTTTGGAATCAGTCTGTTATTCCATGTGCAGTTCTAACTGTTTCTATTTGACCTGCATACAGATTTCTCAGAGGGCAGGTAAGTTGATCTGATATTCCCATTTCTTTAAGAATTTTCCACAGTTTGTTATCCATACAGTCAAATGATTTCACGTAGTCAATAAAACAGAAGTAGACATTTTTCTGGAATTCTCTTGCATTTTTGATGATCCAACAGATGTTGGCAATTTGACCTCTGGTTCCTCTGCCTTTTCTAAATCCAGTTTGAATATCTGAAAGTTCATGATTCACATACTGTTGAAACCTGGCTTGGAGAATTTTAAGCATTGCTTTGCTAGCATGTGAGATGAGTGTCAACATACTTCCTGAGATACAATTTTCAAACTAAGCTGATCTATTTTCTGGAGGAATTATTTTATTGGAACTATTGTGGTATTAACCCCTGCTTGCTCCTAGGAAGCAAAGCTAAGGCAAACCTAGACAGAATATTAAAAAGGAGAGACATTGTTTTGCTGACAAAGGTCCGTCTAGTCAAAGCTATGGTTTTTTGCAAGCAGTCATGTATGGATGCGAGAGTTGGACCATAAAAAAAGCTGAACATTGAAGAATTGATGCTTTTCAATTGTGGTGTTGGAGAAGACTCTTGAGAGTCCCTTGGACTGCAAAGAGATCAAACAAATCAATCCTAAAGCAAATCAGTCCTGACTATTCCTTGGAAGGAATGATGATGAAGCTGAAGCTCCAATACTTGGGCCACCTGATCAAAGAACTGACTCGTTTGAAAAGGTCCTGATGCTGGGAAAGATAAAGGCAGGAGGAGAAGGGGACAACAGAGGATGAGATGGTTGGATGGCATCACCGACTCAGTGAACATGAATTTGAGCCAGCTCCGGGAACTGGTGATGGACAGGGAATCCTGGAGTGCTGCAGTCCATGGGGTTGCAAAGAGTTGGACACCACTGAGTGACTAAACTGACTGACTGACCCTCAACAAGTACCTTGGTCTGAATGTTTTTTCAAAAAGAATGATCATCACTTAAAAAGGAATTGCCCATTTATCAGTGGATATGTATTCTCTGAAAATTACCCTGATCAGTTTATTCAGACTGTTTAAAAACTCTCTGTTTGAGGAGGGTATGTTCTGCTAGTCTGCATATACACAAATGCTGTGCTTTATTAAATGAAATAAAAGGGAAGGAAGGAAAAAGATTTAAGATACATATTATTAGTTATTCAATAACATATAAGGTTGTTGCTTTTTTTTTTTTTCTTTTTCTTTTTCTTTTTTTCCCCCTAGAGTCCATGGTAGGACTATGAATTAAAGGCTGAGGACTCATCCTAAAGAGCTTATTGGTAAGGCTTTATGCAGTCTGAATCTTGATTATACTGGTTTAATATACTTATCTGGACTTACAGGTAGAAGGTATTTGGTGGGTTAAAACACACAGTCTTCTTGAGTGTTGCAGGATAGTAAAGGACTATCTGATTTTTAGTGGATATTTTCTATTTGGCTTTCTATTTCTTTAAAAGGACCTCATAGTGCTTGAAGTGGAATACAAGCGATTATTATATAGTCTTTGAAGTAAATTGGAGTGCTTTCTCCAATTTATCTTTAACACTGATATCAAAATTCTCATGGACTTCAAACCTAGAGTTTTCACTGTCTGCATCTGACAATTTTTTATATTCTGTAATAAACTTCTTCAAAAATATAAGAAACTTCTTCAAAAATCATACCACCTGGTATGATTGTATTTATTATCTCAAAACTCCTGCTGCATTTATTTACTATTTTTTTTTAAATTCTAAAGATACTTTAAAGAACCTATTGCTAAACATTAGTACAACTCCCCCTCCTTCAGGTTATGGTAAACAGAAGTAGGTGGTTGTAATAGGTCCTTCTTTCTGGTATGATTTTTCTGGCATTGCATATTTAAGAGCAGTGTGGTAAGTTTATTAGTAGTATCTTCTAAGGAGCCATTAAGTCAGCTCTGGAAGGTATAATTTGAAAGGATAACATTCCCAAACAAATGCCCTTTTCACTTGTGCCAAAACATTTCACTACTGTTGTATTCCAATATTCTTTCAGTGCTGTCTTTGCATATGCAAAATGGAGCTTCAGCTCTAGGATTAACTGACATACTTCTCCATGGGCACTGGGCTTGTTCAGTGAGACTACCCATTTTACATCAAAATGTTTGAAAAGCCTGAAAGATATTAAGAAAACAAAATTCATAATTAACTTTGTTTACACATTTGCCCATATGAAAAGATCTGATAGATGATAATGTTTTGGCTAATTCAAGGCTCTCCAAGAGAAACTGCAGTGCAGATGGATTTGAGATACTACAAAACCCAGTAAAAGATTCAAAAGCAATGTTTCAAACCTCCAAAAAGCTGTACATGGAGAAGCGAAGCAGAAGTCTGGGTAGCAGTCCTGTAGAATAATTTTGAGACTTTAATTCTTCTGGTGGTTCTGTAATTACCACCAGAAAGTTTCTGTTAAATATTTTTCTGGAAATGCTCGATTGCCATGATAAAATTTCTGAGTCTGGTTACCCCTAAGGTTATACATATCATTGAAATTAATTAAATTGGCTTGAGAACCTTATTTTGTGGGTAGCAGACATAAGAAATAGGGTATTTGTCAAGGAAACCATAAGCTGTTGAATTCTGACATTATTGAACCAAGTGTACCATTATTTTAAAAGAAATTTTTATACAGATCTTGTTTTGAAATGCTAACTATCCATCCTAAGGGAGATTTGTTCCTTATTTAAGGACTAGTTTATTTCCTCTGGGACTGTATTTTTGTTTCTAAAACTTTTTAGCAAAACTTATCTTTTCAGAAATGCTCACTGTGAATGTCGAAGTATATTCTTTAGTGTTTTATACTGAATTGTTAACTTTTTGTCAGAAGTCTCATTTTTTTTTTTCTTTCTTAAGGATAAATCAGACCTTATATCTGATTATATTAAGAATTATACCAATTATATAATAAGAATTATATAATTATATAATATCAATTGTATCAATTCTTTTTTTTTTTTTTGTTCTAGTCACCAATTCTTTTTTTTTTTTTTTTAATTTTTTTATTAGTTGGAGGCTAATTACTTCACAACATTTCAGTGGGTTTTGTCATACATTGATATGAATCAGCCATAGATTTACACTTATTCCCCATCCCGATCCCCCCTCCCATCTCCCTCTCCACCCGATTCCTCTGGGTCTTCCCAGTGCACCAGGTTCGAGCACTTGTCTCATGCATCCCACCTGGGCTGGTGATCTGTTTCACCATAGATAGTATACATGCTGTTCTTTTGAAACATCCCACCCTCACCTTCTCCCACAGAGTTCAAAAGTCTGTTCTGTATTTCTGTGTGTCTTTTTCTGTTTTGCATATAGGGTTATCGTTACCATCTTTCTAAATTCCATATATATGTGTTAGTATGCTGTAATGTTCTTTATCTTTCTGGCTTACTTCACTCTGTATAAGGGGCTCCAGTTTCATCCATCTCATTAGGACTGGTTCAAATGAATTCTTTTTGACGGCTGAGTAAAATTCCATGGTGTATATTTTATACTTGTTAAACGGAATACAGTTTTTGGAATAATGTTTAAACATTACTTTTCATACTTGAAATAAACATTTATTTTTTAAAAACTAAAAAAAAAAAGAAAACAAGGTGAATCCTTTTTAGGTATTTGTGGAAAATTGTGAGTGATCATACATTGATTAAATCTAGAGTAAAAACTTTGGTGTTTTCATCAAACACCTTTGAGCTTTATTCATCAGAATTTATTGATTTGTTTTTATTGTTGATATTGTTTTTTTTATTTTGCTGATAAGAGGAATGTATGTGACTTACGAAAAAAAAAAGTGATGGTGGAATGTGAGTGTTATTCTGCTTCAGGATGATCAATATAGTCTAAATGTCCTATGAACCTAGTGTCTCCTCTTTACTTCAGTTATTTATTTATTTTTTTCCCCCATTTGACTTCATAGAGTCTAGGATCAAAACACAGCATTAGGTTTAAACTATGTGATGATAGGTTAAAATGTCTACAAATTATTTGACACTTTTGCAATCAACAGAAAAGATATATTTTCTGTTTCCTTTTAAATTACCTTTCACTTTAGACTAGCTTTATGTTAACAGAAAGGTTGCAGATGATACAAAGTCCCTACTGTTGAAAGGTTGTTGCTGACACATGAAAAGACGCCGGGATTCTTGGCCTCTGGAGAAGAATTCAATCCGGGGCCAGTGATGAAGCTTGATCACTCAGAGCTTTGTGTAACAAAGTTTTTATTAAAGTATAAAGGAGATAGAGAAAGCTTCTGACGTAGGCGTCAGAAGAGGGCAGAAAGAGTACCCCCTTGCTAGTGTTAGCAATGGAGTTATATACTCTCCAATTAGTTATTACAGTGAATCAAAAGAATGTTTGGAGGTTGTAAAGACCTCACTAGACCTACTCCCATAATTTACACCTTAAGATAACAGGATTAGCCAGAAGGTTTTTTCCAGAGACTGTCCTCAAGCAGGATACATTATTGCTATATAATCCTAAGAAATGTAGAGGGACAAAAAAGTTTGTCCTTTCTTCCTCCCTGAGAATTCCAGACCCCTCTCTCCTTGGGGACCCCTGGACTTCTTATCAACATGCCTAGGAAATGACTCTCTCACTGTGTTCCAGCACTGTTTCTCCTATTGCCAAAATCTACATTGCTGTGTTACATTTCTCACCTTTTATGAACTGAGATTGAAAGAGTAGTATTAATAAAGTCCATACTTATACAAATATCTGAAGTTTTTCCTTTTGCTTTTTTAACTCCAGGATCTCAACCATTGCATCACATTGTATTTAGTACTCATCTTGCCTCCTCAGGCTCCTCTTGGTGGTGACAGTACCTCAGAGTTTTCTATGAGTTTGACAGTTTGAAATGTATGGATAAAGTATTTTATGACATGTGCTTAATTAGGACTTAGCTAACACTCATAGAGGTTAAGTGTCATTGTCATTACATCATACCAAGGGAACACATTATAAACATTTCATCTTTGTTGGTGCTAATTCTTAATCACCTGGCTGAGGTAGTATTAATATTTATTTTGTTGCTTAAATTATTCCAGCTTTGGCCATTGGAATTTCTTTTATTTGACTCCTGTGCCCCTGTGTCATCATCCTTGCAGGTTTATTTGAGCATTGCTTTTTTATTTTGGGGGGCACTATAAGATGTGCCAGGCGCATCTTATTATTTCTTGCCCCAGTCCAAGAATCAGCCATTTCTCCAAAAGGCCCTGATTTCTTTTATTAGGGATAAAGAAATATCTGTGTGTACACTACCCTGTATATGCACACACATCTATAATATACTTTCATATGTAGCCATCTGTATCTATATTAAGCAAAACATGAGTTCATACTGATGGTCACCAATGCTAATCCATTACCGTATAGATAAATGTAACCTCCTCCCATTACTTATCTTTAACTCATCCCAACCCAGTAGTGAGAACCTTGGCTAAACTATGCATTATTCATCTATTTAGATGTTCAATTCAATAATTCACATATAGTTGTTCCAGAATTAATTCAAATTCTTGTAGGAGACAACTTTATCGTTAGGTACAATTCCTTTTGACCTTAGTCTTGTAGCCTCCCCTCTTCCAAATTACCACACTAATGAGTACATGGTAAAGAGATACATGACTGTGATTTAAAACATTACTATTACAAGAAGATGCAACAAGCTTAAATTGTATATACTTAATAAGAGAATCTCCCTCCAAAACACCTGAAGTTTTGACAGAACTAAATCCTGAGACAGAAAAATCCACAATCAGAATTTAATAGACCTCTCTCAAAAATTGATAATAAAAGCAAACAAAAAAAAATTACTAAAACCATAGTAATGTAAATAACATGGGTAAGTGTTGATGTATTTGAGGTATGTGGAACAGCATATCCAAAATCTGTAAAACATAATCTTTCCAAATGCATGTTCAAATGAACATGTTCCATTATAAATTATGTAGCAACTGATATAAAAAGATTGAAATCATGTGTATATGTTCTATTAATAAGTGGAATCAAACTAAAGAGAATGCAACATTAGAAAACTAAGTGGAAAATCCCTAAATGTCTGAAAATTGAGCTACACAATTCCATACAATCCATGGATCAAAGATGAAATCGTACAGAATTGAGAAAATATTTTCAGTGGAATGGCTATGAAAATGAATATATTAAACATTATGAGGTATAGATAAAACATGATTAGAGATTCTTTTTTAGCAGCAAAGAATGGGAGCCAATTCAACCATTATTTATTCACAAAATAGATACATAAATTATTTCAGTCATACATGGGATACCTCAGCAATAAAAATGAATGAAAGATGTGTATGCACAAAATAATGAATTAGTGTCATAGACATAAAATTGAGGGGGAAAGCCAGTTACACCATAACACTAATGCTATTATATTCTTTTTTTTTTTTTTTTAATTAGTTGGAGGCTCCTTTCGAAATGGGAAAAACTAATCTTTGATGGCAGAAGTCAGAATAGTGGTTCTTTAGGGACATACTGCTTGTATGGTAGGATTGGGGAGCCTTCTAGGATGCTGAGAATACTTTATATCTTGACAGGGGTGGCATTCACATGGTATAGATATGTACAAATTAACACACAAATATGCAAAAAGTCAACAAGTTGTACACTTAAGATGTATGTATTTTACAATACGTAAATTCTACCTCAATAAAAAATAAAGCAAGCTACTCTGTCCTACAATATTCCACCTATCCATCCACCTGCAAAAGGCAATGCAGAAAATACATTCTTTTTGTGCAACTAAAGAACCAATAAGTCTGAAATATTATTGCTGAGTGTGTACATTGGCACAAACTTACTGGAGGGGAAATTGGCAATATATATCAAAATTACACGTGTATATGTAGTTTTTCCCAGTGATTATATGCCTGGGGATTTATCTGATGGATATTCTTACACATGTGAAATGATATATGTACTAGTTTATTAACTTTAGCTTTGTTTGAAACAGCAAAATATTGTCAGCAACCCAAATAACCAGCTATGGAGAACTGGTGAACTAAATCATGATATATCCACAAATGTAATAAAGTGCACTAAAAAAGAAAAAGAATGAGAAAATACCATGGAACAATCTGAATTTTCTCCAAGGCAAACTGTTAGTCAAAAAACTATGTGTGAAACGGGCAAGTGTCTTACCTTTTATATTAAAAACATGTGAAGATAAGAATTTATTTCTATATTTGCCTTAGCAAACAGTAACAATGCAAGCATACAAAAGAATTTATTATCAATGAAAATGGACATTCAAATTCATAGGTTATTTTTTAGTTATATGAATATATTCCTTTTCACATGTAATTTTAAGTGAAAACACAGGAAACTGTCTAGGACACAGGTGTCATTTTTAAATACAGAGAAAATACAGTGAAATTTACATAGTATAGTATATTGTTGCCACTACAGTATGGTATATGGTGGCAACAATGTGGCAAAAGGAGACCTCTCCATTTACCATGGAAACTATCAGTATTTTCTCCTTTTCAGTCTCCAATATGACTTCAGAATTCCTTTTATCATATGAATAATTATTTATATCAAATAATATAACAATACTTAACATTACTGATGTATTTGAAAAAGAGTTCTGAAGATGGTGTGGTAAGTATCAAGTTGTTGTCTATTATTCGTAATACTAGATTTTCTAAATTACCATCCTCCTTTCAATCTTTAGATAATTGATCAGGACAGCTGTATCCATTGACAGTTTGTGCCCTGCCCTAGTGGATAGCAGGAGCAGAAATCAATTCCTGTTCTGTTCTCCAAGCTTTGTAGCCCTGATCTGGGGTTGAAGAAGAAAAGGCAATGCTACTTACTTCACATAAAGCTACCATCTGCTAATCAAGATTTAAACCTATTTATGCATAATTCAGAATCCTGGAGGTCCACTATTTGCAAACAGAAACAGAAAGTCAGATGAGGATAACAAAATAGAATTGGTTCTATATTTTTAAATTATTTTTAATTTACATAATTTATGAAAGTATACAAACTTTGAGTGTACAAGCAGATAGGCACTTTCTATGTAAAGTGTAGGTCACTCAGTCATATCTAACTCTCTGCAACCCCATGGCTTCTCTGTCCATGAAATAAACACTTAAATCAAGATACTGAAAATTTTCATCATCCCCAAAGAGCTTTCATATCCTTATCAAGTCAATTTCTACTGTTTCTACTATCAAGTCAATTTCTACTAAATTCCAATTTTAATCACATCACTTAATTTATCACCCATTTTTTGAGAAAACACTATTTTTTGTGGGTTTTATCTGTAATCATTGCAGAGAGGCAGGTAGATTTATTCAAATGCCTCATTGTTGTTTCAATTTATCTTCAAAGCAAGATATATGTATTGAAGCTTTGATGAGTAACACTTCCTTAAAAGGATGAAAAATATGCTATATCAGTAATTTAACTATGTTGACTAATATTAAAATTATTTAGTTGGTCTTTCTGACTAGGAAAAACATGTAGTCATTGTTTTTCTCCAGAGTTCTTTTGTAGATGAAATAGTTTAGCCTTCCAACTATTTGTTATTCTCATGGGTTTGTTTTACATAATAATAACATTGGTTTTTTATCTTTTTTTCAATTTGTTCTTTTGAAATTTTATTTCCATTTTTGATATATTGGCTTCTTCTCTTTGGGCCACTGGATACAGTTCTATTTTAATCATGTTTCCTTTTTGCAGAGTGCCCAGATGTGATGATGAAAAACAAATTTGTTGGAAAATGCAGAGCAAATACAGTTGACTTAGCATGCACTTTATTTTATTTGCTGCAGCTAAATGGCTTTCTTTCTAAAATGAAATTAAAATGTTGAACTAAATATGCAGAAATATGCTTTTGATGTTGTAATTAAATATCAAGTAAGACATTTTCAGTACATTTAAGTGATATGTCAATTACACATAATTGTAAATTTTGAACATTAATGGAAATTATTTCTTAGTGAGTAGTGTAATAGGTGAACTAATGTAAGCTAGACTCATGTGGTTTTTATGTTATTTGCAACTTTTGTAAATATTTTTCTGAAAATGAGTGGTTTTTTGCTACTCACTTTTTCTTTTTTCCTATACACTATTTTTCAGTGTGCACTTTATACCAATACTTTACTCAAAGTAAAATAAGTGTAAGTAAATGTTAGCTGCTCAGTAATGTTGAACTCTTTGCGACACTGTGGACTGTAGCCCGCCACGCTACTCCATCCATGGAATTTTCCAGGCAAGAATATGGGTGTGGACAGCCACTCCCTTTCCAGGGATTGAACCTGGGTCTCCTACATTGCAGACAGATTCTTCACAGTCTGAGCCACAAGGGAAGCCCTTCTTCAAAGTAGATACCAACTAAAAATATGCACTTGCTATCTACCTCTATATCATAGGAAGTGTCACTATAAACAAAGCTAATGGAGGTAATAAAATTCCAGTTGAGCTACTTCACATCCTGAAAGATGATGCTGTGAAAGTGTTGCACTCAATATGACAGCAAATTTGGAAAACTCAGCAGTGGCCACAGGACTGGAAAATGTCAGTTTTCATTCCAATCCCAAAGAAAGGCAATGCCAAAGAATGCTTCAACTACCATACAATTGTACTCATCTCACATTCTAGCAAACTAATGCTCAAAATTCTCTAAGCCAGGCTTCACAGTACATGAACCGTGAACTTCCAAATGTTCAAGCTGGACTTAGAAAAGGCAGAGGAACCAGAGATCAGACTGCCAACATTTGTTGGATCATTAAAAAAGCAAGAAAATTCCAGTAAAACATGTACTTCTGCTTTATTGACTACACAAAAGCATTTGATTGTGTGGGTCACAGCAAACTGTGGAAAATCCTTAAAGAAATGGGAATATCAGATCAACTTACCTGCCTCTTGAGAAATCTGTATGCAGGTCAAGAAGCAACAGTTAGAACTGGACAAGGAACAATAGACTGGTTCCAAATCGGGAAAGGAGTACGTCAAGAGTCTATATTGTAACCTGGCTTATTTAATTTATATGCATAGCACATCATGCAAAATGCCAGGCTGCATGAAGCACAAGTTGGAATCAAGATTGTCAGGAGAAATATCAATAAACTCAGATATGCACATGATACCACCCTTATGGAGAAAGTGAAAAAGAACAAAAGAGCCTCTTGATGGAAGGGAAAGAGGCATGTGAAAATGCTGGCTTAAAATTCAACATTCAGAAAACTAAGGTCATCACATCCAGTCCCATCACTTCAAGGCAAAATAGTTCAGTTCCTTTCAGTTGCTCAGTAGTGTCTGACTCTTTATGACTGCATGAATCCCAGCACGCCAAGCCTCCCTGTCCATCACCAACTCCCGGAGTTTACTCAAATTCATGTCCATCGAGTCGGTGATGCCATCCAGCCATCTCATCCTTTGTCGTTCCCTTCTCCTCCTGCCCCCAATCCCTCCCAGCATCAGGGTCTTTGCCAATGAGTTAACTTTTCACATGAGGTGGCCAAAGATTAGAGTTTCAGCTTCAGCATCAGTCCTTCCAATGAACACCCAGGACTGATCTCCTTCAGGATGGACTGGTTGGATTTCCTTGCAGTCCAAGGGACTCTCAAGAGTCTTCTCCAACACCACAGTTCAAAAGCATCAATTCTTCAGAGTTCAGCTTTCTTCAAAGTCCAATTCACTTCCATACATGACCATTGGAAAAACCATAGCCTTGACCAGATGGACCTTTGTTGGCAAAGTAATTTCTTTGCTTTTTAATATGCTATCTGGGTTGGTCATAACTTGCCTTCCAAGGAGTAAGTGTCTTTTAATTTCATGTCTGCAGTCACCATCTGCAGTGATTTTGGAGCCCAAAAAAATAAAGCCTGACACTATTTCCACTATCTCCCCATCTATTTCCCACGAAGTGATGGGACCAGATGCTATGATCTTAGTTTTCAGAACGTTGAGCTTTAAGCCAACATTTTCACTCTCCTCTTTCACTTTCATCAAGAGGCTTTTTAGTTCCTCTTCACTTTCTGGCATAATGGTGGTGTCATCTGCATATCTGAGGTTATTGATATTTCTCCCAGCAATCTTGATTCTAGCTTGTGCTTCTTCCAGCCCAGCGTTTCTCATGATGTACTCTGCATATAAGTTAAATGAGCAGGGTGACAATATACAGCCTTGACATATTCCTTTTCCTATTTGGAATTAGTCTCTTTTTCCATGTCCAGTTCTAACTGTTGCTTCCTGACCAGCATACAGCTTTCTCAAGAGGCAGGTCAGGTGGTCTGGTATTCCCATCTCTTTCAGAATTTTCCACAGTTTATTGTGATCTATACAGTCAAAGGCTTTGGCATAGTCAATAAAGCAGAAATAGATGTTTTTTTTTTGGAACTCTCTTGCTTTTTTGATGATCCGGTGGATGTTGGCAATTTGATCTCTGGTTCCTCTGTCTTTTCTAAAACCAGCTTGAACATCTGGAAGTTCATGATTCACTTACTGCTGAAGCCTGACTTGGAGAATTTTGAGCATTACTTTACTAGTGTGTGAGATGGATGCAATTGTGCAGTAGTTTGAGCATTCTCTGGGATTGCCATTCTTTTTGATTGCCTTTCTTTGGGATTGGAATGAAAATGGACCTTTTCCAGTCCTGTGGTCACTGCTGAGTTTTCCAAATTTGCTGGCATATTGAGTGCAGCACTTTCACAGCATCATCTTTCACGATTTGAAATAGCTCAAATGGAATTCCAACACCTTCACTAGCTTTGTCCATAGTGATGCTTTCTAAGGCCCACTTGACTTCACATCCCAGGATGTCTGGCTCTAGGTGATTGACCACACCATCATGATTATCTGGCTCATGAAGATCTTTTTTGTACAGTTATTCTGTTTATTCTTGCCACCTCTTCTTAATATCTTCTGCTTCTTTTAGGTCCATACCATTTCAATAGATGGCAACACAATGGAAACAGTGAAAGACTTTATTTTGGGGGCTCCAAAATCACTGCAGATGGTGACTGTAGCCTTGAAATTAAAAGATGCTTGCTCCTTGGAAGAAAAGCTGTGAACACCATAGACAGCATTTTAAAAGCTGAGGCATTACTTCGCCAACAAAGGTTTGTATAGTCAAAGCTATGGTTTTTCCAGTAGTCATGTATGGATGTGAGAGTTGGACCATAAAGAAAGCTGAGTACCAAAGAATTTATGCTTTTGCACTGTGGTGTTGGAGAAGACTCTTGAGAGCCCCTTTAACTGTAAGAGAATCAACGAGTCAATCTGAAAGGAAATAAGTCCTGAATATTCATTGGAAGACTTCTGCTGAAGCTGAAACTCCAATAGTTTTTCCACCTGATGTGAAGAACTGCCTCACTGGAAAAGACCCTGGTTCTAGGAAAGATGAAGTCGGGAGGAAAAGGGAATAACAGAATGAAATGGTTGGGTGGCATCACTAACTCAATGGACATGAATTTGAGTAAGCTCCAGGAGTTGGTGATAGACAGGGAAGCCTGGCATGCTGCAGTCCATGGGGTCACAAGGAGTCGGACAAAACTCAGTGACTGAACTGAACTGAACTGAAGTGATCTACCTCTACAAGGATGAAGTCACTAGGACACGTTCACTGCTAAACTTCAGTTCAGTTCAGTTCAGTTCAGTTCAGTCGCTCAGTCGTGTCCGACTCTTTGCGACCACATGAATCACAGCACACCAGGCCTCCTTGTCCATCACAAGCTCCCAGAGTTTACTCAAATTCATGCGCATCGAGTTGGGGATGCCATCCAGCCATCTCATCCTCTGTCGTCCCCTTCTCCTCCTGCCCCCAATCCCTGCAGCATCAGGGTCTTTTCCAATGAGTCAACTCTTGGCATGAGGTGGCCAAAGTACTGGAGCTTCAGCTTCAGCATCAGTCCTTCCAATGAACACCCAGGACTGATCTCCTTTAGGATGGACCGGTTGGATCTCCTTGCTGTCCAAGGGACTCTCCAGAGTCTTCTTCAACACCACAGTTCAAAAGCATCTATTTTTCGGCACTCAGCTTTCTTCACAGTCCAACTCACATCCAAACATGACCACTGGAAAAACCATAGCCTTGACCAGATGGACCTTTGTTGGTAAAGTAATGTCTCTGCTTTTTAATATGCTATCCAGGTTGGTCATAACTTTCCTTCCAAGGAGTAAGTGTCTTTTAATTTCATGTCTGCAGTCACCATCTGCAGTGATTTGGGAGCCCCAAAAAATAAGTCTGACACTGTTTCCACTGTCTCCCCATCTATTTCCCATGAGGTGATGGGACCAGATGCTATGATCTTAGTTTTCTTAATGTTAAGCTTTAAGCCAACTTTTTCACTCTCCTCTTTCACTTTCATCAAGAGGCTTTATAGTTCCTCTTCACTTTTTGCCATAAAGGGATTGTCATCTGCATATCTGAGGTTACTGATATTTCTCCCGGCAATCTTGATTCCAGCTGCGCTTCTTCCAGCCCAGCGTTTCTCATGATGTGCTCTGCATATAAGTTAAATAAGCAGGGTGACAATATACAGCCTGGATGTACTCCTTTTCCTATTTGGAACCAGTCTGTTGTTCCATGTCTAGTTCTAACTGTTGTTTCCTGACCTGCATACAGTTCAATACTCCCTAAAAATATTTCAGGGTGGATATCAGGAATGAGGCACTCTGTGCTCTGAGAAAAACTGGAAGTACAAGTTTTCAGGTAGTTAGATATTTTCCGAAAGATTTTATGAGCCAAATTCTTGTATCTTCTTATATCTAGAAAAGTGGGGGTTTCCAACCACATGCTGCACAGCAAGAGGTGAGTGGCAGGCAAGCAAGAGAAACTTCATCTGTCACTCCAATAACTCTCCATCGCTCACATTACCACCTGAACCATCCTCTCCCCATCATGGAAAAATGGTCTTCCATGAAACCGGTGCCAGTTGCCCAAAATCTTGGGGACCACTGTAGAAAAGCACTAAAATTATTCGTGGTAACATCCACTTCTCATGACTCACAGAAAGTTTCTGTTAATATTAACTAACGTCCCCTCCTTCACTAAAATCATGTATTGTACTAACCTTTCCCCCTGCCTCTGCAGAGTCAGTTGTTGTTCAGTTGCTAGGTTGTGTCCAACTCTTTGCAAACCCATGGACTAGAGCATCTCACGGAGAAGGCAATGGCACCCCACTCCAGTACCCTTGCCTGGAAAATCCCATGGACGGAGGAGCCTGGTGGGCTGTAGTCCATGGGATCGCTAAGATTTGGACACAACTGAGCGACTTCACTTTCACTTTTTACTTTCATGCGTTGGAGAAGGAAATGGCAACCCACTCCAGTGTTCTTGCCTGGAGAATCCCAGGGATGGAGGAGCCTGGTGGGCTGTAGTCCATGGGGTCGCTAAGACTTGGACACAACTGAGCGACTTCACTTTCACTTTTTACTTTCATGCGTTGGAGAAGGAAATGGCAACCCACTCCAGTGTTCTTGCCTGGAGAATCCCAGGGATGGAGGAGCCTGGTGGGCTGCCGTCTGTGGGGTCGCACAGAGTCGGACACGACTGAAGTGACTTAGCAGTAGCAGCAGCAGCATCTCAGGCTTCCCTGTCCTTTACTCTTTCCCAGTTTGCTCAAACTAACACACATTTTCTAATAAATTATAAAATCACTTTCACAGTGAAATAGTTTAGGTTTCAAATGAAATTAATGATGAACAAGGACAATTTGTTCATCTGCAATAAAATTTATTTATCTCTATTTTGACTTAAAAAAACACAAACATGAAACCTGTAGGTAAAATTTTGTTTGGGGCAACATGAGGATTATAGCCTGAGAGACAGATCTCAGATAACACTGAGATACTAAAACTCCAATACTTTGGCCACCTAATGTGAAGAGCCACCTCTTTGGAAAAGACCCGGATGCTGGGAAAGATGAAGTGCAGATGGAGAAAAATTCTTATGTAGTGCAGAACTGACTTCATTAGCTGTTAATCACTATATGCAGAATATGATTTCTTGAAAAATAGGAGATGCAAAGTTCTTGTGTGTGTATATACATAGAAAGTGAAAGTGGCTCAATTGTGTCTGACTCTTTCCACCCCATGGAATAGTCCATGAAATTCTCCAGGCCAGAATACTGGAGTGGGTAGCTGTTCCTATCTCCAGGGGATCTTCCGAACCCAGGGATCAAACCAGGTCTCCTGCATTGTGGGCGGATTTTTTACCAGCTGAGCTACCGGGGAAGCCCGGTACAACTACTCAGGTATGTGCACACATACCATATATGCATATGTATATACACATACATATATTTTAATGAAATTATTTTCCCTTTAAATTCGAGAGATAACATTAAATGAAAGTGTGAAGAGTGCAATTAGTTTCTCCTTGCCACAATGATGCTGGCATATGGAATGGTGTTTATAACTCACATTTCTAGGGTCATCTAGAAGTCAGCAAAAAAACTTTGCTGACCTTGGCTGGTTAAATTAACACAAAGGGATTTGGCCAACTGTCGGCTGATTTAGGATGGTTTTAGCTGGAACTATTGAAGCAAGTTATCACTAGCCCACATATCTCACCTGCTAACAGGCTAACCTGGGAATGCTCTTGTGACAAAGGCAGAGCTGCAAAGAGCACATTCAATTGTGCATGAGCTTTCATAAGCCTTCGTTTGTATCACATTGCTTAAAAAGAATCTTTGGCAAAGCAAGTCACATGCTCAAAGCAATTATTAGAGTGGGAGGGGGCTTCAAAGCCATATGTCAAGGGGACAGATGAAGAATTGGGGTCACTTTTGCAATCTTCTGCAACACATTTGTCCCATATTACTTAATCATGGCTGCTAGCTGATAAGCAGCATAGGCAAGGTCATGGATTTTTGGTAAAAGTTTCCTAGATGATATAAGCAACAGTTTTTCTTTACTTTTTGCTGTTTCTTTTGTTTATTTTGTGGTTTATCTTTCCATGATCAAGGGGAAAGTATTTGTAGATATCGCAAAATATAATTTATACTCATCAGTGTTTTAAAGGTACACTAATTATGAGACCACCTTCAAAATCTTATTATTTAATACATTAGTAAAGATAAATTTATAATAAAATATAACAAGTTTATTTGACAAATTTTTAGATACATTGCCACAGAATCTGTTTCCTTTGTAATCTTACACATTTAAAACATCATTCTCAGAATGAACCAACAGTTTGAAAAGTGGATTTGTGGACCAAGGAAAGTTAAGAAACTCTACCCTATACAGATTGAATACAATAGAAAAGCAATCCTATCTTCATTTCCTTCTTGTCAATTTTAGAAAGTACTTTACAATATTGTGGGCTGTCAAGATACTTTGTATCTAACTAAAATAACTGAATCTTAATTATGCAAAGCTTTCTTTTTCCTTCTCATACATTTTACCTTAATAATTGAATACTCAGCATTACATTTTAATATAGTGTTAGTCGCTCAGCTGTGTCTGACTCTTTGCCACCCCATGGATTGTCACCCACCAGGCTCCTCTGTCCATGAAATTCTTCAGGTGATAATATTGGAGTGGGTTGTCATTCCCTTCTCCAGGGGACTTTCCCAGCCCAGGGATTGAGCTTGGGTCTCCTGCATTGCAGGCAGACTCTTTACTGTCTGGACCACCAGGGGCCATGCATCCTGAATGTGTCAGTCTCTGTTAATTCTTCTACTTACACCACAAGCTTTCCTTGAGCAGTTCTACTAGAGCTAAGTGCTAAATTATAAGTTAGAGATTAAATGAAAACTAAAACATAGAACCCATTTCTTGGATATAAGAATAGTTGAAAATCACAGGCAAATACATAATTAAAACATCTCTTTACACATGCTACAATAAGCATGACCTCAGTGCAAGAATATGTACTCAGCTAATTATGATGCAAATGGGGGAAAGCAGAGGATCGATCAAAATTGAATACTTCTATGACTATGTACATGTCATTCCTTCTATGATAACATCTGTTAATACTTATTGGAATGATACTATTTATTAAAGCTTAGTTCAGATGTCTCATATATGATGCCTTTCCTCTTTGCAATTGCATAAGATTTTGTTCATTATTCTATTTATCATATCATGTATTCACTAATGTTACCTCTAACAATAAAGTGTGAAGGAAGTTTGTGAATTCAAAGACTTAGTTCTTCCTGTTTGTGTCCTTAATGCTAAATCAATAGCTGATAAATGCTTTGCAGTAATGAGGAGCCAAGGATCTAGAGCCAAAGAGCAAGAATTCAAATACTAAACTTGGTGCTTGCTAACTGTGTCACATTGGACAAGACCTAGTTTCTCCTTCTATAGAAAGACTTTGTAATATTATCTATATTATACAGATATTCTAAGGACATGTAAATTGCTTCATGTGTTACCAATATAGAATAAGTGGTAGTTCACTATTATTATCACATTCGTTAAGATCAGTAAGATTATCTTATGAATATGTGTAGCACTTATCACTAAATGGCCTGAAAGAAAGAAGAAAACTGTGATTATCAACTTCTGTATTTCCTAAAATCAAGTAAAAATAAAATATAACTTGACATTTTAGATACTTAGAAAATAACTCAGGGCTGGAATTTCAATGACATTTCTAAAAGATATATTACTAATATACATGTTGAGTAATTGATATGGAGACTAAAATCTTTACTACAATATTGCAATATTCCATCCTAAAAATGGATGTGTGAATCAACTGACATAATGGCAGCATGCAATATAATTGAATAAGCTTTGTTTGAAGACAAATAATCATTCTCCTTATGATTAGTTAGTCCTTTGGAGGAATCAAAATGTTAAATGCATACATCTGAATTTTGACATTTTATTTTTCTCTATTGTTAATCAATATCAGCTACCAGTTACAAATTATAACATCACAAATTGTTTTCATTACTAAATTCATTACAAGTTTTAAAACACTTTTTAAAATTTGCTTTTTGTTAGGTAAATAATTTGCATAAGTGTTGTATGGATAGGCTTCACAGTTAAAATTGATCATGAATTATTTAGAATTTTTGCTGTTAATCACATGATCCAGAAATACATGCAGCAAATTCCATATTACTCCAATTACACGACAATTCTTAAACTGCTTTTGGTGCATGTAATTAGTAAACAATACTAAAATTAGATTATTTTATATATTTAATGTAAATATCTTAGCAACAGTGTTTATATACACATTACAAACAGTACAGAAGAATATGGATCAAGGCAAAGTATTAAATTTCCATAGGAAATAAAATTATTATCTAACTTAAAATGTTAAGAGTCATCATCTTCATAGATTTCATAAACCAACTAAATTTTCATATTTCCTTTTAAGTACTTTAAGCAGTTCCACATATTGTTAGTTTCACTTCAGTTCAGTTGGTCAGTCGTGTCTGACTCTGTGACCCCATGGACAGCAGCAAGCCAGGCCTCCCTGTTCATCATCACTCCCAGAGCTTACTCAAACTCATGTCCTTTGAGTCGGTGAAGCCAGCCAACCATCTCATCCTCTGTCGTCCCCCTTCTCCTCCGCTTTCAGTCTTTCCCAGCATCAGGGTCTTTCCAATGAGTCAGTTCTTCGAAGCACGTGGCCAAAATATTGGAGTTTTACCTTCAACATCAGTCCTTCCAAAGAATATTCAGTATTTATTTCCTTTAAGATGGACTGGTTGGATCTTCCTGCTGTCCCAGGGACTCTCAAGAGGCTTCTCCAACACCACAGTTCAAAAGCATCAATTCTTCAGCGCTCAGCTTTCTTCACAGTCCAACTCTCACATCCATACATGATTACTGGAAAAACCATAGTCTGATTGGACGGACCTTTGTTGGCAAAGTAATGTCTCTGTTTTTTTAATAAGCTGTCTAGGTTGGTCATAACTTTCCTTCCAAGTAGTAAGCTTCTTTTAATTTCATAGCTGCAATCACCATCTGCAGTGATTTTGGAGCCCCCAAAAATAAAGTATGTCATGCTTCCACCATTTCCTCATTTACTTGCCATGAAATGATGAGACCATGCCACAATCTTAGTTTTCTGAATGTTGAGCTTTAAGCCAACATTTTCACTCTCCTCTTTCACTTTCATCAAGATGCTCTTTAGTTCTACTTTGCTTTCTGCCATAACTGTGATGTCATCTGCATATCCGAGGCTATTGATATTTCTTCTGGCAATCTTGATTCCAGGTTGTGCTTCATCCCGTCCAGCATTTCTCATAATACACTCTGCATATAAGCTAAATAAGCAGGGTGACAATATACAGCCTCGACATATTCCTTTCCTGATTTGGAACCAGTCTGTTGTTCCATGTCCAGTTCTAACTGTTGCTTCCTGACCTGCGTACAGCTTTCTCAGGAGGCAGGTCAGGTGGTCTGGTATGCCCATCTCTTTCAGAATTTTCCACAGTTTATTGTGATCCACACAGTCAAAGGCTTTGACATAGTCAATAAAGCAGAAGTAGATGTTGTTCTGGAAACTTCTTGCTTTTTCAATGATCCAACAGATGTTGGCAATTTGATCTCTGGTTTCTCTGCCCTTTCTAAATCCATCTTGAACATATGGAAGTTCACAGTTCACTTACTGTGAAGCCTGGCTTGGAGAATTTTGAGCATTACTTTGCTAGCATGTGAAATGAGCACAATTGTACGGTAATTTGAACATTCTTTGGCATTGCCTTTCTTTAGGATTGGAATGAAAAATGATCTTTTCCCGTCAGTCCTGTGGCCACTGCTGAGTTTTCCAAATTTGCTGGCATATTGAGTGCCACACTTTCACAGAATCATCTTTTAAGTTTTGAAACAGCTCAACTGGAATTCCATCACCTCCACTAGCTTTGTTCATAGTGAAGCTTCCTAAGGCCCATTTGACTTTGCATTCCAGAATGTCTGGCTCTAAGTGAGTGATCACACCATCGTGATTATCTGGGTCATGATGAATTTTTTTTTTAGTTCTTCTGTGTATTCTTGCCACCTCTTCTTAATATCTTCTGCTTATGTTAGGTTGATACTATTTCTGTCCTGTACTGTGCCCATATTTGCATGAAAATTTACCTTGGTATCTCTCATTTTCTTGAAGAGACCTCTAGTCTTCTCCATTCTATTGTCGTCCTCTATTTCTTTGCACTGATCACTGAGAAAGGCTTTCTTATCTTTCCTTGCTATTCTTTGAAACTCTACATTCAAATGGGTATATCTTTCCTTTTCTCCTTTTCCTTTCACTTCTCTTATTTTCTCAGCTGCTTGTAAGGCCTCCTCAGACAATCATTTTGCCTTTCCTTTTCTTGCAGATGGTCTTGATCACTGCCTCCTGTACAGTGTCATGAACCTTCATCCATAGTTCTTCAGGCACTCTTGTATCAGATCTAATCCCTTGAATCTATTTGTTACTTCCACTGTATAATTGTAAGGAATTTGACTTGGGTCATACCTAAATGGTCTAATGGTTTTCCCTAGTTTCTTCAATTTAAGTCTGAATTTGGCAATAAGGAGTTCATGATCTGAGCCACAGTCAGCTCCCAGTGTTATTTTTGCTGGCTGTATAGAGCTTCTCCATCTTTGGCTGCAAAGAATATAGTCAATCTGATTTTGGTATTGACCATCTATCTGATGTTCATTAGTACAGTCTTCTCTTGTGTTGTTGGGAGAGGGTGTTTGCTATGACCAGTGGGTTCTCTTGGAAAAATTCCATTAGCCTTTGCCCTATTTCATTCTGTACTCCAAGGCCAAATTTTCTCATTACTCCAGGTATCTCTTGACTTCCTACTTTTGCATTCCAGTCCCCTATAATGAAAAGGACATCTTTTTTTGGGTGTTAGTTCTAGGAGGTCTTGTAGGTCTTTATAGAACCGTTCAACTTCAGCTTCTGCAGCATTATTGGTTGGGGCATAGGCTTGGATTACTGTGATATTGAGTAGTTTACCTTGGAAACAAACAGATCATTCTGTCATTTTTGAGACTGCATCCAAGTACTGCATTTTGGGCTCTTTTGTTGACTATCATGGCTACCTCATTTCTTCTAAGGGATTCTTGCCCACAGTAGTAGATATAATGGCCAGTTGAGTTAAATTCACCCATTCCAGTCCATTTTAGTTCACTGATTCCCAAAATGTCAATGTTCACTCTTTCCATCTCCTATTTGACCACTTCCAATTTGCCTTGATTCATGGAGCTAACATTCCAGGTTCCTATGCCATATTTCTCTTTACAGTATAGGGCTTTACTTCCATCACCAGTTACATCCACAGCTGGGTTTTGTTTTTCTTTGGCTCCATCTCTTGATTCTTTCTGAAGTTAGTTCTCCACTGATCTCCAGTAGCATATTGGGTACTTACTGACCTGGTGAGTTCATCTTTCATTATCCTATCTTTTTACTGTTCATGGGGTTCTCAAGGCAAGACCTAAAACTGATTTAAGGAAGGTAAGTTTATAAACACATAATTTTAGAAAAATATAAAAGGGGAAGAAAAACAGTATCTTTTAAAATTTATTTTACATTTTCTGAATTTAGTCCAGACTAAGTTATTTGGTACCTTACCATATGAATCATCTGTTAATTTTTTGTCATTGTTGAGTCATTAAGTCTTGTCTGACTGTTTGCACTGTAGCCCACCAGGCTCCTTTGCCCTTGGGATTGCGCAGGCAAGAACACCGGAGTGGGTTGCAATGTTCTTTATAATCAGTCAAATTAAAAGTATCAGAAAATATGTATGAACAAAAAGTTAACAATTTTATCAAAATTGTGGATATGTCTAACCCATCTCTACTCTTTAAGCAACGCTGCCTGGGAATGCAAATTGACACTCAAAGGACTGCTGTCCATATAATTACTAGTTCACCACACTTGCTGTCCTTTTTCTATCATATACATTTTGACATTTTCTGTTTTAGAAGCTTACTTTAAGAAGAATTTTAATACAGTGGAAACAATTTAAAAGTGAATTTAGCTTGCAGCTTTATTTTAAAAAGCAATACTGTGTGTTCTTTTCCTTTCAATGAATTACATTGTTAGGGGAAAACACCTCTAATCTATGCATCTTAAAATCTATATAGTGTAAAACTTTAAAATAAAAATCACTTTTCTTGTTTGTAAATTACCTCATTTGTTATCAGAGTGCTGTCTTTAGATAACAAGTCACAACAGAGTTAACAGTTTTATATTTTCTGAGATGGCTGCAAAAGATACCTTTCTTTTTGAAAAAGGAGTTTAATTTTTCACTCTTAGAATCTTGGAAGCTATGACTGTGCCAGAAATGAGCTAGAAGGCTTTCCAGGTTTGCTTATAAAAGTGGACGTAGCTTTGACCTTTCTTACTGGAAAACTGCCTTACAAGACAGAGGCTCTTTTCCATTGTATATCCTTGCCTCCTTTGTCAAAGATAAGGTGTCCATAGGTTCGTGGATTTATCTCTGGGCTTTCTATTCTGTTCCATTGATCTATATTTCTGTCTTTGTGCCAGTACCATACTGTCTTGATGACTGTGGCTTTGTAGTAGAGTCTGAAGTCAGGCAGGTTGATTCCTCCAGTTCCATTCTTCTTTCTCAAGATTACTTTGGCTATTCGAGGTTTTTTGTATTTCCATACAAATTGTGAAATTCTTTGGTCTAGTTCTGCGAAAAATACCGTTGGTAGCTTGATAGGGATTGCATTGAATCTATAGACTGCTTTGGGTAGAATAGCCATTTTGACAATATTGATTCTTCCAATCCATGAACACGGTATGTTTCTCCATCTGTTTGTGTCCTCTTTGATTTCTTTCATCAGTGTTTTATAGTTTTCTATGTATAGGTCTTTTGTTTCTTTAGGTAGATATACTCCTAAGTATTTTATTCTTTTTGTTGCAATGGTGAATGGTATTGTTTCCTTAATTTCTCTTTGTTTTTTCATTGTTAGTATATAGGAATGCAAGGGATTTCTGTGTGTTAATTTTATATCCTGCAACTTTACTATATTCATTGATTAGCTCTAGTAATTTTCTGGTAGAGTCTTTAGGGTTTTCTATATAGAGGATCATGTCATCTGCAAACAGTGAAAGTTTTACTTCTTCTTTTCCTATCTGGATTCCTTTTACTTCTTTTTCTGCTCTGATTGCTGTGGCCAGAACTTCCAACACTATGTTGAATAGTAGTGGTGAGAGTGGGCACCCTTGTCTTGTTCCTGATTTCAGGGGAAATGCCTTCAATTTTTCACCATTGAGGGTGATGCTTGCTGTGGGTTTGTCATATATAGCTTTTATTTAACAAGTGGTGCTGGGAAAACTGGTCAACCACTTGTAAAAGAATGAAACTAGAACACTTTCTAACACCATACACAAAAATAAACTCAAAATGGATTAAAGATCTAAATGTAAGACCAGAAACTATAAAACTCCTAGAGGAGAACATAGGCAAAACACTCTTCGACATAAATCACAGCAAGATCCTCTATGACCCACCTCCCAGAATATTGGAAATAAAAGCAAAAATAAACAAATGGGACCTAATGAAACTTAAAAGCTTTTGCACAACAAAAGAAACTATAAGTAAGGTAAAAAGACAGCCCTCAGATTGGGAGAAAATAATAGCAAATGAAGAAACAGACAAAGGTTTAATCTCAAAAATATACAAGCAACTCTTGAAGCTCAATTCCAGAAAAATAAATGACCCAATCAAAAAATGGGCCAAAGGACTAAACAGACATTTCTCCAAAGAAGACATACAGATGGCTAATAAACACATGAAAAGATGCTCAACATCACTCATTATTAGAGAAATGCAAATCAAAACCACAATGAGGTAACATTACACGCCAGTCAGGATGGCTGCTATCCAAAAGTCTACAAGCAATAAATGCTGGAGAGGGTGTGGAGAAAAGGGAACCCTCTTACACTGTTGGTGGGAATGCAAACTAGTACAGCCGCTATGGAGAACAGTGTGGAGATTTCTTAAAAAACTGGAAATAGAACTGCCATATGACCCAGCAATCCCACTTCTGGGCATACACACTGAGGAAACCAGATCTGAAAGAGACACGTGCACCCCAATGTTCATAGCAGCACTGTTTATAATAACCAGGACATGGAAGCAACCTAGATGCCCATCAGCAGATGAATGGATAAGGAAGCTGTGGTATATATACACCATGGAATATTACTCAGCCATTAAAAAGAATTCATTTGAACCAGTCCTAATGAGATGGATGAAGCTGGAGCCCATTATACAGAGTGAAGTAAGCCAGAAAGATAAAGAACATTACAGCATACTAACACATATATATGGAATTTAGAAAGGTGATAACGATAACCCTATATGCAAAACAGAAAAAGAGACACAGAAATAAAGAACAGACTTTTGAACTCTGTGGGAGAATGTGAGGGTGGGATATTTCAAAAGAACAGCATGTATACTATCTATGGTGAAACAGATCACCAGCCCAGGTGGGATGCATGAGACAAGTGCTCCGGCCTGGTGCACTGGGAAGACCCAGAGGAATCGGGTGGAGAGGGAGGTGGGAGGGGGGATAGGGATTGGGAATACATGTAAATCTATGGCTGATTCATATCAATGTATGACAAACCCACTGGAAAAAAAAAAAATAATAAAAAAAAAATCAAAAAAAAAAAAAAGACAGAGGCTCACAAACTTGTTCTGTAAAAGATCAGATAGTAAATATTTCAGACTCTGCCAGACATGGTTTCTGCTACAACTACCCAGTTCTGTCATTGCAATGCCAAAGCTTCCATGCATCTCATCATTTAGTCGTGTCCTTCTCTTTGTGACCCCATGGACTGCAGCCTGCCAGGGACAGAGATCCCTCTGTCCATGGGATTTCCCAGGCAAGAATACTGGAGTGGGTTGACCTTCTCCAGGAGATGTTCCTGATTTAGAGACTGAACCTGTGTCTCCTGTGTCTTCTGCATTGCAGGCAGATTCTTTACCTGTTGAACCATCAGTTTGGCTGTGTCCCAGCCACTAAAACTTAGTGTATATGAACAGAAGGCTATCCAAATTTGAGTCATGGTTGCCACTCTCCCTAACTAAACAGGACACTCAGTTAAATTTGAATTTCAGATAAACAACAAATACATTTTTCTTTAAAGTGTAATTATATTCCAAATATTCTCCAGAACATATTTATACACAAAAAGTTGTTCATGTTATCTGAAATTTAACTCACTGTCCTATCTTACCTGGGAATTCAATTTGTGCTATAGTTTGCTGACTTTTGGTATTCAGTCATCTCAATCATGGAAAACGACTAAGAGAAAATGAAGATAGTGAAATGCCCAGCCTATATGCATCTATTTCACATGACCCCTCCTACTTCAGCTCCAGCTATCTTAGCCAGGAGTCTAGAGAAATTCTTGTTTAAATAGACAGGAAAGACCATGAAAAATAATAAAATGACAACTGTAATAAGTCACTAATTTTTATGTGCTTTATTACGTAGTTATATTAACTGGACTATCCCTGCTATTCATTGTTTTTCTTTCTGTCTTTCCATTTTTTTTCCTTTTTTAGTTTTTTTTAACATTTTCAGTTTTCCTACCTGCATCTGGAATTTAATAACTCCATAAGGAATGATACCTACCCTAGAAAGATTGTTCATAATAGAAATATTTTAATTTCACATCAAACATTATATCTTAATTTTCTGGTTAAGTGCCAACACAAGTAAAAGAGTAGCATTATATAGAAACCTATGCATTCCACATTTAGATTTTGTTTTTTCACAAAAATCAAATGTTAGGGATAGTCCTTCTCCTCTTATTCATTAGAATTTTATTTGCAACCAAATCATAGCATACAGTGATGTTTATTCAAACTTTAGCAATGCAGAGCTGAAATGACTCCTGCTAAGTAGATAAAGGTTTTGACACCCATTTCATAATTTGCTTGGGGCCATTGACTATTTTTTAAAAAAATTCCTCTCAGAAACAGGAATAGAAGTTTTCTATGATCAAGAAAGAAGACTATTTCTCAGACTCTCTTATGAAAAATTGGAATAACTGTGACTGGGAAATTATTACCAAATGATCTGATGGTTTGAAAATATATTTGGATTAGGAAGGTGTCTAGAATATAAATTTCTAACATGGTCTTACTGGCCAACTTTGGGAAACACTGAAATGAAGCTAAAACACAGAGTGGTCTTAGTGTCATTTTTAAAAGTTATATCCTTATTCTTTATTTATTTTTCAAATTCCTAGAGTAATGGAAATAAAAACTAAAATACACAAATGGGACCTAGTTAAACTTAAATGCTTTTGCACAATGAAGGAAACTGTAGTCAAGGTGACAAGACAGCCCTCAGAATAGGATAAAATGCAGCAAATGAAACAACTGACAAAGAATTGATCGCCAACCTGGACAAGCAGCTAATGCAGCTCAATGGGGCTTCCCTGATGGCTTAGTTGGGAAAGAATCCACCTGCAATGCAGGAGACCCCGGTTCAATTCCTGGGTTGGGAAGATTTGCTGGAGAAGGGACAGGCTACCCATTCCAGTAATCTTGGGCTTCCCTTGTGCCTCAACTGGTAAACAATTCATCTGCAGTGTGGGGGACCTGGTTTCAATACCTGGGTTGGCAAGATACCCTGGAGAAGGGAAAGGTACCCACACCAGTATTCTGGCATGGAGAATTCCATGGACTGTATAGTCCATGGGTTCGCAAAGAGTTGGACATAACTAAGTGACTTTCACTGCACAATGCAACTCAATACCAGAAAATGAACAACCCAATTAAAAAAATAGACAAAATACCTAAACAAACATTTCTTCAAAGAATACATACAGATGGCTAATAAACACGTGAAAAGTTGTTCAACATCATTACAGAAATGCAAATCAAAACAAAAATGAAGTATCATTTCACACCTGTCAGAATGACCACCAAAAAGTCTACAAAGAATAAATGTTTCAGAGGGTGTGGAGAAAAGGGAACCCTCTTAAACTGTTGGTGGGACTACAAACTGGTAGAGCCACCATGGAAAACTGGAGATTCCTTAAAAAACTGGGAATAATCTGCTATACTACCCAGCAATCCCACTGCTACACATACACCCCAAGGTAACCAGAAGTGAAAGAGACACATGTACTCCAGTGTTCATCATAGCACTATTAAAATAGCTAGCAACCTAATGGAAGCAACCTAGATGTCCATTGGCAGATGAATGGATGAGGAAGTGGTGGTACATATATACAATGGAATATTACTCAGCTATTAAAAGGAACTCTTTTGAGTCAGTTCTAATGAGGTGGATGCAACTCATTATACAGGGTGAAGTAAGTCAGAAAAAGAAAGATAAATACTGTATATCAATGCATATATATGGAATTTAGAAAGATGGTACCAATAATCTTACATGCAGGGCAGCAAGGGAGACACAGAGGTAAAGAACAGACTTTTGGACTTAGCAGGAGAAGGTTAGGATGGGATAATTTGAGAGAATAGCACTGAAATGTGTACATTACCATATGTAAAATAGGTGATCAGTGCAAGTTCATTGCATGAGGCAGGGGACCCAAAGCCAGTGCTCTGGGACAACCAGGAGGGATAGGGTGGGGAGGGAAGTAGAAGGGGGCTTCAGTATGGGGGGAAGCATGTATACTTATGGCCAATTCATACTGATGTGTGGCAAAAACCACCATCACAATATTGTAAAATAATTATCCTCCAATTAAAATAAAGTAAATAAAAGAAAACAAATGCAAAACTCATTGAGATTCTGTCCTGCATCTTGGCAGAAAGTTCTCAGATTTTGTAAATCTATCCAATATATGTCCTGGACTTATACCTTTTTTTTTTCTCAGTTTTCTTTGATTAATACTTATGTTGCTTCTCTAAAAACATAAGAAGCAAAGCTGCTAGAAATAAATCATTAATGGCTGCATTACACAGATGCTGAATGGCCCAATGCTGCTTAATTTGTAATGCCGTAATTAACATCACCTTGTAATTACCTATAGTCCTTGTAGTGCTCTTGCTGTTTTCTTTGGTTCCCTTTTTTCAAATTTTTTTCCTGATTTGATGACATTTCTTCTCAAAACATTTGGCTTTTTATCTAATATTTTAGTAAGCTTTTTATGGGGCACCGAGGGTTGATTTCTAAGAAACATCTTCCATTTTTCTCTTTATTAAAATAGCTATCTTTCACAGAGTCTATATTTGTAAACTTCCATTTTCAGCACATCCTGCAGCAGAAGTTAGTCTGCAGTTACATAGTAGTATTTTGATTGACTTCTCCCAATGTTATATTATTTATTATGTATCTGACATATACTTTGTTTTATAAAACTTGGTTAAGTTATAAACCTTTTTTATTACTCCATGTTAGAATCTTCTAGTATCTTCTGAACATATTTATTACAATTTGTATGTAACCCTGAGATGATTAAGTGAAAACCCCAGCAAAGTAGCATTTCTGGTAGTAACGCTAGCTTGAAGCATAGAAAAAATATCAATATTCACACATTAAGATTATAAAAGGAGGTATCCTAAGAAATTCTCTGGTGATACAGTGTTTAGGACTCTGTGCTCTCACTGCCAAGGGCCTGGGTTCCCTCCCTGGTCAGAGAACTAGGATCCTGCATGCTGCATGCATGTCAAAAAAATTTGCACACAGTCAAAAAAATTAAAAGGTTAAATTAAATGAAATAAAATGAGTTATCTTTTACAGACTTCACTTCACATTACAGATATAGATAAATAAATACACAGATGGATAGATAGTAATAGATAGATAGGTAGATAGACACATATAATAGACCAAATAAATGCAAATAAGATTAAAATAAGATACACCTAAAGAGGTAGGGTGGGGAGAGTGGTAGGGTGGGGAGAGTGGGAGGAGGTTCAAGAGGTAGGGGATATCTGTATATATAGAGTAAATTCACTTCATTGTACAGCAGAAGGTAACATTACTTTTAAAGCAATTTTACTCCAATAAAATTAAATAAATAAATAAAAATACAAAAACAATTTTTAAAATTGATGTCCTGATAACATCAAGTGTTAAAAATCATGGTAATAGGTATTATAACTTATTTATTTTAGTGTGATTATAAATTGATGCAACTTCTTCAAAAAAGAAAACTGTCATTTTCTCTAATGTTTAAAAGTATAAATTATAGAGAGAATCTTGCATATGTGATGAGGAAATTTGTAAAATATTGCTACCAATAGTTATGCTTTTGAAGTATCACAAATAAAGAGAAAAGTGTGTGATTCAAAACTGAACAACTCAGTGGATTATCACAACATGATCACAGTTTTGTAACTACAACTATCAAGAAACAGAGAACTAATAGCAAACCAGAAGACCCTTCATACCCTCTCCAATCACTGTCCTTTCTTTTCTCCACAAAGGCAACCCTTATCCTGACTACTAACAGTCATTTAATTTTGATTCTTTTTTGATCTTTACAAGAATGGTATCACAGCACAAATACTTTTCTGTTTGCTTTATTGCATTCCACATTATGTTTTTAAGAGTCACCCAGTTTGGGAGTATAATTCTAACTTATTTTTATTAATATGTAATACATTGCATGAATATATCTATTTTATACATATTTTCTACTGATATACATTTAGATTGTAGTAGCAATTACAAATAATGTCCTGTGCACTTTGGGGGCATGTCATATTTTGCACATTTCTACATGTGACTCCTACATATATAATTAAAATAAGATTTTCTGCTAAGACACATGTATGTTGATCCACAGCTCAAACTTCCAAAGTGAATATTCCCTTTTGTACTCAACTAATTGAATATATAGTTAAAATTGCTCTGCATTCTTGAAACACATGGTAGTTAAAAAAAGTAATAATTCAGCCATGGTGGTGGGCACTGGTGGTATTTCATTATGAGTTAGATTCAGATTGGAGTGATTACTTGTAATCTGGACATATTTATGCTGCTATTTTTTCAAGTAACTTTATCATTTAGAAATTTTATGCATGTTTTTTCACTTAATTGATGTAATTAATTGATATTTATGTGTTCTATACAGAAAACCTATGTGGGATACATGTATAAGAAATATTTTCTCAATTTTCAGCTTTTTTAACTTATCTAAATACTTTTTAAAAATAGATCTTAATTTTAATGAAATCTTATTTATTGAGATTTCCATTTTTGGGAAAGTGCTTTTGTATTAAATTTAAAAAATGTTTGCTTACCCCAAGATGTTCTCTTACTGTCTTCTAGTGAAGCTATCTGGAGAAGGCAATGGCAACCCACTCCAGTACTCTTGCCTGGAAAATCCCATGGACAGAGGAGCCTGGTAGGCTACAGTCCATGGGGTCGCTAAGAGTCGGACACGACAGAGTGACTTCACTTTCACTTTTCACTGTCATGCATTGGTGAAGGAAATGGCAACCCACTCCAGTATTCTCACCTGGAGAATCCCAGGAACAGAGGAAACTGGTGGGCTGCCTTCTATGGGGTCGCACAGAGTCAGACACGACTGAAACGACTTAGCAGCAGCAGCAGCAGTGAAGTTATGTTTCTTAATTCAAAATGATTACTAGCATTGATATAAACCTAAAATTAAATAAATATTGACTATAAAACAACAGTAACAAAGTGAAGGGTACACAGAATCTCTCTGCATTATTTCTTATAATAGTGTGTGAATCTATAATTATCTTATAATGTTTAAAAATAATGAAACAAATAAGCAAATAGACTTTATCAAAAAAATATATTGAGAGAAATTTCATAACATAACAATGTTTAAAACCTGAGAGAAATAACATTGTACTACTAAATGCATTTGTTTGAATAATTGTCTACTTAAAAGTATCCATAGCAAATTTAACTGAAAATTAAGATATTAGATAAAAATACTGATTAATATTAATTTTTGCTATTAATAATGCTTACACATGTACACATAAGAGCTTTTCATTTGTTTACCATTTATGTTATTTAAATATTCACATACTCCTTTTAAAATATTCTAATTGTTTTAAGGCATATCTCAGCAATACTGCAAGTTTAGTAATGAAGAAAATTGTAAAGAAGCAAATCACAAAAAATTTTTGGTTTCCCAGTGCAAGTAAAATTTATGTTTACACTATATTGTAGTCTATTAAGTATGCAATAACATTATATAAAATAACAATGTGCATATCTTAATAAAAATACTTTATTGCTAAAATATATTAACCATCATGTGAACCTTCTGGGGACCAAAGTCTTATTGCTGGTGGCGGGTCTTGCCTCAGTGTTGATGGCTGAGATTGATAAAGGTGGGGTGGATGGGGTGGCTGTGGCAATTTCTTGAAATAAAATGACAAAAACTGCTGCTTTGATTGACTTTCACAATTTATCTATAGCACATAATGCTGTTTGATAGCATTTTAGTCACAACAGAACTTCTTTCAAAATTGGAGTCAATCCTCTTAAACCCTGCCACTGTTTTATCAACTAAATTCAGGTAATAGTCTCACTCCTTTCTACAAACATCACAGCATCTTCACCATCTCAAGAAACTGCTTTATTTGCTTATCCATAAGAAGCAACTCCTCATCCATGAAAACTGTATCATGAGATTGCATCAATTCAGTCACATTTTCAGGCTCCACTTCTAATTCTTGTGGAGCAAGTTTTCTTGCTATGTTCCATCACATATCCTCCACAGAAGTCTTGAATCCCTAAAAGTCATCCATGAGGATTGGAATTAACTTTTTACAAACTCCTATTAATGTTGATATTTTTACCTTTTCTTATGAATCATGAATGTCCTTAATGGCATCTAGAGTGGTGAGTCCTTTTCAAAAGGTTTTCAATTTACTGTGCCCAGATTCACCAGAGGAATCACTATATATGGCAGCTAGATCCTTATGAAATAGGCTTAAATAATAAGACTTGAAATTACTCATTGATCCGTGGGCTACAGAGTGGATGTTGCATTAGCAGACATGATAACAAAATTAATTTTATTGTATAACTCCATCAAAGCTCTTTGGTGACAGGTACATTGCCAATCAGCTGTAATAATTTGAAAGGACTCTCTTTTCTTTTTCTGAGTTCAGGTCTCAACAGTGGGTTTAAAATATTCAGTTAACCATATTGTAAACAAATCTGCTGTCATCCAGGCTTTGTTGTTTGATTTACAGAGCATACACAGAGGAGATTTAGCATAGTTCTTAAGGGCCCTAGAACTTTCAAATCAGTAAATAAACATTGTCTTCAACTTAAAGACTGCAGCTGTGTTAGCTCCTCACAAGAGAGTCAGCCTGTTCTTTGAAGCTTTGAAGTCAGGCATTGACTTCTTCTCTCTAGCTATTAAGGTCCTTAGGTAGACATATGTAGACATTTCCTTCAATGGTAGGTGTGTTTTCTCCTTTGCCACTCTTTTACATTTTAGCTGGAGCCATTTTGGACTTAGTAGTAGTAGTAGTAGTCACTTAGTCGTGTCCGACTCTTTGTGACCCCATGGACTGTAGCCTACCAGGCTCCTCTGTCAATGGGGTTCTCCAGGCAAGAATACCGGAGTGGGTAGCCATTCCCTTCACCAGAGGATCTTCCAACCCAGGGATTGAACCTGGGTCTCCTGAATTGCAGGCAGATTCTTTACCATCTTAGCTTCAGGGAAGTTCTATTAAAGTCTTAAGATGGCATTTTCTTCCAATATAAAGCTTCTTTGGGCTTCCCTTGTGGCTCAGCTGGTAAAGAATCCACCTGCAATGTGGGAGACCTGGGTTCGGTTCCTGAGTTGGGAAGATCCCCTGGAGAAAGGAAATGCTACCCACTCCAGTATTCTGGCCTAGATAATTCCATGGACTATATAGTTAGAAGTGAACATGGAACAACAGACTGGTTCCAAATAGGAAAAGGAGTACGTCAAGGCCGTATATAGTCACCCTGCTTACTTAACTTATATGCAGAGTATATCATGAGAAACACTGGGCTGGATGAAGCACAAACTGGAATCAAGACTGTCGGAAGAAACATCAATAGCCTCAGATATGCAGATGACACCACGCTTATGGCAGGAAGGGGAAGAAGAACTAAAGTGCCTCTTGATGAAAGTGAAAGAGGAGAGTGGAAAAGTTGGCTTAAAGCTCAACATTCAGAAAACTAAGATCATGGCATCCAGTCCCATAACTTCATGGCAAATAGATAGGGAAACAGTGGAAACAGTGACAGACTTTATTTTTGGGGGGCTCCAAAATTACTGCAGATGGTGACTGCAGCCATGAAATTAAAAGACACTTACTCCTTGGAAGGAAAGTTATGACCAACCTAGATAGCATATTAAAAAGCAGAGACATTACTTTGCCAACAAAAGTATGTCTAGTCAAGGCTACGGTTTTTCCAGTAGTCATGTATGGATGTGAGAGTTGGACTATAAAGAAAGCTGAGTGCTGAAGAATTGATGCTTTTGAACTGTGGTGTTGGAGAGGCCTCTTGAGAGTCCCTTGGACTGCAAGGAGATCCAACCAGTCCATCCTAAAGGAGATCAATCCTGAGTGTTCATTTGAAGGACTGATGTTGAAGCTGAAACTCCAATACTTTGGCCACCTGATGCAAAGAACTAACTCATTTAAAAAGACCCTGATGCTGGGAAAGATTGAGGGCAGGAGGAGAAGAGGACGACAGAGGATGAGATGGTTGGATGGCATCACCGACACAGTGGACATGGGTTTGGGTGGACTCTGGGAGTTGGTGATGGACAGGGAGGCCTGGCGTGCTGAGGTCCATGGAGTCACAAAGAGCAGGACACGACTGAGCAACTGAACTGAACTGAACTGATATAGTCCACAGGGTGGCAATGAGTTGGACATGACTGAGTGACTTTCACTTTCACTTTCAAAACTGCTTTATTTACACTGAAAGTCTGTTTTCATGAGGCCACCTTCATGAATTATCTGAGCCGGATCTTCTGCCTGACTTGCTGCAGCTCCTCCATCAGCGCCTGCTTCACCTTATACATTTATGTTATGGAGATGGCTTCTTTCCTTAAACCTCAGGAACCAAACTCTGCTAGCGTCACACTTTTCTTCTGCAGCTTCCTCACCTCTCTTGGCCTTCAGAAAGTTTAAGAGTTAGGGGCTTGCTCTGGGTTAGACCATTGCTTAAGGGAATGATATGGCTAGTTTGACTTTTTATCCAAATCACTAAAACTTTCCCCATATTAGCAATAATGCTGCCTTGCTTTCCTATTTGTGGGTTGACTGCATTGGCTGTTTTAATTTCCTTCAAGTACTTTTCCTGTGCATTCCCAACTTGCCTAACTGGCATAAGATTTCTAGATACCAGCCTATCTATGCTTTTGACAGGACTTCCTTACTGAGCTTATTTATTTCTAGCTTTTGATTTAAAGAGAGAGATCTGCAACTTTTCACTTTAACAACTTATAGGGCACTGTAGGATTATTGATTGGCCTAATTTCAATACTGTTGTGTCTCAGAGAAAAGGGAGGGCAAAAAGAGGAAGAAAGGTGAGGAAGGGTCAGTCAAAACACATGCAACAATTATCAATTAAGGGCATCATCCCACATGAGTGATGTCCATGGCACCCTTAAGCAATTACAATAGTCACATCAAAAATTTCTGATTACATATTGCCATTACAAATATAATAATATTTCCAAAGTTTGAAATTTTGGGAAAATTACTAAAATGTGATGTGGAACCATGAACTGAGCTGTCGGAAAAATGGCATCCATTGAGTTATCAAACTGACAGTTGCTACAAATCTGCAATTTATTAAAACACTGTATCTGTGAAGCTCAATAAAGTGGAGCACAGTAAAATGAGGTATGTAGGTACTGAATAGGAAATTAGCAGATATCCGATATTTTGAAAAAAAGTGAATGAGTATTTAAACGTATAAACTATAAGCAAATGAAAAGCTATTATGTATACACATGTATAAGCACCATTAATAACACAAATTAAGAAAATCAGTATTTTTATTTCATATCTTAAATTTCAACTAAATTTACTATGGATACTTAAAAATAAACAATTTTTTAAGCAAATGCATTTCATAGTACATCATGATTTCACTCAGGCTTTAAGCATTTATATTTCCTTTGCTGGCCTTTGCATATTGTTTTTCTCAGGACTAAATCTTTAACCAGGGGGGACAAATTATTGAACCACTAAACAAGATTACTTTTCTATTAAGTTACTTTTCTATTAAGCCTTTCAGTTTGCTATCATTTCTAATGCTTTTATACTTTTATTCTAAGTAACTCAATGGAAATTCATACATTCACGTATAAATATTATTATGGGGCTTCAGAGTCAATGTGCATTAGGCACATGTCTAAAAAATATATGAATTGAAAAAAAAGATATGAATTGATTTTATAGGAAGATATATTTCTATGCTTACTTGATGAACATTTTATTGAGAATTTTTAAATTTGCTATTTATTTTCTGTATTAGAATTCTAGTTTACAGAAATAAACATACATACTATTTCAGAAATTATCTGCAAATAAGTGTGATATATTAAAGTATGTAGATTTTTTATATTTCACAGATGGTTAATATTTCACAGATGAGTATTTCTACATTTTTTTGTTTAAATATATTAAATTGTTTTCAGATAATATTCAATTTGTTTCAGTATTTTCCAAATGAAAAGGATCATGGGGATTTTTAAATTGACTTTACATGTTCTTAGTTTAATCTAGAAAGAAAAAAAATATTCAAAGTAGGAACTAATTAATTGGCAATTGCTTTAAGTCTTGAGACTAATATTGACTTGAAACTCTATAATAGTTAATCAGAATGTAAGACAAAACCTCTATTTTAAATATGAAAGTTTGCTAATAAAATGTAATGTTTCAGCCAAGTTCTTAGGCTTTGCTGGGAAAAATATGCTTAACTGCATATATTTCTTCTATAGTATGAATTATACATGTAATGGAAAAATACATGTAATAGCATCAAATTATAAATTTCTATGGCTTTTCCCTAAAATAAAAACCTCAACACTTTCCTTTATAGTCAAGAGTAATTTATAATGAATTTTTTTATTAGATTCTTAGATTCTAAGACTTTTTATTACAAAAAATACTAAGAACTTAGAAGGCCTGAGATCTTCTACTAAAAATCCCTAGAAGTACAACATGCATTAAACCCTTGTTTCTAATATACGTACTTCCTATAGACCTCAAGGACAGACTAACCTTCTGAAACAAGATGACATGTAGATGTACACAAAGACATAATAAATCTTACTTGATTAAACTGAAAACTTTTGTATGAAGATGGCATTGTAAAACAAATAATATGATAAGTCAACATTCAGTGCTTATGCACAAAAATAATATACAAAATAGAGAAACAGACGTTTTACCAAATCCATATGAAATCAAGCAAAGTCTCAATGTGCATATAGACACTACCATTGGAAACCAGTGAGAAGCTGCTATATAGCACAGGGAGCTCAGCTCAGTGCTCTGTGATGATCTAGAGAGGTAAGAGGGTGGGAAGGAGGCTCAGAGGTTTGGGATCTATATGTATATTTATAGCTGATTCATGTTGTACAGCAGAAACTAACACAATATTGTAAAGCAATTATCTTCCAATTAAAACATTAAAAACATCTCAATATGATAAAAGGCAAAATATATAAACAAGCAATTTACAAAGGAAGGAAAATGGACAGGAGATGTTAAAAGAGAGTTTAACTCTCTGCAGACTAAGGAATAAAAATTAAAAGGGAGTGGGATACATTTTCATATTCATCAGAATGCTATAATTTACTAAAGGAAGAACAAGATAGAAATAGAAAGATGGCAGGAAGGAAAAGAGGGATGAATTTAGGAAGGAAGTAAAGAGGGAAGGAAGCATTGCAGTTGGATACATTTTGCTTCTATAATTTTGAAAGCAAGAAAATGTTACAAGGAGGTATAGTGAGTATTCACTTTGCAGAAAAAAAAATAAATGGAACAAACACTAAATCTGAAGATGTTTAAAGCTAGTAAATGTTCACGCATTTTTACACCTGAGTTCAATTGAAAGACAGTTAACACTACGTTAGTAATTCAGCACAATTACTAAGAAGTCATTAAGGAACTCTACTTGGGATTTTGAATTTCTAAAATTGAGTTAAATCCTGCTAAGCTACCTAATATTTGCCACCTGCTTAATCATTTACAGTGTCATATTAATCACTGCCTATGTTGATGGTCTGTTTAAAAGACATTTAGTAGAGGGGATGTTCTCTGGTTGATGGCATAGTTCTAACTGAAGCTCAACATTTAGATATGCTCTAGAGTCTTTCTTTGGAGAAGGCAATGGCACCCCACTCCAGTACCCTTGCCTGGAAAATCCCGTGGACAGAGGAGCCTGGTAGGCCGCAGTCCGTGGAGTCTGGCAGGGTCAGACACAGCTGAGCGACTTCACTTTCACTTTTCACTTTCATGCATTGGAGAAGGAAATGGCAACCCACTCCAGTGTTCTTGCCTGGAGAATCCCAGGGACGGGGGAGCCTGGTGGGCTGCCTTCTATGGAGTCACACAGAGTCGGACACAATTGAAGCGACTCAGCAGCAGCAGAGTCTTTCTTAGTATCACATGCAAGCAGCAGCCCTCATAACTTAAGGTTTCAAATCATATTAATATGTTAGTGATCTAGAAGGTCATTTGTAGGTGCTTATAACTCTTTGCGACCCCGTGGACTGTAGCCCAACAGGCTCCTCCATCCATGGAATTTTCTAGGCAAGAGTAGTACTGGAGTGGGTTGCCATTTCCTTCTCCAGGGGATCTTCCCAACCCAGGGATTGAACTTGGGTCTCCCGCATTGCAGGTAGATGCTTTACCATCTGAGCCACCAGGGAATCCCATTATGTATAATATACAGTCTATTCAAATAATTACTCTTTGAACTGTAAAAATAAAATCTCATCATTTGAACAAAACAAAAAGTCAAGTATTTGCAAGCTTTCTTTCGTCACATCTTGTTTTAATGCCAGAAACAATGGTAAGGAACAGTATCCCCGGTAATCAAAGTAGAAATAGATACATAAAAGTTTGTCTGTGTATCAGTATGCTCTTTAGAGTTGAAAGCAGTATAATAAAGTTTGGCTATTTTCCCAGTTGAGCATACAGAAAACCTACTAATGCACCTTTCTGAAATGCTGAACATTTGCAATTTAAAACATTAGATACTGTCATGATGATACTGATAATTATAAGAGAAAATGGTAAGATGGAAACATTCTAAAAACTTGCTTTGCGATTCGTCAACCAACCTTAAACCACAAAGACAAAGTTAACAGATAGGGACTTGGAAGCACTCTCAAGCAGCATATGCCATTAATTATAAGACCTTTCCTATGATAACTGTCTGGACCCACTCCCAAAACATAACTTCTCACAAAGGCTACTTGGTATTTATGCCACTGCCTGCTCCTCCACATCCCTGCCCTTATATATGTATTAGAACCAAATAAAGGAATTATTAATATGTTTGACTTGGGAGCATTCCAAGATCTTTTTCTTAGGGGCTCTTAAAAACAGAATTCTGATCAGTACCTTTTTATTTATTTATTTTTTCCTCAAAGAGATCATTCAAGTCAGTGCTACTCTATATTTCAGGTTGCTATGGCCAGAAGTAATAAAAGCAGGGCTTGGTTCATTTACAGAGCATACATCATCACTATCTTAAGATGCTCCCTGTAATGTTACATAAATAATCAACAACCATTTCTTATTTCCTGGCACAGTCATTTTTCCTGAAATGACAAATTTCACCTTGCATGCCCACAACTTGCTAAAAACTTCCACCAAGAACTAAGCAGAAGAATTTCTATAATCATGGTAAGGATATAATTTACTCTAATTCCTTGTCAAGTAGGAAAGGGAATATGTGAAAGGGTGAACATTGGAATCATCCTTCTACTTCTAAAAGCAACTCAATTCTAGTCATTGATATATTTCTAAGAAACTTCTTATTTTCCAGTTTTTCTATTTAGCAGAAATATTCCTTCTCTGCCTTTCTCTCTTTCTCATACACATATATGTATGTAGTTTTTCAGATAAAATACATTTTTCAGCTAATATGGGCCATAGAGTGTCTGAAACAGCAATATTATGAGATTTTTTTTTCTTTTACCTTGATTAGATAAAAGCATCATATTGTCCATTTCTTCAGTATATTTTCTTATTGTGAATCTCAAATAGGACATAAACATCATCCTAATAACCTGGAAAGCAACCATAAAATAAGCTGTGATCTATGTTCAAGATAAGAAAATTAGCATTCTGGATAGTCAAGATCATGTTTAAATAAGATATTTCTATTTTACATCAAGTGAAAATATTAATTTTATCCAAAGCAGTGGTATAATATAAATTTAAAAAGCTGTAAGTTAAAAATGTGAATATTTATATTGCTGACTCAGCATTCCCAGGAGGGTATCTAATAAGCATCACAAAATTAATATTTCTAAGTACTTACTCTTGTTTCTTGCTGACTAGTTTTATGCCTTTTGCTTATTTCCCTATTCCCCCACCTAATTAAAAACAAATGTTGTTTCAGCTACTCTAGTCAAAGATCGGAATTAACATTCATCCGTCAGACACTAATTCCAATCCACTAACAAATCTGTCAACTTTTCTTTTGAGTATATCAAGAAAGCAAATTCTTTTCACTTCCTGTACCTATATTCTGACCCTATGATTTCTTTCACAATTAAAAAAGTCTCATACATGGTCTCTCTGGATTATACTTGCTTCCCTATACTCCTTTCTTCACACAATAAATAGAAACTTGTTTTCAAAACTGCAACTCCCAGCAAGGAGATTTTAACTGTGCTCCCCATTTCATGCAGCAGAACCCAAAGAAAACACCATGATGCGTACTGTCACTTATGATATAGTTCCTAGCTGTCTTTGCATCATTTCTCATTCTCCATCTTCTTTATTCTGTTCAAATTCAGTGGTCACCCCATTATTAGACAAGCCTAGCACACACCTGCCTCAGGGTCTAAATGTTTGCTATTCACTCTCACTTAGATGTTCCCCAGATATTCACAAGGCATTCCTCACTCTTTTTGGATGGATCTCTACGCAATGTTTCCAGTATCTCTGGTACTTCACCACTCCATATAAAACAGCACTGTTCTTTCACATTTTTTCATAATTTATCACTTGTATTGTTTTTTGCAAAACAACACTAGCAGACATTTTGACTTTATACAATCATTTACTTAAAGTTGGTCTCTCCCATGAACACTGGAATATTTATGGACAAAGAGGAGGAATTCTGTATTTTCTTTATTGTTCTATTCTCACTACTTAGCATGATTCTTGGCATGCAACAGGTAGTTAATATTAGTTGAAACTTGCTGTTGAATGATAGAACCTGGTATTACACGGCACATGAGTTTGCAATGTGTCTATTTTTATCAACAGATTTCTAATATACTTCTCAAGTAGTAGGGACATTTTCTAGAATACCAATATTTAGATGTTCTCTAATTTCAATCATCAGAATTGTGTGGCTTACATAAATCTTGAATATGTTTTGTTAGATATGTACATAAGCATTTTATTTTCATGGGTGCTAATACAAATAGTATTGTGTTTTAAATTGCTAATTCCACTTATTTATTGCTGCTTTTTGGAACTTTTTGGAATTTCTCATCCATGCTTGAAATTCTTAGATGAAGAACACTTGGATATTGAGAACTGACTGTATGTCCTTACTGATTTTCTACCTGATGGAACTTCTTATTTTTGATAAATAAATCTTGAAGTCTTTAACTATGGTAATGGATCCAACTACTTCTCCTTGCAGTTCTATTAGTGTTTGCCTCACCTAGGTTGATGCTCTCTAACCTTAAATTTTTAACTGTAAAAGTAAATGACAATTTCAGCACCAAATAAATGTTTTTTTTATCTTATTCTATATACTGAGATACCAAGAATCTTTCTTCTTTATTCCATAATACAGCATCTTTCAATTCACTGTATCTTGGCAATAGTCAAAAAGCTTTCTACTAGCTATGCACATTTATCAAAGAAGTCCTGTGATACAAATTATCTTGTTATAGATTTTAATAAATTGAAATATGATTAACACATAACACATAAGAAAAAGAATCCATCAGAGATTGTATAAATATTAAAATAGCTTTATATTTAAAGCTTCAACAACAAGATACTAATATGTAGCACATGGAGCTATATTCAACTTCTCATATAAACTATAATGGAAAAGGCAAAAAATAATTACTAAAATGTAACATATCTTTGAGTTGTAAACTTTCATTATGTAAGACTATATTTTTAAGTAATGAACATAAAATATAAAATCAGTTCAGTTCAGTTGCTCAGTCGTGTCTGACTCTTTGTGACCCCACGGACTGCAGCACAACAGGCTCTCCTGTCTGTCACCAACTCTTAGAGCTTGCTCACACTCATGTCCATTGAGTTGGTGATGCCATCCAACCATCTCATCCTCTGTCATCCCCTTTATAGTAAATATAAAATAACAAGTATAAAATACGTATATATGCTTAAGCGTGCACTGCAATTTTTTTCCTTCTTAGAATAACTTATTTACTACATAAATAAACCCAAAAAGAACAAATACAGAAACAAAATATATTTTAATTATAAATACAATTTAACATTATTAAAAATATTTCATCACTCACTTGTCACATAATTATTCCCCATGTAACATGCATGTTTGTAAGCAATTCTGTTAAAGCTCTGAAATTTCTGAATTTTTGACCTCAAGATGCCAGTTTTAATGGGAAAAGAAATACCAAACAAATAAATAATAAATGTATAATGTAATTGCAGGTATTGATGTTTTATCTAAAATTTTTTGGTTTTGCTCAGTCGCCACACAGTGTCCAGCTCTTGGTGACACCCGGACTGCAGTACGCCAGGCTTCCCCGTCCCTCACCATCTCCCAGAGTGTGCCCAAGCTTATGTCCATCGAATCGGTGATGCTGTCTAACCGTCTCATCCTCTGCTTCCACCTTCTCCTTTTGCCTTCATTCTTCCCCAGCATCAGGGTCTTTTAAAAAACACACCAAGGTAAATGCAGATGAGTCTGAGAGACACAGTACTAATGTTGCCTAGAATGGGTCAAGGAAGCATTCCAGAAGAATGCTGTCATACAAAAAGATGTTTGGGCTTCCCTGGTGGCCCAGTGGTTACAAATCTGCTTGGCAATGTGGGGTACACCGGGTCCATCTCAGTGCAGGAGAATTCCACATAATGAGAGGCGACTGGGCTGTGCACCACGACTGCTGAGCCTGGCCCCTGGAGCCTGTGAACTACAACTATTGAGCCCATGTGCAGCGATGACTAAAGCCCATGAATCTTAGAGCCTGTGCTCCTCAAGGGAAACCTCTGCAATGAGAAGCCAGTACCTGACAATTAGAGAGCGGCCCTGCACTTTGTAACTAGAGAAGGCCCACGCATAGCAATGAAGATCCAGTGCAGCCAAAAATAAGTATATATTAAAAAGACTCTGGAATGAGGAAAAGGGGCCCATTCTTTGGAATTTTCCTGAGAAGAAGATTCTAGGTACACGGAACAAAAAATTCAAAGGTCCTGAGGCAAAAATAATTTTAGAAATTTAAGGTATCATAAACTGAAGTGTCATTTCTGATGTAGGAGGGTAGGGAGAATGTTGGAAATAAAGCCAATGGAGATAGGAAGAAATTTTAGAACCTTAATTCTCATAGTAAAAATATATGTATAACATAAGGATAACAACAACTCTCTTCTTTTAAAAAGATTTACTTACTTGTATATTATTTATGGCTGTGCTGGGTCTTCATTGCTGTGCATAGGTTTTCTCTACTTAAGGCAACCAGGGTTACTCTTCTTTGCAGTGTGTGGGCTTCTCATTGTAGTGGTTTCTCTTGCTGTGGAGCACAAGCCCCGGGGTGTGGGCTTTAGTAGTTGCAGTGTGTGGGCTCAGAAGTCGAGGCTCGTGGGTTTGAAAGCATAGGCTCAGGAGTTGTGGTGCAGGAGAAAAATGTTTCTTTCCTGAGGTTGTTATGGAGACCATTTGCAATAGCCTACGAAAACCACCAACCACTTTATCTGGTGATGAAGAGAACCTTAATAAATGATATTTAAGATAATTATTCATATTTCCACATGTGAAATAATATTTTCTTCAATCATTTATATTTTCTCCAACAGTGAATTTATCCTTGCTGTAGCAAATTTATATAATCAATGTAGGCAGACCAAACAAACACAATTTTACAATTAATGGCTAGAAACGGAAAGTATTCATGGTTAATAAACAAATCTCAGGGTCACACCAATTCTGACAAATTGCAAATAAATGAGCACAGCTGCTACAGAAGCAGAATATGTGTGCATGTACGCAGAAGGGAACAGAAATTGGTTATCGACTACAGGGTATTGTGATATCTCTCCCATTACCTTGTCAATAAAGAATCTCATAGTTCTAATATATGACATTTTATTCATGTAATAGCTTGACTTTCATTCAAAACTGTAGCTATGGCTCTTTATAGTATCAGTCCATTTTTGCAGATAAAAAGCTGAGGCCCCCACTTTGTCCTATCTCCTGACCAAAAGAGAGAATCACTGTTCAGACATAAATAATTCTTACAGATGTTCCTCTTTTGCTGCTCAATATCCCGATTAATCATGAGCAAATCATTGTTTTCAAATTGGAGATATAAAGTTTCCATATTAAAAAAAAAAACATTTATTTGTCACTTGAATATATGCTTATCAAGGTGTTATACATACATGGCACTTTGAGATGTGACAAGTTAGTGTCTGCCCAACAGAGAGAACCAGATGCTAAGCCTGAGAATCCAGCTCCCCTAACCAAATAGGATATGTTGGGGAGTGGGCAGTATAGTGACAAATAGAAATGTTAGGAAAACAATTCGGAACTTCCCTGGCCATCTGGTGGTTAACAATCTGCCTGCCAATGCAGGGGACAGGGGACTGGCTCGATTCCTGGTCCGAGAAGATTCCGCACGCCACAGGGAAACTAAGCCCACATGCTACAACTACTGGGCCTGTGCCCTAGAGCTCTCGTGGTTGCAGTGAGAGAAAATTCTGCAGTGAGAAACCCATGCGCTGCAACTGGAGAGTGACCTCCGCCTGCCACAGTTGCAGAGAGCCCTCGTGCAGCAACAAAGAGCCAGCACAGCTTAAAATAAACTAATTGATTAAAAAATAAAAACAATTTTATGTAGATTTTAAAAATTAGGTCATTATATGCCCCAACAAAGGAAGACAGTGGATGATATGGAGTCAACACAATACTGTCAGAGAAATCTTGCATAAAAACAAGAGCATAGAAGCAAAAACATAGTGATAGAGAATGACAAAGCAAATTGCCTTCCCAATTAGATGAGTAAGAAAAAAAAAAAAGACAGCCAAAAAGAGGGTCAGATTCAAACATTAACTTTCACAAAAAATTCTACTTATCAGAAAGGGAAGTCGCTTAGTTGCGTCCAACTCTTTGCAACCCCATGGACTGTAACCTACCAGGCTTCTCTGTCCATAGGATTTTCCAGGCTAAGAATACTGGAGTGGGTTGCCATTTCCTTCTCCAGAGGATCTTCCAGACCCAGGGATCAAACCTGGGTCTCCTGCATTGTAGGCAGACACTTTACCATCTGAACCACCAGGGAAGTCACTTATCAGATATGGGATATAATTTAGAAACTATATCTGAGACAATGTTAAGGAGTATTTATCAGAAACTGATCATAAGATCAGGGTGAGATGAGAAACAAGAATAGTGATGCAAAATTCAAAAACATGGGCTTCAGAACTTTAGTTCTTTAACCATAGAACAGTGGTTCTCAAAATTCACTGTGCCTAAGAAGCATGTGTGATACTTTATAAAGATGCAGATTTCTGGGTGACATCTACAGGAATTCTAATTCAGTAGGTCTGGAGTAGACTCAGAAATTTATTTTAGATTAACGTTAAAGGGTTTTCCATGCAGGCTGTCCCTGAAGTTTCTATTGAAAACCATTATTTAGAAGCTAGGGAATGCCTAAGCCATAAATTATTTAGTCTCAAAGTTGAGCAGAATTGGGCTTAAAAAGGAAAAGAGACAATGATAGAAAACACAGGGACTCAAAAAAGGACAGGAATGCTGCCTACAAATATTCTCAGTTCCTGGTATTGCTGAAAGATACAAACACACACATGACAACAGTTGGTCTCATAGAGTTGAGCTTTTATATTTTTGTCACTGAATATTTTAAAGAGATTATCGTATTTCAGTGTACTTCTGATAATACTCTTGAAAAACAATTAATACCTTAATTTTTAGAGAAAACATGCATAATGGATGGTATACTGGTCAACCTTTCCACTGATGTATTTACATATTTATAGTCACTTTTGAAAGGGAATTTGTCTTATGAATCCAGCTCCAAAAAGGCAAACTTCAATTTAGCATCAGGAATGGCAGACAAAATGGAAAATTCTATCTATCTATTTACCTATAAACTATTGCACAGAATTGAGTTGGAGAAAGTCAGCTCTTGGTAAGTGATTCATGAGATTGTTATATGCCAGAGACTTTTAAAAACTGCTAACCTCATATTCTTTAATTCTTGTGTTAATCCCATTAAATGGTTACTATTATCATCAACTTTATTGAACAGAAGAAAGAGAGGCAGAGGAGTTTCAGCACCTCAGTCAAGATCACATACTTATTCAGTGTGAATACCTGAATTTCTATCCGGACAGTCCATTTTGAAAGTATGGTTTTTTCTGTTATAAAAACAATTTTTTTCTTAAAAGGGAGTGAATTAAGCTTAAAAAGTTTCATGAAGATTTGTTTTTAAAAAGAAAATAGATGAATATGACAAAAGCTTGTTTAATATGAGTAGAAGTACCATTTAATTTCTAAGATAATGTTATAATTTTTACTTAAAACATCAATGAGAAGATACCAAAAGAAAAGAAAGATATTAATTTGTAACTTAGAAAGAGGGAAACAGGAGCGTAACACTTGTTTTTAGTTAAAATAGCGACATAGCTCTAAACTGCTTATTTACCGTACACAAATTATTTTCTTCTCTCAGCATCATTACCTAAAATTATACATACACCAAATTACACAGAAGAAAAATGTCAATGGACAACACAATTTTGTTCAGAAAAAAATGCATTATTTAAAACTATTTGTTTTATATAAAACTTATAATCAAAATAAGCTATTTAGGGTCAATAATATTTTCCAAGTATCCTTCATGATATGAGAAGCAATTGCCAGCAATTTTTTCACTTCAAACAATAATCAAATATAATGTAAAAGGAATTAACATTATCAATGAAAACAAATAAAATTGCTATATACTCACCAATCAAGTAACATCATTCTAGGCTTAGTAATCACAGTCATATGCACGATTCATTGAGATACTTAGGAAACACAATTTAAATATTGTAGAAATCCAGTATTTTTCCTTCAAGAATTTATGGGACACAGAGGCTCAAAGAAAACAATGAGGGAGATTTGTGGCTGTCCGTATCTGTACTAATGGACAGAGTAGCCACAGGTGGTAAGCCAGATGATTACACATAAACACTGTCTAGCATTTTGAAACAGGAAAAATGCGTCAATAATTAGAAACACTGTAGTTGGGTAGCTCCAAGCTAGACTAACAGTGGGGTTTGCTAGTGCAAAGGTAATTGCTTCTGGTGGTATAAAGCACTGTGATCCACTGTAGAATGCACAGCAGCACTCTGAATGTTGGTAAAGATGCCGAATTTTGCATTACATCTCCACTTTTATTTCCTAAAGGTAACACATATCAAAATGGAAGATAAACCACTCAGTTGTGAATAGCTAATGGGGGGATTATCAAAATTGCATAATTCTCTTAGTAAAAAGAATCTCAGAAACAATCTAATTCTTTATGCTCATTTTCAGATGTGAAAAGTTCCAGTAGGAAATAGCACCACATTGCAGATCAGAAGATATGGAAGCCATATGAGATCAGAAGCCAACTTTGCTGATAGCAAGGTCAATATTTCTTTATTTCTATGTAATGTTATTGTCATTGATGTTCTTATCTGAATTGTGTCCTAGATTTATTCATGCAACCTTTTTTTTTTTTTTTTTTTTTTTTTTTTAGAAAATCATGTGTCAAACACTGAAAAGCACAACATTTCTATTTAGGGAAAAAAAGTGTTCTAGGTTATTTAATTTCTGAGGGTCCTGAGGAATCATTTCCTTCTCTTGGTTATGACACCAGCAGCCCAGGAATTACAAAATGTTGTGTTGCTTTGATGTTTAGATCAAAATATATCATATAGTCATTTACCTGAGTTACTGATAGAAACAAAGCCTGGCAGATTATTCATCACTGTGCACTATGGGCTTACTTCTTTTCTTGATTCTCTATATAGACTCTTAACAGAATGCATCTCCCAACACTCCCTTTTTTCACAAATTCTCACTTTTCCCTTTGGAACAGGAACTTTATATAGGAACATCTACTTTAAAAAAAAAAAAAAAAAACCTCTTAGTGTTGCTTTCCAATTTTTGCCATGAGGAGAACCTAGTTCTTCCTGAGAACGTGACTCTTCCTGATGCATTCTCCAAATGAACCTCTTATTTTTCTGATGTGAGTCATGTGCCTTACATGGAAGAAGGTTAGTTAACTTTTTCATTTCCCACTTCTATCATCCATCTGTTAAGATGATAGCAGTTGGGGAGAGATCACAGAAATAATTACTGAAATATGAAATTATTGAAATATATTATTTCATAGGACTCTTTCCTAAGATTTTGAAAATCTACATTATGTAATATATTACTTCTGACTGATGGATATTGAAGAAACAAATACGGAAGGTTAGAAGAATGGTTACCTAGTTAGGTAATAGAAAAACACTGAATAAACTCTTTTGTGATTTCTTGGAAAGCAGTTCATGCACCTAAGGAAATCTTAGCTTGATAAAGAAGATTTAAGAAAAAATATTAGTAAATATATTATGATATATCTGTCTACAAAAAAGGTATAAGCATAGGAAGTAATTTCTGACTTACAAAAAGAAAAAGAAGAAATCTGAAAGTAAAAAGACAGTCCAGTAATTTGCAGCCTTACCAGATTGGAAGAGGCAATCATCTCCTCCCACAAAGGAAAAGATAAACATGAAAAGCTATTTGAACAATGCTGTGTGATTATGACTCAAGGCTGGAATAAACCATAAATGTGACCATGACTTATACTGGGACTATATCTGAATTAAATAAAGTGTCCCTAAAAGTAGGTATTTGCAAAATTTATACTATCAATTGAGCAAAATTTCTCAGGAAACAGGAAACTTTATAGACAGCTCTCTCACCAAAACCTGATCATCTCCATGTACCGGCAATTAAGTTGATAAAATATTCATTAAGAGATTGAAAGTAGAGTGAAAAAACAATAAAATTAAACAATTATCTATCTACCTATCTACACATTTCAAAAGAGTGAATATTAATGTATACAAATTAAGAAAAATAATGAGCAAGTGGAGGGGACCTGGATATAGAATACAGACTATAACACATTAATCTATTACAAATTTCTCTCATAAACATTAAAACTAATGGGCAAAAAATATACTGCGCTAACTATAGATTCTAAATACAAGATGGAATATATGTAAACACTGGACTCTAGGTGGTAAGCTTTTTCCTATGTGGATATGGGTTAAAAATTCTAAAACCACTAAACCTGTATATTGAAACTGAACAAATAAGTGAATGGATGACAGATGGTAGAATCCAAATTTCTCATTATTTGAAAGGGAGGTTATAGATATGCAAGGGGGCAATGGTTAGGAGGAAGCATGTCCTACTTTACAAATTTCAGAAACCTCAGCAACTGATCTCATATTCAACTCAGTATAGGTACAAATATATGGAGACATAGATTAGTATATACAAATATATTTCCTAGTTCTGTCCACTAAAAGGCATAAAAGACACTCAGTTTATAACAGCACACCATTTCCCAGATACTGGCTTCTAAAGATATTCTTCAATAAAAGGAATATATATAGAGACTCCTTGGAGAAATAGATGAATCTAGGGTTAAGGTAAGGAATGAAAAAAATTTAAAAATGGGCCAGAGCATCTTGCAGTAAAGAAATTATAACAAAACAATTAAAAGCAAAATATATCACAATTATGGGATGCAACAAACGCAAGAGCTGGGAGCTCTAAATTAAGAAAAAATTAGAACTATTCTGGAACAAGTTGAGCAACAAGAAAATTATATGATATTAAATTATAACCCAAAATTGTAAGTATCCTTTAGCCCATACTGATGTAAATGACTAACTGAATAAATACATAAATAAATGACAAATTTCCAGCACAGAATTCTAAAAAAAATTTTGAAGTTACTATCCTTCCATGATGTGGAGCGTAACTCTCTAGCCCTTAAGCGTCAGATAAGCAAAGTAACTTTTGATTAAAAGATTAATCATTCCATAGTAGGAAAGGAGTATGTCAAGGCTATATATTGTCACGCTGTTTATTTAATTTAAATGCAGAGTACATCATGCAAAATGTCAGGCTGAATGAAGCTCAAGCTAGAATCAAGATTGCCGAGAGAAATAGCAATAACCTCAGATATGCAGATGACACCACTCTTACGGCAGAAAGTGAAGAACTAAAGAGCCTCTTGATGAAATTGAAAGAGGAGAGTGAAAAAGTTGGCTTAAAACTCAACATTCAAAAAACTAAGATCATGGCATCCAGTCCCATCACTTCATGGCAAATAGATGGGGAAACAATAGAAACAGTGACTGACTTTATTTTCTTGGGCTCCAAAATCACTGCAGATGGTGACTGCAGCCATAAAATTAAAAGATTCTTGCTGCTTGGAAGTAAAGTTATGACTAACCTAGACAGCATGTTAAAAAACAGAGACATTACTTTGTCCACAAAGGTCCGTCTGGTCAAGGCTGTGGTTTTTCCAGTGGTCATGTATGGATGTGAGAGTTGGACTATAAAGAAAGCTGAGTGTCAAAGAATTGATGCTTTTGAATTGTGGTGTTGGACAAGACTCTTGAGAGTCCCTTTGACTGCAAGGAGATCCAACCAGTCCATCCTAAAGGAGATCAGTCCTGGATGTTCATTGGAAAGACTGATGCTGAAGCTGAAACTCCAGTCCTTTGGCCACCTGATGCGAAGAGCTGACTTATTTGAAAAGACCCTGATGCTGGGAGGGATTGGGGGCAGGAGGAGAAGGGTACGACAGAGGATGAGATGGTTGGATGGCATCACCGACACAGTGGACATGGGTTTGGGTGGACTCCAGGAGTTGGTGATGGACAGGGAGGCCTGGTGTACTGCTGTTCATGGGGTCGCAAAGAGTCGGACACAAATGAGCGACTGAACTGAACTGAAATACTGTGCTGTGCTTAGTCTCGCAGTCGTGTCTGACCCTTTGTGACCCCATGGACTGTATAGCCTGCCATGCTCCTCTGTCCATGGGGATTTTCCAGGCAAGAATACTGGAGTGGCTTTCTATGCTCTCCTCCAGGGGGATCTTCCTAACCCAGGGATTGAACCCAGGTTTCCCACACTACAAGCAGATTCTTTACCCTCTGAGCCACCAGGGAACCTCAAATAAATACTAACATAAAGCAAATCTAGAATACAGAGGCTGCCGATGTAGCATTCCACGGAGGAGAAGATTTTCCCTCTTCATGGCAGTTGTCTTACTATTTTCTTAAAACCTTCTAGGGGAAAGTTTCTCAAATGAATTTTTAGGTACAGGCTGTCATTTTTTGCAATATTTTAGTGCTATAACCTGTAAGATTGTATACACAAATTAGTGAGAATAACAGCTAGATAGCTGTTTTCAAGAGGAGGATAAGGAGCTGGACACTGAGGAAATGTAGAAAAGAGGCTATGAACCAATCATTTTGCATGATAATTTTCAGAAAAGGAGTAACCTTTAAAATTAACTATATTAGGGATTCTGTAAGGTATTCAAATAACATATCATATCTCTTGACCCTGAGAGAGTGTCATGTAAAATTCAGAAGACAGATGTAGATAAAGGTTATGTACTTTTTATTTCCTCTAATTTTTATCCCATCATTCCTGTATATCATATAAAAAATATTTCTCTACTCATGCAGTCTTCAAAATAATGAGATTCCTGGAAAGTGGAATATCTTGTATATTTTTTGCTAAGCCTTCTAATTCAGGTCAGACTCCAATAGCTGCTGTTTCAGCATGATTCCACCCTTTATGATAAGAAACTTGTGAAGCAGCCTTCACTGGGTTATACATCCTTTGCTTGGGGAAAGAAAAAAAAAAAAGAAAGAAAAATAGGACAGACTGTCCTTGGGAATTAGACCCTTGCCTACTCACTAGGATGGGTTTTTAGTCCATTGGGTGTTGTTCAGTCGGTGGATACTGGATTTGTAAAAATCATACTGACAATACTAACACATATTATGTTTCAAGTCCATTGAATATTCATGACATCTTGATATCTTAATAAGGCATGCGTTATTTATTTTTTCTATTTTCAAAAGAGAAAACAGATGCACAGAGAGTTTAAAGTAATTATCCACATTTACTCAACTATGAAGTGCCTGGGCACATATTAAAACCCAGTGAGCCTGATTTAAGAGTACATGCTTATAAACTTTATAATTTATCACCAACATTAAATAAATTCTAAATATTTTGCTATGAGTAGTTGGATTGTATTCCTGGCAACTGAAAGATTTCTACTATCTCTATGACCGCAAACAAATTGAGCAATATAATAAACCCCATGGTTGCCAGGGTCAAAAGCATTAATGCAGTGAGATCAATTTAGTGTAAAATTGTTACCATCTTCAAGACTAAAGTAACACACAGAAGATGGGACATCTGGAGAATCTACATGTCATTTGGTTCCAAGGCCTAACTGCCAAGGCCGACAGAAATTCAGATGATTTCAGCCTAATGTTGTAGGACTTGAGATGGAATGGAACTATTTCAAAGCTTGGCTATGCAAGGGTGAAACAATTAAAAAATTTATGATAGGAGGGGAAGCACATAAAGTTTAATTTTATTGTAATCAGAATCAACATCTTTTAGTGTCTGAATTCTCTTCTTTGGTCCTCCATCTTGTACAAACTCGTACTTCTTGCCCTTTTTCAGAGATACAATACTTACATGGTCTATATTTTCCTAAACAATATGAGTATTTGCATCAAGTATACGATATAAAACAAAAGCCTAAAAATGAAACTTTAGGTACCAACTATTGTGACAGGAAAGATACTCAGATGTTTTCTTGTAAAAACACACATTTATTCCCCAGATCTGCTCAAAATAGCAAATGGTAAGGCTGAAATCATGAAACTGAGCCGTGTGAAGCATTTCTGATGACAAGATCCCTGTTTGTCCCCCATTTCTTCTTTGCAGGAAAAAAAAAATTCAGTCTCCTAGGCCTTCCCTGAGTTTCAAAGAGCAGACCCAAGCAGTTATTAGTATAGAGTAGTGGAGGAACGCAGAAACAAAGGAAAAGCAATTAAGTAAGACAGTTTGAAAAATAAAAAGTTCAGTAATAAAAGAGTCTCATTCCAATCCCAAAGAAGGCTGAAACTACCACACAATTGCACTCATCTCACACACTAGCAAAGTAATGTTCAAAATTCTCCAAGCTAGGCTTCAAAAGTACATGAACTGAGAACTTCAAGATGTTCAAGCTGGATTTTAAAAAGGCAGAGGAACCAGAGATCAAATTGCCAACATCCATTGGATCATAGAAAAAAGCAAGAGAATTCCAGAAAAAAACCTACTTCTGCTTCACTGGGGGCTTCCCTGGTGGCACAGATGGTAAAGAATCTGCCTGCAATGCAGGAGACCCAGGTTCAATCCCTGGGTTAGGAAGATCCCCTGGAGGAAGAAATGGCAACCCACTCCAGTATGCTTGCCTGGAGAATTCCATGGACAGAAGAGCCTGGCAGGTTCTCAATGGACTACATGGTATCGCAAAGAGTCAGACATGACTGAGCAACTAACACTACTACATTACTACTGCTTCACTGACTACGCTAAAGCCTTTGACTGTGTGGATCCAAACAAACCGTGGAAAATTCTTAAAGAGATGCAGTACCAGACCACTCTGCTTGCCTCCTGAGAAACTGGTATGCAGGTCAAGAAGCAACAGTTAGAACTGGACATGGAACAACAGACTGGTTGTAAATTAGGCAAGGAGTACATCAAGATTGCATATTGTCACCCTGCTTATTTAGCTTACATGCAGAGTACATCATGTGAAATGCTGGGCTGGATGAAGCACAAGCTGGAATCAAGACTGCTAGCAAAATATCAATCACCTCGGATATGCGGAGGTTAACCTCTTATGGCAGAAAACAAAGAGAACCTAAAGAGCATCTTGATGAAAGTGAAAGAGAAGAGTGAAAAACCTGGCTTAAAACTTAACATTCAAAAGAACGAGGATCCTGGCATTGGGTCCCATCATTTCATGGCAAGTAGAAGGGGAAACAGTGGAAATAGGGAAAACTTTATTTTCTTGGGTTTCACTGCAGATGGTGACAGCAGCCATGAAATTAAAAGACGCTTGCTCATGGGAATTTGTTTATGACCAACCAAGACAGCATATTAAAAGAGACATTACTTTGCAAACAAAGATCCGTCTGGTCAGTGCTATCGTTTTTCCAGTAGTCATGTATGGATGTGAGAGTTGGATTATAAAGAAAACTGAGCGCCAAAGAATTGATGCTTTTGAGTTGTGGTGTTGGAGAAGACTCTTGAGAGTCCCTTGGACTGCAAGGATATCAAACGAGCCAATCCTAAATGAAATCACTCCTGAACATTCATGAGAAAGACTGATGCTTAAGCTGAAGCTCCAATACTTTGGCCACCTGATGCAAGGAACTGACTCATTAGAAAAGACCCTGATGCTGGAAAAAATTGAAGGCAGGAGGAGAAGGGGACAATAGAGTATGACATGGTTTGATGGCATCACAGACTCGATGGACATGAGTTTGGGCAAGCTCCAGGAGTTCATGATGGACAGGCAGTCCATGGGATCTCAAAGAGTCAGACAGGACTGAGCGACTGAACTGAACTGAACTGAATCCCTCCTTATGAGATAGATATAAAGTTATAACACTTATCTTTGAGCTGTATGTATAAACTAAGATCCCTTCTCAGGTTGAGGATGGTGACTACATGCTAACCACAAGCACAAAGATCCTAGACTGGCTGAAACCAGAAGTTTAATGATTAAAATTACTAAAACACCACCCTGTTAACTTACCACCTACCAATCAGAAGAAAGTTGTGCACCCTCAAAGTCTCCACCCCTATTGCTACCTTTAAAATCCCTTCCCTGAAAGCCAGCAGGGAGTTTGAGTCTTCTGATCATGAGCTGCTCATTCTCCTTACTTGACACAGTAAAAATAAAAGCTATACTTTCCTTCATCACAAACTGGTGTCAGTGGGTCAGTTTTGCTCTCCTGCAGGTGAGCAGACCTAAATTTGTTTCAGTAACCTGTACACTGTATTTTTGATAAGAAGCATACACTGGCCATAACTAAATGAGGATGAGACCTTATTCTTCCACATTTCATCTGGAACATATTAGCAGATGGCAAAACTGTGAGCTGTCTACAAATTATAAGTGAAATTTGGTCAAGAAAGCTCAATATTCCTCTGAACATGAACATTTACACTACAGTTTTTTGTGGACTCTAGACTCCTGATCACATTTTCTTATTTACCCTAAAAAACTGGCAATTGCAATTTCTTTCTCTGTCCCTTTGACATGTAAATCTTCTCTCAAACTCTTGCCAGTGGTTTACAACCCTAGAATATCTTTTTCAAGGACTTGGGAGCCATCCCTTTACAATGTAATAACTGGGAAAAATAGTGTTGTAATCTCTTGGTTTCTATTAATTAGCAAACACACATGACCTAATTGCACTGACCAACCTCACCCCTAACATTCTCTGGTATATTTACACTAGTTGACTCCAGTACTTAAAAATTATATTCCTTTCTGTTTCATTGGAGTTGAGTTCAATCACTCTTTCTTACCACAATAGTCTTAAATAAAGCCTCTCCTCTTGTTTAAACTGCCTGGTGCAATTTTTTTTTTTATTTTGTCATAAATGTATAATAACTAGATAACTGATTTATGAATAACTTAATCTACATACTATATATGTCCCATATAATTGAAGTGAAGTGAAGTGAAGTGAAAGGCATTCAGTCATGTCCAACTCTTTGCGAACACATGAGCTGTAGCCTGCCAGGCTCCTCTGTCCATGGAATTCTCCAGGCAAATATACTGGAGTGGGTTGCCATTCCCTTCTCCTGGGGATCTTCCCAACTCATGGATCAAACCCTGTTATCCCACATTGCAGGTGGATTCTTTGCCATCTGAGCCACCAGGGAAGCCCTCCCATATAATCAATTTTCCATTTTTTGACAAATGACTCTTCAAAATCTGTAGTAGATATCATCAAATTCTAAACCCATTTAAATTAATATATATAAAAAAATAAAACAAGTGAAAATAAAAAAAAATAAACCCACTTAAAATCTCCACTTTATTGTTGTTGCTGACGTGGTTTTTCTCTGTATACATTCGTCATATATCTTCACAAAAATTAGGGGAATGTGAAAAAAATCACACAAAATCCTGTTACTATTTCTTTCTTATTTCTTTCTTTGTCAGTGTTGAGATTGCTGAGACATAGTCTATATTATTAAGCAGGAAGTTGTACCTTCAGCTGCATGTAAAATACACCTTATTCAAATTCTTCTAACTCATAGAGGCTTTTGTTAGCTCCATTTTAAGTCCAGAAATAAGCTTTTTAGGGCTGTTGACTGCTCAAAGATTTTATTAATACCTCATCTTCCTGTTTTCCTTGTTAACTCTCCTGACACATGCTTCTGTCCTCATGGCCATGACACGATGGCTGTCAATTCAGTTATTATATCCACATTTGAAAAGTAGAAGTGCAAGGGGTGCATCAGTGACATTGAAGGGTTGAAGGAGTCCTTACAGTAAGCTTCTCCCTTTAATAAACTTTCCTGGAAATTAAGAGTGACTTCACTTTTAATTTTATTAGCCAGAATTAGGCTAAAAGACAAGCCATAGCTACAAGGTATTCTGAGAAGTAAGTCCATTTGTTCAATATCCATGTTAGATGAAGTCAAGAGAGAAAGACTGTGAAGGACTTTGGAATAGTCAATTCACAAAGTCAGCTTTTACATTTTCATTTGTGTTTTATCAGTGTTATGCAAAATAATTTATGTCAAAGCAGGTACATTTTATTTTATTTCAATGGATGTCTCTCTCTCTCACACACACAGACACACACACGCACAGACACACACACACAATCACAATCACAATCACATTTAAATATCACTGGGTTGGGAAGATCCTGGGCAACCCACTCCAGTATCTTGCCTGAAGAATTCTATGGACAGAGGAGCCTGGTGGGCTACAGTCCACGGGGTCACAAAGAGTTGGACAAGCCTGAGCAACTGATACTTTCACTTTCTATAGTGGCGATTTTATAGGCAGAATATGTACAAAGCACTTGAAGAGGTAGAAAAAGTTCATTCTTCCTGGACAAGTCAGAAACAACCTCAAAGGGAAGGTCATATTTGGCTAGTCCCTGGAGGTGATATGTTCTCAAGATGGGAATAAAAGGTGGTATTAAAGGACATTGCAAGAAGAAAAACAGCATGGATACAAACAAAGCATTGTGCAAGTGCATGGTATGTTCTGGGAGATGTAAGTAATTTAAGTTTTCTTATATTTTTTCACACTTTTTAATGTAACACTTCTTAGAAGTGAGCCTTTTTTTATTTTAACTCATTTAATGAGCACTTGGCAAGATGAAAGATATAAGCAGCAAGTAGCATTGAGCTCACTCCCAAGGAATTCATAGTTTCACTGGAAACTATGGCAGTAATATTCCAGGAAACAAAACAGATATTTTGAAATTTTAATATAGTGAACTCTGGTTAAAAAAATACAAAGTTTTCATTAAGAAAGTTATTGTAATGATATTCTATGCTTATTATTTTGTGAAAAGATACAGAATATGGTAATGTCCACATATTTTTTAAAAGATGGCTTCCCAGTTAACGCTACTGGTAAAGAGATGGCCTGCCAATGCAGGAGACCTTAGAATTGTTTGAAAAGGCATTTAGGATCATGAAATGCTAAAATTGCACATGTTATTTCTGTATGTATGGGTGAAGTCAGTCTTAATTCAAAATATCTTAACTCTTTTCAAGCTTCATATTCTTTTGCTTTTTAGTAACTCTTCCAGAGTATTTATTATCTCTTCTCCTAATAAGATATAACAAATATTCTACTACTCTTTCATCAGAATAGGGGCTACATTTTTGTTATTTTAGTGTCTTATTATTTCTAAGACACGTGCAGAAAACTAAATGCATACTAATTAATAGCTAAGCTACTAGATTTTTCTTAGGGATACATTTTCATCCAATACAGAGAATCAACATTTATTTTATTTGGTACAGATCTCAATATATAATAAAACTATATATTTTATACTGAAACATGTTCACTTTGTAAACTCAAGAACTTTTAGTGAGGCTCCTTTTATGACATGACATTTAATGAAGAAATAATTTTAAAATTTACCTTTAGAAGATTCATCTTGTATAGTCTTAACCATTCTTACTTTCATCTCTTGGGGAAAGCATATCATATATAAGTGCATACTCAGACATACACAGAAATACTCTCTTACTAAAGAGAAAATATGTTAGAATATTAAAACAAAAAATTGAAGATTATTTTTAAAACTTTGAAATTATGATACTCATTGAGGTGTGCTTTTGTAAAAAGAGCAGAAAAGCACTGGATTTTTGCAGAAGGAGTTCAGCATACTGACATTTTATAAATTTATTAAAATACTTTTGTGTGCATGTGCATTGTTTGTCTTTATTTCCTTATAACATTACTTGAAGATAAACTAAATATGGGGATGGTTCTTCAGGACAAGAATTTAGGGTTGAGATTCTTTTAATGTGCTTTTAGTTGGAGACATAATTATAAGTTTCAGATGTTTATACAATTCAAGAAAATTGTGTAATGTATGACAAAACAAAACATACGAGCTTCACAGTGTGAATCCACTTCATTTTTGGCAAGTACAAGACTTCCCCCAACAGACTAATTACTAGCTCAGATTGGTTACTTCCGCTCTTCCAAGGTTAATATTGCCATGATTCTGTCATGACAAGCCACTGCAGCCTACTAAGGAGGTGACCATTTCTTCTCTGATATCCCTAGAATACGGTTCAAAATTTTATAGGAAATAATTTTTATTTTATTAGTTTTCTCTTTAAGGACTTCCCTGGTAGCTCAGCTGGTGAAGAATCTGCCTGCAATGCAGGAGATCCTGGTTTGATTCCTGGGTTGGGAAGATCTGCTGGAGAAGGGATAGACTTTCCACTCATGTTTTCTTGTGCCTCCCTGGTGCCTTAGCTTGTAAAGAATCCACTGCAAGGTTGGAGACCTGGGTTCAATCCCTGGATTGGGAAGATTCCCTGGCGAAGGGAAAGGCTACCCACCCCAGTATTCAGGCCTGAAGAATTCCATGGACTAGACAGTCCATGTCGGACACGACTGAGAGACTTTCACTTTCTCTTTGAAATAATGTCTATATCTGAATATCTCAGCTCATTCTCTGTGTACCATCTCTTTAGTACCATCTCTAATGGGCTTGTGGTGTATGTGTGTGTGTGTGTGTCTGTGTGTATGCATGTGCTTGTGTGTTCCTCATAGTTTCATGCCTGTTTTAGTTACCTGAGGCCACTGGAAAGGTTTTAAATTTGAGCTGTGTTTGTCTGAGTGATTACTGGCATATTAGAAAGCCCGTTGATGTCAAGCAGCCTAAAGAGAGAAACTATGAACTTGCATTCTTGTAGCTGTTTCCTGTGAGCAATTGGTAATAAGTTAGAGTTGAAAAGCTCATGGTCTGTTCAGTTCAGTCGCTCAGTCATGTCCCAACTCGTGGAGACCCCATGGGCACCGTGGACAGCACGCCAGGCCTCACTGTCCATCACCAACTCCAGGAGTTTACTCAAACTCATGTCCATTGAGTCGGTAATGCCATCCAACCATCTCATCCTCTGTTGTCCCCTTCTCATCCCGCATTCAATTTTTCCCAGCATCAGGGTCTTTTCAAATGTCAGTTCTTTCCATCAGGTAGCCAAAGCATTGGAGTTTCAGCTTCAGTATCAGTCCTTCCAATGAATATTCTGGACTAATTTCCATTGCTATGGACTGGTTGGATCTCCTTGCAGTCCAAGGGACTCTCAAGAATCTTCTCCAACACCACAGTTAAAAAGCATCTATTCTTTGGTGCTCAGCTTTCTTTATAGTTCAACTCTCACATCCATACATGACTACTGGAAAAACCATAGCTTTGACTAGATGGACTTTTGTTGGCAAAGTAATGTCTCTGCTTTTTAATACTCTGTCTAGGTTGGTCATAACTTTTCTTCCAAGGAGCAAGTACTTTTTAATTTCATCGCTGCAGTCACCATAGGCAGTGATTTTGGAGCCCAAAAAAATAGTCAGTCACTGTTTCCACTGTTTCCTCATCTATGTGCTATGAAGTGATGGGACCAGATGTCATGATCTTACTTTCAGAATGTTGAGTTTTAAGCCAACTTCTTCACTCTTCTCTTTCACTTTCTTCAAGAGGCTCTTTAGTTCTTCACTTTCTGCCATAAGGGTGGTGTCATCTGCATATCTGAGGCTATTGATATTTCTCCCAGCAATCTTGATTCCAGTTTGTGCTTCATACAGCCAAGAACTTCTCATGATGTACTCTGCCTATAAGCTAAATAAGCAGTGTGACAATATATAGCCTTGACATACTCCTTTCCCAATTTGGAACCAGTCTGTTGTTTCATGTACAGTTCTAACTGCTATTTCTTGACCTGCATACAGATTTCTCAGGAGGGAGGTCAGGTGGTTTGGTATTCCCACCTCTTGAAGAATTTTCCAGTTTGTTGTGATCCACACAGTCAAAGGCTTTGGCATAATCAATATGACAGAAGTAGATGTTTTTCTGGAACACTCTTGCTTTTTCGATGTTCCAACGGAGGTTGGCAATTTGATCTCTGATTCCTCTGCCTTTTCTAAATCCAGCCTGAACATCTGGAAGTTCAAGGTTCACGTCCTGTTTCATGGGTCAGGTGCCAGGTTGCTAGAAGTGACTTGGGTCAGGCGCACATACTAGTTGATTGACTTTTCAGATTCTATCAGAACACTTTTGTATAAGTTGAGAGTATGACAGAGACAGTTACAGAGTCACTGTGATAGATATCTTTCAAACTCAGTAAAGACAATAAAATAATCTCATTTCCTTTAAGAAAGACCATTAAAAATATGTCCAGCTCTATTTTCAAAACAAACAAATTGGAGGGGGAGTATAAATAACTCAAGAATTATTTAAAATTTAAAGTTAATTACATCTCTATATTGAGAATAATCAAAACCTTTGTCTCCATTGGATGAAACATTTTATTTGCACTCTTTCCTGATATTTTGAGATTTTCCATTAGCCACAGATCTAAGATATCTGACAACCAAGTTGCTGATATTTTAAAAATATTATAAAAGTGTTAAAAGAAACCTGGAAAAAAACCCAAATTTTTCTACAATGAGTTGTATATCAAATAACCTTTAATTATCTCATTTTTTATTGTTTTACTCAGATGTCTTTGTCAGTGATAGTTCTTAGTGACTTTACCCTCTAATAGAATATAACACTTAATAAGTAAACCTGAATAGAGAAACCTGGTATCACAAACACAAATCTACTAGTGGATTCCTGATACATCTTCCTGGTTAAATAACAGACCCTGACACCAAATTTTTTCATAAGCACTCACAAAAAAACAAACAACAACAACAACAACAAAAAACTAGTGACATTAATTAAACCTGATCAGTAAAATAAGTGAGGTATATTTAATAAAACTGAATAAATATCAAATTCTAATGACTATATCACTAATTCAAGGTCTAATATATTTGCTCATATAGAGTACAATTGACATATTGCAATTCTTCTAAATGGATAAAATAACTAGCAAATTGCAAGGCTGTTTAACAACAGCTCAATATAATCAAACTTTTAAAGACCACAGGCAATAAAAGCATATCATTCACTGGTACTTTGCATCAGCTTTTACCGTATTAAAACACTTTGTCACTTAAAATAAAAATACTTAAAAAATACTGCCTGACTTAGAATTTCTAAGCCAAGAGGTGTCTCTGTTCATGTTTCAAACTTTCTTGACTCTTCAGTCTAGCACTGCATATAATTTTAAAAAGCATCCCTAATTTTTCTTTCAGAATTTTGTTATCAATGCGGATATTATAACTTAACTTTACATTAAAACTGTTGAAATTTTACCACAGGCCGTGCATAATAAATATTCCATCTGCCAACTGTCATTTTACCTTTAATCTATGTGTTTTTATACACAGTTGTGTTATTAAATTTCTATACACTTGAAATGTACTCAGCTATTTTACTTTTATCTAGTCTTTCTGTGGTTGGGATAGATATTCTCTAGGTGGTAAATTATTTTAAATTCATGGAAACCTGTTTCATTGATTAGAATATGTTTTGTCTTGGTATGTCTTATGTGGATTTAAATGGGCTGTGCATTCCTATACTGTTGAATAGAATTTTAAAAATGTCAGTTAGGTTAAATCAATTGATAATTTGTGCTAATATTCTAAATGCTTACTGATTTTGTTGTCTAATTGTTTTAATGAAAACTGAGAATAATGGTGAAATATTCAACAATATGTGAGCATTTATCTATGGCTTTTTCCAGGTATACAAAATTTTGTTCTATGTTTTGAGACTTCAAATGGGTACTTAATAATTTTAGCACAGTGTCTTCTAGATAAACTGATCTTTTATTACAATGCACTGTGTCTCTTTATCCTTGGTATTATTCTTTGAGTTCTAGCTTATCTGATATTAATATAATTTTAAGATGACCTTTTTATTAGTGTTGCATAGGATATATTTTCAACTACTTAATCTACATCTGTAGATTTAAATAGTGTAGATACCATATAGTAGATTAGCTTCTCTTTCAATCCAGTTTGACAGTCTGTTTTTTTTTTTATTTGGGCTATTTGTATCATTTATATTAACTTTAATTTTGGATGCATTTAAGTTCAATCATGGCTTCCCAGATGACCCAGTGGTAAAGAATCTGCCTGCCAATGTAGGAGATGCGAGAGATGCAGGTTAGATCCCTGGGTTGGGAAGATCCCCTGGAGTAGGAAATGGCAACTTGCTCCAGTATTCTTGCCTCGAAAATCATATGGTCATAGAAGACTAGCGAGCTCCTTGTCCATGTGGTTGCAAAGGGTCAGACATGACTGAGTGACTGAACACATAAGTTCAGTGTCATTATTTTACTATGTTCTCTTAAAAATATTTTATTTTCCTGTCTCCTTTTAGATTAACTTTAAAAAAAAAAAAGAATAGTTTGGTATTTTACTATATGTATACAATTGATTTCTCAGCTCTTCTTCATTGTTTGATTCTTATTTTTCTGGTGGTTACACTAGATTACACTAGATTTTCAATGTGTGTTTTAGTTTTCTACAACACACCTTCAAGAAATATTATACTTTTTTGCACAAAATGGAAAAGCCTTACAAAAATGTGAATCTTGTCTCCTTTGTCTCCCATAATTTTACCAAAAGCACAGGCAACAGAAGCAAAAACAGACAAATGAAATACATCAAGCTTAAAAACTCTTAGCATTACAGAAATAGTCAATGGATTGAAAGGTAGTTTATAAAATAGAAGAAAATATTTTCAAATTGTATATCTTATAATAGACATACAATAGGAAAGGTATACAGTAGATATAAAAATAGGTAAACTCTTACAACTCAACAACAACAATAATAATAGTAATAATAATAAACCCAATTAAAAATAGGCAAAGGACTTTGTCATTTCTCCAAAGAAGACACACAATGAAAAATAAGTATATAAAAAGATGTTCAGTACTATCACCAGTGAACCACAAGTGCAAGCACAATGAAGTATCTCACATCTCTTATAAGAACTACTATTTAGGGAATAAAAAGGATAATAAGTATTTGTAAGCATGTGGAGAAACTGGAACCAAGTATATACCCTGTTGGTGGAAACGTGAAGTTTTGAATATGCAATGGAAAACAGTATGGAGATTAATCAAAAACTTAAAACTGTCCAGTAATCCCATTTCCCTATATATATCCAAAGGAACTGAAAACAACATCACAAAGAGGTATGTGCACTCCCGTGTTCATTGCAGCGTTTATTCACAAAATCCAAAACATGAAAATAGACTAAATATCCATCCACAGACGAATGGATTAAAATAATGTGACACATGAACACACACACACACACACACACACACATACACACACAATGGAAAGTTATTCAGCCTTAAAAATCCTGCCCTCTGCAGTAATGTGGATGACCTTGAGGATATTCAGCTAACTGAAATGAACCAGTCACAGAAAGAAAACTGTATTTTTCCACCTATATTATCTAAATTGCTGAAATGCATAGAGACAGAAAGTAAGATGGTGGTTGCCACAGCCTGGGGATAGAAGAAAACAGGAGAGGGAAAGTGTTGTTCATTGATTATGGAATTTCAATTCTGCTAGATGAAATAATTCTAGAGACCTGCTTTATAATATGAATATTATGAACAGTACTAAACTATACACTTTAAAACTATTAAGATGATACAGTTTATATTTTACAATAGTAAAAAAATTAATAAAATATAATAATAAATAATAATAATAATATGGGAAACTATATATGGAATCTCTTGGTATTATCTTCTCAAAATTTCGCACTCTAAATCATGTTTTAAAATAAATATCTAATGTTGAAAATATTAAAATCTAAATTTGAAGGTAAGTGCAGAAGAAAAATATAGACATTTAAAAAGCAAATGTGGAAAAGCATTTTAAAAATGATTCCCTGTGTATGATCTATTCATTCACTATGAGCATTTCAATAAAGCCTTCATATCTTTTTAAGAGGTGATCAGGTAGCAGACATGCAAATGGTATCTAGAGAAGGCTTTGGGGACCTGTAGTGTTCAGCACAGGACAACATAGGTGCTCAGCATAGCAAATTCGTATGAGAGCAGTGGAAGAAAATCACGTGGAAGAAATAAGAGAAGGGAATTGATATGAGGAAGATGAGGAAGGGCCAAGTAGGGGTTATAGTGTGAATGGCCATGAACGGTATGCTCAGTATTTGGCCTTTACCCTGTAGTATATGGCACTGTTGGAGATGCCATTTCCTGCAGAGGATCTTCCAACCCAGGGATCAAACCTGCATTAGCAAGCGGGTTCTTTACCACTAGCACTACCTGGGAAGCCTTAAAAGGAAGCTGCGTGTATGCAACTATAAGATAAGGTTATACATATTAAAGTTAGTAATTTGCACAATTCAATAATTTGCCAACTAAGTGATGCAACAAAATCCACATTTTTACTATTCTATATGTAAATATGCATCACATCAGGTCATGTCTGTACCTGGCTTATTTTTGACAAGTACAGAGAGCTCTCATCTCTAACTTCAGGGAAAAAGCTGGCCTTCACATATTAGTCAACAGTTTAGACTAACCCAATTTCTTTTAAATATATAACACATATCTTTAAGAATTTTCTTTTGCACTTCTTTTGCACTATCTTTGCTGGCATATTTGCATTCATCAACAACATTCTAAGACAATATTTTATTCCGTAAATTTGTCTACTACAGAAATTTTAAATGCAGTAATTTTTTTAATAAGGGAATTTTTATGCTGGCTACTTTCCTGCATACCTCTGAATTCACATTAAGAAATTCTGATTAAGAATAGAGTGGTCTGGTTTACAGTCTTTCCATTTGTGATATAAAGACACAGGAACCATTCATAGACCAGTTCTCTGCTATTAGAAAAGAATAAGGTTGGTAAAATACATGTTTCATATAAAACATTGCAGTAGAATCAGCTAATGCAACCTTGCGCAAAATGTAGGCTTGCCATTCAAATAGAATGTCCCCAAACTTGTGTGACACCCTATTCCTGAAATAAAAACAGCAAAACAATAGAAATGCATTATGAAACATGATTTGTTTTTGTTGCTTTATGATCAACTCAATCTTTATAGAGACTCTTCTAATATATTCTAACAACTATTTTTATTACCTTTATAAAAGGACCTATCAAGCCTCACTTCCTTTTACTCTTTTGTTTTCATTAAAAATTAAGAATCTACCCTGAAAATAAGAATTGTTAGTTATTACTCATTACTGGCTGAACACTGCAGCAATTTAAGAATCCTAGACAATTCTAAGCACTGATTCTTTGTTATAATAAAGAATAGACACAAATAGGGAAGAGTCTGTATTGTCAAAGTGGATATTACTTTTTGGCACATTGACTACTCTATATGTTTGTCACAATTACGGCTTTTTGGCTTATAATCCACAAACTAAAAGTGCTGAAATTGGCTTTGACAGGCCCAGCTAATTGGCTCCCAAGGAGCTGGTATGTTCTGTCTCGTGAACAGTCCATGAAGTACACAGCCACTTGTCCAAACAATGCACAGAGCTAATTATAAAGCAGCGGGAGATATCACATAGTAATAGGCCATGCACTGTTATTAGTACATAATAATTCCATATTCAAATCATCAATTACAGTACTCTTGCTACCTTGAAGAAATAGTATTGTGCAGGAATGATTACTTGGGGACCTTCTATGACTAAAAGCCATGTTATTTTTATTGTTTCAAATGACTAATTCTTATTTTCCCTAGGACATTAGATATACTAACACCAAAAACAAACAAAAATTAAAGAAAACAAAAAAAGAAACAAAGAAAAGTATCTTTCTGCTCTGCAATCAGAAAAAGAAATATGATTCAAAATCTATTTATTTGAAAAGTAGAGTGTTACTGATCAATTTTATTCTTTGCACTTCATCATGCTACAATGTTTTATTAAATTCAACTTATAACCAATTTAGAAAATATTAAAGGCATTATTAATAATAAGTTTAATAAATATTTATGTACTAACTATACCAATACATGCATATCAAAGATGCCATTACTATTATTCTTTCAGAATGATCAATTTATATTCTTACAGAAGTGTTCTGCTTTAGCTTAGTAAATTATTTGAAAGTAATAAGTTCAAAAAAATTTTTTAAGCTCAATTTATTCCAGACTAAGTCTAAGAATTTTTTCTGCTTACTTAATTACCTTCTTTCAACAATTCATTATACTATCAGATTCTGTCTTATCCCAGACTTGTTTGATCTTGGTTTGGGGTCATTAACTCTGATCTGCTCTTGTCTTTAAGTGAAAACATGAAAATTCTTGTCATTAGGCACCCTTCTAAAGTTTTTCTTTCTTCTTTTCACTTGTTTTTCTTAAAAAATAAACGTCAATATTGTTCTTTAATTATAATTTAAGCCACATATGTTTCAAAACATAGCTTTATCTTTACCTGCTAAAACAGAGTATAATTCTTTCATTCTTATCCACTTTAGTAATATTAGAATTTCTCCTTAACTAAATGGCTGGAATTCAGTGGGGAAATAGAAATGAAGACAAAGTGAGACAATATACATAAGAAGGGCCATCTCACAGATTTTGTATTTTATAAAATGAAGGACTCATGCCATGAATGGGTTGACTGAGGAATTTCAATTCTCTGTAGTTGTTCAAAAAATTCAAAAGGATAAGCAGACCAGTATATATGTTTGTTATATGAATCATTTTACTTTACAAATGTGATTTCTGTTAAAAATTATTTACCTATTAATTGCTATTTATCTAAAACAATTTAGAATTTGCCCACATAAAAATGATCCTATAAGATGAGTTTTGAAGTTATACCTCTCCTTGTGTGATCAAAGGGGATTTAAAAAATTAATTTAAAAAAAATTGTTTCTGTGATTGTGATCTGGATTTCTAAAATCCCCATATCCTAACCATAGCTATTTTCTATGACTTTTTCAACATTATGAATATTCTTGAAGCAGAAATAATACTCAACTTGGGGCCACATTTTCAGAGCTTAAGCCATAATTCAAAATTATTCATTAGGTTAGTTAACATGTTGAGAAAATTTCACAAGACAGTCAGGGAGATTTATGATTTATTGTCCAGTGCCTATTTCTACTGTTTATTTGAACAATAATTGGAAGTTATCCAAATCCTGTAAATCTATATCTTTTCAATAGTATCTAAGGATTAGATATGCTTTGGAACTGGAAATAATTGGATCTTATACATTTAAGCCAATAACAAGTTCTAGGCCTTCATGCAAATTTCATTTTGATAGGGGCTTTTTGTGTTGTCTAGCTAACTACATCTAATTGTTACATCTTTTGCATTAACCATAAGGTGCTACCACATCTTAAAAGTGAAAAGCAATCCAAGGAATAGGAAGACATATTTACAAAACATATATCTGATAAGGAACTAATATCTGAAATATATAAAAACTCTCCTATAGTTCATCAGCAAAAAAAAACCAATCCCCAAACTATAATTATACAAGTAAAGGACTTGAATATATATGTCTCCAGAAAAAACATACAAGAGGCCAAAAATTTTAAAGTGTGTAAAAAGATGTTCAACATCATAAAAATCTTCCTATAAATTCATTTTACTGCCTCATCACCATTCATTGAAACTATCATACATTTTCCTATGTACCGCATTATCATACATGTAATTAATAGTCCAGTGAATGAGGTTGTTTTGTTCCAGTGGTGATTTACCTGTTTGCCTGTTTACAACACCACCCTCTTTCATTTATTGGTGCATTTGATACATAGAACAATATATTGTTGTTGTTCAGTGGCTAATTTGCATCCAACTCTTTGTGACCACATGGACGGCAGCATTTCAGGCCTCCCTGGTGCAATAAATAGGAGTCCAAATATTTTATATTAGTTCTTATTTTTTTAAGTTGTTTGGATATTATTGGTTCTTTGTATTTCTGTACATATGTTAAAGTCAGGCTTTCATTTTCACAAAAAATGGGATTTTTATTAGGATAAGATGAAATCTATAAATTGCTTCAGGGATAACTGACGATTTGGAGTAATATGAATATGAGTTGTTAGTGGCTTTATTGTTGAGTATTTGATGTTTTTGATACAGCTTTTAATGCTATCACTGTGATCATTAATTAATAATGCAAATTAAGTTTGAATACCAGTCTATAATTTAATCATTGTGCTAAATTAATATATCAGTCCTATAGTTCATCTGCAATCTTTTCAGATAGTCTGTATACAAAATCAAGATATATGAAAACCTACAGCTTTATTATTTCCTTTCCAATATTTATGTGTCCCATACTTTTGCTCATTTTCTCACATTGCCTTGGATCTGTAAGAAAGTGTTAAATAGAAATGGGCATCATGCCAAGTTTCTGAACTAAAAGGGAATTTCTTTTTGTTTCACTAAAAACTATGATATTTGTTCTAATTTTTTGCAGACATCCTTTACCAGATTAAAGGTATGTTTTTATATTCTTTTTGGGAAGTGAAAACTTTAATGTGCAACAATAGAGTGTTTTATAAAATGCTTTCAGCATTAAATACCATTTCCTTCCCATCACGTTAATGCAGAGAATTAAAATAATATTTTGAGTTTTGGATGATAAACCAACATGCATTCCTAAAATCAACCATAAAATTGAGCACAATGCACTATCATTTAAATATATATATGCATATATGCTAAGTTGTTTTGGTTGTGTCTGACTTTTTGCAACCCCATGGACTGTAGCCTGCCAGGCTCCTCTGTCCATGGGATTCTCCAGGCAAGAATACTGGAGTGGGTAGCCCTTCCCTTCTTCAGGGCATCTTCCCCACCCAGGAATCAAACCAGGGTGTCCTGCATTGCAGGAGGATTCTTTACCAACTGAGCTACCAGGGACGCCTTCCTTCTCCATATATATAAATAGGTATATATAGAGAGAGATAGAGATAGAGATGATAGAGATATGTGTGCATGCTAAGTCACTTCAGTCACGTCTGACTTTTTGCAATCCCATGGACTGTAGCCCACCAGGCTCCTCTGTCCATGGGATTCTCTAGGCAAGAATACTGGAGACAGCTGCCATGCCCTCCTCCAGGGGATCTTCCCGACCCAGGGATCAAACCCAGGTCTTTCACATCTCCTGCATTCCCAGATGGGTTCTTTACCACTAGCGCCACCTGGGAAGCATATATAAATATATCAGTTCAGTTCAGTCGCTCAGTTGTGTCCGACTCTTTGCGAAGCCACGGACTGCAGCATGCCAGGCTTCCCTGTCCATCACCAACTCCTGGAGCCTACTCAAACTCATGTTTATCTTGTCGGTGATACCATCCAACCATCTCATCCTGTCATCCCCTTCTCCTCCCGCCTTCAATCTTTCCCAGCATCTGGGTCTTTTCAAATGAGTCGGTTCTTTGCATCAGGTGTCCAAAGTATTGGGATTTCAGCTTCAGCATCAGTCCTTCCAATGACTATTCAGGACTGATATCCTTTACGATCGACTGGTTGGATCTCCTTGCAGTCAAAGGGACTCTCAAGTCTTCTCCAACACCACAGTTCAAAAGCATCAATCCTTTGACACTCAGCTTTCTTTATAGTCCAACTCTTACATCCATACATGACTACTGGAAAAACCATAGCTTTGACTAGACAGATCTTTGTTGGTAAAGTAATGTCTCTGCTTTTTAATATGCTTTCCAGGTTGGTCATTGCTTTTCTTCCAAGGAGCAAGTGTCATTTAATTTCATGGCTGCAGTCACCATCTGCAGTGATTTTGAAGCCCAAGAAAATAGTCTGTCACTATTTCCATTGTTTCCCTATCTATTTGCCATGAAGTGATAGGACTGGATGCCATGATCTTAGTTTTCTGAATGTTGAGTTTTAAGCCAACTTTTTCACTCTCCTCTTTCACTTTTGTCACTTTCGTGTATGTGTGTGTGTGTGTATACACATACTAGTTTTTGTTTACTTACTGTGGTACCTGCGCTCGTGAGATATTAGCCACTGATATTCCTCTGTGCACTTAAAAGTGTTTGGCCAAAAGTGAACGATGGCCTCTTAAAACATATTTGCATTTTTTATCTTATATATTCCATGAAATAGTTTATAAACTTTACATTTTGTATTCATTCAAAAGTAAAGACTTTTAAGGAATCTCCACACTCTTTTCCATAGTGGATGTACTAGTTTGCATTCCCACCAACAGTGTAAGAGGGTTCCTTTTTCTCCACACCCTCTCCAGCATTTATTGCTTGTAGACTTCTGGATAGCCTCAAAAAACTGGAAATAGAACTTCCATATGACCCAGCAATCCCACTCCTGGGCATACACACCAAGAAAACCAGAGCTGAAAGAGACACGTGTACCCCAGTGTTCATCACAGCACAGTTTATAATAGCCAGGACATGGAAGTAACCTAGATGCCCATCAGCAGACGAATGGATAAGGAAGCTGTGGTACATATACACAATGGAATATTACTCAGCCATTAAAAAGAATTCATTTGAATCAGTCCTAATGAGATGGATGAAACTGGAGCCCATTATACAGAGTGAAGTAAGCCAGAAAGATAAAGACCAATACAGCATACTAAAACATATATATGGAATTTAAAAAGATGGTAATGATAACCCTTTATGCAAAACAGAAAAAGAGACACAGATGTACAGAACAGACTTTTAGACTCTGTGGGAGAAGGTGAGGGTGGGATGTTCAGACAGAACAGCATTGAAACAAGTATACTATCAAGGGTGAAACAGATCACCAGCCCAGGTTGGATGCATGAGACAGTGCACAGGGCTGGTGCACTGGGAAGACCCAGAGGGATCGGGATGAAGAGGGAGGGGGGAGGGGGGTTCAGGATGGGGAACACATGTAAATCCATGGCTGATTCATGTCATTGTATGGCAAAAACCACTACAATACTGTAAAGTAATTAGCCTCCAACTAATAAAAATAAATGGAAAAATAAATAAATAAAAGTAAAATGAAAAAAAAAAAAAAAACAAAAGTGAAGACTTTGAGTTGTTTCCTTTCTTAAGTAGGATCACGTATTTAATTTTCTTGTTAATTTTAGTGACATATTTATAATGATGTTCCCTTTGCTATCTTCATAATGGTAATCTGTGCTTGCTTTCATAATTATTTTTTTCAGATTTGTAAGGGGTTTTTCAGGTTGGTTTTTTAAGACTTGCAAAATTTTACCACTCAGATTGGTGATGTTTCTCATTGCCTAATCTCTTTGCCAAATTGTTATTAGATTTATTAAAAGATATATTGATAAAAGTTTCCTATCTCAATTTGGATTTGTCTAGTTCTCAATTTATAGGTACCCTCTACTTTTAAAAAGTTTGGTTTGCATATTTTCACTTTTTATAGCTTTTTATTTTGTATTGAGGTATAGCCATTTAGCAAACGACATTTTGATAGCTTCAGGTGAACAGAGCAGACTGTCATACATACCCAAGTACCCATCCTCACCCACACTCCCCTCCACTCCTGGCTGCCACATATCATCGAGCAGAGTTCCACATGCTATACAGGAGAACTTTGTTGACTATCAATTTTAAAAACAACAATGTGTACATGTCCATCTGAAACTCTCTATGTATTCATTCCCACCATCCTTCTCCCTGTCAACCAGAAGCTCTTTTTCAAGAGCCTGACTAGTACCTGTTTTCACTGCATGCTTAGTCATTCAGTCGTGTCCAACTCTTTGCGAGCCCATGGACTGTAGCCCACCAGGTTCCTCTGTTCAGGGGATTCTCCAGGCAAGAATACTGGGGTGTGTTGCCATTTCCTTCTCCAGGAGATCTTCCCAACCCAAGATCAAACCCGAGTCTCCTACACTGCAGGCAGATGCTTTACCATCTGGGCTGCTAGGGAAGCCCTGCTTTCACTAGCCAAAAGAAAATATACCTTTTTGTACTAGCCAAAAGAAATCTGGGGGCTTCTCTGGCAGTCTAGTGGTTAAGACTTCAGGCTTCCAAACAGAGGGTGAGGATTTCATTCCTGGTGGGGAACTAAGAATCTGTACATCTATATGCTCTGTGGTGTGGCAAAAAAAAAAAGAGGATTTTTTGCTTTTATTAAAAATTAATTGCTTCTTTGTTTTATACCATTTTGGTTTATGAAAGTGTTTAGAGGATTGCTTTACTTTAGGATAGTGGGGGAAACCTGTATTTCATTATATATTGTTATATTTCATCAGTTTTTCAGTACTCAGCTTTCCTCACATGTATAGTGTGTATATGTTGATCCCAGACTCCTAATTTATCCCTCCTACTCCACATTTACCCTTTGGTAACTGTAAGCTTGTTTTCTAAATTAGTGAACCTGTTTCAATTTTGTAAATAAGTTCATTTGTAGGCTCACTTGCTCAATCCTGTCCACCTCTTTGCAACCCCATGGATTGTAGCCTGCCAGGCTCCCCTGTCCATGGGTTTAGCCTAGCAAGAATACTGGAGTGGGTTGCCATTTCCTCCTCCAGGGGATCTTCCCAGCCCAGGGATCAAACCCAGGCCTCCTGAGTCTTCTGCATTGGCAGGTGGATCCTTTACCATTAAGCCAGCTGGGAAGCCCAAATAAGTTTATTTATATCACTTTAAATTTGATTCCACATATGAGTGATATGATATTTCTCTTTCTCTGACTTACTTCACGTCTTTGAAGGATATATGAGTAAACAATTTCATCTTAAAGCTCATTTTCTTTCAGCTCTTTAATAATGTAATTTCTTTGTCTTCTGGCTTCCATTATTTTTCTTGAGAATTAAGCAACCAATCTTATTTTTCTTTTTTGAAGAAACTCTTTTTCTCTGTATACTTTGTTTTTGGCATTTAACATTTTACCCTGATACATCTTGGTATCTTTGGTTTTTTATTTACTTTTCCTAGATTTATAGTGCCTCTTGAATCTGTGGTGTAATATTTTCTGTTTTGGAAAGTTATTCAATCAGTTCAGTTCAGTCGCTTAGTCATGTTCGACTCTGCGACCCCATGGACTGCAGCAAGCCAGGCTTCCCTGTCCATCACCAACTCCTGGAGCTTACTCCAACTCATGTCCATTGAGTCAGTGATGCCATCCAACCATCTCATCCTCTGTCATCCTCTTCTCCTCCCTGCCTTCAATCTTTCCCAGCATCAGGGTCTTTTCCATTGCATCAATTCTTCACATCAGGTGGCCAAAGTATTGGAGTTTCGGCTTCAGCATCAGTCCTTCCAATGAACATTCAGGACTGATTTCCTTTAGGATTGACTGGAAAATTATTAGCAACTATTTATTTAAATATTGTGTCTGTGCTATTTTTTTCTGTAACTCAGATTATACATCTCATTTACATGCATATATGACTTTATGCTTTTTGGATTTGGCATACTTTTTATCTCTTTATTTAAAAAAAATAAAAGGGTGGGTTTGGGACTCCATGCTATTGCCTGCAATGTAGGAGACTTGGGTTCGATCCGTGGGTTGGGAAGATCTCCTGGAGAAGGAAATGGCAACCCACTCCAGTATTCTTTCCTGGAGAATCACATGGACAGAGGAGCTTGGCAGGGTACAGTCCATGGGATCATAAAGAGTCAGACACGACTGACAGACTAAACACAGCACAGCACATATATGCGGTTGCTGTCTTATCCTTTCCTAAGCAGAAAATACACAGTGGTTTTATAACTACACGTAATGTCCAATTTTGACTTATCGGTTTGTTCACTGCACTCATTAGGAAACATGCAGGTATTCCCTATCCTGGTATGCAATATGATATAGCCTAGCAGTGAATGTGTTTTCTGTAACTCCAAAAATTCAAGGAAGATGAAAGATTTAACAGTGTATAATCTATAGTGAAGATAGTGGTTGGCATTAATACTTGAGCAAATTTTCTAAAAAAATGAGTAGCTAATAAAACTTCTGTTAGCACCATGTTCATACTGAAATGTCTGCACTATTTTCCCATTATTGTTATAGACTACAAAATTGAACCCAAGACTTTTTTTTAACAAAATATAGTAAGTAGGCAACTAAGTTTCTTTTTTTTAAATATGGAATTTAGTATTGTGTTTTGGAATATATCTGTGTAAATAATAGATTATTAGGTAAGAATATATTCCTTCTGTAGAATTCTATTTTAACAGACAATCTCTTCCTGTGTGTTACAAACCACCCAAAAATGAAATGCCTTAAAAAAAAAAACAAAAAAAAAACTTTTTTTTTCTTTTAAAGATAATGATTCCTTGGGCAAAAAATTGGGGCAGGGCTCAGCAGAGGAAACTTGTCTGTGCTCTGTAAAGAATTGGCTTGGACAGTTCAACTGGGGTTGTGAGATCTAATATGACCTACTGACACAGTAGGCATGGGTGGAACTCTGAGCTCTCACTTCTGTTTTGTTTTGTTTTTTTCAGTACTAAAGGGTGCTTTTTCCTTCATGGTATTTCAAACTTCAGAGTCTCTTCAGTAGCATGTATAAACATTTATACAGTGGCTTAAGAGTTTAGGAGGGCAAAAATGGAAGTTATAAGGCCTCTTAAATTGTTGCCTTCCAAGTGGACAAGGCTATTTCTGGTACATTATTTTGGAAAAAACAGGTCTTAAAATCATATTCAAGATGAACAGGGGTAGACTTCATTTGCTGATGGAAGAAGTGACAAAGTCACATAGGAAACCAGTTTGCAAAATATGAGAGATTCCTTGAGTCATCTTTGAAAAAAATCTTTGAACACTATGTTTTAAAATTTATATATATTATAATCATGCTTCTCTCTTTGACTTAAAAAATCACACATGCAAAAAAAAAAAATCACACATGCACACACTTCACATATATGTATATATACCTATAAGTACATATATATGGGTATATTACATGAGTATTTACATACAGTCAGTTCTCATTATTCATGGCAGTTATTTTCCATAAAGTTGTCAAGAACATTGAATAAAAGAATATTGAAACATTGCTTTACAATATATACAGGGTTATCTTCCTAGGAGCCTCTGTTCTCAATATTTTCATCAAGCAATCAGTATACAACCTTGCTTTTTGCATGTGTTTCTGTTAAAAAACAATTTATTCACTATATATTGTTGATTAACTCTAAACTCACATCTAACGACTTCCCTGGTGGCTCAGATGGTAAAGCGTTTGCCTACAATGAGGGAGGCCTGGGTTCGATCCCTGGGTCGGGAAGATCCTCTGGATAAGGAAATGGCAACCCACTGCAGTACTCTTGCCTGGAAAATCTCATGGATGGAAGAGCCTGGTAGGCTACAGTCTGTGGGGTCACTGTCGGACACGACTGAGTGACTTCACTTTACCTTACCTTACCTCACATCTACTACCTCTATAACTTATGCCTGAATGAAACTGGTATAACCAGAACTCATCAGATTTATTTTCTCTATAAGGTACATTACAGTCTCGTTACACTTAGGAACACTAGGCAGTACTATTGAGGGCCATTTTAAGCAGTGAAATCACTAACACACACACAGACTTGGTAAACAAGCTACCACAAAAATTTTCAGATAACCTCTTCAAAATATTTTTTAATTAGAGTTAAATTGTCTATGATGCAGAATACTTGTAACAGTATATGGATTCATGTAATTTGTGATATTGTGTCATGTGAACTTTATGTTAGATAGTTACAAAGAATTTACTGAAAAAATAAAGCTAGTAGTCCTGACTTTACATTTTAGTCTTACAATTATATCTTACTTGTGATACTGTTGCAAAAAAACCGTCATTGTTCTGGTCAATTCCCCTTTATAAAATTCTTTCAAAGTAGTTATTTTATCTATCCTAACCTTTTTTACTGTTAAGTCCATCCTTGAATAAACATAAGAGGAAAATTTTTGTTATGCAATTATATTTAAAACAATGCATCTTATCTCAATTTTTGATAACTATTTATGTACACTCATAGCTTAATATCAGTCAAATCTCCCAATTATTTCTCTTAGTATATCTATTTTTTTAGTACTGGAAAACACTTTAAATTATTTGTAATTTTATTGAACAATTATATAACCAGAGCTAAATTAGTCAAATAGAGCTAAAAATAACATTTAAAAAAAGAAGTCACTTGCCTTATTATCACAATTTTCCAATGGTGTGGAGAAAAATATTTAAACAAGAAAAGTCACAGAAAACTGAATATCTCTGATGCACTTTATTGCTGGAAAAAATCTGAGGATAAAACAAAGGTAAAACTCAGGCAAACAGATCTAGGATCTACGGATCAGTGGATGCAATACAGAATATAAAAAGAAAAAACACCCTGGATGTCAGCACACACCTTCAAACACTATGCATAATCGCCTTTCTTTTGATTCATTAGTTTTAGAAATTACCAGTTAACTTTATATTATGATAGGTGGGGATTTTTTATAACAGATTATCATTGAAAATTCTGTCCGAATTTGGATGCATCACTACTGTTTTCTATATTTTATTAGCTATTGAAATCTCAATGATATTTATTCCTATTCATTTTATGGTGTCTCTTGCATAAGTTTTATTACAAAGCTCCTTTGACATTTTGTGAAGAATCTCAGTGTGGTAAAGGATCAATACCCAAACCATATAGGGAACTTTTACAACTCATTCGATAGCAAAAACACAACTCAGTTAAACAATGGGCTAAGGAACTGAATAGACATTTCTCCAAAATTGCTTAAATCAGCCTCAGGTAAATTTTCCCAAAGACAAAGATTCAAACTATCTTTTACTTTCATTCTGCACCTTATATTGCCTCCTACTGAATAGTCTGAGTCAAGAAATAAAACTGAGTCATCCATAAAACTCTAGGAGTTCTCCATTTTCTAAAACTGCTTCTTCAAACTGGGATATGGTTACCACTCTGTATACACCAAGACTTTACCAGATGTGTGCAGCATGAATAATATGATGGAATATATATTCTGAATCCCCTAGTTTTCTTAAAAATGAAGTACCTAAAATTCACTTATGATTGAGGCATCATGCTAGACCTGTTCCAATTCCTCTTTTGAAATTACCCTCCACTAGTGTAACATAAAGAGAATATTTTTTTTCACCCATCCCAACATACCTTGTGGCATTTCTTCATGAATACACAGCATTTAAAGAGCATTAAAACTTCTAACATCAAAATATATTGTTGTTGTGTCAATATTTTAAACATATCAACAGTTACATTCATGCAACCATTTATGTTACAACATTTTAGGTACCTTAGTTTTTCAAAATTTTTCAAGGGCAGGTGAGGAAAATATTGGAATATCTCTTGTAGAGTTTAAATGATCTCAGTGTAGGGCTTCCCTGGTGGCTCAGATGGTAAAGAATCTGCCTGCAATGCAGGAGACATAAGAGACACTGGTTTGATCCCTGGGTCAGGAAGATCCCGTGGAGCGAGGCATGGCAACTCACCCCAATATTCTTGCCTGGAGATCCCATGGACAGAGGAGCCTGGTGGTCAACAGTCCATAAGACCTCAAAGAGTAGAACACGACTTCAGCAACTTTGCAAGCATGCACATATGGTTTAATTTCTAGACTCTCTATTTTGATCTGTTGACCTATGTGTCTTTTTTTATGCCAATAAATAAGTCAGAAAGAGAAAAACATACGCTGCATGTTTTAACTTTTATGTAGAATTTAAAAAATGAGACATATGAATGTATATAGCACAAAAGAAACAATGTCACAGATACAGAGAGCAAATTTGTGGTTACTAGTGGATATAGGGTTGGGTGGTGATTAAAACAGATACAGGTACAAACTAGGTATAAAATAAATAAATTACAAGGATGTAATGTGCAGCACAGGGATTAAAGCCAATATTTTATAACTTTGTATGGAATGTAATCTCTAAAAATACTGAATCACCATGTTGTATACCTGAAACTAACACAATATTGCAAGTCAACTATACTTAAATAAAATACACGCATTTATTACTTAGATATGGAAAAACTTTAAAAATACAATTGAAAGAAAAGCCTTCAAAATATCCAATAAATAAGAGTTGAATAAAGTGAAATGAACTTCACATATAAAAGCAGTGAAAACACAAACCTACATATATATCCTTTTAAAGTGCTTGCCCCATACATGAAATCAATTTTGATGATGCTTATGTTTCACCACCCACATGAAAAGGCTAACAAAGAATGGATCGGATAATAGAAACTATCAGAACATTTGCTTCCCTGAAGTCTTTAAAAACTTATAATACATTCTTATCAGAGGAGATATAAAAATAAGATTTTTAATTTGTCATTTGAGTATCATTTCTGTAAACATGATTTGATGCACTTTTGGAATAATACAGCATTCAGTTTTAAATTGTGATGAAAGGGAAAGACTGTGTTCTACTTCCTCTCCCCAAGCAATTGAGGCAGATTAAGACCACTTTTTTGGAAATGATTAAGAAAAGCAGAATGAGTCACAAATGCTGGAAGTTAGATAGAACTGAAGTGGTAAATTATTTCAGAGCAGATGTTTAAAGGAAAAAAAAAATCAACATCTGAGAGTAAAGAATGGGTGTTGGAGAACTGGAATAGTGACCTGTCCTATACTTGACTTTTGAGAGACACACATGCCATATCACTGACTGTTTGAAAACAGCTGCTTTGAGTGGAGACATTTTAACAATCCTAACTACTGTAAATCTAATGACTGAAAATAATTCTGCAGGCAGGTATTCGGTAATGATAAAGACTACTAGTACTATTTATTGACACCTGCACCCTGAAATGCTTCTCATAATAAGACTGAAGTATTAAGAATAAAAATTTATGTTGTGTACTAAGAAACAGAATTAGAGAGGTTATATGAATCACCCTTGCTTTTTCAAATCACTTGAATGATTTCTGGAGACAAAAATTTGTTACTTTTTTTTCCCAAGACCCAAACATTTCACAGCACTATGATGCTTTATATAGTTATAATAATTCCATTCTTTTTTGTTTGTTTATTCTGAGGGAGAATATTGTCAATAAAAAATGTGAAAGTAAAAATCAAATTTTATTAATTGTGAATATATGTTTAAGAATAATCCAAGGTTACCTAACTGTCTACCCATTGAAAAGAAAACAATAATTTTATAAATACCTACTGTGGAAGGCACACTAATGGGCTTCCCAATATTTTATGTCCTACCTTTCAATACATGTGAATTTGTAAATTTACATGACAATGGATTGTTAAGGTCCAGATAAAATTAAGGTTACTAATTAGTTGACCTCGGAATGGGGAGATTATTGTGGATTATCCAGCTCCTGGAGGAGGACATGGCAACCCCCTCCAGTGGGTTGGAGTGAGTTGGAAGTTTCCTGGGGAATTCCATGGACAGAAGAGACTGGTGGATTACAATCCATAAGGTTACAAAGAGTGGGACATGACTCAAGTGACTTAGCAGGCATGCTTCCAGCTGGGTCTAATATGATAACAAGCATTCTTATAAAAGGAAGAGAGAGGCAAGAGAAAGAACTAGAGAGACAGTGTTGTGATGAAAATTCAATGTTGCTGGCTTTACAGATGAAGGAATGGGGCCCTGAACCAAGAAATGTGGACAGCCTCTTGAAGCTGGAATAGTCTGGGAAGTGGATTTTCCCAGAGCCACTGGAAGAGGCAGCTCTGAATATGAACACCTTGATTTTACCTTTTTAGACCCATTTTAGACTCTTGACCTCCAGAACAATAAATTTGTGTTAAGTCACTAACTGTATCATTTTTTTTTTTTAACATCAGATATAGGAAATGATTGCAACTACTGTAGGAGAGATAAACTTTACATCTAGCCATCTTGGGTTTTCAACTGATACTCTAGCAAAAAGATCAGCAAGTTAAAATCAGTTTATTCACATGTGCGGTACACATCATGCAGAGGACACATAAATAAAAGGCAAATGAAAAATGGTGTTTTATAAGTCCATTTTATACAGCATCTTCAACAAAACGATACATTTGTGGAGAAATAAAAGGACAACGGAAAGCAGGCTCCAAGTGTGGCAATCTCTGAAAGCATACAAATATGGAAGGAAACTAATGGAGTAAGATTTGTTGGTATATTCCTCAATGGTATTGGGCTTCCCCTGTGGCTAAGACGGTAAAGCGTCTGCCCGCAATGCGAAAAACCCGGGTTCGATCCCTCGGTCGGGAAGATCCCTGGAGAACGAAATGGCAACCTACTCCAGTATCCTTGCCTGGAGAATCCCATAGGCGGAGGAGCCTGGTAGACTACAGTCCACGGGGTCGCAGAGTCAGACATGACTGAGCGACTTCACTTTCACTTTGAATGGTATCTCTGGGGCTAGTTAAGAGTCTGTTTCCAGTGAAAGGCCTACTGCCTTAGGCATAAAAGGGTAGGGCATGAGGAGTTTTCCCTGCATTTGTTTCTTCTTAATTGAATTCAGCTCAAAGTACTTTTTTTAATGTCAAAGAGGCATATTTTAGGGTAACATAGTCTGGTTTCCTTTACTACTATACCCTAGTATCTTACCTAGGTACTAGTGAAGTCGCTCAGTCGTGTCCGACTCCTTGCGACCCCATGGGCTGTAGCCTACGAGGCTTCTCCGTCCATGGGATTTTCCAGACAAGAATACTGGAGTGGGTTGCCATTTCCTTCTCCAGGAGACCTTCCCGACCCAGGGATTGAACCCGGGTCTCTCGCATTGTAGGCAGACGCTTTACCGTCTGAGCCACCTGGGAAGTCCACCTAGGTACTAGCAACAGAATATTAAACAAGATAGAAAATGCTACCTGCCCTATAAGAGTTTAAATTTTAGAAATTACTAAAAGAAAACTAAAGAAAGAAGCATAAATAAGAAAAAAAAAAATCAGCTTGTTAATATCTATAAAGGGAAAAGCATGATGTTAGGCGACAAATAAAAGACCTAATCAGATTGTTGCTGTTGTTTAGTCGTTAAATTGTGTCCAGCCCTTTGCAACCCCATGGACTGCAGCACACCAGCTTCTCTATAGTTCTGTAGTTTTCAAAGGGATAAACTGTCAGAAAACAACACAGGCACTGATAACTATAAAATTAGGAGTCAGCTACGCTTATGCTCAGAACAGTGTAAAACATTTCCAAAACAGAATAGTGAGTTCACAAATGGTAAAGGGCATTTTCAAAAGTTGCTCAGAGTATAGAATTATACCATTTTGACGAGAAAGAGTTTACCAACTGGAAGGATGCAAATGTTGATTTTGGAAAAGCACTTGAATTAAGATTACACAGAAAATTGTAGACTATGGTAGGTAGTTTAGTACTTACACAAAGTACAACGAAAACTATCATATGACTTAAAAGAGTGATGTTATCAAATATAGACATTTTTAAGATGATTTCTTGCTGATGGATAATGCTAGGTGGAACATGAATAAAAGCAGTTTTGGAGAAGTATAGTGGTTTTGATTAGTTTAATTGCAGCAATATAGAGAGGATTGAATAAAAATGAGATAGGGCAAGAAGAATTGCTAATGGAATTAATGTAACAAATGGGGAGGTGAAAAATGGAAAAACTACAAGTGACTCTTAGGTCTCTAACTTAACTTAGACAAACGCCAAGGCAATTTACTAGGATGGGAGAGAATTGCCTAGAAACAGTTTTGGGAAAACAATATAAAGTTCCATTTTACTAGACTGACTTTAAAAGGACTAGGAGAAATCTAAATTAAAATATTAAGTATATAAAATATTCAATATATAGATATACACATGTCTATAGGTGTATGTATGTATACATATAAGCACATATACATGAAACATATATGTATTAATGAACAAACACACATATATGCTCGTCTTTGTGTATAAAATTGAATGAGCTAGGCCACTGCATTTTGTCTGAGATTTTAAAATGTAAAACACTTTAACAATGTTATTGATATTAAATTACAATTTGTTGAGTATATTAATAATAGATTCTTAAGGTTACAGTTAATGAGCTATCATGATGTTGGTGAATAAAATGGATCATCTATAGGAAAAATAGATACAACATTAAATGAAGTCTAAGTTAACATCTATTGTTACAGGATTATAAATTAACAGTGAACCAAACACAAAACTAAACAAACAACATTTTGATATCATAGGAAAGTGTTTTTGCTGTTTTTTAAATAGATAATTAAATGTCAAGACAGACAAAAAAATGAATTTAAATTTAAATTGAATTAAATTATATGGCACCTGGTAAGTGAAAGTGAAAGTCACTCAGTTGTGTCAGACATTTTTCAGCCCCATGGACTACATAGTCCATGGAATTCTCCAGGCCAGTACTTGGTATGTAAATATTTAGTAATATGCTTCCTTTTCTATCAAGACAATACTAATTGTTATGTGCTTTGAATTCTCAAAAGCATCTGTGTTCTGTCAAGTTTTCTGCTATTGACATGAGGCATATGGTATTAATCAAATTTCAACAAGGCTAAATTAAAGGTATTTATGGCCTATGATGATAATTATAAAAGTGTGGAAACACTTTTAAATATTAGATTCTAAGCCAGAAGACAGGGAGATGATCAGCATAGATTTGTATATAAAACCACAGGAATAGAAGGGATGACTCACAAAGTGTGAAGAGAAAAGAAAGGAAAACTCAGGAATGGATCATCTGGAGCTTCATGATAAGATACTGGCTGAAGAAGATAGGACAAACGAGGTGGGAGGAAAACCCCAAGAATCTAGGGGTATGATATTCATCTAAGATATCCAGAGAACCATTATCCCTATTAAATAAGAGGTTGAGCTTGATGAGGACAGATGTCTATATCAAAACCTAAATAGTGGTATTACAGATTTCATTTCCTGCCATGGAAAAACTAAGGAGCTTACCATGAGTGACAAGGGGAAAAGTCAGATTGATGACTGAATGCAGGGTTGGGCATTTTCCCTATTTTACAGCAGTAGTTGAAAGCTCTTTTCAGATTGGCTTCCAGTGCAGACAGCAATGAGGTGTTTCCCTGGCCTGAAGAGAGGATGCAGAGACACCTGTGCAAATGGACACCAAGACTGGTAACTGTCGCTTAATCGTTAATTCGCCAATCTCATTTCTGAATTCCATAACCATTTCTTCTAGGAGGGAATAATTTCTGGCTTAAGATAACATTCTTAACCTAGCAAAATGATATAAAAAATTCAATAGTTCTTCATTAAATATAGGATTAAATTACGCCCCTATTTAAAATTTAAGTGTTCTTCACAATTTCATTCCAGCTTTCACTGAAAATGTATTTTCTTACTATCCTTTACATGGATTTTTTAGCTATCAGCTAATTACAAAACCATGTGTATTCTTAATCAAGCTTGACACCCTCATTCTCTTTGCTAACTACCCCTGAACACTAGTCATTTTATAAAACATTTTAAATTGCAGTGTAACCTTCATAAAGAAAAATCACACTAATGATCTCAGTGAATTATTTCAAAGTGGAACTATCATTGTAAATACTACACAGGATCAAAAAATAGAATATCAGCTGCATACCACAGAAGCCTCTTTAGTGCCTTGCCTTCCCTATCACTATGTCCTATTCTTCTCTTCCAGACACAATATTAAATTCTAATTCTTGTTTACAAGTTCTGAGCTTTATATAAACAGAATAGCAGAATAGGTATCTACCTTCCTTCAGTCATTAACTTGAGTTTCATCTCTGTCAAGTAGCAGTATTTTCACTTATTTTATTGTTGTACAATTTTTTATCTTATGATTATACACATTCTACTCAAATGTGTACAACTGCAAATAATGCTGCTATTAATATTTGTGTACATTATGGAAGTGTATGTATACATTTAAACTAATACAAATATCTGAATGATTAGACATTAAAGGATTAGGGAGAAGTTATCCCTGGCTGAAAACCATAAAATCAAAGTCTGAATAAAAAAGAAAAAATAAAAAAGAGTTGAACATCATCATGAAACAGAGTGCACACACACACAAATGTATACAAACACCTATTCACAATGGGGAGGGTAATAGGGAATAAAATGATAAAACAGTACCCAGATCTTGTAGGTCTTGTTATTTACTACAATTAAGTTTGAATTTCAATGCGAGATACTGAGAGATTTTTAAGTTGGTTTATTGAAGTATAATTGGCATATAAAAATCTCTAGTTATATGATGTGATATATTCAGGCAAAAGATGTTCTTGATTTGTTTTGCATTGTTATAGTGTAGATGAAGGGTAAACTGAATTGATTTGTGAGTTATTGTTGAAAAATTAGTAGGGGAAACATTTAAAGAAGGAAAGACAAATCAAAGATATCTCTGAAGTTTTAAAATGAGCAACTAGGCAGACGTGATTCCCTACTTTCCAAAGACTGGAGGAGGCTCAGAATTGGTGATGGGTAAAGAGGGAAATGGGGCTTCCCTAATGGCTCAGCGGGGGGAAAGAATCCACCTGCAATGCAGGAGATACAGGAGATGCGGATTTGATCCGTGGGTCAGGAAGATGCTCTGGAGGAGGAAACGGTGACCCAGTCCGGTATTCTTACCTGAAAAATCCCATGGACAGAGGAGCCTGGTGCACTACAGTCCAAAGGATTGCAGAGTTGGACATGACTAAGCACATCATAGCACACAGAGGGAAATAAAAAAACATTTTTTGATCATGTTGATATAAGGAATAATGCCAAAGGCAGAGAAAGTGCTCATAAATATTGGTTTCTCTTTTCTATCTTTGGACTTTTAAAAACAATACTTTCTTATTCCAAACCACAGTAACTCATCTAGTAGACAACTTGTCATTTAAAGCAACAGAAAATAATGGATAAGAAAAAGAAAAAACTATATATATATATATATATATATATATATATATATATATATAAAACTCATGGAGGAGATAATAGTTATTATGTTAGATATTTTACAAATATACTGTTTAATTTTTTAAAACAATTTGGGAGTATAGCTAATGATGAGAGATAATTATATGCTATTGTTAAAAAAAAGTTTAAGTAATTCTCCATGACATGGTTTCCCCATAAAATGTGATGAGTCAGGATCATACAGTTTTTGGAATATAAATTATTGCATATACATTTTACTTAAGTCTTCAAACTTATTCTCCCAAGGACATCACGGTACTCTTCCATAGAAATGTTACAGTGTGACAACTCTAAAAGAAAGACATAACTATAACTGTAAACTAACCATGGAGAAAGGGGGTTGGTAACAAGACAATCATGGATATTGTAGTAAGGGTGGAACACTATATTTGCAGAAGGCACACAATCTATTATGTCTCATTTTACATCAAAGAAAGGTAGAATCACAACTCAAATATTCTGATTTTTTCCCTTAGAAATGAATTAGCTGCCCCTGCATGTGTGGGAAGTTGCTTCAGTCGTGTCTGACTCCGTGACCTCACGGACTGTAGCCTAGGGGCTCCTCTGTCCATGGGAGTCTCCAGGCAAGAATACTGGAGTGGGTTGCCGTGCCCTCCTCCTGGGGATCTTACTGACCCAGGGATCGAATCCATGTCTCTTATGTCTCTTGCACTGGCAGGCAGGTTCTTTACCACTAGCACCACCTGGGACAGCTGCCAGAAACTAAGTTAAAGAGCAGATGTCTAGTCTAGGACATTTTCCAATTTCCATTAAAATAATGAAGCATTTTACAAATACTTTTATATAGAGGTTTTTAAGTGGCCAGCAATAATGTGAAAATTTGCCCAACCTAAATATACATCTAAGGTGTAATAAAATTGTAGCTACGGGAAACTCCCCATATAAGAATGTGAAACTACAGTGTCATAAAACAGACACTTTGAGTTGTGATTAAAATGGGATTGCTCTGAATGCAATTACTCTGCTTATGATTTTGCTTTTACTACTTCACATGAGTATAATATTATTATTATTGTCCTAATGTATTTACATTTTTTTGGTTTTATATTTTTCCAATTGATCAAGTTTTCATTGTTTAGTTAACAGCTCATACTTTTTTTTTTAAACCTAAATAAATAAATGGTTTATTCATATCATGGAATATCATGCAACAGCTAAAATGAATGAAACAGTTCTCTAAGCATCAATACAGAAAGCATGCCAAGACTGATTGTTCAATAAAAAAGGCAATTTGAAGAATAATCAGTTTTGTATCATACCATTGAGGCAAAAAAACAGTGAACAACATACCAACAACCTACATCAGTAAGCTGTTGCTTATAGCTACACTGTTGCTGTTTAGTCTGGAAATGTCCTGTCCAACTCTTTCCCAACCCCATAGACTGTAGCTCCTTAGGCTTCACTGTCTGTGGGATTTTCCAGGCAAGAATACTGGAGTAGGTTGCCGTTTCCAGCTCATACATTTGAATAAAATGACAGTGTTACCAAATATTACTAGCAATAATCATGAATGTAATGACTTGGAAACCTCATCTTTGTTCTTAGAAATAGGTTTTCAGTGTCACTTGATTGATCTAATTTTGTATATGTATTTAGAATATAATTTAGTTATGGTGATGAAATAAAATCCATAAATTTCATGCCATAGTATTAAATAAATCAGTTTTTATCTATAAAGAACTAAAATTTTAAAAACTTATTTTAAATTGTAAGAGTAACTGAGAAGCATTTCCAATGAAGTGTTAGTAATTAGACATTTTATGGTTAAAAAAATAGTATAGAATTCCATTAATAGTAGAACTATATTTGTGTGAATACTCCTTAAGTGTTTTTGTGTGTTATCATAGTTTCAAGGTTTACAGATCACTCTGACATATTGATGGAAGAAGATTTTGCTCTATTAACTTTAGTTCTGTCATTGAACTTTTCATCTTCATTAATTTTTTCACACTATGCCACTTACCACCCCAACCACTAGACTGGCTTTCATGGTTTAGGAAAGTAGCTTGAGAATAAAAGAAATGAGTTTTTGACCTTTAATATTCCACAATTAAAAATTAGAAAAATTAAGAATCTGAAGATAAATATAGATATATTATGAGACTGTACTGGATGTAATATATACATGCATATATATGTGTATATACATATACATACACACACACATACATTTTATATATAGACATTCACACACACAAATCAAAGCACAGAAGAAAACCTTGACTTTACCCTAAACTTAACCCTGAACTGTATAAATTTAATTTTATTTTATAACCAACTATATAAAAATATAGCCTGTGATTAAAATTAACTCCCCTGGCCACCCCACAAATCTGAATTAGTTATCAAAAGAATAAGGCCCTCTGACTTACATTAATCAATTAACTGAAGAAAAGGAGGTTAAGTGACTTACAATAGTTATAAACCTAGACACTAACAAATGTGATGCTTAAACTTCTTTTAACCATAAATCTAGGGCAAGGTTCAGTAGTGCAATAAATTCTTTCAGTGATGGAGATAAACAGTGACCCAGAATAATCAAGTACAACATGTAGAGAAATCATCTAAGACAGTGAGATTTCAATTGCTCAAGGAAGGCTCAATGTTGGGGTTTAACTGAACTGGTTTATGCTGGCAATGACATATATCTAGTACTTTTTATTCTTTACCATTTTTTCTGAAGTTGTCAGATACTATGAACTGTTAACTATGTAATGTACAATGGAAATGAATTGCTTACTTCTATTTTAAGTACAGAAAATTAAATATTGCATTAAAGAAAAGCTACCATATGTTGGAATTTGTATCTGTATCCTGATTTATGAATAATAAATAAGGAAATTTAAAAAACAAGGTAGATCTACCTTCTCATGATGTTTTTCTGTGCAACTGAGAATTACTTCTTTTATTCATGACAAATTTAAGGAGAAGTAAGCATTAAGATCTCTTATTTTTCTGACTTGACTATATGAAAGCTAATGTTTTATTTAGACTGTTTATTAAAGCATGAAGAAAAAAGTTTCAGTGTCATGAGGTAGTTTTAGTTATTTGTACATTGAGAAGATATCTGGACTATAAAAGTCAAATATTAGGTGATAAAAACAAAATAAAATGTGAAAATATCTAGAAGGTGATTAACTTTAAATCCTCAAATTACCTGCCTTTACTCAAGACCAGTAAGTTTTACACAAAGGCTATTTCCAAACCAAAGAGAGAACAGAGCAAAGGCTTGTGGCTCCTCTATACAGATTTAATTCTCTTTTGGCTACCAGAATGGCCTAACCATATCCAAGAGATTCTTGGATAGAACGTGCAGACATCATGAATTTTAATGGTAAAAAAATTACGTCTTTATTTTATCACCTTCTCAATGAAATTTAATTTTTCTTTCAATTATGAATCTTGATCATGAACCACATTATAAGAGTAGGTGCTAAGACATTTTTACAGAGAGTTGTCACAGATATTTACATATCCCATTATACTTGCATATGACCCTAACAGTTGTTTATGGTCATGACTTATTTGAGATTATGGTGCTTTATTAACATGATATTATATGTTACTAAGTGTTTAATACAGAAGCACATGAATTTCCATATAGCAACATTTTAATATGCTAACAGAAGTGGATCCCTTTATAATCCCATCTATTTTAGTTATTTATTTAAAAACATTAGTCTGAAAAGAAATCCATAGGCTTCACCATATTGCCAAAAATGTCCATTGTAGCACACACAAAAATGGTTAAAGCTCTTTTTAGGAGTGAGTCAGGGGAGAGGAGAGGAGAAAGGAACAAGGGAAGAAGGGGAGAGAAGAGGAAGGTCAGGAGAGGACAGAGAGAGGGAGATGGCAGTGGCGACAGTATGGAAAACAGAACTACGGATTCTAATGGTCTAACCTCGCCCTACTTCACTTAGTACTGGCAGAAAAATATCCATGGATAATAGTCAGAGACATGACTGAGTGAGCACAGCACAAAGGAAATATAGCAGAAATCGTACGTATCTGTCTAGGCAACTGCAATTTGAAGCATTATCAGCATAGTTATTTCTATTGTACATACGGTTCACTGATCTGCCACTATAAAATTCTTAAATCAGATGTCAGCAAGGAATTTCCATGCTTCTAATTAAAAAAACAGTAACTATAATAGAAATAATAACATAAAGTGATTGAGGTATTCATTACATTCACGTGTGATAGCCGCTCAGTCGTGTCTGAATGTCTGTTTGTGACTACTGTTGCCCACCAGGCTCTTCTGTCCATGGGATTCTCCAGGCAAGAATAATGGAGTGGGTTGGCATTCCCTTTTCCAGAGGATCTTCCCGACCAGGGGATCAAACCTGGGTCTCCTGCATTGCAGGAGATTCCTCTTTTTTTTTTCTTTTTTCTTTTAAGAGAGATGTATTTATTCTTTATTTTCTTTTGTCCACACTGTGCAGCATGTGGGATCTTAAGTTTCCCAAGCAGAGATAGACTCTGTTCCCCCTGCAGTGAAAGTGCAGACAGAATCTTAACCACTGGACCACCAGGGAAGTCCCAAAGTAGATTATTATCTGAAATACCAGGGAGACCCATTATATTCATGATTCAACATTAAAAACAAAACAAAACAAAACTCCAGTCCCTCAATATGGTTTTTTTTTTTTTTTTCCAAACTATGATATACTTGATTTACAGTATTGTTAGTTTCTGGGGTAAAATGAAGTGAATCATCTATATGTATACATGATATATCTTTTTCCTCTTAGACCTCCCTCTCATCCCACCCCTTCATCCTGTTACCAAGTCCAAGCTCGCTCTGCTTGCCACAAGATTGGTAAGTAAATCCAAGACAAGGTATTGGGGCAAGGAAGGGACTTTATTTGGGAGCTGGCAGAGTGAGATGATGGCAGACTAGTGCCTCAAAACAACCATCTTGCGGAGCCTGGATGCCAGGTTCTTTTATGGATCAGCGATGGAAGAAGGTGAGGAAAAAAAGTAAAGAGATTATTCAGTCCTTGCAAATGTCCCCTGGAGTCTCAAGCCTCAGGCAGGGGGATGTGATAATTTCACTTCCTTTCAGTCCTTCAGAGGCAGACAGGCTCAAGGTCATTTCCCTGAGGCAGGCCATTATGTATGCCTACCTTAAGGAGAGTCGCCAGATGAGGGTTAAAGTCACAGAAGCAGATCCAGCATGAATTCAAAATTAATCTTTCTCGGTTATAATCCCACCCATATAGGTCACCAAAGAACACTGAGCTGAGCTCCCTGTGCTATGCTGCAAGTTCCCACAAGCTATCTATTTCATACTTGGTAGTGTATATATGTCAGTCCCAACCTCCCAGTTCTTCCTACTCCCCCTTGCCCTTCGTGGTATCCATGTCTGTTCTCTACATCAGCATCTCTATTCCTGCCCTACAAAAGGGTTCACCTGCCCCATTTTTCTAGATTCCACATATATGCATTAACATATGGTATCTGTTTTTCTCTTTCTGACTGACTTCTGTATGACAGTCTCTAGGTCCATCCACGGCTCTACAAATGACCCAATTTCATTTCTTTTCATGACTGAGTCATATTCTATTGTATATATGTACCATATCTTCTTTATCCATTCATCTATATCTGGATATTTAGGCTGCTTCCATGTCCTGGCTACTGTAAATACTGATGTAAGGAACATTCAGGTACATGTCTTTTTGAATTAAGTTGCTGTCAGGATATATGCCCAACAATGAGATTGCTGAATTATATGGTAGCTCTATTCCTAGATTTTCAAGGAATCTCCAAACTGTTCTCCATAGTGGCTATACCAATTTACGTTCCTACCAACAGTGCAAGAGGGCTTCCTTCCCTCAACATCCTCTCCAGCATTTATTATCTGTAGATTTTTAAATTATGGCCATTTTGATGGTATGAGGTGATACCTCACTGTAGTTTTGAATTGCATTGTAGTCTGCTAATTTTTAAATGCAGGCTTTAATAAAATATTATTTAATACAAAAAAAATTTGACTATATGTTGATATTTTGAATTTTTATTAAAAAATTTTTGATTTTTTTCTCCTGTCTCATTGTGAAATTTGAAACATATCAACATATTTTTTCCATGTGTTAATAAGAAGTATTTGATTTCTGCCTGATTTCCTGTATCATCATTTTGGAAATAATTTCAGCTCCTTTAATCAAAATATTTAATACAGTCATTTTATTTCATGTGGATTTTTTTCCCCAAAAGGATAGCTATTTTGTGAGTACAGTAAGTCTGAAATCATACACATTTCTATGAATGTGTATACTTAGTGTGAATCAGCAACTCATGTGATTTCTATAAGTAGAATCCATTACATCCCTTTATTATCAAAACATGATGCTCACCAACAGCTGAAGACTCTTTTGTGTGTCTTCTCCTGTTGGAAATATAATTTGTTTTTTTCCTTCCTTCTTTCTCTTTGGTATTTACCATTTACTGTTTTTCTTCTGAGGTAGTTGTTTTCCCTGAGTGATGAGTGAGCATAATATTTTCTTTGTGGCTCCTTCTTCTCTACCAAAAATAATTTCAAATGTTGAACTTGATTACTCTGTGTACAGACTTTCTTGAATTCTACTCAATGGATATTATTTGGATACTTGTTATCCCTGGTCCTCTATTTGACATTTGGTTTAAAAAGAAACATTTTAAATGTAATATCAAACAATCCTCTAAAAGCTTACACATACCGGGTATGCGTTTGGGGGTAGGGAGAAGCAAATACATAAATGCAGAAATATTATCTCACCTAAAAAGTACATTTTACTGAGGAATATACATGAAATCAAACTTGGGAATATATCAAACCTCACTACTTAAGAAAAAAGACTAAAGTAAACTAACAGAAATGAGGAACAAAATTTCATTGCAAATAGTTAAAAATATTTTAACATTTATTGTGAACATTAAAATTAAAAATTATTGTAATAATTCATCTTGCATTTGTAGTTATTTACATTAACAAAATATAAGTTCTATTTGTATATGTGTTGATTCTTGCATCAGAATTTGAATCCAGTGGTGATTATCTGTTTCATTTTCTTAATACAACAATATAAAACCATGTCATCAAGTCTCACATTTAGGTCTGAATTTTTCATCATAATCATAAAGGGAAGTATTGTTTTCAAAAATAATCAAGGGAGGTTTTAACTATCTACAGAATCATTTTATTGTTTCCTTTCATGCATCTAACTGTCATTTTCTCCAATTTTTTTTTTCTTTCTTTTACTGTGATTTTTAGCATTTCTCCAGGATCATTATCATATGCTTATTGAAATTCTTTTGGCTGTATTTGCAATTTTACTTTGCAATTAATATATGCTGCATATTTATTGCAGATTTCACAAATCAGCAAGAAACTTATTCACAAATAGATTGATATTAAAAATAAGGAACAGAATTCAGACTTTTAAAAAAGACTTAAGACTAATTTAATAATTTGTCATTTAATGATGCTTGTCATGATTCATTTTGCTTCTATACACAGCAAGAATTCAAGTAAGAAACCCTTGGATAATTAGGATCCCTGTAGTTAGAGAGAATAAGAAAGTAGTAGAGTGAGGCAAGGACAGGACAGGACAGGAAAGACATTCCAGATGGATGGAGCAAAATAACAGATAGCATAGCATGCTTGTAAAGCAAATTATGTAAATTCTGCTACATCATGGTTAGATATGTAGTCAGCAGAGACAAATATGCAAGGTACTAGAGATATGACAGAGGCAAGTCCAACATACTGTCAGGGGCGTGTGTAATTTCCTCTGTTCTGTCTCATGACAACAAAAATTTGAAGCAACAGGCCAATGGTACAGCCCTCGGATGAACCAGTGTTACAGTTTCATGTTACAACTCAGTTTTATTTAGAAAATAAAGGAAAATACATCCTCGAGGCATGAAGGCATGCTGACCCAAAAGACACAAAAAGAAGAGAGAGAGAGACCCTCAGCCCTTTGGCTCCTCTTTTTGTATGCTTTTTCTCCTCCCCCTGGGCCTGCCCTATGTAAATTGCGCTAGTCAGGAGTGCTGTTTGTTTTACCTGAGGTCCTCACTCCGGTCCTCGGACCTTCCTTTGTTCTATTTTCAGGGGCTTTTCCCTTTCTTATCTTTTGGCCACTGCCATTTTGGACTCCTTTTTCCTATTCTAACTATCTAACAATACTAAAAAGAATGTATTTTATCATAAAGGGAATGAAAAACTACTGTAAAGCTCCCAGTTGAGAATTCATTGATCAGATTATGTTTAAGACAGAGACTCCACCAGCAACAAGATAAATTGGCCTAATGGGGGAAAATTGGAGGAAAAGAGACAAGTTACGAAGTTAAACAATTATTAAGGAGGAATGTTTTGTTAGTCGACATTCCATGACACATAAGATTAACCATCAAAAGTGGTCAGTTCAGTTCAGTTCAGTCACCCAGTCCTGTCGGACTCTTCATGACCCCAAGATCCACAGCACACCAGGCCTCCCTGTCCATCACCAACTCCTGGAGTTCACCCAAACCCATGTCCATCAAGTCGGTGATGCCATCCAACCATCTCATCCTCTGTTGTCCCCTTCTCCTCCTGCCCTCAATCTTTCCCAGCATCAGGGTCTTTTCAAATGAGTCAGCTCTTCACATCAGGTGGCCAAAGTATTGGAGTTTCAGCTTCAACATCAGTCCTTCCAATGAACATCTAGGACTGATCTCCCTTAGGATGGACTGGAACATTAATTGACTATATGTCCAAGGTTTTAAAAAATGAAGTTAAAGGCAAATAATCAATTTCTGACTTGGGCTTTTAAAAGATCATGAAAGCAGAAGATGAAAAATACTGACATTGAAGGAACAGATTTGGGACAGGCATATGTAGAATCTAAACTGTCTGTGGCAAATACATATGAGGCTATACAGCAGGAAACTGGGCTATGAGTCTGAAGCACATTTATGAAAACTGTCTTAGGGATCTGTCTGTTTGCTGGTCCTTGTCTGACAGGTATTATTGGGTATTATTGGAAATGGAATGCAGGAAAGGAATACTAAAAGTGATTTTCTAAAAGTATGTTGAAGTGGACAAAACAATAAAAATAAATATTAATAGTAAAATTTTAGGGAACTTTTGACTGAAACCATCCACTTTGGCCTGGCCTGCTTGCCTGATCTGTCTCCAAGTAAGAAGTCTGGATGTGTCTCACAAGAAGAGATCTGGATAAAGAAAAGGGAATAGCACAGATGGTAAAAAAAAAAAAAAAAAAAAGTCAGCCTGCAATGCAGGAGACCTGGGTTTGTTCCATGGGTCCAGAAGATCCCTTGGGAAAGGGAATGGCAACGCATTCCAATACTCTTGACTGGGAAATCCCATGGACAGAGAAACCTGGCAGGCTACAATCCAGGTTGTTCAGTTGCTCAATGCTGTCTAATTCTTTGTGACCCCATAGATTGCAGCATGCCAGGCTTCCTTTACCATCTCCCGGAGCTTGCTCTAACTCATGTCCATTGAGCTGGTGTTGCCGTCCAACCATCTCATCCTCTGGTATCCCCTTCTCCTCCTGCTTTCAATCTTTCCCAGCATCAGGGTCTTTTCTAATGAATCAGCTCTTCACATGAAGTGGTCAAAGTACTGGAGCTTCAGCTTCAGCATCAGTCCTTCCAATGAATATTCAGGACTAATTCCCTTTAGGATTGACTGGTTTGATCTCCCAGTTGTCCAGGGGACTCTCAAGAGTCTTCTCCAATACCACAGTTCAAAAGCATAAATTCTTCAGCCTTCTTTATGGTCCAACTCTCACATCCATACATGGAGCTACAGCCCATGGGGTTACAGAGTCAGAAATGACTTAGCAACTAACACATTTTCATTAGGAACATGGGGGGAAAAAAAAAGTCCCATGGAAAGCTAACCTGGGCAATTCAGGAGGGGTCCAAAAGAGAGAGGAGTCAACCATCCTCTCAGAGCCCATCTTGTTGGACTCTATCTCGGCTGAGAGATGCAAGTGCCACCAGGAAGGACCCTGAGTAAGACTATGGGCCGAGCAAGATAACTGACCAGGACAATCCAGAAATTAGCCACATTATCATAAAACATGAGCCTGTGAGCCACATGGTAGACAGTTCTCCCAGGCCCCTTACCCTGCTATTCTCTCCTGGAATCCCCTTCCCAATAAAATCTTTCGCTGTACCAGCACGTGTATCTCTTCAAACAATTTATTTCCAAGTGTTAGACAAGAATCCACACTCAGGCCCTGGGAGGGATCCCCTTCCTGCAACAAAATAATAAAAAAAAATGGAAAATAATACTTTAGAGATAGATAATTAGATCCTATTTTTATACAGGACATCCATATGGAGACCATCTGAAAAGACGGCCGAAGACCCAAAAACGTTCCTTGCAAAGTGTGCCAATCTGATCTGGATCTAAGGATTTGTCAATACTCAAAAAGAAGTATCAGTTGAAGGCATAAGAATAAATTTCTTAGGGAAAATGTACATAAAATACAGAGTAGCATTTTAGAGAGAAAAATGGAAGGGATGACAATCAAATAATGATGCTAAATAAGGTTCTGGAAAGAGATCTAGAAGAAAAGTGTAAAAATCAGAAATAGGATCAATAAAATATGATTGGAAAGAATTGAAAGGTGTAGAGAATCTAAGAAAGAGGCTGCAATGAATAACATAAAACATCTTCTAGATTTTCCTGTAAGAAAAAAATTGAGAGGGCATCTAATGAAATGACAGATCATTAGAATAACCATGACTTCATTGTGAAGATGAAGGAAGAGCTCAGATTGAAGTATGTTGAGAGCTGAGGGGTAGATAATAAAATGACAACTTCTATTTCATGGGAAGCTATCGTGGGGTGCAGGGATAGAGGAATTTGTGGTTTTCCTGTAAAAAAAAAAAAAAAAAAAAAAAAGACCTTTCTAGATTGACTTAAACAGTGAAGCAAAAATAGATCCAGTGTACTGAAAAAGGTCAAAAAAGTGAAATAGATATGGATAGTAAGTACTAGGACAACGAGTGGAGGAGCTGTAAGAAGACAGAGTGTGCAGAAGTGTGCAGGTGCATGTTTGTTCTGAGTTTGCATGTTTATAGCATTTTTTTTTAAGGCAAAAATATTGAAACTGATGCAGTTCTGGCCCAATGACTTCAGTTTCCTTGAAGGAAGAGATGGTTGCCCAGGGAAGTGCTAATATCAGCAGAATGGAGATGTGCAAACATCACTGAGATACATCAAAGGGAAAAATAACTGAGGAATAGTGCCAATTGCCCTACACAGATTAGAAATCATTTATCTGAAGTCATCCAGCAGTACTGGAGTTCTTAACCCTTATTAACTATTGGCCATAGACCTGAAAAAGCTATCTGATTGTGCTTTAAAATTTTTCAGGGATATTTCCCTTCCCCCTTTTTGTTGACCAAACATATGATATATGCCTAATTTTGGCACATATCAGTTGTAAAAAATGAATCTAGTAAAGGTTATCTCCTTAGAGGGCTGCCCGGAACGGTAATTCTTGGCTTCCTTTTTCTTAGATTCATTTTGCCTTCAGAGCAAGTACAGGCACTGACACAAGCAGTGAAGGCCAGGAAACAGAAGTAAATCCAAGATAATAGGTCGAATTACATTTACTATGCTCCCAGTGGGCACTCGTCTATGAGAAAGTATACTTCAAATATGCTATCTAAAAACAGTGCAAAGTGTAGAGAATAGGACCTATCCTGAGGGTGAAAATTCCTGCTGTTTTCTTCAGGAAACACAGAAGCATCCAGAAGCATTTTTCTGAAAATAGTGTCTTCTAAGAACTCGGCCTTTACAGTGAATATCATTTTCTGAACAGAGTAGTACAAATAGCCAGGAGGCCCTCATAGCTGATTCCAAGAGTACAAAGGGAAAATATGAGATTACAGAATCAATGTCAATAAATACAAACACTAAAGACAGTGCTGTCCAACCGATGCCCCTAAACTCTCTCTCTCTCTCTCAGATAGACACATACACAAACACACACATACACTCAAGGTACAGTTAGAGAGAATACCTGATTTTTCAGATGGGATCATCTTCCCCTTACTGGATCAAGGAAGTAGCTATCCCTCTCCATCAATCAAGAGTCTTTGAGAACTTCCTTTCTATGTCCGTGGATATAGTTTTCCCAAAAGCTGTCTGGGTGGGTTTACTTAGAATTACTTGCAGACACTCCTCAAGAGTCAAAATCACCTGACTCTAAAATATGCACACCATTGACAGAATGGCAGCAATCACCACAGCCCTAAACCTATGTGTTTCCTTCTCCACCACAACATTCATGGCTGGCACTCCTTTTTATTTATGACACTGCTTTAAATGCAAGTTTCCTATATATCTTCTTCAGAACAGAACCCTCACATTGTGTTCAGCTGCTAAAAATGGGTATGTCTCTTTTGGTTATTTCTAGTCAGTGTCTGCTCTGATTATTTGGTGCTAATACTTCCCTGGTGGCTCAGACGGTAAAGGGTCTCCCTACAATGCAGGAGACAGGGGTTAGATCTCTGGGTTGGGGATCTCCTGGAGAAGGAAATGGCAACCCACTCCAGTACTCTTGCCTGCAAAATTCCGTGGACGGAGGAGCCTGGTAAGCTACAGTCCATGGGGTCGCAAAGAGTCAGACACGACTGAGAGACGTCAGTGTCAATACCATACTTATATGTTGGGTATTTATTTTAAATTACTCACTACCAGGATCTGTGCTTGTAGGTTCTGTATCTGATGATTCAACTAAAATTTGGATAAAAAAATATTTTTAAAAATTCCAGAAATTTCCAAAAAACAAAACCTGAATTTGCCAAATGCTGGCAAATAGTTACATAACAATTACATTGTACTTACAGCTATTTATATAGCATTGGACTTCATTAGGTATGATAACTAATCTAGAGATGATTTAAATAAAGTATATAGGAGGATGTGAGTAGGTTTACATAAGAGACTTGAGCATTCTCAGATCTTTCTGTATGCAGAGTATTCGGTAAACAATACCCCACCAATATCCATGGGCAACTATATTTAAAAGTTTTCTTCATTCAACTGACTAACGTTTCTAGAATGTATTTTAAAACTTCGATTTATGATCAGCAAATGTTCCTCTGAATGTTAATCTTTATTTTTATTGAAAGATTACTATCATCTGTGGTTGTTATTTTTCTTACTGTATTATTTTTCTTTCATGCTACATATTTAACTTAGGCTGTGAAAAAGATGGCCTTGGTATCACCCTTGCTTCCAAACACAATTTTCAAAATAACATTTTTTCTATCCTGTGGTAAAAGTGGCAGCTCCTCCAAGTGTCATTTTATGTCTATTGTGTTCCTGTGGCTTTCATATGCAGATTATTAACTTACCTTCTCTTAACCCCGTATCATCCTTTAACAGCTTAAACTCCTGTATCACCTTTCACTACCCTATTAAACTCTTCTCACTAACATATATCATTTAAACATTCATGTGAATAGCCCATCCATCACAGTCCGTCCTTTCTATTCTTTCACAACCCCTATCTAGTATAAACTTGAATTTTTCATCATCTAAAGTGAGTCATCTCTTCAAGAACAGACTCAAAACAAACTTTTCAATTGCAAACTCTTAACTTGCTTATCCAAGTACCTTCTCCCTTTGCTCTTTTTCTTCATCAAATTTTCTCTCCTCTAATACACTCACATCCTATTCATCATCAACTTTATTTTTTCTCTATTTTCTTCATATCTCATTTTATTGATATACTCTGAATATGCTGGCTTCTCTGAAAAAATATTACACTTTTATCATCTAAGTTTATATCAACTCTATTTAAAGACAACCATCTGTCTTGTCCATATGCAAGAAGTAAGGTGCTTCTAAAGAAAACAAAATCACATAAATTGTAATAGAACTGTAATTTAAACTGTTCATCATCAGTCTCAAATAGGCCCTAAAATTTCTGGATGTTACCATGGTGATAAATCCAGGAAATATAGAGTAAAACTTTGGATGTCATCTGGCACAAGAATTTTGATCAGAGCATGATCAGACTTGACATTCACATATTGGGAAGAGTCAAGAGGCTTCATGAACTGCTGCAGTGGGAGAAAATCCATAGGTCTAAAAACACTGAAGGTCCCTGAATTGCAGTAGGCAACTTTCTGAGATAGATATTCCTTTCATACTCCATCTTCATTTTTTTATTTTCATTAACCACACGTGGTGATAGGTAGAATCCAGTTCCCCCAAATGTCCACATCCTTATCTCTAGAATCTGAGAATATGTTACCTCATGTGGTGAAAGGGGCTGCAAATGAAATTTAGTTATGAACACTAAGGTGGGAAATTTATTCTGGATTATTGAAATGAGTTAATGATAAATCTAGGCAAATAGGCTATTAAGATAGGAGAATATTCTCTGGCTTAGTTCAGAGTCACAGAATCATGCCAGAGAGATGCAATGTCGATAATGATGTAGGCATGTGGGTGACCTCTAGAATCTAGAAAGGCAAGGACCCTGGATCCTCCAAAAAGGAACAAGGTACGACAAAATAATAATTTTAGCCCACTAAGACCCATATCCAACTTCTGCAGAACTGTGAGATAATAAATTTATGACTTTTTAAGTGGATGATGGTTTGCAACAACACCAATGGAAAACTGTTACATGTAAAAATAAATAATTCAACCTCAAATATTTATTTAAGTCTGATTATCAATATTATGTTGACTAAATCATTACCACACATTTGACTACAGAATTTTTATGAAGATGCAGTTACGCAGCCCTCATGTGACACTGATGAGATACAGTATCTATATCACTTCCACTTCAACTTTGCAATCAAAACTTTACCATGATCCATAAATGATAACACATTTTCACTTCTATAGTTTTGTGAAATGTCTTAATATCTAGTGAAAATATTAACTACTTTTACATTTTATGTTATAACTGATCTTGCTATTGTGACTTTTAATTCTTCCACATATATTTTAAGAAATGTTTATAAAGTTTCTAAGTCTAAGTGCTAAGTCACTTCAGTCATGTCCAACTCCTTGCAACCCCATGGACTATAGCCTGCCAGACACTGTGTCTGTGGGACTCTCCTGGCATGAATACTGGAGTGAGTTGCCATTTCCTTCTCCAAGGCATCTTCCTGACCCAGGGATCAAACCTGTATCTCTTATGTCTTCTGCATTGGCAGGGGGATTCTTTACCACTAGTGCCACCTGGGAAGCCCTCATGAAGTTTCTAAATATATATATATACAAATGGAATTTTTATCTAACAGGATTAAATTAGAAAATATTGCAGGTTTGGTTCTAGACCCCCACAATAAAGCAAATGTAGAAATAAAGAAAGCCATGTGAATTTTTTGGTTTCCCAGTGCATATAAAATTATGGAGCACCATGCTGTGGTATGTTATGTGTGCAATAGCATTGTATCTAAAAAAAAAACAATGTACATACCTTAATTTAAAAGAATAAAACTGACACCAAATTTCAGAGCATGAAAAATATTTTTTGTTTTATTTCAACCTTCCAAGTGTCACACTAATTTCTATCATGTGTATGGTATGCTTATTCAGTCATGTCCAAATCTTTGTGATCCAACGGACTGTAGCCCACCAGGTTCCTCTGTCCATGGGATTTTCCCGGTAAGAATACTGGATCAGGTTGTCATTTCTTACTCCAGAAGAACATTCCAGATCAGGAATTGAACCTGTGTCTCCTGCATTGGCAGGCAGATTCTTTATCAGCACAATTTCTATCATAGCTGACCATATTTTGAAACTAAAGAGGAATTTTTCAAAGTATTATTCCAACTTTGGTAGGTTTGGTAGAATACCAAGTCACCACAGCATCTAATGTTTAGAAATCATATTGGGATTTTCATGATAAAGTAAAATAATAATGAAGTTTAAGTTAATTTTGGAGGTGCTATCCTATTGAACTGCTATGAAATTTAAAAACATTGATTCTGTATCTGGTTATACAGATACTCTTTAAATAACATCTAATTACCTCTTCCTTCCTCATGCTAAAAAAGTTACTATATTCCTTTTTCTTTCCTTGCAGCATTGGCCAGGACCGTTAAATATTACAGTATTAACCACAACCTTTAGCATTGATCAAGCCCATGTTAAGTAATCATGATAGTGGTAATCCTTCTTTCATTCTTAAGCTTAAAAAGAATATGCTTTAAGAGTCTTGAGATAGAGTACTAACCTACATTAGCTGTTAGTACTAAATGTGTTCACACGTGTCCTTAAAAAGTCAGAGGGAGTCAGAAGGAGATGCAAGTACAGAAGAGAAGCACGTGATTAGATGTTAGAAGCAGAGACTGGAGTAACAAGACTATTGAAACCAAGGGTAATTATTAGTTATATCCATTACACCTGATTTGCAAATACACTTGGTGGCTCAGATGGTAAAGAATCTGCCTGTAATGTGGGAGACCTGGGTTTGATCCCTGGCTTGAGAAGATCCCCGGGAGAATGGAATGGAAATCATTCCAGTATTCTTGACAGGAGAATTCCATGGACAGAGGAGCCTTGTGGGCTATAGTCTGAGGGGTTGCAAAGAGTCAAGCATCACTAAAACAAAGCAAGTGGAGATGATGGAATTCCAGATGAGCATTTTCAAACCCTAAAAGATGATGCTGTTAAATTACTGCACTCAATATGCCAGCAAATTTGGAAAACTCAGCAGTGGCCACAGGACTGGAATAATTAGTTTTCATTCCAATCCCAAAGAAAGGCAATGCAAAATAATGTTCAAATTACCACACAATTGTACGCATTAACACGCTAGCAAAGTAGTGTTCAAAATCCGCCAAGCAAGGCTTCAACAGTATATGAACCGAGAACTTCCAGATGTCCAAGCTGGATTTAGAAAAGGCAGGGGAACCAGAGATCCACTTGCAAATATCTGTCAGATCACAGAAAAAGCCAGAGAATTCCAGGAAAACATCTACTTCTGCTTTCTTGGCTACACTAAAGCCTTTGGCTGTGTGGATCAACAAATTGTGGAAAATTCTTAAAGAGTTGGGAATACCAGCCACCTGACCTTCCTCCAGAGAAATCTGATTGCAGGTCAAGAAATAACAGTTAGAACTGGACATGGAACAACAGACTGGTTCCAAAAGGGGAAAGGGGGATGTAAAGGCTGTATATTGTCATCCTGCTTATTTAACTTATATGCAAAGTTCAGTTCAGTTCCATCACTCAGTCTTGTCCGACTCTTTGCATCCCCATGGACTGCAGCACACCAGGCCTCCCTGTCCATCACCAACTCCTGGAGTTTACTTAAACTCATGTCCATTGAGTCGGTGATGCAATCCAGCCATCTCATCCTCCGTCATCCCCTTCGCCTCTCGCCTTCAATCTTTCACAACATCAGAGTCTTTTCCAGTGAGTCAGTTCTTTGCATCAAGTGGCCAAAGCATTGGAGTTTCAGCTTCTGCATCAGTCCTTCCAATGAATATTCAGGGATGATTTCCTTTAGGATTGACTGGTTGAATCTCCTTGAAGCCCAAGGGACTCCCAAGAGTCTTATCCAACACCACAGTTCCAAAGCATTAATTCTTTGGCACTTAGCTTTCTTTATAGTCCAACTCTCACATCCATATGTGACTACTGGAAAATCCATAGCTTTGACTAGATGGACTTTTGTTGGCTAAGTAATGTGTGTGCTTTTTAATATGCTGTCTAGGTTGGTCATAACTTTTCTTCCAAAGAGCAAGCACCTTTTAATTTCATGGCTTCAGTCACCATCTGCAGTGATTTTGGAGCCCCCTAAAATAAAGTCTGTCATTGTTTCCATTGTTTCCCCATCCATTTGCCATGAAGTGATGGGATCAGATGCCGTGATCTTAGTTTTCTGAATGTTGAGTTTTAAGCCAACTTTTTCACTCTCCTCTTTCACTTTCATCAAGAAGCTCTTTAGTTCCTCTTCACTTTCTGCCATAATGGTATCATCTGCATATCTGAGGTTATTGATATTTCTCCCATCTATCTTTGATTCCAGCTTGAGCTTCATCCAGCCCAGCAATTCTCATGATTTACTCTGCATGTAAGTTAGTTAAATAAGCAGGGTGACAATATACAGCCTTGACATACTCCTTTCCCCTAGCTTTGTTCGTAGTGATGATTCCTAAGGCCCACTTGACTTCACATTCCAGGATGTCTGGCTCTAAGTGAGTGATCACACCACCGTGATTATCTGGGTCATTAAGTTCTTTTTTGTATAGTTCTTCTGTGTATTCTTGCCACCTCTTCTTAATATCTCTTGCTTCTGTTAGGTCCTTACCATTTCTGTCCTTTAGTGAGCCCATCTTTGCATGAAATGTTCCCTTTGTATCTCTATATTTCTTGAAGAGATCTCTAGTCTTTCCCATTCTATTGTTTTCCTCTATTTCTTGGCATTGATCACTGAGGAAGACTTTCTAATCTCTTCTTACTATTCTTTGGAACTCTGCATTCAAATGGATATATTTTTCCTTTTTTCTTTTGCTTTTCACTTCTCTTCTTTTCATAGTTATTTGTAAGGCCTCCTCAGACAACCATTTTGCCTTTTTGCACTTCTTTTTCTTTGGGATGTTCTTGATCCATACCTCCTGTACAATGTCTTGAACTTCTGTCCATAATTCTTCTGGCACTCTGTCTATAAGATCTAATCCTTTGAATCTATTTCTCACTTCCACTGTATAATTGTAACAGATTTTATTTAGGTCATACCTGAATGGACAAGGAAGCCTGGTGTGCTGCAGTATGTCGGGTCGCAAGGGTTGGACATGACTGAGCAACTGAACTGAACTGAATGGTCTAGTGGTTTTCCCTACTTTATTCAACTTAATTCTGAATTTGGCAAGAAGGGATTCATGATCTGAGCCACAGTCAGCTCCCAGTCTTGTTTTTGATGACTGTATAGAGCTTCTCCTTCTTTGGCTGCAAAGAATATAATCAATCTGATTTTGATATTTACCATCTCATGATGTTCATGTGTAGAGTCTTCTCTTGTGCTTTTAGAAAAGGGTGTTTGCTATGACCAGTGCATTCTTTTGGCAAAACTCTATTAGCATTTGTCCTGCTTCATTGTGTACTGCAAGGCAAAATTTGCCTGTTACTCCAGGTATTTCTTGACTTCCTACTTTTGCATTCCAGTTCACTCTAACAAAAAGGACATCTTTTGTTGGGTGTTAGTTATAGAAGGTCTTGTAGGTCTTCATAGAACCATTCAACATGAGTTTCTTTAGCATTACTGGTTGGATTACTGTGATATTGAATGGTTTGCCTTAGAAACAAACACAGATCATTCTGTCATTTATGAGATTGCATCCAAGTACTGCATTTCAGACTCTTTTGTTGACCATGATGGCTACTCCATTTCTTCTAAGAGATTCTTGCCCACAGTAATAGATATAATGGTCATCTGAGTTAAATTCACCCATTCCTGTCCATTTTAGTTCACTGATTCCTAAAATGTCAGTGTTCATTCTTGTCATCTCCTGTTTGACCACTTCCAATTTGCCTTGATTCGTGGACCTAACATTTCAGGTTCCTATACAATATTGCTCTTTACAGTATCAGACTTTACTTACATCACCAGTCCCATCCACAGCTGGGTGTTGTTTTTTCTTTGGTTCCATCTCTTCATTTTTTCTGGAATTTTTTTCTCACTGATCTCCAGTATCATAATGGGCACCTACCGACCTGGGGAGTTCATCTTTCATTGCCTTATCTATTTGCCTTTTCATACTGTTCATGGGGTTCTCAAGGCAAGAATACTGAAGTGGTTTGCCATTTCCTTCTCCAGTTATATGCAAAGTACATCATTTGAAATGCAGGGCTGGATGAAGCACAAGCTGGAATCAGGATTTCTGGGGGAATACATAACCTCTGATAGTCAGATGACACCACCCTTATGGCAATAAGCAAAGTGGAACTTAGAGCCTCTTGATGAAGGTGAGCAAGAAGCATAAAAAAGCTGGTTTGAAACTCAACATTAAAAATAAAGGACAGGAAAGCCTTGCATGTTGTAGCCTATGGGGTTGGAAAGAGTGGCACATGACTGAGTGACCGAACAACATCCATTACACCTGTAACCTGCCTTCACTGTTCAAGCTTACCTGTTTTTACAAAAGCGTTCATGTGTTCCAAGTTTCACTTAGCCTAAACAATAAGAAGCCTGTCTGAGCTGTTTTCCAGGAACTTGGAATCAGCTTTGTCAGGTCTGAGCTCAAGCTAGTTAAGACAAGTTAAGGCCACTGCCCTCCAACTAAGCATATGCCAGTGGCTGCTTTTAAAACATCAGAGGGCCAAAATCTTCATCCTCTGAGCATTCTAAAGCTGCTAATTTCTGAATATTGCATCCCATGAAAAACCCTGTAGCTGTTTCTTCTCTGCAGAACAATAATGGTATAACCTTTTTACTTTCTTTGTCTAATAACCATTCCATATGTTCCTCATCTTGGTTTTACCCCAAACATCTGCTGAGCCCCTTTCCTTCATGGAGGTAGATCTGAAACTTGTTCTGCTGTCTCCTCTCTTGGTTGCCTTGTGAATAAAATACTTCTCTGCCGCAAACCTTAATGTGTCAGCATTCAGCTTGCTGTGTATTAGGCAAACAAACTTGGATCAGTAACACTATAAAGAAAGAGAAAGTGCCCACAAGTCAGAGAAAACAGACAGGTAAAAGGAAATGGATCACTGCTCAGAGCCTCCAAAAGGAATCAACTTTAGTCCAGGGAAACTAATTTTGAACTTCTGGTCTACTGAAATGTAATGAATTTGTGTTTTTTAAACCTAATGCATGTATTATAATCATCTTCTGGTTCCTCACAAATTTCAGACAATTAAATTGAACACATTTGCATTTCAATATATTAAACATTATAAAATAAAAATATTAAAAATAGGTAAAATACTATGAATCATTATAAAATAATATTTTTTTTTAATTTGCAGTAGGCTACTATATAATCTATATTAATGAAAAAAGGAATGAAAAACATTAAAGTAACATGAATTTTGAGATGAAAGAACAGGAAGAGTGAAGATAGATCTTTAATCTTCAGCCTTTATCTCTACTTTCTTTAATAAATATGCTTAAATCACTCTTCAGGAAAATTAACAAACAAACAAAAAACCCTGCAATTAATAACTCTCTCCAAGGGATGCTGTGGCATAGCATTTGGAAACGGATACATGGACTTCTATTAGGTCATATGAACACATGAAATTTGAATGTTAATGATTATGACCACATTTATGTGTATGTGTATATGTGTGTGTATGTGTATTTTGACATATGTGTATGTTTAACATACACATATGTGTATGTGTGTGTGTTTATTTTAACTTGAAGCCTAATTGTTCTCTTCAGCTTCTTAAAGATAAATAAATAAAGTCTTTCCAATACCTATCAGAAACTTCTTACCTTTTTTATATTTAAAAATTATTCCAGCTTATGATATTTTAAGCTATGATTTAAAATCAAGTTAAATGTTTAGAATAATGACTCTAAATCTGTAAAAGTTTAAAGTAATAACTTTCAGGAACAGAACACACATGGTATACATCTAAAATCAAATGTTCATATTTGTAAAAGCAATTTTTTAAGTTAGACAAACTTCAGCTGCAGATACATGCACATAAATGTTCTAAAGCCTGAAGAAATTGATTATTTTAGCTATCTACTGAGTGAAAAGTGAATCAATCACAGTCCAGCTGATGAAAGAGTGAAAGTGAAAAGTGAAAGAAAGTGAAGATGAAGTCGCTCGGTTGTGCCCAACTCTTTGCGACCACATGGACTGTAGCCTACCAGGTTCCTCCATCCATAGGATTTTCCAGGCAAGAGTACTGGAGTGGTTTGCCATTTCCTTCTCTAGGGGATCTTCCCAACCCAGGGATCAATCCCAGGTCTCTCGCATTGCAGGGGGATGCCTTACTGTCTGAGCCACTGAACTAATCTTTAAAATGTTCAGAACACATTTCCAAGAAATGATTTCAAGCTCCAAAAGGATGAGGTAAAGAGTAGCCTTTCTGTGGTTTCGACTGAATGATCTAGGTGCTCAATGACCTAGGTGCTCAATGAGGTCTCTCTGATTTGGTGGGGACCTCAAAGACCCCCAGCATCATGCAAATTGTTATTCAACTCTTGTCTCTTCAGGAAGAAATCTCTCCTCAGCCAAGTGTGAGAAGTATTTAATCTACTTTTTAAATTGGTCTTTACAGATCTGACTTTAACCTATAGTCTTTATGTTTCTTGTCATGTTTTTACTTTTCATGCAGGGACATTTAAAAGTCATCTGATTTAAGAGTTTCATTTTACAGATGATGTCATTTGGTGCTCATATAGTTTCAGTGACTTCTACAAGGACACTAATAAAAGACCTTATCCTCAGTTCAGTTTAGTTCAGTCACTCAGTTGTGTCCGACTCTTTGCAACCCCATGGACTGCAGCATGCCAGGCTTCCCTGTCCATTACCAGCTCTCAAATCTTGCTCATACTCATGTCCATCCAGTTGATGATGCCATCCAACCATCTCACCCTCTGGCATCCCCTTCTCCTGCCTTCAATCTTTCCTGTATCTGGGTCTTTTCCAATGAGTCAGTTCTGTACATCAGGTGGCCTAAGTATGGGAGTTTCAGCTTCAGCATCAGTCCTTCCAATGAATATTCAGCATGATTTCCTTTAGGATTGACTGTTTTGATCTCCTTTTAGTCCAAGGGACTCTCAAAAGTCTTCTACTAAACCACTGTTCAAAAGCATCAATTCATTGGTGCTCAGCTTTCTTTATGGTCCAACTCTCACATGCATACATGACTACTGGAAAAACCATGGTTTTGAGTAGACAGCCCTTGTTGGCAAAGTAATGTCTCTGCTGTCTATGTTGGCCATAGCTTTTATTCCAAGGAGCAAGCACCTTTTAATTTCATGACTTCAGTCACCATCTGCAGTGATTTTGGAGCCCAAGAAAATAAAGTCTGTCACTGTTTCCATTGTTTCCCCATCTATTTACCATGAAGAGATGGGACCGGATGCCATGATCTTAGTTTCCTGAATGTTGAGCTTTAAGCCAGCTTTTTCTCTCTCCTCTTTCACTTTCATCAAGAGGCTCTTTAGTTCTTCACTTTCTGCCATAAGGGTGGTGTTATCTGTGTATCTAAGGTTGCTGATATTTCTCCTGGCATTCTTAATTCCAGCATGTGCTTCATTCAGTCCAGCACTTTGCATGATGTGTGCTTCATGTAAGTTAAATAAGCAGGGTGACAATAGACAGCCTTGATGTCCTCCTTTCCCGATTTAGGACCAGTCAATCATTCCATGTCTGATTCTAACTGTTGCTTCTTGACCTGCATACAGATTTCTCATGAGGCAGGTAAGGAGGTCTGGTATTCCCATCTCTGGAAGAATTTTCCACAGTTTGTTGTGATCCACACAGTCAGTCTTTGACATAGTAAATAAAGCAGAAGTAGATGTTTTTCTGGAACTCTTGATTTTTCTATGGTCCAGTGGATGTTGGCAATTTGATCCCTGGTTCCTCTGCCTTTTTGAAATCCAGCTTAAACATCTGGAAGTTCTCAGTTCACATACTGTTGAAGACTGGCTTGGAGAATTTTAAGTGTTACTTTACTAGTGTGTGCAATGAGTGCAATTGTGTGGCAGTTTGAACATTCTTTGGCATTGCCTTTCTTTGGGCTTGGAATGAAAACTGACCTTTTCCAGTCCTGTGGCCACTGCTGAGCTTTCCAAATTTGTTGGCATGTTGAGTATAGCACTTTCACAGCATCATCTTTTAGGATTTGAAATAGCTCAACAGGAATTCCATCACCTCTGCATAGAGATGCTTCCTAAGGCCCACTTGACTTCACATTCCAGGATGTCTGGCTCTAGCTGACTGATCACACCATTGTGGTTATCTGGGTCATTAAGATCGTCTTTTTTTTTTTTTTTTAATAGTTCTTCTTGTATTCTTGCCTCCTTTTCTTAATATCTTTTGCTTCTGTTAGGTCCGTACTATTTCTGTCCTTTATTGTGGCCATCTTTGCATACGATGTTCCCTTGGTGTCTCTAATATTTTGAAGTGATCTCTGGTCTTTCTCATTCTGCTGTTTCCCTCTATTTCTTTGCATTGATCAGTAGGGAATGTTTTCTCATCTCTCCTTGGTATTCTTTGGAACTCTGCATTCAGATGGGTATATCTTTCCTTTTGTCTTTGTATGTAGCCTGTGTCTACATAATTGTGCTACAATTGTGTCTACATAAATACATATTCATATATTCCATTATTTTGTCTAAAGACCTTTTATATTTTTTTGTCTAAAGAAGGTTAATAGTTAAAGCAATGAAACCATAGGAATTATATAATATATTACAAATTCTTACAAATGTTACTCTTCCCAAAAGTTCCCAAAATAGGAATTTATATTACCATACCAAAAATACTTGCTTCTAGAGTTTCAAGAACTAAGTCTCCTTCATTCCCCTTATTACTCATAAAAAGTAGAGAGATAGCACATCAGGTTAATGGAAATTTCTTCTTTTTATTAATAGATGTAGAGGAAGTGAAATTTTACCCCCCCTCTTTGGGTGTTTGGCTGGACCAGTAATTAAGATGACATCAGACAGGTTAACAAGAGAAAAGTATACGAATTTAAGTTTCATATGACAGCAGAATCCTCATAATGAAAACTCAAAGAAATAGCAAAATTAAGTGCTTTTAAGTTAAGGTTGAACAAAGAGAGAATTGTGGAGATGTAACTAAACTATGTGGGGAAACTGAAGGAAGAGAATAATTATTTTAGCAATATCTCTGTACAGAATTTTCTCTTGAGTGTGACTCCCTGTTGAAGAAAATTTCTCTTTTCTTGGTACAGGGAGGGTACCTTTCACGTGGAGTTTTCATCTACCCTTTTCACAAAGAAAAGAGGAGATTAGAATGTTCTTCTAGCATCTGCTATTTCTCAAGTACCTTCAGCTCAAAATAATATTCTGTCAAAGTGTCACGTTTTTGGATGGTGTGTTCTGCCACCCTCCATAAGCTAATTTGAGAAGGTGGTTCCCAATCTGAGTATCTGAATATACATTAGCATCTTGAAGTCCAGAAAAGCCCGTCATGGAAAAATACTGGTATAAAAGACTAGATACATTTATACAGGCTTGCATTCTCACCGAGTGTAGAGTAGAGGAAAAACAAAAGAGAAAAAGAACTCTTGTGAGTTTGCCATTTATTTTTTCTGAATTTATATTTTATCACCCAACTCCCCTATATTATGCCTTCAAGTTCAATCATATCCAACTCTTTGTGACCCCCTGGACTGTAGCCTGCCAGAATCCTCTGTCCACGGGATTTTCCAGGCAAGAATACTGGAGAAGGTTGCCATTCCCTTCTCCAGGACATCTTCCCAACCCAGGGATTGAACCCACATCTCTTGCATCTTCTGCACTAGCAGCTGGATTATTTAACACTGAGCCACCTGGGAAGCCCATCTTATGCAATTAGTGACAACCAATATTCTGACTTCACTCTGACTCCTTTCTCAGTTTTCTCAAAGCTTCATCTTTCCACTCTACTGGGGTTTGAGGCCAGAAACTTGTATGATCCTGGGTAAGTTAGTTTATTTCTCCATATCTTGATTTTTATCTGTAAATTGAGAAAACTGTGCATCCCACCTCATAAGTTGTAGCAAAAAATAAATGAAGTAACATATGTAGAAATTTGAAAATTTGAATGATACAAGGTAAGTACTCAATGTTAGCACTATTACTATTATAATTTCCTCCTCTATTTTTACCTTCCAATTAAAAGGACTGAACTCTTTCTATTTGTTAAATTTCATTTAAATAAAAGCAATAAATATATCATATTTTTATATTAGTAAAAATGTCTTTTAGATGAAAATGGGCTTCAGTAAATGCTTAAGTGCTTAAACAATTTCAGACTAAGAAAATGATTACCAATGAAACTTCACTGCAAATCGCCACCAATATCCATCTGAAACTGATATCTATATTTTAAAGAACAGGTACCACTAGAAATAATAAAGCTAATTCATCTTCTTAGTTGAGATATTGGAGAAACAAAATATATAAACAATTGTTAGGAGATAGTCCACTTCCCAGACTTGAATAAGTATCACAGATTTTATTTATTTTAAAGATTTCTTTTTGATATGGTCCATTTTTAAAGTCTTCATTTAATTTGTTACAATATTTCTTCTGTATTATGTTTTAGCTTATGGTCACTAGGATTATGGGATCTTTAGTTCTTTAGTAACTAAAGAATATATTAATGAGGGTGAAGGAGGAGAGTTAAAAAGCCAGCTTAAAGCTAAAATTAAAAAAAAAAAAAAAAAAAAAACTGAGATCACGGCATCCAGCCCCATCATCTCATGGCAAATAGAAGGGGAAAAGGTGGAATCAGAGATGGATTTCCTTCTCTTGGGCTCTAAAATCACTGCAGATGGTGGCTGCAGCCATGAAATTAAGTGATTGCTTCCTGGCAGGAAATCAATGACAAAAAAAAAGAAAGTGTGTTGAAAAGCAAAACATCACTTGCCAACAAAGGTCTGGATAGTCAAGGCTATGGTCTTTCCAGGAGTCACATACGACTGTGAGAGCTGATCCATAAAGAAGGCAGAGTGCCGAAGAATTAATGCCTTCAAACCGTGGTGCTGGAGAAGACTCTTGAGAGCCCCTTGGACAGCAAGGAGGTCAAACCAGTCAATCTTAGAAAAAATAAACACTGATACTCATTGGAAGGACTGATGCTAAAGCTGAAGCTGAAGCTCTAATATTTTGGTCACCTGATGTGAACAGCTGACTCATTGGAAAAGAACCTGATGCTGGGAAAAATTGAAGGCAGAAGGAGAAGAGGGTGTCAGAGGAGGAGATGGCTGGATGGCATCACCGATGCAATGGACATGAACTTGGGCAACTCCAGGAGATGGTGAGGGTCAGGGAGAACTGGCGTGCTGCCGTCCAGCAGGTTGCAAAGAGTCACACATGACTAGACAACAGAACAACAACAACAACATGTGGGATCTTAGCTCCTTGACCAGTATCAAACCCACACCCTCTGCATTAGAAGATGAAATCTTAACCACTGGACTGCCAGGGAAATCTCAGTTATCACAAATTTTAGAGTTGACATCTGAAAGCAACTTTTCTGGAAGTACAGAAAGCATTAATGAGCTTTCACTTACTGTCTTAGTAATCCAGAGAAAGGTTTTCAACCTTTCAACATTTGCACGTTACAAAGATTCTGGCAAGGTTATAAGCAAAGCAGAGAGGTTACATTTTCTGTGCCAGGCTGTTTATTTAGTGGACTATATGGTCCATATGGTCATAATTATCTTGGAACTATTTTTTCCCAATTACCTGGCTTCATGAAAATTATATCTTAAACTTAAAGTAAAAGAAATCTTTTCAAAAAGTGTAATACAAATTTGTAAATAATCATGCCTTCCTTCCTCTACTGCCCTATATATTTGCCCTCTCTTTGGGGTCATTTTCCTATCAACTACACCCTCTAGGATTCATTTGGTATCTTGTTTCTCTCCAAACTAAGCTATTCTGTATGAACTTAGTATCTTTTCTGTGCTCAAGAATTAGAAGTCTTCCTGCATGTAATAAATGTGTCAGTTCTATATGAAATTGTAGTAACTACAATACATGTGTATCATTTTCTCAAGCATGCTGCTAATCTTACTTTATATATTTTCTTATGTAGTAATCACAAGTGCAAAGATATCTTAATCACATGAAACTGTCATTCCCAACATAAAAAGTTTTTTTAATACTGGCAGTTCATGTGTTTCACTTAAAATTATTATGGCCGTTTCAAAAATATGGAAGTAGATGCTTATAGCTAAATTACTCACAGTCACTTAAGTAAATTGTTCATTCTAAGTACAGATAAAAGCTCATGGTCTCTAGATCATAATGAGCAATAACAAACTATTTCCAGTTTAATCACATAAAATATTTTGTTACTTGGAATATTTAAAAATTTAGTAAACTTAGTGCTGCTAGTAGTAAAGAATCCACCTGCCAATGCAGGAGACATAAGAGACATGGGCTTGATCCCTGGGTCAGGAAGATCCCCTGGAGTTGGAAATTGCAACCCACTCCAATATTCTTGTCTGGAAAAACTCCCTGGACAGAGGAGCTTCACGGGCTGTAATCCATGGGGTCACAGAGTTGGACACGACTAAACACAGACACACAACAATGACGATTACACTCTTATAGGAACATCCACTAGGTCTGCATAGTACAGAATAATAGCTTCCTTGAGAAGTCCAAACCTTAATCTCCAGGACCTGTGAATATGTCATTTTACATGGAAAATGAGACTTTGGAGGTGTGATTAAATTAAGGGTCTTCCATGGGGAAGTATGACTTCCCTGGTGGCTCATTGGTAATCAGCCTGCCAATGCAGGACCTAGGTTGGATCCCTGGATCAGTAAGATCCCCAGAAAAGGAAATGGCAACCGACCCCAGTACTGTGGACTAGGAAATCCCGTGGACAGAGGAGTTTGGTGGACTACAGTCTATGGGGTCACGAAAGAGCTGGACAATTTAGCAACTAAACAATAACAACAACCACAACAATGGGGAAATTACCCTGGATTATCTGAGCGGGCTCAATGAAATCATAGAGGTGTTTGTTAGAGGGAAACAAAGGAACAAAAGACAGAGCAAAAGTTATTTACTAATAGAAGCGGAGAGAAAGAGAGTGGTTGGAAGATGATACACTACTGACTTTGAAGAATGAGGATGAGGCTATAAGCCAAGGAAGGCAGATGGCCTCTAGAAGCTAGAAATGATACAGAAACTGATTTTCTGTTGCAGTATAGAAGGAACAGTTCTGACCTCCAGAACTGTAAGAGAATATATGTGTTGTTTCAAAGCTGGTAATTTGTTACAGCTACTATAAGAAATTTATACAGTCTGCTTATTCTAAATTTATGTATTGATTTATAGGTACATTGAGATATTAAATTTTATCACTTGAATTCAATAGCCTACTGCATGATACTATGACACAGATTCCTATAAAAACATGTATAAAATACATTTGAAGGTTAGTGTTCAAGTTAATAACATAAATTACTTCTAGTTCAATTTATCCTCCTTGAGAGATTTACAATTAAAGGAAACAAAACTTTCAAACGGAAGTCACCATTTCTATGCTTCAGTGTAGATCTGCTTGAATAGATATAAGCAAGAGACTATTCAAGCAGTAAATGTATTGGTATAGTTCTTGTCTTTGTACTTTGAAGGCTTATACTGGAAGGTGCGAAATATGTGGGTCTGATAAGGTGGCTTGAATAAATAGTGGAAATAAATTATGGTGAGAAAGAATTAATCTCCCATATATTGACATAACCTTAGATGCAAGGGATATTTCTCTTTTATTTATATGCAAACTAGATACTCCACTTGAGTTTTAAGAATTTCTTAGATATTTAATTGGCATTTCTTATGTTATCTGGCAATATCTAAATAAGAAAAGAGGAACATACTGTGTTTATTCATTCATTTTAATACTGATCAATTTTGCATCTGGTACAGAAATTTGCTTAGGATTTGCTTTACTGCTTAACAAGCTTTCTCAAAAATTCTGCTTCAACACACCAGTGTCCTGACATTTTACCAATATATTTAACTTAGTCTTCCATTAAAAATCCTTCATATTATCAAAAATATGCTGTCTCTACTGTCTCTCTCTCTCACTTTCATGCCTTTAACATATGGTGAAATAGTGACAAGTTGTACATTTTCTCATAGATTTCCATTTTTCTTTTTAGACATTTTCTGAATAAAATAATTTCTTTTGCATGCCATGCTCAAGCTGAACTTAGAAAATCACTAAATCTCTAACAGGAAATAACAGTAGAAACAGTCTACTAATAAATATTTGTGAGAGCAAATAAATGGATTACAAATATCATGAAGTTAATATAAAACAGAATTCAAAACCTTGTTAGTCATAAGGTATATGTTTCTGGGAGCAAATTTATATATACTTGGTTAGGGTCTGGATTCAGCCTAAACTAATTGGCTTACAAAAGAAAACTAGGAGAATATCCCCATGGGAATCACGGAATTAATATTGTTGCTTTTGACTTAGCTTTGATCTATAAATATACATACATATTTGCAACAAGATTCTCTCACTCACATCCTCTCCAGCATGTTCAGAAATGTGAATACTCAAATAATTCCCATGAATCATATCCGTGAAGTGTCACTTTTTCTTTACAAGCTGAAGATGCTGCTAATGAAAAAAGTGTACTTATGCCAGGTGCATCTTCATATTCATGACACATACTTTTCCTCTGGCTCACTTCATGTATAAAAATACAAAGATGTGTCCATGGACTTGAAAACTATGCATATTAATGCATTATATCACTTTTTCTGTGAGCTTTACCAGAGTTTATATTTTCCTGGTATGATATTCTCACCAGTTATACTCCAGAATTCTGTTTTTAATACTTAAGAAGTTTCCCAAGTTTTCTATTTGTGATATAAAGCCTCTAGAACAATCTGAGAAATGTAATTAACTTATCCCTTAAAAACATTTACTCTTAATAGTTGCATTCCACATATTAATACAATTTAGGTCATATTTACCTAATTAAGTTACTCTGTACTTTCTCTTTTAATTATTCTATGATCTATCATTGCATCTCACTGGCTAAAATCTCTCTTTCACTTGTTAATCTTAAGCAAAGAACAGGTATATATTTTTACTTATTGTAAACTTCTTTAAATCATAATAAATTAAGCTAAACTGAACTAAATATTGTTTTAAGAATTCAGTTGTCAGAATAAGACAATGATATGAATGTGACTGCCTAGTTTAGATTACATTTTCCTTATTGTTATTTTAATAACTATTTAATCTTAGTAAATTTGAATTAATAAAAAAAATTACCCTGCCCTCCTCCAGGGGATCTTCCCAACCCAGAGATCAAACCCAGGTCTCCCACATTGCAGGTGGATCCTTTACTGACTGAGCCACCAAGGAAGCCCATTAAAATTTATTAAATTTTATTAAAGGCAGTGGAAGTTTATTTGATGAGATAAATAAATGTTGCCATAAAAATTTTACCAGTACTCTCGATATTAGGGTTACTTGATTCAATTATTTATGTAAGCCTATACAATTTTTTCTACATCATGCCTATCTTTGTTTCAATGTAAATTAAAAACAACAAAATTAATCAAATATTTGAAATATAATTAAAGACTGACATTATTTAAACACATAAGACTGTATTTATATTTGCCTCAAGATGATGTTTTTAATTTTTTCCCTCAAAGGTAATCTGGACATGCCTAAGAATGTTAAGGTCAAATTTAAATGTAGACCTTGACCTTCATGCCGTTTTAGCAGATCAGGCAAACACAAAAGTCATGCTTCCTATTTAACTTCCAATATTTATTACAGAAAACAAATTATTTTGTAGATAGAAAACATGGAACATGCTATACACTTCCTTGTTATAAAAAGGTAGAAACTGTAGAGTTCTCAGTTTATCAATTTAGATAAGTATTGTTGATCAGTAAATCTAACAGTGAATAAGTATAGTGTATCTTTCAAGTAATTTTTGATAAGTGGAAAAGACAGTACTGCCTAATAGACAATTATATGACCTATAACTAGAATGGTGATCAATAAAATAATCTTAATAAGAAGGGGGATTTATTTTGGTGTTATCCAGGACTTCTCCCTTTGTGCCATTTGATATTGTTAAAATAAACCCATATCTTAAAAATATGCCTACATACTAATACAAGTAGTTTAGGAAGTTAATATAAATATATTATATGACAAGACTGGAATTCAAAATATTTGTTGCCAGACACCAATAATAACACAAATTTAATTATGTAGTATTTACAATATGTCAGTAGATATACCTTAAAAATATAAAATTAATCATAGCTATCACTACCATAAGGAGAAGGAGGAGCAGAGATGATCACAGAAGGAGAAAAAGGAGTTGGAAAAATAAAGTCTGGTGTCCTACGAGGGAGCTGGGCTATCACGGCTGACTTTGGCCAGAAGAAGTACTTGAGTGTCAATGTCTCTATGACTAAGCGTCTGATAAGCATGGTTAAAACTGATTTTATAATCTCTGTTTGAGTGGATGCCTTTATGGTTCCTCACAGAGTATTTATCAAAGTTGAATCACAAACTAAATTTTTAGTTAGCATAAGTGGAAACTAAAATATCTTATCTGGAATGCACATTCAAACTTGCCCAGTGTAATCATGAATAGAGTAGATAAAGCTATAAACCCTTAGAACTGATTTACAGCATCACTGCCTGTCAACTTGGAGGATCTCATACTATACTAAACACATTTGGATTATATGGAGAGAAAAGGGATAAAACCTTGTAAGTTCTGAAGCAAGTGGGATTTTTTAACCCACAATAAGTATACTTATATTTAGAGTTGAGTTTTTTGATTATCATTAATTCTTTCATGTCAGTTACATAAAGATTGAATTTTCTACTGACCACAAGAGTCCTAGAATATAACAATTGTAGAGACTGTAGTTATGTTTCCAATATTCATAATTATAGAACCCTGATATTTGGGTGGGGCAAGACCATCTGGAATTCTTTACATTTGTTAGTTCTTCTTAAAACTGGAATTTTTTTTGTTTTAACTAAATTCTGATTAATGGGATGGAATGTGATTAGAGGGGTCGGGTAAAATGCAAAAATTTTGGATAGTTTGCAGAGGTTGGGGGTGGGGAAGTGATATGTTGGGATTTGGGATTAGCAGATACAAACTATTATATATAGAATGGATAAACAGCAAGGTCCTACTGTGTAGCACAGACATCTGTGTTTAATATTCTCTGACAAATCTTAATGTAAATCAATATGAAAAAGAACATATATATATAAATATATATATGAATGGCTTTGTTGTACAGCAGAAATTAACATGACATTGTAGATCAACCATACTTTAGTAAAATAAATTAAAAAATAAATTTGAATAAATGTTGTATATATATATAATCATGGTATTTTAATATGAGTGTGTTCCAGTAATGTTTGGGATATATTTATATTAACATATTTATTGTTTATCAAAGTTAGCTGAACATTCTGAAATTTTATTTACTTAATTTGTTAACTGGAAATTTGAGTAGAGATGATATATACTATTCTATGATGTTTCCATCGAGGAAATTGAACATGAGTCTACACTTATTTTTTTACCCAGTTGCCAGGAATATGCCTTGCATCCCTGATACCTCAGTTGGTAAAGAATAGACCTGCTATGCCAGAGACCCCGGTACAATTCCTGGGTCGGGAAGATCTGCTGGAGAAGGGACAGACTACCCACTCCAGTATTCTTGAGCTTCCCTAGTGGCTTGCTGGTAAAGAATCCACCTGCAGTGCAGGAGACTCTGGGTTCAATCCCTGGGTTGGGAAGATCCCCTGCAGAAGGGAACGGCTGCCCACTCCAGTATTCTGGCCTGGAGAATCCCATTGACTGTATAGTCCATGGGGTCACAAAGAGTTGCACACAACTGACTGACTTTCACTTTCACTTGCCAGGAATGTGGTCAACATAATCCCATTTTGCAAAATGCTAATTAGTCATCACACTAAAAACAACGCAGCAACAAGAGAGAAGGAAACTACATTACATTGCATTACAGAAGGGTACTACATTACATTTTGGTACAGATACCTCTTACAAACCTTAACAAGGTACTACAGATTATCCAAGATACTACACTGTAAAAAATAAACTTCAATTCTGCTTAAGCAACTGTCAAATTTTGTTCTCTATTATGTACAGAAATTATATCCTAGCTAATATACTATATTAACAAGTTATCCTCATCATCATTAATTAGTCTTAAATTATTTTCTTTTCCCCTTTTCCTTTTTTTTTCTTCATTTGATACTTTGAGATAAATTATACTGTTTGTCAGAACTGCTAATAGCCTAATTATGATTAATTGCTTTCCTTCTATGTTCATTAATTGACCTTAATAAATTGAAAGCAATTTAAACTGTGTCTTGCCCTGAAGAACCCTATCATAATTATGTAAGTACAAAAAAGACTGAATATTTAGTAAAGACATTTAAGAAATGAGTAATGAAATTGACTTTTAATAATTAGAGTACTTTTAAAAATAATACTATATTAGATAATTTTTAGGCTCATAGGAAAATTGAGGGGAAAGTACAGAAATTTGTCATACAGTCCTGGCCCCTACACATGGTTGTCCTCCCCCATTTTCTATATTTTCCAACTAGAATTACATCAATATGTTATAACTGATGAACCTGCACTGCCTCATCACTGTCACTCAAAGTCCATTATTTACCTTATGGTTTACATTTGCTACTGTGCACTCTATGGATTTGGACAAAAATGTAACAGTATGTGCCCATCCTTATGGCAGCATATAGAATATTTTCACAGACCTAAAAATCTGCTGTCAGTCTATCCTCCCTCCTTCCAAACCTCCGTTAATCCCTGATCTTTTTACTGTCTCCATAGTTTTGCCTTTTCCAGAATGTCATACGATTATGGACGGAGGAGCCTGGTAGGCTGCAGTCCGTGGGGTCGCTAAGCATCGGGAATGATTGAGCAACTTCACTTTCACTTTTCACTTTCATGCATTGGAGAAGGAAATGGCAACCCACTCCATTATTCTTTCCTGGAGAATCCCAGAGAGGGAGGAGCCTAATGGGCTGCCATCTAAGGATCGCACAGAGTCGGACAGACTGAAGCGACTTAGCAGCAGCAGCAGCATCCGGTTAAGAATCACACACAATGTAGCTTCTTCAGATTGGCTTCTTTCCCTTAGCAGTACTCATTTAAAGCTCCTCCGAGTCTATTCATGGCTTGACAGTTTGTTTCTTTTTACTGATGAATGATATTATCTGGACATACCACAGATTATGTATCTGTTCACCCATTGAAGAACATCTTGGTTGTTTATAAGCCTGGCTACTTATGAATAAAGCTTCTACAAACATCCATGTGCAAATGTTTGTATGTTTGTAAGCTTTAACTTCTTTGAACAAGTGCCAAGGAGTGCAACTGCTGGCTCAAGGCTCTTAGCTTTATAAGAAACTGTCAAATTGGCTTCCAGAGTGACTGTACCACACCAGCCATGAATGAGGGCTCCTGTTGTTCCACATCCTAATCAGCGTTTAGTGTTGTTGGCATTTAGGTTTTTAGTCATTCTGATAAGTGTGTAGTGGTATCTATTTTAATTTTGGTTTAATTGATATTTCCCTGATGACACGTGGTCTCAAGTACTGTTTCATGTGCCTATTTACCATATGTTTATCTTCATTGGTCAGGTGTCTGTCAGGGTCTTTGGCCAAATTTTAATCAAATTTTTGTTATCTTACTGCTGAGCTTTAAGACTTTGTATATTTTTAAAACAATTTTTTTAACCAAATGTGTCTTTAGCAACTATTTTCTCTCAGTCTGTAGCTTGCTATAAATTCTTTTCTAAGTACTGTTTTTACTGCATCCTGCAAATTTTGATACGCTGCTTTTATTTTTATTTAGTTCAAAATATTTTAAAATCTGTCATGTATGGTTGGTGTTCTCTAAACTTTCTTGGTCTGTTTGGTGTCTGACATTAACTTGGAGAAATTCATTGTTTCAAATGTTACTTTTGGTCCTTTATCTCTTCTCCAATATCCCCATAATGTATTTATCCCATAATTGTTGTACATTGTTTTGTATTTTTTAGTCTTTGTTCTGTTTTTCACATTTGAGGATTCTACTGATCAGATATTTATAGAAGAGATTTTTTTTTCCTCAGCTGTATCTTAATGTGTTGTTGAGCCTATGACAGGCATTTTTCATTTTTACTAAAGTGTTGTTTATCTCCAGCATTTCTTCTTACTTCTTTCTTAGGATTTTCATCTGTTTCCTTACATGCCTATCGATTCTTTCATGCTATCATCTTTATACATTAGAGCCTTTAGCACATTAATTATAGGTGCGTAAATTCTAGGTTTGATAATCCCAACACCTCTGTCGTGTAGGATCCTGATGCTTGATCTATGTCTTAAAATTGTGGTTTTTGCCTTTTAGTAAGCCTTGTAATTTTCCTTGATAGCTAGGCATGATGTACTGTGCTAAAAGGATTGCTGTATATAGACATTTGGTACTAAGGAGGGGAGGGGTGTGGAAAAACAAAATATACTATTGCCCTACCCCACCTCCAAGGAGCGGCTGCTGCGTGGGTGCAGGAGGGCGGAGAGGAGCTACTCCACATTAAGGTCAGGAGGTGAGGCCGTGAGAAGACACCCTTCGTCCAAGGTGAGGAGCAGCGGCTGCTCTTTGCTGGAGCAGCTGTGAAGAGATACCCCACGTCCAAAGTAAGAGAAACCCAAGTAAGACGGTAGGTGTTACAAGAGGGCATCAGAGGGCAGCCACACTGAAACCACAATCACAGAAAATTAGCCAATCTGATCACAGGACCACAGCCTTGTCTAACTCAATGAAACTAAGCCATGCCGTGTGGGGCCACCCAAGACGGGCGGGTCATGGTGGAGAGGTCTGACAGAATGTGGTCCACTGGAGAAGGGAATGGCAAACCACTTCAGTATTCTTGCCTTGAGAACCCCATGAACAGTATGAAAAGGAAAAATGAAAGGATACTGAAAGAGGAACTCCTCAGGTCAGTAGGTGCCCAACATGCTACTGGAGAACAGTGGAGAAATAACTCCAGAAAGAATGAATAGATGGAGCCAGAGCAAAAACAATACCCAGTTGTGGATGGGACTGGTGATAGAAGCAAGGTCTGAAGCTGCAAAGAGCAATATTGCATAGGAACATGGAAAGTTAGGTCCATGAATCAAGGCAAATTGGAAGTGGTCAAACAGGAGAAGGCAAGTGTGAATGTTGACATTCTAGGAATCGGAGAACTAAAATGGACTGGAATGGGTGAAACATGATGGGAAGGGACTAGATCTGATAGACAGAGAGCCTGATGAACTATGGACATTGTTCGTGACATGGTACAGGAGACAGGGATCAAGACCATCCCCATGGAAAAGAAATGCAAAAAGGCAAAATGGCTGTCTGAGGAGGCCTTACAAATAGCTGTGAAATGAAGAGAAGCGAAAAGCAAAGGAGAAAATGAAAGATATTCCCATTTGAATACAGAGTTCAAAGAATAGCCAGGAGAGATAAGAAAGCCTTTCTCAGCGATCAATGCAAAGAAATAGAGGAAAACAACAGAATCGGAAAGACTAGAGATCTCCTCAAGAAAATTAGAGATACCAAGGGAACATTTCATGCAGAAATGGGCTCAATAAAGGACAGAAATGGTATGGACCTAACAGAAGCAGAAGATATTAAGAAGAGCTGGCAAGAATACACAGAAGAACTGTACAAAAAAGATCTTCATGACCCAGATAATCACAATGGTGTGATCACTCACCTAGAGCCAGACATCCTGGAATGTGAAGTCAAGTGGGCCTTAGAAAGCATCACTATGAACAAAGCTAATGGATGTGATGGAATTCCAGTTGAGCTATTTCAAATCCTGAAGATGATGTTGTGAAAGGGCTGCACTCAATATGCCAGCAAATTTGGAAAACTCAGCAGTGGCCACAGGACTGGAAAAGGTCCATTTTCATTCCAATCCCTAAGAAAGGCAATCACAAAAATGCTCAAACTACCACACAATTGCACTCTTCTCACACGCTAGTAAAGTAATGCTCAAAATTCTCCAAGCCAGGCTTCAGCAATGTGTGAACCATGAACTTCCAGATGTTCATACTGGTTTTGAAAAGGCAAAGGAACCAGGGATCAAATTGCCAATATCTGCTGGATCATTGAAAAAGCAAGAGAGTTCCAGAAAAACACTGATTTTTGCTTTATTGACTATGCCGAAGCCTTCGACTGTGTGGATCACAATAAACTGTGGAGAATTCTGAAGGAGATGGGCATACCAGACCACCTGACCTGCCTCTTGAGAAACAGGTCAAGAAGCAACAGTTAGAACTGGACATGGAACAACAGACTGGTTCCAAATAGGAAAAGGAGTACGTCACAGCTGTATATTGTCACCCTGCTTATTTAAGTTATATGCAGAGTACATCATGAGAAACACTGGGCAGGAAGAAGCACAAGCTGAAATCAAGATTACTGGGAGAAATATCAATAACCTCAGATATGCAGATGACACCACCCTTATGGCAGATAGTGAAGAGGAACTGAAAAGCCTCTTGATGAAAGTGAAAGAAGAGAGTGAAAAAATTGGCTTAAAGCTCAACATTCAGAAAACTAAGATCATGGCATCTGGTCCCATCACCTCATGGGAAATAGATGGGGAAACAGTGGAACAGTGTCAGACTTTATTTTTTGGGGCTCCAAAATCACTGCAGATGGTGACTGCAGCCATGAAATTAAAAGATGCTCACTTCTTCGAAGGAAATTTATGACAACCTAGATAGCATATTAAAAAGCAGAGACATAACTTTGCCAACAAAGGTCCATCTAGTCAAGGCTATGATTTTTCCAGTGGTCATGTATTGATGCAAGAGTTGGACTGTGAAGAAAGCTGAGCACGGAAAAATTGATGCTTTTGAACTATGGTGTTGGAGAAGACTCTTGAGAGTCCCTTGGACTGCAAGGAGATCCAACCAGTCCATCCTAAACGAGATCAGTCCTGGGTATTCACTGGAAGGACTGATGCTGCAGCTGAAACTCCAATACTTTGGCCACCTCATGAGAAGAGTTGACTCATTGGAAAATACCCTGATGCTGGGAGGAACTGGGGGCAGGAGGAGATGGGGACGACAGAGGATGAGATGGCTGGATGGCATCCCCGACTCGATGGGCGTGAGTTTGAGTAAACTCTGAGAGTTGGTGATGGACAGGGAGGCCTGGCATTTTGCGATTCATGGGGTCGCAAAGAGTCGGACATGGTTGAGCGACTGAACTGAATTATGATTAATCATATTAGTGAGTTTACGTCTCTGTGTTGTGAACTTTACAAGTGTTTCTCAGTTTTATACTTCTCTAAGTAGGACAGGATGGTTAATGTGGACTGAATTTGGGTGTTCTACTTTAGTTAGTCTCTGATAACGCTTCATTAGATTGGTGGTAGTGGTTTAGTCGCTAAGTTGTGCCTGACTCTTGTGACTCCATGGTTGCGGGCTTTTGTAAAGTAGTTTCCTTTGAGGGCAGGGCTTTTAAGGACACAGTGATTAGGATACTTTTTATTGACACAGTTATACTGCTGATATTCTAAAGTCACATCTTTCAATCGGCAAATTTTTCAATTTCATTGTTTTGACAATTTTCCATGATGGAATGAAAATGGTTTACTGAAAAACAAACAATCTAGCCCATCTTTTTAGAATAGCCAGAAGTTCTGTGTAGTCTAATAACCCTCTTTTTCTTTTTCAAACCGGAGATGGACCTGTTAATAGCCATTATCCTTGAAAACAACCACTTGTGCTTGAAGAGATAAAGAGAAAAGTCTACAAAGAGAAAGAAATTTACACCATCTGAGGATCAAAATATAATTTATCTTCATACAGGGACTCTGTATAAATCTAGAGGGGTGGGGTAGGGTGGGAGATGGGAAGGAAGTTCAAAAAGGAGGGGATATATGTATACTTATGGCTGATTCATGTTGAGGTTTGACAGAAAACAATAAAATTCTGTAAAGCATTTATCCTTTAATAAAACAATAAATTAAAAAAAAAAAACATAAGTTATCTAAAACTCATCCCTGTCTTATCCCACCTCTAGGTTATATCTTTTGGTATTCAGAAAGACTCAAGTTAATCCATGTCTACAGTATGGTAGTCATCCAATAGGGAGATTACATTTATTTCTCCATATTCCCCTGCTGTTCCTTTGTTTACTTCAACCTGAGCTAATTTTTTATTTATTTGGTTAGTTAGGTTTAGCTAACATAGAATAACGTGGGGACCCATGCCCCAAGAGCACTTAGTCATTGATTTCTGGAATAAAAAAAACTTAAATAAAATCATTTGACTTTCTGAACCTTAGATTTTATTGGCACAAAGAATAGCCTGTGGAATAGAAGAAAAAGAATGTTTGGTTCAAGCATAAGGGAACAATAGCAAATATTAAACAAATTTAAAAGCAACATAAGAACAAAAATCTTCTCATTATTCCTCACAATTAGCTTTCCTCCCAATAGAATATACTGTCTTCCAATGTGCACGTAATAGAAAAGAAAGGACAATTAAAAACCATAAAAGTAGTTGCAGAATAATTTAGCTTGTTATGGTCCCTTTTATCTTCTGTCCTGGGAGGCCCTTCATATTACTTTCTTTTGTATCACTTGAATTAATATGTAATCTCTAGGATGTGTTAACAGGATGATTATGATCAATAGACATAGATACATTCTGGTCAGCTTCCATGCTGCTGAGTGCATATATGGAGGAACATGAAATATTGACTAAGTGTTAAGACATATAATCCAATTTAAATGTCTAAGTTGTGAGAAGATCAAAATATTTTCTCACTTCCAAATTCTATCCTACCATGATACACTGAGTAAACCAACCACATTGTATAGACAGATTACATTTTCTCTTTTTCAGCTTAATGATCATTTAATTAAATGGCTTATAACTTCTGACTATGAGAGTATAATATATATACATTTATGTATTATACACAAAAACATCCACACATACAAAATTTGCTTTTTTTCTGCACCTGAAGTTACTAGTTCACTTTTCATATTCTCTACTTCAACTGTGAAATTACCAATTCCCCAAAGTCCTCTTGTTCCTTTTCATAAGAAATATTTAGACAGCAAGATCTGGGTACTAAGTCTATTCATCACTAGTGGAATAGCATTGTATCTTTTAGTGGACTGTAATAGAAAAATGGCAATTTCATATGGTCAGCTAAAAGCCATAGCTTCATATGGATAGTTCTGGTTCTACTCTAAATGAAAAGGATTCTTCCTTGCCTCTCCTCACATACATAATGGAATTCTGAAACCCAACATCAAAGATGCATTAAAAAATTGCTTAATCTGATAATGCACAAAAAGCTTCAGAATTCTTGAAAAACTCCAAAGAGTACTATATCTACATATATGTCTCACAAAATCAATGTAAGTGGATTAGAAATTCTAGGTAAAAGGAAGTTTGATGTTGTAAATAGCTGCCTTTACTCATCCTTCTGTTCATTTTTCAGTCTGTTGTGCTGCTAGAGCTCTAATTATTTTATTTTTCCACTTTAAATTGTCAAATATTTTCTAATAACCATAAAAATGCATACTTTGCTCTTTGAACATGCTGGTCATTTATTATTTGTCATATATGCCATATCTACTTCTATACATGCTCTCCATTTCACCCTTTTAGCTATGTTGGTTTTACCAATATTCACCACAATAGACCCTACTATTTCCCAGTCCTGATAATATTGCATCTATTTAAAAAAAAAAAAATCTCTTATTCTTCTCCAGCAGTAAATCCCACTCAACCCTCAAACTTGAATACAGTCTTAAAAAGATTTCTTTTTGTTTTTCAGTTTTGAAGTCTTCCTTTTATGAAAACATTTTTTTTTCAAAATATTTGGAGATATTTGCATAATCTACTATAATATTTTGAGATGATAATTCCAACAAACGTTTAACAGGGTACTAATAAAACCCTTACAAATTTCTACTTTGAGATTGTACTTAGAATGTGTTTTTTTATTATAATCATTTGTGTAATTAGAATAGATTTTAATATTAAAGAACTGAGACTGACGACCAAAATATGTAGAGTGATGGGCTGTAAGAGATTTCTGTCAAAGGTTTTCAATGAACCATAGATCGGTTCAGTTTAGTTGCTCAGTCGTGTCCGACTCTTTGCGGCCCCATGAATCGCAGCAGGCCAGGCCTCCCTGTCCATCAACAACTCCCGGAGTTTACTCAAACTCATATCCATCGAGTCAAAAAGTTCAAAAGCATCAATTCTTCAGCGCTCAGCTTTCTTTATAGTCCAATTCTCACATTCATACATGACTACTGGAAAAACCACACCTTGACTAGATGGACCTTTGTTGACAAAGTAATGTCTCTGCTTTTTAATATGCTGTCTAGGTTGGTCATAACTTTCCTTCAAAGAAGTGAGCATCTTTTAATGTCATGGCTGCAGTCACCATCTGCAGTGATTTTGGAGCCCAGAAAAATAAAGTCAGCCACTGTTTCCACTGTTTCCCCATCTATTGCCATGAAGTGATGGGACCAGAAGCCATGATCTTAGTGTTCTGAATGTTGAGCTTTAAGCCAATTTTTTCACTCTCCTTTTTCACTTTCATCAAGAGGCTCTTTAGTTCCTCTTCACTTTCTGCCATAAGGGTGGTGTCATCTGCATATCTGAGCTTATTGATATTTCCCCAGGCAATCTTGATTCCAGCTTGTGCTTCATCTAGTCCAGCGTTTCTCATGATGTACTCTGCATATAACTTAAATAAGCAGGGTGACAATATACAGCCTTGACAATACTCCTTTTCCTATTTGGAACCAGCCTGTTGTTCCATGTCGAGTTCTAACTATTGCTTCCTGATCTGCATACAGGTTTCTCAAGAGGCAGGTCAGGTGGTCTGGTATGCCCATCTCTTTCAGGATTTTCCACAGTTTATTGTGATCCACACAGTAAAAGGCTTTGGAATAGTCAGTAAGGCAGAAATAGATGTTTTTCTGGGACTCTCTTGCCTTTTCAATGATTCAGCAAATGTTGGCAATTTGATCTCTGGTTCCTCTGCCTTTTCTAAAACCAGTATGAACATCTGGAAGTTCATGGTTCACGTATTGCTGAAGCCTGGCTTGGAGAATTTTGAGCATTACTTTACTAGCGTGTGAGATGAGTGCAATTGTGTGGTAGTTTGAGCATTCTTTGGCATTGCCTTTCTTTGGGATTGGAATGAAAACTGACGTTTTCCAGTAGTGTGGCCACTGGTGAGTTTTCCAAATTTGCTGACATATTGGATATGGATACATACTGGATACCCCACGTCCAAGGTAAGAGAAATCCAGGTAAGATGGTAGGCACTGAGAGAGGGCATCAGAGGGCAGACAGACTGAAATGACAATCACAGACAACTAGTCAGTCTGATCACATGGACCACAGCCTTGTTTAATTCAGTGAAATTAAGCCATGCCATGTGGGGCTACCCAAGATGGAGGGGTCATGGTGGAGAGGTCTGACAGAATGTGGTCCACTGGAGAAGGGAATGGCAAACCACTTCAATATTCTTGCCTTGAGAACCTCATGAACAGTATGAAAAGGCAAAAAGACACTGAAAGATGAACTCCCCAGGTCGGTAGGTGCCCAATATGATAGTGGAGATCAGTGGAGAAGTAACTCCAGAAAGAATGAAGGGATGGAGCCAAAGCAAAAGTAACACCCAGTTGTGGATGTGACTAGAGATAGAAGTAATGTCTGATGCTGTAAAGAGCAATATTGCATAGGAGCCTGGAGTGTTAGGTCCATGAATCAAGGCAAATTGGAAGTGGTCAAACAGGAGACGGCAAGAGTGAACGTCGACATTCTAGGAATCAGCAAACTAAGATGGACCAGAATGGGTGAATTTAACTCAGATGACCATTATATCTACTACTGTGGGCAGGAATCCCTTAGAAGAAATGGAGTAGCCATCAGGTCAACAAAAGAGTCCAAAATTCAGTACTTGGATGCAATCTCAAAAATGACAGAATGATCTCTGTTTGTTTCCAAGGCAAACCATTCAATATCACAGTAATCCAAGTCTATGCCCTGACCAGTAACGCTGAAGAACCATAATTAAGAATACTAAAATAATATTTTGGAATTGTTTCTTAATCAACAATATTATCCATTATTTTATGGAATATGTGTTGTGATCCTAAACGCATTTGAATACACTGTTGTCTGTAGTTAATGCCACACAATTTTTGAAACTAACGCTCTTCAAAAGACTGCTTTTTAGTACACTTTAAAGTTCATTGGTAATGTGAAATAATGATCGTTTTACAAAGTCAGCATACTGAGTTAGATGGATTAGCAGTCAGTTCAAATGAGATCAACATTATATTGCAACTGGGAAAATCACATTGGCCTTGGTAAATACTGCTTTCTCAGCAGTTGCAAGTCATTCACAATAAGGTATGCTGCTGCGCTGCTGCTAAGTCGCCTCAGTCGTGTCTGGCTCTGTGCAACCCCATGGACTGCAGCCTATCGGGCTCCTCCATCCATGGGAGTTTCCAGGCAAGAGTACTGGAGTGGGGTGCCATTGCCTTCTCCAACAATAAGGTATAAAGTAATCCAAAAAGTAATATATATTTTTAAATCAATTTTAAGTCTATGAACCTTGCTGTGTATGTGTGTTTGAAGATTCTTAGTAAAATAAACACAAACATACATACATACAAACTTCTCATAGCCCCTGTAGATTTTTTTGAGCTTTGCAAATATTCAATCTTCTTGACATACAAGATACCTGGAGTTCTGGTTTCCCTGCTGTTACTTCAAGAAATAAGGATTTCACAGCATGCATATCCACTGAATAAATCACTACATGAGCCAATTATCAGGGTCATCTAAAAAGTGCACTGCTTTCCTGCTGTTCAAAAACTTTGGATCCAGCAAGAATAACATGTATCTATCCTGTGTATTTTTTTTTTTTTTACTTTTATGGAAATGATTAGTTGATTAAAATGAAGAACAAAGAAGTAAGCTTCACTGGACTGATGCAAGTTTCTTAATGTTATCTATATTAGAATAGCTAACTTCCTTTAAGCACCATTTTTATTCCTGACTCTAAAAACCAGAATGTTCTATGTTATTTGAATAAATTATTACAAACTGTTTAGTACTTTAGTCAAAATGATTTCCTCATGTGGTTAAAGATACTTTGCACTTGTGATCAACATCAGTATCAACTTACATATTTTTCATAATTTAACATGTGCTCTACCTAACATAACTCATTTTAAAAAACTAATCAGTGAGTGTACAGGGTCCTTACTTTAAACAATGTATGTACTCATAGAGATTTCAATTAGCCTATGTTAATTGGCCAGTGGCCAATGCACTGAATTAGTATTCAAAGAGATACAACTGTAGTCTTGACTCTAAAATTGCCTCTTATACCAGATTTAGGATGAAAATATCCTGTGAAATTTGACAAAACTATTATTATAACTGTTTATTTAATTTTCTTTAAAAATTACCCATCTGTGCACTACCAGATAGCTACAGTTTGCAATTTTTTTTTTTTAGTAACTAGAATATCTATCCCTTTCTTATAAATATCTTGATACATCATGCAAAGTGTCAGAGCAGATGTAGTACAAGCTAGAATCAAGATTGCCAGGAGAAATATCAATAACTTCAGATATGCAGATGACACCACCCTTATGGAGAAGGCAAAGAAGAACTAAAGAGCCTCTTGATGAAAGTGAAAGAGAAGAGTGAAAAGGCTAGCTTAAAACTCAACATTTAAAAAAAATGAAGATCATGGCATCCGGTACCATCACTTCATGGCAAATAGATGGAGAAACAATGGAAACAGTGACAGACTATTTTCTTAGGCTCCAAAATCACTGCAGATGATGACGGTAGCCATCAAATTAGAAGATGCTTGCTCCTTGGAAGGAAGACTATGACAAATCTAGACTGCATACTAAAAAGCAAAGACATCAATTTGCTAACAAAGGTCCATATAGTCACAGTTATGGTTTTTCCAGTAGTCACGTATGGATGTGAGAGTTGGACCATAAAGAAAGCTGAGTGCTGAAAGACTGATGGGTTTGAACTGTGGTGTTGAAGAAGACTCTTGAGAGTCCCTTGGACTGTAAGAAGATCAAACCAGTCAATCCTAAAGGAAACCAGTTCTGAATATTCATTGGAAGGACTGATGCTGAAGTCAAAGCTCCAATACTTTGGCCATCTGATGGGAAGAACTGACCCATTAGAAAAGACCCTGATCCTGGGAAAAATTCAAGGTGGAAGGAGAAGGGAACAACAGAGAATGAGATGGTTGAATGGCAGCACCGATACTATGGACATGAGTTTGAGCAAGCTCCAGGAGTTGGTGCTGGACAGGGAAGTCTGGCATACTGTAGTCCTTGGGGTTGCAAAGAATTGGACACTACTGAGCAACTGAACTGAACTGAACTGATCTGCATGAATGTCATGCATATTATTGTATGAACAAAGTGTTAGCAGATATTTGAATAAACATCAAATAAGAATTGAAATTTCACTTTGTTAAAATCTGAATATAATTTTTCCCATATATATTTGTGAGACTTGTTCCAAGATACAATTTATTGAGAGTTTCAATGTTCAGGTTCATTATGATCTTATGATTTTCTAGGTGTGTTCAGAATACTTTTCTGGTTAGAATATGTTATTTGCAACTTCTGAGGTTAGATTTTTCTGAGAATTCTATCTACTGTCATATAAATTATTAAGTTTGCCTGGTCTGACTGGTGGGATAAGCACTTTCTCAGCCTTGTGTGAGAAACTGGGCAGTGTTCTTCAACATTTTTTTTTAGTCTTCTGAAACACTTGTATTGATCAGTATTCAGACTCTATTCAGATATGCAGAGCTCTTTGTGAATATCTGCTCTCACAGAAATCTGTGTTGTAATCTCCAGCCACATTTTTCTCTCTGAACTCTCAGCTCTGTCTTCTCAATTCATGTGCTCCTTGGAATCATGTCTTGCTTTGCCTTTCCCCGCTTTGCCCTGGGAACTCTCTCAAGGCAGCTAGTGAGAAAAAGTATCTTTTTTTTTTTTTTTCACTTGGCCAAAAACATTAGCCACTATTGTCTGTGTTCTTGAAAACAAAATCATTGTGTGTTTTCTTATAGATGATATTTTATATATATAGCTAGCTGCTGATGATATATATATAGCTAGTGATACAGATTATATAGATGATGTAGGTATAGACATAAAGTCTGTTGTTTTTTGGTTGTTCCAGACAGGAAGGCAAATCTGGTCACTGATAACGTACCTTGGAAAGAGATGTTAGCCTCTCACACTGTTTCTTTTAAATGAATCCATTACTAAAGCTTTAGAGACATTGAGAAATATTGATACCAAGTTAAATATTATATTGTTGTACAGAATAAGCTCTTCCTTCACTAAGGATGAAGCTTTGATCTTTCAAGGAAGTGTAAGCTTAATGGCCACAGAACTTGAAATTTACTCTTCCTATTTACCCAATTGATTTTCTTGCACAAATATGCAACAAAATCACTTGGCCTAATAAAAATGCAGATGCCTATGCACTGTTTTATCCCCTGGAGAAAGAAATGGTAACCCACTCCAGTGTCCTTGCCTGGGAAACCCCATGGACAGAGGAGCCTGGTGGGCCACAGTACATGGGGTTACAAAAGAGCTGGACATGACTGACCAACTGAGCACCTGAGCACAGACACATGCAGTGCTTTAGGCTAAATGAAGCCAAATCTCTGGGTCTGAGCCATTTAGGTAAGCAACACAATGATTTTCATATTTATACTCTTAAATTTTTGAAAACTCTTGTTCCATGTTACTCATGTGTTCTCTTCTTCTTAGTAATCCTGTTTCTCTTTGTTTTAACATGTAAAATACTTGTACTGTTGCAGTTTGCAGCACCATCCATTGTGAAGAAATAAATATAACTAACGTGTATTGAGGATTTGGTTTGCATCAAACACTGTGCAAGGTATAATTCAGACATTATTTCATTCAATAGTAACTGTTATAATTTTTTATAAGAAATCATGGGTTATTTATACATCTTTTTGCATAGACTCTTACAGCTCAGGTTTCAAACTCCATATGTCTGACTCCAAAACTAACACTTCTTCACAAAACCTCTCCAATATGTTTGCTGTTGTTGTTGTTCAGCTGCTGTTTAATCCAATTCTTTGTGACTGCATGGACTGCAGAACACCAGGCTCCTCCGCCTTTCACTATCTCCCAGGTTTTGTTCAAATTCTTGTCTATTGAAGCTGTGATGCTATCCAACTCTCTCATCCTCTGTAGCCCCCTTCTCTTGCTGCCTTCAATCTTTCCCAGCATCATGTTCTCCCTATTCCTTGCTTTTGCTTGCTCTTGCATTCCAAACTATTAGAAGATATCTTCACCTTGCTCCAACAGCATCACCCCCCACCCCTTGCATCAGCCCCACACTCTGTTGTGTGTGTGTGTGTGTGTGTGTATGTGTGCCTTTTTCTGCAGTGTCAGACCACTGCAATCCTGGTTCACTAAATGGTTAATGGGAAGCAGATGTAAATTTTCAGGATAACTTAGGAGTAGCAATAACACCAGCAAAGTTTTGTACAAAAAATTTCAACTATATCAAGTAGCTATGTTATTCATAAAAATAAAATAAAAACTAGAGATATGTAACACAAATTGATGGTTGATTATATTTTAATGACTTTGGAAATATATTTCTAAGTCAATAATATAAGATTTTTCAAAAAGCTTTCTTAAAGATCAATTAAAATACAAATGATTTAATCTTTGTTAAAAGACTGATGTATTTCAAGAGACTATTTATTTTTGCTAGAATTAATAAATGGCAATCCAAATAACAGCATCAGATTTTCAACTATGCATTTAAGTCAATGAAAAAAACCTCACATTTAAATAAATCTCAAACTTATTTGAGAATGAAAAAATTATGATCATGAAAGCACTAAAACTTTTCCAGGAACAATAAACAAATAAGGATGCATGATCACTCAGAAATAAAACTTCTAGTAATGTCTTAAATTAAAAGCATAAAATAAGAATGTCAACTTTTTAAAAGTTAAGTAATTATAACTAGAAAACACTTGAAAGCTATTTCCAAACCTTATAGTTTTTACCTACCATGTAGGCATTGGTTGTTTATTAAAAAAAAAAAAAAAAAAGAATAGCTAATGCATTTGACAAATGTATGAGGAATCCAATATATGAAGAAAAAAATGTAAATCTATTTTCTCTTCTCTGGCAAACATAAATCTTTATAAACTCTGTGGGTATTCAGCTGAATAAATGCTTAACAAAAAATCTTTTAAAACTTTTTAGAAAAACATAAAATTATCTTTTGCATTTTAATTCATTTTATATTTTACTCATATACTATTACTATCTAACTGAGGACAGGTAAAAGGTAATATATGACTAGGAAAATATATAAGTGGCTATGGTTGTATATATGCTTACCAGTGACTTTTAACTTTGTAATGTTATAAAAATACTGGCAAGAACTGTGGGAATTTCTGAGGGCTCCTTCTTGCCATGACTTTACACCAAAGATATTTTGTCTATCAGTGTGTGTTTTGCGAGGACTTATGAGTAATTCTATGTTGAATATTACAAAGGATAACAAAAAGTTTTAGGCTTCCCACCCCGCCCCCTGCATTGGAAGGTAATTGCTTTACAATATTGTCTTGGCTTCTGCCATACATCAGTGTGAATCAGTCACAGGTATACATATGCCCCCTCCCTCGTGAACCCCTCTCCCAGCCCCTGCCCCATCTTAGCCTTTAAGTTGTCACAGAGCACTGGGTTGAGTTCCCTCTGTCACACAGCAAATTTCCACTTGCTATCTATTTTACATTTGGCAGTGTAGATGTTTCTATGCTATTCTTTCAATTTGTGCTATCCTCTCCTACACACACTGTGTCTGTTCTATACATCTGCATCTCCACCGCTGCCCTGCAAATAGGTTCATCAGCCCCACCTTTCTAGATTCAATATGCATTTGTCTTTCTCTTTCTGACTTACTTCAGCCTGTCTAATAAGCTCTAGGTCATCAACCATGAGAACTAAGCAAATGTGTTTCTTTTTTATAGCTGAGTAATATTCCATTATATATATGCACCATAATCGCTATATCCATTCATCTGGTGATGGACATCTAGGTTGCTTCCATGTCCTAGCTACTGTAAAAAGTGCTGGAATGGATATTGCGATACACATCTCTTTCAATTATGGTTTTCTCAGGGTATATGCCCAGTAGTGGGATTGTTGGGTCATATGGTAGTTTTATTCCTAGTTTTTTAAGGAATCTCCATAAATCTGGCTTAAAGCTCAACATTCAGAAAACTAAGATCATGGCATCTGGTCCCATCACTTAGGGCAAATAGATGGGGAAACAATGGAAACAGTGACAGACTTTATTTTCGTGGGCACAAAAAATCACTGCAGATGGTGACTGCAGTCATGAAATTAAAAGATGCTTTCTCCTTGGAATAAAAGCTATGACAAACCCAGACCGCATATTAAAAAAGCAAAGACATTGCTTTATTGACAAAGGTCTGTCTTGTTAAAGCTATGGGTTTTCCAGTACTCATGGATGGATGTGAAAGTTGGACCATAAAGAAAGCTGAGCACTGGAGATTTGATGCTTTTGAACTGTGGTATTGGAGAAGACTCTTGAGAGTCCCTTGGACTGCAAGGAGATGAAACCAGTCAATCCTAAAAGAAATCAATACTGAATATTCATTGGAAGGACTGATGATGAAACTGAAGCTCCAATACTTTGGCCACCTGATGAGAAAAACTAACTCATTAGAAAAGACCCTGATGCTGGGAAAGACTGAAGGCAGGAGGAGACGGGAACGACAGAAGAGATGGATGGACGGCATCACTGACTTGATGGACATGAGTCTGAGCAAGTTCCAGGAATTGGTGATGGACAGGAAGCCTGGCGTGCTGCAGTTCACGGGGTCGCAAAGCGTCAGACACGACTGAGCGACTGGAACAACAACAATACAGTTCTCCGCAGTGGCTTTATCCATTTACATTCCCACCAGTAGTTCAAGAGGGTTCCCGTTTCTCCATATCCTCTGCAGCATTTATTGTTTGTAGGCTTTTAGAATGATGGCCATTCAAGGCATTTATTGTTTAACTGATACATCCCAATGTATCTTTGAGGATCCCTCGAAAATGTCATATTGCCTCTTATTTCACCTGGTTCCCTTTTCACACTACCACAGCTCTGCAATAATATATACTATATTGCATTACATTTCTTTGTTTATATCTATCTTTTCTATGAGGGTAGAGTTAACATCTCTAATGATGCTTGCATCCCTAGCAACTGATTCAGAGCCTGACTTAAAGCATGTGCTGAATGAACACTTATTTGCTGTGAGTGAGTAAAGTCGCTCAGTCGTGTCTGACTCTTTGCGACCCCATGGACGGTAGCCTACGAGGCTCCACCGTCCATGGGATTCTCCAGGCAAGAATACTAGAGTGGGCTGCCATTTCCTTCTCCAGGGGATCTTCCCAACCCAGGGATTGAACCTGGGTCTCCGGCATTGCAGATAGACGCTTTACCGTTTGAGCCACCAGGGAAGTCCAAAGAGAAAGGAAATGAAAGCTGTTTCCACGCGGTCAGGTTTATGATTTAATGATGATTCGATTTTTATTCTCAAAAGCTTAGGATTTGGTTGGAAGGATAAGTATCATCTGTTTGAAATGATCCAAGGCAGTATGTATGTATGTATGTGTGTGTATATATATATATGTGTATATATATATATATATGTCAAGTGCTCAATCAGTAGCATAGAACTAAAGATTTGCATGAGAGTATAGAATGGTTTTATGACATTTACAGGTATAATTTGTAAACTATGAAAAAAATATGTAACTACATAAAACTAAAGTTTCATCTCCTTCCTACCAAGAGAATCAGATATTAAATCAGTTAAAAGTTTAGTGATTTACTAGAAACATGGAAATAAGCCAGTTGAAAAAAAACAAGGCCCGCATGTGCTTCAATCTTCACAGCTTAGCATAGCTCTCTTCTATTTTCAGTGCAACAATTTTTTTTTTTTAATGTGGGATTGACTTCAACTGGCTAAAAATACTGTACCTTTTTTTTTAGTTTAATATTTGAGCCTTTTTTTAAAAAAATGTTCACTATAAATAATGGGTTACGTTCTGTCTGATATTAAGTTCTATCATTTGCAGCCCAGAAACAGATATATGCTTCTTTAAAAGCAGAGCCTACAGAAGGCACTACCTCATTTATTTATTTTATATTGACAATAATAATATGAACTGATGTTTTAAAGAAGGACCAATTTATCCAGTTATTTTATACATGTAAGTGTCCCTATGTGTTCTTATACTGGGAATTTCCAATGTCACCAAGTTCTGAAATATAAACTGGGTCGATATATTTACCCATTAACTTAAAGCAAGACATAAGATTTTTCAACTTGAAGTTTCTGTTCAGCACATAAATGGCTTGAATACTAAACTGGCATGAAAAATACAACTGTCTTTTATCTTAGCCACTTTGGATTCATCTTCTCCTTGGATTAAATACTAGTAGTATCAATCATACTAAGGTTCAGTTTAGTTCAGTTGCTCAGTCGTGTCCAATTCTTTGAGAGCCCATGGATTGCAACATGCCAGGCCTCCCTGTCCATCACCAACTCCAGGAGTTTAGCCAAACTCATGCCCATTGAGTTGGTGATGCCATCCAACCTTCTAGTCCTCTGTCTTCCCCTTCTCCTCCTGCCTTGAATCTCTCCCAGCATCAGGATCTTTTCAAATGAATCAGTTCTTTGCATCAGGTGGCCAAACCATTGGAGCTTCAGTTTCAGCATCAGTCCTTCCAATGAATATTCAGAACTGATTTTCTTTAGGATGGACTGATTGGGTCTCCTTGCAGTCCAAGGGACTCTCAAGAGTCTTCTCCATTGCCACAGTTCAAAACATCAATTCTTCAGTGCTCAGCTTTCTTTATAGTCCAACTCTCACATACTAAGGTGCTAATATATTAATTCTAAGATTGATTGCTCCTTTAACTATATAATCTGTGAATACACAAAAGCTTGAAATTCTTTTTGGTGAACAGCCTTACCTGGTTGATTTTAATCAAGATTTGCCTTTCTTGCAATGAACTCTGTGACTGCCAAGTACTTGCTATATGCATTAGTCAAGAAAATAGTTCACTCCCCTTTTCAAAATGTGGACTTACTATGTTAGATATCTCTGTCACAATTACTGTTCCTCCAAAAAGTAGCTTAATTTGCCTTTTCAAATGTTGAGAGTTTAGCCAAGCTGATCCACTGAACTGCTGCCCTGACATCCATTTTGTTTGGCCAAGTAGCCTGTTGATGTTGTTGCTGTTCAGTTGCTCAGTTGCGTCTGACTCTTTGCAATCCCATGGACTGCAGCACATTAGGCCTCCCTGTCTATCACAGTCTCCCAGAGCTTGTTTAAACCCACGTCCATTGGGTCAATGATGCCATCCAACCATCTTGTCCTCTGTTGTCCCCTTCTCCCACCTTCAATCTTTCCCAGCATCAGGTTTTTTTTTTAATGAGCTGGTTCTTCTCATCAGGTAGTCAAAGTATTGGAGACTCAGCTTCAGCATCAGTCCTTCCAATGAATATTCAGGACTGATTTCCTTTAGGATTAACTGGTTTGATCTCCTTGTATTTCATGGGACTCTCAAGAGTCTTCTCCACCACCACAGTTCAAAAGCATCAAATCTCCAGCCCTCAGCTTTCTTTATGGTCCAACTCTCACATCCATACATGACTACTGGAAAAACCATAGCCTTGACTAGATGGACCTATGTCAATAAAGTAATGTCTCTGCTTTTTAATATGCTGTCTAGGTTGGTCATAACTTTTCTTCCAAGGGGTAAGTGTCTTTTAATTCCATGGTTACAGTCACTGTCTGCAGTGATTTTTGAGCCCGAGAAAATAAAGTCTGTCACTGTTTCCACTGTTTCTCCATCTATTTGCCATGAAGTGATGGGACTGGATGCCATGATCTTAGTTTTCTGAATGCTGAGTTTTAAGTCAGCTTTTCCACTCTCCTCTTTCGCCTTCATCAAGTGGCTCTTTTTAATTCCTCTTCACTTTCTTCCATAATGGTGGTGTCATCTGCATATCTGAGGTTATTGATATTTCTCTAGGCAATCTTGATTCCACCTTGTGCCTCATCCAGCCTGGCATTTCACATGATGTACTCTTCATATAAGTTAAATAAGCAGGGTGACAAAAAGTGACAAAAGAACTATAAGACCTTTTTAAGAAGAAAAATGCCTCTACCCTGATGAGGTTATAAGAATCAGCCAGCACACTCTATGAATCTGGGAGATGATGTGTAAAACTTCATTCTTTGGGTGAGTTGGGGTGGACCATAAGATTAGATAAGAAAGAATTTATTGATATAAATGAATCCTCCCATGAAATAGTTACCAACACATATGCAAAACCCTAGAGGTTAGTGCTAACTCACAGTGAAAATGGCAGTTAGAAGCATTTTGAAAGAGATTACCTGTGCTAAATAGAGTAGAAATACTAGGACTGTCCTGGCTGATGGTGGGAGAAGGAAAACTTTGTTCAGAGAAATGGGGAAATGATATTACTATAATGAGCATATTTTTTGCTTGACAGAATTCCCACCTTGAATCCTTGGTCTGCGGGTTAATAGTTATTGTAATGACAAATGCCAAGTGGAACACTTTGGAATTACCTCTTAGCCTAGCCAAGGATGTAATAATATACCCTAATGGGGATGGAGAGGGTTGTGCCACACTTAAAGCTGTATGGTGCTCCCCATTATATTTCTGTTTAATTCGTAATTCTCACCCCTATAAAAACTAAATGGATACTCCAGTGTTCAAAGAATAGCTCACTGGTATCTACAGTAGATCAAGATGATATTAGAAAAACAGTAAATGGCCATTGATTAGGGCAATCTGTTACTTTCCATTCCTATTATCTAAAGCATTTTTGGGGATAAATAGGAGTACAGATTTACACTTTTGCCCTAAGTAAATGCTGATTTTTTTGCTTTCTGAAATAGCAAGGTCCAGAGAGACTTGGAGCTTTTGTTCATCCTCCTAAATATTTAATTGGTCCATTAAATTGATGATATAATATTAATCTGTCTGGATAAGAAAGAAGTGTCAAGTATGATGGAAGGGCCCAGTAAGACACATGACCCTAGAGACTGGAACATAACCCCTAGGAAGATTCAATAACTACTGTAACATCAGTGAGGTTTTTAGCAGCACAGTGATTTGGGAAGTGTTACTTAACTCATTTATAGTATTGGACAGATTACTGAACTTTTTCCAAATAAGGAGGAGGTACATTGTTTGTGGATATCTCTGGAGTCTGGACCCATTTTATTGAATACTTGGGAATAGTACCCTGATTAATTTACCAAGTGATGTAAACAGAAGGGCTGTTAGCACTGCTTATGTTCCAGCAGAGAAAAACTCTTGAACAGGACTTGTATTAAAATATGCTTTCAATTAGGTCCTCGTGACCTGAGTGAAAGTCGCTCAGTCATGTCTGACTTTTTGTTACCCTCATGGACTATACAGTTCATGGAATTCTCCAGGCTGGAATAGTGGTGTGTAGCCTTTCCCTTCTCCAGGGGACCTTCCCAACCCAGGGATTGAACCCAGGTCTCCTGCATTGCAGGTGGATTATTTACAAGCTGAGTCACAAGGGAAGCCCAATCACTTCCAAGAGACCCCTGTCCTAATACTGTCACCTTGGGGATTAGGATTTAACATATACATTTTAGGAAGACACAAATATTCAGACCATAGAAGACTACTATCTAGCATATAAAAAGAATTCTCACATTTGGACATAAATGGATAACAATTCAATCAGAATATGGTCAGAAGACACATAGACATTTTATATAAGAGCACTAAATATGCTAATCTGACATGCTCATAGAATAATCACTATTAGCCATTATAGAAATATTAATAAAATCATAACAAAATATCACTATACACCTATCAGAACACTTAAACAGTGATATCACTAAATGCTGATAAGCAAACAGAGGAACTGTATCTCTCATACACTGATGATTAGAATGCAACATAATTCACCACTCTGAAAAAAGAGTTTGGCAGTTCCTTTTAAAACTATAAGGAAAGTTACCATAACAGCCACTAACTACCCTCTTGAACACTTATCCCAGATAAATGAAAGCATATATCTGTGTAGAACCTTGGCACATATGAGATATGAGTAAATGCAAACACCTTTTTGGAAAGCCTGAATGAGAGCAGTATCATCCATGGATAACCAAATAAAATTTTCACAAAGCTTGACAGAGGAAGGAACTTGAGAGCAAGGATATAAAGCATCAGGGAATTAATTACTGGCAGGCAATAATATCCAATGAACAAAGGAAAGAATTGGCATGACTGCCTGTTGCAAAGCTCTGTGACCTCATTCAACCCCAAGGCTTTCAATACCAAGTAGGTACAAATGACTTTCAAGTCTACATAAGTAGCAGCTAACATCTTGAAATCTAGATTTTTTTTTTTTTCAATTATGTAATGAACAACATCTCCATCTGGCTGTTTAACAAGCATCATACAACTGACACAACCAAGATAGAATGCATGGTATTTCTACTTTCAAATCTTTCTCTAATTTTTCTCTTCTTAATCATTTCACCATCATTTATTTTGATGATCAAATTTAAACCCTTAGGTCATCTTTGATTTTTTTTTTTTGCACTTCACAGTTCGTATCTCATCACCTAATATTGTCAGTTCTATTAAACATTATGTCCTCAACTTAACAACTTATGACCACTTCTAATACTAAACTTAATTGCAAGACATCAACATCCCTGACCTGGAGCAGTTGGTTTACCTTTCATTCCAGATCTTTGTATCACTCATATACCTGGTGCCATTTTACCTTCCTAACAGTCTGTTCTCTAAATCAATTTGGATGATGCTATATTCTGTATATCATATTACTCTTTTGATCAAAATTCTCAAATGCCTTCCTACCACATTAGATTAATATCTTCTAGAACCATATACACTTGGAGACACATCTTTCTTTACAAAGAGCCTCAAAGTAATTACTTGAATCTTCTTTACCTACATTTTTCAGATCTCTCCTAAATGCTATTAGCTAAGCCACATTATTTATATTTTTTACTTGAAAATACAAAGCTTATTCATACCCTAGAAATTTTCTAATACTTGCTGCCTTCTAGAATGAAATGATTTCCCCGTAGATAATCAGAGATTAAGTTTTTGTTTAAATGTCATCTCCTTGGAGAATATATTAGTGATTTCTATCACATTCTGATTTTTCTTTACAGCAGTGACCATTATATGAAATTGTGTTGTTCATTTTTCCTCTTTATTTTAATCTGTTAGCACAAAAATTTAAGTTCTATAAGTCAGGTTGATGTAACACCAGCAATAAAAACAGTGACTTGCACATAATGGATAATCAGCAAATATATTTTGAATGGATATAAATTAATAATCTGATTCAGTAAAAAATTAACAATAATCAAAAAGGAAATCTTGTACACAAGGCTAAAATTAGAGAACATCATACCATAATACAATATATCAATGCAAACTTAATTTTTAAAATATGCAACCTTAACTTGGGGAAACTGTTGCAGAGAATGGTTATCCTTATTTTAAATAATGTTATTCATATTTTACCTCTGATGCTGCTGCTGCTGCTACTACTGCTAAGTCGCTTCAGTCGTATCCGACTCTGTGTGACCCCATAGACAGCAGCCCACCAGGCTCAGCCGACCCTGGGATTCTCCAGGCAAAAACACTGGAGTGGGTTGCCATTTCACCTCTACTTTATGCCAAAGACTGGGGCTTCCCTGGTGGCTCAGATGGCAAAGAATCTGACTGCAATGCAGGAAACTGGGGTTCAGTCCCTGGGTTGGGAAGATCCCCTGGAGAAGGGAATGGCTACCCACTCCAGTATTCTGGCCTGGAGAAGTCCATGGACAGTGGAACCTGGCAACTACAGTTCATGGGGTCTCAAAGAGTTGAACACGACTGAACGACTAACAGTTTCACTTTCACTTATGCCAATGACTAGCTCACATTTAGTATAGATTAATAAACTAATACTCTTCAAATACATCCTTATAGTTGAGGATAAAAATGGAAATAATTTGTGGAAGGCCTTTTTTAGCTATATAGATACTGAGTTTTTGTGATCATATTTCTTTACTTCAAAACAGATAACTTCTAAAAGATCAGTCAACATTGGAGTCTCTACTTGATTAAGTTATTACCATTTTGAATCATTCTCTAAAACCCATCCATTTTTCACACTTGCCAAACTGGTAATTGAAAGGAAATGAAGTAGGAATAACCCACACAAATCTCATTTATTTTTTATGGTTGCACCAGCTAATGAGATTTCTGAAGAGAGTCAGTCTTACTTTTGAATACTCCTAGGCCACATGAGAATTATTGTTAAACATGTGAAAGGAAAATTCTTAAGAAATAACCTTAGATGATTTCAGGGAATTTAATTAGAATTAGAATTCATTTCTCACATGGTTCTGAATCTTCTGTATCTCCTCTAGTCTGAATGATAGATTGTCACTAAGCTTTAAATATCCAAGAATCATGAGCATGATTGCACTCTCCAGTAGTCCATGAAGTTTCTGCATTTCCATTTATCTCTATACATAGTAGCAAGGACAAATATATGCATGACTCTGAAGAATACTAGGGGAATACTAGGAGAGTTGGTGATGGACAGGGAAGCCTGGCATGCTGCAGTCCATGGGGTTGCAAAGAGTTGGACACGACTAAGTGATTGAACTGAGGGGAAGGTTCAGAAGACACATATAATTTTGATGATATATGATTCTGATATATATAAAGGATTATCCATGGGTGTTTAATCTTAATGATACTTTGATTAAATTCAAATATATATTAAATATGTTTGAAAAACTCAATATGGACTGTATTTAATCTAATTACCTTTACATTAAAATTAAATTATATTAAATTACACATTTTAATGATTTTTTAAAAACCTTAACTGCAAAATGACATAACAAAAATGTTAAAATTTTTGCCATTATTATTATAATTACATCTAAAACAGTGAAAAAATTTCTAGCATTATTTAATAATTCTATATTTATTTTCATATATTCCTAGCATTATTGCTTTACTCCTAGTAAATTTGGTGGAATCTTACCAAATTCAAAATAAAAAATATATTGTCATCTCAAGGCTAGGCAACATTTCACGTCATTTTGAGTTATCTTCTAATTCTTGATTATGGTAAAGGGTTTGATGCCCTCCCCCAAATTATGTAAATATTCATCATTAGATATGTCTCAGCATCCATTTAATATATAAAAGGAATTTGTTACACCAGAAAACATTTCTAAGTCTATGCCTGGTGATAATGTTTATGGTTATAATAACAAAAAAGGAAACAAAACCATGCTATAAAATATGATTCTTTGAGCTTTGGACTTTAAAATTTGCTAAACCCATGGAGAAACTGATAATTAATATAATATACATCATGTAATACATTATCTGTGCAGTGATAGATTAACCTAAACATGGGCTAAGTAAGTGTAGTACTTGACTTGGTATATGACTCAGATAATTAAAGACAATTCAGAACAAGTATCCTGAGAAAAAGAAAAGAGAAAGATTCATAAATCAAGACACTTGTATCTAAACTTACGTCAGTGATTCTGTGAGAAAATATTTCTCTTATAATGTTTTATGTATAATTTTGACTATCTATATACTCTATTAGATTTATTCATGACTACTTAAATGGATGTTAAGTAAACAGAATATTGATTTATTCTTCAATATAGGCATGGTTCTTATTATCCAAATACATTTGTTATAATAGTCTTTCCTGTGCTACTAAATAAAGGCATCTAAGGCATGAATTAGATTCAAATGTCAATAATTGTCCAAATATTGATGAAACATACTATCTATAATAGGTAAACATTTTCTGTACATAATTTATCTAGCAAAATCATATTTTTTTAAAGTTGAGTCATGCAAAATAATTATTTAAATTATAATCATAACCTTTTAAAATATACAGGTTATAAATTCCATCTTAATATACATAGTTATTTCTCCTGGGAATGTGACTGAATGATTGTTTCTATTTTGGATATCTTGATATTTAAGTTTCATGGTATATGTGAATCATAGTTGTCTTTCATTTAGGGGACAGTGATTTAATGCATTGAAAAATGATATGAACTAAAACCAAGGTGAAATGCTTGCAACACAGTAGCACTTAGGGTAAACATTTACTGAGTGCTATGGCAATATATACATTTTGTTAGGAGGGGTTCTTGATATGGAGAGTAGGGGCTCCTCTTTCAGGAACATCAGGTAAATTAGTTTTAAAAAATGGATAAAAAATGAGGCCTGGGACAAGAGATACAGGGATTATGACAGTGATTAATTGGAAAACATGTATTATTTGAAATTCAGTGATGCTAGGAATTGTTTTTTACAATGTTCTTGACTAATGTTGAAGTCAGATTTCATTTAGATAATCAATACTTAGTTTTATTACACATTTTATGTTTTAACAAGTGCTATTATATTTGTTTTATCAAGGACTGTGTCAACAATTTTTAATCAACAGATAACAACTTGACATTTTGCAAAGCTCTCAGAATTCCTATTCATATGTATCATACACTTGAATTAAATTCAAAATCCCTATGCTCTCCTTAGGTTTTTAACACCAGGGTTTCATTTTATATATGCATAATATTTACATAACTAGGTGAAAATATGCATATTGAATCAATGAAAAATTATGATATTGAGAATATATTATTGATTTAAATTATATGTCTGTGTATATATGTATACATATAATCATCCTACCTGACGATGACCTGCCAACAAAGGTCTGTCTAGTCAAAGCTATGGTTTTTCCAGTAGTCATGCTTGGATGTGAGAGTTGGACTATAAAGAAAGCTGAGCGCTGAAGAATTGATGCTTTGGAACTGTGGTGTTGGAGAAGACTCTTGAGAGTCCCTTGGACTGCAAGGAGATCCAACCAGTCTATCCTAAAGGAGATCAGTCCTGGGTGTTCATTGGAAGGACTGATGCTGAAGCTGAAATTCCAATCCTTTGGCCACCTCATGTGAAGAACTGATTCATTGGAAAAGATTCTGATGCTGGGAGGGATTGGGGGCAAGAGGAGAAGGGGACGACAGAGGATGAGATGGCTGGATGGCATCACCGACTCAATGGACATGAGTTTAAGTAAGCTCTGGGAGTTGGTAATGGACAGGGAATCCTAACATGCTGCAGTCCATGTGGTCCCTAAGAGTCAGAAACAACTGAGCGACTGAACTGAACTCATATATAATCATACATAGGATATAGTCATATATGCATTATTCCTTCATGTATATATATGTATTTCTTCCTGGGGAGGAAATGGGAACCCACTCCAGCATTCTTCACTGAAGAACCTGATGGACAGAGGAGCCTGGCAGGCTACAGTCCATGGGATCACAAAGAGTTGGACATGACTGAGTGACAGATGGATGGACAACTGCATTTCCTGAGAGAAAACATTAAAATGTGAACAACCTTTTTGGCCTACTTACTTAATATTTAATAAAATTTTAGATTATTTATTTCTGTCCCTCCAGGAGGATGTTTCTTTTAAAGTCATATACACGTATGTATATGATGATGATAGCAATTATAAGAGCTAACACAAATGCTCATTCAAGAGTCTTGTTTTGAATGAGTCATTTAACCCATCATGTTGATAATAACCCCATTTAAAGATGAGACACCTGAGGTATTAAAAGGCTATAAAACATGTCTGTAATGGGTTAAATTATGTCCCATAATGGGATAATTTAAGATCTAATCCCTAGTACCCCAGAATTTGAATTTATTTGCAAATAGGGTCACTGAAGACCCTACTAATAAAATCACCTGTAGGAAAACTAAACAGGCAAATCATATTTTGCAGAATTTATAGGGAGAAGTAGTTCAGTTTTTGTGCAATTATATAAATGCAATTTGAGATGCTTCCCAGGAAATAGTTGATATCTAACTTATTTTTCTATGTATCTCTTCTGTAATTAACTCTTGAACATAATTGAGAGTGACCAAGTGATTGTAATCATCAATAATTGTTGTTGTGCTAAGTCACTTCAGTTGAGTCCAACTCTTTACAACCCTATGGACTGTAGCCTGCCAGGCTGCTCTGTCTATGAGATTCTTCAGGCAAAATGACTGGAGTGGACTGCATGCCATCTTCCAGGGGATCTTCTCGACACAGGGACCAAACCTGCCTCCCTTAATGTCTCCTGCATTGGCAAGCAGATTAGCACCACCTAATTACTTCCCATTTATCTTGACAAAATTTAATCAAACTTCTATCTGCTTTATAGCCTCCTAAATTTGGATGGTCCCAAGTTTAAACTAAGGTGCAGAACTTCCCACCTTAATTGTTCATTCTGAAATTTGGCTGACCAGACAGACATATTTCCTGTAGAAAAGCCCTAGTGTTTTTTTGTTTGTTTGTTTTTTCCCCTATCTGGTCAGCCCACTTTGCTGCCGCACTCTCCACAATGTTCTTGCTTTTCTCTCCTTAGTAAAGAGAACTCTTTTCCTTTGATTTAGAGATGCTTATGGATCATGAGATCTGAGTCCTCTCCCTACTGCCATTTTGAGTAAAATGTCTGCTTACCTAAGTTCAGATTTGCTTTATTTGACAAGTCCTTAGATTTTCCATGAATATTAAGCTTTCTTACACACAATATCCTGTTACTTTTAGAGTTTACAGAGAACATAGACGTAATAAAACAAAGGTCTCTGTAAATAGGCTCAACAATTATGTGTATACACAGACACACACACACACACATATATACATATACACACATACACATGCATATACACTTGTGTGCAAGTGTGTGTAGAGACTGTGACAGGGATAGGGTACCAATATATATAAAAAAGCAAAAAAAATTTTTAACTACATAACTGAGAGATGAAGTATCTATCTGTGTATCTATGTACTTATTTTGACTTGCAAAGCATCAGTGACTTTACTAAGCTCCATAGCAGTGTAGTGAAAGACATCTTATTTCAAAACAACTTGACATTTTCCAAAGCTCTCAATATTCAGCTTCATTTTAATTCAACATTCTTATATTTCTTTTGAGTGGATGACGTTGTAAGTCATGTAACAGGAATTTTAAAGATATAAGAGCATTGTTTATGCTAGTCATGTATATAATACAGTTTTGTAATAAATAACAATCTGGGAGGAAACAAACTCTGTATAAATAAATATGCAAAATAAAGTGACCCTTATTCTTTGAATACAAATTTTCAAAACACATATATGCAAATGCATAGTTAGATAAGAACATGTACACATTTAAATGACTTAATGTTAAGTTGTTATTATTTTTCTCTAAAAATATATATTGATATACTTCTATTTATGATAATACATTATGCCAGTGATAATTTTTTAATTAAACAACAAATTTATTGAGATATGATTGGCATGCCAAAAAATTAAAAGATTATGAGTCAGTCACTTTTTTTCTCTTTTAGTTGGTGGGAAATTGCTTTATAATGTTGTATTAGTTTCTGCCATACAACAATGTAAATCAGTCATAATTTTACATACACACACATACACACACACAGCCTCCCTATTGAGCCTCCCGTGTATGTATGTCAATGATACTTTTTCAATTCATCCCACCTCACCTTCACCCACTGTGTCCACAAGGTTCTCTACTAGGTTCATTAGTACCATTTTTCTAGATTTCATGTATATGCGTTAATGTATGATACTTGTTTTTCGTTCTATATGAGTCAGTTATTTTTAGTTTATTGATAGAGTTGTACAACCACCCCTACTCTATAATTTCAGAACATTTCTATAACCTAACAAAGAAATCCTGTATATTTTTGTAGTCACTCCTTGTTGTCCTCTGCCTGTAGCCCCTGGCAACTGCCATTCTGCTCTTTGTTATTATGGATTTGCTTACTTTCAACACATCATATAAGTTTCAATTAAATTTCATATATTTTTTATTCAGCACATGAGGCTTTTGTAAATGAATTACTTTCCTTATAATGTTTTCAAAATGCATTCATGTTGTAGAATTTAAATACTTTTTCATTTATTGGTACCCACAATTTGATTATCCATTCATTTGTTGCTGGGTACTTGGATTGTTTCTGCTGGCTACTGGCACATCTCAGAGACATTGCAGTTCATTTCCAGACCACCACAATAAAGCAAATATCACAATAAAGGGAGTCACACACATCTTTTTTGGTTTCCAAGTGCCTATAAAGGTTATGGTTACACTATACTACTGTATTTTAAATACACAATAGCATTATGTCTAAAAAATGGTATAATTAAAAATACAAAACAAAAACCCAACTACAATAGTAACATTAAAGATTTCTGATTACCAATTTCTATAACAAATACAATAACAATGATTGAGTTTGAAATATTTCAATAATTACCAAAATGTGACACATAAACAAGGGGGAAAATGCTGTTCGGAAATGGTGTCCATAGACCTGCTCGTAAGGTTGCCACAGCCTTCAATTTTTAAAAAAAGCAACATCTGCAAAATTCAATAAAGTAAGGCTATATTAAAGTATGCTTGTGTTATGAATAAGGCTGCCATGTGCTTAGGTGTACAAATTTTTGTCTAGAGTTAATTTTTAACTTTTGTGTATCTATGTGGCAGTGGAATTTTCACTCATATTGTAAACTAACATTCAGTATTATAAGAAAGTGTCAACTGTTTTTAAGGTGGCTACATCATTTTATGGGCTTCCCTTGTGGTTCACCTGGTAAAGAATCCACCTGCAATGTGGGAGACCTGGGTTTGATCCCTGGGTTGGGAAGATCCCCTGGAGAAGGGAAAGGCTACCCACTCCAGTATTCTTGCCTGGAGAATTCCATGGACTGTATAGTCCTTGGGGTTGCAAAGAGTCAGACACAACTGAGTGACATCATTTTACAATCTTGTTCCCAATGCACAATGGTTTCAGTTCTCCACATCTTAGACAAAATTTGTATTTGTCATATTAAAAAATTTTAGCCAATCTGGTGAGATTATTATCTTATATGGTTTTTAATTTTTCATTTTTCTGATAACCAATGATGCTGAACATCTTTTTTAGTGCTTCTTTGCTGCTTGTACATTTCTTTGAAGAAATGTCTATTCAAATTCTCAGCCATTTTAAAAATCAGATGATCTGCCTTCAGATTTTTAAATTGTGAGAATTCTTGATGTGTACTGGATATCAGTTTTTTATCAGATGTTTGATACATGCCTGATAAATAGATCTGATATCACAAACATATCTGATATAACAGATATCAGATCTGATAATATAAATATTTCTGATATTATACAACTGATAGATGACATTTATTTTTCCCTATAATGGATTATCTTTATTTTCATAAAAGTATCATTTGAAGCAAAAATAGTATGAATTTTGATGACATCAAAAATTTTTGTGCTTTTATTTCTATATCTAAGAATCAATTACCCAATCTAATATCACAAAGACTTACATCTACATTTTCTTCAAAGAGTTTTATAGCTTTAGTTCCTACTTTTAGGCATATGACAAATTTTAATTAATTTTGTATATGATATGTCCAAACATATTATTTTATATGAGGATAATCTATTATCCCAGCTCATCTTCTTACTAAGACTGGATATTGGTTGATAACCTTTTTTCTTTCAGCACTTTTAATATGTCATCTCACTGTATTCTGTCCTCTTTAGTTTCTTAAATGAAATCAGCTGACTCCCTGTACATTCTGAGTAATTTCTCTGTTTTTATTTTTGAAAATCTCTTTTTGTCTTTCAAGAGTTTCATTATGAATAATATAAGTGTATCTCTTTATATGCATCATAGTTCTTTTACTAAGCTCCTATAAATTAATGTTCTTAATAAAATTTGAGTTTTAAATTATTATATCTTCAAATATTCCTGCTACTCTTTTATTTCCCTCCTCACTTCCTATGAATTACATTATGTGCATTTTGGTACTGTTGATGGTGTTCCAAAGATCTCAGAGTCTATAATCATTTTTCTTTCTCTTCCTCTGACTGGATATTTTCAACTGACCTATATTCAAGTTTTCAAAACTAATTTTTCTGCTAGCACTGAGTACCTTCTTCAACTGCTGAGTTCCTCTAGTGAATTTTTAATTTTAGTTCTTGTACTTTTCAATTCCAGAATTATATTTGGTTCTTTTAAGTCATTGTCTAATAACACATGGGCTCTTTCTGGGAGAGTGTCTACTGACAGTTATTTTTGTCCATTATATTGAGGCATCCTTTCCTTTATCTTCACATGTCTGGATGTTTTTGTCTGTTTCTAAACTGGAAATTTTAAATAATATGATGTGATAAGTATGATAGTCAAATGCCCATTCAGGATGCATCATCAATGCTGTTTGTTGTTTTCGTCACTGCTCTTGTTTTTTTACTTTTGTGAAAGTGGAAGTGAAGTCGCTCAGTGGTGTCTGATTCTTCGCAACCCCATGGACTGCAGCCCACCAGGTTCCTCCGTCCATGGGATTTTCCAGGCAAGAGTACTGGAGTGGGTTGCCACTGCCTTTTGTAGACTACATTAATTCACTAAAATATGTATCAGTTGGCCAGTGAAGCCTCTGCTTCATCACCGTAATCATCACCTAAAGATCATATAGAGATCATAGTTCCATGAACTAAGAAGTCTCCCAGTCTCAATCAAGGAGCTCCATGTGTACACTCTGACAATTTACAACCCCGACTTAGTCTTCTCTTTCTGATTGTGCAGAGCCCCATTATCAGCTGGAGATGAGAGGTTAGTGCTTTCTCAAATATTGCCTGGGTATGTACAGTGCCCCGCACATATGCACAGCCTTCTGCATTTGAAGGAACATTTTGGAGTTTTCAGAGCACCCTATGGGCATCCCACTCCTCTGCCTTAAGTTGTTCGGTCAATCTCTTGTTTTCCGCAGCTGTTATCCCTGCTTCAGACAGGTGCAAAGGTAATTAATTTTTGTCTGTTGATTACAACAAATGCTGCAGGGAAATTGCTGCTCACACCGAGTGAGCTCTCATTTAGTTAACACAGATAAGCTTCATGAGTCAGAATTTCCAAATAGTGGCCAACCATGTTGAGTATAGAAGGTCTCCAGGATTAGAGCTTTTGGGGACTTTCAAACCCATTTTGCCATCTAGTGGCTGTTAGGTTTCTAGCTTTCATGGCTATTGTATTTGAGAAGCTGATGGTTTTCAAGGCTCAATAGAAATGAGTAAAGGGGGACTGAAATAATACAAGGTAAAACATGACACACTTCTCCATTTGTTCTGGTATTCAGCCATTTCTCTTGAATAAATGATCCTCTGCTGCTGCTGCTGCTGCTAAGTCGCTTCAGTTGTGTCCGACTCTGTACGACCCCATGGACCGCAGCCTACCAGGCTCCTCCTTCCATGCAATATTCCAGGCAAGAGTACCGGAGTGGGTTGCCATTGCCTTCTCCGAAATGATCCTCACATGTTGGTAAAGTGTGAAAGTGTTAGCTGCTCAGTCATGTCTTGACTCTTTGCGACCTCAAGGACTGTAACCCACCAGGTTCCTCTGTCCATGGGATTCCCCAGACAAGAATACTAGAATAGTCAGTCATTCCCTTCTACAGGGGAATTTTCCTGACTCAGGGATTGAACCCAGGTCTCCAGCATTGCAGGCAGATTCTTTACCATCTGAGCCACCGGGGAAGCTGCCTTTGGTTAATTTATTTGAGTTCTGCTCTTATAAGAAGGAAAAATGGCCATGAGAAGATATAGATTCATAGGGAGAATGCCATTTGATGATGAAAGCAGAGACTGGAATGAAGCAATTGCAAGCCCCTAATACCAAGAATTGAAGCTAGGAAGAGTCAAGAAATATTCATCCCTACTGAAGCTTCCCAAGTTTCAAAATAAAAATGGCTCTGCTGACACCTTAATATCAGACTCTAGCCCCTATAACTGTGAGATAATAAATTTCTCTTCTTTTAAGTCACCTAATTTGTGTCACTCTGATATGGCAGCCCCAGGAAATAACTATACTGATCAAAGAAATGTATTTCTCTATGAGTATCACATCTGGAAGTATGTACTATCAATGCTATTTTACTGGTTATGCTAACTTTTATCTCTTAATTTGAGGTACTGTCTGTCATGCTGCTTCACTGTAAAGCTATGCTTTTCTTTTGTAATTAGTAATCATCTTGTGAGAGATACATTAAGATTATGCAGGTATCCTATTTCTCATTATAATGTCACATACTAAATTTGCATTTATTAATGAATCTTGCCTCAGTTCAGTTCAGTTCAGTCACTCAGCCCTGTCTGACTCTTTGCAACTTCATAGACTGCAGCACACCAGGCCTCCCCGCCCATCACAAGCTCCCGGAGTTTACTCAAACTCATGTCCATTGAGCCGGTGATGCCATCCAATCATCTCATCCTCTTTTGTCCCCTTCTCCTCCCACCTTCAACCTTTCCCAGCATCAGGATCTTTTCCAATGAGTCAGTTGTTCGCATCAGGTGGCCAAAGGATTGGAGTTTCAGCTTCAACATCAGACCTTCCAGTGAACACCCAGGACTGATCTCCTTTAGGATGGACTGGTTGGATCTCCTTGCAGTCCAAGGGACTCTCAAGAGTCTTCTCCAACACCACAGTTCAAAGGCATCAATTCTTTGGCACTCTGCTTTCTTTATAGTCCAACTCTCACATCCATACATGACTACTGGAAAAACCATAGCTTTGACTAGACGGACCTTTGCTGGCAAAGTAATGTCTCTGCTTTTTAATATGCTATCTAGGTTGGTCATAACTTTCCTTCCAAGGAGCAAGCACCTTTTAATTTCATGGCTGCAGTCACCATCTGCAGTGATTTTGGAAACCAAGAAAATAAAGTTTGTCACTGTTTCCATTGTTTCCCCATCTATTTGCCATGAATCTTAGTTTTCTGGGACCAGTTTTCATGGGACCAGATGCCATGATCTTAGTTTTCTGAATGTTGAGTTTTAAGCCAACTTTTTCACTCTCCTTTTTCACTTTCATCAAGAGGCTCTTTAGTTTTTCTTCGCTTTCTGCCATAAGGGTGGTGTCATCTGAATATCTGAGGTTATTGATATTTCTTCCAGCAATCTTGATTTGTTACTGTCCTGTTTGACTAACGTTGGCTTCTATTTCTGTTCTTTCTTCTGCATTTGTTTCTTAGAATTCTCCTGTAGAATAGAGGTCTTCCTTCTCCACTAATTATCCACACAGTTGTTTATTTAGATCTTTATGGATTTACTGAGGCCTATTTTACTTCATGCATTACACTATACTACTATAAGTGCTTTTCCCCCCACTCAAATTACCCCAGACTCGGCCACTAGGTGCCCCTTTAAACTGTCTGCTTTGTCCTTTGGATACATATTTTAGATCATTTTCTTTTTTTCTAGCACCACAAGTTGTTCTAATTTCCTCTTCTGTTTCCCCTGTCTCAGTTCTAGAATCAACCATTTCTTTCTTACTGATGAATTAAAGTGTTTAAAGAACAATGTTCCCAAGAATTTCATTTGAGTTCCTTTGGAAATAATTCTACCAAGTTGAGTAAAAAGTTACAGAAACATAAAAACGTCAGTGAAGATGCATAGTTTAGTATTATCTTAAAAAAATAGAGCCTGAGAAATAATATTTGATGTTTCAAGAATTATAAGAATTCATAAGAATTATGATAATTTAAAGATTTATAAGAATTTATATTGTGAGGGAAATTTAGGTAACACTTGTAGATAAGTTCTCTTATTGTCACATGCTTGAGTCTCAGGGTATCCATCTGCAGCAATGCTGCCATGAGTTAACATGCATCCTCTGCCCCCAAAATTGTGGGCAGTCTTTGAAGGATGGACATTAGTTGTCTTATTTAATCTTTATGACCTGCTTCTTTATACAGGAACTGTATATTAGGTTCAGAGAGATTGACAACTTGATAATTGTCCCACAGCTTGAAACAGTGTGGAATGGATAGACCAGATAAACTGACTTCAGAGATTGTGTTCTTGAGAATTACATTTAACATTGTTATTTAACAAGCATGTCATTTAAAGTGTTTTTGACAGCAAGGAACAAAGAATTTAAAAACCACATAGACATACATGTGTGTGCCTGTATTTAAACTATTTTCAATACTTACAATGCATATCACTCACACATATAGAATCTTATGTTAGGGTAGGTTTCCAAGCAGTACATCAGTGATATTATCAAAAATCTGATGTTAACTGCTGTCAGCTTGATCTTCTGATTGGTGTCATGATGGCTTCAACACTGTTACCCTTCACATATAACATACCAACTGACAAGCAAGAAGATAGATTTAGAATGGTTATTAGAATGGAAAATCACCATCACTAACAACAAAAGTACAACAAATAAAAATTGGAAAATGATTTTCAGACATCTTCCACAAGTGCCGTCTCATGAGTTTAATGCTCAATCCTAAAACAAGACAACATAATATTTCAATGAGCAAATTTCTTATGTATTCTGGGAATTATACCAGAGATATAGAGTTTGGAATTTACTCAATGAGTCCATATTTTAATAAATTATTGCACATATCTTAAATTCTTCCTTCCATTATGAATCTGGAGAGCCTAATCAGTTATGGTTAAATATCTAAAAAATTCAGCAACTTCAACAACTATCTGATGCTAGTGAATATTGTGAATAAAAACTATTTCACATGTTTGATATAGCCAGGTGTTATGCAGTTTTTCTCAAAACATGTCCAGTTTTTATAGCAGTATCAGAAATCACTCAATAGTTTCTCTCTACTTCTTTCACATAGAGGGCATGTAGTCAATGGATTTTATGAAACCAGAACTTTGTCTTCCATTTTTATGTCAGCAAAATATGTTTCTTAGTTTTCAGAGAACCCTTCTCTGAGTAAACACTGACTTCTCAGAAATAATGAGTTGTTATTATCTCCCTGAAATTGAAGTATATTATAAAGTTTACTATATATAACTGTTTTACATAAAGTAAAAATGTTATTTTGAAAAATAAAGATGATTTCAAAGGGCTAAAGAACCATTTTCATGCTACAGATTGAAATACTTAATGAACTTACATAATTAACACTCTGTTCCTCTGCTGGATGTTAAGCTCATTATTTCTAGGAATAAATCTATATTTTTATTGCAGTCTGTACATTTACCAATATTTTACTGGTGAGATATGCTTACTAGTATTTTTTCTAGCAATCAACTATATTGATTGCTGTAAAAGATATTTTGTCAAAAATGATAGAATAAACAATACAAATAGTTCATTTTCATGACCAATGATTTTATTTACCAACCCAAAAATAAAAATTAATAAGCAAATAAATAAAGATCTCCTCAAGTGCAAACTAAAGTAGAGGTATATACCCCAGAGATATGCAGATTCAGTTCCAGACCACTGCAATAAAGCGAACATCACAATAAAGGGAGTCATACACATTTTTTGATTTCCCAGTGCACATAAAAGTTATGTTTACATTATGATTATTCCATTAAATGTGCAACAGCATTATATCTAAGAAATGTACATTCCTTAATTTATAAATACTTTATACTGACAAATGCTAACCACCACCTGATCCTTCAGTAAGCCATAATCTTTTCACATTGGTAACATCAATGGTCACAGCTAAATAATAAAGAAAAAAGTTTGAAATACTGAGAGAATTGCCAAACTGCAACAGACAAAGTGAGCATATATTATTTGAAATAAATAAATAAATAAACAGCACTGATAGACTTGCTCAACACAGAGTTGCTATGAATCTTCAATTTGTAAAAAGCACATTATCTGAGAAAGCATAAATGAAATGCAATAAAACAAGGTATGTCTGTATTTCATTTATGCTAAAATAACTTACAGACATAAGTCCATATGTAATATGCAAATATAATATGTATTATATTTAATTCTTAAAAAAAAAAACAGGAATCTGAGTTCCATTGATCAGCTTTGGAGAAAGTTCTCATTGTTTAATAGGCTGAGTTCTATTTTAGATTCTTCATTTTAGATATAGTATAACCAAATTAAAAATTTAATAGTAGAAAGAAATATAAAGTGAATCATTCATTTGCCAAAACATATCAGAGTGCCTAACAGCCAAGAGACTACACTTTTATATTTTTTGAAATTATAAAATAAAATGCTTTTCCTGGCTCAGACCTTTTTTTTTCTTGAAGTACTATATATTTTAGAAGTTGCTTCAGTGAGAATCTGTTTGTGAAAAGCTTTTTCTGAGGTCTGATGCACAAAAATGTCTTATTAAAAAAACTCATATTTGAAAGATATGACTGTATAAAATATCTGACAACCACTGAATTAAGGAGCACTTTAAGATTCAAATAAAAAACAGATTTGTCTACTTTAGTGACTGAAGCAAACTATTTTAAATTTATTTTACACTATATTGATTTGTAGGAACTATTTAAACATTTTGAATATTAAATTTCTATTGTTTATATGCTGCAAATATTTACACTCATTTCAGAACTTCATTTTTGTAATTGCATATTATGATAAAAGAAGTTATTGCTAATATAAACAAATTATAATTTTCTATGTATTGTACATTTCAACTTAACTTTTTTTTTCCCTGAGACAATATCAGCCTTCTTTGCCTTTTTTCTTAGATCTCCTTGTTAAACTGTTGGTTTGGTTTTTTTTTTTTATCAGCAGTAAAGTTGATATTTTGATTTCCCAAATGTTTAAATAATTTGCCCATCTTTCAGCTAATTCTGAACTTGAGTAGAAGCATAGTTATTTATTGGACCCTATATATTTTTTTTTTATTTTATTGTATCTTGTTTCTCTTCCTTTGTTAGTATCATTTTTTAAAAATTATAATCATGTAATATATACTATTATTCATTCCTTCCAGTTAGCAATATAACATATACAATTTTGTGTTGGTGCATGTCACAGTATTCCATGTCATACATGTTTTTCTACTTCATTCTTTTAAAAGTCTATATAAGTCTTTCCATGAAAGTTTCAGGATTTACTGAACCTACCTCTGCAAAACATGAGACGGTAACAGTCAGGGCTGTCTACTCCAGATACATGTGGCAATTCTGAGACCTGATTCAGATTACAGAATTCAAATCAAGGTTTTTCTTCCCACCAGTATTTGACAGCCAATGAGTCAACTGCTCACTAACTTGTTTACCAGTTATGTTGATCCTCAAACATGTTAAGAAAAAACGATTTTACTTTTATTCTTGGACTCCTAAAAAAGATACCAGTCTAGCATTATTCCACAAATGAGATACCCAGCATTATCCCACAAAATTCTAAAATTTCTTATGTCTGACTCACAGACATAGAAAACAAACTTATAGCTACCAAAGGGGAAAGGGGGTTAGGGATGGATAAATTAAGAGCTTGAGATTAGCTAATATTAACTACTATATATAAGAACAGATAAACTACTATATATAAAACAGATAAACAGGCCCTATTGTAAAGCACAAGGAGCTACACTCAAAATACTGTAATAAGCTATAATGGAGAAGAATATGAAAAAGAATATGTGTATATACATATGTACTCTGCCAACAAAGGTCTGTATGGTCAAGGCTATGATCTTCCCAGTAGTCACATACGGTTCTGAGAGCTGGACCATAAAGAAGGCAGAATGCCAAAGAATTGATGCCTTCAAACTGCGGTGCTGAGAAGACTCCTGAGAGTCACTTGGACAGCAAGGAGATCAAATCAGTCAATGTTAAGGAAAATCAATCCTGAATACTCATTGGAAGGACTGATGCTGAAGTTGAAGCTCCAATATTTTGGTCACAAACAGCCGACTGTTTTGATATGAACAGCCAACTCACTGGAAAACTCCCTGATGCTGCAAAAGATTGAGGGCAGGAGAAGGGGCTGTCAGAGGATGAGATGGCTAAATGACATCACCAGCGCAATGGACATAAACTTGGGGAAACTTTGGGAGATGGTAAGGAACAGGGAGGCCTGGCCTGCTGCAGTCCATGGGGTCACAAAGAGTTGGACATGACTGAGCAACTGAACAACAACATTACATATATACACATACATATGTAATATGAGTGGCTTGGACTGCAAGATCGAAGAAGGACTGAGAAGACTCCTGAGAGTCCCTTGGACAGCAAGGAGATCAAACCAGTTAATGTTAAGGAAAATCAATCCTGAATACTCATTGGAATTATTGATGCTGAAACTGAATTCCAATACTTTGGCCACCTGATGGGAAGAGCCGACTCACTGGAAAAAACTCTGATGCTGGGAAAGATTGACGGTGAAAGGAGATGAGGAAGAGGATAAGATGGTTAGATAGTATGACCATCTCAATGGACATGAATTTGAGCACACTCTGGGAGATAGTGGAGGACAGAGGATCCTGATGTGCTACAGTCCAGGGTGTTGCAAAGAGTTGTCATAACTTAGTAAATGAATAACAACAGCAATGACATGCATTAATATATAATAAATCACTTTGCTGTAAACCAGCAACTACCACAGCACTGTAAATCAACTATACTTCAATAATAAATAAATACATAAATACAATTTCTCATGTTTCTTAGTAGCCACCAATCAATAATGCATGAGGTCCACATATAAATATCAAGAGAGGATCTAACAGACCAGCATTCACAATTAACCCTTAAGTTATAGGTCACTAATAAATAATTTGAAATACATGGAATCCAACATCTACTAATAGATTTCTGAGAACTGATACAATAATAGATAATCCCTTTTCCTAGACTATCTTTGCCATTAAAAAGAAGGCTTAGATTTTCTCAGTCACTTACACAGAAGAGATTTATTACATCTTATGCACTGCTATCTGTCACATACTTGCATTTACTTCTCTTCTTAGCTTATATTCCAGATATTTGTGATTTCATCACTTACCACAGCATCCTAAAACTTGAAGTATTCTTCTACAATTAGAGCATATATCTGTGCAAGTCATGTGAAGTGAAAGTGAGTCACTCAGTTGTGTCCAACTCTTTGCAACCCCATGGACTGTAGCCTAGCAGGCTCCTCTGTCCATGGAATTCTGCAGGCAAGAATACTGCAGTGGCCATTACCTTCTCCAGGGGATCTTCCTGATCCAGGGATCAAACCCAGGTCTCCCACATTGCAGGCAGATTCCTTACCATCTGAGTCACCAGGGAAGTGGCTTGTGCAAGACATAAACCTATATAAAACTAACTGCCTTCCAACCATGTAGGATTTTGGGCACTGTTATATGAGTTCATTCCATCATACATTCAAATATTTTAACCATTAATGGTCACTGAACAATGCCCTGAATCACTACAACTCTTTCCTACATTACTCATCTTTATACAACAGTTTTTAAAATAAATTGCATTCTCTGCAATACTTAGCAACTCTATCTTCTTCCTTATTCTTAACAGAAGACATTACCTCTTACTACACAATGGAATGGGCTCTCTAGGTGGCTCAGTAGTAGAGCCACTGAGCCTGCTTACCTATCCAAGAGATGCAGGAGATGTGGGTTCAATCCCTAGGTTTGGAGGATCCTCTAGGGTAGGAAAAAGCAACCCACTCCAGCACTCTTGCCTGAACCTGGCAGGCTACAATCCATGGGGTTGCAAAGAGTCGGACATGACTGAATGACCAAGCTCGCATGCAAACAACGGAATAGAAAACACTGGATTGACATACTCTCTTGTTTTACCTTCCAAATGCCTGACATCTGGGTCCATCACATCTTTTTCACTTCTTTTATACTGGAGAGAGCTACTGCACTTTCTACATAGTCTCATCTCATTCACTCACAATCTTATATGTTATGTTTTCCTATTTCCAACCATCCTCTCCTCTTGTTCATCCAACCTCTTTCAGTACACATATATACAAACATAAACTGTTCTCAACTGCCATAATACCTTCCCAACATCTTTATGTATTGTTCTTTGCCCCCTTTCCTTTCAAAATATATCAAAAGAACTGTTTATCTTGATATCTCCATTTCTTCACCCACAACATATAACTGAACTCAGACTTCTGAGCTTACCACATACTGAAACAACCTGTATGGCTTTTATTAATGCCATTCCACATCACATAGTCTAGGTTTCCATTTTTAATCCTGACCTTTTTGGAGGAAATTTTGATCCTGCTGAACAAATTTGTCCTTCTTGAAATAGTCTTACCCTTGCCTTTCAAAAAACAGCTTCTTTTGGATTCCCTACTTATCCGTGGGCTTCTCCCTCTCCATTTAGCTTCCTCTTCTTTTACCAAACATTTAAGTGAGGGAAACTATCATTATTTCATCTAAGGTGCTCTATGCCCTGGTTGATTTCATCCATTCAAATGTTTTCAATTATATTGATGATTCCCCAAATAAAAATTATATCCGTGGTCATTTCTCTTAAGGTTCAGAAAAATGCAATTGTCTAAAAGATACTTTGACATTAATGACTCTTAGGCACATAAAAATCCACAACAATAAACTGAGCTCATAATTAATCTTCATTTCTTTCAAAGCAACCTCATTTTTCACTGTCCCTATATTGTGAATTACATTACCTTTCAAGCTATTAAAGTAAAAAAATCTAAACTAATTTATTGCCTTGAACCTTCCTTACAGTCAACCTATCACTATATCTACAGATAATCTATTAATTACCTGCTCTTTACACTTTTGTACATTTAAATTAACTACACTCCCACTGTCCCTGGACATCTTTGCTTCAGCTTAGCATTCTTTTAATACTTAGTATTTCCAGTATATAGTCTTTTTTCAGGCAACTAGTACATTCTGAGGTTCTTCTGTATTGAGTTATCTCATCTACTAAATTCTTACTCACTCAGCAGATCTTGGATTATCCATCGCTTCTTCAAGAAAACCTTCCAGATGAAATTGGATACCCATGACATAGCTTCTAGAATATCATTTGCTTTCTTTTTTACAATATTTGTAACATTCCCAACATTACGTGTTTTTTTTAATTTTTTTTTTTTTTTTTTACTTTCAGTTATCTCTCAAAGGAAGTTCCATAAGCACAGAGCCTGTTCATGCATTATTATATTGATCATGCAAAACAGGCCCCCCAAAAGAGAATTTCATAAGTATATGTTATTTGTTTTACAATGAGTACCTTCAAGATGGTACCTCAAACAATGCTGCAGTAAATATCTTGGAAATTTGTCTCCCCACCTATTTTGAAAAAATACTTATGTTAAACTCAGAAAAAGCTTTAAATACATTTGTATATATTTTTTCACAAGTCACATCTATTAAAATTAAACATTCTTACCAATCTATACACTTCCATTAAAGACTGTATGAAAGTGTCTAGTTTTCCAAGCCATTATTTTGTAAATCTGACTAATGGAAATGAGTTTTCATCACTATCTTAGTTGGAAAGTCTATTTATCAGTCAGTGGTTTTAGAATATTTTACTAATAGGAAACATATTTCTTTGTAAGTCAGGCTTTTTTGACACTTGTTCATTTCATTTTTGGAATTTTTAATTCATAAGATTCATTATTATTTCAAGGATAACTATAACTGCTGATTTGAAAGCAGTGCAGGTGCAGAAAATGTCATGTGTCTCAATTAATTTGAAGAACTGTTTCACAAACTATAGACAGTGTACAAATAAAAAGTGAAATATGCTTTAACTACAATTATTTCTAAATAGTGCCTGAAAACACATTTAACAGTAATTGTAACCATTATGATTTACAAAGTAATAGATACTGTAAATTCCATTTGCAAATACTAATTGTATTACCAAATAAATAAATGAGTTTTTAACTGCATAATTATGTGAATGGAGACCTTTGACATGACCAAATCAATATATAAAAATGGGCATTTCATTCATATTAATAAAATTTCAAACTATTTGGTAATTACAGACTCTTTCTAAATTCAGAAGAAAAACAAAAGAACCAAAGTGAAGACAAGAGTATGATTTGTCATCTTACCCAAGAATATCTAAGAAGTGAAATTGCATGAAGATTGATTTACCCTTTATCTTTTATGTGTACAGACCTTTGAAGTCTGAATGGCTGTCACTATTCTGATTAGGATTGAACATTAGCTCTCTTCACACAGCATCGAGTAGATTAGAAGTAAAATCTGAGTTTCTGACAGCCATGACTGGGATATAACCATCCTGTTCATTTTTTCCTACTTATTCTTGTTACATTTCTTATTTGATGTTAGAAAACAGACACAAACTATAATTTTCCCTGTAAGACAGCCAGTATGGTATGGCTTCTTGTCACAATACAGTAATATATTTTCACAGTGAGATGTAAAACCTATAAAAATATAATATTATCTGATATTATTTTAAAGTATAATTTTTTTCTCTCATATTAGTTACCAAAACATTAATAACCAGAGTAAGATATAAATTAAATAATATGTGAATATAATTTAAAAAGTGATTTTTGCTATTGCAAGTAAATGTTATGTTATTACATAGTTATTAAATGATTATGTTAACATATGTGTGCCTCTGTTGAATGTATATTCTTAAAATACTTTCATTTTCACTTTAAAAAGAATCTAATATTTCTTGCTATATAAATATAACTGTGTATGACATATGCCTTAGAAACACAATTGGCAATAGAAACTTATGTGGTTCAATAAATAGTTTCAACCAGAACTAATAGAACCATCAGATCTCATAACTAAAATGCACTGAAAATGTTCACTTATGAATAAGGACTTATTCATAGTACAGAAAATATATATTGAAGTAAATTCAACATTCTGAGTAAAAAAGATAAGGGATTTTCCTCTACTTACTTCACTATATTAAACTTACACACACCCTAATTTGGCCTCTTTCTGTGCCTGTGTGTATTTTATCTTTCCAGATACATACCATATTTTATGTTACTTTTTATTCTTAAAAGCAGTGAGCACAAGGCTTACTATACAGTATGCACCAAATAAGTGTTTAACTTCTAATGACAAATATTTTATGTATGCTATATATTCTATCACAAACTGAGTGTACATTCCTAGAGACTACAATAAATAATAGATACTTGTTAGCTATTAAGTAATGCCTTGTGTATCTATATGGTGCACACACAAATAATCTTATAATAGTAGAATATTTAAAGATATTAATAAATGTTCTTGATTTAAGTTTGGATAAAATTTGGGGATAAAGCAGATAAAAAATATATATAAATTTAAAATATAAATGTATGCCATTATATAGGTATAATGCTTAATTTGAATGTGCCCAGTAGACTAGTGAATTTTAAAACAGAAAATGAAAGCTTAAAAATATCAAAGTAATTTCAGTATTTAAGGTATTTCCCCTTTACTTTTATATATAGAAACATAATGGAAACATTATCATAATTGACAAATATTAATATATCAACAAGATGTTAAAAATGATTTCATGATGAAGCACTCTGGTGAGGATCCTGATTTATAGCTAAAAACCTGGAATATTTGCCTTGTAAATATCTTGGAGAAAACACAAACATCTAACTATTTCTATATTCCTATCTACCTAGCCAGCCAGCTGTCCAGTCACCCAACCATCTATTAATCTAGTGATTTTTTTTCAGGTATCTGTCTCTCCAACTAAATACAATAAAACCTATTAAAAAGGAGGCACATCCACACATGAATATGAGATAATATGTGATTCCTTTGACTTTTGCATACATTATTTGTAAACGTGAACAAATCTGTTTGTCTGTCTACATGTCTGTCTCTATATCTCTGTCAGAGGGTCCTTAAAGGCCAGGCGGCAACTTTTTAATTTCATACAGTTTTTACCCTTTTAAAAATTATAATTATGAATAATTTCATTGAATGGTCTGTACATAAATTTCTAAAATCATAAATGCAAGAATATGCTGTTATTTAAAAAGTTTATCTAGTTTTGGAAAATACCTTTCCATCCTCACCTGAACTCATGATATAGCCTCTAAATGTGCATTCCCATTTCCTGTTTCTTTTCCTATAAAGCATCCTTCACATTTAAAACATATATCTAACTTTGCCACATCCCTATACAAAATTTTATTCACCTGTTCTATAAGAATATGTCCAAAGTTATGAGCTTAAGACCATAAAAAGTTAAAAAAGACACTTATGTTGAAGTTAGTAAAATTAAATAAACAATTTTGGTGTGTTCAATAAGTGAGACACTTTATAAAGTCATTTACACTTAATAGCAAATTTAGTCCTCTAGATCACAATGTGCTAAGGTGTATCTTCAATTTAGCCACGAAGAACTGAAGCAATTTCACAAAGATAATAAGTGAGAAATTCAAATGAAAGCCTTGATTTCTTTCTCTAATGCAAAGCTTGTGTTTTAAAGCTACACTGCTGCTGCTGCTGCTAAGTCACTTCAGTCGTGTCCGACTCTATGCGACCCCATAGACGGCAGCCCACCAGGCTCCCCCGTCCCTGGGATTTTCCGGGCAAGAGCACTGGAGTGGGTTGCCATTTCCTTCTCCAATGCATGAAAGTGAAAGTGAAAGTGAAGTCCCTCAGTCGTGTCCGACTCAGCGACCCCATGGACTGCAGCCTACCAGGCCCCTCAGTCCATGGGATTTTCCAGGCAAGAGGACCTGAGTGGGTTGCCATTGCCTTCTCCCTCTCTTGTACTGCTGCTGCTGCTGCTAAGTCGCTTCAGTTGTGTCTGACTCTGTGACCCCATAGACGGCAGCCCACTAGGCTCCCCCATTCCTGGGATTCTCCAGGCAAGAACACTGGAGTGGGGTGCCATTTCCTTCTCCAATGCATGAAAGGGAAAAGGGAAGTCACTCAGTCATGTCCGACTCTTAGCCACCCCATGGACTGCAGCCTATCAGGCTCCTCCGTCCATGGGAGTTTCCAGGCGAGAGTACTGGAGTTGGTTGCCATTGCCCTCTCCACTCTCTTGTACTAGATGCCATTTATTATTATTGTTACCCTGTAACATGTCTTTATCTTATGACTGAGATAAATGCAAATAACATATATAATGTATTTTATATATATATATATAAAATACATTAAATTAAATAACATATAGGTATGTTAATCTCATTCTTAATGTGATTTTTAAAAGCTATTTTCATATAATAATGCACAAATGAAATACAATGGCACTGCTACACATGGCACAAATGGGAGAACTCTTGTGGCAAGTCTTCTCAAAGCAAACACTTTCTGGTCTTAAATAGATGATTGATGAATTCTTTTTTCTGATATCCTCACCTCATTTTAGGCATAACACCTAAAATGGTGACAAGCACTAAGATTTAATCCTGTGGCTATTGAAAGCTTTCTAATCTTCAAAGAAATCCTATTTCCAAGGAATAGCTCTTAGGACTCCATACAATCATTATCTACTTATACTTTGGTGTTAATTTCCTAAGAGCTGAAAGTAAGATAGAGGATTTAGCAATGAATGTGTCTCCTAAGAAAGGAATGTGCCATTAAAGTATAATTAAACAGTAGTCACTCAGGCAGAACACATTTATTTCTGAACTTTGCCTAATCATAGAGCAACCGAATAATCTGTAAGGGAGGATTAAGAATTATAAAAAGAGAGGCCAGTGGTTTATTTTAGAAATGAAAAACGCAGAAATTATCACTATGTGGTCGTATGCTAACCTAGAGTATTGCAATCACCATTTAGGAAAACTCACTGATTTACAAAATTGAACACTGGACATCTTAAATAGGACAGCTGAGACTCCCAAATTACATTGTATAAGAGGCTGTGGAGCATGGATGTGAGTTAAATGTAAAAAGAATGTTCTGTACTCACAAGCCATTTTTATTTGCAACAAGGAATTTTAATGACCATGGTCTCATTGCTTCCTTCCAAGCTCAAATATCCTACAAATAACTCTCTTGGGAAATAAGATATCTGAGTAGTTGAAACAATACTCCATCTCTCATCAACAATTACTTGTGTAATTAGTGATTTGAAATAGATTTCAATTTAATATATTACTCAGGGTTTTGTGGTTTTTCTTATATCATATCAAGAGTATTTTTAATACATGACTTGAGCAATATGTATTGAGCATGTATTGAGCAATACATGTATTGAGTAATATCTGTGTTTCCCAAAATCCATATAAACTTAAATATGAATATTGACCATTATATGATATTGACATATCAGTAAAAAATACATTGCTATATTATAATTATATGCTTTATAAATAGATATTCAATAAGATTAAACTTAGCCAAGTTACTAGGAAACAGTCTCCTTCCTGGTTTTTATCTTCAAGCAAATAGACACCCCTTTAGTCATTTTTCAGTTTACATTTTAAAACTGAAAGCTTATTGTGTAGTTTTGTTAATTCCTGATGAACTAGTACCTTACTACTCAAAGCGTAGTCCACTAGTTTCATGTTGGAACTTGTTAGCAATAAAGAATTTTAAGTACCACACCAGATCCACTGAATCAAAGTATGCATTTTAACAAAACTCTTATGTAATTTACATGTTCACTGACATTTTATAAGCACTCTCCTAATAAACATGAGAGAATTGCTAATTATTGCTAACATTTTTTGATAGGTGAGGCTCAAGTTCAAGCATCTCAACAAGCAAAAGAAAGTAAGCAAATAAACAAAAAGCCGTCTTGCAACTGTGAACCTGATTTCTTCTGGTTATATCTGGCTGGTACTGTTCAGTTACCAGGATTCTGCCTCCTTTAGGGGCAGAATCACCTGCTGAACTAATTTTTGCCACGTGCCTTGTCTGTTACCTGCATTTCAGTTTGAGGTCCCCAACTTAAAGAACAACAGGACTAATTTTGTGATTCTGTTTCACCTATAAATGTTAACATTCTCTTTAAGCCATAACATAATTTATGCAGTCCCAATTCCAGCCTTGGTCAGATGTATTTGGCACATCTTTCTAACTCCTCAGGGAGAGGTCTGAGGCAAGAGTTCTGAGCAACGCCATGTGGAACCAAAGTAAGAATCCTGGGAATGTTAGAAGCTTAACTGGGTATTTATATTGGATTAGTGAACATGAAATCAATGCCACTGAAAGCTTGAAGAACTCTCATGCTTATTAACACATAGCAATATATCTCAGTTTTCTCCCAGGACACCAGGGCAGGGAATAAAGAGGTGACCTATAGTCACCTTATATAGCATAAGACACTGGATAAAACACATTATTGCTAATCTTTGGATGTCATGGCTGAGCTAGTTGGTTCTTAAGAATACTGCTCTTGTAGCAGTTGCTCTATTACAGATATAAATGTTTCCCTGGTGGCTCAGATGGTAAAGCATCTGTCTGCAATGCAGGAGACCCGGGTTCAACCTCTGGGTTGGGAAGAACACCTGGAGAAGGAAATGGCAACCCACTCCAGTATTCTTGCGTGGAAAATCCCATGGACAGAAGAGCCTGGCAGGCTACAGTCCCTGGGGTTGCAAAGAGTTGGACACGACTGAGCAACTTCACTTGGAACAGTCCTGTCATCTCTGGGTGTGCCATTTAGCTTGCAGATTGAGGATAAAGGTTTAGTTGAATTTGACTTGTCATCTTGGACCTATTTGATTTTAATCAGTTTATGTTATGCCCTTGGGCTATGTCATTCTTTCAAAAGTTGTGCCCTGCCCCTTTCCCCCCTATTTCATGCTCTTTTCCTGAGCCCCTTCCAGGCCCACAATGTTGTCTTTACAATCTTCTGGAGGGACAACCAGAAAATAGCTGGACCTTGGGAGGGAAATACCGTATAACATCCAATCCCTCTAGATAAAGGCACTGTCAAAAGACAGAGGAGTAGGTGGTTCCCCAATGGTTGGGAAGATCCTCACACTCATTAGCATATGAAGTCACCCAGCTTGCAAAAACTAGCCACACCACATTCCATGGCCACAGCACTTGCCCTCTGCAATGGCCCAGACCCTGCAGAGTGTGCTTCTCTCTGAATCTGAACAAATTCACTTCTTACCTATCGCTGTGTCTCTAACTGAATTTTTGCAATGAGACATCAGAGCCTGAGCTTCATTAGGTCCTGAAGCCAGGCACCATGGATTTTGGCTGGGCTCAAGTCCCAGGACAGAGGAGCTGAAGGACATGAGGAAAAAGCAATGGAAAAAATGTGCCAAGGAATCCCCTTCATAACCTGCTGGAAAATCTGCTAAATACCTGACCTATGCTCACAGTTTTCATTGACCTGATCCTTGGCATAAAGAAGATTAAGGACAGAAGAACCCCCACAGGCTTGGGCAACAGTTGCTGGGGCCCAGCAGATAGGGGAGCCTTTGGGACACACTGCCAGAGTCCCTCGATTGTACCCACCGCCACTCGCCTGTTCATGGCGGGGTTTGAGGAAACAAGAAATGAGAGATTGTAAAGGAATAAATATTTTGTTAGGCATATGTCCTTCCAGCCATAGGAATGAGGACCTTCTACCTTAACCAGAGGTCTTCTGGAATCTGAGACTGAGTTGCTTGAGCTTTCTGCTGAGTTTGTTTTTTGCTGTCCCAGTTTCCAGCATGCTGGGCTTCTTGTCACTTCCCCCATGCTGGGTTTTCTTCCTGTTCAGCTTCCACCATGGGAGCGTTAGCTGAGTTGGGCTCCTGCTGTGCTTGGCCTCCTCCTTGTGGGGGCCCAGCCGAGGTTGTTTCAGCCAGGTTAAATCCAAATCACGGCACCATAGGTGTTGGGGGAGTGTGTAATTTCCTCGGTTCTGTCACCACATAGCAACAAAATTTTGAAGCAACGGATCAGTGTTACCGCCCTCAGATGGACCAGTGGTAGAGCCCTCGAATGTACCAGTGTTTCAGCTCCATGTTACAGCTCAGTTTTATTTAGAAAGTAAAGGAAAATGCATCCTCAAGGCTTGAGGGCATGCTGACCCAAAAGACAGGAAAAGAGAGGTCCCCATCCACCCAATTTTGGCTCCTCTGTTTATATGCTTTTTCTCCTCCCCAGGGCCTGCCCTATGTAAATTGGGCTAGCCAGGAGTGCTGTTTGTTTTACCTGAGGTCCTCATTCCAGTCCTCTGACCTTCGTTTATTCTATTTTCAAGGGATTTTCCCTTCCTTGTCTTTTAGGCACAGCCATTCTGAACTCCTTTTTCCTATTCTAACTACCTAACAGATTGAACATACTTTAGTGCATTTTAGATATCCCCAGTTTTATTTGCCCAGTCCATTTTAACTGAATGTTATTATTCATTATTTCCAAATACTAACAATAATCTATGTAATATTAACTGACCTTAAATCTACTTTATCATCTATAAATATTTCATATACAGTTGCACTTATATAATATGTAGCACATATCCATATATTTGTTTACATTAAATAGTCTGCTGAATAATATATTAATACCAAGAATTTAAAATTATTATACATATAAAAACATAGTTAAATATCTGGAAGGGTTAATCTACAGCATTCCATTTTTTTATATTAGCATTTGACAATTCTTAAATAATTATTATTTTATAAATAATAATCTAGCTGCGATGCTAAGAAAGACTATTGCTTTTAAATGGATTCACAAAAAGTTTATAGAATAATTTAGTCAAATTAGCAGCATTTGTATTTACAGTGTTTATCATTTAACTTCCAAAAGTTCTGGTATTTAATATATTCAAAAAAATTTTTAGATATAAATTTCAAGGGGGTTAAAGATTTTTTATATTAACTTGCAGTAGAACACTTATTCCTAATGTGATTTTAGGTGGAAGAAATAATATATATTGGAGGAGGATACAGCTGTACTGAAAATGTCACCATGCATTTTTAAATATTACTATATGCAACCTATTATGTAATATCAGTATAAGGATATGGCACACAGGCAAATATTGGTAATTCAAAACAAGAATGATTTATTCCACAAGAGGGGCTCATATACCAATTCTAGAGAAGTTAGAATTCAGAGAAATCACCCCTTCCTAAGCCTTTAGGAGTATGTAGCCTGTTGGAGACTAAAAGGACGGTTTGTTGAGAGAAGCGAGAACCCTAGTCAGGCCAAGGAAGTAGGATATTACATTTGTAATGCATGCAGCCCAGTTTGGTGATTAGTGGAAGACAAACCTTTAAAGATAGCTTAAGGTCAGACTGAAGAGCTCTGTTCCTTCCCAGAGCTGAGGGGGTATGTATAGTTTAGGTATTTGCAGTACTTGTAGGCTCCATCTCAACACAGGAAATGAACTGATGGTCTCTCCTTGCCATTAGAGTGCAGTACACTCAACTAGCTACTAATACCTTTTGTGAAAAACCACTTTTTTCAGAACTAAAAAAGCCACAGGATGTACAATTCTTACATGTTCTCAGGACTACATGACCTTTTTCTCTTTCTAAATCCAAGTTTGCTCATATTCACAACTTTCAGTATAACAAGCTAATTTTTTTTTTTTTTTTTTTTTTGTATTTTTACTTTCAGAACAAACTTCAGAACAGAACCAGCTTTCAGCAAAGGAAGCCAGGCTAATTTACTACTAGAATTCTAAAATTACTATATGCTTAGTCCACATTTTAATTTTACTAGATAAAATAACATATATTAATGTAGTAATATTGATTGATTTTAAAAACTCTGTCCTAGATGCTCAAGATTCAAAATCAAAGTAACAAACTGCCATTGGCATTAAGAAGAAAGACAAATGAACAGTCAACTGCACTACAGTGTAATACATGCTGTGATAGAAAATATGTACACTGTTGGGGAAAAGTTATTTGGTCTCCCGTGTTTCTTCATGTCATACAAGCAAGGCACTAACCACCATTTTGTTCCAGATTATCTTTCTGTCCTTTTGAAGAATGTCTGTACTGTAAATACCCATAGAATGTATAAATAGTGTTTCCAGTGGTGCAAAGAGAAGAACTGCTTATTATCCAGTATGATAAAGACAGCACTTCCCTCTGCTGCAAATGTTATGAAGGTTTGTTTGCAGCCCATCATAAAACATGGGGATTCCTTAGTTTGGGATTCCTCAGTTATGATGTAAACCAACTGCATGCACAGCACTCTGACCTTGGCCCTTCTGGACCCCTCATCCCCACCCCTGGCCCAGAGTCTTGGGGTCCAGGGAAATGGGTATAATGACCAAGCTTATGCAGTTTAGTATACAATGAGCCTTAAAGTCCTTTGTTTCTGATTAGGAGCCTGTGACTTGCCTTTGCATTCATGAAGATGACTGGGCTATTACACAGCATAAAAATCTCAGATTCTATACAATTTGTGACAGTCACAAGATTGTCTTGGTCTTTATTTAAAGTCAGCATGTGAATATGACCCTAGGTTTCAGTTATTCCACATAGAGCATCATGAACTCCTTTTAAGAAGTAGAGATTTACTAATTACAAGGATTTCCAGTTGGTATGCACAAATTAAACAAGAAATTATAGAGATACAAAGTTTTAGTTATGCAAGATGAATAAATTCTAGAGATTGGCTGTACAACATGGTGGCTATAGTTAAAAATTCTGTACTGTGTATTTGAAAATTGTTAAGATAGCAGCACTCATATCATGTTTTCTTACCATAGTAAAAATAAATATTTGGTTTATTGGCTAAATAAAAATATATTTCATGATCAGGTACTACTACAGTAAAAATACTGAGAATAGAACTGTCACCTTGCTAATGAGAAAAATAAGGCCACAGGTTCAAATAGAAAGAGACGTCCCCTTCAGGAAAAGATTTTATTTGTGTTATTTTTAAAGAAAGGATAAAAAATAATCTGGATAGGCCAGACTACTTATCATTCAACAAAGGTATCATCTCTGGCTGAAAGTTAAGAGCAGCAATAGAATGAAAAAGAGAAAAAAAACCCATTTATATAAGAAGGCATTTTGAGTGGAGTCTGTTCATATAATTGTTTTTAATATGCTTACTTAACAAAAAGCTTATGAAAATCTCATGAGCTATTCTTGCTTCAAGAAACACAATTTTGTAAATATATCTCATTATAAAACACCATATTTGTTTTCATATATCTGGAATATAATGTACATGCTAGCATGATGACTTGCAATACTTGCTTTTCAGAAAGCATATAAATATAAAATATAGAATATAAAACCAAACACACCTACATGACCAAACACACAACACATGATCACATGACAGAGAAAAACACATAAATTGAGATAACATAAATATTTGTATGAATCATTCAGTTCAGTTTAGTCACTCAGTCCTGTCCAACTCTTTGTGATCCCAAGGACTGCAGCAAACAGGCTTCCCTGCCTATCACCAGCTCCCAGAGTTTACTCAAACTCATGTCCATTGAGTTGGTGATGCCATCCAACCATCTCATTCTCTGTCATGCCATTCTCCTTCCACTTTCATTCTTTGCCAGCATCAGGGTCTCTTCCAAAGAGTCAGTTCTTCGCATCAGGTGACCAAAGAATTGGAGCTTCAGCTTAAGCATCAGTTTTTCCAATGAACACCCAGGACTGATCTCCTTTAGGATGGACTGGTTGGATCTCCTTGTAGTCCAAGGGACTCTCAAGAGTCTTCTCCAACACCACAGTTCAAAAGCATCAATTACTCAGTGCTCAGCTTTCTTACAGTCCAACTCTCACATCTATGCATGACTACTGGAAAAACCATAGCTTTGACTAGACGGACTTTTGTTGGCAAAGTAATGTCTCTGCTTTTTAATATGCTATCTAGGTTGGTCATAACTTTTATTCCAAGGAGTAAGTGTCTTTTAATTTCATGGCTGCAATCACCATCTGCAGTGATTTTGGAGCCCAAAAAGAGTCTCTCACTGTTTCTATTGCTTCCCCATCTATTTGCCATGAAGTGATGGGACCAGATGCCATGATCTTAATTTTCTGAATGTTGAGTTTTAAGCCAACTTTTTCACTCTCCTCTTTCATTTTCATCAAGAGACTCTTTAGTTCTTTGCTTTTTGCCATAAGGGTGATGTCATCTGCATATCTGAGCTTATTGATATTTCTCCCAGCAATCTTGATTCCAGCTTGTGCTTCATCCAGGGCTGCATTTCTCATGATGTACTCTGCATATAAGTTAAATAAGCAGGGTGCAATATACAGCCTTGATGTACTCCTTTAGCGATTTGGAACCAGTCCATTGTTCCATGTCCAGTTCTAACTGCTGCTTCTAGACCTGCATACAGATTTCTCAAGAGGCAGGGCATGTGGCCTGGTATTCCCATCTCTTTCAGAATTTTCCACAGTTTGTTGTGATCCACACAGTCAAAGTCTTTGGCATAGTCAATAAAGCAGAAACAGATGTTTTTCTGGAACTCTCTTGCTTTTTCAATGATCCAGTGGCTATTGGCATTTGACCCCTGGTTCTCTAGTAGCATATTGGGCACCTACCGGCCTAGGGAGTTCCTCTTTCAGTGTCCTATCTTTTTGCCTTTTCATACTGTTCATGGGGTTCTCAAGGCAAGAATACTGAAGCGGTTTTCCATTCCCTTCTCCAGTGGAACACGTTTTGTCAGAACTCTCCATCATGACCCCTCTGTCTTGGGTGGCCCTACACGGCATGGCTCATAGTTTCATTGAGTTAGACAAGACTGTGGTCCATGTGATCAGATTGGATAGTTTTCTGTGATTGTGGTTTTCAGTCCGTCTGCCTTCTGATGGTGAAGGATAAGAGGCTTATGGAAGCTTCCTGATGGGAGTGACTGACTAAAGGTGAAATTGGTCTTGTTCTGATTGATAGGGCCTTGCTCAGTAAACCTTTAGTCCAATTTTCTGTTGATGGGTGGGGCTGTGTTCCCTCCCTGCTATTTACTTGGGGCCAAACTATGGTAGAGGTAATGAAGATAATGGCGACCTCCTTCAAAAGGGCCTGCGCAGGTTTTGTTGCACTCAGCACCCCCAGCTTGCAGCGGGCCACTGCCACACGTCTCCGCTGGAGACTCCTGGACACTCAAGTCTGGGTCAGTCTCTTGTGGGGTCACTGCTCCTTTCCCCTGGGTCCTGGTGCGAATTCACATGGATATACAAAGATATTGGTGACATTTTATTTTTTAGTATGTCAGTAGATATATTTGCTTATGTATTACAATATGCATACATATCAGTTCATTTCAGTTCAGTTGCTCAGTCGTGTCCAACTCTTTTACTGAATTACTATTATTCCACTTCACATATAGTGCAAAAATTTATAACAGTTAATTCTATTTACTTCTCATATTCTTTGTGTTATTTTGCATATATTTATTTATATAATTATTATATTACTCCAAAATCAGTATTTAACATTTTCTTTAACAGTACATTTACTTTAAATAATGTAGTTTTCCAACAGTAAATCAACATCAAAGACTATGTTAAAGGAGAGAAAAGTAGTCTTTATTCACACAAACACATTTATCACATTTGTAAAATGAAGATAACATTTAGCTCATGATGTGTTATAAAATTCAAATATATAATCATAAATAATACAGAAATCAGTTTCTTATAGAAGCAGTCCTCAACCAGAGATAACTGCTAACAATATAATTCCTATTTATAATAAAATCAATAAACCAGTTTCCTAGCTTCTCCAAGAATAATTGCAAACCTTATGTCCAGAACTATCTGTGCTGTGATGTGGTCTCTGCTTACTACTTCTGTCTTACTTCTGAGAATACATAATATTGTGTACAAAAACAAACTATTGACTACTTTCTGAAAACAATCTTAGTTTTTCTATCACAGTTCTTTCATTCACATTTTTACTAATTAGCACCCTCTTTCTCTCTTCTCTGTATTGTACATTTTCTCTCATTTCTCACATAATATGTATCCATTCTAATGAGGCTTTATTCCTAATGATTCTTAGTAAACTTTCACATGAGCTCCATTTTTATCACTTGAAGTAGTAATGAAAATTCAAGAAAGATCTCTATGGAAGATGTTCTTATTACGTTTCCATCAGAAATCTCCTTAATAAATGGTTGGAATGGTTTTATTTCTCTGAGTTTTTTTTAAGTTTTTATAAGTTTTTTAAGTTTTATTTCTCTGAGATTTTACTTTAGAGGTAGGAAACACTGCTCATGAGACAGCTTATTATTCAAATTTCTATAAAGAAGTTTATTTATTGTGATGGTCATTTTTATTGTTTTAGCTATTCATTTTTAAGTTTTCCTAGATACTATATATTCAATTCATACAGAACTCTGGATCTTATCTTATATACAAGGAAAACATCAAACATATTACTCTGAACAGGGAAATTCTAAAGCCTGGAGTTTAGGAAGATTAACTAAATTTTTTACTGCTAATTGATATTATATGAAGGACAGCTTGATAATTCAACTTTATAGAAATTTATCAATATAAAACACACATGATACACAGGGAAACATATTTGAGAAGACCTTTTATTTGTGATAAATTTGGAATAATTTACAGTGGTATAAGGATAAGATATACTGTCCAAGCATGCTAATATTTAAATAATGTAAAAAATATCTAATTAGCCTAACACCTAATACACTTACAGGTATTATAAATGTTAAGCTTCAAGTGCAAGTGTTAATGACTAATTTAGCAACATAGGATAATCAGGGTGAGGGGGAGGTGGAAACCAATTTATAATACACAAGTTCACAATTCTGAGCATACTGGAAGGAGATAAATCATGTAAAAGCAAGGACCTCTAGTTATAGGAACTGCTGAGATAGCAACACATTCAGCAAGTATATAGGACCCATACTAAACTGAAAGGTGCTGAAGACAGGGAAATTAAAATATCACTGACCACAAGAAGTTTAGAAAATGTATACAAGAAACAATTACAACTCCTGAAGAGGGATGGCAAGTTCAGCTCTTGCCATTTACAAAGCAGTGAGTTAAAGATAAGATTTACCAACACTAGAATTGTGATAAACTTGAATCTTGATTCTTGCTGTGTGTAAGAGTCCCTTTCTCAATGTCTGCAAGACTTATTCCCTCTTCCTCAAGTCTTGTGCAAATTATATGTCCTCAATGAAACTGTTCCTGTCCACATTGTTGAAAATGTAACTCATATACTATTCTTATGCAGATCCCTCTGCTCTTCTCTCCTGCTTTGCTTTTTCTGAAATGCAACTATAGCCTTTGACTTTAGTAGATGCTGAGTTTATTTATCCTTTTTCTCACTTATTAATTCCATAAATAAAGGACTATTTTCTTTTCATTTTTTTTCCTGCAATCCCTGGAAAAGCACCTGTTATAGAATAGGTGCTCAATAAAGGAAAGCCTTGCTATTTTTTAGTGAATTTGCATAATTACTAAGTTATAATACTGAATGCAACAGTTCCTAGTATAAGACGTAATACACGGTCTTGCTGCTGCTCCTGCTGCTGTGTAGTTGCTAAGCTGTGCCCAACTCTTGTGACCCCATGGACTGTAGCCCACCAGGCCCTCTGTCCATGGGATTTCCTAGGCAAGAATACTGGAGTGGCTTATCATTTCCTTCTTCACGTTTCTTTCCAAACCTAGGGGTCAACCCACGTCTCTTGTTTGACAGGTGAATTCTTTGTCACTGAGTCACCCGGGAAGCCCCACTTGGTCTTCACATTAAAACAGTTACTTTGATTGCATTTAAAGCCCAAAGCTACCTAAAAATTACCTCTTTTTCTTTCATTTTATCTTCTGTGAATTCTTTCAATAAAATCTTAAAACGTGGGCATAAAAGACTTATTTCCGCGCTTTTAGTGCTCAGAATAGCCAACTTCTCTTTTTGCAATGTGGGTCCAATCATTTTTTTTTTTTTTTTTTTAAGAATAAGTTCTGCTCTCTTAGATGATTTGTGGAAATTAACAAGGTCCATTTTATAACTGAGAGTATTGTAAGGCCTCAAAATTACACAACCATAAAAATTCAGTCCTGACTATAATATACATTTATTAGAAGACACTGGAGAAATGTTATACAAATAATGTTCTCTAGTAAAGAAATTGGGCTTCCCAGGTGGCACCAGTGGTAAAGAATCCACCTGTCAATGCAGGAGACACAAGAGATGCAGGTTTGATCCCTGGGTCTGGAAGACCCCCTGGAGTAGGAAATGGCAACACACTCCAATAATATTGCCTGGAAAATTCCATGGACAGAAGAGCCTGGTAGGCTACAGTCCATGGGGTCACAAAGAGCTGGACATGACTAAACACATACACAGTAAAGAAATAATAATTCTTTGACAATCTGACAGACACACACAGAGTAATGATCAATTTTCTATGGCCTCTCTAAATAGCAAGTAAATGGTCAGGCTCTTGTAAATCATTTTCTTTGATACAATAATTAATGAAGAAAATATCTCTGCACAGTATGTTTCACTGCCAGGAGAAGATCAGTCTATACTTCATTTTGCATTCAAAATTTCAATATTCTTCCTGTCAAGAAAGGACTCCTAAAGTAAAATTGACTTCAGAATCCACAAATACTTGGCTCATCATAGAGAGCCAGAGTTAATATTACTAAAATTTTCTTCCACTCCCAAGGAGCACGTTAATGTTAATGAGGTTACATTAGGTTTACCAAATAACATCCCATCAAACATGGCTAGGGACTACTCTCCTGTACTCCAGAGAACTTCTCCAGGCTCCACATCTCAAATGAGCTTACTGTTTACCCTCTCCTTCTAATTCATATACTTGCTTTTTCTACTGCTTTTGACATAGTATGCTTTTATCTACTGTCTGAGTAACAGACTCTCCCTTAATATCAATGTTTGGATTGAACTGTGTGTTTGATTAATGATCTCAGATGTGTTCCTGAAAACTGTTTTGACACCGTTGTTTTTTTCCCAGCTTTATTGATATTTGATTGACATATAACATAGTGTATATGCCTAAAGTGTATACATATTGATTTGATACACATATTTTGCAAAACTATTACCACCATACCATTAGCTAAACCTCCATCACCTCACATAATATATTTTTTGTGTATGCTAATAACATTTAACATCTACTGTCTTAGCAACTTTCAATTATACAACACAGTATCATCAACTATAACCACCTTGCTGTACATCACATCCCCAGAAATTATCTGTTTTATCAGTGGAAGTTTGTATCCATTGACTAAAATCTCTCCTTACACCCCATCTTCAGTCCCTGATGACCACCATTCTACTCTGTTTCTCTGAGTTTGGGTTTTCTCAGATTCCACATATAAGTGATACCATAAGTATTTACCTTACTCTAATTTCAAGATCCCTTCAAGTCATAAAGGGCAAGATTTCCTTTTTCCTCATGGTTGAATAATATTCCATTGCATTCAAAAATGGAAGTTAGAGGATATTTAATATATCTTCAGAGTTGTGCAACCATCACAACAACAGATGTTAGAATAGACTGAAGGCTGAAGAATTGATGCTTTCGAATTGTGCTGCTGGAAAAGACTCTTAAGAGTCCCTTAGACTGCAAAGAGAACAAAGCAGTCAATCCTAAAGGAAATCAATCTTGAATATTCATTAGAAGAACTGATGCCGAAGCTCTGATTCTTTGGCCACCTGATGTGAAGAGTCAGCTCTTTGGAAAAGACCCTGATCCTGGGAAAGATTGAGAGCAAGAGGAGAAGGGGGCAACAGAGGGTGAGATGATTGAATAGCATCATCAACTCAATGGACATGAGTTTGAGCTAACTCTGGGAGACAGTGAAGGAAAGGGAAGCTTGATGTACTGTAGTACATGGGGTCAGAAAGAGTCAGACAAGACTTAGCGACTAAACAACAATGAAGTGTGAGGTACTATTCTGTGTATACAGTTTGAGAAAAGCACAAGGGTAATCTCACACACACACACACACACACATATATATATATAAAACACAAAGGGCCTGGAAAGTATACTGCAGTATGTATTACTCACATGGCTGACAAGTTAGTGATATAACAGAGAATAGATAAAACCTGCTAAGACTTGGGATAGAAAATGGAATTACTTTTGTCATATTCCATTGGTCAAAAGCACTTCCCTGGTGGCTCAGTTGGTAAAGAATCCACCTGCAATGCAGGAGACCTGGGTTTGATCCCTGGGTTGGGAAGATCCCCTGGAGGAGGGCATGGCAACCCATTCCAGTATTCTTACCTGGAAAACGAATGGACAGAGGAGCCTGGCAGGCTGCAGTCCATGGGGTTGCAAAGAGCTGGACATGACTCTGCGATTTGATGCCATGCCATTGGTCAAAAAAAGCATCATGACCACACAGATTCAAAGTACAAGGTCATAGATTCACATCCTGACATGAGAAATGTCAACTAATTTGTAGTCATTCTTAATCCACCACAGGAGATACATCTATAAAGTGTCCCATAAACACAACACAATAAAAGTTTGGAAATAGCTTATTTCCTCATTGATATTGCATTTTCCTTTGAAATATTAAATTTGCATAAATAAAAATATAACGTTATGATTTTAATGAAAGGAAAGTATAAAAGTAAAACTATGTATCTGAGGCACCATTATTGCTTGAGTACTTTATAAAATATTCCTAAAGAACACCTCTTACTATTTAGCTTTCCAAAGCAATATTTAGAAGATAAATACACTGTTGGACCTTGAGGAGGACTCTTATTGGCTATAAAAAATATTTTTAAATATTCTTACATAATAGGACTTTTGATTTCCTTATGAGCTAATTTTTCTCAGTGGAATTGAGAGACAATTCCCTAAGACTTAAATTTCTATGTTTCTAATTTCAATTTATTAATATTTTATTTCATTTTGTGAGAGCATATTATTTCCTCAGGTCAGATATTAACTCTCCTAATTTCTTGATAGTTAGAAACCAATAAAGATTTAATAGGAGGAACCTGCGGCAAAGTATATATTTAAATCAGGTGGTGATATTTTATTATTCTAACAACTTTCACCTATGTGACAATAAAATTCAATTTCAAAAGTTTAAATGAAAGGAACACATGATTTATTCTGCCGGATGTTCACGAATCCCTTAAGTGCTTTTTCCATAAAATAAACAGCCTAATGTCGTCTTTCTCATAGTGTGTTTCCAAAACACTGATTCAAGAGAATGTTAATGGAACGTAATAAAATTTAGAGGATTAACAAAAGTCTGTTTTTAAATTTATAGTTTTTCTCAGAGTTGTGAATCTTGTAACTTTCGTTCTACATCTCCAAACAAATATATGACACACATTTAAAATAAGTAAGTAAATAAATCTATTCAAGGAACATCACTGAGGACTGCTGCTTCCAGTTTTGCTCTTAGGAAAATGATGCTATTTTAATTTGAAAAAGAATGAATAAAGATAGTTTAATTCTTAAAAACTTACTGAAACAAAGAGAGGTGAGGTTCTTGCACTGCTTCTAAGAACACCTTCCTGCATTACAGAGGAGTAACCTGTTCAGTTCAGTTCAGTTCAGTTCAGTTCAGTCGCTCAGTCGTGTCCGACTCTTCTGAACTCATGAATCGCAGCATGCCAAGCCTCCCTGTCCATCACCAACTCCCGGAGTTTACTCAAACTCATGCCCATCGAGTCGGTGATGCCATCCAGCCATCTCATCCTCGGTTGTCCCCTTCCCCTCCTGCCCCCAATCCCTCCCAGCATCAGGGTATTTTCCAATGAGTCAACTCTTCGCATGAGGTGGCCAAAGTACTGGAGTTTCAGCTGCAGCATCAGTCCTTCCAGTGAATACCCAGGACTGATCTCCTTTAGGATGGACTGGTTGAATCTCCTTGCAGTCCAAGGGACTCTCAAGAGTCTTCTCCAACACCACAGTCCAAAAGCATCAATTCTTCGGTGCTCAGCTTTCTTCATAGTCCAACTCTCACATCCATACATGACCACTGGAAAAACCATAGCCTTGACTAGATGGACCTTTGTTGGCAAAGTAATGTCTCTGCTTTTTGGGCTCCTGTAACTCACACCACACTCAGAACGCTGCACTGAATAATATATGATAGTGCTGGGACCCCTGAATCAGTAGAAGCCAAGCCCAAGAACCTGGTGTCACTACCATGTTCACATGCATAGTTAGTAAACAGACACTAATTCTGAATTTATCCTCATTCATAATTGCTGTTTGATACCCACAAGGCTGACGACTGCATGTTACTATATAAGGATTTCTATTTCTTGTTAGTTCAACTAAGAGAGTGTTTAATTGAATCCAATCTCATAAGCATTTTCAGGTAATATAAATTAATTTGCTAAACTCTTCAGTATATAAACATGTGGAAATAGATGCTGAATGGTATAACTTCAAAATCATTTTGTGTCAGAATCGTAAGGAATTGCTTCATTGTCTCATTGGTGCTGAGATGGCTAATAAGATATCTTCTCTTGATTTGACTTATTGCATCTTATTCTGTGTCATTGTGTATAAGAATATATCTATTACTGTTGCCTCACTTCCAACTACTGCTACAGAGTATAATTATATTTACTCTTTGACCTGATGTTCTGAAATATAGAAAACAGAAAGGCCGCATTTTCCTTGTCTCACATTTAGTTGGCCTTTTTAATTTAACTGATGTGGGAGTGGAAATGATAAACTGTTCATCAGTATCTGCTGCCTTAATCTTTTTCTGGTGTGCCTTCTCTAAATCAGAACCTAAATAGCTAACATAATATTTGCAGGTTGTTTTTTTTTTTTTTTTGGCAATCATGTTTTTAAGTGAAAATTAATTTGTGAAAATTAATCTGAAATTCATTGCAATTATTCAAAATTTGGAGGGTGGAAATGAAGTCATCTTCCTGTTGCTTTAGTTTGGTTCTGAAAAGTGAGATTGTGGACACTGATTTTCTACATCAGCATTCTGGGGACTAGACCTTAGCTTTGTGACTACTGAGAGGTATCTGCAGCCACGTGTGTGAAGTCGCTCAGACGTGTCTGACTCTCTGCGACCCCATGGATTGTAGCCTACCAGGCTCCTCTGTCCATGGGACTTTCCAGGCAAGAATACTGGAACGGGTTGCCATTTCCTTCTCCAGAGGATCTTCCCCACCCAGGGATCGAACCTGGGTCTCCCGCATCGTAGGCAGATGCCTTACTGTCTGAGCCACCACAATGTCCTGATTCCTGGATGGCAGCACTTGTAGTGTGTTCTTGAATCAAGAACTTCAAATATAACCTATTTTCCACCCACCTCTTTGTGAAAAAAGCAGCAACTCTCTGGTTGGTCCAATTCAATAGCTTTTTTCTGAGAACCATTCTTGGAGATCAATCTAGAGTCCACTGTTCTATCCATTTGGAATGATTCTGTAACACTAACTTGAAGGTATTCAGCATATGCGGAACTTAGAGTAGTTTAAAACAATTTCCATTTCTTAGAATTGCATTGCTGCAACCAAATATTTTCAGACAGCAGATCTTCAAAATTATAAAAAAGGAATTGCTTATCTGTTTAATTTTGAGAGGAATGAAAATCTGATTATCGTAATAAAATGGGACTCTGCTAGTTCAGGACCAGAATAGGCAAAAGAGGTCCTTCATAACACATGGGATTACCCAAAATAAAGTGTGATAGAATGCAAACTTGGAATATGGAGTAGGTATTGAGATAACCCCTTAAAATGCAAATGAGGAGAGTACCATCACAGAACAAGTGAGGTGTCGGGAACAAAACAGGTGCTTTGCCAAGGTAGGGAGTCACTGTGCTGGCAGAGGAATTTATTCTCACAGACAGCTAATATGAGACATACCAATTCTGCTTGATCAGAAATACTTGGCCATTTTTTTCTATAGCCATTCTGTGATGCTAATAACCCAAAAGAGAATCCACATTAATTAATTGTATACAATTATAGGAATAAAATATGCAGCATTAATGAGAATATAGAAAAATATATATTGACCATGAGTTATCTGTGGAGAAAAAAATGTAAGGGTAGGAAATACAGAGATTATCACTAAGATTTCACAAATCATTATAAATGCACATGATTTCCCAGATAATCCTTGTAGAGACAGTGGAAAAGCAGCAGCAATACCAGTTAAAGAGGAATGCAGGCCATTTATTACATAGGAGAGAGAATAACTGTTGCATTGTCTTTATACCTGAGTAAGAAGGTTCTGTGTGTAACAAACACACTGAGCAACACAATTATTAAAAGAAATATATGCATTACTATCATATAATACGCAGAGTGTAGAACTGATACTGTACCAAGTCCAAACCCAATATATTCACTTTCCTGTCAAACACCAATGGTCACTAGCCCATTCGGATTCCATCCAGGTCCCTTTCATATCTTGCCCTGTTTCCTCAAAACAAATGAAGACTGTTCAGATAGTCTGAAAGTTTGCAAGCTGCATTGCTGTCAATATAGAGGAGGGACATGGCTTCAGAGTACAGTGACATTTTAGCAGCAAAAACACTAATTTGCCAAACTCTTCCTCTCAGATGTTGCATAGTAAAAATTATTTCCTAGTGGCTCCAAGGAACAAAATATTAATAACAACAGTGTTTAAGAATTATGTGTTCTTATTTTATTAATCAATCATTAACACAATATATGTGTGTGTATACACATACACACATACACGATGGAATTTACTCATCCATAAAAAAGAATGAAATAATGCCAGTGGCAGCAACATAGATGGACCTAGAGATTACCATATTAAGTGAAGTTAGCTAGACAGAAAAAGACAACTATCATATTATATTGCTTATATGTAAGATATAAATAAAAAATATTAACAGATACAAATGAACTTATATACAAAACAGAAATACAGACAGACATATAAAAAAAACTTATGGTTACCAAAGGGGAAGCAGGGGAGGGATAAATTAGGTGTTTGGCATTACTATATGCATTACTATATATAAGATAGATATCTAACAAGGACCTACTACAGAGCACAGAGGCTATACTCAGTATTTTGTAATAACCTGTACGAGATCACTATCATTATCTATAAAGTGAACAGATAAACTTGCTGTTACAACTGGTATAACTTTCCAGTGTTCAAATGGGAATGTTGGGGCAGAAGCATATTCGGTGTTCCATTTTTAAATATTTGATAACCCCCTAAACTTATACAAAAACACAAACCAGAATCCCTTGGAATTACATGAATTCAAGGAAACTTAAATTTACAAGAAATATGAGATTCCTTTCTGATTGTCCTTAAGATTTAATCTTCAAAAATGTAGAAATGACAACTTCTGTGTGATCTTAAAGAAATACAAAAGGTAACAATGGTTTAATTGCAGCATGAACGATTTAAAGCCAAAGCATTTTCTGTGTAAGAATATGTGTTTGGGAGGGATGGAGAAAGGGTCCAAATGACAGTTTGTAAAGTTCTGTCTGCGACATTATGTGTACATTGCCCATTTTATCTAATCTAAGATAAAAATAATTTTAAAAAATCCCCACTGAAAGATACTATTTAATACAATTGAGAGAGTAGTCTAGGAATTATATCTTAGAATGTTTCACAGTTTGTGTTAACTGAATTTGTCAGATTATGTATTTATGTCTAATGATAAAAACCTCTTTAATTCTGAAACAGTATAAAATACACTGTAACTAACTCCTCAATAATATGTATTAAAATGTATAAGTTGTAAATGAGATTAATAGATTAAATCATGTATGCTTTTAAGACAGACCTTCATGTAGTCTATTTTATATCTCTCTTGTACATGGGATTTGCATACGAGTATACAATATCAAATTAATCCAGATTAGGTTTATTACTCTACTGTTCCATTTTGCTTCCTAAAGAAAAATAACATAAGCACTAGAATTAAAACATATGCACTTATATTGGGGTTATCACTACACACTGATGACAAAAATTTTATGAGATAACTTGATCGATTCTCAGCCATTTTATGCTTCTACCAAGGGATTATATTAGTTACAGTTGCTCCACATTTTCACCTGTACTTGAGATCTTCAGTTTTACTTTAGTCATTCTACTGAGTATGTAAGGGAATACATTGTGGATTTGACTTGCACATTTCTAATTATTAATAAGGTTGTATTAACTTGGCTATTTAAATATCTTCTCTGAGTACACATTTTCTACTGGGTTCCAGTTTTTCTTTCTTTGATTTGAGGATTTATTTATCAACTGTATTATTGCAAACAATCAGTGATTTGCAAATTTATTGTGACTCACTATCTAAAAGGCTTAATTGAAAGGAAAGATTATTTGATATGTGCAATTTAATAGATGTAGATGTTTAATTTGAAGACAAGAAATCAAATGTCTCACTTCTAAAATGTTAAGACATATTAATTACTGCATCAACATATCCAAATGTAATATACTAGCATTTGATAACTTGGTAATATTATGATATACTATATAATGTAATTTTAATCAGTAATTTTGTTTTTTGGGGTCACATTAAAAAAACTGGACTGTGTTGTCTAACTAATGTCTAAATCAATTATACAATTTTTTTAAGTAAATCATTACTGATTTTCTTATTTTGTGTATTTAATAATTATTGGCACAGGTATGACGATAAGTTGTTATGCTTTTGGTATACAAATTGAACTATTGTTCTTCCTTGTTATGATTACATTTCAACATCATTAAATAATTAGTAACTGCACCTCAAAGTCAATTTAGATGCTTTCATTTAAAAAAGCTGAGCACAACCATTATTTCAAACACAGTATATATTTTGTGATTTATGACACGATACAATATATAATTTATGATATGAACCAAAATCTAAAATTCAAGAACTTGGTTTTTTAGATCCACTGTTTTCAAAGAACAAGCATTTATAAGGAAAACCAAAAATCTCAAGCTTACTCTTTATAAGGGTTATCATATTTTTATTTCTTTCTAAACATCTGCTGACTGCCTCAGAACTCTTTATGGTGTCTTTGATATGGACAAGCTTTGTTTATCTATGTGGAGTAAATCTATAGGCTACAATGTCTGTAGCATTTAAAAAGTACTAGAGGAAACAGGATGAGGGATTACAGTATTGCAACGCAGCACAACTTAGCCCACAGTAGTTAATTACCAAAGGTAGCACTGAGTTATAATTTTCCAAATGAATTAATAATCCTCCATCCCCAGTGAGCGGGTTAATGGTGGACAGAGGAAGAGCCAACAGGTATTCCATTTTAGGGCAGGAAAAAAATTATATAGTAATAACTTGGGTAGTAATGTTTGGGCAAACACTGCTATTTTACATAACTTGCTAACATTTTTCTTGAAAATGCTGGCATACAGGCATGCAGATAAAGAACTAGGGTGAAAGAAATTTGAGCTTCTGTTTTCCCAGTAAAAGAAAGTAAGTTACAACTATCTTTGAAGCTGTCCCAAATGTAGATGACAATTGATGCTCTGAGGATTGTTTTTCTTTAAATTGACTTTCTCATCTAAATGGATTTGTTCATTACTGAATTTATAGTCATGAACCTCAAAGGAAATGCTTAATTAATTTTAATAAGTCCTAATCGGTTATTTATTAACAATCCACTGTGAATGTGAAAAGTGAAAGTGAAAGTTGCTCAGTCGTGTCTGACTCTGTGACTGCATTGACTATACATCCATGGAATTCTCCAGGCCAGAATACTGGAGTGGGTAGCTCTTCCCTTCTCCAGAGGATCTTCCCAACCCAGGGATCAAACCCAAGTCTCCCGCATTGCAGGCAGATTCTTTACCATTTCTATTTTTACTCTGGTAAGTATTCATATGATACTATTAGGATTCACTTCACTTTGAGATAGAATATGGACTTTGCTCAAAGAAGTTGACTAGACATTTTAGAAAATTTCTGAATGACCATAGAGGAATATAGTGTCTGTGATGCATAGTGCAAAACTAGCATCATATAAAATATGTGTTTCTCTCTTCAAAATACAACACTTTTTAACCATAATACTCAAAACTTCAAATTGAAGAGCAGAGCTGCTTAACACAATGGTCAACACTGATCAGCTCTTCTAAATTTTTGTTTGAATATATTTATGAATAAATAAAAATGATTATCTATAATGTCTCTCCTTAAGTCTTCTGAATTATACCAAATACATCCCCATAATAACTAAAACAAATTGATCAATTATTTTTTATACTGAGTAGCACACTGTGATCACTTTCATTTTTTAAAATAAGCATTTTGTCTTAATTTGTCTAATGTTAGAAAAGTAAAATTTTTAAGATAAGATATATAATCATTGTATTGAACTTTGTAGAATTAGTAATTTATGGAGTAACTGACATTCTTGTATCTTATAAAAATAATTCACATATAGTATACAATCCTCACTCTAAAATTATATAAAATGATTTAAATAAGCATTAATACTGCATGATTATAACATCATTTGTTTAGTAAAGATAATTGCAATATGAATTTTATAATATCATAACTGCAAGGAGATCCAACCAGTCCATCCTGAGGGAGATCAGTCCTGGGTGTTCATTGGAAGGACTGATGCTGAAGCTGAAACTCCGGTACTTTGGCCACCTCATGAGAAGGGTTGACTCATTGGAAAAGACCCTGATGCTGGGAGAGATTGGGGGCAGGAGGAGAAGGGGACGACAGAGGATGAGATGGCTGGATGGCATCACCAATTCGATGGGCGTGAGTTTGAGTAAACTCCGGGAGTTGGTGATGGACAGGGAGGCCTGGCGTGCTGAGATTCATGAGTTCGCAAAGAGTCGGACACAACTGAGCGACTGAACTGAACTGAACTGAACTGTCATTTTCTTAGTTTATCATATATTTTATTTCTTAATTACCAAATGAAAAACCCAATTATTGAAATACTCAAAAAATTATTCTGATATTATATAAATGTGTATTTCTCTTTATCTTTCTTCTTCATACCATACATGTAATATATCTATTTACCAATGCCCTTTTTGTGAGTTAACCTGGCCACATTAGCCTCATTTCTGTTCCAAAAACATAAAAGATTTCAATTTTAAAGCTATGGGTTAATTCAGAAATGAGTTGTGAAGCTTAATGTAGGCTACATTTTAAAGAAAATGAATACAAAATTTTAAATAAAAGAGTGGCTACAGAGAGTTTGAGGGGACCTGTGTAAATGCAAACTCTTGAAGCTAAACTTTGTCATTGTTGCTGTTGTTTATTTGCTAAGTTGTGCCCACCTCTTTTGCAACCCCATGGACTGTAGCTCATCAGACTCCTCTGTCCATGGGATTTCCCAGGCAAGAATACTAGAGTGGGTTGCTATTTCCTTCTCCAAAGGATCTTCCTGGCCCAGGGATTGAACCTGTGTCTCCTGCAATGGCAGGCGGCTTTTTTTTCCCCATTGGGCCACCAGGGAAGCCCATTAGTCTCATGGCATATGTACTTCTGCAATGGGTCTTCTTGAGGTGACTAGCTCTGCAAGGAGATATATATTCATAGTTAAGTATTTCACATCTGTGAGTCTCTGTTCCATCACTACCATTTTGACAATGCCTAATCTACCCTATTCAGACATCTTGGATCCCCTTTACATTCCTCTTTTCTTTGTTCAGTGCTACATATCTCTTAACATAGTGTATAACTAAGTTAGTCATTATGTTTATTGTTTACTTCCCCACTAGAAGGTAAGGTCCATAAGATCAGGGGAATTTCTTTATTTGGTTCATTTATGATTTTCAAATGTTTAGATCATTATCTGGCACATGGTAGGGACACAACAAAAATTAGTTAATTAAATGAACGATGTGACAACCTTATTTTTCACCAATGAGTTCTCAATACAGTGGCCATCATTACTTCTCTAAAAGCATAAGTTAGCTTGGTTATGCCCGTTCAAAAATGTTTAAAAATGTTTTCCCATTAATGGTTTCTCACCGACATTAAAATTAATCATCAAATTCTTAATATGATCTATAAATTCTTCATAATCTGATTCAAAGTTTTTCTCTAACTTCATTCTAAGTCAGTCTTTAAACAATTTCAAAAGAATAATCCACCTAATCTGCATTTCTCTCTCATTCAAAACCCTCAAATACTTTTGATTTTGCCTTCACATCCTCCTCACATGCCATTATCTACATTTTATCCATCTCTTCTCTCCTAAACACACACACACACACACACACACACACACACACACACACACACACATCTTCTCTAGTAGATTGCAAGCTTCTTAAGAGCAAAATTAAGCTTTATCTGAAAATAAATTTAGCATATCATAGTGAATGGCACTTAGTGAATATTAAACTAGTTTTGGGGAATACAAGAAGTTATCCTATGGCATAACTGAAAATTCCTATAGAAGTTCTTTCATAACAGAGTATACACAAAACTATTTTTTTTTAATTTTCATTAAAAAATTTAAAACACAATTTTCACTCAGGAGGTATAAGCTGTATTATAAATAGAAAAACCACAAATATTATAAATGACTTTATTCTTTGTCTTCTTTGGTAAGTATATGATAATAACACTTGAGTTTTCTACAGAAATTATTCTCTTCTTGTCTGCACACTAGCATGTGTTTTCATTTAGAGTTTACTGACCCTAACATCCCCAGGTGATTAGAAACTGATATCCCAAGACAACATTTACTGAATTTAGACTTTCTGTCACCCATATAATCTTTTTGACTGTGACCTTCACTGCTCACACATCCAGTGGACTAAATGGAATGGAACAATGCATGAGGTGCCTGCACTTGAACTCATGTATTACATAACCTGTCTTAACCTTAACTTGGGGATATTTCTTTAGGGAGAATGAATAGAGATCTAATCCTTCTATTCTCTTGCTAACTGTGTTTTTTTTTTTTTTTCATCCAAACTAAATTCACCTTGCTATGACATTGATGAATTTCTCCCAAGTCCTACTGCATATAGGAACCAACCTTGCATGATGCTGGAACAATGGGAACTCACATAGATCGCAGATGTAAATGTAAATGAAAAAAGTAATTTGCAGTGAAACTTTTCTGTGGCTAATAAAACTGAAGCTCTGCATATACTTTGAGCAGTATGGCCCTTAGCTCCATACCCTAGAGAAATGGTGTCAGAGTCACAACATGAAAATCTAGTGAAGCATTGCTTCTAATGACAAAATATTATCGACATTCAAATATCCTGAGATGTTGAGTCAATGAATATTCTGAGGTATAATCATACAGGTGTGAAATAGATAATAGAGTTATTGATATAAACATTTATAAATTACACTAGTTTGCTAGAGTGGAAAAGTTGCAGAATAATAAATACGCTATGCAGGATATGCCTTACAATGGGTACCATCTTAGATATAGGACATACAAATTCAAAATACAAAAACAATATTATTTTTCTCTAAGCTAAACAGTGAAAACTGACCACTATCTGAAATTCTGTGTCCTTGATGAAGTACCAATGATGATTCTTCTTACACTCAGGAAACACAGGCTTAAAAAGTCCAAACACAGGGACAGAGGGGTGGAGGTGGATTATATGATTTAAACCTGGCCAATTAGAGTCACCAGGAAATTTTAGTAGAGTTACAAGAGAAATTGCTCACCAAATCAGTTTAATAAGCTGGGAACACACAGTTCCTGGATTATTGTGGCAAGCATGCCTGTCACTTGAGGGAAGCTTGCCATATAGGTAGAGAGAGATTAATTTTGGTTTCAACATATTCTTTACTCAGCTTCCCTGGAAGCTCAGATGGTTAAGAATCTGCCTGCAGTGCAGAAGACCTGGGTTTGATCCCTGGGTCAGGAAGATCCCCTTGAGTAGGGAATAGAAACCTACTCCAGTATTCTTGCCTACAGAATTCCATGGACAGAAGAGCCTGGCAGGTACAGTCCATGGGGTTGCAAAGAGTCGAACAGGGCTGAACGACCAACACCTTCACTTTCATGTAATAAACTATTTCTGAGTTTTAATGCCCTCTTTCAGCACATTCATTCTTTTGCAAATGGTTGAGCAATCATTTAAAATTATTAAATTAACACTGATCAGAGCACTTACATTAAAGATATTGTAATTGATAAAAACAAATTGGAATTCATAAACCAGTGTGATATCAGTGAGGATTGGAGAGAAAAAAATCAAGAAACAAGATGCAGAACCCCAGTGGTATGCTGAAAAAATTGCTTAACATTTTTGTTCAAAATAATTTGGACATCTAACCAAATTATTTTATTTTAATTATTTATTTTTATTTATTTATTTATTTATTTTTATTGGTTGGAGGCTAATTACTTCACAACATTTCAGTGGGTTTTGTCATACATTGATATGAATCAGCCATAGATTTACACATATTTTTAATTTTTTTTAATAATAATTTAATTTTTCAAATTATTTTAAAATTAAATACCAGATGGACTAATTTGTTCAATAAAAATAGAGTATAAATAAGTAGAACTAAATTTCAGCATTCATTTTCTGGAATGGAAAGGAAGAAATTATAAAAGAGCAATTGAAATTAAAAATTTTTCCATATCATTAATTCTATGAACACAGATTAAAACAAATTGATAGCATTTTCTCTATGAGTTTGTAAAGAAATTATAATTTCTTTTGCTAAATGTTGCACAGGTTGTGATTGAATGAACATTTTAATGCATTCTTGAGAACATACTTAATTTTAAAGCTTTCTGAGAAACATTTACTAGGTGTATCCCATAATTCATAATTTTGTGCACCATTCACTTCTGTAATTCTACTTTCAGAAGTTTTCAAGATAGCTATCACTGATATATAAATATTATTATGTACAGTAAAAATAAATTCTAAATGTTCATCTATGATGAGTTGACCAAATAAATTTTCACATGTACTTTGTAAATTACTTAGCGCTAATGTGAAAGAACCTGCCTGCTAATGAAGAGACATAAAGAGATTTGGATTTGATCCTTGGGTCAGAAGATCCTCTGGAGAAAGGGATGGCAACCCACTCCAGTATTCTTGTCTGGAGAATCCCATGGACAGAGGGGCCTGGCGGACCCCAGCCCATAGGGTCACAAGGAGTCAGACACAAATGAAGCAACTTAGCATGCATGCACACATGCATGCATTTATTGAGTTTCATTTTTAAATGTGATAAAGTATACTTAAGAATCGCTTATTGATGATTTCAAGGTCCAAAATATGTTTTGAATTATTTAACATTTATATTACTATGTTGTGAAAAATATGGAGTAATTTTTTAATTTGAAACCTTAATAATGCCATTGATTTTTTTTTGCCTATTTTCTATGCTGAATATGTATTTCCTTTATATCAGAATGATTCCAAATTCTAAAATAACACAAAATCATTTAAATCCTTACAGTTAGGTAGATATTGCTATAATGAGGATGGTGAGTTGTACAGAATAAGTAGAACTAAATATAGGCATTCATTTTCTGGAAGATTTGACATTATTTTTTGTGTGTATGTTTATTTCTTCTTAATATATATATTTTACTGAAGCATGTTGAGAAAATGTTTTAGGTGCACAACAAGGTAATTCAGTTATACATATAGACATATATTATTTTTCAGATTATGTCCCATTATAGGTTATTTCAAGATATTGACTATAGTTACCTGTGCTATACAGTAAACCTTTGGTGCTTGTTGTGTATCTATTTTTTTAAATTAGAAATCTAGCATTCTATTCATATTAAGCAGACTTGACATTCTTGCAAAAGTTTTCTATAAAGTATATTCAAGAAAGTACAGTTAACATAGAATGCCCACTGGAAAATGAAAAAGCTAATCAAATTTCTAAAATAACAATATTTCTTTGCTTTGTTTGTAGAATTATCTAGAGGATCCAGTTTTTAGCTTTATAATCATACTTTATAATACATCTTGAGAACAAAAATCATAAATGATATTTTAGCAAAGATTTTATGTTCTTTACTAAATTCTTATTGATGCTATAAAAAATCCCACACATTTTGTGGCTTAAAACAATACAAATTTCTTATTGTAGAGCTTTGGATGTCAGAAGCCAAAAACAGGTTTCATTGAGCTAAAATTAATTCTTCTGCAGAACTGTGTTCCTTCTGGTAGCTTTAAGACATGTTTCTTTGCCTTTCGGGCTTCTATAACAGAACTATCCAAATTCCTTGATGTGTAGCTCCACGTAACTCTTGTCCAAGCTTCTGTTACCAGTTCTCTTTTCCTCTGCTCTGGTTAACACATTGCTTTTCTCTTTGCTTTCACTGTGATGTAACATTCTCTCACTCTGATCTATTCTCTCACTTTAGACTCATACCAATAATGCAGGATAATTTTCCCTTCTCAAAAATCCTTAATTCCATCTGCAAGGCACACATAAGACCTCTTTTGCTTTATCAGTCTAGTTCAGTTGCTCAGTCATGTCTGACTCTTTGCTACTCCATGGACTGTAACATGCCAGGCTTTGCTTTCCATCACCAACTCCCAGAGCTTGCTCAAACTCATGTCCATTGAGTCGGTGATGACATCCAACCATCCCATCCTCTGTTGTCCTCCTTCTCCTCCTGCCTTCAATCTTTCCCAGCATCAGGGTCTTTTCCAAGGAGTCAGTTCATTGTATCAGGTGGCCAAAGTATTAGAGTTTCAGTTTCAACATCAGTCCTTCCAATGAACACCCAGGACTGATCTCCTTTAGGATGGACTGGTTGGATCTCCTTGCAGTCCAAGGGCCTCTCAAGAGTCTTCTCCAACACCACAGTTCAAAAGCATCACTTCTTCAGTGCTCAGCTTTCTTTACAGTCCAAATCTCACATCCATACATGGCTACTGGAAAAACCATAACTTTGACTAGATGGACCTTTGTCAGCAAAGTAATGTCTGTGCTTTTTAATATGCTGTCTAGATTGGTCATAGCTTTTCTTCCAAGGAGCAAACAACTTTTAATTTTATGGCTGCAGTCACCATCTGCAGTGATTTTGGAGCCCCCCAAAAAGTAGTCTCTCGCTGTTTTCATTGTTTCCCCATCTATTTGCCATGAAGTGATGGGATTGGATGCAACAATCTTCATTTTTTGTTTTATAAGATAACATAATCACAGGTCCAGGGATCAGGGTATGAACATGCTTTGAAGCTATTTTTTAGTCTATCAGTGAATATTAAAATTAATTTGAAATATCAATTAAATAGCTCCTTTGTGGGTAAACTGATGGTCTAATACTTAATATCAAATTCTTCTCTATAAATGGGTAATTTCTGGTTAAATTCATGACAATCTGAGACATTGACTAAACAAATACATTATCTCTAGTGGATAGATTATTTAAGAGTAAACAGCTTTTATATATTTGACACATTCAGTAGTATCAGTAAAATGTGCACACAGATATTACATGTCAAAAACAATGTATGCTATTTGAAAATCAGGAAATCAGGTAATGAACTACAGCCTGTGTATGATTTACTAGTTCTATACAGTAAACTCTACTATCCTTTTCTTCAAGTTTCAGATTAAATGCTCCTTCCTCTAACATCTTCCTTAGTCATTCTAGATATACTAAGTTGATCCTGCCGTGATTTCACAGATCACTTGTCTTTCATATCTGCCATTGTATCACATTTGGTTTATTGATTTAAATAATCATGTCTCCCACTGACTAAAGACCTCTGGAGGCAGGAATATCGTATTTATCTTTGCAACTTGAACAGAGGCTAGCAGCCAAATGTGCTCAATAAACATTTACTGTTTATTAAGTGAGTAATTAAATACATAGAAAAGGCTGAATCATTGAATAAGCAATTTTAAAAAGACATATATTGCAAGGCTGATTTAAACAAAAATACTGAGAATTTAAATATGACTGTCACTTTACTGTCTCTTTTATCCATTTCTCTGGATTTTAATATTAAGGCCAGTCACAGTGGGAATTTTACATTTGGTACTTTAGTCTTCCCTGGTGCTCATAAATGCAGTTACTTTATGAAAAAGCAGTTGGCTCTGTATTTCTGAAAGTCACTCTCATAGCATTCACCCAGGGGTTTATTACGCTGAAAGTTCTGAAGAGTCATTTTCATGTCAACTATTATACTCTACAGTGCTTTACAGTAAGTGACTCTGGCCTGATTCCCTTTGTTCTCCAAGTATCATATCGTCAATTCTAAAGGAATCCATTATAACTAGATGGTATTCGTGTTATTTAAATATCTGCTGACAGTCAAAGAGTTATTTCTGTTCTGTCATGCCATTTTTGTTCATTCAGTGCTTACTGAAATTTCTCTGAGATTCCCAGGAAAAAGCTATTTAAAAATTTCATCTTCATATGAAATTGCTAGTGAATAAAGGAATAGAAGTAAAAAAAAATACAAAGAATACAAATTAAACATAGTAGTCAAATTGTAATTTAAGAATAAGCATAGAATACTAAAGCATGACACTTCAAGCTTAATTTGCATTCACATTTGAAAATAAGTATATAATTGGATTTCCTTGTTGCCAGTAAAGGCACCTTTCCCTTAACTGTATTCTGACATTCCACTTATTTCCTTAATTAGTTGTCCATTGATTAATAACCAATAGCCATCACCTGCACTCTTATCCCACTGCATCCAGCCCAAATAAAACAGAGTGATTTTATCTGCTACTGGAGATTAAAATATGAACATACATAGTTCAGCTCTTTTTGATTCTTTGTTAAATATTTAATTATCCTTTCTACAGTCAGGAGTTAGAAAAAAATAAAGGAAAGTCTCTTGTATTAGGGGCAGCAATTTCCCTTGTATTGAGCTAGATTTGAATTATTAGTTCTGTAAAACAATGCATTCCAAAATTTAGACATGAAGGGAATTGTGAAAAGCCTTATTTCATGTATACATCTAAGTTGTGTTTCATATTCCAGATATACCACCAGAAACAGAATGTGATTCTTACCAAATACCTATACATATTTCTCACAAGGTCTGGCAGACCTAAGAGAAAAGTTATGATAAAAACTTCATAGATAGCTACATACAGCATAACTTGGCTAAAGCCTCTGGAGAAAATACATTTTGAGATACCTGTGAAAAGTGAAGCTTCTGTTATAACCAGAGTGGAAAGGTTTACTTATTTTTTTTATGTAAACAATGAATCATCATGATTCTAATTTTATAATTGGTCACCAATATCAGAAAGTAGGTGGCGGGTTTATAGCTGTTTCAGGTTGCCTGGCCTCGACCTTCTGGAGCATAATTCTGAAAGGATCAATCCCTTGTGCTAGACAACCAGAAAAAGGGAGGCAAAGAGTCCCAGTGAAGGCCATGCTTTAGGTGGATAGACTGTTAGCTTAGCAGTTTGTTAGGCTTGGGGGAGTGAAAAGACATTCTGCTATTTGCTGTGTAAGTCACAAAAGGTCTTCAGAGCAGGGATTCATGTAGGACTTAATTTTCCAATTGTTGCATGAGATTGAATTTTAAATTTAAGTACTGGGCATTTATGGTATTTGGCCAGTTTGATACCGTTTTTATCTGATTTTCCACCTATTCAAAGTTAGAAAAAATATACTGATAGACTAATCTCTTGAATGCAAGTGAATTTTCCAGATTCCTTCCTTAACAAACTTTTTTTTTAGAGCTGTAGCAACTGCACATACATTATTGGCTAGGCCCAGGAATACCATCCACTGTGAACCAGAGTCAGATGTCATTTTTTAAAATTTACTTTTTAATTGGAGGGTGATTGTTGTACAATATTGTGTTGGTTTCTGCCATGTGTGCATGTATGTAGGTCACTTCAGTCCTGTCTGACTCTTTACGACCCAGTGGACTGTAGCCCACTGATTTCCTCTGTACATGGGATTCTCCAGGCAAGAATATGGAGGCAAAAATGTGTATATATACACTAGAGTGGGTTGCCATTTCCTTTTCTAGGTGATCTTCCCCAGCTAGGGATCAGACTCGCATCTCCTGCGCGGCAGGCAGATTCTTGACTGCTAAGCCACCTGGGAAGCCCCTGGTTTCCGCCATACAACAACGTGAATCAGCCGTAAGTATACGTATGCCCCCGCGTGAATCAGCCGTAAGTATACACATGCCCCCGCCCTCTGGAAGCTCCTTCCCATCCTCCACCCCATCCCACCCATCTAGGCTGTTACAGAGTACCATGTTGAATTCCCCGTGTTATAGAACAATTTCCTATTAGCTATCTATTTTACATAGAGTAACTGTATATGTTTCAATGCTATTCTCTCAATTCGTCCTACCATCTCCTTCCCCTGTCCACAAGTCTGTTCTCTATCTCTGTGTCTCTATTCCTGCCCTGCAAATAGGTTCAACAATACAATTTTTCTAGATTCCATATATGTGCATTAATACACGATATTTGTTTTTCTCTTTCTGACTTACTTCACTCTGTAAAACAGGCTATACGTTCATCCACCTCACTAGAACTGACACAAATTGTTCCTTTTTATGGCTGAATAATCTTCCATTGTATATTTGTATCACACAACTTTATTATGTGTGTGTGCTTGTTGATTATATTAGCACTGACCATGGATTAGGTATTCACATAGCAAGACTATAGATTACATGACACAAAGATATCTTCTATTTAAAGATTATAGTTAATATATAAAATATAAACAGAAATGATATCAATGATAAAACCCAAGCTGCTTTTTTTTCTTTCAATATTTCTGTCTGATCATTTGTATTATACTGCAATATTTATTTAAGAATCTTCATATTTCATTTTCCTAAATTGATATTTAATATAATTTAACTCTGTTGGTATATACTTGTTTCTATTGTGTCATTAAGATAGACCATGCTTACAGATTTATTTCCTATTAATATTCATCCTGAAAAATTATTAAAAACCTAGGTGATAGTTGTGTACAAATTAGCTCTTAAACTTTTAAAATTCAATTTTATTACTAAGAGCACTGTGGTTTATAAGAATGGAAAAATTCTCCCAAATGACAATGAAGTGTTTTTATCATTTACCCTACTCTTAAGAGCTTTCATGCATACTAGCAAAGGAAATAAATTCATATATTTAGTATAAATGGTGTGTCACTTGCTCTTTCTGCAAGAGATAATGTTAAACTATGTGATTCCTACATATGCATTTTCAACCTCTGAAAAACTGTTTGATTAAATGTTGTTCTGGAAGACAGAATAGAATGAAGATTAAACATTTATAAACCAGAAATCAAGGCAAGCAAATGATTATTATACTAAAGCTAAATGTTCAACTATACCACTATTGAAAAGGCTAGTATAGAAAAAGCAATGAAAAGACAAAAACGTAGAGAAATATTTTAAAATAAATACAGTTCAACCATGTAGTAAGTGGTACTTTCATGCTAAGTTACATCATATTTTCAGGGAGGTAATTTAAGTGTCTTTATACAGACAGAAAGAGAATTTGTATCTCCATCTTTACTTGATTCAAATAAATCCTAACACATACACACTTAAAGTCTAGTCTTATTCATGACTTACAGCTGTTTTCTTGTGTTGCTATATGACGCAAATTTATTATGTCATTTAGCATGAAATTATATTTAAGCTATGTATTGATTGTTAAATTAAGTAAATTTAGGTGCTGTTTTTTTGACACAAGTTGCATTTCTTACAAGTGTTCACCTGTGATTTTTACATAGGTAGACTATCGAGGCAAGTGGGCCTTTTCAGACACATAAACATGGCATCAAACATAGAGGACACCGTAGGTGGTCTCACCTATTCTCAAAGATACACAGAGAACATGTTCACCACTGCTCTGTCAGCCATTCTCTTTCCTGACAGTTGATGTGCAGGAAGTACTCTTGGCTGTTATTTTCTTGATTCAAGATAGTTAGAGGTTTCTGAAAGATTGGTAACATGAAGAGAGACAGGCACTGTGTTAGTATGATAGAGCTGGAATTTGATAAGAAAGATTCTAACACCTTTCCATCAGCAGAGATGGTGACATGATGGATAGCTGATTAAGACAAGCAATAGTTAATGAATTGCCTATCTTTATATGTGACAAATCCATGCAACTGAAAATTTACAATGCTTTCTATAAGTTAATTTTGCAATTAGTATAAATGTTTAGAAAGTTGCCTGCATATCTTTTGGTAGACTTTAATTATAGTAATTATTGTCATTGCTCTAATAGTCATATGCAACTTTGGAAGCTTTTATATTACATTGAAAGCCAAGAAAATATACATGGAACTATTTGAAAAAGACTAGATTCTTTTCATCTTTTTTATGGTCCATTCTTCTACAATTGGAATTTCTCCCTTTACTTATTCCAATAAGGCACCTTTTCTAACTTAAAGGGTAAATAAATGTTGATCAACATAGCATATACATAAAGGAAACTGGATACTTTTCCCCATAGAGTAATTAACTTTTAATGAGAAAGAGACAGAGTTGAGTTGCTATTAAAGGCTATCATAACAAAATTCCACAAACTGGATAACTTAAAATAACAAAAATTTCTTGTCATCATAGTTTTTGGACTCTATAAGTCTGAAATCAAGGTGGGATCAGAGCCAAGAACTCCCAAAAACCTCTGGAAGAAATTCCTTCCTTGTCTTTTCAAGCTTCTGGGTATCCTGAGTTGAGCAATATTAATTCCATCTCTACCTCCACCTTCACATGATTGTATATGTGTCTCTGTTTCTGTGTCCAAATTTCTCTCTTCTTGTAAGAACCAACCATATTGAATTACGGGCCTGCCTTACTCCAATATGACATTTTAACTAATTACATCTGCAATGGCCCTATTTTCAAATAAGGTCATGTCCTGAAGGTTTAAGTCTTAATATGTCTTTTGGGGGGATGCAAGTCAAGCTAAAATTGATATATCTGCAGGAAAAGGAAGAGAGAAAATGAGAAGAAAATGCATTTTTGCTGAGATACTTTTCTGAACTCTGAATGAAAGTATGAATTACAGACCTTTTATTGTAAGGTTTTAAAAATGTTAATTTTAAAAAGGTCAAACTATTTACAAAAATTTTTATAAAAGCTGAAGTTTTCTATGTAAAAGAGATCTTTAAGAGATATTTGGTCATGACAATATCATACAATGTACTGTTGTTGGGAAAACTTGTGTATATTGCTAATGCATATGCATCATTCTGATATGTTTTACTGGAAACTACTTTTATGTATGGATGTGAGAGTTGGAACATAAGGCTGAGTGCCAAAGAACTGATGCTTTTGAATTGTGCTGTTGGAGAAGACTCTTGAGAGTCCCTTGGACTGCAACGAGATCAAACCAGTCATTTCTAAAGATCAGTCCTGAATATTCATTGGAAGGACTGACACTGAAGCTGAAGCTCTAATACTTTGGCCACCAGATGCTAAGAGCCAACTCATTAGTAAAGATCTTGATGCTTGGAAAGATTGAAGGCAGGAGGAGAAGGGGATGACAGAAGACAAGATGGTTGGATGGCATCACTGACTCAATGGACAGGAGTTTGAGCAAGCTCTGGGAGATGGTACAAGACAGGGTAGCCTGGTGTTCTGCAGTCCATGGGGTCACAAAGAGTTGGACATGACTGAGTGACTGAATAACTCTAATCTATAGGTTTTCTCTGATGGTTCAGTGGTAAAGAATCTGCCTACCAAAGCAAGAGATCCAAGTTTGACCCCTGGATCAAGAAGATGACCTAGAGAAGGAAATATCAAGCCATTGCAGTATTCTTGCATGGGAAGCCCCATGGACAGAGGATCCTGGGGGTCTAGTCTATGAGGTCGCAAAGATTCAGACATGACTTAGCAGCTAAACAACAATTACTCTAACCTTCATGGTTTGACAGAGGGTGAGATGGTTGGATGGCATCACTGACTCAATGGATATGAGTTTGAGCAAGCTCTGGGAGTTGGTGATAGACAGGGAGGCTTGGCATGCTACAGTCCATGGGGTCACAAAGCATCAGACACGACTGAGTGACTGAACTGAACTGAACACAGTTTGAAGCTTGGATATTAACGATACACAAAAGGGCACTGATATCCTTAATAAATTAGTAGTTTTAAAATATCAGAACACATGAATTGCAAAAGTATCATTGTTTTTATATCAATGTGTCAAATAAAGATCCACAATCACATTATATCAACTAACAGGCATAAATATAAATGCACAAACAAAAGCACAGACAGAGCATGTTTTAAAGTGAAGGGAATTTCTTCATCAACCCTAAGTGTTTGGCTGCTTTCTAATCATATATATATATATATATATATATATATATATATATATATAAATATAACCATAGACTAAAGAATAATAATTTCAATATTAAATTGTATATACTTAAGATATTAAATGCTAATTAAACCCAGAGATTCTATAGGATATAGCCCAGGTTTAAAGCTTGACCATCAGTAAATGTATTTCAGATATGGTAATATAATAATGCATATTTCATTAACTCCTTTCATTTTTCTCATTTTTTGCATTTAAAGAAATCTTATTTTGTTCACCAATTTAATAAAAACTATATCCATTTTATTTTGAATATATTTTGATGCTGTGTAGACACAATATTTAATGCTATAGAACACCTCTAAGTTTCTATGAGAGAAACTACTCTTGAAAGTTTCATCAATATATGTAAAAGTAATATATTTCCATATGCAAATGCCTTAGAGTATGAACATATCTCTCTAATCACCTAACTTATGTAAAAGGATAAAGTCAGTTTATTTTACTTTGGCTATTTGAATACTTCAATTAATTGCTGCAATATTTTATATTAATAAATTAAGATTATATTAAGAAATATATTAAAAGTAATAAGTGCAGAAAACTTTACCTTAGGGGACATTTCAATTAATTAAATCCCACAATATGTATTGAATTTTATCTATCTAAATATATTATATATTTCAATATATCTATCTGTGAATATATGTCTAGGTATACACACATATTTATATGTGTGTGTCAGTTGTGAATCCTCATAAACACAAACTCTAACCACTTTCAGTGATTTACAGTGGTTTCAGAAATTCTCTCCACTTTCATATTTTCTTCATCCTTGATTATTTCATTTGCCTCTTAATGCCATCAGCTGAATCTGTCTTATAAACTTGTTTGAAGTTTATCAGAAAGGGTAAATCACTTTAATGAGAGTTATCCTCTTTCCTTGAGTTTGAGTTATGGATAACTTGAACTTTATATATATATATACATACATACATACATATGTTATACAGATATACATATGGAAAATAAATCTAGTATTTATTCCCTAAGTGTTAATTTTTTAAGTTAGATTTCAAAGTATTCCTAAGGGTTCAAATTCTGAGTAGGAAATGTTTGAAATATAGCAGTAAATTTTGTTCCTTGTTTTACTAAGGTCAACCACAGAAGGCTGATTCCTTGCAAACTAACTTAAAAAAAAGCCCACATAATTATATATATATATATATATATATATATTATGTTTAGTTGGACATGCTAAAGGTTTTGACTGTGTGGATCATAACAAACTGTGGAAAGCCCTTAAATGAATCACAATACCAGACCACGTTACCTGTCTCCTAAGAAACCTGTATGCTGTTTAAAAAGCAACAGTTAGAACCCTGTATGGAACAATTGACTGGCTCAAGATTGACAAAAGAGTACAGTAAGGATGTCTGCTGTCACCCTGTCTGTTTAATCTATAAACTGAGTATACCATGAGAAATGCTGGGCTGGATGAGTTACAAGCTGGAATCAAGATAGGTGGGAGAAGCATCAACAACCTCAGATATGTGGATGATACCACTCTAATGGCAGAAAGCGAAGAGGAATTAAAGAGCCTCTTGATGAGAGTGAAGGAGGAGAGTGAAAGAACTGGCTTAAAACTAAATATTAAAAAAACAAACAAACAAACTAAGATATTGGCATCTGGCCCCATTATTTCATGGCAAATAAAAGGGGAAAGGTGGAAATAATTATAGACTTCCTCTTAGGCTCTAAAATCACTGTGGATGGTGACTGCAGCCATGAAATCAGAAGACAATTGATTATTGGTAGGAAAGCTATGACAAACCTAGACAGTGTGTTGAAAAGCAGAGACATTACTCTTTCGATGAAGGTTCATATAGTTTTTTTTACTATATTTACTATAATTTTTACTATAATTAGTAAATTTACTAAATTTACTATAAAGGCTGTGGTTTTCCCAGTGGTCATGTTTGGTTGTGAGAGCTGGACTGTAAAGAAGGCAGAACACCACAGAACTGATGCCTTTGAACTGTGGTGCTAAAGACTCCTGACAGTCCTTTGGACAACAAGGAGATCAAACCAGACAATCTTAAGGGAAATCAACCCTGAAAACTCATTGGAAGGACTGATGCTGAATCTGAAGCTCCAGTATTTTGGTCATCTGATATGAACAGCCCTCACTGGGAAAGTCCCTGATGCTGGGAAAGACTGAGGACAGAAGAAGAGCGCATCAGAGGGTGAGATGGCTGGATGGCATCACCAATGCAATGAACATGAACTGGGGCAAACCTGGGAGATTGTGAGGCACAGGGAGACCTAGTGTGCTGCAGTCCATGGGATTACAAAGAGTGAGACACAACTGGGCTACTGAAAAATAAATATCTTCATATAAGAACTCCATGTAGTATGTTGAAATCTTACTTTTATTTTTATAATATTTGTATTTATTCCCTATTTATAAGAAAATCAAGTCATCATGAAACAAGGAATAGTTTAAAACTAATAGCTAAATTTAGAATTTAAACTTATGCTTTTCTGCATTAAAGTATAAAGGAAAAAAAAAAAAAAGGCCCAAAGCTAGAGACTCTATTTGTCATGCATATTGGAAGCAAAAGATTAGCCTCACAAATATGTATTAAACTGTGATTATCAAAAGAAGATTCAACATCTAAACAGAAAAATGGTCAAAGGGCATGAACAGATAATTAAGAGACAATAAAACTAAAATGGGCAATGAATATAATGAAGAATGCCTAATCTTACAGGAAAAAAATTTGGAAAATGCAAATTTAAATCACAGTGAAGTTTGCTTGCATATCCCCTTGATTAGCAAAAGTTAGCAACAGTGTCCAGAACAGGATGTAGAAACACACAATTGCTTACATACTATTTTGAAATTGGTAAAAATTATTTTGGAAAGCAAGTTGAGAAAAATTTGGTATATCTTACTTCTTAGTTATATTTTCTGAGGCAAAAGAGAGAGAGAATACTTATAATAGCACTACTTATATGAGCAAAGAAGCCAGAAAACATAAGTGTCCACCAAATGGAGGGTAGAAAAATAATTTCAACTACCTTCATGCATATGTACTGTATGTATGATGGAAAATGCAGTAATTGCAATGAACCTCAGGAAGAATGTTGGATGACAAAATCAAGCAGGAAAATAATTCATAGAATGATACATTTACATAAAATATATATTATAAATATTATTAAATACTCAAAATTTATTAGGAATACATATGTATTAAGTAAAAGACAATGATTTAATATGATGATAAACACTAAATTCTGGACCAGAGAATTTGTCTGGAATAATAAACCATCTTGAATAGCCAAAGAAATCCTGAAAAAGATAAACAAAGCTGAAAGCATTACACCACCTGACTCCAAACTATATTAAAAACTCTAATAATCCAAATGATATGCTACTGGCATAAAAATAGTTCCATAGACCAATGAACAAAATCAAGAACCCAGAAATAGACCCCATCTATATGGAACAACAGACTGGTTCCAAATAGGAAAAGGAGTACATCATGACTGTATATTGTCACCCTGCTTCTTTAACTTATATGCAGAGTACATCATGAGAAATGCTGGGCTGGAAGAAGCACAAGCTGGAATCAAGATTACTGGGAGAAATATCAATAACCTCAGATATGCAGATGACACCACCCTTATGGCAGAAAGTGAAGAGGAACTAAAAAGTCTCTTGATGAAAGTGAAAGAGGAGAGTGAAAAAGTTGGTTTAAAGCTCAACATTCAGAAAACTAAGATCATGGCATCCGGTCCTATCACTTCATGGTAAATAGATGGGGAGACAGTGGAAACAGTGTCAGACTTTATTTTTTTGGGCTCCAAAATCACTGCACATGGTGATTGCATCCATGAAATTAAAAGAAGCTTACTCCTTGGAAGGAAAGTTATGACCAATCTAGATAGCATATTAAAAAGCAGAGACATTACTTTGCCAACACAGGTCCATCTAGTCAAAGTTATGGTTTTTCCAGTGGTCATGTATGGATGTGAGAGTTGGACTGTGAAGAAAGTTGAGCACCAAAGAATTGATGCTTTCGAACTGTGGTGTTGGAGAGTACTCTTGAGAGTCCCTTGGACTGCAAGGAGATCCAGCCAGTCCATCCTAAAGGAGATCAGTCCTGGGTGTTCATTGGAAGGACGGATGCTGAAGCTGAAACTCCAATACTTTGGCCACCTCATGCGAAGAGTTGACTCATTGGAAAAGACCCTGATGCTGGGAGGGATTGGGAGCATGAGGAGAAGGGGACGACGGAGGATGAGACAGCTGGATGGCATCACCGACTCAATGGACATGAGTTTGAGTATACTCCGGGAGTTGGTGATGGACAGGGAGGCCTGGCATGCTGCAATCCATGGGGTGGCAAAGAGTCGGACACGACTGAGCAACTGAACTGAACTGATATAGTTAACTCATAATTTGACAAAAGTACCAAGAATACTTAATGGGAAAGGTTAGTTTCTTAAATAAATTGTGCTGGGAAAACTGCATAACCACATGCACATGAATGAAACTGAACACCTGTCTTATACAACTAAAAAAAAATAATTCAAAATGGGATAAAGACTTAAATGTAAAACTAAAAACTAAACCTAAAATTCTTAGAAGAAAACATACAGAAAAACTCCTTGACATTGGTCTTGACAACACTTTTTTGGATATGACGCAAAAATCACAGGCATGAAAGCAAAAAATAAGTGGAACTACATCAAACTAAGTATATTATTCACAACAAAAGAAACAATCAAAATGAAACTGAAATCTATGGAATGTGAGAAAAATTTGCAAACCATATAACTCTCAAGACTCAGTAGCACAAAAGCAAACTATCTGATTAAAAGTTGAGCAGAGGAACTGAATAGTCACTTCTTTTTCCCAAAGAAGACAGGCAAATAGCCAACAGATACATGAAAACATGCTCAGCATTACTAGTTATCTAGGAAATGCAAATCAAACCCACAGTAAGATATTCACACCTGTTAGAATGACTTTCCTCAAAAAGAGGACAGTTGGCAACACTGTGAAGATAAGAGAAGCAAATAGATAGGCATTTGTAAATACAACGAAGTAATTTTTTTGCTTTCAGTCTTTCATTGGGCACCAAAATAAAATTAGCTTTTAGTTTTGGCATTGATCACTTACTGGTTTCCTTTCCGTCAGCAATTCTCTCCATATTTCCAATTGTCATAATTTTTTTTGACAGACCTAAACCTTCTTTCTACAGGAAGACTATCAATTTCTGCCAGAGGGTTGACACATCTAGCTAACAAGAATACAAATCTGCCCAACACTTATCCCTTTGTCCATTCCCAGTTAGATGGGGCAGATGGAGCAAAGCTGGATAAATATTACCTTATAAGATGGTCTCATACATTAAATAAGAAAGAAGCAGCAACTATTAATACTAGTTTAGGTAGATGGGAAGAAAATATAACCCATCTCACTATTTCCCATGAATTCAGGGAGTAATATTCTCATAGTATCATATTTAGAAATTGATCCTTTCACCAGAAATTATAAGCACAACCCAGATCCTGACACTAAATGAAAAGACAAGAAAAAATAAAGGAAAGGAAAAGAAAATGGCCCATTTACCCTAAAACAGTTAAGCAACATACATATTAAGTTTTAGTATACATTCATTTAATCTTTATAGCCTCATCATATGGTTGAGTAAGAAAGTATTTCAACTGTCCATTCCAGTTCCCAATTAATATTTTCGATGTCTAATAAGATACATGGAAATTTCATTATATGATATTTCTTGATCTATTATTGCATGATATCAGCACTAAAATAATTTCCCCCTTGACTATGTGATAAAAATGAGGTCCAAACTGAAATAATATTTTCAGTTGTAAACCTCTTACCATGTTAGACTTGTCTGCTTCAGTTAATGAATAATGCAAAATCAAATCGAGGGTGAGTAACTATGCTGGTCAAGACTTATCAGCGTCGACTTGAAACTATGGTAAAAGGCCAATGTAATAAGCCTGACATGGGCTTCCCTGCTGACTCAGTGGTGAAGAATCTGCCTGCCAATGTAGGAGATGCCAGTTTGATCCCAAGTTTGGGAAGATCCCCTGGAGAAGGAGATGGCAATCCAATTCAGAATTCTTGCCTGGGAAATCCCATGGACAGAGGAGCCTGGCAGGCTACAGTTCATGGGGTCACAAAGAGTTGGATATGGCTTAGTGACAAACAACAACGAAAACAACACATCTGCCTGGCAGCTATGGGTGGTCCAGATTTTGCCGACAGTGTATTTCTGCTTTTAGTGTTTTTTTTTTTTTTTTTTTTTCTCTCCTTGTTCATGAAGCTGGGTATGGCAAACAGTTGTGCACCTATACTGCAATCTGGTTAAGTTTCTTCTCCATCCCCAGGGCATTTTATTCATTCTAGTACAAATGTCCTTGGTTACTCTCCTGAGATTTGGGACAAGAAATCTGGCCATCTAGTTCCAAAGTGTCAAAAACCCTTTCCCTTTGGTGGTATTACATATATATATATACATATATGTGTGTGTGTATACACGTGCGTGCTCAGCCGTGTCCGACTCTCTGCAAAGATATATGTATATATATATTTGCATTTAAAAAAGCTAGAATAAATTGAAAAAATCTGTGTCTTGTTTGAGGAGTTGATGAGACCTGAAAAATAACATAAAAATTAAGGAAATAAATGTAGTTGCTATGAAATTTTTGATGGATCATTCTTTTTTTTTTTTTTTTTATGTCACAGCATGCCATTTTTTTTTTTTTTAATTTTTTTATTAGTTGGAGGCTAATTACTTCACAACATTTCAGTGGGTTTTGTCATACATTGATATGAATCAGCCATAGATTAACACTTATTCCCCATCCCGATCCCCCCTCCCATCTCCCTCTCCACCCGATTCCTCTGGGTCTTCCCAGTGCACCAGGCCCAAGCACTTGTCTCATGCATCCCACCTGGGCTGGTGATCTGTTTCACCATAGATAGTATACATGCTGTTCTTTTGAAACATCCCACCCTCACCTTCTCCCACAGAGTTCAAAAGTCTGTTCTGTATTTCTGTGTCTCTTTTTCTGTTTTGCATATAGGGTTATCGTTACCATCTTTCTAAATTCCATATATATGTGTTAGTATGCTGTAATGTTCTTTATCTTTCTGGCTTACTTCACTCTGTATAAGGGGCTCCAGTTTCATCCATCTCATTAAGACTGGTTCAAATGAATTCTTTTTGACGGCTGAGTAAAATTCCATGGTGTATATGTACCACAGCTTCCTTATCCATTCATCTGCTGATGGGCATCTAGGTTGCTTCCATGTCCTGGCTATTATAAACAGTGCTGCGATGAACATTGGGGTGCACGTGTCTCTTTCAGATCTGGTTTCCTCAGTGTGTATGCCCAGAAGTGGTATTGCTGGGTCATATGGCAGTTCTATTTCCAGTTTTTTAAGGAATCTCCACACTGTTTTCCATAGTGGCTGTACTAGTTTGCATTCCCACCAACAGTGTAAGAGGGTTCCCTTTTCTCCACACCCTCTCCAGCATTTATTGCTTGTAGACTTTTGGATAGCAGCCATCCTGACTGGTGTGTAATGGTACCTCATTGTGGTTTTGATTTGCATTTCTCTAATAATGAGTGATGTTGAGCACCTTTTCATGTGTTTGTTAGCCATCTGTATGTCTTCTTTGGAGAAATGTCTGTTTAGTTCTTTGGCCCATTTTTTGATTGGGTCATTTATTTTTCTGGAATTGAGCTGCAGGAGTTGCTTGTATATTTTTGAGATTAATCCTTTGTCTGTTTCTTCATTTGCTATTATTTTCTCCCAATCTGACGGCTGTCTTTTCACCTTACTTATAGTTTCTTTTGTAGTGCAAAAGCTTTTAAGTTTCATTAGATCCCATTTGTTTAGTTTTGCTTTTATTTCCAATATTCTGGGAGGTGGGTCATAGAGGATCTTGCTGTGATTTATGTCGGAGAGTGTTTTGCCTATGTTCTCCTCTAGGAGTTTTATAGTTTCTGGTCTTACATTTAGATCTTTAATCCATTTTGAGTTTATTTTTGTGTATGGTGTTAGAAAGTGTTCTAGTTTCATTCTTTTGCAAGTGGTTGACCAGTTTTCCCAGCACCACTTGTTAAAGAGGTTGTCTTTTTTCCATTGTATATCCTTGCCTCCTTTGTCAAAGATAAGGTGTCCATAGGTTCGTGGATTTATCTCTGGGCTTTCTATTCTGTTCCATTGGTCTATATTTCTGTCTTTGTGCCAGTACCACACTGTCTTGATGACTGTGGCTTTGTAGTAGAGTCTGGATCATTCTTAAAAGTGTTTCACTGGAGTGAATCCACCTTTCATTGGTTGATTTCAAAGTGAGAGCCTGACAGTAAATGGCTGTTTTTCACAGCTGTTCACTGATTTCATAGCTATTCCATTTATTTTCTCTATTTTAATGTCATTTTAAATAAAATATCCTGACAATTGCAACCAATTTAATTTTTCCAAAATTTTTCTACCACTTTTATTTTTATTTTATTTTAGAGAGTACTAATTATTTTCTTCTTATTCAATCCCACTTTAGGGAAGCTGAGAGAGAAGGACCATGACAGATTACTTCACATTATCCTGTTCCTCCAACATTAGTCACATAGGGAGTCTTAACAGTTGGAGCCCTTTTTTATTACATCATTAATCATAACCTGAGTTAAAGGAATGAGGACAAACTTAGTATCATTATACGACCAATACAAAGTTGCTTGCATTCTTAACAATCAGCAATGTCAGAAGTAGAATTCCATTTAAAAATTATGGCTGGAGTATGACAATTATCCTTTACTGGAAATGTGTTAAACACTTCTGCCTTTATTCAAATTGGCATGTTGAGAGCTTGTGTAATTAGCTACATTTCTTCAAAAGCATCAGCTACCTGTTTCCCAAGTAACACTGAAAACACTTTTCCATGCAGTGTCTGTTGCAAAAGAAAGAGGTCACTAATATCATTAACTGTTCTACAAGGGGTCAACAATGTCATATTAAAGTGGTTCCAGATTCTCTCCACTGAAACTGTAATTCTTTTTCATTATTTGCAGGAAGGAATTCTTCAAATCAAAGCATACCCCCCCCCATTCCCTTTTGGCTATATATTCCTCTCTTCTACCTATTCAGTCACCAGGTTTAACCCAGTTGCTTTGGGAGTCATAGGTTAGTCCTTAGTTACTTTCAATTTTAGTTAATGTCCCCATTGCCTAGATATTTCTTTTTGATCCACTAATTTTCCACTGACCTTTGATCTGTCATTTACGTCATTTATGTGATTTTTCTCTTATAGGTGGTCACCTTGCCTAAGTGACTTCTCATCAGCTATAGCTTAGAAACAAAGGTTTCACCACCATTTTCCTTATAGCCCCACTGGAAAAACAAACAAAACTGAATAAATAAATAATTGTTGCTGAAACTACAGTGTCAATATTTGGCTTAATTATCTTGTTCATGAATATATCTGTGTAAGTCTTAAAGAAAAAAAGAGTAGAAAAATAGAAAAAAGCACTTATAAATATCTCTGAAATTTTTCAGGCACCTCTCTCAGTTTGTGTAAACAGATAAAACAAGCAGAAACCATCAGTGTTTTCACATTTGAACAATGAAGACAACGTTGCACTGGCTGTTTACAAGGGATTTCAAACTTTAAATACTCTCAACCACTAAGAAAATTATAGAAAGATATACACTCAAAAATGTTAAAGTATATCAACATGGAATCCTATATAATATTTAAATAAGTCAGAGGAAGATAGGAAGGAACAACAGAAAACCAGCTATAAAGTGGCAGACTTAAGTTTTAACAAAATAATAATCACCTTAAATGTAAACAGTCACAATATGCCAACTGAAAGGCAAAGACTGGCAGGGTGAATTTTAAAAATTGGTGCATCAAAGTGCTTCTAATAAGAAACTCATTTCAAATTCAAAAATGTAAAATGGTTTAATGAACTTCTATTTAAACTTTAATCAAAAACTTTGTTTTTTTGTATAGAAATTGACTGGCTTATTTTAAAACTTATATAGGAAGCAACTATATCTAAAATGGCTGAAACAAACTTGACAAACAAGAAAATGGGGAAATTACTCAATTTGATACTAAAGCTTACTAAAACTATAGAATCAAGAGTGAAAAAGGCAGGGCAGACACACTGAACATGGAAAAGAACAGAGGCTTTAGAAATAGACAAACAAAAACAGGCTTCAACTTTATTTTTGACAAGGTTGGAAAACCATTTCAACTGAGAAAAGATAGAATTTTTTACAAATAGTGCCAGAGCAATTAGGCATACAAAGGCAAAATTATTAAAAAGAAACAAAAGAAATAAAAAACTCATTTTTAATCAAATGACACACTCACACGTCTTATACAAAATTAATATCAGAAGGGTCATGTATTTAAATGTAGGAAACAAAGCTATGTTTTGTTTGTTTGTTTGTTTGGAAAAACAAGGCCACATAAGGGAAATCCTCAGGATCTAAACCTAAGAAAAGTTTTTTAGGACTTGGTATCTAAAACATAAGCCATCAAAAGAAAAATACAGTTGAACCTTATCAAAGTTTAACACCACTGTTCTGCAAAAGATCATATTAATAGTATGAAACAACATGTTAAAGTCTGGGATAATATGCTCTGAAATCATCTATCTGACAAATGATAAGTATTTCAAGTATATTAAAAAATTTCAACTCAGGAAAACAAAAGTAAAATTAGAAAATGGGCAAGAGACATAAATGGCCATTTCAAACTAAAGGTATAGAATTGGCAAATAAGCATATGAAACAATATTTAACATCATTACTAACTAGATATATACAAATTAAAACCAGAATGATGAAAATAAAATAGCAACACTATCAGATGTTGGTGAGGAAGCAGAGACACTGAATCACATTTTGGGGAAAATAAAACAGTACTCTACCCTGCAAAACAGTTTTGAGATTCTTATAAAACTTCCATAAACTCAGCAGTTTCATGCTTAAGCATTTATACCAGATAAATGTAAAGTATGTTCACACAAAAACCTGTACACTCATTTTAATTGTAGATTTATACTTAATAGTCTCAAACTGGAAACCACCCAGATGTCCTTAGAATGGTGAATGGTTAAGCAACCTGTAACAATGACTTCATAAAATGGAATAAAAAGGAACAAAACAGTGATAATACAAAAGAACTTGGATGAATCTGAGGAAATTGTGATGAGTAAAGAAAGAAATCAATGTCAAAAAAGTTACATGTTGTATGATTCTAGTTATTTGGCATACTTGACATCACAAAGAGAAACAAAGAACAGATTAGTGGCTGCCAGGGGTTAGCAACAGGATGGGGTAGGGGAATAAGAAAGTGGGTAGAGTTATAAAAGTCAACAATAGGATCTGTGTGGTGACTATTTTATATTGACTGTGACGGTAGATACATGAAGTACACATGTGCTGAAATAGCACATTCGTACACACACACACACACATGAATGCTAGTAAAACTTGGAGATCTGAGTAATGGATTGTATCAATGCCAATAGCCTGGTCGTTACACTTAATGTTACACTACAGTTTTACAAAGCAGCCTCTTGGTGGAAACTGGGTAAAAAGTATACAGGAACTTTTTGTATCATTTCTAACAACTGCATGTAAATCTACAAACAATCTCAAAATTTTTATCAGTTTAAAAATTATAGTTGTCAGAAATATTTGAGGCCCAATGGCATCTCCTTTCATAGAGGACTTTCCATCTTTACTGCTTTGAAGTGTTCTCAGATGTCTAGTGCAAAGAGGCAAATAAAAGAAAAAAAGATGGAAAGTCTTTTAGAGACTCTAGACTTCAAAAACTTCTACTAATGGTTCTCACGAACAGGAGGCAAGGGAGAGGAAGCAATTTGCATTCTTAACCCACAAATTCAGGGAATATTTGGCAATGTGTGGAGAAAATTTGGTTGCCACAGTTGGAAAAGTGCCACTGGCATCTACTCATTGTAGAACTGGATAAAGACTAGATGGTATGTGCATACGTGTGTGCTAAGTCCCTTCAGTCATGTCTGACTCTCTGCAACCCTGTGGATCATAGCCCTATAGGCTCCTCTGTTCATGGGATTCTCCACGAAGTATTGGAATATTTAAATATTAAAACTCACTCCAGAATATTGGAGTGGGTTGTCATGCTCTCCTCCAAGGGATCTTCCCAACCAAGGGTTCAAACCTGTGTCTCTTTTGTACATCTCCTGCATAGGTAGGAGAGTTCTTTACCACTAGCGTCACCTGGGAAGCCCTCTAGATGGTATAAACTACTACAAAATTTATTATCATCTTCAGGGTCCTATAATCTTTTAACTACTGGCCTAGTAAATTTTTGTTATCTTGTTAACTCTCTAATGCCCTGAAGCAGAGGAGATTGGTACACATTATTATTATTATTATTATTTTCTTTTTGGCCCAGAGTTTCTAGCTTTTCTCTGTATTAATTCTACACTACCTTATCAACATGAGAACTTAAAATCTATAAATCCATTTTTTATTTTAGAAGATTTTTGATTCTGTTCCTTTTGCTAAAATTTTATTTAATTGGAGGCTAATTACTTTACAATATTGTAGTGGTTTTTGCCATACGTTGACATGAATCAGCCATTGGTGTACCTACGTCCCACATCCTGAACCACCCTCCTACCTCCCTCCCCATTCCATCCCTCAGGGTCATCCCAGCGCACTGTCCCTAAGCTCCCTGTCTCATGCATTGAACCTGGACTGCCGATCTATTTCACATATGATAATATACACGTTTCAATGTTATTCTCTCAAATAGTCCCACCCTCGCCTTCTCCCAGAGTCCAAAAGTCTGTTCTTTACACCTGTGTCTCTTTAGCTGTCTCACATATAGGGTAATCATTACCATCTTTCTAAATTCCATATATATGCATTAATATACTATATTGGTGTTTTTCTTTCTGACTTACTTCATTCTGTAAAATAGACTTCAGTTTCATCCACTTCATTAGAACTGATTCAAATGCATTCTTTTTAATGGCTGAATAATATTCCACTGTGTATACATACCACAGCTTTCTTATCCATTCATGTGCAAATGGACATCTAGGTCGCTTTCATATCCTAGCTACTGCAAACAGTGCTGTGATGAACATTGGGGTACCCATGTCTCTTTAAATTCTGGTTTCCTCAGTGTGTATGCCCAGCAGTGGGATTGCTGGGTCATATGGCAGTTCTTACCTAGAACATGGAGTAGCTCCTCTCAGCCACCACCCTTGGCCTCGGGCGTGGGGTAGCTCCTCTCAGCTCCAACACAATACACAAAAAAACTGTACAAAAAAGATCTTCATGACCCAGATTATCACGATGGTGTGATCACTCACCTAGAGCCAGACATCCTGGAATGTGAAGTCAAGTGGGCCTTAGGAAGCAACACTATGAACAAAGCTAGTGGAGGTGATGGAATTCCAGTTGAGCTAATTCAAATCCAGAAAGATGATGCTGTGAAAGTGTTGCACTCAATATGCCAGCAAATTTGGAAAACTCAGCAGTGGCCACAGGACAGGAAAAGGCCAGTTTTCATTCTAATCCCAAAGAAAGGCAATCCCGAAGAATGCTCAAACTACTGCACAATTGCACTCATCTCACACGCTAGTAAAGTAATGCTCAAAATTCTCCAAGCCAGGCTTCAGCAATACGTGAACCATGAACTTCCAGATGTTCAAGCTGGTTTTAGGAAAGGCAGAGGAACCAGAGATCAAATTGCCAACATCTGCTGAATCATCAAAAAGCAAGGGAGTTCCAGAAAAACATCTATTTCTGCTTTATTGACTATGACAAAGCCTTTGACTGTGTGGATCACAATAAACTGTGGAAAATCCTGAAAGAGATGGGAATACCAGACTACCTGACCTGCCTCTTGAGAAACCTGTATGCAGGTCAGGAAGCAACAGTTAGGACTTGACATGGAACAACAGACTGGTTCCAAATAGGAAAAGGAGTACATCAAGGCTGTATATTGTCACACTGCTTATTTAACTTCTATGCAGAGCACATCATGAGAAACGCTGGGCTGGAGGAAGCACAAGCTGGAATCAAGATTGCTGGGAGAAATATCAATAAGCTCAGATATGCAGATGACACCACCCTTATGGCAGAAAGTGAAGAAGAACTAAAGAGCCTTTTGATGAAAATGAAAGAGGAGGGTCAAAAAGTTGGCTGAAAGCTCACCATTCAGAAGACTAAGATCATGGCTTCTGGTCCCATCACTTCATGGCAAATAGATGGGGAAACAGTGGACACAGTGTCAGGTTTTATTTTTCTGGGCTCCAAAATCACTGCAGGTGGCGATTGCAGCCATGAAATTAAAAGACACTCCTCCTTGGAAGGAAAGTTATGACCAACCTAGACAGCATATTAAAAAGCACACACATTACTTTGCCAATAAAGGTCCATCTAGTCAAGGCTATGGTTTTGCAGTGGTCGTGTATGGATGTGAGAGTTGGACTATAAAGAAAGCTGAGTGCCAAAGAATTGATGCTTTTGAACTGTGGTGTTGGAAAAGACTCTCGAGAGTCCCTTGGACTGCAAGGAGATCCAACCAGTCCATCCTAAAGGAGATCAGTTCTGGGTGTTCATTGGAAAGACTGATGTTGAAGCTGAAACTCCAGTACTTTTGCCACCTGATGCAAAGAGCTGACTCACTGGGAAAGACCCTGATGCTGGGAAAGATTGAGGGCAGGAGAAGGGGACGACAGAGGATGAGATGGTTGGATGGCATCACTGACTCGATGGACATGTGTTTGGGTGGACTCCAGGAGTTGGTCATGGACAAGGAAGGAGGCCTGGCGAGCTGTGGTTCATGGGGTCGCAAAGAGTCGGACACGACTGAGCGACTGAACTGAACTGATGACAGTTCTATTTCCAATTTTCTAAGGAATCGCCACACTGTTCTCCATAGTGACTGTACTAGTTTGCATTCCCACCAAGGGTGTAAGATGGTTCCTTTTTCTCACAACCTCTTCAGCATTTATTGTTTGTAGACTTTTTGATAGCAGCCATTCTGACTAGCATGAGATGGTACCTCATTGTGGTTTTGATTTGTATTTCTCTGATAATGAGTGATGTTGAGCATCTTTTCATATGTTTGTTAGCCATATTTATTTCTTCTTTGGAGAAATGTCTGTTTAGTTCTTTGGCCCATTTTTTGACTGGGTTGTTTATTTTTCTGGAATTAAACTGCATGAGCTGCTAGTATATTTTGGAGATTAATGCTTTGCAGTTGCTTCATTTGCTACTATTTTCTCCCATTCTGAAGGCTGTGTTTCCACCTTTCTTATAGTTTCCTTCGTTGTGCAAAAGCTTTTAAGTTTAATTATGTCCCATTTGTTTATATTTGCCTTTATTTCCATTACTCTGGGAGGTGGGTCATAAAGGATCCTGCTGTGATTTGTATCAGAGAGTGTTTTGCCTGTGTTTTCCTCTAGTCAGTTTTATAGTCTCTGGTCTTAAATTTAGATCTTTAATCCATTTTGAATTCATTTTTGTGTATGGTGTTAGAAAGTGTTCTAGTTTAATTCTTTACAAGTGGTTGGCCAGTTTTCCCAGCACCACTTGTTAAAGAGTGTCTTTTCTCCATTGTATATTCTTGCCTCCTTTGTAAAAAATAAGGTGTTCATAGGTGCGTGGATTCATCTCTGGACTTTCTATTTTGTTCCATTGATCTATATTTCTGTGTTTATGCCAGTAACATACTCCTTAATGACTGTAGCTTTGTAGTATGTCTGAAGTCAGGCAGGTTGATTCCTCCAGTTCCATTCTTCTTTCTCAAGATTGCTTTGGCTATTCAAGGTTTTTTGTATTTCCATACAAATTGTGAAATTATTTGTTCTAATTCTCTGAAAAATAATGTTGGTAGCTTGATAGGATTGCATTGAATCTATAGATTGCTTTTGGACGTATACTCATTTTCACTATATTGAGTCTTCAGATCCATGAACATGGCATATTTCTCCATCTATTTGTATCATCTTTGATTTCTCTCACCAGTGTTTTATAGTTTTCTATATATAGGTCTTTTGTTTCTTTAGGTAGATTTATTCCTCAGTATTTTATTGTCTTCATTGCAATGGTGAATGGAATTGTTTCCTTAATTTCTCTTTCTATTTTCTCATTGTCAGTGTATAGGAATGTAAGGGATTTCTGTGTGTTAATTGTATATCCTGCAACTTAACTATATTCATTGATTAGCTCTAGTAATTTTCTGGTGGTGTCTTTATGGTTTTCTCTATAGAGGATCATGTCATCTGCAAACAGTGAGAGTTTTACTTCTTCTTTTCCAATCTGGATTGCTTTTATTTCTTTTTCTTCTCTGATTGCTGTGGTTAAAACTTCCAAAACAATGTTGAATAGTAGTGGTGAGAATGGCACCTTTGTCTTGTACCTGACTTTAGGGGAAATGCTTTCAGTTTTTCACCATTGAGGATAATGTTTGCTCTGGATTTATAATATATGGTTTTTACTATATTGAAGGATATTCCTTCTATGTCTTCTTTCTGGAGGGTGTTTATCATAAATGAATGTTGAATTTTTTCAAAGGCTTTCTCTGCATCTATTGAGATAATCATATGGTTTTTATCTTTCAATTTGTTAATGTGGTGTATCATATCGATTGTTTTGTGAATATTGAAGAATCCTTGCATCCCTGGGATAAAGCCCACTTGGTCATTATGTGTGATCTTTTAAAGATGTTGTTGGATTCTGTTTGCTAGAATTTTGTTAAAGATTTTTGCATCTGTGTTCATCAGTGACATTGGCCTGTAGTCTTCTTTTTTTGTGGTGTCTGTCTGGTTTTGGTATTAGGGTGATGGTGGTCTCATAGAATGAGTTTTGGAGTTTACTTTCCTCTGCAATTTTCTGGAAGAGTTTGAGTAGGATAGGTGTTAACTCTACCAAATTTGTGGTAGAATTCAGCTGTGAAGCCATCTGGTCCTGGGTTTTTGTTTGTTGGAAGATTTTTGATTACAGTTTCAATTTCTTTGCCTGTGATGAGTTCCTTTAGATTTTCTATTTCTTCCTGGTTCAGCTTTAGAAGGTTATACTTTTCTAAGAATTCATCCATTTCTTCCAAGTTGTCCATTTTATTGGCATATAGTTGCTGATAGTAGTCTTTTATGATCCCTTGTATTTCTGTGTTGTCTCTTGTGGTTTCTCCATTTTCATTTCTAATTTTACTGATTTGATTATTCTCCCTTTTTTTCTTAATGAGTCTGTCTAATGGTTTGTCTATTTTATTTATATTCTCAAAGAACCAGCTTTAAGTTTTATTGATTTTTGCTATAGTCTCCTTTGTTTCTTTTTCATTTATTTCTGCCCTAACTTTATGATTTCTTTCCTTCTACTAACTCTGGGTTTCTTCATTTCTTCCTTTTCTAGTTGCTTTAGGAGTAGAGTTAATTATTTGATTTTTCTCTTGTTTCTTGAGATAAGCTTGTACTGCTATGAACCTTCCCCTTAGTACTGCTTTTACTGAATCCCATAGGTTTTGGTTTGTCGTGCTTTCAGTTTCATTCGTTTCTATGCATATTTTGATTTTTTTAAAATTTCTTTTGTGATTTGTTGGTTATTCAGAAGTGTGTCGTTTAGCTTCCATATGTTTGCATTTTTAATAGCTTGTTTCCTGTAGTTGGCATCTAATCTTACTGCATTGTGATCACAAAAGATGCTTGAAATTATTTCAATTTTTTTGAATTTACCAAGGCTAGATCTATGGCCCAGGATATGATCTATCTTGGAGAATGTTCCAGGTGCACTTGAGAAAAAGTTGAAATTCATTGTTTTGGGTTGAAATGTCCTATAGATATTAATTAGGTCTAAATGGTCCATTGCGTCATTAAAGTTTGTGCTTCCTTGATAATTTTGTTTAGTTGATCCATCCATAGGTGTGAGTGGGATATTAAAGTCTCCCACTATTGTTGTGTTACTGTTAATTTCCCCTTTCATACTTGTTAGCATTTGCCTTGCATATTGTGGTGCTCCTATGCTGGGTGCATATATATTTATAATAGTTATATCTTCTTCTTGGATTGATCCTTTGATCATTATGTAGTATCCTTCTTTGTCTCCTTTCACAGCCTTTATTTCAAAGTGTATTTTATCTGATATGAGTATTGCTACTCCTGCTTTCTTCTGGTCTCCATTTGCGTGAAATATCTTTTTCCAGCCCTTCACTTTGTTTGTATGTGTCCCTTGTTTTGAGGTGGGTCTCTTGTAGACAGCATATACAGGGGTCTTGTTTTTGTATCCATTCAGCCAGTCTTTGTCTTTGGTTGGAGCATTCAACCCATTTACATTTAAGGTACTTATCGATAAGTATGATTCTGTTGCCATTTATTTTGTTGTTCTGGGTTCATGTTTATACACCTTTTCTGTGTTTCCTGTCTAGAGAAGATCCTTTAACATTTGTTGAAGAGCTGGTTTGGTAGTGCTGAATTCTTTCAGGTTTTGCTTGTCTGTAAAGATTTTGATTTCTCCTTCATATTCAAATGAGATCCTTGCTGGGTATAACAATCTGGGTTGTAGGTTTTTCTCTTTCATCATTTTAAGTATGTCTTGCCATTCCCTTCTGGCCTGAAGAGTTTCTATTGAAAGATCAGCTGTTATCCTTATGGGAATCCCCTTGTGGGTTATTTGTTGCTTTTCCCTTGCTAATTTTAATATTTGTTCTTTGTGTTTGATCTTCATTAATTTGTTTTGCCTTGAGTTTATCCTATTTGGGACTCTCTGGATTTCTAGGACTTGGGTGGCTATTTCCTTCTCCATTTTAGGGAAGTTATAAACTATTATCTCCTCAAGTATTTCCTCATGGCCTTTCTTTTTGTTTTCTTCTTCTGGGACTCCTATGATTCAAATGTTGGGGCATTGAACATTGTCCCAGAGGTCTCTGAGGTTGTCCTCACTTCTTTCAATTCTTTTTTCTTTGTTCCTCTCTGCTTCATTTATTTTCACCATTCTATCTTCCAACTCACTTATCCTATCTTCTGCCTCAGTTATTCTACTGTTGGTTCCCTTCAGAGTGCTTTTGATCTCAGTTATTGCAATATTCATTATTGATTGACTCTTTTTTATTTCTTCTAAGTCCTTGTTAAACATTTCTTGCATCTTCTCAATCCTTATATCTAGTCTATTTATCTGTAACTCCGTTTTGTTTTCAAGATTTTGGATCATCTTCACTATCTTTATTTTGAATACTTTTTCAGGTAGACTCTTTATCTCCTCCTTTTTTTTTTTTTTTTTTGGTTTGGTGGGTATTTATCATAATCATTTATCTGCTGAATATTCCTCTGTTTTTTCATTTTGTTTAGATTGCTGTGGTTGGGGTGGCCTTTCTGTCCGCTGGAAGTTTGTGGTTCCTCTTTATTGTGGAGGTTGCTCCCTGTGGGTGTGGTTGAACTAATGGTTTGTCAAGGTTTCCTGGTTGGGGAAGCTTGCGTTGGTGTTCTGGTGGGTGGAGCTGGATCTCTTCTCTCTGTAGTGCAATGAAGTGTCCAGTAGTGAGTTCTGATGTATCTGTGGGTTTGGTGTGACTTTGGACAGCCTGTATTTTAATGCTAAGGGCTATGTTCCTGCATTGCTGGAGAATTAGTGTGGTATGTTTTACTCTGCAACTTGTTGGCTCTTGGGTGGACCTTGGTTTCAGTGTAGTAGACTTTTGGATGAGTTCTTGTTGATTAATGTTCCCTGGAGTCAGGAGTTTTCTGTTGTTCTCAAGTTTTGGATTTAAGCCTCCTGCCTCGGGCTTTTACTCTTATTCTTACAGTAGCCTCAGGACTTCTCCATCCATACAGTACTGATGATAAAACATCTAGGTTAATGGTGAGGGACACCCAGAGAGGTTCACAGAGTTACATGGAGAAGAGAAGAGGGAGGAGGGAGATAGAGGTGACCAGGAGGAGAGGAGGCAGAATCAAAAGGGAATAGAGCAATCTAGCCAGTAATCAATTCCTTATGTGGTCTCCACAGTCTGGAACACACAAAGAGGTTCATGTAGTTACATAGAGAAGAGGGAGGAGGGAGATAGAGGGGACCAGGAGGAGAAGAGGGGGAGTCAAAAGGGGAGAGATCAATCTAGCAAGTAATCAGTTCCCTAAGTGTTCTCCACAGCCCAGAACACCCAGAGGGATTGACAGAGTTAACAGAGAAGAGAAGGGGGAGGGTGGTAATAGAGGTGACCTGGGGGAGAAAAGGGAGAGTCAAAAGGGGAGAGAGCAATCAACCAGTAATCACACCCTTAGGTAAAAATGGGTACTGAAGATTATATTCATAAAAGTACAGAATTGATAACAAATACCAAAAAGCAAAGATTAAAAATCTAGAGTAGAGGTTAGGCCCTCAAAAATATAATATTAAAAGTACAAAACAAAATCAATAACAAAAATTATAAAATATATATATATATATGAAATTTGCTTTAAAAATAGGGTCTTTTTTTTGCAAGGTAATAGTAGGTTGTAAAAATTAAAGTTAAACGAATAATAAAGAAGTTAAAAATAAAACAAAATTTAAAATATTAAAACAATTATAATAGTAAAAATATATTTAGGAATTTCTCTGGAGCTGTTGAGGGCAGTGTGGGGTCAGCTCAGTTTCAGACAGTTCCTTGTTCAAGCTTATATTTCTTCTCAAGGTCTTCAGGTCCCTTCCAATGCTTAGTCAATACTAACTACAGGGTTTTAATGTGTTGCGCCTGTCACTTTCAGAGTGGTTCCCTCTTCTTTGTTTATTTTGACTTCCTCTGTTTGCAAGTCTCATCAGTGTCTAATTTTCGCCCTGGTCACTTACTTAGGCTCACTTGTTCAGTTGTGCTGTGGGGAGGGAGGAAGATTGCAAACAAATACCACTGGCCTGTGTGGGGAGTGCTCACAGTGTATGGGCCACACTGTGTTTGCCCCCGCTCATAGCATATGTGCTTTCCCGGTCTACAAGCTCAGGCTCCAAGTTGTTCTGCAGGGAACTGTCCAAAGCAGGCCGTGGGTTTTGTGCACTTCCCAGCTCTCAGCTGCTCAGGTTCAGGTTCTCAGGTATTCCACAAAGGCACAGACTCAGTTAGGCGTGCATTTTGTGCCCTTGCCAGGTCTGAGGAGCTCAGGCAACCAGGTGCTTGGTGAGCACACTTCCCAGGTGGTCAGTGAGTGCATCTTAATAACCTCCCCACCCCCAGCCACTCAGTTTCCTGGGTATGCTGCAAGAGTGCTGTCTCAGGTGTGTCATGTGTCTCCTCTGGGGAGCTGATCTCTGGCAGCGACCCTCCTGCCAGATGTCAACTTTCCAGGATCCCAGAAAGACTTGGTTAGCAACAAGGAGCCTACTCACATTTTGGTAGAGGATGCCATCTCTGGGGCCAAGATTGCCCCTTGTCTTCTGACTCTGGCTGTCGCTGACATGCCTCTCTGCCTCCTGCAGGAGGATGGGCTGGTCTGCAGCTGGCTAGCTTTTCTTTGGTATTTGCTCAATCCTTTGTTCTATGAGTGGGCCAGGCTGAGCCCTAGGTTAGAGCTATTCACAGGAAATTTCTCTCTGTCTCTCTCTCTTTTTCCCCTCTCTCTGGCTGTCCCACAGTTTGGGTTTCTATCTGACGTTAGCTCCCCCAGATTGTCCTCAGGGCATTCAAGCTCAGTCCATACCCTAAGCATGCAACGCGTGCCTTCCTGTTTAGCCCCTGCTCACTGGTGATGGAGGCGAGCGTCTGCGCTACTTCTCTGCTGGGAGTTACGGTTAGGTGCCTATTCTGTGGGTTGTTGTTTTTTTTTTTTTTTTCCCTCCAAATTATGCTGCCCTCTGAGATTTCAAGACTCCCCACAGACGTGCTGGTGAAAGGGTTTCCTGGTGTTTGGAAGCTTCTCCTCCTTCATGACTCCCTCCCTGGGACGGGTCTCCACCCCTAACTCTTTTGTCTCTCTTTTTGTCGTTTATGTTTTGTCCTACCTCCTTTTGAAGAGAACGGGCTGCCTTTCTGGGTCCTAGTGTCCTCCTCCAGCATTCAGAAGTTGTTTTGTGGGAGTTGCTCAGCATTCAAGTGATCTTTTGATGAACTTGTGGGGGAGAAAATGGTCTCCCTCTCCTATTCCTCTGCCATCTTAGGATCACCAAGCTGATTCTGTTTCTTTTTTTTTTGGATGGTCTCCATTGACTGCAGGATCTTAGTTCCCTGACCAGGGACTGAACTCATGCCTCAGCATGGAAAGTGTATAGAGTCCTAAAAACTGGAGTGCCAAAGAACTCCTAAGACATTTTTGATTCTTTGTGAAGTATGTTCATTCTCCATTTAGAACGTATATTTGCTCTTTATCAAGTTTGCTTATTTTAAATATATACTCATTGCTATACAGTAATTTCACTCAACATATTTTAGTTTGCCTTTTATTTCTTCAAATATATCTATTCAGGGATTCCCAGGTGGCATTAGTGGTAAAGAACCTGTCTGCCAATGAAGGAGACATAAGAGACTTGAGTTTGATCCCTAGGTTTGGAAGATCCCCTGTAGGAGGGCATGGTAACCCATTCAAGTATCCTTGTCTAGAGAATCCCATGGATAGAGGAGCCTGGTGGGCTATAGTCCATGGGGTTGCAAACAGCTGGACACAACTGAAGCAACAGAGCATGCACACACACCTGCTATATACAGTGTGCTTATGATGTCTAATGTCTAAAAGCTCTTACTGATGTGCCACATTTTTCATTTCTTCTGCTGGTTCTTGCCTATTGTTAGTTTTTTCTTGTTTAAGTATTTTTTTTTTTTAATAACAACTGATTAAATTACAAATGATATGTAAAAAAAAGAAAAAAAACCCATGTTTAAAATAAAATCAATTTTTCCAAGTAGAATCAGTGTAAGAATTTATCAAAGGCTGTGGACACCACTGTAATAAAATATAAGCAGGAAGTTCAGGCATATGCTACATAGATTTTAGATTGGAAACACAGTGGCCTTTGCCACTGAAATAACTCAAATTAATTGTAATAAAAACTTGAGGTAACATAAAAATATATATGTGAGTATATATATATATATATATACACACACAGAGACACACATATTTATATATAATACATATATGTTGTCATCATTTTAATTTGTATTCAATTACTTGTTTTCTACATTTTTGACTATCTTGTTTACATCACTTAAGTAACATCAAGTAAAAATAAAATTACAATTATGCTTAATAAAAACAGTTATTTGAAAAGAGACTGCAAGGAATGGAAAACTAGAACAAATAAATAACCTAACTCTACACCTAAAGCAATTAGAGAAGGAAGAAATGAAGAACCCCAGGGTTAGCAGAAGGAAAGAAATCTTAAAAATTAGGGCAGAAATAAATGCAAAAGAAACTAAAGAGACCATAGCAAAAATCAACAAAGCTAAAAGCTGGTTTTTTGAAAAAATAAACAAAATTGACAAACCATTAGCAAGACTCATTAAGAAGCAAAGAGAGAAGAACCAAATTAACAAAATTAGAAATGAAAATGGAGAGATCACAACAGACAACACTGAAATACAAAGGATCATAAGAGACTACTACCAGCAGCTCTATGCCAATAAAATGGACAATTTGGATGAAATGGACAAATTCTTAGAAAAGTATAACCTTCCAAAACTGAACCAGGAAGAAATAGAAGATCTTAACAGAGCCATCACAAGCAAGGAAATCGAAACTGTCATCAAAAATCTTCCAGCAAACAAAAGCCCAGGACCAGATGGCTTCACAGCTGAATTCTACCAAAAATTTAGAGAAGAGCTAACACCTATCTTACTCAAACTCTTCCAGAAAATTGCAGAGGAAGGTAAACTTCCAAACTCATTCTATGAGGCCACCATCACCCTAATTCCAAAACCAGACAAAGATGCCACAAAAAAAGAAAACTACAGGCCAATATCACTGATGAACATAGATGCAAAAATCCTTAACAAAATCCTAGCAAACAGAATCCAACAACATATTAAAAAAATCATACACCATGACCAAGTGGGCTTTATCCCAGGAATGCAAGGATTCTTTAATATCCGCAAATCAATCAATGTAATACACCACATTAACAAATTGAAAGATAAAAACCATATGATTATCTCAATAGATGCAGAGAAAGCCTTTGACAAAATCCAACACTCATTTATGCTTAAAACTCTCCAGAAAGCAGGAATAGAAGGAACATACCTCAACATAATAAAAGCTATATATGACAAACCCACAGCAAGCATCACCCTCAATGGTGAAAAATTGAAGGCATTTCCCCTGAAATCAGGAACAAGACAAGGGTGCCCACTCTCACCACTACTATTCAACATAGTGTTGGAAGTTTTGGCCACAGCAATCAGAGCAGAAAAAGAAGTAAAAGGAATCCAGATAGGAAAAGAAGAAGTGAAACTCTCGCTGTTTGCAGATGACATGATCCTCTACATAGAAAACCCTAAAGACTCTACCAGAAAATTACTAGAGCTAATCAATGAATATAGTAAAGTTGCAGGATATAAAATTAACACACAGAAATCCCTTGCATTCCTATATACTAACAATGAAAAAACAGAAAGAGAAATTAAGGAAACAATACCATTCACCATTGCAACAAAAAGAATAAAATACTTAGGAGTATATCTACCTAAAGAAACAAAAGACCTATGCATAGAAAACTACAAAACACTGATGAAAGAAATCAAAGAGGACACAAACAGATGGAGAAACATACCGTGTTCCCAAAGCAATCTATAGATTCAATGCAATCCCTATCAAGCTAGCAATGGTATTTTTCACAGAACTAGAACAAATAATTTCACAATTTGTATGGAAATACAAAAAACCTCGAATAGCCAAAGCAATCTTGAGAAAGAAGAATGGAACTGGAGGAATCAACCTGCCTGACTTCAGACTCTACTACAAAGCCACAGTCATCAAGACAGTATGGTACTGGCAGAAAGACAGGAATATAGATCAATGGAACAGAATAGAAAGCCTAGAGATAAATCCACGAACCTATGGACACCTTATCTTTGACAAAGGAGGCAAGGATATACAATGGAAAAAAGACAACCTGTTTAACAAGTGGTGCTGGGAAAACTGGTCAACCACTTGTAAAAGAATGAAACTAGAACACTTTCTAACACCATACACAAAAATAAACTCAAAATGGATTAAAGATCTAAATGTAAGACCAGAAACTATAAAACTCCTAGAGGAGAACATAGGCAAAACACTCTCCGACATAAATCACAGCAAGATCCTCTATGACCCACCTCCCAGAATATTGGAAATAAAAGCAAAAATAAACAAATGGGACCTAATGAAACTTAAAAGCTTTTGCACTACAAAGGAAACTATAAGTAAGGTGAAAAGACAGCCCTCAGACTGGGAGAAAATAATAGCAAATGAAGAAACAGACAAAGGATTAATCTCAAAAATATACAAGCAACTCCTGCAGCTCAATTCCAGAAAAATAAATGACCCAATTAAAAAATGGGCCAAAGAACTAAACAGACATTTCTCCAAAGAAGACATACAGATGGCTAACAAACACATGAAAAGATGCTCAACATCACTCATTATTAGAGAAATGCAAATCAAAACCACAATGAGGTACCATTACACGCCAGTCAGGATGGCTGCTATCCAAAAGTCTACAAGCAATAAATGTTGGAGAGGGTGTGGAGAAAAGGGAACCCTCTTACACTGTTGGTGGGAATGCAAACTAGTACAGCCACTATGGAAAACAGTGTGGAGATTTCTTAAAAACCTAGAAATAGAACTGCCATATGACCCAGCAATCCCACTTCTGGGCATACACACTGAGGAAACCAGATCTGAAAGAGACACGTGCACCCCAATGTTTATCGCAGCACTGTTTATAATAGCCAGGACATGGAAGCAACCTAGATGCCCATCAGCAGATGAATGGATAAGGAAGCTGTGGTACATATACACCATGGAATATTACTCAGCCGTTAAAAAGAATTCATTTGAATCAGTCCTAATGAGATGGATGAAACTGGAGCCCATTATACAGAGTGAAGTAAGCCAGAAAGATAAAGAACATTACAGCATATTAACACATATATATGGAATTTAAAAAGATGGTAATGATAACTCTATATGCAAAACAGAAAAAGAGACACAGAAGTACAGAACAGACTTTTGAACTCTGTGGGAGAAGGTGAGGGTGGGATGTTTCAAAAGAACAGCATGTATATTATCTATAGTGAAACAGATCACCAGCCCAGGTGGGATGAATGAGACAAGTGCTCGGGCCTGGTGCACTGGGAAGACCCAGAGGAATCGGGTGGAGAGGGAGGTGGGAGGGGGGATCGGGATGGGGAATACGTGTAACTCTATGGCTGATTCATATCAATGTATGACAAAACCCACTGAAATGTTGTGAAGTAATTAGCCTCCAACTAATAAAAAAAAAAAAAGAATGTAGCTCTGGAAACAGTGACAGCCACAGACTACTCCCCAATCATGGATAAAATAGAACCAATCAAAATGTTGTAGAAAATAAATTTTAAATGCAACTAAAAAAATAAAAAAATAAAAAAAAAGAAAACTAGGAATGGTGGTTAAATGGTAGGAATATATATTCTGCTAAACACATTAATTATGTTCTTTTATTTTTTTAAATACCTTGAGGCATATAGAGCACATAATGCCACTCTGTGTAGATTGGAAAATCTTGTAGTAAAAATCAATCACAACATCATTTCCTTTTCAACCTGGTCACAACTTGAAAAATCATTCAAAATCTAGAAAAAAGCCATTGCCAGCAGATCATAATTCACATATAAAATGAAGCCTATTTTCTTTGCTTAAAATAACCTCAGGTATACAGATGACACCACTCTTATGGCAGAAAGTGAAGAGGAACTAAAGAAACTCTTGATGAAAGTGAAAGAGGAGCGAGAAAAAGCTGGCTTAAAACTCAACATTCAAAACACTAAGATCACGGCATCTGGTCCCATCACTTTGTGGCAAATAGATGGGGAAACAATGGAAAAAGTGATAGACTTTATTTTCTTGGGCTTCAAAATCATCGCAATTGGTGACTGCAGTCATGAAGTTAAAAGACACTTGCTCCTTGGAAGAAAATAGCAACCTAGACAGCACATTAAAAAGCACAGACACTACTTTGCTGACAAAGGTCCATCTAGTCAAAGTTATGGTTTTTCCAGTAGTCATGTTGGCCTATAAAGAAAGCTGAGTGCTGAAGAATTTATGCTTTTGAACTGTCGTGTTGGAGAAGACTCTTGAGTGTCCCTTGGACTGCAAGGAGATCAAACCAGTTGGTCCTAAAGGGTATCAGTCCTGAGTATCCACTGGAAGGACTGATATTGAAGCTGAAATTCCAATACTTTGGTCACCTGATGTGAAGAGCTGACTCACTGGAAAAGATGCTGATGCTGGGAAAGATTGAAAGTGGGAAGAGAAGGGGATGACAGAGGATGAGATGGTTGGATGCATCACCGACTCGATGGACATGACTTTGAGTAAGCTAGGGAGTTGGTGACGGACAGGGAAGCGTGGCGTGCTGCAGTCCATGGGGTCATGAACTGTTGGACACAACTGAGTGACTGAACTGAACAGGAAATAATTTAATTTTGTTCTGTTCAAACTGGATGACAGAGAAGTGATCATTCAGAAAAAAATAAAACAAATAAACAAATAAAATACGATATTTTCTGAAAATTAAATTAGTATGAGATACCCACCTTTGGATCTGTTTTTAAGGAATTTAGAAACATATTATCCAGAGTTATTTGGTTTTACACAAAGGAAACTCCATTAATAACATCATAAATGCATAAACATATGACTACACACTCAATAAAAATAAATTATTAGGAGTTAACATGATTAAAACTATAATACTTTAACATTATTTGAATTTTGCAGTTATTATCATACGAAATCTCTTAATTTTTAATTCTGAAGCCTCTGTCCTTGAGAAATCTTAGCTATAGTTTAAATAATACTCTTTTGAAAATACTGAATATTCATTTAGCCACTTCTATTGTAAATTTTATACATTTATTTAATATATAAAAATACACTCATAAAATAGAGTGCATGATTCAATAGAACAAGAGCAGTATATGGCTGAGACAATTCAGAAGGTAATTTTAAAATTATATCATAAACATATTTAACAAAATAGAAATAAGACAGGATTTTCTCTGGAAATACCTGTGTATAATATATACAGTATTTTATACAATAAAGAATTGTATCAATAATAATTTTTCTTCATGATTTTCTCATGATCAGAGTATTGATTACTTCTATAAGAAAAGTTTAAATACATTATGTAAATTTACTGTTTCACTTTTGAAAATTTAAAAACCACTACTATTTTGTAGTTATCAAAAATCAGCTGAGTCTTTGACTAATATAGTGTGATTTTGGACAAATTAAATCTGTAGATGGAAGAATGTTCTGAACTAATCTAATCAAAAAGGTTCTGAATTTAGGCAATTGATCATGAAAGAGGCTATAAAAATCCTCACAAGTAGGATTAAAAACATCTTGATCTCTGTGTGTGTGAAGAAATCTGACAGCCTTGTCCATGAAAGTACTTTTGTCTCCCCAAACAAAAAGATAGTGGGTTTTAGGGTTCTATGGTATTTTGAGATATTTTTCCATAACTTGAAAATTCAGACTTTAGTTCCAGGATTATTGCAATAAATTATCAGTGCAACTGGAGGCCCCTGACTTCATTGCAAAATATTCATGTAAGATTTTTGAATATTTTTAGATTCATGATTTCCCTAAAAATGCATTTATAAAACTTAAAATATATTTTAAAGATTTTTTTGCAAAAAAAATAGAAATTTTATCTTTTTCTTTCTGTCTCTGCCTTTCTTTCTCTCTCTCTTTTTCTGTATATCATGGACTAGATAAATTGAATAACTGTTAACCCAAAGACTGCTTTAAGTATCAAAACATATAAACATGGCCTTGTTCTTGGGAAAATGACAGAACCATCCTAGGATTTTTCAATATCAACCATCACTGTAGGTTTTATTACCTTTGACAGGTCTCTTCTTCCTTGAATGAGAGCTAACTAATTTGTGGGACAGAAAACAAAGCATACTACTGCTGCTTGGGGCATTTGTTGCTGTTGTCTGGTTGCTAAATCACGTCTGACTCTTTGTGACCCCGTGGACTGCAGCACTCCAGGAGGCTTCCCTGTTCTTCACTATCTCCTGGAGTTTGCTCAGATTCATGTCCATTGAGTTGGTGATGCTATCAAACTACCTTATCTTCTGTCATCCCCTTCTCATCTTGCCCTCTATCAATTCTTTGGTGCTCAGCTTACATTCCAATTCTTAATCTGTACACGACTAACGCAAAACTATAGCTTTGACTTTATAAATGGAACTTTGTCAGCAAGGTGATATCTCTGCTTTTTAATACACTAAGTTTGTCATAGCTTTTCTTCCAAGGAGGAGACATCTTTTAATTTCATGGCTGCAGTCACTGTTCACAGTGAATTTGGAGTCCAAGAAAAGAAAATCTTTCACTGTTTCTCTATATGGTCATTGTGGAAAGGGTTATTCAGATAGTGTCTGAGTCAGCTTCACTCTCCAGGAACTGATGTTCATAATTGAATGCTACCAAAGTTATATGACCTTGATTATAATTTCTTTGTTGACTCTAATGATGTGTGGAACAATGTTTTTAAGACCCATTTGTTTCTCTGACTCTCTGAAGGTTATGTCATTGATGACATAAAACCTGAATAGCTCAATATCATCACATTAATTAAATATGCTGTCACTACATTATATAAAAAATCTTTTATTTGTGTTGCCAATATGTTAGCAGGAAATGCAGTCTATAAATATAAAGAAAGAGTTATCCAGTATAGGATAAAGTAAATGGTATAATCTGCAAGTGCTACAGAAATTTTGAGAATTGAGTGATGGCTAGAGCAGGCTGGGCAAATTTTTTCTGGAAGCAAGTCCTTAACCAGGTCCTGGTAGACAGGAAGAATTTTGGTGAATGAAAAAACAAAATGTAATCTTCCCCCCAAATATAGAATATTTTGAAAAATGTTTCAGAGAAATAAATATCTGTTGTTCTGTATACAGAAAGTGAGAAAAGCAATGTTTTTAGAATAAAGGAATTTAGGGAAAATATAGTATGAAAACATTAGGAAGGTACAATGAAGTAGATGGTAATGGATTATCACTAAAGGGCCTTTGATTACATTTTATAGACAATTAAAATAGCTACTGTTCAGGGGATAAGACAGAGAATTAACACCAAGAGAAATTTACTGCTATAATCATTGATCGTAGTAATGAAAATCTGAGCTTATTTTGGCATCAGAAGTTGCTGATCAAGGCTGATTTTTTTTAAAGTATAAGTTATACAAGACTTCATTCCAAAATAATATTGATTTCTTTGAGATAATTCATTCTTCTACACCATAAGTACTGACTTTATAGCTACTTGGCAGGCCTGTATATGCACTGAGTATACAGTGATGGACAGAGGACACAGGCCATCTGTACTTACAGAATCCAGAACAGACAGATTGAAAGCAAGCGTATATATGTTCAAACCATTAGCCCCTACCATGGTTAAATTTCCCTGACTGACTCCACAGAATGATTTCATCCTTCATGGCATGATAATAGAATATTTAACATAGTTTCATCAATGCATTTACTTCAAGATTTCTTAAGTATACATTTCTGTCTATCAAGCTACTGTGACCCATTTATGTAAAGAGATCTCAGCACTGTGAATACAACAGAACTTAATATTTAATGTTTTGATATGTGTGTATGTATATGTACACCTACTTAAATTTTCAGACATTATTAAAGTCAATCTTCTACCCTCATCACTATCTCTATTCCCATGTATAAGAAAATAGAAGTGAAATGAGTCAAGGATTAATCTCAACTGCGCAATAAAATTTCCAGTGTTAATAGGCATATGCTTGGATCTATTCAAGAGATGATATCCTATCAAGAGATGATTGGCTACACTATTCAGAAACTCTTTTCTTCAATTAGAGCCATCCATTTACAGGACTGTCTAGGCCTACAGTTATTTTTGTTTTCACATAAGTAAATAAATCAAAACACACAAAAAACAAATTTCCATAGATACCTATAGTCCATATTTTCAACAACATATTAGCATAAAGCAATATTGATTGACCTTTTAGTGTTTGAACACTTTCACTTCCATATTAATAAGATCTTTTTACAATCAATGTTCATGTTTCATGACTTTATTCACTACATAGACCTGAATGTGTCTATTTAATGAATAAAATACAATAGAAAGGAAACTAAATTAGAGGATATAAATAACAAACAATTGATTTGAAAGTCAGTATTTTATAACATTACTAAAATAGTCTGCTAAGGTGAGTAACGTAGTGAACCATGCTTTTTTTACATGGGTCTGCCAACACTTTGAGGAAAATTTTTTCCCAAGAAAATATCAAATTCTGTACTATCAATTAAATATTAACCAGGATGCTGTTGCTTCCTAGAAATATTTAATAAAACATCAAATCAATCTATATTACTTTCATTTTTGAAACTGTAAAAGAAGACTATGTCCTTGAAGTACACTTAGAAAAAAATTTAGAAAGTATAATTTTAGAAGTCATACAAAAATATGCTATTAATTTGCTAGGGCTGTCTTAGCAAGGTACCATAAACTGAATGTCTTAAATAGACAAAAATGAAGTTTCACTGTTATGGAGGCTAGGAATCAGATATTATACAAAGTTGATGTTTTCTGATAGTGAGTAAGAATCTATTCTTTACTTCCATCTTTTTCAGGTGACTTGCCAGCCATCTTTCATTTTCCATGGCTTGTAGATGCATCACCTCAATCTTTGCTTTGATGTTCCCATGGAATTATGCACAAGTGTGTGTTGTCTTCAAATATTCCTTTTTTATGAGGACACCAGTCCTACTGGATTAAGGCCTACCCTGATGTCCTCATTTTAATTTGATTACATCTGTAAAGACTCGGTCTCCAAATAAGGGCATAATCTAAGGTACAGAGCAGAGTAATTAGGATTTTAACATATGAATTTGGGTAGGGCATAATTCAACCCACAACAAATACTTTTGATCTTGTGTTAAACATGTTTTTGTCAAACATGGCTTTGGATCTTTCAGGAATCATTCTTCATGTGTCACTTTTTCCTATAATATCCTCATTAAATATTATAGCTATAACATTCCTTTAAGAATATTACTGTTTGACAGTATTATCAGAGTTCAACCATAAAAACAGAACCAGTAGGAAAATTTATTAGGAAATGTATACATAAATACTTATGCATGTATGTATGTACATATATATGTATTATTTTTGGTCTTTTACGGGGAATTAGCTTATGAAACTTCAAATCTGGTTCGCCAGTCTCTGCAAGGCTGCTGTCTCTGTGTCTGATGCTGGAGCCTAAAATCCACAATGCAAGCAAGCATTGGGAAAGGAGACATCATGAGCAGGCTTCACCCCTGAGCATGAGGTGCACCTCACAAAGATAGATTGAAATCCATGCCTGGCGTTGTTCCCTCTGACCTTGATAAGAAGCGTGTCTTATAGAAGCCAGGAAATTTACTAATGGAGCTAAACTCACAGGCACACCCCAGGAGTTAGGGAAGCTGAAGGAGGATTTATAGGAAGGTAAAGTAACCACAAGTCATATCAAGGCTGTATCAAGACTGAATGACCGACCACACATACATTGCTTGGATAGCTAGCGAACATGGATAATAATGTACCAAATTTATTGTGCCAAACATGCTATGTCCTGGATCTTGATGAAAATCCTGCCTCTGGAAATCACTCTTCTTTTTACAATTTCCACTTTCTTTCACATGAAAGGAAGCCTAATCTCAAAACTCAGAATTGGATAAATTATACTTATTTCTTCACAATATGATGCTTCAGCTAAACTACCAAATTATTTTAATATGGAGTTAAGCCTAATGGAGTCATTTTGCATTGTTAAATACAAAACTTAGGAAACTAAAGTCATGTATCTATTTGTTGCCATGATACAGTTTGCAAACTGAAGTAAATAATACCAGTTTGTTGAACAAAAAGAAAATGCATTACATTGTTCATCTTCTAAATACTAATGAATGTCAACTTGTGTTCTAATGATCTCTCTAAGGGGAAGCCTATTGATCAAGAAAAGGCTAGACACAAGTAAAAATAATCCCAGGGCAGCAATTCTATCCTAGTCATAAAGCAAATTATAATCAAACACAAGATGATTTGTTCTTTTCATGATACACAAAAATTAATATACTGAAATTCATAACAATGGATTTATTTTTAGGAAAGTTCTCTTCATAGAGCTGTTCACTTTGGGAAGAAAGCACAGAGTAAGAAATAACAAGTAGGGAATACATCTTTTTGATGACATATTTCAGGTTTAACAATGTCAATTTCTGATGCTGTTTCAATATTTATTATATTGTGCAAAAATGAACAGCATTAGCTGCTATACAAATGAAAAATGATAAAAATTCAGGAAGAGATTAGATGGTTTCATTGACTGATTCAAGAAATACTTCTCGATCACTTAATCACATACTATATAAGCCAGACCCTATCCCAGGAGGATAGTGTATATCTGGCTGCAAAACCAATAAAAAAGCTACCATCTTACATTTTACAAGAGGTCAACAGATTATTTTTAAACTATGGTTACCAAGGGAAAAAAGGGGGAAAGTGATAAACTGGGAGACTAGGATTGACATATATGCATACACACACACACACACACACACACACACACACACATATATATATGAATAAAATAGATAACCAATAAGGACCTACTATACAGCAGAGCCTGGCGGGCCACAGTCCATGGGGTCGCAAGAGTCAGACATGGCTGAGTGACTAAACCACAACCACATATACAGCAGAGGGAACTCTACTCAATACTCTGTAATGACCTATATCAGAAATGAATATAAAAAGAGTGGATTTATGTGTATCTGATTCACTTTGCTGTAGAGCATGAACTAATGTAACTTTGTAAATCAAGTATATTCCAGTAAAAATTAATAAAAAGATAATAACTAAGAAAAGCATATGAATACTAAGAAATAGTAAATTCTAACAGAAAAAAAAGAAATTACAATGAAGTAAGGGAGATTGGAAGAAATAAAGCTATTATGTTTAAAAGGGGGGTCATGATCAGCATTGTTAGGAAGATGACATCTGACCAAGTATTTGATGAATGTAACACAAAATTGTAAATAACATAAAAGTAGATTGTATCTCAAAATATTGAAAAACTAATTCCTAAGCCAAACAGTCCTTTATAAATCTTGGGTCTCAAGCAGTGATTTGACACATGAAAGGTATTCCAAAAAACAGAAATTAAGTTCTAGTAAATAGTTTAGACAAATTAACATGTTTGAGAAACTATGGAATTAGTTGACAGTCATTTCAAGAGATTTAGGTTCTCATTCCTATACATTTCACGAGATTTTAAGAGGTTCTCATGCCTATGAGTCTTTGCTCATATAAGAGAGCATCATAAGCAATCAATCACACTGTACATAGAGTTGTTAGCTACCAAAGTTGTGCGCCATTCAAGTGAAGTCATGCCAAGAAGTCCTGTGAGCTGGCACTGCACTGAGCAGGATCTTGGGAAGAGTGTTAATGAAATTCCTCTTTGACTCGTCTTCTGATAGAAAACCTCAACAAGAAAACATATAAAGAAACAGAGAAGGTGGTAATGCAGCAAAACCTTGGAACAAAAGAAATCTATAACCAGAAATAATAAATGTGATTTTCCCCAAAGTAGGAGGATAATTTATTCATTCATAAATAGAGGCAACTAGAATAACTCCAATCTACACATCAGATGATTTTGGACAGCAGAAGAGTTTTGTCAAAAAGAGAAACTGGAATAAAATTAATAATACCATTTCTGGCTTCATTCCTCAGAAGCCCCTATATCACTACCTAGGCAATTCAGGGTTTCAGTTAATATATGAAAGGAGAATTTTTTATAGGATTCAGGTAGAAATTGAGATTATGGAAGAATAAATATGTTAGCTGGGGACGAATACAAGGGTATATAAATATTACCCAATAAAGGTCTAAAAATATAATGAAGTAGAACAAAACATGTGACATTCAGGTGTTAGACAAAATGAATTCTGGAAATTCATTTAAATTATTTTATGATTCTGCTTATAATTCAGAATAATCCTGGGCTCTCTTTTACCCTTATTTCTCTTCTCTTTTGAAGATATCAATGTCACTTAAACCATTTGAGTTAGAAGGTGCTTCCTACATCAATGTACACCCTATGGGATATGCTATTAAGTTTATGTGCCTTTCCTCAGCTTCTGGAACCCATTCCGGAAGCATGTGAGTCAGGTTCACTTTGACACTGCCACATTATCCCTATTCCGCTAAAACCTTGGCAGAGCAGACAGAATAAAAACAAGCATATTTGCTTCCCAAAATATCAATTGTAGTTAATGTAAACAGATAACTACAACATAATCAAATTTCAGGCTTCTGAGATAATTTGAACTTATTTTAATGTCATGCTAATAGAACTTTAGACTTCTGCAACCAAAACTGTCCCCTAAACTAGCTTGACTCCCTTAAATTCATATTCATGACACCAAGTATTCCTGGCTGTTATGCATTACATAATAGGCACATGAATCATATGTTCAAGGAACTTGAAGAAGAGAATTTTGAAAAATCATAATATAGGTATATTTTGGAAATAACAATATATATAATATGTATGTGTATACTATGTATAATGTATATATACATTATATATGTGTGTATGATATATATATATATTACAGATGTGAGTGAAATTATCTTTGTGCAAAATCAGAAACAGGTAGGATTTTTTTACATATGTATTTAATACATGTGGATTAAACCACCAGTTTAAAACCACCAGTTTAACTAAACCACCAGTTCTTACAGCTTCAGTAAGACATAAATCATTCCTGCTGAAAGAAAAACCCAGTTCAAATTCTGTAAAAATGGAGCATTTTCTCTTTCACATTTCCTTTTAGCTTTTCACTATAGTTAAGTAATAGAGCTGCTGATTTCTTTTCTATTTGACATATGTAGTGGGAGTATTACTCAAGATACATAAAGCTAAGTTTTTGTTCAAGGAGAGCACAGTTATAAGGCATCTGAGGTAAAAATATATGTGTGTGTGTATATATATATATATGTGTGTGTGTGTGTGTTTGTGTATATTTATTTCTGCTATCAGAGCAGGGTCTAGAATTGCTTTCAATAACATGCATGACACTGAGAAGATCCTGGTAGTTTTTTGGTGAATCCATGCAACTGTAGACCTCACAGTTAGCCACATTCATTCCACTTACTTTTTGTAAGTACTGATTTTGTATGTGTGTGATTTTACAGTCTATAATAGTTAAAATATTAGTAAAACATGCATTTGTGTAACCACTTTTTGGATTAAGAACTTTAGTGCCATAAATTTAGAAACCACTGTAGACACTCAGCGCTCATAAATCAACCATTATTCTAGTCTTATGATAAACCCTTCTGATTATTTCATATTATTTTAACTATATATTTTAATATTATAAATATCTTATATTTTTATTAAATATATGTTCTACTATATCATTATACATAAGCGAAAGTCTTTTGTAAAGTGCCTTTAAATTAGCCCTCATAAGAGCTAGTGGAATCTGGGCAGTGTGGAGGGTAAAGCAAGTCTCTCTTCAGTCTCATCAGATGCAACGTATAACAGGGAACCAAGATTCAGTAACAAAATAAATGACATTTTAATACAATTTTGGATTTCAAACAAATTTAATGTTAAATGGATCATGATTTTAAAATACTGAAATTCTAAATAAGATCCAGCTTGTACCTTTCAGCTTCACAGCTTTTCTTCAGTAGCTTCATCTTAATCTTGACCCTTGGCAGGGTACATTTTTCTTCTCCATTGACGTTGTGGTTGTCCATGTGCTTTGCTTTGATAAGTAGAATGCTAGTATATGTGAAGCAAATATAGTCTTTCACTGTGACTGTGAAGGTTGACTTAACCTCTTGTTCTCTTATGGTCCTGAATGCAAAGAAAGTATTTGGAGAGCAGCATGTCCTAGTACATAAATATGAGAGAAATAGATAAATATGACTCACAAGTTGGAATTAAAATCAGCCAAACTGGGCCAAGATCAACTGAACCCGAGTAGAATGTGTACTCACTTTCAGACTGAAGCACAAATTTGAGGCAGAGGCACATAGAAGTCATAGTTTATTAAACAGTCTTAATGTTATAACAAATACATAAAAATGCATTTATGAATTTAAAGAGATATATCATGAGAAGATAGCTTGCATATAGAGTAAATAATACACTGAAAACAAAACAATCGTAGAGACAAAAAAGAGAAAATCAAAAAGGAAGAATATGTCATCATAAAGTACTGAAATTTGCAGTTGTATAGGTTTAAATATTAATAAGTAGAAAACGTTAAAACCTGTTTTAACAGACTCTAATATATAGAATTTATTAAGAAATATTAAAAGGTGATCACAAGTATGTAGTGTTATGATTTATCAAAAAGCACATTCTTATACCTGTTGATGAGGTAAAGACATATAATATTATCAGCAGCTCAAAAAGAGCTGTGCTGTTTTATAACACCATGTTTCAAGTATATTAATGCATAAACACAGAAATAAGGAAATCTTCAATGAATGTTAGGTAAGCATATCTAGGATATTTAATTAAAATGTTAGAAAAACTAAGTAAATCATAGTTATTAGAATCCTGAGTAAACAATTCTGGCAGCATGTGGAAGAAAATCACCTTTAAAATGTTTTAAAAATAAAAATGTCATATTAAGAGAAAAGAGGTAGCAGTAAATATACTGGGTGACATTTTTGATAAACAATGTGCATCACAATTTTTGATAGCAAAGTATATGGGAGGATATATGTCACATATTTAGTAATATTTTTCAAAGGGTGAGAGATTTCTCATGGATTTAAAACACATATTTAAAAGTCTAAAATATCTTTGAATTTTTATATTATATATGCTTTTATGAAATGTGAGTTTCTTGTAAACCAAAGATCCATTCTATTTTATTTCCACATTTCCTACCATGAATAAGGAGACTGGGTGAGAGGTGGTGTACTTTAAACAATTTTCATGAATTACCTCTGATCTGAAAATTAGTGAATTTACTTAAAGACTTCACCATATAAAGATATGGGAATACCAGACCACCTGACTTGCCTCTTGAGAAATCTGTATGCAGGTCAGGAAGCAATACCTAGAACTGCACATGGAACAACAGACTGGTTAGAAATTGGGAAAGGAGTACGTCAAGGCTGTCTATTGTCACCCTGCTTATTTAACTTATATGCACAGTATATCATGAGAAACCCTGGGTTGGATGAAGCACAAGCTGGAATCAGGATTGACAGGAGAGATATCAATAACCTCAGATTTGCAGATGACACCACTCTTACGGCAGAAAGCAAAGATCTAAAGAGCCTCCTGAAGAAAGTCAAAGAGGAGAGTGAAAATGTTGGCTTAAAACTCAACATTCAGAAAACTAAAATCATGGCATCTGGTCCCATCACTTCATGGGAAATAGATGGGGAAACAGTGGAAACAGTGACAGGTTTAATTTTGGGGGGTTCCAAAATCACTGCAGATAGTGACTTCAGCCACAGAACTAAAAGAGACTTGTTCCTTGGAAGAAAAGTTATGACCAACCTAGAAAGAATATTAAAAAGCACACACATTACTTTGACAACAAAAGTCCACCTAGTGAAAGTCGTGGTTTCTCCAGTAGTCATGTATGGATGTGAGAGCTGGACTATAAAGAAAGCTGAACGCTGAAGAATTGATGCTTTTGAACTGTGGTGTTGGAGAAGACTCTTGAGAGTCCCTTGGACTGCAAGGAGATCCAACCAGTCCAACCTAAAGGAAATCAGTTCTGAATATTCATTGGAAAGACTGATGCTGAAGCTGAAACTCCAATACTCTGGCCACCTGATGTGAAGAACTGACTCATTGGAAAAGACCCTGATGCTGGGAATGACTGAAGGCGGGAGGAGAAGGAGACAACAGAGGATGAGGTGATTGGATGGCATCACCGACTCGAGGGACATGAGTTTGAGTAAACTCCAGGAGTTGGTGATGAACAGGGAGGCCTGGCGTGCTGCGGTCCATTGGGGTCACAGAGTCAGACATGACTGAGCAACTGAACTGAACTGATATATAAATATGAAATCAGGCATCCATTGTGTACCTAATAAATATTTGTTGAGTAAAAGATTTTGAATAGATTACTTAATATCAAGGGCCTTCAAGCTTACAACTGCAGAAAAGAGAAATAATAAGAGATGCCTTTTAAAACCATGTGCTAGGATAGGCTGGTCATGGATTGAGTTATTAAGAGATTAACACTTGGTCACCAGCTAATTTCAAGAAAACTTCTACGTAATGATGCAAACTGTAAAACACCACAAAACTCCCAACCCAGTGGCACAAATCTTAACTTGATTCTGAGAGACCCAAAGTTTAATCAAAGATAAAGATTAAAGGTAACCTATGTAAACTCTCTGAAGCACTGTATATATTGGATTGTTACGAGTTCAAAGAATACTGATTGAAACCCAACAGTAATGATATTTTTCCTGTTTCAACATGTATTACACACTTAGCCAAACAATAATACAAATTAAATTATCCTATTCAGTCTCTTAGTACTAGATATTTACTATATCTATTAGAATATATTTATTATAAATTGTAGCTGATTTAGTATATATGAGTGTGTATGTTGAGGGTACATCTCAGATAATACAGATGTGCCTCAGTTAAGAGCCAAGAAACTTTACTCATTGCAATAGGATCAGAGAAAGTAGATCTATAAAGATGCTGAGATGCTGAGATTTACTCCATAGGAGTAAATTTGAATTACAGGTGATCTTACTATAAAATCCTACATTCAATTGAAAGTTAATGTGAAAAAAAGTAACAGGGGAGTTAATAGAGAAAAAAATTGAGAAATTGAATTAACGATAGTTACCTTAATTTTCACTGTCTGTCATCACAAAAAGTGCCGAGTTTAAATACATGCAAAAATTAAATCTCAGGCATATTTAAGAACTGATAGTTTGGATATAGTTGAAACTATTCTAAAGCATAGAGAAAATGAGAACTTAATTTTTTTTCTTACAGATCAGTATACAAATAATAAAGATGCCCAATACAGATAAAATTGTGAGATACTTATATACATATAATAATTAAGTAAAAGTACTTTAAAAACCTGTTGACAAAGTGAAGATAACACCTGTTTGACTTAGTCTGCCCCTATCTCACATACACATATTTATAGATATTATACATATTAAATACTGTCTTATAAATATATATCTTACATACAATATGGTGGTTTTAGTTGCTAAGTCATGTCCAACTCTTGCAACCCCATGGACTGTAGCCCACCAGGCTCCTCTGTCCATGGAATTCTCCAGGGAAGAATACTGGAGTAGGTTGCCATTTCCTTCTCCAGGGAATCTTCCCGACCCAAGAATCGAACCCGGGTCTCCTGCATTACAGGCAGATGATTTACTGACTGAGTTTTGAGGGAAGCCCACAAATAATATATAAATATATAATATTTAAATATATTAAATATATAAATATATAGTTATATAAGAACAAAGATTTTTTTTTGAGTGGCAAAATTTTTAACACAAAACAATATTTGCCAAAAATAGCATCTGATAAAACTTAATAGTAATTCTGAATAAAAGAGAAGTTAAATCTAGAGTTGCTATGCTAGTACAATACATAGTGTAGCTTTTATATGTCATAGCTCTATTCTATGTTATTAACAGATATTTAAATTTACTCTCATAATAATATACTGAAAAGTGCATTAGATACTAAATATATAACTGAATCCCCCATTGACTTCATTAGGCTTTATATCTATTACCTATCTGGTCATACTTTCTTTTTCTTTTCTTGCTGACTGAATTCACCCTTACCAAACCCCTCTACAGTAATTCACTAGGGCTCTCCATAGATAGACATCTTCTATCAACTATGAAATAATAATAATAATAATATGTTTAAAATGCTCTATGAATCACCTAGTTTTTAACTCAACTTATGTGAATTTATCTTCTACTGTTTATATACAGCTTCACATATATTTAATAGTATATCTTATTTCAGATTCATCCTGCCCAGATCTTCCCTGGTGCTCAGACAGTAAAGCATCTGCCTACAATGCAGGAGACCCGGGTTCAATCCCTGGGTTGGGAAGATTTCCTGGAGAAGGAAATGGTAACCCACTCCAGTGTTCTTGCCTGGAAAATCCCATGGACGGGGGAGCCTGGTAGGCTACAGTTCATGGGGTCACAAATAGTCGGATATGACTGAGCAACTTCACTTTCTTTCGCTTTCTTTCATCCTGCCCAAAGGTGAGTAATATATCTTAATTTTGATCCTTACTTTTATTGGAATTCTGACTCTTTTTCTTGTTAGATTATAATATCAAGACACTTTAAAAAGCTAACAGAGGCAATCATTTTTAAGGGTTGACTCTACTTAATGGCAGAGTAACTTTAGCACATCACTGGGCAGATTTAATGCTATAGGGCTTTTAATAACAGAATGTGTCTGTTTTATTTTCAACAATATATTCTAACAATCTGTAGAAGTGTTAGGGAACATTTATGGTTAGTGTTTCTAACAACGTGAAGCGAACAATTATTAACTACTTGACTTGAGCACTTTAGGTTTAGATGGCTCTAAAGTAATCATGCATGACAAATTCTGTTCCTTATAAACAGTTACTAAGATTTTAAGAGGCACACTTTATAACTGATTATAGAATATGGCCATATCATTTTACTGATATTATGGTACAAAGACAAAATGATTTAAATACTCAAATATGTTTAACTATAGTTCTCAAAATTAATGTAGCTTGAAAATTTAGCACACATGTTTGCCAAAGTTATTGAAAGTCACTATGATAAATAAATTTATTATAATTGTCAAAAAAAAAAAAAAGTTTAACAAGAGAATTAAAGTACTAACACATGGCAAAACTCCCTAGAGATTTTTATTTATTTTTCTTCTTTTGGGCCATCAGTGAGTGATAAACTTTGTAGACCTTCCTGATAAGTCTCTACTGCCTTTGCCACAAATAAAACTGTTTTCTATATTTCCTCGTACACTGTGTAGGATCCATTTATACTGAGAAAACAATGATACATGACTGAGATGATTCCTCACAAGTTGAGAATTTTCTCTTCCTCTTAACTATACCCCTAAAATTAACTCTCATTACTACTAACAACTCAATATTAATGTAATCAAATATCAATATTCTGTGAATTCAAGTGTCTTCTCATAAAATATTCATGAAACTCTGAATATCTGAATAATGTAAAGAGCACAGAATTACGTTATTTTGAGTTGTAGAGCAGTTACTGATAATCCATTTCACTTTTAGAACTAGAAAAAAAGGTAAAGAAAAAAGTGTCTGAGACAAAAAATATACAGCATCTTAGGAAGACCATTTCTTCTCATACTCAAGGCTTAAAACTGAACACCAATGCTCTCTGCTGCCATCTTTTGTTCCTCAGTACCTTCTGGGAAAATGCTTTTCTTTCTCTCCTTTTCTTAGCTATTATTTTCTTCCACTATGAACAGCAAACAGACTGGTTGCTGAGTTCAATAAATCACATATTATAATTCTTCAAAGCAAAGCAACAAATGTTTTTGTTCATTTTTGCATCTCACTTATACAAATCACTCATACCCCAAAGATACCTAGTTTATACAAACTTAAGAAATTTTTACGGTGTCAGAAAGTATTTTAAATTTGAAGTAGACTTATTGGTTTATTCTCACCACAAGTTTAACAAAGCAAATATAACTGAATCCAAAGAGTGTAGGTGATGTGGTAATACGCTGAAATTGGACACTTTTAATATGATCGTGAGCATTATAAAAGCTGGAATTTGAGATATAGCCAAAATGTGGACTTTTAAATTGTTTCCTCCATTGGAGACCTAATAAAGTAGGTTGAATTGCTTTGTTGATATTCATAGTCTTTATTGCAGGGGTACTGAAAGTAATAAGGTATAAAACAAAGCACTCACCTAAGGAAGGATAAGGCTTTACAATGCTGGAAGCACTATTTCTTCCTTTTATTTAAAAACTTTATGGTAAACTACTTTAGTATGCTGTCAGTGATAACAGAAAATTGGAAATGTCCCTGACTGTATAAACCAGGTGTTATTTAAAACTCAGCTTTTCAAGCGGTATTGTATCTAATATTTGTTTTAATGACAATTAAATTACATAACAAGACATTCTAGCTCGCTACGGTTTCAAATGGGCTTACCCGGTGGCTTTTGGTGCTAAAGAACCCACCTGCCAATGCAGGTAGACATTACAGACATGCGTCTGGATCCCCTGGGTTGGGCAGATCCCCTTGAGGAGGGCATGGCAACCCACTCCAGTATTTTTGCCTTGAAAAATCCCACAAACAGAGGAACCTGGTAGGTTAGGGTCCATCAGTTCAGTTCAGGCACTCAGTCGTGTCTGACTCTTTGTGATCCCATGAATCGTGGCATGCCAGGCCTCCCTGTCCATCACCAACTCCTGGAGTTTACTCAAACTCATGCCCATTGAGTCAGTGATGCCATCCAGCCATCTCATCCTCTGTCGTCCCCTTCTCCTCTTGCCCCCAATCCCTCCCAGTATCAGGGTCTTTTCCAAAGAGTCAACTCATCGCATGAGGTGGACAAAGTATTGGAGTTTCAGCTTCAGTATTAGTCCTTTCAGTGAATACCCAGGACTGATCTCCTTTAGGATGGACTGGTTGGATCTCCTTGCAGCCCAAGGGACTCTCAAGAGTCTTCTCCAACACCACAGTTTAAAAGCATGAATTTTTCAGTGCTCAGCTTTCCTCACAGTCCAACTCTCACATCCATACATGACCACTGGAAAAAGCATAGCCTTGACTAGACGGACCTTTATTGGCAAAGAAATGTGTGTGCTTTTTAATATGCTATCTAGGTTGGTCATAACTTTCCTTCCAAAAAATAAGCGTCTTTTAATTTTATGGCTGAAGTCACCATCTGCAGTGATTTTGGAGCCCAAAAAAATAAAGTCTGACACTGTTTCCACTGTCTCCCCATCTATTTACCATGAAGTAAGGGACCAGATGCCATGATCTTAGTTTTCTGAATTTTGAGCTTTAAGCCAACTTTTTCACTCTCCTCTTTCACTTTCATCAAGAGGCTTTTTTAGTTCCTCTTCACTTTCTGCCATAAGGGTGGTGTCATCTGCATATCTGAGGTTATTGATATTTATCCCTGCAATCTTGATTCCAGCTTATGCTTCTTCCAGCCCAGCGTTTCTCATAATGTACTCTGCATAGAAGTTAAATAACCAGGGTGACAATATACAGCCTTGACGTACTCCTTTTCCTATGTGGAACCAGTCTGTTGTTCCATGTCCAGTTCTAACTGTTGCATCCTGACCTACATACAGGTTTCTCAAGACGCAGGTCAGGTGGTCTGGTATTCCCATCTCCTTCAGAATTTTCCACAGTTTATTGCGATCCACACAGTCAAAGGCTTTGGCATAGTCAATAAAGCAGAAATAGATGTTTTTCTGGAACTCTTGCTTTTTTGATGATCCAGCAGATGTTGGCAATTTGATCTCTGGTTCCTCTGCCTTTTCTAAAACCAGCTTGAACATCTGGAAGTTCATGGTTCACGTATTGCTGAAGCCTGGCTTGGAGAATTTTGAGCATTACTTTACTAGCGTGTGAGATGAGTGCAATTGTGCAGTAGTTTGAGCATTCTTTGGGATTGCCTTTCTTAGGGATTGGAATGAAAACTGACCTTATCCAGTCCTGTGGCCGCTGCTGAGTTTTCCAAATTTGCTGTCATATTGACTGCAGCACTTTCACAGCATCATCTTTCAGGATTTGAAATAGCTCAACTGGAATTTCATCATATCCCTAGGGTTGCACAAAGTCAGACATGACTAAAGCAACTTAGCATGTTTTCAAATATTCTACAGTAAGAAAAATATCACCTTAAGCCTAAAGATTTTTAAAATTTTAACATCAGGTTTATAAAGTTTTACCTATGATTATTTTAATGAAATATAAAAAAAAATGTTTTAGCTAGTGTATTTTTGCCTGATGCATTCCTTTCACAGATGGCACTGCAAGCTTTGAAAGTTTTATCATATATGTATTTGCATTTTATTGACAAGTATGTGTGCTGAGTTTCTCAATCATGTCCGACACTTTGCGGCCCCATGGACTTTAGCCTGACAGCCTTCTCTGTCCTTGGAATTTTCCAGGCAAGAATACTGGAGTCACTTCCTGGTTTCCACTTTCTACTCCAGGGGATCTTCCCAATCCAGGGATCAAGCCTGCATATCTTGTGTGTCCTGCATTAGCGGGTGGTTTCTTTACCACTGTGCCACTTAGGAAGCCCAGATATGTCTACCTGATTGAAATTAGAGCTGAGTGGTCCATGTCACTCAATGAAAATACAGGTAAAGCAGAATGACATCTAATTACGTTTCAGTTTATAAAATCTAACCAGCACCAATTAGTGTATATTTACCAAATCATCTAAGAAATTTTCTGTCTGAACTTTTAAGAAAGTGACAGGTCTAGGTAAGCAGTTATGTAAGCCTGCTATTCAACCAAGTAAATAAAGACTGTGAAAGATAGTTATTTGATAGAAAGTTGAAATTTAATTGTTGTCTAATTTGTAATGTTGCTCCAACTACCTTATTTCTCTTGTAGTGCCTTTGCCAAATTCTAATATTTGGATATGTGTTTCAAAAGCAAAAAAAAACTCAAAAAGATTGCAAATGAACTGGATGGAGGCCAGGTGGATGGCAATGTAATATAATAGCATAATCTAATGTTAGCTAAGACGCACAATGAAACATCTTAAGGCCAAATTGAATTAATTTATGGGTGAACATTTATGGAAATTCTGAAGGTAAACAACCCACAACAAAGTAAAATTTTTCTACTCTCATATAAGTGCAGAACAATCAGAGCACTAAAACAGAAATTCAAAGAAAAGGCACAAGACTAGAGAGATATTTTATTAAAAATGGGAGAAATTTCAATGAAAGACCAAAGGATAACAATTTGTGTGGCTCTTTCAAAAGAATGACTTGCTCTCTACTCACTCTATCAACTTAATCTAAGCTGGCCAATTAATTGGCAAGCGCTACCTGGTCACAGAAATGCCTATCAGATTTTAGGTGCCTCACTGCTAAACATAAGCATTCAGTCAAATATCATAAAATAATTGACTAAAGTTCTCAATAAAAATACAGATAAAAATAGGACAATGGAACATGAAAAATGAAAGAAAGTTAAACTGAGCAAAAATAAGACTGAAAAATAATCTAGAAGCAAAGAAAAAAAAATAAGTTACATTAACAATATAACTTAAGCAAGAGTACACAAAACAAATCAACACTTCAGGAAAGAACATTTGGAACTTCCATCACAATTCCTTTCCAACCATATTAGCATGGATATTTTCATGTTGTTATTTATGATATCAAAGTGATGGTAACTCTTACTTGTTTTTATAACCAAAGCGTTAGAAAATAATCCTTACCATGTATCCCTGAAAACAGAATTAAATGATAAATGAAAGACGAAATGAGAAAATACCATTGAGTTTTGAACAACTCAAGGGTTAAAGGTCCTTATTCCCTGAGCTGTCAAAAATCCAAGTACTGCTTGCTAACTCTGCCTTCAAAACAAAGGAATTGATAAATGATTCACTCAAAGGCAGGAAGCTGAAACCATCTGGGTAGATTCAAGACTAGTTCTTTTGATTTCACGTACAGTGATCCTGGATGAGGAAGATCCCCTGGAGGAGGGCATAGCAATGCACTCCAGTATTCTTACTTGGAGAATCCCATGGACAGAAGAGCCTGATGGGGTATAGTACATAGGATTGCAAAGAATTGGACATGACTGAAGCAACTTATCCTGGAATGTGAGGTCAAGTGGGCCTTAGAAAGCATCACTATGAACAAAGCTAATGGAGATGACAGAATTCAAGTCGAGCTATTTCAAATCCTAAAAGATGATGCTTTGAAAGTACTGCACTCAATATGTCAGCAAATTTGGAAAACTCAGCAGCGGCCACAGGACTGGAAAAGGTCAGTTTTCATTCCAGTCCCAAAGAAAGGCAATGTCAAAGAATATTCAAACTACTGCAGAATTGCACTCATCTCACACGCTAGCAAAGTAATGATCAAAATTCTCCAAGCCAGGCTTCAACAGTACATGAACCATGAAATTCCAGATACTAAAGCAGGATTTAGAAAAGGCAGAGGAACCAGAGATCAAATTGTCAATATCCACTGGATCAACAAAAAAGCAACAGAGTTCCAGAAAAACATCTATTTCTGCTTTATTGACTATGCCAAAGCCTTTGACTGTGTGGATCACAATAAACTGTGGAAAATTCTTCAAGAGATGGGAATACCAGACCACATGATCTGCCTCCCAAGAAATCTGAATGCAGATCAAGAAGCAATAGTTAGAACTGTACATGGAACAAAAGACTATTCCCAAATCCAGAAAGGAGTACATTAAGGCTGTATATTGTCACCCTGCTTATTTAACTTATATGCAGAGTACATCATGAGAAATGTTGAGCTGGATGAAGCACAAGATGGAATCAAGATTGCCAGGAGAAATATCAATAACCTCAGATATGCAGATGACACCACCCTTATGGCAGAAAGCAAAGAACTAAAAAGCCTCTTGATGAAAGTGAAAGACGAGAGTGAAAATGCTGGCTTACAACTCAACATTCAGAAAGCTAAGATCACAGCATCCCATCCCATCACTTCATGGCAAATATTGGGGAAACAGTGGAAACAGTGACAGACTTTATTTTGGGGGGCTCCAAAATCACTGAAAATGGTGACTGCAGCCATTTAATTAAAAGACGCTTGCTCCTTGGAAGAAAAGCTATGACCAACCTAGACAGTATATTAAAAAGCAGAGACATGACTTTGCCGATAAAGGTCCATCTAGTCAAAGCTATGGTTTTTCCAGTAGTCATTTATGGATGTGAGAGTTGGACTATAAAAGAAAGCTGAGAGCTGAAGAATTGATGCTTTTGACCTATGGTGTTGGAGAAGACTCTTGAGAGTCCTTGGACTGCAAGGAGATCCAACCAGTCCATCCTAAAGCAAATCAGTCCTGAACATTCATTGGAAGGACTGATGCTGAAGCTGAAACTCCAATACTCTGGCCACCTGATAGGAAGAATTGACTCATTTGAAAAGACCCTGATGCTGGGAAAGATTGAAGGCAGGAGGAGAAGGGGACCACAGAGGATGAGGTGGCTGGATGGCATCACCAACTCAATGGACATGAGCTTGGATAAACTCTGGGAGTTGGTGATAGGCAGAGAGGCCTGGTGTGCTGCAGTCCATGCGGTCGCAGAGTCGGACACAGCTGAGCAACTGAACTGATCTGAACAAAAACAACTTAGCAACCATGCAAGCATTGTTATCCTTAATAGAATACTAACTTTTCTCCACATGTAATCTAAAAATATGTAAAATGAAAATATAGCTATTCTGTTTATTGAGAAAATGTCTGCATATACATGTACATCTGCACAATTCAAACTCATGTTGTTTAAAAGTCAATCATACATATATATAAGAAGGTCAGTTATGTCTAGGATCCAATTATAGAATGAGAAAAACAGAGATGAGGGGAAAAAAAAATTCTCGAAAGCTAAACGAAACTTTCAAACAAAGATTTGCCTGCATATATATGTGTTAATACAGTTATAACATCCCCCTTCCGCTTCTGAGGTCTGACCTATTAGTGAAAAAAGGCAGAATTATCAGATAGAGACCACAGTATCATATTCATGACCTTGGCTTACAGTTGAATGCACTTGGGATGCCAAGACCTTAATATCAACATCTGATAGTCAAATCCACCCAAATACAGCCAGTGAAATACAACTGCAAACCCCTGTTCCTCAAGGGGACCTGCCCTTGGGAAACATATGCCATGGTAAACAGAAACCAAACATCTGCTGGCTCTGATTCTGTGTAACAGCTTGTTTCCAAGAGGGAAAAAAGAGAGAAAAAGCAATCTTGTCTAGTTTATTCTTCCTCAGTACTTCAATTAATAAAGCACTATTTATTTTCTAGAAAGAAAATCAGAGGATGTAGATCAATGCCAGGAGTATTAAATAATTGCGGCATCTTCCACAGGAGAAAGAATAGTAGGAATAGAAGAGATACCAGAAGTATGATTATATGTCCCCGCCAAAAGGAAAGCTGTTGCTCATTTATGTATTGTCTTGGGATCTCTGAAATACACTGTGAATTTTTGCAGAAACATGAAAAAATGGTCATGAATTAGAAAATTCCACTAAGGCTTGGCTCTCAAGACTGACAATTCATTCAACAATTCAGTTGTCCAAACCAGAGCATGTTCAACTGCATAGCCCACTTTCACAAAGACATCAAATTATATGAGGTTATTTCAGTAATAAAAGCTAAATACAAAGATACCCAAATTTCAGTGTAAATCCTTTGAAACTATCAAAAAGATCTGGTAAGTGTATTTATTAAGAAAGAATTTAAAGCTTGATTTTAAATTCTGTTAAACGTGCAAAACCAAAAAATCAATTTCCAAAAAGAAGTAAATTTTGCAATCACATTCTGTTGTTTTGGTGAATGAACAGGATTATAAATTTAAAGTTATCTATCATCTATCTACCTACCTGTGGAGGTTTTCATATGAAGTTCAGATCCTTTCAGCAAATGTAGCTTGATGGTGCTATTACAAGAATGAGTTTGGTTTCTTCACAAATTCAAATATGTTTCAGCCTCTCACATGCTCAATCATTAGAAAACAAAGAATTAAGAGAATATACAAATTACCACATTCCACATTACTGGGTCCAATGTATTTTGAAGTCAAACCAATTCCTAGTTCCTTGACAACATTTCCAATTAATTTTTTGCCTTGCAAATCATTCAATTTATACTATTCTAACCCAAAGGCATTTGACAAATATTAACACAGAAATGTAAAGTTATCTGAGTGACACTCTATGCAGATAAAAATTTTATTTTAAATGTCAAAAGGTTTATGCTAATTGTTTAGAGTTTACAACTTATGAATTTAAATTTAACTAGATGAACATATCTGTCAACTGGCTATAGTTTAAATCATGTATATGGCAAGTGAACGACACTATGTATAATGCCTTCTTTTAGCAGAGAGTAGAAGTGCTCATCAAAACCTACACCTTCCTTCAAGCTATGGAGATAAATTAAATGTCCTACTCTAGTGTGCAGTCAGTAGCAGTTGTGTGAAAGTGATGTATGTCAACCCAGAATCTCTCCCCCTTTCTCCTCTGCTTTCTAATACCAAGGATGCAAATGGACTCTGTATTCCCAAAGGATGGTAGAAATATATGCTGGAAAGAATACAGATCTCTAAAATACAGAGAGGGAGGATATTATGCCAAACATATTAATAAATATTAAACTATACAATAATCAGTGAAAACAACAGTAAGTCTTCAATTTTGCTAATTCTGAGATATATGGATAGCATAATACAGAGAAAAGAGATGCTTACTCCAATAAAATCTAAAATACGTGGCATAGGTTTTGCAACTGGGAAACAAATAATGAAGAAACAGACATAAAAGGTGAGAGATGACAATCCTTTTATGTGTTACAAAACATTCAGTAAAATGTTATCTGTGATAAATAGGAACACATACAATGAGATCAGTGAATCTGTTAGTTGTTAATTATTTGTAAAAGGTCAAATAGGGAATATTTTCAGCTTTGTATGCCATATGTTCTTCATCACAACTGCACAACTTTACTATTATAATGAGAAAATGTTCATAGACTATTAGTAGAAGAAGAGTCATGCCTGGATTTGGCCAACTGGAACTAGTTTAGAGACTTTCTTCTGGGAAGTTTTTCCCAGTGAATCAGAATAACAATAAATGTTAGATGGGAAAAAGAAAAAAAATCCTCATGGGCATGTTGGCCCACAAAACAACCATAATACAAAAATGAATTTAGCTGTGTTATCTTCCCACCCCAGCTATAGTTTCAGGTGGCTTCATCACTGGCAATATTGAGAGATATAAAATATGGCATGAATAATAAACGATATAACTAAGATTATGAACTGTGTGTCTAGTGCAGAAGTTCAGTAGGTTCACTCCCACATGTAACTGACAAGGGGTCAATAGATTACAAGGTGCTTGGTAACTTTGAAAGAGTTACATTCCCAGAGAAAACACAAACCATAACAAAACCAAAGAAAGAAAAACACAAATTATTTTTGTTTTAAAACAGCCTGTCAGTCCTCAAACATATACCAGCCATCAGTGGACCTATCTGACAACACCCAACACAAATAAAGACATAAAGATGGACAGGAAGAAACCTCCCAAAAGGCATGAGAAAAATTAGCAAAGGAACACATCCCAGGGAGCGAAATCAGGGCCTCATCAATGAATTTCTATCTACCACCCCAAGTTGATATAGAACAGTAGCTTTTATGCTCACATTTTCATTTTACAAATTGATGTCTTCTGCTCAGTTTTTTCTTTGTGGATTTTTGTCTCATTTTCTCTACTGTACATGGACTATGCATGGAAATGACAAATAACAGGACTTAGGTTGGACAGATAACAGATTTCTTTCTTTAGGTCACATGTCATAAGGCCAAAGGAAACCATGTCCGTACATCATGGAAAAGTCTGAAAAAAAAAAAATCTACAAATTCTAGATTTTAAGTTGTGTGCAGTAAATGCAAGGTATTTGGAGCTGTCTCCCTTAGAAAACAGTGGATATATTTCATGGTAGGAAGAAGTGAGATCTTTGTGACCATGAAGAGACAGATTGAGAAGATAGATGACAGAAAAATTTGGGGGCACATGAAAACAATTCCTTCTTCTTTCCAATCACAGGGAAAGCCTATTTTCCAACCTTCCTTTCTGGTGGTGTAGTCATATGACTGAGTTATAACCAATATGAGTAAAAAAATATAGTAACTTACTGGACTAGTCCATAAAATAAAATTCTCTTGCAAATTCCCTCATGACCTTTCCATACCACATGAAGCAGGGCATCCCACTTAGGACTCTGAGGCTGAAGGGAAGGATGTACTATATAGATGGAAGAAATCTAGGTCACTAAATCTACACATGAAAAGTCCACTCAGGGAGTATAACTATCAAACTGCTAAGAATGTGATGGAAATAACTTCTCTTATGTTAGATGTTTGAGATATTTTAAGCTTTGTTTCATGACAGCTTATCCTAAATACTATGGTTCCCTTTCAGAGAGCAAAATCTAAGACACATTTTACAAGCTAATTTGAGATGGCTTTATTTGATCATACATATATTTAATTTCCATTTCTACATTTATCAAGCATAAATGTTGAACTGATTCTGGGATTTATTTTATAATATAATTTCTACATTGTCTTGGGAGTAGACACTATTTTTTTATTCTTTTCACAATGTTCATTGCCAGTCTTTCTTCAGTAGAATTGCTTAAGAAAACATCTTTATGTGTTTGTTGTGAACTCATGTAGAGCAAACACAGTGAGCATGAAGGAGATGGATATCTTCCTTAGGATGCATATGTTAGGCTCGTGCAACCTTGAGGCCACTAGTACCTTTTGAAGGCTACCCTTTCATTAAGAACAGCACTAGGAACATCTGTTGTCTAAGCATTGTTAATGTCTTTCAAGATATTATTAAATGGTCTGAAAAATTATGCTCACTAAAACAGAAACATATTACCTTTTAATATAATCATGCCTTGCAGCAAATTTTTCATTTCTGTAGCAACTAATATGGTTTGCATGTGCATAAAAACCCACACTACTGTATCTCTCAACTTCCCTTATCTTCTATGTATGGGACCATACATTTAGGGAAACAAACACATTCCACAAATACGTTCTTTGTTGCTCAGTCACTCGTTCAGTCATGTCCAGCTCTTTGCAACACCCTGCACGGCAGCACTTCAGGTTTCCCTGCCCTTCACCATCTGCAGGATCTTGCTTACTCATGTCCATTGAGTCACTGATGCCATCTAACCATCTTGTCCTCTGCAGTCCTCTTTTCCTCCTGCCTTCAAACTTTCCCGCATTAGGGTCTTTACCAATGAGTCACTTCTTCACATAAGGCAACCAAAGTATTGGAGTTTCAGCTTTAGCATCAGTCCTGTTAATGAATATTCAGGATTGCTTTCCTTTAGGATGGACTGGTTTGATGTCCTTGCAGTCCAAGGGAATCTCAAAAGTCTGCTCCAACACTACAGCTCAAAAGCATCCATTTTTCGGCATTCAGCCTTCTTTATGGTCCAACTCTTACATCGATACATGACTACTGGAAAAACCATAAGTTTGACTAGCAGGACCTTTGTCGACAAAGTAATGTCTCTACTTTTTAATACGCTGTCTAGGTTTTTCATAGCTTTTCTTCCAAGGAGTAGGTGTATTTTAATTCTGTGGCTGAAGCCACTATCTGCAGTGATTTTGGAGTCCTAGAAAATAAAGTCTGTCACCGTCTCCATGGCTTCCCCATCTATTTGCCATGAAATGATGGGACAAATATGTTAAATCCTTCCAAACTTTATTTTTTTCTAAATGAGAAGAGTATGATTAAATTTTATGGTAAGATAATATATGTTTTTAAAGAGTTCAAACTTACCTTTAAATTATTTTAAAAAACTTTAAAAAAGTCTTTCTTATCTACAATCTCCAAGAAGTCCTTGCGCTTAAATCCCTCACTGAATTAAAACTATTTGCATACTTTTGATTTTGGTACTAAAGAGTTTGTTTCTCAGTAATTTTTATTTTAACAGAATTTTTTAGTTCAAAAAATTCATGAATGAACCCAAATGAATATAATATAGCTCACCTTAAAAACAGTATCTCCAACATTTGAAACATACTGTGAAACCAATAAATATTTTGCAAAATGACAGCTTTATGAATAATAAATTTAAGTTATTTGCCTTATGAAATTTTGTTGATGAGTAATCTTCAAGATCAAAATAAAACAGGTTATTTTAGGGAAATAGCTCTTTTCGTTAAAAGAAACAAGGATAAAATAATGCATATAACCTTTCTTTGACTGCTGGTCTTCTGATTTAAGTGGTTCTGTACAATAATTTTATCAGAGCATATTTTCAGACTCAAAACTTCCCACTTATGTTATATTCTAAGTATAATTGCTTTCCCCTGATCTTATATTTAATCTCACCATTAAAGAGGCTTCCTGATTATCTATAGTTCAGCAAATGGCAGCTCATTTTGTCGTGTCAGATTTTAAAGCTTCAACTAATTCACTTAGACACTGAATTTGTTTTGAAATATAATTTCAAGAATTGAGCATTTTAAGTCTGTTCTTCACGAATATTAAAGTTCAAATGACTGCTCTTACCAGTAAATTTAGTTGTTTGCTTATTTGTATTGCCATAATAGTTTTATTACAGCAGTTTTCTCTTTACATTTAATGCACTTCACTTATGGCTTTCATTATCTTTTAAGAGATATAGAAGTAAGTTACACAGGGAACGCTGTATTACCAATGTTGGCTTCTAAACAATTAAGTGTATTTTTTCCCAAGATTTAAATTGACCATTATTAAGAAAATGGCTATTGAGGGCAATTTAAAGTAGACAATAATTACAGATTAATTTATATTCCAAAGCTACCAAAGTCAGGAAGTCAGGAAACCCAATTCCTTCAGCACCCGTTACAAACAATTAATGCTGGAGAGAATGTGGCGAGAAGGGACCTCTCCTACACTGTCGGTGGGAATGTAAACTTTTTTTTTTTTTTGGAACGTAAACTTTTACAGCCACTAGGGAAAACAGTTTGGAGGTCCCTTAAAAACTAAAAATAGAGTGACCATATGATCCTACATGGTCAGTCCCACTCCTGGGCATATATCTGGAGAAAGCCATAATTCAAAAAGATACTTTCACCCCAATGTTCACTGCAGCATTATTCACAATAGTTAGGACATGTAAACAACCTAAATGTCCATCACAGGGGATAAAGAAGATGTAGTACATATATACAATGGAATATTAGTCATTCATAAAAAAGGATGAAATAATGCCAAACTCAGCAACATGAAAGGACCTAGAGATTTTCATACTGAGTAAAGTGAGTTCAGACAGGGAAAGATAAATATCATATGATATTGCTTATATGTGAAACATAAAAAATGATACAAATGAACTTATCTAGAAAACAGAAACAGAGTTACAGATGTAGAAAGCAAACTTGCAGTTACCAGTGAATAAGTGAGGAGGAAGGATAAATTGGGAGACTGGGATTGACATATATATACATTACTGCATATAAAATAATTAATGAGGACCTTCTCTATAGCACAGGAAACTGTACTTAATATTCTGTAATGGGCTATGTGGGAAAAGAATCTATATAAAGTAGACATATGTTTATGTATAGCCCACTCACTTTGCTATATACCTGAAAGTAACACAGCATTGTAAATCAACTATATGTCAATAAAAAAAAAAAAGTCGTCAAGTCCTACCAAAGGAAGGAACTACATATCTGATGAGAAAAGTAGAGGTCATCTCTATTCATTATTTCTGAATGCCCAATATGTGCCAGGCCTTATTCCTTGTACTTATAAAAGAGCAAAAAATAAAACACCATTAACTCTATGTTCATGTTTCATGAAGTTTGCATTTAGAGAAAAAGTCAATAAACACAAACAAATATACACATGCACACATATACATGCATATACAATGGTATTATTTTATGAGTTACTAAGAACTTTGAGGGAGAATAAAGGTAGAAAATAAGAATCTTGACATTTACTCTAAGAGAATTGGGAAGTTCCCATTAAAGTCACACAATGACTTTGGTTACTTTTTTGAGAAAAGACTCTAGGCATAAAGGCTGAAGCTGGGAGCTGAGTCAGGTTACCACTGATATCATCTAGACAACAGAGTATGTACAGTGATTTAAATAGGTTGGTAATTGTGGAGGTGGTGAGGAATCATATTCTACATACACTCTGAATGTAAATCTACTGGAATTTGCTAAAAAAGAGACTGAAAGAGAAATGATACTCTAGAATTTGATCTGAGGAATAGAAAAAATGGGAGTTGCCGTTAATTAAGATGGCAAAAACTACAGAATGAATGAACCTCTAGAGGAACAGTGAGATTTTATTTTACACATGGTAAGTCTGAAATATTAGATATCCATTGAGTAATTTAATGAAGAGCTATGCTAAGTCTGACAAAATAGGTAAGTGAAGAAGCACTGTGAGAGAAGACGGCAAATTTAGCATAAAGGTAAAAGAATTAGTTACTAAAACAGTATTCTACATTTGCTCATATCTAATTACACAATGGCACATTAATTGTAAAGAGAAGATATTAAAGTAAATATTTTCAGAAATAAAAGTGGGTATAGAGAGAATTACAGGGATCCACAATCATTGTGAGACTTTATCACACTTTTGTCTTTGTCTTATAGATAAGAAAATTATAGCCTGCTATATAAAATCCAAAAAACATAAGACTCTACAATTGCAAAACAAAATTCCTTTGAAGTGCACAAGATTCCTGAGAAGTTCTCTCCTAGCAGTAGTATTAAGCTAAAAATAAATAATAAACAATAATCAATTCTTCAATTAAAAAAATACTTTTAAGTAACTCTTAGTTCTATAAGAAAATGCAATAAATATTAGAAACAGCTGAAAATTACTTTAGCATCCATATCAAGAATAAAGTTCAAATGTATCAAGAAAAAAAAGAGTAAGCTGTCACTTCTTATTTCCTTCTCTCCAAACCCCTTGAAGCCACTATAGTTTCTATGTACTAATGTAAGAAGAATCACTAAGTTGTAAACTTTAAATGGGTGAATTGTGTGGTACTGTATTAGATCTCAATAAAGTTGTTATTAAATTTTTTTTTTAAAAAGTAAGAAAAAATCAGGGAAAAGTTTTCCAATACTAGGTATAAAAACAAAGTTTTTTGCAGCAGTATTCAGGCTACAGCCCAAGCTGGAAACTAAACAAAGAGCCTTCAGTTGAAAACTAGCAAATACATCTTTAGATATTTCTACAGTGAAACAGTATATTCCTATGGGAATGAATAAATGACAACCTGAGGGAACAACATGGATGAATCTAACAAGACAATATTTAGTAAGAGAATCTAGACACAATAAAGTTACTTTATGGTTATATTTATGTATTGTCCTAAAACAGACAAAGCTCCTATTCTGTTTAAGTGTCAGAATGCCAGTTAACTAGGGAGCTAATGCCTTGAAAGGGACACAGAGGGGCTTTTGGAATTCCAATAATATTTCACTGTGTGCTTGTTACATGATAACTTCATGAAATCTTACCTAACTATGTGCAATCAGCATTTGGGAAATATAAATGTCACACTTTAGTTAAATATATTGAACAATCTGAGTAACCATAATTTTATATATGATATTCCAGGAGACTGGATAAGGACTTGAAAGTGTGCATGTTCCGTTGTGTCTGACTGTTTGCTACCACACGAAATGTAGCCTGCCACGTGGCTCTGTCCATGAAATTTTCCAGGCAAGAATACTGGAGTGAATTGCCATTTCCTACTCCAAAGACATGAAAGAGGCATGTAAATGCGGTGTGAAAGAAAGATGTCTGAGAAGGGAATCATTGATCACAATGTCATAAAGAGAACAATAATGCAACAAAGGAAAACAAGAACAAAGGTAGGGATTACCTTTTTACACTGGGACAAACTGAACATGTGGAAGAGAATGGTAACCCTTTCCAGACTGACATCTTCAACTATGGGAGAAGTGATGGAATCCAAGAAGTAATTGCCTAGGTTTAGGTAGGCTCAGTACAGTTTATTCATAAAAATGGGAGTAGCAATGGATATATGTGCTCTCAAGCTGATAAATAGACAAGATAATAAAAGTTGGGAAGAGGTCTCACCTCATTGTTTCAGTTTTCTTGGAGAAAAAGGGAAAAAGGAAACCGGTCAAATCTGAGAAAGAAAAGGAAAAACGAACTATTCAAGGCGAAAATCAGAGTCACCATAAATTATTTCTAGTAAAGTGGCAGAGGCATAATCAAGGCAACATAATTGTGTTATTGCCAGGTTTACGGGCTTTTAGTAGTCATATATTTGAAGTGGGCTCAGTCACCGTGTGTGCATATGTGTGTGTGTTTGTGTATGTGCATGCACAAATACATTCAGGACTACTGGATGCGTTTGTAATCATTCTTTTCTATTCATAGTCACCTATACAAGTGAAGCGACAGAAAAACAAATAAAGAACTGAATTTAACCAGGATTGGAGTATTTCTGAGAAGATAAAGGAGGAGAGGAGCAACATTATTAAATGATCACAGAGTTTAGTAGGAAAATGAGAAGAAAGATGAAAATATTGGCTGGGAATGGGAGCTAGAAAGTGACATAAAATAATACTCAAAACAGCGGAAAGCAAGCCCCAGTGAAACTGAAACAATGTTGAGAGTCAGTAATAGACAGTGTTGGGGTCAAAGAGTCAGACAGGACTGAGGGACTGAACTGAACAGACAGTGTGAGTTTAGAGAATGGAGTGCACAGAGTATGATCTTTGAACCTGAGATGAAGTATGTGTTAAATCTGAAATTACCAGTGATTGTAAGAATATGACAGAGAAAGAGTATCACCAAGAAAAGAAGGATAAATATGTTGGAGGAAAAGAGGGCAATCAATTGATAGCATATGGTACTAGAACCCGTGTAATGACATTATAACCCACAAGAATTCTGACAAAAGCACAATTTGAAAGTCACAGTGAGATATTGTCTTAGAGGAGTAAGGTCACAATGACTGCACATTACTGCAAAAAAGAGAATTTTTGAATTATACTTTGATGACATAAAATTCAAAATCTGGCAGTATTAGAGAAGGATGTGAAAGGCTGGTCTGAAAATAGTACATAGATGTTAAAAAAAACCTAAACCACTTCAAGGCTAAGTATGAAATTATGGGAGATATGCAAGGGAGTTTAGCTAGTTTCAGCCAGCAGCTCAGCAGAATGGAAAACCCTTACAAAAGCATTTGGAGATACAGAAGGCTCTCAATTTGATAGAGTGTGAGTTCCAGGGGGCATAGGACAACTATGCTACAAGTTCAAGAGGTACTGGTGTTTGGAAAAGAGAAAAGTATACAGAGATATACAGTGATTAGCATGCAGGTACCGAGGGCTTATTTACGTGGTGGTGACTAGCATTAATTGATATAAAAGTAAATGTAATTAGTCTGATGTATTGATATGAACGCATTCATTGTGGCAAACACACTAAAAGGAAACGGACTGTGAAGTATATAAGAACTCTCTGAACTAACTTAGCAATTTTTCTATAAATCAAATATTGTTCTAAAGTTTTTAAGTTATTGCACATAAAATGCAGTCTCCTGCATTACAGGCCTATTCTTTACTCTCTGAGCTACTAGGAAAGTCACCTTAAAAAACATAAACCATGCTTAAAATTTCAAAATATATCCTACTGCTCAATTATAAGGACAATTCAAACTGAAAATACTGTTAAATAGTAAGAAAATACTGACATTAAAAGTGCCAGAGTATACAGTATGAGTTTATGCAAAAAAATTACTGATATATTAAAAAGTAATATAATAAGTAAACATAAGTATTATTAATTCAAGTTACCATTGCATCTTGCCTGGACAATTATAATAATTTATAAGGTCATCTTCCTGCATTACCTCTGGCTTTTTCTAATCCATTTTTTGCATTACAGCCTAAGTGATGGTCTCAAAATGCAAATCTGAACAGATCACTCTTACACTTATCTGACAGTCACTTCAATACACTATCACACAAAACCCTTCATGATATATCCCCCACCTATAAAATGAATATAAACAAGTTGCCTCAAAACTGACCTATTTTCCATTTTTTTCCTTTAATTACATCTTTCTAGGGTCACATGCTATATTGCTTAGAAACACCTATGCTTCCCTCATCTAACCAGTCTTAATCTTTCTTAAGTCTTAGCTCAATCATCAGTTTCTCAAGAAGACTGCTCCTTATTCACCATTCTAGGAAATGATCTTTGTGATATATGCTTAAACTTTATTCTCTTTCTTCACTTCAGCTCAGTCCGTAAATAGACTGCAATTAGCGAAACAGAGCACTTGAATTCCTTTTTCACTAGACTGTAATCACCTCAGAACCAGAACTATGTCTACTCAACACTGTATGCTCAGAGCCAAGCACAATGCCTGTCGTAACACTATTAATGTAGAATATTTTCACTAAAAAGATGTAGAGGAATGAATGAGAAACAAAAAAGGTAGTTTTATTAAAATAAATATATGCAATTGTGTACAAGATCTAACATTATAAAGACATCAGCCTTCCTGAATTCACTTTATTAATTTATTATAATTAGTTTTTAGGAAGTAGCTTGAAATAGCTGTGTATTTCATCTATAAAATTAAATCCAACAAGGCCTGGTGCACTGGGAAGACCCAGAGGGATTGGGTAGAGAGGAAGGTGGGAGGGGGGACTGGGATGGGGAATTCACATAAATCCATGGCTGATTCATGTCAATGTATGACAAAAACCACTACAATACTGTAAAGTAATTAGCCTCCAACTAATAAAAATAAATTAAAAAAAATTAAATCCAACAAAATATAGAATATGAGTGACATGGATTATATACTACCTACTATTAAAATGAAAAATAAACATAGTTTTTTAATGTTGAATTTTTTGCATAAGATAAATAGCATAGGGAAAATAAAGGAAGCAGAATACAGAATAATTACAAAAAATCTAGAGTAAATGAGAAATGTACTTGATTTTTCAATAGTGGTAGTAATATAAAATCCATCTAGATCCATAGATTATACCTAACAGCACTGTAAATTTTCTCTAAATATAAGCATTTAATATAAAAAAGTCACTAAGATATGAACATATTTGTGAACATATGTTTAACTAATAAAAATGTACTGCTCACACAATGTGAAATATATGTTTATAAATACATTTGTGTACATATTTAAAATATTATTTTTTTAACAACTCAACCACTTTTAACTTTTTGTTTTCTTGAAGGGTTTGTGTACCAACTGATGTCAATTAAATCAGCTGCTTTGGTTTTCTTTCTTCCACCTAATTAAAAAAAAAAAAAACTTGTCAGAGGACTGTTATTCTTCTCAGTTGGTAATGAGATCTAGTGGCCTATTTATGTCACAGAACTGGAAGGAAATCTAAGGCTCATGAGTTTGGAGCTGGCACTCTATGGGAGGTATACTGTATCCTTCTATTATGGTCCAATTCTCTACTATATCCACCTTATCCCTTAATCCTGCCCTACCCTAAAACATCTCCATCTTCACTGGTCTTGATTAGTTTGGGTCCATGAAAACAACAACTATCATTCAGAATCCAGTTGGTCTCACCAAAAGGCAACTTCAGGTCACCTGCTTTTATTCAGGAGCTTCCCTGATAGCTCAGTTGGTAAAGAATCTGCCTACAATACAGGAGATCCTGGTTCAATTCCTGGGTTGGGAAGAACTCTTGGAGAAGGGAAAGGCTTTTAATCAAGTCTACTTTATTCTCAATTGCACAGAAAAAGAATATATGGCTATGTGATAGTTAATTTTATGTGTCAACTTGACTGAGCAACGGGGTAGCCAGGTTAAACATTACTTCTGGGTCTATCAGGTTTTGTCTAGATAAGATTAGCATCTGAATCAGTAGATTCTGTAAAGCAGATTGCCCACTCTAGTGTGAGTGGGTATCATACAATCCCTGAGGGCCTGAGTAGAACAAAAGATGAAGAATGAATTAGATCCTTTTTCTTCCTGCTTTCCTGCTTGACCTGGGGCATAGTCTTCCCCTGCTCCTTGGGCATCCCTTGGGCATCAAGGCTTTGAACTCAAACCAAAATTATATCACCATCTTTCCTGGGTCTCCAACTTCTAGACAGCAAGTCATGGGACTTAGCCTCTATAATTGCATAAACCATATATATGTATATATGACACATACTGTATCAGTTCAGTTCAGTTTAGTCACTCAGTCGTGTCTGACTTTGCAACCCCATGGACTGCAGCACTCCAAGCTTCCCTGTTCATCACCAATTCCCGGAATTTACTAACTCATGTCCATCAACTCCATGATGCCATCCAACCATCTCATCCTCTGTCGTCCCCTTCTCCTCCCAACTTCAATCTTTGCTAGCATCAGGGTCTTTTCCAATGAGTCAGTTCTTCACAACAGGTGGCCAAAGCATTGGAGTTTCAGCTTCAGCATCAGTCTCTCCAATGAATATTCAGGACTGATTTGCTTTAGGATGGACTGGTCAGATCTCCTTGCAGTCCAAGGGACTCTCAAGAGTCTTTTCCAACACCACAGTTCAAAAGCATCAATTCTGTGGTGCTCAGCTTTCTTTATAGTCCAACTCTCACATCCATACATGACTATAAGAAAAACAATAGCCTTGACTAGATGGACCTCTGTCGGCAAAGGAATGTCTCTGCTTTTTTTAGTATACTGTCTAGGTTGGTCATAACTTTTTTTCCAAGGAGCGTCTCTTAATTTCATAGTTACAGTCACCATCTACATTGATTTTTGAGCCCCCAAAAATGAAACCTGTCACTGTTTCCACTGTTTCCCCAACTATTTGCCATGAAGTGATGGGACCAGATGCCATGATCTTAGTTTTCTGAATGTTGAGTTTTAAGCCAACTTTTTCACTTTCCTCTTTCACTTTCATCAAGAGGATCTTTAGTTCTTCTTTGCTTTCTGCCATAAGGGTGGTGTCATCTGCATATCTGAGGTTGCTGATATTTCTCCTGGCAAGTTTGATTCCAGCTTGTGCTTCATCCAGCTCAATATTTCACATGATGTACTTTGCATATAAGTTAAATAAACAGGGTGACAATATACAGCTTTGACGTACTCCTTTCCCAATTTGGAACCAGTCTGTTGTTCCATGTGCAGTTCTAACTGTCGCTTCTTGATCTTCATACAGATTTCTTAGGAGGCAGGTCAGGTGTTCTGGTATTCCCATCTCTTGAAGAATTTTCCACAGTGTGTTGTGATCCACCCAGTTAAAGGCTTTAGTGTAGTCAATAAAGCAGAGGTAGATGTTTTTCTGGAACTATCCTGCTTTTTTGATGATCCACTGGAGACTGGCAATTTGATCTCTGGTTCCTCTGCCTTTTCAAAATCCAGTACTGTATATAATATACAGTATACATATACTATACATATCTATATATCCTATTGGTTATACTTCTTTGGAGAATCATGACGAATACAAGCTGCTTTATGTATCCAGTCAGAATACAAAGGAACACTGTCAGCACACATGTCTAAGACATTCAAAACTTCTATTAACAACAGAAGGTGTGATCTCATGTAAAATCTTGGTTGGATATTTTCTCAAGCAAAACATACAGATATCAGTGTAGACATGGTTTTCCAGTTCCTTGAATCTCAAAATTAAGAGTTTCCTGAAAATTCTGATCATACTTAATCCAAACCATTGACCTTGCCAGAGAATTATATCAGTATCTTGCTATATTGTTCTACATTCCAACTCATTCCTTAGCCCATCCCAGAGAATTCTCATTTTTACCCATCCTGGATGGGTAAGATTACAACCTCATCAAGTAAGAAAATATTCTCTTGAAGCGGGGATAATGATGGGATCTCAGCTGTTGAAACTCTTTGAAGATGTTCATGTCTTTTACCTTAAAGCTGCAAGGAAGTAATAATAAATGGAGATACATTTTTTTCCCTAGGATGAAAATATACCATCGTTCTATTTTTAAACAGCTCAGGTGGCAAAGAATCCACCTGAAATGCAGGACACCCTGGTTCGATTCCTGGATTGGGAAGATCCGCTGGAGAAGGGACAGGTTACTCACTCCAGTATTCTTGGGTCCCCCTTGTGACTCAGTTGGTAAGGAATCTGCCTGCAATGCAGGAGACCTGGGTTGCGAAGATCCCCTGGAGAAGGGAACGGCTACCCATTCCAGTATTCTGGCCTGGAAAATTCCATGAACTGTATAGTCCATGGTGTCACAAGGAGTTGGACAAGACTGAGAGACTTTCACTTTTCAATTAATTAAACATTAACTTTTTATACTAAGAATGTCAGTTAAAATTCTTCCATAAAATAAATGATTGCAAACCAATGTCTATGAAGATTTTAAATGATGTGGTAGGCATATTAGCATGCTTAAATAGATATAGTTCCAACTTAACAACAACGTTTTTGTTCCTAAGATAGCTTTCTTAAGATAAAATAATGTTTCATGTTTAATACTTCTTGAATTTTAAGTCTACATAACACAGAGGAAAAAATAAATACAAAGATAACTCAGTAGTCACTGAGAAGTGTAGGTACATAAATATTTTAAAAAGTAGCTGCTGTTGCTGCTAAGTAGCTTCAGTCGTGTCCAACTCTGTGTGACCCCATAGACGGCAGCCCACCAGGCTCCCCCGTCCTTGGGATTCTCCAGGCAAGAACACTGAAGTGGGTTGCCACTTCTTTCTCCAATGCATGAAAGTGAAAAGTGAAAGTGAAGTTTCTCAGTTGTGTCCAACTCTTTGCGACCCCATGGACTGCAGCCCACCAGGCTCCTCCGTCCATGGTATTTTCCAGGCAAGAGTACTGGAGTGGGGGTGCCAATGCCTTCTCTGTTAGAAAGTAGAGCAAAGCATAAAATTATAAATTATATTATCAGATTAATCACCTAGAAATATAAATAAAATTATTTACTGACATTAAATGACTACATTTAGTGACCACACGTTTCTGTTAATGTTGGTGTTTTTAACTTACATAATTTTAGACTGACATTCTAAACATCCAGATGATGAGGCATAACCAGATATATGAATAATTTAATAAAATTAATTTAAAAGTAATTTCTGTTAGTAAACCTAACATATTTAAACCAATTAGCTGTACTAAAAAGTTCATTTGCAAGTTTATATTACCATGAATGTATTCTGTGTAGTAGAAAGTTAATAAAATATAATAATGGCAAGGACTAGGAAAGGTGAAAATGAATATGTAAAATCCAGAATGTGTGTAGAGCAGCTACTGAGGCAGTGCTAATTATACATGAATAATCCCATTTGTTTAAGAAGAAAATTGGAGATTTAAAGTAATTATTTCAAGCCCTAAAAAGAGAAACCTCTCATTGTGTCTCTATTAAAGTAAAAGCTACACAGCCTACTGCAACTCATGTCAATAATACATTGTGTATTTCTGTAATTAAGAACTTGAATTAATAAAATTATTTTGCTCTTATATCATTTTGTTAGGACTTTTGTCAAATATATAATTATTTTGCATGATTCAGAGGAATTACAAAAGTTTAATTTCTTGAGATTATACATGTTCCTGCTGTTTTTCTTCTGGAGAATGTTTTCTGGGATCTATTAATAAACAAAGTAATAGCAATACTTTAATATTTATTACTACAATGGTTTCAGAGTTATATAATTTTAAGTTTTTATCATTAAAAAAATTTAGCTTTTACCTTTTTTCCCCTAAAGAGCACTATAGCAATATTCCAAAATAGAATTCTGAATACACATTTAATTAGTCATGAAGTGCTTGAGATATTTCTGAAAACCTACTGAACATACAGCAAAATACTTATATCTTCCAAGGAAAATTATGTTGCATCAAACTATTAATTTTGAATCAAGAGTCATTTTATGTGCTGTCAGGTGAAAGCTTTTACTTTCATTCTTTTTTACCTATATTTGTCAGTTTCAAAATTACACATGGCTCAGTCTATAATGCTATATTGATCCAAAATTTACTCTATAGCACTATCCTACTTGTGTCAGTTGAGCCAACCAAACTATAAAGAAATAAATGTTATAAAGAAGAAAAAACAATAATTAAATAAAAATATTCACATGAATAACAGAGCTATGCCCTATTTGCAATAATATTTCTAAAACTTTCTGTATACATTTCATGCAATTTTTGACACTATCCCATTTGATTTTAGCCTTAATACCTCAAAGTATATGTTAAGAAAATGTAACTTCAGTAGAATCTAAGATAGAGAAGGGAATGGCAACCCACCCAGTATTCTTGCCTGGAGAATCCCAGGAACAGAGGAGCCTGACAGGTTACAGTCCATAGCGCTGCAAACAGTCAGATATGACTGAGTGATTAACGTAAACACAGCATCATTACCTAAACAGAGTCAACATTCAAATTTCAATCTTTCCCAGGAATACTTGAGACTACATGCCATCATTCTGGCCCACTGTCCAAATCATAATCAAGTTATATTTATTTCCCATATCACTTTATTCTCATTCAATTTGAAAATATTTCTCATTTTTTCTTCATCTTTCATGATTGCATTATTAAAGAGTTTAGGATATTTATTGGGTTAAATGTCAAATTTAGGTTTGCCTATATTTTCCTCATGATAATATTCAAGCTATTCATTTTTAGCAAGAATACTACAGAAGTGGTGGTGTGCCTTTCTATGAGCATTGTGTCATGATCTTACCATGCTAACCATTTCCATTCTTGGTAATGCTGACTTTGACCATGGACAGATACTCTGAAACAAATTCTCTGTTTCTCATTAAACTTGCATTGGCTAATTTTAATATCCAGTGATATTAAATCAAATCTTACTATCATTGCTGACAAGCATTATTTTACTAACACCATATTCTATATTTATCATATCATTTATATAATACCCTTATATAACATTTATACATATCCTATATACAAAATAGATTTCACTTCCTATTACTGTATCACTTTATTACCCAATTTATTAATATCATGGTAGACTCAGAGACATTTTATGTAATGGGTATATTATTTTATCATCATTATCTATTTTGGATGATTGTATTATCCCATATTTGGCCAGTATGAGTACCTTCAAGCTGCTTCCACAGAACACTGGCATGTACCCTTTATACCTGGAAAACTTATTTTATGGTACAACAAAATATTGCAAGAACATCGTAAAGTCTCCCTCTTCCAGTTCTTGAGTTAACCATTATTTTCAGGAGCCAATAGAAACATACTACTCAGAAAAGAATATTTTGGTACTAGATGTGTTTTCTGCAATTGGTAGTCATCACATTTAAGTTGTGAAGTGAAGTGAAAAGTGAAAGTGTAGTCTGTCAGTTGTGTTCAGTTCTTTGAGACCCATGGACAGTAAGCCGCCAGGCTCCTCTGTCCATGGAGTTTTCCAGGCAAGAATCCTGGAGTGAGTAGCCATTCCTTTCTGCAGGGCATCTTCCTGACCCAGGCATTGAATCCAAGTCTCCGACATTGCAGGCAGATTCTTTACTGTCTGAGCCAACAGGGAAGCCCCATCCATGCTCTACACATATTTAAATACACGTTTGTGCTATACACATACATATATCAATATTTTTATCCATCATTTTGTGAATTGTTTCTTCATGTATATACTTATTTATTTTGTATCTTAGTTTTCTCTCATTGCTAGCATTTCTTTTTTTTTTTTTTTTTTTTAGCATTTCTTTATATACTTTCTAAAGTAAACATAAATTAGTTCTGATTATCTTTTCCATATGACAATTCAACTTTAACATAGATGTTTTATAATATGTTTCAACTCCTTATGTGTAATTCACCCCTCATAGATTCTCCTAGATATATATGATTATTATTTTAGTATGAACTTTTGTAACTACATAAATTGTGTTTTTATCAGGATTATATGAAATATAAAAATTACCTTAGGGAGAATTGACATCTTTAGAATGTTTAACTCAATTTCCAAGAATAAGAGATGCCTTTCTATTTTCTGAAATATACATTTTTTCACACACACATACAAACACACACATATTTATATATATATTTCATTCATACAGATATTGCCCATTTATTTCAGGTTTATTTCTAAGAATTTTATTTTCTCACTGGCTATTATAGAGTTTTTGTTTCAACAATTTTATCTTCTAACTGGTTACTGTGTGTCTATGTGAAGGTTGTTTATTTCTGTATGTTAATTTTTGACTTTCTACCTCATCATATTATTTATTGTTTGAGTCAGATATATGATATCTTTTGTTTCATTTATGCTACCATATCCTCTGAAAATAGGAAAAGGCAACTCTTTTTTCTTTGTCTGAAATCTCTGACTTCTCTTGTCTAGTTGCATTGACTAAAACTTCTAGTACAATGTTTACAGTAGTAGAAATAATGGATATCGCTGTCTTATTTTTAATCTCAGTGGATGGATCACTTGTTTTTCAACTAAAATCAAGATTCATGCTTGAGGAATCTGTTGTATCCTATTAAAGAATAATCCTTCAATTCCTATCCTGTGAGTGTTACTATCAACAATGTCTACTGAATTTCATTGGAGTCTTTTTTCTGTATCTATGAGAAAAATGATAAGTTGTCTCTTTTTTGTTGATTTTTTATCATGGTAAAATATACATTCCATACAACTTCCATTTTAATCATTTTTAAGTGAACATTCAGTGGCATTAAAAACTTTCACATTATTGTGATAACATCACCACCATTCATCCCCAGAAGTTTTGCATCTTCCCCAGCTAAAACTCTGTACCTGAAAAGTCAAACTGTTAGTTGCTCAGCTCAGTCACATCCAGCTTTTCACGATCCAATGGGCTGTAGCCCTCCAGGCTCCTCTGTCCATGGAATTCTCCAGGCAAGAATACGGGAGTGGGCAGCCATTACCTTCTCCAGGGGATCTTTCTAACCCAGGGGTTGAACCCAGGTCTCCTGCATTGTAGGCAAATTCTTTACCATCTGAGTCACATTACTAAAATTACTATTTTAACCACTTTTAAGTAAATAGTCAGTAACGTTAAGAACATTCACATTTTTGTGATACCATAGCTACCATTATCTCCAGAATTTTTTCATCTTTCCCAGATTAACCTCTGTACCTATAAACACTAATATCCCATTTCCCTATCCTTTAAACCCCTGGAAACCATCATTATACTTCCTGTCTCTAGAATTTGACTACTTTATATATCTCATTTGAGTATATAAGTGGAATTACACAATATCTGTTATCTTGTGAAAGGCTAATTCTACTTAGTATAATGTCTCCAATATTTATCCATGTTGTAGCATATGTCCAAATTCCCTTCCTTCTCTAAGATTGAATGATATTCCATCAAATGCATATAACATATTTGCTTAAAATTCCATTAATTATTGACAGACACTGTCTTCCAACTTTTAGCTATTATGAACATATGAATACAAATACTTGTTTAATTTTCTAATTTTATTTCTTTGGAGCACATAAAAATAGAATTACTAGATGATATGGCAATTATAGGTTAATTTTTGAGAATCTGCATCCTGGTTTCCACAGTGGCTATAGCATTTGCATTTCCTCCAACAATGGCAGAGATTTAAATAACTCAACAATGTTGCCAATGCTTATTTTCTTTCTCTGTTCTTTTTAGTTTTGTTTTTGTATCCTAATGAGTATAAAATATTATCTCATTGTGGTTTTAAAGATCTCTTTCTTTAAATCTACTATTGTGATGCATAACAGTAATGGATTTACTAATATTAAAACAACCTTGAATTACTGGAGTAAATCCCACCTTATCATGGTTAAAGATTTTTTATGTGGTATTAGATACTAGATCATTTTAATAATATTTAATTTATCAATTTAACTATGTTTGGACTGAAAATTGAATTTAGCTGCTACAGCTGAGATAAAGGGATGTTTCTGGATGGCAGATGACAAGAAAAATAAGCAAAAGAAGAAGAATCAAGTCTTTTTTCTCATCTGTTTATTACCTAGTTTCTCCTTTATCTCCCTACTTGATATAACTTCACAGGAAGCCATCTGAGGCTGTATCCCAGTCTCAGGGTCACAGAACAAAGTATAGAAGCTTGGATTTGGAAGCTTTTCCTTAAATTCTATATTTATTTTACTCAGTTGCTTAATGTTAATTGTATCTAAAGGTTATTCCTAGCATGGACTTCCCAGGAGGCTCAGTGGTAAAGAATCCGCCTGCCAGTGCAGAAGAGACAGGTTTAGTCCTAGGTTGGGAAGATCCTCTGGAGTAGGAAACGGCAATCCACTTTAGTATTCTTGCCCGAAAAATCCCATAGACAGGGGAGCCTACCAGGCTATAGCCCATGGGGTTGCAAAAGAGTTGGACATGACTTGGCGACTAAACAACAACAAAAAAATTTCTAATATGTATCTGTATTTTTTCTCTAAAGTACTGACGTGTTCTAATTGCAGTAAAAATAATGTTTACATGTCTGTTGGGAAGTGAGGAGAAAGTAGACTTTACAGTACTGAAGTGAAAAACCTTAATTTTACAAAGTTTACACTAAAAAAAGATCTTATTAGTTGTTCATTACCTTCATTGTCACAGAAAACTTTATTTAAATTATTTTAATAGGTTTTTGAGACATATTTTTCATTACATGTCCAAATTCACTCTTATTTCACAGCTATTATATTGAAAAAAAAAAGATTTCTTTGCTTGAAGCAATATCAATGTTACAGATTTACTACAAGGAGGAGAAAAAAAAAAAATAGCCTGCTTTTATCAACTGCAGGTGTCCTATGTTCCTTTTGATGCTACTTCTTTTACTCAGTGATTTTCATTTAATTCTTTATAAAATCAGTTGTCTTCCATTCCTTTATTGAAGGTCAAAATGTTCAGGTTTCATCTGAACTTCTCACAAATTTTAAACAGCAGCTCAATTTTAGTCATTTTCAGTGGGCAGAGTAAAGAATACTATGAAAAATCTTGAACTATTTAGAGTTAAATTATACTCTAACTGTAATTTCAAGGTGTTAGCCTTTTGGCACTACTTAACCAGTGGAAAATAAATTCTTCATATGTCCTCATAGCAGTGGCATTTCTGATTTCTATTCTAGTATTCTAAAGAATTACATCTACATTACCAAAGGTAAAAATTAGAAGATTTTCAATTTATATCACAGGAGTAAAACACCCCAACATTTCTTTTTATAATTAAAACAGCCTAAAATAATAAAATAATAAACACATACAAATATACAAGGCATGTGAATCTCACTTAGTCTTACATTTAAGGAAAATATTCACGTTAAAAGTATCTGATTTTTCAGTTTCTTATACACCAATATGACTATACAAATAACTGCTTTGTAACAGTGTCAACTAGAATTTTCAGACACACAAACTGATTCATCTCATGTATTAACTTGAGAGCTTAATGAAAGCAGAGTTTAAAGAGCTGTGTATAAGATTAAAGAAGCACAAGGGTTTGATGACACACTCAGGTACTGGCTTCAGAAAGAAGTTATTACACCCAGAGTCCTAAAGGAGAATGGGGAGAACATAGTATTACCCAGACTTCATGGCTACAAGAAAAAGTGACTGACACCAATTGAAAAACTGTAGAACACAGTCATCTCTAGAATGAGGGTAATGATGGCAGTAAGAACGAGAATACATATATACTGTGTTTCTCTGTTTTTAATTTTCTGCTGAGGCTTTCTGCATATTGAACCTAGGGGTAATCAGAGGGCAAGGAAGTCTACCATGGTGATATAATATGTAGTGATTTGATTTAAACCCTAAGTATTTCATTTTGGTGGATACTAATGTAAATGGTTCCAAATTGCCTTGATTCATGGCCATAACATTCCAGGTTCCTATGCAATATTGCTCTTTACAGCATCAGAACTTGCTTCTATCACCAGCCACATCCACAATTGAGTATTGTTTTTGCTTTGGCTCCATCCCTTCATCCTTTCTGGAGTTATTTCTCCACTGATCTCCATTAGCATATTGGGCACCTACCGATTGGGGAGTTCCTCTTTCAGTATCCTATCATTTTGCCTTTTCATACTGTTCATGGGGTTCTCAAGGCAAGAATACTGAAGTGGCTTGCCATTCCCTCCATGAATCAAGGCAAATTGGAAGTGGTAAAACAGGAGATGGCAAGAGTGAATGTTGACATTCTAGGAATCAGCGAACTAAAATGGACTGGAATGGGTGAATTTAACTCAGATGACCATTATATCTACTACTGTGGGCAGGAATCCCTTAAAAGAAATGGAGTAGCCATCATGGTCAACAAAAGAGTCTGAAATTCAGTACTTGGATGCAATCTCAAAAATAACAGATTGATCTCTGTTTGTTTCCAAAGCAAACCATTCAATGTAATCTAAGCCTATGCCCCAACCAGTAACGCTGAAGAAGCTGAACAGTTCTATGAAGACCTACAAGACCTTTTAGCACTAACACCCAAAAAAGATGTCCTTTTCATTATAGGGGACTGGAATGCAAAAGTAGGAAGTCAAGAAACACCTGGAGTAACAGGCAAATTTGGCCTTGGAGTACAGAATGAAGCAGGGTAAAGGCTAATATAGTCTTGCCAAGAGAACACACTGGTCATAGCAAACACCCTCTTCCAACACAAGAGAAGAATCTACCCATGGACATCACCAGATGGTCAATATCGAAATCAGACTGATTATATTCTTTGCAGCCAAAGATAGAGAAGCTCTATACAGTCAGCAAAAACAAGACCAGGAGCTGACTGTGGCTCAGATCATGAATTCCTTATTGCCAAATTCAGACTGAAACTGAAGAAAGTAGGGAAAACCACTAGACCATTCAGGTATGACCTAAATCAAATCCCTTATGATTATACAGTGGAAGTGAGAAATATATTTAAGGGACTAGATCTGATAGACAGAGTGCCTGATGAACTATGGACGGAGGCTCGTGACACTGTACAGGAGACAGGGATCGAGACCATCCCCAGGGAAAAAAAATGCAAAAAGGCAAAATGGTTGTCTGAGGAGACCTTACAAATAGCTGTGAAAAGAGGAGAAGAAAAAAGCAAAGGAGAAAAGGAAAGATATACCCATTTGAGTTTAGAGTTCCAAAGAATAGCAAGGAGAGATAAGAAAGCCTTCCTCAGCGATCAATGCAAAGAATAGAGGAAAACAACAGAATGGGAAAGACTAGAAATCTCTTCAAGAAAATTAGAGATACCAAGGGAACATTTCATGCAAAGATGGGCTCGATAAAGGACAGATATGGTATGGACCTAACAGAAGCAGAAGATATTAAGAAGAGCTGGCAAGAATATACACAGAAGAACTGTACAAAAAAGATCTTAACGACCCAGATAATCACAGTGGTGTGATCACTCACCTAGAGCCAGACATCCTGGAATGTGAATGCAAGTGGGCCTTAGAAAGCATCACTATGAACAAAGCTAGTGGAGGTGATGGAATACCAGTTGAACTATTTCAAATCCTGAAAGATGATGCTGTGAAAGTGCTGCACTCAATATGACAGCAAATTTGGAAAACTTAGCATTGGCCACAGGACTGGAAAAGGCCAGTTTTCATTCCAATCCCTAAGAAAGGCAATCCTAAAGAATGCTCAAAGTACCGTACAATTGCACTCATCTCACACGCTAGTAAAGTAATGCTCAAAATTCTCCAAGTCAGGCCTCAGCAATACGTGAACCGAGAACTTCCAGATGTTCAAGCTGGTTTTCGAAAAGGCAGAGGAACCAGAGATCAAATTGCCAACATCCGCTGGATCATTGAAAAAGCAAGAGAGTTCCAGGAAAACATCTATTTCTGCTTTATTGACTATGCCAAAGCCTTTTTATGGATCACAATAAACTGTGGAAAATTCTTCAAGACATGGGAATACCAGACCACTTGACCTGCCTCTTCAGAAACCTATATGCAGGTCAGGAAGCAACAGTTAGAACTGGACATGGAACAACAGACTGCTTCCAAATAGGAAATGGAATATATCAAGGCTGTATATTGTCACCCTGCTATTTAACTTCTATGCAGAGCACATCATGAGAAACACTGGGCTGGAAGAAGCACTAGCTGAAATCAAGATTGCCCAGAGAAATATCAATAAGCTCAGATATGCAGATGACACCACCCTTATGGCAGAGAGTGAAGAACTAAAAAGCCTCTTGATAAAAGGGAAAGAGGAGAGTGAAAAAGTTGGCTTAAAGCTCAACATTCAGAAAACTAAGATCATGGCATCAGGTCCCATCACTTCATGGGAAACAGAGGTGGAAACAGTGTCAGAGCTTATTTTTTTGGGCTCCAAAATCACTGCAGATGGTGATTTCAGCCATGAAATTAAAAGATGCTTACTCCTTGGAAGGAAAGTTATGACTAACCTAGATCGCATATTAAAAAGCAGAGACATTACTTTGCCAACAGAGGTCTGTCTAGTCAAGGCTATGCTTTTTCCAGTGGTCATGTACGGATGTGAGAGTTGGACTGTGAAGAAGGCTGAGCACCGAAGAACTGATGCTTTTGGACTGTGGTGTTGGAGAAGATTCTTGAGAGTCCCTTGGACTGCAAGGAGATCCAACCAGTCCATCCTAAAGGAGATCAGTCCTGGGTGTTCATAGAAAGGACTGATGCTGAGGCTGAAACTCCAATAATTTGGCCACCTCATTCGAAGAGTTGAGTCATTGGAAATGACCCCGATGCTGGGAGAGACTGGGGGCAGGAGGAGAAGGGGAAGACAGGATGAGATGGCTGGATGGCATCATGGACTCGATGGATATGAATTTGAGTAAACTTTGGGAGCTGGTGATGGACAGGGGGGCCTGGCGTGCTGCCATTCATGGGGTCGCAAAGAGTTGGACACGACTGAGTGAATGAACTGAACTGAATGTAAATGGTCCTGTATTTTTATTTTTTTTAATTTAATTTTATTTTTTTTTATTTTTTTGAAAAATTTACATTTCTTGATTTGAAGACTTACTAATAATCTTTAACAATCAAAACAATGGGATATTGACATGATGTTACATATTATGTATAGTTCAATGGAACCAAACAATCCAGAAGTAGACCCACACATATATAGTTAATTGATTTTGACAGTGGTGCAAGGCAATTAAATGGGGGAAAATGATTGTCTTAACAACTGATGCTTGTACAATTCAATAAGTTCAGTACAGTTCAGTCGCTCAGTCGTGTCCAACTCTTTGCGACCCAATGAACCTCAGCACGCCAGGCCTCCCTGTCCATCAACAACTCCCAGAGTTTACTCAAATTCATGTCCATCGAGTCAGTGATGGCATCGAGACATCTCATCCTCTGTCGTCCCCTTCTCCTCCTGCCCCCAATCCCTCCCAGCATCAGGGTCTTTTCCAATGAGTAAACTCTTCCCATGAAGTGGCCAAAGTATTGGAGTTTCAGATTCAGCATCAGTCCTTCCAATGAAAACACGGGACTGATCTCCTTCAGGATGGACTGGTTGGATCTCCTTGCAGTCCAAGGGATTCTCAAGAGTCTTCTCCAGCACCACAGTTCAAAAGCATCAATTTTTCAGCACTCAGCTTTCTTCACAGTCCAACTCTCACATCTATACATGACCACTGGAAAAGCCATAGCCTTGACCAGATGGACCTTTGTTGGCAAAGTAATGTCTCTGCTTTTTAACATGCTGTCTAGGTTGGTCATAACTTTCCTTCCAAGGTGTAAGCATCTTTTAATTTCATGGCTGCAGTCACATTCTGCAGTGATTTTGGAGCCCCCAAAAATAAACTCTGACACTGTTTCCACTGTTTCCCCATCTATTGCCCATGAGGTGATGGGACCAGATGCCATGATCTGTTTTCTGAATGTTGAGCTTTAAGCCAACTTTTTCACTCTCCTCTTTCACTTTCTTTTTTTTTTTATTTTAATTTTTTATTAGTTGGAGGCTAATTACTTCACAACATTTCAGTGGGTTTTGTCATACATTGATATGAATCAGCCATAGATTTACACGTATTCCCCATCCCGATCCCCCCTCCCACCTCCCTCTCCACCCGATTCCTCTGGGTCTTCCCAGTGCAACAGGCCCGAGCACTTGTCTCATGTATCCCACCTGGGCTGGGGATCTGTTTCACCATAGATAGTATACATGCTGTTCTTTTGAAATATCCCACCCTCACCTTCTCCCACAAAGTCCAATAGTCTGTTCTGTATTTCTGTGTCTCTTTTTCTGTTTTGCATATAGGGTTATCATTACCATCTTTCTAAATTCCATATATATGTGTTAGTATGCTGTAATGTTCTTTATCTTTCTGGCTTACTTCACTCTGTATAAGGGGCTCCAGTTTCATCCATCTCATTAGGACTGGTTCAAATGAATTCTTTTTAACGGCTGAGTAATATTCCATGGTGTAAATGTACCATAGCTTCCTTATCCATTCATCTGCTGATGGGCATCTAGGTTGCTTCCATGTCCTGGCTATTATAAACAGTGCTGCAATGAACATTGGGGTGCATGTGTCTCTTTCAGATCTGGTTTCCTCAGTGTGTATGCCCAGAAGTGGGATTGCTGGGTCATATGGCAGTTCTATTACCAGTTTTTTAAGGAATCTCCACACTGTTTTCCATAGCGGCTGTACTAGCTTGCATTCCCACCAACAGTGTAAGAGGGTTCCCTTTTCTCCACACCCTCTCCAGCATTTATTGCTTGTAGACTTTTGGATAGCAGCCATCCTGACTGGTGTGTAATGGTACCTCATTGTGGTTTTGATTTGCATTTCTCTAATAATGAGTGATGTTGAGCATCTTTTCATGTGTTTGTTAGCCATCTGTATGTCTTCTTTGGAGAAATGTCTGTTTAGTTCTTTGGCCCATTTTTTAATTGGGTCATTTATTTTTCTGGAATTGAGCTTCAGGAGTTGCTTGTATATTTTTGAGACTAATCCTTTGTCTGTTTCTTCATTTGCTATTATTTTCTCCCAGTCTGAGGGCTGTCTTTTCACCTTACTTATAGTTTCCTTTGTAGTGCAAAAGCTTTTAAGTTTCATTAGGTCCCATTTGTTTAGTTTTGCTTTTATTTCCAATATTCTGGGAGGTGGGTCATAGAGGATCTTGCTGTGATTTATGTCAGAGAGTGTTTTGCCTATGTTCTCCTCTAGGAGTTTTATAGTTTCTGGTCTTACATTTAGATCTTTAATCCATTTTGAGTTTATTTTTGTGTATGGTGTTAGAAAGTGTTCTAGTTTCATTCTTTTACAAGTGGTTGACCAGTTTTCCCAGCACCACTTGTTAAAGAGGTTGTCTTTTTTCCATTGTATATCCTTGCCTCCTTTGTCAAAGATAAGGTGTCCATAGGTTCGTGGATTTATCTCTGGGCTTTCTATTCTGTTCCATTGATCTGTATTTCTGTCTTTGTGCCAGTACCATACTGTCTTGATGACTGTGGCTTTGTAGTAGAGTCTGAAGTCAGGCAGGTTGATTCCTCCAGTTCCATTCTTCTTTCTCAGGATTACTTTGGCTATTCGAAGTTTTTTGTATTTCCATACAAATTGTGAAATTATTTGTTCTAGTTCTGTGAAAAATACCATTGGTAGCTTGATAGGGATTGCATTGAATCTATAGATTGCTTTGGGTAGAATAGCCATTTTGACAATATTGATTCTTCCAATCCATGAACACGGTATGTTTCTCCATCTGTTTGTGTCCTCTTTGATTTCTTTCATCAGTGTTTTATAGTTTTCTATGTATAGGTCTTTTGTTTCTTTAGGTAGATATACTCCTAAGTATTTTATTCTTTTTGTTGCAATGGTGAATGGTATTGTTTCCTTAATTTCTCTTTCTGTTTTTTCATTGTTAGTATATAGGAATGCAAGGGATTTCTGTGTGTTAATTTTATATCCTGCAACTTTACTATATTCATTGATTAGCTCTAGTAATTTTCAGATGGAGTCTTTACGGTTTTCTATGTAGAGGATCATGTCATCTGCAAACAGTGAGAGTTTTATTTCTTCTTTTCCAATCTGGATTCCTTTTATTTCTTTTTCTGCTCTGATTGCTGTGGCCAAAACTTCCAACACTATGTTGAATAGTAGTGGTGAGAGTGGGCACCCTTGTCTTGTTCCTGATTTCAGGGGAAATGCTTTCAATTTTTCACCATTGAGGGTGATGCTTGCTGTGGGTTTGTCATATATAGCTTTTATTATGTTGAGGTATGTTCCTTCTATTCCTGCTTTCTGGAGAGTTTTAATCATGAATGGGTGAATGGGTGTTGAATTTTGTCAAAGGCTTTCTCTGCATCTATTGAGATAATCATGTGGTTTTTATCTTTCAATTTGTTAATGTGGTGTATTACATTGATTGATTTGCGGATATTAAAGAATCCTTGCATTCCTGGGATAAAGCCCACTTGGTCGTGGTGTATGATTTTTTTAATATGTTGTTGGATTCTGTTTGCTAGAATTTTGTTAAGGATTTTTGCATCTATGTTCATCAGTGATATTGGCCTGTAGTTTTCTTTTCTTGTGGCATCTTTGTCTGGTTTTGGAATTAGGGTGATGGCGGCCTCATAGAATGAGTTTGGAAGTTTACCTTCCTCTGCAATTTTCTGGAAGAGTTTGAGTAAGATAGGTGTTAGCTCTTCTCTAAATTTTTGGTAGAATTCAGCTGTGAAGCCATCTGGTCCTGGGCTTTTGTTTGCTGGTAGATTTTTGATGACAGTTTCGATTTCCTTGCTTGTGATGGGTCTGTTAAGATCTTCTATTTCTTCCTGGTTCAGTTTTGGAAGGTTATACTTTTCTAAGAATTTGTCCATTTCATCCAAGTTGTCCATTTTATTGGCATAGAGCTGCTGGTAGTAGTCTCTTATGATCCTTTGTATTTCAGTGTTGTCTGTTGTGATCTCTCCATTTTCATTTCTAATTTTGTTAATTTGGTTCTTCTCTCTTTGCTTCTTAATGAGTCTTGCTAATGGTTTGTCAATTTTGTTTATTTTTTCAAAAAACCAGCTTTTAGCTTTGTTGATTTTTGCTATGGTCTCTTTAGTTTCTTTTGCATTTATTTCTGCCCTGATTTTTAAGATTTCTTTCCTTCTGCTAATCCTGGGGTTCTTCATTTCTTCCTTCTCTAATTGCTTTAGGTGTAGAGTTAGGTTATTTATTTGGTTTTTTTTCTTGTTTCTTGATATAAGCCTGTAATGCAATGAACCTTCCCCTAAGCACTGCTTTTACAGTGTCCCATAGGTTTTGGGTTGTTGTGTTTTCATTTTCATTCATTTCTATACATATTTTGATTTCTTTTTTGATTTCTTCTATGATTTGTTGGTTATTCAGAAGCGTGTTATTTAGCCTCCATATGTTTGAATTTTTAACAATTTTTTTCCTTTAATTGAGATCTAATCTTACTGCACTGTGGTCAGAAAAGATGACTGGAATGATTTCAATTTTTTTTGAATTTTCCAAGACCAGATTCATGGCCCAGGATGTGATCTGTTCTGGAGAAGGTTCCGTGTGCACTTGAGAAAAAGGTGAAGTTGATTGTTTTGGGGTGAAATGTCCTATAGATATCAATTAGGTCTAGCTGGTCCATTGTGTCATTTAAGGTTTGTGTTTCCTTGTTAATTTTCTGTTTAGTTGATCTATCCATAGTTGTGAGTGGGGTATTAAAGTCTCCCACTATTATTGTGTTACTATTAATTTCCTCTTTCATACTCGTTAGTGTTTGCCGTACATATTGCGGTGCTCCTATGTTGGGTGCATATATATTTATAATTGTTATATCTTCTTCTTGGATTGATCCTTTGATCATTATGTAGTGTCCTTCTTTGTCTCTTTTCACATCCTTTATTTGAAAGTCTATTTTATCTGATATGAGTATTGCGACTCCTGCTTTCTTTTGGTCTCCGTTTGCATGAAATATTTTTTTCCAGCCCTTCACTTTTAGTCTGTATGTGTCTCTTGTTTTGAGGTGGGTCTCTTGTAGACAGCATATATAGGGGTCTTGTTTTTGTATCCATTCAGCCAATCTTTGTCTTTTGGTTGGGGCATTCAACCCATTTACATTTAGGGTAATTATTGATAGGTGTGGTCCCGTTGCCATTTACTTTGTTGTTTTGGGTTCACGTTTATACAACCTTTCTGCATTTCCTGTCTAGAGAAGATCCTTTAGCATTTGTTGAAGAGCTGGTTTGGTGGTGCTGAATTCTCTCAGCTTTTGCTTATCTGTAAAGCTTTTGAATTCTCCTTCATATCTGAATGAGATCCTTGCTGGATACAGTAATCTAGGTTGTAGGTTATTCTCTTTCATTACTTTCAGTACGTCCTGCCATTCCCTTCTAGCGTGGAGGGTTTCTATTGATAGATCAGCTGTTATCCTTATGGGAATCCCTTTGTGTGTTATTTGTTGTTTCTCCCTTGCTGCTTTTAATATTTGTTCTTTGTGTTTGATCTTTGTTAATTTGATTAATATGTGTCTTGGGGTGTTTCGCCTTGGGTTTATCCTGTTTGGGACTCTCTGGGTTTCTTGGACTTGGGTGGCTATTTCCTTCCCCATTTTAGGGAAGTTTTCAGCTATTATCTCCTCGAGTATTTTCTCATGGCCTTTCTTTTTGTCTTCTTCTTCTGGGAATCCTATGATTCGAATGTTGGGGCGTTTCACATTGTCCCAGAGGTCCCTGAGGTTGTCCTCATTTCTTTTAATCCTTTTTTCTTTTTTCCTCTCTGCTTCATTTATTTCCACCATTTTATCTTCTATCTCACTTATCCTATCTTCTGCCTCCGTTAGTCTACTCTTGGTTCCCTCCAAAGTGTTTTTGATCTCATTCATTGCATTATTCATTTTTACTTGAGTCTTTTTTATTTCTTCTAGGTCTTTATTAAACATTTCTTGAATCTTTTCAATCTTTGTTTCCAGGCTATTTATCTGTAACTCCATTTTGTTTTCAAGATTTTGGATCATTTTTATTATCATTATTCTAAATTCTTTTTCAGGTAGATTCCCTATCTCCTCCTCTTTTGTTTGACTTGGTGGGCATTTTTCATGTTCCTTTACCTGTTGGGTATTTCTCTGCCTTTTCATCTTGTTTAGATTGCTGTGTCTGGAGTGGGCTTTCTGTATTCTGGAGGTCTGTGGTTCCTTTTTATTGTGGAAGATTTACCCAGTGGGTGGGGTTAGACGATTGGCTTGTCAAGGTTTCCTGGTTAGGGAAGCTTGCGTCAGTGTTCTGGTGCGTGGAACTTGATTTCTTCTCTTTGGAGAGCAATGGAGTGCCCAGTAATGAGTTTTGAGATGGGTCTATGTGTTAGGTGTGACCTTGGGCAGCCTGTATGTTGACGTTCAGGGCTATGTTCCTGCGTTGCTGGAGAATTTGCGTGGTATGTCTTGCTCTATAACTTATTGGCTCTTGGGTGGTGGTTGGTTTCAGTGTAGGTATGGAGGCTTTTGGACGGTCACTTATTACTTAAAGTTCCATGTAGTCAGGAGTTTTCTGGTGTTCTCAGGTTTTGGGCTTAAGTCTCCTGCCTCTGGATTTCAGTTTTATTCTTCCTGTAGTCTCGGGACTTCTCCAGCTATACAGCACTGATAAGAAAACTTCTAGGTTAATGGCTAAAAGATTCTCCCCTGTTAGGCATACCCAGAGAGGTTCACAGAGTTACATGAAGAATAGGAGAGGGAGGAGGGAGATAGAGATGAGCAGGAGGAGAAAAAGGGGGACTCAAGAGAAGAGAGATAGTTCTACGCAGCTGTCTGTTCCCAGAGTGTTCTCCGTAGCCCAGTCACCTACAAAGATTCACAGAATTGGATTGGGAAGAGAAGGGGAAAGGAGGAAATAGATGTGTTCTGAGGTAGAAAACAGAGAATCAAGATTGGGAGAGAATAATCTTCGGTTTAAAAATAGGGCTTCTCTTCTTTTTTTTTTTTGGTAAGGTTATAGTGTGTTGAAAATGAAAATTAAGGAGTAGTAGAGGAGTACTAGAGGACTTTAAAAGAAATAAGAGGAAAAGAAAAATAGAAAATAGAAGAGAAAAAGGAAAGAAAAAGAAAAAAAAAAAAAAAGAAAAAAGAAAAAAAAATTTTTTTTTCCCCCTAATTAAAAAAATCGTAAAAATCTATGAAAATGAAAGTTAAGGAGTAATGGGGGAGTAACAGGGGATTTAAAAGGAAAATAAAAGAGAAAAAATTAAAAATAAAAAAAAGAAAAAAAAAGAAAAAAAAAAAGAGAAAAAAGTAAAATTATATCTAGGAGTTTCTCTTGAGCTGTTTCGGTCAGTGTGGGTTCGGCTCAGTTTCAGATAGCTCCTCGTTCCAGCTTACACTTCTCGGTATCTACAGGCCCCTTACGGTGTAGTCGGTGTTTTCTAGAGGGATTTTAATCTGTTGCACCAGTCCCTTCTGAAGCGGTTCCCTTTGTTTATTTGACTTCTGTTTGCCGATCTCTTCAGAGCCTCATTTCCGCCCTGACACAGGCGGGCGGAGGTGGAGTCTTATTCAGGTAGCTAGTTCCGTCGCTCTGCAGGGAGGGGCCGGCGCTGCGGGGAGGGGCTGGCACTGTGGGGAGGGGCTGGCGCTGCCGGGAGGGGCTGACGCCGCTTTCTCCGTCTGCGCTGCTCAGGCTCCCGGCTGTTCTATATGGAGCGCTCCCCGCGCTGCGCGAGGTTCCAGCCCTCGGGTGTTCCACAAAAGCGCGGAGCGAAAAGCTGCGCCTGCTCTCTGTGTCTTCCCCGTCAGAGCAGTCCAGGCAGCCAGGGGCTTGGTGGGCGCACTCTCCCCAGGTGTAGCGCGCCCACTCCCTTCCGCGGACCCAGTCTTAGTTTCCGCTGGCGCCAGTCGGGTGCGCGCGCCTTCCGCCCTCCGCGTCCCCAGCCCCAGTCCCCGCCCGCGCCGGTCGGGTGCCTGCGCCCTGTGTCTCACCGCGACCTTCCCCTCCCCCCTGCCTCCTGCCTCCGGCGGGGCTGGGCCGGTCCGCAGCCTGCGAGCTCTTCTCTGGACTTGCTCGGTCTCTTTGTTCTGCGAACGGCCGGCAGTGTGTTCGGGCTGGTTAATGTACTCTCTCTCTCTTGGTCTCCCACAGTTCAAGTTGGAAACTCACAGAAGCTCCCTCCGGTTGTCCTCAGGGCACTCAGGCCCGGACCCTACCCCAAGCAATGCCGCCCAAGACTCCCTTCCCGGGACGAATCTCCGTGCTCAGCTCTTTTGTCTCACTTTTTATCTTTTATATTTTGTCCTACCTCCTTTCGAAGACAATGGGCTGCTTTTCTGGGCGCCTGATGACCTCAGCTAGCGATCAGAAGTTGTTCTGTGAAGTTTGCTCTGCGTTCAGTTATTCTTTTGATGAATTTGTAGGAGAGAAAGTGGTCTCCCCGTCCTACTCCTCCGCCATCTTGGCTCCCGGTCCTGTATTTTTAAATTCAAAGTCCACTTGTTCACTGTTAGTGTATAGGAAAGTGACTGACTTGTTTTAAATAGTCCTTCAAAGCTATGCATTTACTCTTGCCACCTCAAAATTAAAACAAAATAATAAAGCCACCCAGTCCACAATCTAACATAAAGGACAACTACGAAACAATGTAAATGACTGCAGTTCAGCTACCAGCAACAGCAATGAATAAATCTCACAAACAATATTGAATGAAATAAAGCAACAGAAAAAATCATATACTTCTGATACATTTACATAAATTTCAAAACAGGCAAAACTAGCACGTATGTTTAAAAGTGAAGAGAAGGTTTAACTCTTGGAAAGATATTTTAGAGAGCAAGCAGATGCACATGTCCGGCTCTCTAAGATATGGATACACTGTTTTGCCATTTAGGTGGTAAAAGCGTTTGTATCTATATATGATACATGAAAACTAACATTTGTATAATACACTTATGTACATTTTAAAGCCAAATTCCATTCGACTTTATTCACTATTTCTGAAGGTATTTTTCAGTATAAAAAATTTTCAGCATATCCATGGCATTTACCCATTTGATGAGATTCTCTGCCAGTAAAGGGTTATTTTCCCTCATCTTTCCTTATTGTAAAATGTAAATGCTCTTTCAAGATAGGAGTGAAAAGAACCACTTGAGGGAATAATTATAGTAAAATAAAAATCTCAATTTTGCAGTGAGGTAATTTATAATCTTAATTAACTTACATTTTCATAATGTTTCTATTGATTTTTTCTGGACTCTCAGAAGCAAAACACATAATAGTATTTCTAATTTACTTGCACATTTGCATTTAATAAAATTATAATACTTATCCTTATATCACTAGGTAAATAGTTGTGTTTGATTTTTATTTCTATGCACTACACTCTTTCAGGTAAAAATTGATTAAATGGGCTTGTTTGTTTCAATTATCCTGATACACACTAAATTGAAGCAATGTTTAATGTTGTTTTTCTTGCTTGCTTTTCATTTACTTTTAAAAACACAATACATGAAATGGGGAAATCTATTCTTCAGATGCTACTCAGAATAATTTAGCAAACACAAAATATTATTTTATTCTTGTAAGGCACTACAAAAAATGTAAATTCATTTTTAACATAGCATAATGCAGTTCAATTATTGTAGCTAGAACTAGCAAGAGTATAGAGAAAAGAAACAGCAAACAATTTACAGTTTAAATGACACAATATCACAGAGACCTTTTAAAAGCACCATTCTCTCTGTGCCTGAATTGTTAGAATTTAATTAACCTCCTCCAGGAAATTTTTAGAAGCGCAAGAAATGCTAGTTTTTACTTCATTTTTTAATATTATTTTTTCCTTCCTGCCAGTAACCTCTTGAGTAAATATGTACCATCCACCTCATAGAAAGCCAAAAAAGACCTCAGGTATAAATTTTAAGTATGGTGGCACCAAGCCTGTAAGCTGGAATTCCAACCTCATATGTTAGGTAGGATAATGACCTCTACCTACCTCCAATTCCAGGGGAGCTCGCAGGTGGCGTAGCCTCTTCAGGAAAGAACGGAGAACCGGACGCAGTGAGACCTGAGAACTGAGCCCTGAAGGACCACGGAGGAAGGACAGCCGAGGGGGCCACGGCCGGAGGGTGGGCTGCCTGCGCCACCTCTTCTGTCCCCCAGCAAGTCCCTCTTCGAAGCATCCTTACTCTTCGTGGCTGCCTCTGTCTTCTCTCGCCGTCTGTTGCTGAGAGAGCACCTGGGAACCTCCATGGTGGCCACAAGAAGAACGCTGAGCACCCTTCAGCAGGTAGGGGCCTCATCCTGCGCCCCCTGGGCTGTTGGAGGTGGGAGGTGGAGTGGGGCCGGGGTTCCCGGTAGGCTCCGCTCTCGCCCCTCAAGCCCCACAATCCCCCGGGGTGGCGCGAAGACCTCGTCTCAGAGCCGTGGAAGCTGTGGGAGGAGAGCATGGGAGGACGCGACCACAGGCCCACCAGAAAACTGCCCAGGCCTGGGGAAGGTTCCTCACGGCCTGCCTATCCTCGGAATGTACGTTCTGCCCAGCATTCCCGTAGCCAGCGCCTTTTCTATGTCAAGCTTTGTGAGAGTAGGGTGCTGAGACCTCCCCGACGGTGCAGTGACTGACTAACCCTGTTAAGGCCTCCATGTACCCTGAGATGCTGACGGGCAGGGCGGACAGCTAGCTGCTTGTCTTGCAGCCGCTAAAGACAGGCCTGGTGAGCTCCTTTGCTGATTTAAGCTGCCGTCTACCACCTGGAGTGGACCCCCTCTTTTTTGGGCCTTTCTCTGCCCTGGAGGTCGGGTTGTGAACCCACAGAATCCCCTAATCTGGTGTCTCTGTTTCCAACTGTTAATTTTCTCAGTGTTTTCAACTGTTAATTTTTTTTTTTAACAGACAATAAGGAAAAAAATAGCATGTTGTCACTTCAGAAGTGTGCAAAGTCACAATAAAATAGGGTTAGTAATACAATGTAAATATTAAATTTATGGGTCCCTAAGGCGGGGGTGGGGAAAGCGTACCTGGTGAGGAAGGATGTAGACACATGAATCTAGTTCACTCCCTGGTTCTGCCACTAACAAGGCCCATTACTCTGCCTGAGCTATTTAAATTCATTGGCGAAAGTATTTAATGATAGTGTTTTAAAAGCATAATGTTAGTTAATATGTGCAACTTAAATCAGTGCCTGCAACAAATAAATGCTATATATTGCAGCTCTAATTAGTTTGTTTTCCAAATACTTTATAAAGTAAGATGAAAATAAGCTTTATTCTCTTTAAAAAGAGAAAAAAAAATCATGACCAAGGCCTGAAATCAGGGTTCTTTTATCTGTTTGTGCTTTTCTGTGACCTTGATAAAGGCATAAATTCGCTAAGGCCTATTTTGCCTCTATTTGAAAAGTATAATTTCAGAGGAACCCTAAGATGATGATATCTAATAATCATATGTTTTAAATGAAAGAATTAGAATGTTATTGAATTTCACTTCTAGTATCAATTTGCTAATTTTTACAAGCAAACAGTGTTTAAAATGTATAAAATGAATGTTTAGTTATCCTGTGAGGATACTTTCACACACTCAATTTTCAGTTTCTTTTCTACTTAAATCTTAATATAAACATTAGGGGATAAATATAATTCTCATTATTTTATAAAGTTCAGGAAATAGTCCAACAGTGATAATCAGTAAATTGATTATATTGATTGTAACAAAAAGTGATAGTGAACTGCAGCAAAATCATAATCAAATATAGGCATGAGTGCATGCTAAGACACTTCAGTCATGTTGGACTCTTTGCGACCCTATGGACTGTAGCCCCACCAGGCTCCTCTGTCCATGGGAATTCTATAGGGAAGAATACTAGAGTGGGTTGCCATGACCTCCTCCAGGGAATCTTCCCAACCCAGGAATTGAATTCCTGTCCCTTATGTCTCCTGCATTGGCAGGCAGATTCTTTACCTCTAGCATCACTTGGGAATGGGAAGCCCCAAATATAAGCATACTTTGCATCATTGTGTTTCACTTTATTCACAAAATGTGTTTATTACAAATGAAGGTTTGTGGTAACCTTGTGTAAAGCAAGTCTATCAGCCCCATTTTTTTTCAACAGCATTATTTTTTAGTTAAGGTATGTACATTTTTTTTAGACATATGCTATTGTACACTTGTTAAACTTTTTCAATGTAAACAACTTTATATACCCTGGGAAACAGCCAAACAAAAGTTATGTGACTCGCTTCATTGTGATGGTCTAAAACCAAACCTGAGGTATGCCTGTAATTAAAACCTGCCCGTAGAAAAAATTGAAATATTTATAGATTACCCTAGTAGGAGTGATATAAGCTGTTATTGGTAAGGCTGCTACAGTTAATTTTTTGGCAGTAGTTATCCTTTTAATGGGCTTCCCACATGACTCAGTGGTAAAGAATCCACCTACTAATGCAGGAGAGTCGGATTAAATCTCTGGGTCAGGAAGATTCCCTGGAGTAGGAAATGGCAACCTACTCCAGTATTCTTGCCTGGAAAATTTCATGGACAGAGGAGCCTGGCAAACTGAAGTCCATGGGGTCACAACTATTCTGACGTGACTGAACAGCTGAGCACCATCTTCTATAATAGTGCCATAACACTGAGTTAGTGAGTACTGAATCAGTTCTCCTACAGGAAAAACAGGGCTAGGTTCTTGTGAGCCTCTAGTCACCATATTTTATCAACTGATCAATAGATAATCTCATTTTATGTATGTTTCTCTTTTCAAACACTTTATTTAACACATATATTTATTCATTAACATTGAATTAACCTCCAACAGCTCTGTAACTCATGCCTGAACAAAACTTATCTTAGACACCTATCTTCCCTGTAAGACACATCATAGCCTTGGGAACACTAGACAGGACTTCAGCACTATGCTTCGGGGGCATTTTAAACAGTGAAATCATATTTAAAAAGCACAGGAATGTAAAAATATGGTATTAAATCTAGCACAGAAGGGACACTTGTGTACAGCATGAGAACTGAAACAAGAAGCAGAGCACCACCTTGTTTCGCCTCAGTTGGGAACAAGTGATTCAAAGTTTTCAATACTGAGCATATCTGTGAATAACTGTGAAAGTGCAGTAAAAACTGATGTTCCAGATATTAAGACATTTTAACAAGTGAGAAGATTTGTAAATATGGAATCTGCTAGTGAAAATGTTGAACTATATTTTATGCCATGTTTCAGATTGTTATTTCAAAGATGCTGTTTTACCCTTTTGCACACAAAAACATAAAGCTAAGGCATAAACATAATAAATATATAAGTATAACTATAATACATATTATGATTTTGAGCCATTTCTGCCCAGGTCTTCAGATTTGTCATTTTGCCATTTTACTAAGGTTAGCATTGACTCTCATCCATGAATTTGTTTTGGTTCACCCCTCTGAATTTTGGGATCTCAAACTGTTCTATAGAATTATCCACCTGAGCATTGACCACAATTTAGCTGAATCTTCCCCACAGCTTCTTTATAGCTGTTCTAGTCAGTATACAAATGTGGGGGATATATGGGATGTTATGTAAGCATTCTTGCCATAGATCCCCCCAGTCACTTACACATTATATTATTTCCTGCATAACACATTTGGCCTTTCAGCTTCACCATTATGAATCTGGAAAATAAACCAATTAGGTAGAGCACTCTGTTCATTCTCTGCCCATTTCTCTGACCTTGACTATTCTTGTGTATTGTTACCCAAGAGAAATAAATACACAAACAGCCTGTATACACATTGAGAATTTTCATGAGACATTTTAATTATTAAATTTTTGTTACCTTGATTGATAAAGCCAAGTGATATAAAGACTCTAGTCATTAATATCTTTGAAGTGATATCATAAACTTTATGGTTAGCTTTGCCCTAGAAAAAAAGAAAATAAAAAATACCTAAGGCTTTACATTGAAAAGACCTGAAAATAATCACCAAGTCTATAAAAATAATATTCTTAGTGCAAAGATTATGATTTCAAAATGACATTATAAGAAGAGATTTGATTACCTCAAGTTACTGAGAAGATTGTACTGTGTTAAACTAGAGAATCTGTATCCATTTATGTTTTATATTTAGGCCTACAATCCTACTGAAATTGATTTTTTGTGTGCAGTGTCAGGGAAGGGTAATGGCATATTATGTTCTCATGTCAATGTTTAATTGGCCATGCACAATTTAATGAAAACACCAGCAATCAAAAGATATGGTCAGCAAGCCTAATCTGTTTTTGTATAACCTATGAGCTAAGAAAAGTTTTGTATTTTTCAAAAGTTGTAGAAAGTTTAAAAAAAGCAAAAAGATAATATTTTGCAACATGAAAATTGTATGACTAAATTTATTTATTCATTAATACAGTTTTATTGCCATATATACCTAAGCCCTTTTGTGGACATCTTATCTTTTGATATTTTCAGACTGAATTGAATCACTGTAATAGAGACTGTGTGGTCTGCAGAACCTAAAATGTTTATTATTTGGCACCTCATAGAAAAAGTTGGCTGATTCCTTGGAAATATTCACTTTCTTATTGTACTGCAGTCACTTCTGACAAAAATCAAGTGACCAATATATGGTCAGATATATGATTCAGCTGTCTGAGTGACTCATTTTTCTGTGGTGCTTGTCTTTGCACCAGAAATGCACTTGGCAAATTACTGTAACTTAATAATGTATCTTCATATATCAAAGTATAATTTCTCCAGTTGTGTTTATATAGCTGTTTTTGGTTATTTCCTTTTTATAGTTTTTATCAATTTTTGTACCAATATGTTGATTTTTTCACAATATAGCTCCTTACTAGAATTGTATTAAAATATGTATCAATCTGTGGAAAATGTATATATATATATATATATATATACACACACACACACACACACACATATATATATATGATAATAAGACTTCTAACACATGGCCATTAAATATTCTTTTATTAAATTAGCTTTCAATTTCTCTCAATATTTAAGAAAATTTAGTGTAGATATCTTACATATCTTTTATTATATCAGTCTATCTATTTGATTTTATCCTACTGTGAGAATATGTTAATGTTTTTTTCCTGCTGTTGGAGTAATTTGGAAATATATTTTGAATTCCCTATATACAATATTATTGCCTACAAATATTGACTTTTTATTACCTGATACCAACACTTATAATTTTAATTTTATTTACTTGGCCTTTGTTGAAATAACTTTCTAGGCCCAAGATTGAGTTACTCCTACCTCTAATAACACATCAGCAAAACAAAACATTTATGTTCCTATAAATGCTTGCCTTGGCCAGAAACGCAATACACCCAGTCAGCCCGTCATCAAACACCAAGCCAATTCTCAGCCTTCTCACCTGAACAAGGCTGACTATGTGGTCCCAGCCAATCAGATATTTTCTGTTTCATTTTTTGTTAACATTTATCCTATAATAACTTCCTGTCTTCCATCTCATTTTGCAGTTACTCAAAAGGAGACTGTCCACTTCATGATGTGTTAAATAAAATTTGTTTGCATTACCTAAACAGTTTATTCTTATCATTTTTAACAGTTTTTGGAGATAAGAAATGGGATCTAAGTGCTAATGCCTTGCAAAATAAGACACACAGGTCAGCTGCCACAGAATCCTTTGAGTTCACTGATCCTCTAGACCTTACCAAGGGCCTTGGGTAAGTCACTGTTGGATTTGAGTTCTACTTGTTGCATGTGACTCTGCTATTCAAAAAAACTTTATTTAAAAAACATATATATATAGGTAGTGAGAGAGAGAGAGAATGTATGTGAGAGAGGGAGAGAGAGATACTGTTTTCAGAAAGAATATGGGGTAGTAGTTATATTGGAGTCCACTGGGTGGCAGCCATTAGGGGCCTCATAAAGCCTCTAGGTTAAGTACACAGCAAAAACAGTAAACAGATGGGGAACTTGGGAAAATAAGATGAGATCCGGACTATTTTGACCATCAAAATTAAAACCTAAATAGGCACAGGCCAGACAATTAAAATACATTAGGGCTTCTGTCACTATAAAGAAGCCTTCAAGTGAAAGGAGTAATAGATTTATTCTAATAGGACTCTCGGAAGCCAAAGTCACAAAATTGGTGGGCATGGTTGGAGTACTTAAAAGCTGTTAATGTGTTCTCCATGTAACTGTAAGACTCTTATGCTGAAATAGATTGGTCATGGAATGGATTAGATTGACACTTGGTCACTAGCGAATCTTAAGAAGATCTCTGTGTAATGAAGTAGTGTAAAACACCATGAAATCCTCAACTCAGTGGCACATCCTTAGTTTGGTTCTGAGGATTTGAAGGTTTAGTTAAAGAAATGAGATCCTTAAGTTTCAAAAAACTGAGTGTGCACTTGCTTATTTTATGTCTAAGAACTGTAGTCCTGGAAGCTGTAGATATCTACAAATATGGTAAAATCTTACTAAGACAATCTAGAATTACAGTGGCCATTATGGGAATAGTCTAAGTAGATGAAATAATTCATTTGAAAAGTTTACTTAAAAGCAGGAGCTCAAAAATAAAACATATGGGATAACTGTTTTATTTGGTATGCAGAAGTCTTCAAATGGCCTCAAGATTCCAAATAGCTTCTTTGAAAGATTCCCTACAAAAAGCTAATGAAAAATTAAAGATATAAAAGGTACCTAAAGCCAGTGATTATAAGACTCACCCATTCTTTATCTGAATTGCCTTTCCACTTTGAAGGGACCATCAGAATGTAAACAAAAGCTCACCATATTAGTGATCTGACAACGGCAGTAGCTCCACTGCCAGAAACCCAAAGCAATGACTGGGCCTCCCTCATGACACTTTCATAAGAGCCCATCATCAAAATACTGGTCCAGAAAATGGTGTCTCATTTGCAATCAACTGGTATACTAGAAAAAATTGTCCTTGAAGATTTTATGCAAATCCTTTCACACCAATTTTTATACCCCTATATCTACCCTTGCAGGAAACCCCCCACTTGGACCCGTCCTAGGGTAGATGAGATCCCAGGGAATTCTTCAGTAACTGCTACCAGTTACTACCTTAAACAACCTAGGGGAAACTAAAACTAAAATTAATGGAAAACCTTGCCAAATTCTGGTAGACACTGGAGCTACACTCTTTTCTTTAAAGCTACTTGCTCTAGAGCCTGCAGATGGGATCCTGGGAGAACTGGCAAAAGCCAGTAAACAATGAGAATTCTTAATACAATCAGTTCTTCCTCATCTCTGCAGTGCCTGGTTGAGAAAGGAAGGTAAACTTTTCATGTGCATATTCCATCCCAGATCCAGACTCCTGTGAATCTGGCTTTTAACTGCCTATTGGTTGAGCATCCTTACTCTCCAGGGACAGCTATTGCCTTCTTGTTTGCCTCCTTTTATGTTCTGAGAACTTGCCTTGGCTCTCTGCCTGCATGGGGCACTCAGGTTGTTTGTTCTTGTGTACACAAGCAGTTCAACCCTCAGATTGGGGGCCCAAAAATATGGTCAGACAGACATGTGGATTGTTTTCTGTTTGCGGCTAGGGTCTTGCTCTCTGTTGCCAGCTCTCAGTGGAATTGTCTTTCTGTTGGGTATCTTTTTTGAGTGTTTCTGGATCTTGGAAGGATGGCATCTTTTTCACCCTCTTAGGATAAACCCTTTCTACCCATGGAGTCACTCAGTACTGCAAAAAATATTTGCTACTTGTACTGACTGAAGCCTGACAAGTTATGAGAGGATTTTAAAAAAATTTATTGGCATATATTCGATTTGTAATGTTATGTTAGTTTCAAGTATGCAGCAAAGTGACTCAGTTATGCATGTACATATATCCACTCTTTTAAGATTATTTTCCCATATAGGCTGTTACAGAGTATTGAGTTGAGTTCCCTGTGCTGTACAGTAGGTTTTTATTTGTTATCTGTTTTATATATAGAAGTTTGTATGTGTCAATCCCACTCTCCCAATTTATTCCTACCCGCTTTTAGTTTTATGTAGCTCTGTAGTAGAAAATTGGCTAGCTTGGAAGCTGATATTCAGAGCCTTATAGAAACCTTGTTTTTAGGTTTTCTCTGCTAACCTCAGTGAAACTATATGCCCAGAGGGAGAGTGAAACATTTGAAAGACACATAGCTCTAAATGTAGAATATAGGAATCATGTCATTTCTATCAGTTAGCAAACTGAAATTTAAATGACTTTTGTATTCCTGTAAATGCTTCCCTTCACCAGAAATGTAGTATATCCAAATCAATTCATCCCCAAACACTAAGCCAACTGTGATCATTCTCACCCAAACCAGATTGACTGTGTGGCCTCAGAAAATCAGATATTTCCTTTTTGTCTCTTCCTTGTTCTTCAACCTTGTCTTATGAAAGCTTCCTGCCTTCTACCCATGCAGTTCTCCAAAAGAACACTGTTCATGTCAAGAAGTATTTGTTACAGTTTGTTTTCATCACCTAAATAATTTCCTTTAGTCATTTTTAACACCTGATTAATCTGACTAATTCTCTAGGACATCTTGGATATGGCGAGTATCATTTTCTCATTCTTAATGTCAGGGCAAAAGTTTTCAATATTTTTATATTTGTTTTGTTGTAGGGATCATTTATGAAATTGGAACTATCTTTTCTATTCTTGTCCTTCTAGATTTAATCGTAAATTGATGTTTATTTTAATATTATATTTCATATATTGCTATGCTCATATGGTTTTTCTCCTTTTTTAATTAATGTTTTGAACTATTTTTTTAAATATCACATACATATCATGCAAACTAACTTAATTAAACAAACAAAAAACTTATAAGATAGTCAAGTAAATAAGTGGAAGGAAATCTCTTATACTTCTAACTAATGCTACCTCATTGTGTTACACCTTAGGAACAGTTTCCTGAAGAGATGGGAAGCTATCTAAGGTTTTGATATATAGTGATTTTAGATCTTCTAAAAGTATATCCAGCCTGTGTGCCTGGATCTATCTTTCTCTTGTGTACAAAAAATCACATTTTCCATATTATCTGACCAGTTCTTCAAATTTCTCTGTGACAAGACTGAAATTAGTTAATTAAAATAAGAAGAACTGGGAGGGTTTCTACTAGTCCCTTAAAATGGAAAAAATATCAATTTACCTACCTAAGTAGGTGTTACCTAATTATACAAGATTGGAATAATACAGGGTTATAAAAATGATTCATAGTATTGTGTGTCCAAATTACTTAGAATTAGTATTGAGTTGTCATTTTTTTGTAGATCCTTAAAAAGATTTTATTTACAGATTATTTGTGCATTTGAAAGATAATTTTGATACCTATTATGTGTCTGGGAAACTTTTAATCACTAGGGATACAAGACCCACGTCATAGACCTTAGAGTGTGGACATAGATATGATATCTTTATTTATCTTCTAAGCTAAACTTCAGACCTCAATTTTATACTTCTAAATTTCAACTCTTAAATATTACCAGTCTAAAGTTTTAAAAAAGAAGCATTTCATTAGTGGAAATGGATACTTTTTTCTATAGGTAAATTCATTTTGTTCTACGAAAGAAATCTCTTTCCTTATTTTCCTCAGACAAATTGACATTCTCCAAACTTTTACATCCCCTTTCTTCTCAATTTGTTAGATTCAGAGGACTTAAGTGAAAAAAGGCTTTATCAAATAAAACTCATAGGTAGTAATATATGTGAGAAAGCTCATAAATCTCTCTCAGATCTCAGCACCATAGTATGATGGATAGAAAACCATGCACAGATCCAGGGGTGTCAGAGGTCAAGCAGTAGACCAACAGGCAGCCCTTCCTATGTGTAGTTCCAATATATACAAATTGAGATTACCATGGTTTAGTTATGCAATACCAGTTCCCCAGCAACACTGTTCAAATTTCCATTACCACAGAATATTAATTGAATGTTCTTCATGAAATACAGACATTTGTGGTAACTCTTCAGTTCACAAATCACTGTATAAGTGATGTATGTGCTTTCAAATCTATGATCAGTCTTTCCACTTTCTGCAGTCTGTTAGTGATTGTTCATTATGCACCTGTTATTCAGCTTATATAGAGAAACAAGGTATGCAGTGTTATTTCCTCCCTGCCTTCTAATGATAAAGTCATTTGCTGTTTTATGAAAATATATAAATGAAAAATGAAGTTGGTCAATAAAGCTAAAAATGTGGCAATGTAACAAAATGTGAAAATGCTGGAATTGAAATTATAGTGGATTGGAGATACTGAAGAAAGATCTGGCCATGAAAATAGGGCAGTCCATCCTCTGAAGAGTTATATAGCCAGAGAAACCAATTAAGTTGAATTTATGAACATAAATGAGGAAAGTGATTGTGACAAAATGGATGATGGTGTCTCAGAAGTGATACCAGCAAAACCTTAATATTAAGAGAATTCCATAGATATTTTACAGTATTGAAAGTACAAAGCAGAAAGTCTTGATCCATTGATCTCCAGGAGAGGAATAGGGAGGTAGGTTGACATGTATGAACACTCTGGACTGACTGAGATTCAGAGAGTTTCTGGATAGGCGGACATACCAAACTACTGCCCCTGTGCCTTGCCCTACGCACTCTTCAGTTTGTTGCTGAGTTGAGTCCGTCATAATAAAATGGCAAACATAAGTGCTCCTGAGTGCTGTGAGTCATTCTAGCAAATTATTAAACCTGAAGAGGGCTTTGTGGGAGCCGCTGAGTTTATAGATGGTCAGGTCAAAAAATGGCTGGCCCCTTGGACTTACAGTTGGTGTCTGAAGTGTGGCAGTTTTTTGGAACTGAATTCTTACACTGTGGAGACTGTGCAAACTCCACATATTGTCAGAATTGAATGTAATTCTTGGCTATCCCATTGTCACAGAGTTAGTATGAAAAACCCACATGATTTGGTATCAGAAGTAATGTCAAGAAAAAAGACACCTCAGTATTAAATAATTATTAGCTTTATATTTTTTCATTTCACTGTAAATGCATAAATAACAAAATAATTTTTAATGTTTTGAGAACTCTTTTAAAGATTGTTGAATAATCATATTTTTTCTTCAGTGATTATTAATCTAGCTTGGTATGGTTTCAGTATTCATAATCATGTTTATATTCTGGCACTATCATGCAAAATGAGGGCAACCTACAGAAAATTTTCTTAAGTTTATTTATCTGTTTGTTTTTTCCCTTTTATAGTAAGAAATAAACCTTTAGCCAAAGTATGATTCAGATGAAAAGAGAATATCCAAAGAAGCAAAAGTAAAATCTGAAGCTTCGTAGACATTCCTCAATATTTTATTATTCCAGCTATGATGGAGAAAGAGGAAGGAAAATGTCATTCCGATCTTGTGCTAAAAATTTAAGCCCTGGAACCCTGGCCTCTGGTTTTAAGTTTCCTTTTTAGTCTTGAAGACCCTACCATTTAACTGGTATTTCAGTTTATAAGTGAGTAGCTGAACAATACAAATGTTCCTTCTATAACTGTTAATTGCCAAATAAAGAACTAATTGCATGTAATCAGTGGAACAAATCCAATGTGTCCTATTAGATAATTGTATTGCTAGGCTTAGTTACCACATTTTGCTAAAACAGTGTGAGATGTAGTAAAAATATTTCTAAATTTTAGCCAAATCTATTATTAGCAGTAGACAACTTGAGATATATTCATGGGAGCTATGTCCTCCAGAAATTTCATAAAAAATGCTATCCTATTAATTACTGAAGAGCTACAGTAGTCTGGAAAATAATTATGTACATGTTTAAATTAATAAAAATTCACATATAGAAAATAGATATATTTTTGGTCTTTATACAACAAATTAGCATTTCATGTCATGTATGATTCCAGGGCACAGTCAAATAGTCATCTCTCTTCAGAAGATAATAATAGAATCAGCATCTTTTTGACATATCATATTCAGTGTCTAGTATAAAATAATAAAATAGATAATAGATTTCAAAAGGAATGTGATATATGGCCCAGTCAATGGAAAAACATGGCAAAAGAGACAACCTGAAATGACTCAGATAATGAAATTAGCATAAAATGCATTAACCCAGTTATAATATATTTTAATGTAGAGGATAATAGGGTAATAAGGAAAGAATATATCAGGAATCCTAGTAGACAAACACTTAGAAAATTAACATTTTTATAAACGAAACTTATATGAAATGAAAAATTCACTGAGTAGAATTGCATTGTATGGGAAAAAGATAAGGCCAATTGCCTTAGAGATAGGTAAAATTAAATTATTGAGCTAAAGACCAAAAAGAAAAATTTTGGCAAAAAGTGAAAAAAGCCTCATTGATAAGTGGGCAGTATCAACCTACATATACGTAATTTAAATTCTACAAGAAAATGAGAGAAAATGCAGAAGTGAAAAAGTATTTGAAGTAATAATGATGCACAGTTTTCCAAATTGTTTAATATAAGCCTACTGATTCCAGAAGCTCAGGAAAACTCAAGCAAAACCACACCTATGCAAAACAGTCAAAGTGCTCAAAAATAAAAGCAGAGTAAACCTTAAAATGCTCAGATGAATAAAACAAACTACACACTAAAAACCCAGAGATTTATGAGTGATGCTTAGCCTTTTGTCAAAAGCAATGGAGACAGGAAATCAGTTGAAAAACAGCTTTAAAGTACTAAAATAAAAATAAATATCAAACAGAATTCTATATGCCTGAAATTACACCTTGAAAAAGGAAGGAACATAAAAATATGTCTTAGTAACTGAGTAACAACTGAGAGAATTTGTTTCCAGCTACTTAAACACTGGTCTGACTGTTAGCTATCCTCACACATCTAACACTTTACCTTAGACCTACCCATCATAACAATTAGTATAAAAACTTACTCTTCTTAGAGGAAAATTCCATTCCCTTCCAGATGGTAGTTACTGAGACTACAAACACAGAGTATGAAAGGAAGAAATGTGTGAGCATAGCAGAAACTAGGCCAAGTGTTAGATCTTTGACTGATTTACTTGAGATAAGAGTGTTAAAATATGTAATGCTTACTAGTAATGAATAGCAGTAACAGGGCTATCTTAAGGCTTAACCTGTCCTTCAGTCTTTGATGCCAGCTTTGTTCCATTTGGAGATGATAGTAGTTCTATAAATTGTTTGGAATGGGCTCTGCTTGCTACAGTGGAGCTTTAGTCCTCTTGAAGTGATTTCCTTTATGTTAAGTTCACAGTAGATAACTTAGAAGAGGCATTGATTGGTTTGAGGACTCTTACTGCTCTGAAAGAAATTATATTAATGAAGGTCAACCATCAGAGACTGAGAAAATAACCTAAAGAAAGCTAGCTAAGTTTTTGTAGTCAGTCCACCTCTTAAAATCAATCTGATCTCTTGTTTTTTAAATATGGTGTAACATTTTTAGGAAATGTAATCTTGATAATGGAATATTGGATAACCCATATTAAAGGGTGTGCATGTGCATGCTAAGTCACCTCAATCGTGTCCGACTCTTTGTGTCCCTGTGGACTGTAGTCTGCCAGACTCCTCTATCCATGGGATTCTCCAGGCAAGAATACTTGGCTGCCTTGCTGTGCCCTCCTCAAGGGGAACTTCCCGACTCAGGCATTGAACCTGCATCTCTTTATTCTGACCTTCATTGGCATGTGGATTCTTTAGCACTAGTGCCACCTGGGAAGCCACTTAAAGTGCAGTTCTCAACAAAGATTGAGCCAGTCCCACATCAGTCAGAGAGCTCAGATCTCGTCTCAGCTAGAAAGTAACGTGGCTAAGAACCTACTGAGTTAAACAGTCCCCAAGCCTTGACTAGACTGACCTCAATTCATGATACAGAACATTAAAATCTTAGAAGACAGTCTGGTTTATCTGTAAGCTTCTGCTACACAACAAAAATTGAATGTATAACCAAATCCTTTAATGGCATGGAGAAATTGTCTTCCTTCATGCCTCCTGACTCCTTCCTCCCTTTCTACCTATATAACCTCTAATCATTTTTGTCTTCATTTTCTGCTTCTTGAGTATTCCATTGGAGAATTAGCTCTTCTTCAATTGAAGCTAAATGCAGTAAATTCAGTTTCCCTGAATTTGCTTCATGAACATGGGATTCAAAATTAATCCCTCAGCCTCTGCATTTTGGTGTTTGCCTCATGAGAAATAATGTAAGAATAAGTTGTTACACTACTTATCCTGAAAGTTGTCCAAGGACATTACCTTTAATTCTTGCTAATTAGACCTCATTGTAGATTTCATGGCCTTGTTCCCATTCTGGGATTTGAATATTCAGCTTTACTTTGAAATTTCTAGTTTTCTCTTGGTCTTTTCTGTGCTTCTGAAATTACCCAGAGCTAGCGTCTTTGTTTGTAATCAGAGCTAGCTGAAAAAACATCATTTTTTTTTCACTTGTTTAGTAACATAACCTAAAGTACAATGGTATGCTAATATCAAATTATCTAATTATTCATAATTACTCATTCTATATGTCATATTGTTTCATGAAAATATCAATTTGCCAAATTATAGTCTGAATAAAATTCTGTTCATTATACTCATTTTGGTCCTTTTCTACATTAATATATCATCATGAAACTTAAATTCTTTTTAAAGATAATTCATTCAATATTTACCCTTTGAGGAAAGCATTAAAATTAACTTTGAAATAGCAGTGTGTTACAATTATGTCATATCACAGTGGTACAAAGGAGATACACAATGTAGTTTCTGAATTAGAAAGCCGTGAGTTTGACTAATAACTCACCCATTTGCTTACTATGTAACATTAGTCATTGAAATTAAGGTCTCAAATTCCTCAGCTACTAAAAAAGGGTGATTATAAGGCTTACCCTGTAGAATTCTCATGAATTTTGTGAAAATTAAGCAAAATTATGTATTTAAAGAGTACTTGCCTTGATGCCTAGGCAATCACGAATAGACTCTATGTGTTGACTACTTTTATTAAGTAGATAGGGTATTCCCCTTTACAGCTCCATGTCATGTGGACAGTGTAATTGGTATCAACTTTATTATAATAAAATATATACATGGAAAATGCAAACACCATGAGGTTGAGGCTACAAAATGAAACAACAGAAAATTGCTGACCAATTATCTTTGCCTCATGGTCTACTTAATTTATACCGCTCTTAATATTGAAATTAATTATAGATCGTCTTAATGTTTCTCACCTTTTATTAACCCTGGGAATATGTGATATGATTAAATTCCATCCCTCACAAATGTTTCCTCTTGTTCCAAAGACAGTATGATCACTAAAAGCAATCATTAGTTACTTTGGATATATATATGATGAAATATTGATTATGAAAACCATATGACCCCTCGTATGTCACTTGGTTTCTATATTCATATGTGGAAACACTTCTGAAAGAACAAATATTTAGGCTCTATTTAAAGCAGAAAAATTGTTTTTGTTCTTATTTTGATTTACTTTTGTTATTGTTTAAAATATTTATAACCATAAAAGAAAGTAAAATTTTTCATTAATACAATATCATACATTAATTCAGTTGATTCAGAGACTGATTGCATTACTTGTATTATAAGATAGTCATATCAAAAGTGCTAAAATTTTAAGGAATATAGTTTTTATTGTGAAAAAAGTTGTTTTAGTATGAACATTTAAATTTGTTTGCAATTAATGACTCATAATTGAACATGTATTTTATGAAACCTAGTTTATTTTGTTTACTTCTTAGAAATACTTTTAAACATATTACAAAATATTTCATGATAAATTCCATATGTTTGATATGCCAGTTTATTCTGTTTTATTTGAGGCATTTATATTTAATAATACCTTATTATCTTCATTCTACAAACAACAAATACTAACAGAACATTTACTTCCACCCTGTATTCCTGCTTTACTTGTCTTGATGTTTATCACTATGTGAAATAACTGGTGTGTTTATTTCCATGTTGGTCCCTGTGCCCTTCATTCACACAGCAGGGCCAGAAATCAGAAATCACATCTGTAGTCTCTACCTCCACATGTCTCTAATATGTAGTTGAGTGTGTGAGAAACAGAACCATCCAAAAAACATTTTGATGAAAGTATAGACATAATCTGAGAAATACTTAGAAAATGTATACTTTATCTATGGAAAAGTGTTTTGTATTATGAGTACTAATCTTACATTTATGTCTTTTATACCATCCTTGATGATCTACCTTTTTAAAAAATATAATGTTTTACTAGAGAAACTAAGGAGACAAAAAATAAATTGATGTCACAAGGAAAAATACATTGGCATATACATTTACTCTTATTTTTCAAGTTAAATATCAAATCTGATAATCAAGCATATTTAAATACTGAAAAAGATAATTTGTCTTCTACAACTCTGGCAAACACATTGATATTCTTAATCCTACTTTTAAACTGATCTCATAGAAATAGTTTCATAAATAAAGTATGAAGAAAGCTAGATGTCATATAAATTGGGGAAAGACTAATACAACACCAGGTCAGTCAGTCAAGTCAGTTCAGTCACTCAGTTGTGTCTGACTCTTTGCGACCCCATGAATTGGAGCACGCCAGGCCTCCCTGTCCATCACCAACTCCCGGAGTTTACTCAAACTCATGCCCATCGAGTCAGTGATGCCATCCAGCCATCTCATCCTCTGTTGTCCCCTTCTCCTCCCCCCACCCCAATCCCTCCCAGCATCAGGGTCTTTTCCAATGAGTCAACTCTTCACTTGAGGTGGCCAAAGTATTGGAGTTTCAGCTTCAGCACCAGGGTATGGTCACAAAAAATGGTGGCTATAAGCTTCTTTAGAACTAAGTTCTTACACAAGGCTATGTGTTGTGTAAAGTCTGATTCATGTCAATGTATGGCAAAAAACACCACAATATTTTAATTATCCTCCAATTAAAACATAAATAAATTAATTTTAAAAAAGGGAAATACGTATTTGTAGAGCAAAATGCTTTATAATTCCCCCCAAATCTTGTGCTTTCTTTAGAAGGAAACTGATGTACTGAAAACATTGACGATATAAGTTGACATTTGGTTATTATGTGTATTTAATCAAATATTTGTTATTCTGAGACATCTAGCTAAGATTTTTATTAAGTAAAAGTAGTATACTATGATGTAATATGGGAAATATATAATGTTTTCTACCCCAAAATTCAATACCAAAATAATCACACTATTCAGCTATATAACAGCATATTAGTAATAAATTGTTTAGAACAAAGAAAATTTTCCTAGACTATAAAATCATGTTTCCATAAGGAAAAAGAAAAAAAGACTGTCAACATTCTTCTTTCATTTCCACCTATATAACTGAGATATTAGTTTGTTTCTTATTCTTATTTTAGAAGAGGTTTATTTAAATTTCAAGAATAAACATTTTAGAGAGTAATTTTGAAATATCACAACACAGAGAGTCTGAAATTTATTTTTGCCTCAGAAAATATAAATGTAGTATAAAGTTTCTACATAGGTCACCTCAAAATTGTGTTGATTCATCATTACCAAAGGAATATTTAAAATCCACTGGGGATTTTAAAATAAAACATAATTTTAGCAAAATTACAATTCCTTCTAAATGTTTTCTTTCACTTTGCTCATTTCTTTCAAAAATATTTTTAAGTTAAGTCATCTTTCTGGACATTTAAATATCTGCTTACATTTCCAATTACACATCAAGTAGATTCAGCATAGAAACTGTTATTAACTTGAGAAATTAAATTTCTGCAAAGTTGATATTATTTGTCTTTTCAGTAACAAAAATAACTGATTCTTTGGGGGAAAACAAGTAACAGGAAGCCTTTATTGTACACTATGTCTTCAAGGTATTATTCTAATCCCTGTGAACTTGAAATTGTATTACACATTACAGATGATAAAATTATGTTTTAGAGGTCAGTGATTTGTCCCAGGCTGAAATTTAAACTCATGTTATTCTAACTTCACAGCCTCTGTTTTCACTCAGAGAGCTACTGGCTTTTCCTCATTAACAGACCAAAAAGAAGACATTTATGAAATTCCCAGTAAGAAAATTGCAGGGTAATACAGTGGGCTTTTAGTAACTAGTTAAAAGAGATTACTTCCTCATTTCCAGAAAATGGATAGCAAAGTCTCTCCCATGTCCAAAAATGAGTACGGTCTAGATCACTGCCAATTCTGGAAAGTGTGAGATCCTATAAAAAGATTGTCAAGATAAATGTTAGAAGTGCATTGACTGGGTAAATAAATTTTTAAATAAATGATAAACTGATATTCAGACTTTTTATCCTTTGCTTCTTGTTTAACTGTAAACTTTTTCTTTTTTCCCATTTCTTCTCTAGTTTCCATTTTCATGCAATTTTTAGAAGGAACTTGTCAGATTCTACCAGAAAACCTCCTAGCATATTTTTGCGTTTATTAACCTGTTGCATTTATTAACCAATTTGGGAAAGATTAAGGTCAAAATAATATTAAAACTTCCAGTTTCTGAATAAGGTGTATCTCTTCAATTATTTTAGGTCTTGTTGAATTTTTCTTATCTATTTCTATGCTTTCTAGTTTTTAATATGAAAGTCTTGGCACTTTGCACATACTCGTTTTCCTACATATATTTTTGGCTTTTGACACTGATATAAAATGAATTTTTGAGATTGTATTTCAATTTTTCTTTTTTATAAAAATAATTAATTTTAAAAATTATATTCTATACCCTGTTACTGCAGGTTTTAATTCTAGATTATTTTTTACAGATTCCTTAGGATTCCCCATGTAAGCAATCATATCATCTGAAAATAGAGACAGTTGTCCTACTTTCTGAGGTATAAGTGTGTTGCTTATATCCTTATTTAATATCTAGGAATACACTATAGTATTGAATAAAAAAATGACAATGCATGTCCTTGCCTTGTGCTAATATTAAGGGAAAAGTGGTCTACTTTTAACCACAAGATACACTGCTAAAGGAGACCACAGGCAAACATGGATTTTCCTTAGCAGAAAGCAAAAATAATTAGGTAAATAATAAAGATCTGTAGATATCAAAATAATTTATTTAAATGTAACACATAATCCTAATAGTGTAATATAAATATACACTAAGATACTTATTTCAAACATAACATGCACGTGCCTGCACACGCGCAAGTTACAGGAATATAAAAAAATATATAAAATTTTCAGCAAGTTATCTGTAAGTGATAATATCTATGTTAATTTTTGTTCACTTTTAATTGATAGTCTATATTCCTGTGTTTTACTCCAATAAGTAAGTAAAAATAGAAATGGTAAAGAGTCCACCTGCAATGCAGGAGACCTGTTTTTGCCTGGACCTCCCGCATTGGCAGGTGGATCATTCTTTGCTGTCTGAATCACCAGGGAAGCCCACTGTACTTACATGCACTTACTGAGTACTTGTTTATGAGTTTAAGACTCATCTGCCTATCACTATGTGAGTCTGAACTGTATCTCTTCAGAGAATTATTTAAAGAAAAGATCAAATAACACATTTTCTACAATGCAAAGCCTTCTTTGAGTTCCTGTGGTAGACCTGTCCTTTTCTGTATTGCTATTGAATGTTTTCGTTTATTCCTAGTTACCAGACTAAGAAAAATGCGCTTTTTCATCAAATAAATAAAAGTCTATGCTCTGAAAAGTAATAAAATTTGGTTTATTGACTCTTTAGAGCAAATTCAATGTCCTTTTTAGATCAGAGTAAATATTGTGTCAAACTTTACCCATATCACAAGATTGTGAAGCAAAGTCTATATAGAAATATATACCTTACTGATAATGTTTATCAAACTACTAATAAAAGTAAAAACTCATACTTTTTTTTTTAAAACCAGTATATTAAGGGAGTGAGACTATACCCTTCTCAAATAGTTAGACCCTGGAGTAAGGAATGAATAGTTGCAGAGTGATAGAAATGAGTTTTTAGCTACCACTTCTAGATAAACCTCTGAAAGATACTTGTAGTATTGTCTTTCTTTTAAAAATAGCTACATTATGATATTAGCTCATTTATGATAAAGAATAGCGTAATTTTATAAATTTTATCATAGATTTAACTATAAAATAAAAATATATTTACTAATTAGAAATATGGGTGACTCAGTGGTAAAGAATTTGCCGGCCAATTCAGGAGACACAGGTTTGATTCCAAGTTGGGAAGATCCCCTGAAGGAGGAAATGGCAACCCACTCTAGTTTCTTGCCTGAAATGCCATGGATGAGGAGCCTGGCAGGCTGTAGTCCACAAAGTCACAAAAGAGTTGGATATGACTTAGTGGCTGAGCATGCATGCGTGAGCTCAAAGGCTGAATATATTTCATTGACCTCTCCAACATTGTCTCTAAAATAGTATAGAACATCCAGGAAAATACCCTATAAGGTTAAAATGTACTACTTTAGAAATATTTGTGAATGACTTGGAAGTTCAAAAGCTTATATATATTTGTTAGAGAATCCAAAGATGTGGGTTATGATACAGAAGGGATAAAGAAGTTTTATCTGACTTTTTAATGTTCAATACATTATGCTCACTGGCAGGTACTTTGTTATACAGTAGAGTTTTTAAAAACTGTACCTATGTGCTATCAGTTCTCATTCATTATATTTGTATTTGTTGTACAAAAGCCAATAGGGATTTCAAATTATTTTTGTCTAAAAACATCTATGGTGTACCAGTTAGTTACATCCCAATTGTAGTGAAGGAGCTAAGAATTTTCGTATAAATAGACACAGCTGGAATGATGTATTCACAAGACATTAATACCTTATAATGTAAACTAATGATTCTTGTTCAGTGAGTATCTCTCATGAGTCTCTTATATTATTAATCCATGATGAGTTATGAAGTTGTAAATTCCTAAATTTTGACATAATTCAGAATCCTAAATCTGTGTCTAGGTTCAGGGACTGTGTGCCATGCTGGTATAAGAAGCTTATTTGCTGGGTGTGTCTTAAATTTTTATCATCCTTACATCTTTGATCTCCAGAGGTATTGGCCAAGTTTTATCTAAGATGATATCATAGTAAAGAATTGCCCACTGGTGAATCCTCTAGGGAAGAGATTAATAATTCCACAGCTCACATTGTACCTTTTATGTAGTTATGTTAATGTATGGATGTTGCTTGATTATTTTAATGTTTGTTTTGCCCCACTAAACTATCAGATTTTAAAGGCTTAACTTTATATCTAATCTTCTTTGTTGTACTGGCTTATAAAAATGGTTGGCAGATTATTCTTTTTCTGAATGAGGATATGTACTGAATACGTATTAATCGAATAATATAATCAGCTTGGAAGAAGCCCCTCTGTTGAAAATTAAATTCAAACTCTATTTACTCCTCATACTATCTAAACATATGCATTTACTGACAATTTCCATAAAGATAATATTATTTCATATGGTAATATATGTCTAAAGCAAGATAAGGTATAGTAAAAGTACTAAAGGTTGCCTTTCCTCTTCCTATTTGAGAAACTTAGTTCTTTAAATTTTTCAATCAGTCAGACAATATATCTCGTAAGATCCTCTCTCTATATATATTTTATTAGCCAAAAGCTCCAGTATGTGACTTTCAGCCTTTTCTTTTTGTTGTAAATTGTAAGCTGACCTGAAAAAATATTGCCCTGTCTTTAGGCTAAATCTCATTTGCCCTTTCACAGGAATTTAAGCTAGGAGTAATGACATTAATAAAACAATTTTAAAAGTGTAATTTTCAGTAGTGAATAAAGTCTACAACTACCCTAATAAGGTTTTAATTATATCAAATGGAAAAATTACAAAATTTTTGGTGTTGCAAAATTGTGAAATTTTGCAAATACACTATTCATAGAAATAAAATTTTCTATGAATAGGGTTGTCAGTGATTAGTATGTTAACGCATTGAAAATACATTTAAAATTCATGCTAAAATCTTATGAAAATTCAAGAAGTAAATTGTAACTTTTTTAATTTCAAATTTTATTATAAAACCATGCAGGATATCAGTTATATGTAATACATAGTATACATAAAATTGAGAATAAATAGATAATTTAATGATTAGAAAACAAATACACACTTATGAGAGTTCTAACCGAGTACATGCAAAGGTAGTATATTTGTATACAGCAGTAGTAAATTAACTAGAAATTATGACTATCAAGATATTTATGTAATAAAGATGAAAACACAGACTGTAATTCATCCTTTACCCCTCAGTAAAATATGGATTGTAGGTCTTCATAGAACCGTTCAACTTCAGCTTCTTCAGCATTACTGGTTGGGGCATAGGCTTGGATTACTGTGATACTGAATGGTTTGCCTTGGAAATGAACAGAGATCATTCTGTCATTTTTGAGATTGCATCCACATACTGCATTTTGGACTCATTTGTTAACCATGATGGCTACTCTATTTTTTCTAAGGGATTCCTGCCCACAGTAGTAGATATAATAGTCATCTGAGTTAAATTCACCCATTCCAGTCAATTTTAGTTCGCTGATTCATAGAATGTCGACATTCACTCTTGCTATCTCCTGTTTGACCACTTCCAATTTGCCTTGATTCATGGGTCTAACACTCCAGGTTCCTATACAATATTGCTCTTTACAGCATCAGACCTTGCTTCTATCACCAGTCACATCTACAACTGGGTATTGTTTTTTCTTTGGTTCCATCCCTTCATTCTTTCTGGAGGTATTTCTCCACTGATCTCCAGTAGCATATTGGGCACCTATCAACCTGAGGAGTTTCTTTTTCAGTATCCTATCATTTTGCCTTTTCCTACTGTTCATGGGGTTCTCAAGGCAAGAATACTGAAGTGGCTTGACACTCCTTTCTCCAGTGGACCACATTCTGTCAGACCTCTCCACCATGACCCACTGTCTTGGGTGGCCCCACACGGCATGGCTTAGTTTCATTGAGTTAGGAAAGGCTGTGGTCTGTGTGATCAGATTGGCTACTTTTCTGTGATTATGGTTTCAGTGTGTCTGCCCTCTGATGCCCTCTCGCAACACCTACTGTCTTACTTGGGTTTCTCTTACCTTGGACGTGGGATATCTCCTCATGGCCTCCCTTCCTGACCTTGAACATGGAGTAGCTCCCCTCGGCCCTCCTGCTCCTGTGTGTCTGAAACTCCAATACTTTGGCCACCTGATGCAAAGAGTCGACTCATTGGAATATAAGACCTTGATGCTGGGAGGGATTGGGGGCAGGAGGAGAAGGGGAAAACAGAGGATGAGATGACTAGATGGCATCACCGACTCAATGGACATGAGTTTGAGTAAACTCCAGGAGTTGGTGATGGACAGGGAGGCCTGGTGGGCTGCGATTCATGGGGTTGCAAAGAGTCGGACATGACTGAGCGACTGGAACTGAACTGAACTGAAGATATGAATTTATTGTGCTGACTTTGGAATTTATATTACTTAGAATATGTCAGTTCTATACTGTTCCAAAGGCAGTGATGCTTATCTATTGATTATTTTCTTTACTATTTTCTTACCTAATTCAATTTGATTTTTAAATGTAAAAAGGTATCCTGTAAGAACAGTAAAGTGTAAAAAGTTATGCCTTTTGTATTTATTTAGTCAATTATTTAGTCATTAAGCATGTAACACATACCAGTTGCAAGACTAAATAAGATAAGGAAATTATCTTTTTCGTTTATATAAAATGGAAGAAAAAAGGAAACATTTACTTTCATTGGAATCTCTAGTCTTTATCAAAATATTTACTGTAAATACAAAGTTGGATACAGATAGACAATGGAATGAGTACAGTTCTATGACAATTTCATTAATGTGATGCAGAGAAATATCACATTTTCACTGGTTAAATGCTTGGATGTAAACTAGAGCTAAAAGGTATACATTTTTTTCAGTTATTTTGGATGAGAAATTATAGACATTGTATTATAAAATCAGGCACATCATAGTTTTCTTTTTAATTTATATGGGGCTTCCCAGGTGGCTCAGTGGTAAAGAGTTTTCCCACAATGTGGAAGACCCAGATCAGTTCCTGGGACAGGAAGAACCCCTGGAAAAGGGAATGGCAACCCACTCCAGTATTCTTGCCTGAAGAATCCCATGGATAGAGGAGCCTGGCAAGTTACAGTCCATGGGGTTGCAAAGAGTTGGACATGATTAAGTGCACACACACACAATAGATAAATAAGAATTGATAATAGGACTAATTAAAATATAATTAAGACTTATAGTGAAGGAAAAACACAATTATTAGAAGAGTACTATGTAGATTCAGTGGAGAGAAATATAAAGTACTTTTAAGTAATTTAAATGCCCTCAAGAAGACAATAAACTTTGAAGTTAAGGAATGACAAATGAATCAAGTTCTTTAAAAAGGACAAAATTATGAGATATGGGTATGATTCTGCACAAGTGACTATATATGTCACTTAGAAATATTTTTCCATCTGTTCATTCATTTACCAAATATTTGTTGCAAAGTAAAATGGATCTGAACTAGTGATATGTGCGGGGCTTCCCTGATGGCTCAGACAGTAAGGAACCTGCAGTGTGGGAGACCTGGGAATGGAAACCACTCCAGTATTCTTGCCTGGAGAATTACATGGACAGAGGAGCTCAGTGTATAAGACTGCAAATAAGTCAGACACAACTGAGTGACTAACACACACACACACAGTGATATATGTTGGGGGCATGATAAGGAAAAAAGCAAACATGGTTTCTGACTTCATATCAGTATATTCTGGTGAAGAAATTAAGTAATAACAAACAAAAATGTAAGGATCAGAGATTTTATATGGGTTAGAAAGAAAATAAAACATTGACATTATGATAGAAAATGAGGTAGATGTTGGGAGGTAACAAGTAATCCAGTTTGTTAGGGAGGCCCTATCTGAGGAGGAAGGATTTTAATTGAAATACACCTTAGGAAAAGATGCCAGCGAAATAAAATCAGAAGAAAAACAGTTTCATCAGAGGGAGTTGCAGATTCATAACCTAGACTATTAAATGATTGGTGAATTGTGGGAGCAAGCTTTCTCATGGTTGGAATGGTAATTTGCCAATAAATGAGACTAGAATTATCCATGTGGCAATGAATTATGAGTTTGAGTTCACATTTAGCTTAATATGGATGCAAGAGTTACATACAGAAGTATTTATACATCTGTGCAGATCAACAAGTAACTTGATATATCTCTTTGCTATGTGAGCTGGGCAGTGTTAAACAAAGCAATATCCCTTTAGCAATGAGCATGCCTATCATCCAGATCTTGATTTCTAATTACCTGATGAAAGCAACCAAGACTCTTTGAAAAGTAATTGATTTTGATATTGAAGCAAGAAATACCCACGAGAGCCTGGAGCATCTAGTGATGTTAGAAATTATCCTTAAAAAAGAAAAAGGAAAAACCTATAATGATGCTGACATGTTAAAGGAAAAGACTCAGAACCAATGAGTTCCCAAAACTAAAACCTGGAACAGTTTGAGCAGCATGATAAATTAGTATTGCTTTATAACTCAAAATGTAAAATAAATAGGTTGTGTGATTGCTGGTTATAAATGAATAAATAGTAAGTTGAAGAGAAAAAAACTAAATAATTATTATGGGAAAATTCTAAGTTTGTGTAGATACTTAACCCTCAAGGATGGGGCTTTCTTCTAATGAGTACAACACATGTATGGGGGAAAAATAGAATACATGTACAGTGGAGAAAGCTGACAGACACCACCTAAACCTGGTGATCAAGGTCAATATCACTAACTATAAAATCAAACTGACAGTATATATTCATGATATGATTGATGAAGATCACACTTTATATCTTTGTCCTGAAAAATCATAGAGCCACTCTAAATGTGGGGGGAGAATAGACAAATTTCATTAGAAAGGCATTCTTCAGAATCCTTGACCTATATACTCTCCAGAATTTTCAAGGTTACTGAAAAGCAAGAATTCTGAGAAATTGTCACAGCTAAAGGAAGCATAAAGAGACATGATGATCGAATTTAAAACAGTGTCCTGGGATAGAAAAAGACATTAAGCAGAACTGAATGATTTAATTTAATATTTGTTTCAGTTTCTAATAAATATTGGGTTTAATATTGATTCATTAATAGTAATAGATGGAGAAGGAAATGGCAATCCACTCCAGTATTCTTGCCTGGAGAATCCCATGGACAGAGGAGCCTGGCAGGCTACGAGTCCATGGGATCGCAAAGAGTCGGACACAACTGTGTAATTACTATTACACAATAGTAAAAGGGCTTCCCAGGTAGCACTAGTGGTAAAGAGTCTGCCTGCCATTGCAGGAGATACAATAGTTGTGGGTTCTATCCTTTAGGTTGGCATTTAGGTTAGATTCCCTGGGGTAGGAAATGGCAACCTGCTCCAGTATTCTTGCCTTGAAAATTCCATAGACAGAAGAAACTGACAGGATACAGTCGATGGGGCTGCAAAGAGTCAGACACGACCGAGCGACTAGAGAGCTCCTACTAATGTAAGGTATTACATATAAGGGGAAACTAGGTGAGTGGGTATATGAAAACTCACTGTACAGTTTTCTGAATTATTCTGTAAATTGAAACCTTGTCTAAAATATAAAGACAAAGTAAATTTACATGCTCTCCAGCATTCCTTCCATTCCCATTCTTCACTCTGCCAGGAATGAGGCTACAGTGCCTGGAAGAGCAGTGGCTACATCACATAATGAACATAAGGTGACATGCTTGAAGACAAGATAATATGCTGAGCATGGCAATTTAGAATGAATAAAAAGAAAATATGTTTTAAACTACCATGGAATCACTGTATTCCTAGACTGCCACTGCAGACATTCTTTCGCATTGAATTCTTAGGTATATTAATAAAAAAGAATCTCGAGAAATTATTGCCTTGACTAAAAATTTCTATTTTAATGAGGGGTGTATCTCAACATATATTGATTGGTATATATTTTATTCTGATTCATATATTTACATTACAAAATATGCCATAATGCTGATATTTTATAACATCACATTTTCATTAAAGCACTTTGATATAGATTATATTAATTAGTGTACCAACACACAGTTTGGCCAACAGATCATAGTGTTTGCAAAACACACATTTTCATACTAATGACTTCAGTTATTAAAGCAGAGAATCATCAGCAAATAAACAAGATTGGTCATGTAACTACAGACTCAAATACCCTAATATGCAATTGGATTATGAAAACAAACAGCTGTACCAACAAGATAGGCAATCAAATTGACAAAGTGTGTCTCTGAATTAATGGAGTACATACCATTTGACAAATTTAAGTAAGTGCTGAAATGGTGAAACAAGTTTGTATGGATTATCACATTTGTTCAGAGTAGACCCAAGTTAAATAAGATACTTGTGCATCTGCGTCAGGGAAATACATAGCTTTATAATAACAGCACATAAAAATTGATCTAGAAATGTATTAAAAGCAAAGTATATTGATATTTAAAGTAATGCAAGAGCTTCCCTGGTGTCTCAGATGGTAAAGAATCTGCCTGCAATGCATGAGACCTGGGTTCAATCCCTGGGTTGGGAAGATCCCCTGGAGAAGGGAATGACTACCTACTCCAGTATTCTTCCCTGGACAATTCCATGGACAGAGGAGCCTGGCAGGCTACAGTCCATGGAGTAGCAAAGAGATGGACACGACTGAGTGACTTTCACTTTCACTAGACAACAAGTTAGCTGATATTGACATTTCAGACTCAACTGTTAGAATGTATTAAAAATACGTAATTCTCAGTAAAGACATAGTCCTGTTCACTTCAACTTTATAATCAAGTCTGGGTGAAAGTCAATAAACTATAAGCAATTATCAATAAGTAAAAATAGTTAAGTATGTGACCTTATTTGATTGTTTTGCTTGATATGTTACAAAATACACATGATAGGAGTTTTAACATAATGATCATGAAAGAAGCAGAGTGACTCCAAATAAAATATTTGATTTTTAATAGTCAATAAGTTTCATATAGATTAGGAAAAGCAATATAAATAAAATTGTCTTTATCATGGTATCTAGTACTGCTCAAATGGAGTATGTATGAGTGCATGTGTACTAGTTACTAGTCAATTAAGGGCCCATAACTATTCAGTGTTAACAGAATAGTCACCTATACGTCAGGCCTCCCTGTCCATCACCAATTTCTGGAGCTTGCCCAAACTCATGTCCACCAAATCAGTGATGCCATCCAACCATCTTTCACCTACTTAAAAAACTTGAAATAATTTTAAAATCACATAAATATACTGAGAATGAAACATAAAAATCACATTTACCCTGAGTAGTTCAAGAAGCACTGCCATCTCTTACCTGTTCTATGAACAGATTTCAAACCCATCTTTTGGTCTCCATGTTTTTCTTCTCACCTGTAAATATTACCAAAATTGTTACCTAAAGTATAACATATATTATTCTCTTGAAATACTTTTAATTGTTTCCCTACTGTGAAGTTACTCTTTTTCATCATTTTCATGGTATAATCTTTGAAAGAAAATCACAATGCACAGCTCAGGTAAGAGTGTGGAGTGAGTGAGGAAGGAGAAAGGGGCTATTGAATCACTTAAATTCTTCAGCACAGGAGATCTGCCATCCTCCCTGATTGATTTATTTGTTCAAACATTTATTTATACAAATATAGACTTACAGATATTGTCTTCATAGTAAGGGTTAAAATCCAATAGTATTTTGTTTATTTTGTTGCTTATAATTATTTTCAGGTTTGGTCACTTGCCAGTATTTCTCTTTGCTCCTAACTGACTTTGACATACCCTATTTAGGAGATGGCTTTGTTTCTTTGCTTTCTTGTTTTTGAGTACTTTAATTTTTATCAATACAAAATGCTTCATGTTTGTCTTCTATAATTCTTCTAGTCTCAGATTAAGCCATTTTTCCAAGGAGCTCTGATTCCTTTTTTACTGAATAATGGTATTAGAAACCAAGATCTGAGCTCTATGTGTGTCTTTGCTTCTAGGTACTCTCAGTTGACAGAGCAACACAATAATGGAGTATACAAATCTATGCATATATACCTATTTATGAATATTTAAATATTCATATATATGTATATTAAGGTAACATAAATCCATTCTTATAACCCCAACTCTAAAATAGTACTGTTTGTAATTTTAGAAAGCAAAAATTACTGCCTCCTCCACTTGCTTATCTGTCTCATACTAAGTAAGAAATCTTATTCCAATCATGAGACATCCATTTATTAATTTTTTTAGTTACTATATATATATATATACATATATATATATATATAGTGAGTTCTGAATTTTTAACCTGTACATAAGAAAAGGAAAGATATTCCCGTTTGAATGCAGAGTTCCAAAGAATAGCAAGGAGAGATAAGAAAGCCTTCCTCAGCGATCAGTGCAAAGAAATAAAGGAAAAGAATAGAATGGGAAAGATGAGAGATCTCTTCAAGAAAATTAGAGATACCAAGGGAACATTTCATGCAATGATGGGCTTGATAAAGGACAGAAGTGGTATGGACCTAACAGAAGCAGAAGATATTAAGAAGAGGTGGCAAGAATACACAGAAGAACTGTACAAAAAAGATCTTCATGACCCAGATAATCACGATGGTGTGAACACTCACCTAGAGCCAGACATCCTGAAATGTGAAGTCCAGTGGGCCTTAGAAAGCATCACTATGAACAAAGCTAGTGTAGGTGATGGAATTCCAGTTGAACTATTTCAAATCCTGAAAGATGATGCTGTGAAAGTGCTGCAATCAATATGACAGCAAATTTGGAAAACTCAGCAGTGGCCACAGGACTGGAAAAGGTCAGTTTTCATTCCAATCCCTGAGAAAGGCAATCCCAAAGAATGCTCAAACTACTGCACAATTGCACTCATCTCACACGCTAGTAAAGTAATGCTCAAAATTCTCCAAGCCAGGCTTCAGCAATACGTGAACCGTGAACTTCCAGATGTTCAAGCTGGTTTTAGGAAAGGCAGAGGAACCAGAGATCAAATTGCCAACATCCGCTGGATCATTGAAAAAGAAGAGAGTTCCAGAAAAACATTGATTTATGCTTTATTGATTATGCCGAAGCCTTTGACTGTGTGGATCACAATAAACTGTGGAACATTCTGAAAGAGATGGAAATACCAGACCACTTGACCTGCCTCTTGAGAAACCTATATGCATGTCAGAAAGCAACAGTTAGAACTGGACATGGAACAACAGACTGGTTCCACATAGGAAAAGGAGTACATCAAGGCTATATATTGTCACCCTGCTTATTTAACTTATATGCAGAATATATCATGAGAAACGCTGGGCTGGAAGAAGCACAAGCTGGAATCAAGATTGCCGGGAGAAATATCAATAACCTCAAATATGCAGATGATACCACCCTTATGGCAGAAAGTGAAGAGGAACTAAAGAGCCTCTTGATGAAAGTGAAAGAGGAGAGTGAAAATGTTGGCTTAAAGCTCAACATTCAGAAAACTAAGATCATGGCATCTGGTCCTATCACTTCATGGCAAATGGATAGGGAAACAGTGGAAACAGTGTCAGACTTTATTTTGGGGGGCTCCAAAATCACTGCAGATGGTGACTGCAGCCATCAAATTAAAAGATGCCTACTCCTTAAAAGGAAAGTTATGACCAACCTAGATAGCATATTAAAAAGCAGAGACATTACTTTGCCAACAAAGGTCCATCTAGTCAAGGCTATGGTTTTTCCAGTGGTCATGAATGGATGTGAGAGAGGGACTATGAAGAAAGCTGAGTGCTGAAGAATTGATGCTTTTGAACTGTGGTGTTGGAGAAGACTCTTGAGAGTCCCTTGGGCTGCAAGGAGATCCAACCAGTCCATCCTAAAGGAGATCAGTCCTGGGTGTTCATTGGAAGGACTGATGCTGAAGCTGAAACTCCAATACTTTGGCACCTCATGCGAAGAGTTGATTCATTGGAGTCCTGATGCTGGGAGGTATTGGGGGCAGGAGGAGAAGGGGATGACAGAGGATGAAATGGCTGGATGGCATCACCAACTCGATGGATATGAATTTGAGTAAACTCTGGGAGCTGGTGATGGACAGGGAAGCCTGGTGTGCTGTGATTCATGGGGTCTCAAGGAGTCTGACAGGACTGAGCAACTGAACTGAACTGAACTGTATCTTTATTTTCAAAGTCCCTTTCTTTAAGGCATTAAATACTTGAGTCTTTTTTAAAAATCCATTTTAAAAACTTCAGCTTTCTAATCAGATGTTTATATTATTTATATATGATTGATGTAGTTATGTTTGCTTCTGTCACGGTCTTATTTTTCTATTTTTCTATCATTTTCTACTTATCATTTTTCTTTTGCTGACTTCTTTTATTTACTAAGTTTGTATTTATTATTTCATTTGCTGGTATTTTTATTACTACAACTATTTGCTATGTGGACTCAGGTGTAAATAATACATTTTTGACTTACAATATAGTGTGACATTATACAATGCTACATAATGTATAGCGTACTTTCCTTTTTCCCCCTTCTGGGTCTTTATCTTACAGTTACCTTTACATATTTTAATTGACAAAAGTATATTTTTCGTTTAAAATTTAATATCTCACAGTGAGATTAATAAAGAGAAAGCATTATTATATGAGCATTTGTATAGCTGACAGTTTCAGCGTTCTTTGTTTATTCATATAGATCCATAATTTCTTCTGCATGGGACTAACTGTCACAATAATTGTATCTTAAATCTGCTAGAGATAAATTCTTTCAGTTTTGTATAACTCAATAGTCTTAATTTTTAATTTTTAAAATTATATTCTGCACATATAGAATTCTGGGTTGGCAGATTTTTTATACTTTATAAAGCAGTTCCACTGTCTTTTCACATAAATTATTACTAACAATAAATCTATAAACTGTATCTTTGTCCCACCATATATAACATGTCATTGTCCATGAATTCTATTTTCTCTGTGTCACTGGTTTTGGATAATTTGATTAGAATGTGCCTTTTTTTAGTTTTCTTTTTGTGTCTTATGCTTGGAGTTGTTGCACACTTGGATCTGTGTATTTATGTGCTCTGCTAAGTCGCTTCAGTCATGTCCAACTCTGCGAACCTATGGACTGAAGCCTGCCAGTCTCCTCTGTCCATGGGATTTTCCAGGCAAGAGCACCGGAGTGGGTTGCTGTTCCCTCCTCCAAGAGATCTTCCCAACCCATGGATTGAACCCATGTCTCCTGTGTCTCCTGCATTGACAGATGGTTCTTTGCCACTACCACTACGTAGGAAGCCCCTGTGTACTTAAACCTATCTCAAATAAGTTTTCAGGTTCAATTTTTTCATTGTATTTCTGCTCTACTCTCGTCTTTAGAAACTACACATGCTTTGTTTCCCTTAAATTTGGCCCACATCTCAATATATCCTTTTAAGTTTTCTATTTTCTTGCATTGAAAAAAACAATAATGTTACACCATTTTCTAGTTCACTAACCTTTTCTTCCAAAATATCTCTTCTTGATCCTATATGGTGTGCTTTCATCTCATTTAATTTGCTTCTCATCTTTGCTGAAATAAATTTCTAGGCCCAAGATGGAGCCACTTCTGCCTAGGGTACTATTTCAGCAAAACAAGAGATAACATTTATGTCCCTCTAAAGGTTCTACTTCACCAGAAATACATTATATGTAGTCAACACAATCCCAAACACCAAGACCACTATGGACCTTCTCACCCCAAACAAGGTGGCTATGTGGCCCCAGCCAGGTATTTTCTTTGTTTCTCCTTTGTTCTTTACCCTTTACTGTAAAAGCTTCTTGCCTCCTGCCTCATTTTTCAGTTATCTGAATGAAGACTATCCATTTAATGACTGTTAAATAAAATTTGTTTGTATCACCAAAATTATCTTCTCTATTTTTTATCATTTTTCATAATTTGGGTCCTCCTTTTATGACATACATTTATTTACTAACAAACAAATAGCATATACTTGTAAAAATTGTTTTCATATCCTTGGCTGCTCATTCTAACACCTCTGTTAGCAGTAGATCAATTTTGATTGATTGATGTCTCTCATCCTTGTGTTGTAAAATTATGTTTCTGCATTTCTGGTACTTTTTAATCAGATGCAAGATAATGTGAATTTTACATTTTTGGGAAGTGCCTATTTTTATTTACATAAACATTTCTGAACTTTGTTCTGGTTTTAGGCTAGTTACTTGTAGACAGTAACATCACTTTGGAGTCTTGATATTAGTATTTGTTGAGGGATAACCAAAGCTGTGTTTAGTATAGTGTCGATTATTCTCCTTCGAAGATTCTTCTGAGGACTCTATACTCAATTACTTACAAAATTTTTTCAGTGTGGCTGATTGAAACATGAATTATTTCCCATACTATGGGGAAACAGTGGAAACAGAGACCTTATTTTGGGGGCTCCAAAATCACTGCAGATGGTGACTGCAGCCATGAAATTAAAAGACACTTGCTCCTTGGAAGAAAAGTTATCACCAACCTAGGCAGCATATTAAAAAGCAGAGACATTACTTTGTTGACAAAGGTCTGTCTAGTCAAGACTATGGGGTCAAGGTATGATGTGTCATACCACTCTGCCTAAAATTCACTGGACTAGGAAAAAGGATATAATCATTATATGGCAGCCATGAGTAAACGTAGAACAGCAGTTCATGAAGATAAAAGAGTATACAGGAGCTGGATGAATGAATGTTAAAGCAGCCTATAAGGATGGAGGGGCATTAAGCTTAGCTTAGCAAACAAGTCAATTTCACTCTAAAACTCTCTTTGGGTGTTTCAATTCTGAACAAGTTGTTTAACCTATGTAAGTGTTAGTTTCCTCAAGTGTAAAATTGGGATAAAATAATGTTCAACTCATAGAGTTGTTCAGAAGAATTATGTAAGTTAACATGCAAAATACTTGGAATATTGCATTTGCTCAGACATTGAAGTTCCCATTTATCTGCCATAAAGATTATTGCAGCATGTGGGAAGAAATATCATTTAAGCCATTTTTGCCGAAGGAAGAGCTTAAACTGAACATACTTTCAACCTTGAGTGTAAATTCTCAACAGAAAATTGCAAAAGTATATTTAGGGAGTGGATAAAAAATAAGGAAAAGAAAACTACATTTCAAGTTTTATCTTGTAGAAACAAGGGAACCCTGGCTCTCAACATGTAAACTTTTTATGAATGCTTAAGGGATTTGGAACTCCATAGTGGCAGCTCAACAATTTATTTTGCTGCCAATTTCAGTTGAATAATTTCAAAGTAGTGCTGACATTTTCTCCCTTTAAGTGTTCCAGTATAATCAGCTAGTTACCTTCACTTTCCTTACATTTCTCATTTCCATTGTGTCACTTAGTTGGCTAACTTTTCCCCTTGAATAGACTACCATTCTACCAATTAGGGTAGATAATCAATTACAGAATCTTATCTTTGAAGTTTCCTCCACAGTCAGCCCGTATAAAAAGTATTATGTTCTTTAAATTTTAGTGCATATTTTGCAAGGGGTACAGTCATCCACACTGTAAATAAAACACAATGGTGATCATTAGATTGGGAATGTCTAAGTAAAGTAACACCAGAGGACATAGAATTCTTTTAGATCCCATAATCATTCAATAGAGTAGTTTGCTGTGGAAGTTGAGATAGTTGTACTATGAAGAGATTCCTACAGGAAAAAACAAAAAAACAAGAGACCACTAATCCCAGGGAATGACCTTGAGGAGACATTGCAATTTAGGGAAAGTATATTTTGATGTTATTGATATCAGCTGGAAGATTTGAAATTCTTAAGTAAGGTGGTGTGGTGGGTAGGGAAACCTCATGGCCATGACTGTAAATGAGATCTTTAGCAATTGTTCATAGTCTTAGAAGCCCAATTACCCTGGGAGATAAGAGGAGAAAATGAGTCTTACTCTGCCAGAGAAGACAGAGTTTGATACAGTTTATATGACTGTCAGGAAGAGTACCAAGAAAGGCAACAGGGTCTTCTTTTAATTTCAGAAAGAGAGGATTCTTAAAGCCTTATCTGGAAGGTTTATCTTCTCAAAGAAGATATCTTTTTGAGTCATATTATGCTAATAATATTTCAAGAAAATCATGTTGCAATTTGACTGCAGTGACTTGTAAATAATAACATTTCAAGAAAATCATGTTGCAATTTGACTGCAGAGGCTGCTCAAGAATGTCTGCCTATTCATGTAATATGACATAAGAAAAATAGAATTATTCAATTATTCAATGGCACATGAACTCCACTGAAAAGGAATAAGAAATAGGGCAATAATTTCTTCTCTCAGAGTAGAAATTCAACAAAATGTAGAAATACTCCAGTTATAACTAATGTTCAACTTGTACCTACAGTAGGAGAGTCTTGAAGGTACCATTCTGAAAAATGAAAAAGGTTAATTAAAGTTTGCACTCATCAAGCCATCTATATTGTAAACAATGTGAACCTCCTGAGCCATTTCTACTCATTTGGGAGTAGAAAGTAGAGATGAGTACCCAGAGATAAGATATGGAAATTTTAGGTCTATGGGGTTGTATCTATGGAAATACATCAGCTAGAATTATTCCCATTGGTTCTCCCAACTACACTAGAAAAAAAACGTGACCAACTCATAGGGAGCTTTGAAGATTATATTAATGTTCAGAGTATAAACATCAGAAGTGGAGTGGATCAACTAGTCTGTAAAGATTATTGTTAGGAAGCTGTTAGTCGTTCCATGTTGCCATTGGGTAATGGGAGACATGAAATAACTGATTAATTCTATGCCATGGAGTCCATTCTTGGCTAGCTACAGCTGCAAAAAGAATGTGATCATCTAATTATAATATGCACTCATCTCACATGCTGGCAGAGTAATGCTCAAAATTCTCCAAGCAAGGCTTCAAAGTTACGTGAATTGTGAACTCACAGATGTTCAAGATGGGTTTAGAAAAGGCAGAGGAACCAGAGATCGAATTGCCAACATCTGTTGGATCATCTAAAAAGCAAGAGAATAACAGAAAAATGTCTACTGCTTTATTGATTACACCAGAGCCTTTAACTGCATAGATCACAACAAACTGGAAAATTCTTCAAGACATGGGAATACCAGACCACCTTACCTGCCTCCTGAGAAATATGTATGCAGGTCAAGAAGCAACAGTTGGAACTGGACATGGAACAACAGATTGGTACCAAAATGGGAAAGGAATAATACATCAAGGTTATATATTGTCACACTGCTTATTTAAATTATATGCAGAGTACATCATGCAAAATGCTGGGCTGAATGAAGCACAAGCTGGAATCAAGATTGCAGGGAGAAATATCAATAATCTCATATGCAGATGACACCACACTTATGGCAGAAAGTGAAGAGGAACTGAAGAGCCTCTTGATGAAAGTGAAAGAGGATCATGGCATCTGGTCCCATCACTTCATGGCAGATAAATGGGGAAACAATGGGAACAGTGGCTGACTTTATTTTTCTGGGCTCCAACATCACTGCAGATGGTGACTGCAGCCATGAAATGAAAAGACGCTTGCTCCTTGGAAGAAAAGTTGTGACCAACCTAGATAACATATCAAAAAGCAGAGATGTTACTTTGCCAACAAAGGTCCATCTAGTCAAAGCTATGGTTTTTCCAGTAGTCATGTATGGATGTGAGTGTTGGACTATAAAGCAAGCAGAACACTAAAGAATTGACGTTTTTTCAACTGTGGTGTTGGAGAAGAATCTTGAAAGTCCCTTTGACGTCAAGGAGATCCAACCAGTCCATCCTGAAGGAAATCAGCCCTGAATATTCATTGGCAGGTCTGATGCTGAAACTGAGACTCCAATACTTTGGCCACCTGATGTGAAGAACTGACAAATAGGAAAAGATCCTGATGCCGGGAAAGATTGAAGACTGGAGGAGAACGGGATGACAGAGGATGAGATGGTTGGATGGCATCACCGGCTTGATGGACATGAGTTTGAGCAAGCTCTGTGAATTAGTGATGTACAGGGAAGCATGGCATGCTGCAGTCCATGGGGTCGCCAAGAGTCGGACACAACTGTACAACTGAACTGAATTGAACTGATTTATAATATCAAGGAATCTTAGTATTTAGGAAAAATTATATGGTCATTTAGGGCTTTAATTGAGGAGGTCATGGCAACCTACTCCAGTATTCTTGTCTGGAGAATTCCATGGACAGAGGAGCCTGGTGGATATTATCCTTGGGGTTACAAAGAGTTGGACATGACTGAAGGCCCTTAGCAGGATCAGTAGCAGGGCTTTAATTGTATGTGGATTTTGCCTGCTCCTGCAAGAAGTATAATAATTCCACATCCTGGCAAAACACATATGACAAAATGCATCATAGATTCTTGTTCAAAAGTGTATATTTTATCAAAGCTATCTGAGAAATGCAAACTGTCCTTGTCCACAAATTATATGCTAATATATTTCAATACCTGTGTCCATGGAGAGGCTCAAAAATAGCTTCTGTTTTGTGAGCATTGATCAATTAGGCATGAATCCCTTATTTAGTACTAAATTTCTTCATGGTGTTTTTGTTTTCCTTGTGAATTCAAGTGTTGACCCAGAGAGCTAATGTAAATACTAATTAGTATTAGTAAGTTAGTAAACAATTACTAATTTATCAGTAATTATTTTTCAAGTTGCTTTCTTCCATTTACTCCCTCTTCTTGAGGGCTCATAACTGTTGTGTTTCCTCCTATTGGAATTGACTCTTCATATGGATATACTTTGGCATTATTGGTTGGGGTATAGACTTGAATTACTGTGATACTGAATGATTTGCCTTGGAAATGAACAGAGATCATTCTGTCATTTTTGAGACTACACCCAAGTACTGCATTTTGGACTCTTTTGTTGCCTATGAGAGCTACTTATTTTTTCTAAGGGATTCTTGCCCTTAGTATATATCATAGTCATCTGAGTTAAATTTGCCCATTCCAGTCCATTTTAGTTCACTGATTCCTAAAATGTCAATGTTCACTCTTGACATCTTCTATTTGAACACTTTCAATTTATCTTGATTCATGGACCTGACATTCCAGGTTCCTATGCAATATTGTTCTTTACAGCATTGGACTTTACTTCCACCACCAGTCACATCCACAACTGGGTGTTGTTTTCACTTTGGCTAAGCCTATTCATTCTTTCTGGAGCTGTTTCTCCACTCTTCTGCAGTAGCATATTGGGCACCTACCAACCTGGGGAGTTCATCTGTCAGTGTCATATCTTTTGGCCTTCTCACACCATTCATGGGGTAAGAATACTGAAGTGGTTTGCATTCCCTTCTCCAATGGACCATGTTTTGTTGGGACTCTCCACCATGACTTGTTCATCATGGGTGGCCCTGCAAGGCATGGCTCATAGTTTTATTGAGTTAGACAAGGCTGTGATCCAAGGCCACTGTTGAACCACACCTCTACCAGAGACTCCTGGATACTCATAGGGAATCCTGGCCCAGTATCTTGTGGGGTCACTGCTCCTTTCTCCTGGATCCTGGTGCACACAAGATTTTGTTTGTGCCCACCAAGAATCTGTTTCCCCAGTCCTGAGGAAGTTCTGTAATCCCATCCCACTGACCTTCAAAGTCAAATTCCCTGGGGGTTCTCAGCCTCTTTGTCAGATCCCCAGGTTTAGAAATCAGTTGTGGGCCCTAAAACTTTCACAACAGTGCAAGAAATTCTTTGGTATAATTGTTCTCCAGTTTGCGGATTGTTTGCTCAGTGGTTCTGTGGTGGGATTCTTGGGTCATGCCTCCCAGGTCTTCTGCAGCCAGAGCCCCTGTCCCCATGGCAGGTCACTGATGAACCATGCCTCTGCAGGAGACACTCAAATACAGAAAGGCGGGTCTAGCTCAGTCTCTTGTGGGATCCCTGAGTCCTGGTGCACACAAGGTTTTGTTGGAACCCTCTGAGTGTCTCTGGCAGTCATGGGGCTTGATTCTAAACACAATTTCACCCCTCCTACCACATTCTTGGGGCTTCTCCTTTGCCCTTGGACATGGGTTATCTTTTTTCGGTGGGATCCAATATTCTACTCTTGATAGTTGCTCAATGATTAGTTGCAATTACCTCCTATAACTAACACCAAAAAAAAAGAAAAAAATAAAACAAAAAAACAGTATTCTTTGCATCACAGGGTACTGGAGTGCAAAAGTAGGACGTCAAGAGATACCTGGAGGAACAAGCAAATTTGGTCTTGGAGTACAAAATGAAGCAGGCAAAGGTTAACAGAGATTTGCCAAGAGAACGCACTGGTCATAGCAAGTTCAGTTCAGTTCAGTTCAGTCGCTCAGTCGTGTCCGACTCTTTGCGACCCCATGAATCGCAGCACACCAGGCCTCCCTGTCCATCACCAGCTCCCAGAGTTTACTCAAACTCAAAGCAAACACCACTTCAAAAAACACAAGGGACGACTCTACACATGGACATCACCAGAGGTCAATACTGAAATCAAATTGATTATATATCTTGCAGCCAAAGATGGAGAAGCTCTATACAGTAAGTGAAAGCAAGACCAGGAGCTGACTATGGCTCAGATCATGAGCTCCTTATTGCCAAATTCATACTTAAATTGTGGAAAGTAGGGAAAACCACTAGACCATTCAGGTATGACATAATCAAATCCCTTACAATTAAACAGTGCATGTGACAAATAGATTCAAGGGATTAGATCTGATAGACAGTGTGCCTGAAGAACGATGGACAGAGGTTCATGACATTGTACAGGAGGCAGAGATCAAGATCATCCTCAAGAAAAAAAAAATGTAGAAAGGCAAAATGGTTGTCTGAGGAGGCCTTACAAATAACTGAGAAAAGAAGAGAAACTAAAGGCAAAGGAGAAAAGGAAAGATATGCCTGCAATGCAGGAGATCTGGGTTCAGTCCCTGGGTTGTGAAGATCCCCTGGAGGAGGGCATGCAACCCACTCCAGTATTCTTGCTTGGAGAATACCCATGGGCAGAGGAGCCTGGCAGGCTACAGTCCATGGGGTTGCAAAGAGTCTGACACAACTGAGTGACTAAGCACATTCCCATTTGTATATAGAGTTCTAAAGAATAGCAAGGAGACATAAGAAAGCCTTCCTAAGTGATCAATGCAAAGAAATAGAAGAAAACAATAGAATGGGTAAGACTAGAGATCCTCTACAAGAAAATTAGAAATACCAAGGGAACATTGCATACAAAGATGGGCACAATAAAGGACAGAAATGGCATGGACCTAACAGAAGCAGAAGATATTAAGAAGAGGTGAGAAGAATACACAGAAGAACTATACAAAAGAGATCTTAATGACCAGATAATCACAATGGTGTTATCACTCACCTAGAGCCAGGCATCCTGGATTGTGAAATCAAGGGGGCATCACTATGAACAAAGCTAGTGGAGGTGATCGAATTCCAGCTGAGCTATTTCAAATCCTAAATAATGATGCTGTTAAAATGCTGCATTCAATATGCCAGCAAATTTGGAAAACTCAGTAGTGGAAAACTGGAAAGGGTCAGTTTTCATTCCAGTTCCAAAGAAAGGCAACACCAAAGAATGTTCAAATACCACATAATTGCATGCATATCACACACTAGCAAAGTAATGCTCAAAATTTTCCAAACAAGATTTCAACAGTTCATGAACTGAGAAATTCCAGATGTCCAAGCTGGATTTAGAAAAGGAAGAGGAACCAGAGATCAAATTGTTAATATCTGTTGGATCATAGAAAAGGCAAAGGCAAAATTCCAGAAATCATCTACTTCTGCTTCATTGACTACACTAAACCTTTTGACTGTGTGTACAACAACAAATTGTGAAAATTCTTAAGGGGATGGGAATAGCAGACTACCTTATATGGCTCCTAAAAATCTGTATGCAGGTCAAGAAACAACAGTTAGAACTAGATAAGAAACAATGGACTGATTCCAAATTGGGAAAGGAGTAATTCAAGGCTGTATATTGTCACCCTGCTTATTTAACTTTTATACAGAGTAAATCATCCAAAATACTTGACTGGATGAAGCACAGCCTGGAATCAAGATTGCAGGGAGAAATATCAATAACCTCAGATATGCAGGTGACACCACTCTTATGGCAAAAAGCAAAGAGAAACTAAAGAACCTATTAAGTTCAGTCATTCAGTCATGTCCTACTCTTTATGACCCCATGGACTATGGCACACTAGTCTTCCGTGTCCATCGCCAACTCCCGGAGCTTGCTCAAACTCATGTACATCCAGTCAGTGATGCCATCCAACCATTTCATCCTCTGTAGTCCCATTCTCCTTCTGCCTTCAATTTTTTGCAGCATCAAGAGCTTTTCCAATGAGTCAGTTCTTCCCAACAGGTGGTAAAAGTATTGGAGCTTCAGCTTCAGCATCAGTTATTCCAGTGAATATTCAGAACTGATTTCCCTTAGGATTAACCTAAAGAGTCTCTTGATGAAAGCAAAAGAAGAAAGTGAAAAAACTGGCTTAAAACTCAACATTCAAAAACTAAGATCATGGTATCCAGTCCCATCACTTCATGGAAGATAGATAGGGAAACGATGGAAACAGTCTGAGTGAAAGTTGCTGAGTCATGTCTGATTCACTATCCAGTCCATGGAATTCTCCAGTTAAGAATACTGGAGTGGGTAGCCTTTCCCTTCTCCAGCCAACCCAGGGATCAAACCCTGGTCTCCAGCATTGCAAGTTACCGGCTGAGCCACAAGGGAAGCCCAAGAATACTGGAGTGGTTAGCCTATCCTTTCTCCAGGGGATATTCTGGACCCAGGAATAGGACTGGGTCTCCTGCATCGCAGGTGGATTTATTTACCAACTGTTCTATCAGAGAAGCCTGGAAACAGTGAGAGACTCTAGTTTTAGGGGCTCCAGAATCATTGCAGCCATGAAATTAAAAGATACTTGCTCCTTGGAAGAAAAGCTATGACAAACCTAGACAGCATATTAAAAAGCAGAGATGTTACTTTGCCGAGAAAGGTCTGTCTAGTCAAAGTTATGGTTTTTCCAGTAGTCATGTATGGATGTGAGAGTTGGACCATAAAGAAAGCTGAGCACCGAAGAATTGATGCTTTTTAACTCTTGTGTTGGAGAAGACTCCTGAGAGTCCTTTGGAATGCAAGGAGATTGAACTAGTCAATCCTAAAGTAAATCAGTCCTGAATATTCATTGGAAGAACTGATAATGAAGCTGAAGCTCCAATACTTTGGCCACCTGATGGGAAGAACTGACTCACTGGATAAGTCTCTAATGTGGGGACAGAATGAAGGCAGGAGGCAAAGGGGACTACAGAGAATAAGATGGCTGGATGGCATCACCAACTTGATAGACATGAGTATGAGCAAGCTGTGGGTATTAGTGATGGACAGGGAAGCCTGGCATACTGCAGTCCATGAAGTCGCAAAGAGTCGGACACAAATGAGCAACTGAACTGAACTGATGGATATCCTTTGAATAATACAGTCCTTGAGGAGTCAAGGGACCTATCTATATGAACTATTAACATTAGCACTCAGATCACAAGAGAGGTATATTTCAGTGGATCTCAGAATGACATATTCTCTGGCAAAGAACCTGAGCTTAATCAGTTACATTGAATATACACTACCATGTGCTGCCAACAGTTTGCTGTAATCATGGTGAATTGCTGCTACAGGCTTTTAAATTTGCCCATCTTTTAAGTTCCATCACAGAATCATGCTCTTTTATGTGTAAAATCAAACTTGTAGATAACATTCCCCATTGGAACACTGTTTTTGTAAAACATCCAGTGGAATCAAATTCTATATGCAGTAGTTGAATTGCTGCTCAGGTTTTCAGCATGTTGCTTTTTTTTTTTTCCATCAGAAGGTAAATTTGTCCATTGATTGGATGTGACATTTCCCTTTCATGAATAACTATTCTCATAGTTTTACTATGAACTTCTAGTCCAGAAGCAACTAATTGCAGTGTGGGAATGTCCTACTAGAAGACTACAATTTACCCCTTCAGTGAGGTGAAATGTTTCCAAAGCCAATAGCCAGGATTATTTCCCACTCAAAGTAGAGCAGAAGAAAGTTCTTGAGTCACAAATTCTGGGACCAGAAATTACAAATAACTTTCACCACCTAAGGGTGACTTTAAACAGTCTAACTCCATAGAGGTTACAACTTCATAACTAGAGTAGAAAGGGTACTTGAAGACAGAGAGTATTTTGCCAGCATCCAGACTCCAGTTTTCCAGACTATAATTACAAGACTTCCATAAAACTTTGCCACTTACATATTTTTTTAAGTGCAAGCTGCCTTCCAAGATATGGAATATGTTGCCTCTGTGTCAGTTCTACCTTACACATCTGTCTGGAGTGCATATCTTTGATAAAACAAACTAAATCCAAAACAGCTCTAGTGGAGTCTTGTGAGGACAAACAAAACAAAACAGATTTTAGCCTTCAGTTCTCTGCAAGTCAAGCTAAGTATCAAAAGAGATAGAAATAAAAGCTGAGCACTAAAGCACAATAGCCACAAGAATATTTTAATTACAGAGTTGCTCATTTACCTTTAGTCTAAGGGAGAAACAATATGGTGTTGCAGAGATTCTGGCACTCTCCTCAGTGTCATGGAACAGTGTCTGAGGTAAAAGTCAGAGGTTGGTGAATGGCTCAACATGGATAAATACACATGATAAATACATTATTCTTTTTTGTTGTTGTTCTGAGTTTTTTTTTTTAATTCTTTAAAAATAATAAATTCCTTCTTCACCTAATACTCATAAATCCCTAGCATCTCAAATTCACATATTGTGGAAGAGCTTTGAGATTTCTTGTTTCAGATCTTCAAATGAATAAATGAGAAAAACCTCTCCTGATGGCAAGAGCAAGCATGTTAAACTGTAAACTCTAACAAGTATATTCATGTTGTTCTATTCACTTGATATAAAATTCTAGCTTCCATGTCTTAACACCATCAGAATCCATTTTATTATTAATATTTATTTATTCAATTATTGTTATTTTTAACATGCAGCATTCAAAACGTGTTTTAGAAATGTTTTAGAATATTTAGCATCATATAGAGGATAAATATACACATATATATTATTTTAACATATATATATTATTTTTAACATATATATATATATATATATATGGCTTCCCTGGTGGCTCTGATGGTAAAACATCTGCCCGCAATGCAGGAGATCCAGGTTCAAACCCTTGGTCAGTAAGATCCCCTGTAAGATACCCACTCCAGCATTCTTGAATGGAAAATTCCATGGACAGAGGAGTCTTGGCAGGTTACTGTCCATGGTGTTGCAAAGAGTCAGACACAACTGAGCAACTAACACACATACATATACTACACACACACACACACACACATATATATATATATACTTTTCCATTATGGTTTCTCACAGGATATTGAATATAGTTCTCTGTGCTATACAGTAGGACCTTGTTCTTTATCCATTTGATATATAAAAGTGACATATGCTAACCCTAACCTCTCCCTCCATCCCTAGACCAACTCCCTCCCTCTTAGCATACATAAGACTGTTCTCTATGTACATGATTCTGTTACTGTTTCATAGATATGTTCATCTGTATTGTATTTTAGATTGCACATATAAGTGATACCATGTATTTGTCTTTCTTTCTGACTTACTTCACTTAGAATGATAATCTTTAGTTATATCCATGTTGTTGAAAATGGTATTATTTCACTCTTTGTATGGCTAAGTATTATAGTATTCCATTATGTATTTGTACTATAGTCTGCTACAGAGTATACTGAGATATGAGTTTAATTATGGGTTCAGAGTGCTGCAAGACAGAAAAGTTTGAGAGTTCAGCCTAATATATGCTTTCTTTTGTGAAGTCTGCCCCATGGTCATTAAGCAAAGCTAATACTGCCTCATCTTCTGGTGGGGAAGAAGCTGTCTCTGCAGGGGAGTGGGAATTAGGGAGAGCTGGGACATTCATTTGATTCCTCTAAATCCCACATTTGCTCCTTTTTCAATTCTCAGGTCACTGATGTTTTCCCAAGAAATGCCTTAGCTTCATTATGAAGAGTTGACAGATCTCCACAACTTTTCTGTAAGTCTGAAATAATTTCAAAATAAAAAGTAAAGAAAAAAATTAAAATTTGACAACTCTAAGTATTCAAATGATATAATTTGACAATTGAACCTTGACAATTTGGGTGCTTAAATTTTGAATTCTGGATAAACTCAGCCCTTTGGAAGTTACAATAGAGCTTCCATATCAAGTCAGAGAAAGTTACTGGTTATCAGACTATACTTCAAATGAACTTATTTATTTAAACTCTGTAGTTTAATTAGAAGACCTAACACATACCGTATATTGTTATTCTCTATGTCCCGCACACTATTCTTTGGTAGAACCTACTGATTTCTCCTAAGACCGTATATTTGATAGGCAAACACAAAGAGGCTTTGTTCTAAAACATGCATTTGCCCCTTTCATGCCAAAGCCTACTGGATTCTCATCTTTTCCTGGCTGAATTTAAAGCCCTTCAGACTCACAAAAACATAAGAAGTATCAGAATCTCATTTCATAAGAATCTGTTACCTACAGTAATCCATCTCAGGTGCCAAAATCTATATCCATCATAGTTGGTAGTTAACCAACTATAGTTTCAGTCAGTTCAGTTCAGTTCAGTTCAGTCACTCAGTCATGTCCAACTCTGTGTGACCCCATGGACTGCAGGACCCTAGGCCTCCCTGTCCATCACCAACTCCAAGAGTTTCCTCAAACTCATGTCCATTGAGTCAGTGATGTCATCCAACCATCTCATCCTCTGTTATCCCCTGCTCCTCCCACCTTCAGTCTTTCCCAGAATCAAAGTCTCTTCAAATGAGTCAGTTCTTCACATCAGGTGGCCAAAGTATTGGAGTTTCAGCTTCAGCATCAGTCCTTCCAATGAATATTCAGGACTGATTTCCTTTAGGATGGACTGGTTGGATCTCCTTGCAATCCAAGGACTCTTAAGTCTTCTCCAACACCACTGTTCAAAAGCATCAATTCTTCAGCACTCATCTTTCTTTATAGTCCAACTCTCAACATCCATACAAGACTACTGGAAAAACCATAGATTTGACTAGACCTTTGTTGGCAAAGTAATGCCTCTGCTTTTTAATATACTGTCCAGGTTGGTCGTAACTTTTTTTCCAAGGAGCAAGGGTCTTTTAATTTCATGGCTGCAGTCACCATCTGCAGTGATTTTGGAGCCCCCCAAAATAAAGTCTGTCACTGTTTCCACTGTGTCCCCATCTATTTGCCATGAAGTTATGGGACCACATGCCATGATCTTCTGAATGTTGAATTGTAAGTCAACTTTTTCACTCTTCTCTTTCACTTTCATCAAGAGGCTCTTTAGTTCTTTGCTTTCTGCCATAAGGGTGGTGTCATCTGCATATCTGAGCTTACTGATATCTCTCCCAGCAATCTTGATCCTAGCTTGTGCTTCATCCACCCCAGCATTTCTCATGAAGTATTCTGCATAAAAGTTAAATAAGCATGGTGACAACATACAGCCTTGACATACTCCTTTCCCTATTTGGAACCAGTCTGTTGTTCCATGTCCAGTTCTAACTTTTGCTTCCTGTTTTTCAAAAGCCAGGTAAGCTGGTCTGGTATTCCCATCTCTTGAAGAATTTTCCACAGTTTATTGTGATCCACACAGTCAAAGGCTTTGGCATAGTCAATAAAGCAGAAATATATGTTTTTCTGGAGCTCTCTTGCTTTTTTGATAATCCAACAGATGTTGGCAATTTGATCTCTGGTCCCTCTGCCTTTTCTAATCTGGATCAACATTAGTTACATGATATAATTCAGAAGAATTGTTCAAAGGATAAAAGTTTGGAGTTCTAATAACACTAATGTTACTATCAACCATGACCCACAGATGCTGTCCGAGGGCACACAGTTCTTCTAACTGATGCTATCCATTATACACTGCCATGTTCATTAGACTGGGCCCTTTCCTGAAGATAGATTATGAGAAGTATCTGCTTCTTTAGTTTTTTTTTAAGCTTGGTTATGTCATGTGACTATACTCTTATTGTTACAGAGCTTGGGGATGTAAATATTTATCTTCTGTTTAAAAGATTCAGTGATAAAAATGTGGGAAACATTTTCCTCACTCTAAATTAAAGTTACATTCTAGAACAGGTATTTTGTTGAGAGAATTGTTTAGTATTCAAAAAAATGGCCAGATCCAAGTGGTCTTAGAAATTAAAGAAAATAATTGATATTAGTAATACGTAAAATGTTTCTGCAAATAAAGAATAAGATGGTCAACAACACTATAACTAGACACAAGGAAAGAAGGTCAATAGAAAAAGAAATTTAACTTCAAATTTCTCTTTCACGTGTGAAAAACTGTCAGTTTGATCAAAGTAAGAGAAATGAAAGCTAAAACTACACTGACAATATGACTTATTTAGCAAATTATCAAAATTTTTCTACTTTGGGTACAGCTGCATGAAAACAAACACTCATATGTTGTAGGTGTGGACTGCAAAAATAATACAGCCTCTCCATAAGATTTATAACTCTGGAACTAAAAGCCTATCCTAAAGATACAATAGTAAAATTATGAAAAGTGATACTTTTCATGACTGTTATTTTCAGCATTATTTCTAACATCATGATTCTATGACCAGTACAGTTGTTCATCTTTTGGGTATGGGTTGAATGCGTTATACTGAATTTTTAATAGGTTCCTCTTTGAAATTATAATAATTTCATAATTATAAAAGTTGACCATAATAGGTCAACTTTAAAAAAAGAGAGAGAAATATAACATACAAATAGGAAATGATCTCTGGAATTTCATATCAAGTTGAAAAGTAGGGTGTTTGAATTTTTTGTTCCTCATAGCTCATTTGATAAAGAATCTGCCTGCAATGCAGGAGACCAGGGTTTGATTCCTGGATTGGGAAGATCCTCTAGAGAAGGAAATGGCAATCCACTCCGATATTCTCGCCTGGAGAATCCCATGGGCAGAGGAACCTGGCAGGCTACAGTCCATGGGATTGCAAGAGTCAGACACAACTTCATAACTAAACCAACGCCATGCTTCCATTAAATGAAATCTTCAGTCTTTACTTGCAAGACTGTAGCACAAAACAAAGATTGAGGAAGGAACTGCTTTATTCCATTTTGGGATGCTGGGAGTTATATATGATATTAATATATATGTTTATGATTGATCAAAGCATAGTTGTATGAAGTTTCACATGTTTAGGAGGTCAGTGAATTTGTGTCATTATTTAATGTTAATTGTTAATATCCAAATATGGGCAACAACAAAAAAGATAATTCTGATACTAGATAGAAGTAGGATATAGGGCTACAGAGAATAAGCTTTCAGCTGAGTGAATGGAAAATCACTGGGGAAGAAGATTAGGACCTTGACAATTAATATATATGTATGTGTTACAGTTTTAATATATAATATATAAATATATGTGTGCATGCTAAGCCACTGCAGTCATGTTCAACTCTTTGCAAACCTGTGGACTGTAGCCCACCAGGCTCTTCTGTCCAAAGAGCTCTCCAGATAAGAATACTAGAGTGAGTTGCCATGCCCTCCTCATATAAATATATACTGATACATATGTATAAACTCACACTTCTAGCCATATTCAAATATCTACACACATTAAAGAAAAAATGGAAGAAAAAAGTATAAATTAGAAAAATTAATTATAAAAGTAAATAAATAAATTTGAGAGAATAAGAATAAAGTAGAATACAGATTTCTGGGAACATACTGTTGTTGAATTTATAACATGAATCATATTGCATAATTGTAATAAAATTTTAATTTTAAAAAGAATCATGACAAGTAAATAAAAATAAAGTAGAAAATATTTGCCTTTAAAATGCTGTAAAACAATTTTTTGACTCTGCTGTTATAGAACTTAAGTATTGAGCAACTAAAACATCTCTCAGCAGATTTTTCTCTGTAGCAATATCTTTTGTGTTAGTTCTTGATTTTTCTTGGAGTGTTATCAATTTATCAATGTACTATAAGATAAAACAGGACTTCCCAGGTGGTACTAGTAGTAAAGAACCCACCTGCCAATGCAGGTAGACACAAGAGATGTAGGTTTGATCCCTGGGTCAGAAGAATCCCCAGGAGAAGGGCACAGAAACACACACTAGTATTTTTTCCTGGAGAATCCAATGGACAGAGGAGCCTGGTGAGCTATGTTACATGGGATCGCAAAGAGTCAGACACAACTGAAGGAACTTAGCATGCACATGCATTAGATAAAACAGATGAATAATTGTGAGAGTTCATCAAGAACAAAGAGTTTTTTTTTTTTTCCTGGAGTAGCACAAACATATAGAAGATTTTTGAAGTTATATAAAAACTCCAGCCTTGAATTGAAAAAGTTTCAAGGTTTCAGGTATCTTATCCTTAAAATACATATTTCCTAGTTCCACCCACTGAAAATTGCTTGAAACCTGAAACAAACCAGGGCACCAAGCATCCCTGGTACACAAATGGGGATCAGTATTTACTATTTCTCACTATAAGTAGCTGGCCCATCTTAGAGAAATTGCTGATTCTGAATATAGGGCACATGGTGATTCCAGAATATCTTGACATTAAAGAAAATAAATTTATTTTCAAAGACTACTGTTCATGGATACTTGTCATGAATATGGGTCATGACTACATGTCAAGAAACCTCTCAAAGCTTAAGAAACCACTCACTGGCCAAACTGGAACATTTTAAACATCAACAAGAATAATCACTGCTATAGATTAAATATATATCAAATGTTGTTAAATCCAGAAGTTCTGGGCTTCCCTGGTGGCTAATAGAGTCCTCCTGCCAGTGCAGGAGATACAGTTTTGATCCCTGATCTGGGAGGATCTCAAATGACTTTGAGCAACTGGGCCCATGCAGCACAACTATTGAGCTTGTGGTTTAGAGCCTGGGAGCCACGACTACTGAGCCTGCGTGCCCTCAAGGCCATTCTCCACAGCAAGAGAAGCCACAGCAGTGAGAAGACTGGGGACAGCAACTAGAGAGTACCCCCGCTTGCCTGCAGTGATGAAGACCCAGCACAGCCAGAAATAAAGAAATAAAATGATTTTTTAAAAATCCACAAGTTCTTAATGCATGTGAAAGGATCCTATTTTGCTTTCTTTGGAAATTTATAACAAAAAAATTCAGAACATGCTACAAGATAAAAAAAAAAAAAAAGCAATCATTTACCTTGCCTTTTACTAAATATCTTAATATCTTAATTGTCTTTATTAAATACCTTAATCCTTTAGCCAAATAGTTAATAAGTGTTTTGTTAGTTGCCCAGTTGTGTCTGACTCTTTGTGACCCATGAACTGTGGCTTGCCAGATTCCTCCTTCCATGGGATTCTCCAGGCAAGAATACTGGAGTGGGTTGCCATTCCCTTCTCCAGGGAATCTTCCCAGCCCAGGGATGCCATCCTGGTCTCCCTCATTGCAGGCATATTCTTTATTGTCTGAGTCACCAGGCATGATCTGAAATAGTTAATAAATTGAAGTTAATTTAGAGACATATTATTGATAATGTAAGAAAATAAAGGAAATAATTAGAATATACATATTTTTTCAACTCCTCATGAGTTAATGGATCCAGACAATGATCCTCAATGGTTGGTATACCAAAAAGAGTGATATTCAAACTTGCACTCCTAGTGGAAATATACAATGTCATCCCTCTTATATGACATTGAAATGGAATCTGATTAAGCCTCTTGATCAAACTTCTAATTTATTTTCAGGTACAAAAAGGGACAGAAAAATGTGTGAAAAAGTATCAAAAGGGCCGAACCTCTGCAGCGGGGAGTGGGCCCGGCCCTGGGAAGGGCCGAAGGGGACGCCCCAAGTCCCCGCGGTGTGGCCGCAGGAGGACCCGAGCACGGACGCCAGCCGGAGAGTCAGAGCAACCTCTGTCCTTCCCACATTTGGCCCATCATGCCTATTTAAAGGACACTTGAGCACCAAAAGTAACGCTGCAGTAGACTGCTCAGTTCCACTAAGCATGACTGCCAGCATCAAATATGCAGACCAACAACAAAGAGAGAAACTCAAAAAGGAATTAGCAAGGTGTGGAAGGGAGTTGAAATTTACTAAGACTACAGTGCATTCTAAAAGTCATTCCAAATCATTACCTAACACTCTACAAAAGCCTTCAGGAGAACCACAGAATGAAAACGGCTTATTAATCGAAGAAGTGAATGAATTTCCATCTTTTACACGGTCACCAGTAACTTCTTCCGAGAGACTAAGTCTACCTAAGTCTCAGAAGGTCCTCACGAATTGTACTGAGAAGAACTCTAGTGGCTCCATGTCCAGCATGGATTACGCTGCCTCAGGGTCCAAGAAACCATCCTCTGGAACCTCCTACCGCAGAGGGCCCAGGGGCACATTCCCCGGTTCCCAGAAGTTTCAGTTAGTAATTTCAAAAGCACCCAATGGGGACCTTTTGGACAAACATTCTGAACACTTTTCTAACAGACATTTGCCATTCACCCCATGCACTTTAAAAACAGAAGCCAAATCTTTCCTGTCACAGTATCGATATTATACACCTGCCAAAAGAAAAAAGAATTGTACAGATCGGCGGATAGAAGCTGAAACTCAGACTGAATTAAGCAGGTATCACACAGTAACCTATAGTAGATCCTTTATGATGTGGTAGAAATTAAATAATATTCCTTATGTTTTACCATATACCTGCTGTGCCAGGCTCCATGATTAATGTAACGTTTGCTTCTGCATGAATCATTAGAACTATCAGAGTAATTGTTAAAAAAGATAAATAGCTATTAAACTTGTCAAGCTCTTTATTAAAAAAAAAAGAAAAAGTATCAAAAGATTATGATCAGCAAAATTCAGACCATGGCAAACTAAACATGATAAAAAATCTAATTTTTTTCAACAGCAACAATAACAAACATTACAAAAAAAAAAAAAAAAAAAACAGAGAAAGATAGAACCCAAAGATTGAAAGATGAAAGACTTAAGATGCTTATTAAAAGATTATATTATCTGGGCCTTATTTGGATCCTAGTTCAAGCAAATGGCAAAATCAACCAACCAAATAAAAAAATATTTATGAGATAACTGGATAAATGCAAATATTGGCTGGGTATTTTATAAGATAAAGGGTTAATTCACTTTGATATGATATTGGTATTCATGCTTTTGAAAAGCCCTTAGCTTTTAGAAATGCATAATAAAATATTTACAAAAGGAATATGTTGTCTTGGGTTGATTTTAAATAATGTAATAGTAAGGGAGTATACTGAAACACCATTGGCCATGTGATGAAGATTGTTAAAACTGAGTGATAGGTCACTTTTCCTTCTAGTTTTGTACACAGATCTTCTTTGACTTACAGTGGGATTATGTCCTGATAAACCCACTGAAAGTTGAAAATAGTATATGTTGAAAATGCACTTAATTCATGTAACTTCCAGAACATCATAGCTTAACCTAGCCTACCTTAAACATGCTCAGAATACTTACATGCTTACATTAGCCTATAATTTGGCAAAAGCATCTAACACAAAACCTATTTTCTAGCAAAGTGCTGAATATCTCATGTAATTTATTGAATACGGTATGAAAGTGAAAAACAGAATGGCTGCCTGGGTACAGAATGGTTGTAAGTGTATTGTTTGTTTACCCTTGTGATCACGTGGTTACTGGAGTTGCAGCTCCTTGCTGCTGCTCAACATCATGAGAGTGTATCTTACCACATATCATTAGTCCAGGAAAAAAGTCAAAATTCAAAATCTGAAGTGTAGTTTCTAATGAAGGTGGATCACTTCTGCACCATCGTATAGTTGAATCATCATAAGTTGGGACCATCTGTACATTGAAATACTTCTGTAATGTTAATTTTCAATACACAAAATGTTATACAATCAAATGTGTTATTTTTTAAATGAAGCACATGACTTTGAAGACTTGATGTTGGAGTGGGAGAAAAGAAATAAGAAACTTCTGACACTTGTGCACATCTTTGGTGACTGAATATTTATGATTATTTATTCAGTGGCCACAGGATACAGTGAGATGAGTTTCTGCTTCTCTTTTCTTTTCTTATCCCATACCAACAACGTGGAGTTGCCTAATACAGTTGAAGTGTTTTCCTTTTCTTTCCTTTCCTCTTCTCTCATGTCTTCTCCTTTCCTTTCCTCTTTCTTTCTTTTCCCTTCCCTCCCTCCCTTCCTTCTTCCCTCCCCCTCCCCCCTCCCTTCCTTCTTCCGTCCCCTCCCTCCCTCCCATCCTCTCTCCTTCTTTCTTTCTTATTTTACAGTAAGTCAGTAGCTACACATCTTTGTCATGCACACAGTGCTAGCTCTAGAATATTCTTTATAAAGGGAAGTTACAAACAGTTTTCTGCTTAGAAGTGTGATTAAGTGTCTTGGGGTTGTTAGGAGACTTATGATGAAACTATGTTTTGCAAGCTTACTGTTTGAAGGGATTTGCAAAAGTGGTCATAAAGCTTATAATTGTCCAAGGCCTGTCCACCAACCGCATTTGCCGTACCTTGCCCCAACTATTGCACTTGTATTTGTTATATAAATACCAAATTTAAGAGTATCTTTGCCAAAGGGAAACAGACTCTGCTTTATTTTCCTCCACATTATTACTCATATAAATATGTTTTTCCTTAAGCACTGAGGTTCTATGACTGGTTTGGCTTACCTACATTATATAGGTTATAAAATGTGAGAAAATCATTAATACCTCATTCTAGTGCTTCTGGCTTATAAAAGGAAAGAAGTAGAGGTGAACCAGATCCCAGTAGTCTACCTTCATAAACTAGTTCCCCTCACTAGCTCTGAGACTATAAAAAATTTAGTTAACTTTCTTTATGTTCTTCAATTGCATCATTGCAAAAATCAATATAGTAGTATTTTCTATTTTGGAGTTTGTGGCAAAAATAAAATGAGTTAATTAGCAAAATAGTAGTCATTGTTATTGTAAGTTGGATCTCAAAGCTGTGAGCACAAGAGACCTGAGGTGGGATGGGGGTGGGCGGGGGTGAGGACTAAAGAAAAACCTGAGATCTTGCAGAGAAGCCAGAGAAGGACATAAGCCTTGGTGACCTGAGAAGGGTCTTGGAAAGGGCAGCCTGCATAGAAGAAGTTGTCTTTCTCTGGTCTCTCCCCAAGTGATTCGTGCAGTTCAGACTTTGCCTAGATCTTGCATCTTTAAATCAGAAAATTTCTTTCTTTTCCCTTCTATAATTTCAAATCCACCAGGGGCCTATCAAGAACAATAAAAAAAAATTGAACAGCTTTATCTTTTAAGAAAGAACATTTAGGAAATATAGTTTTTAATATAGAAAAGTAGTTATTTTGTATTATAAAATACAATATCACCTAGAACATAAATTTATAGGTTTCTTATAAAATGGAAAAATTTCCATATACTTATATAGTAATCATTTATTCATGATAGAAAACTTCAAATGTTTATCTAATTCTAAATGTGTCTTAATTGGCATATACCTGTATCTAAAATGTGTCCATGTCTCTGAATCATGTGATTGAAAACAGAATATTCTACAATATTCCCCTATTCTAAATGTTATAAAAAGAACGGTTGGAGGCAATTGCAATTATTTGAATTAACATCTACAAATCACTTTGCTTAATGTTAGTCTCTCAGTCATGTTTGACTCTTTGCGACCCCAAGGACTATAGCCTCCCAGGCTCCTCTATCCATGGGATTCTCCAGCAAGAATGAGTAGCCATTCCATTCTCCAGGGTATCTTCCCAGTCCAGGGATCAAACCCTGTGTCTCCTGCACTGTACATTGCAGGTGGATTCTTTACTATCTGAGTCACCAGGGAAGTCCCCTAAATAACTTTGCAATATAATAAATCCTACAAAGTTCATTTTATATCACTGTAGGATATGTATGTATTTTTTATTATTTGAATGCTAAGTTACCTCATTTTCCTGCTACTTATATCTTGACCATGGCTAATTAACCTCTTAATGATTAGCAAAGAAAGACACTTTCTGATGTCAAATAAATGAAAATAATAACTTCCATGAATTTTGTGAAAACCAATTTGTTAGATTGGTCCTTAACATCTTGGATAATTTCCAGCAGTATAAATGAATGGAATGCAGCAATGAAGGTTTTCCTTTTTTATACATGAGAATGTTCTAGAAAGAAACCTATCATTTTTACAGCGGGAATGATTAGAAAATTAAATTAAATGTATGTATGATTAAATGTATGGCATGGTTTAAAATGGAATTTTGAAGAATGAGGTTAAAATAAGACTTAAAAAAGGTGAAGGGCATATTTGATAATTTGAGATCACTTTCAAACAGGATTTAACTCCCAGAAACTATTTTAAGAGTAACAGTTAACAGTCCTTAAAATTCACTTTTACATAGTGATATAGAATACACAGAAGAGCTATACAAAAAAGATCTTAATGACCCAGATGCTATGATGGTGTGATCGCTTACTCAGAGCCAGACTTCCTAGAATTCAAAGTCAAATGGGCTTTAGGAAGCATCACTATGAACAAAGCTAGTGGAGGTGATGGAATTCCAGCTGAGCTGTTTCAAGCCCTAAAAGATGATGCTGTGAAAGTGCTGTACTCAATATTCCAGCTAATCTGGAAAATTCAGCAGTGGTCACCAAACAGAAAAAAAATCAGTTTTCATTCCAATACCACAGAAAGGCAAAGCCAAAGAATGTTCAAACTACAACACAATTGCTCTCATCTCACATGCTAGCAAATGCTCAAAATTCTCCAGCAAGGCTTCAACAGCACACGAACAGAGAACTTCCAGATGTTCAAGCTGGATTTAGAAAAGGCAGAGGAACCAGAGATTGAGTTGTCAACATCCATTAGATCATAGAAAGCAAGAGAGCTCCAGAAAAACACCTACTTCTGCTTTACTGGCTATGACAAAGCCTTTGACTGTGTGGATCACAACAAACTCTGGAATACCTGCCTCCTAAGAAATCTGTATGCAGCTCAAGAAACAGGAGTTAGAACGGGACATGGAAAAATAGGCTGGTTCCAAATTGGGAAAGGAGTATGTCAAGACTATATATTGTCACCCTACTTATTTAACTTATATGCAGAGTACATCATGTGAAATGCTGGGCTGGATAAAGCATAAGCTGGAATCAAGATTGCCAGGAGAAATATCAATAACCTCAGATATGCAGATGACACCACCCTTATGGCAGAAAGTGAAGAGGAGCTGAAGACCTTCTTGATGAAACTGAAAGAGGAGAGTGAAAAAGCTGGCTTAAAACTCAACATTCAGAAAACTAAAATCAAGACATGTGGTCCTATCACTTCATGGCAAATAGATGGGGAAAAAATGGAAACAGCGAGAGACTATTTGGGGGGACTCCAAAATCACTACAGATAGTGACTGCAGCCATGAAATTAAAAGATGCTTGCTCCTTGGAAGAAAAGCTATGACCAACATAGACAACATATTAAAATGCAGAGATATTGCTTTGCCGACAAAGGTCCGTCTAGTCAAAGCTATGGTTTTTCCAGTAGTCATGTATGGATGTGAGAGTTGGCCATAAAGAAAGCTGACTGCCAAAGAAGTATTGCTTTTAAACTGTGGAGTTGGAGAAGACTCTTGAGAGTCCCTTGGACTGCAAGGAGATCAAATCAGTCTTGAATATTCATTGGAAGAACTGATGCTGAAGCTGAAGTTCCAATACTTTGGCCACCTGATGCAAAGAACTGTCTCATTGGAAAAGACCATGATGCTGGGATAGATTGAAGGCAGGGAGAGAAGGGGACAGCAAAGGATGAAATGTTAGGATGGCATCACTGAATGGGTGTACATGAGTTTGAGCAAGCTCCGGGAGATGGGAATCCTGGCATTTTGCCGTCCATGGGGTTGCAAAGAGTCGGACATGACTGAGAGACTGAACTGACTGATATTACACATTTTATTCTAATATCTTTTTTCTCTCTTAATATATGACAGATGATAGAAATGTTATATGGTGCTTTTACACAAAGTAGCTAAAGAAATATACAGAGTAACATCAAAAGATAGAATTTTATTGTATAAACTACTATTCATTATAATATTATGCATGTTCCTGCAAGAGTAACTGTGGTGTTTTCAGTGATTATTTATTAATAACTAACGTGAGCCATAGAGATATCCAAAGCTCTCCATGGATACATTTTTGTCTCATTCTCCAGCTTCCGCTTGCTCATGCATGGCACACACACTTTGAATTGCCATACTCAAATATTTCCAATTTTCCATACTTTCATTCTTTACGTACCCTTGGACTTTGTTCATGTTTCTTCCTTACTCCTGAATGCACTTCTTCTCTCCTTCCCTGTTGCACAAAACAAAAGTAGCAAATAGCTGCTCTATTTTTCAGACTCTACTCAAGACAACATTATATGTCATCTTCTCCCCACCAGGAAAGTATTAATCATATCCTCCTTTGGGCTATGACATTTATAATGCATTATCAAACTGATACTTAACAAATCTGTCTCTTCATTCCAAATATGATCGTTTTTTCCTATGCTGCCAGTATTGAGGGTTTTAACTGGTTGTTTTAATGCATCCTGTGGTTTATCTAAAATTGCCCATTAGCCTATTCCATGATGATTAATGGGTTATTTATTTATTTTTTAAGATTCAAATGTCAAGACCCCTGAATTCAATCAGTCTTAGGGTACTTTATGGATAATTTAAGATGGTTCTAACGGTAAAGAACCTGCCTGCCAACGCAGGAGACATGAGAAATGCACGTTCGATCTCTGGGTTGGGAAGGTCCACTGGAGGAATGTGTGTCAACCCGCTCCAGTATTCTTGCCTAGAGAATCGCATGGACAGAGGGGCCTGGCAGGCTACAGTCCATAGAGTCTCACAAGTCAGACACGACTGATGGACTTAACATGTACACAATACACTGTGAAAATTATGGATTTCAGCTCTGTCAATCTATTCTTGAGAACACATATACAGATATATAACCAAGAAAGCTGAGCACTGAAGAACTGATGCTTTTGAACTGAAATGTTGAGAATACTCTTTAGAATCCCTTGGACAGCAAGGAGATCAAACTAGTCAATCCTAAAGAAAATCAACCCTGAATATTCATTCATTGAAAGAACTGATGCTGAAGCTCCAATACTTTGGCCAACTGATGTGAAAAGCCGATTCATTGGAAAAGACCCTGATGCTGGGAAAGATTGAGGGCAGGAGGACAAAGGGGTGACTGAGGATGAGATAGTTGGTTGGCATCATTGACTCAATGGGCATGAGTTTAAGCAAACTCCAGGAGACAGTGAAGGAAAGAGAAGCCTGGTGTGCTGCAGTCCATGAGGTCACAAAGAGTCAGACACAACTGAGTGACTGCACAACAATATAACAGATAATGTTGAAATATCCTCTTGAGAAGCAGTAACCAGTAAGACATTGTGCAGTGATGGAAATGTTCTGTATCTGAAGTGTCTGATAATATGATAACCACTAGTTATATGTTGCTATTGAGCATTTGAAATGACCAACATAACTGATAAGATAAATATATGGTTTCATTACACTTCAGTTCAGTTCAGTCGCTCAGTCGTATCCGACTCTGTGACCCCACGAACCGCAGTACGCCAGGCCTCCCTGTCCATCACCAACTCCCAGAGTCCACCCAAACCCATTTCCATTGCATCAGTGATGCCATCCAACCATCTCATCCTCTGCCATCCCCTTCTACTCCTGCCCTCAATCTTTTCCAGCATCAGGGTCTTTTCAAATGAGTCAGCTCTCCACATCAGGTGGCCAAAGTATTGGAGTTTCAGCTTCAACATCAGTCCCTCCAAAGAACAGCCAGGACTGATCTCCTTTAGGAAGGACTGGTTGGATCTCCTTGCAGTCCAAGGGACTCTCAAGAGTCTTCTCCAACACCACAGTTCATTACACTTAATTGATCAATATTTAAATTTCAGTAGCCACATATAACCAGTTTCTGTCTTTTAGACAGCACCACTTTTGAGTTAGAAGGTAGCTAAAATTCAAACATGTTCTATGCCATGGCATACACCAAGCAAGCATCCTATAGACTGCCATTTAGTTAAATAACTTCATTAATGGATGAAGCTCCATTGCTGTGCACTGGGAATTCAAATATAGTAGAGAGTCTCAGAAGTAAAGACATTTTGACTTTTGCAAAAAGAAGTTCTGATAAATTCTATGGCAAACTTCACACATATTTGCATAACAAATGTTTGCCCTTACCTATATTCCCTCACCCAAACACTATAGTTTGCAGAAAAGGATAGAAGAATGGGAAAAACAGAGTAGACTTAATAGAGTAGGGACACAACTATGAAAGAGAGAGTGAGGATATAGATTATAGAGTAAAAAGATTCAAAATTAATTTGATCGGAGATCCAGAAGAAAAAAATTCTGGATAATACTAGAATAATGCACATTCATTCAGAGAAGTAATCTTTTAAAGTTTTCTAAATTTAATAAAGATACTTAAAATTTCAGATTTTATGTCTTTTGATATATTGGTTTATTCAATATTATCCCTTCTAGACTATGTTCATGGTGAGAATCTAGGATAGTTTGCTTGTTTAGAAAGCTTTTTCTCCTAGAATAGCACTTGGCCAATAGGAAGTCCTCAGTAAATATTAAATGAAAAAATGAATTAATTACTGTGTCCTGAAATATATCACACAAAAAGGATAAATACACATCAAAATATGGATGAATCTAAACATAAAAGACAATAAATATTGGAAGCAACTTGGACATTTCAAATTATTTGAAGGGGGTGACAGAGGATGAGATGGTTAAATCACTTCACTGACTCAATGGACATGAGTTTGAGCAAACTCCAGAAGAGTGAAGGACAGGGAAGCAAGGATTATTGCAGTACATAGGGTCACAAAGAGTTGGACATGACTTAGTGACTGAACAACACAACAATAGCAACATAATTCTCATTAGCAACAGGATGTAAGAGTAGAAAAACAAATATCTTTCAAGTGACATGATACACTAATGATGACAAATTAAAATTATAATGGAGTAATAACAGTTTTGTGTACAAAAATGGAGTCTGACAGCTGTTGAGGATCTAGTCTCAGACAAGTTACTGCACCACTGAGAATTTGTAGTAGCCTCAAGGACACCACCAGTTGTATTCAGAATAATACCTGCCAGCTGTAACCTTATGCCCCCAAGGTTTCCCCTTATAACTATGCGACCATTTTTTACCCCAGCTAATACTTACTTAACAAACACCCTACTGTCCCACTCAGTTACTCAGTCCTGTCTGATTCTTTGTGACCCCATGGTCACAAAGACCATAACTCCTCAGTCCATGGGATTTCACAGGCAAGAGTATTGAAGTGGATTGCTATTTCCTCCTCGAGGGGATCTTCCCAACCCAGGGATCTATCCCATGTTTCCTGCATTGGCAGGTGGATTCTTTACCACTGAGTCACTGGGAATGCCAACAAATGCCCTTATTTCTTGCCAGTTCCAGTTATGTTTCTTGATAAGCAACATGTATAACTGACTGTAACCTTGAGACTTTTGCCTTTATGTAGTAAGACTTTTGCCTTATTTTGTAGTAAGACAGAAAACAGTTTAAGTGCTTCTTAGATCTGTGTCACCCAGATTGCAGTTTTTAAAAAAATCCTCAAATAAATATATTTTCATTTCAGTCATGTCTAAAATTTTGGTTAAGCTGAAAGTGTCCATAGGTTGTTTTGTTGATGTCAGAAAGTTAGCATTCAGCTATCTCATTTCCTTTTCCTTTCTCAACGGCTATTTTCCCTTTTGAGATGCATGTGTTTTTTTTTTTTTCCATTTATTTTTCCATTTATTTTTATTCATTGGAGGCTAATTACTTTATAATATTGTAGTGGTTTTTGCCATACAATGACATGAATCAGCCATGGATTTACATGTGTTCCCCATCCCGATCCCCCCTCCCACCTCCCTCTCCACCCGATTCCTCTGGGTCTTCCCAGTGCACCAGCCCTGAGCACCCGTCTCATGCATCCAACCTGGGCTGGTGATGTTTCACCCTTGATAGTATACTTGTTTCAATGCTGTTCTCTCAGAACATCCCACCCTCGCCTTCTCCCACAGAGTCTAAAAGTCTGTTCTGTACATCTGTGTCTCTTTTTCTGTTTTGCATATAGGGTTATTGTTACCATCTTTTTAAATTCCATATATATGTGTTATTATACTGTATTGGTCTTTATCTTTCTGCTTACTTCACTCTGTATAATGGGCTCCAGTTTCATCCATCTCATTAGAACTGATTCAAATGAATACTTTTTAATGACTGAGTAATATTCCATAGTGTATATGTACCACAGCTTCCTTATCCATTCATCTGCTGATGGGCATCTAGGTTGCTTCCATGTCCTGGCTATTATACAGTGCTGTGATGAACATTGGGGTACACGTGTCTCTTTCAGATTTGGTTTCCTTGGTGTGTATACCCAGGAGTGGGATTGCTGGGTCATATGGCAGTTCTATTTCCAGTTTTTTAAGGAATCTCCACACTGTTCTCCATAGTGGCTGTACTAGTTTGCATTCCCACCAACAGTGTAAGAGGGTTCCCTTTTCTCCACAGCCTCTCCAGCATTTATTGCTTGTAGACTTTTGGATATCAGCCATTCTGACTGGTGTGTAATGATACTTCATTGTGGTTTTGATTTGTATTTCTCTGATAATGAGTGATGTTGAGCATCTTTTCATGTGTTTGTTAGCTATCTGTATGAATGGAAGAAAAATTAAGAAAACAATACCATTCACCATTGCAACAAAAAGAATAAAATACTTAGGAGTATATCTACCTAAAGAAACAAAAGACCTATACATAGAAAACTATAAAACACTGATGAAAGAAATCAAAGAGGACACAAACAGATGGAGAAATATACTGTGTTCATGGATTGGAAGAATCAATATTGTGAAAATGAGTATACTACCCAAAGCAATATATAGATTCAGTGCAATCCCTATCAAGCTACCAATCGTATTCTTCACAGAACTAAAACAAATAACTTCACAATTTGTATGGAAATACAAAAAACCTCAAATAGCCAAAGCAATCTTGAGAAAGAAGAATGGAACTGGAGGAATCAACCTGCCTGACTTCAGGCTCTACTACAAAGCCACAGTCATCAAGACAGTATGGTACTGGCACAAAGACAGAAATATAGATCAATGGAACAGAATAGAAAGCCCAGAGATAAATCCACATACCTATGGACACCTTATCTTCAACAAAGGAGGCAAGAATATACAATGGGGAAAAGACAACCTCTTTAACAAGTGGTGCTGGGAAAACTGGTCAACCCCTTGTCAAAGAATGAAACTAGAACACTTTCTAACACCATACACAAAAATAAACTCAAAATGGATTAAAGATCTAAATGTAAGACCAGAAACTATAAAACTCCTAGAGGAGAACATAGGCAAAACACTCTCCGACATAAATCACAGCAGGATCCTCTATGACCCACCTCCCAGAATATTGGAAATAAAAGCAAAAATAAACAAATGGGACCTAATGAAACTTAAAAGCTTTTGCACAGCAACATAAACTATAAGCAAGGTGAAAAGACAGCCCTCAGAATGGGAGAAAATAATAGCAAACGAAAAAACAGACAAAGGATTAATCTCAAAAATATACAAGCAACTACTGCAGCTCAATTCCAGAAAAAACAAATGACCCAATCAAAAAATGAGCCAAAGATGCATGGTTTTTTTTTTTTTCAGTTTTAATATATATGATATTACTTGTATATGTGTGTGTACATGCCCACATACTAATGGGTGCTTTCCCAAATTTTGTTTGGACAAAAACTCAGAGCAAATCCAGAAACACAGTGTTCTCAGTGGAAAGAAAGAAGGGCAAGCTGCTTAAAACTGTCTTAATATTTTATTTCATTAAAAAATCTTAAGTAAATTATGGCAATACATAATTGAAATCGTGAGCCTCCCTATTAGCTCAGATGGTAAAGCATCCACCTCCAATGGAGGAGACCTGGCTTTGATCCCTGGGTCAGGATGATCCCCTGGAGAAGAAAATGGCAACCCACTCCAGTATTCTTGCCTGGAGAATTCCAGGAACAGAGGAGCCTGGCAGGCCACAGTCCATGAGATTGCAGAGTTGGACACAACTGAGCAACTAATACACATATAATTGAAATCTGAATGGTAGGACTTGCTTCTTTGTATGTCATTATTCTTCACATTTAATTTTCTAGAATATGTCATAATTAAAAATTCAAACAAAATATATGTATGATGTAAATCTGAACTTGTGGCACTGTTCTTTATTCCTAAAACATGAAAAAAGTATTGCATAAATCAATTATGTACAGATTAACATGAATCCACAACTTTTATTTCATGCCAACCATGATTAATCCTTGAAAGTATGCAAGTTATTTAAAATTATTCCTTATTATTAGCTCCATTGTCACATACTTATTGTGACACTGTTCTTATTTAAGTAAATAATAGTTTACAGTTTAAAAACCAACCTTAGAAGTATCTAAAGTGGTATTTTTAATAACTTTCATTAGCAACTGCATTTTAGATAAATGAATCTACATTTCTTTGAGTTTAGGGACATATTTACTTACATCTTAATTTATATTTGAGCAAAACATACAAAATGATTAATTATAACTTTACTCCATGTTCATAAAATGTATACATTTTTATTCCTGATGGTTGTTTTCACCTACTTCACAGATTTAATTTTTTTTACCCTTTCAAGAGAGATCTTGATGAATATTTTCCATAAAAGATTTTATTCTAGTATTGAGTCATATTAAAATATGAAAAAGTTAAAGTTGGCTGGAAACACATGAAATCAGCAAAGTTAAGAAGAACAAAGTAATACTGGGGGATTTGAGAAAACACTGCATATCCAGCATCACCGTGCTGGCTGCCTAGAGGCTAGTTTAATTAGGCTACAATTCATATGGCAGAAAGCAGTTTTGTAATTACCTTCAAATGACCAAACGATATAGAACTCTAAGGAGAGTTTCTTATTCCCAGTAATGAACCAATTTGCTATTTGCTGGACTTTTTATCTAAGGCATTTATTGGGCAAATAATATTTAAATATATGTCACTTAAATTTCATATCCTTGCAAATATTTGAATTTTAAGACCTTATTTCAGAATGTATAACATGATGTTAAAATAAATCCTATCAATTTTTAAAGACCTGCTTTGCTTAAAGTAAAAATACTGAATCAAATCCAGAAACACTTACATCAATTAACTGAACTTCAGCTTATACCAAAAAATGTTCAATCAGTTAATTATGAAAAGTAGTTAATTAAGCATTTAATTAAAATCAGTATTCCTTAATGGTGGGTGATGTAAATATCTCATTTTCTGTGCCAATTTCTAGTCAGTTCTTCTTTGCTATCATATTGACTCAAATATCTTAGCTTCTTCATAACATTTTTTATCTGTATTTATGTCTTTTCCAAGGGATAAATCACTAGCATGCAGGCATACCTCAGAATGCTAAAGGTTCAGTTCCAGACCACAGCAATAAAGCAAATAGCACAATAAAGAGTGTCACACAATATTTTTGATTTCCCAATGTATATTAAAGTCATGTTTACACTACAGAGTGGTCTATTAAGTGTGCAAAAACAATATATCTAAAATAAAACAGTATTCATGTCTTAATTAAAAATACTTCATTGCTAAAATAAGCTAATCATTATCTATGGCTTCAGTGAGTCACTGTCTTTGGCTAGTGGAGGGTCTTGCATTGATATTGATGGCTGCTGACTGATCTAGTGGTTGTTGGAGATTGTGGTGGCTTCAGCACTCTCTTAAATTAAGAACAATGAAGTTTGCCATGTCAACTGACCCTTCCTTTTATGAAAAATTTCTTTGTAGCATGTGATGCTATTGACAGCATTTTACCCACAGTCGAATTCCTTTCAAAACTGAAGTGAATCCTATCAGACCTGGCCATAGCTTTAACAACTATGTTTATGTAATACTCTAAATCCTTAGTTGTCAATTCTATAATCTTCACAATATCTCCAGCAGAAATAGGTTTCGTTTCAAGAAATCACTCTATATGTCCATCCATAAGAAGCAGTTCCTCATCTGTAACAGTTGTGCCATGAGATTGGGGCAATTCAGTCACATCTTCAGGCTTTACTTCTAAGTCTATGTCTTTTGCTATTTTTACCACACTTGCAGTCACTTCCTCCACTGAAGTCTTGAATCTCCCAAGTCATCCAAAGGACTGGAATTAACTCTTTCCAAAATCCTGTTAATGTTGATATTTTGACCTCTTTCCATGAATCAGAATGCTCTTAATGGCATCTAGAATGACGAATCCTTTCCAGAGGTTTTCAATTTATTTTGCCCAGATCCATCAGAGGAATTACTATGTATGGCAGACATAACCTTGTGAATTGTATTTCTTAAATATACAAAGATTTGAAAATTGAAATAATTCTTTATTCAGGTGCTGAAGACCAGATAGTGTGCTAGTAAGCATGAAAACAACATATAATTTCATTGTACATCTCCATCAGAACTCTTGAGTGACTGGGCACATAATAATTTGAAAATATTCTTTTCTTCTGAGCAGGAGGTCTCAACAGTGAGCTAAATATAGTTAGGAAACCATGTTTTAAACAGATGTGCTGTCATCCAGACCTTGTTTTATTCACTGATAGGACACAGGCAGAGTAGAATGAACAAAATTTTTAAAGGTCCTAGGAATTTTTAGAATTGTAAAAGAGCATTAGCTTCAACTTGTATGTCCCCAACTGCATTAGTCCCTAAGAGAGTCAACCTGTCCTTTGAAGCTTGAAGCCAGGCACTGACTTCCCTCCTCCAGCTATACTAGTTTTAGATGACATTTTCTTCCAAGATAAATCTATTTAGTCTACATTGAAAATCTGTTTCTTAGGATCACCACCTTCATTAGTAGTCTTAGAAGAATCCTTTGAATATCTTGCTGTAGCTTCTATATCAGCACTGGCTGCTTTATCTTGCTCTTGATTGTATGGAGATGGCTTATGTCCCTAAACTTCATGAACCAGCCTCTGATAGCTTCAAGCCTTTCTTCTGCAACTTCCTCACCTCTCTCAGCCTTCATAGAATTGAAGAGAGTTAGGGCTTTGCTCTGTATTAGATTTTAACTTAATTAGGAAGGACTGATGCTGAAGCTGAAATGCCAGTATTTTGGTCATCTGATGTAGACAGTTGACTCTTTGGAAAAGTTCCTGATGCTGGGAAAGATTGAATGCAGAAGGACAAGAGGGCATCAGAGGATGAGATGGCTGGATGACATCACTGATTCAATGGACTTTAACTCAAGCAGACTCCAGGAATGGTGAGGGACAGGGAAGCCTGGCATGCTACAGTCCATGAAGTCACAAGAGTCGGACATGACTGGATGACTAAATAACATCAACAAGGCTTTGATTTAAGGGAATGTTGTGTCTGGCTTGATCTATCTGAACTACTAAAACTTTCTTCATCAGCAATAAGGCTATTTCACTTTATTTTCATACATGGTTTCACTGCAGTAGTAGTTAAAAAAAAATCTATTTATTTGGCTGACTGGGTCTTAGCTGTGTCATTCAGGATCTTTAGTTGTCACATGTGAGATTAGTTCTCTGAGCAGGCCCAAGTCTGGGGCCCCTTCATTTGGAGCTCAGAGTCCAAACCACAGGACCACCAGGGACATCCCTGGGAGAGCACTTTTAGTTTCCTTCGATAATTTTTCCTTTGCATCCACAACTTGGCTAACTTTGTTGCTAGAGGCCTAGCTTTTGCCCTACCTTGACTTTCTACATACCTTCCTCACTAAGCTCAATCTTTTCTAGTTTTGATTTAAAGTGAGAGATGTGCAACATGTTTTTTCACTTGAATGCTTTGAAGCCATTGTACAATTATTAGCTAGCCTAATTTCAATACTGTTATGTCTCACGGGGTGGGTAGGCATGCGGTGAGGGACATAGATGGTGGAACAGCAGGTCAGTTGAGCACTCAAAACACATAGCAGTATTTATTAAGTTTGCTATCTTATATGGGCTCAGTTCATGGCACCTCGAAACACTTAAAATAGTAACTTCAAAGATCACTGTTCACAGGTCACCATAGCAAACATAAAGAAAGTGTTAGTCACTAAGTCATGTCCAACTCATTGTGACCCCATAGACTGTGACCCACCAGGCTCCTCTGTCCCATGGGATTCTCCAGGCAAGAATACTGGAGTGGGTTGCCATTTCCTTCTCCAGGGAATCTCCCCCACCCAAGTATCGAATCTGGGTCTCCTGTATTACAGGCAAATTCCTTACCGTCTGAGCCACCAGGGAAACCCAAAAGCATAGTAATAATGAATAAATGTGACATACTGAAGAATTACTAAAATGTGGCACAAAACCATGAAGTAAGCAAGTGCTGTTGAAAAAATGATGTCAATAGACTTGTTCCATTCAGGGTTGCCACAAACCCACAATTTGTAAATATTACTACATGCCAATTACAATAAAGTGACATGCATTAGAACAAGGTATGCCTGAAATAAAATATAATCCCAAACCTTAGATATATTCTCTTTCTGTACTGCATAGTAATGAAATATATATATATAATATATATATATATATATATTTATATATTATATTAACATTATATATATATATATATATTAACATTATATATACTTCTCAGATTATTTTATATTATAGTTTATTGTGGGGTTATTTTCATGAATGCAAAATACTCGCTTTTCTAGAGATTATCAAGAGAAAACATGGCTATAAACACAGAAAATTTTTGAAACATTGTAAGGAATTGTGAAGTGAAAGTCACTCAGTTGTATATAGTAGAGTGGGTAGTCATTCCCTTCTACAGTGGATCTTCCCAACTCGGGGATTGAACACGGGTCTCCCACATTGCAGGCAGATCCTTTACCATCTGAGCCAACAGGGAAGACCTATAAGGAGTTAAGGATATGTAAATTAATATGCTTTCATACTTTGAGGACAGAATTATGAGGAAAAAGCAGCAATTTATTATAAATGCACAATATTACAAAAATAAAAGTTAGGGATGAAAACATGTAGATATGTTTCATTAGACTGAAAAACTGTAAATAAGTAATTTTTACAGCTCCTGTAAAATTTTATTTTAATTAAAGCACAAAATGCCTAAAGAATAACAGTTTTTATTACATTTTCTATTAAGTACTTTTAATATTTGTTTATAGACTTTATAAGTATTAATTAATTTAATTCTCACAGCTGAGTTAACTCTTATTATGTACTTCATTTAGCAGACCAAAATAGTTGAGATAAAGAAGTTGCTTAACTTGCCAAGGCACATATGAGAAGTATTATTAGAGACAACATTTAACTCTAAGCAAACAATTAACTTGAAATCCATTTTAAAATATGACAAACCCAGTCATTATAAAAGATTAATAAAATTAAATTAGGAAAAGTGTATGAGTAAAGAAAAATTACTTTCTCATCTATTACTTTATCCTGAATAGTTTTGGGTATGAACTTACCATGCGTGTATTAGTGAGAGAAAATGTCTAAATTTCAGAGAAAGAAATAATGGTAACAAAACTATACAAACACTAAACTTTAAAAGTTAAAACTTCAAGCACAAGTATGAAAAGGATTGTTAGCTAGAACTATCACCCCAGAAGGTGGAATAATGTATTGAATGGTGAATTAATCTATTGAAGGGCTCCATGAAAAAGGTCAATTTAAACAAGTTTTCTGTCTAAGGTGTTTATTATAGTCTATAGCTATCTATACACAATAAAAAGCATTATATGGGGGACCTTAACATGAGCCTAAGGGTGAGAAGAACTGAAATGGCTATTTTAATAATGTTTTACCTATCAATTGAAACTGCTTAAATAGAAAATAAATCTGGATAGAGTGAAAAGGAGGAAGGAAAAGCGGATGGGGAAGAACAGAAGGGGAGAAAAAAGAAAGAAGAGGAAATACAGGAAGAGAAGGGAGAGAAGGAAGGGAAGTGGGAAGAGAAGGGAAAAAATGAGGGGAAAGAGGAGAATGAGGAGGGTCAAAAGCAGGAGGGGGACAAGAAAGGAAACACAAATTTTTAAGTAACTATGCAAGAAACCCTTTTCTTTGAAACACTTTCTCAATCCTTCAAATAAAGGAAGTCTCCAGCTTCCTTGTGTATTTGTAGCACCAATATAAAGAAAGGCATGACTAGCAGAAAGAATATCTTTCTCACTTACCTACTTCTCTTTGAATTCAGTCTCAATACTCACAAAAGGAAATCATCTAGTGAAACTTTGCGGTATTTGTATGTACCGCATAATTGCACTTGTCTCACATGCTAGCAAAGTAATGCTCAAAATTCTCCGAGCCAGGCTTCTACAGTACATGAACTGTGAACTTCCAGGCATTCAAGCTGGATTTAGAAAAGGAAGAGGAACCAGAGATCAAACTGCCAACATCTGTTGAATCATCGAAAAAGCAAGATTTCCAGAAAAACATCTACTTCTGCATTATTGACTATGCTAAAGCCTTTGACTGTATGGATCACAACAAACTGTGGAAAATTCTTCAAGAGATGGGACTACCAGACCACGTGTCTTGCCTTCTGAGAAATCTGTATGCAGGTCAAGAAGCAACAGTTGGAACCGGACATGGAACAACAGACTGGTTCCAAACTGGGAAAGGAGTACGTCAAAGCTGTATATTGTCACCCTCCTTATTTAACTTATATGCAGAGTACATCATGTGAAATGTCTAGCTGGTTGAAGCACAAGCTGGAATCAGGATTGCCAGAAGAAATATCAATAACCTCAGATATGCAGATGACACCACCCTTATGGCAGAAAGCAAAGAAGAACTAAAGAGCCTCTTGATGAAAGTGAAAGAAGAGAGTGAAAAAGGTGGCTTACAATTCAGCATTCAGAAAACTAAGATCATGGCATGTGGTCCATTCACTTCATGGCAAATAGATGGAGAAACAGTGGAAACAGTGACAGACTTTATTTTGGGGGGCTCCAAAATCACTGCAGATGGTGACTGCAGCCATGAAATTAAAAGACGCTTACTCCTTGGAAGGAAAGTTATGACCAACCTAGACAGCACATTGAAAAGCAGACACATTACTTTGCTGACAAAGGTCCGTCTAGTCAAAGCTATGGTCTTTCCAGTAGTCATGTATGGATGTGAGATTTGGACCATAAAGAAAGCTGAGCACCAGAGAAGTGCTGCTTTTGTGATGTGGTGTTGAAGAAGACTCTTGAGAGTCTCTTGGATTGCAAGGAGATCAAAATAGTCAATCCAAAAGGAAATCAGTCCTGAATATTCATTGAAAGGACTGATGCTGAATCTGAAACTCCAATACTTTGGCCACCTAGTGTGAAAAACTGACTCATTGGAAAAGACCCTGATGCTAGAAAAGATTGAAGGCAGGGGGAGAAGGGAACGACAAAGGATGAGATGGCTGGATGGCATCATGGACTCAATGGACATGAGTTTGAGCAAGCTCCGGGAGTTGGTGATGGACAGGGAGTCCCGGTGTGCTGCAGTCCATGGGGTCACAAAGTGTTGGACAAGAATGAGCAATTGAACTGAACAATCATCAGTCTAGTCCATAGTGGTTGTTGAATGAAGAGCCAAGAAACATAAAGAAAATATGAAGAATAGAAAAACATTAAAATTATCTCTGAGAGAATATAGTCCTGATTGAAAATAAATGTATAAATTTATTTTATGTATACACATATATGTTTATGTATATTTGTGTGAGATGTGCACACACACAGTATGGAATGGGATGTAGCCCTCTGCATAGGCAGACATCTGTCTCATCCCATCTGTGTGACCCCTTCTGGATTTGGTGCCAAGGGAAACTGAAAAAAGTATGCTGCTCATTCTGCTTTGTCATATGATGCTTTTTGTCTCTGACCCAATAATCTTGTGTTCCTGATGGAAATCCATGAATGTTTAGCAGGCAACATTTTCTTGCAAGTCAGCTAAAATATCAGGCCTTTCACTATGTTTACAACTATACTTTAGCAATGATACTAGATCTGAATCTACCAACCAGTCAACAAACAAAAACTTGAAAAATATATTTTAACAATTGAAGTAAAAAAATAAAGAAGATTGTATATATTTTTTGATTTGTCTCAGAAGGGAGTTAAAACTATAATTAGAAGGTATTAAAAAATGATGACATTGACCTTTATATAGTAAAAATTATGTAGATAGGACAGGTTTGGAAATGTAGATATACATATAAAAATGAATAAAAATAATAAAAGTAACTATTAACCCAAGAGCTGAAGAAAGGTGGCTAACAAGATGCAGAGACATACCTAAGGAATTATAACTGATGAACTAGAAATTTTTTTTGAGGGCAAAAATTAAGTAACTATTGGAAAATCTGATTAAAAAAAATCAATGTCAGGAAAAAGTCTCATTTATAATATCAGAAGTGGATAGCTGAATATAAGACTGACAAATAAACAATTTCAATAATTATAAAAGAAATATTCCTATATTATTCTCTAGTGAATGTGAAAATCTGGAGGAAATAGGTACTCTGTCAAGGAAATACGAACTTGTGTAGGAAAGAGAACACCTACGTTAAAAACACATAGTGTGAAGGGTATTAAAAAGTTTAATAGCAAGTATAAATTTAAAGCATTCATGGAAAGATAAACAACCAATAGGTTAACCTAAATTTGGCATTGTGATTAATTATCAGATAGTATACAAAAGAATTAGAAAAAAAATGTTTGTGTAATTCCCTCCTGAAATCAATTCCAATAATTGTCTCATTAACTTTTCCACCTCACTGGTTTGTTTTTGTTGTTTTGTTTTTCTATTTGTTTGCTGTTCATTTGTTTATGGGTTGTAGGTGGTGATTTGAATATTTTTAAACCCAAGCAAATATACTTGATCCCACTTACTCAAATGTGAATTATCAGTGCTTGATTTACATTGTCTTAATTCTTTTAGAATAAAGCCATGAGAAAATTACCTTCAAAATAATAGAGTGGATAGTTTAACTTATTTAGTCTTCAAAAAGTAACCTATAAGATGGAAATAAAATTCATTTTCTCTTAGATTCATGTCTTTTATTTTTCTGGTCCAGTTTTATAATCAATCTCAAGGCCAACAATATTGAGTTCAGATTAAGTTCAGTGAGAATGAAACTCATTTCTGGGTTGTTTAAAATATCAATATTAAAATAAAGTTAACTTTAAAAAAAGAAATTATCCTTAGCAATTATTACATGAGTGTTCTCTGATATTATATCATTAACAATATTCATAGAGAAAAAAAATTCTAGTCGATGTTTTTGTGAATGAAAGTTAGTCAATTATTACATAGCCTAACATTATGCATCTGCTTCCTAGACATAATATTTAAAATATGTACTTATTTTAATAATGAGTCACAAAATAAAGCATTAAAACACACCAAATATTTATTTTGGAGGGTGTGATCTGATCTGTTTGAAGAAATAAACTTGAAGAGTTCTCTAAAGAAATAAATAGAAATAGGAAAAGTTTATAAATATATATATGTGTGTATATATATATATATATATATATATATATATAGTACACACACGCACACACACACATATATACATACATCAGTTCAGTTCAGTTGCTCAGTTGTGTCCGACTCTTTGTGACCCCATGGATCACAGCCCACCAGACTTCCCTGTCCATCACCAACTCGCAAAGATTACTCAAACTCATGTCCATTGAGTCAGTGATGCCAGCCAACCATCTCATCCTCAGTCATCCTCTTCTCCTCCCACCTTCAATCTTTATCAGCATCAGGGTCTTTTCCAATGAGTGAGTTCTTCGCATCAGGTGGCCAGAATATTGAATCTTCAGCTTTCAGTATCAGTCCTTCCAATATTCAGGACTGATTTCCTTTAGGACTGACTGATTTGATCTCCTTGCTGTTCAAGGGAATCTCATGAGTGTTCTCCAACAAAATAGTTCAAAAGCATCAATTCTTCAGTAATCAGCTTTTTTTATGGTTCAACTTTAACATCCGTATAGTTCAGTTCATTTCAGTTCAGTCACTCAGTCATATCCAACTCTTTGCAACAGCATGGACTGCAGCACCCAGGCCTCCCTGTCCATCACCAACTCACAGAGTTTACCCAAACTCATGCCCATTGAGTCGGTGATGCCATCCAATCATCTCATCTTTTGTCGTCCCTTTCTCCTCTTGCCTTCAATCTTTCCCCAAATCAGGGCCTTTTCAAATGAGTCAGTACTTCGCATCAGGTGGCCAAAGTATAGGAGTTTCAGCTACATCAGTCCTTCCAATGAACACCCAAGACTGATCTCCTTTAGGATGGACTGGTTGGATCTCCTTGCAGTCCAAGGGACTCTCAAGAGTCTTCTCCAACACCACAGTTCAAAAGCATCAATTCTTCAGTGCTCAGCATTGTTTATAGTCCAACTCTCACATCCATACATGACCACTGGAAAAACCATAGCCTTGACTAGATGGACCTTTGTTGGCAAAGAATGGTCTCTTCTTTTTAATATGCTATCTAGGTTGGTCATAGTTTTTCTTCCAAGGAACAAGTGTCTTTTAATTTCATGGCTGCATTCACCATCTGCAGTGATTTTGTAGCCCCAAAAATAAAGTCAGCCACTGTTTCCCCATCTATTTCCCATGAGGTGATGGGACGGGATGCCATGATCTTAGCTTTCTGAATGTTGAGTTTTAAGGCAACATTTTCACTCTCCTCTTTCACTTTCATCAAGAGGCTCTTTAGTTCCTCTCTGCTTTCTGCCAAAAGGGTGGTGTCATCTGCATATCTGAGGTTATTGATATTTCTCCCGGCAATCTTGGTTCCAGCTTGTGCCTCATCCAGCCCAGCATTTCACATGATGTACTCTCCATATAAGTTCAATAAGCAGAGTGACAATATATAGCCTTGAAGTACTCCTTTCCCAATTTGGGACCAGTCTGTTGTTCCATGTCCAGTTCTAACTGTTGCTTCTTGACCTGCATACAAATGGAATTCTCCAGGCCAGAATACTGGAGTATGTAGCCTTTCCTTTTCCAGGGGATCTTCCCATCTCAGGGATTGAACTCAGGTCTTCCACATTGCAGGCGGATTCTTTACTAGCTGAGCTACAATGGAAGCCCAAGAATACTGGAGTAGGCAGCCTATCTCTTCTCCAGTGGATCTTCCAGACCCAGAAATCGAACCAGGGTCTCCTGCATTGCTGGCAGATAGGCAACTAGGTGAACTATAAGAGAAGCCCATATATATGTTTATATATTTAATGTAGTTTATGTCTCTATATATTTCTGAACTTCTTAAATGACTATTAGATAGCATATATCAAGTCAGGATATTGTATATTAGGATAACAATTATAGGAATGCTACTCCCTGTGCCTGAGAAATTGTTTTCTGATCTAAATCATCTGATAAGAGAAAATAAATGGTGACAAGTCAAGAAATAAAAAATGTGAATGATAATATATGCCCAGTAGAAAATAAGAATAGAGATGAATTTGTGACAAGCTCAAAGTAGTGTCTCAGTATATATTTCCATGTTTCAAATAATAGTTTTCTGAAGAAAGATGTAAAAATGTTCAAAAAGTATTTCATCTTCTATATCAAATTTATCAACTTACCTAAATCCATTCCAGACCTTTTGAGGGAAAAGAAAAAGAATCACTGTACTTATCAAAAGTCAATCTGCCCAAGGAAGTTGAATGTCAAAATTTTCTGTGTACTTAAAGTACTATTCCTGAAACTTACTGTTTTTTTTCCCCAATAAGCATAGATTCATCATTTACTAACTCCCATGTATTAAGAGTAAAAAAGAAAGAGAGAGAGAGAAAATGAAAGAGAAAGGAGGATGAAGGAAAAAGGAAAATAAGTCTAATCTTGAGGTTATCTTTGTTTCTTAAACTTTGTCTTTCTCCCTGCAATTTATCAGTTAATTCTGTTTGCTATATTATTGAAATATATACCAAATCTCATAAATATAAAAATTAACTCAGCTGTTATCCATAACCAGCCACCATTTCCTTTTGACTGGGCAATTGCTGTAGTATCCTAACCTTTCTCTCACTCTATATGTTCATTTTATAATCCATTCTTCAGACAGAAACCACAGGGAGCATTATTTTATCTTTCAAATATTCCAAGCAGTTATTTTCTCTGTTTTAAAAATGTGCATTTCCTGTTCTCTCTAATGATTGGATATTTTTCTTCCTATTGTTTTAGTCTAGCTCAAATGCTCTCTCATTTAAACGTTTTTACTTTATTTTTCCTGGCTACTCAAAATTATGATTTCTTCATTCTCTTTTGGAAACAATGCTTTAGGCTCTCGAGAGCACTTCTAACTACTGGAAAATATTTTATTCTACTTCGTTTCTCAAAATATAAGCTTATTTTGAGTGAGTACTTTTATGTCTTTTTCAATGGATTACTTATACACCCCATAATGAATATTGTTTAATATCTGAGTAAATGGATAAATGCATTTATTTTCCCAATAATATTTATAAAATATAAGGAAATAAAAATTAATCACATTAAAACATTGAAGATTAATTTTGTAAACTATGTGGCTTTATTCTTAAACATATAATAAGGAATTCTTTATAAATTTATAAAGTTATACAACAGATTCAGAAATCTTAAGATGCATGTATCATACATGAATGCTTGAATTGTTCCAGATTAGACTATATCAATAAGAAAATGAACACTTCAAAGGTAATTTGCTTTTTATTTCTACAGTAATATTGGTAGACCAATAAAATAATGCATTTGGCCTTCAAGCATTACATTTATTCATCCATCCATTTATTTAATAAACATTTACCAAGTGTTGTCATGTTCTAAGGTCTGTCTGTATTAGAAAGAAGGAACCAATTTGAGAAGCAGCAATGTAACACAGAGCTTCCCTTGTGGCTTAGCTGGTAAAGAATCCATGTGCAGGTCTGATCCCTGGGTTGGGAAGATCCCTTGGAGAAGGGAAAGGCTAGCCACATGGACTGTATAGTCCATGGGGTCACAAAGAGTCAGACATGACTGAGCAACTTTCACTTTTCAATATAATACATCTCTTGAAATTTAGCAATAATTCTAATGGACGTATAATTCAATAGTAATTTTCTTACAAGAATAATGTGATAATCATAAAAATACTAAAAACATAGCCTACTGTGAACTAAGCTTTAATGTTTTGTTGTTAATACTCTATCACAACATCAACAGCATCAGTACTAGAATATAGCATCATTATGAGAATGACTGCACAAGGAATATTCATAGGGACTGCCTGATTAAACAGTGTTTAAAAGGCAACTCAAATGTCAAAGACATAACCTAAATGCATTTTAGGTGCTTTAAAAATAGAATAAATAGTATAGAAAAGTAAACAATGATTTAAAAGTAACTCAGAAACTCGCCTACACTGTGGATAAGAACTACATAGGAGAATCTTGTTTAGAGGATAGTCTTGTTATCTAAGCAAAGTCATGTTTCACAAAAGTGATATTTAAATGCATATTCTAAAGTTGTCTGTGTTATTATATGTTTGTTATATGTTAATGATCTTCCTGAAATAACATCAAAATTTGAAGATTTTGAAAATGCCTCATCACATTTATCTCCCATAGTTACGATTGTAGTCCTACTCGTAAATGGTAAAAGTTAACAGATATTTTTTAAAAGTCAGCAATTCAGAATAAACTTTTTAATGAAGTGAATATGCAATATTCATTAAAATCTGTTTCCTTTATTTGAGGTCATTGCTGCTGAAAGTGCTTATTACAAAAGAAAAGTGTTATGAATCAATGGAAAAACAAATTTGCTGAATAAAAAGTGTTTAATTTATATCATATGCTTATAGGTGAAGTTGATACTAGCACAATAATAGCAGGGGACTTTAACACCCCACTTATATCAATGGACAGAATATCCAGGCAGAAAATCAATAAGGAAACATTGGCCTTAAAGGACATATTTTACCAGATGAACTTAGTGGTTTTCTATAGAACATTCCATCCAAAAGCAGCAGAATACACAGGAATAAATGCAGTAATCATAAAAGTACTAAAATACAGCACAGGATCAGCACATGCTGGGATACAAAAGAAGTCTCAATAAACAGAAGGATCAGCACATGCTGGGATACAAAAGAAGTCTCAATAAACAGAAGAAGATTAAAATTGCATCAAGCATCTTTTCTAACTACAGTGGTATGAGGCAAGAAATCAACTACAAGAAGAAACTGGAAAAAACACAAGCACGGGAAGTTAAATGACATGTTACCAAATTACCAGTAGGTCACTGAGGAAATCAAATAATTTTTTTTTAAATCTAGAGACAAATGAAATTGGACCCAAAATCTATGGGATGCAGCAAAAGCAGGTCTAAGAGGGATGTTTACAAGCCTATTTTTGGAATAAGAAAAATCTCAAATAAACAATTTAACCTTACCCCTAAAGAAACCAGAAGAACAGGCAAAACCCAAAGTTAAAAGAAGAAATTAAATAATAAAGATCAGAGCAGAAATGAATGAAATAGAGACTAAAAAGACATAGGAAAAAAAAAAAATGAAACTAAGAACTGATTCAGAAGATAAAGGAAATTGATAGGCCTTTAGTCAGACTCATCAATAAAACAGAGAAAGCCCAAATAAATGAAAGAGAAAAAATTCACAGAGGACACCACAGAAATACAAAGGACCATAAGAGATTACTAAGAGTAATTATGTGCTAAAGAAGCCTGGAAGAAATTAATAAAATCCTAGAAAGGTACAATCTCTGATGACTGAATCAGGAAGAAATAGAAAATATGAATAGACCAATTACCAGTAATGAAATTGTATTGTAATTGAAACAACAACAACAAAAGTCTAGCACCAGAGAGTTTCACAGGTGAATTCTACCTAAGATCGAAAGATATGTTAACATCTGTTTAAAGAAGTTTCAGCACCCATCCTTCTTAAATTATTTCAATCAATTGAAAAGATAAGGATCCTCCTGAACTCACTCTGTGAGGCCTGTTATCACCCTCATATCAAAACCTGATAAAAACACCACATCAAGAGAATAAAACAAACAGACAAAACACCCTCAAGAGACCCTGAATGGCAAAATAAATTTTCAGAAGGAACAAAGTTGGAGGTAGCACACTCCTCTGAACTCAGACTCAAAATATCATGGGACTGGCACACAAAAACAAGACCAGAGATTAAAGGAATAAAATAGCCCATAAATGAACCCCCATATATGGGAAATAAATTGATGACAAAAGAGGCAAGAATATACAATGGAGAAACACAGTCTCTTCAATAAATAATGTTGGGAAAACTGGACTGCCTTCTCATACTATACCAAAATAAATTCAAAATGGATGAAAGACTTAAATGTAAGATCTAAAATTGAAAAACTCATTTAAAAAAAATAGTATGCTCTTTGACATTGGTCTGACAATATGGTTTTGGATCTGTCTCCTCAAGCAAGGGAAACAAGAACAAATAAACAAATGGGACTGCATTAAACTACATCAAACTAAAAAGCTTTTGTACAGTGAAGAAGTCTTTCAGCAAAATGAAAAAGCCAGCTACTGAATAGAAGGCTTTTTCACAAATGATATATTCAATAAAGGTTTAATAAAATATACAAAGAACTGATGTAACTCACTATCAGAAACAACCAGTTGAGCTAGAAATGGACAGATGACCTGAGCAGACAGTTATACACAGAAAGAGATGGCCAAGCAACACATGAAAAAATGCTCAACATCACTAATCATCAAGGAAATGCATGTCAAAATGACAATGAGATACTCCCTTACACCTGGCTATCAGAATGGTTATCATCAAAACAAAACAACAACAACAACAACAACAACAAAAACACAAATAATAAGTGTTGGCAAGAATGTGGACAGCAAGGGAACCCCACTTTGTACTATTAATGGGATTGAAAATTGTAGCCATCATGAAAAACAGTATGGCATTTCCTCAAAAAACTAAAAGTAGAGCTTGCATATGATCCAGCAATTTCACTTCTGGATATATACCTAAAAAAAGCAAAACTCCAATGTTTACTGCAGCTTTATTTACAATGGCCAAGTTATAGAAGCATTCTAAGTGTCCATCGATATTTGAATGGATAAAGAAGATATGGCATAGACACACACACACATGTGCAATTATTATTCAGCTACTAAAAAGGAAAGAAAAATAATTTTGCCATTTGTGACAACATGGATGAATCAAGAGGGTGTTAAAAAATGTCACAGGATCTCACTTATATGAGGAATATAAAAAGCAAAACAAACAAAACAAAAGAAAATCAGAAATACACAGAGAAAAAACAAATGGTTTCTGAAAGGAAGTAGTGAGAGAGTGGGTGAAACAGCTGAAGAGATTAAGAGATACCAACTTCTAGCTACAAAATAAGTCATAGGGATGTAATATTCAGCATAGGGAATGTGGTCAGTAATATAGTAATAACTGTATGGGGACAGATGGTTACCAGATTTTTTTGTGTTAATCATTTCATAATGTATAGAAATATCAAATCATTATGTAGTCCACCTTAAACTAATAATGTGTGTCAACCATATTTCAATTTAAAAAAATGCAGTTGATGAAGGGATGAGTTCTGTTTCTTCTCTTTCCAAGTGACTTTACCACATCACAGATAGATTCTTCACCATAAGAGCCACGAGCGAAGCCCAAATTTACTTTTATCAGAGAACAACCTAATACACAGTTTTTGAAAGTGAGATTCTAGTTTATTTACATCATAAAGTGGTATGAAAAAGATAAGCTAGTTAGTGGTACTGTTCTTTCATATTTAAATTCTTAACTATGCGAGAAATGTATTCACTACTTACTATCACAAGATACCAAATTAGACATTGATAGAACCTAGAAAAACAAATTGGAAGTCTAATATATTAAAATGCTTTGTTTTTAAATTATCGTTCATAATACAGCTTATCAAAAAAAGAAAGCACTAACAGAAATGCTGGATTAGAAGTGATATTAGGGAAATATGAAAGCTAAGAAATATAGGCACACCAGGAATAAGTAATGTTGAAGAAGTAATGACTAAGGATGTTTCTACCATATCCAAGAGGAAAAATATTACTAAATCCACATATTATTGTTGTTTTCTTCAGTTGTTAAGTTGTGTCCAACTTTTGCGACATCATGGACTATAACACACAAGGCTCCTCTGTCCTCCACTATCTCCCAGTTGTTGTTGGTGTTTACTCACTAAATCATATCCAATCATTTTGCTACTCCACGGACTGTAGCCCACCAGGCTCCTCTGTCCATAGGATTTCCCAGGCAAGGATACTTGAATGGGTTGCCATTTCCTTTTCCAGGGGATCTTCTATGGCCAGGAATTGAACCTGTGTACCCTGCATTGGCAGGCAGATTCATTACCACTGAGCCAACAGGGAAGCCCATGAAAGAAGGGGGTGGTTAGAGGATGAGAGCAAACCCCGGGGGATAGTTTGCTCAAATTCATGTTCATTGAGTTGGTGATGTCATCCAACCATATCATACTCTGTCCCCCTCCTTCTATTGTCCTCAAACTTTCCCAGCTTCTGGGTCTTTTCCAATGACTCAACTCTTCACATCAGGTGGCTAAAGAATAGGAACTTTAGCATCAGTCTTTCCAATGAATATTTAGGATTGATTTCCTGTTGAATACTTATCTTGTTCTTCTATTTTTTCCATCCTTCTTACAATTTCTAGCTTCTATTGTCAAGGCAGATATTCCCCCAGACAAAGTTAAATCGGCAAGACTTTATTCAAGGCTCTTGCAATAGAGAGAGAGTCCTAAAGTCAGTCTTAGCTCAACTCTACTGAAAAGGGGGCTGCAGAGATTTTAAAGGCTAGGGCAAAGGGATTTTAGGCCTACTGTGTTTGCTAATTAGCTTGATCCAAAGAAAGGTAAACATCCTCTTACTGTACCAAGAGGCAATTTTATAAGTTGGAGCAAGTCTGTTTCCTAAGTCGTCTTTTGCTTCTTCCCTGTTCCCTTTTCCCAGCCCTCAGGTAGACTGAGAGGTTGAAACGGAATCCCAGTTATTGTTTGCAGCGTCAAGTAATGAACTTAACAAACTCGCAAACACTTATGGTAGCAAACAAATAGGATTTATTAAAGAGAAAGAAAGCACAAAGCCCTCAGCATTGGCACTGAGAGGGGCTAAAGTGTACCCCAAAGTCTTACAGCAGTTTATATCCTTATCAGTATTAATTTGTACATTTTTGGTTGGCTCCTGTCTCTAAAATAAGCCCTTTTTAACAGATCAGTTTAAAGGTCAAAATGTTTAACATAACATCTGTATGGCTTCTCTTGATCCTCAGATTAAGTCGCTGCCTTTTTCATGCCCCCTGGCCATTTTACAATGGACCAGCTGTATGGGCTAAAGATTATTGATCACCAGCTGTTTTTCCCTCAGGTATATGGAACAGAAGTTAATTACTGCTCTTGCCTGGATCTAAGTGCTGATAATTTATCAGACCAAGGGCATGCATGAGTGCCAAATCGCTTCAGTCCTGTCTGACTCTCTGTGATCCTATCCATAGGATTCTCTAGGCAAGACCTCTGGAGTGGGTTGCCATGTCCTTCTCCAGAGGATCTTCCCAACCAAGGGATCAAACCCAGATCTCCTGCATTGCAGGCAGATTCTTTACCATCTGAGCCACTAGGGAAGGCCAAGGACACATTCCAGGAATTTGGAACAAAGGGTATAGCTCTAGGTTAATGGAGCAGGATGTTGATTGAAAACAAAATCCAGGTCTTCAAGTCCTTCACTGACTACCTAGCAATTTCTACCTCAAGGTAGGGTCAGTATTGTCTTTGAGGATCACATTTCAAAGGAATGGCTCCCATCTCCTGGAGAAAGACAGTCCCGGGTTAGATGTGCTTTTAAAAAGTTTTACATCTGAAAAAGGCAGAGTGAAAATTTACAACTATAAGTATTCTGAAATAAATGCTCTCTTTTGGAGAGGTCCAGGGCTTAGAACCAGGCTTCCCTGGTGGCTCAGATTGTAAAGAGTCCGTCTGCATTGCAGGAGATCTCGTTTCAGTCCCTGTCTTTGGAAGATCCCCTGGAAGAGGGCATGGCAACCCACTCCAGTATTCTTGCCTGGAGAATCCCCATGGACAGAGGAGCCTGACAGTCCATGGGGTCGCAAAGAGTCAGACACGACTGAGTGACTAAGCACAGCACACGGCACAGCGCTTAGAGGCAGGAAGAAACCAGTCTAAATTTTTGTCTGAGGAGAATGGTAAGGTTGTCTTTGACACCATCTAGCAAGTAGTGACCAATAAAGCTAGGAAAAGTCATTTTGTGACCTTCTGGGTCTCTTTTCAACACTCTCCTAGTCACTTTTAGAAGTGACATGGTGATATTACAACTTGGAACCTCATATAACCTTGTACTTTGAGTAATTATATAGAACACAGCTCAACCGCTGACCTGAGTTGGACATGGAGACTAAGCAAAGTGTGTGTTTTTTAAACCACTAATGCTTTGGATTTCTTTGATATTGCAGCATGATCTGACACTGCCTGACTAATGAGGTAATAGTTTGGGGAGTAGAGTGCCATTTCAACAAATCTAAATGTGTGACAGGCTTATAAGTTGGAAGTGGAGGAAACAACTAGCAGAGGCTGAATAGATGTCACTTTTAAATAGTAGAAGAATATTTGATGACATCACATCTCTGAAAAAGCTTGCAAGGCTGATTGCATGTCCAATTATATTACAGTTCTAGGGGAAGTGGTTTAAAAAAAAAAACAAAAGGTATTAGTGTTTTTGGTTGTTACTGACTGAATTTTATCAAGTATTACCAGAAAGAGATAAGATAAGGAAAGAATTTGCTGAAAAGCAGAAATGAAAGGAAGTAAAAATAATCTGGAACTTTGGACCTTGATGCTATGAGGCTCAAACCATAGGAGATAATTGATAAAGATTTTGAGAGGCAAAACTATATCAAAACTCAGCACTTTGGCAAAGATAAAAGAGTGTAGCCTTCCCATTTATTTAAAAAAAATTCTCAGGATTCAAGTGCCTCAGGGGCAAAGATCAGATTAAGGATATGGAAGACAGTTAAACCTCAGAATCAAATTAACAGATTTTGAGAAAATTGGGCTATAACTTTTGCCCAGAAGCCCAAGATTTCAACATGAGAATATATACACAGCACATTTATATACATACATATATGTGTGTATGTTTGTATGTGTATATATATATATGTATATATATATATTCATTCAGATATAAAATATGTGAAATAATATTTATCAATGTGAAATTATACTTTGAGAACTGTAAGTTTGAATATTTGCTAACATATACATTGGGCTAACAGCAAATAGATAAAAATTTTACTCTGTTTTGAGAGAGTAATATTGCTAAAGCAAGTACAAATCTGAGATAACAGTAGTCAAAATAAAACTGCTGTTACTATTTGAGACTTTTGCTCCTTCCCTCAAATTCTTTAATTGGTCATGAGTTTAAACATTTGACCAAGTCCAGGATAGGCTCACACCCTCATCAGAAGCCAAAAAGAAAAAGAAGTATCTTCCCGATTGCAGGGTAGCATCATAGAAAACAATTCACCATGATATAGATCCTATATAGCAGAATCAAGATATAATCAATTAATATTCACCAACACTGTTTAACTCCTTCCTTTCTGATAAGGAGAAGCTAGTGCAGTTAGATGACCAGAGCTTATTTCACCACTGACTATTAGGAGTGTGTATGTCCTTTAGTTCATAGTTGTTTTTTTTTTTTTCAAATTAAGAGCCACTGCAACTAGACCTATTATTGAAATTACCTCACAGCACGCAGACGTTTTGGAATTTGAGCTGGATACTGTGACTGAATGAATTGTTGGGTTGTTCCCTGTGGGGATGGTTGATGTCTTAAAAACTAAAATGTGCAAAAACAGAAACAAAGTGGTATTTGTCAACCCAAACATTAATAAAAATTAATGTTTGACAAAAAATCTGTTTGATACCTTACATTAACCAGTTTTTTTGCATTTGAGCTCAGAATTGACATGTGATAAGTCTGACCAATGAAATACAAGGCAGAGTGATTATATGCTACTCTAAAGTTTTATTTTCCCCCTGACACAGTGTATTCTGAGGTCACTTATTGAGATGCTGTTACCATAATGAATCTGAGTCTCTAGATGACTTCATATAATAAAGGACTCTCTCAACTATGGCCCACAGTTCCTACATGGAACTTGCAGTGTGGAATAGAGATGAATACTCAATCCACTGAGAGTTTATGGAGAGTGTTTCCGTAGCATAACCTAGATTATCTGTAATAAAACACACTTGATTAATGGAAAAGAAACATACTGAAAAGATCAGTGATCCTTGCTCATGTTCTATTATGTTCTGAAATCAATGCCTTCTTATGAAACATGTACATGGATAATCACTCTGTGGGTACTAGTATTGAAATACGAAAAAATAATACAGAATTTTACAGGAATTGTAAACTAATTGGAATTATAGATTAATTTAAAAGTATGAACTAAGTATCAGGTTGAGGTACAAATCTGATAAGTGATAGTTGATATCTGTTAGCTTTAAAAACCATCAATTCTATGTAATATTTATATTTTACTGAAAATAATATAAATATAAAATACTGCTCTAAAAATTTTGAGAAATATTGAAAAGTCATCTGAAAAATATTACCCTAACACAAGTAAAAATATTCTACATTTTCCTGTAATATGTTCATATTTGTTCTATATGTTTTTCATGCTAACAGGTTAATAAAAAATATTTATATTGGTAATTCTGATAGGTATTTAATAATCCATAAACAAGAGATATAATAATTTACATAACTAATATACTTTTACAGAGATAAAGAGTTGACATAAATTGTTCAGCTATATATATATATATATGTATATATATATATATAAATCTGCTAAAAATTGAGTCTGTGTGTGTGTCTGTTTGTAAAGGGAGACAATACAGACAAAAAGAGCAAGAAAAGTGACAAATGACATTCAATTTCAGATTATGAGCTGTTGAAATGTGTGGTCAACAAGCATAGCAATATATTGTCAAAAAAAGAATATAACTGAAAAAAGTGTACCTCATAAATAACTATATCATAGTTTCTTCAGAAACCAGTTTATCAATTGATTGTTTTATTATATAATGACTTTACACACAGACACAGACTCATTTTTTGGAGTCAGAATATATTCTTTTCATTAAAAGTAGTATTGGAAGATACATCACACAAACAAGATATGACTTGACTTAACTCTAGTTACAGGCAAGAGTAAAAGGTTAATGCCCACTATTACTGATATGATTTAATTATTTCCTGGAAGTTTCACTAATTTCTATTGAAAGAGATGAAAATTTCCATTATCAGTAGTTGACATAATAGTCTACCTTTAAACCTTAGAGAAATCAATTGAAAAGCTATTACACCTACAAATAAGATTCATTAAAGCGCCCACTTACAAAGTGAAAATACAAAAATCAATATTCATGTGTTAGTTATCCTTTAAGTATCAGTTTAAATATTATCCTCCAGATTAAATTTTAAATAAGCTCTTACATCACTGTCATACCTTCTAATTTTCCTCCATAGTTTTACCACCTTGGTAATATTGTAATTATTTATGTTATAAAAATTATAAATTTAATATTGCAAACAAAATACTAAAGAAATGTTTAAAATGTGTCCATTTCTAAAGTTCACTTGGAAGAATAAATCAGTGCAAATAATTAAAATGTTTCTATGAAGGAAAATGATAAGTGAATAAGTATACCACAATCAATTAAATGCATTACCACTTTACAAGCTTAAAATTGTGTGATTTTGGTATAGGAACAGAAAAATATTTCACATAGCAAAACAGTTACATATGTGATCAAATAAGTAAGAAGAGAACACTGGCTTTGAATTTTAATGTCTTAATTTTATTTTATTTCCTTAATAACATGACATATATGATTTTTTCCAAGATTATTAATGAAAACAAATAATTTAAAACAAGGTGTTGAATTTAAAACATGACATATTTACCCACTGATTTGAAAATCCAGATTGCTATTAAACCCATCCTGGTCAGTCTTTACCTGTTTTTCTCACCTGCTCACCATTTTATGTCTTCTGTCTAATATCAATGAAATACCTGCAACAGTGGTGTGTCATCACTGGTATGTGACAAAATAGTGTTTAACAAATACAGTGGCAGGTGAAAAGTCAGGGCAGAGAGGCAGTATTTCTCTCCATATTTTATTTTATTTTATTTTTTCAAATTGTGATTCTTTTATTATTGGAGTATAGTTGATTAACACTTGTGAGTTTCAAGGGTGCAACATAGTTGATTCAGTTATACACACAAGTATCTGTTCTTTTTCAAATTCTTTTCCCACTTAGAATTATTATGGAATTTTTTTCCCATTTATTTTTATTAGTTGGAGGTTAATTACTTTACAATATTGTAGTGGTTTTTGCCATACATTGACATGAATCAGCCATGGATTTACATGTGTTCCCCATCCTGAACTCCCCTCCCACCTCCCTCCACACCCCATCCCTCTGGGTCATCCCAGTGCACCAGCCCAGAGCACTTGTCTCATGCATCCAACCTGGACTGGCGATCTGTTTCACAGTTGATAATATACATGTTTTGATGCTGTCCTCTCAGATCATCCCACCCTTGTCTTCTCCCTTAGAGTCCAAAAGTCTGTTCTATACATCTGTGTCTCTTTTTCTGTCTTGCATATAGGGTTATCGTTACCATCTTTTTAAATTCCATATATATGCGTTTGTATACTGTATTGGTGTTTATCTTTCTGGCTTACTTCACTCTGTATAATGGGCTCCAGTTTTATCCATCTCATTAGAACTGATTCAAATGCATTCTTTTTAATGGCTGAGTAATATTCTATTGTGTATATGTACCACAGCTTTCTTATCTATCCGTCTGCTGATGGGCATCTAGGTTGCTTCCATGTCCTGGCTATTATAAACAGTGCTGCGATGAACACTGGGGTACACGTGTCTCTTTCAGATCTGGTTTCCTCGGTGTGTGTGCCCAGGAGTGGGATTGCTGGGACATACGGCAGTTCTATTTCCAGTTTTTTAAGGAATCTCCACACTGTTCTCCATAGCAGCTGTACTAGTTTGCATTCCCACCAACAGTGTGAGAGGGTTCCCTTTCCTCCACACCCTCTCCAACATTTATTGCTTGTAGACTTTTGGATAGCGGCCATCCTGACTGGCGTGTAATGGTACCTCACTGAGGTTTTGATTTGCATTTCTCTGATAATGGGTGATGTTGAGCATCTTTTCATGTATTTGTTAGCCATCTGTATGTCTTCTTTGGAGAAATGTCTGTTTAGTTCTTTGGCCCATTTTTTGACTGGGTAATTTATTTTTCTGGAATTGAGCTGCAGGAGTTGCTTGTATATTTTTGAGATTAATCCTTTGTCTGTTTCTTCATTTGCTATTATTTTCTCCCATTCTGAAGGCTGTCTTTTCACCTTGCTTATAGTTTCCTTTCTTGTGCAAAAGCTTTTAAGTTTCATTAGGTCCTATTTGTTTATTTTTGCTTTTATTTCCAATATTCTGGGAGGTGGGTCATAGAGGATCTTGCTGTGATTTATGTCAGAGAGTGTTTTGCCTATATTCTCCTCTAGGAGTTTTATAGTTTCTGGTCTTACATTTAGATCTTTAATCCTCTACATAGAAAATCCTAAAGACTCTACCGGAAAATTACTAGACCTAATCAATGAATATAGTAAAGTTGCAGGATAAAAAATTAACATACAGAAATCCCTTGCATTCCTATATACTAACAATGAGAAAACAGAAGGAGAAATTAAGGAAACAATACCATTCACCATTGCAACAAAAAGAATAAAATACTTAGGAGTATATCTACCTAAAGAAACAAAAGACCTATACATAGAAAACTGTAAAACACTGATGAAAGAAACAAAAAAGGACACAAATAGATGGAGAAATATACCGTGTTCATGTATTGGAAGAATCAATATTGTCAAAATGGCTATTCTACCCAAAGCAATCTATAGATTCAACACAATACCTATCAAGCTACCAATCATATTCTTCACAGAACTAGAACAAATAATTTCACAATTTGTATGGAAATACAAAAAACCTCGAATAGCCAAATCAATCTTGAGAAAGAAGAATGGAACTGGAGGAATCCACCTGCCTGACTTCAGGCTCTACTGCAAAGCCACAGTCATCAAGACAGTATAGTACTGCACAAAGACAGAAATATAGATCAATGGAACAGAATAGAAAGCCCAGAGATAAATCCACGAACCTATGGACACCTTATCTTTGACAAAGGAGGCAAGGATATACAATGGAAAAAAGACAACCTCTTTAACAAGTGGTGCTGGGAAAACTGGTCATCCACCTGTAAAAGAATGAAACTAGAACACTTTCTCTCCATATTTTAAACACTCACACATCCCAATTAAAAAAAAAATTCTTCCCCCTCAGGATTTCTGATCTTTTTCTCCACGTTTTTGTTTTTTTCCCTTCAATATTCAAAATATCCATATGTTAATCTTGGGAGTGAAAAAAGCATACATGGTACATATTCAGAATTTTGGCAAGGCAAGTTTTTTTCGTCATATATGAAGTGGGTGGTACTGGACAATATGCTTTCCTTGGGGATCATGTAGTTTTTCAACTTATTTCTTTCTAATTGTTAAGTGTGGCCTCAAAGTTCATTTTAAGTCTCAGTTACAGAATTTTTACAGCTGTGAAGGTGTCTTTGAAAAAAACCAGTACTCTGTGACAACCTAGAGGAGTGGGATGGGGTGGAGTGTGAGAAAGAGGTTCAAGAGGGAGAGAGCATATGTATACTAATGGCTGATTCACACTGTTTATGGCAGAAACCAACATGATATCATAAACCAAATATCCCTCCAATTAAAAATAAAAGATTCTGTAAAACAATTATCCTTCAATAAAAAATAAATTAATAAAATGAAATAAATAACTCTTAAAAATTAATATGCTCCCATAGAAGCCCTTGATTGAACTCCACCATCATATGTCATTGATAGGACATTCTGTCTACCTTTTAATCTTATGTCTTAATATTCAAGTTTTATATAATTTTTCTGACACATATTTGTACAATCTCTGTGTAGTAATAAAAAATATGGTGAATCACATAATGGCTCTCAAAATCTTTGCCTAAAATTGACAAATGCTATTTCTACCCACATTTAATTGATTTAAAAAAAAAAGAAAAAGTAACATGGCCCATACCTAACAACAAACATGGTAGGACATTGCATTTCCATCATGTGCCTGGAAACTAGATAGACAGAACCAGTAATGATAACAACACAGAGTTGGAGAGAGCATAAAATGGAGTTTTCAAAGACAAAATAATTGGAATTGGTTCCATCATTTAGCAAACTCAGTGTAAGTTTTATTTTTTGCAGTATTCTGTATTTCCTGGATTTCATCTACCTTATTAGTCTTTTTAAAAGTGTTAGTTGCTCAGCTATATCCAACTCTTTGCCACCCCCATGGACTGTAGCCTGCCAGGCTCCTCTGTCCATGGAATTCTCCAGTCAAGAATATTGGAGTGGGTTGCCATTCCCTTCTCCATGGGATCTTCCCAACTGAGGGATCAAACCCAGGTCTCCTGCACTGCAGGCAGAGTCTTTACCAGTCTTTTTAAGGAACCATCTTTTCTTGGTCTTAATCCTCTATATTTTAGCTTTCTTACTCCTCCCACCCCAGCTTTATTGAAGTATAATTAATGAATAAAACTTGTACAGATTTAAGATGTATAGTACATTGTGGAATAACCCATATTCAAACTAATTAATAATAGCCTTCATTTAACATAGAACCTCTGTGTGTGTGTGTGTGTGTGTGTGTGTATGTGTGATGAGAACACTTACAATGGATATTTACCCAGAAGTGGGTTTGCTGGATCACAATATAGGTCTATTTTTGATTTTTTGAGAAACTGCATAGTTTTCCATTATAATTGCATCAATTTAGAGTCTCACCAACAGTGTATTAGCATTTCTGTTTCTCCACATCCTTGCCAGTGCTTATCATTTGTCTTTTTGATATTAGCCATTCCAACAGATGTGAAGTAGTATCTCATTGTGGTTTTGATTTGCATTTCCTGATGACCAGTGAAACTGAGCATTTTTTCAAGTCAATTGTTTCTTTGTTGATGTTATATCTGGGTGATCTATTTAGTAATATTTGCTTAATAATTTAGGTGCTTTTATGTTAGAAGCATATATATTTATAGCTGTTACAACTTTCTATTGAATTGACCCATTTATCATATAATTACCTTCTTTGTCTTTAGAGACAGCTTTAAAGTCTATTTTCCTTCATGTAATTATAGTGATAGTTTTTTATTGATTAACAGAATTGATAAGGGAATTTTCATGCTAATGTCAATGATTTATGCTCAGGGAACTCTAAGAAGTGGGAGTTATTTGGAGTAGGTTGAAATATTACCTGTTATATAAAACTATAAAGATAGATGGAACCCAGTTGGTGGCTCCTTGTATCAACATCAAATTACATACTCCATAAATTTGATGGGAATTAGTTTGATAGTCTCCTAATCTTTACCAGTTCTGATTCTTCTAAGCTTTCTATAAGAAGATTAAGTGAAGAATAGTGTGCTTTTAAAACTTACTATTATTAATTGGGTCCATAAATGGATAAATGGCTTTGCTTTCACTTTAAAGTTATATGTGAGTTAAGAATGCTCAGAGAGCTTGAGTTTGTAAGTTTGAAGATAGTTTCAGACAATGACTATAAAATCTCTTTGCCACCAAGTTGTTCTGAGTTGATGGTATCAACTTCAGAGGTGTTTTGTAATGTAACTAATTGTGTAGACCAGTAGATACTGATTCTCTTTCACAGGTGATAACATCAAACATCTGGAGTCAATATTTCTTAGTGAGAAAATTTTAAAATGGCATCATTAGTATTATTTACACTAATAGAAACTAATAGAAGTTTAAGGTATAATATAGATATAAATTGGGATTCCCTGGTGACTCAGATGGTAAACCATCTGCCTGCGATGTGGGAAACCTAGGTTCGACCCCCAGGTTGGAAAGATTCACTGGAGAAGGAAATGGCAACCCACTCCAGTACTCTTGCCTAGAAAATTCCATGGGTGGAGGAGCCTGGTGGGCTATAGTTCATGGGGTCACAAAGAGTTGGACATGACTGAGCGACTTCAGTTCACTTTAGATATAAATTGAAAATATGTGCTATTTTTCCTCTTCATTTATCAACTTTTATGTATTTTGTCTCAAAACATATATTAATTAATATTCTTATCTTTCTGTTTTACCATTATAATTTTAAAATTGCCATAGTGGTTTCTTTCACAAACCTCAAATAGCACCTGAATAAATAAACCTTATCTTTACAAATGCTTTTTGCTTCTACGGAGGCTTTTAAATTAGAAACTTGTAAAATCATGCTGTCTAACATTTTATTTGCAAGTACTGAAATAGATAGACAGATAGAAAGACAGAGATATAGAGAGATAACCCCCCTGAACAACTAATAGCTAAATATGCATGGATTTTATGCATTTTTAAAAATAAAGTATATTTAGGGCTTATAAATTTTGTTTTTTATATATTATTTTTAACTTGAGTACTTTCCTAAATATTAGCAATTTTTTTCTTTATATATAATTTATGAGAGAGAATTTATTATATCTTTAATAAAATAATGCTGATTTTCAGATTTTACATATTATTCACAAATGGTATGCCCATCTTACTGTTGTCCAGTCATTACAAAATGCAGGTAAAGTGGGCCAAATCAAAGATGAGTGTTTTTGTTGTTTTTTTTCCTGTGGACCAAAAGTAGATTTCAAACCCTAACTCTACTGTAAAAATGATCATTCAGTACATATCACTGGGGTATTTGCTTAATGATCTGGAAAATATATAAACTCATAGCTTCCACTCTATACCATGTCATGTAGCTGTAGCATATTAAGCATGTATTAAACTATAAATTTTAAAAAATTAGTTAAAATACAATCTGAACCTAAATTCAATTAAATCAATAATAAAAATGCTTTTAGTAATACATTTTGTATTTAGTAATACATTTATATAGCATTATTATATCTATCCATGTCATTTATGATAAATAGAAAAAAATAATTAGCAAACTAGATTGATCGCAACAAACTATTGTTTTCAGACCAGTCCCAATCTATCTCACATTTATGTACTATATATGAAATAAAAATGAATCTTAAATCTTTAAATATTATTTGAAAACAAAAGAAGGGATCATAACTTCCTATTTCTAAATGTGAGCTGTGTATACTGACTTACCTCTAAAGAGTATAGAGAAATGAGGGAAACAAGCAACTTTGCAATGGAGAAATTTACAAAACTACCTCATCTAGGTGATCAAGGCCAATATTAGCAACCATAAATCATATTGATAGTGTGTACCCTTGAAACAATATGAGAAAATGACATTTTACCTCTGTGATCTTCCATCTCCAAACCCATATCTCTAGTCTAATAATGAGAAAAATATTGGACAAATTCCATTAGAGAGGCATATTTCCTAACACCTGAAGACTTTCAAAATCATGGAAAACAAGGAAAGTCAGAAACTGCCACAGTCAAGAAGAGCTAAATAAGATGTGACAAGTAAATATGATGTCAAATCTTGGATAGGATCATGGGACATAAAAAGGATGATAGTAAAAGACTAAGAATATGTGAACAAATTATGGACTTATGTTTATAATAGTATGATAATATCTGTTCATTATAACAAATGCACATGTTAATATAAATTGTTAATAATTGGTACAGTTGTACAAAGAGCATTGGAACTCTATATTATATGCTCAGTTTTTCTGAAAATCTAGAGCAATTCTAAAAAATTAAAGCCTATTAATAAAAATAATAAAAAGAACATGTGACAGGAAACATATTTGCTCCACAAAGCCTAAAATGTTGGCCATCTGGCAATTTACAGAAATGTTTTTTGATATCTGAGTTGCATTTTAAAATATATTTAATCTCACCAGGCTAATTCAGTTGATAGAAGATGAGACTTTTAAAAATTTATATTATATTAATATTAGGTTATGGTGAAATAATAACCCCAAATCTCAGCAGTTTATTTCAGTTTAGGTAGCAAAAACATCCTAGTTTTTCCCTTTAATAATCCTAATTTCAATAACGTTTCTTTTCTTATTGATCTTACTATATTGAAGTTATATTTTGAGTGTATGTCTTGCCTACCAGTCAAATATTAGGAGAAAGGAAGTATGCCTGTTTATATTTCCACTATACAGTATATGACTTGGAATGTAGAATGAGTGAAAACAATATATATTCAACAGAACTAAAGTCTTTATAACTCCAGGTAAATATGACTTCTCATAGAGATGGGATGGGGAGGGAGGTGGGAGGGAGGTTCAGGATGGGGAACACATAGACACCCATGGTTGATTCATGTCAGTGTATGGCAAAAACCACTACAATATTGTAAAGTAATTGGCCTCCAATTAAAATAAAGAAATTAAAAATAAAAATTAAAAAAATATATATGACTTCTCAGTAGCAGGATGTAATATATTATCAAGAATTATCCTACTGAAGGGATTCCAGGTGGCTCAGATGATAAAGAATCCAACTGTAATGAAGGAGGCCTGAGTTCCACCCCTAGGGTTGAGAAGATTCCTAGGAGAAGAGAATGGCTACCCACTCCAGTATTCTTGGCTGGAGAATTCCATGAACAGAGGAGCCTGGTGGGCTACAGTCCATGGAGTTGCAAAAAGTAAGACATGACTGAGCAACTAGCACTGTCATACTAAAATCTGTCTCACTTATAGTGGAAAAGACGCTTCAGAAAATGAAACAGAAATAAGTCCTGTAGAGGAGAAATTAATAGGGTCAGTTGTTCAGAGTTCAGGTTTTAATGTGTAGTAAATTAGGTTTCAAACTGCTGAAAGGATAGGTTACTAACTCTGTGGCTTTTAAGATGTACTCTTTTTTTTTTTTTTGGCTGCAGTATCTAACCTCTGCCCCTTGTGGTGGAAGCATAGAGTCTTAACCACAGTACTACCAGGGAAGTCTCAATGTACTCTTTTCATATACTTCATTTTCATTATATTTTTGAGCATAGTAAAAATGTTTACTGAATAAAACACCAATACAGTATACTAACGCATATATATGGAATTTAGAAAGATGGTAACGATAACCCTATATGCGAGACAGCAAAAGGGGCACAGATATATAGAACAGTTTTTTGAATTCTGTGGGAGAGGGCGAGGGTGGGATGATTTGGGAGAATGGCATTGAAACATGTGTATTATCACATGTGAAATGAATCACCAGTCCAGGTTCAATGCATGAGACAGGGTGTTTGGGGCTGGTGCACTGGGATGACCCAGAGGGATGGGATGGGGAGGGAGGTGGGAGGGGGGTTCAGGATGGGGAACACATGTACATCCGTGGCAGATGTACGTTTATGTCAATGTATGGCAAAACCACTACAATATTGTAAAGTAATTAGCCTCCAATTAAAATAAATAAATTTATATTAAAAAATGTTGTGAGGAATAAATGAATCTGTGCATGCAGCTTCCTCAGGCAACTCTGAGACAAGAAGTCATATGTTAATTTTACTACATTGTAAGGCTAAGATAATTACTCATATTTTTATAAAACCTAGGAGTGCTATACTATATTAATTCTATATTAAGGTATATGTTCAAGCAAATGTAAATTGTACATATATTTTTAAACTTAGAATAATTTATTCACATGGCACTTGATTTACTGACATTTATTTTCAAAAGAGTAATTATATTTGTCTTTCTCATTCTTAGGTTTTATGAAATAGCTTTGGAACTGTAGAAAGAAAGCTTTGTAGTTGTCATTCAAACCATCATAATTAATTTAGGAATCATGGTGTGCCTGAGAAATTATTTTCTATAATGCATTTGCCTATATATTTCAAATAAAAGTATTTTGACATACCATCAAATCACATTGTTACAGATATGCTTTTTAACTGTAACAATAGTAGTAGATACATTTTTGTGAAAAAGTCACTGTTGTTTTAGTTTGTGTTTAAGTTACATCTTTTAATCATTTTGCAGCATCACAATTTAGTAATTAGTTTCCTTTATTAAACTGAAGTTATAAGACCTAAATTAGAAGTAGTTTCAAAAACTAACTAAATAAAATTATATATTACCACTATTTAACTAGCATTAATAATCATTACATTTATATCTCTGAAGTTATTTTCTGAATATGCTAAATTAAAAAATTTTTAAATTTTTTTTTTATTTAATCATGTTTGGAAACGGATATTCCTGAAGTGATTCATTTTAAAATGGAGTACTGGGAGATTTCTCTAGCACATCATTTTCTATTCCCCATGAGCATTTTACAGTGAGAAGAACTTTTTTCATTTATAGTAATGGATGATGCTGTGCAAATAAAATAAACTCCACTCAGTGTACTATTTCTAAAATACATGAAATATCACTTTACTGAGTCATGTTTGGTCCTTTATTGAGAAGTAAAATCACTATATCTTATCAAGAAGAGTGGAAAGTGTAGGAAACATAAGGAAATATTAAACATTTAAAATATTTTCTTCTAAGTATACAGACAGGATCTGTAGTGTGTATGTGTGTGTATTTGTGCATGCACATGCATGCATGCCTAATTTTTATTTATAAATTAAAGAAAATATTATATATGATTATCATGAAATATTTTTAAAATTTTTATGTGGACCATTTTTAATTCAATTCAAAATATTGAATTAAAAATATTGAATTTGTTACAGTATTTCTTCTGTTTTATGTTTTGATTTTTTGACCATGAGGCATGTAGGACCTTAGCTTCCTGACCAGGGATTGAACCCATGCTCCATGTGCTGGAAGGTGAAGTCCAAACCACTAGACCATTAGGGAAATCGCAAGAGATACTATTGGTTTTTTTTTTTTTTTTACTTTTATTTTTACATTTTAATTGGAGGCTAATTACTTTACAATATTTTGATGGCTTTTGCCATACACTGGCATGAATCAGTCATGGGTGTACATGTGTCCCCTGTCCCAAGCCCCCTTCCCCCCTCCCTCTACATCCTATCCCTATGGGTTGACCCAGTGCACCAGCTTTGAGTGCCCTGGTTTGTGAATCAAACTTAAACTGGTTATCTATTTCACATATGGTAATATGCAGGTTTCAATGCTATTCTCTCAAATCATCCAATTCTCAGCTTCTCCCACAGAGTCCAAAAGTCTGTTCTTTATATCTGTGTCTCTTTTGCTGTCTTGCACATAGGGTCATCATTACCATCTTTCTAAATTCCATACATATGGGTTAATATCTTGTGTTAGTGTTTTTCTCTCTGACTTACTTTGCTCTGTATCAGTACAGTTCAGTCACTCAGTCGTGTTCGACTCCTTGAGACCACATGAATCACAGCATGCCAGGCCAGGCCTCCCTGTCCATCAACAACTCCCAGAGTTTACTCAAATTCATGTCCATCAAGTCAGTGATGGCATAGAGACATCTCATCCTCTGTTGCCCCCTTCTCCTCCTGCCCCCAATACCTCCCAGCATCAGGGTCTTTTCCAATGAGTCAACTCTTCCCATGAGGTGGCCAAAGTACTGGAGCTTCAGCTTCAGCATCAGTCCTTCTGATGAACACCCAGGACTGATCTCCTTTAGGATGGACTGGTTGGATCTCCTTGCAGTCCAAGGGACTCTCCAGAGTCTTCTCCAACACCACAGTTCAAAAGCATCAATTTTTTGGCACTCAGCTTTCTTCACAGTCCAACTCTCACATCCATACATGACCACTGGAAAAACCATAGCCTTGACTAGACGGACCTTTGTTGGCAAAGGACTGTCTCTGCTTTCTAATATGCTATCTAGGTTGGTCATAACTTTCCTTCCAAAGAGTAAGCGTCTTTTAATTTCAAGGTTGCAATCAACATCTGCAGTGATTTTGGAGCCCCCCAAAAATAAAGTCAGCAACTGTTTCCACTGTTTTCCCATCTATTTCCCATGAAGTGATGGGACCAGATGCCATGATCTTAGTTTTCTGAATGTTGAGCTTGAAGCCAACTTTTTCACTCTCCTCTTTCACTTTTATCAAGAGGCTTTTTAGTTCTTCTTCACTTTCTGCCATAAGGGTGGTATAATAGACTCTGTATAATAGGCTCCAGTTTCATCCACCTCATTAGAATTGGTACACATGTGTTCTTTTTAAAAGCTGTGTAATATTCCATTGTGTAGATGTACCACAGCTTTCTTATCCATTCATCTGCTGATGGACATCTAGGTTGCTTCCATGTCCTAGCTATTGTAAACAATGTTGTGATGAACATGGGGGTACCAATGTCTCTTTCAATTCTATTTTCCTCAGAGTATGTGTCTAACAGTGGGATTGCTGGGTCATATGGCAGTTCTACTTCCAGTTTTTTAAGGGATCTCCACACTGTTCTCCATAGTGGCTGTACTAGTTTGCATTCCCTCCAACCATGTAAGAGGGTTCCCTTTACTCCACACCCACTCCAACATTTATTATTTGTAGACTTTTTGATGGCAGCCATTCTGACTGGCATGAGATGGTACCTCATTGTGGTTTTGGTTTGAATTTCTCTGATAATAAGTGATGCTGAGCATCTTTCCTTGTGTTTGTTAGCCATCTGCATGTCTTTGGAGAAATGTCTGTTTAGTTCTTTGGTCCATTTTGTGACTGGGCTGTTTATTTTTCTAGTATTGAGCTTCATGAGCTGCTTGTATATTTTGGAAATTAAGTCTTTGTCAGCTATTTCATTTGCTATTATTTTCTCCCATTCTGAAGGCTATCTTTTCACCTTGCTTATAGTTTCCTTCATTGTGCTAAAGCTTTTAAGTTTAATCAGGTCCCATTTGTTCACTTTTGCTTTTATTTCCATTACTCTGGGAGGTGGGTCATAGAGAATCTTGCAAAATTTATATCAATGAGTGTTCTCCCTATGTTTTCCTGTAGGAGTTTTATAGTTTCTGGTCTTACGTTTAGATCTTTAATCCATTTTGAGTTTATTTTTGTGTATGGTGTTAGTAAGTGTTCTAGTTTCCTTCTTTTTCAGGTGGTTGACCAGTCTTCCCCGCACCACTTGTTAAAGAGATTGTCTTTTCTCCATAGTGTATTTTTTCCTTTGTCAAAGATAGTGTCCATAGGTATGTAATTCATCTCTGGGCTTTCTATTTTGTTCCATTGATCTATATTTCTGTCTTTGTGCCAGTACCATACTGTCTTGATGACTGTAGCTTTGTAGTGTAGTCTATAGTCAGGTAGATTGATTCCTCCAATTCCATTCTTCTTTCTCAAGATGGCTTTGGCTATTCGAGGTTTTTGTATTTCCATAAAAATTGTGGAATTACTTGTTCTAGTTCTGTGAAAAAATACCATTGATAGCTTGATAGGGGGTTGCATTGAATCTATAAATTGCTTTGGATAGTATACTCATTTTCACAATATTGATGCTTCTGCTTCATGAACATTGTCTATTTCTCCATCTATATGGGTCATCTTTGATTTCTTTAATCAGTGTTTGCTAGGTTTCTATATGTAGATCTTTTGTTTCTTTAGGTAAATATATTCCTAAGTATTTTACCCTTCATTGAAATGGTGAATGGGATTGTTTCCTTAATTTCTCTTTCTGTTTTCTCATTGATAGTGTATAGGAATGCAAGGGGTTTCTGTGTGTTAATTTTATATCCTGCAACTTTACTATATTCATTGATTAGCTCTAGTAATTTTCTGTTGGTGCCTTTAAGATTTTCTATGTAGAGGATCATGTCATCTGCAAATAGTGAGAGTTTTACCTCTTTTCCAATCTCTACTCCTCTTATTTCTTTTTCTTCTCTGATTGCTGTGGCTAAAACTCCCAAAGCTATGTTGAATAGTACTGGTGAGAATGGGCACCCTTATCTTGTTCCTGACTTTAGAGGAAATGCTTTCAATATTTCACCAGTGAGGATAATGTTTGCTATGAGTTTACTGTAAATGGCTCTTTTTCTTTTTTCTTTTTTTTGTTGAGGTATGTTCCTTCTATGCCTGCTTTCTGGAGAATTTTTATCACAAATAGGTGTTCAATTTTATCAAAGTCTTTCCCTGCATCTACTGAGGTAATCATATGGTATTTATTTCTCAATTTGTTAATGTGGTGTATCACATTGATTGATTTGTGAATACTGAAGAATCCTTGCATCCCTGGGATAAAACCCACTTGGTCACAATGAATGATCTTTTAATATGTTGTTGGATTCTGTTTGCTAGAATTTTGTTGAGGATTTTTGCTTATTCTCCAGTGATATTGGCCTGTTGATTTCTTTTTTTGTGGCATCTTTGTCTGGTTTTGGTATTAGGGTGATGGTGACCTCATAGAATGAATTTGGGAGTTTACCTTCCTCTGCAATTTTCTCAAAGATTCTGAGTATTATTGTTGTTAGCTCTTCTCTAAATTTTTGGTAGAATTCACCTGTGAAGTCACCTGGTCCTGAGCTTTTGTTTGTTGGAAGATTTTTGATTACAGTTTCAATTTTCTGTGCTTGTGATGGGTCTGTTAAGATTTTCTATTTCTACCTGGCTTGGTTTTGAAAGGTTATGCTTTACTAAGAATTTGTCCATTTCTTCCAAGGTGCCCATTTTATTTGCATAGAGTTACTGATAATAGTCGTTTATGATACTTTGTACTTCTGTGTTGTCTTTGTGATTTCTTGATTTTCATTTCTAATTTTCTGATTTGATTCTTCTCCCTTTTTTTCTTGATGAATCTGGCTGATGGTTTCTCTCTTTTATTTATCTTTTAAAAGAGCCAGCTTTTCATTTTCTTGATTTTTTGCTATAATCTCCTTTGTTTCTTTTTCATTTCTTTCTGCTCTGATTTTTTTCTTTCTACTAACTGTGGGGTTCTTCATTTCTTCTATTTCTAGTTGCTTTAGGTGTAAAGTTAGGTTATTTATTTGATGTTTCTCTTGTTTCTTGAGGTAAACATATTGGTTTGAACCTGCCGCTTAGCACTGCTTTCACTGATTCCCATAGGTTTTTGGTTGTCATGTTTTCATTTTCATTTGTTTCTATGCATATTTTGATTTCCTTTTTGATTTCTTCTGTGATTTTTTGTTCATGCAGAAGCATGTTGTTTAGCCTCCATATGTTGGAATTTTTTTATATTTTATTTTATTTAATATAAATTTAGAAATCTCCCAGCAAACAAAAGCCCCAGGTCAGACAGCTTCACAGCTGAATTCTACCAAAAATTTAGAGAAGAGCTAACACCTGTCCTACTCAAATTCTTCCAGAAAATTGCAGAGGAAGGTAATGTTCCATACACATTCTATGAGGCCACCATCATTCTAATACCAAAACCTGACAAAGATGCCACAAAAAAAGAAAACTACAGGCCAATATCACTGATGAACATAAATGCAAAAATCCTTAACAAAATTCTAGCAAACAGAATCCAACAACATATTAAAAAAATCATACTTCATGACCAAGTGGGCTTTATCCCAGGGATGCAAGGATTCTTCAATATCCACAAATCAATCAACACATCACATTAACAAATTGAAAAATAAAAACCATATGATTATCTCAATAGATGCAGAGAAAGCCTTTGACAAAATTCAACATCCATTTATGATAAAAAAAAAACCCTCCAGAAAGCAGGAATAGAAGGAATATACCTCAACATAATAAAAGGTATGTACGACAAACCCACAGCAAACATTATCCTCAATGGTTAAAAATTGAAAGCGTTTCCCCTAAAGTCAGGAACAAGACAAGGGTGTCCACGCTCACCACTACTATTCAACATAGTTTTGGAAGTTTTGGCCACAGCAATCAGAGCAGAAAAAGAAATAAAAGGAATCCAGATTGGAAAAGAAGAAATAAAACTCTCACTATTTGCAGATGACATGATCCTCTACATAGAAAACCCTAAAGACTCCACCTGAAAATTACTAGAGCTAATCAATGAATATAGTTAAGTTGCAGGATATAAAATCAACACACAGAAATCCCTTGCATTCCTATACACTAACAATGAGAAAACAGAAAGAGAAATTAAGGAAAGAATTCCATTCACCATTGCAACGAAAAGAATAAAATACTTAGGAATATATCTACCTAAAGAAACAAAAGACCTATATATAGAACACTATAGATACTGGTGAGAGAAACCAAACAGGACCCAAATAGTTGGAGAAATATACCATGCTCATGGATCAGAAGAATCAATATAGTGAAAATGAGTATACTACCCAAAGCAATCTATAGATTCAACACAATCCCTATTAAGCTACCAATGGTATTTTTCATACAACTAGAACAAATAATTTCACAATTTGTATGAAAATACAAAAAACCTCGAATAGCCAAAGCAATCTTGAGAAAGAAGAGTGGAACTGGACGAATCAACCTGCCTGACTTCAGGCTCTACTACAAAGCCGCAGTCATCAAGACAGTATGGTACTGGCACAAAGACAGAAATACAGATCAATGGAACAGAATAGAAAGCCCAGAGATAAATCCACATACCTATGGACACCTTATCTTCAACAAAGGAGGCAAGAATATACAATGGGGAAAAGACAACCTCTTTAACAAGTGGTGCTGAGAAAACTGGTCAACCCCTTGTCAAAGAATGAAGCTAGAACACTTTCTAACACCATACACAAAAATAAACTCAAAATGGATTAAAGATCTAAATGTAAGACCAGAGACTATAAAACTCCTAGAGGAGAACATAGGCAAAACACTCTCTGACATAAATCACAGCAGGATCCTCTATGACCCACCTCCCAGAATATTGGAAATAAAAGCAAAAGTGAACAAATGGGACCTAATTCAACTTAAAAGCTTTTGCACAGCAATGGAAACTATAAGCATGGTGAAAAGACAGCCTTCAGGAAAGGAGAAAATAATAGCAAATGAAGCAAGTGACAAAGGATTAATCTCAAAAATATACAAGCAACTCCTGCAGCTCAATTCCAGAAAAATAAATGACCCAATCAAAAAATGGGTCAAAGAGCTAAATAGACATTTCTCCATATGTTGTGATTTTTAATAGTTTTTTTTTTTTTCCTGTAGTTGACATCTAATCTTACCTCATTGTGATCAGAAAAGATGCTTGAAATGATTTCAGTTTTTTGGGGGGATTTACCAAAAGTAGATTTATGGCCCAGGATGTGACCTATCCTAGAGAATGTTTCTTGTGCACTTGGAAAAAAGTTTAAATTCACTGTTTTGAGGTGAAATGTCCTATAAATATCAATTACATCTAACTCTTCTATTGTATCATTTAAGTTTGTGTTTCCTTGCTAATATCCTGTTTGGTTGATCTATCCATAGGTATGACTGGGGTACTAAAGTCACCCACTACTATTGTGTTAGTGTTAATTTTCCCATTCACACTTGTTATCATTTGTGTTAAGTATTGAGGCGCTCCTATGCTGGGTGCATGTATATTTATAATTGTTATATTTTCTTCTTGAATAGATCCTATGATCATTATGTAGTGTCTTTCTTGGTCTCTTTTCATGGTCTTTATTTCAAAGTCTATTTTGTCTGATATAGTATTGCTGCTCCTGCTTTCTTTTGGTCTCCATTTGCATTTAATAGTTTTCTCCAGCCCTTCACTTTCAGTCTGTATGTGTCCCTTGTTTTGAGGTGGGTCTCTTGTGGACAGCATTCATAGGGGTCTTGTTTTTTATCCATTCAGCTAGTCTTTGTTTCTTGGTCAGGGCATTCAACCCATTTACATTTAAGGTAATTTTTGACAAGTATGATCCCATTGTTATTTACTTTGTTGTTTTGGGTTCAATTTTATAAACCTTTTCTGTGCTTCCTATCTAGAGAAGATCCTTTAGCATTTGTTGAAGAGCTTGTTTGGTGGTGCTGAATTCTCTCACCTTTTGCTTGCCTGTAAAGCTTTTAATTACTTCTTCATATTTGAATGAGATACTTGCTGGATACAGTAAGCTTGATTGTAGGTTTTTCTTTTTCATCACTTTATATATGTCCTGCCATTCCCTTCTGGCCTGAAGAGTTTCTATTGAAAGATCAGCTGTTATCCTTATGGGAATCCCCTTGTGTATTACCTGCTGCTTTTACCTTGCTGCTTTAATATTTGCTCTTTGTGTTTGATCTTTGTTAGTTTGATTAATATGTGTCTTGAGGTGTTTTGCCTTGGGTTTACCCTGTTTGGAACTCTCTGTATTTCTTGAACTTGAGTGGTTATTTCCTTCCCAATTTTAGAGAAGTTTTCAACTATTATCTCCTCAAATATTTTCTCATGCCCTTTCCTTTTGTCTTCTTCTTCTGGACACCTATGATTCAAATCTTTGGGAGTTTACCATTGTCCCAGAATTCTCTGAGGTTGTTCTCATTTCTTTAATTCTTTTTTCTTTTTTCCTCCATGCTTCATTTATTTCCACCATTCTATCTTTCTCATCACTTATCCTATCTTCTGTCTCAGTTATTCTACTGTTGGTTCCCTCCAGAGTGCTTTTGATCTCAGTTATTGCATTATTCATTATTGATTTACTCTTTTTTAGTTCTTCTTGGTCCTTGTTAAACATTTCTTGCATCTTCTCAATCCTTGTCTCTAGTCTATTTATCTGTAACCCCATTTTGATTTCAAGATTTTGGATCATCTTGACTATCATTATTCTGAATACTTTTTCAGCTTGATTCTCTATCTCCTCTCTCTCTCTCTTTTTTTTTTTTTTTTTTTTTTTTTTGGTTTGGTGGATATTTATGCTCCTTTACATGTTGAATATTTCTCTGCCTTTTCATTTTGTTTAGATTGCTGTGTTTGGGGTGCCCTTTCTCTAGGCTGGATGTTCATGGTTCCTTTTTATCGTGAAGTCTCCTCCCTGTGAGTGGGTTTGGACTCATGGTTTGTCAGGGTTTCCTGGTTGGGGGAGCTTGCATCTGTGTTCTGGTGGGTGGAGCTGGATCTGTTTTCTCTGGAGTGCAATGAAGTGTCCAGTGGTGGGTTTTGGGGTATCCATGGGTTTGGCATGGATTTGGGGAGCCTGGGCTGTCCAACTGGGCACACAATGTTCCAGGTTGTATTCCTGCTTTGCTGGAGAATTAGTGTGGTATGTCTTTCACTGGGACTTGTTGGCTCTTGGGTGGAGCTTGGTTTCAGTGTAGATATGGAGATTTTTGGGTGAACCCTTGTCTATTAATGTTCCCTAGCATCAGGAGTTCTCTGATGTTCTCAAGTTTTGGAGGTAAGTCTCCTGTTTCTGGCTTTCAGTCCTTCTCTTACAGTAGCTTCAAGACTTCTCCATCCATACAGCACAGATGATAAAACAGCTAGGTTAATGGTGAAACAATTCTCCACAGTGAAGGACACCCAGAGAGATTCACAGAGTTACATGGAGAAGAGAAGAGGGAGGAGGGAGATGGAGTAGACCACAAGGAGAAAAGGGAGAGTCAAAAGCAGAGAGAGCTTTTGTAATCAGTTTCCTAAGTGTTCTCTACAGCCCGGAACACCCAGAGAGATTCACAGAGTTAAGTAGAGAAGACAAGGTGGAGAAAGGATATAGAGGTGACCTTAGGGAGAAAAGGGAGAGACAAAAGGGGAGAGAGCAATCAAGCCAGTAATCAAATCCCTAAGTGAAAATGGATACTGAATATTAGATTCTTAAAGGAATGAAATTTATAACAAATACCAAAAAGCAAAGATTAAAAATCTAGAACAGAGGTTAGACTCTCAAAAATACAATATAAAAAATAAAAAACAAAACCAGTCACAAAAATTATAAAACACATATATATGAAATTTGCTGTAAAAATAGGGTCTTTTTTTTTTTTTTTTTTGCAAGGTAATAGTAGGTTATAAAAGTGAAAATTCAGTTCAGTTTGGTTCAGTCGCTCAGTTGTGAATTAAGGACTAATAAAGAGCTTACTTTTTTTTTTAATTAAAAAGTGATAATAGTAAAAACATGTTTAGGAATTTCTCTGGAGCTGTTGTGAGCAGTGTGGGGTCAGTTCAGTTTCAGATAATTCCTTGTTCCAGCTTGTACTTGTTCTTAAAGTCTATAGGCCTCCTCCAATGCATAGTCAATATCAACTGCAGGGTTTTAGTCTATTGCACCTGTTGCTTCCAGAGTGGTTTCCTCTTCTTTGCTTATTTTGGCTTCCTCTGTTTGCAAGTCTCTTCAGTATCTAATTTCCACCCTGACACAATGGGGCAAAGGTGGTCAATTATTTAGGTTAACTTCTTCAGTTGTGTTGTGGAGACAGATGGACACTGAAAATAAATGTTGCTGGCATGTGTGGGGAGTGCTCACAGTGTGTGGACCACACTAGATTTGCCACAGCTCAAGACGTTGTGTGTTTCCTGAGTCTACAATGCTCAGGCTCCAAGGTGCTCTGCAAGGGTACTGTCCCATGTGGGCTCTATGTTTCATACCCTTCCCAGGTCTAAGCTGCTCAGGTTCTCAGGTACTCTACAATAGCTCAGACCCAATTGGGGTGTGTGTTTTCTGCCCTTCCCAGGTCCAAGCAGCTCAGGCAACCTGTTGCTTGGGGAGCACTCTGTCCCAAGTGGGCTGTAAGTCTTAATTACCTCCCGGTCCTGGCTGCTTGGTTTCTTGGGTGTGCCATGAGAGCACCGTCTCAGGTGTGCCGTGTGTCTCCTCTAGGGAGATGATATCAGGCTGTGACACTCCTGGCTGATGTCAACCGTCTAGGATCCCAGGAAGACGTGGTTGGGAACTAGGAGCCTGCTCACAGTTTGGTGGAAGATGCCGTCTCTGGGGCCAAGATTGCAGCAGCCACGTGCCTTCTGGCTCTGGCTGTTGCTTGCCTGTCTCTCTGCCTCTGGACGGGGGAGAGGCCTATATGCAGCCTGCTAGCTCTCCTCTGGTATTTGCTCAATCCTTTGTTCTGTGAGTGTGCCAGGCTGCACATTAGAGCCTTCTGTGGGAAAGAGTTTTTTTTTTTTCTCTCTGGTGATCCCATGGTTTGGGGTGCTATGTCACGTTAGCTCCCTCAGATTGTCTTCAGGGCATTCAGGCCCAGTCCTTACCCTAAGGACCAATGATGTAGCATGCGCCTCCCACCCAGCCCTGCTTGCTGGTGGTGAATGCGAGAGTCTGGGCTACTTCTCTGCTGGCAATTGTGGTTATGCCTGTATTCTGTGGGTTTTTTCTTTTTTTCTCCTCATTATGTTGCCCTCTGAGATTCCAAAACTCCCCAAAGACCCACCTGTGGGAGGGTTTCCTACTGGGTGGAAACTTCTCCTCCTTCATGACTTGCTCCCCAGGCCAGGTCTTGGTCCCTAAGTCTTTTGTCTCGCTCTCTCTCTCTCTCTTTTTTTTTATTTTTCTTTTGTCTTTTATATTTTGTCCTACCTCCTTTCCAAGAGAATCAGCTGCCTTTCTGGGTGCCTGATATCCTACACCAGCATTTAAACGTTGTCTTGTGGAAGTTGTCTAACATTCAAATGAACTTTTGGTGAATTTCTGGGGAAGAAAGTGGTCTGCCCGTCCTATTCCTCTACCATCTTGGGACTGCCTCCAAGATGCTACTTTTTAAAAATTAGTGAACAAGAAACTTAAGACTGGAAATATGTATGTACATGACTGCAATAGTTATTTATTTTTGTTGTAAAATATATAATAAATAAATGTATTTAAAATAAATTTGATCATAAAATTTATTTTATTTATTTTTTATTTTTTTATTTTATCTTTTTATCTTTAATCATGTGATTTTATCTACTAATCAACTTTTGAGTATTTACCAAAAACAGGTCAATGAAAGATGGCAAAGCAGTAAAAATGTTGCATTGTCAAAAGTACTGAGACCTGAGAGATAGAAAAACATTTATCCCTTATTATTTTATATCCAACCCATAAGGTTTAAAGTTGTATGAAATGTCAGTCGGCATTCAAAACCATTTTAAAGTTTTTTTTTTTCTTATTAGTTACACAAGTTATGTCACTAATTCATAGCAGAAAACAAGTAGAAAATCCAGAAATTGCAACCAGGATGCCCTTCAGTAGGTGAATGTATAAATAAACTATGTATGTCCCAATAATGGAATTCACATTAAAACAACAATAACAAACAATGAGTTATCAAGGCATGTAAAGGCAAGGAGGAAACTTAGATGCATATTACTAATGAAAGATTCCAATATATTCTGTATGATGTCATTTGATGGACACATGTCACTATACATTTGTCCAAACTCAGAATGGAAACACAAAGAGTGAACTGTAACGTAAACTATGGACTTTGAGTGAGTCAATGTAGGATTCATTAATTATAACGAAGGTACCACTCTTGTGGCAGTGTGAATAATGGATAGGGAGGCTATGAACTGGTAGGAGGAGAGGTATATGGGAAATATCTATACCTTCCCCTCAATTTTACTGTGACTTCAAACCTTCTACAAAAAATAGTTATTTCATATTTCAGAATTATGGGTATATGAATTATGTTAATCATCACCTAAAGCTGTAAAATTAAATATATATATTTACAAAGGATATTGGTCAATTATTATTTAGAAAATATTTTATGAAATTGATACAGAATACTATAATAATATAAAGTGTCTTCTGATATTCAATTTATAACCATAAGGTTTATGATTATTACCTGATTAAGTTTGCTTTCTTTTTATAACTGACAGTTCCATTTCTAAGCTCCAATTTGCTCCTCAAGTTACACTAATAAAGCATCTACCTCTATATGCTTCTAGAGTAATTGTTCTTAAGCAGAATCCAATATTCATCACTTTGAGAATTCCAATAGCACCACATCTGTGTTCTCATTTTATAGTCTCCTACCAGTTTTTGTCCAACTGGCAAATAGTTTTATTTTCAAGTTTCTTTTATTCTTGATCTCTGTGTTGTATAACTTAAACACAATTTGTAAATTGTCTTCACTTTATTAATTATTTTTAATGAATACTTAAAAATCTAGACTGGTAAGAACCTGATGTATATACACAGTGGGTATTATTACTGTGGCTATTAGGTATTCATTGTAGTGTTTTATATCCATTATATTTGAGCATTATGTGACATCTATTAGCTTGCTGATACTTACAGTATGAACTTTCAATAGCACATAATTTTCAAAAAAGTTTTTTTTTCTTCTGTTCCATTGTATAGAAGCCTTGATAAACTGGATAGACATTTTTTCTTTAATATATACATACATTATATCCATATTATCCTGTTTTCCAGGATTTTCATTTGAAATATTAAGGAATGTGATTTAACTGTCACAGACTAAAGCCTGTATTTGTAAAAGCTATTTTATCATTGCTAATAAAGCATATCTAAAAATAAAATACAGAAGTAGAAATCAACATCAAATTATTTTGTGTTCTATAAGAAGACAGCTATTTCATTAAGCTTTCTTGTGCATTATAAATACCAAACTAAATGATTCTTAAATTCCTAATTATTTTTAAATCAGTGCTGTACTCTACACATACCAGAAGCTATTGGAAAACTATTGTGGAAAAATGTCTATAATAGAGTAATAAAATTGTAAAATTCAGAATTATGTTTATGTTCATATTTAATTGAATCCCTTACTATAGATACTTCACTATTTTGATCTGTTCAAATCAAATCTTGGTGAATAATATTTCACTCCTCTACAGTAAATCTTATTAAGTGAGACTGGGTACAATTTCATGCTGGCTCAGAAGAATACAGTTGGATGTGCATTGGTGTTTTGGAGTTTCTGATGAAAACTTGTTTTAAGCAGGTTGCAATAATCCAATTTCATTTTGACAAGTTACTACTAAATGTCATTCAGGGATATTTAAAAATATTTGTCAACTTCAAAAATAAAATTTTAAAGTTGAAAAAGGGATAATGTATATCATTTATGTCAAAACCATTCATTCTAAATTTGAGAATACTGTTGCACAGAGGTTATAAGTAATGTGCTTAGTCACATAGCTCATGGAGATGTGAAATTAGAAAATAATTTTTTGGTGTGACTACATTTTAATTTGTATTGCTTTGAAGCAAGAAAGCCACAGAAAGAGACATTTGAGGGTGGAGACAAGTCTTTTAAATACAAGGTTAAAGAAACTTTTCCAGAAAAGGATTGTGACTTAGAGATTATTTATTACTTTTCCTGAGCCTCTAGTCCAAGGAGAGTGTCAGTAGATCCTTGCATATAATATAAGGCTAAATGAAACCACGTCTTTCTGAGACTGACTCAATGAGTGGTAGCATTGAGTTTTCTTACTGAGTCACAGATGAGGGTCTGAGCTCATTGCTTCACTGAAGGATTTTAGTTATTTGGTGGAGCTGTAGGGGTGTTGATGTAAATTGTTCTCAGAGTTTTTAGACAATGTCCTCAAGATCTTTTAACTCACTATAGGCTTAGCTAATGTTTAAGAAGTAAAGGAACTTGGAACATAAAATGGGCACAAAGTTTCAGAATTGAGAGAAACTGAGGATGCTAAGCAGCACACTTTAAGAATAGCCAACAGAGCTGGATTCAAAGTCAATAGAATCCTCAGAACATACACATATAGATTAAAAATCCACTCTATAAAATCATTCATAAGAAAATTTTTCAAGATATATGCCACATAAAAGAAAATAATGACGAGTAAATTAGATTCTTTTGCCTAGTAATCATCCATTCCAAATTAATTGAGATCCTATAGTATAACTGATAATATTTTATTGCTAGGTAAACAATAGAAAATAAGACACAGTTTTAACCTCAGTTATTTCAAAATATGCAGAGAAATACACATTCAAAAGTCAAGATGTATAGGAAATCTAATGAAAGAAGGTAGATAGGTTATGAAAGTGAAAGTGATAAAGTCTCTCAGTCGTGTCCGACTCTTTGCGACCCATGGGCTATACAGTCCATGGAATTCGCCAGGCCAGAATACTGGAGTGGATAGCCTTTCCCTTCTCCAGGGGATCTTCCCAACTCAGGGGTTGAACCGAGGTCTCCCATATTGTGGGAGGATTCTTTACCAGCTGAGCCACAAGGGACGATATGTTATAAAGTTGAATAATAATAGAGATGATTCTTTGAATGTTTTAATGAAGCAGTAAGAATTTTCTAGTTTATAATGGGGGAGGAGAATTCCAACGACAGTGATGAAAATTGCACTTTTGCAGATGGCTGATTGAGTGTCTGGGGATTTAGAAAAATTCCTGGATAGTCTCTGACATTTTCACTTAAGTCCCCTTGCCTAGAGAATAGCTACCCACTCCAGTATTCTTGCCTGGAGAATTCCATGGACAGAGGAACCTGGCTGGCTACAGTCCATGGGGCTGCAAAGAGTTGGGCATGACTGAGTGACTAACATTTTTCTTTTGCCTAAAGAGTATTCATGAATCTTTGCCAAAGCGAATGTTTTTGTAGTCTGTTGCAAGGCATGCAGATTTTAGAATGGTGGCTGAAAATAAGTATTTTTGATACATTAAAAAAACAAAACAAATTGGATGTAAAAAATAAGTTATGTGACAAAAAAAGTCTGAATACTTAAAAACTGAATAAGTGGTTGAATTATTAAAATATAAAATGTTTTAGAAAAGCTTTCCTATGAGTCTGTCAGTCCTTTTCTCATGGTGTTTTCAATTCAAGGCACTGTTGCCATTCTCCAACATCACATCTTTCTGTCAGCTTCATTGTCTAGTCATTTTCTGCCCTGATCATGGGTTGTATGTGCATGCATGCTGTCACTCAGTCATGTCTGACTCTTTGCAACCCATCAGCCGTAGCCTGCAGACTTCTTTGTCCATGGAATTTTCTAGGCAAGAATACAGGAGTGGGTTGGCATTTCCTACTCCAGGGGATCTTCCCCACCCAGGGATCAAACACATGTGTCTTGCATTTCCTACATTGGCAGGAGGCTTCTTTACCATTGTGCCACCTGGGAAGCTCAATCATGGGCTGTTTGTATCCAATTTGTTTTCATTGGTCAAATTGTTAAACAGATTGTTGCCAGATAGCCATGTCAAGTACTCTGCTAGAAGCCAGTAGCAGTGATTATCCCAGATGTCACTTTCTAGTGCCAAGTATTATATTTTTTTGCATGTTTTTGTTTTTGCATTGCAATTATCATTGTATAAAGCCTGCTAAAATATATCTATATTTTCTACTAGAGATAGAAATTGGTGAGATCTGTTAATGTCCCATATGGCTATGTCTGCAATACAAATAAGGCATTATTCACATAATGAAATAATAAAATAAATGTTCTTATCACTTATGGATCTCCTATTTTCTCTTTGTTTCTTAATTATCTGTGAACTTTCTTCCATTATTTAAAGTAAAATACTTGCATTTGAGAATTTCCACTCTTCATTATTCCCTTTTCCAAAAGGAGAGGGTGATCTTACTTTGCATTCATACTTTTATCTCTTCAAGTTCAAAACAGGAGACTGTCTCTAAATAAGGAGACTTATTATATTAATTATCATGTATGTCAAAATGGAAACATTGTCAAATGTGTAAGGCCAAGCCTTATCTACTCTATATTCCATTCTCTCAGGTCACTAAACAATGAATATAAATTATTAGATTTAATTGCAGCATTTTAATTGATATAGTTCAATTGCTTAGTAATCATGAAGTATCTATTTGTATGGTGCTATTTCAAAATTAATAAATTTGCAGATTTACAGAAAATATTTTATAGAAGTTTATCAGTTTTAAATGTAAGGCAGTAGCTTATTATATATGGGAGTTATCATGCTCTTTAGTTTGTTACTAAAAAATGCTAGATAAAAAATATGATGTTTTCAAATAGATAGAACAATTTTCCAAAGTGATAAAGCCTCATTGGCACAAACATATCTTTCACATTTAAAATAAAATTAAAGTATTATAACTGGGTTAATTTGACCATGTGAAAAGATATACTTTATTAGTGTATCGCATCTTTACATGTAAATAAAATAAATCCAAAAGCTGGAGTTTTGACTGACAGTTATTTTCTTTCCACAATGATTATAAAACCTTAGCATAGTATAGCTCCTGAACATCTTCTTTAAATCTGGAAGGAAGATGTTCAAATCTCCTTCCTTCAAAAGCAAATCTTCCTTCACAATACTGATCAAAACACTGCATCATACTACAGATTGATAAAGTTTGAAGGTCAAAAGCATAGATTCTTCATAGAGATGGCCTAGGTTCAAGTCTTGGTTTGTTCAATTTCTCCTTTTTGACAAATGGCAAGTCACCTAAAAAGTCTAACCCACAAGCCTACTTATTTTACAGTTATCTCTGTGTATTTTAAGAGTTCATAAAGGTAAGGAATAGTGTTCTGCAAATGGTAGGAATACAAAAAAATATTGATGTTTACTTAAAATATATAAAATACACAGCCAAAATAAATGCAAATACTAAGTTCCTTGATATTCAGTTTCTCTAGTTCTATTTATTTTGTTCCATCATTCATGTGTCTGTGAAATTATTCATTTTTTCAAGTCATTCTAAAGTTATGAATGTATGAATGTATGAATATCAGTTAATCAATTTGAAATAGACTTGTTCTCACTAATTGACTGTTATTAAGAGTGTTTACTATTCTAGTCATCTTTTTGATAGTCTAACTATGGGATTGTCAATTAAAAAATAATAAAATATTTTAATCCAGAGTTATAAGAACATCAGAGAATTCCACATGGGATAATTAAATACATATTATCATTATGTATTGTTAATTTCAATTATTAGTAATAATAATACCAGACACTCCACTAGAAAACACATCATATCCAAACTTCAGAAAACCCAATTGTGACAGACAGAGATTAAAAAAAAAAAAAAAACTGATGGCAGAAAACAAAACAAAGATAAAAACAGAAGCAGATTTTCTAACAGAAAACAGCAAACTCAAAGTTGTACAGAAAGGAAAAAATAATCCTACCTACCAAGTATTCCATCATAAACAAAAATATATTGCAAAAAAAATAAGTTAAAAAAAAGCATTGTCAGAAAAGTAAAATGTGAGAGAATACAATGCCAGCATATTAGTGACACAGGAAAATGTAAAGGAAATTTTTCAGACAGGCATTTGACATGACACAGTTGTATCTGTCAAATATGAGGAATGCTAGAGAGAATTAATAAAGGAGGTAAGTGAAATAATTTTCATTTTAACTGCTAAAAGATAATTGGCTGTCTAAAGTGAAAGTAATAAACCTGCACTGTGGTATTTATGTGCTGCCCATGTGGTGCTGGTTATAAATATTCTGCCTGCCAATGCAGGAGATATGATATGCAGGTTTGATCCCTGGGTTGGGAAGATCCCTTGGAGGAGGACAAGGCAGCCCACTCCAGTACTCTTGCCTGGAGAATCCCATGGATAAACGAGCCTGGTGGGCTATTGCAAAGAGTCAGACATGACTCAATTGACTTAGAACACACACACATGGTATTTATAATGCATGAGAAATAAAATGACTGACAACATTACAGAGGAAGTTTGAGAAGAATTTCAACTATATCTGAAGTAAAATAATAAGGTTATCATTTATAAGTTATCTGGTAGTTCAATGTGATAAATTATGTATATTATATGCCTAATGGTTGTCTTATATGCAGAGTATATCATGAGAAACACTGGGCTGGAAGAAGCACAAGCTGGAATCAAGATTGCTGGGAGAAATATCAATAACCTCAGATATGCAGATGACACCACCCTTATGGCAGAAAGTGAAGAGGAACTGAAAAGCCTCTTGATGAAAGTGAAAGAGGAGAGTGAAAAAGTTGGCTTAAAGCTTAACATTCAGAAAACTAAGATCTTGGCATCTGGTCCCATCACCTCATGGGAAATAGATGGGCAGACAGTAGAAACAGTGTCAGACTTTATTTTTTTTGGCTCCAAAATCACTGCGGATGGTGACTGCAGTCATGAAATTAAAAGACGCTTACTCTTTGGAAGGAAAGTTATGACCAACTGAGATATCATATTAAAAAGCAGAGACATTACTTTGCCAACAAAGGTCCGTCTGGTGAAGGCTATGGTTTTTCCAGTGGTCATGTTTGGATGTGAGAGTTGGACTGTGAAGAAAGCTGAGCGCCGAAAAATTGATGCTTTTGAACTGTGGTGTTGGAGAAGACTCTGGAGAGTCCCTTGGACTACAAGGAGATCCAACCAGTCCATCCTAAAGGAGATCAGTCCTGGGTGTTCATTGGAAGGACTGATGCTGAAGCTGAAACTCCAGTACTTTGGCCACCTCATGCGAAGAGTTGACTCATTGGAAAAGACCCTGATGCTGGGAGGGATTGGGGGCAGGAGGAGAAGGGGACGACAGAGGATGAGATGGCTGGATGGCATCACCGACTCGATGGACATGAGTTTGAGTATACTCCGGGAGTTAGTGATGGACAGGGAGGCCTGGCGTGCTGCGATTCATGGGGTCGCAAAGAGTCGGACATGACTGAGCGACTGAACTGAACTGAACTGAACTGAACTGAATGGTTGTCTATCATATTTTTAAAAAGAGATATAACTAACTAGTTAGTAAAGCTCCTGTCTTCCTTCAGAAACTGGACATAGTGGGGCACCAGCCTTCATGATTATATTTCAAAGGCTTGTTTCCCAGAGCTCTTGAGAAAGACAGTCTTGGGAAAGACTAGCAAGAAGCTTTAAAATATTTACATCCCGAAGGGTCAGAGAAAGGTTTTACAATGAGAACTTTTCTAAAGTAAATGCTTCAATGAAAGAGAAATCAGATATAAAAAGTCAGGAGAAGCCTGTTTAAAGTTTGTCAGTCTGCAAGGAACATTAGAGATGTCTTGGTCATATTATTTTTTTTCAGCTTTGAAAATAAAGACAAACATATTGCCTGAGTACTTCATATTTATCTGGAAATGTGTGCATCATATACTTGATTCAAAATTTATAATCTCTTGATCACATTGTTTAATGAAAATATTAAATTTAACATATATGCATGTTTTAAATTTTAAATTTGACATATATACATGTGTGTGTATGCACATTAAGTCCCTTCAGTCATGTCCGACAGTTTGAGACCCTAGGGATTGTAGCCCACCAGGCTCCTCTGTTCATAGGATTCTCCAGGCGAGAATAACCCCACATGGGTTGCCTTGCCCTCCTCCAGGTGATCTTCAGACCCAGGGATTGAACCCGCATCCTTTATGTCTCCTGCATTGTCAGGTGGGTTCTTTTCCACTAGCGCCACCTGGGAAGCCATATATAAATATTCACACACACATATAACTCCCTATATTAAGCTAAACTAACTTTATACTGATGTTTCCAACTCAGCTTACCATTTGGGCGTTTTAGCCTTCTCTCCTTTCTTTCCTGTAAGCTCCCCTTCTAATAATGAGAAACATGGTTCCCACTAGAGGCCTTCAGTTTACTTAATTGTTCAGTTTCAGCACTCATGAACAATGTTATCATAGTTTTTCACCTATAATCTTGCGGGAAATAAATATTTATCAACCAGAATCGAGTGTTAATGTGTAATTATTTTCTCTCTAATCTAACAAACACCAATCATTTCCAAAGTCAGCAACTTTTTCTCTCCATCCATTTATAGACTTTGCTTTTGTGCATTTTAATTATCGTTAGACTGTTAGGTCAGAGTCTGCATTCCATTTTAGGATCCTTTGATTGCTTTAAAGTTTTATTTATTTATTTTTAATATTTGTGCACATAAAACTTCCCTTTTGTGCTATGAAGACCTATGGGTTTGACAAGAAACAATACCATGTACTCACCATTGCAGTGTCATACAAAATAGCTTCAGCACTCTAAAATATTCTTTCACCTCAAAAATTCAGTGTTTTTCTACTTCCCCTGAATTAGTTTGCTAAGGCTGTGAGAAACACACACTCACTAACACACACACACAAACACACATACACGTGATAGCTATAAAAATGGAAACTTATATTCTCATAGCTCTGGAGGTTGAAACTCTAAGATCAAGGTGAAGGCATAAAAAAATACTATACACTGATTGGCTTAAAAAATGGAAATGTATTTTCTTAGAACTGTGGAGGTTGAAAGTCTAAGATCAAGGTTGCTTCCACTGAGGCCTCTCTCCCTGGCTTGCAGTTGGTGAACCTCTTACTACCTCTTTACATGGTCGTCTTTCTGAGCTTGCACACTCCTGGTCTCTCAGTGTGCCCTCATTTCTTCTGCTCATGAGGACACCAAGCATAGGGTTTAGGACCCACTCTGAATGCCTGGTTTTAACTTTCTTACCATTTTAAGACCCTATCTCCAAATGCTGTTATAATCTGAGGGACTATTGATTTAGGGTTTCAGTATATGAATTTTGAGGGGTAAACTTCAGCCCATAACAATCCCCAAACCCATGGTAATCAGTGACCTTTTAATCTTTGCCACAGCTTTGCTTTTTATAGAATGCCCTATAATTGGAATCATACACATTCAGCTTTCACAGACTGGATCCTTTCACTTGCAGTATGAGTTTAAGATTCATGCACATCTTTTAATGGCTTTAGAACTAATTTGTATTTCTTGTTTAATGATATTTAATTGCATCGATATGCCTTAGCTTGTTTATCTGTTCACCTATTCAAGGATACCTTGATTGCTTCTAGATTTTTATAAGTATGAATGAAACTGATCTAAACAGTTGTGTGAAGTTTTTTGCATGCACTTGTTTTAAATCAGTTCAGTAAATACCTCGAAGTGTGATTACTTGGTGTTACCTTCCTTTCCAATCTGTATACCTTAATGAAATTTGTCATGCTCAATGCACAGGAAGAACAACTGATTAATTTTGTAGGCATGGTATTTGTATAGAGTCCATGATGTTGTAACATACACTTTGAAAGTGATAATTACTCGGGTAACTAGTAAACGATATCTTATTTTTCTCTTAATACTGAAGAGAACCATCTATTCATGGTGATTCATTTTGTTAAGCATTATCTTATGATTCAAAACTATTTTGAAGTAAATTTATGATATCTTTCTATATTTATATTGAATGCAGTTTCTTTAATATTTCTTTCTTTTGGTATTGCAAAAACAATGCTTTTAGAAAATTCTAATATAATGTTCCTAGAAGTACGTTACTATACTCCTCTATCCTGGATTCTTTGTTTTCATTCTGGAGCTCTATTGTTATACCAGAGCTACCCTTCATTACTTTATTAGATTAAGTCTTTATTTCCTACATTCCATTCATTAACCTTTCAAGGGTAACTCCCACATTCTAATTAAGCATCTCTTCAAGTGACATTCCAAAGGGAACAACAGTTCAGCTCAGTTCAGTCGCTCAGTTGTGTCCGATTTTTTGTGACCCCATGACCACAGCACGCCAGGCCTCCCTGTCCATCACCAACTCCCAGAGTCCACCCAAACCCATGTCCACTGAGTCGGTGATACCATCCAACCATCTTATCCTCTGTTTAACCTTTCTTATCCTACCCACAATCTTTCCCAGCATCAGGGTCTTTTCAAATAAGTGAGCTCTTTGCATCAGGTAGCCAAAGTATTGGAGTTTCAGCTTCAGCATCAGTCCTTCCAATGAACACCCAGGACTGATCACCTTTAGGATGGACTGGTTGGATCTCCTTGCAGTCCAAGGGACTCTCCAGAGTCTTCTCCAACACCATAGTTCAAAAGCATCAATTCTTCGGCGCTCAGCTTTCTTCACAGTCCAACTCTCACATCCATATATGACCACTGGAAAAACCATAGCCTTGATTAGATGGAACTTTGTTGGCAAAATAACATCTCTGCTTTTTAATATGCTATCTAGGTTGGTCATAACTTTCCTTCCAAGGAGTAAGCATCTTTTAATTTCATGGCTGCAATCACCATCCGCAGTGATTTTGGATCCCCCCAAAATAAAGTCTGACACTGTTTCCACTGTTTCCCCATCTATTTGGCATGAAGTGATGGGACCGGATGCCATGATCTTAGTTTTCTGAATGTTGAGCTTTAAGCCAATTTTTTCACTCTCCTTTTTCCCTTTCATCAAGAGGCTTTTTAGTTCCTTTTCATATTCTGCCATAAGGGTGGTGTCATCTGCATATCTGAGGTTATTGATATTTCTCCCAGCAATCTTGATTTCAGCTTGTGCTTCTTCCAGACCAGGGTTTCTCATGATGTACCTGCATATAAGTTAAATAAGCAGGGTGAAAACATACAGCCTTGATGTACTCCTTTTCCTATTTGGAACCAGTCTGTTGTTCCATGTCCAGTTCTAACTGTTGCTTCCTGACCTGCATGTAGGTTTCTCAAGAGGCAAGTCAGGTAGTCTGGTATTTCCATCTCTTTAAGAATTTTCCATAGTTTATTGTGATCCAGTCAAAGGTTTTGGCATAGTCAATAAAGCAGAAGTAGATGTTTTTCTGGAATTCTCTTGTTTTTTCGATGATGCAGCAAATGTTGGCATTTTGATCTCTGGTTCCTCTGCCTTTTCTAAAACTAGCTTGAACATCTGGAAGTTCACGGTTGACGTATTGTTGAGGCCTGGCTTGGAGAATTTTGAGCATTACTTTACTAGTGTGTGAGATGAGTGCAATTGTGCGGTAGTTTGAGCATTCTTTGGGATTGCCTTTCTTTGAGATTGGAATGAAAACTGGCCTTTTCCAGTCTTGTGGCCACTGCTGAGTTTTCCAAATTTGCTGGTATATTGAGTGCAGCACTTTCACAGCATCATCTTGTAGGATTTGAAATAGTTCAACTGGAATTCCATCTCTCCACTAGCTTTGTTCAGAATGATGCTTCCTAAGGAACATTTGACTGCATTCCAGGATGTCTGGTTCTAGGTGACTGATCACATCATCATGGTTATCTGGGTCATGAATATCTTTTTTGTATATTTCTGTGTATTCCTGCCATGTTTCCTTAATATATTCTGCTTCTGTTAGGTCCCTACCATTTCTGTCCTTTATTGAGCCCATCTTTGCATAAAATGTTCCCTTGGTATCTCTAATTTTCTTGAAGGGATCTCTAGCCTTTCCCATTCTATTGTTTTCCTCTATTTCTTTGCATTGATCACTGAGGAAAGCTTTCTTATCTCTCCTTGCTGTTCTTTGGAACTCTGCATTCAAATGGGTGTATCTTTCCTCTTCTCCTTTGCTTTTCACTTCTCTGCTTTTCACAGCTATTTGTAAGCCCTCCTCAGACAGCCATTTTCCTTTTTTGCATTTCTTTTTTCTTGGGGATGGTCTTGATTCCTGTCTCATATACAATGTCATGAACCTCCGTGCATAGTGCATCAGGCACTTTGTCTATCAGATCTAGTCCCTTAAATCCATTTCTCACTTCCACTGTATAATCATAAGGGATTTGATTTAGGTCATACTTGGATGGTCTATTGGTTTTCCCTACTTTCTTTAATTTAAGTCTGAATTTGACAATAAAGAGAACAAATTTGGCAATAAGGAGAACAAAAATGGATCATAAGTACTGTCAAAAAATGTCTTTGTTTAGATTTCACATGTGATTGATAGTTTGACTGAACACAGGACTCTGAATTTAAAACAATTGTCTATCTTAATTTTAAAGTATTACTTTATTGCTGTCTAGGGCTCTTCTTTTATTACAAAAATCCCAAGACTACTATCATGTTTATTATTGCTTAAGATACTTCTTTTTCTCCCTTGAGCACCTTTTTATTTTTAATTATATGAAATTTCATAAAGATTTGGAGTGCTTTGAATGTGTGACCTTGCTTCCTCTAAACTGTTGAATTTAACAAAATTATTTTGTGGAGAACTTGAGCTATTTAAACTGAGGAAGACATCATCTCAAAACAATATAGAAGTAGGAATTTTTTTTTTTGCTTTATTATTATTATTTTTTTAAGATTTTCTAGGTAGATTTGATTCTCTTACTCAACCATGCTTGTTGTATAAACAGATCTTTGTTCCTTATAGCAAAGGATGTATATTCCATTTCTGTTAGGTCTTTCATAAATTCCTAAATGCCATGAGTGACACATTTCTTTCAAATATTCACATTTAAAACCAGAGTTTGCAACAAAATATCCCAAAGAAATTTCCATCTGTAATCATCCATTGCTTTTATTAGACATAATAATGTTTAAAACTGTGTTTGAGCAAAACTTACTGCTCAATTTTTTATTTTTTTTTCATTTTTGGATGTTAGCATAAAGATATATTATTCATGAATGATTAAATGTGTTAAGAACTGTAAAATATGTGCTATTTTCTATCTAAGTTTCCAGATATATTATTTACATTATCCTTTATGTCCCACTTTATGGCTAGCACTGGCTTTGTATTTTTACAAAATTATTATCATTATTTAATACATTCTTCCTAGGGTACATTTAGTATAATATCTTTGTACAGTTTTATTTGTGAATGGATATTAAGACTTGAGGTGATGCGAATGTAAACTGTTGGTGAAATTGCACTCATTTATGATTAAATTGCAAGAATCACATATATCATGACAATGTATAAATGTATGTCTATTAATAATATAGGGCTTCCCTCCCTGGTGGCTTAGTGGTAAGCCAGTGCAAAAGATGCAGCCTCAGTCCCTGGGTCAGGATGATTCCTGGAAAAGGGAATGGCAACCCACTCCAGTATTCTTGCCTGAGAAATCCTTCAGGAACAGAAGGAGCCTGGCACACTACAGTCCATGGGGTCACTAAAGAGTCAGATACAACTTAGCAACTAAACAACAATATTAATAATATAAATATGTTGGCATATATCATATATAATTTAGAATCAGACAGATATAGTTTACAAAGACCTGAGGATGTTTGCAACATATTTTGTAATAATAATTTTTAAATATTGTTAAGTGCATTTAGTTGAATTTTTACTGTATTTATTAAAACATACTGATTCTGTTGTTTCATTTTGAGGTAGTGTGTTCATTTTCTTTTCTTCTTCCATTTGACCATTTCCCTACCCAGTCCCCGTCATCATTTTCCATTCATCCAGCACTATTGGTCTTTGTTTTCCCTTGTGTCAGGGAGGGTATGTGGTGGAAAGGTGAGAAGCAGAAATTGTCTCTATGAATCCTAACTAATATTTCAAGATTCCACCTGAGATAGAAGAGAGATGTAAGAATGCAGAAATGGTAAATTAGCTTTCAAAAATCGAAAAAGAAAGGGTTAACTTAAAAGAGAGTTGTGTTGGTTGAGAAAAAGACCCAGAGCAGGGGCTACTACTTGCATTGCAGGGAAGCACCCAAGTGGAGGTAACACAGCTCTAAGAAGACAAAGGTAATATGATTCAGCTAGGCAGATATTAATAGCATCCTAGATTTCAGTCTTTTCAAGACTGAGAAGAAATTTCAGTGTTTCAAATTTGTCATAATAACAGTTGGAAATTTGCCAATCCTGAAGGGGAAAGATGTAATGACTGAAGATAAAGGAACAATTTGGGTCCACCAACCCCACCCATTCCTTAACACTTTGTAAGCCTTAGAGCCTCACTGTTGTGATGAGGAAAAAAGCTATTTTGAGTTGCTGCCTAGGCATGACAATGCTGCTGACACACAGAGCCTGGACACTTAGATAAGGACCTGAATTTAGGATTTCAGCATCAAGTACCCGCTTTTATTTTCCTGGGGCACCTTTTAAAATAACTACTTAGAGTTAATCCTCAAAAGTTAGTGATGTTGGTCTTAACCATTTTATTATTATTATAGGTGCTTCTACCCTGCTTTCTATCTCTTGTTTGCTGGTGACCTGGGATAGAGGACAGCCCTTCTTCCATCTCATTGTGACACTGCCCCATTCTGGGATCTGTAAGTAATGAATCTTGTTACTTTACTTCTTTTGTTGAGTATACTGAAACAGCTTTCAATCAAAATGACCCCAGTGTCTGCATTTCCCAAAAGTGGGAACTTGGATGCTGAGGGAGCTGCTTGTCAACTGACCTTGTGTGGGTAGCTTGTATTTCCTCATTCAGAAGACCATAATCTGCACATTTTTATTTTAATACACCAGGTATTGCCTTCCCCCAACATAACTGCTTTCTCAAAAGTTATGTCTTTGAATGTTAATTGCAAAGCATGAGAGATAGATTGCATGTTTCAAGTTTTCCATGCAGTTCCTTTATATATAATTTATTTTATATAGGCTAACTCTAGCAGCATTTTATGGCAGAAATGCACACTCAGCTACTTCTGATCATGTAAATTTAGTGAAAGAGCATACATAGGATTTAGAGTTAGAAGACATCTCAGACCTTGACTCTGTTGCTATTAACATCAGTGCCTTACACAAATTATTGATCAACTCAGACCAATTTCTCTACTCATAAAAATTATGATAATGTTTCCAAAGTTTCTTACTTGTTTTAAGAATCAAATGATTTAGTGAATAATTTATAAATTTCAATTGATTATCATAGTGAGGAAGCTATATAAAATCATAGAAATTTTGAATAATTAAAAACTTGTGTTTTTTTTTTCATTTATTTTTATTAGTTGGAGGCTAATTACTTTACAATATTGTAGTGGGTTTTGTCATACATTGACATGAATCAGCCATGGATTTACATGTATTCCCCATCCCGATCCCCCCTCCCACCTCCCTCTCTACCCGATCCCTCTGGGTCTTCCCAGTGCAAACCTGTTGTTTTTAGAGAAAATTTCCTTTAAAGTCAATAGGGAAAAGAACTTCTCACATATATAAATGATATGTGATATATAAATGATGTAATTATATGAAAAAATACTTAATTGCTAACATAGTACATGCTATGTAAATTAAATTATTTGTAAATATATTTAAATACATTATAATTCCAAAATTAATTTATCATTTTGAGTTTTATTGATATGAATCACATAGTATTTTAAAGTGAAAGCCTGATAGAGTGAAATTGCAAAAAATTCTGTTCTTTTTCATGAAAAATTTAAACCCAGCTAACTGAACCACAATGATACAATGTAATACAAAAAGCATTTTACACCAGCTGGTAAATTGGCTAGAATTATGATATTATGTATACAGTTGACCCTTGAACAATGAAATTTTGAATTGTGTAGGTCCATTTATATGTGGATATATTTTGATAGTACATATGATGGTTCTATACAATCCCTGGTTGGTTGAATCCATGGATGCAGAGAAAACAAATGGTTGACTATATGTTATACTAAATTAATCCCAGCTTTGTTTAAGGGTCAACTGTATTAACATTGAAACCTCAACATTTTTAACAAATCATAAAATCTTAAGGAATGTTGTTAAGAAATTGCATCCTGACATATATTTGGCAGATGATTGTAACTTAAGATATTGCATGAAATTACATTGATTGTAATTATGAATGAATTTGATGTAATAATTTAATCTGATAAAATTTTATAGATGACTAGTTTTTTGAGCAGTGATTTTAAAAGTTAATATATGGTATATGCTACCCTGTTTAGTAAAATATCAGAAGTAGATCTAGAATAAAACAGGTTTTTGAGTCATTAATGCTATTTGTCTCTGAAACAGAACTTTTTCCTCTTCATTCAGCACTCAGCAGTGCTGTGAACATATTGATCTGTAATCAACTGCTGACACAGTTGTTTGGTTTAAGCCATATATTTACTAAACTGCAAACACAGCATCATGACAGGCATATATAAAACAGTTTTCTAGTACACACAAAAACTCATTGCAAACACTTTATCTAAATGACAATTTTATCTACAGTTTTCTTTCTTTAATTTGTTCATTAAAGAGGGTATATGTTAGTCCCCATAAAATTAGCATATTGCTATAAATCTTCTCCTAAAACAAAATTAATTCTACATTTTCCCATTTATAATAAAGATCTTAATAGATTTTAAAAGCCTATGAATAGCACATATTCAATATAGCTTGATTGCGGAGTATTAGCATTTTGACTATTAATTTATCAGTAATATTTAAAAATGGTGGGTCAACTTTTCACTTAGAGATTTATTAATTTAATTAATGTTACATAAATGATTCCATTCTTACTACTTTATAACACATTTTATATGTGAGGCCAACTATGTTTCAATATTTATCACTAGGCAAATATAATGAAAAATCATTGATATTTATGACTTGTGATAACTTTAAGGATTTATACTTTTCTTATTTAATACCTATTTCATAATGTAGTATTTTCTGAGGTTTACAACTAGAGAGTATGTACATGTCATGTGTCAAGCACTGTGCTTGGTGCTTAAGAGTTTAAAAATGGAAAAAAAAAGAATTTTTATATATCGAGTTTATGAAAACTTCTATGTGTATAAGACTCATATATATATACACACACATATGTATATATGTGTGTGTGTGTGTGTAAAGAAGACACAACTGGTTTAAATTTTCTCTTGATGGTCTTGAGAGGCCTTTCAAAAGAAGAGTTGTAAGTTTTGGGTTTCACTTTGACTTTCGTATGTAAGATGCAGAGAAGTATACGCCATAAAGCAGGAAATGAATTTGAAATTACTAAATAAATGACATATTGTTTTCAGAGTTTTCTGGTCATATCTGACCACGTTTCTGACTATCTGAGTGTGTTTGAAACTCAAGCAAGTATATTATTATAAAATGCCTCACAATTTGATTGTGGATCAGGTGGTTGGATGGCATCACTGACTCAATGAATGTGAGTTTGCGTAAACTCCAGGACATAGTGAATGACAGGCAAGCCTGGTGTGCTGAAGTCCATGGGGTCAGAAAGTGTCAGACACAACTTAGTAAATGAACAACAACAATTTAATCGCACATAACTTTAAATGACATTGGCTAAACAGTGTTCTGAAGAGTGCTTCTTTCAGGAATGATATTAAGTGCCACAATCTTCACTTTGTGATTCATGAAAAGTATCATGAAAATATTCCTAAAGAAAATACCAGATAATTGCATATTTTAGAAATCCCTGTTCAATGGCAGAAAAATATGGGAATTTCTTGGAACTCAGAAACAAAATGAATTGCAAGTTCAGATATGTCAGTGGTCACTGGATCTGGGGTATCTGCACATTTCTACTGCCCTAGCAACTGCACTTAAAGGATTGCACAGACCAGTGTCAGAGCTGTCACATGGAACACCAGACAAAGCCTAGCACTCAAACACTTCCATGTTTTAATCTGGAGTCTAGAAGAAGGAGAGTTTTAATGTCTAATCAGATTGACAGAAAATTAAACAGAGAAGTGGGATTCGGTTGTATTTTTTTTTTTTAAAGCAATAGGATTCATATGTTTCAGAGTTGTTCAAAAAGCACAAATCAGGAAGCCCAAAGAATTCCAAACAGGTTTAAACTAAAAAAAATCTACACCTAAACTTGCTTTGTTGTGTTGTGCTTCGTCTCTCAGCCATGTCCGACTCTTTGCGACACCAGGGACTGTAGCCCGCCAGGCTCCTCTGTCCATGGAGATTCTCCAGGCAAGAATACTGGAGTGGGTTGCCATGCCTTCCTTCAGGTGATCTTCTCAACCCAGGAATTGAACCTAGGTCTCTCCTGCATTGCAGGTGGATTCTTTACCATCTGAGCCATCCTATCTGCCACCCCACCCTGCAAAACCTGCTAATGGATATTAAAAGACAGCATAATTAAAGTAGGTTAAATTAAGTCAAGTTAAATTAAATAGGAGATTGATTTAAATAGGAAGATGAAGTAGTACAACTATAGATAATTTAACGGTGAAACTATATCTCAAAGGGTTTTTCTTTTGGGGGGGGGGAAATCATACTTGTTACCTGACCCTCATTAAAATGTATTATTGAAATACATGGCATGTCTGAATGAGAACTTCTTCCTTTAACCAAACAGTTGGCAAAGGGAAATAGTGCAGATCTGCCCTTCATCCTGTTTAATATGGCACGCAAAATGGCGAAATTTTAGAATTACCTAAACCCAGTCAAGTAGCTAATTTAAAACATGAGGCCAGGGGTGAGGGGGGCAATCAGAAAATTTCAACTAACTAATTAGCCACTACTAATTAGAAGAAATGTCTGTAATGTCCATCTCACTGACTGGAGCCTCTGTAAAGGCCTGTGGCAGCCAGTCACCATCTACTGTTGAAATTGGATGCAGTTTCAAGGTACATGCCATTTGAAAGGGATTGGCTGACTTGTCACTGAGTTTTCACTGAAAAATTCCTAATTCCAGGAAAATGTAACACATGTGTGCTATGTGCTAAGTTGCTTCAGTTGTATCTGATTCTTTGTGACCCTGTGGACCGTGGCCTGCCAGACTCCTCTGTCCATGGGAATCTTCAGGCAAGAATACTGAAGCAGGTTGCCATGCCCTCCTCCAGGGGAATTTCCTGACCTGAAATTGAAGCCCTGTCTCTTATGTCTCCTGCATTGTCAGATGGGTTCTTTATCAGTAGCATCACTTGGGAAGCCCGAAAGTAACATATTGTAAACTAAAATAACCCTCTTTCTTGGGTTATGACAAATTCTATCCCCAAAGAGATGAGAATGCCCAGATTTTCCACATTAAATGGAAATGCATTAAAGCATACATGACATTGGTGCCCATTGGAGTTTCAGGGACTATGTTAGCTGGTGGCTGCCATGCTTTTTGGCTGGGCCAACATAGATCCACCCCCAGGAGTTACCTAATCCCATAGCCAAACAGTTTTCATTTCATGATCAGTTATTGGAAGATGTCAAGCTGTATGGTTTACAGAAGGTAAATCAGAGGTAGATAAGTGGTACTTGGTCTAAAAAGCAGCTGCATTGCAAATAATTGATGGCTGTACTTTGAAAAGAAAGGGAAAACAGGGAGTCACACAACTGGCATAATTAAGATTGATGTTTCTTGAGAGATAGGAGGAAATGCATAATAACAACTACATAGTGATATGGTCATTCTTGAACAGTAGGCACTAGATTTGTGAAAATGCAAATTGCTTTGTTATAGTAAGCTTTATGGAATTGGAAAGAGAAAATCAAATGAGCATGTTGATAGCCATTAAAATTTAGAAAGAGATAAAGGTCAACAAATTGTTGCCTTCATTGGAAGTTGTACCATGGGGACATAGATAAGTGACCATACAGACATTTAAGAAATGCGTCAGTGGATAGAAAAATATATCTCACCATTTTAAGTTAGAATCTCACAATGTAATGAACAATCATTCAGTTAAACAGCTATCGACTGTCTAGTAGAGGATCTTGGTCAGACCATATCTAGCAGGAGGCCCTTAGAGAAATCTATTGCAGTACAACCACAATATAAACAGTACATGTGGCTACACCCACAAGAGACTTGATATTCCAATTTAATTGAGTTAAACCCTCTGCTCTGTTCCCCAATCCAGGAAAATATCTGAATGGATAAATGTTACTCTTGTTTGGAAGACCAAGAAAATGCTAATATGAATCAAACTAATGTACTTTGCAATGATTTCACTCTAGTTCATTAAAGTAACTGCTATTTGGTATATATTTCTGTATAATTGATATGATTCATTTGATTGATTTAACCTAGTATATAATGTGATGGTGAACAAATGTATCGAGGCTTCTCAGGTGGTGCTAGTAGTAAAGAACCCACCTGCCAATGCAGGAGATGTAAGAAATGTCAGTTTGATCCCTGGGTCGGGAAGACCCTCCTGGAGGAGGGCATGGCCACCCACTCCAGTATTCTTGCCTGGAGAATCCCATGGACAGAGGAGCCTGATGGGGTATGGTCCATAGGGTCCCAAAGAGTCAGACATGACTGAAGCGACTTAACACGCACAACGTATTGGGAGTTTGAATTAAAATCCCTGCAGAACACTCTTCTAACAAAAGGTGACTGGCAAAACCATGAAGTAAAGCTAGTTAACAATCACCTAATTAGTTTTAAAGAATATTTATTCATTTTCACTGTGCTGGTCTCCGTTGCTCTGTGGCTTTCTCCAGTTGCTCAGGGAGGCTCCTCTTCGTTGCGGTTTGTGGGCTTCTCACTGCACTGGGTTCCCCTGTTGCAGCTTCTCTGGTGGCTCAGATGGTCGAGAATTTGCCTGTAATTCGGGAGACCTGAATTTGACCCCTGGGTCAGGAAGATCCCCTGGAGGAGACCATGGCAACCCACTCCATTATTCTTGCCTGGAGAATTCCCTGGACAGCAGAACCTGGAAGGCTAGAGTCCATAGGGCCGCAAGGAGCTGGACACGACTGAGCAACTAACACTTTCATTTTCACCCCTATTGTGGCACATGGGTTTAGTTGATTTGCAGCTTGTGGGATCCTCCTGGACCAGGGATCAAGCCCTTTTCCTATGCTTTAGTAGTCAGACTCTCAACTACTGGACCACTGTCAAAGTCCCAATTACTTAATTCTTACATGGAATCAACTTTTCATTAAGTTCAATTTTCTATAGTTGAAGGAAGTAAAAGTGTGATTTGGGGTGTAATTAGCAGAACACTTGAGTTTGGATATTTATATGGTAAATGTAAATGTATCTTTAATAAATAACTGCACCTTATTGGAATATAAAAATAGTATGTCCTTTGTTTTGTTCTATAATGAATACAAAGGATGCAGAAAAAAAATAACTAACAATTTAGAAACAAAATTTGCAGGATGAATTATGTAAAGCCCAGTTAATTTGCAGGTGGACTGGGACAATGTCCTGCTTATCTCCAATGGTTCTTCAAATATTAGTACTGAGTCTTGATGGAGATGAGGACCAGCTGGCTAAATAATGGTATGTAGTGAGCCATTTAAATTAAAAACTCTGCCAGCAACACCCATGGTGAGCTTGTTTATCATCTGTTACATTTGGTATCACTGAGTAGTGAAATTATGTTATAAAATAAGAAGGGCTTCCCTCGTGGCTCACATGGGGAAGAATCTGCCTATAATTCAGGAGACCTGGGTTCAATCCCTGGGTAGGGAAGATCCCCCAAAGAAGGCATTGGGTAATAGGTAAATAAAAATGCATGGCCGCTATATTTCTGGTTTTCTATAACTTGTAAGCCCAAGATACTATTCTGTATATTTTTTTCCAATAATCATGTCATGTTCCACCTGACCATCTCAGCCTACCAGTAGAGTAACACTCCTTCCTTGTTGTTGGCTCAGCATCCATTAGGATATGACTAAGTGTTGGGATGTTTTCACTAATCTTGAAAATAATGTGTAAACCAGTTTCTCTTAACACAAACTGCTTTTGTTTTATTATTTCTTTGCTTACTGTTTCTAGTAATTTTTTTAATTTGTGTTATGCATCAATTACTGGTATATGAGGCCACCATTCTCTTCTGTGGGGATACATTCTTTCATTTCATCAATTTAATCATTTTTCCTTTTACCCTGCATTCCTTACTATTATTTCTTTATAGATTGCCTATGAAACTGCCTTATATGTTCAGATCTTCTCTGTAGGTTAAGAGGCTTTGATTTCATTTACATTTTTCATTCAATTATTTTTTTCAGGCTGCCTCCTAATCATCCTTTATTTTATTTCAGGCCATTATGTTATATGATTCCAAATATTTAATCATATCACTACTTTAAACATTATTTTCCCAAATATTATAATAAATGTTTCTATATTTCACATTTCTTATAAAAATTATTTTCTAAAAATACTATAGATATAATTTAGATTAAATAACTTATATATTATCCATTGGAGAGGGAAATGACAACGCCTCCAGTATTCATGATGTGAAAAATGTAGAATGTAAGAAGTAAATGCTTTATGTATATAATACAGAGCACATATTTTCCCTTTGATGTATTGTTCTGTGGGAGTTAATCTAAATATTTAAATTTATATTGAAGAGTCTCTAATTGACATCAGATATAAACCTTTTACCAGCATAGATAGATCAAAGAAATACAAATTATCATTTGGAGATGCTATTGGGAAATTCAGCATCTGCCATTTATCACCAAAAGTTACCAAAACAAGAGATGAGTTTGGAAAGAGATTTTCAGTCAGACCTTCTCTCTTTCCCTTTCTTCTTCCTTTTCTCCTTTCCTTCTTAAAACTCAATGCACATAGATTATATAAGAATTTAATCCTTAGGTAAGCACTGAATATCCCTTATTTTCCCCTTCTTCCTGAGTATACAAGATCTCTCTATGAAAACACCATATGCAGCTGCCTACCCTGTTCCAAGCAATATTTCATTTCTGGACATACTATCTCCTGAATATATGGAATAAAGAGAGATATGAACAAAAGAAATATGCACTGAAAAAATACTGAGATGTGATGTGTGTGGGAGGTAGAAGCACAGTGTTTCCCAGTGGCTCAGCAGTGAAGAATCCTCCTACAATGCAGGAGACATCGGTTCAATCCCTGCGTCAAGAAGATGCTCTGGAGAAGGGGACATGGCAACCCACTCCAGTATTCCTGCCTGGAGAATTCCATGGACAGAAGGGCCTGGCAGGCTACAGTCCATGGGGTCGTAAAGAGTGGGACAGGACTGAAGCGACTGAGTGCCCAGGCACAGAAGCACAATAAGCCCTGCTGGTTATTGAAAACACCAGCTGGCTCGTATCTACTTGGGCATATTTTTTTCCTCAGAGATTCAAGGAAAACTTTGGTGTTACTTTTATTTGGTTTTTAAAGTTAGCTTTCAATAAGTTAAAAACAATTCCAAAACCTGGCTGCTGCTGCTGCTGCTGTCACTGTCGCTTCAGTCGTGTCTGGCTCTGTGTGACCCCATAGACGGCAGCCCACCAGGCTCCTCTGTCCACAGGATTCTCTAGGCAAGAACACTGGAGTGGGTTGCCATTTCCCACTCCAATGCATGCATGCATGCTATGTCGCTTCAGTCGTGTCCGACTCTGTGCGACCCCATAGACTGCAGCCCACCAGGCTCCTCTGTCCACAGGATTCTCTAGGCAAGAACACTGGAGTGGGTTGCCATTTCCTTCTCTGTCCAAAACCTGGAACAACAACCAATTATTTAATTCATGCTTTTAAGGCTGGATGATAGGCCGGAATGAGCTAAATAATTCTGCAAAATGGCTCACCTTGGCAGGGTCCACTGCTGGGTCATTTGGAGGCTGGCTGATCTGTGATGGTTCTGCAAAGATTTTTCACCTCTGCTTACTGTGGTAGCTCATCATCCAGATTATCTTTCATTGCTGTTGCTCAGATGGTCTACCAGCAGATTCCAAGAGGAAAGTAGAGACATGAAAGCTCTTTAAAGAACAAAACTCATCAGATAAAATGTTGCTTCTACTATATTTTAATGTCCAAATCAAGTCACAGTGCTAGACCAGACCTTAGGAAAGAAGGACTAAATTTCTCCCCATTAGAGGGAGAATTACATGGGAGTCATTACACATGGAGAAGAATTTATGGTTATTTTCATAGTATACTGTATCATACCTTATCCTGTTTTTCTTCAACAATTACTTTCTCAAAGCATGTCAACTAGATTAGATTGAATTTAAAAAGAATTAGAATTTAAATCAAATTTAAAAGTTTGAAAAAAAAAAAGTCTTTCTCATGGCATTGTCTTCATTCCAATTGCCATGTTAAAATTGTTAATTTGGGGTATTTCCTGGTGGTCTGATTGCTAAGACTCCCCATTCCCAATGCAGGGGCCTAGGTTCAATCCCGGGTCCCGCATGCCACAAGTAAGAGCTTGTGTGTCACAACTGAAAGATCTTGCATGCCACAACTAAGACCCAGTGCAGTCAAATAAATATTTTAAAATATTAATTTGTCCCTAATGAAAATATATCCTAATTATAGGGAAAGTTGACTGATATCTTTTTAATGTGTGTAGTAGTAAATCTTATTGTGCACCTGTTTTTAGTGTAGTGTTCATTGCTGGCTTCTGAATCTTTGTAAAATTCTTGAGGAATAAGGTAAAATTTTTGAATGCATATGCATTTTCTGAGTTGATGGTCTACAGTCAATCAGACTTTTGTATCCTATACACAGTACACAAATGTTATAAGGAATATTATTACTTCTTGAAAAAATACATAGTTTATTTGATTATCAGTTGATTCATTATATATGTGTAAGTTTTATTTTTTACCAAAATTTGGGTGACTTATGCTTTTAATTGATAATTTGTTTGCGGTTATCAATACTCCACTTACTGAATAAACAAATTATTTTAAAAGTTGAAAAAAGTATTTTGATAGTAGCAGACTAATATATTATGACTAATGTCTACTTAAAAGGCATTGCATTCTTGGCTTCCTATCTGATGACAAATATAGGGTTTCTCCTAAAATGAGAGATTAATCAAGATCTACATTGCATTAGAGCCTTTCAATTTTAAAGAATAAAGGTCTGATGGCAGATGGCATGCCTGCTGAGGATTTCAAGGGCACTGATGAGATAATACTGAAGTGACAAGAGTCTTTTTGCTCTACATAGGTAATACTTGATATAAAGAGATTTCAAAACTGCTGTTGGCATTATTATCTTTGTGATAAAAAGTGAATATTCTAGCTGCCTCTATGATTATCTGCCAATTATTATGAAATTGAGAAAGGGAAAAATAAGTGTAAATGAATACCATGCATAATCCCTAAATTTAGATTTTAACTACGTTTGAATATCACAATTTAGTCAAGCCACAGTTTTCACAGACTGTCAAACATGTGAAAATTTTAATAGAATCACATAAATTAAAAATAAAAAGCCCAGGAGATACATGACACAGTAATGAATGCCTCATGGTGAATCATCTTTTTTTTTTTTTTTTTTTTTAATTTTTTTTTTTTCCACGTTGAACAGCTTTATTGAGCTCCAGGTGTGTACCCGCAGCCTCCCGCCCGCCCACCCGGGTGAATCATCTTTTTAAAGTAACAATGAACATTAATTACACTGTATGTTTGTGCTCCGTTCCTTTTTAAATATCATCAAAATTTTTATTGAATATTGAGAACATACAGAAACACAAAGAGGATTCCCTGATCTTGGAGGAACTTGAGTGCACTAACTTTATTATATTTTATATATATACTGAGATTACAGTGCTGAATTAAGTATATATACTTAATATAATTTTATTAAAAAATACATGTGGACTCTAAAAATTATATTAGAGCTCTGTTATACAAGTACATATCAAAGACCATTGTTAAATATTTGAAAATTCTGTGAGCCAGCTAACTTTGTGTTAATTGCTTGAAATTCAGTTTGTTAGGTGTATTTTTAATCATGCGAGTTGCAAATGCCATGGATTAATGTTTGTTCTTTTCCTCTAGAGAAGATTATTAAACAGTTTCCAGCACATTGTTGCTTGTAAATAAACTTTTGAAAAATGTTACATGCCTTTTAAACACTTTCCTTCAGTCTCTATTATTCTTTTCTTTCCTGGCTTTTGTGAGCTGTTTTTAATTTAAAAGCCATAATCATATTAAAGATATATGTTTAAAAAGTTGAGAAAATATAGAAAATACACAACTGAAAATGTATAATTTTATATCAGATAAAATATGTGGAAATATATAATACAATTCTAATTTTAATTCTTTTTAAGTAATTTTTTCTCTGATGCTTCTGTAACAGAAATGATAGAAATCCAAGTGACTAGTCACTAGCTTTTTAACCAGAGAAGCAAGTTATTGAAAAAAATTTCAGGTTATAATAAGAAAGACACTATTTCTCACACTTAGAATAAATATCACATATCTGAAATACCCATGGTGAGAAATATCTCACCTCCATAAATATTCATGTGCTCTATAGTCTCTAACTTGTATAGTTTCATTATTGCTGGTCACACTGATACAAGAATTTCTTTCAGGTACACTTACCATTTACTCTGCAAGCTCGGACAGTGTCATGATAGAAAAGTACAGGGCATATATTTATATAATCAAAACTACAGCTTCTGGTAGTATTGCACAGTAAGGAAAACAAAATTCTCTAGCAAAACAAATCGATCCATATATGCTAAATTTTTATAACTTATTGATTTTTTTTTCTAAGATTTTGTCTGCTTCATCGTGTCATTGACAATTTATACCCTTTTCCTGAAAAATCTTTTCCCCTACATGTATAACAATTCATGACTCTTTGAGATAATCTGCTTTTACATTATATGTTTTTGCCTTTAAAGACATCTGTGTCTTGTCCTTTCCCAACTAAAATTTTTAAAAGTTCCATTCCATTTCTTCTTGATTATGGAAATTTTCATTTCATTCATTTTTGAGACAAACATGTTAAATAATAATGTTTTTCAAGTTATTCATCTAAATTTTAAATTTTATTAGTAGTTTTTACACAATCACTGTCTTTTCAACTGCATGAACAGTTAGGTATATCTTTTCTTAATACCTTCAAAAAAAAAAACCTATAACATCTTGCTAAATTCAGTTTAAGAAAACATGAGGGATGTCAGGAAAACATAAAAGGCAGAATAAGAATTATAATTTGAAGAATACTTTACTAGGAATATACACTAGAAGTATATTCTTGGAATTGTTTTAGCTTTATATGGGAATTCAGAAGTGAAATATTTTAATATTGTGTGCAGTAAGAACTAAAACAGAGAAAATGCATATCATTTCCCACGCCCCCCCAGAATTCAGTAGCAATCATCTGAGCATCAGAAGGACTTGTATAATAGTAGTTTGAGGCAGACCAATTTAACTTTCCAACATGATATATTTTTCTGCCAATATACTTATATTTTGTGTTGTATCCAATAATACCATTCTTATTTTATTTGCCCTTGGCCTTCTTGAAATTTATTTTCTTATGTGATTTTTTTCAGTTGAATATATCTCTCTTTATATTTTTATGATGTATAGACATTCTTCCAATATCACTTTATTTTACCTAAACCTCCAACCATGTGATATTACTTGTTCTTCTCATCACACTCTGCTATGCAAAATAGATTATTTTGCCCTTATAGTCTCCCCATATGATTTTACTCATATTTAGGTATCATCAAATTATAATATTTTTATTGCTAAGGATGTAGTATACTGTTCTGTGTAATGCCACTTCAAGGTCAACTTACTTAAGGACTTTGCAAATAATAGGTGACAAAAGTACGTTTTTATATTTAATTTTTTTTTCCTTTCAGTACTTATCCATTCATTACTTAATGTTAAAATGGTAATTTTTTTCTTTGATGAGTTTATTTACAAAAGTACCTTAAAAGGAAACTAATCATTAAAGAAAGACAACTAATCATTAAAGAAATTTTAAAATTTCAGGATACGATGTGAGTCTTTGACAATAATTATTTAAACAGAAACAAAAATATATGATTCAAAAACAGAAACAAAAACTTCTGATCTTTGTGAACTAATTCGTATTTTTGTCATACATTTGTTCTTGAATGTGAAATAGTTTTTATTGTGACTGGGTTTATCTGACCTCTGATTTACCATAGCTATTTAGGTAACCATTGTTACATAAAGTAAGGGATGTTATAGTGGTAAACTGCAATGATTCATACATCTTTTACAGGAGAATTCCAAGATGTTTGTCTTTCTCAAAGTAAGCTTTTTTCCCCCCCTGCAATAAAAGAATACTATTCCCTGTCAGAAAAGAAAAATGTACTTTTCAGAATTATTCAAAGAACATAACCCTTTGAGAAAAACACAGTTAAGTCATGTCCTGATTTATGTTCTGTGTGTGATAGTATGATGTAATATAATTTTTTAAAAAGCATGTTCAGTTAATCAATAAATCATTTTAAAATACTCTAATAAATATATGATCCAGTTTAAATCAGTACAAAATATGATGTTATCATTGCTGCAACATGAAAATAAAGTCAGTGCAATTGAAATATTGGAAGTATCACTACATATATTTCTTGAGGTGAATTATACTCTCTGGGTGTTTATTTTATGCCTTGTATTTTTCTGTTGTCATGGAAATAAATTATTAGAGAAACTTATATCTACTACCTAAGAACAGAATATTTATATATGTGTGTGTGTATATATATGTTTTATACATTTATATTTATATATAGACTGAACTTTTTCTGTTTGTTCTGTATTTTCTATTTGAAAGTGAAAGTGAAAGTCTCTTAGTCATGTCCGACTCTTTCCAACCCCATGGACTATGCTGTCCATGGAATTCTTTAGGCCAGATTACTGGAGTGGGTAGCCTATCCCTTCTCCAGGGGAGCTTCCCAACCCAGGAATTGAACTGGAGTCTCCTAAATTGCAGGTGGATTCTTTACCAACTGAACTATCAGGGAAGCCCATTTTCTGTTTATTGGTTGACAATAAATCCCTATATGAATGCCAAATTAATGGTCCTTGATTACTGATAGATAACTGTTTATGGATATCAATGAATAAACTTGTAGCATACTTATAAGGATTGATTCTATAATTGTCCTAATCATAATGACTTCTATCAGTTAAACATTAGATAAGAATGTTTTCATTTTTCCTATAAATTGAAAATTTTAATTAACAAAGTGAATATATAGCAGCAACTATGTTTACAGGCAAAATTGTATTCCATAAACTTACATATATTCTAATATGTATATACAATTCTATCCACCTCAAGCTACTCTCTACAGTCTTCAGCATTGTCTATATTCTCAATTTTTGTAACCACTTTTTTTCTTATTCCTGAGTCCATTATAGTCAGTCTTTTGACTCTAAAACATAAACAGACCATGTTTTCTAAGGTCATCAATGAATTCCATTGTTTCAAATTCAATGGCTATTTCCCAGTCCTTTTTATTTTTCTCTTCATCTTGAAAAATGTTCTTCACTTGACTTTTGGGCAGCATATACTCCTGCTCCCTATGCTAACTCAATGGCTGTTTTGCCTCAGTTTTCTTTGCTCATCTTCTTCCCCTTTAAAATCTTTAAGTACTAGAGGAAGTCAGGATTCAATCCATGTGCTTCTTTTATTCTCTGTCTAGCTTCCTAGGTGAACTTATTTATATGCTTTAATAAGGCTCTGGATGTGCCTGGAATCCAAACTTGGACAACAATTGCATGCTGAATGTTTAATAGACATCTCAAATATAATATGTTTAAGCCCACATATCTGCTACACCTACCAATCAGTATCTGCAAGAGGGAATTAAAGTATATTACATTTATTTAATGATTCTCACTTAAAAACCTAAAAATGTATATGGGAAGATGTGTTAGTTAACTTAAATATAGTAATTGTTCGACTAAGTATATGAATAACATTATTTGTATAACTTAAATATACACAAATTTTGCTTTTGAAAGTTGTACATTAAAAATAAAATTTAAAGGTAGATCTCATGGTGAGTGTTCTGACAACAAAACAAAACCAAAAGCTGCAAATAGGCAAAAAATAAACAGAAATATCAAAGGGACATGAGAAAATTTTCAGAGGAGATGCATGCATGCTAAGTCACTTCAGTCGTGTCTGACTCTTTGTGACCCCGTGGACTGTATCCCCCTCAGGCTTCTCTGTCCATGGGATTCTCCAGGCAAGAATATTGGAGTGGGTTGCCATGCCCTCCTCCAGGGGATCTTACTGACCCAGGGATCAAAGCCACATCTCTTACATCTCCTGCATTGGCACTCTTTACCACTAGTGTCACATGGGAAACCTCTCAGAGGTGTTGGATATGTTTATTACCTAGATTGTGGTGTTGGCATCATGAATCTCTCTCTCTCTCTCCCCCTGTATATATATATGTGTGTGTGTGTGTGTATATATATATATATATATCTAAACTCACCAAATTGTGTACCTTGATATGTGAAATTTTAAAAATGTCAATTATAGCCTCAATGAATCTGTTAAAAAAACCCACAAAACAAGCAAAATATACCTTTTAGATTACATGATACATACTCTTCCCCTCTAAAAGAAGAAAGCAATAGTTTTCTAGGGATACTTTTCATTTACCATTATTATTCTGAGTAAACTAATTATATTAATCATTTGATAAAGTTCCCATAAATAAAGTTTATGGAAAAGTCTAGTTAATACAATTTCTGAAAATTATGAAAGAATATAGTCTCCTGAAATCTTGACAGTGAGAAGGTCACAAGGGATATTATGAAAGCGTATAAATAGTACATCTGTTGGTTTGAATTTTACATAATGGCTTCTTCATGGACTATGCCCAGACTCTTCTCTTAGATACAAAATGGCAACCTCTCTACCTACTGTGTCTTTGAAAATAAATATTGATATTTCATGTCTATGAAACACTTAAGTGTTCAACCCAAATTAATATATTAACTGGCTAGTACATGCTCCATTCTTTACAGTGCACAGTATTATAAGTAATTTATAGCATGCATAAGCAGCTGGTAAGTACTCTGGCTCACAATTCCAGCAGTATAATATGTATTATTACACATCAGTGTTCATGGTACTCTACAATAGACATTGCATTACCATCTTAGGAATACAGTATTTTTACTCAGGAAACAGTCTGTATATAATCCATAACTTACGGGAATAGACAACAGACACAGACACTAGGGAGAGCGCCGGAAAGAAGGATGGGTCAAGTCAGGAAAAGCTTCAAAGCAAAACAGAACAATACATCGTTTTAATTTGAACTAGTAAGAAAATGTCAGCATTTTTAGAATATATGTATGGATACTCTCCCTATAGAAAGGGATATAGTAAATTTTTATGAATAATCTGCTCCAGGGAAATTGCCCATAGTCATTCAGAGAAATTAGAAAGAAGAGCTCTAAAGTAGAAAAGGGACAACATCTACAGACTTGCTAAACAAAAATATGATTTTAGAAAAAAGATAACTGAACCTGGGAAAATAGGAACTAGGAGTAGGAAAAAATATTTTTGTTATTGTTTTACCGAAAATGAACTATGGAAGACAGAGGAGCCTGGCCGGCTACATTCCATGGTGTTGCAAAGAGTCGAACACAATTGAACAACTAAGCATACCCAGTAGAAACAAAGATATGAAAATGGGAAAGCAAATTCCAATCAATGCCATTTCCAGGACTGCAGAAAGATATCACAGCATTGTAAATTATGTTTCCTATTTGAGTAGCCATTTGAAAAATTGGTTGTGATTTTTTTTCTAGGATCTAAATCAGTTTTCATTACTGATATTCTGTATCAGTTCACAGTTCAGTTCAGTCACTCAGTCATGTCTGACTCTGCAACCCCAAGAATCGCAACACACCAGGGCTCCCTGTTCATCACGAACTCCCGGACTTTACCCAAACTCATGTCCATCGAGTCAGTGATGCCATCCAGCCATCTCATCTTCTGTCATCCCCTTCTCCGCCTGCTCCCAATCCCTCCCAGCATCAGGGTCTTTTCCAATGAGTCAACTCTTCGCATGTGGTGGCCAAAGTATTGGAGCTTCAGCTTCAGCATCAGTCCTTCCAATGGACACCCAGGATTGATCTTTAGGACGGACTGGTTGGATCTCCTTGCAGTCCAAGGGGCTCTCAAGAGTCTTCTCCAACACTACAGATCAAAAGCACCAATTTTTCTGCACTCAGCTTTCTTCACAGTCCAACTCCCACATCCATACCTGACCACTGGAAAAAGCATAGCCTTGACTACATGGACCTTTGTTGGCAAAGTAATGTCTCTGCTTTTTAATATGCTATCTAGGTTGGTCATAACTTTCCTTCCAAGGAGTAAGCATATTTTAATTTCATGGCTACAATCATCATATGCAGTGATTTTGGAGCCCCCCAATATAAAGTCTGACACTGTTTCCACTGTCTCCCCATCTATTTGCCATGAAGTGATGGGACTGGATGCCATGATCTTAGTTTTCTGAATGTTGAGCTTTAAGCCAACTTTATCACTCTCCTCTTTCACTTTCATCAAGAGGCTTTTCAGTTCCTCTTCACTTTCTGCCATAAGGGTGGTGTCATCTGCATATCTGAGGTTGTTGATATTTCTCCCGGCAATCTTGATTCCAGCTTGTGCTTCTTCCAGCTCAGCGTTTCTCATGATGTACTCTGCATAGAAGTTAAATAAGCAGGGTGACAATATACAGCCATGACATATTCCTTTTTCTATTTGGAACCAGTCTGTTGTTCCATGTTCAGTTCTAATTGTTGCTTCCTGATCTGCATATAGGTTTCTCAAGAGGCAGGTCAGGTGGTCTGGTATTCACATCTCTTGAAGAATTTTTCACAGTTTATTGAGATCCACACAGTCAAAGGCTTTGGTGTAGTCAATAAAGCAGAAATAAATGTTTTTCTGGAACTCTCTTGCTTTTTCAATGATCCAGCAGATATTGGCAATTTGATCTCTGGTTCCTCTGCCTTTTCTAAAACTAGCTTAAACATCTGGAAGTTCACGGTTCATATATTGCTGAAGCCTCACTTGGAAAATTTTGAGCACTACTTTACTAGCGTGTGAGATAAGTGCAATTGTGTAGTAGTTTGAGCATTCTTGGGGATTGCCTTTCTTTGGGATTGGGATGAAAACTGACCTTTTCCATTCCTGTGGCCACTGCTGAGTTTTCCAAATTTGCTGGCATATTGAGTGCCGCACTTTCACAGCATCTTCTTTCAGGTTTTGAAATAGCTCAACTGGAATTCCATCACATCCACTAGCTTTGTTCGTAGTGATGCTTTCTAAGGCCCACTTGACTTCACATTCTAGGATGTCTGGCTCTAGGTGAGTGATCACACCATTGTGATTATCTGTGTCATGAAGATCTCTTTTGTACAGTTCTTCTGTGTATTCTTGCCACCTCTTCTTAATATCTTCTGCTTTTGTTAGGTCCATACCATCTGTCCTTTATCGAGCCCATCTTTGCATGAAATGTTCCCTTGATATCTCTAATTTTCTTGAAGAGATCTCTAGTCTTTCCCATACTATTGTTTTCCTCTATTTCTTTGCATTGATTGCTGAGGAAGGCTTTCTTATCTCTCCTTGCTATTCTTTGGGACTCTGCATTCAAATGGGAATATCTTTCCTCTTCTCCTTTGCTTTTTACTTCTCTTCTTTTCACAGCTATTTTATATAGAGATAAATAATGAAATGTTGTTGTTGAACATGCAAAGACGCTGGGATTCTTGGCCTTAGGAGGAGAAGAATTCAATCTGGGCCCAGAGACGAGGCTTGATCACTCATAGCTTGTGTAATAACGTTTGATTAAAGTATAAAGGAGATAGAGAAAGCTTCTGACATAGGCATCAGAAGGGGGCAGAAAGAGTACCCCCTTGCTAGTGTTAGCAATGGAATTATATACTATCTAATTAGTTATTACAGTGAATCAAAAGAATGTCTGGATGTTGTAAAGACCTCACTAGACCTACTCCCATAATTTATACCTTAAGATAATAGGATTAGCCAGAAGGTTGTTTCCAGAGACTGTCCTGAAGCGGGATACATTATTGTTATATAATCCTAAGGAATGTAGAGGGACAAAATTTGTCCTTTCTTCCTCCTTGAGAATTCTAGACCCCTTTCTCCTTGGGGACCCCTGGACTTATCAATTTGCCTGGGAATTGACTCTCTCAATAATAAATAAGATTGATAGAAATAGACATGGATTGAGTTCATTCCTTTTGTATTGTCTATTAATATTTCATGTAATTGTGGTAAGACTCTCAAAAGTAAGACTGCTGATCATATTTTGATTTCACCAGTGTTCAAGCCAATACTTTTTCTCTGGATCTGGACCCTGTCTTGGATCATACATTGTATTCATTGGTAAAGATTTTTATCCTCCATTAAATGGTAGTTATTTAGCTGTCCTTAGTTTTCATGACCTTGATACTTTTGAGTATCACCAGGTACCCTGTAAAATGTCACTCAGTTTGGGTTTATTTTAAATTTACTGTAATAGGGGCTATGGATTTTTTTGGAGGGAAATACCCCACTGTTATTGTGCCCTTCTTACAACATGTATCAGGGAACACTTATGTTCATATCTATGATATTGATATGCCTCATCACCACTGGTACTAACCCTGATGCTGTGCTTAACATGGTGTCTACCCAGTTCTTCACTACAAAGTCACCATTTTCCTCTTTTGTATTCAACAAATATTTTGGTGCAGACACATTGAAGCTATAAAGATATGTCACATATAAAACCTAAAATTTTAGATTTCATATGTTTACCTTGCCAGCAGGAATTATTGTTCCTCTGTTCTAATGGTTATATTTTCCTAATTCCATCCATTTTTATTAATTGAATTATTTTGTAAACAGTAGTTATCTTTTCTTTTCTGTTTACTTATATTAATATAAACTTAGTGGTATTTATTTTATCCTTTGGGCTATAATCAAAGCTATCATTATCATTATTTACTTGCTACTCAGTTTTTTTCAGTGTTAGACACTAAAATATATGTTTGCATGTGTGTGTATGTATCTGATATTTCTCCAGACCTTGGCAACTCACATTCTACCCTTTGATCCTATGAATTTAGCTATTTTAGATACCTCATATATGTAGAATCATACAGTATTTGAATTTCTTTGACTGGCTTATTTCACCTTGTATGATGTTCTCAAGGTTCATCTATACTGTCACATATTGAAGAATCTCCTCTTTTTTTTAAAGGCTGCATACTTTCCATGGTATATATATACCCTATTTCTTTGTTAAGTGAACTCCCATGATCATTGCAGCACAATTCACAATAGTCAAAATGTGAAAACAACTTAAATGTCCATGAACAAAAGAATTAACAAGGAGCCCATTTACCTGTATCTTTTAGCTAAAGTCCTAAGTAGGTTATTCTGCCAGAGTTTAGTGAAACTACCATGTTCTTTTTAGAACAATGATGAATTTTGAAAGTCAAGTAATAAATTACAGTCTCAGAAAGGTTCCAAAGAAAAAATCTTGCACAAATAATCAGCAACATTTAGGTTCCAAAGAGTAATGTGAGAGTCTAAAAAAAGAATAAATGTCAAAATGATGGGTAAGCTCCCTAGACTCCTACATAATTTCTATTTTTAGCCATTCTAAAAGAGATAAAAGCTTGCTAAGATTAGATTTCTTTTCAGGAAGCTTTCTTTGCCTAAATTAGCTGGATATTCCAGACCCTCTAAAATAAACTTTGGAATTTTTTTGTTAGTTTAGTTTTCTTTGTAATGCAAATAAGGATGGTCTCATAATGGAAGTTTTCATTAATTAATCAGTGACTGGGAAGATTTTTTTTTTTTTTAGATTTTTTTTTTCCAGAAGATATTTTGTTATCATGTATGTATATGCCATTTGATTTACGTTTGATCTTCTTTTTTTAACATGTCTTTTAGACCTTGTGGTATATTTTCATTTTCATTGCCATGAACGTAATTGAAAAAAGAATTAAACAGAAGTCAATAAAAAACCACACTCTTTAGTAAATAACTTAAATACCCATTTCAATATTCTTTGTTCCTTGTAAGCAATACATTCACTTAGCAAATGAAAATTCTGCCAATATTAGAATTTCTCATCTAACATTCCAAAACCTTGCAGCCACATTTAGGGAAGTAAAGGAGATAAACACATTAGCATTAAAAAATGCCTAACAGTGGCAGTTGTATTCAATTGCTAATCCCAGAAATGTAGGGAGCATAAACCTGTATATGAAGATACATAGGAACATTTAGCCCTTGAAGATGGGCACTTTATTACATTTTTCTACAGTATTCATTGAAGAAATCCCTTCTTTTCTAATGTTTCTAAACCACAATTTCCCACACTTAATGGGAAAGGTCTTTCTTCATTGACCTTATACTCCTTTACATTCTTTTCTTATCCCACCGCTCTGCTTTTCTGGCCTCTTGTACTGCAATTTTCCTTCCATGTACTTTCTCCTTACTTTTGAAGAAAGCCATGTAAGTAACCTGAGAGCAATACAATAATAGTTGAAAAATTAACAAAGGCAATGTTTAACTTGAGGAAGCATTGTTTTTATTGCTTAAGTAAATGTATTAAAATAACAGATGTCATTTTATCTTTTGTATCAGATGATCCTGCTTGTTGGCCTGCAGAATTATTCCATGTGTTAGTCTCTGTATGAGGTCTTTAGTCATTATATGCAGTTCACACACAAAGAGCCTACGGTGGTCATGAGGCCAGTATGTGTGGCCCAATGGTAATTTTTTTAATTGGCATGATTATCACTGTGTGTTTAGTCTCTCAGTCGTGTCCAACTCTTTGTGACCTCATGGACTTCTCTAGCCGTGGAATTATCCTGGCAAGAATACTGGAGTGGGTTGCCGTTTCCTCTTCTATGGGATCTTCTCAACCCAGGGGCTGAACCTGCATCTCCTGAAGCTTTTTCATTGCCAAGCCACCAATGATGATTACAGTTAGCATTACCTAAAATTCCATGGACAGAAGAGCCTGTGAGCTCCCAAAAAGTTGGACACAACTGAGCACACACACATTCTAATATTAATATAATATTGAGACCAATGATATGAAAGCCAGGAAAATGAAATTTCCTGTTGCACTCTGGAGCAGGTAAACTAAGCAAAAAATGAGAGATTTAAAAAAAAAAAAAAGAAAAGAAACAGGCCGTGAGTCAAACAGGGACATTACTAAAATCTGAGAAAATAATCAACTAACCAGCCATTTAAATAATGAAAAAAGAAAGAGTACTTTTTATTTTATGTTGTTTTATTCTAATATATGTAATTGGTTTGAGGTAAAAGATGGGTTAGAAATCTAAATGAGCAAAGGCATTTAAAAAGCATAAATATTTATGGAGAAATTTTCTAAGTATGAAAGTTACTATGTGGAAGAAAAGCTTATCAAATATTACCAGTATGTTCTTGGAATACAGTTTAAAGTGCTTGACAGGCTCTACATGCTCATTAATACAAATTTCAATTATGAATGGAGAAAATGTAGTAAGAAAACATGATACTTCTGACATAAAAGCAGAATAAACTCAATCTATTTTAAGGAAAATGCATGATGAAACAATAGGAAATAAAAGTCTTGATGATAAATATTTATTTATAGTAATTTTAAAATACCCTGTCATCAGAAACATAAAGTTACTCAATTCTAAAATGGGAAAGCATAACAGAAGAAAATGGTATTTCATCTGGCTTATATATTAATAACTATATTGAAATGCCAAAAAATAGTGTATGGGGCTTTTATAAACAGTTTAACTTTAAACATGTTCTCTGTGAGGAGATAAGGATGTGCAGTTTTTGTTTATAAACTTTTTAAAATCAGTAATAAAAAATAAAATATATTAAAATATAATACATATTAAAAAATATGTTAAAATATAAGACAAAATAATCAAAAGGGTATTACAGTAAAAAAAATGTAAACATCTAAGTATTCACTATGTTTAAAGTAAAATGCTAAGTTGATTTGATTGGTTGTATATATGATCACAGAATTGTGAACACATTTATATGGTTTTGCATTCAGAGGAGAGTGAAAAAGTTGGCTTAAAATTCAACGTTCAGAAAACTAAGATCATGGCATCCAGTCCTCACTTCATGGCAAATAGATGGGGAAAAAATGGAAACAGAGAGAGACTCTATGTTGGGGGGCTCCAAAATCACTGCATATGGTGACTACAGCCATGAAATTAAAGAAGCTTGCCCCTTGGAAGAAAAGCCATGACCAACCTAGACAGCATATTAAAAAGCAGAGACATTACTTTTTCAACAAAGGTCTGTCTAATCAAAGCTATGGTTTTTCCAGTAGTCATGTATGGATGTGAGTTGGACTATAAAGAAAACTGAGTGCCAAAGAATTGATGGCTTTGAACTGTGGTGTTGGAGAAGACTCTTGAGAGTCCTTTGGACAGCAAGAAGATCCAACCAGTCCATCTTAAAGGAAATCAGTCCTGAATATTCATTGGAAGGACTGATGCTGAAGCTGAAACTCCAATACTTTGGCCACCTGATGTGAAGAACTGACTCGCTGGAAAAGACCCTGATGCTGGGAAAGATTGAAGGCAGGAGGAGAAGCGGATGACAGGATGAGATGGTTGGATGGCATCACCAACACGATGGACATGAGTTTGAGTTGGCTCCAGGAGTGGTGATGGACAGGGAAGCCTGGTGTGCTGCAGTTCATGGGGTGACAAAGTCAGATACAACTGAGCGACAGAACTAAACTGAACTGATCCAATACAAAAGAACAAACCTTGACATCTGAAGCAATTTTAATAATCTTCTGTGAATATATTAAATACTAACAATATAAACATGCCAAAAATCATTTATACTGACAAGTATGCTAAAAAACAATGTTGGCATAGAAAATAATAATTGTATTAATAATCATACTAATTTTATAAAAAATATATTATTAAAATAATTATATAATAAAATTATGCTATTTCTGAAACAGTTATAAAATTGTACTCATATGATTATATGGCATGATATTTTATCATCTGCTTGTATACTAAGTTGTTTCAGTCATGTCCAACTCTTTGAGACATTATGGACTGTAGTCCACCAGGCTTCTCTGTCCATGGGATTTTTCAGGCAAGAATACAGGAGTGAGATGCCATGCCTTCCACCAGGGGATCATCCTGACCCAAGGATCAAACCCGTGTCTCCTATGTCAACTGCATTGCCAACTGGGTACTTTACCACTGGTGCCACCTGGGAAGCCCATTTTGCCGTCTAATTACTGTCATTTTTCACCAAAGTGGACACTAGTTATTAATATTTTGTGTTAAACCATTGTCTGAATTTCCCATAATTAATTTTTAGCTGATAGATAACTAAACATATACAGAATATACAGCTACACATACATATAACTAAAAATATACAGAAAATTGGAAGCAAAGTAATTTCTGACCATTCTGTGACTATTCTGATTACAAAAGTGACAAAATTCCCATTTAATCATATTCTATATAAAGTAGAAAAATGAATATAGTATGTTCAGCAGTATAAGGAAAAGATGATGCTTATTTGAATATTTAAAATACAATTCTGTCCTCAGACTCATTAGAAACTAGCTGGAAAAAAAAACATATAAGTAAGTGGATTGGATAGTTGCCTATTTAAGGTCTGATATGAGTAACACTTTCATAAGCCAGAGCATCTAAGGAAAGTGCCTTTAGTGGCAAAACTCCTTTTTGATTACTGCTATATGGAGGACTCTAGTGGATATTTGTTGGTGGCTTCCTAGACATTCCAAATTCTAATTCCCTTTGTAATTCTCTACTGCTATCCTAGACTTGAGACTTTGGTGTGATTACTAGGTCAGTAGTGTTTGACTTCACACACCCATCTACCAGTGCATGGGATTAGATTAATCTATGGTTATCTAATTCTAAATCAAAAGGGGCAGATAGATGACCATCAATTTGGAACTTTTGAGCTATTGAGAGAATAAAAACTACATTTCATTTTAAATAAGAATAAGGATGCTTGCAACCCCAATAGTTTCTGGCACAATCTAGTGAGCAAGAAAGAAGATCATGACAAGGATAGAATAAAAACTTTATGAGAGACATATAAATTGATTTGGATGTTGAAGAATTAGTTGCAATTAAGTAGAAAATCATCCTATAAAATGAATTAATAAGCCAATGTTACTCTCTTAGAATAATGATACAGCTAAGAAGTTGTATTGATTATCCATAAAACTCACTGTCTCCATAACTGATCATTATATTAATGATTAAAAATAATACAATGAATGATAAAAATTTAAATAGTAACAATTATCTTTAAGCAGAATGTTCTCCACAAAATAAAATCTTCATTAAAATATACAAGCAATGGAGACAGTTTGCCAATAGTCTTAAGAGGTAATTAAAAGCCCCAAGAACTAGAAATACGCTGTAATTCAAAAGTATAGTTTCACTAATATGTGATGAGATTTATGAGAGAAATGAAAAGAAAATATGAAGAACAGGAAAAAGGAGAAGCAAATTGGAAAGGAAGCAAGGTTGTATAAATGAATTATAAATAATAACAACTCAATGATTAGATTAAATAACAGATTAGAACATCTGGAGGAAAGAACTAATGAGGTTAATGTTATATCTTTAGGAATCAGCCAAAAGGAGGTTAGGATGTGGGAAAGAATGAGAAGATCTAACACATCAAATAATAGTTCAAAAAGTTATGAATTGATAGGATGGGAGAGTAATGATTTTAAAAGATAATAGACCTGGGAATATATATAAATTATCAGATTGAAGAAGCATACCTAGATTCAGCCAGGCCATGAAAATATATCATAACCAAAATTGTATATAATGTTTTTAGAAATGTCCTCTGAACTATTCTGAACTCTGATCAAAACATATCAGTAGAGAAAATGGAGACAGGTAATGTACACCTGTTCCTCTTTCTCTAGATGTCAGTCATTTTAGTAGGTGAGTCACCTCATTTTTTAAAATTACATGTCAAAATATATAATATTCTAGCACTTTCTTTTTATCCAATTTTTCAACATTTCTTAAGGAAATAGTACAACTATGTTAAAAAGCAAATAAGGTCTACTGAATGATTGTAAGCACTGTATGATAAGAATTGGCAAACTGCAGACCACTACCATTGTGAAACTGGTTCAGATTATACCTTCACTGACTTTGTAAAAATTGCATAACATCTGGTAAAACAGCCATAATTGGGCTGTACAAAACATCTAGTAAAGCTCTCAGGGCCATCATTATCAAGCCCCCAAAATATTGATAACAGCCATTCAGATGTTCAACTGAGCACACATGCACCACCCTGCTGTCCAGTGGTTAAGACTCCACCTTTCCAGTGCAGGGGTTCAGGTTCCATTCCTGCTCGGGGAGCTAAGATCCCACATGCCATGTAACATAGCCGAAAACAACAAAAAAATACATCCATGAATGTTCTAAAATACAGTTGTTTTAAAAAAGAAAGGAAAAGAAATTACACGCAGTTCAGTTCAGTTGCTCAATCATGTCTGATTCTTGGTGACACCATGAACCACAGCATTCCAGGCCCCCCTATCCATCACCAACTGCTGGAGTCTTCCCAAACCCATGTCACTGAGTCAGTGATGCCATCCAAACATCTCATCCTCTGTCATCCCCTTCTCCTCCTGCCCTCAATCTTTCCCAGCTTCAGGGTCTTTTCCAGTGAGTCAGCTCTTCACATCAGGTGGCCAAAGTATAAAAGTTTCAGCATCAGTCCTTCCAATGAACACCCAGGATTGATCTCCTTTAAGATGGACTGGTTGGATATCCCTGCAGTCCAAGGGACTCTCAAGAGTCTTCTCCAACACCACAGTTCAAAAGCATCAATTCTTCAGCACTCAGCTTTCTTTATAGTCCAACTCTCACATCCATACATGACCACTGGAAAAACCATAGCCTTGACTAGATGGACCTATGTTGGCAAAGTAATGTCTTTGCTTTTTAATATGCTATCTAGGTTGATCATTTCCTTTCAAGAAGCAAGCATCTTTTCATTTCATGGCTGCAATCACTATCTGCAGTGATTTTGGAGCCCCCAAAAATAAAGTCTGACACTGTTTCCACTGTTTCCCCATCTATTTGCCATGAAGTGATGGGACCAGATGCCAAGATCTTAGTTTTCTGAATGTTGAGCTTTAAGCCAACTTTTTCACTCTCCTCTTTCACTTTCATCAAGAAGCTGTTTAGTTCATCTTCACTTTCTGCCATAAGGGTGGTATCATCTGCATATCTGAGGTTATCGATATTTCTCCTGGTAATCTTTTATTTTATTTTATTTTCCATTTATTTTTATTAGTTGGAGGCTAACTACTTTACAATATTGTAGTGGGTTTTGTCATACATTGACATGAATCAGCCATGTAGTTACATGTATTCCCCATCCCGATCCCCCCTCCCACCTCCCTCGCCACCCGATTCCTCTGGGTTTTCCCAGGCACCAGGCCCGAGCACTTGTCTCATGCATCCCACCTGGGCTGGTGATCTGTTTCACTATAGATAATATACGTGTTTCGATGCTGTTCTCTCGAAACATCTCACCCTTGCCTTCTCCCACAGTACATCTGTGTCTCTTTTTCTGTTTTGCATATAGGGTTATCATTACCATCTTTCTAAATTCCATATATATGTGTTAGTATGCTGTAATGTTCTTTATCTTTCTGGCTTACTTCACTCTGTATAATGGGCTCCAGTTTCATCCATCTCATTAGAACTGATTCAAATGAATTCTTTTTAATGGCTGAGTAATATTCCATGGTGTATATGTACCACAGCTTCCCTATCCATTCGTCTGCTGATGAGCATCTAGGTTGCTTCCATCTCCTGGCTATTATAAACAGTGCTGCAATGAACATTGGGGTGCACGTGTCTCTTTCAGATCCAAACTCATTCTCCTGGCAATCTTGATTCCAGCTTGTGCTTCTTCCAGCCCAGCGTTTCTCATGATGTACTCTGCATAGAAGTTAAATAAGCAGGGTGACAATATACAGCCATGACATACTCCTTTTCCTATGTGGCACCAGTCTGTTGTTACATGTCCAGTTCTAACTGTTACTTCCTGACCTGCATACAGCTTTCTCAAGAGGCAGGTCAGGTGGTCTGGTGTTTCCACCTTCTTCAGAATTTTCCACAGTTTATTGTGATCCACACAGTCAAAAGCTTTGGCATAATCAATAAAGCAGAAATATATATTTTGATACCCCACATCTAAGGCAAGAGAAACCCAAGTAAGATGTTAGGCATTGAGAGAGGACATCAGAGGGCCGACAGACTGAAACCACAATTACAGACAACTAGTCAATCTGATCACATGGACCACAGCCTTGTCTAACTCAATGAAATTAAGCCATGCCGTGTGGGGCCACCCAAGACGGATGGGCCATGGTGGAAAGGTCTGCATGTAGTCCACTGGAAAAGAGAATGGCAAACCACTTCAGTATTCTTGCCTTGAGAACCCCATGAACAGTATGAAATGGTAAAAAATAGGACACTGAAAGATGAACTCCCGAGGTCAGTAGGTGCCCAATATGCTACTGGAGATCAGTGGAGAAATAACTCCACAAAGAATGAAGGGATGAAATTTCACTGATAGAACATAAAAAATCCAAGAAATTATTAATTTGAATAAAGCATATGCCTTCAATCTAAAGATATAAAGAATTATAAAAATAAACTTTACTCAGTAGGATTATATTTCACACTAACATTAGCTTGCGATTACTGAAAAGGCTTTCAACAGATTGCAGGATGTTAGGGGATAATTTTCTCAATGTGAGAGACAAGTGACATGAATATGGAGCATGGGAATGCTCAAAAGCAGCTGAGGTGCAGTTTCAAAAATGGAAATTTCAAAATAAATTCATGATTTCAATACATGCATGTAAACATACATGTATGTTTTTATATAATAGGTGCATATATTTATGTATATATACATTTGTGCATGTTTATTTCATAACTCTGCTGAACAGACCTAGAAACAATGACTTTCAGTAGTATCAACAGCAATAAACAAACCTTGACATGCTTTTGGTTTCTAAATACTATTCCTTAATAAAAATATCCAACGTACATTTGAGAGATGGCTGAGTTTAGATCTCAGGCAGAGGAAGTACCAGCACAAATGCCACGTCCTGTTGTGCCAAAAAGTAAGGTAATTGTCAAAAAATTATGGAGCATTGTCAAAATGACACCTGAGCTAGATTTAAGGGCTTTCACCTTAAAATCTCTGGCAAACTGAACTTCAGCAGAGATATTAGTAGTTTAGGATTATAACCCACTGATTAAAAATAAACCCATGAGTCCATTCAGATAATAAGGACAAATAAATAGCAAACGGATGATAGATAGACATATACATACAAACTTGGACACGACCGAGTGACTAAGCAGCAGCTTACATACATACGAGTGAAAAAACAGCTCTCTGCTACAGTAGAATATCCATTATTAAAGTACTAAGAAAGAATTATGTTAAAAACAACTTTTTTGAAACATTGGTAATGATAATGTACTTACACATTAATTATCTATGGATGTTCAAACTATAAGTTAAAGATTAATGGGAAGAAGAACATTTACATAATTCCAAAGTGAATGACTTTATACTACACACACACACCAACACACACACACATATAAAGAAAGAGAATGATTAAGAAAACATCACAGTTTAACAGTTGGATAATCTGGTGAGGAGTGTAAATTCAGAGATAAACTTGCCTATTTTCTTTAGGTTGAAGTAATCTTCAAACAAAAAATTTATAAAATCATTTTGTAAGCTTCACTTTCTTCAGTTTTACTTTGGTTTAGAATCCAGAGTCTAAATAGTGAAAGAAAGTAACAATAGAAAACAAAACCACATTTCTATCAAAAACAAATGAGTTAGATGAAATTCAAATTAAAATACTAAATCAGTTACTGTGATTTGAAATATGCAAGAATATGAGATGAATTTTCATTTATGCTCATGGACGTATGATGGGACAGTTATCTAATAGGTGTAAGTTATATTGATGACTTTCTCTATGAGAGCAGCAGTGATTTTCACACATTCAAATGATTAATATTTGCATTAAAACTACAGGTTCAATAACACACTCAGTTAATTTTGTGCTCCACAGGATTTTAGATTTACTTTACGCCATAGTTTCTTTGATTTATTTTCTATTAATAGTAGTTTGTGTCATCAAATTTAATAAAATACCTTAACCTAGATAAGCTCCTCCTCCAGAACATGTGCTTTAGGAGAGATTTATTAAAATCTCTGTCTTCAAATATATATTCAAAATTCAGAATGTCATGTAACAAGTAATTTGACTCAAATTCTGAGTTTTTCAAAGGCTTCTATGATTGTGTATTTCTTTTTTAAAAAAAAATTATCTCATCTTCAGAACTGTCACCTTGTTATTTATCTTTACTGATTCACCATTTTCATACACAGATTGTATTCTATGCTACTTTCTCTTATAATTTTCCAAATCATTGTATTCCCTCATCATAATAAGTTACTAAAAATATTCCTGTTGGATTTAAGTACAGTAGTATCAACACATTTATATATAGCAAATTCTAGATATTTGAGAATTTAATATTTTTTCCCTTACTTTATGACCATTTTGCATAGTCTCAAGATAGGTGAGATATCCTTTATACAATTTATAGCAATGTTGAATTGTATAGACCATGATGTTGGTAGGTATCTGCTAGATAATTAACTAAAATTATTTCGTATATTGTTCTCCCATTGTTTTGAGTCTGTTGCTAACTGCTGCTCACATGCTTTGTCATTTATTCCCCCACAAATAACTCATAGATTATTAGCAATTTCATGCAATAATATGGGCTTCCCTAATGGCTCAGCAGGTAAATAATCCACCTGCCATGCAGAAGACACAGGAGAAAACTTAAAAACAACAACAACAACTAGAATGTGCCTTTTAAGATAACAAATGGCAGATGTGAACTTGGATTCAAGTTTCGCAGGTGGTAGAGTGTAGTTCATTAAGATCAGGACCCTGGATCTAAATTTCTTCAGGGACTTAATACTATATCAAATAGTATCAAATAGACAAATTCCTGTTAGCATCTATTCCCTCCTATATTTCCTTCCCACATTGCTCTAAGCTTTCTTTCCTCTAAGAAAAGGTTTACCTTTTTACTCTCTGAATCTGCTTACTATATATAATTCTTGTTATGTAGGATTAAAGCATTTTATGTACTCTCACTGAATATTCCCTATTTTATCTTATTTTGAAGGCTGAGCCTTCATAAAGAAAGACTTTTCCAGACAATTCCTTTCATAACTCTGAGACATACATTTGCCTCTAAAACACAGAAACCTGTTGCATGTTATCAAGACTGTACTACTTATTTCATCAAAGATTGGATCTTCTCCTCATAGGCTTCCTTAATATCCTGATTTGGAAACCACCCTGGAAGATTTGAAGATAAAGTATGTGACCCATCTGTTTTTGACTTGATGAAGATCATCTTTAAAGTAGTGATTTAAAATAAGTTAATTTCCTGATTCTTGGCTAGGTATCATGCAGTCAGGAAATGTACATCCTGCATATGGTTAAGTTCTGTAATGGATATTCAGAGTAAAACATAAAATGCTCAAGAGAAGTCCTATTATTTAACATTTCTCAAACTTCATGGACTCATCCTTGGTTCCATCTCCCTTCAGCACTGTAACAACTTTCCATTTTGAAAGATATGTATTATCTGGAAGAATAACAAATTCTAAGGATATCTTAAACTATTATCCACTATAAGTAAGTAAGCAAATGTTAGTCGCTCAGTCTTGCCCAACTCTACGACCCCATGGACTGCAGCCTACCAGGCTCCTCTGTCCATGAGATTTTTCAGGCAAGGATGCTGGAGTGGGTTGCCATTTGCCTTTCCAGGGGATATTCCCAACCCAGGGATCGAACCAGGGTCTCCTACACTGCAGGCAGATTCTTTACTGACTGAGCTACAAGGGAAGCCCATTATCCACTATAAACATCATCTAATTGTTAGCTATTGTTGTTTAACAAACTATTCTGAAGCGTATAAACTGAAAGCAGAAGGAATCTAAAAATAGATGAACATATTAAACCAACCAGAGTCACAGATAGGAAAAACAAGCTAGTGGTTACCAGTGGGGAGATAGAAGAGGGGAGGGACAAAATAGGGATAGGGGATTAAAAGACACAAACTACTGTGTATAAAATACATAAACTACAAGGATATATTGTATAGCACAAGGAATATAGCCAATACTTTATGACAACTTTAGTTGAAGTATAATCTATAAATATATTGAATCACTGTGCTGTACACCTGGAACTAACATAAGAAGCTTAAAAATTAAAAAAAAATTTATTATTTATTCTAAATTTATCATCAGCTAAGTAAAGTTGCTGATCTTGTCTGGGCTCATTTGTGGATATTCAATCAGCCATTGGGTATGCTAGGGAACCTGGACTAGGATGGCCCTGGATGTAGCAACTAGGCTTCATTCCACATGATCTCTCTTACATCAGCTGACTCACCCAGGCTTTCCCTTAGGCATTGGCAGGGTTCCAAGGAAGGATGTAAAACCATAAAACTGGTTGTCAAGCTTCTGCTTACAGCAAATTTGCTATTCTCTACTGACCAAAGAATATCGAAAGGTTAAACCCATTATTTGTATGGAAGGACTCTAGGAAAAAAAGATTTGAATGCAGAGAATGAATGAAAAAATGAGGCCATTCTTGAAATTAAAATCCATCACTAGACATCTTAAATTCTTATCGCTAATGAACTGAGATCTGATCAATGAACTTTGATGATGAGGTCCCTTAACTTGGCTAGATTTCAGTTGACTTAATTGCATCTGTGAAAATAGAATTCTACTACTCAAGATCATATGTGCTGAGTCATAACCGACTCTCTGTGACCCCAGACTCTTCTGTCTGTGGGATTTTTTAGGCAAGAATACTAGAATGGGCTGCCATTCCCTTCTCCAGAGGATCTTCCTGAGCCAGAGACTGAACTTGTGTCTCTTGTGTACCCTGCACTGGCAAGCAGTTCTTTACCACTAGTGCCATCTGGGAAGAAAGATCATATAAGGTCTAGTAAATACTGTACTACTAAACATATAATAAGTTGTTCCAACATTTTCTACTGGACCGTGTAGAGGTAAATAAATCCAGTTCAGTTTAGGAGATTGGGCAGCTGGAGGATTCTGTAATCAGTTTTTGTCTATGTAGTATTGATTGGGATCCCAAGTAAACAGTAGGAACAATTGAGAGCCAAAACTGCTAAAACTTAAAAAATACATTTGCAATCCAAAGAAAAATTAACTTTCCTGCATAACACTGTGTAGTAAGAACAGGGTGAATTCTCTGGTTTAAATGACCAATTTACTCACATAAAAAGAAAGATGACATGACATCCCAGCATTCAGAAAAACAAATGGCAGCCTCTTTTGTTTGTATATGTATCAAAATGCTAAGTATTGGAAATGGGCCTTAAGAAGAAGCACTAATAATGGGTGTTATTGGTTATGACTACTATCACCTTCTTTAATGTAAATGTTCCTTTTTATTTCTTTCTTGGACTCTTAAGCATATTGTGGCAGTCAACTACTTATTTTGTTACTTAGGGCTGTCCTGAGGTTTCACTAAGAATAAAAAGATATATGACAACAAAGGTAAAGACAGATTATCAGATGAAATGAGTAAAGGTTTGCATAAGATATCTGTAAATAATATTATGACTGTGGAGAATAAAATTTTGTAAAGTTAATTATAAGTTAACTTTAATTCTAAACTTTTTGCTAGCAATTGAATGGGGATCTTAAAATAAATGAGCAATTCTGATTTTACCCACATTCAATATCATGCAAAATCTTAGCTCTTAGTTCCTTAGCTTCTTATCTTCAATATTCTTAAACTTCCAGAGTGTATCAGTAATTCCAACCTATAATGATAGCCTAGACCTTAACATGAGAAGAAACTGAAATATTTGCAAAATATTGTAACTGTATGGTTATTTAAAAATTGTTCCAAATTGTAAATTGAGTTACTTATACTGAATCTGTTAACTGAACTTATCAAGCCATTCAGTGATGTTTATAGCCCTCTCTGTTTTATCCCAGGGCTTCCCTGGTGGCTCAGCAGTAAAGAATCTGCCTGCTAATACAGAAGACTCAGATTCTATCCCTGGGTAGGGAAAATCCCCTAGAGAAGGAAATGGTAACCCACTCCAGTACTCTTACCTGGAAAATCCCATGGACACAGGAGCTTGGTGGGCTATAATCCATGGGGTCACAAAAGAGCTGGACATGAATTAGTTACTAAACAGACACATCAACAAGAACAGCCTTCTTTATGATCCAACTTTCACATTTGTACACGACTATGGAAAAACCAGCTTTAACTCTTTGGACCTTTGTTGGCAAAATGATGTCTCTGCTTTATGATATGCTATCTAGGTTTGTCATAGGTTTTCTTTCAAGGAGCAAACATCTTTTGATTTCTAGGTTGCCATCATCATCTGCAGTGGTTTTGGAGCCCAAGATATAAAAGCTGTCACTTTCTCCACTTTTTCCCAATCTGTTTGCCAGGAAATGATGGGACAGGATGTCATGATGTTAGTTTTTTGAAGGTTGAGTTTTATTTTTTTTTTAATTAATTTATTTATTTTTTCAGTGGGTTTTGTCATACATTGACATGAATCAGCAATAGATTTACACGTATTCCCCATCCTGATCCCCCCTCCCCCCTCCCTCTCCATCCGATTCCTCTGGGTCTTCCCAGTGCACCAGGTTCGAGCACTTGTCTCATGCATCCCACCTGGGCTGGTGACCTGTTTCACCATAGATAATATACATACTGTTCTTTCGCAACATCCCACCCTCATCTTCTCCCACAGAGTTCAAAAGTCTGTTCTGTACTTCTGTGTCTCTTTTTCTGTTTTGCATATAGGGTTGTCATTACCATCTTTCTAAATTCCATATATATGTGTTAGTATGCTGTAATGTTCTTTATCTTTCTGGCTTACTTCACTCTGTATAATGGGCTCCAGTTTCATCCATCTCATTAGAACTGATTCAAATGAATTCTTTTTAACGGCTGAGTAATATTCCACGGTGTATATGTACCACAGCTTCTTTATCCATTCATCTGCTGATGGGCATCTAGGTTGCTTCCATGTCCTGGCTATTATAAACAGTGCTTCGATGAACATTGGGGTGCACGTGTCTCTTTCAGATCTGGTTTCCTCAGTGTGTATGCCCAGGAGTGGTATTGCTGGGTCATATGGCAGTTCTATTTCCAGGTTTTTAAGAAATCTCCACACTGTTCTCCATAGCGGCTGTACTAGTTTGCATTCCCACCAACAGTGTAAGAGGGTTCCCTTTTCTCCACAGCCTCTCCAGCATTTATTGCTTGTAGACTTTTGGATAGCAGCCATCCTGACTGGCGTGTAATGGTACCTCATTGTGGTTTTGATTTGCATTTCTCTGATAATGAGTGATGTGGAGCATCTTTTCATGTGTTTGTTAGCCATCTGTATGTCTTCTTTGGAGAAATGTCTGTTTAGTTCTTTGGCCCATTTTTTGATTGGGTCATTTATTTTTCTGGAATTGAGCTTCAGGAGTTGCTTGTATATTTTTGAGATTAATCCTTTGTCTGTTTCTTCATTTGCTATTATTTTCTCCCAATCTGAGGGCTGTCTTTTCACCTTACTTATAGTTTCCTTTGTAGTGCAAAAGCTTTTAAGTTTCATTAGGTCCCATTTGTTTAGTTTTGCTTTTATTTCCAATATTCTAGGAGGTGGGTCATAGAGGATCTTGCTGTGATTTATGTCGGAGAGTGTTTTGCCTATGTTCTCCTCTAGGAGTTTTATAGTTTCTGGTCTTACATTTAGATCTTTAATCCATTTTGAGTTTATTTTTGTGTATGGTGTTAGAAAGTGTTCTAGTTTCATTCTTTGACAAGGGGTTGACCAGCTTTCCCAGCACCACTTGTTAAAGAGGTTGTCTTTTTTCCATTGTATATCCTTGCCTCCTTTGTCAAAGATAAGGTGTCCATAAGTTCGTGGATTTATCTCTGGGCTTTCTATTCTGTTCCATTGATCTATATTTCTGTCTTTGTGCCAGTACCATACTGTCTTGATGACTGTGGGTTTGTAGTAGAGTCTGAAGTCAGGCAGGTTGATTCCTCCAGTTCCATTCTTCTTTCTCAAGATTGCTTTGGCTATTCGAGGTTTTTTGTATTTCCATACAAATTGTGAAATTATTTGTTCTAGTTCTGTGAAAAATACCGTTGGTAGCTTGATAGGGATTGCATTGAATCTATAGACTGCTTTGGGTAGAATAGCCATTTTGACAATATTGATTCTTCCAATCCATGAACACGGTATGTTTCTCCATCTGTTTGTGTCCTCTTTGATTTCTTTCATCAGTGTTTTATAGTTTTCTATGTATAGGTCTTTTGTTTCTTTAGGTAGATATATTCCTAAGTATTTTATTCTTTTTGTTGCAATGGTGAATGGTATTGTTTCCTTAATTTCTCTTTCTGTTTTTTCATTGTTAATATATAGGAATGCAAGGGATTTTTGTGTGTTAATTTTATATCCTGCAACTTTACTATATTCATTGATTAGCTAAAGCAATTAGACAAGGAAGAAATGAAGAACCCCAGGGTTAGCAGAAGGAAAGAAATCCTAAAAATTAGGGCAGAAATAAATGCAAAAGAAACTAAAGAGACCATAGCAAAAATCAACAAAGCTAAAAGCTGGTTTTTTGAAAAAATAAACAAAATTGACAAACCATTAGCAAGACTCATTAAGAAGCAAAGAGAGAAGAACCAAATTAACAAAATTAGAAATGAAAATGGAGAGATCACAGCAGACAACACTGAAATACAAAGGATCATAAGAGACTACTACCAGCAGCTCTATGCCAATAAAATGGACAATTTGGATGAAATGGACAAATTCTTAGAAAAGTATAACTTTCCAAAACTGAACCAGGAAGAAATAGAAGATCTTAACAGACCCATCACAAGCAAGGAAATCGAAACTGTCATCAAAAATCTACCAGCAAACAAAAGCCCAGGACCAGATGGCTTCACAGCTGAATTCTACCAAAAATTTAGAGAAGAGCTAACACCTATCTTACTCAAACTCTTCCAGAAAATTGCAGAGGAAGGTAAACTTCCAAACTCATTCTATGAGGCCGCCATCACCCTAATTCCAAAACCAGACAAAGATGCCACAAAAAAAGAAAACTACAGGCCAATATCACTGATGAACATAGATGCAAAAATCCTTAACAAAATTCTAGCAAACAGAATCCAACAACATATTAAAAAAATCATACACCACGACCAAGTGGGCTTTATCCCAGGAATGCAAGGATTCTTTAATATCCGCAAATCAATCAATGTAATACACCACATTAACAAATTGAAAGATAGAAACCACATGATTATCTCAATAGATGCAGAGAAAGCCTTTGACAAAATTCAACACCCATTCATGATTAAAACTCTCCAGAAAGCAGGAATAGAAGGAACATACCTCAACATAATAAAAGCTATATCTGACAAACCCACAGCAACTATCACCCTCAATGGTGAAAAATTGAAAGCATTTCCCCTGAAATCAGGAACAAGACAAGGGTGCCCACTCTCACCACTACTATTCAACATAGTGTTGGAAGTTTTGGCCACAGCAATCAGAGCAGAAAAAGAAGTAAAAGGAATCCAGATAGGAAAAGAAGAAGTGAAACTCTCACTGTTTGCAGACGACATGATCCTCTACATAGAAAACCCTAAAGACTCTTCCAGAAGGTTGAGTTTTAAACCAGCTTTTTCACTTTCTTCTTTCACCCTCATCCAGAATCTCTTTAGTTCATTTTCACTTTCTGGCATTAGAGAGGTGTAATCTGCATATCTGAGGTTGATATTCCCATTTGAATGCAGAGTTCCAAAGAATAGCCAGAAGAGATAAGAAAGCCTTCCTCAGCGATCGATGCAAAGAAATCGAGGAAAACAACAGAATGGGAAAGACTAGAGATCTCTTCAAGAAAATTAGAGATACCAAGGGAAATTTTCAGGCAAAGATGGGTTCGATAAAGGACAGAAATGGTATGGACCTAACAGAAGCAGAAGATATTAAGAAGAGGTGGCAAGAATACACAGAAGAACTGTACAAAAAAAGATCTTCACCAACCAGATAATCACAATGGTGTGATCACTCACCTAGAGCCAGACATCCTGGAATATGAAGTCAAGTGGGCCTTAGAAAGCATCACTAAAAACAAAGCTAGTGGATGTGATGGAATTCCAGTTGAGCTATTTCAGATGCTGAAAGATGATTCTGTGAAAGTGCTGCACTCAATATGCCAGCAAATTTGGAAAACTCAGCAGTGGCCACAGGACTGGAAAGGGTCACTTTTCATTCCAATCCCAAAGAAAGGCAAACCCAAAGAATGCTCAAACTACTACACCCTAGTAAAGTAATGCTCAAAATTCTCCAAGCCAGGCTTCAGCAATACGTGAACCTAGAACTTCCAGATGTTCAAGCTGGTTTTAGATAAGGCAGAGGAAGCAGAGATCAAATTGCCAATATCTGCTGGATCATCAAAAAAGCAAGAGAGTTCCAGAAAAACATTTATTTCTGCTTTATTGAATATGTCAAAGCCTTTGACTGTGTGGATCACAATAAACTGTGGAAAATTCTTCAAGAGATGTGAATACCAGACCACCTGACCTGCCTCTTGAGAAACCTATATGCAGGTCAGGATGCAAAAGTTAGAACTGGACGTGGAACAACAGACTGGTTCCAAATAGGAAAAGAAGTATGTCAAGGCTGTATATTGTCACCCTGCTTATTTAACTTCTATGCAGAGTACATCATGAGAAATGCTGGACTGGAAGAAGCACAAGCTGGAATCAAGATTGCTGGGAGAAATATCAATAACCTCAGATATGCAGATGACACCACCCTTATGGCAGAATATGAAAAGGAACTAAAAAGCCTCTTGATGAAAGGGAAAAAGGAGAGTGAAAAAGTTGGCTTAAAGCTCAACATTCAGTAAACTAAGATCATGGCATCTGGTCCTATCACCTCATGGGAAATAGATGGGGAGACAGTGGAAATAGTGTCAGACTTCATTTTTTGGGGTTCCAAAATCACTGCGGATGGTGACTGCAGCCATGAAATTAAAAGATGCTTACTCCTTGGAAGAAAAGTTATGACCAGCCTAGACAGCATATTAAAAAGCAGAGTCATTTCTTTGCCAACAAAGGTCCATCTGGTCAAGGCTATGGTTTTTCCAGTGGTCATGTATGGATGTGAGAGTCGGACTGTGAAGAAAGCTGAGTGCCGAAAAAAATGATGCTTTTGAACTGTGGTGTTGGAGAAGACTCTTGAGAGTCCCTTGGACTACAAGGAGATCCAACCAGTCCATCCTAAAGAAGATCAGTCCTGGGTGTTCATTGGAAGGCCTGATGCTGAATCTGAAACTCCAATACTTTGTCCACCTCATGCGAAGAGTTGACTCATTGGAAAAGACCCTGATGCTGGGAGGTATTGGGAGCAGGAGGAGAAGGGGATGACATAGGATGAGATGGCTGGATGGCATCACCGACTAGATGGACATGAGTTTGGGTAAACTCCGGGAGTTGGTGATGAACAGGGAGCCCTGGCGTGCTGCGATTCATGGGGTCGCAAAGAGTCAGACACCACTGAGCGACTGAACTGAACTGAACTGAACTGAATCTGCATATCTGAGGTTGTTAGTATTTCTTTCAGTGCACTTCATTCGAGCTTATGAGTCATCCAGCCTGGCATTTCCCTTAATGTACTCTACATATAAGTTAAATGAACAGGTGACAATATACAGCCTCGATATACTCCGTTCTCATTTTTGACCCAGTAAGTTATTCTAAGTAAGGTTTTAATCGCTGTCTCTTGTTTGCATACAGGTTTCTCAGGAGATATAAAGGTGGTTTGTTATTCCCGTGTCTTTAAGAATTTTTCCATACTTTTCATGATCCACACAGTCAAAGGCTTTGGCATAGTCAATGAAGCAGAAGCAGATTTTTTTTCTGGAATTCCCTTGCTTTTTCTCTATGATCCATCAGATGTTGGCAATTTGATCTGGTTCCTCTGCCTTTTGTAAATACAGCTTATGCATCTGGAAGTACTTGGTTCATGTATTATTTTGTAGTCTAATTTGAAGGATTTTGAACATTACCTTGCTAGTATGTGAAATGAGAGCAGTTGTACTGTAGATGAACATCTGTAGCATTGCCCTTCTCTGGGACTGGAATGAAAACTGAACTTGTCCAGTTGTGTGGCCAATACTGAGTTTTCAAGGAAACTTTACTTAATGTACTATGGTGACTTGAATGGGAAGGGTGTCCAAAAGGGAGAGGAGATATATATATATATAGCTGATTCATTTTGCTCTATAGTAGAAATGAACATAGAATTGTAAAGCATCTATATTCCAATAAAATTAATTTATAAAATAATAAACATGAAAACAGATAGATAAAAACAAAATTCATTGTTCTTCCTTTCATGCAAGTTATTTGCTTTTTTTTTTTTCTTTTTTCAGTCTGACAAACAAATGCAAACTAATTGTGCTGTGAAGTCAACTGATAGTTTCAATGATCTTTCTTGGTTTCTTGACTCTTTTTGGCTATAGGAGAAACTGATGCAGTGCTACTTAAAAATTATTAAAAATTCTTAACTTGCTTAGAGGTAATCACTTTTGTATATATAATGGTCATCTGAATTAAATTTGCCCATTCCTATCCATTTTAGTTTACTGATTCCTAAAGTGTTGGTGTTCACTTTTGTCATCTCCTGTTTCAGTTCAGTTCAGTTCAGTCACTCAGTCGTGTTCAACTCTTTGCGACCCCATGAATCGCAGCACACCAGGGCTCCCTGTTCATCACCAACTCCCAGAGTTTACCCAAACTCATGTCCATCTAGTCGGTGATGCCATCCAGCCATCTCATCCTCTGTCTTCCCCTTCTCCTCCTGCTCCCAATCCCTCCCAGCATCAGGGTCTTTTCCAATGAGTCAACTCTTCGCATGAGGTGGACAAAGTATTGGAGTTTCAGATTCAGCATCAGGCCTTCCAATGAACAGCCAGAACTGATCTCCTTTAGGATGGACTGGTTGGATTTCCTTGTAGTCCAAGGGACTCTCAAGAGTCTTCTCCAACACTACAGTTCAAAAGCATCAATTCTTCTGTACTCAGCTTTCTTTATAGTCCAACTCTCACATCCATATGTGACTACTGGAAAAACCATAACTTTGACTAGATGGACCTTTGTCAGCAAAGCAGTGTCTGTGCTTTTTAATATGCTGTCTAGGTTGGTCATAACTTTTCTTCCAAGAAGTAAGTGTATTCATTTCATGGCTGCAATCACCATCCACATTGATTTTGGAGCCCCCCAAAATAAAGTCTGACACTGTTTCTACTGTTTCCCCATCTATTTGCCATGAAGTGATGGGACTGGATGCCATGATCTTAGTTTTCTGAATGTTGAGCTTTAAGCCAACTTTTTCACTCTCCTCTTTCCCTTTCATCAAGAGACTTTTTAGTTCCTCTTCACTTTCTGCCATAAGGATGGTGTCATCTGAATATCTGAGGTTATTGATATTTCTCTCAGTAATCTTGATTCCAGCTTGTGCTTCTTCCAGCCCAGCATTCCTCATAATATGCTCTGCATATAAGTTAAATAAGCAGGGTGACAATATACAGCCTTGACATACTCACTTTCGTATTTGGAACCAGTCTGTTGTTCCATGTCCACTTCTAACTGTTACTTCCTGACCTGTATACAGGTTTCTCAAGAGGCAGGTCAGGTGGTCTGGTATTCCCATCTCTTCCAGAATTTTCCACAGTTTATTGTGTTCCACACAGTCAGTTAACTGCTTCCAATTTACCTTGATTCATGGACCTAACATTCCAGGTTCCTATCCAATATTGTTCTTTACAGTATCAGACTTTACATTCATCACCACACATATCCACAACTAGGCATTGCTTTTGCTTTGGCTCAGCCTCTTTATTCCTTCTGGAGCTATTTATCTGGTCTTTTCATTAGCATATTGTACACGTACCAACCTGGGTGGGGGTTCATCTTTCAGTGTCATATCTTTTTGCCTTTTCATACTGCTCATGGAGTTCTCAAGACAAGAATACTGAAGTCATTTGCCATTTCCTTCTCCAATGGACCATGTTTTGTCAGAACTCTCCACCATGAACCATCTGTCTTGGATGGCCCTACACTGTATGGCTCATAGTTTCATTGAGTTAGGCAAGGTTATAATCTATGTGATAAATTTGGTTAGTTTTCTGTGATTGTGGTTTTCATTTTCATCCGCCCTCTGATGGATGAGGATAGTTTGCTTGTGCAAACTTCCTGATTGGAGGAACTTGTTCTGGGTCTTATTCTGGTGGGCAAGTCTATGCTGTAAATCTTTAATCCAATTTTCTGCTGATGGGGGTGCTGTGTTCCCTCCCTGAAGTTTGGCCTAAGGCCAAACTGTGGTAGGGTTAATGGCAGTAAAGGCGACCTCTTTCAAAATGACTTATGCCAGCATACTGTGCCTCCCAGGACTGTTGTGGACAGTGGTCTATGGCAGGCCATTTTTGACCCACATCTCCTCCAGAGACTCCCAGACACACACAGGCAAGTCTGGCTCAGTCTCCTGTAGGGTCACTGCTCCTCTTTCCTGGGTTCTGGTGCACACAAGGTTTTGTTTGTGCCCTCCAAGAATCTGTTTCCCCAGTCCTGTGGAAGTTCTGTAATCAGATCCTGTAGACCTTCAAACTCAGATTCCTTGGGGGTACTCAGTCCCTTTGCCAGAGCGTCAGGTTGTTCGGAAGTCTGTTGTGAGGCTTAGAACTTTTTCAGCAGTGTGAGAAGTTTTTTGGTATAATTGTTCTCCTCTTTGTAAGTTGTCTGACCAGTGGCTCTATGATGGGGCTAATGGTGACCTCCTTCAAGAGGAATTATGCCACATGCTCCACCTCCCAGGACTGCTGCTGCCAGAGCCCCTGTCCTCATGGCAGGGCACTGCTGACTCAAACAGACAGGAGAGCCTCAGACATGCAAAGGCTGGTCTGGTTCAGTCTCTCATGGGGGTCACTGCTCCTTTCCCTCAATCCTGGTGCACACAGGTTTTGTTTGTTCCTTCTAAGAGTCTCTGGCAGGTATGAGGTTTGATTTTAAATGCAGTTGTGCCCCTCCTACTGTCCTGTTGCAGCTTTTCCTTTGCCCTTGGAGATTCATATCTTTTTTTGGTGGGTTCCAACATTCTCCTGTCAATGGCTGTTCAGCATACAGTTGTGATTTTGGAATTCTTGCAGGAGAAGATGAATGCATGTCTTTCTTCTCTGAATAGATAACTAACGGAAACCTGCTGATTGAAGGGTTTTCCCCAAGGAGTAAGGGGTCCAAGTCCCACATCCAGCTCCCCAGCTCCAAGTCCTGCAATGGCAAGGCAGGCTGCAGAACAACCGTAGAAAGAATGGAGTAGCCCTCATAGTCAACAGAAGAGTCTGAGATGCAGTACTTTTGTGCAATCTCAAAAACAACAGAATGATCTCTGTTCATTTCCAAGGCAAACCGTTCAATATCACAATACGCCAAGTCTAGGCCCCAACCACTAATGCTGAAGAAGCTGAAGTTGAACGGTTCTGTGAAGACTTACAAGACCACCTATAACCAACACACAAAAAAGACGGCTTTTTCATCATAGGGGATAGGAATGCAAAAGTAGGAAGTCAAGAGATACCTTTAATAACAAGCAAGTTTCACATTGGAGTACAAAATGAAGCAGGGAAAAGGTTAACAGAGTTTTGCCAAGAGAACACACTGGTCATAGCAAGCACACTCTTCCAACAAGACAAAAGATGACACTACACATGGACATCACCAGATGGTCACTACTGAAATCAGATTGAGTATATTCTTTGAGGCTGAAGAAGGAGTTCTATACAGCCAGCAAAAATAAGACTGGGAGCTGGCTGCGGCTCAGATCATGAACTTCTTATTGCAAAATTAATACTTAAATTGAAGAAAGTAGGGAAAATCCCTAGACCATTCAGGTATGATCTAAATAAAATCCCTTATGATTATACAATAGAAGTAGTAAAGAGATTTGAGGGATTATATCTGATAGACAGAGTGCCTAAATAACTAGGAACGGAGGTTAGCAACATTGTATAGTAGGCAGTGATCAAAACCACTCCAAACAAAAAGAAATGCGAAAAGGCAAAATGGTTGTCTGAGGAAGCCTTACAAATAGCTGAGAAAAGAAGAGAAGTGAAAGGCAAAGGAGAAAAGGAAAGATATACCCATCTGAATGCAGACTTCCAAAGAATAACAAGGAGAGATAAGAAAGTCTTCCTAAGTGAACAATGCAAAGAAATATACGAAAAGAACAAAATGAGATCTCTTCAAGAAAATTAGAGAAACCAAGGGAACATCTCATGTAAAGATTTGCACAATAAAGAAATAGCATGTAACTAACAGGGGCAGAAGATATTAAAAATAGGTGGCAAAAATACACAGAAGAACTATCCAAAAAAGATCTTACTGACCTGGATAACCACGATGGTGTAATCACTCACCTAGAATGTGAGGTAAACTGGCCCTCGGAAGCATCACTACAAACAAAGCTAGTGGAGGTGATGGAATTCAAGCTGAGGTATTTTAAATCCTAAAAGATGATACTGTGAAAGTGCTGCATTCAGTATGCCAGCAAATTTGGAAAACTCAGCAGTAGCTACAGGACTGGAAGAGGTCAGTTTTCATTCCAATCGCAAAGAAAGGCAATGCCAACAAATGTTCAAACTATCACACAATTGCACTCATTTCACATGCTAGCAAGGTAATGCTCAAAACCTTCAAGTTAGGATTCAACAGTATGTGAACTTAGGACTTCCAGATGTACAAACTGGATTTAGAAAAGGCAGAGGAACTGGAGATCAAATTGCCAGTATCCACTGGATCATAGGTATAGCAAGAAAATTCCAGACAAAACATCTACTTCTGTTTTATTGACTACGCTAAAGCCTTTGACCATGTGGATCACAACAAACTATGGAAAATTCTTAAAGAGATGGGAATACCAGACCACCTTATTTGCCTCCCGAGATAACTGTATGCAGGTCAAGAAGCAACAGTAAGAACTGACCATGGGAGAACAGACTGGTTCCAAATTGGTAAAGGAGTACATCAAGGCTGTATATTGTCACCCTAGTTATTTAGCTTCTATTCAGAGTACATCATGTGAAATGCCAGGCTGGATGAAGTATAAGCTGGAATCAAGATTGCTGGGAGAAATATCAATAACCTCAGATGTGCAGATAACACCACCCTTATGGCAGTAAGGAAAGAGGAATTAAAGAGCCTTTTGATGAAGGTAAAATTGGAGAGTGAAAAGGCCGACTTAAAACTCAGCATTCAATATATGAAGATTATGGGATCCAGTCCCATCACTTCATTGCAAATAGATGGGGAAACAATGGAAACAGTTACAGACTTTTTTTACTTGGGCTTCAGAGTCACTGTGGATGGTGACTGTAGCCATGAAATTAAAAGATGCTTGCTCCCTGAAAGAAAAATTATGACATTCTAGACATGTATTTAAAAGCAGAGACATTACTTTGCCAACAAAAGTCCATATAGTCAAAGCTATAGTTTTTCCAGTAGTCATGTATGGATATGAGTGCAGGATAGTAACAAGTGCTGAGTGCCGAAGAATTGATACCTTTGAGCTGCGGTGTTGGAGAAGACTTCTGGGAGTCCCTTGCTTGGCAAGGGGATCAAACCTGTCAATCCTAAAGGAAATCAACCCCCGAATATTCATTGGGAGAACTTATACTGAAGCTGGAGCTCCAATCCTTTGGCCACCTGATGTGAAGAGCCAACTCACTGGGGAAAAACAACCTGCGGCTGGGAAAGATTGAAGGCAGGAGGAAAAGGGAATGACTGAGAACAACATGGTTGGATAGCATCACCAACTTGACAGACATGAGTTTGAGCAAACTTCGGGAAATAGTGAAGGACATGGAAGCCTGGAATGCTATAGTTCATTGGGTTACAAAGAGCTGAATATGACTGAGTGACTGAACATCAACAACAATCACCTTCATAATTTTTAACAGATAGAATGCCATAAATAACCCTAGTGGTCTTAATCTTCATGAAAAATTTGAAAATTGTTAAAAGAATAACTAAGAGTTACAGACATTTGAGAAGAGAAATAATTATAAAGTAGACAACTGACTTAGGTTATGATCCCAAGTGACTTGTTTTCAAAAGTCACAACATTAAGTATGGTTTTACATTGCAAGTAATTTCTTTGCATCAGTCTTTCAGAAACTTTTATCAGGCCTAGTTGTCCTAACAAAAATAACTGCCTTTATTCTTAAACCAAATAGTATATTTTTTTCAATGTGTTCTTTTTTTCTTTCCCTCTTTATTCACCCCACTTTCTCTCCAGTTATACCAGTAATGTGTTTAATCTGTTTCATACACACTGGCCAATCAAAAATCTATTACCATGGCTGTGGTAGAGAAGTAAATAGCTGATTAGTCATACCTTGTCTCTAGCATACTTTATTATAATATGCTTATTTTAAGTATGTTAAATGGTTCATCCTTTCTTGTGTTGGTAGACAGTTGAGTACTTATTTTATACTGAAAATTGTCAGTAAGTCTGAAGTGAGTCCTTATGACAGTGTTTTGAAAAGCACATATACCATTGTTTTTTATTCTTCTTTGGTTATGAAATCATGGCTATTTTTCAGTCTACTTTATTATCATGAAAGAAATCATTTCAAGAGACATATCGCTTATTGGACATTTACTTTATTTCAACACTGGTGTTGTTCATTATTGTTGAGTTTTTTTTGAAAACTCTTCACTATTAGAGCAATTAGTAATTTAAAAAATACTATGATATTTGATTTCAGAAGTTCTAGTCAGATTTTGGGTGCACCTTTTGGGTGGGTTGACTACTTTGGATCAATTTTACTGACAGTTCCATTTCATCAACCTCAAAACTCAAAAGCTGGCAGTCATCTTCTTAAAATTAAAGCATTACGGTTTTATGTTTATAATTACTATAATAAGGTATTTAAAAAGTATAATTTGACATGCCAAAGTACTTTGTGGATTTGCTTTGAACATAAGAAAAAAATGATCGTTTACTTCCATTGAACTGAGCACTTAAATATACCCTGGAAATTTTACTTCTTTCTTACCTTCATTTTATGTTGAAATAACTCTTCTATTTTATGTCAACATTACTGAACAATGCCAGTAAGTTGTTTTCCTTTTTTCTGTTTGTTTGTTTCTTGTTCAGTAAATGACAACCTAGAAATGTATAAATTTCATCATCTTTACATTATATTTATGTATCAAGGATATGCAAATAATATTTGAGCAATTGAAACTTTAAATGTTCAAGTTAATGAGATAATGAACAATGTCCATTCTTGGAATAATCTAGTGAACAATGAAATAAACAGAAACTTAGCCATTACTTGAACCTTTCATCATCTATACAATTTAAGGAAATAAATTTTTGTCCATTAATATTATCATGTATCCTGGTAGGTTATATCATTCAACAGCTAAATATTTTAAAATAAATGTACCATTTTCCAGTTGCTGAGAAGCTTCTAAGAGCAGTGTTTTCAGGATGAGATATATATATACATATAGCATTTAGCCCATTTTCAATATCTGATTAGGGTAATTATGGCTTAGGACTGTATTGTAGGTAACCAAAACTGGTCACATTACCCATGTATTTCCATGTGCGTACACTCGGTAAAGGCAGACTTACTGTAAAAACATCAAACTGGAAGGCTCGCTCCACCACCAGAAAATTGTTTTATTAATTTATACCGTGTATAAAAGCATAAAGAATTGTTTATATCTTCTTATCATTTGCTATACTATGTACTGTTAATATTTTAAATTAGTAGAAAAGCTAGTGTGTAATTACCTGAATATCTGGGTATTAACCATCTTCTTAAGTATAATAATCATGGTTATAGCTTCCATAAGTTGGCATTTTATGCATTTTGGTCATTTTTATATTCATTTTGCCTTCTAACTCAATTTTGGGAAATTCTGAAGGATATAGGTTTTATTATAATTCATTTGACAGTCAAAATACGACAAGTTGTGAACTGTCCTAAGGCTGTTTGCTGTCTTTTAAAAATTCTAATTTTGTAAGTGTTCATAGATTTCAGTGTAGAAATATAAATGTGTTTCTTTAACACATGATATTGTGAACCTTGCTAGGGATTGTATGCATAATTTTTCTAAAGCCTACCTTTTGAAGCAATTTTTGAATTCCAAAACACATTTGGCAAACATGAGTTCAGATAAAAAGAATTAAGAAATCAGAAGTAAATATTAACTTTATAAAGTATTTTCCTGACATTGAGAGATTTTTACTTTTTGATCTAATTTTAATGTTAGTAAAACTTAGTAAAATATTCTTATAATACAAACTATTTTATTCTTTACTAGAGAAAATTGAACTTGGTTAGGATTTTAAAACCATTTAATTGAAGTCTTCATACACAAATACATATATAGGCATTTACATTTTAAGCTCTCAATTGAAGTATAGATGAAAGAGGAGAACAGTAATTTTCACAAGCTAAATATACATAATTTGTACCCAGTTTATAAGACAGAATATTACCATAGTACTAGTGCCCCAGAAGTCTGCCTTTGTCCACTTCTAGACAATAGCCATTCCCCTAAACCTGCCTTCTAATAGCAAACAAAATTTTGGTAATGCTTATGTCATTAAATATGATAATATAACTTCTACTGTCTCTTGTATGTATGTTCAGTATACATTTCATGCTTTTGTGATTCATCTGTTCTCACGTGTATAATTAGAATTTGTTCATTTCTATCTCTATGGAGTAATTACTATGGATCCCACTCTGTGAAAATACAATGAACTTTTTTGGAAAATATTTTGGGAGAATCTATGAAAACTGAAGATATACATAGTCTACAACTGTGAAACTCCACTACTAATTATATACCCAACAGAAATGTTCCACAAAATGTATATTTTGAAATTGGACGTTGTAAAATAGCTGTAATTTTGAGTACCACATAAAAATTAATCATTAAGATCTGTTTGTAGTATCTCTTTTAGCCTAGATTTAATTGCAAAACTTTGTTGATTTTGTTAAGTAAATTAGGGAAGTCTTTTTTTTCTTTTAAATCCTCTCTCTGTTTCTTCCCATTTTTCTTTTTCTTAAACCAGACCAAATACAATTCTGATTTTGTGTTGCTTACAAGTTTGAAGAGTTCATGTGTGAAAATAACTGGAACTGGTACTTATAGAACTTTCTCAATTCCTTTCATAGAACTTTTCCTCTTTCAGCTTCTGCTTCTCTAATGTTAGGTTTTGTTACTTTTTCCTAGAAAATAATAAATTCTTCCACGTTTTGAAGCACATAAATGTATTCTAATATTTTTTTAAAAATTCCTGGATACTTCAGAATTTTTTTCCCATTTTCACTTATAAATTTATCAATTTTGTCCATTATTTTCTGGTTTGGTAAGTAAAAGGGTTATCTATTTTAGTTATAGTTTGTTTTTTAACTTAGTTCTTTGATTTGTTTGTAATTCTAAATTATTTTGCTTTCACAGTAATTCTTTCCTTGGATTTGATACATACTTATCTCTAACATTTTCCCAGTTTGGAGATTTCATTATTTCTCTGATTATTACTTTGTATTATCCCTCTTCTGTGCCACCATGAACCATGTATCACTATGGAAATTCAATGAAAATGTTACATACAGAATTTTAGGCTGCATATGAAGGACATGGTACTAGACAGTGAGCTAGACTCAAAGTCAGTATTCATTAAATAGTGTGTAATCACCTGAATATTTATTGATCTAATTTTTAATACAATATGAAATATGAAAATGTGTGTGTGTAAATGTATATATTATCATTAAGTTATAGTGTAACCTACCAAAATTCATGTGTAGACATATGATATAAACATTAATATCAATCTATCCATTTTACAAAAAGAAAATTAATGATAGAGATGTTTAGCTAATGTTATTAAGTATCAGAACCAGGATCTAGAACTACTTAGCAATGTGATTTTCTTTACTAAAATTCATAGTTTAATTCAGAGTTAATTAAAGAGAATCAAACTATTTAACAAATTATGCTTTGATCATAAAGCATGATGTATTCAGTTCAGTCGCTCAGTCATGTCTCACTCTCTGCAACCCCATGGCCGGCAGCACGCCAGGCTTCCCTGTCAATCACCAACTCCCGAACCTTGCTCAAACTTATGTCCATTGAGTCAGTGATGCCATCCAACCATCTCATCCTCTGTTGTCCCCTTCTCCTCCCACCTCAATCTTTCCCAGCATCAGGGACTTTTCCAGTGAGTCAGTACTTCACATCAAGTGGCCAAAGTATTGGAGTTTCAGCTTTAGCATCATTCCTTCCAATGAATATTCAGAACTGATTTCCTTTAAGATGGACTGGTTGGATCTCTGTGCAGTCCAAAGGACTCTCAGGAGTCTTCTCCAAAACCGCAGTTCAAAAGCATCAATTCTTCAGCCCTCAGCTTTCTTTAGAGTCCAACTCTCACATTCATACATGATAACTGGTAAAACCATAGCTTTGACTAGATGGACCTTTGTTGGCAATGTAATGTCTTATTTTTAATACACTGTCTATGTTTGCCAGGGCTGTTTTTTCAAGGAGCAAGGGTCTTTTAATTTTGTGGCTGCAGTCACCATCTGCTGTGGTTTTGGAGCCCAACAAAATAAAGTATCCTATTGTTTCCATTGTTTCTCCATCTATTTGCCATGAAGTGATGGTACTGGATGCCATGATCTTGGTTTACTGAATGTTGAGGTTTAAGCCAACTTTTTCAGTCTCCTCTTTCATCTTCATCAAGAGGCTCTTTAGTTATTCTTCATTTTCTGCCATAAGGGTGGTGTCATCTGCATAGATGAGGTTATTGATATTTTTTCCAAAAATCTTGATTCCAACTTGTGCTTCATCTAGCCTGACATTTCGATGATGTACTCTGCATGTAAATTAAATAACCAGGGTGACAATATACAGCCTTGACATACTCCTTTCCTGATTTGGAACCAGTCTGTTGTTTCATGCCCAGTTCTTACTGTTGCTTCTTGACCCTGCATAAAGATTTCTCAGGAGGCATGTAAGGTGGTCTGGTATTCCCATTTCTTTAAAAATTTCCACAGGTTGTTGTGATCCACATGGTCAAAGGTTTTGGCATAGTCAATAAAGCAGAAATAGATGTTTCTCTGGAACTCTCGTGCTTTTCCAGTGATCCAACAGATGATGGCAATTTGATCTCTGGTTCCTCTGCCTTTTCTAAATCCAGCTTGAACATCTGGAAGTTCACAGTTCACGTACTGTTGAAGCGTGGCTTGGAGAATTTTGATCATTACTTTATTAGTGTGTGAGATGAGTGCAATTGTGCTGTAGTTTGAACATTATTTGGGATTGCCTTTCTTTGGGATTGGAATGAAAACTGACCTTTTCCAGTCCTGTGGCCACTGCTGAGTTTTCCAAATTTGCCAGCATATTGAGTGCAGCACTTTCACAGCATCATCTTTCAGGATTTGAAGTAGCTCAACTGGAATTCCATCTCTCCACTAGCTTTGTTCAGAGTGATGCTTCCTAAGGCACATTTGACTGCATTCCAGGATGTCTGGTTCTAGGTGATTGATCACACCATCATGGTTATCTGGGTCATGAATATCTTTTTTTGTATAGTTCTGTGTATTCCTGCCACATTTTCTTAATATCTTCTGCTTCTGTTAGGTCCCTACCATTTCTGCCCTTTATTGAGCCCATCTTTGCATAAAATGTTCCCTTGGTATCTCTAATTTTCTTGAAGGGATCTCTAGTCTTTCCCATTCTATTGTTTTCCTCTATTTCTTTGCATTGATCACTGAGGAAGGCTTTCTTATCTCTCCTTGCTGTTCTTTGGAACTCTGCATTCAAGTGGGTATATCTTTCCTTTTCTCCTTTGCCTTTAGCTTCTCTTCTTTTCTCAGCTATTTGCAAGGCCTCCTCAGACAACCATTTTTCCTTTTTGCATTTCTTTTTCTTGGGGATAGTCTTGATCACTGCCTCCTGTATAATATCATGATTCTCTGTCCATAGTTCTTCAGATATTCTATCAGATCTAGTCCCTTGAATCAATTTGTCATGCCCACTGCATAATTGAAAGGGATTTGATTTAAGTCATACCGAATGGGCTAGTGGTTTTCCCTTTCTTCAATTGATGTCTGAATTTTGTGATGAGGAGTTCATGACCTGAGCCACAGTCAGCTCCTGGTCATGTTTTTGCTGACTGTATAGAGCTTCTCCTTCTTTGGCTGCAAAGAATATAATCAATCTGATTTCAGTTGACCATCTGGTGATTTCCATGTGTGGAGTCTTCTCTTGTGTTGTTGGAAGTGTGTGTTTGTTATGACCAGTGTGTTCTCTTGGTGAACACTTTTAGCCTTTGCCCTGCTTTGTCCTGTACTCCAAGGCAAAATTTCCCTGTTACTCCAGGTATCTCTTGACTTCCTACTTTTGTATTCCTATCCCCTATGATGAAAATTACATCTTTTTTGGGTTTTAGTTCTAAAAGGTCTTGTAAGTCTTCACAGAACTGTTCAACTTCAGCTTCTTCAGAATTTCTTGTTGGGCATAGACTTGGATTACTGTGATACCGAATGGTTTGCCTTGGAAACGAACAGAGATCATTGTCATTTTTGAGATTACACTCAAGTACTGCATTTCAGACTCTTTTGTTGACTATGAGGGCTACTCCATTTCTTCTAAGGCATTCTTGCCCACAGTAGTAGATATAATGGTCTTCTGAGTTAAATTCATCTGTTTCAGTCCATTTTAGTTCACTGATGCCTAAAATGTCCATGTTCACTCTTGCCATCTCCTGTTTGACCACTTCCAATTTATCTTGATTTATGGACCTAACATTCCAGGTTCCTATGCACTATTGTTCTTTACAGCATCAGACTTTACTTCCATCACCAGTCACATGCATAACTGGGCATTGTTTTTGCTTGGATCTGTCTCTTCATTCTTTCTGGAGCTATTTCTCCACTCTTCTCCAGTAGCATATTGGGCAAGTATTGACCTAGGGTGTTCATCTTTCAGTGTCATATCTTTTTGCCTTTTCATATGGTTTATGGGGTTCTCAAGGCAAGAATACTGAAGTGGTTTGCCGTTCCCTTTTCCAGTGGGCCACATTTTATCAGACCTCTCCACCATGACCCGTCCGTCTTGGGTGGCCCTCCATGGAATTGCTCATCGTTTCATTGAGTTAGACAAGGCTGTGGTCCGTGTAATCAGTTTGATTAGTTTTCTGTGATTGTGCTTTTCATTCTGTCTCCCTTCTGAGGGTTAAGGGTAAGAAGCTTATGGATGCTTCATGATAGGAGAGATAGATTGTTTGGGAAACTAGGTCTTTTTCTGATGGTTGGGGCCATACTCAGTAAATCTTTATTCCAAATCTGTTGACAGGCTGGGCTGTGTTCACTCCCTCTTGTTTGAACTGAGACCATATTATGGTGGAGTTAATGAAGATAATAGTGAGCTCCTTCAAAAGGTCCCATGCACTGCCACACTCAGTGCCCCCACCTCTGCAGCAGGCCACTGCCAAGCCACGCCTCCGCCAGAGACTCCTGGACACTCACAGGCCAGTCTGGGTCACTCTCTGGTGGGTTCATTGCTCGTTTTTCCTGGTCCTGGTGAACACAAGGTTTTGTTTGTGCCCTCCAACAGTCTGTTTCCCCAGTCCTGTGTAAGATCTGACAGCTCTATGATGGGGCTAATGGTGATCTCTTCCACAAGGGCTTATGCCCCACCCAGGTCTGCTGCACCCAGAGCCCCTGCCTCTGCAGCAGGCCACTACTGACCCATACCTCAGCAGGAGATACTTAAACGCTCAAAGGCAGATCTGCTTCAGTCTCTGTGGGGTCTCCTGGTGTGCACAAGGTTTTATTTGAGCCCTCTGAGCATCTCTGGGGGGTATGAGGTTTGATACTAAATGCAGTTTTGCCCCTCCTATGACCTGCTGGGGCTTCTCCTTTACCCCTGGATGTGGGATATCTTTTTCTGGTGGGGTCCAGCATTCTCCTGTCAATGATTGTTCAGCAGCATGTTGTGATTTTGGAGGTCTTGCAGGAGAAGATGGGCACACGTCCTTCTACTCCACTATCTTGTGGGATACAAGCATGATGTATGGGTGTAGAAAAAAATAAATTATTTTCTATACTCAAAGATTTTAAAATCTGTGTGCATCATGAAAGGTAAATGTGCATACCTGAAAATGTAAATGTAAAGTAATATTTGAATAATAGTTTGCAGTAGTGATAGAAGATAAATAAAGGAACAGAGATGGTCAAACTGGATTCAAACTGCAAAGGGGATTCAAATCCTGACTCTTCTATTCATTTTTTTTTTTTTTCCATTCGACAACTGTGTTTCAGTTATTTGTCAGGCACTTTTCTTGGCACTGGAAGTCAGCAGTGACTGCGGTTCTTTTACTTTATAGTGGGAGGAGAGATGAACAATGAACAAATAAATATACTATGTACTAGATAACAGTTGGTGTCATGAAGAATGACTTCCCAGGTTGTGCAACTGGTAAAGACCCTGCCTGCATATGCAGGAGACATAAAAGCAATTCCCATTGCTCCCTGGGTTGGGAAGATCCCCTGGAGTAAGAAATGGCAGCCTGCTCCAGTATCTTGCCTGGAGAATTGCATGGACAGAGGAGACTGGTGGTCTACAGTCCATCGGGTCGTAAGGAGTCAGACACAACTGAAGTGACTTAACATGCACACATGCCATGAAGAAAGGTAATGCAGGACATGTGTACAGAGGTGGTGAGGTTCTATTTTATATAAAGTTAGGAAAGAGAACACTCTGATAAGAAGTCATCTGAGCAAAACCTGAAGAAGGTTGAGAAACTAGCTATGTATATATCTGGCAGAAGAGTGTTTTAGGCAGTGGCACTATGATACTTAGCGTTGATAGTCTTAACCAGACAGATACATTCAAATTTTGGTTCTTTCATTTGCTGTATTATCTTGGCAAGGTTCATAATTTTCTCTGCCATCTCTTTCTTCAGATGGGCAGCACATTTTATAGATTTCTTAGAGTATTAATTGATGAAGAATTTAAAAGTCAGTGCCTAGCACCTACTAGGAACTCAGAGATTTCATTAGTTACTATCTTTGGTAGAGGAAACTGCAAGAGCCATTAGTCCTAAAGCACGAATGTATTACTATTCCAGTAGTGATAGAAAATTAGTGGGAGAAAATGGAGATAAGAATAGGGGTACATTAGAGGAGAGACTAGGAATGAAATCAGAGAGCTTGCAGAGAAGCAGATCATTCGGAACCTTGCAAGTCAAGGTAAGGATTTGGATTTAACTTTGAGTAAAGCAAATTTACTAGAAAATTTTAAGCAGAATATATGATCTCTTCTGCTTTATGCACATATGAATGACTTTCACTGTGTTTTGAAAGTACAGTATAGGTTCAACACGTCTAATGCATGTGTGCTAATTGTGCATGCTAGGTCGCTTCAGTCATGTCCAACTCTATGCAACCCTATGGAGTGTAGCCCACCAGACTCCTCTGTCCATGGGATTCTCCAAGCAAGAATACTGGAGTGGGCTGCCATGCCCTTCTCCAAGGGATCTTCCTGACCCAGGGATCAAACCCACTTCTCTTACATCTCCTGCATTGGCAGGTAGGTTCTTTACCACTAGCACCACCTGAAAAGCCCAACATGTCTAATACCTGTTATCAGAAATCCATAAACTGAGGTTTATGGATTTCTGATAAATTAGTTGCTCAGCCATGTCCGACTCTTTGTGACCCCCATGGATTGTAGCCTGCCAGGCTCTTCTGTCCATGGAATTCTCCAGGCAAGAATACTGGAGTAGATTGCCATTACCTTCTCCAGGAATCTTCCCAACCCATGGATTGAACCCAGGTCTCCTGCATTGCAGGTAGATTCTTTACCATCTGGGCCACAGGAAAACTGACATAATATTATTAGTGGCTCTGTGTTAGGGCTGTTTAAAAGACAAAATAATATTAGCTGTGTAAATGAGCCCAAAGTCAATGTTACCTGGCTTCCTTTGCTATGGCAATGCTCCTGGATTACAGCTTTGATGATTGGTTTCCGAGTTCACCACAAAAGTTAGTGTTCATTAGTACAGTAAGGAACTGTTGTGTGTATGTGATCAGTCTCTCAGCTGTGTTCAGTTCTCGGTGACTCCATGGACTGCAACCAGCAAGGCTCTTCTGTTGCCATTTCCTTCTCAAGGGGATCTTCTTCTCAGGGAAGATAAACATTTCAGGGCCTCTTCCTCTCCATTTGGCTTTTCCACACACTCTATCCTCATGCATCTGCAACTGAGAAGCTGTACTTCTTATTGGACAGCTCAAGGTTCCCAAAAGGCCATGCCTTCTTGAAGTTTAGTCCCAAACCTGGCTCTGTGTTACCCCTGCACTCTCTGTGGTTAAAGTGAATCTTAGGGCCAGATCACTTTTGCTGTTGCAAGAGACCACAAAACAAGGTAAATACCAGAAATTGTAGTTCATTAAGGGACATTTTAGTTCAAGAGCTACCACAGTCACCATGCACCCTAGGTTTTCTTTTTTTCATCCAGGCATGTCTAGAACTTCAGTGTTTCACTAACTCTAGGATTGTAAAACACTGTGGATGAGATTAAATATCTCTGAGTATTTTATATTATTTCATTTTTGCATGAAAAAATGTAGAAGACACATTTTTTGTTTTATAATTAAATTCAGAAAAATAGAAGATATTTCAAAAACTGTTTGATAAATGTGAGCAAAATTATTTAAGAGAATCAGAGAAATGACAATAAAATCAAAATAATTTAAAAATAAGAATACTTTTATTTCCCCCATTCCACTGTTTTCAAAATGCATGTAGATTAGGCACCTGTCAGCCTCAGTCTGCAGGTTAAAGACCTCCTGCTTAAAATTGTCTTTTATTACAACTAAAATGCATCTGGAATTGAAAAGAGCAACACAGTTATTCTTTTTTTTTGCTGTATATTAGTTGCAGAAAAAATTAAAATCAGTATGTATTTTTTAATGTCAAAATTATTCACTAATGCACAGTATAATCTAATTTTACTTTTTTAAGATGTTTTTATTTTTAAGTATAAAACGGTGTCCTGGTTTCCTGAAAGTACATTTTCACCTTTTATAGATGTCAAAATGGCCTTGCAAGAAAGTGCATGAGCCCAATTTGCCAAATTATTATACCAAATGGTAATAATGAACATTTTTATGATCACCCACAGTGAGCTTCCTGTGCCTAAAAACAGCTGCACAAATGCATTCTCTTCCTGGTGGGCTCAAATAAAAGAAAACTGTTATCTGTAGTTCTTCATCAGGAGACCACTGCTGACTAATCTGATGAAGGAAGTCTGTAGAAGAATGCTGATTGAAAAAGGAAAGCATCCTACCACTCAGTAGGATGTACTATTTCTTTAAATGTCAGGAGAGAGCCATTTATTTTTCTTGTGGACCAATATGAGAGAATGGGAGCAGATGGTGACTAATCTAGATATTCTATTTTTATCACAAAAATTAAAGATTTGCTTGTTGACCTATTTAAGTAAAGTCCTTTTGTTCTGAACACTAAAATGCTGATATCTTGAACAAAAGAAGGTCTAAGGTTACTATATATTAGTAAGAACTCTTACTTTATCCATGGCATAATTTATAAAGAAAAAATAAGTTTGAGCCCATGTGACACTCATAACCCATCTCCTGGCTTCTGGGAACCCCTATTGCAATAACCAATTATTGCTAATGTTAATCTATTTTGTTATTACTGCTTTATAGTCATCCCATCGTGTCATGTTTCTGAGTTTCATACTGCTTTTGGGTTTGAAATCTCCCTGTTTGTGAGTTGTTTCTTATTCACCTTCTCTGAATTTTCTTTTAAGTACATAAGGGGAAATAGCATTTTCCTTATTATTGAACAGAGTTAAATGGAAATAAGCAAACATAATGTTGCTTAACAGAGCCATACATGCAAAAAGCCAGTTGAAATATCTGAGTAGATGTGGAGGCCTGGCTTACAGGTCAACAGAGCATCAGAGGTAAAACTGAGTCTTTGGCATCTTTATTGAAATTGGTGTCCAGATCTTTGAGGAGCCTCAGCCCTTACCAGTGTGACACTACTGTTTTTACTATGTCCTGAGCCAAATGTATTGAGATATCCAGTTGCCTTATCTAAGGTGCTCTGATACATTAAAGGTGCCTGAAATTGTATTTATCTCTATCTGTTTCAAGATGTTTATTTCAAGGAATCTGCAGAGAATTCCTCTGTGTGTGTGTGTGTGTGTATGTGTGTGTGTGTGTGTGTGTGTTATTTTATTTTTTATTCAGCTGGAAGGATTTCTTAAATGGTGGCTGGAGCGAAGGACAACCTCTTAACTCTAAAAGGGGCACTGTTGCTCAGAATTTCTCTGGACCTAAATGATGCATACCCCTAACTGCAGCTCTGATCCTAATTGTTAAGCCAGAGAGAATTTTTCCCGAGGTGGAGAAGGGAGATCTGTATGAGTGCAAAGATTCAAAGATGGAATTAAATCTAGCTAAGCTTGTAGAGTCTGTGATAAAATTGTTATACTCAGGGGTTTCTCTCACACATACCAACACAGAGGCATGCCCTTCATAAGGTGTATTAGCCCACCTATGTCCTAGGTGGGTGAAGTTATCTCAAAGACCTTCTCCATTTGATGTACAGGCTAAGTGCTGGTTCCCGCCCCCACCCTCATAACAGCTTCCACTATAAATAAGATCCATAAGGAAAATCACTTTAGTTACTTTTTTTTTCTTTTTCATTTCTATCACTCCAAAATTTAGAACAGTGCCTGAGGCATTATCATTTCTCAATATTTATTAATTGAATGGATAGATAAACACATGTGTCAAAACTGAGCTTAATATAATGCATTATTGGGGTATAGAAGGAACGTAGAGGGAGCAAACTGTATACGTTGAGAATCAGAAAATATATTTATAAAGCAGCTACTAGAGCTTGGTTGACCCCTTAACATATATTTAAAACTCATTTTTACTGTTTTCCAATTACTTACATGCCTTTATTCCACCCTTAACTGTTTAAAAATTTCTTGTGTTTGAATTTGTCAAGCATCTGATGTCTCTTACATATTGACTCTTCATGTATATTCTGCACTAGAGAATGTCATCAGTATTGGCCTTTATTCAAAATGCAAGGTGCTTGAAATTTATATTTTGTTCTTCACCTCTCCAATTCTACTCCATATAAACTGCCCACTCATGCTTTCTCTAGCTGGATTCTTGTTAAATAATCCAAGAGCCCCAGTCCTTAAATTGAGTGCCTTTAATCTTTTAATTGAATCTGGTCTAAATTCAGAAAGAATTTCATTGACCATTGATGGCACTGCTCTGTGAGAAGAGATTGGGGGTGGATATTGGCTTGTTAAACCCTATAAAATTCTAATTGGTGGAATTTTGTGTCATATTTTAGAAGTATTTTAGAGAAGGGTAATCATCCCAGAATCTATATTCAGCACTGAAATTTTATCTATAAATTCAGCCCTCAAAGAAGTGTTCTTATCAGCTACCTCCCTGTGAGGGCTAATCATCCTGCTATACAAATATATACAATTTACCAGTAAAGACTTTAGAGTGTATACTCATTCTAAATTCTGTTCTATTCATAGACCCCAAAGTTTGAAAAATATAGATATTTTCTAAAAAAAAAAAAAAGAAAAATATAGATATTTTCTATTATATGCCCACTAACTTAATTGCTGAGAAGTTCATATGAATATACCTAAAATGGTTCATACCTTTGGATTTTTACTGCATACTTTTATGCCATGTCCTTCTACTCAAAAGGAAGCCAGATGGAAAATGGAGTATATATCCAAAATGATTGCATATATATAAACACACATATTTCCTTTAGTCAATTTGTCTGTCATTGTAGAGGTTAGTTCCTAATGCTTTACTCAATAATCACTCTCTTTCAACTTTTTAAAGTCTTTGTTCAGGAGACTCAAGGCCATGAAGAAATCAGAATCCATTATATACTTTCCAAATTTCAGCTAATAATCTACTCTAATATGCATTGGGCTGTCAGTTTTAATCTGAACCTCGTCAGATGTGGAGAAATGAAAATTATTAGAAGCAAAATATTGCAAAGTGTTATTTCAGTAGTTATTCAGTTCTTTCCTTTTGAATGGATTTTGAAATTAGTCTGAGTTATAAGCAATATTACATAGCAAATAAGTGATTAACAGGTGTTAAGAATAAAGCAAGCATAAAGATTTTAAATAAATAAAAAGTGATCAATTTGACATAAAGTACTATTTCTTTATTTCCAATATTTCTATTTGCATTTTTACTAAATGCTGGACATTTATGATGGAAATTGTCTGTTGCCTATTTATTGGGAACATAAAATTTTAAACCCTTTAAAAACAGGTCATCGAGATATAATTGACATATTATAAACTGTATGTATGTTTACAGTGTAAACTTTTATAAGTTTTGACATATGTAGATACTTGTGAAACCATCACTGCAATCAAGAAAAAGAGCATATCCTATGCAATTTCTGGAAAGAATCTGTGTAGAATTAGCATTATTGTTCTCTGAAATGTTTGATAGAATTTGGCAATAAGCTGTTCAGCTCTGGAGATTTCCTTGTGGAAAGATATTTAGCTAGAGATGTACTGTTTAATTGAAGTGCAGCTGATTTATAGTGTCTCAGGTGTGCGGCATGTATGTCTGGATATACGTGTATGTACTGTGTGCTGTGCTTAGCTGCTCAGTCATGCCTGACTCTTTGCAACCCCGAGGACTATAGCCCACCAGGCTCCTCTGTGGAATTCTCCAGGCCAGAATACTGGAGTGGGTAGCCATTCCCTTCTTCAGGGATGGACCCTGGGTCTTCTGCATAGCAGGTGGATTCTTTACCATATGACCCACCAGGGAAGCCTCGTGGAAAAATTAGAATTACTTTTAACAGGTAAATCAGTTGTTGTCTACATAGCCCAGAATTTACATGTAAAATAGTCCTGAAATATTTTGCCAAAGGGAAAAAAATGATGGAGTCTTGACTTTATTACCCTTGCCTTCATTGTAGAAAAGAGGATACTCTGCCTGTTGAGATTCAAATGGTTTGGACTAACTTCTTCCTCAATCCAGTGTCACATTTCAACTTTACTGCTCCTACCAAGCACTAAATTCCAGTCCTATATCTTTAATATATCAGAAAACAATGCATGTATAGTCAACATTTAATGAACACTAAACTCCGAGCTTTATTATTGTTTCCTTGTTTACTTAAATTTGCATGTATTCCATTGTTCCATGGATATACCAGCAAGTTAAGAGTATATGAAAATGATTGGAATCTAGTGACATGCAAAATTATTTCATGGTTTTTTTCTCAAAATCTGAGCTCTCCAAATTATCTATGGATATGGATAGTAGTAATATAAAGATATTTAATGAAAATAAGTGGGAGACAGTAAGAGAGAGACAAAACACTTATTTAAACAGAAATCAGTTCAGTTCAGTCACTCATTCATGTCAGACTCTTTGCAACCTCATGGACTGCAGCACGCCAGGCTTCCCTGTTCATCACCATCTCCCAAAGTTTGCTCGAACTCATGTCCATCAGGTCGGTGATAACATCCAACCATCTCATTCTCTGTTGTCCCCTTCTCCTACTGCCTCAATCTTTTCCAGAATCAGGGTCTTTACCAATGAGTCAGTTCTTCGCATCAGGTGGCCAAAGTAATGATGCTTCAGCTACAGCATCAGTCCTTCCAATGAATATTCAGGACTGATTTCCTTTCGGATGGACTGGTTGGATCTCCTCACAGTCAAAGGGACTCTCAAGAGTCTTCTCCAATACCACAGTTCAAAAGCATCAATTCTTTGGTGCTCAGCTTTCCTTAGAGTTCAAATCTCACATCCATACACAACTACTGGAAAAAAACATAGCTTTGATAGACAAACCTTTGTCAGGAAACTAATGTCTCTGCTTTTTAAAATGCTGTCTAGGTTGGTCATAGCTTTTCTTCCAAGGAGCAAGTGTCTTTTAATTTCCTGATTGCAGTCACCATCTGCAGTGATTTTGGAGCCCCCCAAAATAAAGTTTCTCATTGTTTCCATTGTTTCCCCATCATTTGCCATGAAGTGATGGGACTGGATGCCATGATCTTCGTTTTTTGAATGTTGAATTTTAAGCCAGATTTTTCACTCTCTTCTTTCACTTTCATCAAGAGGCTCTTTAATTCCTCTTCACTTTCTGCCATAAGGGTGGTGTCATCTGCCTTACAAATGTCCACCTTATAAACATTCATTCTTAGAAACAGAAATAGAGATACAAAAATATTGTGAAGCAGATTATTTTTAACTTGTTTAAACACATAGTTTCTCTTTTCAAAACAGTATTACATATTTAATGTACTGTAGTAGGGTATATTTCAAATGTAATAGAATTCTATATTAGTACTTTTAATAGTATTTTGTGTTAACCTATGATCCCACTGATGATACTGTTTTCTTCCAAATTATTAGGCTCATTTGTTAAAGGAATCTTAACTATTACTTTGGGTTAATTAATTAAATTATAGCAAAAAAGTTTAAAGACCCATGTGAGTAACCAATCATATTTTCAAATTAAAACCTTAATTAAAATGTTATGGTTGAGTAATTACAAACTCATTAGTTAAATCCTCCATAGTGTTCTATAATTGTTTTGACATAATCATATTTATTTATGTACTTCATATTTTCCCCTCTTGTCTTCCATTTAATGCAGAAAAAAATTAAGTGCATCATTTCCATCAAATGACCACTATCTGACATCCATATCATATAGTCAGTGTTTTTCTCTATTATAAACAACAACACTTTCGGCAACAGAAACACTCTGAGTAATTTTGAAATATCCACTAATCATTTGGATAAGGTCCTTCCAAACATTTAGTAGCAAGATAGATGTCACTGATGGGGTAGGAGATCTAGAATGGGAATCATAAATGGGCCTTTCTTGTTTTACTGCCAGCTGATTTGCTCTTCTTTTTCTTTCCTACTCTGTGTCTCTACATCTCTGTCTCTCTTTAGCTAACAGCCTCCATCTATCTCAGCTTGCTGGTTTGTTGTTGTTGCTCAGTCACTAAGTTGCATCTGACTCTTTGCACCCCTATGGAATGCAGCACACCAGACTTATAGTAAATGCTGGTGCTTACCTACAAATAAGTTCAACAGGGAAAAAGTTAATTTATTCAATAAAATATTTGGACACTAGATAAAGCTTCAAATTTACCACTCATCCTATGTAATCAGTGAACTATATCTGCTGGAGTTGGTTGATTGTTTAACTGGCAAAACAAATGGGTACTTATACCACAGTCTAAGGATCTCAATAGATAAATATTTAATAAAGGCATAAACTTTCAATCACTGCACAGATTATCTTGGATTTGGGAAGAAAAGCCTAGTCTTGGAGTTTGTATACTTTGAAAGTGAGTTTTAACCATTTGACCATGTGTGGGCACTGCTTAAGATACTTATACTCTTGGAGATTTTTTTTTTTTTTTTTGCCTTGTAATGGAAACTGGTTAACCAATAAACTTCTAGTTCACTACAAATAGTTTAGGTTTGAGGTGTATATGTGTTTGTTTGCATGCCTATATGGGAAGGAGTTTATATATTTGGCATTGTTTTATTGGAAGTGTCCCTAAGACATCCATTTGTCTGTTGGGATTCAACAAAAACAAATGGATTATAGATTTAGAATGTATAGACAAAGATGCCATTTAAACTCTAAGAGAGTACCATTTTCTATACTAGGAGTTCTAAATCAGTGTTATACACATCTGTATAACTTTAATGAAAACGCAGGGCGATAGTGAAGGACAGAGAAGCCTGGTGTGCTGCAGTCTATGGGGCTGCAAAGCTACAGACACGACTGAGAAAGTAAACAACAACAAAGACTATTAGATTTTTTAAAATGAGGCACTGACATTTTGCGAATTAATTTATAGACTTTTTTGACTAAGAATCAAGACAATATCCCAACCATGCTAGAAACAGAAAGCAAGGATGAATCACTGCATGAATACAATAAACAAGAAAGTCTGAATATCTATTCTGTTGCAAAATATTAAATATATCAAAAAATGGCTCTTTATATCACTGAACAGGACATAAGAGAAATACTGATACCAAATATGCAAAACTTGAAATCCAGAAAAGCAAATGTTTAAGAAGCTGCTAGCTGTCTTGTGGATAACTAAAAATCTAAGCAAGGGCCCTTCCCATGTAGAGATAATGAAAGGAGTTGGTAACATAAAGCTATAAAATTCAAAACTGAAATCCTTATTTAAAAGGTAAACTAGAATAAAACTGTATCCACAGGGAAATGCCACAAGAAACCACCTGTATCAAACAGTGAATAGTTGGAAAGTAGGAGAAAACAAAGCAAAACTTAGAAAATTTACAACTGCAAACCACATGTGAGTTTCTATCCAAATACAAAGTATCCTCAGATCCAGCAATCCTGGAGGCAAGGAGTTACTTTAAAACATTTCTTGGTTGTCTGTAAGCCTGGTACATAGTAAAGCAAACAAAGTCCTCTCTAGAGGACTTCTTTATTCCAAGAATATCCACAGATAAAGTTTGATCACATATGATCACACAATAAAAATATCTCAAAATATGTGGGGAAATAAGGGTCCATAATGGTGTCCCAGGGGTTTCCCTGGTAGCTCAACTGGTAAAGAATTCACCTACAATGCAGGGGACCTCAGTTCGACTCCTGGGTCAGAAAGATGCCCTGGAGAAGGGATAGACTACCCACTCCAGTATTCATGGGCTTCTCAGGGACTCAGCTGGTAAAGCGTCTTCCTGCAATGCGGGAGACCAGGGTTTGATCCCTGGGTTGGGAAGATCCCCTGGAGGAGGGCATGATGACCCACTCCAGTATTCTTGCCTGGAGAATCCCCATGCACAGCAGAGCCTGGTGGAGTCGCAAAGAGTCGGATACAACTGAGCAATTAGGCATGGCACAGCCCAGCACAGCAATGGAGTCCTGAAAGAAAAAATAGTTGTGGAATCATCAGGTACATTATAAAATACATATACACATGCATGCACACACACATACACACACACAATTGTGGAACTATTTCACGTATGTGCAGAATAAGTAACCTGGAGAAAAGTGTTAATAGCAGCAAAAATGTAATTGGAAATATGGCTCCAAAATATAGTAGCAATTTGTGATAGGACTATTTTCTTTTGGGCTTCTCTAGTGGCTTAGTGGTAAAGAATACACCTGCCAATGAAGGAGACTCAGGACTTGGGGGTTTGATTCCTAGATTGGGAAGACCTCCTGGAGGAAGAAATGGCAACCCAACTCTAGTATTCTTGCCTTAAAAATCCCACAGGCATAGGAACATGGTAGGTTCAAAGAATCACACAGGTAATAACTGAGCAGCATGCATTTCCTCTTGCTAACTGCAATATGTAGCTTTCCTCATTCTATTGTTTTCCTCTATGTCTTTGCAACAATCACTTAGGAAGGCTTTTTTATGCCCCTTGCTTTTCTTTGGAACTCTAGCAAGGAGAAATAAGAAAGCCTTCCTAAGTGATCAATAGAATAGGAAACAATAGAATGGGAAAGACTCAAGGTCTTTTAAAGCAAATTAGACATCCAAGGGAACATTTCATGCAAAGATGGGCACAATAAAGGACAGAAACGGTACGGACCTAACAGAAGCAGAAGATATTAAGAAGAGGTGGCGAGAATACACAGAAGAACTATACAAAAAAGGTCTTAATGACCCAGATAATGATGATGGTATGATCACTCATCTAGAGCCAGACATCCTGGAGTCTGAAGTCAAGTGAGCTTTAGGAAGCATCACTACGAACAAAGCTAGTGGAGGTGATGGAAGTCCAGCGGAGCTGTTTCAAATCCTAAAAGATGATGCTGTGAAAGTTCTGCACTCAATATGCCAGCAAATTTGGAAAACTCAACAGTGGCCACAGGACTGGAAAAGGTCAATTTTCTTTCCAAATCAAAGAAAGGCAATACCCTGGAATGTTCAAACTATTGCACAATTGCACTCATAGCACACACTAGCAACTTAATGTTCAAAATTCTACAAGTGAGGCTTCAACAGTATGTGAACCGAGAATTTACAGATGTTCAAGCTGAATTTAGAAAAGGCAGAGGAACCAGAGGTCAAATTGCCAATATCTGTTGGATCATAGAAAAAGCAAGATTTTCCATAAAAATATCTACTTCTGCTTTATTGACTACCCCAGAGCCTTTGACTGTGTGGATCACAACAAACTATGGAAAATCATTAAAGAGATGGGAATACCAGCCCACTTTACCTGCCCATTGAGTAATCTTTACACAGATCAAGTAGCAGTTAGAACCATACATGAAACACCAGACTGGTTCCAAATTAGGAAAGGATTACGTCAAGGCTGTATATTGTCCCTCTGGTTATTTAACTTATATGCAGGGTACATGATGCAAAATGCTGGGCAGGATGAAGCACAAGATGAAATCAAGATTGCTAGGGGAAATATCAATAACCTCAGATATGCAGATAACACCACCCTTATGGCAGAAAGCAAAGATGAACTAAAGAGCCTCTTGATGAAAATGAAAGAGGAGAGTGAAAAATCTGGCTTAAAACTCAACATTCAGAAAACTAAGATCATGGTATCTGGTCCCAACATTTCATGGCAAGTAGATGGGGAAACAGTGGGAACAGTAGCAGACTTTATTTTCTTGGGCTCCAAAATCACTGCAGATGTTGGTTGCAGCTATGAAATTAAAATACCCTTGCTCCTCTGGAGAAAAGCTATGACCAACCTAGGCAGCATATCAAAAAGCAGAGACATTACTTTGCCAACAAAGGTCCGTCTAGTCAAAGCAATGGTTTTTCCAGTAGTCATGTATGGATGTGAGAGTTGGACCATAATGAAAGCTGAACGCTGAAGAATTGATGCTTTTGAACTATGGTGTTGGAGAAGACTCTTGAGAATCACTTGGACTGCAAAGAGATCCAACCAGTCACTCCTAAAGGAAATCAGTCCTGAATATTCATTGGAAGGACTAACGCTGAAGCTGAAACTCCAATATTTTGGCGACCTGATGTGAAGAACTGACTCATTGGAAAAGACCCTGATGCTGGGAAAGATTGAAGGTGGGAGGAGAAGGGGACAACAGAGGATGAGATGGTTGGATGGCATCATCAACTCGATGGACGTAAGTTTGAGCAAGCTCGGGGAGTTGGTGATGGACAGGGAAGCCTGGCATACTGCAGTCCATGGAGTTGCAAAGAGTTGGACACAACTGAGCAACTGAGAGACTGAACTGAAGTGGTTTTTCCTCCCCAGCTTTCAATTCATACCTGTTACACCCTTTCCTCAGCATAATTTCAGGAGAGGATTGTTGTAGGAAAACTTTGAGAATTGTGTATACTGTGTCAAAAATTTTACTTCATAGTACCTCAAATACCGTAAGAAAAAACATTAGTGTTCTTACAGACTAATGGCTGAGCATTTAGTTAAGGAAAACAAATGGTTCAGAATACTAGAACCAAAACATATTAACTTAAATATGATAACAGTTAAGGGGTTTTCCTTCATGCAGTATTGTCTTAAGTATTTCTGCAAGTGATCTATATTATGTCATTATTGCCTGGCTTTTCAGAAAGAGGAGACTAAACCATGCTGTAGTCATGTGTTTTTAGGAAAATCATCTGTTGTATGGCCTGGTGGGTTATCTCTAGGAGCAAATTCTAGAAATACTCTTCAGTAAAATGACTTTAGATCTCAAATGAGAAGGATTCCACAATAAAATATATTTGACCAAAGTAAATGATTACTACTCAATGAAATCTCTAATTTTTAAAATTATCAAACCATAAATATACATTTGACATTCTTTTTCTCCTAAAAGTTAGTGAGAAAATTTTAGGTTATTGTCAAATGATTATTTTTTATCTAATTCTGTTTTTATGTTTCCATTTTAAATTTCTTGTATTTTGATTGGAAATAATTATCAGAGAATTTTAAATTAACCTTGGGATTTTTTTTTAAATTTTTATAGTATTCAGTTAAGTTCAGTTCAGTCGCTCAGTCATGTCTGACTATTTGCGATCCCATGAATTGCAGCACGCCAGGCCTCCCTGTCCATCACCAACTCCTGTAATTTACCCAAACTCATGTCCATCTAGTTGGTGAAGCCATCCAGCCATCTCATCCTCTGTCATCCCCTTCTCCTCCTGCCCTCAATCTCTCCCAGAATCAGGGTCTTTTCCAATGAGTCAACTCTTCACATGAGGTGGCCAAAATATTAGAGTTTCAGCTTCAGCATCATCCGTACAATGAACACCCAGGACTGATCTCTTTTAGGATGGACTGGTTGGATCTCCTTGCAGTCCAAGGGACTCTCAAGAGTCTTCTCCAACACCACAATTCAAAAGCATCAATTCTTCAGTGCTCAGCTTTCTTCACAGTCCACTCTCACATCCATATATGACCACTGGAAAAACCATAGCCTTGACTAGGTGGACCTTTGCTGGCAAAGTAATGTCTCTGCTTTTTAATATGGTATCTCAGTTGGTCATAACTTTCCTTCCAAGGAGTAAGTGTCTTTTAATTTCATGGCTGCAGTCACCATCCGCAGTGATTTTGGAGCCCAAAAAAATAAAGTCTGACACTGTTTCCACTGTTTCCCCATCTATTTCCCATGAAGTGATGGGACAAGATGCCATGATCTTAGTTTTCTGAGTGAGCTTTAAGCCAACTTTTTCATGGTCTTCTTCATAATCTTAATTTTGTATAAGTATGTGTACAATGGAATATTACTCAACCATAAAGTAGGAAGAAGGTTTGTCATTTGTAACAACATGGAGAGACCTAGAGGGTATTATACTAAGTGAAGTAAGTCATACAGCGAAAGACAAAAGCTCTTTGATTTCACTTGTATCTGGAATCTAAGAAAAAGTGAAGAAACCTACAAAAACTGAAACAAAACCATAGATACAGTGAACAAGGAGGTGGTTGCCAGAGTGAAAGTAGGTGGAGAGAGAACAGAAGTAGTAAGGGAGGTTAATCAATACAACCTTCAAGTTATAAAATGAATAAACCAACAGCATGAAATTTATGATGTGATTTATGATTATCACCTGTAATAAAATAATAACTTTGTATGATAATGGATGGTAACTAGACTTCTCTTGGTGATCATTTTGTAATGCATAGAAATATATCACTCTGTTGTGCACTGGGTACACACATAGTGTTATAGGTCAATTATACTTCAGAAATGAAGAAATAAATAAACTCATGGAAAAAGATCAGCTTTGTGGTTCCTCAGAGTTAGGAGGTGGAGGGAGGAGGAACTGGATAAAGATGGTCAAAAAAACTGACTTTTGGTTATAAAATAAGTAAGTACCTGGGATGAACATAACATACAACATGAGAAATATAATTAACACTTTGTTGTTTAGTAGCTAATTTGTGTCCTAATTTAGTAGCTAATTTGTGTAGCTAATTTAGTAGCTAATTTGTGACCCTGTGGATTGTGGCCCACCAGGCTCCTCTGTCCACGGGATTTCTCAGGCAAGAATACTGTAGTGGGTTGCCATTTCCTTCTGCAGTAGATCTTCCCAACCCAGGGATTGGACCCACCTCTTTTGTAGGTGAGTTCTTTACCACTGAACCACTAGGGAAATCCACTTCAGGTGCTTCCATTATGAGCCTCAATCTTACTGACCCTCTGACGCAGAGAAAGCTGCCATTAAAGTGCCAGCCAGTCCCTGGGCTGAGTATTGCATTCTAGGAATGGCTTGATTTGCTGTAAGGAGGTTCTGTTACTGTTTGTTCTACCTCTTTGGGCTTTCAGATAGCCCCTCTGTCTGCTCTTACTCATTCTAGTTCTTGCACTGTGATGAACTCAAGGAAGCATCATTTTTATCCTTTGCTGAATCTCAGATCAGGGAATCTTCCTGATCCAGGGATCAGACTCATGTCTCCTGAATTGTAGATGGATTCTTTACTGCTGAGCCACCAGGGAAGCCCCATAATTAACACTAATGTATGTTAAATGTGAAATTCAGTAAGAGTGTATATCCTAAGAGTGCTCACCAGGAGGATTTTTTTTTTTTCCTTTTCCTTTGTATCTATATGAGATACAGATGTTCACTAAATGTATTGTAGTAATCATTTCAATGAGTCAATTATTATACTGCACACCTTAAACTCATATAATAGTGTATGTTAACTGTATCTCAATAAAACTGAAAGGAAAAAGTCTGTTTTCTTTAATGCAGTGCTTTTTGTTCCTTAAAGACTGGTAAAAAGCAGAGACTCTACTTTGCCAACAAAGGTCCATCTAGTCAAGGCTATGGTTTTTCCAGTAGTCATGTGTGGGTGTGAGAGTGGGACTATAAAGAAAGTTGCGCCTGGAAGAATTGATGCTTTTGAACTGTGGTGTTGGAGAAGACTTGAGAGTCCCTTGGACAGCAAGGAGATCTAACCAGTCCATCCTAAAGGAAATCAGTCCTGAATATTCATTGGAAGGACTGATGCTGAAGCTGAAGCATCAGTACTTTGGCCACCTGATGCAAAGAACTGACTCATTGGAAAAGACCCTGATGCTGGGAAAGATTGAAGGTGGGAGGAGAAGGGGATGACAGAGAATGAGATGGTTGAAAGGCATCACCAACTCGATGGTTATGAGTTTGAGAGTAAGCTCTGGGAGTTGGTGATGGACAGGGAAGCCTGGTGTGCTGCAGTCCCTGGGGTCACAAAGAGTTGGACATGACTGAGTGACTGAACTGAACTGAAGGACTGGTAGAAATATTTATGTTATCTCAATTTATGTGTTTTTCTGTGTATCATGTGATCATGTGCTGTGTGTTTGGTCATGTAGGTGTGCTTGTGTGGTTTGTGTGTATATATCTGTGTATGCACATGCGATATGTGTGAAATTTGTTTGTGTGTGCATATGTATACACATGAGCATCTAATGTATGACTGTGCAACTAGTATGTTCATATAACATGTGCATTTTTGTTTATGTGAGTTTGTAGGTGTGCGGGGTGTCTGCATGTCTGTGTTCCTTTGTGTATAATGTGTGTGTTTATGAATAGGTGGCATGTGTGTCATTGCACATTTGTTTGTGGTCGTATATGGGCTTCCTTTCAGTTTTATGTTCCTTTTTGATTTGATCCATAACATTCTTTTGTAATGAACACGTTTCAACATTTAAATTGGCAACTTTGCTTCTAAATAACATTTAGTAGTTTTTATTGCAGATGTGTCCTTCCCTGTGAAGGCCAGCTGCTTTCTCAGAACAAACTATTCTCTAATCTTTTGAAGATACGAGTTGCACATTTTCTATGTTACTGCCTGCTCTGAACAATAAATCTAGTTCAAAGAAAGTTATTACCTCAATCATTTAGAGTACTCCTCTTATATATCTTTCAGTAGACCATTTTTTTTTCCCACTAGTTTTACTGCTTTGACTTTCTGCTTGTTATGTGTTTCTCTGCTATAGAAAAGCATCACCCAAAAAGTTTTATTTTTTCCCTCTTTGTAGTTCTCTTTGTAACCCTCTCATTTCACTGGCTTAGCAGAGTTTCTATTTTATTCTCCAGAAATATTCCTTCCAGCAATGTTGCTATGTCACTAAAAACAGTTTTATCATCCAGATGTTATTTTCTGTTTTTATTAATTTATTTGTTTAAGTTCCATCTCATTATAGGTAAACATTTAATAAGGATTTTGTCTTTTTATTTTTTTACCAGAATTGGGAAAAAGAAAGAATTAGAAACCACACTATTGTGAGCTTACAAATGACAAATATTATACTAGAAAAGGTTAAAGAATTTAGCTTTTAAAAAATTTTATAGGAACAAGATCTAGCCTCTATTCCACATAATTATGACTGAACATATTATCGTGCTATATTTGAGTAAAATAGTCCTTCTTGAGTCCTGGTACACATAATGTTCTTTACTTAATATATGAATGACATTTCTTATCACTACTACACACTGCCTCAGTTCTACTTCCTGAAAATCTCCTTTTTCTTTCTGTGATAAATATATTCTTATCTGGTATCTCTCTATATTCATCTTCTGAATAATTCCTATGTAAACAGTAGTATCTTTTGTTTTGTTTGTGTTCCAGAAAACTGAGGAATGCAATAATCAAGCCACTAACATAGATTATAAAGACCAAGGAGATTGAGCACAAAGAATATTACGAAAGCCCCTAAAAAGAAACAAAGTATTTTATACTAATATGATTCAGACACCAAAAGAGAGAATCAATTTAAGAAATAATTATAATATTAAAGGAGTTTAGAATCATTTCAATTACATAACTGACACAATAAGAAAAAATTAAGGATGTGGAGGAAAAGAGGGTTATTTGTAATCTTAACATATTAAGGAGTTTGCAACTAATTTTAATTTAATTCAGATATGCAACTAAAATTGTTCAAGGGGCAGCTGCACAAAGGCTACAGTGCTAGTCAGTAGTTATTATTGGATTTAATACAGTTTTCAATCTCTGTATTTCTTAAACCATACTTATATCTGCTCTACACCTGTTGCTTCAGTTCAGTTCAGTTCAGTCATTTAGTCATGTTTGATTCTTTGCCACCCCATGGACAGGAGCAGGCCAGGCTTCCCTATTCATCACCAACTCCCAGAGCTTGCTCAAACTCATGTCCATTGAGTTGGTGATGCCATCCAACCATCTCATCCTCTGTCGTCTCCTTCTCCTCCTGCCTTCAATCTTTCACAGCATCAGGACCTTTGCCAAGGAGTCAGTTCTTCACATTAGATGGCCAAAGTATTAGAGTTTCAGCTTCAGTATCAGTCCTTCCAATGAATATTCAGGACCGATTTCCTTTAGGATGGACTGGTTCGATCTCCTTGTACTCCAAGGGACTCTCAAGTCTTCTCCAACACCACAGGTCAAAAGCATCAATTCTTTGGCACTCAACTTTCTTTACAGGTCAATCTCACATCCATACATGACTACCAGAAAAACCATAGCTTTGACTAGATGGATCTTTTTTGGCAAAGTAATGTCTCTGCTTTTTAATATGCTATCTAGGTTGGTCATAGCGTTTCTTCTGAGGGGCAAGTGTCTTTTAATTTCATGGCTGCAGTCACCATCTGCATTGATTTCGGAGCCCCCAAAAGTAAAGCTTTTGATATTCCCTAACAATTTTAAAGCAAGATGATCATCCAAGGAACAGTTTGTAATACAAAGAATCTATCATGTGGCCTTGCATTTAGCAGTTAGTTAATATCTTAGAAATAATACATTCATATAGAACTGTAAAATAGTCTACCAAGATCTTTCAATAAAGCCAGCACTAATTAAACATCTGTGTCAATGGCAGTTCTGAAGATATTTTTGATTATCATAACAGGAGATTTGCTTGTGGTTTCTAGTGAGTAGAAATCAGAAATGTTGCTAGAAATTTTACAATGTGTGGGACAGCTCTCACAACAAAGAAGTATACTGTCCAAAATTTTGCTAGCGTTAGAGTTTATAAACTTGGATATATACTGATTTAGAAAAGACATTGTGGAAGAAAAGGAAGAAGGAGGCAGAAAAGAAGGAAGTGGTAGAAGTGAGGTGAAAGTCACTCAGCTGTGTCTGACCCTTTGCAATCTCATGGACTGCAGCCCTCCAGGCTGCTCTGCCCATGGAGATTTTCCAGGCAAGAATACTGAAGTGGGTAACCATGCCCTTCTCCAGGGGAATCTTCTCAACCCAGGGGTCAAACGTGGGTCTCTGCATTACAGATGGATTCTTTATTGCTGAACCACCAGGGAAGCTTGGGAGGTTGTGGGGAAGTAGGAAAATGAAGAGGAAGACGAGGGGGTGGGGGAAAAAGGAGGTGGAGAGAGAGAGAGAAGGAAGACCAGAAGAAAGAAGAGAATGGAGAAAAAGGAGGAATAGAAGGAAGAGGGAGAAGTAAGTTACTTTATTGAAGTAGTAAGGAAGTAATCAAAGGCATCCTCCATTTGATTTCCAGGTTTCTTTCTTATCAATCTCTGTGTCTGAAAATATTCCAATCCAATCATGATCTAGCAGAGGTACATTATGTGATTATGTTTAAGTCGTTGCAAATTAAGAAGAAAGGATGCATGTTTTCTTAGGCTATCAAAATCTCTGAGCTTGAGTTAAATACACCAGAAAGCCAGCTATAATTATAATTACAGGTGGGTAAGGAAAAAAAAAATTCCAATCCCAAAAAAGGCAATGCCAAAGAATGTTCAAACTACTGCAGAATTTCACTCATCTGACATGCTAGCAAAGTAATGCTCAAAATTCTCCAAGCCCAGGCTTCAACAGTATGTGAACCAAGAACTTCCAGATGTTCAAGTTGGATTTAGAAAAGGCAGATGAACCAGAGATCAAATTGCCAACATCTGTTGGGTCATCGAAAAAGCAAGAGAGTTCCAGAGAAACATATATTTCTGCTTTATTGCCTACTCCAGAGCCTTTGTATGGATCCCAACAAACTGTGGAAAATTCTTCAAGAGATGGGAATACCAGAACACCTGAACTGCCTCCTGAGAAATGTGTATGCAGGTCAAGAAGCAACAGCTAGAACTGGACATGGAACAAGAGACTGGTTCCAAGTAGGGAAAGGAGTACATCAAGGCTGCATATTGTCATCCTACTTATTTAACTTATATGCAGAGTATATCATGCTAAATGTCAGGCTGTATGAAGTACAAGCTGAAATCAAGATTGCCAGGAGAAATATCAATAACCTCAGATATGCAGATGACACCAGCATTATGGCAGAAAGTGAAGAGGACCTAAAGAGCCTCTTGATGAAAGTGAAAGAGGAGAGTGAACAAACTGGTTTAAAACTCAGTATTCAAAAATTGAAGATCATGGCATTTTGTCCCGTCACTTCATGGCAAATAGATGGGGAAACGGTGGAAACAGTGACAGGCTTTATTTTTGGGGGCTCCAAAATCATTGCAGATGGTGAGTGCAGCCATGAAATTAAAAGATTCTTGCTCCTTGGAGGGAAAGCTATGATAAAACTAGACTGCATATTAAAAAGCAAAGACATTACTTTGCCAACAAAGGTCTGTCTAGTCAAGGCTGTGGTTTTTCCAGTAGTCATGTATGGATGTGAGTTGGCCTATAAAGAAAGCTAAGCACCAAAGAATTGATGCTTTTGAATTGTGGTGTTGGAGAAGACTTTGAGAGTTCCTTGGATTGCAAGGAGATCCAACCAGTCAATCTTAAAGGAAATCAGTCCTGAATGTTCATTGGAAGGACTGATGCTGAAGCTGAACCTCTAATACTTTGGCTACCTAATTTGAAGAACTGACTCACTAGAAAAGACCCTGATGCTGTGAAAGATTGAAGGCAGAAGGAGAAGGGGATGATGGAGGATGAGATTGTTGCATGGCATCACTGACTCGATGGACATGAGTTTGAGTAAGCTCTGGAAGTTGGTGATGGACAGGGAGGGCTGGCATGTTGTAGTCTATGGGGTCATAATGAGTCAGACACAAATGAGTGACTGAACTGAACTGAAGGAAAAAATTTCCCAGTGATTATAAGGCAGTGTTGGATTTATGGATAAATAATAACAAAGTGCTCAAATTTGGGCATATTTGGAATTTCTTGAGTTCTGAATATTCTTTCCCATGTAATTAACGTGACTGATAATCTTACTGAATGAATTAAACTTTGGTGATGAATCAGTAATGTATGTCATACAGCATTATGTGTTTATATTGTGACAGTTTCCTGTAAAAGAAAAATGAAAATAGAAGTTCTGTTTTTGTCTGAGGGCAACTGTTAGTAGCACCAGTCCCTGGTGGCTCAGTGTCAGAGAATCTGCCTGCCAATGCAGGAGATGTGGGTTCAGTCCCTGAGTCAGGAAGGTTCCCCTGGAGAAGGAAATGGCAACCCTCTCCAGTATTCTTGCCTGAGAAACTCCATGGATAGAGGAGCCCGGTGGGAGGATAGAGGAATACAGGGTGGATACCAGGTGGATACCTTCCCAGGTGCAGAGAGGATAGAGGAATACAGGTGGTCACAAAGAGTTGGACACGGCTTAAAGATTAACCGCCAACAACAACAAAAACAGCTGCTACTTGGTTAACGTATTATTTTAAAACAACAGAAACAATTATATGAGAGTTTGTCTGAGATAATATAGGGTTTTCATAGAAAAACTATCATTTTCATATTAATTCTATTTTATAGCAATAAAACTGTTCTAAGCAATTTGAATAAATTTAAAATCTAAATTCAAGATATCCTATGATCATTATGTTAATGTTATGGAGAATAAATTGAGCACTTCAAATTATTGGATACAATGAATTTTATTAAGTTACTGAGGGTTATATAAGGCCAAATTGAGTTTTTGTTTACTATCTTAATTTTATTCTATGTACATTTTTATAAAATATATTTAAAGATATTTAAGTTAATTTCATCTTTAGAAAGAAGCTTTTAACAAGATTGGCTTCAAAATAAAAATGATTATATATTTGCAGGCTTAGAATTTTTTTAAGCTACTGTGACTTTTATTTTTTTTTTCCGTTTATTTTTATTAGTTGGAGGCTAATTACTTTACAATATTATAGTGGTTTTTGCCATACATTGACATGAATCAGCCATGGATTTACATGTGTTCCCCATCCCGATCCCCTCTCCTACTTCCCTCTCCATCCCATCCTTCTGGGTCTTCCCAGTGCACCAGCCCTGAGCACTTGTCTCATGCATCCAACCTGGGCTGGTGATCTGTTTCACCCTTGATAGTATACTTGTTTCAATGCTGTTCTCTCAATACATCCCACCCTCGCCTTCTCCCACAGAGTCTAAAAGTCTGTTCTCTACATCTGTATCTCTTTTTCTGTTTTGCATATAAGGTTATCGTTAGAATTTTTTAAAAAATTATAGTATAATTCTTTTTCATATAATTATAATTTAAGATCTCTATAATTACAAATTATGGATGTATCATCATATTCAAAGTACACATGAAGATTACCCAATATTCTCTTCCTTAATTCATACACCATCACCTATCTTCACAAATACAGTGAAGTAGCATACAGAAGCATATTTTTTTTTTCCTTTTTTTAGACAGGCAAAACTCCTGTTTGCCTGATAACATTAATTTGTTCTGTTAAACACACTCTTGTCTAATTATTATGCATAAAATTGATAAATAAAAACTGAGAATTTCTGATAATTAGAGCAAATAAATATTATATTTTAAAACTATAAGCTTAAAATTGTTGTTGAATTGCTAAGTCGTGTCTGACTCTTTTGTGACCCCATGGACTGTAACCCAATAGGCTTCTCTGTGCATGGGATTTCCCAGGCAAGAATACTGGAATGGGTAACCATTTCCTTTTCCAGGGGATCTTCCCAACCCAGGGATCAAACCCATATCTCCTGCTTGGCAGGTGTCTCCTTTACCACTGAACCACCTGGGAAGCCCCAGACTTAACATAGAAAAAAATGCTATTACCTTTTTAGCTATAAAAAATACATAAATATATCATTTTTTAAAAATCTTGGAAGAGAATGACCAGGGCTAGTGAACTCAGTAAAACTAAAAAGTTACTGGTGCCAACATTTGCAATCCAAAAAAAGAAGCCATGAATCAGTGTCTAGATAATCCTTTACTGCTTTTTGTTTTGTTTTCTCTTTCTATCCTTTTTACAGAAATTAAAGCACTGTGTCTGCCCTCAGTGATTAAGTCTAGCGTTAGTTAGGGTCGTGACTTAAGGTCATAGAATGATTTGGTATTTGTCCCCTGTATAATATGCACCTTATTTGCTGGGGAAAGGGAATAATCCAAACTATCTATTTTGTGCCAATCTGCTTACCAAATGGCATCGTTATTTTTTGAAACTGGTTGATAAATATCAACGGGCAGCAAGAATTAACAATGAAAAGTTAGAAAAGGAAAGTAAAAAATAACTATCCTTAAATTGGTAGGGAAGCACAGTGAATCCTTTCAACCTCTCTGGTAGTTTTTCTCTCTTTCTCTATCCAACTGCCATATGATGGGAGTGTGATTATGACATATCAGTGGAGCTAAAAAGTACAGGATTATGTAGTACCACACCAGGGTAGAATTTCTTGTGGCCTATGTGGGTTTCACAGCTATTTAGATTTTGAAGTTGTATTTAATTACTATACAATGTCCAACTTCAATGTAATCTTTGGATTCTCAGAATTATGAGTTCTCAATTTGCTATTAGACATATTAGTTGGTTCTTTTTTTGTGTGTGTGTCCTGTAAAATTAATCGCTATGTGAGCCTGTGCCAATCCTAATAACCTTTTCTCTCTTTGTGTGGGTGTATTTTAATGCTTTCTAGTGAAAGAAATTTGAAATAATTTTACCTATTTAACATTAGCATTTTTTCCAGTTTTAATGAGATATAACTGTTATCTAGCACTGTATAAGTTTAAGGTGCATAGCATAATGATTTGACATACATTCATGAAGTGATTATCACAATAATTTTAGTGAACATCCATCATATCATATAGATACAAAATTAAGGAAATAGAAATTTTTGTGTGTGATGAAAATTCTCTGGATTTACTCTCAACAACTTTTGTATATAACATATAGCAGTGTTAACTATGCTTATCATGCTGTTCATCACATCTCTAATATCTAGTAATTATCTCTCTAGTAATTATTTATCTTTTAACTGAAAGTTGGTAGTCCTTTTTTGATTGTCTTCATCCAATTCCTCTTCCCATTACCACCAATTTAGTCTTTTTTGATGTGGTAATTTTAGTAGCTTTACATAATAAGAAAATTTATACTGATAGTGTTCAGTGCAGTTCTGTCTGACTCTTTGCAACCCCATGAACTACAGGACGCCAGGCTTCCCTGTCCATCACCAATTGCTGGAGTCTACCCAAAACCATGTCCATTGAGTCAGTGATGCCATCCAACCATTTCATCCTCTGTCATCCCCTTCTCCTCCTGCCTTCAATCTTTCCCAGCATCAGGGTCTTTTCAAATGAGTCAGCTCTTCGCATCAGGTGGTCAAAGTATTGGAGTTTCAGCTTCAGCATCAGTCGGTCCAATGAACACCCAGGACTGATCTTTAAGATGGACTGGTTGGATCTCCTTGCAGTCCAAGGGACTCTCAAGAGGCCTCTCCAACACCACAGTTCAAAAGCATCAATTCTTTGGTGCTCAGCTTTCTTTATAGTCCAACTCTCACATCCATACATGACCACTGGAAAAACCATAGCCTTGACCAGACGTACCTTTGCTGGCAAAGTAATGTCTCTGCTTTTTAATATGCTATCTAGGTTGGTCATAACTTTCCTTCCAAGGAGTAAGCGTCTTTTAATTTCAAGGCTGCAATCACCATCTGCAGTGATTTTGGAGCCCAGAAAAATAAAGTCAGCCACTGTTTCCCCATCTATTTGCCATGAAGTGATGGGACCAGATGCCATGATCTTAGTTTTCTGAATGTTGAGCTTTAAGCCAACTTTTTCACTCTCCTCTTTCACTTTCATCAAGAGGCTTTTAGTTCCTCTTCACTTCCTGCCATAAAGCTGGTGTCATCTGCATATCTGAGGTTATTGATATTTCTCCCTGCAATCTTGATTCCAGCTTGTGCTTTTTCCAGCCCAGTGTTTCTCATGATGTACTCTGCATATAAGTTAAATAAGCAGGGTGACAATATACAGCCTGGACGTACTCCTTTTCGTATTTGGAACCAGTCTGTTGTTCCATGTCCAGTTCTAACTGTTGCTTCCTGACCTACATACAGGTTTCTCAAGAGGTCAGGTGGTCTGGTATTCCCATCTCTTTCAGAATTGTCCACAGTTTGTGTTACATTGGTTTATTTCTCTCCTTCAATTCTTGTCTTGTCATAACAAAGATTTGGAATGACAGAAAAATTACAGCTCAAGTAGGCAGGATTTCTTGGCTCTTATCTCTCCTTCTACCAAGGATTCAAAACAACAGACCAGTTACAGCTTAGTTACAGCTCAAGCCGACTGAACTTTTATTAAAAAGACATTGGATGGAAAGTACACTCCTGAGTTGTTGGAGCAGGCAGACCTCAAAGGAACCTCCAAGTTTCCTCTTGGCTTCCCTTTTTATACTTTCTGTCTCCTCCTCCTGGTTCTGCAAAATAAGGCTTGTACTTGCCACCAATCCAGAAATGGAATGCAAATGGATGTATACTTGAGGCCAATCAGAGAAGGGGGCATTTCTGGGCACATGCAACATAAGACTTTTACATATTCATTGGACATTTCTGATTGACAGTTACAAGTTATGTAACAACAGGCTCTATTGCTCATGTCTTTCCCATAATTCCATCTGTTATAATCGGATGTATGTATATATAGAATATTTATGAACCATTAATTAGCTCCTGGGTGCCTAAGGTTACCTGAGGACACAGCTGTGCTGGAGAAGTCCCTGTGGTTAGTTTGTATCCACTGTGTACCTAGAGTGCATGGGCAAGAGTTAAAAGAGTCTCTGTGGTTATTTTTGAAGTATATCTGTGAGCTCTCCTGGGCATGTCTGGGGAGGGGTTTAAGATCAGCTTGCATCCTTTTCGGCCAGACCACGGAAAAGAATTTGTTGTCATTCCAAACTTCCAACCTAACAATAGAAAAAAAAATTTTTTAGAAAGGTATAAAGAGACAACAATCTAATACAATAAATTTAAGTACAGACATACCATATTTTCAGGTGCTTTAATTTGTTGATTGCACTTCACAAATGCTTTGTGTTTTATAACTTGAATGTTTGTTGTAACCCTTAAGCAAGCTATGGACACTATTTTACAGGAAAAGTGTTTGCTCACTTCATGTCTCTGTGTCATGTCTTGGTAGTTCTTTCAGTATTTTACACGTTTTCTTATCATTTGTTATGATCTTTGAACTTCTGTTATGATCAGACTTTCCTGGTGGCTCAGATGGTAAAGTGTCTTCCTACAATGCTGGAAACCTGGGTTCAGTCCCTGGGTCGGGAAGATCTGGAGAAGGAAATGACAACCCACTCCAGTATTCTTGCCTGAAAACTCCCATGGAAGGAGGAGCCTGGTAGGCTACAGTCCATGGGGTTGCAAAGAGTCGGATACAACTGAGCGACTTCACTTTCACTTTCATGAACAGTGATCTCCCAAGCCTCTAAAGGGTATGCTGCACAGCCAAATGATACCACTTCCACTTTTGGCCTCTAAAAGTTTCTCCTAGAAAATGACTTTCTGTTGTTTTAAGTACCCGTTTATGCTGGGTTTTTTATAGCATCCATAGGAAACTGATCAATCTTTCTTCTTCACCAATTTTCTTTCTGCTTTCATTTTTGTAAATGTTGTTGCTCCCTTGAAAGTTTAACTGAAACTTCACTATATAAACTTTCCAGTTTCTAATTTCCATACATAGACTTCTCAGGTTAAGCTTTTCTTTAGTGTGTAGCAGCAATTTGGGCCATTCTAGCTCACTTTACTCATTCTAGCTCAGGAATTACTGAGGATTTTAAACTTTAAATAATTGAACTTTGGTTAGCATGTTATTAATAACTGAGAATACTTAAGTAATTTCTGTTTTGGAAATTTTTTTAACTTAAATTTTTGCCTTCATGTACAATGGATTTTAATATGTTTCTTTCTCACATGTAATAAGCATTTGTTTTTCAAGAAGAAAATAATTTTGGCACTTCCACTGATTTTCCGAATGGTGTATATCTTCTGCCAACATCTGGATACATCAAATCCTGCTCATACTGTTTTAATGTTTTCCAATAAATGTGTCACTTCTTTAACTGTGCTAGTGCCTGTTCACTATGAATTTGTTGTCTTCTTTATACGTCCACTGAAAAGTGTAATTCCATCAGGTACCTTTATCTACTTTTTCAACATATTCTTCACCTTGCAAAAATATCTAGTATTTATTAGGTCGTAAAAAATGCATTTGGGAAAATAAGTAAATAAGTACATTTGGGTTTGAATTCGCTTGCCTTCATAAAAGATCTTGGCTTGGCTTAAAAACTCACAAATAATTTTCACTTTAAACACATGAATGTTTCATATATTTCAACAATACCTTTTGGAAATTGCTTTGTGAAATTTTATGATTGTTCTTGATAGAGAAAACTAATTTTCCTCACCCTGATTTGAATAATTATAGTCCATTTTACTTACTAATGTAATTCAAAAGTATGTAAACCAAGGATTCTCTTAGATTTCAAAATTAATTCAGTTCAGTTCAGCTTAGTCTTTCAGTCGTGTCTGACTCTTTGCGACCCCATGAACTGCAGGATGCCAGGCCTCCCTGTCCATCACCAACTCCTGGAGTCCACCCAAACCCATGTCCATTGAGTTGGTGATGCCACCCAGCCATCTCCTCCTCTGTCATCCCCTTCTCCTCGTGCCCTCAATCTTTCCCAGCATCAAGGTCTTTTCAAATGATTCAGCTGTTCACATAAGGTGGCCAAAGTATTGGAGTTTCAGCTTCAACATCAGTCCTTCCAGTGAACACCCAGGACTGATCTGCTTTATGATGGACTGGTTGGATCTCCTTGCAGTCCAAGGGAATCTCAAGAGTCTTCTCTAACACCACAGTTCAAAAGCACCAATTCTTCTGCGCTCAGCTTTCTTTATAGTCCAACTCTCACATCCATACATGACTACTGGAAATACCATAGCCTTGACTAGATGGACCTTTGTTGGCAAAGTAATATCTCTGCTTTCTAATATGCCATCATATTAGATGGCATAAAGGTTGGTCATAACTTTCCTTCCAAGGAGTAAGCGTCTTTTAAGTTCATGGCTGCAATCAACATCTGCAGTGATTTTGGAGCCCAGAAAAATAAAGTCAGCCACTGTTTCCACTGTTCCTCATCTATTTCCCATGAAGTGATGGGACCAGATACCATGATCATAGTTTTCTGAATGTTGAGCCTTAAGCCAACTTTTTCACTCTCCTCTTTCACTTTCATCAAGAGGCTCTTTAGTTCTTCTTCACTTCCTGCCATAAGGCTGGTGTCATCTACATATCTGAGGTTATTGATATTTCTCCTGGCAATCTTGATTCCAGCTTGTGCTTCTTCCAGCCCAGCGTTTCTCATGATGTACTCTACGTATAAGTTAAATAAGCAGGGTGACAATATACAGCCTGGACATACTCCTTTTCCTATTTGGAACCAGTCTGTTGTTCCATGTCCAGTTCTAACTGTTGCTTCCTAACCTGCACACAGATTTCTCTGGAGGCAGGTCAGGTGGTCTGATATTCCCATCTCTTTCAGAATGTTCCACAGTTTATTGTGATCCACACAGTCGAAGGCTTTGGCATAGTCAATAAAGCAGAAATAGATGTTTTTCTGGAACTCTCTTGCTTTTTCAATGATCCAGTGGATGTTGGCAATTTAATCTCTGGTTCCTTTGCCTTTTCTAAAACCATCTCGAACATCTGGAAGTTCACAGTTCAGGTATTGCTGAAGCATGGTTTGGAGAATTTTAAGCTTGCCTTACTGGCATGTGAGATGAGTGCAATTGTGCGGTAATTTGGCATTTTTGGCATTGCCTTTCTTTGGGATTGGAATGAAAACTGACCTTTTCCCATCCTGTGGCCTCTGCTGAGTTTTCCAAATTTGCTGGCATATTGACTGCAGCACTTTCACAGCATCATTTTTCAGGACTTGAAATAGCTCAACTGGATTCCATCACCTCCACTAGCTTTGTTGGTAGTAATGCTTCCTAATGCCCACTTGACTTCACATTCCATGATGTCTGGCTCTACATGAGTGATCGCACCATTGGGCTTTAATAAATTTTCAATCTATGGGTATATTAAATCATATCAACAAGTATTTATTAATTAAAGTTCACTTTTTCAAAATTAATAATTTGTTATAGTGATATTGATTTTATTGTATTTTTCTTTCAGATAACTGTATAACATTTTCACTTTTGAAGGTATATCTACTATGGAATGAGAGGGAAAGTGGGCCTTAGGAATCATCACAAAACTAGTGGAGGTGATAGAATTCCATTGAGCTATTTCAAATTCTAAAAGATGATGCTGTGAAAGTGCTGCAATCAAAATGCCAGCAAATTTGGAAGATTCAGCAGGACTGGAAGAAGTCAGTTTTCATTCCATTGCAAAAAAGGCAATGCCTAAGAATGTTCAAACTACTGCACAGTTTTACTCATATCACACGCTAGCAAAGTAATACTCAAAATCCTTCAAGCCAGGCTTCAATAGTACGTGAACCATGAACTTCCAGATGTTCAAGCTGGATTTAGAAAAGGCAAAAGAACCAGAGATCAATTTGCCAACATCCACTGAATCTTAGAAAAAGCACGAGTGTTCCAGAAAAACGTCTACTTCTGCTTTGTTGACTATGCCAAAGCCTTTGACTGTGTGGACCACAAACTGTGGAAAATTCTTAAAGAGATGAGAATACCAGACCACCTGACCTACCTCTTGAGAAACTTGTATGCAGGTCAAGAAACAACAGTTACAACTGGACATGGAACAACAGACTGGTTCCAAATCGGGAAAGGAGTATGTCAAGGCTGTATATTGTCACCCTACTTATTTAACTTATATGTAGAGTACATCATGCAAAATGTTGGGCTGGATGAAGCACAGCCTGGAATCAAGGTTTCTGGGAGAAATATAAAAAATCTCAGATATGCAGGTGACACCACCCTTATGGCAGAAAATGAAGAAGAACTAAAGAACATCTTAATGAAAGAGAAAGAGGAGATTGAACAAGCTGGTTTAAAACTCTACATTCAAAAAATGAAGATCATGGCATCCAATCCCATCACTTCACAGCAAATGGATGGGAAAACAATGGAAAAATTGAGAGACTATTTTCTTGAGCTCCAAAATCACTGCAGATGGTGATTGCAGCCATGAAATTAAGTGATGCTTGCTCCTTGTGAGGACAGCTATAACAAACCTAGACAGCATATTAAAAGCAGACAGATTACTTTGCTGACAAAGGTCCATCTAGTCAAAGATATGGTTTTTCCAGATGCCTTTGAAATGTGGTGTTGGAGAAGACTCTTGAGAGTCCATTGGACTGCAAGGAGATCCAACCTGTCCATCCTCAAGGAAATCAGTCCTGAATGTTCATTGGAAGGACTGACGCTGAAGCTGAAGCTCCAATACTTTGGCCATCTGATGCTAATAACTGACTCATTGGAAAAGACCCTGATGCCGGGAATGATTGAAGGGGGGAGGAGAAGGGACTACAGAGGATCAGATGTTTGGATGGCATCACCAACTTGATGGACATGAGTTTGAGTAAGCTCAGGTGATTGGTGATGAACAGGGAAGGCTTCCCTAACAGGGAAGACTGCAGCCTAGCTGCAGTCTATGGGGTCACAAAGAGTCAGATACTTCTGAGTGACTGAATTGAACTGAACTACTATGTTTTACGTGACGATCACTTTTTTTTTAATTTGTTTCTTGAATTAGGACACATTTATAAATATACCTCTCAAAAATTGATTTTTTAAATTGCATTGCATTACAGGGCTCTTTGCAGCTTTTTCTTATTTTATTAATCTTCATATCATTTTGATTTTAGTTTTTTCTTTCTACCGTTTTTTTCTTTATGTCTAACCATATATTTCATAAACAACTTATTTTCTTGCATTCTATTGAAATTGATTTTTATTTTTCCTAAAATATTATGTTCAATCATGAATTGAAAAGTAATTTTCAAACTAAGTAATCTTAACACTTTGGCCACCTTTCCTTTTACTTGTCATTTTCTGAAATTTTAGATTGGCACTAACATTAGATATTATTTCCTGACAATTAGATGTAGTTGTCATAAAAGTGAAATTCTTTCCAAATTAATATTTGTCAACCATAGCATGTTTGGATTGTCTTTTTCTCATCAAGTTCAGCCCTCACAATAAGAAGGCTTGTCTTTCTAGAACCACTGCACTAAGATGAGTTTATGTTTCCCAAACCAATCCCCAGTTCCAGCAAAAGTTCTCCCAGGACACCTTTCATTCAGTACAACTTTATTGCATAATAATGGTGACTCACTTATTTCAACCATTTTGCTGCATTTCTGATAGTGAAATAGAGTGAATGCAGATATTTATTGGAAGCTGAAGGAGACTTTAGGCAGGGTATCCCTTATATAGTAAAAATACATTGAAGGCATATTTATTTAAGTGTATGCAATATTTATGAATTAGATTCAAAATAATGTAATGACCTGTTTTACTAAGTGGAAAAAAATGACTTTGATTCAATTTGTTAAACGTTAAAAGTAGTAGCATGTTCCTCCAGTTGACAGGGATAAAAAGCCCATTCTGCAGTGAGTTTTGAAGTTTAGATTGCATAATTTGCCTTTAGAACCTAATATAGTAGCATTAATACCTCCCACTTTTTCCAAGCCAAGACCATTGTCTCTCATTAGCTATTAGTTTCTCTCTCTTTGTGTCTGTTATTTAATTGCTAAGTCGTGTCTGACTCTTTTGTGACCCCATGAACTGTAACCTGTCAGGCTTCTCTGTACATGAAATTTCTCAGACAAGAATACTGGAGTGGGTTGCCATTTCCTCCTCTGGAGGATATTCCTGGCCCAGGAGGCAAACCAATGTCTTCTGCATTGCAGGCAGATTCTTTATCACTGAGGCACGGGGGAACACCTGTGTCTGTATCTAGATATCCATAATCTATATCTGTTGGGAAGAGGAGAGAGTCAGCTTAATGAGAAAAATATGTGTGTGTGTATGATTGCTTAATCAATAAACATTTATTGATAACAAACCAAGCTATTAGAAAAGTTGATCTTTATCTAAGGTGTATGTAATTCATTTAGTGCAGTGGGGCATTTCCAAGTGGAATAATATTCCCAGGCATTAAATAATGAGTTACAGTTCTCATACTTTCTCAAGGTTTTTTTGAGGTTGATGTTATTCAAAGCGCCACTAGGGATGAATACACTTTGTTCACAGAAACAATGCGAAAGTAGTTTTCTGGTATTTTTCATCATTTAACATTCCATTTATTATGTTATAATTAATAGTCAGTAACTCAATTCTTGGAAGCATAAGAAATTCAAGTTAGAAGAGTGCTTTGAGGTCATCTGATCCAATCCATTCATTTTACCACTAAGGAAAATAAAATTCTTTCTTTCATTTAATTGCAGAACAGCTGAGAATTAAGGTCAAAGACTTTATAAAATTCCTTTAACAGCACTCCTACATAAATTGCTATGCTTTTATTCTATAGTTCTTTAACTTCTCAACTTTCTTCCTCATTAGTTTTTCTTTTGTTTCCTCCTCCCACACTATTTTCAGGACTTCCCACAGTGCTGTTTTATGAGTCTAGAGTAGCCTTATGCTTCAAATTTATTCCCCAAGATCCTGTTTTTTCCTTTTTTTTCTTACCAATGCCATATTAACAGAGATGCAACAGAAAAAAAAAAATTGAAGTGCATTTATTTTATAGTATTTTAACAATGGTTTGATTAAATGTAAGTCACATTTCCAAATAATGTTCATGTAAAATATAGAATAACTTGATATAAACTCATCATGAAAGGAATACTCAAGTCTTTTTTGGTAACTCTATATATTATGATCTTGGCTATACTGGTCAATTGGTGTTTAAATAATTTTGTATATATTAAAAAATGACAAGTATTATTTAGAGTTAAAGGTTTATTTTTAAAATAAGAATTATATATTTTGGTGTGACATTATAATAAACCTGAGTTATCAATAAAATACATATTGAAATAAATATCATTTAAATTTCTTTGCCTATGTCATTATTAATAGGATATGTTAATTTTATGGTTATAATTTCTAAGTCTTTGTACTAATACACATAAAGAATCTTGGACAGAAGTTTACATATTCTGCCTGTCAGGGATTTAGATAAATTTATCACACTACTCTAGCTTGGCCTGTGAGAATATAGAGACAACCACAAGATGTTAGTGGATTAAGGGTTTCTCCCTATGATTATGAATGTTCCCTCACCTGTGTGTAAGCAGACCATTTCAATTCCATCCTAACCATCTAAAGGCCAAACTCAATCCTTTTACTAAAATCTCTAAAAATCTACTAATCAAAATATAATGAAAAGATATTATTGAGCTAGTAGTTTCTTTAACACATTACTGGTAAAGGATACACGAGCTAGTCTGTGGTATCTGGCTTGTAAATGCCACTAGATTGTGCCTCCTTTCTTCTGCCTTCTGTCTGTCATTCCTCTAATGTCACTGACTAGGACTCAGGCCTTTTTATTATTAACTTTTTCCAAGTCAGTTTATAAAATAGTTTTAGCAAAAAAGCTGAATCACAGTTAACCTAATTCTGGTACCTACCAAGACTAAAATATTTCCACCATCACCTTACAGAAAAGTCTGACATGAATCCTTAAATGAATTTCAAGTGGATAGTCAGAGCAGAGTATTCTTCTGGGTCCTACTGGAACTTCATTTTTTCTTAGGTTTCTACTAGGTTTAGTCAGTGACTTTCTTAGTGCAGAACATTTCTCTGGACTTCTATATGAGGCTTTGTACAATCTTCCTTTTGAAATAGCTCAGTAGATTTTTCAACAAATTATTTCTTAGCATTTTAACTTTATCATATACTTATTACAGATATCAATTACGAGTGGATCTGACTTCAGCTGTTTCTATCTCCTTATGGTCTTCCTGATGATGTATCAGCTTTAATGTCTGCTTTTATCCTCTACATCACCAGCATTCTCCAAGTACTATATCAGTGAGGGGTTATTTCAGAAATCCTTTTAGCAAAATGAGTCACTTACTGGTTGAGAAATCATCTAAAAAAATCATTCTGTCATTATGCAATATTATATATCTTTCTTTTTTATAATATTAAACAGTATTGTACTTTACTAGAGAATAGTCACATCTTACTGCCATATAATGCATGTCAAATTGTTATGCTAGTTAGAATCTAAAACATTTATATTTTCAGTGCAGTCCACTATGTTGTAAAGTTTATCAAATATTTTTTCATAACTCTAATATTGGTTAACACTTTGAAAGTACATCAGTTCAGTTCAGTTGCTCACTTGTGTCTGACTCTTGCGACCCCATGAACTGTAGCATGCCAGGCTTCCCTGTCCATTACCATCTCCTGGAGTTTGCTCAAACTCATGCCCATCAAGTCGGTGATGCCATCCAACCATCTCATCCTCTTTAATCCCCTTCTCTTCCTGCCTTCAATCTTTTCCAGCATTAGGGTCTTTTCAAATGAGTCAGTTCTTCTTGTCAGGTGGTCAAAGTATTGGAGCTTCAGCATCAGTCCTTCCAATGAATATTCAGGACTGATTTCACTTTGGATTGACTGGTTTGATCTTGCAGTCCAAGGGACTCTTATCTCAATAGATGCAGAGAAAGCCTTTGACAAAATTCAACACTCATTTATGATTAAAACTCTCCAAAAAGCAGGAATAGAAGGAACATACCTCAACATAATAAAAGCTATATATGACAAACCCACAGCAAACATTATCCTCAATGGTGAAAAATTGAAAGCATTTCCCCTGAAATCAGGAACAAGACAAGGGTGCCCACTCTCACCACTACTATTCAACATAGTGTTGGAAGTTTTGGCCACAGCAATCAGAGCAGAAAAAGAAGTAAAAGGAATCCAGATAGGAAAAGAAGAAGTAAAACTCTCACTGTTTGCAGATGACATGACCCTCTATATAGAAAACCCTAAAGACTCTACCAGAAAATTACTAGAGCTAATCAATGAATATAGTAAAGTTGCAGGATATAAAATTAACACACAGAAATCCCTTGCATTCCTATATACTAACAATGAAAAAACAGAAAGAGAAATTAAGGAAACAATACCATTCACCATTGCAACAAAAAGAATAAAATACTTAGGAGTATATCTACCTAAAGAAACAAAAGACCTATACATAGAAAACTATAAAACACTGATGAAAGAAATCAAAGAGGACACAAACAGATGGAGAAACATACCGTGTTCATGGATTGGAAGAATCAATATTGTCAAAATGGCTATTCTACCCAAAGCAGTCTATAGATTCAATACAATCCCTATCAAGCTACCAAAGGTATTTTTCACAGAACTAGACCAAAGAATTTCACAATTTGTATGGAAATACAAAAAAAACCTCGAATAGCCAAAGTAATCTTGAGAAAGAAGAATGGAACTGGAGGAATCAACCTGCCTGACTTCAGACTCTACTACAAAGCCACAGTCATCAAGACAGTATGGTACTGGCACAAAGACAGAAATATAGATCAATGGAACAGAATAGAAAGCCCAGAGATAAATCCACGAACCTATGGACACCTTATCTTTGACAAAGGAGGCAAGGATACACAATGGAAAAAAGACAACCTCTTTAAACAAGTGGTGCTGGGAAAACTGGTCAACCACTTGTAAAAGAATGAAACTAGAACACTTTCTAACACCATACACAAAAATAAACTCAAAATGGATTAAAGATCTAAATGTAAGACCAGAAACTATAAAACTCCTAGAGGAGAACATAGGCAAAACACTCTCCGACATAAATCACAGCAAGATCCTCTATGACCCACCTCCTAGAATATTGGAAATAAAAGCAAAACTAAACAAATGGGACCTAATGAAACTTAAAAGCTTTTGCACTACAAAGGAAACTATAAGCAAGGTGAAAAGACAGCCCTCAGATTGGGAGAAAATAATAGCAAATGAAGAAACAGACAAAGGATTAATCTCAAAAATATACAAGCAACTCCTGAAGCTCAATTCCAGAAAAATAAATGACCCAATCAAAAAATGGGCCAAAGAACTAAACAGACATTTCTCCAAAGAAGACATACAGATGGCTAACAAATACATGAAAAGATGCTCAACATCACTCATTATCAGAGAAATGCAAATCAAAACCACAATGAGGTACCATTACACGCCAGTCAGGATGGCTGCTATCCAAAAGTCTACAAGCAATAAATGCTGGAGAGGGTGTGGAGAAAAGGGAACCCTCTTACACTGTTGGTGGGAATGCAAACTAGTACAGCCGCTATGGAGAACAGTGTGGAGATTTCTCAAAAAACTGGAAATAGAACTGCCATATGACCCAGCAATACCACTCCTGGGCATACACACTGAGGAAACCAGATCTGAAAGAGACACGTGCACCCCAATGTTCATCGCAGCACTGTTTATAATAGCCAGGACATGGAAGCAACCTAGATGCCCATCAGCAGATGAATGGATAAGGAAGCTGTGGTACATATACACCGTGGAATATTACTCAGCCGTTAAAAAGAATTCATTTGAACCAGTCCTAATGAGATGGATGAAACTGGAGCCCCTTATACAGAGTGAAGTAAGCCAGAAAGATAAAGAACATTACAGCATACTAACACATATATATGGAATTTAGAAAGATGATAACGATAACCCTATATGCAAAACAGAAAAAGAGACACAGAAATACAGAACAGACTTTTGAACTCTGTGGGAGAAGGTGAGGGTGGGATGTTGCGAAAGAACAGCATGTATACTATCTATGGTGAAACAGATCACCAGCCCAGGTGGGATGCATGAGACAAGTGCTTGGACCTGGTGCACTGGGAAGTCCCAGAGAAATCGGGTGGAGAGGGAGGTGGGAGGGGGGATCAGGATGGGGAATACGTGTAAATCTATGGCTGATTCATATCAATGTATGACAAAACCCACTGAAATGTTATGAAGTAATTAGCCTCCAACTAATAAAAAAAAAAAAAAGAGTCTTCTCCAACGCCACAGTTCAAAAGCATCAATTCTTCGGTGATCAGCTTTCTTATAGTCCAACTCTCATATCCATACATGACTATTGGAAAAACTATAGCTTTGACTAGATGGACCTTTGTTTCTAATGCCTCTGCTTTTTAATATGCTGTCTAGGTTGGTCATAGCTTTCCTCCCAAGGAGCTAGCATGATTTAATTTCATGGCTGCAGTCACCATCTGCAGTGATTTTTGGAGCCCCCCAAAATAAAGTCTGCTACTGTTTCCCCATCTATTTGCCAAGAAGAATGGGACTGTATGCAATTATCTTAGTTTTTTGAATGTTGAGTTTTTAGCCAACTTTTTCACTCTTCTTGAAAGTACATAGTACTTTAAAACAATCACTTGAAATTGCATAGTATTAAATTTTTGAAACATATTTTCATATTTAACTTGTATTTTGTCTAACCTGTTGAAGCTATCTAATCAAAGTCATGAGTAACCTAAGTGTTCTTAAATCCAAAGGGCAAAATTCAATTTCTATTTTGCTTGTTTTATTTTGCTTTAATTTTTGCTTGAGCATCAGTAAAATGTTCTGATCATTCTTTCATCTATGGAATATCATTTGTCCTTGTATTCCATGGTACCTATGGAATATCATTTACCCTTGTATTCCATGGTATCTCATCTTTGTTATCTTTTCTTCCTACTATCTTGGCTACTTTTGGTAATTCTTTGAGGTCTACATTTCCCTTGTGCTGTGCCTGGTCACTCAGTCATGTCTGATTGTGACCCCATGGACTGTAGCCCATTCCCCCAGGCTCCTCTGTCCATGGGGATTCTCCAAGCAAGAATACTGGAGTGGGTTGCCATGCCCTCCTCCAGGGGATCTTCCCTACCCAAGGATCGAGCCTAGGTCTCCCACATTGCAGGCAGATTTTTTATCATGTGAGCCAGCAGGAAAGCACAAAGAGAGGGCAGGATTTGAACCTGTGCAAGGACACCCCAGTGGATTTCTAGTCTATCACCTTAACCCCTTGGCCACCATTACACCCATTTCCCTGAGACAAGCCTTTATCAATGAAAGCAATCAAGTTTAACTTGTCATCTTCATTTCTAACTCTAATGACTTTCCAGGCATATCACCTGCTTTCTTTTTCTCAATTACCATCCATATTCTTGAGTCTTCTGTTTGTCTGTCTCAAAGACATTAAAGCCCAACATACTCCAAATAAAATAATTACCTCCCTGGGAATATCTGTGTCTTTTTTACTACAACATACTCTGTACAAAATGCTTTCATTCATGTATGAGCCCCAAATATCCGTGAACATGGGGCTTCCTTAGTCAGACAGTATAAAATCAGCCTGCAGTGCAGGAGACCTGGGTTTGATCCCTGGGTGAGGAAGATCTCCTGGAGAAAGGAATGGCTACCCACTCCAGTATTCTTGCCTGGAGAATTCCATAAATAGGGGAGCCTGGCAGGCTGCAGAGGCCATGGGGTTGCAAATAGTCAGACACGACTGAGCGACTAACACAAACCCATCCATAAACGTAGAAGTTATTAGAATTTTTCTTTCTTTCTACACAATTAATTTACCAATTCAAGACTATTTACCTCATAATTATATTTCACATATGTTAATTTTTTATGTTATAACCAAAATATATTTAGTAGAGTCAACTATAAATGGACACTTCTATAAATGCTCCTATTACTGTCCTCACTTTGATTCTTTCTTTCTCTGATTTCATTATTTTCTACTTTGCTCTCCTGTGTTAACAACTTCTGACTGGTATAATATCACTATGTAGTTACATTTTGACCTTCAGTCAGAAACCCTTTCCGTCAAAACCCATTGTTATCTCTATATGGTGAGAAGTTGCCTTTTTAGCTTATCTAAATATTGACTTAAATATGTATTTATGGAGATCTAAATGTTCTTCTCTTATAGCAATCAATCAAAAAGTAAATGATGTTATTGAGAGATCCTGTTCAATATATCATATCCATCATGTATTATTGAATATCTTCTTTATGTTTCTTGAAGTTTAATACAGTTATTTCACTTATGTATGTTCAGATATTGAGATATTAGGAGGAGATTCTTATTGGTTCAGTAGCTTTTGTGTGTTTGTGTGTGCATGAAGAAATGAAGAAGCCATCTTCTATAAATTACTATTTCTCTTAAAGAGGTCTAACTTATATCCATCTAAGCCTACAGGTATTTATTGGGTATATCGGTCACTATAAAAGCCTCTGGAATATAGTATTAAGAAACACACACATGTACACACAATAAAATTCTCTTTTCCTGGAGCTTACTGTCAAGTAAGAATGATGAGGAGATATGGAAAATAGTTAATAACAGAAAGAGAAGAGTCTCATATAGTATGTAGAATGTAATGCATGATACAATGAAAAATAAATCAAAAGCTGAAATGGAGAGTATAGAGGACACATTTTTAAAAAGATTGCCAGGAAAAACTAACCAGCTTTAACAAAAGCCTGATGGCAAAGATGCCTATCATAGGACTTTCTAGGCAAAAACACTGATGCCAGGAAAAAAAGAAACAACAACAACAACAAAACAGGTACACTGGAAGTTCAAGGAAAATCAGGAATACCTGAGACTAGAACAGACTGAATGAGATAGTATGAAAAAGAGAGCATATGGGGTCCTGGGGTTGTTATGTAGTTTCTTGTTGCCTTTACTCTGAGTGAGTTGAGTTGGGAAGCAGAGCAAGCATGGCCTGCCAAATTTTATAATTACATGCCTTGAAAATAGGAACCAAGAATATTATTACGAAGATTAAAATGAAGGTCATTAGGTAATATATCAGGAGGCAAACAATGGAAAGTCAGATCATAGTGGTGTTGGTGAAAGAGAGAAGAGAGAACCAGACCAGAAAAGGATTGGAATTAGGGCATTAGAACTGAGCAGAAAGTCTTGGCATCATGTTGGTGATGGCCATAAGTCGATGTCATTGGCATTTTATGGTTTGTGCCACAAACCAAGCTTGGGCTTAGGAGGGAGTGGGAAAGGAAACCAGATGGTTTCAATGAAATTTGAAATTAATTTCTGTGCTAGTGTGCAAGCTGTTTACGATGACTCATACATGCAGTTGCCTAAAACACAACTTTGCTTATTGACAAATATCTTAGAACCTAATTTAATTCTACTTTATTTGCAGTGAAGGGAAGGAAATTGTTAAATAAAACTAAAGGAACAGTGTTGTAGTTACACAAAGGGTTAATTTGAATCCCACCTTGCCCAAGGACAGTGTGATCTGACTGGAATTCAAGATGAGAAAAACAAGATGAGAGATTCTATGAGCAAGACCTTGATGATGGGAAAGATTGAAGCCAAAAGGAGAAGGAGGCCTCAGAGGGTAAGATGGTTATTGAGTCAGAAACTCAATGGACATGAAGTGAAGTGTTGGTCACTCGGTTGTGCTCAACTCTTTGTGATCCCATGAACTGTAAATCGGAGCAAACTCTGGGAGATATTAAAGGATAGAGGAGCTGGCATACACAAGGTTGCAAAGAGTCCAAGATGACTTCACAATTGAATCACAGCAACAATGGGCCCCTTACAGGGTTAAGAGGCATGTCTCAGAAGAATTCCAATGACCTCAGATTCTTGCATCTTTGCATAACAGAAGAGCACTCAAATCATCAACGTGAGATACTTTTTTTTGGTGTGTGATTAGCAATAATCATTTACCAGATGTGTACTTGACTATATATGTATATTACCTTGCCAAACAAATTCATATATATACTGGCTACTCTCCTACCTCTTCCGAGCAGCTTGGCTGACTCCAAGGCTTTCATCCTAGTAGATCCTGAATAAACTTTAAATTTGCAACTCTCGTGTTGTGTTTTTTTCTGTAGGTTCATGGTTTTTGTGGCGAGTTAGAGACCCAGAGCTGACTTTTCCTCTTCTTCTTAGCTCCACGAAGACCTGGAGCCTTGGTACCACTGCTGTTTAAAAGATCAAGTTTCAATCTCCTTCTGAAATGGTTTACCTCAGATTGGGATTTGAACACATATTCTGGGACTCAAATTTAGCCAAAACCCAGTCTGGGACTTGAACCCACATGGATGGGACTCAAACCCAGCGGAAACCCATGGTACCTGGTTTCAGGACCTAATGAAGCTCTAGTTCTTGATATCTCGTTGCAGAAAGAATTCAGAGACAAAGTGATAAGTAAGAAATGCATTTATTAAGATTTAGAGAAAAGCACACTCCCCAGACAGAGACTGGGCCATCGCAGAGAGCAAGTGCAGCTGCAAAATGATTTTATACACAGGGTCTATAAAAAGCATATTTCATATGCTAATGGTAAGAGGATTATTCCATCTATTTGGGGGAGTTCAGTTCAGTTGTTAAACATGTCTGACTCTTCACCACTCCATGGACAGCAGGATGCCAGGCCTCCCTGTCCATCATCAAGCTCTGGGGCTTGCTCAAACTCATGTCCATCAAGTCTGTGACGCCATCCAAACAACTCATCCTCTGTCGTACCCTTTTCCTCCTGTCTTCAATCTTTCCCAGCATCAGGGTCTTTTCCAGTGAGTCAGTTCTTTGCATCAGGTGGCCAAAGTATGGATACTTCAACTTCAGCATCAGTCCTTCCGATATATTCAGAACTGATTTCCGTTTGGATTGCCTGGTTGGATCTACTTGCAGTCCAAGGGACTCTTAAGAGTTTTCTCCAACACCACAGTTTAAAAGCATCAATTCTTCAGTGCTCAGCTTTCTTTATGGTTCAACTCTCACATCCATTTGTGACTACTGGAAAAACTATAGTTTTGACTAGATGGACCTTTGTCAGCAAAATAATCTGTCAGCTTTTAAGATGCTGTCTAGATTGGTCATAGCTTTCCTCCCAAGGAACAAGCGTTATTTAATTTCATGTCTGCAATCACCATATGCAGTGATTTTGGAGCTCAAGAAAAAAAGTCTCTCACTGGTTCCATTGTTTCCCCATCTATTTGCAATGAGGTGATGGGACCGGATGCCATGATCTTCATTTTTTGAATGTAGAGTTTTAAACCAGCTTGTTCACTCTCCTCCTCTCTCACTTTCATCAAGACGCTCTTCAGTTCTTCACTTTCTGCCATAAGAGTGGTGTCATCTGCATATCTGAGGTATTGATATTTCTCCTGGCAACTTTGATTCCTGGTTGTGCTTCATCCAGCCTGACATTTCGCATGATGTACTCTGGTCAGATTAGAGAAATATTTAAGGCATAGCTTTAGAGGGAGTGCAAGGTCCTTTTTCATGGTAATATTTATTCCTTCAAATGTTGGAATCTGGAACTGTGAATGCATTCTGATGTGTGAAATAAGCATTGGATTGAATTCTCATTGTGATATTTAATACCAGATTTCTGCTTCTTAGCTTTCAATTTTTTATAGTTGAATGAATTCAGTAGCACCTTGGTTGGCTTTTATTTGTCATACCTCTGGAAGATTAATGTCTTTTAGCAATGACTCCAGTCTGTATCTCCTTTGAGGTAATTATGGTAATTCCTTGAGTTAATTGAAGTAATTCCTTGCCTATGGCTGTTGTAGTTCTCCTTGGCTTTACAAATCATATAAATATATTAGAAGATAATGTAGATATTTACAGCTATCAATATATATATGTTTATTTAGGGAGAGAGAAGAAAAAAGGATATCAATAATTCTAGAATATGGATTTGTGACTGTACAGGATAACCAGACTAAGCCTCATGGAAAAATTGGTATTTGAGCAAAGATTGATGAAGGGGAGGGAATTTAAAAATTTGTTAAGTGGTTAAGTAGATATCTGGAAACAAAATCTTTCCAATAAAGGGACAGTTAAACTAAAAATCCAGGGCAGGAATGTTTTTCACATTTGAAGTCTAGCATGTTCAGAATGGAGTATGTTCAGAAGACCAGTATGTTCAGAATGGAGTAAGCAAGAGAAGAGTAGTAAAAAGAGATATCAGTTTCTGTAGCACCTTGTAGATCATTTTAAGTAGTTAGGATTTTATTTTCAATAAAATGCAAAGTCATCAGAAGGTATTAGGTAGAGGAGACTAGATTTGTTTTTTTTTTTTTTCTTGTTTTAATTTTCACTTGAGAGACTGTTGCTTCTTTTTGTAAATCTTAAGCATTTTCCCATATTAGATATAATTTCTAATGTTTTGGTTCCTTTGTAAATAATTTTTCCTTATATGAATTCTGATTAATACTAAGAAGTTGAAAATAACCTAAATAAGAAATGATTGATTAAATTATGGTTGGTTGTGAAACAATATCTGAAGTGTAATGGCTCAGAGGTTAAAGTGTCTGCCTGCAATGCAGGAGACCGGGGTTCAATCCCTGGGTCGGGAAGATCCCCTGGAGAAGGAAATGGCAACCCACTCCAGTATTCTTGCCTGGAGAATCCCATGGACAGAGGAGCTTGATGGGCTACAGTCCATGGGGTCACAAAGAGTCGGACACGACTGAACGACTTCATTTCATTTCAATGTTACTTAAAAAATAATAACAATAGCATATCTGAATTAGAGAATGAGTTGTGCTTAATAGCAAGAAATTTGTAGGCATTATATATACTTTTAAACACTAATGTCCACCTTTAAACACTGCTCTTTTCTCACTAACCAACTTCTGAAACCTCCTGTTCCACAGTATCTATTTATAAAATGTGTGGAATGATGGATATTAATATATGCATAAACTCGTTAACACAGTACTTGTAATAAGAATTTAGCACTAAGAGTTTGCCCTTTCATAGAGCACTACACATACACGCACACATTTATGCATGAATAAGACATTGGAGCATATTTTTAAAGATTAATAGTGGACTTGTAATGCCATTTGTTCTAAAAGAGAATAATGCTGTTTTTAGTTTATTGTTATGCATAAAATTAATATGAGATGGGTTACGTAATTTTGTTTTTATTTTGTTATTATTTTAGAAATTTTATTAAAGTTATTTTATATCTTTCTATCATATAGGAACAATATCAACATATGAGAGAAGCAAGAAAAAACTATTAAAAGGAATTTTTATGTCCAGAATTTTTAAAATTTAGCTATAGTATTATAAGAAATAATAGTATGTAGTCACAGCAAAGAAAAGAAAAAGGATGATATATTTACAATAAATTAATTTTTATTGTATTCATAATTGATAATCAGTTTTATTTGTAGTTAAATTGTTAGAATTGCACTAACAAAGGGGCTGAAGTTACATGGGATATAAAAGGAATTTATTTGATTGTTATAGCTACAAGTTCATAGAAAGCAATCAAATTTTTTCTACATCATCATTTTCTCTTTATATTCCTGACTTTTGAAGTTTGTAGGATTGTAAAAATTAACTTGCACTCAACTGCTTACAACTATTGTGCTCCAAAAGAGCTGTCCATAAATTTTATGGCTTCTCCCTTAAAAGAAAATAAGAAATAGAATTTTTATACTTTGAATCACATCACTACATCTATGTCAAGAAGAATGCTTGTCTGCTCTTAATTCATTCCTTCATAAAACATTTGATGGCAGATTATTCACTTACTTTCATACCCAGTATTTTTCTTGAAAATCACAAAAGAATAAGACAATATCTATATTCCAGATAGCTCAGCAATAGTTACCTAATTACAGTAATATTAGCAGGAGAAGGATAGGGAGAGAAAACTCAAACTTTTTCAACACTTAATATATAACAGGCATTCTGTTCAGAGATTTGCAAACATTCTTTTATGTATTCTTCATAAGTAAGTGGTGCATTACTGTTGTAAATGTGTAGATGAAGAAGCCAAAAGAATAAAGGGTAAGAACCTCCCTCAGATCACAGCACCAGTAAGTTGTGACCCTGAATTTGATAAACATATCCACTTAACAGTAAAATAGTCACTGAAAAACAAAGAGGCCATGTTTAATATACTTTGTATTGCAAAAGTCAATTCCTAGGCAGGTTGATAAGAAGTCTGGGGTCCCTGAGGAGGAGAAAGGGGTCTGGGGTTCTCAAGGAGGAGATAGGGGTCTGGAATTCCCAAGGAGGAGGAAAGGACAAACGTCTTTTTCTTTTACTACTTTCTTTAGTCTTAGTCACATGAATTTTTTTTTTACTTCAAGCCTGAAACTGATGATTACACAACGAACAACTCAGTTTAAACTCTGTACTAAGGATTATATATCATCAAAAAAGCAAGAGGAGTTCCAGAAAAACACCTATTTCTGCTTTATTGGCTATGCCAAAGCCTTCGACTGTGTGGATCACCATAAACTGTGGAAAATTCTGAAAGAGATGGGAATACCAGATGGCCTGACCTGCCCCTTGAGAAACCTGTATGCAGGTCAGGAAGCAACAGTTAGAACTGGACATGGAACAACAGGCTGGTTCCACATAGGAAAACTGTATATTGTATATTGTCACCCTGCTTATTTAACTTCTATGCAGAGTACATCATGAGAAACACTGGGCTGGAAGAAGCACAAGCCGGAATCAAGATTGCCGGGAGAAATATCAGTAACCTTAGATATGCAGATGACACCACCCTGCTTATTTAACTGTATATTGTCACCCTGCTTATTTAACTTCTATGCAGAGTACATCATGAGAAACACTGGGCTGGAAGAAGCACAAGCTGGAATCAAGATTGCCGGGAGAAATTTCAATAACCTCAGATATGCAGATGACACCACCCTTATGGCAGAGAATGAAGAGGAACTAAAAAGCCTCTTGATGAAAGTGAAAGAGGAGAGTGAAAAAGTTGGCTTAAAGCTTAACATTCAGAAAACTAAGATCATGGCATCTGGTCCCATCACCTCATGGGAAATAGATGGGGAGACAGTGTAAACAGTGTCAGACTTTCTTTTTTGAGGCTCCAAAATCACTGTGGATGGTGACTGCAGCCATGAAATTAAAAGACGCTTACTCCTTGGAAGGAAAGTTATGACCAACCTAGACAGCATATTACAAAGCAGAGACATTACTTTGCCAACAAAGGTCCACCTAGTCAAGGCTATGGTTTTTCCAGTGATCATGTATGGATGTGAGAGTCGGACTGTGAAGAAAGCTGAGCGCCGAAAAATTGATGCTTTTGAACTGTGGTGTTGGAGAAGACTCTTGAGAGTCCCTTGGACTGCAAGGAGATCCAACCAGTCCATCCGAAACGAGATCAGTCCTGGCTGTTCATTGGAAGGACTGATGCTGAAGCTGAAACTCCAGTACTTTGGCCACCTCATGGGAAGAGTTGACTCATTGGAAAAAACCTGATGCTGGGAGGGATTGAGGGCAGGAGGAGGAGGGACGACAGAGAATGAGATGGCTGGATGGCATCACCGACTCAATGGGCATGAGTTTGAGTAAATTCTGGGAGTTGGTGATGGACAGGGAGGCCTGGCGTGCTGTGATTCATAGGGTCACAAAGAGTCAGACACGACTGAGTGACTGAACTGAACTGAACATTATTTTTAATCTTGATTTCTCTGATTAATATTTATTATTTCTATTTTATTCTGAAAATGCAAAGTTTATGTATTCTGACTCAGTATACAATGGCTCTTTCAGTTTCCTTGTGCCTAATTATGTTAACAAGGATAAAGGAGTAATTTCTAAAAAAAAAAACCTCACAAAAGTACAAATGGTTTTAAAAGAATTTCTAGAAAAAGAATATGTTGAATATAAACCTAATAATGTAATAGATAACTTAAAAGGAGGAAATGACAGCTTTTAAAGGTCTCCTCTATATAATTATATTTATAATCAGCTATCATGTAGCCTACTTAATGATGATATAATAAACTCAGATGAGAAATTAGGCATCAATTTTGGATTTATGGATAAGAATGTTTAAATATGGATCTACATCTAATCTTCTGTAAATGAGAAGTAAGTCTTCTGTAAGGTGTGTTTCTTTGAAAAGAACTGGGGTTATAAGTCTTTATTTGCTGGTACCAGTTAAGGGATGAAGGGTGGAAAAGGCAAAAACTTCTTTCAAGTATTGATCAGCAGTGGCCACAGGACTGCAATAGGTCAGTTTTCATTCCAATCCCAAAGAAAGGCAATCCCAAAGAGTGCTCAAACTACTGCACAATTGCATCTCACACGCTAGTAAAGTGATACTTAAAATTCTCCAAGCCAGGCTTCAGCAATACGTGAACCGTGAACTTCCAGATGTTCAAGCTGGTTTTAGGGAAGGTAGAGGAACCAGAGATCAAATTGCCAACATCCACTGGATCACTGAAAAAGCAAGAGAGTTCCAGAAGAACATCTACTTCTGCTTTATTGACTATGTCAAATCTTTGACTGTGTGGATCACAATAAACTGTGGAAAATTCTGAAAGAGATGGGCATACCAGACCACCTGACCTGCCCCTTGAGAAACCTGTATGCAGGTCAGGAAGCAACAGTTAGAACTGGACATGGAACAACAGGCTGGTTCCACATAGGAAAAGGAGTACGTCCAGGCTGTATATTGTCACCCTGCTTGTTTAACTTCTATGCAGAGTACATCATGAGAAACACTGGGCTGGAAGAAGCACAAGCTGGAATCAGGATTGCCAGGAGAAATATCAGTAACCTCAGATATGCAGATGACACCACCCTTATGGCAGAGTGTGAAGAGGAACTAAAAAGCCTCTTGATGAAAGTGAAAGAAGAGAGTGGAAATGTTGGCTTGAAGCTCAACATTCAGAAAACTAAGATCATGGCATCTCGTCCCATCACTTCATGTGAAATAGATGGGGAAACAGTGGAAACAGTGGCAGACTATTTTTTGGGGCTCCAAAATCACTGCAGATGGTGACTGCAGCCATGAAATTAAAAGACGCTCACTCCTTGGAAGGAAAGTTATGACCAGCCTAGACAGCATATTACAAAGCAGAGACCATTACTTTGCCAGCAAAGGTCCATCTAGTCAAGGCTGTGGTTTTTCCAGTGGTCGTGTATGGATGTGAGAGTTAGACTGTGAAGAAAGCTGAGTGCCAAAGAATTAATACTTTTGAACTGTGGTGTTGGAGAAGACTCTTGAGAGTCCCCTGGACTCCAAGGAGATCCAACCAGTTCATCCTAAAGGAGATCAGTCCTGGGTGTTCATTGTTAGGACCGATCCTGAAGCTGAAACTCCAGTACTTTGGCCACCTCATGTGAAAAATTGACTCATTTGAAAAGACCCTGATGCTGGGAGGTTTTGGGGGCAGAAGGAGAAGGGGACAACAGAGGATGAGATGGCTGGATGGCATCACCGACTTGATGGACATGAATTTGAGTAAACTCTGAAGGTTGGTGATGGAAATCTCTATCTTGTGGTGTGTTAGTTTGGATTCTTCAATGACAAACAACAGATATGCACTCTATTAACATAAAAAAGTGATAATTATTAAAATGATATAATATCTCAAAAATTTAAATATACTTTAAAGAATATTATATCAGAAATGGCAAGAACCAGGGTATCATTGGGGTCTAATTAACACACATAATTATAATTTTGAAGGATTTCTTTGCAGCATTTACAACCATCTTTTTCCTATCTTTGTGACGTTACTCAAAATTCAAGTTGCAGTGAAAAATCATATGAATAACGTATCTTGGGTCAAATTTAAGCAGAGAAGCAGTTAATTGTTGCACTAGCAAGATTAGGTCCATGAAGGAAGTCTTATTTTCCAAAGTAATTTTATTGATGCTATTTCTAGAAAGGTAAAATTGGATGTTGGGAAAACAACTGTACCTGGGATTCATTTCTTGAAACCAGGTCTTCAGCACACAGTTTGAATAGATCTTTGGCTTTAGTTGTATGCTCTATGTAATGATTATCACCCCAAATCTTACCTTCTTGGGTTCACGAGAATGGGTTTTCCTTCCTAGATATTGGGGGGTTTTTTTAATATAAAAAAACAATTGGCTTTGACTTCCTAATATTTTTGTATCCCCTGCAATCTCTATTTTATTACTGGTTAGTAATTATGCATAGAAAAAATAAAAACATTTACTAAATACATTTTTTTCATTTAGTAGTTTATTTAATAATATTTCAATATTTTCTATTAGTCAGATACCTTGTATTAGACTCTGCAGTGAAATAAATTCTAAAAAGGCCCAGAGAAGATGTTGTTTCTAAGCTAGCTGAGAGCTTTTAAAATGCTTTTAATAATTTATAGTTATAAGCAGTATGAGGTTCATGACCTGGTACTATAAAACAAAAACAACTGATAGTTTGAGACACACTCATTTCTCTAAAAGTAAAAAGTTAATTGTTTACTAATAATTTTTAAAAATCACATCATTTTGTATATATGCCACAACTTCTTTAAGATCCTTTTATCTGCTGACGGATATCTAGGTTGCTTCCAAGTTCTAGCTATTGTAAATAGTGCTGTAATGAACAATGGGATACATGTGTCACTTTCAATTTTGGTTTCCTCAGAGTATATGCTGGGTCATATGGTGTTTTTATTCCTAGTTTTTTAAGGAATCTAGGGAATGTAGAAAAATGGTACTGAAGAATTTATTTACAGGGCAACAGTGGGGAAACAGACATAGAAAATAGATTTATGGACATGGGGAGAGGGGAGGAGAGGGTGAGATGTATGGAAAAAGTGACTCACATTACCATATGTAAAATAAATTGCCAACGGGAATTTGCTGTATGGCAAATCAATCAAGGGCTCTGTATCAATCTAGAGGGGTGGGATAGGGCGGGAGACGGGAGGGAGTTTCAAAAGGGAGGGGATACATGTATACCTATGGCTGATTCATGTTGAGGTCTGACAGAAGACAGCAAAAATCTGTAAAACAATTATCCTTCAATAAAAAATAAATAAATTTTTAAAAATCACATCTTTTTACTGTACTCAATAATAATGAGATCATAAGAATTTAAAATGTATACGAATTGCCATGAGGCAAATTTTACTGCAACTTCAATATTATTTCATTGTCATTATGTAATTTATCTTTCCAAGCAGAAATATTTGAGTGTGAAAAGGAGTGCAATCACTGATTGCTCTTGGATCACAGTGAAACCAGTACTAATGCAGGAAAATAGGAAAAAGAAATATTTCTCCTCATCTTATACTATGTTTCTTTGCTTAGTAAAGACTTAAAAGAAAATTATACTTTATTGGCTTTAAAAGAGGGTAAGTTTTTTATGTCATAAGATGAGAGTTGAAATAAAAGGGGCTGTGAAAAGCAAAATATCTGAAATTTAAAAGAATATTGGGATATTCAGAGAATAGAGAACAGTCTGAAAGTGAAAGTGAAAGTCACTCAGTCTTGCCCAACTCTTTGCCACCCCCATGGACTTCTACAGGCCAGAATACTGGAGTGGGTAGCCTTTCCCTTCTCCAGGGGATCTTCCCAATAGCAAGTTTAGAAATAATGATGGTAATAGAATTAGTGTTGGAGAAGAGAGGAAACTTAATGTAAAAAGCCAGTATCTGAATTTGGCTGCCTTAAACAGTTCTTATTACTATCTATTAAAAACTGTCATGGTTGGTAATATTCTTCATTTTCTCCTGTGAATATTCTTCATTTTCTCAGTCCACCAGGAAAAATTTTTAAATTCTTTTGCCATAAGCCAACTATGTGTTCTATTTGTTCTATTTAGACATTTGATGTTTATAGGTTACATCAGTTTAGTATCTGTGTTTTGTTTTTTTTTTAAACATTATAAAACGGTCAGGAATCTGAGAGACTGAGTGGACTTGAGTGTATTTTTGGTAACAAGATTTTGAGCAAACTTGGTGAAAAAATGTGGAGAGTATCCATCCTTAAGTGTTAAGCAAAGGTACTATTTGCATATGTGTCCTCCCGTATTTCTCTTCTCACAGCTTGCAATGGCAAGTTTCTTGTGAAGTCAGTGGAGGAAGGGAATCAGAAAAGTGATTGAAAGGTATTTCATGGGAGGAGATAGTGTCAACACAAATTCACTTTTTAAAAACTGTTTTGTAAATTGCTCCCTGAGATCAATTAAATCTCCTGAGAATCTAGCAGGATTCCTAGCAAAGGAAAAAGCAAACAGGTGTCTGAGAATCAGTAACAGAGCACTTCCCAGAGCAAAAGGAACATGAATTATAGTAACAATAGTTTGGAATACATTTGAACATTTAAATGTAGGATAAGCTGTAGGAAATCTTATTCCACATTTGAAGAATTTTGAAAATATCAGTGGATACCTAGACATCTCTGAAAGTCCTCTGATAGAATATGACAGGATGAAAATTACACTTAAAACATAACAATTTGACTGCAGTTCAGTAGTAGATTGAACAGAGAAGCAGGGGGTTGAAGGCTGAGTGAAGAATTAGAGGGTCACTCATGATTGAATCATTTTAAACTAGTGTTTCAGAGAATGAAAAATGTTCAAATACTGGCACTTTCATAAGGTTAGACCTAATGGCATTCCAGACATGATGCAATAAGGTACTAAAGTGATGTTAGTGAGAGAGAATAAAATAAGACAGATGCAAAAATGCTGCCAATTTCAAGAATATAATTTCAGTGAAGTAACAGTATGTGACTTAAACTTCTTTTTGGAACACCCTAGGTATGAATAGAGCATCTATGCAAATAGTTAATATTTATTAAGTGTTCAAAATAAGCCCCACACTACTCTGTGTCCTATATGGATGAGCTCTTGGAATTATCACAACAAATATAAGAGATAGATATTTTATTACTTGTTTAGTAAATTAGGAAACATAAGGAAAGGGAGTACTTCTAACTTGCCCAAGCTAACACAGCTAGTAAGACATGAGGTTAGTCTTTGAATCCCAAGTGAATCTATAGTTCATACTTTGAATTGCTAAACTATACTATTTAGAATAATAAGTTAGTCTCCAAATTATCTATTCTACATACAGTACTAATTGCATGGGTTTGTTTGTTTGTTTTGGCAATTAAAAGAAACATTTAGGACCTAGATTATGTCCAATTGGAAAGTGGATGAAATTTTTATACATAGAAACCCTCAGATCTGACCTACAATTCTAGGACCCTAAGCCCTTAGTGGATTTTTGGTTCTTCCATTGATTTAGTAGTATTAGTAATTATTCTTCAAAATGGTTACATTCTATTAATGTTTTGCTGTTCCATAGTCTCTTATATTTCTAGTTCTACCTCTTGACCAAATATATAAATGAATTAAAGTTATATTTTAATATTCATAATGGTTCCTTTGTTTACTAATGGAGAATATTTGCTTTGTAACCTAGCTTTGTTGGCCTTAACCTAAAGAAGTAGCCAGTTTATAAACTTCAGAAAACATATCAGCAAGTCATTCTAGGATAAAATTCAGAAATCTTATTGTAAAGATGACTGACATCTCCTTCATATGGACTTTCCCAGTTGTAAAATGAATCTTTGTAAAGTATGTTTATGTTAGAATGATTACATCCCTTTAGTGGAAATTTTACTTGTGCTCATTGAATTCAGTCCAGTTCAGTCACTCAGTCGTGTCCGACTCTTTGCTATCTCAGGGACTGCAGGACACCAGGTCTCCCTGTCCATTATCAACTCCAGGAGTTTACTCAAACTCGTGTCCATCGAGTCAGTGATGCCATCCAAACATCTCATCCTCTCTTGTCCCCTTTTCCTCCTGCCCTCAATATTTCCCAGCATCAGGGTCTTTTCAAAGGAGTCAGCTCTTCACATCAGGTGGCCAAAGTATTGGAGTTTCAGCTTCAACATCACTCCTTCCAATGAACAGCCAGGACTGATCTCCCTTAGGATGGACTGGTTGGATCTCCTTGCAGTCCAAGGGACTCTCAAGAGTCTTCTCCAACACCACAGTTCAAAAGCATCAATTCTTAGGTGCTCAGCTTTCTTCACAGTCCAACTCTCACATCCATACATGACCACTGGAAAAACCACAGCCTTGACTAGATGGACCTTTGTTGGCACAGTAATGTCTTTGCTTTTTAATATGCTGTCTAGGTTGGTCATAACTTTCCTTCCAAAGAGTAAGCGTCTTTTAATTTCATGGCTGCAGTCACAATCTGCAGTGATTTTGGAGCCCAGAAATATAAAGTCTGCCACTGTTTCCACTGTTTCCTCATCTATTTGCCATGAAGTGATGGGACTAGATGCCATGATCTTAGTTTTCTGAATGCTGAGCTCATACTTATGCTTATATCCACCTTATACGCTAAATTAATAACTATTTGAGAAGCATTGACCATGTAGATGAGGTTAGTTCTATCACACACCTGAGGAATCTTTGCCTGTCGTCACAATAAGCATCTCATCAAGTAAGAAAAGGAATCAGGAAACCTAACATAAGTGAATGAGTGCCTCTCAGTAAGTGTTCATCGCTCAGTCGTGCCCAACGCTTTGTGACCACATAAACTGCAGCCCACCGGGCTTCTCTGTCCATTGTACTTTCCAGACAAGGATATTAGAGTGGCTCGCCATTTCCTTCTCCAGGGGATCTTCCTGACCCAGGGATTGAACCCAGGTCTCCTGCATTTCGGGAAGATTCTTTACCAACTTAGCAACCAGGGAAGCCTGCATCTCAGTAAACTATTTCTTAATTGTTTTGTAACAGTAAATTTTCCTTTAAAATCTAAAGTTTACCAACAAAAATGGCACCATATATGACAACTCACACATTTTAACTCATAAATATGATATCTTAATTGAATATTAATGATTATATTCTTGCAGTTCCAAAGATGGTTATCTTTTGTATTTTTCTTCCAATTTTGTTTCAATGAAGATCAGTATCATCATTTGTCTAAACAATTATAATGGCATCAGATCATACATATTCTCATTTGAGTTACATAGAACCTGATCACACAGGGTCTTTAAAATTAATTTAGTTAATAGCTAACTGAAGGTTTCAATAATTTAACCCATGTAAGTTTATCTCTGAATTGTTGATAGTAACAGAATGACTTTTTGTGTTAATAATCATATGTGCAAAAGCACTCCAGTTGTATGTTTGAATGAGATTGGAGAAAATAAGTGATTTCTTTTTGAATCTCCTTGCTAAAAGACTTCAATATGTCCAGCAAAATAAAGGGTTATGTTACTAAAAAGGATGGGGGGAAAGAGGTAATGGGGAAAACTCTCAGTCCCAACCAGAATTGTAGTACAACACAGAGAGAATTAATAGAGCCACAAACATGTGCTTTGAACAAGATAACACCTCACCAACTCGCCTCTAGTTCTCTGCCTATTATTTTCTGTCTCTGTCTTTCTCTTTCTCTCTCTGACTGTCTCTCTCTCTCTGTGTATTCATGCATGCTAAGTTGCTTCAGTCATGACCAACTCTGTGTGACCCTATGGACTGTAGCCTCTCAGGCTCCTCTGTCTATGGGATTCTCCAGGCAAGAATACTGGAGTGGATTGTCATGCCCTGTTCCAGGGGATCTTCCTGACCCAGCGATCGAACCTGCTTCTCTTATGTCTCCTACATTGGCAGATAGATTCTTTACCACTAGTGTCACCTGGGAAGCCCCTATCTGTGTGTATATGTGCTGTGTGTAGTCTCTGAGTTGTGTCCAACTCTTTGTGACCCCATGGACTGTAGCCCCTGCTGCAAGCTCCTCTCTCCATGGGGATTCTTCAAGCAAGAATATTGGAGTGGGTTGCCATGCCCTCCTCCAAAGTATCTTCCCAACCCAGGGATTAAACTTGGGCCCTGCATTATAGGTGGATTCTTTACCATTTGAGCAACCAGGGAAGTCCATATATATGCATGTGTATATATTCAATGTATTGTGTATATGTGTGTGTGTGTGTGTGTGTGTGTGTGTACAATGTAACTGAACATATTAAAAGTGCAAAGAAAATTTGATAAAAATATGTTTGGTTTTACTGAAAACTTTTGGTTGTTTTCTAGTTAGAAACCATTTTGTTCATTTCTTTTTTGCTTAGAGAAAGGAAAAGAAAAATGTGGCATCAGTGTTCAGCCTGAAAGGATAAATCACAGCTTATCTGAACTTGTCACAGCAAATGAGGTTCCTTTTGCTAGATACTCAGTGTCTTTATTTCTCTTCCAGTTAGAAGTGATCTAATAAGCTTATTCTCATATTGAAAACAGAATAGAAAGTGTGCCATGGGTTTCTATTGAAAACTTTCTTGGTTTAACACAAGAAGTGATAGGTTACTGTGAATGATGTTGGATTTGTGATCTCCAAAGAAGATTTAGGTTCAGGACCAGGGATCAGCATTGATAATTCAAGAGCATTTGTGTAGCAGAGTTTTATTAAAGTATAAAAAGGGGACAGAGATAGCTTCCGACATAGACATCAGAAAGGGGATGGAAAGTGGCCCCCCTCACTAGTCTTAGCAAAGGAACTATATACTTTTTTTTATTGGTTATTACAATAAATCAAAAGAATGTCTCAAGGTTGTAAAGGTCTTATAAGACCCACTCCCACAATTTACATTTTAAGATGATAGGATTGGAACTAACAATAGAAAGATCTTATCAGACTCATTCCCATAATATACATTTTAAGATAACAGGATTTGTCAGAAGGTTCTCAAGAAGGAGAAACCTCAAGGAGGATACATAGTTGTTATTAAGACAAAGCAATATAGAAAAAAAAAAATGTTCTTTTCTCCTACTTGAGAGCCTCAGATCCCTTTCTCCTCCTCAGGAACCCCAGGTTCCTCTCTCCTCCATGGGGACCCCAGACTTCTTATCAACCTTCTTAGGAATTGACTCTCTCAGGAGTAAATTTCTTTCCTCATTTGGAGCATAACATTAAATATTTTAGTGATTTGGTATAGCATTTTGAAATAAAAATTAAACTACAGTATTTTTATTTTTATTTTTTTTACTTTTTAAATACATTTGTAAGTTCTAGACTCTTTACAAATAGATCTGTACTCTAAATTAGATGCAAAAAATATACAATGCTGGATTATTGCAATTGATTTAAAAGCTTAAGGGGACAACGTATATAGTGATAGCTTTCGGGGGAAAAGAGAGAGGATACAAATAAAAATAGAAATATATGTAAATGGAAGTGTTTTAGTATAGAATTTAATTATTCTAATGTCTTATGAAACAAGCATGTATATCAGGTACAATTTATATATGAAGTAAACTTCTAGCTCTGGAAATTCACAAATATTTCTCAACTTGAAAACAGTTTTCCAAAATTAATTGAGCTTTAATTAAATATGGAAACATTAGAGTCCATAAGGGTATCGACATATAATTAAAAAACAAACCATCCTCTCAGTAAGGAAAATACTTATTCTCTTCTGTTTATAGATGAACAACTCTGGTTTACACAAACAATACAAACATTAAAGGAGTATATACACACACGGCAAATGACCTGCTGAGCCTCCCCAACACCATTTTACTCTATCTTTTTCTTGTGTAACGTGTTTATCTGCCCTTTAGATCTCTTTAGTTATGGCACTTTCTCTTTTTTATTTATTCATGCATCTATATACAGCTGATTATGAGTTTTATCATTTTCTTAACTGAAATTTCTATTCAATCTTCTATCCCTCCATAATTCACTTCAAATTCTAAAAATTAGCCTACAAGTGATTATATGACCTATGTCTTTAGTTGAAGAGATAATATTTTGCAAGTCTGAATGTTAAGGAAAAAGAGAGAGAGAAAATGAGCTACTTTTTATTCATTCAGCTCCTAGCAACAATTAAACTAAATGAGCTGGGGGAAAAGTCCCTACACATTTATTAATTAAAATCTTTCTTTAAAGTATGGAATATATAATGTAATTATAAGTCTACACCATAAAAGTCAATGTTTCTTACTGTTATAGAATTTGTAAGAAGATTTTCACATATACTCTTTTCTTATAATTTATCTTAGCAAACAAAAAATTTGGGCCAAGCCCTTTCACTTCATGTGCCCTTTATAATTTTATCTGTTTTATTCTCAAAATAAGTATCATTATCTAATGGATAGATTCTAATCTATTAACTTACTTTTTAATGTTGTTTGTTAGGTCTCTCTACTCCTACTTCACCAAATTATTTAAGATTTTGAAAACAAGTGTTTGGTTTTGTTCAATGCTATGTCTCTAGCACCCAGAATACTTACTGGAACATAGCTGGAGCTCAATAAGTATTGGCTGGATAAATGTAAAATGAACCACTCTAAACTTGATTTTACAAATGAAGAGAATAAAGTAAGGATATAGACATTTCCCAAAGAACTATTTAAACAGTCAGCACTTGAACTTGTAAAATAATGATATCCACCATCTTGCTCTATAAGAATTAAGTCAGTAACCTCTGCATAACTAACCTACATTACATCCTAAAGGGAATTCGGAGATCAGGATGAGGTACTCTGTGCTCTGGGAAAAATGGCAAAACAGGCCCTTAGAAATTTAGATAATTCAGGAGAAATTTTCTATGAACCTGAATTCTTGCATCTCCCCATACTTAGTTGTCAGGAAGCATTTAACAGGAGGCTTCCTGTGTGCTGTTTTGGCTCTATCAGGAATCCTTTGGTCCTTATTAATTCCTGAATATTCAGGAATTAAGAGGAGAGGCACGCCTTTCCCACCTTTCCCCTGGCTGAGGAATCCAGGCATTTCCTTTGTTATTTTCTCATTATGGTGATAAGTACCCTCTTCTCTCTTTAAAGGGATGACCTTGTGTTTTGTAAGTCTGGAATTTTAATCTTTATCTTTGCTGAGAATAACTACCTTGTAAGACAGTATATATGCCCACACCATGTTGGTTAAAACACCTTTGCTCCATCAGAGCTTGGGTCCCCGTGTCTTTCTTTCTTTCTTTCTCTTCCTTTGTTTCTCTTTATCTGTATATTTCTGGCTGATTCCATGGAACATGAAAGCCGGCTGCGTGACCCAGGGAATATTAGCCTCTTTCCTTCTTTCACTTTCTCATCGTCGACTCTGGACCACCAGGTTCCGGTCCAGTAAAGGACCAACCTTAGTAAAGGGCTATCAACTGAGTGAGTAGCAACAGCCTTCTACTGAGACGTATGCTTGGGTGCATTTACCCCTTTGCCAAAATCACATCTGCCTCTTCAGAACAGTTCCTCAAAACTACTTGAGAGGCTGTTTTCAGGGTTATAGTCCTCAGCAAGTTCCCAGAAAAAACTGAAGCTCACAGCTCTCAGGTTGCACATTTTTATTTCAGCAGATAAAATTGCATCTTGTGCTTCTAAATCAAAGTTCTTTCAACAACTTTATGCCCATCTGTTGATTTTTCCATTTAAATGATTAAAATGCATTTTCCAAAAACATAAAAAGGAATCTCCAGTTAATGAAAGCATTTGAAAGAAAAAGGAAAACGATCCTAAGTTGTTTTACTTCTACAGCAACTTCCATAGTTTCCGAAAACTCAAGAGTCATCTAAAGAAATCATCCTAAATTAAATTACATAGCGTTAAAATATTGAAAAAGAGAAACACTTGAAATTTGTTGAAGTGACAGATGGAGCATAATTTCCAGCAATGGGTTGTCGGTTCCCTATAAGTGCAAAGTCTTTCTGTTTTATAAGTGCTAAAGTGCTATAGAGGCTCTTGTAATATGAAACCCAACTAAAGAAGGATTTGAGACAATAAGCAGTGGTTCCAGGAGTGAACTTAAAGTGAATTGGATGTATTTTAAACATTTTATAAACAGTGAAGAGGGAGAATTATGTACATAGTGCAATTAGCTATGCAAAGTTTAAACAATGCGACCGGATTATATGTAAAATGAGTATATTTTGAAAGAAAACAACTCCATTCAAGTATTTTTCAATATGTAACTGCAAAGGGAGTACCCACCTCATATTTTCAGAAAAATATCTATATTTTTTGAAAAAGTAGATCTTTTACAACCTGCTGTGTTGAACATTATGGTCTCATTTACTATTTTAGACACTGATGGGAAACTTTTAAAAAAGCAAAACCAATATTCAGCAATCATTTTCTTTGTTGAATTTTCTACATATAATTGAAATATATTTGTGCTTATAACCATTTAGGGATATATTTTATAAATTACCTTTAAGTTTATATCATAAGTTTCCTATAAGAATATTTGTTTTATATTGTTTTCAGTCTTATGAATGCATAGAAATTTAAGTCAGAATTCCAAATCTTGAATAATGGAGAATATCAAAATATCACGATCAAATGTATTTTTTAAAACCAAGATTTTATGACTCTTTGGAACAATATTATGGTATTTTCGAGTGAATTAATTATGACTTCATTAAAAACAATGACTTTTTAATTTTAATAAGAATTTTTACTATTCTCAAGTTTAGCTGGTTTTCTTGCAGATAAAATTTTAAAATAACAACTATCATGCTATATTCAAATGAATTTGCTTTTGAGTGTACCTTCAAGGCATAACTACTTTGTGGTTCAATGTTAATTTTTTTTAAAGAGAATAATAATAATAGATAACAGTGTATTGAATTGCTACTCTGTCTCAGGTATTTTTCTAAACTTTTCACATAGTTGAAAGCATTTAAACAACATGATAGCCATATTAAATTAAGTGATTTATTTCCCTGGTTTTCTCATAGAGATAGTTAATGCCTTTCTCTAGATCACACTGATAGCATGGCAGAGTGAAATAAGGAATTAATATCAGAAATTTCAAAGCCAAAGGGTTAAACAACCATACATGAAAATACCCCAATAACATGAAGGTAAATATTCCTATATATATTGCCTTTTAGGATAGTTCTTTAATAATTTATATAAGTATGATTTTTTAAATGCATTTTTCTGAGAACCTTCAACTGTTCTAATAACGCTACTCTGAAATCAGCAATTTTACCATGGCATTATATTTTGAACCATTATTATTATTTCTGGCACTTTTTTTTTTAAATTCTGTTCAGTTATCTCACTTCCCAAACAATGCCAGATTATGTTCTCCATATACAAATTTAAACTTTGAAAATAAGACTAAAGTCCTCCTTGAACAAGTTCCCAGACTCAAATAATCAGTTTTATGCATTTGATTTCAAATTATGTCTCTCTACCTATTTCTCAACTTTTATAGGCTCCATGAAAATATTTAATGGTCTTTTGTCCTTAAATATGTGTCTGATATTTAATTTGTCCTATTTATAGTTTGCAGCATTATAATAAATCCCTTCTTTCTAGCCCATATATTCCAGTATATTGTATGATTGCTATGTTGTATTTCATTGTTCGGCTTACTTCTCAATACACCTTTTGTGTTTTACTTTCATCACAAACAGTGCTGCAATGTTTTCTTACAGCATGGATGCTTAGCTTGCTTCAGTCATTTGAGTTACATATTAAAAAGTGTCATTGTTGTATCATGGTGTTTTTACCTGTGTGAGGCTTAATTGTACTCACAATGTTGCTATGATAATTTTTGTTCACATTAGATATCATAGTAATTTAAAAAAATTTTTAAGCTTTTCAATGCAATGCTAGGAAAGTAATGCTCAAAATTCTCCAAACTAGGCTTCAACAGTATGTGAACAGAGAACTTCCAGATGTTCAAGTTGGATTTAGAAAAGGCAGAGGAACCAGAGATCAATCCATTGGATCATAGAAAAAGCACAAGAGTTCCAGAAAAACATCTACTTCTGCTACATTGGCTATGCTAAAGCCTTTGACTCAGTGGATCACAACAAACTGTGGAAAATTCTTCAAGAGGTGGGAATATCAGACCATCTAACCTACCTCCTGAGAAACCTGTATGCAGGTCAGGAAGCAACAGTTAGAATTGGACATGGAACAAAGGACTATTCCAAACTAGGAAAGGAGTACGTCAAAGCTGTATATTGTCACCTTGCTTATTTAACTTCTATGCAGAGTACATCATGCAAAATGCCAGGCTGGAAGAAGCACAGGCTGGAATCAAGATTTCTGGGAGAAATATCAATAACCTCAGATATGCAGATGATACCACCCTTAATGGCAGGAAGCAAAGAGGAACTAAAGAGCCTCTAGATGAAGGTGAAAGGAGAGTGAACAAGTTGGCTTAAAATCAACATTCAAGAAATGAAATCATGGCATTCTGTCCCATCACTTCATGGCAAATAGATGGGGAAACAGTGGAAACAGTGATGGACTTTATTTTCTTGGGCTCCAAAATCACTGCAGATGGTGACTGCAGCCATGAAATTAAAAGACACTTGCTCCTTGGAAGAAAAGCTATGACCAACCTAGACAGCATGTTAAAAAGCAGAGACATCACTTTGCTGACAAATGTCCATATAGTCAAAGCTATGGTTTTTCTAGTAGTCATGTATATATGTGAGAGTGGGACCATAAAGAAGGCTGAGTGCTGAAGAATTGATGCTTCTGAACTGTAGAATTGCAGAAGACTTTGTAGATTTCTTTGGACTTCAAGTAGATCAAAACAGTCAATACTAAAGGAAATCAACCCTAAATATTCATTGAAGGACTGATGCTGAAGCTGAAGCTCCAACACTTTGGCCACATAATGTGAAGAGCTGACTCATTAGGGAAAAACCCTGATTCTGGGAAAGATTGAAGGCAGGAGGAGAAGAGGATGACAGAGGACGAGATGGTTGGATGGCATCATTGGCTCATTCAATGGACATGAGTTTGAGCAAGCTCCGGGAGATGATGAATTACAAGGAAGCCTGGCGTACTGCATTCCATGGGGTCGCGAAGAGTTGGACATGGCTGAGCAACTGAACAACACAGGCAAGGGAGACTTTATCACGTCAATTAGAATAGGGGTCAAGACCATTGCAAAAGAAAGAAACTGAACCAAACTCTACTGAAACAAAAGAGATTTAAGCACTGGGGTGAGTTAGTGAAAAAGAAGTGGAGGACTTTAGAGGAACATTTGTCAATGTTATTAGGCCAACATGTTTTCATGTTTTCTAATTGCTGCTAATTGAACTTTGGCCCCTCTCCTCCCTCAGAAACTGGGAGATATGGCTTTTTGTTGACTACTACATTTCTAAGGGATAGCTCCTAGATCCTTGAGAGAAACATGACTGAGTTATAACATTTTCAAAAGGCTAGGATAAGATTTTCCCTTCAGAGAAACAGAGAAAAGATTTGATTCCAGGTTTTTCCAATGTAAATGCTCTGAGAAAAGGGAGGTCGGGCAGCTAGAGTTAAGAAGAAACCTGTCTTAAGTTTAGTCAAGCTGAGGAGAATGTTACAGCTATCGTGGTTACACCATAGGTTTAACTTATTTCTGTACTCTATCTGTCACATTAATAAAAGGATCTATTTCTGAGCCATTTCTCATTTAATTGCTTGCTAGTACTTTGCTATCTCCTGGAGAAGGAAATGGAAACCCACTCCAGTATTCTTTCCTGGAAAATTCCATGGACAGAGGAGCCCAGTGGGCTGCAGTCCATGGGGTCACAGAGAGTCGGATACGACTGAGCGACTGAGCACTTTACTATATGGACATTTAAAACTCCTTTCTGTTGCCTTCTTTTTATTAAACTTTTCCTGGCTTTATTTTGTTTTGTTGTGGAGCAATTTTCTTGTCAATATGAGTTTAATTTCAGCTTGTTAGCTTCAATGAAAGATTATTTTGAAACACACATTGAGTATAAAAGACCCTGATACTTGCCTATACAAATTCCATTCTTCTGTTATTCCTTACCAATAAAACACACGACTTTGTTCAGTGCAATGATATATTCAGCTGAAAAAGAGACAGAGAAACATCAGCCAGTATCAGATAAATGATGACCAATGATTATTAGTAAATGAAATGCCACTGAAGATATCTGAAGTTACTTCATTTCCTGACACAGGTCCTACTACTTCCTCATCATTACTTTTTTTTTTTTTTTTCCTTTTTGGAGAGGTGGGAGGAAAGTTGAAGTTGAAATAAACATCAGCAACAAGAGCAGAACCATCGAAAGATTCACACAACTACCTCTATTCACATGTTGTTCCCAGCTGTTAACCTACAAATTATTTATGATTAAACCTTCCCATATGTACCCTAGATTCTAACCCTTTTCATCTACATAAGGACATCGATCAAACAGTATTCTTGTCCTCTGCAACATGAGTTTAGTTTTTACTGAAGACTGTATTTATATACGTGCATGCTAAGTCACTTCATTCTTGTCCAACTCTTTGCCACCCTATGGACTGTAGCCTGCCAGGTTCCTCTATCCGTGGAATTTTCCAGGCAAGAGTACATAAGTGGATTGCCATGCCCTCCTCCAAGGGATCGTGTCAACTCAGGGATTGAACCCATGTCTCTTACATCTCCTGCATTGGCAGGCGGGTTCTTTACTACTAGCGCCATCTGGGAAGGTCCCCACCCTGCATCCCGCATACAGTGGTAAAGAATTCATTCTTTAACACACTTGTTTTCTCCTCTTCTGCATAAACTTGTTATTGGACTGTCTCAAGACTCAGTCCTAGACCCTCTTTTCTGTCTGCATTTATTCGCTTGGAGAAGAATTCTTGTGCCATGTCTTTAAATGATGTCTATATAATCACAACCTCTAAATTTCATCTCTAGTATAGGCTTTGCCAGACTTGTATATGGATGTCCTTACTCAAGTTTTTCCTGAGGATGTTTCAAAATGAACCCCTGAATTACCCTACCACTATCCAGCATCCTAGCCTTCTCAGTTCTTTAAGAGGATTATGCAAAAATTTGGAGTTACTGAGATTTCTAACTTTTATTTACAGCCAAACAACCTACATTTAACTGGATTCTATTTTTCATCAAAATATGGTTATGCTATGGTTAAGACAAGAGAAAGACAGAGGAACCTGAGATATTGATATCTTCTTGGAGCTGTTTCATATAGGCTCTCCAAAAAGTTGAATGAGTGAAATAAACACTGATTTTGCTATTTATTTTGCTATATATATCTTATGTTATCAAATCCAGTCTTAACTGAAACAGAAAATTATTTTCTGTACAATATTCAGTGCATCATTCCATGAGCTTCTTATGTCTCATTGTGACCTTCAATGATATATTCCTGGTTTTCTCTAGTTTTTTCTACTGCAAGTCTAAAAAAAAAACCATTCCTGGAAACTTTATACCTGCTGCTATGATTATGTATATTTTTCTTCTATAATATATTTCCTGTTTAGATTTTTAAAGAAACTGACAGTATTGCTAGTAGTGTACTTAGGATTGGTTAGCTTTGGCTTAATGCTTTGGACAAATACTCGGTACTAAATAGAGCTCCTGCTAACAGTGTTTACTTCACTTGACTTTAAATATATTGTCTGTTTATGATACCTCCCATATTAAAACTTTAACAGATTAAAGTCTCTTTTACTTGTTGATTATATAATAGTTTATTTTCTTTAATTAATCTGAAATATTTTATCTATTTTAAGAGAATTATAGTTTCTCTTCTTTAATCTGTTGATATGATGAATACACATTCTTTCCATTCTCTCTGAGAATCATTTGCTCCCAACTAGACCTTGAACAAAACTAACTCAGAGAGAATCTATGTATGCCTATACTATCTAGGGTTGAAGCTCTTCTTTACCCAACCATATTGTCATATAAGCCTAGTACATAAGTATCCTCTGTTCTTACTCATGTAAAATCTTCCCTTGCCTTAAGAGTAGAATCCTGCAAAAGCACTTAAAAAATATGGTGGAAGGTGGCTTGGAAATTGAACCTTGTCTTACTCTAATTTGTAAGTGGAAATACTATTGTTCATGAAGAGATCTCCTAATTGAAAATTGCTTAAGAATTTAGAAAATTAACAGATTGAGGAATTCTGTCTGAATTCCTTCCTGTTAAAAAAATAGTCATATGATTATGACCACATTTGGGGGTTTGCTGATTCTCTAAAGGACTAAATTGCAACTTTAGACTACTTATTTTTCAGACCACATTTATGGAATTAGTCTGAACAATATCCCGTTATATGCCTCATCCTTGATATGTCATGCTGGATCTATTCTTCCAACATTTTTCACACTAGTTACCAGACTTATCAGTCCATCTTATACAAGTCTCAATATAGAAGTAATTCTGTGTTTGTAAGTTTGTCAGAAGACTAGAAGAAACATGCTTCTGTTTTCACAGAAGATCTTAGTAGAGTTTTAATGATTTACTTTTAATACATTGAAAAATTAAGAGTGCTCTCAAGACGTTAAATAAATTAGTCTCTAACATTTATATCAGACATTGTTTTGAAAACCTTATACTTTATTCCTCTTTGACTGTAATGAACATATGTATTTGACTTTTACTTTAGTGAGAAATTCAAGCAATTCCAGCATAATCTTGCTAAATTTGTCTCTCATTGGTGCATAAACCTTTTAAAAAATGTATTGACATATAGTTGATTTACAATGTTGTGTTAGTTTCAAGTGTACAGTAAAATGCCTTTTATAAGGTTAGTGGTTTTAAATATTTGAAAGGCATGGGGATCTTAATGAGAATAGGTCACTTAGTAATTTGCAATTCTTTCTCAGTATCTTTTGCTTAAACTAGCACTTCCTTTATTGATGACTACTTTAATACAACAGACTATTTGTTAGGAATTCAAAGCACTGTGAAAAGAGAGCGAATGTTAGGGTATCTAAATTCCAGTTGAGTTTCTGCTGCACTTTATTCCTACATTTGAGAAACTAAGAGCAAAAAACACAGACTGAAACAGCAACTTGAAAGATACTTGACTGAAATGTTACCAAGTCCATGCTCACTCTGCTGGCCGCACGATAGGCCAATGAATCTGAGATGCAGTGTAGAGGCAAGGAAGAGATTTTAAATAGGAAGCCAGCAGACTAGATGGCAGGCTAGCTCCTCAAAATAACCATCTTATTGGGATCTGGATGCCAGCTTTTATAGATTAGAGATGAGGGGAGGTGAGGAAGCAAAGTAAAAAGTCCATTAATCCTGCAGACATCTCCTAGAATGGCAAGGCTCAGGCAGGGGATATGTTAATTTCTTTTTTCCTGACATCCACAGGTGGACAGGGTTCTGAGCAAAGGCATTTTAGTTTAATAGTCAGGCAGAGGGCCAGGATTCTCTGAGGGAAAGCATTCTTTATGATTTTAATAGCAAAAGAAACAAAAAGCAAGTCAAAGGAACAGTTCCAACATGGAGCCAGAACTGGCTTCTTCCCTGCAACAGTTTGAGAATTATTTTTATTTTATTCTAAAACAGTTTCTATAAAAGTAAAGCATAATGGAATGAGCTAATGGGAGGAACATTGTGGACAGCCATATAATATAGTAAAGAATGGCTGACTACAAGTGTTCAATTAGTTTTCGCCAAAAATATAATAATTTTGGCCAGATCATTTTAATGTTCTCAAAGTTCTGTTATTTTTTATGGATTGTTATTTTAAAGTTTTCATATTTACAATGCATTATTTTCAAGGTTTATGTATGTTCTCTCATTTTTAATATCCATTCAAATACTGTGATGGTTGAGTATATGCAAATCCTTGCTTCTCTGTGTAAAGAAAGAATGTGTACCAGCAAATGTTTCAACTGAAAAGTAATAGGCTAAATTATTTTCAAAGATAGTCACATTGCAAATTAATAAAATAATGTAGGCATGTGAAAAACAATTTGAATTTTCCAAAATAGAATTTCCAAGTGTTTTTTTAGAAATATTTTGGACTAAAGACAAGAATTTGACTATCCAATGTGATTAGAATGTAGATGTTTCCAAAATTTTCAGCAGTCACTTTCACTGAAACTTTAAGTCATAAAAATAAACTATGTCAAATAAGCAATTTTTTATTTTAGCTATCTATTTGTCAGAGAATTTTTTTTTCTTTTTGGTTTTGAATGTTTCTTAATGTGTAAAAATTGATAATTTGTCAATTGGAGAGAGAGTATGGCTCTATTTGACATTATTATATTAAATATTCTATTCTACTTCTATTCTATTCTATATAAAATTAAATGTCTCATAGCATTCTATATCAACATAAAATGTCTTTCTTGCAACTCCTAATAATTTTTAAAGTGAAATTTTTTTTCTGACAAAACCTGAATTTGAATCCAACTCCAGTGTGAGTTAATATCCATATGTAACATCCTTAGGTCACTAAACCCAATAAGCCTGTTTCTTGACATGATAAAAGTGTTTTTTCTTTTTTAATTTCACTCAACTTCTGTGAAGATTAAATAAAGTAAATACAAATGATACTTTTTTCCTTCCTTGAAATCCATCATGATAAATATAAACATTCCTTTGTGTCCTATTGAAATGGGAATCTGAGTTCTTGTTCATGGAGTTGAGGAATGAACTTCACAAACACACACTCACTCACAGTAGTAAGCAAATAAGATTTATTTAAAAGAAAAGAAAGTCACAAAGCTCTCAGCATAGACAGTGAGGGGGTAAGTGTCCCCCCAAAAGTTGGGACTTAGAGTAGTTCATATCCTTACTAGAATTGATGTTGATCTGTACATTTTTGGTTGGCTCCTGTCCTTAAAATATATCATTTCTAACCAATCAGTTTAAAGGTCACAATATTTAACTTACCATTTTTATGGCTTTTCTTGATCCTCTGATTAAGTTGCCACTCTTTTTCATCCCCTGGCCATTTTACAGTGGACCAGATGTGTGCAGTAAAGATTAATCATCACCAGTAGTTTTTCCCTCAGGCATATGGAACAGAAGTTAATCACTGCCTTTTCCTGGATCTGAGTGCTGATAATTTATCAGACCACAGGCACGTTCCAGGAATTCGGGACAAAGGGTACAGTGTTAGGTTAATGGGGTGAGGTGTTTATTGAAAACAGGACTGAGGGCTCAGTGTCATATACTGACTGCCTAGCAATTTCTGCCTAACTTTTATTTCAACTGGGAGCTGAGATATACACATATATGCATTTCTTTGAATTATGATTACTTCCAAAGGACCATTCCAGTTATAAGCATCAAATAGAAAGATAACTGGATGTTGCCAGATGCAGCCAAATAGGGTTCCCTTCAAAAAGTGATAGTAGCTCTTTTTTCCCTACTTATAGTAATGGTTCCTTGATGTCTCTTTCTATGTTTGAGGGTAGTGGCATGAGGGGAAAGCAGGGGAAGAGTCATCTTACACATAAATGTGCTTAGCATATATAATTTTATGTTTGATTGCTAAATTATTTTGCATATATATTTTGACCCCCCACACAATATATATGTGTATACACACACACACATATATAAATGTTTATATATTTTACACTCACACCTAAGTCTTTAACTTCAATGAATATTACTAGTTCTAGAGTTGCTGATTCTGGAGAGCATTTTTATTGTATTCACATGACATGAACATAGCCCTTACACTACCATGGTAAAAGCCCCAGCATTGAATTTAGTCCTCCATTTCAAATTCTTCCTCAAATATCAAAGATATTTGAGATAACTTCAAACTTTATTAAAAATAGAAGTTAGCTGAAATTCTTCTCTTTCAGATATTTGCTTTTACAGAATGCACATCTATCAGCCCATCCCATGCAACCTGGAAACCTATGTGACAAATGATGAAGGAAATGTCCAGGTAAAATTTACAGTGCAAGACATCCCTCATTTATGTGTTTTTGAAGAAAAATAAATTGTCACCTTCCTATTTTTTTCTTTGCTTTATTTAGAACTTCTAAACAAAATTATAGATTTTGTTTATATCCTAATTTTTCCCTAAAGACAGATAAGTTAGAAAATAACCAGTAAGATTTAAAAGATAGATTAGATATACAGTGCAATGAAAGAAAAATAAGAAAAGCCAGAGGTACTGTTAATATGCAAACACAACAGTCATAAAACATTCTACACATTTGCTCAAATTGACCACAAATTTGATTGTAAAATTCCTTACTGCCAAAGGCAAGATCCATATAAAGAGTTAGATTGTCCCTATGGGCTAACAACAAACAATTCCTCAAGAGAAGCACAGCTCTCCTGATACTAAGACTGAAATAAATGTCTCCTGTGGGCCTCATAATAGAAGGAGCTCAGAAGTGGTAGAGATATTAGTGTTCAACCAGTCCAAGAGCCTATTCCTTCTAGCCTAGCTTTTCTAAAGGACCATATGTCTATTTGAATGAGTTCATTGGCAAAAAACTCAGCACTAATAAGGCATTTCATTATTTAGCAGACAATTTCTGGCTTTTAAAAATGTATTGCTTTTGTTTAGCCTCCTTCTATGCATAACTCTTTAGTCATAATTTTAATTCTCTCGAGCAAAGTAGAACAAGATTACTCAATATTCTGTTTTTAAATAATTAAAGAATACCTGCCACTGCTCCCTTATTCTTGCATACATTCATTAAAAATTTGCATTATGCTTCTAAAATTTACTGTACAGAAAGTTTTGTGACTATAATTGTGAACAGTGAAAAGCACAGCTCTAACTTCCACTGGGTTTACTTAAGAATTTTTTTTAATCTATTTTTTTCCCCAGTTATTTCCTTTTGTCAGGCGAGTGTATGCTCCTCGGTTTTTGTCTCATCACAACAAAGATTTGGAGTGACGGTCATTAAAGCCCCCCTCAGCGTGTCACAGCTCTCGGGTCTTGGACAGACCGTGTTATAGCTCTTAGATAAATCAGTGTTACAGCTCTATTTTATTTAGATAATAGCAGGAAAATCCATCGACCCAAAGACACGAAGAGAAGAGCGCTCCAGCACATGGGGGAGAGAGCGAGCGGGCTAGCTTTGGCTCCTCTTTTTATAGGTTTCTCTGTCCCTGGGCCTCCCTTCTCTCTCCTATGTAAATTGGGCCAGCCAGGAGTGCTGTTTGTTTTACCTGAGGTTCTCACTCCGGTCCTCGGACCTTCCTTTGTTCTATTTTCACAGGCTTTTCCCTTCCAGGTCTTTGAGCCACTGCCATTCTGGACTCCTTTTTCCTATTCTAACTACCTAACACTTTGATTGAATATCCTGGGTTTTTCTTTTCAGAATCACTCTTTATCCTTCACTGCCAAGCCCTGTGCCCTGATAGCCTGACTTGAATGAAATAGATCAGTGTGTCCTTTGCCTTGGGGAATTCTCAGGCAGGTGGAGTTCAGACAGGAGTGAAGAGGAAGAGAGGATGGTAGCCAGTTATTAATTCTTTTGGTCAAGTCTCTGTGAGGACACCATTAACTGACTTCCTCTGTCAAGCAAAGGTCACAGCTTCTGAAAATCAGCTTTGTTTCCAGTATTTTGTAATCCCTTTGTCTACTTCTCTATTTGCCCGGGGTCCTTCACTAGGTCAGTGGTACTCAGCTTTCCCTTGTGGTTTTCCTATGCCCTGAACTCTTTCTTTAAATCTATTTAAATTCTCCCCAAATCGCTCATTTATTTTGTTTGTTTCTTGCTAAGAAAGTGACTGGGCAATTTACGATGCCAGATAATGCCAAGAATATAGTAAAGACATCTAGTAAATGCTGAATAAAAAATTGAAAAACAAAACAAAACAAAACAAAAAAAAAACACAAACAAACCTGAAACCTGAAATTACAGATTTCACCATATTCTGGGTCTTTTCTTTCTCCTCATTTCCTTCCTCCTCCCTCTCACTCTCTGTCTTTCTCTCCACACACATGCACATATACACATTTGTACATAATAGAAATATGTAACCATAAATTTGTGATTCTTATTTAGAATCTAGGTATCTGTGATTTTTGAATTAATAGAAATTTCAGTAGGCAATTATCTATGTACTTTATTCAGCAGATCTCATTTCTTATCAAATTTAATATATTATAGAGAAAATTTGAATAGTTCAAATTAAATTAACAGAAACATTCATGGCAATGTAATCATAAATACAATCATCTGTATATCCTAGTGCCAATTTTTCTGGGAATACTTTAATTTGCCAAGGAAATGCTTAAAATATAATGTGTAAATCTGTATAATTATATGTACTGAAAGCACAGCAGTTGTTTCACTCTCTTGGGTGACTATATTTTGTAATTAGTTGTCTAATGTGCTTATTTTTATTTACTAGCGTAAATAGAACTAAGCGTGGTAACAAAAGAACATTAGAATAGAGACCAATGATAGTATCTTTTGCTTGACTTCAATGTTCCTTTCACTTACTAGGAATAGGAGACATTTCTGATGAAGATATTTCAGTTTTTCTTTCCAAATACTCAAGCTATATTTATTTGCCTAATATTCACAAATAAAGTAATAATTATAGGAAATATCCAACATGTCACTTTCTTGACAGAATACCATTCTGTGTTTGATAAAGAGACATTTGATTTCTTTTGTTGAATGAAATCATATTATAGAATACATCTAAGGAAAGACTTCCATGTTTTGTATGAGTAGAAACCTGCTCAGTCACACTGCACACTATACGCTTAGTGCAAAGACTAGACTTTGGAACATACTAAATATTCAACAAATATTTTATAACTAATCAATTAATGATGCATACGTTTGTTAAATGATTGCCATGTAGTATAGAGGTTGGGCTTCCCTAGTGGCTCAGACCGTAAAAATTCTTCCTCAGCGAGACCTGGGTTCCACCCCTGGGAGGGGAAGAGTCCCTGGAGGAGGGCGTGGCAACCCACTAGTGTATTCTTGCCTGGAGAATCCCCATGGACAGAGGAGCCTGGCAGGCTACATCCCATGGGGTCACAAAGAGTTAGACATGACTGAGTAACTAAGCAAAGCACAGCACATAGAGATTCGTAAAAACATGGAGTGCTCCTTGAAATAGACTTACTGCTCTACCCTTTTCTCCCTTGCGACCCTATTAATTTGGAAATGTACAACACATGGAAAATGGAATTAACATCGTATGCGTGTGCACTTTTAAGTAATAAGAGTACCAAAAAAAAAAAAAAGCCAGCAACAACAAAATAACACTCAGAAATCGGTATCTTATTGAAAGAGAAAAAAGGAGGAAAGCACAGCTGTGTTCTCTAACAAAGTTGGAAATCAGGAATTATGGGTGTAAAATTATGAAATAATTAAAATCCTTATCAAATGTAAAACTTTTAAATGTGTTTATCTTCTATTTTCCCAAAGAAAACCCCAAACTGGGAACCTTTTTATCTATTTATTTATTTATTTTTATCGTTTAGTTCACAGCAGAGATATATAACTCAATAAGCAATGGCTGTCTCTGCAGTCTCTTATGGTGGCTCCAGCACCAAGTATGGAGGAGGGTATAGCAGTGTCCCTATAAAATAAAGTGGGACAAGACTTTGGAGGATGGCAAACGGATGAATCACTGAGATACAGAACCATAGCCCTAATGGCCTCCTCTGAAGCTTTGGTCAAACATGCTCAAATGTCACAACTTTCTGTACTTTATGACTTTTTTTTCAAACATATTGCCCACTCTGTTCTTTCTTGATAAACCCAGATGGGTGTGGGTTTTCTATTATTATAATTGAAAGGATCATACTTCATATTTATGGTCACTTTATTATAATTTTTAATGAAAGATTTTAAAACATTCTAACAACTATATGTTCATATGATCACTTCCAGCCCCTGAGGTTAATTCTACCCATACACCATAATTTCTATTAAAGGGGAATGGCTTGTATTAAGGATAAGTGGTTCGTTCTTTGATGAATCAATTTCCATATCTATACTGCATCTCATACATCTGTTTATACTATCGTTCTCACCTAAATAAAATCTATTCATCCCCTTCCAAGAGGAAACAGTTGAACATTCCTATGGGAGAGTATTAACCTTCTCTTCCAGTTCTAGATATATCACTTTATGTGACTAAATAATCTATTCAAAAATATATAAAATATAAAGTAGTGGGCAGAAAGCAGACTAACTGCAATGATAATTACCATTTGGAGATGGGTAGATCAGAAAATCTATATCTCACTTTACTTTGAGCATAGTAAATGGTAGACATCCAGGTAGTGATGTCAGCAGTTTGGGTAGCCAACTAGTATGTCCTCAGATATACCCTCTATGAAGTTCTCATGCATGCAGTGTCATCCATTACCTTGCCTTCCTTATTTAAAAATATCTCCTCTGTTCTTTATGGTCATATTCACAAAGTAATTTGGGGTTGTCTGTATAACTTTAAAAGCCAAATCCATGTTGACAGTAAGTCATATGTTATAATAAATAATACTTTATTAAGATGCTCTTACTAGTATGGCCAGAATCTGACAGCAGAATCTTTAGGTTAGAAGCAGGCATGATTGTATCCCTTTGCATTTGGAATTGGCCGTGGTGCTTTAATCATTCCTTATCACTGAGATAAAGAGCTTCATATTTTGTTCAAGTTTAATGTGTCTTAGATTGTGAGGATAGAGTTGTTATATAATTTATTATTTTTATTAAGATGTGTAAGTATGCTTTTAGGTGGAGAATTTTTAGTCTGAGTTGAGAACCTTGGTATGACAGGATTTTCCTGAGTCTAACCTGCTAAAATTCTCACCTTCGTGTATCAGTTAACACCAGCTTCACATTTCATAATGCTTTCCTTCATCTGGATGAGCCTCATATGGCCTAGCTCCAACATACCAGTTGAAAAAGGTGTTAGATTCTAATAGTACATGAGTGTTTGACTTTATTTAGATAGTTCTTGAAAACCACTCATGCTCTAAAACTCGCCCACTTAAATCAATATGTAATATAAGTTCCAAGAAATGTGTGAAAGAAGGAGGAGTTATTTTGGAAGCAGAAGGGCCTTTCCACAGTGTCTTGAAATCATACTAGTAAAAAAGCTTATTATGCCATCTCATAAGCTCAACCCTGTGATATGGAAAACTACTCTTAAAGTGGGTGAAAATATATTTTCCAACTTTGAGTAGGGCTAAAAGTTCAAGAAACTAAAGATAGCTACTTTATAAACAGCTATTTTATGACATAGATTTGGCTTTGGAATGAGAAGTGCATGAATACAGAGGTAATTTCACAAGGAAGAGTCTTTTCTGTAGGTATTTGGATGCAGGTGAGCTGCTCCTTCACTGGAGAGGATACTTTACTAAAAGACTGAAGCCAGAGGGAACCGTGGCATTTTATGATGCAAGCCAATGCACTGAGACTACTATCACCCTATAGTATACTTATAACATATAAAAATATAAATATACTTATATAATTTAACTTTATATAATAACTAGATAACTTATTATAACAATAAATATTAAAAGTCACAATCATAGTAGACAGTTATTCCCATTTTTACTCTCAAGTTTATCTGTTACATCCCTTTTCACTCTGGGTCTTACCCAACACTTTTATGCTCTTAGCCTTCCTCCTTATATCACCCTAACCCTAGGTCCATAAAATTGCCAGAGTCTTTTGTTCTGGGATCTCTCAATAGACAGAGGATCAATATGTCTGTGCTGATTCATCTGACCCTCAATCTGTGTGCCATCCCATGGGGAAGAGGGGAACAGAAGGAGTCAGTACTTTTTTCAGTTTTAGACTTGCTTGTATGATCTCCGTAAGTGATTAGAGGTTTTACTATCATTTCTGGTTTGTGGCTTCAATCAGCTACTCTTGACATCTGATGATAGCTCAGCTCACTCTTTTCCAGCTCAACTGAGCTCCTGATAATATGAAATGACCTAAAAGGAAGCTGTTAGTGCAGAACTGTGTATCACTAGCTATGATCTAAAATCAGCACATTGGTTGGCCCACATCTTATCTCTTAACACTCAGGAATACTGAGACATCCACTAATGGGCTTCCCTGGTGGCTCAGACAGTGAAAGCTTCTGCCCGCAATGCTGGAGACCTAGTTTCGATCCCTGGGTCAGGAAGATCCCCTGGAGAAGGAAATGGCAACCCACTCCAGTAATCTTGCCTGGAAAATTCATGGGACCGCAGAGTCGGACACGACTGAGGGACTTCACTTTCACTTTTGACTAATGTTGTTGCTGAAACTTCCAAAAACAAGAACACTGCAGGGAAGTTTAAACAAAAGTGTGCCTCGTGTTTGCTTTCCAAATCTTGTAAATGATTCTCACTGTCTGATTCTCAAGCATACCAGAATCCTAACTCCAAAGTAGTCTTGAAAATATAGTCTTTAACCAGTCAAGGCTTTAAATTATAGGGAGAAATATTAGTAAGAGAATGGAACAAATGCTACAAAAATTGTCCACCAAGTCTACTGTAGTCCAAGTGTTTTGCTTACAACATCCACACAAAAACATTTTTTTTCACATTTAAATTTCAAAATAATAGCATCTAACTAAAAATGGAACTTTCCAAAGTAATGAAATTGCACTTAACATTTCAACCCCGGGTAATAATTATTACTTCATTCGGTCAAAATACCATCCAGACATAAAATATGCTATAAATGATTTATGAAGTGAAAACATACAGTACAACGTACATTGCATGACATAATAAGGGAAAATGAAGGGAAAATTAAAGAAAAATATAGATAAATAATTCACTGCTTACTGCTGCATCTGAACATATAGCCTAATTAGGCAATATTGGTTTTAATAGCTTCTTTTTCTTTTTACACTAGTTTGATGTTCTGCTTTCACTCAGACAGTAATTCAGCAGCTGGTAAGTCATCTGATATGATGGCTAAGATAATTTTTACTTCTAAAATTAAATTTTGGTATTGTTCATTTCTTGACTATGGAAAAAACAACAACTTATATTTTTCCTTAATTTAAGATGTATACTTCATCCTGTGGAACAAAACTTCAGATTCTAGGGTGTGATCTTTCTTTTTCTTTTTTGAAGTGTTCTTATATGATTCATTGGTTCTTTTTTAAAATTTGTTTTTAACTGGAGGATAATTGCTTTACAGTATTGTTTTGGCTACTGCTGCACAACAACATGAATCATCCACAAGTTCAAGGCCATTGTTGAATCTGTTTGACCATAGATACATATTTTAGTAAGAGAGGATGTAATATAATGTGTAGTTGTCTCTGCGTGTGTAATAAGCAAATTCAAACAAGTTCCCTGCCACTGTATAACAAGGATTACCCTTCCTCCAGATTCCGCTGACATGTTCTTCATTTCCCTCTGAGACCTCATCAAAAGCTTGTTTAACAGTCGTACTTATAGCAACATTCTGTCCATGATGATGTATGCATGCTTCAGAAGCTTTCTTTACAGTTCTCTTCTTTCTTAGTTCTCACCAAAATCTCTTTTAGCATCCATATTTCTACCAACAGTTCTTGAAGGGCAAGCTAGACTTTTTATATCAAGCACCTCAAAACTCTTCAAGTCTCTACCTGTTACCCAATTCCAAAACCACATCCACATGTCTAGTTATTTGTTGCAATGGTGTCCACTTGCTTTTGGTACCAAAATCTCTATTATTGGTGGGTACAGAGGGCAGACTTTAATTATTTGTAGGCTCAGTATACATTTAGACTTCACAGAGAGGTTCTGCATATTTTGTACAAGTCTTTTTCCCCACTATGTAGGATTCTGTTGATGCACATGTCTTCAGACTGGCTATCATTAATTATCTATTTTCAAGATCAAGGAACTCTGTTTATTGCTATGAAGTAGCTAATAAATTTTAATTTCAAAATATATATATATCTGAATATATATATATATATTTATCAGTTTTGTTTCCATTTAGTTCTTTTGCAGTTTCCATATCTCATGAAATTGCCCAAAACTTTACCCATTATTTTCATCTTCATCTGAAACATCTAAAACATATTTTTAACAATTATTTTTTATACCATAAGAGATGTTTATTGGAATATAATCACTTTACAATGTTGTGTTATTTTCTGCTTTACAACACTGTGAATCAGCAGTACATATCAATTATCCCCTTCCTCCTGAGACTCCCTCCCCACTCCTCCATTCTTCTAGTCTGGGTCATCACAGAGCACCAGGCTCAGCGCCCTGTGCTATGCAACAGCTTCCTACTAGCTATCTATTTTATACATGGTAATGGATATATGTCAGTGCTCCTGTCTCAGTTTTCCCCCTTCTCTCCTTCCCCTACTGTGTCCACAAGTCCATTCTCTACATCTGTGCCTCTATTGCTGCTCTGCAAATAGGTTCATCAGTACCATTTTTCTACCATTTTCTAGATTCCATCTACATGCATTAATATATGATATTTGTTTTTCTCTTTCTGACTTACTTCATTCTGTATGACAGGCTCTAGGTTTATCCACATCACTTCATATGACTCAATTCTGTTCCTTTCTTATGGTTGTGTAATATTCCATTGTATATATGTACTACATCTTCTTTATCCTTTCATCTGTCAATGGACATGTCCTGACTTATTCCATGCCCTAGTTATTGTAAGTAGTGCTGCAATAAACACTGGGGTACATGTGTCTTTTTGAGTTATGGTTTTCTTAGGGTATATGCCCAGTGCTGGGATTGCTGGTTCATATATTAGTTTAAAACATTTAAAAAATAGATAAATAAAACAAAACAAATATAACTTGCTTAAAGGAAAACATAAGAAAAACACCTTTTACATAAATCACAGCAAAATCTCTTTTGACCCACCTCATAAAATAATGAAAATAAAAATAAACAATTGGGACCTATATTAGCATAAATGATTTTGGACAGCAAAGAAAACTATAAGCAAGATGGAAATACATCTCTCAGGATGGGAGAAAGTATTTGCAAATGAAGCAATAGACAAAGGAGTAATCTTCAAAATATAAAAACAGCTAATGGAGTTCAATATCAAAGCAACAATCAAATCAAAAACTTAATGGAAGACTTAAATAGACAAAGAAAAAATACAGATGGCCAAGAGGGATGTAAAAGGACTCTCAACACCACTAATTATTCAGTTCAGTTCAGTCGCTCAGTCGTGTCCACCTCTTTGCGACCCCATGAACCACAGCACGTCAGGCCTCCCTGTCCATCACCAACTCCCGGAGTCCACCCAAACCCATGTCCATCGAGTCGGTGATGCCATCCAACCATCTCATCCTCTGTCATCCCCTTCTCCTCCTGCCTTCAATCTTTCCCAGCATCAGGGTCTTTCCAAATGAGTTAGCTCTTCACATCAGGTGGACAAAGTATTGGAGTTTCAGCTTCAACATCACTCCTTCCAATGAACATTCAGGACTGATATCCTTTAGGATGGGCTGGTTGGATCTCCCTGCAGTCCAAGGAACTCTCAAGAGTCTTCTCCAACACCACAGTTCAAAAGCATCAATTCTTCTGTGCTCAGCTTTCTTTATAGTCCAACTCTCACATCCATACATGACCACTGGAAAAACCATAGCCTTGACTAGATGGACCTTTGTTGGCAAAGTAATGTCTCCGCTTTTTAATAGGCTGTCTATGTTGGTCATAACTTTCCTTCCAAGGAGTATGTGTCTTTGAATTTCATGGCTGCAATCAACATCTGCAGTGATTTTGGAGCCCAGAAAAATTAAGTCAGCCACTGTTTCCACTGTTTCCCCATCTATTTGCCATGAAGTGATGGGACCACATGCCATGATCTTAGTTTTCTGAATGTTGAGCCTTAAGCCAACATTTTTACTCTCCTCTTTCACTTTCATCAAGAGGCTCTTTAGTTCTTCTTCACTTTCTGCCATAAGGCTGGTGTCATCTGCATATCTGAGGTTATTGACATTTCTCCTGGCAGTCTTGATTCCAGCTTGTGCTTCTTCCAGCCCAGTGTTTCTCATGATGTACTCTGCATATAAGTTAAATCAGCAGGGTGACAATATACAGCCTTGATGTACTCCTTTTCCTGTTTAGAACCAGTCTGTTGTTCCATGTCCAGTTCTAACTGTTGCTTCCTGATGTGCATACAGGTTTCTCAAGTGTCAGGTCAGGTAATGCAAATCAAAACTACATCAGGATAGGGAATACATGTAACTCCATGGCTGATTCATGTCAATGTATGACAAAACCCACTGCAATGTTGTGAAGTAATTAGCCTCCAACTAATAAAAATAAATGGAAAAAAAAAAAAAAACTACAATGAGATATCACCTCATATTGTTCAGAATGACAATCAGTGAAAATATCTGCAAACAATAAATACTGGAGAGGGTGTAGAGAATAGGAAACCCTCTTATACTGTTGGTAGAAATGCAAAAGTGTTAAAAAAAAAAAAAGCAAAAATAAAAAAAAAGAAATGCAAAATTGTAAAGCCACTGGAGAAAATATTATGGAGGTTCCTTAAAAATCCAAACTTAGAACTACCATCAGTTCAGTTCAGTCACTAAGTGTCCAACTCTTTGTGATTCCATGAACTGCAGCACGCTGGGCTTCCCTGTCCATCATGAACTCCCATAGCTTGCTCGAACTCATGTCCATTGACTTGGTGATGCCATTCATCCAACTCATGCTCTGTTGTCCCCTTCTTCTCCTGCTTCCAATCTTTCCTAGCATCATGGTCTTTTCCAATGAGTCAGTCCTTCTCATTAGTTGGCCAAAGTATTGGAGCTTCAGCTTCAGCATCAATCCTTCCAATATTCAGGACTGAATTTTTTTTTTTTTAGGATTGACTGGTTTGGTCTCCTTGTGGTCCAAGGGACTCTCAAGAGTCTTCTCCAGCACAGTTCAAAAGAATCAATTCTTTGGCCCTCAGTTTTACTTTATGGTCCAACTCTCATATCCATACATGACTACAGGAAAAACCATAACTTTGACTAAATGGATCTTTGTTGGTAAAGTGATGTCTCTGCTTTTTAATATGCTGTCTAGGTTTGTCATATCTTTTCTTCCAAAGAGAGAGCATCTTTTAATTTCATGGCTGCAGTCACCTTCTGCAGTGATTTTGGAGCCCAAGAAAATAAAGTCTGTCACTGTTTTCATTGTTTCCCCATCTATTTGTGACAAAGTGATGGCAAACTACAGTATGACCCAGCAATCCTGATATTGGGCTTGTGAAGGTTGCTCAATCGTGTCTGACTCTTTGCAACCCCGTGGACCATACAGTCCATGGACTCCTCCAGGCCAGAATACTGGAGTGGCTTCCCTTCTCCAGATCTTCCTAGGTCTCCTGCATTGCAGGCAGATTCTTTACCAACTGAGCCACCAGGGAAGCCCAAGAATACAGTAGTGGGTAGCCTATCCCTTCTCCAGAGGATCTTACCAACCCAGGAATTGAACGGGGATCTCCTGCATTGCAGACGGATTCTTTACCAACTGAGTTATCAGGGAAGCTCCCAATATTGGGCATATACCCTAAGAAAACTACAACTCAAATATTATTTTAAAGTATAATTTTGTTGTTAATCTTAATTTATTTCATTATTTGATTATTGATTATTTTTATAATCAATTAAAATATAATTATAATTTATTTCATTATTGATTATCGACTACCTTTATTGACTATTTATCTGTTTATTATAGGTCATATTTTCTATTGTTTGGAAATACTTTAAAAATGTGTATATTCCTATGTGTAGTTAAAAATTTGGATTGTGTTACTTGGATGGAAAAGTGTTTGATTTGTTCAGGTAGGCTATTAAGTTTCTTGTACGTCATTTTGCTGTCGTGACGCTGTTGTGTCAGACAATGTGTAATAGTAGATACTTGAGAATTTGCCCTTAGCCCTAGGGTGTATCTTTTAGCTCTGCAATGTATTTCTAATTTTTAAAGGTGTTTGATTTGGAGTTTCAATAATAAGCCCAAGCGTTCATTAAAGCCCTCTCAATTGGCAGTAATTGAAGTCCCAACTCTTTCTCAACAGAACTAGGAAAATACTGCACTTACGGATGTCCTTTTGAGCCATCAGTGTGTGATTTCTGCTATAATGCTTGGAGTCTTACTGTGTAAATGTATAGTTTAAACGTTAGCCATTCATTTGAATGGAGCCTGACCCATTTTCAGGTTTGAGTGCCTTCTTCCTTTCAGAAATCTCCCCTTCAATTCCCAGCAGCTTTTTCTGCTCTGATTCCAACTTCTGAATCCTCAGTCCAATGACACTGTATCTTTTCACTGTACTCTGTGTCCCGCAGCCCACATGAGCTGGGGAGCAGTAACTTGAGGTAAAGTGACAGTTAAATGCGGAGTGCACCTAGTTTTCTCTCATTTAAGTGATGTCGACCCTCTAGTTTCTATTTGTTTTGTTTGCTTTTTTATACCTTCAAACATTTGTTTATATTTAACTTAGTGTTTATAAGTGTTGTCAACAGAAGAGATGATTCATTATAAACTTTTCTCTCCAAAAAGAGAACAAATCTTCCAGCTTTTAATAACACTGGAAATATCTCATTGATGGTATCTGTCAGTGTTTTAGGTATTATATTATATTATATTCATGTAAAAAGATGATAGAATGTGAATGCAGATGAAATATATGAAAATTTAGGTTAATACTCTCAATGATGAATCTTCTGATTTCTGAATGCTACATATTAGCATCATTTATCTTCTACCTTTAAAAGTAATCAATTATATTCTGACTTGTACAAAAATAGACATTTATTTTGCTCACCTAATACATATATGTGTGTGTGAATAATTTTCTTTTACTATGATAAATGTTTTCTTTTCAAAAGGAAGCATTCTAGTATGAATAAAATACTATTATATAAAATCTAACATGATAAAAGATAAATTTAAATTTTATCAGAGGCAACAGAATAGAAAGGCAAATAGATTTGTAGTTATCACTCATTAGATATTAAAGTGAAAGTGAAGTCGCTCAGTCGTGTCCAACTCTGTGGCCCCATGGACTAGAGTCCACCAGGCTCCAGTCCATGGAATTTTCCAGGCAAGAGTACTGGAGTGGGTTGCCATTTCCTTCTCCAGGGGATCTTCCTGACCCAGGGATCAAAACTGGGTCTCTAGCATTGCAGGCAGACGCTTTTAATGTCTGAGCCACCAGGGAAGCCCTTAGATATTAAAACCTTGGCTAATTGTCATATCTAATAAATTTCATGTTTTTCTTCTGTAAAATGGAAGTTTTCTTAGGATTATCATGAGTCTGTACCAAGATATTAAGTGTTTTTTATTTTACCTGTCACAAAGTATATCCTTAATGTTTTTTGACCCTTCCTCAGTCAAGTCAGAATTAGTTTCAGGAATATACAGAATTCCATTGCATGACTAAAAATGCATATGTTTATGTGTGCTTAAAAATCACTCTGTAAACTTGTTTGAATTTTTGAAAAGTGTATTTTCCATTAATTAACATGGCACTGTTTGATCCTTAGTAATTATTTGAATTTTTATTTTGTTTTCAGATAATTGCTTGTATGTGATTAATACAGTAAACAAAATGCTTTCAGCCAGGTTTTTAACAATTTATCATTTTAGAATTTTTACCATCATAATATTCCTTATGAAAAATATATCAGTCATTAAAATAATTGACAGTTAAGAAATAAATGGGCTCTCCATTGCTTTCATTTACCACAATGTTTTTGATCCATTTTATTATCTATAAATATTTGCATTTCTAGTGATATCTTTCTTCCAATGATTCATTATTTATACCTTTTAGAGTTGTCTATTATCTATCATTCTTAAACAAATATGCATACTTTTTGAGTTAGCTGAGAGTCAGCATATACCAATCAATAATCATCATATTAGTCACTGTCAAGGAAGAGCAATATTAAATTCAAGAGCAGAGTGATTTATCTGAAAGAGCCTAGAAATATAAATTAACTAGCACTGATACTCCTTCTGTTTTTTTCTGTTAATTCAATTGAAAAAAATACTGAATTTATCAAAATTTCTGCTTAAAAGACTAAAATAATTATACTTAGTGAAATTAAGTGATTTGCTAACTATTTAAATGGAAGTTATGAAATCAGGATTTAAATCCAAACCTATTTGACTACAAAATCTGTCTTCAAAAAAAAAGGTTGATTAAAAGGTATATAATAAAACCAACGAATAAAAATAACTTCCTTCAATCTCATGCACCATTTAACTATTGTCCATATTTCTGAAGCAAATAATACTGAACAAGTCTAAACTTCATTCTCTCATTATATCCTCAAATTCATTTTTCAGTCCCCTACAGAAAGCTTGTAGTCTCACTTTTCCAGAATTACTGATCTCTTAAATTCTAGTTATTAATACATGTTATATTTAATTTGTTTTTATCCTTAAAAAACATAATTTACTATAGTTTGCACTAATTATTATTTATTTTATTCTTTTAATTTTTTTCTTTTTATTTTCTACTCCTTTTCCACACTCTTTACCCCCACTTAATAAGGAGTCTGGAGGCAGGTAACTCCTGTTTTAAGTGAAGTAACAACAATTATTAGAGCTGGGCTCTGTCAGTATCTTGGCTTATTCCTCTAGACCAAATGCTGGTTGCTACAGTTCTGAGTATTGTATCAATGTTCAATTCCATAAAATATTAAAGTCTATATATTATTCCTTTGGGGTTTCCCAGGTGACTCAGTGGTAAAAAATCCACCGGCCAATGCAGGAGATTGCAGGTTCAATTTCTGGATCAGGAAAACCCCTGGATAACAAAATGACAACACACTCCAGTATTCTTGCCTGGGAAATCCCATGGACAGAGGAACCTGTCAGGCTGCTGTCCATGGGGTCATAAAACAGTAGGATGACTTAGTGACTAAACGACAGGAAATATTATTCCTTTATGATGCAAAACCTCTTCTGTGAAAACACCCCAAACAATTTTTCTCTTAGGTTTCACTAATAGAAGCAGGGTTATATGGTCATCTATTGCTTCAGTGGACAAGAACAGGATTGAAATTTTCCCTATATTCTCAAACTGAGATTCTCTTGGCAAAGAAAAAAGTGGGCAAATGTTGTCAGGTAGACAAATAGCAGAACATTCACCATCATAAAATTATTTCAAGACTTATTTGACCTTTCTGCAGCATTTATTTTTCCTGCTCATTCAAATTCTCCTGTTCTATAGTCTCTGATCCCAGATGCTCTTTCCTTCCAATTCCCTGGTTCTGTGTGTGTGTATATATATATATATATATATACACACAAACACACACACACATATGCAAATTTGTTTTGGATTCTTATTCCCTACCGAAATCTAGTATGTTTTCTCTTTCAAAACTCAGTCTTAGCCTCTCTTCTCACTTTTCATGTGTAATGACAATGGTTTTAGTTGCATATGCTAAATTTCTGATATTTTAATTTCCAGTTCACTGTCTTCCACTTATTACTGAGAGACTGGCAAAAGCATCTGCTGACATGGATCCCAAACTAACTAAGGCCCACCTACCACACACACACACACACACACACACACACACACACACACACACACACACACACACACACACACCCCACAGAGTCAGGAGTAAAGACAACAAAATATTTCTTTGTAATGCTTGTCCTAAGTCCTAGAAACAAATACTGACTGCTTAAGAATATGATGAAGAGAATTAGGGTGTGGCGCTGCCGGTATGGAAGATACTGCCTCAGAGTTCAAGAATTTAATTGGTAGAAGTAAAAAACAATTTCACTGACTTTTTCAAATCTCCCCTCCTGTAACTGTCTGAATTGTATGATTCTTACACAATAAGGTATTGTTCTCCAATAGTGCCAAGCATCAATTCTGTTGCTTCATTATATGTTCCACATTTTGGTTCCAGGGACATTTAATCAGCATGACACATAGCCATTGAAATTATGGCTGAAACACACTTTGGAATATTAAATAATTAATATCAGTATAACTAGTGGTTCCCTGGTGGCACAGTGGTAAAGAATCTTCCTGCCAATGCAGGAGACACAAGAGATGCAGGTTTGATCCCTGGGTTGGGAAGATCCCCTGGAGAAGGGAATGGCAATCCACTCTAGTATACTTGCCTGGAGAATTCATGGACTGAGAAGGCTGTCGAGCTACACAGTCCATGGGGTTGCAGAGTTGGACATGAGTAAGCACACACACAACACAATACAGCATCAGCATAACTAGCTAGTTAACTAGATAGAGTATATGTGAAGAGTGATACCAATTATATTCTTTAACAATTGGATGATATTAAATAATAGAATTGCAATAATTTGTATTTAACAAATATATAGTACAATATAGTCACATATTTTCAAATAAATTGCTAGATATTCAGTGGTATTTAGTTGAGTTATAAAGATTGTCTTTGGGCAGATAGACAAATGGCCCTGAAAAAATGAGATTTTTAAAAGCAGCCAAATTTTGCAAAATGTCCAGAATAACTTTTTTTTTCACCTTGGCAGCAATAGTTTAAATTTGTCACTATGAAACATGGAATCAAAAGAATCATTACAGTTTTTACATCAATTCAAAGATTACATAAGATATTTCCTGGAGTTATCCATACTTATGATATTTTTATGATCACATTATATCTTAACCTATTATTGCTATTCAGTCACCTAGTCATGTCTGACTCTTTGCAACCCCATGGTCTGCAGGATGCCAGGCCTTCCCACCCCACCGTTTCCTGAAATTTGCCCAAGTTCATAACTACTGCATCAGTGATACTATTTAGCCATCTCATCTTCTGATGTCCTCTTCTCCTTTTGCCCTCAGTCTTTCCCAGCATCAGGGACTTTTCCAATGAGTTGGCTGTTCACATCAGTTGACCAAAAAACTGAAGCTTCAGCTTCAGCATCAGTCCTTCCAATGAATATTCAGGGTTGATTTCCTTTAAGACTGACTGATTTGGTCTTCTCGCTCTCCAAGGGACTCTCAGGAGTCTTTTCCAGCACCACAGTTCAAAGGCCTCAAAAATTCTCAAACACTCAGTGAGGATATAGATTAAGTATTATTGATGTTAGATAAATTTTAAAAATTTAGAAAAATAAAGATTTTATTTTTCTTCATATGAAGAGGTAATCTTAAGGTTTCAAATAAGCTTGTTTTCAATATTCAATACCCACAATTAAGTAACTGTATATAGACTTAGAATATATATTTGAAATATTTATACATAATAAATATACATATAACTAAACATATATCCTAATAATGTTGCAGTAGCTTAAAATAACTGATCTAATTTGGCCATTTTCATTTCATCGAATTTTAAAAGTTTTTAAAACATTTAAAATTATGTTTCTTGAATCTTAGAGCTGCAATACAAAATATGGCCCAATGATTTATCTCAATAAAACTTAAAAAATTAGAACAAGAAAATAAATAATAATGAAGGAGAAAATAATTAAAAAAAAAAATTTTGGCCATGCCATGGTGCATATGGGATGAGCCCTAATCATTGGACCTTCAGGGAATTCCCAAAAATAAATTTTAAATAATGTACACTCTAATGTCTATATTTTTATCATTATATATCAAAGTAAAATCTCTAAAATTGGCAAAATATTTGAATAAATTGAAAAGGGAAATGTTTAAATAAATTGAGCATCAAACTGCTTTTTTGGGGTCATAATAGAATCAGGTCAGTTCACTTCAGTTCAGTCGCTCAGTCATGTCCAACTCTTTGCGACCCCATGAATCGCAGCACGCCAGGCCTCCCTGTCCAACACCAACTCCTGGAGTTTACTCAAACTCATGCCCATCGAGTCAGTGATGCCATCCAACCATCTTATCCTCTGTCGTCCCCTTCTCCTCCTGCCCCCAATCCCTCCCAGCAGCAGGGTCTTTTCCAGTGAGTCAACTCTTCACATAAGGTGGCCAAAGTACTGGAGTTTCAGCTTCAGCATCAGTCCTTCCAATGAACACCCAGGACTGATCTCCTTTAGGATGGACTGGTTGGATCTCCTTGTAGTCCAAGGGACTCTCAGGAGTCTTCTCCAACACCATAGTTCAAAAGCATCAATTTTTTGGTGCTCAGCTTTCCTCACAGTCCAAATCTCACATCCATACATGAACACAGGAAAAACCATAGCCTTGACCAGATGGACCTTTGTTGGCAAAGTAATGTCTCTGTTTTTAATATGCTATCTATGTTGGTCATAACTTTCCTTCCAAGGAGTAAGCATCTTTTAATTTCATGGCTGCAATCACCATCTGCAGGGATTTTCGAACCCAAAAAATTAAAGTCTCACACTGTTTCCACTATCTCCCCATCTATTTCCCATGAAGTGATGGGACTAGATACCATGATCTTAGTTTACTGAATGTTGAGCTTTAGGCCAACTTTTTCACTCTCCTCTTTTCACTTTCATCAAGAGGCTTTTTAGTTCCTCTTCACTTTCTGCCATAAGGGTGGTGTCATCTGCATATCTGAGGTCATTGATATTTCTCCCAGCAATCTTGATTCCAGCTTGTGCTTCTTCCAGCTCAGTGTTTTTCATGATGTACTCTGCATATAAGTTAAATAAGCAGGGTGACATTATACAGACTTGACATACTCCTTTTCCTATTTGGAACCAGTCTGTTGTTCCATGTCCAGTTCTAACTGTTGCTTCCTGACCTGCATACAGGTTTCTCAAGAGGCAGGTCAGGTGGTCTGGTATTCCCATCTCTTCCAGAATATTCCACAGTTTATTGTGATCCACACAGTTGAAAGCTTTGGCATGGTCAATAAAGCAGAAATAGGTGTTTTTCTGGAACTCTCTTGTTTTTTCCATGATCCAGCAGATGTTGGAAATTTGATGTCTGGTTCCTCTGCCTTTTTTAAAACCAGCTTGAACATCTGGAAGTTCACAGTTCACATATTGCTGAAGCCTGGCTTGGAGAATTTTGAGCATTACTTTGCTAGCATGTAAGATGAGTGCAATTGTGCAGTAGTTTGAGCATTCTTTGGGTTTGCCTTTCTTTGGTATTGGAATGAAAAGTGACCCTTTCCAGTCCTGTGGCCACTGCTGAGTTTTCCAAATTTGCTGGCATATTGAGTGCAGCACTTTCAGAGCATCATCTTTCAGGATTTGAAATAGCTCAACTGGAATTCCATCACATCCACTGGCTTTGTTTGTAGTGATGCTTTCTAAGGCCCACTTGACTTCGCATTCCAGGACGTCTAGCTCTAGGTGAGTGATCACACCCTTGTAATTATCTGGGTCATGAAGATCTCTTTTGTACAGTTCTTCTGTGTATTCTTGCCACCTCTTCTTAATATCTTCTGCTTCTGTTAGGTCCACACCATTTCTGTCCTTTATTGAACCCATCTTTGCATGAAATGTTCCCTTGGTATCTCTGATTTTCTTGAAGAGATCTCTAGTCTTTCCCATTCTGTTGTTTTCCTCGATTTCTTTGCATTGATCGCTGAGGAAGGCTTTCTTATCTCTCCTTGCTATTCTTTTGAACTCTAAACTCAAATGGGTATATCTTTCCTTTTCTCCTTTGCTTTTCGCTTCTCTGCTTTTCACAGCTATTTGTAAGGCCTCCTCAGACAACCATTTTGCCTTTTTTCATTTCTTTTCCATGGGCATGGTCTTGAACCCTGTCTCCTGTACAATGTCACAAACCTCCATCCATAGTTCATCAGGTTCTCTATCAGATCTTGTCCCTTAAATCTATTTCTCACTTCCACTGTATAGTCATAAGAGATTTGATTTATGTTATACCTGAATGGTCTTGTGGTTTTCCCTACTTTCTTTAGTTTAAGTCTTAATTTGGCAATAAGGAATTCCTGATCTGAGCCACAGTCAGCTCCCGGTCTTGTTTTTCCTGACTGCATAGAGCTTGTCCATCTTTGGCTGAAAAGAATATAGTCAATATGATTTTGGTACTGACCATCTGGTGATGTCCATGTGTAGAGTCTTCTCCTGTGTTGTTGGAAGAGGGTGTTTGCTATGACCAGTGTGTTCTCTTGGCAAAACTCTATTAGTCTTTGCCCTGCTTCATTCCATACTCCAAGGCCAAAGTTGCCTGTTACTCCAGGTGTTTCTTGACTTCCTACTTTTGCATTCCAGTCCCCTATAATGAGAAGGACATCTTTTTTGGGTGTTAGTTCTAAAAAGTCTTGTAAGAGTTCATAGAACCATTCAACTTCAGCTTCTTCAGCATTACTGGTTGGGGCATATGCTTGGATTACCATGATATTGAATGCTTTGCCTTGGAAATGAACAGAGATCATTCTGTCGTTTTTGAGATTGCATCCAAGTACTGCATTTTGGAATCTTCTGTTGACCATGATGGCTACTCCATTTCTTCTAAGGGATTCCTGCCCACAGTAGTAGATATAATGGTCATCTGAGTTAAATTCACCCATTCTAGTCCATTTTAGTTCACTGATTCCTAGAATGTCAACATTCACTCTTGCCATCTCCTGTTAGACCACTTCCAATTTGCCTTGATTCATGGACCTAAGATTCCATGTTCCTATGCAATATTGCTCTTTACAGCATGGGACCTTGCTTCTATCACCAGTCACATCCACAACTGGGTATTGTTTTTGCTTTGGCTCCATCCCTTCATTCATTCTGGAGTTATTTCTCTACTGATCTCCATTAGCATATTGGGCACCTACCGACCTGGGGAGTTCCTCTTTCAGTATCCTATCAATTTGCCTTTTCCTACTATTATTCATGGGGTTTTCAAGGCAAGAATACTGAAGTGGTTTGCCATTCCTTTCTCCAGTGGACCACATTCTGTCAGACCTCTCCACCATGACCCGCCCATCTTGGGTGGCTCCACACGGCATGGCTTAGTTTCACTGAGTTAGACACGACTGTGATCCTGTGATCAAGTTGGCTAGTTTTCTGTGATTATGGTTTTAGTGTGTCTGCCCTCTGATGCCCTCTTGCAACACCTACCGTCTTATTTAGGTTTCTCTTACCCTGGACGTGGGATATCTCTTCACGGCTGCTCCAGCAAAGCGCAGCCGCTGCTCCTTACCTTGGATGAGGGGCATCTTCTCACGGCCCCCCCTCCTGACCTTGAACAGAAGCACCGGCTGCAACGGACCGCGCAGAAGCGTGATTGTGAGGAGCTACCCCTCCCCCAAGGTCAGGGGTGGCCACGAGAGCGCCAGGCTGCGACAGCGCAGGAGGCACAGAGGAGCTTCCCCATGTCCGAGGTCAGCGACGGCGGCCGAGCATTTAAAATTTGTAGAAGATAAATGTAAAGGATACTACGTAGATCTAAATATTGCTTTAAGATTGTAAAATTGCAGTTTATATAATAGAAAATCATAAAATGAAATTGAACCTAAATTTCTATAATAAGTGTATTTAATGTGACCCATCACAATGTTAAATGTTATGTATAAACTAAATAATTTATTTCTGATTATAAATATTAAATTATAAGTAAATTAATTATCAAAATTCTCCAAGCTACGCTTCAATAGTACATGAACCAAGAACTTCCAGATGTTCAAGAAGGATTTAGAAAAGACAGAGGAACCAGAGATCAAATTGCCAACATCCACTGGATCATAGAAAAAGCAAGAGAAAGCCAGTAAGACATCTACATCTGCTTCATTGACTATGCTAAAGCCTTTGCCTCGGTGGATCAAAATAAACTGTGGAAAATTCTTCAAGAGATGGGATACCAGACCATCTCACTTGTGTCCTGTGAAACCTGTATGCAGGTCAAGAAGCAACAGTTAGAATGGGACATGGAATAACGGACTGGTTCCAAATTGGGAAAGGAATATGTCAGCACTGTATATTCTTACCCTACTTATTTAACTTATATGCAGAGTGAGTGAGTGAGTCAGTGAAGTCGCTCAGTCATATCCAACTCTTTGCGACTCCATGGACAGTGGCCTCCATGCTCCTCCATCCATGGGATTTTCCAGGAAAGACGACTGGAGTGGATTGCCATTTCCTTCTCCAGGGAATCTTCCCCACCCAGGGATGGAACCCAGGTCTCCCACATTGCAGGCAGACGCTCTACTGTCTGAGCCACCAGGGAACACCAGAGTACATCATGCGAAACGCCAGGCTGGAAGAAGCACAGCTGGAATCAAGATTTCTGGGAGAAATATAAGTAACCTCAGATATGCAGATGACACCACCCTTATGGCAAAAGGCAAAGAGGAACTAAAGAGCCTCTGGATGGAAGTGAAAGAGGAGAGTGAAAATGTTGGCTTAAAGCTCAACATTTTAAAAACTAAGGTCAGGGCATCTGTTCCCATCACTTCATGGCAAATAGATGGAGAAACAATGGAAACAGTGGCTGACTTCATTTACTTGGGCTCCAAAATCACTGCAGATGGTGACTGCAGTCATGAAATTAAAAGACACTTGCTACTTGAAAGAAAAGATATGACAAACCTATACAGGGTATTAAAAAGCAGAGACATTACTTTGCCAACAAAGGTCAATCTATTCAAAGCTATGGTTTTTCTTGTAGTCCTGTATGAATGTGAAAGTTAGATCATAAAGAAAGCTGAGTGCTAAAGAATTGATGCTTTTGAACTATGGTGCTGGAGAAGACTCTTGAGAGTTTCTTGGACTGCAAGGAGATCTAACCAGTCAATCCAAAGGAAATCAGCCCTGAATATTCATTGAAAGGACTGATGATGAAGCTTAAACTACAATACTTTGGCTACCTGATGCGAAAAACTGACTCTTTCCAAAAGACCCTAATGCTGGGAAAGATTGGAAGCAGGATTAGAAGGGGACAACAGAGGACAAGATGGTTAGATGGCATCACTGACTCAATGGACATGAGTTTGTGCAAGCTCTGGGAGATGGTGAAGGACAGGGAAGTCTGGTGTGCTGCAGTCCATGGGGTCACAAAGACCTGACTGAGCAACTGAATAACATAAATCTTAATTATAACTGACTCGACAAATGTTTTCAAATGCAATATATTACAAAGTTATAGTAATTAAAACAGTAGATTGCTGTTTTAAACAGTAGTGTGCATTAAAACACATATAAGTTAATGGAATATAATTGAGAGCCCAGAAATAAACCCATGCATGCATAGTAAACTAATATTTGATAAGAGAACCAAGAATACCCAATGAGGAATGGATTAATAAATGGTGCTGACTGTTTATAATAGCCAGGACATGGAAGCAACCTAGATGCCCATCAGCAGATGAATGGATAAGGAAGCTGTGGTACATATACACCATGGAATATTACTCAGCCGTTAAAAAGAATTCATTTGAATCAGTTCTAATGAGATGGATGAAACTGGAGCCCATTATACAGAGTGAAGTAAGCCAGAAAGATAAAGAACATTACAGCATACTAACACATATATATGGAATTTAAAAAGATGGTAACAATAACCCTATATGCAAAACAGAAAAAGAGACACAGATGTACAGAACAGACTTTTGGACTCTGTGGGAGAAGGCGAGGGTGGGATGTTTCAAGAGAACAGCATGTATATTATCTATGGGGAAACAGATCACCAGCCCAGGTGGGATGCATGAGACAAGTGCTCGGGCCTGGTGCACTGGGAAGACCCAGAGGAATCGGGTGGAGAGGGAGGTGGGAGGGGGGATCGGGATGGGGAATACGTGTAACTCCATGGCTGATTCATGTCAATGTATGACAAAACCCACTGCAATGTTGTGAAGTAATTAGCCTCCAACTAATAAAAATACATGAAAAAAATAAATAAATAAAAGCAAGACAAGAAAAAAAATAAATATGAAAATTAAAGGAGTAATGGGGGCTTAAAATAAAAAATAAAACAAAAAGTAAAAAAAAAAATAAAAATAAATGGTGCTGAGAACACTAAATATTCACACACATAAAAATGACAACTTTGTGAGGTGATGGAATATGTTACCTTATTGTGGTAATAAGTTTTTAATATTTACATGTGTCAAATCATCACACTGTACACCTTTACTTTATGGTGTACACTGTACAGCTTAAATTTACACAAGGTTATAGGTCATTTATACCTCAATAACTTTGGAAAGTTTTATTTTGCCTTCACAGTTTTGACAGCTTTTGTTTCTACAACAAAAACTTACAACGTAGTCTTTTTATTTTTTCTATTGTGGCAATATGATTGTTAAGGGAGGTTGATAAAATATATATTATTTAAATATTTGCAGTTGCAATTATAAATTTTAGAAAGAAAGAAAGTGAAGTCGCTCAGTCTTGTCGGACTCTTTGAGACTCCATGAACTGTAGCCTGCCAGGCTGCTCCACCCATGGTATTTTCCAGGCAAGAATACTGAGTGGGTTGCCATTTCCTTCTCCGGGGATCTCCCAATCCAGGGAACATCCTGGTCTCCCAGACTGCAGGCAGGCTCTTTACTGTCTGAGCCACCTTAAGTAGTTAGTATATTTGGATCTCTGTTTGGAAATTTGACCCAGATAAAAGTATAGAGATATGTAACCTTTTCTAAAGAATATGCTTATTACACATATAAAAGTGAGTATATGTTCTTCCCATCCAGATTTGCTTTTCCTCCCATGTGTCTCAGGTCATGATTCACCTAGTTGATTGAATCTGAAACACTTGATTCATGTGATTGATATATTACATAATATGTGCTGTGATTCAAAAACACTGTTCTGACAGATTTCCCTACTTACTCTCCTATATCTTAATTTTTTTTAGTTTATCACTCCTATCAGTAGAAAGGCATGATGCTATTTTCCATACTTTCTGAAAAGAAGTCTTTGCTTGACTGCATGTCCTTTTAAAATATTTTTTTAATCTTTCATTACTTTGCTCCCCATAGCAATAACTCCTCTTGAAAGAGTCATTTATCTTTCCTGACACAAATTCTTCTCCTCCTGACTCTCTTTAACCTTATCACCACTTGCTTTTCCTTGGTTTTTGTTTCTGTACTTCTTATTACTTTAAAATATAATATTGATTTCTATTATGTTGATTATGTTTGCCTTTATTTCCCTGAAAAAATATAATTTCCATGATGTCTGCAACATTTTCTATCTCTTGTTCACTGACAATCAGCAAGAATCTATATGGTTGGCCATAAGATAAGAGCTCAAAAATATTTGTTGAATGAATTGATGAAGGAATGCTTAACTACTGTCTTTCCCTCAGCATCCTCATGTACTTAGTACTATATGTTTCCTATTTCTTGATATAGTCCACTGTATTATCTTGACTATGTTTAAGCCAATCTGCTATTGTGGCTAACTGATGTCTCCTGCATTGGCAGGTGGATTCTTTAACACTGAGCCACTTGGGAAGCCTTGTGTCTATATAGAGGAATTATGAAATATAGATTTAAAATCCTTGTATGCTATAGTTAGCAAAATAAAAGACTAAAATATAAAAGAACAAATAGTATAAAAATTATTAAAATAAAACAAAATATTTTTTTATAAAATAAAATAAAATTTTGAAATTACAAATCCACTGAACAAGTTGAATGGGATATTAAACAAAGACTAAGGGAATTAGTAAGGTGAAAATATAAGTGAAAACTTACATAAAATTCAATATACTTTTCATGAAGAGCAAAAATTTGAAATAGGTTCTAAGAAGAATTTAAGATAGAATAAAATATTTTAGAGAATTTTCTTCACATTTCTAGAGAATGAAATAAATGAAATAGAGAAACAGTATAGATATATAAATACATAGAAAGATAAGTATAAATACACACTTGCAAAGGAGATATTGACCATCACTTAAATATTTTCTGATAATGATCATTGTTTCATACCAATATAACCAACCAAAGGGAAGGCAGGAATACCTGGTACCCATGATTAAATTAGGCATAAACTTGAATGGACCACATCCAGAACAAGGAAGGAGAAGGGAGATCTGTTTTATCACTCTACCGTGTTACTTAAGGAACATAGAAGTGCACAGAAGGATAACAGTACATCCCAGTTCTCATATGGAGGTAGAGACCTAGTGGAATTCATTGTTTTTAAAGGCAAAAGAAATAGTAGATAACATATATATTATTTGGCTTTATGACCTTGAGTGTGTGTGTGTGTGTGTGTGTGTGTGTGTGTGTATTCTGCATCTATAAATTGCTAAAAGCATGAAACTGTAAAAAACTGAAAAATTTACCCCCCAAATTCTTATACTTTGATGGCTCAGAGATACTCACTTCCCCTTATTTTATTTTAACTTACTTACTTATTTTAACCATTTGCAATAGTCACATAAAGTCTTTTTCTCTTTTCTTTTTGTAATTAGCAAAGGAGTACTGTAAAACTGAGTTGAGATACTCACTTCCCCTTACTTATTTTATTTTAACTTACTTACTTATTTTAACCATTTGCAATAGTCACATAAAGTCTTTTTCTCTTTTCTTTTTGTAATTAGCAAAGGAGTACTGTAAAACTGAGTTGAGATACTCACTTCCCCTTACTTATTTTATTTTAACTTACTTACTTATTTTAACCATTTGCAATATTCACATAAAGTCTTTTCTCTTTTCTTTTTGTAATTATCAAAGGAATACTGTAAAACTGAGTTGACTCGAAGGGCAAATTGTCTTATTTTCTACCTTCCTTTATCCCAAATCTAAATCATGGAAGCTGCCTCTCAGCCAGGATTTTGTACTCAAGGGTGAACATATTAGGCATATGTGTGTCTAAAATGATGAAGAAACAGAAATCATCACAAAAGCTGTCATCATTAGATTAGAGAGATAGTGCTTAAAGAATTTCTCCAAGCATACCTTTTAAAAGCACATGTTTGGATTTTTATGTTGTTATATGATTTTTATTGCTGTGGTTTTATTACATATAAACTCGGAGCTAAGAAAACAGAGAAACCTGATTTGATTTTGCTGTACTTACTAATAAAATGTCCTAATTAGTTTAATCCTCAAAGTTACTGCAGATGTGAGGAAAATGACACTTCCTTTGACAAAAAATACTTAACAAAAAAGAGATCTGCTTGAGGAACTCTATCCAATGTTTTAGAATATTCAGAGTAGAAAGATTTCCCATTAGTTACAAGTTTCCTGAAGGACTTACTTCCCTTCCTTTCTATGCCAAATATTGTGTTTCTGAATAATGAAAGACATTCTATCCTTAGAAAAAGTTAAACTCAAACTCCCAAACTAATTATCTTTCATTTGAACATTCTCTTCAATAAACCCAGCGTCTCGGTGACTTAGGTTAACAGTAACTTCTGAATTATGCAAAGAAATGAAAGAGGACAAAAGTTCCTTACAGCATTCAAGGTCATAATGCTGTGCACAGTACTTGGGATTAGAAAGTCTAGACTATTGGTTTCTGCATTAGCAAGTTTCCCAATTTTGCTTTTCTTTCCCTTTGGGCACAGAATTTACAGGTGTGAATCCATAAACTCTATTTTTTTAAAGATCTTTTTTTTCCTTTAAGGCATAAGTAAAGGATAAATATGTTGCCTCTTATAAAATTAATAATGAAAATTTCACTGAGCTTTTCTTCTATCTTCAGTAACTCAAAGAAGGTTTTGTCAAAGTTATTGATGTGCAAGTAAAATTTTGTTTTTTAACTGCACAATAAATAAAATAGTAATAGAAATAAATGCCACAAAATTTTCTTACTTGGTGTTTTTATACAAACAGATATTTTTAGGTATAGATTATCTTAATCTGTACATTGTGTTTTTAACTTTTATTGTATATTGATGACAGTTGACTAGCAATGTTGTGTTAGTTTCAGATTGCACATTGAAATTTTATTAGTATTATTTTCAAATAATCTGAAAAGTGTCAGGAGTATAACATTTTGAAGTTGAACGCTACATTTTCAAACATGTAATTACTATTTCTCATTGTACACACAGCTCACTGCTATGTAGCTATTGAGTGATCCAAATATTTATGTACATACTAAAGTACAGGGTTTTAAAGTAAGTTTTACAGCTCAATATAGAGTAATTTTTTAAAACAAAACAAAAACAACAACCCCAAACAACTTGAACACATTTCAATTATAGTTTAGTTTTTAATTATTAGTGATATTATTAGTGACAAATGATATGATAAAATCATTGCTGTAATATTGATTTTAAAACATTATAAAAAGTTTAAGAGGACTGCTTGGAACAAAAATGGCAAAATACTAATAGCTGTTACATGTGGATAGTGTTTATAAAAGAAGTTTTTCCTCTCCTTATGTGTATATATTAAAATGTCCGTAATAAAAATTTAAAACACAAGGTAACAAGTTTATTACTATTATTCAGAGTAGTTTATAGGAAAATAGAAATTTTACCACCAAAATATTATTAAATGGTTTAATGGTTAGAGATTTTCTATATAATAAAGCATTGTATTGTTCGTTGTTCACTCAGTTGTGTCCAAGTCTTTACAGCCCCATGGACTGTAGCACTCCAGGCTTCCCTGTCCTTCACTATCTCCCAGAGCTTGCTCAAACTCATGTACATTGATCAGTGATGCCATTCAACCATCTCATCCTCTGTCATCCACTTTTCCTCCTGCCTTCAATCTTTCCCAGCATCAGGATCTTTTCCAATGAGTCAGTTCTTCCCCATCAGGTGGCCAAAGTATTAGAACTTCAGCTTCAGCATCAGTATTCAGGGTAGATTTCCTTTAGAATTGACTGGTTTGATCTCCTTGCTGTCCAAGGATTTTTCAGGAACCTTCTCTAACACCACAGTTCAAAAGCATCAATTCTTCAGTGCTCAGCCTTCCTTATAATCCAACTCACATATCCATACATGACTACTGGAAAGACCATAGCTTTGGCTATACAGACCTTTGTTGGCAAAGTGATGTCTCCACTTTTTAATACACTGTCACAGCTCCTCTTCCAAGGAACAAGCGTCTTTTAATTTCATGGCTGCAGTCACAGTCCACAGTGATTTTGGAGTACAAGAAAATAAATTCTGTCATTGTTTCCATTGTTTTTCCACCTATTTGCCATGAAGTGATGGAACTGGATGCCATGATCTTAGGTTTTTGAATGCTGAGTTTTAAGCCAGCTTTTTCACTCTCCTCTTTCACTTTCACCAAGAGGCTCTTTAGTTCTTTTTCATTTTCTGCCATTTAAAGTGATGTTATCTGCATATCTGAAGTTATTGATATTTCTCCTGGCAGTCTTGGTTCCAGCTTGTGATTCATCCAGCCTGGCATTTCACATGATGTTCTCTGCAGGTGAAAAGGTACAGCCTTGATGTACTCTTTTCCCAATTACTAACTGTTGTTCTATGTCCGGTTCTAACTGTTCCTTCTTGATCTAAATACAGGTTTCTCAGGAGGCAGGTAATGTGGTCTGGTATTCCATCCCTTTAATAATTTTCCACAGTTTGTTGTGATCCACAGAATCAAAGGCTTTAGCATAGTCAGTGAAGTAGAAGTAGATGTTTTTCTGGAATGCCCTTGATTTTTCTGTGATCCAGTAGATGTTGACACTTTGATCTCTGGTTCCTCAGCCTTTTCTAAATCCAGTTTCTACACCTGGAAGTTCTTGGTTTACATACTATTAAAGCTTATCTTAAAGGATTTTGAGCCTGACCTTGTTAGCATGTGAATTGAGTGCAATTTTGCAGTAGTTTGAACATTCTTTAGCATGTCCTTCTTTGGGATTGGAATGAAAGCTAATCTTTTCCAGCCCTGTGGTCACTGCTGAGTTTTCCAAATTTGCTGGCATATTGAGTGCAGCACTTTCACAGCATCATCTTTTAGGATTTGAAATAGTTCAGCTAGAATTCCTTCATCTCCACTAGTTTTGTTTGTCGTAATGCTCCCTTCACCCCACTTGACTTCACACTCCAGGGTGTCTGGCTCTAGGTGAGTGACCACACCATCCTGGTTGTCTGGGGCATTAAGACTTTATGGTATAGTTCTTCTGTGTATTCTTGCCAACTCTTCTTAAATCTCTTCTTCTTCTATTGCAGAGATTAAGAAGAGTTGGTAAGAATACACAGAAGAACTATACCACAAAGTCTTAATGACCCAGACTAGGTACATACTATTTCTGTCCTTTATTGTGCCAGTCTTTGCATGAAATATTCCCTTGGTATTTTTTAATTTTCTTGATGAAATTTCTAGTCTTCCTTATTCTGTTTCCCTCTATTTCTTTGCATTGTTCATTTAAGAAGGCTTTAAGAGGTATTGTTTGATCAGTAATAAATATTCTTTTTAGTGGCCACCTAACTTTGAATGAAATACATGCATAAAATGCAAAAATTAGAGAACATCAGTGAAAGCAAAAGCTGGTTCTCTAAAATATGATAGCAAAAATGAGAAATCAAAATTAACACAACATTGTAAATCAAACAATAAAATGAAATCTGTAGCCAGCTAACCAAGAAAAGTAAATGAGACATAAATTAATATCATGAATGAATGAAGTATCATTGTATTCATTCCACAGACAACAAATTTGATAACAAAGATGAAAATGGACTGATTTCTTAATGACCCTAAATTACCAAATTCACACAAGGAAAATGCATTGCTGGAGCAGATCTATCACAACTAAAGAGACTGAGTCAATAATTACTAATTCCCCAAATTGAAGACATCAGAAACAGATAGTTTCACTAGGGGATTCTACCAAATATTAAAGCAAGATATACTTCCATTTATCTATGATGTCATTGAGAAAATAGAAGCACAGGGAATATATCCTAGCAACACCATAACACTAAAATCAAGAAAAAGAAAAAGTTTAAAAGGGAAAACTACAATGAAACATTACTCTTGAACATGCATGCAAAAGCCCTCAAAATTTTTTAGTAAACTTAACTGAACAATGTATTAAAAATATATACAATTGATAAATGTACTTTGTTCCATGTATGCAAGGCTGATTTAATTTTAAAATATCAAGGTAATATAGTCTGCCAATGCAATAATACAAATGATTTTAAAAATCAGATACCTACTTATGATAGAAGATATTAAGAAGTAGAGGCAAGAATACACAGAAGAACTGTGCAAAAAAGATCTTCACAACCCAGATAATCACAATGGTGTGACCTCTCACCTAGAGCCAGACATCCTGGAATGTGAACTCAAGTGGGCCTTAGGAAGCATCACTACGAACAAAGAGAGTGGAGGTAATGGAATTCCAGTTGAGCTATTTCAAATCCTGAAAGAAGATGCTGTAAAAGTGCTACACTTTATATGCCAGCAAATATAAAGATTCAGCAGTGGCCACAGGACTGGAAAAGGTCAGTTTTCATTCCAATCCCAAAGAAAGGCAATGCCAAAGAATGCTCAAACTACTGTGCAATTGCACTCATCTCACATGCTAGTAAAGTAATGCTCAAAATTCTCCAAGACAGGGTTCAGCAATATGTGAACCATGAACTTCCAGATGTTCAAGCTGGTTTTAAAAAAGGCAGAGGAACCAGACATCAAATTGCCAACATCCATTGGATCATCGAAAAAGCAGGAGAGTTCCAGAAAAACATCTACTTCTGCTTTATTGACTATGCCAAAGCCTTTAACTCTGTGGATCACAATAAACTGTGGAAAATTCTGATAGAGATGGGAATACCAGACCACCTGACCTGCGTCTTGAGAAACCTGTATGCTGGTCAGGAAGCAACAGTTAGAACTGGACATGGAACAACAGACTGGTTCCAAATAGGAAAAGGAGTACATCAAGGTTGTATATTGTCACCCTGCTCATTTAACTTATATGCAGAGTACATCATGAGAAACGCTGGGCTGGAAGAAGCACAATCTGGAATCAAGATTGCTGGGAGAAATATCAATAACCTCAGATATGCAGATGACACCACCCTTATGGCAGAAAGTGAAGAGGAACTAAAAAGCCTCTTGAGGAAAGTGAAAGAAGAGAGTGAAAAAGTTGGCTTAAAGCTCAACATTCAGAAAATTAAAATCATGGCATCCGGTCCCATCACCTCATGGGAAATAGATGGGGAAAGAGTGGAAACAGTGTCAGACTTTATTTTTTTGCGCTCCAAAATCCCTGCAGATGGTGACTGCAGCCATGAAATTAAAAGATGCTTACTCCTTGGAAGGAAAGTTATGACCAACCTAGATATTAAAAGCAGACACATTACTTTGCCAACAAAGTTCCGTCTAGTCAAGCCTATGGTTTTTCTAGTAGTCATGTATGGATGTGAGAGTTGGACTGTGAAGAAAGCTGAGTGCCAAAGAATTGATGCTTTTGAACTGTGGTGTTAGAGAAGACTCTTGAGAGTCCCTTGGACTGCAAGGAGAGCCAACCATTCTGTCCTAAAGGAGGTCAGTCTTGGGTGTTCATTGGAAGCTCTGAGGCTGAAGATGAAACTCCAATACTTTGGCCACCTATGCGAAGTGTTGACTCATTGGAAAAGACCCTGCTGCTGGGAGGGATTGGGGGCAGGAGGAGAAGGGGATGACAAGGTTGAGATGGCTGGATGGCATCACAGACTCAATGAACATGAGTTTGGGTAAACTCCGGGAGTTGGTGATGGACAGGGAGGCCTGGTGTGCTGGGAATCATGGGGTTACAAAGAGTCAGACACGACTGAGCCACTGAACTGAACTCATGATATAAAATACACAAAAACACTAAAACAACCAAAATAGTTAGAAGAGATGAAGATTTCCTGAACTTGACAAAACAATCTACAAAAACATAAAAATCATATAAATTGACTTTTTTTTTTTTTTTTTTAGATTTCTATTTTTTTTTTTTTTTTTCTTTTTTTATTCCCAATCCCGATCCCCCCTCCCACCTCCCTCTCCACCCGATTCCTCTGGGTCTTCCCAGTGCACCAGGCCGGAGCACTTGTCTCATGCATCCCACCTGGGCTGGTGATCTGTTTCACCATAGATAGTATACATGCTGTTCTTTTGAAATATCCCACCCTCACCTTCTCCCACAAAGTCCAATAGTCTGTTCTGTATTTCTGTGTCTCTTTTTCTGTTTTGCATATAGGGTTATCGTTATCACCTTTCTAAATTCCATATATATGTGTTAGTATGCTGTAATGTTCTTTATCTTTCTGGCTTACTTCACTCTGTATAATGGGCTCCAGCTTCATCCATCTCATTAGGACTGATTCAAATGAATTCTTTTTAACGGCTGAGTAATATTCCATGGTGTATATGTACCAAAGCTTCTTTATCCATTCATCTGCTGATGGGCATCTAGGTTGCTTCCATGTCCTGGCTATTATAAACAGTGCTGCGATGAACATTGGGGTGCACGTGTCTCTTTCAGATCTGGTTTCCTCAGTGTGTATGCCCAGAAGTGGGATTGCTGGGTCATATGGCAGTTCTATTTCCAGTTTTTTAAGAAATCTCCACACTGTTTTCCATAGCGGCTGTACTAGTTTGCATTCCCACCAACAGTGTAAGAGGGTTCCCTTTTCTCCACACCCTCTCCAGCATTTATTGCTTGTAGACTTTTGGATAGCAGCCATCCTGACTGGCGTGTAATGGTACCTCATTGTGGTTTTGATTTGCATTTCTCTAATAATGAGTGATGTTGAGCATCTTTTCATGTGTTTGTTAGCCATCTGTATGTCTTCTTTGGAGAAATGTCTGTTGAGTTCTTTGGCCCATTTTTTGATTGGGTCATTTATTTTTCTGGAATTGAGCTGCAGGAGTTGCTTGTATATTTTTGAGATTAATCCTTTGTCTGTTTCTTCATTTGCTATTATTTTCTCCCAATCTGAGGGCTGTCTTTTCACCTTACTTATAGTTTCCTTTGTAGTGCAAAAGCTTTTAAGTTTCATTAGGTCCCATTTGTTTAGTTTTGCTTTTATTTCCAATATTCTGGGAGGTGGGTCATAGAGGATCTTGCTGTGATTTATGTCGGAGAGTGTTTTGCCTATGTTCTCCTCTAGGAGTTTTATAGTTTCTGGTCTTACATTTAGATCTTTAATCCATTTTGAGTTTATTTTTGTGTATGGTGTTAGAAAGTGTTCTAGTTTCATTCTTTTACAAGTGGTTGACCAGTTTTCCCAGCACCACTTGTTAAAGAGGTTGTCTTTTTTCCATTGTATATCCTTGCCTCCTTTGTCAAAGATAAGGTGTCCATAGGTTCGTGGGTTTATCTCTGGGCTTTCTATTCTGTTCCATTGATCTATATTTCTGTCTTTGTGCCAGTACCATACTGTCTTGATGACTGTGGCTTTGTAGTAGAGTCTGAAGTCAGGCAGGTGGATTCCTCCAGTTCCATTCTTCTTTCTCAAGATTATTTTGGCTATTCGAGGTTTTTTGTATTTCCATACAAATTGTGAAATTGTTTGGTCTAGTTCTGTGAAAAATACCGTTGGTAGCTTGATAGGGATTGCATTGAATCTATAGACTGCTTTGGGTAGAATAGCCATTTTGACAATATTGATTCTTCCAATCCATGAACACGGTATGTTTCTCCATCTGTTTGTGTCCTCTTTGATTTCTTTCATCAGTGTTTTATAGTTTTCTATGTATAGGTCCTTTGTTTCTTTAGGTAGATATACTCCTAAGTATTTTATTCTTTTTGTTGCAATGGTGAATGGTATTGTTTCCTTAATTTCTCTTTCTGTTTTTTCATTGTTAGTATATAGGAATGCAAGGGATTTCTGTGTGTTAATTTTATATCCTGCAACTTTACTATATTCATTGATTAGCTCTAGTAATTTTCTGGTAGAGTCTTTAGGGTTTTCTATATAGAGGGTCATGTCATCTGCAAACAGTGAGAGTTTTACTTCTTCTTTTCCTATCTGGATTCCTTTTACTTCTTTTTCTGCTCTGATTGCTATGGCCAGAGCTTCCAACACTATGTTGAATAGTAGTGGTGAGAGTGGGCACCCTTGTCTTGTTCCTGATTTCAGGGGAAATGCTTTCAATTTTTCACCATTGAGGGTGATAGTTGCTGTGGGTTTGTCAGATATAGCTTTTATTATGTTGAGGTATGTTCCTTCTATTCCTGCTTTCTGGAGAGTTTTAATCATGAATGGGTGTTGAATTTTGTCAAAGGCTTTCTCTGCATCTATTGAGATAATCATATGGTTTTTATCTTTCAATTTGTTAATGTGGTGTATTACATTGATTGATTTGCGGGATATTAAAGAATCCTTGCATTCCTGGGATAAAGCCCACTTGGTCATGGTGTATGATTTTTTTAATATGTTGTTGGATTCTGTTTGCTAGAATTTTGTTAAGGATTTTTGCATCTATGTTCATCAGTGATATTGGCCTGTAGTTTTCTTTTTTTGTGGCATCTTTGTCTGGTTTTGGAATTAGGGTGATGGCGGCCTCATAGAATGAGTTTGGAAGTTTACCTTCATCTGCAATTTTCTGGAAGAGTTTGAGTAAGATAGGTGTTAGCTCTTCTCTAAATTTTTGGTAGAATTCAGCTGTGAAGCCATCTGGTCCTGGGCTTTTGTTTGCTGGAAGATTTTTGATGACAGTTTCGATTTCCTTGCTTGTGATGGGTCTGTTAAGATCTTCTATTTCTTCCTGGTTCAGTTTTGGAAAGTTATACTTTTCTAAGAATTTGTCCATTTCATCCAAGTTGTCCATTTTATTGGCGTAGAGCTGCTGGTAGTAGTCTCTTATGATCCTTTGTATTTCAGTGTTGTCTGTTGTGATCTCTCCATTTTCATTTCTAATTTTGTTAATTTGGTTTTTCTCTCTTTGTTTCTTAATGAGTCTTGCTAATGGTTTGTCAATTTTGTTTATTTTTTCAAAAAACCAGCTTTTAGCTTTGTTGATTTTTGCTATGGTCTCTTTAGTTTCTTTTGCATTTATTTCTGCCCTGATTTTTAAGATTTCTTTCCTTCTGCTAACCCTGGGGTTCTTCATTTCTTCCTTCTCTAATTGCTTTAGGTGTAGAGTTAGGTTATTTATTTGGTTTTTTTCTTGTTTCTTGATGTAAGCCTGTAATGCTATGAACCTTCCCCTTAGCACTGCTTTTACAGTGTCCCATAGGTTTTGGGTTGTTGTGTTTTCATTTTCATTCATTTCTATGCATATTTTGATTTCTTTTTTGATTTCTTCTATGATTTGTTGGTTATTCAGAAGCGTGTTATTTAGCCTCCATATGTTTGAATTTTTAACAATTTTTTTCCTGTAATTGAGATCTAATCTTACTGCACTGTGGTCAGAAAAGATGACTGGAATGATTTCAATTTTTTTGAATTTTCCAAGACCAGATTTATGGCCCAGGATGTGATCTATTCTGGAGAAGGTTCCGTGTGCACTTGAGAAAAAGGTGAAGTTGATTGTTTTGGGGTGAAATGTCCTATAGATATCAATTAGGTCTAGCTGGTCCATTGTGTCATTTAAGGTTTGTGTTTCCTTGTTAATTTTCTGTTTAGTTGATCTATCCATAGTTGTGAGTGGGGTATTAAAGTCTCCCACTATTATTGTGTTACTATTAATTTCCTCTTTCATACTCGTTAGCGTTTGCCGTACATATTGTGGTGCTCCTATGTTGGGTGCATATATATTTATAATTGTTATATCTTCTTCTTGGATTGTTCCTTTGATCATTATGTAGTGTCCTTCTTTGTCTCTTTTCACATCCTTTATTTGAAAGTCTATTTTATCTGATATGAGTATTGGGACTCCTGCTTTCTTTTGGTCTCCGTTTGCATGAAATATTTTTTTCCAGCCCTTCACTTTTAGTCTGTATGTGTCTCTTGTTTTGAGGTGGGTCTCTTGTAGACAGCATATATAGGGGTCTTGTTTTTGTATCCATTCAGCCAATCTTTGTCTTTTGGTTGGGGCATTCAACCCATTTACATTTAGGGTAATTATTGATAGGTGTGGTCCCGTTGCCATTTACTTTGTTGTTTTGGGTTCACGTTTATACAACCTTTCTGCATTTCCTATCTAGAGAAGATCCTTTAGCATTTGTTGAAGAGCTGGTTTGGTGGTGCTGAATTCTCTCAGCTTTTGCTTATCTGTAAAGCTTTTGAATTCTCCTTCATATCTGAATGAGATCCTTGCTGGATACAGTAATCTAGGTTGTAGGTTATTCTCTTTCATTACTTTCAGTACGTCCTGCCATTCCCTTCTGGCCTGGAGGGTTTCTATTGAAAGATCAGCTGTTATCCTTATGGGAATCCCTTTGTGTGTTATTTGTTGTTTTTCCCTTGCTGCTTTTAATATTTGTTCTTTGTGTTTGATCTTTGTTAATTTGATTAATATGTGTCTTGGGGTGTTTTGCCTTGGGTTTATCCTGTTTGGGACTCTCTGGGTTTCTTGGATTTGGGTGGCTATTTCCTTCCCCATTTTAGGGAAGTTTTCAGCTATTATCTCCTCGAGTATTTTCTCATGGCCTTTCTTTTTGTCTTCTTCTTCTGGAACTCCTATGATTCGAATGTTGGGGCGTTTCACAGTGTCCCAGAGGTCCCTGAGGTTGTCCTCATTTCTTTTGATCCTTTTTTCTTTTTTCCTCTCTGCTTCATTTATTTCCACCATTTTATCTTCTACCTCACTTATCCTATCTTCTGCCTCTGTTATTCTACTCTTGGTTCCCTCCAAAGTGTTTTTGATCTCATTCATTGCATTATTCATTTTTAATTGAGTCTTTTTTATTTCTTCTAGGTCTTTATTAAACATTTCTTGAATCTTTTCAATCTTTGTTTCCAGGCTATTTATCTGTAACTCCATTTTGTTTTCAAGATTTTGGATCATTTTTATTATCATTATTCTAAATTCTTTTTCAGGTAGATTCCCTATCTCCTCCTCTTTTGTTTGACTTGGTGGGCATTTTTCATGTTCCTTTACCTGTTGGGTATTTCTTTGCCTTTTCATCTTGTTTAGATTGCTGTATCTGGAGTGGGCTTTCTGTATTCTGGAGGTCTGTGGTTCCTTTTTATTGTGGAGGATTAACCCAGTGGGTGGGGTTAGACGATTGGCTTATCAAGATTTCCTGGTTAGGGGAGCTTGCATCAGTGTTCTGGTGCGTGGAACTTGATTTCTTCTCTTTGGAGAGCAATGGAGTGCCCAGTAATGAGTTTTGAGATGGGTCTATGTGTTAGGTGTGTCCTTGGGCAGCCTGTATGTTGATGTTCAGGGCTATGTTCCTGCGTTGCTGGAGAATTTGCGTGGTATGTCTTGCTCTAAAACTTATTGGCTCTTGGGTGGTGGTTGGTTTCAGTGTAGGTATGGAGGCTTTTGGACGGTCACTTATTACTTAAAGTTCCATGTAGTCAGGAGTTCTCTGGTGTTCTCAGGTTTTGGGCTTAAGTCTCCTGCCTCTGGATTTCAGTTTTATTCTTCCTGTAGTCTCAGGACTTCTCCAACTATACAGCCCTGATAAGAAAACTTCTAGGTTAATGGCTAAAAGATTCTCCCCCGTTAGGGACACCCAGAGAGGTTCACAGAGTTACGTGGAGAAAAGGAGAGGGAGGAGGGAGATAGAGATGAACAGGAGGAGAAAAAGGGGGACTCAAGAGGAGAGAGACAGATCTACACAGCTGTCTGTTCCCAGAGTGTTCTCCGTAGCCCAGTCACCTACAAGGATTCACAGAATTGGATTGGGAAGAGAAGGGGAAAGGAGGAAATAGAGGTGTTCTGAGGTAGAAAACAGAGAGTCAAGATTGGGAGAGAATAATCTTCGGTTTAAAAATAGGGCTTCTCTTCTTTTTTTTTTGTAAGGTTATAGTGTATTGAAAATGAAAATTAAGGAGTAGTAGAGGAGTACTAGAGGACTTTAAAAGGAATAAGAGAAAAAGAAAAATAGAAAATAGAAGAGAAAAAGGAAAGAAAAAAAGAAAGAAACAGAAAAAAAAAAAATTTTTTTTTTCCCCCTAATTAAAAAATCGTAAAAGTCTGTGGAAATGAAAGTTAAGGAGCAATGGGGGAGTAATAGGGGATTTTAAAGGAAAACAAAAGAGAAGAAAGAAAAAAGAAAAAAAAGAAAAAAATAAAAAAAATAAAAAAATAAAAAAAAAGAGAAAAAAGTAAAATTATATCTAGGAGTTTCTCTGGAGCTGTTGCGGTCAGTGTGGGTTCGGCTCAGCTTCAGATAGCTCCTCGTTCCAGCTTACGCTTCTCGATATCTACAGGCCCCTCCGGTGTAGTCAGTGTTTCCTAGAGGGATTTTAATCTGTTGCACCAGTCCCTTCTGAAGCGGTTCCCTTTGTTTATTTGGCTTCTGTTTGCCGGTCTCTTCAGAGCCTCATTTCCGCCCTGACACAGGCGGGCGGAGGTGGAGTCTTATTCAGGTAGCTAGTTCCGTCGCTCTGCGGGGCAGGGAGGGGCTTGCGCTGCAGGGAGAGGCTGGCGCTGTGGCGACAGGCTTGCGCCGCGGGGATGGGCTGGGGCTGCCGGGAGGGGCTGACGCTGCTTTCTCCGTCTGTGCTGCTCAGGCTCCCGGCTGTTCTATATGGAGCGCGCCGCGCTGCACGAGGTTCCAGCCCTCGGGTGTTCCACAAAAGCGCGGAACGAAAAGCTGCGCCCGCTCTCAGTGCCTTCCCCGTCAGAGCGGTCCAGGCAGCCAGGGGCTTGGTGGGCGCACTCTACCCAGGTGTGGCGCGCCCCCTCCCTTCCGCGGACCCAGTCTCAGTTTCCGCTGGCGCCAGTCGGGCGCGTGCGCCTTCCACCCTCCGCGTCCCCAGCCCCAGTCCCCGCCCGCGCTGGTCGGGTGCCTGCGCCCTGTGTCTCGCCGCGACCTTCCCCTCCCCCCTGCCTCCTGCCTCCGGCGGGGCTGGGCCGGTCCGCAGCCTGCGAGCTCCTCTCTGGACCCTCTCGGTCTCTTTGTTCTGCGAACGGCCGGCAGTGTGTTCGGGCCGGTTAATTTTCTCTCTCTCTTTTGGTCTCCCACAGTTCAAGTTGGCAACTCACAGAAATTCCCTCCGATTGTCCTCAGGGCACTCAGGCCCGGACCCTACCCCAAGCAATGCCGCCTAAGAGCTCCCAGGACGGATCTCCGTCCTTAGCTCTTTTGTCTCACTTTTTATCTTTTATATTTTGTCCTACCTCCTTTCGAAGACAATGGGCTGCTTTTCTGGGCGCCTGATGACCTCAGCTAGTGATCCGAAGTTGTTTTGCGAAGTTTGCTCCGCGTTCAGTTATTCTTTTGATGAATTTGTAGGAGAGAAAGTGGTCTCCCCGTCCTACTCCTCTCCCTAAATTGACATCTTATTCATCAATAAAAACTGTTTTTCCACTACAAGGTCTGGAGCAAGATAAAGATATCCTCTCACTACTCCTATAAATGTAATTCTGGGAGCACTAGCTAGTGCATTGAGACAAGAAAAAGAAATACAAATTATCCATACTGAAAAGGAAGAAATAAGCTTTATTCACAGACAACAAAATTGTCTATCTATGATTTGGCAATCATAACATAATTTTGACTTTTTTTTTTAATCCCAGCTTCTCACTCCCAATTTCTTCCCACTTCTTCATCCCACCAATTCACCTTGAGTTGATAAGGAATAATCTCTATGTATTTTCTGTGTTCATATAATTAAATGCAAATATATATGTATAGATATTTCTATGCATTCTCAAGAGACTGGTTTTAAGTAATCATTATATATGCATGTTTCTGACTTTGCTTCTCTCAATAAATAATGACTTCAGAAAATTCTCCTAATACGTTTCAAATTTATCATTTTGATTGAATGTTGTTTGCTAATCAATATGTAAAATAATTTTGTAAATCTTTCAACTGATATTAATTTTGTTTGGAACTTTTGCCATGTAGATAGTGAGGCAGTAAACACCTTTACATTTATATATTTTTTTTTGTTCTGTAGTAGTATTTATAAGATATAAATTTCCAGGAATGGGTAGTTGGATTAATGATTATAAATTTATCCTAAAATGTTGGTTTATATAATTTAAATATACATGTGTTTAAATTTACACATATACTACTGTTATAGCTTACTCATAAATATGTGTTATTATAATTGCCAAATCGTGGCAATCAGAGTTGTTTTTGAAATACACCAGTTAATTTCATAATAACTTCAATATTAACTTTGACTTCCACAACCTCTTTCTAAACTGCTTGTTTCTAATTTTCCTTAACCCTCCATATTATTTTCAAAAGTAGACTTGGGTATCACCTATCCCCAATTAGTATTATACTAACTCTAAAATGAAAAAGACTTCAAATGGCTCATTTTTAATAGTAATTATTCAAAATGCTAAAATGATTTCATTCAGTGAAACCCACATCTATCTTGCTATAATTAAACACAGCTGCTTTGGCTCTCACTTCAACAAGTATTCATTTTTTTAAAATATAATGACCCTTTTTATATGGAATACAAGTTATTAGGTCACCTGCCAGCCATCTTCTCTCAAGCTACTTAATTATTCCTTTAAGCTTTATTCATATCTTATATTTCCAAGATTTAGATCATTAATTTTTCTCCCTTATGCATGCATCGCATATTTTTTTTCTACATCTTTTTTGGCCTTAAGACTTTCTGCAAAAGTTAGAATCTAGCCAAGTATGGAATGAGGCATGTTCTATGTTTCTAAATTTTGTAGTTCTAATACTCAAAATTTTAAAACAATCTCTACAAACTTGGAGAAAATTAATCATTTTAGTGAGTATATATCTTAATTCAATGCATTACTTCTATATTCAGTGAAATAAATGAAAGGTCTCTTTCAACAAACCACTGCAATTAAAGGAGGATATATTATTAGAAAAAGAGAGTAGCAACTTTCTTCTACCCCTTTCTTGGCTGTGTATTTCTGTGCCTCAGAGATAGCGCATGACTCTGTCCTTCTTTGTGCACACTCTTTTTGGAAGTGTATAGTTTTCATTGTCATGATTACCACTGTTATGCTCATGACTTCTTAACAATTACCATATTTACAAATATGTCTTCACCTTCACTCATTTAACTCCACAAAAATACCTGAATGAAAAGAATCACTTATATCTATAGAATGCTGAAATGCAGTCATTAAGAGTAAAGCATCTATCAGGTGTCCAGTCATCCAAGTCTCCTGCTTTAGAGTTACCAAGACAGTTCATATTCCCTCAACAACTTTTTACCATGACAACTACTCTTGACCTTCTAAATAAGGTTCAACTTATTTTATGGCTTCAACTTGTTGTTGTTGTTGTTGATTTGCTAAGTCGTGTCCAACTCTTTTGTGACACCATGAACTGTAGCCGGCCAATCTAATCTGTTCATGGAATTTCCCAGGCTAGAATATTGGAGTGGGTTGCAGTTTCCTTCTTCTGGGGATCTTCCCAACCCAGGGAAGGAATCAATATCTCCTGCATTGGCAGACAGATTCTTTGCCATGGAGTCACCTGAGAAGCCCCATGGTCTTAATATTTCTTGACTTTTTTTTTTTTCCTTTTCTTACCTTTGCATACTAATGGCTAACATCTCTTCTCTATTAACCAAAATCTTTCTCTACTAAGCCAAAATCTTCTCTACTAATCAAAATCTATTCTCTACTAAACCAAAAAGGATCTTCATGGCCCAGATAACCATGATGGTGTGATCACTCACCTAGAGCCAGACATACTGGAATGCAAGGTCAAATGGGCCCTAGGAAACAACACCAGAAACAAAGTTAGTGGAGGTGATGGAATTCCAGTTGAGCTATTTCATATCCTAAAAGATGATGCTGTTAAGGTGTTACACTCAATATGCCAGCAAATTTGGAAAACTCAGCAGTAGCCACAGGAATAGAAACAGATCAGTTTTCATTCCAATCCCAAAGAAGGGCAATGCCAAAGAATGTTCAAACTACCACCAATTGTACTCTTCTCACACACTAGCAAAGTAATGCTCAAAATTCTCCAAGCCAGGTTTCAACAGTACATGAACTGTGAACATCAAAATATACAAACTGATTTTAGAAAAGGCAGAGAAACCAGAGATCAAATTGCCATCATCTGTTGGATCATCAAGGAAGCAAGAGAGTTCCAGAAAAACATCTATTTCTGCTTAATTGACTATGCCAAAGCCTTTAACTGTGTGGGTCATAGCAAACTGGAAAATTCCTAAAGAGATGGGAATACCAGACTACCTTACCTGTCTCTTGAGAAATCTGTATGCAGGTCAAGAAGCAACAGCTAGAACTGGACATGAAACAACAGACTGTTTACAAATCAGGAATGTAGTACATCAAGACTATATATTGTCACCCTGCTGATTTAACTTATATGCAGAGTACATCATGAGAAACACTGGGCTGGAAGAAGCACAAGCTGGAATCAAGATTGCCGGGAGAAATATAAATAACCTCGGGTATGCAGATGACACCACTCTTATTGCAGAAAGCAAAGAAGAACTAAAGAGCCTCTTAATGAAAGTGAAAGAAGAGAGTGAAAAAGCTTGCTTAAAACTCAACATTCAGACAACTAAGATCATGGCATCTGGTCCCATCACTTCATGGGAAGTAGATGGGGAAACAATGGAAACAGTGGCTGGCTGACTTTATTTTTTGGGGCTCCAAAATCACTGCAGATGGTGACTGCAGCCATGAAATTAAAAGACGCTTGCTCCTTGGAAGAAAAGCTATGACCAACCTAGACAGGATACTAAAAAGCAGAAACATTACTTTTCCAACAAGGCTCCATCTAGCCAAAGCTAATTTTTTTCCAGTAGTCATGTATGGATGTGAGAGTTGGACTATAAAGAAAGTTGAGCACACCGAAGTATTGATGCTTTTGAACCGTGGTGTGGGAAAAGACTCTTGAGAGTCCAAAGGACTGCAAGGAGATCCAACCAGTCAATCCTAAAGGAAATCAGTCATGAATATTCATTGGAAAGACTGATGCTGAAGCTCTAATACTTTGACCTCCTGGTGTGAAGAACTGACTCATTGGGAAAGACCCTAATCCTGGGAAAGATTGAAGGCAGGAGGAGAAGTGGATGAGATGGTTGGGTGGGATTACCGACTCAATGGTCATGGGTTTGAGTAAGCTCCGGGAGTTGGTGATGGACAGGGAGGCCTGGCATGCTGCAGTCCATGGGATACGACTGAGCAACTGAACTGAACTGAACTAACCAAAATATGCAGCACCTATTGCAGTGAAATAATCTCTTATTCTTCTTGAAATTACTTTTAACCATTAAAAATTCATCCACCTTTCACATTTCAGGCAGCTTTGGAAAGTCAAATGTTATGATATTATTAGTTGGTAAAATCCCTTATAAGTCTCTCCATATTTCACCAAAGTGCATCCTGCTTGCAGTGGTACATGAGAACTTCAAAAACTAACATCATCTTCCATCAATAACTGCTTGCTAATTTTCAGCTCAGTGATACCAAACTGCTTATGGCCTTATATAAATTTCACTCTTATTATCCCATTTTCTAGTTCATTCTAGGTTTCCCTACTAATCAGTATTTACTGGTCTATAATACCCATCTTGAAATTACCTCCAGAAGACATCTCTGAGCCCTCTCTAATTATGATTCTTCTTGTGCTTTTCCAGCATTTGGGATGTGACTTTTTCATACCATCTATCATAATAAATCACATTTTTAAAATTGATGCTCTTTCTTTAAAATCCTTGAAGACTGGTAACTTATTTAATTTTCTTCTTAACCTCAACAGTTGTAATATTGATTGACAGAATAAATTATCTACAAATGTTCTTCAAAATGAAATATTTAAAAATAGTTGCTAAACCCATGTCGTGTATGCTTGGGGCCAAATTTGAGTTTGTCCAGGTAAGCTCCTACCACAGACTTATATAACAATATAAATTCACATATACCTTGGAAAATTACAAAAGTAAAAGTACTTGAAGATACTAGAGAATGAACAAAAGCAGGCAGGTTATGAAGTCAAAATTTGAAAGAAGAGTAAGGCATCAGGTAACTGATCACATTTTTTGGATTTATCTTTAGAGAAGTCTACAGCTGGATGTACAAATGGTGTCTAATAAAACTTCCAGTTAATACTCACAAACTTTCTAGTGTGAAGAACCATATAACAGAAATTGGTGTAATCTAAACTGTAGAAAGTTAATAGGGAGCATTCTCAGATAAAGTTTCTGCCCCACTCTCTCTTTCCTCCCCTTCTGGAAATGTTCAGATACACTTAAGGTAGAACTTTTAACGATGTTATATAATGTATGTAGTATACTCTTTTCTGATGTTTCATCATTGTTTCCATTTATTTTTTAGTTTGTATATTTTTCAGTTATCCTTTTACTTTTCCATTTCCCAGTGTACTCTTCAGCTGTGTCCAATCTACTGTAAAATTTATTTTGTTTTTAATGTTAGTGATTATATATCTCACTCCAAAAATTCCTTGGTAATCTTTAAAGGGCTTCTTTTTCCCTGATGAAATTTTATATCTCACTATCTCTTTTCACAAATACACTAATGTCATTAAATTTTTAAAATCCATGTTTGATAAATTGAGAATCTAGATGATTTGAGTCAATTTTAATCATTGCTGTTGTTCACTTGGCCTACTTTATTGGTCTGCCTATTACTTATTTGACAGAATATCTGAAATAGAGTATAAAAAAATGGAGAGTCTACGGATACTATTGTCTTTACTCAAAGAAGCTGTATTTAGTCATCAGAAAGAGAGTTAAATTAGGGTCCATTCACCTCAGTTGAAATGCTGGTTTTCAGAATTTGTCAGGTCTCTTTCCTGTTTGCTCTTAACTCTATGAATTAGCCTATCAAAGATTTAATTGAGAGTATGGAATGCTAACCTATGTATACTATTCCTTCTTGATAGTTCCTAGTTCTAATCTTTATCTCCTCAGAAACAAGAATTCTGAGTCTCATTGAACTAGTCACCGTTTTAACGGCAGATGCTTTCTGCTTGAACAGCTTAGGAATCTGGAATCACATCAATAGGGAAAAGTGTGCAAAAAGTGCAAAATGTCAGATTAATTCCTCACTGAGAATTTACTGCTTCAAGTATGGCTGCCTTGGCTGTCCTGAATCCAATATTTCTGTTTCCAGCCCTGTAAACTGCTAAAATCTCTGATTGGCTCAGCTCTTCCTGAGGTTTCTGCTTGTATTTTTAGTCTTCCTCCCTATGCTGCATATCAGCAAATGTCTTGCTGGAAAAGTAAAGTGCCAGATTCACCACAGTGATGTTCTCTTCCCTCTAGGAATGTGGTCCCTTCAATTTCAGCCAATTTTATGGCTTTCTGATGTCTTCAAGCTAAGTTTTTTTAACCCATTATACTACTCTTTGGTGGGAGTTTTGATCTGCTGAAAATTAGACTATTTTATCTAGAGGTGACACTATTTTTTATAAATAAGAAATACATTGTTGTTGCTGTTCTTCATGTCCGACTCTGCGACTCCATGGACTGCAGCATGCCAGGCTTCCCTGTCCCTCATCATCTCCCAGAGCTTGCTCAGAATCATATCTATTGAGTTGGTGATGCCATCCAACCATCTCATCCTCTGTCGTCCCCTTCTCCTCTTGCCTTCAATCTTTCCCAGCATCAGGACCTTTTCCAAAGAGTCAGCTCTTTGGATCAGGTGGCCAAAATATTGGAGCTTCAACTGAACAGAAAAATTTCATTGCTAACTGAAATTCTAATTATTTATATTTATAATTTCCTATTTACTAAAATTATTACTTAATTTTCTATCCCTTTTTATCATGAAACAGTGAGCTCTATAACCTTAGGATAGCTATAATCTAATTTTATATACTGTTTAATTACATAATTTATAACAGATATATAACATTTAGCTTCTACAGAAGCATGTGCTATTTTCATTTCATTTAATCCATAAATGGGTTAAGAATGAATTGGGTATTAGAAAATAAGCTAATTTTCTTTTCATTATTTCAAAATTCTGTCCATTTAATTTCATATGAATAGAATAAACACAAATTATTTCATGCTTCCATGCATGTCTTTCCATTGACATTTAATTATTATTATATATGGGGCTTTCTAGGTAACTCTAGTGATAAAGAACTTGCCTGCCAATGCAGGAGACATTAGAGATGCAGGTTCAAATCCTGGGTGGAGAAGATCCCTTGGAGGAGGACATGGCAACCCACTCCAGTATTCTTGCTTGGAGAATCCCATGGACAGAGGAGCCTGGCAGGCTACAGTCTATGGGGTTGCAAAGAGTTGGACATGACTGAAGCAACTTAGCATGCAGGCACGCATTACTATATATATCAATATTTATAATACTGATACTACATTTTGCTTTTTATAAAAGCCTTTTCAGAGAGGGAGAAAGTGGAAGATAAAGAACATTTTTTTTTTTTAATTTCCCAGGAATAGTTAGGAGTCATGTAGATATATTATTTATTTCACATAATCTTTGAAATACATTATGTTGGAAGTATTATCAGTGCCATCTTATCGAGAAGAAAATTAAGATCTAGAAATGATAAATATTTGTTAAGTGACAAAAATTAAAGTTATGGTATCCAGTATATAACTGCACATTTTAAAATCACTAACTATAATATATATGGGGTGTGTTTGGGGCATTTCTTCCCTGGGTTGGGAAGATCCCCTGGAGAAGAGCATGGCAACCCACTACAGTATTCTTGCCTGGAGAATCCCATGAATATGTCAGTGATATTTCAAGATTAATCTTTGACCCATTTTCCAACAAAGTTGTTTCAAGTTTATTACTTATTCTTGAAAGATATTACATATTCAAAGATATTTTTAAAATCCATCAAACTTCAAATTATCTTTCCTAGGGCCAAAATAATAGGATATTTACAAATATATTTATTGTATATCTTGGATATTTTTAGAAAGAACAATTTTTAAATTTTCTAACGTAAAACTTTAATTACAAAAAATCTTCAGAAATATCAATATTTATCTTTGTCCAGACTGTTTCCAAAATGCCTCTTAATCATACATGGTTATGATAGAAAGATATTTGTAAAAGGATAATTCTATATTTCTTCTTTAACATTTTTCAGGAGAGGGCTGAGCTACCAACAGAGTAGCCAACTGTTTCTTTAACAGTGAAAAGTGAAAGAGTTAAGTCTTTAATCTCTTCGTCTGATGGTATAAGCAAGAGTCTAAAATTGGAGAAAGCGTTGACTCTGCCAGTTTCATCTTCCCCATGAAGCAGGGCACCAAAGGAGGGGTGTCTCATTATTGAAGGCGCCTCAACAAAGGCTCTGTCAGCTTTCTGATCTGGCCATTGGGGAGAGGGTGAGAAAAGAGAGCTAAGTGTGAAAAATTTCCATATGCTGAGTCAGAGTCTGGCAAAGTGTCTTCAAGGTCGCTTCCTACCTCCACTCCCCTTCTCACACACACAGAAGTAGGCGTAGGCAGAGGAAGCTGAAGTCATCTGCGCAGGGACTCAAATAGAGATCTATTTGAGTGGAAATAGATCCACTCAAAGTGGAAAGTGCCACGTGGAGTGCCAATGCAGAGAGCCCAGCGGGCCAGGGAGCCTGCCTCCTTGACTGGAACTCCCTTTCAGAGACTGCAGCACGCTGGCTTTGCACCAAATTTGGCAGGGCCCCTTTCATGTGAGGACTGTCAGGAGAGCCTTCTTCATAAGTGCATGTGGTCAGGCCTGAAAAGCAGGCTTTACAGCACAAAGGATTTTAACCAGGAGCCTCAAATAGAGTTAGGTAAATATCAAGTTTTAAAGCATTTCCTTTGCTGATTAAAAGGGAAACAGAATACCATTTTCCCTCACTTTTTCTACTTGGTCTTCCCTGGGTCAGTGAAGGAGGATCTTTCCTTGCTCTCAATAGTGTGACATGTCCAAAGACAGGGACCCTGGAAGAATAAGAGTCCCAGCAGCAGATTAGTCACACCTGGTGACTGCAGGGGAGGAGAACTCAGAGGTCAGGAGCTCTGCACGTGGCGGCCAGGACCCTGGAAGGCAGTCAAGACCTATAAATGATGGGGTTTTTTTTATTAGTTCTGTGGGCTCTCAGGGAAGTGAAATTCATTCATTAGATTGAGAACCAAATGGAAGGCAGCTGCTCCTACTCAGACAGGAACTAGCTGAGTGAGGAGGAGTCTTTCCCATTAGGACAGAGTACATGTGTGCAAACTAAGTCACTTCAGTCAGTGTCTGACTCTCTATGACCCTATGGGCTGTAGCCTGCCAGGCTCCTCTGTATATTTCCAAGGCAAGAGCACTGGAGTGGGTTGCTGTTTCCTCCTTCAGGAGATCTTCCCAACCGAGGGATCAAACCCATGACTCCTGTGTTTCCTGGACTGCACGCAGAATCTTAATCTCTGAGACACCAAGGAAGCCCAGGTCAGAGTACAGACCAGGGAAACTCTTGAGCAGGCTTTTGGACTTGTGAGGTTCCAGGTATCAAGGCAGGACTTTAAATTTTAGGTCCACTTGCATTTCTCAGAATTTAATGCAATAAATTTCCTTTTAGTTCAGTTCAGTCCTTCAGTTGTGTCCAACTCTTTGCAACCCCATGGACTGCAGCATGCCAGGCCTTTATCTGAGTTCTGCATATATTGATACAATGTGGTTACTTAATTCATTACAAAATATTTCCTTATGATTTCTTTTCTTTGAACTTTGAGGCATTTACAAGTATGTTCTTTAATTTTCAAATATAAATATACAGTACAGATATATTTTTGTTATTAATTTGTTTGTGTTCCAGGAAGAAAACATACTTTGTATGAAGTTAATTTTTAAAAATTTTGTTGTGACTTGTTTTATACACCAGAATATACTTTTTCTTGATGGATACTCTTATAAAACTGAAAAAAATGTACAATTGTTTTGGTGAGTGGATATAATAACATTTTCTGATGGAGTTGTTAAGGTCTTCTATATAATTATGGATTTCTTGTTTATTGTTTTATCACTTATGAGAGAGTGATGTTGAAGTTTGCAACAATAATTGTGAATTTGACTACTATTCCTTCCAATTCTATTATTTTTGTCATCATGTGTTATGCAGCACTATTAAGTTCATGCACACATAGGATTGTTATATTTTCTTGAAAAGTTGACTCATATGTCCTTATGTATTATTCCTCTTTATTCCTGTCATGAAGAGAAGGAAATGGCAACCCACTCCAGTACTCTTGCCTGGAGAATCCTATGGACTACAGTCCATGGGGTCGCTAAGAGTCGGACATGACTGAGTGATTTCACTTTCACTTTTCACTTTCATGTATTGGAGAAGGAAATGGCAACCCACTCCAGTGTTCTTGCCTGGAGAATCCCAGGGATGGGGGAGCCTGGTGGACTGCCGTCTATGGGGTCGCACAGAGTCGGACACGACTGAAGTGACTTAGCAACAGCAGAAGCATTCCTGTCATGAAGCATGATTTGTATGATGTAAAGATAGTCACTGAAGTTATTTTTCTTTAGCATTTGAATAGTATATTATATTCAATTAAAGTTTTTCTTTTCTTGTAAATTGTATATATTTGGATCTGACTTTCATATCTAATTTGACAGTATTATAATTTACACCTCTGCCCAAATTCTTTATCTCTTTATACCTGTTGCCTGGCTTTTATATTAGATATTCATACCTACTCTAATGCAATCAAGTCTTAGAATTGCAACATCGGGATTCCGGGTCTGTTAATAGCTTTTCCTCACAAGAGATTACTTTCCCTTGCCATTTTGTGTACCATAAACTCTAACTGGATGACAGACTTTGTGTGTGGAAGAAGAAAAGAAACTGGAGTGAATATCATTTATCCCTAGAAATGAGCTTGCATTTTCCTAAATTCAAGTCAGTATAGTCCATGTGGGGTTTCCCAAGTGACTCAGTGGTAAAGAATCTGCCTGGCAATGCAAGAGATGAGGGTTTGATCTCTGGGTGGGGAAGATCGCCTGGAGAAGAAAGTTCAACCCACTCTAGTATTCTTGCCTGGGAAATTCCAAGGACAGAGAAGGCTGGTGGGCTATAGTCCTTGGAGTCACAAAGAATTGGATACAGCTGAGCACACATGTGGGCAATAGTTTATGTAGTCTGTAGTTGTATTTGTTTTATCATTGCTGTAGATAGTTTCTGTGCTTCACGGGCTTCTAATTTTATCAGCAATCAGCTGATTCTATCATATGTTTACTGTGGGACCTACGTATCAGAGGATTTTTCTGTCCCACAGTCAGCACCCTCTGAGTCCTGTATACAGCTTTCCCTGATATCCGGAAGTAGAACATTCCTATGAAACTTTGCAGAAGCAGAAGCAGAAGGTAAAGAAGCAATTACACTAGGACACATCTTGCAAATGAACGCACAAAATAAATTGAGATAAATCACAGATGCTCACAGACACAGTTCAAAGCTATGGCAGCTTGATACTGAGATGCTGAGTGGGGGTCCCAAGGAAGGACTTGGCTGTTGCAGTCTCACTGCTGCTTAGGGTGCAAGCTGCAAAACAAACATGGAAAGCTATTTTCACTTTTGCCTTTTTTCACAAAAGCACAGCTTCTCTTCAGATTCTTTCAGTTAGTGAAAACAGGTACTGATGTAAATCCTTATAAAAGCAAAGTAAGGTAAAGTGAAATTTCAAAAAGAGGGGGATACCTATACAGGTACTGCAGCAAAGGGCTAGCCCCGGGAAGTGGAATGTAGGTACTGCTTGTTATGTGCAAGACTCACAGCAGGTGCCACAAGGTTCTCTGATTCACTGGGGTGGCCTTGGTCTCAAGAATACTCCGTGTTTCTGGGACCCACGGTGGAATTTTCTCCCATTGTTTTCCTCCTCTCCCGTGAGTGTCCCTTTTGTCACTCTGGGTGGTTTTGGGCAGGAGGGTTTCACTAACTCTTTCACAGTGGTAGCAGCTCTCTACTTTGTATCAGTACAAGATTCCAAGCCCAGATGTGTTTTCTGCCTCTCCCTAAAAGTACATGGCTTTTACTCCTCCTCCTCCAGGGTGCTATCACAACTTTGTCTGGAATTAATGGCAGTGACTGTGCTCCTCCTGCCTCAGTGGAAGACTGCAGATTCTTGTTAATGAGCAAAATGATATTTTGCCACATGCTAAACATGAAATACTTAATTTAGGTGTTTTAAATAAACTTCTGTATATTATACTTTCTTCATTGTTTTCATAATCCTTATATCATTTATTTTAGTTTGACAACAACTATGTTTACATGATAGAATGATACAAGACATTTATTTTTCTGTGATCCTTTTTTGGCATTTAATAATATGTCCTTGAGTGATTTCCTTGTCTGGGAAAATAACTAGTAATAAATATGCACACTATTCTGTTATGATACTCCACTGTAGTCCATAGCAAATGAACAATACAACACTTAATTTCTATCATATTGATAGAAGTGCATTTTTTCCATTTATTTTTATGTTGTTATACTACTAAAGGAAGCATATTTGCACACACACCTTTGGACTTGTGGGAAAAGTGTTCTATAGACACACGCTTAGAAACGTAGGACTGGGTCAAAGGGACGGTGAGCTTTCTCATGTTGTCCTTCCCACTTCAGTTGTAAGTTATGTGAATGCAGTATGTGAAATGATTTCACTTAGGGAATTATAAAAAGTGTTTTTTATCATAAAAATATTTACAAATGTATAAATCTTTTTGGGCTTTCCAGATGGCTCAGTGGTAAGGAATCCACCTGCCAAAGCAGGTGATGCAGCTTCAAGCCTTGGGTCAGAAAGATCCCCTGGAGAAGGAAATGGCAACCCACTCCAGTATTCTGGGCTGGGAAATCCCATGGACAGAGGAGCCTGGAGGGCTATAATCCATGAGGTCGCAGAATCAGACATGACTGAGTGACTAAACAATAACAAATAAATCCTTTCTAGTATTTACTTTGATAAGGTAAATAAAATTTAGAAAGTCTACTTTGTCCAAAAGGAAATAATTTAAATTAATAATTAAAATAATTTTGGATTTTTTCACAGGCCTATAAGTTTACTGAATGTGACAAAAAATAAAATAAATTACTCATTAGTAATTTCAACACAATTACAAGCAAAAATGCTTTCCATGATTTTATAGTCCAGAATTGAGTGATTTAATATTGAAAATGGAAACTAATTTTACATGTTTTACATTTAAATGTTATAAATATGAATAAATCAATGTGATCTTTTTTATTTCTTCCATAAAATGTAAAGCTTGAATAATGTTTCATCATTTTCAGCAATTATTGTCTGTTCCTTATTTATATAGAGGTTTCCTATGCATAATAAAATGTTGCATTCAGGCAAGAGAAGTATATATTAGATAGTAAAACCATTCTGTATGTCAAGGTTCTCCAGATAAACAGAGCCAGTAGGATATATAGAGATTATATGAGAAAACATTGTAGAAATTGGCTCACATGGTTATAGAGTCCAAAAAGTACTACAATCTGCTGTCTAAAGCTAAAGAACCAGGGAATCCAGCTGAACTACACCCTGAGACCTGAGAATCCCAAGGCCTATGATCCAAGTGTGAGTACCATAGTAAGGAAAGAATGGTACACTGACTGTTGTTTTGACCCCACAGAGCTAAATGGATAATAGAGTTGATATGCTACAGGCTTGCATTTTCTCATCTTGCATATACCAAAGAAGATTCTCCCAGTCAGTGATCACTGCATGCAGAGATTCTAAAACATGTAAAATTTTCTAGAAACTTATTTTCCAGCCTTTCCCAGGTAGTCCAGAAGAAGGAAGAGATAATCACAGGGGGGAGAAAGACAATACTTCAGTTAAAGAATTAATCACAGCCTTAGTACTGAGAAGCCATTTTCCAGAAAAAAAATGTTACTTTCCCAGTGTTAACCATCAAGTATTCTTCTTTGAACCAGCAGAATGCATGCCGCACACAGACTTTGTAAGTCTCCAGCCTGATATCCACATTTTGTAGTGGGTCACTTTAGGTTCTACAAATAACAAAGTGGGCCATCCAAGCTTTGCTTGTCAAGTAGAAATTATATTTTCAAGAGAACAGATAGCTTGGCAGCATTTTAGATTTACATAACAAAGTGAAAGCTACCCCTTTGGGAAAATCTTTATCACTTCACTGCCTTAAGCAAAACTGCTGGCTCAGGGAAGCTTTCCATTCACAGGAATTTCCCTAAATGCCTGGACCGAGTTCACTGATTGCTCGTCTATGTTGAAATATGATGCCGTGCATTGTACTGCTGTGGAAAACCATCTGTGCACAATCAGCGCCCGCTATGTATAACCAAAAGCCAATATGGTATATCCACTCAGTTGCCAGAATTTAAAAATGCTCAAAGCCAGGCCAATACTTTCCTTGATGAACTCTGGGATATTTTTATTATCTCCTGGGCTGTTGCCTAAAGCCTAGCTGCCTGGTCTGCCGTTTGGGAAACTAAAGGCTGGCAGATTAAAGACATTTCTCTTTGAAGCTGTACTCTAGAGGGAAAAAAATCCCTTTTGCCAACCAGAAAGTCTGAGTCACAAATGTAGATGCCCGTGGTAAGGACATATTCTCTGATAGGACCATGGAATCAAGCCTCTCCCCAACTAAAGAAATTCCTGTTAAAGAAAACTCAATAGCAATAAATGACACTTTCATTTTGGGGACACCACCTGTACCACCAGGACTATACTTCTTGTGTAGAAGCCTGGCTACAAATTTTCCTGCTCCCAAGATTGTAGTAGGTTGAACATTATTGTGGTCATAAGAGACCTTCACATTTTTAAGGAATTGCTATCAGCAGATATAAGACACCTCCACTAATTTCTTCAATGTGAAGTGACCCTTCGCTACTTGGGGAAACTCCCTGGAGTGATAATTGACTCATTATTTATGCACATTCTGCGGGAGTTTATTGCTATGATAGGATCATCTAATTAGAAAAAGTAGTAAGAATTTTTCCCTGACGTTAGCCTACATTATCAATGACACCACCTTGGCCTTGGAAGGCTTTCCGCTCGGTTTAATTCGCTAGTCAGAGTGGTTACGGATCATAGCCTTATCCCACACTTCCTCCTTGCAGGTCAAGGCAGAGTCAGTGCAATCGATAATAAATTCTGATGTACCTGGATTACTGCCTAGGGGCAAATGGAAGGTCAAAACATAGATATAAGGAGAAAGTGTTCTAGTTTTCTAAGATAGACTCAGTGATTCACATTATTTTATTCCCCCATCTGGTTGAGCATGGAATCCTGGAGGGTACTGATAGGCTAACCGGCAGGAAGGCCAGGGTTCTCCAAACAGAGGAAATAAGCTGCAAGTGTCAGGCATTTTTCTTCTCTCCCTTAAGCGGCAGGAGGCAGGAGGAAACAAAACTACAAGTGTCACATTTTTTTTCCTTCTCCATATAAAATTAAAAGGAGGCTTCCCTATGGAAATGTTTTTCTTAAGCTATGTTAATGAAACAATGCATTTGCTTTGGAATTTGCCTTCCTTCAAAATGGTTCCACCTAAGACTAATTTTTCTTCTTTTCTCAAATCTTGGACTAATAATAGCTCAAAATCAGTATTCATATCAAATAAAACCAATGTTCATATCAATTGCTTTATGGCTGGGGGATGACATACCTTGTGTCCTCCTATTTCAAAAATTCATATTGTGGGAGGGGCCTGGTGAAACTCCTTCAGCCTTGAGGTGTCTGTCTTATCTGATTAACAGCTTTCTAAGAGACATAAAACAGCGTGCTAAAACTAGCAAGGTGGGGCACTCTCCATCCTCCTTCTGTCAGAAGTTTCCTCTGTCCCTTTTTCACTTTAATAAAACTCTGCTACACAAAAACTCTTGAGTGATCAAGTCTGCTCCCTGGTCCCGAAGCTAAATCTTCTTCTTGCCGGAGATCTCTAATCTGGCATCGTTCACTGTAAGCTATCAGCATGGTTGAGGAAAATATTATTTGTTAGTGCTACTGACTGAATATGTCCCCTCCCCAAGCCCCTCCGCCCCCGATTTCATTCATACATTGAAATCCTGTGCTCAGTAAAATAGTATTTGGAGGTGAGCTATCATGAATGAGATTAATGCCCTTATGTAAAAGGTCTGAGAGAGAGCTCTCTAAATTTTCCTCGATGTGAGGAACCTAAGAGGGCCCTCGCTTGACCATACTAGTACTTTGGTCTCAGACTTTCAGCCTCCAGAACTATAAGAAATACATTTCTGTGGCTTATAAGGCACCTAGGCTATGGTATTTTATTATAGCAGCAAAGACAGAATAGGATTCTCTGATGGCTCAGTGGGTAAGGAATCTGCCCGCAACCCAGGAGATGCAGGTTCAATACCTGGATGGGGATGATACCCTGTAGGAGGGCATGACAACCCACTACAGTATTCTTGTCTGGAGAATTCTATGGACAGAGGGCCCTGGTGTGTTACAGGCCATGGGGTGGCAAAGAGTCAGACTCGGCTGAGCATGCACACATACATACAGTCTAAGATAGGTGGTTATTGGGGTCCTGTCGATAGGAGCCCTGGAGTGTCTAGTTAAATGCTATATGAGGCATATTGAAAGGATTTGATTCTAGCTTCTGTCAGTCAGACTAATTAGACTGGTCGGCAAGTAGCTTACTGATGTGAATATTTTCCAGAGGTTAAGACAGAAGCCTCTGTGAGTTGCTGGGAGGAAGTCAGCCATGAGCTTCCTTTGCTCATGTAGGTTTTGCTGTGTATATTGGGATCAGAAGGACCTGACTGCTTTGCAACTTGGGCCATTTTTCAAGATTATTTATGCAAATTAGGTTTCAGGGAGATAATGTAATGTCTCTTTCTACATGGAAAGAAGAAAAGCACTAGTAGTTAGGAAATCTTATGACAGGTTCTGTCTTAACAGTTCACCTCCCATCATGTTAAATTCTGCACATGATTTGTTTTTTTTTACAAAGTGGACTGACTTTCTCATTGTTCTTTTTCTTCACTAAATATATTAATTTGTCAGAAAAGGAAAAGATACGAGGACAAAATGACTTTAAATACCATTGCCCAGATAATATTTGTAGATAAAAATTCACAAGCATACGTAAATGAATCTCTTTTCTTCAAAGCAGAATTAAATTATTTTACTCTTTCAAAACAGGATAACTAAAGATGAAGTTTTATAATGCGTACCACGTTCTATGTTTATACTAAAACATATTCCTCATTTATGTGTTTTATATATCACTTTATTTATTCATTTTATCCATTTTATTATGTATCTATTACTTTTAAAATAAATCTCTAACAATGTCAGGCTCTATCAAATTACATCTGACTCAGACCATATGCTAATTAACTTTAATTTGTATCAACATATTTCTTCTCAAGGTACAAAATAAAAATACAAAACTATATAGATAGCAATGAACAAACCTAAACTGAAGTTAAACAAATGATTTCATTTGCAATAAATTAAAAAGAATAAAATACTTAGATCAAAACAAGTACAAGTTTACACTTAAACTCTGAAAAGTTTATTATATGAATGAAAGAAATTAATGAAGATCTAAATTAATGGGAAGGCATCATGGATCTGAATACTTAATATTAAGATACTAATATTCCCCAAATTAATTTATGAATTCAGTGCTATCAGAATTCCAGTTAGTTTCATTGTAGAAATCAGCAAGCTGACTATAAAATTAATATTGAAACTCAGTGGATACAAAATACCAAAACAATCTTGACAAGGAGGAAGAGAATTCTTCAATCATACTCCTGCTTTCAAAACTTACTACAATAGTATTTTCCAGAAATGATGCTGAGACAATTAGATATCCACAAGCAAAGGAATGAAGTTGTATGTAGGTTAGAGTGTATATATGTGAATGTATTATTTTTGGCCAATTCTTCTGTAAACCTAAATCAGCACTAAGATTAGTCTATGAAAATTACAAAATGGGCAAAAGATCTGAATGGACATTTCTCAGTAGAAGATACACAAATGTTCATTAGACACATATAAAGATGCTCAACATCATTAGTCAACAGGGAAATGAAAAATCAAAAGCACAGTGATACCACTAGGCATTCACTAGTATGGCTAGAATTGAAAAGTCAGATAATGTCAAGTGTTAGGAGTGGATAAGTTGAAGCTTTCATGCACTCCTGGTGCATAAAAATGTTTTGATCACTTTGTTAAACAGTCCAATAGTTCTTCAAACAATTAAACAGAATTATATTTCCAAGGAATTCCCATTCTAGATATCTACATAAAAATGTGTAAATGAACAATAGTCAAAGTTGGAAACAATGTAAATCCACATGAACTAACAAATGGATCAACAAAATGTGGTATATCTATATAACGGAATATCATTTAGCCATACAAAATAAAGGAAGTACTTGTACATGATACAATATGAATTAACCTTGAGAACATTATGCTATGAAAGAAGCTAGCTTCAAAAGGCCACATATATGATTCCATTAATAGAAAAGGGGTATTGAGGAAGAAATAATAGGGAACAGTATCCTTTTAGGGTGATAAAATGTTCCAAAATTGATTGTGATATGACTACACAACTCTAATTTTTAAAACTAAATTGTAAACTTTAAATGGATGTATTGTATAGTATGCCAATTACAGTTCAGTAAAGGTGTTACAAATATACAGGGTAAAAAATACAAGGTAATAAAGTAACTTCGGCTACCATAATGGTTAATATTATAGATTCTAAAGCACAGTGATCTCTGTTCATAAGTTAGCTCTGCTACTCAGTGACTGTAATATTTCTGTGTCTGAGTTTGGAAAAATCAAGATAGTATTAACTCTTTTCTCAAGAGACTTAATTGTGGTGTGTGTGTGTGTGTGTGTGTGTCTGTGTGTGTGTGTCTGTGTGAAATAATCCATACAAAACACTTAAGACAGTGCCTGCCACATAGCAAATTGCGTACTGCTAAGTGGTTTCAGTCATGTCCGACTCTGTGCGACCCCATAGATGGCAGCCCACCAGGCTTCGCCGTCCCTGGGATTCTCCAGGCAAGAACGCTGGAGTGGGTTGTCATTTCCTTCTCCAATACATGAAAGTGAAAAGTGAAAGTGAAGTCACTCAGTAGTGTCCGACTCTTCGCAACCCCATAGATGGCAGCCCACCAGGCTCCGCTATCCCTGGGATTCTCCAGGCAAGAACGCTGGAGTGGGTTGCCATTTCCTTCTCCAATGCATGAAAGTGAAAGTGAAGTCACTCGGTCTTGACTCGGTAGCTGGAGGGCAGCCTACCAGGCTCCTCCGTCCACGGGATTTTCCAGGCAAGAGTACTGAAGTGGGTTGCCAATTGCCTTTTCTGGCAAATTGCATACATATTGGCTTTAAAGTTGTTACTAGTTATCCAACAGAGGAGTTTCTGAGTTTTAGAAATATAGGCCCTTTTTTGAGAAGGTTGCATGTTCTTAGTCGCTCAGTCATGTCCAACTTTTGCCACCCCATGGACTGTAGCCCACCAGGCTCCTCTGTCCATGGGGATTCTCCAGGCAAGAATACTGGAGTGGGTTGCCATGCTCTTCTTCAGGTGATCTTCTCAAACCAGGAATTGAATCCAGGTATCCTGCATGGCTGGATGGCATCACCAACTCGATGGGCATGAGTTTGAGTAGACTCCGGGAGTTTGTGATGGACAGGGAGGCCTGGTGTGCTGTGATTCATGGGGTTGCAAAGAATCAGACACGACTGAGCGACTGAACTGAACTGAACTGAACTGATCCTGCATTGCAAGCAGATTCTTTACCATCTGAGACACCAGGGAAGCCGTTTGAGAAGCTAGGAGATGATATTAATAAATACCAAGCAAATCTATACATTATAAAACAACAAAGTGTGTGGAGCAGGGGTTTTGAAAAGCACCAGAGAAATTTGGAGTGAATCTTTTTTTTTTCTTTCAATTGTCTCAGTGACCCATCTTTGTTGTAACGATGTCCAATAGACAAGATATTTCTCCTGCATTCTCTAATTATTTTGAGAGAAATCTATGTAAAGTAATTTGCTAGCTTGCATCAGTTTAAACTCACCAGGTGGGAAAGCTTCCTTTTTAGGCTGTCTCCTTTAAATCTGCTCTATTTGTCAGCACTAAATATACAGCACTCTGTTACAACCAATGGTGGAACCATTTCAACAAGTGTAAAGGTTCATATAAAGAACCTAATAAAAGAGAAGGAAAAAAAGCCAAGGTGGCCTCCTGTGTCAGGACCCAACAGAGTATCTCAGTAAGCAGCCCTTTAATTCACCATGCTGTCAACAGATAACGATGAAACCCCAACCCCTTTCTATATTCTGTTCAACCTTCGCATCTTTGAATGCATTTTGTTGCTTAGAAAAATGTACAGCATACCTGAAATTATTGTCTTTGAATTGCCAAATTATTTATGATTAAATATTCAGACGGTCATAAAGGTCAGGCACACATCTCAAAAGAAGGGAACTTAGAAGTCAAGCGAAGGTTTAATCCTTCAATTACTCTTTTATGCTTTTCTGCTGAATTACTAAATGAGAAAAATGAAAAATCAATATTTGAAGTGATCTTCCTATAAACAAAGAAAATATCATTAAAAATTGGGCTGGCTAACTTTTTCTTCTCTCAAAAGACATAATTTTTAAATTTTTTCAAAAAAGTAAAAATAAATGTTTATTTTTCTTACAACTATGTAGTGATTAGATATACTCTATGAATTATAATAGTACTGAAGTTAAGATTCAGTTTCTCCCACAGTCAGTCTATCCCAACAGGAAGCTTCCATAAGCCTCTTCTCCTTATTCCTCAGAAGGCAGACAAAATGAAAACCACAATCACAGAAAACTAATCAAACTGATCACATGGACCAGCCTTGTCTAACTCAATGAAACTATGAACCATCCCATGTAAGGCTACCCAAGACAGATGGGTCATGGTGGAGAGTTCTGATAAAACGTGGTCCACTGGAGAAGGGAATGCAAACCACTTCAGTATTCTTGCCTTGAAAACCCCATGAACTATATGAAAAGGCAAAAGGATAGGACACTGAAAGTTGAACCCCCCAGGTTGATAGGTGCCCAACATACTACTGGAGAAGAGTGGAGAAATAACTCCAGAAAGAATGAAGAGATGGAGCCAAAGTGAAAACAATGCCCAGTTGTGCATGTGACTGGTGATGGAAGTAAAGCCCTATGCTGTAAAGAACAATATTGCACAGGAACCTGGAATGTTAGGTCCAAGAATCAAGGTAAATTGGAAGTGATCAAACAGGAGATGGCAAGAGTGGACATCAACATTTTAGGAATCAGCGAACTAAAATGGACTGGAATGCATGAATTTAATTCAGATAACCATTATATCTACTACTGTGGGCAAGAATCCCTTAGAAGAAATGAAGTAGTCCTGATAGTCAATAAAAGAGTTCAAAATGCAGTACTTGGGTGCAACTTCAAAAACAACAGAATGATCTCTGTTCGTTTCCAAGGCAAGCCATTTAATATCACAGTAATCCAAGTCTATGCCCCAACCAGTAATGCTGAAGAAGCTGAAGTTGAACCATTCTATGAAAGCTTACAAGACCTTCTAGAACTTAACACTCATAAAAGATCTCCTTTTCAGCATAGGGGACTGGAATGCAAAAGTAGGAAGTCAAGAGATACCTGGAGTAACCAGCATATTTGCCATTGGAGTACAGAATGAAGCAGGGCAAAGGCTAATAGAGTTTTGCCAAGAGAACGCACTTGTCATAGCAAACACCCTCTTCCAACAAACAAGAGAAGACATGGACATCACCAAATGGTCAACACCGAAATCAGATTGATTATATTCTTTACAGCCAAAGAGGGAGGAGCTCTATACAGTCAGCAAAAGCAAGATGAGGAGCTGACTGTGGCTCAGATCATGAATTCATTGCAAAATTCAGACTTAATTGAGGAAAGTAGGGAAAACCACTAGACCATTCAGGTATGACCGAAATCAAATCCCTCATGAGTGCACAGTGGAAGTGACAAATAGCTTCAAGGGATTAGATCTGATAGACAGAGTACCTGAAGAACTATGGACAGAGGTTCATGACATTGTATAGGAGGCAGTGATCAAGACCATCCCCAAAAAAGAAATGCAAAAAAGCAAAATGGTTGTCTGAGGAGGCCTTATAAATAGCTGAGAAAAGAAGAGAAGCAAAAGGCAAAGGAGAAAGGGAAGGATATACCCATCTAAATGCAAAGTTCCAAAGAAGAACAAGGAGAGATAAGAAAACCTTCCCAGCGATCAATGGGAAGAAATAGAGGAACACAATAGAATGGGAAAGACTATAGATCTCTTCAAGAAAATTAGAGATACCAAGGGAACATTTCATGCAAAGATGGGCTCAATAAAGGACAGAAGTTGTATGGACCTAACAGATGCAGAAGATATTAAGAAGAGGTGGCAAGAATACACAGAAGAACTGTATAAAAAAGATCTTCATGACCCAGATAATCACGATGGTGTGATCACTCACCTAGAGCCAGACATCCTGAAATGCAGTCAAGTGGGAAGTGTCATGATGAACAAAGTTAGTTTAGGTGATGGAATTCCAGTTGAGCTATTTTTAATCCTAAAAGATGGTTCTGTTAAAATACTACACTTAACATGCCAGCAAACTTGGAAAACTCAGCAGTGGCCCCAAGACTGGAAAAGGTCATTTTCCGTCCAATCCCAAAGAAAGGCAATGTCAAAGAATGTTCAAATTACCACACAATTTCACTCATCTCACACGCTAGTAAAGTAGTGCTCAAAATTCTCCAAGCCAGGCTTCAACAGTACGTGAACTGTGGTGAACTTCCAAATGTTCAAGCTGGATTTAGAAAAAGTAGAGGAACCAGAGATCAGATTACCAACATCCATTGGATCATCGAGTAAGCAAGAGAGTTCCAGAAAAACATCTACTTCTGCTTTATTGATTACTCCAAAGCCTTTGACTGTGTAGATCACAACAAACTGTGGAAAATTCTTCAAGAGATGGAATACCAGACCACCTTACCTTCCTCCTTAGAAATCTGTAAGTAGGTCAAGAAGCAACAGTTAGAACTGGACATGGAACAACAGACTGGTTCCTAATTGGGAATGGAGTATGTCAAGGCTGTATATTGTTACACTACTTATTTAAATTAAATGCAGAGTACATCATGTGAAATGTTGGGCTGGATGAAGCACAAGCTGGAATCAAGATTGCTGGGAGAAATATCAATAACCTCAGATACACAGATGATAGCACCCTTTTGGCAGAAAATGAAGAAATACTAAAGAGTCTCTTGAAAGTACAGAAGAGAGTGAAAAAGCTGAGCTAAATCTCAGCATTCAGAAAATGAAGATCATGGCATCTGATTCCATCACTTCATGGCAAAAAGATGGGGAAACAATGGAAACAGTGAGAGATTTTATTTTGGGAGAGCTCCAAAATCACTGCAAATGGTGACTGCAGCCATAAAATTAAAAGACCTTGCTCCTTGGAAGAAAAGCTATGACCAACCTAGACAGCATATTAAAAAGCAGAGATATTACTTTGCTGACAAAGGTCTGTCTTGTCAAAGATATGGTTTTTCCAGCAGTCAGGTGAGTTGTCATGTGAATTTCCACAAGAGTTGGGCTGTAAAGAAAGCTGAGCAGCAAAGAATTGATTCTTTTGAACTGTGGTGTTGGAGAAGTCTGTTGAGAGTCCCTCGGACTGCAAGGAGATCAAACTAGTCAATCCTAAAGGAAATCAGTTCTGAATATTCATTGGAAGGACTGATGCTGAAGGTGAAACTCCAATACTTTGGCCACCTAATGCAACGAACTGACTCCTTGGAAAAGACCCTGATGCTGGGAAAGATTGAAGGCAGGAGGAGAAGGGGATGCTAGAGGATGAGATGTTTCAATGGCATCACTGACTGGATGGACACGAGTTTGAGCAAGCTCCAGGAGTTGGTAATGGACAGGGAAGCCTGGCATGCTGCAGTCCATGGGGTAGCAAAGAGTTGGACACGACTGAGGGACTGAATTGAACTGAATGTTAAGATATGTTAATCAATTAACAAGTATTTTTACATCTGAGCAAGCAATATTCTTGGAGAGGAATACAAACCTCTAAAACAGTAGCCCTCTGTCTTTTTGGTGGATAATAGAAGAGAATTCTTGGAAACCTTGGCAATCTAATTATAAGTGTGGTCAAGGGGGCTACAGCCCATGGGGTCCCAAAAGTTTCCGACATGACTTAGCAACTAAACCAGCACAACAACTCATTTGTTTTAAATAATGATCATATTTCACACAGCCCTCAACTCTGATAAGGAGCCATATCTGCTTACCCAGCTTGTTATCAAGTCAGTTTCTGTCTGCTGCCTCTACGTTTACTCGCTAGCAAGACCACATAGTGGACAAAGTGTTACAGAGAGAGAAATAGTGGAGAGCTGTTCTTTGTTAGATGTTTTGTTTTTGTTTAAGTTTAGAATGGGCTCTCATATTTTAATAAAAATTAGCATTAAGATAATTAGTAACAAACTAAAGTGCTAATATATCATCCTGTAGCTAAATGTTTTAGTTTTTAAATATTATACATCAATATTTCTCAGATTTGTGTTCTAAATAATCTATGGATTAAACTTCACATCTTCAAAATATATATAAAACCTACACAGTCCATTGCTCATGGTAATATTTTCAAGAGGTAGTGGTGTAGCAGGAAAATAGAGATGCACATAGAATATGAATTGTTTTGAATCATTTTTTACATTTATACCCAAGGAAACAAAGGAGAACCCGTCTTCTAGAAGCTATGCTTCATGTCTAGAATGGATGTTATTTGATTTTATTGTACATATGAAAATGATAAAGACAGAGGCCTTGGATCATGGATTTCTGAACCTTGTTTTGTTGCCAACATTTCTCTACCCCCATCTTATGTGGACCACAAGATAAATATATACAAAGAGGGGGTTTTGCTCTTATTGAATTTTCTTTTCATTTTCCCCATCTCTGTGGCCCAATTTCAGTGGACTCCTTTAAAGACAGAGAAAAACTTGAATTAGTAAATTCATTCCGGTGCTTATGTCACAGGATGGGGCAACCTCTGGGTAAAAAGAATCACACCAGATTCTTCTCATGCAAGCAGCCTGGACAAATAAGAAAGAAAAAAATTTCAAAGAAACAAAACTGCAAGCATGAATAAATAAAGAGAAATGATGCCTATATTATGGTCTAGTAAATATCTTTAATATTTGGTAACATTATTTGTTCATATATTCGGAGAAGAAATCTAGGAAAGAGAGGACATGAATTCAATCTAGAATTCCTTATGGAGGCAAATAAGTATCCTTTATCTCATTAATAATAAGCTATTAAAAATTAACTAGAGAGAGTTAACCAGAATTATTAAGCCCTTCAAGAATAAAGACCTACAGTTTCAGAAACCTCTATCCATACCTTGGTACTAATTTGTCAATAGTGATAGCAACATGTTGGCTCATTATATGCATGTCTATTATCTGTTATAACCAGAAGCTTCTTAAATTGAACATAACAACACATTAACTAATCTTACCTCAAGACCTTGTATTTCAGTAGCGAAGTCAGTCAAAAATTTGTTACTGATTTGAATCTTACACTGTTGTGTTGCCCAATCAAGCTCAAAGAAAACTGTATGATACTCCAGCTTTGATTCAATGGAATTTAAAAATATAAAACATCACTATTTAGTCAGTTGTTTTATACAGAAAAAGTTGTATATCCAGAAAACAATTCTTTTAATAGAATTTCCTGGGTTCTTCTAAATTTTTTTTTTAATCCAGCAGCCACAAAAAATACTAGTCTCTCATGTACCATTTGAATGGCTGAATCACAATTCTTCAATCCCATTTTTATTTTTTTACCATTCTTAGATGGTAAGCTATTGAGACTGCTTCTAACTGCTCAACTAGATTATATATATATATATATACATATATATATATATGTATGTATGTATGTATGTATGTATGTATGTAGGAAATATGTAGGAAACACAAACTCTGACAATAAAAGTGGCTGTAAGGATGCTAATGATGGTAGATGATTTCCAAGCCACTCTATATTTCTCAGATTAGCTTAAATTGTGCAGTCTTTTTTTATTTTTTTCAATGCTAGATGTAAGCCTAAGTAAGAGTCTTATTTAATCTTTATTTTTATCATAGACTTTTACAATTTTAATATCCACCTCCCAAAAAAAGATAGATACAAAGAAGATAACTATATAAGAGAAAAGTTCTACATAAATCTTAGGGCAAAGCTATTTTCATTGTTGATATGTGGTGGTGGTTTTTTCCCTGTTCACACAATTTCATGGTAAGGAAGGTTTGACTAAGGATTGTCAGCGCTCTCCCCCCACCCCGCCCCATATTATAATGACTGTGCAGGGGGTTGTTGAGAAACAGAGAGAACGGTCTTAGAAATCAAACACCAAAAAAAGAAAAAAAGCCTCCACTACCAGAATCCAATGAATACTCATTTATTGAATGCTCTGCAGTCATTCTCATCCATGAATCGGAGCGGAACAGTCATATAAGGTTTGCTTGCATTTAACTGGTCTTTCTTCCATGGAGACCTAACAATGCTGTTAACAAGTAAACATTCCATTGACTATTTCTGAGGCCTTTATCAAGATCACTGAAAAGCTTTCTTCTGCTTCAAAATTCTGTTCATTATTTGTTGAAAAGTATTATTTTATATCCTGGATGGCTCATCTCTTTCATGCTTTTTCTCTTGGTCCCCCTAGAGAGCTTCTGAAATGTATCAGAAAGTGTAGTAATTCAATTACAATTACCCCAGGACCATAATAATCAAAAAAAAAAAAAAAAAAAAGGAAGAAGAAGAAGTCATCTGCCTCCCATTTCTCATTTCTAATGGTTTAGTTACCTTATGCAACCAACTTATCATAGTTATATAATAAACATCTGTTAAAACATAGCTGAAATTAATTCCACCCCTATAAATGCCCTGTGAAAAATGGACTATATATGTCATTATCAAGCTAATTTCTTTTACTGAGATAATATATAGAACCCCAAGGCAGTTTATCTGTTCTTTTTTCCTACAAGAAAATTGATTTTTTAAAAAATATATCTACCTTAATTTTTTTCTCATTCTGCTTGTTTTAAGCTAGATATTTAATATTAGATTGGATTATGGTAACTTTTTCAGCTTCAGCTTGAACCATCTTCTAACTTTACTGATATTGGTATAGCTACCTAGTGTTAGTCACTTAGTCGTATCTGACTCTTTGCGACCTCTGGGACTGTAGCCCTCCTGGCTCCTCTGTCCATGGAATTCTCCAGGTAAGAATACTGGTATGGATTGCCATTTCCTTCTCGCGATGATCTTCCTGATCCAGGGATCAAACCCTGATCTCCTGCACCACAGGCAGATTCTTCACTGTCTGAGCGACCAGGGAAGGCCATAGCTACCTAAGGTTTTAAGCCTGCCAAGCAATATTTTGTAGCTACCTAAGGTTTTAACATTTTAAAAATATTGCTTGACAGGCTTTTTGCATTTATTTATTTATTCATTTCCTGGAGAGAATTGCTGACTTTTAGTTTTCCTTTTAAAATGGGCACTTCATAATATTAACAGAGGAGCAGTAAGGCTAATATAACAGGACTAGATTCTTCTTCCACTTTAGATAGATACAGAGAACAGTGTCATCCATACCCAAGATTTTCTTTCCAAAGCTTAGAAAAATGAACAAACTAAACAATGATATTACTTGTATGTAATTTTCACTGACTCCTTTTTTATTGTGATTAGAATTTTAACAATTTTAACTTACTCTGAACACATTCAGAGATATAGTTGATTCCTATAATTAAAACCAATATAGAAAATGTTAAAGCCTGCCTCTAATTTCACTTATAGCCATAATAAAATTATTACCACCGCCTCTTGCCTTTTGAGGACCTAATGTAGAAAGTTGTAATTTAAACTTCATTCTAAGTAGGCATGCTGGATCCACATTAACTCTGATAATCTAATACATATATATTTATACTTTTCACAAATCTCTTTTAATCATCTTATTAACATGCAAAAATCAAGGTTAATCAACTCTCTAACATAATTACTATCTCCTTCTATTCTTAGAGGTTCTCAAAACCTATATTGTACTTTCTTTGCAAAGCGTTTAATTTCATCACCTTTGCTCTGGGAAAATCACATGCACTTTTTCTCTAGTCTTGATTTTATTTTGTTTCTTCCCCACCTTTCTCTAGAATGGACTGTCTCCTCTCTTTGCATTGATCCTCCCAATACAGCTTGGTTTATCTCAAGCCCCACAGGCTTCCTTGTCTTCCTGAAAGATTTTTAAGCAGAATGAGAATTATCTTCATAAAAGAGCTTTGGTATATTTATATTTCTACTTCACTATCTCAAGTATATACTTTTAACTTTAATTTCTTTCTGAAAAGACACTTTGTTATTCTTTTAATTATCCAATGTATTACTGTACTGAACATCAGAGTGATGGCATTAAATGAGGGATTCCTTCTAATTTACTTTAAATTATGTGTGCCTCAGTGGGGTCACAAAAAGTCAGACATGACTTAGAGATTGAACAATGCCTATGCTAAATTATATTGATGTAAAGTTATTAATTCCTTAAAATTTCCTTATGAGACTTTCAGTTATACAGTACTGTTGGCATTGATCTGGTCTATCTTAAAGATTTAAAATGGAGAAGTTTAAAGCAATTATGATTATTTCTTTTATAATTGATATACTTCATGAAAGTTTTAGGATGAATTCTCAGATAGTAATTTATAAGTATTTAGAAAAAATAAAATAAATAATATGTATAATTTTGCTAATACATCTATATAAATTAGAGATATGTATGTGTTTTGACATAAATAACAAATTCACTTCAGTTCAGTCGCTCAGTCATGTTCAACTCTTTGTGACCACATGAATTGCAGCACACCAGGCTTCCCTGTCCATCACCAACTCCTGGAGCTTGATCAAACTCATGTCCATCGAGTTGGTGATGCCATCCAACCATCACATCCTCTGTCATCCCCTTCTCCTCCCACCTTCAGTCTTTCCCAGCATCAGGGTCTTTTCCAAGGAGTCAGTTCTTCACATCAGGTGGCCAAAGTATTGGAGTTTCAACTTCAACATCAGTCCTTCCAAAGAATATTCACGACTGATTTCCTTTAGGATGGACTGGTTGGATCTCCTTGCAGTCTAAGGGATGCTTAAGGGTCTTCTTCAACACCACAGTTCAAAAGCATCACTTCTTTAGCACTCAGCTTTCTTTATCATCCAGCTCTCACATACATACATGAATACTGGAAAAAACATAGCTTTGACTAGATGGACATTTGTTGGCAAAGTAATGTCTCTGCTTTTAATATGCTGTCTAGGTTGGTCATAGCTTTTCTTCCAAGGAGCCAGCATCTTTGAGTTTCATGGCTGCAATCACCATCTGCAGTGAATTTGAAGCCCAAGAAACTAAAGTTTCTCACTGGTTCCATTCTTTCCCCACCTATTTGCCACAAAGTAATGGGATCACTCACCTAGAGCCAGACATCCTGGAATGTGAAGTCAAGTGGGCCTTAGAAAGCATCACTACGAACAAATTTAATGGATGTGATGGAATTCCAACTGAGCTATTTCAAATCCTGAAAGATGAAAGTGCTGTGAATGTGCCGCACTCAATATGCCAGCAAATTTGGAAAACTCAGCAGTGGCCACAGGACTGGAAAAGGTCAGTTTTCATTCCAATCCCTAAGAAAGGCAATCTCAAAGAATGCTCAGACTACTGCACAATTGCACTCATCTCACATGCTAGTAAAGTAATGCTCAAAATTCTCTAAGTTAGGCTTCAGCAATACATGAACCGTGAACTTCCAGATGTTCAAGCTGGTTTTAGATAAGGCAGAGGAAGCAGAGATCAAATTGCCAACATCTGCTGGATCATCAAAGAAGCAAGAGAGTTCCAGAAAAATATCTACTTCTGCTTTATTGACTATACCAAAGCCGTTGACTGTGTGTATCACAATAAACTATGGAAAATTCTGAAAGAGATGGGCATACCAGACCATCTAACCTGCCTCTTGAGAAACCTGTATGCAGGTCAGAAAGCAACAGTTAGAACTGGATATGGAACAATAGACTGGTTCCAAATAGGAAAAGGAGTACGTCTAGGTTGTATATTGTCACCCTGCTTATTTAACTTCTATGCAAAATGCATCATGAGAAACGCTGGGCTGGATGAAGCACAAGCTGGAATCAAGATTGCCAGGAGAAATATCAATAATCTCAGTATGCAGATGACACCACCCTTATGGCAGAAAGTGAAGAGGAACTAAAAAGCCTCTTGATGAAAGTGAAAGAGGAGAGTCAAAAAGTTGGCTTAAAGCTCAACATTCAGAAAACTAAGATTATGGCATCTGGTCCCATCACTTCATGGGAAATAGGTGGGGAAACAGTGTAAACAGTGTCAGACTTTATTTTGTGGGGCTCCAAAATCACTGCAGATGGTGAATACAGCCATGGAATTAAAAGATGCTTACTCCTTGGAAGGAAAGTTATGACCAACCTAGATAGCATATTAAAAAGCAGAGACATTACTTTGCTAACAAAAGTTTGTCTAGTCAAGGCTATGGTTTTTGCAGTGGTCATGTATGGACATGAAAGTTGGACCGTGAAGAAAGCTGAGCACGGAAGAATTGATGCTTTTGAACTGTGGTGTCAGCAAAGACTCTTGAGAGTCCCTTGGACTGCAAGGAGATCCAACCAGTCCATCCTAAAGGAGATCAGCCCTGGGTGTTCATTGGAAGGACTGATGCTGAAGCTGAAACTCCAATCTTTGGCCACCTCATGTGAATAGTTGACTCATTGGAAAAGACCCTGATGCTGGGAGGTATTGGGGGCAAGAGGAGAAGGGGGCGACAGAGGATGAGATGGCTGGATGGCATCGCCGAGTCAATGGGCATGAGTTTGAGTAGGCTCCGGGAGTTTGTGATGGACAGGGAGGCCTGGCATGCTGTGATTCATGGGGTTGCAAGGAGTCGGACACACTGAGCGACTGAACTGAACTAAATGGGACCAGATGCCATGATTTTCGTTCTTTGAATGTTGAGTTTTAGTCAGCTTTTTCACTCTCCTCTTTCACTTTCATCAAGAGGCTCTTCAGTTCCTCTTCACTTTCTGCTATAAGGGTGGTGTTATCTGCATGTCTGAGGTTATTGATCTTTTTCCCAGCAATTTTGGTTCCAGCTTGTGCTTCATGCAGCCTGGCATTTCTCATGATGTCTCTGCATATAAGTTAAATAAGCAGGGTGATGATATACAGCCTTGATGTCCTTTCCCAATTTGGCAAAGTCTGTTACTCCATATCTGGTTCTGTTACTTTTTGACCTGCCTACATACAGATTTCTCAGGAAGAAGGTAATGTGATCTGGTATTCCCAACTCTTCATAGTTTTCCACAGTTTGTTGTGATCCCGCAGTAAAAAGCTTTGGCATAGTCAATAAAACAGAAGTAGATGTTTTCCTGGAACTCTCTTGCTTTTTTGATGATCCAACAGATATTGACAATCTGATCTCTGGTTCCTCTGCCTTTGCTAAATCCAGCTTGAACATCTGGAAGTTCTCAGTTCACATACTGTTGAAGCCTCAATAATTATTAATGGTGCTTTTGCATTCTGTTAACATTTTAGAAATTTATTCCAATATTCAAACATCAGCTTTCTAACTTACATTTTAAAAAAGTAAATAAAATTCTAAAGAAGACATTAAATATAAGCCTTTAAAATATTTGAAAATTTAAGTTCTCATGTTTCAGAAAGATATATTACAAAGAGCTTGTAAGAATTATCTACCTTAAACAACTCCTAGAAAATGCAATTTCCATTAAAACAAAGATTACTAGGTAACCTCTAAAGTATGTGCTACCAACTTCATAATATATAAATTTATTTTAGAAAGAAACTTATGAAGAAGAGACTTCATTTCAATTTCTGTTTTTTTTTTTCCTGTAACAAATACCTCCATCATAAGAATTAATATAATTGCCTAGCTTTTAGCATCCTCCTTAATAAACATGTCAGGATGAAAGAATATTAAAAGGCTCACCTTTGCCTGGAATGGCATTACCTGTTTGTCTCTAAAGTTTCATTGTTATATTTTTCTATATCCACTTTAAAATGTTGATTGCCTTCTGACTGATGTGTTTTGCTTTTGATTTCAAATTGAATTTGGTTACTTTTTAATCAGGTCCTGTAATTTTTAGCTGTAGTCTGATGCAAAGTTGTTTTGTTTATTAATATTCTCATTTTCCTTTCCCCAATTATATAGTACATATGAGAGGCTATTCTCATGGACATTTTCTTTTACTTTTAGTCAGACTATCAGTTGATAATTGATATGCATTATTTTTTAAGACTGTTTTGTTTCTGATTTATTTATCATGCCAAATAAAGAATCAAATGATAAATTTGAAAGTAAGGTGTAAAATTTAATAATTTTTTTTATAAAAAATATAACTCACAAAAAAAGTTAGGAGGAAATCTCTAGGAATGAACTGTTCCTGCTGCTGCTGCTAAGTCGCTTCAGTCATGTCCAACTCTGTGCGGCTCCATGGATGGCTGCCCACCAGGCTCCCCCATCCCTGGGATTCTCCAGGCAAGAGCACTGGAGTGGGTTGGCATTTCCTTCTCCAATTCGTGAAAGTGAAGTCGCTCAGTTGTGTCCAACTCGTAGGGACCCCATGGACTGCAGCCTACCAGGCTCCTCCATCCATGGGATTTTCCGGGCAAGAGTAGTGCAGTGGGTTGCCATTGCCTTCTCCTAATTCAAGGTAAAATCAAAGTAATAAGTGGATTTCTCTGAACACCAGTTGCTGAGTATTCTAATGGAGCTGAAATTGGTTGAGGAGTTTCTCTATCTTCTTTATAGTCTTGACTATCCAATCCTTTAGGTTTCACAGGAAGTATCTTTATATTTTTTACCAAAAACTAAGTACATTCATGCATTAAGAAATATCTGCATTTGTGTCTTAGGTTGTGCTACTTTAGGAAGCTAAAAGATCTTAGCTACTTGAAAGGATCATCATGGAACCAGCAAATGTTTCTCTGTTTCACAAAACTGAGATTAAGAAAAAAGAACTTGGCAAATAAAGTTTAGCCCAAATAACTCATAAAGAGTAACAGAGTTTGTGAAAAAAAAAATGTTGAATTCAAATCCAAATTCCAAAAATGTGGTTGAAAAATCTAGAGTCCATACTTATTTGTATAATAATGAAGATTTTTTTTTTGTATCTGTCAGAGTTCTTGATTGCAAGAAATAAAAACTATAACTGTCATAAGCAAAAATAGAATTTATTGGAATATGCAAAATATGTTAGAGAATCAGCTGTGAACTGGGCAGAAACCATGGAAATGAGATTTGATGGGAAAAAAAAAAAGCAAGAAACAGAAAGAACCTGGTCAATGCTCCACCATCCTAACTAGAGAGCATCACTAATAATGTTTGCGCAAACGAAAACCTCAGCATCCCTTTCCTTTTGCCTTACTTGCTCTGGGAGAGTATTGCGTGGCCCTGGCCAGGTCATGTTTCTGACCTCTGAGTAAAACAGTAAAGTTATTTCCAGATCCCCTTGGCCTTGGGATGGCAAATAGAAAGCATACACTGTGAAACAATATAGACCAAGGATGCTAGAGCTAAGTTAAAAATTATATATTTAGAAAGTGTCCACAAAATGCTTTCTTACTGATGATTTTTATTCTAGAATGTTTACATATAAAGCCTTTGAAAATTCCTTGAGCATGAATAACATCAACCACCCCTTGAGTCAGACTGTGAGGGGCAAGTATTGTTTGTGCCAGTTAAATGTGCACCGGGCCACAAAGTAGATCCTGCAAGCCACACCCTGAAGGCAGAGTGTAGTCAATATTGGATGTAGTGACTATCATGGGATTGATCTTCACTTGGTTCTCACTTCCAGGCCAGCAAATAAAGAGTCCCTTTTCTGTGATTCTGATAATTCAATCTTTATCTCAGCTCATTTTCAGAAACCAAATTTCTTACTTAAATTTTATGTTAGAATGAGTAACTGAATGAATGAATGAACAACTGAATGAATAAAATATTAGATATAAAAGACTCTAAAGAATACTATGCTAGCGGACTTAATTGTCTCTTTGGAATTAGAGAATACTAAGCATTGTTTCTTGACTAAATTTTCAAAGATTCTTTCAACTAATGCACCTAACCTAATGTGGTTCTCAAACAATTGCTTTCTAGTCATCTACCTGTGTAAATACTTATTCAGTTATCCATTTTATTTCATTAAAGTAAAGGAAATATATCATTTTGGAAAATTAAAATATATGAGATAACAGAATTGAATTGATAGAAATATGAGCTACTTTTTTGCTTATTTTATTTTCCTCTACTCTGTAAAGTAAAAACTCTGATTTAGAAACTAACATTGGAGAATAAATTTAAAACAAGCTCTTTACATTATCCAGACTCTGCTCTTAGTACTGTCATTTATCTTTCCTATGACCTAGGTCAAATCACTTAACCTTGCAGTACTGGAAGGTTGCTATAATCTGTTTTCCTGACCAATCTCCTGAGCACACTGTGTAGTACTGATAAATGCTATTTGAAACAGAAATGCAGTAACCTTATTGCAAAGAGCCCTGAAAGAAAATCAGGAGCCTTGACACCACAAAATAGTTTATGTTTTTGAGACAAATAAAGAAAAAGAACCAAATAACCAAAAACACAGTTTTCACAATTGCAAGGGCACTAGTGAAATAAAATAGTAATAATTTCTAAGTAAATTGTATAGAACTTTAAAATGTAAAAATTTAGTAAATGTAAAGTTGTATAGTTAAACAACCATTGTCAATATCTTAACAGTGCTTCTGTCGAAACGCACCGGTGGCCTAAATGGTAAAGAATCTGCCTGCAACATGGGAGACCCAGGTTCAATGAATGGGTTGGGAAGATCCCCTGGAAAAGGAAATGGAATTGCACTCCAGTATTATTGCCTGGAGAATTCCATGAACAGAGGAGCCTAACAGGCTACAATTTGTGGGGTCACAAAGAGTTGGACACAACTGAATAAATCTCTGTCTGTGTCTGTCAAAATTCATTTTTGCTTTGTAATTACTCAATTCTAATGACTAGGTAGTAATAAATAAGAATCCTGAAATATGTTTAAATATGTTACTGTATTATTTTCCAATTGTTTACAATTACATTTTATCTATTGGCTTTTATGTTAAAGCTATTTTTTCACATGTATGATTGATTTAGGGATTATGATAAACATCCTCAACTTTTTGTAGTTTACTTAGAATTAATGCTATACAATATTATGTAAAAACCTATGGGTTCATTTCTGCCTCCGGAGAAAGCTGTATGCAGGTCAAGAAGCAACAGCTAGAACTGGACATGGAACAACAGACTGGTTCCAAATCAGGAAAGGAGTATGTCAAGGCTGCATATTGTCATCCTGCTTATTTAACTTATATGCAGAGTAAATCATGTGAAATGCTGGGCTGGATGAAACACAAGCTGGAATTAAGATTGCCAGGAGAATATCAGTAACCTCAGATATGCACATGATAGCACCCTAATGGTAGAAAGTGAAGAAGAACTAAAGAGCCTCTTGAAGAAAGTGAAAGAGGAGAGTGAAAAAGTTGGTTTACAACTCAACATTCAGAAAACAAAGATCATGGCATTTGGTCCCATCACTTCATGTCAAATAGATGGGGAAACAATGGAAACAGTGACAGACTTTATTTTGGGGGGCTCTAAAATCACTGCAAAAGGTGACTGCAGCCATGAAATCAAAAGACGCTTGCTCCTTGGAAGAAAAGCTATGACCAACCTAGACAGCATGTTAAAAAGCAGAGACATTATTTTGCCAACAAAGGTCCGTCTAGTCAAAGCTATGAGTTTTTCCAGTAGTCATGTATGGATGTGAGAGTTGGACTATAAAGAAACTGAATGCCAAAGAATTGATGCTTTTGAACTGTGGTGTTGGCGAAGACCCTTGAGAGTCCCTTGGACTGGAAGGAGATCCAACCAGTCCATCCTAAAAGAAATTAGTTCCGAATATTCATTGGAAGGACTGATGCTGAAGTGGAAACTCCAATACTTTGGCCACCTGATGCGAAGAACTTACTCATTTGAAAAGACCCTGATGCTGGGAAAGATTGAAGGCGGGAGGAGAAGGGGATGACAGAGGATGAGGTGGTTGGATGACATCACCGACTGGATGGATATGAGTTTGAGCAAGCTCTGGGAGTTGAACCTGAAGGCAGGAGGAGATGGCAAAGACAGCAGATGAGATGGTTGGATGGTTGGATGGGAACACCAACTCGATGGACATGAGTTCGAGCAAGCTCTGGATAAGGAAGCCTGGCGTACTGCAGTTCATGGGGTTGCAAAGAGTTGGTCATGACTGAGCGACTGAACTGAACTGAACTGATTGGTCCATTAACTAAGCCTTATGCTGTACCTCATGCCATAATTATCTTATGTAATATACCATAAGAAGTTATCTGTTTTAAATATGCTTTTATATTTTAAAGTAATGTTGAGAAAATTTTGTGTTTTATATTTATCCAGATAGCTTCCATTTCTGATGATCTGCATTTCTTTCTGCAGACCTGAAATCCTCTGAGAAACCTGGTAGCAACTCTGTAAACATTGGTTTATCTAGAAATGTTCATTTCACCTTATATAAGGAATTTTTTGCTGGATATTGACTTTGGGGGTTGACAGTTTTTCTCTCTCCACTTGGAGGTGGTTCTCTTGCCTCCCTAGTTTTTGACAAAAATTTAATGGTGATATAAACTTATAGTCCCCTTATGTGCTATGATATTTTTCTCATTATCATTATGTTTTTGATATTTATTACATTTTTGATATTTCTTTTCTTTCTTTAAATCAATTAAAATTTGTTTTCTTTTCTAATGTGGCAGCTCATAGTTTACATTTGATCATGCTGCTTTGAATTTGCTGAACTTGAGTCTAAAAATTTATAGCCTTCACCAGATTTGGATGTGTTGTTTATTATTTTCTCAAGTGTTTTTCCTGCTGTATCCTTTTTTTTTCCTGTTGTCTGAGACTTCAACTATGCATATATGAGACCTTTGTACATTTCCCCAAACATTGCTGAGACACTGCTTCTTTTCATTTAAAAAATAGTTTTCTTTTTCTCTTCTTCAGAAGAATATATTTATATTCAAGTTCACGGGCTCTGCTCTGTTATCACATTCCAAATAAATCTAATTAATTTTTTAATCCATATCTATATTTTAAGTTTGGGAATTTTCATTTGTTTCTTTTTTGAAGCTTACCTGTAGACATTTTCTGTCTTTTCTATCACTGAAAGCATGTTTCTTTTATGTTGTTTAGCATAGTGATAGCTATCTTAAAAATCCATGTTTGCTAATCATAACTTCAGGTCATCTTGGGGTCATTCTCTGTTAATTGCTTTCTCTTGATAACCTGTAATAGTTTCCCTTTTATGTTATATTGAGTTTTGATTTTATCCTGGATACTGTAAATTGCAGATGTGGACACTCTAAACTATCAATAGTCTGAGTTTTATGGATGCAGTTACTAAATAGACAGTCAAAAGTGTTGAAATCAAACCACCAACTCTGTCTATTGGGCAGCAACTGCAAACTTCTGTTCAGATCATTTAAGTGTAACTCGACTGATGCATGCATATGCTATCACGATAGAGCCCAAGGATTTGGGCAGAATTTGCACATAGAATTTAAGACTTCCACTGACTTGGAGGACTTTCCACTAGTGCTCCAGGGGCTATAGTTGCCTTGAGTTCTGATCTTTGGTTCCTCAGCCAACAAAGACAAGCGGAGGGAGAGAGAGAGAGAGAGAGAGAGCATGTGTGTGTGTGTGTTTGACTGTAAGCCATTCCCCATGTTGGCATCTTGAACACACCTTAGGGTGAAAATCATGAAAATAAAGGTATTCAAACCAAATCAAACTTGTGAAACTAGAAATATTCAACACAAATCAAACTTATACTAAATGTCACCACCAGAGCCAATTTTTGTTTACTCTTTAGTGCCTTCAGATTATCATTTATTTGTATTTTGTCCAGAGTTTATAGCTGCAATTTGCAGGCAAGTTGGATTGGGCAGAATATGATTATGATTATATTATTTGTATTAATCTCTGTATTAATCTCTATTAATGCTCACTGTTAAAATACACTTTTAAACCATTGACAACTTTTTGTTTCTTGAAACTTTTTAATTTTAGTTGGTAAAAATGTTATCTAATGTTTGTTTTTATTTTTTAGTTAATTCAGTTACAAATGTTTCTGTGTATTTATTTACTGACTTAATTTACTCTTCTGAGCTCTCTCCTCATCTATTATTGATTTCTTGTTGATGTCTTTAATTTTTTTCAAACATTTTTAAATGACTTCCTTTTATTTTCATTATAATATATATATTCTTTAGAAATAATTTAACTTATTTATACATAACATTACATTGTGTATTTTGAATATTATAATCTTAAATACAATTTCTCTTTAATTGGAAATGTCCTCTTTTATATTTTGTTACATTTTCAGAAGTAAACTTAGTTTTCAATTATAAACTATTCCTGGTAAAATTCACAGTTATTTTCAATGTCCAAAACAAATTCCATTGTGATAATGATTGAAACATTCCTCAAATATAAAATTAACTTGAAAGAATTGGAAACCTTATTGCCAAGGACTTTTAATTAGAGACATTTATATCTCCTTCATTATTTAATTCTGCTTGGATTTATATTTTTAAATTTTATGAAAAACATTTCTTATGGAAATCATATATTTTCTTATTGTGAATAAGAGTTTTAAATAATGTGTTGAAAGTAGTTATTACCACTTTGCAAGAAATTTAATACATTTTATACTAAGAAATTTTAATTAATTTATTGTTGTAAAATGTTTCTTTATACTCACTTTATATCTGGCACAGTAAATACTTATGAAATATTTTGTTCCTCGTCTTTCTCTCTCAGTTAACCATAGTGGGAATAAATTTGGTATCCTGTTCATATACTTGCTCTTCGAAGTAATAAATTGTGGGTAACAGAAATAACTGTCTAAGAGGAAACTTGATCTGATCTAAGCCAGTCAGATACTCTTTAGGGATATAAATTAAGTCATAGAAACTCTGATCAGTTACTTGTGATGACCCGTGAGGCAGAAAGGTCATGAAGTGTTATACATGATATGGTTTTTGAAGAGTGGAATGACGTATTCTGGAGAGAAGGGATGGGGAAGAACCAAGACACAGAAGTAGATACATAATCTAGGCAGATTTTGCTTCCAATAATTTGGGAATACTCACTAAACTTAATCTCTTAGACCCTCTGGCACCCACATAATAAATTTCTCTCACTCTAGACTATTTACTAGGTCTTTTTAAATTTCATTTAATTATGCCTGGTTAAAACTGGCTTGACAAAAAATGTATTCATTTCATATAAAGGTTTAAGAACATTTGATATAATAGTTTAAGAACTCCCAGTGTACTGGGAAACAATCTGAATATTTTCATCTAGAAGTATAAAGTACTACATAAACAACTTACAAATTGAATTATGTATTTTTCAAGTTTTACTGAGAAATAATTGACATAGATCACTGTATGAATTTAAGGCATACACCATGATGGTTTGATTTTCATATGTTTGAAATGATTACTACAATAGGTTCAGCTAAAATCCATCTTTTCCTATAGATACAATAAAACGTAAAGAAAGAATAAAAGGGAAAAATTTCTCCTTATGATGAAGGTTCTTAGAATTTATTTTTTTAGCAACTTTCCTATATATTATGCAGCAGTATTAGCTACAGCCATCATGTTACACATTACATAACTGCATGCCTGCTAAGTCGCTTCAGTTGTGTACAACTATTTGCAACCCTATGGGCTATAGACCTCCAAACTCCTCTGTCTATGGGATTCTACTAGGGTGGATTTCCATGCCTTCCTCCAGGGGATCTTCCCAACCCAGGGACTGAACCCACATGTCTTATGTCTCCTTCATTGGCAGGCAGGTTCTTTACCACTAGCATCACCTGGCAAGCCCATTACCTCCCTAGCACTTATCTATCTTACAACTGAAAGTTTGTAACTTTTGATCACATTCCTACAATTCCCTATATATAGGGAATCTTCATCTGTTTATAGGTTGATAGACACTTATGTTATTCCCGATTCTTGGCTATTGTGAATAATGTTGCTATGAACATGGGTGTGCAGATATATTGTTGAGTTAGTTTTTTTGTTTCTTTTGGATGTATTCCCAGAAGCAGAATTGCTGAATCATATGGTAGTTCTACTTTTACTTTTTTGAGGATCCTTCATACTGTTTTCTATAGTGGCTTCAAAATTACACTTTGTTTGGCACTGAAAATCAATATGAAATAAATGGATAACTTAATTTAGAGAAAAGTAGTTATTTAAACATTCTACACAGATTTATAAAAGCTATGCAGAACTCAAAGATATATATTAAAGACATAAAATAAAATATATTATCTCCTTTAGAGTTGGAAGAATTATAAGTATTACAAAATAAAGAAAATCATGATGAAAAAACAATACCTTTGAAAATGTTAAAGAATAAATTGCTATTCTTTGCTACAGTCTTTCCTAAGCATGAAATAGAACAATGAAAGAGATGAACACAGATCCTGGTTTCTTGTTGTTGTTCAGTTGCTCAGTCTTATCCAACTCTTGGTGACCCCATGGACTGCAGCATACCAGGCTTACCTGTCCTTCACCATTTCCCAGAGTTTGCTCAAACTCACATCCATCAAATTGGTGATGCCATCCAACCATCTCATCCACTGTTGCCCTCTTCTCCTCCTGCCCTCAATCTTTTCCAGGATCAGGGTCTTTTCCAATGAGTCAGGTCTTTGCATCAAAAGAGATGAATACAGATCCTGTTTCTTGAGTTTTACTATTAATATTTAGAAAGGGGATGGATATGAGAAAAAATTCCCAATGTTATGAGTGCTTAGTAAGGAGAAACTGAGGCTTCCATGGAGGCATATAATGCATGAAACATAAATGCTTCCCTGATGAAATGACACTGTAGTATAAGATTACATAATCTAAAAAACTGGTATACAGGAAAATATTTAATTTACATTTGTTTCTTGTTGTCAGTTATCAATTTGTATTTTTAATGTTTTATAATCCACACTACACAGTAGTGCAATAAAACACATGAACATATGTGCGTGCTAAGTCACTTTAGTCATGGCCAGCTCTTTGTGACCCCATGAACTGTAGCCCACCAGGCTTCTTCATCCATGGGATTCTCCTGGCAAGAACACTGGAGTGGGTTGCCATTTCCTTCTCCAAAACGCATGAATAGCATATAGTCAAATATACATACAATTGAAAGGTGTTTGCTTGGATCAGTTATAGTGCCATAAAAATGCTACATAATTTTTTTTTTTTTTTTTTTTTGTAAAATCACACTATATTCATGGCATACAGCAGTTAACATTTAGTTTATTCATGAGTTTTTGGCACACATGTATGGGCCTACTCATCTAAGTTGGATTCAGCAAAGCTCAAAGTGTCTGTGGTTACCTAAAGGTCAACTAGGCAGCTTAGCTGATCTTAGCTGGTTTCTCTATGTTTCTAAGTGTTGAGTTGGTAGCTGGGACTGATGTGGCTCATGCTTGTGTCTCACCCTCTCCAGTAGCTCAGCTTCAGCATCTCCCATAGTGAAGACAAAAGAAGAAAAGAGACATGAGCATTTTGCAAGGCCTGTTGAAGACTACACTCAACACTGGCACAGCATTATTCTAGTGCTACTGGTCCAAGTAAGTACTAAGGAAATAGACTTACTAAGGAAATAAACTTCCTAAGGAAATAGACTACCTATTGATTGACGGTAGTGTGACTGCAAGTTCATACTAGAATGGAAGTGGTTTTGGCACTTTATCATGATGATCAAATGTTTGTTTTTCTGGCATAATGGAAATTTATCTAAAATTTAATTTGGATGCTGTCAGGTGGAAGAAATTATAGGGAGGGCTGTGTGGTTATATGTAGAGGAGAAAACATGTTCAGTTCAACAGATGTAAGAGACATTAAAGAGACAGTTAAGAATAAAAGGTCTGTTTTCCATAACCGCGAAAAGACTTATAAGAAAAATTTGAAAAGCAAAGAGAAAGCTGAAAAAAGAGAAAATGTCTGCAAAAACAGTGAAAAAACTACATTCTTGAAAATTCAGAAACACAATTTAAAAATTGAGCAAAAGAAACAAAAAACAACAGAAAGTAAATAACTAATGTGAAAAAATTGTAAAGATTCTCAAAAACATTTTTGGCATATAAACTTAGCAAAAATGTTCATAATGATGATGATAAGTCAGTACCACAGTGCTTCAGTGAAATATTCTTATTAGAAGCTTCAATTTACACAAAGTTTCTTATGTGGAACTTTGAAAATCAATTGTTGTCATAAAACATGATATATTTGACTTAATAATTACCTGTATTACTATCCATCCCCAAATAACTGCTCAATAGAATAATTGTGAATTAGGGAGAGGAATGAAGAAAGAGAGAAAAGGGTGAATATTCATCTCTTGGTATATTCATCTCAAGAATTCTTGCCAGATTTGCATCATTTCTACCTGATTTAACTTTGTCAAGACTTCTCAAAACATCAAAAATTTATATCTGCTTTTACACAGGGCTTAACATTTATCCTGCAAATAATGAGAGGCTACATATGGCCATCCTACTTGTAATCATCTAGGGAATGTATCTACGTATTTTCTGTCACGATTGTTCTATCAATTGTTATTTTTAAGACACCACTCCAGTGAAAATTTTTGTTTAAGAAAAACCCTAATACAAATAATTTCTTTTTCTAATATTATTGTTGTTCATTTGTTAATTTTGTGTCTGCCTCTTTGCCACCCCATGGACTGCAGCACACCAGGGTCCTCAGCCCTTCACTCTCTCCTGGAATTTTCTCAAATTCATGTCCACTGAATCAGTGATGCTAACTCACCATCTCTTCCTTTGCCACCCTCTTCTCCTTTTGCCTTCAATCTTTCCCAGCATCAGGGTCTTTTACATTGAGTTGACTTTTCACATCAGGTGGCCAGAGTACTGGAGCTTCAGCTTCAGCATCAGTCCTTCCAATGAATATTCACGGTTGATTTCCTTTAGGATTTACCTAATTCAACAATGAAAATTATAAACAGATATTTACAAAGGAAATGTCAGTAGATATAAAGTTATCTATACAATAAGGAAATTCACATTTTAATGGCAATTATAAATAATCAAAGACAAAAATTGGATTCTCTCACCAAGGTTTAACAATGACTTGTAGTGTTTCCTACCATGCTGCCATCATTAGTGACATACACCTTGGAAACTCAAAAGTGTCATCCTTACTGAAGGACAGTGAGCTCTCTGTCACAGAAACTAGTCTGAGTGTTGTAGGGAGGAGAACTGTAGCAATTTTCCCTAGATCTTTGTATGAGGTATGGTGAAAAAAATTATTTTCAGATATAGTGGCTTTTGATAGAAACAGTGAACATAGAGAAGCCTTATTTCCACCAGGCCCCTATGAACCATCTGGCATCAATAACATTCTGCCCTTTAACTCTGAAGATCCAGAAGGAGCGCAATCAACATTTGAGACTGTTAGGGCTAAACCTCTAAAAACACATTGCCAGAGTATATTTCATAGAAATTGTATATAGTTTTAAAACATTGAGGAAGAGAGCAGCACTTGCTTTTCTTCCACCTGTGCTAGTGAAAGAGTGATTTCTTCATCATAATTTCCATAAACACATTTTCAGAAGCTTAATTTCACCACTTAAAACTTTTTCTTATTTTGAGATTTTTGAATATAAATATTATTATACTGAACAAAGGTGGTTTCTGGTAGAGTAATTCTCACTTTTATAATTACAGGCATTCTCTTCTAGTCTTCTTTCCCTAGAACTAAGGGATTCATCTGATGTCAGAGTTTTTCCCCCACATTGAAGTGAATCATACCTCCATAGAGAATTAGTGTGTAGCCAGTGTCATCTCAGTGTTCAACCTTCCAGCACTGTAGTCACAGCCTCTGAATTCAAAAGTTGTTACTAAAAGGCAGGAATTGCCATTAGCCCTGTGACCAGGCATCAACTTTGACTTCCCTCTTACAGTTTATTTGATACTTATTTTAGATTTATCACAACTTCCCTTTTTCTACTTCACATAGCATCTCACAAGTTTTTTGCTCTCTGTAGGGTAAGAGTTAATAACAGACATTTCCTTTAATGTGCAATCTTCTGTCATGCATTTGGGAAAAATATTTGAGTTTTGAACAATTACTTTATCCTAATCCTCTTGTTTTTAACACTGATTAAGGCCCCCATTTTATTTTTAATCTCCTTTGAACACTTCTGTCAGATTCTAAGGGGAAAAGGAAGGGGTTAAAGTTTGCTCTTTCTTATATTGCTCTTCTTGATCTGAAACAAATTGACAGATATTTCTCTGGCAAAGATGGGTTGATTCCAGATCAGTAGAGAATAGCAACATGGGGTCTACAACCAAGGCAAACCATGTACAAGTCCCTGTAAGGCAAGGGAAGGAGAACTCTTTTCTAGAGAGAAAAAGAAGTTCAGAAGGCTGTAGTAAACAGTCTGTGGTTTTTCACTTGCTGAGTCCTTGTCAAGAAAGAAGTGGAGTCTTTCTTCTTCCTATGGGGCTCTGCTATCAGAGGGGGGCATGGGAGTACCTCCTTCTGGTCCCCCAATTCTATTTGATTAGTTTCTCTTTATTAATTTTTTTTACTACACTACTCAAAATCTGCAAAATTCATAAACTTAATCATAAATGCCTAAATAAAAGATATAGATCACCTTTATGGACCATTAAAGATTTGTTTGAGGCAATTATCCTTCTAATTATGAAGCTTAAGATAATTTTCTTTGGAAGAAATAAAGCTAACCCTGGGGGTGGAGGGAGGGAAATCACACTCAAGTGAGATACTGAAGTAAACATAATTCTTATGATGATTAGGTTCTAATTTGTTGTTTGTTTAACTAAATAAGTGATATTGATGGTTATGTAGGATGACTTTCCTCACCGTGTGTTTGGGTGAACCAAGTGTGGAGTGGTTTTCCTGACCTCCTCCATCCCAGGAGAGTAGGAACCAAGGTTTTGATGGGGGAGCCAAGGAAGCTGCCAACTAGTTACTACAATGAATTTACAAGTTCCATAGGCAAAATTATCAGTGCTTATTGAAAAGAAGAAAAACTTGACATGTGATTCTCTGCCTTTCAGCAGGAACCACTGTGTGATATCACTTCTGTCTGGCAGGAGAGGTCTAATGTGCCAGCCCCTCTCAATAATTCTGTGGGTCCCTCAGGAAGGGCTGGGTGCTGGGCTGGGAAAGTCATTAGGGTTGAGCAACATCCCTGGGGGAGAAGGTGAGAGAAGGTGGTAGGAGCTTGACTAAGGGTGGAGTAAGATTATTCATGCACTTCCCTGCCTGAGGAAGATGTGATATTGAGTGCCAAAATGAATTTATGGTCACTGGGGGAGGCCAGCGGACCTCTGGGATAAGCTGCCCAATATGACTGGGGTGATAGTACCTTCCAAGGGGTCTGAACATCAGGCAGAACAAGACATGGCTCTGACTTCCTCCACAGATCCAGTGAGGCCTGAGTTGGGATGCAGGAACTAGCCTCCTATGATGCTGCCCTGGGTGAGCCACAAAGGGAAAGTGCTCCAGGCAGTGGGAACCTTAAAAGCATGGAGATGGGAATGTCCAGGGAATGAGCTATAGTCCTGAGAGTTATGGAACAAGCAACAGGAGAGGATGAAGTCAAAGAAGGGGCAAGCTTGTGGGGGAGGCAAGTATATGGCTTTGTGGATCACCAGGTGATCAGGAGTCACAGGTGGAGTGTGAACTAGAGAGCGTCAGAAGGCTGGAGTTAAACCAGGGTCTGAAGATGTGTTTAGGGATGACCATTGAGAAGAAGGGGCAGTTCTGGGTCATTCAACATGTATTTGGGCAAAATGAGAATAGAATGGCCAGTATTGCTAGTGAACCAGCCAGCCCACCCCAGACCAGGGGAGGAACGATGCAGAGAAATTCTGACTCACAGATTGAGGATTTCAAATGCAACATCCTTTTGGATATGCACCATTACAATTTTCATGTTTTGCTGTCACTTTAAAAAAAATTGTAAAGTGTTGACAAAAAAAGGTTATATTGTACATCACACCTTTAATAATGATTGTTCATTGATACTTGGATTTACCTACATGTGTGTGCTTATGTTGCTTCAGTCATGTCTGACCTGTGCGGCCCTATGGACTCTAGCCTGCCAGGCTCCTCTGTCCAGGGGATTCTTCTAGCAAGAATACTGGAGTGGGTTTCCATGTCTTCTTCCATGGGCTTTTCCTGACCCAAGGATTGAACCCACGTCTCTTAAAGCTGACCTGCATTGGCAGGCAGGTTCTTTACCACTAGGACCACCTGCGAGCCCAGAATTACCTATATATTACATTTATTTGATATTTCTGTAGGGCTCTGACTTACATGAGTTTTAGTTACCACAGTTATTTAAATAAAAGTTCATCTTAAATTACTTGGCTATATCAACTGTAAACGAACTTGCTGCTAGCTCCTCCTTCCAAAACCACTATATAAATGACAGAAGCAGATATGATCAGTGACCAATCTCATCACTTCCCTCAGAGTCTGTCAGGGATTGGTCTCTCCATCTGTAATTCAATTCACATAAAATCTGAAAAGCATGGAGTTGTATTGCAATCTTGTCTCCCATTGATACATCCAAGTGTTATTTTACAAAAATAGATGAAGGAATAGACCAATAAATATGAAAGTGGAGAAAGAAAAAATTGTAACAGTGGGAGTAAAACTGGATGTGATTAGGATGGTTGACCATGGAAATGATGCTGCCTTCTTTGGGAGACTCAAGATATGTAGTGAGAGGAACACAGTGGAGGCAATTTACCAGCGTAACTGAGGAAGTTGGTAATGAAAAATTAGGAGCCTTGGATTAACATATATGCACTGCTATACATAAAATAGATAAACAACAAGGACCTACTGTATGGCACAGGGAAGTATACTCAATAGTTTGTAATAACTTTAAGGGAAAGAAGTCTTAAAGAAGAATATATATGTGTGTATATATATACACACATATACATGCATATATATATATATGTATATATATATATATATATACATAAATCACTTTGCTGTAAATCTGAAACTAATACAACATTGTAAATCAACTGTACTTCAGTGTATTTTTTAAAACTGAAATGTCCCAGAGAAAGTAATATTGGAATATAAATTTCATGTTAATAAAACTTTCAGAGGTACTTCATAACACTGAAAGTACAGAGAATAAAATTTTGAAAGCTGACTCAAACTTATTAGGAAACTTACAATTCACCAAGGCATAGAAAAATTATTTTATGTTATAAAAGGAGCTAGAGAAAGAAGCACTATTCAAACTACTTTCATGAGTCTTATTTAAACAAAGAATATAAAGCACTTTGTCAATGTTCCAATTATTTTAATACAGTATATAATAAGTAAATATTAACTTTACCATTTCTTCATTCACTTATATAACTAACAAAAAGATAGTTTTTAATATTTTGACAAAAGTTTTAAAAAGTTTAATATTTTGACAAAAGTTTATCAACAGTCATAATTTTCCCCATTGAATTTTAAGATAGCTCTGTTTGGTTTTAGCTCACACCATAAATTTTACAGTCCAAAGTGAGGACTGCCTGTATGTTAAATGACATGAGAAAAACTACTCATCTATTCAATTAAGTAACTCAGAAATGAAGTAAAACAAAAAACAAAAACAGAGCTTCATTTATATTTACTATTACTTATCATGGTGTTCACAGTTTTTTTTCCCAATTTCTCTCCACATTGCTTCTCCTTTTCTTCCTTAGAAAAGCAGACCCAGTTCTAATTTCTGCTTATATTATGTCAGATTACCAGGAAAGCTCAGACATGCCATATTTTTTTTATTAGATATTCAGACTATTTCTCCCACTTCACTCTAACAGTAATAATAACCTCACTTTCTCTATGACCTTTCTGAAGTGGCCATCCTCCCTGTCAAACGATTTGCTACTGAGTTCTCCTTATTCAGGAATGATTTTCCCTCTGTATTATAGCATGTTGTTTAATAAGTCAGATATTAAGGCATATTCTTAGGGTCTTACTCTAATTTTCACTCATCAGTGTTCCCCTGGTATGCCATGCAGTGATGATTCTAATAATGTCTAATTCTATAATTCAGTATATTGTGGTTTTATTAATTAAAATATTTTAACTTGGCCTATTTTTACACTGCAAATAAAAAACATCTTTTAAACTTTTGTGGAACATAAGGGCTTCCCAGGTGGCTCAGTGATTAAAGAATCCACTGAGTGGTAAAAGAATCTCCTGCCAAGCAGGAGATTCGGGTTGGATGCCTGGGTCAGGAAGATCTCCTGGGGAAGGAAATGGCAACCCATTCCAGTATTTTTGCAGGGGAAATCCCATGGACAGAGGAGCCTAACGGGCTACAGACCACAGGGTTCCAAAGAGTCAGACACAACTTAGTGACTAAAACAACAACAAGTGAATTACCTGTTTATCGAGATGTAACGTTCTATTGCCGATACTTGTATAGATCTTTTTCATATTGTGAATGACAGAAAAAGGGGTGACCTCCATATGCATCTACATTTTTGGGGGAAAATGTCAGGAACACCAGATTGAGGAAACTGACTTATTTAAGAGACATGTATGAATAAGTGAATTAGTAAACTTATACTTGGTACACTGGAGAAGGGAATGGCAAACCACTTCAGTATTCGTGCCTTGAGAACCTCATGAACAGTATGAGAAGGCAAAATGATAGGATACTGAAAGAGAAACTCCCCAGGTTGGTAGGTGCCCAATATGCTGCTGGAGATCAGTGGAGAAATAACTCCAGAAAGGATGAAGGGATGGAGCCAAAGCAAAAACAACGGCCAGTTGTGGATGGGACAAGTGATAGAAGAAAGGTCCAATGCTGTAAAGAGCAATATTGCATAGGAACCTGGAATCTTAGGTCCATGAATCAAGGCAAATTGGAAGTGGTCAAACAGGAGATGGCAAGAGTGAATGTCAGCATTCTAGGAATCAGCGAACTAAAATGGACTGGAATGGGTGAATTTAACTGAGATGACCATTATATCTACTACTGTGGGCAGGAATCCCTTAGAAGAAATGGAGAAGCCATTATAGTCAACAAAAGAGTCCGAAATGCAGTACTTGGATACAGTCTCAAAAATGACAGAATGATTTCTGTTCGTTTCCAAGGCAAACGCTTCAATATCACGGTAATCCAAGCCTATGCCCCAACCAGTAACACTGAAGAAGCCGAAGTTGAATGGTTCTATGAAGACCTACAAGACCTGTTAGATCTAACACGCAAAAAAGATGTCCTTTTCATTATAGGGGACTGGAATGCAAAAGTAGGAAGTCAAGAAACACCTGGAGTAACAGGCAAAATTGGCCTTGGAGTACGGAATGAAGCAGGGCAAAGGCTAATAGAGTTTTGCCAAGACAACGCACTGGTCAGAGCAAACACCCTCTTCCAACAGCACAAGAGAAGTCTCTACACATAGACATCACCAGATGGCCAACACCGAAATCAGATTGATTATATTTTTTGTAGCCAAAGATGGAGAAGCTCTATACAGTCAGCAAAAACAAGACCAGGAGCTGACTGTGGCTCAGATCATGAACTCCTTGTTGCCAAATTCAGACTTAAACTGAAGAGAGTAGGGATAACCACTAGACCATTCAGGTATGACTTAAATCAAATCCCTTACGAATATACAATGGAAGTGGGAAATAGATTTAAGAGACTAGATCTGATAGACAGACAGCCTGATGAACTATGGACGGAGTTCGTGACATTGTACAGTAGACAGGAATCAAGACCATGCCCATGGAAAAGAAATGAAAAAAAGCTAAATGGCTGCCTGAGGAGGCCTTACAAATAGCTGTGAAAAGAAGAGAAGCAAAAAGCAAAGGAGAAAAGGAAAGATATTCCCATTTGAATGCAGAGTTCCAAAGAATAGCCAGGAGAGATAAGAAAGCCTTCCTCAGCGATCAATGCAAAGAAATTGAGGAAAACAACAGAATGGGAAAGACTAGAGATCTCTTCAAGAAAATTAGAGATACCAAGGGAACATTTCATGAAAAATGGGCTCAATAAAGGACAGAAATGGTGTGGACCTAAAAGAAGCAGAAGATATTAAGAAGAGGTGGCAAGAATACACAGAAGAACTGTGCAAAAAAGATCTTCATGACCCAGATAATCACGATGGTGTGATCACTCACATAGAGCCAGACATCCTGGAATGTGAAGTCAAGTGGGCCTTAGAAAGCATCACTATGAACAAAGCCAGTGGATGTGATGGAATTCCAGTTGAGCTATTTCAAATCCTGAAAGATGATGCTGTGAAAGTGTTGCACTCAATATGCCAGCAAATTTGGAAAACTCAGCAGTGGCCACAGGACTGGAAAAGGTCAGTTTTCATTCCAATCCCTAAGAAAGGCAATCCCAAAGAATGCTCAAACTACCGCACAGTTGCACTCATCCCACACGCTAGTAAAGTAATGCTCAAAATTCTCCAAGCCAGGCTTCAGCAATACGTGAACCAAGAAATTCCAGATGTTGAAGCTGATTTTATCAAAGGCAGAGGAACCAGAGAGCAAATTGCCAATATCCAGTGGATCATCGAAAAATCAAGAGAGTTCCAGAAAAACACCTATTTCTGCTTTTTTGACTACACCACAGCCATTGACTGTGTGGATCACAATAAACTGTGGGACATTCTGATAGAGATGGGAATACCAGACCACCTGACCTGCCTCCTGAGAAATCTGTATGCAGGTCAGTAAGCAACAGTTAGAACTGGACATGGAACAACCATTTGGTTCCAGATAGGAAAAGGAGTACTCCAAGGCTGTATATTGTCACCCTGCTTATTTAATTTATATGCAGAGTACATCATGAGAAACGCTGGGCTGGATCAAGCACAAGCTGCAATCAAGATAGCCAGGAGAAATATCAATAACCTCAGATATGCAGATGACACCACCCTCATGGCAGAAAGTGAAGAAGAGCTAAAGAGCCTCTTGATGAAAGTGAAAGAGGAGAGTGAAAAAGTTGGCTTAAAGCTCAACATTCAGAAAACTAAGATCATGGCATCCGGTCCCACCACCTCATGGGAAATAGATGGGGAGACAATGGAAACAGTGTCAGACTTTTTTGGGGGGGGGACTCCAAAATCACTGCAGATGTTGATTGCAGCCATGAAATTAAAAGATGCTCACTCCTTGGAAGGAAAGTTATGACCAGTTTAGATAGCATATTAAAAAGCAAAGACATTACTTTGGCAACAAAGGTCCATCTGGTCAAGGCTATGGTTTTTCCAGTGGTCATGTATGGATGTGAGAGTTGGACTGTGAAGAAAGCTGAGTGATGAAAAATTGACGCTTTTGAACTGTGGTGTTGGAGAAGACTCTTGAGAGTCCCTTGGACTGCAAGGAGATCCAACCAGTCCATCCTGAAGGAGATAAGTCCCGGGTGTTCATTGGAAGGACTGATGTTGAAGCTGAAACTCCAATACTTTGGCCACCTCATGTGAAGAGTTGACTCATTGGAAAAGACCCTGATGCTGGGAGGGATTGGGGGCAGGAGAAGAAGGGGACGACAGAGGATGAGATGGCTGGATGGCATCATCAACTCGATGTACATGAGTTTGAGTAAATTCCAGGAGTTTGTGATGGACAGGGAGGCCTTGGTGTGCTGCGATTCATGGGGTCACAAAGAGTCGGACACGACTGAGCGACTGAACTGAACTGAAAATCTACTGATTTCATAATTGCTTGAGATCTCACATACATAATATGCTGCATAATAATCGGTATATGATTTAAATTTACTGTCATTTGAATACATAGCTTGCACATTTACATAAAAGAAATTCTAAATTATTTCTTGAAGTGTTAACCACTCCTTATTCATAAAGTAACTTCCCCCCAAATGCATTTGTATCTTTTATTAAAAATGATAAAATGAAAATATACAGTTAAGTATTAAATATGGTTATGAGTTTCTGAGTATATGGCAGTTTGATTTTATATTTAGAGATAAAACAAAAGGGATATTTTTTAAACAGTCAAGTAATAAGAAAGCAAAAATTTTACTGATTAAATGAAATTCTTCAGTGAATGAATGCTTCCTAAAACGTGAAGGACATTTCAAAGAAAATATATAGGGTGTTAAGTTTAAAGTTGAAAAAGAAAAATATTCAATTTTCTAAACTGACTCAAGTAAGTCATTTTAAGCTTATGAATTATTTATTTCATTGTTCCCCAAGAATATAAATATATTGCAAATATCACTCCTGATGCCAAGACCAGTATTCCAGTTAGATACTTATTGAAGATGCAGTGTGAGACAATATACCAGAATAATTGAGTTTGTGATAGAATTTTACCAAAATATTGATATATCAGTTTCCTGTGACATCTGTAACAAATCACAGAAATGTGATTAAATCAACATAAATGGATCATAAATCTAGAAGTCAAAAGTACAAAGTTAGTTTGGATCAAAATTAATTTTCTGTGCTACTTGTGCAGGCTCTAGAGAATTTCCTTTCTGCTTCTTCCATCTGCTGGCATTCTTTGGCTTGTGGTTGCATTACTACAGTCTCTCTCTTCATGGATTCATCACTTTATCCCCTTCTGTTTATAATTTCCTTCTGCCTTTTAAGGACATCGTGATTACATTCAGTGCACACCATGTTAATCGAAGGTAGACTACCCATTTTGCTACCTGTAATTTAATGACATATGCATAAAATCACATTTGCCACATGAGATATCATTAACAGGTTCCAAGGATTAAACTGTGGCTGTCTTCGAGGGTATCATTATTCAGCCCACCACAGGACTAAACACCATTTTTCACAATAGTAAATGAGCTAACCCAATACTTTGCTCTGAAATAATTGTGAATCAATATGGAAAAAATTGCTTTGATACCCTGTGAACTGGCAGATGGATCAGATGACTTTTAAAGAATTATAATTGATTATTCATTAATGTCTAAAGATAGCTTATGACTTTTTCATTCTGGTTAGAAGATCGTTTAAAAATCTTTATCAATACTCTGTTATCACTGTAACCTCTATTATCATTGAGTAAAAGGAATTGGCTTAATCACCCTTGCACAATTGACTGTGTCTAAAATAATGAGTGAATATAGATAGGCGAAGGGGTTATTTTTAAATGTCGATAGTTACATTTTGATATAGGTATATGATATTCTATGCTTTCTGAAATAATATTACATTACTCCTCTTCTTGTAAGAAATGGAACCACTTCTCCATTCTGTGTTTTTATTTACAACAGGGTCAGATACTTTACATGCTGTTTTCTTTCCTAGTATTTCTATTGTTACTCAGAGGTTGTCATCTATAGTAAAATGTCTGAATTTTTGCTTTTAGATATTCACATACTTGACTCAAAATAATTATTTTCATATACATGATTCCCATCTACATTATTGTTTTCCTCCTGGCTGGGCTGACAGTGCTCATAATCTAAGATGTATTAACAGAAACAGAGAAGAAACTCAGGTGCCCTATGGTTTAGAAAATCACAGTAACCCACTCTTTTAGCTCCATTCTGCCTTTAGAGTGCCAGTCGCTGTGTGTCTATTGTTGCCAACATTGAAACACCTCCAGTAATTGTCTTCTAAGAATAACTTTCATTCAGCCTCTTAGTAGAGTGGAGACCTGGCTCTACTTGGTTAAAGGAAGATCTTTGAGGCTACAAAAATACACAGTACACATATTTTTAGAGTTCCTGATTTTTGTCTTAATCACCATCTTTCTTGGTGCCTGGCACTTGCAAGTCTTGAGACATTAAGAACCTCAAAATGAAAGTGAAATTTGTTAGTCACTCAGTCATGTCTGACTCTGTGACCCCATGGACTGTAGCCCCCTAGGGTACTGTGTCCATGGAATTCTCCAGGCATGAGTACTGCAGAGAGTAGCCATTCCTTTCTGCAGGGGATCTTCCCAACCCTGGGATTGAACCCAGGTGTCCTGAATTGCAAGCAGATTCTTTTCAGTCTGAGCCACAGGGGATGCCAAAGAATCTCAAGGGTGAGGTCAATTATTTTCCTCAACAGTGTCTCCCAAAGTAAGCACTTAGTTTATAATTTACCTCTAGTATGTAAGCTGCCCTCTTGTTCATCTATATGTTTCCTTTAAAGTTTTCTTTGGGAAAATGTGATCTGTTATCCTATTGTCTTTCTCCATATGCTCAGTCACTCAGTTGTTTCCAACTCTTTGCAAACCCATGGACTGTAGCCCACCATGCTTCTCAGACCATGGAATTTTCAGGTCAAGAATACTGCAGTGGGTTGCCATTTACTCCTCCAGGAGATCTTTCCCACCTAGGGATGGCACCCGCATCTCTTGTGCCTCCTGCATTGCAGGCAGATTCTTTACCATTGTGCCACCTGTCAAGATAAACTTAGATCAGTTTATTTTGTCTTTTTTTTACTGCCAACTAACTGATGATTCCAGAAGAAAAAGAGATTTAGTCCCCTGTGTTTAACCAGAATTTAGCTAATACCTTTTTTTTTCCTTTTTTGCAAATATTTTATTTGATTCTTAATTGTGTCTCCATATCATATGGAGTTGTCTGGGGAGAAGTAATTCAGGTATTACTCTCAACCTAGACAAAACAGAAGGATAAAGAATAAGGGTCAGAGAAATTTAAAGGTATTCAAATAAAAGCACACCTGACTTTCAAATCAACAATAAGTCACTACATTAATACAGTAAGGAAGAGAGACATTAAAGTCTGGGAATCCAAGGACTTTTGAACCACTGTTGGTTATTCAGTAATGAGCAACAGCACCTATTGTGTGAGGCAAATTGTGTGTTTCTGTGTCCATTTGCAGGTGCATGGAGTGTGTGTGAGTGGCATGTTTCTTCATTCTTTAATGAAGAAACAAGAGAGGACTTTCACACACACCAGAGTTTAATCAAATTGCCCTTCCCATGTAATTGCTTTGAGTAATTATAGGACTAAGCACTATTGACTTCTATAAACATTTGATCTTATGATGTCACCATCTTTATGTCTAGTCTTAGACGGTTAAGGACAAGAAGAACATATATATTGTTATTTGAATTCTATTTTCATTTAATGAATTCTCTTTCTTTCACATAGTTGTTTTTTATTTTCTAAATGTGAAGCTTTATTGGAGGGTAGATGGTGTATAGAAACAATATTTAAATGTTTTTATTGATGTATAGTTGATTTACTATATTGATGTATAGTTGATTATATTAGTTTCAGGAATACAACATAGTTTTCAAAAATTTTATAGATTACACTCCATTTAATGGCATTATAAAATATTGGCTATATTCCCTATGCTGTAAAATATATCCTTGTAGCTTATTTATTTTATACATAGCAGTTAGTATACCTCTTAATCTCCTACATGCATTTTATCTCTCCCTCTCTCCCTTGCCCCACTGATAATAATAGTTTATTCTCTTATGTCTTGAGTCTTTTTCTGTTCTGTAATATTTATTCATTTGTTTTTTTTCTAGATTCCATGTATCAGTGATAACATATAGTATTTGTCTTTCTCTATCTGATTTATTTCATAAAGCATAATGTATTTTTCCAAATAAGACATACAGATGGCCAGGAGTTACTTAAATAGATGCTCAACATCACTAATCATCAGAAAAGCAAATTAAAATTCCAATGATATATCATTTCACACTTGTCAGATTGGCTATCATCAAAAAGACCATAAATAACAAATGGTGAGAATGTGGAGAAAAGGGAATAACTGTACTCTGTTGCTGGGTACATAATTGGGGCAGCCACTGGGGAAAATAGCATGGAGCTTCTTTAAAACACTAAAAATTTAGCCACCATTTAACCCAGCAGTTTCATTCCAGGATATATATCTGAAGCAGAAAAAAAAAACACTAATTGGAAAAGATACCCACACCCCACTATTATCAGGAGTATTATTTACAATAGCCAAGATATGAAAGTGTTCTAAAGATGAATGGATAAAGACATGATATGTATATACAATGAAATACTACTCTGCCATAAAAAAAGAATGAAAATTTGCCATTGGCAGCAATATGAACAGATCTTTCAAATTGCTTTAAGGTCATTTTATTACTAAAAAGTTTTCCTTGACCTTAATGTTTAATCAAATATTTGACCAATTTGATATTTTCAAACATTGTCTTCTATCACATCTTGTAATATCATAACAATGAGAATTTGTATAGCCTATGTATTTGGTAAATTTCTACCATCAATTTTGAGCAATATTTCTCATCAATATCTCATCCTTTACTCTTTATTTAATTCATTATTATTTTTATTTTATTATTTTAATTTCTTTTATTATGAATGAGTGTAAAGTAGGGAGTGTTTCACACTTTTTAAAGGTTAAACATCATTTGTCAGATGTATTTCAATTACTACTTCTCTATGTGGTAATATTAGTATTTTTATGAAAAAAACTATTACCAACCAAATATTTGTTGCATAATCTACCTTGCCTTTAATATCCCAAAGAATGTTGAATGCTGTAAGTAAGTGAAGTGAAAGTCGCTCAGTCGTGTCCGACTCTGTGCGACCCCATGGACTATACAGCCCTTGGAATTCTCCAGGCCAGAATACTGGAGTGGGTAGCCATTCCCTTCTCCAGTTGAATGCTATAGACTTTGGAAAATCTCACAGAAATTTTAATGAAATCTATTTGCTGAACTTTTTAGAACATGGTAAGAAGACTTTTTGAGAATCCCCTGGACTGCAAGGAGATCTAACTAGTCCATCCTAAAGAGGATCAGTCCTGGGTGTTCATTGGAAGGACTGATGCTGAAGCTGAAACTCCATACTTTGGCCACCTCATGTGAAGAGTTGACTCACTGGAAAAGACCCTAATGCTGGGAGGGATTGGGGGCAGGAGGAGAAGGGGACAACAGAGGATGAGATGGCTGGATGGCATCACTGACTGGATGGGCATGAGTTTGATTAAGCTCCGGGAGTTGGTGATGGACAGGGAGGCCTGGTGTGCTGCGATTCATGGAGTCTCAAAGAGTTGGACACAACTGAACAACTGAACTGAACTGAACTGAAGATATTACTTTAAATATTCCTCTTCTTGTTCATATTCTTGTTTTCCTTTCCCCCTTCTCTTATTCTTTAACACATCATCTCTTGAAACAGTCTTTTATAGTCTCCAGTTTAGGGGGTGCCCAATAGTGCTTTCTCCTATTAATATATTTTATATTCCATTTCTTAAAATCTCTTGACTATTTTTTCTAACTCTGAGATTTGTATGATATCACTCTACTAGACAAAAACATACGTGATAATCTTATTCTAATAGCATATGTTTTCCCAGTTTTGTCATTGAGGTTATAAGTAAATTAAAATGTGAGGTGTTTACTCTGGAATGACTTTTATATGTCTAAAACATTATAATAAATGACTTCCTTAAATGAAAAATTGCAACTTATTGTCACCAAGAAAAAACTAGAGATAATATGCTTCACTGCTTTCATTTAACATTGGGGAAATAGACCCAGAGAACGTAACTATACTACTTAAAGTCATCCTAAGACTAGTAACCAAATTTTCTAGCTCTGAAATTGATGTGTTGTTTTTCCCCCAAATGATGCAATTGAATCATTGGTTTACTGAAAGTTTACATTTTTGATCATCAGGAAAACTCAATCACCATTGTTAATATATAATTTTAAAAATATTTTCTTTAAAAAATCTATCCAGAGATTGGCAGATTGTATTATTCTAATTTTAGAAAATCACAAGTTGAACATGACACTGACCTTTCTATACTTAGGATATTCACTTATAAATTCCAAACGGGAACTACCTGCTTTAAGTTCCAAACTGCCAAGGTAAATTATGTGTTCACATGCTTAAGGGGGCATATAAACTATTCCAGTTGAAGGTTTTGGTAGAAATCTATTTGCCTGGAAACAGGAAAAGAATCTTATAGCAAAATGTGCTTTCCTTAATAATTATTAAAATTTTAGAAAAGCTGTTTTTAAAAAACAGGTAAATAAATTTATCTTCTACCTAATTTGTGAAACTATATATAACAAGAGGGAAAATATTAATCTCTTCTAAGAAATTCTAGTAGTCAACAAAAATATGAATAGACTTTATCCATTTGAAATAATCTTATTATATTTTGGTTTCATACTTTGTGTTAAAAGCAGCAACTTTATGCTATCAAAATTAAGTACTGTTATAAGATTAATTTTTAATTTTACATTTTGTGTTTATAATCATTTTTAGCAGTCAAAATTTAACTTCTATTTTTAAATAATATATAATTTTAGTCCAAACCTATTAGTATACTAGTTACAATAAGATACATTTTAAAAGGAGGATAAATTGACTTTGGGGGAATTAACTGAATAGTAATATTATATTTTTCTCTTATAAATCACTGGGACTTTCACATTTAAAGGAAAAAATAAAAATGCTACTTCTAAAATGTCATAGACATGTATTTACCTCCAGGCACCCAGTGCAGCAAAATGAATCTATTTCCATTTGTTATGTGACCAAGGACAGGAGTCAACCAACCACGGAGAACATGTTTTGGAAGAATTTGATTTGTGGGCCCATTCAGATTGATAATGGATATGAGGTTTATTCAATTCCATCTCAAGTTTTGTTGGGAAACAATACCAAAAACATCTCTGCTGTGATTGGAATGCAAATTTGTGTGTTGTCACTTATATTTATAATAGCCTAACAACTTGTTTTACAGATGCACAGAGGACTTAAATGTCATGTTCTTTTTTAAAGAAAAGATTTATGAGTTATTAAATTACCGCACTGTGAATTGTTTACAATAGTAATTTGATTAAGTTGGAGAATAGATAAAACATGTTAATATGAGGTTGATGTTTGACATAATTTATTTTAGCATGAATTATTTCAGTTCTACCCATCACCATAATATACATTTCTCATCTTCCCAAATGAGTCAAGAATCATGAAGTCACTACTTATGAAAATGTTGTATATAAATCATTTTAATTACTTGTCGAGAAATTTATTACTAGGGAACACAAAGTATTTGAAAATTTATGGAATATGAACAATCAAAATTTTCATTAAAAAACTCTCTTTACATATATCACACATAAATTTACATTAGAAAGGACAACCTGTTATCTTTCTAATGTGTATAATAGTATTCTGTTATGAATATCTTATTATATTTGTTATTTTATATTCAATATGAACTCTTAAAAAGGGTGCTATCCTATTTTAGTTTTCAAGCTGTAAATTATTTTACAATTATTATTAATTAACAACTGTATTATGTGAGTGTATATGAGGAGAGGAAGAGTGTGAGAGAAAGAAGAGCGTATAAGATTTTCTTAGTACTGAATAGCCCTCGGAATGTTTTAATTTCATTTTTATGCAAGTTTGAAAGGTCACAAATGTGTCACAAGTTGAGATTTTTTAATTAAAAATGATGCTTATAAGCTGAAAAAAACTATTCCACATGTCACCTCTGCCCTTTTTCATTTTGGTTACCGACAAGGGTTCAAAAACAAAAAGACAATATTGTGGTGGGCAGGGCAGGGGTGAATTGCATTCTGAGACATATGACCCTAAGAATGAAACATTATTAATAGTTCTAAAAATAAAAAAAAATTATGAAAATTGTACATTAAACATTATCAGTTTTTATGGACTACCTAAAATATCAAACATCAGTTTTTATATAATACTTCATTTCAGAACTTCAGAGAAATTGACAATAAGGTGTAAAAACAGGTTCCTATGAGATTTCTTATGCAATATCATTATGAATAATTCTTACTCAAAAAAGCAGTTTTTACAGTAATGCTGAATAGTGTGTGTGCTTTAAAGTGTTGATTTGTCATAAGAAACGGAATTGACTAAATTACCAGCAGAAATAATAGAATTAAAGAAAATTACACATATCATCTGTTAAAAACTACAAAACATTATCAAGTATGCATTTGCAGAAACACAAAAGTAAACTTTAGCACAAGTATTTCAAAATTTGAAATGTAAACTAGACACAAAATATAATCTCCCACATATAACAGTATATATTTTGTATTTTAAAATAATAAAAAAATCCAATTATTTTCAAGCAGACATTCAGTTCAGTTAAGTTCAGTCTCTCAGTCGTGTCTGACTCTGCAACCCCGTAGACTGCAGTGCACCAGGCCTCCCTGTCCATCGCCAACTTCCGGAGTTCATTCAAACTCATGTCCATTGAGTTGGTGAGGCCATCTAACTATCTCATCCTCTGTTGTCCCCCTCTCCTCTCACCTTCAATCTTTCCCAGCATCAGTGTTTTTTCAAAGGAGTCAGCTCTTTGCATCAGGTGGCCAAAGGAGTTTCAGCTTCAGCATGAGTCCTTCCAATGAATATCCAGGACTGATTTTCTTTAGAATGGACTAGTTGGATCTCCTTGCAGTCCAAGGGACTCTCAAGAGTCTTCTCCAACACCACAGTTTGAAAGCATCAATTCTTCTGTGCTCAGCTTTCTTTATAGTCCAACGTCACACCCAAACATGACTACTGGAAAAACCATAGTTTGACTAGACGGACCTTTGTTGGCAAAGGAATGTCTCTGCTTTTTAATATGCTGTCTAGGTTGGTCATAACCTTCCTTCCAAGGAGCAAGTGCCTTTTAATTTCATGGCTGCAGTCACCATCTGCAGTGATTTTGGAGCCCAAGAAAATAAAATCTGTCACTGTCTCCATTGTTTCCCCATCTATTTGCTGTGAAGTGATGGGACTGGATGCCGTAATCTTAGTTTTCTGAATGTTGAGTTTTAAGCCAACTCTTTTACTTTCCTCTTTCACTTTCATCAAGAGGCTCTTCAGTTCTTCTTCACTTTCTGCCATAAGGGTGATGTCATCTACATATCTGATGTTATTGATATTTCTCCTGGCAATCTTGATCCCAGCTTGTGCTTCATCCAGTCCAGCATTTCCCATGATGTACTCTGCATATAAGTTAAATAATAATGGTGACAATATACAGCCTTGACGTACCCCTTTCCCTATTTGGAAACAGTCTGTTGTTCCATGTCCAGTTCTAACTGTTGGTTCTTGACCTGCATACTGATTTCTCAGGAGGCAGGTCAGGTATTAAAGACTCTAGTATTCCCATCTCTTTAAGCAGACATTAAATGTATCCAAAAGTTATTGAACATTGTGCTGTTAAGGAAATATCTGAAAGTTTTAAAAACTAAATTATTTCATATTATATTCTATTACAGAAGGTGTTAAAAGCAGAAATTAAAAATAAAATTTGGCATAAAATAGACTCAGTTACTTGAAACCTGAGTAGATATATTTCTTAATTGTTTTAGGATAAGATGAAGTCAAAATTTCTTTTCTATCAATTTGAGACTGAGACACTGAGGTAAAAATATATGATGGAACTGTGAATCTTAAAATTAGGTTATAAAAAGGAAGAGAGCAATTTAGTTAAGTAACAACAGTCTTGTTTCTGACCATTTTGAAATTACAGGTACTGGACTTACTCTAACAGAGAAAACAGCTATAAAACTGGAACAACTATTTGAACTGAATCTTTTCAAGTGTAGGAAAACTCCTAACTGCAATACTTGAGAGGAGAGAGACAGATAAGGTGGGTATTTCCTTCAATCTGGCCTTCAATATTTATGCAGTTTCAGACTGTGGCTGCTGAACGTGAGACCGACAGAGAGAAGTTGTCTTTCTGAGCTAAGGGCACACACACAACAGAGCTCAGTTTTCAGAAGCAGCTGAAATTTGCAGAGAATATCATTGGAGCATTGTGAGCTATCCCAAAAGTTGAGCCCATAAATCTTCATAGGGCTTTGCCCTATGTCTTTGGCCAAGAGTTAGTCCAGGCAGATGAAGAACGAGAATTGTAAGGTTTTGAAGGGTGTGACAATGGTGGAGTCTAAGGCAAAATGGAGATACTAGTTATGTGCTCCTTGAACATGTTAAAGTTCTGTTTATCTTGAGTGGAAACATATTACTGAGCACTTCAGGCATTCATTTGTCACTTCATAAATTCTATGTTTTCAAAGTTAGAGTAATGCTCTAATGTCAGAAAATATCCTAATACTGAGGGAAAAATCTAAATAGATCCAATCTAATCACTAGGGTCAACTGCTAAGATACTCTCAGCTTTCATCATGCTGGGAGCACTAATCATCCTCTATTAAGTTCAAGATAGATTAAGCCATCTCCATAGAAACAAGCAGGAAAATACTTTGAAAGGAAGACACACAGTAATCAATGCCAAGAAAAATGTCGATACTATCCCATGACCTGTATTTCAGCTGATAGCATATTTCTTGGTCTTCTTTTCCAAAAAAATTTCTAATCAGAAAACATTTTTAAAAATTATTCAAGAACTTATGATGCTTGGCCTTATTTAAGTCCTGAAACATTTCTGTTCATAGATTTGAATCTAATAGGCTTCCACACTTAATAATATAATTGAACCAGTTGAATACATTTTGATTTCTGCCTTTTATATGACAATAAGTTATTCAGGTTTGTTTATTTAATCAGTCATGCATTATTCTGAATTTCGGATGAGTTCTAAAGCATTAAATTAAAATGTGAAATCCAGCCTTGTAAGCAGAACTTGGAAATTACTATGATCAAGGTCTTTTGGAGTGAGGAATATTAAAAACCTGGAGATATAATCAGGGATTACATGTAAGCTACTGGATATTGGAAATTGAGGTAGTTAAAATTCTGCTGCCAGTCTCAGACTGAAATCTAGATTCACTACTCTCCATCATTAAATGTTCCTATAGCAAAGATATCATACATAAAACCTCCACAGTATAAAAATGATTGTAAAAACACTGAACCAGAAAATTTAAATGATTTATTTGGGTCAATAATGTAAAAAATAAGCCCAATATTTTGATAAGTATAGTACTTTGAAATTAGTTTAAAAGTATTACTAGTGCTTATTATCTTTTTGCTTATATATTTTATAATATACAATTCAAATTAATGACAGTCTTTATCTTTAAGAGAATAAAGTCTAATCTAAAATGATAAAACTTAAGAAAAATGTATATTAATGCAGAAAAAGGATGATGTTAAATTTTGTTACATAGATTCCATTGTTTATACAGTAATGAGATTTCAAGACAAAAATTAACTATCTGCACACACACACACATACACAATTTCCTTCCTCCCATTCTGCCATTTATCTCCTAAGAGGTTATATACACTTTATGTATTTTGCTTTGTTTTCATAAAATCTGGACTCTTTAGTAATTTGATTTTTTTTTAAATCATTGATTTTTTTTTTTATTTGCATGCAAGCTAAGTTGTTCAGTTATGATCACTGGAAAGTTTACAATGTTTATAAAATGTCTAGCAGTAAAAAGTATCTGTGGTTATAGTCCACTAAATATTTGTGAAAACTGAAATTTTAATTTCATACAATTTTTACTTTGTACAGAATCATTCTTCTTTTGACTTTTTTATCCATTAAAATCTCAGGAAAATGTATTTTAACTTGGAGATTGTTCAAACAGGTCACAGGCTGGATATGGCAGCCTTGTTTTGGCAATCCCTGAAACAGACAGGCTGCAATCTTATATTCAGAGCATCAGGGAATGCTTTTATATTTAAGAAATAGTAAATTATGACAGATGTGAAAGAATTACACTTTCTAGCCCATAATAGGGACTTAAAAATTAACTATTGACTAAAGAAGGACTTAATGTAAATAGTATAAGAAGGGGAAACAGGAAATAGTTGTTCTAGAATGAGGGATCAGCTATTTTAAAATCTACAACAAAAGTAACTGTGAAGTTTTGGAGATACCAAAGTACAATTTAGCGAAGCTGGCTTGAAAACAGTGAAATGTGGAAGAGAAAGTGTGTGATATTAGAAGACTCACTTTTAAAACTTTCAGCTGAGGACTCTTTCTTTGAAAAGATGAATAATAGTATTCATTTTCCAGAATTGTTTACATAGATGAATGAGACAATTGATACAGAACTGCTACATAGGTGGAAAGCATAATTTTTATTCTGTATATATTTCCTTCTTTTTAGGACTTTGCCTACTAAAGTATTTTATTTTGCCTTATACAATTAAATTTAAATATTATCTTGATAATCCATGTTCTCAAATCAATATGGTTAAAATCTAAATGCACTGTTTTATTAAATTGGCCAGTTTAATTTCATTATAAAGTTTGTCTTAAAATATTTACAAAATTGTGGCAGTTGCAGATAATACTGTAGTAGCTTTAGATAGACTGAATTGAAATGTGCTATTTTGTTTTGCTTCTTTTTAATATTGGTCATTAAGGGCAGACAGAGATAAAATATCATGTTTCTATTGCACTAACCTTTAATTTGCTCAACAGATATTTATCAGGATGCAATCACCAGCAGCAATTATCTCTAAAATTTTGAAAGATAGAAACTACTTTTCCCTTAAGGACAAATGCAAAATATAATCAAGCGTCTTGGCAAGAAAGGCAATTCTTCAATGCTCTTCACATAATTCTGAAAGGATTGTTTAGTCCCCCATAAAATAGATAGCCAATTGAACTCCCATCACCTCTTCCCCTTTCCTGCTGTGTGTATTTGGTACTGAGTACACAGCCCTCTGAGCTATCAGATGTTATTATAGTGTTATTTTCTTCTTCAATGTTACTTTTAACTTCTACATTGATAATTTGAATCATGATGCATTGATTAAGGTCAGTTTATCATACAGATAGTGAACTTACATGAAAAATCTGTCCACTAGATATAAAGATATAGGTAAGAAATATTTAACAAAACTTTCACTTTCTAAATGAGATTTACTTCACTAGATTCAAGGCTAAGTGTTGCTAATAGATGACGTTAGGAGATACTGCCCTATGCGTTGTGACTGACATCAAAATTGTCTAACATTCACTCTTGACTCTATTTTGCTGAGGTATGTGTACTCTTTGGAATGTCATGCAAGGAAGCTCCAGGTTATTCATTTGTGAAATGACAGCACAAAGATCCATAGATCTCACAGAAAATCAAATTAATAATTATCAAATTTTTGAAAATGTTACATAATAAGATTTAGCCCTGAGATTATTTCTTCATAACTCCCAGCAATATACACATTATCCCTCTGATATTAAATCATTACTGAAAATCAGTGGCAGAGTTTATGAGTCAGAGAAATCTGTCCACAGGGATTCTTCAGGCAAGAAAACTGGAGTGAGTTGCCATGCCCTCTTCCAGGAGGTCTTCCCAACCCAGGGATCGAACACAGGCCTTCCACGTTGCAGGCGGATTAAAGAACCTGATCCTGGAAAAAACTGAAGGCAGGAGGAGAAGGGGATGACAGAGGATGAGATGGCTGGATGGCATCACCGAGTCGATGGACATGAGTTTGTGCAAATCTGGGAGCTGGTGATGGACAGGGAGGCCTGACATGCTGCAGTCCATGGGGTCACAAAGAGTCAGACACGACTGAGTGACCGAACTGAACTGATTTATCTTTGATGTGTTAAATTTTGATATCCACGCAACTCTTTCAGCATTCTATGGCATTCTCTGTCTTCTCTGATCCAGCCATTCTAAACTCCTTCCAGACACTTAGCTATACTAAGAATCAGTTTGTAATATTTCTTATGTTGTTTCTCTTTCTAAAACACTTTCTTCTACTACCTTCCTTCAAAGTCTATTTTTCAGATTAAATATTCACATAATTTGTAGATTATGTGAATTTGTAGAATTTGTAGATTCTGTAGATTCTGTCACAGAAAAAAATCACCAGTCATTAGCTGTGTCTTTCCACTTAAAACAACTCAATTTAACACTAGCATGCATTAATCATGCATACACTGCTCTAGCTCCCTGGGATAGATAGTAGAAACTGTAATGGCTTAGAAGAAATGGAATCCCTCAGAAGAAATGAGTAGCCATCCTAGTCAACAAGAGTCCAAAACGCAGTACTTGGGTGCAACCTCAAAAACAAAAGAATGATCTCTGTTTGTTTCCAAGGCAAACCATTCAACATCACAGTAATCCAAGTCTATGCCCCAACCAGTAATGCTGAAGAAGCTGAAGTTGAATGGTTCTATGAAGACCTACAAGACCTTCTAGAACTAACACCCAAAAAAAGATGTCCTTTTCATTATAGGGGACTGGAATGCAAAAGTAGGAAGTCAAGAGATACCTGAAGAAACAGGCAAATTTGGCCTTGGAGTACAAAAAAAGAAGCAGGGCAAAGGATGACAGTTTTGCCAAGGGAGCGTGCTGGTCATAGCAAACACCCTCTTCCAACAACACAAGAGAAGACTCTACACATGGACATCACCCGATGGTCAATACTGAAATCATATTGATTATATTTTTTGCATCCAAAAATGGAGAAGCTTTATACAGTCAGCAATAAAAAGACAGGGAACTGACTGTGACACAGATCATGAACTCCTTATTGCCAAATTCAGACTTAAAATGAAGAAAGTAAGGAAAACCACTAGACCATTCAGATATGACTGAAATCAAACCCCTTACAATTATACAGTGGAAGTGACAGTAAGATTCAAGGGATTGGATCTGATAGACAGAGTACCTGAAGAACTATGGATGGAGGTTCATGACATTGTACAGGAGGCAATGATCAAGACCATCCCCCAGAAAAAGAAATGCAAAACGGCAAAATGGTTGTCTGAGGAGGCCTTACAGATAGCTATGAAAAGAAGAGAAACAAAAGGCAAAGGAAAAAAAGGAAAGATATACTCATTTGAATGCAGAGTTCCAAAGAATAGCAAGGAGAGATAAGAAAACTTTCCTCAGAAATCAATGCAAAGAAATATCAGAAAATAAAAGAATGGGAAAGATTAGAGATCTCTTCAAGAAAATTAGAGATACCAAGGGAAATTTTCATGCAAAGATGGGCAAAATAAAGGACAGAAATGGTTTGGATCTAACAGAAGCAGAAGATATTAAGAAGAGGTGACAAAAATACACAGAAGAACTGTACAGAAAAGATCTTCACAATCCAGATAATCATGGTGGTGTGATCACTCACCTAGAGCCAGACATCCTGGACAATGTAGTCAAGTGGGCCTTAGGAAGCGTCACTGTGAACAAAGCTAGTGGAGATGATGGAATTCAAGTTAAGCTATTTCAAATCCTAAAAGATGGTGCTCTAAAAGTTCTGCACTCAATATGCCGGCAAATTTGGAAAACTCAGCATTGGCCAAGGACTGGAAAAGCTCAGTTTTCATTACAATCCCAAAGAAAGGCAATACCAAAGAATGCTCAAACTACTGCACAATTGCACTCATCTCACGTGGTAGCAAAATAATGCTCAGAATTCTCCAAGCCAGGCTTCAACAGTACGTGAAGCGTGAACTTCCAGATGTTCAAGCTTGATTTAGAAAAGGCAGAGGAACCAGAGCTCAAATTTCCAACATCTGTTGGATCATCAAAAAAGCAAGATAGTTCCAGAAAAACATCTATTTCTGCTTTATTGACTATGCCAAAGCCTTTCACTGTGTGGATCACAACAATTTCTGCAAAATTCTGAAAGAGATTGGAATAACAGACCACCTGACCTGCCTCTTGAGAAATCTGTATGCAGATCAGAAAGCAACAATTAGAACTGGACATGGAACAACAGTTCAGTTCAGTTCAGTCGCTCAGTCGTGTCCGACTCTTTGCGACCCCATGAATCGCAGCACGCCAGGCCTCCCTGTCCATCATCAGCTCCCGGAGTTTACTCAAACTCATGCCCATTGAGTTGGTGATGCCATCCAGCCATCTCATCCTCTGTAGTCCCCTTCTCCTCCTGCCCCCAATCCCTCCCAGCATCAGGGTCTTTTCCAATGTCAACTCGTCGCATGAGATGGCCAAAGTACTGGAGTTTCAGCTTCAGCATCAGACCTTCCAATGAACACCCAGGACTGATGTCCTTTAGGATGGACTCGTTGGATCTCCTTGCAGTCCAAGGGACTCTCAATAGTCTTCTCCAACACCAGAGACTGTTTCCAAATAGGGAAAGGAGTATGTCAAGGCTGTATATTGTCACCCTGCTTATTTAACTTATATGCAGAATACATCCTGAGAAATGCTGGACTGGATGGATGAAGCTCAAGCTGGAATCAAGATTGATGGGAAGAATATCAACAACCTCAAATATGCAGATGAGACCACCCTTATGGCAGAAAGTATTGAAGAACTATAGAGCCTCTTGATGAAGTTGAAAGAGGAGAGTGGAAAAGTTGGCTTAAAACTCAACATTCAGAAAACTAGGATTATGGCATCTGGTCCCATCACTTCATGGCAAATAGATGGGGAAACAGTGGCTGACTTTATTTTCTTGGGCTCCAAAATCACTGCAGATGGTGATTGCAGCCATGAAATTAAAAGACGTTTGCTCCTTGGAAGAAAGATTATGACCAACATAGGTAGCTTATTAGAAAACAGAGACATTGCTTTGCTAACAACGGTCGTTTTTCCAGTAGTCATGTATGGATGTGAGAGTTGGACTATTAAGAAAGCTGAGTGCCAAAGAATTAAGGCTTTTGAACTGTGGTGTTGAAGAGTCTTGAGAGTCCCTTGGACTGCAAGGAGATCCAACCAGTCGTTCATAAAGGAAATCAGTCCTGAATGTTCATTGGAAGGATGATGCTGAAGCTGAAGCTCTACTACTTTGGCCATGAAGTGAAGAACAGACTCATTAGAAAGACCCTGATGCTGGAAAAGACTGAGGCAGCAAGAGAAGGGGAAGACAGGATGAGATTTTTGTATGGCATCACCGACTTGATAGATATGAGTTTGAGCAATCTACAAAAACAGTTGGTGATGGACAGGGAAACCTGGCGTGCATGGAGTCACCAAGAGTTGGACACAACTGAGCAGCTGAACTGAACTGAACTGAACTGAGTTTGTACCTCTTAATCCTCTTTACCCATTTCACCCCTCCCACCACCGCTCTCCTCTCTGGTAACTGCTAGTTTGTTTTCTGGATCTGTGAGTCTGTTTCTCTTATATGTGGTTGTTTTTTGTTTGTTTGTTTATTTTTAATAATTCTACATATAAGTCAAGACATACAGTATTTGTCTTTTCCATTTGACTTATTTCATTAAGCATAGTACCCTCCAGATCCAGCTAAGTGGTCAAAAATCACAAGATCTTGTCTTTTTCATGGCAGAATAATAAACAAGGGGATATTATCTACCACACCCTATTCATCCATTCAACTATTTAATGAATATACCATGGTATTTTATATAAGGGACTTGAGCATCCTGGATTTTGATATTCACAGGGAATTCTGGAACCAATCCCTTGTGGATACCAAGGGATGACTATACCACACTGTGGGACAAAACTAGAGAACAGGTAACAGGTTTTGGTACATTGGTTACCCCTAGTGCTTTATTATATGTGAAAAATAAAACTATGCTTGTAGAGTAAACAAGCATTAAAACACTTGAAGAAAACAAGGGTTTTATATGGTGTGGGGACAAGTTCAAGAATATATTCAGTAAGCTTTTAATAACTATAGTGTAATATTGTCTTTTACATCTGATTTTCCTTAACAAATACTGAGGAAAATATCCATGTCCTGATAAAGTTTAATTTTCTTTTTATTTTTTTGCTTAGTGAAGTGCAATTTTTTCCTTCTTTCTTGGTCATTCTCTTTATCAAACCTTAAATATAGACATTAATAAATTATTTTCATATAGTTAATAATGTCTTTTATATTTCAGAAGTAAGGAAGGTGCTCTTTTCCTTAAAATATTTTCAAAATGTCTGTCAAAGCAGTGATGAACTGATGCCTGCATGGCTATATATCTCTTTTTCTATACAAACATATCTGGGATCTTGTACTAAAACAAATGAAAATCATTAAGATCATACAGGCCATATTAATATGTATTGGAAATTTCCAAATTTAAAAAATTGCTAAAGAAAAAAAGGCCTTTCTTTATCACACTTAATATATATAAAGTTGTTTTTAAAAATGAGTTAATCAGCACACCTAATGGGACTTATAACCATTAAAGGCTGGTTCTATAGTGTTCCACATTTGCCTTGTATAATTCAGTGGAACTGTTAAAAATAAATAATGAAATCAGTGATTGCAGTAACATAATGAAGAAGAAAGAGGAAGAAAAGGATGAGAAAAAGAAGGAATTTTACTTTTATTAAGACAGGATCATTTTATCCAAATTTATATATGTATCACATTTACAAAGAATATTTTGGTGTACATTATGTTCTCTCAGCTCATTAGGTTGGGAGGGAATCGTATATAGGAGACTGGGAATGTTGCAAAAATACATTAAAATTTAGAATATTTATATAGAATGCTGCAACTTACTTTTTCTAGTTTTCTTCTTAGATAAATATGAAGCAAATAAAGATATATAATTTATGTCCTTAATTATTTTCACTTTAAAAAAGACACTTATTCTTAACCAAGACATACAATGCTCCTCGAATCACAACTTCTAGTGAAGGTACTTTTGAAGGCTTTAGCCAGATTTTACAATTTAATTTCTACCATAAATATGGCTGAAGTTCTCACCTTTGCTCTGATCCCAAGTCTTTTTTTTTTTCTTTTATTTCCTTCACATCAGCAGAGGCAGTGCTGACAGGAAGGGGATTAAGATGAGAAGTGAATCCCCCTGAGGCCTCTCCACCATTCCTTCCCCTACCTCACCCTGTGGCCATTGCAACAGTGGGTGGGCAGAGCTGGGAAATGAGGCGCAGGGTAGAGGTAGTGCTGTCCATTCTAACAGCGCAATCTCCCTGGGGTTCTGGGTTGAGTGTGGCAGATCTTAGAAAGCAGCAGGGGAATGCTTGATAAATATCAATACCCACATACAAGATACAATAAGAATCAACCACGTTTTCTCACCTTTATAAAGATAAATAAGAATGTAACAATCAAGAAACTGTTCAGAGACAGTCTGCTTTTATCAAGAAATCCTCTCACTTTCAGAACGCTTTTTATATAAATTGCACTACATATACAAGATTATTCTTAGAATATTTTTACAATATAGAAATTTATATTAGGATAAATACTAATGACCACACCACCAGTTTGAAAATTTTCATATAAATAGAGTGGGCACCCTTGCCTTGTTCCTGATTTCAGGGGAAATGCCTTCAATTTTTCACCATTGAGGGTGATGCTTGCTGTGGGTTTGTCATATATAGCTTTTATTATGTTGAGGTATGTTCCTTCTATTCCTGCTTTCTGGAGAGTTTTAATCATAAATGAGTGTTGAATTTTGTCAAAGGCTTTCTCTGCATCTATTGAGATAATCATATGATTTTTATCTTTCAATTTGTTAATGTGGTGTATTACATTGATTGATTTGCGGATATTAAAGAATCCTTGCATTCCTGGGATAAAGCCCACTTGGTCATGGTGTATGATTTTTTTATTGGATTGTTGGATTTGTTTGCTAGAATTGGATATTGGATATTGTTGTTGGATTCTGTTTGCTAGAATTTTGTTAAGGATTTTTGCATCTATGTTCATCAGTGATATTGGCCTGTAGTTTTCTTTTTTTGTGGCATTTGTCTGGTTTTGGAATTAGGGTGATGGTGGCCTCATAGAATGAGTTTGGAAGCTTACCTTCATCTGCAATTTTCTGGAAGAGTTTGAGTAAGATAGGTGTTAGCTCTTCTCTAAATTTTTGGTAGAATTCAGCTGTGAAGCCATCTGGTCCTGGGCTTTTGTTTGCTGGAAGATTTTTGATGACAGTTTCGATTTCCTTGCTTGTGATGGGTCTGTTAAGATCTTCTATTTCTTCCTGGTTCAGTTTTGGAAAGTTATACTTTTCTAAGAATTTGTCCATTTCATCCAAGTTGTCCATTTTATTGGCGTAGAGCTGCTGGTAGTAGTCTCTTATGATCCTTTGTATTTCAGTGTTGTCTGTTGTGATCTCTCCATTTTCATTTCTAATTTTGTTAATTTGGTTTTTCTCTCTTTGTTTCTTAATGAGTCTTGCTAATGGTTTGTCAATTTTGTTTATTTTTTCAAAAAACCAGCTTTTAGCTTTGTTGATTTTTGCTATGGTCTCTTTAGTTTCTTTTGCATTTATTTCTGCCCTGATTTTTAAGATTTCTTTCCTTCTGCCAACTCTGGGGTTCTTCATTTCTTCCTTCTCTAATTGCTTTAGGTGTAGAGTTAGGTTATTTATTTGGTTTTTTTCTCGTTTCTTGATGTAAGCCTGTAATGCTATGAACCTTCCCCTTAGCACTGCTTTTACAGTGTCCCATAGGTTTTGGGTTGTTGTGTTTTCATTTTCATTCATTTCTATACATATTTTGATTTCTTTTTTGATTTCTTCTATGATTTGTTGGTTATTCAGAAGCGTGTTATTTAGCCTCCATATGTTTGAAGTTTTAACAATTTTTTTCCTGTAATTGAGATCTAATCTTACTGCACTGTGGTCAGAAAAGATGACTGGAATGATTTCAATTTTTTTGAATTTTCCAAGACCAGATTTATGGCCCAGGATGTGATCTATTCTGGAGAATGTTCCGTGTGCACTTGAGAAAAAGGTGAAGTTGATTGTTTTGGGGTGAAATGTCCTATAGATATCAATTAGGTCTAGCTGGTCCATTGTGTCATTTAAGGTTTGTGTTTCCTTGTTAATTTTCTGTTTAGTTGATCTATCCATAGTTGTGAGTGGGGTATAAATAGAATTGTGGAAATCCCTTCACCAGAGCTGTGATTTTTGTGTTAACTATACCTTTGATTTTTCTTTAAAGAAAAATCTTCCCAACCAGGGATTGAACTGGAGTCTCATACATCTTCTGCATTGGAAGGAGGGTTCTTTAGCACTAGCTCGCCTCTTGGAAATCACATATATATATATGAAGTGAAAGTCACTCAGTTGTGTCCAACTCATACATACATATTTATATATATATATATATATATATATATACAAATTTGCTTGATTTGAACTTTATGCAATTAAAATTGTGTGCTCTTTTCAGTACATTTCATCAAATTGGCCCACTATTACATATTTATGACCTATCTGAATTGATATATGTTGTCATGGTACTTTTATTTTCAGTAATGTCTTTTAATATTTTATGAAGATATGCATAATTTATTTGTATTTTTTAATATTGATGGACAATTCTTAGCAAAATATTAAAAATATTTAGCCATAAATACTGCATAAAATCTGAATAGCAGAAACAAAATCATAACCACTTTGAACACTGTCAGATTTAAAAAAGAAGAAACAGCCATACCAGCGCATTTCAACCAAATTCAAACCATTTGAGTAGCTTCCTTTTCTTTTCTGCTGAATATAAATTTGATATGAGTATATCTGAATATGTACCTTTGTGCAAATGCATTAACTTCTTTTCTTAAAAAAATATACACAGCAGAATTGACAAATTGTTGAATACATATATACTTTTTTTTTTTATAATGCCGAATTGCTCACGATGTTGTGTTATTAACAGTATGTGTGAGTTCTCATTAATCCAATAACACTGCTTCTTTGAGTTTTCCAGTCTGGTGTAAGTAAGGAAAATAATAAAATTCCTGCCTCATAAAGCCTGGTAGAGTAAACTGTGCATAATCCAGACATCTTGAGTTAAAGCTGAGTCTGATAATATGATGTTGCTGTTTAGTGGCTAAGTCATGTCCGAGTCTTTGTGACCCCATGGACTGTAGCCCACCAGGCTCTTCTGTCCATGAGATATCCCAGGCAAGAATTCTGGAGTGAGTTGCCATTTCCTTCTTCAGGGGATCTTCCTGACCCAGAGAGATTAAACCCACATCTTCTGCATTGGCAGGCAGATTCTTTACCACTGAACCACCAAGGATGCCTGATAATATGATAGGACTGGTAAACATGTAGGTCGTGCTCTTTGTAAAGAAAAAGAAAGCACCTGGATATCCAAAATGCTAGTCAAGCAAAATGTAGTGGGATTTGTGGATACTAATTGTTACCACATTCCACTTCCTCTATAATTTTTAGGTGCCCAATTTTATGTGCACATGTTAACCTGCAGCTAAAAATAAAATTATCTGTCCTCCAATAGTTCAGTAGAGTCACATAACTACCTTTGGGCAATGGAATGTAATGGTAATGATGTGGATCATTTCTGAGTCATCTCCTTGCAGATAAATCCACTTGATCTCTACCCTTCATTTGCCTTTTATACTATCTGGGAAATGATAATAATTGGAGTAAGTTTAGGAGCTTGGCTTTAAGGATGGCAGCACCAGCATACCCTTAAAGCTAAAAATCTCATTCTGGGATTTTACATGAGTGACTATAATTTCATAGTTAAGCTACTATATTTGTGATCTATTTGTCACAGCATCATTAGCTGATACCTACATAATGCACTTGAAAAAAAATTAATGTTTTTTACTATGCATGTCTTAACTTTCAAATTAAACTTTCTTATGAAATAGAAATCTATCTTTCTATCTAAATATCTACATATATGCTAAAAAGAAATAAATGTGGGTGATGCCCATATTACATAAATCTATCTAACAAGACGAATTAAGGATCACTATCCAAATGACAGGTCATTTCCAGGTGTGCAGTCTAGTTTGAATATTAAAGAAATATGATGAATCAAAACCCCAAACAATATTTTTTTCCCTTTTGGCTAGATTTTAGTAAAATATTTTAAGCTTATATTTCTACTCAGAGACCTAAGCTTTCTTCATTTAATAATACTTTTTTCTACCCATAAATTAAAATTCCAACTTAAGAGAAGTTTCCACTTCTCTCAATAGAAAAAATATAGTTGTATTTGTTATTTTTTTTATTGTAAGCTTTAATGTTTCCATTTTGACAATTTTTACAGCCATATTACCACCCAAATCAAGATATAGGATGTTTACGATATTCTAGAAAGCCTATCAAGCTCTTGATTTAATCCATCCTCCAAGGCAATCATGTATGTGTGTATAGACTTTACATACATACTTACTAGTTTCAGATGTGAAAGAAGCTTTGCATTGGATTTCAGTCCTCATTGTGCAGGGATGTAATTGGAATTGTTTGGAGGTTATAAAAGTATAGTGCCCTTCCACATAATGACAGTGGCAGAAATAGATCTACAAGCTATGTATGTGGGTTTCAAATAAAATACTATTCTTTGATTAAATTCCTATTCCTTATTTATATACTTTTATATGATTGTTGTGATTTTTTTTTCCCAGTGAGCTATTACTTTATTATTTTAAATATATTGTGTTAATGATGCTGACTGGTAAGTGTGATACTGAAGTTTTTTTTGTAATTCTCATAGCATCCGAGAGAGCTCCCAGCTTTTGAAGATTAGATCAGTAAATGTACTTAAATGTTAGGTAAAATACCTGGACCTGCTCTCCAGCTGGCAAACAATCAAAGTAAAGTTGAAGTTTAATTATGGTACATTTATGCATTTCCGTAATACCATTTCACCATGATTTTTTAATGTATTCAAATTTAATTTTTACAAACTGTGGTTACAAATCATGATTAAAAACTTAATTAATTTTTTATTATTTAGATATTGCCACCGACACATTTTAAAAATAGGATTTTAGTCACCTTGCAGGGGATAGACTCAAAGAAAAGGAAACTAAAAGTCTTTTTGTTTTTTGACTAAAAATTTTATTCCGAAGAAAAATCTAACAATTTATTTGAACATGCAGGTCAGGTCTAATGCAGACTTTCTTTTTTTTGTGTGTGCAGATTTTCTATTAGCTGTAGTCTCCTCAAGTTGGTATGCATCACGTATGAAGTGAATGAGCCAGTTATTACTATCACCTCAGTGATATCACCACAAAGAGCTAGAAACTGGTGAATATATTTTTTCCTTTTTTTCTTACCTTTACAGTCATCTTTCATTTCACTTTTCTTGCTTAATGGTTTATGTGGTACTAATTGAAAAGCAATTCAAAAATAAACCTGAAAGTGTATAAGAATTCAACAAGACTGGAATTTGACTCTTCCTGTGCTACAGTTAATTAATATTAGAATAAGAAAAAAAAAATGTTGTTCACATTTAGAAGTATAATGTAAATATCATGTCTATGGAGACTTTTCGAATATCAGCTTTTTTCCCTGAACACTATCAAGAAATGCGGTTTATTGCAAATGGAGTCAGAAAAACGTCATTAATTTGAAATAGATTCTAAAAAGCCGTAAAACAAATGGCTTCAAGTTCTGTGTCAGATGCAGGGAGGGAAGAAAGGGAAAGACAGGTGTGAAGTTTATAAATGGGAGAAAGATGGGAAAAGTGTCTTACTTAGTAAAAGTGTTAGCCACTGAGTCATGTCCGACTCTGGTAACCCATGGACTCTAGCCTGCCAGGCTCCTCTGACCATGGAATTCTCCAGGCAAGAGTACAAGAGTGTGTAGCCATTCCCTTCTCCAGGATATCTTCCCTACCCAGGGATCGAACGCAGGTCTCTTGCATTGCAGAATTCTTTACTGTCTGAGAGTCATCAGAGAAACCCCTAACTTAAGTGAACAATTACTCTAACCCTTCAAAATAGGCTAGCTATATGAACACATACTTTTAGAAAAACTTGTAGAAGTCCAATATATTTGAAAATTATCTCCAAGAACTTGTTTATCTCTAAACAGGATAAGGAATGAATATAAGCATTCTGGAAGAATATTTTTCTAGACAGATTAAAAAGTTATATTTCTTCATGAGCCCATTTTTATGTAAAAGAGAACATGCACAGTTGCATTATTGTCCTAAATCAAACTAAAGTTACATAAGCTTTGAGTAACTGACATGCTTTTTTCATAGTGAGGGTATTTTTTCATGATAATTTTTAAAGCTATGCTTCACTTAGAACTAAAAGCACTCTTGAGCATTTGGTCAGCCTCCCTTGATGATGGGAAAGATGGGGTCTTAAAGACCATGACAAGAAACTCCTTATGTATGCTCATACTGATACAGTACATTAAATCTTACCAAGGCTCAGTGTAGCTGCATGGTTGTGACCCATTTTGAGTTAAGGTTTGTAAATACTGTGTAGAGATTCCTTGTTTTGTCTGTGGATATCCAGTTATTCTAGCACCATTTCTTGAAAGACTATGTTTGTTCCATTGTATTCCTTTGTTCCTTTGTCCAAGAGGAGTTGGCTCCATTTATGTGAGCCTTTAGTACTGTGGTGATAAGATATGGGGAGATGAAAAATATAAGAGTCCTGTGATTAGTTTCATTCTTCTGGCGATCCTGTGCCCCAGGACTGTGATCTTAAGCAGTGCATTCAAGGTTTCTTTCCTGCTTGGGTCAGGATGGCTAAAGGAATCTGAAGTTAGAAATTTCCCTTCTTGTGGACAGGTTAAGCTCTGATACAATATTTTCTTCTGAGAGTACATAATACCTTGGAGTATATAAAAATGGTTACTTTTTTCCCCTCACTTTACCTGAAGCCAGAGATTTTTTTCAGCTTTGCTATTCACTGTGAGGATCAGATCAGGCATTTGGAGGTAAAACTCACATAAGCATGGAAGCTCCCAGTGGCCAGGTCCTCCTGTTCAGTTCAGTTCAGTGGCTCAGTCATGTCCAACTCTTTGCAACCCCATGAATCACAGCACACCAGGCCTCCCTGTCCATCACCAACTCCCGGAGTCCACCCAAACCCATGTCCATCAAGTCAATGATGCTATCCAGCCATCTCATCCTCTGTCGTCCCCTTCTCCTCCTGCCCCCAATCTTTCCCAGCATTGGGGTCTTTTCAAATGAGTCAGCTCTTCACATCAGGTGGCCAAAGTACTGGAGTTTCAGCTTCAACATCAGTCCTTCTAATGAACAGCCAGGACTGATCTCCTTTAGGATGGACTGGTTGGATCTCCCTGCAGTCCAAGGGACTCTAAAGAGTCTTCTCCAACACCACAGTTCAAAAGAATCAATTCTTCGACACTCAGCTTTCTTTGTAGTCCAACTCTCACATCCATACATGACCACTGGAAAAACCATAGCCTTAACTAGACAGACCTTTGGTGGCAAAGGAATGCCTCTGCTTTTTAGTATGCTGTCTAGGTTGGTCATAACTTTCCTTCCAAGGAGTAAGCATCTTTTAATTTCATGTCTACAATCACCATCTGCAGTGATTTTGGAGCCCAGAAAAATTAAGTCAGCCACTGTTTCCACTGTTACCCCATCTATTTGCCAATGAAGTGATGGGACTGGATGCCATGATCTTAGTTTTCTGAATGTTGAGCTTTAAGCCAACTTTTTCACTCTTCTCTTTCACTTTCATTAAGAGGCTCTTTAGTTCTTCTTCACTTTCTGCCATAAGGCTGGTGTCATCTGCATATCTGAGGTTATTGGTATTTCTCCCAGCAATCTTGATTCCAGCCTGTGCTTCCTCCAGCCCAGCGTTTCTCATGATGTACTCTGCATATAAGTTAAATAATCAGGGTGACAATATACAGCCTTGACGTACTCCTTTTCTTATTTGGAACCAGTCTGTTGTTCCATGTCCAGTTCTAACTGTTGCTTCTGACCTGCATCAGGTTTCTCAAGAGGCAGGTAAGGTGGTCTTATATTCCCAACTCTATCAGAACTTTCCACGGTTTACTGTGATTCACACAGTTATCTTTCAGGCTGTCTACACAGACCATCTAGTAACTTGTCAATTACAGTTTAAATTTCCTACCCTTGCCATGGTTCCCCTGGAGGTTTCTGCTAATGGTTTTCAGCTCTGGTAAGTTATGATTCTCCGTAATCACCTCTATCTCATGTTTTAAGAGCAGTGGTTTGCTCTGTGACTTCATTTCTGTGCCAGATCTAAGACTAATTGTTGATTTTTCAGTTTATACAGATATTCAGTTTATGTATAACTGAAAACCTTTGATGAAATAGCAACTTCTGCAAACCTGTTTCACTTTCTTAAAAAGAGATATTTTATTTGTTTTTATATTTTCATTGAAGTGTAGTTGATTTACAATGTTGTGTTAATTTCTAGTATATAGCGAAGTGATTCATTTATATATGTATATATTTACATTTATTTTCATAAATTTTCATATTTATTTTCATATTATTTTCCATTATAGTTTTTACAAGGTATTGAATATAGTTCCCTGTTCTATCAGTAGGACCTTGTTGTTTATCTATTTTATGTATGTGTTAGTCACTCAGTCGTGTCTGACTCTTTGCGACCCCAAGGACTGCAGCCTGTCAGGGTCCTCTGTCCATGGGATTGTATCTGCTATTCCTATACACTTTCTCCTTTGGAAGCCATAAGTTTTCTTTCTCTATCTGGGAGTCTGTTTCTGTTTTGTAAATAAGTTCATTTGTATCCTATTTTCGATTCCATATATAAGTAAGAAATACTGTATGATATTTGTCTTTCTCTGTCTGACTTCTTTTAGTATGATTATGTCTAGGTCCATCCATGTTGCTGCAAATGGCATTATTTCATTCATTTTTATGGCTGGATGGTATTCTCTCATATATGTATATAATTATATTGATATACATCATTATATGTACATATATATGTATATCAATCTGATCAAATTATCTATTTCTTCTTGATTCAGGTTTGAAGGGCTGTATATTTCTAGAAATTTGTACAGTTCTTCTAGGTTGTCCAATTTGTCGGCATATAATTGTTTGTATTATTTTCTTAATTCTTTTTGTATTTTTGTAGTATCAATTTAGATTGCGCTGAAGTTATGTTACAGAATCTCCCCTCTCTACTTACAGTCTCAAATGCTAGCTATGAATTCACATAGCAAAACATGACAGGGTTATTGTTATTTGTATATCCTTTCCAGTTTTTAAAAAGAATTTTAAGGTGTTATAATTTCAATATTATAGCACTTAATCTATAGTAATAAGTGTTACACTTTACCTTTTGAGAAGTATTATGTACTTTATGAAGTTTTACCCAGTATATGATTGTTTATCATTGTTAGAATATTTAATTCTTTCACTCCAGTAGTTACAAATGACGCATTTTGGTGCTGTTTTTGCCAGTCTCTTGCATTCATTCTATTTTTTCGTTTTTGTGGAGTATTTTGTCCCCATTGTATTATCTCTATATGCCTAATTCTGTTTAATTTTGTCCCTATTAATTTGGAGTGCATGCACTCATTTTAAAACCAGTTCTTTGCAAATACATTTTAACATGTGTATACAGAGGACTTTTTTTCCTTTGAAAAGCTCCAAAGTAGCAGACATTGGGATGGGGGGAGTTAGAGAACTGGGTTATTTTGAACAAGAGTTGGGAAAGTTCCCTGAAGAGGGAAGAGAACATCATCCCACTGGGTGTCCAGTGAGTTTTCTCTGAGGGGGAGCTGTTGGCCAGCTAGGACAAGTTGTGCTCAGCACTTCTGAAGCATTTAATATGCAAGTTCTGTCATGTCATCTGGAGAAGCTGGCCCTGTTGTATCAAGTAGGGATTGCCAGCACACTGTCATTTTTTTAACCTTTAAATATCTTTAAATCTCCCAAAATAACCATGAACTTTAGCAGCTAAAATGTGCTAGCAATACCCCTGGCCAAATGATTCTCATCATTCTTGTGTTTCCTTTCTGCTGTCCTCTAAAACGGAGGCATTTGGGACAGGGAGAACTGAATCTCTCTGCTATTAATTTTTCAATGCCTGAGTCAGTGTTCAATGTCTTATTTCATAGCTAGCAGGACTTTATAAAGATTCATAGTGTGTTACTTGTTTTCAGTACTAGTGCAAAGATTTTTTTTGTGTGAGTGCATCTATTTGGTAAATTAAAGGCTTAACTCAATTCTAACAGAAATATCAAAAAAGCTCTTATTGGAAAAATGAATAGATAAATCTAGTCATGAAATATTAAAAAATAATTATTTTATCACTTATATGTGCATTTGCCCTATAATGCTCTGTACCATTATTTACAAAATTAATGGAGCAGCTTCAATTTTAGCAGCTCTCATTGATCCTGTTCCATAACTACATCATAAATGCTGAAATTTTATTTACCTGTAAACAGAACCTGTACTGTTTCTTCATAAAACAATTTGCCACAATTTCTGTGACATTGAATACATTAGTGTTTCTTTCTACAGCATTTTTTCCCATAAGTCATGGGTTAGATTACCTGAGAATTATTGGATCTGATCTTTAAAACTAATATTTTGCTTGATAAGTCACAGGATGCTTCATTAAGAATGGTTTAAGTACATAGGGAAAAAAAAATTTCCTTAAACTTCAAGATAAATGGAATTAGACAATCCAGTACACCATCCTAAAGGACCCTGGATCTGTTTATTTCCATGTGCCATGTATCTTAACATTTGCTTTCATCTTCATGACTTAAAAATAACTGCTAATATTCAGTGAAAGTAATCCATACCATGTGGGGCCACCCAAGACAGACGGGTCATGGTGGAGAGGTCTGACAGAATGTGGTCCACTGGAGAAGGGAATGGCAAACCACTTCAGTATTCTTGCCTTGAGAACCCCATGAACAGTATGAAAAGGCAAAAAGATAGGACACTGAAAGATGAACTCCCCAGGTCAGTAGGTGCCCAATATGCTACTGGAGATCAGTGGAGAAATAACTCCTGAAAGAATGAAGGGATGGAGCCAAAGCAAAAACAACACCCAGTTGTGGATGGGACTGGTGATAGAAGCAAGGTCCAATGCTATAAAGAGCAATATTGCATAGGAATCTAGGATGTTAGGTCCATGAATCAAGGTAAATTGGAAGTGATCAAACAGGAGATGACAAGAATGAACATTGACATTCTAGGAATCAGCAAACTAAGATGGTCTGGAATGGGTGAATTTAACTCAAATGATCATTATATCTACTACTGTGGGCAGAAATTCCTTAGAAGAAATGGAGTAGCCATCACAGTAAAAAAAAAAAAAAAAAGAGTTCAAAATGCAGTACTTGGGTGCAATCTCAAAAAAGACAGAATGATCTCTGTTCGTTTCCAAGGCAAACCATTCAATATCACGGTAATCCAAGAATATGCCCTAACCAGTAACGCTGAAGAAGCTGAAGTTGCACAGTTGTATGAAGACATACAAGACATTCTAGAACTAACACGCAAAAAAGATGTCTTTTTCATTATAGGGGACTGGACTGCAAAAGTAGGAAGTCAAGAAACACCTGGAGTAACAGACAAATTTGACCTTGGAGTACGGAATGAAGCAGGACAAAGGCTAATAGAGTTCTGCCAAGAGAACACACTGGTCATAGCAAACACCCTCTTCCAACGGCACAAGAGAAGACTCTACACATGGACATCACCAGATGGTCAACACCAAAATCAGATTGATTATATTCTTTGTAGCCAAAGATGGAGAAGCTCTATACAGTCAGGAAGAACAAGACCAGGAGCTGACTGTGGCTCAGATCATGAACTCCTTATTGCCAAATTCAGACTGAAATTGAAGAAAGTAGAGAAAGCCCCTAGATCATTCAGGTATGACCTAAATCAAATCCCTTATGACTATACAGTGGAAGTGAGAAATAGATTTAAGGGACTAGATCTGATAGAGTGCCTGAAGAGCTATGGACGGAGGTTCATGATGTTGTACAGGAGAAGGAATCAAGACCATCCCCAAAAAAGAAATGCGAAAAAGCAAAATGGCTGTCTGAGGAGGGCTTACAAATACCTGTGAAAAGAAGGGAAGTGAAAAGCAAAGGGGAAAAGGAAAGGTATACCCGTTTGAATGCAGAGTTCCAAAGAACAACAAGGAGAGATAAGAAAGCCTTCCTTAGTGATCAATACAAAGAAATAGAGGAAAACAATAGAATGGGAAGGGCTAGAGAGCTCTTCAAGAATGTAGAGATACCAAAGGAACATTCCATGCAAAGATAGGCTCAATAAAGGACAGAAATGGTGTGGACCTAACAGAAGCAGAAGATATTAAGAAGAGGTGGCAAGAATACACAGATGAACTGAACAAAAAAAGATCTTCACCACCCAGATAATCATGATGGTGTGATCAATCACCTAGAGCCAGACATCCTGGAATGTGAAGTCAAGTGGGCCTTAGAAAGCATCACTACAAACAAAATTAGTGGAGGTGATGGAATTCCAGTTGAGCTATTTCAAATCCTGAAAGATGATGCTGTGAAAGTGCTGCACTCAATATATCAGCAAATTTGGAAAACTCAGCAGTGGCCACAGGACTGGAAAATTCATTCCAATCCCAAAGAAAGGCAATGCCAAAGAATGCTCAAACTGCTGCACAATTGCACTCATCTCACATGCTAGTAAAGTAATGCTCAAAATTCTCCAAGCCAGGCTTCAGCAGTATGTGAACCATGAAGTTCCAGATGTTTAAGCTGGTTTTAGAAAAGGCAGAGGAACCAGAGATCAAATTACCAACATCCGTGGATCATCGAAAAAGCAAGAGTTCCAGAAAAACACCTATTTCTGCTTTTTTGACTACACCACAGCTTTTGACTGTGTGGATCACAATAAACTGTGGGACATTCTGATAGAGATGGGAATACCAGACCACCTGACCTGCCTCCTGAGAAATCTGTATGCAGGTCAGGAAGCAACAGTTGAAAGGACATGGAACAACCTTCTGGTTCCAAATAGATAAAGGATTATATCAAGGCTGTATATTGTCACCCTGCTTATTTAACTTACATGCAGAATACATCATGAGAAATGCTGGGCTGGAAGAAGCACAAGCTGGAATCAAGATTGCCGGGAGAAATATCAATTACCTCAGATATGCAGATGACACCACCCTTATGGCAGAAAGTGAAGAAGAACTAAAGAGCCTCTTGATGAAAGTGAAAGAGAAGAGTGAAAAAGTTGGCTTAAAGCTCAACATTCAGAAGACTAAGATCATGGCATGTGATCCATCACTTCATGGCAAATAGATGGGGAAACAATGGAAACAGTGGCTGACTTAATTTTTCTGGACTCCAGAATCACTACAGATGGTGATTGCAGGCATGTAATTAAAAGACGCTTACTCCTTGGAAGGAAAGTTATGACCAACCTAGACAGCATACTAAAAAGCAGAGACATTCCTTGCCAACAAAGGTCTGTCTAGTCAAGGCTGTGGTTTTTCCACTGGTCATGTATGGATGCGAGAGTTGGACTATAAAGAAAGCTGAGCGCTGAAGAATTGATACCTTTGAACTGTGGTGTTGGAGAAGACTTTTGAGAGTCTCCTGGACAGCAAGAAGATCCAACCAGTCCATCCTAAAGGACATCAGTCCTGGGTGTTCATTGGAAAGACTGGTGTTGAAGCTAAAACCCCAATACTTTGGCCATCTGAGGCGAAGTGCTGACTCATTTGAAAAGACCCCAATGCTAGGAAAGATTGAGGGCAGGAGGAGAAGGAGACGACAGAGGATGAGATAGTTGGATGGCATCACTGACTCAATGGACATGTGTTTGAGTGGACTCCGGGAGTTTGTGATGGACAGTGAGGCCTGGCATGCTGCGATTCATGGGATCTCAAAGGGTTGGACATGACTGAGCAACTGAACTGAGCTGAACTGAATGCTCAGTGAACCTCATCTAAGTTCCAGGCAATAAGAAGAATGAGGAAGTTGAGGAAAGAGTCAGGTACAGGTAACTTCATGTGCCCTGAGTTTGCATCATTTAAAAAAAATTTTTTTAATTCCTACTTTTGTATGAAATTTTAAGTAAAAGTGCCCCTGCTGCCCCAATGAGAAGAAAAACCTTGATAGTTTACAAAATCATAAATTCCATAACTTCTCCTAATATTCTGTTCTATATACTTATTAACAACAGCAAGTTTAATTAAATGAATGATGAATTGTTGTATGATCCTGTCATGGGAGTGTCGGAGGTTGTTACTGAAGGAGGAAACAGACAGAACAGGCTCCATCTTGAAAGCAGGACTCCATCTTGGGCCAGACTGTGGACTTTGAGCTATATGCCCAGTATCTATGGAATCGACATACCCACTGGAAAACCAGGCCCCCTGGATGGGAAATCCCCAGGCTCGTACCTAGACTCTCTGTCACCTAAAAGAATACCCTAATTATCTGTGTAACCACAAATAATCATAAATTCTATTATGCCAATTGGGGTATGACTACAGCCTATTGATAAATGTCCACTGTTAACTACCTAGGCTTAAGGCATATGAATCACGGGTTAACTTTGATTGTATCTTTTCCTTTGTTCAGACTAGTTTCAGGGAATTTGGGGAGATGGGTTTGGGCACATACACTTAGGGTATATAAGGTTTTCACAAAAACTGGTCAGGGTCCTTGGCTAAGAGGAGACTCTCCCTTGGGCCTGCAGGTGTATTAAATTGCACTCCACTATCGGCATTGTCCTTCTGAGTGAGTTTGTTTCCCAGAATGTGTGGCTACAACATTAAAATAACTAAGAGTTTTCTTGGTAGACTAGACATCTCCCTCAGTGGAGAAGTCTTATTATTTCAAAAATACTGTCAGGGTTAACAGTGCCTTCCTTTACAAAAGATAAAGTTAGAGTGAGTACACTGTAAATTTCTCATTTACATAGAAATAAATATGTATGTGAGAGAATAAAGAGAGAATAAAGTATGTGACTCCACCAAAATAATGTATCAAAATATTTAATGAATTAAAAATAGTAGGATCATGAATCAAATTGTCCTTTTCTAAACTGATAATTTGTAACTAAGTAAAATACAACCTGAGATGAGAGAAGTAGTATCAGCTACTAAATGAATGTTCTGGGCTTCTTTGTTTGTAAATGCTTGTTAATTAATAACATTTGGTAAATTATTTACCTACACTTAGCTTTAGATTTCTCATCTAAACTAGAAGATCACAGATTGTTGAAGGATTAATAAATGCCTTCATCCATTTGAAATATTATGGAGTATCATCTAATGTTAAAATGGGCTTCCTTCATAGCTCAGTTGGTAAAGAATCCACCTGCAATGCAGGAGACCCCCAGTTCAATTCCTGGGTGTGGAAGATCCACTGGAGAAGCGATAGGCTGCCCACTCCAGTATTCTTGGGCTTCCCTTGTGGCTCAGTTGGTAAATAATCAGCCTACAATGTGGGAGACCTGGGTTTGATCCCTTTGTCAGGAAGATCCCCTGGAAAAGGGAAAGGCTACCCACTCCAGTATTCTGGCCTGGAGAATTCCATGGACTCCATAGGCCAAGGGTCGCAAAGAGTCCTACACGACTGATTGACTTTCACTTTCACTTTCAATGTTAAATTATCAAATAGATGTCAGTGAAATACTTAGAATATAGGCAGTGAACAAAAAATTGTCTTCAAGTATCACAATTTCATATGACTTCATTTATATATATATATATAAAAAACAAATTATCATTTCCAATCTGAAGTAGTATATTTGTTAAAAAAAATCTATATACCCATACTTCTTGAAATTTTATGAGAGTGACACAAAGACAAATTATAATTTATTTTACTAACTGAAATTCCAACTGCCTGCAGGTATAATATGTAATATGTCATAAAATTTTTAGTTTACATATTAAAAAAAGAAAAATGCAGAATGCATAATGTAAGCAAAATAAAAGGCTTTCAGTTCCTATAATGCACTGTGGAGTCCAAATGTAATTTCCTTATTGACATTATGATAAATTTAGCTTAGAAATTTCAAGTAAGCATCTGTTGCTTCCACTCACAAATGTGTTCAACAATTCATGCTTGAAATGCTTATCATATTTTTAAGTGAGAATAATTTATAACCCAATTATAGTGTATCTTTTAGTCTGTTTGAATGTGATACTGAGGGAAAAGTTTATTAATAAACTATGGTTTGTGGGAAAATAATTGAAATGTGATAAGAAAAGGTTTAATAATAAGGTGTTTTAGTTTGATTGAGTAGTGAAAAGGCAGAAGTCACACAGTCGTGTCTCTTTGCGACCCCATAGACTGTAGCCTGCCAGGTTCATCTGACCACGGAATTCTTCAGGTAAGAACACTGGAGTGGGTAGTCATTCCACTCTCCAGGAGATCTTTCTGACCCAAGGATCAAACCCAAGTCTCCTGCATTCCAGGCAGATTATCTACCCCTGAGCCACCAAGATTATGACCAAATAACTTCACTTAAATTCTTGTAGTCCACAAACCTGAAATGGCATAAACTTAATATTTCTCATTTGTGTGTTCACAACAAAAGAGATATAAAATGTGCCAGAAGGGCATCAGCATTTCCAGGGGAGAGAGAAGTTGGAAGAGTGGTAGCTGCTGGTTTAAGGGAGAAGAAAGCTGTTGCCATAGAGGAAGATGTGGCCCAAAGAGGAGTCATTCTTTCCAGCACATTGAGAGGCTGAGGTCACTGTAGTGCGGGTGGGCAGAGGGTAGGAGTTAGATGTGGGACTGAAAAACAGCCATTACTCTCAAGGTTTCCTAGAGAGGACTTCATGTCCACTTTCCACTCATTCTCCATGCACAATCTCTGCAGACAGGAAGACACATTAATAGAAGTAAAAATTTGCTTCTCTGAAGAGACTGGAAAGCTCTGAGCAAATTTTCCAGTACTTCCCAATTTTCAGTTCAGTTTTAGGTGTCCCTAAATACACTTATATTTAGGTATGTTTCAAGGCTTAAATCTCACTCCTCCATGATGAATCTAAAGTAAAGCTTGTCAGTTCCAAAGACCCACTGACAAGCACAGAGCACTGAAATACCTTTTTTATTGCTGATGGTGATATATCTTTTAAAATTAATTGAAAATCATAGTAGCTAAATTTACAATGTGATAAATAGGTAAAAGAAAAATTAACCCCCCCAAGACAATATAATTCTGTGAACAAAAAGATGCTTAAATGTGCAGAAATAACTTAGCTGCATTTGTACACAATACACAACTCTACTAATATTTCAGAGAGAATCAAGAATACAGTACGATTGTGAAAGAACACCTACTTAATTTAAAAAGGTAGCATAGCACGTGGGAAAATTATTTTTAAAAGTACAATACATTTAAATAATAATAATATAATTAATAAAAAGTTCTGATATAAGGACAGAGAACAAGGGGAAATAGCAAGATACATAAAATCCTAAAGTTAAAAATAAAACAGATGAGAGGGAGAAAGGAAACATAGGGGAAAAAATGATTCCTTAAGCAAATCAAGGGCCTCATACAACACAAAAACAAAGATAACTTTGAATTATTTAGATCCTCTCAGACTTCCCTGGTGGCTCAGAAGGTAAAGTGTCTGCCTACAGTGCAGAAGATCTGGGTTCGATCCCTGGGTCAGGAAGATCCTCTGGAGAAGGAAATGGCAACCCACTCCAATACTCTTGCCTGGAAAATCCCATGGATGGAGGAGCCTGGTAGGCTACAGTCCACGGGGTCGCAAAGAGTCGGACATGACTGAGCGACTTCACTTCATTCTTGTGTTTACAGCACCAAGCATAGCGTTCATCTACTATAGGTATTCACATAGGTAAAGGACATACATTTAGTTTTAGAGTAAATTAATGCTATTTACTCATAGAATATTAAAATATAATATGAAAACTCTAAGCCAATCCTGCTTATTTTTGTGTCCTTAGTATTAATATGGTTCTTTTTATGTAATGTGATTTAATTTTCTGAGTCAATATTTGTTTGCACTTCTTATTTAATTCCTGGACGTCTACTGTTGAACAAAATGCAGCAAATTCTGTCTCTCACAGCATTTAAATTGTGTAGATAAACTTGTAGGATAGTTCTCATTGCTGCCATTTTACCCACTAGGAAACTGTGCTTCATGATTGGTTTGGACACCTTTGTAACCAGACATCAGCAGAAGTGTATCTCCTTTTGAGTGTCAAATGAAATTTCCTGCAAGCTTATGCCATGTTAGATAAGAAAGAGGCAGATGTGTTTTAAAATTCATATCTGTCTGTCAGCCACTGCTTCTGTGGCATTGGTCAATGAACTGCTCACCACCAGCCTTTGGTTTCTGTACAGATTCCAGATCATAACCAGCTCAAATAACACTGACATGTTGGTCATGGCTGCCAGCCCTTTTCTGTAATTTTCATAAAAGATCAAATAAAACAAGTGTTACAACAATGACAACAAAATTAAAGAAATACAAATAACTATAATTGAATAATGAACACAATTACGGCTAAGTAAAAGTAAGCTATTTTTGACGATGTGAGCTGTTACCTCTTCTCTTTTACTTTCAATACTCTTCTGCTTTCTCCAGCCTTCACATTCACAGATATGTCAAGGGCAGGACATTTTAGTATTTGCGGTATCCTGCCAAACCATTCCCTCAGGGCCTCTACCTGAATCTGAGGCAATTGTTTTCATAAAAAGTTTTGCATCCATACAAACATCAACTTGCAACATACCAAATATCTAGTAAGTGGTGAAACCAGTATGCAAGTGCCTGAAAAGAGTGTACACTTTTCACTGTATTTGCTGCCTCAATTATATGAATAATAGCAATAAGTCATGACTGGAAAATAGGGAAATGACTTTTGAGAGCATGGCTCTAAGGCAGAAACAATGCAGCATTTAAGCATTCTGCCTGTGGAAACAGCTAAAATGCGTGTGGGACAGGGAATATGATAAAAGATGTACTCACTGTTTCCTGACCTTCCTAAAATATCCTTAAGAATATATACATATTGTCATCCTCAAGTACCAATAGATAGAGGATTGGCCCACAGTGACAAATATGGCAAGCTGGGTAGCATAATCTCAACCAAGTCTGTTTAATTCCAGAGCTTGTTGTACTAACTATTATTCTACACTACTGGCACATTATGTAAAATGTTCAATGGCATTGCAGATTTTACGGAGGTGGATAATAGGGGGCTGAGAATCAAATAACTTTCCCAGGGTGATGAAACTGGTAATGATGAGATATCTAAACATAATTTTTTTCTGTGACTCTAAATTCTTGCTCATTGCACCACACCATGCTACTGTTTAAATCAATGCCATTTCAGCTTTTAGCAACCAGGGTTCATCACATCTACAAGTCCTAATTAGATTTAGTCAGCCTTGTTTCTCTGGCTGAGACCATTGTAGTGTGAAGACCAAGCCTCCAGTGATCTGTAAATGACATTAACTTAGGTTAATAATGTACCCCAAGTATGCTATTTTTAAATTTGTCTTCTTTTAACTTTAAAATATGAACTATCAAATTCTATTATGTTAAGTTTGAAAATAATAATCTTTCAATGTCACACAATGACATTATTTTATTTGACGAATGTAATTTTACAATAAAGGAAATTCCTTCTTAAATTTAAGGAAACTTTTTCACACTTTAACTTACTATTCCATTTCTTCTTGTTCTGTTTTTCATTTCTCTATATTAATACTACATTTTGCCTTTCAACAAGCTTATTTTTTAAGGATAGCATTTGTAATGTGCTAGTGTATAATACCATTAGTAATAGGTTTCTGATTCAAGTTATTTCTTAGATTTCATTTTCTTATCATAAAATAGTAACATTTGTCATCTTAAATGTTACATTATTGATAATTTCATTGACATTATATCAATACAACATAGTTGCCAGACCATGCGGTAAGCAATGCATTGGCTTTTCTTTTCTTTTTTACATGTATATTTTACAGTATATTTTCTTTTTTACAGTATATTTTACAATTGATTTTAATATATAATTAAGCATTAATTTGGACTTCCCAGATGGGGCAGTGGTAAAGAATCCATCTACCAATGCAGGAAAGGCAGGAGATACAGATGGGTCCCCGGGTTGGGAAGACCTTCTGGAGTAGGAAATGGCTACCGATTCCAGGGTCTTTGCCTGAAAAATTCCTGGAGAGGATCCTGGAAGGCTTCAGTGCTTGGGGTTGCCGAGTGGGACACGACTGAGCACGCATGTACAAAAATAATATCGAAATACTTCTTACATCATTGACACTCAATGTATTCTTCTAAATTACTTAAGTCATAGAAATGTTTTAAAATAGATGGTACCATTTTAAAAGTTTAAGATGCTATTTTTTCTTTACACAGTTTTACTTTTATGAAGTTGAGAAACATCTTATAATAGTTGTCTGTAATATGTCTTCATTTTCTTCAAAAGTTATTATGGCAATTTTGTTCTCAAAATGAATGAGTAATAAAATAAATTACTATTAGAATATTAATAAGTATATTAACTTAATGAGAAAATATACAAGATAGAAAATCTGAAGTAATTTATGAGATCCTCATTATTATGAGGATAATTATTATTTTAGCAATAAACAAACTGAATATAAGCATCTTTTTGAGTCACTTAAAATTTATGGTGGTCTTCCAGGAAAATAATACATTTATCTTTCTAAATTTCACTTTGCCAATATTTGAAAATTCCAAAGAGTAACAAGGAGAGATAAGAAAGCCTTCCTCAGTGATCAATGCAAAGAAATAGAGGAAAACAATAGAATGGGAAAGACTAGAGATCTCTTCAAGAAAATTAGGGATACCAAGGGGACACTTCATGCAAAGATGGCCACAATAAAGGACAGAAATGGTATGGATCTAACAGAAGCAGAATAAATTAAGAAGTGGCAAGAATACACAGATATATACAAAAAAGATCTTCATGACCCAGATAATCATGATGGTGTAATCACTCACCTAGAGACAGACATGCTGAAGTCCAAAGTCAAGTGGGCCTTAGGAAGCATCACTATGAACAAAGCTAGTGGAGGTGATGGAATTCCAGTTGAGCTATTTCAAATCCTAAAAATGATGCTGTGAAAGTGCTGCACTCAATATGTCAGCAAGTTTGGAAAACTCAGCAGTGGCCACAGGACTGGAAAAGGTCAGTTTTCATTCCAATCCCAAAGAAAGGCAATGCCAAAGAATGTACAGGTTCAGTTCAGTTCAGTCCAGTCGCTCAGACGTGACTGACTCTTTGCGACCCCATGGACTGCAACATGCCAGGCCTCCCTGTCCATCACCAACTCCTGGAGTTTACTCAAACACATGCTCATTGAGTCGGTGATGCCATCCAGCCATCTCATCCTCTGTCATCCCCTTCTCCTCCTGCCTTCAATCTTTCCCAGCATCAGGGTCATTTCAAATGAGTCAGTTCTTCTCATCAGGTGGTCAAAGAATGTTCAAACTACCACACAATTGCACTCATCTCACACGCCAGCAAAGTAATGCTCAAAATTCTCCAAGCCAGACTTCAACAATACATGAACCATGAACTTCCAGATGTTCAAGTTGGATTTAGAAAAGGCAGAGTAACCAGTGATCAAATTGCCAACATCTGTTGGATCATTGAAAAAGCAAGAGAATTCTGGAAAAAACATCTACTTCTGCTTTATTGACTATGCCAAAGCCTTTGACTGTGTAGAGCACAATAAACTGGGGAAAATTCTTCCAGAGATCAGAATACCAGACCACCTTACCTGCTTCCTTAGAAATCTGTATGCAGATCAAATGGTAACAGTTAGAACTGGACATGGAACAACAGACTGATTCCAAATAGAGAAAGGCATATGTCAAAGCTGTATACTGTCACCCTGATTATTTAACTTATATGCAGAGTACATCAGATGAAATGACAGGCTGGATGAAGCACAAGCTGGAAACAAGATTGCTGAGAGAAATATCAATAACCTCAGATATGCAGATGATACCACCCTTATGGCAGAAAGTGAAGAAGAGCTAAAGAGACTCTTGATGAAAGTGAAAGAGGAGAGTGAAAAAGATTGTTTAAAACTCAACATTCAAGGGAGGTGGGAGGGGGGTTCAAGATGGGGAACACATGTAAATCCATGGCTGATTCATGTCAAAAACCACTACAATATTGTAAAATAATTAGCCTCCAACTAATAAAAATAAATGAAAAAAAAAAAAAACTCAACATTCAGAAAACCAAGATCATGGCATCTAGTCCCATCACTTCATGGCAAATAGATGGGGAAACAATGTAAACAGTGAGAGACTTTATTTTGGTGGGCTCCAAAATCAGTGCAGATGGTGACTGCTACCATGAATTTAAAAGACACCTGCTCCTTAGAAGAAAAGTTATGACCAACCTAGACAGCATATTAAGAAGCAGAGATATTACTCTGCCAACAAAGGTCCATCTACTCAAAGGTTTGATTTTTCCAGTGGTCATGTATGGATGTGAGATTTGGACTGAAAAGAACGCTGAGTGCCAAAGAATTGATGCTTTTGAACTGTGGTGTTGGAGAAGACTCTTGAACATTGAACTCTTGAACATCAGTTCTTCCAATGAACACCCAGGACTGATCTCCTTTAGCATGGATTGGCTGGATCTCCTTGCAGTCCAAGGGACTCTCAAAAGTCTTCTCCAACACCACAGTTTAAAAGCATCAAGTTTTCAGCGCTCAACTTTCTTTATAGTCCAAATAAGAAATCAGTCCTGATTATTCATTGGTAGGACTGATGCTGAAACTGAAACTCCATACTTTGGCCACCTGATGCAAAGAGCTGACCCATTTGAAAAGACCCTGATGCTAGGAACGGTTGAAGGATGGAGGTTAAGGGGATGACAGAGGATGAGATGGTTGGATGGCATTCACTGAGTCGATGGACATGAATTTGAATAAACTCCAGTACTTGGTGATGGACAGGGAATCCTGGCATGCTGCAGTCCATGGGGTCGCAGAGTCAGACATGACTGAGCCACTGAACTGAACTGATCCTGAAAATAGGTTATAGCTATTGTCTTATTACAAATAGTTACAGGGTACTTTAAGATAAACTATCATGTCAGAATAAAAGTAAACATCAAAATAGGAAAGATATAACTCAAAAAGACCATCTTTTCTAATTTTTACCAACTTGTATATATTTTAAAAATGAGGAAGATTTGTAAAATATTAATTTGGAGAATTTGAATCTGTCAGAGCTGGGATGATGAGTAAGCCTTTATCCAAATTCATGTTCTTTCCCAAATGGAGCATTATCAGAAGGTTGCAATTGATGTGCTACTAAAATGTACTTATTATGAACTGACTTTTTTACATGAAAGTCCATTTGTGCAAAATGTGTGAGGCAAGATAGGAGAAACAATAAAATGTATTTAAGATTTGCATTTGCAAGCCATAGTCCACTGTGTATCCAAACATACACTTACATCTTGAGCATAACAGGACTTCCTTTTTTATTCTACTGATTGAATGACCAACCAGTCTGATTCAAGCCTGTGTAACTCTGAAAATAATACTGAAATACTTTGATAAGAAATGATTCACCCTCACAGTCTAGCTGTGAATGACTTAGAGAAAAAAACATAATTTACTCTATGGCATCTTGGTGCTATAGCTCCATCTTCACTTGCCAAGAAGCTGAATAATTAACCAATTTATAAAAATAAATATCATATTATTTATTAGACAACACAAATCAATATCATTCTAGCATAATCTATGCAACAGAATAAATTAGGGATGAACAATCTGGAGTTTGATGGTAGCCACCCAATTAAAAAAAAAAATCACAGTCCCTAATTTCTTTTCTGCACCTGACCCAGTTTTCAGACCTGAAATCCAGTGACCGGATGATGTTCTAGTTTCCTGGATTGAAAGGGCATGCAATTCATAGAAACTCTATATAGTAATATTTCCCCAAGTCCTTCTTCCAGAGGAATCTATCACCAGTACTAGGGTAATGATATATAATGATACAGCGAGGAAAGGGGGATACCCACAATTTTGAAAACTGATGGACACTGACTTGTGTCCTGATAATGATCAGGCATTATCATAGCCTTGTTACGTGGAGCTATATGAGGGTCAAGTAATACATTCAGTCCTGGGCATATCTGACTCAGGGCAGCCACTGTCACAAAGACATACCAAAAATTTATTTCTCTAGCCTCCTTGTATATACGTGTACTTGGAATGAGCAAGTAGTGGAAAACTGTCCAACCCCCACAGTGACAGTTTGCCTTGTGAGAGAAGGGCTATTGTATTATAAAAAGTCAAATGGAAGCCTTTGAAGCTGCCTCCACCCACGGCTAAATAGTTAATAAAAATGGTATTGCATGCTGGTGGGACGGCAGAGATTAGTACCACTATTGAAAACTTTTTGGAACACAGCAAACAGTACAGAGATTGTTTTCTCTGCCACATTTTACTTAAAGATGACAGCAAAGTCCTACAGATTCAATCACACGGCAACCCTAATTGCAGCGGTGGGGCCGTTAATAACCATTCTTAAACATTTCACATGGTACAAGTTATGCGGTGCACATCAAATTATCTTATGAAAGCATTTTTTTTTCTTTCTGTATGTACTAAGGCCCAGAAGTGGTCTGCCTTCATTTATAGTGTATGTCAATGTAAATTCACAGTATTGCCTAAGGACAAATGTTAATTTATTTGCTCCTTTTCATAAAATAATTTTAACATGTCTGAGCATTTCTGCAGGAGTCAGATTTGTTCATTAAATGAATATAGTATCATTTTGATTCAATACACTGATAACATCATGCTACTTGGACCACATAAGTAAGAAATAACCAAATTATATCCTTAAATTATCCCAGATTTAGTCAATGAAAACATCTTCAATTTGGTTCTTTTGTCAGGCCTGCATTAATTTTGGAGTATTTTATTTCTAGCACAGCAAAATGTTTAAGACTCATCTTATACTTTCCTTCTAAGTCCTGCAGTCATTTTTACAAATGGTTTAGGTTCTTGTTAGTGGAGAACTATGTTTAAAAAAACATATGGAGATATGTGTGTTTATTACTTCTGGGACATCAGTGTTTAAAGATCCTTTCCTCAGACAGAGCAAATGAATTGTGTGCATCCTTTGTGTGTATATTTAGAAATCATGAAATTATATTTATTTTCCCAGTTCCAACCAATTAGAGAATTCTTGCTAAGCTTCCCACTGAATATTTTATTTGACTATTTTTCAGTGAGAAATCTTCCTCCCAACATAATCAATATATTTACACATATATTCAAACTGTTGATATATCCAAAAATAGGTTTAGAATTTCTATACCCACACCTCTAAAGTACACATTTTAAGATGAGGTGAGATTTGTTTGCTAATTTTTATGCTTTTGGATTAAATGTGTATAGTCAAAAGATTCTCTGTAATTATATTTATCAATTATATAGAGTTCTGAATTGTCCATTTATTTTGCACAACTTTATTGAGACATAACAATGTAGCCCCACTTGTATATTTTTTAATTTTTCCTACTGTATCTGTGTCAAATCCCAAAAAAATCATTCCCAAGGCCAATGTCAACTAGCTTACTTCTTATGTTTTCATATAGAAGTTTTATGGTTTCAGGTCTCACGTTCAAGTCTTTAGTCCAATTTGAGTTGATTCTTTATCTTACTTTTTTTGAAATGATATGTGGGAAGATTTATTCAGATAGACACCACTATTCTAGGACCAACCACAAATGTTTGACTCTCTGATATTGTATGGTGATACATGCAGTTTTAAGCCCATAATTTTATCTTAATTTGATCTTACTACTGTTGCCTATCATGGTGTAGTGACTGAACATATCCTAAAGAATTCTTTGCCTTTAAAATTCCATGTTTCTGGTTTCAATATTTTGTATCATTTTATTTTGCTTTGTGGTTTGTATATCTATTTCCCTTTGTTATTTTCATCCTTGTTATCCCCTTTGTTGGTTTTGCCACCTGAAGAAATTCTAAAAATGGTGCTTGCCTGGTGGCTCAGACAGTAAAGAAACTGCCTGCAATGCAGGAGACCCAGGTTTGATCCCTGGATTAGGAAGATCCCCTGGAGAAGGGAATGGCTACCCACTCCAGTATTCTTGCCTGGGGAATCCCATGGACAGAGGAGCCTGCAGGGATACAGTACATGGAGTTGTTTTCCACCTGAAGAAATTCTAAAATATGATTATTAAATGTTTTTATGGGTATGACGTCAAAAGCCCAAGCAACAAAATAAAAAGTTGACAAGTAGGACTGCATCAAATGAAAAGTCCCTCTGCACAGCAAAAGAAATCATCAACAAAGTGAAAAGGTAACAAAGACAATGGAAAAAACACTTGCAAGCCCTATATATAATAAAGTTCTAATATCCAGAATTTATTAAAACTCATAATCATACAGAACAGTAGAAAAAATCCTATTAAAATAATAGTAAATAAATTTAAGGACACAGAAAATTTCAAAATTTTTATTTTTAAAAAATAGATTATTTGTGAAGTGCATCAGTTCTGTGTTCTCTCAAAATTTTACACGGAACCCAAAAGAGAGGCTTCAACCTGTATTTTTCCCAATTCTCTTGGTCCCAGTGGATGTAATTCTCCCACAAGATATTTGTTCTACAATGATTTTTTCAATAAGGATTTTCAATAGGGTAATATTTTGCTCTCTGGTTTTTTTTTTTAAATTGGATATTTTAATTCAGTAGAGAAATATGAATTGATAAGAAAATTGATAAACATGGATGAATATAAATAAGCATTGATTATAAGTGAAAAATAATGATGATGGTTTACAGATAAATAACAGTTCATTATTTTGTAAAAGATAATCACATGAGTAGGGAGCAATAGTATTGCATCTGCTAAGAACTTTGAAAAATATGTGGTATTACATGAGCAATTTATAAATTGCTTGGACTTTTTACCCACCTGGCTAAGTAAATGCATTTATATTATCTCATATTTTATGTAGCCTTGAATTTTTGTTAAAAATTTGTATCAGAGTATAGTTGATTTAACATAACATATAACATATGTTTAATATAACATAGCAATGTTATGTTAATTTCAAATGTTACAATTGTAATAGTGAAACTGTTATACCTATCCATATATCCATTAATTTAAATTATTTTCCCATATAGGTCATTACAGAGTACTTAGTAGAGTCCCCTTTGCTATTTCAGTAGGTCTTTATTAGTTATCTATGTTGTATATAGTAGTATATATAAATATGTTAGTCCTAATCTTCCAATTTATTCCTCCCCCCAACCGGTAACCATGAGTTTATTTTCCATATCTGTAACTATAAGGTCATTTGTAGGCTTGAATTTTGATTCTTCAAAGGACTTTTTCCTACTTGAATGCCAAGACATGTTCATACCACAAATCCAGTGTGGTAGGAATAATTTTTTTTTTGTTCTAATGCAGTAGTTTTCAACAGGGAAACTCTCTGTCCCTCCTAAGTCCCACTCACATAGACACTTGACAATACCCAGAGATATTTTTGTTTGTCTCCAAAAATGGGGGTGAGATTGTTCTACTGACAACTGGTGGGTAGAGGCCAGGGGAACAGCTAAACAACTCAGCATACAAAGGACAGTTCCCCTACAGCAAATAGTTAGCCTGCCAAAATACCTATAGTGCTAAAGTTGGGAAGTTAAAACAATTAGCTTAAATTACAAGTAAAATCTAAAGTTTATTTTACTGAATAGCCAAAAGTAAAATATTCTTTTGACCCTGCTAGACTTTTCTGTTTATTCACCAGTTTGAAATCCTGTAACTTTATTGAGCATATTTTTATATATATTATATATATAACATACAATATATATAATATACCATATATCTATACTGTACTTAGTCATGCAGTCATGCCCGACTCTTTGTGACACCATGAACTGTAGCCCACCACGCTCCTCTGTCCATGGGATTTCTCCAGGCAAGAATACTGAAATGGGTCACCATGGCTTCCTCCAGGTTATCTTCCCAGGTCAGGGATCGATTCAGGCCTCAATAATTGCAGGTGGATTCTTTACCTTCTGAGCCACCAGGGAAACCCACACATATATGTACTATACTCTATGTCTGTAAGGGAAAACTTACAGACCCTTTTTCTCAAAAACTAATGAAATAGTTTTTTCTCCTCTAGTGAATTTCTTCTAAGTTTAATTTTTATTTTAATTCCCTAAAATTCAGTTCAGTTCAGTCGTTCAGGTGTGTCTGACTTTTTGCAACCACATGGACCGCAGCATGTCAGGCCTTCCTGTCCATTACCAACTCCCGGAGTTTACTCAAACTCATGTCCATTGAGTCAGTGATGCCATCCAATCATCTCATGCTCTGTCATCCCCTTCTCCTCCTGCCTTTAATCTTTCCCAGCATCAGGGTCTTTTCAAATGAGTCAACTCTTCGCATCAGGTGGCCAAAGTATTGGAATTTTAGTTTCAACATCAGCCCTTCCAATGAACACCCAGGACTGATCTCCTTTAGGATGGACTGGTTGGATCTCCTTGCAGTCCAAGGGACTCTCAATAGTCTTCTCCAACACCAGAGTTCAAAAGCATCAATTCTTTGGCATTCAGCTTTCTTTATAATCCAACTGTCACATCCATACATGACCACTGGAAAAACCATAGCCTTGACTAGATGGAACACTGTTGGCAAAGTAATGTCTCTACTTTTTAAAATGCTATCAAGGTTGGTCATAAGTTTTCTTCCAAGTAGTAAGTATCTTAATTTCATGGCTGCAGTCACTGTCTTCACAGATTTAGAGCCCCAAAAACTAAAGTCAGCCGCTGTTTCCACTGTTTGCCCATCTATTTGTCATGAAGTGATGGGACCACATGCCATGATCTTCATTTTCTAAATATTGAGCTTTAAGCCAAATTTTTCACTCTCCTCTTTTCACTTTCTTCAAGAGGCTCTTTAGTTCTTCTTCACTTTCTGCCATAAGAGTGGTTTCATCTGCATATCTGAGCTTATTGGTATTTCTCCCAGCAATCTTGATTCCAGATTGTGCTTCATCCAGCCAGCATTTCTGATGATGTATTCTGTATATAAGTTAAATAATCAGGGTGACAATATACAGCCTTGATGTATTCCTTTCCCTATTTGGAACCAGTCTGTTGTCCCATGTCCAGTTCTAACTATTGCATCCTGACCTGCATACAGATTTCTCAAGAGGTAGGTCAGGTGATCTGGTATTCCCATTTCTTTCAGAATTTTCCACAGTTTATTGTGATCCACACAATCAAAGGCTTTGGCATAGTCAATGAAACAGAAATAGATGTTTTTTTAGAACCCTCTTGCTTTTTCAATGATCCAGCGGATGTTGGCAATTTGATCTCTGGCTCCTCTGCCTTTACTAAAACCAGCTTGAACATCTGAAAATTCACGGTTCATATATTGCTGAAGCCTGGCTTGGAGAATTTTGAGCATTACTTGACTAGTGTGTGAGATGAGTGAAATTGTGCAGTAGTTTGAACATTCTTTGCATTGCCTTTCTTTGGGATTGGAATGAAAACTGATCTTTTCCAATCATGTGGCCACTGCTGAGTTTTCCAAATTTGCTGGTATACTGAGTGCAGCACTTTCACAGCACCATCTTTCATGATTTGAAATAGCTCAATTGGAATTTCATCATCTCCACTAGCTTTGTCCCCAGTGATGTGTTCCTAAGGCCCACCTGACTTCCCATTCCAGGATGTCTGGCTCTAGGTGAGTGATCACACCATCGTGATTATCTGGGTTGTAAAGAATGTTTTTGTACATTTCTTCTGTGTATTCTTGCCACCTCTTCCCAATATCGTCTGCTTCTTTTAGGTCCATACCATTTGTGTCCCTTATTGAGCCCATCTTTGCATGAAATGTTCCCTTGATAGCTCTAATTTTCTTGAAGAGATCTTTAGTTTTTCCATTCTATTGTTTCCCTCTATTTCTTTGCACTGAGGAAGGCTTTCCTATCTCTGCTTGCTCTTCTTTGGAACTCTGCAATTAGGTTAAGAAAATGTTCATTTTTGTGAATTACATTGAGTGAAATTGGCACCTTTTGTAAATTATGCTACAGTTCAATATTTTGCATAGTACTGGCCTAAAAGACCAATAAATCTTCTAATCATCACAAATGAACATACAAGCTTTAGAATATGCAAACATATGGAAACCTTGTATGTATAAGCTAGTTTCTAAAAATTTACATTTTATGTTTATGTTAGAAATGTACATTATAAAATAATACAGTTCAAAAAATTATCTTGTTCTGTATCTTCACTCATTGTTATGCTATATGCAATCACATTAAATTCTTGCTTCAGTAACATCCTGCTTGATTATGGTTTTTATCCTTTACTTATAGATTCATAGTAGTTTTAATTTTTAGTCCATGTTTATCCTTTTTAAAATTAAAATAATTATTATTATTTCTATGGGTATCACCTGTCAGTGGAAATAATCAAGTGTCTTTCAGAATGAGATCAACTCCTCTCAGTAACTTTGCAATATATCACTATGATTCAAGTTCCTCCATTATACACAAATGCAGAGGACAAAATGACTTTGTAACCTCGATTACCTGGGACTACTGCCAAAATCAGATTTTGTGCTACATTAATGTAATGGAGAGAGACTCACTCTTGTATTGCACTTATATTCTATTGGATTAACAAAAAACTCACTATAACCTTGACTAATCATTAAGTAGAAAACCTTGATTATAAAGTTAAAGCAAAATTAAGTGGTATACATAATATTTCAGATATTATGGTAAACAGTAATATTGTAACAAATGTAACAGTAATATTATGTGATAAACAGATATTATAATAAGTTCAATGTAAATTCACATATACGTACACCAAATCTATACACAGTCTTTCTGTGTCCTCTTCTAGTTACACCTCTAGGAAAATCAGCAAGAGCAACAACAGATAAGGTCACTCCCTTGTGGAATTTTTCCTTTACAAGAGACCATTACTTGAGTAATCAAGTAATGGTAAGGACTTTGATGAAAAGCAGACAGTGAGCTTTCCCTGAAGCACACTAAGGTGAGAGAATGTCGTGTGCTGAACTGTGTTGTCTAAAGAGCTTTGTTGAAGCTCTAACCCCTGCACCATGTGGTCTTATTTGAAAAGAGGATCTTTGAAGATGTAAACAAGTAAAGATGAGAACATTAGGGTCTTAATTCAATATGACTAATATCCTTATAACAAAGGAAAGTTTACCCAAAGACAGACAGGGAGAATTCCATGTGGATGCCATCATAGTGACACAGCTACAAAGTGAGAAATAGATTGTCCCAGCCATCACCAAAATCTGGGAGAAAGGCAGGGGCTAGATCCTCCCTCACAGACCTCAGAAGGAGTCACCTCTGCCAGTGCCTTGATTTGGGACCTTTGGAATCCAGAACTGAATCAATAAATTGCTGTTATTTTAAGCCACCCTGAGTGTGGCACTTTGTTACATTAGCTTACTGTGCTCAGTCGCTCAATCATGGTTGACTCTTTGTGACCTCATGGACCATAGCCCACCAGTCTCCTCTGTTCAACCCAGGGCTGAACCCATGTCTCCTGCATTGGCAGGCAGATTCTTTACCACTAAGTGAGCAGGAATTAATTCACTTGATATCTAAATTGAGACCTGAATTATGGCATAAATCTACTGTATAAAGAATTAGGGAAGATAACTTGGAGTATAAGTATTAAATATTGGAAAGACATCAGGGCAAACAAGCTCTCTTATGCATAAGAAGCAGAAAGAAGGTGTCTATGGCTTTTGTATAAAAATATAAAGCAGACAGTTGTAGGAAGTGATATGGAATAAGTAGGTGGACAATAAATCATGTTTTACAACTAAGGAGTTCAGATTTTATTATAAGTAAATGAAAAAAGCCATTTGAAGATTTTAATAATACTTGAATATAATCAGAAAGGAAATTTGCATTTGAAAAAGAAATTCTGGAGAATGGATAGTGAGGAGAAGAGGTGGACGAGATGGAAACATGCAGAGCAGATCAGTAATGCAGTGATCTAAATCATAAATTTGGATGATTTCTGTTAGATTGATGATTACTGAATATGGAGAAGAGTAAAAGATTTATGGTATGCTGATACAATCACTGGTAGAGAAAAGTAGGTGGAATGTAAAGATAGAATCAAAGCTGACTTGTATATTTTTGGCTTGATATTTTAGATAGTTATCAATATCGTTTCCTGATATCAGGGAAACTCAGGAAGAAACAGTTTCAGGTGGCACAAATTCAATCCTGACATTTCAGATCCATTAGTTATAAGTTTTAAAATGTGAAATTTGCAGTTTAGGTATATGAGTTTTGAATTCAGAAGATATGTTGAGTACAATGATATACATTTTGGAGTAATCAACACAAAGTTGATAGTTAAGGCTGAAAACCTGGATAACTGGATATAAGATAACATTTCGTAGAGGAATATATCCACATGAATTATCCCAGAGCCTGCAGTTTTTTAAGATTGTAGGGTATAGAACACCTGAGAATATTGATAAAGAAATCAAAGAAGTACAAGTAGAAGGAAATTCCAGATTTGATTCAGAAAGGTGAAACAGAAAATGCAAACCAGGACCCAGGAAAGCATTACTCAAAAGACAAAGTTCTAGAATGAAAAAATGGGTAGAAGTTAGTTACTGAAGTGAATTAAAGACAATTTGAGGCAGAAGGATAAGCATGTCCAAATTCCTGAGGGGAAAGGAGCACATAACACATTAAAATAAATATTTAAAAAACCACAACTTTTCAGGTAAATAACAAAGAATAAGGCCAAGAATATAATCAGGCATCAGATCAGTTGTGCTTAGTAAAGTTCATATTAAGCATACTGGACTTCATCCTAATGGGCATGGGATGCCTTCAGATAGTTTAGGTCAGTAGACTATCTATACCACATTAAAATATCATTTCATGTGTAAAGAATAGCTATGAGAGAAGCAATAGTAAGCCCCTGGCATGCCTCATTTATGTTTCTTTAATCATTAGTTTAATAATAAAAGCCTCAACTATGACCCACAGTGAAGACTACCATACGGTCCAGTTACCTGGAACAGTCTTGGTTTACTCTGTGTTTTGATATAATTATTAAATATATGTCTTTTCATACTCAAATAATTCCATGTCAGTTATATGCTAGCATATATTCCACAGTTGTTGGGGTAGAGGCAGGTGTTAATTTGTAGCATTAGCTGAATTTCATGGTGAAAATACTACTACCGTGGTGACCAATTTCAAGCTGTTTTTAACATCTGGTTCACAAAATTTCTTTTCAACAATCAGCTCATACAAGACAATAAAAGCCAGTTCCAGAGTAACACTGGTTCCATATTTGATAACTTACTATTGATTATTAAAACTCTTTCACTTTCAAATTAGTGTCAGTTTTGATTATGAACTCACTACCTTGCCTAAAATGGAAGGGTGTTACTGGGAATAAATCAGTTGGAATATATTAAGCAAATGTTAACTTGTGTCATGCTTTGTAAATGGAATCAAATTACATTTACACAAAGAAATGAAGTATGGGTTAAAGCATTCAGTGTAAATGATCCTCTTAGAATAAAAAAAGATCTATTAGGTAATCAATTTTATAGTTGATATATAGCTCTTTACTAAATAGTGACTTATGTAGATTCCACCATTATCATAAATGATATTTTTGAAGATATTTCTACATAAAGGTTTTATACACAATTTGTTGCATTTCCCTGGTGGCTCAGTGGTCAAGAACCCGTTTGCCAATGCAGGAGATGCGAGTTCGATCCCGGGTCTGCAAGACCCCCTGGCAAAGGAATGGCAGTGCATTCCTGTGTTCTTGACTGCGCTGTGTTTAGTCGCTCAGGTGTCCCATGGACTGTAGCCCGCCAGGTTCCTTTGGCCATGGGATTATCCCGGCAAGAACACTGGAGCGAGTTGCCATTTCCTACTCCAGTGGATCTTCCCCACCCAGGAATCAAATTCAGGTCCTTTGCATCTCCTGCATTGGCAGATGCATTCTTTATCACTAGCACCACGTGGGAAGCCCCAGTATTGTTGCCTGGCAGACTACAGTCTATGGGGTTGCAAACGAGTCAGACACAACTTAGCCACTAAACAGCTAAATATAATCTTTACAAACATCCCCTAAAGTTTACTTTGGAATATTTTAAAACAAATATATAATCTTTGTTTATAAATTTTTGCTGACAAATTGATTGGCTTAAATCATTTATATGATTATTAATAAGTTTCTGAATAAACTTTGAAACAATAGAAATTGCTTCTATCAGATTATTATAATAGGAGTTTTAATTAGAGATCAGAAACATCTTTAATTACTAGGGGACCAAAAATGTATATAATAATTTATAATTAAAAAACATAATTCAATGTCTGAAATAGGCTGCAACAGCATCACCATATAACATCAGATAATTGACCTAAGTGAATAAGTAATCTTTCACCTAATAGAATTCCTTTTGTGTCAAGTATCCTGTTGGTCTGTTATACATTTTGAAAAGATGTTTTTATGAATTGTAGATGTTAAAAGATTTAAAATGCTAGTAGTACTGGCTATCAGGTGCAATTCATAAACTGTTTTAATCATGTTATTTGTCAAATAAAATGCAAATTAGGACTAACTTACAAAAAAACATGAAAATGTTTTCAAAATTCTAAAGCAATTCATACTTAGATATAATCACAAATTGTGTTCGAGTTTTTTTTTTTTTGTAAATCTTTTCTGAGAAAAATTTTAAAAAAAGCCTAAAACTTCTGTTGTGCATGTAGCACCCATCATTTTCTGCAGTTCATCCAGGATCTGAGTTATAAATGGTTCTTGCAAATGTCAGCCAGAATTCTCCATATTAAGGAGAATATTCAAGGGTATCCTATGGGGGAAGGAGAATTTAGTTTTAATGAGTCAATCTCTTTTTCTGTTTGGTATACTTTAGCTTCTCTGTTCTGAGGCTTAATGGTTATTGCTGGAATGGTCTCACTTGGCACATTTTACTGAGATGGATCTCTATTTTCTCACAGAAAAAGTTTTGTAACTGACTAATTATGTAACTCATTGCAATATTTTTCTCATCTCAAAACCACAATCTGGATACAGACTCTCTGTGTTGTTTTGTTTTGTCTTTTATAATTTTGTCTTGATTAAAGTAAGTATAAGATGTAGCAAAATTGTCTCAGAGAAAAATGCCTATTTATACATCTGGAAAAAAATATCCATAACCATGAAATGAAAAATAGAAGATAGTCAAAAAACTCATGACTTCACAAATGTTAACAATTCTGTTTCATTGTTATTATAAAGACTTCTTCATTATAAAATATAGGTGTTGGATATTTATAATGTATCATCTTGAGTTTTTTGGGTTTTTTTTTAAGATGGCAATGGGACATCCTTAAAATCAAGGAGTTCGTTATCTTACGGGGAACAGGCTTTAAAAAGGAATGTTAAAAGACCACTTGGAAACAATGCCTTCCATACAGAAAGTAGTCCAGAAGCATTGCACCCTGTGGTGTAAACCCTGACAGTAGGTTTTCCCTTTTCTGTAATGAAAGTGCTTAACTTAAGCTGTGATTGCCAAGACATCCACTTCAAAGAAGGGTGGCTGTCTCAAATAAACACACTGCCAGCTTCTGGACTATATACGGAGCCAGGCTGCCCCCTACCCTTCTGTTCCTTGGATAACTGTCCCTTAGGACTGTAGTTGCTAGGTTGTTTTCTTTCTTTCTTTCTTTCTTTTTTTCTTTTTCAATCTTCTTTAAATTCTCACTGACATGTTTTAAATTCACAATGAAGAATTAGCCATAGAAACCATCCACCCAACCATCAACCTCAATAAAACAAAATGCAAAATGCCAGGCACTCACTACCCATCCCCAGCCGTTGACCTTACTGTGAGGTCCTAAGCATGTCATGTAATTTCCAGGACTTAAAAATAATAAATCTTTCCTCCTCCCCACCGTAAGCTTCCTGATGGTTATTGCTGAAGATGTCGTACTGTGTATGTGGGAGGGGTGGGGTGTGTATGTGTGTGCTCAGTTGTGTCCAACTCTTTATGACCCCATGGATTGTAGCCCACCTGGGCTCTCTGTTCATGAGGTTTCCAGTCAAGAACAATGGAGTGGACTGCCATTTCCTTTTGCAAGGAATCTTCCGGATCCAGGGATCAATGCACCCATGTCTCCTCTGAACCATTGCTAACACAGAATGTCCTAACCACATAGCATATATTAGTTATCCTAGAGAACTAATTGGTGTGCAACTCTCATACTACGTATTTTGAGAATCAGGGGTTCCTTCTTTTATCTTTCCATCTTTTATTTGGAGAGCTATGAAATCTGCCAACACTGGCTTTCTTTTTAACTGAAACAAGAACCCTTATCATACTAAATGTTCCTTCTATTTACAGAAACAAATGAACAACTGATACTTTATAATTATGTTTCAAATGATATATTTTAACATTTTATTATATAATAATATAATATATAACAATATTAAAACAATTTATATGGATTTTATGAGGAAAAGGTGCAATAAATTCAAGGGATCATCTCGGTAAATTTCTCCTCAGTGTTCTATATAATATTGCATAAAGCCCATGTAAGTTTTGTGTCTAAGGTGATTCTGAAAACCTAACTCTCCTATGTTTCAAAGCATGTTTCATTGGTAAAAATTCTACAAATATTCCTATTGACTTTATTCATGCAATCAAAATCTAACTGATTGTAACCTAATATTAAAGGAGAAATTTTTCTAGTCAATAACAAAGACCTAGAGGATGGAAGTAAGGTATATGAGTAGCTCTGATACCGTAATCAGACAGGTTTTAGCTTGCCAGTTATTCAAGTAAATTGCTGTATGTGTCTGTGCAAAAAATAAAAACTACTATTTGGCATGTTCCTTTCTTTATATACTGAAGAAATATCAGTAAAGTACAAGAAGTTTAGTCCATGGATTTTATAACATCTTTATAAGTATCAGGAATAATTTTTTCCAGTTTATTATTTCCCATTCATTAGCTGTATCCAGCTGTGTTTTAACTTGGCAAAAAAGTGAACCCCAGAGTATTGAAATGTTATATGTTACTTTTATCAACACAAGATTAAAACCACTGTTAATATTTCATTTCTATTTTTCCCAAAGTGTTAGTGTTAAACATGTATGCTGTTCTTTGCTTCAGTTTTGCATATTCTAAAAAAAAAAGATTCATTTTTGGAATTATTGATGAGCAGTTCAATTCATTCTGTGTTTAGTGGAAGTCAGAGATGAGAAACATAGAAAAACAGATAAATTTACTAGCAGAAAAACAAGAAGGAAAGGATACAGAATTATTCAACTGTAATGGTTAAAAATTAAGTAACCAGATTCAGTAAGAAATCGAATAAGAATTGAATTGAATTTAGCTTAATTTTTTTTTCCATGGAATTTTTAGGTTTTGATACTGGTCAACTCTGATTTTTTTTTTTACCAACTTGGTGTAATGCATTTTCCTACTTCACAGTTATTTTTGTGTATAATCATGAAACATATATTAATCCATGTGAAGCAGTAATCACAGTTCCTGTCACAGAAAATTCATTTGATAAAGTTAGCTATTATTACATATGACTATAGAATACAAAATGGATTCAATCATGATATACATCTAATGTATAAAAGTGTTACTGCTCCCTAGATTAAAATAAATAAGAACTAAACTCGTATGGATGAAGGTTAATCAATAATTTCCAGTTTTATGCCATATATGCCTATGGGAGTTCTTGATATGTACCAGGAATGCTACTAGGCAGGTAGTCACTGGGATACATAGAGGGATTACAATTTTGTTTGGAAAAGAGAGAGAATTACAGTTGAATATGCTAAAGTACCTGACCTGCCTTTTGAGAAACCTATATGCAGGTCAGGAAGCAGCAGTTAGAACTGGACATGGAACAACAGACTGGTTCCAAATACGAAAAGGAGTATGTCAAGGCTGTATATTGTCACCCTGCTTATTCAACTTATATGCAGAGTACATCATGAGAAACGCTGGGTTGGATCAAGCACAAGCTGGAATCAAGATTGCCAGGAGCAATATCAATAACCTCAGATATGCAGATGACACCACCCTTATGGCAGAAAGTGAAGAGGAACTGAAAAGCCTCTTGATGAAAGTGAAAAAGGAGAGTGAAAAAGTTGGCTTAAAGCTCAACATTCAGAAAACTAAGATCATGGCATCTGGTCTCATCACTTCATGGGAAATAGATGGGGAAACAGTGTCAGACTTTATTTTTCTGGGCTCCAAAATCACTGCAGATGGTGATTGCAGCCATGAAATTAAAAGACGCTTACTCCTTGGAAGGAAAGTTATGACCAACCTAGACAGCATATTAAAAAGCAGAGACATTACTTTGCCAACAAAGGTCTGTCTAGTCAAGGCTGATTTTTCCAGTGGTCATGTAAGGATGTGAGAGTCGGACTGTGAAGAAAGCTGAGCGCCGAAAAATTGATGCTTTTGAACTGTGGTGTTGGAGAAGACTCTTGACAGTCCCTTGGACTACAAGGAGATCCAACCAGTCCATCCTAAAGGAGATCAGTCCTTTTGGTGTTCATTGGAAGGACTGATGCTGAAGCTAAAACTCCAATACTTTGGCCACCTCATGTGAAGAGTTGACTCATTGGAAAAGACCCTGATGCTGGGAGAGATTGGGGGCAGGAGGAGAAGGGGACACAGGGGATGAGATGGCTGGATGGCATCACTGCCTCGATGAACATGAGTTTGAGTACAGTCCAGGAGTTTGTGATGGACAGGGAGGCCTGGCGTGCTGTGAATCATGGTGTCTCAAAGAGTCAGACACGACTGAGTGACTGAACTGAACTCATGCTAAAGTACTGGGATCAAGGTATGAAAAAGATACCATAGAAGCACAAGGAAGAATGACTATGCTTAATGTTGGCGTTAGGAGGTGATTTCTCTGAGAATATCCCTGAAGACCAAAAGAGTCATTGTTATGTAAGTATGGATATAGGAAATATTAGAGCAAAGAGAAGCAAAAGAATTCCAAATACTAGGATCATATTTATAAAGGCCTCCATAGGTATCAGAAGATAACATTTGGACCACTACAAGGAATTCACCACTAGATTCAGGGTAGAATAAAAGGATGAGAACTAGATAGTCTTTTACTTCCCATAAAACATTTCTGGTAAACAATTCTGGTAAAGCATCTGTAAATTTCTTTTACTACCAATACACAGTTATTTTCTATGGCACAAAATGCCTGCTTAATTTTCCCCATTTTATCACTTTAGAATACTCCATTTCAGTGGACTATATCTAGATTTTCTGATGACTCAATTGAGTGTGAAGGGGACGACAGAGGATTAGATGGTTGGATGATATCACTGACTCATTGGAGATGAGTTTGAGCAAGCTCTGGGGGTTGGTGATGGACAGGGAAGCCTGGCATGCTGCAGTCCATGGAGTCTCAAAGAGTCAGACACCACTGAGTGACTGAACTGATAGAGTAAATAATTTACTACTTCCCAAATGTCTTACCAGTGGTATTTATTTGAAATGAAATTATATTTTGGAAGTCACAGCATACCATTCAGATAGGATGAAATTTAGTAAAGTGTAGCTTAATGTAGGAGAAGGCAATGGCACCCCACTCCAGTACTCTTGCCTGGAAAATCCCATTGACAGAGGAGCCTGTTAGGCTGCAGTCCACGGGGTCGCTAAGAGTCAGACAGGACTGAGCGACTTCACTTTCACTTTTCACTTTCATGCATTGGAGAAGGAAATGGCAACCCACTCCAGTGTTCTTGCCTGGAGAATCCCAGGGACAAGGGAGCCTGGTGGGCTGCCGTCTATGCGGTCTTACAGAGTCGGACACAACTGAAGTGACTTAGCAGCAGCAGCAGCTTAAAGTAACCACCCTATTGTTATCATACATGTTAATTGCAAGCTTCTGATTGAAATTATGTCATATAAAACATGTTTTTTTCTTGGATGACTTATCCTAACCAGAGTTAGAATAAGGCTTATTTGTGTACTTATAATTAACTGCACTCTGAATTGCGAATAGATCCCAATAGAAAAATCTGTGCGGTTATTCACTTTCTAGCCAATATGCAGCTGCATCTGTGATATCAATGCTGTTGCTATCTCCCATTTTCACCCAAGGGCACACATAAAAGAAAAAAAAATTAATGTGTGGTGATATCGTATTATGGTTTGAGGGGTTTCCCTGGTAGCTTAGTGGTAAAGAATCTGCCTGTCAGTGGAAGAGACACATTTTTTATCTCTGGTCTGGGAAGATCACCTGGAGAATGAAATGGCAACCCACTCCAGTATTCTTGCCTGGGAAACTCCATGGACAGGGGAGCCTGGTTGGCTATAGTCGATGGGGTTGGCAAAAGAGCAGACATGACTTAGCAGCTAAACACCAAACAAAAATTAAGGGTCATGCATCCTTAATCTATAGCTGTTCTTTGTTGCAGTAAGCATATGGTGATCAATATTCTTTAGTATTAGAGGAGCTACTCCATGATAAAATGTATACTGATTTCACAAGGGAAAATAACACAACTCTGAAAAAAGAACCTTTTTGGAGTCTAAAAGTGTCTTATTTTCATTTTTATTTCCAACTAAGAGATTTCTGCAACAGAATTTTTTCAGAAGCCAAAATTCTTCACCAGTTAATGAATATTTCTCAGCATCTGTGCTAAGTATTATGAGACCATGAATAACATGAAAAAAATTACACATGACTGAAAGAATTAACTACTAAGCAACTAAAGTTTTAAAAAGTCACCCTGAGCTAAGGTAAATTTAATGGAATAAAGTTCCAGTACTTCTTTTTTGACAGATTAAAAGGAAAGGAAGTGGCCAATGTCACAAATTAGGGAAATTTTTCTTCTTGAAGGTGTAGCACACCCACAAATAAATGTGCATGTACATTTAGTTATCAATAAAATAGACATATATAGTCTCTTTTCTAAGAGATTTAGAATTTTTCATGCTTCCTCCACTAGTAGTCACAAATGAACAGAAAGATCAATCTTAAGCACGACTTTAAAATATACATAGAGTCAGATAGAAATCAGTGAAACGTTTTTCTATTTTTCCTATTCCAATCCTATTTCCTATTCCATTTTTCATATTCCAATCTTCTGAGTCTCTGATTTCCTAATTTATTTTTATCTCGTTTTACAGTATGCTTCTTTCCAAACTACTTCAAATAATTTTATTTTCTACTTGGGACTAAAATACTAAGGTATATGGTTACATATGTTAAAAACTGTAATAAAAGTATCAATTAAAAATACTTAATTTGCATTTAAAATATCATTTTTGCAAAGAACTGAGCATATTACAGCACATTTACATATTTTATTACAGTGTTACATTTTTCATCACAATCTTCAAAACAATAGAGTAATAACTTAAAAATTAAAAACAATGAGTTATAATTACTTCTTGATGTATATTAGTGTCCATATGTATTATTATTTCTGAAATAATAATAACAGGGAGAAAACTAAAAATGTGAGTTTAAGAATTCAAAATACAAATTCAAAGAGAAAAGAAAAAGTGAAACTTAGATGATACACTTTAAAAATAAATTACATCATGAACACCAACACCACATTTTTTTTAACACCACATTTTTAATTAAAGAATTACTGTTAATAATATAAATTACAAAGACAGTATAATGACTTAAGTAAAATAAACAGAATAATTATGGTAGAGAAAATATTATGATAATGTTTTTCTTGATTGTAAAAATGCCTTTGAAACTTTGACTTTGAAATCAAATTCTAATCTGCGCCAGCATATTCAGAGATACTAGGGAAAATGACATTCTGGAAATGCAAACATGAGATAAGCCCCACACTTACCCCATCTCTCTACTTAGGGACAGATTTCCGAATGTGAGTCAGGGAGGTCAAGCCTGAGGAGAGCACAATGGTACTACTGGGTAGAAGGCAGAGAGCAGATTTCAAGGACACTATTACTGGTGGAACTTGTAGGACAGAGCACCAGGAGGAAGGAGCTGTATGCAATGGGATTCCTGAAGGATCACTGACCAAGGGCAGCTCTCTTATTGTTCAGGGTGAAATTTCACAAGACCAAACAGGATGCAGCGTCAATGGAGTAAAGAGGCTACATAGGGCTGGAGATTTTGGCATTCTGATCCATCTGAGTAGACATGCCTCAACAATACCAAAGTATTCTTTTGAGATGAGAGGCAGATCACACCTTAAAACCATGGGCCACATCACATGATAAGATCTTCTCTAAACCCTCCTAAAGAAAGACTAAACTGAAGCTTCAAAATGGCATTAGAAATAGAGAAGAGTTTTAAGGAGCTGTTATAAATATATTTAAGTACATACATTTTATTGAAAGTTCTTAGAAGGTAATTAGACACTGCAGAAGAAAATATTACTGATCGTGAAGAATTTAGCAGTAGAAATAATCCAAATAGAAACACAGAGAGAAAAGCAAGTTTTAAAATTAAAAAATGGTACAGTTTTAGTGAGTTATGAGAAAATATCTGGATTTATGAAAAAGTCTCTAGTACTATAGGAGTCATGTACCTGGAATCTTAGGAAAAAAAGAGAGAGAATAAGATTTAAAAATTGAAACAATGATTTCAAATTTTCCAAATGTGTTGAAATTAAAAGTAATTATGCAGCCTTTAGAGTAAACACTAATATATAAAAATATTTATAGCAAAAAAAAATGGAAGAAGCAAGTTTAGTTTTAAAAAAATGTCAAATTTTTCCACATCCTCGCCAATACAGAAATAGAATTGCCGCATCATACTGTAATTCTATTTTTATTTATTTATTTTTGAGTAATGTTCATTGCTTTCCATAATGGATATAATGATTTACATTCCTACCAAGAGTGTACAAGAGTCTTGAGCATTTGGTATCTCTTGTTTTTTTTATAATGGCCATCTAATAGGTATGAGATGATATGTCATTGTGGTTTTGATTTGTATTTCCCTCATAATTAGTTGGGCACTTTTTCATGTACTTGGTGGTCATTTTTATATCTTTGGAAAAATATCTATTCAAAGCTGTTGCCCATTTGTTTATTTTTTTTTCTTTTTTTGTTGTTCTGTTTTGTTTTTTACTGTTGAGTTTAGGAGTTTCTTATGTATTTTGGATATTAATCTCTTATCAGATATATGACTTGAATTTCTTTCTCCCATTCTGTAGATTTCAGTTTCGTCTGTAGATTATTTCCTTTGTTTTATAGAAGGTCTTTAATTTGATATAATCCCACTTTTGTATTTTTATTTCCCTTGCTTATGCTTTTGGTATCATGTGCAGGAAATCACTGCCAAGACTGGTATCAAAAAGATTTTCCCCTATGTTGTCTTCTAGGAATTCTGTAGTTTCAGACCCTACATTTACATATGTTTCTTGAATTTATTTTTGTGTATGATATAATGTAAGTGTCCAATTTCATTCTGTTGCAAGTGGATATTCAGTTTAATGAATAAACTGAATTTATTTCAGCACTAATTATTGAAAGACTATCATTTTCTCATTACATATTCCTAGCATATTTCTCATTGTATATTCCTTTGTTGAAGATCACTTGACTGTATATGTGTGGGTTTGTTTCTGAGATTCTTATTCTGTTCCATTGATCTAACTCTCTGGCTTTATGGACGTACATTACTGTTTTGATTACTATATGTTTGGAATATATTTTGAAATCATAGTGTGATGGCTGCAGTTTTGTTATTTTTTCTTGATACTACCTTGGCTGTTTGAGGGGTTTTTTGTCATTTTATATCAACTTTAGGATTTTTTTCTATTTCTGTAAAAAATGCCATTGGGATTTTTATAGGGATAGAACATATCCCCCTCTGCTCAACACAGCTTAAAATTAAGCTAAGCCAAAAAGAAAAAGACAAAAAGGGGAAACAGAGTTGTTTGAAGCATGCAAAAAATGGAAACAAACAGGAAATTGGTGGATGTAAACACAAGCATACCAATAATTATATTAAATACAAGTGAACTTCATGATTCACAAAAGGAGTTATCATATAAAAAGAGACTATAACAATGTAATTACAAGAAATACAATGTGCATGTATATATATATTCAAATATATATATGTGTATATATATATATATGCATACATATATCCAAAGATGGGTTAAAAGAGTAGAAAAAATGTACCATAAATGTTAATCAAAAGAAGGCATTTGTGGCTCTTTTTAATTAAAAAAAAATGATTTCACCAAAAGAGTTATATGTCATAATGATGAATGAGTCAATTGAATAGGAAGATAAAGCACTCTTAAATGCGTATGTACCTCACAAGAGAGCCTCAATATATATAAATCAAAACAAGGCAGAACTAAAGAGAGAAAGAAAGAAATCCTCAATCATTACTAAGATTTTATCATTTATATCTGGACAATATATGTATATTATTACTTTTTCTTTGAAACTCGATTCCATAATCCAGAAATTGGGACTATTTTTACTCCTTGATGAAATGTTCAACTTACTAAAGACAACATATGTCAGGTAGAAAGAAGGAGCCTATATTTTTGATGAAATAAAATATGTTTTTCTGCACATATTTGATTTTTTTTAATTATTATATAGAGTTCAAGTATTAAATAGACAATGCTTAAGCTATTGGTTTTCAAAGAGTGAACTCTGGACCAGTAGCAGCTCATCACCTGGTGATTCATTAGAAATGCAAATTCTTGGTACTTATACATAGGGGCTTCCCAGGTGGCTCAGTGGTAAAGAACCCACCTGCCAATGTAGAAGACATAAGAGACTTGGGTTCCATCGGTGGGTCGGGAAGATCCCCTGGAGGAGAGCATGGCAACCTACTCCAGTTTTCGATCCCAGAGAATCCTATGGACAGAGGAGTCTGGCGGATTTCAGTCCACAGGGTCGCAAAGAGTCCCACATGGCTGAAGCAACATAGCATAGCATACTAGAAATATTGAATTGGAGACTGAGGCTTTGGGAATCCATTCAGCAAATTGTGCTTTATCAAGCTCTCCAAATGGTTGCTGTACACACTTAGGTTTGAAAACTACTCTTTTTAAGGCATAGTTTCTTCCTGTCAGAGACACATGCTTAATGTTGTTAAGAAAGGTAAAAGGTGATGCCGCTGCCTTACTATTTTCTGAATAATTCTTAAAAAAGCAGAAAAATGAAAAGGCAGATTCATGGAAGCGTACCTTTTTCCAAATTAATCGAGTTGTATACATTAAACATAAACAGTTTCTTGTATGTCAATTACATCTCAATAAAGTTAAAAAAAAAAACCAACAAACAAACCTGAATAATAACTATTGAAACAGTTTTACCCCATTTCCAGTTTGGCAAACTTCAGTGACTGAAGTGAAATAGCCAATAAATTCCCAAAAAAATCCTCCCCAAAATTGTGTTGTTTGGAAATAAAAAATATAACTTGCAAATTTTTCAAGTCTGTGTCTTCCTGAACCTATTTCATCATTTGTTTAAAATTTAAAAACCAAATAATTCAGCTAAAATATTAATTTATGAACAGTGCCTTTGATGGGTGTCTGAACTTTTTTGAACATTTGATTCAACTGACTGGTTAATTCAGTCTGGATCTTCAAACCAATTGTATAGAAGTATTTTGGGATACCATAGCGATATAATATAAAGAATACCAACATTTTCAAATGCCCTCATTAAAATTCTAAGCTCATTCAATTATTCTTCTTTTCTTTTGGTCTCATGAATTTATGAAGTTTAATTCAAGCTCTGAATTTCTAAAGTACAAACATCCATACTAATTAAAATTCAGTCACAACAGACAAGCTTAATTGGGACCAAAAGCTCCAGAGAAAATTAGAGTAGATTATTTCAAGTCTGAGTATTTCAAGGACTTCTTTGTTATGCCAAGATCCAGTTATTAAGATTTCTCTTGTCCTTTCATGATTTCCTCACAATAAATTTTACTTTCTAGGCAGTTTCATAAATGAGTAACTGGAATACCACTTATAGTTCTCAGAAGAACTTAGTAATGATGAGCAAAATTGCTTTGATTTATGTTATGTAGATGATAAAATAGAATGAAAAGAAAGCTGTGAATTAATTATAAATATAGAGATAGGATGATCTTACATGTATAGGAATATTAAAGGCAAAGAGATTTTCGACAATTTTACTCTTTCAGCACACTCATTTAACTATTTTTTATAATATTCAATATTAACTAAATTGTAAATTGACAATCAGGAAAGACTAAAATCAAAATAACAGATTTTAAATAATGTTGGTAATTAGCTAATTTTGCCTCAAGTCTATGAAAATCTCAACTCTATAATGATGCATATTTATATGTCAAGGTTTAAGGATAAGTAGACAGTAATAATAAATATCCCCAAATGCCAAAACCCAAACACAATGAAAGTCTCTTCCTCACTCACACAATCTGATGTAGTTGTCCTCATCACTAGGTAGCTCTCCTTCACATGGTGAGTCAGAACTCCAAGTCCTTTAAATTATTTGGCTCTCTCATGTCTAGGGTCTTGTTATTGCAAGCATCCAGCTGGAATAAAAAGAGAGACAGTCTGGAGAGGAAAACACTTGCTAAGCTTAGTCTGGAAATAGAACCCATCACTTATCTTATGTACCACTGTCTACAAGGCAATGACATGGTCCTATCTAAATGCAAAGGAGGTTAGGAAATGTAGCATTGCTGTAGGCTGAAGAAGAAATGAATATTAGATGAATTGGTAGCAGTCTTTGTTGCAGTTAAAATTAATTTAGTATAAATTTAATGCTTCTCATAAATTTTAATTTATAGAAGCAAATCAAAATGAAACTGTCATTGTTTAAATTATACCCACAGCAGAGCTTTCTAGATGTTCTAAGGGAGGATGAATAGAAGATAAACTAAAATAAATTTCACAAAAATGCATCAAATTCATAAACCTGAAACATAGAATTGTGTGTCCGTGTTTGTGCATATGTTCATGTGTGATATCTCTGGCACTTAGCTATGATAGATAGGGAAAAACACTGGTTTTGTGTGTTGACATGCATATAACTCAGATAGCATCTTCAATGAGATGCTTCCATTTCTTAATTATCACTCAATAATAGAATCTGTGTATTTGCAAAGAGCATGAGATTCAAACATTCCAAATATGAAATCTTGGTTAAGCTGCTTACTAAATGTATGGCTTACTGATTGTGTGACTTTGGGCAAGTCTGTTAATCCTTTTCAGATCTAATGTCCTCATTTTTAAAAGTGCAGACTTTCTATACTTTGAAAATTTTGAGGATTACATGCGTTTAGGCATGACAACTATCTGACTCAGAATGACAAACTATAGATAGTGACTGCTACTTTTACGCCTCTCATAACACCACTCCTGATCTCTCTCTTGAACTCCTGGCCTATTTTTCCAACGGTTTACTAAATATTTCTATTCTTCATTTCCCTAATCCCCCCACCAACAGTTGCTCCCCACTAACTGTCACCCAGATAAATAGATTCCACTACTGAGAATCTCCCTTTCTCTTAAAATTTCACTACTAGAGACTCATTATATCTCGTGTATAATGTCTGAGTAGCAAAATAGTTTCTGTCCTCAGTCTCCTGTTCCAATGTGCTTTTCTTTAAAAATAATAATAATAATAATAATAATAATAATAATAATGTTTTCTAAATGTTACAAGGCATCTTGCAGCTTAAGTGAATTCTCAATCCTCTACCATGACTCTCAAGACTCTAGTGCAAATTTACTCTGTCAGAAATTTTTCACCTTCACTGCTTGTCATTCCTTTTGCTTGACTCATCCACATTATCCTTAATTGTAGCTACTCATCTGCTGCCAGTTGCCATTGTTATTATCAGTCTATATATCTGCCCACCCTGGAACATCTGCTTAGAATATGTTTCCATACTTTTCTCTGCTTTGCCATTGTTGTCTACTCTAAGACTCCTTTAAGACACAATTGAAATTTAAATTCAGCAACTTAATTTTCTAGGACACCAAAAAAAGGCCAAAATTAGCCCCATATTGAGGATAACTTTCAAGTTAGGGACACATTATTTGTTCTTCTCTCATCCAGCTATTACTTTCCCTTGCTGTAAAAGATCATTTTACTGGAAAATATGCTTTGGGCTCAGGATGTAGGCATACCTCAAGAGCTCCTTAATGAGAGAAACCCCCGGGTTGGAGTCCATATTTAGCATTAGGAATCAATGAGGTCTGGGGCTTTGGTTATTATGCTATTAAACTTTTAGCACCAAATAGAGCTAGGAATGGGTCAGTTGTGGATTTGAAAAGAATAAGATGATGGCAGTAGTACAGCTAATGAAAGAAGTTTCTGGGCCCCCTGTATTGAAGACACACTGTTTTCCAATCCATACAAATAACAGAAAAGGATGGAGAGAAGGAAAAAACATAGATTATGCTGAGTATTATTGCCTTGGACTTCAAAAATGTCCTGCAACTTTCTGTTAGTTAGGTACTTCTGCATAACAAATCATCCCCAAATTTAGGAATGTAAGGCAAGTTTCACTTGCTATTTCTCACAAGAACATACTTTATTATCTCAGTCAAGCAAAGCTCATCTTGCCTGGCCTTGCAGTATAATTGGGGTCAACTGGCAGATTGACTGAGTGTTAGCTGGTCTCAGATGCTCTTGGTTGGTATTATTCAGTTTTTATCTTTGTAGTCTCATTCTCCAGAGGACTAACTTGGGCTTATATTCATGGTTTTGCAAGATTCTCAGAAAAAATCAGAAACATGCCTATAGTTAGCACTACTGTGTTATACCTTACACATTCCTTAGGCAGGTGAATCTCATGTTGTGTTCTTACCACAATTTAAAGTAACAACAACAACACAACAAAACCCATCTTTTCCATCATATTCTATTAGTAGAACAAATCACAAGATCAGCCCGGATTCAAGGACTGGAATGATAGGGTCCAATATTAAAGGGAAGAGCAGTAAGTTACCTTGTATAGGGAACAGATATAGGAAGACCTGAGAGTTTGAAGATATTATTCAACAATCAATCTCCTTCAAACTTCATCCTCCCAGTCTGTGTGGGAGAACTCACCCTTATAAACTGCATCAAAGGATTCTCTTATATTTTACATTCCTATTGGGTCTGAGTGATACCAGACCCAATGAGTGATACCAAACAGATTAGATACCAAAACAAATTAGAGATTCCATCAAAGCATGTTGGACCACAAGTTATACATAACTGAAGCCCCTTCCATAAGGCTAAAGCTCCTGCCTGGTGGATTTTATATGTTTCTATTCATGATCACAAAAAGCCCTTGGTTAATCAAAATTGCACTTTAAAGAGCTAATGCTTAGCATTTAATTTTTCAGAAATTTAATTCATAATTCAGTTCTAAATAATCTATAAGCTTAAATACTCTTCATTATTGCCATTTTTTATTCATTATCATTAACATTACACAGACAAAATATCTGTAAAATATTTTAATTGAAAGTGTACTATTGTGGGGACATTTTAAATTAAAAATGACTCGTGATTTCAAAATGTCTATATCTACTTTATATGATAATAAAGTTATCTTCAAGTTAAAATAAGTTAGATTGAGTATTGATTTTATCTAATTATAACTTATGAAAAAGATTATTGAAATCACTATACATTGTAATTAATACTTTGTGTTTTCCTGGATTAAGACATCAACTTGATTATAAATGCTTGAGTCTTTAAGTATTTCAGTTAAACTTGAGTATTTTATATCATGGATGCTATAGAATATGTGTATTTAAACTGTATTGTTATAGTTAGGCCAATGAGAAAAGAGTGATATTTATTTTTAATGTATATTTGATAAAATAAATTACAGAGTATACATCCCCCAAGTTTATAGAAGCTTTATTTAGAAACAAATCTAACGTAAACAAATATTTCTCAAATTTGCTTTATTCAATCTCTCTCTATATATATATACTTATATAATTTCATCATACTGATTATAAACACATGTATATATGTCAAAAAATATTTCACAGATGATAATATATACTCTCTATTGCATCACATTAGTAGCATATATTGTCAATTATTAACTGTAGACTATTAACTTTGTCAAGTTTGATCATTTGGTTAAAGTAGTGCCCATTGTATTTTTCTGTTTTAGAGAAAATTTATTTTTTCTGATTAGTAACGTAGTCCATGCAACTATGTCACCCAATGTACTTTCACTCAATGATTACTTTTCTAATTAATTATTACACTTGGGGTTGCAAAATGTTTTCTAAAATGGCATATTATTTATGATATTCTTCCATATAAATAAGAGGTTTTCTTACCTCTGTGTCTATTTGTTTAATATCAGTATTGGACCAAAATTTAAAAAATATAGTCAATTAGTACTATTTTGGTGTTCATATGATCAATTTTGATTTAATATCAAATCAAAACTTAGATATTATAAGTGCTTTTCTCAATATTTTTATAAAATTTTTTATTTTGAGCTTCATTTCATGACCTTGTTTCTAACAGTTACCTAAGGAAGGGATCATGAGTATAGTTTCCTTTTGCTTTTGCATGTTTATTGCTACTTTTTTCTAAAAAATATTCACTTGTTGGCTTTCTATCTTTCTATTAATAAGTACTAGATAAATTTTATTTTATTATTTTAATGTAATTATTTTACTTTATTTTTGTAACTTCTTGCCTGAGCTGAAGAACCAGGAATTTTTCTACTTATACTGAAAATTATAGCTATTCTAAAATACAGTTGTTTATTTTCTGTTTTATCACTCCAATCAATTTTTCAAGCATAAGATCAATCCTATCAATACTTAGAGTCTCATTATTCTTTCAGTCAGAAAGTTTCTTTTTAATATTAAATGTTAGTTTGTTTTCCATTGTTTAGCCTTTGCTCTTTAGGGTCTATAATGTATATGTACATAATTACTCATATCTATATCCACAACTATGTTTTTAGTCATTAAATTGTATGTATGCTTTTTTGATCCATTTTGTTTTTTCTTATTATTTGTCTTAGCTTTTTTTCATTCTTCTATTCTAAATTTGTTACTTGAAGATTTTGTCTATTCTTCCATTGGGAGCCTGTAACATTTCTGAGATATTTTTTTCTACACTTGTTTTCCTTTGTTCCGTTAACTCTTATATCACATATTTCTTTTGCCTGTACATTACAATCATGAATTTTTAATACATAATTTGTCATGTTCCTTTCATTTCTCTAATGTTTTATTTAATTTTAATCAATTAAAACAAAAAAATTGCTGCACATCTTACTCAACTTTGTTAGGTCCCCTTTTTCATTGTAAGAAATTACAATTACTCTCATACCTAAAATTATTGATTAGCATATTTTTATTCTTATAAAATTTTGTATGGATATAAATTATTTCTTTTGCTTATAATAAATTTTGTAGATGTTTTCTGTGCTAGTGGTAATAAATTGAGTGATGGCACAGAGGAGTTTGAATGGTTTACTTATTTTCTGAGAGTTTTCCATTCTGGTGTCACAGCACTTCACTGTGCTTCGTACCACTGGACTTTCCTGTGTGCCATCTATCTTTAGTAAATGGTAATTTCCTGCGGATAGGTGGTCACTGGGAGTTGGTCATTGTACCATCTGCTTCTGATTCAGTTATACCTTCTTGTTTCCACAGGTTTATGAACTTGAACAGCGTGGTTATTTCTCCCCTTTCACCACCAAGCCTCCTTTTTCCTCCTGCTTATTTAGATGTGCTTTCAACACTGCTTTCTCTGGAACTGTACACTTTTCAGGCCTTTTCCTTTGATGCACGCATCTCACTCATTCTCTGTATTCTTTACCCAGGGCAAGAAACTAACTGGGGCAGTTTTGTTCCACCACTTTTAGGGTTCCTTTACACATCTTTCTCTCTTTGCAATATTTTCTAATCTACAGCTTCTCAAAAATGTGTTCCATTTCTGTGTCTGCTATTTTTAAGTGTTGATTTTCCCAGTTATATGTAAAATGAGTCTTGTATAGTGTCCTCTGCTTATTGACTATCCTTTAGGATGTGTGAAGAATTTCTGATGTAAGGTTGTTAGTGTTATGTGTATACCAAGAAGTCTCAAGACAGTGTTTCTTAAATAACTGAAAGTCAATGGAATTATAAAAAGGCTTCCCTGGTGGCTAGGATGATAAAGAATCTGCATTCAATGTAGGAGCCCTGGGTTTGATCCCTGGGTCAGAAAGATCCCCTCAAGAAGGGAATGGCCACCCACTCCAGTGTTCTTGACTGGAAAATTCCATGGACAGAGGAGAATTAAAATATATGACCCTCTCCTAATATTTTTAATAAATTGATCCATGTAATAAAGAACACTTTGATAAAAACTAGGAAGAAATAAAAAGACATATTTCTCCTGGGAGTAAAGATAAAAACTTAGATTTTTGTAAGTAAAGTCTTAGTAGTTATTGAAGCAAACAGATTTCATGTGAGGTTAGTTAGATTATACCCAATCTGAAAGCACTGAAGAAGAAAGTAATGCCTCATCTTTCATGATTTATTTATTTACTCAATACTAAAGAAAATCACTATTTTGTCCTTTTAAGATATATTTTTAAATTAAATAACACATAGCAAAGGTTATCATTTATTGATTTTCAGTACTCTAAGCCATAAATTTAGTGACTTGGAGTTAACAGGTCTAACATGTAATATACACTTGCCTCCTGAATTAGAAAGGTACACATTTTACATTATAGATACATCAGTATAGGAGGTATTGTTATGATTATGCTTCTTTTTTCTCCTTCTATTCTTTTCTCTTTCTCCTTGAAATTCTTTGTCTTATCACATATGCATGTCTCCTGTTGAAAACACAAAAATAAATTATTTCGGAAAAAAGATTTTACATCATATGGGACTGCTGTTAAAAGCATTCTCATAACCTTTGCTTATGTTCTTATCCTGTCTGAAAGGAAAAAATAAATAAGTTCAGTTAATATAAAGAAACCTGGAAAATATAGGCTATTGAGCATGACTCTTATGTGCATAAGCCAATTATGTGCTTAACTCACACTTCAAGGAGCATATAAGGAACATGATTTCAGGAAGCTTGCTCTTTAGGTGTTTTATTCTGAAAGACTCAGCAAGGTCTCTAGTAATAAAGCATCTGTCTTTCCCTGCTTGAATGGAAGCAAGAAATTGACAAAAACTGGGGAACTGTTCATTGAAATTCCTTATATTTCAAACAATAGTCTGAATTTTTTTAAGCTAAGTTTCAGAGATGCTTTCATTTCATAACAATGTGCTTTGGTTGGACAGTCACTGCAAGAGAAATTTATTTGTTTGTATTTCAGTTTATCAGAATACATTTAACAAGCATTGATTGAGTGAGTGAAAAACCACAGGACCATGGGTCAAGAGTGTGTGCATTTGTTGGTGGGAATATAAGGGGTATATAAATAGGTTGAGGAAAACAAAATGTCTTTTCCTTTTCATGGGGAAAAAAAGACAAAGCAGAAGACAAGGTTACTAGGATGAGCAGTTTTACCAGTGTTTGCCTAGATTGGATAATTTCTACATCAACATTCCATTAGTTTTATGGAAAATTGCTATTTACAAATGTTTTTCTAAGCAGTGAGCATGATTATACAATAAATTACAGTGGTATTGAAAACTTCAATTCTTCTAAAGAAATAAATTAATTAAAGCCCTGATCCCATGAAATTTCCATATCACTGAATTAGAGAATCAAACAACAACAACAAAGCAAGGCATGAGTAAGGCAATGCTTTGTCCAAACAGTTATGAAGAAACTATTTGCCACACAGTTTAGTGATGCATATGCAAATTTGAAATGCCACCAAAAATCTTGCTACATTTGAAAAATATACATTTTTATTATTTAATTATGCTCTTGATTATATGAATATCAGCATCTGTCAAGAAACAATACATACAAATATAAAAATCTACAAGTATAAAAATATGTTTGTTGTCCTAGGAAATGGAAATATTTCAATAATTTAATGTGCCCTCATGCTGAAGACACTTAAAAATAGTTTTTAATACAAATCCTGTCATATGAAATACATAAGTTGACAGGAAATACGGGAACTACACCAAATGCTAACATGGAAAACTTTATGAGCCTTGTTTATAAAATTTCTGTATTTTCTGTATTTCAGAAGTGTGATTATATTACATATGAGGTTAAAATATTGTTTTTTTAACTCTGGGAGCAGAACCTTGGGTGCATTCAACAATAGCTTCCACCATTAAGTCACTATATAGTTTTGTTGTGAACTTTACGTTTCCTTGTGAATATGGTTTCCCTTTGAACATCCTTGTGGGTACATTGTGCCACCATATAATTTTTCTCATGAACCTGTTAAGTGTGGTTCTTTTGCAGATTAGACTGGACATTACTGGCCATTTTCAGTTGCTTCTTTATTTCTCTAAGTGATTTAAACATGGCAGTTATATAATTTTACTGTCAGAATTTCTTGGGAGTATGATTCAGCTTTTTATTTTTTTACCCTTAGCAACTTTTTTCTGCAGTCATTTTATAGTGTGTGTGTGTGTGTGTGTGTGTGTGTGTGTGTGTACACACATATGCACATGCACATCTTGACCTCATGTTTAAGTTATCTGAATGCTTAAAATACTGAGGCACCTGAACTGAAGATCTCTTCAGACATTTTGCTTTACTTCTACAAGTCACAACTTGCTATCAACAAATAATAATTTGTTGAATTAATATTTTTGCTGCTAGAAAATACCATTGATTTCCCATCTCCTTCTCCAGGGGATCTTCCCAACCCAGGGATCGAACCCGAGTCTCCAACATTGTAAGAAGATTGTTTACTGTCTGAGACACCAGGGAAGCTCAGAAAATGCCAGGAGAGTCTGATTTTCCGATCCTTCCTTCCTTTCTTCTTCTGCTTTATCCTTCCTTCCTTTCTTCATTTTCTTTCAATTTTTAAAATGTTCTTTCATTATCAAAATATTTAGCTGCTTTTTGTTCCTGCAGTTGATTTTTTTTTCCACTGACACATGCTTCCTATGAAGCTATATCTTTAGCCAGAGGACCCATTCCCCAGTGCAAACCTTGAGCAAGTTCACACATTGCCACCTGAATACTGACTGGCTTTTCACATTAAGCCTCTATGTTCTTGGTATCACCATACACCCTTGACATATTGTGGGTTTTATTTCAAGCTTATCACTGTGGAATTATGCTTCCTCTTGCTCTTTTAGCACTAAATCTACCTTATGTATCTGTGAACATAGATTGATTTCATTTGTGTTCATTATCCTGCCCATCAAAAATTTTATTTCCAGTGAAGGTTTTAAGAATTTCTAATTCACCATTTCGTAGGAAGAGGAGGGCACAAGTTTCAGCTTATGTATAACTTCTGTATTGCTTGACTTTCTCAAAGAAATATATTACTTTAATATTCTGAAAAAGTATTCTCTGCTAAACACTAATTATAGAATAAAATGCAAGTTTTCTAATGTGGCAGGTAGAAATTTTTTCTTATTATTTATTAAGACTATTTTTAATCAAAGTTTAAAATTGATGGAAAAATTGAAGAGAAGGTACAAAGATTTCTTTTATATCTTTTGCCCTCCCGTATCAGTTAGGCTCTGATAATAGCCCAGGACATTAGACTTTGGTTAACTAGTTTCCCTGTTTAAGGTGGGTCCAGTTAAGAAGAACAGAGTGCTCTGGAGACTGTCACCTCGGTTACTTTTCTCTCCTCCCTGACAGAAGCAAGATGAGACTTTTATATTTACTCTAGGCATCTGGTTGAGCTCCTGGAGGTAAATATTGTGGGATTCTCTCTAAGACTGGGGTACCGTGCAGTTTTAACTCGCAGAGATAATCTCACTGAGCATCTAGCAATTTGTCGAATACAGTTCCCACTTTCTTCTTGGGCTTTGGTCGCCACAGCAGTTTTCACTCATGAGTCTCTGCAGCAGTAAAATGTGACTTCCTGTATTTTCATGTCTCTTCACTCTTGGGGCGGTGATTTGTCATGTCTCCTCCCATATAAGACTTTAAAAATTATGGCCTATAGCTCATTATTACTTCTTATCTCCCTCTCCTTGAATGCTCCCCTTCTCCTTACATTCTAAACATCAGCAAGATTAGACTATAATTTTTTTAAATGCCTAGAGTACTCATAATTTAGCTTAAAAATAACTCCTTTGTGATACATTTCATGAACTGTTTAGATACTTAGACAACATCTTCTGACTTCTATGGGGAAAATTTTGTTATTTATTTATTTAATTTCATTTGAAAGAACACAAGAGCTCTTATTTAGTATATTATGCATTTAACTAGTTATTAAAATACAGTGTCTTCTTACCTGTGTGTATGTATGTGCAATCTATGTATTTTTATGTTTGATAAGTTATGCTTATGGAATGATCACAAACACCAAACCAAAAAATGAGGAGAGTTGAATGAGCAGCAACTAAAGATGATCTTGTTAGTGCAATCATTGGAGACATGCTGGAGTCACCCATAAGGGAGAAATAACAAATAGTGGGGATTTTTTTTTTTTGTTATTTTATTCATAGTTAATCCCTAGGTATTTTTAGAGAAGAAAACTTGGCCTAATACCAGCTACTATAAAGAATGTATTATGAACAAAGTAAAATGCACAGTGTTGCTCATCACGAGTGCTACAAGGATTTAGTCATTAGCTATTATTTCATTTGCTGAAGGACACTGTACACGGAGAAGAATTCAGGATGTGGCATTCTCTGCTTTGGCTAAACAGGCCCTATGGAGAGTTAGCTGCATATCTCAGAAAGAATTTTAATGAACCCAGATTTTTGCATCTTCCCATACATACAAAAGCACTGAAATCATTACCTTGAGATATCTGTTCATTGAAAATAGCAGTGCTATTTTTTACCAAGATGCATGCTTGACAGCATGTATTCCCTAGCCAAAAAATCACAGATAAACTGGCTTCTCTCCTACTGATTCAGACTAGTTTTCTCAGAGCGACTGAGAGGCTGTCTCCTGGGGATTTCAAACTCAGTAAGACCCTAAATAAAACAAACTCACAACACTTGTGCTGTGCATTTTTCTTTAAGTCAGCAGTATCATATGGATCCTATTCTCAGGGTCATTGCACAGTATCTGATAATGCACAGTATCTTCAACTTTAAAGCTAAAGCTTTTTTTTTTTCTTTAACGTGTAACATTTTAATGTGTAGCGTTAAAAAAAAAATAGAGCTTCCTATGTTAGACCATGATACATTTGCATATATTTTGTAAGAGTGAAAACTTTCTTTAGCAAAAGTGTATGCCCTTGATAATCAAACTTAAAATATGGAGAAGAAAACTTAAAACCTACAACAATGAATTTTTAGCATGTTCTACTGACTACCAAATATAATTTCAAAAATGGAGCTTTTGGCAGGAACTTAAAAGCAGTTGGCTCAGCATCATGTCCCCTGGCAAATGAGACATATATGGTTTCTAGTCCAAACATAAAGATGGAAAAGCTGTCATTCTATTTTTTGAATTAAACAGATTCATTTTATTTCACTTCAGATAGCCAACCATATAATAGAGTTTCTCTATAAAAGTAGCTTATGCTGAGGACAAATTTTATTACATCAATTAGTTTTAAATTTGTACAGATGTCTAAAATAAATTGTCCCCAGAGTTTTATACCATAAATCATGGGAAGTATTTTTGATCGGAAAATTATATTATCGTCAGTTGGTATCATCAATTAACTTTTAAGTCATACAGGATAATTATTATGAACCCTAATTTCTTATGTGGTTGTGTATGTACATATATGCTTTTGAGTAAGACACATATCCACTTTAAAAATAGACTACAGAGTAACTGAGTAAGTTAGACTTGCACACTGAGTTATTCGTTAGTATTTCTGTAATTCTAAATAAATGTTGTTTTACATAAGAGCACCAACCTGAGAAATATGTCAGGGTATTAACTGCTAAGAGAAGCTGTGGCTGGTAAGTGGTTTTATTACTCTTCTATTAAGATAGTTTGTCCAAAGTCACAAAACATTTATGTATCCCCTTAAGTGTTATGCATTTTGTGAAGTAAAATTTCCCCTAGAACTTTTGATGTATCCTATCATTTTCTGAATTTCATCTTTTTTAATTCTTTATTTTTATTGTTGCTGTTGTTGAGTTTTTTCCCCCTGACTTTTATTGAATACCCTTATTGAATAATTTAAATTGAAGACTTTTTTTTCTTTCTCCTTGATCAAAACTTCAAAATCCACAAGTTGCTCTTCTAATTATAGGAGACCTCAAATCAACTCTAAAAGAACTGAAGGATTTTTATTGAAGTAAAACTTCACTTTCACTTTTACTGAAGTAAAACTGGTTTTCACTGGACTGCTTTACTTTAACAAATGTGTGTTACCTCTTGCTTGAACGGGCTTCTGTCCCTCTTGCCCTCATTTTCTCATGATAGAAACTGCAAGATCTGCAGTGAGTCTTTCCTCACCCCAAACTGAAGGTTGTTAGTCATCCAACTGGAAACCATGAAACAGGTCCAAATGCATAACAGTAAATAGGTAGCAAACCTTTAATGCTTTATGTTCCAACACGAAAGCTTATATACACAGAGCCTAACTGGTGTCTGATATTGGGAGACAACAGATGTGTTGAACATATAGCCTTCTGGCTTATAGGAATAGTTGATAAAGAGCAGTTGAATGAAGATTAAAATGTTCCTCTGTGAATTCTTTTTAAAAAAGTATCCTCTGTTTTCTTTTTTCTTTCATCATTATCAGCACAGGTGAATTTTTTAATATGTTAACAGCATTTACATTAACCTATACTTTCAGATATCTTCATTTAAGGAGACTGCATGGTTAAAACTACTGCAGTGTGTAGCTGCTTGCATTATTTTTATCAGTGTTTTTTTTATTAAGAAAATATGTTGAATTATTCAACCTCTAAAAAATCAAAAAACAATTTCCTTCATGATTTGAGCTATCAACTGAGCTTTTCTGGAGCAGTAAGCCACTGAAAATAATTTTGCAACCTAGAATAATTTAGGAGTGGTAAAAATTATCAAAAGCAACAAAAAATTCTTATTGTTGACACTATTTTATAAAGGGGCAGTGGAAAATTTGCCTTACAAAATCATAGTCTCAAGGAGAAAAGTAATATTTGCTAGGTTCAAGTATGGATAGATTCATATAGCATTTCTCAATGAATTTTTAAAATTTGGTGACTCTAAACTGAATAGTATATCTAATTATCATCTTTAGTTCAGTCAATTCTTTGCGACCCCATAGACTGCAGCATGACAGGCCTCCCTGTCCATCACCAACTCCCGGAGTTTACTCAAACTCATGTCCATCGAGTTGGTGACGCCATCCAACCATCTCATCCTCTGTTGTCCCCTTCTCCTTCTGCCTTCAATCTTTCCCAGCATCAGAGTCTTTTCCAGTGAGTCAGTTCTTCGTATTAGATGGCCAGAGTATTAGAGTTTCAGCTTCGGCATCAGTCCTTCCAATGAATATCATCTTTAAGTGGTAATTATAAAATATATCATCTTTCAAACGGTAATTTAAATATCACTTATAATATCTCTTCAAAAACCTATTGATACCTGCTGAGCAGAGAATTCCCAAATGTAAGTTAATAGGGAAAGCTCTTTTGGGTTTCATCCAGAAATTCATGAACATTTCATTAATTGCTGAAAGGATTCACAATGTGATCAAGATCAAAGTGCTTAATAAAGCTTAAAAGTCCTCTGCAATTGATTGGTACAAGCACTTTAGTATAGGAACTAATATATTTGCATTGTTCTAATACTTTTTTTAATAAATAAAATTAAACTTTAGGTCAATTACGAAGTGACTGTTTATTGGCAAAGATTATCCTTGGTTAGATAATTCTGAAACTTTTTAAATAAATAGCTGTACTGCTGTCTTCCTGCTTTACAAAGTCACTTCATTAGAGTAATATTGATAGCTTTATTTTTATATCATTTGAAAAATAGATATCTTCAAGAGAAAATGCTTTTGCTTCTTTTCATTTATTCAAAATCCTTATTACTTTCTTAATGTTTGATACATTCTTAATTCATATCTTGTACTAATGGGAAAAAGTAAAATTTTTCCTGGCTGATAATATTAAGGTTTTATATAAATACATTATATTGTGTTTCTCATATTTCCAAATACCTAGTCTTCCCTAGTGGCTCCGACAGTAAAGAATCCTCCTGCAATACAAGAGACCCTGGTTCAATCCCTCGGTCGAAAACATCCCCTGGAGAAGCTTTTCATATCATTATTCAGATATTTTAACAATCTCTTTTATTACCAAGTTGTTTGCCAATTCAACTTTTACTTTTATTTTTTGTAAAAAGACTTTTGAAATTAATATTTTTTTATGAATACCTTGCACGATGTTTTATTTAAAATCTATGGTATGGCTCACACCAATTAAACCTCTTTGAACCTGATCATTCTGAGGTTATTCAATATTTCAAGTAACTCAAAGGTAATTGCTCAATGAACTTCCTTATCTTCAAAGGCTTAAAAACCAATATAGCTTTAAAATATGTAATTTGCTCTGAGCAAGACTGCATCTAATTTTCATTAAAATTACATTTTTTAATGGATAGAAGTAGCAAAATGCATTTCTTAATGGCAGACTTCAGTAAGGTATTCCAAAGAATGCTAAAAATCTGGACATTTGTAACAATCACTTATTTATGAGTTGCTCACAGTATTCTTTGGTGAACATTCCATTAATTGAATCTATGTTTTGTAGTGGTTTTAGAGCTTAGTAATATTGCATTGTATGTCTCATCGATCTCCCTCATAAATATTAAAGCAAATGAACTCTTTCCAGTTTGTTAACATAAATAATGTATCTTCGGAGTCTGGAAATTTACTGGAAATTTCCTGCATTTTAAGTAAGGCATTTCTAAACTTGAATAGTTGGATACAGGTTAGGAGAACAATTTTCACATTAACTGTCTTAGCCCAAGAAAAACTTAATCACTAGTAAACTTAATAACTTTGATAAATGAAAAATAATGTATTTTTATTCATACATTTCTATTTTTATTAAACCAGTTTAAATTTTTTATTGGTGTATGCAATTTCAAGACCAGGTTTGGAAATAGGATATACCAGAAATTTATTGATTCTAGACCACTTCCATTATTTGTGTGTGTGTGTAATTATTTACACACACACACACACATATATATATACATACACTATATATGCACTAATATACAGCTAATGAACTTTCAGAAATTTTAGTTCTGTGAATTTAGGAAACTCAGAAGTGTTCTTAATATGTATAGTTGTCCATCAAATTAACCTTGAAAAGATAGTAGGGTGCAAATGTACTCCTTGGAAACCTGAACCATGATTCTTCCAACTTGAGTTATATAGAACAAAGATCATAATTTCCAGCAGGTTTTCCTTTACCAACTTCTAGATGAAAGGTAGTGTCGTGATGTATCTAACCCAATTACTCTTGCAACACCATATCCCAGTAGTAAGGAACTTTGAATCCTAGTTCTGTGTGACCTTCAGTAAACAAATGTTCCAGATTTGTCTTTTTGCATATGGGACACATATAATGGCTCCTTGAATCTTCTTAGGATTAAATTTAAAAATCTTGTACTTTGCATCCAATGCATTATAAACACGGTATTTTCCAGCTGTTTTTATTCTTTGTGTCTACTTTGAAGGACAAAGACAAATATCACATGATATCGCTCATATGTGGAATCTAAAAAAAAAAAAAAAAATGGTACAAATGAACTTATCTACCAAACAGAAATAGAGTCACGGATGTAAAAAACAAACATATGATTGATTTTTAAGCTCTGATAGTTCTACTCTAGGAAGGTAATACAAAAAGTTGTACTGTTTGTGGTAGCATAACTTTATTTTTGCCAATAGTGAAATCATAATTATGAGGCATGAGACATCACTGATGAGCAATGTAAACTTATGTAAATTTTTTTTCAAAAATAAGAAAGTTTTTCATCTATATACTTGAATTAGCACTTTCTTTCCAAAAACTTTGTTTCCTTATGCTGACTTTTCAAATCTTCTGGCAAAGTGTCAGCTGCATGTCAATTTAGCTACCTTGTATTCATTTGCTTTTCTTTAAGTTTCAGTCGTTTGTATGCTTTACTTTTCAACTATCAGTTTATTTCTCAGTATGTGTATGTATATATACATATATGTATATGAGCTACTTAAGTACTTAAGTTTTCTTAAGTCTAAGATGAGCTACTTAAATCTAAGATAGGGAAGAGGTTAAGGCTTTGAGTTTTAAAAGTTGAACAATCCAATTTTTAATCAGAGAGCAATAAAGGCTTAAAATATTTGGTTAAAAAAAAAAGACATCTTCAATAAACACTCAATTGTTACCAGTCACCCTTCTAATTTGCTAATCCAGAAAACCATTAAATCTCCCCTTTAAAGTCATTCTTTTTTTCATATTTACCTAATTACCATTTACAAAGCACATAACATTCTTTATAAGCCTGAATCACATTAGAAAGAGATGAAGTGGTTATAACTTCACAATAAAAATCAGTCCTGATAATTACAGTATTCAGCCTGAATGCAGGGGTATTCATGCATAGCTGGTGAATAATTGTGGAGAATTCAAGAGTTTGTAGAATTCACAAAGACTTACTAATGCGAAGAAAAAGTTCAGGAAATAGGAAAAGCCCAGGCTATTTGAATGATGCTATCTGCATAATCTTTCAAATTCATATCATTTCTGAATGAGCATCACAACTTTGAGGATGTATGCTGTCTGCTTTGGTTTATCCTCCTTTAGGCAGAGACTGTACATCAAAGCAAGAGAAAAAGTGATAATCATTCACATTCTGTTCAGTCAGTAAAGAGCTTTACCAAATGATATGTAGGAAAAGAGATTGGATTTTTATATAAAATGAGCAGTACAGTCATTAACGACAACAGTATTAAACACTTCATGAATATTTATGACTCTTCTCTATGTAGTTTGATTAACAGTCTTTGAGAGGTCTCATTATTTAGATAATTTGTGGAGGGTGAGGTTCTTTTAAAGTCAATAATTCTTTTTTTCTCAAATGTATATAAACTCTCAGGCTGGAAGTTACATAGTTTCCTGCAAGTATAAAAACTTGCTGGCAATACTCAAGTCAATGAAACATCTCCTAAATTTCTGGTGTATTCCAAGCACTGTTGTAGATCAGGGTGGAATTAGGAGTAGCAGGAATTTCTATGGAATCTTAAAAAAGGGCGATACAACCCCTAAAGAAAAGAAATCTAAAAGATGTTGGGGAAAAATAACAGATGTGCCAATAAAAATTAACCAGAAAAAAGAAACTAAAGAAGCAAATCACTAAGGAAAATTTGTGAAGTTCAGATTGTATGCGTAAAGTATTAAAAGCACCTATATTATGTTGGGGTATTATTATTCTAAGAAGTCTGTAAACTTCCTGAAGGACAGATACACTGTTGCCTGTAACAAAGGATCAAGTACTGCCATAGAATAGACAGACCTTGGTTCTCAAATTAAGGTAAGTGCCTCTTTCCTGACTTTCCATAACCTAACCATCCATATATGTCAGGAATTCTGAAATGTCAAATCAGACCTTAACAAACAGTTTAAAAAAAAATGATAAAATATTACAACATGAAAATTGGCTTTCTATTAGTAAAATTAACCACAAAATTATGGGTTTTTTTCTTCAAAAGTGAGATAGCTAAAGCCTCCAACTGTCTATGATTTAACATTCCCAGTATTATTAAAACACTGTGAAATACAATTTCTGTAAATATTTACTTATCTACCTAACAAGATGTGCTGCTTTAAGAAAAGTCTGCATACTATCTACTTGAATCTCTGGTAGCCATAATTTTGTAAATTGTGATGATTTATTACTCTGTCAATTTAGTCAAGCTACAACTACATGGGGGCTCTCCAGGAGGCACTAGTGGTAAAGAATCTGTCTGCCAATGCAGTAGATGTAAGAGGCACAGTTTCGATCCCTGGGTTGGGAAGATCCTCTAGAGGAGGACACAGCAACCCACTCCAGTATTCTTTCCTGGAGAATCCCCATGGACAGAGGAGCCAGGCGGGCTGCAGCCCATAGGACTGCACACAGTTGGACACAACTGAAACAACTTAGCATGCATGCACAGCTATGTAGTTCAGAAATTTTTTACTACATGACTTCGAGTTACTTTAGGCCACAGTACAAATTTCTGTGAGACTTTAAAGGCAGAAATGAAGTAGCAGCTATATATTGATACTCTGAAGATTGAAGGAGGGTGCCAATTACTTTGGCAGTTTGACATGTTGTCACTAATGTGTTTAGTCATCTTATTGGCATGGGGAATCATCTGAACCTGCAGCTTCTCCAGCCCACGCTCTAACTTCTCCTTCATCTTCTGTTCTTATGGACCAGGATAAAGAATGCTATATGTTCTTCTATGATATCCCAACTGCACAGGGCCTAAACAATGTATAAATCCATATTCTGTTGAACTTAAGCTTCCCTGGTGCTCAGTGTTAAAGATTCCACCTGTATTGCAGCAGACACAGATCTGAATCTTGAGTTGAGAAGATCCCCTGGAAAGGAAATAACTACCCACTCCAATTTTCTTGCCTGGGAAATCCCAAGGACAGGGGAGCCTTGTGGGCCATGGTCCATGGGGTCACAAAGAGTCAGACATGACTGAGTGACTAAACACACACATTGAATTCAGGTGGTTTTGCGTCTCTCTGAATAAAAATTTATAGTTAGAAAAATAGGCATAGTAAGAGATTCCAGAGGAAAAGAACCTTAAAGGAGGTTCTCTGAATTAGTTATGGGTTATCTAGAAATGATTCCCTGATCTGATTATATTTAAAGACATCGATGACACAGTTTCCAGTGGCAGTGTAGCTATTGGTAGTCTATCGCATGGATCAGTCAAGAGGTTATTTAAATGATTGCTGCAGACACTTGTATCAAGTATTATGGGAAACAAAACCTTGGAGGATTTGCTATCATAGAATAATTTTATGAAAATAAGGAGTATAATGTTTTGCTTGGATTTTTGATATTTGCTAAATTCACTGGGTGTCATAGGCAAAATTCTAAGATGATCCCCAATTCATGCCCCCTGGTGTTCATGCTTTGTATAATCCTTTCCCACTGCATGCCTGCAGAAGTTGTGAATGTTACAGGATATCCTTACCATGAATACTTCATCAATCAATTGGTCTTTAACTAATCAAACAGCGATGGTAAGGGGTTGTTGTTCTTCAGTTGCTAAGTTGTGTCTAACCCTCTGAAACCCCATGGACTGCCACACGCCAGGCTTCCCTGTCCCTTGCCATACAACCATCTCACCCTCTGTCACGCTCTTCTCTTTCTGCCTTCAATCATTACAAGCATAATTTTTTTTTTTTCAAATGAGTTGACTCTTCACATCACATGGCCAACGTACTGGAGCTTCAACTTCAAGATCAATCCTTCCAATGAATATTCAGAGTTGATTTCCTTTAGGATTGACTGGTTTGATCTCCTTGCTATCAAAGGGACTCTCAAGAGTCTTCTCCAGCATCACAGTTTGAAAACATCAAGTCTTCTTTGCTCTGCCTTCCTTATTGTCCATTTCTCACATCTGTACATGACCACTGGAAAGGCCATAGCCTTGACTATACAGATCTTTGTCAGCAAAGTGATGTCTTTGTTGTTTAATATACTGTCTAGGTTTGTCATAGCTTTCCTGCCACGAAGAAATTGTCTTCTAATTTCATGGCTGCAATCACTATCTGCAGTGATTTTAGAGCTTAAGAAAAGGAAATCTGTCACTGCTTCTACCTTTTCCCTTTCTATTTACCATGAAGTGATGGGACCAGATACCATGATCTCAGTTGTTTTTTTTTTTTTTAAATATTGAGATTTAAGCTGGCTTTTTCAGTTGTCTCTTTCACCCTCATCAAGAGGCTTTTTAGTTCCTCTTCACTTTCTGCCATTATAATGGTATCATTTGCATCTGAAGTTGTTGGTATTTTTCCCAGCAGTCTTGATTCCAACTTGTGATTCATCTAGCTCAGAATTCCCCATGATGTGCTCTGTAGCTAACAAACACATGAAAAGATGCTCAACATCACTCATCATCAGAGAAATGCAAATCAAAACCACAATGAGGTACCATTATACTCCAGTCAGGATGGCTGCTATCCAAAAGTCTACAAGCAATAAATGCTGGAGAGGGTGTGGAGGAAAGGGAACCCTCTTACACTGTTGGTGGGAATGCAAACTAGTACAGCCACTATAGAGAACAGTGTAGAGATTTCTTAAAAAACTGGAAATGGAACTGCCATATGACCCAGCAATCCCACTTCTGGGCATACACACTGAGGAAACCAGATCTGAAAGAGACACGTGCACCCCAATGTTCATCGCAGCACTGTTTATAATAGCCAGGACATGGAAGCAACCTAGATGCCCATCAGCAGACGAATGGATAAGAAAGCTGTGGTACATATACACCATGGAATATTACTCAGCCGTTAAAAAGAATTCATTTGAATCAGTTCTAATGAGATGGATGAAACTGGAGCCCATTATACAGAGTGAAGTAAGCCGGAAAGATAAAGAACATTACAGCATACTAACACATATATATAGAATTTAGAAAGATGGTAATGATAACCCTATATGCAAAACAGAAAAAGAGACACAGAAGTACAGAACAGACTTTTGAACTCTGTGGGAGAAGGTGAGGGTGGGATGTTTCGAGAGAACAGCATGTATATTATCTATAGTGAAACAGATCACCAGCCCAGGTGGGATGCATGAGACAAGTGCTCCGGCCTGGTGCACTGGGAAGACCCAGAGGAATCGGGTGGAGAGGGAGGTGGGAGGGGGGATCGCGATGGGGAATACGTGTAACTCCATGGCTGATTCATGTCAATGTATGACAAAACCCACTGCAAAAAAAAAAAAAGTTAAATAAACAAGATGATAATAAACAGCCTTGTCATACTCCTTTTTCAATTTTGAACCAGTCAGTTATTCCATATGAGGTTCTAACTGTTGCTTCTTGACATGTATAAAGGTTTTCTCAGGAGACAGGTAAGATGGTCTGGTATTTCCATCTCTTTAAGTCAAATATTTTAGTGTAGTCAGTGAAACAGAAATAGATGTTTTTCTGGAAATCCTTTGCTTTCTCTATGGTCACGCAAATGTTGGCAATTTGATCTCTGGTTCCTCTGTCTTTTCTGAATTCAGTTTGAACATCTGGAAGTTCTCAGTTCACATACTGTTAAAGCTTAGCTTGAAGGATTTTGAGCATAACCTTACTCTGTGGGAGATGAGTAGTTATTTTCCAGTAGTTTGGGCATTCTTTAGTACTACCCTTCTTGGGAATTGGGATGAAAATTGACCTTTTCCAGTCCGTAGGCCACTGATGGGTTTTCCAAATATGCTAACACATTGACTGTGGCACTTTAATAGCATCATCATTTAGGATTTTAAATAGCTCTGCTCTAATGCCATCACCTCCACTACCTTCATTGGCAGCAGTGCTTTCTCAGACCCACTTGACTTCACACTCCAGAATGTCTGGCTCTGGCTAAGTGACTACACCACCATGGTCATCAAGTCATTAAAGATCTTTTTTGTACACTTCTGTGTATTTGTGCCATCTCTACTTGATCTCTTCTGCTTCTACTAGGTCATTACCATTTCTATCCTTTATTGTGCCCATCTCTGGATGAAATGTTCCTTTGATATTTCCAATTTTCTTGAGGAGGTCTCTAGTCTTTTCCCTTCTATTGTTATCCTCTATTTCTTTGCATTGCTCATTAAAGACCTTCTTGTCTCTCCTTGCTATTCTCTGGAATGTTGCATTCAGTTGGGTATACCTTTCCCTTTCTCCCTTGCATTTCACTTCTCTTCTTCCCTCAACTATTTGTAAAGCCTCCTCAGACAACCGCCTTCCTTCTTGCATTTCTCTTTCTTTGTTATGGTTTTGTTCACTGCCTCCTGTACAATACTAGAAACCTCTGTCATAGTTCTTCAGGCACTCTGTTTAGTAGATCTAAGCCCTTGAATCTATTTGTCACTTCCATTGTATATTCGTAGGGATTGATTTAGGTCATACTTGACTAGCCTAGTGGTTTTCCCCTCTTTCTTTAGTTTAAACCTGTATTTTGCTATAAGGAGTTTAAGATCTGAACCACAGTCAGCTCCAGGTCTTATTGTTGCTCATTGTATACAACTTTTCCATCTTCAGCTGCAAAGAATGCAATCAGTCTGATATCAGAATTGACCATTTGGTGATGTCCTTGTGTAAAGTCATCTCTTATTTTGTTGAAAAGGGTGTTTGCCATGATCAGTGCATTCTCTTAGCAGAATTTGGTTAGCCTTTCGTTTTGTACTCCAAGTCCAAACTTGCCTGTTTCTCCAGGTATCTTTTGACTTCCTACTTTTGCATTCCAACCCCTATGATGAATAGGACATCTTTTTGGTGTTAGTTCTAGGAGATCTTGTAGGTCTTCATAGAACTGGTAAACTTTATCTTCTTCAGTATCAGCAGTGGGACATAAACTAGGATTACTGTAATGTTGAATGGCTTGCCTTGAAAATAAAATGAGATCATTCTGTCATTTTTGAGGTGACACCTAAGTACTGCATTTTGGACTTGTTTGTTGATTATGAGGGCTATTTCATTTCTTCTATGGGATTCTTACCCATCAAACCTGGGTCTTCTGCATTACAGAAAGATTCTTAACCATCTGAGCCACCAGGTACACCCTTCTTGCCCACAGTAGTAGATATAATGGTCATCTGAATTAAATTCACCCATTCCCATCCATTTTAGTTCACTGATTGCTAAGATGTTGATTTTTACTCTTGTCATCTCCTGCTTGGCCACATCCAATTCACCTTGATTCATGTAACTAACATTCCAGGTTCCTATGCAATACTATTCTTTACATTATCAGATTTTACTTTCATCACCAGACATATCCACAACTGAGCATCATTTCTGCTTTGGCCCAGCTGCTTAATTCTTTCTGGAGCTATTAGCATTTGTTGTCTGTTCCCCAATAGCATATTGGACATCTTCTAACCTGGGGGGGAGGGTTATCTTTTGATGTCATATCTTGTCACCTTTTTGCACAGTTCACGAGGTAGTCTTAGCCTAATTTGTTGAGTCCTTAAACTGAAATGAAACATTAGCCAACTTGCCTACTGGCCTTGAAAGAGCAGCTGTTTGGTCACATAGTTGGGAATTCCAGTAGTTGAGAACAGCTGCTTGTGGACAACCAGCCATAAAGCAGGGAGCTCAGTCCTATAACCACAGGGAGGCTGGTTTTGTCATGAATCTAGATAAGCTTAGAATAAGACCCTGAGCCTCAGATGAGGATGAGGATCTCACTGAGACCTTGATTTCAGCCTAGTGAGACCCTAAGCAGAGGTTCCAGTTAAGCTGTGCACAGATTCCTGATCCAGAAAAATTTTAATATAATAAATTTATGTACCTGTAAGCCACTAATTTGTAGCAACTTGTTGGGAAACAGTAGAAAAAGTAGAGTGCTGTTATGACAAATATCTAAAAATGTAAGAGTCACTTTGGAATCAGGAGTTAGGCAGAAGGTAGAAGAATCTTGAGGAAAGTGATATAGAAAACCTAAATTTCCTAGAATAGACTGCTAATAGAAATGCGGTTACTGCAGGGGAGGTCTCAGAGGAAGTGAGGAAAATGTCATTGTTAACTGAAGGAAGATGCATCCTTTTTATGCAGAGGCAAAAGCCAATGTTTAGAATGGAATAGGACACTGGAAATTATGATGGGCATATATTCCAGATTGTGATTAGCTAAGGACCTTGAATTCATAAAATCCTGCTGAGCCTCCTTTGCCAGTAGAAGTGCTATTTTCTCCCTGTCTGAAGAAGTGGTCTACTTTTGTCTGAGACAACTTTAGTTACCTCCCCTGTGGTACTGTTTCTCCTGGGACTTCTGATCTTCATCAAGGTCTAACTCCCCGCAACTCATTCTCTAGATCTATAATTGCACTTAAATTTCAGCAAGGCCGGAGATTAAGGTACAGAGTATATCTCATGAGAAGATCTAATGCCTGCACAGTGATTACCAAGATTTTGCAAATTTCTATAGCTAGAAACCTGAAAAACATGTCCTGGTATTAATTCTAAAGGTGTTAAATCAGATTTAAAAAATATAGTGGAAGAGCAGATTGAATCTATACTCTTTAAATAGATATTTCACATTCAATATTCACATCAACATTCCATAGATGTAAGCATTCACTGCCTTAGTGAAACAGGCTGAGAGAGACTCTAATATTTTGCTTGGTCGATTGATTTGGATCCAAATGTGCATCACACTAAGTGAGAGGGAAATACCAGCACATTTTAGTATGCTGTAGATTAAGGTATTCAAAGCTGAAGGAGATTGGGATGCCTAAATGGATTTATCTGTGCCCCACAGAGGTTATAAAGGACGGTCCTTTTCACATCTAGAAAACACATTCATGAGTGGAACCCTTTCATGCTTGACTAGTTCTGTCATAGCTGTTCTTTAAAGCCAGAAATGACAGTGGAAACTGCTGCCACTGAACTGAGCTTCCAAATTTCATAAAGATAATCAGATCTGGTTGTGACTCTTAATTATGCACTGTCAAAGGCAGTGCACGTGTGTTTACCATAATGGGTGACAGAACCAACACAGAAATCAGACTCATCTAACCTGCAGAATGTTTTTGGCATTGGCTAGAGGAACATTGTACTTCTAAACTGAAATAGATGTTTTGCCTACTAAATTTGTGTAAATAACATACTGCAAGTTTGGTTAACCAAAGTATTTCAATTACTGTAATATAAAATCACAGCCTGTAAATGAATTCTCAGACTTTAGACAGTTTACTGAACTCTAGTCTCTTGATTAGAGTGGAGACCAGGTCCCCTTAAGGAAGAATCCTTCCATAAACTCCAAAAATGAATGCCCCAAATTTCTCTCTGCCTTTACCCAAATACACTGTAGTCATTTACAAAGTTGGTTATGCATTGGCACAGAGGAAATAATCAGACTTTTAGGGGATTACTGGATTGTGTCTCCAAAAAAGATCTTAATCCTGGAGGCCTGAAATGCCTTTCTGGTCCTCTAGTCAAATTTGAGGTTTATGAAGGTCAAGTGAGCAATGGAGTTTGGGCCTGTTCTTTCACAGAGGACCTAACAAATCCCTGAATACAACTGGTGGTTATTTCTCATAATTTGAAATAATCATTCTTTGCAACTGGTAGAATTTGCACATTGATTAACAGGCCTCTTTAATAAGAAAGGTCAAGTGGAAGCCACTAGAACTGGTTCTGTCTAGCAAAAAAATAATTCAAGATCAATCATGAGGGCATTGCAGAGATAAGTCACAATCTAAAAGACTCAAAAAGTGTAAGAATGGTGATTCATGCTACATTCTCATTCAAGTTGCCTATTTGGGTCATACACAATCCAGATGGATCTTGGAGAATAATAATGGATTATCATCATCTCAATCATATATTGACTCCAATTGCAGCTGCTGCTACAGATGAAGTTCCATAGCTGGAATAAATTAACATATCCCTCAGCCAGCACCTGTTATGTAGCTATTGATCTGGAAAATGACTTTCTCTATATTTGGTTGTAAAGCACATCAAAAGTGCTTTTCTTTCAACTGAATGTACTGGTAATATGTCCTCACTGCCCTACCTCATAACTATGTAACTCTTTAATCCTGTCTGCTCTGGAACAACTTTGATTACCTCTCCATTCCAGTAGGGTCATCTATTTTATTGATTTATTGCATTGAGGATATACTGATTGTACCTGCTTTTTAGGAAGTAGCTACTATTTTAGACATCTAGTGAAAACATATACATTGCAAAAGATGGAAAATAAATCCCCTCAAAATTCATTGGTCAAGAAAATGTTGAAAGGTCTCTTCCAAGTTGAAATCCAACTTGGTCCTCAAGCCTCTTCAACCACCAAAAAAGGGACAAAATTCTGTCTCAGATCTTGGAAGTGCTATTTGTGCACTCATTAACTCCAAAAAATTATCATTTTAAGTAGGTCCCAGAATAGAGACTTGAAATATGCCTTGAAAGAGGTTTAGGATATAATGCATGGGCATATAAATTAGCTGATTAGATGGTGTTTGAAGAATTGTTGCAGAATGGTATTATATTACCTTCTCTCTCTCAACTCACATATATGGACTTTTGGGCAATTTCATATATGTAGCAGCTGATGACCAAAAACTGGGGTTCATTTATAGGTGTTTTTCCATAATACTTGAAAGTACACAAGTTGTGTGTGTGTGTGTGTGTGTGTGTGTGTGTGTGTGTGTGTGTTTAATACTACCTGTAAGTACACAAGGGCAGTACTATATAAGGATTACTCTTGGGTCACTGTAAAGAAGATAACATCAGATGTTTGTTACCTTTGTAAAGAAATAGAAACTTCAAACATTGTATCTGGTTGTTGATTTTGTGTAGAAAGATAAATAATCAGAAATGTAGATCTTCCTTGATTCATGGACAGTGGTTAAGGATTTGGCTTAATTGTGAGGGATTTGAAAAGAACGAAAGGGGGAAATTGATACAAAAGAGAGCATGGATAAGTGGTGCATGGAAAAAAAATTCTGAAGGGGCATTGGAAGTGAAGATATGTTTGCCTCATGTGAAAGCTCACCAAAGTGCAAGAAAAATAACAGTAATTAAGTGAACAAGTTGACCCATTGTAAGGATATCAGTAAACCGATCCCTCTAGCTATATTATTCCTTATCCATTGGGCTCATGAGTTAAATGTTCATGGATGCAGTGATGACAATCCACGGGGTCAGCAAACTTGACCGACTCAACAAGGATATTGTGGCTATAGGAACAAATACTCTACCACCTGCCCAAATCAGGAACAATAGTAAGACCCTAAAATAAAATGGCATCATAATCTGTGTTTACTGGTCAGCTACTTGGTAAACCAAAGGTAAATCAAATGTTTAATTAAATAATGGACGGGGCAACATTTTATTCTCACTGGAATAAAGTTTATACTACATACGAGTTTGTCTTGCTTTTGCAGAATGCTTCTGCCAAAGCCACCATTCACAAACATAAAAAATGCCTTCTTTTCCATCATAGTATTCCACACAGCATTGCTTCTGACCAAGAAATTCCCTCAGAGTAAATGAGGTATAGCGAAGGGCTGATGTTCATCAAATTATGGGCCTTTCCATGTACCCCATTATCTGGAAAAGCAGTCTTGGGTGATGGTATGACCATTAGATGATTCATGGCTGCCATATATTGGGCAATAACAGCTCTACAGAAAAGAAGATAATGTTTTTTAATTTTTAAAATTTAGAAATAAAAGGACTTTCCTGGTGGTACAGTGGATATAAACCTGCCAGCCAATGCTGGGGGCACAGATTTGATCCCTGGTCCAGGAAGATCCCACATGCCACAGAACAGCTAAGCCCGTGTATCACAACTACGGAGCCTGTGCCCCGTAAGAGAAGCCACCACAAGAAGAAGCCTGCGCACCTCAATGAAGAGTAGCCCCGCTCACCGCAATTAGAGAAGGCCTGCACACAGCCACAAAGACCCAGAGAAACCAAAAATAAGTAATAAACTTTAAAAATTAAGAAATTTAAAAAAAAATCTAGATTAAGGATTTTCTGGGAGGGGCTTCCCTGGTGGCTCAGTGGCAAAGAATCCACCTGCCAATGCAAGAGACAGGGTTTGATCCCTGATCCAGGAAGATCCCCCAGGCCTCAGAGCAGCTAAGCCCATGCGCCACAACTAGAGAGCCTGTGCTCCAAAACCTGGGAGCTGCAACCGCTGAGTCCTGTGTGCCTAGATCCTGTTCACATAGGGCCTGTGCTTTGCAACAAGAGAAGTCAGTGCAATGAGAAGCCCGTGCACCACCACTGGAGAGTGGTCCCCTCTTGTCACAACTAGAGAAAAACCTACACAGCAATGAAGACCTAGCACATCCAATAAATAGATAATTTTTTGTAAAGAATTTTCTGGGAATTCCCTAGTGGTCCAGTGGTTAGGACTCTGTGCTTTCACTGTTGAGGACACATATTTGATCCCTGGTTAGGGAACTAAGATCCCACAAGCCATACCAATGTTTTTTTTTTTTTAATGTGATAAAAAGAAGAATTTTCTATAAGTTCCATAGATAATTACAAGATGGTGTATTAGTCAGGATTTCCAGAGAAACAGAAACATTATAAACATTATTGTACACACACACACGTAAAGAGATTTATTACAAGGAATCGGTTCATGTGAATGTGGCCGTTGAGAAATTTGACAATTTGCTGTTTGCGAGTTAGAGACCCAGGAAAGCTGGAGGTATAATTTTCGTTCAAAACAGAAGGCCTGAGCACCAGAAGAACCAAAGTGCAAGTCCAGCCTGAGTCTGAAGGCCCGAGAACAAGAGGTGCTGAGGATGTAAGTCCCAGTCCAAGGGCAGAGGAGGACTGATGTTCCAATTCATTCAGTCGGGCAGAGAGAGTGAATTCTCTCTTCCTCTCTCTACCTCTTTGCTTTCTTTGGGCCCTGGATGGACTGGATGATGCTCACTCACTTTAACAAGGGCAGACTCTTTACAGAGTCTACCAATTATGCTGATCTCAACCAGGAACATCCTGACAGACACACCCAGAAATAGTTTAACCAATTATCTGGGCACCTCATTAGTTGGCAAGCTGACCCATAAAATTCACCATCACAGATGGGAATAGAACTCAGTAATATTGGTATCCAAAACACATTCTCTTCCTTGTTTACTATACCCCTTCTCTTATAACTGAGATTACAATTACATTGTCTACTAGGTACCTGTGTACTTCTATAAGAAAACTTACGGAACTTATTGTTAATTACACCCTCTTTCCAAGTCAAACTAAAATAGCCTCTATTCCTTTTTCCCCCTTTCCACGGGAACAGAATTTGAAATACTTATAAGAACATCTGTTTTAAACAAAGATGTATTTCAGCATTTCCTCCTTATCCTCTTGGAAACATTGCAAGTCCAAAATTACTTTTTTTCCTTAATTTTTAAGAATTCAAAAATTCCATTTTTAGAGACTTTTGGAGATAAATATAATCCCCAAACTCAAAAATACATGTCAGGGCTGCCAAAAGCAGCTGAGACTGAGCGGAAGTTATCTAAATAAAAGTGAAGACAAGAAGCACAGTAAATGATGAGCGAACTATCCTTGACATCACTCAAAAAACTACAGGTCAAGAAAATCTACAGCTGAAATGCTCATTCTGAAGTCCAAAGCACGTAGGGAAAAAGTAACTACTTTCCTCCAAAGAAGCAAAGGACGTATAGCTACACAAAGAATTATAAAGATGGGCCATATTTATAGGATCCAGCTTGTCTTTCTAGCAGCAAATAGTTTCATAATCTTTATGTGAGCACAGTTGCCTAGATAAAGATGAGCATTCCTTTAGTCACTCTGCCTGGCCACATGAATACGTACTGACTAATAAGATGTAAGCTGAACTTCCTGAAAACATTCAAAGATGATTCAAATGTTCCATTTGCTCCCATCCTCCCCTTCTAACCCCATGCCTGCAATTCAAATGTTATGCCAGAGTGTGAGAGAAGATAGGAAAAGTTTTATATAAGATAAATAAGCTTCTCTCTTATTGAAGCCAATATTGTTTTGGATTTTCTTTTGAATGGCAGATAAAACTAATCGAAATAATTCTTCACAAATACACATGGGTTCAAATTTTACATAATGATATCTCCTAGATAAAATTAAAAAGTAACAATTCTAACCATTTATGGCAATTCTAACCAATAACATGGAAAATTGCTTTAAAAAAAAAAAGAACAATTCTCAATTAAATGGTTGTTATTGTCTCATACAGAAATCCAAGATGTGGTATCTTCATAAAGAAGTAGAATGTAGATTTATACATTTAACCCAATGTTTTCAATAATTTCTTTGTCTAGGTCAACATTGGTTTCTACAGAATTGGAATGTTGTCTGGAATAATGAGTATGGGTCATCTCTCCATTTGTGAGTTCAATCATATGATACACTTGCTTTTCAAATAAAAAGCAAAGAAGAAGTGAACAATGAAATCCACTGTTTGGTGGATCTGAAGGTTGTTGGCCACTAAGAATAAACAGAGTAAATAATTAAATTGAAGTAGGCTTACTTAGCAGAATGTTATGCATATGTGCATAACTTAAAACATATCGTTGATCAACAAAAGTTAAAAGTGCAAAGAATTATAGAGTTAGAAAATATATGTATATCTACATATATAGAGGTATTTTGCCTTGTTTGTTACCTTGTAGAAACAACTGCTCCATATCATCTAGAAACAGGGCCATCTTCTCTGCTTTACCATGTTGAGTTTATTTATCTATGCATTTTTTTTCATTTATTTTTATTAGTTGGAGGCTAATTACTTTACAATATTGCAATGGTTTTTGTCATACATTGACATGATCAGCCATGGATTTACATGTATTCCCCATCCCGATCCCCCCTCCCACCTCCCTCTCCACCCGATTCCTCTGGGGCTTCCCAGTGCACCAGCCCCGAGCACTTGTCTCATGCATCCAGCCTGGGCTGGTGATCTGTTTCACCCTTGATAACATACATGTTTCGATGCTGTTCTCTCGAAACATCCCACCCTCGCCTTCTCCCACAGAGTTAAATGGCAGAGGCTCACTCTGTGTGTATGTGCATGTGTGTGCCTGCCTTCCTTGCATGAAAGAGAACACGAAAACCTTTAAACAGCATCTAAGCCTTCAGTTTTGTAGACATCTATTCAAACTTTTTTGCATCACTGGAATATTACTCCTTTTCTATGATCACAAATTGTTCTTAAATTCTAGATTTTATTCCAAATTATATATCCTGCTTTAAACCCTGATGCTCAGATAAGGATCATGCCTCTCTCATACGTAGTATTGCTCCCTGTGACTATCACTCTTATTATCATTATCATAACCAGACTTGAATTTCCTTTCTTCAGGAAAACTTATTTGACATTTCACTGATATGACAAATGTTATACACAATTCCAGGAGTAGCAGATCAATGACAAGGGTTCTCACTTTCTAGATTTAAAACTGATACTGCAAATGAGTTATTACATATCTGTTCAACTTATTAAAATTGTATGCCTATTCTTGGGGTGTTTCTGTCACAGCTGAGAAATTATCCCTTCTGTATTTATATCAGTGTAGATTTATATCCCAAATCATAGGTATTTTGTAAAGCATATTACAACTAGTTTTAGGAAAAATATAAATGATGTAATAAGCATATGTGCTGATTAAAATATTTTGAAAAATACTGATCAACAGACAAAATATTAACAGATATTTCCATTTCAATAGAAGAAAAGCTCCCCTACCCATTATTTTCTGATACAAAGTAGAAGAAATAAATCTTAAAGGTAGGCTTCTTGGGAAAACCATGAGGGTCTGAGCTTTACATGAAGGGATAAAGTGGTAAAGGCCTTGACCCCAATGGCGAGGCCTTTCTATGACTGCCAGGTTAGGGGGCTCCGAGACTGTGCCAACAGATTAATCAGAATTATGAATGTTCTCAATTGGAAGATATCTTTGAAGCCATTTTTTTCAACCTCCTATACAATGCATGAATTCCTTTTTAAGCATTTGGAATCCAGATAGAAGAAAATTCAGGCAAATTCTCAGATAAAAACCCAAATACCTAATAGTTATGTTGAAATTTTAAAAGAATATTTCCTAAGAATCTGGAGAGAAGAGAGATAACAGAAGTCCCTAGAATGCAGACTTGCTTGCTGCACATCAGGACAGTGTCACAACCAGCGTCACAGAACTGAGACATTAGAGCAGAATTCACAGTGAACACTGACGTGTCAGGAGGCAGGCAGAGGAGATTCAAATTAAAATAAGACCACATCTGTGTAACCAGGGACCACTTCACTGACAAGTCTCAAGCAGCAGCTGATTTAGAAAATGTATAACAGAAACATGAAGGAAAGTGCCATAAAGACAAAAATCCATTAGCAATGATATTGAGCAGCAAATTTGCATTCTCGTGGTGCTTGCTGTAAGGCTATGTAGTAAGCTTCTTGATGATGTTAAATTATGGTTAAATTAAAATTGCAAATAAACATGAAAATATAAGTGATTTATTTGATTTGGGTTAAAAGTGTGTTGTAATCTTGGAGAAGCAAGATTTTTTTTTTCAGTGGACCCTAATAAAGTCATCTGAAGAATACAAAAGAGGTGAGTTCACCCTCTTCTTTAAATGGTCTGAAGAGTAGAAGAAGCAAGCCACAAGGTTAATGTAAAATACATGTCTGATTAGGTCTTTTATCACACTTTCAAATGTCATTTTTGTAAACTCTTTCTTTCTTGACATTTGGCAAGGAGAGAATATGTCATATTTCACTAAAAATATCAAACATATATATTGCAGTAACAAATACTAAGATGGTATAAATATGCTTTAACTCTCCCACAGATTTAACTTTATAGAATGGATAACTAGGTAACAGAATCTCTAGCACACTTATTCTTTATCCTCAAAGCATTTAAAATAATTTTACAGTGTGGGTACAGGACAAACATCAGTCACTTGATAGAAAAAATAATTATCGCGGTTGTATAACTTCTTACAAGTACATTATATTTGTAATTTCATTATATTCTAATATAGCAAAATGACTCATTAAAATTTTAATTAGTAATTGTTTTCCATGTTTATTAGACATTTTCCTCTTATCTTTGATTCCAAAGGAAGAAACAGGCCTTTTACAAACCCTTGCCTAAAAATGTTTGGGAGACAGGGAGGGGAAGCTACTAGAAACAAGCCTCATTTTTGTGGTAACGTGAAAGCCCATGCTTCTCTATGGAACTTTGCTGTGTGTCCCATTGAGGAAGTGCCTTTTATTATTTCACTGTTAGTAAATTCACTCAAAACAACTCATTATGCTTGTCAAGCTACATAGTGTCACAAAACATGTTCCTGTTAAATACTTGCAAAGTTTTTAGCAAATTTTACTGCATGGGATGGTTTCAAGAATCTGTGAATACTTTTGAGATTTTAGTTCAGTTTAGTTTTAATATTAATGTGTTTTTTAAAAAAATCTCAGGCCTTTGTTTCAGTCAATTAGCAGGGACTCTGAGGGGTAGCTGAACTGAATGCCAGTCTGTATTTGTTCATATTTCAGACACTGAACATCATCTCATGCTTTTTCAATGTACACAAACTAGACATCGGGTTGATTTTGTTACAGTTCTGGAGCAGGATTCAAAATGTGTTAAAATTGAGAAAATCTCATGATTTATAAAGCATTGACATTCAACATTCATCAACATTTTAAAATAAGAACTCACAAGAAATGCATTTCTAAAAGACATGATAAGTCCAAAGTCTAGGAAAAATTCAGTGTATACTGTATTTTGTTAACAGTAGAATGGGTGTGGAAAAACTGCTATAGGCAAAGAGAAAAGAAATTAAAATTAAACTAAACTGTAAGTCTGAGATCACCAATTGTAATTCAGGATGAAGATTCAAAAGCTTTTAAAGCCATTATTTTCTACATAAGCTGTCATTTTTTACAAATATTAAACTTCAAAAATGTACTATTTTGTAGATAGGTAAGTAGTATAATTTAATGACCTAGCCACCTGGTAAATTGTCTTTCAGCCATTTAAATTCTATTATAGATTTTCACCAGATCTTTGGCCACCCAGCATTTGGGTATAAGTGGTTTACCCTTATACACCCTGAGTATAAGTGGTTTACCTAACATGGAGCATACCTTCTTGTTACCAAAGGAGGCTGGATACTGGGAGGGTTTCCATTCTCTCAAGAAGAACCCAAAATTTGCACACTCATATTTAGCTTTTAAGGGAGCAGTATCATGGGTAGATGAAATATAAGACTTCTCTGGAGCTTTGGTAGGCTGCAAAAACCCCAGGATCTCCATAGGAATATAAAAGTGTTATGGCAATAAAAAGAAATAGAGGAGAGAGAGAGAGAGAGAGATAGAGAGAAGGCAGGAAAGGAGAAAGGGAGGAAGGAATGAAGGGAAGATGGAAATTGATAACTGAAACCAGATTAATAGGAATTTGAAATTAGATTTGCATTTTTTCAAGCACTGTTGACCAAAATGCCATTACTTCTGTTTACCTGATTTGTATATTTTACAACTGATTTCCATATAATTGGAACATAAAATGGCAGGAATTCTAAATGATAGCCCACCAATACTTGGCAATGAAGTCTAAATAAAAGGAGACCCTCAATAGAAAGAAATGTTGCACCTTATTACTTACAACTGTAATTTGGTTAGTTTAATTTTTTAAGAGTACTTCCCAATTTGTCTCACTATGTATTATGATGGGAGGTAAAATTCTGATATTTAAAGACTAAAATTTCCTTAATAAGACTGTAAGTATTATTATCTATTAAATACTATGAAATCCTTGCTTGTTTTGTTTATTTATTTATTTATTTTTGGCTGTGCTGAGTCTTTGTTGCAAAGGCTTTCCCTAGTTGCAGCGAGCAGGGGCTCCTCTCCAGTTGCACTGGCTGGGCTTCTCGTTGTGGTAGCTTCTCTTGTTGCAGAGCAGGGGCATGGCGGCTTGAGTAGTTGAGGCACATGGGCTCAGTAGTTGTGGCTCGAGGGCTGGCTCAGTAGTTGTGAGGCACAGGACTTGGTTGCTTTCCTTCATGTGAAATCTTCCCAGACCAGGGATCAAAACTGTGTCTCTTGCATTGGTAGGCATATTCTTTACCACTGAGCCACCAGGGAAGTCCCCTTTTCTCATCTTAATATTTTAAGATCTAGAGTTAATAACCTTTAAGTGGTAGACAGTTTAATGTTAATGATTAGTACTAATTAGCAACTTTGTTGAATATAGCAACGTTGGAAGGTTGATACTGGGAAAAGATAAGACAGATGACAAACCATAAAAGAACCAAGGTCTGGTCATGAAGCATGGTTATAGCACATATCATATGGCAATTCTTTCATATTTCAATGATACTTAAACCCTCTATGAACACTCTGATTTAAATCAAGGTGTTAGCATTGGCAGAGTTCTAGCATAATCTTCTAGTCAACAGAAATTGTTAGCATTCTATTTATTTCCAAGTATTGATGTATCTGTTCTAAGGGTATTGTACAGGGCTTTGGGGGTATGAGTGTAAAACTGGAGAAATAGGTCATTGTTGCCATTTAATCTTAGTTCACAGCAATAAATTCCTGAGATTGACTGCTGAATGCTATTTATCCATAATCATGGTGAAAAAATTTTCCATTACCTTAAATTTCTGATCTACTCAGTCTTTCTAGAAAAAAATATATACCTAGTGTATAGAAAATGCCATACACAACTTCCCTAAAATTTCCAATGTCGTCCAAAAATTAAACTCCATGAAAACAGAGCTACATCTACTTTTCTTGATTTTATATCTCATTGACTTACCTGTTTTCTAACAAGGAGCTCAGAAGATACTGAATTAATATTTATTAAGATTATTTCACCCAACAGGTATATACTTAGCAACTATGGATGAGGATTTCTTATAGTCTTATAGAGTATCTTGACTTTCTTTTTGTATTTTTGCCTCCATGATAGGTAAGCAATAGAATTTTAATGTTCTGGGCCTCCAATAGCAAGTGTGTCTTCACTAGATGTGGTGTCTTTACTGAGTCCCTCCTCTGTTTATATTGGGGTTGTTGCTAAGGCTTGTCCAACTCTGTGACCCTGTGGACTGCAGTGCACCAGGCTTCCCTGTCCCTCAGTATTTCCTGGAGTTTGCTCAGATTCATGGCCATTGAGTCAGTGATGCCATCCAACCATCTCATCCTCTGCTGCCTCCTTCTCCTTTTGTCTTCTGTCTTTCCCAGCATCAGGGTCTTTTCCAATGAGTTGGCTCTTTGCCTCAGAAGGCCTAAGTAATGGAGCTTCAGCATCAGTCCTTCCGATGAATATTCAGAGTTTATTGCCATTAGGATTGACGATAATTTGTTTAGGATTGATCTCCTTGTGGTCCAAGGGACTCTCAAGAGTCTTCTCAAACACCACAGTTAAAAAGCATCAATTCTTTGGTGCTTAGCCTTCTTTATGGTCCAACTCTCACATCTGTACATGACTACTGGAGGAGAGTGCTATTTACTCTGCTTGAGAATAGTTATTTTCTTAACGACCTATGAATTCTGAAACTTGTTTCCTTCTATTTTTCACCATCAAAATTCCAATAGATGCCTCTTTTTTCAGGCTCACCACCATCTCCCTAGAATACGTACCTTTCTAAAACTGTCATCTCTGTTTCCACACAGTTTTATCCATTTTCTTTCTATTGAATGAAGGTTACTGATATAATGCAAAAAAAAAAAAAAATCTGTTCCAATATTTCCCTATTTAAGATAGGATATTGAGATCATTAACAAAGTCAACATAAAATTTTGGAAAGGTAACATTTTGGCAATGATGTATAGTAAAAAGAACAAAAGAGTATTATCATAATAATAATACAATTAGTAGCTAATTTTTTTAAGGGTAAGAATAAAAAGGAAATATCAAATATATTTGCTAGTCTCATATAATGATGGATGACTAAAAGGTAGCGCCAAGTATTTATAGACTTCATGAATATAGAAATGCCTTCAGTTCAGTTCAGTTCAGTCACTCAGTCGTTTCCGACTCTTTGTGACCCCATGAATTGCAGCAGGCCAGGCCTCCCTGTCCATCACCAACTTCCGGAGTTCACCCAAACTCATGCCCATCAAGTCGGTGATGCCATCCAGCCATCTCATCCTCTGTCATTCCCTTCTCCTCCTGCCCCCAATCCCTCCCAGCATCAGGGTCTCTTCCAATGAGTCAGTTCTTCGCATGAGGTGGCCAGAGTATTGGAGTTTCAGCTTCAACATCAGTCCTTCCAATGAACACCCAGGACTGATCTCCTTCAGGATGGACTGGTTGGATCTCCTTGCAGTCCAAGGGACTCTCAAGAGTCTTCTTCAACACCACAGTTCAAAAGCATCACTTCTTCAGCGCTCAGCTTTCTTCATAGTCCAACTCTCACATCCATACATGACCATTGGATAAACCATAGCCTTGACTATATGGACTTTGTTGGCAAAGTAATATCTCTGCTTTTTAATATGCTCTCTAGGTTGGTCATAACTTTCCTTCCAAGGAGTAAGCATCTTTTAATTTCATGGCTGCTATCACCATCTGCAGTGATTTTGGAGCCCCCAAAAATAAAGTCTGACATTGTTTCCGCTGTTTCCCCATCTATTTCCCTTGAAGTGATGGGACCAGATGCCATGATCTTAGTTTTCTGAATGTTGAGCTTTAAGCCAACTTTTTCACTCTCCTCTTTCACTTTCATCAATGCATTAAATACATGTAAATAACTCTACAGGTTTCATTCTGCATGATAAGTTACCCATAAGCCAGTGGCCCCTTCAGGATGCTACTAAGATGTTTAGTGTTACAAGAAGAGAAACTTAAAACATGGTGAAGTGGTACAAGGAATAGCTAGTGTCATAATATATAATTTCTAGCAATAAGAAGATTTTGCGTGGATCACAAAAAAACTGGAAAATTCTTAAAGAGATGGCAGTACCACACCACCTTACCTGTCTCTTGAGAAACCTGTATGCAGGTTAAGAAGCAACAGAACTGAACATTGAACAAAAGACTGGTTCAAAATTGGAAAAGGAGTACATCAAGGCTGTATACTGTCACCCTGCTTATTTAACTTATATGCAGAGTACATCATGTGAAATGCCAGGCTTGATGCATGAAGATGAAATTAATATTGCTGGGAGAAATATCAGCAACCTCAGATATGCAGAAGATACCACTCTAATGGCAGAAAGTGAAGAGCAACTAAAGGACTCTTGATGAGGGTGAAAGTAGAGCATGGAAAAGCTGACTTGAAACTCAACATTAAGAACACAAAGATCATGGCATCCAGTCCTATTACTTCATGGCAAATAGATGGGGGAAGAATTGGAAGTAGTGACAGATTTTATTTGGGGGGGCTCCAGAATCACTGCAGACAGCGACCGCAGCAAGGAAAGTAGAAGATGCTTCTTCCTTGGAAGGAAAACTATGACAAACTTAGACAGCATATTAAAAAGTAGAAATATCACTTTGTTGACAAAAGTCTGTATACTCAAAGCTCTGGTTTATCCATTAGTCATGTATGGATGTGAGAGTTGGACCATAAAGAAGACTGAGCACCGAAGAATTGATGCTTTTGGACTGTGGTGCTGGAAAAGAGTCTGGGGAGTCTTTTGGACAGGAAGGAGATCTAATCAAGCATCTTAAGGAAATCAACTCTGAATATTCATTGGAAGGACAGATTCTGAAGCTCCAATATTTTGAACACCTGATGCAAAGAGTGGACTCATTGGAAAAGACCTTGATGCTGGGAAAGACTAAAGGCAAAGAAGGGGGCAGCAGAGAATGAGATGGCTAGTTAGTATCACTGATTCAATGGACATGAATTTGAGCAAACTTTGGGAGATAGTGGAGGACAGAGTGGCCTGCTGTGCTGCAGTCCCTGGGGTCACAAATAGTTGGACATAACTTAGCAACTGAGGAACAACAACAAAATGAGAAATATACAAATTCCAAAAGACTAGTAAGACTGCACATAAAATATTGCATTTGAGTTGAAATATTTAATTATCTATGAAATATAAAGAAACTGAAGACAGTTCAGACATAATCTCCAAACATAATAGTGAATAAATGATATTGAAAGAAGATAAACTCATTTCAAATATAAAATTTGATTAGTGACTTTTCAAGGTAATAATTTAAAAGTGTGTCTTGATTACCAAATAAAAGCTAACATTGAAAATATGACTAACTGAAGATAACATTTATAGGATGGGGTAATTAAGTAAATAAAATTAAAATTACTAATGAAACATTGAGGGATACATAAAAAAGGCTGAACATATTATAAAATAGTATTCATTAGCATTCCATTTTTATTTTAAAATATATTTGTGAGAGTACATTTATGAGTATTCTGCAGAAAAATAATTAGAAGTTACTTTCTCAGATGTAAGTGTAAATGGCCAATTATAAAATATAATATGACAAGCAGCTTCTGCTAATTGCAACAGCGTAACCGAGTATTCTCAACTCCACAATACCAACATTCTTCCATGTGACATTTACAAAACATCACAAACATAAGGGAATGTGGAAGGATAAACACAAAAGAATCCCAACAATTGATGAACTTTTCAAAGCCACATATAAGTCCATAGTAAGTTTTACTAGTAATAGAAATACTTGAATGAGTAGATACTCAAATCACAGGCACAAATCAATGTATTACAAGTAAGTTTTGACACTTGTAATTTTTTCAATAGGTTTTTATTTTAAATATTATTAACTATAAAAATTTTCTCCCATAAATATTTATTTTAAAATCAGTATCTCCATTTGACAGATGAGGCAATTATGTATTTCTCATATAAAGTTGATCAATTTTACCTATTTAACAAAACTAAAAATGTAGGGCTTTTTCATTTTATACCTAATATTGTTTACTATATAAAGAAATAATCCATTTTGCAATCTAGAATGAGTTTATGCACATTGAAATTAACTTTCAAATATTGTTGCAAATTTTATTTAGACATCAAAAGCAAAAGATAAAATAAATCAAAGTAACTTTTATCAAAATTATGGTTTTCTGAGACAGGATTTCCACGTCATTGGTTGTCAGCCAAGGCAGTTTGTATCCCTTGCAGAATTCAATTGGCAGGATCTGAAGACATTTTCAGTTGGCAAAGACTGGGGAGTGAACATGGGTAAGCTGTTTTAATCTAGTATGTGGATGCTAGAGACACTACTAGTCACTCTGTGATGCATGAAGAGACCTTTTCAACAGTTACCCAACCCAAAATGGGAATAGTCCTAGGACAGGGAGACACTGCTTCTAAGTGGTTTTGAGATTAATAGCTATTTATAAAATGTAAATTAGGAAGTCAGCTGCTTTATTTTCTCTCAAAGCAGTAAAGAATCCAGGGGTGATGACCAAATTATTAACACTTCCATGAACAGATGTTGATTCCTTTGCCTCTCTAACCATCAATCATATTTTAACACTTGCTGAAGAAATAACATTTAAAAATTAAGCAAAACCTGAAAGGTCTTATTCACAGAACATAGTTTGAATCCAAGATCTGAAAGAGACACGTGCACCCCAATGTTCATCGCAGCACTGTTTATAATAGCCAGGACATGGAAGCAACCTAGATGCCCATCAGCAGATGAATGGATAAGGAAGCTGTGGTACATATACACCATGGAATATTACTCAGCCATTAAAAAGAATTCATTTGAATCAGTCCTAATGAGATGGATGAAGCTGGAGCCCATTATACAGAGTGAAGTAAGCCAGAAAGATAAAGAACATTACAGCATACTAACACATATATATGGAATTTAGAAAGGTGATAACGATAACCCTATATGCAAAACAGAAAAAGAAACACAGAAATACAGAACAGACTTTTGAACTTTGTGGGAGAAGGTGAGGGTGGGATATTTCAAAAGAACAGCATGTATACTATCTATGGTGAAACAGATCACCAGCCCAGGTGGGATGCATGAGACAAGTGCTTGGGCCTGGTGCACTGGGAAGACCCAGAGGAATCGGGTGGAGAGGGAGATGGGAGGGGGGATCGGGACTGGGAATACATGTAAATCCATGGCTGATTCATATCAATGTATGACAAAACCCACTGGAAAAAAAAAAAAAACAATTGGAAAAAAAAAAAAAAGCCAAACCAAAAATAGCCATTGCATCAGCTTGTGTAATGTTATTAATATTTTCAATAAAAATATTCTTTTCACAATAAAAAAAAATGTATCTTGCATCCTTTATGCAGAATTGCACACTCAGATACACAGATTAAGAAAAAATATTATACAACATTTATATAACCCTTAAAATTTGCTATGTTACTCCAGGTGGCCTCATCATACTGCTGAGTCCAATGTGTTGGTTGTGTCTAACAATAATCCCTCTTCCTGAGCTTCAGACATGTTTGCAATGTTGGTCAGCATTTAGAGACATTCAGTATACTGCTCAGCGTATAGTAAATATGCAGTCAATTCTATTGAGTAGACAATAAACAGCTTGAGAATATAAATAAGACTGCCTAGTTCACCAGTGTGTCCAAATGCCTAATATAATATTCAACACATTTGAGTCTCAATAAATATTTATTAAATGAATGGATGAAAGAAAGCATTCTTGATTCATTTTCAATTCTATATACTATCTCTGCTTTTCTCTCAAAAGATATAGTTACATTTTACATATTTTGAAAATTAAATGCTATTTTAATATAATATAGTTGAATTAATTGATCAAATGTATCCAAATGACTTTAATTCTTTAGTGACACAATGTAAAAATATAGTAACAAAATTAATGAACTGGAAAGTAGATTATAGTGGAGTAGCCTGTGGTGGATAGTGAGAGGTAGAAGGAAATTCTGTCAAGGTTTTGTGTTGCAAACTGCAGAACTGAAGTTGTTTGTTTGAACATTTCTTTTATTATTGAGAAAAAATATTTAAATTTCTCAAAATCCACTTGGAACAGATTTTTAAATTTGTTTACAAAATGGAAATAGGTTCAAATGGGATTTAAAAGTACCCAAATTTGGATATTACTAGACCTGTTTACAAGAGTAGGGGCAACTATAAATCAGAAGCTTTTATTTTCATCTCCATAATATCTTGTATTCTTAACAATACTACTATAGTAAGCAGTATTGCATGTTTAATTTTACCTAGAACTGTGATCAAAAGAATATATAAAAAATAAGTTTAGAATCTAAGTAAATGCTATAATAATTCAGTTAATAATGGAAAAAATATAAATTTTATTTTACTTTTAGATGCCATTTTCACGCTCTTGCAACAATTTTCAGTTATTATAAGTAAATACTAAAAGTTGGTAGGTAGGAATTTATTCTTGTTTCAATTAGTTACTGGACTGATGACCTTGGATTTAGATATGAATTCATTACTTAATAGTTTACTGAAAATAATAGATGTTTTCTGCCTTATATTACAGTATGTTTGTGCAAAACTAACGTAATTATGTGAATGACTTTTGAAAACCATAGATATAAAATTTTCAATGTCTATTTGTGTTCTCTATAAGAATGTACAAATTCACTTTCAAGATACTCTCAGAAGAATGTACCACGTTTGTTGAAATTTTCTTTATATGGTTCTATAATCTCACTCTTTTTTTTTTCACTAGCAGTGGTAAATTAGAATGGAAGAACTATGCTCTTTGCAATGTCTACTTTATAAATGTAGTATTTTCAACCAATCTTTCCAACTACACCATACTTATTTCATTTCATGAAATAAGATTTTGAAATTTTCTGCAATCCCATTAAGCATTGTAATATATTTCCTTCCTGATTTATGCAAGTAATAGGATGAAAATTATTTTATCACAGATGCTACATTTTGGAAACAAATTGTCTGTGTTTAGAAGACTAACTTGATGTGAAACTTGAAAGCACTGAGTCCATTTTTTTTTTTACTAACTCAAAGATAAATATCTCTGTGCAAACACAAAATACCCAGACATTTAAGAACAGTAGATAGCTAAGAATCAAGTCATAAATGGATGTTTAAGTGGAAGTTGCAGTAGAGGTTTACTGCTATAAATGGTTTCCCTAATTACATGCAATAAAGTTTACTGTGTGACTGTTCCAAACTTTTATTCACAGTCTGTCTTTACCTACCCCAAGAAGATACACTATTTATAGGCATCTAGGAAGGCAAAATGCCCCTATTCACAATTACAAGTTATTTTATATATTAAAATATGTATTGACTTGTGATGATGTCTTCATCTTCATCAAGTGGCAGAATAAAAAATGCAAGTATGTGGCTCAGCTGGTAAAGAATCTGCCTGCAATGCAGAAGACCTGGTTTGATTCCTGGGTGGGGATGATCCCCTGGAAAGGAGAATGGCAACCCACTCTAGTATTCTTGCCTGGAGAATCCGATGGACAGAAGAGCCTGGCGGGCTACAGTCCATGTGGTCACAGAGACTTGGATACGACTGAGCAACTACAGTTGCTCAGTTTAGGTTTGCTCCATTTGGGTTGAAATCAGTTTCTATCCGAAAGTGCTTATAAGAAAAACTAGTAAACAATTTTACTAGGATCTGTTTTTGTTTGTTTGTTTTCTAATTTTCACCCAATTTATCACAATGAAGGTAGATTAGGCAGCAGTGATTTAAATGTGGGGTAATGGTTTCCCAGGTGACTCAGAGATAAAGAATCCACCTGCCAATGCAGGAGATGCAGGAGATGCTGGTTGGATCCTTGGGTTGGGAAGATCCTCTGGAGAAGGAAATGGCAACTCACTCTATTATTATTGCCTGGAAAATTCCATGGACAGAGGAATGGGTTCTGGGAAATATTTTAAAGATTGAATTTTTCTCCAAATTCTGAATGTCACTGAAACCTGAGAAATGCTTTAGTTTTTCAGTTCTGTTCTTTGAAGGGACATGTCCTTTTGTAATCTGAAATGTCTGGTATTCAGTTTTTTTTCAGTGAATAATTCAGGGTACTCATTAAAATGCAATTCAGATCCCATTATTGCTCTGCTCAAGCTTTCCAGTGCTTCCCATCTCTATCCACAGATAATCCCATGTCTCTTATACAGAATGCAAGAACTACAGTGTCGCAGTTTCTCTGACCTTGTCTCACACTGCTCTGCCCCTTTCTCAATGGGCTGCAAATAAATTCTGTCAAAGTCCTGTTGGGATTTTCACTCATTCACCTTGTCTAAACACTCTTCTTCCAAATATCCCCATGGAAACTATAAAGGGACACTTGAAAACATGAATGACTTAATATGCATTTTATTTTTCAAGTATATTTTGAACTTTGGGAAGGCTTCAATTAAAAACTATTTTAATTGCAAGTGATTCATTGAAAGGGTATTACATTTTCTAAAAGAAAGTTGATATTTTAAATATCTTAATGTGAACATTTTGATATCTTAGAAACATGCCCTTTAGCATGTATTTTGAATAAATGCTCAAAAATATGTAGAGGTAATTAAAAAGCATGTTTTAACATTTCTAAGTAACTGGTTACATTTCATACAATCAGATAATGTACTTTTAAAAAATTTATCAGAAATAATAAAATCTAAAGGACAATTCCAAGGTAAACATCAACAGTATTTAGTGATTTTTAGAAGAGATGTTCCTTGAACTTAACAACAAGATACTGCTTTTTTCATTTTGACTACTTCTCATACAAGTCACATTTACTATACTTCTATTTTAAAAAGCACGTTACTTTCAACCTACTAAGCTAATATAAAGAGGCAGCATTTCTTCTCAGAGGAAAAAGTCTATATTTTACTGCAATTGCATCTTTTTCATGCCTCATTTATTAATAAATTGAAAACAGTAGATAAGTCAATTAAACATCCAGCAATACATCTCAACAAATAAATTGAAAAATATACCTTTTGATCATTCAAGTGTATCAGACTACTCAGGTATATCAGGGATATGAAAATAGCTGGATAAATTACTAGCATTTTTTATTTTTGTGGATTTACAGGGCTTTACAGACTATTCTTCAAAGAAATGAACTGTACAAGCAAAAAAAAGTTTGTTAGTTTTAAATTTCTTTCTCATTAAATGCCAGAAACTGGATATATTTATTGTTATACCAAGGAAATACTATACTATCTCAGAAATAATTTTGACCAGCAGCAATCACATAATTCTTACTACATAGAGAAAAATTTGATATAATGTACATATTGAAAGTGATTTATTTCTTATGCACAGCTTATGACAGAAAGCTGAAATAGAAAATATAACTAATAAGCAATACTTTGGGGGAATTTTGTATATGTAATGTGCTTCTATTTATCAATATTTAGAAAAAATAAGTAATTTGATCAATTATTCATCTAGCTTCTTGTTCAGAAAGTTGTAGCATAGGCCAGATTATTTCTAATGTCCATGCATGTATTTTATAGATATCATTAAGCCAGAAAACAACTTTTTGGTATTGATTTGAATATCCAGTAAAATATTTTGAGTCAAAGGCATAACTTTGGGGTTTTTAAATATTTTTATTTTGGAAATGATTTTACATTTCAGAATCACTATAAATCTTTTGCTAAGATTCTGCTATATGAATAAGCCGCAGCTACAAGGAACTTCCACTGAATTCAGTGAAAAAATAACAGGGCCTGGTAGCAAACAGACCTGGGTCTGAATGTCAAATCTTCCATTTCTATAATTGAAAATAAGGTAGGTTGCTTAACTTCTAAGTGTTTCATTTTGTATCATTAAGAAAGGGATGGATACCTGCCTTATAGGATTGCTGTAGTTTGTGTAAAGAGCCTGACACATGGTATGTGAATATTAGGTGAAAACTACATGAATGTTTTATATTTAAGGTATAGTTAATGTACAATAATATTATGTTAGTTTCAGATGTACAACAGAGTGATTGGACATTGCATATATTACCAAATGATAAGTCTGGCAAAGGTATGTCACCATATGTAATTATTATAGTATATGACATTTATTTTATTTTATTTATTTTATTTATTTTTATTTTTTATTAGTTGGAGGCTAATTACTTCACAACATTTCAGTGGGTTTTGTCATACATTGATATGAATCAGCCATGGATTTACACGTAATCCCCATCCCGATCCCCCCTCCCACCTCCCTCTCCACCCGATTCCTCTGGGTCTTCCCAGTGCACCAGGCCCGAGCACTTGTCTCATGCATCCCACCTGGGCTGGTGATCTGTTTCACCATAGATAATATACATGCTGTTCTTTCAAAACATCACACCCTCACCTTCTCCCACAGAGATACAGAGTGAAGTAAGCCAGAAAGATAGAGAACATTACAGCATACTAACACATATATATGGAATTTAGAAAGATGGTAATGATAACCCTATATGCAAAACAGAAAAAGAGACACAGAAGTACAGACATTTATTTTATAACTGGAAGTTTGTAGCTCTTAATACCCTTCACCAGTTTCGCTCATTCTTTCACACCTCTCCCCACTGGACCACTTGTTTGTTCTCTGTACCTAAGATATTTTTTCAGTTATGTTTGTTTGCTTATTTTGTTTTATTTTTAGATTTCACATATAAGTGAAATCATATAGTATTTGTCTTTCTCTGACTTAGTTTATTTGGCATAATGCCATCTAGATCCACCCACATTTTCACAAATGGCATGATTTCATTCTTTTATATGGCTGAGTAGTATTTTATTGTTTATTTGTCCATGGATAGACACAGGCTGCTTCCATATCTTGGCTTTTGTAAATCATGCTGCAATGAACATAAAGGTGTACATATCTTATGAAATTAATGTTTTTGTTTTCTTTAGGTAAATGCCCAGAAGTGGAATTGTATGATCAAGTGATACTTTCATCTTTAGTTTTTTGAGGAACCTCTATACTGTTTTATACAGGACTGCACCAATTTACTTTTCACCAACAGTACACAAGTATTCCCTTTTCTCCACTTCCTTGCCATCACACATCATTGGTAACATTGCCATTTTTATAGGTATGAAGTGACATCTCACTGTGGTTTGGATTTGCATTTCCCTGATCAATGCGATGTTGAACACCTTTTCATATGCCTGTTGACCATTTGTATGTTGTCTTTAGAAAAATGTATATTTGGATCCTCTGTCCATTTATTGATGAAATTATATGGGATTTTTTTATTATTATAATTTGTATGATTCCTTTGTGTGTTTTGGATGTTAACCCCTTATCAGCTATAGTATTTGCAAACATTTTCTTTCATTGATTAGACTGCTTTTTCATTTTGTTAATGGCTTCCTTTAATTTGTGAAACCTTTTTATTTAGATGCAGTTACCTTTATTTTTGTTTTGTTGCCCTTGCCTGAGGACACTGGTCCAAAGAAATACTAATAAAATTAATGTTAAGGATCATATCGCCTATATTTTTGCTAGGAGTTTAATGGTTTAAGGTTTTACATTTATGCTTTCAATCTATTTTAAGTTCGTTTTGTACATGGTATAAGAGAGTGACCCAGGTTTATTCTTTTGCGTGTGACTGTATAGTGTTCTCAAATTAATTTATTGAAGAGGACTTTTTTCATTGAATAGTCTTGACTTCTTTGTCAAGATTAATTGATCATATAAACATGGGTTTCTTTCAGGGCTCTCTATTCTGTTCCATTGATCTGTGTTTCTTTTATTGTGACAGTATCCTGCTGTTGTGACTCCTATAGTTTTGTATTACAGTTTGAAATCAGGAAGTATGATACTCCTAACTTTGTGCTGCATTCTTAACACTGCTTTGACAGTTTGGGGTCTTTTGTAGTTCTATACACATTTTAGGGTTGTTTTTTCTAGTTCTGTGATAAATACCATTGATATTTTGATAGGGTTTATATTGACTCTGTATATAGCCTTGGATAGCATGAACATTTTAGTCATATTGATTCTCCCAACCCATGAGCATGATATATCTTTCCATTTATTTATGTCATCTTCAATTTCATTCCTCAGTGTCATATAGTTTTCAGAGTTCAGGTCTTTTACCACCTTGGTTAAATTTATTCTTAGATACTTTATTCTCTTTGGTGTTATTATAAATTGTTTTCTTCCTTTGCAATTTGGATGATAGGAATATGGTTCCCAATAAGACTGCATCTTCTTGTCTCCTACCTGCCTTAGTTTGGCTTTTTCTTTTTACTTAGTTGTGGAAAATCTTTTCTGCTAGTTTTCAGGTAATTCTCAGAGATTGTTGCTTTATATGTAGTTTCAAATCTATCACGTTCATGGAAGGAAGTGAGCCTACTCCATCATTTTGTCCTGTCTGTCAGTATATGTATTTATATAAATTACCTTGTTGAGAAGATGAAGAGATAGTAGCTCAGAAGCAACATCAGAAATAGAAGAAATAAAACAGGTTTATTAAAAATATGAAAGAAATTAAAATAAATTAGAATTTTCATATAGCATATAATTTATGTAATGATAACCAACTGATATTTTTTCAAAATTTTAATGTAGGAATTCTAAAATTTATGATCTTCTGATCACAGCACAATAAATCTAAGAGAGCAATTTTGAGACAAATGCTAAAAGACAGTAGTCATAAATAGCAGGTATAATCACACTAGGGCATTCTAGATAACTATAAAATTTTGGTCACAAGTTTTACTGCTTCCACTCTCACTGCTTCCATCTTTGGCCCTCAGTAGCTTATTCTTAATAAAGTAAGAAGAATGCTCTTTTTAAAACAAATATTAGACATGTTCCTTGACTTTAAATAAACCATCCAGTGGCATCACAGTTTATTCAGAATGGATGTTGCTCAGATGGATCAGTCGAGCCCAGTTGGCATTTTCTCTTTTTAACTTGCTTCATTTCTCTTCATTCATATACCACTATTTGATACTTACTCTTTCATTTATTTATTCATTCATCCTTTCATGTTTGAATGGGGTTTTTCTTGCCCTACTCACACCACAGAGTAAACTGAAAACAAAGGGTAAACAAGTTTTGTACTCCTAATAATTGATATATAGAATTTCCCCCAAAATATTTATTAAATGAAAATGTGATTTAATATTTAATTCAGGATTTTCAGTGACTTCTCTGTAACTCCTTTATAACTCCAACAAGCTATAGTATTTCCATGTACAATTATAGTTTTTTTTAGTAACTATTAAAATTATAATAGATATTAAAACTCCTAAATGCTTTAAATTCCTCTTTTAAACATTCTACATTTTTTTAAAAAAATTATTAAATACAGAATAATTTTTTGTAATTTATCTTGATGATTCAAAATGAAATTAATGAGCAGTTCAGAAGATAGTGACCAAGACCATCCCCAAGAAAAAGAAATGCAAAAAGGCAAAATGGTTGTCTGGGGAGGCCTTACAAATTGCTGAGAAAAGAAGAGAAGTGAAAGACAAAGGAGAAAAGGAAAGACATACCCATTTGAATGCAGAGTTCCAAAGAATAGCAAGGAGAGATAAGAAAGGCTTCCTCAGTGATCAATGCAAGGAAATATCAGAAAACAATAGAATGGGAAAGACTAGAAATCTCTTGAAGAAAATTAGAAATACAAATGGGACATTCATGTAAAGATGGGCACAATAAAGGACAGAAATGGTATGGACCTAACAGAAGCAGAGGATATTAAGAAGAGGTGGCAAGAATACACAGAAGAACTGTACAAAAAAGATCATGACCCAGATAACCATGATGCTGTGATCACTCACCTAGAGCCAGACACCCTGGAATGAGAATTCAAATGACCTTAGTAAGCATCACTACAAACAAAGCTAGTGGAGGTGATGGAATTCCAGTTAAGCTATTTCAAATCCTAAAAGATGAGGATGTTAAGGTGCTGCACTCAATATGCCAGCAAATTTGGAAGACTCAGCAGTGGCCACAGGACTGGAAAAGGTCAGTTTTAATTCCAATCCCAAAGAAAGGCAATGCCAAAGAATGCTCAAACTACCACACAATTGCACTCATCTCACACAGTGGCAAAGTAATGCTCAAAATTATCCAAGCCAGGCTTCAACAGCTTGTGAACTGTGAACTTCCAGATGTTCAAGATGGATTTAGAAAAGGCAGAGGAACCAGAGATCAAACTGCTAGCATCTGTTGGATCATCGAAAAAGCAAGAGAGTTCCAGAAAAACATCTACTTCTGCTTTATTGACTATGCCAAAATCTTTGACTGTGTGGATCACAACAAACTAGAAAATTCTTCAAGAGATGGGAATACCAGACCACTTGACCTGCCTCCTGAGAAATCTGTATGCATGTCAAGAAACAGCAGTTAGAACTGGACATGAAACAATGGACTGGTTCTAAATAGAGAAAGGACCAAGTCAAGGTTGTATAGTGTCACCCTGTTTATTTAACTTATATGCAGAGTATATCATGTAAAATGACAGGCTGGATGAAGCACAAGCTGGAATCAACATTGCTGAAGTAATATCAATAAGCTCAGATTTGCAGATGACACCACCTTTATAGCAGGAATCAAAGAAGAACTAAAGAGCCTCTGGATGAAAATGAAAGAGAGTGAAAAAGTTTGCTTTATTTTTGGAGGCTCCAAAATCACTGCAGATGGTGACTGCAGCCATGAAATTAAAAGATGCTTCCTTCTTGGAAGAGAAGCTATGGCCACCCTAGACAGCCTAGATATTAAAAAGCAGAAACATTACTTTGCCAACAGAGGTCCATCTAGTCAAAGCTATGGTTTTTCCAGTAGTTGTAGATGGATGTGAGAGTTGGACTATAAAGAAAGCTGAGCACTGAAGAACTGATGCTTTTGAACTATGATGTTGGAGAAGACTCTTGAGAGTCCCTTAGACTGCAAGGATATCCAACCAGTCAATCCTAAAGGAAATCAGTCCTGAATTTCATTGGAAGGACTGATGTTGAAGCTGAAGCTCCAATACTTTGGCCACCTGATGAGAAGAACTGACTCATTGGAAACAACCTTGATGCTGGGAAAGATTGAAGGCAGAAGGAAAAGGGGACGACAGACGATGAGATAGCTGAATGGCATCACCGACTCAATGGACATGAGTTTGAGCAATCTTCAGGTGTTGTTGATGGACAGGGAAGCCTGGCATGCTGAATGCAGTCCATGGGATCAGAAAGAATCAGACATGACTGAGCTACTGAACTGAACTGAAGCGAGCTCAGAAGATAATTCTTTACAATTAAGACACATAAAGTTTGTTGTATTCTGACAGTGAATAAGTCTACTGTTTACCTTTTAGAATAGCTGAACTCTAGTAACATTGTTTTAAAGTAAATTGTGGTTGGTGCAGTTTCCCAATGAATCTATTTAGTTTGAATATAAGTCTGATAAATCCCTATATTTATTTAGTATAGTAATAAAGCATTTTTATTTCAAGTAATCAACTTTCACTAATAAATGTAACCCTTGTACTAATATTTCTTATGTATTTAAAAATACTAATATATTTAAGTAAAATATCTGACAATAAAAATAAGTTCTAGGAATTTATTTAAGATTTATCACCTCTTTCTTCAGTCAGTTCACATAAATGTTCTACTGGGTAGCAGGACTCTGATATGTCACTTAAAGTGATGTGTAAAGTTGAGGTATATACAACAAAGATAAATATTTCTTGCTCTCACCTGCAAAAAATAGTAGTCTCTTGTGGGAGAAAAAAATAAAAATAAGTAGTTTCAAAATTAGGATAAGTATCAAAAATATGCTAAAAAAGAAAAAGAATATGCTTAAAGTGCTGACAGGACAAAGCAAGTAATAACCCAAAGAAATCTGGGAGATAGCAACTAAAGGTAGCATTTACCTTCAGCCAGGATGGAAAGTATTTACCACCTAGACCTTTGGTTTGAAGGGTGTGAAAATAATACTTGGTAAAGAAAATTCCTGAAGAAGGTCAATAAAGTATTCATAGCTTCAATGATACTTCAATACCAAGCTTTAAAGTATTATCAATATTTAAAACCCCAAATAAATAAAAAATTTAAATGCTCTTTTTTTCCTCTTCCAAGCTCCTTATTTTCAAGCCATTGAAACTCAAAAGATACAATAGGGAATAAAAATGGCTGTACAATATTCACATGCTTATTTTAGAGTAGTTGTAAATAACTATTCAGCTGCGCATGTATATGAGGCTAGAGTTTGCCAGATTAGCAAGCTATTCCTTCTTCTTTACAACTCCATTGCTAAAAACTCACCAATGTTTTTATAAATGAAATAAAACTTTTTAGACTTATCTTTAGGAGTAGGATTTTTTGGTTTTTGTGTTTTTGCTTTTCATTTGAAACAATTCGGATTTTGCGTCTATAGATCACACTGAGTTTGGCAGGAAAACCAATGCTACAGCTACAGTCGCTTCAGTGAATTACTTTTTAATCACCAACAATTCTCTTCACTTGGCTTGGATGACCAGACAGGCAACTGGGAATTTTTTAAAAAGAGATCTTTCCAAAATAAGATCTTTCTTAGCTTCACAAGTCTTTTTGTTGTTGTTGTTACTATTATTTTTAACAGAAAATAATGCCATCATTTTTCTCTTTCAATACCACTGAATAAATTTAAGCAGGATTCCACAGCAGCATTCAATACAGCAAAATCTAAACAAATAAGGTCAGACAAGGCCTAGTAGTTACATCAGCAGGATTGAGATTTTTCCCCAGTGGACTTTTAAAACTGCAATGCCAGTTGGCACAGCCTATTTTAGAAGAGTATTTTGCATCTAAGTTACTTCAGTCATGGAGGGCTGGGTTATCTTTCAGGGTTGAAACAGTTCCACATTTCCACTGCCTTCAACTTTTTCCAGAAAGCTGAGAAATAACTTCCTTGGATAATCCACCAAATTGGAAACATCTCCTTTTTTGCAATCATGCTAGACAACCTGAAAAGATAAGAGCTTCAAAGAATGCTTTTTCCACCTTAGAATTTGGAAAAAGAGAGCCTGTCACACAGAGATTTTTAACATCTCAGATACTCTTCTCATAAAAGAGCCTCATACTGTGTCTGTTGGTTAGTTCCCAAATCACACTATGTTATGGGAGCTTTGCATTTCTCTTTGGTTACAAAAGGATGGCTATTAAGTTCAGCATCTGCCAATGCTACTTTTCAGTCTGTTTTGTAAAATAACACCTTTCTAAAAAGAGCCATGCCTTTCTTTTAAATATTTATTTTTAATATTTTAAAAATATTTGATGTCAGGTCCTAATGGCAACATATAATATTTTCTTTACTTTAATAGCCAAGAAGGCACAGCACCATTTGATGTTTCAAAATCAGGTAAAATTATTTCCTGTTCAACAATGAGTTGTTGAATATTTATCTTTGGCCTCCAACTACTCTCAACCAGGGCTTCCCTCGTGGCTCGGCTGGTAAAAAATCCACCTGCAATGCGGGAGACTTGGTTTCGATCCATGGTTTGGGAAGATCCCCTGGAGAAGTGAATGGCTATTCACTCTAGTATTCTGGACTGGAGAATTCCAAGGACTGTAGAATCCATTGGGTCGCAAAGAGTCGGACACAACTGAGCAACTTATAAACAAAATAAAAAATATCTTTGGCCTCCAACTACTCTCAACAATAGAAATTCAAAACTGTCTGCATTATTAAAGTCCCAGAACCTATTGATCCTATATTTTAGAGGAAAGCAGTAGAAGTCACAAAAAAAGCAAGCAGGAAAGAACAGTCTTTGGAGACATGTGTAATAAGAACAAGAGAATTAAGTTAGGATTTAAAGCAAGAACATTCCAGAAAAAAACTGAGAAGTAAATTTTATATATTCAAAGAAACTAAAAGAACGCTAACATGGTAGAAGCTTAAGGAAATGTACAAGGGCAGCTTAAAGCCAGTAAAAAAGGCAGGAGCATATCATGATAGGTATTGTAAGCAAGGGCTAAGAAATTAGGTGGGGTTTCTCGCAATGCTAACAAAAACCCATTCAATAGTTGTATACTGGAGAATAAATTATATTCTTTTTATTTTAATAAAATCAGTGTGACTACAGAGCAAGGATGGAGTCAGGAAGGTCATAGAAATGATAATACAGTGCCAGGTAAGTAATGATTGTAGATTGGTTTATATTGGATTGGATTGGAATAGTAGAAATGGATTTTTAAAAAGTGAATGGAAATTTATGTTTTGCTTTGAAGGTAAAGTTTAGCACAATCAGCTGATGATTTTATTAGCTGAATGTAGAATGGTCAACTGAAATTCTAGTTTTGACTTTAATCATTGTTTGGATAGTGATGCAATTTACTAGGAAAGAAAACAGATGAAAACAGATTTAGATTAAAGAAGGGGTTCTGTTTTGACCTTATTAATGTTAAGATGGCTACTGGACTTGAAAGTGAAAATATTAACTAGCATTAGGAAATTTTGACTTGAATTCACAGGTGAGGTCGGACCTGGCCATTTAAATTAAGGAGTCATTAATATGTTGATGATATTTAAACTGTTAACACTGGATAAGTTCATTTTGCATAAATTAGAGAAAAAAAAGGGTCAAGGGTCAATAAAGGGTCAAAAGGTCTTGAGGCTCAAGACTAAGCACCAAGCATCCCAAATACAGTTTAATCCGACATTGCAGGATCTAGCAAAGAAGACTGAGGAGTAATAGCCAATGAGGTATGTGTAAATACCTGGAAGCAAAGAGTAGGAGCATTTGATGAAAGAGTAAAGGGTACAGTTAAATGCTGCTGTAAGCCTGAGAAAAAAGCAGTGGCTTTTGGATTTGGCAAAAAATGTAGTAAAGTGGTGGGGCAATTTTAAGGCTTTTTCTTTGTTTATTTTTGTTCTTTGGGGAGAAAATAGAAATAGGGAAGGAAGGACCTAGAGAGAAATGTGGATTTCAACCCTTTTCATAATGATCATTGACGATACTATTTAAAATTAAAAATAACCTGAAGTTTTCATTTACAAAACAGCAACTTCAATAGATATCAAAATCACAATAGGAATAAGTGTCATAGTAACCCTTGCCAAAGTATTACTTAAAAATCCTCAAGTAAATGTGTAGTCATCAGCATGGAAGTGATTTTATGTCTTAATTCCTTCAGAGCACCTCTACTATACTTCAGTTCAACAGTATTTATTGGATATAGGATGAGTTCAAAGTCAAAAGCTCTGAAGAATAGTCAAAATGTTGGAGCTATGATCTATATTTTACTGACCTATTTCTATTTATGGTATTGCACTTTCTTAAAGTCTCAGATTTAACGCTGCAGTTTCTGCTATCCATAAAAGGCACCAAAGTTCTAAATATAAATTTTTCCTCCCCCTAAATATCATAGGTTTTGATCCCAATTAACATTTTGCTCCTCAGCTCCATCTTAGTCAATTCTCTATCCTCAGACAGCCTCACTCGTGAAAATATTTTCAAAGGTAGTATCATTTGTAATGACCACACCATGGCTTTGTTATTTGTTATATGTTGCATTAAAAATAAATGAGTTCTCATTTTGAAATAAGTATCATTTCCTGCAGAGTTTAGTAAGTTTCTTTGATTATATTTTATTCCCAACACTTCTAGCGCAATGAGTCAGGTGTCTATCAGATGAAGATATTTTTAGCATTAAGTTCAGATATTTCTTTTTTTCCTTTAGTCTCTATTAATTTATCCAAATCATGATATATATTGATTTATTTCATATTTGAAGTATGATTTTTCTTAAACATTGTGTGTTTATTCCTGATTTTGTTTTTGTAATGATTTTGCTGATTTACTGTTGGGAGAAGACATAGTTTCCTTCTTTGTCTAATTCCTATCATCTTCCAATTTTCTATATTTAACTGTGGCTTAGAATCCCTTCTGTTTTAATAAAGCTTGTTCATTTGATTTTCCAATATGGAACATTTGCTTCATGTTGGGCTCATGTATTTTCCCCTTGAAATTTCAAGTTGCTGTGTGTGTATATTATTTTTTTATACTATATTTTTATCTTATCTTACTTTTTCCAAACTGCCTCTCGTACAATGGAGTATGAGGCATCTTGGCTACATGTTCTCTCTTTAAGTACAAACACAAACCCACACACACTGTCTCTTTCTCTTCTTTCCTGGAATGCTTGATCTTGCTTCAATCTGGGCAAAATGTTCAGTCGACTGCTGAGAAACTGTCATCCTGCAAACCCTCACTGCTTCCTATATTGGAGACATTGTTTCCTTGTCTCTTAACTTCCTGTCCATTTTATCCTTCAGTTGTCTATATACATTTGCTCTAATATGTTTTCAAGAATAAATATATTGAAGATAAATTTCCAAGTCCTTTCAAGTGTAAAAGTACAGATTTATTCAGCCCTAGTATTATTGATAATACATAGTAAGCACATTATTTTGAATCAATATTTTTATAATTTTGTTCTTTTCTGAGTTATTTCCTTGACATAATATAACCCTTTTATTTATTTATCTTTTTTTTCTGATGAGCATAGAATATGACAACTTGATTTTCTAAAATTGATTCAGAAATTTATAAAATCTTCAGAAGCTCCTTCTAGATATTTAAGAAGAGTCAAAGAAGGGCATAAAAGTTGTAGGACAAAACACAAAAATGTTCAGTTTTAAGATAGCCATCTTTAAATACTTATTTTCTTATCTCAGTGGTTAAATTCTATTCTTGGCTGATTCCATCTTTCTCTTTCTCTTACCCTACATGTTATGTGGGCAGAGAGGTATGGGGGACATGGGCTTATAGCTTCTCATACCAGCCAATACAAGAGGCATGCGTCCTCTGAGTCTTCATTGTTCTGCATGGTGGTGAGGACAGGCTAGGGGTGTGAGTACATTATCTGTTCCCCCGGTTTGGGGTGTGCCCATGATGCCCGTGCCCATAACTTCCTGGTTTCTCATCCTGGTATGGGCATGTCCATCTCCCTCCCTGACATTCTCCCTCTCGACTTCTGCTTCTATGACTCTAACCCTTGTACCTCCCTCTAATCTAGGTGTTGTATAATTCTTCTATACATCGATGGAGTCAATTAGCTAATATTATGTTGAGTGAAGTTTTTAAAGAATACATGAGTGTCTTTTTATTTTTCTCTACCACCCATAGCTCCAGTTGCAGTATCTCTGTACCTGAAAATAACATTCCCGCCTCCCATTAGAAGCCCAAGACCAGATAATAGAAAGACACAAAAATTACTTTGATTCTACTGTTTACAAAGAGACTGTGTTCATTTGCACTGTTATATGGGGAACAGTGTAGAAATAATGAAACAGAATAGGCTTATAAATAGTTTATTCAAATGATAATTCCACTTAAGACTTTATCAAAACAACTTCTTTGATGTAAATGTAGTACCAAAAACCATGATGAAAGTATTTAGGAAACCATTCATATGATTAATTTTAGCCTATGGGTATGGTAAGATCCCATATGTTCACTGATTGATATATATATATATATATGTATATATATATATATATATATATATGTATATATATAATACTTGATCACCAACTATGCATTCTTTTATTTTGAAAAATTCTGAGTTACAGATTTAAAAGCATTATTAGCTTTTAAACATTGTACTGTGCTAAAGGTAATATTCTTTGACATACCTGTGTGAAGTATTGCCAGTCTCATGTCAATTATATAAAAGTAAAACTGCTTACAAGTCAAATGATCCTCTTACAGCTCAAACTCTCAAACTGTGAATACCATGGGAGGCTTCTTGGCATACAGACTTCTTCCACCTGTTCTTAGATGAAACATAAATGTGAACCAGAGGAGATGTGATTTTCAGTGCTAAGCAGAAAGCATTTAGGTTATGACTTTGCATTGGAAAACTACCAGTGTGCCCAATTACATGTTGAATACTTTAACATTTCCCTTTACCAATGTGAGGCTTTTGCCTAGATTCTTTGGCTAAAAAAAAGAAAAAACAAGCAAAACAAGAATCTCAGTTATTTGATTTACATACTCAAAGTAGACAAACTTAATAGAAAATTTGAGGCAATAATATAGGCAGTTCAAGTTAAATAAAATGCTATTGGGTTTAATATTGTTTAGCTTTTAAAATTTGATTTGGTTGACTGGAATCTTTGGATCCAAATGCATTTTCTTTAACTATAGAAGCAAGTTTAAAAGGATGTAGTTGAGTAGAACCATGGTAGCCTGAAAGAGTTCATTCTTTTTTATCATATATATTATTTATAAGTACAGATGACATAGGAAGTGGTAAAAATGAGTTGTATACACCTTAAATTATTAATGTAAGACTTAGAACACTCAGCACTGAGCACCTTTTCTTGAACTGTTCCATCCCCTCCAGACGTTTTATAAAGGAACTCTCTTGTTAGTAAAGTTCATTCAATTAGATTCAGAACTTAGAAGCAGATTAATATTGAAAACAATGTTTTTCACTGGAAAAAGAAACCAAAAATAAAACTTGCAGTTTTTGGTATCTCTCAACATAGTTATAAAGCAAACCCTAACACAACAAAAGAAGATATTAACCTAAACAAACAAGAAAAATCTTTAGAAAAAAGTCATAGTATCATACAAGACATGGTTTCTGAGACATAACTCCTTTTATCCAGCTTGGTCATTAAAACTTTTCTTGGAGTCTGAGATTTACTATATTTCCCTATTTCTTAAGTTACTTTAAGAAGGATTTCTATTTTTTGCAACTAAGAGTACTGATATATTTTAATTTAAACAAGAATCTTATTTTCCTTTGTTTTAATAGTAAAACTCAAACCTGGCTCAATCGTGTCTAAGTCTTTGTGACCCCATGCACTGTAGCCAACCAGGCTCCTCTGTCCATGAAATTTTCCAGGCAAGAATACTGTAGCGGGTTGCCACTTCCTGACCCAGGAATTGAATGAACCTGAGTCTCTTGCATCTCCTGCATTGGCAGGCAGGTTCTTTACCACTATCACCACCTGGGAAGACCTTGTTTTAATAATAAATGGTCCTTAATTTTGAGGTGCATTTCATACTCTCAAAATTGTGAATTTATATCTGGAGCATTAATAACTCCCTTTAAATATACCCTTAAAATATTAGTATTTTAATCAATAAAGACAAATCTTGGGAACCATACTGACAAAGTTAAAAACAAATATCAACACCGGAGTATTATTAGGCTACAGAATTATTCTATAAAATAGTATAGATTAACTGTATCAAAACATTTAACTTTATCAGTTTGGATGTTTTAAAGAGGCTATGCCCAAATATTTGGTATAAAAACCTGTGATTAATAGAATTTACTATTGGGACTCTTTCTAAGGATAAACACTTTAATCACTAATTGCAAGATTTTGGCAACATTTGGAAATAAATATTTATTATGGAAGCATTTAGAAATAAAATGAACTGTCTACTCATGCAACTTTTCAAAATGATGATAAAATAAAAGAAGTAGATTCAGTTATTGATTATTGCTTAGAGTATGGCATCAGTTCAGTTCAGTCGCTCAGTCCTGTCTGACTCTTTGAGACCCCATGAATGGCAGCACGCCAGGCCTCCCTGTCCATCACCAACTCCCAGAGTTTACTCAGACTCATGCCCATCGAGTCGGTGATGCCATCCAGCCATCTCATCCTCTGTTGTACCCTTCTCCTCCTGCCCCCAATCCCTCCCAGCATCAGGGTCTTTTCCCAATGAGTCAACTCTTCGCATGAGGTGGCCAAAGTACTGGTATGGCATACGTACTTTCAAAAACCTGTAATTAACTTTGCTGTATATTTTAGGGTACTTGAACATGCTCTAAACAACATGAGGCTAAGTTTGGGGTTTGGAACATTACCCAACTATCTAAATAACTCCAGGAATAAATTTGTAAATATACTAATAATTTTTGTCAGTTTTCCCATAAACCCAACCAACTTTCCTTATTTCTCTGGCAATGCAACACCAAATTTTTACTTTGTTATTATTTATTTCCAATTTTATTTCCATATTTGCCGTATAAAGCCAGTTTCACCTGTGGATACAGGCATAGTAAGTATTAGCAACACAGAATAACCATGACCACAAGTAAAATAGGTCATGTAACCCAATTGGAAGCTATGAGACACCATCTCTAGACGTTCCTTGGCAATGTATATAGAGCACACACTCTACTTTTCACATGAGCTTCTAGTCTGAAGAACACAATTGGGAACTGGTTTGGTGTCACAGCATGCTGTCAGTGCACATTATTTGATGAATGTTCAGCCGAACACCAAAAGAGAATGTATTGGGGACACAGTGGAGCATCTAGGACCAGTTTCATTAAACTCTGGATTTTGAGTAGCATAGCTTAAAGTTCTATCTCACTTTAAAGCAGCTTATATCAAGTTTTCCTTTCACTTGAATTTTAAATATAATATATCAGAAACCTGAAACTCCAAGAACAAGGTAGACTCTAAGACATCAATTTCTAAGATCATGAGCTAAGGTACCATTTAGGGCATTGGTCTCTTTCTCAACTATCCCTTCTTTTTTGCCTTTTGTTGGTTCCCTGTTTCCAAAGGATTTTATTATACACCCCCAAAACATATGTGCATAAAATAGTCTACCTCCTCAGGACTGCAACTTATATCTCAGAAGAATATCCAAATATATTCAAATTCAGAAATAACTGAATATAACATTAAGAGGTCTCAGACTGTCATCTGTTTGCAATATAGCTTAAAAAAAACAAATGAGCAGGAAGTGAAGGAAATGTATACAAGTGCATGTAGCATTATAACAAATTTATCTCCCCTCTTTTAATATATATATATATATATATATATTTACTTGATACCATACTGTATACCAAATATGTTAAGCAACTTCATTACTTATGAGGCTATACAGGAAGCAGAAACCATAAGATGCGGAGGAGTTTTTTGTTATTCTGTATAGCATGACACATAGCCTCCAAGTTCATTTTCTCTATTTTCCTGCCTTATTCTCCTCTTTCTCTTTCTTATATTAGACTCCTTTACCCTGCTGAGCTTACTCTATGATCTTCCAGCAGCATCAGAGGGAGCTAGAATAAAAATAAAAATTTTATAGTGTAGTAATTAGAGGAACAGGTAGAAAGATCAGTGAGTGCATGGCTCAGTCTAAATTCTTGCAGATGTTTCTGACTGAATCCTTGCCAACTGAATTTGAAAGCAATATATGACTGTTTCAGGATGCCACAGACAATCAACTCTCCCTTTCTGCACTTCTAAGGCCAAGCTACTTGCAATCAACATAAAAAAATAACTTACACATCTCCAGTGTATTGAGCCGAAGACAATGCTTCAAAATTGGGTGACTTTTGTGAGTGAGTCAAAAACTCTCACTCTAAAACTTTTTCAGAAGCATGATTGTGTCATTATTATAAGCAAATGTAGCCTTTAAATCATAATTATCTACATTTCAAACATCTGTTGATAATTAGCACTCTCATTCATACAAAATTATTTTTAGTCCAAAATTGTCCAAAGCATTTTGGATTGTGAGATTATCTAGCGACTTAAATAAAAGTATAGATATTCTTAGACCCATCCTAACACTAATACACCAGAATCTACAATGGAGGGTCTTGTACCCATAATTTGATAAGACTCCCAAGTAATTTTTATACTCAGGCAAATTTGTAAAATATTGATTTGCTCTTGAAGTAAATTTAAAGTTGAAGCTGTCCTGCTTCTTCTCTAACTTCTATACCTGAAAGTGTAGTAATTCTATTCTTCTGTTCTTTGGTAAATCTGTTCCTCAGTCTATTCTAGAGTCTACATCTTCTGCCTGTGTCCTTCATACAAATTCTTGTTCCTAGAATTATACTGCTTTCCCCATATTTTTGTTTCCTTGATACATAGCATGCAGTTACATCGTGAAATTACCTTTGGTTTGAGTAGGCTACATGATGTGAGATAAAATCCATTTTCAGCACTCACATATTGCCATTTATTTAGGTTCTCAGCTACTTACATGCGTTTTAGTGTACGTCAGTTTGGGCTCTGGTTAGGAAACAAAAGAAATATATTGTAACTAACTTAAGCAAAAAAAAAAAAAAAAAAAGGAACTTATTGGAAGGTTATCTAGAGGCTCAGACAATTATTTAAAAGACTAAATAAAAAGGTTTAGAAAACTGTCAGGAAAAATGAACCCTAGGCAACGTAACACTTATGAGTATCATTTCACAGAACTCATTCTTTTGGATGCTCCCAACACTCCTCCTTCATTGGCTTCCAGCATCACCTCTACTCTAATCTCTACACCTTTGCTATGATTAGCCATTTATTTTTAAGCTATTCTTTCAATATGTAAAGTTACAAATAGGAGCATTTAAATGGGTGACTGTAGGTCATGAGCCTACAACTCTCTAAGAGCTGAAAAAAGTAAGTCTTTATTCATCCATGGTATAAGCAGAAGAATAGTCCAAAATAACATAATAGGAGACTGGGTTACAGTAGGTAATCTGTTCACATGCTGAGTAATAGACCTAAAATGAATGACTATAATAGTCCACAACTTGGCTGCTTGACATACACATAAACCATTCTTCCTGTACATAAACTTCCAAACCAAAAATTTTCCTCCAAGAAATATAATGCAATGATTTCCTTTTCAATGCAAATTTCATTCATATATAACCATGTGAACCAAAGGAAGCAAACCCATAAGCAATAAGGATATATTATATTGTACAACAGAGAAATATAGCCATCATTTGATAATACCTTCAAGTGGAGTATAAGCTATAAAAATATTGAAACACTATGTTATATAGCTGAAATATATAATATTGTAAATCAACTATACTCCAATTAAAAAAAGGATGGCAGACTCAACAATTCTAAACCCATATAATTATTTTATAAATTCTAAGTTCAAGATATAGTGATATTGTTCATTTTTCATCTAATTCTGATCCATTGCCTAAATATTGTCTCATATATGGGTTAAGTTCAACTGGTAACCAGAAATAATACTCTTTCTCCAAAATATATATTGGAGGGAAGGAGTAATATATATATTAGAAAAGCAAGGCATTTATTCTAAAGGATAGTTCATCATTTCTACAACTAATAAAACCATAGATTGAATTAATGATTTTTCTCCTCCATTAATTACACTGTACTCCTTTTGATTTCAACCTATAACTCAACTAGTAAGGTATTAGCTAAACCTTTTTTTTTTTGTAACATAAACCTTTACTTCTAAATGATATGAACTCATGGTGGCACTGCTTTTATACTTTTGCATTAACATTCACTATTACATTAAAAACAATGAAATATCCCCAAATAAAATGTGGACTCCATCCAAACTCTGTCATGTTTTCAATCTGTGAAAATCATCCAAATTAACATCAAAATTTCCATTTTTCTCCAAATGGCATGATAATCCTCAAAAGGCAAGTTGCTGTCACCTTTTCTAATTCAATGAAATCATGGATCCACTAGCAGAAACCTGTCTTTAAGGTACTAAAATATCTAAGTTGTGCAAGATGACAGTCCTAGAAATAATAATTGAATATTTTGTGAATGGGTACTTAAAATTAACTATGAAAGTTATCATCTTCTACTTCTATGCATTACTTCTAGACCTAGGCAGACTATACTTTTCATAATGCTGCTGACAACTGATACCTGACCTAGAAAACTTAATGATTTCTGTGGCCATTAGGCCACTGCTGTCTTTACTTTGCTGTATAAAGTCTACCTCAGTCGAACACCATGCTCTGTAAAATACTAATGTGGTTTGCCATCATTTAATCAGTACGTGGACTTTGTTACTGGTAGAGTCACAAAGGGAGGAAATATTTTTGAAAGCTGAATGAGTATCAATTCAAGTGAGGACAAACTGCTACTCTCTCTAAGACAAAAGGAATAAATAAAATTATTTTAAAGCTGCCCTTTGCATATTATACAAGATTAGAGACTTGAGGCTGCTAACTTCTACTAGCAGGTTTGTGTACTCAGTGGCAGCAATGACTAAAATAGCTGTAGTTATGGGAAGTGCATGCCATTGATTTTCTGCATAGCCTGCTCTTTGCAAAATAACTTCTTGCTTGTAATGTCCTTGTGAAAACATCACAGTGGCACTTGAAGGAGTCTCACATGTATTTCACTTAAGAAACTTTGTATAGCTGATTATTAAAATTTCCTTTGATATAATGGCCTTTTGATAAGAATTCACATGTGACATGAATATGTTCACCCTCTAGGCCATTATACTAATATCTCTGTAAGAACCCTCCTCATTCTTTCTAATTTCTAAAACTTGCTTCTTTCATTTCCTTGGACATCCTATAAAATTAACCATCCATACTATGAACTGTGGAGTATCCTGACCTTATGCCTTATCTACAAGTGGATGACAAGATGTACCACTCTAAGGAATATCTCCTGGCAAGCCATCCCTCATCCCCATGGCCTTCAGAGCTGTTCCTGAGAAGGCTATATTGTCATCACAATGCATTTCTCATTGTTATACTAGTATATAAGGCAGAATGGCTGATAAAATGTTATTTTCCACCTCCATTGCCAGATGATCAAAGAGAATTCTTTATATAAAAGTGTGAGTTGAAGATGAGACACTAACCCTGTAGGAAAAATCATAGTAGGAAGGTTAATGACCTGATTTGATCATGCAACTTATTTGTGCATATCAGAAAATAACAAATATACTTCAAGTTCTGTTTTAGGATGGTGTGTACTTCAAATTATATAAATTCAACAAAAGCAATTCATAAAGAACATATAGGATCATATGATAATACAGTAACCACTCAGTATTCTTTAGTACTCTTCCATGGCCCATTACCAACTTAAAAGCTATTTCTGAAAATTATCATGGTAATATGCAAAAGATGGCATAGTCTTACTTGGAAATTAAAGTCTCTATTTTGGTTTCCAATCGTAGTTTCTTATAGCTTCTGTGGATCATTCTGAAATGTCATAAATGCTTTAGTGTTACTCAGTTTGCTGGGTCAAAGAGCCAAATGACAGATTCACTGAGCTATCATGAAAGGTTAACTAGAGAAGCTTATCTGTCAGTTTCTTCTAGGTTTGGCTGTCTTTCAGACCACAAAGTGAACAGATTAAACAAATCTTTATGTGTCCTTTTTATTGGTAGTGAGGCAAAGGAATAACAATTTATTCTCTGATGTGGAAGAATCATATAAATTTCCTGGTATGATTTCCTACATATTTTGTGGAATATATTTCCCCTCTTTGATGAATGTATTACTCTGTCATTAAAGCTACTGTTAATTTTAATTCTACAGTTCTATTGACAATGTTATCAGTATAGTGAGTTCATAAGTTGACATCTTTTGGAGTGAGGAGACACTAAAGATCCCTGAGGGCTAATTGATACCAAGTTTGAAATGACCTAACCCTCAGGAAATATATTAACATACATTGGTGTGCCTACTAGGCTAAAGCAAACTATGACATGCTATATTTATGAGGATAAAGAGAGCATCCTATATTAACAGCGAGATGCAAGTTGATAGGGAATGAATTGATTTGCTCCAGAAAGACTTTCTCTAGAAAAGAATGAACTACAATTATGGTTTTATGCACTATCAACCTCCAAGACTTCTTAAATTTCTGTTCAAACTAAGTGATTTAAGTTGACTTGTAATATCAATCACCATCTTCATATATTAAGACTCTATACATCTATGATTCAGGCAAAGATATGTAATTGCTTTTGATGAACTAATTTGGTAGTGACAAAGAACTCCAGAGGTAGTGTTTAAGTTATTACTTTACTCCTTAGAACACGGAATCAATGCAATGATAAGGATATTATAGCAATCCTAATGATATTTTTTATAATTTTACACCTGAAATTTGCTACTGTTATAATTAAATGGGTTCAGGATTTAAATGAGTCAAACATATATGTTGGCTTTGTTGCTGGAAGGGGGACCCCTTCCAGGGCCCGAAACTGGGCTCTTGTCTAACACTTGGAAATGAATTGTCCAAGGAGATATATGTGCTGACAAAGCAAGAGATTTTATTGGGAAAAGATGCCCGGGCAGAGAGCAAGAGGGTAAGGGAACCCAGGAGAATAGCTCTGCCACTTGGCTCACAGTCTCGGGTTTTATGGTGATGGGATTAGTTTCTGGGTTGTCTTTAGCCAATCATTCTGACTCAGAGTCCTTCCTGGTGGTGCACACTTTGTTCGACTAAGGTGGATGCCAGAGAGAACGATTCTGGGAGGTGGTCAGACATGTGGTGTCTCCTTTTGACATTTCCCGAACTCTTCCGGTTGGTGGAGGCTTATGAGTTCGGAGTTCCTTACCAGGACCTCCTGTTGTAAAACAACTCATACAAATGGTTACTATGGTGCCTGGCCAGGGTGGGCGGTTTCAATCAGTGTGCTTCCCCTAACAGCTTCAGGTCAAATTCCATTTACATACCTTTTTTCCACAAGTCTATATTCTAGCCAATTGACCACTCTGATATTCTGGGTATCTAGTAAATGTGAGCTCAGAGCATTCTGTTTTAATTCTTTAAATACATTTGTTTTTCCCATTGCTTAGTTTTCTTGGTAAAAATACCATGATAATTTTGCATCGCCTTGGAAAAAGATCCATAGTACGTTTTTTTCTGTTATTATTTTAAGGTCATCTTTCAAATATATACCAGTCTTATAGCTATATGATATTTATGTATGTGATATATATACATATAATATTTAATGTAAAATAAATGCTGCTTCAAAATAAATACCATATATATTAGACTGCAAACATGACTAAATACAACTTTTAGGACAGATGATGTGGAATCAAAAGAAATTTAAGTGGTTCACATACTGTTTAAGAAATATATCATGTTTAAGGAACAGCATGGTGGGCCAAAAAAGAGTGAGAGATTTCTGTTTTCAATAATAATGAACTAGATGGTGACAAAGAGCTTCTTGCTGAGAATAACTGTTTATTGAACTAAGTAAAAATGCATCAGAGAAGAACAAGTCAGGGAGTCAGTGTGAAAGCAGGGTCTGGGAGAGGAGAGAAGATTAATGGGGGAAATGGACATTTGGGATCTTTTCTTTTTAGAAAAGTGTGATGATTTGGAAGTAGTATCTGTGAAGTTGGGGAGCTGAGGAAAGCTTTCCACAGCCTTATGGACATAGAAGGAGAAGCTTAGAGTTCAAGGCTACCTGGGGCCAGGGGGAAACAGAATTTGGAATGGACTCTCAAATAGCTACAGTAATGGAATAAAAGTGAGCTAGATAGAAATACTTGACTTAAATTGAAGTCAGTTTCAAATCATCTCATCCTCATAATATTGTCAAATGAAAAATAAATTCTCTCTGGATGAAGTTTATATAATCTAGAGCCTCAAATTATCTTAATAAAGTATAATAATATATGGCAAGCACTTAAAATTAACCAGGTACAAATATTTTGTTTGTTTGTACAAGCAAAATGTGGATGAAAAATCAAGAGAAGCAGTGGGTAGAAGTACTGACCCATGGTGGATACAGATAGTGAAGTTATCAGTGACAGACTTTAAAAGCAGCAATGATTAGCACGCCTAAGAATCCAAAAGACCAAAGAAATACAGAGAGAGAAAGAATGTTGTCAGGGAACCAGAATTTATAATAAAAGCTTAATTAGAACTAAGACTTTTAAGAAATGAAATTAAAAACCCGTAAATTCATTGAAGATCAGATTAGGCACTGCTAAAAAAAATTATTAAACTAGAAGATAACCCCCCCCCCAATAACATGCAGAATAAAGAGATATATGCAAAGAACTGTGAAAGATTTGGGATTATACTCAGCTTGTGATTTAGACAAAGTATTCTTTCTGTTTCTTACGTGCTGCCAGAAAGGGGGAGATTCTTCACTTTGGAACAATGAACTCTAGTAGAGAGTATAGCAGGTAGCATGGTAGCTATCCACTACCCTTCCCATTCCTCACAAATTCCATGGGTATGGTGCTGAGATAGAACAGGTAGATGCTGGATTTGTTTCACAGCTAAGACAGATTTTGCTTAGACAACCCCTACTCTTCTAAGGAAGTTGCAAGCAAGCTTGTTCAACTCTTCCTCTAGAGGTAAATCTTACCTTTATTACTCTGGACAAAAATAAATTCTTCCTTCTACCATGGGGAAGACACCATCTCTATCTCCCAATGTTATTTGCTTAATCAACCTCCTTGAAAATAGTCTGAATCAAAATCTGTCCCAAGATAAACATGGAGAATTGCCCACAAGTAACACACATCCCTCACTTCTGCATCACCACAGCTTCTGGAAATTTTTTCTTTTGAATATATCACCCCATTGTCTACTCTTGTTAATCTGAAAGACATGGGCTGACATTCAGTAAGACTCCAATGATCAGGGTTATAAGTAGCAGGATAAAGCTCATCAGTATGCACTTCAGTACTATGTAAGTACTATGTAAGTACAATAAAAGTATTGATATTATTTATAACAACCTCCGTGCTAAAAACTGCTTGGGATTCCCAGGTGACTTAGGGGTAGATATTCCATCTGCCAAGGAAGAGACACAGGTTCATTACCTGCATTGGGAACATCCCATGGAGAAAAAAATGGCTACCCATTCCAGTATTCTTGCCTGGGAAATCCCATGGATAGAGGAGCCTGGTGGGCTACAGTTCATAGGATCACAAAGAGTTGGACATGACTTAGTGACTAAACAAACAACAAAGAAATTGCTCAAATGATCACCATAGTAGAAAAGATTCATACATAGAATACTCCTGAAATTGATAGTACAAACTAAAACTACATGAACTAGTAGAAAGGAATCTCAGGAAATAATTTGGAGTGAAAAAGTCAAATAGAAAAGATTACATATACGTCTAATTCAAATTACATAAAGTTAAAAACAGACAAAAGTAATACATGCAGTTAGAAGTTTGACTAGTTTGGTTAGTCTCTGGGACAAAACATCAGAGCGGATGGGGACTTAGTGTAGTTTTTCTTAATCTGCACAGTGGTTACATAGGGTTAAGCATATGGATATTTCATTGAGTTGTAGATCTCGGACTTGTTCACTTTAGTAAAAGGGCCCAAAATAATCTGTATGTATATTAACAAAGTAAAGAGATAAAAGATGCAAATCATGACAACTAGTTAATACAGATATTAGATATTAAGCAGTACAGATAAGGCATTTGATAAAAGTTAACATTCATTAGTGGTTAAAATACTTAGAAATTTTATTATAGAAATTCTCTATTCCAAAAAAGTATGTACAGAAAATTTACATTAAACATTATAGTTAATATGAAAGGTTGAACTCATTTTTTCTGAGTCAGAAATAGAAAAGATGATTAATTTTTGCTACTTTCACTCAATATTTTATTGAAAGTCTTAGCCAATAAACTAGACATAAATATTAATAGTACAAGAATTGAAAACAAATACAGCTTAATTATTCACAGATGAAATAATTGTGAATATTCCACATCAAACATGTCTGCAAATAAATGATCAAAGTTCAGTAAATTTAGTAATGTATTTGAATGCAAGCTCAATGTGTTAAAATCAATATACAATTGCAATATGCAAAATCAATTGTTTTTATATAGAAAGAAATCAGTTATAAAAGAAACAATATAAAAGAATAAAATTAAAAAATATCAAATATCTAAGAATTAATAATACAAGAAATCTATCAATATATTGTTGAGTAAAATTGAAGATGTTAGCAAATGGAGAGAAAATTCAAGGATTTCAAATGGTGAAAATATACATTTTCTTATACTGATCTACAATAAATTCAATATATATCCAATGAAAACTATAGAAACTTTCTCCTTCTTTGAGTTAATTGTCAAGTTGACTCTAAAATGTGCATTAAAAATGTGTATAAAGGTTCAAAGAATCAAGAACAATAAAAGTGAAATGAACAAAAATTACTTACTGTACTAGATATATAATTTTCACAAAATGACACTAGTAAAGAATTCTGCTTTATTTCCTAAAGTATAGGCAAGGAAACTCATGAATCAAAATAGCAAGTTTAGAAAGAAACTCATTTAATTTAATACAAAAATAATATTTCAGGGCCAAAGAAAGATTACTTTAAATGGTGCTATGTCAATCAGACAGTCATATATAAAAGTATGAAGTTGACATCTACCTCATACTATTTGTACAAATTATTATTATTTTGCTGCTGCTGTTGTATGCCTAAATGTGAAAATTAAGCCAATAACTCTTTCAGATTAGAGAATATCTTCATAAACTTAGAGCAGAAAAAATTCTTAACTAAAACTTAAAAAGTTGTAAACATTAAGAAACACCTTGCTAACCGATTACATTTGAAAGAACAACTTCTCTTCATTAAAAGACAGAAAGGGATGAAAAAGTAAATCAAAGAGGGGAGAAGCTATTGCCACAAATATACCTAGGTGCTTCTATTCAGAACAGAGAATTAATTCCTAGAAATCAATAACAAAATGACAGAAAACTCAATTGAAAAAATTTAGAAGTGCTTCAGGAAAAGAAGATATAGAAATGTCCAAGGTGGTCATTTGGCAAAAGTGCAAACTGAAGGAGACTCTACCACCAACATCAGCACGGATCCTAGCAGCTTCTACATCAGTGGACCTAGGACATGACTCTCCAAGGAAACATCCTTAGAGTGGTATCAGCAGAACTATATCTCCTGCAATGGGATTAGTCTGCAAAGCTCCCGGTGTTTCCATTGACAATAATGGAATTTATCCAAGCAAGCCTGAGTAGTTAAAAACAAAAACAAAAACCTCCCAGGTGTATGAATAGAATTGTATGAACAGAAGGTCACTCAGAAAAGGTCCAGAAACAGTCCAAAATGTTCCTAAAGCAACAGGGAAGGAACTGGACTGATAGACCATTTTCTGAATGGGAAGAAATGGCAGCTCTGGTGTCACATTCACAGAGGTGCCCTGTGAATATCCTATGTGATTGTTATGATGACTCTCCTGGTCATGATCATCCTGGTATGGCCACAAAGATATCTTTACATACAAATAGATAGCTGTCAAGTCATATTGACCATAAACCAGAGGAAATTAATGAGCTATAATTCATTATGAAAACTCTATGCATTTGCTCCTAAACTTTTTTTTCATTTTTTTATTTATTTATTTTTTTTAGCCAACTTACTCTAATTTGAAATAAGCCTTCTGGGAAATCTGCAGTCTTCAGGATAAGCCAGACTCACATTATGAGACAATTTTTTGCTTACCATGATTGTTTTCCACAAAGGCCTTTGGCTGTTTAATGAACTAAGTCGTGAAAACTGAATCCTTCAAAGTTTCTCAATCACCTTGTTTTGTCTATCCTTTAGAAAAGCTAGTTAAGTTAGAAAAAACAGCCATTCGTTTAAAATCAAAAACATTGACATTTGAAGGCATAGCTTTAGGAAAGGATTTTTTTTTTCCCCCGCTTTTCAGTGAAGGAAGCAAGAGTTATTTTCTAGGAGTATGTTATTTTGTGTTAATTTAAGATGCTTCTTTAGTCCATAACAAGCGTAAATATAATTTTAAGCATATGAGGAAAATATTTTTAAATATCAAAGGACAAAAATAGTTTGAAAATTAAAAAATTGTCTTGAAAAAAGAGATATGATATAATTCCAAAACCTGAAAATATCTTGCACAGGTTTGTCTTTCAATTTATATTATTTTGCCAGTGGAATAGCAAGCACCCTTGTCTTGAATCTGAATTTATTCTCCACAACTATTGGACCTAATTTATTCCTCCCTTAGTCTCCTCCCTACACTTTCTCATTAGATGACAGTTTCCCATCATGGAATTTTTGTTCTGTGGTTCATTAACTCTCCCAGTGTTCCTATGCTGTTGCTAAGTCACAGGATGCTAAATGCAACAAGATTTGATATGAATATTAAATAAACCAGAAAAGAAACCAAGATAGAATTAAAAATACTTTGGAATCCATGGAGGGTGTCTTACAAGTATAAAGAAGAAACAAGTATTTCTTCACTTGAAATAAAATACAAATTCAAAACCTCATTGTACTAGTGAAAATATACTTCTGGAGACCAATTTTAGAATTTTCATACATTTTAATCAATAAGACTGAAATAAATGCTGAAATTAAGTTTCTGTCAATCTAAGTAAATTAATGTTGAGGTAATTGAATGAATAATTAGTTAATATTGAAATAAATTTTCTGCCAATCTGAGTAAATCTACAAATCATCATAAATAATCCATTCATCCTGCACTAATCTCATAAACATATCCAATTGACTGATTTGACTATATCATTTTTTGCTCCCATCATTTCTAATGTTTGGTTTTGATAGAAAAATATACTAAATGGTTCATTGAAACATAAATTTACCAGGTTAGAATGGGATTGGCTATTTTTCTCCAATTGAGAGAGACAGGAATAAATGAAGACCACCCAAATGAGGACAAGACTACTGATGCAGAGTTTGCCCTCAGGGATAATAAACTATATACCATCACTTGTGTTTGCCAGAGCCTCCAAGGCAGACAAAAGGAGTGAGAAGGCTTTATGCTGGAAAGAAAGGAAGGGCTTCAGGTATGCCCTGATTGGAGACTGTTGTCATGGAGAAACTGGAGGTCACCTACCTAGTGAGGTGTCCTATGTAAATGGTTAGAGCATATTTGATTTTCCTTGATTTTCTGTGGTTGGTTCTAAGTTCGAAATAAAAGTAAGAAGGCAGGGGGTGGGGGGTGGGAAACAGTCATTGAGTCCTGACCATTTGGAACCAATTGCTACAGTACTGCAGAGGTTGTGATTTGGCTTCTGGGCTATTGAATATGGGAGAGAGTTTTGTGTGTCAGAATTCTGTTTTCATGTATGATCTGGGCATTGTCCATTGGTTTATTCAGTCTCTCATACTAATATAATGAATCTCAAATTTTCTTCTATTAGATATTTTAATGCTACCAATATAAGTGCATTTTTTCAAGATATTTAGTGGCTAAAATTAATTTACATATAGAAAGATAGTGAATTTCCAAATACAGCTAAACATTTATACCAAGTTATATTGACTTCGTACCTAATGCACAAAGTGGAAGTGTTAGTCACTCAGTTGTGTCCAACTTTATGCAACCATGGACTGTAGCCCACCAGGGTCCTCTGTCCATGGAATTCTCTAGGCAAGAATACTGGGGTGGGTAGCCATTCCCTTCTCTAGGGGATCTTCCCAACCCAGGGATCAAACCCAGGTCTCTTGCGTTGCAGGTGGACACTTTACCATTTAAGTCATGAGAGAAGTCCACCTAACACATAAGGAGAAACATATATAAGAAGAAACATATACCCTTTGTTACCAAAAACAGAATTAAGTGCTTTTTGACACTGAAAGTCTTGGCAGATCTCTAGGTAGCAACTTGGTTTCTAGAGAAATAAGTGTCTGTGAGAAGAGTAGTTTTTCCTCATCACTTATCTAATGTAAGTAAGTCTTTAGGAGTTGTTTTCAATTTCCTCTTTGCACGATGGTAATTTTGGTGGCTTTTCCAAATTTCAACATATGCAGGCCCATTTATGCAGAAAACAGAGAGGACTGTTCAGTCTTAAAACATATGTAGAACAGAGACTGTTAAAACTGTGCAACTCCAAGTCAGACGTAGCCACTGATATTAATGGATGAGATCATCCCAGAGGGTAGGGGATCCCAAATACAGACAATACTCAATGGAGTTTTGTGAAAGAGCTTAAAAAGAGTCAGTGAAAAAAAAAAAAAAAAAGGAGTCAGCGAGTCAATCTCATATCTGGGAGCACAAAATTCACACATAGATTTGTTATTGTTGTTTTCTGTATTTACCCTTTACTGAGGAAGCCTTTCTCTATTCCTAATATATTCAGTCTTGGCAGTTGCTTTTGAGCATCTATTAAACTGACCATACGTGTTTCTTCTTTATAAAATCAGTTGAGGAACTTTATTGGCGGTCCAATGGTTAAGACTCTGTGCTCCAGTCCTTGGTCTGGGAACTAAGATCCCACATGCCATGGGGCCCGGCCAAAAAAAAAAAAAAAATTAGTTGGAAAGTGTTTCTTCCTTTTCTCTTTTTAAAAATTGTGTAGAATTGGTGTTCTGGACTGTTGCTTAAGGTTAAGTTTCTGAAAATAAATTCAATTTTTTATAGATACAGCACCAGAAAAATTTGTATGTGGCATCTTTGGTCACTTCTGATAAGTTTAGTTTTTTTATAAGATGTGTTCATTTAATGTAAGTTGAATTCATTGTCATAAAGTTTATTGCTATATAGTCTGTTATCTCTCATCTTTTGTGGGAGTGTGAGAGACACTTTTCTTGGCAACTTGCTCCAATTTGCCAAACTTTCCTGCCATAGAAATATGAGAGGTTTATTTTTATTTTTTTGGATAAAACCAATTAACTAACAAAGATAATCACCTTAGCTACCAGGTGAATCTAGGATGAACTGCTTGTGACAAACAGTGCTGTCAAGCCCTCTTACGTGTGATTATGAACAGAGTGGGCTGGGTAAGCTTGGCTGTATAAGGGGCCGAGGTTTCTTTATCTTTGCGATGTCTTTAGTGGATCCCTTCGGATGAGCATCACATTGTGGATTAAAGCTTATTCAGTATTAACACTGTTTTTCTTCTTTTCTATCAGTGTGGGAAAGTTTTATGGAGATTTTGGGACTAGATTTTTTCATATTTCCCCAACAATTGTGGGTTTATTTTTGGTTAACATTCATAATATATTGTTTTTTGTAACAGTTTGGAGTTTTTAAATTCCCTTGAGTTTTATTCTTAGATGCATGCATTACTTAGAGATGTGTTTCTCAATTTTCAAATAGTTGAACTTAATTTTTCTCTTTATTACTAATTAATTCAGAATTATTTTTTTCAATACATTAAAATTTCAAATGTGTTATTGTGAATGAAAATAGGACTTAAATCAATAATTCTTGACTTACAAGTACTTAATATGTGTGACTTTGCAGATATTAGTTAATTTCTTCTCTAAAACTTAGTTTTTGCATGGGGAGTTTGATGTGTCTCCCATGAAAACATACATGTATTAATAATTCTAGTCTTTAACACCTCCACACATGTACTTTCACTTATATCTTAAAACAAACTAATAAACTATGTATTTTTTATATTACAGACAAGAAACTAAGTTTTGTTGTTCAAAATTAGCTTGTATCTGTGATGAAATCAATATACTCACATTACTAATGAGTGAATAAAGTGTGTGGTAAGCAATAGTGATAGCATTATTCCTGAAGGACAGAAAGTAATATCAATGTTTTATTGAGGAGGCAAGTTTCATATCTAATGGATAGTTAATTGAAATAGCAAATCACAATTTTTACCACTAGTTCAGTTCAGTTGTTCAGTCGCTCAGTTGTGTCTGATTCTTGGAGACCCCATGAACCGCTGCACGCCAGGCCTCCCTGTCCATCAACAACTGCAGGAGTCTACCCAAACCCATGTCCGTTGAGTTGGTGATGCCATCCAGCCATCTCATCCTCTGTCGTCCCCTTCTCCTCCTGTCCTCATTCTTTCCCAGCATCAGGATCTTTTCAAATAAGTCAGCTCTTTACATCAGGTGGCCAAAGTATTGGAGTTTCAGCTTCAACATCAGTCCTTCCAGTGAACACCCAGGACTCATTTCCTTTAGAATGGACTAGTTGGATCTCCTTGCAGTCCAAAGGACTCTCAAGAGTCTTCTCCAACACCACAGTTCAAAAGCATCAAGTCTTCGGCGCTCAGCTTTCTTTATAGTCCAACTCTCACATCCATTCATGACTACTGGAAAAACCATAGCCTTGACTAGGTGGACCTTTATTGGCAAAGTAATGTCTCTGCTTTTTTTTTTTTTTTTTTGTCTCTGCTTTTTAATTTGCTGTCTAGCTTGGTCATAACTTTCCTTCCAAGGAGTAAGCATCTTTTAATTTCATGGCTGCAATCACGATCTACAGTGATTTTGGAGCCCCCAAAAATAAAGTCAGCCACTGTTTCCCTATCTATTTGCCCTGAAGTGATGGGACCAGAGGCTATGATCTTAGTTTTCTGAATGTTGAGCTTTAAGCCAACTTTTTCACTCTCCTCTTTCACTTTCATCAAGAGGCTCTTTAGTTCTTCTTCACTTTCTGCCATAAGGGTGGTGTCATCTGCATATCTGAGGTTATTGATATTTCTCCCGGCAGTCTTGATTCCAGCCTGTGCTTCCTCCAGCCCAGCGTTTCTCATGATGTACTCTGCATATAAGTTAAATAATCAGGGTGTCAATATACAGCCTTGACATACTCCTTTTCCTATTTGGAACCAGTCTGTTGTTCCATGTCCAGTTCTAACTGTTGCTTCCTGACCTGCATACAGGTTTCTCAAGAGGCAGGTCAGGTGGTCTGGTATTCCCATCTCCTTCAGAATTTTCCACAGTTTATTGTGATCCACACAGTCACAGGCTTTGGCATAGTCAATAATTTTACCACTAATTATTCTTTAATGTTTTGCACCAATCCTAAAATATGAATTTGTCCACTTATACTCTAACTATAGTGTAGAATTCCGGTTCAGTTTTGCTCCTCGATTTGTACCTTAATGATTTATCTGTATGTGCTAAATGATAGCTTATTCAAATATATGGTGCTTGATTTTGGTTATTTTAACTGCAATATTTACTTTTGCTTTTAGAAATGACAAGCACAGAAATTTGGAGAAAAAAAAATCCCTGCCCCAAAGAATGAATACTTTTTTATTCTGAGAATTAAAATATTCTGACTTAGTTATTGAGTGTCAGGGAAAAGGCCAATAAAAAGTTCAAACAATAAATAATTCATTATTAGGGGACATTACAGTATAATTATTTCTAATATCTGGGCTCATAATTTCCAAAGAATCAAGATCATTACATTGTCATTGGAATGGTGACAGTTGAAAGATGTAGAGATGTTAGAAGATGTTTTACCAATAAAGCATCCAAGATTATATCAACAATGACAACAAACATTAGACTTTTGAAATTAGTCATATCACAGATATTTTTTGTTTTCTAAATATTTTTATTGTGTGCCATCTGCAATCTTAAAGAAAAGTTCAAACAATAAATACTATAGTACATTAAGTAAATTTTTTAAATGAATATTCTTTGTTATTCAAAAAACTCATAAGATAGATAATAGATATTGCTAAGTTTCTGTTGTACTTATAAGAAGTTGACCAAAGTTTGAATGTCTATATATAACAGACATAATGTGGACTTATACAGGGATAACTTCAAATTTTTAGTACCTCTTTTGTTTGTGATTCTCTGTTTTTAGTGTCCATAGGAATCATCTGGGGCCCTTGAGAAATTAGATTCAGGTCCCAGAAACCAATCATAAGTATTCTAATGAAACTCAAACCTGCCTTTTAAATAAGCACCAGTGATTTTTCACAACAGGGTTATCTACTGGCCACAGTTTGCTTTACAACCTGTGCTTTTGTTCCTATTAAACTTGCATCATTAGCTTCGGGCATACACTATCTCTATTATGTTCCATCTTTCAAATGAAATAAACATAATACATTTGTTTTCATTATATGATTGTTGAGTGTGTCTAGAATACCCACAAGGTTTTCAGAATGTCACATTTGCTATCAAAACTTGCTTAAAGGTTATTATGTGTATTTTCTACATAAATAAATGGGTTATGCAAGTTCTTATGCACCCCTTAATTAAACCTGCACCCTAAACTCCAATTATATTTTCACATCTTGTTTGGATTTGATTAACATCTTTTCTAATCCTACAAAGTAATTTCCAGTCTCTGTTAAATTATTGCACTATAAATAAGAAATAATCATTTAAACTTCAACCTTCTCTTTTCAAAGATTATGACAATCAGGTTTGATGGTATTACTGCAGAAATGTCAGCTCAATTATTTTTGGAATAATTAGCTTCATTATATAGAGAAGGCACACAGATATAAAATTCAGTTTCTTGATTCTTAAGTAGCTTCAGTAGCAATCAAATCCAAATTGAAAGAAGCTCACACCTGCTGCCTTCATCCTTTGTCATTCTCCTATGGAAAGATTTACTATCATAGAATCTAATCAATTATTAACTATGAGCATAGAAATGAATTTTAAACATCAACACATCAATCCAGAAGTTATTGAATTAAAATCAACCAAAATTTTTTTTCCCAATAATTGGAAAATACAATACTGTATAGGGTTGCTTGTGTATCTACAGTATCGGAGATATAAAGAGGCCATATTATTTGATCAGGATAAAGCTTGAGATAAGACTTCCCTGGTGGCTTAGATGGTAAAGAATCTGCCCGCAGTGCAGGAGACCCCGATTCGATCCCCGGATCGGGAAGATCCCTGGAGAACAGAATAGCTACCCACTCTAGTATTCTTGCCTGTAGAATTCCATGGACAAATGAGCCTGGTGGGCAACGCAGTCCCTGGGTTCCCAGAGAGTCAGACATGACTGAGCGACTAATACTTGCACTTTCACTTTATTTCAGGACTAAGGTGTTCTGACATAATCGCTCCTGTTATGCCAGTTTATCAGTTAAACACACTCATAGACCATAGGTATTTTCTGTATCAACTCAAAACTCTTCTGAGATGAATAAAAACATACCTCTGAATCAGAAACTTCAACTCCAAGTCCATTTGATTATCCAAGTATAGAAATATTTTGAAGATCATCCAATAAATTATATCCAGTATGTGGAGAAAAAAAGTAACATTAGTTGTAATTACTAGAAAGAATGAGGGTGAGGGATTAAGATAATCATATACAGAATAAGTCGGGAAAAGAGTTAACAACTGAGAGTTGTTTGTCTGCAAATTAGCCCAGAGGATACACTGGGGCTTCTCAGGTTTTATACATCATTAGTTAGACAAGTAACACTTCATATCTGAATAAACAATATGAAGATATTTTAAAGACGTAAACCTTGCTATACCCTTCCTGAGGTATGTCCATACAATTATTCGTTTGTATGAGGAAGCAATTTCTGGGACTTGAAAGGTGTGTTTTTGTCTTTTTTTTTTGTTTGTTTTTAATGTCTGTACTTGTTGTATAATGGTAAATACTTTACCCAAGGGAGATTACTAGATGCACTTTGATTTTTTGTTTTACTTAAAATAAGAAGCACTGTTACTGTGAAAATTGGAAAGATACTTCTCTTTTTACAAATAATTTAAAACTATAATTTTTATTTACTGTTCTAAAACTGATGAATACATATGCACAAAAATATGTTTTAACAAATGGATGTAACTTGATAGTTAAAACGTTGCTAACATTAAGGTTATTGTATGATCCATGAACCAATTGGTGGGGTTGCTCAGCTTAAAGGGAAGCCTTTTCTCATCATAGATCTGGCAAGGAAAATTGCCACTTTAGTCCTCCTTGGGAAAGCATATTGACGTAGTTTTTTAAGACGTCTGTTGCAAAGTATTACTTGAACCATCTGATGAATCTTGGTAGTAGAGGATATTTTCTGGACTTTGCGAACAATTAAGCATTTAAAGAATGAGATTACTAGGAAAATGAAAAGAAAAGCTAAGGTCAATGGTTGGCGAGGAATCTAAACCCAGTTTCTGGGTCCACAGGGCACCCAGTCAAGATTTTTAGACAGTGGGTTCAGAGCATCTTTAGATGGTACAATGAAGAAAGCAGTGGATGTCTGGTATATTTCCCAGTTTGCAATTTGATGTTCTTGGTAATGATATAGACTAGATATGAGAGAAGTTATGAGTCAATGGTATTAATGACACAACTTTCTTGTGAGACTATAATGTTAAGGAATATAGAAAAAATGCATCCTATTCATAGTATGCACAGTATGCATTACATCAAATGTTGTTATATTATTATTTCATGAATGATTCAGTATTATCTTGTTTATATTACTATATAAACTGAAGTGTAGAAAACATAACACAAAACATATGTAAAATGATCTGTAATACTGAAGAATATTTCTAAGCTCTCAAATTAAATATAAACTCCATACGAGGATATTCTGACTTCTAAATCTTTTCTACAAGCAGACATTTCTTAAGTACTACAAATAAAATTTTGCATTTTACAAAGGTTTGCAGATAAGAAAGGAATTTATAGTCTCTCTTAGATAAGATTCAGTTCAGTTCAGTTGCTCAGTCGTGTCTGACTCTTTGTAACCCCATGGACTGCAGCATGCCAGGCTTACCTGTCCATCACCAACTCCTGGAGCTTGCTCAAACTCATGTCCATTGAGTCAGTGATGCCAACCATCTCAGCCTCTGTTGTCCCCTTCTCCTCCTGCCTTCAATCTTTCCCAGCATCAAGGTCTTTTCAAATAAGTCAGCTCTTCCCATAAGGTAGCCAAAATACTGGAGTTTCAGCTTCAGCATCAGTCCTTCCAATGAATATTCAGGACTGATTTCCTTTAGAATTGACTGGTTGGATCTCCTTATAGAGCAAGGAACTCTCAAGAGTCTTCTCCAACACCACATTTCAAAAGCATCAATTCTTTGGCACTCAACTTTCTTTATAGTCCAACTCTCATATCCATACCTGACTACTGGAAAAACCATAGCCTTGACTAGATGGACCTTTGTTGACAAAGTAATGTCTCTGCTTTTTAATATGCTTTTCTAGGTTTGTCATAGCTTTTCTTCCAAGGAGCAAGTATCTTTTAATTTCACAGCTGCAGTCACCACCTGCAGTGATTTTGGAGCCCCCAAAATTAAAGTCCGTCACTATTTCCATTGTCTCCTCATCTATTTGCCATGAAGTGATGGGACCGGATGCCAGGATCTTAGTTTTCTGAATGTTGAGCTTTAAGCCAGCTTTTTCACTCTTTTCTTTCACTTTCATCAAGAGGTAATAGACAAGTTAACAGTATGTAAATAACATAGAGCTCTATACTTTGCTGTGCTATCACTGTTGCTTCTCCATTTTTCCACTAGTGAGCATAATCAGAGAAAAAAATTGAGTCCATATTAAGCGAGTGCAAAATGTTGGTTATTTTACTCAATCACCATTAACTTAAATGGCATAATCAATGTTTAAAACACCGACTAAAAACAGAAAGGTCATGTAGTAAAGTTAAAAAGTGTTGAGAAATGTACTGGAGGCCTGGTAATGGATAATTTTCCTTAAAGTGAATTTCAGAATAAAATATAAATCATTGCTTCCATCTAAAGTGGTTCAGTTACAGATACAGGGAGGTCCTTTTGTAAGATGACTTCACCTTCAAGGCTCAGGCCTTGTATTCCAAAAGACATTACATAACTGTGTCCAGGGTAGATTTATATATTATATAGTAATGCTCTGAAATACACCTCCAGCTCCTTCAGCTTATTTATGATGTTTATGAGATCAGTGGATGAGCCCAAATTATGCAAGATGAATCAGTGCTTACTGACATCACACATATTTTTCGTGAAAGGGCAAGGGACCAGAAAATTAACAGACTGTCTGCTAGGAGGCTACCTGATTCTTTTCAAGGCACTTTGAAATTTTTCTCAGTAATTGACTTTTAGCAGTTTTCCACTTGTAGACAGACAGATATGGCTATCAAGCCATCAAGTTTAATCCAAAACCTGTAACTACCCCAGCAAGCATCAGCAGTCACATGAAATCCATGGGAGGGCCTTACGGAAAATAGGCAGTTAATGTCACGCCTCTCTTTATCTAGATAAATTGAGTCATTTGAAAAACTTTCATGTTAAAAGTGCTGAATTGGTCAGCACATGAGGGATGTTTAGGAAGAAATTAATTGATGTATTTCTTTTGAGTTTTGCTTTTAGTTGAAAATGTCCCAAATTTATCCAATGGTAAGAATTGCAAAGGGTACTTTATCTACAATATTACTATTTCTAATACTAACATTAGTAATAATAATAAATATGAAACAACAAAACAGATATCTGTACCCTTTATTTGTTGGTATAATTTGTTACATCTGGGTTTCATCAAGACACTTTGGGAAACACAACTAATAGCTTAAAAGTCATGCAGAACACCTCAGAATATAGCATATATTGCAAAACAAATATTAAATATAGCTTAGCAATAGACAACAGAATATCAGATCATGGTAAATATGTGAAAGAAATGTAAGAGAACAAAAATGTATTTGAAAATAATGAAAATCAAAATCTTGAAAATACACTGAAAGACACATAATTTATGATTTGCAGCCCAAGAAAATGTGTGGTATTATAACCATATACACCACTTAACATTTGAGGGTTCTCTTTTTAGGTTGTAAATTCTATTTTTCCCATTGCTGAACTGACAATCTAGAACTCACTTCTTTTCTATTAATACATGTTAGATCTGGGGATATCTATTATACACATTCAATGTGCTCTCCACATATATCTTGGAAACCACATGCACATATAACAGAGTCACAGACTTTACCTCATCCTGAACTTTGTATGTATGCAAATTGTTACTGTGGCTGAGATACCTGGAGCTTTTTCAAGAACAATACAGATTCCAATGTACAGGAACAATCTGGTTTAAACATCGCCTTATTTCATCTTTCACACATCGAATTTCTGTTCCTCTTGGACAAAATTAGTCAGTCCCTCCCTCAGCCTTGCCGCTTCTTCATTTAAGAATATGTTCATATGTTTGGAAGAAGCAGTATGGAAAGTTTTTAGGCACCATGACCTCTATCCTCTGGGACGCCATGTTCAAGCTACCTTAAAGCTGCTTGTTCTTCTAGTCCTTTTGCCTGGAACAATAGCACATGATGCCATTTGTTCCCTGGCTGACTGGCCGTCCCTTACACTTGTCATTGCCATGTGCCTCTAGGAGTCTGCTGGCCCTTTCGGCATGGCTCTGGCGGTCTGTTCTGTAGGCACGTTACAGCAGGAACATTACTAGCTCTCCTAAGGCAAACTCCCCATGCAGATTCCCAAACATCCACACAAGAAGTAAAGGCAGAAATAAAACTTCAGGGACTTCCCTCTGTCTGTGCCTGTAGATCACCTAAAACTCTTTGATATGACGCAAACTCAAAGTGTTAGGAGCAGCCTGTCTGAAGAGTCTAATTTAAGAGTCAGAGCCCTGGTCTGCCCTCAATGATAAACTCACTAAACTATTTCCTTATCAACTGGTCAAAGCTCAGAGAGAGGAAAATCTTTCCCATTTGATTGCTTTGCCCTCCTTCCCTTGATCCTTTATGCCCCCCAAATAGAGGAGTTTTCTTTTCAGATCCCCTGTTTATTATGAATCTTTGCTTTAACACATGTAGAACTGCCATAGGTATGAGATTGTTCTCTAAATGACGCAAGGACAGTATGAACTGAGCCCTCCCAATTGAACGTGATTTACATAAATGAAGAGAAAACAATTTAATCAATGAAAATATTACCTCTCTGCTAAATACCTACTTCTAAATGTTGATCTCTTACTCTATAATCCCACTTTACATACCAGAAAGCGTTATTATCTTAAACTAACCTTCTATTTCCTTTTGAAGTCAATCCTAATTTACTTACACTCATATAAATATCTTAAACTACTCTGCGTGTACATTCTATGCTTAAAAAAGGCAATACATGAAAGCATATTAGTCATTTTCGAAATATCATTCCTAAAGACATGTATATTAATATTTAACAAAGATAACAAAATGTAAGTGATTCTTGAACCTTAAGAGTAAGCATCACTCTCTCTCTCTCCTGAAGGTGCAGCATTCTTATGAAAGCAGTTGCTTCCCGTGAAAGCAATTACTTAAAGAAAATGTCTTTTTCTCATTACAGCCTTTTTGATACTCAAGCTCCAATATGCTTTTGTCTTAGCCAACTCTTCAGCTGTTGTTTATATCTGTGATTTCATTCATTACCCTCTCCATTCAGCTAGAAAGAACAATTTGGTTGCATTTTTTCTCTGTTATAGTATTACAGTTTCCTTATCCCATCAATTACTCCAGAAAGTCAACACTTGTTCCTTTTTATGTGTCCGTTCTTTGTTCCCAGTAAGAACTCAGATAATATCTCCCCAGTCCTTCAAATTCCACTTCTTTCTAGAGTGTATCTACATATCACTCAGTTAATTTTGTGGAGCCATACTTATTACTTTGTATTATGAAATGTCTTGGAGAGAAAAAGGAGTCCCCAAATTGGAGACCTTCCATATAATATGGGGAGAAATAGGACTAATATTACCATCATCCCTGCTTCAGATACCTAAAAATCAACAGCATAGTAAAATGCTGTGCTTGAAAACATACACATTGTGATATTCTGAGAAATAGCTAGAGAAACATTTCAGTTCTATGTTTAGAATTTCATAGTTCTTTTAGATGAGTCTGAAATGTTGATATAACCTTGATGTCTCTTTCTTTATTTGATAAACATAGTCCTGAATATTTAAAAACTCATAATTTAAAGTAATGAGGAAACAACTATTTACTTATTATTCATCAGTCTTACAAGTAGCTGCTTCTATCTTAAATGCCACTGGAATAATTCACATAATTGCAGATCACTTGGAATGGCATGTTTCGGTAACATCATTTCTCGTACAAAATGATCAAATTCTGCATTACAAGGTTAATAGGACCATGCATTTCAACTGAACAGAAAGTAGGTATGATCTTTTCAGTTTTATTTATGAAAAACTAGAACGTCACTACAAAATTTTAGAGTTATAGCAATAAAACAATTCAAATGTGTTGTAGCAATTGTCATCTATTTTTTCATTTATTTAGTTCAAGTTGATTGCTATGGAGGGAATGTTTTCGTCTTTTTCAAACAGCTTGATTGAGTCCATCATTTTCTTTCCTAGTTATGTAATGCATTATTTATGTTACCCTAAACCATTTTGCTTTTGCTTTAAAATCACTCCACAAGTCTTTTAATTTGTTTAGTCTTCTCAGAGCTTTGCAGAGCAGGCTTAGGGTCTAAAAACGAGACTATAGCAATTCCCCTTCAGGGCTTTTGCACTGACTAAAAGAGAGCAATCAAACTTATCAGCTGGAAACAGTCTTTGGCTTCAAGTGAACAGATCAGTTCATTTACTACTTTTAAAGACTCTTACTGGGGCAGTCCAGCTCCCCTGCAAAGTAACCACTATCCCAGCACAATAAGAGTCTTGAATTCTGACTGTAATGTTGCTCATCCTAACCAGGACCTGCAGTTGGGATCCTCAGGGTCAAGCAAAAGGAGATGGCCAGTACTTTTTAGGTGATTTATGATAAACCTATCCAATGAAAATAATTCTGCAATTTAAAAAGCCAGAATTTTCTATTTTTAATACATTTTTATTACAGTATGTAGAAGGAACTCCTTTGGCATTATATTTGTATTTTATTTCAATACACATCCTGGAATGTATTGGGATAAAGAGGGGACAGAACATTAATAAGTTCCCTCAACTTAGCCAACTTTCTTTAAAAGTCAGTCACAATATAATGAATGCAAATAAAAATAATTAAAGCAATGGCTTAAAGAAAGCCCAAGAAGTCCCAGACAGTCTAGAGAGAGGAAAATGAAAACATGGGGGGAAGAATGGCCAAAAGGCAAGGCAAATCATCTTTCTAATTTTCAATTTCCTCATAGATGAATTAAAACTAGCTGAACTGGGTGAAAGATTTCCATGGTTTTCAAATACATCAATAATTATCATATTTTCAATAAATGATACTGACCTGTTTATCTATAGTTCAGTGACAGCACATGGCATTCTTTTAAATAACAGCAGGTTGAAATATACAGAAATGGCTGCTCAGAAGCTGTATATCTCCTAAATGTTAAAAAATTTAAAAAATAGAGCTATAAATAGTTCCAAATCTGAGAGCATTCTCCAAAATAATATACACGCATGCTTTCACCCTTCCATAATTTAATTTAATTAGTCATTTAATTCTTTCATGCACAAATAATTAAATTTTTCTTGGCCACACTTTATCTTGTAAATCTGAAAACAAATCAGCATGACTTAATATTTGCTTTTATTGCCATGATTTTGAACTGTGAAGTTATTGTTAAAATTTTTAGACATCTGTGATCAGAAAATATTGTTTTCAGATGTAAATTAGAAAGTATCCACTGAGGTTTCTCTATAAGCAACACTGTAATTTCAACCTTTTTCCTAAGGGAATTTATTTTTGAAGTGTCTGTGTTTCTTTTTTATCATTTCCAGTCTCTTGCTTTGTTTCCATCCTCTGGGTTTCAGAGTTTCTTTTTGATATTTCCAATTAAGACTGAAGTTTGCTGGGTATTTTTTAATGCGCATATGAAAAATTTCTTGGAACAATGCCATTTTCCTAACCCACAAAGCTGTTACTGTGAGTAGGCTTGCTCTTAGATAACTCCTTCTGTAGCAATGTTCATGATTAATTAGCATTTCTAAAGAAGTAAATGAGTGTCTTGCTTTTCACTTTCTCTGAAAAATTGTTTGACATTTTGATTGTTTGATTTTGCTGTATTGCTCTTAATATATGCTAATACAAGCTTACAATGTGATAGAATAGCATAGTGATTAAGCAGGTATAAGAATCTCAGTGAAGTGATTAAATGCTTTTCTTCTTTAATAGTAAGGTGACATAGTAGCTTTTCTATTACTGATAATGATATCATAACCATAATCTAAAAAAGGAAAAGAAATTGATTGGGTTTTATCCCCCTGACATTCTTCTATACTCTTAATCTCCAGAGAGTATCTAGAAAATTGAAGTAACATTTTAGAAAATTTAAAAGTATTAGATTTAAGTTCAGTTAATGGGAATTTTCTATTTGTTCACTGCCACACCTCTAATTCCTAGAAGAAAATTGCTTTTTACCTTGAATATGAGAACTATATATTTTAGATATTTTCACATTTACATCAAATAAATACTAATTTTAAAGAGAAGCAACCCACAAAAATACAATCAATTAATCTTGAACAAAGGAGCAAAGGCAGTACAATACAGAAAAGATAATCTTTCAACAAACTGGACATCCGAGAAAAAAATTAATGAATCTAGACACAGAACTTACACACATGAAAAAAATTAAATCAAAAGAGACTACAGACCTAATTGTAAAAGGCAAAACTATAAAACTAGAAGGTTATGTAAGTGGAAATCTAGATGACCTTGGGAATAAAGATGACTGTTTAGATACAACACTAAAAACATGATCTACGAAAGAAATATTTGATAAGCTGGATTTCATTGAAATTAAACACTTCTTCCCTGTGAAAGATGCTGTTGAGAGGATGACAAAAGCAAGTACATAAACTGAGAGAAAATATTTGCAATAGACATGTGTAATAGACTGTTAGCCAAAATATAGAAAGAACTCTTAAAATCCTCCAGTAAGAAAATGAAAAAAACCTCAATTTAAAAATGAACTAAAGATCTGTTCAGACACTTTACTAAAAAAAAAAGAAAAAGATGCATATAGCAAGTAAAGATATGAAAATATGCTCCACATCACGTGTCACTGCTGCTGCTGCTAAGCTGCTTTGGTCGTGTCCGACTCTGTGAGACCCCGCTAGATGGCAGCCCACCAGGCTCCCCCATCCCTGGGATTCTCCAGGCAAGAAAACGGGAGTGGGTTGCCATTTCCTTCTCCAAGCACATGTCACTGGTGAATTGCAAATTAAAAGAATGAGATTTTCCTACATACCTATTGGAATGGCCAGTATCCAAAACACTGATTAAACTATTCACTGCTGGTAGGAATGCAAAATGGAATAGCCAATTTGGAAGACTGTTTGTTTGTTGCTTATAAAATTGAACATACTGTTACCATATGACCCAGTAATAATACTCCCTAGCATTTACCCAGGTGAATCAAAAACATGAAACCCTTCACATGGACATTTTAGCAGTTTTATTCTAAATTGCCAAAACGTGTATGCAACCAAGATGTCCTTTAACAAGTGAATCAATAAATTATGGTACATCCAGACCAAGAAGAGCTATTTTAGAGCTAAGAAGAAATGCCAAGCCAAGAAAAGACATAGAAGAACTTGAAATGCATATTACCAATCTTTCAGCTTCTCAAGGCTGTGTACTATATAATTCCAGCTATCTGACATTGTGGAAAAGCAAAATGACAAAGTAAAAAGATCAGTAGGTATCAAGGGTTATAGAGCAGAAGGAATAAATAGTTGAAGCACATATAATTTTAGAGTAGTGAACTATTCTGTGTGTGTGTGTGTGTTCACATGCCCACGAACTTAGTCACTCAGTCACATTTGACCCTTTGCTACCCCATGGACTAGATCCACCGAGCTCTTCTGTCCATGGGATTCTCCAGGTAAGAATACTGGAGTGGGTTGCCACTCCCATCTGTGGGGGATCTTCTTGACCCAGGGATGGAACCTGGGTCTCCCGCATTGCAGGTGAATTCTTTGTCATTTGAGCTACCTCGGAAGCCCAAATGGTAAAATGGTAGAAATATATCATTACACATTTGTCTAAACCATAGAGTATGTAACACAATCACTGATCTCTAATGTAAACTACAGATTTTGAAAAATGATGTGTCAATGTAGGTATATCAATTTCAACAAATATACTACTCAGGTGACAGAAACTGACAGTGAAGGAAGCATAGCCTCCTCCTCAGACTGTCCCGCAGACTTTACTGTCTTGTATATCCTTCATGTCTTTCACTGACTCTGCTCAGTTATATTTGAGACTTTTCCTTAATTTGGGTTTGCCCAGTGGTTTCCTATGACTATATTGCATAGCCTTTTGGGTGGCAGCAGGTATATGGGAAATCTCTATATTTTTCTTCTATGTTGCTGTGAAGTTGAAACTACTCTAAAATAGTCTATTTGAAAAAAAAAAATGCTGAATAAATTAGAGCTTAAAATTTTTGTAAGCCAGACCTCACATTTTAGAGGAAATGAAGCTAACCAGAAGCTAGGTAAATTGCCCAAGGGCAGAGAGATATTTAGAGACCAAATCTTGAAAAGAAACATTCCCTGTTTACTCTCTCCTTGTTCTCAGTTCAGTTGCTCAGTCGTGTCCGACTCTTTGTGACCCCATGAATCGCAGCATGCCAGGCCTCCCTGTCCATCACAAACTACCGGACTCTACTCAAACTCATGTCCATCGAGGTGGTGATGCCACCCAGCCATCTCATCCTCTGTCATCCCCTTCTCCTCCTGCCCCCAATCCCTCCCAGCATCAGGGTCTTTTCCAACGAGTCAACTCTTTGCATGAGGTGGCCAAATTTTGGAGGTTCAGCTTCAGCATCAGTCCTTCCAATGACTATTCAGGATTGATTTCCTTTACGATGGACTGGTTGGATCTCCTTGCAGTCCAAGGGACTCTGAAGAGTCTTCTCCAACACCACAGTTCAAAAGCATCAATTTTTTGGCACTCAGCTTTCTTCACAGTCCAACTCTCACATCCATACATGACCACTGGAAAAACCATAGCTTTGAATAGATGGACCTTTGTTGGCAAAGTAATGTCTCTGCTTTTTAATATGCTATCCAGGTTGGTCATACCTTTCCTTCCAAGGAGTAAGCGTCTTTTAATTTCATGGCTGCAATCACCATCTGCAGTGATTATGGAGCCCCCAAAAATAAAGTCTGACACTGTTTCCACTGTCTCCCCATCTATTTCCCATGAGGTGATGGGACCAGATGCCATGATCTTAGTTTTCTGAATGTTAAGCTTTAAGCCAACTTTTTCACTCTCCTCTTTCACTTTCATCAAGAGGCTTTTTAGTTCCTCTTCACTTTCTGCCATAAGGGTGGTGTCATCTGCATATCTGAGGTTATTGATATTTCTCCCGGCAATCTTGATTCCAGCTTGTGCTTCTTCCAGCCCAGCATTTCTCATGATGTACTCTGCATATAAGTTAAATAAGCAGGGTGACAATATACAGCCTTGAAGTACTCCTTTTCCTGTTTGGAACCAGTCTGTTGTTCCATGTCCAGTTCTAACTGTTGCTTCCTGACCTGCATACAGGTTTCTCAAGAGGCAGGTCAGGTGGTCTGGTATTCCCATCTCTTTCAGAATTTTCCAAAGTTTATTGTGATCCACACAGTCAAAGGCTTTGGCGTAGTCAATAAAGCAGAAATAGATGTTTTTCTGGAACTCTCTTGCTTTTTCGATGATCCAGCGGAATTGGCAATTTTTTCTCTGGTTCCTCTGTCTTCTAAATCCAGCTTGAACATCTGGAAATTCTCAGTTCACGTATTGCTGAAGCCTGGCTTAGAGATTTTTTAGCATTACCTTACTAGCGTGTGAGATGAGTGCAACTGAGCAGTAGTTTGAGTATTCTTTGGGATTGCCTTTCTTAGGGATTGGAATGAAAACTGACCTTTTCCATTCCTGTGGCCACTGCTGAGTTTTCCAAATTTGCTGGCATATTGAGTGGAGCACGTTCACAGCATCATCTTTCAGGATTTGAAATAGCTCAACTGGAATTCCATCACATCTACTAACTTTGTTCGTAGTGATGCTTTCTCAGGCCCACTTGACCTCACATTCCAGGATGTCTGGCTCTAGTTGAGTGATCAAACCATTGTGATTATCTGGGTCGTGAAGATCATAGAGTATCATAGAGTTATATAAATTAATTTAGTTTTATACTTTATGTTATACAATCTTTTAGTGCTGTAATATTTGGAATGCTGTAGAAACTCCTTTCAAAATGAATAAACATTTTTAAAGAAAGGGTCAGAGCATACCTATATTTCATCCATTTTGGAACCAAGTCCAATCGTATGAATATGATGTGGGTTAAGAAATACATTATTTGGAAAATCTATAGGAAATAGACCTTTACTAACAGGAATTATTTTTTGCTGACTTGAACAGTGACCCGATATCATGATTTAGTATTTAGTAAAAAACTTATATGTTACATCCACTGTTTGGAAGTTAGATATCATAGTATTTGGTTCCATGTCCCAGCTTTAAATTGAAAATATATATATATTAACTTTTTAAATTATATGAAATATGTCTTTCTTTATGTTGGATAAACAAAATTGATATTTTTTTGCTTTCATGTCACTGAAAAAATGACAATAAAAATCTTTTAAATATTTGTATAATATGAAATATCTAATAATTAGTAGATCATCTAAAGGAGTCTTTCTAATCCATGCACATACTCAGACTTACTTGAATTAGATTTTTTTGTCCACTCTGTTAGACTATTTTATAACTAAGCAGGAAATTACTCCTTGATTGAAAAACATATGGAAAATCAATATATATGAAGAAAACAAAGTGTTTTTTATTTTTTAATTTTTCACCTTTTTATTTGGAAATGCATTGTGACAAGAAAGGTATAAGGCAATATACAGAATCCCAAGTATGTTAACATTTTTTATAACCAAGGTACAGATATCCAACCAGGTAATTAGCATTGCTGTACTTCCACTAACTTAGCTTTAAACCTTACACACATTTCACCAGCTTCCCAACTCATGTACTTTTTTCTGGACAAGGATCCGATCAAGAATCCTATATAGAATTTGTCACATTTCCTTATTCTCTGCTAATCTGTTCTAGACAAGTTATCTGTTAAAGACTGTTCCTCAGTTCTCTCTGTCATTTATAACCTTCATATTTTAATTGCCCCTGCTCATTTATATTGGAGATTTTTCCATAATTTGTATTTGCCCAACATTTTCTCAAAACTATATTGATGTTACGGGTTTGGTACAAGAATAATCAATGCATCCTTCTGTGTGTCCTTTACAGGACATCCTATCAGGAGATACATGACGCCAGTTTTTCTTATTACTAGTGCTGTTAACATTGTTTAATGAAATAATTTTTTTTTTGTATAAATAATTCAAATTAGTTTTCTGTCACTTTGAACAGAAATAGAAGACCCCCTGGAGGAGAGCATGACAACTCACTCCAGATTTCTTGCTTGGAGAATCACCATGGACAGAGGAGCCTGGCGGACTACATTTCATGAGGTCGCAAAGAGTTAGGCATGACTAGCAACAGACCTAATCCTATGGTAAACACTTTAAGTATTTAAATATTTCCCATAGAGTTGACCCTTAAAGAACGTGAGGCAGGCTGTTGGGGTTCTGACACTTCTGGCTGTCGGCATCTAGCTTTACAGATGAAAATCTGCAACTAGGCCTTCACCATTGAAGGTTCTGCATCTCAGATTCAACCAACTTCATATGGTGCAGTTCTGTAGAACACATTGATTGGAAAAAATCCTAAGTAGACCCATGTTTGTTTGAACCCATCTGTGCTGTTCAAGAATCAACTATATCTTATCATTGTTCACTTAAAATCTGTTTTGCATCTATTTAAAAATATTAATGTAGTGATTTTCAATAAGTGACACTGTAGACTAAAAACTATCAAGTTATCATATATATTCCTATGCGCTGAGCAGTTATCCATACAAGTGAGCAGCTGCTTGGTCCAAGAATTGCTACCCATATAAAGTCCATTACTACTTCGGAGTCACACAAAGTAAACAGTTTTGCTTATTTTAACTATTTCTCGGAGGAATGATAAAAATGAATAATACAAAGAGAGTGATGTTAAAATGCATTTTGCTCAGTTTCATAAATTAAATTATGAGCTTTATGGCAGTATTACTCTCTCAATGAACTGGTAAGATGTTTATGACAGACTCATAGCAATCATAAAGGGCCTGTCTGTATGACAAGTAATTTTCACGTTGTCATATATATTGCAACAAATAAAAGCGGAATACACTGAGGTGAATAGCATTCTAAGCCCTACTAGTAAAATGTGATTTAAATGTAGTTAAATAAGCATGTGATTAAAATAATCCAATTCTAAAATTAACAATGGAATTCTGCCTTTTATTCCTTATGCACTCATTATTATTTCATGGCCATGATATTTGTCCATGACAAGAATACAAGGTGATCTCAGAGATACATGTCTTTTTATGAAAATAAGAAGATAAAGAATGTGCTATACAAGATTCTTCTTTAGGCTCAATTCAGTATTCTAATTTGATCCAAAATCTGAGGTAAAATATAAATTTTACCAATTTCTGTATAATGCATACCATTTCATGTTTGAATAAAAAAAATCAACTTTTAAGTTATTCTCGTATTTGTAATAGTGGTTAGAAGGTATTTATAACACCTAACCACTACAAAACTGTTCATGGTTATCTCTCTTATAACCTATGCTGCTGCTGCTGCTGCTGCTAAGTCGCTTCAGTCGTGTCCGACTCTGTGTGACCCCATAGACGGCAGCCCACCAGGCTCCGCCATCCCTGGGATTCTCCAGGCAAGAACACTGGAGTGGGCTGCCATTTCCTTCTCCAATGCATGAAAGTGAAAAGTGAAAGGGAAGTCGCTCAGTCGTGTCCGACTCTTAGAGACCCCATGGACTGCAGCCTACCAGGCTCCTCTGTCCATGGGATTTTCCAGGCAAGGGTACTGGAGTGGGGTGCCATTGCCTTCTCCAATAACCTATGCTACAAGAGAATAATGATGACTTTTCTGTTTCAGTTATTCATTCCTGCATAAGAACAGCTTCAATACTTTGTAGTTTATATCAACAAGGATTTATTCTTTCTCAGCATTCTGTGGGACAGAAATTCATGCATTGTTGGGTTGGAAAGTTATCTTTCACATAGTAGTAGCGGCTGTTCCCTCAGCTTTATTCAACTGGTGACTGCACTGTGCTAACTCTAAATATGTGAAATATACACACTCCTCATGCAAAATCTGCCCAAAACTAGCATTAACATGAAGGCCAGGACCGCATCATGTAAGTCCAGTCCAGAAGAGAAGGAATTTTTTTTTTTTGGTAGGAGCAGTTTCTCAGTTGTAGTTTCTTAGTTTAGCTTTTCTTTTCCCAGGACTAAAAAGATGTTACCTCAGGTTTTTCTTAATCTAAATATAGGTGTACAAAAATAAAAATTATCTCCCCTCTTACCTTATGGGATGAAATATAACAATGAGGCAAGAACAGAAAAGAAAATCACAGAAATTTCCTAAAAGGTAGGAAATAAAGCACATAGCAGTCATTGGTCTACAGTCATTTTCAAATCCAATTGTGTGTATATTGTTAGAGATACTCCTGGAGCAGGAAGAGTTCTTCAGCTAAGACCTAAGTTTTCTCCCTGGAAATGTTTTCCACAGCTTTTAACACTATCTTATAGAAGTTTCTGTCAGATCTTTGAGTTTACCATTACCCAATATTTTGATAGAAAAAAATAGCCTATGTTTACAGCTTAATAGCTTTCTCAGTTACTCACTGACTTTAAAAGATAGCACACGCATATTCCTCTTTTCTTCACCCCTTTGATTCCAGGCTGAAGATTCTTCCATCAATATAGTTCTCTTAAAAACATTTTTTATTTCAATGAATAAAGCTGAGATTCCCTCAATGCCCTCCAAGCCTCATCCATAATTCCATTGGAAAGAGACATCTCTACTTTAGTCAGGTAAAGCTGCTATGAGACAATGCCCCTATAGTTCTTAGAATCCATTTTGCTAGTTGCAAGAGATTTAAATCTTTCAGAGATTATAGCAAGAGACTTGAAGTCTCAACTTTTAGTTTTATCCACCCTGAAGCCACATTTAACTGGGAAGACAATTAATTGACATTTATCATAATGCTATTTCTCACTTTAAGAAAATTTTGTCAAGAGTAGTAGAGGATGAGAAAATCATATATTTTCTGACTTAGCAATTTTGAGTTTGAAATATTTTCTCCAAATTCTTTTTGAAAACTAAACAGCACCTCTTTAGTTCATCTCTTTTACAGGACCTCATTGTAGGTAACATGTCTTAATTAACCGGCACTTCAAAAGTTAAATAAATCTTAAAATATGTTTAGTTAGTTCTCAGATTTGTTAGGTATATTTTCTACCATAATGTAATGCAGTCAACAGTCTTGCCAGTTTTTCCACCAAAACATAGCATGCCTGCTTTCTTCAGTCTCCATTATCAGTTTTCTGACTGAATTTCCTGCTGTCTTTTGAACTTTGCTTACTGTTTGATCCTGGAGCCAATACCAAATGGATTAGGCTTTTGTTACAGTAGCAACCACACTCAAGGGGAGAGAATTGGTATGTTCATAAAGATAGGGTAAAAATTAATAAAGAACTATCTTTGTAGATTATTTACTAGATGATCACTATCTGCATGTGATCTCTCTTGAATTTTGAAATATATTAAAGGGTGGAGCTGTGTGACTGAAAGCTAAAAACTATGTATTTGGTAAGTCATGGGTGTTTGGTATACAAAGATAACCTAGGATTTTTTTTCATAGATGATATTCTATAATTTTAATATACTGAATTGTATATGTGTACATTTATATTTGACTATAACATGTATAAGCAGTAATATTAATTATTCAGTACTTATTTCTATTGTAAACTTCTAAAGAAAGTAGTTCTTAGAAGAAAGTTGTTGTTTAGACTGTGGAAAGAAATATCTTCCTTTTAAAATGTTGTCAATTGTTTTGTGACATCTCTATCAATCTCACTTATACTAATTAACATGAATCCCATATCTTGCTGTGTAGATAAATGCTGATTGGAAATCAATATCCATAGTAGTGAAGATAGATGTGATTTTTTAATCTCACTTTCTCTCTTATCGATGTTGCATTAATTATCTCGTTCAATACTATAGGACACTTTATTCATGTTTCTTTTTTAAAAACAAAGCATACTGTTTGGCTCAACTTAATAATTTAGAAATTGAATTAAATAAAGTGTTTATATAGGCAAGTAGAAACCACCATACCACTACAATCTATTGGACCATCTCTGAGAAGTAATCAAATCTTTCATGATAAAATCTCCTTTAATTCTCTATAATGTTAATAATCCATAAAAATGCATGAAAGTATTTTATATACAAATAATTTTAAATACTAAAATGGTGAACATATATATTTATAACATTTCAGTAATAAAATTATAAAATATATCTCATACTTTATAAGTATTTTAAAATATAAATTTATTTTAAAATAATATATTAAAAGCCTAAACATATATTTCTTTTTTTTTTTTATTTTTTTTCCTAAACATATATTTCTTTATGACAATATGTTGACAACACATTAAACTGAAGTCTTCAAAATTTGAGGATGTATTTTTCCCAATGTAGAGTTGGAAAGTTAAATCTGATATTTTTATTTCTGTGCCCTAACAGCCTATTAAAAAGGTCAAAACAGAAGCTATCTGTTAGAGTTTCACTACTTCGAAAATTTGCCATGATTTGTCACTGTATCTAATCTTAATATGAAGTGACAGCATGGCAAAGGAAGTAATTGCAACACATTTTCTTGGTATCGGTTGCTCATACTTTTCCTTGTGATCTCTCCACTGATTTAAAAAATATTTTATGCCAAGAATTTCTTCAATATTTGACTTAATTTCCCTCTTGACATAATTTTATAAGCCTTTAAAAAAATTTTTTTCTTGGTATAATCATTGTACTTTGGAAAAAGTACAATGGAAGATATTTCTTCCAAAAGGAAGATATTTCTAGTATCCCAAAGATTCTACGCACTGTTAAAATAAGATCCAAGTAAACTGTCAGAAGTCATTCCTTTTCCTTCCGGAGGTTTTTTTTTTTTTTTCCCTGTTATCTGCTGATCTATTAACAGATCCAAAGCCAAATATGAAGACTCTAATATATTTGTGGTAATGTAGTCAGTATTTGAAATAAATAAGCAAAGAGCTGTATCAAATTCTCTTAGAAGTAATATTGTTGTTGTTCAGTTGCTAAGTCATGACTGACTCTTTGCAGCCCCATGAACTGCAGCATTCCAGGCTTTCCTATCCTTCACTACCTCCCTGAATTTGCTCAAACTCATGTCCATGGAGTCAGTGATGTCATCCAACCATCTCATCCTCTCGTCCCCTTCTCCTCCTGCCCTCAATCTTTCCCAGCATCAGGGTCTTTCCCAATGAACTGGCTCTTCCCATCAGGTGGCCAAAGTTTTGGCACTTCAGCTTCAGCATCAGTCCTTCCAATGAATATACCAGGGCTGATTTCCTTTAATATTGAATGGTTGTCTCATTCAATCTATCCTTAGGTTGAACAAGTCTCCTTGCTCTCCAAGGGATACTCAAGTCTTCTCCAGTAATATGACTTGAAAACATCAATTCTTCAGCACTCAATTGTCTTTATGGTCCAATTCTCACATCCGTACGTGACTACTGAAAAAACCATAGCTTTGACTATATGGACCTTTGTCAGAAAAGTGATGTCTCTGCTTTTTAATACACTGTCTAGGTTTGTCATAACTTTTCTTCCAAAGAGCAAGTGTCTTTTAATTTCATGGCCGCAGTCACAGTCTGCAGTAATTTTGGAGATCAAGAAAATAAAATCTGCCACTATTTCCATGTTTTTTCTCCTGTTTGCAATGAAGTGATGAGTCTGGATGCCATGATCTTCGTTTTTTGAATGTTGTGTTTTAAACCAGCTTTTTCCGTCTCTTCTTTCACCTTTATCAATAGGCTCTTTAGTTCTTCTTTGCTTTCTGCCATTACAGTGGTATCATCTGCACATCTGAAGTTGCTGATATTTCTCCCAGAAATCTTGACTCCAACTTGTGACTCACTCAGCCTAGCGTTTTCCATGATGTGCTCTGCATATAAGTTAAATAAACAGAGTGACAGTGTAGTCTTGACATACTCCCTTCCCAATTTTGAACTAAGCCATTGTTCCATGTCTGACTCTAAATGTTGCTTCTTAACTTGCATACAGATTTCTCAGGAGGCAGGTAAGGTGGTCTGGTATTCCCATCTCTTTGAGAGTTTTCCACAGTTTGTTGTGATCCACATAGTCAAAGGCTTTAGCACAGTTAATAAAGCAGATGTAGATGTTTTCCTGGAATTTTCTTGCTGTTTCTATGATCCAACAGTTGTGGGCAGTTTGACTTCTGGTTCCTCTGCTTTTTCTAAACCTAGCTTCTACATCTGGAAGTTCTCAGTTTACGTACTTTTGAAGCCTATCTTGAAAGATGTCGAGCATTACCTTGCTAGCATGTGAAATGAGCACAATTGTATGCTAGTATGAATATTCTTTGGAGAAGGAAATGGCAGCCCACTCCAGTACTCTTGCCTGGAGAATCCCAGGGATGGCGGAGCCTGGTGGGCTGCCGACTATGAGGTCGCACAGAGTCGGACACGACTGAAGTGACTTAGCAGCAGCAGCAGCAGCAGCAGCATATTCTTTGGCATTTCCCTTCTTTGGAATTAGATAAAAACTGATCTTTTACAGTACTATGGCCTTTGCTGAGTTTTCCAAATTTGCTGGCATGTTGAGTACAGCATTTTAGCAGCATCTCTTGTAGGATTTCACTATATATCAGTTCAGTTCAGTCACTTAGTCTTGTCCTACTCCTTGCAACCCCATGAACTTCAGCATGCCAGACCTCCCTGTCCACCACGAAATCCCGGAGTTTACCCAAACTCATGTCCATTGAGTTGGTTATGCCACCCAAACATCTCATCCTCTATCGTCCCCTTCTCCTCCTACCCTCAATCTTTCCCAGCATCAGGGTCTTTTCAAATGAGTCAGCTCTCGCATCAGGTGGCCAAACTATTGGAGTTTCAGCTTCAACACCAGACCTTCCAGTGAACACCCAGGACTGATCTCCTTTAGGATGGACTGGTTGGATCTCCTTGCAGTCAAAGGGACTCTCAAGAGTCTTCTGCAACACCACAGTTCAAAAACATCAATTATTCGGCATTCAGCTTTCTTTATAGTCCAACTCACATCTATACATGACTACTGGAAAAACCATAGCTTTGAATAGATGGACCTTTGTTGGCAAAGTAATGTCTCTGTTTTTTATTATGCTGTCTAGGTTGGTCATAACTTTCCGTCCAAGAGTAAGCATCTTTTAATTTCATGGTTGCAATCACCATCTGCAGTAATTTTGGAGCCCCCCAAAAATAAAGTCAGCCACTGTTTCCACTGTTTCCCCATTTGCCATGAAGTGATGGGACCAGATGCCATGATCTTAGTTTTCTGATTTTGAGCTTTCAGCCAGCTTTTTCACCCTCCTATTTCCCTTTCATTAAGAGGCTTTTTAGTTCCTCTTCACTTTCTGCCATAAGGATGGTGTTGTCTGCATATCTGAGGTTATTGATATTTCTCCCAGCAATCTTGATTCCAGCTTGTGCTTCATTCAGTCCAGCATTTCTCATGATGAACTCTTCATATAAGTTAAATAAGCAGGTTGACAATATACAGCCTTGACATACTCCGCTTCCTATTTGGAACCAGTCTGTTGTTCCATGTCCAGTTCTAACTGTTGCTTCCTGACCTGCATACAGGTTTCTCAAGAGGCAGGTCAGGTGGTCTGGTATTCCCATCTCTTAAAGAATTTTCCACAGTTTATTGTGACCCACACAGTTAAAGGCTTTGGCATAGTCAATAAAGCAGAAATAGATGCTTTTCTGGAACTCTCTTGCTTTTCCGATGATCCAGTGAATGTTGGCGATTTGACCTCTGGTTACTCTGCCTTTTCTAAATCCAGCTAAAACACCTGGAAGTTTATGGTTCACGTATTACTGAAGCCTGACTTGGAGAATTTTGAGCATTAGTTTTCTAGTGTGTGAGATGAGTGCAATTGTGCAGTAGTTTGAGCATTATTTAGCACTGACTTTCTTTGGGATTGGAATGAAAACTGACCCTTTCCAGTCCTGTGGCCACTGCTGAATTTTCCAAATGAGCTGGCATATAGAGTGCAGCACTTTCACAGCATTATCCTTTAAGATTTGAAATAGCTCAACTAAAATTCCATCACTTGCACTAGCTTGGTTTGTAGTGATGCTTCCTAAGGCCCACCTGACTTCGCATTCCAGGATGTCTGGCTCTAGGTGAGTGATCACACCGTCGTGATTATCTGGGTTGTGAAGATCTTTTTTGTACAGTTCTTCTGTGTATTCTTGCCACCTCTTCTTAATATCTTCTGCTTCTTTTGGGTCCTTACCATTGCTATCCTGTATTGAGCCACCTTTGCATGAATTGTTCCCTAGGCATCTCTAATTTTCTTTAAAATATCTCTAGTCTCCCCATTCTGTTATTTTCCTCTATTTCTTTGCACTGATCACTGAGTAAGGCTTTCTTATCTCTCCTTGCTATTCTTTGGAACTCTGCATTCAAATGGGCATATCTTTCCTTTTCTCCTTTGCTTTGGCTTCTCTTTTTTTCACAGCTATTGGTAAGTCCTCCTCAGACAACCATTTTGCCTTTTTGCATTTCTTTTTCTTGGGGATGGTCTTGATCCCTATCTCCTGTACAATGTCATGAACCTCCATCCATAGTTCATCAGGCTCTCTGTCTATCAGATCTAGTCCTTTAAATCTATTTTTCACTTTCACTGTATAATCATAAGGGATTTGATTTAGGTCATACTTGAATGGTCTAGTGGTTTTGTCCACTTTCTTCAATTTCAGTCTGAATTTGGCAATAAGGAGTTCATGATCTGAGCCACAGTCAGCTCTGGTCTTGTTTTTGCAGACTGTATAGAGCTTCTCCATATTTGGCTGCAAAAAATACAATCAATCTGATTTCGGTGTTGACCATCTGGTGATGTCCATGTGTAGAGTCTTCTCTTGTGTTGTTGGAAGAGGGTGTTTGCTATGACCAGTACATTCTCTTGGCAGAACTCTGTTAGCCTTTGCCCTGCTTCATTCTGTACTCCAAGGCCAAATTTGCCTGTTACTCCAGGTGTTTCTTGACTTCCTACTTTTGCATTCCAGTCCCCTATATGAAAAGGACATTTTTGGGGGCGTTAGTTCTAAAAGGTCTTGTAGGTCTTCATAGAACTGTTCAAGTTCAGCTTCTTCAGCGTTACTGGTTGGGGCATAGACTTGGATTACCGTGATATTGAATGGTTTGCCTTTGTGACAAATGAGATCATTCTGTCATTTTTCAGATTGCATCCAAGTACTGCATTTTGGAATCTTTTGTTGACTATGATGGCTACTCCATTTCTTCTAAGGGGTTCCTGCCCACAGTAGTAGGTATAATGGTCGTCTGAGTTAAGTTCACCAATTCCAGTCCAGTTTAGTTCGCTGATTCCTAGAATGTCAACATTCACTCCTGCCATTTCCTATTGACCACTTCCAATTTGCCTTGATTCATGGACCTAACATTCCAGGTTCCTATGCAATGTTGCTCTTTACAGCATCGGACCTTGCTTTTATCACCAGTCACATCCACAACTCGGTGTTTTTTTCTTTGGCTCCGTCCCTTCATTCTTTCTGGAGTTATTTCTCCACTGATCTCCAGTAGCATATTGGGCACCTACTGACCTGGGGAGTCCCTCTTTCAGTATCCTATTATTTTGTCTTTTCATACTATTTATGGAGTTCTCAAGGCAAGAATACTGAAGTGGTTTGCCATTCCCTTCTCCAGTGGACCACATGCAGACCTCTCCACCATGACCCGACCGTCTTGGGTGGCCCCACACGGCATGGCTTAGTTTCATTGAGTTAGATGCTACTGTGGTCCTGTGATCAGATTGGCTACTTTTCTGTGATTGTGGTTTCAGTGTGTATAGAATATTAAAATCAGTCTTTTCAGTAAGTCTTTCTGATAAGTAAGGCATAGAGAAGGAAAGAAAGAAATTTAATTCTCTATTACTAGAGGATCTAGAGCTAAGTTTTCTGATTAGTGACTAGTGTTTTTACTCACTGGTTATTCTTAAATTGATTCATGTAAAATTTAGATATTTAAATGAAAGAGTCTATATAAAGCTCTACTTTATTCATAATTACCAAAAATTGGAAGCAATTGAGATATTATTTAATAGAGGAATGGGTAAGTAAACTGGTGCATCCTTAGAATGGAGTTTTATTCAATGCTTAGGGAAATGAGCTATCAAGCCCCAAGAAGATACAGAGGAAATTTAAATGCATATATTTTAAATGAAAGAAGTCAATCCAAGAAAGATATATGTGGTAGGAAAGTGAAAGTGAAAGTCACTCAGTTGTGTCCAACTCTTTACAAAGTCATGGACTATACAGTCCATGGGATTCTCCAGTCCAGAATACTGGAGTAGGTAACCTTTCCCTTCTCCAGGGGATCTTCCCAACCCAGGGATCAAATCCATATCTCCCGCATTGCAGGCAGATACTTTACCAGCTGAGCCACAAAGGAAGTCCATATGTGGTATGATTCCAGGTATATGACATCCTGGAAAAGGTTAAACTATACAGATAGTGAAAGGATCCGTGCTTTACAGAGATTTATGGAAAGGCAGGGAAAAACGGGTTAAGCACTAGCAAATATTAGGCCAGTGAAACTAGTCTGTAAACTTTAAGGGTTGATACATGTCATTATGTATTTGTCAAAGCCTGTGGAATGTACAACACAGGAATGAACCCTGATATTAACCATGGACTCAGTAATAATAATACATTATTGTTGGTTCATCAGTTGTAACAAATGTACCATCTTGGTGCTTGAGGTTATTGTATGTGTATGGGAGGGCTATCAGAGAATTCTTTATGTCCCAGTCAATTTTGCTGTGAACCAAAAACTGCTCAAAAAAATAAAGTCACTGAAGAAAAATGACATGAGAAACAGAGTACACTGGTAATAATAACATGCCTACAAATTTAAAACCTAGACTCAAGTGTTTACAAATGAGATTAGTATTTTTTTCTTTCTTTCTTTTTTTTTTTATTTTCGGTAGCTTCCCGTGTGAATTTAAAGAGAAGTTGCAACAGAGCTATTCTTGAATTATTAAGCTCATCTTGACTCCTAACTAGTTTCTCCTTAGTAGGCTAAACACAGACTAAATTACAACTTTTATTTTGAGTTCTCAAATGAAAAACAAAACAGTGAATAAGCCATGGAATTCTGAAAACCCTTAAGGGAAATCTATCCTTTATAGGCAGTAAACATTTATCTCCTAAAATTCAATCATATTGTTTAATCCTATATTTTTAAAAATGCGATCATCTTTGTAGGAAATCAGAACCAGCAGTTCTACATTTCTGTAGATATCACTTCAAATTTTTTTCATGTATAATTATTAAAACCAACATATTAATATTTTACAAATAAACAAAACAGAAAAGCCCCACCATTTACATTACTGTTTGTAAAATCCCTGCTTCTCCTGATCTTGCTTTTATGTATTTAAAGTCTTCACTATCATTTCAGGGCTTCCCTGGTAACTCAGCTGGTAAAGAATCTGCCTGTGATGCAGGAGACCCCAGTGCAATTCCTGGGTCAGGAAGATCCCTTGGAAAAGGGATGGGCTACCCACTCCAGTATTCTTGGGCTTCCTTGGTGGCTCAGATGGTAAAGAATCACCTGCGATGCAGGAGATCTGGGTTTGATCCCTGGGTTGGGAAGAACTCCTGGAGGAGGGCATGGCAACCCACTCCAGTATTCTTGCCTGGAGAATCTTTATGGATGGAGGAGCCTGATCAGCTACAGTCCATGGGGTTGAAAAGAGTCGGACATGACTGAGCGACTCAGCACACACACACTATCATTTCAAATGCTGAAGCATGTTATTACAGCGTGCAAGAGGACGTGAGTCCACCCAGCCTAGCGTTCTGTAGGACTAAGGGACAGCTGAAGGGCTCCACCTCCTGGCACAAGACCAGACCTCAGACTGAAATTTCACATGTGTTGGTTAAAATTAGATCAGGAATAAAAGCTTAAATATTTTTGTGTCCTAAAACATTGATGTTTCTCCCTGCTTCTTTTTTGTCACATAAGCAAATACACAAAGCATATTTCTTAGAGATTAATTATTGAAACCTAGGTAATAACTGCAATCAAAGAAATATGTTTTCACATTTAAATTACTCTGGGTTGCTAAGCTCTTTTGACTCTAAACCCCAGTGATTTAGTCACTAATGAGAATCGTTTTCTTTCTGAGGACTGTAAGCTTAAGTATGTCTTTATGTAGCTATTATTCCCCCTCTAACTTAAAGCTCATGAAATAGAAGCTGACTTTCCCTTTTTGCAGCTTTTTAATGTACTGCTTGCGACGAGTTTTCAGTGCTTAGCATTAAAATGTCACAGGATCCAAACAGCTTTTACTTTCTCTTAAAGAAAGTATTTTTCATAGAAATTCTAATAACAGTAAGCAATGAACTAAAAGAATAAAGTTCTGTGTTTTTGAATTCCATATACAGCTTTCATTGTTTTTCTAATTTCTTTTAAAAAGTGAAGAAAACATTTTTGCAGTAAGGATTATTCTTAATTAGTCTAATTCTAGAAATCAGATGGTATGCTGTGGATAAGCTGCACCCTTAATTTTCAAATTACCAACAGTTACAGAATTTTGGCATATGATTTCCATAAATGTTCATTTTAAGCTGACCAAAAGTTCATGATGAGTGCTTCCATCTCTATAGATCATGGTCTCCTATCTTTTATAGTCTGTTTCAAGCATACTTATTTTTTGGACCATAGGTGCAAATAATATGCTTATGTTCATAGCCAGATACCAGGAATGAGTTCCCGTAATCTTTTATTTCACTCTCGTTTCCCACTCCCTGTTCTCACCTCCTGTTTTAGGCAACCACTTAAGTTTCTTTATTGTCTCATCTTTTATATACCTAGATAAAATATGTAGTGCAGTTTTATGGTACATATATTTTAAATGTTTCTAAGAAATGTGATTTATTTTTGCAATATATCCATGTTGTTATGTGTGTATTTCATCTTTTCATTCCCTGCAAAAGCATAGTTCACATTTGACTTATGTATTTCTCAGTCTTGAACTTAGTAATTGTCTGCAAGTCGCTGAGATCTCTCTCTCTCACACACACACACACACCCCCACAGTCCTCTGTGATAGATGTTCATAAGCACATACCTTTAAACACAGGGATGAAAGTTTTTTCCCCTGGTCCATTTGCAAGAGTGGGTTTATTTGTTCCTAGGGTCTGAGTACTCTCAAGTTGAATAAGTTTTACTCTTAAGAAAGGCCAGAGCAAACTATACTCCCATCAGTAGTGCCTTAGACCTACTGTACTAATCTATAACACTTATTATCTAGATTTTTATTGTTTGCTAAATTAACTGTTGTCTTAAAATATGTATTTTTAATTACTAAGCAACTTTTCATATGTATGCAGTAATTTGGGGTTCTTCCCCTTAATTTGGCTGCTTATATCTTTGGTTTGCTGCTCTTTTTCTCCTTGTATTTAAAAATTGAAATGTAGTTTATATATTAATGATATGTTAGTTTCAGGAGTGCAGCATAGTAATTTGACGTTTAAATACATTACAGAATTACCACCATCATAAATCTAGTAACCGTCTGTCTCCATACAAAGCTAGTAACAATGCCTTTGACAACATTTCCTATATACAATATGTCTTCAAGACTTATTAATGTTATTCCTGAAGGTTTGTACCTCTTAATTCCATTCACTTATTTTACCATTCCTCCACCCCTCTCCCTTCTGGAAATCACTTGTTTTTTTCCTATGTATCTATGAGTCTGTTTTCCTTTTGTTATGCTTGTTCATTTGTTTTATTTTTTGGATTCCATGTTTAAGATTACACAGTGTTTAGCTTTATCTGACTTATTTCACTTAGCATGCTGCTGCTGCTGCTAAGTCACTTCAGTCGTGTCTGACTCTGTGTGACCCCATAGACGTCAGCCCACCAGGCTCCCCCGTCCCTAGGATTCTCCAGGCAAGAACACCAGAGTGGGTTGCCATTTCCTTCACCACTTAGCATAATACCCTCTAAATCCATCCACATTGTCACAAATGGCAAGATTTCATTTTTTTAATGAGTGGTATTCCATTGTGTGTGTGTGTGTGTATACATATATCTCATATCTTCTTTATCCATTTATCTACCTATGAAGACCTACGTTGCTTCCATATCTTGTCTATTGCAAATGATGCTGCAATGAGCATAAGATTGTATATATCTTATAAAATTACTTTTTTTGTTATTTTCAGGTAAATATCCTAAAATTACTGAATCGTATAGCAGTTTTATTACTAATTTTTTAGGAACATCCATACTGTTTTCCATAGTATGGGAAGTACTGTTTACCAATTCACAATCGTACTAAAACTTCATGAAGGTTCCCTTTTCACCACATCCTTGTCAATACTTGTTATTTCTTGTCTTTTTAGTGACAGCCCTTCTGAAAGGTGTGAGGTGATATCTTCTGGTTTTGATTTGCATTTCCCTAATGATTAGTGATGTTGAGCATCTTTTCACATTTCTATTGGCCATCTGTTTGTTTTCTTTGGAAAAATATCTAGTGTATTCAAGTCCTCTGCCCATTTTTTAATCAGATCATTTCCTTTATTGATATTGAGTTGTATGCATTTTAATATTTTTATATTAACCCCTTATCAGATATGCCATTTGCAAATATCTTTTCTCATTCAGTAAGCTGAATCAACTTTTGTTGATAATTTACCTCAATGTGCAAAGGCTTTTTACCTTGACACAGCCCCATTTGTTTATTTTTGTTTCTGTTTCCCTTGCCTGAGGAGACAGATCCAAAAAAAAAATGTTACTAAGACAAATCGCAAAGAGCGTACTGCTCTGTGTTTCCTACAGGAAGCTTTATGGTTTCAGGTCTACATTTAAGTCTTTAATCTATTTTGATTTATTTTTGTATATGGTGTAAGAAAATGGTCCAGTTTCATTCTTTTGCATGTAGCTCTCCAGAACTCTCAGTGTCATTTATTGAAAAGGCTGTCCTTTCCCCGTTATATATTCTTGCCTCCTACTAGTAAAGTATTGTAATTGACAACATGGTCTGGGTTTATTTCTGAGCTCTCTATTTTGTTCCCTTAATCTATATGCCTGTTTTTGTGCCAGTACCATACTGCTTGGTTACTACAGCTTTGTAGTACCTTATCAGGGATATGTAGATTCATGTCAGGGATCATTATACCACCATGTCTGTGTTGCAATTAAAATGATTATTTGAGTGTATACATATGTGAAATAAAATTTCCATCTTTACCTATCTAATATGGATTTGGGGTAGAAACATTTGATAAATATGAAATAGGAGAGCATATTTGTACCAGAAAATCCCAAAAGGAGAGTATAGATAACATGGGGGAATGTAATATTATTGATAGTTAAGAATATGTGTGCATGCTGAGTTGCTTCAGGCATGTCTGACTCTTTGCGACCCTATGGGCTGTAGCCCTCCAGACTTCTCTGTATATACTGGAGTGGCAAGAATGCTGGAGTGGCTTGCTGTGGGCTCCTCCAGTGGGATCTTCCTGACCCAGGGATTGAACCCATGTCTCTTATATCTCCTGCAATGGCAGACGGGATCTTTACCACTAACATCACCTAGGAAGCCCACATAAGTACATAAGAAGTGTATTTGTTAGATTGATTTAGTCATCACCCCTTTAAGATTTTTGTAGATTTCAAGGCTACTGGGAAAGCTAATAGCATCTGATCTGGAGTGGCAAGAATGCTTGCCACTCCAGTATAAATAGTATATGAGAGCTAGCTAGGCTTTCAGCCTATAGAAAAACTTTTACATGGGACTACTTAAAACAGTGTGGCAAGATGATTTTTATTTAGTCAGTCATAGTTTAGTCATCCTTTCAACATATTTCTAAATTAAAAACTGTAAGATTCCAGGGGTTTATCTATGTATTAATGATACAGAATTTTATCAATGCATGGAATTTTGAAAAAATAATTGGACAAATGGAAAAAATTCATGAATTACTATATACTTTATGTTAATAAATACTATGAAGAAATATAGAGGGTTGAGGAATATTGGGTTGAGAATGGGATTGCCTCAGTGGAAGCTGATTTAAAAGCAAAGAACTGAAGACCATGAGTATATTTGGGGGGAAATCATTCCAGGCAGAAGGAAGAGCACAAGGACACTCAGAAGAAGAACATATTCAGCCCATAGAGGCACATTATGAAGCCAACACGGTTGGAATGGAGGAGCAAAGGAGAGAGTACAGGAGAGGAGGACAGAAACGTAGAGTGGAAAATTTTATACCGTCTGCACATTATGCTAAGGGTTTTGGCTTTTATCTGAAAACCAGAACTCACATTTGACCAGTTCTACTTCATTTTTTTTTTAATTCTGGAGCAGGCCAGAACAGCCCCTGCACAGGGGAAAAAAAAAAAAAAGAAAATCCGAAGACTCTATATACCTCCATGCATCTTTTCTCTTGTGATAAGTTTCTCTATACACAATGTTGCCATTTTGAAAAGAGTCTCCAGTACTAAAGTAATTCTCTGGTGGCTCAAAAGGTAAAAGAATCTGCCCGCAATGCAAGAGATGTGGGTTTGATCCCTGGGTTGGGAAGATTCCCCTGGAGAAGGGAATGGCTTCCCTCCACAGTATTCTTTCCTGGAGAATCCCATGAACAGAGGAGCCTGCTCAGCTACAGTCCATAAGGTTGCAAAGGGTTGGGCATGACTGACTATAACACACACTAATTTAATACAGTTAGATCTTTCTCACTACCAAGTAGGATGAAGAAAAGGTGAAAAATTACAGATCACTTTTCTTTTTCTTCCCTTCTCTTCTTCCTTTTCCTTCCCTATCTTTTTTCCTTCCCTCCTTTCTTTTCCTTCATTCTTTCCTCCTCCTTCCCTTTTTTAAACAAAGCAATTCATATTTCTGTTGCAAAACAAAAAAGAGGGCGATTCTTTCTGACTCTGGAAAATGTTCACTGATAAAGTCGTGTGCTTCACTTGTAACGACAGTCTTAATTGCTAAAATCCTCAGCTATTAAAAGGGCTACCTGTTAATTATTTTCAAAATTATTTATTTATTTTCAGTTTTGACTGCACTGGATGTTTGTGGCTACATGCAGGCTTTCTTTGTTACCATGACTGGGGACTACTAATCGCGGTGGACCGTCTTATTGTGGTGGCTTTTCTTGTTGCATAGCAGGAGCTCTAAGGCATGCAGAGCCACTAGTTGTGGTACACAAGCCTAGCTGACCTGGGCATGTAGAATCTTCCTGGCCCAGGGATAGAACCCATGTTCCTTGCATTGGCCAGCAAAATTTTAGCCACTGAACCACCAGGGAAGTCCCTACCTGTTAATTATTGACAGTTAACACCTGTGGAAATCAGTGCCATCTTTGCTGTAGATTCTGTTCAGAACTTGATAGGAGTAAAGGATGGTGGTCGGAGTACAACTGCCCAATTGCTCAGAATTGGTGAGTGAGATTTAAATCTTTCCTGAGGTCAAAGATTTTTTCTTACTAATAGAGCAGTCGCAGTCACATCGAAATGTTGAAGTATCAACTGGTCCAATTGTTGGATCCAAAAGTGTTGGCTTCCCATGCAGACTTTTTTTTTTTTTTTTTTTTAGCCTAAAGAAAAATGGCCAGCAAATCAAGGATTAATATCTAGCCTTAATTACTTGATGTGCTCCTGACTCAAACTTAGATCTTATCACTTCAACTTGAAAGACTAAGCAAAAACACAACCAGCAAAATCAGAGGAAACAAGTTTTGACAAAAGATTGTCTTTAACTTTGACACCTATTGCTGGTCAGAAAAGTAGCTCTGGAAAGAGTAGGTTTAGACATGGTGGCCAAAGAAGAGAAAATGACATCTGCAATATCCTAAGAGAATACATTTCTTTTATCCTATCCATAAAGAAGTAAAAGAATGAAGGCAGGAAGGAGAAAATGTGCCCTCATTGGTTGAGTATTCTCATAAAGTGTGTACTATTTGGAAGAAATTAACAGAGTTGACAGGTGCCAATAAGGCAAACCTGACTACTGTACCCACCTGAGTATTTTAGTTCCACACCTGAATCTGGCTAACCTGTGCTTAGGGGCTGAAAATTTCTTTCCTTGCTGAATTGATGTGAGCATAATTGAATATTTGGGATTTTTTTTTTTTAAGTAAGTTATTTTCCTACAGAGTGAATTTAAATTTAATTTAATAAGTTATCTAATCCAAAGAATTTGCATTTTCATTCTCAACCTTATTCATTCAATGAAATGTTTTTCCCCAAGTCAAAAGCATTTATGATAATATTAAGTATGAATATGCCTGCATTCTGTTTCTTCAGTCCTTTCTGGCTCTTTGAGACCCTATGGACGGGAGCCTGCCAAGCTCCCCTGTCTATGGGCTTTTCAGGCAAGAATACTGTAGTGAGATGCAATGCCCTCCTGCAGGGAACCTTCTTGACCCAAGGATGGAAACCACGTCTCCTGCATATCCTGCATTTCCAGATTCTTTACCACTGAGACACCAGGGAAGCCCAAGTATGAATTCACTGAGTTATAAAAAAGGGATCTGAAAAAACAAGTTTCTTTTCATTTAATGACTATAGTAAATTGCATCATTGACCACATGCCCCCTTTGCATTCTTTGTTAAACAGAACAAAGTCAAATTTGTGTTCTAACTAAAGATAAAGAAAAGCAAAGCAAAATCATAGCACCTTTCTCTGTACTAATCTCAGTTCAGATTAGACTTGCTTCTATTTCTTTTCCTGATTTTATAGAACTGTTGTTTCAATTTGTGAAATAATATATAATAAAACCCTTCCCCTCTGCCCTTTATTTTAAGAGTACTGGAGGATTACTAGATGAGGAGATAAAGATCTCTTATATGTTGAATTACCAATAACAAATGTTTTAGGTCAGCCTCAAGAAGGATCTTTAAAGTTATTTTAGGAGATTTTTTAATATATATATATATATAAGATGAAAACTCCTAAGAAAAGTCTTTATTGACTATGTCTACAATTTCTCTGCTAAGGTAACTGCTTAATTGAAGTCCATTTTAAAGCTGATTGATGGTCCAAATCTAATCTCCTTTATCTGATTAATTAGCACAGTTCTTAGTTTGTACACTAATTAAAAAGTTTATACTTAGAGCAATAAAAAGATGAATGCAGATGAAAGTCTTTTTCTCTCAGACTTACGAAAGGATTTAATATTAGCAAGAATATGCAAAAAGTTAGTGATTTCTTCACTATTATATATATACACAGCCCAGCAAACATTTCCATTGTTTTCTTTTTCATATTCCCACCAACAGCCTTGTAAGATAAGCTGATTTATGATATTTCTGTCTCTTAATCCTTCCAATCTAATTTTGGAAATGTCAGTATTTGAGTTAATTTCCAAAAGGTGTATAAAGCCATTTCAAGTTTTCCTCTAAAACAAAACTTTTTCCAAGAGATGAGGCAATATCCCCAGTTGAAGACCAGAATTTGTTTCCAAGTCTTCTTAAAATCTTCAAAATGTGGATATTTCTTATATCTTAATATTAGTCATTATCATGGAAGAAAATGTGTATCTCATCAACAAAAATAATTGAATAGACTGTAGTTGGTAAATTAATGAACATATTTTTAGGCTGATTTACAAAATAAGTACTATCTGACTCTCTTGTGTATTTTACAAATAGATGCCTGAGTTACTTTTTTTTTTTTTTAAGGTTTCCTTTTAAAATATAAGTAAGTGTTAGTTGCTCAGTCATGTCTGACTCTTTATGACCCTAAGGATAATAGCCCACCAGGCTCCTCTGTCCATGAGATTCTCCAGGCATGGATACTAGAGTGCGTAGCCATTCCCTTCTGATACTGTGTAAAAATGCCTGTAAGCTAAGAGGTTTAGACAGTTCATATGAAAGTGTCAAGTCTTTCTGTAGTCAAAGAAAACCCATTTGCCTTTTTAAGGCAACAAATTCCTCTTTAATTGTTTTCCTTGTATACACTACATCACAAGAAAATTTACCCTTTACTTCCTCCTTTAAAAATATTCCTCTCAAAAAAAAAATATATATATATATATTCCTCTCTCTCTCTTTTCTTTTTTAATCCTGTCCTTCCATACCCAAGAACTTGCTCTTAATGCATTAACAGATTAGTTACAGTTTACTGGGCACACATAGTACTCTAAGCATTGTGATACACAATCTCTATAACTCCTAATTACTCATATTTTGTTGGCAAGAAAATAGAAGTACAGAGAGATTAAATAACTTTCAAAAGATCACAGGGGTCTGATTCAAATCTACAGGCTAAATACCCAATTTTATCACCTCTCTTTGATTTCTCTTCTCCTTAGATAACCCTGCCACTCTTGTCATTCACTTGGACTCTCTACCTGATGTAGGGAAAGGGCAAGTAGCACAGGATCTATCCCTGAGAGAGATATTCTGTGAGCCTGAGTCCCCTCTTCAGCTCTTGTCCACTGCTGTAATCCTACTCTCTATTTTATTGAAAATAAGAAAATTTCATGAAATTAAATTTTATAAAGATTCATATAAAAAGGAACAATCCTGGATAGATAGGTAGGTAGGTAAATAGATAGATAGAATGAACTCAGGTCTAAATAAATAGTACAAAATTAGAAATTATGGCACATATGGTAAATTATGTTTTGAATCAGACCAGTGTATTTATCAAGAGATGTACATCAAAGAGAGAAAATGAATATGACTCTACCTAGAGAAGTGAAAGAGCTTCCCTGATGGCTCAGACAATAAAGAATCTGCCTGTAATGTAGGAGACCTGGGTTCAATCCCTGGGTCAGGAAGATCCTCCGGAGCAGGAAATGGGAACCCACTCCAGTATTCTTACCCGGAGAATTCCATAGACAAAGGAACCTCGTGAGCTACAGTCCATGGGGTTGCAAAGATTTGGACTTGACTAAGTGACTAACACAGAGAAGTAAAAAGGTGAAGGTATGTTGTTCAAAATCACTAAAACATACAGTGATATAACAAGACTATTTCATGTGGGTGAGATACCCAAAAACAGAAGATATTGCTCCAGCCTTTCGAAATGCACTTCACCTAAATATGACTGCTATATCAATGACTTGATTTAACAACAATTTCGAAAAAAAAATTTTTTTAAACCCTCTTTCTAATATATTTCTATTTGCTGCATTTCTCTATATTTAAAATTTTCTATTATCATTATCCCCATTCAGCTCCGGAGACTTATAAATATTATGTGCAAATGTGATACAGTGTCTTAGACTTGTTTTAAGGGAATATCACATATTATTAATAGCACGTAGTAGCTGACAGCTTATATTATACACTAGGGATTAGATTTGATTTATGGAGCTCCAGAACGCCAAAGAAACTGTGTGGATTTACACCATTTGAGTATTGAGCCATGTTTATAAGTTTATATGATACTCCAAGGAGACATTTTTCTCATATAAAACATCCATGAAATTTCTAAGAAAAGTTCTAACATTCTCAGCTTATGAGCAACACTCCCTTGGGTTATTGTAAAAGTTAATTATGAATATCATAATTAAGAATACAATGAAATAACTTTATTAAAATTAAATTTATCTCTGATACAGTACAAATTGACAAATTCCTAACTATGCTTTTACATAGTAATGCCTTTTCATATGTTAATTTATGGATTATAAAATTTAATTCAAAATGAATGCCATTTTCTAAAACCATAATTGTGTTATTAGCCAGTACTCACATTTCCCTTCTGCTTCGAGATCAACAAGATTTGTATATATAAAGAGAATCATAGAATGTCAGAATTTGGTGAAACCTTAATGATCATTCAAACAAATGTATACATTTTTCAGTTATGAAACACAGTGTTATGAAAAGTACACAGTTTTTTTGTTTGTTTGTTTGTTTTTGTTTTTTTTTTTTTTACTGGAGTGGGTTGCCATTTCCTGCTCCAGGGGAACCTTCCTGAGCCAGGGATTGAACCCAGGCCACCTGCATCACAGGCAGATTCTTCACCACTGAGCCACGAGGTAAGCCCCGAAAAGTGCACAGATTTATATGGCAAGTCACCAATAGAGCCAAATATATAGCACTGCTCTGAGCTCCCAAGCTAAGGTATTTTAATTATTTACACCATATTATCAAATCACCTGCTCATCTGAAGCTGTTGATGAGGATCCAGTCTCACTAATACAGAATAATATCTATTAGAAGCAATTTTTATAGAACAATTTTATTTTTAATGTAATTCCAGTAGAGGGGAAAAAATGCCCATGTTAAATCTTTTAAAGAAATCCACAGAAAGGTCAGGTGTATCTGGGTTTGTTTGCAATGATCCTACTTTGTTCCTATGATCCCAGCCTAAATATTAGGGGTTCTTTCTTAATGAAGTAGGATTCAAAACCATGAGCTGAGTGTTGGGTACAGTTGTGATAAAAATGAAACTATAAAGTAATATGTATATATAATAAAAAAATGAGCTTCTTAAGGGCACAGAATAAGATCACCAGGCTGTGTTGAATAGTCATTTGAGTTATGTTACCATTTATTTAAAACTAAAGCAGTGAAATTGATTGCATGACTTTTTAAGAAGATAGTTGACTTCCTCTGTGATTGGGGTTCACCAGTTAAATAGGATGGTAAAAGAAAGAGGCTAGTCAACTGATAAAGTTTGCAAAAGTTGGACTATTATAAACAAGTAATGGAAATGGATCTGGGAAGCAAAGAAAATGTAGAGGCCAGTGCAATGGATACTTAAGAATAAATGTAGATGACTATTTCTATAGAGAATGGGGAAGATTGGGGATGAAGGTCTAGGATGTTCATAAATAGTTAAGTTCCTGTGATAACAAAAGTGTGACTGAAGGAGTTAGTGTGTGTGAACCACGAGTTTAAATGAAGAGCACAAGAAGCCACTGAAGAAATGACTGAGAGACCTCTATGTGGTAGCCAAGCAGAGGGGGAATTTGGGTGTGCACGTGAGCCACGGAGAACAGCCAAGCTGTCCTTCTGGCCCAGAGACTTAGCACAGTGAAAATACCGCCCCCTTCCTCTTGATAATGCTGAATCCAGATGATGTCCCCAGGAACAGCTGTTAATAAAGACCAGGAAGTAGAGAAAACATTCAGAGGTTGGTAGAGCAGAGTTCGAGCTAAGAGATGTGGGCTTCTTGGTGGCAGAGAGAAATGAAGAAGTTGATAAGAGTAGCAGGATTCTAAAAGCCACGACTATGATAGAGAGTAATTCTGCAACTATACCAAACTCCAAAATATAGGATTTTTCCCACATGGAACACTGTATTTAGGCAGGCTTTAGCTATATCATAATGTCAATCACTAAACATCATGAATTTATTGATAGGATGGGCTCCTGAAACTATTCAATTCCTTTTTCATTTTGTTTAACAAAATGTTTTACAAAATCTGCTAAACTGCAGATTAAAATCGGTAAAATGACAGGGGGAGAAGTAGGGATATAAACATAGGCAAAAAGCAGTAAAATAAAATAGCTAATTATCTGACTGAGGGAGATCAGGAAAGATGCAGAAAATAAGGAGGTTAGGAGGGTTAAAAAGGAAAGGAAGAAAGGAAAGGAGAGAGGAAGGAAGAGAGAAAAGAAAGTACTAAAATAATATACATGTCTAATGCAACTTGGTATGTTAGTATAAAGAAGGATTCTAACCTGTCCAGTCCCTAGAGGTAGTACTGCACTATGCAGCTTTATATTACAACACTTCGGCTTTTCCTAACAATCTTATGACATTCAAGGTGCTATATTGTTGTTGTTGTTATTCAGTCACCCAGTCGTGTCTGACTCTTTGCCACCCAAAGGACAGCAACACGCCAGGCCTCCCTGTCCCTCACCATCTCCCAGAGTTTCCCCAAGTTCAAGTTCATTGCATCAGTGATGCTGTCCAGCCATCTCATCCTCTGACGCCATCTTCTCCTTCTGCCCTCAATCTTTCCCAGCATCAGGGACATTTCCAATGAGTCATCTGTTCACGTCAGATGACCAAAATACTGGAGCTTCAGTTTCAGCATCAGTCCTTCCATGAATATTCAGGGTTGATCTCCCTTAAGATTGACAGCAAGGTTTGAGCTCCTTGCTGTCCTTGCTTTCAGGAGTCTTCTTCAGCACCACAATTTGAAGGCTTCAGTTTTTTGGTGTTCTGCCTTCTTTATGGTCCAGCTCTCACAATCATACATGACGACTGGGAAGACCATAGCTTTGACTATACAGACCTTTGTAAGCAGAGTGATGTCTCTGCTTTCAAGACACTGTCTAGGTTTGACATCGCTTTCCTGCCAAGAAGCAACTGTCTTCCGTTTTCACGACTGCAATCACCGTCTGCCGTGATTTTGGAGCCCAAGAAGAGGAAATCTATCGTTGCTTCCATCTTTTACCCTTTTATTTGCCATGCAGTGACGGGGCCAGATGCCATGATCTTAGTTTTGCTTTGTGTTTTAATATTTAGTCTTAAGCTGCCTCTTTCACTCTCCTCCTCCACCCTCATCAAGAGGCTCTTTAGTTCCTCTTTGCTTTCTGCCATTAGAGTGATATCATACAAATATCTGGGGTTGTTGATGTTTCTCCCACCTATCTTGATTCCAGCTTGTAACTCATCCAGCCCAGCATGTCTCATAATGTGCTCAATGTGTAGGTTAAACAAACAAGTGTGATGGCAGACAGCCCTGTTGTACTTTCTCAATTTTGAACCAATCACTTGTTCCATATAGGGTTCTAACTGTTGATTCTTGACTCACATACAGGTTTCTCAGGAGACAGGTAAGATTCCCATCTGTCTAAGAGCTTTCCACAATTTGCCAAGATCCACACAGTCAAAGACTTTAATATAGTCAATGAAATAGAGATAGATGTTTATAGTCAATGAAATAGAGATAGATGTTTCCTCTGAAAATCCCTTGATTTCTCTTTAATCCAGCAAATGTTAGCAATTTGATCTCTAGTTCCTCTTCCTTTTCTAAACCCTTCTTGGACATCTGGAATTTCTTGATTTGCATAATGCTGAGGCCTAATATGCAAGATTTTAAGCATGATCATACTAACAAGGGAGATGAGTGCAATTGTCTGATGGTTAGCACATTCTTTGGTACAACCCTTCTTGGGAACTGGGATGAGGATTGACCTTTCCCAGTCCTGTGGCCGCTTCTGGGTCTTCCAGATTTGCTGACATAATGAATATAAAACCTTGGTGGCATTATCATTCAGGGATTTTAATAGTTCTGCTGGAATTTCATTGCTTCTTAACATTGCTTCTTAAGGTTCACTTGACTTCACACTCCAGAATGTCTAGCTCTGGGTGACTAACCACACCATCATAGTAATCCAGTCATTAAGATCTTTTTTACATACAGTTCTTCCATGTATTCTTTCCATCTCTTCTGGATCTCTTTAGCATCTACTAGGTCTCTGGCATTTTATCCTTTATTGTGTCCATCTTTGGGCTGAATACTCCCTTGATGTTTCCAATTTTCCTGAAGAGATCTCTAGTCTTTCTCCTTTTTTGTTCTCCCATTATTAAGCATTGCTCATTGAAGAAGGCCTTCTTGTCTCTCCTAGCTATTTTTTGAAACTCTCTTTAATTGGATGTACCTTTCCCTCTCTCCCTTGCTTTTTGCTTCTCTTCATTTTCCCACTATTTGTAAAGCCTCCTCAGATAATCACTTTGCCTTCTTGCTTTTCTTTGGGATGGCTTTGTTTGATGCTTCCTGTACAATATTATGGACTTTGCCCATAGTTCTTTAGGCACGTTGTTAACTAGATCTAGCCCCTTGAATATATTCATTACCTCTACTGTGAATTCATATGGGATTTAAGTCATACCTGGCTAGCCTATTGTTTTTTCCCAGTTTTCTTTAGTTTAAGCCTGAATTTTGCTATGGGAAGCTGACAATCTGAACCACAGTCAGCTCCAGGTCTTGTTTTGCTGATTGTATAGAGCTTCTCCATCTTCAACTACAAAGAAAGTAATCAATTTATTTTAGTATTGACCTTTTGGTGAAGTCCATGTGTAAAATCATCTCTTGTGTTGTGAAAAAAGGGTATTTGCTATGACTAGTGTATTCTCTTGGCAGAATTCAGATAACTTTTGCCCTGATCCCATTAGTTCTCCAACTTTCTTGTTACTGCAGGTATATCTCGACTTCCTACTTTTCCATTCCAGTCCCCGATGCTGAATGCTGCTGCTGTGTAGTCACTTCAGTCATGTCAGACTCTGTGTGAACCTATGGACTTTAGCCCACCAGTCTCCTCTGTCCATGGAATTCTCCAGGCAAGAGTACTGGAGTGGCTTGCCATGCCCTCCTCCAGGGGATCTTCCCAACCTGGGGATGAAACCCTGGTCTCCTGCACTGCAGGCAGATACTTTTACCACTGAGCTACCAGGGAAGCCCAATGATGAATAAAATATCATTTTTATGTGTTAGTTCTAGCAGGTCTTCTAGGTATTCATAGGATTGAGCAACTTCAGCTTCTTTGGCATCGATGATGGTAGGGGCATAGGCTTGGATTACTGTAATGTTGAATAGCTTGCCTTGGAAATGAACCGATATCATTCTGGCATTTTTGGGTTTGCACCCAAGTACTGTATTTTGGACTCTTTTGTTGATTATGAGGGCTGCTTCATTTCTTCTATGGAATTCTTGTCCACCATAGTAGATATAATTGTCATCTGAATTAAATTTGCCCATTCCCGTCTGATTTAGTTCGCTGATTGCTAGAATGTTGATGTTTATTCTTACCATCTCCTGCTTGACCACGGCCAGTTTTCCTTGATTCATGGACTTAACATTCCAGATTCCTATCCAACACTGTTCTTTGCAGCATCAGATTTTACTTTCATCACCAGACACATCTACAACAGAGAGCTGTTTTCACTTTGGCTCAGCCTCTTCATTCCTTCTGGAGCTATTTTTTCACTCTTCTCCAGTAGCACATTGGGCACCTACCAACCTGGGGGGTTAATCTTTCAATGTCATATCTTTTTTGCCTTTTCATACTGTTCAAGGGGTTCTCAAGGCAAGAGTACTGAAGTGACTTGCCATTCCCTTCTCAAGGTGCTATATTTTCACAAAATTTTTAGAAGTTCAAAACACCAGAACCTGTCTTATACAGGAGCAGAATATATGTATGTGATTTTTAAATGCATTAAGTTGATGAAAAATACTTACACTTGGATACTAACTCTGAGTGTTTGATTTAACTGGTTATGTGTACCAGCAGGGCAACACATGGTTTAAAAGTGATTCTAATTGAGAAACTGCAGTCAGCCACTTCCCCCCAATGCCCACCTTTGGAATAGAAGTTTGAGTTGTTGCTATTTGAATATACCAATAAAATTTACCACTGCTAAACGTAGATAGCTTATGTCTTGTTAGTTAGCTGGGAGTGTCCTACAAAACTAACACAGATTGGATAACTTATTGTAATGCTCAACTTTCCTTATTTTTGATATCTTCTAGCTCTTTGTTAAACATTTCTTGTATCTTCTTGGGCTGTGTTTGCATTATTTTCCTAAAATCTTGGATCATCTTTACTATCATTACCCTGAATTCTTTTTCAGGTATTTCGCCTAGCTCCACTTCTGTTAAGTGTTCCAGTGTTTCATCTTGTTTGTCTGGAACATATTCTTTGGCTGTCTCATTTTGTCTATTTTGTTTATGGTTCCATAGGCTGCAGAACTGTAGTTCCTTTTGATTCTGGTGTCTGCCCTCTGGTGAGTGAAGCTGGTCTAAAAGGTTTCTGCAGGCTTTCTAGTGAGAGGGACTGGTGTCTGCCTACTTTCTGGTGGACAGAGACATGTCAAGAGGTGTGTTTAGGGTTGTAAGGGGTCTCGGGAAGACTATAAGCAGCCTGTCTGCTGATAGGTGGGGCTGTATTTCTGGCTCTGTTGGTTGTGTGCCCAGAGGCATCCCTGCTCTTCAGCCTTCCTCTTTGTTTTTGGAAGTAGAATATCTTTTTGGTAGGTTCTAGTCTTTCTGGAGAAGGCAATGGCAACCCACCCCGGTTCTCTTGCCTGGAGAATCCCAGGGAAGGCAGAGCCTGGTAGGCTGCCATCTATGGGGTCGCACAGAGTCGGACACGACTGACGTGACTTAGCAGCAGCAGTCTTTCCTTCTTGATGGTTGTTCAGCAATTATTTGTGATTTTAGTGTTTTTATGAGAGGAGGTGAGCTCAGTGCTTCCCCATCTTGTCTCTGCCTTCAGAGGGGGTAATTTAAATGGCAGTTTATTTTCTCACATTTCCAGAGACTGTAAGTCCAAGATGAAGGTGTCAGCAAGTTTGGTCTCTCCTGAGGCCTGCCTTGGTCTCCCTGGCGTGTAAGACAATCCCCTGTGCCGTGTTCTCACATGGTCTTTTCTCTGTGTGCACTCCAGGGTCTCTTCGCTTTATATCAGTCCTATTGGATTAGGGCCTCACCCTCATGACTTAATTTATTTTAAGAAAGTGAAAGTGAAGTCACTCAGTCATATCTGACTCTTTGCGACCTCATGGACTGTAGCCTACCAGGCTCCTCCGTCTGTCCATGGGATTTTCCAGGCAAGAGTACTGGAGTGGGCTGCCGTTTCCTTCTCCAAGGGGATCTTCCTGACCCGGGGATCAAACCCGGGTCTCCCGCATTGTAGGCAGATGCTTTTACCGTCTGAACCACCAAGGAAGTCCAATTAATTTATCTTTAATTACCCTTTAAAAGAGCCTGTCTCAAAATACAATGACATTAGGGTTGGAGTTTCAACATGTGAATTTGGTGGTGGGAGGTGGCAGGCAAAATTCAATTCATAACATATTTCCCTTATATTAATAAAATAGAATCACTTTTTAAAGAGTCTTATTAATAAATTATATCTAAATTTAATCAAGAGTTTATGGCTACCTTCCAGTATAAGGAAACATAGATGTTTTAGTTCAAGCTGCCACAACAGAATAGTCAGTCCTCAATACCTGTGGGTTCCAGATTCTGAGATTCACCCAACCCTGGACCATATACTGTGTTTACAATATGCAGCTGATTGAATATATGGATGCAGAATCTACATATACGGATGGATGGAAGACTATGCGACTTGAGCATCCTCTCATTTTGGTACCCATTGCAATTCCTGGAACCAATCCCCAACAAATACTGAGGGACAACTGTACCTATGATTGGGTGACTTAAACAACATGCTTCTTTCTCTGTCTGTAAACAGGGCCAACCAAATCTGATTTTGGTGAGGCCCTTCATCTTGGCTTGCGAATTGCCACACCTTCTTGCTGTGTCTTCACTTAGAAGAGAGAGAGAGAGAGATCACTCTGCTCTGTTCCTCTTCTTATAAAGACAGTAATCCAGTCATGCGGGCTCCACCCTCATGGCCTCATGTTATCCTAATTACCTCCCAAAGTCCCACCTCCAAATACCATCACAATAGGTGTCAAGGGTTTCAATATATGAATTTTGAGGTGACATAAATGTTCAGTCCAAAAAAACAGAAAATAAATATAAACTATATGACAGAGAATCAAACAGATGACTCCAGAGGAAAGTGCAGCAACCTAATGTTAGAGAAAATCTGTACTGTACAAGTTAAATAGAGAAGGAAGACTTTATTCAAGTGTTCCAGTAAGGGTGGGAGAGATTGAACTCAACTCTACTGAAATAAAATGCAGTAGGATTTTCAGCATTAGGGTGAGCTTCTGGAGAATGCTATGGGGGGAGGGTGGTTGTTCAATGTGACTAAGCCATATGTGTTTACTAGTCAGTTCTTAATTGTCTCTCCCCTTCCCAAGAGACCTGGAATTGGGAACCCTATCTTCCTAGATAATTACATTTCAAAGGAAAAAATTCCAGGTCCTTAGAAAAACGTTCCTGGGTTGTAAAACTCTCAAGAAAATGTGAGGTTTATACCTCAAATTGTCTGAGAAAAAATTTACAATTGCAGATTTTCTAAAGTAAATGCTGTAAGAAAGAATAGGTCAGAGGCCTATAGTGAGGCAGATATCTGGCTCAAGTTTAGTCAAGCTGATGGGACGTTTAAGACCTTAGTCAAGGGCATCTACCTCTGTTCCTTCAAGCCAATGGAATTTTTTAAAAGTTGAAGAAGGACCTCTGTAATTTAAAAGAGACTTAAGAAATATCAATAGAATACTACATTATTCTACATTTTAATATGGACTGATCTGAACACACCAACTTCAAACATACATTTTTGAGCCAAAGTGGTATTAGTTATTAATTGAAACATATGTGTGTGTGTGTGTATATATATATATATATATATAATAAAATGATATTTTTATTATGAAAATATTCATATATTTGTGTTTTTAGAGACATATCCTATAGTATTAATATACAAAGGAAAGAAATTGCTTGATATCAACAGTATGCTTTAATATACATAAAAGAGAAGAGCCTCCCTTTTTTCCTCTTTAGATTACTTCCTTCCATTCTTCTTTCCTCTCAGCACCCCTGGGAGCAATAATGAGGGCAGCCTAGAATTTAGGACCTGGTTTCTAAGTACTTTAGGAAATGGTTGTCAGGCCCAAGGCAAGGAAAGAATAATTTGAAACTGAAAAGTTTGCTTTGTGAGAAAAGTAAGGAATTACTCATCAAATGATGTGGACATATCAAAAGGACATAAAACTGTCTTCAAGGGGCTTTCACTAATCAAATCTAGATAATTTGCAGCATAAAAATACTACAAACAATGTGTTATTACCTATTGAATAAAATTGAAGTTTATAGGTCAACACCAATATTAGTAAACAAAAGGATAAAAACAGAAGTAAAATCTCTTCCTTATCACAAAATACCAACTAGTAAGTGTAGAATAAATTATTAAATTAGAAAATTGCACTTAGCAACCATTATATAAATAACCTACTTATATAAGAAATGTCAATGAATGTTCAAATCAATGAGGAAAATGGAATGAAAAATGAGGTCTTACATGGTCTCAAAGCACTTGTTAATTGCAGTGGAGAAACCTAGCAGACACCATCTTAATCGAGTAACCCAAGTTAACATCACTAGTTCAGGGTGAAATAGACATTTGGAGCCTTCTGACAGAATGAGATGAGAAGAATGCAGTATCACTTTTGAATGATTTGGCCAACAATGAATAACCTAGATTTAATCATGAGAATACTCGATAAACACACAGAGAGATATTCAACAAAATTATTGCTTTGTACTAAAAATGTTGTGGTCATGAAAGCCAAGAAAAGCTGAGAGAATATTCCAGATTGTAGGAAACTGGAAAGACATAATAGGTGAGTGCAATCTGTGATCCTGGCTTGGATCCTTTTGCTGTTAAAAAAAAAATGTTATTGGGACAATTGAAGGGTTTTTGATGATGGATGTATGGAAGTTATTTGTATTATTCTTGCAGCTGTTTATTGAGCTCATTGTGTACTCATCTCGCATGCTAGTAGAGTAACACTCAAAATTCTCCAAGCCAGGCTTCAACAATACGTGAACTGTGAACTTCCAATGTTCAAGCTGGTTTTAGAAAAGGCAGAGGAAACAGATCAAATTGCCAACATCTGCTGGATCATCAAAAAAACAAGAGAGTTCCAGAAAGACATCTATTTCCGCTTTATTGACTATGCCAAAGCGTTTGACTGTGTGGATCACCACAAGCTGTGGAAAATTCTGAAAGAGACGGGAATACCAGATCACCTGACATGCCTCTTGAGTAACCTGTATGCAGGTCAGGAAGCAACAGTTAGAACTAGACATAGAACAACAGACTGGTTCCAAATAGGAAAAGGAGTACATCAAGGCTGTATATTGTCACTTTGCTTATTTAACGTATAGGCAGAGTACATCAAGAGAAACACTTGGCTGGAAGAAGCACAAGCTGGAATCAAGATTGCCAGGAGAAATATCAATAACCTCAGATATGCAGATGATACCACCCTTATGGCAGAAAGTGAAGAAGAACTAAAGAGCCTCTTGATGAAAGTGAAAGAGGAGAGTGAAAAAGTTTGCTTAAAGCTCAACGTTCAGAAAACTAAGATCATGGCATCCAGTCCCATCACTTCATGGCAAATAGATGGGGAAACAGTGGCTGACTTTATTTTTGGGGGCTCCAAAATCTCTGCAGATGGTGATTGCAGCCATGAAATGAAAAGATGCTTACTCCTTGGAAGGAAAGTTATGACCAACATGGACAGCATATTAAAAAGCAGGGATATTACTTTGACAACAAAGGTCAGTCTAGTCAAGACTATGGTTTTTCCAGTGGTCATGTTTGGATGTGAGATTTGGACTATAAAGAAAGCTGAGTGCCAAAGAATTGATGCTTTTGAACTGTGGTGTTGAAGACTCTTGAGCATCCCTTGGACTGCAAGGATATCCAACCAGGTCATCCTAAAGGAGATCAGTCCTGGGTGTTCATTGGAAGGACTGATGTTGAAGCTGAAACTCCCATACTTTGGCCACCTGATGCGAAGAGCTGACTCATTTGAAAAGACCCTGATGCTGGGAAAGATTGAGGGCAGGAGGAGCAGGGGATGACAGAGGATGGGATGGTTGGATGGCATCACTGACTCAATGGACATGGGTTTGGGTGGAATCCGGCAGTTGTTGATGGACAGGGAGGCCTGGTGTGCTGCGGTTCTTGGGGTCGCAAAGAGTTGGATACGACTGAGTGACTGAACTAAACTGTGCATATGAGTTTATTTATGTCATCTAATGGATATATAAATATAAGGAATTTCAATGCATTTGGAAAAAGAGTCATTCTGGATAGCTATTTTTTTTAATATTTTAAGTCTGAAACTTTGATCATTTAGGTCATATAGAAAAAAACTTTAAGAAAGCATAAAATGTATTTCTGCATTTTAAAAGTATGTGATGAAAATTTGAAACACATTCAAAAGTAGAGATATTTTAAAATTGACAACACATTTTTCTTTTTCTTTTAGTTGCAGGCAAGAAAATAAACATGGCAAACTTTTTCATGTTTCTTTTTATTTGTTTGTTTTTTAAAGCTACTGGTTCATTTATTTAAAACTTTAAGACACATTGCAAACTTGCAGAAAGTTGCAAGAATGAAAGAGCTTGAGAGAGAATGTGTGGTTTATACTCAGAAAATAAGCACTCTTTTTGAGAAATAACTTCCTCACTGTTAGTGTGTTAAAGCTGGCCATAACTTCCTTATATGACTGGATTGCTGTGTGTGCTATATTGTGCAGAGATTTTACCAACCTGAGATAATCTCTGCCCCTCTCTCTGCGTAACTTTATACTGAGAATAACTTTGACACATCATACTGTGATTTACAGGCGCTCCTTCAACTGTAAAATCTGATATCTAGCCTTTTATGAGTAACTCCTGGACTTGGCCTATTATAAGTTCATTCAATATGCCCCTGGAAAGAGAATGGTAATTCTATATTACATTTTATGATGGTGTTTAATCTCACCTATTACCTCAAAGGGTCAGACTTGAGCTGTTTAGAAAATTAAGAGTTGAAAGCAGGCCCTCTTTTATTACAGCAATAATTATCACAGAGCACATATTAAGGACCTGCTGAGTACTACACAATTTGATACTAACTTGTGTTCTTTCTCCTTCCTTTTGTAAAGTTCTTTGAGTACCGCACTATTTTGTTTTAAATAAACCTCCTTTGTAGATATACAGCTAATCAGGTAAGCTTTCAGAACCAAATATTTTTCCTAAAAAATGATATAGAATAGTTAGTACCTACCTGTACCAAATCCAGATTACATGGTCTAATGGTTTTTATTGTGTTTTTCCATTAAATGCAAACATATCTGCTTTCACTATAAAATTTTTATGAGTCTAATTTAGTTGCTGCTCAGTGTAACCAGAGACCAAGAAAACTTTGAAGACTATTTACTCTTCCTCTTTTGTTCTCCATGTCCATCAATTATTAGTTTACCAATGCCCTTACCTCAATCTGTATAACATGATTACAGCTTTACATTCCATAAAACATTCAGTGGCTCCCCATAATTTAGCAAATAAGCGCTAAATATATTTAAATGGTGATACAAGGCCCTTCATGATTTGTACCTATCACTTTCCGCGCTCTTCATCCCTTGCAGCCAACACTTGCTGATTCTTAGATGCAGTGGGTCTTAGATGCTGCCTGCCTCTTGAGTAATCCACTTCACAAACCTGGAAGTCCACACTTCCACCAACGCCCTCCCCCCATGTCTGCCCTCCATCCCCAAGGTGCCTCCTCAACAGTCAGAATACAGATCAGCTGTCTTCCCCTTTGCTAGCCTTAATTGACCTGCCCGTGAAATATGACTGTGTGTCCTTTGTAAACACCTCTCTTCTAATAATTGTTTCATGATACTGTAATAATGTGTGTACATGCTTTTGCATGCGTTATATATCTAAGCTTCTTAAAGACAAAAATGTTATTCCCAAATTATCTGTTTCCAGAAAGAAAGTGTGAGTATACCCAGTTTGTATACTCAGAAAATGAGTGATTGTATTAATTTAGAAAATGGTTATCAGAAAAACGAAGTGGGTAACAACATAAATTTGAAGCCCCATTAAAATCGAATCTGAAATAAAAGGGGTGGTAGAAAAAAACAGTTGATTCTACAGATACCTCTTCAGTGTAATTTTACTTTCACTGCTAAGGTTTTCATTTACATTTCTTTTTAATTTTTTCAAGTAAATTAATATCAATGACACTTCAATATTAAAGAACTTTGGTCAATAAGTATAAAACACTACAGTTACCGTAAGTTCTATGAGAATATTATTAAACCCATATCCTCTTAAAGTGCATTATACTATATGAAGGGAAAGTTTTAAGCAATTAAATATCCATTGAAACATCTACTTTTGAAACTCCACTCACCACGATCCTTTTCCTGTTCAGAAAATACCAGTATCAAAGTTAATACAGCTGTTGAAGGAACGCATTTGAGTCAGTTCTAGGGAGGTGGATGAACCTAGAGTCTGTTACACAGAATGAAGTAAATCAGAAGGAGAAAAACAAATTTTGTGTATTAACAAATGCATATGGAATCTAGAAAAATGGTACTGATGAACCTAACTGCAGGGAGGGAATAGAGATGCTCACATAGAGAACAGACTTTGGACACAGCGGAGGAAGGAGATGGTGGGACAAGCTAAGAGAGTAGTACTGACACATATACACGACCCTGTGTAAAATAGTTGTAAGTTGCTGAATGGGCACAGGCAGCTCAATCTGATGCTCTCTGACAGCCTGGAGGGGTGAGACGGGGTGGGGAGTAGGGGTGAGGTTCAGGAGGAGGGGACATACGTGTCCTGGTGGCTGATTCTCATTGTTGTATGGCAGAGGCCAACACAATATTGTAAAGCAATTAGCCTCCGATTAAATTTGTTAAGTTAATATATATTGAGTAATTACTTTGTTTTAGAGATTATGGTTGTCTCAGTTCACTTAATTCTCAAAATGGTCATATGGAATAGGTAGTCTGTTTCCATTTAGCGTATTCAGTTCAGTTCAGTTCAGTCGCTCAGTCGTGTCCGACTCTTTGCGACCCCATGAATTGCTAAGGATCTTTAAATTGGGGATGTGAAATATACTTCCCCATATCACACAGTTGGTAAATAGGACTGCATCATTTTAATTAGGCAATCTATCTTAAGATCGCTTGTCTTCAAACATTAAGACTCTAATGTATTGCCTACATGGGCTTCCCTTGTGGCTCAGCTGGTAAAGAATCCACCTGCAATGAATGAGACATGGGTTCGATCCCTGGGTTGGGAAGATCCCCTGGAGAATGGAAAGGCTACCCACTCCAGTATTCTGGCCTGGAGAAGTCCATGAACTGTATAGTCATGGGGTCGTAAAGGGTCAGAAACAACTGACCCAAGGGTCAGAGCGACTCTCATCCATATTGCCTACAAGTGTCTTATCTTAAGGAAACTATATTATAAATCATCTTTTTATTACTTATTAGCTTATTTATGGCAGTGTTATTTTTTTCATGTTAAAACTGAAGTACTTAAAGATTTCCTATATGCATTTTTTCCCCTTAGGATTATTGGAGTAAAAACATATGGATCTTCCTGTTAAGTATGTGAGCATAATTTTCATCTGACAGATAAGGTAATATAGCTCTATGCAACTATATGAATTTTTTGAAACATTTTCTCCATTGATCTGTATAAAATAAGTCAAACATAAAATTTTCACATTTAAATGTCAACCAACATATACTGTATTTTTATTTCTTCCTCTTAATTACTTTTTATGAAATTTTACAGCTTATTTTATGCTCATGACTTTATCTATAAAGTTATTAATCTGTGTGTATGAGGAATGAATCAGTTTCTGATTCAACCCTTACGTGTGAAAAGTCTTTCAAAATATTTGACTCATCATAAAACCCAAGCACTAGGAACAAGATTTGTGATTTACCTTGCTAGTTAATAGGGGTTAAAATGCATCATACTATTTTATGATTTCATATTTAATAAGTTTTTTTCCCATGTAAATAATGAGTAAGCAAATGAAAGTTAAATAACAATATGTGATGTTAGTTACAAAAATTTTTGGTCAACTTGGTCAGCTTTTGGCCTTTTTGCATGATTGAGATTGTTTATAATGTATAACTGCTAACAGATGTTGTCACTTTAGGAATAAAAGATTCTGGAAGTTCTAACATCTCTCTCTCTAAGGCTTATTATTTGAAGGGTTTAATGTCATCATGCATATACACAGATCCTAGGTTCAAAACAAATAGGTAAAGCAATGAAAAATATATTTTCTCTTACCTGGGAGCTGGAAAGTAGTCTTCAGAGGACTATATCAGTCAATGTAGGATGTAGTAATTCTAAAACATCAATATCTTAGAAACATGAAGATTTATTTCTTTCCTACACGACTATATGTCTGTCAACAGAATTGCCTCTTAAATGTCTCTGCCTGCAAGTACCACACTAGTGCTCTGCCTCTCAGGTTTCACTGTGCAGAGCACATTACTTGACCACACCTTATGAAGATTAATTTAATTCTCCAGTATGCCTAGAATTAAAGGAGAACCAGTACAGGGGTAATATCTCTCATATGTACCAAAATAGTAAGAAAGGATGCCATATTTTCAGGTTAGGCCTCTTAGGCCCATTTTACAGTTTTTGGTATTTTCATAGATTTGTTTCCTTACATATTCTTTGTTTTTCCTTTCTAGAATATGTGTAATTATTAATAATATTATTGCATGGGTACTGTTGCAGATCCACTCCCTCTGTCTCATTTTTTGACAGCCCCATTCTTATTGAGGGCCTAGGGTAGCCCAGGAATGTTATAAATATTTATGGAAGATAGGAGTTTGATTTGATATTTAAATGTTTTTAGAGGATTATTTACTGCACAATATGAATTTAAAATTTAAATAGTGCTTTAATAAGATTAATTTGCTGTTAAGTATTGTTTAGAAGGAAGAGATATTAGGGAATGGAAAAATTAGCTAAAAATCTCCCAAAATGTAAGGATGATGTCATCAGGATCATATAAGGATTCTGACAGTGGGAAGAAACAAATATAAGATAAAAGATGAAGAGAGCAAAAAGGAAATCATCTTCTAGAGTCAAGTCTTGAGATTAAGAAAAACAAATCCAAGAAGTGTCAACTGCCATCTGAAATATCAGAGTGGATGTGTGGAGCTCCATGTAACCATCATCATCTTCCTTTGACTGTATTCTCTCTGGAACCCCAAGGCTTTTCTGCTTCATACTACACTTATAGAAGAAAAATCTGTAGGAATATCATTTTTTTAAGTGACTTCTTTGTTACATCTGATACAATGACTGAAAAAGTAAATCAAATTCTACAAAGGAAGTCACACATTATTTAAATTAACTCAAACCACTGCCTCGCTATTTATAATGAGGCCTGTGATAATGCATTTTGTGCAAAATGTACAATTGGCTTACTTTTGTATGAGATGTCAGGTTTTGACCAGATAGAGCAGTGTCTTCACAGAGTGAATTGCTACAGAACTAGAGGCCATAGAAAAATAAAATAAATTTTCAGCTTTAAGAAAATAGATATAAATGTCCCTATGAGACTCTTAAACACACTATTTCATGTATTTTTTCTTGTCTTATTCCCTGTATACTATGAATATCATATTAATAGCTACAGGGTTCTAAATGTATCATGCAGGGTAAGGATACAAACTCTAAAGAATGAAAAATACAGGAATTAAAGAAAACAATATATTTAAATCCTTTTTCTATTACAATATTGCTTTGCTCAGTTTCATTAAAACTCAAGCCATGCTTCTAGCTATAGGCTAAAGACAATATTATTTATTTAAATATGACAGTATGTCATTTAAATAAAATTGTTCTGAAGAATTAATGCATACCTTGGCCTGTTTACAAGAATAAATTCTTTTTTGAGCTATAGTTGCAGGGCTGATAGGTACAAAGAAAGTGCTTTTCAAATTAAAATACATTATAATGTTGCAGCATGCTATTAAGGAAGGTGATTACATATGTATCCATATTTAAGCCATTACATAAAATTTCATTTTAGAGTTCATGTCATGGATTTCAAGTATTAATATACTTGTCAGTAACAATTGCATTTGATATTTCAGGAAATTCATCCCCCTGTACATTTCCATGCCTACCTTTTTCATTGAAATCTCTGGAGCATTAAAACACAAATATGGTATATTTACATAATAAGAGGTTACTACTCAAAAGCAACTATCAAATATTAAACACATGGAACAACTTAAGTGTACTTTTCAAGATTTTTACTTCCTATATGGTTATCTATCCTTCTAGCTTTGTCTACTTTCTTCAAAGTATATGGGTGTGTGCCCTGACAGTTTCTTAAAAAAACAAATCTTGAAGATTTCAAATAGTTGTAAGTTGAAGTTCATGAATTCTTATAAACTATCAGAGTTACAGTATCATATGAATGGCCTCTGTCAATTTTATTTCCTTTGTGCCTTGAAAAGTATGGATCAGGAATTTTTTTTTTATATTTATCTAAAAAAAATTTAAAACAGAGTTTTTTAAATAGATTTCATGAGCATCTTAATTTACTTTTATACAACTTTATTAATAAAAGCATGCATTTTTAAAGTTACTAATTATAATATTAATTTGGGCTACAAAAAAAACAAAGCAAAACCAAAACAACCCAAAAAACCCCTCCTACCTAAGTCTACTTAATTTTATGTTAGAAAAATTAAATCTCCTCTTTTGAACTTTTGAAGTAAGTCTTCTTCTTTCAATCTAAAGGGATTATTTAAGATAAAATGGAATGAGAATGAAATTCAGTGATGAGTAATCTAAAGTGTTGGTGTGAAAGAATACCATTCTGAGAGAAATGCTGCCTTTGAGGGAACTAGGGTGGAAATAAGACAATTTATTCAAATACACAATATCTAGGTAATTAAATCTAAAATAAAATCTACATTATATATTTTTTCATCATGATATCAAGACCATTTATTTACAGTTCCTTCAAAGTGTTTATTTTCTCTGTGCTGACTGAGAATGCAACTTTTTAAGAGAAGGGAGCAAAGGCTTAGATGTCTGAGAATTCAGGCTTTGAGGTTTTATAAGTTCAGTGTACACTCAGTCATGTACGACTCTTTGCAACTCCATGGACTGTAGCCACCAGGCTCCTCTGTCCATGAAATTCTCCAGGCAAGAATACCGTAGTGGGTAGCCATTCCCTTCTCCAGGCGATCTTCCCAACCCAGGGATTGAACCCGGGTCTCCTGCATTGCAGGCAGATTCTTTACCGTCTGAGCTACCAGAGAAGCTCTTGGGGTTCCTTAATGAGGGTTAAAACATTCAGTAGAATAGTAGGACTAGAACCCTTAGTTACAACTGAGGAGAAAATGATAACCATATAAGAAGATCTTTCTCATTAGGTAGCTAAATCTTCCAGTGAAAGACTGTAGCAGAAGATGTTATATTTGAAGAAATTATTCAGAAGACTTGTTCCTTTTTCTCTGATAGACCAGTTTCTTTGTTTATTTTATACCTTCTTCAGTTGATTTTAAGGTTTTTACTCTGAGGTGTCTAGCATGAATATAGTGCTCTGAAAGGTTTTAGATGACACATTATACTTGCTTGACACTTTCCTCAAAGTTACCTATTTATCCATGTAACTACTGGTCTCACACTTATTGGTACAAACTGGCTCCAAACTCAGAGCCTCTAATGCCAGGGTCTATGTTTTAAGCATCACCCTATTGTTACTGCTAAAAATACTCAGTGGGACATCTCAGGTCCTAGGATATCATGCATCAAATGGAGGAACACAGAGTCCATTCACTTTTTTTGTAGTTTAGCTTATTGAAGTATAGGGGATTCCCAGGTGGCTCTGGTGGTAAAGAATTCACCTGCCAATGTAGGTAGATGTAAGAGACACAGGTTCGATCCCTGAGTACAGAAGATCTCCTGGAGGAGGGCATGGCAACACACTCCAGTATTCTTGCCTGGAGAATCCCATGGACAGAGGAACCTTGGCAGGCTACAGTGCATAGGGTTGCAGTCAGACAGCTGAAGCAACTCAACAGGCACACTGAAGTCTAGTTGATTTACAATGTTGTGTTAATTTCTGTGGTACAGCAAAGTGATTCAGTTGTATATATATTATATATATATAAATATATATATTATTTTCCATAATGCTTTGTCATAGGATATTGAATATAGCTCCCTGGGCTATACAGTAGGACCTTGTTGTTTATCTATCCTAAATGCATCTGTTTTTCCCAAATTCCCAATCCTTCCTTCTTCCCTCCCCCTCCTCCTTGGTAACCAGAAGTCTGTTCTCTGTGTCTATAAGTCTGTTTCTGCTTCATAGATAAGTTCATTTGTGTCATATTTTTAGATTCCACATATAAGTATTATCATATGGTGTATGTCTTTCTCTTTCTGACTGATTTCACTTAGTGTGGTAATTTCTAGATCCAGTCATAGTGCTGCAAATGGCATTATTTCTTTCTTTTTTTATCACTAAGTATATTCACTTTTGTTCCTACTTTTCCACCCAGGAGTTTTTTTTATTTTCTTATATTCTATGCTATTTTTAGAGTCATTAGGTGTCCCAGATGCTCAAGGATATCCTGTATGCTAAACTGGAGCATTCCTTTTGCATTTTATTGGGTATCATCACCTCTGTTGTATACTATCATATTTTATCACCTAGATTCTGACAGATATCATGTCCAATACTTGTGAAAGAACAGAATCTGCCATTAGGCACCTTATCTCCACCAGATACTGCCAACACTAAAATAAGAATCTTACCTAGAAATACCAGAGCAGACAGAAGCTCCTGTAAAGTAAAACTTGCATCTTATTAACTGGATGTCCATAGCGTCTAGATCTTTTCATCCCTATAAAACTCATGATCCTTAATACGTAGTAGGTTATCAAGAAAGAAAAGAGTAATCATCTATCTAGCCATTTCCACAACATAAAGATGATAGATTTTGGCAACATTTTCTAATGATCTTATCTTCTTGTGGAAGATTAGCTTCTCATAACATTTAGAACTTGCTAATTAAATGAGTCCAAGGAATACCTTCTGACAGTTTAGAAGGTTAAAAATTAGATCAGCATTTTCAAAACTGATATCTGTTTGATACATGATAATAACTGCCAGAAATCCACTTGATAGAAGGTAATAGTTGTCATTTAAAAATATTCTTTGATGAAATATGTTTGTGAAGCACTCTGTTATTGTATATCTCCCTCCCAAATATTCAAAGGAAATATGAATAAAACAATAATTTTAGGATTTCCTACCCCAAAGACATCTACTGACTTTTAGCACAGCATTTCTAACATTTACTTGAGTATGGAAGATATTTTTGAATCATTGTTTCATAGAATGGGTATTGGCAAATTCAGGCTTAAAATGATAGTGAATATGCTTGACAATGACTAGTGTCAGTAGAAAACATTAAATCAAAATTATACAATTTCTACATATAACCCAGGGAAAGGTTATGATTCATATTATAATTTTCTAAAGCTTACAAATATAACAAAAAGCCTCTCTCCATAAAAGTTAAGAATTATAAAGAACTATGTATGTCTTGTAGAAGAAAAAAGCATAAAGAGAAATAAATGTCAAGGTACATTTAATACAGATCTTTGTCTCTATTGGTTGTTTAAAAGCATACATTTCATCTGAATAGTCTTTTCTAAAGAGGAGAACAAGATACCAAAAAAAAAAAAAAAAGAAACAGGTGGTAAACTGACTACCTTAGCATTTACAGGAGGAAAAGGAGAATATATAGATTTATATTAGATTATTTTAGAGCAACACTTGAGATGGATGAAAACTGTGAACAAAGAGTAGAGGCCAAGAAAGAACAGAAAATTATTTTGCTTTTGTCAAAAGAGTGGGATAGAAAATGGAATCGGTAGTAGATACCTGGAGAGTTAGCGAACCTCAGGTCATGTAAAGTCTTGTTTATCATCCAGAGGTACTTGTTCTTCATTGTCAAGGTCTTGGGAAGAAACTCAGGGGGTTAGTAGAAGGGCTTGATGATATTGATTTGTATAAAGCTCACACTGAAAGCCTCAAACTTCAGTGCACAAAGGTAACCACTGAGACAGGAACTGTGATTTGAATGACCCTGATGTATAGTTAAAGTGAGCAGTTGTGAGGCTTGAGGAATAGGAGGGTAGTCTCAGATCTGGCCTAGTGACTGGATGATAGTACTGTTGATGAAGATAGAGTGAGGATGCAGAGCATGTATAAGGTGAGTGGGGAATAGTGATATCCAGTAAGGTCAGAGAGAGATTTTAGTAGCTTGTAAAAAATGCAGATATGATCCACCACCAGATATATGTGAATATCTAGAAAGCAAGGTGAGAAATAAAGGGTGCAGATGCACCTCTAAGAATAACTAATGCATAAGCAGCATGTGATTGCATAGATAAAAAATACTAGCAGAGACAGATGGTGATATTGAGAAGGTACCATCACAGAGAGAAGAACCAGAGGATAAAGATATCAAGCATAGAGAAGCATTATAGAAAGTGTATTATGAAGCTACCTCAGCCAAGAGATCAAGTATGATCAATTCAGCAAAGGTTAGCTGAATTTGGAAATTAGAAACTCACTGATACTTTGTATAAGGAATTCTAAATCTGCAGTAAAGAAAAAGTAAGTTGTTGGTCACACTGAACTGCCTCAGGGCTTTCCATATACCAGGACCCTTATCTTCCTCTGCTGGGTCAGCTATGGTGGCTGTGAAAATCCTAAACCCCAAGGCTGAGGTGGCCTGAGCCCAAGCAGCGTTGGTGGTCAATATCAGTGCAGGGGTTCAAGGGATGTAGGACGTGCTGAGGATCAACTTGGAACCTAAGGGCACCATGAAGATGCTGGCTTCTGGTGCTGGAGACATCAAGCTACTAAAGATGGAAATGTGCTGCTTCATAGATTGCAAATTCAACACCTGACAACCTCCTTAACTACCAAAGTAGCAACAGCCCAGAATGACAAAACTGTGGATGCTATACTTCTAATCTCTTAATCATTAGAGTGGTACTAAAGCACATGAATCTCTACATGTTTGAAGATCTTCATCCCAGAATAATTGCAAAATAATTGCAAAAGTATTTGAAACTTCAAAGGAAATGCACTTCAGGTTTTGATACAAAGTAAACAAAGAAATGGACAAGGAAACACTTATAGATGTGTCCTGGACATCTCTATGAACTAAAGTTCATGCTGAACTTGCTGATGTCTCAACAGAGGCTGCAGTGAACTCTATTTTGGGCATAAGAAGAAAAGATGAACCTATTGACCTCATCATAGTTGAGATCATGGGGATGAAACATAAACATAAACATGAAACCAATCTAGGCTTAATCAGAGGTCTTGTTTTGGATGATGGGGCACAACATCCTGATATGAAAAAGAGAGTAAAAGAGGTGTGCATCCTCAGATACAATATGGTGTCATTAGAATATGAAAAAAAAAACACACGTGAATTTTTTTCACAAGAGTGCAGAGGAGGAGAAACTAGTAAGAGCTAAAAGAAAATTAATTGAAGACAGAGTAAAAAAATAATAGACCTGAAAAAGAAAGCCTGTAGTGATTCAAATAAAGAATTTGTTGTTCTTCGTTGAAAGGAAATTGACCCCATTTTCTTAGATGCTTTTGAAGAGAAGGCAGACTAGATCTGAGAAGAGCTAAGAGGAGAAATACGGAAAGGCTGACTGTTGTTTGTGGTGGGATAGCCCTAAATTCTCTTGGTGGCCCAAAGCCTGATTGTTTGTGGTGTGCAAGACTTGTCTATGAACATCCATCAGAAGGAAAGAAGTTCACCTTTCTTAAGTTAAATGGTCATTGTTTTATCACATTATTGACCAAAGGGTCAAATAAGCACACACGTACTCAAATCAAAGGTGCAATCATAAATGGCTTCAGGGCTAATAAAAATGCTATTGATGGTGGCTGTATAGTTCCAGGTGCTGGTGGAGTGGACAAGGCAATGAAAGAAGTCTTGACTAAACACAAGCCCAGGACCCAACTTAGAGGGCAAGAATTTACTGATGCTTTGCTCATTATCCCCAAATTCTTGTTCAGCATTCTGGTTTTAAACCTTTAGAAACATTAGTTAAAATTCAAGCAGAACATTCAGAATCGGGTCTACTTGTGAATGTGGACTTGAACACAGATGAGCCATTGGTAGCAGAAGAAGTAGACATATGGGATAACTATTTTGTGTAGATACAACTTCTTCACTTCTGCACTGTTATTGCCACCAACATTCTCCTGATTAATGAGATCATGAGAGGTGAAACGAATTCTCTAAAACACTGAACTGATGCTTCCCTTGTATCATCTGAATCGTGAAGTTTCTACAGAATGATCTAAGAATATAGCTACAGAATTTTTGTCCAAGTTTCAAAGAATTTTCAAAAAGTATTTTCTTTTCTTTTTACATATAAAAAGGAGAGAACTCTGGTACTTATTCAGATTCTGAAGTTCTGAAATTATAATCACAGTATTTTTGAAATTCCACAGCAGTGCACACACATACAGGGGCCATAAATGACCCAATAAACAGGATGTTTTGCTTTAGCTTCAGTGATATAAACATACATGTTAGATAAGCATATGTTATCTACCTTGTTATTAAATTTTCCTTGAAAAACACAAACAAAAATAAAAGAAAATTTAAGTTGCAATAAATTTAGATGTTCCAGATTAAGTCCTCTTTATAGAAATTCTCTTGTTGAGCTTTCTATGGAATTAACTAAAATTTAGTTTCAGATAAGGGGGAAGTTAAGAAGATAAATTTTTCATTTATCTCTGTTATTTTGGTGAACAAAATCAAAACTATTATGCAAAATTAGAAATATTAAGTTGGACCATAAAGAAAGCTGAGAGCCAAGGAATTGATGCTTTTGAATTGTGGTGTTGGAGAAGTCTCTTGAGAGTCCCTTGGACTGCCAGGAGATGAAATGAATCACTCCTAAAGGAAATCAATCCTGAATATTCATTGGAAGGGCTGATGCTAAAGTTGAAGCTCCAATACTTTGGCCACCTGATGCAAAGAACTGACTCATTGGAAAAGACCCTTATGCTGGGAAAGTTTCCTGAAACTTTCCTGCAGGAGGAGAAGGAGGCAACCAAAAATAAGCTGGTTAGATAACATCACCGACTCAGTGAGCAAACTCTGGGAGACAGTGAAGGACCCTGAGCCCTTGCATGCTGCAGTCCATGGGGTTGCAAAGAATTGGACTTGACAGCTGCAACTACAACAACAATTTAGAAGAAAATTACCATAGGAAATTTCTTGTCCAGCTTTTTATTTACAGATTAGAAAACTGATGGATGGTGATATGGAGGAAATGGAAAACACACCTCATAGCCCTTCTTAGTTAATAATTTAATATAGCTTGAGATAGGCAATCATCTAGCATTAAAATGGATAAGAAATCAGTATTTTTAACTTTGTTCACTGACATAAAGAGATTTGCCTCAACTCTGTGATAAAAATTGAATTTAGTCATGACACTTTTGGTTGAAATTTGCCAAGATGTCATCAAGTAGGTAATTGAACTTAATTTTATTTTCACGCTTTAATGTCATGGTGATGGTCTCAGTTGCACAGGGCATAATAAAACTTAGAGATTAGAACTGTTGATTTTGAATTTTTGTTTCTTTCAACCAAATGATATCAAAACAACTTAAAAAATGGAAAAATTCCTACTAATGACTTGTAATAAATCGGAGCTTCATTTTTCTATATTTCTATACAGAGTGTTTTTTCTTTAGTGGAAATAAGAAATAATAATTGAAAAAAGAAAATAGAGAGTCTTTCCCTCGAGTATCCAAAAAGAGCAATTCACTGGTGACCACTCTCAATTGCTTTAGTACAGTAAAGGATATTGATTCATGGGTATTGCACAAAGAGTGAGGACTTTCAGCCCTAATGTGCCTAGAAGAGTAAATGATATAAGGGGAATAAGTTCAGGAGTAAAATGGAATCAGGGAAAATGCTAATACAATATTCTGTGGTGCAAAACTTCAGACCTGTTGCAGTATTTCAAATGCAGCATGATTAAAAAAAAAATGCACGATAGATACATAAAGCAGAACAGTAAGCCAAAAAGAAAGGGAGAAAAGGGATCCAAAATCAGCAGACCAAAAATAGAAGGGGATTACAGTTATGGGAAATGAGAATGAAGACAGAAGCTGAGCTGAACAAGACTGACAGCAAAAGGATAATGAGAGGTGAAAGAGGTGAGAGGCAGTGCAGAGGGAAAGCTACAAGCTAACCGGACAGAAAGAAGGAAGCTGACTGCAGGGTAATCAAAGGGTAGCAGCTGTATGATGACAGGAAGGAGTGATAGTAAATCACATAAAAGGCAAAGGGGAAACCATCCATTGGAAACACTGGTTGATGTGCGAGAAGGAAATGTTGGATTTGTAAAAACAGTATCGTGTTTATTAAAGGGGTGGCGGCATCAATATATTAAACTTGATGTCAAATTTCAATAAAAGGCACATTTGGAATTTATACTTGTGAACGTATCTGGCATTTATCTTTGTCCATCTGCAAGATTTTGGTGTGTTTTCAAAGCTCTACTAAAGGAAGCCATAAGTTTCAGAGTGGTCAGATGGGGAATTTGAAATGTGTAAGCTTGTAAAATGATTAGGTACAGTAGAGAATGAACACTTAATCAGTTAAATTTCCCAAAAGTAAAATAGTTTTGACAGAGCTAGTAAATTAAATCTGAACCCAAGGGGGGTCAGTTCAATTAGATTAGTCTGCTTCTGGTTCATACTGGTGGTGAGAGAAGGTCATAGATGACACTTCTGAACCTTAAATGATTCCAATTATTTGATGGGGTTGACTACTTTCTCCTTGTGATATTGTTTCTTTTCCTGGCTTGTATCATGCTGTCTGTAACAGCTGTTTTTTGTCACTGTTATTTTAATTTTTTTTTTTTGAACTCCTGCCCACTCCTACCTCCATCTCACTCTTTAAATATGGAGGTATTTTCAACCTACTTTCTTTATACTTTCTGCCCTTCAAGTTCATCTACTTTTAGGAATGCAATACTTAATCTGGGAAAATAACTCCAAACTGTGTCACTAGCTGTGAACTTCCCCTAGATTCTCCCACTGAGTAGTGGGAAATTTCACTTTTCTACGTTGCTGTTTTGGCAACAAGATAGCTGATTCTGAACTTCTTCTCTTTCATATTTTTTTTCCCTATTTATTCTTGTTCTTATTTTTACTCTTTTTATTTGTTTCTCCTTCTGTTAATGACACTAGGTTCATCTCAGCTGCCAGGTTTGAAACCCTGGAAACCTTCACCTTACCTCTCACAAATCATGTGTTATAAGCCCTTTCAATTCTTCCAAGTAATGTCACATATGATTCATTCATGTATTCATTTAGAAAAATTTAATATACTATTTCTTAGGTAATTTTTATTACTGTCAAACATCTGGGATATTGTTGCAAATGTCCCATCCACATTCCTTACCTCATAAATTTTCTAATGATGAAAAAGAATACAATATAACAGTTTAGTAGTAAGAGTTTCTCTTGAATGACATTTGAAAGTAAACACATTTCTTTCCTCAAGTTCAGTAAAAGGCCACTCATTTCAGAATGCTGTTTATAGTCAATTCTGATTAAAAATAAGCTTTTTCCTAGAGTTGCAATCCATTAAGTTTATTAAAAGCACTGAATGACATCATTTTAAAATATTATATCATCAAATAAGACCAAACACTTGGAGTAAGGATTCCCTGAAATGCCCTGTATAGCAAAGCTGAGTTTGAAAGTCTATCTTACTCTCCAAAATTCCCCAAAATGTGATTTTTACAGCATTCTTTTAAAAATAGGTTTGCATGACACAGAACTGCTAGTCAAGTATGCTTTTTTAATATCACTTGGCATTTTTTTTTCACTTTCTCCTCAGTAAAGTAGAAAATAATAATAATGGAAAAAAGCAAAATAATGCTTTCAACCTCAACACTCAGGAAAACATTCGGAGTCATGTTTTAGACTAAAGAATGAGTATTTCCTCTAGCCCTTCTGTGTGAGCATTTTTGAACCTATAAATTTGTATTTCTTAACTCCTGCTTTTCCTCCTGGAAGTTCTTTCCACTCACATATTTTGTGGACATTGAAAAGGTACACAGTAGTCTAATATATGGTTCTGCCCTTTCCATATTTCTGTTTCAACTAAAACCCCTCATTTGAACTATCGTGAGAGCCTCCTGATGTTTTCTTATGCTCTGCTTTTCCAATCCAATCCTGTATTAGCTCTGGATTTATCATATTATAAAAGTAAATTATTTCACATTTATTTAGAATATACAATAAATGATCTAAATGACTGCCTAGATGCCATTATACTTTTTAGCCATCAAGAACATTTCCTAGATACATACTACAATTAATTGTAACAAACATCTACCAGAAAATGGAGATACTGAAGGGAGATTTCATTAAATATATTGATAAATGGACAGTAGTTTTCTATACTATTTTTTACTAGTCAACTTGAAAAGACTGTCTATAATTACTTACATTTATTTCAATGCTCCAAAACAATTTAACTATTTATTGGCACATCTATAATAATTTCCTATTGACATTTCAGGTGAAAACACAAGAGTGAATTCAAAGATCAAGAAAGATTACACTGTTAGTATAATTCAGTTCTCTTCTATCACCAAATATTAGTGTCTCTGATTTATAACATCTCTTCAGTTTTTCATGTAGCAAATTATTTTCCCTCCCTTCTTCCTTCCTTCCTTTCTTTCTTTTTTCCTCCTGTCTCTATCTTTGTCTCTCTGTCTCATCACATGTAAACACACACACACACGCACACACACACATAGCCCTGTCACAGAGAGGAATTACTTTTTATTTGTCTGACCAGATTGGTACCTGTTGTAACACATATGCTATATTTTTCAATTAGACTCATGGGATTAAATTAATTTATCCCAAATCAAGGCTTACTAACAATTCTAAGTGCAGACAACCACTATGCACATTCTTTTATGAGACCTACAGATACAGCCTCTGATTAACAACAACAAAATTTATGCCTTTTTGTTTCTCACTTTAGGACAAAGTTTGATTCTAAAATTAACATGCAGGCTGTTCAATTCAGGAAGAAACACTACTCATGTAAAGGAAACATTTCAGTTATTATCTCCCTCTTCTTGTCCATGCTCCTATTCAATCGTGCCTGACTCTTTGCAAACCTTTGGACTGTAACCATCAGGCATCTCTGTCCATGGTATTTTTCAGGCAAGAATACTGGAGTGGGTTACCATTTCCTTCTCCGGGGGATATTCCCAGCCCAGGAATCAAACCTGCATCTCAAGAGTCTCCTGCGTTGCAGGCAGATTCTTTACCTGCTGAGCTATCAGGGAAGCTATCTCCCTCTCATACCTTAATAATTACACAGATTAGGTTACATTTTCTGGCTAACTGTTGGTCCTTTAATGGACCGGAACCTGGTGGTCCGGAGAGTAAGAGAGAGAAAGAGGCTGACATCCCCTGGTTTACGCGGAAAGCCAATAGAGCCCTGTGCTTAGGGCTCGCGGAGGCACCGGGCGCCCTCGCGAGTGGGTGAAGGCGCAGTGTGCCTTCTCGAGAGGGTCATAGAAGCCCGGGCAAGAAAGTGAGCTCAGCCGGCCTCCGCGCTCCAAGAAATTAGCCAGAAATAGAGAGAGAGAGAAAGACAGGAAGAATAGAAGACAGAAAGAAAGACACGGGGACCAAAGCTCTGATGGACAAAGGTGTTTTAATCAACATGGCTTGGGCATATATACTGTAGTTATTCTCAGCAAAGATAAAGATTAAAATTCCAGACTTACAAAACGTAAGACGATCCCTATTAAAGAGAGAGTTGCAAACAATCACCTTTTACCATATGGCTCATAAAAAGGAAGAGGGTACTTATCACCGTAATGAGAAATGCCTGGATTCCTCAGCCCCAGGAAAGGTGTGCCTCTCCTCTTAATTCCTGAATATTCAGGAATCAATAAGGGCCAGAGGGTTCCTGACAGATCCAAAACAGCACACAGGAAGCCTCTTGTTAAATGCTTCCTGACAGCTAACCATGACCCCATTAATACATAAAGTCCATATTTATTTGCAATAGTCAGTGATTTAAGAGCAAATAAATTCTGTTGGTAATGTTTTATATAATATTAGAAAATGCCAAAAAAGTTATGCAGCTTCAGAACCTTTCACCAGCACAGCATTATTGAAAAGGTTTGAATCAGAGAGCAACAAGGAGGGTCCTACTCACTCCCACTTGTCACAGTCCCATCTCTCCACACGGGATGAGCATGGCTGCTTCCCACTTACACGTTAATGCTGAAGTCCAATCCACTTGAGACCCCTCAAAAAAAGAGGGAGACTGTCTCTTTTCCAAAGATACGCCTCCCGTTTGTGCTCAGAATATGAATTGACTCTCTGCACTGAAAAGTCCATGCTGTGCCTTCTTCATTCTCCTGGACCTGAAAGCTCACTCAAACCTCACTTATTTTAAAATGACCACTTTTTTCTTTTTCTTTTTTTGGTTGAGAGTAAAACAGAATGTTCATGACTAGTATCTAAGTCTTCCACATGGCTTTAATGGATATCCACTGGTACTTAATGGATATCCACTAGTCCTGAAGAGGTAAAGGAAATGAGTCCTTAGCAATTTAAAAATACAATTAAAGAAGAATATATTTACTTCTAAAACTTCACTTCTTATATAATCATAAAATTTTAGTGCTTGGAAAGAATATTAGCTAATTTCTTCTTTCAGTAGCAAAGAAATTGAGGCCCATAATGGAAAACCAAATTACTCAATTGATGATTATGCTTGATTTATGCTTGATTCATGCTCATATCATAAGCCATGTCTTCTTCTCAATGACTAGCGAAGACTCATTAAAAAGTCTTTTCTTCAATACTTATGGTGCAGGCAGTAGGTAGTGGAACAAAATACAACAAAGCAGTCTAATGACTCCTTTCCCTTCATTGAAAGAAATGGCCTGCCCTAGACACTGACAAACACTTTGGATCAGTCCTCACTTTCTGTCTTCTACTCTTCCCAGTCTCATTTTCCAAGCTGAAACTGCTTTATCATTGCTCTTCCTCTCTAATATTTTAAATTAAAATATATTTTAATTTAAATATAAATAATATATTTATAAATAGAAAAATGTGTATGTACATATAGAATGGATAAACTTAGATTAATTGTAATGCTGTGTTTGCTTCATAAAAGTCAGAATTTTTTAATGCATGTTTTCCTTAAAGAAAATTTATTTAGGCATATTATGTCTTATTATTTTGTTAAAATTTCACTTTAGTATGACTGCCCAATAAGTAATATTCATAATTTAAATAGCTTAAGTGCATAACATATGCAATGAATTAAATTATAACTAATCTAAGCCTTTTTATTATAAATCTCCATCCTTTGTCCAGAGTGCTTTCTCACTCTGTACATGTTTAATGTTAAATACAGAATGGAGATTCTAGCTCATTCTTTTATTTAAGATCACTGAGAGCTTATAGTCAATTAACTTTCACTAATATTGAATGCTGCGATTCATGGGGTCGCAAAGAGTCAGACACGACTGAGCGACTGAATTGAACTGAATGTTGAATGTCTCAATAAATCTATATATTTCCAATAAGATGAACTGATACTGTAAAGATATCCTCAAAAGGATCAAGAAGAGAGAACAGTTTATCACTAAACGATCCATCTAAGGATAAAATCTTGGCCTTCTTCCCTGTAGCATTAGTCTTCTCTGGTTAATTTAGTTGGCTTGTAGTAAATGACTTGAAGGCTGACCTAATGTCTAGATATTGCTCTGTGAAATGTTCTGTATTTTGTGTCTTCTATTTACTTTTGAGGAGTCGATATTTCTCTACTCAACTGCAAACCTAGTTTTGTATTCCCTTGTTACTTTCCTTAACAGAGCTAACACTATATTATTATTTTTTTTTAGCTGTAATAGTTGACTGCTGCCCTGCAGCCCCCAAACACCTCAATTCCCCTTGGTTTTCAAACAAAAAGATTGGAAATGCACATAACTTCAACTTTCACAAAATCATTGAACCTGAAAAGCTAAGGAAACCTTGTTAAATGCTGGAGCAGCACACAAGAAAAAGTCTAAAGCAGTTGAGGAATATAACAGAATTAATGATCTCACTGCATGAAGGAGAGAAATCAAAGTGGAAGAACAAAGAGGATATTTAAATAGAATGGAAAGTGGATATAAATGTGTTTTAAGTGTATTAATTAATACAGAGTGCCAACCTCTAGCTTTAAAATATCTACATTTGCACTTATAAATAAAGACGCTTACTTTTTTATTAATTGTTTAAATTACGGAATGTGTTAGACTAAGCTCTGCTTTTCCAATATTTTTTCTCTTTTTCAATATCATTTCAATTATTTTGGATTTGATCATTTATTTCCAAATATTTCATATACTTTACTTGCTTTTTGAAATTTTCACAATTAAGTGGGACTTCAAAAACTGTTTGAATGAGAAAGAAAACAGCATAGTAATTCTTTCATTCAGTAAAATATGTTAAACTTAGAAGACTGAAAGATACACTATGAAGTGAATCCTAACATGCACAAACATTTGAAATTGGTTGAAGGCCAAGGAAATATTTTATTTAGAATTTCCTTTACATTATATGCAATTATTTTATTAAATGTAGTTGTTTTATTAAAAGAGTCACATTTTCTCTTATATACTATGACTTTGTGCCTTAACACCAAAACCTAAGTTCTTTAAGTGGAAGATTAATGCTTGTTAAAATTTCACTTGGTTGGTGAAACTTGGTGAAAATAGAAAATACTTGGTTTCTATTTCTTGTTCTGCAGAATTTGGCATGGTGCTTTATTAATATTATTATGGTGCATCAAATGAGAAAGGAAAGAGAAATAGAACAAAAAGAAGATAGAGAGAAAATCAGGTTATTTATATAATTATATGAAAGTGTAGTGCAGACAGGTGAACAATGATACTTAAATTAGGACAGGAACCATAGAAATGTTTGAGATGGTCAGGACAATGTAAAGAAATATCTTATTTCAAGGGTGGCATCTTTCAAGTGTTAAGAGACACTAGAAATATGTAGATTCTGTTACTTTAGAAACCAAATTATCAATTAAGAACTCAGTTGTTGTTGTTCTTCAGTTGCTCATTCTTGTCCGACTCTGCAACTCCATGGACTGCAACATGCAAGAATTCCCTGTCCCTCACTCTCCCATAATTTGCTCAAATTCAAGTCCACTGAGTCAGTGATGCTATCTAACCATCTCATCCTCCATTGTCCCCTTCTCCTTCTGCCCTCAATCTTTCCCAGCATCAGGGTCTTTTCCAATGAGTCAGCTTTTCGTATTAGATGGCCAAAGTATTGGAGCTTCAGCTTCAGCATCAGTACTTCCAATATATATTTAAGATTGATTTCATTTCATTTCAGTTCAGTTTAGTTCAGTTCAGTCTCTCAGTCATGTCTCATTCTTTGCGACCCCATGAACTGCAGCACACCAGGCCTCCCTGTCCATCATGAGCTCCCGAAGTTAACTAAATCTCAGGTCCATTCAGTTGGTGATGCCATCCAACCATCTCACCCTGTGTCATCCCCTCCTCCTCCTGCCTTCAATCTGTTCCAGCATCAGGGTCTTTTCAAATAAGTCAGGTCTTCACATCAGGTGGCCAAAGTATTGGAGTTTCGACTTCAGCATCAATACTTCCAATGAATATTCAGTACTGATTTCCTTTAGGATGGACTGGTTGGATCTCCTGTCCGTCCAAGGGACTCTCAAGAGTATTAACCAACCCAACACCACAGTTCAAAACATCAATTCTTTGGTGCTTAGCTTTCTTTATGGTCCAACTTTCACATCCATACATGACTACTGGAAAAACCATAGTCTTAACTAGTTGGACCATTGTTGGCAAAGTAATGTCTCTGGTTTTTAAAATGCTGTCTAGGTTGGTCATAACTTTTCTTCCAAGGAGTTAAGTGTCTTTTAATTTCATGGCTTCAGTCACCATCTGCAGTGATTTTAGAGCCCCCCAAAATAAAGTTTGTCATTGTTTCCACCATTTCCCCATCTACTTGCCATGAAGTGATGGGACCAGATGCCATGATCTTAGTTTTCTGAATGTTGAGCTTTAAGCCAACTTTTTCACTCTTCTCTTTCCCTTTTATCAAGAGGCTTATTAGTTCTTCACTTTCTGCCATAAGGGTGGTATCATCTGCATATCTGAGGTTATTGATATTTCTCCCAGCAATCTTGATTCCAGCTCGTGCTTCAACCAGCCCAGCTTCTCTCATGATGTACTCTGTATATAAGTTAAATAAGCAGGGTGACAATATACAGCCTTGAAGTACTCCTTTTCCTATTTGGAACCAGTCTGTTGTTACATGTCCAGTTCTAACTGTTGCTTCCTGACATGTATACACATTTCTCAAGAGGCAGGTCAGGTGGTCTGGTAGTCCCATCTCTTGAAGAATTTTCCACAGTTTGTGGTGATCCACATAGTCAAAGGCTTTGGCATACTCAATAAAGCAGAAATAGATGTTTTTCTGGAACTCTCTTGCTTTTGTGATAATCCGACGGATGCTGGCAATTTGATCTCTGGTTCCCCTGCCTTTTCTAGATCCAGGTTCAGCATCCAGAATTTCATGGTTCATGTACTGTTAAAGTCTGGCTGAGAGAATTTTGAGTATTACTTTGCTACCGTGTGAGATGAGTGTAATTGTGCAATAGTTTGAGCATTCTTTGGGATTGCCTTTCTTAGGGATTGGAATGAAAACTGACATTTTCCAGTCCTGTGGCCACTGCTGAGTTTTCCAAATTTGCTGACATATTGAGTGCAGCACTTTCACGGCATTATCTTTTAGGATTTGAAATAGCTCAACTGGAATTCCATCACCTCCACTAGCTTTGTTCATAGTGATGCTTCCTAAGGCCCACTTGACTTCACATTCCAGGATGTCTGGCTCTAGGTGAGTGATCACACCATTGTGACTATCTGGGTCATGAACATCTTTTTTGTATAGTTCATCTGTGTATTTTTGCCACCTCTTCTTAATATCTTCTGTTTCTGTTAGGTCCATACAATTTCTGTCCTTTACTGTGCCCATCTTTGCATGAAATGTTCCCTTGGTATCTCTAATTTTCTTGAAGAGATCTCTAGTCTTTACCATTCTGTTTTTTTCCTCTATTTCTTTGCACTGATCACTGAGGAAGGCTTTCTTATCTCTCCTTGCTATTCTTTGGAACTCTGCATTCAAATGGGCATATCTTTCCTTTTCTCCTTTGCTTTTCGCTTCTCTTCTTTTCAAAGCTATTTGTAAGGCCTCCTCAGACAGCCATTTTGCCTTTTTGCATTTCTTTTCCATGGGGATGGTCTTGATCCCTGTCTCCTGTACAATGTCACGAACCTCCGTCCTTAGTTCATCAGGCTCTCTGTCTATCAGATCTAATCCCTTGAATCTATTTCTCTCTTTCACTGTATAATTATAAGGGATTTGATTTAGGTCATACCTGAATGGTCTAGTGGTTTTCCCTACTTTCTTCAATTTCAGTCTGAATTTGGCAATAAGGAGTTCATGATCTGAGCCACGGTCAGCTACCAGTCTTATTTTTGCTGACTGTATAGAGCTTCTCCATCTTTGGCTGCAAAGTATATAATCATTCTGATTATCGATATTGACCATCTGGTGATGTCCATGTGTAGAGTCTTCTCTTGTGTTGTTGGAAGAGGGTGTTTCCTACAACCAGTGTGTTCTCTTGGCAAAACTCTATTAGCCTTTGCCCTGTTTCATTCTGTACTCCAAGGTCAAATTTGCCTGTTACTCCAGTCAAATCAAATTCACTTAATTTCCTTTTGGATCGACTGATTTCATCTCCTGAAGTCCAAGGCACTCTCAAGAGTCTTCTCCAGCACCACAGTTTTAAAGTTTTAATTCTTCGACACTCTGCCTTCTTATGGTCCAGCTCTCACATCTGTTCATGACTACTGTGAAAACCATAGCTTTGACTATATGGATGATTGTCAGCCAAGTGATCACTATGCTCTCTTATCGACTGTCTAGGTTTTTCATAGCCTTCTTCCGACGAACAAGCTTGGCTGCATGTTACAGTCTGCAGCGATTTTGGAGCCAAGAAAAGAAAATCTATCATGGCTTCCACTTTTCCACCTTCTACTTGCCATGAAGTGATGGGACTGGATGTCATGATCTTAGTTTTTTTAATGTTGAGGTTTAAGCCTGCTTTTTCTCTCTCATCAAGAGGCTCTTCAGATCCTCTTCACTTTCTTCATTAGAATGGTCTCATCTGCATATCTGACGTTGTTGCTATTTCTCCCAGCCATCTTGACTCCAGCTTGTGATTTATCCAGCCTGGCATTTCACATGATATACTCTGCATGTAAGTTAAATCACCAGGGTGATATTATAAAGGCTTGTCTTACTCCTTTCTCAATTTTGAACCAGTCCATTGTTCCTTGTAAAGTTCTGACTGTTACTTTTTGACCTGCATACAGGTTTCTCAGGAGACAGGTAAGGTGTCTGGTATTCCCATCTTTTTAAGAATTCTCCACCATTTGTTGTTGTCCATGCAGTCAAAAGCTTTGGCTTAGTCAATGAAGCAGATGTTTTTTCCTGGAATTCCTTTGCTTTCTCTGCGATCCAACAAATGTTGGCAATTTGATCTCTGGTTCCTCTGCCTTTTGTAAACCCCGTTTGTACATCCGGAAGTTCTCAGTTCACATACTGCTGAATCTGGGGCTTGAAGGATTTTGAGCATAAACTTAACTCAGCTGACCACATGCCAAATCCATTAGAAGACTTACCAAACTGTGATCAGAATGTGTATTTACTTGGCAGTGTATATGTTTGCTACTGCATGTCATAGCCTTGTTATTCAAATTGTAGGCAATAAGTGGATTAAAATTGTAATGTTTTTCATCAACTCTATCATGGAACACAATTAGTAACTAAAGATAAGTTATCTTGCACTTTTAAAATGTGGACTTAATCAACACTGAAATAATAAGCATAGCACTGTGTTTTAAATAAGTAAACCAGTTATCTGTTTTATTGTAAAAACTATTAACCACTTAAGGAGAAGCAACTTAAAGTGCTTCTTTCCACTTTGGAAATTAAGTGCACACACACACACACACACACATATACACACAACAGCAAAGGAATGATATCATGTGGAACTATGTAATGTGAGAATATGTTCCTATTATTGCGTATAAATAATCATTTCCAACATCATATACAATTACAGCAGATATCTGTTATGGGGCAGAAAATAAATTTTTTAAATGGAAAGTCATAGATTAATACAACAATACTACTGCATTTGCTTAATAATATCAGGACTTTAAAGAGTTATGCTAAATAAGTGATACTCATTATTTTGACTACTTAAGTGAGTAAGAAGTATGTGATGAGCTGAGTTAGAACTCATCTGAGCCATATGTTTTTATTTTTAAAAGTTTACAGAATAAGCATGCATCCTTTTGCTTAGGTATTTTCTCACCATACAATTTTAATATTTTATCTATAGAATAAATATTCTAGCTTATTTTATTTATAATTACTAAGGACTTAAAATAAATAATGTTTTGTTCATGTTAGATTTCCCAGTACATCTATATACTTTAATAATATGACATAGAACTAAGACGCTGTTCTCAAAAGGATAAAAGAAGAGAAGAACAGTTTATCACTGAATTATCCATCCATAGCATAACATCTTGAACTCTGCACTGAAAAAAACAAAAATGGTCAATGAAATCAAACAATGCTCTCATGGCAACAGTTAATAGTGAAATATTACATGATAGGACATTAAAAACATTTTATTAATAGACTTCATTTTTTAGAGACATGTTAGGTTTACAGAAAAATTATGCAGAAGATACAGGTTTCCTTATGCCTTTCACACTATTCCTGTCACTCAGGCCTTTTCATTGTCTACAATTATAAGTCACAAGTTCCCATATTTGGAAAACCTTAATAGGCAATTATTAATAAAAGTAATTTGTTAACAGTCCACAGGCTTTCTTCTCCATTACAATAGTTTCAACATAACCTTGTCTTCAAGGACAATTGTCTAATTATTTCGCATATTTTATATATTTCCTAAGAACAAGATATTTATATGCACAAAGAATCATAGCTGAAAGAAAAACATTGTATTTTATTCAGGAGGATACTTTGAATCATGTTTAAGCATTTTAATTTCATCATGAAAAAATGTCATTTTTTTAATAACCTAGATAAGTAAGTCTAACTTTTTGTGACTCACTACATTATTTCATTTTTGAGGAAAAGAAACTTAACCAAATAACATAGAAGTGTCTATCTGTGGTATGAATAGATGGTGAAATAGTTTTACAAATGTTATTAACTCCTCTAACACATACCAGGATAAGGTTAGGAATAAAGTACAGTGCACATTATGCCCTGGAATATAGTATAGGGTGGTATAATATTGTGTTAGAAATGTATCTATCTCCTCACTCCTCTGAGAAGTAGTATGTGACCTTGTCCAAGTCATATGACTCCAGATCCTCCATCCCTTTCTCTGTGAAACAAAGTTTAACAAAGATCATTTCAAAATCTATTAGAATCTTAAAGATCTGTCCACTGTTAGAAGTCCATACTTATGGCAAGAACACATTGCTATATATTTTTTCATCTTGAACCAAAAATACAATAAGCTAGCACTTTAAAAAATATTCCTTTTTTAGGGACATATTGTGGAGTGATCATTTATAGCTGAAGGAAGTTAATGTTACGTTTCAAAAAAATTTTCAATATTAATGTCAGCTACTGAATAGTGACCCGGGATGACCTATGCTAATAAGGGTCAAAAATTTCTTAGCATTCTTTTTTGTGCAATAACATTTACTGAGAGAAACAATATAACAATTTTATTTATAAAGTTATGAAAAAAGGACAAAGTCTTTTTTTGCCTTTCTTTTATTACACAGAATTGTATGAAACTTCACAAAAGATAATCAGTGCCCCAGGGAATTAGAAGCATTCAATTTGCTGATTAATTATCCTAATAACTTTGTGCTCTGATTGTCTTAGTAGTTTTCATTTGCTCTCATTTTTAAACGTCTTATTTGTATAGCCTTATTATATGAGAAAGAAAAGCAATAGCCAGATTTTTCTAAAAACCTGTCTGCAATTAGTTTGATCTGTGATAGTTAAAAGCTGCCAAATAACCAGAAAAAATTCTAATCTTTTTTATAGATTAATGTACCACAAGCATCACAAATTCATAAATTATACTATTTTTCTTCTTTAATTTTTAAAATTTCCAAAGATTTTTGAAATGTAACAAAAATGATACAATTCATTTTAATTTTACCAACCTTGTTCTTGCTCCAGAAAATATACAAATGATTTAACTCATTATTAATATTACATTAAATGAATTAGTTCTTAAAATTGTACTTTATTATATTTTAGCAACATGGCTGCAGTCTGTTGAACAATTTCAGCAAATGCTCTTTATTCTCTGTAAGTTTTTCATGCTTCCTCATCCAAAATCCATGGGATTTTATTGGACTCTATGAACATTACTACCATTCTATATAAAGAAATTAGAACCTAACTGATGAAAAACAGTATTACATATGAATCTTTCACATTAGCATTAAATGGCAGACTTTTCTGAGGGGCCAAATGCCTCATGTTTTTTTAAAAAAGGTGACATTGGATATTGTATTTATGTTTTTAGGATTTATAGATGGTAACCCATGCTCATTAGTTCCATAAGTGTTTAAATTATACTTTATGACTACTCAGGCTTCTCAGAAAATTTTATTCACCATTTACAAAGGATACTTATGGTTTTCTTGATGTCTTCAAGTTCCACATATATTTCAAGAGATTTTCTTAAGATATATAAGCATAGTTGTTTTTAATTCTAAGAAATGATAATATAGAAGCTAATGTCACAAAAATGTACATGACACACATTTTTGAAACTGATGATTTTTCATTTTAGTATTTTATATTATCAAAAAAAATAAAAACCATTTTTTTATTAGCTATTACATGAATCAGAAAGAAATGGAGTTTTCAAAGTATAGCAGAGTCTAATTAACTGGGCATACAGATGCCTATTGCAAATAAGTTTATTTTTTATATATAATATACAATAGTCCAGATTGTAGGGTAAGCCAGAATTAAAAGATTGAGTGATATTTATTGACAAGCGAAAGCAGATAAATCTCTCTCAAGTTCTAGCTGTGTTTCTAGAAGCATTTTTCATATTATTCGTGAACAATAATGAATGATTTGTGAACACAACTCAGAATTTTTGCACTTGTCTCCTTAGAGCATCCTTCCTCCAGATATCTGAATGGCTCTGTCCCTCTCTTCACTTATTTGGACTCTGGTCAAATGGCGCCTGGGCTTCCCAAGTGGCTCCGTGGTAAAGAATCTGCCTGCCAGAGCAGGAGAGGCTGATTTGATCCCTGGGTCAGGAAGACCAGCTGGAGAAGGAAATGGCAACCCATTCTAGTATTTTTGCCTGGGAAATCCCATGGACAGAGGAGCTTGGTAGCCTAGTCTATGGAGTCATGAAAGAATCAGACACGACTTAGCAATTCAATGACGACGACACCAAATGACACCAGACACATCTCTTATTTCTTTTTCTAAAACAATATTCTTGATCCTATTGCTCTCTCTCACAAAAATCCTGCTCTTTTTCTGAATAAACATTTTATTTTGAATTTACTTTAGACCTACAGAAACATCACAAAGGCAGTGTAGTTAATTCCTGTATGCCCATCACCCAATTTGTTTCCCCTGTATTACAGTGGTACAGTTGTCAAAACTAAACAAACAAACAAACAAACAACAACAACAAAAAAAACCAGATGTTACTATGTTACTATTCTTTTTTGGGGAGGGGTGGTTCTTTGTTGCAATGCACGGGCTTCTCATTGCAGTGGCTCGTCTTGTGGAACATGGGCTCTAGACCGTGGGTGCTTCAGTAGTTGCAGCATACGGGTTAGTTGCTCCATAGCATGTAGAATCTTCCTAGACTAGGGGTCAAACCAGTGTCCCCTGCATTGGCAGACAGATTCTTAACCACTCACTGGACCATCAGGGAAGTCCCAGTATATTACTATTATCAAAATGTAAAACTTGAAATTTCACCAATTTTTTTCCGTGAGTTTCTCTTTGTATTCTAGGAACCAGTCCAGGATTCCTAGACAAGTTACATTTAGTTTGTCATAAATTACATTTAGTTGTCAAGTCTGCATTGCCTCCTCTGGTATGTGAAAAGATTTTAGTATTTCCTTACCTTTCATTATCTTACTAGTAAGTACTTTGCTAGTCAGGTACTTAGTCCTTGGGTTTGTTTGTAAAGTTTTCTCATGATTATAATGGAGATATTATTCCTATTACTTTGAAAAAAAACTTCTAAAATTTCTGAAAAGGCTATCATAATATATACTTATTTTATATCTATATAGCTTAGAATTTATTCTTCTAGAAAGAAACATCTAATTTCTCTCTCTCCTTTCTCTCTGTCAGTCTGTCTCTATTTCTACCCCTTTCTCCTTGTACCCATCTGTCCCTCTTTCCTCCTTAATCTGTTCTTTTTTCTTTAATTTTTATATATTTTAATTGTTTATAGGTCCATAATCTTTTTTCTCCACTCATATAATTATAATTAAGTACATTATATTTTTCAGCACCTTATTTGTAAAACTGCTTGCATCCTGGCATACATACAACAATGAACAAATAGTATATCTGACTACATGAGACTTAAATTCATGAAAGAGGACATAAGTAGCAAATAATGAGGTAAATGTAGAAGGCTGGATGGTGGTAAGGATTTTAGAGAAAACAGAAGCAAGGCTAGATGTAATGCTAATTTAAATAGGATGGTCAGTAAAAAATTTACAACATGATTTTGAGGATATGAAACTGAATGAATAGAAGGAACATTCCATGGCAATCCATGAAGAAGTCCATGTAGAAGGAAGAGTAGTCTCAGTTACCCTTGAATGGAAAAGTGCTTTGCTTCGTCTGTTTGAAGACCATCAAAGAGAACAATCTGACTAAATAGGAAAGACTGGGTGAGGAGTCAAATTTGAGAACAAAGAGCTGATTCAAATGCAAATCATGTAAGCTAGTTTATGTACTTTTACTGTGAGTGAGATGGAATGCTATCAGAAGATTTAGTTATTATGTGATTTAGATATTTTTTAAATTGCCACTTAGAAAATCCTAGGATTGGGTGAGTGAACAGCACAGGAAATAATCAGAGAGAGAAGCTAAGAGTTATTACAATAATCCAGTTGAGGAATCATGGTGGATTTTAGAAGTCTATTAGTAATAGAAATGATGAGAAACAGTCAAATGCTGGATAAATTGTTAAGCTAGATCAATAGCATGTATTGATGGAATGGTGCTAGAGATGAATCAAATATGCTCTGAAAATTTAGGGCCTAAACTAATATAACAATTACCTTACCATTAATTAAGAAGGGAAAGATTTCAGAAGGAGCTTTAGAAGAGTGAAGATAAATATAAAAATTTTGACTTGGGACCCTTTTAATCTGTGATACTTGTTAAAATTAACTGACAAAATGTCATTTAGGTAGCTGGTTATGAGTATGGAGTTCAGATAAGAGGTTCTTTCTGAGGTTATATATTTAGATTTACCAGAATATAAATACAATTTAAAGCATTCACTCTCAATAGGGGTGATATCTCCCTCAAAGAAGTGAAAATTGATTCTTAGAGGGTGGAACTCTTGGCTATTACAGTGTGCTGTGACTCTCCATAGTTCAAACCTATATGACAAATTCATACTCTTAATATTTAATTTCTCTCATTAGGGAGAATATAAATTCAATTTAATTTTTCTCCTTAGGGAGATATTAATGGAAAAATGTTTCAGAAACATTGATTTAAATTTATACAATTTGACATGGTTATCTAAAATATGAGTTCATATAAAGAATAGAAAATTCTAAAGAATGGTCCCTGGGGCACCATAAATTATAGAAGTTCAAGAAATAATAATAATAAAAGCAATAAAAGAAATGAAGAAGGATTGGCCAGGGAGGTGGCATGAGAACCAGTGGGGTCCTATATACCAAGTGAAAATGTTTTTCAAGAACAAAGAAATAATATTCAGTGTCAAGTGTTATAGAAAATATGTTACAGAAAACATTATCAACAATTCTTTTGAATGCTTTACTGGTATGTGAAAGAAAAAAGCTACATAAAATGGAGGATTTTGTGTGTTTTTTGGTAAATAGTGAGATATTACTGTGAACCTGTATGCTTATGATAATAATATAGGAGAGGGAGTAAAGTGATATGAACAGATGAAAAGCCATTATCTGGATTAATATATTGGAATAATTAAGTTACTGTCAATTCTAATGAATATGAAGAGTTGACATTATCTATAATCACAATTTCAATATTATTAATTACAGGTAAGATAAAAACAGTACAGCTACAGAAGAAGATATATTGATATGTGTCAGTGATAGTCCTTGGAAAACTTTTCTCATTGTTTTTATATTCTCTACAAAATAAAAACAAGGTCATTAAGTGATAGTGAAGAGGAAAGAGTGTGTTGGAGTTTCGAGAGATGAAAAGGCATTTAATAAACTTAAAGGAGAATAGAAAAAATAACAAGGAAAGTATAATATGATTCCGGGTAGTTTTGATGTCCTATTTGAGATTAAGAATCATTAACTAAAGTGAGCTGACTTAACTATGGTTTTACATTTAACTGTAGCCATAGTAAATGCTTAAGTGGAGGCTGAGAACATGTGGAATTTTGTATTTGTTTTTATTTTCAGAGAAAGAAGAAAATGGATTAATGTTTACACAAGTAAATGATTGTAATGATGGACAGTGGAATCTAGAATGCATAAAGAAGAAATAAAAGAATGAAGGAACAGGGCTGGGAAAATTGGGAAGATCAGTGGATGGAATTGAGAGCTATAGAAGCTGAGAAAATCATTTGGAGTCAATTGTGGTTTTGAGATTAAAAATAATTAGAGATTAGGATATTTGAAATTTAAATTATGAGAAAATGTTAGATTATCGGTGATGTCAAATTCTAGAACATTCTCATGTATATCATGGGCCTGGGTAAGATGGAAGACATATTCATAGTAGGGGGATGTTCAGGATTCTAAGAATAATTGATATTGAAAGACTATGTGCTTGGTTATTAAAACACCAAGAGCCACGACAGAGTAGTGTTGTTAATAGTAAAACATTTTTTAAAGAATAAGTGCAATTAACATCTGTAGATTGCAGAAAGGAGTGGTAGTGTATAACATCATATGATGTCATAGCAAGAATCTTAACTATGGGGATTTTAAGGAAAAGGATTTATAATGGCATGTAGACAGTAATGTGTTTCATTTCACTTCTGCTAAATTTCTTTATCTAGCATAGTTCCTGGAATTTAGTAAGATCTCATCAAACATTTGTTAAAATGAATGAATCTGTTAATGCATCTGAAGAATGAAAGAAATTGATAGTAATTCTTAAAAATAATTTCTAGCTCTAAAATTTTAACATTTATACATATGAATATTACTCAACATGTTCTGTACATAGGGATAGTTATAATGAAAATGATGCTTAACAATTTGTACCACATCTAGTTTTACCTCATCCAGTCCAATTATTCCTTTAATTAAGCCCTATGCCATTATCTTTATTGTAATAAGTACTGGACTCAGCAATAAGTCATTTTTAGTGCTTTTTTTAAATTGCTCTAAAGCTACAATGGATAGATTTTTAAGTCTTTGAACACCAATCTTGGAGACAGAGTTTCTAATATCTGTTACAGGTCTTGCATGTTTTCTTATTCTAATTTCCTCCAAATTAGGATCCTACTAACAACCTACCACATCTTTCCCCAGTGGACACTCAGAGTCTCAGAGTTTGCGTCAAGGTTTATAAGTATGCCCCTACATTGTGCTCATTTTAAAACAATATTTATTTATTTTTGGCTGTGCTGGGTCTTCGTTGCTATGTGGGCTTTTTCTCTAGTTGTGGCGAGCTGGGGCTCCTCTCAAGTTGTGGTGTTTGGGCTTCTCCTTGTGGTGGCTTCTCTTGTTGCAGACCACAAGGGCTTCAGTGGATGTAGCACAAGGGCTCAGTGGTTGAGTTTCACAGGCTCTAGGGCACAGGCCCAATAGTTGTGGCACACGGGCTTCATTGGTCTGCAGCATGTGGGATCTTCCAGGATCAAGGATCAAACCCGTGTCTCCTGCATTGGCAGGCGGATACTTTACCACTGAGGTACCAGGGAAATCCTCTGCTCATTTTTTATTTCAACTAGTTTTTAATATATATGTGCTGAATTATTTTTATTTTTGTAATTCTCTCTCTTCTTCCTATCTCCTGATTCAAAAGCTTAACTTGCATGTATAATTCTGTATAAGACCCTGACTTTATCTACATTCCAGTCTGCCTTACCTATTCCTCTGCATACTATGACTGCTTAGACCTTGATCATGACAAATGTAAAGGTTTCTTTAGAGAACTTTTTGTGTGTGGGACATAGAAAAAAAATGTGTAACGTGTTTCCAGCAAATGCCTAAATAAATGTACAGTTCTTTAATACACCACGAACCAACAGTACGTGCTGCCATGTATAAATGACAAAAGAAGTCAATGTAGGTTTTAGAATTGACAAAGCTATTCCATGAGGAAAAACAAACCGTAGTTCTGTTTAACACTATGTAGGCATTAGAGGAAGAGCTCCATGACACAAGTTTCAAGCCACAAAAGAAAAAAAAATTATATATATAGTTTAGTGATCTGGTTTACCAGGCAAGGAAATTGGAGTTCAAGGTAGCATGTATTGGAAGTAAAAGACTCATTCCCCACTCCTGATGATTTCTTCAGTGTAGGAGGAATGTACTTTAGCTTTGAACTCCTGTTCTCTTTTTGTATTCTCACTAATTTTTCCCCTGGATGAATAAAAAATCAGTTGGGCATGACCATTTCAATTTCTTCCTCTCTTCACTCAGAATCTGACTTGCCACCGTTGTGTCTATATGGAAGTTTTATATTATATTTAATTACTAAACTAAAAATCCCTTCTAGTACATTTTAAAATGATTTTCTGGCATACTTATAACATTTTTGCTAGCTGCTTTCTTAAATTTCTTTCCTCCTTCTTTGCTCTTTAGCATAACTTACTCACATAATTTCAGTCTTACATTCTCCCTGTTTTCCCTGAAATAACCATGCTCCCCAAATAGTGATTATATGTAGTGGTTAGAAATTTAATCTCTGTACTTATGAGCTGTGATAAATTGAGCCAGTGACTTAATTTTGTTGTTGTTGCATTTCCACATGTGTAAAATGAGCTGAGTAAGTGCAGAAGTACTTCAGTGACTTTTATCATTCATCACTCTGCCCGGAGGAGACATAGCTCCTCCACAGCTTCTAGCACACTGGCAGATGGACAATCTCAGGACCTTTCTAATATATATGTTTTTTAATCTTATTCCCAAGAAAGTAGACACACTATTTACACTGTCTTAGGTAATCAAACCACATGTTGTTCATGTCGCTCAGTCGTGTCCACATGAATAACCTTATTTTCTTCAGTGGAGCACCTATTCTACAAAAGGTTCTAACAGTATGACCAAAGGAGAAAATCTGTTTTTCCACACTTCATGGAAAACATACTGGTACATTTTTTAAAAACTACTGTGCAGAAATAATTTGAATGTTAATAAGGTAAAAAAATTGCAATGTAAAAATTGATTTGTTCATTGATAAGAGGAAATTCACATGTATGTCATAATGGCAAAACGTCTTTCAATTTGTTCACTTACTTTGACACATACATGACATCTGAGAAAGCATTACACCCTAGTAAATAATGTGAATCCATGGTATATATGTGCATTCAGAATAAGAAAACAAGAGTTTTGACATGGTCATAGTATATCTTTGTAGAGCACCCATTCACTCACTTTTCCATATGGAAATAGTGATATTTAAGCACTGAATTTCTCCAAAGAGCATCTCTTTCTGGGGCCAAGAAGAAATGAAAAGATTATCTTCTTTTTGTTAAGAATAATGTTGGTGTGAGAGAACTCTATGAGTGAAAAATAGACATGTACATTAAAATGGAGAATTATTTGTTGCTTGTTTTTAACTATACTGGTTTTTGTCTTTTTTGTTCATTAACTATAGTTACAATTTTCTTGTTTTGAAACCAGTCAAATCAAACTTACTGCTCTTTTTAGTAATAAAATTAAATGTTAATTTTGACAGGAACATTATTTTCTTTAGGGATAATCTTCAGGATATTTTTCAGAAATATATTTATATAAAATATGGATTTTTCAGTTCTTACTTCAAATACTTGCTAATCACTTTAGTATAAACAATATCAGTGGCTTAAAATACAATTTAAAGATAAACTTTCTAGCATTTGCTTTCTAAAAATAAAATTCTATCTATCCAAAATAATTAGAATCATCTAATATTGAGGTCAGACTATGCACTGTAATCGATCAGCAGCCTGGCAGTAATGGTATCTGTAAGAAATATATCAAACTAATGAGCAGCTAAGAGACACAAGAATAACTCTTGATGCTTTAGATCTAGACTTTCAATGGCTGTCTGCAATACTTTAAAGACTAGGAGCATTAATTTTTTGAATACGTCCTTGAAGTAAATGTCTTAAATATTTTTTCCTTACAGTTGAAAATCAAATCAAAGCAATTTCAATTGAAATATTTATTGTAGAAACAGTCATTGTGAATACATGAAAGTGAGCACCATTATACCCTCTTTTCTTGGTGTCTTGCCAAATGAATCCACCGTTGGTGAACAGAAACTTGGAGGCTTCCCTAATCTTGCTCTCTGGAAGAATTTATACAAATATAAATGAATAAGAAAAATAGATCATAATGCTTATAATTTTATAAGTATTTTTCAAACATATTTTAATATTTCAAATTTCTATATGCAAACACTTGTCTAATATCCATGGTGTTTGATAAATTTAACTGGTAAAATTTGTTTTCTTTACCATTTTTTCCCCTTTTAGGAATAATGTTATACATATGACTCGGGTTGATAGTTTGTACCAGAGAAGTCCTTGGCTTAATAATGAGAATTATTGCCATTATTCTTATTTAACATGTACAATTACTATAAAAGAAAAAAATTAAAAACTGTTATGGCTATCAGGTTTTCTTAGGAATTAGTTTGTTCCCAGAAGTATTTTACATCCATTGAAATAAAACAACCCTATCACATAATTTCTGTTGGTACTTCCATTCTTCAATGAGACAATTGAGATGTAATATGATGAAGTAACTTGACAAACACATTCAGTTAGTAAATAGTGAAAGTCTTGTTTGCGCCTAAGTAGTGTAGGTCTTAGGGAAGAAAGCAAGGAAGAACTAAAGAGGCTCTTGATGAAAGTGAAAGAGGAGAGAGAAAAAGTTGGTTTAAAACTCAACATTCAGAAAACTAAGATCATGGCATTTCGTCCCATCACTTCATGGTAAATAGATGGGGAAACAATGGAAACAGTGACAGACTTTACTTTTTTGGGTACCAAAATCACTGCAGATGGTGATTGCAGCCATGAAATTAAAAGACACTTGCTCCTTGGAAGAAAATCTATGACCAAACTAGACAGCATATTAAAAATCAGAGACATTACTTTGCCAACAAATTTCAGTCTAGTCTAGGCTATGGTTTTTCCAGTAGTCATGTATGGATGTGAGAGTTGGACTATAAAGAAAGCTGAGTGCCAAAAAATTGATGCTTTTGAACTGTGGTGTTGGGGAAGACTCTTGAGAGTCCCTTGGACTGCAAGGACATCCAACCAGTCCTTCCTAAAGGAAATCAGTCCTGAATATTCATTGGAAGGACTGATGTTGAAGCTGAAACTCCAATACTTTGGCCACCTGATGTGAAGAACTGACTCATTTGAAAAGACCCTGATGCTGGGAAAGATTGAAGGCAGGAGAAGGAGATGACAGAGATGAGATGGTTGGATGGCATCACCGACATGATGGGCATGAATTTGAGTAAGCTCTGGGAGTTGGTGATGGAGAGGGAAGTCTGGCGTCCTGCAGTCCATGGGGTCACAGAGAGTCGGACATGACTGACTGACTGAACTGAGTGTAGGCTTGTGCTGACACTTTATGTAATTATGTACTGCTCTCCTACATTAAGGGTTTCCCAGATGGTGCACTGCTAAAGAATCCACTGCTAGTGCAGAAGATGCAGGATATGTGGGTTCCATCCCTGGGCCAGGAAGATCCTCTGGGGTAGGCAATGGCAACCCACTCCATTATTCTTGCCTGGAGAATCCCATAGACAGAGGAGCTTGGCAGGCACAAAGAGTCAGACATGACTGAGTGACTAACGCTTTCTACAGTACCAATTCTTGCATCATATCTAGATGTGAAAAACAAATTAATAATTTAATAAATTTAATCTAGTTTTTCAATATAAGCAAGCCAATTTTTGCAGATACCAATTACACATTAACTGCAGCCAAAATGGAATTAACATCAGGGTTAATTTTTAGAGCACAAGATAACAAATCATGATATAATACATCTCATAGTGTATCAGATAGTGTGAGTGAGTGATAGTCACTCAGTAGTATCTGACTCTTTGTGACCCCATGGACTGTAGCCTGCGAGGTTAGACAAGAATACTGGAGTGAGTTGCCATTTCCTTCTCAAGATAAGCCCTCAGGTATTTGTGTATTATTTGCATACTCCAAATATACAATTTTCCCTATATTTAAATTGTCTTTTTAGTATCTGTGTATTCCAATGAATATTTATCATATTTGAGCTTTACAATGGTATTCAGCAAGCGAATAAATAAATAAGGAACAGCTAATAGGGTAATTATAATTATACTACATTATAAATAATAAATTGATGGTAAAAAGCTCACCTATTAGCAAAGTCAAAAGACAATTGATAAATGGTGAAAATATATATCCAGCCTATCTCACAAACCAAATCTAATATACTTGATTTGTAATAAGTTCCTAAAGATTAGAGAAAATAAAGACCAGGAAGCATATAGTGAAAGGGTAATATATGAACACATTAGTCGCAGAAAAGATAAATACAAATTTCTCTATAAAATATAAAAAGATGTTGCATATAATGAGAAAGTCTAAATAAAATTATGATTTCTCATCTGTCATAGTGACAAAATATCTCACTTAACAATGTTGGGCAGATGAGCCTGGTGGGCTACAATTCATAGGGTCACAAAGAATCGGACACAACTGAAGCAAATTACCATGCATGCATGCAACATGCTATACAGCACTAATGAAAATGTAAATTGTCACAATTCTTATGGAGAGGAACTTGATATTTAGGGATATTACATGTGTACCTCTATTTTATTACAGCAGTCCCATTTCTAAAAACCTGTCCTTAAGATACACTTGCAAAGTGGCTTATGAACAAAATTATATGCCCTGGTATTATTTGTCATAACAATGTTAGAAACAATCAAAATGGCCATCCATAAAGGATTGTGTGAAAAAATGAAAAAAAATTATACAGTCACAAAATAGAGTACTAAGCTCTTGTAAAACCACATAAGCAACCTTCATACACTAGTATGGAGTGAACTCCACAATCTATTGTTTAATGAAAAATAGTAAGACACAGAATATACATGATGCTGCCTTTTGAATAAGAAAGTGGAAAAAATGAACACACACACACTATGTTTATATTTGCAGAAAAACTAATGAACACAAAACAGAAACTACTAAAATTAAGCACTGCAGATGGTGACTGCGGCCATGAAATTAAAAGATGCTTGCTCCTTGGAAGAAAAGCTATGACCAACATAGACAGCATATTAAAAAGCAGAGACATTACTTTGCCAACAAAGGTCCATCTAGTCAAAGCTATGGTTTTTCCCGTGGTCAAAGAGTCGGTCACAACTGAGCACTGAACTGAACTGATAAAGAAGAGGGAGTAACAAAGTAGAAGGAACAGGGATGAAAAGAATTCCTGTGAATGTACTTGTACTATAACTTTGATATGCGAATCATATCATTATTATGTTTTATATAATCAGAAAGTTAAATGAATGTATAAATAAAAATCTAATTAAAATTAATTGAAATAAATAGAACTAATTATATATAATTTTGGTGATACAACCTCATAGAGCAAGAAAAATCAGTCCAAGTGTTTATGCAGTCTCAAAGCTGTATATCTAAGGGCAGAAAACAAGTGCAAAGAAATCTCAAATTTTATCAGTTCAGTTCAGTTGCTCGGTCATGTCCAACTCTTTGTGATCCTATGGACTGTAGCACACCAGGCCTCCCTGTCCATCATCAACTCCCGGAGCTTACTCAACCTCATGTCCATTGAGTCAGTGATGCCATCCAACCATCTCATCCTCTGTTGTCCCCTTCTCCTCCTGCCTTCAATCTTTCCCTGCATCAGGGTCTTTTCCAATGAGTCAGTTCTTTGCATCAGGTGGCCAAAGTATTGGAGTTTCAGCTTCAACATCAGTTCTTCCAATGAACACTCAGGACTGATTTCCTTTAGGATGGACTGGTTGGATCTCCTTGCAGTCCAAGAGAATTTCTGGTCTTCTCCAACACCAGAGTTCAAATTTTATTCTGTCATATTATTGTCATCTTGTGCAGACTTTATGTATAATTTCTGACATGGTAGGATAAAGAAATTAAGTAAGTATGGTATTATTGAAAAAAATAACTTTTCAGCATGTAGAAAAATATCCTTTCAGCATAAAGGGTAAAAATAGTAAAGCTTATATTTGATTGAGTAAAACAATGCATATTGTTTTTTGTATTCTTATTTCTGAATGCATGTTCTAACCCTGTCCATTGAAAATATATAAGGGCAATAGAAATCCAGTGGTAATAAATCACCCCTAGCAGCCAGATTTTTGTTCCTTAAATGCCTTTCAACAATAGAAATCATGAGGATGCTCAGAGAAAAGCTCTTTTAACTGCTGGGCAGAAAACTCAAGAAGTTGGGAGCATAATGTTGAACATAAAGAATGGAAGGTACCAAAGGATTATGGAATCTGTACAGAAGACACAGAAGTCATCTTAAGTCTCATTGCTGTAGTTTAGAGTCTATTGTGATTTGAAAAGAATGATCGCTAATCTATGTAGAAAATGCCAAGTATATAAATATCCCAGAATATATAGATAGATATAGAGGTATATATAAGCACAGAGAAACAGATCAATGCTCCTTATGGAACACTTGAGTTTGCCGGTGTACTAACTCATCATGATGAGCACTGATAGTTAAATGAGAAAAATTAAAAAGTTTTTCTGCACCTTCTGTATAGACTACATTTCAGTGTTGTTAAACAGTACTAGATGTGGCAGGAAAGATGGTTTAAAACACAGGATAATTGAAACTAATAAATGCAGAATGACTGAAAGAACTAAAAAAGTCACAGTTTTGCAGTTGCTAATATGATGTCTGGTTTAGGCAATGGTGTGATTTATATTACTTATTCTCCCAAATAAAGAAGTAGGGCTTCTGTGGTGGCTCAGCGGCAAAGAATCTGCCTGCAATGCAAGAGCTGCAGGAGACCGGGAGACAGGGGTTCAATCCCTGAGTTGGGAAGATCCTTAGAGGAGGTAGTGGCAACCCACTCCAGTATTCATACCTGGAGAATCCCGTATGCAGAGGAAAATTGTGGACTACAGTCCATAAGGGTTGAAGAGTCGGACACAACTGAAATGACTTAGCACGCACCCATGCAAGGTAAAATAGTAAAGATAGAAAGGAAGAAAGAGTTAATTGCATTCTATCCCAGAAGGTTTTTATATTTTTTAATCTAAAATTAAATTCCCTTCACTTGTGAAAAGTTCTATGCTCAGCTAGGAGGCTGCTATGAAACATTAAACACTGTCAATTCTTACTGTGATGCTGCATTAATACTGCATAACATCAATATTTTATATTAAAAATGTTAATTATCCCTGACATTCTGGAATGCCTAACAGTGCTAAAGTACTAGTGCACTAATTTTATTTTTAATTCATTTTCTTTTTTCTATTGGCTGTTCTCCCTGGCTCTGATTCTTCTCCCTGCAGTGAGAAATGAGTTAAATCAGTGCTCACTGTCAACCAGAACAGCCTTGGAACTAAGTTAATCCATCACCTACTGACAAAAGGTTAAAAATATTGAATATCAATATCCAGAATGTTTTCCAACTCACAGCAATTGTTTGGCAGTGTTGACGTCTAAGCTCTGGGAATAAAGTGCAAGTTTTTGGCATTTTCTGTGTCCCTGGAGTTACCTTCTGAATGTACTTTATGTATGAATATAAATGTAAGCTTTTACTTTTAATGTAGTTCTTACTAGATATATAAAATTTTTGAAATAAGATAATACAACAATAAAATGTGAATATCTACTTTCATAATAAAAGCAGACTTTCACAACTGATTTTCAGAATTACCAGCTGGATCTATTGTGTATAGACTCATGCTTATTCATGATTATCTGATCACACATTCAGACTTGTCACCTACAAAGACTGAACAATAGGATCATTATTTTTTTTGAATGAATTTAACTCAGTTAACATATGCAAAGAACTTGTTAGATATTGGAAAAATTAATGCAAACAATTCTGCCCATGAACACATGGAATCAGTAATCTAGCAGTTCAAGATAAGGTGTGTGTGTGTGTGTGTGTGTGTGTTTGAGTATAGATGAATTATAGAGAAAAATATATTAAAGATATATGATAGCTTAGATCAAAATTATTTTGATCTTTGACTATGCCCTTTGAAGTTACTGCAGTGACATTTGAAAATTTTAAAAAGTAATAAAATGGGCTTAAAAATAGGAAAAAAATATGGTCAGTGTAGACCATTGGTCTCTCTTGTATCTCATCCATTCTTATACAGAAAATATACTGTGAAGCAATGTGTATAGGAGAATGGATAAAAATATTAAAGTTCCCAGCTGACTTTTAAAAATACAGTCTGAATGAATGGAGAGGCTATAGGGTCCTTGATCACAAAGTCCTTAATGATAAGAACAACAGCAACAATAACCATTAGTTCTGCAGAGGCAAGAAACATAACGTTTACCTGGGGATGTTTTAAATCAGGAACAGTTACAGAGACTGTAAAGAATAGGGATCTTCCATCCAGCTGAAGCAAGATTATATGCTATTAAGAAGATTTTATAGGTAAAGAGCAATTATAGTATTCTGGTGTGAACTAATGAGGGTCCAGGTCTAGGGTTTGTGTCATGACAAATTGACTATAGGAAATGGAGGTAATATAAACTTGGAGACAATATCCATTTGATTCGCTAGATAGAGTGAGATATGATTCCATAGTTTTAGGTTTCAATGATTCACAGGATATCCATAAAGCTGTGATGCTTCCTGGAATGTAAGAAAGAAAAAAACTCAAGGATGAGAATATGTAGACATTTATACATGTGTGTTTTTATAGATGTATACATACATACACACCACTGTCATTTGGAAAGGAATATATCTCTGTGGGCTTAATATTGAATTTTAGTAGTCTCCACGAGTATCTGAATGGTGATTTTCAGAGGGCAGGGTAGGTGTATGACCCGAGGCCATAGTTAAAGATTGAATAGGCATCATCAACATAGAAAATCCAATAAAAGAAGTAGAGATTATTTCTACTTGTTTATTGAAATCTCATCTTAGGCTGAGTAGGAATAAATTTTAACATATTCATTTTATAGATTTTTTTTCTCAAGATTTCATCAGTATTTGGACAGGAAATATTTTACTTATCAGTTTTATTTTTTCTTGTATGCAAACATCAACCTTTTTTTTTCATTTTATTATGTGGTTGCACAGGATCCTGTTGATTTTGTGACCAAAAGGTTTCTAATACCAGAGGTTTTTATAACATATTAGAATTACTAGAGCTCTTCAGTTATCAAATCCTTAGGACAACCACAAAAGTGAATTGGTAATTTTCATTTATATAGTATTGGGCAAATTATTTTTTGGCCTTATATAGAATGTGTGATAATATCTGTATAGAGCTTTAAGACAATATAGGACTATACATATTTCTTCTAGTGAAATGAAAGATTTAGGTTGTTTCAAGCCTTTTGCTATTACGATATACACGGTGGCATAATGCTTTGTACACGCCTGCCAGAGTTTCGAGGTCGTATTCTATGAGTGTAATCCATAGGTTATGGATATCATCAACTATAATTTAAAATGTTAAATTGCTTCTGAAGTTGTAAGACAGGGATATGATATATGCTTTCTTCACATTGATCCATACTTTTCCAATTGACTTTGCTATCATTCATTCATAAAATTCACATCAGTAGTAACTACTGACTACTAAAGAACTGTGTGCTATGTCATAAACGCTGTTGCTCAGCAGTGTAAAAATTAAAATGCAATACCTCTCTACCTCTGTTTTTCATTTACTTTTTTATCTCAAGAACTCTCTCTGATTTTTTTTCTAATGAAGAAAGAAAAATTGTGAAAAAATGAAGAAAAGTAATCTATAAAATGAGACATTTGATAGCAATGTAACATTGGGGCAAAACAAATGTGAGAACTGTCAATATTTGAGAATTCAGTAATGTTCTGTACACCAAGGTCTGGAAATAAAAATTTGCCTCTGAGAAGTATACTATAAATATAACATCTAGTTAATAACCATAGAGACACACAAAATGATCTTAGTCAGACTTCTAAGGTGATAACATTTGACCATATCTGTAGTAAATTATATGTAACAAGTCTAAAGAAATAATTCCTCAGTAAATGACAGTAATGTTACCACTAAAGCATAGACTATCTACATTATTTCAAGTTGTATAGAAGCCCTGTCAAAGAAAGAATGTGTTAGAATTTGTTTTCCAAAGCAGTAGCAACTAAACAAACATGGCAATTAAATTTTAATTATAACTTTACCAAAATTAAAACTCATTTAGTTATAACATTCATATTCCAAGTGTTCAACAGCCAGAAGTGACTAGTGGTTACAATGCTGTAACAGCAGACAGAACGGTTCCATGGTCACAGAGAATTCTACTGGATAGTGCTGGTTTTGACCATAGATTTCACATATTTAGATATCACTGTGGGTATGACATCCTAAGTTGTAGTTCAACAACTTGCACTATTCTAATCATATTTCTAGACATATTCTCACTGTGTGACAAATTCATAAAGCTATCCTAACATGACACTCTTACTGAGGTACTTGACTGCTCTTCTGGCAACTATGTCACTAAGGAACCTTTACATCATTGTATCTTCCCATGTTCACGTTTTGTCTGTTAGTATAGAAGGAACTTCCCATGAATACTCAGTTATGGATCTATAATGTCAACAAGACACACACATGTACATACACACAGTCAGGTCCCCAGAAAGCGGCTCAGGTCTACAGCTCCCACTTCGTTACCTTTCATAAATAACCGACCACTTTCAAAATGTTGGGACTGCCCTGGTTACTCAGACAGCAAAGAATCTGCCTGCAAGGCGGGAGACCCAGGTTAACTCCCTGGGTTGGGAGGATCCCCTGGAGAAGGGAATGGCTACCTGGAGAATTCCATGGACAGCAAAGCCTGGTAGGCTACAGTACATGGAGGATGCAAAGAGTCAAAAATGACTAAGCAACTAATACATATAAATTAAAAAGTAATACCATCCTATTGAACTGAGCCTATTATACAGAATGAAGTAAGTCAGAAAAACAAGTATCATATAATAACACATACATGGAATCTAGAAAAATTCCAGTGATGAATTTGCAAAGCAAGAATAGAGAGGCAGACATAGAGAGGAGACTTGTGGACACACAGGGGAAGGAGAGGGTGGGACAAATTGAGAAAGTAGCATTGAAACATGTGCATGACCATATATAAAATAGATAGCCAGTGGGAATTTGCTGCATGATGCGGAGAGCTCAGCCCGGTGCTCAGAGACGGCCAAGGCGGGGGGATGGGGTGGGGAGTGGGAGGGAGATTCACGAGGGCTCTTAAATGTATACGTACACCTATATATATGTGTACCTATGGCTGATTCACGTTGTTGAATGGCAGAAACCAACACAACATTGTAAAGCAATTATCCTCCAATTACAAATTTTAAAAATAAATGAAAAAAAGTAATATTATCTTAAGAATTTTTTCCACAAGATAGTTAAGTTAGTCCAGTGAGACTTTAGACTGCATATTTGTAAAAGGTACAAAATGTAGCAAAAATCTCAAATGTAGTGGTTGAAACAATTCTTCTCAGGAGACATCTTCAGTTTTTTCATTATTTCACTTCTGCTGACTTTGTGTGCCTCACTTCTGGGACTTCCTCATTTTTCCTCAACCTCTAACCACTTTAATGGAGCTATGGCTGTTACTACAGTCTTTTTTTTTTTTTAATGAGAAATGTACTTTATTATTTTTTTCCCAATTATTTTTATTAGTTGGAGGAGGCCAATTACTTTACAATATTGTAGTGGTTTTTGCCATACACTGACATGAATCAGCCATGGATTTACATGTGTTCCCCATACCATCCCCCTGGGTTTTCAACTCATTGACTTGAATGTGTTGCTTTCGTCCTCAGGGACACTCATCACCTAAGTTATTCTTCCGTTCTACACCTATTCACCCTTGGAAGACTGATTAAGCATAAGCCCTCAGGATTCATCCTTGACCATCTTCCTTTCTCCGCTTTGGGTGAGTTTTCTCTACTTTGCATTCCCTGGTACCTTTCCTTCACAGCATTAACTGTGCATTTGTTCAATTTTATTAGATTTTATTTAAAGTTTCCATTGTTTAATTATTTTTAATCATTATTATAGATAGTAAACCCCCTTAACTGTATTGTCACTTCACTAAGGTTAGTGGTTTTATCTCAAGAATAATCCACCTCTGATTTAAAACCTGGCAGATACATAATAAACATTTGTTAAATGCATTAAGAAGGCAAGACAGAGCTAAGATATCTAAGGAATAGTAACGCTACTTTTAAACTGACCATGAAGCAAGACTTCTTAGATAATTTGAAGTTTTCTATTACTTTGTTTTAGATAACTGAAATGCTTTCTTGTAATTTATTCCCTAAAGTTATGTTGGTTTAAAATTGAGAGATTTCTCTATGTTCTATTGTGCTTGAGAACTATGTATTTTTTTTTTCAGTTTTAACCACATTAAAATTCTAATTTTGTTTTTGTTAGATGGCTATGAAATCATGTACTTGCTTTCCTATTAAAAAAGGTGCTTTTGTATCAGTTGAAAATTTGTCACCTGAGAGATGTATTCCAAATCCTTGTAAGATAATTCAACATGTAACAAAGTTTGAGAGTCAACATTAGTCAGACCTAGAGGATTAAAACATTCCCTATGTCTGAAGAAAACTCTGTTTAGTTTCTGCCCTTAAATCCTAAACTGGATGATAGACTGCAGAACAACTATACTCCTATATATATATATATATATATATATATATATATATATATATATATATATTTAAGACATGGCAAGTCACTGCATCCAATCCATGACCCCTGGCACTACAGAAAACACTTTAGTTTAATGTCACAGAAACTAAATGTACTAATACAGACTGAAGATCATTATTTGGTTGTTTTTTGTTTGTTTGTTAATTGAACTGTGGGTGACTCAAAAAACATTTTATTGCGGTATAACTGACATAGAAACAGTTGTACATATTTAATATGCAGAACTTGAGTTTGGAGACGTCTGTATCTTTGAAGCATCATCATAATCAATGCCATAAACATATCCATCACCTCCAGAATTTTTCCCAATCTTCTTTATTTTTGTGATAAGAACACAATATAAATTCTGCTCTATTAACAATTTTTAAAATATAGTATACAGTATTGCTAACTACAGGTAATATGCTGTATACTACAACTCTAGGACTTAGTTATCTCATATAACTGAAACTTCATACCCTTTACCAACACCTTCTTGCCTCACCCTCCCCTTAGCCCTAGGTGACCACCATTCTGTTATCTGTGAGCTTGACTATTTTAGATTCCTCACATGAGTGAGATCATAAAATATTTGTTTTTCTGTGTCTAGTTTACTTCACCTAGCATAATGTTTTCCAGGTTTATCCATGTTGTCACAAATGGCAAGATTTCTTTCTTTATTAAGGCTGAATAATATTATATTCCATATAAACTGGTGTAGCCACTGTGGAAAACTGAAACATGGAAGTTACCTGAATATGAAACTTATTAAAAATTTAAAATGTAACTATCATATGATTTAGTGATTTTCACTTCTTGGTATATACCCAAGGGAATTGAAATCAGGATTTTGAAGAGAAATTCGCACTCCTGTACTTATTTCAATATTAGTATTCACAATTATTATTTAATTTATATGGCAAAGATTTCAAATTGAAAGTGAAATGAAATTTTAAACCTGGAAATATAGTAAAATGTCAGTCTTTATAGAAAAAAGTCCTCTTGTGTATCATCTTTAATACAGTTTCTAAGGAATATCATTTATTTCTCTTTATGTTAATTATGAAGCATTTCATAAAAAAGTAGAAATTGTAGATTACATTTTTCAAATACATACTTCTGACCTAATTTTTATTACTATAGTTACCAAGGTCATGATTATTCTCATCCCTTAATTCATTATTTTATAATATTACAAGATATTAAACATGACTATAATCAATGTTAAACAGAAAGAATCTTATATATTAAACAAAGGATCTCTTACAAAGTGTACAGTACTTAGAAAGTTTTGTGATTGTGTCCAAGTGATTGGTCAAATTTGACACATATATACACAGGAGTAGATCATTTATTAATATCCCTTCCTGTACATGACAAAATTATTTTGAGTAATAATTATGTAATGAAACAAATAATATATGGCCAAAAGAAACTCAGACAGAGATAATCTTCTTGCATTGACCACTGTGTGTGTGTGTGTGTGTGTGTGTGTGTATATAAAAAACCAAAGCAGTAAATAAATAAATAAAATTTGATAGTATGGTAAAAATTGCTTTATTAATATATGTCAATTACATCTATGTATTTTTTAAAGAAAGGGAAAATCTTAATTATTAATAAATAATGTGATGAACAGGGAAGCCTGATGTATTGCTGTCCGTGGGGTCGCAAAGAGTTGGACACGACTGAGGAACTGAACTGAACTGAATAATTTCTTACATATAGAAGAAATGGTAGTATAAAGGAACGCCAGATAGTCCTGTGATGGGGAGCAACTACCTGCTCTACCTAGAGAAACTAAAGGTAATAACTCTTCATGGTATTGTCTGAAATGCAAATATTTAATATTGATTTCTTTCCCCTGTGAAGGTTGCTGTTTTTGCTAGTTTTTCCTTTGTTTAGTAATGTGCCCAGGTTAGATCTATGAAACTGGTTTTCCCTGTAATGATCGGCATTTGATCTTTCTTAGCCTTGTTTGTGTGCGTGGTTTGTTGATATTACTTTTTAGCCTGTTCTTCCGGGTTTACCTCCATGTTTGTATAACTTAGAGGTCAGCCTGTGACGGGACAGCCATGTTTTCAAACGCCTTAATCCAGTAAGGCACTCATTTTCCGGTGGGTCTCTGGGTGGCAGGGAAGGGAATTCAGGGTTTTCAGGGTTGCCCTGGCTTATACTTTTCCCAGGGCCTTGTGGCCTCTCTGCGGTGGGCAGAGGCACAGCTTCAGGCTTGGCTGGGAGTGCTGGGTTAGCTTGAGCCCGCTCTGAGCCTCGCCTGCGCAGATATACTATCTCAGGCGGGTGTATGTTTGTTACAATCAAGACAAAATCCTCAGGGAGACGAGGTAGCCTTCCCGACTGATCAACCTCTGAAATGATCACTTCCACAGACAGTACTGATGTAACATCCAGTGCTCGAAAATGGGTGATATTCCCCTTGACCATGACAGAGAGAAGCCATCCTCAGACGACCCTTTACCCTGTAGAACCTTCATGCCTACTAACGGCATGGGGTGGGTGGAGGGGCAGAAGGAACGGGGCTGATGAGAGCAAGCCTAGGGGGGAAAAAGAATCCCAGAGTGTGTTCTCACTCCAAGTTTGGCATGTTTTTCCCCAAGAATAAAGGCTTCTGTGACTATTGCACACCTTTGAACCATTTCCAGAGCACCGAAATGTTTACTTCTGTCAATTTTATTGAGCTTTATAGTTGTTTTTTGCAGAAAAAAGTTTTCTGATTGCCTCACTTGCTATAGCGACAATAATTCTTGTTCTCTCTGAAATAGATGCATGTTCTTGCCTGGGTCTTAGTAGGTACTTCTGCCTCTGCCTGGTTGCTCTTCACACATACAGGTACTTGATTTACTCCCTCAATTAATTCAGGCTTCACTTTTAGTATCTTCCTATTGGGAAAACCAGTCTTCCCTGTACAAATATATTCTGCTCTGTATCATCTTCACCTTTTATTTTGTTTTGTCCCACTTATCACCTCTTATATACCTCTTCCTTAACTCACAATGGGGTAATGCCATGATAAAACCACCATAAGTTAAAATATTGTAAGATGACAATGCATTTAACACACCTAACCTACTGAACATCATAGCTTAGCTTAGCATATGTTAAAAGTGCTCAGGATACTTCATTAGCTTACAGTTGGACAAAGTCATCTAACATAAAGCCTATTTTATTATATAGTGTTGAATATGTCTGCAATTTATGGAATATTGTGCTGAAAGAGAAAAATGGAATGATTGTTTGGGTACAGAATGGCTATAAATACACTGGTTGTTTACCCTAGTAATCATGTGGCTGACTAGCAGTTGTAGCTTGCTGCTGTTGCCCAGTATCACATAGTGTACCAGATTTTCACATATTGCTAGCCCAGGAAAATATAAAAATTCAAAATTGGAAGCATGTCTTTTACCAAATGCATATTGCTTTCATACCATTGTAAAATTGGAAACTCTAAGTCAAATCAGGATAAGTCAGGGACCACCTGTACAAGATACTTATTTTATGCCCCCTCTCCTGATATGATAGCCAACTTTTTTTCATTCATTGCTGTTTTCTCAAAATGTACAAATAATATCTGGTACAGAAGAAATGCTTAATAAGTACTGAATAAATGAACAAGTTAGTGATTGAGTGAACAAAGGAAAAGGTAAATAATAAAGCATACTTTGCCAGAGGGTTTTTTCCTCTTTTGAGATAGCACTAAAGACCACTGAAAGGAAGAAATGATGGTCTTTAAGATTAAGTCACCATTGTATTTTCCATTCAGTTTCCTAGGAGGGTTTTAATATCTTATAAATAGTCTTTGAAAAAGCCTCTCGTCCTTTTCATGACTTAATATGGCTTGAGGACATTTCTTCAAGGAATATCTATTTCTTGAATGTGGCAGAGGATCCCAAAGTCAGAGCTAGCATTAAAAAATCATTATTTTTCACACTTAAAGAACGATACAGTGTATAATCACCCCCACTAGTCTAAAGGTACTACAGGAAACATTTTCTATAACATTATCACAAGACAAAGTTGATATCTGCATTAACTACTGAAAACCAACAGTTTAACACAATAATGTTTCCGAGGGTCCTATTGAATAGGGAGATATCAGGGACACAAGAGTAACTAATGAACAGGCAGAAAACAGAAGACCAAACAACTAAAAAAAAGAATGAAACAAACAGTGGAGGTGCTATAGTAGTTGAAGGGAAGAGGAGGCAAAACTAATTGGCCTGTTGGAAAGCTTTAATAAGAGGTGGTATAGATGAAATATGCCTTCTTTTTTCTGCGTCTTTATATAGAGTGAAGTAAACTCTTATCAGTACACTTCATTGAATACTTAGTAATAAAATGACCAACAGATAGACAATGAACAAGTCAGTGGAACAAATAAGTAAGAATGAGACTGTTAATTCTTTTTTTTTTCAGTAAAATATGTTAATAAGTAATAGTGTACAATACACATGTAGTTTTAAAATTCCTTGTATTAATTATTAAACAATGCATTTTATGTATTCTGATGCAGCATGTTTTTACAACATGTAAACAACCAAGCCATTGACTCATTTTATTTAAGTAGCCCTGTTGGAATTTCCAGAGCTACTTTGGAGCCATGATTTTTTCACCTACAGGATGTTCCTGGCTTTACTAAATCAACTTGAAACCATAGAATCTTTTTTCCTATATTGTAAGAAAAAAAGTTTCAAATACGTGAAACATACTTTAAAAGAAACCACAAAGCATTAATTTTTGTAATTGGCTACCACACTTGAAAGAAATCATCTAGAGAAATACATAACAATTTCATTCAGTCACCTCTGATGCGACATGTGTCACTTTAGAAAAAAAGAAAGTGGCCCAAGATCAGCTCTCTAAGTCCATCCAAATGCAAAGAGAAAAATATAGTTGGCTATTTGATGCTTCACCTTAAAATGGAAAATCCATATATTTAGAAACACTTTTTTCATTGAGTAATATACATTAAAAACTCTTAAAATAAGATATTTTTAATCCAGATGGGAATATGTTGCTTATTTACTTTAAATTCTATGTTTCAGTAGGTATTTGTTTACCATACTAATGGATTTACACCATCAAACATACACAAAATTTATTTAGAAGGCATAATTTTACTCTGAGTATAAGTAAAGCAAGGATAACTAATGTCTCTGACCAAGACATATTGATCTCTAGAAAGGTAAGGTATTTACTAAGTACTAGAGGAGGGCACGGCAATCCACTCCAGTATTCTTGCCTGGAGAGTCCCATGGAGAGAGGAGCCTGGCAGCCTACGGTCCATAGAGTCGCAAAGAGTTGGACATGACTGAAGTGACTTGGCACATACCAAGCAGTCCAGCCTTACATTTTCACACACTAATCATTCAAACCACAATCCAGGTGAAAGATGTAATTCTGTGACTTCCTATGCAGTATTTTTATGCATTTCATCTCCTAATTTTATCATTTTAAACCTGTTAACCATAAAGCAAAACATTTTTATATGTTCTCTTTGGCTTTAATACAAAATAACACAACTTGTAGTTTATGGGGATCCAGGGATTAGGCATATTATGCTACAGTATCATTTAAGCAATATAACGTTTCAGAATCCTGTCCTCAATTCCCCTAACCATTTATCATAAAGCAATACATTCAGATTTTTTTTTATATGAGAGTATTTTGCCTAGAAAGGAATTTCCATTTTACTCAGACACTCTATTTAGTTTAACAATGTGTGTGTGTGTGTGTGTGTGTGTGTTATGGGACTACTTTGATCTGGATTTTGAATTGATTTAAAAATCAATTTTGTTATTGTCAAACTAAATGTAAAGCCTAACAACTAATATTACTTTCAGTATACCAGGTTTGTGGGGACTTTCTGTTTCTTCCAATCAAGTTTCTTTTGATAATTTTTGCTTGTATTAAATAAGGCTAAAACTAAGCAGGAATTAATTGCTATCATCATCAGATTGTCAGGTTTATGCTAATGCAGAATTAGAATCCTGAAATGCCATTTAAAAAGTTTGTAAATCCATCCTTCTCTTTGTAAACAGGGAAATTTGGAGTCTGAAAACCCTCCCTCAACATTTGTTCCCTTTTCTTCCATGTAGAATCAGACAGTCGAATAGAGTAGTACCAATGTAGTTGAGGAAATCTGTGTTTTATTTCTCTAGTACCTCTCAGAGGAAGAGCCAATGATCTCATGAAGGCAAGTGGGGGCCATTTCCATTTTTGTAAACTACTGCTGTGAAACTGACAGATTAAACAAACAAACTTCAGCCATATCCTGCAATTACACTTTTCATGTCTCTAGCCATATGAAGCTACATAATCTGGTTATTCATTCTGACACTATTTGAGCTATACTTCAAATCAAGGCATTGTTTTGGTCAACACATTGGACACTGCCAACTTATATGTGACCCTGATTAAAGGAGCTTCCCACAATCATAATTTAACACTCCTACTGACCATCAGGACACGCCTTCCCCACCTGCCCCACTTGGCAATAAGAGTTTGGTCTTGTCATATAATTGACCACAGTGTTGAAATATCTTGAGAAAATAGCTCAGCTACTATTTCAAATGACTGTGGAAAACCTAGAGTTTGTAATTATGTAAGATACTCACATGTATTTTATGCTGTAGTATTGTGGAAGCCAATAGCAAAATGAATAAAATATATACAGATTGGGAAGAAAAATTTAAGCTCTTTGATCATCTATGTAGAAAATTCTAAAGAATCTGAAACAACAACAACAGCAACAAAATTCTGGAACTACTAAATGATTGAAATAAGGTTACAGGGTACAAAGTTAATATATAAAAGTCAATTGCTTTTCTATGCCAGCAACAGACAGCAAAGTTTGAAATTAAAACTACATACCATTTATATTAGCGCCACCACATATGAAATACATAATTATAAATCTAACAATATTATGTACAAGATTTAGTTGAAGATAACCACAAAACTCTGATGAATTAAATCAGAAAGTAGCTAAGTAGCTAAGTAAAGGAGATATATTCCATGTTTGTTGGTAGAAACTATCAATATTGTCAAGATGCAAGTTCTTCCAAACTTTACCTTTGGATTCAAGGTAACCCAAATTGAAATCCCAGCAAGTTATTTTGCAGATATTGACAAACAATTAATAAAGTTTATATGGAGAAGCAAACAATTCAGAACAGCCAACGCAGTAAGAAAGAAAACAAAACTGGAGGACAGACACCAGCCTACTTTAAGACCCACTGGAAGTCTACTGTAATCAAGACTGTGTGGTACTGGTGAAAGAACATACATGTAGAACAATGGAACAGAACAGAGGGCCACATGGATATAGTCAACTCATAGGTGACAAAGGAGCAAAAGCAATACAATGGTGCAAAAGAAATTCTTTTCAACAAATGTTGCTGGGACAACTTGAACATCCACATACCAAAATCAAAGTAACCACAGACTTTACAGCTTGCACAAAAATTAACTCAAAGTGGATTAGAGACATAACTATAAAAGATAAAACTCTAAAACTCATAGAAGATAGCATAGAAGAACATGTGTTACCTGATATGGCATTGAATTTTTAGATCCATGAAACAAATAATTGATAAGCTTAATTTCATTACATTAAAAAAAAATCTGCTACAAAAGGCAACATCAAGAGAATGAGAAGACAAGTCACACACTGGGAGAAAATGTTTGTAAAAGATACATCTGATAAAGGATTGTTATCCAAAATAGAGAACTCTTAAAACAGCAATAAAATAACAAACTGATTAAAAATAATCCAAAGACCTTAATATATACCTCACCAAAGAAATTACATAGGTGGCAAATAAGCATATCAAGAATTGCTACACATCATATATCATCAGAGAAATGCTAATTCAAACAACTGTGAGATACTACTGCATGCCTATTAGAATGGTCAGTATCTGGACCATTGATGGGATATGGTGCAGCAGGAACATTCATCCATTGCTGATGGGAATGCAAAATGGTACAGCCACTCTGGAAGACAGTTTGGCAGTTTCTTAGAAAACTAAACATACACATACCATATGATTCAATGACAATGTACCTTGATACTTACCCATATAGGTAGAAAGGTCATGTTTACCCACAAACCTCCCATGGATGTTTACAACAACCTTACTAATAATGCTTTAATAAACTTTAAAGCAACCAACGTGTCTTTCAACTAGGTAAATGTACAAATAAAGCTTGGTGCATCCAGAAAATGGAATATTATTCAGCACTAAAAACAGATGGGTTTTAAAACTCTGAGAAGACATGGAAGAACCTTAAATGTATATCATTAAGTAAAAGCAACCCATCTGGAGAGCCTGTATACAGTATGATTCAAACTATATGGCATAGGCAAAACTGTGGAGAGAGAAAAAGATCAGTGTCTGCCAAGGATGGGGGCAAGGGATGAATAGATGGAGCACAGAGGATTTTTAGTGCAGTGAAAATAATCTGTATGATATTCTAACAATGGATGGTTGTCACTATGCATTTCTCCTAACTCGTACAATATACAACATTGTATGTACAGTGAACCATAGTGTAAATTATACATTTTGGATAATTATGAGGTGTCAATGTAGATTCATCAGTTGTAACACCTTAAAGGGGGATGTTCATAAAGGGAAGGCCATGCAACCTGGGAGCAGCAGTTTATGGGAAATTTCTCTGTACCTTCCTCATAATTTTGCTGTGGACCTAAACTGCCCTAAAACTTAAATAAAAATTAAGCTGTACTAAATTATCAATGTCATGAAGTTTCATTACCATGATATTGAATGGTTTGCCTTGGAAACGAACAGAGATCAGTCTGTCGTTTTTGAGATTGCATCCAAGTACTGCATTTTGGACTCTTTTGTTGACTATGATGGCTACTCCATTTCTTCTAAGGGATTCCTGCCCACAGTAGTAGATATAATGGTCATCTGAGTTAGATTCCCCCATTCTAGTCCATCTTAGTTCGCTGATTCCTAGAATGTCAACATTCACTCTTGCCATCTCCTGTTTGATCCAATTTGCCTTGATTCATTGACCTCACATTCCAGGTTCCTATGCAATATTGCTCTTTACAGCATTGGACCTTGCTTCTGTCACCAATCGCAACAACAACTGGGTGTTGTTTTTGCTTTGGCTCCATCCCTTCATTCTTTCTGGAGTTATTTCTCCACTGATCTCCAGTAGCATATTGGGCACCCACTGACCTAGGAAATTCATCTTTCAGTGTCCTATCATTTTGCCTTTTCATACTATTCAGGGGTTCTCAAGGCAAGAATACTGAAGTGGTTTGCCATTCCCTTCTCCAGTGGACCACATTCTGTCAGACCTCTCCACCATGACCCATCCACCTTGGGTGGCCCCACTTGGCATGGCTTACTTTCATTTAGTTAGACAAGGCTGTGGTCTGTTGTTGAGCTATTTCAAATCCTACAAGATGATGCTGTGAAAGTGCTGCACTCAATATGCCAGCACATTTGGAAAACTCAGCAGTGACCACAGGACTGGAAAAGGTCAGTTTTCATTCCAATAGCAAAGAAAGGCAGTGCCAAAGAATGCTCAAACTACTGCACAATTGCACCCATCTCACACCCTAGTAAAGTAATGCTCAAAATTTTCCAAGCCAGGCTTCAACAATATGTGAACTGTGAACTTCCAGATGTTCAAGCTGGTTTTAGAAAAGGCAGAGGAACCAGAGATCAAATTGCCAACATCTGCTGGATCATCAAAAAAGCAAGAGCGTTCCAGAAAAACATGTATTTCTGCTTTATTGACTATGCCAAAGCCTTTGACTCTGTGGATCACAATAAACTATGGAAAATTCTGAAAGAAATGGGAATACCAGACCTGCCTCTTGAGAAACCTGTATGCAGGTCAGGAAGCAACAGTTAGAACTGGACATGGAACAACAGACTGGTTCCAAATAGGAAAAGGAGTACTTCAAGGCTGTATATTGTCACCCTGCTTATTTAACTTATATGCAGAGTACATCATGAGAGAAGCTGGGCTGGTTGAAGCACAAGCTGGAATCAAGATTGCCAGTGGAAATATCAATAACCTCAGATATACAGATGACACCACCCTTATGGCAGAAGGTGAAGAAGAACTAAAGAACCTCTTGATGAAAGTGAAAGAGGAGAGTGAAAAAGTTGGCTTAAAGCTTAACATTCAGAAAACTGAGATCATGGCATCTGGTCCCATCATTCTATGGCAAATAGATGGGGAAACAGTGGAAACAGTGGCAGACTTTATTTTTTGGGGCTCCAAAATCACTGCAGATGGTGACTGCTGCCATGAAATTACAAGACGCTTACTCCTTGGAAGGAAAGTTATGGCCAAACTAGACAGCAAATTAAAAAGCAGAGACATTACTTTGTCAACAAAGATACGTCTAGTCAAGGCTATGGTTTTACAGTGTCCTCCATGGAAGTGAGAGTTGGACTATAAAGAAAGCTGAGAGCCAAAGAATTGATGCTTTTGAACTGTGTTGTTGGAGAAGACTCTTGAGAGTCCCTTGGACTGCAAGGAGATCCAACCAGTCCATCCTAAAGAAGATCAGTCCTGGGTGTTCATTGGAAGGACTGATGTTGAAGCTGAAACTCCAAGACTTTGGCCACCTGATGTGAAGAGCTGACTCATTTGAAAAGACCATGATTCTGGGAAAGTTTGAAGACAGGAGAAGAAGGAGACAACAGAGGATGAGATGGTTGAATGGCATCACAGACTCAATGGACATGAGTTTGGGCAAACTCTGGGAGTTGGTGATGGACAGGGAGGCCTGGTGTGCTGTGGTTTATGGGGTCGCAAAGAGTCATACACAACTGAGCCACTGAACTGAACTGAACTGAATGTTTCATTTATATTATAAGACATATGGTGCAGAATAAGAAAACTTAGAGAAATCTGAAACTTTTGTATAACATCTGATTGTGTTATACAAAACCATCTATTTTTGATATGTGTATACTTAGTCACTTGGTCCTATCTGACTCTTTCCAACCCTTTGGACTGTGGCCCACCAAACTTCTCTGTCCATGGGATATTTCAGGCAAGCATACTGGAGTAGGTTGCCATTTCCTTTTCCAGAGGATCATCCTGACCCAGGGATTGAACCCATATCTCCTGCGTCTCCTGCACTGTAGGCAGATTCTTTATCTGTTGAGCCTCTGGGGAGGCCAGCATCTGATTATAACATTGTAATATTCAATAAAACCACAATACAAGATTCCATTAGGGTGAAGTATATCAGTTGCTAGTAATGAATTATGAAACCTAATATTTGTGGAATATAATCTTTTAATGTATATAACATTTTTATATATCCTATATGTAATGAACATGCCCATTATAGTCTATTTAAAAGAATTTAGCATACCATAAGACACTTGACCATTTGAAAATTCATCTGATCCTCAATGAAAATAAGCAAGGGCCCTAAGAAGTCCAAGGATCTATAGAAACTAATAAAATCAAGTTTAACGAGAATCTGATAGCAGGTCCGTGTGCTTCCAATCTGTCAATAGTTGGGAGCAATAGGGGATAATTTGAAGTCATTCATCATTGCTTCTCTTGTCTATTTCTTTTTAAGTAATAGTGTTTACAAAACAGAGAGAAGTGGTTAATACCATGGGTTCTGCATCAAACATATCAAACTAAATTCCTGCTCTGCTATTTACAAGCAATAGGGCCTAGGACAAGTTATGAATACTAGCAAACCACAATGCTGTAAGCTCACATAGGGACTTATACTCACCTGGTTACATTGCTCTGTCAGATTATGGAAATAAAATAATCTAACACAGCACCTTACTTAGTAAGCACTCCACAAATGTTAGCTGTTTATTATTTTTCTAATCACCTCTCCATTAGGGAAAATGCCATATTTATCATGTGTGTGTAAATACATAAATTCATGTCAGTAAATATTTATTGTGTACTTTCAATGCTGGCAGTGGAAGTAGGCTATGTGTAGCAGATGTACATAATATTGCTGACAGATGCAGTTGCATCTTATTTCTATGAAACCTTGAGATGTTGGAAATATCTGAGCAGGGGACAGAAGGAGAAAATACAGTGCTTTGTTCTAATAGCGAAATGGATACTGATAAATAGAGAGCCTGTTTTCTTGCTGAATATCCTGGTTATGGCAAGATCCTTGATTGTTCAACAACTTTGTTACAGTAGATTATTGTATCCTGGTTCGAAACCAGAAAAATTTAACTTATTCTCAAGCTATAGTTTATTAGGCAGGCCTAGTTTAAAATATACTTCTGCTTTCAGGAGAAATTTTATGTAATTCTTAGATTTGATACATGTTTTAAAGTTTTGTTTTTCAATTAAGAATTTTTTTTACTTTTAAATGTAAAAATGTAAGATGAAATCCTCTGCACTTGTCATAGGAGTCATTTTATCTTTTTCAAGGGCTTCTTTATTCCTTTGAAAGGAAACTAAACTCATATTTTTTTTTCCCTTCAATTGATGTAAGTAGAAATTTGAAACTAGATTCACATTCCAAAATGTTCACCCTATAGTCATACTCCCCACAGCTAAACATGTGACATGTGTAATATAAATTATTCATTAAGATGAAACATTTGACCTAGCAAGCTTTATTACTGTTAGCAGAGCTGCCGTTGAAAACCTGCTTTGAATACCAATCGTAATAACTGTAAATCAACAGATCCTACTAAGGTTGAGGTACGTCGACATGGTAAAAGTCCCTGCAACTAAAAGCACCAACTTGAGAGAGCATCTAAGGCAGCCTTGGACATGAGTGCTAAACTACGGTGTATTCATTCTAAACGAATGGGTATAGTGGTCCTCACAGTGCCTTTATTTTCTTCTCACTGTTCATGATCCCTTCACTGCCCTCTCCAAGACTTTCTGTCATTTTCTTCTTTCACACAACCCTCTAACACCTTGACATTTTCTGTACTTTTGTCTCCTGCCTTCCTCCATAGGCATTTACACCCTTCTCTAAAAATGGAATAAAATAAACCCATAACACATCAAAACAAAAAAAAGAAACCTCTTCTAGAAATATTTTCAAAGTAACATCTTTTCAAAATAAAATATTCCGTAACACTTCAGTGTAGACTCAGCAGTGATATATCAGGCACATTTGTGTGAAGAATGTGTTCTTATATAGAGTAAGTGTGCTATCCATTACTTAAAGGTCAATTTCTTCATGGTAGAATATTTTAAAATGATTTCCTTTTGAAGTCATCATCTTAACAGTTTTCTCACAGGATAATTTTCCAAAATTGAGTGCTTTGCTGGACGTCAAAGAGTTTCTTAGCATTTTCTTATTTCCACTGCCCATTGTATCAATAAAAATATCTTTACACAAAGATTTTAAAGGAAATAATGCACAGAAAATAATTTTTACTGTGGCCATGAAGCCTTACAGAGGGCTTGAGTGTGAAACAGAGAGACACTGAACATGGTAGTTGAATGTAAACTTCTCTTACTAGACAGGGCTTTAGTCCTGAATGTTTTATGTAGCTGCCCTTAGTTATGTCTGTAGTTTTTCATATACAGATAATAACTGCTATGAAGAAAACAAAAGCAGTAATGTAACAGCCAGTGAAAGTACAGAAACAGGAATGGTGAAGTGAGGTTATTTTAGATTGAGTTACTGTGGAACTGAAGAGGGAAGTGTTATGAGGTTATGTTTGATCTCTAGTGTAATAGACAGTCATTTAAGAGTTTTAAAGAGAGGGATGACCTGAGCTAAATTTGAAAATACTACTCCTGCTGCTGTGTGGAAAATAATTTGTAGATGAGTAAAAACAGATGCTTGGGAGGGAGACAGAGGTTATTGCAATTTTTGGATTAAAGAATGAATGTGGTCTGACTTAGATAGATGACTGGGATGATAGAGAGATGTGGATGGTATGAGATTCATTTTGGAGGCAGAAACAAATAGACTAAATGGTGCACTGACTATGAGAGATGAGAGAATTTGCTTTAGGCTCATGTTCTAATGTGAGGAAGTGTGGGGAGCCGGCCTGCTCAAGGCCCAAAAAGGCCCTGGGAAAGCCTTGAAAGAGGCCATTCCCTGTCCCGCCACCCCATGATAAAGTAGTAAAACATTTGCTGGGTCGCCTTTGTTCTTCCTTGAGAAAAACATAGTAGTGACCTTCACTTAGTAGTTTATCTTGGAATGCCAAAAACAAGATGTAAGCTTCTGCAATCACTTAAGACAAAGAATTGTATTGATGTGACAAACACCAGATGGCATTTTTTATGAACTATGTTTTCTGCTTGTACTAGTATAAAGGTAGCTGCTTCGCTCAATAAAATCACTGACTTGCCTAAAGAGCATTCAGCCCTCTCGACCCCATTCTTTACTTTCAGTTCCTTTTTCTCAGGCTTCCATGCGGTTGCGGTCGGGACTTGTTCTCTTTGCCGGCTGGTCCCGGCAAGGAAGAACATGGGAAGAGCAGATTTGGGTGGAACAATAAATGGATCTGTTGCAGGTTCATTAGGATTTAGGTGAGGAATATTAAGAAAAGAGGTCTTTGCGTTTGGAATTCCTCACTTTCTCACTCAAATGTTTATGCCTTTGTGTATGTTTCCATCAAGAGTCCCAATTCTACTCCCCTCTTCCCTTGGTGCACTCCAAATGATCCTGCAAATTTTTGCTCTGATGCTATCATCTTCAGAAAATCTTCCTGGTTTTAGTTTAGGATTCTGGTTGATGCTCTGCATTCCTTCATCTATATACTATTTGCCTTTCTTTTCCCAATAAGGCAAATTTAACAAGGGGAGGATTCTGCAATTGTCATCTTTTTTTTTCCCCCAGACATTAGACCAGATACCCAATAAACTTTTTTTTTCCTGAAGACAAAGACTTTCCTATTTTTACTTTTAACAGAGGATTATGGAGGGGATGATTTAGTGAGTTCCCAAACCCACCAAGTGAGTAAAGCAGGACAATCTACCAATAAAGAATACACAGGATTTGTGATCTTTTACACAAACGAAACCACAACTGTGGTGGTATGTGCAACTGGGTTAATGTCTGTGTATTTTCATATCTCTTTAGGAAGGGAAAGTAGGTATTTTGATTATTTTTTACTTCCTTAAATTCTGGGCCAAGTAATATACTGATATATCAATATAAAGAACTGATGAATAAATACATATCTGGAAACGGTGACAGATAATGCACTTTTGGAAAAACTTTAATACAGTACAGGTAAATCTTCTGACCTTGATATACCAGGAGCAAGTCATGAATTTCTAAAAAAATTCTAAGTGCTGACAATGTGATGACAATCCCTGGCTCACTGAGAAGTGTCTAAGAGACACTTCTATCTCCATACCTAAATGGACTGGACATAAATGTTTCAGAATAGGTCTTTTTCTTTCAAAGAAGATTTTCACTTTGTATGTTGGAAAGGACCTACTGAGGGACTGAAGGGTGTTGTTGTAAATGGAAAAAGCAAATACTTCACTCTATCAGAATGCTACGACTAGGAAAACACAGTCCATATTTAAGCTAAGAAATCACATTTTTGTTTTGTTTCAAATGTATCCTTCTATTCAAAATGCAAGTAAAGGAGTTTTTAAAGACTAAAATCAAAAGCAATGTTTGCTTTTGCCTATGCTTTTGCTTTGCCTATGTTTTACTGTTTGCCTATGCTATCACATTAATTAGATTAAGTAAGGATGACTTCTTCATTTAATCAATTGTTTTAATTCATGAGAGAAGGAACCAGTCCCTGGAGTTGAATATATCTGCCCATTCAAGATAAGGTAACTGTGATGGGTTCATCTTTGGAGACTTTCAGTGATTAGAAAGTGAAACCTAAAAATAAACACCCTAAATATGAGGTAGTCCAACCAGTTTATTGTATCTTTTTCTTTCTTTCTTTTCTTTTAAAAAGTTCAAAGTTTTGGAACTACTAGCTTTTGTTCATCTTTTCTCTTCTCTTCCTGTAGTTCTCACTAATTGGGTTTGGCCTTACTAGTGTCTACAAAAATTCTAGAAATTCAAAGGGAGAATTTCCTTTTAATTTTAATTTTTCTTCTTGGCAAATAATTTAACACTTTTAAGTTTGCTGTGTTTACAAGAGAGTGTTTCAGTGGCAGCTGAAATAAGAATTTTTGAATCCTAGAAACTTGACGCAAGGCTTTAATAAAGTATGAGAAAAATGGTAAAAATATCATTGTTGACCTTGGGATATCACTTGTTACAGCACCTTAGATATATGTGCGTGTACATGTTCACTCTCTCCGTCATGTCTCTTTGTGACACCATGAACTGTAGCCCACCAGGACCCACTGTCTATGGGATTCTCCAGGCAAGAAAATTTCCATGGGTTGCCATTTCCTCCTCCAGGGGATCTTCCTGACCCAAGGATTGAACCTGTGTCTCCTGCCTCTCCTGCATTGGCAGGTAGATTCTTTACCGGTGCATCACCTGGGAAGTGCTGCTTTAGACATATGTGTATATATTTATAAGTATACTCTAATATACATGTTTGAGATGCAAATGAACCATCTGATAAGTATTTATCAACAGAAAATTCATACATAATTAGTAAGATTACAATTTTTTTGAAAACTATTAATATTTTAATACATTTGCATCAACTTTCAAATCATGGAAAGTCCAAAGATGAACTTATCACAGCTTATCTTTGTTAATTTGGCAGCAGTATTTCATTTCTTGCACTTTTTTTTTTCATTTCTTGCACTTTTTAATTGTAAGATCCATATATATTTTCTTCAGGCAGACAATTATAATGGATCTTTCTCTGTGTATAGTATATATATGTATGTATATATGTATGTATATGTATTTAACTAATACCTTAAAACTAAATATAGTGAGCTCTATTATTAAAACATTGAAAATGTGGTTTTTTTGGTTGAATGGCAATTCTGTTTATAAAAGCCATGTTGTGGTTTAGCCATGAAGTCGTGTCCAATTCTTTGTGACCCCGTGGGCCTGTCCATGGGATTTTCCAGGTAAGAATACTGGAGTGGGTTGCCATTTCCTCCTCCAAGGGATCTTCCTGACCCAGTAGTGGAACCTGTGGTTCCTGTCACATCTCCTGCAGAGCAGGCAGGTTCTTTACTGCTGAGCCACCCAGGAAAGCCCTCTATAAAAGCTCTCCATATTTTAATTACATTTTAAGATAGTATAATTAAACATAAATCCACCATATAAAATCATATCAGATATAGTTTATCATCATTTTGAATTGTGTGTGTATTGTTGTATTATGGTTACATATATAACCATTATTATGATTTTTTTTCCCTACTAATAATGCAAAATCCTGTTTGTCTAATCTTTCCCCTCCTTTTTCCTTTCTTTTTGCCAAGCCCCTCAGACAAGTTATCTTAATTTGTTTTGCTTTTTCATGTTTTAAAATTCCTCTACACAGTCTTCTTTGAATTCCACATAAATACAATTAATAGCTTTCATGAATTTTCTTGACACTTCTGTGCCTTTCAACATAGTTGTTCCTTTTCTCTAATGAATTTAGCTTCCTTCTACTCGAATTCATCCCAAGTCAAGACTTGCACTATACACTGATGAGTCACAGATTTATATAACTCCATCAAAGTCTGCATCGAGAACTCCAAATTCATTCATTTTATTTTATTTTGCATTACTGTGTATCTTCATTTGGAATGTCCATAAGCACCCGAAAGCCATTCTGTCCAAAATGAAACTGCCTCAACCCTGGTATTTCAATCCTGATAACTATCCTGTGTACCCTCAATAAAAGCATCCCATTGATCCAGGCTCCTGTGTCAGAAGTGCAGAAGCATCTCAATCCTCCTCCATTTCCTGTAAAAAGATGAACTCTGTTTCCAGTTTTTTAAGAAATCTCCACACTGTTTTCCATAGCTGCTGTACTAGTTTGCATTCCCACCAACAGTGTAAGAGGGTTCCCTTTTCTCCACATCCTCTCCAGCATTTATTGCTTGTAGACTTTTGGATAGCAGCCATCCTGACTGGTGTGTAATGGTACCTCATTGTGGTTTTGATTTGCATTTCTCTGATGATGAGTGATGTTGAGCATCTTTTCATGTGTTTGTTAGCCATCTGTATGTCTTCTTTGGAGAAATGTCTGTTTAGTTCTTTGGCCCATTTTTTGATTGGGTCATTTATTTTTCTGGAATTGAGCTGCAGGAGTTGCTTGTATATTTTTGAGATTAATCCTTTGTCTGTTTCTTCATTTGCTATTATTTTCTCCCAATCTGAGGGCTGTCTTTTCACCTTACTTATAGTTTCCTTTGTTGTGCAAAAGCTTTTAAGTTTCATTAGGTCCCATTTGTTTAGTTTTGCTTATGACCCAGCAATCCCACTTCTGGGCATACACACTGAGGAAACCAGATCTGAAAGAGACACGTGCACCCCAATGTTCATCGCAGCACTGTTTATAATAGCCAGGACATGGAAGCAACCTAGATGCCCATCAGCAGATGAATGGATAAGGAAACTGTGGTACATATACGCCATGGAATATTACTCAGCCGTTAAAAAGAATTCATTTGAATCAGTCCTAGTGAGATGGATGAAACTGGAGCCCCTTATACAGAGTGAAGTAAGCCAGAAAGATAAAGAACATTACATCATACTAACACATATATATGGAATTTAGAAAGATGGTAACGATAACCCTATATGCAAAACAGAAAAAGAGACACAGAAATACAGAACAGACTTTTGAACTCTGTGGGAGAAGGTGAGGGTGGGATGTTTTGAAAGAACAGCATGTATATTATCTATGGTGAAACAGATCACCAGCCCAGGTGGGATGCATGAGACAAGTGCTCGGGCCTGGTGCACTGGGAAGACCCAGAGGAATCGGGTGGAGAGGGAGGTGGGAGGGGGGATCGGGATGGGGAATACGTGTAAATCCATGGCTGATTCATATCAATGTATGACAAAACCCACTGAAATGTTGTGAAGTAATTAGCCTCCAACTAAAAAAAAAAAGTATATACCAAAAAAAAATAAATAAATAAAAAATAAAAAAATAACAAAAGATGAACTCTGACTCGTCCCCCTCTTCTATTTGCTCTTTGTCTCTGATAATTCAGCTTTCATTATTAATCTACTCTATTATAACTGTTCAGAGATCTTCTCTCTGCCTCCAGGTTTGAAAACTTCCAATCTACTCTCCTCATTACTGTCACAGGAAGCATTGTAAATTGAAAATCTGATCACATCCCTTTAGCATTCAAACTCTTTTGCTGGCTCTCCTTTGTGTTCTGGGGGAATAAAAAACAATGCAAAATCTGAGTCATGGTTAACAAGGTCCTTTGTGATCTTGCCTCTGCATTTAATACATTCTCAGCTACCTTTTCTCTGCTCTTAAATTAAAATAACTTGTACTCTAACTCAGCCACAGAGCTTGAATGTTCTTTGCTACATATTGATACATTACCTTTCTCTCTTTGTTTTGCCTTTGTAGATGTTCCCTTCATTTGACTGAAAGCTTCCTCCATACAGCCCCATCTCTTACCTCTTTCCTACCAGTACACTTTAAAGACATTTTTTTTTTTCAGACTCAGCTCTTATTGCTCAGTTATCCATGTATTTATGTATTTATTGAGCTAATTCTGAGCCCCTACTAGGTGTCTGGCTTTATGTAGGATACTGCAGTTCGGCAGTAAACCACAGATATTGCCTCAGCTCTCAGTCTTTCTCCAAAGCTGTAACAAAACAAATATCCTCTCTGATACAATAATATTTAGTCCACCCTTATGTTATATGTTATAGCCATTTTTACATGCAATGCAATCTTTGTTTTGATTTTTCATGGTCGCTATTGCACAGAGTCCCTTGATGACAGAGGTTTTCTTCCTTTTTTAAAAAAGTCAATCGAGGTTTTATCCTTATGGCTGATATAGAATACACTTTCTAATACTTAGAAAGTTACTGGATAGCAACTAGTAATTTCTGATTGCCTTAATATTGAGAAGACAAGCTTCCAGATTGCTTGATCTAAGTGATGCTCTTATAAAGTCTACTTCAAAATAGTCATATTTCAGGAAGCCCGGAGCAAACTCCGGGAGATAGTGAAGGACAAGGAAGCCTGGTGTGCTGTAGCGCATGGTTCTGCACAGGGTTGGAGGCGACTGAACAACACCAGGAAGCCCATGCACGATGCTTCCCAAGTGGCACAGTGGGTAAAGAACCTGCCTGCCAATGCAGGAGACACAGGAGATGTGGGTTCGATCCCTGGGTTGGGAAGATCCCCTGGAGTAGGAAATGGAAACCCACTCCAGTATACTTGCCTGGAAAATTCCATGGGCAGAGGAGCCTGGTGGACCATAGTCTGAGGGGGCGCAGTCGGACACGACTCATTGATGGAGCACACATGTATACACATGCATGAGGCAGTAGTCATTGCTAATTCCTCTTTCTTCTGAAGATTTGCAGATACCACTCACTTAGCAATTAATCTATGCTGCTTTCTGATACTTAAACATATTGCTAGTAATTGATAATTCTGGATATTTTTTCTTCAGCAATCCAGACATATAGCTGTCAACTCTTTTAATATCTGATCATTTTGTTCTTTAACATTTCTCAGCCAAATTAAGAGCCAAGTCTGTTTGTTTGTTTGTTTTCCTCTTATGTGAACTGCTCCTTCATGGAAGAAGGTGTTCACAGCCTGTTTTCTCTCGCACCTCGCTGTGGCCAGATGTACGGGGCTCTTAACAGAGTTCAGCATCCAGTGAACTGTCTGTAATATCAAGCAATCTAGCACACACTAAGAGTATCTCTGAATGATTCTTTCAACTTCAGTGAAATTTTGTCCCTTTGAGGAACCATCAGAGTACTGAGCTAGGAAGATTCCCTGGAAGAGGGGATGGCAACCTACCCCAGTATTCTTGCCTAGAAAATCCTATGGACAGAGGAGCCTGGTGGGCTACAGTCTATGAGGTCGCAAAGAGTTGGACATGACTGAAGTGATATAGCATACACGCACACAGAGCACTGAATGTGTCTTTGGGATAGTTCCGTATTTCATACACTAGGAAATTATTCAACAAACCATATGGAGAAAAAAAGAACAGAAAACCCTAAACATTTGTACATAAATTTTAGCTTCTGTGTATCTTTATACTTCCATTGCACCTTTTCCAGTGTCTTTTATTTTAGTCCATCTCTTCCTCTTTAAAACTATTTATGTGTCATTCAAATATAAGCCAATATACAAACACCCATCCATGTCTTCACAATGCTGGATTTCTATACCATTTCTTGCTTAAACTTTTATTTTTCCTTCTAATTTTTAGGGGTTTCTTGTTTGGTTGTTTCTTTGCTCCCCGCCCCTGCCCCGCCACCCCCCAACACTATTAGCTATAGTCATTACCCTGTACGTGACAACCCCAGTACTTACATTTTTAAAACTAGAACTTTTTGTATCTTTTGACCACTTTTGTCCACTTCCATTACCCTGCAAGCTCTGCCTCTGGTAATCACAAATCTGATCTCTTTTTCTATGAGATTTTGTTTGTTTTGGGTTTTAGAGGCCTCATATAAGTTATACCATGCAGTATTTGAATTTCTTTGCCTGGTTTTTTTGACTTGGCCTAAATACCTCAAGGTCTATTTATGTTGTTGCAAATGGTAAGATTGCTTTGTTTTGGATGATAATATTCCATTTTATATAAAGACATAAATACCACTGTTTCTTTATCCATTCTTCCATCAGTGGACACTTATTCTGTTTCCAGGTCTTGCCTATTATAAATATTGCTGCTATGAACATAAAGATGAGGGTATTTTTTTTTTTTTGATACTGTGTTTTTACTTTCCTTGGATATATTCTCAAATATATCATATGGAATTGCTATATCATTTGGTTATCCTCTTTTTAACTTTTTGAGTAACATCCATACTGTCTTCCATAGTATCTGTACCAATTCACATTTCTACCAACAGTACACAAGGGTTCTCTCTCCTCCACATCCTCAGTAACATTTTGAATCTCTTGTTTTTATATAATAGTCATTCTAACAGGCATGGGGAGATATAGTGACTTTAATGTACATTTCCCTAATTTCTGGTAGTATTGAGCACTTTTTAATGGACCTGTTGGCTATTCACATATCTTCTTTATAAAATGTATATTTAGGTCCTTTGTCCATTTTTAAATGGAATTACTTGTGTTATTTGTATGAATTCTTTATATGTTATTCTTGTTCAGCCACTAAGTCATGTCTGACTCTTTGTGACCCCATGGACTGCAGCACGCCAGGGCTCCCTGCTCCTTAATAATACCCAAATATAGTTCTTTATATATTTGGCTATTCGAGGTTTTTTGTATTTCCATACAAATTGTGAAATTCTTTGGTCTAGTTCTGTGAAAAATACCGTTGGTAGCTTGATAGGGATATTAACCCCTAATCAGATATATGGTTTGCAAATATTTTTCCCATTCTCTATGTTGTTTTTCATTTTGTTGATCATTTCTTTTGTTCTGCAGAATCTTTTCAGTTTGATATAGTACCACATGCTTATTTATTTTGTTTTTTATGCTTTAGGTGTTATATAGAAAAAATCATTGCAAAGACCCATATCAATGAGTTTTCTCCTATGTTTTTTTTTAGGGGTTGTATGGTTTTCAGTCTTACATTTAAATCTCTAATCCATTTTGAGTTAATTCTTGTGAGTGCTTTACGATGGGAATCTAGTTTCATTCTTTTACTTGTGAACATTCAATTTTTCTAACAACATTTATTGAAGGAACTGCCTTTTCTTCATTGAGTATTCTTGGCTCCTTTATTAAATGTTAGCTGACTTTATTTACCTGGGTTTGTTTCTGGCCTCTGGATTCTGGTCCACTGTGTTTATTTTTAGGTAGTTTTTCTTCTGCTTCTGGTAGCCAGGACTGGACACAAACATGCAAAAGTAATGAAAAAATCCAAATTCTAATTGATTTTGTTTCAAAATGTGTGTTTACTATGGTTTTCATCAAAGTGATTGAGAACTTCAGGAAGAAAAGCTCATAAAAATTGTAGAGTATTTAAATATCATGTATACTATGTTGCTTTAATCATGTCTGACTCTGCAACTCTATGGATTGTAGCCCGCCAGGCTCCCATGTCTGTAGGATTCTGTAGGCAAGAACACTAGAGTGGGTTGCCATTTCCTCCTTCAGGGGATCTTCCTGACCTAGGATCGAACCTGCCTCTCTTATTTCTCCTGCATTGAAAGACAGGTTCTTTACCACTAGCGTCACCATATGCTATACAAGTGCATCGGGATTTCTACAGTGGTCCAGTGGTTGAGACTTTGCTTTCCAATGCAAGGGGTGCAGATTCAGTCCCTGGCCAGGGAGCCAAGATTCCACATGCCTTTTGGTCAAAAAATCAAAGCACAAAACAAGCAATATTGAAACAAATTCAATAAAGACTTTAAGAAATGTTTCACATCAAAAAATCTTTTAAAGAAACCACAAATGTACAAATATTTAGTTTGATATTGCCTTTTGGTTAAGGGCTTCCCAGACAGTTCAGTAGGTAAAGAATCCGCCTGCAATGTAGAAGACCCCAGTTTGATTCCTGGATTGGGAAGATCTGCTGGAGAAGGGATAGGTTACCCATCCAGTATTCTTGGGCTTCCCTTGTGACTCAGCTGGTAAAGAATCTGCCTGCAATGTAGGAGACCTGGGTTTGATCCCTGGGTTCGGAAGATTCCCTGGAGAAGGGAAAGGCTACCCACTCCAGTATTCTGGCCTAGAGAATTCCATAGACTGTGTAGTCCATGAGGTCGCAAAGAGTTGGACATGACTGAGAAACTTTCATTTTTTTCTGTTTTAAAAAGAAATGCATATGGAGGACAAGGAGAAAAAAAAGTGACAATATAGTTTGAGTTATTATATCTGTGGCATAGTGAAACAACATATTCATTATTTTTCTTCCCATTGAAAAGTGTAATCTATGTCCCTTCCCTTCAAAGTCCACTGTTCTTTTACTTTCATTATATAAATACCATGAAAATGACACAATGTCAATTACTGGCTTAGCCTTTATGAGAATTGACATCTTCTGTGCCCTTATGTTTGGAAGTTGACTATCTTCTTGAAGATAGCAATTGGAGAAGCCTTGGGGTGCCTTGAAGACAAAGAGAGACTCTGGCTGAGAACAGCCTTGCAGTGTCCATCCAATAAAGCAAGTATACAGGAGGAACCTTCTTGCACACTTCACACTAGTTTTGTTACAAGTGAATACAACCAAGATATTCCTCTTTCTAACGCTAAATGGAGGAGAACTGCCCAGTCAAACCCTGACCAATTTCCTGACCTATGACTCTGTGAAGTCAATAAAATGACTGTTGTTTTAAGTGACTGCATTTTGGAGTAATCCAACATGGAGGAACAGATAAAGGAAATGAGAATCAATGTGTTTTACATAATATTACATCAATATATCTTGTAGTTGCTACATATTTTTACTCATTTAACTTTTCCTTATTGTGGAATTTCTCTTTTTAAGGCAGTTCTGTGAGATTATAAAATGTATCTTTATCAAAATTATTATGAGTATTAAAGTACATTTTTCAATAAATTTTAAGACTTCAGGTATCTTTAGGATGTGATTTATCTATTTATAGCCATTGTATTGACAAAACAGGTTTAGAATGTTAGCATTTTATAATACATAGTAGTGTATTATATAATTTTTTACTCTAAAAGGCCAATTAATCTAATCTCTTTCAAATAGTTTAATCATAAAACCTATTCTTCCCCCCAGTTTTCAGTATTTTGTATTAAAACTGCATTTAGATATTGTCAAGTGAATATAGTCAGGACATAAAGATGTAAGTAGGAAATGGTAGCATGACTACTAGGCTGAAACTGTTACATGAAACTAGTTATCAGACAAAGGGAAAAAAAAATGCTTCCAGTAGCTAGTGTTTGAAAAATGGAACAGATGCACAAACAATTCTATAAAACAAGAAAATGGAATAGCAAAGAAAAACGTGCCAAAGGCAAAAATACTTTAATCAAAATATAAAATATGTAGTTTTATGAAGCGATTTTGTAAAATTACATATTTTAGCTCTTATATTTTGGTAAAATATGTTTCTGTCTCAATTGCAGTAGAGCAAAACCAGCCTAATATCCCTAATCCACCTCTTCATTTACTTTGAAAACAGTCATATTTATAAATACTCCTTAAGACTTGGCTACTTCACTAAATTTTCATTTTTCTGAGCTCCCCAAAACAGGGAAAAGTTTTATTTTTCCTGATTTAGAATGACAGGCACATTTTCCCCTGTAGGCGAAAGAAAAAAAAAACAAAAACAGTCAATGTCACTTGTGGGGTAAAGAAAGATTTAAAACAGAAATAAATGCATTTCCACATTTTCAAAGAATACCTGTTCTTTAAATGTTGCATATGCCTCATGCAAGGCATAAACATCTACAAAAACAAGTCATATCAGCAATAGATGTTAGATATTTACTTTTCCTGAAGGAGATTTTCTGAGTTTTTTATTTATGGTAATTGATGATTAATGTTTATACAATTTCTTGTTATTATTATTATAACATTTGATTATAATATGACAAAGCAGTCAATGCTTGTAACAAATTTGTTTACATTCTTTAGGACACCATATCAAAGCCAGAATACACAACATTAATGAAATAAGTACACAGGCTGTTTCTTAGGAATGTCACTTCTCTGGCAGAAATAATGAAATTTATTTTGCTGGCAATCTTTCTAACTTATCACCAGTCTCTCCTTTACTAGTCAGAGTATTCTGATACAATTTAACATTTTGTTGATAAGTCATGATAATCCAGAGGAGTTACATGAGCACTACACTCTATTGAGTCTCCAGATATTGTAATTATCAGAATTGATAAATCATCTATTATTATCTAATTATTTTGGGTCAACCTTCATAGTTTAATGTGTTCATTTACCTCACCATTTTAAATCAGTGATGATCATTTTCAAATAATAAAATAAAAAATAATGCATTTGTATAATGTTTCACATCTTACAAAATATTTTATGGAACAGTAAATATTTTCAAAGAAAAATAGGAGTTCTATTAAAATCTTTAGTCTCTTTGATATAAGTAACTCAAGATACATTTACAGAGAGCAAATATTGAGGAGAGACAGCTGAAAACTCATAAGAAATACCTCTGCACTTAGTAATTCACAATGACACATAAGATTTCTACAAGAGAGATTTCCACAAGGTGTGATACTGGACAAGTATGAGGAGCCGAATAACAAGTCATTGAACAAATCAGCATGAAAGAACAAATAACTATTTATTCCTCAGCTGCTCCACATATTTATTTACTTCCAATATTATGCAAATACCAGAGTATGATTTTCCATGCCTTGTAGCCCTGAGAGTTTTACAAAATTTGAATAAGACATTATCACTACCCTCAAGGAACTTATTGTTCTGTCAAAGAAATAAGATTAAATGTAATAAAGGTTATACCAGTGGAATGTAAAATACTCACCATAAGCAAAGGAAGGGGTTTTGGAACCTCTTTGGGGTCGTTTTCGTAAAACTTCAGAAAGGAATATTTTAACCTGTGTTATACAGTTTGAGTAGAAGTTAAGCATGGTAATAAACTGAAGAACAAGCAGCAGAGGCAAGAAAACACAAGCCTCTAACTGTTAGGGGAAGCACACTGATTGAAACCGCCCACCCTGGCCAGGCACCATAGTAACCATTCGCATGAGTTGTTTTACCACAGGAGGTCCTGGTGAGGAACAGGGAACTAATAAGCCACCGCCAACCAGAAGAGTTCAGGAAAGGTCAAAAGGAGACACCACATGTATGACCACCTCCCAGAATCCTCCTCTTTGGCATCCATCTTGGCTGAACAAGTTGTGCACCACCAGAAAGGACTCTGAGTCAGAATGATTGGCTAAAGACAACTCAGAAACTAATCCCGTCACCATAAAACCCAAGACTGCAAAAAAAAAAAAAAAAAAACCCAAGACTGCGAGCCAAGTGGCAGAGCAGTTCTCCTGGGTTCCCTTACCCTCCTGCTCTCCTCCCGGGTGCCCTTTCCCAATAAAATCCCTCGCTTTGTCAGCGCATGTGTCTCCTCGGACAATTCATTTCTGAGTGTTAGACAAGAGCCCAGTTTTGGGTCCTGGAAGGGGTCCCCCTTCCTGCAACATAACTGGGAGAACCTGAAGAATAAGAAAGGGACTAAAGGGGTCTTGAAGATGTGCACAGTGTATAGTATTGAGCTAAGAAGAGAATTAACTAGAGAGAATAAAACCCCATTTCAACAGTCTATAATTTTTGCAGAGTGCTGCAATTCCTTCAGCACTGAGGTTGTTCTGACTCATAAACTCAACTCTAATCTATCTGGCAGTTTAAATCCCAGTAACAGAAAAGGAAATATTCAGTTGTAATTAGCTAATGATGCTGGCTAACCAAATCATCATAATAAGTTCTCCTGACTTGAGTGCATGCTTACTAACCACTATCTTATTAAGCATTCCCTTTACTCATAAAAGAAGCAAATCCCTTAATAAGCATCCCCAGTCATTTTTACATTCTGAAAGATCTTTTAAAAAGAAGGCAGGTTGTATAACTCTTCTGCAGAAAACACCATCATCATTTCCTGTAGCATTCAGAGTTAAAAACCAAAGTTCTTTTAACAGACCACAAGTTCCTCTACCATCTCTTTTCCATCTGCATTTCCTCCCTGGCCCTTGCTTACTACTCATCATCTCTTCTGTGGTTCTAGTTACACTAACCTCTGATATCTGCCTGTTTTAGGCATTTCCCTGAGCTGTTCCCTCTCCCTGAAAAATCCCTATTTAGTCCTGGCCTGACTTTAGCTTTTGTTATGGTATTTCACCACTTGGTGTTATTTCAATTTCTGGCCCTATCATTGTTCTAATTACTAAGAGGGCATTTTAGAATTGGAAATTGGATAAGCTTGCATGCTACCAGCCCTGGCTGTATTGTTTAGCTCCTTCTGCTTATTTTCAAGCCTGCATGTGCTGCGCAGGCTGCTACAGACTGTGTGTGTGCCTGTGTGAGTCCAGAGAAAGGCTTGCTATGTGGTTAGGGCCAGGCGAGTGAAGCTGAGAGACACTCTAGGTTACAATGAACAGAAGTTAATCCAAGAATTCATGTGACTGTGACAATCAGTGAAGCAACTTGGGCAGAAGGACTCTCTCGGACCAGGGTAACACAGAGGGATCTATGGTACTGGCTGCAGCGCCAGCATCACTGTCATCACTTGGAAATTTGACAACTGGAAATCCTTCAGCCCCTCCAAACCTACCCAGTCAGGAACTGAGGGCACAGTTCATCAACCTCTGTTTAACAAGCCCACACAAGTTAATATTTCAGAACAGTTTACTTAGAAGGAAATTAAGGTTATAACTTCACAGTGATCCATTCAATATAGGGTAACTCTGTGTTTCTGAAGGATATTAGTACCATTAACTAACATAGAAAATGGCAAATGGGGTCTTCCCTGGCAGTCCAGTGGTTAAGACCTTGCAATTCCAATGCAAAGGGTATGAGTTCAATCCCTGGCTGGGGAACTAAGACCCCATATGCTGCAAGTGAAGACCACCTCCCAAAAACGAGAGAGAGAGAGAGAAGAAAACTGCAAACAGAAAATCAGTTTTCAAAGCAGGAAAATTTGGCTCATACTAATTTCAAGTTTCCCATGGGACTCCCAGATGGAACTGAAATCAGTTTGATTGATTTACTTCTCACTTATCACTTTTCATATATATATTACATATATATATGACAAAACATATGATTTTAAAACATAACTATGAAAACATGGGTAATCATTAGCTAAATCCATTTCACCTATAACTGCTTTTACCTGTTAAGGTTGTTTTAATTATTGCCACTGAAGACTCTCATTCTACCAAGCAGCACCTGGCCTCAACAACGAGCTGTTTCCCCAGGACTTGGTGTCAGGCTGTATCTGGTTGCAGCTGAGCGGGTGGCTAGAATGCGATCACTGGCCCTTCAACTGCACACGTGCTGACATCTGCTCGTGTGGACCTTTGGAACCAGCAGAGGCCTGTAGCTCAGTTACTGGGCCTGCGCCTGCGCAGAACAGTGATTACCCACGTTTTTCCACTTTTCTCCGTGCTCCCCACGCCTCCTCGCAGAGCCCTGCTTATTTATTCTTTCTCTGTGATACCCTGAACACCTTACTTTCTGCAGCAAGGAATAATTGAGATTTGTTCTCCTGTCTCATGGCTTGGCTGCGTTGCAAATAAACCACTTCTTGGCTGCAAACCTGGACGTAGCCTCATTTTGACTTGCTACTCATCGGGCAGGATGGACCTGGGTCAGTAACAGCTAGTTTAACAAAATACAGTTCAGCTTAAACGTGGATACATGATTCAAACTTTGGAGAGGTAAGCAGTTTCATATATTCGTCTGGAGCCAGGCAGGTGAAGAATGAAAGCAAAAATGAAAGGACATTTTAGATTTAATTAATGCTCCAACTCAAATGATTTGAGTTAATCAGAAAAAGATGACTCTGCATGAACCTGGCTTAATAAGGTAAAACTTGTAGAGAAGTCAGGGCTCCAGCCGACCACAGAGCACAGAGGCCCTGCTTGCTGACTCATTTATTGAAGCCACTGTGTTAGAAAGGCCCACTGGGTTTGGAACCCTGGGTTGGCTCTAGAAATTGAGACTGGCTTCCAGGATATAAGGGCAGCTTTGAACCAACATCTAGCAAGAAATCCAAATCCCTCAATCAAGAAAGAAGTCTGCCAGTCACCTAAATAATCTTGAGCTAGGCTTCTTCTGGTCTCTGGATGAAAATGCAAGCCAGCTGCCATCAGCAGAGGACCCAGGTAGGCTGTGTCCGGGCCAGACCCATAGACAATGTGAGACAATATTATTTTAAGCTGTACTTACATGATAGTTTATTATGTGTCAGTATGAAAGTAATACATGAGCCCCTTCCTGTATATAAGCATAAGCATACATTTTTAAGTACAATCTATAGGTATGTATTTGGAAATAGGAAAAAAAATGTTGATGTGGTCTGTAGCCTTCTTTTTATTCTCTCTCGCTTCTTCCCTTCCCCTCCTTTGTCACCATGGAAGCAGGGAAATCTTACAAAATAGCTCTAGCAGTATTTTAAAGTTTGTTAGGATACTATTTGGCTGAGAGAACCAAAGAAAAAAATAACTCAGATTTGCAGTAAAACTTGTTTTTCTAAGCCTTCATAACACTTAGAAAACCCTTAGGCCAAAACAAATACTTTCTGTTGCCACATAGAAACTCTTACGAAAGGTGAATACACAACTATTGGGCTGGAGTTCACACCTAATCAGGTCTGTATTAGAAGAGTAAAAATCTCACACCAAAGACAAATGGGTGTGAAAGCAGATTGTGGAAAGAAAAACATATATTCATTTTATACTTTGTGATCCTATTTCATCCTAGAGTCTAAAGGAACAAAAACAAAGAAACTATCTTTTAAAATATCATCTTTACAATGTTTGTTTTATCCTGTAAGACTTTCCTCACCTCAAAAATTGTCTTTGGAGAAGGAAAACTTCTTATAACATACCTCGCTGATCTTTCTAACAAAGCAGTAAGTTGGCGTGCAATTATTTAAGAGTTTTACTGCTACATATGAAAGAAAATTGGCAACCCATGAAAAAAATTACATGTGAAAAAGTAATAAAATTTCCAGAATCTTAAAAATGCCATACACATCCCTGTCACTGATCTATAGTTTACTCTATTAGAGATTATAGTGTAGTCTTAGAGATTAGTGTCTTAGTTTGCTTACCTCCTGGGCATAAACCTGTCTGTGCTATTTATTATTCTTTTTCTACTATGCTAATTTTTGTTGTTGTTGTTTTTCTCTTTATCACCTGAATTCTGTCGCTCTGCCAGAAACCCACTGTGTAAATATGTCTGTACTTCACAGTTTGGAGATAGTTAAAATTTAACCCACATCCCTTTTCTAGCTTCTGAGCACGTCCATCGGGGTGATGTTCTTAAATATTCTGTGATAAAGAACCTTTGTCTGGTTTGGAGACTCAGAGTGATATCAGTTTCTGGTCTAATTAAAGTAACTTATATGTTGGTTCTAAGATTACATTTTTCTTCCAGAGCTTCAAACAATTCAATCTTTCAAGTGCCACACGATTGCCCTTTATCTACTCAATGGCAGCAAAAATATTCAAGATAGCTGAAACTGAACTCATCATTCTAATCTATTTGTACGAACAATCCAGTTGCCCAGCTCAGAAGCCTGATGCTCATTCTAGGTATCCTACACCTCGTAAACTCCTCAGTCTTCCTTAATTTCATATTCAATCCATCAGTGGCCTGGTCTGTTTGCCATCTGAATAGCTCACACCTTTAGCTTTCTCTCTCATCCCTATTCCTGCTCGTAATCAGTTCAACCTTGAGAAAAGAATATTTGGCACCTTGCTCTAGGAGAATCCACAGTAACACAAAAGTCACAGCAACAGGTTCAGTGTTGTTAGGGATGTTTATAATGTTAAGTATTTATCTTAGAGATATTGTGAGTCTGGAATCAGTATTTCAGTGAGCACACCATTAAAGCAAAAGTGATATACTAATAATTTAGAATTCTAATTGTTAATAAAAAATGCACAAGCTAAAATTCCCTGAGCAATTACTGCATTCAATTTAGATGCATTATCTTATTTAATTTTCCCAATAATCTTACCACATCTTATGAAAAGGCAGTATAGCTGTGGATTAGAGCCTAGACTTTGAAGTCAAACTGGTTGACATTGAGTTGCATTTTTGCTATTTAAAACTTGTGTAATCTTAGACAAATTTTTAAATTCTTTGGTGTCTCGGCTTCCTTATATATAAAATGGGGGTGATGATAATTGTACTTGAAAGGATCTTTCTTGGGATGGGGTATACACTCAATGATTAGAAATTTTTATTACCTTTATTATGTGATTCTTAGAGACTCAGATTTTAAATAACTTGTACAAAGCTGCACAGTCATTAAAGCAGTATAAGTTCAACTGAAATATAAGTGCTTACTCAGAATGCATAATTTTAATCTTACTGCTTTACTGCCTTCCTACTAGTGTGAAGGCTTGGAAACACAATTATCAAACTATATATTTTTTTCCATTTTCAGTAAAATATATTTTTCAGTTAGTATTTTGTCATATTATTTTTGCTATAATGTTTATGACAGATTCTTAAGAATTACATTAACATTTTAGAAAACGAAAATGTTGACTGCCATTTCCCTTTATTGCTTCCACCTGGAAAAAAAAATGTGAAAATAGTATTTACTTAGCCCTTATCCTGTCCATTAAAGTCCCAAATTAGTCATCTGGTAGGAAATGATTTACAGTGGAATATTTAGACATTTACATTTTACAAAGAAATAGTGACATCAAAGTATTTAGAATATACTACATAGTCTTCTTTTGACTAAATATTCTGCTCCTATGACTGAAGGATGAATTTAAGGTTTAATAGACTATTTTCTAGCATTTAAATTACAAATAAATGACATCTTGAATTTTCATCTTCATTGATTATTTTACTTTGTGTCTTTGTCAGTTCCTCGTGAGGTCATAATGCAAAACAAGACTTGTTGTTTCCTTTAATGTTGGTCATCCTCATGCTGGTATGAAATAATCTGTGAGCTGGGTCAGAGGACCGGGCTGACCTTGCTAATGACACCTGGTGCTGTGTGAGATGGTTTATTGGGGAAACCTAGGGGCAAGGGGTAGAAGAATGAACTCAGCTATTACACTCTCATCTCATAATGCCATGCACTTATAAATTAGGCACATGGTGGTGCTGGAGGGCAGGAGACCTTCCACTTCCCTGTCACTCTGCCTTTTGTATATTTGTGAGGAATTAGTAGGGGACAGGCCGTGACCCAGCCATTCTGTAATGAAGGAAGGATGTTCATTCCTGGATTGCTGCTTACAGAAATTAACATCAGTATGTGTTTACTTTTTTTGCCTAGAAAAATTTCTCATATAGTTTAATTTTTTAAAAAAAGGTCTTTTGGTGGATATTTTCTTTTTAAAAAATATTTATTTATTTGGTTGTGTTGGCACATGGCGTGTGGGGTCTGCATCATGCCGACCCTCGTTGTGGCACACATAGCCAGATGGTTCCAAACTATTTGTTGAGATAGACACACTCAGTACATGGCATATTTAATTTTGTTCAGTTATTTGGATTTCATGGATCCTATTCCAAGTCTAAGAATGGAATGTTGATTGAATATTGATTAGCAGTCATGGTAATTCCATTCTCTTTGACAGCGATTGTTTTAGATTTGTCCGTGGTAAACACTCTTGACTAATGTAGAGATGGAGTTGGTGATAGGGAAAATGTTCCTAAATAGGTATCAAATGGCAACTCATCTCTTTTTTGCTTTGGATAATGTTCTTTGAGGATGAGATATGGGGATCTGCTATAACCCCATAGAGAAGCTCCTCTGGATCCCTCAATTTGTGATCAGTTGAAATATTCCTGAAGCTCTTCTGTTACAGGCTCTTGCTATGAAACATAAGCAAGAGAGAGCCTTATCTATGCATATTTCATGTGTGTGTGTGTATTTTTAATGGTATTTTGTCTTTTCCTTGAAAGAAACAGGATTTGCTTAACCACATCGGCCTCTATTTTTCATAATTTCTTGCCATTTTAGTGTGACTTTGTATATATGATTTATATTGAGTTTTGTTTTTAATAGTGGTTTGTTTGGGCAGCTATGACATTTACTGTTATTTCCTTAAATATGACTCATGCTTAGTTTTTGTGAATTCATCCCTCATATTGATGCAGTACCTCTCTGAAGGTGTTTCCTGAGAAGTTCTCTGATACATTACCTATGGTTGCCTGAGAGTATGTTTATTTTCTTGGCATTTCGATGATATTTTAGCTGGCATTAAAATTATATGCTCTAAGTTTTTCTTTGACGCCTTTACCCTACTACTCATTATCTATGTACATCTTGGTTTGCTCCTAAAAATGTGATATTTATATAGTTCTCATTTCTTTGCAAGTGCTTGTAGTTTTTCAGTTTTTGAAAGATTTTTGTGTTTTAAGTCTTTCATTGATATTCTTAAATCTCATTTAATTGGGATGGGGACTTTTCTATGGTGTATTTTTGTGTTTGTGTGTAATTATGATTGTCACTCAACATTTTAAAACAGTATCTTCTGTTGGAAAAATTATCAATCATTAATTCAAATATAACTCTAATTTACATTTTTCTTTCTATAAATCTCTAAATGATATGACTTCCAGTTTCTGGTCTGGTCCAACATTTTAAGAAGCTTCAAGTCCTTACGCCCTATCCACATGACCAGAAAAAAAGCTAAACAAGCTGAAAATCAACAGTTGTTCTTAGATTCCTCAGAGAATTGAGCAGACAGGAAAAATTGCTGCCTGAAAAATTGGAAAGACCAAAAGCTGGGTAGAAAAAATTTCAATAATTGTCATACTGCTGGTGACTTAGTGCAGACAAGTGTGAGAGTTAAAATTCCATAGGTGGGGCTAGTCTTAGTGGGCCCCCTATACTTTCATAAGGTTTACATCTGGGAGGACTACCAGGTTACAAGGGTGAAGATTGGGGAAAATTCATATTCTTTTGGCAGGGGGGAGGGAAAAAGCAGCCATTTAAATTGCATTCAGGGGGCCTCCCTGGCATTCCAGTGGTTAAGATGCCACACTTCCACTTCAGGAGTCACAGATTTGATTCCTGCTCAAGGAAATAAGATCCTGAAAGTCATGCAGCAAGGTCAAGTAAATAAATGAAATAAATAAATTACAAGAGAATATATTCTACAACACAAGAAATATAGCCAATAAATAAAATGCATCCAGAGCATTCTCTCCTTTCTACAAGACAACCCTCAAGGGCACTGTTATACCATACCCTAACAAGGAAATGGCAACCCACTCTAGTATTCTTGTCTGCAAAATCCCATGGACAGAGGAGCCTGGTAGGCTACAGTCCATGCAGTGTCAAAGAGTCAGACATGACTGAGCGACTTCACTTTCACTTTCAACTTTTCTTATGGGGGTTTGTTGTCTAACTGTTCTGGGAGGAGGGAAATTGATAACTCTGGTCCACTTTAGCTTTCCACATGTGGGAAAAGAAAATACTCACCCGCATCACCTGCTTGCTTTCCTATAACACCTAAGGGAGGAAGAAAACAGATAAACTGGGAAACAGTTATGAAGATCACAGTCCAGGGCTTAGGCTCACTAAGAAAGACTAAGACTTAATTAAAGGGCTGTAAAGCATATCAGTAGTGGTCCTATATAATAGCAGGAAATACAACAAACTAACTTTTGTCTCAAACCTTAAGGAGAAATTCCAGGGAAACTCAAAAACAAAAAACAGCCAAAACAGGTACATGAGAGGACGATTTAGTCTCTGACATCTACAATTAGAGCAAACAGTAAATATAGCCTAACTCCTAGCCAGGTAAACACAAAAACCCACAATACAGACCCATTTACCTCTGTTCTGTTTACCCAATATATTCCAAAATTCAGCAAAAATTACAAGACATACTAAGACAAAAAAGCACAGTTTGAAGACATAAAGCATGCATCAGAACTAGACTCAGATATAGCAGAAATTTGAGAATTATCAGACCAGGAATCTATAATCTATAGTTAAAAACCATAATCAACTTTTTAAGGGCTCTCATGGAAAAAGTGTACAAGATGAAGGAATAAATGGGTAATGTAAGCAGAGAAATGGAAATTCTAAGAGTCAAAAGCAAATGCTAGAAATAAAAATATGCAGTAACGATGTTAAACTAATTTGTGTACTTGAAATTAAATTCTACATAGTCATGATGTATATTGTTTCTATTTGGATGAGGATTTTTGTGTCTATGTTCATGAGAGCTATTGGTCTGTAATTTTCCTTTCTTGTAATATAGCTCTTATTTTGGAATTAGCATAATACTGACCTCATGGAACAAGTTAGACTAGGAGTCAGACTGTGTTTACTGTTCACTCTTGATGCAGTATCAGAGGCTGAGATCTTTATAGAGTTCTCATTTTTGTCTCCTCTGTTGTGTTTCTCCAGAGACTATTTCTTAAATAAAATCTGAGCCCTTCAGTTCTTTCACCTGCAACTCCTGTTATTACACAGAACCACAGTTGATGTAATGGTGAGGTGGGGCAAGGGAGAAAGTGTCTATAATTCTATGTTTAAGTTTCCATATTTGAGGGAATCTATCTGCTTGAGCTCTACCTTCTCAGCTTCCCCCTGCCACTCACTCCTATGTGAGAAAGGAAGGCTAGTAAAGGATGGAGTTGGAGTTAAATTTCCCTGCCCCCAGGTGGGCCATGCCCTGATAAAATCCAAATTGGTTAGACATTAGTAAACTATTAATAGTTTCCCCTGGGAACAGGACTTTGTTAAGGAGACTAGCCTGCTATAGGACTATTTTCAAATGATTACATTTCTTCTTCCTGTGCCAGAAGCAGGAGGCAATTTTTCCAAATAGTTACTCTGAGAACCTGGTGGAACTGCAGGAAGTAAACAGAGGTTTGGGGGGCGGGAGTGTCCTTAAGACTGGGCCCCAGGGAGCTTTAAATCTCTCAGTCTTAGCCCTCATCAGTTAGTTAATTACTCATTAATGATTTCTGTCAGTTGCTGGCTCCAGGGGCAGCAGCTTTGGTTCCCAGATACCTTTGATTCTCTGTGTTTACCTGCTTTTTCTATTTTTGATGTGGTATTGATAGTTTGACTCCTGACCTCAGTTCTCTGATAGATACAAAAAAGAGCTGTCAATTTCCAGTTTGTTCAGCTTTTTTCTTACTGCAAGGATGAGGATGGCAATTTTCGAGCACTTTACATGTTGTACTAGAAACCAAAAGTCTGTTATTGTTTTTAATTATAGTTGAATTTCTCATGTCTCATGGTCCCTCATGGCTGCAATATTCTCTTGGAGTTATTAAGTAGCTTGGATGGTGAATTCTATTCAGGAGAGATACTTAGATTCCATCATGTGTGTGTGTTCAGTTGCTCAGTCATGTCCAACTCTTTGCAACCCCATGGACTGTAGCCTGCCAGGTTCCCCAATCCATGCAATACTGGAGTAGGTTGCTGTTTCCTCCTCCAGAGGATCTTCCCGACCCAGGGATCGAACCCATTTCTGCTGTGTCTCCTGCATTAGCAGGCAGATTCTTTACTACCAGCGCCACCTGGGAAGCCTCAGATTTCACCATGCATGACATCTAATGTGTTTAGATGGAGATGAAAAAGCCTCCTGAGAACGGAGAATTTGGTATTAAAGTCTTAGAATTGATGAGGAATATTTGATCCAGAACATTCTTTTTAAGAACTCTCTATTTCAACTCTGTCCTCTGGGAGATAGTGGAAGACAGAGGAGCCTGCAGGTTACAGTGCATGGGGTTGCAAAGAGTTGGACATGACTAAGTGACTGAACAGCAACAATTTCAACTCTAACAATCCAGTTCTCTGGATAAAGAGTGAGAATAGGGAAAAGAAGAGTGGGCTAATCATTATCTCTTACATAGTCATCTTGTCTCCTTCCTTGCAAAGTGCAAGCAACATCTTAATATAACTCAGCTGAATTTTTTAAATTAATTTAATTGGAGAATAGTTTCCTTACAGTATTGTGGTGGATTTTGCCATACATCGACATGAATCGCCCATGGGTGCACATGTGTCTCCTATCCTGAAACCCCTCCCACCTCTCTCCCCACCCCACCCATCTGGGTTGTGCCAGAGCACCAGCTTGGAGTCCCCTGTTTCATGCATCCAACTTGCACTGTCATCTATTTCACATATGGTAATATACATGTTTCAATGCTCTTCTCTCAAATCATCCCATTCTTGCCTTCTCCCACATAGTCCAAAAGTCTGTTCTTTACACCTGTCTTTTGCTGCCTCACATTTAGGATCGTCTTTACCATCTTTCTAAATTCCATACATATGTGTTAATATACTGTACTGGTGTTTCTATTTCTGACTTACTTCACTCTGTATAATAGACTCCAGTTTGATCCACCTCATTAGAACTGACTCAAATATGTTCTTTTTTATAGCTGAGTAATATTCCATTGTGTATATGTACCACAACTTCCCTATCCATTGTCTATGGATGGACATCTAGGTTGCTTCCATATCCTGGCTATTGTAAGCAGTGCTGCAATGAACATTGGGGTACCTGTGTCTCTTTCAATTCTGGTTTCCTCGGTGTGTATGCCCAGCAGTGGGATCGCTGGGTGATACGGCAGTTCTTTTTCCAGTTTTTTAAGGAATCTCCACTCTGTTCTGCAGAGTGGCTGTACCAGTTTGCATTCCCACCAGCAATGTAAGAGGGTTCCCTTTCTCTACACCCTCTCCAGCACTTATTGTTTGTAGAATTTTGATGGCCATTCTGACTGGCATGAGATAATACCTCATGGTGGTTTTGATTTGCATCTCTCTAGTAATGAGTGATGTTGAATGAGCATCTTTTCATTTGTTTATTAGCCATCTGTATGTCTTCTTTGGAGAAATGTCTGTTTAGTTCTTTGGCTCACTTTTTGATTAGGTTGTTTTCCTAGTATTGAGCTGCATGAGCTGTTTACGTATTTTGGAGATTAATTCTCTGTCAGTTGTCTCTTTGCTATTATTTTATCCCATTCTGAAGGCTGCCTTTTCACTTTGCTTATAGTTTCCTTCATTGTGCAAAAGCTTTTTAGTTTGATTAGGCCCCATTTGTTTATTTTTGTTTTATTTCCATTACTCTGGGAGGTGGGCCATGGAGGATCTTGCTATGATTTATGTCAGTGTTCTGCTTATGTTTTCCTCTAAGAGTTTTATAGTTTCTGGTCTTACATTTAGATCTTTAATCCATTTTGAGTTTATTTTTATTTTTTCTTTTTATTCCCCTTTTATTTATTTATTTATTTATATATATTTTTTAAATTTTTTTATTAGTTGGAGGCTAATTACTTCACAACATTTCAGTGGGTTTTGTCATACATTGATATGAATCAGCCATAGATTTACACTTATTCCCCATCCCGATCCCCCCTCCCATCTCCCTCTCCACCCGATTCCTCTGGGTCTTCCCAGTGCACCAGGCCCGAGCACTTGTCTCATGCATCCCACCTGGGCTGGTGATCTGTTTCACCATAGATAGTATACATGCTGTTCTTTTGAAACATCCCACCCTCACCTTCTCCCACAGAGTTCAAAAGTCTGTTCTGTACATCTGTGTCTCTTTTTCTGTTTTGCATATAGGGTTATCGTTACCATCTTTCTAAATTCCATATATATGTGTTAGTATGCTGTAATGTTCTTTATCTTTCTGGCTTACTTCACTCTGTATAAGGGGCTCCAGTTTCATCCATCTCATTAGGACTGGTTCAAATGAATTCTTTTTGACGGCTGAGTAAAATTCCATGGTGTATATGTACCACAGCTTCCTTATCCATTCATCTGCTGATGGGCATCTAGGTTGCTTCCATGTCCTGGCTATTATAAACAGTGCTGCGATGAACATTGGGGTGCATGTGTCTCTTTCAGATCTGGTTTCCTCAGTGTGTATGCCCAGAAGTGGTATTGCTGGGTCATATGGCAGTTCTATTTCCAGTTTTTTAAGGAATCTCCACACTGTTTTCCATAGTGGCTGTACTAGTTTGCATTCCCACCAACAGTGTAAGAGGGTTCCCTTTTCTCCACACCCTCTCCAGCATTTATTACTTGTAGACTTTTGGATAGCAGCCATCCTGACTGGTGTGTAATGGTACCTCATTGTGGTTTTGATTTGCATTTCTCTAATAATGAGTGATGTTGAGCACCTTTTCATGTGTTTGTTAGCCATCTGTATGTCTTCTTTGGAGAAATGTCTGTTTAGTTCTCTGGCCCATTTTTTGATTGGGTCATTTATTTTTCTGGAATTGAGCTGCAGGAGTTGCTTGTATATTTTTGAGATTAATCCTTTGTCTGTTTCTTCATTTGCTATTATTTTCTCCCAATCTGACGGCTGTCTTTTCACCTTACTTATAGTTTCTTTTGTAGTGCAAAAGCTTTTAAGTTTCATTAGATCCCATTTGTTTAGTTTTGCTTTTATTTCCAATATTCTGGGAGGTGGGTCATAGAGGATCTTGCTGTGATTTATGTCGGAGAGTGTTTTGCCTATGTTCTCCTCTAGGAGTTTTATAGTTTCTGGTCTTACATTTAGATCTTTAATCCATTTTGAGTTTATTTTTGTGTATGGTGTTAGAAAGTGTACTAGTTTCATTCTTTTATACATGGTTGACCAGTTTCCCAGCACCACTTGTTAAAGAGATGGTCTTTTCTTCATTGTATATTTTTGCCTCTCTGGGCTTTCTATTTTGTTCCACTGATCTATATTTCTGTCTTTATGCCATATCATACTGTCTTGGTGACTGTAACTCAGCTGAATTTGATACCAATTTTTTTTGTTGTTGCTCTTTCTCGGTAACAACTTAGATGGTCATTATCTAATAGAAGAGAACACCTAAAGATATCTCCTCCAACCTAATTCCTGTTTCCTAGCTAGCAGTTTTCTTCTGTTCCAGGCCTTTTCTTTGGGGTTTATTTTTGAAAATCAGATATATTAACTGACTTCTTGGTTTTCTGACATCACACGGATTAGGATTTGGAAGGGGAATTGGCAGTTACAAGTTACATAACAACAGGCTATATTGTGCATGTCTTCCCATAATTCAGTCTGTTATAGTCAGATGTATATATGTATAGAATATTTATGAACTCTTCATGAGCTCCTTGCCTCCTAAAGTTCTAGGGAAGGTTACTTGAGGAAGGCCTTTAGTTTGCATCCACTGCGTGGCTAGGGTGCATGTGTAGGAGTTGGAAGAGTATCTGTGGTTATTTTGTAGCATATCTCTGAGCTCTCCTGGGCTGTCTGGGATAGGGTTTAGAGATCAGCTTGCATCTTTTTTGGCTAGGCTACCCCTCCTTGCTCATGCCTAACTTGCTACCTAAAAGATTTATATCATTTTTATTAATCTTGCCCTTATACAATGGTTGTATTATGGCTCATATCTCAGCCTATTAACTTTAAAACTTCAAATCCTCTTTTGTAGGGCACATTTATAAAAAAATGATGATAGAAACAAATGACAGTCCCTCTCCTCCATCTGCCATCATAGTCACAACAGATTCTTATGAAGTTCTTTTTCTATCACCCATTCTAGACTCTTCTGATGAAGAGGTGACTTGCTTGGTGGGGTGACCCAGATCCTCATTCCTGAGTGGTCTTAGCTCTATATACCTTGCTCATTTGGGTCCCAATGCTGTGCTTGTTAATTTACCATCAGAATTAGAATGGGGAGTTAAAGACTCGCCAAGTGATCTCTTGGGTGCTATATATATTCCCTGATAACCGTTATGTCACTGCAAGTGCACCTCATTCCAATGATCAGGATTAATTCTCCCTGAATGGTGAATGACTTCTCTCCTGACAACTGCTATCTTGAAGCAAGAAAATTGAAATATATGGACAGGGAACAGTCTTCATTTGAGGATGAATGGAACTCCTCCTATAGTATCTGGTGGTAGAATTTCTCTTCTAGGAACTAGAATCTCTGAGCCCAGAATTGAGGGTTTTTAAAGTATAAATTTGCCAAGCAGTTTACTGAGTGCTGTTGCAAATGCAAATTATGGGTTGAGTTTCATAGAAATTAGACTCAGAATTGTTGAGATTTGCATGCATGAACTTAATTGGAAAGTGTTCTTGGCATCAGACTATGGGAAACTTAAAGAAATATGAGGGAAATATTGTCCCTCACATGAGGGACAATGAAGTTGTGGTACAATCACAGTAGATTTTAGTTAATCTCACTGAGACTACTATAATTATTGAAATAAAGGTGGGTTGTAGTGGATTATGTCATGTGTTGTCCAGATTTGTCCTGCAGAACTCAGGCTTTAGTTTACCAGCTAATGGGGGTATTAGCAACCAGCAGTCTCAACTAAATCTCTCTCCCTCTTTTCTCAGATAAAGTCACAGCTCAGAAGTCACCCACCTCTTCCACCTCTTCCTGGGACAGCCTCTAGTTTAAACACTCGTTAATGATGAGGTGTGAAGATATGAGATCCAGAATCATTAGCAAATTAGCTCAGACCTTTGTAACTAAACTTCAGCTCACCATTGCCATCTCCTCAGTTCTACTTTCTTCCTCCTGTCCCTCAGGATATGGGTCCTGAGAGCACCCCCTGTTAAACTTCACTCATGTCTCTATGCATGTCAGATTCATCTTTATGGGGAGACTCTTGTGACACTAATATTTCCTTGGCACACATCTCCACACATATTTCATGAAGCAAGTGGGCCTGAATATGAAAGCAGCCTTTGACAATGACTGTTTTTTTCATGGCTTTCAAATTTTTCATGGATGAAATTGCAAGGTCCCCTAACTTTCTGCTAGTAAAGTACCTTTTTTATTCAGTCTGCACATGAGATGGGAAAGCAAGATCCTATGTAGATTTTTCACCTCATTCTCTTATTTTTGTCTTCTTATTCTGTACCCTCCTTTTCCAGATTCCATTGATATCCATTTTGATGCCTTGGAACTTTTGCTGTAACTTATGTCAACTGTCTCAATGATTTAAAAATATAACTTTCAAAATCTATACCAACTCTTTTCAGGTATTTTTAAATTCATTTTAGGGATATAATCCTGGGAAACTTATGCTGAGTTCTTCCAAACACTAACTACAGGAATTTCCTTTTTTTGCCAAATTTTAAATGTCTAATGATTGTACCTAGCCTTAGAAGTTTCAGTTTTACAGAGACATGTTCTCATATGAAGTTTGGAGAAGGCAATGGCAACCCACTCCAGTACTCTTGCCTGGAAAATCCCATGGACGGAGGAGCCTGGTAGGCTGCAGTCCATGGGGTCACAAAGAGTCGGACACGACTTAAGCGACTTAGCAGCAGCAGCAGCATATGAAGTTTAAAGACAACACTAGCAATGGTACTACTTTTGGTACTCTGATCTTAATTCGTGCTTAGAAGCTATGCTAATATTTATATAAAATATTATCTCTCAATATACATTTATAATCTAAAAATTTGGTACTAACATTTTTCTAGTTTCTGATATTCAGAAAACATTTAATTTTAAAGTCCCTTGTATATCTACTCACCAGGTAGATCTTTGCAATTGTCTTTCCAAGAGCTTATTCCTTGACGGAGTTCTGTGTGTTTCTGTGTGGGGTGAGGGGACTATTTTGAATAACATCTGAACATGAAAAATATGACAAATAGATATAAAATCTGATACTTCTCTTAGATTCAGAATAACATACAAAGTACAGATATGACAGCATTAATCGGCAGAAAAATGATTGAACAAATTGATTATTTTTCAATTCAATGTTGTCTGATCATTTTGTGAACTATATTAATTCTCAAGAAAGGAAAAAAAAACAGATCTGTCTTAACTGATACTATCTTTGAATACATAGTGTAGAGAATATACTGAATGCTGTGAGTTTTGGTAGATAACAAAAATTTTATTTTTCTTTAAATTTTGTTATTTGAATCCCTTTGTTTATTGTAATCCTGCCTATATAGTATTTGAAGAGAATACAAAGATAAACTTTCACACTTCTCTAAAGTCTTTGAACTTTCAAAGTTGAGCATTATGCTGTTTTACTGAAGTAAAACTTCAAATTTTACTCTGAAAAAAATTTCCATTTATAAAGCAAGAAAAACATGCTAAAGATGTTTCTTTAAAGTGTTTCATTCTTTAGCCATATCTGAATGTCTTGTATTTTGAGTTTTTTCCCCTTGCATTTGTTGTGATGTATTTTTTCCTAAAAATTTATCTCTAATGTCCTATTCTGTTAAAGTCAAAGAGGCTTTAGTCTACATTTTACTGTTTTATGAGTGACTTTTCAAAGGGAAGATTTTGTTTCCTCTCAGTTTGATCCTTCTTCAATAGTGAAATGTTGCATTTCTGATCTGATTCTTCATTCTGTCTTTAAGGAAATCAATCCCACATAATTTACTTTCTAGAAATAACTAATGATGCTGGAAGTCCTTTGGAAGCATAGAAACTTTTTATCAGTATATTATTTACAATTGATATAATATCAGACTTTGCAAATCTATTCTTTAATGTTCTTTACTTATTTACCTATTATAACAATGAAAGTGAGAGTGAAGTCACTCAGTTGTGTCTATCTCTTTGTGACCCCATGGCCTGTAGCCTGCCAGGGTCCTCCATCCATGGGATTTTCCAGGCAAGTGTACTGGAGTGGGTTGCCATTTCCTTCTCCAAGGCATCTTCCCAACCCAGGGATTGAACCCGGGTCTCCCACACTGCAGGCAGACTCTTTACCGTCTGAGCCACCAAGGAATAGAGTGGCAAAAATAAAGTTGAGAAATCAGACCCATGATTAAGATTTTATAATAGACACTCATTTCTTTCTCTGCCCAATATCAAAAGGTTTGTGTCTGTTCAAAAATTAAACTTGGTAATTATTCAGGAAATACCAAAAGCCCGTCTGTGAAAAGATCTTCCACACTTAGATAATACCACATTGTTCACAGAGCAGAGTTAGCACCATATATCACTTACCCATCAGCGTCCTTAGAGCAGAGTAAGGGTAAATCAAAAATCCTTTACCCAGATTCACCCTGAGCTTTCCCTTTGGCATAATTTTGATTACTGATTCAGTTTCCTTATTTGTTACTGGCATGTTCATGTTTCCTGTTTCTTCATGATTAAGTCTTAGTAAGTGGTTGTAGGTTTCTAGAAATTTATCTAATTCTTTTGGGTTGTCAAATTTGTTGTAATTATTCATGGTAGTCTCTAAGATGCTTTTATTTCTTTTTTATCTGTTGAATGAATTGCCATAACCTATCTTTCATTTGTAATTTCAGTCTTTTTCTCTTGGTTAGTGTAGCTAAAGGCTTGACAATTTTATCTTTTAAGGAACCAACTCAATCTTGTTGATCTTTTCTATTTTTCTAGTCTCTACTTCATTTATTTCTACTGTTAATAATTTCATTATTATTGTTAATAATTTCATTCCTTCGCTAACTTTGGACTCAGTTTGTTCTTTTTCTAGTTCCTTGAGGTATAAGTTAGGTTATCTGAGATTTTAATTCTTTTTTAGTGTAGGCATTTATCTCTGTAAATGTTCCTCTTGCTGTTTTTGCTGTATCCCATACATTTTGGTATCTTATGTTTTCATTTAATCTGTCTTGATTTTTTACTTCCCTTTTGAATTCTTCCCTGAGCCATTTATGAGAAATGTAAGTTTATTTTCACAACAGAGGAAACAATATAATGCAAAGACAATGCATGAATGGAAGAAAATCTTTGTAAAGCATATATTGGATAAGAAACACCTATAACTCAATATACAAAGAACTTCTACAACTCAGTAGCACCAAAACAAAAACAAATAACCCAAATAAAGGCAAAGTATTTGAGTAGACATTTAACCAAAGAATATATGTACATAGCCAACAGATATATGAAAAGGTGTTTGTCACTGCTAATCATCAGATAAACACAAATAAAAATCACTGTGAGATAGTGCCTCATAACAGAATGGCTATTAAAAATGACAGGTGATAATGTAAACGTAAAGAAATTTGCTCTCTTATATGTCAATGGAGGGACTGTAAAATGGCACAGCCTCTTATGATAAAAAGTACAGAGTTTTCCTCAGAATTTGTACAACTGCCACGTGATCCAGAATTCCCACTGCTGAGTTTATACCAGAAGAATTTAAATTAGAATTTTGAAGGGAGATCTGCAACTCTCATGTTTACTGCAGCATTATTCACAGGAATTAAGACAAGAAACCAACCCATATGTCCATCAGCAGATGAATGGCTACAGAAAATGTGCTCTATGTATATAATGAAATATTATGACGTTTTTAAAGGAAAGAAATCCTACCATTTAGGACATCATAGACAGACCTGGAAGACATTATGCTAGGTGAAATGTCTGTTATAGAACTACAGATACTGCATGATTCTACTTATTTGAACTATCTAAATAGACTCATAGAAAGCAGAATAAAGTGATGATTGGTAAGGGATGAAGGGAGAGGTTATGGAGAGCCTTTTCTCAATAGTTACAAATTGGTGGTTATAAGGATGGATGAATTCTGAAGATCTGTATAACGTCAAGTTTAAACTTAATATGGCGTTGTGCTCTTAAAATCATGATAAGAATATAGATACCATGCCAAGTATTCTTAACACACACACACACCACAAAATATTTTGAAGTTGATGAGTACCTTTATTACCTTGGTGGTGGTGATGGCATTGTGGATGTATGCAATGACCAAACTTTTCAAAATGCATATATTAAAAGCATGCAAATTTTGTATATTATGTATACTGCAGAGCTTAAAGAATTCCTGGGAAAAGGAAAGGATCCATTTACACTATTTTGGGAATTTTTTAAATGTATGGTGACTAAAAATAAGATACTATGTACAGTAATTAGTAGTCCTTTACTAATATTACAAAGATTCAAAGTATAGCTAAATTGGACACATATTTAATACATCCTTTCTCTAGTTTATCCACTTCAGTAATGTATTTTCCAATAATTTTCTAATGGAATTTTAAAAGTTACCAAGTCCAAATATCTTAACTTTAAAGTGCTGTATCTAAACTTTCCATTAAGTAGTTTGCAGATTGTTCTAAAGTCTGAAAGATTCATCTAATGGCTGAAAGACTGATGTGGGATTTCTGTTGCTTTGTCATTTGGGGGCTGTGCTAGCTTGACACTCTGCCTCTACAGCCCAAGTGTGCTTTGAGTAGATGGCTTCTGCAATCGTTATCTTTGCTCTGATAGAGCGCACATGTAAATCAAGTCTGTCTGTTTCCCTTTCACGTTGTGCTTTTAATTCATTGTGATAGATTTTGTCTTTCAAGTCATGCCAGATCTACTGGGATTGATGTGCTTTTCATCTGTCACTCTCTTTACACTGTTTGATTAAATTGGTTCTGCTGCTTTCAGAGGAATAGGCTAAAAAGCCTAAGTGGCCATTTCTAACTCAATTGTGTAATTCAACTTTTTTACTATCCAAATTCTTCTCATTAGCCTGAGTTTTCATATGAAGGAATTGCCATAATTTGTAAAGTTGTCCTCTAACAACCCTTTAAAGGCAAAAATTCAAAATAAGATATCCTAGTTCACATTCACAGTACTTATACGAAGATTCAGAAGTGCATTCTGAGAGTAGATTCTGAATTTCATTATGTACATTTTGAATAAGACTAGGCAAAGAACTGCCTGCCAATGCAGGAAACACAAGTTGGATCCCTTGGTCAGAAAACTTTCCTGGTGAAGGAAATGACAACCCACTCTAGTATTTTGCCAGGAAACCCCCATGGACAGTGAAAAGTTCATGGGGTTGCAAAGAGTCAGACAGGACGGACTTAGTGACTGAACAACAAGAAGATGCCATCCTAAAAATTAAATATGAACGTGCTTTAACAAAAGAAGTTGTCATTATATTAAAATTTTCTCCTGATATGTAAATGAAAAGTATACTGACTTAATAGAATGTTACATCAATGTCATACTTTTTATAAATTAAGCTTAAAAAGTGCTTAGAGTTTATGGCTCCACTTAGTTCAGTTCAGTCACTCAGTCATGTCCGGCTCTTTGCAACCCCATGAATCACAGCACGCCAGGCCTCCCTGTCCATCACCAACTCCCGGAGTTTACTCAAACTCATGTCCATTGTGTCGGTGATGCCATCCAACCATCTCATCCTCTGTTGTCCCCTTCTCCTCCTGTCCTCATTCTTTCCCAGCATCAGGGTCTTTTCAAATGAGTCATTTCTTTGCATCAGGTGGCCAGAAGTATTGGAGTTTCAGCTTCATCATCAGTCCTTCCAGTGAACACCCAGGACTTATCTCCTTTAGGATGGACTGGTTGGATCTCCTTGCAGTCCAAGGGACTCCCAAGAGTCTTCTCCAACACCACAGTTCAAAAGCATCAATTCTTTGGCTCTCAGCTTTCTTTATAGTCCAACTCTCACATCCATACATGACTACTGGAAAAACCATAGCCTTGACTAGATGGACCTTTGTTGGCAAAGTAATGTCTCTGCTTTTTAGTATGCTATCTAGGTTGGTCATAACTTTTCTTCCAAGGAGAAAGTGTCTTATAATTTCATGGCTGCAATCACCATCTGCAGTGATTTTGGAGCCCCCAAAAATAAAGTCAGCCACTGTTTCCACTGTTTCCCCATCTATTTGCCATGAAGTGATGGGTCCAGATGCCATGATCTTAGGTTTCTGAATGTTGAGCTTTAAGCCAACTTTTTCACTCCTCATTCACTTTCATCAATAAGCTCTTTAGTTCCTCTTCACCTTCTGCCATAAGGGTGGTGTCATCTGCATATCTGAGATTATTGATATTTCTCCCAGCAATCTTGATTTCAGCTTGTGCTTCTTCCAGCCCGGCATTTCTCATAGCTAAAGCCAAACTCTTAAACTTTTTCATGCTTTAGTTCTTTATATATAAGATGAGAGAGCTGAATTTAAAAAAACTTTAAGGTTATTTTTAGCTCTTCAAAAATGTATATTCAGGTTATCATATGCCCCTATGTGTCAGTAGGTGTGCCTACATAACCTCCTGTCTGGATAGGAGGAGATGTGTGTACATCTCCTCCTGTTCAATGGAGTTGAAGTTGAGTTATTTTCACAAAATATTCCACTTCAGAGATTGACATTGCTGTTTCCTTTTTAAATGTTTACATGTGTATTAAATTTAAACTCTAATCTAAGGTATCTGGAAATTTTGACAAGACTGGGTTGAAATCCTTGTTCCCAATTCTTCCTTGCTCTGAAGCCTTGAGAGATTGTGTATGTCTGTGTGTGTGTATTTGTTTAAGTAATTTCAGTATATCTACACGTGAAAATATTTATTCTTACAGAGTTGGTATAAGTTGCTTAGTGTAGTATATGGAACACAGTAAACTTTCAGTAGATTATAGTTACATTAAAAATCATAAAATTTGATATGTAATCTATAAATTATTTTAATGCTAGTTTTCTAGAAATAATATTATGCTATTCTTTTCTTTACAAAACCTGGCTCATGTAGTTTAATTTTTCCTTAAAGATTAAACAATATATCACTAGTTAGGGACACTGTGGAGATTCTGCTGACAGAAAATACTAATATAACTAGTATTATATGTTATATTATAATGTTAGTATAACCTAACATTACTGTTTAGGTAGGATTATTTGAATTATATGTAATATGTTTTATAATGGTCTCAAGTTTAGTGAGAGGGAGTTTCTATGGATTATTTGGTATATTTAATATGTGATTCATTTTCTTGTGTGGAGAAAAGGCTTATTTCTGATTTCTACCTTGAAAATCTAAAGAGACATGCAATTTAACCTTTCTAAAGAAAATTGTAAAGGTGAAGTTGCTGGAATGTTAGCATCCACCTGAATTCCCAGAATTTTTTGGTTCAAAGGACCTATGTACATTTCCAGTCAACTAGATCATTGGTCACAGACAACTGGTATTTCTTGCATCCATGTCTTAAGTCCTAAGGCCCAATGGTGAGAAACTGAATTCTTAAGGTATTAGCAGGAATAAGTCATCAAGTAGAATATGTACAGACATTTATGTCCAGTGATGTACTAGTAATGTCTTACCACTAGTTCTCTCGAAAAAGGTCAGCACTGAGCATGCATGCATGTGTGCTCAGTTAGCCATGTCTGACTCTTTGACCTCATGAACTGGGGTTGAACCCATGTCTCTTGCACCTCCTGCATTGGCAGGGAGATTCTTTACCACTGTGCCATCTGAGCTTCCCTGGTGGCTCAGGCACTAAAGAATCTGCTTGCAATGGCAGGAGACCCAGGTTATGTCTGGGGTTAGGAAGATCTCTTGGAGAGGGAAATGGCAACCCACTCCAGTATTCTTGCCTGGGAAATCCCAGGGACAGAGGGGCCTGGAGGGCTATAGTCCGTAGAGTCACAAAGAGTTGGACATGAGTGAGTGAGTGACTTAGCACATTTAGCAGGAGACCACCGGGGAAGCCCTGTCATATATACACACAGATTTATTATAAATTGTACTTATCAATGGGATATGGACTACCAGTTTTACAAATGACATATAATATTGCTTATTATAAATTCCATGTAGTGCCTTGATTCTCATAAAATACTTACTGATTTTTTCCTAACTGATATCTCAGATGGTAAGGAATCCAGCTGCAATGCAGGAGACCTGGGCTCAACCCCTGGGTTGGGAAGATTCCCCCGGAGAAGGGAATGGCAACCCACTTCAGTATTCTTGCCTGGAGAATTCTGTGGACAGAGGAAACGGTGGACTACAGTCCATGGTGTCACAAAGAGTTGGACATGACTGAGTGACTAGCACTTTCACTTATATTTGTAGCCTAAAGATGGTTGTAACTGATAAAATAATGTAGCTCCAATGTAAATGTCGGCTGATCTTTTCGTTTACATTAATAAGATGAAAGTGAAACAATGAATGTCAGAACTTCACTTTTTCCACAATCACATGAATGGCATATTTTATACGTTTTACAATATTTTAGGAATACTAAAAATAATTATCAATTTTTGAGCTATTCAGAAAGTAATGTCTTTAATATCTATTGTTGTTTTTTAGTCACTAAGTTGTGTCCAATTCTTTTGCAATCCCATATACCAGAGCATGCCAGGCTCCTCTGTCCATAGAATTTCCCAGACAAAAGTACTGAAGGGGGATGCTATTTCCTTCTCCATGGGTTCTTCCCAACTCAGGGATCAAACCCATATCTCCTGAATCGGCAGGTGGATTCTTTACCACTGAGCCACCACATAGCTCTTTATATGTACTTAAATTTTATCTACATTAATCTTTTATCCATTACTGTTTTAAATCTAGATAGTTAAAAATAAATCCCTGACCTATATAGCGTTTTCTGGTTTCTGTGGTATAAATACTCCTACCCTGTTGGATCTTATGTTATTAATACCAGGTTGACATCATTGACTGCTTCTTCTTAAAGAGATGTGCCATACCACACCACTATATAATGCTTTTATCAAAGACAGGAGCCATGAATAACTTCAAGAGAATGTAAAATAGTAAAATATAATAAGTAGGAAATATTACATACTTGATATTATTTTAAAAATAATATTTCCATATTTTAATTTAAAACATGTTATTGAATTATAGTTAATTTACAGTGTTGTGTTAATTTCCACTATACAGCAAAGTGACTCAGTTATATATATATATTATATATTCTTTTTCATATTGTTTTCCATTATGGCTTATTACAGGGTATTGAATATATTTCCCTGTGCCATGCACTAAGAACTTTTTTATTCATTTTATATATAATGATTTGCATATGCTAATCCCAGACTCCCAAATGATCCTACCTCCACCCTATTTGTATATTTTGGAAATTAAGCCCTTATTAGATGTACCCTTTACAAATATTTTCTTCCAGTCTGTAGGTTGGTTTTGTTGTTTTAGTTGTTTGTTTGTTTAATTTATGATTTCCTTTGCTGTGTAAAAGCTTATACTTTTGATTTGGCCCCATTTGTTTACATAAATATTTGCTTCTATTTCTGTTGCCTTGGGAGACTAACCAAAGAAAGCATTTGTATAGTTTCTGTCAGAGAACATTGTGGATGTTCCCTTCTGGGGTTTTATGGTGTCTTGTCTTATTTATATGTATATTATAGTCTTTAACCCATTTTCAGTTTATTTTTCTATATGATGTGACAGTGTGTTCTAACCTCTTTGATTTACATGTAGTTAGTTACATGTCCAACTTTCCCAACACCACTTGCTGAAGAGATTTTTTTCCCCATTGCATATTTTTTCTCACTTTGTTGAAAATTAATTGTCCATAGATGTGTGGATTTGCTTTTGGGCTCTCTATTCTGTCCCATTGATCAGTCTGCTTTGTACCAGTACTCCATTTTTTTGACCACTGTTGCTTTTCAGCATTGTCTGAAGTCTTAGATTGTTATACCTCCTCTCTTGTCATTTTTTCCCCAGAATTTCTCTGTGAATTCTTTTATGATTCATATAAATTTTAGATTATTTTAGTTCCATTTAGAAAAAGAAATTGTCATGAGTAATTTAACAGGGATTGCATTAAATCTATAGATTTCCTTGGGTACTATGGCCATTTCAACAATACTAATTCTTCTAATCCAAGAGCATGGAATATTTTTCCATTTCTTTGAATCATCTTCAGTTTCTTTATTAGTGTTCTGTCATTCTCAGCATATAAGTGTTTCATATCCTTGGTGAGGTTTATTCCTAATTATTTTATTTTTTGATGTAATTTTAAAAAGGATTATTTGTTTACATTTCCTTTCTGATATTTCATTGTTAGTCTAAAGAAAAGCAACTGATTTCTATATATTAATCTTGTATCCTGCTACCTTGCTAATTTTGTTTATCAGTTCCAATAGTTTTTATCTGGAGCCTTTAGGATTTTCTATTTATAGTACCATGTCATCTGCATAGAAGGACAGCTTTACCTATTCACTAGAATGCATTTTCTTTTCCTTGCCTAGTTGCTGTGACTAGGACTTCCAATACAGTGCTGAAGAGAAGTGCTGAGAGTGGGCATCCTTGTCTTTTTCCAAATTTTAGCAGGAAAGCTTTCAGCTTTTTCACCGTTGAGTATTATATTGGCTGCGGGTTTGTCATAGAAAGTTTTTTATTATGTTAGAGATGTAGTTCCCTCTATACCTACTTTCATAAGGAGTTTTAAAATTATGAATGGATGTTGAATTTTATCAAATAATCCTTCTGAATCTATTGATATGATCAGGGGTTTTTGTCTTTTCTTTTGTTGATGTGATGTATTATGCTGATTGATTTGTGTATGTTGAACCATCCTCATGATACTGGGATGAATCCAACTTCATCGTGATGTACGATATTTTTAAATGTGTTATTGGATTCTGTTTGCTAATATTTTCTTGAGCATGTTTGGATCTACATTCATCAGAGAGATTGGTCTTTAATTTTTTTTATATGGTTTTGGTATCAGAGTGATGGTGTGTCACAGAATGAATTTGGGAGTGTTCCTTCCTCTTCAGTCTTTTGGAAGAATTTGAGAAGGATCAGTACAAGTGATACCATTAAATCAAGTTTGACATTTTGATCATTAGCATAATAACAGGCATACAAATTTCTATACTTAGAAAATATTTGCCCACTTAAAGTTAGTAATTGACATTTTGTAAGAGATCTGAGGAGAAATGGTCTAATCACCCTTGAATTTTAAAAGGGTAGACTTAAAAGGGAGGAAGAAATCAATAAATACATTGTTATTCAACCCATAAACCATAAGTGTAATCCATAGAGTTATATAGCTTTTTATTGCCCCAGATATTTTAATTAATTCAGCAGATATATTTTAAATATTGGATATTAAGCATATTTCACATTAAGTGTGATTCCTGTGTAATTACATACAGAATACCCTATAGGAAAGTAACTTCATTTTTTGTTTATTTCAAGTAAAAAAATATTGAATGGTTCAGCTCAGTTCATTTCATTTGCTCAGTCATGTCCTTCTCTTTGCAACACCATGGACTGCAGTACGTCAGGCCTCCCTGTCCATCACCAACTCCTGGAGTTTACTCAAACTCATGTCCATTGAGTCGGTGATGCCATCCAACCTTTTCATCCTCTGTCATCCGCTTCTCCTCCCATCTTCACTCTTTCCCAGCATCAGGGTCTTTACAAATGAGTCACTTCTTTGCATCAGGTGGCCATAGTATTGGAGTTTCAGCTTCAACGTCAGTCCTTACAATGAATATTCAGGACTGATTTCCTTTAGAATGGACTGGTTGGACCTCCTTGCTTTCCAAGGGGACTCTCAAGAGTCTTCTGCAACACCACAGTTCAAAAGCATCAATTTTTTGGCTCTCAGCTCTCTTTATAGACCAACTCTCACATCCATACATGACTACTAGAAAAACCATAGCCTTGACTAGATGGACCTTTGTTGGCAAAGTAATGTCTCTGCTTTTTAGTATGCTATCTAGGTTGGTCATAACTTTTCTTCCAAGGAGTGTCTTATAATTTCATGGCAGCAGTCACCATCTGCAGTGATTTTGGAGCCCCCAAATAATAAAGTCTGTCACTGTTTCCACTGTTTCCCCATCTATTTGCCATGAAGTGATGGGTCCAGATGCCATGATCTTAGTTTTCTGAATGCTGAGATTTAAGCCAACTTTTTCACTCTCCTCTTTCACTTTCATCAAGAGGCTCTTTAGCCCTTCTTCACTTTCTATCATAAGGGTGGTGTCATCTGCATATCTGAGGATATTGATATTTCTCCCAGCAATCTTGATTCCAGCTTGTGCTTCTTCCAGCCCAGCATTTTTCATGATGTACTCTGCATATAAGTTAAATAAGCAGGGTGACAATATACAGCCTTGATGTACTACTTTCCCTATTTGGAACTAGTCTGTTGTTCCATGTCCAGTTCTAACTGTTGCTTCCTGACCTGCATACAGATTTCTCAGAAGGCAGATCAGGTGGTCTGGTAGTCCCATCTTTTTAAGAATTTTCAACACATTGTTGTGATCCACCAGTCAAAGGCTTTGGTATAGTCAATAAAGCAGAAGTAGATGTTTTTCTGGAAATCTCTTGCTTTTTCGATGATCCAACGGATGTTGGCAATTTGATCTCTGGTTCCTCTGCCTTTTCTAAAACCAGCTTGAACATCTGAAAGTCCATGGTTCATGTATTGTTGAAGACTGGCTTGGAGAATTTTGAGCATTACTTTACTAGCGTGTAAGATGAGTGCAATTGTGCGGTAGTTTGAGCATCCTTTGGCATTGCCTTTCTTTGGGATTGGAATGAAAACTGACCTTTTCCAGTCCTATTGAATGTTTGAAATGTCTTAAAGATCTTTCTAAACTGTTACAATTAACTTGTTTAAAATAAACTAAATTGACTTATTATTTATGCCTTATTGCTTGATGGGTATAAATGCTAAGTCGGAAAAAGATTATATAGATCATCTGTATTCAAGCATGATTGAAGAAGCAGTTTTCACAAGGAAAATGTATTCCTTTTACTCTGTAAATTTATTAGTCCTACTTAATTTGGATACATGTCTTTTCTTAGCTTTCCTCTGACCATCCTAGTTGACTTTAAAGCTTAATAAATACTAACTGCTTAGATGATCATTATCTCTATATGTCTAAGAAAAAGAAAAACCTTTTAAGGAAATGTAAATGAATGAAAAGAAGACTCCATTTACAAACACCACATAACTACATAAAGGTATGGCTTCCATGTGTAGCTTAATCAACTTAAGGAAATGTGCCTCTCTAATATTCTGATAAAAACTGACAATCAGTCAGTGTTTGTTATTTCTGGTTATATATCTTTACAAAATAGCATTTGGAACAATAATTCTGCCTAGGGAAGTCTCAATAAAACAAAGCCACATCAAGAGTTAACAATATGTGTATTTTATAATTCTATTTTTTTTTTAATTTTAATTTAATTTTTTAATACCAAAAGCATTTTGTATTGGGGTATAGTCAATTAATAATGTTGTCATAGTTTCAGGTGAACAGCAAAGGGACTCAGCCGTACACATACATCTATCCATTCTCCTCCAAAACCCCTTCCCATCCTGGCTGGCACATAACATTGGGCAGAGTTCCATGTTCTATACAATAGGTTTTTGTTGGTTATCCATTTTAAATATAGCAGTGTGTACATGACCTTCCCAAACTCCTAAAGTATCCCTTCACCTTGGAACTATGAGTTGTTTTTCTAAGTCTGTGAACTCTCTGTAAATTCATTTGAGTTATTTCTTTCTCAAGCCTCAGGTACATTTTTGATGCATCAGATAGAAAATGGATATTTCTTAAATGAGAATTTTTGTATGAATAAATACATATCATGTGGGGAATTGTGATTATGGAGGTTCTATGTATATAAAACTATAAAATTATAATAATATGATTTAGATAGAACTATTTATATTAATTTATATTGGCTGGATGGCATCACTGACTTGATGGGCATGGGTTTGGGTAGACTCCGGGAGTTGGTGATGTACAGGGAGGCCTGGTGTGCCGCGATCATGGGGTCGCAAAGAGTCAGACACGACTGAGCGACTGAACTGAACTGAATATAGTTATATGTAGAAATGATAATGTTTTAGATGTATTTTTTATCATGTTTAAATATTTTGTATTCCAGATATAATTTCTTTATCACTCTATTTTGAAATTATATCAATTAAAAACAAAGAATATTTTATTTTATTTTTTTCAAAGAATATTTTAATATGACAAACTAGTATTATAACTCTGGGGCATTTTAAACATTTGTTATATAATTAGTATAATGTAGAAAATGGCAAGAAATAAGAATTATCAGTTATATAAACAATATTTAATTAGTTTGTTAAAACCTTGAAACTGATATGAAGACTAAGACCTATAACTTGAAATACAGAGTCTGCAATAAAAATTTAAGCTGATTATATTTTACAATGTTTACCAGTTGATATAAATGCATTGCTGTATTTTTCTGTTTTCTTACTGAGGCTTTTGAAATATTAATATAACAAATTATGAGTGGAATCCCATAAAAGACATGCAAACAAACCATCTGTTGTTTTTTAATCCTAAATTGTGTCCAATTCTTTGCTACCTCATGAACTGTACAGCACATCTGGCTTCCCTGTCTTTCACTATCTCCCAGAGTTTGCTCAAACTCATGTGCATTGAGTCAGTGATGCCATCCAGCCATCTCATCCTCTGTTCCCCCTTTCCCTCCTGCCTTCAATATTTCCCAGCATCAGGGTCTTTTCCAATAAGTCGGCTCTTTTCATCAGGTGGCCAAAGCATTGGAGCTTCAGCTTCAGCATCAGACCTTCCAATGAATATTCATGATTGATTTCCTTTAGGATGATTTCCCATAGTTTACTGATATTTTTCTTAGACTTTTTCTTAAATAGCCTTCTTGTCAATTCTAATGGTTAGAGATTATATCCCATACATATTATATGTAATACATATACATATGTCACACATAAAGTGAGAAGCCTTGAGGCATTGGACAATGCAATGATGTAGGCCAGGTAGTTCTCATCTCTTATTATGTGTATAGTCCAATGACCTGGTGTGGCACTCACCTAGAGAAAGACATCCTGGAATGCGAAGTTAAGTGGGCCTTAGGAAGCCTTACTATTAACAAAGCTAGTGACGTAATTTCAGCTGAGCTATGTAAAAACATAAAAGATGGTGATGTTAAAATGCAGCACTCAATATGTCAGCAAGTTGGAAAAACTTAGCAATGGCCACAGGACTGGAAATGATCAGTTTCATTCCAATCCAAAGAAGGGTGATGCTAAAGAATGTTCAAACTACTGCACAGTTGCACTCATTGCATAGGCTAGCAAAGTTACGTTCAAAATCTTTCAAGCTAGGCTTCAGCAGTATGTGAACCGAGAACTTCAAGATGTATAATCTGGGTTTTGAGGAAACAGAGGAACCAGAGATCAAATTGCCAACATTCATTGCAACATGGAAAAAGCAAAGGAGTTCCAGAAAAACATGTACTTTTGTTTTCTTGACTATGATAAAGCCTTTGACTATGTGGATCATAACAAACTGAAAAATTCTTAAAATTAGGAGTAGTAGACCACCTTACCTGTCTCCTGAAAACCTGTATGTGAGTCGAAAAACAATAATTAGAGAAATATCAACAACCTCAGATTTACAGATGATACCACTCTAATGGCAGAAAGTGAAGAGAGACTAAAGAAGAGACTTTTAATGAAGGTGAAAGAGAAGAGTGAAAAGGCTGGCTTGAAACTCAGCATTAAAAACATCGTGGTATTTGGTCCCATCACTTCATGGCAAGTAGGAGGAGAAAAAGTGGAAGCAGTGAAAGATTTTATTTTTCTGGGCTTCAAAATCACTGTGGATGATTTCTGCAACCATGAAATTAAAAAACAGCTGCTCCTTGGAAGGAAAGCTATGACAAACCTAGACAGCATATTAAAAAGCAAACACATCATTTTGCCAACAAAGGTCCGTATACTTAAAGCTATGGTTTTTCCAGTAGTGATGTACAGATGTGAGAGCTGGATCATGAAGAAGGCTGAGCACTAAAAGAATCGATGCTTTCAAATTGTGGTGCTGGAGAAGACTTTTGATAGACCATTAGACTGCAAGGAGATCAAACCAGTCAATCCTAAAGGAAATCAACCCTGAATATTCACTGGAAGGACTGAACTAAAGCTGAAGCTCCAATACTTTGGCCACCTGACATGAAGAGCTAACTCATGGGAAAAGACTCTGATGCTGGAAAAGATTGAAGGCAAAATGAGAAGGGGGTGACAGACGATGAGATGGTTTAGATAGCATGACTAACTGAATGGACATGAGTTTGAGCAAACTTCAGGAGATAGTGGAGGACAAAGGGTCCTGGTGTGCTGCAGTCCATGGCTCACAAAAATCAGATGTAGCAACTGAACAAAAACAAAATGGGGAAATTGAGTAAATTCTTGTATACAAAGTTATTTATACCAATTCAAGCCCCTTAAATATAAGGTCTTATAATGTTATAATCATTTTAAGAATAAAAATCAATCATGTATATAAATAATCTGTCATAATACTTGCTTTACGACTCTCCTTAAATGCATTTTCTTTTTCTCTTCATCTGCCTCTTAGATTACAGATACATTCACATAGATAAAATTGTAAAATAAGAAATAATTAAGTTCTTTAATCTTAAAATACTTTGATAACAGTAAAGTTCAATGATAAACTATAATATAAATATGTGTATGATAAATTATAAATATATATGTGTATATATATATGTACATATATATGATTTATATAATTATAAAGCTAAGCCAGTTGGCCAGGGATAAAATACTAGTTCCTCCAGTTCTCAAGTGTGTGGCATTGAACAATTCCTTTAAATATTTTCTATCGCTATTTCCTCATCTTAAAACTAGTATGATAGTTCTTTCCTTAGTTGCTAATTACTTCCAAAATTAACTGGTAACTATTAAGCTTTCAGTAAATGTTTGCTCTTGTTATCAGGTAGACTTCTCTTGCAGAGGTGGGAAAAATCAGTTCACATTCTACACTGTAGACACGACTTTCTTGAGGGTGGTGAATGAGACTCTTTTCCCATAAACCTTAAAAGACTTTGTTGAATTACCTACTTTATAAATAAAGCAGCAAATAGTAAGTGACTTCCGTGGGCGTATATCTTTGAGGAAACGTTTTGTCTCAGAGAAGGAGAAGTTCTGCATCAAAACAAATGTTTTATCATAGTACGAAATATGAAGGAAATAATCCAGTTTTAAAGTGCCACCATATACCACACACCTATACTTGTCTAGTCTCCCTAAACATGAATTCAAGTGACGTGCTCTTAGATTAAACCAAAGGGCACATGCCAGCAACTTAGTGAATCATCACTTATTTCATGAAGGGTAGGGTGAGTTTACTTTTTATTGTTTGTGACTTTATATTGTTTGGTTAACAATAATCCAGTGTGATTGAGAATAGATTAAAAGTGTAGAGAACATTTCAAAGTGGAACATACCTTGAGAAACTTTTTCATAGACAGAAACATCCAAGATACTGAGAAAAGCTGGAAAAGGGTCAATGGGAAATATTATGGTAGATAATATTGCATAAAATGGCAAATTTAAGAACTGAAGCTGAACAGTAATTCCCTTAGAATTAAGTACAGATTCTGCTAATTAGTTACTTTGCAGATTATATAATATAAATTAAATGCCTGTAATAAAAAACATATAGCAATTATTTTAATCTATTTAAATTTGCCAAAGTTTCATTCATGGGTACCCTCCATTTTAGAGCACACAGTTATTTTCAGTTGCAATGCAACTGAAATGCAATTAAGTGCAATAATTGTGTAAAATATGTGTATTTGTACTTTATGGTGGTGGCCCTGGAGAACATTTCCCATTTTAAAGAAATCAGCTACAAAGCAAGCCCTGTCAATTATTTGCATGCAGTTTTCACAGATTTCACAGGAAAATATGGACATGGCGTATTTGTATAAATATTTTGATATATACATTTGGACAACTAAATATTTTGTAAAACACTGTGTGCAAAAAGCTCACTGTTCATTAGGCAGATTTGTCCCCTGTGCTGCTGATTCCCGTCTTCACCCTAAAGATGAGCAAATGGACTAATTCAGTGTTCCATCAATTGATATATACAGGTTTAAATGATCATGAATGCTGCCTCCCATCCATCATGTTCTTGTATCACCATGAAATTCCTCAGTTGATACATAAACATGAGTGCCTCACCTTACTGACATAACACGCACATGTACACACCTGGAAATGCAGGTATAAATCCTGCAAATATTTTTCTGCAGGACCTTTTAAGGTTCCATTTCAAAACTACCTTTAGCACCTATTACTTCAAAATATGCTAACATTAACAATTTTTGTTGGGTATAGAACACAGTTTGATTTTTTCTTACAGTTATTAATCTCCTGATAGTTTAACTCCAAATTTCAAATGTTTGAAGAAATCTTGCTTTATACTGTCATCAGTTTTCCTTTTGTATGGAAATACATAGGTTTTATTTCAAAGAGCAATGATAACAAAGTAGTTGGAGACATTGCATAATGTGTATTATTTATTAAGCCTTCATTTAAATCACTTTTCAGAGGCATTGAGCTCTCTTCTGTCTGATCATCACCTCCAGTAGCTATGCAAGGGCAAGTAGGGAAGGTTATCTGAAGAGATCTGTGTTGATTATAATTGCATGGAGGAATGTACCCTTTCAAATTCCTCCCTTACTTTATTTTCCAAAGTACAGGATAGTGCTGACAGACCTCACAGCATGGTATCAGTTTTCCCTGGGTCAAAGAATAGTCCTGTGGTACGCAAAATGTAATTGTGTTCAGCAGGATAACAGATAATTGGGATTGGCATAGAGATATATTTTTATCAGGTCCTCTGCTGTATACAGCTGCTTATTATTTGTTCCTGAGATGTGGGAGAAGTCATAATAACAATTTCTTTATAGCAATCAAAAGAGCTATCAATAAAGTGTTCCTGTGATCCCACTGTATCAGGTGAGCAAGAACATACAGAAATGAAATATAGGATTCTAGTTCTCTGTCGCAACTAAGAATGTACCTCATAGGGCTCATCCAGGCTCTTGACAAAAATGTTTTTCTCTAAGAGAAACTGAAAAAGTAATTGAAGACATACTGGCAGAGAATCCTCTGGTTTCTGTTTTTGCATGTAAAGATCTTTGACGTTATCACTCCTGTACTGATCATAAGAAATGACTGGAAAGACTAAAAATTAGTGACTGACTTTGCTTGGACCCATTAGAGAACAGAAGTTATAGAGAAAACCGTAATCCCAACCTTTGAAAAACCATGCAAATCAGTCTCTTCCCTCCCCCCACCCTCCTGTCCCACCTCCCCTTTCTCTCACTGCTTCCTCTCTCTCAGACATAGATATGGAGAGATAGGAACAGTTGCCAAGTCACCATTATAATAAATTTCCTGTTTGTATTTTTTTTAACCAGTTTTTTTATAGAAAGTGATTGGTGTTGAGCAAATAAAGTATTTCATTAATTTAAAAGTATATTTTTATATAGCAAAACCTTTATTTGGATTTTAAATGTACTTTGCACTCTGTTATAGTCTGCCAAGATGAATTAGGCATAGTGCCTTTCATGAAAAAACTATACCATCATATTTTTAGCACATTGTTATGGAATAGAAATATTTCACATTCTAAACACATCATGTAATCTGTTTCATTTGCAATAATATGATTTGCTGCTGCATCTATTTTACTCACATTATTACATCCAAAATTGGAGTCACAAAATTTGTACATAAAGCTTAACAGATGGAGTTCTTAAATTTTATCCAGCAAACAATAATCTACCATGAGTGCTTAAGAGTCCTATTCTAACACATTGAACAGATGCAATTTCAGTTTCAGCACATCTATTCCTAAATGAAAGAGCCCTTTTGAATTTGATATTTTGTTCATTTTTGAAATTAAGAATATGATAGTCTGAAAATAGTTGTCAGTCCTTTAAAATAAAAAGAATATATTATGCTGTTCCAAAATTTATACAATACATATTTACTGTTACATAGAAATTTTAAATGGATAAAGGAGTTACTTAAAAGTTTGCTGCAAAATTTTAGAACCAATGGTTTAGTGCTTTACATTAGCACTTTTCCAAATGAAAAATAATTTAGGTTGACTTGACAAATTAATCATCTTTGTGTTAAACGTTTACATCTAAAACTAAAAAACATAATTTGCATTACCATTCAGTGCCTCTGGATGTTATAATTGTATCTGTATATCTATTTCAAATTTTATGAATATGTCTTCTACCTAATAACATCCTTGTACCAGTTGGCTTATTTTAAGATAGCATAATTATCACAAAGGAAAAAAATAAAAACCTCATAGTGCCAGTAGTCATTTTGAATCACTACAACTGTGAATAAATTAATTTTTTTTTCCTTACACATACAATGTATTCAGGAAAGCTGGGATTTTAATTCATTAGCATTCAATAAACCACATGTGCCGTATATAGACCTGGTTTTCTCATAATCAATTTTCAGTCTTCTAGGACAGATTATCCTTAGGTATTGAAAATAAAATGCATATATCTTTCAATCTTTATTCAAAATGGGAATTTGACACATTAGAAAAGAATAAAAGAGTATTGTGAAATACTGCTGCTGCTAAGTCGCTTCAGTCGTGTCCGACTCTGTGCGACCCCATAGACGGCAGCCCACCAGGCTCCCCCGTCCCTGGGATTCTCCAGGCAAGAGCACTGGAGTGGGGTGCCATTGCCTTCTCCATTGTGAAACTAGACAGTACAAAGTAGGTTAAATTACATATTTAACATTAGAATAAAATAATACAGACAATTATTTACTATAGATATTTGAAGTTTTTTTAAAATTCAGACCAGGGCAGAAAATTACCTTCAAAAGTTGAGAATGAATTATTCTGATGATTCTTCTTTATCAACTATTCCTTAATAGGTCCTATTTACCTAGGTAACACCTCTCCTATTTTCCCTTTCTTGCCAAATGCAAACTGAGTGACAGAATGATGAAAATATCTAGCCAGTAATTTTGTTTGTTTGTTTTTTGCCCAGCTTCTTTGACAGTGGTTACCAGAATCAATCACTGGTCAATTTTAAGATAAACAGAGTGTCTCTGTAGCTTATAGGAAGAAATAGAGAGTCAACAATATCAAATAAGTAGGAGAAATGTAGCTTACAGCCAAGAGCAACAAAAGAAGGCATGAGTAGGTATTTTCTCCTGTCACCTTTCTCTCTGTTAAATTGAGTCCTAGAGAAGAAAAAACATACCATTGTACTTTGGTAGGAAAAAGCTCCTATATATTTAGTTTAGAAGACAAATTGTATGTGAGTGTATGTGATGTATATATACAGAGTATATGTCCGTATACTTGTTTGTTCTTAAACTGCTTCATCATCTGTTTTTCCCTGTCTTTCGTTATGAATGAATTGACATTTTAAAGGTCACAAGGACCACAATTACTGGCATGCCTGCTGATTCAAAGCAGAAAAAAAAATCCCAAAACTAAGATTGATAATTCTGTGGTGGCTGAAGACATTTATTTTATTGACTCCTCTCTAATAGGCTAGTAAGAAAGAATATGTTATTTGGTCTGCTTGAAACAAACTCCTTCTATGTATTTTATGAATAGCTTCCAAATGATCAACAAAACATGACATCCCAATTATTTTATGTTTTGTTTACCATAATGAAATGCCATAGGTAGACATAAAAAGCAATCTTTCAGTGTATAAAATATGCCAACAATAATTGTCTATGGCAGTGGATATTTATGTAGATGCTATTTTAAAAATCCACTGCAACTCTTCATTTTCTGTAACTTAAATTTTTCTTTCTCTACTTGCATTCGGCTTCCATCATCAGGCACCTAGTTTGATTACAGAAACTATGAAGATAAGTATAGATCTTTTCCTCCCAAAATATGCATGAGCATGTACCTGGATAAATGGTGCATGTAATTTCAAAGGCTTTATGAAACCTCTGAAAATCATATGTGGATCCTGGTCCTCCAACAAGAAATGGAGGCTATTTTCAAAACTACTATCAGATCTAGCTCAGAAACAGATCTGTTCTTTTCTATCCTTTTTAATGATTACTCTTAAGTAGAGAAAATTCCACTAGTTAATGATGAATAATATGCATATGCATTTTATCAGTCATAGTGATCAGCTAATTTATCTATTGACTTACCAGAAATGTGATCTTTTGAATGGCATTTGTATAACTTCCTTTAAAATTGTATTTCAGTTACTATGTATTGTCTCCATTGGGAAATGTAGATATCCTCCCACAGACATATCATTGGATTTTACATTTGTAAACCAGTGATCAGTGGAATTGGAATGACTTAGACACCTTTAGGAGCAAATAAAAGAGGAACCACCTTTACTATTGTCATTTGCTTTTGTGCTGACTTGGAAACAGTCAAACGAGTGATGTTCTCTGAGTGAGTGAGTTAGTGAAAGTTGCTCAGTCATGTCCACTCTTTGTGACCCTATGGTCTACACAGTCCATGGAATTTTCCAGGCCAATCAGGCATAAATGCAATTGCTTTATGATGTAATAAGTTACATATTCTCCATTATATCACCTTAATTTTTTCCCCTCATATTTGTATTAGTTAGCTTCATCTACCCTATAACAGTTCCTTTTATAATATGTCCTATTCTGTTTTAAGAAGAAGCAAATATAAGGTGGACAAATATGTTCAACATTACAAAAAAAGCAAGAAAAACAGGTTTTGGATTTTAAAAGATGCATGAGTTCAGAGTATGTCGACATGATTGGCAGATGTCAAAATGTTCCTTCACATATATGATTGAAAAGTAATAAAGGAAATAATTCAGCTGTCTGTGAGTTTGCCTTACGTCTGTAATCAAAGTGTCGCTGTTCAAAGCTCAACATGACAGCTTCCTAATTTTCATTGCTTATTTAATTTTTTAAAGTTGCCAAACCCTCAAGGGCTAAATTCCAATGATTTGCTCATTATTAGAGAAGTTGAAATTGAAGAACAATGAGCATAAAAATATCATAAAAAATACGGAAATGAACAATAGTAAAAATGGAAGGGTGCATTTCACATAATGTTATTTGAATTAAGCATAACTATGACAAAATTTCCAGTTAACTTTTGGGTAATATTGAATTCATAAACCTTGAAACATTATTCAAACTGGCATTTAGTTATGTGCATTTACTGAGCACTTGGCTTTATGTTAGGCAGTGATTCTGTATAAATCACATTAAAGCATAGGTAGATATTTTTATTTCTAATATTCATGTTCATATATTATTAATGTATTTAAAATATAAACTTTTATGACTTTATTTTAGCCCAATCCATGCATTAATTTGAGAGAAAATATAATTCTTTTCAGTTTTTTAATGTTCACAGGGTTTTTTTATATGCATCATCAAACATACACTCCTTTAGCTTTTCTTTTTTTGATCAGACATCCCACAGTATTATTCTTTGACTTACACTTTTTAAAATTTGTATAGGTAAATACAGTTTTTCTTTAATTCCTTTAATATTTCACTTTGTTTCACTTTACTTTTTTTTCCGTCTTGACATTTTAATTCATTTTTCAGTGTTGTGTTTTTAATGTATACTTAAAGATTGTTATACATAGCCCCCTAAATTAATGTCGTTTGTATATCAGTGATCTTGAAATCTGTTATCATAAGTAGATAAAAATATTTAATAAATTCCTTAAATTCATTGATTTCCTGAAAGGCATGATTTTTTTTCCATATGTGTTTTTTAATGTGCAACTTAGTACTGCTGTGAAACAGGAAAAATGAATAAACTATAAGTATCACTGACTCAATGGACATGAGTTTGAGTAAACTCCGGGAGTTGGTGATGGACAGGGAGGCCTGGTGCAGTGCAGTCCATGAGGTCGCAAAGAGTTGGACACAACTGAGCAACTGAACTTAATATACGTAGAAATGAATGACTGACTTGTCCAATGTAATGTGTAATCAAAAGGCAAGTAATAGAAGAGTCCATAGAATACCACTAAATATTTGGTATCTGATTATTTAGTAATACTCCTCTATGCCTATATGAACAGACTCAAAATTACAATGATATAAACTACATGTATAGAAAATTTTCTCTCACTATTAGTGTGGAGAGAGAAGTTGCACCTTAAAGTCATACTTCTAGGTTGTTATGCAACCATAACCTATCATCTGTTGTCTCTTCATCCAGAAAAAGCAAAAGAGGATGGAGAACAAACAATTTTCTCTTTAGCAGTGCTGTAAGTCACACACACAAATTCAGGCACACTTCATTGGCTAGAAGCTAGTTTCACCGGTCACTATTATAGTAGCTGGGAGCGAGAGTCACAAACATCATCTCTCTTGATCTAGATCTGTTTGTCCTACGTAAGGTGTTATCTGTGTACCTGTGGTGGTAAGGGGTTATTTCTTAAAGAAATAGAAATTTCTGTCACATCATTTAGAAAACATTAAAATTCAAAACTGATTAATATATTACTTAAGGTTTTATATGTATATTGAAAAAAAATGAGTAACATTATATAACAAAAAATTAGAGCTATTACAGTTTTTATTTACTTATGATTTATAGCTGATATTTATCTATATAATTCTGAATACAAAAAATATAAATAGTATACTTAAAATACGAACCTCCTAAATTTTTTGCATCTACCCAGTCATGTTTTAGGGGCAATTTATGTTTTCATATGCAAATATGTACATGGATATATAACCTGTCTTAAGCTGTTACCTTATTTTACTTGATATATTTTAGATATTTATAAAAGAATATGAAGTTTTTCCATAGTTTTCACAGCTGCTTTATATTTATTGTTTAGGCTTTGTATGTTTTTTTTTTTTCTCTAAGCATCAGTTAAGACTTCTGTTTAATGAGGACAAAAGTACTATCCACTTAATAAATCCATACAGATATGCTAGGTTTTTACAGTGAACTCAATGTCTAGTTGTTGGTAAAACACCCCATATATATTAATTATTGCTTTTAATAGTATTAATATTAATAGTATTATAGTATTAATAGTATTATTATAGTATAGTAATATAGTATGTATATATATATAATATAGTAATGTAGTATTATAGCAATTTAGTATTATAGTATTATAGTAATATAGTATATATATAATATAGTAATATAGTATTATAGCAATATAGTATTATAGTATTATTAATAGTATTAATAGAATTGCAAAGTGTTTAGCATATTTTAGAAACAGTGAGCTTCCTGAGTGGCACGAGTGGTGAAGAACCTGCCTGCCAATGCAGGAGACCTAAGAGACACAGGTTCAATCTCTGGGTCAGGAAGATCCCCTGCAGGAGAGGGCATGGCAACCCACTTCAGTGTTCTTGCCTGGAGAATCCCACCGACATAGGAGTCTGGCAGGCTACTGTCCATAGGGTGGCAAAGAGTCAAACAGGATTGAATCAACCTAGCAGCAACAACAATACAGCATTTTTTAAATGATGGTACATTTTTATGCATATTTCCATCATACACTAATAGATTATGGTATAGTGAAGATAACTTTATATGCACAGAGAAACTAAAAAACTTGTGACCTGCTTTACCATGATACTGGCTTTATTGAGATGATCTGGAAGCAAACCCTCAATATCTCTGAGGTATGCTTGTATTTTACTGTTGCAATAAGCAATATTTCCTTATTTTTGTGCCTAAATAATATTTGTATATGTGTATATATATATATATGTACACACATGTATATGTATATGTATGCATATATCCATATACATGTAAGTATATATATACACACACATATGTACATATGAAAATTTCCTTATCCCATCATCCATTGCTAGACACTTTGTAGACACTTTGGTTATGTCTGTATTTTGACTATTGTGAATAATGCTGTGATTAACATGGGGTTGCAAATACCTCTTTGAGTTAATGTTTTTGTTCTCTTTGACAGATACCCAAAATAGAATTTCTGGATCATGCAGTAGTTCTATGTTTAATTTTTTGAGGAAAGTCCATATTGTTTTCCATAGTGGTTATACCAATACCAATATACATATATATATATATATATATATATATATATATATATATATATATATATATGCCAATATACATCGCAAACCAACAGTGTACAACAGTTCTCTTTTTCTCTACATTCTAGTCAGCAATTGTTATTTCCCATTTTTGGTAATAACTACTGTAACAGGTGTGAGGTGATAGTTCCTTGTGGTTTTAAATTTTCCCTGATATTAGTAATGTTGAGCACCTTTTTATGGATGTTGGCCATCTACATGTCATCTTTGGAAAAATATTCATTTGTTGCCATTTCATTTTATTGATATTTCTTTTTCTGTGCAGAAGATTAGTGTGATGAAGCTCCATTTGTGTATTTGCCCTTTTGTTGCCTTTGCTTTTAATTTCATATCCAAAAAACCATCACCAAGACCAAAGTCAAGGAGCTTATGGCTTTTTATAGTTTCAGTTCTTTTTTTCAAGTCTTTGATTCATTTTGAGTTAGATATTGTATATGGTATTTGATACAACTTCATTCTTTTGCATGTGCCTGTCCAGTTGTTTTTTTTCAGAACCATTTATTGAAGAGACTCTCCATTTCTTACTATGTGGTTTTGGCTTTGTTGTCATAAATTAATTGACCATATATGCATGAGTTTATTTCTGGGCTCTTTATCCTCTTCCATTGATCTGTGGGTGTATTTTTGATTGTTACCACTTTGTAATGATAGTTTAAATCATGGTAAGAGATGCCTCTGGCTTGTTCGTTCACTCTTTGGTAAAGTGTCATAGGAATTTTGATAGGGATTACATTGATTTGTAGATTGCTTTGGACAGTATAGACATTTTAACAATATTAATTTTCCCAATCCATGAGGAAAGAGAAACTTTGCATTTATTATCTCCTCTTCTAATTCTTAATATCTTCTAGATTTTAGTGTACAGATTTTTGTTGTTATTGTTGTTTTTAGTTGCTAAGTTGTGTCAGACACTTTTGGGACCCCCATAGACTGGAGCCCGCCAGGCTCTTCTGTCCATGGGATTTCTCAGGCAAGAATACTGGAGTGGGTTACATTTCCCTCTCCAGGGGATCTTCCCAACTCAGGGATTGAACCCACATTTTCTGCATCTCCGGCATTGGCAGGTGGATTTTTTTTATCAGTGAGCCACCAGGCTCATTTAAATTTATTCCTAGATATTTTATTGTTTTGGATACACCTTTCTTTAAACATTGGATACACTTTTTTTTATACATGGGATATACATTTTTGCACATTAGATACATGTTTTGTTAATGTGCTCTATCACTGATTGATTTGCAGATGTTGAAAATTTTTTATAACCTGGGAATATATCCCACTTGATCTAATATAGGATCCTTTCAAGGTATTACTGAATTCAGTTTGTTAATATTTTGTTGAGAATTTTTTAATCTATTTTTATCAGGTATATTGACCTGCAGTTTTCTCCTGCTGTCCTGTTCTGATTTTTGTGGCAAGGTAATGCTGGCCTTATAAAATAGATTTGGAAGTGTTACCTTGTCCCCTATTTTCTGAAAGACTATAAAAAGCATTGGTATTATTTGAATGTTTGGTAGGATTCATCAGTAAGGGTCAGATCGTCATCATTTCAAGATCAAGTGGTCTTGAAATTTTGTTTGTCTCTGATTACTGATTCAGTCTCTAGTAATGATGTAATTACTAGTAGTCCTAATACTGATTCTTACTAGTAATTAGTCTGTTCATATTGTCTGTTTCTTCATGACTCAGTTCTGGAAGATGGTATGCTTCTAGGAATTCATTCATTTCTTTCTTCTTATTATTTATTTATTTTTTAATTGAAGGATAATTACTTTACAGAATTTTGTTTTCTGTCAAACCTCAGCATGAATCAGCCATCGGCATTCATTTCTTTTCAGTTGTCCAGTTTGTTGCCAAATAATTGTTCATTGTACTCTTATAATTCTTTGCATTTCTGTGAAATTGGTGGTAATATCTCCTCTTTTGTTTTTTATTTTACTTATTGGAGTTTTCTCTCTTTCTTGGTGACTCTAGCTAAAAATTTGTCAGTTTTATTTCTTAAAAAAAAAAAAAAAAAGAGTTCTTAGTTTCATTTCTTTTTCCCTTTCAGCCTCGATTTATTTCTGCTCTATTTACTGCCTTCTTTCTACTAATGATGGTCTTTGTCTTTTCTTCTTTTTCTAGTTCCTTGAGATGTACAGTTGAGTTGTTTGTTTGAGATCTTTCTTGCTTCTTGATGTAGGCATTTATTGCTCTAACCTCTGTTCTTAGAACTGCTTTTTCTACATCCTATATTTTTTGGTATGTTATATTTACATTTTTTATCTCAAGGTATTTTTGAACTTCTCTTTTCATTTGTCTGTACCTCTTAGTTGTTCAAAAGCATGCTGTTTAATCTTTATATATTTGTGAATTTTCCAGTTTTTTATTGTAATGTATTTCCAGTTTCATATTATTGTTGTAAGAAAAGATTCTTGACATGATTCCTGTCTTCTTATATTCATAAAGGCTTGTTTTGTTCCCTAATATATCTATTCTTGAGAATATTCCATATGCCCTTGAAAAGAAGGTGCATTAAATTGAATATTCTATATATCTGTTGTATCTATCTTGTCTAATGTGTCACTGAAAACCAGTGTTTCCTTATTGATTTTCTGTCTGGATGATCTATCCATTCATAAAGTGGAGTATTAAATTCCCCTACTATTATTGTATTACTGTCTATTTTCCCTTTGTCTGTTAGTATTTGATTTATATATTTAAATGTCCTTTCATTGGGTGCATATATAAGTATCCTCTTTTTGGATTAAAAATTATTTCTTATCTTGCTCTAATTGCTGTAAATAATTTTTATGGTTTGACAATATGCTCATGTTAGGTAAAAATATGCCTTATCAAAATCATATTTAAAAGGATTAGCTAATATATCAAAGTAATGTAGCAGATAGGAACTTAATTCAGTTTATGAGTTCAACTGAGAGTTGAACTGCCTCTCTTAAGTGTAGCCCTCACATGTGGAGAAAGTCTAGGAACATTGGTGTTTAATGCTACAGAGTTTTATTTTTTCCTGTGATTGGTGAGCTTTTTATATTTGGGATATAATTGACCAAGATGTTTTGTGGTGGTTGTTTGGGGAACTGTATATTTTTATTTCTTTCGTTAATGGTAATAAAGAATCGTATTTGAAAGTTCAGTTATTTGCATTACATAATTGACTTTCATCACTTACTATAACACCTTTTGAGGATATACATCTCTCCATTATTCACTGTTAGGTCAAAGTTTTGAAAATCAAATGATGAATGGGTATAGGATGTCTACTTTCCAAGCATAGTCAAATAAAGTTTTGATACTTTTTTTTTTTTTTTTTTCTGATTTATAAGTGTGTGCTCACAGCAACATTTCTCAGGAGCCTGAGGAGTTTAAAAAAGTTGCAGAGACTCCGCTCTGGTCCCTGCTGTCAAGAAAAATGCATGGTGAGGTTGTTTAGGTGGTGTTACTGTTTGTTGTCCTTCTGATCTTGTCAGTATCTTTATGTGTCAGCAGCTCCGAACTGTGAAAGACAGCCAAGATATAAAAAGCCACTGACTCTATTCTCTTCACTGCCTTCTTTAGATATCAGATTTCTTTTGGCAAAAGTTTGTCTGGTTCTGTGATGGCTTAACCTACAAGAGCAGATCCTTAGAGTCTATACTTCATCAGCTTCTTCCACTTCGTAATCTGATTTTCTTGACTTTTCCAAAATAACTGGGAAATTTAGCATTATGCTTTCAAAATGATTCTGAAAATGTACCTGAAAATTTTCTTTCTTTCTTTCTCTCTCTTCCCTCATTCAGTACTAATTTATAGGATTTTGAGTGCTTATTTCTATATCTTATTGTTAATACTTATCTCTCTTTATTTTCCTTTTTCACTGTTGCATCTCTCTGCCTACTTTTGGTGGCAAAAGATGTTATTTCTTTCTGCGAGAGAAGAATCTAAAAAATAAAAATAAAAACCATATATTTGTATTTAGAAAACTCAAGTGTACTGTTTGCAGTAGAATTCCTAGTGTTTTCCCTACTTAGAGGGAGCAATACTATTACTCAGTGTTCATAAGATTCTCATATTGTTATGGCACTATTCATGAGTATATCTGCAATATCATAGTGTTATTTATAATGATTAAACCTACCTTCTACACTGACAATCATAAAGAGCTTAGTATAGGGATAATATTACATTTGTTTTAAATTAAAAGATATGCATGTAAATTTAAAATATGTAAAATCAAGAATGACTATAAGCTATTCAAATAGAAGGTTGACATAATTTTCTATCCAGGGTATGAGGGATAACTAGTCATGTAATACTGTTCTTAGTTGACTGTATGGATATCTAGAAGAATACAACTCCTATAATGACATATTCTAAAATATTAAAATAATATATGATGACATGGGCTTTCCAGGTGGCATTAGTGGTAAAGAACCCACCTACCAATGCAGGAGACATGAGAGACGTGGGTTCAATACCTGGGTCTGGAAGATCCCCTGGAGAAGGAAATGGCAACCCCTCCTGTATTCTTGCCTGGAGAATCCAATGGACAGAGGAGCCTGGCAGGCTGCAGTCTATAGGTTGCAGAGTTGGACATGACTGAAGCAACTTAGCAAGCAGACATGATGATACAACTTGCAGAATTTTTGTTTTCCCATTTCTCCTTTAAATGTAATGGTATATTAATTTGATAGTATATTTAATTTAAAGATTATATATTTGATCTTCATATCAAATGTTAAGAATTTTCAACTTTTTAAAGAATTGAAATAATTTTTAAGAGGAGAAGACTATTTCTCATACCACCCATCACAATAGTAGAATGGAATAGGTCAATATGAGCATTTTTCTAATCAACAATGGAGCAAAGAGTGAGGAAAAATATCTATCTTTGAAGCTTAAATACAAGGAAACAAGGAATTACTTGCTATTTTAGAAGTATAATAGGTCAGTTAACAATATAGTCACACATAAAAGTTTTAAAAAATTTCTGGGAATTCCCTGGCCATCCAATGCTTAGGATTTCACACTTCCACTACAAGTGGCATGAGTTCAGTCCCTGAACAGGGAGCTAAGATCTTGCATGTTGCACAGGATATGCCACAGTGCAGCCAGAAAAAAAGAAATGTTGCAAGTAGTTCTTCAGAGAGAAGGAAAATGATATAGGTTAGAACCTCAGGTCTACATAGCAGAGAGAGTTTGGGAAATGAGGTATTGAGAAACAAAGGTAAAATCATAAAAGTTTTGCACTTCTTGTAACTCAATTTAAGTATAATCTTAAATCTCCAGTTAATCTAGAACAGCAACTTATTGTATCACTAAATTGGAATTTATACCAGTGAAGAGACTTTTTAGGCTGAATTAAAAATTAGAATATTAATATAATGCTTTGCCACTTATGAATAAACACCAATTTTTTTCAAGATTTTTCTTAACACTTATCTTGTCATCTACTAAAATATTATCAAGCTGTTTCATCCATCCTGTTCCTTGGCCTTGAGATCTATCTTTATTTACTACCATGGGACCAGTTGGAATTGTCCATTTGGACAATATACTCAGATTCTAATAACCAACATCTATAGTTGTCTTTTTCTTAGACTTCCTCTCCAAAATTTCCTTAACTCAAAATTTCAATTTTCACAAAATTAGAAGCACAAGAACATTGAGGCCTCTAGAATATTAGATAGCTTTTTTATTCATGTTGATTGGAGATTCATGAGACTCAGGCTGTTTGTTGATCAATGAATCTAGGCACTTGACTAAACATTGATTCTATATCACTCACTTGCCATGTATAGTGACACTAGTTAGTGCATGAAGAGTTCCAAAAGGAAGATGCATGTATCCGGAATGCCCCTATATTCTGACTCTCTATCAAGTAAACCATATTTTCTAATGTCTCAAGACTGTACCCAAGCCTTAATCAAAAGAACCTTGGCACCTGTTTATGACACTTCCCACTCAAAAGGTTTATATAGTCATTTTTTATTCAATATGGTATACAATATGATAATATTTGGTAACATACCAATTTAGAAATTTTTATTTAAAAAAAGACAATATAAGCCCAAATTTTGGATCATATCACTCTTATTTAAGAGGGATGTGATTTTATTCATAAACTGTGATGTGATCTAATTCTATTTATAAAATTTTATGAATAGATATTTTGAAGTCTGTTTTGTTGTGCAGGTATGCCCCTTTAGGTTCCAAGTGAATTGCTACATCCTGATTTTAAAAGGTAACTGTCTTCTGGGTCATGCCAAAACCCTTTCAAATATTTTCAAACAGAATTTGCAATAAAAAGAGAATCATTAAAAATACATGAATGTGGTAGGAAACTTGGGAAAAGGCCATTAGTGTCTGTTCAGTTCCTTAGGAAAGAAGATGAAAGAAAATGCTCATGTCAAGATATATCATGTTTAATCTAAAAATATGGAGGTAGCTTTTCATGTGAAATATGTTTCATTTAATTAATTTCAGGTACTCTTGAGAAACAAAATGACTCAACATAATTGCAATATGAATTTTCATGAACAAGAGTCTAATTGGAGTTTTTCATCATACCTTTGTAAATGATTACTTCCAACAAGACAAAATTAAAGTGATTGCCATGAAATACAGTCCTACCTTGCACATAAAAGAACTAAATTAAGATGATGATTCAAGGATGGAAAGCGTATGGACAAATATATGTATAATAGTTTACTTTAAAATGCTGCTAAACTTAATTTCCTGAATTTACTATTCATGAAATTTTTAAAAATTTGAAACTTACATAATGTAACTTTATCAAGAGGAGCTAAAGTATAAGAAAAATGTAAATGTATGATAAGAATTTCAGTTGAGCTATTTCAAATGCCAGTGATGGAACTCCAGTTGAGCTATTTCAAATCCTAAAAGATGATGCTGTGAAAGTGCTGCACTCAATATGTCAGTGAATCTGGAAAACTCAGCAGTGGCCAAGGACTGGAAAAGGTCAGTTTTAATTCCAATCCAAAGAAGGGCAGTGCCAAAGGAAGTTCAAACTACCGCACAATTGCACTTATCTCACACACTAGCAAAGTAATGCTCAAAATTCTCCAAGCCAGGTTTCAATAGTGTGTGAACTGTGAACTTCCAGATGTTCAAGCTAGTTTTAGAAAAGACAGAGGAACCAGAGATCAAATTGCCAACATCCACTCAATCATTGAAAAAGTAAGAGAGTTCCAGAAAAACATCTACTTTTGCTTTATTGACTACACCAAAGCCTTTGACTGTGTGGATCACAACAAACTGTGGAAAATTCTGAAAGAGATGGGAATACCAGACGAACTGACCTGTCTCCTGTGAAATCTGTGTGCAGGTCAAGAGGCAACAGCTAGAACTAGACATGGAACAACAGACTAGTTCCAAATTGGGAAAGGAGTACAACAAGGCTGTATATTATCACCCTGCTTATTTAACTCATATGCAGAGAACATCATGTGAAATGCTGGGCTGGATGAAGCACAAGCTGGTATCAATATTGCTGGGAGAAATATCAATAACCTCAGATATGCAGATGACACCACCCTTATGGCAGAAAGTGAAGAAGAATTAAAGAGCCTCTTAATGAAAGTGAAAGGAAAGTGAAAAGTTGACTTAGAACACAACATTCAAAAGCTAAGATTATGGCATCTGGTCTCATCATTTCATGGCAAATAGATGGGGAAACAATGGAAACAGTGGGAGACTAATTTTTGAGGCTCCAAAAATCACTGCAGATAGTGAACACAGCCATGAAATTAAAAGATGCTTGCTCCTTGGAAGAAAAGCTATGACCAACCTACAGCATATTAAAAAGCAGAGACATTACTTTACCAACAAAAGTCCACCTAGTCAAATCTATGGTTTTTCCAGTAGTCATGTATGGATGTGAGAGTTGGACTATAAAGAAAGCTGAGCACCAAAGAATTGATGCTTTTGAACTGTGGTGTTGGAGAAAACTCTTGAGAGTCCCTTGGACTGCAAGGAGATTCAGACCATCAATCCTAAAGGAAATCAGTCAAAATGTTCGCTGGAAGGACTGTTGCTGACATTGAAACTCCAGTACTTTGGCCACCTGATGCGAAGCGCTGACTCATTGGAAAAGACCTTGATGCTGTGAAAGATGGAAGGCGGGAGAAAAAGTGGATGACAGAGGATGAGATGGTCGGATCGCATCACCGACATAATGGAGATGAGTTTGAGTAGGCTTCAGGAGTTGGTGATGGACAGAGAAGCCTGATGTGCTGCTGTCCATGGGGTCTCAAAGAGTCAGACATGACTGAGTAACTGAACTGAGCTGATGATAAGAATTAATTTTCCATTTATTAAGATCAATTGCTTTTTGAGGCATTTAAATAAAATTTAAATGTCATATTTAAGATGTATTAATTACAAGATTATTGCTGACTGTGGTACTTTTAAGTAAGTTAAAATAAGAAAAAGCATTTAAGAATATCAATTTGAGAATCTTTCACTATTCATTTGTATTCCACATTTAAATGGAATTCCCCAAATCTATTAGTTATACATGTCTTATTAGTCATCAACTCGCTATTAACTGTAGACTTGGTGTATGTATAATTTACTATATAGATTACAAAATACTAAAATACTGTCCCTGTGATAAATTTGAGTCAAATAATTGTAATCACACAAATAAAAATTCATTCTTAACATTTTGGAAGTGTTAGCTGCTCAGTCATGTCCAACTCTTTGCAACCCTATGGAGTGTAGCCAACCATGCTCTGTCAGTAGGATTTTTCAGACAAGAATAGTGGAGTGGGTTGCTATTTCCTTCTCCAGGGAATCTTAACATTTTAGGGCGGAATAAAACTGAGGGATTTTAACATTTTAGGGCAGAATAAATTGGCAGTGTTAAAATAAACTTTCATGGCATATTTTCTAAAAATAGAGTTTGAGTACAGTATAATGGAGCAGAACTAACAGAAGTTTCTTATTTTCCCTGTCAAAGTAGGGCAGGGGTTGGGCTAGGTACTGAGACGTAAATATGATAGTCTTTGAGCTAAAATCCCCCAGAGAGTGGGAACTTCATGTCTTCCTTTCTCAATTGACCTTTGTCTTGACATTTTTATGTTGGACAATCAAGCTGTAGTTTATTCTTCCTCATACAATGTTCAAGAAATAGTAAATATAAATGCTGTAATATGACAAATATATTAAAATACTGGGTAAGGTATTTTGTCTTTTTTTTGTTGTTAGCAAATAAACATGGAAACCATCATTATTTAAACAACCCAAGTATACCTAATGCAAAACAAAGAACAAGAAACAAAGCCACATTTCTACAGGAAATACAAGAAATTTAAAATATCAAGGTGCTTAGAACTTGCTGGGTTTAGTTATAACCAGTTTGTGAAGAGTATTGACTGAGTAGTTAGTGATTTTGGATATTTACTATGGCGAGGAAAATTCAAAAACAGGTGGATGATTAGCATGAATAGATTTGATTTTTTTTTTTCTAAAAAGTAAAGAGGATGGATAGAAGTGGAGAATAGAGTGCTGAAAGAGAAACAATTTATAAGCCTGGTGTAATGAAATAATGAAGGTCTGAGAAAAATGACAAATGCAGATGTGGAAATAGCCAGATTCTGGAGACATTTCTGCTTAATCTTTCTACAAAACAGGGTAAAGACTTTGTTTACAATCTCTTTCGAAAATATAAGACATTAGTAATTCCCTGAATTTGTGTATTTTTACATCTGCAGTAAAGTATGTTTGAGCTAAAGTGATCTTGCAGGTCCGTATTACAATGGTATTTAGTATAGCAGTCTATTGGTTTACAGAGGGAGAATTACTCCGGTAACAGGAAACAGGGGCGGCAAGGAAAGTAAGAATGGAGAGAACAGAAAAATTTCTCATTTCAAACCAATGTAACCGGTTTGCATATGAATTTTTAAAAGAATAACCCCACTATCTTTTTTCACCTGCTCCTTAATGAGTAATAGCCTTGAGTATTTTGTACCCTCTAAGAGGAGAGTGAAAATGTTGGCTTAAAACTCAACATTCAAAAAACTAAGATCTTGGCATCCAGTTCTATCACTTCATGTCAAAACAGATGGGGAAACAATGAAAACAGTGAGAGGTTTTATTTTTGGGGGGCTCCAAAATCACTGCAGATGGTGACTGCAGTCATGAAATTAAAAGACACTTGCTCCTTGTAAGAAAAGCTATGACCAACATAGATAGCATATTAAAAAAACAGAGACATTACTTTGCCAACAAAGGTCCATCTAGTCAAAGCTGTGGTTTTTTCAGTAGTCATGTATGGATGTGAGAGTTGGACTATAAAGAAAGCTGTGCGCCGAAGAATTGATGCTTTTGAACTGTGGTGTTGGAGAAGACTCTTGAGTCCCTTGGACTGCAAGGAGATACAACCAGTCAATCATAAAGGAAATCAGTCCTGAATGTTCACTGGAAGGATTGATACTAAAGCTGAAACTCCAGTACTTTGGCCACCTGATGAGAACTGACTTATTGGAAAAAGACTGATGCTGGGAAAGATTGAAGGCAGGAAGAGAAGGGGACGACAGAGGCTGAGATGGTTGGATGGCGTCACTGACTGGATGCACTTGAGTCTGAGCAAGTACTGGGAGTTGGTGATGGGCAGGGAACCCTGGCATGCTGCAGTCCATGGGGTCACAAAGAGTCAGACTTGACTGAATGGCTGAATTGAACTAAGTAGGGAAACCACTAATTTAATAAATCTCCTGCAAATAGTTTGAGTTTTCTAAATATATTAATCTAGTGCTCTAATATTTCCATCACCTGAAAAAGGCCCCACTCCCACACCTTCCCTAGGCAAACACTAACCTATCTCTAAAATTTGCCTTTTCTGGAAAATTCATATAATAGAACTATATAGTATGTAATTTTTGTGTTTGACTTTTTTACTTAGCATAATGTTTCCATGATTATCTGTTTTGTAGCATGCATTAGTACTTTATAATTTTAAATTGCTGAACAGTATTTTTTGCATGGATATACCACATTTTATTAATCCATTGATGGATATTTCAGTTGTTCATGTTTTTTGGAACTGATGAATAGTTCTGCCATATATTGCATATCTGTGCCTTTCTGTGGGCATATGCTTCCCCTTGGCTGGATTCCTAACAGTGAAATTGATGTGTTATATTTTAAGTTATAGTTCTTTTTCAGAAACCATCAAACTGTTTTTCAAGGTGGCTGCATCATCTTACATTTCCACAAGTAACGTATGAGGGCTTCAGTTTCTCCAAACCCTCATAAACACTTTTTATGATCTCTTTTTGATTATATACATCCGAGTGGTTATATAGTGGCATCTTACTAAAGAAATTTATTTAAAGCTGGTGATGGTGTGGTTGTTTTATTATTCATGAATTTATGTTGAATTTTGTATGCTGCTTTCTATAGCTAGTATAATATGTTTTTCCTTTCTGATCTGTGAATGTTTTGAATGTATATCCTAATGTTAATATATCTTACATTTCTGGACTAAGCAATGTTGCTAGAAGTGTCTGAGCACTGTCAGAATTGGTTGATACATATTTTGCTTAGTAATTTTCCACTTTTTAAAAATAATTCAGGTTGTAATTTTCTTCTGTATACTAACACAATCAATCATTTTTAATCAAGGTTATATCATAACATGAACAGTAATGAGTCAATTTACTGTTCTGTATCTTCTTGAAACAATTTTAGGTGGAGTTTCTGTAATTAGGTTGTTGTCTAAATTATTGACATTCCCAAATGCATTTATATAGAATTGTAATAGTCTACTGCTGTTTTTATTACTAACTCATGTTGCTGCTCCCATTCTAATCCCTTATATTACCAAGACCTTAGAAAACTGTGTTTCCTAAGACCCTTCATATTATACATATTGTTATTGTCCAGTATTTTCATTCTAACTTGCTTTATTTTCTACCTAAATTATTCATTATTTATGTTCTTGTTTATGCTGTCAATCAGTGATAAACTTTTGATTTCCAAATTCTTTGTTCAAATTTCCTTCTTGAATCTCTGATCCTGGGTTCATTTTCTTTCTTTCTAAAGAATTTTCTTTAGGCTCTTTTGTTGTTGTTGGGAACTTACCATCTGTCAGTGGCAAGTTCTGTGTGTTTATTATTTGTTTATTGGCCTATAACTTCATTGTCAATTATCATTTATTTGCTTATTTTATTTTTGGTTATATGACTTGCTGAATTCCTTGAGGCATAATATAAAATCAGTATTTTTAATGCAAATGGTTTTTAGGAAGCACCAGAGAAGGGAGGAAAGCTGTGTCAGGCAAAGATGTTTTTTAGGTTGAACTACAGTTTCAAATGAGGCCACCATTGAATCCATGGAGCTCTGAAGCTGTAGGATGGCCCTTCACTGTTACTCTGAGTTGAAATAAGGCAGTTGAGCCTCCTTTTCCTTATACATCAGTCTTTGGACCTCAGCTGCCTCAAGGAAGGGCTGCTGATTTGAGTGGAGGCAGCTCTCCATGGTGAGGGTAATTCCTGAGGAAGGCTGATAATTGCAGTCTGTCTGCTGAGAGCATTTACAGCAAGGGAAGTTAAAAATCATCCATTTGTAAAGTGGGATCTGGAAAGAATATGAGCGTGTCCCCTATAGGTTCAGAAAAATTAACAGTGTTGGGAATTCACTGGTGGTCCAGTGGTTAGGATGCCACACTTCCACTGCATGGGCCATGGGTTCAATATCTGGTCAGGGAACTAAGATCCTGCATGCCTTGTGGCCAAAAAGTAAATACATAATCAAGAGTATTTTCTCAAGTCTTTTGGATTTTCTTTTTTTCTTTTTCTGGTGTGAACTATTAACCTGTCATAATTTAAAGTAGCCTTTCTTTTCTGTTGGATTTCCCTGGTGGATCAAATGATAAAGAAATTGCCGGCAACGCAGGAGACCTGGGTTCGATTCCTGGGTCCAAAGATTCCCCTGGTAGGAAATGGCAACCCACTCCAGTATTCTTGCCTGGAGAATTTCATGGACAGAGGAACCTGGCAGGCTGCAGTCCATGGAATCGCAAAGAGTCAGACACAACTGAGTGACTAATACTTCTTTTCTGAATAATTGTTTTGGTTGTTTTTCAGTTATATTTGGTCCCTTCCTTCTTTCTGCTTCTTTATAATTCCATTTGGTATTAATGTTAATTCCTGAATCAGAGGAAAAATGCTTTTAGTTAACTGTTTAACAAAATTCTTAAATAGTACCTCTTATTCTGGCATTTACTGTCATCTTCTGATAATTCTATAGGATGTATATTGAATTTACTAATTTTGTCTCTGGACATATTAAACTGCCTTTAACACTTTTAGTACTTTTTTCCCTATGCCCTCTTTGTTTGCCATTAATTCATATATCTTCCAGTTATCTAACATTTCCTTCAACAAAATTTAAATTCTAATTTATTCATGCAACTAAACTTTTGTTCCAATCTTTATATTTCCTAAAATTATGTTTTTATAGAAGTCTTTCTACTATTTTAATAGAATGTTCTTTTCTAATATTTAAATTTTAATCATGTTGTAGTTATATCTTAATGTACTATAGGTGAGTTTCAGGGGTCCAAATCCACAGATTGTTTTTCTGGTGATTCTCACTTAGGTTGACTTGAAGTAAAAGTGAAAGTTGCTCAGTCGTGTCTGACTCTTTGGACTGTACATGAAATTCTTCAGGCCAGAATACTGTGGTGAGTAGCACTTCCCTTCTCCAGGGGATCTTCCCAACCCAGGGATTGAACGCAGGTCTCCAGCATTGCAGGTAGAGTCTTTACCAACTGAGCCAAAGGGAAGACTGACTTATTTTTTTTTATAAAATTTATAAATTTGGTGAGGTCAGTATTATGCTTGGAAGCCCAAGTTGCATAGTGATAAAGAATCCACCTGCCAATGCAGGAGACACAAGAGACGTTGGTTAGATCCCTGAGTCGGGAAGACCCCTGGAGGAGGGCGTGGCAACCCATTCCAGTATTTTTGCTTCAAAAATCCCATGAACAGAGTAACCTGGTGATCTTCAGTCCAGGGTGTTTCAAAGAGTTGGACACAGCTGAGCAGACACACATCATGTTATCTGTGGAAATACAGTTTGTCTCAGACTTAAAGTAGTTCACTCCATAAATTCTGTTTCTTATTTGAGACACTTCAGTGTTCTTAATACCCAGAAAATAATGTTAATTTCCATGGTTTGTATATTCCTGGGTCATTCAGGAATTATGAACTCAAGTTCTTTTAAAAATGAGTCTATGATTATAATTTTCAGTGTAGCATCTTATGCCTCCAGAGCTCAAGTCAAACCATCAGTTCAGTTCAGTCCAGTCGCTCAGTCACGTCCGACTCTTTGCGACCCCATGAACTGCAGCACGCCAGGCCTCCCTGTCCATCACCAACTCCCAGAGATTACCCAAACTCATGTCCATCGAGTCGGTGATGTCATCCAGCCATCTCACCCTCTGTCGTCCCCTTCTCCTCCTGCCCCCAATCCCTCCCAGCATCAGGGTCTTTTCCAATGAGTCAGCTCTTCGCATCAGGTGGCCAAAGTATTGGAGTTTCAGCTTCAACATCAGTCCTTCCAATGAACACCCAGGACTGATCTTTAGGATGGACTGGGTGGATCTCCTTGCAGTCCAAGGGACTCTCAAGAATCTTGTCCAACACCACAGTTCAAAAGCATCAATTTTTTGGCGCTCAGCTTTCTTCACAGTCCAATTCTCACATCCATACATGACCACTGGAAAAACCACAGCCTTGACTAGATGGACCTTTGTTGACAAAGTAATGTCTGTGCTTTTTAATATGCTGTCTAGGTTGGTCATAACTTTCCTTCCAAGGAGTAAGCGTCTTGTAATTTCATGCCTGCATCACCATCTACAGTGATTATGGAGCCCAAAAAATAAAGTCTAACACTGTTTCCCCATCTATTTGCCATGAAATGATGGGACCAGATGCCATGATCTTAGTTTTTTGAATGTTAAGCTTTAAGCCAACTTTTTCACTCTCCTCTTTCACTTTCATCAAGAGGCCTTTTAGTTCCTCTTCACTTTCTGCCATAAGGGTGGTGTCATCTGCATATATGAGGTTATTGATATTTCTCCCAGCAATCTTGATTCCAGCTTGTGCTTCTTCCAGCCCAGCATTTCTCATGATGTACTCTGCATGTAAGTTAAATAAGCAGGGTGACAATATACAGCCTTGACAATACTCCTTTTCCTATTTGGAACCAGTCTGTTGTTCCATGTCCAGTTCTAACTGTTGCTTCCTGACCTGCATACAGGTTTCTCAAGAGGCAGGTCAGGTGGTCTGGTATCCCCATCTCTTGAAGAATTTTCCACAGTTTATTGTGATCCACACAGTCAAAGGCTTTGGCATAGTCGATAAAGCAGAAATAGATGTTTTTCTGGAACTCTCTTGTTTTTTCGATGATCCAGCGGATATTGGCAATTTGATCTCTGGTTCCTCTGCCTTTTCTAAAACCAGCTTTGAACATCTGGAATTTCACGGTTCACATATTGCTGAAGCCTGGCTTGTAGAATTTTGAGCATTACTTTACTAGCGTGCAAGATGAGTGCAATTGTGTGGTAGTTTGAGCATTCTTTGGCATTGCCTTTCTTAGGGATTGGAATGAAAACTGACCTTTTCCAGTGCTGTGGCCACTGCTGAGTTTTCCAATTTGCTAGCATATTGAGTGCAGCACTTTCACAGCAACATCTTTCAGGATTTGAAATAGCTCAGCTGGAATTCCATTACGTCCACTAGCTTTGTTCATAGTGATGCTTTCTAAGGCCCACTTGAATTCACATTCCAGGATGTCTGGCTCTAGGTGAGTGACCACACCATCATGATTATATGGGTCGTGAAGTTCTTTTTTGTACAGTTCATCTGTGTATTCTTGCCATCTCTTCTTAATATCCTCTGCTTCTGTTAGGTCCATACCATTTCTGTCCTTTATCAAGCCCATCTTTGCATGAAATGTTCCCTTGGTATCTCTAATTTTCTTGAAGAGATCTCTAGTCTTTACCATTCTGTTGTTTTCCTCTATTTCTTTGCATTGATTGCTGAGGAAGGCTTTCTTATCTGTCCTTGCTATTCTTTGGAACTCTGCATTCAAATGGGAATACCTTTCCTTTTCTCCTTTGCTTTTCACTTCTCTTCTTTTCACAGCTATTTGTAAGGCCTCCTCAGACAGCCATTTTGCTTGTTTGCATTTCTTTTCCATGAGGATGGTGTTGATTTCTTTCTCCTGTACAATGTCATGAACCTCCGTCCATAGTTTTTCAGCCACTCTGTCTGTCAGATCTAGTCCCTTAAATCCATTTCTCACTTCCACTGTATAATCATAAGGGATTTGATTTGGGTCATACCTGTATGGTCTATTGGTTTTCCCTACGTTCCCTTGTGGTTCATCTGGTAAACAAACTTCCAGCAATGCGGGAGAACTGGGTTCAATCCCTGGGTTGGGAAGATCCCCTGGAGAAGGGAAAGGCTATCCACTCCTGTATTCTGGCCTGGAGAATTCCATGGGCTGCAGCCAAACCATAGACACATCTTCATTCCTTCCTCTGACAACATGGGAGACTAGTTTCAGGTCCCTGAGTTATGGCTCTCTATGTCTGTTTTGGTGATGTAATGGGGATGGGAGTGGTGTCCAGGCCTCAATTCTCCAGGTGAAAGCCTGACCAAGGTGTTGTTTCACATCCAACTGACCCAAAAAAATATAAGCTCCTTGATTATGAAGACAGGTAAGATCCCGTCAAGACAGCTACAGTGGTCATTGCCCTCTTGTTTTAGTTTTCAGTTTCGCTTCAATGTGGTTTCTTGAAAATATTTTCACAAGTTTGGGTGCATATTTTAACTGTTGTTTTAACTGTTTTGTTGCAGTTGTTTTATATATATATATATATATAGTTATTTATAGTTTTGGAAAAAGAAAAATAGAAGTCCATATATTTCACAAGCAACCGTACTTAAAGCTCCTGAGGTCATGGGATGATGGACACTTTGATTTTCAATTAAGAAGTCATTAACATTTTCTCTCTAAAGCTGTTTCCATCAGGAATCTTACAATATTTCATGAGTTTTTGCAAAAATAACTTTTCAGAAACTGTATCTAGCAATTAATCAAAAGGTAACAAACTGCTAAGAATCACACCTTTGCAGTTTTATTAAAGGAATGGTTGCATGCTACCAATAATTTAACTGAAAAAACATACCATTTAAGTTAGTTGAGTATATGGATTTTATTTTTTCACTGTTATTTTGTGTTAGCTTTCTGGAACAACCACATTCTAAAATTGGTTATTCCAGACCGTGTATATCACATTAAAGCACTACATCACTATAATTGCTGGTGTAAGAGCTCTAAATTTCCTGACTCTCTAGACATTATCATTGGTTTATGTTTGTGAAGAGGTGTGTGTGAGTGTGTATGTGTGTGTCTTTTTCATGAGCCTGGAAAGAAGCTTTGAGACATTTTGTATTCTGAGAATCAAAGAGAGAAATTGGTTAAATTGCTAGCAGGAGGAAAACAAGAGAAAAGGAAAATGAAAAGAGGATTGAAATAATTTGGATACTGTCAAGAGAAACTGTACTGGATAGGTTACATAGACAAGGAAGATTTTTATCAACATTACCATAATAGAAGAAGACAGATTGAATGTAACTTTGTTGAAACAAAGGTCAGGAAAGTTTTTCAGCACTAGATGGACAGGTGAAAAATTACTGGAGGACACTGGGGAAGAGGTTGTTGAATGGGATTAAGCCTACTGCTTGCTAATGTTTGCATATTGAAGTTAGACTAAGACCTTTCCTTAGAGCCTAGGAGGGGTGCTGTCTTTTTTTTTTTTTTTAATTGTTATTGGAGTATAGATGATTTACAATGTAGTGTTAGTTTCAGGTGTACTACAAAGTGAATACATAAATATACATTTATGTATATGTATATATACATTCTTTTTCAGATTTTTACCATATAGGTTATTACAGAAAATCAATTAGAGTTCCTTGTGCTATATAGTAGGTCCTTATTAGTTATCTGTTTTATGTATAGTAGTGTTTATATGTTAATCCCAGTCTTCAAATTTATCTCTTCTCCCACATTTCCAGTTTCTAAAAATAAATTTGATTTGAGATCTGTGAGTGTGTTTCTATTTGTACATAAGTTCACTTGTATTATTTCTTGTTAGATTTCACTTGATAATTTTCTTTCAAGGGACAGCTCACATCCTGGAGAAAGACAGCTGTGGGTTGAAAAACTGATGAGAGACTGGGAGAAAAACTTATGTTTCAAAGGGATAATGAAAGAATTTACAGTTTTAAGTTTTATAATGTTAATGTTCTAGGAAAAGGCAGGTCAGGGGCCTAGAGTCAGGAAGATAAAGTTTAGTTCTAAGCCTTCTTATGCCTTGTTGAATGCTGTGCACAGTACTAGAAGTGAGGGGTAATAGGATTATCCAGAGAGTTCAGAGTTCCCAGAACCTTGCTGAAAATTGAGTGTGACTGCTCAACTTCTTGTGGTAGTCTGCATTCTTCTCTGGAAAGCACACACTAGGACTTCTTGGGGCCGCTCCTCAACCACAGCAGTAAGGAGCAGCAGCAGGAAACAGCTGGACTGTGTTATTTGTACTCGCTCACTACTTAATAGGGCTTCCCAGATAGCTTAGTTGGTAAAGAAATTGCCTGCAATGCAGGAGACCCCGGTTCAATTCATGGGTCAGGAAGATCTGCTAGAGAAGGGATAGGCTATCCACTCCAGTATTCTTGGGCTTCCCTCATGGCTCAGCTAGAAAAGAATCCGCCTGCAATGTGGGAGCCCTGGATTCTCTTCCTGGTTTGGAGATCCCCTGGAGAAGGGAATGGCTACCCACTCCAGTATTCTGGCCTGGAGAATTCAATGGACTGTATAGTCCATGGGGTTGCAAAGAGTCAGACATAACTGGGTGACTTTCACTTTCACTACTCAATACTTTAAGTACCCAACAACTTTGAATGATTGGAGGAGAAAATACAGAATTCCAAGAGAGAATTATTTGGCTCCTTATCTAAAAAGAAATGATAAAAACTGTTTGGGGAGGGAAATAGAAATGAGTTGTGATATTTATACCTAATTACAGTGAGGAGATCCAACCAGTCCATCCTAAAGGAGATCAGTCCTGGGTGTTCATTGGTAGGACTGACGTTGAAGCTGAAACTCCAATACTTTGGCCACCTGATGTGAAGAGCTGACTCATTTGAAAAGACCCTGATGCTGGGAAAGATTGAGGGCAGGAGGAGAAGGGGACAACAGAGGATGAGATGGTTGGATGGCATCACCGACTCAATGGACATGGATTTGGGTGGACTCTGGGAGTTGGTGATAGACAAGAGAGGCCTGGCGTGCTGTGGTTCATGGAGTCGCAAAGAGACAGACACAACTGAGTGACTGAATTGAACTGAACAGTGCCCATGGTTTTGCTGTTTGTTTTCATATTCTTTTTGCCAAGTTATCCCCCCAGATTGTCAGTGTTCAAGTTCTTTATATGTATAGAACTTCTTAAGGCTGACTTAATTTGACTATCTTAATGTTTAAAGGGAAACAGTTATTTTTGCATTACATAAGTCAAATTTATTTTTTATTTTTAAAGGAAAACACTTTTATTAAATACTTCAGAGCAGATGACATGGAAAGTGTTTTAGTTCCATAGGTTGATTAAGAAAGTGAGACTGATGTGACACCATGAGAAAAAGTACTGTTTTGCAACAGACCTATCCTTTGGAGAATGCATCATTGATTTTTAATTTCTGTATTACAACAAGAGTTACTCAAGGATGGAAGATTTCATAGAATTAGAAAGAATATGAGTTATCATACCTTACAGGTGTATAAACTATAAAATTCAAAGGTCAGTGTCCCAGGTATGCATTTATTTTTCTACTTATTTTTTTTTCTTTTTTTTTTTTTAATTTTTTTTATTAGTTGGAGGCTAATTACTTCACAACATTTCAGTGGGTTTTGTCATACATTGATATGAATCAGCCATAGATTTACACTTATTCCCCATCCTGATCCCCCCTCCCACCTCCCTCTCCCCCCGATTCCTCTGGGTCTTCCCAGTGTACCAGGCTCGAGCACTTGTCTCATGCATCCCACCTGGGCTGGTGATCTGTTTCACCATAGATAGTATACATGCTGTTCTTTTGAAACATCCCACCCTCACCTTCTCCCACAGAGTCCAAAAGTCTGTTCTGTATTTCTGTGTCTCTTTTTCTGTTTTGCATATAGGGTTATTGTTACCATCTTTCTAAATTCCATATATATGTGTTAGTATGCTGTAATGTTCTTTATCTTTCTGGCTTACTTCACTCTGTATAAGGGGCTCCAGTTTCATCCATCTCATTAGGACTGGTTCAAATGAATTCTTTTTGACGGCTGAGTAATATTCCATGGTGTATATGTACCACAGCTTCCTTATCCATTCATCTGCTGATGGGCATCTAGGTTGCTTCCATGTCCTGGCTATTATAAACAGTGCTGCGATGAACATTGGGGTGCACGTGTCTCTTTCAGATCTGGTTTCCTCGGTGTGTATGCCCAGAAGTGGGATTGCTGGGTCATATGGCAGGTCTATTTCCAGTTTTTTAAGGAATCTCCACACTGTTTTCCATAGCGGCTGTACTAGTTTGCATTCCCACCAACAGTGTAAGAGGGTTCCCTTTTCTCCACACCCTCTCCAGCCGTCAGATTGGGAGAAAATAATAGCAAATGAAGAAACAGACAAAGGATTAATCTCAAAAATATACAAGCAACTCCTGCAGCTCAATTCCAGAAAAATAAATGACCCAATCAAAAAATGGGCCAGAGAACTAAACAGACATTTCTCCAAAGAAGACATACAGATGGCTAACAAACACATGAAAAGGTGCTCAACATCACTCATTATTAGAGAAATGCAAATCAACACCACAATGAGGTCTACTTATTTTTTTATTGTTAGGAATATATGTTTCATGACTATAGTTTTAGAGTAACACTACATTGAAAGTGAAGTGAAAAAGTGAAAGTGTTAATGGCTCAGTTGTGTCTGACTCTGCGATTCCATGGACTGTAGCCCACCAAGGTCCTCTGTCTGTGGGATTCTCCAGGCAAGAATACTGGAATGGGTAGCCATTCTCTTCTCCAGGTGATCTTCCTGACCCAGGGGTCGAAACCTGGGTCTCCTGCATTGCAGGCAGATTCTTTACTGTGTCTGTGCCTCTAGGGAAGCCCAATACTATGTTAGTCATGCTATCAAAAGAAGAGATTATGATTAAAACTCTGTATTATACAGAAAAACTGACAGTGATAAAAATACAGTTTCAAAACTGTTATCTAATTGAGAAGAAATACAACATTTGCAAGTAAATTATGCATTTTTTTGTTGTTCTACGTGAATCAGACCTGAAGAAATCCGCAATATCAAATAACAGTCTTAGATTATTATCAAAGGATTTTTAGAACCAATTAACTGGATAGATATTCTAAAAATTCATTCAGGTACATAAAACATGTTAAGATCACAGCTGGTAGAAACATTCTTAGCTTTACCAGTTGCAAACTTTGGTGAAAAAAGTCATACATTTTCTCAAAAGACTAAATTAAAATATATGGAAAATTAATTCTCAGAAGGATATGAGAAAGAATAAAGTAAACATGTATTATAGTTAGGTTGGTATAACAAATATCATGGATTATAAGAAATTATACCATAAAAACACACCAACACTAAGAGAGGTAATTACTTTCTTCCTCATCACTGCTGGCACGAGTTACACTTTTTCACCTCTTCCCTCACTGGGCACCACTTTTCAGTTTGTTTCGCTAATATTTTTCAATTCAGGGCCTCTGAATATTTAAGTGATTCAAGACAGTCCTCAGGATTTCTCTGTTCTCAATGTGATCTCTTGAGTTTCCATGTTCTAAACTCTCTCAATTTGCTAATGACTCTCACATTTGCACTTCCAGCCCTTATGTCTCACCAGATTTTATTTTGATCCACTGCTCATAAAACATCAACTATCTAATAGGAACCACATCAAAAAAGCTTTTAATTATCCTCCACAAACTCTCTTCTCCCTTGTCATTGCTGATCTCAGTAAGAAATCTAATCCACTGTTTATTCCATCACTCCAAAATACTTAGAGTAATACTTAACTGATCTCTCTTCCCCTCTCTGTCTCACTCAGTCACACACTTTCATCACTTGTTGACAGAGCTAAAAAATTAATCCCCATTACTCCTATAGGATTTTATTCTGGCTACTTAACTCGTGTCATTTTCTACCCTGTTTTCTTCACTCATTCTCTTTCAGTCTAATCAACATCTTTATTGTCCTTCTAACTTACCAACAAACACAAGTTTATAAATGTTCTACTTTTTGTTTTCTGGGATATAGTTCTTTCAGATATTTTACAGTATGACTTCTTATGTTATTTGAGTCTCTGATCTGTTAGGCAACTCCTTAGAGATGCCTTCTCTGCCTTTCCTATCCAAAATAACCCTCCTATCGTGATTTTTGTTTTTTTAATTTAATGTTATAAATTACTTATTTAATGTTGCTCATGTAAGTGCTATAAATCTGTGATAACTCTCTTGCATTTTATTGTATTTTTGGCTTTTTTGTCTGTTGGTTTTGCTTCTATTTCTCCTTTAGAATGCAAGCTCTGAGAGCCGGAACTTACTACAGTGTTCTCAGTTGCCAGAACTGTATCTGGTGAACTTAGCTGTGCCATTAATGTTTGTTGAATGAATAAGTGAATGAATAGTAGCAGAGAGAATGGTGCAATATGAAAAAGAAATTTACTTATGGATGTATAAAACGTAATACTCTATCTACTGTGATTAGTTGTGCATACATGCTAAGCTGCTTCAGTTGTGTCCTACTCTGCAACCCTATGGCCTGTAGCCTGCCAGGGCCTCTGTCCATGGGATTCTCTAGGCAAGAATACTGGAGTGGGTTGCCATGCCCTCCTCCAGGGGAATTTCCCTACCTAGGGTCCATCTCTTATTTCTCCTGAATTGCCGGGTGGGTATTTTACCACTAGCGCCACCTGGGGTGTCCTGTAATTGACTGTAGGTTAAGATATGGCAATGGCACCAGACTACAGTACTCTTGCCTGGAAAATACCATGGACAGAGGAGCCTGGTAGGCTGCAGTCCATGGGGTTGTGGAGAGTCGGACACGACTGAGCGACTTCACTTTCACTTTTTACTTTCATGCATTGGAGAAGGAAATGGCAACCCACTCCAGTGTTCTTGCCTGGAGAATCACAGGGACGGGGGAGCCTGGTGGGCTGACGTCTGTGGGGTTGCACAGAGTCGGACATGACTGAAGCGACTTAGCAGCAGCAGCAGAAAATACATCATCATAAGGAAGGACTTCTAAATGTATTCTTCCTTGAGACTTATTTCACACTTTGCATTTAAACAGGCCTATAACCAGTTATTCATTGTTTACCTACCTTTCTCTTTTGCTTGCTGATTTGTAAACCTTCCTTATGTATGAAGAATATAACTTTTTACTAATCACATGTATTATAAATACATTTATCACTTTGTCCTTTGCATTTTAATTTTTATATAAATTTTATATATAAAAATGCAATATAGTCAGAATGCATTTTTTTTCCTTTAATGGCCTATGCTTTTTTATGACTAGTTTAGAAAACCTGTCCCAACTCAAAGGTTACTATTTTTTTTAAACCTCCATATTTTTTCTTCTTATGATTTTTTTGGTTACTTATGTTAAAGCTTTGACACATTTGGTTTTATTTTTAATGTAAGGAATGAAGAAGAGCGTCTTGTTTTTCCTATCTACCTGCTTTTTCCCATATAATTTCCTCCCAATTCTTTTTCTTAATTTCATTTTTGTTTCTGGATTCTTGACCCTGAAATCACTTCTGTTAATATCTGCCTACTGTATTAGAAACAAGAATAGTAACATTAAATTGGAGTTTTTTTTTTAAATAAAAGGTAGAATTTGAAGTGGGTTATCAGAGTTCATTTTATGATGCAAAGAAAAATAGGGAAAATTGTCAAATATTGTACTTACAGCCTTCACCCTAAAAATTTAGTCTAACATGAAATATTTACAGGTAGAATGAAGGAACACATATTGCAATACCTTTACCAGTAGAGTTTATTACTTTGTGCTGTCTTTTGAAATGTCTGAGTGAAAATATTTACATATTACTATACAAAAAAATTACATTTATGGTTTTATGTGGGATTTGGAACCCTTCCCTCTAGATTTGGTTCTAAATCTACAACCAAACTGGTGAATAATCAATTTTCTAAATTTCTCCCTTCCTTGTCTCTCCATAGGTATTCACTGAGGATTCTTTAGTAGATTTGAGCTTTGTGTCAGTTATAGAAGTATGAGAAATGTTATTAATGGGTAGGAGAGAATCCATTCAGCTCTGCAAACTGGATTGCAAATAAGATCACCAAAACAACCTCCCTAGTGACCTTATTTTGGGTGGTTTGCCTTGTTTTTATAAAAGAATGTACTTGAAAGGAAGCCAGGATCTCAGGAGATAATGAGATAGAACCAAGTGAAGATCTGTGGAGTGAAAGGAGTTGGTTATCATGAAAAAAGAATGATGTTCTGACAGGAATATAGTAGAATATTTGTTGGAAAAACCCAACCAGTGTTATACATTTTATACTGAAATGTATTCTTTTCTTTTTAATAGGATTAAAAATGTCTATAGGTCTTCATAACATATAAACATACATATTAAAACATTGCATTTCATGAACGCCAATGTCTAAGTTGTTTCCAGGAAAATGTATTTGCTCACACATTATTTCACTGTGGAGCAGTGCCTTCCTGTGCCTCTGAGGTGCTGCCTTGAGAATATCCTTATCCTTACTAATTTCGCCTATTAAAAATGATAAATCAATTGTCAATGCTTAGACATTTCGCCATATCTATTTCCTTGCTGATTCCTTAATTTCTCCAACAGTTTTAGTAAGGAGAATTATTTTATTATTTTTGCTTTTATTATCCCAGCTTTTTGTTTGTTTGAGGTGGGCCAGTGGTGCCTATGTGAGGTTTCTGTTTGTAAGAATTTTTTTTGTGTGGGTATCCAACCTCTACTACAGTCATCAGATCTAGTCAAAAAGAAAGTTGAAAATATTAGTCAATGCAAATACTGCCATCTTTGGGAATATGGTCATAACCAGAGGTGTTAGTAGAAGGAAATCTGGAGGCCCTTTGTCCTGTGGGCCTCAGTTCTTGGTAAGGAACTGATCACTAAAAGAACAGATCACTAAAATTAGACTGAGTGACTGATCACACACAAAGAAAAAATAGAACACCTCTAGAGAGGGGTGGGCCATGCCCAGAGGAGGCAAATGACCCTGGAGGGCGGGTACAAAATTTTTAAGGCAGGGTCATTTGCATAATCCAGGGGGCCATTGATTGACAGCTGTAGGTTACATAACAAGATGCTCTACCTCACATGTCCTTCTCATAATTCAGTCTGTTATAATTAGATATATTCATGGAATATTTATGAACAGTTGAGTCCAGTGGCCGCCAAAGATGACCTTAGTACAGGATAGTGTAAAGTGTCCCCTGGAGAAGTGATAGGCTACCCACTCCACTATTCATGGGCTTCCCTGTTGGCTCAGACTGTTAACAATCTGCCTGTAATGTGAGAGACCTGGGTTCGCTCCCTGAGTTGGGAAGATCTCCTGGAGGAGAGCATGGCAACCCACTCCAGTACTCTTGCCTGGAGAATCCCCATGAACAGAGGAGCCTGGTGGGCTGCAGACCATGGGGTCACAGAGAGTCAGACACGATTGAGTGACTCAGCACAGCACAGTGTAAGGTGTGTGCACATGCCGGAGTAGGGCAAGTCCAGCCACTTGTCCGGTGGGGAGTTTTTATGGCCCCCTGATTATTTTTAGGGCACTGGTGGAAGTGTTAGGAGCAGGGCTGGTCAATTGCTTGGTGGGATTAGGCAGCTATTGTAAGGTTAGCTGAAGGGGTCACCTCTCATTGCTCTCAGCTAACTTCCTGCCTATCAGAGGGGTCTTCAAGGACCAAGGAGCTGAGACTTGTCTCCTTGTAAATAAGAAAACTGAGGCCCAGAGGCCAGAACTGACTTGATCAAAGTCACAGAGCCAGTTCATATCAGAACCAAGACCAGAACACACGGTCCTTAGCCCTAACGATGTGCTTAAAAGAAAAGGACATCCAAGTTATCTTCTAGCCCAACTACTCTGGTCCTGTAACACAATTTCTCCTTTTGTCCTTCTGCTAGAACAGACCTCAGTTGAACATACAAATCACCAGTGACCTCCTGCTCTTTGATCAAACATGCCAGGTCTCCCTTCTGTACCTGTCATCTGTTCCTGACACTGTGGCTCACCTTTTCTGTGGCAGCATGAACCCCTCCTCCCTATTTTCCACACATTTCATTCTGTCTCCCTTATAAAAGGGGAAAAAAAGTAACACATTTACAGCTATATATAGTAAGGTGGTCTGCCTCCTGAGAAATCTGTATGCAGGTCAAGTAGCAACAGTTAGAACCGGACATGGAACAACAGACTAGTTCCAGATTGGGAAAGGAGTACATCAAGGCTGTATATTGTCACCCTACTTATTTAAATTATATGCAGAGTACATCATGCAAAATGCCAGGCTAGATGAAGCACAAGCTGGAATCAAGATTGCCGAGAGAAATATCTATAACCTCAGATACACAGATGACACCACCCTTATGGCAGAAAGTGAGGGAGAACTAAAGAGTCTCGTGATGAAAATAAAAGAGAAGAATGAAAAATTTGGCTTAAAACTAAACATAAACTAAGATCTTGGCATCTGGTCCCATCACTTCATGGCAAATAGATGGGGAAACAATGGAAACAGTGAGAGACTTCATTTTTCTGGGCTCCAAAATCTGTGGATGGTGACTGCAGCCATGGAATTAAAAGATGCATGCTCCTTGGAAAAAAAGTGAAAGTGAAGTCTCTCAGTCGTGTCCAACTCTTTGTGACCCCATGGACTGTAACCTACCAGGATCCTCAGTCCATGGGATTTTCCAGGCAAGAATACTGGAGTGGGTTGCCATTTCCTTCTCCAGGGGATCTTCCCAACCCAGGGATCAAACCCGGGTCTCCTGCCTTGTAGGCAGACACTTTACCGACTGAGCTACCTAGACAGCATAAAAGCAGAGACATTACTTGGCAAAAGAAGGTCCATCTGGTCAAAGCTATGGTTTTTCCAGTAGTCATGTATGGATGTGAAAGTTGGACTATAAGGAAGGCTGAATGCCAAGAATTGATTCTTTTGAGCTGTGGTGTTGAAGACTCTTGAGAGTCTCATGGACTGCAAGAAGATCCAACCAGTCCATCCTAAAGGAAATCAGTCCTGAATATCCATTAGAAGGACTGATGGTGAAGCTGAAACTCCAGTGCTTTGGCCACCTGATGTGAAGAACTGACTCATTGGAAAAGACCCTGAGCTGGGAAAGATTGAAGGCAGGAGAAGAAGGCAATGGCAGAGGATGAGACAGTTGGATGGGATCACTCACTCAATGGACATGAATTTGAGCAAGTTCTGGGAGTTGGTGATGGACAGGGAAGCCTGGCATGCTGCAGTCCATGGGGTCACAGAGTCGGACATGACTGAGCGACTGAACTGAACTGATGGCCAAAACGTTCTTTCAGTTTTTAAGTAAAAATAAAAGACAAATTTTTAATTTTCACCTAGAACTTTATTGAATAATGCATATATCATTTTGTTTCTCTGTCATTTTTCAGGCAACTTCATATTTCCACCTTCAGAAAAAATAAAATTTTTTAAAGCTTTTTGAGCAAAGAACTATTCTAGGTACCTTTTGCAGTCTTCCATGGGATTTGAATTTTTTCCAGTAAGAGAATGGCCATGGGAAGGTGCAATGTCTGGTGAAGTAACAAAACATTATATGCCTAAAATGTTGCTTTCTTTTTTTTGACTTCAATATAAAAATAGCTACACCAAAGTCCACCAATTTTGATTTTTAAAAAAAATTGCTCACTGATACGACTGCTGTCACAATACTGTCTAACAAAATTGTTTTGGATGAAGTTAAAGACAACTAAGCTCTACTAAAACCATCTTATGGAAAAAAACTGAGTGAACATTTTGGCCAAGTCAATAAATTAATATATACATAGATGGTTGAAATTATTTATAATTTTATAATTATTTAGAAATCATTAATCATGAACACTGATAGTATTTTGAAATGCTGGAAAACAGAGAAAGAGGCATTCAGGTGACTATAATAAAAGAGACAAAAAATAATATAGATGGTTTAATATCTTGGATAAATAGTCCTTTCCCAGTAGTTTCACAAGGAAATATCATTTTTAAAAATATCAACAAAAGAAGTAAATGAACACCTGCTTGTTTACTCAGTGACAAAAAACTCACCATTAATCTAATAAACTGTAGTTCCCTAGGCTGGAAAACTTATTTAAAATCTCTCTGAGGCAAATATCTTTTCATGTTCATAAATCACTTTCTTTTGAACTCCATTTGAACTCAAATTAGCATAAAAATATTGAGATGAACACTGTTTTATGACTTTCATGTGTGAGGTGTCTTATCTGGATATTCCAATTTGATTGTCATTTCATATACTTGTATTTTAGTAGCATTTGACATAATTTTAATCAACAGTAAAACTATGAGCCATTTTTTCACCTGAGTTTTGGGTTTTGATCAGTTTGTTGTGTTTTTTCTTTAAAGACATGCGAGAGGACTGAACTTTCTTGAGTCCTTCAGATTTTTATTCTCAGTATTATGATAGTTGTTAAGTTTCTCAATGTTACTTCTTGTAAACTACAAATATTTGCTTAATTTTTACTATTTTATTTGAATCATAATAGATTCATAATAGACTATGAAGAGATTATCATAATAGATTATCACATAATAGATTATCACTTCATAATAGATTATAACATGTATGTAGAGAAAGGAAATTGCAATGTATGTGTTTCTGATAGATTATTATATGAATCAAATGCAGAAATTAGGAGAATATGCTTATTTCCACTTTATACAGCACCAATTTATATTAAAAACTAATACAGCAAAAATTTTATTCTTTGTGTTTTTGAAATTAAGTTATAATTTATTGAGATAAATGGGTTCATACCATATTGCATACATGTGCACACATGGAGATATATATAAACCACATATATTTGTAATGGCTGAATGAAAGTGACTAGGATCAGTGGTGTAACAAGATATTTCCTTTAAAAATAAATGATAAGTTATTTGCTACAAATGTTATATATAATTTCATATATGTAACTATAATTATATATAAAATTTAAAATATATGTGCATGGATATGTGTCAATTAATGATGCATGTAGTATTTAAAAATAAGTCATCATTGTGAACCACAGATGCATTCAGTGAAGTCATTTTGTGACTTTCATTTGGATAAAACATATTCACAAAAGTGGTTTCAGAACTGGCTTAGTTGCAGAAACTTGGATTATATCACATTTTCTCTGAAACTTGAGTGAACAGTAATGGCTGTCATGGTGTTTCACTCCTGAGGTTCATTTATACTTTTCTGTGGCTGCAGTATTAATTCTTAAAGACACCTGGCTCAGCTGTCTTCATCAGTTTAAACAGACATTACATCATCAATTTTCAAATCAAAATAAATCAAGTATCGCTGTTGTTGAAAATCCATCTCTCTTCAGTCTCAGCTGTCAGAGTTATACATTCTGCATGAAATTTTAAATGAATCCATGGATTAAAAAATGGGTGTGTTAACCTCAGTATAGATGAATATTTTTAAAGTCACGGTGACTAGGACTTATAGAAAGTTAATTAAAGAAAGCAGTTGTAGTCACAGTCTTTGTATTATGTTATACATGTTGATGAACTATAAGATTTATAGAATTTTTTTTGATATTTGATACTCATACTGATTGTTGTATATTATAGGTGATTAGAACACAAATCTAAAAGTTTAATAGTAAATGTATAGTGTTTTCTTATTTGGTGATACAGCATGTTAAAATCACCAAATTAGTACCTTAAAATCATTTTTTATTACTAATATGTTTACAGGATTTGTGGGGTCACAAAGAGTTGGACACAACTGAGTGACTGTACTGAACTGAACACCTTCTTTACTCTCTCTCTCACACACACACACACACATACACACACACGCACAAATGCATATAGACACAAACACACCATAACACACATTTTATTTTTCAAAATGTGTTTTTTTAAAAAAAGAGACTCATACTCTAGACATTTATATGAAATTCGTTTGTTTTACCTGACACTATACTAGATATATTTAAAACTCAGTCTAATTCTGTTGATTATAAATATATTAAATCTATTAAATACTTGTATATCTAAATGTACACATATCTAAATGTAGACATGTGTATATTGTGTATGTATATATGTATAATTATATAAATGATTTTAGGTAAATAAGCTTATACTATGTGATGACATACTGCATTTTCTTAGAACATGTATTTTCATCCTTATATTAAGCTGTCTCCCATTTCTTCATATTTTCTTGACTCTTCTCTTACTCACCATTCCCTGCTACCCCTATTGGATGGTTATCTTTCTATGCTCTTTCTATACCCTTACAACTGCCGATTCCAAGGGAGAAGCTCAGATCTGCATTTTTCATACAGATCTGGGTAAGAGACTACCAGTGAGAGGCTCTTGTATGCTATTTGGAAGAGTGAAGAATAACAGATGCCATTATTCTTTAGATGCAGGTGTAGAAAGACTTGTAGAAAGGCATAAAATGCACAGCTGCTTCCTCCTGAGTGTTTGTGGACCACCAGCTAGGGAATTCAGGCTCATAAAGTGCTAGCAGCTTCTCTGATTGTGTAAGCCCCTTACTGACTTTATTGTAATACTTTGTATATGGAATCTACAGAGTATCTTATGTTTTCAACATGCACACAAACATACACACAGGAATTTCATCATTGTTAGTTTTAAAATATATATTACCAGCATGGGTTAGATTATAGCACTTCTCTTTATCTTATTTTTCTCACTAAGCCATTCCTCGTAAAAATCCTTCAAGTCACTTGTTTGAGCTTTAATGTAAGAACTACAGTGTACAATATAGTTATAATGTAGTCACTCATCCCTATGTTAAAGGGTATTTATTTTCATTCACTTTTTTAAATAGTTATTCAAAATTGCACGTTGATCATCATCATACATATGCTTGTATCTTTGTATTTTGAATTCTATGAATATGTCCCAAATAATGGATACATGGCATGTATATATGTGTGAGGGTTTTGTGGGGTTTTCTGTATTTTAATAGATGTTGCAAGATTATTTCCATAAAAGTATAATCTTTCAAATAAACACCAGCTATCAATGAAGTGCATATGTTTCTTTATTCCCACACTCATTACTAGTCTTTTCTGTTTTAACTTTACCCAGTAAGTATAATGGATGTGATTGATATCTCATCCTCAGTTTATTTCTATGACTAATTGTTACTCTGAATACATTTTAATATTAGTTAGCAATTTGTCTGTTCGGTGAAATTTCTCTATATTATTTTTCCTTCTGTGTTTTTTCTTTTTGGTGAATATTTAAATATTTTTATGATAGTTTTAAATATAATCCTTCACCCTCAACTAGCATGGCAATTTGTAAACTAAAGTATTTGATTTTGATTTTTTTTTCATGTTCTGCTCTAGATAACCATGAATATAAACTTATTTATTTATACTATTTTTTTTTTCTTTTCCAGCTTCTGGATTATCACAGATAAGGTCTTCACTACCCTGAGACTGGGTAAGTCATCCTTTAAAGCTTTTTAATGTTTAATGTTATATTGATTTTCAGCTTGTAAATAGATCTTTTGGAAAGTAGAAATGTGATATTAACACACCAACAAAGTTGAAATATGGTATGGTGTAAGGACAAGATACACTGAATATCTTCATAGAAACACACAGGTCTTAGCTATTCATATATAGAATTATATTCATATAGAGAATACAGTATCTGCTTGTTATCATGAAAATATCTTGAAAATATAAAATATGAAATTTCTAGTAACTGCATTGTTGAAAGTGAAAGTGCTCTTTGTGACCCCAGGGGTTATATAGCCCACCAGGCTTCTCTGTCCATGGAATTCTCCAGCCAAGAATACTGGAGTGGGTAGTCATTACCTTCTCCAGGGGATCTTCCCGACCCAGGGATTGAACTCATGTCTCCCTGCACTGCAGGCATATTCTTTACCATCTGAGCCACCAGGGAAGCCCAGTAACTATAGAGGAACACACAATTCTCCTGGATAAAACATATACCAATAAAACCTAATACAAATAGAGTATGTACGACTTTGATGGGTAAAGTGAGTGTAGAGGAGAGAAATGGATACATATCTGATTGGGAAGATTAGTGTAAATTTTATATCAGACTTTATTTTAAATGACATTATGTAAATGATATTATTTATATGTATGTGTTTGTATGTACATGCATAACACATAGAAGCACAACAGCGTGTGTTTAGATAATGAGAACTCAATTGTAGTTGATGACTGCAAAAAAAGTTTGATTTTTAGATGGAGATTTCCTAATAGAATATATGGTATGAAAAATAAATTTCTCTTACCTCCTTCTCTTAACCTGAAAACAGTATTAGAGCTATTTGATTTTCCAGGTTTAAAATTGATGTCACCAATTACTCAATTTCAGATGATTTAGAAAATATTTGCTTTTAGATATAATTCTAAACATAATTCTCTTTAAAATATTACTTAAATAATTAAATCAAAATGAGTATTAGTTATTGGTGCAATAAAAGTAGATAGCTGTTTGTATTTATTTTTAAAATATTGAATCATCCTTTCAAATACAACATAAATATAAGTTTTACTAATATGCATGTTATAAAATTGAATGGGAAAACTATATTGCATTGCATATTGATGCTCTAGGAAGTAATTTACATATAGAATTTTTCCAAATATAACCATGTAATTATTGTTTTAAATATATGATATGTTTTAAATGTGGTTTGGTTTGATCAACGTCAAAGACAAATATGCACATATTTACCATTCATATATTTACATGCAGAATTAAGTTATGTTATTACTTTTGCAATGCTATGCATTTTATCCATTCTCCAATAAGATTAAATGTTAGCTTAAAATTTAGGCTAATATTTGGAGAAAATGACTGGTGAAAAGTCTTCTAATTAGCTGTGTCTAATTTAATATATTTTAATATAAAAGAAGCAAAGTACTTTGATCTGCCACTGAAATGGAAAGTGAAAACAGAAGTTCTGCAAATTAGTTCTAATTTTAAAAGTTTTCAAGAACTTTATTAGATGATTCCAAAGAACGCAAATTTGATTTCAGGTTCTAGGAATTATATTGTTTGTGCACCCTGAAAATGTGCACAGAATAATTAAAACACTAGGTTTTGTTTTTATAGACTATAATAGAGTGAAATACGCATGTTAATTTGGAAGGCTGATTAACCAATTCTGTCTCATTATTGATTATTTGAACACCAAGTAGAAACACAGATCCTGGGCACAGAACTAAGGTCAACCTGACTTTTCTGTTGATTATAAAAGATTATAAGCTAAAAAGAAAATAGTTTTTTGTCAACCCTATGAGAAAAGATATAAATTTCATTGATTTATATTAAAACATTTCACTTGACTATGTCACCTTAATAGTTTGCCACTATTTTCCCATTTTAACATACAGAAAATTATGTGTTACTCTCTACCTTTGTGCACTATTAGTTTCTAAATTTATGTAACTACATTAATGATAGAATTAGCATGAGACAAATTATATTAATGTAAAATATTGGATAAATAGCAAATCAGTATTGAAATTTTATGTACTTAATGAAGACCAACTGAATGAAATTATATTTTTCCTTTAGTGAAAAATTCCCTTCAGTTATAGTCCCACTTTTTCTTTAATTACTATGCAAAAAAAAATTTTAATCTTTATCATTGTAACAAAGTTCATACTGAACAGCAACAGAAATTATTCTAGCCTAATTAAGCTGAAGGTATATGTATTAATGGATATAAGGTAAAGTGGAGAACCTTTGGAAGTACAGGAAATTGGGGTTATAGAATGCATAGCAAGAAATTATGTGCAGATAATACCATAGCTGCCTTCTGTTACAGAACCAGTTTTATCATGGCTGTGTATGAAGCATCTTCCTCTTTTCTGCAAGTTAATCTCACTATAACTCTCTCTCCCTCAATTGAAGCTGGAGATAATAGCGTCTTTTCATGCCACTCCCCTTCAAACTGTAATCTCTAGGGTAGGCCTCTGACTGGCTGACACAGGTTATATGCCATGCCATAGTGCATGGTATTCTGGGAAAGCAAATGTGTGGCCTCCTGTCATGAAATGAGACTCACAATTTGCAAAATGGAAATATGTAAAGGATGTTTAAATGGTGAAAGATTGAAAAATATTCACTATCAATGCAAAAGTACAACTCCACCCTTAAGGTAACTTGTAATATTTTATTCTGTGTGTTACATGTGAACTAACAGAGTAGACATTTAGTCATATTCTTTATTTTTCTTGAGCTATTACTTGAACTTATAAAGCTCATGAAAACATAATACTTCATGGCACATGCAGACCAGCACAATCATTCAGTGTATAGCAAAAACATATTGAAATCCTTCTCTTGTACCTGTTAAGTATAAAATATAAAAAGGCACTCAAATGTTTTTCTTATTGTCATAGTTGCAGTTTATCATAATATGTATGCAAGTGAAACTTGACTTAAATTGGCCTGTATTTCCAATCTAGTTATGCCATTTACTACTTTTGTGACTTTGGATAAGTTAGTCAACTAATCCAAGGCTCAGTTTTGTGACTTATGTCATTATAATAAAAGCAACTCTGCTGTTATTTATATTTAAAAACATTGCAGAGAAAAGAATTAAGCACAGTGTCATGCTATTGACCATCCAATGAAACATGACTGGCTAAAGAAACTAAAAGATCAAAGAAGTGGGAAGTTTGTTATTGAGGGGGTAATTTTGTTATTGATGGGCTTCACTTGTGGCTCAGCTGGTAAAGAATCTGCCTGAAATGCAGGAGACCTGGGTTCAATCCCTGGGTTGGGAAGATCTCCTGGAGAAGGGAAAGATTACCCACTCCAGTATTCTGGCCTGGAGAATTCCATGGACTGTATAGTTCATGAGATCTCAAAGAGTCAGACACAACTGAGAAACTTTCACTTCACTTTGTTATTGATATAATTAGCAAGTCAAAATATGCTTGACTAATGCTTTCTGTAAGATGCCAAAGACTTGTAAGAGCTTCTGTCATCCATCATCTGAAAACTTGGTCTTAAATAACACAGATAGCTTCAGTGAAATAAGAGCATGACTCTTTCAACTGACATACTATGGCTTTATAGTCATCATTCCTCTTTATGTGTAAGGAACACAAAATTACCCAGTAGTCAGTGATCATTGAAATCATGTCCTGGATTGTGTATACAAAAAATCTCAATTTCTGTAGTGCAGAAGATTAGCTAATGAGGGCTCCTCCTTACTCATACAAATTATTATGAGACATATGGACAAGTTAATGACAGTTTTGAGGAAAGCCAGAAAAATATGAAAGACCAGGTTTGTGTGATGGGTATAAGGCAGTCAACAACACCAAGGTAGAAAGCACAGATTTCAGCTTAATAAAAAAAAAAGAATATACAAAAAAAAAAAAATACTTTTTAAAATATATGAGCAAGGTACTGTGATGGTATACAGGAAAATCCAATATATTGATAACATATACATATATATATATACACATATATGAAGTCTAAAATCATAAAAAATATTGAAAAGATATCATATAGTGATGAGAAATTCTATTTAGTCTGAAGCTATTAAAAAGTCATACTTGAGTACAATTTGTTAGAGCTACAATGATATGAAGGCATTAAAATATTGGAGGAATGCTGATAAAATGAATTTAGCAGTAGGAAACCTTCTTTGCAGTTTTGGCTCTAAAACAGATTTGTTCTTTGACTCTAATAAAATCCAATAACCTTAAGCCTCAGTTTTTTAACCTATAAAGTATAGGATTCTAGCAAGGTCATTTCTCATCCTGATCTTACATAATTTTATTTTTTCATATATTAACTAATTCAATAGCTTCTTAGATCTTAAATTCTAATAGAGCTGACCAAAGCAATAAACAGGTAAACAAATAGAGAAACAACATAAATGCAAATGGTGGCAAGCTTTACAAGAATAATATGTGTGTGATGTGACATTTACTAGTGAGGAGGGATTCAGTTCAGTTCAATTCAGTTGCTCAGTCATGTCCGATTCTTTGAAGCCCCATGAACTGCAGCACGCCAGGCCTCCCTGTTCATCACCAACTCCCGGAGGCCAACCAAACCCATGTCCGTTGAGTTGCTGATGCCATCCAACCATCTTATCCTCTGTTGTCCCCTTCTCCTCCTGCCCTCAATCTTTCCCAGCATCAGGGTCTTTTCAAATGAGTCAGCTCTTTGCATTAGATGGCCAAAGTATTGGAGTTTCAGCTTAAACATCAGTCCTTCCAATGAACACTCAGGACTTATCTCCTTTAGGATGGACTGGTTGGATCTCCTTGCTGTCCAAGGGACCCTCAAGAATCTTCTCCAACACCATAGTTCAAAAGCATCAATTCTTCGGTGCTCAGCTTTCTTTATAGTCCAACTCTCACATCCATACATGAGGGATTGGGGAGATAGAATTACATTAGATATAATGATTGCAGATGGCCTCTCTGTGACAGTAATATTTGAGGTGAGAACTGAAGGAAATGGAGGCTGCAGTGTTAACAGGAAGAAGAGACTTTCAGGAAGCCATATTTACAGGCTAATGTGCTGAGTTAGGAAAGAACCTACCGTGTTTGAACAGCGTAAGAAGGATAGCTATGGGGCACACTAGTTAAGAAGAAATTTTGGAAGAGTAGGAGCTGCTAGTAGCGAAGAACCTGCCTCCCAGTGCGGGAGACTTAAGAGATGTGGGTTGGATCCCTGGGTCAGGAGATCCTCTGGAGAAGGAAATAGCAACCCACTCCAGTAATCTTGCCTGGAGAATCCCATGGACAGAGAAGTCTGGCGGGCTACAGTTCATAGGGTTGCAGAGTCAGACACAACTGAAGTGAGTTAGCATGCATAGAAGATCTTGTAGTTGAGACTTTATTCTTGGTGCAAAGAGAAGTTGCTAGGAGACTAACACACAAATGTGACAAGACTGGATTTATATTTTAAGAAATATCCTTGGGCTGCAGTGTGGCAGTGGGTTATAGGAGAGGCAGGAATGAATGAAAACAGTTCAGAGGAGCGTTTTATCCTCTTCTGCGAAGGATGGCTTGGGCTAGGGTGGAAGGGGATATGGATTGGTCTGAGAGTAATCTACTTTTCAATTCTTGTAATAGTTTGTTTAGCATGCAATCTGTCAGTCTTGTAACTGAAATAATGGCTGCTTTTGGAGACTGTGATGGACATAGCGATGGGCCTCACAGTCTCTCTGTACCTTCCTTAAAGAAAGACTCATTGCACCAGTTCAGAGAGTGCCATCAGCAGATAGTCTTCAACTTATCCTCCTCATGGGTTGTCTCAGTTGCAAAGAGCCACCTCCTCCCAGCTCACACTCTTAGGGGGTGGTCCGTATTCAGTGACAGGTTAAGTAAGAAGTATAAAGTCTTGTATTCCTATGAGTTTGCTTGAGAATGTCAAGCCTGCAATGTACCTGCACTCCTGTCTTTGCTCAGTTCTCCGCAGATGTTGATCACAGTGACACTGCCCTATAAGCATCCTGGATTCTAAGTCCTGTCTCAGAGTCTGTCCTCGAACCCAGACTGTGATGAATAGTGTGGATGTCAGAGATAATGAAAGAAAGAAGGAATGGGGGCTGATTTGTGTTTCACTTACTCTATTTTATAGGTTCCTGTGACATTTCTGAAATGAAGAAGGTTGGGGAAAATATATGTCAGATTTTAACTCAAATACTGCTTTACACATGTTGAATTTGAGGTTGCCTAAGTGACATATTAGTATAAAAATTATTTGGCAGTAGATTATGAGTTTACATCTCATAAGATATGTTACACATTTGGGAAGATCCTGAATGTGGATAGCATTTATAATGATGGCATAGATGGGATAACGTAGAAAGTGTGTGTGGATAATTATGAGAAGGACAAAGAATAAACCCTACATCAAATTAAAGTTTAAATACTAGGAAGGTGCTTCTGGTATCAGCTGAGATATGTAAAGAACTTAGAAATTATTATTTCTATCCCTACATCAAGAAAAGGCTGGACAAATTGGAAAATACACCTTTTAGGCGGGTTATAAGAGAAACTTACATTCCAGGGAAAACCTTCACCCCAAAATATAGGAGAAAAGTATATTTAGAGAGAGAGACAGCAACTGCTTACATGAATGGATTTCTGGAGGTTAAGTATGGGCTAGACTGGCAGTGAGAAACTGCTAGGGGCAATCACGTAGCCTCGTGGGCTTTTCCTCCAAGGACTCACCAGGTTCTTGGGATCCTCAGCCCCAAGAAAGATCCTGCATGACTTTGGACCTGAGAGGGAAAGAGTGACCATTGTGAAACATACCTAGAAATTTCTCTATAGCAAGGGTCTGTGCTATAGGGATAGAACAGATTTTGCCAGAGCACAATTCTGAAAACTAAAAAAAGTCAGGGGTGTGGGAATTTTATCCCACTCAAACCCTCTCCAGACTTCCTGTCTAACTAAAAGAAGAAGAAGAAGAAACAAATAGTTAAAAGGGAGCATGGCCTCAAAGAAATGGACTGGGAAAATGTAGACAGGAAAGGGAGTCTGAGACAAAAGGGAATAAAATGTATGTGAGCAAGGGAAGGGACAGATTCTTATAAAAGCCACACGTCTAAGACGTGGAACCAGTAAGTTCTGAGCAAGACTGGGGGAGTCTAATCGAAAGAGTATAGACAGCCTTGCATACTACATCACCATGTCAAGGTAACTCCAGTGTAATAGGGCATTTCAGCTAAAAGAGCGGTAAGGCACAAATTCCACCTGAACATTAATTTATAGAGAAGTCCATCAATTTACAAAAGAAACACCGAAAATAAAAAAAAAGTACCATGCAAAGAGACACAGCTATTTTGAAAACAAGACTCAGATATGATAGTGGTGTTGGAATAATCAGTCAAGAATAGAATGATTAATATGTTTTCAGCTCTGATGGAAAGCGTAGACAACAATAAAAAATTGTGGATAATGCAAGCAAAGTTAGAAACTCTAAGAAGTAAAATAAAGTGTTAGAAATTAAACAAAAAATGTAACAGAAATTAAGAATGCCTTCAATGATTAAGTGGTAAACTCAACACAGCCAAAAAAATATCACCAAGCTTGAATACAAATCAGTAAGGTCACAAACTAGATTGGAAAGAGAATGAATAATGAAAAGAATAGCAACAGAATGGAAGATGAAGGACTGTGGGACAATATCAAAGAGTGTAACCACCAAAAGAATAAGAGAAAGAGAGTGAAGAAGAAATATTTAAAGAAATAGTATTAGACAGTTTTGCATAGTTAATACCAGATACCGAACTAAATATGCCAGAAGCTTTGGGTGCACCAAATATAAACAAATACCAGTAAGTCTGTAAAAGAGACTATCATATTCAGGTGGTAGAAAACTTCAAAGAGAAAATCTTGAAGGAAGTCAGAGAATTAAAAAATGCCTTATAGAGTAACCAGGGATAAGAACTACAACAAAATTTTCATCAGAAACATGCAAATAAAAAGACAAGAATGAAATAGTTAAGATGTTAGTAAGAGTTGTGGGAGACGCCAATCTAGAATTCTATATCAACAGATAGTATCCTTTAAAACAAAACTGAGAGAATTCATTACCAGAAAATTTATCATTAAAGAAATGTTAGTAGAAAATGTTCAAAAGAAGAGCATTGGAAAAGGAATATTGAAGGTAAAAGGCATCTTTTATACTTTGTATTCTTCATTGACCTAAAAATAAGAGAGTGTTTTAAGCAATAGTATTGACAACAAGTGGCTCAGTGGTAAGAATCTGCCTGCCAATTCAGGAGACACAGTTTCAATCCATGGGTCCGGAAGATCCCACGGAGAAAGAAATGGCAACTCACTCCAGTATTGTCTGGAAAATCTCCTGGTTAGAAGAGTCCGGCAGGCTACAGTCCATACAGTTGCAAAAGAGTTGGATGTGACTCAGTGACTAAACAACAATAACAAATTGACAATGTATTATATGATTTAAGAGGCAGTGTCTCAAGGAATGGGAGGGAGAAACTGAGAGGACTCTGTTAGAAGGAAACTTCTAACATGTGTACTACATATGATATGAAATAATTTTCTTTGAAGATAAATTTACTTTAAATGCTCATTTTAAAATGGTGGATAACCACAGACATTTGTTTTAAAGATGCATAGTTGACATTCTAAGAGAGAAAATAAAATGGAGCAATATAAAATGCTCAATTAAAACAGAAGGCAAGAAAAAAGAAAAAAAAAGACAGTAATGATGCAAAAGAGTTATAAAGATACTTATCCAAATATATCAATAATCATTTTAATAAATCTGAGAAGCTTAAACCACCAGTTTAAAGAAATTTATCTATGGTTATTTTTGCATTTTGGGGAAATGGAAATATATAAGAATAAATTACAGTGTTTTCAAGGCTAGGGAGCTTACACATATTTCCTATGTCATAAAGGGATAACAAATATCAAAGGTAATGCTCATGTCCAGGGAATAAAGCTTCAACCACTAAACTATAATTTATATCTCAAACTAGATTTCTTAGATGAGCCTAGACTTTATAATAAGTTGGAGATTTGCTAACATGTTGAGGTCTGAACACCAAAGGTCCCTATTTACCCATGCTTTTGACTTAAGCAGAGGTAGAACTTGTTTCTTCCTAACTTTGTTTATATCTTTCTTAGTAAAAAGGGAATATACTCATTTAATTTTGAACCATGATCCAGTAAATTTTCCTTCATTAAGTAGTACTTGGATTTAATATACGCTCACACATAAAGAATCTCTAGGCTTGGTGCAGGCTGTGTACTGATTATCACTAATGAATATAAGATTTCACAACTGACTGGAAAATCATGCTTAGTATACAGTTGCTGGAGACTTTTGTGAGAAGATTAAGTATAAAGAATATTCACAATGACTTCAGGTGAAATGGCAAAGCATGATTAAACATGTTTAATAGGAAGTACAAATCTTAAAATGGTTAAAGCTACCAAGATATGTTAATGATTGACATCCATGCTATATATCTATTATTCATATACATATGTATCTAAGGCTTATGCATGCACTTCTATGTCTTAATGCAAAATACTTATGTGAAAACTTCAGAAATACTTGACACACAAAGTGGAAATCTTACAATTGATATTTTATAAACCTTTAAAGTCTCATAATTTTTACAGTTATAAAAATTAACATTCCCACCTAAACTAAGTGAGAAAAATAGCTCTTTAGTTGATGCTGAAATTTCTTGGAGATAGTAAAACAGCATAATCTTTTCTTCTCTGAAATACATCATTAAGAGTTATTTAAAAAGGAATATTCAATCAGATTTAATTTGCTTCAAGAGACAGACAAGGAGCCTCATTAGTTTTTCGTACATAATGTCAATTTGATCTAAGCCACTGTCTTTCAATTTAATGTGAAGGAGTGCTTCTTATAACAATCCTAAGACTAACCACTTCCTGTATACGAGACACTGTTCCCTGTGTGTTTTAATTCCTTTAATCCTCACAAAAGCTTTATGACATAGTGATTTGTTTGAAGACTTGAGCACCCAGTGTAATGGTAGAACTGGGATTTCACTTTTGAGTCCAGAGACTGCTGTTTGAACCAACCTTCAGTCCAGTAATGCTCCCTCCCTTCCACTTCCTGTTTCTTCATACTGCATCTAACTGCATGTGACTAAAGTTCACTTAGGACTTTAATATTATGGTTCAACATATAAATTAGGGGAGACTTGTTTTCCAAGAATAAGGAGTCTGTATTTCTTCTTCTGAATAAGAGAAATAATATTTGGACTTTAAAACTTGTGTTAATGCATTTTCAATCAAAATGTTTGCTTACTATTTGATTTGGTATACATTTCATGCTGCTTTGAAATAGAATTTGTCATATTTGGTAGAATACCTTGATTCAATATTATGAAAGGTCATATTCATAAATTTCCTAATGTTAGTAAAAGCTAAAGTTAAAAAAATTATCTTAGCCAAACCTTTATAGAGAAAGTTTGAAATGGATTTCCAATTAATACTTGAAAGGTCAGACAACACAGATGACTTTTTGCTGTCAGGTTAAACATGACAGAAAAATAAAAGGAAATAATCTTTAAAAATAGCTTAAATATATCATTTCAATTTAGTACTTTATTTCTCATAACAAACTAAAGTTATATCCTGAAAAGGTTAATAAATCTTATTTTAAGAACCTATATTTTTACTTGTGATCAAGTGAAATAAATAGATGGAAAGGTGGTGTTTTTAAAAAATCAGTAAAAAGTCACAAAGTAGTTTCCTATGTGATCCTGTTGCACGGGAAATCTTAGAAAGTAAAAATAAATAAATAAGCTAGTCAGGTGGATTTGGGAAGGCAGAGAGTTAATGTGACTGATACAAATCATCATGGCACACTAGAGACTTCTAATCATGAGGCTAATTACTCTTGTGGCTGTTTCTAATCCCTTGATTTGTTTGATGAGAAGCACTGGTTGTGGAGTAATGTTTGGGGACAGAGACTTCTCTGTTCTAAAAGGCAGTTGATTTGAGCTGGAAAATTCCTTTGGAGATTCTCAAATGGTTGAGAGAAATACTGAGTATCTATCACATGTAAATATATGGATATGAATTGAATGGGAAAATGGAAACTATAGATTCTGAAACAAGTTTATCTAAACTACAAAGACTAATACTTAATTAAAATGGATTAGGATTTATCCAGGACTTTTCCAGGGCTCCCTGGTGGCTCAGACGGTAAAGCGTCTGCCCGCAATGCGGGAGACCCGGGTTCGATCCCGGGGTTGGGAAGATCCCCTGGAGAAGGAAATGGCAACCCACTCCAGTACTCTTGCCTAGAAAACTCCATGGATGGAGGACCCTGGTGGGCTACAGTCGCAAAGAGTCAGACACAACTGAGCGACTTCATTTTCACTTTCAAGGCAAAATAAGCAAATTAAGGAAGATCTTTATGAATAAATAAGGAATGGAGGTTAGGTGACTACTTATAGAAAGCAGGCAAGCATGAGAAAAATCAGTGAATTTCCAAGTCAAAGTAAAGCAGTCATGTAGTTGAAAAATGCATGAATGAATAGATAGCAGGGTCAAGGCCTTCCTAGGTATTTTGAGGATCAAGAGCTGAGTTCATGAAGAGATATATAAATCGCATTTCAGTGAAATGCAACAAGATTTTACCAACAGCTGCCATGTATAAGTCCCTCCTAGGTTTAAAGAAGCAATGGCTTTAAGAAAAATACCTCTTGGAGAAATGCGAGGTATCAAAGGGAAGACCAAAAATATCACTTACATGATATTCACAAAGACAAACCATATTGAATTTTAGTTTTTGTATCAATATCTGTCTGTGAAACAAAAGGATTACATGTTCTATTGTTACCATTTTGCTTTCTTAAAATTTTACATTTTTAGAAATTTAATATGTTAAGTTTTACTTATGATGCATTAAATGATAAATTAAGTAATAATCATTGTCAATACTCAAGCAAATATCTTTTTCATTGATTTTTCACAAGCAACCAAAAAAGAAAGATTTTCACAAGTTAATGGATTCAGTAAGCAGTAGAGTATTTGTTACCCTTTCCTCAGAATCCTCCTGCAGTGAATTCAAGGACTTAGAACCAATATATATGCATAGAATAAAGCATTTTCTTGTGTGTGGTAAATAGGCACATTATGTAATTTCTAAGGATTATTATATTAAAAAGCAAAGAGTTTGCAACAGATAAATCATTTATATGCACAATAGAGAGCATATTTCTTTTTAACAAATTCTGACTGACAAAGCATAACAGGGATGTTAGTACTCTTAAAGACCTGACACCTTTTTACCTTTTTTCCATTGCTAATATGAGGGCAGGGTATATCTTGCTTTCTGATGCAGTTCCCAGAATACCATTTGTCTTGGTAATTGACCAGGAAGACTTACCTTTAGAAAAAGATGAGTGAACCATAGTAAAATATATTTAGAAGAGTAAAACTATTCATAAATTATTATTTTAGATAAGTTGGTTAATTTCTAATATAACTTTGATTTATGTTTCATTTAAAATCTTACCCCAGATATGACTATTTTGAATATTAAATTTGTTTCAATGAATTTACCCTAAGAATGTGACTCATTATTTTAGCAGAAAATATTAGTTGCATTTATTTGCTTTATGTAAGATACGTGTTTTCAGTATGACTAAATAAGAGATATAGAACAACTCTTTGGTATCTGTGTTTTCTACATAGGTATTAAGGAGCTTATGCAAATATGTTGGTTTATATTGTATTTCTTTTTATAGCATAAGGTTCATTTTCTAGTACTTTATTGCTATGACTCATGACTCCTCTGGATAGTCTATCTGTACCACTTTTCTTTCAAAATTTTGTGTGATTCTGAATATATTAAATTGTTATGTGGATCACAGTTTATGAGACTATATGGCTAGCAAAATTACTATCTATTTAGTTCAGAGCTATATAAAATTTTGATCAGAATAAGTATAAAATGTAAGATACAGTGTATTATACATGGTTTCCTGCATCTATGATAGGAAGAAAGTTGGTAGAAATTTTCTTAAAGGAGAGAAAATCCTTTTTTATACTAAAGATCTAAAGTAGGAGATATGACAAAGAATATTATTAGAATATTTTTGTTTGTAGTGAATATTGCTTCCTTTATTACTAGTGTCAAATAAAATATGAACAATTTAATGTCAAATTTGTCATAACACAATTTTTATGAGTGAAAAGTCCATCCAGAATTAGCTCCGTCACTTCACGTGAGTCGCATGAACTATTATGTTAAAATAGTGAATGTCCTTGGAAAAAAAAGTCACATTCACTCTCCAAATGCACATGCTGCACTGTTTTATTTCCTTGTTTGTTGCTTTAATAATTGCAGTATAGCACATTATACAAATTTAAGTAATTGAAGGAAATACCAGTACAACTTTCAAAATTCAGTTTTTCCCAAAAATGCTTTAAAAATTGGTTAAAGCTTTAAAAAACAAAAACAAAACTCTCTGCTTATCACATATACTAGGAGAGAAAATTGCAGTTCTTAGAATTTCTGTTGAAAATTTGTGCATGATAAAATAGTCATGGAATATTGGAGCTTAAATACAAGTTTAAGATCATTCAAACTCTGCTTGATGATCAACAGGCTCCCTTCCTGTTTTCTATAAACAAGAGGATATCCTCATCAGGTGGTTCTGGTTGTTTCGCTTTGGTACTGGAACTGAAAGAGCATGCCTTAGACCTACCACAAGGTGCTGCATGGAGTAAAACTCACATATAGTCTGGACTACCCTGAAATGGACTAAAACTGAGGCAGGAGGTAGATGTCCCCTGCCCCCCAGGATAAAGCAACTGGAGATTCAGTCCCTAATGACCCAAACTCCAAGACGAGAATAGCAGGACAACTAAGGGAGGAGGCTGGGTGCTGCCCAGACCACATACTTCTTTTCTCACAGTCAGAAGTCCTCCCTGACCACACATGCACAGAAAAGGTGCCTTGCAGGCCAAAGATGGAGCAATGTTAAGGGATGTTCTACCGAGAGACCTCTTTGGTAGGATCCATCTTGGCCGAGAGATACATGTGCGTACATGGAAGGATCCTAAGATATACTAAATATGGACTGTGAACCAGGCAAATCAAAATGATTGGCCAAAGGAAACCCAGAAGAAATACCCTATGAAAGGAATTCAAACTACCACAAAACTGTAAAATATTTCAAAGTGTTTTAATACAATTTCTTTAACAAGTGATAAGTTTTTCTCCTTTTTAATTCATATTGGGAAATCCCCTGGTAGTTATACATAATTTACCTCCTGCAGTGAAGGAAAACTTGAGAATAATACTAAGGACACACACATTTTACTAGTAGCCAGGCACTAAAAAAAAAAAAAGAAGAAGAAGAAAGAAAAACAGCAAAATATATTTGTAAAAAATTAATAAATAGATATATCAAATAGGGTCAGGAGACCAGAAGAAAGAGCTCCCTACAACCAAAGCAGAAGCAAATAGTAGGAATAAGAGAGGCTCTTCTTTCCTGACAGGGAGCCCATGGACTATATAGTCCATGGAATTCTGCAGATCAGAATAGTGGAATGGGTAGCCTTTCCCTTCTCCAGAGGATCTTCTCAACCCCAGGATAACGCAGGTCTCCTGCATTGCAGGCGGATTCTTTACCAACTGAGCCTCAAGAGAAGCCCAAGAATATTGGAGTGGGTAGCCTATACCTTCTCCAGTGGATATTCCCTACCCAGGAGTCGAATCAGGGTCTTCTTCATGGCATGTGGCAGACAGATTCTTTACCAACTGAGCTATCAGGGAAGCCCTTGACAGGGACACAACCAACGAAAAGCTGTGGATTTGTTTTTTTGTTTTTTACTATAGCCCCCCTCCCCCCTGCCCCAGCCGCCTTCCTCCCCTCTATAAAAAAGTTCTTCCCTTGCAGCACTGGGATTTGCATGTGACTCACCATGGTGGCAGACCCAGAATTGCAGTTCTCTGTTGACCCAAATAAACCCATGTGTGCTGGAGAAATATCTGGCAGTCTTCTTGTGTTAGGTTAACAGATTCTTTCTACAGCTAAGTATCACTCCGCCCTTAGATACTACAGCTAGAAAGCTGCAGGAAAGGTTAAAAATTCCAAGGCAAATGAGAAAATATTTTGTTGGCCGGACCAGTCATACTTGTTGGCTAGTAGACAGGAAATAGATTTTCCCCTGAAAACAGGGGGCCAACAGAATAATAAATCTCAAATCTATACTGAAATTATTAGTCTGACCTATTTGTTATACAATTTGATGCAACAAGAGTAGGATAATATGTGTGTGTGTGTGTGCGTATACACACATATACACGTAGACATATATATATATACATTTTAAAAACATATTCATCCTTAAAACATTCTTAGCATATTTTACTGACTGTTGAAAATGTAAAGTAACTTTCATTGGAATGTTGATTCCTGATTAGAATATTTCAAATGTTAACTAATCTCTGCTAGTGGGTAAATTAAAGATAATTTGCATATACATATATACCATACTATTTATACTGAAGTATTTTAAGAGCAAGATACCATAGAGTCAGTTAAAAGAAGAAAGACATGTGGTGAGGTTCATTCATTTTTTTTTTATTCAACAAATATGCCAGGAACTATTCTAAACTTTAAGGATACCAATAAAACAAAACAACGAAAATGTTGATTGCTAATGGAAAGAGATGCAGTAGAATGGGATAAAAGAGAAGGAAAGATGTCTTTTTAGTAGAAGAATCAAAGAAGTCTTAGTGAAAATAGAGCATTTAACTATAATAAAAGGAGTACAGCTGATAAAGTCAAATAGACTTACAAAAGCCTTCTTGCTCAAATTTCAATTTTACAAATAAATTACCTTCTGGGTTCTTCTTTTTCTTAAATTAAAACATGCTTTGGGGGCAATTTTATTGGTAGCCCACAATCCCATAATTGATGCCCACTATTATTATATTTTTAGTTTATGCTTAATCTGGGGTATTGGTCAGTAACAGCTCTTTAACTTCTCTTCAGGAATTACAACTAAGCTGACTTGCTATAGAGGTTTTTTCCCAAAATGCTTTCTTGACCCAGTTTTGAGGCTCTGGCTAAATACTTGTAAATTCTATTTCTTGAAGAGTGGATTATATATACACCTCAACAACTTCTTTCAGGCTCTGGGTCTCTCCAGAGGAGGTACCAGGTGATGGAGAAGCTCCCTCTGCCCTGGAGCTTGAAATCATTCAAATTAGCCAACCTCCAGGTTGTGCTAGTGGTAAATGCAAGAGACATAAGAGATGCAGATTCGATCCCTGCTGTCGGGGGAAGATCCCCTGTGGAGGAAATAGCAACCCACTCCAGTATTCTTACCAGGAGAATCCCATGGACAGAGGAGCCTGGCAAGCTACCGTCCATAGGGTCGCAGAGTCGGACACAACTGAAGCGAATTAGCAAACAGCACGCTTGCTGCAGCCTGGCAAACCTAGCTGACCCCATTCTCTTGGGGTTCCGGTTGCTGCAGTTCCAGCCATGTCCCTCTGTCATGGCCCTGCCAGGCCACCTTATCACATTTGGAGCTGCAAGTAACAAAGCTATACCTTTTCTTGACCCAAGTGTGTGGGTTGTAGTTTACCATCTAAGTAATCTTTAAATCTTATAAAACAGTTAGCACTGTGGGCAGAATAGTCAACTGTTGGAGAGCTTTGTGGGCTTATTAGCTGGTTCCAAACCACCACAAGAGTGACTTGAGACTTGTTCGCTACTATGTCTGCCAGTGGCTACCACTTTTCTCTCTACCCAAATTTTCTAAATGTGGGAATATTCAGAACAAACAGTGCTAATTGGCTACACCCAGGGGCTAGTTGCTAGCTCAGGTGGGGGCTTTGGTGCAATAGAAGTAATGGGCCACTGGAGCCATTTCCTGGGTGGGACTTTCCTGTGTGCTTCCTGTCACAGCCTGCACTTGCTAGAGGCTTATGTCAGGGGCTGTCAATTCTTCAGCAGTGTTACTTCATTATTCTGGGTAGAACGCTGGTGTGTCTGTATTTCAGTCCACCCCTTTGCGGAGGAAGCCGTTGGGTGGACTCCTCCAGGTTAAAGAAATCCCATTCTGGTCTCGTCCATATTGCTCAGATAGGAATAGCGGCCTTCTTCACTGTTGAATACTCAGCTGCTGTCACCAGGGATTTTCACGTTCTCAGACACTTAGAGGTATTGTGAGTTATACCCTCAGATTCCAGCAGTAGCCCAATGTTTAATCCAGAGAATGTAAGGGGACAAATATCTCATCTTCACACCTGCCCCTTAAGAACTCTTCCTGAAGTTACATAGTTGTTTAAATAATAAAGATCCTCCTTGCCATTGTGTGTGGGCCTCAGTAAGTATCACCCTCCATCACCAAGCAAAGTGACTGATGCTGTGGACAAGAGGGCTTACTGCACCATCCCAGAGAGAATCTGCTATATAGCTCTCAAAGTGCAATTCCAACCCTGAGAGGTTGGCTAAGAAGTCTTGGAAGAAAATGGCTGCCATTGAACTAACTCCTGTCATCTGGCAGCTTGCGTTGGTAACTAAGCTGACTTTTCTTCCCCTGTTAGTAGTTGAGATGTTAATGGAAGGAGAGAGTACATAGCAGATACAGTGGAGCATAGTAATAATACAAGGTACTTGAGTCCAAAATTCCCTCTAAATATTTTACCATGCACTTCCCATCTAAGTAAAACATTTATTTATGTTTCAGAAACTCTTTTACATTGGTGCAAATTTTCAGAGTTTGCTTAGCCTAATTTCATATTTTAAATCGCCCAAAGGCAGAAGCCAAGGTGGAGAACATCTATTTAATATCTAAGTGGTAGGGTAGATTGCTAAATCCAGTGGTTATCAAATAAAACTTCAAATCTTCCCAGAGGTTATGATTTGAGACATCTGTGTTTCTGAGACTCTGAAAGTTGGTGAGAATAACTTTATTAAAAAATCTAATAAGAATTTGGCAGTTGTACTGTCATTGAAATACAGCGCCTATGAAATCATTAAGAAAATTCTCAAGCACACACACAAAAATCACTGGAATCACAAAATAAGCTAGTGAAGATATGGTTTTTCCAGAACTGGTACTCTTCTCAATGTACGTTGCAAATATCATTTTGGACGTTAAAAGCAAAAGTTATCTCAGTAAGATTAGAAATCAGAGAAAGGGAGGGCACTGGTGCTGAGTCTGTGTCTGCATTTTCCAGTTTTCTGTTTCCCAAATCAGTGTTGTATCTGCTTGCAATCTCCACCATTGTACATGCTGAGTGTTTTGTTTCTAAAACTCTGTGTTTTAAACCTACCTCTTAACCATTGATCTCTGACTAGTGCCCATACCAGATCTACCTTAGCAAGTTACACACTCTTCAGTTGACTCCTGTTCCTTCTTAATTCTTCTTTTGGTACCAATTCCTGATTTTCTTCTGGAAATCCCTTCCTCTCCTGCCTTTCAAGTCTATCTGCTTTATGTGGGTTTCCTCTTGAACACAGATATCTTGTAAGAGAATAATGGCTTAGAATAAGGTGCCCATTTGGTTCATTTGACCAGAGACGTTCTGATTCACACTGTTATACTCGTTGTATTATTCTTAGTTCTATTGCACCTAAGGCATCCTTTGTTGTTCAGTCACTCAGCCATGTCCAACTCTGTGACCCCATGGACTGCAGCATGCCAGCCTTCCCTGTCCCTCACTGTCTCCCAGAGTTTGCTCAAATTCATGTCCACTGAGTTGGTGATGCCATCCAACCATCTCATCATCTGTCGCTCCTTCTCCTGCCCTCAATCTTTCCCAGCTTCATGGTCTTTTCCAATAAGTCGGTGCTTTGCATCAGGTGACCAAACTATTGGAGCTTCAGCTTCAGCGTCAATCAATCCAATGAATATGCAGGGTTGATTTCCTTTAGGATTGACTGGTTTCATCTCCTTGCTGCCCAAGGGACTCTCAAGAATATTCTCTAGCACCACAATTAGAAAGCATCAATTCTTTGGCTTTCAGCCTTCTTTTTGGTCCAACTCTCACATCTGTACATGACTACTGAAAAAAACCATAGCTATGACTAGACAGACCTTTGTCAGCAAAGTAATGTCTCTGCTTTTTAATATGCTGTCTAGGTTTGTGATAGTTTTTCTTTCAAGGAGCAAGTGTCTTTTAATTTCATGGCTGCATTCACCATCCACAGTGATTTTTGGAGCCCAAGAAAATAAAGTCATTGTTTCCATTTTTCCCCATTTTTTTTTTTTTTTTTTTTTTTTGCCATGAAGTGATGAGAACAGATGCCATAATCTGTTTTTTGAATGTTGAGTTTTAAGCCAACTTTTCACTTTCATCTTCATTAAAAGGCTCTGTAGTTCCTCTTTGCTGTCATAAGTGTGGCGTCATCTGCATATCTAAGGTTATTGATATATCTCCCAGTAATCTTGATTTCAGCTTGTGCTTCATCCAGGCTGGCATTTCACATGATGTGTACTCTGCACATAAGTTAAATAAGCAGGATTTTGTTAAATAAGTTAAATAAGCAAGCATCCTTATTTGGATAATATACACCCAACATAATCCAGAAGTATTTTCCATCCTCCTTGTCACAGCAATTATTTCAACCATACTTAAAGCCATTGAGATAGTAGATGTTTGCTGAGAGTGCCAGTAGAGAAGCAAGACTTGAAACTGAGAGGGTTTAATATACACAAGCAGAGAAGATCCCAGGTCATCAAATCCATTAGGTGCATTAGAAAACAGCAACCACTTTGGAGGGCAGAGCCAGAAAATCTCAATCATGATAACTTTTATCTTCAATATCCAGGTATCCTTATTTTATATCTGTGTTTTTTCCAGATTTTGGAGTCAACACATTTTTTTTTTCTTCCTCTCAACTTTCTAGATCTTCTTCTTCTTGTTGTTGTTACTTGACACAGGTTAATTGGTCCAGATGAAATTCTTATAACTTAGCATCTGTACTTCTATTTGCTGAAATGCAAAATAATCACAAGACATTTTATCCATGTATAGATGTGCCTTATTACTGTTGTTTGGCTGCTATTTCATTCCAGTGTTGTACTTGGCTCTTTCTAAATAAATCATATCCAAACATCACTTAAATAAAAAATAAAAATACAATCAAAAGCAAATTTAGCTTCTTGTTGTTTTAAACTTTTGCTATAGTCCTAATAACTTTTCATTGTCTAAAATTGTATGAAACTGTTAAAGTACCTGACTATTCATGAAATATGCCAGTGAATAAAAATGCTATTAGTTTTACTGCAAAGTAAATATTTTCACCTATAGTCCAATCATTAAGCAGCAGACAACTATTGTTTATCATGCAAACAAATTCATGTAACTTGAATCAGGCATTTAGCTTATAAATTTTTAAAGATAAATACATATGTTAACACATAACTTGTCATAATACAGCCTTGTCAGTGAAGATTGTGTCTATTATAAGTAAGTAAAGATCAAAAGAATTACCAACAGGCAATAACGGAATCAAAAGGGTGAAAATCAACAGAGGTAAAAATTTCCCTTCATTTAATTTATATAAGATTGAATTGGATAAGTATAGATGAAAAACAGTCTATGACTTATATGTGAAAAGACTGAATTTCAAGTTTGATTTTTGTCAAACAATAGTTGTTTTTTGTTTGTTTTTTGTTTTTCTTGTTTAATATTGCAAAGCTGGCAACCCGCTCCAGTACTCTTGCCTGAAAAATCCCATGGACGGAGGAGCCTGGTAGGCTGCAGTCCATGGGGTCATGAAGAGTCGGACACGACTGAGCGATTTCACTTTCACTTTTCACTATCATGCATTGGAGAAGGAAATGGCAACCCACTCCAGTGTTCTTGCCTAGAGAATCCCAGGGACGGGGGAGCCTGGTGGGCTGCCGTCTATGGGGTTGCAGAGAGTTGGACACGACTGAAGCGACTTAGCAGCAGCAGCATTTATAAAGGTTATGCCACACAGGGGAAAACAAAACTTTGATTCATGTATAAATGATATTGAAAGCCAGATGCTTTGTCTCAATATATATTGGAATTTCTAAAGATTCATGCAGAACTGCAAGTATCCAATGTAAATGTGTTTGGACGTCAGTCGGAGGAGACATAACAATCGTTTATTCTACTTGGTAGAGAATTCAACTAGTTTAAGTTCCCTTTCATCTTTCAGTTTATACAGTGCCCCAAGCTGTGAGTTAAATCCTGATTGCAATTAATTTATATAATCACCAGAAGCAGCACTCTGAAATTCCATACTGATAGGTTATCATGTTATTCCCCGGAATAAATAGGCTTTATTCTATGGACTTGCATAAACATGATTTTAAATTGTCATTCTGTTAGTAATTGTAATAAATATATGTATTAGTCACATAGGCTTCCCTCATAGCTCAGTTGGTAAGGAATCCACCTGCAATGCTGGAGACCCCAGTTTGATTCCTGGGTCAGGAAGATCTGCTGGAGAAGGGATAGGCTACCTCTTCCAGTATTCTTGGGTTTCCCTTGTGGCTCAGCTGATGAAGAATCTGCCTGCAATGCAAGAGACCTGGGTTCAATTCCTGGGTTGGGAAGATCCCCTGGTGAAGGGGAAGGCTAAGCACTCCAGTATTCTGGCCTGGAGAATTCCAAGGACTGTATAGTCCATGGGATCGCAAAGAGTCGAACATGACTGAACGACTAAGCTGTATTAGTCATACAGATTTAGTAAACATATTGGTATTAAGATTAATGAAGAAATTACTAAATTTATGAGAAATTATGTTAGTATTATTATTGAAAATATTGAAAATGAAATTGGAGTTTTAACGTGAATATGAATAGATATGTTTCAAACATAAATTGTCAGAATTAAATACTGACAGAGAATAAATGTTAAGAACACATGGACTCTCAAAATACTCTGAGATAAAGATTCCTAGTTGAAATAAGGTGTAAAGGGATCAATTTCTGATGTATCAGGTAAAATTGAAGCATCTTGGGCCACAAGTTTTTTATAGAAGCAGATCTTAACAAAGTCTGTATCAACTAGTGAAGTGCTTGGCTCTGGCTGGATGAGCAATGCACTTTTTTACTATATTAATGAGCTAATATTTCCCTTTTCAATTCTATTTAAAATATATAAAAGTACATTATCAAAAAATCATCCATCAATCTAGAATTGAGCTTAATAAAGGTCAATTACATTAAGTGAATTATTTGCATTAACCCATAGAACTAGATAATGAGTGTATGCCCACATGGAGTTCTCGGTTAATGCATATGTATTTCTGACCCTCAACCTCAACTCGTATTTTAAACTTTTTTGATTATGACTTCTTATTAATAAAGTATCTCTCATTCATTTTGTGCTAGTTTATTTAGTTTTCTATCCCTTGATTTGCAGAGTATATCTTGAGTTCCCCCAACAGAGATGCATGTATTCTCTCATAATGCTGCTATTAATACTTCATGGGATTCGTTTCAAAAAGCCCATTTCTCTACTAGAGAAAAATTTGCCAATGCACAGAACATTGAAATTTCCATTCTTACAGCACAAGATATTCTAAGAAGAATCATTAAAGTTTTGCCACCAAATTGTTTGTGATTTCCTTTCCCACACAACTTCAATATTAGTTTTTACTATGTATTTATATCAACCTTCAATATAAAGCCTTAGAAGTGATAATTTTCAGCTGTTATAAAGAATAACATAAATGATAAACATAAAAAATGATTGCTTTGGATATAATCTTATTTTTTGAACTTTTTTCTAGTCAAGAATAATGGGATATCGCTTATATGCAGAATGTTTTAAAAAATATAAAAATGAACATATTTAAAGAGCAAACACATTCAAAGACTTAAAGAATGAACTTATGGTTACGGGGGGAAGGGTGGGTGGGAGGATAGATTAAAATTTTGGGATTGACATGTATACACTGCCATATTTAAAACAGATAATGATAATAATAAATAGATAACCAACATGTACCTACTGTATAACAGAGGTAATTCTACTGAATACTAATAACCTTTTCCAAAAATAATTTGGAAAAGAACAGATACATGTATAACTCAATTACATTGCTGTACTCCTGAAATTAATAAAGCATTGTTAACAATTATACAATGAACTTGAGAAATTGAGAAAGGAAAGTTTCAGTGGAAGAAAATCTTTTAAGAGATAAAACTATCTCAGATATCAAAGAGTTTTGCTAAGGAACCATCGCATGGGCTTATGAGGATTCTCTGGTCTCTATTCATTCAAGATGATGTCTGTCAACTGAGGACTTTGTGGCCATATCTCTGCCACCTAGATGAGAAATTTCCAATAGTTTAAAGATTGCCCCTTAATTTATATTTTAGAGAAATAAAGCAAAGATTGTTGTCCCTATATAGAATAGTCATTTAAATTGGAACTGAATTAAATCTGACAATTCAAAGGGTAAAAAGTGATCTTGAAACTAAAACAAAAACATTCAGTTTTATTTCTGTAGTGGTATTAAGAAATGAGAACATAGATCTAGAGGATGTTAGGCTTTCCTACTGCTAATAGTTTTCTTTATCAAAAGTATTTAAAATTGTAGAAAAATTGGAAGCATAAAGCATGAGGATAGTCTAGTCTTCATGTGTAAGGTCAATTCAGTTCAGTTGCTCAGTCATGTCTGACTCTTTGGGACCCTATGGACTGCAGCACGCCAAGCCTCCCTGTCCATCACGAACTCCCAGATCTTGCTCAAACTCATATCCATTGAGTCAGTGATGCCATCCAGCCATCTCATCCTCTGTCATCCCCTTCTCCTGCCTTCAATCTTTCCCAGCATGAGGGTCTTTCCTAATGAGTCAGTTCTTTGCATCAGGTGGTCAAAGTATTGGAGCTTCAGCTTCAGCCTCAGTTCTTCTGATGAATATTCAGAGTTGATTTCCTTTAGGATTGACTAGTTTGATCTCCTTGCATGTATAAGGTGACTTCTCCAAAAACCTGAACGTGTTAAAAACAAATAATGTGATTAGAGCCGTGGAAGAAATATTATTTTATAGCATATTATATGTATCAATTATATCTGTGACTAAAATTATTTACTAAAATCTTACCAAATATGGGATATCCCTGGTGGTCTAGTGATTAAGATTTCATCTTCCTATGCAGAGAATGAAGATATGATTCCTGGTCATTGAGCTAAGAAGATTCTATGTGCCTCATGGTGAAAAAAACCAAATCATAAAACAGAAGCAATATTGTAACACATTCAGTAAAAACTTTAAAAATGGTCCACATAAAAAGAAAAAAAAAACTTTAAAATCTTACCAGATAATATCTTCACAAAATTGACTAGACAGATTTTTTTACCTCCAGTGTAATGCATGTGCTGTGCTTGGCTGTGGTGAGTTGCTTCAGTCACGTCCAGCTCTTTGCGACCCCACGGACTGTAGCCTGCTAGGCTCCTCTGTCCATGGGGATTCTCCAAGAGAGAATACTAGAGTGGGTTGCCATGCCCTCCTCCAGGGGATCTTCCCAACCCAGGGATCAAACCCAGCTCTCTTGCATTGCAGGTGGATTCTTTACCGACTGAGACACCAGGGAAGCCCCAGTATAATGTATAAACTATATTATATATTTAATTTTTATTTGCTTATACTTTAAAAACTGGGGGAAAAAAAGGAAAAGAAAGTTAAGAAAATCAACAGCATCTCAGAATTGGCCTATGTGTCTATTTTTAGTCATTTTTTCTCCCAAAGATTACTAGAATTTCGTCTTCTAACGTCATGTATTTATTTTGTATTTAAACTTTATAAAAGTGATATTATACAGTATATACTATTTTATACCTAGTTTATTTTACTTTTTTTTTTTTAATTAGTTGGAGGCTAATTACTTCACAACATTTCAGTGGGTTTTGTCATACATTGACATGAATCAGCCATGGTATTTTACTTGTTATATTTGTGAGATTTATCCATAATTTTGCCTGTAGTGGCCACTTTATTCCTTGTCGTTGTTGACTAGTGTTCCATTGGATGAACACACCAGAATTTCTTTATCCCTTCTATTGTTGATAAATGGATTAATTTTTAGCTTCTGGTTATTGAAAATAGCATTGGTATACACATATGTGTGCATTTCTTTTAGGAAATACGTTTGCCTTTTTGGTAGGAATAAATTTAGGCGTGGAATTACTGGACTAGTGAATAATAGTATATCCAGTACCAGTGATGTAGCATAAAAGGTGTTCTCCACTCATAAATGCCAGCAGCAGTAAATGAGAATTCTACTTGCTGCATACCCTCACTAACATTTGATATCGTTTGTCTTTTAGGCCTATCCTAAATTGTAAAAAATAGTCCGTGTTTTCTTTTAAAAGATTTCTTTTTTTTAATCTATTGGAACAATTTTTGCCACATCTTGAGCACTTTGGAAATGTTAGTTTTACTTTTTATGGATAGTATTTTAGTAAAAATAAAAGAGATAAAAATTGGTCTGAACAACATAGAATTCATGGTACTTTGGGAGTTTATCTCCTAAGTAAGCAAGTATATAAAGATGCTATTGATACAAACAGAGAAATCAAGTTTATAACATCTTTAAAAGATTAGGAGGACTGATTTTAAAATATTCCTAATTTCTGTTTGACAGTATTGTCAAGGAAGGTATTTTGTGTCCCAGCCTCTTACTGACTTTAGGATTTTGATGTTTTTATGTGTGTTGCAGATCCATTAAGAATATTTTCAGAATCTTTACATTTATTGTATATTCTTTAATCATGATATTCATTTCATATTTATTTTGTAAGAGAATAATTACATTTTTAAATGCCATACTGTTAACATGATAAGGCTAAAAGTAAGTTGAAACCATTTCATTTAAGATGTAGGAAATTCTGATATTAGGATTCAAAAGAAATCACATTTTTTTAAGAATATTGAGAAAAAATATACCAATATTCAATATCAAGTATCTTAGAGTGAATATTAATGAATGATTACATTTAAACCCAAAGCTCCACATTTTCAATAATTGGTATATGTTTTATAAGTGAAAGCATGTTATTTTAGTAGGAAAAAAGCAAAGGATAAAAATCATACATCAAAAACTTCTTTATGTTCCATGAAGTTGAGAGACTAAAAATATTGCAGTTTTCTGTCTTACCAGAAATGGTCCTCAATATTGAGATTGAATTCCCTTGGAAAATAGTTGCAATCAATTTTCATTTGATCCATTCAGCTACTCAATGAGATTAGATGTTAAGATTTATAGTCTGACTTCTTGTGCAAATTATAGCTCTCTTGCAAGGGTGAAGACATGGAAGGAGTATGCAGTATATTTCCCATACTTGGTGTTCAGCATTTAAGTGGATACATAAACTAGTAGTGATCTGATCAGAAGGAAAGGAGGATACCATTTCAATTTGAAAGGAAGCTGTAATGATCTGAAATATTGTTCTTGTAGTTTACTTGGATTCTGCTCAAGCTATAGAAGTGAAAATCTAAAAAGGGAAACAAACATTTAGGGGCAGTGACCTTCTCCATTGAAAACTGAGTCCCATTTCTGTTATATGACTACAGGGAACCCACATACATCTTGCTTATGAGAGTACTGGGTGGCTTAGAACAACTTTGACATTTCTTAGCAATGGTAATTAGTACAGGAAAGAGGTAAGAATGATCATTAACTTCATATGTATGTGCATCTTAAAAATGAAATAAAAAGCAGTAAAATGTTGAGCGGAAAATTTAATTCAAGCATTTCTATTAGTCTACATTATTGAAATTAAACTCTGGAAATTCTAAGCCCAAAGTGCTGCTTATCTGTAATATAATACATGATTAACAGTCTTTCAGTATAATCTTGATGTCAGAATGATAGGTCAAATATAAATTGTTGTTTCTGCTCATATTAAAATCTAATCCCTCTCTGTCTTTTAACCTCCTTCCTTTCTGATGATATGCATGTGAGTATTATAAATTCGATTCTGAAATAATTTAATTTCTTTCTTTACTTAACTAACTGTTAAGGTCACAATTGATTAAATTGAGACTGCAAAAGTATATATGTTTACTGAAAGCTCCAACTAAAGGTCAATGGGAATATAAAGCAAGACTTTATAGTAATATAAATATTAATTTTATTATAAAGAAAAAGCTGTGAAATTCTCTGAATTTCTCATTCTACCTTTTTGCATTTATTTAAGATTATTCACTAAATTGAGGAAGCTTGTTTGACAGAAAAAGAAAACAAATACCAATTTTTAAGTCAAAAATACACTTAATCTTCATGCCAACATATATTATTTTAATTGTTATTTTATCAGCAGTAGTAGCAACATCTAATTACATGGCATTGTCTATTTCAAACTCAAACTGCATTAACTAGATTAGTCTTTTCAACAACATTTTGAGATCAATGCTATTATTTTTCCAACATTTCGGAAAAGTAAGGAAAGCTGAGATTAAGGTACTTAACAAAAGTTCCACAAAGATAATGAGCCATGTTGAGAAAAGCACGAGATGAGAAATCAAGAATCCTGTGTACTTTTTTTCTTCTGCCCATTTCTAAAATCAGATAGAAAGATATGTGATTTGGATATTCTGTTCCCAAAGAGTTGATAGACTGAGTTCGTACTGCTCAGACATTATTTTGCAATAGATACTTTATTTAATAATTCAATCCTGTGTTGTTAGTCCTTTACCTTTTTATAGATAAGCAAACTGAGATTTGAGAAGTTAAAGTTTCCCAAAAATATACATTGAGTGGTTATAGGAATTAAACATATACCTTTTTCAGGCCTAAATGGTCAAGCTCATTCCATTATCCTAATTCTTAACCTCACAGTTTTATATCATAATGATGATTATGTGCTATACTTGATTAAAATTGTTCTCCAGCATCAACATACAGACACTGAAAAGCTTTAATGGTTCTATTAAATGACTTCTGTTCCAAATAAAGAAATTTAATGCAGCCTGTGGTTTATTGCCCTACTTAACTTCTCATCAGTGGTTGATGGGATAGGTCAGTTCAGTTCAGTTCATTCACTCAGTCATGTCCGACTGTTTGCGACCCCAGGGACTCCAGCATGCATTGTCCATTGCCAACTCCCAAAGTCTATTCAAACTCATGTGCATTGAGTCAGTGATGCCATCCAGCCATCTCATCCTCCGTCATCCCCTTCTCCTCCCACCTTCAGTCTTTCCCAACATCAGGGTCTTTTCAAATGAGTCAGTTCTTCGCAGCAGGTGGCCAAAGTATTAAAGTTTCAGCTTCAGCATCTGTCCTTCCAAAGAATATCCAGGACTGAATTCCTTTAGGATGGACTGGTTGAATCTCCTTGCAGTCCTAGGGACTCTCAAGAATCTTCTCCAACACCACAGTTCAAAAGCATCAATTCTTTGGTGCTCAGCTTTCTCTATAGTCCAACTCTCACATCCAGACATGACCACTGGAAAAACCATAGAGTTGACTAGACGGACCTTTGTAGGTCAGCCTCCTAGAAATACTCTGCTTTCCTTCTTTCAGTAAAGCACACTCCTGGTATGTTTTCAACCTCTGGCTTCCTCAGATGTCTTCATTTACTCTTTAAATTGTGGTTTTTCACAGGTTTAATAATTAGAGATGGTTAAATTTACCAATTAAGCAAAAACATGAAATCTGTTATTTTTAGAAAAATAATTGGAAAAATATGGATATCTCTGTATGTTAATATTTTCATCAAGAATAAAATCAATCTATTATTTAAAAACCTCCTTTATATTTGGCTCACATATCAGCCAATTATATTCATCTTCAAATGATATGGATATAATATTTTGAAAGACAAACATACTGTTTATACTGAAATATAAGATTCCTCAAGGAACTGAGAAATATTCATTGTACGTTGATCTTTATGGAAATGTCATTTCTGAGGGACTGTGATTCATAGGACTTCAGTATTGATAATCAAATAGTCTAGAGAGTGAATCTAGGGTCACTTCCTGTGAGTATTGTGCAGAAACTGAATGTGATACTGAGTTTGGCAAAAATACTTAAACCGCTAATATATTTTTTGTTTAGGAACTCAGTTGTTTCTTTATCACTATAGAAATAGTATATTTTAGCATCCTATGTTTAGCCTGGGTTCTATGAATCTAGTCAGCAAAAACACTCACATTAAACTGAATTGCATTGTATATTTACAAAAACACCACTATAGGAAGAGACTTGAGAAGATATTTTCTTTAAATCAGATAATTTTCTACCAGTAATATAAAAGAGAATGTAGGTATGATCATAGGAAAAGAAATCAGAAGCAACAGTTAAAAATTTGAATTGTGGAACCGTAGTTCTTGAGTTAGTATCTAGGATTCACCATGTAACAGAGGTATGACCTTGATCAGGAGACTTAATCTTTCCATATCATATTTCCAGATTAAAGTTTGAAATAAATGTCCGTTTCTTCGGACAGTGTCTGCCACATCTTGAATATTTGCAAATGTTAGCTATTATCTTTATTAAAATGGCAAGATTGGGTATGAAAACAGGTCTTAGCTACAGGTCGAAAGACCTGTTTGAATTCTATATACTCAATAATAGTGGGCAAGTAGTGTTGCTGACTGGAACTTTTAAAGATTTGTGTATACCTGTCCTCTATTAAAAAGTTGCTGTTCCATCTGTTTAAATATCATATGTAAGGCTGTAAGGCTATATTACAAACTAAATAGTTCATCAATGCTCTTAATTTCTCTTCAGCCCTATTTCTAGAGTGATTTAGCTACAGTAATCCATATTAGAATCTCTTGTTCATAAAGAAATATTTGTCCTCACATACTGGGAAACAGATTTATTTTCTCCTTCAAATGTGGCCTTTGTTTACCTGATTGGTGCCATCTCCCCTTGTCTCTCTTACATATTGCACTCAGGTTATACATAATTTTTTGCTACTTCTCCACATAGGAAATAAGTGGCTCAGTGGTAAAGAAACTGCTTGCTAATGTAGAAGATGTGGGTTCTATCCCTGGGTCGAGAAGATCCCCTGGAGGAGAAAATGGCAACCCATTCCAGTATTCTTCCCTAAAAAATTCCAGGGATAGGGGAACCTGGTAGGCTGCATTCCAAGGGGTCACAAAGTGTTGGACACAACTGAGGATGCACAAGCCAATAGATGATAAGACTAGGGTAATATTCTTTCCGGAATACACATCTTTACAAACCATCTTCTCTCTACCAGAAGTGTACAACTTCCTTCAATTCAGGTCACTTTAAGAGTGTGAAAGTGATCTCGAAAGCATTTATCATCCAAAAGTGCCTCAATTCTTTTATCAATTGTATTCTGTTGTCTGCTAAAATTCCTGTTTTTCTAAAACTGGAATTATAGAAAAATGTGAGAATAAATAGGTAAATATCAGTCAATAGGAAGGCAAATATCATATAATTAGAAATTAGATTAACTGAAGTGGAGTGAATGTTTGAATGGCTTCAAACATTTTGGCTGGAGAAACACCCTTAGTGTAGGGTGAATAAGCATGGGAGAATTTGCTAAATAAGCACATAAAACAGTGATTTTCTAGAGATAGACACTGGAGACTATAAACTGACCAAACTGCCAGTGTATCTTCTCATTGCACACAGCCCTGAAGAAACTTACAAAGTACTGACTCTTTCCCAAAGGATAGATACTCGATTTTTATAATGATCCAATTTGACTGAGAATGGGGGGTTGCTATTTTAGGGATCTCCTGGCTTTCCCAGAACATCAGAATTCATTATTTCCTGGGCAATTTCATTTGGTGCATTCAGGTGCCCAATACTAATTCATGGAATCATCAAATTAATTATTTCTATGTCAAAGGCAAAAGAACTTATAGGGGTCCTTCATAAAGGGTAGGCCTGTCTTTATAAACAAAATGTAAGGGAAGAATTGAAAGTGCCAAATAAAGTTTTAGTAAATGATATACGTCATATAGATTATGATAATAATACACCTTAATTTAACCTCACACAATTTAGAAAAGAGTTGACTGTATCATCAAATGTCTGCTACCTTTTCCCATCATTTTTTAACTTAATTTTATATGTCGATCAAAAATGTGGAGCACAGAGTAATAAAAAAGCTAAATTAAAAGATATTTTAATTAAGAACATTAATAATAGTGAACTAATATGAATGAATTATACATGAATGGGAATATGTATATCTGGCATTTTCAAATATGTATGCATTTGAGAAATAAGTAAAACTTATTATATAGAGACTGTGATTAATCTAGTAGTTTAAACAAAGATGAATTTCTCATAGCAGATTTCTGTGTGTGCCTGCGTGCTAAATTAATTCAGTCATGTCTGAGTCTTTGCAACCCTATTGACTGTGGCCCTTCAGGTTCCTCTGTCCATGGGATTCTTCAGGCAATAATAATGGAGTAGGTTGCCATTCCCTTCTGCGGGGGATCTTTTTGACCCAGGGATCAAACCTGCATCTCTTGCATTCCAGGCAGGTTCTTTAACTGAGCTATCAGAAACTAGTTCGTCAACTTGAAGATCATGAGATGCCTGATTTTTCTAAATTAGAGACTAGCAGCATTTGGTTTAGCTACCCAAGAGACTGTCTTTATAGAATATATTGGGTGGGCCCAAAAGTTTGTTTGGATTTTTAAAAATCCAAACAAACTTTTGGGGCAACCCAATAGTAGGAGTACTTTGGGAAAGATCTGAGATAGGGCTGGAAATGTGGTTTATTCTATAAATTAGGTAGGCCATAGGCCCTTATGAAAACATATTAATCTTATATATTACAAAACAAGTGGAGGACGATCTTCATCTTTATACACAGGGATGGAGTTAGGGGGCATGCATAAATGATCTTATAGATGGAAACACAATAGTAAAAAATATTTATTCATGCATTAAAAAATTAACATAAAGTACTGCTAATGGCCTAACTACCAACTAGAAAAAAATACTGTAATACTGTGGAATAAAGTTTAAGAATATACACACACACTCATACACACACATATATATGTGTGTAAACATATAGCTGAATCACGTTCTTGTATACCTTAAACTAGCACAACATAATAAATTAACTATACCTCAAAAAAGTGGTTAAAAAAAAGAAGAGAAGGAAGAAAATGGTAACTATGTGAGGTCATGGATATGTTAACTATATTGATCATGGTGGTCATTTAGCAAAGCCATGTATTCCGTGTGTGCTCAGTCATGTCTGACTCTTTGCAACTCTATAGACTATATAGTCTGCCAGGCTCCTCTGTCCAAGGGATTTTCCAGGCAAGAATACTGGAGTAGGTTGTCATTTCCTCCTCCAGGGATAGAACCTGAATCTCCTACTTTGGCAGGTGGATTCTTTATCACTGTACCACCTGGTAAGCCCAGCAATACATGAATATATCAAAATGTATGTTGTATGTCTTAAATGTGTGCAATTTGTATTTGTCAATGCCTCAATAAAGACAGAATAAAGGGGGGAAAAGCTTAGATAGGTAGAGAATCTCATATAGATGCCTTTTTAATTCACATAAAATTTGCCAATTAAGGAGACTTTAAGTGAGACAGTTCTGATAGTTAATTTGCATCACCTTCTTTTCAAACTTACCATTTTTTTGGTCAGTAAAGAGAGTAAAATAGAGATTTAGAAATGGTTGTCTGGCAAAAACACATTCCATCCTATCAAGTATTAAATGCAATATGTTCCATTTCTCTTTGCCTTTGAAGTGTGAAGGCTAATTGTTCTACACTCCTTCAGTAGCAAATGTTTTCACAGATCACATTGCCATTTAAAGCTGCAGAAACACAAATGAAACTCCGTAAGTCATCCTGTACCAAAGGAACAAGGGGACATTGTGACCTGCAACGCTGTATGTTGCTGGCAGTAGAAGGTGCTAAATTTAATTTGAACTAAAGCTCTGAGGAAATACCCGAGATTAAATGTCCATGTTCTTGAAGTCTTGTTTAACTTACTTAGATGGAAGCAATATTTATTTTTTTTATTTTGTAGTGTCACTGTTGCCTTATTTTTGTGTACACTATTAGCTCACAATACTTGATTATAGCTCATATGATGACATTCAGTTAGCTGCAATTGATAAGATTTGTCAAAAGAAAAATAAGGATCTCTTCTAGATTTAGAAAGTATCTATATTTCTCTTCAGGAATATGGGATTGTAAAGAGAAACAAACTGTAATACATACCCAGAAACAACTAAAGATGATATTAGAATAAAAATATCTTCATGAATACAAAAAGTTGAAGAATGCACACTTTACAACTTGATAGTCATGTTAGGAGCTTTGTAGACTTCCTTGTCAGCACACTCTGAAATCTTCCCAGTGTGACAGAATATTACAATTTATATGCTGTACTTGGAATCACTTTTATTGGATTGGAAATGGAAGTCAAAGTGAAGTCCTCAGTCATATCTGACTCTTTGTGACCCCATGGACTACAGCCCGCCAGGCTCCTCTGTCCATGGAATTTTCCAGGTAAGAATACTGGAGAGGGTTGTTGTTTCCTTCCCCTGTGGATCTTCCCAACCCAGGGAATGAACCTGGGTCTCCCTCATTGCAGGCAGATTGTTTACTGTCTGAGCCACAAAGGAAGCCCCTTCCTTTCATTAGAATAATTGTCAGTAAAATAACTCTCAGTAAATGTCAAGGAGGCCATTGCTCATTTGATTGCTAAAATTTTGAATTTTTTAATTTGTATTACATCCAATGCTTATATTTTATCATGTTTATGTATAAATGTATAAAAATACATTTACATAAAATATATTTGTATAAGGTATATTTTATTATACTTTATATTTCAAATTTATAGTCTATATGTCTAATATAATATTTTTGATATTTGTATTATATTAAATTCTAATATAATGACAATGACACTGTGAAAAAATTTGCTTCCTTTATAAAACCACTTAATCTATCATAACTCAATCAGTGTCAGATAATCAGATGTTAACATTTAGAAACATATAAATATTCATCTTACTACAAAAACAAAGTTTGCATCATTATTAAAATCTTCTGACAAAGATATTCCAGGTATTTTTGCCTGCAATTATGGGGGCAATGTATGAACCAAAATCAACCCTCTTTCATAAGCATATATAAACAAACTGAAAGGTCATGGGCCATTCTGTTCAGGATTTATTGTTAAACTTGATTTGACTCGCAATTATATTGCTTTGTTTAAAACACAAAGGAAATGTCGCTGACTTTTCTGCAGCCTGGATTACAGCACATGGCCTAAGTCGGTGTTGCTCAAGGATCAGAAGTGGAGAAATTTGGAGTAGTCATTCTGAGGCAAGATTGTGCAGTTTTTGTACAAGTGTGAGGTGTGATCCAACAACTACATGCTGTATGTAGATTAGGAGGAGGAAGGCTATCCCAGGCATTGTCTTTAAGATCACTCCTGTTTTGTTCCTCGAGCTTCTGGTCTAGGTCCTCAAAGCGCTGTTGCTGTCAGGTACAGAGAAGGGCTGTATCTTTTTGTTTGCTTTGACTTTTACTGTCTAATCCCTATCTCCATCCCATGCCCTTCTCAATCACAGGTGGTTCATTTTAGAAACAGTATATGACTTCTTGTTTCTGTCTATGAACTTTTTCCTCCAAAACTGAAACATAAAATTCATTGTACTCTATTTTCTAATTGTGTAAACTAGTGCCGGCAGCTTATCTGTCAGTACTCTGTGATTTTGTCTCCTCATCCACAGACTGGGGATGATAATGATGATTATGATGATGAGTTAGTGTTTTCACAGTGCTTCCAAATACCACTCCTCATTCAAGGCATTTTTCACGTGCTAATTTATTTCTGTCTCATAACAACTTAGTGGAGATACAGAGGAGGAAACTGAGGTATGAATGTTTTGGTAACTTACTAGTTATGGTAAGTTACCAGTTTACTGGTAACAACCAGTAAAGGACAAATATAAATAGTTTTTTTTTTAATCCTTCTTTGATCTTAACTGAAATGACACCCACTTCATAAGATTTTTTATAAGTGTTAAATGAATAAATACATACATTTGCTTAGAATAGCTCCTGGCACATAGTACAACCTCAATAACTGCTAGCTATTATAATCATCATTGAGTCAGCAAAGAGCCAACTAATTTGAAAAGACCCTGATGCTGGGAAAGATTAAAGGCAAGAAAAGGGGGTGACAGAGGATGAGATGATTGAATAGGATCACCGACTCAATGGACAAAAGTTTGAGCAAACTCTGAACCATAATGAAGAACAGGTAAGCCTGGTGTGCTGCAGTCAGTGGGGTCAAACAGTTGGTCATGACTGAGTGATTAAACAGCTTGGTCACTTTTATTTTGTTATTATTTAAAATTTCCCCCAGTGTTACACATAAAATTTTTAATTCTCGAACTAGCTAATGTCATATATTTTGTAAACTACAGATCCAAATGTCCTAAGATAGAACATTTGTATCTGTTATAAATAAAAAGACTTTAAAAATTCTCTAACATCTGTTATGGCAACAAATAATATTTGGTCTTTACTGAGCATGTATAGAAATAAGCATATAAGAATACCAGAAATGAATTTGTTCAAAGTACAACAAATATTTATTGAGCACATAATTGAAACAATTGGACAGTTATGAGATCAAACCAATCAATCCTAAAGGAAATCAACCCTGAATGATCATTGAAAGGATTGATGCTAAAGCTGAAGCTCCAATACTTTGGCCACCTGATGCGAGGAGCCAACTCAATAGAGAAGACCCTGATGCTGAAAGGGATTGAGTGCAGGAAGAAAAGGGGGCAATAGAGGATGAGATGGCTGGCTGGCATCATCGACTAAATAGACAAGAGTTTGAGCAGATTCTGGGAGATAGTGAAGAACAGGGAAGCAGTCCATGAGACTGCTTGGTTGCAGGTTGGTGCAGTCCATGGGGTCCCTCAGAGTCAGACTTGACTGAGTGACTGAACAACAACAAATTTTTAAAATAATAAATTCCAAATTTTTTATTCTTATTAAAATAAGATTAAAACTATCGTTATATCCCCATATAAGTTAAATTAAAAACATATTTTAGGTTGTGGGGCTTTTCCTTTATTCCCTAGAGTGAAAAATTTTAAATTCTTAGGATGATGCAGCAAATTAAGTCTCCCAAACAGAGACTTCTGGATAAGAAAATCAGTTACTAGATACATGGACCTCAGTCCTTAAGATTTCTTAACTCAGCATCAGGAAGCTTTGGAGCTTGAGATTGTGATCATTAAACAAGAAAGAAAAGTGAAAGTTGCTTAGTCTTAGGCTCTTTTCGACCCCATGGACTATAGCCCACCAGGCTCCTCTATCCATGGGATTCTCCAAGCAAGAATACTGGAATGGGTTGCCATTCCCTTCTCCAGGGCTTCTTCCCAACACAGGAACTAAACCTGGGTTTCCCTCACTACAGGAGGATTCTTTACTGTCTGAGGTATTAGGAAGCCTGCCATTCTGAAACAAATAGACTTTTTGATCATGTGACTATAAAGTTTAGCAGAAGCGTAAGTTTATAGTTTGAATCTTAACTCTGCTTGTTCTACCACTTTAGAGAAATATCCTAAAAATGATGGTCATTAATTTTGATAACTGGAGAAATATTGATTCCATAAACTTGTTTTTAGGTTAAGTAAGAAATATAACAAAAATATTGTCTTGACTCAGTACATCGTTATTTATTTTAAGCAGTAATACATTTTATTGTGTGAAAATCAAAAGTTTTAGACTTAGTGGTGGTTTTCCTGAATTTTAGCATATATATTTTTTGAGAAATATGACTTTTTAAATCTATTGACTAATGTTATATTATTTTTTGTATTATACTCAAAGTTAACGGTTGGGTCAGTGAATGTTGTCATCATATTTGTGTAGATGAGGTATTCAAACAAAGCTTAATAGATTGTATTCTCTCTGCTCTTATAGTATTCTAAAGGAACTTAATGCATAACTTTTAGAATTGAAAACATGCCTTCTTCTTCTTTTTTCTTTTTTTTTTTTGGCTGTGCCGCACACCTTGCAAAAATCTTAGTTCCCCTGCCTACCAGGAAATGAACCTGGGCCCTTGTCAGTGAAAGTGCAGGGTCCTAACTACTGGATCCCCGGGGAATTCCTGAAAGCTACTTTCGGAAATAGTCTATGAAAAGGTTTTAGCAGATGCATGGAGTCATGATAGGGAGAAGGTGAAATAAACATAATTATATAGATTTAGAATACAGTGTGTTTTGAAATGTTGTGTTAGGTGACTGAACTTTTCATTTTTAGTTACTTCTTTCTTAGCTTCTGTGTATGCCTGCTTTACATACTACACTAAAACAGGAATTCTGTTATGGTTGAAACAAAAAGCTTTTTGTCATCTAAGAACAGTTCTATTTTCAAGCTTTCTGTAATTCTATTTATCATTTAGATTCATTTTAAAGGCATACCATTTGCATTATTAATGACAAGGACTTTTTTATTGCTTTGGCATTCTAATGCATTAAAGCAAAAATAATAATTCCTTTAGTAGATAGAAACAATAACAGTTTTGTACATTTTACTGCAAAAATGGCTATAAATGCAAACATAATGTAGTATTATATGTTTTTAAAGGATAAATTATTTATATTAATACACAACAAAAACAATTTGTTATTTTCCACTGTATCAAAGCCAAAAATGCAACATATTCATTCAGTTTAATAATAGGTAATATGTCATACCATTTAGAGAACCATGTGATTGACAGAAAGCAAAATCTTGTTTTTTATGTCTATCCAAATTAGTGTTTTGTTTTGTTACCAGAATATATTGAACTCATTAAGATCCATTGAAATGACTATATAATATATTTATTCATCATTTCATTAATTTGTTCATTTGAACTAGAGAAATTTATTCAACAACATGAAAGACATGGAGAGTGTTTATTTAGAAAAATTATTTTCATGTAAAAAGTTTCAACACAATTGAATGCCAAGAAACCAAGGAGACTATCGCCAACTGAGTTAGAGGAAGAAAGGAAAGAAGAAAGGAGGTAGACATATTAAAAAGAAGTAGTAATATACGTCAGTAATCCAGCGGATATGGGAATATGGAAATGTGAGAAGAAATTTATAGTCTCCAATATAGTCTCATATAAAAATGCCAAATAATCACTCAGTTACTTGTAATCTTCCCGTCAAACCTAAAATTGTTTTACCTCCTCAGCTTTCCTGAATTCCTCCTCTTTTCATTCTTTTGTAATTTGCAGTTTGAGCTAATCAGTCTGTAGAAGAGAAAGCTCATTTTAACAGTTTTAAGTAGAAAAGAAAATTATAGAAAGGAAACTCAGAGACTTGGACAATCACACTTCAAAGAACAATGCTGAAAAATGCACCCTGAAAGCCCCCGGAAGCTCCCCTCTGCCTCAACTACCTGATAGAGGCACTGCCATTAGCAGTCTCTCTGAACTTCTTCTACTACTGCTATTATAAACCAGAGCTTCCATTGCCATAACCCAGATCCCTTGCTGTTGCCATGCCTTCATGTTTGATACAAATGATTAGTATTCGGGGTTATGAGTTCTGACTTCTGTCTTCTGGATCCAATGTGGTAAAGACCTTTCTTTCATCAGTTCAGTTCAGTGGCTCAGTCGTGTCTGACTCTTTGCGACCCCATGAATCGCAGCACGCCAGGACTCCCTGTCCATCACCAGCTCCTGGAGTCCACCCAAACCCATGCCCATTGAGTCGGTGATGCCATCCATCCATCTCATCCTCTGTCGTCGCCTTCTCCTCCTGCCCCCAATCCCTTCCAGCATCAGGGTCTTTTCCAATGAGTCAACTCTTCACATGAGCTGGCCAAAGTACTGGAGTTTCAGCTTCAGCATCAGTCCTTCCAATGAACACCCAGGACTGATCTCCTTTAGGATGGACTGGTTGAATTTCCTTGCAGTCCAAGGGACTCGCAAGAGTCTTATCTAATGCCACAGTTCAAAAGCATCAATTTTTCGGCACTTAGCTTTCTTCACAGTCCAACTCTCACATCCATACATGACCACTGGAGAAACCATAGCCTTGACCAGATGGACCTTTGTTGGCAAAGTAATGTCTCTGCTTTTTAATATGCTATCTTGGTTGGTCATAACTTTCCTCCCAAGGAGTAAGCACCTTTTAATTTCATGGCTGCAGTCACCATCTGCAGTGATTTTGGAGCCCAAAAAAATAAAGTCTGACACTCTTTCCACTGTCTCCCCATCTATTTCCCATGAGGTGATGGGACCCAATGCCATGATCTTAGTTTTCTGAATGTTAAGCTTTAAGCCAATTTTTTCACTCTCCTCTTTCACTTTCATCAAGAGGCTTTTTAGTTCCTCTTCACTCCCTGCCATAAGGGTGGTGTCATCTGCATATCTGAGGTTATTGATATTTCTCCCAGCAATCTTGATTCCAGCTTGTGCTTCTTCCAGCCCAGCCTTTCTCATGATGTACTCTGCATATAAGTTAAATAAGCAGGGTGTCAATATACAGCCTTGATGTACTCCTTTTCCTATTGTTGTTCCATGTCCAGTTCTAACTGTTGCTCCCTGTCATAGCAGGTACTCAAAATTCTGCCAGCAACCCCAAAGTTTGGAAATAATCTATTTCTGTACTTAACTCTGTTCACATTTCGTCAGTCACTACTTACCCTGACTTTTTCCCAGTGTTTTCTACATATTTTATTCTAAACTATGAAAAGCTGATATTACATGCTGTACTGTGCTATGCTCAGTTGCTCCAGTTGTGTCCGACTCTCTGCAACCCTGTGGACTGTAGCCCACTAGGTTCTCTGTCGAGGGGATTCTCCAGGCAAGAATACTGGAGTGGGTATCTTCCCGAGCTGGGGATCAAACCTGCATCTCTTATGTCACCTGCATTGGCAGGCGGATTCTTTACCTCTAGTGCCACCTTGGAAACCTACTGATATTGATAATCAACTAAGAAAACCAATTGGCGTGAATAGATATGATGATAATAATATGTGAATTAACCTGTACTTATTGCTAAAACTATTTCGTGTATATTCTAAGTTAAATTTCTAGGTATGGATACAGATGAAATTTTGAAACTGACTGTGCTTATTGAACATGAACTATGTGTGTTAATTTTCAAGTTTTGATAAGGTTGATTCCTTTTGTTGGTGTGCATGTCTTTGGGAGGATACATATAGCTGATCTTAAATATTGAAGGTAGTGAGGTTGGTTTCTATTCATTTCACAGTTTTCCTATAGAACCTGTATAAGTTTACTAGAGTTTCCATAATACATTATCACAAAGTTAGTGGTTGAAATCAATAGAAATTTATTTTCCCACAGTTCTCAATGTGAGCTTAAAATCATGATGTGAGCAAGGCAGCACTATGCCTGGAAGCTCCAGTGGAGATTACTTCCTTTCCTTTCCCAGTTTCAGGGGCTATCAACCTTTCTTGATTTGCTGGGCTTGTTCACATCATTCCAACCTTTGCCTTACCTTAACGTTACCTTTTCCTCTGAATGTTTTATCTATTCCTCTGTCCCTTATAAGAGAGTTTGTCATTGAATTTAATGACTATTGGGTCTAGGATGGTCTCATTTCAAGATAGGTAATTAAATCTGCAAGTACCAATTTTACAAATAAAGGTTTGCAGCTTCACAGTTGCAAGGGGATTTGGACATGGTGGCATCATGTTGGTAGATACCATTTAAGCCAACAGAGTACTGTATGAGATAATTGAAAATACCATTGAATGACAAATTTTACTCTCATTCACTTGTTTATTATTGATCTCATCAGTCTCTTAGGAACCATGGCAGAGCATCCTCCGTGTATATATTAACCTTAAAAGAAGGCACTGGTGACACAAAACTGAACAAGTAAAAATCTCTGTCTCTAAAACCTCATACTATATTATTGTATTTTTAAAATGCAGAGTATTTATCTAGCAGAAATGAGTAAATGTGCATCAATGGACATGGGAAGTAACATCAATTTTACATCTTAAAAAGTGGAGGGAGGTTATAGGAAGAAGTGTGGGAGAAAATGACACTGAGTTGAGATTGAAGAGTGAGTGGAAAGCTACCTGGGATACAAACAGAAAAGTCATTACTCAGCTAAAGTTCACAAGTGAACATTTATAAACATTTTTGTCTATTTTCATCATATTTGAATCTAGTATATTTGCACATAGCAGTAATTATGCTAAATTTAATACATGGTAGATTGATTGTTTGCTTCCAATATATCTGATTTATTTTTAATTAAGTAGAAGCCACTAAATCAATGAATGCAGAAATATATCAGAACAATTCGCAAAAAAGTAATTGGAAAAATTGACCCAATTATATTCAAATGTCAGTGTTAATTTAAAACTTTATGATAGTATTAGAAAGATGTGTATCTTGGACCACATGATATTGGTGCTATCACTTAAGAGACATTATTCACATTGGAAATAATTCTCCTGAGCTAGCCAAGATATTCAATTAGTGCAGGCAGGCCATACTCTCAAAATGTTACATAGCATTGCTTCTCTGGGAAGATATTCTAGATCTCTAGTATATTATCCTTTGCTTAATGACACTGTGTCCTCCTAACATTCAGAATTAAAATGCAAGCAGAAAAAAATGATTCTACAACAGTTACCCTATAGAAAATCATTCTTTAGTAATGTATATATAGATCACATCTTTTGTGATATTTTTGGTATTTCCCTTGTGGCTCAGCTGGTAAAGAATCCACTTGCAATGTGGGAGACGTGGGTTCGATCCCTGGGTTGGCAAGATCTCCTGGAGAAGGGAAAGGTTATGCACTCTATTATTCTGACCTAGAGAATTCCATGGACTGTATAGGCCTTGGGGTTGCAGAGTGTCAGACATGACTTTCACTTTCACCCCTGGGCTCTCTCCTTGGTCCATTTAATTTTTGGTATTAGACTGATGGTATTGCTGAAAGGGTGTACACTTAAGGAATTTGTGCAGCCTCCAGAATCTCTCCTAGAAGGAAAGGAAGACAAAGGGAATTCAGTTCTGCAGACACCTCAATTTTAGCTCTGTTACACAAATTTTAGGCCTTCCCATGTTGCACTTGTGGTAAAGAACCCACCTGCCAATGCAGGAGATGTAAGAACCACGGGTTTGATCTCTGGGTTGGGAAGATCCCCTGGAGGAGGGCATGGCAACCCACTCCATTATTCTGGTAAAATTCCATGGAAGAGGAGCCTGATGAGCTTCAGTCCATGGGGTCACAAAGAGTCACTGTGACTTAGCTACTGGGCATATCTGAAACTGTTTGGGGGCTGCCTGAGCACTTAAGAATCTATGCCTCCATGATAAACATGTACACTACACATTTGAGGAGAGCTCTACAGTGAATTGTTTTTGCTAAAGCTAGTTACTAGCATCAATTTAAAAATGTTTGTTCCTATTTTTTCCATCTTATTATGGCATGACAATGAGAAATATTTCAGTTATGCTATTTTCAAAATAAAAATGATGAAAACTAAAGATTATATTATACTATTGAGAGCAATATTCATATTTATGACTAGCAATTCCTATGCCTGTCAGCAAAAACATAACAATGACTAGTTTGAGAAAATGACCTATGTGCCTTGCACGTTATGAATGAATTCAAACTGTACCTGTCTGCTGCAAATTGTCATGATGTGATAATAATTAAATGTTAATTTAATAGCTGCATTCTTAATTGGAGTAAGTAGAACATGGCATGCCATGAAAAGCATTTGAACTATAGCAATAGTGAATGTTAAAATATTATCCCTTATCTCCATTGAAACCATCATTTAGTTTTACACTCTGGTCGCTAGGGGCTTGATGCTGTAAGAGCTTCGTCCACTATAAATTGCATAAATCACACAAAATGTCCCAGAACATCATGCCGTGTGGCTGATGAGAATTGTATTGTTCTGCACTTTTCAAAAATAAATTTAACCCCAGCTATTTAATCAAACGATATAGCCAACAAAACCCTTGTTATCAACTCTTATCACATGTATGATAGCTGATGCTATTATTCGTAAATTACCACTTGCTATAGCATTTTAAAAATTTTATTTGACCTTGCTAAGACAAAGATATTTTCTGTTTCAACAGATATCCCTGTTGAAATTAACAGGCTGCTCACAGCTGCACCTTTTATCTTGCATTAACAAGTACTTGACAACACATGGTTGTACTTTGAGTAAACCCATGTTTTTTAATAGCCTGTGTCCTGTGTGTTGATCTGGGGCAATGATAAAGTGGAGACTGAACACCCATTTGTTAGGACAATTTTCTGTTCAGGAGTTTCTTGTAAAAAATAATTGGTTCTTTTTGTGTTCTCTGTCTCCAAATTTTTAGTATCAAGGATTCATTTTTCACCCTAATATTCTGAATTATTCCTCTCTGTTATAAAGTGGAACTGTTGCTGCTACATAAATTTTCTTTGCTGGGTCCAACATCTAATTAATTCCAGAAGAAAACCTCTTTCCATTAAGTAATGGCCTGTATGTGGCCAGCATATTTTTAGGCCTCCTTACAGGAAGAGGGAAATGGTAGGGATGAGTTCCAAAGAATCATCACTGAATTCACAGGCATCCTAGGAAGCACAAGAGGTGAAAGACAGACACTGTCCCTTATATGGCTCCTACCTCAGATCAATGTTTATAGAAAATCTTCAATACAGGAGAAAGCATCTCCTTGTAATTTATTAAGAAATGTGGAATCAAGGTATTATTGAGTGAGTTTCACAGTAAAAAAAAATGTTTCCTGAAGATAATTCCATGAGGCATTAATAATAACAATAATAATAATAGTCATAATAAGAGATGTAAGGACTCAAATGATTCCTTCTTCAACAGTAATTCCAAAATCAAGAAATGATAAATGGAACATGAAAAATTGAAAGGTATAAATGGTATATTTAATGTCACAATTCTATAATTCTGTAACTCTGTTCAGTATTATCCTCTGCATACACTGAGATATTTTTTCCACATCTACTCAATTTCTATAACTCATCTCAAAGTAAAGACTGTTTATTTATGTAACAGTTGTCAAAGCACTTTCACACGTTTCATTTTGTGACTGCCCTTGAGTATGATAGAAAAAATAATGGATAAGCAAGCTTTTAATAGATAAAAACAAATGCTCAAAAGTCAATATATAATTTATAAATATAGTAGATAATTTGTGGGATTTTTTTGAAAGTACTTCTTTGAGCAGTTTTAGATTCATACAAAGATCAAGTGAAAAGTACAGAGGGAGGGGACTATATTCAATATCTCTTAATAAACTACAATGGAAAAAGATCCGACAAAGAATATTTATAACTGAACCACTTTCCTGTACACCTAAAACTAACACAACATTGTAATCAGTGAAACTTCAATAAAAAATGAACACAAACACAAAAATGACTTAATTTTCCCAAAATTGTCTAGAGGATTCCAATACTCTTGTTCCCCACCCCACGGCTCCACTACTATGGACCTCTCTGGCCAGGGTAGTCCGTTTGTTACAATTGATGAACTTAAAGTGACACACCATTATAACCCAAAGTCCATAGTATATACCAGGGCTCACTCTTGATGACATGCAGTCTGTGCATTGGACACATGCTGTTAGTTTTCTAACTCAGGATCTAATTTCTTACTCAAAGAGTAAATAATTCAATTGTGCTTGGTTAACCAACTTTCTCACTTGCAACCTAGTACACATGAAAGCTTATACCAACCTCGGCTCCTGGGGTGCTCCTGAGTTCTCATTATTTGCAAGGTAAAAGATGGACTCAAAGGCCCTTCATAAAGTAAACCTACACCTCCCATCTCATATCTGGTTGGCTCACAACATACTGTGCTACATCTATATTGGATTAGCTACAATGCCTGTAATGCTTAACTCAGTTCATATATAATTCTCACCTAGAATTCTGCCTTTCATCTCATCATTCACTTGTCAGGGGTCTATTGATCCTGTAAGATCCAGGGTAGGCATCAACTTCACCTGAGATCTTTCCTGAATTCTTGAATCTGTAACATTCTTGATAACTGTATCAAGGCACTAAATACTGTATGCTATAATTGTTGTCTGTGAGCCTACCTTCCTTACTAGACTATAGAATTTATAATCTACTTAGAGGTAAGTACTGTGCTTTATTTCTCTATGTTCAGTATCTGAAATAGGCAATTAGATTCTGAAAGATTATTTTCAGATAAGTGAATGAAAAATAATAACCTTCTTTCTTAGCTACTAAAATTATTTTACATTAGTAACAACAATAGCTATTTAAAAGTAACCAATATGAAATGGAGAAATCTCTTAGGCTGTCTCTGACAAAGGCCTTATTGAAAAAGAAAAGATAGATCCACTAAAAAGAAAAGCCTTAAAAAGTAAAATCCTTTGATTTGCATTTCTCTAATTGTTAGTGACATTGAGCATCTTCTCTTTTTTTTTTTTTTTCCATCTGTATGTCTTCTTTGGAGAAATATTTCTTTAGGTCTTCTGTCCATTTTTTAATTTTTTAATTGTTTTTATTGAGATGCATGACCTGTTTGTATATTTTGGAGATTAGTCCTTTGTAAGTTGCTTCATTTACAGATATTATCTCTCATTCTGAAGGTTGTTGCTTCATTGTTGTTGTTGTTGTTTTTTAATGATTTCCTTTGCTGTGCAAAAGCTTTTAAGTTACTTAGGACCAATTTCTTTGTTTTTGTTTTTATTTTCACTACTCTAGGTGATGGACCAAAAAAATCTTGCTGTGATATATGTCACAGAGTGTTCTACCTATATATTCCTCTAAGTGTTTTGTAGTATCCAGACTTACATCTAAGCTTTTAATTCATCTTGAGTTTATTTTTGTGGGCTTCCCTTGTGGCTCATCTGGTAAAGCATCCGCCTGCAATGGGGGAGACCTGGGTTTGATCCCTGGGTTGAGAAGATCCCCTGAAGAAGGGAACAGCTACCCACTCCAGTATTCTGGCCTGGAGAATTCCATGGACTGTATGGTCCATGGGGTTGCAGAGAGTCGAACACAACTGAGAAACTTTCGGTTTCACTTCATGGTGGGGTGTTTTCATTCCATTCGGGCTTCCCTTGTGGCTCAGCTGATAAAGAATCTGCCTGCAATGCAGGAGACCTGGGTTTGAGCCCTGGGTTAGGAAGTTCCCATGGAGAAGGGAACGGCTACCCACTCCAGTATTTGGGCCTGGAGAATTTCATGGACTATATAGTCCATGGGGGTCACAAAGAGTTGACACTACTGAGTGACTTTCACTTTAATTCCATTCTTTTACATGTAGCTGTCCAGTTTTCCCAGCACCAGTTACTGAAGAGATTGTCTTTTATCCATCATAGATTCTTGCCTCCTTTGTCATAGATTAGGTGACCATAGGTGTGGGGTTTATCTCTCGACTTTCCATCCTGTTCCATTGATGTATGTTTCAATTTTTGTGCCAGTATCATACTGTTTTGATTACTGTAGCTTTGTAGTATAGACTGAAGTCAGGGGGCCTGATTCTTCCATTTCTGTTCAATCAGATATCACCTCACACTGCTCAGAAGGACCATCATCAAAATTGTACAAACAATAAATGCTAGAGAGGATGTGAATAAAGGGAACCCTCGTGCACTGTTCATGGGAATATAAGTTGATACAGCCACTATGGTGAACAGTATGGAGGTTCCTTAAAAAACTAAAAATAGAACTATCATATGACTCATCAGTCCCACTGTTGGGCATATACCCCAAGAAGACCATAATGCTAAAAGACACATGTACCCCAGTGTTCACTGCAGCACTATTTAGAATAGCCAAGACATGGAAGCAACCTAAATATCCAACAACAGATGAATGGATAAAGAAGATGTGATACATACACACACACACACACACACATACTCACACGCAATAGAATATTACTCAACCATAAAAAGGAACACAATTGGTCATTTGTAGAGATGTAGGTGGACCTGGAGTCTGTCATACAGAGTGAAGTAAATTGGAAAAAGAAAGACCAATGTCGTGTCACATCACTTATATGTGGAATCTAGGAAAATGGTACTGATGAACTCATTTGCAAAGCAGAAATAGCATCACAAATGTAGAAAACAAGCCTATGCTTACCAAAGGGGGGAGTGGGAGGTGGGATGAGTTGGGAGATTGGGGTTGACACATACACACTACTGTATATAAAATAGATAATTAGTGAGAACCTACTGTATAGCACAGGAAACTCAGTGCTCTTCAGTGACCTAAATGAGAAGGGAATCTAAGAAAGAGTGGAAATCTCTTTCTCTCTCTCACTCACTCTCTGTGTGTGTGCCTGTTTATATAAACACACATACATATGCATATAAAATATACACACATGTATAACTATTCATTTTGTTATATATCAGAAACTAATACAACAATGTAAAACTATAATTCAATAAAAACTGATTTTAAAATAGTAAAGAAAAAGCAAAACCATTTTTTTTTTTATTAGTTGGAGGCTAATTACTTCACAACATTGCAGTGGGTTTTGTCATACATTGATATGAATCAGCCATAGATTTACACGTATTCCCCATCCCGATCCCCCCTCCCACCTCCCTCTCCACCCGATTCCTCTGGGTCTTCCCAGTGCACCAGGCCCGAGCACTTGTCTCATGCATCCCACCTGGGCTGGTGATCTGTTTCACCATAGATAGTATACATGCTGTTCTCTCAAAACATCCCACCCTTGCCTTCTCCCACAGAGTCCAAAAGTCTGTTCTGTACTTCTGTGTCTCTTTTTCTGTTTTGCATATAGGGTTATCATTACCATCTTTCTAAATTCCATATATATGTGTTAGTATGCTGTAATGATCTTTATCTTTCTGGCTTACTTCACTCTGTATAATGGGCTCCAGTTTCATCCATCTCATTAGAACTGATTCAAATGAATTCTTTTTAATGGCTGAGTAATATTCCATGGTGTATATGTACCACAGCTTCCTTATCCATTCATCTGCTGATGGGCATCTAGGTTGCTTCCGTGTCCTGGCTATTATAAACAGTGCTGCGATGAACATTGGGGTGCACGTGTCTCTTTCAGATCTGGTTTCCTCAGTGTGTATGCCCAGAAGTGGTAAAAAGTAGAATCATGACAAGTCAATGCTTTTAACAATTTACCTGCTGTTAAGCTCTCTCACCAACTTTAACAGTGTTTCTAAATAGGTTCCAATTTTTGTCTGTCATCTTTAAAGAATGATGATGGGCAGAGGAATATTTCCATTTTAAACTAGTAGATGCCATGGGCAAAGCTGAATTTTGTCAGGATTTGGAGTACCTGGGGAATTTTGGAAGTCACTATTTATGGGAAGTTGGTCCCCAATGAGGAGATATGGAGCTAGGGAGCATGTATTTTCTGCTAAATTGTTTGTTTTCCACAGCTTTATAGATCATTGTCTAATTTCAACTCTCCCATAAATATTTCTCAGACATCATTTATTCATCTATTCACTCCAGACCATCAGACTGCTACATCAATATAGAAATCGGGCTTGTAATAAAATATTTAGACCCCATAAGACTTCAATCTCAGATAATACCCTCAGATTTTAATGTGGTTTAGATATGTATTATTACAAATAAAGCTATGGCATATTATGATCACTATAGTGAATTTTGGAATTTTAATAAATAGAGAGCTCTCCAGAGATTAAATGAAAGATGCTAAAAACAGAAAGATGATAGTGAGGATTCTGTATTATACTTGAATTTCACAGGATACTATAATGCCAGTCATTTTGTGTTTTTCAGCATTCATACTTAATAATGTGTTTTAGACTTCTGTGCTCTCTATTCAAAATCTCATTTCTTTACAGCATATTTTCTGTTGTTGCCACTGAAAAAAATGATTTGGACGTCTTGCTTTCTTGTTTAAAGAAACAATAGTTATTTGAAACTGAAGACCTTTGTTTCAAATTTCAGCTACCAAGGTCTAAAGCCTTCAAAAATTGTGTTTGTAATGGAAATTCCTTAGGAACTTTTACATGACACAATGACATTGAAGGTTTAAATTGTATTTTATAAAAGCCTCTTTTTCCTTTTTTGATTACTAACCTGTAAAAGCAAAAATTGTTTGAAAAACTCAGGATTTAGTTTACTTTCCAGTCTTCAGACAATCAGGATGCATCGACAGAGATTCTGGCTCAAACTTTAAACCACTACAGATGCAAACTATGACAAAGAATCCTCCATGGAATACACAGGACTTTAAAGTTGTTCTGGCAACTGGAACAGGGTATGGTCCAGTGATACTTCTAGTGTTGTTTTCCTCTATTAAAGAATTCCAGTGTTGTCAGAATATTCCTATTTCTAAGCTACTTTACTTGACAGCTAACCTAATTTTAGGCTACATTTTATCCTGTATTAATACAGAGCTTTGATGACAGGTGGCATCAAAGCAATTATTGAACTAGAGTAAGCCAAAGATAAAGTAGATACTTAATGAGTGTGCTATAATTTAATGCTACATAATTAAAATGCATTTGTATTTGATATTCATTATAGAAAACAGTGCTATTAATTTAAAACTATAATCATAACAATAATGTTTACTCATAAGCAAAAAGTAAATTTTTCAGTGAAGGAATTAGGTTAATTGTGGCAAAATTGATGCATTTTATAAGAGAGGTGTATATACATATGATTTAAAATGTTGAGAAATAGTAGAAAGAAAAAAGTGTTAAAAAGAAAATATAAACTGTAATTAAAAGCTAAAATATAAATGAGAACACATTTGATTTTAGACATAAAATGTTTAAAAATTACATATATATATGTATACACACATATAGCAATAGAAATTTTAGAAATTATAAATGCTATAGTCACTTCAAGTGTTGTGACAGTGAGCTAGTCCAGTTTCTATATCCATATAGTGTAGTTAAGTAATAAAAGCACATGAGATTATGAGGCCATATGCAACATAAAGTCCCAGAGCAGAAAATATCTTTACTGAAGTTTTGTTGATATTATTTTATCATTAATAATAATATAAATTTCAATTTATTGAAATCCAGTGAGGTAAATTATATATTAGTCCAGTTTTTCTGAGCATGTATGATGAGAAGACACATCTCTGAAAAGAAAACATTGCTAATGTCTTCCCTCCATGAGGCACTCTGCTATTCATTTATTCATTCACATATGTATCCATTCACTCACTTAATGTGCTTACTTACTCCTTTACTCCTAACTAAGCCCTTCTTTGTTCAGCAGACATAAATTAAACTGTTGCTCAGTACGGGGATTATTCTTGAGCAATATTTGAAATTACTATAATGGAGGTCCAAACTTTTTGGTCATTGAGGTAAAATTTAGTATACTACAACACTATTTAACAAACTACTCTGATATGCTTATTTTTTAGATAAAGTCTCCCTTGAGTCCTAGATAGCTTAGTCAGGAATGCAGATGAAGACACACAGATATCACTAGGTGTCATATATCCAAAGCTACATTTATTTCTATGGCAATATAAATTATAAATTTCTTTTACCAGTCCCAGACCATTGAATTAGGCATGGGGATAAATAAAATTATAAATGGTAATAATATCTGATAATAACAATAGAATGAACATTTTTCACAGTGTTCTTTCTACTACACAGTAAAAATTTCAGAAAATTGATAAATTAATTTTTAGTAGAAGTAATTGATAACTTTAAATTTCAAATTCATTTCTCCATATTTAAAAAAAAGTCTAGACGTCTCTACATTTGAAAATGCTGGAGAGAGTGTGGAGAAAAGGGAACCCTCTTACACTGCTGGTGGAATGCAATCTGGTACAGCCACTATGGAGAACAGTGTGGAAATTCCTTAAAAAACTGGTAATAGAACTGCCATATGACCCAGCAATCCCACTGCTAAGCATGCACACTGAGGAAACCAGAATTGAAAGAGACACATGTACCCCAATGTTCATTGCAGCACTGTTCACAATAGTACATGGAAGCAACCCAGATGTCCTTTGGCAGTTTAATGGATAAAGAAGCTGTGGTACATATACACCATGGAATATTCAGTTCAGTTCAGCGCTCAGTGGTGTCGGACTCTTTGTGACCCCATGGACTGCAGCATGCCAGACCTCCCTGTCCATCACCAACTCCCAGAGTTTACTCAAACTCATGTCCATTGAGTCAGTGATGCCATCCAACCATGTCATCCTCTGTTGTCCCCTTCTCCTCCTGCCTTCAATCTTTCCAACATCTGGGTCTTTTCCAATAAGTCAGCTCTTCACATCAGGTGGCCAAAGTATTGGAGTTTCAGCTTCAACACCAGTCCTTCCAATGAACACCCAGGACTGACTTCCCTTAGGATGGACTGGTTGGATCTCCTTGCAGTCCAAGGGATTCTCAAGAGTCTTCTCCAACACCAGAGTTCAAAAGCATCATTTCTTTGGTGCTCAGCTTTCTTTATAGTTCAACTCTCACATCCATACATGAATACTGGAAAAACCATAGTTTTGACTAGATGGACCTTTATTGATAAAGTAGTATCTCTGCTTTTTAATGTGCTATCTAGGTTGGTCATTACTTCCCTTCCAAGGAGTAAGTGTCTTTTAATTTCATGACTGCAATCACCATCTGCAGTGATTTTGGAGCCCATAAAAATAAAGTCTGCTACTGTTCCCACTGTTTTTCCAGCAGTGAAAGTGCCATGAAGTGATGGGACCAGATGCCATGATCTTAGTTTTCTGAATGTTGAGCTTTAAGCCAACTTTTTCACTTTCCTCTTTCACTTTCATCAAGAGGCTCTTTAGTTCTTCACTTTCTGCCATAAGGGTGGTGTTATCTGCATATCTGAGGTTATTGACATTTCTCCCAACAATCTTGATTCCTGCTTGTGCTTCCTCCAGCCCAGCGTTTCTCATGATGTACTCTGCATATAAGTTAAATATGCAGGGTGACAGTATACAGCCTTGATATACTCCTTTTCCTATTTGGAACCAGTCTGTTGCTCCATGTCCAGTTCTAACTGTTGCTTCCTAACGTGCATACAGATTTCTCAAGAGGCAGGTCAGATGGTCTGGTATTCCCATCTTTTTCAGAATTTTCCGCAGTTTATTATGATCTGCACAGTCAAAGGTTTTAGCATAGTCAATAAATTAAATATTACTCAACTGTAATATTACTCATGGAATATTATTCAAATGTAAAAAAGAATGTATTTGAGTCAGTTCTAATGAGGTGGATGAAACTGAAGTCTACTATACAGAATGAAGTAATTCAGAAGGAGAAACACCAATACAGTATATTAATATGTATATATGGAATTTACAAAGACGGTAACAATGATCCTATATGCAAGGCAGCAAAAGAGACACAGATGTAAAGAACAGACTTGTGGACTGTGTGGGAAAAGGGGAGGGTGGGATGGTTTGAGAGAATAGCATCTAAACATGTATATTACCATATGTAAAATAGAGGATCAGTGCTAGTTCGATGCATCAGTCAGGGCACTCAAAGTGGGTGCTCTGGGACAACCCAGAGGGATGGGTTGGGGAGGGAGGTAGGAGGGGGTTTCAGGATGGGGAGACACATGTGCACCCATGGGTGATTCATGTGAATGTTTGACAAAAACCACCACAATATTGTAAAGAAATTATTCTCCAATTAGAATAACTTAATTAAATAAAAAAATGCTCATTAGATTCCATTAAGTACAGTTACATGTCATTCAGGTTTTGTGAACATTTCTTATATTTTTTCTTTATCATTGTGTGTTTGTGTTCTCCCAACGCCTGTCAAATGTCTTGTGAAGAACTGGTTCCCCATAACTTTGAAATGACTTAGCAGTAGCAGCAACTTTGCTGAAGACAATATTTTACCTTTAATTCCTTAAACATTATTACCAAAATTTTTGAATCTTACAATTTAATTTTGAAAAATACCGGGGATTTTTTAAAAATTTTGTTTATTTGTTTATTTTTGCCTGCTCTTGTTCTTTGTTGTTGCATGGGCTTTTCTTCAGTTTTCTTCAGTTCTCTAGTAGTGATGGACCTGCTTCTCATTGTGGTGGCTTCTTTTGTTTCACAGCATAGGCTGTAGAGCACATGGGCTTCAGTATTTGCAGCTCTTGGCCTTGTACCTTAGCTTGTGGTACACAGGCTAAGTCACCTCATGGCATATGGGATCTTCTGGGACCGGGGATCAAACCCAAGTCTCTTGCATTGGCAGGCAGATTCTTTACCACTGAGCCACCAGGAGAGCCCAGAAATAGTTTTTCTTGAGTAAGCTATTGAGTAAGCAAGCCATAACAAACTGTTTTATAGCATCCTTCTTTTTTTTAAAAAAAGGAAGAAAACAGAGGTAAAGTAAATAATTCATGTATATAAATAATTCATGTATGTGTTTGAAATATTGTCAGTGGTTTTATTATGAAACTCCACAAAACTTCAAATTACATAATACACAAAAAATTTAGATTACAAACAGGCACAAGGAAACCAGGACATGATGGATTGTTAATATATATTAAACCATAACCACATAATTAATGTACCTATCACATTATATTCCATGTATAATATATAGAAGCATATTAAATTTTGTTCTTTATGTGCAAGCTGTCCATTGTAATAAAGGATAAAAAAGTCAGTGACTAGTACCCTTAAAACATGGGATTATTGCTTCATTTAAGTTATAACTCAATAAAGTAAAATAAAAATGTTGAGCTTTTGTTCCTACTTGCCATTTTCATCCCTGATCTTTTTGGTATATGGAATGATAATAACATACAGTCAACATGTGACTTCAAATCTGAAAAGTTGTACTTTCTTCCATGCATATACTAAATATGGTTATAGATTTACATTTAACAACAGAACATGCAGACTCTCTGTGCATACACAGAGTGTCTGATTCCAGTGACATCGTGGTCTTTGTGGCGGGGCATGACTAAAGCCTGTCTAAAGCTGATTGTTGTCATTTTTGCCCCTTTCTAAATAGAATTTTATACTTCAAATATCAGTTTACTTTTTTAAAGATTTTTTAAAAATAATTTTCTATATAAAGTATCTCTTTGGTAAAGACAACTTATTTCTTTTCCTTAAAAATTATGTGTGTTTGTATCTATATATCTCCTTTAAGAATGTATGTGTATACATGTGTGTGCATGCTAAGTTGCTCCAGTAGCGTCTGACCCTTTGTGACCCCATGGACTGTAGCCCACCAGGCTCCTCTGTCCATGAGATTCTCTAGGCAAGAATACTGGAGTGGGTCGCTGTTTCCTCCTCTAGGGGATGTTCCCCATCCAGGGATTGAACCCACGTCCCTTATGTCTTCTGCATTGGCCCGTGGGTTCTTTACCACTAGCACCACCTGGGAAGCCCTCTTTAACACTAGTATAATACTAGCTATTGGAAAAGAAATCAAGTGATCTAAGGGAAAATAGACATGATTCCTTTTGCACTGGTTCTTAGGCTCAGGTAGTAGCATGTGGATCTTATATATCTGTAGCAACAGAAGGTTCTCAATTTCTCAAAGTTGAAATAGTAATGAAACAAGCTGAATTATTCTAAGAATTGTTCGACTGTGTCTTACGATAGTGAATTACATTACCCAGTTCTTCCCCATTGGTCTTTATTCCATGGTCTAAGCTCCCCACAACTAGTCACTGAATCACATTAGAAGACATAATGAACACTGCAGGAGCACTAATTTACCACGGAAACGTGACATCATGGAAGAGCTACTCTTAATCTCACACACAGTTTAGCACAGCACCCTACCATAAGTACCCTGGGGTAGGTCCTTCATGTCTCACAATTTATTTAAAGTCCAGGAAAATAGTCCTGATAATTTCCCTAAAATATATAAGCATATATTTATATATATATTGCTGCCTTTGTCATGGATAATAAGACATACCTTTAAATATATGAAATTAGTGCTTGAGTAATTAAAATTGATATTTTTAAACTGTGTTTACTTTTGAGAAACATCTGAAGGACATTTCCTATCAAATGCTGTACTTAATTAGTTGGAGGTGAAAGTCAAATGGGAAACATAAGATCAAAGGCTTTTCCAGGAAAGTGGTATATGTTATTTTACCATTAAATTGCCTCTAGAAATAGTATTGTTGTTGTTTAGCTGCTAAGTCATACCCAACTCTTTTGTAACCCCAAGGACTGTAGGCCGCCAGGCTCCTCTGTCCACGGGATTTTCCAGACAAGAATACTGGAGAGGGTTGCCATTTCCTCCTTAAGGGGATCTTCCCTACCCAGGGATTGGACCTGATCTCCTGCATTGCAGGTGGTTCCTTTACTGTCTCAGCCCCCAGGAGAACCCCGGAAATAATATACTAAATAACAAAGCAGAAGAATGGGAAATAAAAACTAAATTAAGAGTTGCTATCAATTTTCAGAAAAGTTAATATTGTTGGGAAGAAATATTTAGCACAGCTAAAATAACAGCAACAATAATAAAACTAAATGATTTCATGTTCCTTATCTCTTTTACATCTATGCTTAACTTGAAAACTAATATAGAAATGTATGTTAATGACTTTATTCAGAAAACCAGCATACAGAGAAAATATGGACTAGTGTCCCAAAGAACTATATTGCCCGAGTTTGGATACTGGTTTCTTTCATAAAATGAAGAAAAGGAAGTCAAAATGTAAAGTGAAAACAGTGATAATTGTAAATATTACCTGGTTCTCACCAGATTTTGGAGATGTGTAAATTTCTTCTTTCCTGCAGTGATTCACATGTGGACCTGGTCAGGATATTTCCTGTGAGCTTTAGCTCAACACACAGGCAGGCTTAAGAGGCAAGGTTCCTAGAGATAGATCATTATGTATACTTTAAACTATAACAAATACTCCTTTAGATGCTAACTTGTAGCAAACGCAATAGAACACAAAAGTTGATGTCAAAGAAATGGATGCACTATGGAGTTAGATTTGTTCTTGCCTATTATGAACACATCACTGAAATTACTTCATTTATTGGATACTGTACTGTTTTGCCATAAGTTCTATAAACCTTTTGTTGAACTCAGTGTCTGTACATGTGGGTGCATGCAGAGTCGCTTCAGTCGTGTCCAACACTTTGTGACCCTTGGACTGTAGCCAGCCAGGCTCTTCTGTCCATAGAGTTCTCCAGGCAAGAATACTAGAGTGGGTTGTCATGCCCTCCTCCAGGGGATCTTCCCAACCCAGGGATTGAACCTGAGTGTCTTACATCTCCTGCATTGGCAGGCAGGTTCTTTACCACTAGAGCCCCCTGGGAAGCCGTCTCTTCACCGTGACCCACAGGAAACTCTCAGAAGGATATCATTGACATTAAATTCTGAATCTCTGAAGGTTAAAAGCTTATCAGTCATGCTTGAATAAGTTCTTACTCCACAATGTAACCTGACATTAGGCTTCTCTTCTACATGCACACTTTTATGAATAAGTGGCCTTTCCAATCACATTGCTTAAAAACATACTGATGACTCCAAGTGATATATTGCTTTTTCCATGAATTCCATGCTAAAGTAATCTGACAACATAATATCCCCACCAAAACACCTAGTTACTATTTCAAAGTATAGATATTCCAAATCAAACTCACAGTTTACCTCCCCAAACCCTGCTCCTCATCCTGACTTCCCCGTCTTGTTACTCACAAATCTACCATCAGTCTCTTCATATTTCCTGGAACAATGTTGACTTTCTCTTCAATACCCTATAAATGAAAAGTTATGATGTAAAAGTCACAATACTCAAATATTGATATAAAAGTAGTAATCTTACATGGTAAAGGAATAATGGGAAATAATACCACACACAAATATTCATACGAAAATAAGAATAAGCTATTTATGACAGTTTTTGTCTTTATTTCTGTTACTGGTCACGGAGTCACAGTTGGTATTAGCTACTTTCTTATATTATTGCCTATGCTGTATTCCCTTTGCCATCAGTAAGTTCCCTAACTGGTCATGCTTCTTTACCTTGAGAGGTGACCCAAACCTTTAAAAAGATATATTTAGTTGAAGGATAATTGCTTTGCAATATTGCATTGGTTTCTGCTGTATATGAACTTGAATCAGCCATCGGTGTACATAAGTCCCCTCCCTCTTGGACCTCCCCCCGCACCCCATCTAGCTTATCAGAGAGACTGGATTTGAGCTCCCTGTGTCAGACAGGAAATTTCCACTGGCTATTGCTTCTCTCACCTTATCCCGCCCTCTCCTTCCCGCCCCATGCCACAAGTCTGTTGACTGTGTCTGCATCTCCATTGCCATCCTGTAAATAGTCTTGGCCATTACTAGCCCTGTTTGGATTGAGGTATTGTAGTTTCCATTGACCTTAATCGCACAAACATGGCGATATTACTAAAAGCTACACTGGCCATCTTCTGTATTCCAGAAATACTCTTCCTTCCCTCCACTGTGGAGCACTGGTCAGGTTCCCCTCAGTATTTAGAACTCAAGCCACCTCTGTAGCTCTTTTCTTTGCTTATTGATTCAGATAAATGAGGAACGCAAAGTGGTTATGGATCTGGTTTTTATATATAAGGCTTTTATATATAAGCATTATTTGTGACTAGCACACTTGCTTACACTGTATTAATCTTTGAAATGTGAGTTGTTACTGACAAGGCTTTTTTACTTGGTGTGTGGAGATATGCTGAAGTTTCAGAGATAGACTCTAGTAGTGTAATATATAATAAATGCGTATGTTTTTTAAACTATTAATAAAAAAGCAAGCTCCCTGCAAGTGCAGATTAAAATGTGAGATGTGGCAAGAGGTAGCATCATTTGATGTTAGAATAAACATATCTACTTTTTCATATTCTAAGTTCTCAGAATTTGAATTCTGTCCAGGGAATTTAACCAAGCATCACTCACCAGTTAATATTTTAAGTGAAATTCAATTGTGCCTTCTTTCTATTTGAACTGTGATTTCTAAAAAGTAATATGGTAATAATACTCAATTCAGTAGACATACTGAGCAAACTGAAAATACTAACCTCTGGCCCTTTTACAGTCTCCAATCATGCAGAGAGTTTGCAGTTTAACTAAAGCAATTGACAGTGGAAACAATGCAGTTGCACTGTATGACTTTTATAGTCTCCTCAATCAAATAAGAGGACCTTTTGAAGACAAGAAAAAAATCTTCAATTTGGTACAAAATTGCTGACTGCTGACAAATGCTAGATCTATCAAAATCATAAGTGGTTCTGGATCATTACCAACATCAAAAAAAAAAAGCTTCATAATCACCACTTTGAAAGAGCAGCTCACTTACTGTGATGTGCATCCATATTTGTGTGACAAAAAAAATAATATACCTAAATACAGTGTCTGCACAGCATTTAAAGCAACACAGGAAAGCTGAGGAGATTCATATTCAAAACTGCTATAGTTTATACAAACACCCATACACATCATTCACACACTTTCCATTCACCAGATACAAATGCTGCTCCATACTCTTCTTTTATTCATTTCCATGATATTTTCTAGAATCATTATTTCAAATATGTATTTTTGTATTTTTATATATTGAGTAAAAGTGAAAAGATACTTTCAAACATGCCTCTTGTATTTAATTTCCATAGATGATCATGAATAGAATAGATACATGCTTTATATGTTAATATGACAAACTTAGACAGCATGTCAAAAAGCAGAGACATCACTTTGCCAATGACTAGTCAAAGCTACGGTTTTTCCAGTAGTCATCCACAGATATGAGAGTTGGACCATAAAGAAGGCCGAGCAACAAAGAATTGATGTTTCTGAATTGCAGTACTGATGAAGACTCTTGAGAGTCCCTTGCACTGCAAGGAGATCAAACCAGTCCATCCTAAAGGAAATCAGTCCTGAATACTCATTGGAAGGACTGATGCTGAAGCTGAGGCTCCAGTACTTTGGCCACCTGATGGGAAGAGCTGACTGATTGAAAAAAGACCCCAATGCTGGAAAAGATTGAAGGCAAAAAGAAAAGAGGGCAGCATTACCAGCTCAATGGACATGAAGTTAAGCAAACTTCGGGAGATAGTGGAGGACAGAGGAGCCTCGTGTGCTGCAGCCCATGAAGTTGCAAATAGTCGGACACGACAGCGAGTGAACAAAAAAATTTATTTAAATAACTCCTCTGTGTATGCCTGTGTTGCTCCAAAATATACAATGAATACTTTCTCATTCATATTTCCCTGGGGACATATGGTGAAAAATTTCCCAAAGTGCAGTTACAATCTTTTGCTTTTTTTTTTTTCCTGTAGCTGATCAAAGTCTCTATGAGAAAAGGAATTGGGAGTCCCCTGCTAGAAATGCCATCATATAATCCAAATTTTTAAAAGTTTGATTTTAGCACAAAACAAATTAGAAAAACTCTCATGTACTAATAGTGCTGGGTGCCTGGCCACAGATGCTCTCCTGGGTGCTTCCCTTAATTCTTTATAGGAGAGTTTATTACCACCAAATTTTTTCAACAAAGTAAGTGGTATTCACTTTGAGAAAGTTTCTTCCCTCATACCTTCCTTTTTGTTATACAACCCAATTTTGATAAGTTAGAAGTTATTGAAATCAAGCTCTATTGATCAGATTAATAAGTATTTGACCATAACAAGAAATGAAAATAATTAAGATTTAATGCCATCAGTACCCTAACTTTACAATCTCAGCCTTCTTTCCTCCCTTTTGTCTTTCCTTTCTTCATTCATTCCCACTTTTTCTCCTGCTCTTTCTCCCTCGAATATCCCTCCTTTCCTTCATTTGTTCCTTCTTTAGTTCACATGTTCAAGCCACAGTTTCAACAACAAAGCCCCATATATATACTAATGTTTTATACCCTATAACAACATGTAAGGTAAGGTGTATTACTACCCTCATTTTTCAGGTAAAGAAATTGAGGCACAGAAAGGTTACACAGTTTGGCAAATATCACACAGTTGGTGTGTGTATTTATGTATGTATACATGTATGTTTTGGTGGTGTGTGGATTTGAATGCAAGTAGTTCAACTCCAAAGTGGTTTGTGTGTGTGTGTGTGTGTGTGTGTGTGTGTGAAATAAATATCTCAAAGCATATTTCTTGCACAAGAAATAATAGGAATCTCAGGGGAGTGTCCATAGCTACTCCAAAATTTAATGATATTTCTAAGCTCACATGGCCTAAACAATATTTATTTTTACTTTTCTGCATACAAATCCAGATACTGTAAGGGGATACATTTGAATAAATTCTATAGTAATAAGAGAACCTGAAATGCAGCTGAGGTTTGCATTTTAGTTTCCTTAGACAAAACTACATCTCTGCTACTACATGTCATCTGGGGACTGACTTGTCATTCTTTGGGATATATTTTATATCTGTGTGATCCCATATTTATCCAAACATGAAACTCAGTACTTCTACCTGGTTCAGCAGGAATTATGCATGGACAACTAAAAGTCACAGGAAAACTAGTAGAGGGTCTGATCATTCATTGCATACCCTTGGCCATCTAACTAGGCACTGTTACCCTCTCACCAACTCCTCCTTGCATTCCCCTTTTCCATCTGTGCTATTTATACATTTATTTACAGTTTATCTCCTATCTATTATTCCCAGTACTTTACCATATCCTCTTAAGCTTTGAAATCAGCTTGCTCTTGAGGTCAGAGCTTTCATAGCACAGTGATTTAAATGTTTTAAATGTCTTCAAATCTCATATTCAATGGGTACATGTATGAAGAAAGGCGGGACTTCCCCAGTGGCGCTGCCATAAAGAATCCTCCTGTGATACGGGAGGTGCGGGAGGTGCGGGTTCGATCCCTGGGTCAGGAAGATCCCTTGGCGGAGGGCATGGCAGTCCGCTACAGTATTCTTGTCTGGAGAATCCCATGGACAGGGGAGCCTCTGGGCTACGGCCCATAGGGTTACAGAGAGTCAGACACAAATGACGCAACTTAGCATAGCACACACACATGAAGAAGCGAATAGTTTGCATGTTTGTGTATATATGCGTTTGTGTATGTTGTACGAGAAAACATATGAATACACAGGATAGTGATATAATCTTAATAAATATGGATTACGGTGACTAATTTAGCAGACATTCCCTAGAAGACGCACTAATAGTCTGAGACAAAGATTAAAAGTGCTGGTACTTTATCAAAAATATGCAAATCCAGAGCCAAAGGTCTGGGATGTGCAACAAGAAAAGATGTGAAGCGATGCCAGGTAACACACTGCATGTGATGATCTACAAATGAAACCTTCACAGCACTTTCTCAGGACAAACTGACACAGAAATTATGCAGGAAAAAGTTTAGAAAACGTATTCACACAGTTACGTCTTAAGTCTTAGCATAAGCGATTAACCTCCCTTAGGTTTCTCCTTTGGGGGAGAGAGACAGATGGAAAGAGAGAGGGAAGTGAAGGAGGGAGAGAGACAGAGGAACAAAGCCAATGCCTTGCCTTCTAATATGAATAGCTTTGAATACTAGTTTTCTTAAACATAGACGCAAACATTTTTGGAGAGCAAATTGCTCATCATGTGGGACTGTTCAGTCCATTCCTGGCATCCTTGGGTCTTGCTCATTGATGCAAATTTCTCGGGGTGGCATAAGCACCATTCATGTTTGTGATTGATCTTTAATACTTCAAATCATACTTTAATCAGTGAACCAGAATTCTGATGAAATCCTGACATTGCTTATAATTTCACCTCTTAATATCTAATTGGTTGCATGTCCTTTTCCAGATACAGTTATCACTGTTAACTGTTGTTGTTAATATAATCATGCATAGTTAATATAATTAACATTGCTAATATTCAGACATTGCAAGTTGATATCTGGTTAATTTGGGAAGCAAAAGCTCTTTTTCATCCTTTGTCTAGCCCATGAGAGGTAAACTTGCCTCAAGATTCTGTCTTCTACTTTGGTCTTACTCTCTCCACTACATTAAAATGATGTAATATACTTCCAGTTTTAACTTCCACCCATATATAGGAGACTCCTAGAAATAAATTTACAGCTGAGAATTCTCCATTTGATTTAAGCATCAAATGCCTAATGTTTCTGGACACCTGTACTTGCATTATCAAAGGCACCTGAAACTCATTATCTCTAAACGGGAATTCATATTCCTTGTTCCCTAATGGTTTATATTCCCATACTTTCTGTCTCATTTGGTAGAAAACACATTTATTCTCTTACATTAGAATCTAGAAAATTATCGTTGACTTTTTTTTTCTTTCCTTCACCTCCCGCATCAAATCCTTCACCGAAAGTATTGAGAATCATATTTTCCTACTGAAAAAGGCAGATAGCCCTTCATTTTGACCATTAGTCGCTACTCCAAGGCTTAAGTACTAAAAGTCAATGACTTTTTAATTTACATCTGGATATTCATGATGTAAACAATACCCTCTTAACATTCTCTAATTTAAATTATATCTGAAGAACATCTTGCTTTGTTTGGGTTTTTTTTTTTTTTTTTACTGTCCCTAGGAACACTTATATTGTAGGGTGACAGTTTGCAATTAAAATCGGCAAACATAATATAGATCAACATAAGAAACGTCGTTAACTCCTTTGTTGTTCTGATATCGGTATATAAATCTAGGAGCCAGGCTTGGAATTGACAGCTTTATTTAACATTCAGAATTTAAACTATATATGATTTGCTTACACTGATTTCAGTACATTTTTCCTGAGCAATTAAGATACAAATATTTTAACTTATTAAAGCTTACTGTCCTTCTTGAACAGCTAGCCTACAGTCAAAGTTTATTTGATCTTATATAGTTACTTAAGCCAGGTTTTCAATTTGTGCTTGAAAGGCCATCATGCTGGCTACAATAAAAACTTAATTGTGAAATCGACAAGTTGATTAATTGCATGTTTTCTCCAGTTTCCTCTCTCCTATTTGGATCCTGTATCCAAACTCCCATGCTGTTGTCTTAGGAAAATGTGATTTTTTTGTTAATGCCTGGTGTTTTCTCTTTCTTCAAGTGAATTAGCAACCTTTATAGTATTTTGTGTTAAATCAGGCAAAACCTTCAGTATTACTCCACAGCAATGATACCTTTCAAATATAGGACAGTACATTAATATGACCAGTTGTTGTTGAATCAGTGCAGGTTGCAGGTAGAATTGAGTAGGCAGTAACAAAGATTATAGTTCCAGAGATTAAAGAGAAATTTAGATAGGAATTGCCCTTCCACATGCTATTGTGTTGGCCTGAGTTATTATCAAGGTAACTCAGAAGTGTGTAAAGAGTGAATGTCAGTCACACCTAATTAATCACAGGAGATAAAATTTAGAAGATGATTTTTTCTTTTTCTTTTTTTTCCCCTATCAAATGCTTTAATAGTTCTTCTGAAGTTGTATTGGAACCAGTAATAAAGGGAGACGTAAATATATATGCAAAAGGATTCTTCAATCCTGGAATCAATTGTTCACTTTTCTCACTTGTAAGTAGTCTTTTAGAATGCTTTTAGACAAAAACCAATAGCACTAAAATGATGAGACTATTAGCATATGTATGATTGCCATATATTATGTCATACATATATTATTTAATATTTATATTAATATATTATGACATATTTTTGGAAGAAAAGTTATGACCAAACTAGACAGCATATTAAAAAGCAGAGACATTACTTCAACAACAAAGGTCCATCTAATCAAAGCTATGGTTTTTCCAGTAGCCATGTATGGATGTGAGAGATGGACTATAAAGAAAGCTGAGCACCAAAGAATTGATGCCTTTGAACTGTGGTGTTGGAGAAGACTCTTGAGAGTCCCTTGGACTGCAAGGAGATCCAACCAGTCCATCCTAAAGGAGATCAGTCCTGAATATTCATTGGAAGGACTGATGCTGAAGCTGAAACTCCAATACTTTGGTCACCTGATGTGAAGAACCAACCCATTGGAAAAGACCCTGATTCTGGAAAGATTGGAGGCAGGAGGAGAAGGGGACAATAGAGGATGAGATGGTTGGATGGCATTACTGACTAGATGAACATGAGTTTGCTTAGGCTCCAGGAGCTGGTGATGGACAGGGACGCCTGGTGGGCTGCAGTCCGTGGGGTCGCAGAGAGTCAGACACGACTGAGGGACTGAACTGAACTGATTGTGATATATATATATATGTCACTTATTATGAGTATATGAGTGTGTGCTCCTCTGTCAATGGGATTTCTCAGACAAGAATACTATACTGAGTTGCCATTTCCTTCTCCAGGGGATCTTCTAGACCAAGGGATTGAACTCATGTCTCCTGCACTGCAGGTGTATTCTTTACTGCTGAGCCATTATAGACCTGATGACTGAGTTACTTTGAACTTAAATTTTTAAAAACTGATTTGACTTTTGACTTTACTGCCTCTTAAGTTTGGTATTTGTAATAAGAAAAATTTACATCTAAAGCTAGATGATGACGATAAAATATTAACTGATAAATTTTAATTGATTGAAAGAAAAACGGAAACAGAAGAGGTTTTTTGTAGTTAAAAATAACTTACATTCAGAATTTTATTGACAACTCTTCCCTGATTCATAGTGACAGTTAGTCCCCAAAGATTGGCTTGTTGTTCAGTTGCTAAGTCATGTCTGACTCTTTGTGATCCCATGGATTGCAGCATTCCAGGCTTCTCTGTCCATCACTATCTCTCTGAGTTTGCTCAAATTCATGTCCATTGAGTCAGTTATACCATCCAACCATCTCATCCTCTGTTGCCCCCTTCTCCTCTTGCCTTTAATTTTCCCCAGCATCAGAGTCTTTTCCAATGAGTCAACTCTTTGCATTAGGTGGCCAAAGTATTGGAGCTTCAGCCTCAGTCCTTGTAAACAATATTCAGGATCAATTTCCTTTAGGATGAGCTGGTTTGATCTCCTTGTTGTCCAAGGGACTCTGAAGAGTCTTCTCCAGCACCATAGTTTGAAAGGTTGGCTTACTTGCCATGAAAAGTCACATATTCCCTTCCTCAGCTCTCAGCTCCTCGAGACAGATGAATGTAGTTCTTGTTTTGTTGGAGCACCTCCTTGCTATCTCAGGATGCAGTAAAGTTGGGTAGAAGCGTTTGGCATTCTCAAAGAGACTGCAAACACTATTATGCCCCCTTGACAGATGGAAGAAATTTACTGGCACTCCTTTGTATAAGAATATTTCCACACTGAGGTATATAAATCTGGACCTTAATGATTTTCCCGCTATTATGTACAGGTAGCCAGATCTCCACATGTATCTGATAACATTGTACCGCATAATCTTTGAAAGGGGACTCTAGACAACTCTGATGCCATCTTAGATTTCTATAAACCTTCACATCTTAAAACAAGGAAAGACTATTCATAGTTTTTTTTAATATTCTTAGCTCATAGCCTTCATAGTTTTGATATGTTATAAATATTTGTCATCTCATTTTCATTTCAAGCTGGAATCCTTTAATAAGTGAAATCTAGACAGATTTTAAGCTTACATTTACTGCTTGTATTTTAAATACAAACTCATTTTAATATAACAATGTTAAATTTCACATCCAGTAAAGCACACAATTCTTTTTAAAAATACACTTCTTAAATAGACTTTTCCTAAGTAAAAAGCAGATGATGTATTTAATAGTTTTCATGCTCAAGCATATATAATTTAAGCTATATTATCAATATCAGCATTTATTTTCTGAGAAAGTGAGACTTGTGATCACAGGTCATTATGGAAATATTTAGATATCACAGCCTTTTAAAAGAAAAGCGTCTGGGAAATTCAGCAGTCACTATAAAGATGGCTGAAAAAAGCTTTAAAATCAGTCAGGTTGTCTTCTTTCTAAGATAAATGTAGTTCAAGAAAAATCATCGTGTAGCTTCTCTTCAAGTCTATTTCATATATACCTGAAATAGCTTCATTTTATAAAGCCTAGTTAGATAAATGCATTATACAACTTTAATTTTTTATGTATTATTCTAATATGATTGCACAGATGAATATTAATGTAAACTGTTAAAAATTATTGTAAAAATTATTATATTATTATAAAAAATTAAGTGAAAATTGTGTTACTTTTTAAGAGGGCTAGGTCTGAGGAAACTTTGTGTGTGTGTGTGAGAGCATTGTTACTAAGATAACTTTTTAGAAACTAAAATAGAATTAGTCTCTTACATATGAAGATATTATATTAAAATATATATCAATATGTACTTAAATTTTATGTGTTATGCACATCACATAACATTATACAGAGGTTAAGGAATATCTATCATTTATCTACCCATGTATCCACCTGAAAGATATAGGCAGTAATCTCTTAAATTTAACTTCTAGGAAGCTAAATGAAATCAGACTCTCTACAGTTAAAGAGTTCAAATGACTTTTGGCATCACTCAGAGCAAAAGTCAAAGTGTACCCGGCACACTTTGCTTCCTGTCCCACTAATCTGCCGTCTACTCTTGCTTCCTTTCCTTCTGTTGCCTTTCCTCCCTGACTAGTTTACTCTTTCTTGACTTCACCTGTTGCAATCTTGCCTGTGGACTTTGCTCTTGTTGCTTTTGTCTAGAATGTTCTTCTCTAATATACCTTACCTTCTGTAGGCTCAAAACAGCACATTCTCATGGAAGTTTTATTTCAGACTGCAACCCCCACCCTTAGCATTCTTGATTCTCTTCTACCTTCTTTACCTTTCCCTAAGCACTGATCACCATCTTAGATGCTGCATTTTACTTCAGCTTATGATATAATATTTACTGCTGTCTGTCTCCTTCCCAGTAGAAGGTAAACTTTATAAAGGCCATGGTGATTTAGTCTGTTTTATTCACTACTCTGTCCCCTGACATAAGTTATTCAAATAATATTTGTTAAACTGAAGAATAAGTAAATGAAAATTCAAAACTAAGGAAGAGGAACAGTTTCATTGCTAATTGTCTTTATAGATCTATCCCCATAGTGTGACCAAGAGCACATGAGCTCTTTTTAATACAGCATGTGAGATTTTTTTAAAGAATTTTTAATTGTTTTGTCAATATACAGCTGGGTAAGTCAATTAGATTTTAATGCTTTCAGAGGAATGGCAATTGAATCAAAGAATTAATTGCTTAGGAATGATGATGATCTTAGATTGTGTTGATCAGATTTCATTATTGTTCCTATTATATTTCCATTTGCTTTTTAAGTGATATTAGAGAAGAAATATGAGGGAGTCTGATATGTGAAGAGTTACTTAGATGTCCATGTAATGTATGCATGCATGCTAAGTCGCTTCAGTTGTGTCCAACTTTTTGCAGACCTGTGGACCATAGCCCACCAGGCTCCTCTGTCCATGGGATTCTCCAGGCAAAATTATTGGAGTGGGTTGCCGTGCCCTCCTCCAGGAAATCTTCCCAACCCAGGGATTGGACCAGTGTCTCCTCCATCTCGTGCTTTGGCAGACAGGTTCTTTACCACAAGCACCACCTCAGAAACCCATTCCTGGAATGCCAGGAGCAATTGAAATACAATGAATACCTGGTCTTTCACCTTTTGTTCAGTTTTATTGTTTGTGAACTTGAATACTGAGGAGCCTAAGTCTCCTTTGGGAAAATAAATGGCCATTAAAACCAGGATGAATTTAGTTAAAACCAGGAAGAGTTTAGTCATCTTTGATTCATATTTGATTGTAGAAAAATAAAACTACAAGGAATGTCCAAGTTACTTAATGAGCACATCCTCTTAGATTCATATTAATAAAAATAACATCAAAATGCAAACAGATATTATGTGGTGGTTTTATAATCTAATTTCTTTAAGTTTAATATTTAAATCATTCTTCTGGGACTTTAAAATTTCCTTTACATTTTTCAAGATGTCAATGTGAAAGGTGACAGCTTACTGTTGTAGACTGTGGTTTGCTGTTTAATGAAGGCCTCCCAACGTTTATAAGTTTGTCTGAATGAAGGAGTCTGGCTGTGAGCTGGATTTTCCAAAGTACAGAAATTTCATTCATTTTAAATTTATAAAATTTCTAAAGATATGTCATCATTGTTTTCTCAATTGATTCAGCTTAACACTGGCATTTTTAAAGCTTAATAACATCCTTTTGTATTGTTGTTCAGTCCCTCAGTCACGTCCGACTCTTTGCAACCCCATGAACTGCGGCACCCCAGCCTTCCCTGTCCTTCAGTATCTCCCGGAGCTTGCTCAAACTCATGTCCATTGAGTCAGAGATGCCATCCAACCATCTCATCCTCTGTCATTCCCTTCTCTTGCTCTCAATCTTTCTCACCATCAGTTTTTTCCAATGAGTCAGCTCTTCGCATTAGGTGGCCAAAGTATTGGAGTTTTGGCTTTAGTATCAGTACTTCCAGTGAATGATCAGGATTGATTCCCCGTAGGATTAACAGGTTTGATCTCCTTGCAGTCCAAGGGACTCTTTTTATTGTATGTTATCTAAAATTTTATGTCCATTCTAGCCATCACATGAATTTGCAGAATTACTTCCAGGTGACCTAGGGAATTTTTTTTTTTTTTTTCTGCTAGATCTTCCAAAGGGTGTCAGATGGCTCTAAATTACTTGACAGTAACTTGATCAGACTTGATAATGTCACCTCTAGCATGCTGGCACTTTGACCCTTGAGTCCACCTACCATCTCTCTTGACAGCTTGGACTCAGTCCTGGTGCCAGTCATGGGAGACCTGACAGCTCACAGATGCATGAAGTCTTCCCATGAGTTCATCACCTGACAATTGTCTGACTGATATATTTGATCTCAAGCTTGAATTGCTTCTTGGCTTCTGGTCTGTTGACCTTTTGCAGTAAATTCCAAGAGGTGACTGCCCATCAGTCAGTGTGTATAACTGAAGTCCAAACCGCTGTTGGCCTTGGTTGCCAATTCTCTAACTTGAAAAGCCGAAAAAGACAGCGTAGAAAGCCAGAATTGACAGTCCCTTGACGGATGACTGCCCAGCTGTCTGTCAAGTGACACTCTGGGATAAAGCCAGTGTATTTCTGAGATCCCAAGTGAGGAAGTTATGAAACGGCCATTCTTTTATTTCCACGTGCACACTGGGGATATCAGAAGTCAGAATGTCTTACTTCTGAAATATTCTCTCTGTTGGATTCTCTCTTGCCTTTTTAAAATTGGAGCATAGTTGATTTGCAATGTGGTGTTAGGTGTACAATAATATGATTGTTACATGCATGCATATAGATGCATATATATTTTTCAGATTCTTTTCCATTATAGGTTCTTACAAGATATTGACTATAGTTCCTATGCTATATGGTAGGTCCTTGTTGTTTGTCTGTTTTATATATGGTAGTGTAACATATCTTCATATTGTTTATTAGATGTGTTATTTTCTAAAGATGAGGTCTGTACTGTAATTGTCCTTTTCTTATCATCCTTGACTCTCTGATAAATGTTTGCTATAAATCGTCTTCGTGATTCATTAGCTGGATGAGTCTGGGTTTTTATTACCTGAGATTTGTTACTTTTTTGAGTAATATCTACACAAAGTTGCAAATGAATCATCTTCATAGAAATTACTGATCAACTCATACAAAGAGCTGAATTTTCAAATATTAATGCTACAACAAATCTTATTGCTGAAGCCACCTACCTCATAAGTGAGGTATTTGATTTAGTCCGACTCACTGGTTCGTTGATGATAAATATTTTGAGAAAATAATAGCTTATTTCTTGAAAACATGGCATTTTAAAATGATTACATTTCCTGAAGCTCCAGGTAAGTATTTAGTTCACATAATTTTAAAGGAATTCAATTAAGTACGCAAAGAGAATTGGGTAAGTGACTAAGTGATGTTCATGAGGAAAGATACACAACTCATAAGGCTTCAATAACAGAGCTCGTCTAGGATTTTAAAATATTTTACTTAAAACATATAAATATAAACCATTTATATTATAAATACAGCTAGTAGAAAGTGCTATGGGATATTCACCATAGTAATTAATGACTCAGATTAGGTTTTAAAATAGTCTCTTCCATGCAGTCAGGAATGAAACATTCACATTTACATTAAGTGTGGAAAGATTTTTATCTGATATTTTTACTATAAATTCATACAGATGAGCCTTAGGATAATTTTTTTACTTCACTGTATATTCAATATATATTTAATGAATAATACAATATTTCTTTTCATTTAAAAGTCTGATTAATTTCAATATTTAGAAAATGAGAGGAATATTTTACTGCTGCATTTCATGCATTCATGCTATGCTCCTTTGCTGTGTAAATGGCATAAAAAGGGTAAGAGAGAATTCTCTTTACCTACGATGGACATTGGTTAACTAGGATAAGACATAAACAATGAGGAATGCAAAATTAGTGTCTGAGAAATTTAGTAGTAACAGTAGTAACATCTGGGATAGATTTTGTTTCATTCAGAAGAAGAGGTCACTTTCAAAAACATATTAACTCTCCTCCATATCATAGCAAAGGTGTAGCCCAAGATGGAATATTCTGACCACCAGATAACTAGAAGTTATGCAGATTCTTGTCTGCAATTACACAAAATCAGATATCCTATATGTAATAAAGCAATTGTTTTCCACCCTACTAATAATGCAAATACAAAATTTCATGTCTGTTCTGTCAGAAAGAACGAGTCTTTTAGTTGTCTTTAGTTTCAGTGTCTTTAAAATCTTTAATAACTTTTTGGCATTTCTTCATAGAAGTAAATATCTAAAAATTGGATGTGTTTTCATAAATAATGAAGCATGTATTTTCTTTTTTTAAAATTTTTAATTGGAGGATAATTGCTTTGTAATGTTGTGTTGGTTTCTACCGTACAACAACATGAATCAGCCATAAGTATACATAATTCTGCTATACATTTTTTTTCATGAAACTATATAAAAAGGGATCCTCTTATTCATACGGCTGATATACAGTAACATTAGACGTACAAAACTTAAACTGTAAAATAAATAAATAGGAAAGAATTAGCTATAACTTACCTACTCCAATTTAGAATTCTCATGATCATCATGAAGCAGGCTAAGTGATCCATAATTGCATCTTAAATTAGGATTTTGAAGTGATTAACCTCTCTAGCCTTGCTTGTTTCATGAATATATTATTTTTATATTATTGAAGCAGTCTTATCTTTTAAGAAATGTTGAAGACCTATTATTATTTTTCTATTTTGTGGAAGTGCTTAAAAAGAACTTGTAAGTGCACTCAGGAAAGGGCTAATAGAAATGTCCTTCAGGTTTCATCCAGAAGCACACAGCTCGCTAGAGAAGCAGATGCTTTATTTAAGAACAGGGATAGGACACCTGTAGTTAAAAGCTAAAATATGGTAACATGGCACATTTACTGAAGGCATCCTCTCTGATCCTCTATGGCAGAAAGGAAATGTGAGAATTAAAAGGGCAAATAATAAAAGCTGAATTGTGAATTTAATGACTCTCCATCTTTATATTCAAAGAGCTGAGAAAGCATAACTTAGAAATTAACTCTCATTCTAGACCACATTTGCTTCTTGGGTAAATGATAAAATTTTGAATGATGAGTTATAGTCTATTGAAATGAGTGAGTGAACTACAAAGAAAGAAAGGGCAGTGCTTTGCTTCATTATTATAATGAAAAAGAAACAGAGTTTATCTTTAAGAAGATGATATCAAATCCTATAATGTATGTGTTTTTTTAAAAAGTCTTTTCTGCTTTCTTACTTACATTGAATCTCCCCACATTAAGTAGCTCTCTCAATGTAGATGAAAAAGTACCAGTATTAATACAGATGGAAAAAAAATTCTTTCCTCTAATCTCTCTCTCCAGCTACCAATACTTCTATTTGGTTCACATTCTATAAATGTGTTGAAAATTGTGTTGTTCTGAATACCAAATATAAACTGAGTGAGATCAAAAAGAACTAATGCGGTGGTTAAATATGTATATATATATATAAATATGTATATGTATATATACGAAAAGAAATACTCAAAATGGGTTCACATTCATTTAAAGTTAAACCTAATAGAGAAAAATAGGCAAAACCAATGGTACTTACCAGGATAAAACATAACATAAGCAACACAGAGCATCTTGGGTATAAGCAGTGTGAGGTGTGAGATGAATTGCTTAAGCTGGGTTTATCTTCCAAATAATTAATTTCTTCCTTTTCATGATATTGAATGCAAATGAGAGAATGAAGAACTATCTTTATTGTCATTGCTCATCCAAAAATTCACATTTGGAAGAAGAGACTTCAGAAACCACTGCAAATCAGAAAATATTTTTTCATTTTTTTCCTTCCATCTTTATTGAGATATAATTGGCAAATAAAATTTTAAGATATTTAAATTGTAGGAAGTGATGATTTAACGTACATATACATTGTGAAAGGATTCCCCTAGATGATACATGGACCTCCGTGATGGCTAAGCAGTAAGGAATTCACCTGCAATGCAAGAACCACAGGAGATGCAGGTTTGATCCCTGGGTCAGGAAAATCCCCTGGAGAATGGCATGGCAGCCCACTCAAGTATTCTTACCTGAAGAATCCTATGACAGAGGAGCCTAGTGGGTTATAGTCACAGTCCCTGGGGTCACAGAGACACAAAGAGTCGGACCTGACTGAAGTGAGTTAGCATGCATGCAGGTGATACATAATACATACATATTTTATATATATATATAAACTTTTTTATTTTATATTGGAGTATAGCTGATTAACAATGTTGTGATAGTTTCAGGTGCAGAGCAGAGTGACTCAGCCATACATAAACATGTATCCATTCTCTTCCAAACTCCTCTCCCACCCAGGCTGCCACATAATATTGAGCAGAGTTCCCTGTGCTATACAGTAGGTCTTTATTGGTTATCTATTCTAAATATAGCAGCATGTACATGTACATCCTAAATTCCCTAACTATCCCTTACCCCTACCATTAGAAATGTTACTATTGTTTTCTTAAAATGTTTCTTTGTGATGCTAAAATACATGAATGTTTTAAAATACATATAGATGGATAATTAATACTCTTTAGATTCCACATGTAAGTGATAGCATATGGTATTTTTCAGTCTGATTTATTTCACTTAGCATAAAGCTCTTCAGTTCTATCCATGTTGTTACTAATAATAAGATTTCTTATTTTTATGACTGAGTAATATTCTACCATATGTATGTACCACATCTTCTTTATCCATTCATCCATTGATGGACACTGGGGTTACTTCCATATCACGACTATGGTAAATAAGGTTTCTGTGAATGTCAGGATGCATATATCTTTTCAAAACAGAGTTTTCATTTTGTTTTGATATGTACTCAGGAGTGGAATTGCTGGGTCATATAGTATTTCTACTTTTTGTTTTTTGAGGAACCACCATACTTTTTTTCATGATGTCTGTAACTTTTCATTCCCAACAACAGTGTACTAGGGTTCCCTTTTCTCCACATCCTTACCAACATTTGTTATTTGTTGTCTTTTGGACCACAGCCATTCTGACAGGTGTGAAGTGATGTTTCATTGAGGTTTTGATTTGCATTTCCCTACTGGTTAGCACCTATTGGCCATCTGTGTGTCTACTTTGGAAAAAATGTCTCATCGGGACTTCTGCCCACTTTTTAATTCAAGTTGTTTGCTTTTCATATTGAGTTGTATGAGCTGTATATCTATATTGAATATTAGCCCCTTATCAAATATTTCATTTACAAGTATTTTCTCATGTTCAGGGGCTTCCCTGATAGCTCAGTTGGTAAAGAATGTGCCTGCAATACAGGAGACCCTGGTTTGAGTCCTGGGTTGGGAAGATCTCCTGGAGAAAGGAAAGGCTACCCACTCCAGTATTCTGGCCAGGAGAATTCCATAGACTGTATACTTCATGGGGTCTCAAAGAGTCAGACAGGACTGAATGACTTTCACTTTTTCTTCTATTCAGGAGACTGGCTTTTCATTTTGTTGATGGCATCCTTTGCTGTGCAAAAACTTGTAAGTTTGATTAGGTCCTATTTGTTTATTTTGCTTTTGTTTCCTTTTTCTGAGAAGGCTGATCCAATCAGAAGACTAACTGTCAGAGACTGTTGTGCATGTGTTTTGTTTTAGAAGATTTATGGTTTCCAGTCTTATACTTAGTGCGTTAATGCATTTTTAGTTTACTTTTGTATCTGGTTTAAGAAAATGTTCTAATTTCATTCTTTTACATGTAGCTCTTGGAGAAGAAAATGGCAATCCGCTCCAGTATTCTTGCATAGAAAATCTCCTGGACAATGGAGCCTGATGGGCTACAGCCTATGGGGTCAGAAAAGAGTCAGAGATGACTTAGCAAATAAACAATGTGTAGCTTTTTTTAATTTGCTAATATTTTCTTTAGTCACTTGTACATATTTATTCAAATGAAAGGCAAAGATATCATTTTCCTTTTTTGTGATGTTTTTATCAAGCTTTTGTTATGATTATGCTTACGTCCTAAGGAAAGGAGTGAGATCCTTTGTATTTTATTTATTTGTTGCCTAAGGAATTTGCATAAGACTGGTGTTGAATTTTTCTTAAATGATTTTCAATATAACTGATTCAGCCTTCTGTGTTTGGGCTTTTTATGGACATATTTTAAATTATTGGCTAAGCTCTGAAATAAAACTAGGACTATTCCTATCTTCTGTCTTTACTTCTGTCAGTTTTAGTAGGTTAGCCTTATTCTGCAATGCAGTTTGCTGAACAAGTTCTGGTAGGCTTGGAACTCCAGAACATCAACTCTTGGCTCCTAACCCCCAACAAAACTTAATACACCCCAGACTGCCATTTTACTTTTACGAGTAAATTTAAAAGACAATGTACCTGTTTTATGTGTTAAATTTTTAGAAAAAGCAATTTGCCTAAAGGAAAAGTCAGAAAGGATAATATAGAAAATTAACCACAGTAAATTTTTCTTTTCCTGTGCTATCACTAAAATCAACTTGTCTTGATTATATGGTGGTATGCTTGAACAGGTTTTTTGTGTGTGTTCTTCATCTAGCTTTTATAGTTACTTTCAGTAGAAGATTGGCTTCCCTGGTGGCTCAGAGGTTAAAGCATCTGCCTGCAATGTGGGAGACCTGGGTTCGATCCCTGGGTCGGGAAGATACCCTAGAGAAGGAAATGGCAACCCACTCCAGTATTCTTGCCTGGAGAATCCCATGGACAGAGGAGCCTAGTGGGCTATGTTAGTCCATGGGGCTGCAGAGTTGAACACGACTGAGTGACTTCACTCACTCACTCACTCAGTAGAAGATTAGGAAGGTACAAGTTACTTGAACAAAGTGGAATCTGAAGTCCCCAAATTGACTTTAATGTATTGTTCTTTTGATGAGGCTTGTATTCTTGTTATTTTCTATTCTTAAAACTCATTAATATTTATGGCTATCAACATGAAAGATTTTCTTTGCAAAAGTGATTAAATGCATTGCTTATTTTAAAAACCCTTATCCAAGATCTCCCTTTTCTACTTCTCCAGGAAAGTAGAAACAATAAATACTTTCAGTATATTCTTATTTAGCATCCTGCCAACATCAACAGATGGTTTCAGTACTAGCTCTATCAATTTATACGCACCCCATTGATTCTCTCCTCACCCATATTTTTCAGCATATCTGAGAACTCTATGCACTGGGAATTTTTGTGAACAGGAGAAATAGCACTAGTTGCTGAGTTTAGTGTATAAGAGAATGGAATATAAAATATTAGTGACAATTGACATCTCCCTGATGCCAAATCACTACTCATATATCATGCTTTCATGACCTGTGATATTCCTTAAAATGTACATGTCTAGTAATATCTGGGATTTTAATAGATCTTTTGAATCATGACTTGTCAGTGTTGGGCTGTTTTTTTAAAATATTTCGATTATATTTTGGTTTTTTTTTCTTTTGGCTACACCATGCATCATGTGTGTGATCTTAATTCCCCAACCAGGGACAGAACTGGTGCCCTGCAGTGGAAGCACCAAGTCTTAACCACTGGACCACTAGGGAAGTCCCTGGATGATTTTCTTTTTTAATGATGGATCATTTTAGGGTCAATTTAGGCTGAAAGCATCATTAAAGCAGGCAAAGTAAAAACTGCAGCAACCTTCCCTCTCCACTTGACATTCATATTCTTACAGTGCTCTATGGCCATTACTGTCCTAACGGGACAGCTGGAAGGCAGCATCCTTCTGACTAGGCAATCACTTCCAACTCTTATATTCAATGCATGAAGTTTTCTCTAACACATTGAAAGTTAATGTTATGGATAGAAGCATTTCTCTGGACAGAGCTTTATGGCCAAGTGCTAAGTCATGTCTGCTTTATGAAATATTTTAAAACAGATGGTACGTGTATTTATCCTTGAAATCTAAGTTGAAAAAGTCATCATACCTCCTCTCTGAGCATTTTTCTCACACCATCTCTAACGGAGATCTCTCATTTTTAATGCACAATAGCAGAACACATTTATTGTAGACAGTTGTTAATATGTAGTTTCTTCTATTGTGTATTTACCTATCTGGAAAAGTAGCCATTTTAGTCATCATTATATTCAATAAGGGCAAAATAATCTGCCTGTAATGTGGGAGATGCAGGTTCAGTCCCTGGATTGGGAAGATTCCTTTGAGGAGGGCATGGCAACCCACTCCAATACACTTGCCTGAAGATCACATGGATAGAAGAGCCTGGCAGGCTATAGCCTACTGGGTCACAAAGAGTGGAACACGATGAAGCAACTGAGCATGTACACACACATATTCAATAATGTTGGAAAAAGTAGAGCCCCAGAGTCAAAACAGAGGGAACAAGGCAATGTAACTTCCAGCCACAAAATTATTAATTTGCTCATGAGATATCTTTTCTACTGTCTTAAAAAGGGACATGTACTTCCTTCAAAATAACTGTCTCAAACATTTGACTATAAAATTCTGTGAATACATAACTTCTAGTGAACAATATAATAAGGCAATTCTCTATGGTGTATGAAGTTTTTCACAAAATTTCAATTATCAACAGCAATCCCATCAGTATGGAAAGTGAGTTTAGATATTTTCAAAGCTATTACTGGACAACTGAAACCAAATAGAATCAGCATAGCTGGAAAATGCAAATCAGACACAAAGCATTAATCAGAACATTAAAAAAAAATCATAGACAACATTTAAAAGAAACCTGAAATTACTTTGTTAGATTTATAGAAGGGCTAATTACAAGGAGATGATAACTGGCTGGTTAAAAATAGTCCAGAGAAAACATATTTAAAAACCAGATGTGTTTGTTTTGCAACATGCAAAATCAAACCCAATTGAATAAGCAAGTAGACTCCCTTTTGCTGAATCAAACTTTTTATTAGAATAGAAATCTTAAGTTATTTTTCCAGTCTTCAGTTTTACTTACTTTTACTAGTGCTCTAAGGAAAATAAAATATCTGTTTGGAGTATTATAGAAAGAACAATATAATCAACATAAATGCATAAAAATAAAAAGTTAGTATACTTTTTAGAGTTGTTTTCAAATATTTATATGGGATTCACATATGTGCATTTAATGCAAACCATATCACAAATCTTTGGGATTTAAGCATTCTTCTATAAATGTCAAAATTTATGTTAAAAAAGATCATGCCATCTCTCCTTCTGTAGATGTTTTTATTTGCTAAATTTTTTGTTCAAATACTGAAATGGTTTGGAGTCCACTGGCTTCATTAAAACATTTAAATTAACACATTTACTTTCATTACCAATAGCGTTTATCTATTTTACTTGACTGTTCCATTTGAAACTTAATTGATGAAAAGGCGGTCATTTGGTCAGTCAACAAAGCATTTAGAATTACCTATCATACGCCAGACATTATTCCCAGAAATGAGACTACCAAGTGTAAAAATGAAGATCTTTGACCTCAAATAACTTACCTTTGATTGAGAAGGATAGGCATTATTTGATGTAGTAGTTACTTATTTTTTTCTTCCTATGTCTAGAATACAGAGTTTGCCTAAAGTTTGCAATGATGAAGAAAATGAGCAGTTGAAATCATAATATTTATATCATTGTATTTGATTATTATACGCCTATGTCTCCTTTTGGTTTTTAAGCATGATTCATTCATTTATTAAGATAATTAATGTAAAAATAAGCACTTAGATAAAATAATAAACTCATAAAAATAGAGATATACATAATCTCTATAATCTCTACTATTTGAATGGATGTATTTATACTCGAGTCTTTGTTAATTAACTGCAATTTTATGTTTCTGAGTTTTAGAGAATCTTTTCTTGAAACTTCGCCAAAAAATTTATATGTGAGCAGTAAGGTCATTAGAATGCTGAATAAGTAGTTCATTTTTCTCATCAGAAAATTAAATACTTGATAAAGCAATTTATAATTACAGTTTTAAATCAAATAGCTCAATCATGTTCCAGACGAAATGGATGGATCCCTTTGGAAATATTATGAAGTGGAAAGTAAGGTATGTTATAATGATAATTAGCAAAGTGCATAAATACTGACTAAACTGAAGGTTAATTTTTGCAAATTTGCTCTGTTGTTTGTATTTAAGGAAATATTTAGAATACATATTTTAGTCTTCATGTTAAAAATAGTTTCATCATCTTATTCACTCATATTTCATATTTTTATGGAAATTCTACTTTATTAAAAAATATCTGCTTGAAACTCCCTTCAGTTCAGTTCAGTTGCTCAGTTGTGTCCAACTCTTTACAACTCCATGGACTGCAGCACTCCAGGCTTCTCTGTCCATCACCAACTCCCAGAGCCTACTCAAATTCATGTCCATCGAGTTGGTGATGCCATCTAGGCATCTCATCCTCTGTCTTCCTCTTTTCTTCCTGCCTTCAATCTTTCCCAGCATCAGGATAATTTCCAATGAGTCAGTTCTTCACATCACTATTGGAACTTCAGCTTCAACATCAGTCCTTCCAAAGAATATTCAGTACTGATTTCCTTTAGTATAAACTGGTTGGATCTCCTTGCAGTCCAAGGGACTCTCAAGAGTCTTCTCCAACAGCACAATTCAAAAGCATCAATACTTTAGTGCTCAATTTTCTTTCTTGTCCAACTCTCACATCCATACATGACTCCTGGAAAAAACCTAGCCTTGACTAGACAGACATTTATTGGTAAGTAATGTCTCTGCTTTTTAATATGCTGTCTAGGTTGGTCATAGCTTTTCTTCCAAGGAGCAAGTGTCTTTTAATTTCAAGGCTGTAGTCAGCATCTGCAGTGATTTTGGAGCCCAAAAAATAAAGTCTGGCACTCTTTCCGTTGTTTCCCCATTTATTTGTCATGAAGTGATGGGACCAGATGCCATGATCTTAGTTTTCTGAATGTTGAGTTTTAAGCCAACTTTTTCACTCTCTTCTTTTACATTCATTAAGAGGCTCTTTAGTTATTTGCTCTCTTCATTACTGAGTAGGCTTTCTTATCTCTCCTTGCTATTCTTTGAACTCTGCATTCAAATGGACATATATTTCCTTTTCTCCTCTGCCTTTCGCTTCTCTTCTTTTCTCAGCTATTTGTAAGGCCTCCTCAGAGAACCATTCTGCCTGTTTGCATTTCTTTTTCCTGGGGATGGTGTTGATCACTGCCTCCTGTGCAATGTCACAAACCTCCATCCATCATTCTTCAGGCACTTTGTCTATGAAATCTAATCCCTTGAATCTATTTCTCACTTCATGTATAATCGCAAGGGATTTGATTTAGGCCATACCTGTATGGTTCTAGTGGTTTTCCCTATTTCCTTCAATTTAAGTCTGAATTTGGTAATAAGGAGTTCATGGTCTGAGCCACAGTCAGTTCCCGGTCTTGTTTTTGCTGACTGTATAGAGCTTCTCCATCTTTAGCTGCAAATCATTTAATCAATTTGATTTCATTATTGACCATCTGATGAGTCCATGTGTAGAGTCTTCTCTTGTGTTGTTGGAAGAGGATGTTTGCTATGACCAGTGCATTCTCTTCACAAAGTTCTGTTAGCTTTTGACCTGCTTCATTTTGTACTCCAAGGCCAAATTTGCCTGTTACTCCAGGTATCTCTTGGCTTCCTACTTTTTCATTTCAGTCCCCTATAATGGAAAGGATATCTTCTTTGGATGTTAGTTCTAGAACAGAGGTCATTCTGTTGTTTTTGAGGTTGCAACCAAGTACTGCATTTCAGACTCTTTTGTTGATTATGGTGGCTGCTCCATTTCTTCTAAGGGATTCTTGCCCACAGATATAATGGTCATCTGTGTTAAATTCACCCATTCCAGTCCATCTTATTTCACTGATTCCTAAAATGCCGATGCTCACTCTTGCCATCTCCTATTTGACCACTTCAAATTTGTCTTGATTCGTGGACCCAACATTCCAGGTTCCTATGCAGTATTGCTCTTTACAGTATCGGACTTTACTTCCATCACCAGTCACATCCACAACTGGGTGTTGTTTTTGCTTTGGTTCCATTTCTTCTTTCTTTCTTGAGTTATTTCTCCACTGATCTTCAGTAGTATATTGAGCACCTCCCAACCTGGGGAGTTCATCTTTCAGTGTCCTATCATTTTGCCTTTTCATACTGTTCATGGAGTTCTCAAGGCAAGAATACTGAAGTGGTTTGCCATTCCCTTTTCCAGTAGGCCACTTTTTGTTAGAACCCTCCACAGTGACCAGTCAGTCGTGGGTGGCCCTGAGGGCACGGCTCATAGTTTTATTGAGTTAGACAAGGCTGTGTTCCATGTGATCAGTTTGGTTAGTTTTCTGTGATTGTGGTTTTCATTCTGTCTGCCCTCTGATGGAGAAGGATAAGAGGCTTATGGAAACTTATGAAATTCCCATGAATGACTTCTATTATCTAATAAAAGTCACTTGTTTACATCTTTCTGCATGAACTTTTGAAATACCTAAATATATACACAGATTCTCACTTTTAAAGCAAGATATTAATCCCTTAAAGCATAATTACAAATGAGCTGCCCATGGGAAGGGTCACTGAAAGATTCTGATAGATATTTCGAAAACAAAAATTCAGGTAGTTCAAATCATCAAATGCTTCTCAAGTTTAAGTTTTCTAACAAGCATAATAAGCATTTCTGCCCTCTCCCGAAATATATGCAGTATATTTGTTCATCTAAAATATCATCAAAAGCAATCTTATTTCCAAACTGTTTCTTGGACAAATATTGCTTTATTGTTGTTCAGTCGCTCAGTCATGTCTGAGTCTTTGAGACCCCCTGGACTGCAGCAGCCAGGCTTCCCTTTCCTTTACCATCTCCTAAAGTTTGGTCAAACTCATGTCCACTGAGTTGGTGATGTCATCCAACCATCTCCTCCTCTGTTGCCCCCTTCACCTCCTGTTCTGTCTTGCCCAGCAAAAGTGTCTTTTCCAATGAGTTGGCTCTTTGCATCAGGTAGCCAAAGTATTGAAGTTTCAGCATCAGTCCTTCCAGTGAATATTCAGGATTGATTTCCTTTAGGATTGACTGGTTTGATCCCTTTGCAGTCCAAGCCACTCTCGGAAGAGTCTTCTGCAACACCATAGTTCAAAAGCATCAATTCTTCAACGCTCAGCCTTCTTTATGGTCCAGTTCTCACATCACATGTACATGACTACTGGGAAAGCCATAGCTTTGACTAGATGGACCTTTTTTGGCAAATAGATGTCTCCTCTTTTTAATACATTGTCTAGGTTTTTCACAGCTGTTCTTCCAAACACTAGTTATTGTTTAATCAATCTACTCTTTTACTCAGCAACATACAATGAGCAGCTCAGTTTGGCCAGTAATTCTTTTGTCACCATAGCAGACACACACTTTACAAATGGTGTTGATCATTGGTAACAAAAGAAAGGTCTCTGCCTTCTTGTAGCCCCCAGTATATTAAAATGCTGTTAAAAATTTACAATCATGAAATAAGCACTACAGCAATGATTTTTAAAGTACAAAGAAAGCAAATAGAAAAGGGCAAATATCTTTGCCTAAAAAAGAGAGAAATGAAGATGACTAATAATAGTTTAGAAGTACATCAGTTACAGAGTGAAAGGGGATGGCATTCCAGGCAAAAACTATTGCAGGTTCTACAACACTGACATTTCAAAGGAACAGGCCATTCATAAAAAGAGAACTGTTTGTGGGATGACAGTTGCTATCCATGCCAGTTGTAATGTAAAATGAACACTCACAATTTAACACAGATTGAAAAATTCTACTGTAAAATGAATGCATGTTACCTTTTAGCAGTAGTAGGTGCAAGAGACCTGGGTTCGATCCCTGGGTTGGGAAGATCATCTGGAATAGGAAATGGTGACCCACTCCAGTATTCTTGCCTGGAAAATTTCACAGACAGATGAGCTTGGCAGGCTGCAGACCATGGGGTTGCAAAGAATTGGATATGACTAAATGACTGAGCCCATACATACACATACACAAACACACATTGGATGGATAGAAAAAAAATTTTTTTAATGTACGTCTAAAGAAAATCTGAGCTATTTCTTTGGTATATTCATCAAATATTTTCCAAAATTAGAAATAAATTTATATTTAAAACCATATACCTTGCATCAAATTCATTATTGCCCCTTTTCATGTAAGATATTTTTATAAAAACCTATTAAATTTTAGCATTTGTAAGATTCCTTTAATTACCTTTTAAAAGATATTAAACCTAGTATTTTTACTTTTCAAAATGGTAACACAAGAAGGAATGGATGATTGAAAGGTACAAAGTTAGAAATTAGGACATACTAGAAAGGAGCTTTGTATATTTGCAACTATTTCTAGCAGTTATAAAAACTTGATGAATTAAATATTAATTTTTAAATATTTAAAACTATTTTATACATGGGAAACTACATAGTACTAATGTTATCCTGTATATTTTTATATTACCACATAGGGACTGTTTCTATGCCATTAGTCCTATAGGTCATTCATAAATAAAATCAATAAATTCAATTTACTTTAATACTCAGCTCTTTTATATATTCACCAAACTCAGCAATAATTTAAGCAAGGACACAAGATTTGTGTAAAGAATTGTAGTCTCTTGGGATCACCAGATGACGAATCTTTTTCATATCTTCCATGTCACTACTTGACTTTTTTAACACAATACTATTATACAAGTTTTAATATTCTTATCTGATAATCCGAACATTTATGTCAGTTCCATGTCAATTTATAATGAGAAAGATTTTCTTTTTCTTGTAGGTGATGTTTTCCTACTTCTTGGCTGTCCTAAAAGTTTTTATAGGACACAAGATACTGTGAATCTTGCCTTTTTGGATCTTAATACTTTTATATTCCTATAAATATTCTTCAGCTTTGCCCTGAGATGAAGTCGGGTGAAACAATTTGGTTCTGTCAGGTATTTCATCCAAGATATGTTAGGTGAGGATACAGCATGTTCAGTCTAGAGTTAGGGCTCCCTGGTAGCTCAGTTATTGTTATTTCATATTTCATATTTTGTGTGCCTTGTTTTTGTTTGTTTCAGGTAGAAGAACAAATCCAGTATCTTAAAGTTTTTTTAAAAAATTATTTTTGTTGAAGTATTGTGGTTGTTCAGTCATTAAGTCATACCAGACTCTTTGCACTCCATGGATTGCAGCATGCCAGGCTTCCCTGTCCTTCACCATCTCCTGGAGCTTGCTCAAACTCATGTCCATTGAATCAGTGATGCCATCCAACCATCTCATTCTCTGTTGCCTCCTTCTCCTCTTGCCTTCAATCTTTCTCAGCATCAGGGTCTTTTCTAATGAGTGGGCTCTTTGCATCAGGTGGCCAAAGTACTGGAGCTTCAGCTTTAGCATCATCCTTCCAATGAATATTCAGGGTTGATTTCCTTTAGAGTTGACTGATTTGAGCTTCTTCCTTTCCAAGGGACTCTCAAGTCTTCTCCAGCACCCTAGTTCAAAAGCATCAATTCTTCAGTGCTCAGCCTTCTTTATGGTCCAATTCTCACATCTGTACATGACTACTGGAAAAACCATACCTTTGACTATATATAACTTTGTCAGCAAAGTGATGTCTCTACTTTTTAATACACTGTCTAGGTTTGTCATAGTTTTTCTTTCAAGGGGCTTCCCTGATAGCTCAGTTGGTAAAGAATCTGCCTGCAATGCAGGAGACTCCAGTTCGATTCCTGGGTCAGGAAGATATGCTGGAGAAGGGATAGGCTACCCACTCCAATATTTTTAGGTTTCCCTTGTGGCTCAGCTGGTACAAAATCTGCTTGCAATGTGAGAGACCTGGGTTTGATTCCTGGGTTGGGAACATCCCCTGGAGAATGGAAAGGCTACCCACTCCAGTATTCTGGCCTGGAGAATTCCATGGACTGTATAGTCCTTAGGGTGGCAGAGTTGGACATGACTGAGCTACTTCCACTCACTTCTTCCAAGGAGCAAGTGTCTTTTAATTTCATGGCTACTGTCAACATCCACAGTGATTTTGGAGCCCAAGCAAATAAACTTTGTCACTATTTCTGTTGTTTCCCCATAATTTGGCATGAAGTGATGGGGCCAAATGCCATCATCTTAGTTTTCTGAATGTTGAGTTTAAACCAGCCTTTTCACTCTCCTCCTTCACCTTCATCAAGAGACTCTTTAGTTCCTCTTCACTTTCTGCCATTAAAGTGGTATATCATCTGCATATCTGAGGTTATTGATATTTCCCCCAGCAATCTTGATTCCAGCTTGTGCTTCATCCTGCATGGCATTTCTCATGATGTAGTCTGCATAAAAGTTAAATAAGCAGGGTGACAATATACAGCCTTGATGTATCTTTTGAACCTTTCCCAATTTTGAACCAGTTCATTGTTCCATGTCCAGTTCTAACTGTTGCTTCTTGTCCTGCATACAGGTTACTCAGGAAATGGGTATGGTCCAGTGTTCCCATCTTTTTAAGAATTTCTCACAGTTTATTGTGATCTCTGCAGTCAAAGACTTTAGCGTAGTCAATAAAGCAGAAGTAAATGGTTTTTTTTTTGGAATTCCCTTGCTTTTTTCTGTGATCCAGTGGACGTTGACAATTTGATGTCTGGTTCCTCTGCCTTTCTAAATCCAGTTTCTACATCTGGAATGTCTCTGACCGCATACTGCTGAAGCCTAGCTTGAAGGATTTTGAACGTAATCTTGCTTCCATGTGAAGTGAGTGCAATTGTACAGTAATTTGAACATTCTTTGTCATTGCCTTTCATTTGGATTGGAGTGAAAACTGACCTTTTCTAGTCCTGTGGCCACTGCTGAGTTTTCCAAATTTGCTGACATATTCCAAGTTTGCAGTACTATAACAGCATCATCTTTTAGGATTTGAAATAGCTCACCTGGAATTCCATCACCTCTTCTACTAGCTTTGTTCACAGACTGCTTCCTAAGGCCCACTTGACTTCACACTCCAGGCTGTCTGGCTCTAGTTGAGTGACCAGGTCATCATGATAATCCATGTCAAGACCTTTTTTGTACAGTTTGTCTGTGTATTCTTCCCACCTCTTTTTAATCACTTCTGCTTCTGTTAGGTCCTTGCCATTTCTTTCCTTTATTGTGCCCATCTGTGTATAATTGACTGACAGTATTGGTTTCATGGGTACAACATATTGATCTGATATTTTTAGAGATTATTTTCCATATAAAGTTATTATCAAACATTGGCTCTATTTCCTGTGCTGTATGTTATGTGCTTGTAACTGATTTATTTTGTATCTAATAGTTTATAGCTCTTAAACCCTTTCACCTGTTCTGCTTCTCCCCTCAACCCTCTCCTCTCTAATAATCCAGTTGGCTTTTATTTCATCAAGCTAGAAATTGAACTAACCTTTTAAACTATTTTAAGACTACATGTCTTCCAATTGATATTCACACAAAGTTGTTTTTGTTGTGTAGTAAAACTCTTGCATTTATTACAGGGTCTTGCATCTAGAATCATAGAAAAAATAAATCACATCAGAACCGAGTTTTCTATGCTAAAACTCTGTTTTGCTTATTTAAAAGAAAGAGATCTGTATACACACCCTAAAATGATTGCTGTTTCTCTAAATTTAAGAGCATGGTACATATTGTGACACAGACAGACAAGTTTCATGTAAATATTGGCCTCAAATAGTAACAACCAAAATTATCTTTTTAAAAGGGGAAATTTAAATCTATTTAATAATTTTAAAGTATACTATAATAATTGCCAGATTGTCTTCCATAAATCATAAGAGAGATCATTGTAGCTTAAACAAGTGCAGTAATAATTTAACTTATAATTTAGCAGTGGTTTATTGAACTGTGCAACAGTCTCCATTAAAGAAGCTTATTTCATGCTTTTTCATGCCTTCCAATAACACAGAAGTTTTTCTTTTGTGTCAGTATGGGTTCCCTATATTTATGTTAAGTTATCCAAGAGATAAACTCTGATGTTAGAAGACAGAAGAGTAGGAGGAGTGGGAACATGGACCTGAAAGGGGACAGAGTGCCTACTTTGTAAGGTTTATTGATTGGCAAATATTTTTAATTTGCAGTATTTTTACAGTGAGTGAGTTTAACATATGAAATTATTCATTAAAAGTATATTTTTTTCCTTTTCCTAATAAGCCCATCAAATGATGTTTATATTTTGTATTGATTTGTAAATCCAATTTGCATATTAAAGGCATTCACACCTATCAAATATGAATCTGATATTTTTGCAATTTGTTGTTAGCATCTTGTATTTGTGATGTTTAAATAGTCAGAAGTTTCATTTTACATTAGAATTTTTAATTAGTTTTTGTTTATGAATTTTCCTTTTATTTAAACTTTCACTTTTTTTTTCATTTATTTTTATTAGTTGGAGGCTGATTACTTTACAATATTGTAGTGGTTTTTGTCATACCTTGACATGAATCAGCCATGGATTTAAGCTTTCAAATGATGTTACATTAAAAATGTTATAATATTTTAATTATTTAATTTATTTTAATGGGTGATTATGTCTATAAAATTTGTTTATTTTGAGATAATTGGTTAATTGCCTTGAATAATTTAAGAAATATGGCAACTAAGAATGATGCAGCACATGAGATTCATTTTAGGGATTTGACCTTAGATAGTTGTGGAAACTGATTATCAGGCTTATGTAAGGATCTTGCATCTGCATTTCATGCCAGGCCTAAAGTGAACCAAGCAGAAAGTTCAGAATGGAAGAGAGAGATAAAATAGCAGCACCTAAGACAAACTAGAACCCACAACGGTTAGCTGGAGCTCGCTTGAATGTCTCACTACTTTGAAAGACCCAAGTTTGAGGAGGTTTGAGATTTGCAGGAGAAATGCATCATGTGTCATGGAGTTAATGTGCACCTAGAAATTGGGCTTCCCTGTTGGCTCAGTGGTAAAGAATCCACCTGCCAATGCAGGAGACAAGGGTTTGAACACTAGGTCAGGAAGATCCCCAGGATGAGAGCATGGCAACCCACTCCAGTACTGTTGCCTTAAGAGTCCCACGGACAGAAGAGCCAGGCAGTCTCTAGTTCATAGGGTCACAAGAGTCGGACACAGTGAAATGACTGAGCATGCACACACACATTTTCAGTAACGTTGGAAAAAGCAAGCCCCAGAGTTAAAACAGAAGGAATCAAGCAATAAAGTTATTAACTTACTCATGAGATATCTTTTCTACTGGCTTGAAAAGAGACATATACTTCCCTCAAAGTAACTGACTCAAACATTTGACTATAAGACTCTGTGAATACATAACTTTGGAGAACAGTATAGACATAAAGGCAATTCTTTATGGTGTATGAAGTTTTAAACATAAAATTTTGTTAGTCAGCAGTAATCCAATTCAGTATGGAAAGTGAGGTTAGATATTTCCAAAACTTTTACTGGAAAACTGAACCCAAATAGAATCAACATAGCTGGAAAATGCAAATCACATGCAAGGCAATAAACAGAACCTTTAAAAAAAAATCATCGACAACATTTAAAATGGCAACCCACTCCAGCATTCTTGCCAGGGAAATCCTATGGACAGAGGAGCCTGATGGGCTATAGTCCATGGGGTCGCAAAGAGTCAATTACAATTTAGCAACTAAACAGCAACAAAGCTCTGAAATCAGGGCAACTAGAACAAAGCATCTGGCAGGAACTAAATAAACTGTAGGCCTCATTTGCTGCTCGTGCTTGTCTCTGGTGACGTGCTTGTCCAAAATTCAGTTCAGTTCAGCTCAGTTCAGTCACTCAGTCGTGTCCAACTCTTTGCAACCCCATGAACCACAGCACGCCAGGCCTCCCTGTCCATCACCAACTCCCAGAGCTTACTCAAACTCATGTCCATCAGGTTGGTGGTACCATCCAACCATTTCATCCTCTGTTGTCCCCTTCTCCTCCCGCCTTCAATCCTTCCCAGCATCAGGGTCTTTTCAAATGAGTCAGTTCTTCACATCAGGTGGCCAAAGTATTGGAGTTTCAGCTTCAGCATCAGTCCTTCCAATGAATATTCAGGACCGATTTCCTTTAGGTTGCTTCTCCTTGCAGTACAAGGGACTCTCAAGCATCTTCTCCAACACCACAGTTCAAAAGCATCAGATTCAGAGAAGGTGAAAGAGAAGGCCTGTCTGATGCTCATTAAACTGTGGGTCTGGATGCTGCTTTGTTTCCAAACAATCAGCTTATCAGTACATGGGTGAACAGTGTACATGAAGAGCAACAGCATCTGATGCCTAGCACCAGTGTGCTGAATGTGGAGGAAAATGGGTGCTATTTCAGTTACAGGCCACATGATTACTCTGAAACATAGCTCCCTTAGACTTTCAAGGAGTTAACTTTAACCTTTCTGACCCCTTACCTATCATATTGAATTAATCTCCAAATTCTTTTACCCATCCTTTGCTTTATGTTTTCTTTTATCCATCACCATTCAATTTTTAAAAAATTCTTACAACAGTGGTATAACCAGTATTCTATTTTCCCTCTTATGATTACCTCCAATTCATCTGCCTGATTGATATTTTTTACTTTTGTCTGTCTTCCAGTCTTTCCTATATATTCAAAAACATAATGTCTCTAACCAAAACATTGATTAATTCTCCACTCTTTTTTTTTTAAATGTTGTCACTTCCTAAACTGACATTTAAAATTTTCTACAAATTAACTATATTTCATAAACCCTTAAATTCATATGCCAGTCTCCTCTTCAAAGAGCTTTCTTTGGTCTCCAGAATTTAGCATTTCAATGGAGGAAAGATAGGTGGCCCAGATATGCATCTATCATAGAAATACAAGTTTGACCAAGCAAACCATTTCATGTGTGTATGTATGTATATAAAAGTTTGTGTGTATGTATGTAATAGATGTTATCTGTATATGCTTTAGAAAAAATCAGAAAATAGAAAAACATATATTGCAATAAATATTTCAACAAATATGCCTTTTGTTATTCTCCTTTTGGTAGACTGGCATCCCAAGATGAAGAGGGGACCCATAGATGTAAAACAGCCTTTTTAGACTGATAGCCACTGTTTTCAGGGATACCAAGCTTATGTGTAGCATTGAGAAATTTTTGGTAATTTTGATAATTTGCCAGAAATTACCAAAGATAAAAGGATTCAGGGGAAAAGATATTCCCAGTAGTAGTTGTGATGATTTTCTTTGTGTTTTAAGTCTTTGGAAATCAGGATGCCAGAAAAAATATGAAAAGCAGAGAAGTCTCAATTACCCTGACCTACATTTCCAGGCTCATTCTTAAACACTTATCCAGTTTGGGTCTAGACTTCTATCAAATTGACAATTAACTGCCTTGAAAAGATCTTAAACTTTTCTTCAGGGTAGGAAACATATTGATATGATTAAGAAGTCAAATCACAGACTTGCAACATATTAAAAAAAGGTGGGGGGGTAGAGCAGAAAAAGCATAGAAAAGCATTCAGTTCAGTTCAGTGGCTCAGTTGTGTCCAACTCTTTGTGACCCCATGGACTATAGCACGCCAGGCTTCCCTGTTCATCACCAACTCCCGGATATTACTCAAACTCAAGTCCATTGAGTCAGTGATGCCATCCAACCATCTCATCCTCTGTCTTCCCCTTCTCCTCCTGCCTTCAATTGTTCCCAGCATCAGGGTCTTTTCAAATGAGTCAGTTCTTCCCATCAGGTGGCCAAAGTACTGGAGCTTCAGCTTCAGCATCAGTCCTTCCAATGACTATTCAGGACTGATTTCCTTTGGGCTGAATGGGTTGGATCTCCTTGCAGTCCAAGGGACTCTCAACAGTCTTCTCCAAAACCACAATTCAAAGGCATCAATTCTTAGGTGCTCAATTTTCTTTATAGTCCAATTCTCACATCCATACATGACTAGTGGAAAAATCATAGTTTTGACTAGACAAACCTTCATTGGCAAAGTAATGTCTCTGCCTTTTAAGATGCCATCTAGGTTGGTCGTAAATTTTCTTCCTTGGAGCAAGCATCTTTTAATTTCATGGCTGCAGTCACCATCTGCAGTGATTTTGGAGCCCCCCAAAATAAAGTCTCTCACTGTTCCCACTGTTTCCCCATCTATTTGCCACAATGTGCCATAAGTAAAATTTTAAAAGCTGCTACTTGGGTAACTAGTAAAGAGAAATGTAACAACAGATAGCACTAAATAGGTAATAACTTTTAAATTTTCTTTTTCCTTCCCTCATTGCTCAAACTGTCAACTTGTATCAGAAAACCCAAATAAGACATATAAGGGATAAGGAAAGAAAATTTCACAAAAAAATGGGGAAAATATGAGCAATTGATCACTTAAATTATTTGGACATGTTTAAATTCCTGACTCCCGTGGTTTCAAGACTAGAATATTTTCAACTACCTCAAGTTATTAGAAAGTTATCAGCAATCATTGTTTTTTATAAATGAAGAAAGTGTAGAGGAGGGCATTGAGCCTGGAAATGCCAAAGTAGAGTTTTTGTGTTCCCTGAGATAAAATCATGTCTCTTTTCATAACTTTGCTTCATATTTAACAGATACTCCTGAACATCTATTCCAGGCTCTGACCTAGAAAATGGAGATAAAAAGAAGGATATGTGGGGCTGACCTAAGACAATATATTTGTAGTGAATGTAGGTTTGTGAGATTGTGTATAATAGAGTCTGAGTTCTCATATAGAGATAAGTACAATGTGCTACCCAGGAGAGAAAGTAATCAATTTTCACTGTAGGAGACACACAAATAAGACCTACATAAGAAATGGCATCATAACACATAAGGAGATATCTGAAGGGCAGAGGAAGCAGCATTAAATGAACCCTGAATATCTATTGCTTATTCTAAGAAAAATGGTCATGACTAGATAATAGGACACATGTGAAATACAGAAGGAGAAAGTGATAGGAGATAAGGTTGTTAAATTAATTTGGGATAAGATTCTATATGCCACACCAAGAAGTTTGTTTTAACCTCAAGACCTTTGATATAAAGAAAAGAAGGGTTAAAATGCCATTTTTTTGCTGTACATAATAGCAATTTGTTGTTTTTTGTTGTTTAATCGCTCAGTCATGTCCAACTCTTTTACAATGCCATGGACTGTAGCCCAGCAGGCACCTCTGTCCATGGGGTTCTCCAGACAAGAACACTGGAGTGGGTTGCCATTGCCTACTCCAGGGGATATTTCTGACCCAGGGGTTGAATCTGGGGCTCCCCCATCTATGTCTCCTGCATTTCATGTGGATTCTTTACAGTTGAGCCACCAGGGAAGCCCTAGAGTAGTAATAAGTAAACTTATTTTGTACACCTGTCCCCCATGTAAACATGGCGACATGGGCTTACAAAATGAATGTTGGAGCCATGTGGCTGGCTTTTGGTTTGGCACCTAAAAGTGGGGACAGACACACACGCACAAGGACATGGGCTCGCAGCAGCTGTGTCTGTGCCAGCCAGGTGGAGGGAGGGACAGTTGGGTGGGAGGCAACCCCTGTGACTCTCTGCCAGCTGACACTCCTCAGTCCAAAGTGCCAAGGAGCCTGGAACAGCAGAAGTTACGCTGTGTGCTGGCTGAGGAGCCAGGGAAGGTTTCTGCAGGCCACTGAAGGAGTTCAGATTTTTATCCCTAGATAGCAGTAAATCACTGCATTTTTAAAAGTAGTTCAGTAATGAGTTTGTGGAAGATACTTCAGTAATATGGGTAGAAAGGATTACTTGAGCCAAGGGCAAACAGTGTCGAGACACCAATTTAGATAGCATTAGCATTTAGGTAATAGTTGTATTAAAACAGAGAATCAGCCTTTTGAAGTGAAGGTGAGAGGCATAGGAATGCCATTGGTCAGCCTATTTAGTAAAGTTTAGTCAGAACTGGAAGGGATGTAGCTGTGGAGAATGGGTGGAGGGCGAGTCAGAAAAGGCAATGCTAGGTGAGCATGGTGCTTTTTAGATTACAGCAGGGTTTTTGCATGATATCATCCTCATGCTTTTATTATCACATTTTACATTTGCAGAAGAAACTGACACTTAGAAAATTTAAGTTATTCAAATCGAATGTCGTAAGTATTTCATAGGAAAACCAGAATGTGAAACTCTTCTAATTCTTTAGTTTAGCATTCTTTCACTAGAATACATGGAAGAACAAAAGCAAATAAAAACATTCAAAATGTATAAGCAAAGAAAATCAGAGAATATTTATGGTTTATGAAAAAACTACAATATTCACAGTTGTAAGTCATTTTCCTGATTTTATACTTCCTACAAGTAACCAAGAAGTGCTAGGATGATTTTGTATTCCCTTTTGCCAAACTATGAGCCTAAAGTGGCCATTCTTTTTGTAAATAAAATTTTATTGGGACTTGGCCACATCTAATTCATTTACTTATTACCTGTGGCTTTTCTCAAGTTCTAATGACAGAGTTTCGTTGCAGTAGTAATTTATGCTTAGCCAAGCCTAAAATATTTATTCTTTGGGTCATTAAAGAAAAATATTACTGAACCTTAATTTTGACCATTTACTTTACTACCTAACAATTTGTATTTTATATAACCAGTTCTTAAATATATTGAAATATAATCACATATCACTGGTTGTATATTAAAGGAGTAGAAGCTAAGAAGGATGATAAAAGATATAGGAAATTTCATGTTTATTCAGAAGGAGATATAAAATATTTCCAAATTTGAAGATATTATTGCAGTTACTGTGATTTGTCCTGAACTTCTCTATTCCAGTGATTTGCTTTTTTATATTTAGTGTAATCAAAGTTATCATTTTTTATTTTATCTGTTTTGTTATTGGTGTTATATCTAAAAAGTCTTTACCATACCTAAAGTAACAAAGAATTCCTATTATCCATTTTCTGGAAGTTTTATCATATTTCTGTTTTAAATTTAGGTCTGGGACTCATACTGTGCTGGTTTTTTTTGTTTTGCTTTGTTTTTAATTGTGGCTAATATGAATCAATGAGTCTGTTTCACTCTCTTTTTCACATGAATACCCAACTGTACATTTATCATGTTTTCAAAAGTCCAGCCTGCCTCCATTTGGTTGTTGTTTCGTTGTTCAGTTTTTATTCATGTCTGACTCTTTGCAAACCCATGGACTGCAGCATGCCAGGGTTCCCCATCCTGTCCTTTGCTATCTCCCACGGTTTGCTCAGATTCACGTCCTTAGAGTCAGTGATTCTGTCTAACCATCTCATCCTGTACCTCCTTCTTCTCCTTCTACCTTCAATCTTTCCCAGAATCAGAGACTTTTCCAATGAATCGACTCTTTGCATCAGACGATCGAAGTATTGGAGCTTCAGCTTCAGTATCAATTCTTCCAAAGAATATTCAGGGTTAATTTCCTTTAGGATTGACTGGTTTGATCTCCTTGCAGTCCAAGTCTTCTCCAGCACTACAGTTAGAAAACATCAATTCTTCAGTGCTCAGCCTTTATCACAGATTGAATTGTTTCCCCAGAATTCATATGTTGAAGCCCTAATCCCCAGTGTTACTATAATTGGAGATAGTCCGTTTAAAGTGTTTGTGAAACAAAATGAGATTTTAAGACTGAGGCTGTGATCCAATAGGACCTACATCCTTATAAGAAGAGAACGAAATGCCACAGACCTTCTTCTCTCCACATTTGCACCATGCGAAGGTCATGTGAATACACAACAAGGCAGCCATCTGCAAACTGGAGAGCCTTCATCCAAAAGTTACCCTGCTCACACCTTGATGTTAGACTTCCAACCTCCAGAACTGTGAAGAAAACACATTTTTGTTCTATGAGCCACTCAGTCTGTGGTATTCTGTTATGGTAGTCCAAACAGCCTGCAATAGCATCCTTGCCAAAATTAACTGATCAGATATATGGGTTGTATTTCTACTCTGAATCATTGATATATTTGTTAATTCTTATTTCAAAGCATAGTCAGCTGATTAACATGGCTTTATCATAATGCTTGAAATCAAGTAGTATGAGTCATCCAAATTTGTTCAGATTTTTAAGGTTATTTTTTTCTTCCTGATCCTTTACTTTTTCATATAAGTTCTAGATTCAATACAAAATCCATCCTGGGATTTAATTACAATTGTGTTTAATCTGTAGATGAATATCAAATTTACAGCTTAACTATATTGAGTTTTTCAATCAATCACAGAACATCTTTGCATTTATTTAAGTCTTTTTTAATTTCTTTCATCAGTGTTTTATAGTAAGAATACATTACATTTGATTAGTATGTATGAAAAGTGAAAGTCGCTCAGTCATTTCTGATTCTTTATGACACCATGGATTATAGCACACCAGGCTCCTCTGTCTGTGAAATTCTCCAGGCAAGAATACTGGAGTGGGTAGCCATTTCCTTCTGCAAGGGATCTTCTCAATCCAGGGATTGGACCTGGGTTTCCTGCACTGGAGGTAGATTCTTTACCATCTGAGCCACCAGGGAACTCTAATCCATACCTAATTATTTCATGTTTTTAATATACTTTAAAAAGTTGCAAATAGTATACTTTAAAAATGTAAATTTCCTATCATTCATTGAGAGTATAGAGATTTTTTAATTTGTTCTCTTTATATCAACCTGTCCTGACTGCTTTGATTATTATTATTAATTAAATATTCTACTTGTGAGTCATCATTATTTTATTGATTCATATTTATTTTTTTAGTTTTATTGAGATATATAATTGACATACATCACTCGGCAGGTTTAATACATACAGCCTGATGATTGGAGTTACATGTATTTTGAAAGAATTACCACAATAGGTTCAGATAGCATTTAGCACATCATATAGATGTAATAAAAAAAAAGGCAAGAAGGAAAGAAAAAGATGTCTCCTTATGATAAGAACTCTTACCACAAGGCTGATCTCTTTTTCTATGCGCTTGTTGTTTTTTTTTTTGATTCCACACTTGAGTGAGCTCCTGCAGTTTCTGTCTTCCTCTGTCTGACTTATTTCACTTAGGTTTATGACTTCAAAGTTTATCCACGTTGTCATGAATGGTAAGATTTCCTTATGTTTTATGGCTGAATAATATTCATATTTAATCTTTATCTCAAAGATCCACAAGGCGTCAGACATGACTTAGTGACTAAACAGCGACAGTCTTTATCTCACAACTTCATCATCATCAGGGCACACTTAGATTGTTTCCTTGTCTTGGCTTTTATAAATAAGTCTGTGATGAATGTGGGGTGCAGATATGTTTTCTAGTTAGATTTTTCTTTGCTTGTTTTATTTGATGTATTCCCAAAGGTGGAATTACTGGATCACATATTAGTCTTACATTTAATTTTTTATGGAACCTTCATACTGCCGTCTATAGTGTCTGTACGAATTGACAGTTGTACTAGCAGTACACAAGAGTTCTCCTTCTCCATATCTTCACTGGCATTTTGTAATCTCTTGTCTTTTTGATGCCACCCATTCCAACAGCTGTGAGGCGATATTTCATTGTGGTTTTAATTTGATTTTTCTAATGACTGGTGATGTTGAGCATCTTTCCACATACATGTTGAACTTTTGTGCATTCTTTGGAAAATGTGCATTCTTTGGAAAAATGTCAGTTTAGGTCCTTTGCCCATCTTTAATTTTTTTTCTTTTGATTTTTATCTTTTATAAAAACAACAGAATAAGGACATTGTAAAGTTTCTTGGTAATATTGCACTACTAAGACATAAAACAATCTCTATTTGTCCCTACCTAACTTAATTATGCTCAAAAATGTGTTGATGTTTTGCTATATATATAGTTCTGTTTCTATTCTGGAACTTACAAGCATAAAGAAGAATCTGATACTATAACAACTGCCTAGCATGTCATTGTAACTTAAAATGTGACAGTTAATGATTGGGGTGATGAAAAGCTGAAGGGGCAGGGGAGCTACCAGAGAAGGTGAACACTTGAGTCCTAAAAATGAATATCAGCAACTCCACAGAAGAAGAGAACAGAATTTCAAAGAATGGTAGATATATCCAGTATTGCAAAATTATGGAACTGCATGGTATTTTTCTGAAATTTTAAGCTATTTATTTATGTATATGATGTGTATGCCATGTTTTGTTGGAGAGGGAACAATTAGTATGGAGAGGTAGGAAGGATCAGTGAGTGGAGGGTCTTCCTTTCAATACATAGAATTTAAATGCATAAAATAGAAAAAAAAAGTTATTCTGAAGGAGTATATTGAACTGGAGAGAGAGTATGAAAGGGGCAAATTAATACAGTGTGCTATGCTTAGTTGCTCAGTCATGTCTGACTCTATGCGACCCCGTGGGCTGTAGTCAGGCTCCTCTGTCCATGGGGATTCTCCAGGCAAGAATACTGGAATGGGTAGTGTTTCCCTTCTCCAGGGGATCTTCCTGACCCAGGAATTGAATCAGGGTCTCCTGCATTGCAGGCAGATTCTTTACCAGCTGAGCTACCAGGGAAGCCCCAGATTAATATGGAGTGGTAGCTAAATGGATGTGAAAGTTAAAGGAAAAGATTGCCTATAATTATTTCAATTGGGTGATAAAGTGATTTCTTTCAAGTTGTATCAGTGAAATCTCTGCTATTTTGATAATAGTATAAATGAAATTTTGTAATTTTCATTTTTCACTTAATAATCAATTTTGAATTCACTGTTATTACTGTAATATCTTGCATACTATTCTAGTAAGTGACGGTACTGTGTTTAGTTAATCTCTGCTTGACTGCTGAATATTTAATCTCTAGTTTTTCCTCTTAATATAAGGAAAACATGCTCTTGCTAAACATCTTCATACTTTTCATTTTCCATTTTCCTTAACTCAAGAGTGGTAAGTATCAGTATGGAAAAAGAGTTATGAATAGTTTTTGGAGTCTTGAATTTCCTTATCGTCCCATAGTAAAGTATAAAAACTACAGCTATCCCACAATCTCAATTTTTATCTATTTTATACCTTTTTAAATTAAAATGGCTGGCACAAAAATTATTTTTGTTTCCTTAATGTCTTTATAAGTTAAGGTCATAAAATATCACTAGTATATAAAATAATGAATAATAATTATGCATACCTATTTTATTAAAATTGTTTTTTGCACATGATTTTTTTAAGTTTGGAATTTCTGTGTTCTTAAGATATATACTGCAATTTTAGAGAAGACTGAATAGAATTTAGAGAGGTTCATCATGTAAAATTTAAACATTACATTCCTACTCCAACTCCAGGTAAATCCGTAGGGTCAAAAAACAAAAGTCTGATTATTGCTAGTGTATGCCAGCTATAGATACCCTTTGGTATTGATTTTTTTTAAGACAATAGATGATATATTCAGTGTTTTTGTCTTGAATGTTCAAGAGATTAAATGCTTTTGTCTTTCTTAACACATTAAATTTACACAGGAAAAACATGCTTGGGTATGGCTTTTTGCATATTTACCTACATCAGAGGGGTTTTTTGTTGTTTTATTATTAGAGTAAGAAAATTAATAAAACATCTTTAGCTCCTTAGGGAAATAGAGCAATAAAAATGCAAAATAATAAATATGGATGATTTTACAAGGCTGCTTTATGAAGATGAAATATTCCTATCATACTCCCTCTAGATAAATGAAATATATCATAGTGAAATAACAATATACATCATTTTTTGTATCAGTTCCTAAATATCCATGTCAGACAAGTCTATATATTATGAGAGCTAATATGAATACATTTAAACTCTGAAAGAGTTTAAATTAAGTGATTGGTTTCACTTTATCATAATTTTAAGGATAAACTTTAAAGAAAAATTTAAGTATCTTAAAGTAGAAAATGTCTACTAGAGGAGAATTCTGAACTATGATCTTCATGCATGAATGAAGAATGCTGAATGATTAGTAGCTCTCTAAGTTCATCTCTGTTTGAAAAAGCATTACTAAATACCAACTTCATTCAGACTATCCTTAAAATTTTAAGGTTGATAATGCATGACAAAACTTTAAAGAAGATGTATTTTTTAATTGAGCATAATGAGAAGCTTCTGGGGCAAATAACTTGGCATCACAGCCACAGATACCAAAATCAGAGACAAGTTGGAGTTAAAGTAACATTGCAGCATTGAAACCAGAGAGAAGTATTGGGAAAGCATGCAAACTGTCCTGTACCATAAACATTATAATGATTGAATGTCCTTACAAGGCCTGGGCTAAGAGGCCTACTGATCAAAAGCAAGTATAACAGAAAACAGTGGAGGCTGATTGCTCTCAGAATTAAAACTTTTGATAAAAAGCAAAAAGAAAATTCACAAGTAGAGTAGGGTAAACATATTGAAACACTACAAATGCACTTATGATAGAGTAGGCTGAGACAAGAAAGACTGATTTAAAAAATACTATAGGCAGGTTAAACAATGATAACTATAAATTTTATGGATTCTTTAACATTACTTGGAAATTTATTTGGTTAATTGATATTTAAACATGATTTTTAAGTAAATATATTAAAAGTAAAGAAATTTTAAAAAGTAAATAAAATTTTGGATTACATAATTTTAAGTATTAAAAATTAAAATTCAATTATTTTAATTGACAAAAAATAAACAAGATTTTATATTTAAAATTTCCTGTCTATTTTCTTACTCAAAGGAGAGTTATTATTAATCATCATGAGACTCTATGTTGTTGTGCTAAGTTGTGTTTAACTCTTTGCAGCCCAATGGACTATAGCCTGTCAGGCTCCTCTGTCCATGGGATTTCCCAGGCAAGAATACTAGAGTGGGTTGCCATTTCCTTCTCCAAGAGATCTTCTCAACCCTCATCTCCTGCATCTCCTGCATTGTAGGCAGATTCTTTACCTCTGAGCACCAGGGAAGTCTTATGAGACTCTGTGAGTACAGTTAAATCATTTTTAGTGAAGTCGTGTCTGATTCTTTGTGATCCCATGGACTGTAGCACGCCAGGCTCCTCTGTCCATGGGATTTCCCAGGCAAGAATGCTGGAGTGGGTTGCCATTTCCTTCTCCAGAGGATCTTCCCGACCCAGGAGTCAAACCCAGGTCTCCCACATTGCAGGCAGGCTCTTTACCATCTGAGCCACCAGAAAACTAAATACCCATCTCATCACAGGCTACACCTTTGCACTTTTCTTAAAGGCGACTGGAACAGTATAGTGGCAATTAATTAGATATCACTTCACCTGAAAAAGAAATAGAATTCATTTAAAAATTATAGAGAAAATTAAATATAAGAGTTATGTTAAAATCTCCTTTACCAGGATTATTGTCACATGCTAGAGACTCTTGCAGGCTTGGTTTTTCACTAAAAATGAAGTAGTTTCACAGCTAATGTCTGCAATTCCTCATGGGTCTAAAATTTTGGGGTATGACACATTTCTTTCCATGCAATGAGTCCGTAAATTTTATATTCTGATCCCCAAAAATGGAAGAATAATTAAAACATAATGTAATATTGCTTGTTTCCTTTCCTTATTATATAACTTGGGAAGCATACTGAATATGTCTCTGAGTAGAACCATCGTTTATTTATTTTAAAATTTCCCTCAGCCTCTAATACCAATGAAACCTTGAGGATATCTGGAACATTAACCATGCTCCTACCCCTTAATGTAAATAAGTTATGAGTAATTATTGTCTTTGGAACTCAACGGGACTGATGCAGGTAATTGTCTCTGAAAATGTAAAATAGGCATAAATATAAGGTTTGAAGTATATTGATTAAAATGAAGCCTAAAAATAAAAGAAATATTTATTTTGAATTTTAATGTGTGTCCAGTCTAAGTAAAGCTTACTTACAAATTATCTGAACTGCTAAAAATAAACAGATAAATTTAAATTAAAATTAGCAACTTTAAACACCCATCTTATAATTCATGATAATTGGCAACATTTTATTTGCTAGCTTTTTAAAGCAAGGTTGTAAGAAGAAAAAACCTTTAGTTATATCTATAGAAAGAATGAAAGGGCTTCACAGGTGGCTCAGTGGTAAAGCATCCACCTGCAATGCAGAAGATACAGGTTTGATCCCCGGGTGGGGAAGATTCCATGGAGAAGGAAATGGCAACCCACTCCAGTATCTTGCCTAGGAAATCACATGGACAGAGGACACTGGTAGGATACAGTCCACAGGGTTGTGAAAGAGTCAGTCATGACTAAACAGCAGCAATAGAAAGAATGAAAGAAGGATGGGAGAGAGGAAAGGGAAAACTGAGGATGGGAGATAGCAGGCATTTTAGTGAATCAACTTTAGAAATTCTCACACAGCTTAACTGAATGGATAATTCAAGCTCTCAGGGCTTCAGTTTCATTATATTTGAAATGAAGAAACTAAGGAGTATTAATGTATTTAATGAAATTAAGTCTGTGAAATTTCTTTGGAAAAATAGCAGTGTACAAAAGGAAGGTGTTAATTTTTAACGTCTTGAGGTTGTACAAGTGGAAAGCTCAGAACAGAAGACAGAAGTCATACTGACTTGCAATCATCTGAGCTAATGTGTGGACAACTCAAATCAATATTGCGGCCTTGTCTGCTTGCAGAATAACTTTAAAGGTGACTTGTAAAGGGAATTGTCAAAACTCCCTCAACTGGAGAAGGAAATGATGAATGTTAGTAATACCTGTCTAAAGGGAACACATTCGATACCCTATTTAGTATAAAACTCACATTTTTCTTTGTGGTTTAAACTTATTAAGGTTTTAAGTATCCTTTTTAACTACTTTAATGGGATCATTCAGGATACATTTTGCCACAGTTGAGATCTTTGACAATTCCCCCAGTCACATATATTTAAAGGTTACCAGGCAGTTGAATTATAAACTCAAGACTTTAAAGATTTCTACCTTTCTTACTATTTATCCCATCGAAAGGATCATTTATTTAAAGAAATCACACAATTGTATCATCCTGCACTGTGGTTAGGGCTTTTGGTATTTTAAAAGATTTTTTTTTAACAGATGGGATATTTGTTTAGGGAAAAGTTGCATTTGTTAGCTTTTTTAAAAACATATTTTCAATATTGTCAAAACATTACAAAATCATTAGGAGACTCCCATGTTAAAGTCTTGTCAGACATTTCATTATAAACTTACATTAGGATTCCAGCTATTTTAAATCACCAACAGCTTCAGCCAAGCACAATCTGTTAGTAAAGTTGAAATTTGTTTAGGGAGTGTTGTAAATGAATTGCTATAGTTGTATCTCAAAGGTGTCAAAATGAATTTGCTGATAGAGCTCTGTGAAATTAGAATGGAACCATAAATCAGGGGAAGCTACTAATTTTCTAAGATTCAGTGACATACTGGGAATAATGTAGTTTGTGGTCAATTATTTTTTATTACAAAGTACTCCAACAAAGTAAAACAAGAGGAAGTTAAATATAATCAAATTTGTCATCAAATCAACAAGTGTACTTCAGCTTTCAATTATTTGTATATTATCTAAAGAAAATGCATAAACCTTATCTTGCTTTCCGTTTGAATGCATTCACTTCAGTTCAGTTGCTCAGTCCTGTCCAACCCTTTGTGACCCCATGGACTTCAGCACCTCAGGCTTCCCTGTCCATCACCAACTCCAGAGCTTACTCAAACTCATGTCCATTGAGTCAGTGATGCCATCCAACCATCTCATCCTCTGTCATCCCCTTCTCCTCCCACCTTCAATCTTTCCCAGCATTAAATTATTTTCTAGTGAGTCAGTTCTCTGCATCAGGTGGCCAAAGTGTTGGAGCTTCAGCTTCAGCATCAGTCCTGCCAATGAATATTCAGGACTGATTTCCTTTTAGGATGGACTGGTTGGATCACTTTGCAGTCCAAGGGACTCTCAAGAGTCTTCTCCAACACCACAGTTCAAAAGCATCAATACTTTGGTGCTCAATTTTCTTTATAGTCCAACTCTTACATCCATACATGACTACTGGAAAAACCATAGCTTTGACCAGACAGACCTTTATTGGCAAAGTAATGTCTCTGCTTTTTAATATGCTATCTAGGTAGATCATAGCTTTTCTTCCAAGGAGCAAGCATCTTTTAATTTCATGTCTGCAGTCACTATCTAGTGATTTTGGGCCCCCAAAAATAAAGTCTCTGTTTCCATTGTTTCTCCATCTGTTTGCCATGAAGTGACTGGAGCAGATGCCATGATCTTAATTTTCTGACTGTTGAGTTTTAAGCCAACTTTTTCACTCTTCTCTTTCACTTTCATCAAGAGGCTATTTAGTTCTTTGCTTTCTACCATAGTGGTGGTATCATCTGAGGTGGCATATTTGAGGTTACTGATATTTCTCCTGGCAATCTTGATTCCAGCTTGTGCTTCATGCAGCCTGGTATTTTGCATGATGTACTCCATATAAGTTAAATAAGCATTAGGTTTTACTTTATATCAGTGAGCTGAGCCAGAAAATGAGACCAAATGCTGTCCAGGAAATATAAATTCAATATTTTATCGATTATCTTTGGGTAAAGTATGCAACTCTAAAATGAGAACAGCACATTTTCATGGTTTTGTAACAACAAAGATTAGGGCTGTTAAATGTATTTTTATTATTTTGCATAAGCTCCATGTCCTATTCATTCCAGAACCTAAAGTAAAGAAGCAGAGTGAAGTAAGCCAGAAAGAAAAACACCAATATAGTATACTAACACATATATATGGAATTTAGAAAGATGGTAATGATAACCCTATATGCAAGACAGAAAAAGAGACACAGATGTATAGAACAGACTTTTGGACTCTATGGGAGAAGGCGAGGGTGGGATGATCTGAGAGAACAGCATTGAAACATGTATATTATCAAGTGTGAAACAGATCACCAGTCCAGGTTGGATGCATGAGACAAGTGCTCAGGGCTGGTGCACTGGGATGACCCAGAGGGATGGGATAGGGAGGGAGGTGAGAGGGGGGTTCAGGATGGGGAACACATGTAAATCCATGGCTGATTCATGTCAATGTAAAAACCACTGCAAAAAAACCAATGCAAAAACCACTACAATATTGTAAAGTAATTAGCCTCCAACTAATAAAAATAATTGAGGGGGGGGGAGTAAAGAAGCAACTACTATTTAGGATCTATCTAAGGCTTTTGATATTTTGAAGTCAAAGAAAAAATAAAAATGACAACAATATGATAGTGCTTAAAGTTACATCCCATTTGGCAAACAATCCAATTGACAAACCTAAAGTCAGTGAGTGGAAGGATTTTTTTTTTTTTTTTCCAATAAGGGTTGCATAGACAGAGTTGGTAAGAAGGATCAGTAAACGTTTTGAACAAAAAATGCTGCTACCACAAAATATGTTGATGTTGTTGATTTAGTTGATGAGTTGTGCCTGACTCTGTTGCAACCCCATGGACTGTAGCCTCTGTCTGTGAGATTTTCCAGGCCAGAATTTTGGAGTAGGTAGCCATTTCCTTCTCCAGGGGATCTTCCTGACCCAGGGATCAAACCCATGTCTCCTACATTAGCAGGCAGGTTCTTTACTACTGTGCCACCAAGGAAGCCCACCACAAGATATAGATAGTTATAAATTTACTGGGGAAATTGTAATGTTTTATCTCATAATGAAATGAAAAAGAGATTGGTTATTAGTTTGTAGCTTAAAATTATGGAAAGTTCCTTTTCTCCCTACTGGATTAGCTTTTTAATTTATATTGCTGATTTAAGTTAGTTCAAAATGAGCTATAAGGATTAATAAAAGTTCATGTATTCTCAGCTCTCTTTAGTTTATTTTGTTTGTTGTGGTTTAATTAATAATTTGTGTCCCCGTCTTTGAGACCTGGTGCATTGTAGCATGCCAGGCTCCTCTATCCACGGGATTTTCCAGGCAAAATACTGGAGTGGTTTGCCATTTCCCTCTCTAGGGGATCTTCTTGACCCAGGGATTGAACCCACATCTCTTGCATTGGCAGGCAGTTTCTTTACCACCGAGTCACCAGGAAAGCCCTTAATTTCTTTCAGTTCAGTTCAGTCGCTCAGTCATGTCCGACTCTTTGCAACCCCATGGACTGCAGCATGCCAGGCCTTCCTGTCCATCACCAGCTCCCAGAGGTTACTCAAACTCATGTCCATTAAGTCAGTGATGTCATCCAACCTTCTCATCCTCTGTCGTTCCCTTCTCCTCTCGCCTTCAATCTTTCCCAGCATCAGGGTCTTTTCAAATGAATCAGCTCTTTGCATGAGGTGGCCAAAGTGTTGGAGCTTCCGCTTCAACATCAATCCTTCCAATGAACATTCAGGACTGATTTCCTTTAGGATGGACTGGTTGGATCTCCTTGCAGTCCAAGGGACTTTCAAAAGTCTTCTCCAACACCACAGTTCAAAAGCATCAATTCTTCGGTGTTCAGCTTTCTTTATAGTCCAACTCTCACATCCATACATGACTACTGGAAAAACCATAGCCTTGGCTTAATTTCTTTACAATTATGTAAAAACTCTTCAGAATAATGAATTTTTCTGTACTTAAGAAAATTATAAAAGGCATTTCAATAGTAAGACAATTATTAGAAAAGCACTTTAATTTCAAGCTGGATTTGTGTTCTAATTCTAATCTCAAATTCTTATAAAAGGATATATTATTAATTTAAAACATAATGCTTGGACTGTAAATATATTAATATCAATTAGTATTTTATAAAGTAATTTCTATGTCATAAAAATGATGCTGGTTATGAATTATAAATTCAATTAATTGTGTAGGTATTTAGCATTTATGGGCTTCCCTGGTGGGCATAGTGATAAAGAATCTGCCTGCCAATGCAGGAGACCCAGTCTGATCCCTGCATTGGGAAGATCCCCTGGAGAAGGAAATGGCAACCCACTCCAGTATTCTTGCCTGGGAAATCCCATGGACAGAGGAGCTTGGCAGGCTGCAGTCTATGGGGTCACAAAAGAGTCAGACATGGCTTAGTAACTAAATAGCATTTAGAGTTTATGGAGGCTATGTTTATAAAATAAAGCAAAATAGAAACAGCATGGTCCAGAGAAATAAGAGAGATTTCTGATCTAACAACTCTACTTGAATTAATTTTAATTTCTGTGATGTCTAAGAAATGTCTTGACTTCTCTTTCAGTTGCTTTGTTTGTAAAAAGGATATGATAAGGCTTTTTCAGGATTGCCTTGCAAGATGCATGCTCAATAAAAAGTTTAACTCACTGCCTCCTTCATCTTTATGTATGCCCCAGTAATAAAAGTAATTTTTTTAATAAGGGTTATCATGTGGGGAGTGTATTCCTGTGAAATCCACATAAAGTCTGTAGAGAAACATAGCCCAAGGATAGGCATTTGAGGGCATGATTGAATTTATATTGGACACCTTTCAAGGAGCATACAAAGGAGCATATTTTGTACCATCTCCCAAGAGGTAATACTGTTCAATATGAGTGTGAGATGAAGAGTGGGTAATAATGCCTAAGCAGATATGACAGTTGGACAAATGTGCAGCTCTTCTTTCCTCAAGTCAACTTAAACAGTTACATTTATCATTTCTAGGTACTATGTATTTTTCAAAATAGCTTATAAAAAACAACATTCAAAATTGCAGTTCAAAACCAAGTTATCACTGCATTATCCACAAATCTGCCTGTTGATATTAGCACCTGGAGTGTACAACGCATTATATTAAGAAATGGAATTCTAAGGTTCTGTTTACCTTTGATTAAAATATACATTTTAAAAGATGGTGTGAAGATCTCTGTAGAACCTGCACCATTCTTATAGTATACTCTTAAGAGTGTGCTTTTTTTTTAATGAGTCTTTTCATAAATTATTAGTACTTCCACAATAGTATGACATTTCTGAAAGGAAGTACAATGAAAAAATCCAAATGACAGACCTTTATGAATTATCAACAGTGATGATTCCTTGTTTTAGGGAAGAGACATAAGAATCATAATATCATTTGGTTCATCTTTTCATTTAACTTTTGCATGTATAGTAATCCAGTTATATTTTTTGACCCTCAGAACAAATGCATTGTCAAAGGTCTTCAAAATCTTTAAGCCTGCATAAAGTATTGAAAAAAAGAAAATAATTCCAATGAAGCAATAGAAATCCATTTAATGTTTCTTAGTAAGAGCAAGTTTAAAGAGGCTACTTACTGTTAGTTCCCATCAGTGACTAATTTTACACTATTAATCATATCACAGTAAAAGAAGCACGTATAAAGACCTACCAACGGTTGTTAGAATTGAGGATAGAACTCAAATCTCCTAAACCTCAGTGCAGCCCAGTCCAAGCTCTGCAAATGATTTCGTTATATTTGAAGTATAAGCATATATCTCTCATATACTTCAGTGATCTTTCTCCCCCACATGCTTTCACTGTTAATTAAGTTGTCAAGTTAAAGTCAACTGACTATATTTTCTCTAAATTGTAAGAATATTGAACATTGTAGAGCTGAAAAGCTTAATTAAGAAAAAATACCTTTACCTTTTCTAATGTGGTTCATTAATGTTCATTGAGTATATCTGTTTTAAAGTTTTCAGTGGTAATTATTCTTTTTAATGAATAGTGACATGTTAATATTTTGTGAAGAGACAGAAAGATAAAAAGCTCTTTCGTTGATCTTGTAGACAATACTCCTTTTGAAAATGACTATAGTAATATACAAAAGGTGATATTTGTTCTCTTGATTTTCTTCAAATTGGCAAGGCAAAATTTAATAATAAAATGCAAAGTTAAGCAGTAAAACATTGAGAAAGTATTTTTTCTAAGAAATAAATTTGATTGTATCATACCCTTAATCTTCTACTAGCAAAATATTGAGATATTCCTAGATATTTCATAAAACATTTCAGGAAGGCAAAAGACAGATATGTGAGATAGAATGGGAAGAAATGAGAAAATATATGACAAATGGTACTTAAAATGTGTTTTGACACTTCATTTTTATGATAATAATATGCCTTTATACCTTTTACTTAATGTTATAATTGAAATTTAAACTGACATTCACCCATCTGCTGCTTATAAAAGACAGAGTCATCTGTTATTAATTTAAAGTTCTCAGGGTATTATTTAATTAGAGTTTTAAAATTAATACAAGCAAGAAAAAAATTCCCCGTGTTTTTCTAAAATTTCTACTAGAATGGCACAATTATGTATCTGCATTTATTCTTAATTGCTTCCTTTCTTAAGATTAAAAATTGTGGAATAAAAATGTTATTTGACTCTCAAATATAAAATCATTATGCTACCAAAAGACATATATTCTGATTATTTTTAAATAATAAGCATAACTATTTTCAACTATTAAAGTTTTCTTTTAGTTTGCACTTGGGAATATGTTTTCTGAAAATTCAAAGAAACTAAGAACAGTATCATATGCTGATGCTTCATTTAAGAATAGTTTTATGTACTTCATTTTTATTTTGGCTCACGCTTTAATATTTATGTCAAAGTAAAACTGGATTCTATTTAGAGTTTAATTTGAAAAAGTGTTTTCAATATGGAATTAAAATTTTCCTAAGTTGGTGATGGACAGGGAAACCTAGCATGCTGCAGTCCATGGGATTGCAAAGAGTTGGACAGGACTGAGCAACTGAACTGAACTGAAGTCCTGCCAGCCTAAGTATTTTAGAGTCAGAGTAACAGTTAAAACTATGACAAACCAAGATAGCATATTAAAAAGCCGAGACATCAGTTTGCCAACAAAGATCTGTCCAGTCAAAGCTATGGTTTTTCCAGTAGTCATGTATGGATGTGAGAGTTGGACCATAAAGAAGGCTGAGTGCCAAAGAATTGATGCTTTCAAATTGTGGTTCTGGAGAAGATCCATGAGAGGCCTTTGGGCAGCAAGGAGATCAAACCAGTCAATCCTAAAGGAAATCAACCCTGAATATACATTGGAAGGACTGATGCTGAAGCTGAAGCTCCAGTACTTTGGCCACCTGATGTGAAGAGCCAACTCATTGGAAAAGACCCTGATCCTAGGAAAGATTAAAGGCAGGAAAAGTGGACAACAGAGGATGAGATGGTTAGGTGGCATCACCAACTCAGTGGACATGAGTTTGAGCAAACTCTGGGAGATAGTGAAGGACAGGGAAGAGTGGCGTGCTGCAATCCATGGGGTCACAAAGAGTCAGGCACAACTTAATGACTGAACAACAACATATGGATAACCAACTCCTACAATTTACCATTACAATAAGAGGACTCCAGTATGATACTGGATTGAAATTGAAAGAGCTGCAAGGAACAAGTTATATTTAGGGAGGAAGTTTTAGGAAAATCTAAGGGCAACAGGGCTCTAGAGTGATTTAAAGTTTCTAACATCTATTGGTATAGCAGATATTAAGCTGAGCTCAAGCCCTTGACAGATTAACATAAATCTCAAACTGATAATGTATTTATTTTGGTTACTGTTACCAATTCATTATGTCCAGACTTCAATATTAATTATAAGGCATGTTAAAAGTCAAGAGCAAGTAGAGTTTAGAGGGGCCAAACAAGGAGATATGCTATGGATTTTGGAATTATCAGACAGGGAAGTTAAAATTACAATGACAATATGATAGATTTGTAATTTAAAAAGTAGACACCACATAGAACAGAAGGGTAGTATACATAGATAAAAACTCTTAAAAAGAATAAAAATGGAAACACTAGGAATCAAAAATACGTTCACAGAATATTTTTTAAAATGTCTTTTATAGGCTCATCAGTGGATGAAATGGCCCTGGAAAGAATCAGTGAGCTTGAAGATATATCAGTAGAAACTAGCCAACTAAAATGAAAAAAAGAAAAAAAGAGTGGAACTTCCATCTTTGTAATAGTAAGAAGAGGTAAATATGCAAAAAAAAAAAAAAAAAATAATGATAGCATCAGAGAATATTCCAAAGTTAATGGCAGACCCCAAATCAGAGATCCAAAAATCTCAGAAAGCACTAAGCTGGGTAAATGTCAAAGAAAAGGTTTTCCGGGTGACCTCAGGGAACAAAAGACGATAGGAAAATCTTGAGAGAGCCCATATTATAAAAGTACAATTTCAATAGAGGAAAATACATAAGAATTGATATAGAATTTTCATCAGAAATCATACAAGCAAGGAAGGAGTAGAGTGAAATATTTAAATATGGAATAAAAAAAAAAAAACAACAGAAAGTCCTGCCAACCAAGAATTCTTTATCTGCCAAAATCATACTTTAAAGTGAAGGAAAAGAATGTTTTTTGGTTTTTTTTCAGACAAGGAAATCCAAAGGAGTTCATTACCACCAGACCTATCCTGGAATAAATGTTAAAAGAAGTTCTTCCCGGAGAAGGAAAATTTTATAGGTCAGAAACACAGATCCATATAAGAAAAGAAAGATTTTTCAGAGAAGGGATAAATAAAGGCAAAGTATTTTATATTTCTTATTTTAAAGCAACCTACTCCAGTATTCCTTCCTGGGAAATCCCATGAATAGAGGAACCTGGCGAGCTCTAGTCCATGGGATCGCGAAGAGTCAGACATAACTTACCAACTAAACAAAATAGATGTTAGGTGATTGTAGCATATAGGGAAATGAACCATAGAAACATTATAAGGGATAGTAGGGAGGAATTGAGAATACTCAGTTATAAGTTACCTATATGACTCATAAAACAGTTTAGTGTTGTTTGAAAATGGACATTGATTAGTTGTTTATATATTGAAACCAGGACAACCACTAAAAATTATATGAATAAATATAATTGATATGACAAGATAAGAGCTAAAATGGACATCAAATATTGATGGTCATTTGACTTTGTTCTTCTTTTGCAAAGTTGTTTTAACTACTGTAATTCTTTTGCATTTCCACATCAATTTTTGAATCAGCTTGTTAACTAAAAAAAAAACTGCGTTTTTTTGGATTTTTTTTAGAAAAACTTTTTAATTGGAGGATAATTGCTTTACAGTGCTGTGTTGATTTCTGCAGTACAACAACACAAAGAAGTCATAACTATATATATATATATATGTGTGTGTGTGTGTGTGTGTAGATATATATATCCCCTCCTTCTTGAGCCTTCCTCCTACTTCTTCCCTGTCCCAACTTTCTAGGTCATTCAAAGTGCCAAGCTGGGTTTCCTGTGTTATATGGCAGCTTCCCACTAGCTATGTATTTTACATATGGTAGTGTATATATGTGATGCTGCTTTCTCAATTTGCCCCACCCTTTCCTTCCCCCACTGTGTCCACAGGTCCATTCTCTCCATCTGCGTCTCTATTCCTGCCCAACAAATAAGCTCATCTGTACCATTTTTCTGGATTCCATATATGTCATCAATATGCAGTATTCTTTTTTCCATTTCTGATTTGCTTCACTGTGTATTAGAGGTTCTCGGTTCATCTACCTCAGTTCAGCTGATTCACATTTGTTCCTTTTGATGGCTGAATAACATTCTATTGTATATTTGTACCACAGTTTTATTCATTCATCTGTTGATGGACATCTAAGTTGTTTCCAAGTCATAGCTGTTGTAAATAGTGCTTCTGTGAATATTGGGTACGTGTGCCTTTTTGAATTATGCTTTTTGAAGGTTATATCCCCTGTAGTGGGATTGCTGAGTCATATGATTGCTTCCCAGGTGTCTCAGTGGTAAAGAATCTGACTGCTAGTACAGGAGCCGCAGGAGACGTGAGTTTGACCCCTGAGTTGGGAAGATTCCCCTGGGGGAAGAAATGGTAGCCCACTCCAGTATTCTTGCCTGGAGAGTCCTATGGACAGAGGAGCTCAGTGGGCTACAGTCCATGGGATCACAAAGAGTCAAAAACAACTGAGAATGCACAGGGCTCATGATAGTTTTATTCCTAGTGTTTTAAGGAATCTCCATATTGTTCTCCCTAGTGGCTGTATTAGCTTACATTCCCACCAAGAGTGCCAGAGGGTTCCCTTTTCTCCATGTCCTCTCCAGAATTTACTGTTGTAGAATTTTTGGTGACGGCCATTTTGACCAGTGTGAGGTGATACCTCATGTAAAACTGATTTTGACTTGTCATATTTACATTGAATCCTTGAGGAAATTTGAAGTCTTAACAATATTGGAAGTACAGTTCTGATAGAATTTTTCCAAGAACTGTAAGCTTCTTATAGATGCTGTTTTTTAGGTTGGAATATTGATGACATTTTCTCCTTTTCTCCTGCTGACAGCTTTTATTTTGAATCGGTATCTGATTCTCTCCAGCCCTGGTTTCATATCTATCAAAATTATCATGTTTTTTATTTGCTCTATTAATAAATTATGAAATAATAATCAGGTCTGATCTAGGGGTGAGTCACTTGTGGCACTTGAGTTCAAATTTTAAGGAGATACTTAGTCTCAGGCGCATGAGAATTTGGGTGCTTTTAAAATTTACATGCTAGACGTCACACTTAACTCATTCTGATATTGATTTTCAAATGTTATGTAAACCTTTCATGGCTATGGTAAATCCAAACTCTTTTCAAAAGTATTTTGTTGTATTTATTTATTAACGTGATATGGGTTATGGGGTCTATGTTCCCAAGGGCTGTGAGTCTGTAGTTTGTGGTGATGTTACTCTGATTTAAACATCAGGATAATACTGGCTTCACAGAGTGTTCATCTATATTTGATATAATTTGTGAAAAATTGCTTTTATTTGCTTTAAATGTTTGGTGGGCTTCCCAGGTGGTTCAGTGGTAAAGAATCTGCTTGCTGATGCAGGAGATTCAGGAGGCATGGGTTCAATCCCTGGGTTGGGAAGATTCCCTGGATGAGTTGATGGCAACCCACTCCAGTATTCTTGCCTGGGAAATCCCGTGGACAGAGGAGGCTGATAGGCTGCAGTCTATGGGGTTGCAGAGAGTCGGACATGACTGAGCACACATGCATATCATAAATGTTTGGTGGGATTTGGTCATTTGGGTGTGGGTTTTGCTCTGTGGCAAAGAGAATATTTATTAATTATAGTTCTTTATTGATTTTAGGTCTATTAATTTTTCTTCTTGATGAAGTTTTAACTTTTGTTTTTAAAGGGATTTTTCCATTTTATATAATTTTTTGCCAGAAAGCTCTTCATAGGATTTCATTTTAATCTTTAGTTTCTATACCATCAATAATAATGCCCTTTTTTCAGGCTTCATTTTGCAATTAGTGTAGTGTTGTTTTTTTTTAATTTATTGGTCAGGCTAGCAAAAATATTATGAATAATTTTCATATTTTGGTTTTGTTGATTTCCTTTATTGTTTTTCTGTTTTCTACATCAATAATATCTAATCTAATTTGTATTTCTTTCCCTTTTATTTTTGATTTGAGTATAGGTTTATCTTCCTTTTCTAGTTCATTAAGCTGGACACGTGAATAATTTTAGATCATTTTTATTTTTGTATATGTGTGCATATGTGTGTTTGAAGATATAAATTTCATTTAAGTACTTCTTTAGCTACAAAAGTACTTCTTTAGCTACAGTCCATAAATTTGAATATGTTTGTTTACCTTTTATTTAGCTAAAAATACTTTCTAATTTATTTTGTGAATTCTTTTTAACATGTGTTTTGATTAATTTCTCATTTTTATGAATTTTTCCATATTCATTTTTGTTGATTTCAAATTTTATTTCATTTTAAAAATACATTTTATGTGCTTTCAACTCTTTAAAGCATATTATAACTTGCCTGAGTATATGGCTTATTAGGGGGATGTTAGATATGAAACTGAAAACCATATGTATTGTGGCATTGTTGGGTGAAGTGTTGCTGAGAGTTTAGGTCAAATTGTTTGATGGAGCTCTTCAAGTTTCTCATATACATGCTAATTTTTCCACCAGTTTTTGTATAAACTACTGAGAAGTATATTCAGTTCAGTTCAGTTTAGTCGCTCAGCCGTGTCTGGACTCTTTGTGGACATGAATCGCAGCATGCCAGGCCTCCCTATCCATCACCAACTCCCGGAGTTCACTCAAACTCATGCCCATCGAGTCGGTGATGCCATCCAGCCATCTCATCCTCTGTTGTCCCCTTCTCCTCCTGCCCCCAATCCCTTCCAGCATCAGGGTCTTTTCCAATGAGTCAACTCTTCACATGAGGTGGCCAAAGATTGGAGTTTCAGCTTCAGCATCAGTCCTTCCAGTGAACACCCAAGACTGATCTCCTTTAGGATAGAATGGTTGGATCTCCTTGCAGTCCAAGGGACTCTCAAGAGTCTTCTCCAACACCACAGTTCAAAAGCATCAATTTTTCGGTGCTCAGCTTTCTTCACAGTCCAACTCTCACATTCATACATGACCACTGGAAAAACCATAGCCTTGACTAGATAGACCTTTGTTGGCAAAGTAATGTCTCTGCTTTTTAATATGCTATCTAGGTTGGTCATAAGTTTCGTTTGAAGGAGTAAGCATCTTTTAATTTCATGGCTGCAATCACCCTCCGCAGTGATTTTGGAGCCCAAAAAAATGAAGTCTGATACTGTTTCCACTGTCTCCCCATCTATTTCCCATGAGGTGATGGGACCAGATGCCATGATCTTAGTTTTCTGAATGTTAAGCTTTAAGCCAACTTTTTCACTCTCCTCTTTCACTTTCATCAAGAGGCTTTTTAGTTCCTCTTCACTCTCTGCCATAAGGGTGGTGTCATCTGCATATCTGAGGTTATTGATATTTCTCCCGGCAATCTTGATTCCAGCTTGTGCTTCTTCCAGCCCAGCATTTCTCATGATGTACTCTGCATATAAGTTAAATAAGCAGGGTGACAATATACAGCCTTGACCTACTCCTTTTCTTTGAAGTATGTTCAAACCTCCAACTAATAGTGTTGAGTTGTTTGTTTCTTGCTTAAATTTTGGTTTTGTTTCATATACATTGTGGATCTGTTGTTAGAGGTGAATATGTTCATACTGGTTTTATCTTTTTGACTAGTTGACCTGTGCAGAGTGATTATAAAATGTCCCTTTTCTTCTTTAATAACACTCCTTTTACTGATTCTTTTATCTTTTTTCTATAGTTGGTGAATTTTTATAAGTCTATCATCTAATTGACTAATTTCTCTTTAATCTTTGAACATATTTTTGATAGCTTTATTAAAGTCTTCTCTGCTAAGACCTATAAGACCTGCAGTTCCTTCAGATGTGATTTCTATTGACTCCTTTTTCTTGTACCTCAGTTATACTTTCTTGTTTCTTTGTGTATTTTGTAATTATTGGTCGAAAACTGAACATTTCTTAATAGAGCAACTCTGGACATAGATCTACTGTCTTAAAGATTGTCATTGTTGCTATTTGTTGTCTAGTGGTTTGTCTGACTTAATTCTGTGGTAGGTATCTATATAGAAGTGTGTCACCACTGCTCTTTCATTTTTTTTCTTGTTCTGTTTTTAAGGCTAGAATCCTCATAGTTTCACCTGGATTATCATAGCTTGGATTAATTCACCTGGATTAACCAGTGGTTGGTTGGAAGCATTCTTAAAAAACTTACTCCAGCCAGTAAGCCTTCCAACTTTTGCTGATGGATATGCATAAATAGGTTGGAGGAGGCATTCAAGTTCTGGCAAATTAAGACTGTGTCCCAACTTTTGCTTTTCTACAGGCATTCTCACGTCACCTTTGTTCTTGCATAAGACCTCAAACCAGCTAGAAATGTGTAGATGACAATGTTGTGATTAGGAGTAAAGCAGTATTTCTCAACAGAATGAACAAATAGATAAAAGTATGTGCTATGAAACAGTAAATATGAAAAAGCAATGAATGATCTTGACAGGTCATGACATTCTACAGTTGGGTGTGATATTTATTTGATGGCTCAATAATACCAACACAGATTTTCAGTTATTAAGAACATATATGCTCTCATAACACCATGTTCTTCTTCCTAGCACTTATCACAGCTGTAAAGTCATACCTACTTAAGAAATTCTGTTTTATCTTGACCACGAGACTGTAAGCTCAGTGAGGACAGAAATCATATCTGCTCTTGGCTCACTGTTTTACTTCCAGAGTTTAACTAAGCTGAGAGACACATAGTAGATGTTTATTCAACAAGTAATGAAAAAATAAAAATTGTATACAATGCTGAGTCTCAATTTCCAAATGAGAGAGGAGTGTGAGGTAATAGCCACCGTACATGTCTTACCAAGTCTCCCACAGCATGTAGTATTTCTGAGCATTCCAGTCCAGATCTCAGCTCTCAGCTCTCAGGTTCCACAGCTCTGCGTGAGTGTACTCTCTGGGTCCTGGTGTCGGCTCCACAAAGGCAGGAATGGCCTTCAGTGCATATATGAGAGGGCTGGAGTATAGATTTGTAAACTTGTTTGCCATTTGGTGGTCTAATTCTGAAGACTGTGTTCTCTACCCTGATAGCAGAACTCACAGCAGGATTAAACAGTTCCCACAGAGAGGACTTGTTCAATCACAGCATCTTTATTGGCTTCTGTTCCTTCCTATCTCAATTTCCTTATTTTCTACTGGCATTTTCTGGGATCACATCCCAGAGAAACTACCTGTATTGGGATGCTTTCTTAAGACTAATTCTGAGGGAACGTAACTTAAATCAGACCAGTGCTTAGAACTGGCAAGAAGAAAGACTTTTTATAGAATGAGATTTATTGTTAGCATCTTATTCTTGCCCAGGTGTTTTTGTTTGTGATAAAACCATTTTGTTAATTATACTAATGAAAGTTTTATGATTTAGCATATATCATCGATTATTTTTACTCTGATAGTAGAAAGCAGCAGTTCACATATTCTTAGGAAAAAGTCTTTTCCAGATCCCTAGGCTTAAAATACACACTTAGGGTCTTGGTTTCATTGGCTTTTTCATATAAACCTAATAAGTTACTGTGTCACTCATTTTTCTTTCCACTAGTTCATCCATCAGTGATCAATCTGTCTGGCCCATTTATCCACCTATCCTTCAAAAAATGTCTTTTTGAGCAATCTGTTTGGGTGAATACATATATTTTCCTACTAGTTCATAATGGCTCACTGCTGGGACAAAACTAGAAATTTTGCTAATTATATGCTAGAGAAGCTACATGTAACAGTGTTATTTCAGCCCACAAATGAAAAAAAAATTGTATTTTAATGTGAATTTGCTCAATAAAGATGCTTTATGTATTAACATATCAGCATATTTCATTGAAATATGTCCTGTCTTTAAAACTACTATGGATTATAAAAAAGCTTCCAGATGTTCAGGCTGGTTTTACAAAAGGCAGAGGAACCAGAGATCAAATTGCCACATCCGCTGGATTATTGAAAAAGCAAGAGAGTTCCAGAAAAACATCTATTTCTGCTTTATTGACTATGCCAAAGCCTTTGACTGTGTGGATCACAACAAACTGTGGAAAATTCTTCAAGAGATGGGAATACCAGACCACCTGACCTGCCTCTTGAGAAACCTGTATGCAGGTCAGGAAGCAACAGTTAGAACTGGACATGGAACAACAGACTGGTTTCAAATAGGAAAAGGAGTATGACAAGGCCGTATATTGTCACCCTGCTTATTTAACTTATATGCAGAGTACATCATGAGAAACACTGGGCTGGAGGAAGCACAAGCTGGAATCAAGATTGCTGGGAGAAAAAAAAAAAAAAAGATCACTGGGAGAAATATCAATAACATCAAATATGCAGATGACACCACCCTTATGGCAGAAAGTGAAGAAGAACTAAAAAGCCTCTTGATGAAAGTGAAAGAGGAGAGTGAAAAAGTTGGCTTAAAGGTCAACATTCAGAAAACTAAGATCATGGCATCTGGTCCCATCATTTCATGGCAAATAGATGGGGAAACAGTGGAAACAGTGGCTGACTTTATTTTTCTAGGCTCTGAAATCACTGCGGAGGGTGACTGCAGCCATGAAATTTAAAAAATACTTGCTCCTTGGAAGGAAAGTTATGACCAACCTAGATAGCATATTAAAAAGCAGAGACATTACTTTGCCAAGAAAGGTCCGTCTAGTCAAGGCTATGGTTTTTCCAGTGGTCATGTATGGATGTGAGAGTTGAACTATAAAGAAAGCTGAGTGCTGAAGAATTGATGCTTTTGAACTGTGGTGTTGGAGAAGACTCTTGAGAGTCCCTTGGACTGCAAGGAAATCCAACCAGTCCATCCTAAAGATCAGTCCTGGGTGTTCATTGGAAGGACTGATGCTGAAGCTGAAACTCCAATCTTTGGCCACCTCATGCGAAGAGTTGACTCATTGGCAAAGACCCTGATGCTGGGAGGGATTGGGGGCAAAAGGAGAAGGGAACAACAGAGGATGAGATGGCTGGATGGCATCACAGACACAATAGACTTGGGTTTGGGTGGACTCCGGGAGTTGGTGATGGACAGGGACGCCTGGCGTGCTGCTGTTCATGGGGTCGCAAAGTGTCAAACACGACTGAGTGACTGAACTGAACTGAACTGATTAAAAAAAGCATGCTGAAAAACCAATCTTCCAAAAGCATGCCAAATCTCATTTAAACACACAATGATAACTTTTCCCAAATCCAAAGTGTCTTGTTCATCTAATAATTTAAAAGAGACCAAAAAATCCAACTATTACCTTGTGAATATCTGAAAGCTTCCATAATAGATATGAATAAACCAGTCTTGCCTTTAATGACAAAAGAATATCCTCTTGATGGAGCGCAACTTTATGAATCATATCGTTTTTTCACTGAATTCAGTGAAGCCAAAACGTTTCCATGCTGGTATATCAAATTTACAAGTTTTATACATATAGTAGTCACGTGACATACAAACTTCTTTGTTATCAAATGGATGCGTGAGTTAGATAAATATCATCCGTAGTCAATCCACAAAGGTTGTTACAGCTATGTGAAATGTATGAAATGCATTTCAAACTTCTATTTGTCTCCATAGCATTCATTCCATTGCACTAGCAGATTATACTTTTTAAATATTCTGGTTGGCTTTAGCTAATAGGCATCATCAAATGTACTTCATGCTTAGAATTGATAAGGGAGGTATACAGGGCATTTAAAATATCATTGAGGGCGCCTTCCAGATGTTTATTTCTGAGACTGTCAGACATTCTTTTTTGCCTCCTGGTTTCAAATTAAGAAAGTTAATTCATGAAGTACTTTAAAATGCTGTATCTCTGTATATGTGAATCACCACACATCACTAACAGTGATGAATATTGTTATTCTTTAAGTTTTTATAAAGTCAACTAAAATGCCAGAAGGCAGGTGTGAAAAAAATTCAAATTGAGCTTTCTTTAAACCTTATAGCTAAGTTTTTGTTTGTGTTTGTAGTTTTGTTTTATTCTTAATAAAACAAACTCTCGAGTTCAAACTCTTGAATTAAACACAACTGATCTGGGATATTTTAATTATGAGAAACATATTTCTAAAATAAAATCATGGGAATAAGTTTCATAGGTGCAGGATTTAGTGAAGTATCACCTACCCAAAGATAGATTTATCAAGTCCCCAGGAGATACTTTTTATGTTAAAGAAATATCTTGTGTCAGTTTGCATTTACATTTTTAAAGTAGTTTTGTCTTACATATGTGAAGTTGTCAAAAGCTAAAATGAGGCCCGTCTACCAGAATGTCACACTTTTTGTAAAGGGATTGCATACATCTTACAAAAGATTATTTACCAAGTAAGAAAATAGGCAGGGATAGATGTGCAGAGATTTTCTGTGTCTGTCTGGAAATTCCGACTGCTTCCTCAGAGAGGAAGAGATCAAATAAAAGTGGAGTGGTGGGGTCAAGAACAAAGAAAGCATCTGTTACTTACAAGTAAATGGATCTGGACTGGTTTCAGAATGTATAGAGAGACATAAAAAGGTGACAGGTAATGATTTTGGCTTCCCAAATGTCAGTGTTTGATGTGAAGTAGAATGGGAAGTCATTCCTTTAGAAGTGAAAGGGGAAACTAAAAATGAAAACAATTTTAGTGGCTTTTTAAGTTAATCCAGAGGGACAGAGAGGGAGAGAATTCAAGAATTCCTCCCAAGGAAAATAAGCACTGCAACCTAAGATAGCTGGCTGGCTGAGCACCCATTCTGAAGGCTGTCACTGGAAATGTGTCTAATAATAATCAAAACAGTATATCCTCCCCAGTGTTGAGCAGCCTAACCAGTGAAATCATGGAAATAAGCCAGAGATTGTGGAAGAAAAGTGGATAAGCATGTTGGTTCCTCAAAAAGATTCTTCTACTAAGCTCATTTTTTTATGTGCATCAGCCTCTTTAACGATTCTGTTGGAGAGGAGTAATAATCTTGATTTATTGATGAGAAAACTAAAATTCAAATGGTTGAAATAATTAGTCCAAAGTGAATTATATTTTAATGAGAGTTCTGTCTAACTCGTAAATTCCTGCCTCCAGACGACTCTTCTATCTTTTCACCTTCAGTTACCTAGAATTTATGTTTTTCTGTTACTGAACACAAGAAGATATATATGTATGTGTGTGTGTGGGTGGGTGTGTGTATTTATATATGAAAGCCTATATATATGAAAGTGAAAGTGTTTATTGCTCAGTCATGTCCAATTCTTTGTGACCCCATGGACTGAAGTCCCCCAGTCTAGTACATATGTGTGTGTTTGTGTGTATATATACACACACATACATATATATATATATGCATATATGTACACACACACACACACACACACACACACACACATATATATATATATATATATAGCTTCCCTGGTAGCTCAGACAGTAAAGAATCCACCTGCACTGTGGGTAACCTGGGTTCGATCCCTGGGTTGGGAAGATCCCCTGGAGAATGAAATGGCTACCCACTCCAGTATTCTGGCCTGGAGAATCCCATGGACAGAGGAGACTGGTGAGCTACATTCCATGGGGTCGCAGAGTTGGACACAACTGAGCAACTTTCACTTCACTTCATATATGTATACATATATACTTTAAGTTTCAAGATATCACAGAATTAAAATATATGTATCTTAGCCATGTAAAACTTTTGCATGATTTAATAAAATCTCACCTACCAGTGCCCTAGGTGAAGTCTGCGGATCAGAAGCCTGGGAAAGGATTTGTTGATGATCACATAATTCCAGGTGATAGGTTAGGGCATGAAAGGGCTCATGGGTGAGTGAGCTGGCATTGGCATGTACATGTTAAACCAGCTTGTCACAGAGTGTGAGGATGACTGCGTTGTTCCAAGAGGAAAGCAGTGAGGACTGGCATGGGTATTCACAGCTTCTATGTGGCTGAGCTCCCTTGTGAATGATGCTTGGAAGAAAAGGCCAGAATGCATGGCCTTCTCGGGAAATAAATCTGTAGCATGCAGGTCCCCAACCATAATCATCTCATAGAGAATCTCAAGGGATAGTTGGTAGACAAGTGGATCTCAGTGGAATACCATTCAAAGGTGTAAACCAAGGAGACTGTTACTCTTGGGAAAGCCAACAAGGAGTAGGAGTCCCTATGAGGGAATTTATGCTTCTCTCTGGGGGAAAGTAAACCCAGAGTCTTGGAGTTCAATTGGCAGCAACACAAAGTAGCAAGTGTAGACTGCCCGAGCCTGGTGGAACAGCACACTCCAGAGCAGATCCAGACCCAAACACTAGGTTCTTACCATTATGGATGAAACTGAATATTGCAAAAACTATAATTTGAAGTGTCAGAGTGTGGACTGGCTTTCAGAAATGCCTGAAAGCTTTCAGAGCTTCATCTACATCATCATATTGCTTCACTTTTCCTAAGTGCATGTAAAAGAGGCATTTCATAAATAAGGAATATGGTGATCATGTTATATAATATGAGTGGCACCTCTCCCAAGCCACATACCATCATTTGAATATCTATCATCAGAAGACCAAGATTCTTTTGTGTAAACATATCATCTTAATATCACTACATTTTGAAATGCAAATATTCTGGTTAGGTATTACCTATCAAAAGGTCAACCCAGATGTTTTTGACATTTTATCCTGATGGGAGACTGGAGGTATTTCTTATGATTGTCTTCGAATGGAGAGGAGGGTCATCTGAAAGCTTAGGTCTGTTGTGGTGAGAAAGACAGGCAGCCATCGCATCCTCAAGGGATACCTGATGATTGGAAACAAACCAGCAGAGCCTCTAAAACCTGGTTTTGTTTGTTTAGGTACCCAAGGGGAACCCCAATTTCCTTGAAGGGCTTGTGCAGTACTTAGAGTGGGGAGTATATTCCTAACAGTTTAAATCTTTATCACGTGACTTCCAGCTGCCATGTATAATAATAGGTATGGTGAATAAAACAGTGAATATAACATGCATAAAAGCCTCTATTATTATTTCACCATTTTTACTATTTTAAGAACATTAGCAGCAATTTGTTTGTACTTGATTAATTTTATTATTCTGCTGTTTTAAAATTTTGCAAATAATATATATTTTTTTCTTCCTTTGAATATGTTGAGTTCACCGAAACGTGACAAATTAGGAATTCAAGTGTCATGTGAGATCTTGAACATAAATGAGCTTTAACATGGATAAAGGAGGAGAAAAGATGAGTGGCTGGAGAATGAGTGTGGAGAACACATCGTTTAGTGTTTATATCAGAACCTTAAGGTAGCCTAAAGACAAGGCGCAGGATCTTCAAGGTTTCTTTCTCCATAAACCAAATGGTGATGTGCATGTGATATAAATAACAAGTTCTTGAACAGAACATATGAGCATTACTGAAAATTATTTCCTGTCAATGAACACATTATAAGTGATTATTTCATATTAAAAATGTCATCTTTTCTTATCAATTTGATCCTGTATTAGTACTAAACATATGTATAGTATTTTCACTAAAAACAAGAAAACAAACTCCTTGTGGCAAAAATATTACATTCAAATCCCCCTCCACCGAAGCCTCAATGTTGTCAACATTTGTTAAAATTCTATTCTGCCAACATGGATAAATCTTTGCAAGAACATATGTTCTTTGACCCTCAGTGAAGATTGCCAAGCAAATTTTAAGAAACTGTTCATGTCTCTATAAATGCAAACAAACAAGCGGCTACCAAAGTATTGAGACTACATAATTCACCATGGCTCATTTGCACAGAAAATTATAGAACCTGGAGATCCTGGGCACAGAGCAAGTGCACATGAGTGTTAAAGGCACCAAACACTTCGGTCCATAGATCATTTGGCTGCAGTATTACTGCCTACTCCCAGTGTATGCTATTACAACACAATGAGTATAATAATAATATAAAACATATTTATTTGTCATATTCTAAATGTACAAACATTCATTTTAAATAGCTGGCATCTGTTTAATGGTTCAGAAAAATGTATTTATTTAGCCAATTTTATGTTTAAATCATTATTCTTAATCTAACTTCTGTCGCAAATTTTCCATAGAATAAGTAACTGTGTGACTATAAGAATACCAGGAAAAAACTGTAACTTCATCTCATCATCTGAAAGAAACAAGTTTGTAATAGTTGTTTCACATGAAGAGTTGTGTTGAGATAATTGAATGCAATAACTAATGATTGAGAGACCATACTAATAAAGCACACTGAACATTCCTTGAGTAACTCATTCAACAAAATTCAACAAAACCTCTTATATAAATTTGTGATGTGAGTTGTTACAACTAAAAATGTTCCTAAAAGCCTTTATAGTCTAAGGAGCTATATCTCAATGATTAATGAAGGGTAAACAATTTTATAAAGATTAAAGAATGATACAGGTTAAGATGTTCTTTTTTTATAGAGTCTGTACAGGCGCAATTATAGAATTCCACATACATGAAATGATAGTAGTAGGTGTTTATCTATCTTAATGAAAATGATAGATTAAGATAGAAGGTCCAAATATTTTATTTCCGGACACTTATATATTTCTAAAATTTCCATTACTTATATTTCCATCACTATTTCCAAACATCTAACCTCCCACACAATGTCAAGAATCTGTGGTTAAGAAGATGTTCTCTTTTGATGTTAAATGACTGCATATCATAAAAGAAATCTGTGCATCCTTCCTGTTTTAAAATCTTACTGTTTGTAATTGCGCATTATGTCCACAACAGCTGACCAGAGGATGTCCCTACTATGACTGGGTTACACAAAGACTATATGTTACATCTTAGTTTCCCTGGTGACTCAGTAGTAAACAATCTGCCCATAATGAAGGAGACCCAGGTTCAATCCCTGGGTTGGGAAGATCCCCTGGAGAAGGAAATGGCAACCCACTCTAGTATTCTTGCCTGGAAAATTCCATGGACAGAGGAGCCTGGTGGGCTACAGCCCATGGGTTGCAAAGAGTCAGACATGACTTAGCAAATAAACAACAACAACAAAAAACATATTACATTTTAGTTCCCACTCTCTCTTTCACACACTCTCTCTAAGGGAAGGCAGTGGCCATATTTTGAGCTGCCCTATGGATAGGCCCACGTAGAAAGGACTGTATAGGAAGCCTCCATCTAATAGCCAGTGAGGAAATGAGGCCCTCAGCCCCACAGCTCATAGCACGAAGTCCTGTGAACAACCATGTGAGTGAGTCCAGGAAGTAGACCCTCTTCCGGCCCAGCCTTCAGCTGAGACTGTAGCCCTGCTGCCATTTTGACCTCAGTCTTATGTGAGAACGTGATCCAGAGACACTCAACTAAGAATCTAACTAACTCAGATTCCTGCTACATGATATGACAAATATTTGTTTCTATAAGCTGCTAAACTTTAGGGTAACATGTTGTGAGGAAATTGATACCTAATACAAATTGCTTGTAGGATGCTAGCTATCATTTTCCCAATGGTGACATTTATAAAATTGTATAGCTCCTGTCACTTGCCTTCAGTCTCACAGCCTGAGTTCTCAATACCTTAAAATATATTCAACATGGATGGATTCAGATGAACCAAACCCATTAAAATGTCAAAATAAAATTTATGTTATTTCCATATAAAGACTACAAACTTAAAAAACTGTGTTGATTTCAAATACTAACATTCCAAAAAGTACTGTTTTTGTTTTCCTCAATCTCAAATTTTGAATATTAAAAACTTAACGTAAATCCCAGAGACAATTATATATTCCACCTTTGAAAATTGCCTAATTCCAAACAATTCAATGCATTCACTAGATGCAATTAGGTGTATTATTTTGAAACAGACCTTGTAAATATTTGGTAGATAGAAAGTATTCTCTGTATCCACATTAGCTATGTTTAGACATATGGCTTCCTTATGGTCTAAGAAGTTGTTATACTTGCACTAAAAATAAGAGACTGATAACATTAAATTACCAATAAAGAGAACTGATAATTTTTTTAAAAATTAATTTAACAAAGCATGATTGTTTTTGGTTGATTATTTAGGTTGCCAGCAACAGGGGATGGAAAGAATGGAAAATTGGTCTTAATAATCAAGGTTTAACTTATAACTGTGCAAATAGACTTTCATGATCTGGGTAGATACAAAGATAATAAAAATGAAAGGGTAAAATAAATCCACATTTTAAAGGAGAAAGAAAAACAGTGCTTAAAGGAGGCAGAATGAAAATATTCCACATTATTCAGAACCTTGAAGCAAAGTAATTCAGTTGAAGCTGCTGAAAGGAACAGCCCACGGGGAAAGACAAAAGGTGCCTGACTATTCTCGGTGATACCTGGAATGTATGATCAATTCAATTCATTGCCTATTTTGAGTCTTATGGGCATGAATCTTACTTTATAAGCTGAGAGATAAAATAAATGTCAAACCTTAATTTTTTTTAAATTTAATCTAGTAAACTTCACTTTCAGCTACAGTCTTGCATGCCTGTTGGAAAACTCATCATTAGTAATAGAGTTCTTTTGTCCTCCCTGGGACCTGTGCCATTATTTAGAAACTATTGCCTCAGTGGGACAATTAAGCACAAAATTTGGGGCTGCTCCCACTATCCCTGAAACTTAATGCCCGGTCTACCTGGATGCATTATGCAACCATTCCCTTCTGAGGCCTTGCCACCTCCTTAGGATATGAATGTAAAACAGGGCATGGGTCAGGGATCTCACAAGCCTATCTGATCTCATAACCTTTCAAGAAAAAGAAGATAAAAGTAGAAATGTCCTCTTTCCTGCTATTCTTAGGGGTTTCTAAGTCTCTTATTTTGTGAATAAGGCCCCACAGAAGGAGAAATAAAGAGAAAAAATGTAGGAAGGCAGGTTGAACAAGTTTTACAACCTGTTAAACATGAATACTCTCTAAAGTAACAGAGTATCAGAGGCCTGGCTGCCATGTTCAAATGGAGAGAAAAAATGGGGAAAATTACATAGAGTAAAGAAAACATAAATTAACATTAAAATATTTACACTATTTACAAGACTGTAATAGGTGTGATTAGTACTAGAAAGATGAAGATGAAATAGATATAATCCTTAGCTTTAATAGACTCAAAATATAGATAGAAACATTGGATATGTATGCAAGGTATTACATTTTAAAAATAGATCTGGAAAATGTTTTGAAATCATAATACAGGGTATCAGAAAAGGAATTATTTAGGGCTTCAAAGAATAAGACTTTTACAAATGGAGTTAGGGTTTAAGGTACTCATAAGTAGCTTAAAAAGAGGGAATAGAGGCTAGGGTAAGGATATAGAAAAGTTTATAGAAAGGATATAGAAAAGGATATAGCACATAAAAATGTGCTATATGAGATGAATATTTACTCAAAAAGAGAACTGGTCCACTGGTATAATTGCCTGAGAATGGGTATCCTAAAAAATATAGTCTGGATAATATCCTGTGAATTAAGAATTTATGATGAAGTCCAAAGTCAAAAATGCAGTGTTGATTGAAAAGATAATGAGACTGGAAGGGAGGGGAGGTCTTCTGGAGGCATATATAGAGCTGGCTACTACTTTCTATTTTATGTAACTTATTACTCAGTTTCTCAAAAGTTTTATTTGGGAAACTATTAATTTCTGAAAGTTCTTTCCAGGTGAAGAAAAGACAAATAATTTGTCTTTTGACTCCAGTGTTACGTTGATCAGATTTTTTTTCTCTGTGAGATCTTAACATCTGTGTACCTCTGGTTGTAAATGGATGAGCACTGCGAAAGGCCTGTGGTATCTTATAACTCTGTGCCAAAGAGAAAAGCTAATATTCCTACCGATGGGTGTACAGCATGGGCAGGAGACAAGGTTCTGATGCTGTGCATGCTTGAGGTCATTGGTAGCTAATATGACATGATTTGCCAAGTGTCCTAGTTCCAAGGAGTCCTGCTGTGGTTTATAACAGTTGCTTATGTAGTCTACACTGGCAACAGGGAACTACCCTCATGCCCTTCCAACATCCAGCACCCACACCTTGGTATGGGTTCCTTTTTTGTGAAAATCATGTATTTTCACTACTTTCCTGAAAGGCAAAGTGCAAATCCAGTTTGTCTCAGAATCTCTTTCAACATGCTACATTTCCCACTGCTATAATCAATCCCAAATCCATACCTCATCATTTTCTTCCTCAACCATCTCTCTGAGATCTTTTCCCTTGCTCAGCACTGCTGTTGGTCTCAACTGCTGGTCTGGTGGGAGCAAACCAAACCCTTAATTGTCTTATCTTTGTTAGGTTACATTTTCTACAATTGTACCTTTGTGGTTGTCACTGAGTTTGAAAACCAAGACTCAATCCAGTGAACTCCATAGGTTTCAGGTAATACTGCACCCTAATCCCTGTGTATATTTGCATCCCAAGCCCCAAATGGTAATCAATGTCAATTTTCCCAGTTAGCTAACTCCTTTCCATGTCTGCTGATCCACAGAGATGAGAAATCAAGGTGGCTAGATGATAATCACATAGTCTACTTTATCAGACTTCTTGCTTCCTTAGCAATGTGACCCCCAACTCCAAACTCAAGAATTAAATCCTCTAATAAGACAAAGCCTAATACACAGGGTAAAGAAACTCAAAATTAGCAGGAGAGTCACTGGCAATGAATGAATGGAAGGGAGCCAATCCTACATTTATCTGTTTGTTTCCAGTTTCGAACTTTCTAGATTTTAGGGGCACAGTAACCTATATTGGACTTTTGGTCAAAGCATATACTACTTCCTGGAGAAAAATACATCAATCCCACATGGTGCCAACCCTCAGCTGGTGAGTTAGCTTGACCTTTCATAGACCGTTCCGACATTTTATCTATGTACTGTATCAGGGTGACACAGCATATAATGCTAGCATGATGGTCTTCTTGTCAAGATGGTCAAAGTTAATAAAGAACTGAAGAAGCTTTGATGTACTAGAGGGATAAGAAATTGATAAAGCTCTTCTGTCCTTCCCACATAAAAGCACATTGATTTTGATCCTATTTACTAATGGGTCTTGAAAGAATGCATTCACTAGATTAATAGCTGCATAACAATTGCTAGAGACTACGTGGATCTGTTCCAATAAAAACGCCACATCTGGCAAAACAAATGGAATTAAGTCGGTAAAATTTAAGATAAAGCAGAATAATCTACTACAAACCACATTTCTTTCCATGCAAATGAATGAAAGTAGATACGATAGGACAAGGATTCCTATCTCATTTAAGTATTTGAGTGTCTCTAATTTCTGCCCATTTCACCAGCATAACTTCTAGTGTATTGCCTTGGCTGATGTCACCAAGGTGGTGTTGGAGGGGAGTTTTCAGAAGCTGCCACTTACTCCTTATTACCAAAAAAAAAAAAAAGCTCTCATATTGCAAATGAGGGAACCTGTGCAAGTATTTCGCAATCTCTTTGGAATAATCATCCTAATTTTATTCTCACATATTAGGAATAACCTAAAGGCAGAAAAGTTGATTCTGATCACAAAATTCTGATTTGCAAAAAAGATGGTTCTCCCACTAATAAGCAATGCTTATTAGACACCAGCTGGCTGTCTTAGAATTCAATTCAATGCTAATATTATCTACCTGGAGATGGCATCATATTACACAGGTCAAGGGTTCACTTTCAGGAGACTGCCCCCCACCCCATCTTCAGATCACTAATTGAGGTTGTTACTTGTGCTTCTGATTGACATTTAAAATTCGGCTTCTGTTCACTGGTGCCCAATTAAATCTCAGAAATAGTTTTGGGTGAAGTATAACAGAATAGCTTTATTTCTTTGCTCAGCAAAGGGGGACATGCATGCATGTAAGCTCAGTTGTGTCTGATTCTTTGCTAGCCTATGGAATATAGCCCACCAGACTCCTCGGTCCACGGGATTTTCCAGGCAAGAATACTAGACTGGGTTGCCATTTCCTTCTCCAGGGGATCATCCTGGCTCAGGGATTGAATCTGCGTCTCTGCTGAGCCATGGGGGGAAAAAAGTGGACTCAAAAATTTTGTGTCTCAACTCTAGAGAATTTGGTGAGGAGTTTTATAACAATGGTTCAAGTGTGGGATTGCTGATAAGGATTAGGCTGTGTTCACATCTTTAATCTGGCCTCAAGTGGCATCCTCCTAGTGAGTTTCTCTGGTTCCTTCAATCTGGCCTCTCAGATGCTCTCTTGATGAGCTTCTCAAGATTATCATACTGTGATCTTCTCTAGAATGAAGAACACTAACATCTTCCATTTTGGGGGGATTTCAGTTCTGTAAAGAGCACAAAGATACTGTTATATGTGTCCCTTGAGGTGATCCACCCCCTGCCCCAAGACTGAACTATTGTTTTCTCCACTGGTCCTCTCCTCCCTTGTCTCTGCATCCCCTGCCTTCCCTGATTAGCAACTATCTGAAAGTATCTGAATCCAGGAGCCCCACAGGATCCTGCTAAATTTCATGACCAATGCAGGTCCCCACAGTCCCCTCCTTGCTCAGTTGCTCTGTTGTATCTAACTCTTTTTGACTCCATGGACTGTAACCTGCCAGGCTTTTCTGTCCATGGAATTTCTCAGGCAAGAATACTGGAATAGGTTGCCATTTCCTACTCCAACCATCCCCTCCTTGGCTTCCGTTAATTTGCTAGAGCAATTCACAGAATTGAAACTACTTGTATATTCATTAGATTACAGGTTTATTAAAATGTTTATTAAAGGATATGCATCAACAGCCAATTGAAGAGATGCATAGAGCAAGATATGGAAGAAAGGCTCAGAGCTTCTGTTCCCATTCACAGCATACCACCCTCCTGGAATCATCAACCCAGATCTCTGAACCCTGTCCTTCTGGATATTATGGAGGTTTCCATACATAGGCATGGTTGATTAAATCACTGCCCACTGAGGCTTGATCTCAGTATCCAGCCCCTCTCCCCTCCACAGAGGTCAGAAAGTTAAGTGTTAGTCACTCAGTCCTGTCCAATTCTTTGCGACCCCATGGACTGTAGCCTGCCAGGCTTCTCTGATCATTCCCAGGCAAGAATATTGAAATGGGTAGCCATTTCCTTCTCCAGAGGGTCTTCCTGACCTGGGGATTGCATTCGTGGCTCCTGCATTGTAGGCAGATTCTTCACTGTCTGAGCCACCAGGGAAGCCCTTAGGGGTCAGAGGTGGGACTGAAAGTTTCAACTGTTTAATCACAGGATTGGTCCCTCTGGAGATCAACCCCAGTCCTTAGGAGTATTCCAAAAGGCATCTCATTAACCTAACAAAGGGCACTTTTATGGGTCTCATTACTTAGGAAATTCCAAGGGTGTCAGAAGCTGTGTGTCAAAAACAGGATGAAGACAGGACCTTCCAGCCATCCCAGTGACCTAGCCAACATCACATGAAGTAGAAAAACCATTTAATCAATCCACATAATAAATAATGAGTTGATGTTGTTTTGGACTTCCCTGGTGGCTCAGATGGTAAAGCATCTGCCTACTATGTGGGAGACGTGGGTTCAATCCCTGGGTTGGGAAGATCTCCTGGAGAAGGAAATGGCAACCCACTGCAGGATGCTCGCCTAGAAAGTACCATGGACGGAGGAGCCTGGTAGGCTACAGGCGATGGGGTCGCAAAGACTCCGAAGCAACTGAGTGACTTCACTTTCACTTTTCTTTGATGTTGTTTTTAAGCCACGAAGTTTGAAGAATTCTTTGGTACATAGTGATAAAGCAACTGATGTGGAAACAACAAACAACAAGAGGGATGGAGACCAAATATATATTACTTATAAATCACTGTCACAGGTAAACCTGTGAACTAATTGAAATGATTGTAAGATGAACTTGGGTCAAAACTGCATTTATTACCATTCTTGTGCCTTCACTCTAACTGAAGGAACATAAGGTCATCTCACATCTCCTATCACCAGATGGGCGGCAGATCACCCCCTGTAACCAAACAGCTCTCATAATTTTCTCCATTGTAAATTTTTGTTGGTAAATGAATACAGGTCCTTTTAGGAAAAGGACTGGAAGGATGTTTATTTTATATTTTTCAGTGATATTTCAGAATCAATTCTCCAGAGACCAAGATTCTCCTTTAGTTGGTAGACTCAGGGTCTGAAAACAAACCAGTAGCACATGGGTAAGAAACAATGGTTTTTGCTTTGAAGTTAATTCTGTTTGCTTTCTGTGTATGTGTTTATATATAGATTTTTTTCTAATTTTACACAGAGTCAAAGGATGCCATTGTTAGATCAATAAAAAGATTCCCCCCACCCCACCCTATGCTGTATCAGATAAAAAAGCTCTATGTAGAAAATTAAGTCTTACCAAAGGAACTGTCAAAAATGTAGTGGAAATTCCATGCATCTTAAATGAATGTATCGTCGATGAATTTAAAATTCAGGAAAATAATACTTGGATGAGTACTTCATTTTTTATTCAAATAATTGAAGCATTTTCCCTGTGGGCAAAGATGGAAGACATGGGAATTGAAAAGCTAAATATCAGAACAGAGTTATATTAAGGGGATGTTGACAAAGACCAACACTATTCTGTTTCTTTTGGTTTCTTTGTTTTTATTTTGCCTAAGATGATTTGTATGCCACTGTTCCTAAGTAAGGCTGTCCTGGTGGCTCAGGGGTAAAGAATCCACCTGCAATGCTGGAGAAGCAAGAGACTTGGGTTTGATCCCTGGGTTGGGAAGATCCTCAGGAGGAGGGCATCACAACCCACTGCAATATTCTTGCTTGGAAAGTCCTATGGACAGAGGAGCCTGACGGACTACGGTCCAGGGGCTCACAAAGAGCTGGACAAGACTGAAGCGACTGGGCAGGCATGCATGTTCCTAATTAAGAAACAAACTGTTCCAAGAATTCTAACTTAGAAAAACAACTATGACTAAATAGATATTACTGAAATGTTATATATTGAGAATAGTGATTAGAGAAAATGATACTTTTGAAAATACTATATGAAGTTGAGAAATGGTACTTTGGTACCAATGCATGGCAAGCAAAGATGCCTAAGTGATAATGTAGAACTCTGACACACACACAAAAATATTTGCAGGTATTTTGTCCAGGAATAAAGGAGGGAGACCATAAATAATGTCACAATGTGCCTTGCATTTTCTGGCTGAAAGGAACATTGTGTTTTCCCAATCTAATGAAAAATAACATGTACCAAAAAAGTAATGTCTGATATTAAAATGTGTCATGCATTTCATCATTAATTCATAAAATATTTATAAACCCCATGCATACCAGGACTTTCTTCCACAATGAGCACAAGAGTACAGTGCCTACTCTTCAAGTTCTCATCCTAATGGTGAAGATGGCCTGTATACATTTAAGGAATGCAGTATTATAGTGAGATTTTATAGAAATATACAATTGGAACTTTGTAGCACTGTTTTCAGTCCTGCATGTCAGCTCTTCAGAAGAATATTAGCCAATTAGATTTGAAATACATAAAGAGGAAACTTTAAGTTATAAACCATGTCAGAATAAATTGTTGGAATACGTCACCTTCATAAGACTAAAATTTTTTAAGGTATACATTTTACTTGCAAAGTTCTTAAGGAGAAACTTTCAAATACCTTGTATCAAGTTATTGATACAAGGTATTTGTAGAATACAAAATACAAAGTTGGATACCATCCTTTATTTAGAAATAGATTGAAGATGTTTTGAGACTGTTTAAAGACCAGTTACTCCAAATTGCTTTCCTAGTCTGTAACCTGTTATCATAAAGTAAATTTTGTTAAGTAGGTTTCCAAAAAAGATAAAGAGTTTTCATGTAAATATTCAAAACTACTTTAAATCATTATTTCTTGAATATTGTTAACTTGTAAACTGGAGACTATCAGAGTTTTTAACTGGTTATTTCTAAAATATTTCCTCAAAACCATGTTTGTTAATTTAAAAAATATATTTCTTAGATAGTTGAATTTACTCACCAAATTTTGATAAATTCACAAATTGCTATACTGTTATAGTTATACAGTTATCCAGTCTATAAGAACTACATAAGCTCTTATTTGTTTAAAACATTATCTGATGAGATTTCTGGGACTTCCCTGGCCGTCCAGTGGCTACGACTTGGTGCTTTCACTGCCGCAGCCCAGGTTCAATGCCTGGTCAAGGAACTCAATATCCTGCAAGCCGTGTGAGAAATGTGGCCAAAAAACCCACATTTCTTCCTGCAAATACATGCAAGTAAAAATGAACCTGTGACTGTAGCATATTGTTTCAAAACACAATTCAGTACTTCAACAGATTACAAAATATACACATATTTATTTTAAAGACATAAAATGTATGTCTTTATTATGTATGTACACATTCATAAAAATACACATTTTTATTAATACATAAGTATTTAATTTGTATGCATGTTTGTACAAATCATACTGTTTCATCATCTGCTTCTACACTTAATAATTTATCATAAAAGATTCCTCTGTTCATGAATATAGAAGAGGTTAGCAAAACTACTAAAAGCATGGATTCCAAATTTAAACTGCCTGGGTACAATCCTGACTCTTAACTCTTCAATAATGCTAAAGAAGCTGAAGTTGAACAGTTCTATGAAGACCTACAAGATCTTCTAGAACTAACACCCAAAAAAAGATGTCCTTTGCATTACAGGGGACTGGAATATAAAAGTAGGAAGTCAAGAAATACCTGGAGTAACAGGCAAATTTGGCCTTGGAGTACAGAATGAAGCAGGGCAAAGGTAAACAGAGTTTCGCCAACAGAACTCACTGATCATAGCAAACACCCTTTTCCAACAACACAAGAGAACACTCTACATAGAGACATCGCCAGATGGCCAATACTAAAATCAGATTGATTATATTCTTTTCAGCCAAAGAAGGAGAAGCGCTACACAGTCAGCAAAAGCAAGACAAGAAGCTGACTGTGGTTCTTATCATGAACTCCTTATTGCCAAATTCAGACTTAAATTGAAAAACAGTGGGGGAAACCACTAGACCATTCAGATATGACCTAAATCAATCACTTATGATTATATAGTGGAAGTGACAAATAGATTCAAGGGATTAGATCTGATAGACAGAGTGCCTGAACAACTATGGACAGATGTTTGTGACATTATACAGGAGATAGCAATCAAGACCATCCCCAAGAAAAAGAAGTGCAAAAAGGCAAAATGGTTGTCTGAGAAGACCTTACAAAGAGCTATGAAAAGAAGAGAAGTGAAAAGCAAAGGAGAAAAGGAAAGATATACCCATTTGAATGCAGAGTCCCAAAGAATAGCAAGGAGAGATAAGAAAGCATTCTTCAGTGATCAGTGCAAAGAAATAGAGGAAAACAATAGAATGGGAAAGACTAGAGATCTCTTCAAGAAAATTAGAGATACCAAGGGAATATTTCATGCAAAGATGGGCTCAGTAAAGGACAGAAATGGTATAGACCTAACAGGAGCAGAAGATATTAAGAAGAGGTGGCAAGAATACACAGAAGAACTATACACAAAAGATCTTCACAACCCAGATAATCATGATGGAGTGATCACTCACATAGAACCAGACATCCTGGAATACAAACTCAAGTGGGCCTTAGGAAGCATCACTACAAACAAAGCTAGTGGAGCTGATGGTATTCCAGTTGAGCCATTTCAAATCCTAAAAGATGATGCTGTGAAAGTGCTGCACTCAATATGCCAGCAAATCTGGAAAACTCAGCCGTGGCCACAGGACTGGAAAAGGTCAGTTTTCATTCCAATCCCAAAGAAAGGCAATGCCAAAGAATGCTCAAACTACCACACAATTGCACTCATCTCACACACTAGGAAAGTAATGCTCAAAATTCTCCAAATCATTCTTCAACAGTACATGAACCATGAATTTCCAGATGTTCAAGCTGGATTTAGAAAAGGCAGAGGAGCCAGAGATCAAATTGGCAACATCTGTTGGATCATTGAAAAAGCAAGAGAGTTCCAGAAAAACATGTCTTTCTGCTTTATTGACTATGCCAAAGCCTTTGACTGTGTGGGTCACCACAAACTGTGGAAAATTCTTCAAGAGATGGGAATACCGGACCACCTGACCTGCCTCTTGAGAAATCTGTATGCAGGTCAGGAAGCAACAGTTAGAACTGGACATGGAACAACAGTGGTTCCAAATCAGGAAAGGAGTACTTCAAGGCTGTATATTGTCACCCTGCTTATTTAACTTATATGCAGAGTACATCATGAGAAACACTGGGCTGTAAGAAGCACAAGCTGGAATCAAGATGGCCAGGAGAAATATCAATAAGCTCAGATATACAGATAACACCACCCTTATGGCAGAAAGCAAAGAACTAAAGAGCCTCTTGATGAAAGTGAAAGAGAAGAGTGGAAAAGTTGGCTTAAAGCTCAACATTCAGAAAACTAAGATCATTGCATCCGGTCCCATCTCTTCATGGCAAATAGATGGGGAAACAATGGAAACAGTGACAGACTTCATTTTTCGGGGCTCCAAAATCACTGCAGATGGTGACTGCAGCCACGAAATTAAAAGATGCTTACTCCTTGGAACAAAAGTTATGACCAACCTAGACAGCTTATTAGAAAGCAGAGACACTGCTTTGCCAACAAAGGTCCATCTAATCAAAGCTGTGGTTTTTCCAGTGGTCATGTATGGATGTGAAAGTTGGACTATAAAGAGAACTGAGCACCGAAGAATTGATGCTTTTGAACTATGGTGTTGGAGAAGACTCTTGAGAGTCCCTTGCATAGCAAGGAGATCCAACCAGTCCATCCTAAAGGAAATCAGTCCTGAATTCTCATTGGATGGACTGATGATGAGGCTGAAACTCCAATACTTTGTCCACCTGATGTGAAGAACTGACTCATTGGAAAAGACCCTGATGCTGGGATTGATTGAAGGTGGGAGGAGAAGGGGACAACAGAGGATGAGGTGGTTGGATGGCATCACTGACTCAATGGACATGAGTTTGAGTAAACTCTGGGAGCTGGTGATGGACAGGGAGGCCTGGCATGCTGCAGTCCATGGGGTCATAAAGAGCCAGACACAACTGAGCAACTGAACTGAACTGAACTCTTCACAAATTATTACCACAGTGTGCATTACTCAGCCTTTCTTCACCTAATGGTCACATTTTGCCATATTTTGAGTATCATTTATTTATTCAGTTTATAGTTCATTGAGATGTATAGAATAGTCTATCTTTGGTATTGTAAGTTATTAACTTCCTGATAAAAACCTTATGCCCATATGTGCTTAAGGCAATTCTCATAAAAAATGCCAAGAAGCCTTTTTATAGGTAAAGTAATATGCAGATAAATATGTTTTCTTCTGCAAGTAACAGAAAACCTGACTCTATTGGATTTTAACTATGGTTTACTATCCTCAATTAAGAAAAGGTACTGTACCTCAGGAATATCAGAGCTGAAATCTCAGTAATTCTAATAAACTTTCATGATGGACACATAGTAGCTCTTCTGATTCTTTTTTCAGGCTATGTTTAAATGCAGAATAAACAAGAAAGTCAGTGTCAAATAAAGCAAACAAAGTAATAATATTCTTAGGAACTTTCCTAAATTATTTCTCTTACTTCTTATTGACCAAGACCAGATCATATGGCAGTGCTTTTATGAAAGACATTGCAGGAAACAGAGTAGGCTCTCCTGAAGAAGAGAAAGGGCTTCACATGCACAGCTCACATGACTACTGATGTTTATGTATTTTCTTATGAAAATATTAATAAAACTACTTACAATCCTTCCAACTGATGTACAATTCCAACCCCAGGATATTCTTCTTTTATAAAAAATATAATTTAGGACTGAATTGTTGATGTGGTATGTTTTTGGTATGTCAGCTTGGCTAAACTGAACTCGGGTCCATAGAATACCCTTTCTGCCATAATCCCCATTAGGTTGGCTTGCCAGGGATATTCTTTTTGGAAGGCTGAAGAGCAAAAGGGAAAACAGTCAGCTTATAGTATCCACATCCCCCTCCTAATTACTTAACATACAGAGTATATTAATCTAGGTGTTGCCAAGAAGTGAATTTGAAGATGTGATTAGAGTCCTTAGTCAGTGACTTTAAATTACTCTAAAGGAGATTGTGCTGGAGGAAGCTGACCTATCCAGTAAGAAGTTCAGTTACAGAGGGGTGGGCCTTTACTGAGCCCAAGACTCCACATGCCACTAGATTTTCAATTGCTCTTCCTCATCTTCCTTATCTTTCTGTCTGACTGCGGTCTAATGACCACAGGTTTCAGATTAGGCATGTAGGGATCATGCCTGTTCTAGGTCTTCCCTACTTGACAATCCTAAGTTGCTTAGTCAACCCCTACAGTTATATAGAGTGATTCCTTATAATAAATTCAAATGCAAATATAAACAAAATCAAATACAAATACAAACATATACATGTATGTATGTGCACATACACATACATGTGTATCCCTAATGACTGGGGCTCCCCTTGTGCCTCAGGTGGTAAAGAATCTGCCTATAATGTGGTAAACCTGAGTTTGATCCCTGGGTTAGGAAGATCCCCTAGAGAAGAAAAAGGCAATCCACTCCAGTATTCTTGCCGTGGACAAAGGAGCCTGGTAGGCTACAGTCCATGGGGTCGCAGAGTCTGACACGACTGACTGACGAACACTAACAATTCCATGATTCTGCTTCTCAGATTGAACTCTGATTAAAACACTAGATATAATAATTATGAAGCCATCAGAGAGTGCCTGTAACATGGTGGAAGAAGAAGAGGAAGAGTAGGAGGGGATGAAGGAAGAGTGAATATAGATACCCAGGGCAGCATTGTGTGCCATCATTAATTCAGCCTGCTGGGGAAATACTTTCATTTAAGTTTTGATCAAAAACTACAGCCAATATAAAAGTAATTCTGTGACTGACAAATACCTAGTGAAAACCCTTTGGGTGATTCATTGAAAGGAAGCAACCTTCAAATATCATTATTCAAGATTTGTATGTGAATTTTAAACATACTATGTCCCTGACTTCCTTCCCCTGAGCAGAAATAAATAGAATAATTTTGGAGAATGTACTGCAAATTGTAATATAATAAGATGACCTGAGGGAAAATAATATGTATCATATATAGGAAAAAAAAAAAAAGAACTCTAGACTGGATAAGTACACAGATCAAGATAAGGATCCTTTAAAGGCTTGTTTGTATAGAAAACACTTCAGAGGTCCCTCTGTATATGATGTGCATTCAATAAAATGATTATCTTTATCATAGACTGCCTACAATTCCCATTTCATAGGACATTGTCATGCCAAAATAGTCCTTTGTTTTCAATCATAAATTTCTTAGAGATTCCCCAAATTGTTCTAGGCAAGGCACACACATGAATATTGCAGAACTTACCCATTCTAATGGGTAAGCCAGAATAATATTAACTTTCATAGGTTTTTTAAAAATAATTTTATGTATTGATTGATTTATCTGGGCCGTTGTGGCTTTGCACAGGCCTTCTATAGTTGTGGTGAGTGGGAGCTAGTCTTCATTGCAGAGCTCAGCCTTCTCATTGTAGTGACTTCTTTTACTGTGGACCACAGACAGGCTCTAGGGCCCGAGGCCTTCAGTAGTTGCCTTGTGAGGGCTCAGTAGTTGTGGCGCACAGACTTAGTTGTTCTGCAGCATGTGGAATCTTCCTGGACCAGGGATCAAACTCATGTCCGCGGCACTGGCAGGCAGATTCTTATCTGCTCTACCATAAGGGAAGTCCAATATTAACTTTCTTAGAATGTTTCTTTAAGAGAATAATTTATTTCTGGGAATGAAACACATGAAATTTATGTATATAGAATATAACATGAGTCTAAAAATACTAAGCATAACAAAGTACTGCCACATATAGAGATGGGTTTATTTTTATTTTTATCTTTTCTAACATGCTTGTATATATAGGTGGGGGGCTTCTCCACGACTTAACAATAAAAAGTCCTCTTACAATGCAGGAGACATGGGTTTGATCCTTGGGTTGGGAAGATTCCCCCAGAGGAGGAAATGGCAACCCCCTCCAATATTCTTGCCTGGGAAATCCCATGGACAGAGGAGGCTGGTGGGCTACAGTCTGTGGGGTTGCAAAGAGACATGACTGAGCACCTCAGCACATGTACATACATAGGTACTGAGAAACAACAGAATATACTAGTTTTTTTTTTTAATTTATTTTTTTGTCATACATTGATATGAATCAGCCATAGATTTACACGTATTATACTAGTTTTTAAAATCTAAATTTTTAAAGTAAATAGGCTAAATCCTACTTCTAGCTGTGATATGCTACCTATGTAAACATTGGAAAATTAACTTTCTAATTCTTCATGTCCTTATCTGAAAACAAAGTATGGATAATTAGTTCCAAATGTGTAGGACTGCTTTGTACAGTGCCAACAGGATAGTAATAGTGAACGTAATGTTAAGTACACACTGTTATCTTAAATTGTGAATATGTGCTTTCTTTTCTTTTGTCATCCTATTTTCTACTTCCTTTCATGTTTCCTTTTAGTTACATTGACACATAATCAGGAAGATTAGCTTAAATTTGTAAGTGTGTGTGTGTGTGTTTGTGTATGTGGTTGTATGTGTACCAATAGAGTGCATAGCATACTCCAAAATAAAGCAATGTGAACTTTAATCCTGGGCATATTTTGTAATGGGATAAAGACTAGCAAATCTCAGGTGAAATCTGGGAAGAGAAGCTAGACGCATCTGAGCAGTCAACTAACATCGCTTCAGGAAAATATAGCAGCAAAGTACCACAGATATGGAGAGAGAGCGAGCTAAGTGAATTCCCAATTCAGCTTGGCTTCAGCTGTCTTCTTGTCAGGCAGAAATCTCACAGCCTGTTAATATTATTGCTTTTTTATACATACCCTCACTACCATGTTTTTCTTTCCTTCCACCTTGTTCACAAAATCCGAACTTTGACAAACTCTAACATTCACAGTCTCTTTTCCTGAAATTTGCTGGAGGAGTAAACATAAACATAAATATGTCTGCTGGTTTCATTTACATATTTGCAGTCTCACATTGACATCAAGTACTTCACAACTCTCAGTACTTTTTTCAGTCCTACTTTCTTTCACACTCTCCCAGATACTATCTCCTGACTATTTTCCCCTCCATTTTAGAAAGACTCCCATATTCCTGCTCTTCCTTCTCCCAGGTCTGATGACAGTACTGTGTGATTCAGTTTGAGGATGGAAGCCTGCATATTGGGGCATCTCCTCCCTTGCCACCACCAAACTAAAAACTTACATAACCTTTCCCCCATTTTCTTCTACCCTCCCTTACACTGGACAAAGTTTCACAACTCCTGTCTCATATCCAAGGTTTATTTCTCTATTTGTACCCTAAAATCTTAGTGCTTCTCACACTAGGTCCATGAGAATCACTTTGAGAACTCATTATCAGTGTATATTCTTGGGTTATATCACCAGAGATTCTGAAAATCAGACCTTTCCCCATTCCAAGGTGGCATATGCACACACACACACACACACACACACACACACATACACACGTGCGTGAGCATACACATGCCTACTTATAAATGTTTATACCCATGCATATAGTCACATATATACCTGTTCCCTCCTATGCACTTATATAGTACAAATACATACACATATTACACATACTGTGTATAATATAATATGCATATTCATATATATTGTTTGGACAGAATTGTGCCCCACCAAAAAATTCATATGTTGAAGTCCTAACTTCCAGTACCTAGGAAGATAGGGCTGTTTTCAAAGATAGGAACTTTAAATAGGCAATTAACATAAAATAAGGTCATATAGATAGTCCCTAAATACAATATCACTGATGTCCTTATAAGAAGAGATTAGGACACAGACATGAGCAGAGGAAAGATAATGTGAAGACCCAGGAAAAAGATGGACTTCTGCAAGTCAAGCAGAGAGGCCTCTGAATAAAATTAACCCTGCTAACATCTTGATCTTGGATTTTTAGCTTCCAGAATTGTGAGAGAATAGAATTCTGTTTAAGCCACCAGTTACTTGTATTTGTTACAGTCGCCCTAGCAAACTTACACACATAGGTATACCAACTGCCCTCTCCGATTCATACACACAGAGATATGCATACATACGCCTCTGCAGAAAATCATTAAGCTCTAGCAGTATTAATTTTATTTCAGATTTTTTAAAAACTTTGAATGTGTCAAACTCATACCTATGGTAGGAAGTTTGGACATACTTACCCTCATGGATGGAATGCCTCTTTCCCACTCTTCTCTTGGATTATTTCTTCTCACCTTTCAAATCTCATCTGTGTTGTCACTTCTTCGAAAGCCTCAGTAGTAAAAGTGGTCATCCTCCTTCTATATTGTTATTTATCTCTGCCCATTGTTTTACTTAAAACACTTGTGACAAATCAAAATCTTATCATTTGTCCTTGTAATTTTATTCTCCTGATTAGATCATGAAAGAAATCGGATCCATGATGGTAGAATCAATTGTTTTCCATTAAAAGTTCATATTCCTAGTATTAGCGTGATGATTGGTACATAAGAGATATTCGTATTTGTTGAATATACTAATACAAAACATCTCTAGCTGAGTTCTCTTCTGGGTAGTGAGTCTTTGTGTGTGTGTGTGTGTTTTGTGATGTATGTGTCTGTGTCTTCCCTTTGAGGAGAAGGTAGGAATGAAAGTTGGGGATAAATAAGTTGCCTCAATAACTGTCTCTCTTTCTGTTGATATTTCCCAGAACCGTTTTAATTCCAGGTGCAGTTATGGAATAATGACTCAGTTCTCTACACTCTTTAGCATTCTACATAATTCAAAAGCAACCGTTATATGTGTTAAGATAATGTAAGCATGAGGTAATAGGACTTGTGACAAAGTGGCTATGGAGGGCTTAGGAGAGGAAAGGCAGATATTACTCAAACATTTCAAAACTGTGTGACAGGAATAATGTTAGCACCAGCAGGGAAAGGAATTCAGGAGAACTCTCGGGGAAAATAAATAATATAAGAAATTTCAATTTTATATATTTCACTTTAAACATTGTGTTGAAATATCAGATTGAATGGTCCAGCTGGTTGTGCAAAATGTAGGTCTGGAACTTGGAAAAGATTCAGTGCTGGATGTATGAACATGCTAATGTCTTGGTGCTATCATTCTAGCCATGGAAGGAAATAATATTATTTTTATCAGCTGGAGAAAGGTTGTGGCTAAATACTAAAAGCCTTAAGCAGCCTTTCAGTGAGTATTTTAGTATGGATCTAAGTTGGCACACTCCTCCTGGAAAGATATGGAGTTTTCTGGGTTTTATCATTAAATTCAGTTATAATGAGTTTTAGTCATTAGCTTTCATTGATTAGCAGACATATTTATGCTTTAGTCACTGATGGATAGTTGATGTCTTTGGTGTCATTATACAAGTGTCCAATGTAGAGAGTCAAGGGAAGAGGTTATTACCTTCTGATCAAGCCTTCATTTCCTCATGAAAAAAATGAATTATACAGAAGTCAGTTACAGTCTCTGTAATGGGATTGGTTTCATAAGCAATGAGGTGATTATATTCCAATTACCAAGTACCATTTGCAATTGATAATGACTTGAGAGCAGAGTCCAAACGATAATTCCTATAAATGAGACCATGTTAATTTTCCCTTCAATAATTGATATAATGATTGTAAATAATTATAATAATAAATTAGGTCATTTATATACCCAGTATCAGTGAGTGATCAGCCTAAAATTTTAAATATGCCATATTGTCTGTAACTCATTGTTTCTTAGCCTCACATAGACACAAGTAAGAGTTATTATAAGATATCCATTGTTGATTGGATTTTGAATTTAAAGCCTATAAAGAAGGACGAAGGTCAGAATTCAACATGCTGTGATTTAAATTCTCTGTTTCTAGCAATTGATTTGTTACAAGACATCCTGCCATGTCTACAAAGACATCCTCTGATTTTCAACAGCAATACCCTAGGAAGGACTGACATCTGAGAATTATATAACAAGGCTATCGAAATATAACCACAAAATATGTGGAGATCTTTATGAAAGCATATAACTTTTCATACACCACACGAAACTTCTTCCAAATTAAGCTAATTTTTAAGTTGTATTTTCATATTTAGTTTTTAAAAATGTCATTATCTGGGCACTGACTATCTCTTAATTTAACATCAAAAACAGCATATCAAGTCTGAAAATTTCTGATCTGTACAAGCAGAAAGTTATATTACCAAAGTATTCCCAAAGATATTTGAGATTTTAAAAACAGATTATCAATTTTACAGTTTCTCCCTGTGATTAAATTTGTAGGTTCTCTCCCTAAAACAGACATTTCAGTTCATTGCTTCCAGCTCTTTGGCAGAAACAAAAAAGTGAATAGCTAACACCTGGTTACTAGCTACCAGCCAACCTTGCAGTTTCTGCCTCTGTGGAAATGAAGTTTGAATCTTAGAAATCAAAGTAAAATGAAAGTTTTAAAGCTTTAGTCTGTTTCCTCAAACACAAGGGCTGTATCCACAGAAAGAGAATTAAGGGGGAAAAAAAAAATCAGAGCATCTATTGTAAAATTCAGCTTTAATATTTTAACTCTGAAATAGAAATATTACCAAATAGTTATAATTGAAATTGACAGTTCTCATTATCCATTGTTACTTTAGTTTATTGACATTTTAAGATAAAATTAAGGAGGAGTCAGTGTTTTAACTGATATATAATAAATGTATTTAACATGGCATTCTTATAAATATTTCAGAACAGAGGGTGATTGATACTTCATTCCAGATCTTTATGGAAGAAACTATTCTGGGAAAGGGAATTCTAATATTTTAACTTTTAAAAATAAACTTTATTTTTAAAAGCAATTTTAGGTTCATAGCAAAATTGAGCACAAAGTATGGAGATTTCTCATAACCCCCTAACCTCTTTAATGTGCATAGCTTTCCCTGTTATCAACATCCTCCTCCAGAGTGGTACATTTGCTGAAACTGATAAACCTACAAGAGTACATCATCATCACTCAAATTCCACACTTTGCATTAGGGTTCATTCTTGGTGTTGTGTGTTCTGTGGCTTGTGGACAAATTTTTAGTCACATGTCTGCACCATGTAGAGTAATTTCACAGCGCTAATAATCCTCTGTGCCCTGTCTATTCAACCTCTTTTCCTCTAACTCCTGAAAACCACTGATGTTTTTATTGTCTCCACAGTTTTACTATTTCCAACTTGTCACATGGTTGGAATTGAACAGTTTATAGCCTTTTCAGCTGGGCTTCTTTCACTTAGTAATACGCATGTAAGGTTCTTCTATGTCTTTCATGTCTTGATAGCTTCTTTCTTTCTAGTGCTGAATAATATCCCATTCTCTGGATTTTCCACAGATTATTTATCCATTCACTTACTGAAGGACATGTTAGTTGCTTCCAAGTTTTGCAAATTATAAAGCTGTTACTAGTATTGATATGCAGGTTTCTGTGTAGACATAAATTCTCAGCTGATTTGGGTAAATATCAAGAAATATGATTACTGGATTATACAGTAAAACTCTGCCAAAATGTCTTCCAAAGTGGCTACTCCATTTTGCATTCATTCCAGCAATGAGTGAGAGTTCTTATTGCTCCACATCCTCACTAGCATTTGCTGTGATTAGTGTTCTGGCTTTCAGCTATTAAATGTTTCACTGTATCTTCCCGCATTTTTTCATTGTTATTTTGATTTGCTGCTCCCCTAAGGATATATGATGTGAAAAACAACTTTCTTTCCACATGCTTATTTGCCCTTTGTATATCTTCTCTGATAAGGTGTTTATTAAGATCTTTAGTTTAGATTTACAATAACACTCTGAATTCACATAAATTCATTTTTGCATTTGGTGTAAAATGTTATATACATGAAGTAGGTTAATAATGTGAGGGCTTATAGAATTTTATAGTTTGTCGGGAATTGACTTGTAAGCTTTTCCTTTTTCCAGAAACAGCAAAGAGGCTGTTACTTTAATGCAGTAAGTGAGAGCAAAATAACAGAAAATGAGAAGAGACAGTGAGGGAAAACGGACTTTTGGAGGGTTTTGACTGAGTATCCTCACTCGTATCTAAATGAAATTAGCAGTGGATTTTGAACAGAGAAGATAATCTTCCTAATGAAAATCAATAGACCCTCTCTGAACTTCCAATTCACACAAGCCCTCAACAGACCAATGTGAAAACAAATGCCCAGGTGGCATGTAGGTCACCCAAGGAATCCTCTTACAATCTGAAGGAGGGAAAGGGCAACATATATTAGTCTTACCCTAAATGCAGATGTAAATACTTTAATTTAGTATACACAAAGTTAATACTTTTTTTTTTATTCCCCACTTGATCATTAGTTAGTCCATCTGATTCTCTAAATAACCTCCCTAACCTTCCAGAAAATCCTGTTTTATTATTTTGGCTGATCTGCCTCTCAATCCTCTTTATTGATTCCTTGCATTTATGTAAAGCACTCACCAAAGTAACCTGCTTTTATGGGCTTAAATATGCATATTTTATGAAGCCTTTAATAGGAAACTCTTCCCTACTGTTAATTCACCCAACACACAGGCACATCCTTTGGAATGTTTTTGAAAGATATGCACCTCTTTGAGAAGAATCTGTCCCTCAGCTGAACAGCTTCCGTGGTGACTCAATGGTAAAGAATCCGCTTGCAATGCAGGAGACCTGGGTTCGATCCCTGGATTTGGAAGATCCCCTGGAAAAGGGAATGACTCCCCACTCCAGTATTCTGGCCTGGAGATTTCCATGGACTGTACAATCCATGGGGTCACAAAGAGTCAGACACAACTGAGCAACTTTAACTTTCACTTTCATTTTATTATGGGAAGTTACATAAATATAGGAAAGATCAAGGCATTTTTCAATGAAAACCCATATGACAACTATCAAGAATCTAATGTTATCATATCACTCTAAATGCTTTATTGCATATCTGTCTGTCCATCCCTCTATCCATAGATTAATCCATTTTGTTTATCCATTCTTCTATGATTGATACTTGAGATGTTTCTAATTTTTTCCGTTTTTAAAATTTGCTTTGAGTGTTTTTTACAGTCTTTTTATGAAGCTCTCTTTATTTTCCATGGGTAAATACCCAGGAGTAGAGTTTCCTGAATGTAAAATATGCATATGACTAGTTTTCAAAGAAATTGAAATTTCTCCCAAAAAGAATGTAATCTTTTAGATTCTCATGAAATTCTTCGCCTTATTCCAGAAAGAGCAGAGAGTCCCAGTTACTCCCTAATCTCACCAGCATCTTCTGCTCTCAGTATTTTAATGTTATTCTGGTGTGTATGTGCTGGAATTTCATCGTGGCTTTTATTTGCCTTTCCCTGATAACTAAAGATATTCAAAATTTTACATGTTCTTCTTGACCTTTTGTGTATCTTCTTTGTGAAGTCTGTGTTTTAATCATCAGTTCTTTTTTATTGGTACTTGTCTTTTTATCAGTGAGTTGTGGGTATCCAGTTCTTTGTCAAATGTATGTATTATGAATGTTTTCTGCTAGTTTATGGCTAGACCTTTTTTTTCTTTAATTGGGTATTATAATGAGCATATGTTTTAATTTTAATGAAGCCTAATTCCTCTGTTCTTTTCTTTCTTGATTACTGCTTTCTATAACCAATCTAAAAATCCTCTACATAGTGCCATGATGATGTTCTCTATTTTCCTTTGAAGATTGATGATATTAACTTTTGTATTTTTGTCTATGCTACTTCTTGAATTAAATTTGGTGTAGAACGTGAGACATGGGGTGTTTCTCTTTCCAAATAGATACTGAGATATTTCAACCACTAGTTGAAAAAAATCCTTTCCTCATTGGCTTGCTTTGGTTAATTTGTTAAGTATCATATGACTATATACACATGAGTTTGTTTCCCAGCTCTATATTTACTCCATGACATTTGTCAATTATTATGCCAGTCTCTCCTACACTCTTGACATTTGTAGCTTCTAGTAAATCCAGTCATCAGGTAGTATAATTCCTCCAATATTGTGAGAATTTTTCTCAAAGTGATATTCTCCTCTTGCCACTCTTAAATATGATTATATCGGTATTGGTCCATTATTTAGTTTCTCAAGTTTATTTACCTAAACAGTGGAACATCTTTTTTCTTAGCATCTTTGTTATCCTCCAAATTTATGAATGCTCTTTGTTTATTGTACTCAGATTTGATGATTTCAATACTGAAGTGTGGTGTCTACAGAGGACTCCATTCATACAACTATAGTACCTTTAGTTTGTAGAACCTGCAGTGTTGGATAACTTAAATAAAATTATTTATATAAATTAAAATAAAAATAGGAGGAGGATGCACTGTAATCGCTGTAGCACTAGAAAATTTTCGGTTCAGTTCAGTCGCTCAGTCGTGTCTGATTCTTTGCCACCCCGTGTCCTGCAGCACACCAGGCCTGCCTGTCCATCACCAATGCCTGGTGTTCACTCAGACTCGCGTCCACTGAGTCAGTGATCCCATACAACCATCTCATTCTCAGAAGAAGTTGTCCCCTTCTTCTCTCACCTTCAACCTTTCCCAGAATCAGGGTCTTGTCAACTGAGTCAGTTCTTTGCATCAGGTAGACAAAGTATTGGAGTTTCAGCTTCAATATCAGTCCTTCCAAAGAGTATTCAAGACTGATTTCTTTTAGGACGGACTGGTTGAATCTCCTTGCAGTCTAAGGGTCTCTCAAGAGTCTTATCCAACATCACAGTTCAAAAGCATCAATTCTTCAATGCTCAGCTTTCTTTATAGTCCAATTCTCATATCCATACAGGACTACTGGAAAAACCACAGCCTTGATTGAACAGACCTTTATTGGCAAAATAATGTCTCTGCTTTTTAATATGCCATCTAGGTTGGTCATAACTTTTCTTCCAAGGAGTAAGCGTCTTTTAATTTCATGCTGCAGTCACCATTTGCAGTGATTTTGGAGCCCCCAAAATAAAGTCTGACACTGTTTCCACTGTTTCCCCATCTATTTGCCATGAAGTGATGGGACCAGATGCAATGATCTTAGTTTTCTGAATGTTGAGCTTTAAGCCAATTTTTTCACTCTCCTCTTTCACTTTCATCAAGAGGCTCTTTAGTTCTTCTTCACTTTCTGCCATAAGGGTGGTGTCATCTGCATATCTGAGGTTATTGATATTTCTCCCGGCAATCTTGATTCTAGCTTGTGCTCCATCCAACCCAGCGTTTCTCATGATGTACTCTGCATATACGTTAAATAAGCAGGGTAACAATATACAACCTTGATGTATGCCTTTCCTGATTTGGAACCAGTCTGTTGTTCCATGTCCAGTTCTAACTGTTGCTTCCTGACCTGCATACAAGTTTCTCAAGAGGCAGGTCAGGTGGTCTGATATTCCCGTCTCTTTCAGAATTTTCCACATTTTGTTGTGATCCACACAGTCAAAGGCCTTGGCATATTTAATAAAGCATAAATAGATGTTTTTCTGGAACTCTCTTGCTTTTTTGATGATCCAGTGGATGTTGGCAATTTGATCTCTGGTTCCTCTACCTTTTCTAAAACCAGCTTGGACATCTGGAATTTCACTGTTCACGGACTGTTGAAGCCTGCCTTGGAGAATTTTTAGCATTACTTTACTAGCATGTGAGTTGAGTGCAATTGTGCACTTGTTTGAGCATTCTTTGGGATTGCCTTTCTTTGCTATTGGAATGAAAACTGACCTTTTCCAGTCCTGTGGCCACTGCTGAGTTTTCCAAATTTGCTGGCATATTGAGTGCAGCACTTTCACAGCATCATCTTTTTGGATTGGAAACAGCTCAACTGGAATTCTATCACCTCCATTAGCTTTGTTTGTAATGATGCTTCCTAAGGCCCACTTGACTTTGCATTCCAGAAAGTCTGGCTCTAGGTGAGTGATCACACCATCATGATTATCTGGGTCATGAAGATCTTTTTTGTATAGTTCTTCTGTTTATTCTTGCTGCCTCTTCTTAATATCTTCTGCTCCTGTTAGGTCCATACCATTTCTGTCCTTTATTGAGCACATCTTTGCATGAAATATTCCCTTGGTATCTCCAATTTTCTTGAAGAGATCGCTAGTCTTTCTCATTTTATTGTTTTCTTCTATTTCTTTGCGCTAATCACTGAGGAAGGCTTTCGTATCTCTCCTTGCTATTCTTTGGAACTTGCATTCAAATGGATATATTTTTCTTTTTCTCCTTTGTCTTTAGCTTCTCCTCTTCTCACAGCTATGTGTAAGGCCTCCTCAGACAGCCATTTTGCTTTTTTCATTTATGTTTCTTGGGGATGATCCTGCTCCCTGTCTCTTGTACAATGTCACGAACTTCCATCCATAGTTCATCAGGCACTCTGTCTATCAGATCTAATCCCTTGAATCTATTCGTCACTTGTACTGTATAATCATAAGGGATTTGATTTAGGTCATACCTGAATGGTCTAATGGTTTCCATACTTTCTTCAATTTCAGTATGAATTTGGCAATAAGGAGTTCATGATCTAAGCCACAGTCAACTCCTGGTCTTGTTTTTGCTGACTGTATTGAGCTTCTCCATTTGTGGCTGCAAAGAATATAATCAATCTGATTTTGTTATTGACCATCTGGTGATGTCCATGTGTAGAGTCTTCTCTTGTGTTGTTGGAAGAGGGTGTTTTCTATGACCAGTGTGTTCTCTTGGCAAAACTCTATTAACCTTTGCCCTGTTTCATTCTGTACTCCAAGGCCAAATTTGCCTGTTAGTCCAGGTGTTTCTTGACTTCCTGCTTTTGCCTTCCTGTCCCCTATGATGAAAGGAAATTTTGGGGGGGTGTTAGTTCTAGATGGTCTTGTAGGTCTTCATAGAACCATTCAACCTCAGCTTCTTCAGCGTTACTAATCAGGGCATAGACTTGGATTACAGAGATATGGAATGGTTTGCCTTGGAAATGAACAGAGATCATTCTATCGTTTTTGAGATACTGCATTTCGGAATCTTTTGTTGATTATGATGGCTACTCAATTTCTTCTAAGGGACTCTTGACCACAGTAGTAGATTTAATGATCATCTGTGTTAAGTTCACCCATTCCAGTTCATTGTAGTTCGCTGATTCCTAAAATGTCGACATTCCCTCTTTCCATCTCTTATTTGACCGCTTCCAATTTGCCTTGATTCATAGACCTAACCTTCCAGGTTCCTATGCAATATTGCTCTTTACAGCATCTGACCTTGCTTCTATCACCAGTCACATCCACAACTGGGTGTTGTTTTTTGCTTTGGCTCCATGTCTTCATTCTTTCTGAAGTTATTTCTCCACCGATCTCCAGTAGCATATTTGGCACCTACTGACCTGGGGAGTCCATGTTTCAGTCGCCTATGTTTCTGCCTTTCATATGGTTCATGGGGTTCTCAAGGCAAGAATACTGAAGTGGTTTGCCATTCCCTTCTCCAGTGGGCCACATTTTGTCAGAACCCTCCACCATGACCTGTCCATCTTGGGTTGCCCTATATGGCATGGCTCATAGTTTCATTGAGTTAGACAAGGCCGTGGTCCATGTGATTAGATTGGTTAGTTTTCTGTGATTGTGGTTTTCATCCTGTCTGCCCTCTGATGGAGAAGGATTAGAGGCTTATGGAAGCTTCCTGATGGAAGAGACTGACTGAGGGGGAAACTAGGTCTTGTTCTGATGGGCGCAGCCATGCTCAGTAAATATTTAATGCCATTTTCTGTTGATGGGTGAAGCTGTGTTCCCTCCCTGTCATTTACCTGGGGCCAAACTATGATGGAGGTAATGAAGGTACGGGGACCTCCTTCAAAAGATCCTATGCATGTACTGTTACTCCCACAACCCTGCAGCAGGCCACCACCGACCCACGCCTCCACTGGAGACTCCTGGATACTTCCAGGCAAGTTTGGGTCAGTCTCTCATGGGGTCATTGCTCCTTTTCCTGGGTCCTGGTGCACACAAGGTTCTGTGTGTCCTCCAAGAGTCTCTTTCCCAGTGCTGTGTGAGTTCTGGCAGCTCTATGGTGGGGTTAATGGTGACCTCCTCCATGAGGGCTTCTGCCATACCCAGGTCTGCTGCACCCAGAGCCCCTGCCCCTGTGCACGCATACCTGCCGATGCATACCTCAGCAGGGGATGCTCAAACACAGCTCTGTCTCAGTCTCTGTGGGGTCCCTGGGTCCTGGTGCACACAAGGTTTTGTCTGAGCCCGCTGAGCATCTCTGACGGGAATGGGGTTGTATTCTAAATACGAATTCACCCCTGTACCATCTTGCTGGGGCTTCTCCTTTGTCCTCAGGTGTGGGGTATCTTCTCACAGCTGCTCCAGCTCCTACCGTCTTGCTGGGGTTTCCCTGACCTTGGACGTGGGGTATCTCTGTACGCCACTCCAGTGCCATGTGCAGCCGCCGCTCCACACACAGCAAATTTTAGATTCTTAGAAATCTATTGCTTTTTTTCCCCATCTATTGAATAGAGTCCCCTTATTTATTTATTTTTTATTGAATGAAGAATCCTTTAAATTCTATAGTGATTTACAAATTTCAAAAGTTTCACAGACATGATTTCATATAATTTCATAACAGCTTTTTTACCCCTACCCCTGTATTGCCCCTCGCCCTTCCCCCTCGGCCACCCAGTGGTAAACACTAGTTTGTTCTCTATATCTGTGAATCTGCTTCTCTTTTGTTATATTCACTAGTTTGCTGTATTTTTTAAATTCCACATATAAGTGATATAATACAGTATTTGCCTTTCTCTGTCTGACTTATTTTACTTAGCTTAATGCCTTCCAAGTCCTTCTATGTTTCTGCCAATGGCAAAAATCCCCTTCTTTTTTTATGTCTGAGTATTATTGCATTATATTACATACTATATCTTCTTTGTTCATTCATTCATTGGTAGATGCTTAAGTTGCTTCCTTATCTTGGCAATTTTAAATAACATTATTATGAACATTGGAGCACATGTATCTTTGTGAATTAGGTTTTTGTTTGTTTGTTTGTTTGTTTGTTTGTTTTGGATATATACCCAACAGTGGAATTGCTGGGTCATATGGTAGTTGTAATTTTAGTTTTTCTTCTTTTTTTGAGAAACCTCCATACTGTTTCCACTCCAGTTTAAATTTCTTGCACCAGTTTATATTCCCACCAGCAGTGTAATAGTGTCCCCTTTTTCTACATACTTGCAACATTTGTTATTTGTGGGGTTTTTTTTTTGTTTTTTTTTTTATGATCACCATTCTGTCAGGTGTGATGATATCTCATTGTGGTTTTGACTTGCATTTCCCTGATAATTAGTGATGTCGAGCATTTTCTCGTGTGCCTGTTGGCTGTCTGCATTTCCTCTTTGGAAAAATGAGCTCTGCCCATTTTTAATTGGGTTGTTTGATTTTTTGATATTGAGCTATATGAGCTGTTAGTATATGAATATTAACCCCTTTTTGGTCATATAATTTGCAAATATCTTTTTTTTTTTTTTTTGGTCCATGGTTTCCTTTGCTATGCAAAATCTTTTGAAATAAACTAGGTTCCATTTGTTTATTTTTGCTTTTGTTCCCATTACTCTAGGAGACAGGTCCAAAAAATGTTGCTGAGATTTATGTCAAAGAATTCTGTCTATATTTTCCTCTAGGAGTTTTATAGTATCCAGTCTTACATTTAGATCTTTAAGCCATTTTGAGTTTATTTCTATATAGTGTTACAGAATGTTCTAATTTCATTCTTTCATATGTAACTGTCTAGTTTTCCTTGCACCACTTATTGAAGAGACTGTCTTTTCTCCTTTGTATTATTCTTGCCCTCTTTGTCACAGATTAACTGACCTTAGCATGTGGGTTTATTTCCGGCTATTTTCATCTGTTGATCCATGTGTCTGTTTTTGTGCCAGTACCATTCTGTTTTGGTTACTTTTTAGTGTGCAGTTATATTTTTCTTATCTCATTTAATCCTCAAAACCATGTGCAAATAATTATATACATTTTACAAATTAAATAAAGTTTGAGGGAAATAATATAATCTACAAAATTACCCATATATACCATTTGATTCTCACAGTACAGCTCTCGAGGAGATGTTACTGGTAACCCTAAAGCCTGGAGGGTCTTCAGGCTTCTTTACTTGATATAATGCTGAAGATCACAAAGTGACTACAAAGGAGTAAGCAGATCTGCCACTTTGAATAACTCCGGAAAGTGGAGTTCATTCTTTATGTGGGAGTGTTGTCCTGAATTTTGTAATGCATAAAATATACTAGGATGTTTCTGTTTGCAAGTAACTAAATTCCTTCTAAAAATTACACTCCTATAAATGAGATTTATTGCCTGACAGATGGGGAGAATAAGGAAAAGTCAGAATTGATTATGTTGTTCTGATTCATCATTTCATGGCCATCATTAAGATCCTGTTCTCTCTGCTCTTGGGCTTCCAGAACAGGTCAAATTAATTTCAATGTATGATTGCTATTGAGTATTTCCAGGATTGCAGCCACCTACAGGGAGAAATAAGGCTGGCGTCCTCTAATATGTTCATTTTCTAGGGCTGCCAAAACACATCACCACAAACCGGGTGCCTCAAAATGGCAGACATACATTTTCTCACAGTTCCAGAGTCCAAATTAAGATGTCAGAAAGGCCATATTCCTTCAGGCAGAAGAACCTAGCAGGCTACAGTCCATAGGCTTGCAAAGAGTCAGACATGATTGAGCATGCACGCACACACACACATAAGGCCATATTCCCTCCGATGACTAGGGAAGTGTTCCTTTTGTATTCCTGTCACTATTTTTTCTGGCTTTGAATCTTCTTTTCATTTCAAAAAAATTAAAGTTCCAAGGGACTTCCCTGGCAGTCCAGTGGTTAAGACTCTGCACTTCCAGTACAAGGGTTTCAGTTTCAATCTTTGTTCACATCACTAAGTTTCCATATGCCATGTGAAATAGTCAAAAACTTAAAAAAAATAAATAAATATAGTTATAAAAAAATTGAAATTCTACATGTGGAGCACTTAATAAGCTCAGGATGCCTTTTCCTTCAATGTTCTGCTTTTCTTTTTGTGAGCACCGCCTGCTTGCACTGCCTTCCAGGGCTCAGTGGCAGATGCAGGTGAGGCCGGGTGCAGGGGGGCTCACATCCCATGATCTGGCTCTTCCCCTCAGGGGTCCTGACCTGAGTCCAGCCTGGGTGAGCCTCCTTGCTGAGATTCTGCAGCCACTGCAAGCTGGGGTGCATGTTCTTCCCTAGCCACTCCAGTGAGTCTTGTTTGGGTAGAAGGTGCCCTGCAGGGCGACCTCCCAGCCATGCAGGGTGGCTCCTGGCATTCCTCAGCTTGCAGCAGCCTAACTGATCTCTGTCTGTCTTCACATGGCTTTTGACCAAAACAGCCTGAAGGTTTCCCTCAGCCTGACTTAAATTTTAGACAGTTCTCTCCCTGCTGTTAGCCCCACCCCCACCCACTTCCCTCTCACCCTGGCCCTACAGAATGAATCCAGGTGGCCTAACTCCAGAAGTCAGTGCTCTTCCTTTTCTAAGAGCATTTAATTTGGAACCCTTGTAATTGCAAATTGTTTCTCTGCCCCTTTGCATCATTTTCACAGCTTCTTGACAGATTTACAACCTAGGACCATCCTTCTCAAACACTTGAGAGCCATCCCTTTGAAATGTGGCCATTTAGGAAGACTAGGCCCCATTTCCCAATCTCTGTGGGAGGGTAGGAGCCTCACTTACGTGGGCATATATGTGAGAAAGTTTACTTGTCCTTTGGGTAAGGACAATTAGCCAACACTATCTGAATGATTTTCACCCCACCCACCCAAGCTGTTAAAACTCTCTTGCCATTTGTTTTTCCTGGAGTTGAGCTCAGACAGAGTTTTAGCCTCTCTCCTCTATAAGGGCTTACGAGGTAGCGGTGGTGGTAAAGAATCCATTTGCCAGTGCAGGAGACATAAGTGATGAGGGTCCCATCCCTTGGTCAGGAAGATTCCCTGGAGGAGGGCATGGCAACCCACTCCAGTATTCTTGCCTGGAGACTCCCACGGACAGAGGAGCCTGGTGGGCTGTAGTACATAGGGTTGCAAAGAGTCGGTTACAACTGAGCACACATTCACACACCCTTATCACAATGCCCTTTAATGAAACCTCCCTTGACTGTTTAACTTTGACCAGTGCAACATTTGCTTTGATATCTCTGCCCTATGTTTTTCTGCGTGTCACCTCCTCTCCTTGTAAGGACATGAATCATTGGATTTAAGGGTCTCCCTAAATCCAGTAGGATTCGTCTAGAGATCCTTAACTAACTTCATCTGCAAAAAGCACTGTTTCTGAAACACATTCTAAGGTTCTGAGAGAACACTGATTTTTGATTGACACTCTTCAACCCCATTATATGAAGGCTATTTCCTATATTTCTTTAGAAAACCTCCTCTTTTGTATCATTGTCTGAATCAGGGCATATACCCATTCTCAACCCAATCCAATTGGCCAAGAGAATGTCACTGAGGGCTGATTGGATTAAAACTGAGTTAAGAAAATCAGTCTCCACTGTAAGTTGTCTTTGTTGAGTTACAAGAGGACTTGACTCCTCCTCTTCCTCTTGCCCCACCTCTATCCCTTCTCCCTTCTCCTCCTCCTCCTTCTTTTTCTTAAAGAGTCATATGGTAAATATTTGTGGCACAGAAGCCTCTTCAGCTATGCCATATTGACACTAAATCAACCATAGATAATTACTAAATATGGGGTCTAGTTGTAGTACAATAAAACTTTATTTATAAAAATAGGGAAGAGGTGAATTTGGCCAGGTCAGTAATTTGTCAACCCTGGATGAAATAATTAATCTTCACTTCCCTGAGTTGGGTAAGCAGTGATGCCACTTTTTCAAAATTATGGAAAAGAGAAAACAGAAGCCAGTACTTGGCAAAGCATTTCTGACAAACTTAACTTCATTTTTATGGTTTTATATTCAAAGAAACGTTTCAGCCATCTCTGACTTACACAGATACCATTAATTAAGTAAATTTCACTGTACTGACTTTAGGCAGCAATTCTGTCTACTTAGTACATCACAGAATAGCAGAGCCTATTTTAAAAGTATAGAGAATATAAAGGATTATAGAGAATATAAAAGACTAAAGAGCCTCTTGATGAAGGTGAAAGAGGAGAGTAAAAAAGCTGGCTTAAAACTCAACATTCAAAAAATGAAGATCATGGCATTTGGTCCCATCACTTCTTGGCAAATAGATGGGGAAACAATGGAAACAGTGACAAACTTTATTTTATTGGGCTCCAAAATCACTGCAGATGGTGACTGCAGCCTTGAAATTAAAAGACTCTTACTCCTTGGAAGAAAAGCTATGACCAACCTAGACAGCATATTAAAAAGCAGAGACATTACTTTGCCAACAAAGGTCCATCTAGTCAAGGCTATGGCTTTGCCAGTAGTCATGTACGGATGTGAGAGTTGGACTATAAAGAAAGCTGAGCACCGAAGAATTGATGCTTTTGAACTGTGTTGTTGGAGAAGACTCTTAAGAGTCCCTTAGACTGCAAGGAGAGCCAACCAATCTATCCTGAAGGAAATCAGTCCTGACTATTCATTGGAAGGACTGATGCTGAAGCTGAAACTCCAATACTCTGGCCACCAAATGCAAAGAACTGAATCACTGGAAAAGACCCTGATGCTGGAAAAGATTGAAGGCAGGAGGAGAAGGGGCCAACAGAGGATGAGATGGTTGGATGGCATCATCAACTCGATGGACATGAATTTGAGCAAGCTCCCGGAGTTGGTGATGGATAGGGAAGCGTGGCATGCTACGGTCCATGGGGTCACAGAGAGTCAAACACGACTGAGAGACTGAACTGATATAAAAGATATTTTTATTCATTCTGTGCCCATGACTCTATCCTTCTTTTTTTTTTTTTCCCAACAACAGCACAGTGAAACAACACATTTTCTTCCAGGTAAAATGCTTTAATCTGTGTGGGTGCCCGTGTGTGTGTGTGTGTGTGTGTGTGCGCGCGCACCCTCATTTATGTGTGTGTTTTGCTTTGAGAGAGTCAATTCCTAGGCAGGTTGATAAGAAGTCCAGGAGTCCCCAAGGAGAGAGGGGTCTGGAATTCTCAGGGAGGAGAAAAGGACAAATGTCTTTCTTTCCTCTACATTCCTTAGTCTTAGTCACATAAAATGTTTTTATCTTTAAGCCTGGAACTGATGATTACACAGCAAACAACTCAGTTTAAACTCTGTACTAAGGATTATATAACAACAAAGTATCCTGCTTGAGGACAGTTTCTCCTTCCTGAAAACCTTCTGGCTAATCCTGTTATTTTAAAATGTAAATTATGGGAGTGGGTATAGTAAGATCTTTACAACCTCCAGACATTCTTTTGATTCATTGTAATAACTAATTAAAAGGTATAGAGCTCCATTGCTAACACTAGCAAGGGGGCACTCTTTCTGCCCCCTTCTGATGTCTATGTCAGGAGCTTTCTCTATCTGTTTTATACTTTAAGAAAACTCTATTACACAAGAGCTCTGAGTTATCAAGCCTCGTCTCTGGCCCCGGATTGAATTCTCCTCTGGAGGCCAAGAATCCTGGTGTCTTTTGTGGTTCAGCAACAACTTTTAATCTTCCTCACTGCTACAATTGTTAACAAGGTTTTCTTTTTACAAAGAGAAAGTTTACCATAGTGGTGGAATAATGCAGTCTCAGAAAGCAGGCTGACATAAATTTCAAACTTGGGTCTTTTAACAGTTATCTTGCATAATTTATTATGTGTACCTTAGTTTCCTGATATATGAAATGGTGTATGCAGTAGTACCTATCTCATTGGGTTATTTCAATGATTAAAGAATGAATGCATACTAAACAGTACTGGCATGCTGTTGTACCATAAGTTTTCAAGAAATCCCAGTTACGATTTTTATTATTATCATTTTTTATTAATGAGAAATTGTCAAATCTTCCATGACTTTTAAGTGTCATATCTAGGCTTTGAATCAATTCTTACAATATGGACTTTTTTTCCTACCACAAAGGGCTTGCATTATTAAAACATTTTAGTTTTAATATTTCAGACATCAGTAAGCCTGTCTGAATAATCTGTGATTCAGTTTCTTGTTTAACAATTTTCTCATGCAGATATTTTCAAATTTAATAGTTATTAAAAATATGGTTACTTTAAAACTTGTTTTATAATCAACTCATAAAAAGAAATTAATTTTTAGGACAAATTTATATGCATTTTTCCTGAAGTAAATCTATGCTTATTTGTAGTGACTAATTTACTTTAAACTGCAGGTGTAGAGAATTGAATTATCTTACTCAGTTGGTCTATGAAAGATTATATAAATTCCCCCTCCCCCATAAGCAACCAATTGAATGATTCAACATACATGTTTTTGTTTCCATATGTTCTTACATAATGGGTGTTTTTACTTTGTGGTCATGTACCTTTATGTAGGGCTTCCCTTGTAGCTTAGTAAAGAATCTGCCTGCAATGCAGGAGACCTTGGTTCGATTCCTGGGTTGGGAAGATCCCCTGGAGAAGGAAATGGCAACCCACTCCAGTATTCTTGCCTGGAGAATCCCATGGACAGATGAGCCTGGGGGATTACAGTCCGTAGGGTCACAAAGAGTCAGACATGACTGAAGTGACTTAGCATGGATGCACGCACCTTTATGTAAATAGTGTAATGGCAAGGATTGCTAATTTTCTACAAAAATTCATCCTCCCATTATTCAGTAGGAATAGAATTATATGCTACATTTCCAAGGACCCTCTGTAGTTTTGTGTCCCTGAGTAATGGAAACAGAAGCTGTGGAAAGCACTTCCAGGTCTGAACCTTTGAATATTAGGCATTTTCTTCTCATTTCCTGCTCTCTGCTACCCGGACATGGAAATACTACAGTTTAAACCAGGCAAGTAACAACAAGGCTCCAAGGCCTCTCCAAGTGTTCTTCCCAGAGTCACAACATCAGCATTACTGTGGAAGTTGTTAATAACTGTGAGCAACGTAGATTCTCAGGTCCAAACCAGACCTGCTGAGTTAGAGACCCTGAGGTCGGGCTGACAATTTCTGTTTTAACTCTACAAGTGCTTCTGATATGTGTTGCAGCTTGAGAACCACAAAGCAGGAAGATAGACAAGGATGTGAGGCTCCATTGCTATAGACAATGACTGTCTATAACAAAGGCCAGCAAAACTTTTTCTACAAAGTTCAGTAGTATTTTAGGCTCTTCTTATTCTCTTCTTCTTCCCCCTTGTCCTCTTCCTCCTCCTCTTGCTGCTTCTCCTACTTTCTCTAACAGTCATTTATAATTTTAAAATCCATTCTTAGCTAGCCACAGGTTAAACAAAAATAAGCTGGTATAGAGTAGAAGAGCTGTTGTGACCTTGGGCAGATTACTCAAGAGAAAAGCAAATATTTGTTTTCTGAAGTACTGTATTTTGGGGTCTCTTTGTTACAGAGTCTTAATCTAGACCCTGAGTGACAGGGGAAGTGAAAGTATATATATTTTTTTTTCATTTTTTTTTTTTTTACTCAGTACTAAAATTCTAGGATTCATTGACTTTTAATTTTGTATATTAGTCTGTTTATATTTATGGCTCTATTTAGTCCATTGATTCTAACTATGGCAAAGGACTCCATGTTGTACCCTTAACCACAATTTGCCTGTGACTCTACAGATCACTTCCAACTCCCTGATGCCACATAGCATATAATCCACTCATGTCTTCTGTTGGAACTGTGTATACATATCTCTGGTTAATATATCTAGGAGTTGAATGTTTGGTTCATATATTCATTTGACAGCTTTTTCTGTTCTCATCTCCAGACTGATTGCTCTAGTTCACACTCACTCCAGAAGTGAAGGCATGCTCTGTATCTAGCATATTACCACCTTTTATTTTACTCCATGTTCTCAGGGAGCCTTCCAAAAAGGTGAAAAGAGATATTTCATTGCTTCATTTCTTAGGTGCCTATAACCTAAGCTTATCAGTGCCTTCCATTCACTTAAAAACATTTAAGATGTATTATTTTTGTAATACATACTCTAGTGATAAAAATAGGTGAGTATATTTGAAACATATTTTAGATAGAATTACTCAATTCATATACAGACAGATATGAAATGATACATAGAAACAAAAAAAAGGACATATAATAAATATTATATATGTCCGACTATATAAATACATGGGTTCAATCCCTGAATTGGGAAGATCTCCTGGAGGAGGGCATGGCAACCCACTCCAGTACTCTTTCCTTCATGGACAGAGGAGCCTGGCGGGCTACAGTCCATGGGGTCGCAAAGAGTCAGGCGACTGAGCTACTAAGTGCACACACACATATAAATATACATAGGAAAGGGCAAGAATTTAAAAGGGAATGTCTTTGGGAGCTAAGTATACTGTAAGAAATTTGGGAGAATGTGGACATTGAACTTGACAACATAGACAGGCAGCATTATTTTATTTATTTCTGTTAATAATGTCATAATAATTCAGCATATGGTCATACTTTTATTTGTATAATCACTCCCTAATTGTCAAATATGTTTTGTTGTTCTGATTTTTGCTATTATAAGGAATAGTACAGGGAGTAAATTGAAGTTGCTCAGTCATGTCCAATTCTTTGCAACCCCATGGACTGAGGCCTGCCAGGCTCCTCATCCTTGGGATTTTCCAGGCAAGAATACTGGAGTGGGTTGCCATTTCCTTCTCCAGGGACGAGGAGTAAATCAACCTCATAAGCAAATCTTCCTGCACATCCATAACTGTGCTTTTAGAGAAATTCCTGGAAGTCATATTGCTGGGGAAAATGATATAAACATTTTAAAAATTTTCAATGCATGCAAAAAAATATTTTCTGATGAGGTGTTCCCAGTTTTTCCTTCTATAAATAATCATGTCAGTATATAAGATGCTTGCACTGCTTTTACTATTACTTTATTTTAAGATATTTCTAAAATGTCATACAACAAATTATATCTAATATATAGGACAACTAAAAATAATGGTACTAATAAATTTTTTCAATTTTCAATGACTATATCCAGAATTTGAGAATTAAATTTACCTTTGAAATCCACTAACCTTGCTGTGCTCTCTAGAGGTTTGAAATTTTTTGCTTGCCATTTTTTCCTATTTATTTTTACTTTTACCATATGTATTGATATTGCATATATGCATACATGTACATATATCACACACATACATATATTAATATATATGTATTTCAATATTGTTGCTATTGTTCACTCCCTCAGTCATGCCTGACTTTTTGTGACCCCATGGTCACAGCACGCTAGGCTTCCCTGTCCTTAACCATCTCCTGAAGCTTGTTCAAATTCATGCCCATTGAGCTGGTGACGCCATCCAACCATTTCATCCTCTGTTGTCGACTTTTCCTCCTGCCTTCAGTCTTTCCCAGCATGAGGGTCTTTTCTAATGAGTCCTCTCTTACATCAAGTAGCTAAAGTATTGGAGCTTCAGCAACAGTCCTTCGAAAGAATACTCAGGACTGATTTCCTTTAGGATTAACTGGCTTAATCTCCTTGTAGTCCAGGTGTCTCTCAAAGCTCTACTACAATACCACAGTTCAAAAACATCAATTATTTGGCACTCAGCCTTCTTTACAGTCCAACTCTCACATTCATACATGACTACTGAAAAAACCATAGCTTTGATTATATGGACCTTTGTTGGCAAAGTAGTGTCTCTGCTTTTTAATATGCTGTCTACTTTGGTCATAGCTTTTCTTCCAAGGAACAAGCATCTTTTAATTTCATGACTGCAGTCACCATCTGCTGTTATTTTGGAGCCCAAGAAAGTAAAGTCTCTCACTGTTTCCATTGTTTCCCCATCTATTTGCCATGGAGTGATGGGATACAATGTCATGATGTTAGCTTTATGAATGTGAATTTTAAGCCAGTTTTTTCACTCTCCTCTTCCACTTTCATCAAGAGGCTCTTTAGTTGTTCTTCACTTTCTGCCATAAGGGTGATGTCATCTGCATATCTGAGGTTACTGATATTTCTCCCAGCAATCAGCTGGGATTGATTCCAGCTTATGCTTCATCCAGCCCAGCATTTTTCATGATGTACTCTGCATATAAGTTAAATAAGCAGGGTGACAATATACAGCCTTGATGTACTTCTTTCCCAGTTTTGAATCAGTCTGTTGTTCCATGTCCCATCCTATTTATGCTTCTTGACCTGCTTTCAGGTTTCTCAGGAGGCAGGTAAGGTGGTCTGGTATTCCCGTCTCTTAAAGAATTTTGCAAAGTTTGTTGTGATCCACACAGCCAAAGGTGTTAGTGTAGTCAATGAAGTAGAAGTAGATGCTTTTCTGAATTCTTTGCTTTATCAATGATCCAAGGGATGTTGGCAATTTGATCTCTGGTTCCTCTGCCTTTTCTAAATCAAGCTTGAACATCTGGAAGTTCTCAGTTCACATAATGTCAAAGCCTGGCTTGGAGAATTTTGAGCATTACTTTGATAGTGTGTGAGATGAGTGCAATCATGTGGTGGTTTAAACATTCTTTGGCATTGCCTTTCTTTGGGATTGGAATGAAAACTGACCTTTTCCAGTCCTGTGGCTACTGCTGAGTTTTCCAAATGTGCTGGCATATTGAGTGCAGCACTTTCACAGCATCATCTTTTACGATTTGAAAGAGCTCAACTGGAGTTCCATCTCCTCCACTAGCTTTGTTCGTAGTGATGCTTCCCAAGGCCTACTTGACTTCACACACACATGATGTCTGGCTCTAGGTGATTGATCACACCATTATGGTTACCTGGGTCATGAAGATCTTTTTTGTATAGTTCTTCTGTGTATTCTTGCCACCTCTTCTTAATATCTTCTGTTTCTGTTAGGTCTGTACCATTTCTCTCCTTTATTGTGTTCACCTTTGCATGAAATGTTCCCTTGATATCTCTAATTTCCTTGAAGAGATCTCTTTTCCATTCTATTGTTTTCCACTATTTCTTTGCATTGGTCTCTGAGGAAGGCTTTCTTATCTCTCCTTGCTACTCTTTGGAATTATGCATTCAGACGGGTATATCTTTCCTTTTCTCCTTTGCTTTTAGCTTCTCTTCTTTTCTCAGCTATTTGTTGTTTTTTTTTTTTAATTTTTTATTAGTTGGAGGCTAATTACTTCACAACAATTCAGTGGGTTTTGTCATACAATGATATGAATCAGCCATAGATTTAGCTATTTGTAAGCCCTCTTCAGACAGCCATTTTGCCTTTTTGCATTTCTTTTTCTTGGGGATGGTTTTGATCACTACCTCCTGTACAGTGTTACAAATGGCCATCCATAGATCTTCAGGCATTCTGTCTGTTAGATCTAATCCCTTGAATCTATTTGTCACTTCCACTGTATAATCGTAAGGGATTTGATTTAGGTCATACCTGAATTGAATGGTTTAGTGGTTTTTCCTACTTTCTTCAATTTAAGTCTGAATTTGGCAATAAGAAGTTCATGAGCTGAGCCACAGTCAGTTCCCGGTCTTGATTTGCTGACTGTAAAGAACTTCTCCATCTTTGGCTGCAAAGAATATAATTAATCTGATTTCGGTGTTGACCATCTGGTGATGTCCCTGTGTAGAGTCTTCTCTTGTGTTGTTGGAAGAGGGTGTTTGCTATGACCAGTGTCTTCTCTTGGCCAAACTCTGTTAATCTTTGCTCTGCTTCATTTTGTACTCCATAGCCAAACTTGCCTGTTACTCCAGGTATTTCTTGACTTCTTACTTTTGCATTCCAGTCCCCTATGATGAAAAGGACTTTTTAAATTTTTTTTTGGTTTAAATAGGAAATTTTTTAAATTTACTTATTTACTGAAGGATAATTGCTTTACAGAACTCTGTTGTTTTCTGTCAAGCCTTAACATGAATTAGGACTTCTCTTTCTTTTTTTTTTTTTTTTGGTGTTACTTCTAGCAGGTCTTGTATATCTTCCTAGAACCATTCAACTTCCACTTCTTCAGCATTAGTGGTTGGGACATAGACTTGGATTACTGTTTGCCTTGGAAACCAACAGAAATCATTTTGTCATTTTTGACATTGCATCCAAGAACTGCATTTTGGGCTCTTGTTGACTATGCAGGATATTCTATTTCTTCTAAGTGATTCTTACACATAGTAGTAGATAGAATGGTCATCTGAATTAAATTCACCCATTCCAGTCTATTTTCACTGATTCCTAAAATGATGTTCACTCTGAGATCTCTTGTTTGAAAATATATTTCAATATATTTTGCAATATATATTTATTTGCTGATTTCAATATGTATGTTGAAGATTTATGCTATATTCATTATTATATTACTTGTTTGGGGGTTAAGTATTATGTTAATGTAATTAATGTAACTGGTTCCTTATTTCAAATCATGCATAACATTCCATTCTGGTTATATTCTACAATTTATTTATTCACCATTTTTTAAAGCAATTTTGTTTTTCCAATTGCATTTTATTATCTGCTGTGATACTTGGAACAATTTTATACATGCCTTTTGCTGGATGGGAACAACAAGTTTCTCTCGGGTGTATCAATTCAGTTCAGTTGTGCAGTTGTGTCTGACTCTTTGCAACCCTGTGGACTGAAGCATGGCAGGCCTCCCTGTCCATCACCAGCTCCCAGAGCTTATTCAAACTCATGTCCATCACGTCGGTGATGCCATCCAACCTCTCATCCTCCGTCATCCCCTTTTAGTCCCACCTTCAGTCTTTCCCAGCATCAGGGTCTTTTCTAATGAGTCCTCTCTTGAATCAAGTAGCCAACGTATTGGAGCTTCAGCATCAGCATCAGTCCTTCCAATGAATATTCAGGACTGATTTTCTCTAGGATGGACTGGTTGGATCTCCTTGCAGTCCAAGGGACTCTCAAGAGTCTTCTCCAACACCATAGTTCAGAAGCATCAGTTCTTTGGTGCTCAGCTTTCTTTATAGTCCAACTCTCACATCCATACATGACTACTGGAAAAATCATAGCCTTGACTAGATGTACCTTTGTTGGCAAAGTAATGTCTCTGCTTTTTAATATGCTGTCTAGATTGGTCATAATTTTTCTTCCTTCTTAAAAGGAGCAAGTGTCTTTTAATTTATAGGAATAAAATCACTAAGTCATAGTCTAGAAGTGTTAGCAAACTTCATGCTGACAAGGAACTGATAACTCTTTAGTAGATTTCAAGCACTATTAGTACTCTTTCAGATTCAGTATTTTCAGAATTCTTTAGAATTTTATTTTATTATCAGTTAATCCTGAGACTTGTCGACAGAGATCTACAATGTCAAAGCTATGGCCACCTGATGCGAAGAACTGACTCGTTAGAAAAAACCCTGATGCTGGGAAAGATTGAGGGCAGGAGGAGAAGGGGGCAACAGAAGATGAGGTGGTCGGATGACATCATTGACTCAATGGACATGAGTTTGAGCAAACTCTGAGAGATAGTGAAGGAGAGGGACACCCGGTGTGCTGCAGTCCTTGGGGTTGCAAAGAGCCAGACACAACTGAGTGACTGAACAGCTACAAGTCCTGAGAATTACATATTCACCATACTTTGATTTACCCTGGGACCTGATCACTTCCTCATTCATAATTTCCTCACACAGTAGAGTTAATAACATATCTAGATGTGACATCCAATATCTGAAATCATATCAATCACCATCAGGAATAGGAACGTGAGTAAAATGCACTTGTTTTTCTTTAACTCAACTAACTTCATTCTATAACAGACAAAAATAAACAATGATAGACTATTTGAGTTGTTTAATTTTTATACACAGGAGATATGCATGCATGCTCCTTCACACAGGTGATACAGAGATGGATTATGTTGTGTGTGTGTATATGTGTATAAGGTGGCTTATTGGTTGATTTGGGATCTGCATTGATCATTGCTGAGAGGCCTCCTGTTCTCATCTCCCATTCCCTTGAGCTAAGTGCAGAAAAGACTAAGCAGTAGGAGAAAATAAAAGAAAGAAAAAGAGAGAGGAAACTCCAACCCATTAATATTTCAAAATATTATCCTGTTAAATAAATTAAATGATTCAGAACTAGAAGCCAGACATATCCTGCATTTCTCTAGCAGTGGAAAAAAGTAAAATTGCCTTTCTATATACACTTAAGAGCTACTGTGAATATTTTCCATAGATTAAAAGAACATACTAGAAATATGAATCAGCAACATCATAAATGAAGTAACATAAGGAAAAACTAAGACTGCAGTTCATGGGGTCGCAAAGAGTTGGACACAACTGAGTGACTGAACTGAAGGCAATAGGAGAAAGAGAGAGAAAGAATGGAAACTAGGAAAGATAAGAAAATAGAAAAATGAAATATATAAATTGTCAACAATGGGAATTAGAATTTCCTTGGGTTTTTGTTAGTTCCATGAATCAAGCAAATTGGAAGTGGTCAAACAGGAGATGGTATGAGTGAACATTGACATTTTAGGAATCAGTGAACTAAAATGGACTGGAAGGGGGTGAATTTAACTCAGATAACCATTATATCTACTACCGTGGGCAAAAATGCCTTTGAAGAAATGGAGTAGCCATCATAGTAAGCAAAAGAGTCCAAAATACAATACTTGGATGCTATCTTAAAAACGACAGAATGATCTCTGTTTCCAAGGCAAACCATTCAATATCACAGCAATTCAAGTCTATGTCCTGACTAGTAATCCTGAAGAAGCTGAAGTTAAATGGTTCTATGAAGACCTACAAGACCTTCTAGAATTAACACCCCAAAAAAGATGTCCTTCTAATTATAGGGGACTGGAATGAAAAAGTAGGAAGTCAAGAAATACCTGGACTAACAGAAAATTTGGCCTTGGAGTAAAAAATGAAGCAGGTCAAAGTCTAATAGTGTTTTGCCAAGAGAACCCACTGGTCGTAGCAAACACCCTCTTCCAACAACAAAAGAAAAGACTCTACACATGGACATCACTAGATGGTCAATACCAAAATCAGATTGGTTATAGTCTTTGCAGCCAAAGATGGAGAAGCTCTATATAGTCAACAACAACAACAAAAAAGACAGGGAGCTGACAGTGGCTTAGATCATGAACACCTTATTGCAAAATTCAGACTTAAATTGAAGAAAGTAGGGAAAATCATTCAACCATTCAGGAATGAACAAATAAAATCCCTTACGATTATACAGTGGAAGTGACAAATAGAATCAAGAGATTAGATTTGATAGAGTGCCTGAAAAACTATGGATGGAAGCTCGTGACTTTGTACAGGAGGCAGTGGTCAAGATCACCCCCAAGAAAAAGAAATACAAAAAGGATAAATAGTTGTCTGAGGAGGCCTTACAACTAGCATGAAAAGAAGAGGAAGCAAAAAGCAAAGGAGGAAAAAAGATATACCCATTTAAATTCAGAGTTCCAAAGAATAGCAAGGAGAGATAAGAAAGCCTTCCTCAGTGATCAGTGCAAAGAAATAGAGGTAAACAGTAGAATGGGAAAGACTAGAGATCTCTTCAAGAAAATTGGAGATACCAAGGGAAAATTTCATGCAAAGATAAGCACAATAAAGGACAGAAATGGTTTGGACCTAACAGACAGAAGATATTAAGAAGAGGTGGCAAGAACACACAGAAGAACTATACATGAAAGATCTTCATGACGCAGATAACTATGATGATGTGATCACTCACCCAGAGCCAGACATCCTGGAATGTGAAGTCAAGTGGGCCTTAGGAAGCATCACTATAAACAAAGCTAGTGGAGTGGTGGATTTTCCAGTTGAGCTCTTTCAAATCCTAAATGATGATGCTGTGAAAGTGCTTCACTCAATATACCAGCTAATCTGGAAAACTCAGCAGTGGCCACAGGAATGGAAAAGGTCAGTTTTCATTCCAATCCTAAAGAAAGGCAATGTCTAAGAATGTTCAAAGTACCACACGATTGCACTCATCTCATATGCTAGCAAAGTAATGCTCAAAATTCTCCAAGCCAGGCTTCAAAAGTACATGAACTGTGAACTTCCAGATGTTCTAGCTGGATTTAAAAAAGGCAGAGGAACCAGAGATCAAATTGCCAGTGTCAATGGATCATTGGAAAATCAAGAGAGATCCAGAAAAACATCAGCTTTATTGTCTGTGCCAAAGCTTTTGGCTGTATGGATCACAACAAACTGAAAAATTCTTCCAGAGGTGGGAATACCAGACCACCTGACCTGCCTCTTGAGAAATCTGTATGCAGATCAAGAAGCAACAGTTAGAACTGGACATGTTACAACAGGCTGATTCCAAATTGGGAAAGGAGTACATCAAGGCTATATATTGTCACCCTGCTTATTTAACTTATATGCAGATTACATCATGCAAAATGCTGGGTTGCATGAAGCATTCCAGCTGGATGAAGCTGGAATCAAGATTGCCAGGAGAAATATCAACAACCTCAGAAAGAAGAACTAAAGAGCCTCTTGATGAAAGTTAAAGAGGAGAGTGACAAAGTTGGCTTAAAACTCAACATTCAGAAAACTAAGATTATGGCATCCGGTCACATCACTTTATGGCAAATAGATGGAGAAACAATGGAAACATTGATGGACTTTACTTTTTGGGGCTTCCCAGGTGGCTCAGATGGTAAAGTGTCTGCCTACAATGCAGGAGACCCAGGTTCAATCCCTGGGTTGGGAAGATCCCCTGGAGAAGGCAATGGCAACCCACTCCAGTACTATTGCCTGGAAAATTCCATGGTCGGAGGAGCCTGATAGGCTTCAGTCCGTGGGGTCACAAAGAGTCGGACACAACTAAGTGACTTCACTTTAACTTTCTTTTTATTTTTGGGGGGGCTCCAAAATCACTGCAGATGGTGACTGCAGCCATGAAATTAAAAGACTCTTGCTCCTTGGAATAAAGCTATGACCACCCTAGACAGCATATTAAAAAGCAGAGACATTATTTTACCAACAAAAGTCTGTCTACTCAAAGCTATGGTTTTTCCAGTGGTCATGCGTGGATGTGAGTTGGATTATAAAAAAAGCTGAGCTCCAAAGAATTGATGCTTTTGAACTGTGGTGTTTGAGAACACCACAGGGTCTTGAGAGTCCCTTGGACTGCAAGGAGATGCAACTAGTCAATCCTAAAGGAAATCAGTGCTGAATATGAATTGGAAGGACTGATGCTGAAAGTGAAACTCCAATACTTTGGCCACCTGATGCAAAGAACTGACTCATTGGAAAAGACCCTGATGCTGGGAAAGATTGAAGGCAGGAGGAGAAGGAGATGATGGAGGATGAGATGGTTGGATGGCATCACTGACGTGATGGATGAGTTTGAGTAAGTTCCAGGAGTTTGTGATAGACAGGGAGGCCTGGCGTGCTATAGTCTTTGGGGTTGCAAAGAGTCAGACATGACTGAGTGAACTGAACTGGGTTTTTGTTCATATTCCTTTACAATTCAAATGCTCCTTATAAAGAAACTACTTCCTTTCTTTCTTTTGTGTCCTTTGTCACCACTCTTTTTTCCACATCTAGTCATTTTGTCATTTTCATTCATTTAGGATTATTAAGCTTTTAACCTAAAACCTCTATTTTAAAGCATTTCTCTAAAAGTTCGTCCAAAAGAGTATGATGTTAAAGATGATGGCTGATACCAATCGTATATTTTCTCCTCTTGCCTTTTTTTCAATTATACAGGAAAAAAAAAAAAAAAACTATTCTCAGGGTAAAGGTCAAAATGAATTTTTTCATATACAAAGTTCCAGACACTTAAAAAATAATATTTACCAGGAACATATAATGAGAAAAAAATTAGTATTGTTACTAACCATAAAACTTGACCACAGAATAACTGTTCACTGCATAATTTTCACCAATATCAAAATTATTAGTAGAGCCTCATGCCAGTTTTTTAAAATGGATTTCTCAATTTGAAAAGTTTATTTAGGAATATAAGGTTACTTTTATTTAAAATTAATAATATAGACAAATCATTTATCGCAGAAGTGATTATTTTATCTATGCATAACCCCAAATCACCCTGATCTGTTCATTTCATTTGAGTTAATTGTACTTGAGATATAGACATAAGTGAAACATTAGGTTTATTTGAAAAGAACTTTGGAAGTTCAATGAATATGAATTGCAACAACTCTAGTAACTGCAAAATATAGCCTGTCTTCCTTCAAGTCTTAGAGTAATGTCTACTCATTCTACCTTAATAGTGATAACACAATGGCACTGTGAAATATTTTCAAATTCAAAATAATACATTTTAGCTATTAATCCCCATATCAAATTCATATTGAATAAGTCACTCTTCTCATTCTAAGCATGTTGCAGAGTTATAGAGTGTTAAATTACCATTGAGTTCCAATATCAGTTCAGCAGTAGAATAGCAAATTGAATCCAGTGAACTCTATTTTGCCTACTGCTTACAAACTTTACTAATATAATATATATTTAGAAAATATACATGTATAGTATCATTTTATGAGAGCTTAGCAATTATGGAATAATAATTGACTGTCTTATGTTTGGAAATACTATAATAGATAGCTTTAATAGCGAAAGTGAACTAGCAAATTAAAAGAAATATCCCTTCTTTAAGCATTCCCTTATTTCCTCTCAAATTACTCTTTGAGAGGAAAAAGGAAATGTTGGCATTAGCTTACATTCGTCTCATAAAATAGTTTGTTTTCATTTATGGAAATGTAGAAAAATTCCTTCTTATAATGGTTTGCTATTATTTCACAACCTTGCAGTGGTTACAGTTGAGAAAGGATCAAAGATTATGCTTAATGTTAAATGAACTCCTATTATGTATCAGACACTTTACATATGCCATCATAGCCAATGCTCATCACAGCCCCTTGAAGTAAGAACTAACTTATTCACTTTCCAGTGATGAAACAGAAGGATTACCATATTTCAGTGAATCTAAAACTAATCCCATGCATTTTACTATACGTATCCTTTCATTGTCACGAGAAATAGAAAATGCTGCCAATATAATGAAGATTTGCCAGGAGACTGTTACTGATTCAAAAATGTTAACATGGTAGGATGAGTGGGAGGGTAGATTGTCTCCTGGCACGGTATTACAGGCTAAGGTTGTAAGGCATGGTTCCAGCGAGGCAGAAAAGGAAAGACGACCTCAACAGAAGTGGGTTACCTTTATTCAGGCAAGGAGGGGCGACAGTCGGCCTAACGACCAGGCTGAGCGCCGAAAGGGATCAGGGAGGCTTCATACTTATAGGGGGTTTGTGGAAGCGATAAGGGAAACGTCAATCAAGTGGGATATTTTGAGTATTCTTTTGTTGAGATGACACTTGTAGTTGGGCAGGGGGTGATAAGTCTTCTGGGTGGGTGTAGGGGGTGGTAGGTTTCCGGACAGGGGGTGATAAGTCCCAGATAGATGCAGCTGGCCTGGAGCATCAGGATGGAACTAAAGTTATGCTTTGTTTTCTCCGAAGTTAGATGATTCAGCAAGGGGCCTTTGAGACTGTTGTTCTCTTTTCTAGGCCCAAAAGACTCCTTCAAAGGTACACATCAAAGGCACATAAGCAGGCCAGCAGAAGCCGAATTCCAGGGCTCTCTGACGCCAAAGCCCTGCTTCTTCTGTTAAACCTCATGGCCTCAGCTATCTTCCACAAAGCAGAATGCGTGTGGCATTTTCCTTTATAAGAACTTTTTTCCTTGATGGCACCACCTAGTCTGCGTAACCTTCATACGGAGGAAATCAAAGTGCATGGTAGTGTATTAATCAGAGAAATGGATTGTGCCTGCTTCATCCTGTCAGTCACTTGATAAGGGAAAACAAATAGCAATGATTAAATCACAGGCTGCTCAAAGTCTTTGTGCTTTGAGTAAATACATTTGGCTTTCGTGAAAGTCCATTATGCACTGTTTGACTTTGATTAGCAGGGGGCACTTCATAAAGCATGAAAGAAAGCCGCAGTTAGTGGAAGAAAGGAGAAATCTGTGACCATATTCTCACTGTTCTGTTAAACAGCTGATTCACCCCAGTCACAGAGAACAGCAAAGGCTCTGACAATCATGAATGTCCTTGGCAAAAGGATGAATTTATCTGCCTGTAGAGGAGATGTCTCATGAAAAGGCAGTGTCTGCAGCAAACAGAACACCAGCAGAGCATGACTATAAAGAACAATCCGTGTTTGCTCTTACAGGGGAGAGTTCCACAACTGCAGCTTGATTGTAATCCTCACCTGGGAAATCTGAACTCACCACCTGTTTTCTTTGGATGCTCGTGTGACACACTCCAGTTGCTTTCTACAGAATTTAGAACATTCGTTTACTCCAGTGGATACTCTTGGAGTCTTACTAAATTTAATTCACTTCCATTAAGCAACTGACTCACTAGTTAGATTTATTGGAGCTATGCAGATCTCTCTGTTTTTATATTCACGTTTATGATTTGAGATACATATGCCGTATATATTGCTTCTGGTCCTTGATATGTTTTCATACAAATGCTATTCTTGTTTGCACTTCATCTAAAGGGGCAAAATGTTTAACATAAGAGGTTGGCTGCTATGAAATCAGTTTTATTTTAAGAATATTGGAGGGCTTCCCTGGTAGTCCAGCGGTTAAGAATCCACCTTGCAATGCTTGGGACACCAGTTTACTCCATGGTCCAGGAAGCTAACACATGAAGCAGGGCGACTGAGCCTGTGTAGCACAACTACTGAGCCTGTGCTCTGGAGCCTGAAAGAGAACAAGAGAAGCGCAGTGAGAGAAGAGCCAAGATGAGCACAAGAGAAACCACGGCGATGAGAAGCCCATGCACCACAGCTAGAGGATAGCCTCTGCTTGCTGCAATCAGAGAAGCCCCACACAGCAACAAAGACCCAGTGCTTCCAAAAATAGTTAAATATTAAAAAAGAAGCAGAAATTTAAAAGAATATTGGAGAAAAGCCCTCTATTTTCAATTCCAAATATGTTATCATTTTTAATGTTCAATCATTCTAAAATGTACTGCAAAAATGAAAAGAATGTTGATAGATATAACTATATACCATATGACTTATGGTCATCAATAGTGTTTATTTTAAATCTTATTTTAGCATTTAATCTCTACTTAAGTATCCTACTTATATAAACCATAATATCAACTGCATTGCAGTGTCAATAAAGATAATAAAGATAAATAGATCTACCAGACTATGAGCACTATTACTATTTAAGCAAAACAAGTTAGTCAATAAATAAACAAACAAACCTACATGCTTCCACAACAGGTGAAAATCTGTCAGAAGTCCCTGTGCCTTGTAAGGGTTTAGGGTAATATTCTGCAGCATTTATTAATATATAAAGCAGTCTGTTTCTAAATGCTCTTTTAAGATATTAAAATGCTTTTTAAGATATTAACTTACATTATCAAATTAAATGTTTAAAAGCAAATTTAAATGAGATTCTATTATTATATATTTGTAAAACAGACACAAAGGCATCAACGAACCAAAAGTATAAATGCTCAACAAATATAAAATTATGTCAGTTTTATCCTGAGCTTGATACAATCAAGTGTAGCTAAACATTTTAATCTACCGGTGAATAAAAATTGATTGTGACTAAGCAAGGTCTTTGTCACCTCACACTATTGGGGAATTTTAAGAGTAGTATAATTTTTTACCCAAAGACTTAGAAAAATTTACCTTTAGTTTTTGCTAAGTGAGAGTGCCATCTACTGGTGCTATTTGCCACAACAGTGTAATGGGTAAGAGCTGCAAGCGTTGTTTACCTGCACATGTAATGGATGTGACCTCATGAAGCTATTCCTGGACGTAGATTCTGTCACTTCAGCTAAGTAACAAACAAGAACCAACACTGTTATGAATTAATTCAGACTTTGAAACACTTTTATTTGTTATAAAGAATATGGATAATAAAGGAGATATGCTTTAACTAGACAAAATCATTTCAAGGCTTTTACTTAATGACTTAAATTATGCTATATAGCCATGATTTGAGTGCTTAATTAATCAACTCTGCACATTGGGTGCGTTGAACCCTCTTCATGCTCAAAAATGTTGACAGATTCAACAAAATTCGGGGCATTTAAAATGGACAATAGGAAAAGTAGAAAATGTCTCCTGGCTTGAAGCTTGTAGCTTGAGCAACCATATATATATAACCATATATATATATATACATATATATATATATATATATATATATATATATATATATATAAAACCATATATAGAAAAGAAGCAGTTAGCTAACAAAGTGGCTTAGGGAAGTTCAAATATATATTTAAGGTATGGGTATAGATAAAGGTATATCCATGAAGTCGGAAGGAATTTGACGGAAGGTTCAGATTTGAGAATGAAGAATAAAAAATGGGGGAACAGCTTGAATATGGATGGGAAAAAGAAACAGTACAGGACAAAGATGAGATTTTCTGTTCTGTCTTTGCACAGCAACCTCAAATGTGGCCTTAATTTTGAGTAATACATCCTTAATTGTTCTAACACTGTTGGAAGCTCCATAGTGAGATGTGGAATCCATAGCAAGCTGGGAAACTTTGTGCTCGACATGATAAAATGTCGATAAACTTTCTCGACATGATAAAATGTCTGGTTTTGTCAGTGGCAGCATCATAGGGCAGCTCCCACCAAGCTCAACCTGCTAAACTACCCCCAACACAACACTTTCCATTAGGAAAAACAGAAGCTAGGTTGTTGACTGTGCAATCATAATTTTGGCAAGCTTATAAAACTCTGTTACCTTTTGCTCCATATTAATATTGATGCTTTGGGATGTAAATTATACTAGAATGTCTGTTAAAGAATGAAGTACATTATCATTTACTCCAATCTGTGCAAATCTCTCAAGGTTTTAAAATATTTTTTAATTTATATTTTAATTGCAGGAAAATTGCTTTACAATGTTGTATTGGTTTCTGCCTTAGGAACAATATGAATCAGTCATAATGATATATATATACATCTGTATATATATCCCCTCCCTCTTGAGTCTGCCCCTTATTTTTGAGCTGGATGTTGGTTTTCCTCGGAGTTTCCTAGGATGCCCCTAAGGGGAGTGAGCAGCAGGCAGCTGTGTAATTATATTAATAGTTTACCCACCCCCACATCTGTGAAGTCAGAGTGGAACTACTTTGATACATGTGTACTTGTGAGTATACATGTATAGTTGTGCACCCATACATATATAGATACACACATGTAAAGTTGGATTTATGCATACGTATTTTCTTTGAGCAAGTGCTCTTGCTGCTAAAAATCTCTGAAAGCTTATCATTTTAAACACTGAGAATAGAACAAAACCAGGGTTTGAACAGAAAGAAACAGAAAATGTTGGGAAAAAATAGCTTGAGAAGAAATAAAGTAAAGGAAAAGTAGAGGATTAGCCTGAGATTTTCTGTTTGGGCTTTGCCCAGCAATACTTTAAACTCTTCAGTGGTTCAATTTATGTTGACTTTGGTGGGGACTTGGTCCAGGATCCTTACGTGGCCCACCCAGGATGCAATGATCTATCTCTGTAACAGTGCATTTTATCATAGTTTTCCCACTTGTATAACATGATACTGTATATTAACCTCTAATATTATTACAAATTGTGTGTGTCTGAAAATTTTGTGTGTCTAAAAAAATCAGTAAGTTTTGCTTGGAAAGGACTGAGGTCTTATTTCATTTGAGTTACTTATAATGCCAAACATAATGTGATGCTAATAATTTGTGGCAAATATAAATAACATCTGCAGTTTCTCTCTTTTTCTTTCCCTCTCTCAAACACTCACATGCACACACACATTAATTCTTTAATATCATAGAAACATGGAAAAATGCATTAACAGGCATTATTCAAAATAAGAATTGTCACAGCAGACAAGATCTGTGAAGGGATGGTTGCTCACCTCGTAAGACATCAGAGTATTTCAAATGACAACTATAAAACATCACTCTGAAATTGTTAGAGGAACAGAAATTAGACAAGTTATGAGGGGGATATGCCCTTGATAGGGCTCACGTGCTCAGCTGACAGGAGTGAACACTATTGAAACCAATTTGCAGTATTAGCTGGCAATACATAGCAAAATTAAATATCACTTATGCCTACTCTGGGGGCTTCCCTGGTGGCTTAGATGGTAAAGAGTCTGCCTGCAGTGCGGGAGACCAGGTTTTGATCCCTGGGTTGGGAAGATCACCTGGAGAAGGAAATGGCAACCCACTCCAGTATTCTTGCCTGGAAAATCCCATGGATGGAGGAACCTGGCAAGCTAGAGTCCATGAGGCACAAAGAGTCAAACATAACTGAGAGACTTCACTTTCTTTCTTTTTCTTTTTATGCCTACTCTATGCCTGTGCAGTTCTTTTCCCAGGTTGTATATCCTAAAGCAATGATCAACATGCCCCTTTGGGGAAATTATTTAAGGATAGTCAGTGCAAACTTGTTTTGGTGGTAGGAGTTGAAGCAGCCTAAGTATATTCCAGAGGGAATGAGAATGTAGAAAGTGGTGGATGGTTACCATGGCGTACCCAGAAGGAGGTATATATCCACATGGTGATGGCTCTATAATACATAATTGAAAGAGGATGTAATCTACAAAATAACAGCATTATGCATATTTAAAATACATATACAAAACAATACATTTCTAATGAACATATGCAAACAAAAAGACTTGCAAAAAATGATGAAAGTGAGGATGAAAGGAAATAAACACACAGAACTAAAGAACTTCCCAGGTGGTACAATGGTAATGAATCTGCTTGCCAATGCAGGAGACACAAGAGATGCAGGTTTGATCCCTGGGTTGGGAAGATGCCCTGGAGAAAGAAATGGCAAAACCCACTCTGGTATTCTTGCCTGGAAAATTCCATGGACAGAGGAGCCTGACAGACTACAGTTCATGGGGGTGCAAAAAGTCTCAGACACAATTGAGCAACTAACACTTTCGCTTTTAGATCTGAAGTGAGTCTTGTATGCAGCATATATACAGGTCACAGACAAATAAAAAATAAGAGACTTGCATGAATGGCAATAATGTATGTGGTTGAGGGGTGTGATAAACTCAGGTCTATGTATCTGATACCTAACTAGCAAAAGAAGAAAGACTGGACTAGTAGCCTTCAGTCAGATGCACAAAATAAAACAAGAACAAGTATAAAACCCTAGCATAGATGGCTTGTTGTGGTGGTTGTGGTTGCTCTGCACCCTATTAGAATGAGAAACTGAGTCTTACATGTCCTGATGACTTTCATTATAAATCGACCTTTTCCGTTCACCTCTAAAGACTTATCTTTTCTAATGCCACATTTCTTTTCGGTTCAATGCTCTATCTGCTGTTTCACTTCCTACCACAGGAAGGAGCAGTTTGAAAAAATAAAAAAGAAAGAAACAAGTCCCCTTACACCAGAAAGAGTGACAAAGCAGCTGTGGCTGAATGAGGCCACATCAGGTTCAGGAACTCAGAGTCAGTCTTCTGTTTCCTACAGTGTTGCCCATATATCAGGAGCATAAAGAAAACATTTTATTTGCTCTTACATTATTTTTTTGTAATTTTACCGAGGAAAAAAAGTGTTAAGCAGAGAAGTATTTCAACTTCAGTTGAAAGATATTTCTTAGGTATACTACCAGCAAAGGAAATAGAGAGACAAAAATATAGTACTGTTGTCTCTGTCTCTGTAACCTGAAAACTACATATTTATAGACATAGAGGCCCAAGTCTTCATCTTTACTCCCTCATCATTTTAAGTGAGGCTAACAATCAGGGCTTCCCAGTTGGTTCAGTGGTAAGTAGTCTGTCTGCCAATGCAGGAGATGTGGGTTCGATCCCTGGGTCAGGAAGATCCCCTGGAGAAGAAAATGGCAACTCATTCCTGTGTTCTTGCCTGGAGAATCCCATTGAAGGAGGAACCTGGTGGACTAGAGTCCAAGGGATCACAAGAGTCAGACATGACTTAGCAACTGAATAACAACAAATCCAAAGCAGGACCCTAATTCTCTTCAATTCCCTGGAAGCTGAAGGAGATGAGGGAGATGCAGAAGAAAAGCAGGAAACTAGCAGTTTGATTCATAAGGTTTTAGGAGAGAAGCCATCTCCATAGCAAAAATAGTCCAAGGTGAAGCTGCAAAAGCTGATGCAGAAACTTCAGGAGTTCAGTTCAGTTCAGTTGCTTAGTCATGTCTGACCCTTTGCAACCCCATGGACTGCAGCACACCAGGCCTCCCTGTCCATCACCAGCTCCCGAGCTTACTCAAACTCTTGTCCATTTAGTCGGTGATGCCATTCAACCATCTCATCCTCTCTCGTCCCCTTTTCCTCCTGCCTTCAATCATTCCCAGCATCAGGGTCTTTTCAAATGAGTCAGTTCTTCCCATCAGCTGGCCAAAGTATTGGAGTTTCAGTTTTAGAATCAGTCCTTCCAAAGAATATTCAAGACTGATTTCCTTTAGGATGGACTGGTTGAAACTCCCTGCAGTCCAAGGGACTCTCAAGAGTCTTTTCCAACACCACCGTTCAAAGGCATCTATTCTTTCACTCTCAGCTTTCTTTATGATTCAACTCTCACATCCATACATGGCTACTGGAAAAACCAAAGCTTTAACTAGACGGACCTTTGTTGACAAAATAATGTCTCTACTTTTTAATATGCTGTCTAGGTTGGTCATAACTTTTCTTCCAAGGTGCAAGCGTCTTTAAATTTCATGCCTGCGCTTACCATCTGCAGTGATTTTGGAGCGCCCACCCCCCCCCAAAAAACAAATAAAGTCTCTCACTGTTTCCATTGTTTCCCTATCTATTTACCACGAAGTGGTGGGACCAGATACCATGATCTTAGTATTCTGAATGTTGAATTTTAAGCCAACTTTTTCACTCTCCTCTTTCACTTTCAGTATGAAAAGCTAAAAAGATAGGACACTGAAAGATGAATTCCCCAGGTTGGTAGGTGACCAATATGATATGGGAGATCAGTGGAGAAATAACTCCAGAAAGAATGAAGAGATGGAGCAAAAGCCAAAACAACACCCAGTTGTGGATGTGACTGGTGAAAGAAGTAAAGTCTGATGCTGTAAAGAGCAATACTGAGTAGGAACCTGGAATGTTAGGTCCATCAATCAAGGAAAATTGGAAGTGGTCAAACAGGAGACAGCAATGGTGAGCATCAACATTTTAGGAATCAGTGAACTAAAATGGACTGATATGGGTGTATTTAACTCAGATGACCATTATATCTACTACTGTGGGCCAGAATCCCTTAGAAGAAATGGAATAGCCATCATAGTCAACAAAAGAGTCTGAAATGCAGTACTTGGTTGCAGTCTCAGAAATGACAGAATGATCTCTCAATATCACAGTAATCCAAGACTATGCCCTGATCAGTAATGCTGAAAAGCTGAAGTTAAACAGTTCTATGAAGACCTATAAGACCTTCTAGAACTCACACCCAAAAAAGGTGTCCTCTTCATCATAGGGGACTGGAATGCAAAAGTAGGAAGTCAAGAAATACCTGGAGTAAAGGGCAAATTTGGCTTTGGAATACAGAATGAAACCAGACAAAGGCTAATAAAGTTTTGCCCAAAGAATGCACTGGTCATAGAGAACACCATCTTCCAACAACACAAGAGAAGACTCTACATAGAGACATCGCCAGATGGTCAATATCAAAATAAGATTGATTATATTCTTTTCAGCCAATGATGGAGAAGCTCTATACAGTCAGCAAAAACAAGACCAGGAGCTGACTGGCTCAGATCATGAACTCCTTATTGCAAAATTCAGACTTAAATTGAAGAAAGTAGGGAAAACCATTAGACCATTCATGTACGACCTAAATCAAATCCCTAATGATTATACAGTGTAAGTGAAAAATAGGTTCAAGGGATTAGACCTGATAGACAGAGTGCCTGAAGTACTAGGGAAGGAGTTTTATGACATTGTACAGGAGGCAGTGATCAAGACCATCCCCAAGAAAAAGAAGTGCAAAAAGCAAAATGGTTGTTTGAGGAGGCCTTACAAACAGCTATGAAAAGAAGACACATGAAAGGCAAAGGAGAAAAATAAAGATATACCCATTTGAATGCAGAGTCCCAAAGAATAGCAAGGAGACATAAGAAAGTCTTCCTCAGTGATGAGTGCAGAAAAATAGAGGAAAACAATGGAATGGAAAAGACTAGAGATCTCTTCAAGAAAATTAGAGATACAATGGAACTATTCATGCAAAGATGGGCACAATAAAGGACAGAAATGGTATGACCTAACAAAAGCAGAAGATATTAAGAGGTGGTAAGAATACACATAAGAACTATACAAGAAAGATCTTCATGATTCAGATAATCACGATGGTATGATCACTCACCTAGAGCCAGACATCCTGGAATGTGAAGTCAAGTGGGCCTTAGGAAGCATCACTATGAACAAAGCTAGTGGAGCTGATGGAATTCCAGTTGAGCTATTTCAAATCCTGAAAGATGATGCTGTGAAAGTGCTGCACTCAATATGCCAGCTTATCTGGAAAACTCAGCCGTGGTCACAGGACTGGAAAAGGTCAGTTTTCTTTCCAATCCCAAAGAAAGGCAATGCCAAAGAATGCTCAGACTACCACACAGTTGCACTCATCTCACACGGCAGCAAGTTAATGCTCAAAATTCTCCAAGCCAGGCTTCAACAGTATGTAAATCGTGAACTTCCAGATATTCAAGCTGGATTTAGAAAAGGCAGAGGAAATGAGATCAAATTGCCAACATTCACTGGATCATCAAAAAAGCAACAGAGTTCCAGAGAAATATTTACTTCTGCTGTATTGACTGTGCCACAGTCTTTTGCTGTGTGGATCACAGCAAACTGTGGAAAATTCTTTAAGAGATGGGAATATCAGACCACCTGACATGCCTCCTGAGAAATCTGTATGCTGGTCAAGAAGCAACAGTTAGTACTGGACATGGCACAACAGACATTGTTCCAAATCAGGAAAGGAATATGTCAAGTCTGTTAATTGTCACCCTGCTTATTTAACGTATATGCAGAGTACATCATGCAAAATGCTGGACTGGATGAAGCACAAGCTGGAATCAAGTTTGCCTGGGAAAATATCAATAACCTCAGATATGCAGATAATACCACCCTTATGGCAGAAAATGAAAAAGAACTAACGAGCCTCTTGATGAAAATGAAAGAGGAGAGTGAAAAAAAGCTAGCTTAAAACTCAACTTCAGAAAACTAAGATCATTGCATCTGGTCCCATCACTTCATGGCAAGTAGATGGGGAAAAATGGGACAGTGACAGACTTTATTTATTTGAACTCCAAAATCACTGCAAATGGTGACTGCAGCCATGAAATTAAAAGAAACTTGCACCTTGGAAGGAAAGTTATGACCAACCTAGACAGCATATTAAAAAGCAGAAACATTACTTTGCCAGCAAAGGTCCGTCTAGTGAAGGCTATGGTTTTTCCAGTAGTCATGAATGGATGTGAGAGTTGGACTATAAAGAAAGCTGAGCACTGAAAAATTGATACTTTTGAACTGTGGTGTTGGAGAAGACTCTTGAGAGTCCCTTGGACTCAAGGAGTTCCAACCAGTCCATCCTACAGGAAATCAGTCCTGAATATTCATTGGAAGGATTGATGATGAAGCTGAAACTCCAATACTTTGGCCACCTGATGGGAAGAACTGACTTATTTGAAAAGACCCTGATGCTGGGAATGATTGAAGGTGGGAGGTGAAGAGGATGACAGAGGATGAGATGCTTGGATGGCATCACCAACTCCAGGACATGAGTTTGAGTAAACTCCAGGAGTTGGTGATAGTCAGGGAAGCTTGGTGTGCTGCAGTCCATGGGGTCGCAAAGAGTCGTACATGACTGAGTGACTTAACTGAACTGAACTGATGTTTGTATACACACATTCATTTTATATATTTTTGTATATTTATGTGATCATTTTATCTATACATGATAGAATTACTCATAATATTCTCTCTGAATTTTACTTGTCTTAATTATGTTGTTTGATATAAAAGCAGTATATAATAGTAAATTTTAGACAGCATTTGAAATAAAAAAATTTGATGGTAGGTTTATTTTCTTGTATAGTACATGATTTTCTCTACCAAAAAATCTGTATTTGATATTATTTGCTTTTTAAATGCTGTTAGCTCAGTTTAATATGCAGAATTTGTAAAAATTGTTGAAATCATAAATTTCAGTGTAAAAAGTAATTCTTCTTATAAAATAGCATTAATATAGGAAAGGAAATTAATCAGTTTGAAGGAGATGAAAAATATTAATCTTAATAGTGTATTTTTAAGTATTGTGATGGTAACTTAGGAATAAACAGATTAATTATAATCCTGGTCACAAAAAATACATTTTGTCATTGTAATTGGCTAAGCATAGTCTGGGATTTTTCAGTACTTTAAAAATGTCCATTAAACTCCAGAACATAAGCAGAAAGATACAAACATAGAGTAATTCTTAGGAAAATAAGTCATTAGAAAGCTTGGTCAGATGAAGCAAAGAAATCTAGCATTCAAATGTTTCCTTCCCTTGAGCTTATCTCTTAAAAATAAGGGTACATTTTTAACAATATGCCACAGATTAATAAAATGTATTTTATTTTGCACAAGTCCTAATCCTGAGAGAACCAAGATGATAAAGTGTGGATTAAATGTTATTTTGCTTTCTTAAATCCTGTATTAATCACATTGTCTAAAATTAGAAAGAGAGAGACTATTATTGGTAAGAAATTTAAATACGCATCAAATTTATTTTATGCCTTTAAATTGGACAAGATCAAGTGTCATGTTTATTTAAACACAGAATAAGCTGTAATAATTACAAACTGCATGCTAAAAGCTTTGGATTGCATTCAAGCCAAGAATGACTTTGCCTGTTCATAGGATGACAGTTGGCTTTTACTTTTAAACAATCACTCAACCAAGTTTCACATGTGAATGAATTAACAAAGCAAAGACAGTCCAAAATGTTATAAGTCTACACATAAATGGGGAAATTTACATGAAAAGAATTAAGGCAATTGGAAATGTTAGTATTTAAAAGGTCTAAACCAATAATAGAATGTAGATAATCAGAGTTGACAGCATCCAGTTAAAAACAGAATCATCCAAAATGGAATACATTGTTATAGGTATAAAGAATGTTGGATTTTATAAGAAAAATTCATAAAAATATGAGCACATTGATTTAAAAATGTTTTTTTCATTTTATTTCTCCAGAGGGTAGAAAATTGGAACACAGACTCTCCCAAGTCACTTGGGAAAACCTCATATAGTCATTACACTAATGTCTCAAAGGTTCCTCAGCCCTGTGAAATAATAGACAAAAGATTCAGAATAAAATAGCACATTTCTTGCATTGGAAGTTATCATCCCTAATCATTATATTTTAAGCTTGTTTCTTTTTTGCTTTGTCTTGAAAAATAAGTAAAAACCCATACTGTCTTATTCCCTAGTCTATTTTATTCTCCCCTTTACCCTATTCTGCCCCTCAATTTTGTGAGACCAGTTACTTTAATTCTCCTTCAAAGATTATTGCTTTCCAAAGTGTTCATTTTGAAGTCATAGAGTGAGACAATTTGGTGAGTCATAATATTTTGAATTTTATCTGTGGTGTTCAGTTTTGATACTCCATCATTTCCCTTCCAGGAAAAAAACTGATACCCTAATTCACCCTGACTCTTAGCAACCAGCCTAAACCCCAAGGAAGAATTCAGCCCCAGCTTTCTCAAGGTAAGAAAAGGATTACTATATCTACTTGGACTCTACAATTGTGATGATTGAAAAACCTATCTAGATTCTTGATATATTGACTCAGAGTTGATTGGATATGTGAATGTGATAAGACATATTGTGTTTTCATGGTGCTGTTTCATATTTGCTGTGCATGCTTAGTAGCTCAATTTGAAGCCAAAAGATTACTGAAAAATGCTAATGAAGTAGGAAAAAGTCTTATTACCAGTTCTTGCCCATCATGCTTAATATTTGTGTGAAAAAGTGTTTTAAAACTGGTCTGCCATACCTTTGGTAAAGACTAAAGTGCTACATTTACAAAGAGATGAATGTTAATCCTATTCTAATACTCAGACAAAGTTGATTTTTAAAAAATTGTTAGGGACTATTTTAAAAGCAATGTTGGAATCCTTGGGTGCTGAAGGAAATGGAATTGATATAGCAGCATGCCTCAAATGTTAATGTTAGACTCAATGTCTCATGCATCTTTTGGTTAATAAGAATATAAAAATTATTCAAGCAATTCAAATTCTTCTTCTGAGTTAATTCATTTACTCCTTTGCTGTGTAAACTCTAACAGTCCTAAGGTTCCATTTATTTGGTCTATCAATCTTAATTGTGATCTGAGGAGTTGTTTCATAACTGAGAATTTTTGTTTAATGATATGTAATTTGGATAAGGGTGTCATTTTCTTTTACTTCATGGTTGGTGGGATTTTCACTAATGAAATTGGATTCTCATTTTCTGGTTTTTTTTTTTGTATAGTCGTGGTTTATGGATTTTTTTCCTATTTTCTCTTATTTTGTAATGTGTTATTTTCATTGATTGGCATTAATATTTATATGCAGATGGGGTGAGGGCTACCAAGTTTCATCCTTATTCCTGATAGATTGCCACTCATCGTATAACTACTGAAACTATTATAATGGAATGTTTCATGAAATACTCCAAATCTCTTTCATCTAAAATATTTTTTTAACTAGTGGAAAGCTCTTACTTTATAAGCTTCAAAAAAACAAATAGTATGTTATGCAAATAAAATGTTATCTATGTAATACTTAATGTTAAATGTATATCTAGAAAAGAAATGATAGAGCACCATTTTTTATACCTTAGAATATAATATTTACTATAATAATTGTCTAGATAAAAAGCCTAAACACTACTCTGTAATTATTTTTACCAACACATCTCTTATATTTATATCTAAATAGGACATCTAAATTGGATTATAAATAATCCAACAAATAATATATCGACTTCCTTAGTTTTTTCAAAATAACATTAAAATTTCAAATTAGTCATAGTATTTTACCTCTCTGACATGTGCCTAATAACTTATGTAGCAAAGAAAAATTTTGAGTCAGTATCAACTTATTCATTCATGTTTAAGTGTTTTATTTTTCACATACTGTATCCCAGACTTGGTGTGGGCAGTAGAGAGATGACTAAATTGTAAAACTTGCTAAATGAGTTTTTCTCCTATAGGCTTCTAGTCATCCAATAAATTAAATGTAATCTGTATTTTATAATAGAATTAAAATGCATTATAGCAATATAGGAAAGAGTGCAGGATCAAGAAGATATGGGCTCTGATAAGCAACTCAAAAGAACTTAAGTCACATTTCTTGGAGGTTAAGTCAAGGCTAAACATGACTCTCTGAAAACTCTATTGATGCCTAGATTAATGGCATAGTACTAGCAAGCCTCTAGTGTTCATGCATTCTTTCAACCATCCATGCATTTATTTAAGAAAAATAAGTATGTGGCAGGAAAATTCCTAGAAGCTGGCAATGAAAAGGCATAACTTCCTATCACCACCACCCCCTGGCTCATTGGCAACCTAATCTATTAATAACATCATAGTGTGGTAAAGGTTATGAGAGATGAATGCATAGGACAATTGCTGACAAGGTCTAGCACATATCTGAGCAGGTTTAGCTAAGCCAAGACCTTCAGTAACTCATAACAGAAAAATAGGAACTAATTCAAGCAGGTGCAGAGGTGGCAAGAACAGGTATGACATTCCCACAGAAGGGAAGAAATTTGAAAGACAGAAGTGTTAAGAAATATGGCCAGTTCAGGAAAGTAAAATTATCTTGGCACACTTTCAGGGTAGGGCACATAAGATTGAGCAGATCATAATGCCTCCTTCAAAGATGCTTCACTCTACTCACTTTAAGATCAGCCACCAGGGCTTTCTGCTCCACCTAACCTGATTTTACCCCAGGAGACTCTCTGCCATCCCCTGTAGCTACTTCCTGTTTGGAGCCACCCTCTGCCAATGTCCCAAAATTTCCCTGACTTTGTCACTCAGAGTGCCTATTTAGGTTATCATTGTATTCCCTCTCAATGACAAAGTGTGCAGAGATCTTAGAAAATGATGACCTTAATTGGTTACAGTTCTGTTAAATCATAATACTAGATTAATAAATCTCTTCCTGAAATATCTATGCCCCTCTGAAGATACTGATTCATTTATCCTTCTCAAACCCAAACCAAAAAGGTCATCTTTTTTTTCCTTTTAAAGAACAAGACAAATCAAAGTACTCAATTATGGTATTTTCAATGTTACCTCCATATATCAACTGTCTTTTTAAAATTATTTAACTCCTTTATATGACTATTAGAGGTGAATTTCAGGCTAGTCAAAATGATAATATGCTTATCATTATTATGTCTCCTTTAATCTGTGCTGAAAACTAGTAGAAGATAATATTTAATGAATAAAGAAACTGAGGCTCCAAAAGGACAAGTGACTTTAATGATGCCCAGCAAATTATTTTATAAAGACAAAAATGAACCCCAGTTCTCACTGATGATAAACACAATTTCTTTTTACTATTATTACATCTTTACTCTTTTTCCAAAAATTATACTGCAAAGATTGTCTTGCAAATAAGAATTATGATTCTTTCTTTATTTGATCATTCTTTTCCTAACAATATCTATTTATTCCTCTTCTAAATTTGATCTGAAAATCAGAAAAACATTTTGACAGCTAATTATTTTAAACTCCTGGCAGAAAAGTTTTTAGGAGCCATGATTCTGGCAAACTTGGTGAGTTAAAAATAAAAGGACTTTTGTTTTTGTCTTCAATCACTTCAACTATGCTTTTCTGAACATTTGATTTTCTTTGTTTAAAAGTGCACTAGACATGTTCTCCCTACCTCTCCACCTCTGAACCCACACTGATATCTTCTTGAGCTGACCTGCAAAGACTAGCTAGTGAAATCTCATAACATCTGTCTGGTTTCCAGTCTGTCTATTTATTGGGAAGCTGAGTGGGAGTTCAGATGTAGAAGAAAGAGAAAAACATCAATGCATTTATTCTCCAGCATACACTTGACTTAAGGGTACAGCTGCTCTTAAAGTAGCCTCTCCATAGATTCTCCTTTGAGTAACAGCTCCCTCTCTCCACCTTTCAGGTTTGAGGTAGTAACAGTCCTCTCATTAACCAGACTACTGCAATATCCCTGTGTCTTTTTTTTTTTTTCTTCCATCTGGGCACACGCTTGTTAATTGTCAGTTTATTAAATTCTCCAAAAATGATGCTAAATTGAATGTGTCTTCGTTTTTCTCTTAGGGACCTGCCTGATAAAAAATAACATGGCAGATCATCTCACAAGTTTCGAACTGGTTTCATAGGTTAAAGTCATCTCTGTTGCTCAGTTTAACTCCAGATCTTTTATCCTTAGACATGTTAGGTGGCGAAGAGAGGAAAAGAAAAGCACAGGTACTCTTCTCCAGTGGCGTCGCAGTTTATTCTTGGTTGATTTTGTTTTGGTCTCATCGTAGCATAGATTTGAAACGATGGACCACTCTTACAGCTTGGTTAGGATTCAAGATTTTGTTAAGCAAACAGCAGTTAGTACACCTTCAAGAGGTGAGGATGACCGACCTCAAAGGAGTGGCATGAACCCATCTTGATTTCCCTGGTTTTATACTTTTGATCTCCTCACCCTAGAGCCTGCCCTATTCAGAATAGGGCTCACAGCCACTGCCAATCCAGAAGGGTGCATGTTTTTCCTCACGGAAGGTTCCCACTCTGGTCCTGGGATTTTTCCTTTGTCCTCTTTTTCTCAGGCTTTCCCCTTTCTTTCTCTGCCTCTTAGCTGCTGCTTTTTAACCATTATTTTGGACTCTTTATTCTAATTATCTAACAATACTGACTGGCAGCTGAATAGCAACAGATGCCAACTAGATGTCGGCCTTCTGACAGTACAAAGTTGAGAAGTAGAGCTCTAACCTGGGTGCACCTCTAACAACTCATATCAACTCGCTAACTGGTCACTGCAGACCTTCTCACTGTTGTTGGAATCTTCTTGCCCAGCAGGTTTCTCAATCTCTATAATGTTCAGTTGAAGCTCTCCCTACACCCACCCTTGCTACATATGTGGAGAGAAAAGCTCAAATCCTTTTTTCATGGCTTAGGAGCAATGATCGGAGAAGGCAATGGCACCCCACTCCAGTACTCTTGCCTGGAAAATCCCATGGGTGGAGGAGCCCGGTAGGCTACAGTCCATCGGGTCGCGAAGAGTCGGACACAACTGAGTGACTTCACTTTCACTTTTCACTTTCATGCATTGGAGAAGGAAATGGCAACCCACTCCAGTGTTCTTGCCTGGAGAATCCCAGGGACGGGGGAGCCTGGTGGGCTGCCGTCTATGGGGTCGCTCGGAGTCAGAAACGACTGAAGCGACTTAGCAGCAGCAGCAGCAAGAGCAATGATTCCCTTTCTTGCCTCAGGCTTTTGTGTAAAAAGCCTGGAAAAGCAGGTAAACTCACTAGTTAGTATAACTTCAATAAATACTGAAAAGGATGTTCTTCTAGATAATTTTCAGGGTTGTTTTTTGTGGGGGTGGTGGTTGTGGGATGTTTAAAGTCATTTTATTTCTACATGGATCATACTATTCTTGATATAATAGAAAAAGTGCCCCTTATCATGTGGTTATATGTATAAAAACAGCATCTCAAGTAGTATTTGTTAGATAAAAGATACACAAACTTCTTTCTAATAATGAGGCATGTATAAATGATATATGATATAGTCCATTTAGTGTGGTGATAAATCAATCAAATGGACAAGAACACTGTTTTATAGCAGTGAGAAATGGAGTATTCCTGCCATATCCGTAAACAAGGATGTCACAGCCATCAGTGATTCTAGCCCTCCAAATGTGAATTTCTGAGCCTTAAGGGTGCCCAGGAAGAAGAACAATACATGCTATCTGGCAGCCATCAGGCTGCAGCCACTCCATACTGTGAGCACTGAGGTACTCAGGATACATATATGTATATATATATATATGTATATCAATATCACATATATATATATATATATATATATATATATATATATATATATAAAGAAAAAAAAATGGATACGGGCTCCAGGTGGCTGAGATACATGTTGAAAGGAATGACTTCAGTGAGCCCAAACTCTTGCATCGTCTCATACATAGACAAGCACTAAATTTCTTGAGATATTTTGTTTTCTTTAGTGCATAAAAATACTTTTGATGTTCAGACTACCTGCCTTTGTTGCAGAACTTCTGTATAACCCAGCTACTCCTATTTAACCTGGCTCCTCCTCTCACCTCCTCAGAGCAATTCTGTCAGGGGATACTTGAGATGCTATCTAGGCAGCATTTTAAATTTAAGCTCTAAAAATTTCCACGGAGTGAAACGTAACTCTCAACGTTTAGGTTGTGACGTTTTTTAAGTCTTCAGCAACATTTGTAGATCAATATGAGTGGTGGGTGTATGACAGGCTATGCTTTTCTTTAAGATATATGTGAAATTTTTAATAGTGTATTGCTTTATAAATGTTAGATTTTAAAAATACATGTTTTATCACAAAATTTGAAACTTATAGCCACATTAGGCTATAAAGGTCCTCTTCCCTAATAAAGAGGACATTAGGGGTCCTCTTCCTACTGCAATTAGAACAAAATTAAAACCCTTTACTGATCTGTCAGTTGCCTAGCTTGCCACAGTCTCTCTGTCACATGCTGTTCCAACTACACTAGTGATTCTTTCAGGTTTTTGAAAGAGCCAAATTCTTTCTTCCTGAGATAATTTGCCCTATTTTGAATCTTTCTTCTGTAATGCCATTACCTCCAATACTTACCTGGCTGGCCTTTAGTCACCTTTCAGATCTCAGCTTATAAAATACCTCTTCATGGTGGTTTTCCTTGGTGAAGGTGTCCAAAAGACACTCACACAGCTCTCCTTACTCTTTCTCAGAGGATTCTGTTTTCTCCCTTCATAATTCTTATCATTCAGTACTCTGTTGCCTGATCTTTCACTGCATTAGACTTCTCTATTGTTTTCAGCATTTTGTCCTTATAGGCCCTGGTAGTAAAAGGTGTTCAAAAAGTGCCTGATATGTGATAAAATCTAGTTTGAAGAAATCTGAATGAATAAATCAAGCTCTTTGTTTTCAAATAAACAACAGGTTTGGATTGTAGTAGTAGGTCCCACTCTAATATTCTTTTTTCCATCAAGTTCTAGTGAAATGTTATGTTAACCTCTGGCATTTTAATGTTGAGAAAGTTTTATGCAAACACCATCGTTGTGCCTAAAATATTTTGTGTTTGATTAGACTCCAGTGTAGTTGTTAATAAAACTATCACAGCTATTTCACAATGTCTTTACTAATCTCATTAATTACGAGTTAATTCCCATCTTCAGGAAGCAAACACAAATAAAAGAATTCCCAGCAGAATGTTCAGTTGCAGTGTTAGCAAATACCAAGGAAATCAATCAAGACAGCAGTTTACTCAAAGCTTCATTTATAAAGGTATAATCAACCACATTTCTTAATCCCTCTGTCAAGGAGAATAAATGTTCAATTTGTTTTCTGACTACTTACTCAAGGACCAAACACCTGTACTCTGTAGATACAGCATTAATCATTCTACCATCCATCTATGTCTTCTCTCAGTATCTCTGTTTATCTTGCCAGTATCATTCTCAGCTAACCTTTTTAAGACTTTTTCTATGGTTTCTAAGAAAGTTTACAATTGATGCAAACTATATATACACACTGAAACACTACACTGATGAGATCACATTCTTTTTCATTAAGGATGTGTTCAAACTCAGTTTACTTATGTTGGATGTTTACACAATTATAGATCATTTGGTTATTCTATTAGTAAAAGAAGGCATTTAAATATTTTAAAACATAATATCACACCAATTCATTTTAATTTCTACTAGAGACAAACAGAAATTTAATAAAAAATTACAAGAAATCTATATGAAGCCTCTGATCTTGAAATGGTGAAGGGGAAAAAAAAAGCAGCTACAAAAATATAAGGAAACAAAGAGCGAGCTATAAAACAATGAGGAAAATGATGAAATGTAGCATGTAAACAGAAAGAGAGAGCTCTGGGAATTAACAGTGAAAACAAACATGTTGGTAGCGCAGAATGTGTGAGAGAAGGGAAGAAAGAAAAAAGATAAGAATTAGGTAGATGGAAAGACAATGGATAGGATAAAGAAAAAAGGAAATGTGGAAGAAACTATCTGATCTGAAACAAGAAGTAAAATTTGATCAAGAGAAAAAGTAGAGAAAAAATGTAAAAGTGTAAGACAGAAAGAAATACAATGAAGAAAACTAGGAGGACACCTACAGGGGAACTAAAATGTAAATGGAAACTGAAAAAAAATGAAGAAATTATTTACCCAAAGAACAATTACATATATTCATTAAATACGACCATTATACTTTATATGCTGTAGGATATATAGCCAAGTCCCTGATTATCACTGCAGTATTGGAACCACAATCACAAATTCCTAAAGGAGCCTCACAGGCAGTACAATCAGTGAGACATCTGGTAGACAGGATATCCTTCCAAGGATAGTCAGCTGATGCCATTGCAAGAATGGAGCCCAGTGTTCCAGTTCTTATCTTCCCATAGCAAATGGGTTGTTTGACATTTTATAACGCTGATTCTATATCTATACTTCTCTTTTTCCTCATAAATAAAAATGATTTTAGAGAACAGCAAGTATCCAACACTAGTAATTATTTCTCAACTCTCCTTTCAATTAGGGGATACCTATGTGAATCCGTTGAGAATAATGGGAGGAAATCAGCTGTAGTGCATTCTGGGCTTGTGATAAAATTTTTGCTTTCCTTGTAAAGGATGGTTGATGTGAGCCAGCATTTTCTCTATGTTCTTCTTCCTTTCTTACATAGGATTGCTGTTTAGACCTGCAGTAGCCATCTTGGGTCCCTCAGTATTGCTTTTGTTGATTGGCTGAAACAACATCAACAGTCTCTAAATTCTGGATCTTTTTGTGAGAAAAAAGAACTTTTTTTTGGATAAGCTACTACTAGTCAACTACTCTATCAATTGAAGCCAAATGCAGTCTAAACAATGTGATGGAAATCTACAGTGTCATGTAATTTCGTTTAGGTGTTTTAATACTTATGACAAACTAAATATGTCTACAAGATTGATCCTGACTATCAACAACAAGACTGTGACCACATCCTGATTTATTTTGAGGAATGCACCAAGATTTTCCATTCTAATTGAATGTTTCACATCCAGCGTAGCTGTTTGTAAAGAACTAAATTTATTCTAAAGAATTCTGTTTGGATGTTTTTGTCATGTTGAATATAGATTTTCTTGTATAGCTGAGTTTTTTGTTATCTATATAAATGTATTTTTCAAGTTTTCCTTCAGCTTTGCATGTTGTCCATACTGTCTCTTTCACTCTGTTTCTGTCAGTTTAGTTGTTCTGTGTCCTTTATGAAATTGGCATTCAGTTCTTATTTTAATCAGATTTAATTTCCCCAAAGAAGGATTCCCTGATGTTCCCCAAGTCCAGAGACAGTAGAGGGCACAGAACCAGGAGGCCAGCAGGGTTATATGGAGAAGATGCAATGAACAGTCGTCAGTAATAAAATGAGCATCTGGCATTTTGCAGACTACTTTATAGGAAACCAAGGCCTCTCAGGAAATGACCATTGATGGAATACTGTTAAAGTGAAATGTTGCATAAGTGTGAGAGAAAGCATAAAGTAATTTTTTAAAAATAATAGCAATAAAAACATAAAGAATAGAAAGTACCATCATAATAAAGAAGAATATGATGAAATAAGAACTTTGAGCACCTTGAAGAAGAATTTGAAGACTTTACATGATACACAAAAAAGATGTAGTCTGGAATAAATGTAAAACTGATCTCTAGTTCCAGGGGGCTAGAAAATTTCAAGCTACTTACTAATAGATTAAAAATTGTTTCTCTAATGATGAGGGTGTTATAATATATATATTTTTCACTTGTTTAGGTAAATAATAAAATATATGCAGAACTCATTCTCTACTAGAAATTCAATGCTTATCAATATAATATTTTTTTTGTATCCTGGGATATAATATATATCCTCTGGGATTATATCAAGATGGCCTTATATTCCAACTGTCCTGCATGTACATCTAATTCCTATCTCAAATCTTTTCTGTTTATATAGCATGTTTTTTCTCAGCTTTCTTGAGATATAATTGACAAAATATTTCAAGTGTAGTGTGATGATATATGAATCAGTTCAGTTCAGTCACTCAGTCGTGTCCAACTCTTTGCGACCCCATGAACTGCAGCACACCTGGCCTCCCTGTCCATCACCAGTTCCCAAAGTTCACCCAAACCCATGTCCATTGATTCGGTAATGCCATCCAACCATCTCATTCTCTGTCGTCCCCTTCTCCTCCGGTCCTCAATCTTTCCCAGCATCAGAGTCTTTTCAAATGAGTAAGCTCTTCGTATCAGGTGGCCAAAGTATTGGAGTTTCAGCTTCAACATCAGTCCTACCAATTTACATTGTGAAAAAACAACCCCCATCCAGTTTATTGAGTCTGGTTTTGATAGTCTCAATTGAACTATAAAACAGAAGAGACACAGATGTACAGAACAGACTTTTGGACTCTGTGGGAGAAGCTGAGGGTGGGATGTTTCAAGAGAACAGCATCAAAACATGTATATTATCTGTGGTGAAACAGATCACCAGCCCAGGTTGGATGCATGAGACAAGTGCTCGGGCCTGGTGCATTGGGAAGACCCAGAAGGATTGGGTAGAGAGGGAGGTGGGAGGGGGGATCAGGATGGGGAATACATGTAAATCGATGGCTGATTCATGTCAATGTATGACAAAAACCACTACAATATTGTAAACTAATTAGCCTCCAACTAATAAAATAAATGAAAAAAAAAAAAAAAAGTTCTGAAGTATTGAATGGAGAGAGTAGGCTTTGTCCTTCACCCTTTAGCATACTAAGGGATCTAAAGTAGCTGCTACCTCTGCTCATGAGATTCAGTGATCATGATGTTAGCAATGTAGACCAGCATGATCTATGGGATATCATAGTGGCTAGGATCTTGACATGCTACAATATACTAGAGAGTAGAAGAGTTGACATAGTCCTTAGGCAAGGCTGAAAATACATAAGGTCGCTGCTACAAGGTGAAATGAATGTTTTTCCCCACTTGAAAACTGGCTTCAATGGAAATCTGTGAAGTAGATCCATCTACCAAACCCAGACCACTATTTTTTTTTTGTTTTATTGGAACACTGCCATACTTACTGATTTGTGTACTGTCTGATTCCATGCTATAATAACAGAGCCAAGTGGTTGTGTTGGAGTCTAAATAGCCTGTAAATCCTAAATATTTACTCTATGTCTCTTCACAGACAAAAAAAAAAATTACTGACTCCTTTTGTTAGTTTCCTAGGACTTCCATACAAATGCCACAAATGTGGTAACTTTAACAAAAGATATGTATCTTTTCACAATTCTGGAGGCCAGGAGTCTGAGATCAGGTGGCTGGTAGGGCCATACTTCCCTAGAAGGCACAGGAAGAGATCTGTTCCTGTCTCTCTCCTAGTTTCTGGTTGCTCTTTGATTTGTGGCAGCATAATTCCAATTTCATATGTTGTTTTTCCCATGTGCAGGCCTTTGTGTGAATTTCCATTTTTACAAGAATTCCAAACAAATTGGAATAGAAGCCCACCATACTCCAGTATGGCCTCATCTTAGTCCATTATAACTGCTACAACCGTATTTCCAAATATAGTCACATTCTGAGGTACTCAGTGATAAGACTTCATATAAATTTGAGCATGGTGACAGTTCATCCCATTATATACCTGGTCCAGAAAAATCATATACTCAATCAATATGGTATACCATGTTACAGAAATCATATTGACTTGTTTCCGAAATTTAACACAATTGGAAAAGCAGCTGCAGTTTATGTCATTCTCTGTTTAAGATTACATTAATCTACAGTCATTCCTCAAGATCCATTCACCTACAGCAAAGTCCAAGGAACAGTTTAAATAGAGTTGTGATAAGAACCCCTATTCCTGCTTCTTTGATGGCAGCACTAACCCCCACAATTCTCTCAGTGACATTGCAATGCTTTTTCTGTGCTCTGCTGATAGGGAAAAACATTTCAGGGGCTTCCATGAATTTTTTTCTACCATAATAAGTCACTACACTCATAAGAGAACCAAAAGTAGGTATTTTCCATATCAGTCTCAACTGGTGTGTGTCTTTACAGCTGAAGTGTGTTTCTTGTAAGCAGCATATATACCGGTCTTTTTTTTTTTCTTTAAAATCCCTCAGTTACTCAATGTCTTTTGTCTTTTGATTAGAGCAGTTAGCCCATTAGTATTTAAAATAATCATTGATTATTAAAAAAATTTGTAGGTTTCTCTATTATAGATTCTGTGTTTGTGGTTATATGAAGTTTTATATATACATATATACACACACACACACGAGGATTATTTTAAATTAATGATCATTAACTTAAGATAATAACTCATTAATTATTGATATTTTAAATAATGATCAATTTAAATTATAACTAATTGTTAATGATTATTTTAAATTAATGATCACTAATTTAAATGAATAACTAATTATTAATGATCATTTTAAATTAATGATCTATTAAATTCAAATGCATTCTAACAACCCCGAATTTTTACTCCTCATCCCATGTTTGATTTTTTTACTTTATATCTTTTTGTTTCCTATATCCATTAACTACTTTTTATATAGGAGGTTTTACTTTTGTCTTTTAACCTTACTACTAGATTTATAAGTAGTTCATTTATCACTGTTACCATACAATTGCCTTTACCAATGAGATTTTTCTTTTTAAATTTTATATATCTAGTCATGATCTTTACCTTTCCATTTAAACAGTACCTTTTAACATTTCTTGTAAAGCTGGTTTAGTGGTGTTAAACTCATTTAGATTTTGCCTATAAGTGAAACCCTTTTATCTCTCTTTCAAATCTAAATGATCGCCTTGCTGAGTAGAATATTCTTGATTGTGCTTTTTCCTTTCATCTATCTAAATATACCATGCCATGTACTTCATGATTTTGAAGAGACTCTGATATCGCTTTCATATAAACTGAAACCAGGGTGAGAGACTATGATTGTCCACTCCGATGATTCAGTAAGGTTTCTGTCCATCAAACCCAGAGTTTGTGTTACATAGATCAAGTGATGCTTTAACAGGCTGCCAATCTGTTTCAATCATGGTATCCTGTTAATTAGCACCCGCCAAAGATCACGAGCGCCAAAACATTCTTATTCACAATATAATTGTTTCCCCAGGCATCTTCCATTCTGAGACCTTCATCCTCGCGGATCCTCCTGTTAAAAGAAAGTCCATCTCAGTGGTGTCATTTCTGCAATCTGACTCAGCCTGCATGGGACTGCTGCCGTCATTCTTTCAGTGATGCTGCCCTTTCGATTCAATCATGTATTATCAGTGCCTTAGGGAAGGAGGTGTCCTTTTGTCCTCTGTTGCTATATAATCAGGGAGCAGATGGTACATGATACATCTATTACTACATTCCTACTTCCCTAAGCTTTTGGATTTTCCCCCTTCAGTATTATGTTAGAGATGTTCTGGTATTTCAACTTTACTGAATGTTGGCAACCATTAAGCCCAGATTTCAATCAACAAAGCAGATGAATTATTAGAGCAGATTTAACATATTAAATTCAGTCGCTGAGAAGTATGCCAAATCAACAAATTTGGCCCCATCCGATTATGCATTTTGTACTCTTTCAAAATACATCCTCAGAGTTTATTCCCACTCATATTCTGCAGGCTGCCATAATATGCATCAGCAAAATCTGAGGACTTTTGTTCTAGTAACAGCATTTCTCCCTTTATTATTCCTTAGCCATCGTAATGGTAACTGTTTCCAGCAGTTATTAATCTTTCAGTTATTTCATCATTCTCTTCTTGCTTTCCAACATCATCTATTTCACCAATTTATTATACAAAAGTCCCTGTATTTGATGTACCTGTTGCTCATATTTCCTGGCAGGACATAGACTAATCGAGTTATAGATAAACATATCCAGATTGAACAAATTGAAATGAAACTAATTTGGAATGTGCTAAAATACTTCTAGTCTTAGTGATATTGTTTTTAATGTTTACCTCTAGAATCTTATATTTTTCTAGGCAAATTAATGCAAGGACAATAGCTTAACCATGAAAATGAAAATTGGTTTTATTCATTCAACTTACCATCATAATTCTGATTGAAAATATTTATTTTCCACTATTAGAAAGTCAAACATTAAACATTTTTAAGTGTCTCATATTTTGCTTATTTATATTTCTTTGAAATTTCTAGTCATTATTTCTACTCTGCCCTTTGGATTTGAATAGATGAAGCATGCATAAATTACAGGCAGGAACAGATATTGTCTAAAATCTTGTCTTTCTTTCATAGCTCTCAATATTCTAGATTGCTTCCATGGAAACATTTCAGCTTATCAATAAAAAAAAAAATCTTATCCACTTAACTGAAAATAAATTTGTATTGTGTAGTACTAGAAATTTCTGATCACAACTCCCCCAGCTTGCCATCTTCTTGAGGAATATTTATTCAATTATTTACTTTTTAAGTGACAGAAATGTTTTGGAGCTAGATAGTGTGATGTTTTGTACAATACTGTGAATGTACTAACTGTCAGGAGCTCAGCTGAGCCAGAGAAAGTTGAGGTGTCAGGCACCAGTGTTGGGGATAGAAAGACAGACTGGATATTGCTTCCCCTAGATAATCCTTCAATATAGTTGAAGATATATATACTACACCAAATCTCACAAGTAAACTCCAAAAAAATCAGTCAGCAATAATAAGAAAACAATAGTATTCATAAAAATCTTTCAACATCTTCCCATCGGCCTTGGAAAAAGCCAGTTTCCTCAGGTGGCTACAAGGGACCTCGTGACTCCGCCTTAGCTCTGCTTCAGCCTCACCACTTTCCAGGCGTGGTCTTGTGCTCCAGCCTGGAACTTCTGTCAGTTCTTTCAGTTCATGACATCTCTCCTCTGGGCCTCCTCTGGTAGGCTCACCCCTATTCTTTGGTACCACTTTGTTGGCACCACGCCATTCATCAGTTCTCAGCTCAATATCAGTTAGTCAATAAGTTCTTTTTGTTTCCTTAAGAAGATTATTTGAAATTACACTAGGCTCTCAAGGATGTAACTATGATATTGACTCGTTATAAGTTTAGTGTTTATTTTCTCAAGCAAAGGGTAAGCTCTAGGGGAAAGGGGTGCATGTTTTACCTAATGGATGCATGGACTGTGTTTGCTGTCTCTGTTGAGTGCCTAGCAAAGAGCCTGAATAATTTTAGGCCAAAAATGTAAGTATTGCATAAATGAATATTTATTTGGTAGAATGGATGCAGCCACAGTTTTGGATAATAAGAGATGAAAATTATTAGATAATTTAGGACAGAAGAACTAAATTTGCTTAAAGGACAATGGTGGTCTTAATAGAAAAGTGACATGTTAGAACAAGAGAGATAAAGGGAAAAAAATGGCAGAAGAGTTGGCCTTGAAACATTTGCCATATGGATGGGGAAAACAGAGAAGAGACAATCAAAGTATAGCCTCCTTTTTGAGGACTGATACATTATTAGTGTTTGCACAAATGAGTCTATTAAACCTTCTATCCATTATGATCTTATGCTTTATAGATTTTCTAGATAGTCCCATACCTTGTATTTCTCTGATTTTTAAAAAATTTTTATCTGAAATCCAAGGTATTATATTTTATTCTATGGTCATTCTTGACAAAAAATATATAAGCTATCTTTTATTAAATCAACACTTTTTGGTTAGTTTCAATTGAGTAACAGAGTTAGCAGTTCTGCTGCTGCAGTTACTTGTTATAAACAAGGCCATCATTGGTATTTGGTTAGTTGATTCATCTTTGGTATGAGGAACTTTCCAGAGACCTAGAAGACAATTTGCATTCTTGGCTTCTGTGCACTGCTTGTGTTTCACTTTTTGCAGTCCTTCTAACCTCCAAACTCATGTATTTGCAAACAGTCCCAGTCACCCAGACTCCCAGAAAAAGGGAGTACCATTTCACTTTTAAAGTAAGTAGGGAAGTAAATTCATACAGATGTTTTGATATGATTTTTTAGTAATAAAACTATTTAGATGAGCATTTTTATCTACAGAAGGACCCTGGCAGATACAAAAATTTGCAAATGCTCAGGTCCCTTATACAAAATGGCATAGTAGAGTTGCACGTCTCTGCCAACCCTCCCACACCCTACACCTAAGAGTCCCTTCCTCTATCAGGGATGCAGAATCCATGGATAAGACAGAAACTACTCTACAACTTTATGTTTTCTTGACATACACTTTTAAACTAGGGTTGGGATACTTGGTGGTCCAATGGTTAAAAATCCACCTTCCAATGCAGCGGATGCGGGTTCCATCCCTGGTCAGGAACTAAGATCCCACATGTCACAGGGCAACTAAGACCATGAGCCACAACTACTGAGACCACATGAACCTACCTGTATTTATTTACAAAACAATTTAAAGTTAAGAGAAAATTAATCATAGCCTTTTTCAATGAGAATAATTTTAATGCTCATTTAGCTCATTTTAAGGATGACAAAATCTTAAATAAGCATTTATCTAATGTCATATTATATCCATTAGAACCATCCTGTTCATTTTTGGAAATAGTTTTATAATTGTGTGAATATTGTTTAAAGTATTCACATTCTTTGGAATATTACAGATAGCTCTGTTTTATTTTAGATTTGTTTTTGTATACACTAATAACATCTTATCTAATTCCCATACTGCCTTTTGAGAACTATCCTGTATCTCCATCATTTTTCTTTCTTCTACATTAAAACTACATTTTATGTTCTGCTGTATTTTATAAAACTGTTTCATCTCAGCAGTTTTTTGCTTTCTCCTCAGATTTCACCTTAAGGCCTTTTTGAGCAATAGAATTTATCTTGCCAATCGATAACTTAAAGTTTTCATAAAAAGTACTCTCTTCTCATCTAGGAGCTCATTGCTCTGGTATCATAAAAACAACAATCGAAAAAAAAATCCACTTTTTTTTAAATAATGTGGCATTAAAGTTATTTCCTGTATCATTTTTTATTTTTCAAAGTCATGATCATAAATTTCAGTCAGTATTCTCAAAGCACTTTAAAAAGTTCAACAAAAAAGGTTTACAAAGCCCAAAATTAATATCCAGAGATATATTATGAGCATTTCATTGTTTTATTGTCTTTAGAAAATAATCAGATTATATAAGTGCATCAATACATACCTATTACATCTTCTCTTTTTTATATAAAATTGATTTATAAGCATAAGATGTATTAGGAACATACATAAAGTAATACCCTGATTTTAATATTTTGATGATATTTAAGATATTTACTTTCTAAAAAATGGCATAGAGTTTCCCCAGAATATGGAATGAATTAATTCAAAATAGTGAGTAATTTTGCTTTGTCAAAGGAGATGGATCATCTACTATCTATTTGATTCCAGTTAAAAAGCTTAGAGTTAAAAAAAAAAAAAAAAGCTTAGAGTTATGTGGCCGTCACAGTTTTCCTTATCTAATATTGTCCTTGTCTTATAATTATTGTAGGGGAGAAAAAATAATTTCCCCTCCACTTTTTTTGAATTTTCAGCTGAGACTCCTGTAACAAAAGAGAAATTAACAAAATAAAAACAAACAAAAATTTACTTTCATGTATACCTCATGTGAACCTGAGAAATACCCACAGAAAATTAAGTAACTTCCAGAAGTGGCTTAGAATTCAATCTTAAATGCCATCTTAATAGGCTAAGCGGGGGAGGATGCAGGTCTCTTAGAGGAGAGTAAATGATTTTTAGGGAAGTTGACTAGACTCTAAGAGTAGATGGGAGTTATGATTATTTAAAAAGTCTCTTTGAGTGTGACATTATTTTCTCACCTCCTCTCCTTTAAAGAGTTAATCTTCTCTGGGTGATGAAACTCCTGGGGAGGGGTTTATGACAAATTAGTTCCTTTTGCAAAATCTGTCTTTAAGCAGATAAGGGATATTCGAAGAAGTCCTTTCCCTGTTTTTGCTATGTCTCAAGTGCCTACAGCTCAAAGTAATCAGTGTATGAAAGTGGCATATTTTGTGAGGGCATGTCTTGACAGACATATTTTGGGGTGGTATACTCTGCTACTCTTCACAGTAATGTGGAAAGCACATGATACATGAAAAGTTTTAAAAATTCAGATTTAGAGAAGAAATAGCTGATTGCCTAGCATACGTAAATATAATTCATGTGTGCCTGTGTGTGTGGTTGCTCAGTTGTGTCCGATTCTTTGTGACCCCATGGACTGTAGCCCACCAGGCTCCTCTGTCCATGGAATTCTCCAGACAAAAATACTAGAGTGGGTTGCCATTTCTTACTCCAGGTGATCTTCCCAATCCAGAGATTTAATAATATACGTCTCCTGTATTGGTAGGCAGATTCTTTACCACTGAGCCACCTGGGAAGTCTAATGTAATCTGTATTTAATGTTATATTACAAAATTCATTGAAAAAAATCTAGAAAAATAATTATTATTTATATTTAAAATAATATTTGTACTACTTTTGCATTAATAATTCTTATAAAACTTCATCTTATGGAATATAAGTTACGGTTGTCTTAATTGAAATTTAAACTTTGGGAAAAGTCTGATAAGCATTTACTTATTACATATAATAAAATATATAATTTGTGTACAGCCCAAGTCAGCAATGCTTTAGATATCTTTACTTTTCCTCTTCTGTTGTACTGATATGATCATTATATTAAAAAGCTGCAAACCAAATGCAAAATGCCTAACCTGTCTAAGCAAAGACATTTGTGGACCAACTTCATTTGTTTTACCTCCTGATCATAGCTGACACAGACAGTCTCTTGTCTGAACTATCTCCAAGAGATTACATTTTTCCCTCGGAGGACTTGTGTCTTGGTCTGCAGCAAACTAGTAAACCTAACTCAGGTGAACTATAAGTCTGTTCTTGGTGATCTTTGATCTGTGAACTTCAATAGATCATTCACTCATCAGGAACTTAAGTGCTAGAGTTGACTTCATGCTTCATGCACTTATTCACCCTGTACTATGAGAGAAATGGACTATTTTTTCCCTTGTATTTTAAGCTACGAGGTTATTGTTTCTGTTTGTAGTAGTAGCTTGTGTGTGTGCATGTGTGTGCACACACGTGCGCACACTCAGTTGCTCAGTTGTGTCCGACTCTTAGCTTAACCTATTTGTGTATGTGTGTGTATGTTATATATAAAATATATGTGTATATTTATACAAATAATCCAAAAGTGAGCAACCTATTACTCTATATTATTTCTTAACAAAATAAATAAAACAAATTCATTTCAAAGTCCTTTTAATTCCTGATACCCTGGCATTTTGGGTATCCAAATGAAAAGACACAGAAACAACAATCAAAATAACCCCCCAAAATATATATAGAAAAAAGGAAAATTGTCTCCTGTGTAAAATGACTAAAGTAGAAAACATGTTTTAAAAAAGGAACCAACTAAATGGAAATTATTTTTAATTATTACTTATATATTGTTCTTAAGGTTATTGTTTTCCCAGCATATTTCACACAATTTTAATATAGTTTGGAATTTTTATCTTCACATATAATGTCATTTATTAAGATCTTTCATATTTTGGCAGCTAGGTTATACAAATAGCATTTTTAGTGTTTCAGATTATATTTTACATGAATTCATCATAATCTACTGTAGTCTTTTGATTGCTTCTGATTTGTCATTATGTTGAACATTTGAAAATTTTTGCACATAATGTTTTATACAAATTATCTCAAAGTAGAGTCTCAGGAAGATCACTAAATTCACACATGTTAAAGCTATTGTTGTGTATCACAAAGCTACTTTTAAAAATTGTCACACTAGTTTATATCCAAAGTTGTGGCTGATAGTGCCTGTTTTTCCATATCTAGACTTTTGCTGATTTTGTCATATTTAAAAATGAGAATAGAAAAAACTCTTTGTGTTCACTTATGTTTATCCTATTCCTGGCAGATAATAAGAGCTAATTAAATATGTGAATTAATGAAAGAAATTTGATTGCTATTTTTTCATTGATCTCATTGTTTTTTCTTAAATTTTTACAGTCATTAGCATTTAATTTTTTAAAAAATATTTATTCTTATGTTTACCCAGTTACATTGTATAACAAAGACTATCAGGAAAAAAAGTAAGTTAAGAATTTTTTATTGTCAATAAATAGAGTACATATTAGAGAAAAAATTCATTGTGTAGTTTTGCCAGGTGAAAAATCAAGGAATTGGTAGATACTAAAAAGAAGGGGCAGAGAAGGCAATGGCACCCCACTCCAGTACTCTTGCCTGGAGAATCCCATGAACGGAGGAGCCTGGTGGGCTGCAGTCCATGGGGTCGCTAAGAGTCAGACATGACTGAGCGACTTCACTTTCACTTTTCACTTTCATGCATTAGAGAAGGAAATGGCAACCCACTCCAATGTTCTTGCCTGGAGAATCCCAGGGACGGGGGAGCCTGGTGGGCTGCCGTCTATGGGGTCACACAGAGTTTGACATGACTGAAGTGACTTAGCAGCAGCAGCAGCAAAAAGAAGGGAAGATGACTCATTAAGGATAAAAAAAATTCTAAATATGGCAGAAGGAGTCCATAGTTCTGTACACAATTGGTTAAAATAAATTTCATTGCCTTTTGATTAGAGGGTGTCTACAGTTAGGTCTAGAAACTGTGTAGCACAAAGATCACATGAAGTACATGGTTCTTCCTTAGTTATGGCAAGTTACAACTAACTGGGATAAAATACAACATCCAATTTGGAATTAGCATAAGGCAGTGCTAATGTAAGTGAAGGCTTTATATAATAAATTGGATTGTTTCATTGGTTTTTTTGAATAGTAGGCGCTTGATGTATAGTAGGCATTCAATAAATGTTTGTGGCATAACCAAATGAATGGATCATTTCAAAAGTAACCATATTTCAGTTATTTAAGCAAGAAACTGTGAATCTTTTGAGATACTTGCATGGATAGGATTCCACCTAACCAAGTCTAAGAAAAATCAGGAAATGAAGGTAAGAGGAAAGGTTCAGAAAATACAGCATCTGTCTCAAAGTGAAGACAGTTTAGAGACAGTTGCCATTATTCCTGTTGCCACAAAGCTGCAGTTGTTAATTTCCAGCTTAATCCTAGCATTGTTGACTGTAGGTTCAGAGTTTTTTTAGAGATGGCTAGCTTGGGGAGTGGAGAAGGCAATGGCACCCCACTCCAGTACTCTTGCCTGGAAAATCCATTGGGCAGAGGAGCCTGGTAGGCTGCGGTACATGGGGTCGCTAGGAGTTGGACACGATTGAGCGACTTCATTTTCACTTTTCACTTTCATGCATTGGAGAAGGAAATGGCAGCCCACTCCAGTGTTCTTGCCTGGAGAATCCCAGGGACGGGGGAGCCTGGTGGGCTGCTGTCTATGGGGTCTCACGGAGTCAGAAACGACTGAAGCGACTTAGCAGCAGCAACAGCAGCTTGGGGAGACTCAATTCCACTACCTGAAATCCAGTTATACAAGTGAGAAGGAAGGAGAGGTGCAAACCTGGCCTTCTTGGCCTTTAGACTGACAGGCAGCCAAAAATGAATGGCTCTTCCCTTAAGAATACAGAGAATTCAGAGTAATTTCATTCCACTAAAAGAAAATTCATATTAAAAATAAGCTGGATATTGAGAAAACCACAATGAAAATAAAATTGAAATGTTCATTTTAACATGTCCATAAACCATTGACATGTTAACTTGTTAACATTTAAAAATATATATTAAATACTCATTTTAATAAATTTAATCCCTCCAAAATCAGACTGTGCTGCTTCTCTATAAATTTGAATATATCTATGTAGCTCAGAAAATAAGGTATCACAGTTTATTCCACGATTTATATTTAAATGTAGTAATTTATTGATTTTGTTGATTTTATTTGTTCTAATATTTAATCTACTCCACGGACATCCGTTTTGTTACATGTAGTCAATTCAATGAAATTCAACAATTAATTGACTCATCCATTTTACATATATAATAAATTACTTTAGTACATATTTACTTTTGACCCTTAACTTTTCCTTATCCTAGGAAAGTTCCCTTTTCTTTAGAATATTATAGATTTTTGCCTTTGGGTTTTTAGCTCTCTTTTTATCACATTATTTTCCATATATGAACTACTCAGATGTAATAATTTGAGAATTCTTTCTCTCTCCCCATCCAATTTACATAAATCTTTTTATTCCAAATGTACGTATATGTGTGTATACACTTTACACACAAATATATTTGGGAAAAATATACATTAAATTTTAAATAATAAAATACATCATGGTTTGTATGAAAATTATTTTTATAAAGATATATTTGTTTCTAAAGATAAGCAGGATAGCTTTGTATACAGAAGCATTTTAATATTTCTTCTGAAAAAGAATAAAGAAAAAAGATCCCGAACATAATTCTGACAGCCACTTGCACTCTAAAAACCACTTGCATTATCTTATTTTGTAACCAAAATGGATATTTATGAAAATTTAATGCAGATAATGAAGCACAGCATTACACTCTATCAGCGAGGACACCAATCATGTGTAAAAATATGAAATGAAAGGACTGTAATTTAATGGACTACACAAAAATAACAGTCTTATCCTTGCACTTAGCCTGGTTTCCCATGGAAACAAGAATAATAAAACTACAGCGTGTTCTCACACTCTAGGTAGCAAATAAAAGTTAAATAACAATTATTATCATGAGGCTATCAGTCAGACTGTCGGTCCCTGTAATGTTAATAACTTTGGCCTTAGCAACCAGTTTCAGCAAAGTTTACAATGATCTGGGTCTCAATGCTAAATTAGAATGTAAAACATCAAGAAAATAAAAACAAATCTATCACAGACGTACAAAGAATAAATGACAAAAGGATGTTAGGAACTTAGCCTTTATTCTTCATTTTGCATTATGCATAGATGCCAAATTTTGAAACAAATTGCATGCACGCCCTCTCTTTTGCAGATTATGTGAACCTTTCTAAAGATGCATACTGAAAAGAAGTTTAATAAGATACATTACCCTTCTAACATATTTGTTTCCCATATGAAATAAGCCCAGCAAATTCATTGTATCTGCCTGAGTAATACATTCTTCAGTCTTTCTACTGAAGTTCCCTATACCATCTTGTTGATTATCTTGTCACAGCTGAAATCACCTATGACACCATTTTTTTTCCTATTCATTTTGTTGTTTTCTTGGCCCATATCAAAACCATTGCCTGTCACTAATTTTCAACAAAGTCCATGCCATCAAGTAATACCTGTCTGCATCCTTATTGTGAAAAACCTCATTCACGGTCACTTCTCAATGTCATCAATTTATTTAAAAACAGCTTTGTATTTTCTTTATCAAGCTTTTTCTCATCTCTTCTTATTTGTATGTAACAATTACCATAGGGAAAAATCTAAAATATCAAAAGATTTGAAGATTTTCATCCTCATCATTCTTTAAATGCTTTTAATATAATTTCACTTATCACCTAACAGTTAAATCTACAAATTACATTTTCATGACAACAAAACCAAGACTCTTGCAAAATCCTTTAATTCAGAAAGTCATGTTTTGCTTAATAGAAGCATGTATATTTTTTCCTGTCTAAGAAAATAAGTATTATAGATACAAGCCTTGTGTGTCTGTTAAGTTTTTTGCTTTCTAATTTTTGAAAAGTAATCATTTTAACCTTAAGCATGATTATTTCAATTCTTAGTAAAATAGCCAAATTACAGTTCTAAAACTGAAATGTTATATTCTGAAATATATATCTCTGCCCTGTGATAAAGTTATATTCATATAATCTCCATTTTTTAAATAATAAGAAATGTGCTTTTGTTTTAGGTATTTCTGATTTTTGAAATGGGCTTCCCAGGTGGCTCAGTGGTAAAGAATCCATCTGCAATGCAGAAGGCGCGGGTTTGACCTCTGGGTCGGGAAGATCCCCCGGAAAAAGAAATGGCAACCCATTACAGTATGCTTGTCTGGGAAATTCCATGAACAGAGGATCCTGGCAAGCCACAGTCCATGGGTTGCAAAAGAGTTGGACATGACTTAGGGGCTAAACAACAACAATTTTTTGAAAAGAGCAATTTAAAGTATACTTCAGGAGTCGGGTCTGTGGAGAATGGTGTTTCAATTAGCTTTGAAATATTAGAGCCTTTGTGTTTGTCCCATCCCATCTCCAACTCTTTGCTACCCCATGGACTATAGCCTGCCGTGCTCCTCTGTCCATGGGATTTCCCAGATTAGAATACTGGAGTGGGTTGCCATGCCCTCTTCCAGGGGATCTTCCTGACCCTTGGAATGAACTGACATCTCATATGTCTCCTGCATTGGCAGACAGATTCTTTACCCACTGAGTCACCTGGGAAGCCCAGTGAGATGTTTACATATGAGAAATAGAGTGAGAACTCTAGCTTTCTCTTCCCTGATGTGGTCCATGCATTGAATCATTTAATATTAAAGACTCGAGTTACCATTTTCTAATATTCCCATAAAATTTTGGTTGCTAGTTAGTCGCTCAATCGTGTCCGACTCTTGCAATCCCAGGGACTGTAGCCCACCAGGCTGCTCTGTCCATGGGATTTCCCAGGCAAGAATACTGGAGTGGTTGCCATTTGCTTCCAGGGGATCTTCCCAGCCCAGGGACTGAATGCAGATCTCCTGCACTGCAGACATATCCTTTGCTGTCTGAGCGTCCAGGGAAGTGTAGATGACAACAAACCTAGCTCTTGCTGACTCCCCTTATTGATCTCAGTTTGCTCCTTTTTATGGATCTCTTAAGGGAGAGAATGTATACCTCCATAGACTGTCTGAATTCTTGCATTCTTTACCCTTCGATCACTGTATTGATTCATTTTGTTTTTCTCTTTTTAACCCAAACTCCCGCCTCACTTCCAGTACTCTTGCCTGGAAAATCCCATGGACGGATGAGCCTGGTGGGTTGCCGTCCCTGGGGTCACACAGAGTCGGACACGACTGAAGAGACTTTGCAGCAGCAGCAGCCCGCCTCACTTCGTCTCTACAAAGCGTCACAGCAAAACATATGGTCTGTTTTCAGATTCTTGAAGAATTAAATAGTCTCTTGTTTTTTAGTTGGACATGACTAAAGCGACTTAGCATGCATGCACACATACATCTCACTAGCTTTACAAGTAAAAGCTAAGAGCATCACATGGGTTCTGATATATGTGAAGGCCACAGAGGAGTTTCAGTACATTTCATCAGTATTAGGCAAAACTAACTTCCTGAATGTTCTGTAACCCTCTCTAAATGATGAATAAAGGTTTTCTTTTCTATGCAGGCCTTCCTGATGTCCTTCAGAGCAGTTTCACTTACTAGCTGACATTTTTCACAAACCTAAATTATTCAATTCCATACTATCTCATAGAGAGTTCTTAGCACAGACATTCAATAACATTTGAATAGCATTAAGGCATAAGCCATCTTATGATTAAAGATTTGCGTAGCTTATAAATGCTGCAAGCTTCTGTAACAATCTTCTCTTTGTAAAATAAATGTGCGTTTTGGTCAACATATACTCCTAGTTACAGGGATAGAAGCAGCATCAGAAATCAGATCTGAATTTCAGTACAGTGTTTCTTCTATAACATCATAATGCCTTTCTCAGATAATGTATGAGAGATAGGGTGTGTGTGTGTGCGTGTTCAATCTTGTCCAACTCTTTGCGACTCCATGGACTGTACCCTGCCAGGCTCCTCTGTCCTTGGGATTTTCCAGGTAAGAATACTGGATCAGGTTACCATTTCCTTCCCCAGGGAATCTTCTTGATGATGCGAAATGAAACCTGGGTCTCCTGCATTGACAGGTGGATTCTTTACCACTAGTGCCTCCTGGGGAAAAAAGGGTAATAGCTCCCAAGTTTATTTTTCTTTACACAACAGGAAGAAAGTGGATGGGGAAATTGAAGTAACTTTTGAAGTTTTACTGTAACTATTATTTTATTTTGTGAGGATAACAAAAAAGGATTCAAATATAAAATTGATTGACTGTATCTTGAGGTATAAGCTATTGTCTTTAAAAAATATAAGAAGCCATCAATTTGATTGTCATATATTTGTGAAATTCAAAGAGTTGCATGAAAAGCCTACATGAGAAATAGTTCCACAACAGAATGATTTAATGTAGACCTAAGATCAATGTATTTATTTTCAATAAACATGGCTGGCATCTAAAATTTCACACACAGTAAAAGGAGAGCAGATTAGTTCAGAATCTTGCATCTAATGAACTGATATCAAAACCCATTAGTTTACTTTGCCATGTTCAGCTTTGGTGTGAAAACAAAAGGATGCTTTTCTCTTTTTCATCTTTGATGTGGTTTCCAATGCCTATTTATTTTATTTCATTTTGACATAATGGTTCTCCCTCTTTCTTGCTGCATTTCATCTTGGTAGTGATGGTTTTGCTAATTTAATATTGGAAATGGAAAGCCTAGTGGGCATATGTTTATCTACTATATAAAATATAAAATCACAGTTCAAAGAGAGATATTAAATTCATTGATACACAGAATATATAGTACTCTAAGTGATTTACCTATACATGAATCAAATAGGAAAACAACCCACAGAAACACATCATAGCTTTTGGGGGAAATTGCAACTAGATAAATGATGTTAGAGAAGTTGGAATCATGATTGGACTTTCTTAATCAGTTCTTAAGAAATTCTGATTATCTTTAGGTCTGTGACCTTTGTTTGTTGCCTTTTAATCATTACCCAGGGACCTCTTTGAGAATTAAATTACCCTTTAATTCTACCATTAGACTGATTGTTTGCACTTAAATATTTTAAATTAATTCACAATAATTTTTATAAAAATTTAAAGTAATGTGCCTTAAGTATAAAACATATTACAGTATTTGATGTTTTAATATAACATAAACATTATTTATTTTAAGTATACATAAAGTACTCCAGTATTTCATGTATCACAAGTAAAGAGTGTAATTTTTATACATACTACTGATTTTATGCATACATATGTCTCAGTTTCACAGATGTTAAAATGTAAGCATGTTTAGGATACAGGTAAGATTAATTAAAATAAACAAAAACAAAAAGAACCTGACTTCTTCAGACTGTTCTTCAATGACGATAATTTTTGGAATGTCTGAAACAAGTCTCTAGAAAGTATAGCAGATGGCAGCAAAGAGGCATGATCCATCTTGCTTGGTGTTATAGAAGAAGCAAGCCAAGAGTGATGGGCTGTGTTTTAAATTCTTTATAGTATGGGCTTCCCTGATAGCTCAGTTGGTCAGTTGGTAAAGAATGCGGGAGACCCTGTTTCGATTCCTGAGTTGGGAAGATCTGCTGGAGAAGGGATAGGCTACCCACTCCAGTATTCTTGGGTTTCCATTGTGCCTCAGCTGGTAAAGAATGCGCCTGCAATATGGGACACCTAGGATCAATCCCTTGGTTGGGAAGATCTGGAGAAGTGAAAGGCTACCCACTCTAGTATTCTGGCCTGGAGAATTCCATGGACTATACAGTCCATGGGGTCGCAAAGAGTCAGACAGAGTGAGCGATTTTCACTTTCATTTCACTTTTAAAGGCTAGAGATTCCATGGACAGAAGAGCCCAGTGGGCTACAGTCCGAGTTACAAAGAGTCAGACATGACTGAGAATGAGCGACAGACACATTGTTTTGGGCTTCCCAGGTGGCGCTGGTGATGAAGAACCCGCCTGCCAATGAAGGAGACATAAGCAACGTGAATTCGATTCCTGGATCAGGAAGATCCCCTGGAGGAAGGCATGGCAACCCAATCCAGTATTCTTGCCTGGATAATCCCACAGACAGAGGAGCCTGGCTCGCTACGTCCATAGGATCATAGAGTCAGCCATGACTAAAGTGACTGCACAACACAGTGTTCCTTTGACAGGCACAGCAGCCAAGCAGTGAGTCTCACAAATCCTTTTGCTAATGCACGACAAGAAGGAAGGGACTTATGATCATTCATAAATATGGAAAAAGGAATTGGATCATAGCTGTCAGTAGTCCACGCAAGATTCGGAGAAAAGAGCATGACCCCTACCATCTCTGCGTGGTTAGATTAGGCTTTACTGCAGTAACAGCCTACCATAGCTCAGTGGCTCTGTACATCAAAGTCGAGTGTCTTGTTTACCTAAACACGATGAAGGTTGTAAGATTTTCCAGGGTACCTCTCCTCAGCATAGTGATTAAAGATTCAGGTTTCTTCTGCCTTTTGATGCAGCGGTTTCCTTCTATGGCCTCTGGGGTGGTTACAGAAAGAAGAGAGGAAGCCAAGAAGCTACACTGGAGCATCTGTTACATCCATTCTCATTGGACAGAATTTCCCACGTGACCATAGACTAACCATAATGCCATCTGGGATATGTAATTACTAGATATCAAAATCTTTCTTTTTTTTTTATTTTTTAATTTTTTATTAGTTGGAGGCTAATTATTTCACAACATTTCAGTGGGTTTTGTCATACGTTGATATGAATCAGCCATAGAGTTACACGTATTCCCCATCCCGATCCCCCCTCCCACCTCCCTCTCCACCCAAAATCTTTCTATAAAACTCTTTCTTCCATTGTTTATCTATTAGGAACATTTTTTAAATTTATTTATTTATTTTAATTGGAGGATAATTACTTTACAATATTGTGATGGGTTTTTCCCATACATCGACATGAATCAGCCACAGGTCCACATGTGTCCCCCCATCCTGAACCACCCTCCCACCTCCCTCCCAATCCTATCCCTATGGATTGACCTAGAGCACTAGTTTTGGTTGCCCTGCCTCATGCATCGAACTTGCACTGGTCATCTATTTTACATATGGTAATATACATGTTTCAATGTTATTCTCTGAAATCATCCCACCCTCACCTTCTCCCACAGAGTCCAAAAGTCTGTTCTTTATATCTGTGTCTCTTTTGCTGCTTTGCATATAGGATTATCATTGCCATCTTTCTAAATTCCGTATATATGTGTATACACACACACACAGTATTTGTTTCTCTTTCTGACTAACTTCACCCTGTATAATCGGCTCCAGTTTCATCCACCTCATTACAACTGACTCAAATACATTTCTTTTTACAGCTGAGTAATATTCCATTGTGTATATGCACCACAACTTCTTTATCCATTCATCTGCCAGTGGACATCTAGGTTGCTTCCATGTCCTAGCTATTGTAAACAGTGCTTCAATGAATATTGGTGTACATGTGTCTCCTTCAATTTTGTTTTCTTCGGGGTATATGCCCAGCAGTGGGATTGCTGAGTCCTATGGCAGTTGTATTCCCAGATTTTAAAGGAATCTACACACTCTTCTCCATAGTGGCTGTACCAGTTTGCATTCCCACCAACAGTGTAAGAGTGTTCCCTTTTCTTCACATCCTCTCCAGCATCTACTGTTTGTAGACTTTTTGATGATGGTCATTCTGACCAGCGTGAGATGATACCTCATTGTGGTTTTGATTTGCATTTCTCTAATAATGAGTGAGGTTGAGCATCTTTTCATGTGCTTGTTAGCCATCTGTATGTCTTCTTTGGAGAATGTCTGTTTAGTTCTTTTGCCCACTTTTTAATTGGGTTGTTCATTTTTCTGGTAATGAGCTGCATGACATGCAGGTATATTTTGGAGATTTTTTTTATATAATACATTGCTCTAATGTTAGTAAGTAGTTACAGCCAGAGTAAGATGGTCTGTGTATAATTATACAGAAAAAAAAAGGAAAATCTTCCCTCAGGTCACCAGTAAGGTTACCTTTTTGCTCCCACTCTTTTTTTCAGTTTGAATCTAAGCTCAATTTGAACTTACTCAAATTGAACTAATTTGAGTAACTTAAATTGAACTTACTCAAACTGAACTAACTCAATCTGAACTTCTATTGCAAGTACCAGCCTTTCAGAATAGCATAGACTTATGTTATTTATGTTTAATTTATGTTTAATTATGTTACTTATGTTTAATTTCTCCTGTCAAGACATGTTCACTTTAAGATCAGGGACTAGATACTGTTTATTTGTGTTTCTCTGCAGTCTGTTACTGGATCTATTCTAGTACACACTCAGTTAAATATAGTAGTATACTATTCTTGACTCCAATCATGTGTGCTGTGGCTAAGTCACTTTAGTCGTGTCCAACTCTTTGCACACCTATAGACTGTAGCCGGCCTGGCTCCTCTGTGCATGGGACTTTCCAGGTAGGAATACTGGAGTGGGTTGCCATTTCCTCCTCCAGGGGATCTTCCCAACCCAAGGACCAAATCCATGTGGCCTGCAAGACCTGCATTGGCAGGTGGGTTCTTTGCCACTGAGCCACCTGGGAAGCCCTAACTTCAGTCATAGTCCACCTTTTTTTAACTTTACTTTTTGAGAAAATTGTTTCAGTTCTCTTGATCATTTTACCACAGATTAAATTATCTCAAATTTAAATAATTGATTTAATTATGATAAACATGAGTTATGGAAAATTATGACTTATGGACATCTGACAAATAGAAAACTATTGACTGACCAAATTCATCAAACTAACATTTAGTTACAATTGAGGAAGTTGCAAGTATCTAGAAATGCAGAGACTTGGGTTCACTATTACTAAAGTTGTGTGAACTTGAAAGGCTAACACAAGTTTGCCATATCTCAGTTTTCAATTGTTCATTTGAAAACTCATGAGAATTTTAGTTCTGCTGTAGAGTAATGTAGGTATGTTCTCCAAGAGCAAGAGTTACATGGCATATAATATTATTAATACTAATGTTATTACACTGGGCACTATTATAATTTAATTTATACTCAGAAAAAATAAATTTAAGAATTATGTGTGAACTTAATCTTTCAAATAACAGGAAAAATGGGGTTGATCTTGCTTGGTATTGTCTTTTATGGATAAATGGAACATTCTTTATAAAAATAACAATATATATTTCAGTGTGATATCACCATAAAGGTATTTTATAGAGGTATCTTAATATACATGTCTTTTAATATTTTATGGTCTATCACAGTAAGTTTAATATTAAAGAACATGAAGCTGTTTGTCTTTGGATTGTTACTTAACCAGAATTTGTATTACTAGGTTGGCATGGTAATTGTAGTCAAATGCAAGAAACGACATGCCCTTTAAATTTAAAGCAACAGAAAAAAAGCAATTTCTTTAACAATTTAATCTAGATTTTAAAGTTTTGCTTTTTTTACTTTTACATAAGTGCAAAATTAATCTTTAATTACTAACAATCATATAAAAACTCCATGGTTGTTTTCTGTGCTAGGCAACATTCAGTTACTCTTCAAAGATTAACTTAATTCACCTTCATAGCAGCTCTATAATATAGGCACTATTAATATCCCTATTTCACAATTGAGGAAACTAAGGCACAGACAAAACTAATTGCCTATGGCATGCGTTCTTAAAAATTATATAATTTAGTATTTTAAGAGTGAAAAGCAAAAATGGCCTGATGACTTTTGGACCCTGTGGGAGAAGGCGAGGGTGGGATGTTTCAAGAGAACAGCATCGAAACATGTATATTATCTAGGGTGAAACAGATCACCAGCCCAGGCTGGATGCATGAGACAAGTGCTCGGGGCTGGTGCACTGGGAAGACCCAGAGGAATCGGGTGGAGAGGGAGGTGGGAGGGGGTATCGGGATGGGGAATTCATGTAAATCCATGGCTGATTCATGTCAATGTATGACAAAAACCACTATAATATTGTAAAGTAATTAGCCTCCAACTAATAAAAATAAATGAAAAAAAAGTGGCCTGATGAAATATTCAGGTCAGAGAAACTGCTTACTATTTTGATCGTATAATTCAATAAATAGTAGAAAGTAGTGGACAGGTAATATTGCATTGTGTGTATGTATGTATATGTATATGTGTATGTATGTATATGTAGGTATATGCGTGTGCATGTATATGTATATGTGTGTATGCATGTATATGTATGTGTATATGTATATGTGTGTATATGTATATGTGTGTATGTGTGTATATGTGTGTAGATATGTACACATGTATATGTGTGTAGATATGTACACATGTATATGTGTGTAGATATGTATACATGTATATGTGTGTATATATGTATATATGTATGTGTGTATACATGTATATGTGTGTATATATGTATATATGTATGTATGTATATATGTGTGTGAGTACGTGTGTATGTGTGTATATATGTATATGTGTGTGTGTATATATGTATATTTTTGTATGTGTGTATATATGTATATGTGTGTATGTGTGTATATGTATATGTGTGTATGTATATGTGTGTATATGTGTGTGTGTGTGTATGCGTGTGTATATGTGTATATATCTGTACATATACATACATGTTGGCCTCCCTGGTGGCTCAGCGGTAAAGAATCCACCTGCCAATGCAGGAGTTGCAGGTTCTATCCCTGGCTTAGGAAGATCTCCCAGAGAAGGAAATGGCAGCCACTCCAGTATTCTTGCCCGGGAAATCCCATGAATAGAGAGGCCTGGAAAGCTATAGTACATGGTGTCACAGAAAAAGACAGACATGACTTAGTGACTAAAACAGCAGCAGCATATATATACATATGTGTGTGTGTGTGTGTGTGTACGTGTACGTGTGTATTGTATATATATATATATATACACCACATCTTCTTTGTCCATTTGTCTCTTGAGGGACATTTGGGTTGCTTCTATATTTTGGCTATTGCAAATAGTGCTGCTATTTGCATTGAGTTGCCTGTATCTTCTCAAATTTTCTAGATACATACCCCAGAGTAGAATGGCTTGATCATATGATAGTTCTAATTTTAGTTTTTTGGGAAACCTCCATACTGTTTTCCATAGTGATTACCAACTTGCATTCACACCAAGGGTTCCCACAGGGAATATAGCCAGTATCTTATAATAACTTTTAATGCAGTATAATATGTAAAAATACTGAGTCACTATGTTGTAAGCCTGAAACTAATATAATATTATAAATCAACTATATGTCAATAAAAAAAGAGAGTAGAGAAACAAAGTAGAAATGTAAACAAGATAAAAGGGACTAAGAAAAAACAGAAAAGAGCAAAAGGAGAAATAAGATACCAGAATGTCAAGGATCAGTCACAGTTATGCTGCAAAATAAAGTGTGCATACTTATTCACATTATACATATATATATATCAAAATTATTTATCATTTTTGTAGTTGTGTTATAAAGCACATTTTGACTGTATATTGACTAAAAGAAAGCACAATTTAATTGTGAAGACAGAGATAAATGGAAATAAGAAGAACGGTGTGTTAGTCCATTCAAACTTCTATAGCAAAATACCTTTGACTAGATAGGTTATTAGTAACAGAAATGTATTTCTCACTCTTCTGGAAGCTGGAAAGTGCAAGACCAAGGCATCAGTTTTCATAGCCTTCTTGCTGTGTCTTCACACAGTGAAGGTGAGCCAGCAAGTAATCTTGGGCATCTTTTGGGCACTAATCTCATAAAAACAGAGCCCTCGTGATCTAATATCCTTCCAGTGTCTCTGTCTCCTAATACTGTCATGTTGGCAGTTAGATTTCAACATATAAATTTGGAGAAGACACATTCAGACCATAGCCTGTAGAAAAAGATATATCATAAAAATATTAATCAAAACAGGGTTGATGAGATTATCAATATTAGAAACGTATAGTTCAGACAAGGTATATGTGCAGGGATAAAAGGAGACATTGCATAAAGGTCAAAGTTGATTCACCAAAACGAAAAATCCATTCCGTGTGTGAACCCCACAACAGAGTTTCAACATAGGTGATATGAACACCAACATAACTAAAAGGAGAAATGAACAAATCCGTAATAACAGTTGAAAAGCTCAACATTTCTCTTACAGTAATCAAAACACAAATAGGAAGGATATCAGTAAAACATAGAAGACTATTACAGTGCTATCAACCAATTTGAACTGACATTTGTGGAACACTTCACTAAATGAGGTAAGAGTATATATTTTTTGAGTGCACATGAAATATTTATCAAGGAAAAGATTCTTGTATGGTGTAAAACAAGTTTTAAAAGTTTGAAAGGCTTGAAAACATACAATTTATAGTTGCTAACAGTGGTATTAAACTAGAAATCCATGACAGAAAACTAACTTGAAAATCCACAAATATTTGGAAATAACATATTCTACCAAATACTTTTTAAATAACTCCACCCATCAAGAAAGAAGTCACAAGGGAAGTTAGAAAATATTTTGAATTGTGAAATTGAAAACAAAACTCTATCACTCAGAATTCAGACAGGTATGGCAACATATCAAAATGTTTAGGACAAAACTAAAACAGTGCTTAGAGAGAAATGTATAGTGTTAAATGCTTGTACTAGAAAAACTGAAAAATCTTCAATTATCTAAATCTTCAACTTAAGAATCTAGAAATATAACAGAAAGTTAAACAAATAATGGTGAATAGAGAGGAAATCAAGAAAACTGAAAACATACAACCAATAGGAAAAAAAAGGTAAAAAGATGATGGTTTTTGAAATGATAATATGGAGAAATTTGTTACAGGACTAATTTTTAAAAGACAGAAATAGAAGACATACTTTAGTAATATGAGAAATAAAATTTGTATGTTGCCATGTATCTGAGATATGCAAAAGTATAATGAGAGAATATTATAAACAACTTTGTACCAAAAAGTCATAACTTAAGATGAAATTGACATTTTCCTTGAAAAGTATAAATTACCAAAATTTATTCAAGAAAAAATAAGTAACCTGAATAGGCCCTATCTATTAAAAATTTAAGTACCTTGTTTTTAAAGAAAATCTAAAAATAAATATGATAGATCAAGGTATTTTCATTAACAAATTCCATGAACATTTTAAAAAGAAATAATGCCAATACTACAAAAACAAAAGTACTTACCTAAAGTAGAAGAGGAGAGAATACTTTCAAACCCATTGTAGAATGCTCAATTCAGTTCAGTTCAGTCACTCAGTCATGTCTGATTCTTTGCAGCCCCAAGGACTACAGCATGCCAGGCTTCCCTGTCTATCACCAACTCCCGGAGCTTACTCAAACTCATGGCCATCGAGTTGGTGATGCCATCCAACCATCTCATTCTCTGTTGTTCCCTTTTCCTCTCTCCTTCAGTCTTTCCTAGCATCCAGGTTTTTTCCAGTGAGTCAGTTCTTCACGACAGGTGGCCAAAGTATTGGAGTTTCAGCTTTAGCATCAGTTCTCCCAGTGAATATTCAGGACTGATTTCCTTTAGGATTGACTGGTTGGATCTCCTCACATTACCTTAATACCATTAAGGTATTGACATTGACAGTAAAGACATTATCAGGAAAGAAAAAATACAAACTAATGTTCCTAATAACTAAAAATGCAAAATTCTTCAAATATGTGAGAAATAAAAGAAAGATCATGATCATGTGGGATTTACCCAGAGTAAGTGAGGTTGCATCAGCATTTGGACATAAAAAATCAATCAAGTTAATTTACCATACCATACTAAAGGAAAAAGTCATATGATCATCTCTATAGACAGAAAAAGTTTTTGGAGAAAATTCAACTTACATTCATGATTAAAAGCTCTCAGCATATAAAAAAAACCTTTCTTAACCTGATAAAATGTCATCTACAAAATATTTATAACTAACATCATGACAAAATGATGAAAGACAATACTTGCACTAAGATCAGGAACAAGGTAGAGATGTCCACTTTCACCAGTCTTTTTAAGCATCATCTGAGGTCTTATTGTAGTAAGGCAGGAACAAGAATTAAAATTCACAGGTTGGAAAGGAAAAAGAAAATGTTCTGCACGGCATGTGACATTGTTGTCTATATTTTTTTAAAAGAATCACAAAAATTATGAAAACAATGAACCAGATCTAAGGTTGAGTTTAGTGTGTGTAGATATATCTGCATATATATATATTGTATTGTATATATCCTATATTGTATGTATATGCATATATGTACATGTACTGTACATACATGTACATATATGTATATATATGTATTGTATCCTATATTATATGTATCCTATATTGTAACACTGAAGAATTGGAAAGTAAAATTAAAATACTATGTATAATAGTATCAATAGTAAAATATTTAGGCATAAAAGTAACATATTATTAGAAAAAATTTGGCTGAAAATTATAAATCATTGATGAGAGAACTCAAAGAAAAATAGATTAAGTGATATATTCAAGGTTTGAAAGATACAACATTGATCAGATATCAGTTTTTTCCAAATTCATCTATAGTTTCAATACAAACTCAATTAAAGTCCTCACTTGAGTCCTTGATTGCAACTCCCTTCAGAGACTGGAGTGCATTGGCTTGTGCATCAAGTCTAGTACACGGAGGGCAGCTCACATTGATGAAGCTGCCAGTTAAAGGTATTATAATTACGGATGGTTGGACTTGGAAAGTTGCACAGGTTTTTAACCAGGAGCCAGACTGCTCATGTTTCATAAAAATTTTGTATTTTTTTATCAGATTTTGTAATATTTATAAGGAAATAAATAATTTCTCATTATTTTGTAGACCTGACCCTAAACATACATATGAGAATTACCTGCACTTTGGGAGGAACTCATTGAAAAATTGAAATCTGGACATGTAACATCTCTTTAGGGTCATTCTTAGATAACTTTTTCAACTTACCACGTAACTGTTATCTATTCTGGGCTTCCCTGGTGGCTCAGATGGTAAAGAATCCATCTGCAATGCAGGAGACCTGAGTTCTATCCCTGGGCTGGGAAGACCCCCTGGAGGAGGGCAAGGCAACCCACTCCAGTATTCTTGCCTAGAGAATCCCCATGGACAGAGGAGCCTGATGGGTGACAGTCTATGAGGTTGCAAAGAGTCAGACACGACTGAGCGACTAAGCACCCACATCATCTATTTAGGTTCTTCACCTTCATAAATTAACTTTAGAACTTTATATCTTATTAGGGTTTAATAAGGGGAAAAAGAGCACTTTATGCACCTGAAATGTCAAGTACCTTAATATAGGGAATTAGAAGTGTACACATTCTTTAGAATGACATGGAAGCTGGCACTGACAATCTCAGCTTGCTGTACCAGCAACACAGTGATTCCAGAAAGCTGACCTGGAAGCCATTGAGAACATTTTGCCTTCTCTCCTTGAACACATCCGCCCTCAAAAGCCTCCAAGGGATGCGACTTTGCCTAATTTTCTACCTTTTATATCTCACATGAGGGCCTCTCCTAGAATGTGGAGAGGAATAAAAGCATAGGAGTATGAAAATTTACAGCAGCTATTGTGAGGTATGCAGAAGAGATCAATACTAAGTGACAAGAATTGTGAAAAGGTGTGATGCTTTATTGGAGAACTGAACAATAGAGTGAATAAAATAAGATTGCCCCAAATTCTATGAAATTACTTTCCATGATCTTCAAGGGTGGATTCTATGCCTGTGTGATTAAGAAGCTTTGCTTTATGCAAGACCTGAATAGTAAGAGATCCAGGAAAAGCTTAAGCAAGTAAAGGAGTTAATATGTTCAGTTAATTACCAGCGTGAGAAGAAGGAAACAACTCAAGGCAACAGTTCAACAGGTGGTTAATAAACACTGTCATCTTTCTACCTGGAGAATAGTATGAGGATTAATAAATTCATAAATACAAGGAAAGTTGGTAGAGAAAATCAACTGAAAGTCACTGTTACTTAATAAGAAAAGAATGACATATTTTAGATATTGCTTTGAAGATTCATATAGTACTCTACATAAAGCATTGGTCCAGAACAACATGTTTTTCAAAGACAGTTTTGGATTAGAAATTGAATTGATTAGTAGAAGTAAAAGAGGGATGCCAAACAAGATATTCCACTTACTTAAACAGATTTATGTGGCCCACATTTAAATATGGACTTCTTTTTCTTCTTTTGTAGTAAAGCATCCAGTGCAGAATATTGTCCATTGTTTTATTTTGTGCTAGACTTTTTGCCTTTCATCTTATTCCTCTAAAAATCTGTTCTGTGATATAGTTCTCCATTCGTCAGGTCTATGTGGGTGACATAAGTCAATTAAATTTCAGCAGAACATGTAATTACTGTTGGGAGTCCCTTCACAAGATTTTCTATTTCTCTTTAGGGATTTAGAACTGAACAATGAGTAATTTTGGTTTAATTAAAATTCAAGTATCAAATCCCTCAAGGCTAATTTTATAGAAACCTGCCAATCAGTCAGCTGACAGACTCATAAAACTCTTGCTCACTCTGTGACTGTCTTCTCCCCAGTGTTATAACCCCCCAATGAATGACTTTGCTGATATTTCATCCCAAATAGCTTGTAACTAGGAAATCTTATAATGAAGAAGTGACATACTATTCCGTATTCACGAGTTATGTGCAGCAAGCTGTATAGTCTCAGTTGCACTACTCTCTCTCTCTTAGAAAGATGACTGTGGAGTGGTTTTCTTTCTTTTTTCAATATTTTAATATATAATGATCTATGTTTATATATAATTTGATTTAAACTTGAAAAGAAAGCGACCTTACTTTAATCTAGAGTGTGATGTCAGAATGAGTCCACACTGTGTACAGTGGGATGGAGTTGGGGGAGTGGGGAGAAGGTGAGGGTTAAGAGGAAGGCAAGTTACTTGACTAGAGGCAGAAGAATTTGGTTTTGTAATAAAAACAAAAAATAGAGCAAATACATTGCATCAGAGTTTATTCGGGTTGTGACTATTCTATTGGAATGTCTTGACTATAGGTGAAAATTTCCCTCCCCAGTAAAATGTGCACATGAGACAAAGAAGGTCACAGATTGAAGCAGACTTCTAAAAACAGAGGTATTGTATTCTGGGAAGTCATTGGTGACCAGGAGAAAAACGCTGGTCTGAGAAGTTCAAGTATTGGCTGCCAGAATTTGAGGAAGAATTAAAAAAAACCTTTCAGAAAATCTACCATGGCATTGGCCTTTAAATCTGAATGTTTGATTCTGATGACCTATAACAAATAGACCACCAGTTATTTCTTTGGCAAAGATGAGTTTATTCAGGATGATCAGAGGATTGCAATCTGGGATTTGCAACCATGGCAAGCCATGTGTGGGGGCAAAGCAGAAGGCTTTTATAGGGAGGAAAAGAAAGTTGTGGGAGGGAGGGTAAACAAATAGCCCAAGACTTTTCATTTGCTGAGTCCTTGCCAGGAAAGGCATCTTTCTTTTCCTGTTGAGATTGGTGATTTTGCAGGGCAGGTGAGCTCCCCCTCCTGGTCTTCCATTCTATTTACTTGAGGTTTCTGTTTATTATTATTATTATTAATGTATTTCTTTCTTTTTTGCTACATTTTGGGTTGTAGGAACTCAGAAGAGATACATCCAAAACCTTCTTTGTCTCATATATACACTGCGGGGGTGGTTTAGTCATGCTGGACTGGTGGTTTGGTCTTTTGCAGCCACATGGTAGTTTAGTCTTTGCAACCCTATGGACTGTAACCCGCCAGGCTCCTCTGTCCATGGGATTTCCCAGGCAAGAATACTGGAGTGAGTTACCATTTCCTTCTCCAGGGGATCTTCCTGACCCAGGGACTAATCTGCATCTCCGGCGTTGTGGTTGGTCTCCTACAATGAAGAAGGATTCTTCACTGCTGAACTACCAGGGAAGCACTTGGTATAAAACCATGTGTAAGACAGATAGCTAGTGAAGAGCAAATGTATAACTCAGGGATTCCGACCTGGTGCTCTATGATGACCAAGAGGGATGGGATGCAGGGTGACTGGGAGGGAGGCTCAAGAGGGAGGAGATACAGATAGATAGATAGATAGACAGACAGATAGACAGATAGATAATTTTGGCTGATTTGCATTGTTATGCAGCAGAAATTGAACACAGCATTGTAAAACAATTATTCTCCAATTAAACCCCCCCCCAAAAAAAACCCTTCCTTGTCTCTATTAGTACTTGAATTTCAGACTAACTTACAAGAGAAAACCCACAGTTTTATAAAACAATAGAAAAAATATTTGCTGTTCTTAAAATAATCTATTTAAGTTTGCAAACTTAAAAGTTTAATATAATCCTGAGAGTTGTTTGGTATCTAGATAGATTATAAATTTACCTGCTGATTATTGGGGAACTTCTAGTCATTTGATTAGAGTAAATGAGTTTTAGCCTATTAAGTTTCTTTCATCATGAAGTTGAATATAATTTGATTGTTCACACAGAAGTATGTTTTTTTCCAAGCAATAATTATCAAATCTTTTTAATTAGCAATTATTTAAGTAAATACTCCTGTTAAAGGACCATCTTGATCCAAGAACTGATTACGGTGCTATTATTCAAAGGATGAAGTGCTATTTAACAATTTACTATTCATCAATGTCTCTGCATCAAGATAGACAGCAAAACGTTTATTAGGACTTTGAATTAAAATTCATAGAATATACATGTTCTTACATTGCATATTAGGAACAGAAATGATTATAAAAATAGAGTGCTTGTTTTCTTTTTCTACCATCCTTTCGCACTCTACATTTTTTAATTAAAATCTGACTCTGTACTTGAAGAGCATTTTGAAATTTGCTAGATGCTTTCACATTTAGAAACTGGCTTGATAGTCATACTTATTCCATGAGATAGCAAAGTAAATACCATGCTAGAGACTTTGTAAATGAAGAAATCAAGACAGAAATATTAAACTCTCCTCAAAGATCATCACTATACTACAAGCAAATGTACCCTCTTTTATATAAACCCCTTCCTCACTGTCTGCCATGAAAATCTGTAGCATGATTAGTGCATCTGTGTTGTACTACTGTTTAACTTTTACATATTGTTGTCAAAAGAGATGAAGAGGGAACAGAAGAGAATTAGAATGGAAGAGAACAATAATGACAACACTAAGAATGAAAGAAAGAAAAAGGGAAAATTTTTCAAATTAGATAGCTCTAAAATTCATCATTCCTCAGTGACTGCAAATGTTTGCATATTTGTAATTCAAAGTCCAGTTAGACATTTTCTTGTATTTGTTTCCTGGACCAGTTGCTTTGTGAGTTTAATCATAACTGTTTTTTTTTTTTTTAAGTTGTAGCAAGAGTAACATTTTGTGGAGCAAAAATTGCTGAGCATCAGTGTTCTTTTTATTGGAGCATATTGCTGAGAACTGAGTAAATTAGAATTTACTCCACAATAATGACTAAAATAGATAGATACACTTTGATCTAGAGGGAGTAAGAGATATACAGCTTTATCTCTATGTGCTCTTTGAAAATTCCATCATTCTTTTTAGTATTCAAACAAAGAGTAATTTGTAAAAGTTCCGTGTTCTGCAGTCCTGTTGTCAAGTTGCCAAAGCTCACTGATTTCTTTAGGGATGACTTCAACTGCTGTGCTGCTCAGGACACACCCAGAGGGCAGCTCCTTTGGCAGTAGTTTGGGGAAGCATATTTGTCTGAGGATCAATTTCCTGTCACCTTACATGCTATCTCTATAAATTATTAAAGCAGTTGTAAGAATGTCGAGAATACACTGATTTGATTTTTCAAGATGCAGTATTTCCTGTGCTTTATTTGACTGCAATAAAAGGAAGATTTTGTCCTAACTCCATGATCCATTAAAGCTTGTATTATTTGATCACTATTTCTTGAGTCATCATCTTTTATAAGTACCCACCAGTCTGATAGGACTTTCTTCTAAAAGGGAGATGTGATGTGTGACACAGTGTTTAGGAGCTTAGTGCTTCATAAAAAAGTGAATACTTATTTTTACAGCAATTTGATTTTACAGAGAAGAATAAACAACAGAGAAATTAAATGACTCTCCAACATCCTCCAGGTAACTTAGTGGCAGAGTGGAGAGGTATTGGGAGTTTTTAACTTATCTCTGCTTCTTATTGTGGCATAGAATCTTATTGATAATTTTGCATTTATTGATATTCCCTTTTTTATAACTCTCTCTATATATATCTGTATCTATATAGATATATAGACAGATAACACATTCACTACTTTGTGCAGGATTCTATGAATGTCTTTCTTTTTTAATGGTTAATACAGCAAATTTTATGTATATTTTACCACAATAAAAAATTAGTTTGGCCCTAAATAGCTTTATCTACTGCCACAAATTCCCTTCCTTCTCACCAACACGTACCTTGCATTCTGCTCCCCTATTGAAATGCTTGATCTGTGAAGGTACAGCATACTTTCAGTCTTTCCTATCTTACGATCATCTTTGATGTAGTGTGTTGTCTTAAATCTTTATCTCGTAACTACTTTGTTTTGTCTTGGAACTACAAGATTCTGAGCCAGGATTATAATTTCTTCCTAAATAGTTACATTTTATCATAGAAAATAATTCACTTTTATTAGCCTTTATCCTACAATCTATTTTTATTAAAATGGCATCAACAGATTTTTCTTAATATTTCTGATATACTATATTCTGTACCCTTACATTCAATTTTCCTGTATACATACATGTTTTCTGTATATCTCTTAAAAATTATGTAATATAATTTTTAAAGCATGTATTGTTAGTATCATTTTGAGGAAGTGATTTTAATATTTACATTTATTTACTTGGAGATATAATTGAACTCATTTTTTTTTCAACTTATTTTGTGTTTTCTACTTGGTATACTTTTCTTTTTTTCCTTTATCCTGTACAATTTATTAAGTTTTCTTCATTACTTTAAATTGTTCTAGTGTTTTGAAATTTGTACTTTATCTTTCTATTATTTATATAGCTAAACAAACCTTTAAGATTTTAATAGATATGCATGATTGTCAGTTCAATGATCATGGTAGTAGTGTTAGTTGCTCAGTCATGTCCTACTCTTTGGAACCCCATGGACTGTAGCCCGCCAGGCTCCTCTGTCCATGGGATTCTCTAGGCAAGGATACTGGAGTGGATTGCCATTCCCTTCTCCAGAGGATCTTCCCAACCTAGGGATCAAACCCGGGTCTCCTACGTTAATGGCAGATTATTTACTGTCTGAGCCACAGGAAAACCCTTGATATTATCTCTCAAAAGCATTGATTCTATTCCTCCTCATCCCCATAGTATTCTCCTTGTTTAGTTTTATCTTATTTTTAAAGATTCATGTGCTAAGTCTCTTCAGTCGTGTCCGATTCTTTGTGACCTATGGACCATAAGGGTCCTCTGTCCATGCAGATTCTCCAAGCAAGAACACTGGAGTGGGTTGGCATGCCCTCTTCCAGGGGATGTTCCCAACCCAGGGATTGAACCTGCATCTCCTGTGTCTCCTGCATTCGGAGGCAGTTTTTTTTTTTTTTACCACTAGTGCCACCTGGGAAGCCCCTTAAGTGCAGATGATCAGGAAATAAATGTTATTGTTGTGAATTTATAATCAATGTTTATATACTTTTAGTTTGATAGACTTTATCAGAATTTTTAAATACATAACAAATCAGAAGGATAGTCAAATGGACCCCTGTGTAACTGTCACCAGGCTGTAGTAACCACCAGATTTCAAGCATTATTTTTCATGTGTTCTTCACAGAAGGTTTTTTGCTGCAGCATTTTAAAGCAACTGCTAGCATTCACATCCCATAAACACTCAATTTAGATAATAAACAGTAAGTTGTTTTAAACATAATACAAATATTAGTTCATATTAATGCCCCAGGAGTTAAAATTCTGTTATTATTTTTGCCAAAATATTTAATTTCATTTTTAGAATATATGATCACACATTGTAAGTCTGTATTTAGGCTAATAGACATTTATCTTTTCTTTCTTTTTACTTTTTTAAAATCTTTTTATTTTGTATTGGGTATACCTGATTAACAATGTTGTCATAGGTTCAGATGGATAGTGGAATGGCTCAGCTATACATACACATGTATCCATTAATATACCAAATTTAGCTTTCATATGCTGCCTCTAGGTGGATCAGTGTGTATATTTTATATGTTCTTTGATGATTGTTTTTAAAATCTGGGTTACCCAGGACTTTCTTAAACTGCTGGAAGCCATCATGAGCACAAATATAACCTGTTTTATCAGCTGTTTAGAGTAGCCTGTCAGACATCTATCCCAAGTCCTTTAAATCTGTTTTCCATGTTTAGATACTCCTTTCGTTATTTTCATCTCTGTATTTTTCCCTCCAATATTCTTTCAATTCTGTCCTTTCTTCAGCTCTGGAAAAAAAAAAATCTCTTCCAGTTGATAAGTTCTTCAGTTCTTTATAAACTTTTTATTTAATCTGTCCAGTGAGTATTTAAATTGTGTGACCATATGTAATTATATCAAGAAGTTTTATTTTTCTTCCAAATTTGGGTCCTTTTCCATTTCTCTTTTGTTATTTTGTTATTTAATAATGGCATCTAGTCTTTCTTTTGCCTTTTTATTTATTCAAATATGTTTGTGTCTCAAATTATTTTTTATCTCAATTTTATAAGGTGCTAATTCTTTTGTTTTTTATGAACTGCTAAATTTCCCTCGTGGTGGTTTATTTCAGCTTATGTTTTATAATTTTGTACGGTGAACTTACCTCCTATAAGATTTGATTTTCCTGTAAAAGTCTGATGTTTGTTGTAAAATTGACCATTCAAAAATTGGGGCATTTGATTTTTTTCAAGGCTGCAGGATTTTGTCCAATGCTTTCACTCTGTTTTCTTAATTTATTGTGAAAGTTTCTGAGTCATATCCGACTCTTTGAGACCCGACAGACTGTATAGTCCATGGAATTCTCCAAGCCAGAATACTGGAGTGGGTAGCTTTTCCCTTCTCCAGGTGATCTTTCCAACCCAGGGATCGAACCCAGGTCTCCAGCATTGCAGGCGGATTCTTTACCAGCTGAGCCACAAGGGAAACCCAAGAATGCTAGAGTGGGTAGCCTATCCCTTCTCCAGCGGATCTTCCCGACCCAGGAATCGAACCTCGATATCCTACATTGGAGGCGGATTCTTTACCAACTGAGCTATGAGGGAAGCCTATAATTATAGAGCCACTAAATATGGGCATTTATCAAATTTCTCATCTTATAAACAACATTTCACATAACTTTTTTTTTCTTAGTCACAGCTTTTCTTAACCATATCACAGCCAAGAAGAGAACATTATTCTATCCCCCTTTTGTGACTGGGCATCCCATTAATATGTCTACTTTATACAGAAGGCTCAGTAGCATATCCTGCTTGTATCAAAGTCTGACCCTAGCCTTTAGGCCCATACCCTTTCTACTGTTCTCATTAGCTTCAAGTTATTAGCTCCCACTTAGTGCACTAGTGTTGAGTTACGTCTTTATCTGTGATGGATTTAGGACTGTCTTTTCTATTTACCTGATAAATGTCATTAACATGGTCATTGGGATGGTGATTATCAAAACCAACACAAACAAAAATGTAGCAAATGTTGCCAAGATTTTGGAGAAATTGGAACCCTGTACACTGTTGTTGGGAATATAAAAAGGAGTAATCACTGTGAAAAAAAAAGCAGAAGTTCCTCAAGAAATTAAAAATAGTCATATGATCAAGCAACCCCATTTCTGCATATATATCCAAATGAATTGAAAACAGAATCTTAAAAATTGATCGGCACTCCAACATTCATTGCAGTGTTATTCACAACAGTCAAGATATGGATAAAACCTAAATACTCATTGATGGATATATAGATAAAGGTGAAATGATACATACATATAATAAAATAACATTTTGCCTAAAATAGAAGGAAATCCTGCTATACCCAATAACATGGATGAACTTGAAGGACACTATGCTGAATGAAATAAGCCAGGCATAGAATAATAAATATTGCATGATCCCACTTACAACAGGTATCTAATGTAGTCACACTCATAGAAGCAAAGAGGATAGTAATCGTTCCTCCCAGGGTCTGGGAGGAACAGGAAATTGACAGGTGTTCAATGATAGAAAGTTTAAGTTATGAAAGATAGGTAAATTCTAAAGATATGTTGTACAACATACATACATAGTTAATGAAACTGTATTGTACACCCAGTGTGATATCGAATCAGTTTATAGATGCAAATAATTCTGCCTCACACTCTCTGTCTCTCACACACACACATATATGACTCTAGATTACTTTAATCTTATATTATTGACAAAGCAATAAGCATCATTATCTCATATTAATATTTATTGTCTCTAATATGAAAAGATGAATATTATAGCATTATTTTCACATCCCTTTCCATTCCTGCACTGATTAAGGAGAATTATCTTTTTTGCCTTTTCTATTTATGAGCTTTTAATGTGCAAAATCAAGATAATATTTGAAGAGACAAATTGAAATCTGTAAGTCTCATTGGATAGATTTATTTGAAAAGCACATATTTACTGGCAAGAAAACAAATGATAAGATCCAGAAGTCTTAGGTGAATAGATTGAAAAATGTAAATCCAGCCCAGGCTGATATAGATGGAAATTTTAATGGACATTGTAGAGGAAACGAGAAATTAGGGGTCATGCTAATAATGTGTGTAGCATATAATATGAAGAAGAATTTTAGAAGTTCTTTCTGTATTAAAAACACATTTTTGGCATTTTGAATGTCTTCTATAGAGATTTAAAGTCCTTTTCAATTAGAGTTTGGTCTATTGCACTTGTTGTTAATTTATAAGTGATAAGATTAGACCACAAATGGCTTGACATTATATAAGTTGCAGCACTTTCAAACTTGTCTAGGCAAGGATGACTATCATAGGAGCATAAATTTTGCAAAATTAGCTCATTTGTTACTGAACTATGAAACTGCCATAAAGGTCAGTTGTAAAATTTTAAATATTTTCCTCTTTACAAGTCTCACCATCAATACAGTCTTGTCAATTTTGTGACAATGGCATGTGACCATTTTCCATATAGCATATAATTACAGAATATGATGTCTTAAATTCGGTGTGTGTTTTACACTGTATTTATTAAACACCATCATTCTGAATTTCTACATGGTTTTAATTTCTAAATTTTCAGCTTCAACATTGCACTACTTATTTTACCTCCTATCATTAGTAATTAAGATATGGGTCAATATTTTTGTGTGAGTAGTGGTAATTGAAAGAAATATGATGGGTACTGAATTGGAGTTACTAAATTATACTTTATTAGTTTACTACATTTTTCTCACCTTCATGGCAAGAAGAAAGTTCAGGGTGATGGCTTAGCAAGTGCATCATATAGTAACTTTGCAATAGTAATAGAAGTAAAAAAAAAATTAGACACTTATATAATGTTGCTGTTCTAGTAACTCATTAATTTTTATTTTATAAAACTAGGTTTTATTATAATTTTATAGGAAGATGCATTAGCTGTTAACTTATAAAAAAAATATTTTTATGGGAAGACTTTTAAGTAGCTCACAAGACAAGTCTTGGTCTAGAGCTAAAGGGGAAAGGTGGAATCAAGTTCTTATAGCCAGTAAGACATTCTCAGGACTCCGCTGATGATACCACTGCAATTGCTCAATTCCATGTCTCAAGCCCCACCAGAGCCACTTCAAATAAGTCTTAAGTAGACCTACACTTTTGACTGCAACACTGGTGACTGACATTTGTTGGTAGAAGTTTGAAAATAAAAAACCTATACAAATTACTATACATAAAATAGATAAGCAATAAGAACTTGCTGAATAGCACGGGAAACTGTATTCAGTATCTTATAGTAAACCATAATGGAAAATAATCATATGCAGTCAAAGTTATAGTTCTTCCAGTAGTCATGTATAGACGTGAGAGTTGGACCATAAGGAAGGCTGAGTGCCGAAGAATTGATGCTTTCAAAATGTGGGGGGGAAAGTCCGGAGAAGACTCTTGAGAGTCCCTTGAACTGCAAGGAGATCAAATCAGTCAATCCTAAAGGAAATCTATCCTGAATATTCATTGGTAGGACTTATGCTGAAGCTCCAATGCTTTGGCCTCCTGATGTGAAGAGCCGGCTAATTGGAAAAGACCCTGACATTGGGAAAGAGTGAAGGCAGAAGGAGGAGGGGACAGCAGAGGATGAGATGGTTTGATAGCATTCCCTACTCATTGGATATGAATTTGTCTAAACCCTGGGATATAGTAAAAGATTGCAAAGCCTGGAGTGATGCAATTCATGGTGTGGCAGAGTCTGACTTGACTTAACAACTGAATGATAATGACAAGTACATAAATGTATATAAAACTGAATGTGTGTGTACATATATATATATATATATAAAATATAAATATGAAACAGAATCACTTTGCTTTACACCTGAAACTAGCACAATATTGTAAATCAACTAGACTTCAATTTTTTAAGAAAAGGATTTGCAGCTCAACTTGCCTGAGGTGGCTGAATAGAGCAAGAGGAATATTTTAGTTGCAACTGTATTTTCAGCAAAAGTGGGGCAAAGTTACATGTTTCCCTTTGGACAGGTATGCACCAGGGCAGCATGGAGGGGTAAAACTGACCCAGAAGAAAGACTGACTCCTGGAAAATATATCTGAGAAACCCACAAAAGTACCTTAAGAGGAAAAGATTTTGATTTAGAATCCACCATGAGAAGATAAGGCCAGTTTATAACTGTAACAGTTTAGTGAGGTCTTCCCTACACCTTAACATCTTTTCCTTCTCTGCATTTCTACTCCTCAAGAATCCAAGCCTTCAGGAAATAAGCAGGAGAGAAAGAAGAGATTGAAAGGACATCAGCATACTTCCCTCCATACTGAAGCATTCACACAGAGGGCCTGAATTGGTTAACAAAGAGGAAAAGTTTTAAATGTTTAAAATTTGTACTAAGGTTTAAAATTTGTTGTATCAAACTAAAGGGGACTCTCGAGTTACACAGTGACCTGAGCACCTGCCCAGTTTTATCCACTGGTCAGAAAGAAATAAGCTAAGACTTCAGGTTTTAAAGGTTAACAGTAAGGATGTCTAAAGTCTGTTTCTCTGTGAACACTTACATCATCCAGCTTGTGTAATAAGCTAGTTACTCCGCCAGTGTTAATTTAATATTTATTTCAGCATATATGTACGGGTCACCATCGTGTATTTGTGTGTACCAGTTACTGTAGAATAGGCATTCATTTCATTATTTTGATATCTAAATATATTTGTGATTGTAAGAAGCATACAGTTTGTAGGTAAGTCAACACTCACAGCACTTAAATCCCTGGAGGAGGAAATGGCAACCCACTCCAGTATTCTTGCCTGGAGAATCCCCGTGGACAGAGGAGCCTGGCGGGCTCCAGTCTATAGGGTCTCACAGGGTCAGGCACAACTGAGTGTGAGCGTGAGCAAACACATACAGTGAGAAAAAGGAAGGCAGGAGGTATATGAAATGTGTATGAAGAAGGTTATATATAAAAAAATTGGTGTTCTCAGGTTTGGGGCTTAAGTCTCGGGTGGAGAGGGAGGTGGGAGGGGGGATCGGGATGGGGAATACATGTAAATCCATGGCTGATTCATGTCAATGTATGACAAAAACCACTACAATATTGTAAAGTAATTAGCCTCCAACTAATAAAAATAAATGAAAGTAAAAAAAAAATTGTCACGAATGGGATTGAAAAATAAAGTAGGTTAAAAAAAAGAAAAATAACATAGGTTAGAGTGTAAGCAATAAAACTTAGTTTATATGATTGTTATAACTGTAGATATCAATTGGAAACAAGCCAATGGAGAGTTTTTTTCTTATTCATGTAATGAGGGAGATTTCATAGGACAGAAAAAAGTTGTTCTTGATACTGAAGAATGAAATTTTAGTTGTCCTGAAATATATGAGCAACAAAACCATTCTGGAGAATCCAGTTTTCTTTTTATTTAAAAAATTAATTTATTTTTAAGTTAAACTTATTATTTTTAGTTGTTTTAAATTGAATTAATATTAATTTATAACACTGTATGTTTCATGTGTACTACATTTGTTGTTTTAATTCTGTATTCCCTACAACATTCTCACCACTAAACATATATTCCCTTTATCCACTGCAGTTATGATATTCTGATGCCTCTTGTACTGGACAGTTTAGTTCAGTCACTCAGTCATGTCCAACTGTTTGTGACCCCATGGATTGCAGCACGCCACGCCTCCCTGTCCATTGCCAACTCCCGGAGTTTACTCAAACTCATGTGCATTGAGTCAGTGATGCCATCCAACCATCTCATCCTCTATCGTCCCCTTCTCCTCCTGCTTTCAATCTTTCCCAGCATCAGGGTCTTTTCTAATGGGTCAGTTCTTCACATCAGGTGGCCAAAGTATTGGAGTTTCAGCTTCAGCTTCAGCATTAGTCCTTCCAATGAGTATTCAGTACTGATCTCCTTTAGGATGGACTGGTTAGATCTCCTTGCAGTCGAAGGGACTCTCAAGAGTCTTCTCCAACACCACAGTTCAAAAGCATCAATTCTTTGACACTCAGCTTTCTTTATAGTCCAACTCTCACATCCATTCATCACTACTGGAAAAACCATAGCCTTGACTAGACAGACATTTGTTGGCAAAGTAATGTCTCTGCTTTTTAATATGCTCTCTAGGTTGCTCCTGACTTTTCTTCCAAGGAGCAAGCGTCTTATAACTTCATGGTTGCAGTCACCATCTGCATCTGTACTGGACATTGAGATAAAAATGAGGCTCCACTTTAGTCACCCCATATTATACTATACTATTCTATGAGTTTGGTAAAATTATTATCTGTAAGTTTCAGTTTTCTTCTATATAATGTTGATACATTGGCCTTCCTTTCTGGCAGTATTTCTGAGTGTCAAATAAAGTGAGATAATATATCAAAAAATGTTTTATGAACCATGAAGCAATATAAATGTAAGGCACAATTATTTTTTGAACCATAATACAGATTATTCAAAGTTCCTACAGAGATTTTCAGAGCACTGCAACCAGTGGAAAAGTACTAAATCATGGTAAATGATTAAATATGATAAATAGTATTACATTTATCATATAATTTAGATTTTCTACAATGCCCCTTTAGAATTATTATATTAGACAAAAACATAGAGCTTTGTTATTCCTTTAGTGGAGAATATCAAATTCACATTATGATGAAACAGTAACTTGAAGACACTGTAGATTTACTGCTTGCATGTAATAAATTGGACATTGACATAGGCATATTTTATGTTACTTCAAACGCAATCACTTATGTCAGAAATATTCCAGTATATTGAATTAAAAAACCTTAATTTCTAAATTCAAGGTAGGCTATGTATGATAAAGAATAAATTAAGAATAACTATATTTTGGCAGTATGACAGACAAAATGTCATCATAACGTTTACTACGTGGATCAAAGAGAAAGTATGGGACACCGCAGCTTCGTATTTATTTAGTCCTTCTTCCTGTGGCCAGTGTAAGCCTATTAGCAGTGCTCTGTGTAAGGTGCGTTGCTGGAATCGGCATGTGCTAGGACCACAGTGATCCAAGGCTGTCTGCTGCAGACAGGCAGAGAAGAAAGAGCAGAAAGAAAAGAAATTTAAACCATTGTGGATCTGAGTAAGTTTCATTGCTGTGAAAATGCAGCCAAGAATGAAGACTAAAGAAAGAAACAGAAAATCAAAATAGCCACAACAAAAGCAAAGAAGAGTTTACCAAAAAAAGAAAGACCATAGCAAATGGAAGTGGTGGACTAGGAAATTAATTTCAGAACTGTGGTTTTGCATAACTGTTCTTTATACATGGTTCCAATATGAATGAGATTATTAGCTTGGATATTTAAATGTCCTGTAGATAATTAGATTTCTGGCTTGAATTTGGGAATGCTGTTCACATTTGCAGTATGTTCAGTGTTTCCCAATGAGGGTAATTTTAACTAGCAGGAGAGGGTCATCAACTATTGATCAGATCAAGTTGGTCAGTTTTGAAAAGATCTTCTCTTAAGTTTGAAAAATAGAATTAACTAAAAATAGATTATATTTAGATATCATGGTCAAATGAAGTATGAGAAATATGTCAAAATTATAAATTTGTGGGTAACAGAAGTAACAGTTAGACCAGGCTTCTGAACAGCAAGCAAGACAGAAATATCCTTTTCTTAACAAAGATTGAATTAGGAATATGGTACAGAAGAAATTCATTCATAACAAAAACACTTGTAAAAATAATCTGGAGAATTAACTAACAATAGTAAAAATAGAATATGATTATATATTCTGTATATTGTATAGTATATTCTTTCTTGATATTCACACAACTTTGAGAGCAGGGATTAATTTCCCCTGCTTTAAAGAAGATGAAAAAGAGGTCAAAGAGAATATTTACTTTCCTCAAAGTCAAACACAGTAACAGAGTTATCCAGGGTTTAAAACTTCTACCAGTAGTTTTCTTTTCCTAAATCCTGTCTTTTTTCCCCCTATAACTATGCTTTGTCAAAAGAAGACATAGTTTTCCACATATATAGCACTTGGAAATCTGTCATCACTGATCTGTCGAACTCACACTCACTCAATGCCAATATTAGCTAGAGTAAGATCACTTTAGAATAAAACATTTTAAAAAATAATTGTACTGTGTTATGTTCAGAAGAGTTTAGAGAGTCCAATACAAAATTGAAAATAACCATTCTAATTAGCATTTCTATATCTGCAAAATAGTCATGCTTTCAGGTAACTGTTAACTTTCCAATTTGCTGAAGTGTGCAATTAAGAAAACGATATTAGATTATAGTGTATAAGTGGGTAAGCCAATTAGTGATTTCAAAGCATAGTTACTAAATAAGAACATTAAGACGACACTGTCAATTTTATCCTCCTTAGGTCAGAATTGTGTCTCTATAAATTATTTTATTTTTGAAGTTGTATCTCTTAAACATGCACATTTTGTGTTAATTTCCACTTTTTCATCACTTTTCAAGCCAGTGGATTACAGTCCTTATATTATAAATCACCAGCTGTCAAGCTTTTTATGGCTTTTTCCTTTTATTATTAGGACCAAAATTCTTAGCATGTTATATTAAATAACAAATTTTTCATGCTATACAATTTCTTCACACTTACTTCATATTACCTTTCTGTTTAACCAAATAATGTGGCCAAAATAAAGCATAATTGTTCTTTACACACTTTATGCATTCTTCACTTGGAATATCCCTGGCTCCCATATCTGCCTTTCATAGTTTTACTAACTATTCAAGAGAAAACTGGAATACCAGCTTTTGTATGACACTGCTTTTAATTGAACCAAGGATAACAGTAATTGCTCCTTTTTTTTCTGGAAGTATTTTTCTTATTTTTCATTAAAGTTATTTTGCTTTTTCTTAAGTTTTCTGTCTATACTGTTTGCTCCAATTTGAGTTTTTCTTCATTAAGAGCTATATCTTTTCTGTTTCTAATATAAAACTAATACTATCCCAAACAATAATTTTTTATTAGTAGGAATATTTGAAATAACTTCTGGAAGAAATAGACAAGGTAACACCTGGATGTTTCAAATGTCAGATGGGATAAGCCAGAGACTATTTGTCAAGCAGAGAGTCAATTACCTTATCTGCTAGGTCCTCATAATTAAAAGATAGTAGAGGCTCTAATTATTTAAAATATCTGTGATATGGCAAATATTTTATCCTTATTTGTATTTTTTTTAAGAATGATGAAAAGTAGGTATTTTAGAACCCACTTTAAAGGTGAAAAAGCTGAATTTCAAAAAATATGTAATTGTTTTCCAAATCACAGGAGTTTTATAGCTGGGATTTGAGATAGAATAGCTAAAAACCAGAAAGGCTATTGAGTAAATCAATAACACCATTCAACAATAATATCTAATTGATGTTAATAGAATAATCTACCTTGCAACAGCAAGATAACATATTCTTTTCAAGACCCATGGAATAAATACCAAGGTAGCCTATATTCTTTGCCATAAAATAAACCTTCACAAAATTTTGAGAAAATTAAAATCATACATAATATAGCTTAACCACAGTATCAAAAGGATTTTCAGATAATAGGAAATATGATGGTGGCTTGAACCTATATCAGTAATTCTTCATAATTTGAGTATATATCACCATCTGTTCCTGAGGAGGTTTCTATAAATGCTTCCTCTTTTTTGCTATTAAATATTATAATGTTTAATTGTATTATGTAAATTATATAATATTTTCTGTACATAAAAATTATTACAACTATATTTAAATAGATATATGATGGTAAAATTTCTCTACTCATCTTCTTTGTAGTGTGGTTTCACAAAGTCAAATCAACATTGTGCTCAATCACTCAGTCGTGTCCAACTCTTTTGTGATGCCCTGGACCATAGCCCACCAGGCTCCTCTGTCTATGGAATTTTCCAGGCAAAAATCCTGGAATGAGTGGCCATTTAAGTCAGCAATGATTATGAGAAAAAATCATTCATCCATGGGCACTTGGAGAGCAGTTGAGGAGAATGTGTGGAAAAGAGTGAATCTATTGAAAAATATGTTCAGATTAGGAAATATCTGTAGGTATGTGTTGATCAACTCTAGGAAATTTCAGAAGGCATAATTTTAAAAATGCCTTTACAAATAGTAAATATACTGTTCCTTGAATCTGAAAAACTAATTCTTTTGGCAACTCAAAAAATAAAAACAGTGTAATATAATTGCATGAACGACTTCCTTTCAATCCATTAGAAACTAATTTCCTTAAAAAATGTGGTCTGAGTACTTGAAATGATTGCTAACATTGTTTATTGGAATAAATGCATTGTTAAAGTTAAAACATACCTCAGGATTCTAAATACCCTGCCCCCTCCAAATTTCTGATCAAATAAACTAAATGGAAATTACTGTTTAGCCAACACTAATCATCTCGCAATGAAAATTACCCCCTATGAACACCACAGTTTTGTTGAGGTTCTAGCTTCTGCACTCAGAGCCAGGTTACAGTTCAGTCACTACACCTGAGATAGGGCTTCAACCTGTTTTCTAATCTTCCACCTCACCAACTTTCCCAGAGACAAATAATTTTCTCTGGCCCTCAAGAATGATGCCAAGGTCAGAGCATCTGACTTTCAATAGCATTAGTGACAAAAACCTCTGGTCTCCAAGGTTAAATTTTATCAGATCCGAAAGCAGGGCTGACATCTCTCAGACTCAGGATGAAGGTTTCCCCCTTCTCCTCTGTCCTAGATGTATTACACTTTGTCTTCATGTACACCTTCTCACTACCTAACAAATGGAAAAATCAGGCTGAGTTCAGCCCTGACCCTCACATGAGTGAGCTACCCAGGAAGCTCAGATCAAAGAATATGTGCCCAAGATTCTCACCTGCCTGTCACCACCCCTCAAGTACAAGTCACTTCGGTCATGGCTGACTCTTGGTGACCCTATGGACTGTAGTCTACCTGGCCTCTTTGTCCATGGGGTTCTCCAGGCAAGAACACTGGAGTGGGTTGCCATGCCCTCCTCCAGGGGATCTTCCCAACTCAGGAATCAAACCCATGTCTCCTGCATTGGCAGATGGGTTCTTTATCACTGCATTATTTCAGCAGTGACTGTCAGGGGAAATTTCTGTTTGTAGTTTTCTGGAGTACCTTTCACCCACAAACAGTTGTTTCTGTTCCAAGAGATAACAGCTTCCAAATGCTTTGAGCTTTTCCTGTTGCCAATTGCCTCTGGGCTTGGCAGATGTGTTCTAACATCTGCTTTCACATCATCCCTGTTGTCTCTTGTGTCCAACAGCTCCTTGGCCCCTTGGAACTGAGGATTATACTTTCTATAGTACCAGTCTAGCACCTTTCAGGATTATATCTAGAAGGCTGATTTTCACTGTTTCATTTTACCTATATTTGGGATATGTGATCTCTAATTTTTGCTTGAATTAAAGTAAATTTTAGGTGGAAAAGGTGTAAGTGCCCTTCTCTGCCAATCTCCACCCAATCTGAGATGTCGTGAAAAATTGAAATTTATCTTCAATTTCCTCTTTGCTACCAACCCTCTTCTTCATACTGCAGATGTTCATCTGTGTCATCCTCTCCTAATGAACAGCCCAGAGGATCCTGTAGTTCCCCCACGCTGTCACAGAAGCAAACTAACACAATAACTAGGCTGACAGACTTACAGAAAATATTTTTCATGAGAAATATAATTGAACTATTAGGGAGCAACTGGGGCTATGACTTTTTAAACTTGCCTGGCTTTGTTCTGGTGTGTTTGTTCACCATTGAGCTCAGTCAAAGCCTTAGTAATTGCCGTGGTAGTCTTTTAAATGTAAAAGGAAAATGTCAGCAGTTCACACATTTCAAGACAAATTTAAAAATCCTTCCCTAATTAGAGAACAGAATTTTATTATTCTCTTTAGAATCACAGAAGAAGATGAATGGTGAGGAAGAAAGCTAACTAGCTGTGGGAGAGGATGAGGCAGCCTTGTTTTACAAGGAGCGGTGCTTTCATTTCTCTCCTGGTATAATTTAGGAGACATCATTAATACATGTTGGGTGGAGGTTTTACAAAAGACAATTTGAGGAAGAAACACTATTTCTTGAAGGAAAATCACCCTGTTTGTTATCTAGTGTTTTATTATTTACCTGCCAGAAGTCAACACGAAATATTTTCTTTGTTCTTATACCCAAAGACATTATTTTTTCTTTATGCCAAGTTTTGCAATACCATGGAATTGTCTATGTGTTTCAGATTTCTTCTGAGCATGTCAAATTGCTTAATTTTACTTATAATGAGTCTCATAATTTAATATTTACCTTTGGGGAAAGTATGCTTTGATTTCAGAATAAAAGGTTCTGTGATAGGAAATATGATCCTGCACAATTTTCCAGATTATATCAACCCCAAGTGCTTCATTTTAATTATTACCTATGGCAATTGCATTGACTTTTCCCTGTCTTCTGGAATGGTATTTCGGATTCAGTATTTGGTTCAACTGTTCATCAATTCTTTGTGAAGCTCATTTACTGTCACGTAGCCTTGGTCCTCCCTGGGTTGGGAAGATCCCCTGGAGAAGGAAATGGGAACCTACCCCAATATTCTTGCCTGGAAAATCCCATGAAAAGAGGAGCTTGATGGGCTACAATCCATGGGGTCACAAACGAGTTGGACACGGCTTAGTGACTAAACAACACCAACAAGCCTTGGTCCTAACATAATATCACTACCAGCTGAGAGTATAGCCCCGTCTTCTTCAGAGTTCTTTAACTCATTTTTTAAAACATTTTATAATGTTGAAAGATTGGCTTAAAACCCTCATTATTTTCATATAGGAAACATACTTCCCTGAGAATCATTGGTAAGGACATATTCAAATTCTGTTTTATTTATTTGTCACATTTTTATAACATCTGTCTCTACTTGTGCTTGATCCTGAGCTCCTCAAGACTCAGCCCATATATTTTTACATCTTCAGGTGTAGAGTATAGTACCAGGACTCATTGAGTAATAGATACTGAGAAAAATAAGCAGGAATGAATATAATATTGTAGGTCAGTTATACTTTAATTTTAATAAACAAATGAAAAATAACCAGTCAAATGAATGAATCAGAATGTGATTAAAACCTTCATCTCATCCATTCATTCGATAAATACCTATGGAGCACTTTCTAATTGGCAGGCAAGGCTGGTCATACAAGTGTTAAGAAAGCAGACATATCTATGCTGGTTGTACTTTAATTTCTATTTGCCTAAGAATGCTGTGTATGTTATAACTTAAAGGTCAAACAACATTTCATTTTGGAAATGTAATTAAAATGGAGTTGTTAGCTAAATTCCTAAAGTCCATTTTCACTCTTGGAACTACAGCAGAAGAGACAGGGACATTTGTGAAAATGATCATGAAACACTTAATAGTGCAATGGTAAATTTGTGAGATTGAGTTCTAGACTCTGCTACGTTTAACCTGTGGCTTGTGTGCATGCTAAGTTGCTTCAGTTGTATCTGACTCTGTGAGACCCAATGGACTGTAGTCCACCAGGCTTCTTTGTCCATGGGATTCTCCAGGCAAGAATACTAGAGTGGGTTAGCATGCCCTCCTCCAGGGGATCTTCCTGACCCAGGGATCAAACCCGTGTTGCCTACATCTGCAGCATTGCAGGTGGATTTTTTATCGTTGAACCACGGGGGAAGCCCCATTATCTGTAGAGCCTAGGACAAATCAACCAGTCTATATTCTATTTTGTTCTGTAAAAATAAGAAAATAGAATAATTGCAAACACATCCAAAGTGCTACCATGAAGCTTCAATAAGTTAATATGTATGACTAACTTGAAAAAAATGTCTGACACATGGTAAGCTCTTGATAAATGTGTGCTATCATTACTCTTTACAGGATCTTTGTCATTCAATAAAAGCATTCTAAATCACCATATAATTTGACATTTTATTCATAGAGAAAAATATGGATGCCCTGCCTACAAATGCCCACTTTATAGCCTCTGCCACTACTCTTATGGAGCATGTGTCTTGATATCTTAAATTCCTGATACTTTCTTGAAAAAATTACACTCATCTCTAAAAATATCACATATTGTTTTTGTCAGGGAGGGGGGGTTACCTAATTTTATATATGGATTTTCTTTTATATTTTGGCTAAAGATCCTCAAGGCTTTCCATAAGGATATGCAGGTGCAATTATTTCAGTCACCAAACTCCCAACTAACAGAAGTAAAAAAACACCAAAGGTAACCTTGCAGAAAAAGGAAGGGCAAAATATATCAAAAAGAAGGTCAAAGACTTTATGAGGTATTTTATAGACTAATGTATAGCTTCTCCTCTATCCACCTGTGTAGTGCAGTTATTTCTCCATTCAAGTGGAATTACCACTTCAGTTGAATGTGAACATGGATGTTGGCACATAATTATGCACATACACACAAATATCTCTTTACTGTGCATATGTTTTATATCATCATTCACTGTAAGGAACTTACTACTATATATATATACATGCATTATTCTCCTTGAAATATATAGGTTTGTCTGCTGATCATACCAGCACCAAAACCATGCACAATACAGTTTTATATAGTCAAATGCAACTGATCAAATTCAGTAGAAGAGTTGTTAATGTGAAGATATAAGTCCAGCGGTCAGAGGCTGTCTATGCACACATACAGACGTTGAATCTTAGGGCTGATTTCCGTATGGCTCAGGCACCAAAATCTCTTTCTATTCATTATGGACACAGCTTTGGTCCCCACAAAACATCTGCCTTGACTACTAAAATTAATGGTAGCCTAGTTCTAGCTTAGCTCTTTTAAAATACTGAATTCCCAGACACTCCATGACAATCCAAAAATTGAAATAAGGGGAAATGGAGAGGACATAGGAGTTTTTAAGTTATACCCTTTTATATTTCTGTTAATATGTAGTTATAAACAAATGTGAGCTAACAATTATAATGTCTGAATGCCTATTAAAGTTTCCTCTAGAGTGCAAATAAAATTGAATCTCCAAATTACAATGGAAACACTATTGGTCAGTTTACTAGTTTGCAAAAAGGTTTATTCCCACAAAGTGAGGTTTACTAATTCTCAATGATTCTAAATCAGATGTCAGCCTCCATGCCTTTTCCTTTAAAATGTAATTGTTCTTTCATTTATGGCTGTCATCTGAGATACAGTAAAAAGAAATGTCAACAGCAAAGATAAAATTAGAATACAGTGTGTCCCTAGGATGGTATTTAGCAAAATTCTGCTCTGTAGATTGCAAGCTTTCTTGCCTCTGAATTCAATTCAAGGTCATAAGGATATTCAGATTTAAATAAACTTGAAATTATAAACTGAACCTCCAATAACTAGCAAATTCATGATTTTTTGCTTCACTTCTTTCAAACTCCAAATCTTATTCTCTGTTGTCCAAAAATCTGGGTTCAATGTAATCATGTATAATATGTGGGAATTGGCAGATGCAGCCTGAAAGCAGAACTATCACTTTCCTACAGACTTTCCAGACATCCTGGAATGCGAAGTCAAGTGGGCCTTAGGAAACATCACTATGAACAAAGCTAGTGGAGGTGATGAAATTCCACTTCAGCTATTTCAAAACCTAAAAGATGACGCTGTTAAAGTGCTGCGCTCAATATGCCAGTACATTTGGAAAACTCAGCAGTGGCCACAGGATGGAAAAGGTCAGTTTTCATTCCAATCCCAAAGAAAGGCAATGCCAAAGAATACTCAAACTACTGCAGAATTGCACTCATCTCACACGCTAGCCAAGTAATGCTCAAAATTCTCCAAACCATTCTTCAGCAGTATGTGAACAGTGAACTTCCAGATGTTCAAGCTGGATTTACAAAAGGCAGAGGAACCAGAGATCAAATTGCCAACATCCACTGGATCATCAAAAAAGCAAGAGAGTTCCAGAAAAACATCTACTTCTGCGTCATTGACTATACCAAAGCCTCTGACTGTGTGGAACACAGCAAACCTGGAAAATTCTTAAAGAGATGGGAATACCAGACCACCTGACCTGCCTCCTGAGAAATCTGTATGCAGGTCAAGAAGCAACAGTTAGAATTTGACATGGAAGAACAGACTGTTTCCAAATCAGGAAAGGAGGACATCGAGGCTGTATATTGTAACCCTGCTTATTTAACTTATATGCAGAGTGCATCATGAGAAATGCTGGACTGAATGAAGCACAAACTGGAATCAAGATTTCTGGGAGAAATATCAATAACCTCAGATACGCAGATGACACCAACCTATGGCAGAAAGTGAAGAACTAAAGAGCCTCTTGATGAAAGTGAAAGAGGAGAGAGAAAAAGTTGGCTTAAAACTCAACATTCAGAAAACTAAGATCATGGCATCCAGTCCCATCACTCATGGCAAATAGATGGGGAAACAATGGAAACAGTGACAGACTTCATTTTGGGGGACTCCAAAATCACTGCAGATGGTGACTGCAGCCATGAATTAAAAGACGCTTGCTCCTTGGAATAAAAGCTATGACCAACCTAGACAGCATATTAAAAAGCATAGACATTACTTTGCCAACAAAGGTCTGTCTAGTCAAAGCTTTGGTTTTCCAGTAGTTATGTATAGATGTGAGAGTTGGACTATAAAGAAAGCTGAGCGCACAGACGGAGAAGATCACTGAACCAGCAAATGAGTCGGCTGAAAAAAAAAAAAAAAAGAAAGCTGAGCGCAGAAGAATTGATGCTTTTGAACTGTGGTGTTGGAGAAGACTCTTGAGAATACCTTGGACTGCAAGGAGATCAACCCTTCCATCCTAAAGGAAATCAGTCCAGAATATTCATTGGAGGGAGTGATACTGAAGCTGAAACTCCACTAGTTCGGCCACCTAATGCAAAGAAGTGACTCTGGGAATTGGGGATGGTCGAGGAAGCCTGGAGTGCTACAATCCATGGGGTCACAAAGAGTTGGACACGACTGAGCAACTGAACTGAACTGATACACTTTTATGATATTATCTAGTTATTTCTTGATAAGAGCATATATGATTGATGCTGCCTTTTAGGAAAAATGACTAATTTGGAGATATGCTTTTATACTTTTTCACATAGCAGGATTTTACATTAAAATATTAAAGAAAAATGACAGGTTTTTAGATATTTTGTCCAAAGATATTCAGGTTCAGATTTTTCACACATGTTGTTTCACACCCTGAATTTTTAGAATCTCTTCTACAAAGACAAATACACTTGTCTTTAACACTGTCACTCATTTGTATTTTTTTCTAATATCACTCAGATTCTGTTATATGAGTTCATGCCTGTAGTTGCAGCAGAGAAAAGTAAAGTTTATATGTACAATATAGAGAATTTGAGAATCTATTAAAATAGTTATAAGCAGCTAATAAATTAATAGTTTACCAAATAATTTTATGAATTTATTAAATAATTGAAACTATTTTACATTAATGAAATAATTAAAGGAATTTATGTATATGTACCATGGAGAGCCAATTCATCTTGCTTTAATATGCATTTGTGTACTTCCATCTGTGTGTATATTTGTGATGTCCTCAAGACAGAACAGGAAGCAAGTTGTATGGGGGAGCCATATCATGTAGCATCTCAAGTTAACTTTATTCATCTCTTTCTAACTCCACATTCAGTGATGTCACATTCCTTTCTTGGAAATGGCTATGGATTGAGTATTTACACCACGTGTGTGTGTGTGCTCAGTCGCTCAGTCATGTTTGACTCTTTGTGATCTCATGGACTGTAGTCTACCAGGCTCTTCTGTCCATGGAGTTTTCCAGGCAGGAATATTGGAGTGGGTTGCCATTTCCTCCTCCAGGGGATCTTCCCCACACAGGGATTGAATCAAGTCTCCTTCATTGGCAGGCGAATTCTTTACTGCTGAGCCATGTAGGAAGACCAGAAACTGGCAAACAGCTTTAGATCAACTTTAGGAAAACATATTTGAACATTTTCCAGCAGAGCATTGGTGATACTAAATACCAAATCTCAGTTTTTATTTTCGAATAGGTTGTCTTTTTAATCCCTTAAATGGAACTCTATTTTTTCCACACTTTGATGAAATCTGACAAATACTGTTCTTTTGTTTTATGTCTTTATTATTGAATATAAGTAATATGTTGTACTGGAAAACAGCAAAATATTAGAAATGATTTGTCCTGGAAATCAGGCCTGACTGCCTTTGAGAATGGTCCCTATACATGTGTGAGTTTGAACAACTGTCACATTTCTCAACCCAATCAGTACGATGACAGTGTAGTGATAAAATGTGTTTGTGTGTCTGTAGGTTATGATATTTTACCTGCTTTGTGGCATGGGGCTGAAAAATATAGATGTATGCAGAGCATTGTTATAGGACCTGATAGAGTAAACACTTTTGAAAAAGATGGTCCTCCATGGAACTTTTACATTCCTACATATCTTGTTGGGTATGCCAAGAATGTAAGGCCCTGACCATTCATTCTCTGGGTCTTCTTCCAGAGTGGTATTTACATTGATCAACTTACCTGCAGCACGCAAAGCAGCTTGCTAACATATTATATATCATAAAATGGCAGATTCCTGAGGTTCAGTGTTCCCCTCCTGCAGCACCAACCACTGCATGTGCTGGCATCTGCTTGGGCCCAAGCTGTGTCACCCCTGTGGGACTTGGGATAAAGAAAGCTGACACATTGATGTTCCTGCTACTTACTTTGCCATGGGCAATAGAGTGCTTGAATCTGTCCTCAGAGCCTCACAGCTTCTGCCAGACTCCATGAAATGGTAAGAGGAACACTGATTAGCTTGCAAGTAGAAATAAATCTAATCACTCAACAAACACTAGGGAAAAAAATGATTAAAATTGAAACATCAGCCTTAAATTAAAAATAAAATTAAGCATTTAGTAAGTCTACTAACTCTGGTGCTAGATAACTCAGCTATCATTTGAACGACATTCTAGAAGTTTCCATTACTGAAATTAAGAAAATGTATTTATGGCAGAGGGCTTCCCAGGTGACGCTAGTGATAAAGAACCCGCCTGCCAGTGCAGGAGATGCAGGAGACTCAGTTTCGATCCCTGCATTGGGAAGATACCCTGGAGAAGGAAATCGCAACCCCTCCTGGTGTTCTTTCCTGGAGAATGTCATGGATAGAGGGAGCCTGGTGGGCTACAGTCCAGAGGGTCACAAAGAATTGGGCACGACTGAAATGGCTTAGCACGCACATATGCATTTATGGCAGAGATGAAGTCTAAGATGGTAACCTAGGAGGCCTCTGAATTTTCCTCCTCCCACAGTAAGAACAAATGTATAACTATACATGGAGAAATCAAGAACCAATCTGAGTAATTTCTACACATGGGGCAACAGAGAAAATACCCACATCAGATCGTGTAAGAAACACTATGAAACACTGTCTCCATCAACTCCATCTTTCACACAGCACTGGACAATTTGGAGGGAACATTCAACTCCTTGATTCTTCCTGAGGAGCAAAGGATTTGGACTGTATATCTAGCATCTGAACCTTTAAGACTCCCAACTAAGGAAACCATCAGCAAAATGAAAAGGCAAAATATTTGCATACTGTCTATATAATAATAGTTCTGTATCCAAAATATCTAAGGAATTCATATAACTCAATAACAACAGCAAAAATAACCTGATTAACAAATGGGCTAAAGACCTGAGTATTCATTTTTCCAAAGAAGACATACAAACGGCAATAGGTACATGGAAAGCTCAACATCACTAATCAGGAAAATGCAAATCAAAACCACAAAGAGGTATGATCACACATTTGTCAGAATGTCTATTGTCAAAAATACAAGAGATAACAAAAGCTAATGAGAACGTGGATAAAAGGGAACCCTAATGCACTATAACTGGGAGCATAAACTGGCACAATCCCTAAGGAAAACATGGAAGTTCCTCAAAAAACTAAAAAATATAACTAGAAATATAACTAAAAATATAACTCCACCAATCTTACAGCTGGGTATATATCCAAAGGAAGGTAAACTACTGTCTCAAAGAGATGCTGCACTCCCACATACACTGCAGTATTATTTATAATAGCCAAGTTATGGAAACAGCCTAAATGACCATTAGTGGATAAATGGAAAAAGAAGATGTGACATACATATAGAATGGAATAATATTCAACTTTAAAAAGAAGGAAATTCTGCTATTTGTCCAATATGGATGAATCTGGAGGGCATTATGTATGCTATGTGAAATAAGTCAGACAAAGAAAGAAAAATACTACATGGTATCATTTATATGTAGAATCATAAAAGAAAAAAAAAAGCCAACTCATGAAAAAACAGTAGAAACATGGTTCCAGGGGCTGGTATAGGGGCATGGGGGTATAAGGAGAGATTGATAAAAGAATACAGACTTCTAGCTATAAGATGAACAACATTTGAATGTCTAATGTATAATATGCTAACTATAGTTAAAAATACATACTATATTGTATAATAGAAATTTGCTCAGACCATAGAAAATTGTTTTCTTACGTGAAAAAAAGTAAATGTATGAGGTAATGCATGTGTTAATTTACTGAATGATTAGAGTCCTTATACAGTGTATATGTACATAAAATTGTCATGTTGTACACTTTATATTGGGGCTCCCTTGGTGGTTCAGTGGAAAAGAATTCAGCAGCCAAGACGGGAGATGCAGGTTCGATCCCAGGGTTGGGAAGATCCCCTGGAGGAGAAAATGGCAACTCACTCCAGTAAATTTGCTGGAAAATCCCTTGAAGAGAGGTGCCTGGTGGGCTACAGTCTGTGGGGTTGCAAAAGATTCAGACATGACTGAGCAACTCAACAACAGCACAACTTTATATGACAATCTTATTTGCCAATTATACCTCAAAAAGGCTGAAAAATACAAAGAAAATGTATTTGTTAACTTCTATATACTATCTTTGTTTTTTTAAGTTTCACTTATAAGCTTAAATATACACTAAGAATTTATGTCTATTTTCTTAGTCTTTACCATCTTTTATCTTATCCCCCCTGCTTCAAATTTATCCCTTCAAACTTGGACTTTTATTGAATTTGTTCATATTTTTCATTAAACTTAGAATGTCTTTGGGCAGTGTTTTAGAATATCTTGGGTTTGTTGGGTCAATTCTTATTCCTCAGTCTTGTCTTATCATAGCAAGCAATTGAAAGGACAGATCAAGACAGCTCAAGCAGGCAGGATTTATTAAGCAAGCAGTACATTCTTGACACTTAAGAGTGCACCAGTTCCGATAGGAGTGGTCTCAACCTGTCTCAGTTTCCCTCTTCATATCTTGCGTTACTTCCTCTTTGGTGGTTCCTGGGGCTTGACTGGTTGTGCCCCATGTAAATGAGGCATGAGCCCAAGACCAATTAGGGAAGGGGGTGAGAGGGGGATGTCATGCAAATGAGGCATGAACTTGGGTTCAATTAGGGAGAAAAGTGTATGTTCTCCAGTCGTTATTTTGGACTGCCATTTTGGTCCCTGTCTCCCTGTTCTTGGAGAAGACAATGGCAACCCACTCCAGTGTTCTTGCCTGCAGAATCCCAGGGACGGGGGAGCCTGGTGGGCTGCCGTCTATGGGGTCACACAGAGTTAGACATGACTGAAGTGACTCAGCAGCAGCAGCTCCCTATTCTTAACTATCTAGCAGGTTTCTTTTAACATTTTAGAGTTCTTGGATCCATACCAGATTTAGTATGTTAAGTTGAAGTCCTGGATATCTGTATTTTAACAAGCACCTAGATGGTTTTTATAATCAGACATTTTAGGAAAGAACTTCTTAATGTTAGAAACATTTGACCATTTGTCTGTAGGCATTTGGGCTTCCCTGGTAGCTCAACTGGTAAAGAATCCACCTGCAATGCAGGAGAAATCTATTCAATTCCTGGGTCCAGAAGATCCTCTGGAGAAGGGATAGGCTACCCACTCCAGTATTCTTGGGTTTCCCTGGTGGCTCAGCTGCTAAAGAATCTTCCTGCAATGTTGGAGACCTGGGTTTGATCCCTGGCTTGGGAAGAGTCCCCTGGAGAAGGGAACAGCTACCCACTCCAATATTCTGGCCTGGAGAATTCCATAAGCCTTAAAGTTCTTTTATACCCCCAATGAATTATACTCAAGCATAAGAATTTTAGTTTTTGATTTGTATCAAATGGTAACCCCGAGATAGGATGGTATACCTAGAAAGTGAATAAACATTTATTTAAGAAATATTTCTTAAGTATTTATTGTGTACATACACTATGCTCAGAATTGTAGGTAACATACTAAAAACTATTCTCATTTCTCTCAATTTAAATGTATTTCTGACTTAAAATGGTTTAGTGTGATTGAATATTTCATGAGTTTTATTAACAGATTTGGTGAGCATGTAAGATGCTTTAGGTGTTACAAGGTTTAAAAAATGTGCATGTCATATTACTCATTAATTTTATTTGCATTTTATTAAATTTGTTGTGTTTAGGGAAGTTATTGTGCTGTTTCTAAGACCATGTGCTTTGGAGTTAGGCAACTTGGTGTTGGATTCTGCTCTGCCACTGACCTTTGTAAATCTAGGGAAAATCTTTCAAGTCTCAATTTCTTCATCTTTAAAATGAAGATACTTATATTCATTATGGTAATGAGAAATTAATGAAGTACTGTTTGTAAAACGTTTAGTAGAGCATCTGTCATATGTTATGGGCTAAAAATGTGTTTCATTAATTTATTTCAAAAGTTTGTTGAGCTTTTTCTACATACTGGGCAAAATTCATGACCTTTTGAAACTTAAATTTTGATGGGCATAATTTTTATTACATTGTTCTCATATTTAAAATGGATTTCTGTAAAGTACCGGTTCACAAATTTAAAAATTTCAAAACTGTAAGAAGTAAATCTACCCTCACTCTTTCTTTAATATTCAATACTTCACTCTATTCAAAAACAAAAGAACTCTAGCAAAGAATAATAGTCATAGATGTGTTTTTTGTTTTGAGTAATGGCTTTTACCCTAATCTTTTTGTTAAGATGAAATTCCCTGAAAATAATGTCTGTTTTTAATGATTGGCACATATTTCAGAACATATAAGCATTTTCATATGTAAGGTTTTCTTTATGAAAGGCCATGGTCAGGTCCCACTTTTCAGTCAAATACTTTTGTACTGAGCATCTGTGAGGTTCTTAACACTGTGCCAGGCACTGGTCACATGGTGAATAAGATGAACAAGCCGAGGATGTCAAAGCTTTCCCAAGGATGCCAGATCACAGTAGTCCTGATTGCCTCTTATTCCCCTAGCACTGTATCTCTCTATTAAGTATTCTAGCACCAAAGTGTATACTTCAGAGTGTCTTCTCTTCTGTGTGTGTATCTTACCAAAACAGAATAAAAATGGACTAGTTTACTTGAATTCGATATGAGGTACATTATAAATAAAGGACTTCCAGTAAAGTCTTTTAAAGAGCAGGATTTCCTATTCATTGTCAGAAAATAGTCCGTGCTACTAGTTGACAAAAAAATACAAACTGGAGGATTCTCAGCTCAGATTATTTTAAAATTATCAATCATATATATACTGTACATAGAGTGTTCCATATTTATTATTCAAAAAATTTTAAAATTGCATAATTGCTTATACTGGCATTTTCTGAGGCTTGTCTATCTTTTTATAAAGATTTCTTTGAAAAATATATGTGCTCTCTTGATCTAATTCTTGTTTTTTTTTAAACTTATACTATTACAATACTCACCTTTATTTTAATATACCTTATATCTGTCTGCAGATTTTAACAAATTGTTTTTTACAGCAGCTAAATTTAAAATTGTTTACAGCTATGGTAAATGTAGTGTGTCTGTGTACACATGTATTTTTATTTATATTCCTACATACATATGGGCTTCCCTGGTGGCTCAGATGGTAAAGAAGCTGCCTGCATTGCAGGAGACCCAAGTTTGATACCTGGGTTGGGACGATCCCCTGGAGAAGGGAATGGCAACTGACTACAGTATTCTTTGTTGTTGTTGTTTCCATTTATTTTTATTAGTTGGAGGCTAATTACTTTACAATATTGCAGTGGTTTTTGCCATACATTGACATGAATCAGCCATGGATTTACATGTGTTCCCCTTCCCGATCCCCCCTCCCACCTCCCTCTCCATCCCATCCCTCTGGGTCTTCCCAGCGCACCAGCCCTGAGCACTTGTCTCATGCATCCAGTATCCTTGCCTGGAGAATTCCATGGACAGAGGAGCCTGGCAGGCTACAGTCCATGGAATTGCAAAGAGTTGGATTCGACTTTTATATATTCGTATACACACACACACACACATATATACACACACACACTTATATATATATACACACACTATTTTTAAAATCCAGCATATGAATTAAGCTTTGAAAATATTCAATGAATAACTTATAAATGGTCTATTTTTACTAACATATTTTCTGTCCTAAAAGTATACTGTCATAAATCTAAATTATATATATATAAAATAACACTAAATTTTATTTTACTATAAATTTCAATACACATTTTTCTGATAATAAAATATCTGTATTTTCAGTGAATTAAATATAAAATGCCCACTGAGCATAAAGAAGAAAATTAAAATTGCCTATAATTTATTTCCAAATATAAGCTCCATTAAGATTTTCTTTCATTTATTTTTTCTCTCTCTCACTCCTTAATGTGTGTATGAATCTATGTGAGTACTTGTGCATGTGTGTGTATTTATGTGTATGTATGTACACATATGTGTGCAAGTGCATGTACAAGTATGATATACATCATATGTGTATATATGTTTGTGTGGGTTGTGACAATATGCATGCTCAGTATATACGTTCCAAGTATTTGTACATTAAATTTTTATTTAACAGTATTATGTAAAATTTTTAATGTCAAAGAGTAGGATTAATTAATATTATTTTTAATGACTACATAAAGTTTCATAATATAAAGACACTATTTACTAATCCTTGTCTGTTGAAAATTTGTTAGTCATTTTGGCATTAAAAAAACAAATGAAAGTTATGTGAGACCACTTAGGTAATGAAATTTGTTTTTTTTTCTCCTCTTACACTTCTTTGTCCTCTTTCTTTTTCTCTCATATCTTTAAATATACTAATTAGATTTAAATTCCTAAACCCTTATTTTGATACTACTCATGCTCTTTACAAGGTGATAATAAAGGTCCTTCACTGAGTTCTTTCAGTTCCTGGACCATGATTGATTATTGATTGTACCTCTGAGTATCACTATAAATACTGGAAGAGATTCTGTTAACCAGGTGGGGAGGCAGCCAAGCTACAGAGAAAGTTCTGACAGTTAAGAGATCACTTAGGGTTTTTGGGCTTCTCTGGTGACTCAGCTGGTAAAGAATCTTCCTGCAATGCAAGAGACCAGGGTTCGATCCCTGCTGGGGAAGATCCCCTGAAGAAGGAAATGGCAACCCACTCCAGTATTCTTGCTTGGAGAATTCCATGGACAAAGGAGCCCAGCAAGTTACAGTCCATGGAGTTGCAAAGAGTTGTGACAACTGAGTGACTAACATGTTACAGTATATACCTTGATTGCTTTTTAGGGCTTTGAAAATAGATGATTTTCTCATGGTAAAAGAGCTCATCTAAATTGTTGCTTTTCACATAAAAGAAAAAATGAAAATCAACTTCAGCACTTCATGAGAAAGGAGTACACAGTAATGACAACACATGCCTTTAAACATTTGTTCTTTTAAGAGATGATGTAAAAATATTTTCAAGGACAGAATGCTTCTTTTATTTTGAAGTTCCAAAATCAGTTAACAAAGAGTGGAGAGCAATATCACCTGTAAACGCAGATAATTAATGCTTTATAAATACAATAAAAATATTGAAGTTATTCTGTTGTACTAGGAAAGTAATAAAGTGTGATGTAATTGTAAATATCAGTGTGTGTGTGTGTGTGTGTGTAAAATAACCAATATTTAAACTTTCAGTGAAATTGCACAGAAAGATAGATAGATAAAAAAGTAGGTGATAGATTGAAGCTCAAAAGAGATTTTACTGAGGATTTGTCTAACTTAATTATGAAGTATGTAAAAATCATTAAGAGGCTTCCCTGATGGCTCAGTGGTAAAGAATCCACCTGCCAATGCAGGAGATGTAGGTTTGATCCCTGTATCGGGAAGATCCCCTGGAGAAAGAAATGGTAACCAACTTCAGTATTCTTTTCCCTGGGAAATCTATGGACAGAGGAGCCTGGAGGGTCACAGTCCATGGGGTCGCAAAGAGTCGGACACAGCATAGAGACTAAACAACAACAAAAATCATTAAATCACGAAATGCATAGGATTTTAACACTGGGGGAAAAATCCTTTTAAATCAAACAAACCAGCTCTTTTAGCTCACCAAATTTGAAACTGAGGTTTAAAAAATGAATAGAATTTATAAGAAGCAAATAATTATAAAGGAGTAGAAACTTTCATTGTATAAATGAAAGAAAATTAAAGTAACTTTTGGAACAACCCTATGAATAAAAGCTTATTAAGAATTTTTGGTAATTTAGACTTTAGAAAACTACAAGTCAGGAGAATCCTTTTTTTTTTTTTAAGGCTATGTAAAGAAGATGTACAGTAAATAAATGAATATAATGCACCAGAGTTTACCTTCATTTCTAATGCAGTAAATGAAGTATTATATGATGATTTCAGAGGGAAATCATGTATGTTATCATAAGTAGGGTTAGAATATAAATTAGGAACAATTTAGCTGGTGAGAAAAGCTAATGGAAAGGTCAAAGTACTCTCAAACCATGAAAATTTCAATTTTCTTGACATTCCTCTAGAGACATAAAGTTCACAATCTCTAAAGGAGCTTTTAGGTTCTACCTCAGAGACTTAGAAGACACTCTTTTTTTCCCCCAGTCAATGACCAAGTAATAAGACAAGTGAATAGAGAAGCAGAAGTCCTAAGAAACAAAGCAAACACAACAAAATTCCCTGGTGCTGCCTAATTTGGAAGGTCTACTGATTTAATCACATCTAAAAATTTGAAAACTATAACATGCATAAAAACATTGCGGCCTGAAGGAGATACACTGAATGTCAGAATATTAGATTATGTGGGCATACTGAATAAATAGAAAGCTAACTAAATTTTCAGGCTGAAGTTACAGAAGGCCAATTCCAGTCATTTTTATTACCTGTTGAGTGAGTTACTTAATTTCTGTTTTAGTTTTCATATTCAGTAAACTAAAATAACTGTATTCATTTCAGTATTCTTAGGGATAATAAACTGATAACATACATGAACATTCTTGGTGATTAATTATTTCATGTTTTTACTTTTGAAAAGCATAGCCCAAAACACAGATTCTATGATATTTTATGTGATTTGGATAAATGAAAATGAGATATATAATTAAAAAAATAAATATATAACTTCCATAGATGTCTATAGAGTTTCCCTGGTGGCTAAGTGGTATAAAGAATCTGCCGGCAATGCAGGAGACATAGGTTCCAACCCTGGGTCGGCAAGATCCCCTGGAGGAGGAAATGGCTATCCACTCCAGTATTCCTGCCTGAGAAATCCCATGGACAGAGAAGCCTGGAGGGCTACAGTCCATGGGGTCACAAAAGAATTGGACTTGGTCTAGCAACTAAACAACAAAAATACTTACATGTGAAAAGTGAAGACAAGAGTAGAGTTTTTTCCTAAATACAAGCATAATCAAACATTAAATTCTGAATATCTGAATATTTGAAACAAAAGCAGTCTTATTCAGTGAAATAATATCTTCAGTACACTCTTTCATATTTGTTAAAGTTTGACTAGGTAAATGAACACATCCTGTGTTCTATTTTGTAGAATAACGTCTTCATTTTGCATTCAACATACCCTATCAGTCCATGGCAAACCCTAAAACACTGGTATGAAGAGAAGAAAGTAGCCTTGCACTCCAACTTCATATTACTACAAGAAAGGAAGAGTAGCTGACATTCATATCAGGTTATATTTTTATTGAATTATATTAAAAGTTGGGGAAATTCTTTTTTGCTGTGCAAGGGACATATGGAAGTGCAACGTTCAAGTCAAAAAATGACATCTGTGGCGATCATCTTTGGAATTGCCTGCTTCCTTGTAATTAATTCAGCTGTTAAATTCTAGCTCAGCCCCCTCCCAATCATAATTATTGTCCTTATTTTACTTACAACTCACAGATACTAGGGGCTTCCCAGGTGGCACTAGTGGTAAAGAACCTACCTGCTGATGCAGCAGATGTTTAAGAGACACAGGTTCGATCCCTGAGTTGGGAAAATCCCTGTGAGGAGGGCATGGAAACCCACTCCAGTATTCTTGCCTGAAAAATTCTATGAACAGAGGAACTTGGTGGCCTACAGTCCATGGTGTTGCAAAGAGTCAGACACAACTGAAATGACTTAGCACACATGCCTAGATACTAAACAACTTTAAGTATGTATTTGGCTCATGAGGGAAAAGGAAACAATAGTTTCACTCATTAGTAAGTTTTGTCATTATTGTTTTTTAAATAGATCTCAAGCTTATATCACAGTAGAGAAGTTCTGCCCCAGTTTCTTATTATAGGTTTTGTATTGTTGTTTAGTCAGTAAGTCCTGTCTGACTCTTTGTGACCACATGGACTGCAGCATGCCAGGCTTCTCTGTCCTTTACTATCTTCTGGAGTTTGCTCAAACTCATGTCCATTGAGTCAGATGGTTGGATGCTATCCAACCATCTCATCCTCTTATTTATTCCATCTATCATATTTTAAGTATCTTTATTTTGGGTTCTAATTTAAAAAGCAGGAAAGGTATAAATGCTCCACTTATAAATCAAATTCATATACAATATATTTAGCAAAATGGAAAGCATGACTCTTCGGGAGCTGCAAAGGCTGTTCAAATATGTCAGACTTGAGAGGGGAAACAGTGAAAGGCACCCTCGGGTTCTAAGCCTCTAAGTGCAGGATCATATTTGCCCTGTGTGTTTGCAGAAAATATACTGGTAGCATGCTACCTCTTTCAATGCTAGAGAAACTCAGATGAAGCGGGTGCTGGAAATTTGGAAGAGCTCATCTGCAGAAACTCCATCCTAGACTCACTCACAAGTGCTCCTAGACATCATTTATCTTAAGCTAAGTGTTAGTCAGTCAGTGGTGTCCAACTCTGCAACCTAGTAGACTATAGGCTGCCAAGCTCCTCTGTCCATGGGGTTCTCCAGGCAAGAATACTGGCGTGGGTAGTCATTCCCTTCTCCAGGAGATTTTCCTGATCTAGGGATCAAATCTGGGCCTCTTACGTTGCAGGCAGATTCTTGATGGGAAATTCTCTTGGACAAAATTACACCAAACAGCCCCTACAGGTTTCTTATGGTACTTTCCTCTGAGACTCTGATGCAAGTAATAAAGGCTGTAAAACTGAATGAATATCAGGTAATATAGTCTAGGAAATAGAATATAAATATTGAAAGCATTTGAACTATTTCTGGGTCTTTCTTTAATGCAAGCATGACAGATACATCACTATGAACACTATCCTGTATGTAATAGCTTTAATAATGTTTTAGTATTGTATTTACTTGCTCCTTATTGTGTTGGAATCACCAATTTAAAAATATGCCACATGAATATACCCTGTTTTGTTTTAACTGCAGAAAGGGGGAAATTGTTTTCAACCTAGCAGGCAAATACAGTACAAAGGCCTAAAATGTTTATCACAAGGATATCTTTAACATTTAGAATGCCACTCTGCCATCTAGAGGAGAACAGAGAGACTGACACCTAATTAGAAGCAAAAAACCTGAAATGTATTATTGTTCAAGCATAGTTAAAGATACTGGGAGGAGGAGCCTGGTAGGCTGCAGTCCATCGGGTCTCGAAGAGTCGGACACGACTTAGCGACTTCACTTTCACTTTTCACTTTCATGCATTGGAGAAGGAAATGGCAACCGACTCCAGTGTTCTTGCATGGAGAATCCCAGGGACGGGGGAGCCTGGTGGGCTGCCGTCTATGGGGTCACACGGAGTCGGACACGACTAAAGCGACTTAGCAGCAGCAGCAGCAACAAAGATACTGTATATAACTAATATGCTGTGCTTAATCACTCAGTCTTGTCAGACTCTGCGACTCCATGGACTGTAGCCCGCCAGGCTCCTCTGTCCATGGGAATTCTCCAGGCAAGAACACTGGAGTGGGTTGCCAGGCCCACCTCCACGGGATCTTCTTCCCAACCCAGGGATCGAGTCCAGGTCTTCCACATTGCAAGTGGACTCTTTACCATCTGAGCCACAAGGGAAGCCCATATAACTAATATACTCCGATATATATAATAACAATATATTCATTTCAGGTGGACACCATAATGATTTGATATATGTATGCATTGCAAAATGGCCACCACAATAAGTCTATTTACCACCTTTCACCATATGAAGTAACAATTTTTTTCTTGTAATGAGAACTTTTAATATTTACTTTCTTAGCAACTTTCAAATTCCCAATACAGTATTATTGACTGTTGTCCTATGCCGTACATTACATCCAATGGGTTATTTACTTTAAAACTGGAAATTTACACCTCTTGATTCTCTTTACCTCTTTCATCCACCCAGCTATCTCCCTCCCCTCTGGCAACCACCAAATGTTCTCTGTAGTGGCAAGTTTTGTTTTGTTTTTAGATTCCACATATAAGTAAAATCATAAGATATTTGTCTTTTTCTGCTTCAGTTATATCACTTTGCATAATATCCTCAAAGCCCATCCATGTTGTTGCACATGGCAGGATTTTTTTTTTTTTTAAGGCTGAGTATTCTGTTGTTCATCTTTTCACCCATGCATTCATCAATGGACACAAGTTGTTTCCATATCTTGACTATTGTAAATAACACTGCAGTGAAACTAGGGTTGCATATATCTTTTGGGGTTAAGTGTTTTCATTTTCTTTGGATAAGTACCTAAAAGTAGAATTGCCAGATTATATGGTAACTTTATTTTCAAACTTTTCAGGAACCTCCATACTATTTTCCATAGAATGTTAGTAACTCAGTCATGCCCAGTTCTTTGCAACCCCAAGGACTTTAGCCCATCAAACTTCTCTGTTCAAGGAATTCTCTAGGCAAGAATACTAGAGTGGATAGCCATTCCCTTCTCCAGGGATGGAACCTGGGTCTCCTGCATTATAGTCAGATTCTTTACAATCTAAGCCACTAGGGAAGTCTATTTTCCATAGTGACTGCACCAATTTACATGTCCACCAACAGTGCTCAGGAATTCTCTTTTCTCTCCATCTTCACCAACACTATTTGTTGTCTTTTTGATGATAGCCATTCTGACAGTTATGAGGTGATATTTCCTTGTGGTTTTGATTCCTATTTCCTTGAGGATTAGTGATGAATATCTTCTCATGGTCCCGTTGGCCATCTGTGGGTCTTTGGAACAATGTCTATTCAGAACCTCATCTCATTTTTCAGTCTGATTGTTCTTTTGTTATTGAGTCATATGAGTTCTTTACATATTTTGCATATTAATTCCTGTTCAGATATATGATTTGCAAATATCTTCTTTTCAGTCAATTGCTTTTCATTGCATTATTGGTTTTCTTTACTGTGTGGAATCTTTTTAGGTTGATATAGTCTTATTTATTTTTGCTTTTGCTATCCTTGCCTTTGCAGTCAGATCAGAATTCCTCATGCAGAGAATGTAAACTTATGATAAGTAAATAGTGTTCTACTGAGACAGGCAGTGAGATATCCCACTAAGTTTGTTAATGTAGGCAATAGAAGCAAGAATGATAAAAATACAGCATTTACAAAAATAAATGGACACACACGTGTGCACATTCCAAGCAGTGAAAAAGTAAGATGCCTGTATATTTTTTCAGCTTTATTGAGATATAATTGGCATGTAACATAGAATAAGTTTAAGGTGTGTACCAATGATTTAAGTATATATTACAAATGATTACCACTCTAAGGTCACTTAATACATCCCTCATCTTATATAGTTACCATTTTTGTGGTGAGAACTTTGAAGATCTACTGTCTTAGCAATCTTCAAATATATAATATAATACAATATTTTTAACTATAGTCACTATGGTGTGCATTAATTCTTAGAACTTATTCACCTTCTAACTAGAAGGTTGTGTCCTTTAACCCCCTTATTGCATTTCCTTTTCCTGAAACCAGCCCAACAACCATCAATTAACTCTATTTCTAAGAGTTGATTTTTTATTTTAGATTCCACATGTAAGCAAGTATTTGTCAAAATGTTTATATACCGATCCTTCCTTCTTTTTGTTATAGAGACAATAAATAATCTTCAAGCAAATTGTATCTGAAAATCATTCTGTCTGTCTCTCTCTGTCTCACACACACACACAAAATTCTTTGGCTGCAAGTCTGTTCATTGGAATACAGAGTCTAAGTATGGATGCCTTTTTCTTTCCAAGTAGCTGACCTTTATATTCAGTGCAATAAACGTATTAGAACAAGACCTCCACTCTACCCAGCTTCTCACATGCACAGCAAGAGGAAAGGGCACTGTGCAATCTCAGATCACTTTCTTGGAAAGCTTGATTCTTTTCAAACATTTTGGATCTATAATTGTTTATTTTTATAAAGTTTAAGCATTTTTGGACTATCATTATGCCTGGTACTAATATCATCATGCATATATTGACTGTATAATGACACGTAGATTTTGCTAAGTCCCTAACTCTTCTTGTCACTGTTGCTGTTGCGTTGTCATTGTTCAGCATAGAACACCCCGATGCAGCAATTGTACACAATGTGTGATTTCACGCAATAAGATAAAGGAAGGTACATGAAAAGGCACTTAACACTACATTGAGTGGATTCATGAAAGAGAACAAGAAAACATTAAGTAGCTTATACTAAACTCTTGTTAACATTTTAAAAAGATCCACATGCAAATTGGCATTGTTATATTGGTCACCCTGTGAACAGAAGCTAATCCAGAGGAAGTCAATTTGTCTCAAAGCAAATGTGAAACACGTAGTTTGTTGAAATGGCCTGTTCATTTTACAGTAAAATAAACCACAATTCAATTGAGGTGAAATCTAAGCATTTAAAATAACAATTATCCATGAATAAAGTCAAATACGTACTTGCTTAAGAAAATTCAAGTAATAGGGTCTACTGGGTTATCACATAAATGACTCTTGGAAACTAACAATAAAATGCAGTATATTCATGTCCTGTGATGATTCCCAGGTGAAGAACAATGTGCTTTTAATATTGCTATCTCAGGACAGTTTTGTTGTACCCTCTAAATTATCAAGGCTATATAATTAACATGACCTAACTCTTCTTTTACGCTTTTAAAATGTGAAGTAGAACACACACACACAACTATTAAAAGCAGATGAATAGCTCAATGAACTGGTATAAATTTTAATAAGGTAAATATTACAAAGTAAAGAAAAATAATTAGGCCAGAAATGCTAGAAGACCCTCACAGGCTCAGATTCAGTCTCAAATCATCCTTCCCTTCAAGAGAAGGCACTATCCTGACTGTTAGAGTAACTATTTCCTTTCGTATTTTTAGGATTTTAGCATCTGCTTGGGTGCCCCAACCCTAATTTCAGTTCTGCTCATTTTGTTTTAATTTAATATGAATTTAAATGTATGTTAATCTACAACTTCCCTTTCTAATTTTTCATTTCCTTGAAAACCTGTGGCATTTAACCTTCAGAGTCTCCCACTGTCTGTATTTTGTTGATGGCAAACTCATGTGCAGTTAGTATGTTTCCCATCATCTGTATTTCTTGCAAGTCGGCCCCAAATGAAGAGCGTTCATTAGAATCATATTCAGTCTTCTTGGCAAGTCCATAGGTAGTGATGTGTTTTTTCATCAGGATATATATAACTTTTCTCTTTTGTGATTATATCAGCTATTGATTTTCAATATCCTCGATAAGTTTCTGCAGAATGGATGGCAAAATGGCTATAGTCAATAGATATATATAGAGAGATGTATACATCCATGTATTATCAATCTTTTCTAGATAAAAGACTAAAATCTTTTTTGCTTCCTCAAAACCACTAGGCATTAGCTTACCCTATTAAGATGTTATATGGTATTCAATTCTATAAACATACGCAAGTTTAAATGTAATTTTCTCCATTATGATGATTGCTGTAGTTTCCAATTTGTGGCTATGATGACTACAGCTACTAGAAACAACTCAATAAATGTCATGACATGAGCAGATTTACACATACCTATATTTGGGCTGGGCATATACCTAGGAATAGAATTTCTAGATCATTAGGTATTCATATGTTCATCTTTAACAAATATTGGCAAAGACTGTGAAAACTGTTGTTAACACTGTTTTTTTCCCCACAATAATTATGTGAATATTCTAGTCTCTACTTTTTTTCTTGGCCAGTATTTGATATTTTCATCTTTAAAAAATGTAATCATTACAGTAGATATTATATTGTCTCTTGTGAAGTTCCTGTTCAAATTTTTGTTCTACTCTTAATTAATTAATGATCTTAAGAGTGCTTTATAGTAGTTTTACAGATTTTGGATAATAAGATTTTGTTGCATCCCTTGTTTTGAATGTATTGTCCCATATTTTGGAGATATAAAATTTCTTAAATATAGCAAAAAATATTTACCAAGCTCTATTTTTTTAAATTTAAATGCTTTCTGAGTTCTGTATAGTTTCATATCTTTCTATCAGATCATAAAAGCATACCCCTATGTATTACTTTTGAAACATATACACAATGGAATATTACTTGACCATAAAAAGGAATAAGAAGCACCAGAAAGAGAAGCTCTCATACGTCATAGTGTCAGGAGAGGATGTCAGAGTTCCAGGGCTTAAACTTTTCATATTTTCACAGAGCCAGCGCTGTATATTTATTTGGGAGCCTAAGAGTCAAACAAAATTCTTTCCACTTGCCTCTTAACATTGATAAAGATTTCCCTCCTTTGAATTATTACTCATGTCTACAATTTCAAGGTTTCTTGGTTTTAGTTTGAAGCATCCTTTATTGAAAGTATCCATCAATTCTGTGGCACTGTGGAAGAAAATGTGATGCATAATAATGATAAACAGGTTTTAGACTAAAACAGATCTAGATTTTATTTTGAGCTCTGTTTCTTACAATGTGGGTCACCACATTGACTTTCAGATTCTTGGGTTCCAAAAATGCAGAATGAGGACAACACTTACTTGTAAAATTGTTTTATAACTTATGCTTACAGTTTATGTATATGTATATTCTTTGTCGTAATGAAAGTGTTCAATAACATTGAGAGGAAGATACCTGTTTTATTTATTATGAAATAGTTATAATAGTTTTCCTCTTTTCTTCATGTATGGAAAAGATTTAATTAAACAACAATAACAGTGTGATAAACTGTAGGATGCTTTACAGATGTTATGTGGGTTAAACTAATATTGCTGTTCTTTTATTAACTTGAAGACTTGAACAATTACATTTGATCTATTTTATTTGTTTTATAAAATACTGCAGCTACACTGCTTCTCTGAAGAAGGTATTTTCTACATTTATAGAAAAGCTACAGTAGAAAATAGTCAACCATGGACTTTGCCTCAGTTTCCTTACATGGTGCTTCTGCTATACTTGCTTTTCTGTCTGGGTTAATGCTTGCACACAGTTTCAAAGTTTTCTTCCTAAATCCAAGTAAAGGTAACTCTCACTGTATCTTTATTACAGCATATATTTAATAGTGTATTTAGTGCCTTTTTCAAGTATTCACAAAATTAGTATCCCTTTTCTTTTTCTCTTATAACTTTAAATATTACATTTTAAAATCTTTGGAAATAATTGGTCCACAAAACATTTAAGTACTCCTTTACATAATTAGAATTGCTCTTAAATTTATAGGCAAAGCCATGATTTTTTTAAAAGTCACTTGACTGTATTATCTGCATTAGGGTAAAAATATGTAATGTTAAAGGCTTAAACTTCAGTAATACCAGGAAAACCATCATTCATTTAAAGGTATTTAATCAAAGGTTAAAAATAGAAAATGTTGAATAAAAGGAAATTTTGCATTATTTTGTTTTTGAATAAGGAATAAATTATATCTTTTCTTCTTTATTTTATCATTTAAAAAGAAATTACTTTTAATAGTTTTAGAAATTAAATTTTGTGTTTAAAATCATGATAGCTAATTTTGTTGATATTAGACAAACACTGATGCAATTAATTTTGCTTCAGATTCCTTTATGGAATAAGTCAATTTCTGAAAAAAAAATCAGGATTTCAGAAATTCCCCAAATAATCTGAGAGTTAATGTTATCAAAATCCTGCTATATGACATGGCTGCAACAGTTTAAATTCCTTTCACAGATCTAAGTTATTTTCTTGATGGAACTATGGCCTTAGTAACATTTAACTGAAATTTTCTGAAATAGAGTAAAGTGATATCCTTTTATTGCTTCCACAGGTGTTTGATTATTTGCCTTCTGATTAAAAGCTAGCATTCAGTTTTAGAAATCAGATATACCTTTGATCTATGACCAGTGATTCACAAAACAGCGCCCATCTTTTGATGAAACAGAATATTTGGCCACAGCCACTTTGTTGTGATCATCAATCACTTCTGTTAAAGGATCATTACACCAGCCCTGTCAAATTATACAGTTACAGTATTGCTTTTCTTAGGAAGTGTGTGTAGTTAATATTTTTCACATTATTCATCTCTAACCCCACCACATATTCAGGAAACGTTTAGTATCCACTTTTATATTAATTTATTTGTACAATTTAATTTCATTAATAAATTACTTATAAATTTTAAAATATGTATCATATTTTAAGATCTGTTAGAAGTGCTTTTCAAGTATAAATTAGAATTATATCTTTTGGAGAAATATTTGTTAATATTTTTAATTTCTTTATCAAATTATATAAAATCTCACACATACATATACACAGCAATAAATCTCCATTTTGCTTGATATACAGTAAATCATTTATGTGAAGATGCCTGTCTTTTAAAATCTAGAGTCAAGGTTCTTCTCATATTTCATTTATTATTGTTCTCCTTTTGCCTTCTATTTTTCTTGCTTTCCTAATAAGCACATATCACAGCTAGTTTCATGCTTTATTTTTCTTCTCACTATTCTTCTTGAAAATGTATCCATTTCTTCTAAATTTAGAGTAGTTTATTGACTTCAGTTTCTACATTTCTTAATTTTATGGTCATTACCTACTTGGTATATTTTACTTTGATATTTTTGTTTGTCATTTTGAAAGCATATTCTCTGAACTCAATTTTTTACCCTTTTATTTGTGGCTTTTCTCTTTGAACACTGTAAGCAGTATGTGCCATAGATCAGAAGGAGATAAGAAATCATTTACATACAAGACTACTTTTCAGAATGCTAAAATAATTCTTCCTTGCAACCATGAAGTCATTTAATATGTCTAATAATTTTCCTATATTCTCTCCTTTGACAAATTCAACTTCTTATTGGAAGTTCAGATGTATTCTACCAGGGACATCACAGACCACTCTTCAAATACTTGCATTATAGACAAGAGGAGAAGGGAGATGTTTGTGTTTACTATGATTTCATTTTGATAGTTTGCTAATCCAGTTTGCCACAATATGTGAAGTCTGAGTTAGCCATAAAAGGGCAGCTGCTAACTAGGCAAGGAGCCCATGCTTTGTCAAGCAGCTGCTCCCTGCATAAACTCTGGTAGCTGTAGATTCTGAGACCTGCGTAGGGGACATCTGCTCCCCTCTAAAGACCATGTTTAAGAGCCCAACAGTGTCTTCAGCTGCTGCCAGATTGGGAGCTTAGTAGGGCTCATGCCAACTCAAAATTCTATTGGGATCAGTTGTTGGCCTACCACGGTGGAGTGGGGAACTAGACACCACCACTCAAACTTTTGTTCTGTCTCTGTATTTTGGTATTAGCTCAAAGATAGTTGGTTCATGTCCTCCCTTTTCTAAAGGACACAACTGCCATTTTTATAAAGCCCAGTATTACAATGTCTACATTTTATTCAAACTGCACTTCAGAGCAAGTAGTGGCTGGAAATGAGTTCTGTGCCCACTGCATCTCAGAGGTAACACTTTCATCATTTTCTGAACAGCTCAGCTTGTTTCTACCAGCAACCCCATTCCTTCATCTTGATTCCAGCTTTTGCTAATTAAACTTAGGGACTTTCTTTTGCTCTCTTTGATAATCTCATTTTCTTCTTTCCAAGGACTGTCTTTGAAAACAAAACAAAACATAAACACATAAAGCATTCTTTGAGTTGATTATTTTGCCAATTCATTCCCATTTGTGTTTTATATAGAAGTTTCTAGAAGTCTCATGTGTGTTGTTGGCATACTTCCCTCTTCTGATTTAGGATTTTTATCATTTTCTAAGTTTATTTAAAATATCAATATTTTAATCCAGATATGATTTCAAAATAACAAAGTCCAAGAAAAAATATTCATTAACATCTTTCCAAGTAAAAATATGTTTTAATATGTTCATACTATCTTCCAGGCCATATCTCTGAATTATAAATTTTGACATATTTACATATATTCAAAGTGATTAGATGCAATGTTTTATGTTATCCCTTAAGTACGCATAACTATTTTGCTACTATCTTTTTTTCCACCTTCTCGTAACATTATCACTCACTGCTGAGCATGCTCACTACAGGTAGGCAGGATTAGTATTTTGGTGACTGTCTCTGCTCAATTTATTCCATGTTCATACATATATATGTGTATGCATACAAATGTGTACTTTAGAGCAATCTCGAGGGTATTATGCTAAGCCAAATAAGTCAGACAGAGAAAAAGATACCATATGTATAAAATATAATGTGTAAAATTTAAAAAACAAAATAGAAAACAAGTTCATAGATATAGATAACAGATTGGTGGTTGTCAGAGGTGGAAGGTCAGAGTGGTAGGAGAAATGTGTGAAGGAGATCAAAAGATGAAAAACTTAACAGGAAGTAGAAGTTTCATTAGTTTAGGGGAAAAATGTAAGTGTTTATTCAGATTGTTTTTTATATGAGAACTATAAGTTGTTAATGCTTAGCATCTTATAGTTAAGCATGTTAAATGTTAAAGCTTAAAACCTTTCAGTGACTTGTTCTTAGTGTTGGTCTGTTATTTTATCATAATGTGCTCAGATGCTCAGTTGTATCTGACTCTTTGTGACCCTGTGGACTGTAGCACTCCAGGCTTCTCTGTCCATGGGATTTCCCAGGCAAGAATACTGGTGTGAGTTGCCATTTCTTCCAGGGGAATCTTCCTGACCCAGGGATGGAACCCATGTCTCTTAAGTCTCCTGCATTGGCAGGTGGATTCTTTATATAGAATCTCTATAGGCACCACTAACGCCACCTGGGAAGCCCATTTGATCATGATAGTACTGACATAATTGCTGTTTCAAATGAGCTGCAACACCACAAGGAGTCAAACCCTGCTGTCACAGAGTAAAAGGAACATATAAATGGGAAAAAACATAAACCAAAGTTTGTTTACATCATTTGAAACAAATGAAGTAACTAAGAATTACGAACAAATGGTTAATAAACTTAAGTATACCAAGATAATGGAGCTATTAAAAAGAAAAAGATGGGTTTTGTATGTGTTGACACAGGAAGAACTTGCATCATATGTAAAATATGATCCCTTACAGTGTGGAACAACAATAAAAACAAACCGGTTTGTATTGCATTCACTAATTCTGAAAAAAATGTATTTGTATGAACACATGGACAGATGTCTGAAAACGTAAGTAAAAACTCCACTGGTAAGTGCTGTTTCACCCAGGAAGGCTGTATAGTTGCACGTCAGTGCAGAGAACCCTTCATTGTGGACTCTATATCCTTCTGAAATAGTTTTTTGTGTTGCTGTGTAAAATTTTAAAGAGAATCCAGGAGAAGGTGTAGTATATGATGGAGGAAGAGGAAAGATAAGAGAAAGACAAGAAGAGAAGACTAAAATAGAACTAGTCAATAAATAGGTTGAAAGTCTGAAACTGTACGGTAGAATCAGAAAAAAAATCAGAGGTCCTGCTTACTTACCCAATTTACTATTCTTCATTCATCTTTTTCAGTCGGATGATTTCATCACCAGCTTACTTCAACATCTACCAAACATTTTATTTTATTTTCCTTTCTTTTGTAGTTTCCTTCTTAGTAATATATATATTGAGTTTTTATATTAAACAGTGTCTACTTATTTATGAAATATGACCTGGATAGCCATTATATATTATGGGTTGCTAGCTTATATCTATTTGAGTTCATAATATTTTGCAAATTTTGCTGATTTTTTTTCTGATGCTTGTAGTTCATACAGTTACTATTATCTAAAAATGTCATGATTTCCAGATGGCTAAAATTTCCAGATGGTAAATACACAAAGAACACTCAGAAAGATGTGTTTAGTTGCTCAGCTGTGTCAGACTCTTTGTGACCCCATGACCTGCAGCACACCAGGCTTCTCTGCCCATGGGGATTCTCCAGGCAAGAATACTGGAGTGGGTTGCCCTTTCATTCTCCAAGGGGTCTTCCCAACTCAGGGATCGAACCCAGGTCTCCTGCATTGCTGGCAGTTTCTTTACTATCTGAGCCACCAGAGAAGCCCACTCAGAAAGATGGAACACTACAAAAGCAAATCAAGTTGTGTGGATTTATGTCCAGAGTCACATTTTATGCCATAGGGTAAGAATAAATTTGCTGCATGACTCATGGAACTTAAACCAGGACTCTTTGACAACCTAGAGGGATGGGATGGAGAAGGAAATGGCAACCAACTCCAGTATTCTTGCCTGGAGAATCCCATGGACAGAGGAGCCTGGCGAGCTACAGTCCATGGGGTTGCAAAGAGTCAGACACGACTGAGCAACTAACACACATATACACACACACATACACAGTGGGGTGGGATGGGATGGGAGGTGGGAGGGAGGTTCAAGGCGAGAGGACATATATATACTTACAGCTGATTCATGTTGATGTATGGCAAAAACAACCACAATATTGTAAGCAACTATCCTTCAATTAAAAATAACCCTAACCCTAAAAATGAATAAATATAATTTCCTCTACACTAAAACCAAAAGGAGAAAAATTATTGGAATTATTCTAACCATTCCCTCCCTCCCCCAGCTTCTCTCTCTCTCTCACTCTATGTAAGGATGTGCATAGCTCTTATAAGTTTATTTTAATGAATTTTAAATCACTACTCTGTCCTGGATAAAGAAACTCATCTAATATAGTGGTTTCTAGAATGAGTCATTCTCTGTCTTGATTCACTTCATGTGACAAGTGTATTGAATAGGCCGTGAAAAATGACAACTTGGTGAGTTGCCCTAATTGAATCAGTAATGTGACTAATCTCTTATCCCTTACATGATCCTGTTTACCTCAAACCATTATACCTACAATAAGCTTTAGGGATGTACTACTGACAGTTAATGTCCTTTTGAATAACTTAAATTTAACTTTATGTTTGGAAATCTATTAAAATACAACTTCAATTTCACATACACAGTCATAAAATTAAATTAACTCTGTGTATAAAAGTGAAAGTGTTAGTCACTCAGTCGTGTCCACCTCTTTGCAACCCCATGGACAGTAGCCTGCCAGGCTCCTCTGTCCATGAAATTTTCCAGGCAATAAAACTGGAGTGGGCTGCCATTCCCTTCTCCAGAGGATCTGCTTGACCCAGGGATCAAACCCAGGTCTCCAGCACTGTGAGCAGATGCTTTGTATGAGCCACTAAGGAAGTGGTAGAAAACTTTATCTGAACTGGCTTACACAAGATGCAAATTTACTAAAACAAAAGTGAAATATCTAGGTCAAACACAGATAGTTGACATATTGTCATGAGTGGTTTCTATGTGTGTGTATTTTTTTCTTCACCATTTTAAAGTATACATGTCAACTGTTTTTAGTGTATTCATAGAATTGTGCAACCATCATCACTGTATCATTTTAGAATATTTTCATCACTCCAAAAAGAAACCCCATACTTAGCAATCACTCCCACTACCCTCTCCCCAGTCCTGGTGTTTGCTAACCTACTTTCTGACTCTATGGATTTGCCTATTCTATAATTTCATTCAAATGAATTAATACAGTATGTTGTTGGTCTTTCATGATTTACTTCTTTCACTTAGCATAATGTTTTCAAGGTGCATCCATGTTGTGTTTATTCAGAACTTCATTTATTTTTACAGCCAAATAATATTCATAGTATGGTGTAGTATATATGGACATACTACATGATATTTATTCTGTCATCCGTTGATGGGTTTTTGAGTTATTAAAACTTTTTGGGTAAAATGTGGGTCATCTATTCACTTTCTTTATGATGCCCTTAGAGTGCATGTATTTTGAATTGTGATGAAGTCAATTGATCAATTTTTTTCTTTTGTTGCTTGTACTTTTGATGTCTTATATGAGAAATAATTGTCTAACCCAAACCCACAGAGATTTACTTCTTTCTTTCAAAATGTTTTACCATTTTAGTGCTCACATTAAGATCGATGATCCATTTTAAGTAAATTTTGATATATGGTGAGAGGTAGGAGTCCAGTTTTATTCTGTTGCAGGTGGATATCCAGTTTATGTAGTCACGTTATTGAAAGGACTATTCTTTTTCCCCCTGTTGGCTTGGTACCCTTGTCAAAAATCAATTGACCATAAAGTAAAGATTTATTTTTGTACTGTCATTTCTATTCTGCTTGTTCTTATGTCTGTCCTATATGAGTACCATATTGTCTTGATTACTTCAGCTTTGTAGTAATTTTATATTGGGAGAAATGCATTTTACAACTTTGTTCTAATTTTGAAGATGGTTTTGGATATTCTAGCTCCCTTCCATTACCATAGGAAATTTAGGGTTAGCTTGTGAAATTCTGAAATTAAGAAACTGAGAATTTGGGATTGTGTTGAATCTGTGAATCATTTGTAACAATGTTAAGACTTCCAATCCCTAACATAGAATTACTTTCTATTTAGTTCTCTAATTTCTTTCAACAATATTTCGAAATTTTCAGTGCACAGGTTTTACACTCCTTTGGTTAAATTTATGCCTACATATTTATTCTTTTTGATGCTACTGGAAACAGAATTTTTTATTTAATTTTCAGAGTGCTAACTTCTAGAATATGTGAATACTATTGATTTTATATGTTAATCTTATATCCTGCAACCTTGACAAATTTGTTTATTAGACCTAATCAGTTATGTGTGTGAATTCCTAAAGATTTTTCTGTATACAAGGTTATGTCATCTATAAATAGAGATAAAGTTTTACCTTTCTCCTGTACAATGTGGATGCTTTAGGTATCTTTTTCTTGCCTAATTGATCTGACTAGAACCTCAAGAACAATGCTGAGTAGAAGTGATGAGACTGAACATATCTAAAATGAACTAATTCATTTCATCTAAGCTACCTAATTTGTTGGCATACAGTTCATAACAGTTCATCCCACAATAATTTTTCTATGTCTGTAAATTCAGTAGTAATGTCCTGTTTTTCATCCATGATTTTAGCAATTTGATTCTCCTTCTCGCTCTCTCTCTTTTTTTTTTTGTGACTCAAACTAATGATGTGTCAACACTGTAAATTCTCTTAAACATCTAGGCTGATTTTTAACCAAACAACTGGGTACTTTAGCCTAGCCAAGTTGATCCAGGAAGCTAACTATCAAAGAAGATATCACAATATATTAGACTAAACTTGGTGGTGGCATGGATGGGTGGTGGGAGTAGATAAGAATAAGGTAATAAAAAGTGGTCAGATCTGAATGTATCTTTAAAAGTTGAGCTGTATTTGTGGATGATTTGAGTACAGTCAACTCTTCTTAGCTCACATTTTCTTTAACCCAGATGATGACTTCTTACTTTCTAAACTTGCTTGCTTTCTTTTCTTACACTGCCTTTTCTTGGCTTATTTTCTGATATACTGTCTTCCTCCTAAAGTCTCCTTTGATGCTGTTTGTACTTCCTTCTGAGTCCTAAATGTTGGGAAAGCCCCAAAGTTTATTGTTAATCCCTAACTGCCTCTGTCTAAATTCCTTTCAACTTAGTGTTAACAACTTAGTGTTATATAACATCTGCACACAGACAGTTCACACATTCCTGTAGCCAGTTATGACTCACCATTTAAGCAGTAGATGTATCTAGAATCTTCTTAATATGACTGACTAATACATAAATTTGTTGTTCGGTTGCTCAGTCTCTGACTCTTTAAGACTCCATGGACTGCAGCATGCCAGGCTTCCCTGTCCTTCACCATCTCCTGGAGCTTGCTCAAACTCATGTCCTTTGAGATGGTGATGCCATCCAACCATCTCATCCTCTGTCATCCCCTTCTCCTCCTGCCTTCTATCTTTCCCAGCATCAGGTTCTTTTCTAATGAGTCAGCTCTTTGCATCACGTGGCCAAAGTATTTGAGCTTCAACTTCAGCATCAGTCCTTCCAATGAATATTCAGGGTTGATTTCCTTTAAGATTGACTGGTTTGATCTCCCTGCTGTCCAAGGGACTCTCAAGAGTCTTCTCCAACACGACAATTGGAATGCATCAATTCTTCAGCATTCAGCCTTCTTTTTTGGCCCAACTCTCATATCCATACATGACTACGGGAAAAAGCATAGCTTTGACTATATGGACCTTTGTTGGCAATGTTTCTACTTTTTAATACAAGCATCTTTTAATTTCATGGCTGCAGTCACCATCTGCAGTGATTTTGGAGCCCAAGAAAATAAAGTCTGTCACTGTTTCCATTGTTTCCCCATCGATATGCCATGAAGTGATGGGACCAGATGCCATGATCTTAGTTTTTTGAATGTTGAGTGTTAAGCCAGATTTTTTATGTATTTATTTACATATAAATAACTATTCTGTATCTCAAACTTTTCCTCAATATTCTCAATTTTGATGCACCAGTAATGGTAGTCACAAGGCAGAAAGTGTGTGAGTGTATGCTTGGTTTCTCATTCATGTCCTACTCTTTGCAGCCCCATTGACTGTAGCCCTCCAGGCTCCTCTGTCCATTAATTATTCCTAATTGGTTCTTAACCAACACTTCCTTCACCAGTTGAACTCTTTAGTAAGTTATATTAGCTTAATACTTCAAAAAATTTCTTAAGTCCATCCACGTCTTTCCATTCCAACTAGCATCCTTGTTCAAGTTGCTGTCTTCTCCTATCAGAACGTTTTCAGTGCCTCCTTACAGTCCTCCCTGTTCCCACATCCATCACTGTTATCCAGTTTTCATTCACAACCATTGTAATCTTCTGAAGCATATATGATTGCTTTGTAATTATCCCAAATCAACATGAAGAACTTCAGAGAAATGTAACCTGAATTATTCATTTTTTCCTATCCAATCTTTCCAACTCCAATCAATCTCAACAAGAAAAATACCTAATAAAATATCTTTCCTATAATAAGCAATATAACTTATTATAATAAACTTCAAATTGATGCATTTTTATCAAAGATAACATAAAGACATATTTGGAATGTCACATCCTATTATGCTATTGAATCAAGTTTAGCATGTAATGTTATCTTCTTTTGGTTAGTGACAACAATCTTTGGACGTTAGAAATCATAATTCAACTGGGATTTTCCTTTTTTAAGAAATGCAGATCTACATGTTTCACAAAATGCTACAGCATGACTTTGGCCAAAATCTCTTGGAAGTATTTCAGAGATATATCTTATTTTCCAAAGATGAAATGCATATGTAATTGTTTTTATTTTAATGGTAGATTTTATTAGCATTAGAATTCTGATATTATCATAATTTGTGAAAATATTGTTTTAACTATCTCCAAAAAGTCAGAGTGTTCTATTAAATTTAACCAATAATGTTTGAATTCTGGTAGTTATATAGAATCAGTTCTTGAGCTAATAATGACCATCCTTTTGTGAAATGCCAAAATGCTTTATCACATTGATCAAGTCCTTATCAAAGTTCTTTGCTACTAGAACTAATAAGTGAATTTAGTAAGGTCACAATGATCAAGGTTGACATAGAAAGATCAATTGAATCTCTATACACCAGCAAGAAACAACTAGAAAATGAAATTTAGGGGGAAAATATATGTATGCATGCTAAATTACTTTAGTCATGTCCAATTCTTTTGTAGCCCACCAGGCTCCTCTGTCCATGGGATTCTCCAGGCAAGAATACTGGAGTGAGTTGCCATGCCCTCCTCCAGGGGATCTTCCTGACCCAAGGATAGAACCTGGGTCTCTTACCTCTCCTGCATTGGCAGGCAGGTTCTAGCACCACATGGGAACCCCCAAGGAAGCATAAACAACCATGTAATAAAATCCCCCTTACAATAGACAGCAGGAAGGCACGTTCTTGTGGAATCAATCTTTACAAAACACTATGAAATATCCCACAGGAAAGAAGAATTCTAGATTTCACAAATTACACTAATTCGGAGAAGGCAATGGCACCCCACTCCAGTACTCTTACCTGGAAAATCCCATGGATGGAGGAGCCTGGTGGGCTGCAGTCCATGGGGTCACTAAGAGTCGGACACGACTGAACGACTTCACTTTCACTTTTCACTTTCATACATTGGAGAAGGAAATGGCACCCCACTCCAGTGTTCTTGCCGGGAGAATCCCAGGGACAGGGGAGCCTGGTGGGCTGCCGTCCATGGGGTCGCACAGAGTTGGACATGACTGAGGCAACTTAGCAGCAGCAGCAGCAAAGGCATATATAAATTATTCTTTATAGGAAATGATAACCAAGGGTAAGTTATTTTAATAGCCCCATCTGCTGCTTTATTAGATTAATAATTCATTAATCATAATGTGGTGACATTAGGAAAATAAATATATTGTTTAAATTTTTTGCTTAGATTTATCGAAACATTTTTACCATTGCTTGCATTTATATACTTTTTAAAAATTATTTACAGTTAATTGCCTAATAAATGATAAGTTATCATAACTCATATTTATTTAATTGTCTATGGAAAAACTCACCACATCACTACTTTATAAAACATTAGATCCAAATATTCAAATGTGTAATTCACATACAATTTGCTAGAGTATAAATATCAATATTTATAATAGATTCTTAATACTTTTTGAAACCACCTAATATTTTACCCTGCAGAAATCTCAAATTTGATATTTCAAATACTACTCACTAACAAAGGATGGTGATAACAAAGGTTAGACTGGTAAAGACATAGGAATGGATATATGGTGTTACAGGCTGAATAATTTTCCCTCAAAATTCCTATGTTGAAGTCTTACCTCCCATGACCTCCCAATGTGACTGTTTTTGGAGATGGAACTTTTCAAGAGGTAATTAAGTTAAAAATCAGGTCATGAAGGTATGTTCTAATCCAAAATGACTAGTGTCTGTATAAGGAAACTAGAATCCACACAGAAGGAAGACCATATGAAGACAGATATCTACAAACTGAGAAGAGAGACCTCAGTATAAACCAATCCTGCTGATATCTTCAGCTCAGGCATCTGGTCTCCAGAACTGTGAGGAAAAAAAGTTGTTTTGTAAGTCACCTATTTTTTTTTTATGTACTTAGTTATGGTAGAACCAGTGAATTAATACAATGAATCTCAATTAATATGCCTTTTGATCTTACCTCCAATAGTGAAAAAAATCATCATTGTTGTTTACCTCACTATTGATGTTTTGCATGCAGCTCAACTTCACCTTTGATGTCTCTAATGAAGGCTGTTAGGCTCAGGCTTCCTTGATGAGTGTCCTGTATAAGTATGGATGACAAATAGTCAAATGAGACAAAGATAATTAGGGAAAATATAATCAAGAGACTTGGAGAAGTTTGATTGCAAATGAAAATACATAGTCACTGACTTTTGCTTAGATGCCCGTTACTATGTTTCCTTTGAAAATCTCTGCCCCTGGCCACCTAGCTACAGTTCTAACACCTACTACCAGCATTCTGCCAAGTGTTATCCTATATCATAAATGCTCCAGTGTAGTGGAGAATTAACTTCATGCAAAGAGTGGCCTGGCCTTTCATTTGACTAATGGAAGGGGATCTCTGAAGCTCAAAAGTGTTCTGCCTGATGGAAGTGTCTGTTTGCCAGCGGTTTTAGCTACTGAGCAGTCTAATGATGTGATTTATGATGGGGCTTTGGAACCATATCAGTTCCAACCTCCAGAGGAACTAAAAACTAAAGCTGTTAGTTCAAACCTTTAAAAAGGGATAGAGGCTAAAGGTCACGGACAGCAGATGATGACTCCAGTAAAAACTCTGGTCAAAATACTTTAGCCACCTGATGCAAAGAGCCAACTCATTGGGAAAAAACCCTGCTGCTGGGAAAGATTGAGGGCAGGAGGAGAAGGGGGTGTAAAGCACGAGATGATTGGATGGCATCACTGACTCAATGGACATGAGTTTGAGCAAGCTCTGGGAAATCGTGAAGGGACGGGGAAGCCTAGCATGCTGCAGTCCATGAGGTCACAAAGATTTGGACTGAACAACAACAAAAACTCTGGACAGCAGTTTTCCTGACTGGCAGTCCTTTGCATATAGTCATCTTTCAGTGTACAAATCAGGTAACATGTCTCAGGAGACAAGCAATGCTTTGCATTCGGGACTCTCCTAGACCTCACCTTATGCGTCTCTCCCTCTGGCTGGTTCTGATTTGTATCTTTTGCTGTGTGAAACTATAATTGCAAGTAGATTGCTTTTCTGATTGTACGAGTCATTCTCAAAATTCATAAGATCTAAGGAGGGTAATGGAATCCCCAAGTCTTTAAACAACTACTTAGAAGTGAGGTTAGCCTGAATATTTTCACTTTTGGCAGTTATCTGAAGTGAGGACAGTCTGCCACTTGTGCTTAGTCTGTAAAACTTGGCCTCATTTTGGGTGGTTAGTGTCAGGAATCATTATACCTCATAATCTCTACTTTTTCTCTCTGTAAAACTCATTGATACTCTGTTTCTCATGCAGTAACAAAATTGTTAAAAAGCTTATTTCAGGATATTGTTTAGCTTTTTATTTTTTCCCTTGAGGTATATGACTGAATACGTTATTCCTTCAAAATAGTATATGTGCATTTGAAAGTAAGCCAGAAAGATAAAGAACATTACAGCATACTAACACATATATATGGAATTTAGAAAGGTGATAACGATAACCCTACATACAAAACAGAAAAAGAGACACAGAAATACAGAACAGACTTTTGAACTCTGTGGGAGAAGGTGAGGGTGGGATATTTCAAAAGAACAGCATGTATACTGTCTATGGTGAAACAGATCACCAGCCCAGGTGGGATGCATGAGACAAGTGCTCCGGCCTGGTGCACTGGGAAGACCCAGAGGAATCGGGTGGAGAGGGAGGTGGGAGGGGGGATCGGGATTGGGAATACATGTAAATCCATGGCTGATTCATATCAATGTATGACAAACCCACTGGAAAAAAAAATAATAATAAAAAAATATATATATATATAAAAGAAAAAAAAAACAAAATAGTATATGTGCATTTGAATCATAGACCTTCACATTTATGAAAAGGAAAGCTAAGGTGAGTCATTTTAAGACAGTTAAGACAGAAAACATTTTTGAGGAAGAGGACTGCTAATTTATTAAATGAAATAAGCATTTACTGAGAACCCACAGTATTCTAGAAGCAGGGACCCAAAAGATGAGTAAAGATACAAAATTTGTACCTGAGACGCTCACAGTCTCCTAGAGCAATAAATCATATCAAGTCAATAACCAGTGTACACACTTAGATAAATACAGTGTTATTTCCCGGGGGAGAAGTAAGAATCTTGGGATCTGACTGCTTTATGAGAAACATTTTAGTCACTGGTAGGCAGATGAAGGAAGGAATGAATACAGACATATTTTAATGGCTAAAACCTAAATAGTGAAGGAGAAAATCAATCTTATGAGCTCATTCTCTGCTTTTTATAAATTACATGCTCTGTGAGTAATTTAAATGCAAATTACTAGAGATGTGCAACATAGGCAGACTCCTCTGAGAAGGCTGAACCTTGTATAAGCAGCCTGTAGAACAATCTTTCTAAACCACTCTTCAACCCACCATCTTTTCTTTTTAGTTCTCCTGCTATGAATATCCACCAGTCTGACCAACTATTTAATCTTGTCTTAAGACACCACTTTTCTTATTCACTTGACTAGTTTCTCTTTTTCATGGGATGTGTTTTGAAGATTAAAAAGTTGGCAAAAGTCTCATCTCAGTGTGATTCTGGTACCCTCTATACATAGACTTTTATACAGACTATATATACACCCTCTCTGTATATAGACTTCTGGGTGGCTCTAATTGGTCATTGATGAATTGGTATTTCAGGTATTTCCAGTAATATAATGGACTGGGAAACAAAATCAATATTCCTTTACAAACAAAAATATTGTTTAAATAGTTGAAATCATCTTTATAAAGGAACTGATGAGCTGGTAAGAAAGGAAAAATGAATTATTAGGCTAGGGAACTAGTGAAATCTGGAACCCCTCCAAACTCAATTGAGTCCTTCAGCCACTGTTTGAGGAATATTTGCTAAAACAGGAAAAAGTGAATTTCAGGTTTGACCAAGTTGAATGGGCCTTCCCAGGTGGCTCAGTGGTAAAGAATCCACTTGTTATTGCAGGAGATGCCCATTCAATTCCTAGGTCACAGAGATCACCTGGAGAAGGAAATGGCAACCCATTTCAGTATTCTTGCCTAGACAATTCCATGAACAGAGGAGCCTGGTGGGCTATAGCCCATGGGGTTGCAAAGAGTCAGACACAGCTGAGCCCACACATCCAAGCTGAACATCTTATTAGAAAATGATCTCACATAACCTGGGGACCTCAAACACGTAACAGTTGTAAGAATAAACTTGAAATTCTCTCTAAAGAATGCTAAGAAAAGAAATTATTTCATACATCCTTCTACATGGAGGATTTCCCTCCACTGGGGGTCTTTGAGCAGCATGAGTGGACAGCCTATTTCTGGTTAATACCCATATATCATAACAGCTCATCTCTGATCTTGGCCTGAGTGAGATCTTTTCTCCACTTTGAATTAACTTTAGGGACCACTCTATGAGGCCTCAGTTTTGAGTTGAGGAATAGGGCTTTCAGTTCATTGTTTACTTGGGTCTTTTTTGCATGCTTGGGTCTAATTTTGAATGTAACATTTTTATTTTACAATGGATTGCTGTTGGACCTGCTGGAACTTATGACATAATAAATCTAGTAATAATCATTTTCGTGAAGGAAATCTCACGAGGCAAGGATATCAGTTATAACAATGTCCTATGGTCAGATAGGGGCTTCCCTTGTGGCTTAGCTGGTAAGGAAACTGCCTGCAATGTGGGAAACCTGGGTTTGATCCCTGGTTTGGGAAGATCCCCTGGAGAAGGGAAAGGCTAACCACTCCAGTATTCTGGCCTAGAGAATTCCACGGACTGTATAGTCCATGTGGTCTCAAAGAGTCAGACACAACTGAACAACTTTCACTTTCATAATTTTTTTTTCATGGTCAGACAGAACTACTAGGGATTGGTAACATGACAGGAGCTCTTTTACACACTGAGCATTTTCTATTAGGAAATAAATGGCCTTGCTCCACATCCCAAAAGGTCCTCTGTTAAATTCTTTATTTGTAGTCTTGCAGAGATTCCATACAGCACCCTATGAACTACAGGCAGTTCTATACCGTCACATGTCCTGGGTTGTGATCCACGGCGGCAGGTCAACTTGTTCCTTGGCCTCTGTATATTTGACCTGCCTCTCATTCTCAGCCCCTCTTGAAATCAGCAGTTTTCTGAAATGAAATAAGGGGATTAGAGCACACAGGTATGCTGTCTCCAACATCCAGAGTGGCCCACTATGCACTCTGCCTCTTTCTTAGAAATAGTAACTGTGAAGTGCATCACCTTAAATGTAGAGGAAAACCCCAGACCACTGCGCTCCACAACTCTTCACTGTTGTGACAGACTCTGACTCCTCATTGGTTTTCATCTCCTACTCTACACAGTTTCCAAAGAAACTTGTCACTTCTAGCCAAAACCAAGTGATAAAATATCATCAATATAGTGGACAAGTACAGTGTGAAATGAAAACAATGACGTGTTTAACAGACTAATTTACAACAAAGAGCTAGATAATAAACTTTGCCCTATATACTGTCATATGCTATCATATAAAAGCGAGCTGGATTTAAACATCCCTATTGATGGAGACTGAAGAGAATGCTTGTGCTAGATTGATAACATCAGCGTATCTAATGAGAACAGCTCTGTAGATTTGTTCCAGTAAAGATACAACATCCAACAAGTCAAGTTAAGGTTATGGCAGTCCATTGTGAACTGCCAAAATCCATCTGTTTTTTAGAGGGAGGTCACATGTGTTCTTTAAATCTTTGAGAGTGACATTAATCTCTGCAATTGTCCCCAGGATATGATTTTTTAAATTATTTACTATCTATACCAGTAATGGAGAAGGAAATGACAACCCCATTCTAGTATTCTTGCCTGGGAAATCCCATGGAGGGGAGCCTGTTGGGCTGCATCCCATGGGCTCACAAGAGTTGGGCATGACTTGGCACTAAATCACCACCACCACCAGTAATAAGGGCTTCCCATGTGGCGTGATCCCTAGGTCAGGAAGATACCCTGGAGGAGAAAATGGCAACCTACTCCAGTATTCTTACCTGGAGAATCCCATGGACAGAGGAGCCTGGCAGGCTACAGTCCATAGGGTTTCAAAGAGTCATTCATGACTGAAGCAATTTAGCACACATACCAGCAATAGACTCCTTGAAATCACCTAATAATATTAGGCTCCTTTGCAACCCTATCAGATTTTAGGTCAGGTTTTCAGTAGTCTTCTCTGTGACTACTAGATATTAGAGTCTGCTTAAAAGTGAAGATAAGACCTACAGACTTCTCACAGTATGCAATGAGTTGCCTGTTGGCTTCTCCGAGTCTAACATTTCTTTTTGCAAAAACTTCAGTGTTATTTGCAGAGCCAATTCTTTCCACAATTTTTATAATCATCACTGTCCTCATATGAACCAATTGTAACAACCACTGCCTCTCTCAATACTTAAGTTCCTGCTTGCACTGCCTCCCCATTAAACAGAGGTTAGAGCCTCAATGATTTTATTGACATGTTATGACATAGGTTGTCACCATTTTTTCCTCCAACAATCAACAGTGTCAATATTATCATTAGACTGTCAAATTTGTCATTTAATTCTTATTCTAAGTGACTGTTGCCTAAGGTGGATCAATTAGCCACTGTCAGTTTTCCATATAAATCAGAATCTATTCTTTCCTGTATCTCTTTAGCCAAAACTTACCCCCTTGGAGAATTAACTGAATCAAAGGTATTCCATAGAGCCATGGAACTATATGGGACAGGCAGCAGAAGGCATGACACAGGAAAGCAAAATATAATGAGCTCACAAATGTTGCTGGAGACCACGCAGAGATAAAATATACATCAGTTATTGAGGTTAAAAATTACTAGGACCCCAGGGATGGAAGAAGGCAAGAGATCCTGAGGAGCCCATTAGATATTTCTGAGATGCACACCACTCCACAGATTTTTAAATCTCAATGATTTATAATTAAGATAAATAGGAGAAACATTCATCTAATATTAGATGCATTAGAAATATTATACATAAAATGTAGGACACTGGTACAAAGAGAAAATTTGAGAGGTAGCCAGTAAGATAAAACAGTACCATCAAAGGAACATCAGTTAAATGGACAATTTATCTCATGACCACAGAGGATGTCAGATGATGGAATAGCAATGTTCAATAGACTGTCCAAGTGTAATCCTTGACAATTAAAAGATCTTTCAAGAATGAGAACAAAATTCTTTAAAATTTTAGGTAAGCTGCAAATTGTTGACACCATGATTTCCTAAAAAGTGAAAATTCTAAGGGATGCTATTTCAGACAGCAGAGAAGTGGTTTTTACATGGAAGATTTGAACTATAGTAGATTCCTATTACATATGAGAAATGGACTATTTCCAACCATATCCATAAATAATGATGTCATAGTCATCAGTGATTACAGCCCACCAGCATGAGCTGGTGAGCCCTAGGGCACTCAGGAAGGAAAAGAATCCCTGGGATCTAGCAGCCATCAGACTGCAGCCACTGCCTGTGGTGAGCCCCAAGGGAGCTCAGGATGTGAAAAACACAGGATACTGGCCCAGGATAGCTGAGATGCGTATGAAAGGTATGATTCCAGTGAGCCTAGACTCTTGCATCGTCCCTTAAATAGAAAAGTGTCAAGTTCCTTAACCTGGGTTTTCTGATTTTCCTTAATTAACAATAATTTTTTGATGTTCAGACTACTTGCCTTTTGTTGCAAAACCCAGCTCCTTCCCTCACCTCCTCGGAGCAGTTCTCTCAGGGCTACTTGAGATGCTGCCTGTCGAGCTTGAGTCCTAAAAATCTCTGCTTTAAATCAACATATAGAAAACATGCAAATGGTAGCTGTGTTTATAAATCAAAAGAAATATTGATGGTAAAGTACAACTGTATATCATATATGAATTGAAAACAAAAACAATTAAATACAAAGCGACTCTAGCATGTGTCAGAAAAAGTTAAATGAATTCAGTCATAAAGGTCCTTGTATTATTTTGAAGATATTGATTAATTTTAGAATTTCTTACATAAGTCAGTATTGTAATTGCTAAGATAATCATTCAATTGGAAATACTGTGCATTATTCTAAACTAGTAGGGGAAAACATTAAAATTAAATTTTAAAAAAATTAAAGAGAATAAAATGAGACATTGAATAGAACATAAGAGATAATAGATATAAATCACATGTGCAAAAAAACAATTATTATAACACTGTAAAATGACATGCTGGCATTCTTGGTAAATACATGTTATATTTAGCTTCTCTTTCTAAACGGAGCCTATACAGAACATATACAATTCCTCTTTGAGAAATGATTTCTATTTCACTTATAAATTACATTTAAAACTCACTTGTCTTCTAGTGTCACCAGTTTCAGTTACAATTGACTTTTGGCTATTCCTAAGAAAAAAGACACCTAAAAAGTAAACCTTCAAAAGTAGATATTTGGCAAACTTTTGTATACCTAAAAATATGCTATACTTTGAATTTAGCATGGATATTAAGAAGGAGCAGCACACTTTTGGATATGTAGGAATAGGAAGTTAATCACACATTCAATTTCCAAGACTAGAAAACAATTAGACCACCCATCTTGAGGAAAAAAGGTGCTACTTATAGTGCCTGAAGAAAGAGTAAACTGGTAAAACCTTCTGGAAGATAATCGGGCAATGCATAAAAGACTTTAGAATGTTTGTGCCGTTTGACTTAGCAGTTCTTATATCAGGATTGCACCCTAAGAGAATACACAACATTGCAAAGAAACATTCAGTCAGCTTTGAAGCTATCTAAACATTCAGAAATATCCTAAATAAGTTTTATTATGTACCTACCATGGAAAATTAACTAATCATTCATATCACTTCTTAAAAATATTTCATGATTTAGCTTGTAGAACATACTTTAATATATGTTGGATTTGAGACTGAGTTAATTTCTTAATGTTTTGTGTGTGTGTGTGTGTGTTTTAGTTCTACAAGGACCATGTTAATTTTCTTAAAACATTTCAACATTTCAGTGATTATCTGCCACTTTTGGGTAGCTTATAATCATGCAGAGGTTTGTAGAAAAATCAATACTAAATGTCCATCAGTTAAAACATGGGAAAACAGAACATTGTCAACCAAATACAGACGTATAAAAAATGCCTTTCATTTAAAAATTAACATTCCTAAGTATAGTTACCATATGTGTTGAATTTGGCAAGATATTTCTAATTTTATGTAACTTCATTGTTACAAAGAAGCCATTTACATTATTATAATATCTGCAAAGTGATTAATGTCATACAAATTAATGTAAAAATTCACAAATCAAGGATTTTATTAGAGCATATGTTCTATTTTTGTCTCAAAAATGGCATCTCTATAAAGATTCGTGGGAAGTTAAATAAGTAGGGCAATTGGTGCTGTGAATTATGCAGCAGCTGTGTACTCAGTCTCCTAAATCAGTGCTCCCCAGTCACTGCAGTTCTTCCAGTAAACCAGTTCTCTGTTCCAGTCCCAGAAGCAGGAACAAAATTCTTCTCAAAACAGGTTTCCAGAGAGAAACTAGAGATAGATATGTTAGCTGATGAAAGTCATGCTGTTAGCTTCCCCCGCTAGTCGCTAGTCTTTTCTTTCCCACTCCAAGTTGGAATTTGGGAAATAAACTAACCAAATCCATGAGCTCGATATTGTTGATTTACTGTTGGGACCCAGTTCTCGTCTGAAATTCACAACAACCATAAGCAGATCTCCTAACGAGACCATTTAAAAAGTTGTTTTTAGGAAGTATTTGGTTACAAAAAAAAAAAATTCCCAGGAACCTAGAACAGACTAAATATTTTTTTTTTAATAATAAAGTTTGGGACCCATATTACTTGGCTCAATGACTTCTTTACAGCAAGGCTAGTAATACTAGACCAATCAAGACCATGTAGTATTTAATAAGGACATAAAAAATAAAGTAATAAACCTGTCAAGTGAACGTTTAAACTGGTGACCTCAAGAAAGAGGAAAAAAACTGTCCTATCAAAAATAGCATATTACCTCTGTGTGTGTGTGTGTGTGAGTTACTCAGTTGAGTCGGACTCTTTACAACCCTATAGACTGCAGGGCTCCTCTGTCCATGGAATTCTCTAGGTAAGAATACTAGAGTGGGTTGCCATTCCCTTCTCTAGGAGATCTTTCCAACCCAGGGATTGAACCCAGGTCTCCTAAATTGCAGGCAGATTCTTTAGCATCTTAGCTACCAGGGAAGCCACATGTTATCACTAGTGAACATCTTTTCAAAGTTTCCTTTCTTTTTGGAGTATTGATACTGATCTTATCACATAGGAGAATAAAAAGTTTGAGAAATCAGTGATACTTATGTTCAAAGAAACTGAGTTTCAGAGTTTATCATTAGCATAGAAAATAAAAAGAAAAATCTGTTAAACTTAACATAATTTTTGCAAATCATCATGTGCTTACACTATAAAATGCATTTATTTGGTTTAGTATTAACTATCCTGTCTGTCTCTATGAGGGGGATTTTTTTTTTTTGTCCCATTTTACAGATGCGGAAACTGAGGTTTATATAGATTATGTCACTTTTCCTGTTTATTGAGAGCTGAATTTCTGCCAGATACTCTTTTAAGTATTTCACATGTGTCAGCTCATTATGGTTACAGTAACCCTAGGATATATAAGCATGCACACAAATACACACAGGAAAAAACATCACACTTTACAGGAAAGAGTTACCTATCCAGGTACTAGTTCTTTTTCTTCTGTCTAAGACTGATCAAATATAAACTTTTACCCATATTTTACCATATTGGTGTTTCAATATGAGGCAAAAAATAGGTGCTCAATAATTCTTACTGAAAAAATGACAAATGAACAGAAGAATGAACGAATAAATGAATATTATGCCCTTCTATTTTGCTTTATATATAGTGTAACACAATATGTTTTAAAATATTAACTTGGGAAAGTTGATTAAATATCTCAATTTATTTGAGACATCCCAGGGTTTTACAGTCAAAACTGAAAGAGTCTACAAATTATGATCAGTTTAATCAGAAAGCTATTTTTAAATGTTAAATGGCTGGAGAACATGATGTTGGCTGGTTTGGTTTGGTTCTCCCTGGTTCCCCTGGCACCATGACCATAAATACAAGTTCAGGTGAGATGAGGGTTCTAACGTCTGCACACTGGGCTCTACTGTGAGGACCACAGGTAGCTGTAGATGGTTATCGCTTACGAAGCGAACGTCCTCACCCCTGGGTCCTCTACTGCCAGGCGGACCCATTGTTTTGTTGACACAGAGGGGTCAGTGTGTTTGGCCTCAGCAAAAGAAGAAGGAAATAGTGACGATACCACCATGTGGATCATGGGCCCAGCTAATAACAATCTTTGCTAATATTTATTTATCACTTATGATAGCAAGTTTGGGCTTCCCTGACGGCTCAGTGATAAAGAACCCGCCTGTCAATGCAGGAGATGTGGGTTTGATCCTTGAGTCAGGAAGATCCCCTGGAGAAGGAAATGACAACCCACTCCCGTATTTTTGCCTGGGAAATCCCATGGACAGAGGAACCTGGCAGGCTACGGTCCACGAGGCTGCAAAAGAGGTGGACATGACTTAGCGACTAACCAACAGCAACATGGGCAGGTTTATACTATTTATCACCATTTGCGTTTAAATTTCATTCACTTGAGTTCAAAACTGATGTGCAAGTACTGTTTTCTGACCAAAAAAAAATGAATTTCAAATCTCTAAATTATACAAGAAAAAATAAAACCACGTGCAGGGGGTTAGTCTGCGAGAACTGCCATAACAAAGTACCACAGTTTGGGTCGCTTAATGGAAACTTATTTCTGCCCAGACCTGGAGGCTGGAAGCCTGAGATCAAGATATCAGCAGAGTTGGTTTATCTTGAGGTCTCCCTCCTGGACTTGTTTGTGAACTTCTTCTGCTGTCTTCACATGACTTTCCCTCCATGTGTGTCTTAATTTCCTCTTCTTCTTAGGACACCAGTCATATTGAATTAAGGCCCACTCCAAGGATTTCATTTCACCTTAATTACTTCTTTAAAGGCCCCTGATTCCTAATACAGTCACATTCTGAGGTACCAGGGGTTCAGGATATGGGTTTGGGGAGTGGGATACGTGATTCAGCTGTAATAGATCATGTCAGGCTAAAGACACGTGGCCAATGATTTGCATTTTTCTGCATCTTTTTATGTAAACAGGTCCCTCAGCCCCAGTGCTATGAGAGGTCATTTCATTGCATCTCTTCTCTAAATTCCTCTTGAATAAACTTTTGAGGAATACATTCAAATTAGTTGGAAAATTGACAATACAGTACCTTAATAATCATTCTAATAAAACAGAACATAAAAATGCTGACCATATTTAGTGAAATCTTTTAAAAGATGTTTTCAAAAGCAGTTTACATTAAATTATGATCCAATAAGGGTAAAGTTATCACTCATAAATATGGAAGGAAGTAGTTTGAGGGAAATTTAGTATACAATCAACTGTTTTGCAATAAGATGTTTACATCTGTGTAATTTTTTACATTAGCATCTGTGATACTGTTTATAAATATGTAGTAATTCCATGCTTGAGGCAGACCTTACAGATACTAGGGTTGTGCTTTATTAGATAACAGAAGGGGCAATCACCATAACTGAGTCTAAACTTTGATCCAACCTTTTTCTAGGCCTAAAGTTTAAAAAAATGAATCATAAAAAGCTTCACATGGCCTAATATCTTATACTAATAGCCTTCTCACTTTATTTGTGTTTCTATCTGTACTCTGTAAAATAATTTTCAGTTGAGAACCTAGTAACCATAAATACAAGTGAAATGAGCTGTTTCTCTAACTGTTATCTTCAATTAAAACGCTAGAGGGCACTCTTTCCTTCTGTTAAAACATTCTGCTCTGAATTGTGCGGTAGACTATAAAGCATCACCTTGTAAAAATAATATTCTTTCTATTTTTAATATTTGGGAGCTTGATATCATATTTAACTCATTTTAATTTCAGTGATCCCTAAAGTCACAGCATATTGTGTTAAATAATATTCAGCTTATTTGTATCTAAAATGAATTCTAATAAGCCAGAAACATCAGTGACAGAGGAAAGTGATCTTATTCAAAAACCAGATGTTCCTCTTGTGCCATGTTGATGAACAGAAATAAGACTGTGTGTGACTGTGCTTATTGTGTCTATTAAGAATAATCCAGCCGAAATGCCCGTGTTTGGATTTAGGGGTAATTTGTCTTGAATGTGTTTTTCTATTCTCTGCGTTCCCCAGCAAATAGCACACTTCTGCTAAGCTAACCCACTGTTTGCAACAGGAATGAAATTCAACTGGCCTAGAGGAAAGAACAAGAATTAAGGATTCAGTGAGGATTCAGCTAAGAGTAATAACTGCCAATACTATGCAGCACCTGTTTGTGTCAAGCACTCACCTAAGCATTTTATTGCATTTATTTCACTAGCAACACATTCAATCTTTTTTGATCATTATTACTATTTGTATTCTCAGTGCCAATAACAAGGACACAGTAACATGAGAGTAGTAGATAATCCAATATGAAAAGTATGTACACATTTTGGAAAACTATTAATATGAAGATTTTATTTTTATTCAGTACAGAGAACAGAGAAATAGAATGATGTCTAGAAGTTTTACCTGTTGATTTGTAGAGATGGGGTTAGGATGGGATGTGATATTATAAAGATAAGGAAAATTAGACATATTTTGAATACTTGGTAAAATTGAGAATTACTCAGTAATTACTAAAGCATGTTGACATTCCTTTAATTGTAATCCATTGCAATGAGAAATTTTAAAAATAATAGTTGTGTGTGTATGAGTTATCCTGTCTGTGTGAACTAGATCAACAACATAAGTGCAGACTGTGGTCCAGGCCCTTTTAGTTTGGGACAGAGAAGAATCCAAGGGTGAATTAGAATAGTAAAATATCACAGATATGAACTCCCAGGATAGTTGTGCAAAATTCACAAGGGGTGGAGAAACATTGTAGGTCTTCCATGAGGTAGAATTGTAAATGGACCAAGGTGCAAGTATTCACAACACGTATGCAAACATACACACAAACACATACACACATGCACACACACACACCACAGAATAAGCAGTCAACATCTGGAAAGTTTAAAAGAAAACATTGTTTTTCTTAAAGATTTCCTATAATGAAAAATTTTCAGTCATTTGTGAGCATTTTTAAGTAAAATATTTGTATTTTTCTATATATAGCAAAAAAAAAAAATCCACTGAGGCAATCATATATTCTTTAACAACGAAGAGCTAAGCCTGGTGATAGGGATCTTATTATTTATGCTTTCTTCACCACTAGGGGACATTCTTAGTACAATTTTTAGAGGTGGAAAAAGAAATATAAAAATTCTGTAATTTCAAATAGTGCATGATATTACATGTAGAATCTGAAAAAGCCAAACTCATAAAAATCAAGTAGAGGCTGGGGTATAGAAAGAATAAGGAAAAATTTTGTTTAAGGGTACAAACTTGCAATTCATAGACAGTCAAGTCCTGTAGATCTAATGCACAACATAGTAACTACAAACACCTTGACTATTATAAACTCCAAAGTTGCTGAAAGTCTATATCTTAGTTGTTCCCACAAATCATAATTGATATTTATGTGACAAGATAGAGATGTTAGCTTGAGGGTAATATATTGCATAATGCAATATATAAATATATCAAATCAACACATTGGACATCTTGCACTTACACAATATTATGTTAATTCTGTTAGTATTATGTCAATATAAAAATGAATATTTTACTAAAACAGAAAAATAGCTTTTACTCAGTTCTATTCTGTGAATGGTAGCAACAGCTTAATTTTCTAAAATGAATATGAAGAAAGGGAAAAAATGTAGTCCATGATAATGGATGGCCTGGAGGTTATTTTTTAAGCATCTGAGTCAAAGTATATTTTAATTATTTGACAAACAAAATGGCATAATGGATACTTTGAATTTTTCCAGCATAAAGAAATATAGAGGAATAAAGTAAGGTTGGAAAAAAGTAGTGAACTTAGTAATATATCTAAGGAGATTTCCAAGGAAAGTGTTGAAGATACCATCTGTCTTATTTTTTCTTGTTGCCTACAGTAAAATATGAAAGGATAATAATTAATTGAACAAAAAATTTTAAAAGGAGCCATGAATTGATAATTTTGAAAATTCTGAATTACTCCAGATGGGAAAAGACAGAAAACAGGAGACCAATTGTCAGGATAGCATGCTCTAGAGGAAATGTCAAAAATGTGACTGTAAAACTCTTTCCTAAAGACCTCAGAAAAATGAAAAGTTCAGGGTATTCTGTCTTACAAATGGCTCTTTCAGAGATTAAGGGTGTTCCTCACAGATGCTCTTTATCAAACCACAGGACCCTGAGGATGCTCAAGGTGGATCCTCAGCCATCTCAGCAGAAGGTAGAGAAGTTATCTCAAAAAATCTGTGGATATGATATTTTGGTGTAGTGGTATGACTCCACCTGAAATTTGTGAGAAATCTACAAGCTTCTTGAGAAAATTATTTCAGTAGAAACACTACCAGTTTGAATTGAATGGGGCAGAGAGAGTACAAAATGTATGGAGGCCATCAGGCCCTAAGTTTCTACTGAAAGAAACGGATTTATAAAACTGATCAACTGCAAACACATGCTGCCTTTCCTAAAAAAGGAAAGACTGTCCAGAGGGTAGAACCAAAAGCCCAGAATGCAGTCAAGAACCCAGAAGGTAGAGTTGTATTAAGCTACACACAAGGCAAAAAAACAGGAGGAGAAAGTGGGTTTCCTTTTTAAGGAAGTTATTCCTGGGCCTTAAATCTAATCAAGGAGCCTCATCATTCATTTGGCTGGATTTCAAAACTGCTGTGGATCAGTAACTCCCTTTTGCCCTCCTTTCCCTTTTTGGAAGGGTTTAATCAATAGCTGATAACTGGTTCCTCTACCAGCATTGAATATTGGGTGTGTGGTAGACTGATAATTTGTCACTTTAGTTTGATAAATCCTTGAATATACCCATGTATGTGTATGCTAAGTCATTTCAGTCATGTTTGATTCTCTGTGACCCCATGGACTGCAGCCCACCAGGCTCCTCTGACCATGGGATTCTCCAGGCAAGAATACTAGAGGGGTTGCCTTGCCCTCCTCCAGGGGATCTTCCCAACCCAGGCTTCAGACCCACATCTCTTATGTCTAACCTGCATTGGCAGATGGGTTCTTTACCATTAGTGCCTCCTGGGAAGCCCACCCAGGAGCCACTTAAATAGTTACTTGCAGTATCATAATCAGCACTTGGATCTTATTTGTATGATAAGATTTTAGACTTTGCCGGTAGTATATTTTGGGGGCTGATACTCTAATAACATGACTTCACTGGAACACTTAGGATGAGGTAAATGTATTTTGAATGCAGGAGGGACATGACTCATAGTGGGCAAAGGGTCAGATTGCCGAAAACAGACTCTAATGCGGCCTCTCTGGATTTCCTACCTCGTGATATTCACATCCTTTCTCTCTCTGAGTGTTGGAAGGACGCTTGACTTGCTTCTGAATAAAAGAAAACGGAAAAGGTAATTCAATATCCCTTCCGTGATCAAAGCATTTTTATGTAAGACTGAGTCTCACTAGCCAATTTCTCTTCACCCTTTGCTGGATTTGAATAAGCAAGTCCCCATATTGTGAAAGGGCTTATAAAATGACCTTGTGCAAAGAACTGCAGGTGGCCTGTGTAAGTGAGAGAGGCCTCCAGGTGAGAGCCAGATATATACTGTGTCCCTTAGTTTCAGTCCTGCAAGGAAATGAATTCCATCAAAAACCAGAATGAGTTGGGAAGTGGATCTATTGCAAGTAAATTCTTATTTCTTCTGTGATGAGAGCTGAGTCCTGGCAGACACTTCAACACTGCCTTGCTAAGGACTTAGCTGTCATGTCAAAACTCTTGATTGAGACATAATAACTGTGTGTTGGTTTTTTTTGTTTTTTTTTTGTTTTTTTTTTTCTGTGTGTTGTTTTAAGCTGGTAAGATAGTGGTAATTTGCTGTGCGGCAGTACAAATTAACACACTTGTGTTGATCTTTTCATATTTATTGATATAATATCAATCTTTTATGATGACTTTCTTCTCCAGGAGCTGAAATGGTACCACTTAGATACATTTACAAAACTTTCATATAGCATGGTTTCATGTGATTCAATAAAAGGTTAAGGTTGTTTTGTTTTGTTCCTTTTCAGGTTTATCTGGAGAGTTGCTTCATTTATTTGATTATTTTTGGATTTATTTGAGTAGGGGTGGTTATTTAAATGTTTATTTTAGTGAATGATTTCAGAAAAAAAAAATATTGAGGATGAACTACTGATAACAGAGAGAGCACAAGTAGGAGAAAAGTTCAAATTGTTATTGACCTTAAGGATAGAGATACTGCTTGATTTAGGTATCGCATTACACAGGAAGCAAGCTGAAATTAACATTTAATTATGCCTCTGCACATCACCAATATAGTGTGAAAATTGTTTCCTTTTTCTTTTCCCACTGTTACTCCTCTCATTTGTTGCTCATTCTTTCATTCTGTTTTGTTCCTAAAAAGATAGAGTGCAATGAGTTTTATTCATTCCATCTCTGTTGATATTCAAGGACTCTTTTAATTTACTAATCATCTTTCTATTCATTTCTTTTTAAACAAACTGAAGCCCGTTCACTAGAGTAAATTCTCATGTCTCGGTCTTAAAATTCTAAAAATTAAATAAATATGCACATTAAACTGGGGCTACATAGTGACCTTAGTTTGCAATTATGTCACCTTGTATTCCTTTATTCTAAATAGGAAAATCTTATGTATGAAAAAAATAGCATTAGAAGTTAATTATAAAGTATAAATTTCTAAGATATTACAAAGCAGAGATAGATATATTAAGTTAGGAGTAAGTGATAAATCTATTTTTCTTCTCTTGGCTGTGATCAGATCTTTTAAACAATGTAATACTATGCTCCAAAAGTCTTATACTGAATATTTCAGTTTCAGATTTCTTTTTTCAGATAAGAATCTGTATAACTATTAATTTCCTTTTCATCTAAATTAAGAACACACTCTTGTATTATTCTCCTTTTATTTTGGCCTTTGAATGTACATTAGTTGATTTCAGCTTATCTCTTACACAGAAGTTCAGAAATAGAATGAATTATGATGTAGGTACAAATCCTCAAAAGAATGTTTAGTAATGAATTATAATTATTAAGAACTATTTAAGGAGAAGCCAAACTCAATTCATAATCATATTCCATTACTAAAAATATGTATAGAAAAAGGAAAGTCAAGGAAGAAATTGAGTTATTATCACAGGATGATGGTATATGGCATACTTTTATTATTTTTTATAATGTTATCTATTCTCAGTTTTCATGATAAATATTTATTACCATAAACATAGATTTCTTTTCAAAGTAATATAGAGTAAAAATCACTTTTTGTATGGGCATGCATAGAGTACATACCTTAGTTTCTAAATGCCAATTATTCAATAAAAGAAAATAAGGATCCCTGAAAAAATGGCTGATCTTGGATCTGAGCAGAAAAAAATAAAATGTGAGCCTTGAGTATCTTACAGTTCCAAAAAGTAAGTTCAAAAAGGGGAGGTAGGGAGGCATGGGCTCGCATTAAAGGGACAAAGAACTAGGCTGAAAATGCTCCCAATAATCAAAGCTAGAATAATTTGAACAACAAAGTAAATATGATAGGATTATATTGTAATCTAAAGAATGCAATGAAAAATGTCTATACTAATATAAATAAATAATTGAATATATATGAAAAATGGAGGGAGAATAAACAAACTTCCTCACAGAGGAATTCCAAATAATACATGTAGAAGAAATGAGGAAGATGGAGAATCACTATTGGAATACAGTAGTATTGATGCCACAGGCAAGATCCACAATGAGCACTAACATTAGTAGGTAAAACTTAAAGGAGAAAGTGGATATAGTGCATAACGTAGCATAACAAAATCACTTCTGAAATATTTATTAATCACTCTGGTGATTTTTAACGTATGTCCACAAATTACTTCTCTCACCAGGAGGGGGTGTTAATTCCTCTCCCCTCAAGTGCAGGCTGCATTGGACCCCTTCTCTAGCTTTCTGAAACTTATATGTTCTTTTCTTGTTTCCTGCATCCTAGCTCAGTTACTCCCTGCAGTCATTACCCCTCTGATATCCTAGTGCTGTCTTCTGCTTCTTTAACAACCTGGTTAACAACTCTTTTCCTAGTAACAATTTTTCATATTACATTCTGTCTATTGCAGTACCTGGTTGCTTCTGTTTACTGACAGGATGGCACCCTGACTGATATATTAAGCAGTGACTCATGTAGTTATTTGGGGACTATATAATTAACTGAAGAGTATTCTACATAAACAGGTGTACAATTTTAAACACTCTTTGGATATTCATACCAATAAGTAATATTTAAGTGTCAGTTCAGTTCATTTCAATTCAATCACTCAGTCGTGTCCGACTCTTTGCGACCCCATGAATCGCAACATGCCAGGCCTCCCTGTCCATCACAAACTCCCGGAGTTTACTCAAACTCATGTCCATTGAGTCGGTGATGCCATCCAACCACCTCATCCTCTGTTGTCCCCTTCTCCTCCTGCCCTCAATCCCTCCCAACATCAGGGTCTTTTCCAATGAGTCAACTCTTTGCATGAGGTGTCCAAAGTATTGGAGTTTCAGCTTCAGCAGCAGTCCTTCCAATGAACACCCAGGACTGATCTCCTTTAGGATGGACTGGTTGGATCTCCTTGCAGTCCAAGGGACTTTCAAGAGTCTTCTCCAACACCACAGTTCAAAAGCATAAATTTTTCGGCACTCAGCTTTCTTCCCAGTCCAACTCTCACATCCATACATGACCACTGGGAAAACCATAGCCTTGACTAGACAGACCTTTGTTGGCAAAGTAATGTCTCTGCTTTTTAATATTTAAGTGTACAATGACCTAAATATCCTGTCACTGCTTAAATATCTCCTTTCAATATATTTTTAAGTAATTTTTATTTAGTTTTTTATTTTTGGCAGGGTTTTTATTACTGCATATGCTTTTCTCTAGTTGCAGTGAACAGTGGCTACTCTCCATTTGCGATTCACAGGCTTCTCATTGCTGTGGCTTCTCTTGCACAACACAGGCTCTAGTGTACATGGGCTTTCATAATTGCAGCACATGGACTCAATTGTTGCAACTCCCAGGCTCTAGAGTAGAGGCTCAGTAGTTGTGGTTAGTGGGAGCTTAGTTAGTTCGGGCTTAGTTACTCCAAGGCATGAGGGATCTTCCCAGACCAGGGATTGAACCCATGTCTTCTTCACTGGCAGGTGAATTCTTTACCACTGGGTCACCAGGGAAACCCTCCTCTTGATATATTGAAAATCAGAATTTTCCTCTTTGGAATTTACATCAAATTACAGTTGTAGTGAGAAATTACTAGAGTCAAGGACTTTGACAATTTATAGATCAGCTTTACAATGGAAAAAAGATGCATTTCAAAATTAAAGAACTCACAGTTTACAATATTGAAGTTTTTCACAGGATTATAAACTAATGTATTTTTCCTTCAGTGTCCAATATTTTTAACTGCTAACTTTTTATGATTGATTTTACACTTTATTTTAACATGAATAAAAATATTTTTGCTGTCATCCATTAGAATCCTTCAATTGAAAATATTTTATATGAGGCTATATATACCTATGTGACATATGACTTTTTCCTGTTCTAGATACCATTGTAATATAATATACTTATATTGCCTTAATATTGATTTTTGCTGTTAGAAAAATAGAAAGTATTTCTAAGTAGAAATACAACAGTTAATGTGATTTAGAGAATTCTAGAGCCAAAAGAAATTGAAAGATGCATTGTAAGTTATACTTCTCAACTTAGAGTCAAAAACCAGTGCTCCTAGTCTGTAACTTAGGTTATATCCCTTTGAGTCATGACCAAAAGAAGGATTCAACTTGTAACTCAAAGCATATTCTTCTCTGCTTCAGGGATTTATTTGCTTTTTTTTTTTTTTAATTTTTTTTTCCAGTGGGTTTTGTCATACATTGATATGAATTTGCTTTTTAAGAAAAGAATATTTTAATTTCTCAATCATCTTACCTTATAAATAGCTATTTTTTGTTCATTTTTTCATATTTAAATACACATTTTATTCTTTAAAAAATTAAAATATTCTTCGCAATTTTTAAAGGGGATTTAAATCTCTTCAAATCTCAAACTCCTAAAAAACAGAATAATTGACACAACAATACTTTTGTCTATTTGAACAAATATATGTTAAAATTTTAATTATCTCTATGATTCTTAACAACTTTCATACCAGATGTTTATTTTGTGGTTTTTTTTTTAGTCTAAAATATTAATTATCACCATTTCTTCATACTTACAACATGTATTTTTATTTCAAACATCATCATTCTCTTTTAGATTTAAAGTAACTTCCCAGTTGTTCTACAACAAACTGTAATTGTGTTTTATTTTTTTAAAAAATAAGCTAAAACAAAGCCTTGAAGAGAGCTACTCTCTTTTTCCTGCTTCTATTCACAACTAAGAACTTTCTGGGAAGAAGGCAGTTGCCAGTTTAGGGTTGAAAGTTATTCTGATGCTGTGTGCCCTTCTCCTCTCCTGCCTCCCAGAAATAGCTGCCCACACACAGAGCAGTTACCCTACTGTGGCACATCTCGAGATGAGTCACAGAGGTGACTCACGTACATCACTGTCAGCACTCAGTGCAGAGGCTAGCAAAATGTGCCAAACCATATATAAACCCAGATTCACAGCTCAGGCCACTTACTCTCCATGAGTCTGCCTGGATAATTATCCTCCTTCATACAGGCCTCCAAGGAGAGTTAGACCCAGAAGAATCCCCCTAGGTGGTAGTGCTGGTCATTTTCAGCTGATCTCCCTCCCAGTGGCAAGTGGAGGGATTCTACTGTGCAGAAGTACAGAAGCAGTTGATAGTGATGTGAGGCTGAGCAACTCAGGGTTTGAGGTCTTGGTGGGATTTAGACCCACCAGATGTCTAGTTAAGCAATGGACAAATTGACACATAGGGCCATGGAGCTTCCTTTGGCAAAACAGGGATAGAGGGATAAATATATTGACCTCTTCTAATTATTATTTGTGTGTTTGGAGAGCTTCTCTGATGGAATGAGACTGTATGGATGGGCAGCAGCTGGCAAGTAACATAGGGATGCAAGTGGAGTCTGGTTTCAGCACTGTGGGAAGTGTCTGGGACATAACCCTGATCCACATAACCAGACTTATATCCTAAGGTTAAAGGCTTTATATTCTATCAAAAAGCTGAGTTCTTGCTATATTATAAAGAAAATAATTGGAATATTGAATCCTGTCTGCATTTTATTCACCATCTAGTAGAGAAGGGATTTTCTCATTCAATCCATTCCATTCACACACTCTTGGTCATTGAATTATATTTATATTCTTGGATAAACCTACCTTGGTAGAAATATAATAATGTTTAATGCCTTGTTGGACTTTGTCAGTGTTTCATTCTATATTATTTGTACCTGTGTTCCTAAGTTAAATTGGTTTATAATTTGTCTTGTGTTATCAGTTATCAGTTAGGTATGAGTGGGGATGAGAAATACAGGAGAAAGCAGAGTCATAAAAGATAATGTTACCTTATTATCTGATAGCTTCTGAATGGCCCAGGAATCAAACTGAGCTGAATACTATCTATCAGCACACAATACCCATTTTCACTTATTTTGTGTAATGTCAGTCGCTCTTCCTTCTCTCCTTCCGCTAAAAATTCTATTTCCCAGACTCATTCTGGGATTCTGGAATTCATTCTGAATTCATTCTGAGTTCTACCAGGACATGCTTTCAGTGGGTGTGGTAAAAGGAATACAAAGCTAAGGAAGTCTCCCAGTGAAAAAAGTTATACCTAGATTTCCCCCACTGTCTGAAAGTAGAACATTTCTATGAAGCTTTTTGATAAAATCAGCATGAGTTATCATCATTTTGGAGTCTCCCAGTAATTACAATATGAGCATGTGTTAAGTTGCTTCTGTTGTGTCTCTTTGAGACTCTATAGACCATAACCCGCCAGGCTCCTCTGTGCATGGAATTCTCCAGGCAGGAATACCGGAGTGAGTGGGCATGCCCTCCTCCAGGGGATCTTCCCCACTCAGGGATCAAAACTTAGGTTTTGATCCTCAACTTTTATGTCTCCTGCATTGACAGGCGGGTTCTTTCCCACCAACGCCACCTGGGAAGCCCAATTACAATACATGCTTATTTAAATCATGATTTGTAAGTAAAAATTTACTATAAATATGTCACATTAGCACTGTGCTCATTTTATACCCTAGAAGACAGAATCTGATAGAGATGTGTAGAGATGGCACATATAGCAAGTGGGTGATGGATAATCTACCAGTAAAAGTGTGATCTCACCAGAAGAAATAAGCCTAGCTGAGTGCTAAACTGAATAGAATCAAACATACAGCCTAGTCCTGATAGATGCTATGAAAGAGTTGAAGAGACAGGCAGAGTCAGAAAGGTATTAGAAAACTAAGACAGTAATTAATGAGCATACTCACTCATTATTATTCTGCTGCTACTCACTATCAGTTTCTATATGCCAAGGGTTGATTTTAAAATTTTGCTACATTATGTAAGTGTGGAACCATTCATTGGCTTAAAGAAGTTAGAAAACTATAAAACACTGATGAACGAAATCAAAGATAACACAAATAGATGGAGAAATATACCATGTTCATGGATCAGAGGAAACAATAGATTGAAAATGAGTATACTACCTAAAGCAATCTATAGATTCAATGCAATCCCTATCAAGCTACCAATGGTATTTTTCACAGAACTAGAACAGATAATTTCACCATTTGAATGGAAATACAAAAAACCTTGAATAACTGGAGGAATCAACCTGCCTGACTTCAGACTATACTACAAAGCTACAGTCATCAAGACAATATGGTACTGGCACAAAGACAGAAATATAGATCAGAAATGGAACAAAACAGAGAGCCCAGAGATAAATCCATGCACCAATGGACACCTAATCTTTGACAAAGGAGGCAAGAATATACTATAGAGAAAAGACAATCTCTTTAATAAGTGGTGCTGAGTAAACTGGTCAACCACCTGTAAAAGAATGAAACTAGAACACTTTCTAACGTCATACAAACAAATAAACTCAAAATGGAGTAAAGATCTAAATGTAAGACCAGAAACTATAAAACTCCTAGAGAAAAACATAGGCAAAACACTCTCTGACATAAATCACAGCAGGATCCATTATGACCCGCCTCCCAGAGTAATGGAAATAAAAGCAAAAATAAACAAATGAGACCTAATTAAACTTAAAAACTTTTGCACAATGAGGGAAACTATAAGCAAGGTGACATGACAGCCTTCAGAGTGGGAGAAAATAATAGCAAATGAAGCAACTGACAAAGAATTAATCTCAAAAATAAACAAGCAGCTCATGCAGCTCAATACCAGAAAAATAAACGACCCAGTCAAAAAATGGGCCAAAGAACTAAACATACGTTTCTCCAAAGAAGACATACAGATGGCTAACAAACACAGGAAAAGATGCTCAACATCACTCATTACCAGAGAAATGCAAATAAGTACCACAATGAGGTACCATGTCACTCTGTTCAGAATGGCTGCTATCAAAATGTCTACAAACAATAAATGCTGAGGAGGGTGCAGAGAAAAGGGAACCCTCTTGCACTGTTGTTGGGAAGGCAAACTAGTACAGCCACTATGGAGAATAGTGTGGAGATTCCTTAAAAAACTGGAAATAGAACTGCCATATGACCCAGCAATCCCACTTCTGGGTGTACACACTGAGGAAACCAGAACTGAAAGAGACACGTGTACCCCAATGTTCATCACAGCACTGTTTATGATAGCTAGGACATGGAACCAACTTAGTTGACCATTGGCAGATGAATGGGTAAGAAAGCTGTGGTACATGTACACAATGGAATATTACTCAGCCGTTAAAAGAATGCATTTGAATCAGTTCTAATGAGGTGGCTGACACTGGAGCCTATTATACAAGTGAAGTAAGTCAGAAAGAAAAACACCAATACAGTATACTAATGCATATATATGGAACTTAGAAAGATAGTAACGATGACTTAAATGTGAGACAGCAAAAGAGACACAGATACACAGAACAGACTTTTGGACTCTGTGAGAGAAGGCAAGGGTGGGATGATTTGAGAGAATATCATCGAAACATGTATATTACCATATGTGAAATAGATCACCAGTCCAAGTTCAATGCATGAAACAGGGCACTCCAAACCAGTGCCCTGGGACAACCCTGAGGGATGGGATGGGGAGGGAGGTGGGAGGGGGATTCAAGATGGGGGACACATGTACACCCATGGCTGAGTCCTGTCAATGTATGGCAAAAACTACTGCAACATTGTAAAGTAATTAGCCTCCAATTAAAATAATTATTTTTTAAAGAAGTTATTTAATGTGCCCAATGGCTTCCCTGGTAGCTCAGCTGGTAAAGAATCCACCTACAATGCAGGAGAACCTGGTTTGATTCCTGGATCAGGAAGATTAGCTGGAGAAGGAGTAGGCTACCCACTGCAGTATTCTTGGGCTTGCCTGGTGGCTCAGCTAGTAAAGAATCTGCCTGCAATGTGGGAGACCTGGATTTGATCCCTGGGTTGGGCAGATCCCCTGGAGAATGCAACAGGCTACCCACTCCAATATTCTGGCCTGGGGAATTCCATGGACTGTATAATCTGTGGGATCACAAAGAGTCGGACATGACTGAGCAACTTTCAATGTAACAGAGATATGAAAAGATGAAATTGGCCCTTAGATCTATATTTCTCTAATACTATTCCAATGACCATGGCCAACACACTGTAATAAACAAGGAGAGTACAAAGTAGAAGGAAAAGAAAAAAAAAGTAGAAGGAAAGACATATTCTTTGTGTGGTACTTTTTTTTCACTGGCTCCATTGCCCTCGAATTCATTTGACAGTGGTGCATTGGTACATGTTTATGGATTGGGCTCTGGGGCTGCAGGGAGCTTCTGATTTGTGACTCTCCATGATTTCTTAGGTATGTATTTCTACCACGGCTGATTTCCCGTCACCAACTGAAAGTCACTGAAAGCAGACTTGGAATAAGGAGCAACACTCAGTTTCCTCAGACTGGCACAGGCTGCTCCAGCGTAGGACTGCAGAGGACTTCTTGATTAGACATCTCAGACAAGTTACACAGAACCCTGAGGCAGAGAGAGTTAATCATCACAAAATACGGTGTTTTAAAAAGCTTAAGACAGATACCCGTTTCAAGGAGTCATTTTGATAAGGCAGAAGGGCTTACTTGATGAACGTAGTGTATCATGCTGTGGTGGTTTTAGAATGAAGACTTTACTAACAATAATCTTTTTTTCGTAAATTTTATTGAAGTGTAGTTTATTTACAATGTTGTGTTTATTTCTTATGTGCAGCAACGTGACTCAGTTATACATACTTATATGTGTATATATAGGCATGTGTGTGTGCCAGGTCGCTTTGGTCGTGTCTGTTTCTGACCATATAGACTGCAGCCCACCAGGCTCCTCTGTTCATGGGGATTCTCCAGGCAAGAATACTGGAGTGCGCTGCCATGCCCTCCTCCAGGAGATCTTCCTGACCCAGTGATGGAACCCAGGTCTCTTATATCTCCTGTATTGGCAAGTGGGTTCTTTACCACTTGCGCCACCTCGGAAGCCCAAAGCCTCTGTGTGTGTGTGTGTGTGTGTGTGTGTGTGTGTGTGCGCGCGCGCGCGTGTGCGCGTGTGTGTGCGTGTGTGTGTGCGCGCGTGTGTGTGCGTGTGTGTGTGCGTGTGTGTGTGTGTGTGTGCACATATATATTCTTTTTCATATTCTTTTCCATTACGATTTGTCACAGGATATTGCCTGTAATTCCCCGTGCTATACAGTACAGGGACTTTGTTATTTGTCAGTAATTCTTATTCAGAAGGGCCCTCTAGGGCAATCTGTGCATTGCTCCTGGTTCACACCCATGGAACAGCTAAATGTCCCATTGCACAGTTTATACTTTTCCATGTTTGGGAAGGTAATGTGCAGCTGTGAGGAATGGGCAGAGGGCATTGTCAACCTCAACTTACCATTCAGAGATCTCTATTGTTTCTCAAGAGCCATCAATATATAAGTCCTTCCCTAGTGGCTCATCTGATTGGGGGTGAGGATCTGTACATTGCATTCAACTGAGAAGAAAGAAGAGCACTTTGAAGTTGTATTTGGTAATATCCCAGAATTAGAAAACAATAATATCAGTTCCTTGGCAGTCCTGTGGTTAGAAATCGGTATTTTCACTGCCCTGGACCCAAGTTCAGTCCCTGGTCAGGGAACTAAAAATATATATATTTATATATATATATATAAAATGTCTTTCAATAGATTTCTATTGCAACATTTTTCATTCCTATGTTTCCTTTTGTCTTCACTTTCTTATTTTTTATCAGCATCTATTTGCAGAAAATTCATTTTCTTTTCTCTGAAAAGCTTTTTATTCTTCAATTCTAACATTTATATTTGACTCCAGTTCCTGTTAGAAGTAAACCCTCTTTTTATTTTTCCACTCACTCCACAGCAATCTCACACAGTTGACTTCAGTATAAAAGCTCTTGACTAATTACTCAGCCACTGTGCTATGCAGCCAGCTACTCACCATCAGTACCACCCCCCTCCCCCTTTCCTCACCCCCCCCATCCCCAGTTATTTTCATTCAATGCAGTTCAATTCAAAACAGCTCAGTTCAATTCAGTTCAGGTCACTTGATCTACCACATGGTGGTGCCAGTTCTAATTCTGTTCTCTTTTTCTCAGTTTTCTCTCTCTTTGGTGGATGATCAAAGCATGCATGATAAATAGAAAAGAGATCTAGTGATTTTATCCATCATTTATTTGTTCTCTCCTTGAAAGGTGGATGTGTACATTTGTGTGTCATTCTTAATTATTCCATTTTCCATACCCATCTTATTGAATGCAATGATATTCCTCTCCTTAGCACTTTTAGTATTTATTTATTTAGTATTTAGTTTTTATTTATTTAGTATTTATTTATTACTTCCATTCTCTGATCTACTCGGTGAACTTTTCCAAAACTCCCAGTGACAGTTTTCATTTTATAAGGACAGGAACTTACATAGTAGTAACATTGCAATCATAATTAGTTAAAGGTTGAATTTTGTTTCTAATTAAATTTTTATTATGCATCATGAAAAAATCTGTCATATATTCTTTAGAATTACACTAAAACTCCTGAAATTCCTACTGTAGTGCTTGTCATACTTTTTTATATGTGTCTGTTTTTCTCCCTGCCCATGTCTTTGATATACATCAGATCATTTTATTCTTAATATTCCAAGTAGCACTTCTTATTTTCTATAAATTGAAAGAATCTGTACAGTATCATTTCATTTAGTGATGTAGTCCAACTTTTTCTGTTTTGAAATTAAGACTTAACCCTCCAATATTTTTCAGTCATCAATAAGTCAGTCTCTAATTTATACAATCAATAAACTTTCTCTGGAGTTTCTAAATAGTATTATATTTCAATCTTGGTTGTGTTCTGAGATGTCTTGGAAAGGTTATATTCATATATATTAATTTATGAATGTGATACTTACTCTGCTACAAGTAGTCCAAATAATGGGCATATGGATGTTTGTATTTACATAAACCATGCAAGTTTCCGTCTTCCCTGGTGACGCAGATGGTAAAGCATCTGTATGCAATGCAAGAGACCTGGGTTTGATCCCTGGGTTGGGAAGATCCCCTGGATAAGGGAATGACTCCCCATTACAGTATTCTCGATCTCACTTTCACTTCACATACAAGCTTTGATAAAGAATATAATTAAAATATTTTACCAGGCAGCAACTGAGTCAAGGCAGCAATAATCCAGTGCATCTGTAAGATATAGTCCTTGCTTTAGTCATAGTTAATATTTTTCTTTCACTCTTCCTTTGATAGTGAATAATATCACCATCACCTGAGTAGTTGTGACTGGACTGGAGAATCATCCTTGATTCTTCTTAAGGCCTTATATTCAACTTTTACTTCATTAGCAGCAAGATATTCATAAAATTCAGTAGCCTGTCACTAAGAACCTCTTCCAGTTTTCCCCTGAACTGCATATAAGCAGGCTCGCTGATCTCTTTGTTTCTACTCTTGTCTCAGTATTCATCTCTTAGCAGCAGAATAATGTCTCCAAACTGAAATCATGTCATTTCTTTCCAATGGAGTCCACAACTATTGGATTAAAAACTCCATGCCTTGCCCTGACTTTCAAGGTCCTATGGGTTTGGTCCCTGTCTACGTTTATGACTTTATCTCTTTCTATTCTCCCTTTTATTCACTGAGTTTCATCCCCTGAAATTGTATTTCTATCCCTTGGGCACTCCCTTCTTGTACTTCCTCACTTGATGTTCCTATGCTGAGAGAACACTTCTCTCAGATGTTATTGTAGATGTTTCTTTCTTCTCCTTTAGGACTTTGTTTAAAATCATCTCTTTGAAGAGCCCTAGCCTGACATACTTTGGCCAAAGTAGACACCTTCTCTGAAAATGTCCTTCCTTTACTGTGTTCATTTTGCTAGAGTAACTTCAGCTGTATCAAGCATTGAGCATCAAAAAGTTCAAGGTATAACTGAAGGGGATGTATTTGATTATATTTCTTACCACAACTCTGTTGAATTTGCAGAGGGTTGCAGAAATGCAGACTACAATCCTGTACTTCTTCTAGACAATATTTTGGTAATGTGTGATTAAGATGGCTCATCCAAGATAAAAAGCACATATTAATGCAATGTTAACAGTTCTCACACTTTTATTCAATGAGATTCAATTCTCACACTCGGAACTAACAGTGATGTTCTCCTACGAAACAGAACTCTGAGCCAAGGCCTGAAAATATGAGACCAAAAGTCACAATGCCAGCCTACTGATTTGATTATTTGTTCACTTTTTGCTACATTGTTTACCAATATCTTCTTATCTTTCTAAAACAACTCTCTACTTTGTCACTTGCATATTTTAGAGTTTTTCTGAGCAATAACCATGAGGGAGAAAATGGCTTAAATATGATATTAACCATGAGGGGAAAGGATAAAGGAACAAAGAGTTTTATAAGCTCATATAGGAAAATAATGAGGTACTTAATGACTAGTAACAATGGAATTCTTCAGCTCTGAGCCAAAAGAGAGAATATAATATTAAATATAAGGAGGGGATAACATTTAATAAGTAGCTAAAGGCTTTATACTTGTCTTATTCTCCCTAGGCTTCTGTAACAAAACTACCTTCCACTGACTGACCTAACAGAAAGACTTATTTCATATAGTTCTGAAGACTGGGAGTTTGAGATAAGTCTACCAGCATGGAAGGGATCTGTTGAGAGCCTTCTTCCTTATTTACAGATGGGTATCTTCTTGATATATCACCACAGGGCAGAAACAGACAAAGACAACTCTTTCATCTATCTTTTTATAAGTACAGTAATTCCATCATGAGGGCTCGACTTTCATGAAATAATTACCCGCCAAAGGCCCCCATCTCCAAATACAGTTGTCCCTCCATATCTGCAGGTTATGATTCTCAGGTTCAACTAACTAAAAACAAAGAAAAAACAATTTTTTTAAATTCTTTCAGAAAATTCCTAAAAAGAAAATTTAAATTTGCCTCATGCTGCCACATATTTACATATTATAGTTACATAGCATTTACACTGGTGGCTCACTTGGTAAAGAATCCACCTGCAATATAGGAGACCCAGGTTCAATCCCTGGGCAGGGAAGATCCCCTGGAGAAGGAAATGGCAACCCGCTCTAGTATTCTTGCCTGGAAAATCCCATGGACAGAGGAGCCTTGTGGGCTATAGTCCATGGGGTTGCAAAGAGTCGGACACACCTGAGCCTCTGAGCATATCTACTTTGTGTTAAGTATTATAAGTAAACTAGAGATGATTTAAAGTGTATGAAAGGATGTCTGTGGGTTATACACAAATACTATGTCCTTTTATATAAGAAACTTGAGCATCCATGGAGTTTATTATTTCAAAGGGGTCTTGCAACCAGTCCCCCACAGATATCCAGAGATGATTATACTATCACATTTGAGATTGGGTTTTATCATGTGAATTTGCGGAGAAGAAGAGGAACATAAATATTCATTCATAGCAATACTTGTTACTTTTAAGTAATTTAAATAACTTACAGAAACTAACTCAACATAGTAAAGCAACTGGACAAGAAATCCAAAATTCCATCCATTGAGAGAGATTTAAAGAAAAAAAACAAACTTAAAATCTCGGTGGTTTTATCTTCTTATTAGTGAAATGGGAGTAATAATATTTTTTATCTGATTGCCTTTTCTGATTTCTCACAGAAATCAATAGGACAGTGAGAAGTGGGACTCTTTAACATTTCTTCATGGACAATATAATGAGTCGTGTTGATTATAAACCTTGTCATGAATTAACATCTCTAATTAATACAGAATGTCTTATTAACTAAAAGCTATGATTTGGAAATTAAAATGAACACTTCCCATTGAGCTTTAATATCACCATAATCAATTCTGGAATCTTTAGTTTTAAATTTCAATGTTTTACCTTCTAGCTGCTAAAAATAAATTAGAAAAAGAAATAGAATCAAAAGGAAGATAAATCAAACTAGATACATATGTTATTACTTGATTAAAGATTATCTAAAATATAAATGCCATTTCAGACAGAAACAAGTTCTTTACTAAATGATGGTGTTTTATCATAGCTTATCTGAAATTGTAAACTTTCTATAAAAACACAATGAGAAACACTGTGTCTGACTTATGGTCACTACCAAGGCCTTCTGTCTGTTCCTTCTTTCTCTTAAGAATTCCTCCTGACAATACTTTTGAGTCAGTGAAACACATTGTGTGTGTGTGTAAATCAAATGAAGTAATATATGTATATAAAGTGCATAGTATAATATGGTGCTCATCATAAGCACTTATAAACAGTAAATGCTCTCATCATTGTTCTGATTCTAAATTCTGTTAACATTCTATCATGTGATCTTCTTATTTCCCCAAGGGTATCACTGCTGAGAAAATTTACCTAGAGATTCCTACCTCTGTAAAGTCTCCAAATCAAACATTAAAAATACAGCATTTATTCTTACAGCACAAAGATTTCACCTGCTTTGTTTCTTTCAGGTAAATTTTACTGCTTTGACAGTAAGTCACATTTATAGTCAATTTTAAGAGAGTGAGAAATAGTTTTCTTATTTTCCTATAGATATGAACTTGAGAGAAAGACAGTTGTGGCGACACTGAAGAAAAAAGCCAATCTCCAGATCACGTTTTGAGCGCCCTCTAGCGGTCACTTAGTCAGTAACATTCAAGGAACCTGAAATTGGCAGCCCAGAAATAATCACCACAGAGATTTTCAGATGCTCCCTCTTTTCCAATTAAGAAATTGATCCTCAGAGAGGAAGAGTAAATTGTCTTTTGCTACAATGCCTTGAAAAATTCAAATTAGAGTTAAACTTACTAATAATATTTTCAACTATAAATTCTTATTAAAATTTCAACTATTACTTTTATTTTTTATTTTTATTTTTGTTTCATTTATTTTTATTAGTTGGAGAATAATTACTTCACAACATTGCAGTGGGTTTTGTCATACATTGACATGAATCGGCCATGGAGTCACATATATTCCCCATCCCGATCCCCCCTCCCACCTCCCTCTCCACGGGATTCCTCTGGGTCTTCCCAGTGCACCAGGCCCGAGCACTTGTCTCCTGCATCCTGAAGTGAAACAGATCACCAGCCCAGGTGGGATGCAACTATTACTTTTAAATGAATGCCATTATGAATAAACAATAAACCATAAAAACTGATATAATGAATATCATTTGTAGAAACTGCAAAACTGATATAAAGCATTTTTTTAGTAAATGTGACTTCCCTTTCCTTTGCCATTCTTCCATTACTGCTTTCCTTTCTCCCTCCCTTTCTGCCTTCCTTCTACGCATCCTTATTAAGCTTTTCTCATCGCTTTCTTTAGTACTTTTAGAAACCTTTTTCTAGATGATATTTTAACACTTAAAAGGGTCTGACGTTTTTTAACAGCTTAACAAACTTTTCATAATTAAACTAGATGAATGGTGATTGAGTGAATGTTTGAGTCTAATCACAACTGAGTGTCATCCACATAGAGCTTCTTAATTTACAATCTTCTCATTCATGTTGAATTTCATATTGTAACAGCTTTTTAAATAGATATATTTTTTGATAACTGATAAAATTTATAAGCTATCATATCATATGTTTTGCTCTCTGAATACATTTTATAAATAAAATTTATAAATAGGTCTTTTTTTCTTCATTGTTTTGGAATTTTATTAAAATGTAGCTTACTTACCTCTTAACTCATATTCTCAGGAAAAGTTTTCTGTGTTCAATGTGTATTTTAGACACAATTTAGAAAATAAAGTAAATATTCTCATCTTCAGGGAATTTATTTTTCAAAAATGTTAAAAATATAAATATAATAACCATAAGACAATAAATTTTTAATTTTCATCATTAGGCTAATATTTTACATGAACACTATTCTCTGTCTGACATTGTCCTTTGCTGAGGATATCTTGGCAAACAGGAAAAAAATAGGAAAGTTTACTGTATTTGATATGTATGATATTAAAATAATCACATCAGAAATTACAACTTACATTACCTTTTTGTAATGCATTCTTTTCTATAAATGTTCTCTTCAGGAACAACTTTAGACAGATTTTTGAAGAGTAAATAATAACGAGAATATTAAGTGAAATAAAATCTCTAACATCACTTAGCACAGTGCTTAATTTATGGAGTGTGAAATATTCATTAGCTGTTGTTATTGTAAAATAATTTAGAGCTTATATATAATTTAAACAAAGGAAGAGAAAACTAGAAGGATATGTATGAGCTGTATAAAAATCATTTCTACATACATATTTAACATCATATTTTCTGTTTTATTTCCTCTTGCTGATAGTCTCAGATTTGAAATTATAAAAACTTAAAGAGAGTCAGCCTCAGTGGTGAGCCTTGTTTTAGGAATTCCTTACCTAATTTCATTTGACAGAATTAACTCTGCTCCTATCCAGGGCTAACCAGGGACTATCTTTCTCTTTCTAGGCATATATCAACTGGTGAGTTTCCCTGGAAGAAGGGTATGAGAGTTATGGGAGGGTTAGCTCAACAGTTAGCTATCAAGTGTAGCTTGGTAAAAGTACATACAGTTTACAAGTATTCATGTATAGTTCAGTTTTATAAATGCATTGAAACTTCAACTCCAAACTGAATGACTCTTTTTAATATTGTTCATAGCACTTTATTGAATAATATTTTTGAAGCAATAGCAAGTGTGGATCCAGTTGGCCCCCATTTACTTCTGAACTCAAGGAGAATATGCTATAAATGACAGAAAAGCACCTATAATTTGCAACATATTACAATATCATCTCTCTCTCTCTCTCTCTCTGAATTGAAAAATGTGGTAGTTTCCAGCAAACCTTTGTTTTTTAATCTAGAAACATTTTTGTTGTTGTTTTAGTCGCTAAGTTGTGTCTGACTCTTTGGTGACCCCATGGACTGCAGGCCTCCAGGCTCCTCTTTTCATGGGGATTTCCCAGGCAAGAATACTGGAGTCAGTTGCCATTTTCTCCTCAAAGGGATCTTCCCGACCCAGGGACCAAACCCATGTTTCTTGCATCTCCTGCATTGGCAGGCAGATTCTTCACCATTGAGTCACCAGGAAAGCCCATAAACATTTTTAGCACACAATCAATTTGAATTTCCTACTAGTGCCACTTTGCTAACATTCTTTAAAACAATGAACTTTATTTCGTTCCCATTGTTTATTTTCTACCTATGCAGTGGTCTCTGCCTTAGAATGGAATTGTAACTTTCATTCCTAATAATGAATGCATACAGGTTCAATCCCTAGGTCAGGAAGATGCCCTGGAGAAGGAAGACAAAGAATACTCCAGTATTCTTGCCTGGAGAATCCCATGGACAGAAGAGCCTGACGGGCTACAATCCATGTTGCAAAGAGTTGGACATGACTGAGCAACTAACACTTTCACAGCGCCACAGAAGGTTATTGCCAGTCCAGAGAACTACATACACTAAGAAAACACTGGGCCGACTTACTAACCTCTGTAAGCATTTAGAATTGTTGACAGTATTTAATCTGTACAATTGCTTAATCATTTCCTAAACTATATATTTGATGCTACTTGTTATTCAGTCACCCAGTCGTGTCCTATTCTTTGTGACCCAATGAACTGCAGCACGCTAGGCCTCCCTGTTCTTTACTATATGCTGGAGTTTGCTCAGACCCATGTCCATTGAGTCAGTGATGCCATCCAACCATCTCATCCCCTGTCACCCCTTTCTCCTCTTGCCCTTGACCTTTCCCAGCATCAAGATCTTTTCCAATGAGTCAGCTCTTCACATCAGGTGGCCAGAGTACTGGAGCTTCAGCTTCAGCATCAGTCCTTCCAATGAGTATTCAGGACTTATTTCCCTTAAGATTGGCTTGTTTGATCCCCTTGCTGTCCAGGGGACTTTCAGGAGTCTTCTCCAGCACCACAGTCTGAAGGCATCAGTTCTTTGGCACTCTGCCTTCTTTACTTGGGCTTAGTCTCTCAGTCGTGTCTGACTTTGCAACTCCATGGACTGAAGTCTGCCAGGCTCCTCTGTCCATGGGGATTCTCCAGGCAACAATACTTGAGTGGGTAGCCTTTCCCTTCTCCAGGGCTTCTCTGCTTAGATCCGCCTAAAATTCAGGTTTGTTTGTTTGTTTTTTTTTTGCTAATGATGTTGTTATATAGCTGTTACCCAAAGGAATAATGATTATAAAACAAAAGCAAAAACCTGCCTTTATCAAGTAATTGCTTGGAAAAAAGTCTTATTAGAACACAATAGATTTTCTATTATCATCAAATAAATGGTATAGCGTAGATTTTCCTGTGGTCAATAACCCTAGGGTTATAACAGAATTTTAGAGTAGTGGTACTATCATGAAGACTTACTGGTATCTCCATATCTCAATCTTCCTGCATGAAGCCCAAAATAATGGGTTTTAGAGCTTTAATAAAATGATAGATTGTATAACAACAGCCAATCCTACCATGGGATTTAAGTGCCATTCTTCTATTACTTGTTTGAATCTTCATAATAATCCCACTAGAAAGGAAACATGGAATGTATGGAAACAAAGGCTTAGTAAGGCAAAGTAATTTCCTCAAGGTTATGCTACTAGTGAGTCATAAAACTGGTGAATCACATAACTCATACTGAGTACCATTAATCCTTTACCACATATATCATTGACTGAATGAAGACTGTGCCAATCAAACTGAATAACTGCCAAACCTCCTCTTGCCTTTTTGTAACATACATGTACGTATAGTTCCTTAAACATATTGAAAATGTCCACTACTTTAAAAAAGTAAATTCTAAAAAAAAAAAAAAGTAAATTCTGTGTCTAACAGGCTGGCTGAGAAATGCAGAATCTCAAATGACATTTTCGTTTTCTTTATAAACAGTTACCTATGGCAGCAATATAAATTCCATACCATGAAAGACAAAATACACCAGACAATGATGGAGATGCTTTTACTCAGGTTATCGCAGTACGTTTTCTCATTAACAAAAAATGTCTCAAGGAAGAGTTTGAAAACCTGGGGTTTTATAAAACAGGACAATCATGAGTGAGGATTCAGTGTTTGCATTTTTTTTCTCCATCCATCACAAGTTATCCCTCTCATCTGCTATTCTTGATTTGAGTTATTATCACTAGCTTCATTTCGGGTAATTGGTACGGCAGGCATACCCCATGTCTACATCAGACCCTTTTTCTGTGTTGACACTGTTGGCACCTGCTGCCATTTAATGTCAAACTCTCTGAGGTTTGACACCCTGGACCACACCCTTTCTTCTGCAGTGGGTTTATGTTCTCAGACTGAAAAGACTCTCCAAGTAGAAGGTAGAAGTAGCCATATTTTGCTTCAGTTCAGTCACTCAGTCATGTCCAACTCTTTGGGACCCTGTGGACTGCAGCCCACTTGGTTCCTCTGTCCATGGAGATTCCCCAGGCAAGAATACTGGAGTGTGTTGCTATGTCCTCCTCCAGGGGATCTTCTTAACCCAGGGATGGAACACAGTTCTTCCACATTGCAGGTGGATTCTTTACTGACTGAGCCACCAGGGAAGCCAAAGATTACTGAAGTAGGAAACCTATCCCTTCTCCAGGGGATCTTCCTGACCCAGGATTTCAACCAGAGTCTCCTGTATTGCAGGCAGCTTCTTTACCAGCTGAGCTACCAGCTACCAGCTGAGCTACCCATATGGGCTTCCCTGGTGGCTCAGTGGTGAAGAATCCAGCTTCCAATGCACTGGACATGGGTTCATATAAACTTGTGACAGTCTTAAGCTTCTAACTCTCAGGGATCAGAACACACACGAACACTGAAATACATGTATAGCATAGCTACATGGTAGATGAAGAGCTAAAGCCCCAAAATAAATTATAACATTTAAAATACAGTTTTAAAAATGCCACCCATTTCTATACAGTGCTATTTTTTTTAAATATGGGTAATTTATATCACTCTGATTTACTTTATTTGCTAATTCAACTGCTGATGCCTCTTTAAACAGTTCTGTTCAGCATGTCAATACAACAGATCAAGGACTTCCTATTTCTAAATCCAAAGAAATACCTACATCACCTAAGTCTCTTCTCTAGGAACAGAGTACAGAGATTCTTTAAAGTGCCTTCTTAGGCATTAATATGCAAAGTTAAATGTGTATTTTTTTAGCAAAATGAAATGTACTTTTAACATCTGCAACATGAAGTTAAATTTTTAAAAATGCTAAACACAGTGAGACTCCAAGAGCAATGCTCCTTGGCAAGTTTGAAATAATCCTCATTTTAACATTTGAAATGTATTTTAAAATTTCAGCAAAGTCAGGTGTAGCTGTACACTCTGAAACTAATTTATCTTCTTTACAGCTATTAAAACTTCCACTCAACTTCTGCTTCTGAAAATAATACATGACAAAATTTCTTTCTTATGTAATTGCGAATGGTAAATTCATTCAGCATCCAGGTGTGAGAAAGCCTGGCCCTAAAGTGACAGATATTAGAAGATCAAGGAGTTTGCACTGGAAGTCTCTGTCACTGCCCCCAGGGGTCCTGCTCACCACCAGATGGAAGAAGCATCCGCTGGTGCACAGGGCCCAGAGAATTGCTGCTCTTCCTCTCCATGCAGATTTTTTTTTTCTTTTTTTGCTGATCCAATTCTTATTGAGAATATCAGATGCTGGCAGCATGATCCTAGGAAGAATTACATTGGTGGTTTGTAATGTATTAAGGAAAGACAGCATAGAAACAGTAAGTGGAAAAAAAGAAAGCAAGAAACGGAGATAGAAAAAAGGAGATAAAAAGAGAAGATGAAAAATAGTTGGAGAAAGAAGCATAGACAAGGAAGGAATATTTTGCAAAAGTCTATCATACTTCTATACCATCTTCTCATGCGAATTACAGCTGTCTATATTTTCCAATATTTTATACCAATCTAATTTTCAGAATTTTACTGATAGAAGCAAATACACAGAAATACCAATTTTAGCTAAGTATCTAGTTCCCTTTCAAGGTTGTATAACAATTAAATTCTCTCTCTTGCTCTCTCTCACTGCCATCTCTACCTATATTTATGAATATTACAAATAGCAAGTTATTGATTTTTTTTTTTAAAGACCAGCCTTCTGCTTCCTGTGTGAAGACACAGTTGCTACACTGAATCCCCTTTGCTAAGAGTGAATCTCCCGCAGTTGCTCCGGAACTGCTGACAAAACATACTATTATCACTTCCATTTATCTTCCTCCTCTTTCTCCCTATGGGAGAAAAACATCTGTGTGCCTTAGAGAGAGTTAAATAAGTTAGGATCTCTTGCCTTTTAGCCTAAGAAATGTTCACTTTTTTCCTATCCTGCTCATCATGTAGGACTGGAGATTTTGTGAGCAACCCTACATCAAATGCCATACCCGTTCACTGAGTAATTAATTAATTTGCTTAGTTAGTCAATAAACATTTTTTGGGAATCTACTTGATGTTGGCAATGGCTTGGTAATTGGAATTAAAGAACTCAGGGCAAAGACTTTCAGTTTGGGGGAAAGTAATAGCACAGTAGCCTTGAAGTGTGATTTTTATTTTTCTTTAAGAGCCTTCAAAAATAGAAATACAAATAGCACTCATGAATGCTTTCTAAAATAATTCTAACTATGTATGCGGTGTGTACTTTTAAAACTAGCTCATGAAATAAATATATATGTCTTCTGACTGTGTGTTATCATTTGGAAATGAGAACTTTGAACATTGAAATATTATTTCTAAATTTTAAACAATGGTCTCAAACTATAAAGCCAGGCAAAAGTGAGAAAATAGTGAGTGTGTGCAGGGGAAGCATCTCAATAAGAGATTTTTAAGAATCTAAAACAGGAAACTTTTTGTGTTTCTGATCTCTAAAGCGTAAGCACCACTCTTTGATAAGAATAAATGTTTTACCTGCAATATTTCCAAGTTATTTCACCTTTCTAAACCACCGAAAAATGTGGGTAGTTAATACTACAAGGATTTGGGACTTCCCTGGTGGCCCAGTGGTTAAAAGTCGGAGCTTCCAATGCAGGGGGTGTGTGTTCGACCCCTGGTCAGGGAACTAAATCCCATATGCCATGGTAAGCCAAGAATTTTTTTTTTTAAATAGCATGCTATAAGAATTAAAGCCAATAATCCTTTAAAAAGTGAATCAGTATTGTCTTTCTTTATAGAGTGATAACAAGGTAAAGGAAAAAAAGGTGGGTTTTAGAGTCAGATGGAGAAACCACTTAGGAATTGTATCAACTTAGGAGCAAAGTTTCCAGTAGCCCTGAGTCTCAATTTCTTTATCATTGAAGCATCTAGTGGAGCAGGTGGTATAGTAGATGTGCGGTAGATCATTATTATAGCAGAGGAAATCTTTGTTTATGGAAATGTCACCTTGCATCAAATTGAAGAATCTGTTTTTAGTTACCTGAAATTATGAATGTGACTTCTCATTTAAAAATTCCCCTTTCTACTTTTGTCTAACTTTCCAGTACTATTATATTTATTCTTATAGACCTGTGGAACTTTTTATGCAGTCTTTTTCACTTCCTTACTTGCTGGCTTTCAATAATTCTATAACTTCACTTCCTGCCTCTAGTGTTGGAAAATATTATTGCTCAGTAAACCATGAGTTAATTGAAATCAGGACTTATTTCTATTGTTACTTTTACAGTTCAGTTATCCAACATCAGTCCTTGTTAAACACTTCATAAATGCTAAATGATTTAATAAAGAATGAATGATATAATAGTCCATTCTTTAATAGATGGGAAATACATAGCATCATTCAGAAGTCACATAAGAACAGAAAACCTTATCAAAGTGTTACACAGAGAAAAAGAAATCTTTCTCAAACGGTAGAATTACAGGGATTATTGAAAGAAATATTTTGGAGGGAACGCATACAAAGCACATCTTCTATCATGCCAAATAAATTACAGCATTATTTTTTTATTGAAATAAAGTTGGCATACAACATCATATTGGTTTTGGGTACACTATGTAATGACTTGATATTTGCATATATCATTAAATGATTAACAAAGTAAGTCTAATAACCATCTGTCCCCTTTATCATTTTATACCAGTTGTTCTCTGCTCACATTGTCCTCTTGATTTATGACCAAGTAAATTCTTAGTCATTGTTATTTAAAGCAGTCTCTCCTTTCCCATAAATCCTATCTATTTTGTGTGCCAGAAAAACCATTTATTTTCTGTCCTCCCAAACATTTTGTGCCCTATAAGTCATTATCATATGGTGGTTTAATTGTCTATGTTTTTCAGTCTTATTTGTTTGACTTACAGCTCCAGTATATTTGCTATTATCTTTATGCATTTTTCTTCTCGATGATACAGTGCAGTCGTGCATACACTCCAGGACCAATAAGTGTATTTGTATGAGATAATTAATGGCTCTGGATATGTTTGAATGAAAATGGTGGATGAAGCACTTGGAGGAGAAATCATCATACAAGGAAAGCATCTCAAGGGGAAAGAAAAAGATCCAAGGAAAGCCTTTTAATAAAGTCTACCTTCAAAGTAATTTGCAGGAAAGAGGCATTGATGAAGGAGATATAGAAGATATAGACATTGGACAGTATGAGGGAGACTGCTATTATAAAGAACATGATTGAAAGCTTCCAGAAGAAGAAAAAGTTAAACATTATAAAATGTTGCAAAATAGTAGAATAGAATAATGACCAGAGATAAGTCATTCGGTTTAACAAGGAAACAACTACTAACGATTTCACAGAAAACCTTTTTGAAAACATACAAAGATGAAACCCACATATCTAAGCATGGGAAAATGAAACTGAGGAGAAAAGACATAAAGATATATAGATGCAGATAAGGCAGAAAAATCAGAGTTCAGGTTGATGGACTGGGAAATTATTCATAAACTATTTCAAACAGAATAGTATTTTTTATCTAATTTTTTACATCAGAAGTATACATTTCAAGAAGAAAATAATGCATTTGGTTAGCTATACATTTGAAAATATGTAGTAAGTAATAAGTCAAAGCATACTTTATAATGTATCACAATTGAAAAAACTCATTATTGGTGAATTGATGACATTAAATATTTATAAATATTGAATTTTTGATCAGAATTTAGCACTGAAATTCTGAGTTCCTTTCTCCTATATCCAGTGTCAACTACCATTTCAACTTGACATGACTATCTTGTAGACGTTGCAAATTTAACACTTCTAAAGATAACACTTGATTTTTTTCTCTTTATATATGTTCTTCCTCCACATAATGCCATATCCACTAAGTGGCTCTAAGGTCTCCCTAAATGGAGTTATTCTTGGTTCCTCGCTTTCCTTTACCTCTCTATTTTAAATCCATCAGCAGGCTGTCTTGAGGTTTCCTTCAAATCATATTCTAAGTCTTTACACATCTTTCTACTGTTATCAGTGTAATCCAAGCCATGGTCAGCTTCTACCTGGAATCCTCCCTTAATTCTGCTCTTACTCCAATAATACTCATTTTATTCACATAAGTCAGAATTAGCACTTCACAATATTTATCAACTCATTATCTTTTGCTTTAAAACCTTCAAAGGCTTTCCCCTAGAAAATGAGAAACCTCCTCACTGACTTCACTGTTCACCTGCAACTCCCTGCATCACTCATTACCTGCTGGTTACTCTAGTCTTTATCCTAAGAAAAGACAAAAGCGTGTTCATTTCTTGGCACTTTTCCACATGCTGTTCTTAACAGAATGTCTTACCCAGTGCCTAGAGCATCCTGTAGAATTTTTGCTCCTAGTAATAATGGGCTAGGTTGTTTCAAAACAACTGTTTTGTCACCAAAATTAAATAAAATGACTGAACAAAATATAAAATATGGAGTGATGGGACTTATCAGAAAACTTTTAAAGCATCAAAGACTTAACGAACTAAGGTAATACAGTGCAGGAAACCTTGGCATTTGTTGATATTTCAATCCTGCTTCACCCTTGATGTATTTGCCAGGCTTAAGGCAGTTTGAAAGACTTAGATGTAAAACTAAGAATTGTCCCATTTTTATGCCAATGACGGAAATTAAAGTTTAATGTAAATAAGAGAAACCTACTAAGCACCCTAGGCTTTCAGTTAGAACATGAAGAAGACTACATTTGTCTGAGCAAGATATACACCAGTTCTTGTAAAACTCTTCACTTTGAATCAGCTCAATCTCTGATTAACTTGTCACTCCTCAACTATCTTCCATATGCAGAAAGTAACTTTTATTTATTGAAGAAGCATGTCATTATATGCAGAACTACAGAACCTTAACTTCTATTTTCCTCTCATTCTGGTTCCAAAAGTTTTCTCTTTACCTCACAATAACCAAGTAAGCACAGTATAAGAATTAATGAAAAACTATGAGAAAAGAATAGCAACTGATCTACTGGATGTCAGACACAAGGGTAACCAGGAAGGAGCTTTAAAAGAATTCAATAAATTAAATCATAGGAAAAAGAATATTAATAGAAAACAGGAAACTATTAAAAAAGAATTATATTGAAATTCTAGACTGAAAAATTTAATAACAGCTTAACAATTCAGTGTATGGCTTTAACAAGAAATTAGAAACATTAAAAAAAAAAGAATTAGTTACATGGAAAAAACAAATAAAGGATATCTATGGAAACAAGAAAAAAAAGAAAGAAAATGTAGACTAGAGTATAAAATAAGACATGTACTTGGAGTCCCAGTAGATAGGAGTAAGAGAATGAGGGAGAAGGAATATTTGAAGAACTAGTAACTGAATAGCTCCCATAAATATATCAAAGAGTAGAATAATGAAGTAGTACAAAGCTTCAGCAAGAAGACTGCACATTTGACACCAGTGAGAGTGAGGGAAACCACAAAAACAAAACACAGAAACTTGAAAACAGTCACAATGACATCTGACTTTTAAACAGAAACAGTAAAACAAAGAAGACAAGCTATGATACCTTAGAGCAGTTAAAGAAAATAACCACCAATCTAGAATTCTGTAAAATGTGAATACATCCTTCATCATTAAAAGTAAACAATGACCTTCTGGCATACATTTGTTGAGATCATGAGTAGAACCACTTTTAAGAAAATGTTCAGGTAGTAGGAAAACCACTGAACAGGGAAACCTAGAAAAACAAGAAAATTTAAGGATAAAGGACAGAGTAAATACAAGGATTAAAAAAATCAGTATGTTTTAAGTTTCCAAATTTAGGATTAAAAATTGGGGGGAAACTAATTAGGAAAGGATAAGTTCTGAATATTTCTTAACTTGTTTTAAGTTTCCAAATTTAGGATTAAAAATTGGGGGGAAAGTAATTAGGAAGGGATAAGTTCTGAATATTTCTTAACTTGTTTTTAATACAATTTAATTATAAATCTAAAAACCTTAACCTTTAATAATTACTACTGTTTAATAATTGATTTGCAACAACAGCAACAAAATGTTACAAGAAAACACGCCTTTTTAAAAAAGAAAATGAAGTAAAAATGCTCTAAGATCCTTTTATCTTATGGGAAGTTGCAAATATATTAATATATACTAGGTTTTAATAAATTTAATAAATACTAGACTTTAATAAGTCTTGAATTCATGGTATAAAATATAAACGTTAGTTAAATAATGTATAACTAACAAGCTAAAAAACAACAAAATGATAAAAGAGCATTTTAATGAATATGAAAGAATGATAGAAAGGAGAGCAAAAGTAAAGGAATAAATAGGACAGAAAGAGTAATATGGCAAACTTAAAACCAAATACATTAGTAAATGTGTCAAATATAATAGATTAAAATTCAATAAAAAGAAAAAAGTTCACATTAAAAATAAAAATCCAAATATATGCTACTTCCAATAGATTCCCTTAAATATAAAGGTTTTGAAACATGAAAACAGAAACACTAGCCATAGGGGTAGTGATTCTTTAGGTAGGAGAATTTAGTCGAGAACTGATAGCAGAGGTTAAAAAAAAATACTTTGTAATAACAAAAGACTCAATTCAATGAAAAGATTTACCAATGCATAGTTTTTAATGCAGCTAATGATCAATTGCACTCACCTCACACGCTAGTAAAGTAATGCTCAAAATTCTCCAAGCCATGCTTCAGCAATACGTGAACAATGAACTTCCAGACGTTCAAGCTGGTTTTAGAAAAGGCAGAGGAACCAGAGATCAAATTGCCAATATCCGCTGGATCATCAAAAAAGCAAGAGAGTTCCAGAGAAACATCTATTTCTGCTTTATTGACTACGCCAAAGCCTTTGACTGTGTGGATCACAATAAACTGTGGAAAATTCTGAAAGAGATGGGAATACCAGACCACCTGACCTGCCTCTTAAGAAACCTGTATGCAGTTCAGGAAGCAACAGTTAGAACTGGACATGGAACAACAGACTGATTGCAAATAGGAAAAGGAGTACGTCAAGGCTGTATATTGTCACCCTGCTTATTTAACTTATATGCAGAGTACATCATGAGAAACGCTGGGCTGGATGAAGCACAAGCTGGAATCAAGATTGCCGGGAGAAATATCAATAACCTCAGATATGCTGACGACACCACCCTTATGGCAGAGAGTGAAGAGGAACTAAAGAGCCTCTTGATGAAAGTGAAAGAGGAGAGTGAAAAAGTTGGCTTAAAGCTCAATATTCAGAAAACTAAGATCATGGCATCTGGTCCCATCACCTCATGGGAAATAGATGGGGAGACAGTGGAAACAGTGTCAGATCTTATTTTTGAGGCTCCAAAATCACTACAGATGGTGATTGCAGCCATGAAATTAAAAGACGCTTACTCCTTGGAAGGAAAGTTATGACCAACCTAGATAGCATATTAAAAAGCAGAGACATTACTTTGCCAACAAAAGTCCATCTGGTCAAGGCTATGGTTTTTACAGTGGTCATGTATGGATGTGAGAGTTGGACTGTGAAGAAAGCTGAGTGCTGAAAAATTGATGCTTTTGAACTATGGTGTTGGAGAAGACTCTTGAGAGTCCCTTGGACTGCAAGGAGATCCAACCAGTCCATTTTAAAGGAGATATGTCCTGGGTGTTCATTGGAAGGACTGATGCTGAAGCTGAAACTCCAGTACTTTGGCCACCTCATGCGAAGAGTTGACTCATTGGAAAAGACCCGGATGCTGGGAGGGATTGGGGGCAGGAGGAGAAGGGGACGACCGAGGATGAGATGGTTGGATGGCATCACCGACTTAGTGGGCATGGATTTGGGTAGACTCCGGGAGTTGGTGATGGACAGGGAGGCCTGGCGTGCTGCAATTCATGGGGTCGCAAACAGTCAGACACGACTGGGCAGTTCAGATCTGAACTGAACTGAACTGAATGATTAGAATCACATATGGAGGGAAAATAGAGCTTTTACAGAAGAAAGAAACCAATGTACAGTCATCCTAGGATGATTTGATTTTTTGCACTGTGATTTCAGGGTGATATAAGAAAAAAGTTTTGATACACACATCATTTACTGTTGGGATGATTCAGTATGGCTGTACATGGTGTAAGTTTGAAAAGGTAGGCAGTCTCTGAATAAGAGACTGGAAATAATACACCATAATGAGGAGTTTATACTTTTTCCCATTGGGAGTGCAGCTCTAGGAAGGACTTTTGGGGTGGGGGTGTAGGAATGACATGATCATATTTGTATTAAAGATTCCTGTTGCAATAGTGTGGAAGAAGTATTGAAATGAGGTAATTTTAGAGAGGGAGAAATGATTCATATAGCTACTGTGATATTCTTAAGTAAACCTGTTTTAAGAGCAGGAAAATATTTTAGTGCTGTCTGGTAAACAATTCACAAGACCTAATTATTGATGGGATAGCTGGCTTGAGAGTGAAATGAGAGTCTGAGTTGTCTTCTTTTGGGTAGTTATGTGGAGAGTAGTGTCACTTACTAATGAATACAGAAGGAAAAACAGGATTGGAGGAGGTGATTATAATGAGTTTATGTAAGGATATACATCAAATCTAGACTTCCTGAGATTCATGACAGAAGTCTAGACTGGAAGTGTAATTTGAGCATTACATTTAGAGTTACATACTAACTAATCTTTTAGCCAATCTCAACAAGTTATAATTGGGAAACAAAGATAAGACTCTTGGGTTATGAAATTAGAAACGGAAGAGACAGCAGAGATCCAGAGCTCCCTTGACTAGTTTATAATCACAGGTAGGCTTAAGTCACTCAGTCATGTCTGACTCTGTGTGATCCCATGGACTATCATGGAATTCTCCAGGCCAGAATACTGGTTGGGTAACCATTCCCTTCTCCAGGGGATCATTTTTTTTCCTTCCAGGGGATCATTTTTAATCATGGTTATAGCCAGTCCTACTGATGTACACTCTTAGGTGTGTTACCCAAAAAAGTCATTAATAAAACATCGTCAGCTTAAGACAATATAACGTATTTTTAGAAAATTCAAGGAGCACCTTGCTGTTGTTTAACAGCTAAAAACCACAGCCATTATGCCAACAAAAAATATACACACACAAAATTGGGCAAATTAACATTTTAACACATTTCAGAAACATCCTATGAAGAATAGTGTTTATTAATGGTTCTCTTTTAATAAGAAGATGAATTACAAATATATATATTTTTCTATAACTTTTAACATTAAGTTTAGTTTTCTTTAAGCTACCATGATCTACACATTATTCACCTGAGTTGAAAACATTTTAACCCAGATAATTTTATTTACTTGTCTGAATCCTTGTATCATTTGTAATTTCAAGGCAATTTAGAATATTAATAAATGGAGCTGGGGATATTTGGTAGCTGAATATGAGGTACATACATAGTAAAAAGTGATCACTCAGAGTTTAGTGATTAGCTAGATTTTGCTGTATTTTGTTGTCATTGTAGTTGAAATGGTAGGAAAAAGGCTATACACATTTTTTTTTAGGACAGTCATATTTGGAAGGTTGAATAAAAGAAAATCATAATACAATTTGGGTTGTACAAGAAAGGACAAATCCTACAAGTTAAGTCACTCTGTTATTAAAATGTTTTTAATTGTTCTCCATTCTTTGATCTTCATTTATACCCGAATATGTATACTTCCACATGATGAGTAATAATATGTGGATAGCTGCCTTGCTGATTTCTATTTTTTCTGTAAAACAGTGGAATAAGGAAGGAAAAGTGAAAAGCATAAGTTTTTTAAAAAGTTCTACAGTCTTTGACTATTTTCCATATGCATTTCACTAAAGAAAAGCTTAATAAGATCAAGTAAGCTTAAGCGTCTGCTAGATTGTACCAGACAATTCCACATTTCCCCATTTATTGCTAGGAGCTTTCATAATTCATTAAATGTATCATTTTTATATTTTTAGCAATGTGTGTGTGTGTTAATTGCTCAGTCATGCCTGACTCTTGCGACCCCATGAGCTGTAGCCCGCCAGGCTCCTCTGTCCATAGGGATTCTCCAGGCAAGAATATCAGTCCTTAAAAAATAACTGCAGTTTAAAGAGATACCTCCTACTTACAAATCATTTGATTAAATAAAAATAGGGTATTCCTTTCAAATGTTATTTCTCCAGTTTCCTTTTTTATAGAGTTATTCCCAATGATTTCTAACACCTGAGATCTTTAAGTTGCAACATTGTGCTGCTCTGCTCACTCCTGTCCGACTCTTTGCGACCCCATGGACTGTAGCCCCCCACTCTCCTCTGTCCATGGAATTTTCCAGGCAAGAATACTAAGTGGGTTGCCATTTCCTCCTCCAGGCAGTCTTCTCGACCCAGGGATCAAACCCATGTCTCTTACGTCTCCTGCACAGGCGAGTGGATTCTTTACCACTGCACCACCTGGGAAACCTGAGTTGAAACACTAATGTATTTCTAATGGTTTTAAAGTATTTCTAATGGCTGTATGACATTACTACTGAGCACTTAATTTTTTTTTCATAAAGTATGGATACTGTATCATGAGAGAATAATGAAGTATCTGCCATATTAACTTTATGTGTATAATAGCCGAAAGAGAAAGAGAAATGTGAGTTTAGAGGATTTAGATTGTGCAGAGAATGACTTTGTCTCCGTGATGACTTGGAAAACACGTTTGAGTTGAGATGTCTCCTCTTTCTTCAGTGTTAATAAATAAAATTTCTATGTTAAGAAATCAGCTATTATTTTTCTTTTACTAGTTATATGTAAGCTCTCTTCCTCATTGAGGCTGTCTTGCAACAGTTTAGACAAAATAAATTAAGCCTTTCCAGTTTGAAGTCATTGAACATTTTAGTGCAAAAGGAAGTGAGATGGGCCTTCTTGAATTAACCTCAGTAATATCTGCTGGAACACTTTTCTAATGCTGGCTAAAGTGCATTCCTGTATATTTCCACTTAAGCCATCTGCCAATCTCAATGCTTATTCCTGAGGGAGGAAAACTTCCAGAGCTATTTTTCATTTAATTTGCAAGGACATCCTGTTTAGGTACTTATCAAAAGAACAGAAGAATTGATGCCAAATACCACAAGCCCTAGTTTAGAAAACTTAATGGGTTGGACTGAAGTCATAACCTACATTTAAAAGGAACTGTAGCTTACTTCCTTTATATTTAGTAAATACTCAAAAAGTATGGCCGTGCAGCCTAAATGCTTTTAAAAATACAGTACTTTGCTCTATATACATTAAGGGATTTCTGGGGGGAAAAGTTGTTAACCTTTCCCCGGATGGTGACTGAATATTTTAGTGCACTAAAACCATGACCCTTTGTGTTTCAAGATCATAAAATGGTATTAAAACACCTATTTCTTTTGGGAAAGAACTGATCTAACCTGAAGAATTTTTTTTATCAGATGATCAATAACAAATGAGAAATCTATAAAAAGGTAACTTTTTCTCAGTATTCCACAAACATTCTTTTGCATAGTAAATATTTAGATTCTGTTTTATTTAATCTCTTAATTTAACTCAAAATTTACCCTGTTTAACTTGCTATTGTATAACCCTCTTGCTATTACTGTTGTAAAACACTATTTAAGAAAAATGTAGATATTTTTATTTTTAAAAGCTCCTTATTTGAGTGATAAAGAGAAGATCCAGTAAAATGTCTCTGCTTTTTATTACATTGGGACAATAGAGTATAACTGATTATATAATTCTTTCAACAGCTTTATAACACATTATCCTTTCTACTCTTGGCTATGCATAAGTATTTGTGCTGAATAAGTTCGTAGAAATCAAAGTTAAATAACATTTTTAAAACACATTTAATCAGATTGGGTAAACTTGATCAATCATTTGCTTGGCACTGTATAAGAAAGACACCCAGTTAATTTTTGTTTAAACTACACTGATTATGTAATTTGAGCATGGAAACACGCACTAAGCCTTTACTGAACATTGCTTCAAGTTGCATTTTACACACAGGTTCAATATGTAGCTGCTTAAGTCTTGTGATTTCAAAGATTTGAGTTCAAGGCAAATGTTCCTACCAAACATTGTACTACTGTAGCTTATTTATTTGATTCTTAAAGTCTTACACACTTTGGGGGCATTAAAACTTTCCAAAATACCAATCTTTTAAAAAATTTAAAAATACAAGGATATTACTTCCCTGTTGTAAACCTTAAAAATAAAATAGCCCATTATCTTACCAGCAAAATGTCCTATGCAAGAGCAGCAGGGATTTGCAATTCAGGAGACACAAGCTATGGTGAGTCATAGGCGAGTCCAGAGAGCAAATGAGAGGAACTTTCTTTAGGTAGGTTTTAGGAGAAAATTGAGGAGAGTTATTTTGAATAAAGTAAGTTTCATTGGGCTTCCCCACCTGACTCCGCGGTAAAGAATCTGCCTGCAATGCTGAAGATGCAGGAGACGTGGGTTCGATCTCTGGGTGGGGAGATCCCTTGGAGGAGGGCATGGCAACCCATTCCCGTATTCTTGCCTGGAGAATCACATGGACGGAGGCAACTGAGCATGCACGCAAGGAGTTCATTGAAGAGGAAGCGAGTTCGCAGCTCGAGGTTAGTGCTTCCTTGCCTAGACAGTAAGGCTCTTAAAAGCAGATGAAGCTGCCATGTGAAACGTGTCCTCTCTCATACCAGAAGAAACGTAACACTCTTATCATGGTGGGCAAAAAGCTGAGACTGGGGGAACTTTGTACAAGTAATTTAATACAAACAGACCTTGTTAAAATAATTCCTAGCTTTCTTTTTCCTACTGGTTGTACAGGTTGCAAGGAGTAAGATATGCATGAGAACGCTCCTTTCAGGGTTTCCTGACTCCACTTTCAATGAGGTTTTCCTCTATTTATTTTCATACTAGAATTCCTAAGGAATTTCAGATTCAGAGAAGCTCTATGTTACCTAAATAGGTAAAACTTAGATCAAACTGGGACTCTTGAATCTTAGTCCAGGTACTTTTTATTTGGCATCACTCTGGCAATTAACCTAGTAATGGTTTAATTTTGCTTTCATTTTTTTCTATTTTTTTTAATTTAAAAATAAAAATTTTAATTTTCGCAATGTTGTATTGCTTTCTGCCATAAAAGAACCCAAATCAGTCATAGTTATAACTACACCCCCCTTTTCGTAGCCTCGCTCCCCTTCCCCCAGCCCCTCCCTCCAGGTCATCACAGAGCACCAGACTGGGTTCCCTGTGCTACCCAGCAACTTCTCACCAGCTATCCACCTTACACCTGATAGTGTATATATGTTGATGCTGCTTTCTCCATTTGTCCCACTCTGGGGAGATTGATTGGGGTGGACCAGATGGGGTCAGGATGTGATTTCTTTAGTGAGGCTGGTCACTCAAAACAAGGGAGAGAAATTCAGAAATAAATCTAGGTGAAACACACAGTGAGTCCTAAGAAGTACTTCTGTCCAAAAGCTAATCACAAATGTAAGAGAGGATAAACTGAAAACCTGTATCGGTTTCAAATGGATCAAAGGCCAAGAATATTATTGGTGGCAAAGTACAAATAAAGAACAGTTCAGCATCAGATTAGTGGTCATTTCAGAGCCAGTCATGATTTGCTCACCATCTCTAGTCTAGTGCTAAGACAGAACAGTCTTGCCTTTTTCTCAATTATAGAGGAAAAGTTCTCAGTAGTTCACCAATATGTATAATGTTAGTTGTAGGTTTTTGTAGATGCTCTTTATCAATTTGAAGAATTTTCTTGTTCCTATTTTCTGAGAGTTCATTGATGTCATTTGAATTTTTTTAATTATGAATTTGATTTTATTAATATTGATAGCTACATCTTCTGGCTATCTCCTACTAAATCTATCCCCATCTGTCTCTCTATTGAACCCAACTGCAACATCCTTCCCTGCCCAGTTCAAATACCATGACGACCGTCATTGTAATATATTAGGAAGTACATCACATTGTCACTGTAAAATTGCCACTGATGGTTGATTTTGGAAAAGTCACAACTTTTCTGTCAATATTTACTTTCCTGAAATCCCATGGACAAATGGAGCCTAGTGGGCGATAGTTCATGGAGTGGCAAGAATCAGACACAACTTAGCGACTAAATCACTAATATAGGCACAATGCCTGATTTGCTTACTTCACTCAACTTCTATGGTAATCAAATAAGATTAAATGAGATTAAATATGTGATAGCATACTTAAAATTTTTAACTATGTCTTAACATAGTTAAGAATTAAATTTTTCAAAATGAAATATTATTATCTTTAATTGGTCTTATTTTCTAATCGCAGACAGTTTTTTATACTCAGATATTTTTTACTTCATTTTATTTGAAGGCAGGAAAAATAAGTCATATATCATTATATGTTCCAAAGGATATAGCCTTAGGAACTGCCTAAAAAGACTTCAAACAAGAAAATAGGTAAACTCATATTCATGGATCAGTGAATGAATTAGCAAAAAATAATTTTAATATCCACATTCATAATATCTTTAGACTGGAGGTCAGCAAAAAATTCTGTGATAAGTCAAGATTATAAAAGGGCTAGATAATAAATATGCATTTGCAGGCATACAGACTCTCTAGCAACTATTCAATTCTGTTTTTGCAGTGTAAAAGAATTTCTACCCAAAACATAAAGGAATGGTCATGCCTGTGTTTTTCTATAAAATTGAATGAATACTAAAATTTCAATTTCATATAATTTTCATATTTCACAAATCTTATTTTTTTCTTTTTTGTCTCTCACTCATTAATATGGAGGGGGGAAAAGCATTTTTAGCTTGCAGACTGTACAAAAACAGATGGTGGATCAGATTTGGTCCATGGGCCAAATTTGCTGCTGATCCCTGATCTAGACACTCAAAAAATTTAAGTTTAAGATATAACATAATGTAATTGCTAAAATGAGCACATTTTCTGCTGTTTGAAATGAACATAGGGAGAAATTTTCCATTTATGAATAGGAGACATTTGTTGGCATATGGAGTTGTACAGAGAAAGAAATAGAATTACCAAGAGAAACTCTCAGTTTAACTTTTAAAAGTTGATTTATGGTACATTCATTAAATTGGGCATTCTTTATAGATAATTTAAGGTATTTCAGATGCTCTTTGGCAAAAATAAAAGGATACAATTGAAATTGTAGCTAAATCCTGTTGTAGTTACTAAAATTCTTACATAGATTTTCCCATATGATTTCCAACAACTTCAGAATGAGCTGAAATGCTTTGAGAGTATTTTTCATCAATGACATAACCCCCATTTTCCTTGATCCTGTTTCCATTTTCTTCCTTTCCTGGCACTTTGCCCTATTTTCTAACTAAATTTGAAAGAGTCAGGTTATCATCTAAGTCTCTATCCACACTTTCTCTCTTCAGCAGTTATTGCGTGTCACGAAAAAGCTGCCTTTAACAATACTATTTTGAAAAAATATTATGCTTGAGAACATCTTGATAATTGTTCAATTTCTTCTCTATTTTCATTAACTAAGTCAAGCAAGTAAACAATATCTCAGAGCAGTGCAACAGAATCTCACATGCTGAAAATATGCCTAACATAGTGTGATGATTACAGACTCCCTCCTTTTTTTTTTTGGTCATTGTTTTTGTTGTTTTCAGTTTGCTTTATACCTATTAGAAATAGCAAAAAGGAGCTAACCTAAAAACACCCTTTAAACCAACAGTCTACATCAAATAACTAGAAATTGATTGTGAGCAAGAGATTTACCCTGATGGCTGTATTTTTTTCAGTCTCCACATGCATTCCCAAATGGCTGGGCACCATATACACTAATATACCAAAGTTAGACTATTTAAATAGGACACAGACTCTAGGAGCAATTTTTAGCAACTTTATATTTACACATATCATTTCATTATAGAGTTAGACTATGTTTTATGTAGTCATTACATCCAGATTTTTCATCTTTGCTTAATAGAAACAGTGTTAACCTTAAAAATGTATAGTTTTAGAGCTATACTCATTTTAGTAAATAAAGATGGTCTTTTTCCTTCTAACATTTCATAATTTATTCAAAGGTTGTAACGTGTGACACTATAAGGTTTGCTATGTTGTCAAAGATATTATTTACTCTTTTTCCTTATTATTTTTAGTTCAGGATATACTGTAAGTAAGGATATCGGGAAACTTATCAAGAGATAATAAAGTTCACTGAATAAAAAACAGAAGAAGGAAAACTAAGTAGATAATAAAAAAAGGGCATTAAGCCATAGTTGTGAGAAAGAAAGATGTATTTGTCTATTATATCATCGCCCTCTAACCATGAAAAATCAAACAAACCAAAAATCTCCAGTCTTCTATAGAGTTCATTTGGTTATTTGTTAATATGCAAACAACTTTTTCAAGATTTTTTTTCAATGATACAGAAATGAAAAAACTGTTGTAAGTTTAGAAAAAGCCACATTAAAAATACCTGTGCCATTGTGTCAAATTGAAATGGAAAATTGAATAAGCTCAAAAGCAGTCAGTTTAAATTACTTTTTTATATTTATGCTTTATATTTTTATATATTATATACATGCATATACATATATATGCTATGTATTTATATATATATGCTTTTATATTTATTTTTAAACCCCAAAAGTGAAATTGCTATTGCCCTGGGAATTAAAAAATACAAAAATAATCTGTGCAATGATGTCAAGTTGAAATGGCATATTAGGTCAATATTAGTTACTTTTCTCTTCCTTTATACTCTCTATTAAATCTTTTGACACTCGAAGAATAAAATTGCTATTGTCCTGGCAATTCTGGGCATTTGAAGTGTGTTCTTATCAATCAGCCCTTTAAACCCCTCATCAGGACCAGATGTTTGCTGATGGTTTTTTCTAAGACACTGCTTATGCCTGATAGACTGGGGTCACACATTGAAAGAGTGAGGCTCAGAGCCTGGGCAAGGCCCTAGCACTGAATGCCTGCCATCCTGCAGGGCAGTTAATTTATTAATAGAAGACTAGAAAATCAGTACTAAAAACACTCTACTGACTCACTTCTCAAGGATCACCAGAAATTATAAATGATTATATCATATTTTAGGAAAAAATGAGTAATTTTAAAATGGCTCTTTTTTTTCTGTGCTAATCTAACTCTTCAGTTATTCAGAAACATTCAGTGCAATACTTTCATTATTTCGACTCTCCCCTACTGATTTTGAGTAAACATATAAAATCTAATTTAAAAGAAATCAACTGAGAGAACTGCTAGAAAAGACCAGATTAGAGTATGAAAAGGGCTCCTTGTTAATTATACAGACAAGGATAGACATCAGATTAAAAGAATCACTCATTGACAAATGGTGGTTTCAAACACACTTTGAAAACTAGGAATAGTAAAAGAAATATCAGTGTCTTTGAAAACAATTGTTTAAAACAGAAAAATTTTTTAGTTCTCCCTAAAAGCAAAATTAAAGTTGCTATGTGAAAGAAGATCAGAGAAGTAGTCTATATTTGAAGATATTGTACCAGTGAAATTCTCTAGAAAACTTTTTACTGTTGTTGACAAGGAAAAATGGGGGTTGCTGGTTGAACTTTCTCTTCATTTCAGTGCCAGAAGCAAAAATCAGGTGCATTTTCTGTAATAAGGCTGCTCAGTTTAAAACATTAGCACACTTTTAGCGTTTATTATTTGCTGATGTGCTCCACTCAATATTAAAACAAGCTGTGACCTCTAAAAGTGAATATTAAACACATAGATAGAAACTTAATTTAAGAAAATGAAATATCAAAATGTCACTAAAGAGCATGTTATTATCAAGGGTAAAACATGTGTAGTGCAATGATAAATGATATTTTTGGTAGAGAGATCATCTTCTCTGCAACTATGCACTCATAAATGTATCACTGGTTCATAGAATATGAGTACTTGTAAGTCCTATGAGGATACAGACAAGTTGAAAGATATATACATAAATCAAATTTACCTTTCCTCATGTTTTGCAAAACATTTCATACAAGGCATTAATTTCTTATAATATGATAATAACAATAATAGTAATAAAACAGCTAGATGTCACTTAATAAGGTGATGCTTCTTTGATGAAAAGGATGGCATCACTGACTCGATGGACAGGGTTTGAGTAAGCTCCAGGAGTTGGTGATGGACAGGGAAGCCTGGAGTACTGCGGTCCATGGGGTCACAAAGAGTCAGACACGACTGAGCAACTGAACTGAACTGAGGCAGAAGTCAAAAAGTCAAACTTAACATTTCCTCACATATCCTAATGAGGTTTCTGGGTTGATTGTTGGTAATAAAGATAAAACTCAACCAAAACAATAGGGTTTATGCAGTGGGAAAAAGTCATTTCTCTTATATTTCTGCTAAAAATGACCTTAGAGAAGAGAGCTGCTCAGTGGGAGGAAATATAATTTACGTCCTTACCCTGATACAATAGCATGCCTGCATGCTTAGCCACTCAGTTATGTCCAACTCTTTGTGACCCCCTTGGACAGTAGCCCGCCAGACTCCTCTGTCCTTGGGATTTCCCAGGCAAGAATACTGGAGTGAGTTGCCATTCCCTTCTCCTGGGTATCTTCCCAACCTAGGGTACGAACCCAGATCTCCTGCATTGCACGTGGATTTTTTTTTTTTACTGTCTGGGCCATCAGGGAAGCCCAATACAACATACACACACACACACACACATATACATGTAGAGAGAGAGAGAAGATCATTGTAAGAAAACTACAGATCAATATTCCTAAAGATGCAAAAATACTCAATTAAATATCAGTTAGTTGAATCCAACAGTGTATAAAGAAAATTATACACTACAGCCAAATAAGATCATTCTAGGTACAAAAGACTGGCTCAGCATTAGAAATTCAGGTATTATAATCCTTTACATCAAAAGACTAAAGAAGAAATACATAATCAAATCAATAAATGGAAACATTAGACAATCTAATAGAACATAGATTTTGATAAGAGACTCTAATTTTAATACAAAATACATAAAAGAAAATCACTGAGTGTGATTTGGTGAGGGGGAAAGTGGGCAAAGGTGATCTAAATAACTTTGCAAATGAGTGAAATTCATAAGTCTAGAGAAAAGACAACCAAGGTATTTTCACTGCACTCTAGTTGACGAAGTTGTTTCTCACTGGATACTGTTAAGACATTCATACTGGAACTGAACAATTAAGTAAGTGTGTAATGAACAGTAGTGAACAGATTCCTTAGTATTGTGGTAAGAATCTACAATAAAGCAAGGAGAGCATGCTGAAATACAGTAGATCTGGAGACAGTGAAAACTAATGTTTAGCTCAATATGCATAGAGGTGGTTATGTTTGGCAATATCTGTACCTATGCATATATGTTAATGAACTCATATAATTTTTTTCCTCCATTAGCTAAGAGGGCCTAGAAGAAATATCACTCCAGTAACAATAAGCACACTCAGTCTCCAATTCTTGATTTCTAACCATTCTCAATAAAAGGCTCAAGAGTTCCTTGGAGAAGTAATTGATTAGTGGAAAAAAAGAAGCAAGATGAGCCCAGATTATCTTATAGTAACAGGAAGAAAGGCAGTTCCAAAGTAGCAACAAAACCTACCTCTACATTGATGGGCACATGGTGAAGGGACATAGGCATCCACTAGAAGAAACCCCAGTGGCCAAAGCTGGAAGAATTTGAGCAATAAAATAAATTAGTATTAAACCAAAACCCAGTGTAGGAAGTAAAAATTCTATGAGTACATACTGATATAATAAATTATTGAATGAATAAATAGTCATGAAGAGACAGATCTCCCTTGCAGAAAAAATTCAAATAAATTATGTAAGTACTCTGCCCTCAAGGAGTATATCCCCACTCCTTAAAAGTGAACTGTATTAAGTAGCTTTCTTCCAAAGATTTCAATTTGGAAATGGGGGGAAAGAAAGAGCAAACGTACTTTGGAGAAACTTGACAAACAGTATCTCAGCCTGGTGATCAAGGTGAATATTAACATTTGATATGTTATATTGATACTGCATATCCTTGCTATGATGTACTGAAAATAATAATTACCTCTTAAATTTCCCTCCCCAAAACCCATTCACCAGTTAATAATGAGAGAAACACCCAAAAAATTATCATTGAGGAGCATTCTACAAAATTTTTGACCAGCATTCCTCAAAACCATGATGATCATGAAAAAACAAGGGAAGTCAGACAAATTGTCACAGTCAAGGGTAGCTTAAGGTCATGTGAAACTAAATGTAATCTGTTATCCTGGATAGGGTCCTGGAATATAAATAGGTATTAGATCTATTTAAAACTAAGAAAATATGAATAAACTATGGACTTTAGTTAGTAATCACAAATTAATATTGGTTCATTAACTGTGGCAAATTTACCAAACGAACATACGATGTTAATAACGTGAGAGACTGCATATGGGCTATCTGAGAATCCTATGTACTCTCTTCTCAATTTTTTTCTGGAAACCTAGAGCTGCTCTAGAAAATACACTCACAAATGAACCTAATACAAATTATTGTCTTTAAAATTGTTTTGCTCCTTGATAGAACTGGTACTAATTTAGAAAATATTTTTATATGGCATGACTGATTTTTTTACTATTGAAGGGAAATAGGGGTATTTGGTGACATATCTGGATTAAACAATCAAATATTTTAAACTCTCTAAAGGAAAATATTTGTCATACTGCCATCATTAGGGACAATGTGAAAACTAAGCTTGTTTTTCTGCAATTTTACACAGCTGCCCCTAAGCCAAAGAGCTCTGGGCAAGTTTCAGAACTTTTCAAACTGTTTATAAACTGAACAAACAAAGCTGCCCAAGTCCATTCACAATTAATTCGTCAGTCTGTTTTCAGAAGTGAAGAACAGCTCTTTCACAAACACAGTCCATCCTCCATAGACTGCAAAAGGTGACGTCAGCGGCTTAGGCGGATGTCTAAACATAAGAATTCCAAAGTGTCTGGTAAGTTCATGTTGAACATTCAAATGTTAAATAAACCCTTTTTGTATATAATATGGAGAAATGAGAATTCAGTTCATTTAGGAAGATACGGAAAAGTGATTTTTTTCTCTAATATTATTCAGTTTCCAGTTCACTCTGAAGATTAGCCCTAATATTTACTTAAGAATCATTAGTCCTAACTCCAAGAGGATGATCAGATATTTGTATAGTTCCTTCTAGTTTCAGATTTGAATAAAAATTAAACCTTGTGAAATTATGATTAGAATTTACCCGCTCCTTACCTCTACCATATATTAATAGATTAGAATCTAAGTGGGAAATTGAATGTGTGATTGCATTCTTTCCAGCAAACGTCTCTTCGAATTATAGGGTGACACACACAGAATGGTTGTTATGGATCTGAAGAAGGGCTGAGGGGTTTTCTGTTCACTTAGGAAAAGAAAAAGTCAAGCTTTACAATCATTAAATTTTCAATTCCCTCTGGAAACATGTAACTATATTATTCACTGTGCATGTTACATGTGTGCACGCTCAGTCACTTCACTCGTGTCCAACTCTTTGCAACTCCATGGACTGTAGCCCGCCAGGGTCCTCTGTCCGTGGGATTCTCCAGGCGAAAATACTGGAGTGGGTTGTCATGTCCTTCTCCAGGGGATCTTCCCAACCCAGGTTCAAACCCAGGTCTCCTTCATTGCAGGCAGATTCTTTACCCACTGAGCCCTCACTAAAAGTTGGAGGGGGGATCCTAAAACCAAACCTCGATAAGTCACAAAATGATGTTCTAGTTTCTGCTTTGTCTATGCCATTTGCTTCTCTGTCTAGATCACTCCTAGCAGTCCAAATTTGTGTGAGAAAACTGCTGATATTGCTGTTATTTTAAAAAGCACACAAATGTAAAATGTACATGTCGCAACATTCCATGTATTAAAATAATTACATATCTTTATGACATAACATATCATTTACAGATATGTTACCATATATGTATATATAATAAAAACAATATATATTATATAGGCTTCTCCGATGGCTCAGCAGATAGGAATCTGCCTGCAATGCAGGAGACGCAGGTTCAATCTGCAAGTTGGGAAAATCCCCTGGAAAAGGAAATGACAACCTACTCCAGTGTTCCTGCCTGAAAAATCCCAGGGACAGAGGAACCTGGCACACTTCAGTCCAGGGGTCACAAAGAGCCAAACAAGACTGAGTGACTCTGTACACACATCCATGTGCATGTGATATAACAATTATACTAAATATCATTGTACATTATACATAGCATATTACATAACAGTATACATAATACATGAATATATCTATATATCTAAATATGTAATACTTCTACATTTACTATGCTTTTAATAAATTATTATATCTTTCAAATTATACCACTTTTTATTTCTTGAAATTAGTATCTATATTAGAAGTATAATGTAGATTTAAAATGTTCAATAACATGTAGGATAGTAAGTAAATGTAAACAAAAGACACTAACAAAAACTCACCAAGATCCATGCAATAATGAAAAAAAAAAGTAAAATGATTTCTCTTTCACATTAGCATAAGTATGTCTTTCCTGGTGAGGGGTTGAGGGAACTATTCAGGGATTGCTTACTCATATCCAATTCTGGGCTCCACTACTCTATGTCCTTGGATAAACTACATAACTATTAATCAGCTCTAATCTTCCTCAGTAAAACAGAGATAATAATGCATTCATTTTGAAGATTAAATGTGATAATTCATACAGTATGCTCAATCGAAGCCCAGAAAGAAATCCCACCTAAGGGTGATCGACGTCCAGGTTATGAATAAATTATTTTGATTCTAGTCAATTACTAACAATTGAGGAATAGGCCAGTTTTTGCAAAAGTCTAGTATAACAAAGGAGAAGACTCTTGAGAGTTCCTTGGACTGCAAGGAGATCCAACCAGTCCATCCTGAAGGAGACAAGTCCTGGGTGTTCATTGGAAGGACTGATGCTGAAGCTGAAACTCCAATACTTTGGCCACCTCATGCGAAGAGTTGACTCATTGGAAAAGACCCTGATGCTTGGAGGGATTGGGGGCAGGAGGAGAAGGGGATGACAAGGATGAAATGGCTGGATGGCATCACCAACTCGATGGACATGAGTTTGGGTGAACTCCGGGAGTTTGTGATGGACAGGGAGGCCTGGCGTGCTGTGATTCATGGGGTTGCAAAGAGTTGGACACGACTGAGTGACTGAACTGAACTGAACTTAGTATAACAAAGGTACAAAAATAATATGAAAGCTTAGTGTATAAATAAAATTGTTTAGCAGAAAAATATTATTTCTAACTTCTCTCTTTTTAAGGATTCATTCAACTCTCTAGGTTGAATGGTTATGAATGAATATATACATATTTACGATATTCATTTACAGTGGCTCTTCTGTTTTGGTTCTTACTTTTCTCTGCTGTTTCAATCATTTGCTTTATAATGCTTATTTCCTGCATTACTCTAATAGGAAGCTATTTCAGTTTAAATAAATTTTTAAATAACTTCAAATACTGAAAGCTCTGTGTTGATTATATCAGCGATGTAGTAGATCATAAAGTATCACAGGAAATAATACTCATAAACAAGTTAGCAACAAAATGTTTCTCCATATACATTTTGTATTTCAAGGTGCCATCAGATTGATAAAGAGTCAGAGGAGATTAAGTCTGAAAATGGAATTGAAAGTGATTGCTTCTGCACTTCTTATGCATTATAAATTATTTTCCTTTTAGAATCAGACTTGACTCAAATGGTGTGGCAAGCTACAAATAATCAACAAATTCTTAAATAATTTTGCACATATAAACTGTTTCCTTTGTTTTGTAATTATTAATATTTACCCTAGGATTCAAAAGGTTAAATATATTTTTCTTTATTCAAGTTTTTACTTTTTATTTGTAATATTTTCAAACTTACAGATAAGGTGCAAGAATAGTACAAAGAATTCTCATGTATCCCTCACCAAGAGGCCTCATTGAAATTTTACCAACTGTCCAATTATGTCTTTTCTAGCAAAGGGACAGAATACTGAATCATTGTACTTAGTTGTCATTTCTCTTTGGTATCCATCACTTTGGAATAGTTCTTCTGACCTTTCTTGATCTTCATGAATTTAACAGTTTTGAAAATTACAGGTCCATTACTTTGTAGAATTTCTCTCAATTTGGATTAGTCCGATGTTTCATAATTTCAGTTTATGCATTTTCTGGTGGAAATACCACAGGAGTGATGCAATATTTTTACTCCTGTGAGGTATTATGTGATATCAGGTTGCCCATCCAAGTTATTTTAACTCTGATCACTTGAATAAGACCTTCTCCAATGTAAATGAACTCTTTTTAGCTTTGTAATTTTCAAGTATTTTGAAGGACCTAATTTGAGACTCTGTGAATTTTGCAATCTTAATCAAATTCATGTAATGTAGTTTTAGAGTCCCTTAATGGCTGTTATTAGAGGTAATTATTAATATGATAGTTGCCATGTAGCAGTTACTAAAATTGTGAAAGTCACTCAGTTGTGTCTGACTGTTTGTGACCCCATGGACTATACAGTCCATAGAATGCTCCAGGCCACAATACTGGAGGGGTAGCCGGTCCCTCCTCCAGGGGATCCTCCCAACCCAGGGATCAATCTTCTGAACCCAGGGATTGAACCCAGGTCTCCCGCATTGATGGCAGATTCTATACCAGCTGAGCCACCAGGGAAGCCCAGGAATACTGGAGTGGGTAATGTATCTCTTCTTCAGGGAATATTCCTGAATCAGAAATCAAACTGGGGTCTACAATACCTGGATTTAGTATAATTACTTCTAGAGTCCACACACTTTCAGAGCATAGTTGAATTTAATACAATATTAAATATATAGCTTTTTAAGTTAATGAATACTGATCTAACTTTTTCTACTGAAATTGACAATTTTTCATTCATGAGTTTGGTTTAAAAAATTTTTTTGGCTAGAATGCATATTACTGTGCACAAACTGATACAAATGCTTCCTGAAAGGATAGAAAGTCAGAGGGTATTTTGGATATTATCTTTTAATCTACATCTTAATGTTAAATACATGTGTGTATATGATATAATACAATGTAATACAATATAATACGCATAGCTTAGTGTTTGATAGTATGCACTAGAGTAAGACTGCTTGTGTCTGACACTTACTGAGACATGTTTCCTCTAGCTGATAATAGTGACTGTCTCTTTCCATTACTCAAAAGATTAAATAAGTATAACGTATGCAAAGCACTTGCAAGAGTAAGTGGTAAGTGGTCAGTACATGCCATCTCTTGTTATTTGAAGCAACCCTCACATCAGGGACAGACATCATACAGCACAGGTTTTCATGTGACCAGCAATTCCAGGAGTGATATGGTACAAATAGCACTGTGATATGGTACAAATAGTGCTCCACTTGAAGTCTAGAGAATGTGTTGAGAAGTTGGGTTTTTACACTTAGTGTGTGATCTCAGGGCTTCCAGGTGGCTGAGCTGGTAAAGAATCCACCTGCAATGCAGGAGACCCTGGTTTGATTCCTAGGACAGGAAATTCCCCTGAAGAAAGGATAGGCTACCCACTCCAGTATTCTTGGGCTTCCCTTGTGGCTCAAATGGTAAAGAATCCACCTGCAATGAAGGAGACTTGGGTTCGATCCCTCGGTTAGAGAGATCCCCTGGAGGAGGACATGAAAATCCACGCCAATATTCTTGCCTGGAGAATCCCCCAAGGACAGAGGAGCTTGGCAGGCTATAGTCCATGGGGTCACAAAGAGTCAGACATGACTGAGTGACTAAACACAGCAACACAGCACATGTGACCTTGATTACTTTTTGCTCCAGTTCATTAATCTCTAACATGTAGGAAGTTTTACATTTTCCATATACTTATGTCTTATAAGGATTCAGTGGATCAATGCATGGGAGACCTCTACTATCTGGCACTGTAGGCATTCAATAAATGGGAAGATGAAAGAGTGAGGAGGTATAGCATGGTGTTGATACTTGACTCACAAAGGTATTGGTAAATTATTCAGGTAACAATGGATGGAGGATGTCTTAGTACTCATTTGTGTCTTTCACATGGACTAACCACTTCTGCATTGTCCTCTGACCTGCTTCCTTTACTCACACTAGCTTGTGTCAAGCTCAACCCTGGGTGCATCTGTGCCAGTATAATAATCATGAAAAACTTGTAATCTTTTTATAAAAAATTATTTTCAGTGATTAATGTGCACAGTTTTTCTAAAAATTAGATCCCAGCCATTAGGCTGGGTTTATTTCTAAGAGCTTGTTCATAAATCTGTGGAAACGTGAAAGTGCCATGTCCTTCAAGATGAACACCCTGCTGATGATTGCCACTAAAGTCTCTGCTGTGGAATGCCCAGAAACAAAGATCAATGCCTTCTGTGGCTGAAGTAGAAATTTTATAATCCTCAGTGACTTTAGGCTAGCAATAAAAATCTTTCCATTTATACGAGCAGGGAAATGTATCTTGAAGTATTAATTGCCAAGCTTTGTTTTTCTGGTGTTTCCATCTCATAGTCATTGTTGGATGGCATCACAGACTCAATGGACATGAGTCTGAGCAAACTCTGGGAGATAGTGAAGGACAGGGAAGCCTGGCATGCTGCAGTCCATGGGGCCACAAAGAGCTGGACGTGACTGAGCCACTGAACAACAATAAGCCATTTCAACATCATGAACACTTATCTGAAGATGAATCTGTATTAGTAGCACAGATGTAAAAAAATAATTCCCCCAAACAAATGATAGTCTAAAATTTTACAAATATGACTTTTAAAATCAAAATGGAAACACTGGAGAAAAGGTGAAACATTGAGGAAAAATTGAAAAAGAATGAGAGAAGCAGAGCCATTTTATCTGCTCATTGAAGAGTTGAGAGGAAGATCACAAAGAGGGAAAGAGAAACTATGTCCTTAAAGGGGTCCTAAAGCCCATGAAATTAAGGCATTGGCTGTAGGAGGGTAATTGAGAGAGGAAGTGGCATCAGAACTGGGGACTGCTGAGCACCTTCTCTGCCCATCAGAACAAGAAGTCTGATGCAAGCAGACCAAGGTCTGAAGAACATCTCTCACCATGCAGTGTTGAGGGTCCTCAGGGCTGAATTAGTTACCTACTTGTTGTTGTCCATTCAAAGCCTTCCGTGTTGTACCTAAATTGTGCAGCAGAAAGAGAGCTAGTCTTTCCTCCAACATTCTCTGAGCCCCTTCTAACTGCCTCACATGGACCACCCATTTCTTTCCCTCATTATCCTTACTCTGTGTGTGCATGTTAGTCACTCAGTCATGTCCGACTCTTTGTGATTCCATGGACAGTAGCCCACCAGGCTCCTCTGTCCATGGAATTCTCCAGGCAAGAATACTTGAGTGGCTTGACATTCCATTCTCCAGGGCATCTTCCCAATCCAGGGATTGAACCTGAGTCTCCCACAGTGTGGGCAGATTATTTACCATCTCAGCCACTTGGAAAGCCTATCCTTACTCTGGTTCAGGACAAATGATGCAAACTTGTCATCCAGTCTTTTCACCCTAGTGGTCTAAGCAAGGATGACGGGAAGACTGGTACTAGCCCATGAACAGAACAGTGGGGAATCTATCCAAGTTTCAAATATTGTCTGTAAGATTTTCTCTTTCATTACAGAAACTTGACCTCAAAAAGTTTAACTTTAGTAATTAAAGTAAAAAATTGCTCATGCATTGCTGTTCGAGAATCTTGCTATAAAAAATTATATCTCATATACTTAATGTATAAGATTAGATGGAGTTAGAAATAGAGAGATATAAAGAAAAGACAAATGTGTATTTCTAGATAAATTCCTATAATTATGGCATACTTAGGGAAATTATTAATTAAGAAACAATAAGTGTGACCCTAGTTAAATCCCTTAACTAATTCCTTATTTGAAAATTGTCAAAAGCATCATGAGAAGCGACACGATCCCTTCCAGTTTTAAATTCTCCATCCATAATTCAGGATGTAGGTTTTCATGGGAATTTACAAGATTTAAAATTATATTTCCATCATAGAAACTAAACACTATATATTTACTTCCTTTTTAGGAATCTTAGAACCCATGAAATTTGAGTTCCAATCTGAAAATACATAAGACAATAGAAGCCATTTGTCTTTAATAACTTGACACAAAAATATCACCTATAGAGACAACACATTACAGTACTGGTGATTATAACTGCTTTAAATGAACAACATGAAATGTATCCTGTGCAATAATTCTTGATTTAGTCAAAGAATTACAGTGAAATATTTAGTCTGCCCATATGTCCTGGACTGTTTGTTCATTTCCTGTTACTTTGCTGGAGGCAGAAGCTAAAACTTTCAGTTTTCCTGCCTTTATTATACATCTGTTGGTTATTACTATTTAAGCTGACTTGGTTCTTGATGACCACAAGGTGACTTAGTACAGTTGTTTTCCCAAAAGAGGTTAACAGCAACATGTGTTTTTAAACACATTCAATGTTGTTTTGAGACTTTTCAAATAATTTGGGAGCAATCAAGTGTAGACTACACATATGAACCCATAAGTAAATGTAAAGAGATGTTTTGTCTTCAAAGAAAAGAACATAGTTGGTTTCAATCTATAAATTGCTTTGATTTAAATTTTTTATTAAAGTTTTTTTTCTATACTACATTTGGTTTTAGATACAATTTTTCTCATTCTATATACTTTTCAGAGCCTGTCATTTAAATATTTATATCAACTTAGCAACATAACAAGGCATTCTTCAGAAAGCTTTCAATAGACTTTATACACTTTACCTAAAGTACTTCCTTATCTAGATTTGCTAAAGAGAACACCTACTTGCACATGTGAAGTGATGAGCTCAGCTTTATATTCAGAGAAGAATTCATTTAACCACATCTGCTGTTCAATTCTCTTTTAGTATATTATGTTTGATTTGATAAAAGGAAACAGAATACTTGGAAAATTTTCACCATGAAAATTCTCAGTTCATTTAGAATGTAGTTAAGAATTTTATTCTTTTAGTTGCACTCAAAATTTTAAGTGCATCTTCTTTTGTATACACATATATCTTTGTAGCTATAAGATGATCTCTGTGGCTATTAATTACTAGCTATGCATCAGTATCTGTGCTGTGTTGATCCAGGTTTCTTTTCAGAGCAACTTATCCCCCTCAAACCACTTTAAAAAGTAAGGAATTTATGTATTTTATTTTTTTATTGAAGTATAGTTACAAATTAAGGAATTTATTTTAGGGTTCAAAAAATAGACTCTTGAGTGTTTATGAATGACTGCCAACCTGATAAACAAGCTAGTGTCTTTTCTAGCTTTGAGAACCAGGCAGGGGATTGGGAAGTTACTCCTTCAGCTGCCAGGGGCAGAATCACAAGGCCACTGCCATAATCCGGAATCTCATAAAAGTGGGACATCTCCATGCCTACCTATTATCACCTTCTCCACTCCATGCCATACTTTTTTGTCCCCAGCTTAGCTCTATGGAAGTGAGAGTTGGTCCTTAAAGAAGGCTTAGTGCCGAAGAATTGATGCTTTCGAATTGTGGTGTTGAGAAGACTTTTGAGAGTCCATTGAACAGCAAGGAGATCAAACCAGTTAATCCTAAAGGAAATAAACCCTGAATATTCATTGGAAGTATTGATGCTGAAGCTGAAGCTCCAGTACTTTGGCCACCTGATGCGAAGAGCTGACTCATTGAGAAAGACCCTGATGCTGAGAAAGATGGAAGGCAACAGGAGAAGCGAGCAGCAGAGGATGAGATGGTTAGACAGCATCACCGACTCAATGAATATGAATTTGAGCAACCTCTGGGAGACAGTGAAGGACAGGGAAGCCTGGCACGCTGCAATCCACGGGGTCACAAAGAGTCAGACACAACTTGGCAACTGATCAACAACAGTGATAGCTCTACCTCTTGTCACACAAAGCTGGTCACTTTATACTGAAATTCTGCTGTGACTGCCAAAGAGAAATCAAGCGTCCACCAAGTGGTGGCTAGCCAAAAAGTTTTACCAACAGCAGAAGGGTGACCTCTGCCTCACTACTGTTTTCCAAATATTGAGCAATTGCATCTAGGTTAGCTGAGTATACATCACATTCAGAATTTCAGAGGCAACTGAGATGTAGTTTTAATTTTACAGACTTTGCAAGGCAACACACATTAGTAGAAAGTAGCTAGATGTCTCCTGTACCAAGTGCAGGAATGAAGTATTTTGTCATATTTACATAATTAAGTATTTTGTCATATTTACATAAGCGTTTACTCATATTTACTATGAGTCAAATTATTCCATTATGTCCATAAGGGAAGAAAAGCTCAAGAAATTTAAATAGTTTGCATACAGTCAAAACTTTATGATTTCCATTACACTTTCTAATTTTACTTCCAATGACTTCCTTTTTTAAAATGTTGTATCTTTTGTTTATTCATCTTAAACAGAGAGCTCTTGATATACTCTGAACATTAAGGTTTTTCCTTATTCAAACTTACTAAAAAATTTATAATGATTAGAGCCCAATTTTGCATCTTTTTATTAATAAATCTTCCTTTTTAGTTGCTTTAAAAGAAAACAGTATATTCATTAAAATGTGTTATGTTAGTGAATAAACTTTTTTTTCAGTTCTTTATTGTAAAGATAAGTGAAATATTCTATATCTATGAAACAATAAAAATTATGGGTTTTATTTTATTTGGAATCCCATTTCTCTATAAAATTAGGATGAAAAAACAAGCATCTTTATCAGGATAAAAATTAAAAGAAAATCTGTGAACTTGACTAAAGGGACACAAGAGAACAGGAAAGAACAGTTATGGCATTATGGTCATTTAAGATATTTAATTTTATCACATACATTCTGGGAAATATAATATTTTATATTCTTTCCTTTAGATGAAAGTTAGCAAAGGAAAAATATTTTGTCTGCTTATATAGCATCATCCTTTATTCCTGATATTTTTCTTTAATAAAATGAGGGTGTTTGTTAAGAAGAAGATTCAGTAAGTCAGGTTATAGGTATCATAACCTCTACTGTCTTTCAAACGCTCTTGCCAAATGGCTGGAGGAAAGACATCCAAATATGTTCATGGTATGTTAATTATTTCTCCCTCTGAGGTAAAAAATGTGAATTTTGATATGAAGATTCAGAAAATGGATTTTTTTCATAATGTTATCACAATATTTTTTTAACTTTAAACAATTTATTGAAATGTTTCACAGTGTTGTGTTAGTTTCAGGTATACAATAAAGTGACTTATTTATACACATATATAAGTCTGTATGTATATACACATATATATATTCTTTTTTCCATTCTCTTCTATTATAGGCTATTACAGGATATTGAGCATAGTTCTCTGTGCTGTGCAATAGGCTCTTATTGGTTATCCATATAGCAGTTTGTATATTTTAATCCCAAACTCCTAACTTATCCTTCTTCCCTCCTCCCCTTTGGTAGCCATGTTTGTTTTCTGTGCCTGTGAGTCTGTTTCATAAACAAGTTTAGTTGTGTCATATGTTGGGTTCCATATATGTGATATATGGTATTTATCCTTCTATTTCTGACTGACTTCTCTTAATATGTTAATCTCTAAATCCATCCATTTTGCTGCAGATTGCATTAATTCCATTCTTTTTTATTGCTGAATAATATTCCATGGTATATATGTACTACATCTTCTTTATCAATTCATCTGTTGATGGACATTTAGGTAGCTTCCACATCTTGGCTATTGTAAATGGTGCTTCTGTGAACATTGGGGGAACCTCCATACTGTTTTCTAGAGTGGCTGTACCAATTTACATCCCTATCAACAGTGTGGAAGGATTCCCTTTTCTCCACACTGAAGAGAGATTGAAATAATTGACATGAAGACAACTTTGAAATTTTAAGAGTAGAAGTAACACATTTTTTTAGCACTTTGAAGGCACGCACTGATAGATTTCTCTGGAAAGGAGTGGAATAGGTATAGAAAGTTAGGAAATGATGTGGCAGAGCTAAAAGGGGGACAGATCTCTCATAGGCCTTGTGAGTAATTACAAATATTTTGACATTTACTCTAAATAAGATGGTTAATAGCAGAGAAGTGATATTATTGAGTTACTCTTTAATATGACCTCTCTTATTTCTCTGTTGCAGTTCATTAGAGAGACAGGCTGGAAATAACAGAACAAATTAGGATATTTACTAATAATTCATAAGAAAGAAATAGTGGTTTGAAGCAAGGGAGTAGCAGTGAAGGTTATGAGTAATTATTAATCAGAATATGTTTTAGAGAAAAAGTCAACAGGTGAGTTAATGGATATGAATTTTGAGCAAAGGAAGTGTTGAATGATCTCACAATTGGGGGACTACAAAAGAACATAAATAGAATAGCCAATAGTGAACCCTCTAGATTAACTGCTTCTGTTAGTGGGTAAGAAGAACTATAAACTTCCATGTTGGCTTGTTAATTTTTACATGCTTCCAGGTAGTCATGAGACTATGACATGCAGGTGATTAGATATATGAGTCTGAAATTCAGTTAAAATTTTTAAGACAGAGATGCAAATATAGGAGTCATTAGTATACAGATCATATAATAAATAATGAAACACTTTGAGACTATCACTCTACATCTATAAACATAAAATATCTATAAACATAGTAGAGAATTATGTAACAGTTATGAGTGTCTTCATCTGCATGATGTAGTAAACCTGCTTCTGTGGCCAGAAACCAGTTTATTTTTTCAAATAACAGGAAGTTCTCAGATAGAGCATTCCAGCAAAGATTTGGCTGCTTGACAAAATCTCAAGGACCCAGACTCCTTCTTGCCTCACAAAAGTTATCCTTATCATGCCACATTCATCCTCATGGTTGTTAGATGTTCATTTCCATTCCAACCTAATATATAATTTCAATCAAGAGAAGAAAAAAGAGGTGTCTGTCCAAATTCAAGAAAGCACAACTTTTTCAGAAATATCCACCAAACTTCAACAAATCTTATTCACTAAGAAGGTGTGATTTGACCACCTGTAGCAATAAGAGAAGCTAAAAGATATATTAGTTTAGCTGGAGTTCATATTTTGAGGAAATTGAGGGCGGGGGCTATTGTGTCTTGAATGAATAATTAGCAATGTTGCTCAAACCACAGCAGTGAATTTTAATGGTGAGAGGGAATCATAATCCCCTGGACATAGGACTCAAAATCATCTGGAATAGTATTTATACTGTGTGCACATACACCCACTCACTGATATTGAGACAGCACTCTAATGGCATTCTTCCTTTTTGAAATATATTCATTACTCAGATGTATGGAGGCATCAGATATACGATGAACCATTCAACTAGATGATCTCAAAAATTTAGGATAATATAGATACAAAAATATACACACTAGATAATGAAGAACAAACAAATTGTGCTTTTTAGAGAATGTTACTGTAATAATGCCCAATAAGAACCTATTTCTACCAGCTGTTAAACACGTCTTCTGCTCCATCTCTGATGTTTTTACCAGAAGCACATTTTCGCGTTTCATTTATGTGCTTTGTGATGATATGATGTATATCCCATACAGCTGCGGGAAGGTTTCTCAACCTACTACTAAAAAAGGCAGCATCCTGGTTCTTAGGGAAAACAAAAGTCAAAGCATCTATTCTTCTTCCAAAGTGCATAGTCTTCATGAATTTGCTTCCTTATAGCACTCACACACATGTGCACAAGTGCACACACAAAAGCTGGAGGTCTCCTGAAATTCCAGAGAGTAGGAATATCCTGATCCTAAAGGGAGATGCGTCTTGTAGACACGTGTACTGATGGATCAAAAGAAAATATTGTATTTTTTAAGTAGATTTTCTTCCAACTAGTGATTCATCAAATGACCTGTTTTTTTCTAACAGTTTCAATTTTTTATGGAAGATTATTTGACTTAATTTCAATAGGCAATCATTAAGAAAAAACAAATAATAGAAGTAACAGGGTTATACAACCTATGTCCTAAAGAGGAAATGAGGTTTAACTAGTGAAGGAAACAATGTATAGAATGTTTGTATAGAACATTCTAAACACTGTATAGAACTATGATAGTCTGAGTGTCAATATTACAAGGAAAGGGCTTCAGCTATTTTTATGTACTAAATACTCACTATGTGCCAGGCACTACAAATATAGCAGTAATCCTATTACACTGTTGAAACGATACAAGTGCTAAGGTAATATCATACAATTTCTGTCCTTTATTGCGCCCATCTTTGCACAAATTGTTCCCTTGGTATCTCTAATTTTCTTGATGAGATCTCTAGTCTTTCATCACTTCATGTCAAATAGATGGGAAAACAATGGAAACGGTGAGAGATTTTATTTGGGGGCTTGAAAATCACTGCAGATGGTGACTGCAGCCATGAAATTAAAAGACACTTGCTCCTTGGCAGAAAAATTATGACCAACCCAAACAGCATATTAAAAAATGGAGACATTACGTTGCCAACAAAGGTCCATCTAGTCAAAACTATGGCTTTTCTAGTAGTCATGTATAGATATGAGTTGGACTATAAGGAAAGCTGAGTGCCAAAGAACTGATGCTTTGGGACTGTGGTGTTGGAGAAGACTCTTAAGAGTCCCTTGGACTGCAAGGAGATCCAACCAGTCCATCCTAAAGGAAATCAGTCCTGAATGTTTATTGAAAGGACTGATGCTGTAGCTGCTCCAATACTTAGGCCACCTGGTGCGAAGAACTCATTCATTGGAAAAGACCCTGATGCTGGAAAAGATTGAAGGCGGGAGGAGAAGGGGACAACAGTGGATGAGATGGTTGGATGGCATCACCGACTTGATGGACATGAGTTTGAGTAATCTCTGGGAGTTGGTGATGGACAGGGAGGCCTGGTGTGCTGCAGTCCATGGGGTCACAAAGAGTCAGAGATGACTGAGTGACTGAAATGAACTGAATTGAAGGTAATATCATACTTTTTAAAATGATTAGTGACAGGTTTTTGTTATCCCTAAAGACATATTCTTCATGCTACCAAATACTTTATATTATTTTTAGTACACTTCATTTTGGGGGAAATATCATTTAGTGTGCATTCTGTAATCCTAATGACATTTATAAAGAAATTATAGTTAATAAAAATAATAGTTTATACTTTATGAACAGTATTCCGTAGCAGCATTTGTGTAACTGCATTTCAACCCTCTGCCAACCCATTGAGGTAGACATTATTATTGTGTCCATTTTATGAATTTGGAAACCAAGACTTATAAATATGAAAGTGTTATTTCTTGATAATGCAATAAACGATGCATCTTAGATTAAAAAAAAAACACCCATCCTAAACCTCTGACTTCTTAAACACCTCATTTCTGTTCCCACACCTAGTTTTATGTTATATTTTGTTTCTCCAGAAACTTGTTTAATTCTATTACTGCAGACCATTAGTTCATTATGTTGGCATACTCTTTTAAAACATTGCTGAGTGCAATGCAAAAGAATGTTCAAGATAAAGCCTGCCTGTGCTCAGAATTTATCTTCCAAGTAGAGGAAACAGACAAGCACAAAGGCAATTGTGATACATTTGTTTATAGACTGTAACTACAGGTACAGGTGCAGACATAATGGCAACCCACTCCAGTATTTTTGCCTGGAGAATCCCATGGGCAGAGGAGCCTGGCGGGCTACAGCCCACAGGATTGCAGAGTTGGACACAACTGAAGCAACTTAGCATGCACGCACACACATGCACATTCTGTGAGTGAAGTGAAATCGCTCAGTCGTGTCCGACTCTTTGTGACCCCACGGACAGTAGCCTGCACCAGGGTCCTCCGTCCATGGGATTGCTAGGCAAGAGTACTGGAGTGGGTTGCCATTTCCTTCTCCAGGGAATCTTCCCGACCCAGGGATCGAACCCAGGTCTCCTGCATTGATAGTCAGACGCTTTACCGTCTGAGCCACCAAGAGAAGTCGTAGACTCACATAAAAGTTAGGGGCAAGAGGGTTATGAAGTGAGGTTGATGATAATAATTGGTCAAATTTGAGAAATTTTTTATTTGTAGCAAACTTTAATTTTTTCCAAGAGCTTTCTTAACTTTTTTATGTTAAGCTCCTACCAACCCAGTGGAGTAAATTAAATGTGTTTTCATGCTCTTTGTTGTTGTAACAAGTTGCTGACATGTGTGAAAACTGAGAAGTTAACTGACTCCCCAGGTAACATATCGAGTAATTTGCTTGAGCCTTAACTATGTGTTTACTTCCTATTCGCCTCTCAGATCACTTCTTCTTCATAGTCATTTGTTCAAGAAATTCAGTGATCTCTCTTAACCCCGGACCTCGGAGGCAACAGAATATTAGATCCTACAATTATGAGGTATTTCCTGATATAAAACGCAGCCAGTCATAGCTCTCTACTGAATCAACTTTGCTGCTAACTATCCTCTTCTCAGAGTATTTAAACCAGATACTTATTTCTTTCAAATCTGAATTCTCTTTTTTTTTTTTTTCTTTTTTTTTATCCCACTCACACATTTCTCCTCCTCCTACCCACCCCCTCCACCCCGGCAACCGCTAATGTGTTCTGTGTATCGATGAACTTGGTTTTCTCTGTTCTTTTTTTTTTATTTTTTTAATGTTAGTTTCTGCATTTGAGAGATCATGTGGTATTTGTCTTTCTCTGCATGACTTATTTGGGCTTCCCTGATAGCTCAGTTGGTAAAGAATCCGCCCGCAATGCAGGAGACCCCTGGTTCGATTCCTGATTCGGGAAGATCCGCGGGAGAAGTGATAGGCTACCCACTCCAGTATTCTTGGGCTTCCCTTGAGTCTCAGCAAGTAAAGAATTTGCCTGCAATTCAGGAGACCGGGGTTCGATCCCTGGGTTGGGGAGATCTCCTTCATTGACTTACTTAATTTAGCATAATACCCTCGAAGTCCATCCACGTTGTCACAAATGGCAAGATTTTCTTAATTTTTATAACAATAATATTCCATTGCATAAACTTATGATAGTTCAACTTATGATTTTTTCAACTGTACAAGGGTGTGAAAGCAATGTACATTCAGTAGAAACTGTTCTTCAAATTTTGAATTTTGATCTTTTCCTGGGCTAACCAAATGGGGTTTAAAACTGTCTTTGTGATGCTGGGCAGCATCAGCAAGCCCAGCTCCAAGTCCGCCACATGGTTTAAAAGATAAACAGTGAATAAACTTAAGGCATTCTATACCCAGAAAGCCTTTCTGCTTTTCACTTTCAGTATAATATTCGATAAGCTACTCAAAATGCCTATTCAATCTACATTCAGTGTATTAACTCCTAGTCACAATCCTGTAAATATCTTGCATATCCTGAAGTCTTTACTATTCCAAATGTATTCCTATATCTGTGTTTTCCTATTATTGCTCAATTCATTATTGCCAGCTCAAGTCATACAGCTTTCATAAAGACATTACTGACTCAAGCCCCTTTTTCTTTAAATTTCTGCATCCTTCATATTTCCATGGTATTTATTTGACACTCCTTTTGTCATTCAACTTGAGCTTAACACATTATTTGCTGCATGCAGGTCTTTTTTCCCTAAAGAACAAATATGATAAGTCTTATTATTCTGTTTCAGACAACAAAATTCATTCTAATGCTAGTTGTGGGATTCTAAAACTGCCATCACCACCCTTATTTTTGCCACCAACACTATTTCTGCTTTATAGTTCAATTGAATTTCTTACATCATTTATGACAGTACTTGGCCCATGTAGTTGAGAGATATGTATATGTATTCATGAGATATGTGTAATTGATTGAGATTAAATTTCTCAATAAAAGAAGCAACACATGTGTTCCAGTTGTCCCAATAATACTGAAAAGATTAAATGTATGAGAAATCAAAATTATATCTGAGGAAACTGTTAGCTATCACACATTTATAAAGCATGCATTAAAAATATCTAAAGCTTGTTTTTACCAATTTCATATTCATTTGAAAAAAAAAAAAACATGCTAAGCTCATAAAACTGAAACTTCAGACCCTAGCCCACATTCTTGGGTAAAGCAAGTGTCCTTTTCTCATTTCTGTTTACAGCAAGCAATCCTAGACTAAACTCCATTAAGTAGAGAGATTCTGAGGATCTTTTGCTACACACAAACAGTATGTTCACTGTAAACACGATGAGGGTGGTAGGAAGTGGACATCACCAGAAATTACACAAAAATGATCCTAGCCACTACATATTTTGATGAAGCAGATCATTAGACCAACAAAAGTGAGAGATATTTGTAATACCTAGTGAGATAAGCTAAATTAAAAAAATGATACTACCTCATTTCTGATTTTGCAATATTGAATGATACACAGATTGATTTTTCAACCAGAAGTAGAAGCTCATTTAGAAGTTCTGCTTGAGGAGAAAAAAAAAACTGTTTGCATTTATAATTGGTAAATGACCTACAGTGCTATCCACAGTCATTTTGGTTTTAACTTAATTCTCCATGTTTATAAAACTTTCAGACTGTTCCCTATGCACTAGAAAAGGGGTTTTATATTCCATAGCTTTCTGTTATATCATCATTACACCTTTGTTGGAATAGAAAATGTATGTGTGTAAGTGTGCGATATGTGATCTTTTCAATGTATATTATAACAAACCCCTTAAATTATTTAACTTCAGTCTTCAGTGGGTTTTCTCCAAAAGTATTTTCAAAAATCTATCCATTACCTATGTTTGAAGTATAAATGACTAGTCTTTGGTGCTCACTTTAGCATATCAGAAACATATCAATTTATGATTATAACTTACCCAACACATCTGGATTACTGGTTTCCTCTTTCAGGTTGATAAAAAGAAATTTGTTGACTGATTAAGGGCATCAAAGCTTTGTGCTGCTATAGGCTTATTTAACCCCCAGAAAAAAGCATCAGTCAGTTTCCCTTAACCTTGATAGATTTCTTATAGCTATGCTGGAGGACAGAGACCAGAGAGACGATTTTAAATATGTGTTTTGGAAAACTGGAGACTATCTACCACTGCAAGAATTACATTTCTGAGTTGGCTTTTAAAGCCAAATTATAATTTCAGAAGTCATATCAAACATAATCCCATAAATGACCTATTGGTTAAAAAGATCTTTCTTGGTCATTATAAGACTTATTAAAGAAAAAGAAAAAAATGGGAAGAAGGAAGGAAGAAAGGAAAGAAGAAAATGACCTTCTATGATTTTTTCCATTGACGTGGCGAGAAAGAATCTATGATGGGTATCGATTCCGTAACAGCTTCAGTTAGTCCCCAAACTTCTGTTAATTTTCTGAGACTAAATGTGAGGAGAGAGGAGTGGAAATGAGGAGTGAATTTCATTTCAATAAATCTGTTTCTTCTGTTTCTAAAGGAGAATATTCAGCTTATACACATATTATCAGACCCATTATGTTCCACTGACATTTCCTTCGGAACAACATTGTTCTTATTGCAAATATATATCCAGGTGGTTGAATTCACCTATGCCTTGGGTATGTTGTTGCTTTCATTTTTCAAAAGGAAGATAAATTTTCCTAATTAGTAATAATGTTTAAAGTTACTGCTCAGTATTTAAAATCCTCTCTCAGTTTGAATTCCTTGTGAGAATCAACTCCATCCTTAATGGATGGTGCTATTCTCCACAATTATACATCTCCCTCGCTGTTCCTCAGGCTTAGATTTTGAAGGTGAAGATAGGCATTGGTTTGTAGATGTTTTAGCTGACAGAATGAGGCAGAAAGGAATCCAAAGATATGTTAAGATAAAACATGAGTTATAAGGGATGGTTAGAGAAGATATTCATGCCTTTATACATGAAAGATACACACTCTTAAAAAAGGCACTGTTCCTCAGAATCTGTTAGAAAAAAAAAAGAAGGCAAAAGAAGCAGAATATACTTTATTATGAATTATATTGTATATTAATAGAAGTCTTCTAGACAAGCACAGATATGAATGAGCAACTCTACTTGATTTCCAATATGCTAAAAACAAAACTCAACACCCACAAAAGTACCAAATGAATATTATTTTTTGAAGTCAGCAGTTACTTCTGTTGGTAGTGAAGACAACTCCAAATTATTCATCACTGTTAAAGAACATATCAAAATACTGAACTGCTTAACTTAAAAAAAATAAGTGCCATTATTGCTATCAGTACCAATTTACTCCAAAAGTAAGGCAAATGGAAATGTACTTCAGTGATCGAATATCCGTGTTTTGACTGTTTCTCTGATGGGAACACCATTCCCAGACAATACTGCAAGTTACCTGTAGGGTAATATGTATGACTTCTTTCCTACATACCTACAGTGCTTCAGGTTTTTCTGTTACCAAATACTGAGAAGTGTCCAGTGGTTCCTTATTTCCCTCTCACCTATGTTTTTCAAAACCCCCATGTGACTGATAATGTAAATACTATTAAGAAAAGGAGAACAAACACAATGTAAAAAGAAAAAGGAATGGGAGAGTTTATAATTTAACACAATGTAAATATCAGATCATCTCAATTATTCAAAGTGTGCTGCATTTTAAGTGCATATATATTTTTTTAATATCTACTTCTGATTCCAATAAGGGGCTTCCCTGGTAGCTCAAATGGAAAAGAATCTGCCTGCAAATGAAGGAGATGTGGGTTCAGTCCCTGGATTGGGAAGATCCCCTGGAGAAGGAAATGGCAACCCACTCCAGGGTTGCCTGGAGAATCCCATGGACAGAGGAGCCTGGTGTGCTACAGTCCATGGGGTCACAAAAGATTCAGACAGGACTTGAGACTAAACAATAACAACAACAAATATACAGTAAACAGGAAGTAAATATTGGTAACCAGCAACAGAGAAAGAAATTTTACAAATTTTCTACCCTCAGAACCTACCTAGGGATAGAAAAATTTCAGCTTCTTAGCATTTCAACTTAAGAAATTCAATGTCTATTTCAAATTTAAGAATCTAAAAATTTAGGAGTATTACAACCAAAGAAAACATCAATTCTATAGTAGGTAACTAACTATATACATTTTTTTAAAAAGATTTCATCAAATCACAGTTTTAAGTACTACATTATATAAAGTAAGATAGGCAAAAAAAAACTTCAGGTTAAATTATTATGCAAAAGTATCTCACAAAAATAACACATAATTCTGTTAATCGTACCACAGTTAAACATTATTGCAACAATGGCAAATAATAAAATATTTATTTACAAAATAGCTCTCAATATCAGGAAATAAAATTTTTGTTTTTTCTAAAGCTTGGACAAATGCTATAGAGACATAAATTTTCCTATTAAAGAACCTAATTTTTGTAATTCAAAGTTAGTTTTGAAATGTTCTAAGCATCACAATATTTTTGTATGCTTCATATGGGACACTGAAAGGCAAGGTTTATAAAATAAAACTATCTTCATCTTTTTTGCATTTATTTTCAAAAAATTGAATTTGCTCTTGCCATTTTATTCCTTTTAAATTAGTGTGTCTTGAGAAAGATTTATATTCATGAAGAATCATTTTCCAGAAATCAAATGAGTAGAAGGAAATTTTACCAAACTGAAAAATGTAATATTTTGTTTAAGCAACTTATTCCTGCTTTATTAAGGTACAGTTGGCAAATATAAATTGTAAATATTTAAGGATTACAGCATGATAATTATATATATATATAGTGAAATTATTACAATTAAGCTAATTGACATATCCATCACCTTACATAGTTACCATCTGTGTGTGTGTGTGTGTGTGTGTGTGTGTGTGTGTGGTGAGATCACATCAGATCTACTGAAGTGTTAACAAATTTCAGAATGCAATAAATGCAGTGTTATTAACTATGGTCACCGTGCTATATATTAGACCCCTAGCTTTTATTCGCCTTATAGTGTTTGTGTCCTTTCACTGAAATTTTCCTGTTTCCCTCAGTCCCCAGCCCCTAGCAACCACCAGTCTACTCTTCACTTCGGAATGTGATATTTTTAGATTCCCTGTAAAAGTGACATCATTAATATTTGCCTTTCCATGTTCATCTTATTTTACTTAGTATAATATCCTGTGGGTTCATCCATGTTGTTACATGGCAGGATTTTCCCTTTTTTAATGAATGAATAACATTCCATTTTTTATCTATGCCACATTTTCTTTACCCATCCATCTGCAGACAGACATTTAGGTCATTTCCTTATCCTGGCTATTGGGAATAATACTGCAATAAACATTGGAGTGCAGATATCTCTTTGGGATGCTTATTTCATTTCCCTTGGATATATGCCCAGAAGTGGGATTATTGGATGATATAATAGTTATATCTTACACTTTTTCTGAGGAAACTACATACTACATACTATTTTTCATTGTGGCTACACCAATTTCGGAGTAGGAAATGGCAGCACACGCCAGTATTCTTGCCTGGAAAATTTCGTGGAGAGAGGAACCTGGCAGATTGCAGTCCATGTGTCACAAATTTGGGCATGACTGAGCACACACACATACCAATTTACATTCCCAAGAACAGTATACAACATTCCCAACAACAGTATACCCTACACCCTTACCAGTGTGTGCTACTTTTCCTTGTTTTGATAATAGCCAAGCTATATCTCATTGTGTTCTTGATTTGCATTTCCAGAATGATTAGCAGTATAAAGAACAGTCTCATATACCTTTTGGCCATTTGTATGTCTTCTTTGGAAAAATGTCAAATCAGATTCTTTGCTGATTTTCTTTCTATTGGATTATTTGGCTTTTTGCTCAGAGTTGTATGAAGTGCTTATGTATTTGGGATATGAACACCTTGGCAGAGAGTATGCAAATATTTTCTCATTCCATACGTTATCTTTTCATTGTATTCTTTCTTTTTATGTGCAGAACCTCTTTAATTTTATATAATGCCACTTGTTAACAGTATTCTTTGCTTTTGTTGCTGATGCTTTTGGAGCCACACCCCCCAAAAAATAATTACCAAAGCTAATGTCAAGGAGATTTCCCTATATTTTATTCTAGGAGATTTATAATTTCAGGTTTCACATGTAAACCTTTTTTTGACATTAGTAGGTCTTATTATTTTTTTATTTTTATTTGAGTATAGTCAGTTTATAATGTTGTGTTAGTTTCAGGTGTAGAGGAAAGTAAATCAGTTATACATACACACATATCCACTCTTTTTCAGATGCTTTTCCCATATAGGCCATTACAGAGTATTGAGTGGAATTCCCTGTGCTATTATATAGTAGGTCCTTACAAGTTATCTATTTTATATATAACAGTGTATATATGTCAATCCTAATCTCCCAATTTATCCCTCCTCCCCTTACCCCTGGTTACCATAAGTTTGTTTTCTAGATGTGTAATGTTATTTCTTTCTGGTAGATAAGTTCATTTGTACCCTTTTTTAGATTCTACATATAAGTAATATCATGTTTGTCTTTCTCTGACTTACTTCACTTAGTATGAAGAGTATGCTACTCTTCTTTATCCATTCCTCTGTTTCCATCAACATTTAAAAGGTGGCCTCCATGTCCGGGCTATTGTAAATAGTGTTGCAGTGAACACTGGGATATGCGTGTCTTTTTGAATCATGGTTTTCTCTGGGTATATGCCCAGGAGTGGGATTCCTGGATCATATGGTAGCTCTATTTTTAGTTTTTTAAGGAATTTTCATACTGTTCTCCGTAGTGGCTGTACCAGTTTATATCTGCATCAACAGTGTAGGAGGGTTCACATTTAAGTCTTTTATTTTGAGTTGATTTTTATGTATGGTGTTAGATAAGGGTCTAATTTCATCCTTTTGTATGTGGATATCCAAAACCAAATGGGGCGGTAGCCAAGTTCCTAAGGGATGTGGCTATTTCCTGATCTGTATCCAGAACCAGTTTACCAGCTCTTCATCTGGGTGTGGGCTGACCTTAAATGATGTTTATTCTCAGCATCCTTGTCAAAGACAGTCAACCATATATGTGTGGATTTTTTCTGGACTCCATTCTATTCTATTACCATACTACTTTGATTACTATACATTTGTAATATAGTACAAACTTAAAATAATTATTGATAGGTAAGTACTTCCCCTTGGCACTTTGTTAGTTTTCTGACTGCTTTGTAGTTCCTTTGACCCTTTATTCTCTTGCTATCTTCATCTATAATTTGATGGGGTTTTGAGGTTTTTGCTTTAATTCCTTTATCTTTATCTTCTTTATATCTATCACAAATTTTCTTTTTGGTTATCATGAGACTTACATAAGATATCCTACAATAGTATATTTTAAGCTGAAAACAACTTACCTTTGCACACAAAAACTCTGCCCTTTTACTTCTATCCACCATGGTTTATGTTATTGATGTTACTACTTACATCTCTTTACAATATGTATCCAGGGGCTGGAGAGGGGCTGGAGCCAGGCTACGGAATGCTTCAGGGTGCATAGCTGAGACTGAGGTTGTTGAGCCTGTTACCCAAGGCATAGGCAGGTGTGGCTCCTCCCAGGTCCCTTAGTGGATCATGCTGGTGGCAGAACCCAAGTAAGGGTTGTGACTATTTGCTGGTCTGTAGCCAGAACCACAGTCCACAAGCCTGTCATCTGGGTGTGGGCCAGCCTTAAATGATGCTCTTCTGTCTTGGGCTCCACTACGGTTTCACAACTCCCTATCTGTATCCCAAAGCTCCCACAAAGACACTTTTGTTCATGGAAGACTGCCAAATTATTGTTGGAGTGGAGGAATATGAGCAGGGAAACTTCTATCCTGCCATCTTACTGATGTCCTAGTCAAGCAATTTTTAAAAAGCATGTCTAAATAAAACAAAATAGAACTTCATATTTTAGTACATGCAGATTGTTTTTCTCTCAATAAACTCAGTGAAAGTGCAAATAGATTTAAGCTGAAATCCCCTTATTCTTCTCTATATACCACCCAGTCATAAGCTACACCAAGTTTGGGGAAATTAGATTAAATATGTTAACAACTGGATAAATCTTCTCCAAGTACTAGAGATGTTGTATTATAAGAAAATTACACTTCTTAACTTCTGTCCATAATCAACAAGCCTGGAGCCAAGGAAGAAGTTGTGGTATTTATTTCATTGCTACTCATCTATGTCTTTTGGACAGTGATACACATATTCACATGTTTTACTTGTTTGTTTAACTGGATACTAAATAACATTTAAAAGCAAATAAAAAATAAATTGAGAAAAGATGCTTCAAATTATTGTGTAATTGAACACAGAAGTTGCTGTTGTGATTTCTTAGTTAAAATTGTAAAATCAAACAAGTGCGGTGTGATCATCTTTATTTTACCCTTTGTGAGAAACTGAGAGCCTTAACTCCAGTTGCACTAAGAAAATATTTTAAATGTTGTCACCATGCCAAAGCAGCAACCAGAACAGTTCTGTCTATAGTCTTAGGCCAGGGAGCATTTTCCATTTCATAACTTGTTCCCCAGATGTATGATCATACCTCATATACACAGAAAACAGAACAATAAGCCCTTAAATATGCTCCAAGGCATTTTTTCACAAGGGCAGGTTTACAAGATAGCATGTCTGCTTAAAGAATTATTCTCTTGCTTTCTGTTTATTCTCAAATTAGCCATTTCCCATAAAATTAAAACACATGAAAATACCTTTCACATGGTCAGTTTATTTGGAAATCCTTTCTCTGTGTTTGGACACTAAGTTTTCACAAGCTCAAACTTCAAGTGGGCTTTAATATTTTTTCTCTGTAAGCATTTTTTGCTGGTAGCAAATTTGCTAGAAGGCTTTCTCTCTGTTGCTGGAATATAACAGCTGACTATGTGTCCAAAATAATGAATAATTTGCTACCCCATAGCTCCTTTAGTTAATGCTACAAAGTGGGTAACTTTATCACAGTCTCATAGATAGATTATGGATTCATGGACAATGCAGACATCCTGGAAATCTAGTTAACATGTTTCTGAAAACAGCGCACATGAAAGAATCCAGATCTACATTGAATCTTCTTAGAGCAGTCTCCGTCCAGACTAGCAGAAACCATTCCTGCCAAGGAAGAAATATCTTCAAGATTCATAAAAATTTATTTTCTTTAAGAAAGCTATTGTAACAGTAAAATATCAAATCCAAGAAAATTATATCTACCCTGGTGGCTTAGACGATAAAGAATCTGCCCGCAATGCTGGAAACCCATGTTTGATCCCTGGGTTGGGAAGGCCCCTGGAGAAGGGAATGGCTACCCACTCCAGTATTCTTGCCTGGAGAATCTCATGGATTCTGGCGGGCTACAGTCCATGGGGTCACAAAGAGTCAGACAGGACTGAGCAACTAACACTTTCACTTTATACTTTCAATGAGTGGTATCTTTTGGAAACTTTTAATACAATTAAGAATCAACCATGTTGCACAACTGCATAGTTTCCACTCATGTAACAAAGTGAATGCTACCTTCCTTGAGTTGTACAATATGTGGATACTAAAATAACTTCATTTTCAGGAAAAAAATTTAAATAGATAGCAGTTTCCTCTCAACAATTGTGCATTGTAGATGGAAATGTTCTGAAATATATATACCCTTCCAAATTATGGTTGATATTATTATATTTTAAAGTTCCAAATGCCACATTTCAATGAAGCTAAGTATTTAAAGTTAGGAGTACAAGTGTGTGATTTGTTATTAATAATTGAGTGATACAAAGAGCAGTGAGCTAGAGTACATTGGTGAATATTTGTTTGCCTAGATCCCTGCCCTTCAGTAACAGTACCTAAACATCTCTTGTGGATCCTTACTTGTTTCAGTCCATAGGACCTTGCTCCTGGATCCAGAGCTGGGCATAGTCATAGGTTTGCAGGCATCCTTTACTTGCACAAAGGGAGAAACCACTTCAGAATAGAGCAGTGAAAGTGAAAATCTCTCAGTCATGTCCAACTCTTTGTGACCCCATGGACTATACAGTACGTGGAATTCTCCAGGCCAGAATGCTGGAGTGGGTAGCCTTTCCCTTCCCCAGGGGATCTTCCAAACCCAGGGATCAAACCCACGTCTCCTGCATTGCAGGTGGATTCTTTACCAGCTGAGCCACCAGGGAAGCCCAAGAATACTGGAGTGGGTAGCCTTTCCCTTCTCCAGCAGATCTTCCCGACCTAGGAATCAAACCAGGGTCTCCTGCATTGCAGGTGGATTCTTTACCAGCTTAGCTATGGGGGAATCTCTATTCATAGGATAGAGTGGTGATTCCCTAAATGTAGTCCTCAGAGCAGCAGTGTCATAATCAAATGAATACTTGTGAGAGACACAGATCCCTAGACTCTGGCCCAGATATACTGAAAAAAAACTCTGGCTGTGAGACCCAGCCATCTACCCATGCTGTTACATTTTTGCCAACATGACTTTATTCCCCAGGTTCTCTGTCCTTGCAACATTATTACCCTTTTGATGAATGCTTGAGTTTGATCCTTTCCTCAAGGACTAAATCCAAAAGCTTTCTCTTCTGTGATGTCATTCTTGAGTGTGTTTATTCATTATCTTCTTTGAATTTCATGTTCACTTATATGTGCCTCTTCCAGGCATTTAAAAAGATCTTATTATTTCTGTGCATATTTCATTTATCCCATTAGTTTAAAACTACTCACAGAACAAAAAGACCTATCCATGATTGTTACCCCAAACATATGTACTGATGAATGAATGAATATACAGAGTTCAAAACAAAGTAAGGTGGATGGATGAATTAGAATATCTGAAAAGAAACTTTTTTAGGCACAAAATAATTTGAAAAATCCTTTTAAAAATCCCACTCAGTATTCCTCTCTAACACCCTTAATAGATTAAAAGTTTACAAGACTGGTTAATGCATTTAGCTTCTTCTGAAATATATTTTATATTTTTAGGTTGTTAAATAATGGAGTTTTAATTTGTCACCCATTTTCCATTAATGGTGAATATATCTTTGGCCTTAAAATATAATCCAAACTGAAACAAAAAGAACCCTGGATGGGGGGCTTCCCTGGTGGTCCAGTGGTTACAACTTCACCTTACAGTGTAGGGGGTATGGGTTCAATCCCTGGTCAGGGAGCAAAAATCCCACATTCCTTGTGGCCAAAAACATAAAAGAGAATTAATATTGTAATAAATTCAATAAAGACTTTAAAAAAGGTCATTATTTTTGAAAATCTCAAAGAAATAAATAAAGAACCTTGGGCAAAACTGAGACTAACTTCAAGAATGAGCTTCTATATCCATAAGCAAATTACCTAACCCTCTGAACCTCACTTTTTCCTCAGAATGATTAACATATCTCTCCAAGATTTAAAATGTTATGGTTTATATTTGTGTTATTGTGTGGCTAATGAATGAGGCAAGTAAATACATATGCTGAAATTTAGAGTACTGCAGTAGTTGTATATTTTCCATAGAATTGAAGATTTCTGGGGTTGCATTAAATACTGTAATTGAAGCCATCTAATAATTGAATAAATATCTCAGAGTTGTAACGGTAATAGTAGATCAAGTTACAAGAAGAACTAAAGAAAGGATATTGAGTAAGACGTCTCTCCAATACTAAAACTTTTTGCTATAATTTAAATCAGTAGGAATCATAGAATAACAACTTCTGGAAACCATTAAGAAGCAAAGGATTATTTGAGTTGTATAATAATCTTTGTTAGTCTGAAATTATGAAAGGTTCTAGAACATCTTCCTCTGGATGAGGCTGGACCAATCATAACATGAATTTGATTGTATATATGCTAGTATATTTTAAGAGGAAAAAAGATTAGCTTCCATATTACAGATACAGGTGGAAATTGGATATGAATTCTGACTGATGACCTTGGCAAGTTAAAACCTGGAGTTATTTAAAAAAAAACACAAGAAACCCTTAAAGAAAAATATAACATGTGGAGACAATGTCAAATTCCATAAAGGAAAGGGTTAGGAAGAGGGGTTGGGTGGCTGACTATTTGCCTGGAAACATATATTGGGTTTAGGAAGGAGGGGGGAAGTTATGCCTTATTTTTCCTTTTACATTCATTTATTAATTGTTCAAAAATGTTTAACACCAATATTGTTCCAAGCACTGAGCTAGGAACTGAGGATACAAAAATGAAAGATGTGGAAAGAAATCCCATGTCCTTAATAAAGTTAATATGTTATAGAATGTTTATTTTTTAGAGTTTCTAAAGTCTCAAGGTTTGGAAAATTTGTGGAACTATCAAAGCCAAGATTGTGGACTCCAAGTGGATGTAGTATAAACAAATTGTACTGTACTTACAAAGGAATCCTAATTACTTGTTTCTATCACTCAAGGCGAAGCCTAGTAACAAAAAAATTTTAAAAAATAGACAATATATGACTCAATTAGCCTGCTTTCTCAAGGTCCTCACTGCCCTTGGAACACCTAGCATGAACTGCAAAGCTCTTTTTGATCCTGTTCCTGCCTCTTAGCTAAGTCTACGCTTCACACACTGCATGAAACAGGCTACTTACGATTTATATTTCTCAAATTAGTTTATTTTTTTGTGATTTTATGCAAACTGTTCCATTGTTTGAATGCCTTCCTCTCACAGAGTTACAAAATCCTTACTTACCCTGAAAAGGATTCTCTTTAGGATAACAATGGAATGAAAGGGAACATCATTCTAAGGATAGAAACAAAAGCCTACAACCAACTTCTAACTTAATGGTGAAATACGGCAATCTTTTCTACTCTGAGATGGGCAAAGAGATAACTGTATGGGACAAACAGCCAGTGCATTAAAACAAGAAGAAGAAAAAAATCCTGTCATTATTCACAGCTGATTATATGTAGAAAATCCAAGTAAATCTACAGAAAATCTATTGGGATTATGAAGTGAAACTAAATGAATCAATACAATAAGACGTGTATTATTTCTCTTTACCTGCCTAAAATCAGAAAATCATTTTTTTAAAAAAATCATTTAAAATAATACTTAGATATTACGTGGGCTTCCCATGTGGTGCTAGTGGTAAAAAAACTTGCCTGTCAGTGCAGGAGACATGAGACATGGGTTTGGTCCGTGTGTCAGGAAGATTCCCTGGAGGAGGGCATGGCAACCCACTCCAGTATTCTTGTCTAGAGAATCCCATGGACAAATGAGCCTGGTGGGCTACAGTCCATGGGGTTGCAAAGAGTCGGACATGACTGTAGTGACTTACCACACATGCACAGATGCTAAATATCTAATTAGGATCTACAACATGCCCAGTCCCTCCATGGAAAAATTAAATCAACTTTGCTAGAAAAGTTAAAGAAGAGTTAAATAAAAAGATGTACGATGTTCATGAATTGAAAGACTCAGTGTAAAAATACCAGTTATTTCCACATTGTTCCATGGAATCAGTGCAATTGAAATAATCACAGCAGATCTGTGTATTAGTGTGAAAACTAACCAGTTTACTTGCTGTGTTCACTCCAGAAATTCATTAAGCTGCACATATGATCTGTGTACTTTTCTACATATATATTATACTTCAGTATTTTAAAACCTAAAATACATGTATTTCTCAGGGGAAAAAAGTATCTTTTTTTATTCATAATTTTTCTCTATGAATACTTCTTTTTTTCAACCAAGCATAGGGTTTCAGCTTTTTACGTCTTTACTATAGCAGCTTTTAAATAAAGTGTGGAACATAGTCTTTTTTCAGGCCTGCTCTGAAATCAAATTAGGTGAGATATATATTTTTGGCATTTATGGATGAGAACAAAAAGAACATATGATATAAACATGTTCTGAGAGAGTCATTGACTTGTTGAAAGCTCGTAAGACAAATGTTCCCATTTTATATAATACTTTTCCCAACTTTAAACCTGTCCATTCAATAAATTGTTGAATTTAACAACTAAGTATTTTGCAATCTGGTCTCCTGGGAGAATTTTAGGCAAATAACCAATAATCCCAATTTAAATACATGAATTTGTCAAAATTTAGCCTAGCTATCAGGTATGGTTATCTTGTGCTTTGAGATTTAGATCATGTTGGCTCAAGTCCTTATAACAAGTGTTATAGGATATCCAACGTCCTAGGTAAGTTTTCTATCAATGTTCTGAGAAATCATATTTTCACCTCATTTCCTGCTCTTTTTGGCTAAGTTACTTTAGTGTCTTGAGTGCTGTGGTTGTTTTTTCTTCTCTGGTCTGCGTTTTTCAATCTCATTAGCTGCATTAACTTTGCATACACATAATATGCTCATTTTGTTTCAAATGACTAACTGTGATATCTTGGTAAAATTTGTATTAAGCTTTAAAAAATTATGTGAATGTGTCTCTTCGTCTCTTCCAAAAGGATATTGGGGCTCAACCTGGGTCAGTAAGATCAGATGCTCTAAGTAAAATAAAGGCTGTGTTACTAATGCTTACTATGCTTTTCATCTCTACTCAGCATTTGTAAAGAGTGTTGATAATCACATGAAAAATACTCTCTAACTATACATTTTCATCTTCAAAATACCACATTCAGCATATCATTTATGATTTAGGATGGAAATAACCACTATTTATGATGAGAACAAAGCCCCAGTTAATTTCACATTCAATATTTCATGTAACTATCATGTTCACATATAACTTGTGCATTTATCAGAATTAGAATTCTTTATCTTTTAACAGTGATCTCAGCTCACTTGGATTATTAATTCAATCTCTAATTTAGAGATTTATTGAATTTAGAGAATGAAATTTATCATAATGAAATATATCAGTAATTTGCTTAAAATTCTGTCCAACCACCAAAGAAAACTTTATAAGAACACTCAAGTTAATTGTTGATCTCCAGATATAACTTCTTTTTAAAAGTAAATGTCTTTCAGGGTGGTCTCTTCCAGAAAGTAAATAAGGACATTAAAGTTGGCCCATAGTAGAGTTTAACTATCTACCTTAAAGATGGTGTTTCTTACAAATGTTTTAAATGAACAAATGTGAAAAACATATTTAAAATATGAAAATAAGAAAAAGTAAAATCAGATAAATAGTAAAATTCTCTAGTTGATCTATTTATATCATTATTATTCCAAACATTCCGTGTTTGAATTTCTTACCAATCACATTTAATATACATAAAATTGGTAAATGCATGCTTAAGTCTTAAGTGAAAGACTCTCAGTCCTATCCGACTCTTTGCAACCCCATGAATTATACAGTCCATGGGATTCTCCAGGCCAGAATACTGGAGTGAGGATAACCTTTCCCTTCTCCAAGGCATCTTCCCAACCCAGGGATTGAACCAATCGATCCCTCATTGCACCAGATTCTTTACTAGCTGAGCCACAAACCCAAATGCCTGCTGGTAAATAGAAAATGTGAGAAACGTTGAAAACTCACAGAACAATGTGTTCTGGACCTTAAGAAGAAATGAGATTGTTTACTTGACCACTTTATAATCTGCCTATGCTTAAAAGGTATTCAACAGACTAGTTAATCTTTCCAGATTCCTCTCAAAACAGCTCTCCCAAGAATGATGTCTTAAAGGAGATCTGTCTCACTGTTTTCTTCTCTTCCTCCTCCTTCTCTTCTGTCTTCTTCACCTTCTTCAATTTTTCTAATCTACTCCAAGATTAGCTGAGATTAGTAATTAGCAAGCCTTAACTCAGCTTTCTCAGACAAGCATCTAACAAAATACAGAGAACAATGATTTAAATACCCCAAATTACTCACTCACACTTAGCTATCCATTTATCCCCATCATTGATCAGATTCAAATAGATTCTCCAGGATCTAACACTTGGGGAAATTACACAGCAGCTACAAAGGAAGCAACATGAAGCTTCAATACACACATAGAAACCGTTGTTACAGTAAATCCATGCCTAATACACACTTTATCCCACTCCATGTAGTGGACAGGTTTTAGTCATTTATTCAGTGGAATACTGTTTAAAAACAACAGCGGTAGCAAGAATAGCAGCTTTATATTATTTACACCAAAATATTCAAAAATATAAGTATGGCAATTGTGATTATAAAGGAATAGAAAATTATAGCAAAGAGCAAAATGAAAGCTGGTAAAGTTTTATTAAAATTCAACAAAATTGGCTATAAGGCACAATCTTTACTTAAAGGGTAGTATGATAATGACATTTATTTGAATATCACAAGAATATGTAATAGTTATAAATGTATTCATACCTAAGTGAATTTAAAATATAGAAGTCAATTAAACTAAAAGATTTAGCCAAATCTATAATAACAATACCAGTGAAAAAGTTTGCTAAATAATTGCTAGAATACATAAAAAATAGATAAAGACACAAAAGTTGTGTACAATGTATTTTTAAATATATCCCCTGGTATATATAGAATGCTACCTTTAAAAAATATAGTTTAGCAATATTTTCAGATGTACATGTAAGAAACTTTTGCAGTAATGACCAATGGTAGGCATTAAAGTGAGTCTTAAAAAATGTCAAAGGGATTCATGTTTATGTATTGTTGAGACCCTTCACTGTTCACCTGAAATTATTAAAACATTGTTAATCAGCAATACCCCAATACAAAATAAAAAGTTAAAAAAAATAAAACTCAAAAGAATGCCAAAGGATTGAAGTAATACAGAATTTTCTCTGACCATAATTCATTGTATTTGAAATAGCAAAGCAAAAACATAATAGAAAATGTCATATATATTAATATAAAAGTATTTTTTAGATCACCCAAATATTTTAGAAAGTATCATAGTAGACAGTAATAATTTTGAAATAAATGATAATAAAATGCTATATACCAGCAGTTATTCAGTGTACTGAAGCAGTACTTAGAACACCTACATTTTAAATGCATTTGCCAGATTAGACAAAAAGCTGACACTAACAGTAAGTCTGTATCTGAATTATAGATTAAGCAATAAAAATTGAAAAATATAATAAGAGAGAAATTAATAACATAGAAAATAAAACAGATAATCAAGAGAGCAAAAAGCTGTTTCTTAGAAGATCATAAAATTGATAAATCTCTGGCTTCCCAGATAAATCCGACTCAGCAGAAAAAAATCCACCTGCAATGCAGGACATGTGGGTTCCATCACTGGGTCAGGAAGATTCTCTGGAGAAAGAAATGGCAACCCACTCCAGTATTCTTGAATTGCAAATATTGGCACCAGTAAGTTTTTGGTTTTATTGAGATCACTAGCCCCAGTCATTCTCTTCCAGATTAAAAAAAAAAAAAAATGGTGTATTTCTGTATTTTCATAACTAAAAAGAAAATAACATTTTTCTATTTTACATTTAGAGATTCCCAGGTGGCTCAGTGGTAAAGAATCCACCTGCCAAGCAGGAGACATGGGTTCAGTCCCTGGGTTGGAAGATCCTCTGAAGAAGGCAATGGCAACCCACTCCAGCATTCTTGCCTGGGAAATCCTATGGACAGAGGAGCCTGGTGGCTTACAGTCCATAGGGTCACAAAAGTGTCAGACACAACTTAGCAACTAACAACACAACAAAACTTCCAGAGAAATGTTTTAAAGAAATGAAGCAAGTCATCAAAAGCCAATACCAGTTATCAAACATGTAAAAGATGAGAGAAAGTTATAAGCAATTATAGCCAACAAATTTGAAATGGGCAAACTACTAGAAAAATAGAACTTACCAAGATCATATCAAAGAGAAAAAACTGAATAATCTTATAAATCCTTTAGTTAATTATTATATTTTGTTGTGTAACTCTTCTCTTTAATTCTTTTGTAATTGTTAAGCATTTTTCAGCCATAATAATAAGCTAAACATGTCTATGTCTATAAATAGTCTATGTAATTTGACATTTAATGAAGAAAAAGAAGAGTAAAGACTATAAAGAAACCTATGGAAAGAATGTAAATGATACCATAATCAACAATAGAAAAGACATCATGAGATGCATGTTATACAATATTTTTATTGTTATAAATTTATAAACTGTGAGTCTTCAAATGGAAAACTTGCCACAAAATGCATTAGCCAGGGAGATGAATGAGAGCTGAAAAAACCCAGGATTCCTCGGCCGGTGTAAATGATGAGCTCACTTTTTTCCCCATCAGATCGACCGTGTTGATGTCTTTGAATACTTGCCAGTTAATTCTGACAACACCTGCCTCAAAAAGCGCTGAAAAAAAAAAAAAAAAAAATGCATTAGCCATAAAACTTCATGTAGTAAAAAAAAAAAAAAAAAACTTCATGTAGTAGCTCTCATGTGATGGTGCCCATCTGTTCCCGAAGTAAAGAAATTCTTTCTTATAAATAATAAGAAAACGTTTCAAGACAAGTAGGAGTAGGAACTGAAACTCCTGGTAACATTGAGTTCTTATTACCTGATTTATCTAAACTCAAGTTATAAATCTACATACTTTATATGAATACATAAACATGTAGAAGACTGCTTAGATACATGTTTGTTTGTAGTGGTATTGCTGCATGAATTTGGTACAGAAAGAAAAGGAGGAGGAGGGAGTAAATTAAAGAAAAAATAAAACTTTAAAAATAAGCAACCATATATGACCTAACTCATTTAAAATAATAAATGTGCATGAATTGGTTTAAAAATAGAAGCTGATATGCCATAGTCAGTGAACTACAAAGAATTTTAAAGGAATCTGTAGATTATGATTATGAATATTTAAATAAAAATTCCAAAATATCTAAAGGTATACATTTTTTATAAGAGAAACTTTTCAAAGACATAAACCTGTTAGCACTGGATTGATCTGAAACGGAAAATAGAAAGGGGAAATCAGATAAAATATAAACTGTAGCTGTCCATGTTTGCGTGCAAAGTTGCTTCAGTTGTGTCCAACTCTTTGTAACCCTATTGACTATAGCCTGCCAGGTTCTTCTTCCATGGAATTTTCCAGGCAAGAATAACTGGAGTGGGTTGCCATTCCCTCCTCCAGGGGATATTCCCTACCCTGGGATTGAACCCACAACTTGTTAAGTCTCCTGCATTAGCAGGCAGGTTCTTTACCTCTAGTGCCACCTGGGAAGCCCAAACTGTAGTCATCTGTGTTTATTTTCTTGTTTTAATTTTGTATTTTCACACTTAACACGTTAAAAAATGCACATTTTAATTTAATTATGTCCTGTTATAGTTTTCAGGTTAAATGTCATATAAATGATTTTTTTATTAAAAAATTGGACAGAACTGATTTTGAGTCATGGTTGCTCATTAGTTAATGCTTTTGGAGGTAACTAATCACTTTGTGTCTAAGTTTCCTCATCAGTAAAATGATCCTAAGAGTAGCACCATATTGGATTATAGAATAGTTGAGACATGACATGTGAAAATCATATAAAATAGAACATGGCAGCTAGTAGTCAATTACTAGTCAGTAGCAAATTTTATTCTCTTTGTATAGAGGAGAAAGGGCTTTCCCTGGTAGTTCAGTGGTAAAGAACCCACCTGCCACTGCAGGAGACTCGAATTCAGTCCCTGGGTACGGAAGATCCCCTGGAGAAGGAAATGGTAACCCACTCCAATGTTCTTGCCTGGGAAATCCCACGGACAGAGGAGCCTGGCAGGCTACAGTCCATGGGGTCTCAAAAGAGCTGGACATGACTTAGTAACTAAGCAATAGAGGAAAAGTAACTAAGTATAACTTAGTTACTTAGTAACTAAGAATAGAGGAAAAACCTTTTAAGGTGATTTAATCAACTCAGATCTTGGAGGCAGCCATCATTCTCATTCTCAGACCAATTTATAGTCATTTGAAGAAATAACTAAAAATATCCAGTTTATTACAGAAAAAGATTACGTAACTTGTCATGAGAACCAAATATAAACAAGGGAGACTATCCCCAACTTGGGGCAGCCCTATTAAGTCTTTAAATTTAACACACTTAGTCATCAGTCTAAATGAAGAAAGAAGCAGTAAACTTATCAAACACCATTCAATGGACTTCTGAAAGTTTAACCCACCTTCTTGAGAATTGCAGACCAGTTTTGACACCCATTAACCAAGTAGCTCAGTCCACTAGAGAAGTAGGGGTTGGACAGAACCAGCAGTGTATTTTCTTCCTCAAGAAAACCAGAGTTGAGGAAAGATGTTCTAACATTATCTGGTAGTTTTCACACACAGTATAAGAGAAACTCTTTTACCAAAATTAATCTTAAGGCAAATTGCAATACATAAAACTACTTAATACTAACATGAATGACTCAGAAGCACAGACAAAAAGTTTACCCTCAGCCACAAATCTCATTGTTGTTATTTAGTCTCTAAGTTATACCCAACGTTTTCAGACCCCATGGTCTGTAGCCCTCCAGGCTCTTCTGTCCATGGGCTTTACCAGGGAAGAATACTGGAATGTGTTGCCATTTCCTTCTCCAGCGGATCTTCCAGAACCAGGAATCGAACCAGGGTCTCCTGCATTGCAGACAGATCCTTTACCATTGAGACCCCAGGGAAACCCCACATCTCATTCAGTTCACTTCAGTTCCTCGTTCGTGTCTGAATCATTGCGACCCCATAGACTGCACCACGCCAGGCCTCCCTGTCCATCACTAACTCCTGGAGTTTACTCAAACTCATGTCCATTGAGTCGGATATGCCATCCAACCATCTCATCGGTCATCCCCTTCTCCTCCCACCTTCAATCTTTCCCAGCATCAGGGTCTTTTCAAATGAGTGAATTCTTCACATGAGGTGACCAAAGTATGGGAGTTTCAGCTTCAACATCAGTCCTTCCAATGAATGTTCAGGACTGATCTCCTTTAGGATGGACTGGTTGCATCTCCTTGCAGTCCAAGGGACTCTCAAGAGTCTTCTCCAACACCACAGTTCAAAAGCATCAATTCTTTGGTGCTCAGCTTTCTTCATAGTCCAACTCTCACATCCATACATGACCACTGGAAAAACCATAGCCTTGACTAGATGGACTTTTGTTGGCAAAGTAATGTCTCTGCTTTTTAATATGCTATCTAGGTTGGTCATAACTTTCCTTCCAAGCAGTAAGAGTCATTTAATTTCATGGCTGCAATCACCATCTGCAGTGATTTTGGAGCCCAGAAAAATAAAGTCTGACACTGTTTCCACTGTTTCCCCATCTATTTCCCATGAAGTGATGGGACCAGATGCCATGATCTTAGTTTTCTGAATGTTGAGCTTTAAGCCAATTTTTTCACTCTCCTCTTTCACTTTCATCAAGAGGCTTTTTAGTTCCTCTTCACTTTCTGCCATAAGGGTGGTGTCATCTGCATATCTGAGATTATTGATAGTTCTCCCGGCAATCTTGATTCCAGTTTGTGCTTCATCTAGCCCAGTGTTTCTCATGATGTACTCTGCATATAAGTTAAATAAGCAGGGTGACAATATACAGCCTTGACGTACTCCTTCCCCTATTTGGAACCAGTCTGTTGTTCCATGTCCAGTTCTAACTGTTGCTTCCTGACCTGCATATAGATTTCTCAGGAGGCAGGTCAGGTGGTCCGTTATTCCCATCTTTTTCAGAATTTTCCACAGTTTATCATGATCCACAAAGTCAAAAGCTTTAGCATAGTCAGTAGAACAGAAATAGATGTTTTTCTGGAGCTCTCTTGCTCTCTCAATGATCCAGCAGATGTTGGCAACTTGATCTTTGGTTCCTCGGCCTTTTCTAAATCAAGCTTGAACATCTGGAAGTTCATGGTTCACGTACTGTTGAAACCTGGCTTGGAGAATTTTGAGCATAATTTCTTTGCTAGACTGTGAAATAAGTGCAATTGTGCAGCAGTTTGAACAATCTTTGGCATTGCCTTTCTTTGAGATTGGAATGAAAACTGACCTTTTCCAGTCCTGTGGCCACTGCTGAGTTTTCCAAATTTGCTGGCACATTGAGTGCAGCACCTTAACTGCATCACCTTTTAGGGTTTGAAATAGCTCAGCTGGAATTCTATCACCTCCACTGCCTTGTCCATAGTGATGTTTCCTAAGGCCCACTTGACTTCACATTCCAGGATGTCTGGCTCTAGATGAGTGATTGCACCATTGTGATTATCTGGGCCGTGAAGATCTTTTTTGTTCAGTTCTTCTGTATTGTTGCCACCTCTTCTTAATATCTTCTGGTTAGTTTCATACCATTTTTGTCATTTGTTGTGCCCATCTTTGGATGAAACGTTCCCTTGGTATTTCTAATTTTCTTGAAGAGATCTCTAGTCTTTCCCATTCTATTGTTTTCCTCTACTTCTTTGCATTGATCAGTGAGGAAGGCTTTCTTATCTCTCCTTGCTATTTTTTGGAACTCTGCATTCAAGTGGGTATATCTTTCCTTTTCTCCTTTGCATTTCACTTCTTTTCTTTTCACAGCCATTTGTAAGTACTCCTCAGACAACCATTTTGCTTTTTTGTGCTTCTTTTTCTTGGGGATGGTCTTGATCCCTGCCTCCTAAACAATGTCACAAACCACTGTCCATAGTTCTTCAGCACTCTGTCTATCAGATCTAATCCCTTGATTAGAAGTGGATTTCTCACTTCCACTGTATAACCGTAAGGTATTTGATTTAGGTCATACCTAAATGGTCTAGTTGTTTTCCCTACTTTATTCAATTTAAACCTCAATTTGGCAATAAGGAGTTCATGATTTGAGCCACAGTCAGCTCCCAGTCTTGTTTTTGCTGACTGTATAGAGCTTCTCCATCTTTTGCTGCAAAGAATATATCAGTCTGATTTCAGTATTGACCATCTGGTGATGGCCATGTGTAGAGTCTTCTCTTGTGTTGTTGGAAGAGGGTCTTTGCTATGACCAGTGTGTTCTCTTGGCAAAACTCTGTTAGCCTTTGCCCTGCTTCATTCTGTACTCCAAGGCCAAATTTGGCCATTACTCCAGGTATTTTTTGACTTTCTACTTTTTCATTCCAGTCCTCTATGATGAAAAGGACATCTTTTGGGGGTGTTAGTTCTAGAAGGTCTTGTAAGTCTTCATAGAACCATTCAACATCAGCTTTTTCAGCATTACTGGTCAGGTCATAGACTTGGATTACTGTGATATTGAATGGTTTGCCTTGGAAATGAACAGACACCCAAGTATTGCATTTTTGTTGACTATGATGGCTACTCCATTTCTTCTAAGGGATTCTTGCCCACAGTAGTAGATATAATGGTCATCTGAGTTAAATTCACACATCCCAGTCCATTTTAGTTTGCTGATTCCAGAAATATCAGTGTTCACTCTTGCCATTTCCTGTTTGACCACTTCCGATTTGCCTTGATTCATGAACCTAACATTCCAGGTTCCTATGCAATATTTCTCTTTATAGCACTGGACTTTATTTCCATCACCAGTCACATCCACAACTGGGTGGTGGTGTTGCTTTCACTCCATCTCTTCACTCTTTCTGGAGTAATTTCTCCACTGATCTCCACTAGCATATTGGTCAATGCTAATTAATTAATTACAGTTTCCACTTCATTTCTCTTGAAATAATGCCTGTCCTAAAAAAGCAAAAACGCAAAAATGATTATAAAATGCAAATAACATGTATTTTAAACAGTGAATATATTTCATATATTCCCATGTTCCCTTATACGCTTTATATGTATTAATATATGTAACTTTATACATATATATTAATATATTAGTCTTATTCTGAGAACTGCAGTAAAAGAGCATTCCATTTAAAGTTAACAGACAACACTTTCGTTTTTTTATTACATCACTTATTCCCCAGTAATATTGGCTTTCCAGGCAGAGATTTTGTCATTTATTTTGATGTAATATAATCCATAGTAGAAACTGAACTATTGGGTGCATATGGTTACAATCTTATGCATATGTGGAAAAATCATTTTTTTCTTTATTTCATACAGCTAAGAATCCACCATTGACTTTAAAAAAAAAAAAAAAAAAGGTTTTCAGGGAAAGAGAATACAACTTCACTACTAAAGGGAAGTTTATAATAAATTTTTTAGTGCCCTGTTGTTAAAAAAGTAACTTTATTCAGTATAATAGTTTGTAGATATGCAAAATTTATCTCTGAAATATCTGAACTCATGCTCAGAATTCTGTGATGTATATTCTAATCTACTATGTTACCCTGGTTTCAAGTTTACTCAAAGAAAAGCGTTATAGGAGCAGGAATATCTTTGCAAGGCCATAAAAATGGATTGTATAAAAATAACTATTTCTAGCAGTACCTGTTCTCAGCTTTCACAAGTCAGTGTGGTTAACAAGCTATTGGAATTTTATCCAATATATATTTTTTAGAAACTCTATATTGGCTATTTTGGCTTAAAAATCCCACTAAATTTGGCCATTGCCATTAGTGGCTGTTTCAACCTTGTTGTAAATAAAATCATGTGTGCATGTGGGGTATATGTATATAAATATGTATTTAGGTGTACACACACATATGTATATATCCATATATACACCACGTGTGTGTGTGTGTGTGTGTGTGTACACACATATGTAGAGAGAGACACCACTGTGGATGGAAACCAAGGTAACAGTAATGACCAAGAAACTTTGCTTCTTTTGATATTTGACATACACATAGGAAAAGTAGAGTGCTGACAGGTGGAACTACAGATTGACATGTGACTATGGCATGGAAGAGAGAAGTGGGTCTCTAGACAGGATCTGCCGTATAGAGCTCTAAAGTTTGGTCTTCACATATATAAGGCTGAAAGAATAGGGAGATAGGTGTCCTCCATCATTACAAACAAATGCAGGTATCTGATGATATAACTCAAACTGTGTTTATATGATGGCATTAAATTTAATGATTTCCACAAAAAAAATCTATAGTAAAGGTCAAATGTGGCTAAATAGATGAGATATTCAAAAATAGATTATTTGTATAGTTAAATAATATCAAATTTCAGATGATTTATTAAAGACCTAAACATAAGACATTGTACTATAAAACTCCTAGAAGGGAACATAGGCAAAACATCCTCTGATGTAAATTGCAGCAATAGTTTCTAAGATCACTCTCCCAAGGCAAAAGAAATGAAAACAAAAATAAACAAATGGGACTTAATCAAACTTAAAAGCTTTTACAGGGCAAAGAAAACCATCAGCAAATGAAAAGACAGCCTACAGACCAGAAGAAAATATTTGCAAATGAAGTGACTGGCAAAGTGTTAATTTTCAAAATATACAAACAATTCATACATGATTGATTTTCTTTTTTATTATTATTTTCTAGTAATTGGGTTAAAAATTATGCTTTCTTACATGTAAAAATGCTCAGCATCACTTATTATTAGAGGAATGCAAATCAAAACCACAATGAGGTATCACCTCACACTGATCAGATGACTACCATCAAAATGTCTTCAGATAATAAATGCTAGAGAAGGTGGGGAGAAAAGTGAACTCTCCTACACTGTTGGTGGAAATCTAAATTAGTACAGCCACTATGGAGAACATTATGGAGGTTCTTTGAAAAAAAAAAAAAAAAAAACACCTAAGGACAGGATCACCATTTGATCCAGCAATCCCAATCCTGGGCATATATCTGGAAAAGACAAAAACTCTAGTTCAAAAAGGTACATGCACCCAATGTTCAAAGAAGTATTATTTATAATAGCCAAGACATAGAAGCAATCTAAGTGTCCATCAACAGATAAGTGTATGAAGAAGATGCAGTATATATGCACAATGGAATATTACTCAGCCATGAAAAGAATGAAATATTGCCTTTGTAGCAATATGGATGGACCTAGAGAATATCATACTAAGTGAAGTAAGTCAGACAGAGAAAGATATATACCATATGATATCACTTATATGTGGACTCTAAAAAATAATACAAATGAATCTGTTTACAAAACAGAAACAGACTCAGAGATACAGAAAACAAACATGGTTACCAAAGCGCAAAGGGAGACCAAGATAAATTAGGGCTATAGGATTAACAGATACACACTACTCTATATAAAATAGACAAGCATAATGATTTATTGTGTAGCATAAAGAATATTCAATATCATGTTAATAGTCTATAATGGAAAATAATTAGAAAAATATATGTATATATATAACTGAATCACGTTGCTGTACACTTGAAACTAATACAATATTTAAAATCAACTATACTTTAATTAAAAAGCAATTAAATTTCATGCCATTTAATCTGATTCTAATGAAATATTTGGTAGTGGGATTAATCATTTTTATTGCTGAAAGAAATGATTTTAGAATGAAGAGATTTGTGGTAACTAAATTTAAACTGATGTGAATTGAAAACCAGTTGGAATTTTTTTTTTGTTTAAATGTTTCCACATTAAATTGTTTTTAATATCACTTAAATTTCCCTAAAACAATGATATTTAAAAATTATTGTGACTATAACCTTTGATCAATGTTGACTTTTGTTGTGTAGTTTTCTCTTGGCTCATAGCCAATGTTGTATTTAAGGCAGAATTAAAGGGAGTACCAGTAGGCAGTAACATTTCTTTCTAGGATATATTGTCCAGCTTCATATAAAAAATTATAGTGCAGTAAGTGACTTTCAATACTTTTCCACCTGAAGTTCTGAGAACTTCCAGAAAATTCACACAGCTCTTCCAATTGTTGTCAACATGGATGCACTTAAGCTTAAATTCGAATGGCATTCTGAAGAATGTAGATACATGCCTAACCCTTCTGTCAGAAGAAAACTCCTACTCAGCTCATTCTCAGGAGTTCTCAGCTCATTCTCAGGAGTTCTCTGGCTTGTACCCTCAGTGTCTGTACGCGCGCTAAGTTGCTTCAGTTGTGTCCAACTCTTTGTGAGAAGGCGCCTCTGTCCATGGGTTTCTCCAGGGAAGAATGCTGGAGTGGGTCGCCATGTTCTCCTCCAGGGCACCTTCCTGACCCAGGGCTCAAACCCCATCTCTTATGTCTCCTGAACTGGCAGGCAGGTTCTTTACCACCAGCGCCTCCTGGGAAGCCCTGTGCCGTCACTGGCAGTCGCCATTTTGCTCGGGAAGAAGCAAAGAGTCTTCCCATTGTGCTGAGCATATGTGAATAATTTCCCTATATGCTCAAGGTGAGGGACAGCAAGAGGTTATATTCTAGACATTTCCCTGTAGTTAGTCTAACTAAATCTTTCTCCAGGTATAGCACTACATTTAAGGATATAATAAAGTCATAGTTTTACTCCATAAGAACAACTCAAATTCACTGCTGCTTTCAGTATAAACCAATGGTTTGATGGAGATTTCCCTGAAAACCTCCTTTTCATCTTCCCTGCTTGTAACTTGGCAGCATTCTGCTCCTGATTATACATTTCTCCCTAAGAAATGTTTAGTCAGAGGAAAAATGCTCAACATTTTTTCCAAGGTAACAGAGAAAGCTGTTGGGAAACCTCACAATACTAAGTGGGCAAAAAGTCCATGAATGTCAGTTGACTTGGGAAAGATAACGCCTTGGGGTAAAGTGCCTTAGCTTAGTGGACCCTGAGTCCGGAGAGGAGGTAGAATAGGAACCAGAGGCTGGTTTAAGCTGTTACCTTGAGCACAATGGCCTGATGGACAGAAACCTTAGAAACAATGCTCATTGCCTGATTTTTTAAATCACAAATGAGGGTATCTATGAATCCTAAACACTTGGTTTCTGTATGACAATAAAAGCACAGAACTGTTCTGGAATCAATTGAAGTAGAATTCACACCTTTTTTCTATCAGGTAATGTAGTACCCAGTGCCAGTAGAGGCAGATAGAGCATAGTTTCTGCTCAAAAATATGCAATCTGTTAAAAACTTTTTATAGTATGATAAAAAGTCCTCTGTCTCACTCTTAAAACTAATTTAAAGCACCTTTCAAAAGGCATAAAAGAGGGAAAACAACACAGAGGACACTAAATAGTAAAGAAATTTGGGCAAATGGAGTATCAGGATTAGAAAAGAAAGAGGTGCCAAGGTTGAATTTTAGCACACCAGGTTTATTCTGTAAATTCCTGCTACAAAATTGCAAGAACAGCAATGACTATTCCAAGAGTCAAGGCAAAGAGGTTCATGTGTTCAGCTTTGGCACTCATAATGCACACACAGGCAGGACTCCCTGAAATTTGTTGTCAGGTTCCTCACAAAAAGAATACAACATAAGTTGGCAAACTCATGCTCCTTAGCAGACTCATCAATGACCCAGCACACATGCCCTTGAACATCTGTTCTCTTGTCAGGAGAGAATCAGGGGAGTGTTGGTCCCAAAGCTCTAGATGCATCAGCTGTTATACTCAGGTCATCCTGAGAAAACAATCTCATTTTTGGTATTATGGGGGCTCAATCTCAGAGAAATACCTGAGAGAAATGGCACCAAATTGTTGTTATTTTGATGATGTAAACTCCAAAACTTGGCTCTTCAATAATTAATGTTTCTCCTGAATATTGTGCCTAATATGTTGTGGTCATATAGTATAATTTTTCACAATGAATGAACAAATGCTCTGTACTACTTCTCTCTTCCACTGCTACCTTTTGTGACTGTTATAACAAAAGGAAATATAATAATAAAATAAAATATCATGATATTAAACTAGACAGTTAAATAATCAAATAAGGTCAGTGTTTTGAAGATAATAAAGTGTAAAAAGAAAGATAAATAATCAAGTGGTGTATGCATACTCAGTCACTTCAGTCATGTCTAACTCTGTGAGACCCCCATGAACTATAGTCCACCAGTCTCTTCTGTCCATGGAATTTTCCAGGCAAGAATACTGGAGTGGGTTGCCATGCCCTCCTCCAGGTGATCTTCCTGACCCAGGGATCAAACCTGCATTAAACCTGTCTCCTGCATCTCCTGTAGGTGGTCTCTTAACCACTAGTGCCACCTGAGAAGCCCAATGAAGTGATAGACAAAGGTAACTGAATAAATAATATAGATTAAATTCAGCAGGATAGAATTATAAAAAGTAGAAAGAATGTAAATTTTCCAGATAGATTTAAAGTAAAGGTATAAAATGCAAGAAGTAAATAATCAAGAAATTCAAAAACTTTGATATTATAAAACTAAATAATATAAGCAATAACAGTTTCTCCAGGATATTGAACTGAAATAATTTTAAAATGCTGAACTACAGGACAAAATTTGTTCTTAATAAATATTAAAAAAAAAATGGGAAATGAAAAATGAGTCCCTGGTGACAGAAGTCCCTGGAATGTACTGACTCAAGATAAAGAGTCTCAAGGCAAAAACTCTTTTACTCTTGTCACTAAATTAGTCTCTTGAGTGCCTTATAGACCAAATAGAAGTAGGCAGTTCAACCAAAGAGAGAAATTCCTCTACTATCTGAGTTGCTGGCAAATTATAACTTGTCATTCTTCAAGGAACTACAGCTCCTTGAACTGTAATTTTAAATTTTAGGGGTAAAAAGATGAAGAAAAAAATGGGAATCACTACTTTTCATCTTGAGATGTTTCCTTAATACAAATGATGTTTTTTTCTCATTTGTTGATATAATGTCTCCATAACTCTGATATTCTTGAGTTGTGAACAAAGAAACTGATTGCTTAATTGGTTTTTTCTAGAGCAGTATCAGGCATTAATTGAACTTTGCTTTGAATGTATTTGACTCTTTGAAGGAATTTTGCACCCTTTTTGCATTTTTAATTTTATGAGAAAGGTGATTAGACTGAATATTGAATCTCAAATGTTAAAATTATATGAAAGACTAGAAAAATCACTGATTGAGGACATGTAAAAGTTGATAATCCTTTTACAATAGGTAGCAAATTTAAGAAATCAGCAATTTACATTTTTGCACTTAAATATTATATATAATTTAAGAAAAATAAGAGACATTTTATGAGTAGCAATTGTGGTGGTCTCAGATACCTTTTCACTTCTTAATTTTAACAAATAATTATGCATGAATTAAATCTATTGTGATACAGATACATAATAAAGAAACTAAACTATTTGCATGTTTTTAAGACTAAGGGCAAATAAACAAGTTTATAAAATTTATGTTGGCATTGGAATGTGAAGACAGGCTAAGAATTTGGAGACCTTTTCCTGAGGTACTGCGTAGATTGTTTATCTTCCTTAACCACCCTACCTGTGACTAATAAGTTTACTGAATGATCTGTGTGCATGTTCTTGCCCTTGTTCAAACAAACAGGCTAGAGCTTGTGGTAACATGATGACCTTACAAGTACAAAATACACACTCCTCAGGCATATTCCAGACATGAGCTGTGATAAGCAGAGAGCTCAGCCTTGTGTAATCTGTCAACAAACTAATAAATTACTTTGGTCAAGGAAGAAGGAACTTCCTCCCTGTGACCATCTGCATAGGGGAATAGTTTAGTAATTAGGATTCCAGCAAAACTGAAGACTTTGACAAGACAAGCAAAGGCTTAATACTTAAAGTTAAGGTATAATCCTTTTAGGAACTGATTAACACAAACTTAACTTTTTTGGCATTCCAGCCATAAATATTAAGAGATTACTTAGAAATACGATCAGGCAGCAGGAATGTCCATGTGGAGCCCTACCCTGAATTCAATATGAAGTCCCATTTCTACTGACTTCAAAAATTCTACTTCTCTAAAGGAACCACACTCTGGTGATTTCTGGATTATTGAGTCAAACTGAAATTTACTTAACTCTCCTGCAAAGGATTAGTTATTTAAGCACTTTAATATATATTTTGGCTGTGGAACTGGTATCAGGAGGCCTGGATTCATGTTTTTGTTCTTATACTTAAGAGCTATTTGACTTAAGGTAACATCTCTTTCATCAATAGTACCCAACAACTGAAGAACTGATGCTTTTGAACTGTGGTGTTGGAGAAGACTCTTGAGAGTCCCTTTGACTGCAAGGAGATCCACCCAGTCAATCCTAAAGGAAATCAGTCCTGAAGCTTCATTGGAAGGACTGATGCTAAAGCTGAAGCTCCAATACTTTGGCCACCTGTTGCAAATAACTGACTCATTGGAAAAGACCCTGATGCTGGGAAGGACTGAAGGCAGAAGGAAAAGGGGAAGACAGAGGATGAGATGGTTGGATGGCATCAGTGACTGGATGAATATGAGTTTGAGCAAACTCCAGGAGTTGGTGATGGACAGGGAAGCCTGGCGTGCTGCAGTCAGTGGGGTTGCAAAGAGTCAGACATGACTGAGCGACTGAACTGAACTGACCCAATGACCTGTACCCAAGAGCATACTCAGCAACCTGTTGGATGAGCTAACTAAAAAGGAAGACAAAGACTTTCAAGTGATATAATAGGAAACTTCCTACTCACGTACCCACTATAAAATGTTGACTAAAATTCACCAGTTTGGGGACTCCCCTGGTAGTCCAGTGGCTAAGACTCTGTGTTCCCAAGACAGGGGACTCAGGTTAGATCAAGGAACTAGATCCTTCATGCTGCAATTACGATCCAGTGCAAACAACCAAATAAATGAAAATAAATATTAAAAAAGATTCATTTAAAATAAAATAAAATTCATCATTTTGGCTAAAATTCTATATTGAAGTTTGAACCACAAGCTAATAGGAATAGGTTGTGAAAATCCCAGAAATACCATTCTCTATCGTGTGGTATGTCATAGTGCTATATTCTTGGTTTACTTTTGTTTTCCTTATAGGGTTTTCCATGTTTCAGCAAGCTACAGAGGCTTCTTAAGAAAGAGCAGGACTACTCACTATATCCCTGGGTCTACTTCAATTTGTGTTATAATTGTTTTATATATATATATATATATATATATATATATATATATATCTTTTGGAAAATTTCTGAAAACTTGGAGCTCAACCTAAGTTTGCTAATGAGACTTACCATGAGACGCATCAGTTTTTAGTATGAAAAATGTTGCTAGTTGATGGCAAGCTTTGCACATAATTATTTTTTATAAACAAGCACAGCTTTAACCTTAACATTTGGAACATAGTTTCATTCATAATCTGAAAAAGAAAAGATTTATTGAGAAAATAAAATGATATCTTCTGTGAGTTATGAGATAAATATATTCCAAGTCATAAAGGTTATAATGGAGTGAGATTATACATACACATATGCAACAATGATTGAGCTCTTTTACAAAGTGAGTCAGTCCTATTCCATTAATTTTCCTTAGAGTGCAAAGGAGGAAATGAATGTTCAGAGGAATGAAGGAAAAACTTTGGATAAAAATATCTGAAGACATGCTTTATAGTTGAAAATGGAAGATCTAGGATAAAGGAGACCTCAGGAAGAATAATGTTTATCATTTAATTTAGATAAACAAAAATTCTATTTTTTTGAAAGTATTTATCTTTCATTACAAATTGCCAAGAAGGTCAAATTCAGTTCAATGTGCCTGTCACATTTTAAGGCCAGTCATATTTTAAACTATCTCTTTGAATGTTAGACTTTCTTCCCTGATTTTGTATATCTTTTAAGATTTGCCTTTCTTCCGGAGACTTTCTGCCAAATATGTTAGAAATATGAGCCTAAATTATAAGATATCCTAGATGTGCAAAGACATCTGTGGTGTTGTGATTTTTTTTTCCTGGTTTCCTCTGGAATTTGAATTACACAATTTGTCCAATCCTCCTTCCTGTCATCTCAGGCTTATTCTCATTTTTGCCCTTGACAGAGAGAGCCCAGTGTGACCTAGGAAGAAACCACATCAACAACCTTAGTTCACTTTCCACGCTTCTTATTCTCTACTTGGCAGGTAGAGGTGATGGCCCTACTCTGGCTTCTATTGGTTGGTCTCATAATCACTGCTGACAGTCACACTTCTAAGTCTCTGTAATGGACTAATGAGTCTTCTGAGATTCAGACTCCTGTAGTGATTTACTGCAGGGGTCTCCAACCTCTGGGATCTGATGTCTGATGATCTGAGGGGCAACAAGAATAGAAATAAAGTACACAATAATGTAATGTGCTTGAATCATCCTGAAACCACACCTCCCCCTACCCCCTGACCCTGATCTGTGGAAAAATTGTCTTCCAAGAAACCAGCCCCTGGTGCCAGAAAGGTTGGGGTCTGATGAACTGGACTCCAAAGTTGCTCCTGCCAGGCTTTCTCCTCTTACTGTCTGCAAAGAACCAGTAGGACAGAGAGTCTGCTTGGGTCCCTATCCAATCTAGCTTCCATATCTAACACTCCAGCCTTGCTGGAGACATGGATGCTAAGCACAGCCAGTGGCAGAAGTGGTCTACCTTGCTCTTGTGCTAGCGTATTGCTGGAATAACTGCTAAATAATCACCGCTCCTAGGGGATGTAATAGTTTGTCCTCATAAACTGGAAACCTGAACTTTAGTGAATTTGGCATTTGCTACATTTCTAAGACCATGTTTTTGTTTTGGTCAATTTCTTCAGACTTATCCCTAAATTGTAATTAGTCTATTCTGTATTTTCTGTCCTGAGTTGATCATGCATGTTATTCCATCTACTCATTCTACTTTCTGTTAGGCATTGTGCTATAGTTCTTGGATATGATTTTGGTTTTATTCATCTCAGTTCACAGATGAGGACACTGAAGCCCAATGCAGTTAAGTAAATTTCCTAAATCCTCAAACTAGACGTGAGTAGAAGTTATTGAGAGGCATATCTGTCCCACTTGAAATTCTGTTCTCTCTCAAACAGAGCATGCTGTGAGACAACTCAGCATACTATAAGGACTAAAATTGAAGTGAGACCCATAACGTAAAGTAAAGACAGAGGGAATGACTAAATTTCTTTCTCTTAAACATGTTTTTGCTATATGCCATCTAAGTGTCAAGTACTGCATGACGGCCTGGAAGCATAATAATGATCAAAACAGAAGTCACTCACGCCTCTCTGGATGGAGACATTCCTACCAGTCCTCTCAAGTATTCCTCAAGTTCTGTCTCATTGCTGAAACATTCTGAAAACGAATGCTCCTTTTTCTGGGGACACAGAAAGGGCTAGCCCTTTAGTGCCATCTGTGTTTCTACCTATCTTTTTCAGCAAACTTTATATCTTTCTAAGTTTGCAGTAAAGACATAAGCCAGTAAAGCCCAGAATTTGTCACCTAAATTGTCTCTCCAGCTGTCCTTTGCTCTGTGCTAAGAAAGATCTAGGGTCAAAGGTGTCTACATTTAAATTTTTTTTTCTCTCTAATTGTAGACAGTCAATTGTTATTTCCCAAAAGTATTTAAATTCAGGTGAACTCAAGATTTGACAGGATTCCCAAATACATCTTCAAATATTCTGATCTCATTCTAAACCCCCAATGCTGAACAGCCATATAGATTTCCAGGCCGGTTCCTAATATCTTCAAGTTTTCAAATAATGACTAAATGTAATAATCCCTTGGACAGCAAGGAGTTCAAACTAGTCAGTCCTAAAGGAAATCAACCCTGATATTCGCAGGAAGGACTTAGGCTAAAGCTGAGTCTCCAATACTTTGGCCAACTGATGCAAAGAGCTGACTCATTGGAAAAGACCCTGATGCTGGGAAAGATTGAGAGCAGGAGAAGGGGATAACAGAGGATGAGATGATTAGATAGCGTCACTGACTCAATGGACATGAATTTGAGAAATTCTGGGAAATAGTGAAGCACAAGGAAGCCTGGCATGCTACAGTCCATGAGGTTGCAAAGAATAGGACACAACTGAGCCACTGAACAACAAAAGTAGTGACCCAGGTGTATGATTGCATGCAAAAATTTATGATTGGCTTGTGATTCTGTTATTTTCAGTCTTTTATCAATTTGTTCTCCTGCTCCTTGCTGGACATTATTATTCAGTGGCTTTGACCCAAAACTGGAATTAAATCAGTGTAGTTCTTGTATGTAACCTCAAGAGAACTCTTTCTCACACTGAAACTTTGGAATTTGGGCCCAAACTACAGGCAGTTTGCATCTTTTTTTTTTTTTTAAAGTCATCATTGTTTTTTTCTAACTCAAAAAGACAACTCATCAAACAATAAGGGTCTATTATATGTTACAAACTTCAGTTGTAAAAGATTAATTTACTAAAATACTTCTTGATTTATACATACCATACAATACTGCAAAGAGTAATTTTTTACTTAGCTCATGAAACATCAACAGCATTGAGAAAAACTAAGATACATGCTTCTACATATTCTTAAAATTCATTTTCTTTTAACAGCTGAGGTCAAATTCCAAGCATTAATTTTATGTATTTTTCCCTGTAGAGCAGAGATTTAAATCACTGGTTGACTTTATTTGCTCTTTATCATTACATATTCTTAACAAAGGCACCTTGCTCGCAAGCACACAGATTTAATCATTTTAACTTGCAACATAAATTGATATCTAGGACGTGTCAACTGAAACTCTAGTTATTTCTGAAACCTGCAGGTGCTATGAAACAGAGCCAACTGGAATTCATCTTCCAAATGACACTGAGTGTGACAAATCTTTGCAAGGATTATTTCCAAAGATGTTTAAAAAATTAGAATATGGCAAAAGATACATTTACCCAGTACAGCTGAAGTTTAAATATCATGAACTTATTTTTAACCCTAAACAACATAAAATTTTCCAAAACCATTTGTACTCATCTATATTGTTCCTGATAATTATCTTGGCAGGAAGAAAATTTGGAAAGAAAATATTTGAAATCTGGAATTAATCAGGCAGCTTACCCATCTAAATTCTGACCGTCTAGATAAAGATTTTCAAGCAAAGTTATTCATTGTAACTGGTCAAATTCCAGCCAATTCAAACTGTCCAGTAAGATGTTATCTTCTTTTTAGCCTTACACAAAACATAAAGTATAAATATTTTATCTCAATTCCAATATTGCCTTCACATGTACCAAATGCCTAATTGAGGATAAATGTGAACAAAACTATGTAAAATGTTCAAAACCCCAGTATACTCTGTTCTTTGCCAATCATGAAAAATTACTACACAGTTTATAATTTACTCTGTGTCTGAAACACAAACATTTATACATAGTTTCTTTGCCAAATAGGGCTTGCCTGTAAAGATTTTTTACTGGGATAACTTTATTTGGAAAAGATATGATGATAAGGGTCTGCTTTATTTCAGTACTTCCTAATCTGTGCTTGGTTTTTATTCAGTTATTAAAGGTTTACATAAAAGACAGGAAGACATTATAAAAGTTTAAATTTATAAGTTACAGATAAATCTAAATCTGAATTTATCATTAATGTAACTGTGGTAACAAACTTTCATAAGAGATTTTAACTTTAAATCCTATAGGATCAAATTCAGAATGTTAAACTTATTTCGTGCAGTGTAACTCTATTTTCTTTAATACATAGCTCAAAATATTTCAATGTATTTATACTAACAAATTTGAAATGATAGCTAATGAACAATCAGGCTGTAAGCTAGAGACAGAAGTCATACTAGTGATTTATTTTTGCTTATTTTTAAACATTTTTGCTGTTGTTCAGTCACTAAGTCATGTCTGTTTCCTTGTGACCCCATGAACTACAGCACACCAGGCTCCTCTGTCCTCCACTATCTCCCAAAGTTTACTCAAATTCTTGTCCGTTGAGTTGGTGATGCTATCTAATCATCTCATCCTCTGCCTCCCTCATCTTTTGCCTTCAATCTTTCCCAGCCTCAGGGTCTTTTCCAATGAGTCAGTTCTTTGCATCAGTGGCCAAGGTATTGGAGCTTCAGTTTCAGCTGCAGTCTTTCCAATGAGTATTCAGGACTGACTTCCTTTAGGATTGACTAGTTTGATGTTCTTGCAGTCCAAGGGACTCCCAAGACACTTCTCCAGCAATTAAAAATTCAAAATTCACAATCCAAAAGCATCATTTCTTCAGCATTCAACCTTCTTAGGGTCCAACTCTCACATCTATACATGACTACTGGAAAAGCCATAGCTATGACTATATGGGCCTTTGTCAGTAAAGTGATGTCTTTGCTTTTTAATACACTGTCTAGGTTTGTCATAGCTTTTCTTCCGAGGGGCAAGCATCTTTTAATTTCATGGCTGCAGTCACCGTCTGCAGTGATTTTGGAGCCCAAGAAAAGAGTCTGTCACTGTTTCCCCTTCTGTTTGCCAAGAAGTGATGAGACTGGGTACATGATCACAGTTGTTGTTGTTTTTTTTTTTTTCTTTTTTTAGTGTTGAATTTCGAGGCGTGCTGCCATCCATGGGGTCGAAGAGTTGGACGCAACTGAGCAACTGAACCAAACTGAACTGAACTCAAGTCATATTATTTCACTCTTAATGAATAAGTATCCTGTTTTTCATAATAATTTCCCCAACTAATCCTAGCACACTGATGATATTGCATGTGCATGACCAGTTGTGTCCGGCTCTTTGTGAACGAATAAACTGTTGCCCTCCAGGCTACTCTGTCCATGGGATTCCCCAGGCAAGAATACTGGAGTGGGTTGCCATTTCCTACTCCAAGCGATCTTCCCAACCCAGGGATTTTTAACCTGCATCTCTGAGTCTCCTGCATTGGCAGGTGGATTCTTTACCACTGGGCTACTTGGGAAGCTTGACAAGAAAGGATAATTACAATGTGTCCACAAAATGGTGACTTTTAAGTTCTATGAATTTTTCTCTATTTATATATTCAAATTCACAACTATAAGTCCTTTATCTACTATCTAGCCATCCATCTGTTTATTTATATATGTATTTGTATCAATGTAAATACATGAATATTCATTTTAGTTTATATATTACTAGCTTTATTATTTTGTGGTCTTAAAATGTCCCAGATTTTGTCACTGATTGCTTTTTGAAGTTAGTCCCTCAGTTCTTTTGACATGGAACTTTCCTTTTTAAATAGTTCATTACTTTCTACCACCAATGATTGATGTTCCAAGTTCATCTTGTACTTTTTCTGCTTAGACCTAGAGGCATCTATTTCCTTTTATTAGAAAACAGCAAATCTAAATAACAGATTTGCTCATTGCTGAGTGGGTATGATTATTTTTAGAATAACATGAACTAGAAAATAAATATATGTATGTACATATTCACACATATCTATATCAACATGTCTGTACATATTTAATTTTTTTTTAAATGTAGCTTCATGTTAGTATAACTGAAACTGGCACAATACCACAAGTTTTATACTAGTCTTGTCTCTTTCTTTATTTTTTAAAATATATTTACTTTTAATTGATTAATGATTGCTTTACAATATTGGTTTGATTCCTGCCGTACATCAACATAAATTGACCATAGATATATATATGTCCCCCTCCCTTTTGAACCTTGCTCTCACATCCCACCCCATCCCACCCCTCTAGGTTGTTAGAGAGCCCCAGCGTGAGTTCCCTGAGTCATATTGCAAATTTCCATTGACTATCTGTTTTGCATATGTTATTGTACACGCTTCCTTGCTACTCTCTCCATTCATCTCACCCTCTCCTTCCTCTCCCCAGTCCATGTCCATAAGTCTGTTCTGTATGTCTGCATCTCCACTGCTGCCCTGCACATAGGCTCATCACTACCATCTTTCTAGATTTTATATATATGCATTAATATTTGATATTTGTTTCTCTCTTTCTGACTTACTTCACTTTGTATTTCATCCACCTCATTAGAACTGACTCAAATGGATTCCTTTTTATGGCTGAGTAGTATTCCATTTTATATATGTAACGCAGCTTCTTTATCCATTTGCCTGTTGGTTGACAGACATCTAGATTGCTTTCAGGTCCTGTTAGTCGCTTAGCCATGTCTGACTCTGCTACCCCATGAGATGTAGCCCACCAGGCTCCTATGTCCATGGAGTTTTCCAGGCAAGAATACTGGATGGGTTTGCCATTTCCTTCTCCATTTCATGCTCTAGCTGTTGTAAATAGTGCTTCAGTGAACACTGGGGTACATGTGTCTTTTTCAGGTTTTGTTTCCTCAGGGATATGCCTAGAAGTGGTATTGCTGGGTTGTATTGTGGTTTTATTCCTAGTTTTTTAAGGAATATCCATACTGTTCTCCATAGTGGCGGTATCAGTTTGCATTCCCACCAGCAGTGCAGGAGAATTCCCTTTTTTCCTTATTTTTAATGCCTGTCCCTGACAATGAGAAACCAGGCTTTATTCACAATATAAAGTGGCAGAAACATGGCTTTGAGTGGCAGTTTGAGCGGCAGAAACACGGTTTCCTTTAACATCCCATTTATAATTATCTTAAATATTTCCAGTATATACATTTAGAACTGTATCAAATAGTGTCATAGTTTTTACTTCAACAATAAACATAATTTAGGAAAGACAGCAGAAGTAAAATGTATTTAGACTTGTTTCAGTCATTTCATTATTCTTTCTTTCCTCTGAATGTTCCAAGACTCTATCTTCATCTTGTCCTTTATCTGTTATCTATTCAGATAACTTTCTTTAATCCTTTTTTAGATCTGCTAATTTTTGTCCCCCAGTTTTCTTCATCTAAGTCTGCCTTGATTTTTCCTTGGTTCCTAAAGACTGTTTCCCCAGGATAGGGTTTGAAGTTAAGAGTTCTTTTCCTTCAGCACTTGAAAAACATTGAACCCCTTCTGGCCTCCTTCTGATAAGACCAGTTATTCAAATTGATTTCCCACTATTTTTCTCTCTCATTACTTTCAAGATTTTTTTTCCTTTATTTTTAGTTTTAACCAGCTTGATTATGATGTTTCTTGATGTGAGTTTGTTTGAGTGTATCCTGTTTGGGATTATCTTGGCTTTTAAAATACATTCATTCATGTCTCTTAGAAAATTTGGTGACTATTCTACCATTGTTGCTTTGAATACTAGAACCCCAAGAAGAAAGAACAGATCCCAAAGTTTCCCAAAAAGGAGAAAAGCAAAAAGTAAGCACAGAAAACATTTGACTGAGCATGGTGTTAAATGTCTCAGTAATAATACTAGACAGCAAACAATAATGAAGCATTGTGAACATTCCGAGAAAGAACAAGTCTCCAAGCTTGGCTTCCATACTCCATCAGGCTATTAATTAATTATAAGTATAGATCAAGTTCAGACATGTTAGCTTAACAAAAAATCATCCGCCTTGTACTCTTTTAAAGATAGCCAATAGAAGCTATGCTGTCAAGGGAAGCATGTCAAGCAATGCAGGGCCTTCAGGAAATAGATGCACTATGAAATAAATACTGATTTATGGTAAAGAAAGCTTCCAGGTGAGAGCTGTGAATCAATACTCAGAGAGAGACCAGTTTCAATCAGAATAGTCGACTATAGAACCCAGCAAATATCTCTTAGGGAAAACTAGGACTGCATAATTGCTTGATATAGACCTAAATTTTACACATGTGATGAAGAGTGTGTTAAAAAGTTAGGGATAGGTACAGGGAAAATCAAACAGAAAAAAATAGACAAAACAGAATTGTTGATTCCAGAGAAAATAAAAATTTGGGTGCAAGTCAGTAAAACATAAGACTCAATTTTAAATAATATAACCATAGCTCTCAGCTTTTAACAAATAAATTCTAATTAAAATTATTGCTTAACAATATTGAGAGTTGGTACTGAATTATGTGTTGTGGAGAAATAAGGTATAAATGAACTAAATATATAGCTTTCATAATAGAAATTCAATAGATCATGTATAAAGTGAACCCTCAAAATATATCAGTTTAATATATCATTTAGCTATACAGAGGTAAATCCTAAAAGAAATAACTAAAATTACATAATGGACTTCAGAGTAGCTTAAATAAAGATAAGAAGTGGCAAGGCAAAGGACTACTTTTGTTCATTTTAAGATTTATTGAATTAAGTAAATATTAAAACTGGGCGGGCACATATTAATTAGGTAAAAATTAAATTTTAATTTCAAAATAATGTGCAAAGAAAATACACATACTTCCATAGAAAAATGGATAAAGAAATTTAAAGACTAAAAAGACAAATGGCAAATATGCATTTGAAAAAGTATAACTTTTATTAATAAAGTATAAACTTTATTATTGACTAACAAAAAGTATAAACTTTGTTAAATTCTAAAACAGCAAAAATAATTTTATTGACAAGATATGAATTTATTTCTTCATTTTTTCCAATAATTCCCTGTTGTTTCTGTTACTAATTTTTGCATTTTGGAGGGTTGACATCTTCACCAAACTGATGGTCTGGTTACCATGGTATTTCTCAGAAGTTTGAATTGCCATTGCAGAGTTCTGACACTGTAGACTTACTCATGCCACTTGGAGTCAACCTAAAATGCAGGTTTACATCCCCCTGCGAAAGCTGTAGAAGAGAAGATGAGATGATGTGAAGGTGTATCTGCATGTCTGTTTGTACAACTCTAAATGCATAATTGTGGTTTTAGCAGACATTGGATTGGACGGAGAGAAAGGGTAATTATCAGGGAATAGCTAAAGTTCTCTTCTTTCCAGTGTTTTTTTGGAAAACATGTGCAAGACACATATAAATTCATTTCTAAATAACATATAACATATATAATAATACAGAGAGAATATTACAGATATGTGTGTGTGTGTGTGTGTATCAGCTCTTCTCTAATTCTACAGATACAGAATAAAGATTTCAATGTTTGGCATATAATTTATACCAATTTGGCATATAATTTATACCAAGTAAAATGACTATTTTACTTTAACAATGCTACTCCTAAAACTAGTGCTGTTCCCATTTTCCTTTCTCCCCTCTCCTTCCTTCCCCCAACCTCTTCCTCTCCCACGCAGTCTTCTCTCCTTTTCACTCCTGTCTTCTCCTCCTTGGTTTCCTCCCATTCCCCTTTATTTTCTCCTTTCTCATGTTTCCCCCTTTCCTCCTTCCCTGGATACTCCTTCCAGATACATTCCCCCATTCCTTTGCACACTACCTTCACTTAACCTTGCCCTTTTAGCTGAAAGAAAGAATATCATCAACTTTCTCTTCACAAATGTTTTAGAGATTAAAAATTGTGTCAAACAGATTCCACATGACACACACTTAATTTGCTCCCAGATGTATTAACTGCTGAGCAGCTTTATCTGAATAATGACTTATGTAATGACTAGACCCTTCTCAAATTAAATGTGTATTACATTGACCTCTTTTCTACAGACCAAAAAAAAAAAAAAAATTTATTTACCTAGCCATCAGTGGGGAATGCTGATAGAACTACCACAAATTGTTTGACTAAGCCTGTAATAATAGTCCATGTTAGTCCAGATGTGGTGGGTGCATGGGAATAATGGGAATCTGTGTCTAGATGGGACTTTCTTGGAGGTCCAGTGGTTAAGACTTGGCCTTCCAATGCAGGGGATGGGGGGGTTCAACCCCTGGTCAGGGAGCTAAGATCCAACATGCCTTGTGGCCAAAATGCCAAAACATAAAACAGAAATGATACTGTAACAAATTCAATAAGACTTTAAAAATGGTCCACATCAGGAAAAAAAAAAAAAAAGGAAAAGAGAGAGAGAGTCTATGACTAGAGAAAGAATCCAGATGACAAAAAGTCTAGCTTGAGAAGAGCAGGGGAAAAGTTATACCAAAAGGAAAACTATCTGATGTGACAAACTCTGTAAGAGTTTACTGAGTCCAAGTTCACTCTGTTCGCTGCATGACAGGTCAATGACTCTGAGAGATGAGGGGTTGAAGCAAGGAAGATACTTCCTTCAGGGACTCTGCTGACTGAGAAGATGGCTAGCACCTCAAAATAATCATCTTATCTGAGTCTGGATGCCAGGTGTTTTAATACATCAGAGATGGAGGGAGTTGAGGAAGCAAAGTAAAAAGTCCATTAATCTTGCAAACATCTAGAATATGGCAAGCCTCAGGCAGCGGATATGTTAATTTCTTCTTTCCTGCCATCTGCAGGTGGGCAGGGTTCCGGACAAAGGCAATTTAGTTAAACAGTCAGCCATTTTGTATGGCAATGGTAACAAAAGTAACAAAGCTTTCATTTTTTATAAAAGTAACAAAAGCAATTAGAATAATACAACAAGTCAAAGAAACAGCTCCAAGATGGAGTCAGAACTGGTTTCTTCTCTGCAACCAAAGTACAGATCAAAAAGGTAGAGAAAACATTTGAACAGCAAGAGCTGAGGAGAAACAATTTCGGAAGGTGTTCTAGACTGGAAATAGAAGAAACTATGTCACAGAGTCTAAGTTCTCCAACCAAAGTAGTAGAAGCAGCTTTGAATTCAAGGTTGGATGGTGGTAGAGTAGACAGTTTTAACATTTAAGTTTTGAGATGTGCCTGAAACCCACACTGAAGGACATCACCCATTTATATATCTAGAAGTTGAAAAAAATGCAATTTAGACAGCCTGGGTATGAATCTGCTTGAAATCCAATACATTTGGAATTGCATGTCTTCTAGGTCGGTATGAATTGAATTCTCCACTCAGGAGACAGGGATAGCATCCTCGTACAGCATACATCAAATGAACCGTAGAGTCTATTTTTTATCCTTGATATTTAATGGAAGATAATGGCCTTTACATATATACACTAATATGCATAAAATAGATAACTAAGGAGAACCTGCTGTATAGCACAAGGAACTCTACTTAATGCTCCATAGACACCAAAATAAGATCTCCTGGAGGAGGGCATGGCAATCCACTCCAGTATCCTTGCCTGGAGAATCCCATGAACAGAGGAGCCTGGCAGGCTGCAGTCCATAAGGCCGCACAGAGTCGGACACAGCTGAAGCAACATAACGCACGCACAGAGGCACCTAAATGGGAAGGAAATCCAAAAAAGAGGGGACATGTGTATACATATAGCTGATTTACTTTGTTGTACAGCAGAAACTAACACAAGACTGTAAGGCAGCTATACCCCAATAATTAAAAAAAATGATGTCTCACGATGCTCATTTATCTTTGTTAATTAGTCAGTTCAGTTGCTCAGTCATGTCCGACGCCTTGTGACCCCATGGACTGCAGCACGCCAGGTTTCCCTGTCCACCACCAACTCCCAGAGTTTTCTCAAACTCATGTCCATCGAGTCAGTGATGCCATCCAACCATCTCATCCTCTGTCGTCCCCTTCTCCTCCCGCCTTCAGTCTTTCCCAGCATCAGGGTATTTTCCAATGAGTCAGTTCTTTGCATCAGGTGGCCAAAGTATTGGAGTTTCAGCTTTAGTCTAGGTCCTTCCAATGACTATTCAGGACTGATTTCCTTTAGGATGGACTGGTTGGATCTCCCTGCAATCCAAGGGACTCTCAAGGGTCTTCTCCAACACCACAGTTCAAAAGCATCAATTCTTCGGCGCTCAGCTTTCTTTTGTCTTTGAGTATGGTGTAATTGAAAAAAAAAAATCCTGCAGCTTTATCCCTCTCATGGTGACAGTGTGAATGAAAGCCGTGAACCCAAAGGACATTTCTGTTCCAGGCTAGTTCTAGGGCTAATGCTTCCTAAAAATAAATCTTACCATTTAAAAATGCAACTTTAAGGCAAAAAAAAAAAGTAACATTTTTATAAAATTCTGAAACACCAAATTAGAAATATTGGCCAACAGCTGACTAAGAATGGGGAATTTATGGCCTGAAAGTGTATTTAAGAAGACTGTTTTCTATGTAGGTAACACGATTGATAGGAGCATTTGCCTAATAATGGGCACTTGGAGGGTCCATGCATGAGTCAATAAGATGGCTTAATGTGTTCTCTTAATGGACCATTTACTTTCTATTTTGAGGATTATCAAGGCTGCATTATTTATTTAGTTACATATTGGATTTAGAAAGTAAGCTTTCAAAGCCTGCCCTGTGCATGCCGTTTATTGAGTACCTGCTCTTCTAAACTCTTAAACATAATGTGCTCATGACATGGCCCTTCCCTTCTAATAGCATGATTATATACTGTTTTTAATATACTTATTATTTTTCTGTTTGATAGTATAATTCTTTAATAGCCATATGGGAACCTCCACGCAGCTAGTTAAATCTGGAAAAACTCTTAAAGGGAGCAATGTGGGTGAGCTTTTTCTCCCTTGAGCCACAAGAGGTTGTAAACTTCTTTTCTTTCTGTTAAAACTCATTTCCCTTCCTGGTTCCCACTTTGTCTAACATTTTATTGTAATGTTCCTGGAATCTATTTTGTAGATTTTTTTTTTTTTGGCTATAACTGTGTATTGCAGTTTCCATTAATATTGTTTTCTCTTAATGAATTCTATGCCATTTAGAAAATGATTATACTTGATTGTTTATAATTGTGCATCATTTTGTATTTGATACCTTAATAGAAAATTATGAGAATATAAAAGGTCAAGACATCACAGTCTTGGGACTAAATGATGGTCACATTTTTAATTTTATAAAACTGTGATTTTATAGGTTTTTCAGCTTTTTTCTATAATATTATTGGGAAGCTATTCCAAGAGCCTCCATCTCCCACCCAGTTCCTGCGCTTAACCAATACCAACCTTATGCTTCCGTGGGATTTTGTTGTTATTCTGTGTACATCATATTTCCTCTAGCTCTTTTCCCTGCCCCTTGCCTTCCTGCTTTCATCCAAACAATTATCAGTTATTTTGTCCACTTTGCTAAAGTGCAAATGCTGTGCAAGGCAGCAAGAATAAGTGCTTCGATAAGTACTTTAAAGGGGCATAGAATCTTGGAGACAAAAAGACAAAATTATCCTAAATCAATTGATTAAATAAGTTATATATAATAAACTTCTTCTGTAATAATATCTAATTTTCAGAGCACCTGCTTTATATTGACATCTTTCTACACATCATCTTATTTAATGACTCTGAGCCTGGGACATTTTCTGAATCTCTCTGCGCTAAGGGTGCTCCCTTTTCAGAGATCTTATTGCCAAGAAATTCAGCACACATCTGAGTAACACAGTGAAGAGAGATAACAGTGCTGGATGCAATTGCCAAGGAAGACTATGTGGAGAGACAAAGTATCTATTCTGGTTGAAAAATTCATGTGTGTGCATGCTAAGTCGATTCAGTCGTGTCCAACTCTTTGCAACCCCATGGACTGTAGCCCACCAGGCTCCTCTGTCCATGGGATTCTCCAGGCAAGTATACTGGAGGGGATGGCCATGCCCTCCTCCAGGGGATCTTCCCAATCCAGGGGATCGAACCTGAGTCTCATGTCTCCTGCATTGGCAGACATATTCTTTACAGCTAGTGCCAACTGGGGAGTCCATTCATAAGTGCTTGCTATTAACATTCGTGAGAATGCAATGAAACATAGCTATAAATACATGTGTGTGTGTGTCTGTGTGTGGGTTTGAGGACAAGGCAACGAGGAAACTTACCTACACGAGTTATTTCTGCCATATCCCAAATTGAGGTCCTCAGAGTATAGGACTCTATGAAGTTATACAGCAGAATCTATCACAACATTGTAAAGCAATTATATTTCAATTTTTTTAATGGAGGAGAAACCTCAGGAACACTCCTTATTTGACCACATGCCAAGCAAAGCAAAAGGTGCAATGTTTCTTCAAAGGAAATGGTCACATGAAACCCTTTGGTCCCAGGACAAACTGGAAGTCAATGAAGGCCATAAAACAAGTTCCATACACACATAGCAATATGCAAGACAGGAATAGATTGGGTATATACCAGAACCATATATATACCATATAGTCAAAGATATGGTTTTTCCAGTAGTCATGTACAGATGTGAGAGTGGGCCAGAAAGAAGGTTGAGCACTGAAGAATTGATGCTTTTAAACTGTGGTGCTGGAGAAGACTCTTGAGAGCCCCTTGGATGAAAGGAGATCAAAACAGTCAATCCTAAAGGAAATCAGCCCTGAATATTTATTGGAAGGGCTGAGGCTGAAGTTCCAGTACTTTGGCCACCTGATGTGAAGAGCTGACTCATGGGGAAAAAGCCCGATGCTGGGAAAGATTGAGGGCAGGAGGAGAAGGGGGCAACAGAGGATGAGATGGTTGGATGGCATCACCAACTCCATGGACATAAATTTGAGCAAACTCCGGGAGATAGTGAAGGATGGGGAAGCCTGGTGTGCTATAGTCCATGGGATTGCAGAGAGTTGGACACGGCTGAACAACTGAACAACAACAATACCAGAACCGGAAACGGTTGGACAGAGGTGCGTAAGATAAACGATGGTGTTGTCCATCAGAGAAGGAGTGTGTTCTCAGAAGGCATTAGGAAGATGGTTCTGAGCAGCATTTTTAAAAAGAAATTTAAAAGAAAAAAGAAAAAAAAGCTAAGTGAAAAGTCTTCAGTGGGAAGAGGTAGAGATTTCCCTTAATGTAAACGGTCAGCATCATTAGTCATCATCACTGAAAATAAGAAATTAATACATTTAATTCATTTTGCTGTTCACCAGTGTTCATGAAATTGTTGCCTAAAGAAAATACTGGTGACTTTAAACATTCACTTAAAAAACACTTTACGTTCATTTAGTGAAGGATAGTCAAGTTAAAGAATATATTGAGCTGCATTTCCTTGGGACATTTCTCTCTTGGGTTTGTGTAATATTGGAAGTGTTTTCTCATTTCATGCTGCTGGGCCATTTTATTTAAGAGTTCAGAAATTCATAGTCATCCTGCCTTTCACCCTCCCGACACACACTCTTTCATGGTATAGCCCTCGAGGTGGGGTTCCTCCTGTCCCGCCTGGAGCACCCTCTCCTGCTGTTTCATAAGACAGCTGTTCTTTGCTGGTGGTCTCTCTGCCAGGCCTGCACCCTCTGCGTTTTCTCAGAGCCATAGGAGAAACAGGGCAACGGGGCAACAGTTTTCTTTTTCATTTTTCTAAAATTATTTGGTAGACCCTGAGTATCTTAAAATTATAATTCAAGAAAAAATTCTGCGAGAAAACTCTCAAAAAGAGACACTAATATCTTAAAATACATTCTTCTGTCAAAAGGGCATTTTGAGGAAACACACAACTGATCAGGATTAAATTCCTTATCCAGCTAGGCTGTTGTTTGGAACTATTCACAACTAATAATAACCAAATAATAGTATAATACTGCAAAATGAGCCTTTGAATACACATGGATTTTCTTTAGACTTGATATCATGATAAAATACTTCAATATTTTATGATAATGCCACTGTTAGTTGTTATTATTGAATCTTCTGAGAAGTCCAAAATACTTTTGATACATTTGCTCATATAACTTATTTTTGAGAAAGATTAACAGAAACTCTCTCTTCCCCTTTTTAGGGATGAATAAACTTGAACAAGGGAATATAAAACCACTCCTTTGTTATAGCCCACATTGGAATTTAAGCGTTCCAAAGCAGGATAAGAATTACAGCTGCTCTCTCAAGTTCCTGTGTTTTCCTTTCTCTTTTGGAAGTCAGAAATTCCTACCTGTCCCTTTCTTAGAACTATTAAATAACAATTTATGATGTGGCCACTTATATAAAGCCATCACAAGAGTAAAAACCTGACTTTCATGACATTAAATTTTAAAAAATAAGATTACTCATGATTAGAAATGATACCTCTGCTAATTTGGTATAAAATAAACCTGAGACTAAAAAAAATGTGCAGTATTGTTGAATAAATATTTTTAAATTAAAGAAAAATGAAGAGTTTTTAATGTGAAAATTTATTAAATGCAAGGGAATAAAAAGAAGAAAAACATGAATTAGGGTAGCAAAAGTAAAAGGAAGACAGGTTAGAAGCAAAAAGAATCTAAATAATCACCTGTAATTTGACCTTGATGTAGAGATACATCGTCCCACAAATTACGTGAATTAGTAATGAACTAAGTGGTCATTCTTAACATGTTCATTCATTCAGTGAATCTTTATCAAAGGTATTCAGTCCCTGGCCCTATACTAAGTGCAGCACATCTCCAAAATTATCACACAAATAAGCTCTTGGAGTCTCTTTTAATTACCCTTGAACCTGAGTTCAAACTAGATTAGTATATTAATTCAGGGGTTCCCAATAGCGAGGTCCTAAACTGGTACTAGCCCATTATAAGGTTTTCATACTTCCACATTAAAAAAAAATCAAATATAAAAACAAAAAAGAACAAAGAATTTTATTCAAATGTTCATACATATTAATAACTATATAGAAGATTTATTTTCATTAATGGTATATTCTTCCAACTTTTGATGTTATAAACAGCCATTATTTTATAACATAATGGTATAATAAATCTTAGAATTTTTAAAAATTTCCTTATCAGAAAAAAATATGGCAGCATTGAAGGAGAAAAACTTTAAGAATCAGATGAATATCCAGCCTAAATGTAACTTCTAGTTCAATGGTGGAAAATTAGGAGCAGACAATTTCAAGATTGTGGTAAATTTTATAGTGGAAGACAATATATGACACTGTGTTGGGATAGAGGGGGAAGGAAGGGTCTATTCCAGGTGTCAGATGAGAACTTGAAAAGGTGACTGATAGTTCATGAGGGATGAGGGTAATTCACTGTTTAAAAAAAAGGAAGAATGGAGGCTCAAGAGGGATGGACTATATAGAGACATACAGCTGATTCACACTGTTACACAGCAGAAATTAACACAATGTTGTAAAGCAATTATACTCCAATTGAAAAATAAATAAAAGGAAGCGTGTCCCCAGCAGAGCAAACAATGTAAAAGCATGAAGCCACAGAACATGGGCACATTCTCCAGAATGGCTGGGAGTTTGATATGGCAAGAATAGGAAGAAGAGGACAGAAGAGTGCAGCCAAGATGAGGTCAAAACTTCTTATAACATGCTGATAAAATTAAACTTTGTGCTACGGCCGGTGAGGATGCGGATACATGGGGAGTCTGCCTGATAGGGAGGTTATACTGACAGTTTGGCGGACAGACTTAAGACGACCCAAGTTTGAGAGAAGAAGAAGAAAACAATTACAGTAGGTCAGTTTAAAAGAGGAGGAGGACCTGAACCAAGGCATCAGGAAGGAAAAAAGGTAGAATACACAGGAAAATGTGATGCAGTGAATGTAAATATGAAACCCTGGCAGATAAAAAAATGACAATAATTGTTGAAGGTCAATCTAGCAATGTCATGATAGATATAAAGAAGAAAATTGATAAGGGCTGTTTTGTACATACTGAGTTTAAACTCTGTAGACTCTTTCTAGTATTTTACTATATTGTATATGTCATATAGAAAAAGTGGAAGATAATAGAAAGACCTTGAGTGGCCTACAAAGACAAATATTAAACATCATTCTGTTGCACACACTTGCATTTCTCTGATAGTCTAGAACACAAATATCTATATCTCTTGCTATCTCATTGGTTGTAAATTAATCAAATGTAAAATTCATTTAGCATTATTTTTATGACTACATTTTGTCTCTGCAAGCCTGGTTCAAAATCAAAATCATGGAAACATGTTTATAATATCTAATCATGAATTATATAAAGAAATGCTTTGAAATGTACATGGAGACTTTATATATTTCCTCTCCTGCATTCATCAAAAACACGTGAAATATGAAAGGACAGCAACATCATCAATAACTCACAAATAGCCCTTGTATGATAGCACTTGACTTACAGTGATTAATTGCATCTCATAAGTCTATCAGATAGGTGTTAGCATTATGCCCATTTTACAGATGAGAGAAGTGTGGCACAGATAGTTTAAGAAAGTTGTCTTGGGTCATGCAGCTTATTAATTACAGCTTTTGATCCAAGTCCTCTATGTTCTCATCTACTTTGCATGCTATAGTGCCTCTACACACACACAAGTATTTGTCCCCATTTTAGAGATATGGAATCTCAAGTTCAATTTTTTAGTCCCTTCTCTATGAATTTTAGGTAAAACATTCAAATTCTGCATAAAATTTATGTAAGGCAAATGGTACTTTTTAGAAAATAGTTTCTTAATAAAATTTTTAGAACAGGGACAATAATGATTTACCATTTCCATTGCCATTTTTAAGTGAGAAATTGACTAGTATTGATGGTAATATTTGATTTAATATTATAACTTAATTGTATTCCTTAGAACCATTAAATTACCTTTCATTCAACAACAAATGTACATTTTACTTTTTATTGTGTTTTCATGTATAGTTGAAAGTGGGTGACTATTTTCTCCCCAAAGCATTTAACACAAATCATATATTCTACTGTGGACTTTAGTATTTTTTTTTGTTTTTGTTTTTGGTAAAAGTGTGATGAATGCTTTCCTCCATTAATTTTAGGGTTGCCCAAGCAACCCTTAAAATTTTGTAACAGTAAATTTAACTGTGATGCAATCATTTTAATTAATTTGAGATGTTTATGTTGGAAATTTAAAGACTGTGTTTGCAAGAATCTGTCTTGAAAAAAGAGGTGATCAGTTGGAAGATTTGGAAATAGTACATAGGCATCTCCATGATGATTTATTTCTAAGTAGAAAAAGAATTCATTCATCTTTCAAATTTTAGTATAGTTTATTGCCCAAATCTGGATGATTACAATGAGCAGTCTAATTAGAAGTTGCAGATATTGTATAATATAGTTAATGATCAAATTTGTATAAAATATAGTTTACTTTTGGTCTTTAAGAAGAAAAATACTCAATGTTTATAAATAATAAACATATTGAATGTTTATTATATCAGAAACTTTTATTCTTAGTGCTCACCCATATCAACTAGATATATTTTCATCACAGTTACTCATTCACAAAAATGCACCTGTATTGTAAATACCAGACTTGTAGGAAAACTGTGTAATCTTGGGTGGTCTCTTTGCCCAGGTTTGATTAAATATGTCTTTTCACAACAGGTGACTTTTTAATTGTTTTCTTATGGCAACTCATTTATTCCTCAGGCTTTGTTTGGCTTGCATTAGTTTTCAGAGTTAATGACCATGTGTGAGAACGTGCGGAGTCCAGGTGGCCAATGGTTATACAGAGAATGTGGGAGTTAGAGCGAATGCAGGGCAAGTCATTTAACTTGACCAATTAATACAGCGGTGAATAGTTCTCCAGCCCTCAAGGTCTTTCAAACAGAAAACTTGGGTAATGCAAGTATGGAATAAAGAATAAAGCTGCTTGTTCTTTCTATTTATTGGGCTTGCTTTCTTTAGTGAGCTGGGTGTTTTTCCCTTGCACAGCTTAAGGGCTCAAATCAAGTTTTTCAAAGTGGCTTCTTCTTTGTACCAGCAGTTCTGTTAGCACATTTGGTATTTCCCTCCAACTCTTGCATCTTATTGTTGTTCTTCTGGAAGCCTGTAGGTTAGCACTTTGAGCCATGGGGTGGCCTTGTTTATTTCCTCTTGGCCAATAGATGTGGGGATTACTATAATGAGGAGCATTAGAATCTCTAGCACCGAACAGTTCCAGTTATGAGAAATCCTTAAGTTCAAGAATAGAAGTTGAATTAGGAGTAACATAATGGAGCCCAGGCAACCCTTAAAGAGAACCAAAAGGAAAAAATGAGATCTTTGGATTGTACAGGCTGCCAGAAACTAGTACCAAACACTGAAAGGGCTTTTCCACTGGGCTTAATATTTTTTCCTTCCTTTCTGACAAAAGGAACATTTGTTTGCAATTAGCTTAGTAGAGGAAATAGCATCTGAAGTCTTGTTTTCCAATTGGAATGACCCCTATGACCAACTATGAAGACACTTGGAATATTTATTCAGTCTTATTTAGGTATGCATGGGGGTGGTGCAATTTGCAGTTTTCACAAGTGCAAATACATCTGCCAAGTGTTTGTAAGTTTCACAATTATGCAAGTACTACATTATAAAAATATTAAATATTTTAAAGTATTTGAAGTAAAATATACTAAATTTACCTGGAGAAGGGCACGGCAACCCAATCCAGTATTCTTTCCTGGGGAATTCCACGGACAGAGGATCCTGGAGGGCTACAGTCCATGGAGTCGCGAAGATTTGGACATGAATGAGCAACTAATATACACACACATGCTAAATTCAACTGCAGTACAATCTTGGGTCATGAAAACTCTTGATATGTGCTAGATTGATAGATGCCAAAGACCAGATTTTGACAGTGCCAGTATAATGATTTGCCAAAAATAATGGGAGGGGAGTTGTGGACGGTGCCTGCAAATTGTTGAATTTTGTTTTAAGCCATCAAAGAAATAGTAAGCAAGAACCACGTAATCCACAGGAAAATCTATGTAAGTTGACTGCAGTTAGTTTCCTTTCAGCATGTCTGCTAATTCCTGTAAATACTGTCTAACAGAGAAAAAGGAGAAAGTTGGAATTTTATTGAACTTTTTACAGTCAACTGTTTTCAACATGATTTCAAAATGTTGGATTCTCAGGTGTGGCCATTCAGATTCTTCTTATTGTCATGCTTTAACTTTAAAACTTTAAACACTAATAGCCACTATTTGTGTTTTTACACTATTTTAAAACATTCTTATTTAAAGATAGGCTTGAATTCTGACTTATTAACTTCAGTAGCTGATTTCTAAAAAATTGAACCAATTTGATTTAATGAGGAAAAGAAAGCCTGAATACCAAAATAATTAGGAAACAACCAACTTCCTACCCACCTTCCACCACTTTATTTCCTCTTAATTCAATGTTACATGAAATATACCTGTGCTTCTGAATATCATCATTCTAGAAACAAGGGAAAAATAACAAATTGAGAACAGTAAGAGGTGGTTCTTTTTTCCCAACTTTTTAATTCAAAAATCTCAAGTAAAGTTAAAACATTGTAGCATTGGGGTAGGAGCCAAGATCTCCATTCTAAGCTCAGAAATGCACACAAATGTGACCTCATAAGTTCAAAGTAAAAAAATTATTTCCTCCCACCTTGTTCATAATAGTTATGTTGCCCCTTAATGTCCTGAGTACTGCAGTAAATCAGTAGCCAAAATATTCTTGTTTTGAAAAACAACTTGTAGAAACTTAGGTTTTCACTGGAAATTAAGATGGGAATGTAGGGTGAGTGGGTGGCAGGAAAGACTTACTAGCTGAAGTGACACCTGAGACATGCATGCACTGCATACACTATACCTCGATCCTACAATGTCTTTCATATTAATTAGGTTTATTAAAAGTCATCTCTTCCAAGAAATGCTAGAAGAACTTCAAAACTTTTTTTTCTTTTGCAGCAATAGTCTTTATTGTTTTTCTTTCATATGCTTCATAGAATTAAATAGGCATTTTCCTGGTGGCTCAGAAGGTAAAGAATCTGCCTGCAATGCGAGAGACAGGAGTTTGATCCCTGAGTCGGGACGATCCCCTGGAGAAGGAAATGGCAACCCACTCAGTATTCTTGCCTGGTGAATCCCTTGGATAGAGGAACCTGGCAGGCTACAGTCCACGGCGTCACAAAGAGTTGAATAGGATTGAGAGACTAACACTTTCACTTCACTTTCCACTAAAAACTGTCAGTATTTTAATGAATATTTTATTAATTATTTAAGCCAACTTGGATAGACTAATACCTTTAGAATACTGAGTTTTTACCATTAGTAATATATCCTATCCATAAATCAGGTCTTCATTATTAACTTTCAGTAAAGTTTTAATATTTTTCATAAGACCTTACCTCTTTTGTTAATTTGTCCCAATGTTCTTTATGTTTTGTTATGTCTTATGTTTTATGTAACTTAAAAAAATTTTCTAGTTATATTTTCTTATTGTAGATGGCATATAAAACCTCCCTTGACTTTCTGTATTAGCTTGTATCTAGCAATTTTACCAAACTCTATAATTCTAATAACATAGCTTTATATATTGGTATTTCGGTTGTTTTTGCTGCACAACAAACTTCTCTAGAGCACAGTGGATTAAAATAATTATTTTATTATATCCCCTAATTTTGTGAGACACACTGGCTTTTAAGCTTTTTTTTTTCTTATATTGTGGTATCCTTTTTCAATGTCAAAATTATGCTGACCTCAGAAAGGTCACTGGAGTGATTTCTAGTTTCAATTCCAACACATAAAGCACTTGGAAGTCATAATTCCCCCTTTCACAACAACAGCAAAAAAAGATGAACAAACTCAAAATCAATAATTTTTCATAGGTCTGTCAGAGAATGAGGTCACAAGGCAAACTGCTTCCTCAAGATTTGGAGAGAGAGATAAATATGTACAGTCAGATCTAAGATCAGTTTAGCAGAAGCAGAAGACAGTGGAGACAATAACTGACTACAGAATAATCCCAGTGGATTAAAACTGAGTCTGTTAGACACCGACTGTATTTTATAAGGAATTTTTAGGGAAACCTAAATGGCAACAAAGAAAGTATCAAAAACCAAAGCCTTTGACATCTAGAGTGATAATGTATGTAAAGCACAGCTCAGTGACTGGCAAAATTAACATAAGACCCGAGAAAAACCCCTAATTACCTCAATTCCCATTACACAATGCTTCCTGTTCAGCTTTTAACAAAAATTTACATGATTTGTTAAAAAGCAGGAAAAAAATCATAACCTGTAGAGACAAAATAAGTATCTCTAAATTGATTAAAGCACTTGTTTTTTTAATTCTCAGATAATAACTTAAAAATAATTATGATTAACATATCAGAGCTCACATGGAAAAAGTATACAGCAAGTAAAAACAAATGTAAGCAGAAGGATGGAAGTTCTAAGAAAATAAAGATAAATGCTAGAAATGAAAAATTTTATAAGTAAAATGGGGAATGTTTTTATGGTTTCATCAGTGGACTGGATGCAGATCAATAAGAATCAATTTGCTAAAATACAGGTCAAAAAATATAAAATAAAATAAAATACAGGTCAATATAAATGTTCCAAAACAAAATGTGTATGGAAAGAAGAAGAAGAAAGTGGAATATAATATTCAAGGACTGGGTAACAATTACAGAGTTGTAATATATGTGTATAGAAGTACCAGGAAAAAAATAGAGAAAGGACTATAAAAATATTTGAAGCACTAATGGATGAGGATTTTTTGAAATTAATGACAAATACCAAACCACAGATACAGAACTCAGAGAATATCAAGCATGACAAATACCAAAAAATTTACTTCTAAAAATATCATATTCAAAATGAAGAAAATCCTGAAAGCTTAGTGATAGGGGCAAAGGAGAATACTTTATTTGGAAGAACAAGGGAAAGAAATACATCAGCCTTCTCATCAAAAACCATGCCAGCGAGAATAGAATGGAGTAAAATAAAATGTTAAAAGGAAAAAACTATGAATCTAGACTCTTGCATCCAGTGAAATTATTCTTCAAGTTGAAAAAGAAATAAAGAACTTCTCAGACAACAGTTAAGAAAGTTTTCTACCAGCAGACTTGCCTTGTAAGAACTTTTAAGCTTCTTCCAGGAGAAGGAAAATTACATGGGTCAGAAACGTGGATTCATGTAAAAAAAGAAAGAGCATCAGAGAGGAAATTAATGAAATTTAAATGTTTCTATCTTATTTTTAATTAATCTAATAGATCAGCAGTCTCCAACCTTTTTGGCCCCAGGGACCAATTTTCTGGAAGACAATTTTTCCACAGATGAGGGGTGAGGAGATAGTTTCAGGATGATTAAAGCATATTACATATATTGTGCCTTTATTTCTATTATTATTATATCAGGTCCACCTTAGACTACCAGCATTAGATCCTGGAGGTTGGGAATTGTTATAATAGATAACTGTTCAAATAACAATAATGTATTAGATGATTATAGTATGTGTGTAAGTAAAATAAATTAATGCAATGTGTTGAGAGGGGAGGCAAGAATTAGAAATAATCTTTTATAAAGTAACTACATTATATAAGTGGGGTTAGGATAGTTATATATGGAAATAACCTAGAACAACCACTTAAAATTTTAAAAGGAGTATAATTGATAGACCAAGAGAGAAAAGAAAATAAAACTATATAAAATGCTCAATTATAACCAAAGAAAACTGATAACATCAAATGCTGCTGAAGATGCAGAGCAGCTGAAACTTTCATTCATGTTGGTGAGAATGTAACAGGCTACAGTCACTTGGGAGACATTTTGGTTTTTTTGTTTTTTTTTTTTTTTTACAAAAGAAAGAATACTCCTTCCTTACAATCCAGGGGTCTTGCTCCTTGGTATTTACCCAAAGAGGTTGAAAACTCACATTCATCATAAGCCTAATTTTGACAAACAAGCAAAGACAAATAAGCCAAAGCAATTCAACTGACAAAGGATTGTCTTTTCACTACAATATTGTAAAGTAATTAGCCTCCAACTAATAAAAATAAATGAAAAAAAAAATGATGCTGAAACAATTGGACATATACATGCAACACACCCCAAGAAACAGAAACAAAAAATAGTCTAAACACAACTTTATACCTTTGAGAAAAATTAGCTCAAAATGGAACATAGAGTGAAATGTAAATTGGCAAGTTTGACGTTACTAAATTAAATTTTCTTCTGTTGAAAAAGACAATTAAGAGAATAAAAAGGCAAACTACAGACTGGGAAATAAATATTTGCAAAACATTCTTAATAAAAGTTATACATCCAAAATATAAAAATTCTTGCAATTTAACAAAAAGTAACATGACCCAATTTAAATATGGGCAAAAGATCTGAACAAACACTTCACCAAAAAAGATTTACAAAGCTGATGGCAAGTCTGTCTGTTAGTGTTAGTCGCTCAGTCGTGTCCGAATCTTTGCAACCCCGTGGCAAGTAGAGATATGCAAAGATGTTCACATCATATGTGATTAGGGAATTTCAAATTAAAATAGCTATGAGAAGCCACTACACACCCATTAGAATGGCTAAAATCCAAAACACTGACAATACCTACAATACAAAAAAATAACAATACCAAATTTTGGTGAAGATTCAGAGCAACAGGAACTATTGTTCATTGCTAGTGGAAATTCAAAATGGTTCAGTCTCTGCAAGACGCTTTGGCAATTTCTTTCAAAGTTAAACCTAGTCTTACCAAAAGTACCAACAATTTCATCCTAGGAGCTTACCCAGTTGAGCTGACACAAACCTTCACACAATGTATTTTTATAGAAGCTTTATTTACAATTACCAAAAGCTAGAATCAATGAAAATGTCTTCCAATAGATGAATGGATAAACAAACTTTGATACATCCATACAATGGAATATTACTTATTAATGGAAAACAATTAAGCTATTTATCCATGAAAAGACATGAAGAAAAACTTATATGCATATTGCCAAGTGAAAATGCCACATAGTATTATTCGTGATATGAATTTCTGGAAAAAGCACAGCTATAGACATAGAAAAGAGATCAGTTGTGCCATGGGTTGGGGGTAAGGACATGAAGAGAAAAAAAATACAGAAAATTTTAAGGGCGGTGAAACCATTCTGTATGCTATTTTAATGGTAAATCCATAGCATTATGGGCTTTCTAGGTGGTGCTAGTGGTAAAATCTGCCTGCCAGTGCTAGAGATGCAAGAGATGCAGATTTGATCCCTGGGTTGGGAAGATCCCCTGAAGGAAGAACCCACTCCAGGGCAAACCACTCCGGTATTGTTGCCTGGAAAATCCCATGGACAGAGGAGCCTGGTGGGTTACAGTCATAGGGTCGCAAAGAATCAGATACAACTGAAGTGACTGTGCACACATGCATGCATGTATATAACTGTACAACGTAAGAGAGTGAGCCTTAATGTAAGTTATGAACCTTAGTTAATAATACTTCGTTAGTTTTAACAAATACATTACACTAAAATGTGATGATAGTAATAGAGAAAACTATACAGGGGAGGGGTTGATGTGAACTCTTTATACTTTGTGCTCAATATTTCTCTGAATCTAAAATTGTGCTAGAAACTAGTCTATTAGTTTCTTTTAAAACTTAATTGGGAAGTAAAACTACTTTTCCTGCTACCTTTAAAAGCATGAAAAGGACTAGACTAATCAATTCTTCATTCCGAATACTTTAACTGTGGCCACTCATTAACATTCTGCTGGCAGATGGGCTGGTCTGGAATGTCCAAAATGGCTTCACCTTTGTGTCTGGAGCTTTGGCAGGAATGAATGAGCAGCTGTGCTTATCTGGGACTAACAAGGTCAGTGTGTACACATGGCCTCTCCAGCAAGCTATTCTTAGTGCAGTTCAGCTTTTTCCATGGTGACCAGGGCCTCCATAGGGAGTGTCCCATGATACAAGCAGTGACAGCTGATGGTTTCGGAAATCCTGTGCCCAGAAACTGGTGTGGTGTCACTTCTGCCATTTCTTCACAATGCCTAGTGAGGTTTAAACAGAGAGACCTATTGATAGTATTCAGCTCTTGACCAGATGGACGTCAAACAATCAATAACCATCTTTAATCTTTGTGTGTGTGTCCTTGCCCAGTCGCTCTGTTGTGTCCAACTCTTTGTGACCCCAAGGACTGTAGCCCACCAGGCTCCCCTGTCCATGGAATTCTCCAGGCAAGGATACTGGAGTGCAATTTCCTCCTCCAGGGGATCTTCCTGATCCAGGGATCAAGCTATCTTCTCTTGCGTCTCGTCTCCTGCATTGACAGGCAAATTCTTTACCACTGGGAAGTCCTTTAATGAGAATGCTAACAATATTTCATCTTAATTATAACGTTAACAATGCTGTAAATGTCTTTATGCTTTTTACTATTTTAGTGAAATTTTCTTCAATTTCTGATTTGATAATAGTTTAAAGGCTTTTCCCTTGTCTACTGAGATGATATGACAAGAGCATATGATCATATATTTTCTTCTTTATATTAATGTCTATTACTTAGTAGATAGATCCAATAACTGTAAAAGAATCTCAACTAAGGACTGCTTAAAGCAGACTAAAGTTTCTTTCTTTCTAATTTAATAGACCAGGCATGTGAAGTACAGATTCTGATATAGAATCTGTTCTGGATTCCTGCCTTTCTGTTCCTGTATCCTTCTACTGTTCATAAGGATGTTATATTTCTGTCATCATTTCTGTAAGCAGAAGATAAAAAAGGGGGTGAAATCAGGTATGCTTCTTTTTATTTTAAGATAACTGACTGGAATTTATACACATCACACCATCTCACATCCTTTGGCCAAAACTTAGCTCTATGGCACCATGCGTTTGCGAAGAATGCTAGGATATAAGTGTGGTGTTCTGGGAGAACACACACCCTCACTAAATATATATATATTTCTGGAAAAACATATTTCTAGGCAAAAATTGTACCTACATGGAAGGAGAAAATAAATATATAAATAAATAAAATAGTCCTGACACGTGGTGAACATAAGAATCACTTTTCTAACATGAAGTCAAGCTTGCATATCTGCAGTAAATGCAATTAGCTCATGCTGAACCATCACTTCTTTCAGCAATGTTAATTTGCTTTGCTGCTATTTGGGAGCAAATCTCTCTTAGAGCTTGGCCTACAAGATTCCTTTCTTATTCTGTCCTGGCCCATTTTAGTATCAAAGTTATGCAAATATTAAAAAAATTAATTTGGGAGTGAAACTTAAAAAAAAAATTCTTTTTGATATATGTTAGAGTTTTTTCTTGAACTTAAGTCTCTTTATTGCATGAGGCTGCACTAACAACTTAAAATCACTTTAGTGCTTTTTTCTGTCCATACAGGTGTCCTGTATGAACACAAACTGAAGTAAGGGGTGATTGTTTTCCCTCTCCTCCAGATGCCAAGTTTAAGCCAGGTTTTATTTGTTATTTTTGTTGGTTTTACTGACACATTCTGCTTAGCAGTTTTATTTTCCTTTTATCCTTATGATGCCAATGAAATCTCTTCCCAGAGTTATAGGAGAAGTTTCTTATTTTGGGTCCCTTGCCCTAGGTTAGACTGTATCTCCTTATTCTCATCCCCATGCAAATATCAGATAGAAATTCCAGGTATCCAAGTTTTTTCAGTAGTGAATAATGTGAAGGCAGCGTTCCTTTGTCATTGTTGTTGAGTCGCTAAGTCATATCTGACTCTTTTGTGACCCTATAGACTGTAGCCTGCCAGGTTCCTCTGTCCATGGGCTTTCCCAAGCAAGGTTACTGGAGTAGGTTGCCATGTCCTCCTCCAGGGGAGCCTCCCAAGGCAGGGATGGAACCCGTGCCTCCTGCATCTCCTGCGTTTGCCAGGTGGATTCTTTACCACACCTGGGAAGCCTTTCCCATCCACTAGCCATGGATAAGATCTCCTTCATGTATATTAACAATATGCTTTATCAAAACTTTTCAAAATACAGTAACTTTATGATTCACATTATAATCATTGTTCTAGGTGTCTATTTCTCTCCATAAATATCATTTCTGAGAACAGAGACCATATTTCACCTTGGAATCTCTATAAAAATCCAATACTATAACTCATGAATGTGTCAATAGTGGCCCAGTTATTAGAGTCCTCCCACAATACAGGAGATCCAGGTTCCATCCCTGGGTCCAAAAGATCCCCTGGAGAAGGAAATGGCAACCTACTCCAGTATTCTTGCCTGGAGAATCCCGTGGACAGAGGAACCTGACAGGCTACAATCCAAGGGGTCGCAAAGAGTCTGCCAAGACTTAGCACCTAAACCACACACATACATTTATTACATTCAATTATATTGACCCCTTTCTATTTCTTTTACGTTACAACACGATAAACTTCAGATTCCTAAAGTTATCCATGTGAAGTGTTGGGAGATATTTTCTATTAACACTTAAACTTCAAAATAAAATAAAAAATGAAATTTAAAAAATAAACTGAAAAGCATAAAGGACACTACAAAACAAGGGGATTTTTCTGAGTGGAAGGATTTAAACTAAAAGGCAGAGTCTCTGTGGGCCTCTTGGAAATATGCAGCTGTACTGCTGGCCACAGTCTGCAGTTCAAGAGATATTTTCTAAGTCTGTTGTTGTTATTAATTTGTGGAGAAGAGGTCTCTGCAGAGGAAAGAAATCCAAGATTTTTTGTTTCCTTTTCCATCACTCACAGTCACTGTAATGTCAACACCATTTAGGTCAAATTTCAGGCATTCAAAATGTGCAGCTTTGTCCAGCTGCAAGGACTAAAACTCTTCTTGAGCACTGCAGCCTGACCCATAAAATATGTCTAAGGGTGTTAGTAACAATTAGCAGGTGTGTACCTTCACCAGAAAGCTTGCATAAGACATTTTATGCACAAAGTAGTATATGTGGATTTAGTAAGAATTATGGAGAGGCAGATATATAGGGTTTTTTACTAATGGATCTTAAAGAATTGAAATGATTCAACCATCATAAATTAAACCATGTAAATATATGTTACAAAAGGACAACTCCCCCCTCGTCCTAGTCAGCATGCTCATTGGATAAGGTCACAGGCTCTGCTGCCCAAGAGCCTGTCCCTGAATCTCCTCTCTTCCATTCCAAGGAGAATTAAAAATCCTCTTCAAGCCACTTAATGTATCTAACTTTTGGATTCCTCATCTATAAAGTGGAGATAATAATACAACTGATGGATGATGTTTTGTGAAAATTCATCATGGTAACACAGGTATCAGTTTTAGCCCAAGATGAGCAATCATTAAATGTTAGCAATCATTTGTTTTTATTTTTATTATAATTTTTTTTCTTTTTTTTGGCTGCACTGCTCAGCATGTGCAATCTTAGCTCCCTGACCAGGGATAAAACCTGTGCCCCTGCAATGGAAGCATGGAGTCCTAGCCCCTAGACTTCCCGGAAAGTTGTAGCAATTACTTTTTAAAAAATTATTTTAGGGACTTCCCTGGTGGTCCAGTGGTTCAGACTTTGCCTTCCAAAGCAAGGGGGTGCAAGTTCGATGCCAGGTAGAGGAACTAATTTCCCACATGTTGTGCCATGTGGTGTGGCCAAAAGATTTTTTTCAAATGGTCTGCTAAAATTGTTTTATTATGGTTAAACCACAAACAGACTCTTATCCTTCCACCTCGTGTCTTCTCATCCATCTTTACTCTCCATCTTCATTATGTTCTTTAGCAGCATATCTGGTCACTCCTTTTCTGGCTGGAAGCCACACCCTTCCTCTCCATTCTGCCAAAACCCACAAGATTAATCAGGTCAGTAATGCACTTACAACATGCCTAAATCTTCCCACTCTTTGTTCTTCTGTTATTTCCATTTTTCCAATTCCCCACATTTCCATAACCCTTCTTGCCCACTTTCTCTTCAGCATTCAGAAACTGAAGCACGTCACTAGGCAAGTGACCAAGTCAACCGACCTCGGCTGGGCTCTTGTATCTCAGCAGTTCTTTTATTTATCACTTGTTGACTCCCCATCGCATTCCTTGCTGCAGCTGTTCCTAATATTTCCATTCTGCTCAAGTCCCTAGTTCCAACCCTCCTCCTTCCCCTCTTAGCACTTAACCTCACCTCCTACTGAGAAAATTGAAACCATCCCAACCTAAGTTTACACCATGGCCCTCCTCTTCTACTTAAAAAAAAAAAAAAAGCTGTGCATCTCTCTTGTTGCTCTGCATTGACTTGAGGGAATGGTTTTCTTTGCAGGGAAACAAAGCATCATATTCTGGTTGAGAAATCTGGGTTTGGAGTTGGACCAAGTTAGATACTTTGTGTTGACATAGTCAGACATTGACAAATGTTTCAGTTTCACAGCCTCAGTATTACCGTCTCTAATAAGGAAGTAATAATTTCTACCTTACATAGTAGTAAAGAATAATTAAGTGTTTGGCAGTTGGCAAATAGTAAACATTTAATAAACTATTATTTTTGGTTGGAAAGCCCAAATTCTTAACCTGCATTCTTAAGCCTATTAACCCTAATAATTATGATGATGATGATGATAAAAGTAAATAATCTCCATGCCTTTCCCATTAAGTTAATTACTCAATTGTCTCTTTTCTTTCTCAGTTCTTTAACTAACCTAGTTCATTGATCAAGTCTTCCTTTTTCTTTAAAAGAAAAAGAACTGCCTTCTGTTTAAGCTAAAATCCCATTGCCCCCGAACTTTTGACCAGTGTCCTTGAAAAAGTTGTTACCCTAGCAGCCTTTTCCAAGTAGTTCTTGAAACCCTTTAAATATAATTTTTCATACTATTTAACCCGTTCCTTAAAAAGCACCATTGGATGCATGCTCATTCAGCATTAGTTCCTCCATCTCCAATCTCCAACTCCTTGTACAATAGCTCTTGTTCTGATTCACCCATTCTCTTTCTGACTTCTGTAACTTTATACAAACCTCATCCTCTTCTTCTTCCTTCATATTCTTTACTTGCTATTAGTATTCCTTCTATTGCCAAAGTTTAGCCATTCTTCCACATTTAGTCCTTGGCTTTATTCCCGTATTTTCCCTGAGCAAGCTCTTTGATTCTCATAGTTTTAATGATAGATCCTCACAGTGTCTCCTCAGACCCAGGAAATTTTGTATTCTCTGCAAAGAATTTTTTCTTAACAATATAAGAGTACCTATAGGGGTTTTCAGTTTTGTATTTACTTTAATGTCTTTTTTCTACTTTTTAAGCTGCATAATTCTAATTGCCTCTAAATATCTACACCTTAAAGTCCTACCTAAATTAAAATTGAACATAAAAACATAAATTTAATCTTTTGGAGAATGGTTCTTCCTTTCCATTTCTTTCTTTTCAATAGTTATTTCATATTCCAAGTCACCCAAACTTAAAATAGTAAAGATATTAAATAAGCAAGAAATATTCATTGATCCCTATTCTTTGACAGATCTGGGTACCAGCAGTGAGCAGAAAAATGTGGTTCATGAGTTCTTAGAGATTAAAGTCTAAAATGAAGTCACACGTAGAACAATTAAAACAAGTGTTAATTTTCTAAACAGAGAGTACAAGATGCAATAAAAATTTTATACACCAATGAGACTTAATTAGTCTGTAGAACTAGTGGAAACATATAACTAAAATTTACTGAAGGCAGAGCTCTGCATGGGAGGGAAGTAAAGGAATATGAACACTAGAGTCAGAAAGCAATATATGTGTGAATTTCCTGGTATAAGATGGGAGAACTGATTAACTAGTGGAGAGTGGTTTGAAAGGAACTAAACAGAAATTTGACCTTACAGATTTTCTAAGCTATGTTAAATTTTAACATTTATTCTAAAAGGCAAGGAAAATCATTTGAGACTTTTAAGGGAAGGGCTAACGGGATCCCATTTGTATTTATTGTTTTTATTTCTTTTCAGCTTTATTAAAATATAATTGACATATAACATTAACTTTAATGTGTACAATGTGTTGATTCTATATATTTAGATAGTGCACTATGATTACAACCATACCGTTAGCTAACACCTCAGTCACATGACATGATTGTCCTGTCTTTTTCTGTGATGAGAATATTTAAAATCTATTCTCTTAGAAATTTTCACGTATTTAATACAGTAAGATATAATCACTATGCTGTACATTAAATCCTCAGAATGTATTTGTCTTAGAACTGGAAGTCTGTACCCTTTGACCAACATTTCTCCTTTTCCCCCACCATCTGGCCCCTAGTAATCACTATTCTACTCTGTATTGCTGAGTTTGGAATTTTTGGTCCCACATATTGTCCTTTCTCTGACTTATTTTACTTAGCAGAATACCCTCAAAAGTCTACTCATGTTCTCAAAAAAGTCAGAATTTCCTTCTCTCTTTTGGATGAATAATAATTCACTGTATACACACACATCATCATCTTTATCCATTTACCCATTGGTGGACTTTTACGTTGTCTTCTTGGCTATTGTGAATATGCTTCAGTAAACATGGGAGTACAGATGTCTCTTCAGTATCTAGTTTTCATTTCCTTTGGCTATATAATCAGAAATGAGATTGATGGTTCATATGGTGCTTCTATATTTAATTTTTTTAAGGAAATGCCATACTATTTTCCATAGTGGCTGTACCAATTTGCATTCCAACCAACAGAACCCAAAGGTACCCTTTTCCCCATCTCCTCACCAGCACTTGTCATCTCTTCTTTTTTATGGTAGCCAATCTAATAATTGTGAGATGATATCTCATTGTGGTTTTGATTTGCATTTTCTTAATAATTAATGATCACCTTTTCAACTACCTGTTGGCCATTTGTATATCTATTCAGTTCTTCTACTCAATTTTTAATTGGGATTGGTTGTTAAATCTATTAAGTTGTATGAGTTCTTTATATGTTATAAATATTAACCCTTTATTAGATACATGATTGGAAAATATTTTCTCTCATTCTGTAAGTTGCCTTTTCATTTTTGTTGATTGGTTCTTTCACTGTGCAGAAGCTTTTAGTTTGATGAAGTTGTACTTATTTATTTTTGCCATTATTGCTGTACTTTTTGTGTCAAATCCAAAGGGGAAAAAAAATTGCCCAAGACCTATGTAAGATTTCCCCCTAAACCTTCTCTGAGATTTTTGGTTTTATGTCTTTTGTTTAAGTCTTTAATCCACTTCAGGCTAATTTTTGTGAGTAGTGTAAGATGCTTTCATGCTCTGTTATGTCCAGTTCTTTGCGACCCCATGGAATGTAGCCCTCCAGGTTCCTCTGTCCATAGGATTGTTCCAGCAAGAATACTGGAGTGGATTGCCATTTTCTCCTCCAGGGGATCATTTTGACCCAGGGATTGAACTCATGTCTCCTGCAGCGTCTGTGTTGGCAGACAGATTCTTTGCCACTTGAGTTTCCTGGGAAGCCCAATATAAGATAGATGCAAATTATGCATGTGGTATCCAGTTTTCTCAACATGATTTATTGAAGAAACTATCCTTTCCTGATTGAGTATTCATAGCTTCCTTAACAAATTTAGTTGACTGTATACACATGGCTTTATTTATGGACTCTGTATTCTATTCCATTTGTCTATATATCTGTTTATTATGCCAGTACCATACATTTTTACTAATATAGCTTTGTAGTATGATTTGAAATAAAAAATCGTGATTCTTTCAAATCTGTTCTTTCTCAGTATTGCTTTGGCAATTCAGGATCTTATATGAGTCCACACAAATTTTAGAAGATTTTATATTTCTGTGAAAATTTTCATTGGAATTTTGATTAAGATTACATTGAATCTATAAATTGCTTTGCATAATGCAGATATTTTAACATTTTAATTCTTTGAATCCATGAGCATTGAATACCTTTCCATTTATTTGTATCTTCTTCAATTTCCAAGATATAATGCCTCATTTTAAAAAATAATGTTTTCATATATTAAATGTGTAATTTAAAATTTATTTGTATGTGTATAAAACCTATATATTTATGTGTGTATTTTTGAAAGATTATGAAAATTTGCCTTAAATTTTGAAAAATTACCTTAAAATTAAGACATCTTGATTCCTATCTTAAATAATATCTTGCCACCATAGCAAATATTGCACATTGCTGTTGTCTTTTTATACATACCAAAAGAAACAGATTTATGTTTCAATTAAACTATGCCTTTTCTATAGGCAAAAATAAATTAGCATATGGGACCCTATTATCATTTAATATTCTTATCATTAGAGTATAGATAACAAATTGGTGTTTATTAAATTAATTGAATCCTGAGATATCATGGAATAAACTTAACATCATAACATCATAAACCAGTACGTCTTTTAAAATGATAAAATCCATAAAGAACCAGGGAAAGAGAATAATTTGTCTTGGTTAGGATGAGCCTGGTTCAAGACAACTTGGGTGCAATACTAGTTTAAAAACTGAGTGACATGAATCAGTTGCTTAGGGTTTCTATGCTTCATTTCCTTCACAATTAAAATTTGAATAATAATAAAGCATAGGTTTTATGAGGAGCTAATGAGAAAAATCTTAAATCTCTTACAATCACACTGAGTAAAAGTTTGATGAAATTGGCTGATTTTTTCTTTTTTTTTTTGGTAGCATGACCTTCCAGGGAACTTATGGGAATATGTACAAGTAAGTTACAGGTGGAAGGAAGTTGATGGAGAGCCCAAATAATGACTTCCAAAGTCTTTGTGACTTCAATAAATATTGTGTGTTATCTGGGAAGAAAAGAGAGGGATGTAGAGAATAGAGAAGATACAAAATATCGTCCTGGAGGATGGTAGAAAAAAACTGGTGAGAAAAGACAAACTTTTTATTGGGAGAACCGTAAATTGTAGGGTGTGTGTGTGTGTGTGTGTGTGTGTGTGTGCGCGCGCACGCGCGCAATTACTAATTTCTTTCCTAACATCACTCAATAGCCATGGTGTAGATTCAGAGAAGGCAGTGAAAGATTTCTCTAGATCCATTTTGCTGTTGTAACTGGATTCAATAGGAAAAGGAGCTGGGACAGGATGAAAAGAGTCACAGTGATATAAACTGAGAGAAAAAAAGAAAAGAAGCATTTATAGATAAAACTGGATAAAAAAATGTGCAGATGAGAATGGAATTTTACTGGAAAGAATGAGAGTAATGGGCTGGAAGAGATTTAAAGATTATGAAGGATACTGACTGCAGTTCCCAACTCTGATGTAAATGGAAGATGACACAGTAGAAAAATAGTGATATCAGGAAAGATCCAATTTCATTTAAGGCAAATGAATGGATGAAATATTCAGAGAAGAATATAATAAGGAATATAATAAAACTTATCCTCTGATGTCTGAATTGGTGTAAAGCAGAATAGAATTGAGATAACTAAGAAGTTATCAAATTTCAATCAAGCACAAATAATTGACATGACAATTTAAAAAATCAGTCCATAAAAAAAAAATTAAAAAAAAATAAAATAAATTTAAAAAAAATAAAATAAAAAATCAGTCCGTGATTATTTTTAACTGGGGTAGAATAAGAAATTACTGTTATATTACACCTTTAGGCATCAGTAAGAAAATGAGACAAAAATCAGGAAACCCTGTTTTCATGCTTCTCTTATTGTGTTGTAAACAAAGGGTTTGAATAAGATTTTGACAAACCTACCTCACAAAGAGTCTGACACAACTGAGTGGCTGAACAACAAGATGTTTGTCTTGATAGGGTTGAAAATTGTGAATTCTCTTCAAATGATCTCAAGTTCAAACATTTCAAAAAATTAAATCACAGGAAACTGATTGAAGATGTGTAACACAACACAATTGTTGTTTAGTTGCCAAGTCATGTCTGACTGCTTATGACTCCATATATTCCAGCATGCCAGGCTCCTCTGTCCTCCACTATCTCTTGGAGTTTGCTCAAATTCAGGTCTACTGAGTCAGTGATGCTATCTAACCATCTCATCCTCTGCCACCCCCTTCTCCTTTTGCCTTCAATCTTTCCCAACATCAGACTCTTTTTCCAATGAGTCGGCTCTTTGCATCAGGTGGCCAAAGTATTGGAGCTTTAGCTTCACATGTTAACAAGTAGAAAAAAATGCCAAGATGTCCTTAAAAAGTCAAAAAGAATAAAATTATTACTATGTCATGAAATTCTGAAAAGCAAAAAATTGCAACTTTAGAATAATATTTAATAATGTTTTTCTTATAAATCCTGGCTTGCATATATCAAATGCTCTTTAGATATACATTGAAAAGCTAAATTAGTAGTTATCATTTACAAAATAAGAACAAAATACAATGACATGTATACATTAACATGTATACAACAATATATGATGTTTGAGAATTTAAAAAGAGGCTCTCATTTGTAATTTATTAGAGAACAATGGCTCCAGGTCTATTTTTGCAATGTGTATTAACATAAATTAGGTATGTTCATTATAGGTGTCTTCATCCCAGTGTCCCAATCATTATTGGAGCTTGGTCACGTTACTTTCACAAAAATGAGTAGGAACGAATAGGGGGAATGTATTTCATAATAAATCCATATTAACACTGAAAGAGAAGATGTATACGAAGTCAATAAAATTTTCCTGTAGTGTTGTTGTTGTTTTCTATAAAATGGCATTAGTCCTTATTCCTAATGGAGTCAACAGAACTGGAAATCAGATAACCTGTCACACTTTAGTCTCCTTTGTGATGAGCATTAACCAACTATAAAATGTTCTCTGTTAGGAAGTGGCTTTAGTGAGTCACTGGTAGTGACACAAGCACAGTACTTGTGTCATTAAAATCTAGATTTTCAGCCCATTTCTACTATTTCTTATTTGACTTGTTGTTGTTGTTCAAAGTCGAGTCAGTTCAGTTCAGTCACTCAGTCGTGTCCTACTCTTTGTGACCCCATGGGCTGCAGCACACCAGGCTTCCCTGTCTTTCACCATCTCCCAGAGCTTCCTCACGCTCATGTCCACTGAGTAGGTGATGCCATCCAACCATCTCATCCTCTGTCGTCCCCTTCTCCTCCTGCCCTCAATCTTTGCCAGCATCAGAGTCTTTTCCAATGAGTCAGCTCTTCACCGCAGGTGGCCAAAGTACTGGAGCTTCAATTATGTCATTACTATTTATAGATTTCAGCTTGTTTAACCTATGAAATGAAGACTCCATTAGAGTCTTTTTAGACCTAAAAGTGGAGGAGACTTTTATAATTTATCTAATGAAACCATGATGCTATATTTTTCCTATCATAAATATAAGAAAAGTAAATAAACAAGCAAACATCTCTTACTGCTTGCATACTTCTGGGGGAAGGGGGGGTAAAATACATATATCTTAATTGATTAAAGACCACACTTTGGCAGTACTCAAGTACACTGAATTCCAGAAATCCTAAAAACAAAATGCAAAGCAGTAATACTATGCAAACAACATCCCTCACAATAGATTTCCTGAAGTATTCTCCAGGACTGTCTTCAATTTAGGGCAGGAGCTCAATGTGATGAAATGAATAAGACAGCTCAGCTAGATCTGGATAGTCACCCTTCTACTTACTGCAGATTTCCTTGATGGCTCGGTTGGTAAAAATCTACCTGCAATGCGGGAGACCACCTGCAACACAGGAGACGTGGGTTCAGTCCCTGGGTCAGGACGATCCCCCGGAGAAGGAAATGGCTACCCACTCCGGTATTCTTGCCTGAGAAATCCCATGGACAGAGGAGCCTGGTGGGCTACAGTGTATGGAGCCCCAAGAGTCAGACATGACTGAGCGACCAAACCATCTACTGATTACATTTGGCTTTGTGCTTAGGCCAAGCTCTCCTTTTCTTCCCAAAGAGACTTGCTAAGGTTGTCTGTAGGTTGCTTTATTTCTATATTCCTCTTTGCAAATCTACTTTGTATAGTCCAGAGTGAGAGTTTCCCTGGTGGCTCAGTGGTAAAGAATCCACCTGCCAAGGCAGGAGACACAGGTTTGATACCTGATCTGGAAGATCCCACATGCCGCAGAGCAACTAAGCCTGTGCAGGCCAACTATTGAGCCTGTGTTCTAGAGCCTGCAAGCTACAACTACTGAGTCTGTTGTGCCATGACTACTGAAGTCCAAGCACCCTGGAGACCATACTTTGCAACAGGAGATGCCAGCTCCAAAGAGAAGGTGGTACACCACAACTAGAGTAGCCCCATTTCTCTGCAGAGAAAAGCCTACACAGCAATGAAACCTAGCACATCCAAAAATTAATTAATAAATCATTTTTTTAAAAGTCCAAAGTGATAGAGATCATGTGGTAATCTTTGCAAGACCAAATGAATTACACTGACTGAACATTATATTTTGATTCACTTGATTTATGTAAACATACTATTTAATAAAATATTTATTTCACATTCAAGCGAATACAAACCAAACTACCAAGGCATGAATGTTATTATAGGAAGGAGTGGTTTTAATTCTGAATTCCCTGGCTAGTAAAATGCTCTTGAGTGATTTTGATAAAGCCTGAAATGGTCTTTCACTTATTAAAAATAAATGCTTACCTAGGATCTGCTCTCTGAATTATTCAAAGCAGTTAATATACACCAACTTATTAAATCTTCATAAAAACCTTATGATGACATGACCTGCTGTGATCAACAAAATCTGAATTCCATCTCTGCCACTGTGAATAAACTCTAAATCTTCCTATGTCTTTGTACCACTCTCAAATTTCAAAGTCCAGTTGGGACCATATGATTGGTTGAGCCTAAATTATGTGTCTAAAAGCTTAGTTGCAGAGTCTGACATGGCAATGATTATTACCTCCCCACTCACCAAAACTCACATAATAAAGAGTTTTACCTAAATAGAGAGGTAGTTTAGAACTGAACTGACTGAAATACAGATATTCAGCATAGCTCATCCTCTTGACTGCTTAACAGTTATGTGACTCTTGCTTTAATAATTGCTTTACCATAAGAAAAGACTCTCGTATAACATAAAAAACTTTCAAATTCCAGACAACTAAAAATATGTTCTCATCATCTCAAAAGTGAAGCAACACAAAGTCCAATCTCTGGCTCAAAATATAGATTCTCCAGGTGATAGCCAATCCTTCCCTCTTTCTGTCATGATCCCATATTCTATAATGTATGGGCAAAGTTAAGAATACAAGCAAGATAAATAAACCCTATTTACACATGGAGAGACAGAAAAAGTAGAATAACTTAATGGGAAACATGGAATATTCTTAGGCGCCAATCATTTTTGAGTAATTTGTGTTTAAGAAAATCATCACATTATGAGTCATCATCCACTTTGTAGAGCTAAAATTTTGAACTCTAGACTTGAGCAATGGTGACAGTAGCAAGATCACATTTCTCATGCAGCTGTGGCGTTAGTACTGGTAGTAATACTAAAAGGTGCTGCAGTGAAGTTGATTTTTTTTTTTTTTCGCATTTAGTTTTTAGAGAAAGCTCCAGAATGGGTTTCTAGGAAGTAATTTTTTCAGCATGGTTTTAAATATACATCTATACATTTGTTTAATTTTTATTCCAATCAATCTACTTATCTCGTTAAATATCTAATATTTTTTCTGAATTCCCCCTTTCTTAAACTGCTCAGCACATTTCCAGGTTTTGCAACTATAAAAATGCCTAAAAGAATAATGACATTGGAAATGATTTCAGGTAGTAGACACTCAATGATTGATATCTAGGATTGGTCATTCAGTATGCTTAGGTCTGGACACAGCAAGAATACAGCTACAGTTAAAAAACAAGACTCTAGGAGTCCTTGAGGGACAACTGCAAAATGGTGCATTATTAGTATCTGTGTTCTCCTGTGCACATTAAGTCTGCATGAATGCTAAACTGCTTCAGTCATGTCTGACTCTTTGAGACCCTATGAACTATCGCCCACCAGGCTTCTCTGTCCATGGGATTCTCCAGGTAAGAATACTAGAATGGGTTTGCCATGCCTTCTTCTCGGGGATCTTCCGCACACAGGGCTCCTGCAGTTTTTGCATTTCAGGTGGATTCTTTACCACTGAGCCACCAGGGAAGCCCACCTATTAAGTACAAGTTTCAATTAAATAGCTGCTACTGTTGAATAAAATGTTGATCATGATCTAGGGGTTTGGTGATGATTTCCTTTTTTTGTAATTGACTTGTAAGTGTAAAGAATGAGGACAAAATATCAAAGTCTTAACTTTTTTTTTTTTTCCTTAATTGAAGCATAGTTGATTTACAATGTTGGGTTAATTTCTGCTAAACCACAAAGTGATTCAGTTATGCATATATATTCTTTTTCATACCTTTTCCATGATGGTTTATCACAGGGTATTGAATATAGTTCCCTGTGCTATATAGTAGAACCTGTTTTAATTCTTTAAGACACCGTTCCATAATAGTCTTTACAGATTGCAGCATAACTAAAAAGCAAAATGAGTTGGTAAAATAAAATATTAATAATGTTCACAAATATACTGGCTGACCTTAGGAAACAAGGTTGGAAGTGGTGGGCGAAAAGGTAAACTGAGAATTAGAATAAAGTCATAGGCTTAGATGAATATAAACCCGATCACTTTGAATCACTAAATCCTACTGAGCTTCTCAAGCCAACAGAAGTAGCTAGTTTATCATTGCCTTGTTTGAAGTCCCTGTTATGACCATGCCTAAAATGTTTAATTGTAAAAACAAGGCAATTCTGTCTGTGTCTCACTTATTCCACCCCTGTTATTTCCAGACATAGAACAAGAATGCAACTTTTCTTTCCTTGGAGAAAAGTACAAGTCAAGCCTAGAAGAGATAGTGAATATGTCAAAAGTCTGCAGAAATGGGGTTAATTCCTGGCTATTCCTATTTTGATGAGTTTTTTTTTAATTAGGAATATGTGTTTGATATTTTCAAATGCTTTTTCTCTATGAATTGAGATAATCACATGGTGCTACAATTTTTAGTACATTAGTACGGTGAAAAACAGTACTTGGTTATTGAATGCTAAATCATCTGCGCATTCCTGAGATGAACTTCACTTTATGTATTTATGGATTTGATGTCTGAAATTTTATAAGTTTGGTATCCACGTACTTATAAGGATATTAGTTTCAGTTTCTATTCTTGCTTTGTTGTTGGTTTTGATAGCAAAGTAATGTTGGCCCCATAAAGTGAGTTAGGAAATAGTCTTCCCTCTACAATTTACTGGAGAAGTTTGTGTAGAATTGGTATTACATTGTCCTTAATCTTTTGTTTTAAATTGTCAGTAAAGTCATTCTTTGGAGGTTTTGGAGGCTTTCATTTTTGTAATACTTTAACTACAGAGTCAATTTCCTCAAGAGATATCATGCACAGATGGCCAATAAACACATGAAAAGATGCCTAACATCATTAATTATTAGAGAAATGAAAATCAAAACTACACTGAGGTATCACCTCACACCATCATCAAAAATATCTACAAGCAATAAATGCTGAGGATGTGGAGAAAAGGGAACCCTCTTGCACTGTTGGTGGGAATGTAAGTTGATACAGCCAATATGGAGAACAACATGGAGATTACTTAAAGAACTAGAAGTAAAGCTAGTATCAGTTCAGTTCAGTTCAGTCGCTCAGTCGTGTCCGACTCTTTGCGACCCCATGAATCGCAACATGCCAGGCCTCCCTGTCCATCACAAACTCCCGGAGTTTACTCAAACTCATGTCCATTGAGTCAGTGATGCCATCCAGCCATCTCATCCTCTGTTGTCCCCTTCTCCTCCTGCCCGCAATCCCTCCCAGCATCAGGGTCTTTTCCAATGAGTCAGCTCTTTGCATGAGGTGGCCAAAATATTGGAGTTTCAGCTTCAGCATCAGTCCTTCCAGTGAACACCCAGGACTGATCTCCTTTTGGATGGACCGGTTGGATCTCCTTGCAGTCCACGGGACTCTCAAGAGTCTTCTCCAACACCACAGTTCAAAAGCATAAATTCTTTGGCGCTCAGCTTTCTTCACAGTCCAACTCTCACATCCATACATGACTACTGGAAAAACCATAGCCTTGACTAGACAGACCTTTGTTGGCAAAGTAATGTCTCTGCTTTTTACTAGTATATGACCAATTCTACTACTGCGCATGTACCCTGAGAAAACCATAATTAAAAAAGAAACATGTACCCAAATGTTCATAGCAGCACTATTTACGATAGCTAGGACATGGAAGCAACCTAGATGTGACAGATGAATGGATAAAGATGTGGTACATATACACGATGGATATTATTCAGCCATAAAAAGCAATGAATTTGGGTCAGTTCTGGTAAGGTGGATGAATCTAGAGCCTGTTACACAGAGTGAAGAAAGTCAGAAAGGGAAAACAAATATCATATATTAACACATACATATGGAATCTAGAAAAATGGTATTGATGAAGCTATTTGCAAGGAAGGAACAGAGACACAAATATGGATATCAGACTTGTGGACACAGAGCATGTAGGAGAGAGTGGGGCAAATGGAGAACGTAGCCTTGACATATATAGACTACCCTGCGTAAACTAGATAGCTAATGGAAACCTGCAGTATACCACAAGGAAGTCAGCCTCACGTTCCGTGAAGACCTAGAAGAGTGGGATGGGGAGAGGGGAGGGAGGCTTGTGAGGGAGGGGATATGTGTATACTTATGACTGATCTGCATTGTTGTATGGCAGAAACCAACACAACACTGTAAAACAATTTTCCTAAAATTAAAAAATAAATTTCAAAAAAGAATCAAGTTGCTCAAGAAATATATTTCTTCTTCATTTCCAAAATTTTTTATTTTTCTGTTTGTCAAATTTCTTTGCATAAAGTTGTTTTAAATTTTTAATTAATTTAATTTAAAAATCTTTCAGTTTTATTATTTTTATTATTTATTTTATTTTCTCTATTTTAAAATTAAACAATTTTAAAACACTCTGCTCTTTATTAATTTCTTTCATTTTTTTTTTTTTACATTAGCTGTCATTTACTCTTGTTTTCTAGATTCTTAATGTTGAAGATGTGGTCATTAATTTGAGACAACTTTTTAAAAAATAATACATGCATTTACTGCTTCCAGTATTAAGTACTGAATAAGCAACAATCCACAATTTTGATATTTCTTTTTAAATCTTATTCAATTTAAAATAGATTTGAAATATGGCTTATTTAGAAGTTTGTTATATAATTTTCAAACATCCCAGATTTTCCAGAAATCTTTCTGTTAATTATTTCTAATTTCATTTTAATCAGAAATTATACTAAACCCAAATTTTTTGAAATTTATTGAGATTTGTTTTATAGCCCATGATATTGATTATTCTTCCCTTGTAGCTCACTCAGTAAAGAATCTGCCTGCATGGCGGAGACCTGGGTTCAAATCCTGGGTTGAGAAGATCCCCTGGAGAAGGAAATGGCAACTCACTCCAGTATCCTTCCCTGGAAAATCTCATGGCTCACAGTGGAGCCTGGTGGGCTGCCATGGGGTCGCAAAGAGTCAGGCATGACTGAGCGACTAATGCTAATACTTATTTGTAGATTATTCTATAAATTTTCCATGAGGATCTAAAGTGAATTTTTTTTATTTTGGATCAAGTATTCTATTATGTCAATTAAGTTAATCTGTTTAATATTATTGCTCAAGTTCGATATATGATCACTGATTTTCTATCTCCTTTTTAATTTTTGAGATAAAGCTGTTAAAATTTCTTACTCTATTTACAGAGTTTTCTACTTCTCGGCATTCTGTCAATTTTACTTTCATGTATTTTAATGCTCTATTATTAGGTATATAAACATTTAGGTTTGTTACTACACCCCTTTATCACTATGAAATGAATGTCTTTAATCCCTGGAAATATTATTTTTCTGAAATATACTATATCTGTTATTAATACAGCCACTACAGCTTTCCTTTGATTAATATTAGCATGGCATATAATTTTTGGTCCATTTACTATTAACATATGTGTGTCTTACTATTTAATTTAATAATTTCTTTTAGGCACATATAACTGGCTATACAATTTTCCCTTTCTCACTGATTTGGATCAAACTAATTATAATATACCTTTATAAAATACATACATATATATAAAATACATATGTATATATACATAGATAATATGTGTGTGTGTCTACTTATGTGTGTATTTTTTTGTTTTGCTTGTGCCTGGAGTTTGTTGAGATTTTTGGAACTGTGGGCTTATAGTTTAATCAATTTGGTAATTTTCATATCATTGTTTCTCAAATATTTTTTTTCACTACTCCTTTTCTGCCATTTCAGCCAAACTCCCTGCTTCCAACTGCAATTATAATTAGGATTTCAGTTATCCCAAAGTTCACTACTATCTTTTCCATTTTTAAAATTATGTATTTTTCCCTGTGCCTTTCATTTTGTATATCTGTTGCCATATCTTCAAGTTCACCAATTGTTTCTTCTGCAATAAATAGTCTGCTGTCAATAACATTCAATGCCTTTTTCATCTCAGCCATTGTATTTTCACCTCTTGAAGTCTGGCTGTATTTTGATATCTTTTCTCTCACTACTTAACATATTCAACTTTTCCTCTAGCTTTTAGAACATATGGAATACAGTTGTAATAACTGTTTTAGTGTCCCTGTCTGCCAATTCTAACATCTGGATCAGTTTCAATCGATTTATTTTCCTCATTATGAGTTGCATTTTCCTGTATGTTTTCATGCCTGATCATTTTTATTGGACATTCGACATTGTTGATTTTACCTTGTTGGATACTAGATATTTTTATCATACTATATTCTCAACCTTTGTTCTGGGAGACAGTCATGCTACTGAGAAACAGTTGGAGACTTTTGAGTCTTACATTTAAGATTTGCTAGGTGGGTCTGGAGTAGTGCTCAGTCCATAGCTAATTATTTCCCACCACTGAGGTTAAGATTCTTCTGAATACACTACCAAATGTTCAGTGAATTATGAGGGTTTCCAGTCTGACTGATGGAAATAGGGTTTTATTCCCAAAGCTTGGCAAGCTCAGGTTTCTCTATTCTAATCCTTTTAGGTGGTTCATTTCCACGGCTCAGGTCATTTTTCACATGCTTTCACTGATCAGCCCTCTGATGAACACTTGTGGGATCCCCTTGACAGATCTCTAAAGTTCTCTCTCTGTGCAGCTCTATTATCTCAACATTGTCTTATGAACTCAGCTACTTTGTTCTCCCTGGACTATTGGATCTGTCTCCTCTACTCGGGGAGCCTGCCAAGTTCTACCTGGGTTTTTTCTTGCTCTGTGACCTGGAAACTCCCTCAAGATGGTAAACTTAGACAATTTAGAGCTCACTTCATTCTTTTTTTCTCCTATCTCAAGTCACTATCCTCCACTGCCTAAAATCCAATATCTTGAAAAGCATTGTTTCATTCATTTTGTCCAGTTATTTGTTTCTGTTAGGAGGCTAGATCCAGCCTTTGTTACATATTGATCATACTTAGTGTCCAGGAACAAAAACTTCTCTAAAACAGATATTTTAAAAAATTGGCACAGTCCCCATGTTGCCTTTTCATGTCATGGAGTGAGAGCAATTTTGACCACTGAAAGTGGTTGGAATTTATATATCTTTCAAAATTGTAAGCTAAAAACAACATTATACTCTTGGGGAAATCAGTAATTAATGCCATCACCAAAACTTTAAAATATGCATGGATTAGTATTCCTGTTACATACTCGTTTAAAGTGCCTGCTGGCTAATACAGTTGGTGATTATTCTTAGTATATGTCAGTGAGTTATTATGAACTTACTCAGCTGTTTACTCCAATTACAAACCAACACGATCTCAGGACCTATTATTCATTTAAGGATCTTTCAAACACTAAAGAAAGGAAATTATTCTAATAGAACCTGGCAACTCAAAATGATCAGGAACCATGGATGACTTTGTACATTATGTTTATGAATAAGATGATAAATCCTGGAACCTGATACTTTTGTAAAGTTATTCGTTTTCCAGTAGCTCACACATGTAAGGTAATTTACTTCAGGATGAAAAAAAAAAAATCACCACATTTGAAAATGCCACCTTAGGTATACCTCTTTGAATTTCAAGCTTACCTATACCACTTTGGATATACAGTTCAGAACAGACCCATTTACCACGTTGACTCAGAAATCTGCTAATTTTGAGTGAAGCCCATAGGAAGATAAGACTCTCCAGTTGGTCCAGCCTTCAGTGTTCTGTCACGTGGACCTGTAGCATCATCTACCCGTGTAAGACAGAGGTGCTTCAGTTTGCATTTGTATTTCAAAAAAGAAGTCACATAACCAAGTAATTAAGGCATAATTTATTTAAAAAAGTAAAACATGTCTCAAAGAAAAGGGGAGGAGAGAAAAGCAGTGGAAAAAAACATACAGAAAACAAGACTAGGGAGTGAATCAGGAAAATGAGAAATAAGAGGAACAGGGGATTTTTCTAGATGCACATTTCAACCCTAGTCATGCTCCAAACCCAAACTCCATCTGTCCACCTTAGTTTTCTGGAAGGAACTCCCACTTATTCAGACCCACCCATCTTCTGCAAACAATTCCTTTCCCCAGATATTCTTACCTCCCACACTTAGAACAGCATCACATGCCACTTGGAATTTATAATGCTTTTTATTTTGCACATCACAAAAGCATTTGCCTCTTAGGCAACAGAATTATCATTTTTCTCTCTCTGCCAAACTATGTACTTCTCTTTCTCATTCTGAAGGAAAGAAAATCCAGGATAGGAAATTTGACAGCACGTGCATCATTTCTAGGCAGCACATACAAGTGTATCTGTGGACTCTAAGGACAGTCAGTAAACTGGGGCTTTAATGGTAATTAAGAAATAAAAATTTGAACATAAGATCCATTACTTTTTAATGATGCCATACTAGAACTATTTGAAGGGGGAGAAAGGCTTCTGTATTAGAGAGATGCTTTTTGGAAAAACTGATTCTTAAATCAATCTCAGATCTCTTTTTTTTAATATGTGTTCAATGCAAACCTAGTAAATATATCTAGCTCTTCAGGTATGACAAACACAAAACTTTGTAATGACAGCCTCTATAAAATATTTAACATTTAAATATCCATACTATTTTTAAAAATTAAGATCATCACTCAATATGCTGTAATATTGATATTCTTCATTTTTTAACTGGAAATTGTACTGCCTTTCCACATAGCATAATGAAATCTTTGTCTCACAATCTTGTTTCTTAATGTTAACATTTTAAATATTACATGATGAAAATATAAAATATAATATCTTTTTGTTCATGGGATTAAAATTTTCAATTAAGTAGACATACACTCATTCTTCTGGTTATGCAGTTAAATGAATATCAAGGAAGTTATCCATTTCCTTTGTCATTAAATGTCATAGGAGAAGATATGCATATCTTTGCAGATATCTGGAATTCCTTTGTGCCACCTGAGACCTGACTCTTATTGATATATGATTTATAATGCTTCTATTCATCAATTTTTTCAAAAGTTTATGATTTTCATAAACTTTTACTAGAGAATTGAGCAGATCTAGGTTTCAGTTCTAGCATTTCTCTTTTTATTTTTTGATTTAAACAAATGGTGTAAATGGTTTTGCATATGGTAGAAGGAGTAATTTAGCACCTAGTTGATAGATTATGTAACATGCTCAGCTTTGAACCTGGCTAATAATAACCAGTCAATAAATTAAAGTTCATACGTTCTGCTCATCTTTTCTTTTTTTTTCTCTTTCGTTATCCTTTTCTCCTTTTTCCCTCTCTCCCTATCCCTTTTGCAGTCATTATCATCATTATTGTTATCCTCAATGTCTTCATCATCCCCTGTGTCATTCCTCATTTCTTTGAAATATTGTGAAAGTAAATGACATAACGGCAAACGATTATACATCAACTCATACTTTTTAAGCATAAGACACATAGGTTGAGGTCTTTAATCCTCCTTACCTATAGGTAAGCCTGTTGGAACTATGCAAGAGGCATTTCAAAATGCTTGATATTTCTGAAGGATGGAAGGGAACAGGCGGAAATGCAGCTATTCCTTGGGGAGCACGAAAAGGATGCTTTAGCCGTATTAAATGCAGCACGCTGAATTGGTAATGGACACTGATCAGCAACTGTTTTGTAAGAAGCATTCTTATCTGCTTCTCTATATACAGACATCTGTACCTTATTAAACTGCCAGAGAACTTACCTACAGTTAAATAACTCTCTGTAATAATGACCTGTTGGAGTTCTTCATAATTTGTAAGAAGGTTAAGGGCTTCCTTGGTGGCTCAGATGGTAAAGAATCTGCCTATAGTGCAGGAGACCTGGGTTCGATCCCTGGGTGGGAAGATCCCCTGGGGAAGGGAATGGCAACCCACTCCAGTATTCTGGCCTGGAGAATTCCATGGACAGTGGAGCCTGGTGGGCTACAGTCCAAGAAGCCACAAAGAGTCAGTGGCCGAGGGACTAATACTACTTCCTTTAAGCTAATCAAGCATGAATAAACCATTACTTAGAACTAATGTAAATATATGGAAAAGAATTTTACAGCAGAATTCTATTGTTAAAAACATCTCACTAATAGACTCAAGTGAAAATGATATATATAATCAGGAATAGATAAGGCAATAATTTATCTGGACAAATCCAGATTCTCTTGCTGTTTTTTGAATTCTCCCCTGTGGCACTTTTGATCCTTGAGATTCTTTGAGTGTATTATTGGCACAAAGTAAGCACTCTGAAAGTGTTGATGCTTGCTAGTGTTATTTTAACTGCTATCTCTATTGCTGATACATTTAAATTTTTCTGTGATTAATAAAAATTAATTTTTAACTGGAAAAAATGTGATTAATCTCCTAATTATTCTAACTTGAGTCCATGTATGGGCTTCCCAGGTGGCATTAATGGTAAACAACCCACCTGCCAATGCAGGAGACAAAAGAGATGTGGGTTCAATCCCTGGGTTGGGAAGATCCCCTGGAGAAGAAAATGGGAATTCACTCCAGTATTCTTGCCTGGAGAATCCCATGGACAGGGGAGCCTGGCAGGCTCCAGTCCATAGGGTCTCAAAGAGTCAGATACAACTGAAACAGCTTAGCACACATGTAAATCCATGTGCATTCTAGAAACCCGAGATACAACTACTGTAATGCAACTGACTTCTAGGAAATATTTTCTTAGGGTTGTGATGAGAATTGTTTTATAATCCCTGAGTTTTGATGAAAATGAGATTATCTTCTATATTCAGTGTTTGGTCAGTGGGTTCCCAAATTTGGCTAGGTGTCAAAATCAGAGTAGTATTTTAAAACACAAATTTCTGAGTCTCAACTATAGAGATGTTGATTCTGTATGTCCTGGGTAGGACACATTCAATGAATTTTTTAAAACTCTTTATTTAGTTTTATGCATAGTAGGAGCCAAGTGTCAAAAATACTCATCTAAAAGACAATTGCCTGTTACAAATAAACCCTGTCCTACATGACTGCTTCTGATGCCCCAAAGTCAAATGACTCCTTATTCCAAAAATTGTTTGTTTGCCCTTTGATGGTGTTTGGTTACTCCACACATTCTTTCTCATATCACTGTGGATTAAACTTGGAATCTGATTTCTTATCAGTTGTCCTATTTCTACCTGGATGGCCATGGACTTACTAGAAATTGTTTCCTTGAGAATGGGCATAGACCACGGAGCTAATGCTTTCTCAGATGAACTGGGAAGGATTTATGTATCACAGAAATAAAGACAGAAATGCTTAACTTCATCCCAAGAAAATGATTTTTCTCTAAGCTAGGCAAAGCTACTCAAGTGATCTGTAACATTGGGTATGATTTAAAAAAAAAAAAAAAAAAGTGGACACCCTTGTCTTGTTCCAGATCTTAGGGAGAATGTTTTCAGCTTTTCACCATTGAGAATAATGTTTGCTGTAGGCTTATCATATATGGCCTTTACTATGTTGAGGTAAGTTCCTCCTATGCCCATTTTTTGAAGAGTTTTAATCATAAATGGGTGCTAAATTTTGTCAAAGGCTTTATCTGCATCTATTAAGATTATCATATGGTTTTTATCTTTCAATTCATTAATATGGTATATCACATTGATTGATTTGTGTATATTGAAGAATCCTTACATTCCTGGAATAAACCCAACTTGATCATGGTGTATGAGCTTTTTGATATGTTGCTGAATTCTGTTTGCTAAAATTTTGTTGATGATTTTTGCATCTATGCTCATCAGTGATATTGGCCTGTAGTTTTCTAGATGTCCATCAATAGATGAATGGATAAAGAAGTTGTGGTACATATACACAATGGAATATTACTCAGCCATAAAAAGCAACACATTTGAGTCAGTTCTGATGAGGTGGATGAACCTAAAACCTATTATACAGAGTGAAGTGAGTCAGACGATATTTCTCTTTCTCTTTCTGACTCACTTCACTCTGTATAATAAGTTTTAGGTTCATCCACCTCATCAGAACTGACTCAAATGTGTTGCTTTTTATGGCTGAGTAATATTCCATTAAGTATGCATATATGGGCTTCCCTGGTGGCTCAGACGGTAAAGTGTCTGCCTGCAATGCTGGAGACCTGGGTTCGATCCCTGGGTCAGGGAGATCCCCTGGAGAAGGAAATGACAACCCACTCCAGTAGTCTTGCCTGGAAAATCCCATAGATGGAGAAGCCTGATAGGCTACGATCTACGGGGTCACAAAGAGTTGGACACGACTGAGCAACTTTACTTACTTACTTACTAATGCATATATACGGAATCTAGAAAAATGATACTGAAGAATTTATTTACCAGACAGCAATGGAGAAACAGACATAGAAAATAGGCTTATGGACATGAGGAGAGGGTGAGATGTACGGAAAAAGTAACACAGAAACTTACATTACGATATGTAAAATAGATAGCCAATGGGAATTTGCTGTATGGCTCAGGAAACTCAAACAGGGGCTCTGTATCAACCGAGAGGGGTGGGATGGGGTGGGAGATGGGAGGAAGGTTCAAAAGGGAGGGGATGTATGTATACCTATGGCTGATTCATTATGAGGTTTGACAGAAAACAACAAAATTCTGTAAAGCAATTATCCTTCAATAAAAAAAAAAAATTTAAAGATTGTTTGCAATAAGAACAAAAGTACTTCTAAGTTTGATTTTCCTAGAGTGATGTTCTTCACTCAATCATGTCTGACTCTTTGTGACCTCATGGACTGTAGCCCACCAGGCTCTTCTGCCATGGAATTCTCCAGACAGGAATACTGAAGTGGGTAGCCATTCCCTTCACCAGGAGATCTTCCAGACCCAGGAATCAAACCCAGGTCACCTGCACTGCAGGCAGATTTTTTTTTTTTTTTTTTTTTACCATCTGAGCTACCAGAGAAGCCCAGAGTGATTTTCCAGAAAACCACAACTACAGTACATAAAGAAGCAAGACATGCCTCCTTCAGTTAGCCTTCTGCTTAGAGTTTCAGGGTTTGAGAAGGGCTAGGATATCAGTCTTACGTGGTCAGTGGTGTGGTCATAACATCAGGGATCAGACTTGGGGTTACCTACAGGGCCTCTGTCCCTGCATGAGGACACTTTTAGTTTTAACTGGATGGATGGATAAGGAGACAGTCAAGGCCCACAAGTAGATTTTCACTAGTAACACAGACAGCAGCAAATCACTCCTCATCATAGATCAGTGTCATCAAGGCCCCGAGGGAAGCTTATTTCATTGACAACAGTCCTTTACTGTAGTAAAGAAAACATTTTTATTTGAAAACAGCATGGCTCTCCCTATTATAGTAGCTCTTTCTCTAAAACTGAGAGTTCCAGAGGGCAGATTCCATCTGGCTCCAGCAAGGATATGTTTCATCAGGGGGCAATGTATTGAAGAATCCTGTGGGTAACCCTTATCCTCACACCTTGACATCTGTAGGGTGGCCTCCAAGACTTCTTGAGATTCACTAATCCTGTATTATCACCTAAGGTGACAGTTAGAGGATTTGTACAAACACTAGGTAGGAAGCCTCTAGCCTATACCTTGACACAAAGATGGGCTGAGAAAAACATAAGACTTCCAGTTCAATCACTCTGAAATATGATGCCTCTGAACGCTTCCCTGATGGCTCAAGTAGTAAACAATCTGCCTGTAATGCAAGAGACACAGGGGGCACAGGTTCAATCCCCAGTTGGGGAGGGTCCCCTAGAGAAGGAAATGGAAACCCACTCCAGTATTCTTGTCTGAAAAACCCCATTGAGAAAGGAGCATGGTGGGCCACAGTCCATGGGGTCGCATAGAGTCAGACACAACTGAGCAAGCATGCATTATTGAATGCAAATGTTTAACATGATCATTGCTTCTATTCCCAGCACATGACTTCATGTGGGCCTTGGCCATGAGCACCTAAAGATGGATCATAACAAGGGCCATAAAGGCAGTTAACTTCCCACATCACTTTCTCTAAAACTACAGATATTTACCATAACAAAAGCCAAATGAAATATCCCTAGGGATCTTCATATATAAAGAAGTACTTTGACTATTCAGCCTAATCTCCATGAAAGTGAAAGCCACTCAGTCGTGTCCAACTCTTTGTGACCCCATGCACTATACAGTCCATGGAATTCTCCAGGCCAGAATACTGGAGTGGGTAGCCTTTCCCATCTCCAGAGGATCTCCATGATGGCATCTTAATAACAACTATCGATTCCTTCGAACTGGAAAAGTATGACTCTGGAAGTAAGGGAAGTCCTGCCTCTATTTCTCTATTATATTTGACTATTTTTTTCTCTCAGAATTTGCTTGTCTCAAGTAGGTGGGTTATTGCTTTCTCTTTAGAGTGTCTATGTTCATTTACATATACATATATGTATACATACACACACACCTATATACACAATATGTTTGTATATCATAGTACCAATATATAATTAACCATATCTTACACTACTTGAAATTTGAAAAAAGAAATCAAATTAACTCCTATATGGCACTGGAAGGGGCCTCCCTGGTAGCTCAGCTGGTAAAGAAGCTGTCTGCAGTGCGGGAGACCTGGGTTCGACATTTGGGTTAGGAAGATCCCCTGGAGAGGGGTTAGGCTCCCCACTCTAGTATTCTTGGACTTCCCTGTGGCTCAGACAGTAAAGAATCTGCCTGCAATGTGGGAAACCTGGGTTCGATCCCTGGGTCGGGAAGATCCCCTAAAAAGAGAAGGGCTACCCACTCCAGCATTCTGACCTGGAGAATTCCATGGACAGAGGAGCCTGGCAGGCTACAGCCCGTGAGATCACAGAGTCGGACATTACTGAGCGACTTTCACTTTCATGGCACCATTCATCGTTTCCAAGGCTTTACACTTATAAATAATTTCCAAATTATAGCTTCTCTCATGAGTATTAACTTACTGAATATCGATTTCATTTGATGGGAAATTAATATTCATTTAATGGCATGAGGCCCTGGTTGAAACAGGCCTAGATGTAAAGTAGATTCTCTTTCATTTCCTCTCCTGTGGCACTGATTTAGATTGTGGTACAGAAGGTATGAATTTATAACATGATGTGTGATTGAGTAACAGCTGTCAGTAATTGGAGGCAGCAAAGATGGTAATGAAACCTCAAGTCATGAAAAATTTACCTGATTTTTGTTTCACTACAAAGACCCCAAAATCAGCCTAGGTTATTGAAACATCTGGCTCAACTTTTGAGTTTTTGCCACCTTGAAAACCCTACCTCAAATGGTTGTTTCTATAAGGGCAGACGACTTGATTTTTTTGTTCCCGAATTTATGGATTAGGGTTGCCTTTCTCCAAAGTGATAAAATGTTATGTTAATATGGTTTATATTGAGATATTTACACTTCTTTGAAATATAGATCCAGATGATTAAAATTTTTTCCAGGAATGAGTCTGTGTGAATGAAATGGTACGTGAGTTTTCAAGGGTTTTAAAAATATATATTAGATAGAACTTCTGTATTAGTAAACCTATAGCAATTAAGTCTCAAAATCTTTTCTTCAGGAAAGAGGGGATCTTAGTTAATAGTTTAAAACCTGTTAAAATTTGCCCAAATAAGAGAGTAATTTTAGGGTGTATAATGAAATGAAAAGTCCAGACAGCCAAATTCTTCATGAATGCCTAGACAACACTTTTTTTTTTTTAAGTTTCTGCTTCATTTCTCATTTTTAAAAAAGAAAGATAATTGTTATGAGAGAATCAGAGATATTACAACACTACAAAGCTTTCTGAAACCAATTAAATATTATTGGCCCATAGTTTAGAGATTAAAAGACCCAGAATAAGGAAATAAAGAGAATATTAAAACCCAGGTTTCTAAACTATTAAAGAAGGTAATAGAATCACCGGACACCAAATGAAACAAATATAGCAGCCTTACATTTTGCTAAAATTCATTGTTACATTCCTCAACTGATTTATGGCAATAACTCGTAAGCAGCTAAACCTACATATTCCAGGTGGACTCTTTATCTTTTGGTTTCTGTTACAGGAACTTTCCAACAATTATTTTTATGGTGAGGATAGAATTCAAGGTGCTTTTACAATTTAACAGAATCTTTCCATCTCAGCATTGGCATTACCAAGATAGCAGAAGACATAGATACACAAAGGACTTTTTATAAGTGATATTAAAATAATTGTCAGTAAGTCATCCACCTGTAAACAGAATCTCTTGTGTCATGTGACAGTAAAAGCAAGTTTCTGGGCTTTTAAAGAAAGGCTCAGAACTATTGTCTGAAGAGGGTGCTAAAGTCAGCAGAAATGGAGAGAGGCAGCTGGCAAAAGATTATGCACACAAAGTATGACTTAAATTGAATACAATCAGATATAGGTTTTTTTGTCCTCAAGGGCAAACTTTACGGTTGAACAACTCTCAGTGGAACAACCCATATAACAGTAAAACAGTAGATTGGATAAGAAGAGGTTTAACTGTCATGCAGTGATGTCTCACTTAGCTGTGAACATGTTAATTAATACATAAATTATCGGTAAAATGAAGTTAAAGAAAATCAACCTAAACTATTTGATAAGGATAATAGCAACTTCTCTTTTAAATCATCTATTTTATTATTAACTAATTCAAACATACTGAGAAGTGCAAAGAAAAATGTTATAAGCTTTATTTCATCAATATAAACACACCCAGGTTCAGGATACCTTAACATTTTGCCCAATTTGTTTTGACTCTCTTATAATCTTTTAATTGTTCCTCCCTCCCTGATTTCACTTCCCTCCATCCCTCCTCTGAGATATTCAGAAGTCTGAATTTGGAGTTTTCATTCAGATGAAAATTTTTTATATTTTTACTGTACAATTATATAGCCATACTGTTTCATTTTGAATATTTTTAAACTTGTAGAATGGGCTTCTCTCGTGGCTCAGAGGTTTAAAGCGTCTGCATGGGATGTGGGAGACCCGGGTTCGATCCCTGAGTTGAGAAGATCACCTGGAGAAGGAAATGGCAACCCACTCCAGTACCCTTGCCTGGAGAATCCCATGGAGGGAGGAGCCTGGTAGGCTACAGTCCATGGGGCCACAGTCCATGGGGCCACAAAGAGTCGGACACAACTGAGAGACTTCACTTTCATTTTCACTTTCAAACTTGTAGAATAGTATATTGTATATATTATTATTTATTTTGCTTTGTGGCACTAAAAACTCTCTCTCTAAATTTGCCCATATTCATATACATTCTGCTAGTTCATTCATTTTAGTTATTTTCCACTGTGTTACATTAATAGATTGCACATCAGTTTTCCTATACAGTTTTCTTCAATTAAAGTGAAAGTGAAATCGCTCAGTCCTGTCCAACTCTTTGCGACTCCATAGTCTGTAGCCCACCAGACTCCTCCGTCAATGGGATTTTCCAGGCAAGAATACTGGAGTGGGTTGCCAAACCCTTCTCCAAAAAAAATATATTTCTTTGAGCCCCTTGTTTGCGGGGGGAGGGGGGGACGGTCAAGAATACTGGAGTGGGTTGTCATTCCCTTCTCCAGAAAATATTTCTTTGAGCCGCCTTTTTTTTGGGGGTGGGGGGTCAAGAATAGTGGAGTGGGTTGCCATTCCTTTCTCCAGGAGATCTTCCTGACCCAGGGATTAAAACCCGGGTCTCCCGCACTGTAGGCAGACACTACCGTCTGAGCCACCAGGGAAGTGAATTAAAGCTAAGCCAAATTTTAGTGAATTATTGTGTACATGGTTTTTTGTTTTGTTTTGTTTTGTTTTTGCATATATGCTAGAGCCTGGGGGTCTAGGTTTTACATCTAAAAGTAAAAAGTTAAAGTTTATAGTGTAAATAACATCAACATTCACAAGGTATTGATAATCACTCTGAATCAACAGTTCATAGAAGTTCTTGCTTTACATACATTCCAGATTTTTTGGTTTACCTATCTAATGAATATGATAAAGTAGCACCTGTTTATCAGGAGTGCAAGATATTTTATCCTGTTTATTAATTTTCTCTACTTTATTTTAACAAATGATGCCTGTTGGTGTCACTTTTTCAACTATGTATTGAGTTTTCTTGTTGCTTTTGTCCTATTGATTTATGTGTAGGTATATAAGTGTATATAGCTATCCATATTCTGGATATTAATGATATTTTTAATTCATTTCTTTCCTTTTACCTATTATGGCATCTTTTTCTTGAAATATTCTGTTTCAAAAATACAGAATACATCATTCAATCAGAATACATCAAATGAATACAGAATACATCATTCAATCAGAATACATCAAATGAAAACATTCTGTCTGTGATTTTCAACTTTTGGATACCTATAGTATTTATTTTTTTCATTTTTCAATGTATTGTTTTTGAAAAAATTTGATTACCAAGAGTTCCTCATTAATTTAGAGTAACTTACATCAGTTTTGTGTATTAACTTGTTTTCTGTGGCTTTGTATATTAGCTTATTTGTTTTACAAACAAATTATTTACAAATTCTTCATAGATGATTATCTCATCTATAAAAAATGCATGATTTTTTTCTTGTATTTTTGCACTGACTGGGATCCAATGCAATGTTGATTAGCCCCACAGAAGTGAGCGTCCTTGCCTTGGTCTTGACCTTGGGAGCTAAGAAAAACATCAATATTGTACCAACTGGGATAACGATGACTGCAGGCTTTTAGTAGATATATTTCTTGTTTGCTAGAACTTTGGTTTTGAGTGGGTATTGACATCATCAAACACTTCCTTTGTATCTGTAGAGATGATTATGTTTTTATTGCTGTTGTTGTTACCTTTTGTCTATAAACATCCCTGGCAGGTATCCTGCTTGAATGTAATAAAATATCTGTATTATTTTTCTAAACAAATTCCACAATTCACTGGCTTAAAACAATGCAAATTATTAGCTCCTGTAGGTTAGAAGTTTGACACTGGCCTTACAGGGCTGAAGTGGGATGCTGGCAGGGTTGTGTACCTTTCTGGAATCTTTGAAGGAGATAATCTATTTCCTTACTTTGTCCAGCTTCCAAGGCCATCATTTTCCTTGCGTTCCCCATCCTCCATCTTCAAAGTCAGCAACTTAGCATTTCTCTGATCACTCGTACGTAGTCACATCTGCCCCCTCTCTCTTCTGTCTCCCTCTTGCCCTGTTAAGGGCCCATGTGGTTACATTGGGCCCACGAGGATTTCCCCATTTTATGATTCTTTTTAAAAAAGTTGGGATGTAGTTGTTTTACAATGTTGTGTTAGTTTCTGCTATATAATGAAGTGAGTCGGCTATGTGTATACATATATCCCCTCCCTCCTGGACCTCTCTCCCATCCCCCCTCCCACCCCTCTAGGTCACCACGAAGCACCACCCTAGGCAGCAGGTTCCCACTATTTTACACATGATAGTGTATATATGTCAAGCTCAACCTGCTAGTTCATCCAAAACCGCCCTCTCCCCCTCCCCATGTCCAAATGTCCATTCTCTGCATCTGCATTTCTATTCCTGCCCTGGAAGTAGGTTCATTGGTGCCATTTTTCTAGATTCCACATAGATGTGTTAATATATGGTATCTGTTTTTCTGCCTTACTTCATTCTGTGTAACAGACTCTAGGTCTGGATACAGTCACTATGGAGGACAGTATGGAGGTTCCTTAAAAAACTAAAGATATATGACCTATCAAACTACCATATGGCCCATTTTACGACTCTTAATTTATGAAGTTTTGCCATGTAAAGTAACATGTTAATAGTTTCCAGAGATTAGCTCCTGGATACCCATCCTTGGTTGTGAACTCTTTCCTCACATATGAGGTTTTGTGTTTATCATATCTGTACAAGTCATTTACTACATATGAACGTATACCTTAAGAGTATTCTTTTGCAGGTTATTACATTTTATAGAAGTGGTAGTCAAGCTGTAAGTATCCTTCTGTAACTTGGGGGTTTTTGTTTGTTTGCTTCAAATTTTAAAGAAGATTTAGCCATAATGGTGGGGAAAAAAAACTTCAGATATTACAAGATGGACATTTGGAAAAGTCATTATTCTGCCTTTCACAATATCCTTTTATTTATCTGTAGATTTGATTTCCTAAAATGTTTTTAAGGGCTCTGTGTTTACATTCATGAAAAAGATTAAGCTGCAATTTTTCTTTCTGACGAATGATTTTGTCTGGTTTTGGTATCTGGTTTTGGCCTTATAAAATACATTACAAGGTGTTCCCATCTTTTCTGCTTTCTGGAAGATTTTGTGTAGTATTGGAATCAAATAAAGCTTTGAATATTTGGAAGAGTTTACAAGTGAAGTTACCTGATCCTATTTTCTGTAAGATTTTTAATCAGAAGAATTTGATTAATGTAAATAGATCTGAAGCAGAACTCATCTGCTAGGACTGCCATAAAAAAATACCACACTGGGTAGCTTAAACAACAGCTTATTTTCTCAGAGTCTTGAGGCTGGAAGTCCAAGATCAAGGTGTTGGCAGGTTTGACTTCCCCTGAGACCTCCTTATGTGGCTTGCAGATGGCCCGTTTCTCACTGTGTCCACACAAGGTTTTTTCCCTGTGTGTCCAAGCTCCTGCTCTCTCTTTGTGTATCCAATTTTCCTTTCCTTCTAACAACCCAGTCAGATTGGATTAGGGCCCACCCTCACAACCTTATTTTAATATAATTACCTCTTTAAAGGTCCTGTCTCCATACACAGTCACATTCTGAGGTCCTCAGAGTTAGAACTTTTAACATATAAATTTGGAAGGGAAGTTGGATGACAATACAATTTAGCCTCTAATTGACTGCACTCATATTTTTGCATTCTTGAGTGGCATTTGACAATTCAAATCTTTCAAAAATGTATCCAATTACAAAATTTATTGGCTTAAAATTGTTAATAATTTCCCCTCAGTATTATCTATAGAGTTTCTAGCTTTGTGACCTCTTTCATTCCTGACATTGATAGTGTGTCTATTTTCTTGATAATTAAGAGTACACAGTAATCAGTTGCATCGATTTATTCAGAGAAATCAGAATTAGAAGCCACTACTTTTTCTCCAGGGCATCTCTGGTGGCTCACTGCCTGCCAATGCAGAAGACACGGGTTCAATCACTGAGTCAAGAAGATCCCCTGGAGTAGAAAAGGGCAATACGCTCCAGTATCCTTGCCTGGGAAGTCCCACTGGCAGAGGAGCTCGGGGGGCTACAGTCCATGGGGTCACAAAAGAGTTAGACACGAACTAGAGACTAAACATCAAACAACAATAACAACAGTAACAATTGTTCTCTAATGTTTTTCAGTTTTTTTTTTTTATGACCTCTGCTCTTTATTTTTTCCTGATTCTATGACATTATGGTTAACTTACTCTTATTTTTCTTGTTTCTTATCCAAATAGTTATCTTTCCTTTAGGGCCTTAATACTTTTTTGTAGCTCCATATTTTTACGTGATGTAATTTTATTTCTGCTTACTGAATTTATATATTATATAAATTCAGGGCTTCCTGGGTGGCACTAGCTGTAAAGAACCCAACTGCCAAGGCAGAAGACAAGAGACATAGGTTCGATCCCTGGGTTGGGAAGATACCCTGGAGGAGGGCATGGCAACCCACTCCAGTATTCTTGCCTGGAGAATCCCATGGGCAGAGGAGCCTTGCAGGCTACAGTCCACAGGGTCAGAAAGAGTTGGACACAGCTGAGGCAACTTAGCATGCATGCATATATGTGTGTGTGTGTGTATATATATATATGTATATGTATATATGAATATATACATGTATATATATGTATATGTGTGTGTGTGGGTGTGTATGTGTAGTAATCTAGCCCTGCTTGGAGTGGACTTTCCCCTTTTGGTGGTCTGGAAATCTTTATTTCACTTTCAATTTTGAAAGATATTTTTGATGGTATATAATCCTAAATTGACAGTTTCTTCCCCCTTTTAATATTTTAAAGATCCTATTTGATTGCCTTCTGGCTTGCATAGATTTTCCATGAACAGGTCAGGAGATATATTTCTGAGGACTCTAACTTTTTCCCAAAGATTATGAAGGGAATTGTTTGACCTACTGTTTTATACACCCCCACCCTTTGGCTTTGAATAGTTTTCTCTCTCTCATATCTGTAGACTAATACTTACCCCTAAACACAAGAGATCCTTTTTAAAGATCTTCAGTGCCTTGTTGATGTAATAGCTTTTTCTCCGTTATGCTATCCCCAAAATTCTAACTAGTTGATCTCCCCAAACTCTGATCTTTACCTCACCATAACAGCCAGGCTCTGTTTGATTTCCCCCCTGCCTTCACTGCATTCTGCAAACTGTCCTATACTAGGGCATTTGTTGTGGTCACCTATGTCAATTACTTTCCTGTTTTTCAAGTATCACTCTCTTTTGCTGTTTTTTATCCAGTGTTTGAAAACCAATGAATTGTATTTTTGGTCTCTTTTATTATTCCTAAAAGAGAAAATGTAGATCTAGTACTTTTTTCTACATCATAGTAGTTCAATGGTAGAGATTGTAGAATTTCGAACTCCAGAACTGTAAGATAATAACTTTCTATGGTTTTAAGTCACTATGTTTGTGGTAGTTTGTTATAGCAGCCACAGGAAACTAGAACAATGTTCTTAATTTTTGTACTCAAACCACATGAATACATACATATTTAAAACTTGAGTATTATTTACAATTCCACCTAATACATTCAAAAAGTAGTCAATAATTCTTCTCAGTGATGTGTCTATTTTAGAAGAATTAATTTGGGAAATGCAGGGTGGGTTTACTCGTATTTTATCCCTCTTCCTCCTTACGGCCAACATTACCAAGTAATTATGAGTTTATACTTTAAGGACCTCTCAAATTTGTCAACTTCCATGCAAGTCTGCTATCATTATAAACTACTACATTAAATCCAGAAACCATCCTTTATTGTTTACCTATAGCAGCAACCTACTAACTTGTCTCTTACCTCCAACCTCATTACTCTAATATTTATCCTCTACCTCTGAATGGGAGGAGGTTTCTGAAAGTGCATATCTAGTCACACTTCTCATTCAGATTCTTGACTGCCTCCTTTAGCTAGCGAGTCAAAATCAAGTGCTTCAATTTAACCCACAAGGCCATTTATGATCAGGACTGTGCCTAATACTCTAGTTTAATATCCTGTTATTCTCCTACCTGAACTATTCTAATTATGCTTTGATCACCAGTCTACATGACTTAACTGCCTCTCTTCTGTGCTCATCTCAGATCCTATTAAGGCCTTTATCCTAGCTATTATCATATTTGATTGTAAAAATAATGTATGTAAAATAGATAGCCAACAGGAATTTGCTGTATGGCTCAGGAAACTAAAACAGGGGCAAAAAAAAAAAAAAATGAATTCACCTAACTGTCTTATCTAATTTAATAATAAAGCTTCCTTAGGATAAGAATCACATGATTATTGGACCAAGTATGTTTATAAAAAGTGTAGTTCTAGCTTCACAGTTATATCTACTGAATGAATGTTTTTGTGTGAAAAAAAAAAAAATCTGTATGAAAGCCAAAAATGCCCAAAATGTGCAGATACTTGCTAAGTGAAGAAAAGGTTTTCAGTGCAATTAAGAATTAAAACAAACACTGGGTAAACTTATGACTTCAAACAGAATAAGAGTAAGCATTAAAAATCATTTTAAAATGAGAAGACATGTATGTTATGTTTAGTTACTGATTTACATCTCTGTCTTTAAAGGGAGATTATAACTGCTTATATAAAATGAGTGTGTGTAAAAGTCACATAAATTTATATAAAATAAAGTAAATTGCTAAGCATATGTTTGATTTGTACATTCCTTAAAAAATAACATGTTTTCTTTCCAAAATGGAGTGATTAATTTAGATTCTTTTTGAAAAGATAAAGTGCCTACATTTTTTCCCCTTTTATTTTGTTGTTCCCAGCTCTTTTTCCCTTTTCCTACTAACATTGTAGATACATCGCCAAGATTGCTATGGCAACTAATGAAGTTTTAAATATAAGACATTCAATCCAATGTTAATAAATAATTTAAGAATTAAATGCCTCTAATGACAGCTGGGCTTCCCTGGTGGTTCGGATGGGAAAGAATCTGTCTGCAGGAAACCTGGTTCAACCCCTGGATCGGAAGATCCCCTGGAGAAAGGATTGCTACCCACTCCAGTATTCTTGCCTGGAGAATCTCATGGACAGAGGGGAGGCTGGTGGGCTACAGTCCATAGGGTCACAAAGACTTGGACACGACTGAAGCATCTTAGCGTGACATGAGAGAGTTATCTTTATTATCCAAAACGAGTTTGTTTTATGGATGTTTTATTTCCTCCCATGGAAAAAATTTGGTTAAAAAAAAATGGTGCATGCTAGGAACTAGTTGTTTTCTAAGTTGTACTCGAGTGCTTTAAAAGAAATATATGCAGAAACAGATGTGACCAGTATGTCAGGATACTAAATAGCTGACCCGCTTGGTCCTAATTATTGATAGTTTACCACAGCATTAGCCTTGGCTTCTACAAAAGCGTTAGCCGAATTGACAGCAGGAACACACATGATTTATTCATTAAGAATGAGCTATAGCTTCCTGCGTTTTCAGCTCCAGGCACTCAGGCTGTACAGCGCCCTGTCATTCAGCAAGAACTAGTCCAAGGCAGGAAGCACTTTAGTATGTTTACAGAAATATCTTTTAAAACAGACTTAACTATCAGACAACCCCCTTGTAAAGCTTTCTCTAAGAAACTTGGCTTAAAGATGATCACTCCACACTCACGAAAATCGATGTTAGAGTCTGACAGTTGTTCCAGACTGATGTCGGATTTCCTTTCTTCACTGAATTGAATTTCCTGTAGACGGTGAATATACTAACAGTCACCTGGTGCTTTTTCCTGACTCTTACTAGTGATTTTTTTTAAGCCATTAAATAGACCCCTTATGTTTTATCAAGTATTCTATGTGTACAGTGGAAACGATTATGATTGATAGTTGTTTAAGAAACCAACAACTGGTGAAAAGCAAGCCTGCCAGTTTTTGTACAGAGGCTAATAATGATAACATTAATAATAATATTAAGTAGCACTTCCTGAGGATGGAGTGAATGTCAGGCATCTGATCAGCCCTTTATGCATTATCCCACTTAATCCTCAACTAGAACTCTGAAATCGTTTTTATCTCCATGTTACCCATGTTCCTGTTGAGCCTAGGACATTTTGAGTGTCTTACCCAAAGTGATAAAGAAATTCCTGGAGCTGTAATTTGGTGGCAAACTATCAGAATCCAGGACCTGAGTTCTCAGTCACAGTGTTAGAAGTGCATTCTGATCTTTAGCATTTCTCCCCTTCCAGGAGTAAAGAACACACACAGATCCATCGCCTGAATGATGGAGATCATTTCAACGTGATTTCCAAATTGGTCTCCAAATTTTAGCAACTTCTGAAGCTGTTACTTTGCCAACAAAGGTTTACCTTTTGTTTACCTTTGCCAACAAAGGTCCATCTAGTCAAAGCTATGGTTTTTCCAGTAGTCATGTACGGATGTGACAGTTGGACTATAAAGAAAGCTGAGTGCTGAAGAATTGATGCTTTTGAACTGTGGTGTTCGAGAAGACTCTTGAGAGTCCCTTGGACTGCAAGAAGATCCAACCAGTCCATCCTAAAGGAGATCAGTCCTGGGTGTTCATTAGAAGGACTGATGTTGAAGCTGAAGCTCCAATACTTTGGCCACCTCATGCAAAGAGCTAACTCATTTGAGAAGACCCTGATGCTGGGAAAGATTGAGGACAGGAGGAGAAGGGGACAACAGAGGATGAGATGGTTGGATGGCATCACCGACTCAATGGAGATGAGTTTGGGTAAAACTCTGGGAGTTGGTGATGGACAGGGAAGCCTGGTGTGCTGCAGCCCATGGGGTCACAAAGAGTCAGACACGACTGAGCAACTGAACTGAACCGGACTAAAGCTGCTGATCTGTATTTCTCATTGCCTAAAAATGCCCTGACAGCACTCACATTCTTTTATTCTAATACTGTTGCCAACTTCATTTACTCTCAAGTGCTTTAACTTTTCTTTAAACAAACTCAGACTCCAAATAAAAACTAAGAATTGATCTTCCTCAAGCCTCAAATTTGAATTTCTCTCTGAGCAGCCACCATCTGAGACTGGAAGATTGTAGCCATCAGAAATGTCCGCATACAGCTTTTGGCAGTTATGGTGGAAGAGGCATCGAGGAGACTTGTGGGAAATTTTTAACATTTGAAATAACTTTTGAGGAAGTAAGTAGGAAAGAGGAGCCTGGCAGGCTACAGTCCTTAGGTTCACAGAGTCGGACACAACCAAAGCAGCTTAGCATGTATGCATACACTCTATTTAAAGAAAATTGTTTTGGCAAAAACTTAGATGATCAATATTTGATCTTTTTCAAACTTCTACCCTAACTTTAAAAATGTAGCACACTGATCTTGAACTTCTAGCCTCCAGAAAATAAAAGTGTCTATTGTTTAAGTCGCCCAGTCGATGGTATATCGTTATGATAGCCCAAGCTGACTAGGACCCTATTTCACTAGACAGAGAGTTCCCTGAGGGTAGGGGCTCAGATTTTGTTTCCTAGCATCTAACAGGGGGCCTGGCACACAGAGGGTACCACTCATCTGCAAAAAGCATAAATGAAAACATGCATAATGGATGAATACAAGGTGCCAAACAATTTTTGTAGGGTTAATAAACAAATTAATTTCATACAGAGAGCATTTAGCTGTACATTGAGTCATTAATGGAGTTTTACAGTAAGCCATGATTTTGTTTTACTTGAATAAAGGTATTTTTTCCATCCTACTTCTATATGCAACAATCCCCAGAAGGAACTAAAGAAACAAGCAAATGACAATGATACCAAGATCGTAGTGTCATTATACATGACAACCATATATACGTGGTATCAATAAGGTTTAATGAAAAGGTGATTAGTAAAAAGGTGATAGAATCTTGGCTATATCACTTGCCAGCTTTGAGACCTCAGATGAATGGGTTACTCTGCTGAAACTTCAGTTTCCTGGAGAATATGGTAATTCCTGCCCTCCCAACTCACAGTGTTGTGAGAATTAAATGAGATGAGGTATGTAGTGATGCCTTGTGAGCTCTAAGCGTGACACAAATTATGAGCTCATTCAACCCACAAGGTCTCAAAGTCTTCTACATCCAAGGCTGCTGAAGAAAACAAGATGGTAACACCATGGTCTCTGACTTCTAGGAATTCAGAAATGTAAATAAAGGAATAGGTGTGTTGGATTTGGAGCTACCGAAGTTCAGTGTGGGTAGAACTCAATGTGTAGGGCTTCCCTGGTGACTGAGTGGTAAAGATCTGCTTGCAATGCAGGAGACCCAGTGTTCGATCCCTGGCTTGGCAAGATCCTCTGGAGCGGGGCATGGCAACCCACTCTGGTACTCTTGCCTAGAGAATTCCACAGACAGAGGAGCCTGGTGGGCTACGGTTCATAGGGTCGCACAGAGTCGGACATGACTGAAGCAATTAAGCAGCAGCAGCAGAACTCAATGTGTACCCAGAAGTGAGGTAGAAAATACAATTATAAATGTAGTTAAGGCCAGTTTCAGAAGAATCTTAACATGTTCTGAGTGGGAATTTGGACTTTTGTACTAAAGGGAGCTATTAAATTATTTGCAACATAGAAATGACATGATCAGTTTAATGTTTTCAGACACTCCCTTTGGCAGCAGAAAAAGATATTACCCTGAAGAAGACTTTAAGCTCAATGGATTAAGGAAGGTTAACTCATACCTATAACTACAGATTGCTGATTTGGGTTATATATATCTAATATAAATAAAAATAGTAATAAAATTATTTAGCCAAAATTTGAAACCATGGTAGTAGCTTAATATTTTATCTTCACACTTGGCTTCCCACCTGTGTGTTTCTTTTTCTGCTCTTTAAAAGCGATTGTTCTTATCTCTGTTCAACAGATAAAGAAACTAAAGCACAGAGATTAAATGACATAGTATGAGATAGCTGCTAGCCCTTTTCAGAGGCAGAAATGAAATACAGTGTATTAATGATTAATGATTCCTTTCCAGTAACCAGTGCTGTCTCAAAAACCAGGTGGCAGCAAAGTACCTGCTCTGTCCATAGACAAGTGGGACAATCTTACTGGCGTCTGGCTTTGGCTATCTGTTGTGGCAGGCTACCTCCTGGCCCCACTTCACACTAGACCCAAAACAGAGAAAGAAATACATATGAACACATCTCTGCTTTTTGCTCTGGTGTCAGGGACTGACCATTACGTCTTCTGTATCTCTTCCATAGGAAAGAAGCATATCTAAGTTATGGTATAAATGGTCACAGAGACTAGTAGAGCCTGACTGTTGCTAATGGAAGATGTTCTGTCCTTGCAGCTCTTGGAAGTCTGTTGTCATAGCTTTGCAGTGTTGTGAGGGAAAAATAAAGGCACTGTGAGGAGTACATTAAATAGAAAGTCCTAATTTCAGGGGGAAATTTTCTTTTCAGTGCACTCTACAATGGGAAAAGGGTTCTGCTTAAAATGCTTGGCGAGGAGTTGATCAAGAGGGCTCTGGGCTTTCTATGCCCTTTAACCGGAGACATTAGATGTATCTCCAGTGATAAATAAAATGACAAGAGGGGATACAAAACTTGGAAAGCAAGATTCAAATGCTCTGCACCTGATTTTCAGAAATGCTGTAAAGTATACAATATATATCACGAAAAAGAACAGAGCCTGAAAAACACATGATATGTGAAAATTTAAATTGAAAGCTCTTCCTGTTAAGGTAGTATTTTGTCTGGATTATAAAATAGTTGATAACAGTCTTTTAAATTTATAGGAATAATATACTGTCATTTGAACTCTCAGTTATTTCCAGTAGTCAGGTAGCATGTGAGAGTTGGACTATAAAGAATGCTGAGTGCTGAAGAATTGATGCTTTTGAACTGTGGTGTTGGAGAACATTCTTGAGAGTCCCTTGGACAGCAAGAAGATCCAACCAGTCCATCCTAAAGGAGATCAGTCCTGGGTGTTCACTGGAAGGACTGATGCTGAAGCTGAAACTCCAATACTTTGGCCACCTCATGTGGAGAGCTGACTCATTTGAAAAGACCCTGATGCTGGGAAAGATTGAAGGCAAGAGGAGAAGGGGATGACAGAGGATGAGATGGTTGGATGGCATCACCGACACAATGGACATGGGTTTGGGTGGACTCTGGGAGTTGGTGATGGACAGGGAAGGCTGGCGTGCTGTGGTTCATGGGGTTGCAAAGAGTCGGACATGACTGAGTGACTGACTGAGCTGAATTGAACTGAATCCAATGAGTGAAGCTGAGTCTGCTGTATCAGAAGGAAGAAATGTAGCACTCAATCAAACTGTGGACATAGTTATTATGCCTGTGTGGTGGACCTTAAAGACACAATGAAAAATAGCAAACAGCTATAGAGACTCTGCATAAGCCCCACTACCTTGAAGGATGTAAAAGAAAGAGAAATGATAGCTAATCTTTTGTCTCCATGCAGGGACACTTAATTTACATTTTATGGGGAAGCATTTTGTAAATACAATCTAACTAATGAAGTTACTAATAAAATTATGCTTTTCAATAAATTTTACTAAGATAGATTTTTAGGAAATTGATGCATTTAATAAATCTTAATAGAAATGTATAAAATAGATTCACCTCAAATTAAAACAGTAAAAATTATCTTCCTTTATCATCTTAATTTAATTTCAAAGCCTAGAAAAAGAATTTAAATGTAAACCTGTCATTCATGATCAATACGTGAGGAATATAAAAAGTCTGAAGCGTAATAAAAACTGCACAGTAGATTTATATGTTCATTTTTGTGGTTTATGGATAGTTTATTATCTACTTTATACTAACCTCAAAAGAAAACAGTGTGTTTAAGAACCAGTAACTTTTTATATTAAATCAGAACAGTAAACAACTCAAAGAGATGAAGATAACTTCATTAATGATGATAGGAAGCTGGCTCGGATATAAGTAATTTCCTACTCTTATCTTTTGTTTTTAGTCTCAACTTCAAAAGAGTAATGTGAGTCAGCTTTTCCTTCTCCTGTTCTTCTCAAGGCTCTTTGTAAATGTATTGGGAACATTTTAGGTGCTATTTAATACTAAGATGACATTTGGGAGAGAAATATATTACTGCATTTTTAAACAGGACACAGTGGAAATGAATGCTATCAACAGTACTAAATGATTACTGGAAAGGAAGAGAAAGCCGTGACCTGAATCACTGCTCAGCAACTAAAACTACGAATACAGGCTTGTGATCTTCCATTGCTGTAATACATGGCTTTAACCGTAAGAATTAAGGGTACGTCTACCTAGGACTCCATTTATTAACTGTTTAGTCTTATATGTGAAATAATGATGGCTTAACAGTATTAAATGTAAAATGATTTCTATGTGCTTCAGGATCTAACTTGGTAACTAAATGTGTAATAACATTGGGTGGATTTATTACTAGCAGAAAAATAATTTTGCTGAAATATAGTTAGTGTAGAATAAAATTGTAAAGCTGAGTTGTATTAGAGGACTAAGCTTACTTTTTTTCTTCTTTCTTCATCGCCTCTCTTCAATTTCTGAGACCTTTCCTAATTCTAAAAATCTAGGAACCATCTGTGAATTTAAAAAGTAGCAACTTCCATCCTTTATCCAGATTCTAGTTCACAGTTACATTTATTCTCATTGTAAACTCTTCCTCTGCTCCTGGCAACCCACGCCTCTCTGGCTCTCATCCTTTGCCCTAGCCTGTTACACTTCACACTCTGCATGCTTACTTGCACCCCTTTTTTCCTCTACTTGTCAATGTTCATCTCTTCTTTAAGAGTTTTTTTTTTTTTTTACATTACTTCCTTCATTAACTATCTTCAGATTCTCCCAAATAAAGTGGTTAATTCAGAAAATAAAAAGATCTATGTCTTCTTGTTTAAGGCTAGAGATGTAGGGAGGAACCATGTCAAATACAATTTGGATCTGTCACTTCAGTCACTGAGTCATGTCCAGCTCTTTGCTAACGCATAAAATGCAGCACACCAGGCTTCCCTGTCCATCAGCAACTCCTGGAGTTTGCTCAAACTTACATCCATCGAGTTGGTAATGCCATCCAACCATCTCATCTTCGGTCATCCCCTTCTCCTCCTGCCTTCAATCTTTCCCAGCATCAGTGTCTTTTCTAAGGAGTCAGGTTTTTTTTTGCATGGACCTATACAGAGTGAATAAGTCAGAAAGAGAAAAACAAATATTGTCTATTAACACATACATATGGAATCTAGAAAAATTGTACTGTAGAACCTATTTTCAGGGCAGCAATGGGGACACAGACATAGAGAACAGACTTATGGACATAGGGGGTGGGGGCAATGAGAGGGCTGGACAAATGGAGAGAGTAGCATGGATGTACATACACTTCCATGTGTAAAAGTGATAGCCAATGTGAATTTTCTGTATGACCTGGGAACTCAACCTGGGGCTCCATGACAACGTAGAGGGGTGGATAGGATGGGAGTGGGAGAGGGGTTCAAGAGGGAGGGGACATATGTATACCTATGGCTGATTCATGGTGATGTATTGGCAGAAACCAACACAATATTGTAAAGCAATTATCCTTCAATTAAAAATACATTTTAAAAAATGCTATTTGGAGGGGTAAGCCAACAAATTTGAACTTTATCATGAATCATGGAATGTGTGAAGGACTTCAAGTAAGAACATGTTATATTCTTGTTTCCATTTTAGAAAAATCCCTCTAACTGAAAGAAAGAGTAGTTTGGAAGTGAGGAAGATTGGAGCCAGAACATTTTATTTCTTCCAGTAATTACATATGTACACAAAATAAACTATGAGTTTTTTAATGGTAGACTGCATCTGTATATAAGCATTTTGTTATCAAATGACACTGTAAAAAATTATATTTGGAAAGATACTAAACTTTGGTCTATATAAATTTTGTGACATTTTAAAGTAGAGGAGAAACAAAAGATTGTGAATTCTTCTACAGTTAATCTAATACCTCTGCTTCTTAACACACAGACACACATCCTGTTACACTGCAATTGGTAAAGATACATTTTTGTTAATCAGGCTTTAAAAGGACAAATAAATGTATAAAGTGTCTATGTAACCATAATCATAATTGATTATAGGCTGGGAGGCAATATGTTCTGATACAGACCTTGAATAGAGAAAAGTTTGTAACATTTCTTCGGTTCAAAGGTTATAGTTGGTGAGTTATTTTCCACAAATATTCTTTTTTAGTATATTGAGGTATCAAAGATCTTGGTATTTCTTGTTTAGAAGGAACATGGTTCAAAGCTTATTGCAAATAAATCTCCCCTAAGTTTCATAAAACAATTCATGAAAACATTGAGGGTGAAAATGCTTCCAAAGTGGCACAGTGGTAAAGAATCCACCTGCCAGTGCAAGAGACGCAGGAGATGTGGGTTCAATCCCTGGGTTGAGAAGAACTCCTGGAGTAGGAAATGGCAACCCACTTCAGTATACTTGGCTAGAAAATTTCCTAGGCAGAGGAGCCTGGAGGGCTACAGTCTGGGGGGTTATGCATAGCATAACAATAAGCAAACAAATGCCTGTTGTTGTTCAGTCACACAGTCATGTCCAACTCTTTGTGACCCCATGGACTGCAGCACACCAGGCTTCCCTGTCCTTTATCATCTCCCAGAGTTTGCTCAAACTCACGTCCATTGAGTCGGTGATGCCATCCAATCATCTCATCCTCTGTCATCCCCTTCTCCTCCTTCCTTCAGTCTTTCCCAGCATCAGGGTCTTTTCCAATGAGTCAGTTCTTCCAATCAGGTGGCCAAAGTATTGAAGTTTCAGCTTCAGCCTCAGTCTTTCCAGTGAATATTCAGAGTTGATTACCTTTAGGACTGACTCGTTGGATCTCCTTGCTGTCCAAGGGACTCTCAAGAGTTTACTTCAACACCACAGTTAGAAAGCATCAATTCTTTGGTGCTTTGGTGCTCAGCCTTTTTACTGACCAACTCTCACATTCATACATGACTACTGGAAAGACCATAGCTTTGACTAGACGGATCTTTGTTGGCAAAGTGATGTCTCTACTTTTTAATATGCTATCTAGGTTGGTCATAGCTTTTCTTCCAAGGAGCAAGCATCTTTTAATTTCATGGCTACAGTCACCATCTGCAGTGATTTTGGAGCCCAAGAAAATAAAGTCTGTCACCATTTCCATTGTTTCCCCATTTATTTGCCATGAAGTGATGGGACCAGATGCAATGATCTTAGTTTTCTGAATGTTGAGTTTTAAGCCAACTTTTTCACTCTCCTCTTTCACCTTCATCAAGAGGCTCTTTAATTCTGCTTTGCTTTCTGCCATAAGGGTGGTGCCATCTGCATATCTGAGGTTATTGATATTTCTTCATGCTATCTTGATTCCAGCTTGTGCTTCATGCAGCTCAGCATTTCTCATGATGCATATAAGTTAAATAAACAGGGTGACAGTATACAGCCTTGACATACTCCTTTTCCAATTTGGAACCAGTCTGTTTTTCCATGTCCAATTCTAACTGTTGCTTCTTGACCTGCATACAGATTTCTCAGGAGGCAGGTAAGGTGGTCTGATATTCCCATCTCTTTAAGAATTTTCCACAGTTTGTTGTGATATACACAGTCAAAGGTTTTACCATAGTTGATGAAGCAGAAATAGATGTTTTTCTGGAATCTCTAGCTTTTTCTATGATCCAACAGATGTTGGCAATTTGATCTCTGGTTCCTCTGTCTTTTCTCAGTCCAGTTTATACATCTGGAAGTTCTCGATTCATATATTGTTTAAGCCTTGCTTAAAGGATTTTGAGAATTAACTTGGTAGCATGTGAAATGAGTGCAATTGTGTGGTAGTTTGAACACTGTTTGGTATAGCCCTTATTTGTTGATTGGGACGAAAATTGACCTTTTCCTGTCCTGTGGCCACTGCTTTGTTTTCCAAATTTCCTGGCATATTGAGAGCAGCACTTTCACAGCATCATCTTTTAAGATTTGAAATAGCTCAGCTGGAATTCCATCACCTCCACTAGCTTTGTTCATAGTAATGCTTCCTCAGTCCCACTTGACTTCTCATTCTAGGATGTCTGACTCTAGGTGAGTCAGATAACCACACCATCGTGGTTATCTGGGTCATTAAGATCTTTTTTGTATGGTTCTTCTGTGTAAGAAATGCCTATTCCTAACCAAGTATTAACAAAATGATGGTTGTTTAACAGGTAAAAATTCATATTCTATTTAACTACCAAAAGTAGCATAAAGAATTCAATAAAAGAGTGAAACAGTGAGTGACAGATGTTAAAGGAATACATTGTGTTTTATCTGAAAATCGGTGGATGATTATACCACACATTTATACATGCACACATAAACCTTACATGCCTGAGTCCTTTGTGTGTATATTCTGGAATTATTTCATAGGTAGCAATTGTAGAATCTGAGACATATGTTTGAACAAAAACCAATAGCAGTTTTATATTCCATTTTCTGTAAATTTGACCATGTTTTTGTAGATTTGATTTAGTCCTATAAAATTCATTGGCGATATCAGTACCAAACCAGATGCATTGAAATCTAGAGAGATTAGATCAGACTCTGTAGTTGGTGCATGTCCACAAAAACACCCACAAAACTAGAACAAGAGAAAAAGAAAATTGGGCTTTTTAATTTTTTCATTGAATCATACTTGATTCACAATGTTGTTTCTGGGGTACAGGAAAGTGGTTCAGTTATACATGTGTATATATTCTTTTTGTATTTTTTCCATTATGGTTTATTACAGGATATTGAATATAGTACCTGTGATATACAGTAGGTCCCTTTTGCTTATAGATAGTAGTTTGCATCTGCTAATATCAAACTCCTAATTTACCCCTCCCCTACCCACCAGACCTGTTGGTAACCATAAGTTTGTTTTCTATGTAAGTCTTTTTCTGTTTCATAAATGAGTTAATTTGTGTCACATTTTAGATTTGTATATAAGTGATATTATATAGTATTTGTTATTGTCTTTCTGAGTTACCTCACTTAGTGTGATAACCTCTATATCCATCCACTGCTGCAAATGGCATCATTCCACTTTTTTTGTGTGTGGCTGAATAATATTTCATTGTATACTTATATCACATCTTCTTTATCCAGTCATCTGTTGATGAACATTTAGGTTGCTTCCATGTCTTGATTATTGTAAGTAGTGCTGCTTTGAACATTTGGGTGCATGTATCTTTCAAATTATAGTTTTCTCTGAATATATACCCAGGAAAGGGATTGCAAAATCATACTGTATTTAAAGGACCTTCATACTATTCGCCATAGTGACTGCACCAATTTATATTCCCATCAACAGTGTAGCAGGGTTCCCTTTTCTCTAAATCCTCTCCAGCCTTTATCATCTGTAGACTTTTGAATGATGGCTATTCTGACCTGTGGGCTTGCCAGGTGGCTCAGTGGTAAAGAACCTTCATGGCAATGAAAGAGATGCCAGAGACATGGGTTCAGTCCCTGGGTTGGGACGAGGGGGAAATATGAACCCAGTATTCATACCTGGAGAATCCCATGGACAGAAAAGCCTGGCGAGCTATGGTCCATAGGGTCACAAGAGTCAGACGCAACTGAGCAACTGAGGACACTCACATTCTGACCTGTGTGAGGTGGTACCTCAATTAGCTTTCATTTGCATTTCTCTAATAATTAGGGAAAGTGAGCATCTTACATGTGCCTATTGACCATCTGCATGTCTTCTTCTGAGAAATGTCTATTTAGGTCTTCTGCCTCCCAAAATTTAACTTTGTAAATCAGGCACATTCAAGTTTAAATTCCACTTTGACCACATAGCATCAGTGAGCAAGTGTCTCAGCCTTTTTGAACTCTGTTTTCTTATTTGTAAATGAAGATAACATCACTAATATTAACTTCAAAAAGTTTATGTAGAGATAAAATGAAGTAACACATGTATAATACCTAGTACAGAGTCTAAAGGCAGTGCAGGTGCAATAAAATATTGCTATTGTGTAGTTGCAAACAGAATTGTCACCAAGAAGAGACACAAATGCCATCCAGAGCACAAAATAGTTAAAATGTGATTATTTCCAGAGGGATGGGTATTAATGAAAGAAGGAAGATTTGAAAGATTAAATAATTAGAGTATCCTCTGTAGGTTGAATTTTAATATGCAAAATTGATGGTAAAGGGAATTTCAGCCAGAGAAAACATAGAAAAAATGTCAGAATATTTTGGATCTTTAATATAAGTACTGTTTGACTGGAGAGAATTTGGGTGTAGTCATGAAGAGACTTGAAAAACCACACCAGGAAGTATAATTCAATTCTTAAAGAGCAATTGACATGTTTTGAGGGCTTACCTGATAGCTCAGTTGGTAAAGAATCTGCCTGCAATGCAGGAAACCCTGGTTTGATTCCTAGGTGGGGAAGATCAGCTGGAGAAGGGACAGGCTACCCACTCCAGTATTCTTGGGCTTCCTTTGTGGCTCAGCTGGTAAAGAATCTGCCTGCAGTACAGGAGACCTGGGTTTGATCCCTGAGTTGGGAAGATCCCCTGGAGAAGAGAAAGGCTACCCACTCTAGTATTCTGGCCTGGAGAATTCCATGGAATTCCATGGGGTCGGCATGTTTTGAACAAGTAAATATCATTACATAACATTTTTCCCTTTACCAATATATTTCTCCCCATTTTGATTTTTAAAGATAATGATACTATTAACAATGCCTAACACCTAATTTTTCTCCTCTAATGTGTAAATTAAGAAAGTTTATATATCAACATCTATTACAAGTCCTATATTTTTTAATGTGTAGGGGAATTACTTTTGTATCCTTAGCAGTGCTATTTTAACAATATTGCATCACACATTCTGATAGTGAGAACTAGCAGTTGTGGCTAAAACATTTTTAAAAATACTTATAAAGAAAAATATTCCATAATTTGAGGATGTGATGTTATCAGTCTCTCCTCCTCCTCCTCCCGCACCCCCCACTAATTTATCTGAACTCACAATGAACCGTCCTTCCTCTCTACTCCTTGAAAGGCCTTGTAGGTTCTTTTTGGAACAGACAAAATTTCCCCGCTACTGCATAATAAAGACTGGCTGATCTGCCATCCAGTAAACATTCAACGGAAAGAAAACAGCTGGTGTATGAAAGAGAAGCTTACTCACACATTTCAAGATAACTTCCGATTAGATTCATCCTTAGATTATTCCAACCCACAATGTTTCTGGCTTGAATAAAAACCATATTGAGTGTTTCAGAAAGGAGAATTTGTTTTTGAATGCCAGGCTCTGTGTTCAGCCTAGCAGAAAGGCCCCTTATCTCTTTGGGCTCCCACAGGCTTGTGGAATAAAAGTGAGTTGTGCATCGTTGGTTTGCCGTGGACTCCAAAACCCTATCCGACCGGCTGTGTCGTGCTCTTCATTCAACAGATGGAAAATATTGCCTTGCGGCTCACTGCCAGGAAGGCAGGCTCACTGGGAGAGGTGAATAGGGGCCCACAGAGGTGTCCCAGGCCGTGTGCATTCCAGTTAGGGGTTAATGGTCACGGAAAGTCAGAGTTCACTGAGGCAAGACAGAGAGAAATGGCAAAGCTGCTTTTGTGATTGATGATCAGTGGAATGCAAAGGAAGAGAAAGTAAGCACACAAAGACATTTCAGTGTGGAACACAAGCGTTGGTAATGACTATTAAAACTACCTCTGATGATTTATAGTGTAGTTCTGAGGCAAATCCACTCAGCTCGGGTTGCTGATAACATGCAAATCATGGGAAGACGTTCAAAAATAAGAGTTCATCACAACTATTAACTCTGAAGCTTTTTGAAAATTTGCTTCTTCTTTTAGTATTTTATGTCCTCACACAATATCTGAAGTCATCCATCCAGATTTAGTTGCACAGCACCTGAGTGGAGCTTTAGTTAATCATGTTTCTCAGAATCACCTGCCCACCTCTTACTAATTTGAAAGTTTATTGGGCTTGTAACTCTTTTTTCAGAGAAGGCAATGGCACCCCACTCCAGTACTCTTGCCTGGAAAATAGAGGACCCTGGTAGGCTGCAGTCCATGGGGTCGCTAAGAGTCGGACACGACTTAGTGACTTCACTTTCATCTTTCACTTTCATACATTGGAGAAGGAAATGGCAACCAACTCCAGTGTTCTTGCCTGGAGAATCCCAGGGATGAAGGAGCCTGGTGGGCTGCCGTCTATGGGGTCACACAGAGTTGGACACGACTGAAGTGACTTAGCAGCAGCAGCAGCAGCAGCTTTTTCTTAAGGCGTCTCTGGTGGCTCAGTGGTAAAGAACCCACCTGCCAGTGCAGGAGATGCAAGAGACATGGGTTCAATCCCTGAGTCGGGAAGATCCCCTGGAAAAGGGAATGGCAGCCCACTCCAGTGTTCTTGCCTGGGAAATCCCATGGACTGGAGAGCCTGGCGGGCTACAGTCCATATGTTCACAAAAAGTTGGACAGAACTGAGCACACACACATGTAGATCTTCTAGGAGTCAAAGCTCCTAGAAAACAAAGCTATTATGATGGCAGGTTGTTTAGTTCAGTGGACCCTATGTGACCAGCAGCATCTGCATCCTTTGGGCATGTTAGAAATGCCAGTGCTTGGACCCCACCGCTGAGTAAAAAGTTCTGTGGATGCTCAAGGAAAACAAAACAAATGAACAAATCAAAATAGAAGCCAACTCATAGACACAGAGAACAAAGTGTTGGTTGCCAGAGGGGAGAAGGACAGAGGTATGAAGGGGAAAAAAAGGTAACTGTGTGAGGTCATGAATGCCTATTAGCTTGATCGTGGTGATCATTTCACAATTAAATTGATATGAAACCATCACCATTGTGTTCTACAACTTACGTATGTACAATTTTTGTCAATTATACATCAATAAAGCTGAAAAAAAATTTAATTTTGATTCTGGGGTGAGGCCCAGTAGTCTGTTTTGGAACAATCCCTTCAGGTGATTCTAACTTAGAGTAATTTAAGCCATTGGTTTATATAAAACCACAAAGGAAACTAAATGATTATTTTCAAATTGTAAAAGAACACCAAAAAAGAGAGAGGCATATAGCAACACTAACTCTGGGGGCATACTATCATAAGAGTTTAAGAAATAATAAAGAGATATCATGTTAAATAATAATAATGCCTTAATTTCAGAGCATTTTATAACACTATGTGTAAAACACTTGTCCACACATTATTGTCCTGATAGCACCATGGGTTGTTTGTCAAACATATCTTATAACAGGTCAACTTTCTAGAGAAAGTGATCTATAAAAAGTGCTGAAAGTCAGCAATATAATTAGATAGATCAGTGATAAAATGACACTTTGTTCAATAAAATAATGTGTGATGAAATATGAAAATATCCTGAAAAGGTTATGCTGCATTTCAGGAAAGTACAGGCCTGGGTGTAACCATTGCTTTTTTTTTTAAACTCTTTTCTATTTTTCTAATCTTCATATTGGGTGACCTGCAAGTACACTCAGGGATATTGTCCAGAGTGTAATTTTTCAACAACGGGAAAAAATTTTTGTAACCATATTACTAATCCTTGTGACCTACATCCTTCGAAAGGAGAATTCTGAATGAAGCTTTAATGCTTATGAATACTTTTAGCTCCATGGCCTATTTGTTATCCCTAGGAGGTGGGTATTTAATCTGTCAAACATTTGTAAAACACCAAAAGCAGTATGGCCTTTGACCTGGGTCACTAAAATGGTACCCCATTCTAGTGACTTTTTGATTTCACCCAGCAGGATCCATACATTTGTACCGTGCCTTATGAAGCATTCAGGCAGAGTATGATCTTTGACTTCTGGCCACCTGTGTCCCATACTTTTTGTGTGAAAGAAATAAATGACAGGCTTGGAGATTAAGGCCAGCTCTCCCTTTCTATTCAGGTGTATTGCCAGCTGAGTTGAATGACCCATGGGTGCATTAACTTATAATATTTTTTACCGTTATAACTTTTAGCAATGCATGTGTTACTGACAAATTATCTTAACATTGTGTGTCACAAACAGGTTTTATTCTTTGGTATGTAGGTATATCAATTCAATAAAAAAAAAATCTAACATAGTACACGCACACATACCTATCCATCCTTAATTACCGCATGTGTTTTCCATATTAATGTCATCATCATTGTTTTTGAATCAAGGATCTTTGACATTTTGGAACGGTTTCCAACGGTTTACAAGAGGGTTTCTATATTACTATTCCAGAACCTATCCTGGGGATAACATTTGGAGATTCTATTGTGAGCAAGTTTCATTTTATCAGTTTTGAAAAGTTCTATGAGAATCTACAGCAAAAGGATCTCACTTAATAAAGCATAACATCTAACTCTTCAGTTGTCTATCATTTTAATTCACTCATTCAAGGGATGGTTATTGAATATCCCTTGTACCTAGATCTATTCCAGGCACTGTGGAAAATATAAAGAAGGGTTTCTTCCCTTGAAGAGTCTGATGAATGAGCTAAGACAGATGCACAAATAACTGCAGCCTAGGGTCAGATTGCCCATGTTCTATACCAGAGGTGTAAGCAATGGTTTATGAATGCTTGGCTAAGAAAGAGAGAGAGTGACTTTATGGAAGAGGTGATATTTATCCTAAGACTTGAATGATATATAGGACTTCAACAAATATGAGTAGAGAGAGAAAATAATCCAATTAAGAATAAACAGTGTGAACCATTAAACAAAGAAAAAGCTGAGAGTTTTAAGCAAACATCAAGTAGTCCATACTGAACTGATAGTAAAGCAAGTGAAGAAAAGTCGGGAGACTTAAGTAGAAAACATGGAGGGAACTAAATTGAGGAGAACGTTAAGCAATTCAAACTTTCTAGGAATAGGGAGTTGAGAGTCATCAGACTTTTTTAAATCAAGGGAATAAATTCTGGCTAGAGGTTTTCAAAATAAGATTGTACCAATAGAAAAGATCACCATTGTTAAGAGTCGTGTCAAGAAGCTTTCTACTTCCAAATTTTAAACTTGTTAGTGATATGAATAAGTCTGTTTCTACTACTTCTTGTGTCTCTGTTTTCTCATATGGAAAAAATTCGAATAGTTCCTTTTCTATCAGGGTCCCTGTGAGAATTTATTCAGGTAATACATACAATGCATCCTAATAGAGGATCTGGACTATATGAAGGAAATAAAAATGTCTTTATTTTTCTCCAAAATTTTCATGAATGGGGAACTGAAGACTGGGAGTAGGAAGATAAAACATAAATATGAATCAAGGTGGTAAAAGAATATTCACATTTTCTCTTTAATATGTTTGTATGACATATATAGATTAATCTACATGCTTATAATATGTAGATGCATTAGAATATTTTTCTGGTCTAATTTATCCTACCTTATTTCAACATCACAGGTGAAAACTGAAAATTTTACTTTAGTTTCAAATCATAAATTTTAACCACATATGAATGTTCTCCGATACTTGTTTACACAAGTTGAATGAATCCCTTTATTAAGTACTTAGTCTCTTAACTTACACTAGACAAGCTATACTACTTTGGCAGAATTCTGAACAGCTTTAACCCTTAAAAGGAAACGATTGCTCCCCACACACATACATATATCTAAGATAGTATTTACACAATCTTGACATGCACTGCATATGGAATACCATAAGCAGGTCATTTGATTTGTTAATTTGTTGTTCAATGTTAACACAATTCCCAGCTCCAATATGAGCAGTCTGAAACATGTACATAAGTTCTTTTTTTCCTACTTCTCAATTCAAGTAATGCATTAAAAAAAAAAAATCAAAATGGGTCTCTGTGAGTGACTGAATGTCTCCTGTATCTGATCTAGCATCTGGTTTTTAGCATCCCCCCACCAAAAACCCTTTTTAGTGAATTGCACTGACTTTTTGAAGATGAAATCAGTAATGAATAATGTGACTTCAGATTTTACCAATCTGGCTGCGTTTGCTTAAGTCACCAACTCCGTCAGAAGGTCTCGGCTGGAGGTTCTTACAGGAGGGACTAGTAGTGTTGGGATAAAAACCAACGTAAATAAATAAAATTAATAAAATTGGAAATACTTACATCCTGAACATTGCCAAATCTGGTTCTCAAATTTTGTCTCCTCAAACCTCTCCCCTACACATAACCTCTCCGTCGTGCCCAAATCTTCCCTTGGCAATGTTCAAGAGGGTCAGATGAAGCTGGTGAGGGACCGAGACTAGCTGCCTGACCAATAAAAGGCAACAGAGCAAGGAGTGGCAAGGTCAGGGGGCACAGCTGAGGGGCTGCAGAGAACCCTCAAAGGGACGACTCTCACCTGTGAGCCCCGTGTACACATTCCTGCACCCTGCAGAGTCTCAGGGATACCTGGTGGGTCTCTGCTTGTCCTGAATAAGACCTGTTTGCAGGCTCAGAGATCTGAGTCTGGAGTCATCCCTATATTTTAGAAAAATTTACCCACTTTATTGAGGCATAACTGATGCAAAACACTTGTGCATATTTAAGGTAAGTTTTATAACTTGATGGGTTTGGAGATTAATATACCCGTGGAACCATCACCATAGTCTATTGCCATAAACATATCCATCAAGTCCCAAAGTTTCCTCCTTCTGTGTTCATTAATACCACATTGGGGGGAGGTGATACAAATACTTAATGTAAAATTTACCCTCTTAAAAATTGTTTCAAGTACAGTGCTGTTTACTATTAGTCCCCATGCTGTACAATGGAGCACATCTTTTTATTTTAATTGGAGTCTAGTTGCTTGACAGTGTGGTGTTGGGTTCCGCTGTACAACAGAGGGAACCAGCTATATGTGTATATATACCCCCTCCCTCTTGGACCTCCCTCCCTAGCCCCTCCATCCCGCCCATCTAGGTCACCTTCCTACATAACTGAAACTTTGTACTGCATTTAAATTACACTAGAAATGTACAGTCCAAATAATTACGTAAAAACATTGTGATATCATACTGAAAATAGATGGACAGAAGAAGGCAATAAGGAAGGGAGTATATCCAGTCTTGAATTTCCTTCTTTTTATTTCATCACCTTTCTCCCCACCCTTCACACCTCTTCTTTCTTTGTTCTTTTCTAATAATTCAGGTATGAAAATTGCTATAAGTGCAAGAAATTTAAAGTATGCAATGTGACGATTTGATATACATACATATTGTGAAAAAATTCCCACAATGAAGTTAACACATTCATCAGTTCACATATTTATCTTATGAGTTTAAGTTTTACTGTCTTAGCAAATTTTAATTATGCAATACAGTGTTATCAACTATAGTCAACATGTTATATATTGGATCCTCAGAATTTATTCATCTTGTAACTGAAAGTTCATATCCTTTTACCAATCACTACCAGTTTCACCCACCCCCAACCCCTGGTAACTGCTTTTCTACTGTCTTTCTCTATGAGTTTGACATTTTCCTACACTCTGTTTATCTCAAAATCTTTAGTGTTAAGTATGATTTTATGAGAAACTGATGCATGCGTGCGTGCTAAGTCACTTCAGTTGTGTCCAACTCTGCGATCCTATGGGCTGTAGCCTGCCAGGCTCCTCTGTCCATGGGATTCTCCAGGCAAGAATACTGGAGTGAGTTGCCATGCCCGTCTGTAGGAGATCTCAACCCGGTGATCGAACCATGTCTCTTATGTCTCCTATATTGGCAAGAGAGTTCTTTGCCACTAGTGCCATCTGGGAAGCCCATGAGAATCCAATAAATTTTAGATAATAGGAACGTAGGATGAACTTGACTACTTTTGGGGATATGCTCTGACTTTACATGTTTATTAGCCAGTGGAATATTGGGATTATAAAAAGACAACAAACATGTTTTCTATTAAACGAACAGCCAGATAAAATTGAGATTGGGAAGGCCCCATCCAAGCAAGTTGGCTTGGCTATAACTTATTTTTGAAAATTAATTTACTAGAATTATATATACATCACCCTTGGGTCCTTAGTTCATGGCCCACTATAGTGAAAAATACATCTTTCACATGTATCAAGCCTTCAGAGCTGACTACCATATACCCTGGACCTTTATAACTTCATTAAGTTGACAAATGTCACCTAATGAGACCTCCTGGGAAATGATTCTGGTATACATTGCCCACAAGGGATAGCTAGACATCGATTGTAAGTGTAGTTTGTTTGCTATAATCTTACCCAGGCTTTTTTTTTTTTTTTTTTTTGGAGTATAGTTGCTTTACACTGCCGTGTCAGTTTCTTCTGCACAGTAAAGTGAATCAGTCACATGTATAAAATACATCCTCTCATTTTTGGATTTCCTTCCCACTTAGGTCACCACAGAGCACCAGGTAGACTTCCCTGTACTATACACTAGGTTCTCATTAGTCATCTATTTTATACGCTGTGCTAATCTTCTCTGTATTGTTCCAATTTTAGTGTATGTGCTGCCCAAGCCAGCACCAGCTTATTTTGACTTATATTTATCAGTGGTCAGTGTATGAAATTATTTTATATTGATTGATACCATTTGTTATGTATTTGGCTAAAAGATTAAGGCCATAATGATAAAATATAATTTATTGATAAAGCATTTTATTGCTCGCTGTAAAAGCAAAACTGAGAAAATATTTGCAAGATAGCTTTAAAATCTGTGCTTTTAAATGAAAAGGAGGTTTTTAGAAAGAAGCTTCATCATCTAATTTATGGAAATAGTAGACACCAAATAAATTTCAATGTGTTTTTTTCAATTATAAGAAATACTTAGATGCTTCTAGGACAAGAGGCATAGTTCTGGCTGTTATGGAGAGTACTTAAAAAAAAATGACAGTCCAGCATAGGAGTTGGGCCATGATAGAGAGTAATAATTGTCATACCAGAGTTAGGATAAATCACTGGGAAGAAAAAGATTAAATCCAGATGGGCTCAGGAAAGTCCTCTATATAGAGATGGTGTTTACACCAATCTTTGAAGGATGGAAGTTCTCTTTCAAGTCACGTTCTTAGATACATTTATATCGTACATCTGATAAAACACTTTTCTACTTTGTATTAGTTAACATATCTGAAATGTGCTTTCAGCATGCCTGACTCTGCCCAGTTTAGTCAGCCCTACACAGGTTTGTTGTATTAATTAATCTATATATTGGAATGTCTTTGTTTCCGTTTGTTAACAAGATTGAACAAATATCCACAGCTGGCTCAGCCCTGCCTCTCTGAAGTCATAGTAACATCTTCCAATGTGAATATTAATGGTTATTACCAGTGTCTGATAAGTCTGTCTAGCATTACAGCTAAATATTAATTAATTAATACTTGTGTTACAATGTTGACAATTTGAATCTTATATGATACCCAACAGATACTAGAAAATCAAGAAATATTTTCAAAAATAATTTAGTGAATTTTAATTGGTTTATCTTAACATTTATATTGAATATACACACCTTTTTTTCATAGCTTTTTGAGTGTGTACGTGCTAAGTCGCTTCAGTCGTTCCCAGCTCTGTGTGACCCTATGGGCTGCAGCCTGCCAGGCTCCTCTGTCCATGGCATTTCTCCTGGCAAGAATACTGGAGTAGGTTGCCATGCCCTCTTCCATGGGATCTTCCTGACCCAGGGATTGAACTCGCATCTCTAATGTCTAACCTGCATTGGCAGGGGGATTCTTTACCACTAGTGTCGCCTGGGAAGCCCAGGTTTTAGAGTACAAAGGAACAAATAAGCCATTTATATGTGGCAAAGAGCTGATTGGCAGGAGCTGTCTCACCGATTTGTTTGTAACCATCAGGCTGGAGGAGCAGTTAGGACTCAAGTGTGATCAGATTCCTCAGGCACATTAGAACCGCAGCACTGAGTTGCTGTCCTCATGGCGAGCTTCCTGCAGTTTATCCTGCTTATTTGTCCTAAGGTACTGGCTTGGGAAACCGACTCTGGATTAAGATATTCAATTCTCACTTCTACATCTATCCATCTAAAAATGTTTACCCTGATCCAGCGTTTGGATGACGAATCCAGCCTTATTAACCAGCATCAGTTCAGTTCAGTTCAGTCGCTCAGTCGTGTCCGACTCTTTGTGACCCCATGAACCGCAGCACGCCAGGCCTCCCTGTCCATCACCAACTCCCGGAGTTTACTCAAACCCATGTCCAGCATACAGTACTGTTAATATTTTTGCTCTCCTAATTTAAAATTTTTATTTTCTGATTCTGTATCTGCCCTTGCTCTTAACTTGAAAATTCTTCTTTCACAACCTCCCCATTTGATTTTTTTTTTCACCTTTTGAGACAGATTCTTCTGTTTTTCATTCCTTACACATAGGCCTGTTAAAGATGTTCTTTTGTAACCTCTGATAGCCTCACTCCCATCATTGTTTCAAATGGAGATAAAAGAAGCAGCAATGTCAGCTGTTGTAAACTCTGATCTCTGTGCATCTGGGCATTTCTAAATTACCATATTAAATCATCCTGGTAACTATTAAGATTCAAATATTTTATAACTGTTGTAACTATTCCAGAAAAATAAAAACATTAAGTCCAACAAGTAAAGTGAAAGCTCTTCTACAATGCAGAAACAAGTTTCTTGTAAGTTTTTCAGTGGTATAAATGTTGTTTTAACTTGACAATATGCCAACTTAAAATATATCATAGAAAAAGTTCTAACAATTATAGAGGATAGATATTTCGAGTTGACTGAGAAACACTGGAATGTTTTCAGTATTACTGCAACGGAAATTTTACTTCTTAGAGTTATGAAGATACTACCACATAATGAATGGATAAATACCAAATTCTCTCTGTGCTCCATAATGATGTTTCTTATCACAAAATATTTACTTTGCCTACTTTCATAGTTGATAAAAAATCTTGCTTAATGCCAATTTTCTAGACAATTCTTCCACTGTATTATTAAGAGTTCCTGGTTTTCTTTCTTCGATTCAGATGAAGCACTAAAAGAAAGGCCACAAACTCTGAAATCACCTTATAACAGGCAACATGACTTGGGTTCTACAACTTTTTCCATGAGACAGGAAGCAATTGAATGTCTCCATGGCTTTATTGAAAGTTTTTATAAGTCTAGACAAAAACTCACACAGAAGCTGGTTGCAACCTTGTAACTACAGAGTGAATGTGTGCGGAATGACTCTCCACTGAGAGTCAGTAATTCCAATTGCACTCATGATCTCTGGGAGTAGACCAGTTTATTTGTTTGTAACTTAGTTACAATTCCAAATATTTTTGGATCTTGATTTAAGCTTCATGAAACTGAAGATTTCATAAACTAGTGAAAAAAAAAAAAACACTTGGTATTAGGACTTCATTTATACTTTAATTCACTTAAAACACTATATTATAAATTGATATGTTAATATTTTCACATTTTGATTTTGTATCTACACACAAACAGATTTTGTTAGCATTTAAGTAGGATGACTGTTACATAGAAATGTATGGTATTTGAAATGCTTCTTAAGATCAGAATATTTATTTTAAAAGACCAGTCTCTATAAAGACAAAGTTATTAGGCAATAACCAAGATGTCTTTGTAAATCATCAGTAGTGTTTTGTGATTAATGGCCCATTGATAGTTGAAGTTGCCTCTTAAATAAAAGAAGTAACAAATCAAACCTATTTGACTCTTGGTAAACTTTGGTTTAATCCTGTGTGCTGTCTGTCATTAAATCAGTATCGCTAGGTCTAATGAGGTTGAAATGGGTTATCAGAATAGGAAGTTAGGTTAATTAAGATAAGTAACAGAAAATAATCGTATCTATTTTGGGTAGAAAGTGATAATATAAGGACACAGACATTCTCTTGGAATAAGTCAGTGCCTCCAAAGTTTCTAGAAACAGAAAATAATAAAGTCTCCAAATTGCTTCCCTGCTTCTGCATACTGGCTACGTGACATCTGCTAAACTATTTTCGCTCTAAGCAAATTAACTTCCTTTATTTCTCTCATCCAGAGGGCAATTGTATCATAATCTTCCCAGTTACATCCAAGGTCTAGCCTTGGTCTTAATTCTAAGGCCGAGGGAGAGACTCCTATTAACTGTTTGGTTCTTTCTCCTGATCCAATTATTTTTAAAGAGAGGCCAAGGTCATGTTCTGCCCAAACATAATGGGGTAGTGTGAGGTGGGATACAATGCCTGTACATGTAGAGAGAGTTTCTGGGAAAAGGCGAATCATGGTGAACTGGGAAGACACCCAATACAAAACTAAGTCATTATTATGATCTTATCAGATTTTATTAGCACATTAAAGAAAACACATTCATAACTATTTTGAAAGGAGCTCTCATGCAAAGAGCTTTCCTGTTGATAGAGAAACATAAAGATTAGGTAGATAGCATTTCTACTCTCAAAGTGCTTATAAGTGGATGTTTGTGGTACTTGACAGTTTCATTACCTCACTGTTGGCTATGGGATTATCACATATTCATGGTACAAAATTAATATTTACCAACTTAAAAAGTAATCTATTTTACTTTTTTAAGCATATACATAATAGTTGCATAGTTTTATGCATAAGTTTACTAATGATGATTTCAGTAGACCAATCAAACAGCAATAAGAGACAAAATATTTGAGAAGTCAGGCAATCATTAACTTATATGTGGTGTGATTGCTGTTTTACAGACCCAAGAGGTCTGTAAGATACAGAAGAGTTGACTCCATAACTCTTCTACAAGGTCAAGGCCAGCTTTTCCATCAGCAATTTTAGTTGATTCATAAAATTGTTAGAAAAGTGTATAGATCTTATTTGCATCTATACAAAAGGTGGTTCAGTGGTAAAAGAATCCACCTGCAATGCAGGAGACATGGGTTCAGTCCCTGAGTTGGGAAGATTCCCCAGAGGAAAAAATGGCAACCCACTCCACTGTTCTTGCCTGGAAAATCTCAGAGACAAGGGAGTCTGGCAAGCTACCGTCCATGGGGTCGTAAAGGTCAGACACAATTGAGCCATTGAGCACACAAACTCACAAATGAAAGTGTGAAGTTGTAGGGAGAGTCACCCCTGGTGAGTCAGCGGCTCCCTTTGGTCCCTTCCTCTCACCCCGTAAAGCTGACATGGATCACAGGGCTCCTCACTCCTGAACATGCCTTCACATCTCAGACGGAAAGACAAAATCCTCACTATGGGCCCAAGACCCCACAGAGTCTCCTCCTCCCTCTTGTCTCTCTGACCTGATCTAGAACTTTCTCCTGCCCATCCTGCTTCTGACACACTGCTCTTCTCACTGTCTCTCAAATATCCCCGGAAGCCTTTACATTTGCTGTTTCATCTACCAGGACTGTTCTTTTCTCAGATGCCTGCATGGCTCCAGGCCTCATTTTCTTCAGGTCTAAAATAACAGCACATTTTCCACAGCCCAGCCTTTTCTATCCCAATTGCTTTATTTGTCTCTGTATCTGGCATGCAACATACTCACTCAAACTAAAGCTGAGGACTTTGTTTAATCTAACTACAATTTTCTGTCATAGAGTTTTAAATCATTTTATAAAAACATTGAACCTAGGAAAGTTGTGAAATCATGTTGGGAGATCTTTTAAAAGTGTGAAGTTCTTACCAGTTTTTAGCTTCTTAATGGCTCAGATGGTAAAGAATCTGCCTGCAGTGCAGGAGACCTGGGTTCCATCCCTGGGTTAAGAAGATCCCCTGGAGAAGGGAAAGACAACCCACTCCAGTATTCTTGCCTGGAAAATTCCAGGACAGGGGAGCCCACATGTCCACGGGGTCGCAAAGAGTCAAACACAACTGAGTAACTATCACTCACTTTGACCAGTTTGGGAGAGTTTATGAGCAATCTTCCCTAAACTTAGTAAATAAGTTGTGATTACTTCACATGTTCATGGTACAAGTGGTTGACAAGTAGTCAACAGGCCATGGACTATATGAGATTTGGAATCAGAGGAATAATGTTGAATATCAGTATTGCCACTTCCTTACTTGTAATTTTGGGCAAAGAGATAAAATAGTACTGAAGCTAGTAATAATAGAAGCTTAAAATATATGAATAAATAAGTGAGTGAACTTTTGTAAACCACTTAAACTTTTTTATTAAAGACAGGTAGAACTTATAATATCTGCCTCACTTAATTGTAATGAGGATAAACTAAAATATGAAAATGCACAATAAAGTGAAAGACAATATTAGTGTTGTTACTCTTGGAAATCAGGAAAGTAATGAAGTAAACACATAACTGGAACCTTGTGGGTAGAATACTGGTCAATACATTGATATGCTTAAGTCTAATCACAGTATAATTGTGAAAGTATAATAATGAAAAACTAAATATAGTAATATTTTTCTCAGATGACTATGTGCTAGCTACGAACCTAAGAATTTTAGAGCATTATTGCTAGGAATCACTACTGCAATTCTATGAAGCAAGTGATTATTATCATTCCAACTTCACAAATGAGGAAAGTGAAAGAGTAACCAGTCATATATCACATAGCTAGTAAATGCTTCAACAGTGACTAGAATTGGTACATTTCTTACTCATTCAGTATTTTATCCACTCAGATTGATCTTGTTAATCTAAACTCATAATAATACATACCCTCCCATCAGTTTTACTTTCCTCTTTGAAAGTAGAACTATAAAAGGTAAAGAAAATTAATTAACATTTGTTAGGATTCAAAAATAAATATACAAATTCCTCCACACATGAAAAAAAAAACAAAAACCTGCTGCAATGAGTCAGAAAAACATGAGGTCAAGGGTGTTTATATAAATTTGAAATAAACATACAATAGGATACATCCTCAGTGGCGTTGGTAAATTTTATTGCAGGATGTGCTTCTTAAGGAATTCACAAATAAAAGCCCTCAAGAGTTCCGGCCCAGCTGTCCCTTGCAGAGCATAATGACTCTTTGGCCCTCTGCTCCACCAGAGGTCACCGCACCACTTGCCCAGCAAGGCCTCCAGGTGTTGAAGGCAGGTCCTCCCCACCCCAGTGGTGACCCCCAGGCACATAGAGTGCTTTCCTGGGTCTTAAGGGAGGATGATCCATCAATATAAGTTAGCTTTTCTGCTCCCATAGAATCCATAGAACATGCAAGGAGGTACTTAATTACGCAGGCCCCAGAAATTCCAATGCATCTCTTCTCATGCTTTGATTATATGAAAAAGAGCAATAAAAATTGCTGAAAGACTGTGCTTTGAATGAGGTTGAAACCCAAGAAGTACAATGTAACAGAATTACCACTATCTTCAATTTTTTGTCATTTGAAAGATCAGCTCTGCTGTAAATAACTTTTAGGTGTTGCATACATAAGTGGTTTTTTTCCTCCAATGTGAATTTTATCTTAAATGCTGATGGCAAGAAAGAATTTCAGGGGGTGAATAAAATGTACTTACAGACGAAACAGCCATCTGATTGTGAACTTAGCTCTTGCATACTAAACAGGAGAGTTTTGTCTCTTGTCTCAATAGCTACAGAAAAGCAGGAAGTATTTGGAAGGGAAAAATGAGGATTGGGAGGAAGTGGGGGGTGGGGAGGTCTGGTTTGTCTATGTGACACACTTCTTACTGGCACTATGCCCAGAAGTGTTTTCATACTGCTTTGAAAGACAGAAGCTGTATAAGAAAAACTAAAGAGACTGCTTTTCCTGAGAAAACATTTGAGACAAGATAGTCAGGGCAAGCCAGGCCAGTATGGGCCATGAGACCTGACCAGACCAGGTGTGGGAGCCTGGTCAGTGTTGTGAAAAAGGCCAGGAAGAACGGTGAGGTGAGATGTCCAGAGCAGATACTGACCCCGAGGTCCTTGGAAGACTTTGGGGTTGGGGGCAAGTAGAAATGGTAGCTTTGTGAAGTGGAGGCAGGGGAAACAGTAGAGAGGGAAAACACTTGTTATTTTAAACCAGTGGGTAATGATCATAAGGAACTGGCGACTTGGAGATTACAAATAAATGTGAGGATTTACCTAAAAGAAACAATGAAATATACACAAATATTTATGTACATGGGAATTTGCTACAGTATTATTTATAATAACAAAAATTTTAAAGTAATCTATATGCCTGCAAGTGTTAATCTCTCTGTTGTGTACAACTCTTTGCGACCCCATGGACTATAGTCCCCCAGGCTCCTCTGTCCATGGAATTCTCTAGGCAAGAATGCTGGAGTGGGCAGACATTCCCTTCTTCAGGGCACCTCCCCAACCCAGGCACTGAACCTGAGTCTCCTGCACTGCAGGCAGATTCTTTACCATCTGAGCCACCAGGGAATACATATATATAATAGAGGAAATATATCTTATATATTTACATATATATGACATATGTGTGAGTATGTAAATATCAGAATAATATGTAACCATTAAAATGTATATTCTAACAATATTTTAAGTCTAAATAAATATATTAAGTTTAAAATTAGATACAGCAGCATTATATTTGTAGATATATAAATATATCATGATATACATATATAATCGGAGAAGGCAATGGCAACCCACTCCAGTACTCTTTCCTGGAAAATCCCATGGACGGAGGAGCCTGGTGGGCTGCAGTCCGTGGGGTCACGGACACAACTGAGCGACTTTACTTTCACTTTTCACTTTAATGTACTGGAGAAGGAAATGGCAGCCCACTCCAGTGTTCTTGCCTGGAAAACCCCAGGGATGGCGGAGCCTGGTGGGCTGCCGTCTATGGGGTCACACAGAGTTGGACACAACTGAAGCGACTTAGCAGCAGCAGCAGCAGCATACATATATAATACATATACATACATGTATATGTATGTGTGGAGAGAAGAAGAGAAAGATAATGAAAGGATACATCAAAATGTCAACAATGGTTATTTTTTAGGTGATGGAATTGCATATGATTTTAATTTACCTTCTCTGAGCTTATTGGTGTTTTTCAGATTTTTTTAAAAGTACCAGAGTTCTCCTTTATGTATTCTTAATTTTAAATGTCACCTATAAACATTTTTTAAGTTTTCAATAATACCAAATACTATTTTTAATTAACTTTTATTGGAGTATAGTTGATTTACAACATTGTGTTAGTTTCTGCTATACAGTAAAGTGAATCAGCTGTACATATATCTATCTATTCTTTCTTAGATTCTTTCCCCATATAGGTCATTACAGAGTACGGAGTAGAGTTCCCTGTACTATATAGTAGGTTCTTATTATATAAATAAACAAATGTAAATAAATAAATGTAAATAAATAAAATAAATGTTAAATAAAATGTAAAGTTCCTCTGTTCCAGTTCCTCTGAAACCCCTGTAATGCTTTGAGTCACATCTCTTGGTGTCCCTGTATTTATCTATGTTTGTTTCCATTCTTTATTAATTCTTATCAAGATTTTAAATAATATGTTTATATCTTATACTAGTTATTCTACATATGCCTCTGACTCTTTCTCTGCTCTTTATTGACCAATCCCACTTCTGTATATATATCTACCAAAAAAATGAAACTACTAATTCTAAAAGATACATGCACCCCAATGTTCATAGCACCATTTACATTAGCCAAGATATGGAGCAAATCCATTTCCATCAACAGACAAACAGTATATGTTCTATATATATATATATATTGGAATATTACCCAACCATAAAAACTGAAATTCTGCCATTTGCAGCAACATGGATGAATCTAGAGGATAGTATGCCTCCTGAAATATGTCAGATAGAAAGAGACAGATGCAATATAATATCACTTGTATGTGAAATCTAAAAATTAAAACAAATATGTATATATGCAAAACAGAGACTCAGAAACAAATGTAGAAACTGGGTGGTTACCAGTGAGGAAGGGAAGGGAGAGGGGCAAGACAGAGGTATGGGATTAAGAGATACAAACTACTATATATAAAATAGATAAGCAACAAAGATATATTTTATAGCAAAGGGAATTATAATCATTATTTTATAATACCTTTAAATAATCTAGAAAATGTTGTATAATCTATAAAAATACTGAATCACTATGCTGCTGCTGCTAAGTAGCTTCAGTCATGTCCGACTCTGTGCGACCCCATAGACGGCAGCCCACCAGGCTCCCCCGTCCCTGGGATTCTCCAGGCAAGAACACTGGAGTGGGTTGCCATTTCCTTCTCCAATGCATGAAAGTGAAAAGTGAAAGTGAAGTCGCTCAGTCGTGTCCGACTCTCAGCGACCCCACGGACTGCAGCCCATAAGGCTCCTCCATCCATGGGATTTTCCAGGCAAGGGTATTGGAGTGGGGTGCCATTGCCTTCTCCAGTGTGTCCCTAATGAGACCTCCTGGGAAATGATTCTGGTATACATTGCCCACAAGGGACAGCTAGACATCAATTGTAAGTGTATCTTGTTTGTTATAATTTTACCCAGGCTTTTCTTTTTTTTTTTTTGGAGTACAGTTGCTTTACACTGCCATGTCAGTTTCTTCTGCATAGCAAAGTGAACCGGTCATATGTATAAAATACATCCTCTCATTTTTGGGTTTCCTTCCCACTTAGGTCACCACAGAGCACCAGGTAGAGTTCCCTGCGCTATACACTAGGTTCTCATTAGTCATCTATTTTATACACCATGCTAATCTTCTGTGTATTGTTCCAATTTTAGTATATGTGCTGCCCAAGCCAGCATCAGCTTACTCTGTAGCAGCATCTCATACACAGTGATGATCTCAGTCCCCTGTTTAGCAGAAGCTCCTAGGACCTCCCCGGGGCGGGGGGTGGGGGAGTGGGCTGGTGGGTTGAGTCAAGTTTCAGAATCTGAATAAGCAATTGGTGGGCAAAAGTGTTTGAAGCAGCTGGATTCTAGTAAATGGACAATAATTATCAGGAGGTAATATCAGAGCAGAGGCTTTAAGCAGTTAGCAATTGGAGAAAGTTAGCCTGAAAGATTTGTCCGTCTCATCCTTAAGCATGGTGTCTAGTCATTAGTGATGATAAGTGACTAGGCAAATAATCATGAGCTCAGACATTTGATATCCTGGGAACAAAGAGTTTCCAAAAGTCACGTTTAAAAAGTGGAAGGATGCTATGTGATTTTTATTGATAAAACTCAGAGATAAGAGAATGGATCCTGAAGGTCAGATTTTGCAGATAAAAGAGAAACATGCAAATCTTACATGTGTGTGCCTGATAAGTTGCTGCTTTGTGTCTGATTTTTTGCGACCCCATGAACTGTAGCTCCTCTGTTCATGGGATTCTCCAAGCAAGAATACTGCAATGGGTTGCCATGCTCGCCTCCAGGGGATCTTCCCAACCCAGGGATCAAACCCACCTACATTGGTAGGGAGTTCTTTACCACTAGTGCCAAACTCTGTAAGAGTTTATATAATAAACTACCTATAGAAATACATGAAAAAATCATACTATTAGCTTTCACAGACAGAAAAGTACTTGTCCTGATTTTTTAAAATATTTTTGTTGTTTCACAGAGGATTACGTTGAACGTGCATTTCTTAATAGTTCTAGAATAATGTGTGGTGCCAGCTCTCTTGTCCCTCTACATGGGTGGTAACAACATAATACATCAGAATAGAATCTAAATTGTTAGAGCACTGGTTCACGTGAGGGATGCAAATGTCTACAAAACAGCAAGTTTGCAGGCATCTTTATTCAGCAGTGAGGGCCTACTTCAGGTGGTGCTGATGCCTTATGTATGAAGTAGGAGCAGATATGTGGGAGGCTAGAGAAACCATATGCTACTTGGTGTGAGTTTTCTAAGCTGATGAAGTCTAAACTCCCCCAAGAAGTATCTGGGAAATAGAAAAATTAGAAACTGATAATTGAGCCTATGATAAATCTAGGCTTCTCTGAGAGCTGAGAGAGAACTTTGGTCATTCTTTCAGGGTTTTGAAGTGTGAGGCCACTAGCCTAATCCCAAAGCCCAATGTTTTTTCCATATTGTTCACCATCAAGCAGATAATATAGCCTGGGCTAGTATCCTACTGAAAACTTAGGGTGGTTTGTGCATGGATGCACGCTCAGTCGCTCAGTTATATCTGACTCTTTGCAACCTCATGGAGTGTATCCTGCCAGGACCCTCTGTCCATGGGATTCTCCAGGCAAGAATAATGAAGTAGGTTTCCATTTCCTTCTCCAGGGGATCTTCCCAACCGAGGGGTCAAACCCACGTCTTCTGCATCTCCTGCATTAGCAGGCAGATTCTTTACCACTGAGCTCCCTGGGAAGGCCAGTATAGTCTGTAGGGGAAGCTTTTCTGTAAAATGAAAGGGGGGGAGGGTTCTGATCTGTAATTAGACTAACTATAGGAACATTTAGTGCTAAAATCAAGGCATGGAAGATTCTTCAAACAAAGAAAACAGAGTGTAGCAAATCTCCTGGCAAGTAGAATATTCTGGAGGTAAAAGAAAGCCATGAAAGCTTAAGATTAAGACTTCACACTTGACATTACTTTGTCCATGTGACTAAGGAAACAATTTTTAAGCTGTTACAGAAATTTCATGATTAACATGGGGAGAGCATTTCTTTCAGGAAACAATGAGTCTATAAACGCTTCAGTTTGCCATGCTAAGACTCACAAATAATGAGACTCAATGCATCTACAAGTTGAAGTTCTTGTTTCCAACTCACCGAAAAGCTTCAAGCCTATTTAAGGCTCCTCTTTCACCATCAATATTCGGCATCTCACTAGTGTGCATTCTATTAAGTTATGGTTAGATACCCTGCCTCCTCTAAGCTCAGTAGCATGAAAAGAGCAATATAGATAGTTATGCTTTGTCCATGCATGTCAAGCTTTCTACAGAGTGGATAATATAATCTGTAATCAATGAGAGAATGGAATTTAGCAGCAAAATAAGGAGTGCAGAGACCATCTGGAACATTTTCTCAAAGCTGTATCATTAATGGCAGCAATGTCATCCTCGTGGGCCATACTGAACAAAGTCAGCTAATAATGAAACACAGATAGATAGTTTTGCTATCTGATAGAAGAGAAGATCTCAAAGAGTAAAGAAAACTGAAAGTGTTAGTTGCTCAGTCGTGTCCAACTCTTTGTGACTGTAGCCCACCAGGCTCCTCTGTCCATGGGATTTCCCAGGTAAGAATACTGGAATGAGTTGCCATTTCCTCCTCCTGGGGCTCTTCCAGACCCAGGGATCGAACCTGGGTCTCCTGCATGACAGGAAGATTCTTTACCATCTGAGCCACCAGGGAAGCCCAAAGAGTACAAAGTAGTTAACAAAAGTATTGTCATTTTATAGGAATGGTGAAAATGACAAAGGGACCTAGGGATAAATCTCTTGAAACCAACTTATGCTGCTCTAAAGCCGCAGTCCCCTGTTTAGGAGAACTCTTCACAACAACCTTGACTGCTGAGACTGGAATCTGGGGTGTGTGCCCAACATGACCCATAGAGTCCCCAAAATAGCATTTAGGAATAAAATATGCACAGCATTTTCCAGACACATGCAGTTAACATACAAGTGAAATAGGTAGCTAGCCTGGTAAACATGGATTCAGTTCAGTTCAGTTCAGTCGCTCAGTCGTGTCCAACTCTGTGATCCCATGAATCGCAGTACACCAGGCCTCCCTGTCCATCACCAACTCCCGGAGTTTACTCAAACCCATGTCTATTGAGTTGGTGATGCCATCCAGCCATCTCATCCTCTGTTGTCCCCTTCTCCTCCTGCCCCCAATCCCTCCCAGCATCAGGGTCTTTTCCAATGAGTCAACTCTTCACATCAGGTGGCAAAGTATTGGAGTTTCAGCTTCAACATCAGTCCTTCCAATGAACATTCAGGACTGATTTCCTTTAGAATGGACTGGTTGGATCTCCTTGCAGTCCACGGGACTCTCAAGAGTCTTGTCCAACACCACAGTTCAAAAGCATCAATTCTTTGGCGCTCAGCTTTCTTTACAGTCCAACTCTCACATCCATACATGACCACTGGAAAAACCATAGCCTTGACTAGACAGACGTTTGTTGGCAAAGTAATGTCTCTGCTTTTTAATACGCTATCTAGGTTAGTCATAACTTTCCTTCCAGGAAGTAAGCATCTTTTAATTTCATGGCTGCAGTCATCATCTGCAGTAATTTTGGAGCCCCCAAAAATAAAGTCTGACACTATTTCCACTGTTTCCCCATCTATTTCCCGTGAAGTGACTTCTATTTGACAAGAGTGACACAAATGTAGCCTAAATAAGCTTGAGCAAAAAAGAAAAAGTGGGAGGGAAGGAAGAAAGGAAAAAAAGGAAGAAAAGAAAAATGGTTTCCTCATTAAATTGAGAAATCTAGAGATAATGCCTTTTCCTGCTGCATTGGCTCCATTTTCGGGCAGATTTTTATCCATGACAGAAGGGCTGCCAATGGTTCCAGAAAGTCTAGTTGAAGGTATGACTTGTTTCTCAAGAGCTCTTAATGAAAGTTCCAAAGTTGAGTCTCACTGGCTTCACTGAACCTCTTTGCCAACTCTGAATTGTTGTGGCTGGAGGAATGGAGTATTCTGATTATCCAGGCCAGGAACTGTTCATCCTTCTGCAAACAAAGGAGGAGGGCTAACATAAAATTAGAAAGAGTATGGAAAAGTAGGGAGCTAGAACCAGTAATGGGAAGAATGGATATCATGCAGGCACAAAAGAGTTTTTCTGCTGAAGTGTGCCTAGCATTTATATCTCAACATGTTGTTTGTATGCTCAGTCGTGTCCAACTCTTTGTGACCCCAGCTTGCCAGGCACCTCTGTCCATAGAATTTTCCAGCAAGAATATTGGTATGGGTTGCCATCTCCTCCTCTGGTGGATCTTTCCCACCCAGGGATTGAACCCATGTCTCCTGTGTCTCCCGCATTGCAGCTGGATTCTTTACCTGCTCCCACTGAGCCATCAGGGAACAAGGGAATAGAAATATCATGAGCACAACATCTTAGCCCTGGCCTCTCATAGGAAGTTAACACTCCTGTCCTATTTCTTCCATATCCAACAACCAAACAGGATCAACTCCTGTGTCTTCCTCACTCATCCTTCTTCCATCGAGAACAGGTCATTGTTAAAGGCAGGAAATGTGATTTGGCCTCAGTCCTAATGGGTGGAGAGTTTTGGGCGTGGAGTTAAACCCCAAGTCAGTAAGGGCGAGATGTGCTCCCACACATTTGGCAGGTGAGACCGGTCTGGGGCTGTTCCATTTGGTAACTGCCAGAGGAGATGATATTACACTGGGATTCAGGGCAAAAGCCACATAATGATGAAGACTGTGCGTTAGCCTGGCAGTCCCCTCTGTGCCCACATCTCCAGGCACGTAGCAGGGGTGGGGGCAGTGTGGGCTGAAGAAACGATTCAAGTGCTTGAGACATTGGGTCCTGGCCCAAAGAACGTCTCTGTTCACCCTTTAACATGATTTACATCTGGCTCCATTTCTGCAGCTCATAGATGTGCAGGGAACTTGAAATGAGGAGGAAAGCTCTCCAAAAGAAAGAGTGAGACTCAGGCGTTAGGAAAGGCCTCGGATGTTTATACAAAACTGCAAGTGCAGCTGCGCCCGCTGAGTAATATCCCATATGCAGCAGGCCGGGCCTGGTGTGAGTGGGGAGAGGGATTTATTTCTCCTTCCAGACAGGCTCTCTTGGGACCTCTAAATGGTAAAAGCAGTGAACTTGCATCTGGGCTGGGGAAGGCCATAAGCAGTCTCTGTGTATGCGAGTTCTTGGCCATGAGCCCCTTCACCTTACCGTGAACTCTGTATTTCCTTTCCTTTGCCAGCTGTAAGCCTACCTCCAGGATCAACGGTGGATTTGTGGTAGGACTGAACTGGGGGGGGGGTTCTTGTAGCCTGCTTAAAAGATCTCTGAAACATCCATCCCATCTCCGGTCAGTCCCCTCAATAAACCTTCATGCCTGAACTCTTACAAAGGGTGGTCAGAAAAGAGATAAGAAAAGAAAACATCGTGTTCATATGCATGACTTGATCATGGGATGTCTGAAGCCAACCCTGCTTCACGCTTTTCTGTTAGGGATTCCATACAACGCATGCAGTAATCCCTCCGTGTGTGTTTTCAGACACTTCTTTGGTGGATTCAGCCACACTGAGGAAAAATTGCATCCCTTGAAATATGCTTTTTCTTCTTCTTAGAATCAGGAAGAAGCATAGAAGCTGTTGAAGATGGGAAGGACAAATCAGTAATGATTAATCTAGACGTATATTAATATTTTTTCTATTTTTTATTTGGTACTCAACAAATAATGCTAAGGTAGTAAGAGCCACAACAGTTTTACATACTGCCCATGTAACAGACTTCCATGTAACATTGTCCAGGGTAGGTCTGGTGGCTCCTCATGGATCAGGCGCCCAGCATTCTTCTCTCTTTGTGATCTGTGGGTGAACAATTTAACACCCAGATACTTGAGATTCACTTCAAGGTTAAAAAGGGCCATTGGAGCTCCAGGCATCAATTCAGTGTTTCAAATAATGAAAAGAGGAAAAGGGGAAGAATAAAAATGCCCAGTCCCCAGCTATCAGCTCCCTTTAAACAGTTTTTCTAATTTGACTAATGAGTAGTCACAAAGCCTCAACTTGCTTCTGGCCAGCTAAGAATGCGATTACAGGCAAAGTCAATCTGAACAAAATTGGGTTCAAACCAACAGTCTCTGCCACATGATGCAGCTCCACATTACCTCAAACCCTGGTTTTCTAGTTCTCTGATCATCTTCTCCCTCAAGAGCAATATCAGCATCCCTAGCTTACTAATGTTTTGCTCTTCAGCACATTGGACTGGAAGAGAGAAATGAATGTTGTGGAAGATATTGGCCTCTAGAAGGAGTTTGACATTATTCTATTCCCCCCTTCTCATTCCACTTCCATTCTCCCCCAGGAATTTGTTCCAATCAAGGGAAGAGTTTATTGGGTCTCAGCACTGGCCCTGGCTTTCTCATTTTGACAAAGAGAGGGATGGATTGTTCAGATTTGAGAGGCACAGTCTTTGTTCTCTCTCCCATAGAGTCTACTAGCTAGAATAGTCTAGGCTATTGTGCCAGCTGATAGCCAATTTGCTTCAAGATTCATCCGCCTCTCCCTCACTTTGTTCTGCAATGCAGGAACTACATGAACTACATTCCTTAGCTCCTTTCTCCTCTGGGTTCTTGATAAAAGCACCACTAGGAAGGCCTGACATAAGCTTAGGAAGAGAAGAAGGAAAGACTGGGTGGGTATCCTTTCCCCTTTGCTCTTTGTTGCATTTCTTTCTGGCATAACACCACTAGACAGCCCCTCCCTTTATTTTTCCCATTTCTGTCATGCAGTCCTCCCTGTGGCCCTAGCTCTCATCATATGGTCTTGACTTCTAGATGAATACCATCTTCTCCCATTGATCTTCTACCCTCTATTCCAAGGGTAGCAACTTCTTACTGCTAATCTTGAGGTTGCCTTACTGTCCCTGGTTTTGTGTATTCTCACCTCATCAATGCAATCAATTTCCTGCATTAAATCCACTCAGTTCAGACAATCTGAACTGCTTTCTAGCAAGTTCTTGACTGACAGAATTATGTTGCAATAATCAACAACTTCCCAAATCTCAGTAGTTTAATACATAAAATCTAGTTTCTTACTCACACGGTGCTACTTCAGAGCTGTCACCTTCCAAATGGTGACTCAGTGGTCCAGCTGGCTTTTATTTTTAACTATGCCATCTGAAGCACTTGGCTTCTATATCACTGCAACAAGGCAAGATAATGAATAGAGAATTCAAATCCGCTCTCGTTTGCTTGATCCAGAAGTGATATATGTTAATTCCACTTCAACCCAGTGGTCAGGACTAGTCATCTGGTCCAACATGATTGTCAGAGATGCTTGGAAATGTACCCTTCTTATTTATTTATATATGTGTGTGTATGTATGTACCTATGAATGTGTGTCTAGAATAAGTCCCCTATATATGAACAAGTTCATTCTGAGAGCACATTCCTAAGTCCAATTTGTTCGTTTAAGTGCAACAAAGTTAGCCTAGGTACCCAACTAACTTAATCGGCTATATAGTTCTGCCCTGTAAAGAGCTTTATCATACTTTTCACACAAAAAAAATACATAAAAAACAAAAAATAAATATTTTAATCTTATAGTACAGTATCTTGTAAAGTACAGTACTAGAGTACAACAGCGGGCATACATTGAGTGGACGGGCAAGAAGAGTTACTGACTGGAGAAGGGAAAGGCGGTGGGAGATGGTAGAGCTAAAGGATGGTCACCATTCAGAGATGGAGGACACGCTGCAATTTCACTCATGGCTGGTGTTGATGGCAGGTTCTGGTTCCTTGCCAGACTCAATTCTATCTACCCCCTTGAAAAAATGTTCCAATAATGTTAGGGCTGTAACACGTTCACATCTTTGAAAGTTTGCAACTTGAAGGTTCATGTGTAGGGGTGCATGCATGCGTACCCAGTTGCTTAAGCTGTGTCTGACTCTTTGTAACCCTGTGAACCATAGCCCACCAGGCTCCTCTGTCTGAAGGTTTCTTCAGCAAGAACACTGGAGAAGGTCGCCAAGCCCTCCTCCAGGGGATCTCCCCTGACCCAGGGATCAAACCCATGTCTCTTATGTCTCCTGCATTGGCAAGTGGGTTCTTTACCACTAGAGACACATGAGAAGCCCTTGAATGTCGGAGAATTTATGTATATGCATACACACAGATAAAGAGATAATTTTGGTATTCTCCTAGAGCATAAAGGAAAAAAAAATAAGAAAAGTACAAGATTTGGTTAACTTAGATTGTTAATCCAAGACAAGTATGATAACCTAGTCTGTATCTTAAGAACACACCTTTCCTCTTGGCAATGGTTAATCACATCTACTGATTTTTGGGGGGGATCGGGGGTGAGTGGCAATCTGTTACTTGACATGCAAATTCTTCCACTGTAGAACTGTTATAGAATTATTTCCCAGTGTATGGCAAAATGACACCCATTTTTTCATCACAGCTTCTCTCTTTTCCTCTCTCAGCTGTGCTCCAGCTTGTTGAAAAATGAATTTTAAATCCAAGTAACACTTACCCTGGACATATGTCATGATTTTTCTTAAGAGAAAGCAAATAGCCTTATCCAAGTTCATAATATAATGGTAACTCCAAGTTTTTAAGAAGTTTAAAACTGTGAAAGCTTAGTAGAAAATAAATCTCAATACAAAATATTAATTCATAGAGTTACATAAACTTAAGACATACCCAAATAAAAAGTGTCCCAGAGTTCCACTCATTCTAACTTTATTGTCATCATCGTAAGTTGCAGAGCTTTCTTATGGAAGTCTTGACTCACTCTTTATATTTATGAGATAGATCTCTCTTATAACTTTTCTTCTATGTATTTTTTATTGAGGGGTTACCATTTATATATGAATAAGAGAGGCACACAAAATCAATATATTTTCAGATACAAATCAATACAATAAAGACCATTAACCTCAGTACAATGCCAGAATTACAGGCATTAAATGTACTTGGGGCTTTTGATAATTAACATTAAATGTATTTGGGGCAATGATAAATTAACATACAGTACTTCTTTAAAAATACTTGGGCATTTTCTTTGTTTATTCTTCTTTTAATTTATTAGAGAATTTGATGTCTGTACAGAAAGCAAGTTCAGTTAATACTTCTTTATTTATATCTCCCATGTGCTAGACAGACTTTCCAGGTAGTACAGTAGTAAAGAATCCACCCTGGCAATGCAGGAGATGCAAGAGATATGGGTACCATCCCTAGGTCAGGAAGATTCCTGGAGTAGGAAATGGCAACCTGCTCCAGTATTTTTGCCGGGAAAATTCAATAAACAGAGGAGCTTGGTGGGTTACGGTCTTTTGGGTCAGAAAGATCAGACAGGACTGAGCAACCATGCAAGCACATGCATATGATAGGCACTATAATAGGTACTTATGTTTCCTGCTCTCAGGAATCTTATTCAATGAAGAATATATTCAGTAACTAACAATTCACATGAAGACAAAAGGAGAGCCAAGATCTTTTTGAGGGGTAAAAAGGCCAGTTTGTCTGGAGCATATGAACAAAACAATATGGTGAGTTTGGAAATATGGACACATATGGGATTATTTGTGGCCCTCATACTTCGGAAACAATTTTGGATTTGGTTTGCAATGGAAAGGCATGGAGAAGTTTTAAATATGCCTCATATTTTAAAAAGCATCCTTGGTTGCTCTAGACAGAGTGGTTTTGAGAAAGAAAAAGTAGAGGCAGGATGACCAGTTAGGAAGCTACCAGCACTTGTCCATTGATCACTGAGGAGGGCTTTCTTACCTCTCCTTGTTATTCTTTGGAACTCTGCATTCAAACGGGTATACTTTCCTTTTCTCCTTTGTCTTTTGCATCTCTTCCTTTTACAGCTATTTTTAAGGCCTCCTCAGATAACAATTTTTCCTTTGCATTTCTTTTTCTTGGGAATGGGCTTGATCCCTGCCTCCTGTACAATGTTACAAACCTCCATCCATAGTTCTTCAGGCACTCTGTCTATCAGATCTAATCCCGCGAATCTATTTCTCACTTCCACTGCATAATCATAGGGGATTTGATTTAGGTCATACCTGAATGGTCTAGTGGTTTTCCCTACTTTCTTCAATTTAAGCCTGCATTTGGCAATAAGGAGTTCATGATCCACGCCACAGTCAGCTCCTGGTCTTGTTTTTGCTGACTAAATAGAGCTTCTCCATCTTTGGCTGCAAAGCATGTAATCAATCTGATTTCAGTATTAAGCATCTGGTGATGTCCATGTGTAGTCTTCTCTTGTGTTGTCGGAAGAGGGTGTTTGTTCTGACCAGTGTGTTCCCTTGGCAAAACTCTATTAGCCTTTGCCCTGCTTCATTCTGTACTCCAAAGCCAAATTTGACTGTTACTCCAGATATCTCTTGACTTCCTACTTTTGCATTGCAGTACCCTATAATGAAAAGGATATCTTTTTGGGGTGTTAGTTCTAGAAGGTCTTGTAGGTCTTCATAGGACCATTCGATAGCTTCTTCAGCATTACTGGTTGGGGCATAGACTTGGATTACTGTGATATTGAATGGTTTGCCTTGGAAATAAACAGAGATCATTCTGTCATTTTCGAGATTGCATCCATGTAATGCATTTCTGACTTTTTTGGTGACTATGATGACTATGGTTGTTACTGTGCTTATGTGACTTATATGCAGAGTACATCATTAGAAATGTTGGGCTGGATAAAGCACAAGTTGGAATCAAGATTGCTGGGAGAAATATCAATAACCTCAGATATGCAGATGACACCACACTTATGGCAGAAAGTGAAGAAGAACTAAAGAACCTCTTGAAGAAAGTGAAAGAGGAGAGTCAAAAAGTTGGCTTAAAGCTCAACATTCAGAAAACAAAGATCATGGCATCTGGTCCCATCACTTCATGGCCAATAGATGGGGAAACAGTGGAAAGAGTGACAGAGTTTATTTTGGGAGCTCCAAAATCACTGCAGATCATGACTGCAGTCATGAAATAAAAAGATGCTTATTCCTTGGAAAAAGAGTTATGACCAACCTAGACAACATATTAAAATGCAGAGACATTTCTTTGCCAACAAAGGTCCGTCTAGTCAAGGCTATGGTTTTTCCAGTAGTCATGTATGGATGTGAGAGTTGGACTATAAAGAAAACTGAGCACCGAAGAATTGATGCTTTTGAACTGTGGTGTCAGAGAAGACTCTTGAGAGTCCCTTGGATTGCAAGGAGATCCAACCAGTCCATCCTAAAGGAAATCAGTCCTGAATGTTCATTGGAAGGACTGATGTTGAAGCTGAAACTCCAATACTCTGGCCACCTGATGCAAAGAGCTGACTCATTTGAAAAGCCCCTGATACTGGGAAAGACTGAGGGTGGAAGGAGAAGGGGACGACAGAGGATGAGATGGTTGGATGGCATCACTGAATTAATGGACACGAATTTGAGTAAACTCTGGGAGTTGGTGATGGCCAGGGAGGCCTGGTGTGCTGTAGTCCATGGGTTTGCAAAGAGTGGAACTTGACTGAGTGACTGAACTGAGCTGAGCACTTGTCCAAGTGAGAGATGATTAGAAAGGTTCTAGACTGCAAAGTCTTTTCACATTTGAATATAGAAAGAAGGAAAGAGAGGAAGAAAGAAAGCCAAAGGAAAAGAAGAAGAAGAAAACAGATAAGGAAAATCTCATCAACTTCTTTGATAGATGGAAAAACAACACTATTGAAAGATAAACATTAAGTCTGGATTCAAGTTTTCAGCTTCCAAATTGGGAAGCCTTCCCCATTTATCTCCAAGAAAATTTCAGCAAAGAATTGGTATAGTTGCAAATAAGTAGAATCAAAGCATATTACATAGGTTGAATGGTATTTTATAGACATAATCAATTTTAAAATATTTTACAAATCCTATTGCTAAGATGTTATATATAAAGAACTGAGACAAGGGGTGAGGCTTCTACAATCACTGGGGCATGAACTTCCACTGAGATTCTGGATGTATGCTACTTTGAGAGGATACAGGTCTCTGCTGAGTTCTAATTGAATGGTGCCATCTCAACCTCACCTGCCCACAGCACTCTCTCATTTTCCTCTGCCTTCTGATGTATCTAATTCTGCTCTCACTCCAATGCACTTTTTGCTGTAAGAGATATAGCCTTTCTTTCTAATGCTGCTCCTTGTTCACAGTAGCCTTCAAATGGGGAAAAATTTTTAGTATAATTGCTTATGGTCCCTGGTAGCTCAGACGGTAAAACATCCGCCTGCCATTCAGAAGAGCCTGCTTCAATCCCTGGGTTGGGAAGATCCCCTGGAGAGGGAATGGCAACCCACTCCAGAATTCTTGCCTGGAGAATTCCAAGAGCAGTGGAGCCTGGTGGGCTACAGTCCATGGGGTCGCAAAGATTTGGACATACTGAGCGACTAACACTACACTATTACACTATAATTGCTCATATAAAAACTAACATTTTTGCCTCTAGTTGGGGTGGGAAAATCAGTCCTGAATATTCATTGGAAGGACTGATGCTGAAGCTGAAACTCCAATACTTTGACCACCCGATGCAAAGAACTGACTCATTGGAAAAGACCCTGATGCTGGGAAAGATTGAAGGTGGGAGAAGGGGACGACAGAGGATGAGATGGGTGGATGGCATCACCAATGTGATGGACATGACTTTGAGTAAACTCTGGGAATTGGTGATGGACAGGGAAGCCTGCCATGCTGCAGTCCACAGGATCACAAAAAGTTGGACATGACTGAGCGACTGAACTGAACTGGGGTGGGAAAGGGGATTGACAGTAAAACAATATGAAGGATCCTGTTCAGGGTGATGGAAGTCTTCTAAAATCAGATATAGTGATGACCGTACAACTTGGTAAATTTACTCAAAATCATGAAATTGTATACCTAAAGTGGGTAGATTTATGGTATGTAAATCATTTCTCAATAAAAGTGTTTCCTAATAAAGAGAAACCTAACAGAAATAAAGGACCTCAATTTATCTGACAAAGGAATGAGAACACAATGAAAGGCAGAGATTTACTTTAATTCAGAAAATATTTTTCAAGTAGATAGCTTTCAAAAGGAAAAAAAAAAAAGCTTTGAAACAATACCAGACTATGTGAGGAAAGTTAAGTATTTTTGTGTGAACACAAGGAAAATGATTATTTCTGTTTCTGAAATATTCAAATATATCCATTTCCATTATTTCTTTTAATGATAGGGCTTATTTTTTCACATTAACAATTATTTTTATAATTTAAAAAATAGTGAATAAGAACACTGCATTCATTTAAATCCAGAAATTCATTTTCTGCTTGAGCCAAATGTAACTCACTTAATACCTGATTGATATTAAAGGTCATTTCTTTCTTCTTGCCCTCAGCAGTGAGAGCACAGAGTCCTAACCACTGGACTACCAGGGAGTTCCTGCAGGTCATTTTTTAAAAGAAGATAATAATGCCAGTAATAAAGTGACCATTTATCAGAGCCTATTTATTTCCACTTTGTGTCATGCATAATGCTAATTATTTTATAGTGCCAAGTTTAATCTTTGCAACATGATTAAGTTGATTTATTAGAGCATTCCCATTTTAGGGATAAAGAAATAGCCAAAGAATAGCAGTTTAAAAATAAGTTCTGAAATTCATGGTTAATTATTACCAAAGCTGAGAGTTGAACCCAGGCATCATTGAACCCAACACTTTATCTGTTAATCTATGCTTTCCTTAGAAGCTAAGTATGGGGGAAGTATTCTGTCACATCTACCTTAAGTCAAGTACAGATACATGACATTCATATATCTGAGAAACTGCATTACAAGTAATGAGTTCATATTTTTTGTCTTGTTGGATTGCATCATTGTGAACTTTGAAAACTTGAAGGTGAACCTAATAAATTGCTGTTAGGAATGCATCAGAGAGAATAAAAAATAGGTATGGTGCTAAAAGATAGGGTGATTGTGTGATTTATTGTATAGACTGGGACTCTATTAATAATTTTTCTAAGACAAAAGACATAAAACAAGACTACATTGAGCAAACTGGGACATGTGTTCACCTTTCTTAAAACTAGAGATAAATAATATGCCACACATAAGAAAGAAGAATGGTACTGTGTCTCAAACTATAACTCAGGCTATTTTGATGTAAAATTGCCAGATAAAAGTAGAAAAGATTATTAGCTATATTATCATTAAGCTTAATAATTATTACTTAATAATTACATTACATAATAATATGGTACTATTAGTAAAGAGAAGCATAAACTTCTAAAGACCAAGTTGTGCAATTCCAGCTATAACTCAGATATCAGTTGAGGTCATGGTGGTGGGGTGGTTTAGTTGCTAATTAAACTGCCTCTTGAAACTCCACAGACTGGAGCCCATCAGACTCCTCCCTCTGTCCATAGGATTTCCCAGGCAAGAATCCTGGAGTGGGTAGCCATTTACTTCCTCCTTTAGGGGATCTTCCTGACCCAGGGATTGAACCCAAGAGTGATTCAGTTACAGATAGATAGATAGGTTCTTTTTCATTTTCATTTATCGCAGAATATTGAATATAGTTCCCTATGCTATACAATAGGAGCTTGTTGTTTATTCATTCTATATATAATAGTTTGCATCTGCTAATCCCAAACTCCCAATCCAACACCCCGCCACACCCACTCCTCTTTGGCAACCACAAATCTTTTTCTCTGTGGCTGTGAGTCTGTTTCTGTTTTGTAAATAAGTTCATTTGTATCATATTTTAGATTCCACATATAAGTGATATCATATATTTGTCTTTCTCTTTCTGATTTACTTCATTTAGTATGATAACCTCTAGGGCCATCCATGTTGCTGATGTAAATGGCACTATTTCATTTTTTTTTTTTTTAACCACTGAGTAACATTTTATTCTATTGTGTGAGTGTACACACACACACACACACACACACACAACTCTTTATCCATTCACCTGTCAATGGACACGTGGGTTATTTCTAAGTCTTGGCTACTGTAAATAGTGCTGTTATGAACATAGGAGTGTATGTGTCTTTTCACATTACATTATCTCCAGATATATTCCCAGGAGTAGATAGCTGGGATCATATGGTAACTCTTTTTTAGTTTTTTGAGGAACCTCCATATTGTTATTCATAGTGACTGCACCAATGTATAGTCCCACCTGCAATGTAGGAAGGTTCCCTTTTCTCCACACCCTCTCCAGCATTTTTATTTATAGATTTAAAAAAAAAATAATGGCCATTCTGAGCAGTGTGAAGTCATACCTCACATAGTTTTGATTTGCATTTCTCTAAGAGTTGACTCATTGGAAAAGACCCTGATGCTGGGAGGGATTGGGGGCAGGAGGAGAAGGGGACAACAGAGGATGAGATGGCTGGATGGCATCACCGACTCGATGGACATGAGTTTGAGTAAACTCCGGGAGTTGGTGATGGACAGGGAGGCCTGGTGTGCTGCGATTCATGGGGTCGCAAAGAGTCGCACACAACTGAGCGACTGAACTGAACTGAATAATTAGTGATATTGATCATCTTTTCATGTACCTATTGGACATCTGTATGTCTTCCCTGGGGATGTTTTTTGTTTCCGTAGTTTGTTGCTTTGTTATTGAGTGGTATGAGCTGTTTATATAATTTGTAAATTAAACTCTTGTTGGTTGCATCATTAACAAATATTTTTTCCCAGTCTGTAGGTTGTCTTTTCATTTTGTTTACTGTTTCCTTTGTTGTACAAAAGCTTATAAATTTGACTAGGTTCCATTTGTTTATTTTTGCTTTTATTTCTACTGCCTTGGCAGACTGACTTAAAAATATATTGATAAAATTTTTGTCAGAGAATGTTTTGCCTAAGTTACCTTATAGGAGTTTTATGGTGTCATGTCTTACATTTAAGTCTTTAAGCTCATTTTGAATTTATTTTTGTGTATGGTGTGAGGATGTGTTCTAACTTCATTGATTTACAGGCAGCTGCCCAACTTTCCCAACACCACTTGCTGAGGAGGCTGTCTTTTCCCCCTTGTGTATTTTTGCCTCCTCTGTCAAAGGTTAAATGACTGTATGTATATAGGTTTACTTTTGGGCTCTTTCTTCTACCCCATTGATCCATATGTCTGTTTTTGTGCTGATACCAGACTATTTTTTTAATTGTACTCATGACTAACATTTAAGTCACCATGCTATTTTGATTATTATAGTTTTATAGTACTGTCTAAAGTCTGGAAGGGTTATGCCTCCTGCTTTGTTCTTTTTCCTTAAGATTGCTTTGGTAATTCTGGAACTTTTCAAAATAATTACTTATCTCTGCACTGGAATCCAAGCAAATGGAGAACTCATTTACGTTAGTTTGAACCAAAGTAAGCTAACAAACTCAAATGTCAAGCATGCAAACACACACACACACTATTAATAACAGTTGTTTTTATGTAGAGCAGATATTGAAAACAGATGAGCTGGAAGGGATTTACAGGAGAATGTAAGGTAAAAATTAGATATAAATACAAATCTAGACTTGAGTTGTGCTGCTTACTCCTTGTATGATTTTGGTCACATGTTTGTATTATAAAATGTTAGCTATAAGGAGTTAATGAGACGATGCATATTTCATTAGCACAACTCTGGACACAAAGTAAGAGCCCAATAAATACTACTTATCAATATTATTACATTATAGTTAAGAAAGCAAACAGAGATTACAATCTAACCTCTTTTCATAAGATCCTTTAGCCTACCTATGATGATACTGGACCATCTTTCCTTTTTTCACTATCTGCTCACCCTAATCTGCACTTTTCTTTTCCTTGTCTGCACTAAAGAGGAACAACAACAAATCCTCTATTGTCTTCAGCATCTACCCACAAACCAAATTATGAAATTTCTGTTGTTCATTCTAAAACTCAAGAGATTAAGATTCTGAGGCTAAGAAGGACATACATACGTGTGAGCCCCTGATTAAGTATGCAGACAGAACCATCCTGGTTTATCTGTAGAGAATTTAGAAAAGGGTTTCTTTCTTCCAGTTCTATAATCTCTCTTTCTTCAAAGAAAGATTCCCAGATTTACATGAGCAAGATTTATGTTCACTTAAAGATTTCAAAGTCAACTGTTGTGATAACTCCTTCTATCATTGCACATTAAGAAGAAAAAGGCAACTAAAGGATAATATATTTTAGTAAAGTCATTCCCTGTTGACTATACCTAAAGAGCACCATACCAGAATAGATTTATACCTAATGGTAGATTTGGGGAGATTGAGCTATTGACTCTAAGCCTATTTGAGAACTCAGACCACTTCAAGATTTGAATGAGTATATCAACAAAAAGAATATATTAATATGAATACATGCTCATATAGATAAATGAATACATCCATAGATCATCATATCTACTTAAACATTTGCATAGGCTACACACACACACAAACAAATACTCTTTTTCAAGTGATTCAAAGAACACCTGGAACTCATGAGAGCTCATAAACATTAACCTAAAACCCCTGATCAAAAATAAATCCAGAAACGACCAATGATAAGTTCTGGTTCTCTCAATATCACAGTATATACTATACAGAAAACAGCTTGAGGCCATTTTTTTACATATCTGGATATCGATATAGCCAGGTAGATATTTTAAGTTTAGAAGAGTGTGCACGTTCAGTTCAGTTCAGTTCAATTCAGTCGCTCAGTCGTGTCCGACTCTTTGCGACCCCATGAATCGCAGCACACCAGGCCTCCCTGTCCATCACCAGCTCCCGGAGTTTACTCAAACTCATGTCCATCGAGTCAGTGATGCCATCCAGCCATCTCATCCTCTGTCGTCCCCTTCTCCTCCTGCCCCCAGTCGCTCCCAGCATCAGGTCTTTTCCAATGAGTCAACTCTTTGCATGAGGTGGACAAAGTATTGGAGTTTCAGCTTCAGCATCAGTCCTTCCAATGAACACCCAGGACTGATCTCCTTTAGGATGGACTGGTTGGATCTCCTTGCAGTCCAAGGGACTCTCAAGAGTCTTCTCCAACACCACAGTTCAAAAGCATCAATTTTTTGGTGCTCAGCTTTCTTCACAGTTCAACTTTCACATCCATACATGACCACTGGAAAAACCATAGCTTTGACTAGATGGATGTTGACTAGACACACATTCAGTCATTAATAAATATTTTCAACAGGATATTCTAATACTCAGTGATTAGGCAAAATGATACAAAGATGTACTGTAGACACCTTTGTTCTTCACCAATAACTGGATATATTTGTTGTGAGGTTAGATCAAAACTTTTGTGGGCGGTGCTGCAATATTATATAACAACACAATGTAAGTTTTGAGCCCAGTGCATTTGCCTTCATATCCTAGCTCTGCCACTTGATAATTATGAGGATTAAGCTCAACAATTTAACCCCACTCAGCTTCAGTATCTTATTTGAAATATTGAGTACATGAGATCTATGCCATAATACTATGATAAAGAAATGACCTATGTAAAAAATTGATTGTCCTGTACCTGGCACATAGTGAAGTGCTCAATAAATGACCATTATTTTTAAATACAAGCTGCTAAATACGTAGGACATTGTAAATTGTTACAATGTATATTATTATGGTTACAAAACATAAACATGTATATAAGTAATGTGTATTATCGATTCCCTTCTCCAGGGATCTTCCTGACCCAGGGATCAAATCCAGGTCTCCTGCATTGCAGGCGGATTCTTTACTGTCTAAACCACCAGGAAAGACCCATAAGTAATATATATTATTACAATTATAAACTTAAAAAAATTTTTTTTCTTCAACTCTCTTGAGGAAAAATACTCAGTCTTGTTCTGCTGAATGCAGCCAGTTGTGGAATTAAGGCAATGATTGGAGAAGCTTGGTCAAGAAGGCAGGCAAGAAGAGTGATTCGGAACAAATCGCTGAGTCAGAACTTCTTGTAGGTAAATACATAAACCCCGAGGGTCAGGGAAAACCAAGGGTCAGAGCTGAACAGACTCTGAAAAAATAGATGTATGAGGATACCAGAAGGCAGGACAAGAAGCTAGTTTCTATGTCAGCTGGGAAAGAACATTTTGAACAAGTTGGAAATGACAAGGCAAAGCCAACAGAAGAGTAGATTTGAAGTGGCAATAAACAAATTGTCTTGATTACTAAACAATCCTTTCTTTAGTCAGAGAGCTTCTCTATGCTCCCTGGTAAGGGTGCGTTCATCCCCATGTGTGGCCTCAAGTTGGAAGCCTGGAATCTACAGTGGCAGGACTGATGAGAAGGACAGAGAGAGGACAGGTGACAAGTCACAGCAGCAGGGGAATGGCGACTCATGCTGTGAGGGCATCCAGCTCCTCTTGTAATCACTAGTTATGTATTGTATGGTTTCTCTCCTGCCTTCAAGTATTTCCTCAGGAACTCTTCACTCCTAACGGCATTTATTTCAGTTACCTTCTTGCTTTAGAGTCAACTCAGAATATAGATGCTGAAATCATTCTATTTTTGCTTTAATCGGCACTCAGAATGAATAGGACAGATCTTTTGAATTTCCAAGTTGTGGGTGAGAATACAAAGTAGAACATAAATCCTAAATGTGACGAAGTGTTATGTTTAATTTTACTAAAATATATCATACCTGTAATAGCATTTTGTAGGGACATTTGGATAATTTTAATATATTTTTAAAGTACAAAAGCATAAAAATGGATCAAATAGAAGCTAGTTAATCATAGAAACAGAATATTATTTTAGAGGAAGGCAAGTAATAATATAATTCAGTCTGATAATTTGTACTCATTTCCTTCACTAATTTTTTTTCTGACTACTATTCCACTAATTTTTCAGAGAACTCATTATTCCATGTGTGGTGTATTTTAATGCAGACTTCAGGTCTAGAAATGAAATCATGGAAAAAGAAATCACCTTGAAGTCAGAGGAACTGCTTTCTAGTTCTAGCTTTATCGCTTGTCGATACCTGATCACAGACATTTCACTTAGTCTCTTTGCTCTCGGGCAGTTGGTGATTGACAGGGAGACCTGGTGTGCTGCGGTTCATGGGGTCACAAAGAGTCAGACATGACTGAGCGACTGAACTGAACTTTGTTTTTCAATTTTCCACATATAAAATAAAGAAAAATCATTCAATTGATATTTTTAGATGCTTTCTAGCTTAAAGAAAGGAGGCGAAAAGTAAATAGTTAATATTTTCTAAATCATTTAATTGCCTATTTATTACCTAGTATTATATTTCTGTAACCATACTATCTTTTTCTCCTAAAAGGAATTTTTGTTTTCTGATATATGCAACTACCACTATTTCAAAGTTTTCTCATATAAAAAAAAAATTATGGTGGAGTTAAACACTCTTATGGTATGGCTGATAAATCTGAGCCTGAAATACAAAATAATTCACCAAAGGTGACATGATTAAATCCCATCAATAATCATATGTATAACCAGGTTTTATTTGTATCTGTTATTACAAATATTCACCTCACCATATCTAATAAAAGATATATAAAGTACATATGTCATTCCACATATTTCAATGTAATTTCAAAAGTCTATTTATTATGTTAAAGAAAGTACTTTGCATTTGTTTTAGCAGGATTTTTCCTGTAAAGTCAGAAAATTGAATACAGGAAATAAATTATCAACCAGTTAGTGTGTATTTTTTTTTCAGTCTTACTCATAATTTCCCTAGCTGTCATCTCATATAACCATACTATACCTGTAAATTAAACTCTTCTTTTATCAAACTCAGCTGGGGGTTATTAAAGCAGCTTTAGTGCCTCCTTAAAAATGGGACTGAATGTGGATTTATATCACAAATGGAAAAATCTGAGAGTGAAGGACATTTTCCATGTGGCACTCTCATAAAACTATCACTTTTAACAAACAACTTGAATTCAGGAGGTATTTGCAAAAATCTTTTAAACACATTCATGGTCTTAGGAGGAAGTGCTAATATGGAGTCTGTCTGCTCCACTGCAGCTGCTTGATTTATGAAAGCATAAACAACCCTGACTCATTCTAGGGAAGTCATAATTACCATATGGAGTGTTAAATGTACAGACACTTCATAAGGACCAACGCAGTAGCTTAAATTATAGTCATTATGCTAACCCCACTCCCAAATCTTGCTTTAACGCCTGTTGGAAAAAAAAGAAAAAAGTCTCCTACTCAATACCTTTCACAGTCAACTCCATTGCATCTTGAAAATAAACGTACATGAAGACACTTTTATAAAAAGGCAAGCTGATTGGCAAAGTAAGATTTAACTGTCTATTTCCTCAAAGGTTTGATAACAGCATTCTTAGGAGACCTACTCTAGGCTGTGCATTATGCTACACGTTATGTCTGTTGGTACAAATATTACATGGCCAGGCCATAGATATTAAAGGTTGCATAGTGTAGTGGGAGAGGCAAACAATGAAACATATGAAATAACTGTGTTGCAATCATTTGAAGTATGTTCTAGTGAAATTGTGGTAAGTGCTGTGTTCTTAATAAAATCAATAGTGAAAACACTATTATACATGTAATGGGGGAGGGGAAAGCTAGTAAGCAAGCTTTTTCTTACCTATAATCCAAAGAAGTGTTTGTTTGCCTTATTTTTTTTCCATCAGTTGTCCAACTGGCCACTTGGTATCTTAAAAGTCATTATTTCCTCTTTTCCAGACTCAAATTGTTTACTGGAGTATACATCTGAAGAAATCGCAAAGAATATTTGCTATTCTATTAAAATGTCCTAGAACCAATGGGAAACCATCAATAGTTTTTAAACAATACCAAAAAAACACTAACCTACTGCTTAATGTGTGCTAAGAACCCTCTAAAAGCTCTAAATATACATTTATACAATATGGATTTCACCCTAACCAACTCTATGTGAGGCACTGTCATTATTCCTATTTTTGCAGTTGGGTAAACTGATCGTTCCCTGGGTCGGGAAGATCCCCAGGAGAAGGAAATGGCAACCCAGTCCAGTATTCTTGCCTGTGAAATCCCATGGACAAAGAAGCCTGGTGGGCTACAGTCCACGGGGTCGCAAAGAGTCGGACACGACTGAGCACCTTCAATTTCACTTTCAAACTGAAGCACAGAGAGCACTTAACTAATTCACCTAAAATCACATGTAATAGAGTCAGAATTCTAGGACCTCCAATTTGCACTACTGTAATTCTCAAAAAACAAAATATTAGACATAAACTTTAAGAAGATATTACAGCAACAACGTGTAATATGTATTAAATGTGCACAAACCTGGACAGGAGGCTACTAACTACAGCCACACTCCACTAAAGCAATGCATATAAGAAAGGGCATAAAAGTGATTTTGAAGAATTCAGTGACTAATTGGATGAGAGGGGAAAGAACTGGAATATTGGCAAGGATTTCAGCTTTAGAAACCAGGAAGATGTCTCAAAAGCAGTAGAGGTGAATGTAAGAAAGGAGGAAAGACAAAAATCAAACTTCCGGTCCCCAGAGACAAGCAGTATAGTAAGCTCATGTTCTGTACTCAAGGAACAATTAGCCATGTCATATAAATCAGTCATCATCATAGGTTCTCTTCCTTCAGTGGTTGGGCATTTATTAGAAACAAGTCTCACAAAACATTTTCAGAAATATCCTATTCCTTGGGAACATTTTGAAATTGCATTCGTAAGTATATATTTAACCATCAGGAACTTTGCTGACATCGCAGTATTAATATTTAACATTCTTGAGGCTAAATGTTCAATGAGGAAGGGTCTACATGGCTAGTTGTGACATAAGCCATCGTATCCCTGTCCAATGCCTCTACACGAAGTCATTTGGTTTTGGCTAGAAATAATCTGGCTAACCAAGAAGCAAGGCTGAGTGAATCACAAAGGTGGTAAAACCAGCCATAGGAGCACAAAACACCGACCAGGTAGCCAGGAGGTCTGCAAACGCCTGCTAGCACGTTTTCTTCCAGTTGGTATATAACATCTGTTTCCATGGTGAAAGGGTGTGAAGAAAATGACACAAGTGGTAAGCACTGACATATGCAGGGGAAAGGAAGTGATTTATTTTATATTAAGATTGTTACTGTTGCAAAAATAAAAAGCACACCCTGAATATGTCTCTGTAAGACTTGTATAATATGTGTGTGTTTAAGAGAAAGATTGTATATTTTTATTAAATCATAACACAAAAATATAGGGCTCTGAAAATCTAATTAGCACAATGAATAAAAACAGGAGACCTATAAAAATTATTTTCTGAAATAAGGGTAGGATTCTAGCAAGAGTTTAGAAATATGAAGGAAGGGAGGTAACCCTAAAGAAGTGTAAACTACATTACTCACTTGCATCGACTAGAAATGGTATATGTGAAAAAATGAGTCAAAATTTACTAAGAAAAGTCAAATGAAAATATTAGAAAAGAAATATTGACTGTATATCATCAGTTATGTTGTTTTCTTAGTTACTTAGTTGTGTCCAACTCTTTGTGACCCCATGGCCTATAGCTCACCAGGCTCCTCTGTCCATGGGATTCTCTAGGCAAGAATACTGGAGTGGGTTTCCATTTCCTTCTCCAGGGGATCCTCCCAACCCAGGGATTGAACCAGTGTCTCCTGTGTCTCCTATATCTCCTGCATTGCACGAGGATTCTTTCCCACTGAGCCATTAGGGAGCCCATATATTATCAGTAAATTTAATAATAATTGATTAAGTTAGGCAATATAATATTTAGCTATTGATATAACTGAAAATAAAAACATTTCTGGCTGAAGTCAGTATCAATTATATTGGCCTCGTAGAATTAGTTTATGGAAAACAGGAAAAGTCAGGTAACCTAAAATAAAGACTGACCATTCACCTAGAACGGATGCTTAAGTGTCAGCCAGTTTAAATCCCATTTTTACAAATAGAAATAGCATATGCCATGGAGTTGAAGTGACTTTACTAAGATCATGTGGCTGGAACTATTAAGAAGGAAGGTTGGTCTGCAGAAATTTAACAACTGAAAATGTAGAACTTTCTTTGGAACTACAATAAGAAGTGAGAAGAGAGATGCAGTGTTGTCATGGTTCCAGAATGGAAGAGAATTGGGTGAAAAATTATTCATGGGTTCAGGGCAAGGCAATAATTCATTTACAATAAAGGTGTGGAGAGTTCCTTGGGTCACAGAATTTAAGAAAGGACCAGAGAACAAAATGATAAGTCATCAAAAAGCAAATGTGATCATGTCAGTTACTAATTCATTAAACTTCCTCTAATAAATAACAAGCTATTCTGAAATCTGAGGAACCACTGACTCAACAGTACAACTTAATTGTATAGATACAAAATGCTAGCCAAGTAGGTAACCACAGTTTTACTTTTCCTTCTGAATAAAAAAGACAACAATAAGAGATCGAGTTGCGTATTTGAAATAAAACATCAGTGATACATTATTTTTAAATATCTGGGAAAAATATTCATCCGGCAGAGGTAAGGGAGAGGCAAGGATAAAGCGGAAATTCTTCCTTTGAAGGGGTCACTTCAAAGTCAGAAAACATTGATGTGAAGAGACATAAGTGGTGTGTGCAAAAGAAAGTTATTTAAATCATTTCTTCTTTCATAATTTCTCAGTTATTTATACAGCAAAACATGGAGGAAAAAATCCTACTGTTAAATTTGATAAGATGGAACATTTTGAATAGGATAGGCACTCCGACCTTCCCAGCCTTCACGCTGCACCGCACCATTTGGCCATCAACACTACAGCCCCCTGCATACATTTGCCTTATCAGCTCTTCATGTCCTTGATCCACTGTTCCTAACAGGACCACATCTCAGCTATCATGATATATAGCTTACAGTCAGTATCTCACAATGTTAAATTACTAAAAGTACTATTTTTTGTCATGGGAATAATACTATTATATAACACAGATGCGATAATGATAAGTTGTCACACATTTGTGCCAAATGAGAAAAGATGGTATTGTCACACAAGAAGATGCAAAAGAGAAAAGTTACTCAAGTGCTGTCTTCAGAATATCATTGCCAAACCTCAAGCAAGTGCTTTCAAGGTAGGGAAAATAAATGAAAAGCAGATTTTTTTTCTTCCTAACAAAATTGCCAGTGGGTAAGGCAAAGGTTCAGGAAAACAGGAGGTTTCTAATATATTAACCACTCCTTCAATGTCTGGCAGCAATTAAGAAAATAAACAGGATCTAGAGTCGAATTAGCAGCAATTAAACTTTCCTGCAAATGCATTTATACCAATAACTAGTGGAGTAACATCTGGAAAATTATTCACAAAAATGATGCCTGGTATTTCTGATATTCTCAAAGAAAACAAACAAAAAATTAAAAATAAAAATGGGTGAGAGGTATGAGCTTTGTACCAAAAGAGAACTAATTTTGACTTCTGCTACAATTTTTAAACAAAAGCCAGATCAAACTTGTTTAAATGTTTAAAAGGTACAGTTACCTTTTTAGTCTATTTTTGCAGGCAAAGAGCTATTTCTAAATATGGACTAAGACATAGAAATTCAAAAGAAGTCATGTTTAAGACACATATAAGACTCTTACAAAACTAAAAGTGAAGTGAGGATATTGCACCTAATATTACACATATTAGGAAAACTTGACAGAGACAGTATTTTTGAAATTATATAAAATCCTTAATATTTCAACAATTTAACAAATATACAGATGCCATTTTTCTAAAATAAAGAATCCACTGTAATAAAATACTTTCCCTTTGTTTTACCTCAGCTGCATGTTAGGAATCCAAGTTATGCATTTTATTGTGTTAACAAACATTGTAAATCACTTTTTTTTTGAAGTTCAGAAAGCATTTCTTTATAGAAATCACAGTAACAGTAGTTTGGCTTCCAGAGTCCTTGATGATTTCTTTAAGAAAATATATAGTATAAGTATCAGCCCAGAAAATATAGTATCAGTTGCATTATTTCAACTATATCTAACCAATATATACATTTTTTTTTACCTGAAAAATGCATTCCAAAGTGTAATTTAGGAGTGTGCGTGTGTCCACAACAAAGGCATCTGTAGGAAAACCTTTTCTTTTCACAAAACACTGTCACTAAGGCTTCCCTGACACCCAATGGTTAAGACTCCATGCTTCAGCTGCAGGGGGTGTGGGTTCAATCCTTGGTTGGGAAACCAAGATCCAGCATGCCTCATGGCCAAATAAAAAAGTAATAAAAAAGATTCAAGATTAAAAAACACTCCCCCTTACCTCCCCTCAGAAAAATACCTTTAAGTAAGGACTTTATCAGTAAATTTATCCTCAAAGAAACAAGACAGTTACTCTTCTAGTGAAGTGAAAATTGGAAGGAGATAAGAGAAAATGAGAGAATCCTTTTGGCTCAGACAATTGTCTGTTCAACAAGCATATTTAGCTCCCAGTAGGTAAACACCCCAGGGCAGGCATTATGTTACTCAGGGAAAACAATGATAACTTAACTAGGGAACATGACTTCCAGGAGTCTATTCTAGTCCAGCAATAGGAAGGGCATGTGCCTAAATTCTATGGTATAATGTCATGCCATATAGTTTGGCTGGATAGTGAAGCACCTTAGATACTGTGCCAAAGAAACTGAAGTTTACTCTCTGGCTATCTGGAGCCATCAAAAGTCTAATGTGTGTTTGTTTGGTGGGCAGTGAAGTGACATGAGGTAGTCTTCAAGAAAAGTACTTGAAAAACCCAAACACAATGAATTGCAAAGGTTGAGGGTGATCACTGAGAAAAAAATGATGTTAGGCAACCAATTCCAAAATGTTGAAACCGTATACATCAAAAAAGACTGCACAGCATTAGATTTTGGACTTGAGAAAAAATGTTTAAAATACTTGACTGGGCAAAGATTGAACTAATTGATGGTGGAGAGCCAAAAAGAGCAATAAGTTAAATAAGCTCTCAAGTTGAGCACAGATACATAGGAAAATGGAGTATAACAAGTTGATTTGGCTGGGAAAATGAGGTATTTAATCATGTACGTATTTAACTTGCAATGCTAGCAAAATAGTAAAATAGTGTTGATGATAATTAAGGGAGTTTTAGTTAAATCTTTGGGCTTCCCAGGTGGTTCAGTGGTAAAGAATCTGCCTGCCAATGCAGGAGATGTGGGTTCAATCCCTGGGTCAGAGGAAATGGCAACCCACTCCAATACTCTGGCCTGGAGAATCCCATGGACAGAGGAGCCTGGTGGCCTACAGTATAAAGGACTGCAAAGAGTCAGACACCACTGAGCCGCTAAGCTCACAGGGATATGCAGGTATGTTTGGGAGTAAGGATGAAAGGGATTTGGGGAATATTGAGAAAGTAGCATAAGGAGTCTGTTTAAACAGTCTAGACTTTATACAGATATAATATTTATTATTTATAACAGTGAAGATTGAGAAATGAGAGTTAGGTGGATAAAGTAAGGTGGAGCTTTGGAAAGAAATGTCACAAGTTTGCTCAACCTTAAATTTCATTAGATTCCTTTGCACTTCTTTAAATCTTTCACTGTTAGGTATGTTCACCTTTTCTGTATTTCACAAATTTTTCTGAGGTCAGGAATTCCATTTCATCAATGTATCAGTTTAAAAAGTCAATAGTTCCCTTATATATTATTGTGTTTTTTAAATATAACTTGGAACTTTAAAAGCCTTTAGCTAATGAAAAGTCACATACAGTAATTTTGAAATTCTACCAAAAAAAATCTATGCCAATATATGCAAAATATTCCTACAGGTTACCAAAGCCACATTTAATAAAAATGTAAATCCAGTAAAACTTTCTAATAATTCTGCTTAATTAAAATTGTACCCATGTATAATGAATTATAAGGAAATATCCCCTTATTTCTTCTTACCAGCACCTACATGGCATGGCTCTCTCCTCACCTCTGCCCCACTGTTACCTTATTAATAAGTTATTTGTGTTTCTGACAAGGTAAATTAAAGCCAAGTTTTCATGTTATTCTGCCCTCCTTCTCACCCTTAACCTGAACTTGGCATTATGACAGTTGAGAAAGAGCAGATGACGTCAGCTCTTCTTTGAGCTTTTGAGTCCCTTCCTTTCAATTTCCTCTAGTGTTTCACCCATCTTTGGTTACTTTCTTTGGCTCTTGATGGAAGGTAACTGACATGATAGAATGAATGAATTATATAAGAGGTTTAACTTGAATCATTAAAACCCATGCTTGCACTTCTTAAAGTGAATTTCAGAGCAACATGGGGACTTCGAGTGTTCAGCACTAGAGATTTTGATGTGAGGACCAAAAACATCACATATCTGGAATCTTCACAGTACCTTTTGTCTGTGTGTCTTTTATTTTTTATTGTTATTTTTTATTACTTTTTTAATCCATTCACATTTTTATTGGACTATGATAGCTTTACAATGTTGTGTTAATTTCAGCTGCTGTTGTTGTTTTTCAGTCACTAAGTCATATCCAACCGACTCTTTGTGATCCCATGGACTGCAGCATGCCAGGTTTCCCTGTCCTTCACCATCTCCCAGAGCTTGCTCAAACTGATATCCATTGAGTCAGTGATGCCATACAACTATCTCATCCTCCATCGTCTGCTTCTCTTCCTGCCTTCAATCTTTCCCAGCATCAGAGTCTTTTCCAGTGAGTCAGTTCTTCACATCAGGTGGCCACAGTATTGAAATTTCAGCTTCAGCATCAGTCTTTCCAATGAGTATTCAGGGTTCATATCCTTTAGAATTGACTGGTTTGATCTCCTTGCTGTCCAAGGGACTCTTAAGAGTCATCTCCACCACCAGAGTTCAAAAGCATCAATTCTTTGGTGGTCAGCCTTCTTTACGGTCCAACTCTCACATCTGTACATGACTACTGGAAAAACCATAGGTTTGACTAGACAGACCTTTGTCAGCAAAGTTTCAGCTTGTAGAACAACATGAATCAACCATCTGTATATATATATCCCCTCCCTCTTCAGCCTGTCTTTTCTTTGAGTTAATCTCCTTTTCATCTGCCTATGTGGAAAATCCCCTAGGACATAAATTTGAAGTTGAAATTTGTTCTCTCTAATCTTCAGGGTGATCTGTATTTCCCAAAACTGTTGCCCAAGCCCTCTGTTATCAACATGGATCAAGTACTTCCCCCTGAAATCTTCCATTTCCTCAAATTTGATTATTTTAGGTCCTAAGTAACTGCTGTAACTTTAATGGCACATGTTCCTCTATGCAAGCCATATTCTTGTATCAGAAAACTTGACTACTCTTACTTGGAGATTCTCCTAACCTCTATAAATGGATAGTATTTGTAAACTTTAAGATGATGTTTACATTAATCCTGATTCTCCTTCACTTAAAGGAAAAAGACATCTGGCCGTTAACCTTTATTGTTGTCTTTTTTCCCTACATGGATTGTCACATGATTGCAATATCAAATCCTGTGCATAAAGGATGATTCTGTGCCTCACTGAGTTTTTCTTTTTTTCTACATCTCAAAATATCAGCAATAGTGAGAATCCTATTGGAAAGAATGGTGCCAATAATTTGCTCAACACAGGATTGACCAAAACCTTCAGTTTGTAAAAAATGTAATATCAGTGAAGTACAATAAAGTAATGCACCATAAAGTGAAGTATGCCTATATTCTTTCTGCTGTGTCATAAAAGAGATACAGTGGCCATTTTTTAATCATCTTGAGCCCATACATTTTGCTGTATCTAAAAGAATTCTCCATGTATTTAGACAAAGAATAGCTCCCATGACTGAGGTCTAAAATGCTGGATACTTTTGTAAACTCCTACTCAGTTAAAGTGTGGATGCATGAAATGAGTAGTCAAACAGATGTTCTTAGTACAGACTTCAACATTGAAACAAGTAAAGCAAGGAAAACAAGGGGCTGATGAACTCCCTCTGGTGAAATAGTGGTGGCAGACATGTCCAGAGTCCTGACATAACTGTCACATGGTTCTGGAAGCAATGTCCAAAGTCCCTCCAATGACAATGGATTCATAGAGAAAGCTGTGGGACTTTTGTCCACTTGTGGTGAGAATGGTGTCCTCACAGGGCCCATTTAGAGATCAATTTTTGTGTGGAAAAATGGATCCAGACCAACAGGAAAGCTGAGAGATGGTCCAAGAATGAGCAAGTCACAAAAGTCATGCAACTTTTTACCTCAGTCCAGATGCAGCGCTTTTTCTTTGCCAAGAAGGTCCCCAGACATCTTTAGTCTTAGACTCTTCCACGAGCTGTAGAGCTGACTGGAGTGTGGTATGAACCGCCATTGACTCCATCAAGCCTTGCTATATGGGCTTGGTAGCAAAGAGTAAAGTTGGTTTGTCATGTTCTTATTTCAGTTTTCATGCTTATTTTCTTTTTCAATACATGTTAGAGACTAGTAAAAAAAAATTATAATAAATCTAGAACTAAAAGTAGCAAAAATAAAAATTAATTGATTAACAGCTGACTTTACACACACAATGAATCTGAGTAGACCAGAGAATACCAAACTACTTCACGCAGTTCCCTAGTTTATAGTCTGATCACTGAGATTAAACAATTCAAATGAGGATTGATTATTTTATGTGCCATTTACAGAACTATCTCAAATAAATGACTGCTGTTGATCCCAAACAGATTGCCAAATATTTCTCCAGCAAGGACAAGTTTATGTGGGGATCAGTAGAGAACAGCAATCCAGGGTCTGCCATCACAGCAAGCTATGTACAAATCCCCCACACAGCAAGGAAAGGAGAACCTTTATAGGGGGGGAAAAGGAGGTTGAGAGAGCTACAGTAACCAAGAACGTTTTACAGTAAACAAGGCTGAGTCCTTGTTTCCATTGGCTGAGTCCTTGCCAGGAAAGAAGAGGAGTCTTCCTTCTTCCGGGTGGGCTCTGCTGTTGGTGGCAGGGTAAGAGACTTGCTCTCCTGATCTCCCAGCTCTATTTAATTGAGGTTTCTGGTTTATTAATGTTTTACACTGCCATGAATGTAACTTATTTAACAGAGAAGTTTGAAAGACGTAGCCATTAAATCAAGTTTCCTTTTTGTTGTGTTTTGTTACTTCGCACTTCTGTATACAGGCTTCCCTGATGGCTCAGTTGGTAAAGAATCCGCCTGCAATGCAGGAGACCCCAGTTCAATCTACCCACTCCAGTATTCTTGGGCTTCCCTTGTGTCTCAGCTGGTAAAGAATCCACCTGCAATGAGGGAGACCTGGGTTCAATCCCTGGGTTGGGAAGGTCCCCTGGAGAAGGGAAGGGCTACCCATTCCAGTATTCTGGCCTGGAGAACTCCATGGACTATACAGTCCATGGGGTCACAAAGAGTTGAACACAATTGAGTGACTTTCACTTCACTTTCACTAGTATATGCAGTTGCCATGTTCACGGAAGGTGTTTATGCACCATCTAGTGAGAATTAAGACCATTCTCTGTGATAATTTTTGCAGCTTCACCATCTCTAATCACTGACTCTGATTTATCTGTGCTTTCTGAAAAAGTAATATTATGTGATATTGGATTTATAACTTTAAAAAAATGTGTATTTGGTCTCCATCCCCTCTCTGTCACAAAGCTCCTAAATCCCTTGGAATTTCCAAAGCGATGAGAGCCACAAAAGTGTATTTTGTTAAGTTACTAAGGTGACTTTTGTACCACACCTAAGAATGGAGACTGGTTGCTAGGAGAGTTAAGTTAACTACATGATTAGAAGGTTAGAGCTTTCATTCTCACCCCTCTTTCCTCCCAGAGATTGAGTTAAATCTCTAAGAACAATGCTTTATCAATTAGACCTATAGTGAAGCTTTAAGAAAACCCCAAAAGGTTGCATTAGCTTCCAGGTTGGTGAACACTTTGGAGGTGCCAGAAGAGCATCATCCTTAGAGAGGCTTTGGAAGTTCTGCACTCTTTCTGCATGTTTTGCCCTATGCATCTTTTCCACCTGGCTGTTCCTGACTCTTATCTCTTTTTAATATTATAAACTGGTGACCTAGTAAGTAAAATGTTCCTCTGAGTTCTGTGGGCCATTCTAACCTAAATCAAGGCGGGAGTCAATGGAGCTTCCAATCTTTAGCCAATTAGTCAATAGAGTAGGTGACAACTTTAGCTTGCAACTGACATCTGGAGGTGGGGGGTGGGGATCGGTCTTATATGACTAAACACTTAACCTGTGGAATCTCTTGTAATCTCTGGGAAGATAATGTAAGAATTGAGTCAAACTGTGTAGTAGGGAATGGCAACCCACTCAGGTATTTTTGCCTGGGAAATCCCATGGACAGAGGAGCCTGGTGAGCTACAGTCCATAGGGTCACAGAGAGTCTCAGACACGACTCAGTGACTAAGCATATAGGACACCCAGGTGGTGTCTCAGAATTGCTTGTAGATGTGGGGAAACCCTCACATCCTATATTGGAACTGAATGCAGAACCTTTTAAATCTATTATCTGAAATGTGTGGCTTACCTGCTCCAGAAAACTTGAAGTTGACAAGTTTCCCTATTTGAAGTAAATTTGTTCATTGGCCTGAAAAGATCCTGGGCTTCCCTGATGGCTCAGATCGTAAAGAATCTGCCTGCAGTGCAAGAATGTAAGAGATGTAGGTTTGATCCCTGGGTTGGGAAGATCTCCTGGAGAAGGGAATGGCAACCCACTCCAGTATTCTTGCCTGGAGAATTCCAAAGACAGAAGAGCCTGGCGGGCAGGCTACAGTTCATGGTGTCGCAAAGAGACACGACTGAACAATTAACAAACACATACAACAAATGCTATCTCTAGGAACACAAAAAAGTAAACAAAGTCAGATTGGTGGAAACAAAAACTGTACTAAATACATGTGTGATGACAATTGCTTTCATATTTCTGCAAACCTGGTATCTATTCCTTCACCCTTTATTTTTGCTGATTTCAGTTTTGAAGACTGCCTTAGACTTTTTTTTTTTTTAATAATAAAGCTTTATTGAAACACATTCACACCTATTCATACTTACATATTATCTGTGATGGTTTCACATTTCAACAGCAAAGCTGAGTAGTTGTGTAATAGAAGAGTACTGAGTAGTAGAAACCCTATGACTTGAGAAGCCTAAATACTTACCATCTAGCCCTTTAAAGAAAAAATTGCCAAATCTGCTGCAGATCATAACTTCAGCTCTGTTGCTGAGCCAGCCCTTCTCCTGCTAGTCACCACGACAGAGCATGGCTCTGCATCTTTTCACCTTCCCCACCATTGTCACTCTCCTCTGAACAGCTCTCATTAATTTGTTTATTTTTTAAAGGACAATCCCGGAACTGGACTCCTTCAGGGGTGGACGAGACCTGTCTTCTTGTTTTGTTTTGACTTGTTTTTTATGTTCTCCACAATGCCTGATGTAGTATTTTGCTCAGAGGTGTTTAATTATCAGCAGGTGTCAATCAGCTCTTGGTATAAAATCTCAATCCATTGGCAAAATTATATTCAACAACTCCTTCAATGTAGCAAATCTTCATTTATAAAGTGCCAAGACAAGGAATGTAATCAATGTTTGGTGAAGTATATATTCAGATTTTTTACTTTAGCAAGTCTGGAATGTAGCATGGGACAAGGACAAGCATTAATATTTGCCATTTTTTTGCTCCAAAAGAATGTCCTCTAGAATAATCTTGCATAAATTTGACTTTATATAATTGATTGCTCATCCTACCTTTATCTTGATACTCTGGCTTTATTTTATTTATTTATTTTTTACAAATTACAATGTTATAGCCTTGTCTATTGGGTAAGTCAATATGTGAATTGGAAATTACAGGTGACCTTTAAAACCATGGGTTTGAACTGAACTGGCCCACTGATAGGGAGATGTTTTTCAATGACTATGTAGTACAGTACTACATGATCTGTGATTGGTTGAATCCGCAGGTGCAGAACCATGGATACAGAGAGCCAACTGTAAAGTCATATTCAGATTTTTAACTGTGGGAGTCAACTGCACTTTGGAAATACAAAGAGTATGTCTTATTAAATGTATAAATATATAAAGAATTTTACATATCTTGGTATCTATACAGCAGTGAGTTCCCATTTCCCTCTCCAGTGTTCTTGCCGGGAAAATTTCATTGACAGCGAAGCTGGGCAGGAGTTGCAGAGTTGGACATGACTGAGTGAAAAGCATACACATACACACAATGTTAGAGAAATTGAGAGCATGTAAGAATACGACCTCAGAACAGCAAGACACTGATGAAATATTCAAATAATGTTATATTTTTTCATCCAACTATGACTTAGTAGCTTTATTGCAAAATTTAATGAACACTACTTATGCATAGTAATTTTAAATTATTTCCATCCCATAAGTAATTCCACCACTTTGAACTATGTTAATTATGCTAAGTAAATTGTGTGTGCTTAGTCACTCAGTCACGTCTGACTCTTTGTGATCCCATGGACTGTAGCCCACCACGCTCCTCTGTCCATGGCATTCTCCAGGCAATAATACTGGAGTGGATTGCCATTTCCTTCTCCAGGGGAATCTTCCCAACCCAGTGATGGAAACCCTGGTTTCCTGCATTGCAGGCAGGTTCTTTACCATCTGAACCATCAGGGAAGTAGATGAGACTACCTCATATCATAGTCATTTAGAGAGGTGAAAGGAAATAATATATGCCCACATGAACCAGAAGGAAAAATATGGTTTGAGTTCCAATGAAGAATATTCTTTATCTGAAATTTCATAAGAATAAAACTTTATCAAGGAAAACATTTCCCTAGGCATCTGTTCAGTTCAATCACTCAGTCATGTCCGACTCTTTGCGACCCCATGAACTGCAGCACACCAGGCCTCCCTGTCCATCACCAACTCCCGGAGTCCACCCAAACCCATGTCCATCGAGTCGATAATGCCATCCAATCATCTCATCCTCTGTCATCCCCTTCTCCTCCTGCTCTTTTCTAATGAGTCAGCTCTTGGCATCAGGTGGCCAAAGTATTGGAGTTTCAGCTTCAACATCAGTCCTTCCAATGAATATTCAGGACTGATCTTCTCGCAGTCCAAGGGACTCTCAAGAGTCTTCTCCAACACCACAGTTCAAAAGCATCAATTCTTTGGCACTCAGATTTCTTTATAGTCCAACTCTCACATCCATACATGACCACTGGAAAAACCATAGCCTTGACTAGATGGACCTTTGTTGGCAAGGTAATGTCTCTGCTTTTTAATATGCTGTCTAGGTTGGTCATAACTTTCCTTCCAAGGAGTAAGCATCTTTTAATTTCATGGCTGCAGTCACCATCTGCAGTGATTTTGAAGCCCAGAAAAATAAAGTCAGCCACTGTTTCCACATCTATCTGCCATGAAGTGATGGGACCGGATGCCATGATCTTAGTTTTCTGAATGTTGAGCTTTAAGCCAACTTTTTCACTCTCCTCTTTCACTTTCATCAAGAGGCTCTTTAGTTCTTCTTCACTTTCTGCCATAAGGGTGGTGTTATCTGCATATCTGAGTTATTGATATTTCTCCCAGCAATCTTGATTCCAGCTTGTGCTTCCTCCAGCCCAGCATTTCTCATGATGTACTCTGCATATAAGTTAAATAAGCAGGGTGACAATATACAGCCTTGACATACTCCTTTTCCTATTTGGAACCAGTTCTCTATAAGCCACTCACAGAAGGACAAATATTGCATGATTCCGCTTATACAAGGAATCTGTAATAGTCAAACTTATAAAACAGAGGTTATAACAGTGGTTGCCAGGGGAGAAATGAGGAGTTGTTCAATGAATATCAAGTGTCAATTATCCTCCATGAATATGCTAGAGGAATACTGCATCTTCTGTAAAACATATTGCTGGGAGTTAACAGCACAGTATTGTGCATTTCAAAAATCATTAAGAAGTAGATCTTTTGTTAAGCATTGTTTTTAATCAAGAGAAGAGAGAGAGAGAGAAGGACCCAAGGAAACTTTGGGTGTGTCTAACACCTTGATGGTCATGTTTGCATCATCTAATTGTACACATTAAATATGTGCAGTTCTTTGTGTATCAACTATACCTCAGTAAAGTTTTTTAAAGAAAGGAAGACACATCCCACTTAATGGGATTTGTGCTACTTTGTAAGTTCATATGATTTATCTGTTTCATATTATCTTCCTGTCTGTTAAGAATTAAAGGACAGATTTCCTGTAGGAGTCTGTCACCTTCCCCGAGCAGCCATGAGCCTTGACAGTGTGGCTGTGGAGTCAGTGAGTGAACAAGGAATTCAGAGGTCCAGCCACTAGATGCATAGGATATTTTAGGCTGTTTGTAGCCCATACACATCACAAATCTCCTCTTTTATTAGTAATTCGGCTAGGTACATATGCCACTAGTAATAACAGTGACCACACATCTGTCACTATGCTAGTAATTCCCATCTAATGTTTTTTATCTTTTAGGCCTAGCAGTTGATTGATGAGGAGCCAGCATTGCAAACTAAGACAAAGAAATGTATGATAATGGAAACAATAATCGTGACCACAAATCAAAGGAGCTTAATATATCTTGGCAGTTGCCTGACATTACTAGTTTTCAGTAGGGTCCATGACGATGCTAAGCACTGCTCCTGAATCCTTAGATTGTTTTCCATAATGCTCTGCTCCATCCTCATCCTTGCTTCCTTGTCTTGAGTTCCACTCTAATATTCCTCTCCTCAGTTCCTTCATCACTTAAACCTCCAACTTCTTCAGCAGACTCCATGCACTATGGCTTTAGCAGGATAGATAACCTTTTTTCATGCAGGAAAATACAACAGTCTCAGAAACCTACAGCAGTACAAATTCCAAAGTTTGAGTACCAGAATCTAAAATAATAACACACAGGGGCTGTGGAAGTGTGGGTGGAGCTGCCAAGTCCCCTCTTCTGGGGTCTCTCCACCCTTGTGTGGTAAAGCTATCTCACATCTCCCATGCCATGAAGTTCTCACAATTTTCTCTTGGATACACACATGCGTGTGTGTGTGTGTGTGTGTGTGTGTGTGTGTGTGTATGTGTGTGTGTATATATATATATATATATATATATATATACCTCTAGGGAATAGTTTTCAAGGATATTGTAATCAAATTAAAGTTAAAACAAAATTTCCCCAGAAGGCACACACACCTCCGAGATTTTTTTTCTTGCTCTGAAAAGTGATGTATTAGTACATATAAAACACGCCCATTAGACTGCCTGCTCTAGAGTCCTTAATTCAGGCATTGCAACCCCTCCAGAATGCAAAATATATTGTGATTGAAAAATAGCTCTTTCTTTTCTAACTCCATTACAAAATAAAACTAAGTAAACAAGTTTAGCACATAAGTTCAACATAAATGTCTATCCTTAGTTAAAACACATTAAAATCACATAATCCATTAATTTGCTTGTTTGTTTATTGGATGAATTCACATTTTTAAAAATATTTATTTGGCCATGTTGGGTCTTAGTTGTGGCACACAGAATCTTTGTTATAGCATGCAGGATCTTTTTAGTTGTGGTGTGTGGGATCCAGTTCCCTGACCAGGTATCGAATATGGGCCCCTTGCATTGGGATTGTGGAGTCTTAGCCACTGGACTATTAGGGAAGTCCCTGAATTCACATGGTTAACTTAGACACAAGACATCAGATGACCTATCTCTCAATCACCTTATGGTTCCCCTCATTATTTTAGGGGCTTCCCAGGTGGCTCACTGGCAAAGAATCTGCCTGCCAATGCAAGAGACACAGGGGAGGTGGATTCGATCCCTGGGTTGAAATTCCCCTCGAGGAGGAAATGGCAGCCCACTCCAGTATTCTTGCCTGGAGAATCCCATGGACAGAAGAGCCTGGCAGGCAAAGAATCAGACACAACTTAGCCACTAAACAACAATTATTCTTAGAAAATTCCTTGAAGTTCTTGGAACAATCATGTAAGAGTCTTTTATATTCTGACTTTTCTCTGACTCGGTTCTCTTCTCTTTTCCTACTCCACACCTAGAAAAATTATATTAATTCAAGTCTCGATTCCTATTATGTAATCTGTGTGACACCAAACGCTCTCCTTTACCTCATAGAAAAAAGTATTGCCTCCCACGTGCCTCCATCGCACCTTGTAGGGTCTGTCATGTCCCTAAAATCTTAGTTCACTTATTTGGTTTTATGTTTTCCTTTGGACTTCCCTCGTGGCTCAGATGGTAAAGCGTCTGCCTACAATGCGGGAGACCAGAGCTCAATCCCTGAGTAGGGAAGATCTCCTGGAGAAGGACATGGCAACCCACTTCAGTATTCTTTCCTGGAGAATCCCATGGACAGAGGAGCCTGGTGGGCTACAGTCCACTGGGTCGCAGAGGTGGACACGACTGAGCGACTTCACTTTCTTCCTTTCTTTTCTTTCCCTACTGGACTCTTTCCAGGATTTATCACCAGGTGTGGTACATATTAAGTGTTCAGTATATATTTAGTGAATAAATAAGTAAACAGTATTATATAACAGGTTTTTATAGAATTTCCAAATTAATTTGAGTTCACCAAAAGTCGAGCCTGAAACATGCAGGTGGTTTAGGTGCAAGGGCTCCCAGGGGGGGAAAAATGCACAAACAGGGATAGTGAGACAGGTCTGGAAGAAGGTATATTGTACGAATGAGTTCTTCAGATCCAGACAGCTGAGAAACATAGCATACTTCAGAGAAATTGGCTCTCCAAACTCTCAGACTGTGATTGCACATAAGCTGAGCAGACTCCTTCAGGCTCAACTTCTGAGAAGAACCTGAGGCAGAAAATTAGAGACATGTGTAATAAATATTCCAGGTAGAATGCCATCAACAAACAGGGAATTTTCACCACTGGTGTAGTTCACATGTGAGGCACATCCACAGATGTCACTTGGGGGTATCTGCTGCGGTTTCATAAAAATTGTCTTCAGATATCCTTTGCAGGTAATGAATTGCCCCTGTCAGGTACTAAACCATGGCTTCTACCTTCTCTTTCCCTTTCAACACTGTTTGAGATGTTATATATGAATGTGTTTCACAATGCTAAAATGCAAGTAAATTTAATGTAACCTTTATGTCGTCCATTTCAAAAAAAAAATCAATTTTTCTAAACTATATTGATTATCTAAATTATTTCCATTCCAAGCAGTTGTTGTGCATTGTAAAAGTTCACAACTTGTGGTTGAGAAATTGAATATAGCCCTCCAAAAGCACCTGGTCTGAGCCTTGTTTATAAAACTCTGAGGGATATTCTATTGTTAATATTATCAAGTGATTTAAATGCCTGCATTAGATTCTTACCAAGTTGTGTCAGCCAAGCTTGTATTTAATCATTGTCTAATACTCTTCAGAAAATTCTGAAAATAATAGTGACATATATTAATTTCTCTTCCAATTAACCACATCCTTCCTTTGTTAAACAGAAATCTGAAACTCTGCATTCTTTGTTTTATTCAGCGTGAGTAAAATAAACCACTAGGAATCAGGAACTATTGAAATTGGATTAAATCATTCTTGGTTCTATTGACTTTGATTATGGAAAAACAACATGCATTGGCCTTCCGAAAGACTATCCTATGTGATGACAGACATATAAACAACAATGGCATAACTGGTTCACAACATCCTATGAAATCAAAAGATTTTATCTAAACTTCAAGGAATCATATCCTCTTCTGTAATTCCAGAACTATCTGTGATTACTTTCTTTGAGCAGGTGATGTTTATTAGCAAGGAAGTGGCGGTAGATTGACATCATGTGCCTTCCTATACAAAGTGTGGTCTCTGGGCCTGCTGCATGGATAGGTCCTGGGAGGATGTTGGAAATGTATTAATAGAAATTCAGGCTGCTCCCCAGATATACTGAGTCACAATCTGCAAATATAAAAGTTCCTTACATAATTCATATTCACTTGAAATTTGAGAAATACAGCTCTAAGTGATAGTTTTTCTTATAGAAAATAAATCTTATTTATGGAACAGGAGATGGATGGTGATAATGTCCTTTGCTTTTTATACCAGTTAGGCCACAGGCTTTCTTTCTCTGGCTTGTACAACTAAGAAACTAACCAGCTGGTTGGTTACTCAACAACTATTCCCAACTTCTTCTCTCTTAATTTTATTCAGTTATCCTCCTCTTCAACAAAGCTTCGACAAAGACCTTCATTAAAAAATGAGGATATCCCCAGTCCCATGGAGTGAACCATAAGTATTTTAAACCAATTCCTTTGTTTCCTTCTTTTTACCTGAGATTAGTTTAGGCTTGGGCATGTGACAGTATTCTAAGCAGATTATGTTAAACTTTTGTACTGCTTGATTCCTATAGAAGGAATCTATAGAGAATTGTAGTTCAAAGTAATTAGAAACTAGATGATATCAGCAAAGACCAAGATAACAGTATGTCAGAATTTAGGGGTAGGGTAGGGGAAGAGATCTTTTAACTATAAAGCACTGATAACACTTTCTATACTATTAATGTATATTGCTATTTATTTTCTCTTAAGAACACTTCCTCCTAATGGCTCTATTATCTATAGACAAAAAAAAAAAGTGCTGTAAGAAATAGAGACAAAGATATAAAGAACAAATGTATGGACACCAAGGGAGGAGGGGAGGTGGAATGAACTGGGACATTGGAATTGACCTATATACACTGCTATGCATGGAATGGGTAACTAGTGAGAACCTGCTGTATCGCATGGGGAACTCTACTCAATGTTTTATGGTGACCTAGATGGGAGAGGAATCCAGAAGAGAGGGCATATGTGTATAGCAGACACTAGCAAACGTTGTGAAGCAACTCTAACCCAACAATATTAAAACAAGGAAAGAAAAAGAAAATCAATGCATCAGAATCTAAATGTAGAGGTAGTATTTAAATAACATTGGGGGAAAAAAAGCTGTCTTCTCTCAGATGAACTTTTACATTTTGGAAACTTTCAGGAGATTTGCATTTGATTAGATGGGTGGTTGCTGTTCAGTCACTCAGTCGTGTCCAACTCTTTGCAACTCCATGGACTGCAGCAGGCCAGGCTTCCCTGTCCTTCACCATCACCCAGAGCTTGCTCAAACTCATGTCCATTGAGTCAGAGATGCCATTCAACCGTCTAGTCCTCTGTCATCACTTTCTCCTCCTGCCTTCAATCTTTCTCAGTTCAGTTCAATTCAGTCACTCAGTCATGTCTGGCTCTTTGCAACCCCATGGACTGTAGCACGCCATACCCTCCTTGTCCATCAGCATCTCCCGGGGTTTACTCAAACTCATGCCCATCCAACCGTCTCATCCTCTGTCATCCCCTTCTCCTCCCACTTTCAATCATTCCCAGCATCAGGGTCTTTTCAAATGAGTCAGCTCTTCATATCAGGTGGCCAAAGTATTGGAGTTTCAGTTTCAACATCAGTCCTTCCAATGAATATTCAGGACTGATTTCCTTTAGGATGGACTGGTTGGATCTCCTTGCAGTCCAAGGGACTCTCAAGAGTCTTTTCCAACACCACAGTTCAAAAGCATCAATTCTTTGGCACTCAGCTTTCTTCACAGTCCAACTCTCACATCCATACATGACTACTGGAAAAACCATTGCTTTGACTAGACAGACCTTTGTTGGCAAAGTAATGTCTCTGCTTTTTAATATGCTGTCTAGGTTGGCCATAACTTTCCTTCCAAGGAGTAAGCATCTTTTAATTTCATGGCTGCAATCACCATCTGCAGTGATTTTGGAGCCCCCCCAAAAATAAAATCTGCCACTGTTTCCACTGTTTCTCCATCTATTTGCCACGAAGTAATGGGACCAGATACCATGATCTTAGTTTTCTGAATGTTGAGTTTTAAGCCAACTTTTTCACTCTCCTCTTTCACTTTCATCAAGAGTCTCTTTAGTTCTTCTTCACTTTCTGCCATAAGTGTGGTGTCATCTGAATATCTGAGGTTATTGATATTTCTCCTGGCAATCTGGATTCCAGCTTGTGCTTCATCCAGCCCAGCATTCCTCATGATGTACTCTGCATATAGGTTAAATAAGCACAGTGATAATATACAGCCTTGACATGCCCTTTCCTATTTGGAACCAGTCTTTTGGTCCATATCCAGTTCTAACTGTTGCTTCCTGACCTGCATACAGGTTTCTCAGGAGGCAGGACAGGTGGTATGGTATTCCCACCTGTTTCAGAATTTTCCAGTTTATTGTGATCCACACAAAGGCTTTGGCCTAGTCACTAAAGCAGAAATAGATATTTTTGTGGAACTCTTGCTTTTTCGATGATCCAGCAGATTTTGGCAATTTGATCTCTGGTTCCTCTGCCTTTTCTAAAACCAGCTTGAACATCTGGAAATTCATGGTTCATGTACTGTTGAAGCCTGGCTTGGAGAATTTTGAGCATCACTTTACTAGTGTGTGAGATGAGTGCAATTGTGCAGTACTTTGAGCATTCTTTGGCATTGCCTTTCTTTGGGATTTGAATGAAAACTGACCTTTTCCAGTCCTTTGGCCACTGCTGAGTATTCCAAATTTTCTGGCATATTGAGTGCAGCACTTTCACAGCATCATCTTTCAGGATTTGAAATAGTTCAAATGGAATTCCATCACCTCCACTAGCTTTGTTTGTAGTGATGCTTCCTAAGGCCCACTTGACTTCACATTCCAGGATGTCTGGCTCTAGGTGAGTGATCACACTATTATGATTTTCTGGGTCGTGAAGATCTTTTCTGTACAGTTTTTCTGTGTATTCTTGCCACCTCTTCTTAATATCTTCTGCTTCTGCTAGGTCCCTACCATTTCTGTCCTTTATTGAGGCCATCTTTGCATGAAATGTTCCCTTGGTATCTCTCATTTTCTTGACGAGATCTCTAGTCTTTCCCCTTTTATTGTTTCCCTCTATTTCTTTGCATTTATCACTGAAGAAGGTTTCTTATCTCTCCTTGCTATTCTTTGAAACTCTGCATTCAAATGGGTATATCTTTCCTATTCTCCTTTGCTTTTCGCTTCTCTTCTTTTCACAACTATTTGTAAGGCCTCCTCAGACAGCCATTTTGCTTTTTTGCATTTCTTTTTCTTGGGGATGGTCTTGATCACTGTCTCATGTACAATGTCATGAACCTCCATCCATAGTTCATCAGGCACTCTGTCTATCAGATCTAGTCCCTTAAATCTATTTCTCACTTCTACTGTATAATCATTAAGGATTTGAGTTAGGTCATACCTGAATGGTCTAGTGGCTTCCCCCACTTTCTTCAATTTACGTCTGAATTTGGCAATAAGCAGTTCATGATCTGAGCCAGTCAGCTCCCGGTCTTGTTCTTGCTGACTGTATAGAGCTTCTCCATCTTTGGCTGCAAAGAATGTAATCCATCTGACTTTGGTGTTGGCCATCTGGTGATGTCCATGTGTAGAGTCTTCTCTTGTGTTGTTGGAAGCGGGTGTTTGCTATGACCAGTGTGTTCTCTTGGCAAAACTCTATTAGCCTTTGCCTTCTTCATTCTGTACTCCAAGGCCAAATTTGCCTATTACTCCAGGTGTTTCTTGACTTCCTACTTTTGCATTCCAGTCCCCTATAAAGAAAAGAAGTTTTTTTGGGGTGTTAGTTCTAAAAGGTCTCGAAGGTCTTCATAGAACTGTTCAACTTCAGCTCCTTCAAAATTAATGGTCAAGGCATACATAGATTAGATGGGTAATATTAGCCTTAAATCTAAGGAAGTCAGAAGCGTCCGTATTTGAAAACATGCTTCAGAGAAGTCGCAGAGCTCAGAACAGATTATTTTATAGCAGAAGTGGGTAAAAGACCGAACCAATTTGCTGAGTGAATCTCCTTTCCTTTTTGACATAACCCTGGTGAATGGGAGTAGAGGTCTCATTGCCACAATTTTCTAACTAAAATAGCTGAATTTTAAAAACATTAGGCTTTCAATCCCTCAAAGAAATATCTTTCTCAAGATTTGATCCCTAAACTTCCAATAAGAACCCATGGATTTAGCAGGGAAAAACAATATAGTATTTTTAAAGTTGGAAATTAATTTTCAGGAAGGTTTCTAGCCACTATCTCTCTACCAATAAATTACAGTTAGTAGATGTTAGTTTGAAACAGAATAATGGCTTCTGTGAAAAGATGTAATTTAATTTCTACTGTGAGGTGTGGTTATCCAGCAATCATTTTCCAACTGGAGAAATTGAAATCAGAGAATTTAGGTGGTTTTCACAAAGTCATCCCTACCTACTACCAGAATCATGACTAGACACCATGTTTCTAATGAGCTAGTCCCAGGCTTCACCCTGTCTCTTGCTCTCATAATCATCAAATCTCCATTTAGTCTTCCATATGGTTCACAACACATTTTTACTTGGGTATTAGGTATATAAAAAAGGAATGCTTAATTTCAGTCTTTGAATTCATGTGAAGAGATAAACCCCAGTGATATCCTATAGCTATCCCCTAGCTGGAGGGTAAGAAACATCTTGTCACTGATTGTATACATTTTTGTTTCCTAAAGAGGTGTTTTTGATTGGGCACAGAGTGAATGTAATTATTATATATTTCTCTTCTATTTGATACATTGAGTCATTTACATTTTTTGAAAGAACTATACTTTCCTAAACTTTAATAGCATAAAATTTTGAAAATCATTACTGACCAGTGTTCAAGGGCCACAGTTTGTTTTCAATAATATTTAAACCTTCTATTTTGGTAATCTGGAAATTATATCATCTCTAGGTTGAATTGTTATTTGTTCATTGTATTCCTAGCTGGATGCATTTTAATTGTTTATATAACTGGTGCATATATTACACAGCTTCCAAATGTCAAATTATAATAGTACATATCCATAGATATTTTCAATCTCTATTTACTGCAATCCTGCATCAATTTCATTTCTTCTAGCTTCATATGTGTGCAGTGTTCTTTCATTTTTACATGGCTGAAACCTTTATAATTATTAGCACTTATCCTCTAAAATTTATCCTCAGGAGGTTGGTCGTCATAGGTCTATTTCTCTTTTAATAGGAAATATTTTAATTATAAAATATCTTAGCTAATAGAAACTCCACACCTACGTAATCTCAGCCATAATTCTATCTCTAACGATCTGACAGGTAGTTGTCCACAATCAGGTTAATTCAGATTCCACTCCACTCAGATTGTTAGAAAATTAGTTATTTATGTGGAGTCAAAATTTTCTCATCATAACTTTAATCCATTGGATTTATTTTGACCTTTGGAGTAACATAGAATAAGTCAACCATCTTTTCAAAGTGATGGATGCTTAATATTGGGTGTTAGTTATTACACTGCACTTCCCTTTTCCTCTTTTCCAAACCCTGAAATGACAATGACGAAGATGATAACATTTACTACGCATGTACCATGAATCAGGAAATTGTCTTTCACATGTATTAGCTTACTGAATTCCCTCAATAGGCCCATAAAGATGATACTAATATTCTCAGTTACCATATGGCTTGAAGAGATTACAATGCTTTCTAAGAGTCATGTCAGCTAAGAAGCTGGAAGCAAGAAGCAAAGTCTGACATCAAAACCAAGTTCTTCCCAACCCCCTACCCTGCCTTTTACTGCCCTTCATGTTTCTTTATCCTTTCTTCTTATGACAGAGTTCTTAAACTCATCATCAGAGTCTCACTGTCAATGCTTTCATTTGTTGAAATATATCTTACTATTGTTGTATAATCTATATATCTATCTTTCACATTACTGTTGTTACTTCAGTAAAGGATTTCATTTTGGTAAAACGTTTGGCTTTCCACACAAAGCTATTGGAAGATAGGAATTACGATATGTTGTTAATTAAGCTATGTTGTTACTAGATATGAATTACTGAGCCCAGGTCCTCAAGGTAACTAAAAATTTCAATTATTCTTCTATATTGTACACATTTAAGTACTTCCCAGTAAGTACGCCCATCCCTCTCCAAACACCAGTTGGTTACTATGGAGACATAAATGTAGGCTGGAAAGCCATTAGGCCACTAATTGATACAGACAGTCAATTAGGGCTTCAAAGGAGCTGGCTCAGTGTTTTACACATAGAGAACATGGGAGAAAGATTATAGTGTGTTGTGGCATAATCTCTGTTGCTTCATTGTAGACCAGAGCTATATATGCCACTGGATGGTTTCTACAGAAACGAAGCAGGTTTCTCACTGTTTGCTAATGGGAAGGTAGCCTTACGGGAACAATGATATTGTGCGATTTGAACCTATTAGCTTTCCCTTCCTAAAGTTCCAGACTGAACCAATTCCGACTCTGTTCAGGTCAAAAGTCTTCTTAATCTCTGTGTTATGCTGATCAAACCTCCAACTGTCGGGTCAAATTATTTCCATTGGGCCAGTTCTATTTGTGATTAATTAAAATTTCTTCTTGATTGCATACAGTTCTTTTAAATGTATAATCCCTTTATTGTGTAGCGAATTGAGAATATGGTCCTAATTTAAAAACAAATACTCATGTGGGCCTCTTGGTATGATGTAAGCCACCAATTTCAGTAAAGAAAGAAAAATAAAACATTTTACTATTTTTGCATGAGAATATGAGAAAATTATACATGACTTGCCTATCACTGAAGATTACAAGAATTGATTAAAGGGGAAAAATGCTTAATGTAAATAAAATGTATATCCAGAAAGCCTTGATTCCAGATTTTTATCCAGCGGCATTTTAGTTTTAGAAAAAATAATCAAAGCTGAGACTACATGGAAAATTTTAAAAGGTGGCAAACTTTCTCCTCATTAGACTACAGGAATTTGAAAATTCAGGTTAATTTTCCTTCAGGTTATCCTACAATTTAAATGAAGAATTGCTCTGAAGTTTTGTTCTCTCTGTGTAACTCTATGGTGATTAGCTACATGGTCTTTTATGTCATATTTATTATGAGGGACAGGGTACCTTTCTGTCATTCATTTTCTTTTTTTTTTTTTTTCATTTATTTCTATCAGCTGGACGCCAATTACTTTACAATATTGTAGTGGGTTTTGTCATGCATTGACATGAATCAGCCATGGATTTACATGTATTCCCCATCCTGGTCCCCACTCCCACCTCCCTCTCTACCCGATCCCTCTGAGTCTTCCCAGTGCACCAGGCCCGAGCACTTGTCTCATGCACCCAACCTGGGCTGGTGATCTGTTTCACTATAGATAATATGTGGAGAAAAGGGAACCCTCTTACACTGTTGGTGGGAAGGCAAACTAGTATAGCCGCTATGGAGAACAGTGTGGAGATTTCTTAAAAAACTGGAAATAGAACTGCCATATGACCCAGCAATCCCACTTCTGTCATTCATTTTCTACCTGCCAGAAAACATGTATAAGTGAAAGCTTCGCACACGATTGTGGCATTATTTAGAAGTCTATGAAACATCAACCCTTTCCAAAAAGAAACTCGACTTTTCTCATCCTTAACAGGTCTGTCAAAAATCCATTTATAAAAGAAAGCAGTTGAATTAAGAAGTGCAAATAACTAGAGTTTTGCTGAGAACAGCAAAGCTGGCAATGGACCAGGTGCGGAGCAACCTTCGAGTTCCCCTGGTGAAGGGCAGAAGGGAAAGAGATGAAAGGTGGACGAAAAGAGGCAGGAAAAGGTGGGTAAGAGGTTCCCAGAGAGGGACTAGCAAGAAACAAAACCAAACAATGATGTACAAGAAGTCCTCAAGGCAGGCCAATGAAAAGGTGAGCTCATGAAAGGGGTGGGAGAGCTCTCAGATGAAAGAGGAGGGAGAGAGTTCTCTGAGACTGGGGCAACAGCAAGGACCTGCCAGCAGCAGGAGGCGGGCAGAGAAGTCACGTGGTCCTGGGGAGGGCCCTCAAGCCTGAGTAAAGAAGAATCTGTTTATAATATGTGTACTGAAACGTTGCTGTCCCTCCATAAAGCACAACAGATTATGTAAGAAATTGTAGGAAGGGGAGGAGGAAGGTGTTGCTTGGCTATAGCATCTGTTCATAAGGGAACTAAAGAGGGCTCTGTCACTTGTTAACTGTGAGACCTTGGAGAAGTTTATCAACCTCCCTGTGCTTCCATGGCCTCATGTATAAAATGTGTATATAATGGAGCGGGCGTGCGTGCTGAGTCACTGCAGTCCTGTCCAATTCTTTGTGACCCTGTGGACTGTAGCCCAGCAGGCTCCTCTGTCCATGGGATTTCCCAGACAAGAATACTAGAATGGATTGCCATTTCCTTCTCCAGGGGATCTTCTCAACCCAGGAATCAAACCGGCATTTCCTGCATTACAGGTGGATCCTTGATGGACTGAGCCACCAGGGAAGCCCAACAGGAACTTATCTGACCTCAGCTGGAGGCAGTGTCTACATTCTGTTCCATTCTGATGGGGTGGAAGAGGCAGAGGGATGGGCCTCCTTCTTTCATGCAGAGCCTTTCCTCAAATGTCTGGAGACCCTTTATTGTTCACATACGTACAAGAAACATCAGAGCAGCTTTAATGGCCTCACTAGGCGAGTAGCTCAAACAGCAAAGAATCTGCCTGCAATGCAGGAGACCTGGGTTCAATCCCTGGGTTGGGAAGATCCCGTGGAGAAGGGTATGGCAACCCACTCCAATATTTTTGCCTGGAGAATTCCATGGACAGAGGAGCCTGGTGGGTTCCGGTCCATGGGTTAGCAAAGAGTCGGATACTATTGAGCAACTAACACTTTCACACTTATGCTCAAGAAATAGTCATTAAAGCTGAGGACAAGTTCTAGGTGTATTGGAATGTTGTCAGTGGGCTATAGAGTGATGAGCTGCAGGTCAGACTTTGTTTAGGAAACTTCCAGGTATCAGAATTTGGAAGTATTTTCTTTGGAGCATTGTTTCTTCAGAGAAGGATCAGTTGCTTGCCTGGGGTATAGCTCAGCTACTAGCAAACTTGACATTGACATGAAAAGGAGCTGGAAATGTTAGTAATGTTCAGTATATCCTGATATATGACCTGCTATTTTTACTTAAGTCCTTATGTCTAACCTTCTCTATCTAGAGAACCTGTGTGGAGTACTTTGAATAAAATTTCTCTAAAGAAAATATATGGTCTCTCCTAGAGAACTAGCAGTAGGAATTCCGGTGAACATGGTTAAATTGTGACCTTAGAGGTCTAACTGCTTCCAATACAAACTTTTAAACAATCCACCTGTTTCCAGATCTTTGTTCTAACTTTATATTCCAAAGCCTTTTATGTTTATTATTTCATTTTTGAGGGTTTTGAAGTGAATCAGCCACTGGTTTGATATTCTCAGTGACAGCATTTAATTCTGATCCTTCTTCACTTTCCTGAATTATTTGCTATTTTTGTCTAATTTCCATGTTTGTAAATTAGGGGGAGATTATGAACTTTGACAAATCATAATAAAATGTCACTTAGGGTTGTGTTTCTCCTTTTCCTTTCTGCAAGGGTGAATTCTGAAAGAAGAGGGTGGCATATTTTCACTCCTTTTATTAAACTTGGAATTCTCCTTCTGGCATACTTTTAATCAAGAATGCATTGATTCAATAAACTAAAGTACTTTTAAAAATAAAATGAATTAAATTCCAGTGTAATATTATTGACAGATTTTACAGTTAATTTCAAGTATTTCCACCCAGAGCATCTTACTATACACAGCATTTATACAGCATATTATCTGACTTGGAAACACTTCAAGTGTATTTTTCACTCAGAAATATTTGCTGTTTATGATTTCATAAAAACATAATTTTAAATAGGAAGAGCAGACATTATGAACTGCAAAACTATAGTCTTCTTTGACATGAAGAAAGATGATATGAAACATCACCTCTAAAAATGCTTCTTTTTTTACATAAATAAAAAGAAAATGGGTAATCTGTACATACTTTCAATCACCACTAACTTAGAAAAATAAGAAAATACATATTTAAAATTCTTGATTTGATCTTGCTTGAAAATTCAAAAAATCCATCACATTCATACTATATCCACAGGTGGCAGCAGGCAATAGGAACTGAATAAAGCATCACCTTTACCACCACAGGTGCTTTTCATCTCACTACAATCCCCACCTCTTCTTATTGCCTAGCCCACCTTAGACATTACATTATTTTCCTGCTCCTTACAGGGCAGAAACAACATCCTATAGCTAATCTGTTCTATATTGAATTTGTACTTAGAATAGATTTTTCCCATGAGGAAATGAATCAGCAAACATTGAAATTAAATTGTCTTACAGTAACCATTGTTATGTTGGCAGTTTTCCAAATACGATGGACAGATAATGAGTATTCTTTAAAACTCCCCCAGATTATTAGTTAGCTCATCTTAAAGAATTTGTATTTATATCATAAAAATAATTGTGCTTTTCTTTCTGGTGTGAATAAATAATTTTATATTTTAGAAAACTCATGTCTCTCACAGTTAGTGGCTTGTAAAAAAAATACAGCTAAATGGAGTTAGTTCATCTGTTTGGTAGTTAGCTGAGAAATACTAATGTATATCAATGAAGCAATATCTAGAGAAATACAGAGAATTAATAGCAAAGAGGAAGCAATTATTCAGGTATTAAGTCATTTAATAAGTAGTATATGTGGAAAGATGTGCATATAAGAAGAAAGGAAGAGGAATAGATTGTCAGAAACATTCTAAAGCTGAATAAATCTTCAAATGCTAGACATCATCCGTCTTTATTCCATTTCTCAAGATACGTGAGTTTGTTCTGTTTTATCATAAGCCAGACATGTGATCAATACCAATTCTCAGTGTTGTGATGGGTAAAATGCACCCAAACAAAATGCGTTGAGTCAATAGACTAGCATAGCAAAAAGTGCCTGGGATACTGTCAGGCACACAGTTGGTATTTGAAAGATATCAATCCCTCTCCTCACCACTCTAATTCTCTTCATGCTTGCTCTAAGCTGAGTACACTTCTTGAGCAACATTTGAAGGCCTGGTCAAGTCCAGCCTTCTACTGTATGAGAAGCTATGTCAATACTGTTCTTCCTCACTTGGTAATCTAATTCTAGTTGAAGCATGCAATATAGGAATCCTATGGTTTTTCTGAACTGAACCCCTCTTCCCTTCCTTTCTGGAAGGGTGCTATCTGAGCTTCTCAAGCTGAAATTCCCTCTGCTTCTTTTTCTTCCTTATCTCTGATTTAATTCCTAAACCTAGACTCCCCATTCCCAATCATCAAAGGCTCCAGTGACTCCAGCAAGAGATAAGTGCCTATAATTCTCTTCAGTGTTTCATGGAAAGTTCTATCCAATAAACGTTTTCGTCTAGCTCAGAAAAGCATGATCAGTTTTAAACAGTATCCAACAATTATATATTTTTCAGCAACCTTAAGCTGTTCTGCACCCATCACCGAAATAAAAATCTCTAAAGCCAACCTGTGTAAGAAATGTATTAATGAATAATATGCTTTTGCATTCAGTCTTTCATATGTTCAAAGACAATCAGTCCAGTTCTGCCTTTTATCTTGGGCTGGGCCATTGGTCAAAATGACTTTTATTTACTCTCATCTCCTGCTTTAAGATGAATTCATAAATTAGAAAATTCAGTTAATTTTTAAAAGTTAATGTTGTAATTGAACCGGATTTCCTGCATTGCAGGTGGATTCTTTACCAACTGAGCTACCAGGAAAGCCCATGCGAAGCTACAGTTTCAAGTAATTTATCTTCTCCATCTTGTTGGTGTCACTGAAATATGAAATACTTTGTTGTCGTTGTTCAGTTGCTCAGTCATTTCTGATTCTTTGCAACCCCATGGACTGCGGCACATCAGGCTTCCCTGTCCTTCACTATCTTCTGGAGCTTGCTCAAACTCGGGTCCATTGAGTCGGTGATGCCACCCAACCCTCTCACCCTCTGTCATCCCCTTCTCCTCCTGCCTTCAATCTTTCCCAACATCAGGATGAAATACTGAACCCTCTTCATTCCTTGGGGCCTCAGTCTGAGCAGCACAGGAAGACCGTGTCCACATAAAGCTGTGCCCAGATTCTCCCTGAATAGAAGACCTCTCTCAACAATACCCACTCTGCTCTCTCAAGTTTCCTTCCACTTCAAATTTCTTTCATCCATATGCTCAACCTTTTCATCATGTCCCATCCCCTCCTTGTCTTAATCAAAACCTCACTTTCCTTAAAAAAAAATATTAAAACCTTGTTCTACATATCTCTCTCTCAAGTTGATACTGCTCATTCTCATATGCTCCACATGCTACAGGGGCAAAGCTATTGGATTAAATGTGCTGAGCTTAGCTTTCAGTATGTGGAGACCTTCCAGATTTTGTCCTAAAGAGCATCTGAAAGCTTTGATCCCAACTTACTGGAATCAAACTGCTTGACATTTATTTCCACCTATTGATTTTCTATCATCATGAAGGTGCCCTTTGAAGGTTCATGCCATTCCATAACATGCTACTCATGATGAAGAGATTAAATTTATCTCATCTTTTAGAAAATCATAGCTTTTACAAGGCTATTATGTAAAGCAGATTTTTCAGCCATGATGCTATTAAAATTTGAGTTGGATAATTCTTTGATGGAAAGGACTGTTCTGTGCACTGTGGGAGATTTAACAGCATCTCAGTCCTTTATCCACTGGAAGCCAGCAGCATCTCTCCCCCCGATTTTAGTGACAATCAGGATTATCTCTGGACATGACCAGTGTCCTGTGAATGGAAAACTCCCCTGGTTAAGATCTACTGGCATAAATAATTTTTAAAAATTAATTCTTTCCATCATGAACTTTAAAAACATGAACTGACCTACTAATTCAGAGTGCAGATGCAGAAAGGAAGAGCAACAAAATATTAAGAAACCTTAAACACATAAGCCTGAAAAGTTGGTCAAGATTGAATTCCTAAAGCAATACATGCATTAAAAGTTTTTAGAAGGCTCTATTCAAGTTAATGTGTCTGAAATTAGGGAATAAATTCATTTCATACTCATAAATTCATTTCATAATCATATAGTCACTTCATCTATTCTTAGAATTACAAATGGATTTGATTTGGTTATTATCATTTTTCAGATGCTCTGAAATAAGAAAAAAGCAAAGAACCATTTAAATGGCTTCAACATAATTGATTCAGAGACAAATAAATGTATTCAATTGCAAAAGTATTAGATTTAAAAATGATAGTAACTGCATCATTATCTTTTCTTAATATGCCATTTATTGTTAAAAAACAGCAATTTATAATAACCTACTTATTTCATGACAAATCATACTCACAAAATCAAGATCTGAATCCTAATTGAATACAGAATAATGCTGTGTACAAAGTGATCAAATGCCATAAATATCAGATGATGAACATGAATTGTGAGGTCAAAGTAACTAAGTGTCCTCCAAAAACATAATTAGCCTTTTATTTTATTGTAATAATTTTTCAAATAAGTAACTGTTATTATACTCGAACTATAAGTTGTACCATGAAGTTAGAATTCTGTGCTGTCCAAATCAACTTCTCAAATACCTGTTGTTCAGTGACTAAGACGTGTCCAGCTCTTTGCAACTCCATGAACCGCAGCACTCTAGGCTTGACTGTCCTTATCTATCTCCCAGAGTTTGCTCAAACTCATGTCCATTGATTTGGTGATGCCATGCAACCATCTCATCCGCTGTCACCCCTTTCTCCTCCTGCTCTCAACCCTTCCCAGCCTCAGGGTCTTTTCCAATATGTTGGGTCTTTTCCAATGTGTCGGCCCTTCGTATCAGGTGGCCAGAGTATTGGAGCTTCAGCTTCAGCATCAGTTCTTCCAATGAATATTCAGAATTGGTTTCCTTCAGGATTGACTGGTTTGATCCCCTTGCTGTCCAAGGGACTTTCAAAACTCTTCTCCAGCACCACAGTTCAAAAGCATCAATTCTTTCGTGCTCAGCCTTCTTTATGGTCCACCTCTCACATCCATAGATGACCACTGGAAAAACCATAACTTTGACTACATGAACCTTTGTAGGCAAAGTAATGTCTCTGCTTTTTAATATGCTGTCTTGGTTTGTCATAGCTTTTCTTCCAAGGAGCAGGTGTGTTTTAATTTCATGGCTGCAGTCACCATCCACAGTGATTTTGGAGCCCAAGAAAATAAAATCTGCCACTGTTCCCATTTTTCCCCCCCATCTATTTGCTGTGAAGTGAGGGGACTGGATGCCATGATATTAGCTTTTTTAATTTTTTGAAAGAATTACTTTTAGAATCAAATATTCTGAAGTACATTAGTGGTGCCAACTTACTCTGGAGCAGCTTCAGCTGGAGAGTTATGACTCATTCCTTATCTCCTGCCTTGACTTGAGGTTTTCTATTGCATAGGAGGATGGATCCACTCCTGGTTATGATAGTGTGCACAGGATAACAAAATATGAAGAAAACTTTTTTTTTAAGCTACCCACATATCACTTCTCTTTCATGATAAATATAAACACAGTTAAAGGTGAACAATTTACTTATTAAATTTATGGTTTGATTTACATGGGGCCAAATATGTGAATTTTATGTTCACTCCAAAGTTCTCATATAAGTATGGTTTTGATAACACTAAAGAAATTAGCTACTTTGGCTTTATTACACTCATTCTAGAGAAAAGTATCCAAAAGTTGTTTTATTAAATTCAGAGATGATTCCCGTGTAGTTTTTAATTTATCTTCATTGTTAATTAACCATAACTAACAGGTCTAGTATTTAAGTGAAAAGACAAATGGAGATCTTTAATTTTAAAAAACTAATACAAGTGATTCAATGGTTCAACTATTCCTGTGAGGCAATCCGTTCATTATAAAGTGAATTCTTATTTATACAAAAATTTTTTATTTTTGAATTTTTAATTTTTGACTATACAAAAATATGCAAAGGGAAGTGGGGCATGTTTGTTTATAACATAACTTTTGAGTTAAATCTATCTGTGAAGCTTGATTCTACCACTTCTTAGTTGTGTACACTTAAAAAACATCAAAAAACCCCAACACTCTCATCTGTAAGATGAGACAACAGCTTGGGCCACTGAGAGAATTAAAAAGAGATCACTTTTTAAAGTGTTTAGCATGGTGACTGGTATAGAGTAATTTATCAATAATTATTTTTATTATTGCAATTTTTTGTAAAACTTAATTCAAATTATTATTTTTTGCATGTAAAAACATATATTTACATTACTTAACTTTCCTGTAGTAATACATAAGACATAACTTCAAAAATCAGAGAATTTGTAAAGCTGGCCTCATATTTTTATCTATTGTGTATTGAAATATAGTTGATTTATAATATATTAGTTTTAGGAGTATTCAGTTCACTTCAGTCGCTCAGTCATGTCAGACTCTTTCCGACCCCATGGACCGCAGCACACCAGGCCTTCCAGTCCATCACCAACTCCCAGAGCTTACCTAAACTCACGTCCATTGAGTCAGTGATACCATCGAACCATCTCATTCTCTGTAGTACCCTTCTCCTCCAGTCCTCAAGCTTTCCCAGCATCAGGGTATTTTCAATGAGTCAGCTCTTCGCACGAGGTGGCCAAGTATTGGAGTTTCAGCTGCAACATCAGTCCTTCCAATGAATATTCAGGACTGACTCCTTTAGGATGGACTGGTTGGATCTCCTTGCAATCCAAGGGACTCTCAAGAGTCTTCTCCAACACCACAGTTCAAAAGCATCAATTTTTCGGTGCTCAGCTTTCTCACAGTCCAACTCTCACATCCATACATGACCACTGGAAAAACCATAGCCTTGACTAGATGGACCTTTGTTGGCAAGGTAATGTCTCTGCTTTTCAATATGCTATCTAGGTTGGTCATAACTTTCCATCCAAGGAGCAAGCATCTTTTAATTTCATGGCTGCCATCACTATCTGCAGTGATTTTGCAGCCCCCCAAAATACAGTTGGTCACTGTTTCCACTGTTTCCCCATTTATTTGCCATGAATTGATGGGACCAGATGCCATGATCTTAGTTTTGTGAATGCTGAGCTTTAAGCCAACTTTTTCACTCTCCTCTTCACTTTCATCAAGAGGCTTTTTAGTTTTTCACTTTCTGCCATAAGGGTGGTGTCATCTGCATATCTGAGGTTATTGATATTTCTCCCGGCAGTCTTGATTCCAGCTTGTGCTTCCTCCAGCCCAGTGTTTCTCATGATGTATTCTGCATATAAGTTAAATAAGCAGGGTGACAATATACAGCCTTGACGTACTCCTTTTCCTATTTGGAATCAGTCTGTTGGTCCATGTCCAGTTCCAACTGTTGCTTCCTGAGGTGCATGCAGATTTCTCAAGAGGCAGGTCAGGTGGTCTGGTATTCCCACCTCTTTTGGAATTTTCCACAGTTTATTGTGATGCACATAGTCAAAGGCTTTGGCATAGTCAATAAAGCAGAAATAGATGTTTTTCTGGAACTCTCTTGCTTTTTTAATGATCCAATGGACGTTGGCAATTTGATCTCTGGTTCCTCTGCCTTTTCTAAAACCAGCTTGAACATCTGGAAGTTCATGGTTCACATATTGCTGAATCCTGGCTTGGAGAATTTTGAGCATCACTTTACTAGTGTGTGAGAAGAGTGCAATTGTGTGGTAGTTTGAACATTCTTTGGCATTGCCTTTCTTTGGGATTTGAATGAAAACTCACCTTTCCCAGTCCCGTAGCCACTGCTGTGTTTTCCAAATTTGCTGGCATACTGAGTGCAGCACTTTCACAGCATCATCTTTTAGGATTTGAAATAGTTCAAATGGAATTCCACCACCTCCACTAGCTTTGTTTGTAGTGATGCTTCCTAAGGCCCACTTGACTTCGCATTCCAGGATGTCTGGCTCTAGGTGAGTGATCACACCATCGTGATTATCTGGGTTGCGAAGATATTTTTTGTACAGTTCTTCTGTGTATTCTTGCCACCTCTTCTTAAATATCTTCTGCTTCTGTTAGGTCCATACCATTTTTATCCTTTATTGAGTCCATTTTTGCATGAAATGTTCCCTTGGTATCTAATTTTCCTGAAGATAACTCTAGTCTTTCCCATTCTATTGTCTTCTTCTATTTCTTTGCACTGATCACCGAGGAAGGCTTTCTTATCTCTCCCTGCTATTCTTTAGAACTCTGCATTCAAATGGGTATATCTTTCCTTTTTCCCTTTTCTTTTGGCTTTTCGTCTTTACACAGCTATTTGTAAGGCCTCCTCAGACAGCCATTTTGCTTTTTTGCATTTCTTTTTCTTGGGGATGGTCTTGATCACTGTCTCATGTACAATGTCATGAACATCCATCCATAGTTCATCAGGCACTCTGTCTATCAGATCTAGTCCCCTAGATATATTTCTCACTTTTACTGTATAATCATTAAGGATTTGATTTAGGTCATACCTGAATGGTCTAGTGGTTTCCCCCACTTTCTTCAATTTAAGTCTTAATTTGGCAATAAGGAATTCATGATCTGAGCCACAGTCAGATCAAGTCCCGGTCTTGTTCATGCTGACTGTATAGAGCTTCTCCATATTTGGCTGCAAAGAATGTAATCCATCTGATTTCGGTGTTGGCCATCTGGTGATGTCCATGTGTAGAGTCTTCTCTTCTGTTGTTGGAAGAGGGTGTTTGCTACGACTAGTGCGTTCTCTTGGCAAAACTCTATTAGCCTTTGCCCTGCTTCATTCTGTACTCCAAGGCCAAATTTGCCTGTTATTCCAGGTGTTTCTTGACTTCCTACTTTTGCATTCCAGTCCCCTATAATGAAAAAAAATCTTTTTTGGGTGTTAGTTCTAAAAGGTCTTGGAGGTCTTCATAGAACTTTTAACTTCAGCTTTTTCAGTGTTACTGGTCAGGGCATAGACTTGGATTACCGTGATATTGAATGGTTTGCCTTGGAAACAAACAGAGATCATCTTGTCATTTTTGAGATTGCATCCAAGTACTGCATTTCAGACTCTTTTGTTAACTGTGATGGCTACTCCATTTCTTCTAAGGGATTCCTGCCCACAGTAGTAGATATAATGGTCATCTGAGTTAAATTAACCCATTCCAGTCCATTTTAGTTCACTGATTCCTAGAATGTTGACATTCACTCTTGCCATCTCCTGTTTGACCACTTACAATTTGCCTTGATTCATGGACCTAACATTCCATGTTCCTATGCAATGTTGCTCTTTAAAGCATCGGACCTTGCTTCTGTCACCAGTCACATCCACAACTGGGTGTTGTTTTTACTTTGGCTCCGTCTTTCCATCCTTTCTGGAGTTATTTCTCCACTGATGTCCAGTAGCATATTGGGCACCTACTGACCTGGGGAGTTCCTCTTTCACTGTCCTATCTTTTTGCCTTTTCATACTATTCATGGGGTTTTCAAGTCAAGAATACTGAAGTGGCTTGCCATTCCCTTCTCCAGTGGACCACCTTCTGTCAGACCTCTCCACTATGACCCGTCCGCCTTGGGTGGCCCCACACGGCATGACTTAGTTTCATTGAGTTAGACAAGACTGTGGTCCATGTGATAAGATTGGCTAGTTTAGGAGTATAGCATGGTGATTTTACACATTATACTGCATTAAAATTTACCACAGGATAATGGCTATAATCCCCTGTGCTATATAGTATATCCTTGTTTGTCTATCTATTTTATACATAGTAACTTGTATCTCTGCACTTCCCTTGTAGCTCAGCTGGTAAAGAATCTGCCTGCAGTGCAGGAGACCAGGGTTTGATCCTTGGGTGGGAAGATCCCCTGGAAAAAGAAAGACTACCCACTCCAGTATTCTGACCTGGAGAATTCCATGGACTGTATAGTCCATGGGGTCTCAAAGAATCAGACACAACTGAGCTCCTTTCACTTTCACTTTCAACTTGTATCTCTTAATCCTACCTTTATAGCTTTAAATCCCAGTTTAAGTGGCTTTATACATTAATATTTATTATGCTAATTCTATTGGTTTATAGTCAACTTTATGTAATATTTATGTTATATTCTATTTTTATTTACATAGACTTTTTTTTTAATTCAGAAAAGCTAATGAGTTTTACCAAATTCTGTTTCAGTTTCTGGTAATATGACCATATTGATCTATTTTGATTTTTCCTAAAATAAATTATGCTGAGATTAGTAATATTGATAATCACTCAAAAAGTTATAAGCTTAAAATCTTGCTCACTTTTTCCATTATATTCTAGATAATGTGATTTTGGTTTTTTCCCCTTTATCTTAGTTTTTTTTTAAGTATTATTCTTTAAGATGCTTAAGTCTTGGCATATATGTGCTTAATTTTATTTTACTAAGTTTCAAGTGATAATGGCCAATGCTGAGGCAGTGTAGCCTGCATCTAGTAGAATTCACTGAAGTTTTCAAGGAGAGATCAATATAGAGCCAATTTAATATATTTTTAAAGAAATAAGAGATAAATCATTTTTACATAGCAATACTTATTTACTCATTCTTCATCATTGTGTATATATAATACTGCCTATTGATTTTATGATTTGACATTTTCATATTCTTTATTGTTTCATTTTCTATATACTCATTAGCACTGAAGAATAAATATCCAACCTCTCATTGAGTGAAAGTGTTAGTCACTCAGTTGTGTTCAACTCTTTGCGACCACATGAATTGTAGCCCACCAAGCTCCTCTGTCCATAGGATTCTCCAAGCAAGAATACTGGAGTGGGTTGCCATTCCCTTCTCCAGGGGATGTTCCCAATCCAGGAATCAAACCCCAGGTCTCTTGCATTGCAGGCAGATTCTTCACTGTCTGAGCTTCCAGGGAAGCCCAAACCTCTCATTACAGCTATATTTTTTTTCATTTTAAGATGTCATTTCTTTTTCTAAATATGTTGAAAGAATTTGTATTTCTAGACTTCTTTATCTATACATGCATTACCATGAAACTAGTGGAAAATTTATTTTTTATTATATATGCCATGGGAATTATACTTTATTATTGATTTTTAGCTTCCCTGGTGGTTCAGATGGTAAAGCATCTGCCTGCAATGTGGGAGACCAGGGTTCAATCCCTGGGTTGGGAAGATCCCCTGGAGAAGGAAATGGCAACCCACTCCAGTACCCTTGCCTGGAAAATCCCATGGACAGAGGAGCCTGATAGGCTAAAGTCCACAGGGTTGCAAAGAGTTGGACATGACTGAGGGACTTCACCTTCTTTCACTTTATTGATTTTTAATTCCTCTTCAGCCTCTATTAATATTGCATTCTTATATTTTATTTGGGATTTCATAAAGATACACAGATGTACCCATATTTTTATCCCAATTTTTAATCATATATACTAAAATAGAACTTTATTATTTGCATAGTATTAAGCAGGGATACAATTTCACTGTCTTCCTTATGGATGGATAATTGTACTAGTGCTATTTGTTTTTTAATAATCCATCTTCTATTCAGTTTTAATTTTTCTCTCTGAGATATCAAGATTCTGCATGTGTGTTAGCCTGTTTCTGAGTTCTCTGTCTTATTTGTGTGCATCTATCCGTCTTCCTGTGCAACATTTTTGAATTATCTTAACTTGATATATTTTGAAATCTGAGATCCAGTGCTGCTCTGAGGTAGTTCACAAATGGATGTAGTATCTTTTCTCTTGTCTTATACAGAGGTACTACTCATCTCTTGGATTGGTCCTTCCTAGGAAGGACACATACTTAGCATAGTATCCAGCATTCAAAATTTTGCCTTTCAGTATTTCTTACCTCTGGACCCCTTTTATTTTCTTGATACTTTATGTTGTTAGATCAGGAAACAGACTGATGAAAAGAATTTCCTGAAGTCTTCTGGAGAGGTAAGTCAGAAAGACTTACTCACTGAGATATGTGAGCAGGAGGAAATTATTTATACTGGGCTAGGGGTCCAGTTTTTGTTGTTGTTCAGTCGATAAGTTGTGTCTGACTCTTTCGTGATCCTGTGGACTGTAGCCCGCCAGGCTCCTCTGTCCAGGGGATTTCCCAGGCAAGAATACTGGAGTGGGTTGCCATTTCCTTCTCCAAGGGATCTTCCCAACCCAGGGATCTAATCCACATCTTCTGCACTGGCAAGCAGATTCTTTACCACAGAGCCACTAGGGAAGTCCTAATAACATGAAGTATCAAGAAAATAAAATCAGAAGACTAAGAGGATGTTTGTAGTGTGAGGTGAATATCAAAGAAATAAAGCTAGATCCCTTGAGTGTCATAACCTGTGGGAAGAAACAAGATGGTGGACCTGCAAGATAGAACCCTAGGAGGAGGATAGATCAGAGGTAATAAGCATACAAGTCAAAGCTGGAGATGACCAGTCAATCTCTTCTATCTTCATTATAAACTCTCTGTTCAGCAGGGGATCCCTAGTATTGAAAGATACATACTTCACTCTTTGAATGATAGAACCATCTAAGGAAATTAATATATTAATAAGCACCTTCTTGTTATATCCATTAAGCTTTACATGGAAGAAATTTTCTTTTCCTGTCATCACTCATACTCATAGGAAGCTTCATAGGAAAAAAAATAATTATAAAATTTTGAGATCAAATCTGTGAACTCAGTGTCCTATAAATTCTCATGCATGAAGGGGAAACTATATCTTCAATCTTCTCTATTTTAAAATCTCTAATCAAGGAAATATCATATTTGACTGCATTATAATAACCTACATCCTTACCAGAGAGATGGGAAAAGAGAGGTTAGCAATTGATCATTACTCCAAAATGTTTCTTTTTATATTTATATGCTCTCAAAAAATAATTTATCTATATTGTTCCAGGACCATAAATAGCTTTGAAAACTGAATATCTTGTTGTTGTTGTTCAGTCTCTAAGTCATGTCCAACTCTTTACAACCCCATGGACTATAGCACGCCAGGCTTCCCTGTCCTTCAGTATTCTCAGAGTCTGCAAGACCTCATGTCCATTGAGTTGGTGATGCCATCCAACCATCTCATCCTCTGTCATTCTCTTCTTTTCCTACCTTCAGTCTTTCCCATCATCAGGGTCTTTTCCAGTGAGTCAGCTCTTTTCATCAGGTGGTCTAAGTATTGGAACTTCAGCTTCAGCATCAATCCTTCCAATGAATATTCAGGGTTGATTTCCTTTAGGATTGACTTATTTGATCTCTTTGCTATCTAACGGACTCTCAAAAGTCTTCTCCAGCACCACAGTTTGAAAGCATCAATCCTTCAGCACTCAGCCTTTGTTATCGTCCAACTCTCACATCCATACATGACTACTGGAAAAACCATAGCTTTGACTATACAGGACTTTGTCAGCAAAGTGATGTCTCCACTTTTCAATATGCTGTCTAGATTTGTCATAGCTTTTCTTCCAAGGAGCAAGCATGTAATCACCATCTGCAATGCTTTTAGAGACCAAGAACATAAAAATCTATCCCTGTCTCCACTTTTTCCCCATGAAGTGGGGACCAGATGCCATAATATTCCTTTTTTGGATGTTGGTTTTTTTTTTAAACTTTCATTATTATTGTTTATTACTTATTGCATACCTAAGATGCTGTTCAAATAGTAACAGATACAGTTCTTTCAAGAGGCTTATGCATTGGTGACTAAAGTAGCTGAATATTTTTGTTGGGGTTTTTCCAAATTATTCTAGTTCTCCTTTTTGTTTCTGTAAATGAACTTAAGGAAAGTACTAGTATTCAGTCTTTATAACAGCAGGGTAGTTTCTAAAATAGCAATTCTCAGAATGTAATCTGTGGACCCCTGAAAGTCTCCAAGATCCTTTTAGAGGATCTGCAATATCAAAACTACTTTCAAAATAATGGATGTTGAGTTTTACTCTCCTCTTTCACCTTCATCAAAGGGCTCTTTAGTTCCTCTTCACTTTATGTCATTAGGGTGGTATCATCTGCATATCTGAGGTTGTTGATATTTTTTCCTGCAATCTTGATTCCAGCTTGTGATTCATCCAGCCTGGCATTTCGCATGATGTACTCTGTATATAAGTTAAATATGCAGGGTGACAATATACAGCCTTGACACACTCCTTTCCCAGTTTGGAACCAGTCCATTGTTCCATGTATGGTTGTAATTGTTGCTTAAATAGCTTTGAAAACTAAATATCTATCTCAAATCATATAACCAACAGTTAATAGAGACAACATCAATTTTATTTCCTTTGCTTATTGAATTTATTGTTTGTTAAAATCACTGATCCTCTGTAAATTACCTTGGCCTGGTCTTATAGAAAATTCTGGAGTAATATTTAACTGATTTAAATAAGTTTATATTAAATAAGTTCATATATTCAGACCATCTCTCAAATATCATTCACTTTGTGTTTCTTTGTTAAATATATGGAAAAGAAATGAATTACAAGGCTCTACGATTGGAAGAAAATAAATAAAACTAAGGTAGCATCACATTTATTTTCCTGCCATGCAGGTTTGTTGCTGATGAACTCAACTTTACAACAGGACTCAAGAGATGAAATTTACAAATAAATACTATAAAAATTCAAATGTTTTTAAATATATGAACTTTTTAAATGCATTTCCTCCATTTAATAGTTCAACAATAATTCTCCCCCTCAGCAATTTAGAAATTTTAATGCACAAATAGATATGCATCTCAAAGTGTCAAAAGATTATTTTCATATGTTGGCAGTTTCGATCCATGCCTCTCTTTAAAAATTTGGAACTTGTTTTCTTCTAAGGCTGAGTGCAATTTGGAATAACTTTGTGTTAGCTACAAATAACAATCTTTCCAAGCCCTAGCAACCAGGCGCTGCTTTCGCAAAGGCCTTTGAAGAGTTTCTTTCACTGCCTTTACCCCTCCTCTTACATGCACTTGGGTCCCAACCATCCCATTTTTTAAACTACAGAGCGAGAAAGAAATGAAGAAGAAAGAAAGGAGAAAAGGAAGAAGAGAATGAAGGAAAAAAGAAAGAAAGGAAAGGAAGGAGGAAGAAAAATTTGTATAAAAGGATGCAGTGCAGTGTTTCACAGTTTAAAATCATACAAAAACCAAATGTACACTTCTAATCTGCTTAAAATGCAAGTTTGGGATACAAATCTTCAGCAAACAACAGGTTTATTGATTATAAAGATTCCAGTAGAGCTTTTTAGCCAATGTGTGCTGTTTTTGTGAAGGAGGAAAAAAAAGTGATTTGGAATTGAGCCACCTTTATTTTAAGTTCCCTAGTCAATATGTTGCCACAGCAACCAAGTTCTTGTTATCTGGGAAAAGACAGATGTCTTTGCTTCAATCAGGATGCAAAGCTTAGAGAAGCAAAAAAAAAAAAGTGTGGGGGGGGAGCAATGAAAATTCATCATTTCATTATTTGAAATGTGAATTGCTCTGAGCTGGCTTTGAGCCATAGTTCTTACCCATAGTATCCTTCAGTATGTATTCAAGTCCTTCACTATTGCAATACTTCATTTTCATTAATTAAATAATTACATCGAACGTTGTCTCATGATCCCATCAAGTTAATTCATTGCCCAAAACAGTTATTATTAAATTTAAAGCAGTTCATATTATTGTGCAATGTATTGGCAAAAATTATGTTTAACTTTACTTAATAAGAGCATTGTGTCCCAAGAAAGAGAAAGATGGGAAAGCCGAGAAAGAGAAGCAGAAAGCCACCTTTACTTTTAATTAAACAGAGTTGTTTGGCTATATGTGCTTTTTCCTCTCACCCTTGAAGCTTTACTTAAAAAAAAAAAAAAAAAGGTGAAATAATTTATGAATGTTTAGACTAGCAAGGAAAAAAAGGAGACAGTATCAGAATAGATATTACAACAAATTTTTGAAGATGAAAAACAGTATAGTGAGTAAATTAGCAGAATAGAGAAAGTTTCAACTGAGCTGCCTGGACAGGGGAATACTGAGCAGCAGTGAGTAAATCTAGATGGAATGACAGACTAGGTTCAAGGTCTACAGAAGTCAGGGTGTTGAGACAGAAAATCAAGAGACTGATTTAAAAATCTGTTTCAAAAAAAGCCAGAGCTTAGCCTCTGTTCACCTATTGTTTGTACATGGGGTGGGGAGGACGTTCACTCCTGAGACTAAGATATCAGACAGAAAAGATGGAAAGGGAGGGGGTGGGCAGATCTCGAAGTAGGAAATTTAATTAAAAGTTTGCATATTATATACTACTCTACAACTTTAGTGGTTTTTAAAGAAATCAACTTTATTTTTCAGAACAGTCTTAGGTGTACAGAAAAAGTGAGCAGGGAAGTCATACGTATATTCTCTCCTCTAAACAGTTTCCTCTTCTTTTGTGGTACATTTGTTACCATTGATAAACCAACATTTATACGTTTTTATGGAAAGACAGTTTACATTGTTTTGTGTGTGTGTGTGTGTGTATTATACTATTCTGTGATATTTTGACAAATGCATAATGTCACGTGTCTACCATTAAAATATCATTTGGAAGAGTTTCACTGCTCTGAAAATCTGTGTTTCACCTATTCATCCCTCTTCTTATTTCACCTGAGCGTCTGCCAACCACTGATCTATTAATATTTACTGCTCTGGAGTACTGCCTTATACAGTGCGTCATACAGTCAGAACTGTAAGAATGTAGCCTTTCACAGTGGCCTTGTTTACTTAACCATACATATTGTTGAGGCCAAGCAGACTTGGTAAAGTGAAAATACACATGTTGGTACTGGAATAAGTCTTTAAGAAAGAAAATATGACAATTTTGGATACCAATTCAAGCCAACAGTGTATCCCATACACGTTGATATGTCCTGTGAGCAGATGCCCTAAACAGGTCAGCACCAAGGACTTTAATAATTCTCTCATGGTAGTTATCATTTATACATGTCTCAGTTACTCCATTTAGTTATTTAAATTTTCTCCATAATAAAGAGAAGAAAAATAATGTTACTGATCCAATATCAGGCTAAATAGTTTAGATTTTCCAGTTATTCAAATTTATTTTCTCATCTGGATTTCACAAGCTGCATTATCCAAGGAACAGTCTCAGATAGGGATGCATTCCACAGCCATCAAGTAAAACAGCAGCACCGAAGGTTAGATCTCATGCATGAGTCTCGTGTCCTCAGGAACTCAGTTAAATAGTACAAATGTTCAGCGCATGACAGCAGAAAGTATTTCTTGGAAATATTGTTTTGGATGACTGATGTCACATAAAAAGCACAACAGTTCCATCCCAGTATATCTGAATATTAATTTACTTTTTTGTAACTGATTCTATATAATTAACTGTAAAGTTCCTCACCATACACAATCACATGTATAGCCTCAAAGTTCAAAACACAGTAAATCAGCTATTTTTAAAATGTTGGAATGTATCTGTATTTTCATGGCAATAATTAAATTACCATTTGGCTATATTTGATCACATATTGTACACTTAAATAGTTAAGCAATATTAGCCACCTGTTTTGTATTACACTTGTATTACTTACGATACAAAATATGTTACATAGATCACATTTTGTTTTGACTATTGAAAAACTATGCCCACTCTGTTTACTGCCGTAACCTAGTAATGTCATGAGCGTTTCAGAGTCCCCTTGGAAATTCCTCATATTGACCCAACATTCCAAATTGCCAGAATCTACAATTGGATATCTATGATTTTGCTAAAAAAAAAAAAAAAATGTTGAAACCCATGTAGTCAAACAATTATTCCTTTGGCTGTTCATCAGAGGAGTCTCAGGAGACTAAGCATTGCTATTCTAGAGCTGGAATGATTTACCCTTTGAAAGAAACATAAGGAAATAAAATAAGCTCAAAAGTGACTTCAGACTATTACTTTCAAAGGAAATGTAACCTACATACAAGACCTTTAGTGAAACAACTAAATGCTTATTTAACATTTATAACATGTTAGGAGCCATGTTATTGTCTATATAAAGAGTTGAAAGATATCTCCTAAGATTCCTTGAGTCACAACACTGTCAGCAGAATCCAACAAAAATCTGTTCTGTTTTAAAGAATTCCTCCTAGAAAGACTACTCAAGAAATTCCTCTTAAGGAAATTGGTCAGACGATTGTTATTATGATCTAATCTGTGACTCTTGATTTGTTTTTTGGTCATTAATAAAAACTAATGAAAAATAATGCAATGATTACCAATCTCTGTATGGAGTTTGAACCGACTGGAAGACCACTATTGAGTAACTTTTCAGACTTCTGATTTTCCACAAATTCATCCTGTCATTTCCTCAAAATTTGTTTTCTCAAAATTCATCACGTGAGAAAATTAAGTAGATATGCTTTTCCTTATTTTTCCCCCCACATTCAGCCAAAACCCTGGCATTGTTCTATAAGCAAACATAGGAAGACTCCAGAAATGGACAGAAATAGGCAGAACAGCTGGGGAACTTGGGACCCAAAGAATGACACGATGGTGAATTTCAGAAATTTTCTTTTTTCCTCATATATTGCAGAGTCGGAGCTGCAGAAATCGGCAACCCAGAAATGCCGACAGATACAAGCAAAAGGAAAAAACAAAAAACCCTGCTTTTTCTAAACAAGACAAGCAGGGAAGACAGCCCAGAGAGATACATTTAGACAATAACTGCTTTACTCAAGGCACACATCACAGGAAAAACAAAGGCTTCATCCTCATTTGCACCAGCAAGGGCAGAGTGGAAAACCGAGCACCGATGAGGTGACCTCCCTCCACCCTCTGGGATGGTGTCAGAACAGGGCGGATGGAGATTAGGACCTTCACCAGCTCCCAGAAATAATGGGGCCATTCTTCCATGGTATCAGTGGAGGGCCGTGAGGGGAGGTTTCCCGGGAAGCCAGACTTCCACCTCTGCCCAGGAGTAATGAGGAACTCTTTGCTCATGTGTTGGACGCTGAGTGGGGAACCTAAGACTCCTAGGTTTACCTGGAAGTAACTGCACTGATCCCCCTTCTCCCTGATCCCCCTTCTCCCTCTGTCCCTGCCAGGAAGAGCGTGTTAGTCGCTCAGTGGTGTCAGATTCTTTTCAACCCCATAGAGTTTGGGGCAGATTCTTTACCCCCTGAGCTACCAAAGATTTCCTGTCCCTGCCAAAGTGAAAGTGAAGTCGCTTAGTTGTGTCCAACTCTTTGCGACCCCATGGACTGTAGCCTACGAGGCTTCTCCATCCATGGAATTTTCCAGGCTAGAGTACTGGAGTGGGTTGCCATTTCCTTCGCCAGGGAATATTCCCGACCCAGGGTTCGAACCCGGGTCTCCCGCATTGCGAGCAGACGGTTTTACCCTCTGAGCCGCCAGGGGAGCTGTCCCTGCCAGGATAATGTTAAACAAACCATCTAAACAGAAGATAAACAGGACGCAGAGTTTCACAGTATAGCTCCAGAAACATCGAAATATCAATCAAAAGTCACTTGCTACACCAAAAACCAGGAAAATGTCAAGGGAAAAGAAGATAAAAATGCTAGAATTAACTGAGAAGGCAACCATTATAAAATCACTTCAACAAGCAATTATGAACGTGTTTAAACCAATTGAAAAATATAAAAACTCAGCAAACAGACTATCTCAGCAAAGAAATGGAAAATATAAAAAAGACCAAATGAAAATTTCAGAACAGAAAAATATGATGACTGAAATAATTAAAAGCTCAATGTATGAGCTCAAACCAGATGAAGCGGGGAGATGAAACAGTAAACTTGAATGTGGAAACTAGAAATTAGCGAATCTGGACAACAGAGAGGAAACTAAACTCCCCCAAAAAAGGAAATGAAAGAAAAATGAAAAGAGTCACAAGGGACCTGTGGGAATATAACAAAGGATCTAACATTTGTGCCATCAGAAACCCAGAAGGAGAAGATGAAGAGGGAGGGGACTGAAAAAGTATGCAAAAAATATAGCAAAAAGATTTCTGAATCTGGCAAAAGGAAAAAACCTACATACCCCAAAACTGAGTGAACTATAAACAGGATAAACCCAAAGAAACCAAATAAGACACATTATATTCAAGCTTCTGAAGATAAAGACAAGAAAACATCTTGAAAGCAGTGGGGGATAAAAGAAAACCACATGTTATCTAGAGGTAAAAAACAATTTGAATTACAGTGGATTTAAACTTGAGTTTGTGGTAATAGACTTTATTCTTGTTTCTATTTTTCTATATTTTTTCCCATTGTCTTTAAAACAAGTATTTGAATCCTGTAAAGGAAAACAATTAAATTTTAAATAGTGCTAATATATGTTTTTACTCATTTTTCAAGAGCTGAAAGAAGTGACCTGCCAACCCAGAATTTTACATCCAGTGAAATAATTTACAGAACTCTAGGGAAAATCAGCAACTCTCCAATGAAAAAAATTTAAGAGAAATTGTTACCATCAGATTTACCCTTCACATCAAATCCTAATAATCTGACTCACATTTTCTCCAGCATCTGACTTAAAAAGGTCTACCTAAACAGGAAAAAATGAAATGGCACAAAACCTTGAAATATTTTATAGACCACTGTTGATTGTGTGCACTAATGTTAAAATTAACAATAATGTTTTCTAACATTGGTTTTGTCACTCTCGGTCCTTTCAGTATATGCATGAAATATAATGTTAATAACCCTTTCCAATACTGTTACAGGTGGCTAATCGGATCAAATGAATCTCTTGAACTCACAAAGATTATAATTTGAGACCCAGAGTAGACAAAACCAGTTCAACCTTAGAGAGTGTTACCTCAGCAAGTCAGAATCAAACACCTGTTGTACAAATTTTAAAACTGGAGTGAAAAAAATTTAGCACTATTTCAGTTTGGGTTTTGTGGTGATAGATTTCATTTCTATTTTCCTTTATTTTTTCATTTTCTTTAAAACTAGCACTTGAAGATAGTAAAGGAAAAAAATTAAACATCTAATTTGGTAAACATGATTATGAAGTTTACCCAGACTCAGATTCTAATGTAGATAATATGTGATGTGTAAATAAGTCTTTGGCAATGCACAATATGAATTTGGGAAATCTGCCTACAATGTGCTAATCTCCTTAGGATGTCTCCTCTTCATGGAGAATAAACTCTTTATTCTTTAATTTTTTTTCTTTTAAATCCTCCTCCATCTGTTATTCATCTGCCCTTCTCATGCTATTTTCCTTGATAATTTCATGAGTTTTGTTTGTGTTTCTTACAAAATAGTCCTAATATTTTATCTGTTGTTTCTCACAAGTATGTGTGTGGGTGTGTGAGGATGTCTGTGTGCATTTGTGATTGTGTATATGCATTTGTACTTACCCATGTGTACTTGTGTGAGTTACATCTATATATATGACTATGATGTGTCTATTGCAGTGTTAGGCACTAGAGATAGAGCCATTAACAAATGGGACACAGTTTCCACCCACATAGAGTATAGGACCCTATACTCTTTAAACAGTTTAAACAAACAGTTTAAACAAACTGTTTAAAACAAGTACCTGAAAGAGAGTGCCTAATTGTTGTGAAAGCAAATACAGAATATTATGGAAGCTTGTGGCAAACATGGTCCAGTTATTTACCTGGAGGAACATTCCTGGATGGCAAATGCTTTGAAAAGAGAAACTGCATAGCTGCGGCACCTCCAGGATACCTTGTAATAAGTAGTGAAGTGAAGTGAAAGTCGCTCAGTCGTGTCTGACTCTTTGTGACCCCATGGACTATACAGTCCATGGAATTCTCCAGGCCAGAATACTGGAGTGGGTAGCCTTTCCCTTCTCCAGGGAATCTTCCCAACCCAGGGATGAAACCCAGGTCTCCCACATTGCAGGTGGCTTCTTCACCAGCTGAGCCACAAGGGAAGCCCTTGTAATAAATAGGAGGCATTCAAATAATATTTACTAGATGGATAAATAAAGTATTTATTCAATTCATAGTAATAAGAAACTGGAAAGGCTGATTGTAGTAGAATGCTTTTCATTCTATTTAACAGTGCTATAGTAAGCCAACACTAAGGTTCTGATAGAACTTTACTGTATCCTTTTTTTAGTCCCATGAATATTCTTAGTAGACCATATAAATGACACAGACACAAAACTGTGATTTTAGATGATAACCACATTTGTCCTTCTGTGACTTCAGGAAGATTTTATTCTAAAATAACAAAGATTCTCAGTGAGTTAAAAAGCTTGATGAGTGCACTAACAGCATTAAGATTATTGTAGGAGTAGCACAAATCCCACTAATTAAACAGACACATAAGCTCACCAGCTCTTGGCTATCCATTAGAGCAGAAATCTCTATGGATGCAAACTCAACCAACACAGCATCATCCAAAGTGCTGCTACCTGGAGACATCATTAGATTTCTGAAAATCTCCTCCAAGTTCAACTTACTGTATCGCAAATTTTGTCTTAATGCTAATACAGGAAAAAAAATCTCATTCAAGGTTTTATTTTTTCTAAAAGATTTCATACAATCACTGCTTGAATTACACAAGCAGTGTAATTATTAATAAATGAAAGTGATTTATAATGGCTGTTATCACTTGAGCTAGGCTCAAATAATGATGACAATAAACCAGCAGATGGATAAGGCAGTTTAATCACCAGACTAGTAATAATTCGATTTCCTGAAGCCAACATTTGAAAATATGGATGTATTCGTTGATAAATTAGGTGTGAAGTAAAGAGAACACGGAGTCTTATTTATTTTCAAGGGCTTATTATGTGACTTCAAGCAAATGTGTCCTTCTAGCCACTCCTTTCAAGCTCTTCTTCTCAGATTATTTCCATGTATTTTATCAGTTTTTAAAACATGTTTTTAAAACGTTGGATCTGAACCCCCTCCAACAGATCCTATCATTTTCACTCAAAGTCTTCTTTTTCAGTATGTTAAAATTACTTAAGAGAAAAGAATTTTGATAGGAACTGAAACATAACAGGAACTTTCGATTTCGTGTTTCCTAAATGTTACTTTAGTCACTTGAAGCCAAGAAATTTGTATTTTTCATATTTTTTTAAGATTTATGAGTTTATGGTTTTGAAAAAATGATAGAAAAGAGGCATCTAAGATAGGAAAGTATAAAACATATGGGGAACTATCTCTATGAATCCTATCACTTATAAATAAGTATAATTATCTTACTATAAAGAGCATTTCAGGCATCTCCAATTACTATGTAAAACAGAAGAATATACAAATAAAAGGATAGTTGGATAGCAGATGCATGGCTGGGTGGATAGATGGATAGAAAACATGGTATTATCAAACCTAGATTATTCTACTATAGTGAAAAAATTAATTAAATTTTAAGTTTTATTGTGTTTAAATTTACAGAAGAAAGAGAAACTGAATTCAAAATAAAGGAGTTTCCAAACTTTAGATGAGTGTTCTTTCAGAATGAGGTACCCTCTTAACTAAGTTAAATTCATTTTAACTAAATTTTAATTTATACCTTATTTCACTTCCTGTCATAAAATATTAAGATATTAACAGTTAATGAAATGTGTTAGCTATGTTCTTATTTTTATATCACCAAGATTTCAAATATTTATTTTTCTATTTTTAAACTGTAATTCCAACCAGTATTTAGTCTTGACTCTGTTCTTTAATGGCGTCAATGTTCACTGTCATCTTTACCATACCTTCCTGTTTCTGAAAGTTTTAATTGCATGTAGCCCTTTGAGACTAGACTTCCCTTTTGGGTAGTGTCAATGCCTACTTGAAGATGCTGTAAAAACAAAACAACAACAAAAACACCAGTGTGTTAACATCACAAAAGTGTATTTCTTGCATACACTAAATAGTCGATGAAAATCATTCAGAGATCTGGTCTGATAAAGGCTCCAAATCAGTAATTGCTGTCATCATCACTGTGGCATAAGAACAGCTTGGTGGTGAGTGTCGCAGTGGCTTCAGGGGGATACATCTCATTTCCACTCTTCTGGCAAGGGTAGTCCAATCCTAACACATATGCTACAGGAGGAGAACTGGAATATAATTACTCTCCGTACATCGTGACTTATTTTTTCTGCAAAGCTCTTCCTTCTCCATAGGTTTTTACCTTGTACTCTCCATTTTTAGAAAAGTCTTGGTAGCTCTTTAAATTCTGGAAGCTTCATGTACAATATTATAAAGTATGACTTTTTTGACCCAATTATCAAATTTTCCAATCTTAGGATCCTTAACAAGGAAAACATTTTGCAGCATGTTCAATTTTCAGTGAATTATGCCTTCGTTTAGATCTTTATGGGCTAATAAAAAGCCACAGTGTTCAAAGCCTTCTTCATCAATTTCTGGAATATTTCTGTGCCTTACAGAGGATCAGTGGCTGACAATGGTATACTAAATAATCATGCAAGTTAAAATGCCTTATTATAACCTAGATTTTATCTGATCTACATATCCATACATTTGGATGTGCACATCATTCCTATTAAGAAGTATTATACACAAGATTGGACTCCAGCAGGTCCTTGAAACACAGGCATATTACATGAGCAAGTGTAACAGGTTCACGAGGCACTCACTTCTGCTGCATTAACACCTTGGTGTGTGTATGTTCAGTCGCTCAGTTGTGTCTGACTCTTTGCGACCCCATGGACTGTAACACACCAGGTTCATTTGTCTATGGGATTCTCCAGGCAAGAATACTGGAGTGGGTTGCCATTTCTTCCTCCAGGGGATCTTCCCGACCCAGGAATCAATCCTGCATCTCCTGCATTGTCAGGTGGATTCTTTACTGCTGTGCCACCTGGGAGACCCACACCAATACCTTACCCACAATCATTACCCACAGCCTCGCAACTCACACTCCTGTCTTCATGATCATTATGGTATTAACTAGAGATAGACAGCTACAGCATGGTAGTCTAAATTAAACTGTTTTATTCATTTAATTTTGAAAATTTTCAAATTTACATAGAATACTGAAATAAACAACCATGCTCCTTCATCTATATTTATAAAATGTTAATATTTCATTGTATTTCTTCATCTCTCCATAGATGAGATGACAATAGATGATGGTATGCAGATGGATAAATTTTCTGCTAAATCATCTAGAATTTGCAGGCGTCATTGCCTCCTGCTAAATACTTCACCAGGTTATCTCCTAAGAACTGTAACTTTGTCCTACACAAACACAATGTCATTATCACCCTCAACATATCATCCACATTCAGAACTTTCCAACTGTCCTGACATTAAAGCTGCAAAATAGTAGACCCTTAAGATGTAAAATTTGCTGTTCTCTACTTCTGCTGGAAAGCAGAAGAGACTGAAAGCAGACTCCGGCAAGGTCAGAAATTCATTCTTAAATCCCCAGTCCAGGATAAGATCATAAAATGAAAGTGTGGTCTTTTCTGCAATGCAGTGACATTACAGATAGTGCAGATACCAAGTCACTGAGCTGAGGGAAAATTGGTTTCAAATCCTGCTGGTGATCCTGTTTTATTTCTTCTTATGTCCCCAGGCTCACCATTTCCTATTCCCATAAAAATAGAAAGCAACTAGAATTTTTTTCCACTTTCTTTCACAGGTGGGAGGTTGAGCCAGTGCCAATCAAACTCCTATATTCATGTAGAGAACTTGGCTCCCAGTGAACCATGATCTCACACTGAACACTTACTTCCCCTGACCCTGCAGGATCACCTTCCTCACTACTGCAGGACACTGATAGTATAGCCAGCACACCCATGAATTCATCTTGCTCATATATATTTTTATTTCATTTACGGCCATGGAGATTTTTATGTTATGCTTGATCCCATCTAAGAGATTTTGGCTTTCCTTTCCATACTTCATGTATTATCATGATGGGTCTGTCACAGAAAATAGAACATCAAAGCATAACTATATACAATATCTTAACTGGAAGTAATTACCAGGACCACTGAATATGGTTACATATGGTTGTGCAGTTACTGTGAAGCACAGGAAGACCTACATTAAGAGTTAACTTGCTTCAGTTCGAGGCATGAAGCAGGTCACTCAAAGTTGGTGATCTGGGACAACCCAGAGGGATGGAGTGAGGAGGAAGGCGGGAGGGGGTTTCAGGATGGGGGGTGATTCATGTCGATGTATGGCCAAAATCACCATAATATTGTAAAGAAATTATCCTCCAACTAAAAGAAATTAATTAATTTTTAAAGAAGAGCTTGTTTCACACCAAGCTGTGTTTAACTGTGAGGGCTCCATGCAACCATAGGAAGTGGCACCTTTTTCTAATTCATGGTGGTTTATTTGCTAAGTTGTGTCCAACTCTTTGTGACCCCATGGACTGTAGCCCGCCAGGCTCCTCTGTCCATGGGATTTCCTAGGGAAGAATACTGGAGTGGGTTGCCATTTCCTTCTCCAGGGCATCTGCCCGACCCAGAGATTGAACCCAGGTCTCCTGTACTGCTGGCAGATTCTTAACCCACTGAGCTATGAGGAAATCTAATTCATAAGAAGGAATTATTTGCTTACCAAGATATATGCCCATGGATGTGTGCCTCTTGAGAGGGGATATCTTTTCCCTAGTTCACAGAAAGGCAGTCTATGGGCCTACATGGACTACCTTTCCCAAGGGTTCTGGAAAGGTAGTGTCTGAGTTTTTTCAACCCCCACATACTCAATAGGGAAAATACATTACAAAACCAAAGTCCTTACATTAAAGGGGTCAATTCAACAAGAAGATAGAGCAGTGCCAAGTATGTACACATCTAACAAGAGAACTTCATGTCACATGAAGCATTGTATGGTTAAGTGTATGGTTTAAAGCAAAATTGAAGACTCCAACACTTCTCTCCCAGTAAGCCAGAGAATAAGTACACAGTGCATGGAACTCATTGGCATTAGGTAACATCACCCTAATGTTATCATTTGGGTAGTGATTGTTGTTCAGTCACTAAGTCATGTCCAACTCTTTGCAACCCCATGGACTGCAACACACCAGGCTTCTCTGTCCTTCACTATCTCCCAGAGTTTGCTCAAGCTCACATCCATTGAGTTGGTGATGCCATCCAACCACATCATCCTCTGTCATTCCCTTCTCCTGCTCACAATCTTCCCAGCATCAGGGTCTTTTCCAATAAGTCAGCTTTTCACAATAGGTGGCCAAAGTGTTGGACCTCCACCTTCAGCATCAGTCCTTCCAATGGATATTCAGGCATGATTTCCTTTAGGGTTGACTGGTTTGATCTCCTTTCAGTCCAAGAAACTCTCAAGAGTCTTATCCAGAACCACAGTTTGAAAGCATCAACTCTTTGGCCCTCAGGCTTCTTTACGGTCCAACTCTCATATCTGTACATGACTACTGGAAAAATTATAGCTTTGACTAGATGGATCTTTGTGGGCAAAGTGATGTCTCTGCTTTTTAATATGCTGTCTAGGTTTGTCATAGCTTGATAATTTTTTGGCACAACATTGCAGAGTCTAGCTTCCAAATAACTATTTATTGAAATTAACAAAATATTCACATCTATAATATAAATTCCCTTCAATATAAATAAATGTAAACTCATCATTTGGCAAATAATTAAGAGATACTGATCACCTAAGCTGAAACCTGAAATACACACCAAGTTGAATATATTAAATGGAATATACTGTTACAGAAAAACTATGCTTTCCTGTGACTACCTCATGCCCTAGTTATATAAATTGAGTGAAGGGTTTTTTAGAGAACATAGAGTATAGTATGTCACTATATGTGTCACTAGCATGCGTGCATGCTAGTAGCTTCAGTTGTGTCTGACTTTTTGTGACCCTATGGACTGTAGTCTGCCAGGATATTCTGTCCATGGGATTCTCCAGGAAAGAATACTGGAGTGGGCTGCCATTCCCTCCTCCAGGGGGTCTTCCTGACCCAGGGATCAAACCCATGTCTCAGGTTTCCTGCATTGGCAGGCAGGTTCTTTACTACTAGTGCCACTGGGAAGCCCCACAGTATGTCACTATGAAAGCATAAATCAGGTAAGATAACACTTTTGGAAAGAAAATCAGGTAGTGATTTTTAGATAAGATATTTTCAGTCATTTTGACTGACAATTGCTAAATGTACATCTTATCTATCAAAACATGGATAAAAAAGAAAGATACAAGGAAAAGAAAATTTATTGCATGTGTCTGGAGCCAACAAATTTTAATAATGTCTGTTAGATAGTCACTAACAAATTCTGATCCTTTATCCACCGAATCTAATAAGAAATATGTTTATTGGCATGTTTCTTTCATAATGTCATAATATCTATCATTTGAAAATCCTTTCTTCCTAGAATGAGTCATAGAAATCCATTTAAGTATTGCTTTAACTTGTTTTTAATTAGCAGTAAGCAAAATGTCAACCAATAAAAAATTAAAGACCCACCCTTAACTATGCACAAGAATTCTTTACACTAGAGGAGTGGGATCAAATATGACCAATAGGGAGAGTAAATTCATCTCATCTTTGGAAAGAAAAATTAGTTCAAAGGCATAAATTAATAGTGATATTAAAAATAACTGTTTTAGTAAGATAGTGTTTTGTTTTTAACAGGTGAAGAAAATAATCATTTTTATTTCACCAGCAAAATATCATGTATAAAAGATCATATCATAAAAGGGATATGAGGCAAAGGCAACATCGCTCTTATTCTTACTGTCATTTATTAATTTGTGCAGGCCTGTTCTGTCTCCTTTAAACACTTACTCAACAGAGCTGTTGTGCTCAGAATTGATTTTGCTGCTTCAGCCACATTAGGCTGAGATACTTTTTGGCTTTCATCTGAATGAACAATTTCCTAGTTAGACACACTGGATTTGGACTTGGGTCAATAAAAGCTTTACTGTGTCCTTTCTCTTTCCTCTTGGATCTCACAAAAGAGACCTAAATTCCATTCATCTTTTCACTTGCCACAGTGGAATCTTTAGCAATGCACTTATGGCTTGAATGAAGAAACATAGCAAGAAATTGGCAGAGAAACAAGTAGGAATTCTCTATGTCCCATACTTGCACCCCTGAAGATCAGTTACCTCTGGGTATGCGTATAAATTTGTCTAGCTTTAACTATTTGTCTTTGCTATTCTGTGGGAACATAAATCCTTATCAAAGGTTTAATATAATCCTACTGAATCTCATGTGGCTAGCTCTTAAGGTATTTGCAAGAAAGCCAAGTTGATCAGATCCTGGTATTTAAATTTAAAAGATTTTAAATGGATTGAGTCAGGAGTTCTTTTTTGCAGCTTTGAATAATTTCATTTATAGGACCAAATATTAAAATATCAGAATTTTAAAATATGCAAATACATTTATAAATATTTTTTTTGAGATGTCTACCCTATTTTGTATGTTTTTATACAAGAACCATGAAATATTGTGTCATTTTATCTGGCACTGAAAGTAACCAGTTCTAAACTATCAACTGTGAATAAAAAACATACTATGAACTAGATATAACTACAGAAAGGATGCTACATATTTCCTAAGGAGGAAAGCACGGGCATTGTGTTAATAAGTCCAATGGTGGTTCCAGTTTGAGTAACAACTGATGCTCCACTCCATTCTACTCCACTTAACTCCAGAGGTTGGACCAGTTCAGTTCTGAGATGGGTAACCCTTTGGGGGTCACATATTTTTTGAATGCGATCAGACGCTTTCTCTGCATAAGACATGAATAAAATATTGACTTATTTTCTCTGTTACAAGTTTCTTTTAAAGTCCCTTTCTAATGATATAAATAATTTAAAAGCTATGGAATATTCAATAGAGAAAGAGGAAAGAACTAACTAGAAGGAGGCAGGGAAATCTGTAAGAAAATTTTAAAAAATTGAGTCATCCATGGGAAAAAATATAGCATTTAATGATCAATAGATACAAGACATGCACAGGAATAAATACAAGTAACAAAAAACTAAATGAATTTGTTTATCAAACACATGTCTATTGTAGAGCTATTATACATCAAGCACTATTCTAGGTTCTAGAATGTAATAATTCAACAATCAATGAAAAAACCAGTCTCAAGTTTCTCCCTATATGCTACATCTTACATCCCAATAAGGAAAGACAGATAATAAACCAAAAATAAGCAAGCTATTTAGTATGCCAGACATTCATGTGTATAATAGGAAGAAAAAAGAGAAAAAAGGAATATGAAGGGGATGGGCTGGAATAGATTAGTACTGAACTGCATGTCTTGGTCTTTATTGAGAAAAACATCTGACAGATGTTTATTCCTAAATTTCACTCGACATTGAAAAAATACACCCAAGTGTAAAATTCACCATATCTATAAGCATAATTTCCTAGAATGAGATTACATCTATGAAAAAGCTTGAAAAATATAGAGATGAAAATATGGAACTCTTCCCTGATAAGTTAAAATTTATTATTCCATTTCTCCCACATTTTAGAACTGTTAGGTTGCTCATGTGAGTCAAATCCAAAGAAAAGATCATAAATATTAGGTTGAGAAATATGGATCAGTGAGTGTCAACTTCTTACTGGAAAAAACATGTGCAGGTTATATTAATGTATGGGCCAATGAAAGAAACATTATAGGTAAAAAAAAGAAAAAAGAAACAAAAGTTTTCTGTAAGAAAAGAAAAATTATGCTTAAGCTATATGGGTTCTTTCAAAAATAATTAAACATGTGACCAGGAAGAAATCAGTGAAGATGACTTTGTTTTGACTTTCAGAAGACAATTAATATGATTCCACATGAAAGATAATTTTAAAATGAGAAGATATAAAAAGGAAATAATTTTATAGAATCAGAATTGACATAGAAGGATACTGAAGTGAGAGATAATAATTTTTGGTAAGATATAGATAAATAGGGAGAGTCCTCAGAACTTATGCAGCTAGTAAGGAGAGTGTACAATACAATCTCCCATTGTAAACAGTGGCACAGAGCTTTTCTAGGCAAAGACATCAAGCTGATGGAAATAATGCCATCAATTCATATTCAGTAACAGCTATTGAGCACCTCCCATGAGCAGGGCAATACACTAAGTATTATATTACAATGATATTCTTAAAATATGGTTCGTGCGTTGATATAGTCATCAGCCAGGTGGTTAGGATTGTGATGCACAGAAAGACTTACAATGTCAAATGCTAAGCACATGATATATTTATGCCCAGGCAGTCTTGAAAGTATATAGCTCAGGCTGGGAGTAAAGTAGTGGTCCTCAAACCAAAAGTGCCTCAATTCAAAGTCACACATGTTCTCACAACTGAAAGCACCCATGGAAGGGGGTGTCAAAGAACATTCTAGGAGAGAAACTGGCTTCAGAAATGCTATAAAAGTGAAAAAATGCATGTCAAGAAATAAGAAATATTCATGCAGTCAGCATTAACTTTCTGAGAACCTACTGTGCCAGGAACTCTGCTGAGACCTTGAGATTTACAAAGATGAATGGAAGAGTATTTTAGCCCTCAATTAATTCTCCAGTCTAGGAAGGGAGAAAGAGAAGAATGAACTTATTATCCTGACATATTGCTATAAGCATGTTTTTAGGAAATGCATCGAATGTAAGGATGGCTAAAAGGATAAAATGATCATCTCTGCTCAGGTAGCACGGATAGGCTTTTCAGGTGTTCTTGATTTGGATTTTGAGGGTTACTTGAAATTCAAACATACGAGGAAAAGGCAATATTTTGAGTGAGCATGAGTTTTCAAAAGTACCAATACATAAATCATCTGGAGCCTTAGAGAAAGATTAGATGGCTTTTTATGGTTAAAACACATGATACAACTGGACAGATGGAACTGTGAAGGGCCTTTGCTGCCATATTAAATATTCCAGTCTGCCTGGAACATGAATTATATTATGTAAATGAAGTATAGAAGATCCCATTAGAAAATTTATGGGTACCAAATTTTGAAGAACCTTGAACACTAGAACAAATAGTTCATACATTATGAAAGAGCTTCCCAGGTGGCACCAGTGGTAAGGAACCTGCCTGCCAATGCAAGAGACTTAGGAGACCCAGGTTCGATCCCTGGGTCGGAAAGATCCCCTGGAGGAGGAAACAGCAACCCATTCCAGGATTCTTTCCTGGAGAATCCCATGGGCAGAGGAGCCTGGCAGACTACAGTCCATGGGGTCACAAAGAGTCAGACACGACAGATGTGTCTTAGCACACGCATTATGAAAATCAAGGAGAATTCATTAAAAGATTTTCAGCCAGAAAGTTTAGAGTGTTGGTCTAAGAAAACATAGTTGATGACAATATCCAGGATTGTTTAAAGGAGGAAAAATGGTTGTACCTGTGAGGACAGAATCAAAGGAAACTGATAAATGTGGTAAAGAATCAAACTTAAAATGCTAGAAGAAGGTGTCAAAGATGAGTTCAAGATTTTCATCCATGTGTAAGCTGTAGAGAAAAATAAATAACTGTTTTTATCAATGTAGAATGTGAGACCTAATATTAGAGAAGCAAAACATTATAAATACTCAGGATAAAATCTTGTTTACATACAGTGGTAAACATTTACAAAATGAAAAGCAGAGTAAGTTGCCTTTGATCTTTATTACAATATAATTTTTACTTACATTAAATTTTATAATTTTTTTTCTGTTTCTGTGACTCTTCCAAAGAAACTTGTAGAAAGTCAAATCTCCATATAGCTGTTATATGTCCCAATATCCTACTTTTGATTATAAAAATCATGAACAGGCACCTGGCCACTGGTGCTGTACCTTCCCAGCTGTTCTTTCTCAGGACCTCAGGATGTGGTATTGGGCAAAAGACCAGTCTAGGAAATAGCCTTTACTTCCCGTGATATTAGCTATCCCAACTCTAAGACTAGAACAGATGTTCATCCAGGAAAAAAAAAAAAAATAAGACGTGAGAGTATATTTCCTCATATGCTTCCATTTGCACTGACCTTCACCATAGACAGCTTCTGCTTGGTCCAGACAGAAGCACTGGCTCCCAGCCTTTAAGAGAATAAGCTGATGAGTCAGGAACTGAGACTTTGCACAAAGACTCCTTCACTGAAGGACATATTGCAGCAAACACTGTAGCTTTTCCTCCCACTGTCTTCCTCTTTGCCTTGCCCTTCAGCTCAGTACAGACTTTCTGTTCCCACCAGGTAGAACATTCAGTCTTGCTTCAAATCTGTACAAAACAGATTTTAATATGGGTGTTAACTGGTGTAAGATATGTTTTCACTTCTATTATTTCTCTTTACCCTCCTTGTCTGCCCAAGGGTAGGTTTTATACAATTTACCATTCATTCTAATAATATTATGATAGTAAAAGGAATGCTATTGAGAATGAGCTTGAGCCATCAAGTGTAAAGGAGGACTTGGAATACAGGATTATCCCACTGAATAAGATATTCTACTGACCACTTCTCTGGGCTCTCTAAAGAGTGGGTATAGGATATGCAAGTGGGTAAAAATGCTATGCAGATTTTAAAAACATTGAATTGACATCATTAGAGGACTATACTAGATTAATTAGAGTCTCATGTTTTCCCAGTGAAAAATAGTGTGTTCCTTTTCTCTTCTTTTACTTGAAATAATTTTCATGCATGTTATCTACTTTACTATGCTTTCTCTTTTCATTGTGCATTAACTTGGAGACCTCATTTTAGCTTTTATTACCACACAATAGGGCTTCCGTGGTGGCTGACGGTAAAGAATCTGCCTGCAATGCAGGAGACCCTGGTTCAATCCCTGGGTCAAGAAGATTCCCTGGAAAAGGGAATGGCTACCCACTCTAGTATTCTTGCCTGGAGAATTCCATGGACAGAGGAGCCTGTGGGCTACAGTCCATGGGATCACAAAGAGTCAGACACGAGTAAGCGACTTAACACTTTCACACTTCACCACCGTATAAGTCTTCACAAATCTTTGTGTGTGTGTGTGTGTGTGTGTGTGTGTGTATGTTTGTGTATACTCAGTCATATCCAACTCTTCACGACCCTTTTGGACTGCAGTCCACGAGGCTCCTCTGTCCACAGGATTTTTCAGGTAAGAATACTGGAGTGGGTTGCCATTTTCTCCTCCAGGGGATCTTTCCCACCCAGGGATTGAAACTGTGTCACCTGCATTACAGGCAGATTTTTACTGCTGAGCCATTGGAGAAGGCCCTCACAAATCTTGACCATTTTAAATTTTATTTTATCATTTTAGCATTGTGTATCATTGAGGAAGTTATTTTAATAGTTATATTTACTTATAGCTCATTTAGACTCAATCACCTTTTGAACTCTTTCTCTTACATACACTCACAGAGAGAGAGAGACACATGTATCTGGCAGGAGCAATTAATTAATCACTGTACAATATGCTCTAGTTCTTTCTGTAACACTCAGGATAAGGAAAAACCTAACAATACCATTTAATCACCACTGTCCCCAACTTAGCAGGCAATTATTAGTCATTCTTTATATATCTTGGAGGCAATAAAGTGTCATCAGAAAATATTTACCAAACTGAAATTTAAAATGCATTCATTGAAAAGTACAAAATGAATGTCAGTGTACACAAAATACTATACTAAAGCTATAATTAGTAAGAAAGAAATAAAGACATTCAGTTCAGTCAGTTCAGTTCAGTCACTCAGTCGTGTCCAACTCTTTGCGACCCCATGAATCACAGCACGCCAGGCCTCCCTGTCCATCACCAACTCCCAGAGTTTACTCAAACTCATGCCCATCAAGTTGATGATGCCATCCAGCCATCTCATCCTCTGTCATCCCCTTCTCCTCCTGCCCCCAATCCTTCCCAGCATCAGGGTCTTTTCCAATGAGTCAGCTCTTTGCATCAGGTGGCCAAAGGATTGGAGTTTCAGCTTCAGCATCAGTCCTTCCAATGAACACCCAGGACTGGTCTCCTTTAGGGTGGACTGGTTGGATCTCCTTGCAGTCCAAGGGACTCTCAAGAGTCTTCTCCAACACCACGGTTCAAAAGCATCAATCCTTTGGCGCTCAGCTTTCTTCACAGTCCAACTCTCACATCCATACATGACCACTGGAAAAACCATAGCCTTGACCAGACAGACCTTTGTTGGCAAAGTAATGTCTCTGCTTTTTAATATGCTGTCTAGGTTGGTCATAACTTTCCTTCCAAGGAGTAAGCGTCTTTCAATTTCATGGCTGCAGTCACCATCCGCAGTGATTTTGGAGCCCAAAAAAATAAAGTCTGACACTGCTTCCACTGTTTCCCCATCTATTTCCCATGAGGTGATGGGACCAGATGCCATGATCTTAGTTTTCTGAATGTTAAGCTTTAAGCCAACTTTTTCACTCTCCTCTTTCACTTTCATCAAGAGGCTTTTCAGTTCCTCTTCACTTTCTGCCATAAGGGTGGTGTCATCTGCATATCTGAGGTTATTGATATTTTTCCCAGCAATCTTGATTCCAGTTTGTGCTTCTTCCAGCCCAGTGTGTCTCATGATGTACTCTGCATATAAGTTAAATAAGCAGGGTGTCAATATACAGCCTTGATGTACTCCTTTTCCTATTGGGAACCAGTCTGTTGTTCCATGTCCAGTTCTAACTGTTGCTTCCTGACCTGCATACAGATTTCTCAAGAGGCAGGTCAGGTGGCCTGGTATTCCCATCTCTTTCAGAATTTTCCACAGTTTATTGTGATCCACACAGTCAAAGGCTTTGGCATAGTCAATAAAGCAGAAATAGATGTTTTTCTGGAACTCTCTTGCTTTTTTGATGATCCAGCAGATATTGGCAATTTGATCTCTGGTTCCTCTGCCTTTTCTAAAACCAGCTTGAACATCTGGAAGTTCTCGGTTCACGTATTGCTGAAGCCTGGCTTGGAGAATTTTGAGTATTACTTTACTAGCGTGTGAGATGACTGCAAGTGTGCGGTAGTTTGAGCATTCTTTGGGGTTGCCTTTCGTAGGGATTGGAATAAAAACTGACCTTTTCCAGTCCTGTGGCCACTGCTGAGTTTTCCAAATTTGCTGGCATATTGACTGCAGCACTTTCACAACATCATCTTTCAGGATGTGAAATAGCTTAACCGCAATTCCATCACATCCACTAGCTTTGTTTGTAGTGATGCTTTCTAAGGCCCACTTGACATCACAGTCCAGGATGTCTGGCTCTAGGTGAAATAAAGGCATAATCCCTGCCAAAAAGAACTTACAACTTAGGTTGAAATTAAACAGTGCATGCTTAAAAATTACTTAAGAATACACATCAATAAATCTGAACCACTATCTTACACAATATACAAAATAAACTAAAACTGCATTAAAGACCTGAATGTAAGACCTGAAATCATAAAACCCCTAGAAAGAATCACTGACAGCCAGCTCTTTTACATGAGTCTTACCAGTATTTTCTGGATCTGTGGTCTCAGACAAGGGCAACCAAAGCTAAAATAAACAAATGAGACTACATCAAACTAAACAACTTTTGCACAGCAAAGTCAGCAACAAAACAAAAGAATGACCCACTGAATAAGATAAAATATTTGCATAGTATATATTAAGAGACACAAACTTACAGTTATTTATATATAATAAATAAGTCATAGGCATATATATATATACAGAATAGGGAATATAGTCAATAGTGTAGTAATTTTAAATTGAAGGCAGGAGAAGAAGGGGACAACAGAGGATGAGATGGTTGGATGGCATCACCGACTCAATGAACCTGAGTCTGAGCAAACTCTGGGAGATAGTGAAGGACAGAGAAGCCCGGTGTGCTGCTGTCCATCAGGTTGTAAAGAATCAGACACAACCGAGCAACTGAACAACAACTTTAAGCAGTAACATGATAGCTGACTAATCGTGGTGATCATCTCATCATGTGTATAAATGTTGAATCACTATGTTTTTCCCCAGGAACCAATACAACATTGCAAGTCTATTATACTTCAATTAAAGAAAGAACACACATCAATTTAGGAGGAAAAATATAAAATCTAAGGGCTTCCCTGGTGGCGCAGTGGTAAAGAATACGCCTGCCAATGCAGGAGATGCTAGAGATGCAGGTTCGATTCCTGGGTCAGGAAGATCCCCTGGAGAAGGAAATGGCAAGCCACTCTAGTATCTTGCCTGCACAATTTCATGGCCAGAGGAGCCTGGCAGGCTACAGTCCATGGGATTTCAGAGAGTTGGACACGACTTAGTGACTGGACACAGCAACAACAACTGAGCACGCATGCACACATATAAAAGCTAAATGATTTTTAGTTTTATGGGTTATTTAAAGAGTGTCCTTAATGTTCTAATTGTTGTATCCTGTATTAAGAGATGAAAAAGGGAGAACAAGCATCCAGTGAGTTTAAAAAAAGAACTACTTTGATCAGAACACAGGCAATAGTTGGCAAAGTGTGACCAGAGATATTTTGAGATAATGGAAAGCTATGACACTTGGCAAGGTGAAACTTCTGGGCCAACAGGAAGTAAGACACTTGTCCTTGAGAGTGGCCATAGAGGTGAGAGGTCAACAAGCAGCAAAGTTCCTGCTTCAGTGTAACCACTTAGGGAGAGGAACCATGAAGATCCAGGCCCCTTCTCTGACAATGCAGTGACATGAGACAACAGGACCCATGCTCACTTCTCCAATGACACACGGGCCTCCTCTTTAATTCTTGACTGATCCCCTTTGGGGTAGTGAGTGCTTATGCGTGCTTAATCACTCAGCTGTGCTCACTCTTTGCGACTCATGGACTGTAGCCCACCAGGCTCCTTTGCCACGGAATTTCCCAGACAAGAATACTGGAGTGGGTTGCCATTCCCTTTTCCAGGATATCTTCCCCATCCAGGGATCGAACCTGCATCTCCTGCATTGGTAAGTAGACCCTTTACCACTGAGGGGGTTCCTCAATAAAGGGAGCCTGGTTGAAAGCAAACTATGGCCCCTAAAACATCACTAGTGTTATTCCATTGCCAGCCACATATAACCTGTGAGGTTATCTTGACCAAAAATAGAAGAGAGACATTGTGGAAATGAAAATTAGAGTCACTGCTCCCGACTCTGTGTGTACAATTAAAGACTTTATTTAGTTCATGTGCATGGTTGACTTAAAGGAAATTATAATGCATTTATTTTTGCTATTCAAACCGTGTCCCGTGGGCAACATGGTTGGTTGCTTGTTACAAATCAGATGGTCAGGCTATATCCCACACGTACAAATCAGAATCTGCATTTTAGAGAGATACTCAGAGGCTTAGTGCATGACCTGTGCTCCAGCTCAGGCTATCACTTTCTTCATTTCTGCTGTTGCTAAACTTGTGAAGATTGTTCTGCTTTTCATGTCTGTCTTGCTTGGGATCACTGGTGCAACCCCAACTCAACAGTTGTCAGAACAGTTCTTTTGAGAGGTGTTTCCCAAACCTTATAGTTTGTTAAGGTTGAAAAGAGGGCATATAAAGAAATGGGTTGAGGGGAAGATTAGGAAGAAGACAAAAAAAAAAGAAAAGAAAAAGCAAAGGAGGCAAGAGTTGATACAAGGGATATTTGCATCTTTTTAAATCCATTTAAATTCTAAACACCATAAATAGATTTTAAAATATAATCTATGAGAGCATCTAGACAAATGCTGAAAACCTTTTACATACATGAACTGTCAACACCAATTCTTTATCTTATTAAAATGCACCAGCCAGAAAAATAGAGAATTTACCACCTATCACACTTCATAGATGAGCATTTTTTAATGCAGCCCCATTAAAGGTACTAACAAGATTAGGATGTCTACTGTCCTGAGCATCTTTTGCTTGTCTGCTTAATACTACTCCTATATTCTGGAAAAGACAATTCCATTCTCTGGGGAAGTGCTCCCCATGACAAAACAACTGTACAGTGGGGAAAAAGGCTCTACCAACCCCCAGTTCATTGTTTAAGGTTAAACATCTGAGCCAACCCAAACCAATCATCATTCTTTCTCAGATGTTGTTTTTATGTATTTGTTTTTCAAACTGAAGAGGAAGAAAGGGATTCCATTCCAACTAGTGGCAGAAGTACTGAGATAGGAAACAAGAAACCTTGTATCTATGGTTCTGTCAATAAGAGGGTGATCAATACCTTTAAAACATGAGGCCTGAATGGAGAGAAAATTAAAAATGAGCTAACAAGGGAATGAGCTCTGGCTGCATGTCAATGCCTGGTTTAGAGTATCCCTCTGGCCAAGCTGTAAGCTGTGTGAATCTCCTAATGATTTCCTCTTTTTTTTAACATAAATTTATTCAAGTTAAATGCATGTTATTTGGGGCTTCCCTGGTGGCTCAGTGGCAAAGAATCTGCCTGCATCCAGTGCAGCCGACACAGGTTTGATCTCTGATCCAGGAAGATCCTACATACCTCAGAGCAACTAAGCCTGTTCATCACAACTATCGAGCCTGTGCTCTACAGCCTGGGAGCTGCAACTACTCAGCCCACATGCAGCAACTGCTGAAGCCCATACACTCTAGAGCCTGTGCTCTGTAACAAGAGAAGCCACCACAATGAGGAGCCCGCTCTTTGCCATGAAGAGTAGCTCCCACTCGCTACAATTAGAGAAAGCCCGTGCAGCAATGAAGACCCAGCACAGCCAAAAATAAATAAATGTATATTATTTGCAACCAAAAAGATCCTCACTGAAATACTATCACTACTTCCTTTTTTTTTTGGCTGCATCTCTCAGCTTGCAGAATCTTAATTCCCTGACCAGGAATTGAACCCACGCCCCTGTCAGTGAGAGTACAGAGTCCTAACCACTGGACCATCAGGGAATTCCCATGTTCATTATTCTCAACCTTATTCTCAGAACTCAAGAAGTGCAATGAGAGAAAGAATGTGAATAGAAAGAATAAACATTGAAGATAAAGAAAATCTAGCTATGGGTCGATGGCATTACCTATCTAGAACACAGAAAGATTCAGTTTAGAAACATTGGGAAAATACGAATGGATGGTAATGCTGCCAAAAGTAAAACTATAAAAATCAAAAATAACTTTCCTATGTATTAGCAATAAGAAATCAGAAAAAAATAATAGAAAGATTTAAATGCAGCCCAAACCCCATGTCCCTCGATAGGAAGACACACATTGAGATATTTATTCTTTTAAATAAATCCTGCAAATGATACATCTTATACAGTTAATACCTTCTGCCTTTGGGCAAGAACCTTGGCAAGAGAGGGAAAGAAAGTGAGAGGCAAGTTCTTTTATCCTTTAGCCTGTATATTTTGTATTATTTGAATTACTTATAATCATGTATCCATGCAGAACATTTGTAATTCAAGAAAGCAATGGTACAAAAATAGTTTTGGCTCTAACATGAATAATATAATTATTTTACAACTAGAGGGGTCAGAAGTGGGTGGATTGTCTGGCATGAATCCACAAAGAATATTACTTTTATAATATGGTTTGCTATTTGCTTTTCTCCTTCCTCAAACTGGAGGTCAACCAGATGGTAAGTTCTTTAAGAGCAAGAATATTTTAATCTTTGTACCCAAGTTCTTATTAACACAATGATGATATTTGGTGCTGTTCGATAAGTTGAGAAATGGAATATTTCCTGCCATATCAGTCAGCAAAGGATGTCACAGAAATCAGCAGTTGAAGCCACCACAGATGGTGAGCTGGTGAGCAAGGAAAAAATACCTGTCATTTAGCAGCCATTTAGCAAACTGCAGCCACTCCCCCATGGTGAGCCCTGAGGAAACTCAGGATGTGAAAACACAGGATACTAGCCCCATATACTGAGGTGCATAGCAAAACAATGATTTCAATGAGCCCAGACTCTTGCATCTTCCCAACACAGAAAAACACAGAAAAGAGCAAACTCCTTAACTTGGGGTATCTGATTTTCTTTGGTTTACAATAATCTTTTGAGCTCAAACTACCTGTCCTTTGTTTCAAGATCTCTATATAACCTGGCTGCACCCCCCACCCCTGCCTCCTCAGAGCAGTTCTCTTGGGGTTACTTGAGATGCTGCCTCCATTAGGCTTAAGTCCTAAAAATATAACTCTCAACTTTTAGGTTGTGATATTTTTTAACTCTACAAAGTGCTATTATATTTTATTGAGTGAATATGTGATAAGAACATAACTATTCAGGGGACAGTCATAAGGCCATCTGCTTTCATAAGACAGAGTATTACCTAGTGGTACATGAAAACTGTTTTCTAAGTGAAAACTTAAACTCTTTAAGCCAGGCTTAGAACTTTCCTGGTGTTTCAGTGGTAAAGAAGTTGCCTGCCAATCCAAGAGACACAGGTTCAATCCCTGGATCAGGAAGATCCCCTAGAGAAGGAAATGGCAGCCCACTTCAGTATTCTTGCCTGGGAAATATAAGCAGAGCAGCCCAGGGGGCTACAGTCCATGAGGTTGCAAAAAGTCAGACATGACTTAGCAACTAAACAACCACAACAAAATCTCAGATGACTTTTGGTGCCATATGGATATAATGATTGGGAGAAAGATAATGATTTTGTCACCTGATAAACTGATTTGAGCAGTATAGTTGTAGGCTAAATGTAGGAGAATATACCCAACATACCAAGAATAACAAGGATACAGCCCATTCAACGAATTCAAAAAATATATCTGTATTTTTACAAATCTGGTAAATAAACTGATTACTAAAGGAGAAAGTTCTTCCCATATTAAGCAGACTCCTCCACAATGTTCATAAGAAAAGAATGTATCTCTGGGTAATCAGACATGCCAAGCCAAGACAATTCTAGATGTACTGAGTGTGATGGCAGTGAATGCACTATAAGCTCAGATGTACAAGGATAAAACTATTTCATCAGTTCCTTACTGTTTAATTAAAAATAATATTATCTTTTCAGCAATATGTATATTTACACCTTTGTTGAAAATGTTAATAATAGTTCATTCTTTTCCTTTGTTTATCTAAATCTGAGGCTCAACTTTTCATGACAATGTGCAGAAATTTTTTTCTAGCAAATGTATTAATATTTTTAATTACATTAAATGCTTTACACAAACTGAAAATGATGTGCAAAAATTACCCTTTCTCTTAGAAACATTCAGTAATTTTTATAAGAAGGATAGTAGTGAAAGTGGAAAAAATAATAGTCTAATCCCAAGATTTTCTGGGAGCAGAAAGCTTGATCTCATTGAAATGAATGATCTGTCCCCAAAATCAATATTGTAAATATCTTCCCCTTCCTCCCCTTTCCAACAGAAAGATTCTAACTCTGAAGTGCTAGGTTAAGTCTCGGTGATTCTGATGCTCATAATTTATGTACAACCAAAGCCACTCTATTATGCTCTACTTTTGTAGAGCCAGTCTAAAATTAATGTTTTGAGTTTGTGGAAAATACAAAGAGACCTCTGTCAAACTTCATTATTAGATGATTAAAGGAACTTTTCCCAGAAAGTTTGTCTTCTTAATTATGAGCCAGATAATAATAATGATGACAACATAGTAATAATAAAAATAAATGCTAATGTTGCTTAAGCATTTGGTACTATGCACTATTTTAAAGGTTGTATATCTCATTAATTCTTATTACTACCATATATGGTATTTGCAATATTATCTCCATTTTATAGACTGTTATCTATAACAATTTCACCAGTCAGGAACTAGCAGAACTGGGGATGAAACTGAAGCATGACAAACACTGGAATCCCTCTTCACATTGTTCTTTTCCTTATTTTCTCTTTCCCTCAGAGACCTACAATTCATTCTTGTGTTTTTGTCCCTTATCCTTTCTTGGACTCCATTTTCCCCCAGATGTTACTTATGAGAACCTCAGGCACAGAGAGCATAACAATCCTAAATTTACAATACCATTTCATAGAATGTTATATTTTACTTTTTAACAACTAAAATCTTTTGAAAGCAAGTTTTTCCTTGAGGTTCATGCTGCCTCAAGGATTTTGGCATCTACCTTATCATTTTCCTGCCTTCATCATTTGGAGAGACTCCAAAGTCAGTAGATGGCTCTTCTAAGACCTAATGGCCTTAGAGTTTGTTGATTACCTCAACTGGGATAACTTGACTTTCACTTAACACCTCAACGGAACCATCATCAACATACAGAAGCCCTGATATCCTTTTCCTACAACAATAATTTTCTATTGTCACTAAGATTTCTTACCCTCTTAGTTTGCCAAATAAATCTTCTGATACCACCCATTTCTCTCTAGTTTTAGTTCATTTACATCCTATATGTGATGACCCATCACCCTGCCTCCTTCTATCCTGCCCTTCTTCCAAAATGTCCCTCTGCAAATCATCCACTGCAGCAGTGCTAGACACAGCTCAAAATAGAGAACAAATGTGCACACACACATATGTAGACCGATAGATCATTCCAACAAAACTGCATTATACATTTTCATCTCTGCTTTCAAAAGTCTTTAGCCATCCAGTTGTGTATTCTGAACAAGCTCCCTCTTCCAGTCCCTTCAGTGATCATTCATTCCCCACTTTCACTGTTACCCTCAGGTCCCCTGTCTCAATGTGCTCTCACACCACTGCAGATTACTACACTTCCATCGTCACAGGAAAAGTCGGGGTGGTTATGAACACACTGCTGCATTTCTGCTTCCTTACCCATAACTGTGCCTCCCCTTATCTTGTTTAACCTGTTGCAGAGGAAGCAATTTTCAGGCCATTCATGTATCTGTACCTGAAATCTATCTTCTCCAAACCTTGATCCCTGAGTTATCCATTGTTCCTGTGCACTTAATCTTATTTACTAGTGATTCTTCTGTATCAGCATATGAATATTCTCTAGTTACTCCCATTAAACAAAATCCCTTCCAGGCTTTACATATCTCTAGATTTTGCCTCAAAACTTTCTTTCCTTTCATAATGAAGTATCTTTTTTAAAATTTTCATATTAGTTTTTTTATTTTTATTTTTAATTAAAGGATAGTTACTTTACAATGTTGCATTGGTTTCTGCTGTGCAATGTGAACCAGCCCTAAGTATACATATATCCCCTCCCTCTTGAGTCTCCCTCCCACCCACCCAGGGGCATCTGTCTAGGTCATCACAGAGCACTGAGCTGAGCGTCCCGTGCTACATAACTGCCTTCCACTAGCTATCTATTTTACACACGGTCATGTATATATGGGGGTGACCCTGGTGACTCAGATGGTAAAGAATCAGCCTGCAATGCAGGAGACGCAGGAGACACGGGTTTGATCCCTGGGCTGGGAAGATCCCCTGGAGAAGGAAATGGCAACCCACTCCAGAATTCTTGCCTGGAGAATCCCCATGGACAGAGGAGCCTGGCAGGCTACAGTCTATAGGGTCACAAAGAGTTGGACACAACTGTGTGTGCTAGACACACACAATATCCCTTTATAATGCATTACTTCTTAGATTTAATTTATTTTTAAATTTGTGAGCTTAGACATAAAAGATATGGTTTCATAAGATTGCTTTTTAAATGAGAGTTTATTTTGTAAAAGATCAGATAAAGTAAATGCCCCAAATTATAAGGATGATGATTTTTATTCTAGATTTCACAAAATTTTTTTTTCAAAGTCTGTATTTTGAGCCTGAAACCTGAAATTATTTTAAATTGATTATCACATAATATCTCCCCTTTAGAGGGGAGAAATATTTAATTGTGGCAGAGGAAATTGTGTTGCCATTGGAACGACCATTTGACTATGAGATTGCATAACTAAAATTTTCAACCGCAGGTGCAGGGAATAGGGAATTTTCTGCACAAACAGAATATTTACAGCCCATAATTAATAGATAGAAGAATCAAATCATAGTTGGCTCCAAAAGTGACTGCTGAGATGGCTAAAATGCAGCTCCACTAACAATAGGGACCACCTTCACTGCCTGACACTCTCATGACAGAATCACAGCTGGCCGGGACCTTTGGGGACACGGAGGCCAAGTTGTGACCCTGTGTAAGAATGTCTTACTCTGTTTCCCTGACAGATGGTCTGCTCAGCTCCCTCTGGGACTCAGCACCTCAGAAAAATAATCCTGCTCACTTCTAGACCTTTCTAGAGGTTAAAAGGTTTCCTATCATTGTATCTTTATCTGTTTATCACATATCAGAGATGTGAAAAACCTAGTCCTTTGATAGGATAACACTTCATGTATTTTGTTACATCTATTATCAGGCCTTTCCTTCTTGGGGGCTAAGATATTCCCAACTTTTTTAAACTATTTTATGCTTGGCATGATTTCCAGAATCTTCGCAATCTTTATCTTCCTCTGCTGGGCAAATTCACTTTTACAAAAGTGGGACATCTGTAGCTAGACATAGTTTTCAGATGTAATTTGACCATTGAAAATGTGATCAAAGTACTAACTTCCATATTTTTAAAGTGTATGCTATATTAATCAGCCTAAAACTAGAACAAATGGGCCTATGTTTTTAGTCTTTGTTGGTTCATACGAACTTATTTTGAAAAAGCAGAATCTCTGGCACAGAAAATAATTCCAAATACAATTGATTTTTAAAACAATATTTTCTCTATAAGCTTAGCCCTCACGCATTCCATTTATATTGCAATACACACATTAGATTGAAGTGTGAATGAGACCATGAGGAAAAATACAAATTTCTACTAAGGTAGATTAACAAAGCAAACAAAAAAACACCTTTCTGGTTGGAAAGTAAATATTGTAAATATATAGAATTACCAAAAAAATATTTACTAAATGGATGCATCTCATTTAATATTCCCTATGGAACTTTTAAAGGATTTTAACAAAGTGTTTCTCAAAAAAAAAAAAAGAAAAAAAAACATGGCCAGAAACAAACACTTGAGAAAAATAAAATGAGAGTTCATAATACCAAATATTAAGGCATATGATAAACTCTAATAATTTAAACATGGAATCTGTGTCTAAAATACACAGAAATTGAAATTCATAGCCCTGAAGCTAACAGAAGCAGAAGATATTAAGAAGAGGTGGCAAGAATACACAGAAGAGCTATATAAAAAAGAATGTCATGACCGAGATAATCATGATGGTGTGATCACTCACTTAGAGCCAGACATCCTGGAATGTGAAGTCAAGTGACTTCATTTGAAAAGACCCTGATGCTGGGAAAGATTGAAGGAGGGACAAGAAGGGGATGACAGAGAATGAGATGGTTGGATGGCATCACTGACTAAATGCACATGAGTTTGGGTAAACTCCAGGAGCTGGTGATGGACAGGGAAGCCTGGCGTGCTGCTGTCCATGGGGTCACAAACAGTCAGACACGACTGAGCAACTGAACTGAACTGAACTGAACCCTGAAGCAGACAATGTATTGTATCAAACACACACACACACACACACACACACACACAAACATTGTTCGACTGACTGGTTTGATCTCCTTGCTGTCCAAGGGACTCGCAGGAGTCTTCTCTAGCACCACAGTTCGAAGGCATCAATTCTTTAGCATTCTGCCATCTTTACGGTCCAGCTCTCACAACTAACTGTACACGACCACTGGGACAAGCATAGCTTTGACTGTATGGACCTTTGTTGGCAGAGTCATATCTCTGCTTTTCAACACACTGTCTAGGTTTTTCATAGTTTTCCTGCCAAGAAGCAATCATCTTCTGCTTTCATGGCACAGTCACTATCCACAGTGAATTTAAGAGCCTAAAAAGAGGACTTTTCCCCTTCTATTTGCCATGAAGTTAATGGGGCCAGATGCCATGATCTTAGTTGTTTGTTTGTTTTTAATATTTAGTTTTATGCCAGCTCTTTCACTCTCTTCTTTCACCCTCATTAAAGGGCTGTTTAGTTCTTCTTCACTTTCTGCCATTAGCATGGTATCATCTGCATATCTGAGGTTGTTAATGTTTCTCCCACCTATCTTAATTCCGGCTCAACGTTTCTCATGATGTGCTCAGCATGTAGGTTAAATAAACAGGGTGATGTCAGACAGCCCTGTGGTACTCCTTTCTCAATCCTGAACCAATCAGTTGTTCCATACAGGATTCCACCTGTTGCTTCTTGACCCACATACAGGTTTCTCAGGGGACAGGTAAGATGGTCTGGTATTCCCATCTCTTTAAGAGCCTTCCACAATTTGTTGTGATCCACACAGTCAAAGGCTTTAGCATAAAGAGTAGGAGTAGAGCAGTTCCTAGTCCATATCAATTATAAAATCTGAGGAGATATTTGGGGGCCCAAAGATTATTTTGAGACTTAAGCGGTGAAAGATTAGTTTTGCTTTGTTCAGGTCTGTGCTTTTCCATCAGAAGATTACTAGCCTCTTGTTCCTTTGCTTTGTTACATTAAATTCTCAGAATTTATTCATCTTATAGTGCTTTTTAAATTTTGTTTTTCTTACTCTTTTTAAACCTCCTACCTCCAGTGCTTAATTTAATTCCATTGTTTGCAACTCAGTGTTGATTGCTTACTGCTGTGAATTTTATCTCTGCAGAGCTGAATCTGTGTCACATATTTTTGATATGCAGCATATTATCATTTTTCTTGTTCTGAAATTTGTTTGGATTTTTTGAAGCCAAGAGGAAATCAAAGATAGAAAACATTTCAGCATGTCCAAGTTAGAGATTTGTGCTTGTTTCTAATTTTGCTTTTGTTTCTTAGTTTTATCAGAGTTTAATCAACATATTTGATTTTTATTATTTCAATTTTTAAATGCATCTCTGCTTTTAAAATTGATCTGAGTTCATTATTTTTGCAAATGTTATAAGAGAACTTGCAAAGAAGCCACATTCTCTGTTGGATTCAATGCTCACGACCTATCTTTATATAAGATGTTTCATCCACAAGTTTTTTTACCCCCCTTTGGATTAATATTTCAGTTGATTGGATTCTGTCTCCAAGTAATTTTTTTCAGAAAAATCTATAAAAGCTGGAATTATAAGCTATTGCATAAATATATTTTCATTTCCTCTACATGCATATGATTTGTGCTTTGTTATTTTATAGTCATACCATTTACCCTTGATAGTCCATAGATACCAATCAATTCTGCATATAATAATGAGAAGTGCTGGCTTTAGTGACAAGCTTCTTCCGATCAGATATTTATGCAATGATTTCTTCATTGTAGATTCCAAGAGACTGCATCATGATTAACCCCTTGTTTGCCTTCTTCCATATCTATCATTTTCTAGTCAATTGTATTCATCTTATTTTTATTTTGTACAGTTACACAGTTTTTCTCTTAAAACTTTCGTATCTCTGAATCTAATTTCAAAAGCACTTTTTCTACATCCATCTTCTCATTTCCATAATAGTTTTCTCATTTTCTATTATTCCCTCCTTTAGCTTATTTGTTTTAAAAGAATAATTCTATTTTATTACATCATCTTTTATATGTATTCTTTGTTTCATTTAAATAGCCAATTTATTTGATTTTTTAAATCATAAAAAATAGTGTTTTATCCAAGTGTTTCCTGTATCGCCCTGCTTGTTTAGAACTGTCTCTCCTTTTTACCCTTTGCTTTTTTAGTCTTCAGTATCTGTGCACAGATCTCTTCTTGAACTTATTCTATCTATAGCTCATCATCAAACAGCCACAGTAACTTACTAAAGTCACTACTTGCATCAGAATGGGAGAGTAGACTCGCTTTGTCTCAGGTCATTTTTTCATTGTAAACTGGTTTCATTGTTTTCTTGGAACTTAATTTGGACACCAGACTACTAATAGTTTGAATTATCTTTTCAGTTTTTAGCTCTTTGGAGACAAGTAGGCCCAGTGGGTTAAAGAAGAGTTAAGTAGCCTTGATTCAATTTTTCTCTATGTAAGAAAATGTGTTCTGTTTAATCTAATAAATTTAGTCTCACACTGTAGTCATTGCTCCCTACCGAGCAGCCCTTGCTGATACAAAGACAAGTCCCTGTCCAGCCCCAGGGCTGAGGGTGAAGACATGGAGCACACTCATTTCTGCTTTTGTGTGATACTTGACTATTATCTCTGCTTAAGAATATCATTCAAAATCTATAAAGCTGAATTCCAGGTAGATGCTACGTCTAAAACTTTGCATGATCACAGCCTTTGTCATTATCTTCTCCAGTTCAAAGCAACTACAAATGGCACTTCCTTCACTGAGCTTTATTTTCTGTTTTGCTTTGGTGAGGAAGTAGACATGATATATTGCCTGTTTCCCAGTCTTCATTTTCTCAAAAAGAGAATTCTTGATTAGGATTTTTCAGGATCACATTACTTGTGTTTAAAGAAATTTGGCATCCTTGTTGTTTCTGGAGAGTGATGTATTAGTTATTGATGTCCTATTTCACTTAGGCTAAGGTTGTCACTGTTTCTAAAAGATACTGAACTGATAATATGGTTGTTACTTAGTTTATTATAGTTAAGACTAATTTTCATTGTTTCTGATCATTTCAATAATTTTAAGCAGAAATTTCTACAAAAAGGTCAATTCTTTGACCAGAATAACATGATGTTGCTATCTAGGACTTTATCTAACTAAAAGTACTGTTTTTGCTGCTTTCAGGCATGAAAGATTACTTAAATTAATACAGATTCTCAAATCACAATATTTTTCTTTTGTATTTTGTATTATTCACTACCCTCTGGTACCTAATTTTACAAAATCCAATTTAGCCTCATTTTGGCTTTCTTATGAGTAACATGTTACTTTTTTGTATGTAAGTACTTGAATTTCATGACTTTCTTCAGGATTGTAGAGGGATATACTCATATATGACCTTCACTCATCATATTTCTGCATGTTTCCGTAAAAGAGGAACATAACCAGCACTGTTGTCATCACAGGGAAGCATTTTTAAATAGTTTCCAACGTTCTGTTTCCCACTTTTCACTCATCATCATTGAAAAGGAAGCTTCAAAGATTGATGTAAGGCAGGCATCCTTTGTTTCCTCCACAGAGTGGCTATAACATATGGAAGGTCATTGCTCACTGTGGTCATGTTCTCTTGCTTTCCTTCTTTTGTAGGTATCTGCCCAGAGTGAAGTGTGTTCTCTTTCCAATGCTTGGTAACACCACTAAGGCCAGCCCTGCCCCTTTGGGGGAAGGTCTGCAGTTTCCAGGTTTTTATTCATAACTGAGTGTGTGAAGTCCTTTTGAGAATTTTAAAACACACCCTGTAAATATCTAAGCTGCTTCCTCCAATAAAGAAATAGCTTGATGTTATATTTCAATGTTCAGTTGGCCCTTGCATCTACTTCATTTAGCAAAGAAATCCAGGGTAGGTAGAGAGATGACTAATAAGCCTCTACAAAACACCCATGGGTTCGCAAAAGAGTTGGACAAGACTTAGTTTATGGGGGCTTCCCTGATGGCTCAGTGGTACAGAACCCACATGTCAATGCAGAAGGTACGGGTTATGCCCCTGGGTTGGGAAGATCCCCTGGAGAAGGAAATGGCAACCAACTCCAGTATTCTTTCTTGCCTGGGAAATCCCATGGAGAGATGAGCCTGGTGGGCTACAGTCCATGAGGTCGCAAAAGAGTTAGACATGACTTAGCGACTAAAACAACAACAAACAAAACTCCCACAAGGTAATTCTACGATTTTAACTACTTTATTAGTTTTGTTTTCCTGGTTCCTGGTGGATTCTGTTGTAATGTGGATGTGAATCTTTAATTAAAATTTTTTTTTACAATTTTTAAGAGAAAAGAAGATGTTGTAAAATTTGGAGAATTGCTTTCATGGCCTCTTTTTTTTTTTAAGTTTTTGGGTGTGCATTTGTTTATTGAGTTTATGAAATATAATGCCAGATTCCAGACTCTGCACTGATAGTTCCCTTTCCTGGTATAGGAATAGCATTGACATGTATGATTGAATTTATCTTGTGAGAGGTATTCACTGGAGCCACTCTCTTGACTGTTTTCTATAATATCTACACCATCTGTTGTAACGGCTCCTTAAACTTGAGCCCAATTTATTGGGCTGCCTCTTGCCTCTGATAAACCATTTCTCCTGACACATGAACATGACTGCTGGGATGGTTCCATTTGTTATTGTCACTAGAGACACAGTATAACTAGCATGTTGGCTTCAGGTACTTTTCCTTGCTGTTGTTATTCAGTCACTGAGTCATGTCTAACTCTTTGTGACTCCATGGACTACGGCACACCAGGCTTCCTTGTCCCTCACTATCTCCCAGAGTTTTCCTTAACCCGGCCTTACATAGTCTGTATCTGGCTGAAATTCTCAAAGGGAATGGTAATATAGTGACTTTTCATCATAAATACAAGTTAGTTCTCTTTTCTTCAGTATTTTAGAGGCAGGAAGAAGATGATAAACCACACATGTGTCCTCATATCCCCATTTCTCCTTACAATTCTTGAATTATAAACTTTGAAAGCAGTAAATATTTGAATCTTTGGAACTTTAGAAAGAGAAAAAAAGTAAAGAAGAAAAAAGCAAGCAAGGTCTTTCACATAGCAAACACACGCATGGATTTCTCTGCCCATATTCAAACATGGAGGGATGATTATAAAGCTACGGGAAGCTATCCTACCCAGTGTTCAACTGAATCTATTTCTGTTTTTACAACACATATGTGAATTCTTCTGTAAATCAAATACTTGGGAGGAAGGAAAGCAAGAACAAATAGATTGTTTTGTTATCAGTGAATATGATATTGGACCAATTCACTTTCACAAAGAGAAGGGAGACAAGATCATTTAGGCCTGGATGATGGCTTGACTTTCAAAAGGACATGGTGAACTTCTAAGAATTTCCCTATTTCAGGTATTATGCTTTTGTCCAGTTAAATGTAAAGTAACATTTATTTTACTAGATTTACTAACAGTTCTTGGCACTTGAACAGTGTCCATATTGCCAGTCACTATTATGGTTACATAATTTTCATCCTAAGAGAGCCCACAGGGTCTGAAGAACAGAGACGTCATGAGACATTCAATGCAAAGATACTGGACACTATATTGAGGGAATAAATAGTTCCAAAAACACTGACAGTATCTGAAATGGGCTTTGGATTAGTGATTTGTGCTAAGCAGTCCTAAGTACTAATAAATGGAGTGTGAACATACAGCAGAATAGGAAGAAAAGCTAAACAACTGTCACTCTTTTCAGGAACCCACTAATACATGGCTAAGAATGCATTTTTCACATTTACAGATGGAAATAAATTACCTATTATAAGCTTCTAACTGGGCTGTATTTGAGGGTTGGAAGTAGTATAATTATAATATTTGGAAATGCAATGTTATTTAAACAGATACTACTAATCTACCATAGCAACTCACAACCCAAAAGCAATTTGTATTTTGTTGTTGTACATGCTGATATAAAAGAAAAGAACATAACGAACTAAAGTTTTTCCCCCAAAGGAGCTTGACCTCCTTGATGGAAAAAAAAAAGAAGAAGAAGAAGAAAAATAAAATTAAAAACAGCTGTTTGGCCTAAAGGAAGAAAAGGATTCCCCAATGACAAATTTACAATCAAGAGGAAATTGGGTCCACAGAAATGAAATGAAGATAGCCAACATGCTTGTCTCTAAATTTATTTAAATAGTTTAAGTTTCAAAGGACAGGAAGAAGAAATGTCTCCACAGAACCAAACTTTACAGTTACTCCCCGAAAGGAAAAAGGAGGAAAGAAGAAACAAACTGCAATATTTGTATATATTACACATTTCTGAATTTTCTTTAAAACTGCCACAAAATTCCAATATATCTTTAGCATATACTTAACACAGCTACATCAAAGATGGGCTGAGGCTAAGCCCTAACTCTAACCACATCACAGCTTGCATCTCGGATGCAGAGACATCAGATATGCCCCATAACAAGAAATAAATGTTTTTGAAATGATGGGTACATGGAATAAAACATTTAAATTTAAAAATATAGATCTTATTTCTTTAGCAATTAAATGAAAACCAAGCATCCCAAGGAATTAGAATGAGAAGTGTTAGTGAAACCTGGGCCTTCATTGATCAACTCAATGCATCTAGAAACTTTAAACTGACTTTCTCAATTCATATGAAAAATTTGTTCATTATTACATATAAATGCATATATATTTTCAGTGCACCACTCTTGGCTTTCACAAAGAACAGCCTAAAATTCTCAGTGTGTGCCAGGTCCTACACTAGGCTTCCAACCTACGTTATTACACTGATAGGCAGGATTACCAAATGCCTTACCTGTTGATTTGAAAAGTGAAAAGTGTTCATTGCTCAGTCGTACCTGACTCTTTGTGACTCCATGGACTACAGCCTGCCAGGCTCCTCTGTCCATGGAATTCTCCAGGAAAGAACATTGAAGTCGGTAGCCATTCCCTTCTCCAGGGGATCTTCCCTATTCAGGAACTGAACCCAGGTCTCCCTCATTGCAGGCAGATTCTCTACCATCTGAGCCAGGAGGGAAGCCTTCATTCAGTCAAGTCTGACCCTTTGTACCCCAGGGACTGTAGCCCACCACATCCCTCTGTTCATGGAAAATTCTCCAGGTAAGAATCCTGGAGTGGGTAGCCATTCCCTTCGCCAGGGGATCTTCTCAACCAGTGATTGAATCTGGGTCTCTCACGTGGCAGACAGCGTCTTTACCATCTGCACCACCAGAGAAGCCCCTGTTGGCTTAAAAGTCTCAAACTATTGGTTTGGCCAATAAATTCATTCTGATATTAATGGAACATCATTATATTCCATAAAATATAATGGAAAAGTACTAACAAATTTCTTAGCCAACAACTATAATCCCATGGCCTTTGCTTAATAAATAAATTTTATTTTAATCTGCTTTAGTGTCATATCCCAAAAGTTAGAATCCATTTTTCAATCAGTTGATTCAGTTCAATTCTTTCCATAGGACATGGGGAGGGGGGTTACATCTTCATAGTGTTGATTAAGATCTCATGGAATCCTAAGGACTCCTACTTCAGTTATCACTTTGTGTCCCTGCCCTCAATTCCTGTCACTGACTTTTCCCTTCACCTGTCCCAACATGAAGTGGTTATGAGCATTATGCTTCCTTCTGAACCAAAATGAAATTTTGCCAAACTATCGGGTCAGAGGAGTAGCTCAAAGGCATACATAAGTCACAGGATAAAAACTTTTGAGATTATTTTCTCTAATAAACATACTCAGTTTTTTTCAGTTAGAAAGAACTCCAACTTGTTATGATTTCTCTTAGTTACCTCTTGATGCTTTTGATAATATATCCATTGCTTGGTGGTACATAAAGATATTCACAAAAAATATATAAAATAAAAAGTTCATTCTATATGATCTCTTGAATGGACATAATATATAAAATGTGGATGGAGGTAATTATTGACAACAGAAAATTTACTTTCAAATATCCATGCTATTCCCAATGGCAACAAATGATTTCTGCATGAATAATACAATGTATACAACATGAATAATAGCTGGACCATTCTTTTTAGTATATCATGCTAATATCAAAAGGAAAAGAATAATGATAACTGACGACATCCCAATTCAATAGAAAAACAGAACCACAGATGTTGTGGCTTCTAACCAGGATAGGCTAGAACCCTGACAAGGAAACTCTCTGGTGGCCAGAACTACTTAGCACACATCTGGAAACCAAGAGACACTAAAACTTAATGCAAGCTCTTGGGCCCAGAGAGGAAAGGCAAGTTTCCAAATGGAAAACTTGCACAATTTTCTCTAGTTGCTTTGCCTGAAATTTAAATTATATATTACAGATTTGGGGAGTCTTTCTGACTAAATGTGGGGGAGCGGATAGCAAATAATTTCTAAGACAACTGAAAGAAAATCACTTTTCTTTCAAAGTATTGACTATAGTCTTTGTGTGTAAACATGAAAATACCACCAAAAGAACTTTCTACAAGCTGTTACAGATGATGCATACAGAAGAGGCATTAATTATCTCTGTGAGGATCTCCAAGGCAAACTTGACCACACTCATAACAAAAGAGCCACAAAAGGAATACATTGTATGGATGGTTCTTCCAGCTCAGATTCTGCCAGCCACAGTGGATGAGGAACACCTTTTGAAATTTAACAACCAGGGTTATAATCTACAACCAGGAGCTTGGAACGAAATGTTCAAAAGGTTTTCTGCCTTTTGAAGACACTGGTTCCAAAATGCTTCTGACTGAATTCATGCAGCAGATATGCTGCATGTATTCAAGAAAAATTCATTTATTTTACACATCTGTTAAACAGACACGTGTTGCAGACACATACATATATGTATCTGTGCATGTAGACACATACAACCTCAGAACTGCATAAAAGGAGTAGCATTATAAAGGATTCCAGCTAAAAGTGAAAACACCTGATTTGACACTAATTTTTCCCATCATTATTATCCATAAGCACTAAATGCTCCTTATGTATTTTTTAATCCTGAAAATAGTTCACAAGGCTGCCCTCTCCATGATTGTTTCCTTGCATATCACCTCAAACTCTGGGAATACACGTTTGGATGCAATTATCACAAATTTCTAGCAGATTCAAAAGGATTTCATTACATTTTGCACTGGACTGATTTTGAGAGGAATTCAATTTGTCTCCCATCCCTGAGGTAATGTAAGTAGATTTTTACAAAGTCTTTAGGATTTTGTTTTAACCAAGTCAAATAGTTGGGTGCCTAGATTTTACAAAGCAAATGTATTTTTAGACTATAGTTAGAATAAAGGGATTTGATTACTATTTACAGGCATTCAGATTTTCTATAACCTATGGGTCCCTAGATTTGACAAACCAAAATTTATATTTAAATTTAAAATGAGGGATTTTATCATCAATGATAAAAATATTTAAGCATTTCAAATAAAGAGTATGACAGTGGAGATCAAGTGATGATAATGCTGAGAGATCTTTTGAGGGATCTAAAAAAAAGCAGATAGGGCTCAGATAGGTATGTGTGAGGATAACAAGGGATAGTGATAAAGACAGTCTCCCGCATTTTTTTAAACTAGGTGAAATGAACTGATGTCCTCAGAATTAAAACTTTCCACTAGAACCACGTAATACACAGAGTTGAAAATGTCCCCTCAAGTTTATCAGAAAGGACTTGCCATTCCAGGCAAAAAAAACATCTTTTTCCCTCTCTCTTCACATTTTTTCTCACAACCCTTCTCATGCTTTTTTTCCCAAGTGACATGTCTAGTCTCTTTCCTTCAAAGTCGACACTTTCCTTGCTACCTGGAGGTCTACTGTCTCCAGCAAGACACAATCTGGCCATCAATGGTATTGTCACGGTGTTAATCCACTTCATTTTCCTCTAATACTGACCCACTGCCTATTCCTCATCCTGCCGCCATCACCTCCCTCATCTGCCCTTTTCTTTGTCCTATATTTCTATCACGATACTCAGTTTTCTCTTCATTTCACTTAGTTACCTGAATGTTAGACACTTTTTTCCACGTATGTGGGTGAACTAAGAATAAAACCATTTCTGCCATATCCATTTGATTAGTTACTTTTCTTGGTTTTCACTTTATTTTCCTATTATTCTTTAAACACTTTTAGCATCATAACCAAGTGAATAATAGAATGAATATTATCTAAGAAAATGTTTTAATGTCTGCTGGAAAAAAAAAATGTAGTCTGTAAGAAAATATCCTGAGTTTTTACTTAAAATATTCACATCGCTGTGCAAATATAAAATCTGTAATGGATAATTTTCTGTACTCATTAGATTCCTCACAGGTTGTATTGATTTCTTCTGAAATGCCTAAATTTATTACACAGCAACTCAAAACAAAAAAAAATTTCATATATAACATAACAGTGTGAATTATATTTATCATGTTGTCCTTTACCACCTTAGTGCTTATTTATCTAATAACTGGAAGTTTGTACCTTTTGAAAATTGTTAAGAGAGTAAATCGTAAGAGTTCTCATCACAAGGAAAAAATATATTTTCCATTTCCTTAATTTTCTATCTGTATGAGACAATGGATGCTCACTGAACTTATTGTAATCATCATTTCATGATGTATAAAAATGTTTTAAACAAATATTTCAAAACAATGTAAAAGAACATATAACAAAAACCAAACCAAACAAAACAACTTTCTTTTAAAATAAAGAAGAGCAAACACATCACGAATGTTTTGAGGGTACATCTGAATTCATTTCTTTAGAAATTTCCCTCGCTTATTCCTGAATCCTCACATTGATTGACAGGGCTGTTTTTTGTTGTGCGTGTGTTTTTTTTTCCCCATTTCAACTCATGAGATTGTCTGTGATGGGAGTTGGGAGTTACCAGTTGTCCTGTCTGACAATCGGCGTGAACAGCCAGCACGAGTAGGCTTTGGGAGGTTAAGTGACCTCTGCTGAGTCATGGACCAATGAATGGCATATCAACTGACTTGTCAAGGCAATTTCTTTTGTCCCTAAGCACATAAGAAAGACACAATATTACCCATTCTGTGCTTTACATTTCTCTGCCAGTCCTATCTTTCCCTGTCTCAGAACTGATGAGAAGTTTATTTTTTTTCCTAAAAGAAAAAAATAGAGAAAAACAAAGGGACTATTCCATTGAGAGATCAGAAATGTTATATTACAAAAACATACAAAAGAAACCAAAAAGATTATAAAAAGAGGACCATAATGGAGGCTTTCAAAAGACCTGCACTTTCAGTAAAGGCCAAACCCTGTTGGCTTTTCTCATCCTGACTTGATTGGCAGGATAAATCTTCCCTGTTGGTAAAAGAAATTCACTCAGAACTAATTGCCTAAGATCTTGAGTGCAGTAAAACTCTTTCTCTGGTAATACTTGCTGATGTTATGGAAGCTGTTGTGGTAACTTTTTTAAAGTAAAATATATAAATTACACTCAATGCACTCACTGTAAGGGCAGAGTCAGTGGTCATTTGTATGAAATATGCTCTATTGTCACTGCAAACATTAATTGATTGTTTATAGATTTATTTCCTAAAAATGAAAGGCCTTTAGATGCTTTACAAACCACAGAGAAGTCAGTGTTCTATAAACTGGCAAGCTCTTGCAAAATGAGAAAGTGAAAGTGAAGTCACTTTCAGTCATGTCTGACTCTTTGTGACCCTGTGGACTGTAGCCTACCAGGCTCCTCCGTCCATGGGATTCTCCAGGCAAGAATACTAGAGTGGGTTACCATTTCCTTCTCCAGGGGATCTTCCCAACCCAGGGATTGAACCTGGGTCCCCCGCATTGGAGGCAGATGCTTTAACCTCTTAGCCACCAGGGAAGCCCATTTAACTTTGAGAAAGAGTGTTCAAAAGGAATTGAAAAACATTGCAGGTATTTGTAAATATTTCAATCTGTAATGAAAGATGCCAGATTTTCTTTACAATGATAGAAAAAAATGAATGAATGAATTGAATAAATGAAAATGCTAGGAAATGAATCCTTTAGGAAGTCCTACAGATAACTTAGACATCCTTTACAGAAGTTATAAATGAAACAGTAGCAAACCCTAAAAGATTGTCTTTAGGACAGAGACCAGTTACCAGTTCCAGAACACTTCTAGTTGTGTCTCTGGCAGACATAGACTTAATTATCCCTTAATATGTATACCACTAGTAGAGGAACAAGAGTCTGACCAAAGTCCTCATCAGAAAAAATATCTCAAACCATCCCATTGTTATGTGTGCAGGCCAGGCCCTTGTCTTTAGATATAATTTCACACGTTTTCTCTATTTTCTCCTGAGTAACTTAAAGCATTGTATGATTGTTGTTTTGTGAATCTTCCCATCATCCACAGAGAAGAGGGATATGACGAGAGTAGGATGAATTACTGAGAGAGGAAATTTATGTCCCTGTCCTAAACTGTTGCTTCTTCTTACTCCATACACTCTACCCACCAGACTCTCCTAACACTCCTATGACTTTGATAACCATCTATATGCTAATAACATACATCTACATTCCCATTTTTTCTCCCTAAGCTCCAAAGCCCTAATTTTTTTTTATTGGAGTATAATTGCTTTATGGGCTTCCGAAGTGGCACAATGGTAAAGAATCTGCCTGCTAGTGCAGGAGATGCAAGAGACAATCCTTGCCTGGAAAATTCCATGGACAGAGGAGCCTGGTGGGCTATAATCCATGGGTTGCCAAAGAGTCAGACATGACTGAGCAACTATGTACATGCATGCATAATTGCTTTACAATTTTGTGTTAGTTTCTGCTAACATAATGAATCATAATGAATCAACTCTATGTATACATATATGCCCTCCCTCTTGGACCTCCCTTCCACCCCGTTTATCCCACCCATCATTAACTACATACAACTCATCTATTCCACGGACATCTTAAAATCAATTTGTCTAATGTGTACCTATTATTTTTTTGCATTAGTCTATTGACCTACTGTAATCCCTAAACCAGAAAATACCACCAGTTTCTATTTCATTGGCCAATCTGGTGACCTGTGTATCTTATTAACCACCTCCCATCTCCCCCACACAAAGGTCCACTTATCTTTACCTCTACCATCACTTTCCTAATCCAGACTTACTCTCATCTCTTATCTAAACCCCCATTTTCTCCCAGCTTCCTAAATATGCACCCTGCTTCCTGCTAATCTGTAATCCACATTACAGTTTAATCTTTCTATAACTATTTCTAGTAGTTTATGGTGCTTCAAAATCATCACTTAACCATTTGAAAAAGGTCAATCTCCTTGACCTGGTTTAACAGTGGGTATATCATCAAAGCCCAGCTTTCCTTTGTCACCTTATCTCTATTACATCCTCCCTATTAAATTCTCCCCATGACCACATAGACTGGAGCATGCCAGGCTTCCCTATCCTTCACCATCTCCTGGAGCTTACTTAAACTCATGCCCATTGAGTTGTTGATGTCATTCAACTATCTCATCCTCTGCTGTCCCCTTATCCTCCTGCCTTCTATCTTTCCCAGCATCAGGGTCTTTTCCAATGAGTCAGCTCTTCACACCAGGTGGCCAAAGTATTGGAGCTTCAGCTTTAGCATCAGTACTTCCAATGAATATTCAAGATTGATTTCCTTTAAGATTGACTGGTTTGATCTCCCTGCAGTCCAAGGGACTCCCAAGAGCCTTTTCCAAGTCCACAGTTTGAAAGCATCAATTCCTCAGGTCCAACTCTCACATCCATACTTGACTACTGAAAAACCATAGCTTTGACTAGACGGACCTTTGTCAGAAAAGTAATGTCTCTGCTTTTTAATACATTGTCTAGATTAGTAATAGCTTTTCTTAAAAGGAGCAAGCATTTTTTAATTCCATGGCTGAAGTCACTGTCCTCAGTGATTTTGGAGACCAAGAAAATAAAGTCTTTCACTGTTTCCATTTTTTCCCCCATCTATTTGCCATGAAGTGATTGGACCAGATGCCAAGATCTTAGATCTTTGTCTAGTTGCTTGGAATTACCACACATCCCCCAAGTCTCTTAGTTCATATTGTCCCTGATGAAATATTCATCCTCTGTTGTTCAGGCTACTAATTCAGATTCATTTTTCCTGCCAGAAGACCTTTAACTTGGATTTTCCTGATCCCTTAACTTGGACTTCCATATCACTATATGAACAACACAAGATCAGAACTGATTTTATGTATCTAAATGTGGCCTATGTCTTCAGAACAGACAGAGAATATGTCTGCTTTGGGGTTCACAACAACCTTAGCACTCAGCTGTCAGAGTTCTCAGCACTTATCTCAACACATCTGGGTCAAATGGATGAAACTTTTAGGACTGATGAAGTCCAGAACATGAGTTTTAGTCATGACTATTACTAGGTAGGGATTCCCAGGCAGCACTAGTGGTAAAGAACCTGTCTGCCAATGTAGGAGACGTGGAGACATGGCCTCCATCCCTGGGTTGGGACAGTTCCCTGGAGGAGTGCATAGCAACCCCCTCCAGTATTCTTACCTGGAGAATCCCCACAGGCAGAGGAACTTGGCAGGCTACAGTCCATAGGGTCACAAAGAATAGGACACGACTGAAGCGATTTAGCACTCATACACACATTAATGGGTTAGTCAGTTGAGTCAAGGATAAAATAAAGCAGGTGTCAAAATCAGAGGCTGTTATTCAAGATTTAGGAAACAGATTTTCAAACTGGGCTTATATGGTTTTTAATTGTCTTTCCTCAATGACTTTAAAAGGCCAGATACTAGTTAGTAGAATGTTTTTCCACATAGAACTGAGTAAAAGCCAGACGATCTCCAAAAATGTCCTCCATCTCCTTATTTGTCATTATCCCCAGTCTTAAGGGGCTTCCCAGGTGGCTCAGTGGTAAAGAATCTGCCTGCTGATACACGAGACACTGGTTCAATCCCTAGGCTGGGAAGATCCTCTAGAGAAGGAAATGGCAACCCATTCCAGCATTCTTGTCTGGAAAGTTCCATGAACAGAGAAGCCTGGCAGGCTACAGTCCATTGGGTTGCAAAGAGTCAGACATGATTGAGCATGCATGCAGCAGCTAATCTTCTGAGATATTAAATTAAAATTTTATTAAATTATCATTTATTTCTGTAAATTACCAGCTTGGTTTGCTATTATTATTCCTGCTCAGACTCTGCCTAATAAAATTGATTCATTCAGCCTTCCACCTCTGTAGATTTGGAAGTAATTTACTGGAACAGAGCCTGAGTTATCCTTAGTCTTGACATGAAGAGTGGTAGCTGTGTGATTTACAATGATGCTAGCACTAATTTACTGATGGGATTGGGTGGGTAGATTTAACGTTCCCCAGAAAATATTGTGTCTGGTCTTAGAGTCAAGCCCACTATAATCTCATATTACCAAGCCATATTTCAAACCCCTCTTTTCACTCAACTGGATAAATGTTACTGAAAGCAACACATGAAAGTGAATGACCAGATATTGGCTCTGTGGTGATAAGGGGATTTTCATTTTTATTTTATTTTTCTATTTTGTTATTTCATGTTCATGTTCAGCGATGACCTAAATCAAATCCCTTACAATTATACAGTGGAAGTGAAAAATATATTCAAGGGATTGGATCTGATAGACAGAGTGCCTGAAGAACTATGGACTATGATATTGTACAGGAAACAGGTATCAAGACCATCCCCAAGAAAAAGAAATTCAAAAAAGCAAACTGGCTGTCTGAGGAGGCCTTACAAATGGCTGTGAAAAGAAAAGAAACAGATCACCAGCCCAGGTGGGATGCATGAGACAAGTGCTCGGGCCTGGTGCACTGGGAAGACCCAGAGGAATCGGGTGGAGAGGGAGATGGGAGGGGGGATCGGGATGGGGAATAAGTGTAAATCTATGGCTGATTCATATCAATGTATGACAAAACCCACTGAAATGTTGTGAAGTAATTAGCCTCCAACTAATAAAAAAATTAAAAAAAAAAAAGAAGCCAAAAGCAACGGAGAAAAGGAAAGATATACCCATTTGAATGCAGAGTTCCAAAGAATAGCAAGGACAGATAAGAAAGCCTTCCTAAGTGATCAATGCAAAGAAATAGAGGAAAACAATAGAATGGTAAAGACTAGAGATCTCTTCAAGAAAATTAGAGATAACGAGGGACTATATCATGCAAAGATGGGCACAATAAAGGACAGAAATGGTATGGACCTAACAGAAGCAGCAGATATTAGGAAGAGGTGGCAAGAATATACAGAAGAACTAGACAAAAAAGATCTTCATGACCCAGACCGTGATTACGATGGTGTGATCACTCACCTACAGCCAGGCATCCTGGAGTGCAAGGTCAGGTGGGCCTTAAGAGGCATCACTACGAACAAAGCCAGTGGAGGTGATGGAATTCCAGTTGAACTATTTCAAATCCTAAAAGATGTTGCTATGAAAGTGCTGCACTCAATAGGCCAGCAAATTTGGAAAACTCAGCAGTGGCCACAGGACTGGAAAAGGTCAGTTTTCATTCCAATCCCAAAGAAAGGCAATGCCAAATGCTCAAACTACCATCCAATGGCACTCATCTCACACGTTAGCAAAGTAATGATCAAAATTCTCCAAGCCAGGCTTCATCAATACGTGAACCTTGAACTTCCAGATATTCAAGCTGGTTTTAGAAATAGCAGAGGAACCAGAGACCAAATTGCCAACATCCACTGGATCATCAAAAAAGCAAGAGAGTTCCAGAAAAACATTTATTTCTGCTTTATTGGCTATGCCAAAGCCTTTGACTGTGTGGATCACAATAAACTGTGGGAAATTCTGAAAGAGATGGAAAAACCAGACCACCTGACCTGCCTCTTGAGAAATCTATATGCAGGTCAGGAAGCAACAGTCAGAACTGGACATGGAACAACAGACTGGTTTCAAATAGGAAAAGGAGTATGTCAAGGCTATATTGTCACCGTGCTTATTTCACTTATATGCAGAGTACATCATGAGAAACACTAGGCTGGATGAAGCACAAGCTGGAATCAAGATTGCTGGGAGAAATATCAATAACCTCAGATATGCAGAAGACACCACCTTTATGGCAGAAAATGAAAAAGAACTAAAGAGCCTCTTGATGAAAGTGAAAGAGGAGAGTCAAAAAGTTTGGCTTAAAGCTCAACATTCAGAAAACTAAGATCATGGCATCCGGTCCCATCACTTCATGGCAAACAGATGGAGAAACAGTGGAAACAGTGGCAGACTTTATTTTGGGGGGCTCCAAAATCACTGCAGATGGTGACTGCAGCCATGAAATAAAAAGATGCTTACTCCTTGGAAGAAAAGCTATAACCAACCTAGATAGCATATTAAAAAGCAGACACGTTATTGTGCCAACAAAGGTCCATCTGGTCAAGGCTATGGTTTTTCCAGTAGTCATGTATGGATGTGAGAGTTGGACTATAAAGAAAGCTGAGTGCCAAAGAATTGATGTTTTTGAACTGTGGTGTTGGACAAGACTCTTGAGAGTCTCTTGGACTGCAAGCAGATCCAACCAGTCCATCCTAAAGGAAATCAGTCCTGAATATTCATTGGAAGGACTGATGTTGAAGCTGAAACTCCAATACTTTGGCCACCTGATGTGAAGAAATGACTCAGTGGAAAAGACCCTGATGGTGGAAAAGATTGAAGGTGGGAGGAGAAGGGGATGATAGAGGATGAGATGGTTGGATGGCATCACCAACTCAATGGACATGAGTTTGGGTAAACTACAGGAGTTGGTGATGGACAGGGAGGCCTGGCGTGCTGCGGTCCATGGGGTCATAAAGAGTCGGACACAACTGAGCGACTGAAGTGAGCTGAACTTATACTTACAGACACTTAAACTTTTAAATTTAATATTGATATTTTAAAAATTTTGGAATTCATTTCTTTACCACTTGATGAAAATAAAATGGTTTCGAAAAATCTCAGTGCAAAACCTTATGTGAAATTCTTGCTACTGACGTAATGTTTTCTAAAAATAATATGCTTTTACTGCAACCTATGCCTTAAATTTTCAGAAATAAGGTTGCTTGGTTTTTCCCTCAGAAATAGTAAGGAGAACCTGCAGTTCCTTTTTGTAATGTTCGCTTACAGCGAAAGAGAAGTAAATACATATTCTACTGACCTGGACTTTGAAAACAGCTCATTAGTGCCAGTTAGCATGTAATAGATATTTGGGCTAAAGAGGTTTATGAGTTTTACAAATAATTTCTCCTTCCCACACACCAACTTTAACAGTTTTATAGTCCTTTACAACTTCCACCCCCATTCATGCACCTCGTCATTATACCAAGAGCCAAATTTTAATGATTTTTGTTGCCTCTAGCAGTGTATACATGTTCAGAAATGATGCACCCCAAACTCTGATTAAATGCCAAACTTCACTGATGAAAAACAGGTCCACTGAGTAAGTAATAATGATGAGTGAGATTTCATGCTGTTTTACTGCCAACAGACCATCAGAAAGAGAGTGCAGTTCATATAAAAACAGTCCTCCTCTAAACAGTCAGGATGGCTGGCAGCCTTGGTAAACATGTAAATGAACTTGATAACCCTCTCTGTTTGGAGAATTCATGTAAAATACTCTCCTGCTTGCTTTATTTGGCTTGGTTTAAAATGTCAAGGGATTTGCAATGAGGCCATTAGCTTCTAACCTCCTAAATGAAGTAAATGTGTCCTGTGATGGCTGACTAGGACTGAAAGTAGGATGTACGATGACTTGAGAAAACTGAGAAACACATACGAGAATCTCAGGTTTTACCAAGAGTAATGTGTCAGGTAGTGAGAAAGAAGCATTTTTAGGTTTCTACAACTACTCAGCATGTGCCTGCATCTGAAGTCACTGCGACCCTAGGGGCTGTAGTCTGCCAGGCTCCTCTGTCCATGGGATTCTCCAGGCAGGGATATGGAGTGGTTGCCATTACCTATTCCAGGGGATCTTCCCCACCCAGGTCTCTTATATCTCCTGCATCGGCAGGCAGGTTCTTTACCACTAGTGCCACCTGGAAAGCCCACAACGACTGGGTCCTACCATGCTAAAAACAAAGAATTGGCAACATGAAGAATTGTATCTTGTTATAATTAACAAGGCATAATGATGTGATATTAATAATAAATAATATTTACTGACCACCTAGTATTTGCTAGACCCAGTACTATATGTTTTACCTACATGAATTCATATAACCTTTATAATAGTTTAGTGTAAAGAATATGAAGACTGAAGACCAAGGAGATTAAATACCTTGTTCAGGGTCACATATAAACTCTGGAAATAGAACCAGAGTTCACAACCTGGTATACCAGATCCAAATTCTTGGCATTACACAATATATAAGACACAGGCATACACATGCATGCACACATGCACACACACACAATTTATATTTTGTTCATTTTTTTAAAACTTAAACCATTACTTATATTATGCATTCCATTATAAATGAAATAAGGGGCTAACCTAAGTGATTTATGTTAATTAATGAAAAATGATCATGCCATACACATTTAATTGTCCCCCTTCAAGCCTGAGTTGGTTCTAGACAAAATGAGAAGTCTTGAATTTGAGCCCCTTCCAAACTTTACTGTGTACCCAGAGTCCCACCACTTATCCTCTGGAAGCTGTTTGTCCTTCTTTGGTCTTCTGAATGTCAAGACATCCCTCATGGCCACCCCACTCCACTGGTTTGAACAATACTCCAAATTTGCTTATGGGAAAGAAGCAGAAATACCTTATGTGTGCACAGAGAGCTCTTATACCACAGATGAGGAACCCAAAACTATGAATCTGGAAGCTTATATATGCCACCTACTTCCCCCACCCCCAACGGAGGGAAAGAAATCCTTGCTCCCTCATGTTTTACAATTATTTGGAATGTGAGCCGATGGCTCCATAACTCCAGATTTTATCCACCTTTGGAAAGTAAAAACATGTAGAAATAAACCCCTACCTTACTCTAAAGTTTTTTTCCAGACCTACTCAGTAATCTTTTACATCCTTTAACACAAGCTTGCCCTTCAGCACAGTTCAGTTTTCATTGCTCAGAATTTGCTGTCCTGCAGAAATGGGAAAGTATGTCCTTCCTGTCATCAGGTAGTCCTGAGTTTGAATCACAAATCCATAATCTACCGAGTGCTTTTGCACAGTGTTTTAATATCTTCAAAGTTCAGTTTCCTCAATTATAAAATTTAAAAAATTAAAAGATGTAACTTCAAAGTCATCTTGTGATATAAGTTAGATGATGCATGTAAAAAGCTAAAAACATTTCCTGGCTCTGTAATAGGGGGCTTAATCCATGTTAGCTACAGTTATTTGTATTTTGAAATCCTGGAAGAAGGCTCTAAATTTTCTGTAATAAAAACATGAGAATATTTTTAAATTGTTAAGCACAAGTTGAAAAAAGGTGTTGAAGTAGTCGTTAAGAATAAAATCTTTGCAATGAGTATTTCCTGGATTTGGGTTTGAATCCTGGATCTGCCATTTACTGGTCATGTAACTTTGAGGTATGACTCTGAGGTCTCTCTTAGCCTTCAAAGCCTTGTTTTCCTTATGTTTGAAAGGCTGACAATGAAACTTCACCCATTGGATTGTTACAAGAGTTAAATGAGATAGTGTACAAAAAGCATTAAAACTGGCATACATTAAGCTCTCAGTCTATGTTAATCATCTTATTGTTATTGTTTTGGTATTGTTATTACCATGGGAATTCTAGAAAAGTGGGTTTAGAAGTCAAATGTAGTCAGAATAGCTAGTGCACTCTTGGAGTGGTGTAGGGGCACCTGGATTTCTAAGGAAGCAGAGGGTTCGAAGCCTGTCCACAGTTGTGAGGAAATGTTCGTATGTCTCTACTCACATTTACTGCAGGAAAGAGCCTCCATCTTTGTAAAGAACATGCTCCATTGTGTTTTTCCAGATGGAAGTGGTCTGCACTTAGTTATGGCGGAGCATTGACTAGTATTCTATTGTATTTCTAAAGTAATAGAAGAGACTTTCCTGGAAGTCCAGTGGTTAAGACTCCACACTTCCAATACAGGGGGATGCAGCTTCAATCCCTGGTTGGGAAACTAAGATCCTACATGTTACACAGTGAAGCCAAAAATAAAAAATTTGTAAATAAACTAATGAAGGAAATGACAGAGGAGAGAATAACACCTTGAGTAAACCAGAGTAATCAAAAAATAACTGTGATCATATATTTCATTCTCTTCTGAACACAAAGAAGTGAATTTTCTGAACACAAAGAAATGAATCAAGCATCTTGAATATTGACAAAATATGAATAAACTAGAAGAATTGAATGCTGTATAATAATGTGGACAATAAAACACAGTCTCAAAATTCACACAACTGAAGGAATTACATTTAAATATAAAGAAAATGCAAAGACCAGAAAAAAATCCTCAAAGATATGAGAGGGAGGCAAGAGAGAATTACAAGGTAGCAATGGAAAGACAATATGGCTTATAATGATTACTTTCATTTATTATCAAATATGTTGTTTTAAAAACCTTTTCTTGCAGTTAAGCATTCTTTATCTGGGTTAAGTACAGGCTTTGGTAAACAGAAACCTACAAATGGGTGATTTAAAATGGTACTCTCCCACAAGTCTCCTGGAGAATTCTTTTCTAACAAATAGAGTACTTCTTTTGTCTTACAGCCTTTTATTTTAAATTAAATTAAGAACAAATTGCACATTACCCCCTTCATGGTACTACTGCACTTAAGGCAGCAGGAAATCCTATAATATGAGTCTTTTTCAAGAAAGCTAAATAAAACCCTTATTTCAACAATCACATCAATTTCTGTACCATTTGTAAAATTCATTCTGACCTTATCAGCCTTCATCGTCTTCTTCAGATTTAGATCAGAAAATTCAATTCTTAATGCGGTTGAAGATTTTAAATCAAATGTTCATAAATCCAGTCATTCACTGGCCTTGTATTCTTGTTAACCTATCTGGATTTTCAACTCCAGACTGCTTAATGAACTTCTGTTTCTACAAATGGTATTACTGTTTCTTCTTTGTTTGAGGGCATTACACATTGGCAGTTCTATTTGTTATCACAGCCCAGTCTAGCATACCTAGCCAATACGACTATCAAAGTATGTCCTCACTCTGCCCAAGCCTCAGTTTCTCCAATCTCTGTTTTTGTCCAAGACACTGTTATCTCTTGCCTGGAGTTCTACAGTAGCTTCCTATTAATAGATGTTGTCTTACTTCAAGTTCTTCCATTTCCCTAGTCTGTTCTTCTGATATTTTAAATCACAATGTGTCACACATACCCCTTGCCCATTACTTAAGATTCTCCAGTAGCTCTTCATAACACATAGACTAGTGACTTCAATCCTCACTGTCAGGGATAACATTGAAGACGTTTAATAAGTAATGGTATAGATGATCTTATTTGCAAAGCTGAAATAGAGAAACAGACGTAGAACCAATGTATAGATACCATGGGGGTAAAGGGGGATGAGATGAATTGGGAGATTAGGATTGATACGTATACACTATTGATACTATGTATAAAATAGATAACTGATGCGAACCTACTGTATAGCACAGGGAACTCTATTCAATGCACTATGGAGACCTGAATGGGAAGGGAATCCAAACAAGAGGGGATATATGTATATGTATGGCTGATTCAGTAGAAACTAACTCAATCATGTCTGACTCTTTGCAACCCCATGGACTGTAGCCTCTGTCCATGGGATTCTCCGGGCAAGAATACTGGAATGAGTCGACACTTCCTTCTCCAGGCGATCTTCCTGACCCAGGGATCAAACTCGAGGCTCCTGCATCGCAGGCAGAGTCTTCAATGTCTGCACCACCAGGGAAGCCTAACACAGCATTCATTGTAAAGCACCTATACTCCAATAAAATTTAATTTTTTAAAAAAGTGGTGCAATAGCACTGGCCATTCCTGAATCAATCCTGAGGGAAGTATCAGGGCATCTGCCAAGGCAAAGAGATGATAAAGGGCCCTGGAGTAGCAGCAATTTTCTCAATAATATTCTTAGAAGTATTTTGATATTTAAATGTGTTTGGTTGTACCAATGCAAACAGGTTGGACTTACTAGGTCCTGCATGTTTTGATCCCAGATTTCCTCTTTGATCTCATATTTTACCCCTTTTCTTTCTCTCCCTGTGCTTAGCTATACTTGTCTCCTCAGAAGACATGGAAAGCACACAAACCTTAGGGTTTTTATACTTGCTGTTTCCTCTGCAGGGAAAATTACATTGTACACTGTCTCATTTCAGAAGTTTTATATTCAACAGTAACCTCAGAGAAAATGCCTTTGACCATCCTGTCTACCGGGGCATCTCGTTCACTCCCCTTCCACTATGGTCCTTTATTTTTCTTCAGAGCACTTACCACTGCCCGATATTATTTAATGCTCTTCTTTGATATTTTTCTCTCTCTCCCACTAAATTGTCAAGTTGGAGACTTTGTGTGTCTTGCTTACCATGGAATCACTAGCACCGGCAATAGTTCCAACAGGTGATCAGAAGAACTTGTGTACAATGGATACAAACACCAGAAGCAGCTCCAGAATGATCTTATGGCTAACACATTACAGTGGCAATGGGCATAATACTTTATCAATGCAGGAGAGGGAGATTCATTAGAAACAGAGTTTTGTCTAAGGAATAGAGAAAAGTTCAGAGCCACAAAGACCAGTTGAAAACTCAGCAACCAAGATCAAAGCCAAGGCTGTTATATAAAAACTGGGTTCACAAAGATGCTAAATTAAAAAAAAAAAAAAATTCACTGAGAAGCATTTAGAAACTCCTAAGCACTCTTCTGAAACAATCTTTTAAAAGTCTGTGTTGAAGATGAAGGCATAAAAGATATTTATAACTGATGGAGAACATACAGTGTATGGGGTTGTGAAACAATAGATTAAGGATGAAATTTCATAGCAGTAGCCAACTAAAACATTTTCATATGTGCTTTTTAAAAATTTCTTAACTGGTATTAATTTTAGGAAAAGGTAACACTGGGACTCAATATATAAAGCAGGAAATATTGAAGCATAGCATGGTGCAGCCTTGTAAATTTGCTAAACAATTTCCCCAACCTGCTAATATAATACTCCCATGTCCCCAAGAAAGCATTATACAAGTTAAAAATGAAATGACCTCTTTACATCTCATTGAGCATGAATGAGTATTAAAAATTACCTAAAGTATTCCCAGTTTAGATACATCCTATGGAAGGCTGCTAGTACAATGTTGTAAGATATTACGTGGGCAGTATTTTTTCAGCCCTTAGCCATTATTTATGTCTAAATCAGTTTAAGAAGATTAATCATTAAGATTAATCATAAATTTGACTTTCCTAATATCACTACTTAAATTTGTGATCAATTTAACTGAGGATATGTACAGTGAAAAAAAGAAGTTACTAGAGTGTTAAAGAGTATGTTTTTCCTATTATACTTTCAAAAATAATGTCAAATTTTATGCTTCCAATGCCATGATTACTTGAGAAACTATGATAGGAAAAAAATATGGATAGAGCAAATTGCTAAAATAATGGAAAAGTATTTCCTTATTTCAGAAACAACTCCTAATATTGAGATTTTGGCAGAAATAAAGAACAAAGTGCATCTGCAATTTAGCTCAGGCAATGGAGCGGAATGGTGTGAAGTTTTGGTTTGGGAATGCAGTGCCCAAAGAAGGTTATCCACTGAGACTTCACATTGAGCAAAAGATGGAGTGGAAGGACCTTTTAAGGACTACCTCCCTCCCAAAGAATGCCAGTCAATTTGTCATGTTCAAGAAGAGACATCCCACAACTATCAGTATTCAGAAAACTATTTCTCACATAAAAATAGAGAATACTACCCCTAAATATCTCATTTTTAAGCATAAATATTTATGAAAAGGAAAGTGAAATGACTAGAAGGATATACACCAAAATTATTAAGCGCTTACTTCTGATTTATCTGTGTATATATACCTTATATTTTCTAATATTTTCCAAATACTTAATATTGCAATGACTGATACAATGTTAATACACTCAATTGTGTCTGACTCTTTGGAACCAGATGGACTGTAGTCCCAGCAGGATCCTCTGTCCATGGGATTTTACTAGCAAGAATACTGGAGTGGGTTGCCATTTCCTCCTCCAGGCAATCTTCCTGATCCAGAGATTGAACTGGCATTTCCTGGGTCTCCTGCATTGCAGGAAGATTCTTTATCCACCAAGCCATTGGAGGGGGGCATCTCTATATTAAAATGAATGTTATTTCAACTAAGTGTTATAGTTGTAGATCCATGATACTAAGACAAATCTAATGCTTTGGAAAAAATTGGATACTCACTTAAATGTTTTTTTTCCTTAATCTTTCATTCTCCTCTGACTTGTAACTTGGGTGAAGTAGCTTGGAAACTTGGGGGAAAATATATTGTTTTATGTAAATTTTCAAATATAAATATATTTTCTAGGAAATTCTCTTTACTTTGCCCTTATGGCCCTCTAGTTTGTTTTCTTTACATCTTTTGAATCATATTGTTTTACTTAGTGCAGAACGTTGTGCAGGCTTCTGGAAATAACTAATATATTTCTCTCATAAAACACAGTGTTTTTCTTCATAAGCATTGTGCTTGTACCACACATTGCTGGGTGGCCACCTTGCCTATTGAAATATAAATTAAACAAAGGTCCATCTAGTCAAAGCTACGGTTTTTCCAGTAGTCACGTATGGATGTGAGATTTGGACTATAAAGAAAGCTGAGCGCCAAAGAATTGATGCTTTTGAACTGTGGTGTTGGAGAAGAGTCTTGAGAGTCTCTTGGACTGCAAAGAGATCCAACCAGTCAATCCTAAAGGAAATCAGTCCTGAATATTTATTGGAAGGACTGATGCTGAAGCTGAAACTCCAATACTTTGGCCATCTGATGTGAAGAACTGACTCAGTGGAAAAGACCCTGATGCTGGGAAAGACTGAAGGCGGGAGGAAAAGGGGACGACAAAGGATGAGATGGTTGGATGGCATCACCGACTCAATGGATATGAGTTTGGGTAAACTCCAGGAGTTGGTGATGGACAGGGAGGCCTGGTGTGCTACAGTCCATGGGGTCACAAATAGTCAGACATGACTGAGCGACTGAGCTGAACTGACCATCGTGCGACTGAGCTGAACTGACCATCGTATGAGAATAGAATTCCAGGCACTGTTGTAACAATTCACATGAAATAACACACTGGTATCTGTAAACTGAGTATAGGAATTTTTCATTGTTTGACTGAAGTAACTATTAGCACAGGCAGAATGTCATTAGCGGGGACCATTAAGTGGCCTGCCATCCAGGCAAAGCATATCAACCTATTGCAGATAAATTCACATGGTTGGTGTGTTTATGGCCAGAGTTCCAAACCAGCGATGGAGAAATTAACTGATCCACAGTGGACACAGAAATTAACTGATCCACAGTGGGTACAGAAATTAATCAATCCACAGTGGACAGTGGTCTCCTGTTTTGCCTTTCCTTCCCATTTTCTATCCTATCATGTGTCAATGAAGTAACTTCCTTTTTCTTCAGTTGAGTCAAAGCTCTAGAGCATTTTGATTTCTTTAAAAGTTCACCACGCCATTATTGCTTTTCTCTTGCCCAATCTTATTGCCTCTCCTGTCTTTGACCTTACAATTTCCGGGAAGAATCTGAAGCCATTTGAGCTGCAAGTGAGATCTCCCCTTGAATAAACCAAAAAAGTCATCTATTTCCTTAAACTTTTGGTTCTTCTCCTAAACATCATTAAATTCCTGCTCACTAGCCCCCTCCTTGACTTATTGTATATCCGCCTGTTCAATTTGATGGTGAGCATATTTCCCATCAAGTAATAGTAAAACCAAAAGATTATATCGAAGCTGAGATTTCATTTATTTTTATAATAACATCCTTTTGAGGGAGTAGAAAGAAAATGCAGAGAGACACTGAAGGAATGATAAATATACATACCTTTATACATTATATGTTGGGAATTAAATCCCAAATGCAATTTCTTATATGTTAAAGATGAATTAGGGGCTTCCTGCAATAGCTCAGCAGATAAAGACTCCACCAGCAATGCAGAAGACACAGGATATGTGGAATGGAGGAAAAGGCAACCCACTCCTTGTTCTTGCCTGAAAAATCCCACGGTCAGAAGAGCCTGGTGGGCTACAGTCCAAAAGGTTGCAAAGAGTCAGACACAACTGAGCAACTATGAACAATGATAAATTAGATGAAGATAGAGATTCAAGTAATCTTAAATACATTGATAAGTAGAAAAAAAATATTTTATTTTAAAATCTGTTTTGCTACAGCAAACTAGATTTGCTTGATCCAGTGCTGTAGCTTTCATGAACATCTGTGAACTACTGACAATAATGGTGAAACAGCAGATGATTTTTCTCCTGAGAAAGTAAGGTTACTAAATGATTTACTTTTACATCGTGTTTGTGCTTTCTTGCCTTAGGTAATTTTTTGCATTGCTTCTATAAGATTCCTAGTTTCCAATCGTGAAACTTAACATGAAAAAGATAGTGTGATTTCTTGGTGTGTCAAAATTTCCACTTTCTTCTCATATTTCATGATCTAGTCAAGGGGTATGGGGCTCCTTTAACAAAATAATAGAATAATTTTGAGCCATGAAAGCTAGCCAGATAAATAAAAAAATACTAGCACAAAATTATGAGAAATCCAAATCTCAAATCACTTAAATTTCAGTGGCAATGGTAACCACTACCAAAAAAAAAAAAAATTTTCAAGATGGTTAAAACTCATGTTTTATGGGTAAAACACTTTTTCTCTATAATTAATAGACTGAAACAATCATGTTTATTTTTGTTTGCTATATTATGACACATAAGGTTGGAGGAAATAATAATCAATTTTGTCTCAGTTTCAAAGACATTCTCACACCTTGATTCTAGTTATGAACTAAATGCATATGCTCCATAATAAAATATGGAGTATACTAAAGTATGGAGTATACTAAATTATACACACTAGACTAACGATGGTATTAAAGATTTGTCTAATTCCTAGTTTCCCCAGCCTAAGAAGGTTACACTTTATTTTTTAAAAAGCCAACATCTTCCATCCTATCCATCCTATAAACTAAAAATAAATGTGTATGTACTAAGAACAGAAAGTCTGGTTGTTGTTGTTTTTTTTAACATATACTGTATATATAGAGAACATTTCAAAGTTTGAAACATCAGTACTACAAATGACCAATCACTCCATTCAGAAAACAGATGTGTACTTTAGGCAATCAAGGTAGTTACACAGAATTAAATGAAAACCTCTGGGATTCATGTAAATGAAATATAATGAACATCTGCATTTAGGTGTCTTGTGGAATAGTCACACCATCATGCCCAGGTGGTTGGCATCTCTACCCATGTTACTTATAAGCAGTTCCTGTTTCCTGGACCTGATTTGTACCAAACCAATAATACATATGCCCCCTTGAGCTTCAGTCTCTGAAATGTGCCCCTTATACACCAATTCCTCCACCCACCTATTTTCATTTCAACATCTAGCAGATTTTCCTGAAGGCAATATGAAACATGGCCATGACTAGTTGCTAAAACTAATATGTGGTGGCAGCAAAAAGTCATTAGCTAGTATGGATTTGGCTGGGGATCAGCAGTGTTGGTTATAGTCCACATACTGGATTCTGTTAAGAATAAGAGGAGCCAAAAATCATCAACTGGAGTAGCTTGTCCCATCAGCAAAAGGCAGGTAGATGTGACTGATACAAAGTACCCTTCCCACAATAACCTTGTACCTATTTAGAAAGCCCATTGTTCAATCTTGGAGTGCCCAAGGCTACAGGCTGTAGGTCAAGTTTAATAAGGAGCCCACTTCCAATTTGCAACTCCCTCTTTATATAGCAAAATAGTGCCATGGAAAAAACTCTAGGCAGAAGGTCAGAAGAGGCAGGGCCAACTCTGGACGTTTCAAGCCCACACATTTTTACTGAGTACTAACTACATACAGATACACATGTTCAAGAAAGCAGGCTAAAATAAGACATAGCCTCTGACCTGAAGGGTTTCCCTGGTGTCTTAGATGGTAAGGAATCTACATGCAATACAGGAGACCTGGCTTCAATCCCTGGGTCAGGAAGATTCCCTAGAGAAGGGCATGGATACCCATTCCAGTATTCTTGCCTGGAGAATCCCATGGACAGAGGAGCCTGGCAGGCTATAGTCCATGGGGTTGCAAAAAGAATCAGACACAACTGAGGAACTACACTTTCACTTTTGACCTGAAGGAGCTTATAGCCTATCACTTGGAACTGACATACCTTTTTGTAACCATACAGTGCCTCAGATTCCAAATTGAAAATGTAAATGATTATATCTGCTTCAACATACTTCACTTCACATATGTACTGTAATGCTCATCAGACTTACAAATGGGAGTTTTAACATCTAGTTTAGAGAGATTACATAAAATAACAATAAAACCCAATCCGATGTCAATATGAAATTGAATTCACACTTTTTTTTTTGGTCCTCAAATGTTGCTGGAGTGACCAAAACCAAAATAAGTGGGTTACTGACAGATGCTTAGTGCATATTATTTTTCTATAAGTGATTTCTTGGCTATTTATATTTGTTTACAATAATTTTGTTCCCATAAAAATATATTAGATTCTTACTACGTGTAAGAATAGTAAGGAGAAGTGGAAGAGTTATATGAAAGCTAAAATGAAGAATCCTTTCCTGAGAAGTCAGGCTCACTTTAGGATATACACAAGCAGTCATCAAAGCATATTATCAAGGAAATAAATGTTATAAAATGAAAACAAAATTTCAGTAAAATTAGGAATAATGAGGAAGAAAATGAGACAAAAACTAAAAAAAAAAGGCATTTATTAAGATAATAATTGTTTCTGTTACTTCTCTTCTTCAATCCCTTTCTCCAAAACTTTTTTTTTCAGAAAAGAGCTAAACTATGGGCAAAATAATTTGGACTATATGTGAATCACATTTTTAAAAAATATTTTGGTTCCAAAAAAGAAAAATGTACCTACAACCAAAATTCTGTCTCTGCTATCATCTACCATAGGGTCTCCAAATTGGCATCAAATACTAGTTGTTATAATAATAATAATGATAATACTGTGATAACGTACTTTAGGGTCTTTATTAAAATGATTACCATACTCTGTGAGGTATAGTACATTAAGCCATTCCAAAACACTGGTATCAGCCTGTATAAGATTGGGCAAGTAGTCTTTTAAAGTGACTAAAAGGAAATAGACAGCAGAATTTGATAATGTAGGGGGACTTGGGGAGGTGGCACCTGAATAAAAGATATCTGGATACAGTTACTCTATAAGGAAATTTTACCATCATGGAGCACCAGGAGGGAACTGAGCCGGTGAGCTGTAAAATGCCAGAATTAATGAGGAATTATGAGCAAATGGATGAGAAAACTTGTCAATGTATTACTCATTCACAAAATTTCTTAAAGCCAACCCTCCTATTAGTGTCTACTTTGAAGAAAACAGCTGCAAAACTACTCCATCTTGAAGAAGGTGATTAGGCAAGCGATGAAACAGTTGAGAGAAGCGACTTCTATGAGAATTGAGGAAGAAAACAAAAATGAAAAAGAGAGTGAGATTCATGGGGTTCAAGGTGGTAAGTGTATGTGTTACAAAACATAGGAAAAAGTCAACGTTTGTAGCCTGAAAATAAGCCTATAGAACGACACTGTCAGAGAACAGAGAAGGGAGACCCTTGAAGAGGACAAAGAAAATCCCTTCCTCTGAGACTTGTCCAAAAAAAAAAAAAAAAAACTGTCAGATTGGTGAGGACATAGATTATGATGGTAAGGAGGGGCTGAGTCAAGGGTCTTCAACCTCCAGGATCTAATGTGTAATGATCTGAGGTGGATCTGATGTAATAATGACAGAAATAAAGTGCACAATAAATGTAATGTGCTTGAATCATCCCGAAACCATGTCCCCAATCAGTCCACGGAAAAACTGTCTTCCATGCAACTGTCCCTGGTGCCAAAAATGCTGGGTGATGGGGCTGTGCCCTTTCACAACTTCTTTTTTTCTAGCAAGTAAAAGACAAAGTCACTGATTAAAAGTAAAAGGCCTGGTAGTTTTATTCTTAGTTTTTAAGGAATCTCCATACTGTTCTCCATAGTGGCTGTATCAATTTGCATTCCCACCAACAGTGCCAGAGGGTTGCCTTTTCTCCACATCCTCTCCAGCATTTATTGCTTGAGATTTTTTGATGATGGCCACTCTGACTGGTATGAGGTGATATCTCATTGTAATTTGCATTTTTCTAATAATGAGCAATATTGAGCATCTTTTCATGTGTTTATTAGCCATCTGTATGTCTTTGGAGAAATGTCTGTTTAGGTCTTCTGCCCATTTTTTGATCAGCTTTTTTGTTTTCCTGGTATTAAGCTGAATGAGCTACTTGTATATTTTGGAGATTAATCCTTTGTCAGTTGTTTTGTTTCCTATTATTTTATCCCATTCTGAGGTTGTCTTTTCACCTTGTTTATAGTTTTCTTCACTGTGCAAAAGCTAATGGGCATATACCCTGAGGAAACCATAACTGAAAAAGATACATGTACCCCAATGTTCACTGTAGCATTATTTACAATAACTAGGACATGGAAGCTACCTAGATGTTCATGAACAGATGAATATATAAAGAGATTATGGTACACATATATGATGGAATATTATTCAGCCATAAAAAGGAATGCATTTGACTCAGTTCTAATAAGGTGGATGAAACTAGAGCCTATTATACAGAGTGAAGTAAGTTAGAAAGAGAAAGACAAATATCATTTATTAACATATATATATATGGAATCCAGAAAGATGGAACTGATGAACCTATCTGCGGAGCAGCAATGGAGATGCAGAGGGCTTCCCTGGTGTCTCAGTTGGTAAAGAATCCGCCAGCAGTGCAGGACACTGCCTGTAACACAGAAGATGCAGGTTTGATCCCAGGGTCAGGAAGATCCCCTGGAGAAGGAAATGCCAACCCACTCCAGTATTCTTACCTGGGAAATTCCATGGACAGAGGAGCCTGGTGGGCTACAATCCATGGGGCCGCAAGAGTCAGATATGACTGAGTGACCAAACCACTAAGGGAGATGCAGACATAGAGAACAGACTCCTGGACATGGCAGGGAAGGAGAAGAAATGAATTGAGAGAGTAGCATGGAAACACATACATTACCATATGTAAAATAGATAGTGGAGATTTGCTCAAATCCAGGGCTCTGTGATAACCTAGAGGGGTGGAAGGGGGTGGGAGGTGGGAGGGAGGTTCAGGAGGGAGGGGCCATATGTATGCCTATGGTTGATTCATGTTGATGAATGGCAGAAAACAACACAATACTGTAAAGCAATCATCCTCCAATTAAAAATAAATAAATTTAAATAAAGAAAAGAATAAAATAGTAAAAGGACCAGAGTGAAGCAGTTTGAAGAAAGTGGTAGGATTTTCAGTATCTTTTCGGAAAAGCAACATTGGCTAGAGTGGAGAGGAAAGGTATGGCCAAGGAGAATCGTGAGTTCAATTAGGGGTGGAAACCACTGTCTAACTCTGATCTTCTGAGGAAAGAACAAATCCTAAAAACACCTACTTTTCTGAGGCTATTCATGGGAAAAGTTCATAAAGCATAGTCCTGAGAGCCAATCAGGGTATTCAGATTTGATAATCAGTGTGAACATGGCAGTCTCATGGAGATGAGACTCAAGCCAGCAGATGAAACAAGAATGAACCTACGTGCCAATATTGGAAGCGGGGCAAATACAAGTGGAATGAAAAGGCCATAGGTCAGAGCCTGAGCAGTATGCAAGACAGAAGAGCCTATGGGCAGTGGAGGCTTGCTTCAGGAGAATGCATTTTGGAAACAGAGTTATTTGGTTGCTCTATTTATTTTGTCTGTGGTTGCGTAAACTTGGGCTAAGTCCAGACAGTACAACTACAAGCATGCATGGCAGTAAAGAATCCATCTGCAATGCAGGAGACACCGGAGACTTGGGTTCGATCCTTGGGTCAGGAAGATCCCCTGGAGGAGGGCATGGCAACCCACTCCAGTATTCCTGTTGGGAAAATTCCATGAACAGAGGAGCTGGTGGACTCTAGTCCATGAGGTTACAAAGAGTCAGACACAACTGAACTTACTGAGCATGCATGCATACCTGGATACAGGAGACATAAGTTTCTCCAGTAACCTCCACAGCCCAGGAGGAGGAACAAAGAAAATGGACTTTGAATAACTTAGGCCTTGACACTAGCTGGACAAGAATGTTGGGAAACCAATAAACGCATTGGTCAAGGCAGGATTTTTTTTTTTAAATAGTGTTGCCAGAAATCTGCTCATAGATCAGAGGATTGGGGACTGGATGGCTAATGGAACAGGTGAGAAGAAGAAAAGGACTGAAAAAGATAGTTATACCTAATGAAAAGGCAACCACATATCCAAACTCAATTTTTCAAGTCAGCTCTGGAAATAGATAACATGTGACCCACAATGGAAGCATCTGCTGTACATAAACAGTTAGAATAAGGATGAGGATAGAAAAAAAATATGATGTCATTTCTCATACTTTCCAGTTCACTGAAATGGAAAATATCAGACTAAGAAAGATCAGATTATGAGTACTTTCAAGGAGCAGCAGGAAGAGTATGTCTAGGGAAGTAAATGAGGTAATTTCACAAATAAGAGACATCACAATTTAGGTCCTTTTATATGAATGATCATCCTTTGGCACTAGCCCTTGAGCTTCCCTGGTGTCTCAGATGGTAAAGAACCGGTTTACAACGTAGAAGACCTGGGTTCGATCCCTGAGTCAGGAAGATCCCCTGGAGAAGGCAACCCACTCCAGTATTCTTGCCCGAAAATTCCATGGACAGAGGAGCCTGGTGGGCTACAGTCCATGGAATCACAAAAAGTCAGACAGGACTGAATGACTAACACTGTACTATATGCCTAAGGTGCTGCAGACCTGAGATACAAATCAGAAATTGACTGTTATTTCCATAGTCCTTTACTGTTTACAACTCAGTTGCTTTCTACTATATTCAGTGACTCGGGGTCATCCTGAGAGAGGGGGATCACGACACCCTCCTCCCTGGTTACACAGAAGCAGAAACTAGTATGAAGCTAATCCTTTAAGCAGATGTTCTTCTGGCTCTACAGCCCAATCTACTTCCATGATATCACTTAGCATGAGTAAGACAAGCTTTATGCCTCCATAACAAGATGGAGAAAAACAATGAGACCCCCTGCAAAACAGAAATATCAGCTGTTCTGATATATTTTCTGAAATATCAGAAAATTCAGACCCCATGTGAATAAATGGTGAGAATAATATCTTTGGTATCTGAGTGTCATACACGAATAAATCTATAGTATTTAATAAGTGATGAAACTACATTGCTATTATGAGAAAATGTTCTCTCTTTCACTAGTCATTTGTGTAGGCATAAATCTATAAACTTGGCAGAATTTATAATAACTGTGTCTACCCACAAAGAAAGCTTAACCGCTGTTTATTGCAAGGCAGAGATTCCTCGCACTTTTCTATTACATCATTGAAAATATTGATCTTAAGTTATTACCCACACGATCATGAATCAAGTCCTGTGTGTTTACATGCCGCCACCGAACACACTGATCCAACAGAATCGTAATAGGAATCTCCAGTATTGCAAATTCTTAAGGAAATTTGCTCAAACCCGTTGGACATACTTTGAATTATTTGTTTGGTTAATTATCAGTGGCTCCAAAGGAGGCCACTGTAAAATCTCTCTCAGTAAATTGCTTTCAAAGCCTCGGGCAGTTTGTAAGCATTACACGTCTTGTACACGCCACACAAAGTTCTCTTTGTGTATTGCCCTGTGTTACTTGTATCCTTGCACTTTTCACTAATGGTTTGTAGGAATCCCTGGTCCATGAACAGGCTGCCCTGACAACTTAAATAGTCTTCCAATTCTCTGACTTTAAATTTGAACATAAGATCTTTACCGTCATGGTAAACATACCCATCAGGTCACTGTGGATGAAGTGAAACTTGCAAGTCTCCGAGGCCTTATTACCCAATATCCTCCTTAAAGCTTCCAGATCCCAGACTAACAATTACCACATCTAATGGCTGTTGCTTCCCCTATTATCTTATTATCTTCTCTTAATATCCTTGGCAATTAAGATGATATCCAGCGTGTCTGGAGGAAAGGTGACCCGCATGAGACTTCCTGAGATGTTATCTGAATGCAGGCACTGAAGCTATGATAAGAAGCCTGATGAAAACATCGCATTGACCAAAAGATAGTAAGTCTTTGTTCCAGGGAAAAAAATGAGATTGTTTGCATTTTTATTTCATTTTTGTTTTCAACTTACACAAGGTGATTCGCTTACATGCAACGTGTGTCAGCTCATCTTTGGAACTGTGATTCACAGAATTCCTTTTCCCTGCATTGTTTCAGGTTCCTGTGGGCCCCGAGAGATATTTGGGGTGACATCTAAAAGGTGGAAGGATAGTGGGAAGTTGCTGTATAGCATAGGTGCCCCGTGATGACCTAGAGAGCTGGGACCCAGGGGTGGGAGGGAGGCTCAGGGGGGAGGAGATGTATGTATACTTACAGCTGATTCGTATTGGTGTACAGTGGAAACCAGCACAACATTGTAAAGCAATTATCCTCCAATTAAAAAGAAATCTTAAAAAAGAAAAAAAAAACTAAAACTAAAAATAAATAAATAAAAGGTGGAAGGAGGGAGTAGTTATATGCTTCTATGATGGGAAATTCCACGTGAGGCATCGTTCTGACCTGCTGGCTCTCCTTGTCTAAGGGGATCTCAGCCAGCCCTTAGTAACTCCAGCAAGCTTAGTAAGCCCTTAGTAACTCAGCAAGCCCTTAGTAACTCAGCAAGTTACTAAGCCCTTACTATCTCAGCAAGCCCTTAGTAATTCCTCTTCCTTTCAGTTCCCTGAACCCCAGGCTTCCATGTGCAGCTCCTACATTTGCTCTTCCAATGCATACCAGATCTCCCCTTTCAGTTTCTCTGACCCCTGGACAAGCTCCACAAGTTTGGCCCAAGAGTAAAGAACACCAGCCTCACACTCAAGTCACCAGCAGCAGCTATGCTGAGCCTTGCGGGGGGTTCCACCTTGCCCTGCCCCTCACTACTTCAGCATCTTTCCTTCCCGGTGGCCTGTCCTACTGACTTCAGGCCCGGCATCCAGTGTAGAAAAACAGGCTTGTATCAATGATTCATTCAGCTCCTACAAATGTGTAAAGTCAAATCCCTTTGATAAATCCCCTAGCCTTTATCACTCCGAGTGGCTCTGTTTTTCTGATCCAACTTGGCTAATGAAATATGCATATCTGTTATACTCCAGAGGATAATAGCTAGTAAAATATGGCTCAACAACCTATTAAAATTTCAAGTGGTAAAGGAGAAAATTCCCCACTTACTGTTTTATGTTGGTATTTTGAAGCTTCTACCCTTTCAAATAATTTTATTTTTAAATAGGTTTCTATAGGTAAGACGTCATAATATAAATTTATTGAAAACATAATATTACCCCCAAAAGACTATTCTGAGTGCTGTATTCATGCAGAAATGAGTTCAGTCAGATGAGAGCCATGTTCTTCATTAGGACATTGGTGATTTTTGTAATCCAAACCACTGAAACAATTTCCTAATTTTGACCTCACACAGAATTAATGCTTCTCACACTTGGGAAAATCAGAGAATTTGCAAAATTCCTTTCAAGATACGGAAAATATCTTATAGTGAAGACACTGCAGGCAAGTGAAACCAGGAACCAGGCTAATAAAATTACTTATGGATATATGAACATTCTCTCCTAATATATGTCTCCATACAAGCTATTAATCTAATTTATATCACATACATGCTTCTCTTCTACTTTTTCCTACCCCACAGAGGAAGGAATGTGCTGGCATAAATTCACAGAGGGGGGTGTTTATAATTGCTAGGATCCTTACAAGTTTAAAAGGCAGAACTAAAAATTTGATATGTGTTCCATAATTCTCTAGTTTTGTCTCTGTCTCTGTATTACTTACATGTGTTGAAGCAATGAGACACTTAATATCTGAGTCACTCAGAGCCATTTAGCAATTTAACTGAGTGTGAGGCATGGTTATGGAAGATGTAAGGAGAACATAAGAACCGCAGAAGATACAAGGAGGACAAAGATCCAGCCCCTGAAGAAGGGTATGGTCTGTGCCAAGGCTTCAGAGAAGGACGTTTAAAGGAAAACATGGGAAGGATGGAGGATATTGCTCTTTTACTTCCATAAAGCAACTAAAGGAGTAGAAGAAAGGTGGACGCTAAAGCAGAGTCCACAAGCTGAAGAAAGGGTGCTATAAAGGGAACACACTACTCACGTGTGCATTTTATGGCTTCCTTGGTGGCTCAGATGGTAAAGAATCTACCTGCAATGCAGGAAACCTGGGTTCGATCCCTGGGTCTGGAAGATCCTGTGGAGAAGGAAATGGCTACCCATTCCAGTATTCTTGGCCTGGAGAGTTCCAAGCACAAAGGAGCCTGGTGGGTTTCAGTCCATGGGATTGCAAAGAGTCGGACATACTGAGTGACTAACACTTCACTTTTTAGGGAAAAGGAAATAGCAACCCACTCCAGTATTCTTGCCTGGAGAATGGACAGAGGAGCCTGGGTGGGCAGGGGCTACAGTTCATGGGGTCTCAAAGAGTCGGACACAACTGAAGTGACTTAGCATGCATGCAGAGTTCTACTGATTCAGGAGTTTTCTCTGGCAATAGTTGTGTGGGTTGCATCAAACAGTAAAGGCAAGAATTGTAGGAGTTGGTTCAAAACCAATATGACTGACCATAAATAATATGGAACTAGAAATTCACCATAAGTATGAAGTGTAACTATTTTATTATAAAAATGTAGGATGGGGAGAGATAGAAGAAACACCAAATAAAGTTTTACGTACATGGTCATATTATTTTCTTGATAGAAAGTAAGGTCATTTTTTGAGAAGAACAGAATAATAGTTACATATTAAGGAAAGCAGAAAAGGTTAATGAATCCATTATCTATGATGGCATTTCCCATCCCCCTCATGGTTCCAGTAACTGTCCTATCCACTTTGCTTCATCCATGTTGTTTGCACTAGAACTGCCCAACTATTTGCTTATAAGTATTCCTTCTTGACCACAGTTGATTAGCCCAGAACTGGTCACCAGACCATAGTGTAACCAACCATTCATTGTGTTCTCCCAGAATTTCTGGAACTTCAGTATAAAAGTCACTGTCTTTCTAGGAATCCAGGTTTTACCATGGAAACCTAAATGCCATGTCCTACTGTTCTCTCAGCGTGTTTCCCTCATTTCCCACCATAGGTAAACATAGAACAGATGTGACCTGCACAGAAAAAAAGTTTTAAATAGATTCACAAAGAAGATAATAAACACAAGATGGAGATAAATGGAATTTAATCTCTGGGTTCCAGTTGTTACTAAGAACCAGTCCTATTCCCATCCTTTGATTCTGTAAGACATCCCAGGGAGATATTAATAGATACCCCCAATTGTTTAAGCTAGTGGTTTACTGATACTTTCAATAAGAAGGCTGTAGTGAATAAAAATCATTTTTCTCTGCAGAGAACTAGCAGTAGAGTTGAGTAGGGAGATATCTAGGCATGACCAGACACCGCTACGGGGTCCCTATGAAGTTGGAAACCATAAACGGTAATGGTATTCATCTGCTTGGTGTGTGAGTTTCTGCAGAAATATTCTGCAGCCTGGGGATAGACAAAGAGAAAACAGGCTAGTGAACTGATCGAGAATTGTGGTTTTCATTGTAAAGAAACTCAACGGAAGTACAAGAGGACAGGAGAGTTAGTGATATTGACAAATGTGTGATTGAAATTCAGGATGAAATGTCTCTCAAAGGGAATGACGTAATCCATTAGTGATATCAGCCCTGACCAGAGGAACAGGAGGCACAAGAATGGTTCCTAATGCATTCCCTTTCTTTCTCCCTTCCAGGATCTAAATTTATACTCCATCCTTCTTTTAATAAAACCAAATTAGCTTCCAAATCAAGATTACGGTAAAGAAACTGACATAAAAATCACTGAGCAAAACTGCAACATTTTTGTACAGAAAACCAGATGTCTAGGAGATCGAACCATGTGGTCTATCTTAGGCATAAGATACCAGAAGAAACAGTCACAGAGAAGAAATGAAAATTCTAGCCCTGCTGTTATGGGAAGAAAAAAATTAGGCTAAAAAGAGAATTGTGTACATATCATTACAAAATAGTGACTGCAAATGCCAAAGCTTTATACTTTCCATTTCTTTTTTTTAAATTTATTTATTTTAATTGGAGGCTAATTACCTTACAATATTATGGTGGTTTTTACCACACATCAACATGAATCGGCCATGGGTGTACATGTTCCATTTCTATGCTTCCTTTTCATTTCTTCCATTTCTTTCATTTCCTTCCATTTCTCACTTCCTTTTGAAGTGAGAAGCAATCAGTCTTGATGCCCGCTCAAATCCCCTCTTACTTACCATTCTAATACCTGTTGTCTATATTTCCAGCTGTCTACACCTGTGTTTCATTGCCTATAAATTTTATCTGGCCAAAGCCACAATAGCCTAAGAATTAACACCCCCTACAAACATCAAGGGAAGTGACTTTGGGCATAAACATTCCAGCTCACTCTCCCCACTTGGGACTAACTGAAACGCACCCAGATTTTCTCAGTGAGGGCAAAATCTGGTCATGCTCAGTAACAAACTGCTAGCGCCTTTGTTACTGGCTATCTTTCCTTCCCTATTCTACTTTCTTGCCCTCTATTCACATTTCCTGAAATTATCTCTCAAATTAGCTCTTAAACTTGAATACTTGCTTTAGTATTTGCTTCTGGGGATATGCAAACTACCAAAAGATTTGGAATAGAGTCAGGAGAACAGGGCTAAATCATCATTCTAGAACCTCTTTTGTGAAAGTTCAAGATTTAGAGGATTTCCTTTTCCCCCTGAAAGAATGTCAGTTCTTTAATTTTAGGTAGTACAAAGGTGTGTTAAGATCTTTGAGGTATTAGTTAAGGGTTATACAAAATTAAACTGGATGTGAGAAAAGGGGCTAAAGGTTAAAATTATATTAAGAATTTTTTGTTCTATAAATACAGGTTCTTGCTAACTGAAGGGCTGTTGTTGTTCAGCTGCTCAATCATGTCTGACTCTTTGAGACTCCATGGATCGCATCACACCAGGCTTCCCTGTCCCTCACCATCTCCTGGGGTTTGCTCAAACTCATGTCCATTGAATCGATGATGCCACCCAACTATCTCATTCTCTGTCGCCTCCTTCTCCTGCCCTCAATTTTTCTCAGCATCAGGGTGTTTTCCAATGAGTTGGCTAGTTATAACTGCATTAAGAATTTTTTGGTCTATAGATACAGATTCTTGGTAATTCAAGTGAGACAACCTAAATGTTAAATTAAAGGCTATTATGATATACTGAGACTAAAATATTGCAAAAGAGCTTTAAACAGTATAATATCATAACCTTGGACTGTATTTGTGACAATTAAGGAAGCAGTTGAGAATATGTACTTGTAAGTTGCTGTAATAACTCCCACAATTGAATGGCTTCACACAATTAGAATTCCATTTTACACTATTAATATTCAATGTAGGAGTTCCAAATACAGGCTAACAGAGACGCTTCACCCAGTCTATCAGGAAATCAGTTTCTAAGGCTTCTGAGGTCACCCCAGGGGTCTCCTCCAATCTAGACAGCCAGAAATAGAAAAGGGCAGAAGGAGTGAATCAGGAGAGAACTTAAAGGAGCAGCCTTAAAGGAGGAGGAGTTCATTCCACTCTCATTCCATTGGCTATGATGCAATCACGTGACTATGCTGAACTGCAAGAGAGGAGGTAGGTTATAGGCGGTATTTCCACTGGGAAACAGGACCTGCTTCTCCAAGGGACACCTCTCCTTTAAAAGAGACAGTACCCATTTCTGGCAAATAAATAGCCATCTCTTCTACCACCTGGCTTCCACAGTAGCACTGATGGTAAAGAACCGGCTTGCTAATGCAGGAGACACAAGAGATGCAGGTACAATCCCTGTGTCAGGAAGATCCTCTGGAGAAGAAAACGGCAACCCACTCCAGGATTCTTGCCAGGGAAATCCCATGGACAGAAGAGCCTGGTGTGCCACAGTCTATGGGGTCGCAAAGAGTCGGACACGACTGAGCGACTGAGCACATGCTCTACCACCAGCCATCTGTTTGCCTTGTGCAAAATTAATATGCAAATAAATTAATGATATAAACAAATTAGAACTGAATATTAAGTAAACCAAACCATTTTCAAGAATTGGAGAAAGATGATCATGTCAGCAATTCACATACATATTAAAATAGTCCTTGTCTAATTATTAAAATTTGTCTCCTTCTGCCAATAGCACATTTAAGAGTTCAATTCTCTGAAATGGAAAACACTAATATTTCAATCACTTAAAAAATCCATCAGTGAAACATTTCATTGATTCATATTAATCTTCTCCTATGCCACTTCCTAAAACAACTACCTTACATACAAATGAAATCTGAGGAAATTCTTACCTCTTCTTTGCCACATACCTGTATATTCTTCATGGGGAATATGAAGACCATTTCACAGTTACCTTTTCTCTCCATAAAACTGGATCTGTTTTCTCTGATCTGAGGAGATAAATGCAAGAAGGCAGAGATGATAGAAAATGTAAAGATCAAAACTGAGTCAGACAAGTATTTGGTGTCAATGCCACAGGCTAGAATAAATGGATAACAAATTGAGATTTCTGTTAGGAATTCATTGTTCTTCCCAATACAGCAAACTGCCCTCTTAATTATTGATATAGCAACAATCATTTGTATTAATATGATATCTTCATTATGAGTATCTACATGGGATCTGTTAAAAGAGAAAAATAAATGCAAAACAAACCCCAACTTTTATACTTTGAACTAATTCAGAAAAGATACTAACTTTATTTTGAAAAGCGGACATATGCTTCATGCCTAAGTGATTCTCAAACATCACGCTGCACAGGTTTTAAAGGAAAGAAGATAGCTGCAATAACAGTGCTGCTGACTGCTATCGTGATGCTTATTAGTGGAACTGTTGACTTCCAGCAGTCAGCCTGGGTCAGTCTGGGTGGTGGTGGTTTTCGGGATCACTAACAACTGATTGAACAGTTATAAACTATGTGCCAGTTACTGTAAGTGCTTTATATGCTGTCTCGGACTATTATGATTTCAGATTTATAGAAGAGAAAGCTGAGATTTAAAGAAGTTAATAAGCATCTTGCCCCAAATCACACCAACAGGACAGAGGTGGATGAGGCATAAACATATCCTGCTTGACAACACTCTGTGCTACTAACCGTTATGTTGTGTGACCTTCCCCAAAGGTACATCACTGTGTGGTACTCTGTTAAGTACGGGTCTGACAACAAAGAATTAATTTAATGAAAATGAACAGAAACTAACTACAGTGGTTCCCTCTTATCCGAGAGGGATAAGACCCCCAGTGGATGCCTGAAATCACAGATTTCAGTATAACAGTACCGAACCCTACACTATATACACTAGGTTTGTTCCTGTACTTAAGTACCTATGATAAAGCTTTATTTATAAATTAGGCACAGTAAGAGATTAACAACAAAAACTAATAATAAAATACTATACATTGTAAATAACAGTTATTAATTGTGGTCTCTCTCTTTCAGAATACCTTATTGTACACACTTGTCCATCTTAACTGAGCACTTATCACGCACTGTGGCCGAAACTTCTGCAGTTTGAGGTGCAGCAGCAAAACTGGTAGGAATTTCTCTTCCCTTCATCACAGTTTCACAGATGGAAGAGTGGTTCTTACTGTAGATTTTAGCAACTGCAGCATATTCTTTTTTTCATTCCCTATTAAGCTGAGAACTTTCACCTTTTACTTAAAGATGTCACCTCATGGCTTCTCTCTGGCATATTCGAATGACCAGCATCACTACTCTTGCTCTTTGGGGCCACTAATAAATAAAACAAGGGTTACATGAACACAAGTACTATGATATCATGATAACAGATAACTGAGATGGTTATTAACTGACTACTTGGCAAAATCTACTGAAAAAAAAATGATGATGCAAGTCTGGGGCAGGACGGAGCTGAATGGCACAAAATTTCATTGTGCTTCCCAGAAAAGTGTTCAGTTTGAAGCTTATGAATTGTTCATTTCTGGAATTCTTCCTTTGATACTTTCAGGTTACCGCCATTGACTGTGGGTAACTGAAACCAAGGAAAGTAAAGCCATGGATAAAGGGAACTAACCAGTATAAACTATAAGACAGAAGATAATGAAAGAAAACTAGGCACTTTCACTTCAATACTCCTATTTTATGTTGCTAATTTATTTTTCAATTGGAGCATAATTGCTGTACAATGTTTTGTTCCTACTGCACAACAAAAGTCAATCAGCTAACAGCATACATACGTCCATACCACCTTGAGCCACCCTCTCACTCCCACTCCACTCCGCCCAGCTAGGTCATCACAGAGCACCAAGCTGAGTGCCCTGTGCTATATAGCAGCTTCTCGAGAGCTATTTTACACGTGGTTAAGTATATACATATCAATGCTACTCTCTTAATTCATCCCACCCTCTGATTTTGAGCATGACAGCCTTTGGAAATAAATAACATTTTCCATTTTCCATCAGATAATTGAGACTTAGAGAAGTTGGGAGACATGTCCTTCACTACCACACAGCAATTAAAAGACAGAGTCAACACAGACCCAGGCCTTTTAACTTTACAACTCTATTGCTACTGCACTCCTTCACAGTGCATGAAAGATGAAAGTAGTGCTCAGTCGTGTCTGACTGTTTGCAACGCCATGGACTGTAGTCCACCGGGCTACTCTGTCCATGGAATTTTCCAGGCAAGAATACTGGAGTGGGTTGCCATTTCCCACTCCAGCGAATTGACCCGACCCAGGGATTGAACCCACGTCTCTTGCGTCTCCTGCATTGGCAGGCAGATTCTCTACCACAGTGCCATCTCAGAAGCTCTTTTAGAGTGCACTGGGTTCTCATTTAATATTTTTGTTTCATTTCTTATTACCTAAGTTTACCTGAATTTCAATGCTTACATTAACTATGACTTTTCATTTCCTTCTGAAAAAAATCAACCAATCTAATTCAGTGTTATTTTCCTAGCAAAGAATGAAGATGCATGTCAAAATCCTAATCTGTGTCTTTGGAGTGAAAACTTTTATTAATATGATCCCAAAAAAGGAAGATGAAGGAGGCATGTACAACCCTGAATGTTCACTTCTCTTACATACGATAGAAATTGTCATCTTGTTTTTCAAATAAGAAAATGAAAAATGAAACTTTGAACAGGAAACAAATAGAGTGATTGCAAAATCAGTAACAACGTCAGAGTTATGCAACTGAGACTAAAAGCAATTATATGCACAAGAGCTTTGAGAAAATTGTGCACTCAAAGTGTAATCTGGGGAGTATTAGGAGGAAATAAAACAGTCCATAATGTGAAAATCTGAAGAAAGAGAGGGATGTAGTATAAATTGCCCAATAGTAACAAGGAAAGTTGGAGAAGGGAATGACAACCCATTCCAACATTCTTGCCTGGAGAATTCCATAGACAGAAGAGCCTGGTGAGCTACAGTCCATGGGGTTGCAAAGAGTTGGATACAACCGAGCTACTAACACACACACACACACACACACACCAAAAAAAAAATCAAGAAATATAATATTCAGGATGGGAGAAGATATGGAGGAGAATCTAGCTATGTGAAGAATTTTCAAAGATGTAGAACACCATATAACAGAAAACAGTAGCAGAATGAAAAAGCTTCTTTAACTGAAGAGAGAGCTTAAAAGCTGAGAATAAACATGATTACTGCAGGAAATTTGCAGAACTAACACATAAAAAAATTGTTTCAATCTTTATAAGAATGATGAAAAATCTCAATACAGAAAATAATAACCCACAAAAAAAGTAAATGAGATGGACTGGTAGTTTTATAAACTTTAATATTTATTCTGATATTCTAAAATAATTTGAAATCAGACACCTAAGAAAAAATTTTATATAGAGAGCATTGTTAAAAAGAAATAAACTGTATAATACAAACATATTTTAAATTTTCTCAGTGACATCATTGTTTAGCATGATAACCAAATATAGAGTCAGTAATGGGCTCACACTCTGGCAAAAGAGAGAAAAATCAGAAAACAAGAGTGATGCTATAGAAGACTACCCTTTGAAGGCTACATATAACATTTTCTAGCAATGTACAAATGTAAGACTTGTAAAAATGTATCTCTAGTAATACCTCCTTTGTTGTTTTTCCAGACAGTTGGGCAACAGAAATGTCATTTGATCCATGCTGAAGTTCTTGAGAGAACCAGAAACATAATGGGCTACAAAACACCTTAAACCACTGGCATCATGAACACTTCCTGTCTAATTCTGTTGGACAACAGAGACAAAGTAAGCCCTGTAATTACATCCCAGCCTGATCTATGCTTGCAGTCATGTAATTAATACTTCCTCTGTAAAGCAATGGAATATTTTAAAGAGCAGATTTTTTTTTTCAACCATGGTCTGAAAAAAAGAAAAAACTCCAAGAGGAGAATACATGTGCATTTTAGCTATGTGCAGACACTTCTGGGATTCCATTTGCTAAGAGAAATTGTAACTAGATTCTCAGAGCCTTCATTGTACCAAGAGATGAAAATGATACTTCCTTCCTGCTAAGGGCTATAGTGGGGGGTAGAAGAAAGGGTGACCAGAGCCTATATTTATTCCATGAGGTTTTATGAAAATGGTAAACATAATCTCAGTTCCTGGCTACCTGAGCCACCCTAGCATGGTACCAACCACATTTGCAGAGTCTCGGCCAGGAAAATCACTGCAGAAATCTGGCTCTAGAGGCTAGACCTCAACTTACACAACAGAAATAAAACACTGCGCCCCAGCAAATCTATAGTGACTTCCCAAATGCCTGTGTAGTTTCTATGTCCATTTTAGAGAGGTATTCACAATCATGAATGTAGGTCCCACAGAACTCAGAGACAATAAACCTGGGTTGTAGCACAAAGGTGGAGGACAGAGTCAGAGTAAGAATGTAAAGCTAACAATGTGGTTTTTACCAAGAAAGCCGCATTTTCAACAGTTGTTCAAATTTTAAACACTTTTACATTATTTTCTATTAAATGGCTCACACATATGCCCAGAAAAAAGTCTATATTTTCAAAATCCCTCTCCATCTCCAACCAAACCCAAAACAAATTTCATCTTTGTCATTTTGTCAACTATCTTTATTTCACATTTAGAGTACACGCAGAGTGGTGCTCGGGTATACACAGGGTCAGTGCAATGGTGATTACCTCCTCCTGAAACAGTGTCCCCATCTTACCCCTTATAACACTGAACAACCTTATTTTCAATCCAATGAGGTCTTCTCTGGGACTTCCCTGTTGGCCCAGTGGCTAAGACTCCATGCTCCCAATACAGGAGGCTCCTGGTCAGGGAACTAATTCCCACATGCCACAACTAAGGTCTGCCACAGCCAAATAAATAAGTACATAAATATGAAATTTTTTTTTAATCCTTTAAAAAAAAGTTAGTTCTTCTCCGATCACTTTGCTACTTCTCTAAACATCATCCTGTCTATATGCTATGAAATACACCATCCCTGAACATTTTGTTTATTGTCTGTATTTGAAATATGAAAAAAAAAAATCTGAAAATTAAACAAGGAAACAGCTAAGGGAACATCCTAGTTATCTTGGTCTGCTTGGGCTTCCATAACAAAATACCATAGACTAGGTGAGTTATTAATAGAAGTTCCTTTTCTCACAGTTCTCAAGTCTGAGAAATGTGCAAGCCAATTCCATTTCTTGTGTACATTCTCTACCTGGCTTGCAAGCCAATTCCATTTCTTGTGTACATTCTCTACCTGGCTTGCCACCTCCTGAGTGTATTCTCGTCTCCTCTTTTTGTAAGATCACCAATATTCTATGATGAGGGCCCCACCCTCATGATCTAATCTAACCCTCATTAGCTTCCAAAGGCTTTTTCTCCAAATACCATCATATTAGGCATTATAGTTTCAACCCCCAGTGAATTTTGAGGGGACACAAATATTCATTTCATAAGTGGCAGATCTGGGTCCTCTCAACAGAATAGAAAAGAAGAGCAAGAGAATATTTTGCTTGATTATTAAACTGAATTACCTTGCATCTATCATAGAAATCATCTGTTTTGTTCTGGCAGGAAAATATAGTTCTCAATGACCAGTAATTAATATTCATTTCCAGAGCAACTTGACTTAGGCATTTTCACTCTGGTAGCTTGATAGATTGCATTTTATATTCATAAATTCAATTGATTGGCTCATAATTTCTTCAAGCTCTTCATTTTAATCTAAGAATTATGCCAAGAAAAACATAAAAATTTTAAGGTAATATATGGCTGTGCATGAAAATGTATAGGTAATAAGCCAGATTAATATTCTGTGAAACAGAGAATAAAAAAATCTTAACAAAAACAAAATGATGGATAGGATACATCAAAGCACACTGTCTTTTTGGCGCAATGATTTTGAGCTCACATGTCAGTAGTCCCCTGTTCTTCAGGCAAGCCCACAGAAGAGGGAGTCCCTCTCCATTGGAGATCGCTTCATTTTTTTTCCACTAGAAAAGAGAAATTGGGGATTTTTAATATACTTTTGGCTGAGGAACTCTGAAATTTAATATATGTTCCAATTTGAAAAAACTGGAAATGCAAAATAGGACAATGGCCCAAGTCCAAGTAGTCTCAATTTTCCAGAGTCAAACACTGAAGCAAAGAAACAATAAGAAAACTCTCATGAAAATTACCAAGAGCAAGGGACGTCTGAATTGAACATTTTATTCATTGAATTCATAATTTTTTACTTCCTTTAATTATTAGTCTTATCTCACAGAGCGAATTCACATTGAAATGATTAAACAGGATTTTTGGGACCTGTGTTAGACTGACTAGCAATCATGCCCACATGTCTTTTATAAAAAGTATTCATTGTCATCAGCCGCATGTAGGTCATGTTAACTGATTAATAAACATATGTTTTGACAGCTACATCATTCACCCAGGTGGAGCTAGTGGTAAAGAACTTGCCTGCCAAAGCAGGAGACATAAGAGATGCAGGTTCGATCCCTGGGTTGGGAAGATCCGCTGGAGGAAGACATGGAAACCCACTCCAGTAGTCTTGCCTGGAGAATCCTATGGACAGAGGAGCCTGGTGGGCTATGGACCACAGGGTCCAAATAGTCGGACATGGCTGAACTGACTTTGCACACACAAGCTAGGTACAAATCACTGTACTACAAACTATATCCAAATACTATTTCAGAAACAACTTCATGTTAAAGTGGAAATATCTCTCCAGAGATTATTTTGAGGACTCAAGAGTTCTTCACAGTCTTCACAAATACAAGTGAACACTCTTCAGTGGAGATGTGTGATGTGAAAGCTTCATCAACATCACAGGAGAAGACAGACACATGCGCCGCATTTGCACAGAAAGAAGAAAGCTATTAACACAGCTCTCCTTAGGAAACTGCAGCCAAGCCTGCAAAGGCAGATGGGAATTGAAGAGCAGCTCCAGGTTGGTAGGGTTTCCCACCAACCCGTATATAAATCATCTTGTTCCTCATCTGCCATGTCAATAGGTTCTGCAGCTCCCGTGGGACTAGCTCATGAAATGTACTCATGCAACCTCAGAGCATTCAGTACTTTTTTCTTCTCCAAATTTCCATGGCATTATTCCTGTGTTTACCTTTCTAGTTCTTGGATAGACCTTTCTCTATTTCTTCTACAATATATATTCTTGCAGTTCACTTTTAAATCCTGAGGTTCCCCTCTCAAAGAATCACATCATCCAGTCCAGATCCCCAGCCTCTTTGTCTCCTCTGAGTTCCAGGTCCAAATATCTAACTCTTTACTCAACAGCTTCTTTGAGATGCCCAGAGGGTACCAAAAAGTAAATGTAACAAAAATCAAAGTCAAAATCTGAAACTTCAGAGGCTGCTGTTGTTGTTTAGTTGCTCAGTCACATCTGACTCTTTGTGACCCCAGTGACTGTGGCCCGCCAGGCTCCTCTGTCCATGGGATTTCCCAGGCAAGAATACTGGAGTGGGTTGCCATTTCCTCCTCCAGGGAATCTTCCCGACCCAAGGATAGAACTCATGTCTCCTGTCCTGCAGGTGAATTCTTTACCATTGAGCCACCAGGGAAGCCCCAGAAACTGCTAACTCCTCTATTTTTCCTGCTTTGTCAATAATACTATCAACCACTCAGAAAAACACAACATGAAATCTGAGAGAGTCTGTACTTCTTCCTTCCTTCTTCTTCCAAAGAGAGGTCAGGTACAGTTGATTACAACACATCCTTCTGAGTACTTGATTTAAACTCATTATTTTCCCTTTACATATTTAAATAATGTTTATTTGCCATCAATTACTTTTCAGATGTTATGATAATTAAAATAAGAAACTCTTTAATAGTGTCTATACTGGGAGAAACAGATAAGCAAATGTGGCTTACTTTCTCGTGGCATTTCTTAAACTCTCTCTAGCCTTCTAGTCCAGCCTTGATGTTGTCAGTTTTCTCATCAGGACCTTCTCCAATCTACTCAAAACCTTCCAGTCATTTTTAATAATCTATAAAGAAACAACAGAGTTCTGCAAGCGCTTTAAGTAAATTTAAATGAAATAAATTTAAATTCTTGAAAATGAATTTGAATTTTTCTAAGGAAATTTGGAGATGTGTGAATGGTAGTCCCTGTGAGATAAGCTCTGAAAACAGAAGAGCACGGCTGCCAGAGCTGGGTGTGAACCAACGCTAGAAAATGGGGAGAATACTCGGGAGCCATGAACATAGGTCGAAAGGAGGAAAATGTAATCAAGCACAGCAGCAAAGCAGCAAAACAGAGCTCTGGGGGCAATGAGAGACTTATAGCTGTGACATTTGATAAAGAAATAAGTCAAGGAAACTGGGAAATGATCCTGAGGGACCAGAGGGAAATCATGAGTATTTAGCAGCTGCTCCAAAAGGGCAATCTGCCAAATGTGCAGGATCAATCCTCAGCCTGCCTGCAAGAGGCAGAGCTCTGTCCTGATTCACACTCCTTAGGTAATATTCTGCACAGGCATCATTCTTGAACTGTAAAATTATCAACAGAAGTTGCTGGGTTACCCAACAGGTTGTATTTCCCAGTTTTCTAGACGGTGGCTGTAGCCAAGAGAATAGCCACAATCTCCAAGAAGACAGACATACAGCCCTGACATTCTCTGTACCCTTATATCCTCAAAGTAAGTATCTGCATCTTCTGTATGTCACTCAGTATTATAGTGACATATGTTATTAGATTCCTTTATTTAAAAAAAAAAGTTGTAGTATGTCTGAGACTATGTCTTCCAATTAGCACAGAACTAAGAACACTTCTTTTTACAGTGAAGGCCCTTTACAAATGTTTTAAAATGACAGAAATTTGGAGTTAGATTATAAGAGCTTATTTTACAGATAATAAGCTCTCTTTTGCGACCCCAAGGACAGTAGTCTGCCAGACTCCTCTGTCCATGGGATTCTCCAGGCAAGAATACTGGAGTGGGTTTCCATTTCCTCCTCTAGGGGATCTTACCCAGGGACTGAACCCACATCTCTTACATCTCTTGCATTGGCAGGCAGGGTTCTTTACTACTAGAAGTAAGTAGTAAAGGGGAAGCCCCAAAGGCTTTTAAGTATCACTTAATAGATTCAAAGTGTTATACTTGGACTATTTGCTTCCTTTAAAAGCTAATCATAACTGATTTTAAATATCTTTATGAGGATCTCTGAATTAGGACATAGACCATATTCACAAGTTTGCCTTTCTTCAAACTGACCTCTCTCTAAATGAGACATGTGAAATAAGATAAAATTTGCATTTATCAGAAAGTTTGGTGACAATGACTGATACTCAGTAAGAACAAATTTTAAAGGGGCATTTTTATTGGAAAAATACTAGGGAATCTTACAGAACAACCAGGCTACAGGCAAAGCATGGAACCAAGAATACAAATAATTCAAAATAATGCAAATGACGTCAGGACCATTTATTACTCTTCTACTTTCTTAACTTTCTGGGTCTATTTAATAGCTCTCTGCTCGCCCCCCCCACTCCCCGCTCTGTCCTTAATGCCCTTTCACCTTCCCTATCATTCTTCCGCTCTCATTCTCTCCCTCTCTTTCTACCATCTCTCTCCCACCTCATCCTCTACCAAAGAATCCACCTTTCTTCTTCCAGCCAAAAAGGCATGACAAGTGTCCATTTGCAACTTTTGATCTATTTCACATTAAAACTTTAGCCACAAATAGTGCATATAGTATCAAAAAAATACTAGAGAAGGAACACACTGGCAAACTATGACCATGTACCCATAACTAGACCAATCAGTCTGAGGCCAAGAGAAGGAAGAACTATAACTTTTCCAGCATGAAATGAATCAACTATTGTGTATTAAAATGACATCTCTAGGACAATGAAGTGGAGTAGGGCACAGTTTCCAGTTGAAAAGACAGGGCCTATATTTTCAGGAGGAAAATATTTAGCAGATCTTTGCCCAATTGTTTTTTTTTAAGCAGATATTTAAAAAGACTTAAATGTGACACCCACATATTCAGATGGCCTATACATTGGTACTTAGTAACTTGAGCATAAATTTCAAAGCTTTCATGTAAATGAAATCCAGGCTGCTAACGGACCTTCTCCTTCATTTCATTTCATTATTATTTATTTAATGTTCCCAGTACTCTAATAAAACACTAAACAGTGTTTAACTTCTTCGTGTGAAGTAATTTTTTTGTCTAAATATTTTCAATAAGTAGTGGTTTTCTTTAAAGTAAATGGAACGGTCACACTATTAAATTTAAATTGATCTTTATGAATGAGAATGATTTTCTCCATCCATTGTCTAGAACAGTGCTTCAAAGAAGTGGTAACATAGCAGCTATGCACTTAGTAGGATAATGGCATCATTTAAGAACGACTTTTAAAATATAATCACGCTAAAATTCCATCCAAATTCTGTAGAATTTGTACTAATCATCTCAAGAATTTTAAATAAAACTATTTATCCTGGAATAAGACTTTTTTAATCCATCCAAAGGAACATTACATTTCTCTATCATATGAACATGGGTTTTCATATAACTATTAAGATTCCCAAATATTCAAAAATTAAATAAAGTATCACAACACATACAAAGACTACAAACAAATTTCGAGCCAAAAGTAACACAGCTGCCCCTTGAGTGACACAGGTTTGAACTGCATAGGCCTACTTATACCCTGATTTTTTTCAATAGTAAATACTTCGGTATTACATGACCTAGTTGAATTGGAGAATGCAGAACCTAGGAAATAGAGGGCCAAAGTAAAATTACACTCTTGTTTTCAACTGCTCAGAGGTTCAATACCCCTAGTCCCTGTGTTGTTCAAGGGTCAACCGTATTTTCTATTGTGTGTGTAAGACTCGTACTCAAAAATTACAATGCCTTTTTTTTTAAAATCATTTTCTTTTGTTAATTTTTGTTCTTGAAGTCGTGTCCACTCTTTTGAGATTCCCATGGACTGTAGTCTGCCCAGCCTCCTCTAATCTCTCCCTCTAATCCATGGGATTTTCTAGGCAAGAATACTGGAGTGAGTTGCCATTTACTTTTCCAGGGGCTCTTCTTCTCAACCCAGGGATCCAACCCAAGTCTCCCACATTGTAGGCGGATTCTTTATCACTGAGCCCCCAGGGGAGCACAATCATTTTCCTTAACGTTCCTGAATGAGGGAGAAGAGGCTATTTGGTTCCACTCCATAGATTCCTATGTGGACATCCACCCTACCCAAGATCCCAGCCCAAGCTGGTCTACCTAAGAAGAAAAAAGAGGACATAGAATGGAGCAGAAATTTCCTAGCTAGGCCTGTGTTTTACTATTCTTTAGACATAGTCCAGATCCAGGGCTAGGGCTTCCCAGGTGGCAGTGGTGGTAAAGAACCTCCCAGCCAATGCAGGAGGCATATAAGAGATGTGGGTTTGATCCCTGGGTAGGGAAGATCCCTTGGAGGAGGAAATGGCAACCCACTCCACTATTCTTGCCTGGAGAATCCCACGGACAGAGGAGCCTGGCGGGCTACAGTCAATAGGGTCGCAAAGAGTCACACACAAATGAAGCAACTTAGCAGCAGCTGCTCCAGGGCTACTGCTGACCATATCTGACAGAAAACACAGAGTAAAGACATCCTCCAAGCTGCCCACCTCACCCTCTGCAGGCTCTAAGGCGCCTTTGCTTAACAGACTTGTAAACACTAGCAGACCACTCTTTCTAAAAACTAAATTATAGGTTCAGAGAGTTTTAACCCCTCAATCTTCTTTATCAAACTTAATAAGGAATAGGAGGTAAGAGGAAATGGAAAAGAACATGCAAAAGAAAATCTCATCTCCACCATCAAAACTGTGTCAGAGGACTTTGTTGAAATACTTGAGATAGAGGCAGAAAAGAAGATAATTAGCTAGGTAGCCAGATAGATGGATAATAGTTTGACAGACAATTGAAAGCAAAAAAATAATAGTAAGGGCAGACAAAATGTAGGGAAGAAAAGGAGTGAAAATGATAAAGCTCATTCATCAAGAAAAGAAAGAAGAAAGAATGCTTCGCTTCAGTCAAGTCCCACTCTTTGCAACACCATGCACTGCAGCCTGCCAGACTCCTTTGTCCATTGGATTTTTCCAGGCAAGAATACTGGAGCGGGTAGCCATTTCCTACCCCCAGGGGATCTTCCCCACCGACCCAGGGATCAAACTCACATTCATCAAGAGGAATGTGCAAATAAGGGAGGAGATGGAGTGTAGATTAAGGCAAGCTAATATTACTCACAAGCCCATGCATGGCATACCCATCCAAGCCTTACACACTGTGAGGAATAAATGGTATACGTTAGCTCATTACTGGTTAAGCATGAAAGTATTGTTTTTTTTTTTTTTTTTAACTTTCTTTTTTTTTTTTTTTTAATTTTTTTATTAGTTGGAGGCTAATTACTTCACAACATTTCAGTGGGTTTTGTCATACATTGATATGAATCAGCCATAGATTTACACTTATTCCCCATCCCGATCCCCCCTCCCATCTCCCTCTCCACCCGATTCCTCTGGGTCTTCCCAGTGCACCAGGCCGGAGCACTTGTCTCATGCATCCCACCTGGGCTGGTGATCTGTTTCACCATAGATAGTATACATGCTGTTCTTTTGAAACATCCCACCCTCACCTTCTCCCACAGTTCAAAAGTCTGTTCTGTATTTCTGCGTCTCTTTTTCTGTTTTGCATATAACAAAATTCTAGCAAACAGAATCCAACAACATATTAAAAAAATCATACACCACAACCAAGTGGGCTTTATCCCAGGAATGCAAGGATTCTTCAATATCCGCAAATCAATCAATGTAATACACCACATTAACAAATTGAAAGATAAAAACCATATGATTATCTCAATAGATGCAGAGAAAGCCTTTGACAAAATTCAACACTCATTTATGATTAAAACTCTCCAAAAAGCAGGAATAGAAGGAACATACCTCAACATAATAAAAGCTATATATGACAAACCCACAGCAAGCATCACCCTCAATGGTGAAAAATTGAAAGCATTTCCCCTGAAATCAGGAACAAGACAAGGGTGCCCACTCTCACCACTACTGTTCAACATAGTGTTGGAAGTTTTGGCCACAGCAATCAGAGCAGAAAAAGAAGTAAAAGGAATCCAGATAGGAAAAGAAGAAGTGAAACTCTCACTGTTTGCAGATGACATGATCCTCTATATAGAAAACCCTAAAGACTCTACCAGAAAATTACTAGAACTAATCAATGAATATAGTAAAGTTGCAGGATATAAAATTAACACACAGAAATCCCTTGCATTCCTATATACTAACAATGAAAAAACAGAAAGAGAAATTAAGGAAACAATACCATTCACCATTGCAACAAAAAGAATAAAATACTTAGGAGTATATCTACCTAAAGAAACAAAAGACCTATACATAGAAAACTATAAAACACTGATGAAAGAAATCAAAGAGGACACAAACAGATGGAGAAACATACCGTGTTCATGGATTGGAAGAATCAATATTGTCAAAATGGCTATTCTACCCAAAGCAATCTATAGATTCAATGCAATCCCTATCAAGCTACCAACGGTATTTTTCACAGAACTAGAACAAATAATTTCACAATTTGTATGGAAATACAAAAAACCTCGAATAGCCAAAGTAATCTTGAAAAAGAAGAATGGAACTGGAGGAATCAACCTGCCTGACTTCAGACTCTACTACAAAGCCACAGTCATCAAGACAGTGTGGTACTGGCACAAAGACAGAAATATAGACCAATGGAACAGAATAGAAAGCCCAGATATAAATCCACGAACCTATGGACACCTTATCTTTGACAAAGGAGGCAAGGATATACAATGGAAAAAAGACAACCTCTTTAACAAGTGGTGCTGGGAAAACTGGTCAACCACTTGCAAAAGAATGAAACTAGAACACTTTCTAACACCATACACAAAAATAAACTCGAAAGTATTGGTTTTTTAAAATAAATCATATTGCCCATCTGTTGTGAGGTGGGTTCTTTTTTTGACATTTTCTATTTCTTTAAATTGCTTTCAGTAATTTTTAGTATCTAGTGAGCCTTCTTTAGCTAGATCAACGCATAAAGTTTAAACTATAACTAACATTATCTTGTCAGTTATAGTCTCTGTCATTGTAATGCACACAGAACTATGGAATAAAAAGAAAGACTAAAAAGAAGTAAGTTTAAAATGTGACCATGAATTATCATTTTCTTTTTCAAGTAAAATCTTGATGAGTAACTCTCTGTCAAAACAATGCATTGAAACATGAAGAAAACTGTCAAATTAAAAGCAAATGAGTATAATAAATGGAGAACATAGACTATGGCATGAATAATTCTGGGGGGAATAAAAAGCAATGAGGATAACTTTCAATACAGTGTCCACTTAATTGTAACAGCAGAAAGAAAAACAGGTCAGGAAATGTATATGAGGATAAGGAGATTCCTTTTAAAGCTTCCTTAATAGCTCCACTGAGAAATAGTTTTAAATTCTTATATATGACTTCTTTAAAATGAGTGTTGACCAAAATTCTCATCCACAAAGACAAGCTATTTTTACTAGGCAATTAAATCTTGCCTTTATCACAAAAGACTATTTTCTAAATCCCCCTATTTGTGTTCATCAATTCGCCATATACAATTGCAGATTTGAACCTAAAAGAGTATATTTTAATAGTAAATGTATCATAAGGGTGAGGAAAAGTGTTTACTAGTTTTCAATTCCAAAATATTTCTCTCCTTTGATTTAAAAAAGTAGTTATATTTAAGGCCTGGAATAATAATAAGGCAACAGAAAGGGAAAGGATGGGTTTTTTATTGTTTTATAACTTAATATATGTGTTGAAATTTATAAATTGTCTTGGTTTAAAAGTAACAGAAATAATTTGATGATGGTTTTCCACTTACTAGTTATCTGGATGTGCCTGAAAATAAGCACCTCCAGTGAAAAGACAGTTGGTGGTGGTGACTTTTAAAGGCAAGCCTAGACTGGGATAGCAGCGAAAAATTCTGGGTAAGCACAATTGCCTAAATTAAGCCTTAAAAAAGCATTAATTTCATTCAAAATGTCAGCTTGAACAATGCCAAATCCCTCTAGATGATAGAAAATATACTTAAATGAATAAACATAGCATGTACAAAGATAAAATGAGAAATCTCCATAGATCAGAAACTACATAGAATTCCTAAGTGATGATACCATAATAGGGATAAAAGAAAGGGGAAAACATAACACAGGAAATACAGGGTGGAAGACACACTAAAGTGTAGGTGCCCCAGCCCTGGGGACAGGGGAGATCTCATGAGAGGATTTGCCAGGACAACAGAGATTGATCTTTGTGCCACTGCCCTCTCTCCAGGGAGCAAGAGGTCAGCTTGAAAGATGAAAGATAGGTAGGCGCTGTGTGTTAAACAGGTAACACAGCCCTAAGTGGCTGTCAGTGCTTAAGGGCAACAGAAAACACCCAGAACAAGAAGACCAGCCTCTAAAGAAATATATGTGTCTCTTTAAATTTAATTGAAAACACAACAGAAGACAAGTTTTATCAGAAGCTCAAGACACATCCATCAAGCACTTGGCACAAATGTTTGCAGACAAATAAAAACACACAATCAAGAATCGCATCATCAAAGAATGAAATAAAGCCACACAGTGAAGTAGACACAAAACTCAACCAACAGAACAATCTACACTGGAGGAAACAGAGTTGCTAAAACAATCAGAAAAAGACTCTAAAATCAGTATATTCCTAGAAAGATAAGGAAAATAATTTTACTTATAAAAGGAGAATGAGCTGTTATAAAAATGAAATGAGAAAGGAATCAATTGACCTCCCTTTCTAGAAGGAACCAATTTAAGAGCTGACTCCAAATCAACTACCGAATGATTCCTTACGTTACCCATTAGTTCTACTCCAGAAAGTTTCTCAAGTTTTCATGAGCTTAAGGTCTTCCACATTGTTTTGTTTTCCTTTAATTCAGCAGCCTTCTGTCACAGGAAAAAAAAAAAAGAAGTAGAACCGAAAAAGCAGGTCACAAAGTTTTCCACCATCACCCCCAATGATATCATAGTCTTACATCCATAGGGTGGTACCCACTTCTTTATTACCAGAGAACAAATGCTTAAAAATTCACCTTTACATGTTGTTATTGGTCAGTTGCTAAGTTGTATATGACTCTTTGTAACCTTTCACAACTCTGTATTATGCTTGATCAAATGAGCTATTTATGAAAGTCCAAAAACATATACGTACAATATCTTGATTGCCCATCCTAGGTTGAATTTTATTTCATTTTTATGGGTAAGAGACTCACAAAATCTCTTTCAATAGCTATTTCCTGAGAAAACCAGCTTTGCATATCCCTGATTTAAGTGCTTTGTCAAATCATTTCCTCTAACGAATATGAAGAACTGCTGAAGGCAATGACATTCAGCTCAGCAATTCTAACTTTCAGAGGAGTCAACATTCCGAATGTATTTGTGTCATTAAGAAAAGAAATAGAGACCATCAATCAGACTTTCAGGTTGTGTTTTAATCAGAACATATTCAGGAAACAGTCTGAAAAGCCAGAACTTTGAATGCCCCTGTTCAAGAAGGTTTTTTTCTTATCTGATTTGCAGCCCACAGAGGAAGAACAAATACTGGCAATGCTTTCTATTTAATTTAGTATAAGTTCATAAAACAAATTGCCCAGATAATTGGACATGTCTTCAATTCTGCACTACATTTTCCATAGATGTAAACCAGATTTATAACTTAGAAGTGCAGCAATAAATGAGCATAGCTTGTAATAGACTTGTGCCAAGTCTTATGTCAAAGTGAAATAAAAAATGAGACTGACCACTTTGAGTAATTAAATCTGTCAGCTCAGTTAACTCCTTCTAAAGGATGAATGAGAACACTAAGGTCTACAAAAAAAAAAAAATGTTGAATGATTTCTACTAGTACAAATATACACAAGCAAGATATAGCTGTTTTAGTAGATTCTCTAAAAATAAACTTATCATCCCAAATCCTGTAAATGATTTTTTTTTGTTATTCCTTTTTTTCCCTTTGGAGAACTGAAAACCCACTCACACATGGAAACTACTATCTTGAAGCTAAATTCCCATTTTCCTCTGAGGAGTTTTTCCACCCTTGCTTAAATCAGAGTTGGCAATTATGCTTTTTGAGACTGAACCGTCTGGTCACCATTTGTCTAGTTTCTCATCCAAAAAAAAAAAGAGAGAGAGAGAGAGAACAACAATATTCTGTTGGAAAATACAAGGTGGTTTTCAGGTTCATCTCTCGGTCCTGCAATAACTAAACACATCTAGTTATTACAAGGCAAAACTCAAACCAACAGGTGTCCTTTCATTGAATTCTTCCTTGTTCTGGTCAAGAAAGGGGAAGGACATTAATACTGATAAAACAGGGAACACAGAATTCCCACCTGCAAAGACTTTCCTAAGTCCACATACTTCTTTGGGCTATTTGCCAAAGGCAACGTTCCACAGAAAGTAAGTTTAAATAATAACCTATTCCAGGAATGGAAAAGGATATATGCACATCAATTGGTATTAGTAACACAGTTCCAGGATTTTTTTTTTAGAAAAAAGGAAGACTTACTTATTTTGGAAGAAATAACTATTTTTTTCCCAAAATTCCTCTTTGTATTTAAGTAATTGTTTTACTATTTTTAATGTATCCAGTTTACCCCCATAGAAGAGTATTATCTTCCCTCTGCTTCTCTTCCTCTCCTTACTGAGTAACAGAAACATCGTTTACCATCTGGATAAACTAGAAACCAGGTAATCACTCTTGGTTCCTTTCTCTCTTCCCTCTGAATCTAATTAATGATGAAGACCTGACCAGTTCAGTTCAGTTCAGTCACTCAGTCGTGTCCAACTTCTTGAGTCCCCATGGACTGCAGCATGCCAGGTTTCCCTGTCCATCACCAAATCTCAGAGCTTGCTCAAACTCATGTCCATTGAGTCGGTGATGCCAACCAACCATCTCATCCTCTGTCATCCCCTTCTCCTCCCACCTTCAATCTTTCCCCACATCAGGGTCTTTTCCAATGAGTCAGTTCTTCGCATCAGGTGGCTAAAGTATTGGAGTTTCAGCCTCAGCATCAGTCCTTCCAATGAATATTCACGGTTGATTTCCTTTAGGATTCACTGGTTTGAGCTTCTTGCAGTCCAAGGAACTCTCAAGAGTCTTCTCCAACACCACAGTTCAAAAGCATCGATTCTTCGACACTCAGCTTTCTTTATAGTCCAACTCTCACATCCATACATGACTACTGGAAAAACCATAGCTTTGACTAGACGAACTTTTGTTGGCAAAGTAATGTCTCTGCTTTTTAACATCTGTCTAGGTTGGTCATAACTTTCCTTCCAAGGAGTAAGCATCTTTTAATTTCATGGCTGCAATCACCATCTGCAGTGATTTTGGAGCCCAAAAAAATAGTCAGCCACTGTATCCCTTGTTTCCCCATCTATTTGCCATGAAGTGACAGGACCGGATGCCATGATCTTAGTTTTCTGAATGTTGAGTTTTAAGCCAATTTTTTCACTCTCTTCTTTCACTTTCATCAAGAGACTCATTAGTTCTTTTTCACTTTCTGCCATAAGAGTGGTGTCATCTGCATATCCGAGGTTATTGATATTTCTCCTGGCAATCTGGATTCCAGCTTGTGCTTCATCCAGCCCAACACTTCAAATGATGTACTCTGCATATAAGTTAAATAAGCAGAGTGACAATATACAGCCTTGACATATTCCTTTCCCAATTTGGAACCAGTCTGTTGTTCCATGTCCAGTTCTAAGAACCCCAGTTCCATGTAAAGTTCTGAGAATCCCATGAATAGTATGAGGACCTGATAGCTCCAGCTATTAAGTATTTCTCTATTATTTCCTCTTTTATTACAATTGCTACTCATTTTTTCTGTCTAAATGCTCAGTCCTTTACAGTTCACCCTTTGAGGTGCTGCCAGAGATCTTTACCAAAGCAAGTCCAATCTTGTCTGTCTCCCTCATAAAATCTTTAAGTGACTCTCCAATCCCTGTGCTAAAATGCAAACTGCTTGATTTATCATAGAGAAGGTCCTTCAAACACCTTTCTTTGATCTCATCTCCTACCACTTCCTGAAAATCTGCAGTGCTTATGTTGTAGTTTCCAAAACAATCCATGCCCTTCCATGATCCATGCTGTTGCACATTTTCTTCTACCTGAAATAATTCCTCCACTGATTTATTGTTAAGAACTCAGTCATACTTAGACTGAAATCAAGCATGACTTCTGAAACCTTACTTTACTCTCCACCACAACACTTAACATCCCATCTCTGTGAAAAGTGATCGCATAGCAGTACCACTGTTACATGTTCTTGTATCTCTGACTATCTGGACTCCTAAAGAATAAGGAGTATATGTTTTTCCTCTTCAATGTCTTGACACCCAACAGAAAATAAATACTATATAGTGAATAAGTTAAGCAACGAATGAGTGGTAAGATAGATAACTGTCTTAGGTAGTGAAATCTCTGTCCCAACACAATACAATTTTCACCTTCTTAGGTTAAATGGAATTGAATAACTGCGTCAGTTTTGACAAATCACTATAGTGGATTAGATATCTCTTGAATCTGAGTTCATGAGTCAATGTAGTGAAATAGTCCCACTGATTTTTTAATTAACATTGTTTTTTTTTTCTGAGAATTGATTTTGCACTACACTGTTCCCTTCTGGATTATTTTCTGTAATGTTTTTTATATCCTATTTTTAATTTGTTTACTTAGCTTTCTCTATTGGCTTTAAAATGCAGCATTGGATGTAACTGTCAATATAGCTTTCAATTTCTTTATAATTTATCTAATGGAATTACATGCCATTAAGCACTTAATAAATATCTCTCTATGTTAATTTGAAAGTGCATATCTAGAAATAGAATCAAAGGAAAAGAAACATGAATATTATCTTTCTATTCTGATTACTTAATTTCAGAAAATCTCACCAACTGCCTTCTCTTCACATCAATCTTTTTGCTTTGCTTTCATTTTTTACTCTATGCAATAGGAATTATATATATATTCTATATGGAGAGATAAATGGCATAAAGATACATAAATTTCTTGGGGAAAAAGAATTCATATAAATTTTTAAAAGAAATTAATGTAGCCTGAACTGCTCATTGAAACTCCAATACTTTGGTCACCTGATGCAAAGAGCTGACTCATTTGAAAACACCCTGATGCTGGGAAAGATTGAGGGCAGGAGGAGAAGGGGATGACAGAGGATGAGATGGTTGGATGGCATCACCGACTCAATGGACATGGGTTTGGGGGGACTCCGGGAGTTGGTGATGGACAGGGAGGCCAGGCGTGCTGTGGTTCATGGAGTCGCAGAGAGTCAGACACGACTGAGAGACTGAACTGAACTGAACTAAACTGCTCATTAGGAGGAAGACTATTTGGAAAAGCGGTACTTTTTTTTTCTTACCTCATATTTTGTTTGTTTTTTAATGTTTAACTGAGGCCTTATTTGGGCACATATCCCATTAATTTAAATAAGGCTGGTTAGCCCTCTGGCAAACTGATACTTCTTCAATTTCTTTTGCCATATAGTGATTTCCTATAAAACCCACTCACTGTGTAGACAATTTTAACTCATGTAGGAAGTACTCAAACCTCAGAATTCATCTTACAAGGATGGAGGCAGTTCTTCGATTCTAATTTACATGTTGTTTATTCTCTTCTACTAGCATACTGGTTGAAGCCATATTGACATCACTTGATACAGATATTTTCATCTTTGCCTTGGTTTTGATATTTACTATTGAACCTACTTCTTTGACTCAACAGTTATTTATTTTTTGAAATCAGTACATATTTAACCAAGTTCTTGAAAATGAGGAGCACTCCATTTTTCCAATGGTTTTTAACTCTCATTTACTTTTATTATTTATTTAATATATGTTTAGTGTTTCTGCTATAGAATGAGCAAATTCAACTAATTCACCTCACAACTAGCATGCTGTTTCTAATCTGAAATCACATTAGAACTCTGAACCTACTCTTATTTGTGGCAAGATTGATTTTTTCACTCCCTCACCTCACATATGAAGGTCATTACAAAGTTGATGAGGATAATCAAGTCATACTGGAAAGAATGTTTTGGACCGTGAATATGCAGCTGCAATGAGGAGATATTTTGGCATTCCCAGCATTATAAAAGTTAGCATGATTAATAAGAAAAAGTATGGAATTGATCTACTGAGAATACTGTAATCCCTTCATGGTTATTAAGAGATGTGTGAAGCACATTAAAATAGATGTAGATTATTTGTTACTAAAGGCATTCATGATTCAATTTTATCACCTTTAGAAACTTTTGTTGCTTTTTTTGCACTTCACAAAACATTCAGAAGTTATGACTTCCATGCTTAGATCAGTGTTTTTATTTATTTTTCTTTCTCTTATATGTTTTATTCATCATTCTAAAAAGCTCATAATGCAAAGCTGTTCAACTTATAAAATGTCCCCAAGATAAATTTTTTTTCATTTTCTTCCTCTTTTCTCCCCTCTTTCTTTTTTTTAAAGTTTATATTGGAGCACAGTGCTTTACAATGTTGTGTTAGTTTCTACACAAGAGTAGTTTGTATAGCAAAGTGAATCAGCTATATGTATACATATATCCCCTCTTTTTTGAATTTCCTTCCCAATTTAGGTCGCCACAGAGCACGGAGTACAGCTCCCTGTTCTGTATAGTAGGCTCTCACTAATTACCTATTTTATATGTGTCTATGTCAATCCCAATCTCCCAATTCATCCCATTCAACCCTTTCCAAACCTTTGGTATCAATATGTTAGGTATTTTTAAATAATGCTGTATCTTAAAGAGGTTGTCTCAAAAAAAAAAATATATATATATATAGATATAGATATAGATATATTCCAAGTTGTCTAAATTATACAGCAAAATGAACACATGCTTAGCTGTGTTACCTCATGACACCCTACCAGAGTATCAGTGGGTTTTTAAGGCAGTAAGTGACAAATAAAAATGTCATGCAAGAAAAGACAACAGCTACACATTTTTGGAAGCTTGAAAGCAAATAGACATGTATTTAGTAATTGCCTTAGATGGGAGAAAGGTGAATGCCAAGACAGTCATAGAGAAAGTCTAGAAGTAAAATGGTGTGTACTGCAAAACTCAGAAATCCTCCAGAACTGACAGTCCCAGCTATCCACAAACCTGAAGATAAATTGAAATTAAATACAGAAGGATTTTGTTGAATGCAATAGAGAAACTGATCCCTAACTGCATCTCAGATGGCTAGCCACATTCTCTTCTCTTGTACAAGGATGAGGCTTACCTTCTACAGAGAAGGAGTCAGAGTGATGCTGGGGTGGAGAACACAGCCCAGCTAGAAGCACAAGAGCTCCCTGATCTCACCCCTTACCTGACTAACAGCCTATATTATACTTTCCTGATAAGTGGGTGGGTAATTCTTCTCCAGGGAATCTAACCAGATTATGAGAAAAGACCCAAAAACCACTAACAGTCAGGTTTTCACTGACCAAATAGCAGGGCTAGATCACCCAACAAGAAGGCACACCAGTTGACAAGCCCATCAGTTTCTAATCAGATATTTAGTGACTCATTCTTAAATATTTATGGGCGGCCAAGTGTCCCCAGATATTTGAAGAAAACCTCTAACATGAAAGACAGACCAAACAGAAATAACAAATTTGGACAAAACAGAGTTATGGAAGCAGAAAAAAAATTGTGTGTCTACATTTAACATGTAGTCCCCCAGAGACAGGAAATCTTACTTCCATGAAAAAAGCACCATGATGTTAAAAAATAAATATCCATACAAACAGAGGAAAACTTTGGAAATTAGAACTTGCTCAGTCATGTCCAACTCTGCGACCCCATGGGTCGCAGCCCACTAGGCTCTTCTGTCCATGGGATTTTTCCAGCAAGAATACTGGAGTGGGTTGCCATTTCCTCCTCCAGGGGATCCTCCCCACTCAGGGATCAAATCCATGTTTCCTGTGTCTCCTGTATTGCAGGCAGATTCTTTACCACTGAGTCACATGGGAATCCCTGTTTGAAAATTAGAACATGATAGCAGAAATGAAGAAAAACTCAGCTAGAAAATGTTGAAACTAACTTAAAGAAATCTCTAAGATATTAGAATAAAAAGTTGAAATGTAGAAAATTAAACAGAAAACTTAAAAAAAGGAGAGCACCCACCTCAAAACCTATTATTCATTATATGAATAATACAAAAATCAGAAAGGACAGAAGAAATTATGGTAAGGAGATTACTAAGGAAATAATAAAATGTTTCAAAACTGAAATTCATAGTGAAAAGTCCATGGAATGCCTAACACAAGTGGGAGAATAAATACCCACATCAATGCATATCACTTTAGCAAGCAGAACACTGGGGCAAAACTTCCAGAGGGAAAAAAGAATGGCATCCAACCTGTCAGCAGCAATGTGAGACAAACAAACACACAAATAAATAAAACAATATCTTCAAAATTATGAATGAATATTATTGCTATCTTATGTTTTTATAGAAGCCAAACAGTGTAAGAGTGGAATAAAGATAATTCATATTTACAAGGTATCTCAAATTGGATTTCCCATGAGCTCTTTCCCAGGAAATTAGTAGAAAACATGTCACCAAAATTAGGGTGTAAATCAAGAATAAGAAAGACATAAATCAACACATAGGGAATCCAATGCAGGTGAAATACAATGGAATTTCTAGGATGATGGTAAAAGGAGATCCCAATACAAAAGGTACGCAAAGGACCAGGAGGATAGTAAGCCCAAAGGGGACTAAAAGGAAAAAGCTCTCCTGGGATGATATCTTCAGGAAGATAAAATGAATAGAAACACCTAAATGTTTAAATAATTAAGACATTTACACTTTGGCAGTGGAGGTGTCACTCCATTAGTTGAGATAGTGGAGGTGATGGAATTCTAGTTGAGCTATTTCAAATCCTAAAAGATGATGCTGTGAAAGTGATGCCCTCAACATGCCAGCAAATTTGGAAAACTCAGCAGTGGCCACAGGACTGGAAATGGTCAGTTTTTATTCCAATCTCAAAGAAAAGCAATGACAAAGAATGCTCAAACTACCATGCAATTGCACTCTTCTCACACACTAGTAAAGTAATGCTCAAAATTCTCCAAGCTAGGCTTCAACAATGCAGGAACCATGAACTTCCAGATATTCAAGCTGGATTTAGAAAAGGCAGAGGAACCAGAGATCGAATTGCCAACATCCGTTGGATCATTGAAAAAGCAAGAGAGTTCCAGAAAAACATGTACTTCCACCTTATTGACTATGCCAAAGCCTTTGACTGTGTGGATTACAACAAAATATGGAAAATTCTTAAAGAGATAGGAATACCAGACCACCTTACCTGTCTCCTGAGAAATCTGTATGCAGGTCAAGAAGCAACAGTTAAAACTGGACATGGAACATCAGACTGGTTCCAAACTGGGAAGGGAGTACGTCAAGGTTGCATATTGTCACCCTGCTTATTTAACTTACATGCAGAGTACATCATGCGAAATGCCATGCTGGATGAAGCACAAGCTGGGATCAAGATTTCCAGGAGAAATATCAATAACCTCAAACACGCAGATGATACCACCCTTACGGCAGAAAGGAAAGAACTAAAGAGTCTCTCAATGAAAGTGAAAGAGGAGAGTGAAGAAGTCGGCTTAAAACTCAACATTCAGAAAACTAAGATCATGGCATCTGGTCCCATCACTTCATGGCAAATAGATTGGGGGGAAAATGGAAACCGTGACAGACGTTATTTTGGGGAGCTCCAAAATCACTGCAGATGGTGACTGCAGCCATGAATTAAAAGACGCTTGCTCCTTGGAAGAAAAGTTATGACCAACCTAGACAGCATATTAAAAAGCAGAGACATTACTTTGCCAACAAAGGTCCATCTAGTCAAGGATATGGTTTTTCCAGTAGTCATGTATGAATGTGAGAGTTGGACTATAAAGAAAGCTGAGCACCAAAGAATTGATGCTTTTGAGCTGCGGTATTGGAGAAGACTCTTGGGAGTCCCTTGGACTGCAAGGACATCCAACCAGTCTATCCAAAAGGAAATCAGTCCTGAATATTCATTGGAAGGATTGAAGCTGAAGCTGAAACTCCAATCCTTTGGTCACCTGATGCAAAGAACTGACTCACTGGAAAAGACCATGATGCTGGGAAAGATTGAAGATGGGAGGAGAAGGGGACAACAGAGGATAAGATGGTTGGATGGCATCACTGACTCGATGGACACGAGCTTGAATAGGCTTCAGGAGTTGATGATGGATAGGGAAACCTGGCATGCTGCAGCCCATAGGGTCACAAGTTGGACACGACTGAGCGACTGAACTGACTGATTGACACTTTGGCAGAGTTTAGGGATGAATCAGTGATAGATATTGTAGAAAATAAAGCAACCACCACACACATACACCACACATCACAATTTTTAATTCAAAGGAAACTCCCCCAAAAAAGTATCCAAGAAAGAAAATATGGACATAACAACTTATATGGGTTACATGAAAAATAGTTATACTCACAATAACGTAAGGACTGATTATTGATCAAATAAGCAAAAATAAACATTGGACAATGTTGGAAGAAAGTGAAGGAGACTGAGAATATAAAAGAATTAAATATTCATCTTTCTTTGTGGTAATGGAATATATAATGTCTAAAATTGGAAAAAGAAATTATCAAAGTAGCTTAAGAGTATTTTATTTGAAATATACCAGTAAAATACCAAAGAAGTGGATAAAAGATTTGAATATGATTAGGAAAGTTTAAAAAAAAAAAAAAGGAGAGGATATTAGATAACCTTTTCATTAAAAAAAAAAAAAGACAAAAATCCCCAAATAAAACAAAACTTTTTAGAAATACTGGAATGTAAATATTTATAAGTTTACATTTATTTATTTGCTTACTAACTAGTATATTTATTTATAAAGTGGGCTTCCCTGACAGCTCAGTGGTAAAGAATCTGTTTGCAACACAGGAGACACAGGAGATGCGGGTTTGATCCCTGGGTCAGGAAGACCCCCTGAAGGAGAAAATGGTAACCCCCTCCAGTATTCTTTCCTGGAGAATTCCATGGACAGAGGAGCCTGGTGGGCTATAGTCCATGGGCTCACAAAGAGTTGGTCATGACTGGTCATTAAGAACTGAGTTTTTTAAGAAATGAAGTGCCATATTGGAACAAGTTTGGAACATGTTCTGAGCTTAAAGAAAGAAGCTCTAGCTTAAAATTAACTAGGTGTGTGGCTATTGAGTGTGGAGGTTGATGAAATAATGGGCAGTGATAGTAACTGAAACAGAATCTATACTAATATTTTTTGGAGGGAGTATTTTTAGTGCCAGTTAGACTGGGGGACAGGGAGAAATAGATATGAGTATTTAAAAACAGAAAAGTATGAGGTTTGTAGCAAATGGATGAATCAGCAATAATCACCTGATATGTGTTGAACACTTTATACATACCTTATGAAATGTTCTCAGAAACAGCTACCTTAAAGAGGCTTAGATTTTTAAAAAGAGAGTCTGCATTGACCATACCACCTGTCTTTAATATAGGATGTTGTCCTAGTTCTCTCCTCAAAGCTAATTTTATCCCTGATAGGAACTTGGTCCTACAACTGTATCCTCTTTCTGTATAAGTTTACATTCCTTATTTTGCCTCTTAATTTATAGACTTCAAACATGCTCAGAATTGCTCTCCTATTTTATAGATTAATTAATCAAAAAAAATACAAAAAGTGAGGCCCTCCCTTATTAGCTCCATGTTATACTCGTTCTCCCCTTGACAACCTGGTCTTTGGAAGAATGATTTGAAATTGCCGTCTCTGTTGTCTCATATTTACTTCCTCAAATGACTTAAAACAATTTACTATCCTCCCCACAGCCCAGTAAATGTTCCATAAGTGTCACTCTTCTCTAACGGGTTGCTTCAGCTTTGCTCCATTGACCTAAGTTCACTCCTTGCCATTGCTAACCTGCCTGCCACTCTCTACCTCACTTCTCCAAATATCCCCCAGTCTCTTCTGCTCACCCACTTCCTTTTTTTAAACTTATTGGAGTACGACTGCTTTATAATGTTGGGTTCGTTTCTGCTATAAAACAAAGCGAATCAGCTCACTTTATGAGGTATACATGTACCCTTGCCCATTGAAACCACCCTCCCAAACGCCCATCCCACCTTTCTAAGTCATCACAGAGCACTGGGCTGAGCTCCCTGTGTTATACACCAGCTTCCCACCAGCTATCTGTTTTACACATGGCAGTGTGTGCATATCAATGTTTCTCACTCAATTCTTCCACTTCTTAAAGCTTGAAATCCCTACAACTTAGTCTTCAGATGTCTCCTCTCCTCTCTAGACATTCCCTAACAGTCTCATCCATAACATTAGCTGAAATAGGTGCCCAGACTCCTACCATACCTCCTTTATTGGAACTCTGCAACACTATGGACTGCAGCCCGCCAGGCTCCTCTGTCCATGGGGATTCTCCAGGGAAGAATACTGGAGTGGGTTGCCATGCCCTCCTCCAGGGGATTTTCTTATCCCAGGAATCAAACCCAGGTCTCCCACGTTACCATCTGAACCACCTGCGAAGCCCAGAAATTGGACACAGAATTCCCCAAATCTCTATGTCCTCCTGGGAATAATCTTGGTCTCCTGCTTCATCCTTAGCCCCTCATCAGTCACTTATAATTGTCTATTGTTAATCCTTGTCCTTTTACTTTTCAGGGGCCTTCTTTTATTCATTGCTGTCTTTTTTCAGAGTCTCATCTTAACAGGACTTTTACAGACAAGTGTTAATACACTCTGCCAGGATCATTCCTCAGGTCACCCCATTTTAATTCGTCTTCTACACTGCTATCTGCTATCTGGCTAACCTCAGATACCAAACTTGTTACTTTAGTCAATGACTTGAAACCTTTCAATAGCTTCCTGTACTTGCAGAACAAAGTCCCAAACTATTAGCACATGACCTTCCATGATTTGGTAACTTGCTGCTTATCCCATCTTCTCTCCTGGTGCACTGCCCTTGCTGTCTATGCTTTAACCATAATACATTTCACCCAGCTTCTGGATCACACATCTGTACTTCCATTCAGATTGTGTCATCTCTCTGAAATTGCATTCCCCTTTCCTTCCCTGTTTCCTTGGTAGCTCAGAATCTGCCCACAATGCCGGAGACCTGAGTTCAATCCCTGGGTTGTTAAGATACACTGGAGAAGGGAATGGCACCCCACTGCAGTATTCCTTGCCTGGAGAATCCCATGGACAGAGGAGCCTGGCAAGCTACAGTTCATGGGGTCACAAAGAGTCAGACATGACCGAGCAACTAACACTTCCTTCCCTACCTCCGCACTCAACTGTGAACGTCTACAATTAAGATGCTTCTTCTAAACCAACCTTCCTATGAAGCCTTATTAAACTCTCCAACTACAGTTAACCACTTCTTCATCACACCTCTGATTCTATCTCTGCATAACTATATTTTTAGCAAAAAAAAAAAAAAATTTGCATTTCTACATCAGACTATGAGCTCCTTTCAGGCAGAATTGATGTCTATTTGTTTTATATCATCAATGTTTCAGAGTTCCTAGAGAATAGTAGGTGTTTGCCCTAGGAAACTCATAAAGCTGTAAGTATCCTCTATACAATCAAACAAAGGACTAGGAAAAGACATTCTACACAGTACTTTATATGGACGTTACTGTGTTTTGAGTTATGTGATAGTAAAGCCCAAGCACAATTGAATGGACCAATGATAAGCCATCTCTAGATTAGACAAGAAGCTGTCTCCCATGGCAGTCTGGAGAACACCAAGTAGGAAAATTGTTTTATGTTACATGTGGAATATATAATCCAATTGCCTCTGGGTGTTATATATAAACCAAAGCAGAAGAAGCAGCCATAGTTAAAGTAGTTAACAATGAAAGAGGAAGGAGCTTCTAAGGAATGACAAGATGATGGTATGCAGTTGGATGACAAGTGATGTTATTGATGCTGAAAAGGCTGCTATATACTATAATTTGATCAGGGTAAATGACATTCAGATTCTTCACGGAGCCTGGCTATGCTATAGTTGAGACAGCATGGATGGCATACTTTGAATATATTCCATGATCACAGATGGTTATAGAAATTTCAACTTTTCTGGACTTAGACTACAAAATTCAAACTTTATAGGATTTAAACTAGTTTATTATCAGAGTTGCATAATTTGTACCTTAGAGGTAGAACATTTATTTGATGGGAGGAGAAAAAAAAACACCATCAAATGCCTAACTCACATATTTTGTAATAGTTCTACCTTCTATAAGGTCATCTAAATCAGGCCACCATTTACGGCTCACCTTCAGACTGATTTTAAATCAGTCTTGAACTTGGGGCTTTAATTCCCCAATTTCTAGTCCATATTCCCTTTCACATATACATTTAGGTCCTCTCTTTTTTCTTTAGTCCATAAATATGGGATCCAAATGCAGGTGATACATGATAAAGGAAGAACTGATAGAATACATTAGATAAAAGAGAGTCTTTGCTTAGGATATTCAGTGCAGATAGAAATAACCCACTGTAATGAGGAAACTGGACCCTGAGTAAGGCAGCCATATTCAGGATGTTGAGTCTGAATTAATATAAAGAACCCCAGGACTTCCCTGATGGTCTAGTGGTTAAGAATCCACCTGCCAATGCAGGGGACACAGGTTCAATCCCTGGTCCAGGAAGATCCCAAATGTCGCAGGGCAACAAATCCTGTGCCCCACAACTACTGAGCCCAGGCTCTAGAGCCTGAGAGCCACAACTACTGAAGCCCTGTATGCCTAGATCCTGTGCTCCACAACAAGAGAAGCTACTGCAGTGAGATGCCCGCTCACTGCAAATAGAGTAGCCCCCACTTGCTGCAACTAGAGAAACCCCCAACACAGCAATGAAGACTCAGCATAGCCAAAAATAAACTAATTTTTTAAAATCTATTTTAAAAAAAGAACCCTAGAGTCATGGAAGAGTAAATGTACAGGAGATCTTTGAAACCATCTAGTCAACTTTCCTTTGTTTCACAAATTTTAAAACCAAGGCTCAAAGGCTTTGATTTACAAACTGTTAGATAGCTTCCTAAGACAAATAAATTATGATAGACATTAGAAATAAATGGAGCAAATGTGTGACTTATCTGCACACAGGAAGTTGCTGAGTTCCTTAGTAAATACTGGATGGCTGGCACATAAAGAGATAATAAAGAGATAAGGAAGATTCATAGAAATAACTCACGAAAATTTCCACAAGGAGGGGGAAGGCACCTCATGAGTCTCCCCCAAAGCAGACAGAGAAGAAAAATCATCAGAAAAAAACAAAGTGTTGAAGACAAGGCCCTAGAAACCAACATCAGGAAAAGATGTTGAAGAATTGAATAAGAAAATGTGCAGAATTGAATAAGACAACAGACTGTGCCATCTGGTATACTAGCCACTAGACATGTGTAGTTATTGAGCACTTGAAAGGTGGCTAGTCTAAATTGGGATATGCTTTGTGTAATATCTGTACATATTTATTTTATTTTTTCCATACTCCTAAGCATGAGAAATATCAACAACCTCAGATATGCTGATGACACCACCCTTATGGCAGAAAGTGAAGATGAACTAAAAAGCCTCTTGATGAAAGTGAAAGAGGAGAGTGAAAAAGTTGGCTTAAAGCTCAACATTCAGAAAACTAAGATCATGGCATCTGGTCCCATCACTTTATGAGAAATAGATGGGGAGACAGCGGAAACAGTGTCAGAATTTCTTTCTTCGGGTTCCAAAATCACTGCAGATGGTGACTGCAGCCATGAAATTAAAAGACACTTACTCCTTGGAAGAAAAGTTACGACCAACCTAGACAGCATATTAAAAAGCAGAGACATTACTTTGACAACAAAGGTCCATCTGGTCAAGGCTATGGTTTTTCCAGTAGTCATGTATGGATGTGAGAGTTGGACTATAAAGAAAGCTGAGGCCAAAGAATTGATGCTTTTGAACTGTGGTGTTGGAGAAGACTCTTGAGAGTCCCTTGGACTGCAAGGAGATCCAACCAGTCCATCCTAAAGGAGATCAGTCCTGGGTGTTCATTGGAAGGACTGATGCTGAAGCTGAAACTCCAATACTTTGGCCACCTCATGGGAAGAGCTGACTCATTGGAAAAGACCCTGATGCTGGGAGGGATTGGGGGCAGAGAAGAAGGGGACGACAGAGGATGAGATGGCTGGATGGCATCACCGACTCAATGGGCATGAGTTTGAGTAAACTCCAGGAGTTGGTGATGGACAGGGAGGCCTGGCGTGCTGCAATTCATGGGGTCGCAAAGAGTTGGACACAACTGAGCGACTGAACTGAACTGAAGCATGAAATGGTATTATTTGGATATTTTGGGTTAAATAAAATGTATTATTAAAACTAATTTGCCAGTTTCTGTTTTTTTAAATGTGACTACTAGAAAATGTATAATTACTTCAATAAATCAGGAGTATGGAAAAAAATGAAAATACAGTTGCACGTTACACTTTTTGCTGATTCAATCCATCATTTTATTTTATTTTCCTGAATTAAAGATTCTTCAAATTCTAGAATGCTTACAATTTTCAGAAGTTTCACACACATGACTTCATAAATCCCATAATAATCCTTTATTTTCTCCTCTACCCCTATCTGACTTCTTCCCCCCTCCCCCACTGGAAACCACCAGTTTTTCCTCTATATCTCACATTATATTTTTATACATTTTAAATGTATATTTTATTTTATATAGTATATAATATATATACATTTTATATATTTCATAACCCTCCCCCACTGGAAACCACCAGTTTTTCCTCTATATCTCACATTATATTTTTATACATTTTAAATGTATATTTTATTTTATATAGTATATAATATATATACATTTTATATATTTCATATGTTTTTATATCTTACAGTCCTGGCACAGAAGATATATGGGAAAAGGTAGACAACAAACATGAATAGTCTGCATGGGCTGGTCATTTTTATTTGTTGTTTTATCCTAATGATTTCAATAACTATTATTCCTTTGTTTACTTGTCCAAGGAACCTCCATGTTTTCTTTCTCTTAAAATTCCAAAGGTCAGGGTAAAGCAAATTAAATAGAATTCTCTCCATTATTGCATCTTTTATTCTGTTTATAGTATAAGGCAGGGAAACAGTATTTGAGATCCTTAAAGTGGTAAATATTGTGCTATCAGTTGCTCTGGTATAGAAAATATGTCGAAGGAAAAAACCTATTCTTAAAAATTGAATTATTTCAGGTGTAAAAGAGAAAACTGGTATTGTTACCCCACTGTGCTAATTTACATTGAGATAACATGTGGATGACTGTGTCCCACCCTTCCTGGAGAGTTTTAATTGGTATGCTCTCTGCCTTTCCCTAATGTATCTTATTTCTTCCATTATCTATAAAAGAAGCAAGTGTTCTTTCACCTTGAAAACTGAAATACCTCTTCCCGATATAATCAGATGCTTTCCAACCCCTTTTAAAGGAAAGGAAATTGCTTCTCTGGCTGCCAGCCATCTTGAAGCTGAGAACATGTCTGCTCGTAAAGGTAAGGCACCCTAATGAATGACTTTCTTTTCAAAGAAGGAGAGACAGTTCCTGCAGTAATTCAGTACAGGCTGCTGTTATTTAGGTGCTAATGGAAGAAACAAAAATAGATAAATAAAACACAACTTCCCATGTGTAACTGTCAAAAGTGACAGCAAGATAGGAGGTCATTTCCAACCAATCAAACTGTGGAATTTAGTTACTTAAAGAAACATGACCAAAATTCTATTTTGATACTTATTCTTTTCTTTTATATATGATTAGCTCATCTACTAGAAGGACAGAAGAAAGGAAGGAAGGAAGGGAGAAAGGGAGGAATCAAAACAGTGAAACCTTTAACAATGCACACATTTGCTTTAAAATGTTATATTTTACTCACAGGTTAGCTTTTGTCTTTATGGTAAAAGACCATAGATTTTGTTTAGTCTCTTGGTGTCACATTTTGCTATAACTGTCATTTAATAGTTACTTCTTCAATTTGTGGTGTTTTTCTTAGTTATAGAAAGTATGGAGTTATGTGAGAGACACATGGTCACTCCTATGCTTTCAATTTTGCTTTATTTGATGTTATTTATTTTACTCTAAAGTAGAAGGCCAAAATACACAACTCAGAACAAATAAATTAAACTCCCTTAAAATTCAGCATGGTTAAAGTTACACTTTCATCTTCCCTCCATTGCTTTATACCTACAATTTTTTTTTTCTCCATTTTATTAATGATTGTAGCTGGGGCTGGTCACAGGATTGTGGTTTCACAAAATTTCAGGGTGGTGGTACTCAGAGAGCTTGATTTATAGCACCAAGGTTTCCATGCAATCCATTGACTTATACAAGGACATGCATTAAAATATCAAATTATAACAAAGCTGCTTTTCCAAAACACACTAACAGTCCCTGAACTTTATCAACCTAATCTTGAGAAATTTTCTCTGGACATATGAAGTGGAATTAATTCACTCAGTCACAGCTACTGAGCAATCAATACATTGCTTTGTGGAGAGACATCATAAAAACGCACTGGACATGGCAACTGGACATGGTCCCTGTCCTGAAAAACAATGTAATGGTGAGAAAAGGAAAAGACAGTTCCAGAAATCTCTTGCTGTGTTAACAATCCACTCCTTTTGGATTGCTGAAATCAGCAGCCATTTCATTGCTCACCATTCTGTGGGTCAAGAACTTGAACAGGATACACAGGAGACAGCTTGGCTCTCACTCCATACAGTGTTGGCTGGGATGGACTGACTGGGACAGGAGGATCCAAGATGGCACAGTTTAATATCTGGGGCTCTGTGGCTGGAAGCTGTGCTCCACGTAACCTTTATCTGCACTTGGCAATCTAGTCTGCTCTCCTTCTATAACTGGTAGTCCTCGGTGAGCATCTTTCCAAGGTCGAAAATGGAAACCTCAAGGCCTCTTAAGACTCAAAGCTAGAAGTCACACAGTGTTACATCTGTTGCACACCATTGGTCACAGCAGGTCATAGGACCAGCCACAGATCAAGGGGACGGGAAAGAGACTTCAACTTTTGATAAGAGTGATAAAGTCACAGCACTAGGGAGCTGGTGGGATGGGAGAAACTATAGCTACGTTTGAAAACAATGTGCCAAGTACTTGTGAAATAAATTAGAATAAAAAACAAAGGAAAGTGAAAAGTCAAAGTGAAAGTCACTCAGTAGTGTCTGACTCTTTGCGACCCCATGGACTATACAGTCCATGGAATTCTCCAGGCCAGAATACTGGAGTGGATAGCCATTCCCTTCTCCAGGGGATCTTCCCAACCCAGGGATTGAACCCAGGTCTCCCACATTGCAGGTGGCTTCTTTACCAGCTGAGCCACCAGGGAAGTCCAAAAACAAAAGAATAGATACATATGTCTTTTTTTCTTTTCTCTTATAATCTTCAGATTTTTGCTTTATGTATCTCTGTTGTTACATGTCTAATGCTTTATGATGTCTATCTTCTCTGTGAATTGTACCTTTTATCATTAAAAATATTCATCTTTGTTTCATTTAAAGATAAATTTAAAAAAAAAACAAGGGAATAAATACAAGTTTCACATTTATATAGATAATTAGGGCACAGGAGAATTTTAAGAAACTGCTACAGTAATGAGATATACAAATCTTCTTTAATAAGAGAATATTATCCATTTTCTTATAGGCTTGAAATCATCAGGATATGTTACTACTGATAAAAAGGCCTCAAAAAAGTAAGTTGAAGGTGAAGTAAGTAGGCATATACATGCTACAAGCAAAAAGATCTGTTACTTCAAGCCAAAATGAGATGGTACTTTAACAACTTTCTCCACTTTTGTAGAGAAAGTGCCTGCCTCAAAAGAAGGCTCAATGCCACTATATTCATTAAAATCAGAACTTTATGACAAAAGTCTAATTTAAAAACTATATATTACTTCACACACAAAATAATTTTTTAAAATTGAAAACTCCCAGTAACTCTGAATCAAAGAAAAAATAATTCTGAATATCCCAGCTAAGACTATTTTAAAAATAATGAAGTATAGAAGCTACCTGTCTATCAGGATTTTTTGACAAATGTAATCCTGGATTACTGGGCTATAATGTGTTTATGATTTCTTTAGAGAAAACTTCTGTTTTCTTCTCAAAGAAATAACACAAATGCTTTTGCAAAGGAAATGACATGAATAATTTGTTACTCTATTCTGAGTGTTAACTCTATGCAAATAATTTAGTTATATGAACTGTGTGAGTCTTGAATTAACACTCAGAAAACAGAGTAGGTTTGGCAGAAAACTAAATGACCTGATGGGCCATTCTCATCTTTCCCAGTCTTGAAGCTGGACATATGGTTTCTCACCCAAAGAACATATTTCACAACATCCCTAAAGGCTAGAGGTGACCTTTCAGCAACAAGCAAGGATTTAATGTACGTTCAATTCCCAGATATTCCTATAAAACAGCTGTTACAGTCCCCCTTCATCCTTTTCAATATTCTGCTAATTGGAGATAATGAAAATGATAGTAGCCACCTTGAACCCACAAGGTGTATCTATGTGTGAGAATTACAGGACCACTTTCCTGCACTGTTTATTCCCTAACTTCAGACTACTGTGTCAGTGGGAAATAAATTCTTACATTTAGGGATCTACTGTAGCTGAAGGTTATGCTACCTTAGCAATTACACATAGGTATTATCACTGTCACCATTTTAAATATGGAGAGCAGAGAAATTAAGGTACTTAACCAAAGCAACAACTAGCAAGTTGTAAATACTATGTGTGAAAGTGTTAATAGCTCAGTCATGTCTGACTCTTTGCAATCCCATGAACTGTAGCCCACCAGGCTCCTCTGTCCATGGGATTCCCAGGCAACACTACTAGAGTGGATTGCCATTTCATTCTCCAGGGGATCTTCCTGACCCAGGGGTCGAACCTGGGTCTCCTATATTGCTGGCTGATTCTTTATTGTCTGAGCCACCGAGGTCACACCAAATATAAGGTCAGGTCCCTGGTGCACCAAGCAATACTACTTCAATGGCTAGAGTTTGTCAAAGCCTTTGTGCTATTACAACCGCATGATTCCAAGAAACTTCTAAAAGAATTTCAGAGGAAATTAACATTTCCAAAGGGGAGGAGGTAGTTACGCTACATTTGAATGAAGCAACAGTCCCAATTCCGTTAAAAAGTCCTGGTACTCTGACTCATGTTGAGGTTTGACAGAAAACAACAAAATTCTGTAAAGCAATTATCCTTCAATCAAAAAATAAATAAATAAAAATTAATTAATTATTTGTTTATAAGTCCTGGTACTTTTTAGAGTCTGTAATACAGAGTGAAGTAAGTCAGAAAGGGAAAAACAAATATCATATATTAACACGTATATCTGGAATCTAGAAAAACGGTACTGATGAACCTATCTACAGGGCAGGAATAGAGATCCAGACGTAGAGAATGGATTTGTGGATATAGCAGGGGGGAAGGAGACGGTAGAACGAATTCACAGAGTAACACTGGGATATATACCTGACCATGTGTAAAACAGATAGCTAGTGGGAAGCCTCTGTATATCACAGCGAGCTCAGCCCAGTGCTCTGTGATGACCTAGAAGGGTGGGGTGGGAGGTGGGGTGAGAGGGAGACTCAAGAGGGAGGGGATATATGGATACTTATAGCTGACTCACATTGTTCTACAGCAGAAACTAACAGCATGGTAGAGCAATTCTCCAACTTAGAAAATAATAAAAAAAGAAAAAAAATTTCTTTTAACACAGGTATTACATAAATTCAGAGCAAAGAGGAAAATTAAAGAATGAAATATTTTTTTAAAAATTCAAATTTATCTTTTCCTCTAAAAGGAAAAAATTGAAGAGCTCTTGAATGAGTTGAACCACGGTGCTCTTGGATGCATCACACAGAATTGCTGGGCAATATTGACTATAGCTGCTGCTGCTGCTGCTAAGTCGCTTCAGTTGTGTCCGACTCTGTGCGAACACATAGACGGCAGCCCACCAGGCTCCACCATCCCTGGATTCTCCAGGCAAGAACACTGGAGTGGGTTGCCATTTCCTTCTCCAACGCATGAAAGTGAAAAGTTAAAGTGAAGTCGCTCAGACTGACTATAGCTACCAACACCTATTTTATGGTGGGTACAGATCACCACTAGCTTGACCGTCAGATGAAAAGGTAACCTAGGAAGAAGGGACGGCATACACAAAACCAACAATTTAATAAAAAGCCACAAAGATAACAAGAAAATGCCCATGCTATTGTAGCTCATACATAGTGACTGTAAACTGGTTTAATGGAAATAACTCTGATCTCCTACACCCAAAGAGGAGAATTATTGATGTTACATAGGAAGTGTTACAATATCTGCTTTAATCAGGAAACTTTGGCTTCACAATTCATAGGGAAAACGTGAAAGATATATATATAAAAAGATATAAAAAGATCCCAGAAAACTGAGAGCAGTAGTTGTATACAACTAACCTCATAGGAACCAGACCAGGAAACCAGAGCCTCCCTCCCTATCTCCCCCTCAGAGATCACATCTTCATGGCTTTCTGCTTTTTCCTGCTAGTCTGCTTCATTCATCAGCCTCTCTTCCAGAGGTCCTTCCTGCTTCAGCTTGTACGTGTCTCCAAGTGAGTATTTCAGCCCTTCGACACAATAGCAACTTTTCATCCATCATTTTGATGTATGTCCCTAAGGTTAACTGCCTTAGGCAAGGTCTGTTTCCCAATTCTAAATTCTTAAGAGACCGATCTGATTGGCTCTCTTCATGTTTTTTTGAGCCAGGCTAAGCAAGTTTCTTGCCTTGCTGAAACATGGATTTGCTGCCTTGGGGTACGTGCACATCCCCGGCCCAGTAAGTATCAGCCAGATGGTGTGGTCACGTGATACATGACTATAACACACCCACTCATCAGGAACCAAGGACCTCAGCAGCTTCCTTTGGAAGGGCTGAGGAAACAGGAGGCCTCTATAAGCAAATCTAGTACAGCTCTGGTAATTCTGCTCAACTGAGAAACTATTTTCCACTCAGATAGTAATCAAGAAATGATTCTTTCTACCAAAGGCAATAGAATGAAATATGCTTGCAATGGCTTCAGTAGGAAAGAGCCCAGAGGCAGCTGGCCAGAGGACACAGAATACAACAGAGCAAAACACCAGGGTGGGCGCAGAACATGGGGACAGAAAGCAGAGTTACAGCATGAACACAGAAAGAAGGGATCGGTATCAGAGAGGAGGCATCAGTCTTGAGTAAAAGAAATTTACTCTGGTCAGCTTGGGTATATACAAAGACACTGTATTGGATAGATATAGGGGGAACACTCAGGGCTAACAGAAAAACTCAGGTAGCCATCAGGTATCCTTTAGAGAGTCTAAGTTAGAAGTTCATCCAAGTGCACTGCAGCTGGAATGGAGAGATCCAACCCGTTTCAGTGTATTTGTCACTCTGTCCACTACTTCAGAATTCCAGGAGTGTCCACTTTGGCTTGAGGGGGAGAAGTAAGCACCTTCAAGACGGACAAACCACCTACAGATGGTGAGAGAATTCCCCCAAAAAGAAGCCAGATGCTATTTAAAAGTAAAGAGGGACTTCCCTGGCAGTCTAGTGGTTGAGACTCCCTGCTTCCACTACAAGGGGGCGTGGGTTTGATTCCTGGTCGGGGAACTGAGGTCCTGCATGGTGCGTGGCCTGGCCGAAATGTCAATAAATAAATAAACAAAACTGTGTAAATGTTAAGAGGGAAGAGTTGTTGAGCAGAAAATAGTAATAATAACAAAATAATGTCTATTATAGAAACTATTTCTTGAGCCATAAACCATTAGTAGAGGCAGTTGGCAAGAACAGCCTCTTCAAGAATACTGTTGAAATCAAACTAGAGAATGTAACAAAAGTGAAGCAGATATAGAGAAGATAGAGAGATATGTTTGTTCTGTAGATATAGAGAACAAGCTGGTGGTTATCAGTGGTGACAGGGAGGAGGGGTAAAATAGGGACCAGGGAGTAAGAGGTACAAACTGCTAGGTTTAAGATAGGCTCAAGAATGTATTGTACAACACAGGTAATATAGGTAATATATGGTGATAACTGAATTAAAAGTAATCCTTAAAAACTGTATATATTTTTAAAATTTTTAATTTTGAAATACATAAATTGTTTTTAAAAAACAACATGGAAATCATAGATGACCTTGACAAGGATAATGACAGTGGAATGGAGTGAGTGAAAGATTAATGAGATGCTGCAGATCCTGGCCGATGACTTTTAAGACGGGAGTTACCTGTTGGAGCGAGGTTCACAATTAGGTGGGGCAAAGGGGATCCAGTGTTCAAGTGGAGATAGAGGTCGTAGATGGAAGACCAGGCAGTTTATCCATTGCAGTTGGAGGAAGGGCAGAAGAGTCCATTTTAAGTAGGTTAGCAGATGTAACCAGAGGTATGGAAGCTCCTTTTTCATTAAACTAGAAAGCAAGCGTCTTCTAATTTCATGGCTGCAGTGACCAACTGCAGTGATTTTGGAACCCAAGAAAATGAAGTCTGTTACTGTTTCCATTGTTTCCCCATCTATTTGCCATGAAGTGATGGGGCCAAATGCCATGATCTTAGTTTTATGAATGTTGAGTTTAAGCCAGCTTTTTCACTCTCTTTCACCTTAATCAAAAGGCTCTTTAGATACTCTTCACATTCTGCCATAAGGGTGGTATCATCTACATATCTGAGGTTATTGATATTTCTCCCCAAAATCTTGATTCCAGCTTGTGCTTCATCCAGCCTGGCATTTCTCATGATGTACCCTGCATAGACGTTAAATACTCAAGGTGACAATATACAGCCTTGACGTACTCCTTTCTTGATTTGGAACCAGTCCATTGTACCATGTCAGGTTCTAACAGTCGCCTCTTGATCTGAAGACAGGTTTCTCTGGAGGCAGATCAGGAGGTCTGGTATTCCCATCTCTTTGATAATTTTCCATAGTTTGTTGTGATACACACAGTCGAAGGCTTTAGCATAGTCAGTGAAGCAGAAGTAGATATTTTTCTGGAATTCTCTTGTTTTTTCTATGATCCAACGGATGTTGGCAATTTGATCTCTGGTTTCTCTGCCTTTTCTAAATTCAAAAAGATGCTTACTCCTTGGAAGAAAAGCTATGACAAACCTAGACAGCACGTTAAAAACCAGAGACATTACTTTACCAACAAAGTTCTATATAGTCAAAGCTAAGGTTTTTCCAGTAGTCACGTATGGATGTGAGATTTGGACCATTACGAAGGCTGAGCACCAAAGAATTGATGTTTTCAAACTGTGGTGCTAGAGAACTCTTCAGAGTCCCTTGGACAGCAAGGAGATCAAATGAGTCAATCCTAAAGGAAATCAACCCTGAATATTCATTGGAAGGACTGATGCTGAAGTTGAAATTTCAATCCTTCAGCCACCTGATGTGAAGAGCCAACTCACTGGAAAAGACTCTGAAGCTGGGAAAGATTGAAGGCAGGAGTAGAAGGGGATGACAGAGGACGAGATGGTTGGATGCCACCACTGACTCAATGGATATGAGTTTGAGCAAGTTCTGGGAGATGGTGAAGGTCCAGTAAGCCTGGCATGCTGCAGTCCATGGGGTCACAAATAGTCGTACACAACTGAGTGACCGAACAACAACAAAAAAGAAAGCAAGGTCATTATCAGCTGAGAAGTGGATAATAGAGAGGTCTTGGAGATAAAAGGACAAAGAACATACAAAATAGTTACCGAGGTGAGCAGGAAGGTGAATTACCTAGGAAATTGTAATAGGATCATTGTAATAGGACCTGACAAAGGTGCACTTGATTTGCACAACTGAGGTCCTAAAGCGAGATCAGGCAACTGGCCTGTGTGCTTTTCCTCCATCTGTGCTTCTTTGCACAGGGGCAGATGAAGTCAGTGCAATTTTTTTTAAGATTATTTTTTAGAATTTTATTTTTTATTTTTTCAAACTTTTTATTTTTTATTGGTGTATAACAATGATGTGATAGTTTTAGGGGAACAGTGAAGGAACTCAGCCATTCATAGACATGCATTCATTCTCCCCCCAGCTCCCCTCCCATCCAGGCTGCCCCATAACATAGAGCAGAGTTCCTTGTTCTATACAGTAGGTCTTTGTTGGTTATCCATTTTAAATATAGCAGTGGGTACAGTGTGTACATGTGTACATGTTCATTTCAAACTCCATAACTATCCCTTCAACTATCCCTTCCCCCTAGACTTCACCCTGGCAACCATACGTTTGTTCTCTGTGAGTTTCTTTCGGTTTCATAACTAAGTTTACCTTAAGTAAGTAAGCTTACATTTGTAAGTAAGCCATCATTCTAAGCATTTTTTTTAACGGAGCCATTTTTTAAGTCTTTATTGAATTAGTTACAATATTGTTTCTCTTTTATGTTTTGGTTTTTTGGCCACCAGGCATGTGGAATCTTAGCTCCCTGACCAGGGATCGAACTCATTCAAAGTCTCAACCACCAGACCACCAGGGAAACCTCATAATTTCAACTTATATTTCACCAGGTTTGAGGTTTTGCCAGGCAAGTTTGATGGAGAGGTGCAAGGGAGCAGAAGGTGTGGTGACGTGGTGATTACATAGTGATGGGTCATCTCAGCAAATGTGCTTTGTCAACTTGGTTGCTCCACTCAAAGACATGGAAGTCAGCTTTGATTCTTCCCTTTTTTCATTCCCCACAACCATTCCACTGGACGTCCCTGGTGGCTCAGATGGTAAAGAATCCGCCTGCAATGTGGGAGACCTAGTTTCCATCCCTGGGTTGGGAAGATCCCCCAGAGAAGGGAACAGTTACCCACTCCAGTATTCTTGTCTGGAGAATTCCATGGACAGAGGAACCTGGCGGGCTATAGTCCATGGGGTCGCAAAGAGTTGGACACCAATGAGCGACTTTCACTTCACTTCTAACCACTCCATCAGCAAATCCTATTGTTTCTTCCACTGTATATCTAGCATCTATTACTTTTTCTCAATCCCCATGACCACCACCTTGGCTTAGCAACTCACCTCCTTTTGTGCCAGGGTCTCGGCGATCGAACTGGTTTCCCTGTCTCAATTCTTACTACCCAGCAATCCATCTTCCACCCAACAGCCATCTTCATCCAATTACATAGTACCTTATTTCATCCTTTAGCAGATCCCCACTGGACTCTGGTTTTAATCCAAACGATGGCCACCAAAGTCCTTGCTCCTTTGCCCAACTCTCCGACCTTCAGCACTGCTTTCTCTGAGGACCATGTTCTCTGGTTCCACTGCCCCCACTCAGCTCTGGTTCTCAAACAGGCACACTCTTTTTGTTTGATTCATGAAATTCGTCCTCAGTCTACTTGAAATGCTCTTCCTCTGGCGCTTTAATTGGTCGCTTTACTCAAGCTTTAGGTCTCAGGCCACATTGTTACTTTCTCAGAGAATACATCCCTGAGTTTAGTATCAGAAGTACTGTTACCAATGATGGATTACATCACCCCGTTTGTTTTAGAGCCTTACACAATCTGAAGTCATGTTTACACATTTGTTCACCTGCACACCCCAACTAGAATGAGGGCAAGGACTCTGACTCTTTCATTTTCTTGCCTAGTCTTAGAGCAGTGGTTCTCAAACTTATCCATCTCAGGAACTTTACACTCTTAAAAAATATTCAGGGAGATGTACCTGGTAGTCCAGTGGTTAAGACTTCGCTTCCACTGCAGGGGGATGGGTTTAACCCTCAACAGGGGAATTAAGGTCCCGCATGCTTTAGGAACTTTAGTATATGTGAGTTATAGCTACTATTATCTACTACATATTAGAAATTAAAACCAATAGATTTAGAAAATATTTATATATTTCTTTATTTAAAAACAGTAATAATAAATCCACTGCATGTTGACACTTAACATTTTTATGAAAAATAATTCTATTCTCTAAAACAGTTAAACAGTCAGAAGAGTAATATTACATTTTTGCAAATATGTTTAACCTCTGATTTAATAAAAAGCCATCTAAATCCTCCAAAAAAAGAGGGGAAAAAAAAAAGAGTACTGTTGAAAAAACTTGTTAAAGAAAGTGAAATTTGAAAAAAGACAGATGAAACTAAACCAAATCTTCCACTGTAAATAAATATTACAGCTAAACTTTACATCAGCCCCATGAAGTGGGAAGATAAGTCTCATTTGGAAGGAGAAAAGCAATGCACTTCAAGGTTCAATGACTTATGAGAAAAACCACGCAGGAAGCAGCCGGGCAGGGATCAGTTCCTGTGCATCTGGCCCCACTCCAGACTCTAGCCAAGAACCATGACAAGGTGCTTACAAGAGAAAAGAAAAGGAGCCACTGAAAGGCCCGGGCACTCAGAGAAAGGAATCAGCAGAGATTACACAAAGCAAGGGGAGAAATCCAAAACTAGATAAAACCAGCAAACACCCTGTTGATAAGTCAAGCGAAGGATTTAACTGAATCTTTTTTTTTGGGGCGGGGGGGGTGGGTAATAGTTGCTTTACAATGTCGTGTTACTGTCTGTTGTACAATGAAGGGAATCAGCTATACATGTGCATATATCAATATCCCCCTCTTGGACCTCCTTCTGGGGCTCCCCCACCCCAGCTCCAATCCCACCCATCTAGGTCACCACAGAGCACCAGATTAGGCTCCCTGTGCTACATAGCAAGTTCCCACTAGCTATTGTTTTACACCTGGTCCTGTATATATGTCAACCACAATCTCCCAGTTCATCCCAGCCCCCTTCGCCCCACCCAAGTCCACATGTCCGTTCTCTACATCTGTGTCTCTGTTCCCTATTGCACTGCCAATAGGTTCATCAGTACCATTTTTCTAGAGTACAAATATAATTAATATACAAATGATGTATATTAATTCCACAATAATGTGTTAATAATATACAATCTTTGTTTTTCTCTGTCTGACTTATTTCACTCTGTATGACAGACTCTTTAGTTAAGAGAAACATAAGAATTAAGAGGAGAATCTACTGCTTGTGGCATATGATTTCTCGAATCTGGAAACGCTGTAGTAGATTATGTAGTTCATTATGTAGTAGATTTCTTATTCTGAATGGTAAGGTCAGACATTCCCAGCTAATCTTGTCCTTATATCTTCCCAGGTTAAAGCCTCTGCACCACCAACCCTTCCATCAAGGGTTGTTACCGACAGCGGAAGTGGGGCCTGAGATCTGGCTATTTTCAGTTTAGGATTTTACACAAGGAAAACATTTTGTATAATTCCCCGTCCTTGTTTTAAATAATCTTTAAACAAGAGGAATTCCTACTAACCAGATTAATTTCATTCTGGTTTAATTCCAGGAAAAGAAGAGAGTGGAAGAGTTAGAGGGCGAGGGAGAACCTGGCTGGAATGGTCTGTGTCCCTTCCTGGGTCAGTTGTTTATTCTGTTGAGTCTTAAGAATTTCACTTCTTCCCCTTCCTGTTTGTCTTCTTGAGCAAACTGAGATTCCAGATTGCAATTGTTTGTAAACAACAGAGGATTATTGGGTTGGTAGGAAAGGCTTGTCTACAATCTCAGATAAACTTAAATCTTGTGTACTAGAAACAGGCAAACATGAGTCGTGAACTAACAAGCTGACTATCTTTTTGTCTCCATCTCAGGTTTGCTGCTTATAATATGGTTAATTGCTCACTGAGTATAGACTAAACTGTGTAGAGTTAATGAGTTCCACTAACAGTACACATTTAACCCTACGGTTAACAAAAGAGGGAATTTTAGTGTGCTCTCTTTCCTCTTCCTCCCCCTCTATTCCTACTTGCATGTGTGTGCTAAGTCGCTTCGGTCACGTCTGACTCTTTGTGACCCAGTGGACTGTAGCCTGCCTCTGTTCATGGGATTCTCCAGGCAAGAATACTGGAGTAAGTTGCCATACCCTCCTCCAGGGGGTCTCCCGACCCAGGGATCGAACCTGTGTCTCTCACATCTCCTGCACAGGCAGGCAGGTTCTTTACCACTAGCACCATCTGGGAAGACCCTATTCATACTTGAATTGCTTCCAAAAAGTGCAAGATATATAGAGCAAACACTATAAAATAAAAATCATGGTTTGTTTCAAATAGAAAATTCTGAGAAGTAAATGTTGTGAATACTCAAACATAATAATTAGCTAGAGACTACCTTGCAGGAGACAAGATGATCAGAATAGCCTCTGAGAAAAGACTTCTCTTAGGAAATGATACTTGAGCTGAGATTTGAATGAGGAGGCAGTACCAGCCATGTAAAGGCTGGATGTAGACTATTCCAGGTAGAGGAAAGGGCTGGTCAACACACTCTAAGAGAGGAACATGAAGGGTATATTAAAAATATGCAATGATCCAATGTTCTCAGACCTTGATTAAGAAATGGGGGAGTATAAGAAATGAGTTAGAACAGCCAGCAAGGATCGTATCATGAAAGGCGGTGGAGGCCAGGGTGATCTACATGGATTGTATACTAAGGAAAATAAGAAGTCACTAGAAGGACTTCCCTGGTGGTCCAGTGGTTAAGACTCCACGCTTCCAAAGCAGGAGACATGGGTTTGATCCCTGTTTGTGGAACTAAGATCCCACCAGCTACAAAGGACAGCCAAATAATTAAAAGGCAGGGGGGCGGGGGGAGACCACTGGAAAGTTTTAAGGAGCAATTTGATTTAGGTCATGATATATTTTTATGATAAATTTAACATATATATTAACATATACATATGAATTGCATTTTAAAGTACACAAACCATTTAGTCATGACCATTGTTAGGAAAATGAATGGGATTAGATTGGCATGGTATTACAGGGAGGGACTTTTACTCTATCTGTATCACTTACATCATTTGCAGTGAATATATTTATGTATGACTCAAAGGGTTAAATTTAAAATAGGGTAAATAATTAAAAGAAAGTGTTTTAGGTATAAGCCAGAGAAATAAGTCATTATCGGACTTAGCCTGAAATTCACATTTTTTTCAGAAAGAGGCACAAAATCTGTGCCCAAGCTCAGATTTCAGCATCAGTAAGTTTAGAGGCTAAAGATGAAATTAAGTCTAAAATTTAAAAATCATAATATGTATCTATATCATCTAAATTAGGACATATATGCTAATGTCCTTCTCCAATTCCTACTCCAGGGTATCTTCCTGAACCAGGAATTGAACCCTCATCTCTTACATCTCCTGCATTGGCAGGCAAGTTCTTTACCACTAGTGCCACCTAGGAAGCCTCATATATATGCTAATACATAAAGAAATTATTCTCATTATTAACCTTTGTTAATTTGAAACCTTGGAAAGATGATAAGAAGGAAATAAAAGCAAGACATATTCTGGAGTCTATCATACAGTCTAGACATATCATACAGTCTAGAAAAAAACATGGGAGCAATTTAATTAGCAGTAACTGTTTATAAAAATCCAGTCTGGTATGCAGGTCCAAACATGAGCATCTTGCTATAAAATCACATACAGGCATTTAAGTATTACTTAAATCAGGTGTAAGAGCAGATGTGATTCCTATGGCTTTTTCTTTCATTGTAAATAGATGCCCTTTTGGACTATATGATGTTTTTTAAAATTACATATATTCTAAACCCTGAGAGGTTATAAAAACATTGCCATTTAGTAAATAGGTGAAACTTCCCCCCTAGATAAGAAAGAACTACAAACATGGTTTTCAATCTGTATCTCTTTTTTATCACTCATGTTTAATTGGGATACCATCATTATAAGTGTGAAAGTGTTACTCGCTCAGTGGTGGCCGACTCTTTGCAACCCTGTGGACTATAGCCTGCCAGGCTCCTCTGTCCATGGAATTCTCCAGGCAAGAATACTGGAGTGGGTTCAGTTCTGATTTTAACGGCATGGGATTCATGGGCCCTGTGACAGGGAGAATGACTAGGTACTCTGGGTCTGAAAAGTAGCTTTGACTTGATGTGTATGGTCACATTACCTTTCTAGATAATATAGCAGGTTGAGAAGTAACTCACGCAATTTAAGAGGATAAATGGTTCAAAGGAAAAGAGAATAGTTGTGAGTAGAACCTGGTGATGTGTCATTTAAAGTATCTTTTAGTCCAGTTCCTTAGGAAATTTGTACCAGATTCCTAGAATTTGGAGTTTAATATTAAACCAGGAGAACAACCAAATGAAATAGCTAAATTGATAGAGATGCTGAAGACAAAAAATTAGGGCAGTGGAAAGCCTTCTTAAGCATTTATTTAAAAAATCCACCAACCATTCACCTATATATTGTACAGGCATCACATGAGATTAAAAGAAAAAACATAATTGCCTAGGAACAAGCTATTAACATGAGAAAGTTTTGTTTACGCTAAAAAATAAGCAAAAAATCAGAATTTTTATATGCTGTAAAGCTTTAATAGTATAATCAGAAACTTTTAGAGTTATTGTTCAAGTTTACCTTATTGAACCAAAGGTGATGCATGCACTTCAAGAGACACTTAACAGATGACAGATGAATATATATTGAGTACTGACTGATTGCAATGCTCCAAGCCAGAGAAAACTGGTGTAAACATTGTAAACAAGATACAGTCTATGTTCACTTGGAGCTTAAAGTCTACAGGAAAAGATAAGCATAAAACAGTTAATGTCAATGACAACTGATTAAGTGAATTGTGCTGCGAGTAGATAATTAGTGATCTTGCCTATCCAGAAGGTATGAACTGGGGTCAAGTGAAGGGTTCACTGAAGAAAGGATATTTAAGTTAAAAGTGAAGAATTGGGCTTCCCTGATGGTCCAGTGGTTAAGAGTCCGCCTTGTAATGCAGGGGACACAGGTTCAATCTCTGCTCTGGGAAGATCCCACATGTTGTGGGGCAACTAAGCCCTTGTACCACAACTCTGAGCCTGTGTTCCTAGAGCCCATGCTCTGCAACAAGAAGCCACAGCAATGAGAAGCCGGTACACAGCAACTAGAGAGTAGTCCCTGCTTGCTGCATTTAGAAAAAGCCCGAGCAGCAGCGAAGATCTAATGCAGCCTAAGAAAATAACTAATATTTTTAGTAGGAGTTGGCTGAATAAAGAAGTGAATGGGGGGTGCAGAAAAGTATTCCCTAAAGAGGGAAGAGCCTGTGCAAAGGTCCTGAGGCAGACAGGAGGAAAATCTCAGGAGATGGCCAGGGATTGCAGCTCAAGGCAGGTCTCAGACCAAATAGGGCTTTAGAGACTACATTATGGATTCTGGCTTTATCTGAAGAATAATCAGGAGTCACTGATGTGGTTTAAACTAGGAAGAGAATATAATAAGATCTGTACTATTATAAAGTTACTTTGGCTATTGTTTGAAGAATGATTGGAAGGGAGTAATGGAACATGTGGAGATATAGAAGATATTTTTATAGTTGGTGGTTCAGCTATGGTAAAGGTGCTTGGTTTCAAAATTGTTAAATAGGTAGAATGAACAGGACTGGATATGTGACTATAATAGAGAAAAAAGACAAAGTCCATAATATTTCATGGATTTATGGCAGGGACATATGAAAAATCAATTAGGATTCTTACTATGACTGGGTACTAGAGTTTGGACACTTCCAGTCTTCATAGCTTTGCAGTGCAGTACCTGTAAAGATATTTTAAGGGACCATTTGGACAATATTCTTCAGACATCAGGGAAATGAATACACTCTAGACAATATCTAAGGATTCTGAGAAACTTTACTGCAGTAAATTGGTCCTTGAAAGAAGCTTGTGACTCTGTTCCTGAGAGCATGGGTATGAGCTACCTGAGGCTCAGTCATAAAGAACCTGCCTGCCAATGCAGAAGATGCAGAAGACACTATACGATCCCTGGGTAGGGAAGATCCCCTGGAGAAGGAAATGGCAACTCATTCCAGTATTCCTGCCTTGAGAATTGGAGGGAGGAGCCTGGTGGGCTACAGTCTGCAGGGTTGCAAAAGAGTTGGACACGACTGAGCAACTAAGCAACAGAGAGAAAGTAATGACAACAGAATGACAACTTTCAACATGACAACAGACAGAAGATAACAACAGAGAGAAGGTGACAACAGAGAGAAGGGAAGCCAAGGAAGCAGGGAAGCATCATTGTCTCCAGATCTGAGAATGCCACGAAGCTCATGGCAGGAGTAGTAAATCACAATTCTTTGCCAAGTGTTTCTGGGGAAGAAGAAGCTGTTCTCTATAAAAGTTCCCCAAGGTTGCTGCCAATTATCTACCTAGAGTTGGAATCCCAGAAATCCTGAATCAAGATTTTTTTTAAAGTTTTATTTTATTTATGGCTGCACTGGGTCTTTGATGGTGCATGCAGGCTTTCTCTAGTTGTGAGCAGGGCAACTCTTAGTTGCCGTGTGCAGTCTTCTCATTGCAGTGCCTTTGTTTGTTGTGGAGCACATGGGCTTGGGCTTCAGTAGTTGTGACTCCAGGACTCGAAAGTGTGGGCTCAGTAGTTGTGGTGTACTGACTTAGTTGCTCCTCGGCGTGTAGGATCTTTCCAGACCAGGATCAAACCCATGCCCCTTGCGTTGGCAGGGGGATTCCTAGCCACTAGACACCAAGGAAGCCTCTGAATCAAGATTTAAGACTGTGACAAACAGTGTGATGTAGTCTCCTAATTATTCGTAACAGAAAATCTCAAGGAAGAAAGTAAGCATGGAATATGATGCAGGTATCTATTTGACTTAGCTCATGGGAATAATTATATGTATATACAGAACACTTACTAGGAGGCATGCCTGTGTAGTATGTCTGAGTCCCCTTGTTATATAATGTCTATTTCCAACACCCCCTCCTAATATCTTGTTAGTTGGATGATAATTCTTTTTCTTAGGCTCCTTCTTGAGGATACATTTTTAAAGAGAATTCTTAAGCCTCTAGGAGGTATCTTTTGTCCTATAGTTAATCTCTTAATAAGACCAATTTAGCTGTAATATAAATGGTAATGCATAGTGTACTATTTACTGCACAATTCTGAACTTGCTCAGAGATTGCCTATAAGCAGGCTGGCATTACCCGTGGGCAGAGTTGGTGAAGAGAAATGTGGAATCGTTTCAGAACCATAGAGGAGATTCAGCCTTTTTACCCTCGTTCTGGGAAGAGTGATTTCAGACTTGCCAGCTTTTCAAAGAGACTACTGTATGTAAGGACTGTACTGGGCATAGTGGTGTCTGTTCTTAAAATCAGGGATACAGGACTCAGATTTGGGTTAAAGGCATAACAACAAGGACCAGTGGGCATAGACCAGGACAAGCAATATGACTGGAAATCACCCATGTGAGTCAGAAAATTACCTGTGTATTCCTAAGTGTGAAACACAGTAAAAATAATCCAGTTGAATTTCTTGGGTTATATGTCTACTCCTTTTTTTTCGCAGATTCACACTATCATGATTAGTTTAATTCCATTTGCCACTGTTGAGTAGTCTGCCATTTGGAACAAGCTTGCATTCCATCTGTTGTAAGTGAAGGATTTGCAAGTGGCATCATTCCATGTTTTCTTAAGGATTTAAGGTGTCACTAGCTTTCAACTGACTCCACTAAAGGGCTTTTTGCCAGAACCCTGCCTGATGCCAATTTTCATTCAATCTCCATAAATGTTTATTAATACAATAGTGCACAAAGTCTCCTTGAACTATCGAACATGCCAAAAGAGGTATTTGTTTTTCTGCTTCTCGATGCCCATATTTAAACATGTTACGTAAAAACATCCACACCTAAATCTGTCCCATCTTGTTGATCCATTTTTAAAATTCACACCCTGTCTTGTATAAACGCAACCCAACCATGAAAGTAACTTGTTCATGAGTCATAACCATGCAAACATTGAAGTAATTGTAAAGCATCTCTTGTTAGTTTGCAATTAGGGTATTAACTTCTATAGCATGTTGTATTAGATTTTAGAAGAAAAGTCATAAAGGATTTTATTTCTTAACATTCAATAACATTTAATCATAAACATATACAAAGACAAAGATAAATATATATCCATTTCAACACCTACAAAAACAATTAGTTTTCCTGGGTGTATCATGGCAGATGGTGCTGTTTTTTTAGAGTATGCACAGAATAAATAAACTGAACAGGTACTTATAGACATGCCACAGTATGGTGGCATGGAATGGAAATGGTATGTTTATTTGATTCACATAATTTTAAAGTCCTCATCTTCAGTATCAGAAGAAAAAAAACATGTGGTATAATTATGAATTTGCATCAGAAATGCTTTAGAGTTCAACAACAGTTTATGTCTAACAGCGATTCAGAGAAGGTGCAATTCAAGGGTAAATCCACCCTTACAATTCACATTAAATAAGATCTGACTAGATCCCTGTTCTTCACAAAGTAGGGAAGCCATGAATGGATTTCTCCTAGAAATCTCTGCCTTAGGCTAAGTCCTGTCAAAACTCTCCAGATGAAGCTGAGTCTCAAGCCAACTGGAGAATCTCATTAGCCACTCTTCCTCCTGTATTAAATATCTCCTTTAACAGCTCCTCCCCCTTTCTCTCTTGTCTATACTGAATGTGCTTACTACCTGTCAAAGTTATCCCCTGCTCTCCAATATCACAAACATTTCCTACATTGGACTTCTTGACATCTCTTATCATTTATTAAAAACATTTCTTAATTGATATATTAGTTTCCAGCTGCATTCTTTTCCAGTTCATTCACTACAGGTTCTAAACACAAATCGCACATACCTGCTTCACATATTCTAATGATGTCCTTAATAACTCCAGGACTCAGGGTAACATTTCCACTTATTAGCTCAGGGATCTCAAACTGCACTTATTTCAAGCTGCAATCAAGATTGCCAGGAGAAATATCAACAACCTCAGATACACAGTAGATACCACTCTAATGGCAGAAAGCAAAGAACTAAAGAGCCTCTTGATGAAGGTGAAAGAGGAGAGTGAAAAAACTGGCTTAAAACTCAACACTGAAAAAACTAAGACCATGGCATCCAGTCCCATCACTTCATGGCAAATAGATGAGGAAAGAGTGGAAACAGTGACAGATTTTATTTTCCTGGGCTCCAGAATCACTGTGGACAGGGACTGCAGTCACAAAATGAAAAGAGGCTTACTCCTTGGAATAAAAGCTATGACAAACATATACAGCCTTTTAAATAGCAGAGACATCCTTCTGTGTAATCAAGGCTATGGTGTTTCCTGTATTCATGTACAGATGTAAGAGTTGGACCCTAAAGAAAGCTGAGCGCCAAAGAACTGATGCTTTTGAATTGTGGTGCTGGAGAAGGCTCTTGAGAGTCGCTTGGAGAGCAAGTAGATCAAATCAGTTAATCCTAAAGGAAATCAACCCTGAATATTCATTGGCAGGACTGATGCTAAAGCTGAAGCTCCAATACTCTGGCCATCTGATGTGAAGAGCTGACTCACTGGAAAAGCCCCTGATGCTGGGGAAGATTGAAGGCAGGAGGAAAAGGGGCCGACAGAGGACGAGATGATTGGGTGGCATCACTGACTCAATGAACGTGAGTTTGAACAAACTCAGGGAGACAGTGGAGGACAGGGAAGCTTCATGTGCTGCACTCTATGGGGTCACAAAGAGTCGGACACAACTTAGCGACTAAGCAACAAAGCTCCTGCTCCATGATCATGTCCACTCTGTGCCTACACTCAAATGCCACTGCTCTGACTTTTCTTAACTGGCTGTGCTCTCCCTTTCAGGTCCCTTGGCCCAGAATGCCTTTCAAAAGTTAGCTCAAGTATCTGCTCTTTCCTGAAGATTTCTCAGAAAATGTGTTAGAGAAATGTGGGATGTGGCGAAAACCTCGCCCTGCAGAGCAGCTGGTGTTTGAAAGTGCTGGGATCCAATTCTTTAAATCTCTGACGAGCTGTGTGAGCCAGCAAAACCTGGTTGGTCCCCACACATAGTGGTCACCCGCCTTCATCCTGATTAAGTGCGTGCTATCACTAAGGAAGAGGACAGGCAGCTGATGCCTGAGCACCTATGGTCCTTCACGCTCTGGCTATGACAATTCTTTCAACTGAGATATAATTGACATATAACATTGGTACGATTAAGGTGCACAGTGCGTTGATACATTTATATTTTGCCATATGATTACCACCATGGCATGAGCTAACACCTTTCTCATGTCACATGAAAATTTGTGTGTGTGGTGAGAACATTTAAAATCTAGTCTTTTTTTTTAAATTGGGGTATAGTTGCTTTGGGTTTCCCAGGTGGCTCAGTGGTTAAAGAATCCACCTGCAATGCAGGAGACACAGGCAGATGCAAGCTCGGTCCCCGGGTCCAGAAGATCCCCTGGAGGAGGGCATGGCAACCCACTCCAGTATTCTTGCCAGGAGAATCCCATGGACAGAGGAGCCTGGTGGGTTACAGTCCATGGGGTTGCAAACAGTCAGACACGACTGAAGCGCATAGTTGCTTTACAATGTCGTGTCGCTTTCTGCTGTATAACAAAGTAAATCAGTTCTATGTATACATATATTTCCTCCCTCTTAAACCGCCCACCCTCCCGACCCCTCTCCTCTAGGTCACCACAGAGCACTGAGCTGAACTCCCTGTGCAGGTTCCCACCGGCTATTTACTTAACACCTGCTAGTGTACATATGTCAACTCCAGTCTTTCAATTCATCCCCTCCACTATGCCCACTCATCCATTCTCTACGTCTGTGTCTGTTTCTGCCTGCAAATTGGTCCACCTGTGCCATTTTTATAGATTCCACATATATGCACTAATACATGATATTTGTTTTTCTCTATCTGACTTACTTCACTCCGTATGACAGACTCTAGGTCCGTCCACATCTCTACAAATAACCAAACTTCATTCCTTCTTATGGCTGAGGAAAAATCTAGTCTTCTTGCTAGTTTGCTAACCTTCATCTTTCAGGACTTTCCCTATGTCCTATACTCCCATCATTCCTGGACTAGGATTCTCTCTGCTTCCTCCTAGATCTGATCCCTACAAACCATCTCCAGTACTTCTTGCCTACTGCCTCTGTTTGGACCCACAGTTTAATCTTTGATCTTGGTTTGTTCTTTAAGAATACATAATATACTTAAAGTATAGTGAATATATATATAGTGTGTGTGTGTATGTGTATATATATTAGTAGTATATATATAAGTAATATATATACTTTTAGATATACTTATATAACTTATATATACTTTAAGTATACATATTACATATACACTATAATATATAATAATATATTGCTTTTACTAATATATTAATAATATGTATGAATATATATGGGCTTCCCTGGTGGCTCAACTGGTAAAGAATTCACCTGCAATGCAGGAGACCCTGGTTCAATCCCTAGGTTGGGGTGATCCCCTGGAGAAGGGATAGGCTACCCACTTCAGTATTCTTGGGCTTTCCTGGTGGCTCTGACAGTAAAGAATTCACCTGCAATGAGGAAGACCTGGTTTTGATCCCTGGGTTGGGAAGATCCCAGAAGACCCCTGGAGGAGCTCATGACAACCCATTCTAGTAGTTCTCTGACCCAGGGCCCCTGCATTGGGAACACAGAATCTTAACCACTGAACCACCAGAGAAGTCCCTGGAACTCATGACCTATTCTAACTGAGTCATATAATAGCAATAATTACCATTTAGGGTATATTTACTGTGTACCAGGCAGGATACAAGACATTTTGTAAACCCTGTGTTATTTAATTTTCCCCATAATTCCAGGGGTAGGTGTTACTAGCACCACTTTAGAATCAAAGAAATGAAAGCAGAAAGGCACTTGTCCAAACACTTCTCATAAGGGCAATATCGATGCACATATACACGTAACCAGGCAAGACAGAAAAAGGCAGCAGAATGGAAAATGGTGTGTGTGTATCTGGTGGAGTATGGGAGTAATGGTCAGGAAATGAAAAAAAGGAAAAATCAGGGAGAAAAAGAACACACCTCAGAAGGATTTGTAGAGTAAATACTACATTGAGTATTTGACCTGATTCATGTGACCTCAAATCCCCAGCCCAGCCTACCTTTTCCAGTCACACTCGTAGACCCTGACTTCAAACCTGTAAGGCCCACAGTCTCATGACATCTGCTTTTCCTGTCCAGACCTAAGGAATATGTGTCACACAGAGGTAAAGCCAGATGCCTCAATCCTGAGGGACAGGGTCAAAAGCAGCTGGAGACTGGGAGATAGAAAATCAGAATTGGAAAAGGAGAAAGAAGAAAGTTGTGACAGGTCTGTGAGACAGGGAGAAGCCAGTCACCTTGATTTCTTTCAGTAATGCAGGGAAGTTTTTGCCAGTGTCCACAAATTTCACAGCTTCAAGTAAATCACTTGTCAGTTTAATTAGATTCAAATAAAGAGTAAAAATTAATTTGAAAAAGATCCGCCCTTACATTTGCAATGGTGTCTTTCTTGCAAAGGCTCAAGAGAAAAGCGAGAATCACTTTTTTTTTTTTTGGTTAAAATAAGAAAGTCAATCCCCAAAATATAAGTAATCAATAACAGTATTCCATCCAAACAGCTTAACAACTTAATGGAAATCAAATTCCAGGAAAATGTTAAAGGACTAATTGATTAAAATTATAAATCAATTCTGTCCCCCACTCGCCCATGGTTTCATGTGACACTATTTTCTACAAAAGGGGAAACATAAGCTCAAAATAAGCCTGGTTTGGGATGTATCTGCAAGGTGTAGAAATTAAAACTCCCTGATAAGTGAAACAGAGTTATACATGAAGACTATTCGTAGAAACCACTAAATAATATAACTATATGCTCTTTTCTCAGTACAGTTTTACTAAGTACATACTATTTTTTAACTTGTCTGAGGTTTTCTAAACAAATCAGTGGTCTTCTAATTCCATCAAGGTCCAATGATAAGCCTTAAAGACTTCTTCAGCATTGGAAGATATCTTTCCAGAATTTTTTTTTCCAGAAGAAAAGAGAGAACAGTCTGATCAGTGAAAGAACAGAATTCATCAAAATGGGAGCAATATGATGCCTAGAGCAACTGTACGGCTGAGCATGAACAGTCCGTTGTGCTGTGCTACCTCTTTAAAAAGATACTTTGAGGTTATGAATATCATCTGTCTGTTTTGCAGAAATTTGCTGAAGTCAAGCAGGTCTGATCCAATGCACAATTTTTTTTTTTTTTTTTTTTGGCTTTCTTCAGGTAACTATCATGTAAGAAATGCTACTTAAAATGGGAAGCCCTGAAAAAAAAAATGTAACATCTTAGTAAATATGAGGTTGGAGGTTACTGTTGTGAATTTATATAAAGGTAAAACAAATTAAAAGTGGGGCGAAAATGGTCATGTTCATACTTCCTAAAATGGGAAATAGCAGTAGAACTGGACAGCATTGGACTGTTGAGTCCGAACTTTGACTTCTGAACCTTAGTCTGTCCTCATTTTCAGTGATATACTCAGGTCATCGTCCTTCAGTTTCTTTACCTAGAATGCCTAACATGAGAATCATCATGTTGTACTTCAAATGGATACTGTGATGATTCTATAGAAAATTACCAGGGAACAAAACGAATGAGAAAACTCCTACAGTCATGACAGCAGGTTGGACGTGAGTAGGCAAATCAGGGGGAAGAAAAGTTGGCACTAAAGATCTGGATGAGGAAGGGTTAAAGGAGGGAATTCCCAAATGGTCTAGTGGTTAAGACTCTGTGCTTCCAATGCAGGGGGAGTGGGTTCGATCCCTGTTACGGAACTAAGATGCCACATGATGTGGGGGCACAGTCAAAAAAAAAAAAAATGGGTAAGAGAAGAAAGACTCTCGAGAGTCCCTTGGACGGCAAGGTGATCAAAGCAGTCAATCCTAAAGGAAACCAACCCGAATATTCATTGGAAGGACGAATGCTGAAGCTGAAGCTCCAATACTTTGGCTACCACAACAAGAGGAGGAAAACATGCAATGGAGTCAAAAGAGAGCAAAAACTAGTGTTCCCAAATTATACTAATTATAGATGCGTAATGAGGGAGATTTAGAAATTCCTGAGACTAGAGGATTTAATGCTTCATAAGGAAAAAAAGAAAATTCAGTAATGAAAAGGGGAAGAAGAAACTGTATCTGCTGATGATATCCAGCAACTTCCCAGAAGACCCTGAAGAGAGAAGAAAGATCCTTAGGCAGACAACAATCAAAGTATTCTATACCATATTTACATTTTTACTTGTGAGAGCATGTTTCTTTTTTCTCTCATTTCATATAAAAAAATCAGGCCAGAGACCCTTAAAATTTTTTTTGTAGAGTTATAATCAGGAAAAGATGCAAATAAATCAGCAATTGCCCACGTCAGGATTAAGTTATGAAACTTTGACTAAAAAGATACTGGAAATATTTCCAAGACACATTGTTGAAACGATTCAAATGTCAGGGTTATATGATGTAAGTTTGGGAAATAGCACACTGATTAATTTTCAAAGATTTATTTGAGGAAAAGAATCAGAAATACAAGCTGCAATTTGTAACAACACTGTCCGAAAAGCCAAAAACTAAGATTGTTTACATATTGTATTAGAAAGGGAATATTGGCTGAAAACAACCGCCTTTTGTAGTCAGCGTGCCGCAGTGCTAGAATTCACCAAAGAACTTAGTGAAGTGATATGAAGTTAGCATAAAACAGTACCTAAGCTAAGGAATGGACTTCCCTGGTGGCTCAGCTGGTAAAGAATCCACCCGCAATGCAGAAGACCTGGGTTCAATTCCTGGGTTGGGAAGATCCCCTGGAGGACGGCATGGCAACTCACTCCAATGCTCTTGCCTGGAGAATGGATCCCATGGATCACAAAGAGTCGGACACAACTGAGCAACTTTCACACTAACCCAAGGAATAACTGAAAAACAGATGGCTAAGATAAGACCTCCACACAGATATATTCTTAACCATTTATGCACATGAATATAGTAGGAAAATAGATGACTCAATTAAAGATGTAGCAGCTAGCAAATTAGATGAATAAATAGCTGGTGAATTGGCTTCATTTCTAGGCTGCTTTCTTTGCTACATAGATTTAATTACTTTAAACTGAAAGATGCACATGGACTTTTGGGGAAGAGTACTTTCTGGAATGTATATTTGTTTCAAGTAGCATTTTCTAATCACCACACTGGTCAAATGCCTTATGTCCTCATTGTTTTGGTAAAGGTAACCAACCAACACCAATTTTCAAAAGGTTTTTATGGAAATGTGTATGAGATTCACTTTAAAATAAAAAGGACTATTTATTACTGTGTTTGAATGCTCTAATCTTGATGAAGACCTTACAAAAAGAAAGTCTGCAAAGGATGTAATCTATGTTAATAACACAAAACTCAAAGAAATTGTTACAGGAAAACTGTAGGAAGAAAGATGCAAAAATGGATAAAGTGTTAAAATATTTTAAAGTCTGATTTAAAGGTGGCCTCCTACTTAGGATCTTATTTTACAAAAATTTCCTGGGGTACTTTACTGATGCTGAAGCTGAAGTTCCAATATTTGGCCACCTGATTCGAAAAGCCAACTCATTGGCTCTTCGTGATGTTGGGAAAGATTGAGGGCAAGAGGAGAAGGGAGCGACAGAGGATGAGATGATTGGGTGGCATCACCGACTCAATGGACATTGAGTTTGAAGGACAGGGAAGCCTGGTGTCCTGTAGCTCATGGGGTCACAGAGTCAGACCCAACTGAGTGACTAAACAACGACAAATTGAAAGTCAACTTGGATATATTCCCAGCTCTACCACTTTCTAGCTGAGTCATGGCCTAGGCAGACCCACTAAACTCTCTAAGGCTCAAATTCCACATATATGAAATGAAGATAGCAATAATAATATCTTCTTTACAATAATGTTTTAAAGATTAAATGTTACCTCTATCACAATGCAATATAATTATTTATCTTCATGGCTCTTTCATTCTTTCCATCAACTAAAGTGGATACTGACTCTGCCTCTATTAATCATATGACTTTCAGAAGATTACTTAACATCTGTGTCAATGTTATCATCTATAAATTAAACATAAAAGTAGCAGACATCTCATTTGGGCCATTGTAAGAGTCAATCAGCTAATACAAGTAACATATTCAGAACAAAGCCTAATACAAATTAGGAAATCATATATGCTAGCTAGATTTTTATTCATGTTTTTTTCTTTCTGTCCTCTTTTTTCCTGCTCTTTCTTATTCTTATCATCATCATTCATTCTGTTAAATCTCATCCTATTAGAAAGCAGCATTTTTCCTTTGGGGGCTTCCCTGGTGGCTCAGCTGGTAAAGGATCTGCCTGCAATGTGGGACACCTGGGTTCGATCTCTGAGTTGGTAAGGTTCCTGGAAAAGAGAATAGTTACCCACCCCAGTATTTTGGCCTGGAGAATTCCATGGACTGTATAGTCCACAGGGTTGCAAAGTCAGACATGACTGAGCGACTTTCATTTTCACTTTCATTCTTCCTTTCATTTTACAGTAATAAATAAATATTAAAGTTTGAAAAAAAATTTTGAATCAGTATAGAATTTTTTCCAGAATGTTTCCCATTATTAATTGTGATATGTCAATGTGATAAATTATATGATAGATTTTCTAATGTTAAATTCCTGCACGCCATATACATTTTATATGATATTTATGTAATAGAAAAGTGGTGAAAAAGATTTAATGCCTAGTACTTCTTAGTGCATTAAGGATATCCAATAAATACTTTCAAAAAATTAATCTATCCAAAGATTGGCATTACAATCCCAATAAAAAAACCTTTTGAAAATGATTGCTACTGGTCATCGTTATCAACACAGTGGAGGACATGAGGCATTTTTGACCAGGGTGGTTATTAGAAAGCACTACTAGAAATAAACATAATTATGTATTCCAGAAAATTCTGTTCCCTGAAAGTTCAATTTTTAATTTTTTCCCTTTTTAACAAAACTATTTGAAAAGATCAACATATGCTCATGATGCTCAATTTTAAATATTTTTAATAAATGTCTATTACTATTTCTTAGATCAAGCTGCCACAACAAAATACCCTAAACTAGATGGCTTGTTGTTGTTCAGTCACTAAGGCATGCCTGACTCTTCACAATTCCATAGACTGTAGCCTTCCAGGCTTCTCTGTCCTTCATTGTCTCCCAGAGTTAGCTCAAGTTCACCTCCATTGAGTCAGTGATGCTATCTTACCATCTCATCCTCTGCCACCCTCTTCTCCTTTCAACCTCAATCTTTCCCAGAATCAGGGACTTTTCCAATGAGTCAATGCTTTGCATCAGGTGGCCAGAGTATTGGAGTTTCAGCTTCAGCATCAGTCCTTCCAATGAATACTCAGGATTGATTTCCTTTAGGATTGACTGCTTTGATCTCCTTGCAGTCCAAGGGACTCTCAAGAGTCTTCTCCAGCATCACAATTTGACAAATATTTCTTTTTCATGTTTCTGGGGGCTGTGAAGTCAAAAATCAAAGCACCAGCAGATTCAGTGTCTTGTGAAAGCCAGCTTCTTGGTTCTTAGAAACTGGTTCCATCTTTAGTCAAAGCTATGGTTTTTCCAGTAGTCATGTTTGGATGTGAGAGTTGGACTATAAAGAAAGCTGAGCATCGAAGAACTGATGCTTTGAGCTGTGGTATTGGAGAAGACTTTTGAGAGTCCCTTGGACTGCAAGGAAATCCAACCAGTCCGTCCTAAAGGAAATTAACCCCGAGTGTTCATTGGAAGGACTGATGCTGAAGCTGAAACTTCAATACTTTGGTTACCTGATGTGAAGAACTGACTCACTGGAAAAGACTTCGTTATTGGGAAAGATTGAAGGTGGGAGGAGAAGGGGATGACAGAGGATGAGATGGTTGGATGGCATCACCGACTCAATGGACTTGAGTTTGAGTAGGCTTTGGGAGTTGGTGATAGACAGGGAGGCCTGGCGTGCTGCAGTCCATAGGCTCTCAAAAAGTGGGACATGACTGAGTGATTGAACTGAACTGAACATGTTGGTGAAAGGGACAAGGAAGCTCTCTGGAGCCTGTTTCATAACGTCATTATTCCACTAATTCCATTCATGAGGGCCCCACCTTCATGACCCAATCACCTCTCAGAGATCCCACCTCTAAACAAGTCACTTTGAGAGTTAGGTTTCAACACATAGATGTGGGGAGGATGCAAATATTCAGTTCATAGCATTCTGCAACTTTTCCTCCCCCCTGCCCCAGCCATGCCCCACCAAATTCTGGTCCTTATTGCGTGCACAATGCATTCATTCCATTTTAATAGCCCCAAAAGTCCTAAATCTTTCCAGCATTACCTTTAAAATCTAAATCCAAAGTCCTATCTAAACATCATCTAAATCAGATGAGCAAGACTCAAGATATGATTCATCTCGAGGCAAACTGCCCTCACAGTGAGCCTGGGAAATCAACCAGGTTACCTGCTTCCAAAACACAATGATAGGACAGGGATAGGACAGACATTTCCCTCCAAAAGGGAGAATTAGGAAATAAGAAAGGAGTGACCATACCAAGCAAATCCAAAATCCAGTGCAGCAGGTTCCGTTAGACCTTAAGGCTCAGGAATAATTCTCTCTGGCCCAGTGCTCTGCCCTCCAGGCTCACCAGGTCAGGTATCCCTTCCTCCCCTGCAGTTTCACCATGCTGGTCCCCAACACTCTTCATAGACCTGTCCCCACAGCTTGGCTGGAAAGCCCCACCTTGGCTCTCTGCTTGGACCCTCCCCCCAAACTAAGATCTTTGCCCACAGTTTGGGGGTGAAATCCAGTGCCCAGTAGATCTGACATGTTTTGAAATTGTGCTGGAAACAGTCATGTCCCCACAGCTGGGCACTCTGTGTTCCTACACAGACAACAATACAGACATGGCCAGCAGCTGTCATCCGCATGATCCAAAGATGCCACCTGGTCTACCAGAGTCATACCCCAGGCAGTTAGGCATGTGGCCCCAAAGCACAAGAGTGGAGCCAGCGATGGGAGGTGAACAACACACAGTGAGGTCCCACGGGAACCCTCGCCTGTATTTGCATTCTTTTATTAGCTTGAACAAGAGCTCTTGGTTTCTATGGAGATGACTAATCTCCTCATTACAGTTGTACGGCCACACCCTTAAATATGACAGGCTTCTCTTTCTTTACAATATGGATAAGCTGAGGATTTTCCCAACCATTAAATTCTGCCTCCCTTTTGATAAACAATTTCATATATATTTTGGCCACACTGCCTGGCTTGCCCCATCCAGGGATCAAACCTGTGCCCTCAGTGGTGAGGAGTCCTAACCACTGGACTGCCAGGGAATTCTCAATCATTCCATCTTTAAAGCTTTCTCTTTTTTGAATCTTACTATTAAGCATTCAATAGGCTCTAAACTATTGAATCGACCCTTTGCCTAAAAACAGCTTTGGTTAAATATCCAAATTCATCTCTCACAAGTTCTACCTTCTACAAATCTCTAGAATGTGAGCACAATTCAGCCAACTTCTTTGCCACTGTATAGCAAGAATGGCCTTTCTTCTAATTTTAAACCACACATTTGTCATTTCTATCTGAAACCTTGTCAGAATGGCTTTTATCGCCCTTATTCCATCAGCATTTTGTCCGGGATGACTTAGGTGTTCTCTAAGAAGATTGAGGCTTTTTCTACAGCTCTCCTCTTTTTCTCTGAAAATGAGAGTCACTCAGTTGTGTCTCTTTGCAATCCCATGTACTGTAGCCTGCCAGGTTCCTCTCTCCATGGAATTTTCCAGGCAAGAATACTGGAGTGGATAGTCATTCCCTTCTCCAGGGAATCTTTCCAACCCGGGGATCGAACCCAGGTCTTCCACAATGCAGGCGGATTCTTTACCAGCTGAGCCACCATGGAAGCCCAGGGCTTTTTATCTGAACACCCCTCAAAAGTGCTCCTAACAGTCTGTTCAAGGCAATTTGGGCTTTTTCCAGTATATAGCTCAAAACTCTTCAGCCTCTACCCATGAGATACTGTAGTATATTAAGCGTGCAACAACATTATGTCTTTTTAGCAATGTATATAACATAACTAGGGTTTCCAGGTGACACAAGTGGTAAATAACCTGTCTGCCAGTGCAGGAGACATAAGAGACACAGATTCAATTCAGTTCCAGGGTTGGGAAGATCCCCTGGAGGAGGGCATGTCAACCTACCCTAGTATTCATGCCTGGAGAATCCCATGGACAGAGGGGCCTGATGGGCTACAGTCCATAGGGTCGCAAAGAGTCAGATATGACTGAAGCAAATTAGCTTGCATGCATAACTTAATTAACTAATACTTCATTGCTTATAAAAAAGTCTAACCATCATGTGACAATACAGGGTTGCCACGAATCTTCAATTAGTAAAAAACACAGCATCTGTGAAACAAAATAAAGCCAAGTACAATAAAACAAGAAATGCCTGTTCTTAATTTCAAAATTGCTTCCACATTTTTAGGTGTTTGTTATAACAACACTCACTGCACTTTCTCCATACCAGTTCTTAGCATGCGGTGGGGCGGGGGGTGGGGGTGGGGGAGGCACAAGGGTCCAGTCCACAGCATTCTCATACTCATGACAGCATAATCTCTGGTTATTGTAATATTGTAGATCTAAAAGAGGTACCTGTTTATCTACTCTGTACTGAGAATAATATACAATCGAATCTCATTTCCTTAGGCCTGGATGTCCTAGTTCAGAATCATCTAGACTGACGTGTAACTACACGGTAGTTAAGGAAGAAGTATTCAGTCCTTGGAGTTCTGTGTTTGGTAGCAGATTTATTGCATTGATGGTCCAGTTCCTCACCAGTTCACAACTCCTTCTACCAAGAGAAGTCAGTATCCTTATTCCTTGAATCTGGGCTAGCTCCATGACCTATTACGGCTAATAGGATGTGATAGAACTGACTGGCGTGTCAGCTCTGAGCCTTGACCTCAAGGCGCAATGTGCATTTCCGTGTTCTCCCCTCACTCCTCTCTCTTTGCCGTGGGAACCTGCTTGGGCTAGCCTATTGGAGTAAAACAGACAGGTGGTAGCCCTGTGGCCCCATCACTCCAAGTGATAGCCAGACGTGTGAAGGAGCCCAGTCAAAACAGGAACTGCCCAGCAGAGCCAAGACTAAATCATTGACCTGTAGGCTCATAAGCAAAATAAATACTTATTATTTTAGGCTGCATTACTGGGGCTGTGGAATCTGATAAAGCATTTCATTCAGGCCCTACTTATATCATGCCTGTATCAGCATAACGACCTTATTGCTGATCATCCTATATCTGGTGGAGTTTTTATCCTTGTTTTTCACATAGAGCTAACAGTGCTGGTTGAAATATCTGCCAAATATCTTGTGTTCTCCAGCAGGCCCTTCTGGTCCATTTGAGAATATGATGCTAAATATTGAGGCAAACAGTTTGCCATGAGCTGCTTATGTGCTCTGTGACTTGGCAGGCCCCTAACAAACAATACGCCTGGAATGTCAAAGAATTCTTAGAAACTTATCAACTTGCCCAAACATGGGCAAAATCAGATTCACAACAACCAGAAACTAACACAATAAGACCATGTGCAATTTTTTTCTTAAATAGTTCCATAAATTAACGTTCCATAAATTCCATCATAGTTCCATAAATTCTTTAACGAAGAACTGCAATTTTAAATTGATAATAACCAAAATCCTTGTACTTCAACATCTTGGTGGCCATTTTATGTTTGCAGATAACAATGAGATATCCAAAAAATGAATGTTCCAAATATCTTTGGCTAAAAGCTTTCAGAACTCACACATAAATCTCTGGCTGCTATCTATTCTATCCAAGGAAAGCATATTTGAAATAAGATGTCTCGCTTTCCTAATGAAAAGCAAGATCAGTTTTTAAATAGAATTCAAGAGGATATTCAGAAGGGACAGTAAGAGAGACACTCTGAAAGTGACTTTTAGACCAGGGAACTGGAAAGAGAATACTGGTGACTCTCCTATGTAAAGATGACAAAATTAAAGAGAAAATATGGTAATAAAAACTTTTCTTCATCTTTCTGGCAATGCTCCAAGGCCTCCATTTCTGGGAGAATATGTCTATCTAATAGGTTTAATACTGAACTCACTCAACAAATTATTCCATTATACATTTGCAAAAGTAAGAATAGCTGTCCAAGGACTTTCCTAATGGTCCAGTGGTTAAAACTTCACCTTCCAGTGCAGTGGGTACAGGTCTGATCCCTGGTCAGGGCGCTAACATCCAACATGCCTCAAAGCCAAAACATCAAAACACAAAACAGAAGTAATTGTAACAAATTCAATAGTTTTTTTTTTTAAAAGGTCCACATTAAAAAAAAAAAAAAAAAAAAGAACAGCTGTCCAACAAGTCAATTTGGGGAAAGCAGAGAGGTAATTGCTGGTCCTGGACAAACCTGAGGTAGTGTTGTTGGGATCACAGGAACAGTCTTTAATATTTTATTCCTCCACACTAGCATCTCTTCTCATGTCTTTACCCACATGGAATTAGTAGAAAGTTAAACTGACATGAATGTGCTGTTATCTACCTCTCTTTGACTCATTGCCTTCTTAGCCATACCATCTGATCTTACTCTTTGGGAAAAGTTCTTAGAGGAAGCACTCACAGTAAGGTATAAGACAGAGGTATGTCTATGTCTGAACTGATTACCCTTCTGAAAGCTCACTTTTTTTAAAAGCAAGGAAACTCATGTTGAAATTTCAGACATCTATGAATCATTATAGTAGGAAAAACACATATCAATTTACCAATTCATACATTATGTTTAAGAAACTGGGTGTGGATGGTTACATTTGAGTGACAGGCCACTAAGTGTATTTGGGATGGAGGTTCTACAGAGTGATACGTCATGAAGTGTGGCATACATCTTTCAGAAAAATGACATGATTTATAATTTTGTCTTTTTATTTTTCTTCTATGTCATCAACTTCTTCCAAATCTGATCCACAAGCCATCACTCCCAGAGCTTAAGTTAACTTCAGTATTCAAAGTCTTTCATCTTTGGCATCACAGACATCCCAAGTTCCTGGCATTATTGTCAACTATTCCTTTATGGTGCCTCCACTCCAACCAACATGTTTATTCCCTGCACCATATGCATCCCCAGGTCTTTTTTGTTGCATGGGCCCAAAATGCTCTATAGTGATCTTCCTCTCTACAGATTCAAGTCTTTTCTCATATTTTAAACAGCTCAGATCTCACTTCCTTCTATGAATTAACAGCAAGTGGTGGTGCTATGGTAAAGAACTCACTTGCCAATGCAGGAGATGTAAGAGACTCAGGTTCCATCCCTCAGTTGGGAAAATCCCCTGGAGGAGGAAATGGCAGTCCACTCCAGTATTCTTGCCTGGAGAATCCCATGGACAGAGGAGCCTCACGGGGTACAGTCCATAGGGCCCCACAGAGTCGGACATGACTGAAGCAACTTAGCACGCATGTGTGAAATCCTAGTACTCCTCATATCTGATTTATATTTCTAGTTAACACTGATATTTAAAAAATGAAGTAGCCAAGGTATGCATATTTTCAGTCAAGAAGTATTAAAGCTTAGTCCATAACTATCTCCTTGTTTATCCATCCTGGCCCAGAAAACCACATTCAGAACCAGACAGATTTCTCACTGAAAAGTGACACTGCTCCAGACCAAGGCTGTCTGAAATAATCTGTCCCTTCTCTGAATTCCTACTGCAATTATTGGATTTTTTAAAAAACTGATTAATATACATAGACTGCCTTTGATATCTTCTCTACACTCTCTAAACAACAATTTAAATGTTATTTAGCTACATGTATTTAAATCTCATTTACTCAATGAGCTCATGAATTTTTTCACAGAATAAACTATGATTATTTTAATGTTAGCTCATATGGAGACATTCACCTAGTAGAAAAATTGTCAGTATCACCTGGCTTCACTATTTTTTAAAGCATGCCTAGGAACTTTTTCTGTATGTCACCAGAGTAGTGCTTACATATTATATCATTAAGAAGACAGGTAACTTTTCCCTTTTCATCTATGAAATAAGGGCAAAAAAAATGGACAATAGGAAGACTGTTCAGGTATATGAGAATTATAAATCATCATCAATCCATTCATATTAAAATTAAGATCCTTCCTGAATTTATTTTGTATGCCTTTCTCATTAAATGATTTTAATAAATTTAAATAAATTTATTTCAACATTTTTAATAACTATTAATAACAAATAATTTTTAAACAACTATGAATAATTTTTTCTGAAATTTAATTTCTATAAGCTCTTGCTATTTATTCATTGAAAATGCAGCTACAGAAAAATTATTCATCATATGTTCCTAACAATTGAGAAGCAAGCAGTTTTCCTCCAATTTTAAATGGGAGAAACACTGTTTTTCAAGGAGGCCCACATCTTACCATCAGTAATAAGAGACATTCACTTTGAAGCTATGAATCATTTTTTAAAAATCAAATTATTGACTGAGAAGGTTAAAGAAAAAGAATAACACTAATAAATGGACTTTGAGTTCAATGATAATATTAAATTAAAATTAAAAACGTGAGTGTAATAAAACAAACAAAATAAACAAATGATTTCCCCCCTGTGTAACACAAGTTATAATGCATTATCACTAAATTTAGACCATTTTTCCTGTAATTTGTCTCATAGCACTATGAACAGTATTTTCCACACCTTGATTTTTTTTTTTTAATCACTTAAAGAAAATCAAAACTGTGCCTGGTAGGGAAGAAATTAATGTAATTATAGAATCTCTATTAAATCAAAACTAAGCTTTGAATTCTGATTTAGCTTGATTTTTCCCCAATTTTTTTCCAGGTATATTTTAAAACACTCTTCAGAACAGTTCGTCAACTTGCTAAAAACAGGTTAATCCCTCCAGGATGTGATACCTTGAGTCAGGGACTCAAGTTTTGTTGCTTTGACAGCCTGGGCTCCCAGTTGCGATGGTAGTCAGATCAACTGCAGTTAGAGGAGTTCTATGAATCTGTGGCAAGTCTACAAAGGACCTCAGGATCTGTCATTATGGCCACTTTATTCATGAGCCCAATAAACAAGCACTGAATTGGGTGAGGAACGATATGATTGAGTCCACAGGGTAATCTTATCCAACTAATTATTGAAAGACTCCTCCACAGAAGGGTCTTTCTGGGGAGTATTCACTCACAGTATCAATGTTCTTACAATTTGGACCCATTCCAAGAGACTCATTCACATTTCTTTTCCCCAAGCCAATCTGTCACTAGTCCTCCAATCTTATTCTTGCTAAATCCTGGACTGGTCAATCGGGTCTTCAGCTACAATGCACGAACTGGTATAAATTGGTGGTTCTTCTCACCAAGAGGGGCTTCCCAGGTGGCTCAGGAGTAAAGAATCTGCCTGCAAATGCTGGAGATGCAGTTTTGATTCCTGGGTCAGGAAGATCCCCTAGAATAGGAAATGGCAACCCACTCCAGTATTCTTGCCTGCAAAATCCCATGGACAGAGGAGCCTGGCAGGCTATGGTCCATGGGGGTCACAAAGAGTCAGACATGAGCACACACATACTCACCAAGAGACTTTCTTAGATGCATTTTGTATGGTAAACTAGTCCTGTGCCATTTGGTGCCAGCAATCAATCATCTTTAAAGCAGACCCGACTTTCCCCTCCTCTTAAGTCAACTGTTCACAGAAACTCCCCCGCAAGACCATTCTGGGGGGTGAGAACAGAACTATAGCATAAGTGCATGGAGTATGAGTCACTACCCAGGTAACTTTCTTTTGCTCTCAGAATCTGACCAATCTGGATTTTATATTTGCCTCTTTAATTTGTTGATGGAGAGCCATTCAGCATATGTGACTTTACGCCTGGAGAACAAGATAGAAACAGTTCATTTTAGGAGTTCAGGTTGCAGTCACCTGCTGGCAGTCTCTACCTTAGACCAGTAACAAGTCAAGAATATTTAACTGAAGAAGACAGGCTTTGCAATAGAACCTTAGTGACCTCTATCATAGTTCTCTTATTTGGACTTGTACTTGCTTTATACAGCATTATCAGTCTGCCAAAGATATCGCAAGCCCCACTAAATCTATTGCTTCATGAGAGCCAACAGGGAGAACAGCTTGTACTATAGTCTAGGTCCGCTGGAATGCCTTCTCTTGATCTGGCCCCATTATTTGTAAACAGTTCTGTGAGCAATCGCTTGATAAACATGTCAGAGCCACATATCCACATGTGTTACATATTAATCCAAAATCCAAATAAGTCCACAAACTATTGTGTCTTTTCCTTATTAGTATAAGATGCAAAAGACTCCTCGTAGACTCTCACTTTGAAGGAGATAACATAAACAAGCTTCAGATCACTGAACACCCCAAAATTAAAGTAGCAAATCACCAAATTTTATGTGATATATCCTCCATCCTCTTTCAAAGATAGATATTACCAAAACATTTATGTTGCTATTATACTATTACATGGGCTTCCCTGGTGGCCCAGATGGTAAAGAATCTGCCTGCAATGCCAGAGACCACTGTTCGATCCCTGTGTTGGAAGGAAATGGCAACCCACTCCAGTATTCTTGCCTGGAGAATTCCATGGACAGAGGAGCCTGGCGAGCTATAGTCCATGGAGTCACAAAGAATTAAACACAATTGAGTGACTCACACACACAAACACACATACTATTACATGGCTCTAGAAGCATGATTGATGTAATACATAAGCATTATATACCAAAAAATGATGAGATGATAAAAAACAGACCAACAAAAAAAAATATCCTAAAGGATGATGAGATGATTAAAAAAAATCCCTGAGGATCAAATTGTGTTCTAAAGTTAAAGGATTGACAAAGATAAAGGTGAAGGTTTGCATTTATCAAGTAGAGGCAAATTCTTCTGGTGAGATCCATAGCTACAAAGCAAACCAACTTCCAGGCATGTGTTAGTTTGCTCCACTAAGAACCATGAAAAATAGCAGCTAAATGGAGTCATGTGTGTATGTGTGTTAGTCACTTAGCCGTGTCTGACTCTTTGTGACCCCATGGACTGTAGCCCACCAGGCTCCTCTGTCCATGGGATTCTCCAGGCAAGAATACTGGAGTGGGGTGCCATTTCCTTCTCCAGGGAATCTTCCTGATCCAGGGATCGAACCTGGGTCTCCTGCATTGCCAGCAGATTCTTTACCATCTGAGCTGTAGGGAAGTCCATGACATGCTTAGAAATATTACAATTCATCATCATCCCCTAAACTCTATCCATCCACCTTCTGCATAAACAGAACAGGTAAGTTTAATGGGGATAGCCTAGAAATAACCACTATATGTTTAAAAACAATTTTATTTGGCTGCATCAGGTTTTAGTTGCAGCACAAGGGATCTTCCATTGTGTCCATGGACCCTCTAGTTGTGGCTCGCAGGCTCAGTAGTTATAGGCTTAGTTGTCCCTTGGCAAGTGGGATCCTAGTTCCCCACCAGGAATCAAACCTGAGTATTGCAGGGTGGATTTTTTTTTAACCACTGAACTACCTGGGAAGTCCCAGCTGTTAAGTTCTTGATGGTGACTCTCATTTCTAAAAGTCTCTCAATGATATGGCCTGACTTTTGACTTATCATTCTGTTAGAGGCATACTCCAGAGGCTTTCTCCTTGCTATCTTCACTGTAGTAGTCTTTATATATCTATCTATATATATATATATTATTTATTTATTTCTTGGTTGCATGTGGGCTCTCTCTAGTTGGGGCGAGCAGGGGCTACTCTCTAGTTACAGCATTCGGTCTTCTCATTGTGGTGACTTCTCTTATTCCAAAGCATGGTCTCTGTGGTACACAGGCTTAGTTGCTCCACAGTATGTTGAATCTTCCTAGACCAGGGATCGAACCCGTGTCCCTCTGCATTGGCAGGCAGATCCTTAACCACTGAACCACCAGGGAAGTCCACTATAGTCTTAACAGACCATGTCAGGGAAAAACTGGGGGATCTGCTAGTTTCTGAATGCTGCTGCCAAGTTGCTTCAGTCGTGTCCGACTCCGTGCGACCCCATAGACGGCAGCCTACCAGGCTCCCCCCAGCCCTGGGATTTCCAGGCAAGAACACTGGAACTGGAGTTCCAGGCAACCCACTGGAGTGGGTTGCCATTTCCTTCTCCAAGTTTCTGAATATACCACATCAAATTATCCACATAGAAACTAAGGAAGTAATCAGTACTCAATGGCCCCAACATGAAATGGTCTTTGAGTAAATTTCCATTCATCCTCCAACATCCACCTAATCTATGATAATAGTGACATTCTGCCAGTAACCCTCCAAAGACATGGGTATTTTACTTTCCTGGGTGCACAATAATCACAAATCTTTCTGTGGACAGTTAGAAGGAAGATTAAAATACATGTGCATGATGTTGACACAGGATATTTTTTCAAGGAAGCTCATCTACTTTATTCAGGAAGCTCTGGCTCTGTGACATGACTCAAGGCTAAAAGTTATGCTTCTACTCAGCAAACCTAGGGCTTACATTGTTTTACTAAAGATTAAGTGGGATTTCGGTGCCCTGACCATCTATTTTGATTTCAGGACTCTAGGATCACTTAGCCAACATCAAAGATGACTGTAGGCCTGACCAGCTAAGAGAGCACATTCACCTTGCCTCTGGCATATAATTAATGCTGTTTGGCCCCTACTCCCATGGAATCTCAGCATCTGTACTAAAATCAGGGAGCCCATTCCAACGATAATATCAGACATGCACATCCCCAGAGAATACAGTCTATGGTGTTTTCAGAGAATCCTGTGCTCATCTCACTAATTTACATCTAATAGCTGAATGAAGGCAATGCCTCTGGCCTTCCTGGGACCAGTGAACATAAACTACTCCAACATTCATGTCTCTCTAAGAGTTTGGATGCCTCCTCCAACATTAACACAAAATCATTTCTGTCATCTCAACTTTATTTAGCAGGTACCAGCCCTAAGTTCACTTCCTAAAAAGAAAAATTTTCCAAAGGAAAATCCTGCACCTGTGAAATTATCAACTAGTGTGAGTGAGGGTGGAGTATCAAAGACATACGATACTTAAGTATCGACCGTTACCTTCATGAACCCATGCTTAGAAAATTATTGGAAAGTATGCTCCACTAAAATAAATTAACAGGACATGGTACAGAAAACAGAAGATCAACACAGGAAAGGAGGAGAGGAAGTATTTAGGATGATGGTGGAAGTGGCGATCAGAGGACAATGAGTGGTTGTGAACCAGGTTCAGAGGGCAACTTGCCCAGATTGAAGCAGGTCAGAAAGTTCCAAGAAAGCGGTATCTTTAAAAACATGAGCATATCAATTGAGAGTAGCACTGACATATATACACCACCATGTGTAAGACAGATAGATATTGGAAGCCGCTGTATAGCACAGAAGCTCAGCTCAGTGCTCTGTGACGACCTAGAGGACTGGGATGGTGAGGTGAGAGGGAAGCTCAAAAGGGGGATGATATATAGATATATATAGTTGATTCATGCTGTTGGACAGCAGTAACTAACATAACATTGTAAAGCAATTATATTCCAATTTTGAAAAAAAGAAATTTAAAAAACTAAACCAAATTTTAAAAGATAAAAATATGAACATATCCCTCAGACATTTTATGGATATTAGGCTTGAATTGTAATAAGGATATGTGAAGATAAATTCAAAATGTTAAGACGCTCATCAACTCTTTCTTGAAAGGAAAAACAATCACAGGAAATCTTAAGTTTCACCACTGTCATTAGTGTTTACATAGTTGTAATAATGTAAATCCTCAATACCTATCTAACAAAAACTATGATATAATTATGACAACAGAAAGGCATTATAGGAAGAGAGTATTAAGGATATGAGGCACAGTGAAGGCAAGCTTCATTCTCACTTTCCATACCAATCGTTAATACCTGAAACTCAGTTCAGTTCAGTTCAGTTCAGTTCAGTAGCTCAGTCATGTCCGACTCTTTGCGACCCCATGGACTGCAGCACACCAGGCCTCCCTGTCCATCACCAACTCCCGGAGTTTACTCAAACTCATGTCCATCGAGTCAGTGATGCCAGCCAGCCATCTCATCCTCTGTCGTCCTCTTCTCCTCTATCCCTCAATCTTTCCCAGCATCAGGGTCTTTTCCAATGAGTCAGTTCTTCACATCAGGTGGCCAGACTATTGGAGTTTCAGCTTCAGCATCAGTCCTTCCAATGAATATTCAGGACTGATTTCCTTTAGGATGGACTGGTTGGATTTCCCTGCAGTCCGAGGGACTCTCAAGATCTTCTCCAACACCACAGTTCAAAAGCATCAATTCTTCAGTGCTCAGCTTTCTTTATAGTCCAACTCTCACATCCATACATGACTATTGGAAAAACCATAGCCTCGAGTAGACGGACATTTGTTGGCAAAGTAATGTCTCTGCTTTTTAATATGCTGTCTAGGTTGGTCATAGCTTTTCTTCCAAGGAGTAAGCGTCTTTCCATTTCATGGCTGCAATCACCATCTGCAGTGATTTTGGAGCCCCCCAAAATAGTTAGCCACTGTTTCCACTGTTTACCCATCTATTTGCCATGAAGTGATGGGACCGGAAGCCATGATCTTAGTTTTCTGAATGTTAAGCTTTAAGCCAACTTTTTCACTCTCTTTCACTCCTGAAACTACAAGGTTAATAAATTACAAAATGGGAATTATAAAAGATCAGGAAATAAAGAAGAGTTGGAAGTGATTGTCTGCAGTAGGAGAATAGGCAAGAGTGATAGCAGACTGGAGTATGTCACAAACAGACCTCATATAATAATTCATATATTTCAATCATGGATATGAACAAACTTGATACAAATATACTCCCCTTTGCTTAAGAGAAAAATAGTCACATAGAGGTATAATCGAGACATCAAAAATGTATTGAATGCCGAGCAAATTTCATCTCATACGATGTTTAGAAAACTCTAAAACATCATTTCTGTTAGAGATGAGAAAACTGGAATCCAGAAAGAGTAAGTAGCTCACCCAATAGTTCTCATTGAGTCATTACTGAATCCAAGAATGAACCACGGGACTATCTGGCACCTAGGTCTTTGTTCTATCTACTATGAATCCACTGCCCTCAGTAAAATATCTTTATGGGATGACTAAAGCAGACTTGAATGGACTTTACATGTATACAAGGAAAATAAGTGTATCCCCGACTGGAATAACAGTGAAATGTGTGCTGAGAAAGGTGAAGAATAATTGGCCTGGCTGTAATAAAGTCACAATTATAGAAAAGGGAGGACTGATGTTGGTTAGCTTTAATACAGAGATGACATTCATTGCAGAGGAATTTTCTAATAAATATCGGGGTGTAGAAAAGAATAAAACCCAGTTCTGTCATTATGTTACTTCCTTTATTTGTAAAATTAGACTCTTCTGGTTGTGACAAAGACACAACCATCTGGAAAACTCCTGTTTCATAAGAACAGATGTTTAAGAAACTCACAAGAAGAAGAAAAGTAAATATGGAATAAGACCTCTTGCTAAAGCAAATGATTAAAACAGGAGCAGCAATCTCTGCTTGCATAGCAGAAAGACTGTCTGCTTAACTTAGGGTACAGGTGTGGACAGAGGCCTCTTGTGCCAAAACAAGCCTACTTCCATGTAGTAGATTTATCTTTAAAATAAAACCCACAGGACCTCCCTGGTGGTCCCATGGTTAAGAATCTGCTGCCAATGCAGGGGACACAGATTCGATCCCTGGCCCCAGAAGATCCCATATGCTGCGGGGCAGCTAAGCCCACACACCACAACTACTGAGCCTGCACCCTAGAGCCCAAGAGCTGAAACTGCTGAAGCCCACGTGCCTAGAGTCCATGCCCTGCAACAAGAGAAGCCACCACAATGAGAAGCCCTCAAACCGCAACTAGAGAAAGCCTGCACACAGCAATCGACCCAGCACAGCCAAAAATAAGTAAATAATTTTTAAAGAGCACAATTAAAATAAAGCTATCTTCTCCTGTGGAAGCTCTAATCTAACAGTAACCTCAAATTGTTCAGAAAAGCAATTGATTGAATTTTGGTCGAAATATCCTTGCTAAGTTTATCTTGAGATATACGGAATAATAGAACTACTTGAGTTATTTCCAACAAACACTCACAGTCTAAGAACTCTTTAAAAGGCTATGGAACTCTGCTCAATGTTATATGGCAGCCTGGATCGGAGGGAGTTTGGGGAAGAATGGATACCTGTATATGTATGGCTGGTCCCTTCTCTGTTCACTTGAAACTATCACAACATTGTTAGTTGGCTATGCTGCTGCTGCTAAGTCACTTCAGTCGTGTCCGACTGTGCAACCCCATAGACGGCAGCCCACCAGGCTCCCCCGTCCCTGGGATTCTCCAGGCAAGAACACTGGAGTGGGTTGCCATTTCCTTCTCCAATGCATGAAAGTGAAAAGTGAAAGTGAAGTCGCTCAGTCGTGTCTGACTCTTTGTGACCCCACGGACTGCAGCCTACCAGGCTCCTCCATCCATGGGATTTTCCAGGCAAGAGTACTGGAGTGGGCTGCCATTGCCTTCTCTGAGTTGGCTATACCCCAATACAAAATAAAAAGTGTTTTGTTTTTTTTGCAAAGGCTACTTCTCAAGTCTCTGACCTTCTTGGGGCTCTGTGACATCATCTTCACAAGGAGAAATATTATTTAATTGTGGGCTCAGACTATATTGTTTTGGATAATATTCTCTATGGAGATACATTATGAAAACAGTGCTTACATTTGTTCATATAATTATCACACAAAGTATTCAGCAGTTAACACACCAATGTCAAAGGAGATTGCAGGCATGGGAAAGAGCTGCAGATGTCCTGCCAATTATTCTAAGCACTATTACAATAAAAATCTAATGACTTGGATAGTTACGTTAATAACACACAAGAATAAAATATCTGACCTTTAAAAGGAGTTCGTTTGAAGTTATATTACACTTTTGTGCAATGCTGTGATAATCAAACAAAGACTCTGTCTTGTATTCTCAGATCCTGACTTGGCATGCTAAATCAGAATGTATTATTCAAAGTTTTTTGCCTATGGCCAAGTTATAAAGAAGGCAATTATGATTCCAGGTATTTGAGCACTGCAGAGATTCAGCTATTTACATACCAGGCACAATAGGTAAGCTGTTACCTAGGTTTAAAATGGAAATCTCAACTAGAAAAGAAAATATATGCTAGCTTAAAAAATATCACAATTCTGTCTTTATTAAGTATCATAGTTTAGCCTAAAATACCTAACATGACAGAAGCATATTTGAAAATTATATTTTTCTAATAAAGTCTTCTTAGGTATGAATCTCTGCTCTACTGCAATCCTATTGATTTCACAATTTTTCAAATGTGCTGTAGAGAAATAGATGCTGAATGCTGGGGTCATTCAAAGCTTCAATACAAGTGGAAAATAAATGTGCTAAGAGACCTATGACATATCCAGACAGCATATTAAAAAGCAAAGACATCACTCTGCTGACAAATATCCATATAGTCGAAGCTATGGTTTCTCCAGTAGTCATGTATGGATTAAGAACTGGATCATAAAGACGGCTGAGAACCAAAGAATTGATGCTTTCAAATAGTGGTGCTGGAGAAGACTCTTGAGAGTCCCTTGAACTTCAAGGAGATCAAACCAGTCAGCCCTAAAGGGAACCAATCCTAAATAGTCATTGGAAGGACTGAAGCTGAAGCTCCAATACTTTGATCCCCTGATGTGATGAGCTGACTCATCGGAAAAGACCCCTGATGCTGGGAAAGAGTGAAGGCAAAAGGAGAAAAGGGTGGCAGAGGATGAGATGGTTAATAACATCACTGACTCAATGGACATGAACTTGAGCAAACTCCAGGAGATAGTAGAGGACAAGGAAGTCTGGCATGCTGAAGTCCATGGGGTCACCAAGAGTCATAACTTATCGACTGAACAACAACAGTAAAACTGGGTCAAGAACTCACACCCTTCCTTTTGGTTATTTCAGGTATCAATACAAATAAGACTGCGGGTGGAGTCTTGTGTTCACATCTCCAGACTGATAAAATCGTCTCTGACTCATAGAGGTTCAGGGCTAAATTTTTAATTTTCCACACCCTTACATACACAACTCTCACTGGATTCTCCTGAGACTATGTGAGTCGGGCTCTTTGAGATGACAATGAATGGAGATATGGCAGATTTGCCCTGAGTGATGGGAGGGGAGTTTTTGTAAGAAAACACCCAGAGGCAGGTAAACAAAGAAAACCATCTCTGCTGCAGTCAGTAGATTTCTGCCTCTCTGGGTCTCTTCGTGTTTCTAAGCAATCTGCTGTCTGATTAATATATTTCAAAGTTCTTTGAAAGAAAGTATCCCACTTGGTCAGTTAGGCAGACATCAGTGAAGACAAAGTCCTTGACCCAAGCCACCTCCTAGGTCACTGAGTTTCCCAGTGGCCAACCTATATCTAGCTGCCAGGGACAATCAATAAGAAAGAAATGATTGGGGTTTTCCTAGGGGCTCAGTGGTAAAGAATCCGCCTGCCAACGCAGGAGACGTGGGTTCAATCCCTGGTCCGGGATAATCCCACATGCCAGGGAGCAACTAAACCTTTGCACCACATCTACTGAGCCTGTGTCCTAAAGCCTAGGAGCCACAACTACTGAAGCCTGAGTACCGCAACTACTGAAGCTCTGTGCCCTAGAGCCCACGCTCCACAGTGAGAAGCCCACGCACTGCAATTAGAGAGTAGCCCCCACTTGCTGCCACCAGACAGAAGCCCATGCATCAACAAAGACCCAGCACAGCCAAACATAAATAAATAAAATTATTTTAAAAAGGAAAGAAGTAATCTTGTAGCTGTTTTCTGAAAAGAGGGCTACGAATGCTCAGATACTCAGTGACATGGATTTCAAAGCAACTTAAAACCTCTGTTTCTATGCTGTCTCAATTAAATGCTGAATTTTTACATCCAAGCTCACAGCTAGTGGAGGTTAGTTTGATCTTCTAAAGCCTGTTTCCTTATCTGTAAAGCAAAGATCCCATAGCAGGTTGTGCAGATTAAACAAGATGCAGATTAATCCATGTAAAGCACCTAGTAGGCAGATCTGATGGTATAATCAATTTTTAAAAAGCCATTTATTCATGCAAAACTATTGTGCATGCAAATATTCACTTGCATACCTCTAAAAATCCCAAAGCCACAACTAGTATCTGGGCAAGCACTATACTTGAGAACCTTGAAAGCTGCGTTTGAATTATTTACTAAATTGAAAGTATTGACCTACTGGAGGGTAATTCGATTTTTCAGTTCTATATGAAATTTCTGTATATTAGATTTGCTGAAAATAGGGGTATCTTGTAGTAAGCGAGTTTGTGGGTTTATAAACAAATGTGTTTTTTAAAGTAACATAAACATTGCTAAGATATATTCACCTTATTCTTGACGTATAAAGACACAACCACAAGTATCATTACTTATTTTTTTTTTGGTGCGCTGGGTTTTCAATGACGCACGTAGGCTTCCTTTAGTTTCAGTGAGTGGGGGTTACTCTCTAGCTTCTTTCTCTAGTTGTGGTGCACTGGCTCCTCATTCTTCTAGCTTCTCTTGCTGAAGCACTCTAGGACACACAGGCTAAGTAGTTGCAGCTCATGGGCTTAGTTGCCTGGCAATATGTGGAATCTTCCAGGACTAGGGATCAAACCCATGTACCCTGTGTTGGCAGGCAGATTCTTTACCACTGGACCAGCAAAGATGTCCCATTATTATTTAAGGATGTTTTCCTTCGGGGCTTCCCTGGTGACTGAGTGGTAAAGAATCCCCCTGCCAATGTAGAAGATGCAGGTTTGATCCCTGGGTGGGGAAGATCTCCTGGAGAAGGGAATGTCCACCCACTCCAGTATTCTTGCCAGGAAAATCCCATGGACAGAGGAGCCAGAGGGAATTGGTCATGACTTACTGACTAAACAACAACTTTCCTTTGAGGGGGCAGAAATAAACAATAAGAGGCCTTTTACAGTGAGCCCAGGTGCCCATGATAAAGGCTGATCAGCCTTTGCTCTCACACGGTTTGACAGGCCTATGCAACAAGATAGATAAACATGGGCCTTGGTATATGAGGTTGACCTGGGCATTAATTCCTGTCTATTAACTATGTGACCTTAAAGGCAATTATTCAGTCCCTCTAAGTTTCAATTTCCTAAAACCAAATAAATCATACTCTCTGGGATGGAGCCCAGGCATCATATTTTTAATCTCCCCAATGATTCTGATGTGAAGTCAAATTTGAAACCCTATCCTCTGAAGCTAGTGATTCTCCAACCATAGCATACATTACAGTCAGACCCGCCTCCAGAGATCCTGATCCTACAGCTGTGGGATGGGGCATAGTTTGCATTTCTAACAAGTTCCAAGGGATGCCGAAGGTGCTGGTCTGGGGACATGCTTTGAAATTCATTCCTGTAAATGCATCGGACCTATAAATGCATCAAATTACTTCCTGTTCCCCTGGAGTGGTAACTATGAATCATATCTGGATGCCCAGCAACTTCCTGCTTCAAGTCATTCAAAATCTCTCCTCCTCTAATCATTCAATTTCATTCCCAATCCCTGAAAAGCCCTGGCACTATTAATGTTCTTTGTCTATGTCCATTAGATGCCATTCACAATTCTTTTTATCAAAACTCCAACATTCAGAATGTTCCATAGTATTTTCTTATAACTCCATTATTATTCCCAGTCTCTGCATTACCCCAAGGACCAAAAAAAAAAAAAAAACATGCTTTATTCATTTTCATATTCTGGGATTTATGCAAAATGTCTAGTACATGATAGCATGTTAGTCACTGTCTAACTCTATGTGACCTTATGGACTGTAGCCTGCCAGGCTTCTCTGTCCATGGAATTCTCCAGGAAAGAATACTGGAGTGGGTTGCCACTCCCTTCTCCAGGGGATCTTCCCAACCCTGGGATTGAACTCAGGTCTCCTACATTGCAGGCAGATTCGTAACCCACTAAACTACAGGTACATTATGGGAGCATAATAAGTGCTTTCTTGAATGGAAACACCCCACAAGCCAAAAATACTTTTTTCTAACACCTAAGTGTTGGGCCTATTTCTCTGAAAAGATCAGTTGGATCAATGATGATACAAACCTCATCACCACTTACCAGGACCTTTCCATTCTTTTAAGAAATGTAAACAGCATTTTGCTGGTAAGAAAAACCTGTGTTTTTATAGCCTTATTTTTAACAACTTTTCACACCTCTCTTCTTCTGTCTGACCATGCTGCTCTCCCTCAGCCTTCACACACTAAACCTGATAACCACACACTCTGAGCACTTAAGGCACTGTGACAAAAATACACTGAATTTGCCAAATGCAGGTTTCTCACTTTTTAAACAATAACAAAATAGAAACACGTCAAGGTGAAGGTTGGCTCTGTTTATCTGTACAATCCTGGTAGGTCAACAGGATGAAAAACACTACAGGAACACGTGAATTAAGCCCCAGTGGGTTCCACTGATGTCATTGATCCAACGTCTTGGAAGCTGGTCTGCTTAATAAGGTGGAGGCCAAGACGGTACCTGTTATCCTTTAACCTCAGGGTCTGTTTATAATTTTTTATTCATTAAACAACTAACTCTTTACCAGGAGGCTAAAAGCTGGCTATCTTTGCTGTGAGTCGGCATCCTAAATCCTGTAGCTGCTTGTTCCATACTTTATCAGACATTGTAAGTAAGCTCAGGAGCAAAAACGCTCAAAAAAACAAAATAAAATAAAAAGCAGATTGTGACATTATATGTGGCAAAGCCTAGTGAAGTTTCTGGAAAATGGTCTTTGCTAAAACAAGACCTTGATCATTGGTTCCGAAAGGGCTATCGATGGAAGATTTTTGTTGTGCTGTGTTGTGTGTGTGTATGTGTTTTAATGATGATAGTGGTTCAGAAGAAGGTTTTAAAAAAAAAAAAAACAGAATTGGTTGGTGGAAAATCCTGGTATCTTTTACTCCACAGTACTAGAAACTCAGAAAATGTCAGAAAAGAGAAAGTGCCTGGAATGAAATGCTAGGAAAACAAATCAACAAGCAAACCTGTTTGCAGAGTGATCTGGTCTTAAAAAAAGATTAAAGAAAACTCTTGTTTCCTTTTAAAATTAAGGAGAGAAAATGAGTTTGTCTAATTGATGAAATTGTTTGAAATCTCACCTATTAAAATTTCTTAAAGAGTTGTGTGTGTGTGTGCATGTGTGTGTGTGTGAGTCCCTCAGTTGTGTCTGACTCTTTGAGAACCCATGGACTATAGCCTGCTAGGCTCCTCTGTCCATGGAATTCTCTAGGCAGGAATACTGGAGTGTGTTGCCATTCCCCTTTCCCAGGCATCTCCCCAACCCAGTGATCGAACCTGGGTCTCCCACACTGCTGGCAGATTCTTTACCATCTGAGCCCCGAGGGAAGCCTAAAGAGTTAAACATTTATAATATTTTAGATGTTATCATCTTCTTAACAAATCACATCTCTGAATCTCTAGATATGTTCCCCTAATCCTAATGTGACTTCAGTCACTTGACAAATATTTTCTGTATGCCTACTGTGTTTAAAACTGTAGTGATTAAAGAAACACACATAGACAGATGCATACACACACACCAACACACACAATGGATTCATTCTCTGTCTTCACATAGTTTTAAGGCTCCAAAAGGCCTGATTTTTCTTCAGTGTGTTTAAAGATTAGACCATCTTCATCATGAAACATTTAGAATGAAGTTTAAAGTAGACAACACAGGCTAAGCAAGTTTCTAAATTATGGTCTCTGGATAATCAAAGAATAGTAGAGATGCCGAAAGGCAGTTCCTGGGTGGTGACAAGATACTGTTTTACAAACGAGCTTCCAGGATTCTTCATTCTCTCTACCTTTGAATCTCCTTTGAAAGGAAAGTTCCTAACATCAGTGGAGCCAGTAAGGGTGAAAAGATAAATTTTTACTTTAGAGTCATAAGGAAATACATTTATAGGGAGTATACTCGTGTATGTTTATTTTCATAATGTGGCTCAAGATAAGACATTGGAGAATTAATTGCCAAGCATTTTTTAAAGACTACAGTATCCATATTTCATTGTTTTGTAGAAAACAGGAACAATTTTCCACTCTCACATAAAAACATCACTATCCCTTAAGAACGAGTTTAATCATCACTAATTAGAGTTTCATCATTGATTCAGAATCTGTATACCAAAAAAGAATGCTGTCATAAAAGCAGTTTTTCTGCACATCAGAAAATTATTTGCCATGTAGCTCCGTGTATAGTCATGTTCTTCTCTTAAGTCATTTAATTCACCTTGCATTCACCTCTAAGATGGGTGCTGCACATTTATTTGTGTTATATCTTCAAAGAATACACGGCAAACCTTATTTACCGTGCTATACCTTGGGTCCAGAAAAAAACTTAGTATATTGTAACCTAGCACACTGCATGTTGAAATATATTGCATTATACACAGCAAGTAGTCAACGGTGGTTTTATCAAAACAGAGACAAAAATTTTCCCCTTATTATTTCAGGATATTTCAAAAACGTGCCTCTGAGCTCGAACACAGGGCTTGATTAATGCATGATTTCCTCTTTAAAATTAGAAACAGGAATCAAGAATGAAGCTTAATAATTTTCACTTGCTCTTCTTTTCCAAGCATCCTAATGAAGGCCTGCTTCCCAGACCTGGTGAGGCAGCTCCTACATCTGACTGCAGTTTGCCTTTATCCCTGCAAGGCAGGAACTCAAGCTTTTTTTTCCTTTTTCTGAGTGAATGGGAACAATCTGGGAAGAAACAATAAGATGGGATATGCTGTGAAAAGGGGTTGATTTTGTTTTACTCTTGTAATTAGTGTTTGCCATGTCCATTGCAAAAACATAATAATGAATGTCAAAAACATCATTCTAAGTAAAACACCATTAGTCTATGACTCGGAGTCCTCTGTTAGGGACACCCTAGTGTCAATGGTTTACCCTTTTAATTCCTCGAGCAAGCTAAATGGTATAAGAGTAATAAGTACTTAGTTTTATTTTTTTATATTAAGGAAATGTAAATGATGTATGTGTTATCGTTATCCAATGTTCTTAATCTCTTGGATTCACCGTAATCATAAATGAATTTGAAGTATATTTTTGATGGCTTTCATGAAGGAAAAACATGAAGAAAAAATAGTACTTGTCAAACATGGGTTTTCTCAGAATTATTTTTCTATTTGAAGACAATGCCCCTGAATTATTTCAAGGTAATATTTTTTTAAATATGGAAAAGCTGCACTGTAATATTGTCGGTGCTCGTTAAATGTTTCTGACATTTTCAGAAAGTAGATATTTAAGTTGTCCTTTGTAACAAAGAGTGAAAGTCAAAACTTCTTTTAGTCAAATCAGATAATCATATAGGGGCAAAGTCAATTTTTTAGATTCCCTCCCCACCTTCATTTTTCTAAATATGTTTTTTAGCTACCATGGCAGTGCCAGGTGGCAAGGGATATCATGTATTTAATCGAGTGAGGAGCAAATCTTAGAAACAGCTAGACATAGCTGACACATCCTTTTTTCATAGTCCACCACGGCACTTGTGTGCTCAGCATTCTACCTGCCTACCTCCTAACTCAAAGAAGACCCACTTACTTCATCCTTCAAGGGCTTCCCTGGTAGCTCAGACTGCAAAGCATCAGCCTGCAATGCAGGAGACTGGGCTCGATCCCCCTGGGTCAGGAAGATCCTCTGGAGAAGAAAATGGCAACCCACTCCAATATTCCTGCCTGGAGAATCCCATGGACAGAAGAGCCCAGCAGGCTACAGTCCATGGGTTCGCAAGAATCAGACATGACTTAGCGACTAAACCACCACAGGGTAACGAACTCATCCCAACCAGTCACTTAAACAAGCTAATTTTGATGAAGCACAGGGCTTCCTTGGTGGCTCAGTGGTGAAGAGTCCACCCGCCAAAGCAGGAGACCTAAAGAGGTCCCATCCCTAATCTGAGAAGATTCCACATGCCCCAGAGCAACTAAGCCCATGAGACACATCTCTTAAGTCAACGCTTTAGAGCCCGGGAGCTACTTAAATGCAGACGCCCTAGAGACTGTGCTCTGCAACAAGAGAAGCCACCACCACGAGAAGTCCCAGCCCTGCAGCTAGAGAGAAACCCCCACGCACCGGAACTAGAGAAAAACGCACACAGCAACGAAGACCCAGCACAGCCAAAAGCAAAGAAATAAATAAACTAAAGAGAAGAATGAATCACGGAGTCCCATGCTTGCCATCCTCGTTGCCAAAAGTTCATATCAGACCCAATCCCTTTGCTTCAGGGTTGGGTGATGTTTTCTGACCTGTTTTCAGTGCGTCCACCCTCCCTCTGCATGCTATCTGCACAGTGCAGTCCCACTGCTCTGCCCTGAACATCACTTAATCACCTTCTTCTCCAGTTTAAAAATCTCATCCAGGGACTTCCCTAGTGGTCCAGTGGCTGAGACTCTGCACTCCCAACAGATGGGGGCCTAGGTTCGATCCCTGGTCAGGGAACTAAATCCGACATGCCACAACAAGAGTTTGCATACTGAAGATACCACATGCTGCAACTAAGACCCAGTGCAGCCAAATAAATAAGTAAATATTTTAAAAATTTAAAAACATGAAAATAAAAATCTCACCCATATCCAGATCAATGACCAAAGGCCTATAATTACTACAAGCCTTGCTGCTTCCGATAGTTCTTTCCAGAATGACCTTCACCATCATTGTTTGCTTCTCCAAAGCCTATGGACACTTTGAACCTGGGGAACCTTGTTAAAATGTCAATTCCAATTCAGTAGGTCTGAAGTGGAGCCTGATATTCTGCCGTGATGTCATTGCTTGTGGTATAGACTGGTGATGTCATTGCTTGTGGTATAGACTGCACTGTGAAAAACAAAGACATAGGCAACTGTTCCCTTTTGTCGGAGAAAGACTGATCTCTGGCAAGGGCCAGAGAAGAGAACTATATGTAATAAAATATATTCTATCTGATTGGATCAAATAGAAGCAAATTCTTTACAAAAATTATATGGGGGACTTCTCTGGTGGTCTAGTGGCTACGAATCCACTTGCCAATTCAGGGAACATGGGTTCAAACCCTGGCCCAGGAAGATTCCATAGGCTATGGGGCAGCTAGACCCATGTGCCACAATGACTGAGCCCAGTTTGCCTAGAGCCCATGCTCCACAACACAGAAGTCACTGCACTGCAAAGCCCATGCACCACAATGAAGGGTAGCCCCTGCTTGCCACAACTAGAGAAAGTTGGCATGTAGCAGTAAAGACCCAGGGCAGCCAAAAATAAATAGACAGATAAATAATTTTTTTTAAGTTGCATGCTACTGCACAGTTGATTGATAACTGTGTACACATATGCCAGAGATTTGTCTATAGCCTTTGTAAATGAATAAACCCCAAAATAACAATGGAAACTTCGGAAACAATTGTCCAAAGTGTTTATATAACACTCAAATACTAGCACAAATAACATGACAGAACTTGGTCTGAACACTGCACTTCTGTCCTCCAGGCTTGTGCATCACACATTTATTTGCTTTTGCTCAGTCACTGCCCTCCTGCCTGCAGTGATCCATGAGCTGGACTTTCTCATCGGTTCCACTACCTGGAGTCCAGCGCCCTGTGGCCAAGGTACTTCTTGCCTGTCTTTAATCTCTACACCACGGGAAGAGCTAAAATATTGTACTTTAAAAAATCCCAGTGGATGGGTATTATAAAGTGTATGTACTTTCATTTAAAGCACTTTTTTTTTTTCTTAAAGAAGGCCATGATTTCTACTTGTTCCCGGTGTTAAGTATTGACAGAGATCCCTAATCCAAGAGAACAATCTTCAGAGTAGGCACAGTAACTACTCTTAATTACACTGGCTAGAAAAGAGATGGAAAATAAAACTGGTCACATTTTACATTGTTTCAAACATAGAATTATAAAATAGGTAGCTTTGCTATTTTTATTGAGTTCATAATCATGATGAAAGCTTGAATCCTCTGAACTCTGGGAGACCAAAGAAAGCATTTATCTTGGAGAAAATGGAGTCAGCCTCTCTGTTGCTGTTGTTGGTTAGTCCCTAAATTGTATCCAACTCTTTGCAACCCCATAGACTGTAGCATGCCAGACTCCTCTGTCCATGGGATTTCCCAGGCAAGAATACTGGAACAGATTACCATTTCCTTCTCCAGGGGAATCTTCCTGACCCAGGGATTGAACCAGTGTCTTCTGCTTTGGCAGGCAGATTCTTTACCACTGAGCCACCTGGGAAGACCCAGCCCTTCTCTAGGCCTTCCACAAATATAGCTCAGTTTTGATAAAATGGAAAATTATATAAATTTTATTAAATTTGGTAAAAGAAGCGTTTTCAAATAAAGAGTATTAAAGTTTTCCATGTGTATTACTGCTTGGTCCAGAAGTGGACGTGTTACTCACTCAAGCTAACCAAAGACTGTGATTGATGTACAAATAAGAAGAGACATTCTCTTTCTGCCAGGTTTGCTAATCTGGGAGAGTATGAGTCTTGGCTTTATAGAAACCCAGTGGTTCCTGCCACTTGGGAAGATCATATGAACTCATACAAATGTGTGTGTGCATGTGTGTGTGTGCATGTGTATGAAGTAGGGAAGGAGGAAAGATAGGGGAAGGAGAAGAATAGAGTTGGTGGGGAGGAAAGTTGAGAGGAGAAGAGACATTTGCCAGGACTGAGTTTCTGTCCCAACCAGGAAGCCCCTAACCCCTGCAACCTTTCTTTCAATCATGTAAACTACCTTCAGTACACTATTCCAACTTGAAAGATAATGAACCCCCTTATTTTTGTTAACCTAGTTTGAATCAAATAAACATTAATACCCCATATCTATATAGGATATGTTCGATCCACTGGGTTTTGTTTTTTTTTTTTTTTTTAGTTCTTCATTTGCTTGTTTATTGAATTAGTTTCCTCACCTGCTCCATTCTGTCTAGGAATGCAATGCATGTGTTTCTGTAGCCCTTCTCTCAATCTTGTCCCATTGGATAACAAGTATTCAGTTTAATGGGTACATTATTTGCCAGTTGAGCAAAATACAACTAAAATATCTTCAAAGCATGTAATAAAGAAATCATATCATTTTCTGATTCTTTCTTTTATATTCAATCCTAAAGCCAAGAGAAGAAAAGACAGCTTCCTTTTCCTCTCCCAGATACTCCAAGTGCCAAGAAGATTTTGCCTGGATGGGCTCCACAACAGTCAATACACATATGTGCCAAAAAAACACACAAGGGTAAAGTCCTACCCAAAGATCCCACCACATTTATCCTGAAGACAGACTTAGAAAAATGCTTGTCAATGTCTCTGCTTCTTCCTGCTGAAAGTTGTAAAGTCACAGTAAATGAGGATTCCCCAAATTGCTACTCCTGAAGTGTCTGCAAAATTTAAGACTACTTCCTTTTTTGAAGAAGGTGATTTCATATAGACTCTGGGAGCAAAACCATATTCCTTGAATAAATAGGAGAGAAGCAGTAGGAAGGAGCAGGATCCTACACTCAAGAAATTGCCTCCATCATTTAACTATATATTTTTCATTTAACTATCTATAAGTAACGAAGTCCTTGTCAGAGGAGAACCACTACTGTAATGAGAGAAATTTCTAAAAAGAAAAGCATGAGTTGACGCTAAAATATGTCTCCAAAATATGAATCTTCCTATTGTGTCCTTCCCTGAGAAACGCAGGTTGTTACATTTAAAATATCATCTTCCCACGGCACCTCTCTTTCCCAAAACTTCACACAGTTGAGCCATTCTCAAAGGTGGAGTCTTGTCCTTCCTTAATCCCGCAGAGAGAGAGTAAATTCACTGAATCAGTCATAGAGCAGAAAGGGAAAGTTGAGGCAGTGAGATTTTTCTGGGACAGATGTTGTGCTGTCTCTAGTCAATAGCAGAGTTCACCATCAATACAGCCTCATTCTCTAAACATGCTGGGCTCTCTGCCTGCTTCTTTCCACCGTTTCTCATTGTGCCGCTCGGTCACTTTCTCATGAAGACCACACTCCTGCCTTCTGGAGTTCTCTTCCTTTCTCTATGGTGAGAGGAACTTTCTACAACCTCTTGGATTTCTTCTGCTCAAATGGAGACAGTAGAAGACTGTTCTGATGTCTCCCTAAACACTGTCCATCACGCTACAGATTTACACATGAGAGTCAGATGTAGAAAACAACGTAACAAAACCAACCTGACCCTTTTGTGTGTGGACCCTTTACCTCTACCACTTAGCAGCTGTGTGGTCTGAACCCTTTTATGCCTCAGTTTTCTCCTTTGTAAAATGGAGAAAGCAGTGATAACTCCAGCATGTAACTATGGTCACATTTAGATAAACTCATACATGTAGAGCTTCAAGATTGCTGTCATGTCAGAAGGACATATAAGTGTATGCTCGTTATCACTTCTTGCACTTTCCCCTTGCTTGGCATTATCCATTGGCTCCTTTTATATTCAAACTTACACCAATGGAAATTAAGATCCATGGCTTGTCACTATAATTTACTGCTTAATGGTCTAATGCCATGTTGAGAATTTGTCTGTTATAAGAATAAATAAAGTTCACATATTTAAGAACTTTGTCTTTTCACAGATTTCAGCCCAGGATCTAGAAGCAAACCTGTAGGAGTTATTTTCTTTACAGTTGGTATGATTAATGTCTTATCAAAGTTAGCTCAATTTTTCTGATTAACATGGAAAGAAGGAAAGAAAAGGGAGGGAGAGGGGGTTTTTTAAACAGGAGGAGACAAACAAGAAAGAAAGGAATAAAGAAAAAGAAAGGAAGGAGAAAGGGATGGAGGAAGGAAAACTACTCTTAGGAAAATCATGAAACTACATCAAAATTCACCGTAAAACAATCCCATTTCATATCCTATTAAACTCCATAGGGAGTGACATTTGCTATAGTCAGAAAAACAGATGGTGGAAGGAGAGAGGAAAATAAAATGCTTTGAAAACTGAGAACGAAAATGCCATTGCTACCATTTTGGGTCCCTCTGACGTGTTCCTATATCACGTTATAGCCTCCAAGACAGTCAGTCTCTTTATTATGAGCATGCCTTCCAACCTAAAATAGTTCCACAGGGCTGCTAAAGTAAGAAGCAAGCGGTGTCTGGATGTGTGGTTGTGTGAGGTTGCATGTGAGCCTGTGAGTGGGGCCGGGCCGGGGAACAGTGGGGGTCATTCAAACCCATGAGACAGGCGGCCCTGAGTGGGACACGTTGCCAGAAGCACAGTGATTCATCTTCCTCTCAGGCCCAAGTACATCAAGTCCTCTGTTTTGCTCTTAGTTCACATTTGTCCTCTTTAAACCAATGAGTCATAAGTTGGAAATATGTATGAAATAAGCAAGAAGAATATGTCACTGAGTTATTTCTGGTCGTTCAATATACACATCCTAGGACGTCGTGCATTTGAAAGGCAAATTTTTAAACCAGAGAGGTTTATACAAAGCAGATAGAATTGGGGCTATGAGGAAAAAAAGAGAGAGAAATCAGGTGCAGGAAGACATGGAGCCTGGTAAAATGATTAGATTCAGGTGGAGAGTATGAAATATTCCTTCATGCTCTCAAAAGGATAATTTTCTTCAGAGGAAATTGCATAAATTCTTGGTCACTCGAATTAGCAGAGAACTCTCCTTGCCAAAGTTTAGTGCTGGGAAACAAATGACATTTGGACAGTTGCGAAGCCCCCCCCCTCTCATTTGTGGCAAATATGAGCTTCATATCTTATACAAACTGAATTCTTCTATTAACACCTTCCCAGCCAAAACAAATTACCAGAGAAATCAGAGGGTTAAATGATGGAGGAGTTTTATCAGGAGATAACACAAAGCTGAAATCAGTCTAAGAATGACCAGCAGGGCCGTTTTCATGTATCCATCCATTCAGAGGTTACCTGTTGAGCACCTGACATGTGCCAGCTTGTAAGTATCCAGTGCACTGAGGATACAGCACGTTTCCTCGTAGGCCTGGGTTTTATGGGTCAAGACAGGTATTTAGCAAATAATAGAAATAATACCTGTGACCATCACTAGTATGAAGAGTAGTCGAGGTAAAGGCCTTGTTTGTCTGGGTTTGGGAGCAAATGTATGATGCAGAGGTGAAGATTTGAAATTTTGCTGACACCCAAGGAGGTGAAGGACGAGAAGGCAAGAACAAGCGAAGGGAATATCACTGCAAGGCCGTGAGGCTGGAAGGAGAGTGAGATTTTTGAGAAACAGAGAAGAGTGGCATTGGAACATAGAGATGAGACTGGAAAGGCCAGAGGTCACAAGGATAAAACCTTCTAAACCATGCTGAGAACTGTGGACTTTCTCCAAAGAATAATTGTAAGTCACTGGAAGCAGGGAGAAACATAAGACGTGCATTTTTTAAGATAACCATCTTTTATGGAAAGAATTTAGTGAGGGAAAAGGGAGAGAAAATGAAAAATGTTCAGGAGCTATTGAAGTACTCCAACATCTTGATCCAAGATGATGGCCATGGAAAAAGGAAACAGACAAAAGGTTGTGATGAATTGAGAAAGTCTTGTTAAGAAGACAGTGATTGTTTTCACGCCCATGGAGGACGGAGCTGGATGGGAAAGAAAAAAGAGCGGGAGTGGAGGATGGTGTCTGTGAGTCCTCCTCTGTAAATTATAAAAAAAGACTTCTCTCTGTCACATATATTCTTGTAACCAAGACACTTCATTTTTCCTACTCTTTTTGTACCTTTTCCTCCACTGTTTTATGTAGAGTGATTCATGTCGCAATGCAACCGGTAGTTGAAAGAATCTCTGCTCAGGGTTCTGGCAGAACAAAGGGACCCAGGGAGTGTGGCCCGAGCTGTATGTAATAACTGCTAGGACTCAGAAGACAGTGGGTGCATCCTCCGTTTTATAGGGAATAATTTTATCATGTTACATGGAAGCAATTTCCTCTTGTAGAAAAGTCATGTGTGGAAGGAAGTACGTGTTTATTTTCAACAGCCAAAGTGTACACACAGACGTCCATCACTTTTTTGGCTGCCCAGCATTTCACCTTCTTCTGTACATTTAGGAGATTTCACATCTTACAAATCTTGATGGGAGACATGTCCTACCATAGACACAAAAGATGCCAGATTCTCACCAGCCCAGATTTCCTTACAGCTGAGGTACAGGCACCATACTAGGCTGAACTAATCAGATGTACTTGCCCTGTATTATAAATCAGGAATTAGGAAAAGAAAGGACAGCTGAAAATGTGCTTTGATGCACATAGTGGTGACAACATTGCTCTCTGCTTCTCAGAGATGGGAGGACCAGAGGATCGAGGGTAGGCGGGACACACATCAAGGTACAGATCTCAGCAATAGTCATTGTATTTTCTCCAGACCACTTATATGATGTGCTTTAGTTTGTGGCTTTTTTTTTAAAGTTATTTATTCATTTTTGGCTGCACTGGGTCTTTGTCACTTTACACAGGTTTTCTCTAGTTACAGGGGCTACTCTCTAGAATGGGGGCTACTCTTCTTTGCGGTATGCTGGCTTCTCATTCATCGCACTGGCTTCTCTTGCTGTGGAGAGTTGTGGCACAGGGGCTTATTCGCTCCACGGCATATGGGATTCTCCCAGACCAGGTATCAAACCCATATCCTCTACACTGGCAGGCAGATTCTTAACCACTGAGCCACCAGAGAGGTCCCCAAATTGTGGTTCTTACTACATCAAATCTCAGACTCTTTGTTCTGCTTTCCCAGTGATTCTGAGAGATTCTCAATATCCTTTCCATTAATTTTCTTCCTCTATTTATATCTGGCCTGTAAACTAAAACCCTTTAGAAATGCAATAATATTTCACCTCCCACTCACTGGACAGTTTAACAAACTGAAACACTCTCAAAACGTAGATAGTTAATTTAACAATCTGTTATTATATCAGTATGGCTCAGATGAATTCAGAGAATTCCATGGACAGAGGAGCCTGGTGGGGCTATATTCCATGGGGTTGCAAAGAGTCAGACATGACTGAGCAACTAACACTTGTGAAAATGGTTCAGATGATTGGAATCTTCATTCAGAAATCTCAGTTTCTATTATTTGTTGTATATTATTACTTCCTTAACATCATAAAAACATACCCTTTTCCCTCAGTACACAAGTATGGGCCTTTGAGACGATGATGAGCAGAGATGAGATTTCAAACGCCAAAGCAATAAGTGTGACTCTTTCTGCTGGCATCTTCTCGATGTCCATGCTACCAGGCAGGCTCCCACTGACACTGCTGACGTAGACTAACCCCTTGCACCTCCTGCCAGAACCCAGAAGGCCCATGACCTCAAGTAGGGATGCTTAGCCAAAGGCAACACAGAAGCCGTAACGAAGGGGAAGATTTAATGTTACCACAAGCCAAAATGGAGGAGACCGAAAGTAAGTAATTCCAGGCTCCAATTCCCACACATTCCTCAAATGATTCTTTTTGGATATAATTTTTAAAAAAGATCCACCAGGGAGCTGGATAACTCCTCTACCAGGAGTCTGCCCAGCCTGATAATCTTGTGAGCATTTTCACAAAGGTGCCGACATCCCAGGGAGCCTCCGGCATGACCTAGCACTGTTAATAGTTCTCATCCTCTCACCCCTTTCTTAGCAGAGCAGCTTTTGAAAGGATTTGGCAGAGCTCCATCGACAAAGTTCCGGCCCTATATTTTAAAGGCAGCCTTTTTTTAAACTGAAATATAATTGATTTACAATACTGTGTCAGTTTCAGAGGCACAGTATAGGAATACATTTTTCCAGGTTATTTTCCATTATAGGTTATTACAAGATACTGAATACAGTTCTCTGTGCTATGCAGTAAATCTTTGTTGCTTATCTATTTTACATATAGTAGTTAATATCTGTTGATCCCATACTCCTAGTTTATCCCTACTCCCTTCCCCTCCCCTTTGATCACCATAACTTTGTTTTCTTTGTCTGTGAATCTGTTTCTGTTTTGTTCATAGATTCATTTTTATTACTTTTTAGATTTCATATATGTGATATCATATAATATTTGTGTTCATCTGACTTGCTTAGTATGATTTCTCTAGGTCCATCCATGTTGCCACCAATGGCAATATTTCATTCTTTTTGTGGCTAAGAGTCTATCATGTACATATACCATACCTTCTTTATTCACTCGTCTGTTGATGGACACTTGGGTTGCTCCTATGTCTTGGCTATTGTAAATAGTGGTGCAATGAACACTGGGGTGTATGTATCTATCTTTTTAAATTAGAATTTTCATCTTTTCCAGATATATGCCCAAGACTTGGATTACTGGATCCTGGATAGCTCTGTTTTCAGTGTTTTAAGAAACCTTGATACTGTTTTCCATGGTGTCTGCACGAATTTACATTCCCACCAACAGGGGAGGAGGGTTTCCTTTTCTCTACACCCTGTTCATTTATTATTCATAGACTTTCTAAAGATGGCCATTCTGACCGATGTGAGGTAATACCTCTCTGTGGTTTTGGTTTGCATTTCTCTAATAATTAGCAATGTTGAGCATCTTTTCATAGGTTAAACACAGTCTTTCACCCTTAAAGTCAAATCTATTCTATTTTCTCCTGAAATAGAAACCTCCTGACATTCCAGTAGTTTTAGCTCTGATGCCCACCCAGTGCCAGAGGCATTTGGGAGCTCCACACCAACATCACAGTTAGTGGCATTGACAGTGCTGGGGCCCAGGAAGCAATAGGGGTGGAATGAGACTGTGGGCCATTCCTGCTGGAAGAAACATGGGCAGAGATGTGGGCTCTGACTCACATTTTATATCTAACACTCCCTTCCTAGGTGATTCCTGATCCTCCTCAAGTTTCATGATGTCAACCATCAACTACAAATAGCCAAATGTATATTTCCAGCATGAATTTCTCCCTTAACTCCAGAATCATACACCCTTACTTACATACACTGCTTACTGTACATATACGCTTGGATGTCTTACAAGTAGGACAAACTTAAAATGAGCAAAAACAAATTCTTGCTACCTCAACACCCTCCCCTAAGCTGCTTATCCTCTAGTCATTTTTATCACAGTTAATGGCAGCTCCGTTCTCCCAGTTGCTCAGTCAAAAATTTAAACTTTACACCCAAATCATGAAGAAATCTTGTCAACTCTATCACTGAAATATATCCTGAATTTGACCTGTGCTTGACTTCCCTGATGGCTCAGTGGTAAAGAATCTGCCTACAATGTGGGAAACCCAGGTTTGATTCCTGGGTGGGGAAGATCCCCTAGAGGAGGAAATGGCAACCCATTCCAGTATTCTTGCCTGGAGAATTCCAAGGACAGGGGAGCCTAGCACGCTACAGTCCATGGGGTCACAAAGAATCAAACACAACTGAGTGACTAACACTTTCATTTCTCTTACCACCTACCTCATCCAAACTGCCATCTCTTTTCATAGGAACAATTTCAGTGACCTCTTAATTGGTTATTCATTCAAATTTTCCTCCCCTACTCAACCTTCACTAGGGCCATTCAGTTTCACTTACTAAAGTCAAGTTAAGACATGGGTCCTTGCTGATCAAAGCTCTCCTGCAGTTTAAAATCACAGAACAAAATCTAAAGCTTTTATTATGATTCACAAACTCCCCTTGATATGGTCCTCTACTTTCTCACATACCCCCTGCCTTACTATTTCTCTCTCTCTCCCCACTCCAGATACACTGGCGTCCTTGCTTTTTCTTATACCTACCAGGGACTCTCCTCACTTGAGGTTCTGTGTATACTGTCGTTACATCTTTCTGAAATGCCCATCTCCAAATCATAACCTGTAATTTCCCTTACTTCTTTTGGGATTTTCCCTGGCCCCCACATAAAATGGCCTCCTCAGAGAGTAATTCTGTGCTCTCTCATTATGCTTTATTGTCCCTCCTGCCTCCGTATTTCTGGCTTTGGGTCCAGTTTCTCTTGTTTCCCACCAGATCGTACTTAATGTAAACAAACCCTGTTTATTTGACTCACTGCCATGTCCCCACACTGATGATATGCATCATCCATCCATAGCAAACTCTTCCTCTGTAACAAATAAATCAAAGTATGAATAAAGAGAGATCTCTGAAGAAGCCACAACATTTGAGGATTTAAGAAATAATAATAAGAGAAGCTCATAAAGAAAACTTGAGTAGTCTCCAAAGAGGAGGCAAATAAACCAGAAGGGCTGGTAACACTGAAGCCACAGGAAGCAACTATTTTGAGCAGGAGGAAGTGGTTAGCACCATAAAATGTTCCAGAGGAGTGGCTGGTGAAGTGTGAGGTGAATGGGGAGAGTGGTAAAGAATCAGGGTCAAGAAAAAAAAAGGGTTTCAAACAAGAAATGGTGATCAGCAACGTCCAACATTGCTTATGAATTAAGCAAGATCAGATGGTCTTAGGTTTCTAAAGCAAAGCAAAGATCTCTGTAACTTGAATAAGAATGGTCAAAATGAGAGTTTAAATGCAGTGGCCCAATGAGCTGCAACAAAGAAGGAAAGTAAATAATGAGTAGAAAGTATGGTTATCTTGGGGTACTTTTTTTTTTTTTTTCAGACAGAAGAGTTTACGCTGTCTTTCTATACAGGTGAGAATAAACTTGTGGACCAAAAAAAAAAAAAAGTCCTGTAGTAAAAAGAAAGGATGGCAGAAATAATACTTTGAGTATTGGATTTCATTTCCTCTTGACTGGTCAAAGACGTTACTCCTGTACTTGTCCTTGCTCGAAAACACAGGCTTTTGTCATTCATTAAAAATTCAAAATAACCTCACCCAAGCTTGCCACCCTGCTTCTAATCTGCCTTTTCTCCTTTTACAACATGTGAACAGTCCTGTACACAATCAGACAGGGCGGACGTATAACCCAGTTTATACACTAAGCATATACAGAGCATGCTGATATTTTCAATCACGTTTCATTCAAAAGAAATTCCACTTGAGACTTCACTGATTTTATGATCCACTAAAAGGTCCTGGTTGCAAAACACCAGTACAGGGTCTGACAACAGACAGTGAGTAGCTGATATGGGGTTAAAGACAAAATCTTTGGAAATGAGTAGATCAAGGATTTGAGAGACCAGGATGACAGAAATACACTCAGTGGAGGTGTACTGAAATCAGAGCATTACTGTCAACACAAGGGCAGCAGTGAGCCAAGTGCTAAATCTGCTGAAGAACTGAGGTGATGTGGTCTAAGTGCCTCTGGATGACTGCCACAGAGATGCACCTATTTGTCAGGCTTCAGGGAAGTTGGACATCCTTTCTGGGTGATTTCAACAGCTCCTACCACTCCAATTGTCAATTTTATGTTAATGTCTTATAAGAATATATTTCCAGTGTTGCTCTGTCCTCTGAACCCCAGACTCACATAGCTGTTTACTTAAACATCATCTTCAGTGACTCTCCCACTAGCCCCAACATTAAATACATCCAAAACTGAAGAAATATCAATAACCTCAGATATGCAGATGACACCACCTTAGTGGTAGAAAGGGAAGAGGAACTAAAGAGTCTCTTGATGAAGGTGAAAGAGGAGAGTGAAAAAACTGGTTTAAAACTCAACAATCAAAAAACGAAAATCATGGTATCTGGCCCCATCACTTCATGGCAAATAGATGGGGAAACAGTGGAAACAGTGGCTGACTTTATTTTTTGGGGCTCCAAAATCACTGTGGACAGTGACTACAGCCATGAAATTAAAAGATGCTTGCTCCTTGGAAGAAAAGCTATGGCAAACCTATACAACATCTTAAAAAGAAGGGATACTACTTTGCCAAAGTAGGTACATAGACTCAAAGCTATGGTTTTTCCAGTAGTCATGTATGGATGTGAGAGTTGGACTATAAGGAAGGCTGAGCACTGAAGAATTGATGCTTTTTTTTTTAGAATTGATGCTTTTGAACTGTGGTACTGGAGAAGTCCCTTGGACAGCAAGGAAATAAAACCAGTCGATCCTAAAGGAAATCAACCCTGAATGTTCATTGGAAGGACTGATGCTGAAGCTGAAGCTCCAGTACTTTGGCCACCTGATGTGAAGAGCTGACTCACTGGAAATGACCCTGATGCTGGGAAAGATTGAGGGAAGGAGGAGAAGGGGGCAACAAAGGACGAGATGGTTGGACGACATCAGTGGACATGAGTTTGAGCAAACTCCAGGAGATAGAGAGGGACAGGGAAGCTTGGTGTGCTGCAATCTATTGACCTGCAAAGAGTTGGACAGGATTGAGTGACTGAACAAGAAAAACAGTAAAGAAATCTCTCATTCCTTCCTATTGCTTGAGAAAGAAATCTCAACACCAATCTCAGTTTCTCTCTCTCACCCCACACATCTACTCACACACTGGTGAGTCAAGCCCCCGTATAGCTCTCATCTATCACACTTCTCCACACTCTTCTGTCACAGTTTCACTTTAGGAGTGCAGAATTTCTTACCTGGGTTTCTGCATCAATGTCCTCATGAGTACTCCTGTCTGCTTTCTTCCCCATGGTTTCCACAAAGAAGATGGATTAGATGGAGAAATGACTAGAAGAGTCCACATACTAGACTTTTATTGTTGTTATTATTCTTGCTACCCAATTTTTCAGTATTTCCAGTTTGAGAGAAATGCCCCACAGCAATTGAAGGGGGACAGATTTTTGTTCTCCCCACTTTCCAGTGCCTAAGGGATGGGCACACAATTTAGGGTACACTAATTTGACATGCACACTCAGGGTACTTTTTTTCAGCAGGGCCAGCACTCACGGTGACATCATAGACATGCTGTTCTGATGCATGACCCTGACTGAGGTCCCAGCTGACTAGGTCCCTTTGGCTCCCCTGTATTTTCTGAATTGTGTCCTCCAATGAGCCTATTGATCCTCTAAGTATTCAGAAACCTGTATGAAAGATTCTCTTCTGCTTGAGTTAGCCACACTGTCATTTTCTATTGCTTACAATGAAAATTCTGACTGACGAAAACCAGTTAATAATAGTTTAATTGTTGTGATAATTCAGGATCAAAGGGGATAGTACCTGAATTTGAGCAAGGTTGTCATGATGGAAAGGAGAAGAGAGGGTGGAAGGAGTTAAAATTCATAACATAAATTAAGAGTGGGATAAAGAGAAGAAAGAGTCAAAGAGGATGGGTTTTAGCCTGGATAAATGAGGTTTTTCCAGTTTCCAACTACAACGGAGAAGAGAGAAATGATAATAATAAAGGAGCTGGGCAGACAAGGAAGGGAGTATATTTGGGGTTGGGGTGATGGGAGTAGTTACCATTCTCTAAAAGCTGAGCTTTAGACTTTAAGATGATGTTATGGGAGACATAGAGCAGACAGATGGATAGAAGTATGAATCTGTGAGAAAATGTCAAGGATAAAGATAGAGAATTGAAGTCATCAGGAACTGAAATCATGAGAGGAAATGAGATCACTCTGGAAGAGTTCACAGCATGAGAACAGTGGGTCGAGGATGGACATCTGGAGAATACCATAATTTAAGAGATGAGCTTAGGAAGAAAAGCCTAGAAAATAAATCACATCATGTTGGACCATGGTTCCTTTCTTGATGAGACAGTATGACTTCAATTACTCTTTCTAGTTTCCCTGGACACGTAGAGCCCCTTGAAAATCATTTTCTTGTCTTTGGCATTACCCTTCTCGATGAGTAATGATATCAAATAATTATCACCTGCCTGAAGTTTCTAACCCAAGACTCAGGCCCCACATCCTTTGCTGGCAACCTCTCCCTACAAGGTTTGAAAAATAACACACCCCTCGACATTGTAGACAATTTTCTCAGAGGGCAGATCTCTACAAGCAGCACACAGAAGGGACTAGCAATCTGTCACTAACATTCCCATATACATCTATTCTATATGCAGGCTTTCTCCATTTTCCCCTAAGACCACCTTAAGTATATGCATTCTAAAGGAAATGGAGCCCTGTTCCAGTCACTCAGTATCTATTTGATCAACAAGGGACTCTCCCAGCTCCTTCCTTGGCTTTCTAACCCTATTTTTTATTTTTGTTTTCTCAAATCAAACCAATACCACTGGTTAAAGATGTAGCTGTGTTTACAGACAAAGCTGCTTACAGTTATCAAACCACCTCTCCACCTTTCTCGTAGTTTCCCCTGGCCTTCCTGGATTTAATTACTGCTGCAACCCAGACAGCTTTAATTGGTGGACAAGAGGTGATAAGAAGGAAAATGAATCTATGTTCAATTCTTCCATCTTTTCCTTGCCTTGAGGTTGAGGAAGATGGAGAAAAGATTGTATTCTATAGAGTTATGATGGTTAATTTTATGTGTCAAACTTACTGGACTAAGAAATACCCAGATAATTCAATGTCTCTCAATGTGCTCAGTCATATCTGAGTCTCTGCAGCCCCATGGACTGTAGCCCTCCAGGCTCCTCTGTCCAGGGAATACTGGAATAGGTTGCCACTTCCTACTCCAGATCTTCCCGACCCAGGGATCGAACCTGTGTCTCTCACATCTCCTGTATTGGCAGGCAGATTCTTAACCACTAATGCCGCCTGGGAAGATTGCTCTCACCAACGCAGGTGGGCATCAGCCAATCTGTTAAGAGCCTAAATAGACCAAAAGGGAAAAGGAAGGGCAAACTTGCTTCCTGCTTGGTCTGGGACACCCATCTCCTGCCGTGGGACATCAGCACCCCTGGTTCTCGGGTCTGGACTAGAACTATACCACTCGCTCTCCTACACCTCAAGCCTGTGGACGGCAGACCCTGGGATTTCTTAGTAGTGAGCTCATTTGCTTATATGAGACAATCTCTCACAGTAAATCTGTTTCTGTATATCTGTGTATACACTGCTGGTTCTGTTTCTCTGGAGAGCCCTAATACGAGGACCAAGATAGGACTCTCTGTTACTGTAATTCTCTATTACTATTCAATGCAACAGGGAAAAATGAGAAAGAAAACAATAAGCTAAGAGTTAATACATAGGACCATGATTAATTGACTATAAATGCATGTAAGAATATCAAGTTCAGGGTGTAAGAATATCAGGTTCAGGGTATTAGGTTAAAATAAAGGTTCAAAAATAAAATAAAAGTTCAAGTCACAAAGGTAAGAGTTTAGGTTAATACTGGAAGAAGGAGTAGTCCTGGGGATTGATAAGAATCAGAAAAATGTTTACGATTTATAGAAAGATATAAGGCAAGGTTTGACTAGATTAAAAGTCATTGGGATGGGAAACAGCATCAGTGAAACTGGACGACATAAAAAGAAGAGAAGAAAGTAGAAAGATTGGGCAGAAACTCTTTGAAAGTTGTATTTTAAAAAGTAATGGGAGGAACTCCTTGGGGGATCCAGTGGTTAGGGCTCTGCATTCTCACTGCAAAGGGCCTGGGTTCAGTCCCTGGTCAGGGAACTAAGATCTCACGAGTTGTGTAATGTGGCCAAAAAAACAAAAAAACAAAGTAACAGGAGAAGTGTTTTATGAAGATCAAGGGAGAAAAGAAAGTATGTTTGTATCCATGGACACCAATGAAGAGACAGAATAATATTCATATTATCTAAAATAATATCAATTAGTAAAAATACTAAATTAGTAACTAATAATTGAACTAGGTCCACTGATTTGACTATTTGTAAACCATTTATGTCCTTGTCAATAGCTGTGTCTGTACAGTGACAAGGATTGAAAGCAGAAATTGGTGGGTTGTCAAATAGACAAAAGAAAAATTGCAGAGATCAAGCAAACATTACATTTTCGACAACTGTAGTTGTAAATAGAAAAATAATAAAATGATAGCTAGAAGGAGTCAGAAGCTAAGGTTTCATTTTTTTTCTTTTCAGAAGAGATTTGAGCACTGAATATGTTTTTCTATGATGTGACAAATAGGAAATCCAACATAAATTGCTTAAACAACAAAAGTTATTTATTGAGTCTTTAAAGTAAAATGACCTAGAAGTCAGCTTTAAGACTGGCTTGATAAGTTTGTGTTTCTCTAGTGAAAATGAGTCACATGAGTCAGCAGTGGGATCAGCTTCCTTGGAACTCATTATTCCCCAGTGAGAGACTGTTGGTGAGAGGAGGGGAAAGGAGGTCATGGATGCCGGAGAAATCCAAAAGGTGATTCCATCACACTCCACACATTTGGTTACAACAGCTGACATCCAAATACACCTTTCCACCTTTCTGGGACGTCCCTGATGGGCCAGTGGCTAAGACTCTGTGCTCTCAGCGTTCCCTAGTCAGAGAACTAGATCCCACATGCTGCAACTGTATTCACATGTTGCAACTAAATATCCCACATCCCACAATGAGGATGGAAGATTCCAGGTGTTGCAGCTAAGACCTGGCGCAGTCAAATTAATATTTTAGAAAAAGGAGATGACAAAGTAAAGATAACTAAAGATAATAGATATCACACACACACACACACACACACACACACAATACACCTTTCATCTGAGATGCACATTTTCAAAAATATCAGGGAAATATATTCCCTGCTTCCCCAAATGAAGTGAACTCAAACACCTTTCGAGTTACTGCCTCTAGGACAAGCCACTCAGGGTCTGTGTGGCAGGGGCAATCTTTTCCAAAAGGAAGGGTTCAAGGGTCTACAGCTAACTGAGCAGCTGTCCACCACATAACATTCAGCATCTACTAGCAGAGGGAGAACAATATCACTGGAATAAAACCTCCCACATGGGGGACTTCCTGGTGGTCCAGTGGCTAAGACTCTATGCTCCCAATGCAGAGGGCCTGGGTTCAATTCCTGGTCAGGAAACTAGAATTCCACATGCTACAAACAAGACTGAAGATCCTGAGTGTCACAACTAAGACCTGATATAGCTAAATAAATAAATAAATATATATATAATATATATGTATAAAACCCTGCCACCTGGAGAGAAAAAAGAATGGAAGTCAACATGGCTCTCTACTTATTCTTTTTTTTTTTTTAGTAACTATTTATTTATTTCTGACTGTGCTGGGTCTTTATTGCTGTGAAGGCTTTTCTCCAGTTGCAGCAAGCAGAGGCTACTCTCTAGTTGCGGTGCTTCCCATTGCAGTGACTTATCTTGTTGTGGAACATGGGCCCTAGGGAACATGGGCTTCAGTAGTTGCAGCTCCTGGGCTCTTAGGCACAGGCTCAATAGTTGTGGCACACAGGCTCAGCTGCTCTGTGGCATATGGGATTTTCCCGGATCTGGGATCGAACCCACGTCTCCTGCATTGGCAGGTGGATTCCTTACCACTAAGCCACCAAGGAAGCCCCTCTACTCATTCTTAAATAGAACAGTTCCTAGGACAGCTGTTTCCCTGTTCATTTCTCTCCCCGGCAATATCAGAGGCGGACAGCGGAATGGCAGCTTCGTCTGACAGCTGGCTCCTCTAGCAGTCAACATTCTCAAAGTGTGAACTTGGGGTCTATGAATAGATGGGGTTGAGCAGATAAAAGTTATTTTTAACCAGGCTTGTTTGGGTTTTACTGGTAATATTGCTCTCTAAAGAAATTGAGAAAGATTCTTACTGATTTGTTTCTACCCTGTAACAGGGCTAGCAGTTAAAGCCATAGATGTTATCTGATCAGAGTTGTTAAACCCATACCTGAGCCTAGATGCTTCTGTTTCCAAGTTGCCAAGCTTTGGTTTCTCCCACACTCCTAACTCTCAGTGTAATAGTTTCCACCCAAAATTATAAGACTGACAAAGCAAATGTAATGGGCCCCTTGTCTCCTGGACGAGGCAAGACCAAGAAGGCTCAACAGAGGACCTGGAGGAATGTTGGTAAATCAGGCGCTTCCTGTATCCTAAATTTATCCTCACCAAGTCCTCTGTCTCCCTGCTTCTGCTTATACTAACCTCAGCTTGGGGCCAGGAATTTGGTATTTCCAACCCTATGATTAGCCAGATAACCAGATTTCAAGTTATGTTTGATAACACTCTGCAAGCATAAGACAATCCTTAACAAAATATCCTTTCTCCTCTCACCTTCTATGAGGCCTAATTTCAAAAGAAGCCTATCTCATTATTATCACAGACAGTACAGAACTTTAAAAGACTTCAACACACTTTTTAGCATTCTGACCTTTCTTACATGATCCTTATTGCAAAGTTCAACAGGGCATAGTTTTAAAAACTCTTTTATAATTATAAAAACTCCTTTATAACTACAAATAAGAAAAGCCAACTGTCCAGCACAAGACAGAGGACAGAGCAATTCACCACCTCTTCCTTCCTTGTTTCACCCAGTTCCACATTTTTACTCACAACATCCTATTTTCTACTGCCGAATTCAACAATAGCCTAATTCAGTAAGACTCATTATGTTGCAACAATAAAGGTGGGCATGCTTTCTTGGATTTTGGTTTTGGTTTCAGCTTGCTTATCTCATGTATTTGAAAAAGTTCAGAGACAGAACAGCCCTCAGTTAATTTGTGATCTGGGCTCCATTTCTCTGGCTCTCTCTTAGGTCTGCTCATCTCTAGGTAGGAACTTTGTCTCCTGGGCTGGTACCCCTAATGGCAAGAAAAGATATGCAGCCGTCACCTCTGCATAGCACAGAGATCTTGATTTCCAGAATATTGTGTCTTTTCACATATTTACTACTGAACTAATCTCTAGGTTCAGGCGGGGAGCATGAGGTGAACGATGAAACCTCAGCAACATTTTTCAGAACTGAGTTATCTATTCAAGAGCCACACAGATTTGCAAAATCAGAAACTAGCAGCTTTGGAAGTAGCAATAAAACTATAAATTTGGAGGACAATTAAATAATGCCACTATAGTATTCAAAAAAGAGAAATGGAAGACTTTGTAAAGCAGGAATTATTCAAAGGAGAAAGATCCTCTCATTGAAACAGGAGATTAATCTAAACCAAAATGAAAAGGATTATCTTCAGGTAGAAGACAGACACAGCCTATGGCAACATATTAATTAATACTCCAAATTGTATTTTACATTAAGCATCACCACTGCCTGCATTTCCAAAGTCAACCTGTCTTGCCTGGAAACAGACTTTTTTCGGATTCTGTTTCAATTGAAACTTTTATTGACATAATTGTAGACTCACATGCAGTTATTTAAAAAAAAAAAAAAAAAAGAGGTGAAGTGTACAGCTTAACCAATTTCTCCAACAGTGATTTTTTTTTAATTATAGTGGAATATAGTAGCAGGATATTTACATTGATACAATCCACCACCTCTCTTGGATTTTGAAACCAATTGAAGACAATGAAATTGATTCATAATTTAGAAGGAAAAACATAAAGTTCAATTAAGGAAGTGTTTGTCTGATGGCCTCTACTGCTTTTGAGAAAAATGGCCATCATCAGATAATGAAGTATGTGGGGAAAATTGTGAAGAAAGAAGTTTGCAATAAAACATACAGAGAAATATCAGAATTTTTCAAGAAATACTTGCAGACGTAGTAGTCCATATTCAAACACTGCTTGCCTGTGTGCTTAGTCATTCAACTGTGTCCGACTCTGTGACCCCATGGACTGTAGCCCACCAGGCTCCTCTGTCCATGGGATTCTCCAGGCAAGAAGAGTGGAGTGGGTTGCCATGCCCTCCTCCAGGGGATCTTCTCAACCGAGGAATCAAATCCACGTCTCCTGTGTCTCCTACATTGCGGGTGGATTCTTAACCTGCTGAGTCATCAGGGAAGCCTAGTGCTCTTTTATTTGAAGCATGTATATCTGTTGTGCTTTTCTAGTAACAGCCCTGAGAACAGGTGATAAAAGAATTGTGACAGCATTTCAGAGTGGGCTGCTCTTAAATCAAGATGATTAAAATGGATTATTTCTAAGTTTCCATGATTTATAGCTACTTAAATTACTTTGCCTTGATTAAAAGTTCTTCAAACACGTATTTAAATTAATTAAAAATAGCACTGTATTTTAGTGCCAAAATAAATGTACAGAGTGAGAAATAAAAACTCTAACATGAATGAGGTTCAGCAAAACAATCTTAAAAAAAAAAAAATGTGAGAACTGACAAGTGAATTTTTCATCTGATGTAGGATACTGTAGAAAGCTTTGTGCTGCTTTATCAAAGAATCTGAATGCATCTATAGATATGAACATTTTGAGCCTCTGATAGAATTTTAAATATTTATTTATTTATTTGGCTGCATCGGGTCTTCGTTGTGGCATGAGGGACCTTGGTTGTATCATGCAGGCTTTTTCGTTGTGGTTCACGGACTCTTAGTTGTGGCTCTTGTGTGCTGTGTACTGTGCTTAGTCGCTCAGTCATGTCCCACTCTTTGCGACCCCATGGGCTGTAGCCCCCACCAGGCTCCTCTATCTATGGGGATTCTCCAGACAAGAAGACTGGAGTGAGTTGCCATGCCCTCCTCCCAGGGATCTTCCCAATCCAGGGATTGAACCCAGGTCTCCCGCATTGCAGGTGGATACTTTACCATCTGAGCGACCAGGGAAGCCCAAGAATTCTGGAATGGGTAGCCTATCACTTCTCCAGGGGATCTTCCCAACCCAGGAATCAAACCAGCGTCTCCTGCACTGCAGGTGGATTCTTCACCAGGAAAGTCCAGTTGTGGCTTCTGAACTCAGTAATCGTAGCATGCAGGCTCTCTAACTGTGTCAGGCTTAGTTGCTCCACAGCATGTGGGATCTTAGTTCCTCAAACAGGGATCAAGCCTGCATCCCAGCATTGCAAGGTGGATTCTTAATCACTGGACCACCAGGGAAGTCCCAATATTGATTCTATATTCTCCCAATTTCATATCTTTAAAATGTATTTCAGATTAATTTTACTTATCCAAAGTGTTTATTGAGATTATTATATGTTTGGCAGTCTCCTGGATTCTGGGGTCTACTGGGAAGCAAAACAGACATAGTTCCTCCACTCTTAAGTTTACATAAATGCAAGGGGGTAGGGCAGAAAGTTTTAGGGAAAAACAAAAATTTTTTCCCCAAACTTTTTCCAATCTGAAAGAATATTTGAGCAAAACTCTACATCTTCCTATTAGGATAGACTCTTCTAACTGTTAATATCATTTAATTATTCTTAGGAATACTCCCATACCACCTGGGTTTGCATGGCTCTTTAAGGCAGGCATTGCCTCCAAACTGACTCCACATGGTTTCAGTGGTTTTCAGGAAGCCTTATAATGTTGGCCCTAAGCAGCAGTTTCAGTTGAATTACTTTCCCAATATTTGTCTGTCATTGTATTGAACCAAGAGCAACAGTAGTTCTCCTCCCCAAAGCATTTAGGAATGTAGCAGATTTAACTGAAGATGGGGGAAGATATATAAGAGGTTTTACATTCAAGCAGGGCATCCACTGAAACTAAATGCTGCATGCACATTATTCAGAAGTCCTCCGGCTACTGTAATGGCTGTGGTTTTTTGTTCCCCAAGACCATTTTATCCAATGGTCTTCAACCTAAACCATCTCTCTGGCCTTTCCTTCCTCATGTGGTCCTTTCTCTCCTTCAGCCGTTCTTTCTGTGTAACCTTTGATGCTCCTCACTCTCCTTAGCCTCTTGTCCAAATTTAGTGGTAGACCTATCTTTGCATAATCCAAATTTATCAAATTTTGTATCATACTGCTCCTCTGAAATGTGACTATGGTTCTCAACAGCAAATATGCCCTTCTGTTATTACAATATGAGATATTTTCATTGTAGACTTGTACTTTGTAAAGAAAGAGTTGCTACGGTAAACTTGTAGATGAAACGTGAAAAATGCGTGTCATATGACCATAGAGAGGCATTCGGTGACTGAGAGCAGGGCAGAGGACAACAGACGTTACTCTGTGCACAAGAGTTAAAAATAAGCACTCAAAACACATCAGGTAGCAGTACAATAAGTTAAAATACGTCCTCAATGTGAGCCCTGCCACTCCAGTTTTGTTTTTGGATATTCTGTGCCTCAAGTGAAAAGTAAGAATAGAAAAGCATCACTCACTCTGGGTGACATCCCTCAGAGTATAGGGTGTGAAGATATGACAACCCAACACTACTTCAGAAGAAAACAAGTTTAGGGCAGGGAGGGCTGACGGTAAGTCATGTGGATGAGTTAAGAGTCGGGCTTGGTTGCAAATAATGAAGAACCAAACAATGACCAAAGGAAGGAAGGGTGAACATCTCTCAGATAAAAAAAATCTCACTGCCCTAGGAATCCAGATGCTTTTACTTTTCTGTTCTGCCATTCTTTAGCCTATCATTCTCACCCTCATGCCCCTAAAACAACTGCTAAACCTTTGGCATTGCAGACAAGAAGAAAGAATGGTGCAGAAGGAAGGATAAAAATCCCTTTCTTCTAGCTTTGCCTTTTAATTTGGCAAGAGGAGGAGGAAAGGTCTCCCTCACAACTTCCTTCCCCACCTACTTGCCTAGAACTACATTATATCAGTACTCTGGCTTATAGGAGATGGGATCTTTTTTAATTAATTATTTATTTGGCTGCACCAGGTCTTAGTCGCAGCACTTAGGATCTTTAGTTGCAGCATATGGGATATAATTCCCTGATCAGGGATCGAACCTGGTTCCCCTGCATTGGTAGCATGGAGTTTTAGCCACTGGACCACCAGGGAAGTCCTAGGAAATGGGATCTTGAGTGTTCTTCTTTTCTCACAATTTTATAGGAAAAGTCAAGGGAGAAGGAGATTGGAATGGGTGTTGACAGAGTTACTCTACTTGCACAACTGGAGTGGAGATGAGTAAGAGTCTCTCACTACTCCAAGATCCCTTGTGTTGCACAGTGAAGTGGTCCGATGCTCATCTGAAAGGCACATTTATCTCAGGGATTCACATGTCTACTCAGGAAGAATAATTTTAGTATACAGTGATATCAAATGAGGTGAAAGGTATTCCTGCTGAAGTTGATATGGTATATCTACCCCATAATTAAAATATATGTATGTACGTGTTGTGTGTGTGTGTGTGTGTGTGTGTACAGAGGAAGAAGGGGACAAGGAAAAGAGGGAGAATGGGAAGTCATCCCATGGAGGTAGAAAACCCTTGCACTTTACTCAGCAACAAGACAAGCTGGAACTGCACTTCAAATACTCCCAAGTATTAGGAAATAAGAGCATGGAACTGGGCTGTATTCCATACAAGCTAATCTGGAGAACACAAAAGAATTAATGGATTATGGTTTTACATAAATAATCACATTAACTCCGACCTACAGCAAACTTGGTCACACATTTGTTGGTTAAGTAACTTCATTAAGTTTTGTTTTTTTAAAAAGCACAAATTCTAATCATTTTTTTCCAGAAAATTTCAGATAAGTGCAGCAAAAGACTGATGGACATGGATAGCCAGACATATTAATAAGCATTCTAATAATTTACTACCATGAAGTTGGAAAGTTGTCCGTTTCACATATTTAATCTAGGTGCCAAAACAAAATTAACCAAAGTAGAGATAAATTGTGTTGCAGTGGTTAAGACTGTTCACTTCAACTACAAGTGGTAACAGTTCAATGCCTGGTTGTAGAACTAAGGTCTCACAGGCCCCATGGTGTGGCCAAAAAAAAAAAAAAAAAAAAGTCTTCATCAAAAACAAAAACATTTTAATGTAAAATTTCTGATGTTTTTCTGATGTTAATTTCTGTAAAGAACACCAATAATATTCCCACCACTCTAAACAATATATTTTAATAGGAGCAATTGTTCCCATTTTTCTTAGATTCCAATATTTCAAAAGCTCTAAACATGATCTTGACAATGGGTACTTCCATAATACTAAGATTCTTTTTAATAAAGACATGCATATAATGGTGCATCAGAACATAGGAACAATGTAATTTCACATGAACACTTTGGAGATTCATCACTCATAGCAGGAGAATTTGAGGGAAAAAAAATAGCCATGGAAGGAATTAATTGGTTTTGTTGAACCTACTCTATCAGGTAAAGGAAAAGACTAATTTGAATTATTACCGAAATGATCTAGGTCTTTCAAAAGCAAAAAAAAAGACAATTATTTTCCTTGATTCAGTTGAAAAGTAAAAGCACTGCATGGGACTATCTCAACTTTAAGTAGTTTTAGACAGTGTTCTTAATAGTTTATTAATGATTACAAATAATATTCATCAATCTAAAACTTCTACTCCTAGAGGTGTGTCTTAAGTAAATATCCTATAATGCTGGCAATTCCATTTGCAGATACATTTACTACAGTGGTTTCTTGTTTTTTCATTTATTAAACACATTAATTGCAGGCTAAAAATCTGGCACTGCTGGTCTATGCATCAGGAATACAGAGGTAAATAAAGCCCAAAAGTTTGTTCTTGTGGAATTCCTTCTAGTTGGGGGTAGGCGCAATAGGCATAAATACATACATACAAACATAGGTACATATAATATGTTAGACAGTGACAGATACTAAGGAGAAGAGAAAAATGACATCAATAAATAAAACTGGAGAGATTCTGTGAGTGGGTTGACGTGTTAGTGTTGACAGAGAAAAAACATGAGAAAGTGGAGTTCCAGTAAAAGCACTCCTGGCAGAAGGCGAGCTGGGAAGGTACCGTGAGACTGGCAGGTTCATCAACCAGAGAAGAGATCAGAAAGGCCAGAATCTGAAGAGACCACATTCTAGGAGATAAATTCAGAGAGGTCCCTGGACACCACGTCACCTGGAGTCTCATGAGCCCTCATTAGGACTTTGTCATTACAGACTTGGCCACAACAAACTCTTCAACTGAAATTAACAGTATATTAGGGAAGAATTCATATTTTTTCAGGATGATGACCCATGATAGTGATATTCATACAAATGTGTGTATGAACATTTCCTAAAGACATTGGAAAACCTCGTGATAGAATGTTAGGTGAATGAAGTTGCATAAAGTTCTTTGATTTGGGGATTTTCCTGGTGGTCCAGGGGCTCAAGGGCTTCCCTGATGGTTCAGTGGTAAAGAATCCACCCACCAATGCAGAACATGCAGATTCCATGCCTGGATTGAGATGGTCCCTGGAGAAGGAAATGGCAACTGACTCCAGTATTCTTGCCTGGGAAATATCATGGACAGAGGAGTCTGGCAGGCTACATTCCACGGAGTCACCAAAGACTCGGACACTACTTAGCAACTAAACAACAACAACCAGTGGTTCAAACTGCAGGGCTCGCAGGCTTGGTCCCTGATAGAGGAACTAAGATTCCACATTACACATGGCATGGCCAAAAGAAGTCTGATTTTAAATATCTTTAAAAAAAAAAAGGCTAAAGAGAATCATTGAACTAACTGTACTAACATGTAAAATAGCAAGTAGTAAGATTATGAATGTTTTGCTTTCATTAGTTTATTTTTTCCCAATTTTCTTCAATATGCATATAGAACTTTCATAACCAGAAGATAATCTCAGGTAATTTTTGAAAAGTAAATAAATTTTTCTATATTTATTTAGCTGCACAGGGTCTTAGTTGCAGGATATGGAATCTAGTTCCCTGACCAGTGATTGAACCTGGGCCCCCTACATTGGGAGCATAGAGTCAGCCACTGAACCACCAGGGAAGTCCTAAAAATTAGATAAATTTTTTAAATGTGTGTTTAATAAAGACCTAGAAGAAATAAAAAAGAGTCAATTAAAAATGAATAATCCAATGAATGAGATCAAAAACACTCTGGAGGGAACCAAGAGTAGAATAACGGAGACAGAAGATAGGATAAGTGAGGTAGAAGATAAAATGGTGGAAATAAATGAAGCAGAGAGGAAAAAAGAAAAAAGGATCAAAAGAAATGAGGACAACCTCAGGGACCTCTGAGACAATGTGAAATGCCCCAACATTCGAATCACAGGAGTCCCAGAAGAAGAAGACAAAAAGAAAGGCCATGAGAAAATACTCGAGGAGATAATAGCTGAAAACTTCCCTAAAATGGGGAAGGAAATAGCCACCCAAGTCCAAGAAAACCAGAGAGTCCCAAACAGGATAAACCCAAGGCGAAACACCCCAAGACACATATTAATCAAATTAACAAAGATCAAACACAAAGAACAAATACTAAAAGCAGCAAGGGAGAAACAACAAATAACACACAAAGGGATTCCCATAAGGATAACAGCTGATCTATCAATAGAAACCCTCCAGGCCAGAACGGAATGGCAGGACATACTGAAAGTAATGAAAGAGAATAACCTACAACCTAGATTACTGTACCCAGCAAGGATCTCATTCAGATATGAAGGAGAATTCAAAAGCTTTACAGACAAGCAAAAGCTGAGAGGATTCAGCACCACCAAACCAGCTCTTCAACAAATGCTAAAGGATCTTCTCTAGACAGGAAACACAGAAAGATTGTATAAACGTGAACCCAAAACAACAAAGTAAATGGCAACGGGACCACACCTATCAATAATTACCTTAAATGTAAATGGGTTGAATGCCCCAACCAAAAGACAAAGATTGGCTGAATGGATACAAAAACAAGAACCCTATATATGCTGTCTACAAGAGACCCACCTCAAAACAAGAGACACATACAGACTAAAAGTGAAGGGCTGGAAAAAAATATTTCACGCAAACGGAGACCAAAAGAAAGCAGGAGTCACAATACTCATATCAGATAAAATAGACTTTCAAATAAAGGATGTGAAAAGAGACAAAGAAGGACACTACATAATGATCAAAGGATCAATCCAAGAAGAAGATATAACAATTATAAATATATATGCACCCAACATAGGAGCACCGCAATATGTACGGCAACACTAACGAGTATGAAAGAGGAAATTAATAGTAACACAATAATAGTGGGAGACTTTAATACCCCACTCACAACTATGGATAGATCAACTAAACAGAAAACTAACAAGGAAACACAAACCCTAAATGACACAATGGACCAGCTAGACCTAATTGATATCTATAGGACATTTCACCCCAAAACAATCAACTTCACCTTTTTCTCAAGTGCACACGGAACCTTTTCCAGAATAGATCACATCCTGGGCCATAAATCTGGTCTTGGAAAATTCAAAAAAATTGAAATCATTCCAGTCATCTTTTCTGACCACAGTGCAGTAAGATTAGATCTCAATTACAGGGAAAAAATTGTTAAAAATTCAAACATATGGAGGCTAAATAACACGCTTCTGAATAACCAACAAATCATAGAAGAAATCAAAAAAGAGATCAAAATATGTGTAGAAATGAATGAAAATGAAAACAAAACAACCCAAAACCTATGGGACACTGTAAAAGCAGTGCTAAGGGGAAGGTTCATAGCATTACAGGCTTACATCAAGAATCAAGAAACAAGAAAAAAGCCAAATAAATAACCTAACTCTACACCTAAAGCAATTAGAGAAGGAAGAAATGAAGAACCCCAGGGTTAGCAGAAGGAAAGAAATCTTAAAAATTAGGGCAGAAATAAATGCAAAAGAAACTAAAGAGACCATAGCAAAAATCAACAAAGCTAAAAGCTGGTTTTTTGAAAAAATAAACAAAATTGACAAACCATTAGCAAGACTCATTAAGAAACAAAGAGAGAAGAACCAAATTAACAAAATTAGAAATGAAAATGGAGAGATCACAACAGACAACACTGAAATACAAAGGATCATAAGAGACTACTACCAGCAGCTCTATGCCAATAAAATGGACAACTTGGATGAAATGGAGAAATTCTTAGAAAAGTATAACTTTCCAAAACTGAACCAGGAAGAAATAGAAGATCTTAACAGACCCATCACAAGCAAGGAAATTGAAACTGTAATCAAAAATCTTCCAGCAAACAAAAGCCCAGGACCAGACAGCTTCACAGCTGAATTCTACCAAAAATTTAGAGAAGAGCTAACACCTATCTCACTCAAACTCTTCCAGAAAATTGCAGATGAAGGTAAACTTCCAAACTCATTCTATGAGGCCACCATCACCCTAATTCCAAAACCAGACAAAGATGCCACAAAAAAAGAAAACTACAGGCCAATAACACTGATGAACATAGATGCAAAAATCCTTAACAAAATCCTAGCAAACAGAATCCAACAACATATTAAAAAAATCATACACCACGACCAAGTGGGCTTTATCCCAGGAATGCAAGGATTCTTTAATATCCGCAAATCAATCAATGTAATACATACACCACATTAACAAATTGAAAGATAAAAACCATATGATTATCTCAATAGATGCAGAGAAAGCCTTTGACAAAATTCAACACTCATTTATGATTAAAACTCTCCAGAAAGCAGGAATAGAAGGAACATACCTCAACATAATAAAAGCTATATATGACAAACCCACAGCAAGCATTACCCTCAATGATGAAAAATTGAAAGCATTTCCCCTGAAATCAGGAACAAAACAAAGGTGCCCACTCTCACCACTACTATTCAACATAGTGTTGGAAGTTTTGGCCACAGCAATCAGAGCAGAAAAAGAAGTAAAAGGAATTCAGATAGGAAAAGAAGAAGTGAAACTCTTGCTGTTTGCAGATGACATGATCCTCTACATAGAAAACCCTAAAGACTCTTCCAGAAAATTACTAGAGCTAATCAATGAATATAGTAAAGTTGCAGGATATAAATTTAACACACAGAAATCCCTTGCATTCCTATATACTAACAATGAAAAAACAGAGAAATTAAGGAAACAATACCATTCACCATTGCAACAAAAAGAATAAAATACTTAGGAGTATATCTACCTAAAGAAACAAAAGACCTATACATAGAAAACTATAAAACACAGATGAAAGAAATCAAAGAGGACACAAACAGATGGAGAAACATATCATGTTCATGGATTGGAAGAATCAATATTGTCAAAATGGCTATTCTACCCAAAGCAATCTACAGATTCAATGCAATCCCTATCAAGCTACCAACGGTATTTTTCACAGAACTAGAACAAATAATTTCACAATTTGTATGGAAATACAAAAAACCTCGAATAGCCAAAGTAATCTTGAGAAAGAAGAATGGAACTGGAGGAATCAAGCTGCCTGACTTCAGACTATACTACAAAGCCACAGTCATCAAGACAGTATGGTACTGGCACAAAGACAGAAATATAGATCAATGGAACAGAATAGAAAGCCCAGAGATAAATCCACGAACCTATGGACACCTTATCTTTGACAAAGGAGGCGAGGATATACAATGGAAAAAAGACAACCTCTTTAACAAGTGGTGCTGGGAAACCTGGTCAACCACTTGTAAAAGAATGAAACTAGAACACTTTCTAACACCATACACAAAAATAAACTCAAAATGGATTAAAGATCTAAATGTAAGACCAGAAACTATAAAACTCCTAGAGGAGAACATAGGCAAAACACTCTCCGACATAAATCACAGCAAGATCCTCTATGACCCACCTCCCAGAATATTGGAAATAAAAGCAAAACTAAACAAATGGGACCTAATGAAACTTAAAAGCTTTTGCACTATAAAGGAAACTATAAGTAAGGTGAAAAGACAGCCCTCAGATTGGGAGAAAATAATAGCAAATGAAGAAACAGACAAAGGATTAATCTCAAAAATATACAAGCAACTCCTGCAGCTCAATTCCAGAAAAATAAATGACCCAATCAAAAAATGGGCCAAAGAACTAAACAGACATTTCTCCAAAGAAGACATACAGATGGCTAACAAACACATGAAAAGATGCTCAACATCACTCATTATCAGAGAAATGCAAATCAAAACCACAATGAGGTACTATTACACGCCAGTCAGGATGGCTGCTATCCAAAAGTCTACAAGCAATAAATGCTGGAGAGGGTGTGGAGAAAAGGGAACCCTCTTACACTGTTGGTGGGAATGCAAACTAGTACAGCCGCTATGGAGAACAGTGTGGAGATTTCTTAAAAAACTGGAAATAGAACTGCCATATGACCCAGCAATCCCACTTCTGGGCATACACACTGAGGAAACCAGATCTGAAAGAGACACATGCACCCCAATGTTCATCAGAGCACTGTTTCTAATAGCCAGGACATGGAAGCAACCTAGATGCCCATCAGCAGATGAATGGATAAGGAAGCTGTGGTACATATACACCATGGAATATTACTCAGCCATTAAAAAGAATTCATTTGAATCAGTCCTAATGAGATGGATGAAACTGGAGCCCATTATACAGAGTGAAGTAAGCCAGAAAGATAAAGAACATTACAGCATACTAACACATATATATGTAATTTAGAAAGATGGTAACGATAACCCTATATGCAAAACAGAAAAAGAGACACAGAAATACAGAACAGACTTTTGAACTCTGTGGGAGAAGGTGAGGGTGGGATGTTTTGAAAGAACAGCATGTATATTATCTATGGTGAAACAGATCACCAGCCCAGGTGGGATGCAGGAGACAAGTGCTCAGGCCTGGTGCACTGGGAAGACCCAGAGGAATCGGGTGGAGAGGGAGGTGGGAGGGGGGATCGGGATGGGGAATACATGTAAATCTATGGCTGATTCATATCAATGTATGACAAAACTCACTGAAAAAAAATAAATAAATAAATAAAGGAAAAAAAAATAAATAAAGGTGTGAGGCCCTGAAGTAACTGGCTCTCTACAGCCACGTCTCTAGGAAAGCTGTAACTGCGTAGCCCAGTTTTAGCAGCTCTGGCCTCACTCTCCCCGTATCATATGAGTGGTCACACTTTTCCTAGTGACTGTCTTTTGTGCTAACATTTTAATTATGTGGAGAAATACCTGAAGAAGAAAAAAAAATTAAAACTGGTTCCTGGCAAAGACTAACTATTTAGTGCTGGAGGCAAGCACAGGCTCAATTTTGAGGCTGGATCTGAGGGAACTTTCTTCACAGTTTAGAGAAGAATGCAAGATTCCTGGCATGGAACTGCTTATTTTTCTAAATGGAAGGGATTTGTTACAAGAGACAGTATAGAATCTCCCACAGACCCAAGGAGGAGGCTTCTAATGAGATCTATACCTAGTGGTGGGCTAGATGCACTTGTACCTAGCAACCAGCCTCCTTCCACTTCAGGGCAATACAACCAGTCTTTTTCTGTTTCAGGGCATGTTGATTTCTGAAATAAGAGGGGTGAGGAGAGGGGCAGTAGGAGAAGAGAAAGCATTAAGCAATCCACTTGCAGACACTGCTTCAATCCAGGTTAGGTTCATATCCCCTCAAGTGCTATTTGGTAATAGATCTTGTTAGCAACCCTTCTCAAAGGGGAGGGAGGAATGGAGTTGAAAAGTGTAAGCATATTTAAAAAATAACTTTGATCAGGGCTAATGAGGAAACACATCATAAATTTAGCCCAAGGAGACACAGGTTGACACAATATCACATCAGCATTGTACACTTTGCAATGGACTTGGTGACCCAAGGGGAACTTGGGCTAATGAAGAGCAGAAACAGGGCCAAGGACACCACATGGTGGAGGGTCCCCAATGACAGTGTCTTTCCAGAGGAACATACACACAAAGCATGTATATTACATTTCATTCTCTACCTCACCTCGTATAAATGGATGCAACGTTAAAGTCTGTTGATCTTCCTTCTGAGTACAATTAAAATAGCAGCTTATAACTATAAAATCCTCAGTTTCGTGTCACTCACCATTCAGCATGTTCTGATTAACTCATCTTTCATTGGGTCCAAAACTATCTTTATTACCACTGAAACGGAGTCATCATAAGATATTTCTAACAAATCATCAAAATTTTTAAAAAGAAAATATGGATGTGACACTGAGGCTGGCGGGGATGATGATAATCAAATTCTATCTGGTCTTTGTAAAATGTATCTTTGGTCTTGTATGCAAGGTAGTGAAACTAAGCCCTCACACTAGATCTTTTCAGGTTGTATTTTAGAGGACTTAAGAGTTCAATGAGTAAGCTGATGCTGAAGTTACCATGCATTTTCAGTTAACAAGTCAGGTTTTCTTTAATAAGAATAGTAAAGTCTTTTATTACCTCAAATATAAGGTGAGGAAAAAAAGAGTTGTCATTTTCTAATTTAAACATTAATATGTATACATATATCCAATCCAAATTATGCATACTAGCGATCAGATTTGCCCATATTCAATAAAACAGGTCTTGGTGGTGGTTTAGACGCTAAGTCATGTCCAACTCTGGCAACCCCATGGACTGTAGCCTGCCAGGCTCCTCTGTCCATGGGATTCTCTAGGCAAGAATACTAAAGTGGGTTGCCATTTCCTTCTCCAGAGGATCTTCCTGACCCAGGGACCAAACCCAGATCTCCTGCATTGCAGGCAGATTCTTTACTAACTTAGCTACCAGGGAAGCCCTGTATACATACATATATGTATATATACATATATATATATATAAAACTTTATATCATTGCATCTAACACATAAATCATCATATATTACTATGTTATATGCCACTAAGGAAAAAAATAGTTCCAATTAAATTATGACACAATTCTTTTTTATCTCTTAGAATGCTTTATACTTACTGAAAGAACTGAAACTTATTTAGATACAGATTTTTACTGTATATTACTTTTGGGCATATGTGAAAAAATAGATATTAGCAAAATACATTTTAGAAAGGTATTTCCAAACTTTGCATTCAGAGGCTACTCTTCTCAATCACATTTTGATTCAGCCTCATTGGCATCTGTGACTTTCACACAAGATTCCTTGGTGATATCAAGGCTGTCATGCACATTCCTTAAAAAAAGCACTCCATCAGTGTCTCAAGACTTTTCTTCCATGATACTGCACCTCATACTGTAGATTTTCATGCTGCCTCTCTGGATCTTAAACATTAAGGTTCCAAGGAAGGGGTTGAGACCAGTTACATGCAGGTAATTACAACTGTTTCATGACTGTATCAATTTGTTAAGGTGTGTTCCATAATTAGAAGAACCCAAACTTCAGAGATACTAAAATGCAAAAAAAGAGAAAAGAACAGACTTCCCTGGTCATCCAGTGGTTTAAAATCTGCCTGCCAATGCAGGGGACAAGGGTTCCATCCCTTATCCAGGAAGATCCCACATGCCTCAAATCAACTAAGCCCATGCGCCACCACTACTGAGCCCAGCTGCCTTGGTTCTGCAACAAAAGGAGCCATCACAATGAGAAGCCAAAGCAATGAATTTAAAAAATGTTAAAAACAGCTTCTTAGAATTGATGAAACATGGAAAATGTGTTTCTTTATTTGGTAATCATCACATTTAAAAAATTTATCAAGATTGGTCCTGAAGTGATTTTTTATGGCTATCTAATAAATGCTTAAAAATAAAGAGATACAATGGACATATTGAGAGTTATAAATATAATCCCCTAGCTGAAGGATTTCCAAGTTTTTCAGTTCATAAAAAGTTTCATATTTCATTTGAGGCATATTTCAAATGTCAAGTAATAATTGCATGCTCACATGACTACAAGCATTACAAAGAAAGGAACAAATTTATTTACATATATTGTCAGTAACCATTTTGTCCCAAAAGTAAAACAGGTAAAAATTCATGTATGCCTATATCCTGTTAACAACACATTTGATTCCAAGAGTTTATATTAGATTTGAATTTTAATAAATGCTATACTCAATCTTGAAAAAAATTTTAATGTCATTAAATAAGCAGTGAATCTGCAAGCACTTTTCAATACTACAAGTAGTTTAATTAGGGTTATGTTTTACTTAAGAAATACATTTTATTTATTTATTTTTTTTATTTTTTTTATTAGTTGGAGGCTAATTACTTCACAACATTTCAGTGGGTTTTGTCATACATTGATATGAATCAGCCATGGATTTACACGTATTCCCCATCTCGATCCCTGCTCCCACCTCCGTCTCCACCCGATTCCTCTGGGTCTTCCCAGTGCACCAGGCCCGAGCACTTGTCTCCTGCATCCCACCTGGGCTGGTGATCTGTTTCACCATAGATAGTATACATGCTGTTGTTTTGAAACATCCCACCCTCACCTTCTCCCACAGGGTTCAAAAGTCTGTTCTGTATTTCTGTGTCTCTTTTTCTGTTTTGCATATAGGGTTATCGTTACCATCTTTCTAAATTCCATATACATGTGTTAGTATGCTGTAATGTTCTTTATCTTTCTGGCTTACTTCACTCTGTATAATGGGCTCCAGTTTCATCCATCTCATTAGGACTGGTTCAAATGAATTCTTTTTAATGGCTGAGTAATATTCCATGGTGTATATGTACCACAGCTTCTTTATCCATTCATCTGCTGATGGGCATCTAGGTTGCTTCCATGTCCTGGCTATTAGAAACAGTGCTCCGATGAACATTGGGGTGCATGTGTCTCTTTCAGATCTGGTTTCCTCAGTGTGTATGCCCAGAAGTGGGATTGCTGGGTCATATGGCAGTTCTATTTCCAGTTTTTTAAGAAATCTCCACACTGTTCTCCATAGCGGCTGTACTAGTTTGCATTCCCACCAACAGTGTAAGAGGGTTCCCTTTTCTCCACACCCTCTCCAGCATTTATTGCTTGTAGACTTTTGGATAGCAGCCATCCTGACTGGCGTGTAATGGTACCTCATTGTGGTTTTGATTTGCATTTCTCTAACAATGAGTGATGTTGAGCATCTTTTCATGTGTTTGTTAGCCATCTGTATGTCTTCTTTGGAGAAATGTGTTTAGTTCTTTGGCCCATTTTTTGATTGGGTCATTTATTTTTCTGGAATTGAGTTGCAGGAGTTGCTTGTATATTTTTGAGATTAATCCTTTGTCTGTTTCTTCATTTGCTATTATTTTCTCCCAATCTGAGGGCTGTCTTTTCACCTTACTTATAGTTTCCTTTATAGTGCAAAAGCTTTTAAGTTTCATTAGGTCCCATTTGTTTAGTTTTGCTTTTATTTCCAATATTCTGGGAGGTGGGTCATAGAGGATCTTGCTGTGATTTATGTCGGAGAGTGTTTTGCCTATGTTCTCCTCTAGGAGTTTTATAGTTTCTGGTCTTACATTTAGATCTTTAATCCATTTTGAGTTTATTTTTGTGTATGGTGTTAGAAAGTGTTCTAGTTTCATTCTTTTACAAGTGGTTGACCAGGTTTCCCAGCACCACTTGTTAAAGAGGTTGTCTTTTTTCCATTGTATATCCTCGCCTCCTTTGTCAAAGATAAGGTGTCCATAGGTTCGTGGATTTATCTCTGGGCTTTCTATTCTGTTCCATTGATCTATATTTCTGTCTTTGTGCCAGTACCATACTGTCTTGATGACTGTGGCTTTGTAGTATAGTCTGAAGTCAGGCAGCTTGATTCCTCCAGTTCCATTCTTCTTTCTCAAGATTACTTTGGCTATTCGAGGTTTTTTGAAGAAATACATTTTAAACATATTTATTTAATACCAAATTGGCTTCCCTGGTGGCTCAGTGGTAAAGAATCTGACTGCCAATGCAGGAGATACCCTTGGGCTGGGATTATCCTCTGGAGAAGGAAATGGCAACCCACTCCAGTATTCTTGCCTGGAAAATCCCACGGACAGAGGATCCTAGTGGGCCTCAGTCCATGGGGTTGCAGAGTCAGACATGACTTAGTGACTAAACAACTACAAAATTTAATACCAATCTTCTGACCATGGTATTTCTATAAATCTGATGCCTGCTCCTTGGAAGAAAAGCTATGACAAATCTAGACAGTATATTAAGAAGCAGTGACATCACTTTTCCAACAAAGGTCCATACAGTCAAAGCTATGGTATTTCCAGTAGTCATGTACAGATGTAAGAATTGAACTATAAAGAGGCTGAGTGCCAAAGAATTGATGCTTTGAAACTATGGTGCTGGAGAAAATTCTTGAGAGTCGCTTGGAGAGCAAGATCAAACCAGTCAATCCTAAAGGAGACCAACCCTGAATATGCATTGCTGATGAATATAATTCCCTTACAGCAGAAAGCGAAGAGGAATTAAAGAGCCTCTTGATGAATGTGAAAGAGGAGAGTGAAAAAACTGGCTTATAACTCAACATTCAATAAACTAAGATCATGGCATCTGGTCCCATCATTTCATGGCAAACAGATAGGGAAACAATGGAAATAGTGACAGACTTTATTTTCTTGGGCTTCAAAATCACTGTGGATGGTGACTGCCCCCATGAAATTAAAAGATAGCTGCTCCTTGGAAGAAAAGCTATGGCAAACCTAGACAGTGTATTGATAAACAGAGACATTACTTTGCCTACAAAGGTCCATATAGTCAAAGATATGGTTTTTCCAGTAGTCGTGTACAGATATGAGAGCTAGACAATAAAAAAGCTGAGCACCAAAGAATTGATGCCTTCGAACTATGGTGCTGGAGAAATTCTTGAGAGTCCCTTGGACGACAAGGAGATCAAACCAGTCAATCCTAAAGGAAATCAACCATGAATATTCACTGGAAGGACTGATGTTGAAGCTCCAATATTTGGCCACCTGACGCAAAGAGCCAACTCCTTGGAAAAGACTCTAATGCTGGGAAATATGGAGGGCAAGAGACAACGGGCAACACAGGATGAGATGGTTGGATGGCATCATTGACTCAATGGACATGAGTTTGAGCAAACTCCGGGAAATAGTGAAGGACAGGGAAGCCTGGCATGCTATAGTCCATGGGGTCGCAAAGAATCAGACACGACGAAGGGACTGAACAACAACAGCAACTCTTAGGTTACTCAAGAACATTCAAAATACTAGTAATGTATAGGATTTACTTAATATTTCACTTTACACATCTCTTATGTAATATTGCATATGTCAGGGTTAATAAATTACTACTGCCCACATGCTGGACTTGTAAATAAAGTTTTATTGGAACACAGCCATGCCTGTTCATTTACAGATCGTCTCTGGATGCAAGAGCTAAGTTGTTGAGTTGAAGTAAAGACCAGCTACCAAGTAAAGCCAAAAGTATTTATTATGTAGCCACTTCCAGAAAAGGTTTGCTGCTCCCTGTTGTGGAACAAGGTGATAGCTTATGGCTCCCCTTCACACCCTTCACACTACAGGTCACCTTTAAGCTGACTTATTTTCCATTTTAACCATGAGAAAATTAGACTTTCATTTAATTGTAATGTATTGTTTTTCCACGGAGTAATACTTAAGAAAACCTTCAAATACTCCTTGAAGTAGAAAGGGAGCTTAACTGCAAGGCAACTGTAAAATTTCTTTGTGATCCTATGTCAGATGAAGAACTATAAATGCCATTTCCTTTGCAATTCAACTTACCACCACCAGTACCTGACCCATACTCACAGTGTAACAACTAAGATCTTGGTATAGTCACTTCTATTATAGTGTCAGGAAAGAATCTAAACTCATGGCATTCTCAAATGTCAAATATGCTTTTCAAGTGGACAAACTGAAGAACATAAACAAAATTTCTAGTGGCTCCTGTCTTTGTCGGCTCAGCCCTCCTTACCTTCTGGATACGTGGCCCATGCCCAGAGCCTCAGGACCAAGAATCAGCCTGTGACCTAGACTAGACCAATTATAAAGCTTCATCCCAGTGTCCAAAATGACTGATCCAACAGGAGAGGAAATCCCCAAACCTGGCAAGTCAAAGTACTTTCCAAAGTAATCTGAAGTTTGACGAGAGTAGTTTTTTCCAACAGTTTGATCTGAGAACTGTAATTGAGGCTCAAGCTTCCATTATCCATTCTTAAACAAGAAAGTCATTAGACTGAGGAGGCCCACACAAATAAACCAAAATCTAAGCCTCTAATGCCACAGATTATGAAATTGAAACCTAAAGACGACCAATCACAAACAGCCAACTAGGCTTTTTAATCTTTAACCAACCACTAATTTACTTACTTTGCTTCTGCCTTTTCTCTATAAAGGTCTTTCCTTGAGTTGTTGTTGAAGGAGCACTTCTAACCACTTCTGGCTTGGTGCTGCCCCATTCCAATTGATTTTTGCTGACATAAACTTTTAAGATCCCTGGAAGGTGCTCTGGAGAAGGAACCATTCCAGTATTCTTGCCTGGGAAACCCCATGGACAGAGGAGCCTGGCAGGCCGCAGTCCTTGGGGTCACAAAGAGTCAGGTATGACTTAGCAACTAAACAACAAAACACATAGCTGATTCACAATACTGTGTTAGTTTCAAGTGTATAGCAAAGTGATTCAGTTACATATTTTTTTCATATTATATTCCATTACAGGTTATTACAAGATACTGAATACAGATCCCTGTGCTACATAGTAGGTCCTTATTGGTTATCCTTTTTGTATATAGTAGTTTCTATATGTTCATCTCATACTCCTAATTTATTGCCCCCACTTCCCTTTCCCCTTTGGTAACCATAAGCTTGTTTTCTGTGTCTCTGAGTCTATTTTGTATATAGAGTCATCTGTATTATTTTTTTAATTGTTATCTTTTAACACATTTTGAGCTGTGGTTCCAGGTGGCCCAGAAAGAAGAGAGAGATCAAGCCAAATGAGAAACAGAGATGAGAAGAAGAAACAGAATTCCTGATAAGACTTTAGGTCCCTGATTCCAGTCACCCCTCAAGAACCCCCTTCCTATCCTTCTATAGTTCAGGTAAAGCAGCCAACACAATGCTCCTCTTTTTCTTCCAGTAGCTCCAGCAATATCACTTGCAACCAAGACGCTTGACCAACAGGACCAGATAATCATTGGGGAAGGCCACCTATTTCATGGATGTTGATCCTGCTAAATCTTCAAGCCAAGGACAACAGAACCTAAAATAGCATCTCTATTTTCTTGTAGAAGCTTTTCCTCCCTTTTCTTCTTATAGTTTAGGAAACAAACAAAAGATTGAAGGGAAAAAAGGCAGCAAACTATTAGTACAACAACAACACTTCACCCAACTGACCAGGCAGAAATGTAGCCTGCTGTTCTCTCTTCAGAGTGGCTTAACCCTAATGACACGGCCCACCTCTCCCTTTCTTTCTCCTATCTTTCTGTCTCTGCTTCACATCTCATAGAAGTTTTGTGTCTGAAAGCTTAAAAAGTGATTTATGCAAGATCTGCTATAAGCATTTAGCTCGAGTATCAAATTCATTTGTCTAGTGATGGATAAAAGAAGAGGAAAACCATCTTCTGCCTTGAGGAAGGCCAAACTGGAAAGTGAGGCAAAAAGCAATACACAGAAGAACCAAACTTTTCTTTTTTTTTTAACTTGGCCGATCTTTCCTGCTGTGTGCATCTAATGTTTTGCCTCTGAGAATAGAACTTATTAGCAACCTCAAAATGAAAAAAGAGGACAGGATATTTTTCAACAAGGGTCTCTGCTTTGCCAAACATCCCATAGTTTGTCTCCAAGGACTTGAAAAGAAAGGAAAGAATGAAGAACGGAAACCATAAAGCATGCGGTAAGGCTATCATCTAATTACTGAATGAATGGCACAGTTGTTTTGTCTGATTGCACTAAGCTAGTTATCCACTGCTAGCTTCATTGACAAAAAGGGAATCGACACAAATTATAGGGAAATTCAAGCACTAAAGGAATGTTTTGGTTCAGAGGTTTGCAATGACTATTGGCTTCAGTTTTTGGCAAAATCTGTCTTCGCCGTAAGGAACTCGACTGTGCTGGGTCAGCCTGCAGCATTCCCAAAAACCTGGAATAGGACAGACTTCCTTGTCATCTGTATCCCATCAATAAATTAAAGTGATGTTCTCCAGCTCATGTTTGTTTCTTGGCAGGCTAATCTACAATCAGAAAAAGAAAAGCCTTTCATTTGTGGACTCCAGCTAAAGGAAGGAAGCCTTTGTATGCGGATTCAGCGGAGACCAAAATATTAAAAAGTGGAAGAGGAAAACCATATGCTGCAGTTCTCCAAAGGAAGCAGCTCAGAGTTCTGGTTAAAGAAATGCTTGAGTTCATGACACAGTAAAATAAATCTTTTACGACCAGAAGAGGGTATGCTAATAATGATATTAATACTTCTGGGATGTTACAACCATTGACATGTTAACTAGTATTCTATTTTCTCCTATTGTTTATATCAGAAAAAGCTAGAAATTATATATTTCAAATAAACCTTAAGTAATGGTACATTTTAGCATAATGCTTCCAGATTTGCACTTCATTTAAGAAGGAAGTGAGGAATCCAGTGGAATCTGTCTGGAGAATGATATTCATAAGATCATGGCTCCCTCTCAAAGCTAGCTGATTCTTTACAGTCACAGCAATCAAATCCAGATTAAAGTAGAAGTGGGGAAAAAATCGCTGTACTGATTATATGAGCTCTTTTGCATAGTCTATGCCATAGTGCAGTGTTAGGAACTCTTTATTTCTCTTGGTTTTTCAGGAGTTGACCTTGCCCTTGTATCATCTGTGAATGAGAACACTGATGAGACTGGAGCTGGTGTGGTCCTTCAACTCCCTGTAGGAGAGAAAGCATTGGGGTTGTCTGATCCTTTTTAGATTGATCACCTCGGTGTTTTACTTCCTTTTTTTATCTTATTAAAGAAGCCAAGCAAGAATTCCTACTTTAACACCTGTATCCTTCAAAGAATATGACTCTGGGTGCAAATTTTCAGTATTTTAGGGCCTCATGTACCAATGATATGGCTCCTTACAGAAGGGAATTAATTTTGCTTTCTTTTGTAGTGGAGTCTCTTATAAAAACTAGCAACAGATTAAGTGCAAGGGGTATGATTGGTAAGAATGCTTGACGAAAACGTGGCAGAGGCATTTCATTGGACAGAAATGTGGATCTGGCTTCTGTTACTCAGTAGATAACTGAATGAATGTGCACTTACCTAGTTTACTGGAGAGAGGACTACACTGCAAATCAGCAGATTTTGTTCCCAGCTCTGGCCTTACTGTGTGGTAAGCAGTAACACTCTCCAGAGTTGGACTTTGAATCCTGGCCCAATCACCCATCATCTGTGTCACTTGTGCTGGTCACTGTAACCTCTCTGAGCCTCAGCATCCTCATCTTTTGTTGTTACTGTTCAGTTACTCAGTTATGTCCAACTCTGTGACCCCATGGACTGCAGCACACCAGACTTCCCTGCCCTCACTATATCCCGGATTTTGCTCAAACTCATGTCCAATGAGTTCATGATGACATCCAACCATCTCAGCCTCTATCACCCCCTTCTCCTCCTGCCCTCAATCTTTCCCAGCATCAGGGCCTTTTCCAATGAGTTGGCTGGATAAAAACAATACTCATTTCATAAAGTTGTAATTTATCTGGCACATAATAACCACTATATAAGAGTCTGTTCAATAAAATTAATTATTCTGCTACTGACAGTAAAGATCAGATCTTAGCCTTTCAAAACTTGGGATTTTTGTTGGCAAATGGAGATAAGAACTAGTGTTTCTTATATCGTTGTAGTGTCCAATAAGTAGATTATCCTATCTTTCACTCCATCCTGCTTCCAGATACAGGAAATATAGACATGGAGCAACAGCATTAAAGTGGTTGTAAGAAAATTCTATCAGGAACTGCTTCAGGCTGTGGACAACTGAACACTATTTTCCACTGAAGAGAGGTTTGTACCTAAGAGGAAGAACTCATTAGAGGACCAAAGAAATTTTCCCTCTAAATGCCCAGAAGATACATCATGAACTACTCTCTGGCAAATCAAGCAGCTGGGGATAATGATGAGCATCTGAAAGAGTCTCTTATAAAGACTACATCAGATCAAGTGTGAGGAGTTTGATTTGTGACTTTAGGCAGATTACTTCTTTTTAAAGGGAAATTACTTTCTAATAAAAGAAATCATTAGTTCTCTTGAATTACCTTTCATCACAATCCTCTGTTATTAATCATTTGGACAACAATAAAGAGTTTATTCTTCTTGGGAAATCTCCCATAAATCAGAGACATTTAATTTCCCTTCTAAACTCATCTTTTCCCTGGACCTCAAGTTTGAAAGAGTTCTTAAAACATCTTCCAAGGACTTGCCTGGTGGTCCAGTGGTTATGACTCTGAACTTCCAATGCAGGGGGGCCAAGTTCAAACCCTGTTCAGGGAAGTAAGATCCTTCATGCTGTTTGGCAAGGCCAAACAACAACGACAACTCTTAAAAATTCCTCCAATTCAGTATACTCGAAACTCGACACCCACAGAGGGTGAGTGCCCAGTATATGATCCTCCCTTGAAAACAGCATTTCACAAAAAACAAAAGGTAGAGATATACCTCATATTACACACAACAACATTTTCTATTGGATCAATGAGTACTTTGTCTTTTATAAATCTATTAAATCATAGAAAACTAAAAGAGAAATTTATAGTTATCTTTGGAGAGATGATAACTTTTTAAGGTTAAAATACAATAGAAACAACAAAACAAAATAATTAACAAATTTAACTACACAAAAACTAAAACTTTTTAGGGAACAACCAAATCTAAAATGATAAGGCAGACAGTTATTTGGCCTAAAATATGGATGAAAGGAAATTTGATGAGTAAATAAATAAAATATTTAAAATATTAAATAAAAATAATAAAGGTCTCACTGGTAACAAAAATATGCAATATTTTAAAACAGTAAGATATCATTTTAAGCCTAATAACAATCATTGCCTTTAAAATTATCTACCAAGGTTTTGCCTAATCATAATTATTAATTATTGCTTTTAAAATAAGATAATGCAAAGTTGACAATATATACCCACGGAGTGTTGCTGACAATATAAACTATGCAATCTTTAGAAAAACAATTTGGCATTACACAGGAAAAGGAAATGCATTCATATTCTACTAAACAAACCCTCCTGTGGTAATTTTATTCTATATAAAAATCCAGAGAAAAAAAGGGACTTATCTATATTTATATACTCAAAACAGTATTATTTAAATGGTAAAATATTAAAACTCACTTAGTGTCCAACCATATAGCTCCTTAAAAGAATACTTAAAAGCCATTTTAAAAGATAAGTATGGAATATATTAAGTTAGTCTTTGTCATTCTTCCAATCATTTTTAAGGAGTGCTTCCTAACATTCTGGAAACCATCTCTTTTGAAACTCAGTGTTTATAAATTCCCCTCCCTCCCACTGAAGCAACCACTCAGGTCTGCCCTGAGAAAATTCCTAATTCTTCAGGTCAGAGGTGTTACTGGGAAAGCAATCAGATCCAATGTGCAAAAGAAATTTATTTCTGGAATCAAAATATTTTCCTTCTCCTGAAATCTCTATATCAACCACTAGTACCACTTAACTATTCAAACCAAATTTGTAGGAATTATCTTCACTCTTCCACCTCCCTCATCTCCCTTATTCAATTGATCAAGATCTGCAGAAATGAACTTTTCTCTCCTCTCTATCTAGACTATTTTCAGATATCAGCAAAAAAAACATAAAATGGAAGTCTGTAGAAAAAATAATTTCATATCAAAATAACCCTATTATAAAACTAATTAGAAACAGAAATAAAATGTACATGTTAAAACATAATTTCCAACATCACGTCCTGAAAAATAATAATGCCTAATTACAATAAGACAAACAAATCAAAGGAATTAAGAAATAGAAAATAAACATCAATGATAAAGACATTCCAACATAAGACTAACAGAGGTTTCTGAAATAGAAAACCTAATTATTAACTCTCTGAGGCAAACCTGTTTAATCATTCCCATCTGAAAAGAATGAGAAATAAAAGTCTGTCAATGATGGTAAGGATCAAAATATCACTGCTATTCTGATAAAGGCTAAATGTGTAGCTTAGTTGTGCAGCTAAAGAGACCTGCCATCTGAATCAGTAGTTGGCACGCTGACCTTTCCCATTAGGCAATGCTGATTTGGGGAAGACATCCCACCTGAAAGGCAGGAGGACAGGATGCTTAATCAGGGATAGCCTGACAACACAAAGGTGAATATCTGCTTCCTAAAGGACTGCTCACTCCCAGAAGGAAGAGGAGTATAGCTGACTTAATTTATCCCCAACTTATTTTTCCAAAATTATCAATGATATGTCACTTTTAATGTCTCAGGAGAGAGAGGATAAAGAGGCGAACAGAGGCGATGAGTTACACTAATTGAGCACACATTTTAAGAGGGCCAATGCTCACTCTCAGTGGAAGATCCTTCAAAATGTCTTTCTGGTGAGATTCTCAGAATTACTCTCTTGTGCGTCTCCCAATGGTCCCCTTTCTAAGTGGGAATGTTTATAAGCTACTCTATCCCAAAACTATCACTGAGTATTGGATGTGTAGAGAAGAGAAAATTTACCACTTTAGTCTTAAAGTCTCTAGATCAAAAAGCACATTTCTAGATCAGCTATAGAGCCCCCAGCATATAACTAGATACCCTAGACATTGATTTGGTGTCCTTACTCTGTGGGACTTTCTGGTTGTTTTCCTTGGGGTGAATAAGTATACTTTGTGCATAAAAATAAGAATCAAATACTGTGTTTCATGGAATGACTATGGAAGATGCTAGGGTGTGTTCTGCTTCTCCCCTCCCAGGCAAAACAGACGAGTGTTTCTCCAGTGGCACTTGTTTAAACCAGTAAAAGGTGCTCAGAAGTGCTATATATTCCTTCCAAGTGGTAGCTCTAAGCAGTATGTAATTTACCACATTCCCTTTGCATAATCACCTGGGTGATTATGGATGCGTTGACATGGAGTGTTTATCAGCCTACATCCCTGTAAGATGCAATAAGCTGAGGCCCTCTAACTCAGGTAGAACATGTAGCAAGTGAAAATAATACTGAAAAGTTGTGTTATGTTGTGTGAACAACCACAGAGATTTGGGGATTGTTACTGCAGCATAGTGAGTTAGTGCACTATTAGAGCATTCTGATGTGTATATTGCTTTCTTGCAGAGATTAGCAATTTGCATTACCTGGTCTTATTCAGGACACCTTTTTATCCTTTCAAGTATACACAAAATCTGTTGATTTTTGTTCATGCCCGTGTTGAAGTTAGTATAAATTTTATCTGGTGAGAGAGCACCCACAAATTTGTGTGAACAGGCATTATCAGCCTTTTATCTCAGCAGGTATTGTTTTTTGTTATGAAATGGCTTGGGCATTTTTTAAAGCCTCCTAATTAAGTTTTCATCTTGTCTCCACATTTAGCTGGAAGAATCATCCTTACCAGATTCCTAATCTGAAGCAACTATTTATATTTCTTAAGACTGAGCCCGCAGGGTCCTAATAAAGAACAGTGCCATGAAATGTTCCAGACCTCGAGAATGTGTTTCTTTCTCCAATGTCTTTTTGTCAATTATGTTTTTATCCCCCTCTATTCCTCTCAGGAAGATTAAGCTGAATTTGTATCAGTCTATCTAGCATTGACTACTTGGGCCTGAAACTTATAAACCCCAAATCTCAGCTGTCTTGCAATTCAAGAGAAGCAATTCTGAGGGCAAAGGTATGGCCAAAAGTATATTTAAAGGGCCTCTAAAGAACCTCTTTTCTTAATCTTTGAAACTTTGTTTCTTGTATCAGTCACTTATCACTGTGTAACAAATCATCCTAAAATATAGAGGCTTAAGGCACTATTATTTATTATGAAACTACGTATCACCTTACATGTTTTGTTGCCCTGGGTTAAGTGTTCTCATTTGGATTCTCCATATGTTTGTGGTCAGCTGAGAGACCAGGGGCCAGGTGGTCTAAGCAAGCATTACCGGGGTGACTCAGCTCTGCCTCATGTGATGTCTTATCCTTTAGCAGACCTCACAGACTTGTTTTCATGACAATGGCAGAATTTCAAGAGAAGTAGGATCGCTCAAATACGTTCCCAGACCTCTGCCTATATTATGTTTGCTACTATACCATTGGCTGAAGAAAGTCATGTGAACGAGAGCAGAATCAGATAGGGAAAGCACTATCAAAGGACATAGATACAGACAGCATGAAAAATAGGGGCCATTAGCGCACCTCGGTTAATATGCTTAGGAAAGGCTAAGTTGACATAAAAATCTGTAGCAGTCAGCACTCTAAGACCATTCCTGAAACCAGCTCACAGATGTGGTTCTGTGATTGTTCTGTGTGGTTCTAAGTGGTTGTTACTGGCTAATGACAACTCACTCACTAGGATCTATTCCCCTTTGTCCAGGCCCACTTGGCTTCTGTATGCTCTTGCCAAGAAACCCTGGCTCCCATAAGTCAATGGTCTCATAGCCAGGCACACACTTGACACCTAAGATGTCTCTGTACACTCTTGATAAGAAAGCAAAATGGCCCATGGGCAGTTTTTGTTTTTAATCTTGAAATCTTCCATGACTCTTAGAAATTGTTACTTATCTATGGATCAAACCTCCATAAGTTAACAGTTGCAGACTGTCAGAAATTGAATGTTTGCATACCTCCAAAATTCATCTGTTGAATCCCTACCACTCAATGTGATCATATTAGAAGGAGGGGTCTTTGGGGGTAATTAGGTTTAGATGTGGTCATGAGGATAGAGGATGGCATCATTGACTCAATGGACATGAGTTTGAGCAAACTCAGGGAGATAGTGAAGGACAGGGAAGCCTGGCATGGGGTCACAAAGAGTCAGACATGACTTAGGAACTGAACAATGAGGGTGGAGCGCTCATGATGAGATTATTGTCCTTATAAGGAAGACACACCAGACACCTCTCTGCATGTGAAGATACAGCTAGAAGGCAGACATCTACAGGCAAAGAATAAGGTCCTCATCACACACTGAATCTGCTAGCACCTTGATCTTGGCCTTCCCACCCTCCAGAACTGTGAGAAATAAATGTCTGTTGTTTAAGTCCATCAGTCTATGGTATTTTGTTATAGCAACCTGAGCTAACTGATACACAGACCAAAGTCAAATACCACAAGCCTAAAAACAGTAGAAATAGAAAGATTGTACAATATAAACTTCTACCAAGTGCCAAGATCAAAACAATCTACATACACATTAAAATCAAATGTCCAAAGCTATACCAAAAGCTTCTTTGGGTGTAATTTTTATTGGCAAGTTTTATTCTCTGTTATATCTAGCAATATTTCTGACCTCTATACCAAATGCTAAGAATTTCAGAAGGTCTTAAGAAATAGCACCCCTCTTTCCCGCTGAAGTTATTGCACAATTTAAAAAGAAGACATATCAGCGCTTCAGCAACCAAAATATTGCCTTTATGATTGATAGAGGCAAAGCTAGAGGACAAAAGTTAGTGTGATAGCCAAACGTGCCTGCTAACTGAACCCTAGAATTAGGGAGACTCCTTTATTCACACATACACAGTACTGATGAGAACTCCATTCCTCCTGATGGGAGCTGGGTGGTCTGATCCAGGGAGAATTACTGCATGGAAAGCAGAAGTTATCCTGCTTCCTGATTCTTGCTTCCCTCAGGCTTTTATTCCCCACAAGAAAAAGAGTGGAAACCAAGCCAAGCAGGTTTAATTTATTTCATCCAAACTGTAGAGCTCAGATGCATCACCGATTGCTCTCTGGGACAGATTAAGTTAGGGGCTGAAATTACACTAATCAAGTTACCTCTACACTGAAAGATATATCAGACATGGGAAGTACATATTTCTCCCTCAGGTCAACAAATTGAATTAAAAAAATACAAAGATGTAATAAGAAAAATTCCCTGCATTAAAGGAAAAAGAAAATATGTATATTAAAATTAAGCACTATGAATGCCACTTCCACCATGAAGAAATTGAATGAAGGACACATATAGATATATGTCTGTGAGTATACATATATATCCTTGACACTTGGAGCAATTGGATATCAGTGGGTTAAAAAAATAAAACCTGACCTTAATTTCACACTTTACACAAAAATTTACTCAAAATGGATAGTGCACTTAAATTATAAAAGCTAAAGTGTTATTATCACAAGACAGGACAATGATTATTGAGGAACCTTAAAGAAAATGTCCTTAGCTAGTACTGATTGGGAAGTATTATTCCCAGTCAGAAGTATCAATACTGTCTGGCATTTATTGTTATTTATTCATTCATATATGTCACTCTTCTTGGGGTAATTCAAAACACCAGAAAATAAAGTATTTGTTCTTCAGCCGTCACATCTGCTGATCTGTCCTGAAGTTAATCCTGTAGAAGAGGTAACACAGAACCTCAGATGTGGTACCCTCATGGTGCACTGAGACATATTACATTGGCTGAATTGTGGCAAGAAAGTGGGGAGATTGCTATGACTGGCTCCCCAGACACCTCGTCTGCATTTAACTCTTCTGCCCAGATAGAATTCCTCTGAATTAACATTTTTTTCATCAAGATATAGTGGATGTACAAGGTGGTTCAGTAGGTAAAGAATCCACCTGCAATGCAGGAGACCTGGTTTTGATACCTGGGTTAGGAAGTTCCCCTGGAGAAGGAAATAGCAACCCACTCCAGTGTTCTTGCCTGAAAAATCCCATGGACAGAGAAGCCTGGCAGGCTATAGGTTATGGGGTCACAAGGAGGCAAGGAGTCAGAAAAGATTGAGCAACTATACCACCACAATATTATATAAGTTTCAAGTGAACAACGTAGTGATTCACAATTTTTGAAGGTTATATTCCATTTATAATTATTACAAAATATCGGCTCTCTTCTCTGTGCTGTACCATGTATCACTGTAGCTTATTTCTTTTATACATAGTAGTTTGTGCCTCCTAAGCCCCTATCCTTATCTTGCCCCTTCCTTTTCCCCACTGGTAATCACTAGTTTGTTCTCTACAGAACTCTGAATCCTTTAGGTTCTCGGTAATTCTGCTCTTACTTTAGTTATTCTTATCAGAAACAGCATAGAAAATGGGGAAAAAAGGCAATAGTGGTGCTATTTTCACAACCATAAAAGGCTATCTGGTTGAGGATCTTCTGACTTTTTGCCTGCTTTCTGTTGCCAAACAGCACAACATTTATTAAAACATACCAAAAGCCAAGTAGGCTGGTTGCTGGCTGCAAAATTCATTTAAAGAATTGAAGTCGGAAGATTACAGAACTTGAGAGCTATGAGAATTGCTTTCTGAGGAAAGCTAAACAGTCAGGAAAGCACTGGAGCTTTTGTAACCCTGTCTGAAATCAGTGCAAGTGTGGGGAGCTGCTCCAGCATGTCTGGCCTGCATTCCCTTCCCGTGTTACCATATCAAAAGCAATATTAGCAATGATTTACCAATATCAAACATCGATAAGAGATGTGTGCAATGATACACTAATAATTAGATTTAGAAACCACTGTGTGGATTTTTATCATCAACAACTGCATATTCTATTTCCTATAAGTCACTTTCATTCATGTTTTTAAAGTCTGTTTTAGTCTTTTAAAAAAATGTTAAGGATTTTTACTTATCTATTTATTGTTTTCTATGTCATCTCTTGATAAGCCAGATTTGTCTCTTTCATACAGAGAAATCCTAGACCCTTCTGCCTGGCTTTCAACAGAGGGTCCCATTAGCAGCAGCAAAGGCAGTTGGTGACCTCCCAGTTAGGAAGTCTCTCCCTCAAAGCCCCAAGATAAGGACTATGGGCGTTTGCTCACTATCAGGCAAAGTCCTACGCTGATGATGTTTCAAGACCAACCTCACTGCTGGCTGATTTTATAGAGAAATTCAGCCACTGTCAGCAAGTGGATTTAACATATTCGAAAAGATTTGGCATTTTACAAAGTTCTTTTTTTTCTTTTTTCACTGTTGTTACAGCTTAAAAAACACTGTAACAATTTGTATATTACTTCTTACACAAATTGTTTCTTGCTATATCTAACTGCATTCATGACGATGCTTGTAACAATCTTCCATACATGAAGATAACTATTTTAAGGAATGGATAAAGATGTGGTGCATATATACAATGGAATATTACTCAGCCACAAAAAGGAATGAAATTGGCAGAGATGTGGATGGACTAGAGGCCGTCGTACAGAGTGAAATCAATCAGAAACAGAAAAACAAATATGGTACATTAACACATATATATGAAATCTAGAAAAATGATATAGAGGATCTTATTTGCAAAGCAGAAATAGAAACACGAATGTAGAGAACAAACCTATGGATACCAAGGGGAAAAGGGGGAAGTGAGATGAATTGGGAAATTGGGGTAGATGTATATTCAGTATTCATACTATGTATAAAACAGATGACTATGAAAACCTATTGTATAGCATAGGTAACTCCACTCGATGCTCTGTGGTGACCTAAATGTGAAGGAAACCCAAAGAGAAGGGACATGTGTACACATGCAGCTGATTTGCTTTGCTAATCAGCAGAAATTGGAATAACATTGTAAAGCAACTGTACTCCAATAAAAATTAATTTAAAAATAAATGAGTAAAAAGACAACTGACCACTTTGGATTTGAAAGCAACTTTATATATTGCATACCTATACATAAAATATGTGACGTAAATATTTTTACCCCTTTTTTAGAGATTAGGAAAAAAGGTCCATGTATATGTGCAAAAAACTCCTAGCTAGTAACTGGAAGAAGAAAAACTTGGACTTGGGTTTTCTGAGCAAGTCCACCAAGCTTTGCATCTCTACTCAAAAAATAACATAACCACTTACATTTTCATAACACTTGAAAATACTGAAAACAGTTAGCAGGCATGATGTCATTTGATCCTAGAAAGATGCTATGAAGTACATAGAACAAATCATGATCTCTATTTTATAGATGTAAAAACCAAGGCCCTAAGGGTAGATATGGGGGGTAAAATGATTTCTCTAGAATCAGACAACATACTTTTTTTTATGAGATCATATTTATTCAGAGCTTGCTATAGAAAGGGAGTCAGCCACCATGATTTACAGGTTTTTTGTGTTTTTTTTTTTGGAGTGTCCATCATGGCTTTTTCTTTTTTTTAACTTTTTATTTGGTACTGGGGTATAGCCAATTAACAAACATGTTGTGATAGCTTCAGGTGAACAGTGAAAGAATTCACCCATACATATACATGCATCCCTTCTCCCCCCAAATTCCTCTCCAATCCAGGTTGCTACACAACATTGAACAGAGTTCCATGTGCTGTCCAGTAGGTCCTTGTTGGTTATCCAAATTAAATACAGCAGTGTGTACATACGCATCCCAAACTCCCTAATGATGCCTTCCCTCCATCCTTCCCCCACCCAACCCAAGCACCCAGCAACCGAAAGTTTGTTCTCTAAGTCTGTGAGCCTCTTTCAGTTGGTGCAAGTAAGTTCATTTGTATAAGAGCGCAACTTTCACGTGGAAACTCAGGTACAGAAGCCAGGCATTGAAACTCCTTAGTCATAGTCTGGTCCCCCTGGATTAGCTTGTGCACTGCCTCTTATTCAAACTCTTCTCAGTCAATCTAATTAAATTGGTGACAAGCAGTTTTGCCTCTGTGCATGAAGAAAACTGGATTGGGGATATTTTTATAAGGAGAAAACTTTGGAAGAGTTCTGTTCAATAGGACTTTTTAAAAAATGATGAATAATGATGATGGTGATGAGGATGACTGAGATAAAAATATCTGTCAATTATTTCCAATGTGCTTGTGTGATTCTGTTTAGCTTTTCAATTATGGAAATGTACGCCCACCCTGTTTAAAATACGGTTAGTGTGAGGTTTTGCTTTGTTTCACAGAATTGATGATTGTATCATGAGCATTATAGATTAATATTAAAGAGATATCTTTAAATAATTCAAGCTTTTATTTTAAAATTTCATTATTTGACGTAATTGTCATAAAACACTTTGCAGACATTGAAAACTCTGTCAACTGGTTTAAATGATCTAGGATTGGAAATTCCTTGGCGGTCCAGTGGTTAGGGCTCTACAATTTCATTGCTGGAGCCTGGGTTCAATCCCTGATTGGGGAACTAAAGTCCCGCAAGTGTCACAACATAGCCAAGAAAAGAAAATGAGCTAGGATCATTCAACATATAACTCATCTTTTTGACATAGAGAGGTGATACACAGTTATTTTATCATGGACTGCAGCCCACCAGGCTCCTCCATCCATGGAATTTTCTAGGCAAGAGTACTGGAGTGGGTTGCCATTTCCTTCTCCAGGGGATCTTCCCAACCCCGGGATCAAAAACGGGTCTCCTGCATTGTAGACAGATACTTTACCATCTGAGCCACTTCAATCCCTTATTGAAGTATAGTTGATTTATAATATGTTAGTTTCTGGTATATAGCAAAGTGATTCAGTTTATACATATATATATATACACATATATATATAATTTTTCAAATTCTTTTCTATTACAGTTGATTACAGGATATTGGATATAGTTTCCTGTGCTATACAATAGAACCTTGTTGTTTGCCTATTTTGCATATAGTAGTTTGTATCTGCTAATCCCAAGCTCCGAATTTATACTGCCCTCCCCCAATACTTTCTTTTCTGTTTGGTAACCATAAGTCTGTTTTCTATGCCTGAGTCTGTTTTCATTTTGAAAATAAGTTCATTTGTATAATATTTTAGATTCCATATATAACTGACATCATGTGATATTTGTCTGTCTTACTTCACTGAGTATGATAATCTCTGGGTCTATCCATGTTGCTGCAAATGGCATTATACAACTTTTTATGGCTGAGTGATATTCCATCACAAACACAAACACACACACATACATACCACATCTTCTTTATTCATTTGTATGTTAGTGGACACTTGGGTTGCTTCTTTATCTTGGCTATTGTAAATAGCGCTGCGATGAACTTTGGGATGTTCTTTTCAAATTAGCATTTTCATATTTTTTGGTTTTCATATTTTCTGGAGGACCCTTCATCCTGTTTTCATTCTAGTGGCTGCACCAGCTTACAGTCCCACCAATGGTGTAGGAGGGTTCCCTTTTCTCCATGCCTTCTCTAAGCATTTAGTATGCAAAGGTTTTTCAATTCTGACTAGTGTGGGGGCTTCCCTGATGACTCAGCACGTAAAGAATCTGCCTGCAATGCAGTAGACACAGGAGACACAGGTTCAATCCCAGGGTGGGAAAGATCCCCTGAAGGATGAAATGGCAACCCATTCCAATATTCTTGCTTGAAAAATCCCTAGGACAGAGAAGCCTTGTGGGCTACAGTCCAAAGGGTCAAAGAGAGTCAGACACGACTGAGCATGCACACACCACTGACTAGTGTGAAATGATACCTCATTGTAGTTTTGATTTGCATTTCTCTAATAATTAGTAACATTGAGCATCTTTTCATGTGCCTATTGGTCATCTGTATGTCTTCTCTGGAGAAATGTCTATTTAAGTCTTCTGCTCATTTTTTGATTGGGTTGTCTTTTCTTGTTGCTATTGAGTTGTAGAAGCCATTTGTATATTTTGGAAATTAAGCCCTTGTCGGTTCCATTGATGGCAATTGTTTCCCAGTCCATAGGTTGCCTTTTCATTCTGTTAATGGTTTCCTTTGCTGTCCAAAAGTTTATACTTTTGATTATGTCCCATTTGCTTATTTTTGCACATAACAGTTATTTTCAAATAAAACTGTAAAGGATGAGATCAAAACACTTCCTTCCATTTAATTTTCCACTAAAACAAAAAAATTGTGTATTTCAGCTCCATAGAAATATAAATATCTTTGAAATTCGCTTGACTTAGTAAAACGTGCGCAGATAGCACACCTTTGTTGAATAAAAATACAACTATGACTCTGAGGGTTTTAAAAATGTGCTAAAATTCTGTCCAAACATTAATATCAGTGAATACGAGGATATTTAAAGAAAGATAATGAGGGTATAACATTTCCCTCTTTTGTTAAAAGGTAAGCTTTATTCCTGCCAAAATGAATTCCTATTTCTCCCCCAAATGGTGTGTGTATGTGTACATGTGTGTGTATGAAAATATTTCACCAACTACTGGACACTAGTCACATATACATTTTTTATATCATTGCCCCATTATGGAGTTATATCATTTGTTTGCTTCCCTTTAGCCTTCAGTGTCTGATTACTAGGCCATAGAGCTTCATGGATAATAAAGGTGAAATCACCAATGAAATTTTTTTAAGAAAAAAAAAAATCCAGCTAATGCCAAAGTTCTGAGAGTTCCACATTGTGCAACAAAGCCACTGGCTTTGAAACAGTGCCACAACTCTGGCACCTTGTGCCAGATGCTACATTTACTCAGGGTCATTTGGGCAAAAGTAATGAAAAATATTAAAGCAATGTTTATGTAGCAGATATGCAATACCAATCACGTTATGTACATTGGTGATAAGAGTAAGGATTGGGTTGTTTGAGAGAAAAGTGACATTTTCTCTTAAGTAGTGGAAAATTACCAGCAGACAGTGTGTTTGACTTCTCTATTTCTTTTTTGTTTTGTTTCATTTTTTTCTTTTAATTCTACTTCTTTATTCTTTCTTCAAGCAGCTCCACTGTTGAGTATTATGATAGAAAAAAAAAAAAGTATCACCAGAAATCTTTTCGATAAGTGATCTGAATTAAAAAAAAAAAAACATGGTGATGAACTATAACTTATACACTGTCTAGTCTATTCTTTCTATGATGAGATAAATGAGCAAAGTGTGTGAGCAATAATTATGCTCAGAAAATGCCTTACTAGTTGCCCTGAAGTAAAAGACCCTTATTCAGCTTCTACCTCCCCCAGCCTTACACTGATGACAAATTCTGTGCACTCATGCTAAGTTGCTTCAGTCACGTCCAGTACTTTGCAACTCCATGGACTGTAGCCCACCAGGCTCCTCTGTCCATGGGATTCCACTGGGATTGTCACTGGGTTGCCACTCCAGTGATCTCCTCTAGGGGATCTCCTCTAGAAGGTCTCCTCTAGGGGACCTTCCCAACTCAGGGATCAAATCCCCATCTTTTTTGTCTCCTGCATTGGCAGGCAGGTTCTTTACCACTAGTGCCACCTGGGAGATGCCTGATAACAAATTCTAAGGGCTTATAATTGCAAGTGAAAATCTTGCAGTTTTGCTTAGCAATATGGCCAAGTCCTAGATCCACCAATAGGTCCAAGTTGAGAGTTGTCTTGTGGCCCCAAATATAGTTTTCTTTGAAACCCACTGAGCTGTTGTTGTTCCTCAAACCCCAGCAATGCTTGCTCCATCCTAGTGACTAGCTTTGCTGTTTATTCAATAATCATTTAGCTGGGTCCTAATTCCATACCAAACTCTTGTGTCTGCTGTCAGCAAACACTAGCCCTTGATACCTTATTTTCTATTCCCAAACTGAATACCCTTCCCTAAAATAAAGGGCTCTCAATGCTTATCAATCCCCAGTCCAACCCATAGAAGCCTCAGTGGGTTCACATGGCACATATGTAAACAGTATTCTGAAGGTACTGAATTCCACCAGAGGAGCCAGAGAAGAATGTCTTCCACTGATAATAACAGAAACCTTTACCTATTTTTGAAGGGGAAGAAAGAGAACTAAGCTTACCGCCTACATTGTTGCCCTGGGCACTTCACACAGGTTATCCCATTTAATCCCCAAGCAGATATTACACAGATCTTACAAATGGGAAAACAGAGGCTCAGAGTCCAAACTGAAAAAGGAGTAAGTGATTAAATCAGGATTCACACTGCTAATAGTCTAACTTCACAGCCCATGCTCCTTCCATGAGCACTATCCTGCCTTTCAAAAGAGAAGCCCAGGTCTAGGTCAACTATTGCCTGAGCTTCTAAAGGAGGAACAGAAAGAAATTATTCCTGCTATGGGCTGGACTGTGTTTCCTCAAATTCACATGTTGAAGTTCTGGACCCAGTACCTCAGAACATGACTGTATTTGGAGACAAGGCCTTTAGAGAGGCAGTTAAGTTGAAATGAGTTAATTTCCCATGGGCGGGGGGGCACTATAATCCAGTATGATTAGAGTCCTTATCCGAAGAGATTGGGATACACTGAGAGACACCAGGGACATGCACGTGTAGGGAAGAAAGATCACAAGAAGCCACAGCAAGAAGGTGGCCGTCCTCAAAGCAAAGAGAGAGGCCCCAGGGGAGATTAACCTTGTTAACACCTTGATCTTGGACTTCCAGCCTCCGGAAATGTGAGAAAAAACTGTGTAATCTGCCTTGTGGTTGTTCAGTCACCAATAGTGTCTGACTTTTTGCAACACCATGGACTGCAGCACGCCAGGCTTCCCTGCCCTTCACTGTCTCCCGTAAGCCACCTATTCCATGGTATTTTGCAATAGCAGAACTAGCAAACTAATTCATTTCCCATATTAGGGAGTGCTGGACCTCCTAGCCACTCATGTAGGATGGGTTATTTTGAGGTCATGGTTGAACAATGCAATTCACTTTTTCTAGGCTTGAGATGTGATTTCTATAGAGCTTTCTAAATGACCAAATCAGTCTACTTTCTATTAGGTCTTCAAATACTTTCTTTAGGGACAGAAGAACACTTCAATGTATGGGACTGAAGATAGAGATATAAAGTAAACATGACAGAGATGTGAACAATAACCTGATATAATTGGCACCCTCCCAGTCTGGGAAAACTCAGCTTTCTACCTCAAAGGTAGGGGTGTGGAAGGCTCGAGATTAAGCTCTATAAAAACTCAGGAACAGCAAGATTTGATAAGCTTTAGGTGAGTGAATAGATGAAGGTGGTGGAAAGGTGACGCACCCTAAGGGGGCATGGAAGCTCCACACCCCCTTGCCTCACACCTAATCCTATGCACTTCTCCCATGCAGTTGTTTTCTGAGTTGTATCCTTTTAAAGTAAACCATTGAATATAAGGAAAATCTTCCCTGGGTTCTGTGAACTATTCTAGCAAATCATCACTTGGTCAGAAGTATAGATGGAAAAAAAAAAGAAGTATAGATGGCAATCTGGGCTTGGCAGTTGACATCTGGGGTGGAGGCAGTCCTGTGGAATTCAGTCCTTGACTTGCATGATCTGATGCTATGTCCAGGTAGATAGTGTCAGAATCAAGTTAAATTTATAAGACATTGAGTCAATGTCCACTGAGATTACAGGCCACTCAGTCAGTACGTACTGAGAATTGGAGAATTACTTAGTGTGGGGAAAATCCATATCTGGCGGTGTCAGAAGTGTTGAGAGTAGAGCAGAAAAATTAAGTTTTATCTTACACTACCCTAAAAAAACCCATGTGCCAGAGGGTCTGCTACCAGCTGCATCTTCCACAACACTGAGACTCAGAAACTCACATTCTTCTGCTTCGTCTGTGTGCTTTATTTAACAGTTAAGATGTAGGATGAAATATTCAATAAGTACCCTAAGACTCACTGCCTTCTTCTACATTGCATGTGTGTTTGCTAAGTTGCTTCAGTCATGGCCAACTCTTTGCGACTCTATGGACTGTAGCCCTCCAGGCTCCTCTATCCATAGGATTCTCCAGGCAGGAATACTGGAGTGGGTTGTCATTTCCTTCTCCAGGGGATCTTCCCCACTCAGGGATTGAACCTGAATCTCCTGTGGCTCCTGCGTTGCTGGCAGTTTATCACTGAGCCACTGGGGAAGCCCCCTTCTTCTATATTACCTATCTTGATATGGCTGATGCCTTTAAATTAGCACATTGGCTTTTGATGTTCTCTAGAGCATGCAGAAGTTGAACTGGAGAATCATTTCCCCTTCATCCTTCCGTTTCAATTTTCTGGGGTGGTGGAAGAATGATCTAGAATCATTACTACATGCTTAAAGTCTGTTTCCAAAAGATAGATAGGGCAAATTACTTAGATATTGAAGAAGGTAGAAACCTCAGTCTCCTCCCCAGCCAACTGTTACAGGGGCGAGAGTTGACTTGTAAGCACACTTGCTGGGATTTGTAGGGCTTCACTCTGCCAAGCACAAGTGTGTTGCTCTCTGCCTGCCCCTGACCTGGGGCACTTCTCCTAAGTGTAAGCATGTACTGGAGCCTGTGGGAGAGGCAGAGAGGGGAGCAGGGAGATGAGGAACAGAGGTCAGAGAGGAAAATCAGCCCTCAATGCCATCAGCAGTTTGCTCTCCCTAGTCAAGAGAAGAGTTCCATCGTGCACCATGTTCCTGGTCCCCTGAACAAGCTCAGTGGATACTGCCAGGGCAGCCAAGAAATGCTTCCATTCATAATCAAGCCCAGAAAGAGGACTCAGCCCCTGAGAGAAATGCTTTTTCCCAGACTCAAAGGGAAACTGTCGGCCTAGGGTCTACTTGCCTGATACCACAAATTCATGGGCATCAACTTTTTGCACTAGGACTCAAACCTTTATTACAAATTATCAGTGTCGTAGTTTTCAGAAAAGTATGGTGGTAGTTAGTTGCTAAGTTGTGTCCGGCTCTTGTGACCTCATGGACTATAGCCCGCCAGGCTCCTCTGTCCATGGAATTCTCCAGGCAAGAATACCAGAATGGGTAGCCATTCCCTTCTCTGGGGGATCTTCTGGACCCAGGGATTGAACCTGGGTCTCCTGTACTGCAGGCAGATTCTTTAGCAAGTGAGCTACCTTAAGATATGACTTCATTAAAAAAGCATATTCCTTTATTAAAAAATCAGTCCCACCCATCATTCTTCTTTTTCCTCCACCTTACTAGGGAATGAACTAAATTCTCTTTAGGCCCACAGTGCATGAAGGTATCTCTAGCTGGTGAAGATAGAAGCCTCCCTCAGGCTCCCCACCCTCCTCTCTCTCCTTTGGTCCCTGGCCAAGACTGCTGGCAGGATCTGCTCAGTTACACCACTTGAGAAGTCATAGGAATATTCCCTTCAGGAGAGCTGAGTGGTGGCCAGTGCTGGGGGCCAGAACAGCTACCCCTAACAGCAGTCCCTCACCCCCCACCAGCAGTCCCAGACATTCCATCTCTCTGGGAAATGCAGCCAAGATGTTTGGGTGAGCCAGGTAAGGTGATGTGGAGAGCAAAGTTAGTCTTAAGTACATGGTTCTTCTTCAGGGAAATCAGAAGAGGAATCCGAGGGAGAGAGAGAGCACCTCAGTGGATGTGTGCTGTGCTTAGTCACTCAGTTGTGGCCGACTCTTTGAGATCCCATGGACTGTAGCCCGCCAGGCTCCTCTGTCCATGGGGATTTTCCAGGCAAGAATACTGGAGTGGGTTGACATACCCTCCTCCAAGGGATCTTCCCAATCCAGGGATCCAACCCAAGTCTCTCGCATTGCAGGTGGATTCTTTACCATCTGAGCCACCAGGAAAGCCCACGAATCCTGGAGTGGGTAGCCTATCCCTTCTCCAGGGAATCTTCCCCACCCAGGAATCAAACCAGGGTCTCCTGCATTGCAGGTGGATTCTTTACCAGCTGAGCTACCAGGAAAGCCCACCTCACTAGGTATTTATCCAATAATAGCAGAAAATGTGCTCCTACTGCAATTCTTAAAAAAAAAAAAAAAAGCATTCTCTAGAAAAATCTTATCCTTAAATGTGTATGCTTATTTCCTGTCACACAACAGAGAACAGGAAAAAAAAAATGTGAAGGGACAAAATGACATCTCCCAAGTCATGGAACATCTAAAAGTAGGGATTAAAGGGGGTATGGGGATGGTCTTCTACTGTAACCGAGCAGGACCCTATGGGACCTTCCCAGAACCAACTCCCCACTCCCCACCGTGTACTCCACCTACCCCCTTGTCCACAGAGAAACTTTAACCTCCTAGGACTTCCCTGAGTCCCAAATAGTAAATTTAATCAGAGAAGTGGGGGAAAAAAAATGCAGAAAGAAAAGAAAACAAACAAGACAAAATAATAATACTTTAGCCATTAAACAAAGTCAAAGATCTTTAATTCCTCCTCAAGGGCTCTTCAGTGCAAGAGACCTGGGTTCAATCGCTAGGTCGGGAAGATTCCCTGGAGAAGGAAATGGCAACCCACTCCAGTACCTTCGCCTGGAAAATTCCATGGACAGAGGAACCTGGCAGGCTATAACCTAAGTAAATAGCATTTAGTTAGGTTAAATAACCTAAGTAATAGCATTTCATTGCACAGATTTAAAGATATTTTGCATCCATTGGGTCAGAGAGTCAGATACAACTAAGTGACTAACACACACATACACGTAAGGGTAAAGAATCTGCCTGCAATGCAGGAGACCTGGGCTTAATCCCTGGGTCGAGAAATTCCCTGGAGAAGGGAATGGCAACCCTCTCCAGTATTCTTGCCTGGGGAAATCCCATGGGCAGAGGAGGTTGGTGGGCTACAGTCCATGGGGTCAAAGAAGCCAGACACAACTGTGTGACTAACTTTCACTTTCAAGGGCTCTAGATAATATTCTGAGCCATGTCCTTTGAGCTGTTTTGCAGATACTGAAACCCCCAGCAGGTACAAGAAGCTAACTATACGCTGCCCACAAGCCTGTAGACCCTAGATGGGTTGGAGCTAGCAGGTTGATGATAGTGACTCCTGATCACTCATCACCAAACAATCAGAATGTTCACAAGCTGATAACAAACCCCCAAGTCCCATCTCCCTCACCCTGTCTTTAAAAATCTTTCCCTGAAAGCCTCCAGGAGTTGGGACCTTTTAAGTACTAGCTGCCTGCACTCCTTGCTTGGCAACCTGCAATAAACACTACTCTCTCTCTCACCACAACCCAGTGTCAGTAGACTTGCTTTACTGCAGGCAAGCAAACCCAAGTCTGGTTTGGTAATGCTACTTTCCTCTCCCATTTTTGGCCATGCTGCATGGCACGTGGGATGTGAATTCCCCTGACCAGGGATCAAACCCATGCCCCTGCAGTCCAAGACCACCAAGGAAGTCCCTACTTTCCTTTCTAAAATGTCTTATTTCTAATCCACTAATAAGAACCAAGTATCTGGAAAGTCAATAGAGAAAATAGATCGTATTCTCATCATAAAGCAGAGAGAATAAAATCTGGTGGTACCTATTGTTACTTACAAAAAAAAAATTCATTTAAAAATAGATTTCGCTTAAATACAAAATGCCTTACTATACCCTTCTTATAAATTAGAATCTAGAGCAAAAATAAGCAAATGGAAAATAATGTTAACAAATGTGCAGCTTAGGCTTTTACAATAATGTGTTGCTTTCTGTATAGCATACTATCCTTGCATCATCACGCAAGAAAATTTAACTGAACCTGCGAAAAATGATTAATTCTATCTATTTCTGAAAAATAATGAATGACATTTGTTAACATTTAAAGCTGAACGTTAAATATGCCTTGGATAAAACTGAATAGCAATTTAAAATTGATTATATCACCCATTGTTACTATGATTTACAGTTGGCAATCCTATATACATCCAATAGCAATGGAAACTCCCCAAGGACCCTATACATGGATGGAAAACCCCCTGCATACGTGTATCAAGTAACATTTTCAAGTCATGTTACCCAAATATATGTATTATAGTATGTTGGATGTGAATCTTAAACTTGATTTCAGTTTTTAAAATTGTTTTTATTTCTTTTTTCTGTTTCTTTTTTTAAACCCATATATGTGTATTTTCCTTCCATTTTAAAAATAACTTAAGTAATAGCATTTCATTGCACAAATTAAAATAGTACCAGAGTCCCTCAGACAGTAAGGAGATCAAACCAGACAATCCTAAAGGAAATCAACAAACATCACTGGAAGAACTGACGCTGAAGCTGAGCTCCCATACTTTGACCACCTGATGCAAAGAGCTGACTCTTTGGAAAAGACCCTGATGCTGGGAAAGATTGAGGGCAAGAGGAGAAGGGGGCAACAGAGAATAAACTGGTTGGATAGCATCACTGACTGAATGGACATGAGTTTGAGCAAACTCTGGAGATAGTGAAGGACGGGGAGACCTGGTATACCGCAGTTCATGGGGTCACAGAGTCAGATACAACTTAGCAACTGAACAACAAGAATATACAACAGTAGACAAGGAAAGTCTCCAGCAAGATCACTAATAAGACCAGAGTCTTCCATGCAAACACTGGCTTTAGACTGCCTGCCTTCAAGTTCCTCCAATTCAGCTACTTGCTACCAGTGTGATGTTGGTATAGTTACTTCTATCTGTACAAAGAAATAGATAAGAAAGGTAAAAATCCTGTCTCAAAATGTTATGAGCAATTCATGTTGATATTTGGCAGAAACAAACAAAATTCTGGAAAGCAATTATCCTTCAATTAAAAAATAAATTAAAAAATTTTAAATATTATGGGCAGTAAATAAAATCATCCACATAAAACATATAGTAGGTCCCCAGCCACACTTAAAGCCCAAAGGACACTAGTTTGTTATCATCATCATCACCATCATTAGTATTATCATGTTTAATGGGCAACTACTTCAGTGGTTTGATTTAATTTTCAAAGTTACTTCACTGCTCCTAGTGACCTGAAGATCTCGGTTCACTTCCCTTTGACAGATTCTTAGACCTATTTCTATAAAGTCACAGGAACCAAGTTCTGTGGATTGTAACTAAAGCCCAAGATAAATAGGAGCAGACTATTAGGACAATATCTGCTCTCTTTTCCTACTACCTCCTATAATTTTCCTCTGACCAAGCATTCATTTCCTGTCCCTGAGAGTTCTATTCGCAAATAGATTTTCCTGGACAATTCTGTCATAGATTAGAAAGGCTGTGTAAATACATCATTCTCAGTTGGTATCCAGTGGGAATCTACCTTCTCTGCTCCTCAAGTTTAACATCTTCTATCCTCAGGAATCCAACCCCATAAATGCATTCACTCTCTATATTCCAGTGGAGTCTCCACAAATTGCTCAATACTGCCCACTTCTTGTAATCCCTTATAACTATGTAAGGTACTATAACACCTTGAAAAAACCTACTGCGGGCATTTCACCTTTGCTTCCTCATGCCTGGCACGCCCTGACACTCCTCCAGTCTGCAGGTTGCAAACATGGGCTGTGTATGACAATCTATTCTGGTGTATGTTTCTACAATCAGTTCTGCTAGAATGCTTATTTTGAAAACGTGAATTTGTTCCAACGTGACTGACAAATTAGGGAAGACTGTAGCACAACACTAATTTTGTATTGGTGCCAATTTCATCTGCAGGCCAACACAGAAAACTGCACCTAGCTGAACTGAGCTTTGCCCAAGTCAACAAAATGCACGCATGCGCACATCTCTTAAGAACAATGAACTCTACCTTTGCTGTTTAATTTACTGTTCCAACTTTCTCCTGGCTTCCCTGATAGCTCAGCTGGTAAAGACTCCGCCTGCAATGCGGGAGACCTCGGTTCCATCCCTGGTTTGGGTAGATCCCCTGGAGAAGGGAACGGCTACCCACTCCAGTATTCTGGCCTGGAGAAGTCCATGGACTGTATGGGGTCATAAAGAGTATGACACGACTGAGCAACTTTCACTTACACTTCCCAACTTTCTCCTGTGCTCTTCCAACATTCCATCCGAGTTCAGGTAACCTCCCAAACACAAGCCGCAACCCCACTGACTGTCAATCAGCCTCATGCCCTCCCTTCTCTTTCATTTTTTTCCCGTCTTTCCTATCAGCCTATTTTGTGTTTTTCCTGTCTGTTCTCTGTTATTTTTCTCTTTCTCTTTCCTTCGGTCTTTTTCTCCTTTCCTAACAAGTTCTCTTCCTCTGACACAGAGTGGCGGCCAGGGGAACAAGGCAGGCATTGGAGGCGAGCAGTTGTAGGGCTCCACCCCCACAGACAAATAAGACATTTTCAGGGTCAAGCACCATATTTATTGTAATACTGGCCTATTTCTTAACCGTTTGCCATGGACAGAACCATGCTACCATGTTTATTATGTTTCTTCACATGTCACGGATGAAATCGTTGAATGTCCAGCCCTGTAGCTTCTATTGCATGATTTTGCATAGTAAGGTGAGTCTTGGGAACACATCTGTTGGCTGTAACAGAATTGACAGTATCTATCTCTCTATGATCTATTGAGCTTTCATCAGAGTGTCAAAGAAATGCATCATTATTCAAAAAAGTTTAAGAACTATTGGTCTACAGGAGTTTCCTTCAACAGAAATGTGAGCCATATATGTAAATTAATATTTTTCAGTGGTAAAAAGTAAAAAGAAACAGAAATTAATGAAAAGAAATTAATTTCAATAATGTTTATTTAACCAACTGTTGTCATTTCAATGTATAATACAAAAATATGCAAATGAGCTAGTTCACCATTTTTTTTCCCCATACTAAGTCATTGAAATCTAGCATGTACTCAAGACATTTCAGCCACATGTGACTAATGGCTACTGTTGACAGAGAAGGTAGGTCTAAAGGAGTCTACCTCTCTGATCAGAAGAGAATGAAAGGCAAAGAAGATTCGGATAATATAAATAAAGCAAAAAAGTAGCTTTGGTTAAAAAGGACCTGAAATAAATCCACGAGCTCTTATATGCATTCTAGCTTCGTTTAGATCACTGCCTTGGCTGTGTCAAATTTTATGTAGTCAGTCCAAGGGTGGAAAAAATGCACATCCATTTAAGTACATATCTATTTGCTGGGGAGCTCCTGGGGTATAAAGAGAGTTTTCTCTTTCCAGACTGCTTCTCCTGGACTATAAGGTTTATGAACACATGACCACTCTTGGACTAAAAGTTCTTCTAACAGTAAAAAGCATGGCTTTTAAAACCACTATCATGAACAAAACAAGAAAAGAAACACATATAATTTTAAGTTGATTCATATAGGACTAGTAATACATAGAGTATATATTCATAAAGAAATCAATTCATAAATAATCTAATTTAGACTTTCAATGAAAAGTTTTCTACATTCAGTTGCTTCTAAATATTGAGTTGATTATCATCAGCAAAACACACTCACAGTCTTTGAAATTTTTCAGGGCAATTCATTCTTCAAGGGAAATACCACACAAAACCCAAATACATAAAATAAAAGTTCCTTTCCCTCTCACACCCTCATGTAGAAACTCAGGGGATTTGCTCTATAGAGCATACTGGAAAAAACAAACAAACAAACAAAGCCCTACGATCTCTGTCATTTAGAGTAATCTGGGTAAAATCAAGTTAAAATTCTTAGGGTAATGCAAAAGATCTGAAAAAACAGTCCTGCATTTAAGAAATTTAAAATATATCACCTGAAGAGACAGAACTAAAAATAAATTTTTAAAAAATTAGAGAGCAATTATGTGGGACTAATGGTAAATATAAATGTTCATTCAAATTTGATGGAGAAATCAAAAGCTTTTCAGACAAGCAAAAGTTAAAAGAATTCAAAACCACCAAAACGCTTTACAACAAATGCTAAAGGAACTTCTCTAGGCAGGAAACACAAGAGAAGGAAAAGACCTACACAAAATAAAGCCAAAACAATTAGAAACTGGCAATAGGATCATGCGTGCATACTTGCTAACTCACTTCAGTCATGTCTAACCCTGTGGGACCTTATAGACTGTAGTCCACCAGACTCCTCTGTCCATGGGATTCTCCTGGCAAGAATACTGGAGTGGGTTGCCATGCCCTCCTCCAGGGGATCTGCACCACCCAGGGATTGAAGCTGCATCTCTTAAGTCTCCTGCATTGGCAGCCAGGCTCTTTACCACTAGTGCCTCCTAGGAAGTCCCAATGGGCGGGGGGAGAGAGAGAGAGGGAGGAGAGAGACAGAGAGAAAGAGAGTGTGTTAGTTATTCAGTGGTGTCCGACTCTTTGTGACCCCATGGACTGTAACCAGCCAGGCTCCTCTGTCCATGGAATTCTCTAGGCAAGAATACTGGAATGTGTTGACATTCCCTTCTCCACAGCAGGATCATACATATGGATAATTATCTTTAATGTAAATAGATTAAATGCATCAACCATAAGACATAGACTGGCTGAGTGGATGAAAATATATGCATGTATGCACTTCCACTTACCACATCACTCTACTTAATCCCCCAAATTGTGTGTAATTATTTTATATTGTTAGGTTAATCATGTTTCCATTATAGCTTGCAACTGTAATTATCTTTTATTTTTTGTCTGGCTATTTATTGTGAAAACTGATAAACATCTTTTACTACTGTGATAAAAAAGAAATGGTGAAAATAGCAAATTTTATATTGTATGTATTATTCCATAATTCAAAGAAGTTATGTAATATACTCAAACTCATTTAACTGTACACTTTAAAAGGGTGGATTGTATAGTATCTGAATTTATACCTCAATACGTACATGCATGTTAAGTCACTTCAGTTGCGTCCAACTTTTTGTGACCCCATGGACTATAGCCCGCCAAGCTTCTCTGTCCATGGAATTCTCCAGGCTAGAACAACTGCGGTGGATTGCCATGCTCTCTTCCAGGGGATCTTCCCTACCCAGGGATCAAACCCAAGTCTGGATCAAATGCAAGTCTCCTATGTTTCCTGCATTGCAGGTGGATTCTTTCCCACTGAGCCACTGGAAGCCCCTTATACCTCAATAAAGCTATTTAAAAAATTCGAAGCAGGGGTATTTTTCGTTCTAGGCTAAGTGTGCATTAGCCCATATATCATGGTTTGAGAGGCAAAGAACATAACTCCCTATCCAATAACATCTCCTAAAATTCCGGATTTGGGCCATCATCTGTGTGGCTTGTAGGTCTTAACTGAACATGCACTCATATACAAACCGTCTCCAGACTCAGGATGAAGGAATTTGCTAGTACATTGGGGTCAGTATCAAATCAGCCTTGACTCTAACTACTCATAGCCCATGATCCAGAACAGAGATCCTGCCAGGAACCCTCCTGAACTCAGAGGCCAGCAGTAGGAACTGAGTCTTGTCTTTGCTGTGATGCACTGCCTGGTACTCCAGGTTCTCCAGCACTGGAGTCCTACAGTATGTATGCTGATGCCCTCAGTATGCCCACACCCCCAACACTCATCACCCTCCCCACTCTTTCCAGAGCCCAGAATTCCCATGCCTAAACTCCAGTAGCTGCGGCTGATCTCAGCTACATGAAACTGCCTGTCCCCAACATTGTCACTTGCCTAAATCTCTACCTTGCATTCTCCATGCTGTTGGGATGATCTGAGTATGGTATATGGCTCATCCAGTGACGGGTAAAGTTGATTTATGACATCTGGCTTTCTACCCTTTTATTTCCTTTCTCCTTCACCATTCCCTGAGCACCCCTCACAAAGGGAATGACTTTTTTTTAAAGGAGAGCAATACACACTGCTATATTTAAAATGGATAACCAACAAAGTCCTACTGTATAGCACAAGGAACTCTTTTCAAAGCTATGTGGCAGCACGGACGGGAGGGGAGTTTGGGGGAGAACGGATACACGGATATGTACGGCTGGATCCCTTGGCTGTCCACCTGAAACTATCACAGCATTGTTAAATGGCTACACTCCAATATAATATAAAAAAATTTTTTTTAAAAAAGGAAAGCAGTTCTCTTATAAGGAAATGCAACTCCTGCTCTTCCCCACTAAGTAGCACCTCCCACATTCTTTATTGCCTGTTGCTTGAAAAAGCGAAAGTCGCTCAGTGGTGTCCAAATCTTTGAGACCCCATGAACTACAGACTGCCAGGTTCTTCTGCCTATTGCTTGGACTTCTCTAAATTCTCCATTTCTTTCCCATGGGCCTGTCCAGAGGTGACCCTTCTCCAGACTACTTTATCCTCCTATAAAAGCCCTCTCCCTGAAACCTTCCATTAAAAATGCTTCCTTTGAAAGTTCATAGATTCACCAGAGCTCCCTATTAAAAGCCTATATCCCTAAGGGAAATAGTTTCATATATTCTATCAGTTAATTCTATAGCCGACATCTACCTAAAGGCAAAAGCTAGTAAAAAGAGCTGAATATGTACAGACAGAGTCTTCACATTAAAGCCCTTTAAGACACAGAATACCATATTATATATATAATACAGAATACAATAAAAGATTTAGGAATTATTTAATACTAATATTTGATAAAGGAATAGCATATATAATTCAATATATTCTGATCCATGACAGTCAGGATTTCCCCCCCCCCCCAAAAAGACTGGTGAATTCAATGAATTCTAAGAATCTTATAGTTTAGATATCCATATTAACTAAACCAAGAAAATTTCAAATATCTTTTATATAAGAATAATTACAGTAATGATATAACAAGGTATTTCATTTTTAAAATGGCTCATGGACTTCCTTCCCTGGTGGTACAGTGGATAAGAATCCACCTGCTAATGCAGGAGAGTTGGGTTCGACCCCTGGTCCAGGAAGATTTCACATGCCACGGGTAAGCTGGTGTGGCACAGCTACTGAGCCCACTCTCTAGAGCCAGTGAGCTGCAACTATGAAGCCCATGCATCTAGGTAGAGCCTGTGCTCCACAACAAGAGAAACCAGCACAGTGAAAGGCCTACGCACCATAGCTAGAGAGTAGACCCCGCTTGCTGCAAATAGAGTAAGCCTGCGCACAGCAAGGAAGACCCAGCGCAGCCAAAAATCAATCAATAAATAAATAAAATGTAAAATGTTTACATCTGAGCCACCAAGGAAGCTCAGAATAAAAATGGCCTGTGATAATGTCCCTGCTCCCATCACGTTTGCTTACTAATGTAAAGGTGTTCCGTCAACTAACTCCTAGAGTTAGTTGTATAAAATTAATCCCCACTCAAAAAGTCCCAATAAATTAGGAATAATTGTCTTTTATATCTTACTATACGATACAAAAAAGGAGATTTTTAATTATCTAGCCCAACTTCAGTATCACTGTTAAATATCAGGAAAGAACCCATTTTCACAAACTGCTTTAACACTTGCTGCCAATCTAGGATAAAGTTCATATGTAGAAAGGGTGTTTAAAGACAAAGAATCAACATAATTTTCATTGTTATCTTTTTACTCTCCCAAGTTGGCTGGCTAATTCTTACAGGGAAACCAGCAGAGGGAGCACCAACCATTGCCTTGTGTATGTGTGTGCTCTAAAAACAAAAGGGACTCTTTTCCTTGCGGATTTTTAGACATTTTAACAAGATTGGCAAAAACCTTGTAAAACACAAATATTATCAATGACTACTAAATTTTGTCTTTAAGTGTTTATATTAAATCAGTATTGAAACTTTTTTCATTAATGTTTCAAGAAAGTAATACAATAAAATAATAATAATAATAAAGTAACACATATTTGTTGTACAAAGTGAAACAGAGCAGAAAAAAGTTTAGAAAGCTAATAAGTTCCTTACTGAAACATAATCATTACCCTGTATAAAACAGATAACCAGTAGGGTTTTGCTATATGATGCAGGGAGCTCAAATCTGGTGCTCTGTGACCATGTAGAGAGCTGAGATGGGGTGGGAGGTGAGAGAGAGGTTCAAGGGGGAGGGGACATATGTATACCCATGGCTGATTCATGTTGATGTATGACAGAAACTAACACAATATTGTAAAGCAATTATCCTCCAATTAGAAATAAATATTTTTTTTTAAGTTAATAAGCTCCTGCCTCCCCTTCAGATCCTGTGAGTTATAGACAAACTGATATGAATCTTTTCATATCCTTCTTATTAAAACAAGTAAAAAATATATATTTGTATATTATATTTTAACTATATATTTATGTACATATACTACATTATATATTATATATTATATATGTCCCCCATGTAGTAGTCTTTTTGTTTTTCTTAATGAGAGGAGTCACCCTAAAAAAACCTATCTATAGGTAGCAAAATAGAATAATACATTTTAGAATATACAATGGATGCAATAAGAACTAACGAACACAACATCAGGCCATATAAAAACTATGTATGTACATAAGATCAAATGTATACACCACCAAAATGATATTGCTGCCTTTTGAATGAAAAAAATCCAAACACATATGAATCGATGTGTAGATGTGGAAAATCCAATAAGCAAGCCAGAATATACAGCATCCTTCTTAAGGCCATGAGGAATGCTAAGTGAATTAATGTCTGGCTTGTAATTTATATTACCAAGCTCTTCACAGAATAAAATGAAAACAATAGCAATAAAATTCAACCACTAAAGATTTTTAAAAGGTGTGTTTAGTCACTCTATCGTACCCAACTCTTTGCGACCCACTGGACTGGACCCATAGCCCTCTAGGCTCGTCTGTCCATGGAATTTCCCAGGCAAGAAATCTGAAGTGAGTTTCCATTTCCTTCTCCAGGAAATCTTGCTGGCCCAGGGATCAAACCCGTGTTTCCTGTGTCTCTTACAGTGCAGGCAAATTCTTTACCCACTGAACCAAGTAAAATGTATTAAAATGCACGCTTTAAAATTCACGATACTTCACACACTCTACCTTGAAGTAGGAGCTTTGAAATCCCTTTTGACTCAAAGCTACAGTCTATGCAGTTGTACAATTTACTGAAAAGGGAAGCCATGGCAGTGGTCAGAACAGGCCCTCCACCCTATTCCATTGATAGAATCCTTGAATTTCACTACAGGTTCCAACCCTTTCCAATCCCATCTCTTTGGGAAAACCTCTAAATAAGTGGTCCCAGGCCCCAGAGACCCATCTTGCCAGCTGGTAACTGTTTCTAAAGGTTTATCTTTCTAAGTTCAACATATTTGCAAAAGCTTCCCCTTACTGTCCCTCCCCATCCAGTCAACTCAGGATGCCCTCCTATTTTCTCGGTGTCTCCGCTCACCCACATTGAACAGAGGCTTTTAGAGATGTTCTTCACCTTTGCTGATTTCTACACACCTTGATCTCACAGCACATTGCTATGAAAGAAACAGTGCAGGGGTAGAGGAAAAGGGAGAAACAAGCAGGAAGAGAGAGAGAAAGATGAAAAGAGCCAAAGATAAGGACGAGGTAAAAACTGACCAGGGTAGGAGGAAAATTCCCTATCTACAAGATTATAGAATGAATTACTTCTGGGAGTGGGGAGTAATTAACCAGCCGCAGCTTCCTTTCCATCTTCCCCCCAAAAAACAGAAGAAAGAGTCATTTTATCTGATTTCATTTTCCTTTTGCTAGGGGCTTCAAGCATTTAGAAATTCCTTCAACAACCACACCTTCCTGATAAATAAGAGAACATCACTGATTCTCATTGGATAGAAGAGGAAAAGTGAGGAATGGGGAGGTCCAGGGCCTGGCTCAATGTCAAAAGGCAAGGCAGTTGCAAAGTGAGGAGGATAAGACCCTGGGTTCTTGACTCCAGCCCTTGACTTTATCTACAAAGTCAACAGGAGCGGTCTAGATGTGTTATCTCGCCCCCTTCTGTCTCAAAGGCTGAGTGACAAAGAGCGCTGAGTGTGATAGTGAGCGTAAAGGACAGCACAGGAGTCCATTCTGTGAGGCTGGCAGCTGAACAGGAGGCCAGAAGGCACGTCTGCACAGAGCCCTTCCGTCTACACTCGCTGTCTCGCCCGTCCCCACTGTGGCCAGAGTCCGCGGGGCCGAGGGGAGGAGCTGTGAGGCCAGAGGACACCAGGAGGTTCAAAGGCCGCTTAACTCAGCAATCCCTGAGCATCTCTGAGCGAAACAAAAGGCTGTGACTTCATAAGAAATGATTCATCTACAGAACTGAGTGCTTTATGTTATTTTAAATATAATATTTATAATGTAATTCACTTGCAAATTATACGACCATTTATGAACCATGCTATAACTACTGCACAAATTCTCAAACTTTCTGACATGGTACTAACCTCAGGATTCAGCTTTTTGGAACATGTTAACACAGTTCTCCAGGAATTCCATCCAGTCACGTATCACATGCTCGAAGCTTAAACACTGAAAGTAAAGAAATATTACATCAAAACAGGTTCAGTATGAATATCAGCCGTATATGGAAGAATCGTTTAGATGGAAACCACACCCACTGCTAAACTCACGCTTGTATCAGCCAAGATATCTGTATATTTACAAAGTGTATAAGCTTACTTATACAGCACAAAGATGGGTTTATTTGTGCTATTACAGCTTTGTCATTAATAAAGGAAATACAAAGGAAAAGATACTTAAAAAGAAATGAATAGAAATACAAAAGAAGCCTACCATGACCTAATTCTACCGCAAATTGAATTTCATTATTATCTTCCTGTAAACATAACTTTCATTACAAGTGTTTTATTACAAATGAATAATCTCTTCAACAAAATTAAGAAATATAATTATACATAAAGGTCAAAATCCCTAAGTATAATTTCTAATGTCTCAATGCTACATTATAATCAATGTGTTTTCATTTACTGTAGAGTGGTCAAAATACCCTGTAAAAGAGATGTTTTACATAATCTTACTATCTAATCCTGATTTTGTTATATTTAAACAGATTGAAATAGACCTAGTGCACTAAAATCTGACAGATTCTCAAATACACTTCTTTTTTTAATTCTCAAAGTCCACAAGTCGTGAAAAGCTGACCTCTAAGGTACACACGGTAGATCATTAAAATATTTTCACTTAAAATGGATTTCTATTGGAAATATCAAGAATCTGTAAAAGAAAGGTAAACAGTGATCGTCATAGAAGGGCATTGCTTCATGTTACTTATATTTTTAATTACTGCTAAGGTCAATCAGAGGTTAGCAGATTTTTCTAGAATCTGAAGGGCAAACAGAGTCAAGGAGAGAAAGACACACACAAAGGAAACACAAAAATAGGCACAAAGAGAGATGTAAAAAGACCAAAGAGCTCAAAATGTACTTTCTTAAAACACCAGACTACTTCAGTTGTGACATATGTACTAGCTCAGGGTTCCTAAATCAGCAGACTGGAGAAAAACTGCCTTGTCATCAGAACTCCAAAATAAATGGATCTCTGGAGAAAAAGAGACGTGGAGCCCTAGGTCTAAAGCCAAACTTTTCCTGCAGAACAAAACAAATTTTAGCTGTATAAGAAGTGGAGCATCTTGACCACTATGTCAGAAATTACACCAAAGATCTTCTAAGGACAAAACACTAAACTGGTTTTCCTGTCACGAAGGAGGAAAGCAGAGATAAGGGACCCACGACAGCACACAGAATGCAGGAAGGAAAAGCCGAAATAAAAAAAAGGCCGATGAAAGCATAACATTAAAAAGAGAAGTATTTAGCTGTTAAATCATCCAAATTGCTTTGCCAAATTTTGACATGCTTGATTTCCTGTAGTAAAAAATCTTTTTTTTTTTTTTCAGTCTTTGAAAAAAAAAAAAGCGAGGAAAAATAACCAGCTGTTCCTTGTATAGTTCAGGAAACAAGTTTGATTTATTACTTGAAGGTTATTTTTGAATGAGTCGCTTGTGGCAGCCAGAGTGCAAGAGAAGTCACTGAGGCCTGTCCACTTGAAGAGCTCAAACTGCATCCTGAACAGCCCTTCACTCCGCACCTCCGACGGCTGTTATTGACAACGTGTGACTGGGGCCTTCCAGGATTTTAAAACAGCAGGGGGCCTGGCCAAACAATCAGGCTGTCAATTACCTTTTCCCCTGTTGTGAAAAAGGGGGCCCCTGGACAATGCAACTTCTCAGCGGGGAGTATTGCAGCTCCCAGCCTGTAACCCACTACTGCCCCGTTCAGCATTCAAAACCCACGAAACGGTCAGGGCCTTCAGTTTTGTCTGTTGTGGCTCAGTTTCAACCAGCATTACTGCAAGGTAGAGATGTCTCCAGGGAAGGATTTTTCAGTTCTTGCTAGGGCAAAATTGACTCTCTACATTGCTTTCCCTGGTCCTCGTGGACTTTCTTTTTTTCCTCTAAGATCCAAACGGACTCAAAGAGCACCCCTCCCCTCCCAGCTCCCCCCAACCCTCATCCTCTGGGAACACCCAATCCTCTCCACCTAGATTGTGGCTTTACAAACTTCCTGTGGGCATTGATGACTCGCTGTGAGGACTGTCCATCATCCCGCCCCTTTGTCCGGCAGTCACTTCCATTTGAATTTGACTGACTGAGGAAGCCTGAGTTATTTGTAAAGAACAACAAGGCTTTTCATTCATAATTTTAGTAGGGGGACAGGGTGCTAATGACTGAGCATGAATAACTCGGGAATGTGGTATTCAAGGCAGGAAGAAGCCCAACTGACTGCCAAATGAGAGAAAGAGAGGATGTAGGTGAAAAGTGCCTGGGTAAAAAAAACCAGACAATGGGAGGAGGGATCACACATGTATACAAATACAAATCTAGGTTTTCAAAGGTGAGACAGTCAGAAAGATGGAAGCAGGAAGGAGGGCAGGGAAAGTCTAACAGGATTTCATTAGCTTTGGGGTCAAGTTACATGGCAGAGTTTATGGAATCCGAAACCCATAAAGTGTCTACAGAGGAAGTGATCTTTTCTTCCACTGGTGGTTCTCCTACAAAAACAAAAAAAAAGTTAAAAAAGAAAAAAAAAAAACAAAAACTGGTTTTCACTCTCTTTTGGTATGTTTCATATATTCAGACAAAGAGAATTTGTTTTGCAGGGGTACTCGGCTTGGCAATCCAGTCTGGGTTCCAAAGAGCTTGCTTCTTTTCAGCGTCTCTCATCAATTTTATGTACGTGCAGCATACATACAATATATATAATAATTTTGTCTACCTGCAGCTTCCAAGGAGGAGAGATTGTACAAATATCAAATTCTGATTTAGTTGAACTGTATACCTGAGTATTATAAGTCTTCTTTTTCTTCCTAATACAGTTATAGTTGGGTTTTTTAAGTTAAGAAATTTAAAGTCTCATATTGGCTTTTTAATGCATGATTTTATACTTAGGATTATAGCAAATAATCCAAAATAACAATGTTGCACATTTTAATGCAGAATGATACAGGCTGCTTTTTTTCCAAAACAATATAATTCCCTAAGTGAAGAAAGTTTCAATCATTATGAGAAAAGATGTACTATGTCTCTTTTGTTAAAGCAAGTCAAATAAAGGTTAAAATGAACAATAACAAATGCTGATTTACTTAGAGAGCAACAAAAACAAACTGTCAGGCAGTAAGACTCTAGCTCTACCGCCGCTGAGTCTATTAGGATTAGTGGTCCTAGAGGGCTCTTGGGGCTACTGAGGTCCAAGGTCAAAGTTCAGAATCTGGGCAGGGTGCTTACTTAGCTCTAAGTAATCAAAGTGTTAGTCGCCCACAAGTCCTACTCAGGGACTGTAGTTCTCAAGGCTCCTCTGTCCATGGAATTCTCCAGAGAAGAACACTGAAGTGAGTACCCATTTCCTTCTCCAGGGGGAACATCCTGACCCAGGATTCTTTACCATCTGAGCCACCAGGGAAGTCCTTCTAAGTTCCTAAGTTATAACCTAACCCAGCAAACGTTCTTGAAAATTGAGGAACTAACTGCAATCACTATGCAGTTAAAATCCATTACCCATATCACTCCGACAACCATTCTGTTCCGATTAATGAGGAAACTAAGGCATGAAGACCCTCCAATACTTTCCATCTGTTTCTACCTGAGTACCCAACAAAGGCAAAGGACAATGAACAGAGTATCTCAGAGCATTCCAAAACTAACCTAAAGTAGACCTCAAGGGAATTTCATCATCATCATCATCATCATCACCATCATCATTTTGGGCTTGGGTTTTGAGAATGTGCATCCATCTAAATATAAGTTAGATGGACCATGTTCATCTTATGGCTTCCTATGCCCCCTGCTATATCCCCCACAAATCCTCGCTTTTTTCCCAGCTTTATTGAGGTATAAATAACAATTAAAATTTTATATATTTAAAGTACACATATACATATATATATATTTGATACACATATATATATCATGAAGGGCTTCCCTGGTGACTCAGCAGTAAAGAATCTGCCTGCAATGCAGGAGCCAAAGGAAAGGTGGGTTCAATCCCCGGGTCAAAAAGATCTCCTAGAGGAGGAAATGGCAACCCACTCCAGTATTCTTATCTGGAGAATCCCATGGACAGAGGAGCCTGTTGGGCTACAGTCCATGAGATCGCAAAGAGTCAGGAACAACTGCAGCAACTTAGCATGCATGCATTTATCATGAAATGATTCTAACACCAAGTTAATTGACACATCTATCACCTCATATAGTTACTTTGTATTTGTGCGTGTGAGAATGCTCTATATCTACTCACTTAGCAAATTTCAAGTACACAGTGAAGTATTATTAACTTTAGCCACCATGCTAGACATTAAATCCTCAGAATCTGTATTCACTCTATAACTGAAGGTGCGTACCCTTTGACCATCCTCTCCCCATTTCCACCAGCCTTTGGCAACCACCATTCTACTCTTTGTTTCTATGAGTTCAAATCCTTAAGTTTTTGAGGGCAGGATTAAATAATTTGCCCCTAGACTTGGAACAAATGTTTGAGTGATAGCTCAATCATACTCTGGTGATTCTAGATTCAAAACCAGGAGAGGACCACGATACTCATAAATCTACTACCTCCAGGGACTCAAAACTTAAGGCCTGGGTCCATGAATGACAGATGCCATGACTGTTGTTCAGTCGCTAAGTGTGTCCAAATCTTTGCAACCCTACGGACCGTATCATATCAGGCTTCCCTGTCTTTCACTATCTCCCGAGGTTTGCTCCGGAGTTTGCTCAAATTCATGTCCATTGAATCAGTGATGCTATCTAACCATCTCATCCTCTGCCACCCTTTTCTCCTTTTGCCTTCAATCTTTCCCAGCATCAGGGTATTTTCCAATGAGACAGCTCTTCACATCTGGAGAAGGAAATGGCAACCCACTCCAGTGTTCTTGCCTGCAGAATCCCAGGGATGGCAGAGCCTGGTGGGCTGCCGTCTATGGGGTCCCACAGAGTCAGACACGACTGAAGCGACTTAGTAGCAGCAGCTCTTCACATCACATGGCCAAAGTATTGCAGCCTCGGAATCAGTCCTTCCAATGAATATTCAGGGCTGATTTCCTTCAGAATTGACTCAGAATTCCTTTGGAATTGCAGGGTTTGATCTCCTTGCAGTCTCAAGAGTCTTCTGCAGCATCCCAATAGGAAAGCATGAATTCTTCGGCGCTCAGCCTTCTTTATGGTCCAACTCTCGTATGCCATAACTGGCGAGGTCCAAATTCAGGCCAGTCCACAAGGTAAATGTATGATGTGCTTCACCCCAGACCTCTCTGTCACTTGCCTTCATCCTCTCACATGGTGATATTGTCAATAACTGGATCTCTGGGGTACAAAAATACAAAAGTAAAGAACTAAAAATCCTTGATTTCAGCCTTTGATGATTTCTGTGCTGTAAATAAATTCACCATGGCTGATTTTCAGACCTAATGTCACTAAATGTAGGGATGAGAGGAGATATCCATAATCAGCTCTTGCATGCAGATGTGAGCCTTTCTAGCATTTTCATCTACCCATGCTTTGCTTGGTATCTACTGCATTTCCTAGTCCTCAATGAGCTAGGTTTCTTACGGTTTCATTACAATACATGACTTTCATTTATTTAAGAGTGATTACAAGTCAGACTTCTTCTAAAACTCCACCAGCATTACATATTTAACTCTCATGATGGAGCTTGGACATAGGAAATAATTTCACCCCCACTTTATGGGTGAGGAAACAGGCAGTGGGCAAATAAGCAATAAAGCCCCTCTCAGACCAACCTAAAATGGACTCTACAGGAAGGATCTTGTCATATAACCTTTGTAAATCTCCGCAAGTAATGCTAATATGTAGTCAGGGCCAAAAATCACTGATCTAGAAAATAAAACAAGAATCCTTGCTATTGGAAAAAAGTACAATTTTCCAACTGAATGTGGCTAACTGGCTTCCCTCGTAGCTTAGTTGGTAAAGAATCTGCCTACAGTTCAGGGGACCTGGGTTTGATCCCTGGGTCGGGAAGATTCCCTGGAGAAGGAAATGGCAACCCACTCCAGTATTCTTGCCTGGAGAATCCCATGTACAGAGGAGCCTGGCAGGCTATAGTCCATGGGGTGGCAAGAATCAGACACGACTTAGCAACTAAACCACTACCAACTGTATGTTAGGTCTCAGGTAAAGTTCAATTCATACTTCTACTTGGCTGTGTAGACATGCAACACACATTAAAGAAAAAAAAAAACCTTTGTTAGAATGTGGATCATCTATAGGATGTCATAGAGTTTTTCCAAAAAAAATATATTCTGGATAACCTAACTATCTCAATACATACGGTAGCAGTACATTTTGAGATGACTAGCTTTTACTTTGAATACCATCATATTGTTATTTACTTACTTTGCTTAATTTAGGGTCACCAGATAAAATACAATATTGAACAAACTTATGAAAAAAAACTATTTGTTTATTTGTCGTTTATCTGAAATGCAAACATGACTGAGTGTTCTGTGTTTTTATTTGTTAATCTGGCCTTGTGTAGCATGCTCAGTCATGTCCTACTCATTTTGACCCTATGGACAGGAGCCTGGCAGAGCCTTCCCAGGCAAGAATATTGGAGCAGGTTGCCATTTCCTCCTCCAGTGGATCTTCCTGACCCAGGGATCGAACCCACATCTCTTGGGTCTTGCATTGGCAGGTGGATTCTTAATCTGACAACCCCAACTTAATTAGAGGCCAGAAATTTCATGCTTTGAATCAAACAGAACCATTTTCCATCCTTACCTCTCACTATCCAAATATTATTATTATTATTCCTTCAAATTTAGCCTAATGAGCATGCCAATAAGATACATGGCTTAACTATTTGTACCACATTATCCCCAATGATTTTGATCTTTAATGTTAATTTATAATTTACTACTATGAGAGTCAAGAAGCTGTCTTAAGCAACACAGCCAGAAACCATAAATGAAAATAGGCATGAGCTCATGAACAAATTGAAAATGTCTGTATATGGCAAAAACAAAACAGAACAACAACAAAAATACCAAAGTTTGAAAGACAAATGGAAAATGGGGGAAATAATTGCATTTTAAAATGAGGTAACCAAAAATAAACAAACGAACAACACTCCAATTAAAACATGAACAAAGGATGTGAAATTGAAATCACAGAGAAAAAATGCTACTGTCCAGGAAAAATTAAAATGTAGGTTTAAATTCAGAACTAAACAAAGAAATACAAAATGAAACACTGAGATATCATGACTTACTTATAAATAAGCAGAGGTGAAAAACTGTGGCAAAACTTACTATTGGTAGGACTTATGGAGAAACAGTCTCTCTTAACTAGAATTAGAAATTTAAACTGGGGTTTCCCTTACCACTTGGTCCAGTGGTTAAGAATCTGCCTTGAAATATAGGGGACACTAGTTTGATCCCTGATTCGGAAAGATCCCACATGCCACATAACAACTGAGCTGCAACTACAAAAACCCATGCGCTCGAGAGCTCTGTGCTCTGCAACCAGAGAAACCACTGCAATGAGGAGCCAGTGCACCTCAACTAGAGAGGGACCCCCTCTCTCTGCAATGAGGGAAAACTTGTGCGTGCAACAACAAAAACCCCACACAGTCAAAAATCATTAAATATATATAAATAAATAATTAATTTAAAAAGAAATAAGAAATGTAAACTGGAGAAATCTTTGGGGGAGCTATTAGCAATAGCATCAAAAAATTTAATATGCATAAATTTGATTAAATTTCTGCTTCTTTGAATGTATCCTAGCAGGGTAAGATATATGCATGAATATATAGGAACAAAACTGCTTACCACAGCATTATTTATTCAAGCAAAACAACTGAACTCCAAGCCCTCAAAAAGAGAAAATCGAATGACTAGCAATAAAGTATCTTAAAATAAATATTCATCAAATATTACCTGTGAGTGGGACTTCTACTTCTTCATAGTTTTCTGAATTGAGTGAGTTTTATTTTCTTCTTACTGTGAACATGTAATTCAGAAAAAAAATTAATCCATTTGTCATTTGGGAGGCAGTGATACAGAAAAAAGCAGAGCAAGGTCAGTTATCTTGGGATAATTCTGGAACACAATGTATTCAATATAAATTGATGGAAACTGATCATCAAAAGATAGCAGAGATTTTTGGTAAAATCTCTACTGTCTTAATGCAAGCATGCTAAACCCCTCCCAATCCTGATAATGTGATTTATCACACCTGCTGAGCTGCAGTGCTAATGACTGCCACATGGATGGTGCCCTTTGCCTCTGAAGCCCCTGGGGCCTAGGACATTGGGTATTATTTTAGATTTCAGAAGTTTCAATCCACCAATAACTTGAGAAGTAGTCCAAAAATACAAAAAAGAAGTAAGGCATAGGTGGATATTCTTATGGCTGATTCACACTGTTGTATGGCAGAAACCAACACAGCATTGTAAAGCAATCATCTGCCAATTAAAAATAATCTTTTTTTTTAAAAAAAGGTAAGCCTTAAAAGCAACTTATTTTGTATTTCTGTGATGGTTCAGTGTCTAAGACTTTGACTTTCAATGCAGAGAGTCCAAATTCAATCCCTGATTGGACAGCTAAAATCCCACATGCCACACAATGCAGCCAAAATATAAAATTTTAAAAAGTATTTTTAAAAAAGAAAAAAAAAGGTAAAATACATAGCCAACAGGAATTTGCTATATGGCTCAGGAAACTCAAACAGGGGCTCTGTATCAACCTAGGGGTGGAATGGGGAGGGAGACGGGAGGGAGGTTCAAAAGGGAGGGGATATATGTATACTATGGCGATTCATGTTGAGGTTGGACAGAAAACAACAAAAGTCTGTAAAGCAATTATCCTTCAGTAAAAAAATAAATTCATTTTTTAAAAAGAAACTTATTTTAACAGTTGTACAAAGTTCATGACAAAAGGGTGACAAAAAACGGGAAGATAATCATTTGTCTGTTGCCACAAACCCTGGCCCTGTCTGAGGTTGAAATGTTCCCAGGATGACTTGTATATATTAACAGAATATTTTAGGGAAATTTAAATATTTCAGCTTCTTTCTAAAACTGTCTTATCTGAACTCCTTTCTAAAGTTAGAGTACTGGAGACATTAAGGGTCTTTTTCACCCACACCCTAGGCATACATTCAGAGTCTTAGCTTTTTAATAAACCACTCAATAGTGAAGTCGCTCAGTCGTGTCCGACTCATTGTGACCCCATGGACGGTAGCCTACCAGGCTCTGTGGTCCATGGGATTTTCCAGGCAAGAATACTGGAGTGGGTTGCCATTTCCTTCTCCAGGGGATCTTCCCAACCCAGGGACCGAACCCGGGTCTCCCGCATTACAGGCAGATGCTTTATCCTCTGAGCCAGGTACTGCCAAAATGGGAGAATAGCAGACCTGCACACTGAGGTTCAGAGCGAGCTAATACCTGGGCCACTGCCCTGCTCAGAGGTGTCTCCTTTGGAAGCCTTCTTCTTAGCCCTGCTGAACCAACAAGCCCTCAAGCATCAACAGTCCCCAGCTGAAAATGACTCAGTGCATGCATGCTAAGTAGCTTCAATTGTGTCCAACTCTTTACACTGCTATGGACTATAGCCTGCCAGGCTCCTCTGTCCATGGAGATTCTCCAGGCAAGAATACTTCAGTGGGTTGCCATGCCCTCCTCCAGGGGATCCTCCCTGACCGAATGCATCTCTTATGTCTCCTGCATTGGCAGACAGGTTCCCTACCACTAATGCCCCCTAGGAAGCCCAGGTGACTTACTAGATGCCCTTAAATGGCTTCCAGTGTTTTCATGGCTGTTTGCCTCATCTCCCATTTAGACTGTCAGCTCCTTGCAGCTAGACACTTGCAAGTTCTCATCTCAAACCCACTGAGCAAAGTGATCAAGCCAGCAACTCCTAGACCATGAAGACAGGAACCCTGCCCCCAGAAGGCCACTCCATGTTGATATCGAATAAGAAAGAGTAGTTGACAAGTGTTTCCCCAAAATGCTAGAGAACAGGACTTGTGATGTAGTTCAAGACTCTAAATATTATTCTGAGTTGTACTTTCACCTTCACAGGATCATCATGACTCAAAGAATTGAAAACCATGAAACATCATTGCCTTCTGAAGTACAACAAACACCTCTGTTACACATCATTTACTGTAACCGAATGTGCATCTTCTTCCTAACAGAGGATGGAACTTCCAACACCATTTCAGACACAAGGCTCCATCTCCAAGATACACACTTAAAAATTCACTGTTGGTGAGAGCCTAAATATCACTCTCAAATAAGAAGGAACTCACATTTCTCAAGCATCTATATTTTCTGAACAAGTAATTAAAGCAAGAGAACTTCCAGCCAGAAACAACCACATCAACTAAATAGGTTCCACCTTCTCTAAAGTGCTCTAGTTTTTCGAGAAGGGGCTTCCCTTGTGGCTCAGCTGGTAAAGAATCTGCCTGCAAGGTGGGAGACCTGGGTTCGATCCCTGGGTTGGGAAGATCCTCTGGAGAAGGGAAAGGCTACCCACTCCAGGATTCTGGCCTAGAGAATTCCATGGAGTCACAAAGAGTCGGACACGACTGAGCAACTTTCGCTCATAACTCATGTAAACAAAAATCAGTATAAGGTTAACGTTTCTGTAGAAATACCATTAACAGCTGAGTATAGCTAATAACAGTCACTGAAACATGCTTTAAATCTCTATATTTATTCCTACATAAACACAAACAAGTAAAATGCGTAAATCAAACTGGGGGCTTCCCAGGAGGCGCATATTGTAAAGAATCCACCTGCCAATGCAGGAGACACAAGAAACACGTTTGATCCCTGGGTCAGGAATATGCCCTGGAGAAGGGCATAGCAACAAACTCCAATATTCTTGCCTGGAAAATTCTATGGACAGAGGAGCCTGGCAGGCTACAGTCCATGGGGTGGCAAAGACTCAGACATAACTGAGCAACTGAGCACTTATGTAATTTTTAAAACTTTTGAAAATATGGAGGCAAAACAATTATCTTTACCAAATAAACTACCAAGCCCAATTGAACTGAAATTATCACTGCTACTTATTGAGAATTTCTCATATACTAGCCTTTGTAGCTACTTTATATCATCCAATCCCAACAGCAAGTCTTTTATAGGTGGGAACTAAGGTTAATTACCTGACTCACTCATTCATTCGTCTTATTTAAAAATATTTGAGATATTTATATGTGCCAGGCCCTTCAGTGCTGGGGATTAAATGGCAGGGAGCACCCACTTGGATTCCAGACCACATGGAGCTTGCAATATAGCGAAGGACACAGTTAATAAATGATCACTCAATTGTTACATGAATGTTTGCAGCAGAGATGGTCAGAAGAACAAGGGAGATCTGACTGAGTCAAAAGGTCAGAAGAAAGGTTTTCTAAGAGGACAAGAGAGATTTGAAAGATAAGTAGGAGTTAACACAGCAAAAGGCCAGAAAGTGAAAGGGGAAATTGCATATACAAAAGTAATACTCATAGCAGCAGAAAGCAGGGGGTGCGGTGGGTGTGACAAAGGTTGGGAAGGAAAAGTGGACAGACAGTAGGACCAGGGAGTTGGGTTAAGGACTTGGATCTTTATCCCAGGAAAAATGAAAAGCCAAGTTTGAGCATCAAGGCATCCTGATGAAATTTGCCCCAAATGGCTAGAATTTTCACAAAGAACCTGAAAGGCAAAAATAGTCCGCTATTTGGGGACTTCCTGGAAGCTATTTTAAAAAGGCATTCTTGAAAGTTAGCAAAGTGCTAACTTCTAAATTTGAAGCTACAGATTATTTAATTTTAATTATTAATATATTTAGACTTTTGCCAAATGCATTTTTGAAGGAAAAAACTCATGAGTTTTCTTTTAGTATACTCTAGCTTCCCCATGATCAGTCTTTTTGCTAATTTCTTTATTATACAGTTAGAGAATAGATGTTCCCTACAGATTTTCTTTCAAGCTCATAAAATTTCCATAAAGATTTATTTTTAAACTTTATAATATTTACTATTTCAGGGGTTAAAAATCATGCCTTTAACAGACTTATTTCAGTCACTTGCTAATAATTACACAAAACACAATAGTAATTTCTAGGTTAACAGAATGACTCAAGTTTAGTCATTAAAAAAAATCTTAAAACTCTGTATTTAAGAAAATTAAAGTTAATAAAAAATTTACTTAATTACATTCATTAATTTCATTCATTCATTGGAAAGCACTTACTGAGTGTGAACGATTAGGAATTTCAAAATCAGTGTTTTTGGTTTTTTGAAAGAATAAGATGGTAAAGAATCTACTTTCAGTTCCAGCCCCACTAAGTCCAAGGCAGTCCGGATATATACTCCCTCAGATCCTTGGGGCAGATTAGCCTTTTGAATAGTCACACCCAACACACAGTTTGTATAGAAAAGCTGTTTTATACAACCCCACAATATCCTCAAATGATTCACAATTCACTGTAACTTCATAACACTTCCTGTCCAAAGGACCAAGACAGGAAGAAGAAATTGAGTCAGTATGCACCCGTCTTCCATTTACCAAACTGAACATTTTTAGACCTGACCTATTAACTAAGATTAATTCAGGACTGGCTGGCAGCCTAGATGTTATGGCATCTGAATTATAAGAAGGACTATCATAGAATGTGTTCAACATCTTCCTTAGAGAACAAGCTGAACTTCCTATGCCCTTTTGATCACAGGTCCACATAATGGGAAGTATAAAACCCAAAACTATTCAGAGGCTAAAATCTTAGTAATATCCAAATACTCATTTCAATTTGTGGTTTTTACTTTAGCATCTAGGTTAAAAAGATTCCAAAATAAAGGGCATGCGTGTGTACTAAGTCACTTCAGTCGTGTCCAACTCTTTGTGACCCCATGGACTGTAGCCCGCCACGCTCCTCTGTCCATGGGGATTCTCCAGGGGATTCTCCAGTGGGTTGCCATGCCCTTCTCCAGGGGAACTTCCAGACCCAGGGATTGAACCTGTGTCTCCTGCAGCTCCTGCACTGCAGGCAGATTCTTTACCACTGAGCTACCAGGGAGGCCCCAAAATAAAGGGACCAAATGTTAAAAACAGAATAAAACATACAAACATGAGACTGTCTGGGGAAAGGCAAAGCAACAATACAATGGTCTCACCAATTAGACTTTCTCTCCAGACATCAGTCTTACAAAAGAAGCCTGACTGTAACGTCAAGGGATAAATATAATGGTAATATAATGAAAAAAATCATGTTGGCCAGTAGAGAAATTTTGCCTTGTTACAGAAATTCAGTCCATAACTGACTTTTCATAAATCGTAGTAATAAAGCTCCTAGAGCTGGCAGGAAGACTGATCAACCTGTAGAAATCACCAAGTAGATTCAAGGTTGACCATAAGATTTCTGAAAAAAACCAGACCAACCAGAGCCTCCAGTTCAAGATCAACCCATCACTTCTCTTACCCAAGGATGACTCTAGATCTTTCCCCCAGTCTAGCTAGGGATAAAAGGACATCACCAAAGAAGGTCAGATACAGAGATAAGCTCTTCCCAGTCTTCCTAGGGATGTAGATAAGAACTGAGTGTTCTAGTTTGAATTTCTATTGTAGCAACTCCCAATTCTCTCCAAGAGGTAACAGTTACAGAATTTGGAGATTCAAAGCAATTCGAAAAGTAAAATGACTACAGTCCTGGTTGTCAAATCAAAAGGTCATTATTGCAAAGCCTTTAACTTAGGAAGGTCCCTCCCAAAAGAGTCCACGCATAAATTTATTAAGGCAATTGAAATACTCAATTTTCACTCTTGGAAGCAGTATACAGTGTTGTGTATACTGGGCCATCTTTAAATATGAATACATAGATAAGTCTATGTTATAAACTAAAAAATAAATAAAACAATCAATGTTCTTGTCTCAAAAACAGCATATCACTGCAAGATACAGTTGGTTATCAAAACTGGATCTAAACCACTAAAGCCAAGTGGTTCAGTCAATCTCACAAAAAAACTGGAACTAGAGTTGTTTAAAACTACATTCTCCTGTTACTATGATATAAATCAGAAGCTTAGATGAGTAAGTGCAACCTTGAAAATATCTGACTTAACATGTCCAACAGACCTACTGGTAAATAAGAGTCTACACTGTCTATGGAAGACTTCGGGAGGCAAAATTCACACCTGTTTATTTACTGCCTCATTGGAAAAAACAAATTGAAGGTACTTAGAGTTAATAACAGAGAAGGCAATGGCACCCCACCCCAGTACTCTTGCCTGGAAAATCCCATGGACAGAGGAGCCTGGTGGGCTGCCGTCTATGGGGTCGAACAGAGTCGGACACGACTGAAGTGACTTAGCAGCAGCAGAGTTAATAAAGGGCTTTCCAGGTGGCTCAGGGGTAAGGAATCCACCTGCAATGCAGGAGGTGCAGGAGACTGGGGTTTGATCCCTGCGTCAGGAAGATCCCCTGGAGAAGAAAATGCAACTCACTCCAATATTCTTGTCTGGAGAACCCCACGAACAGAGGAGCCTGTCGGGCTACAGCCCGTAGGGTTGAAAAGAGTTGGACACTACAAAAACGATTGAGTCAGCAAGTGATAGTTAACAAAATGAAGTCCAAAGAAATGAATACAGAAAACTAAAAGAAGGCAGAAATAAGATCCCACCGTTCAATGACTGTGATTAAGAGCACCTGTTACTTTTGTGCCTCCAGAGAACTTAGAGGTAAGTGTTGGTGTGGCAGGTGTTTCCAAGGATTGGGCATTTTTCAACATCAGTCAAGCAGGAACACCTGTTCCCAAATTAGGGTTCCCTCTCTCCAACTCTCCACAACACATTTGAAAATAGACTGCATTGTGAACATTCTTTCAAAACTCTAAAAGTATCTCCCCAAATTAACCCGTTATAATTCTGGCACATAACATGAAATCAATTTTAGGACACATTATAATAGCTACACCAAACACTTCACTAGGCGTGCATGCATGCACATGCGCGCGCGCGCACACACACACAGAAACATAATTCCTCTTCGGGATCACAAGTAATCGTGGAGGCACAAGACATTGCTTTATACACCACGTGCGGAAAGTAGCAACAATGAATAATAATAAAAAAAAAATAGTAAGGAGTAAATTAGAAAGAACCCAACAGATTCTCATTTTTACATTGCGCTTAAGGTATAGGTTAAATGTTTTCCCAGCTTGCAAACCGGATGTTGGGTGAGCTAGATTACACAGAATTCCTTCTAGTTCATGAAAGATAAATTCCTAGATTCTTCCCTATTGACTCTGTAAACACAGGTGTTCTAAACAGCCAGAAGCGTCTAACTTAAATTCCACTTTATGCTTTGAGCCCGAACAGCGTGTTTTCGCAGAGCTCCTGCAGTGCTGGAAACACAGCCTGAGCACAAGTGTCCCCTAAAAAGCAGCCGTCGGGTTTCTTTCACCTGTTCGGCCCGGGACTTGTTGGCCAGACAGGCGGCGAGCTCCCGTCAGCCTTGACCACGCTGGCTTTGGCCGCCAACTCCGTCCCCCTCGGGAAAAGCTGGCGTTCTTCAGCACCTGGGCCCCTCATTTTCATTCAAACGGAATGTGTCCGCGGAGAGGGTAGGGACCTGCTGTTGCACTTACATGAAAAACGTCTTTTTATTCTTTGTGAACCGGCCGGACCAAGGTACATTTTGGAAGGCAACCCCGGCTGCCCTCGTGGAAGCGCGTTGAAGAAAGCAACCCCAGCCCCGCGCCGCGCGAGTGGGCGCCCCCTGGTGGCCCGACGGGCCGGGAGCCGCAGCGGCGCCTGCGTCCGCTCCGAGCCTCGGAGGACCTGAGGACCCGGGCGTCGGGGGAGAGGCCAGGGCTGGCGGCGGCCCCATCGTCCCGGGGACGCCGCGGAGCAGGCGGACGTAGCCCGGTCCACCCGAACCCGAGGGGTGGGGGGTGGGGGACGGGAGGCCAGCGTCCGGAAATAACGCAGGCCACTTCCCCTGCCACCTCTGGTTCCAAACCCCGGGCGAGGAGCCCTAGAGAAACATGGAGAAGGCAGGGGAGAGGGCAGCGTGGCAGGGAACGCGCCCGGGACGTCCGCAGACCAGGGCTCGGGACAGGGCGGCGAGCGCCAGGGCAGTTGTGAACCGAGGTGGGCTGGAGCCAGACCCGGGAAATCTAGCACCACGTTTTCCTAGCAGTTTCAAGAACTCTAACCCCAAGACCGCGAGGTCGCAGGTGCTATTCGGGAGTTCTGACCGTACTTCCCTGTAAAGTAAAACCATTCTGTAAATCATTCAGAATCCAATATTAAGAAATGTGTGTGTGTGGGGGGGGGGGAGTAATTTCCCATTGGTGCTCCCACGTCCCTGCACGTTTCTTCGTAAACGATCGGCAATTAGAGCAATGCATATGTATGCATTTTCTATCTTTACATTTCTTTTTGTAAGTGGGAAAATAGACCACCTTGCAAATGGACAATAGAATCTTCTTGGGGAATGTTCTACGTGACAAGGAGAGTCGGAAATGAGATGATTCTTCTAGTTGAGGAAGAAATCTGCAATGGAACGGCGAGCCCCCTCCCATTTCAGAAGCCCGTGATGTGGCCCTTAGTAATCGTGTACGTGTGTAGGACGGAGTTAACTAAATTTTTTAAAGGCCTAGACTGTAGCATTTCCATCAGCAATTGCGTGAAACAAAACGGTAAGAAAGATCTTCAGAAATCTTCCATCTGTAGCTCACTCCCTCTGTTAGAACAACATCTAATATTAAACCGAAAAGCTACAGTTGACACCATCAAAAGCAAATCCCGGCCAGAGCAGAAGGTACTTGAAACCCGAATCTGCATTCCGCCCCTCTCGTACGCCGCTCGGAGGTGGGGGTGGCGGTTTGTCCCGGTGCCTGGTGTATAATCGGGTTAATCCAGTAGACAAAGGATAAACCAATAGCCCTCCCACCTCACTTCCCGCTCCCCTTCCCCTCCCCCTGCTTCTCTCCCCGTCGCCCCCTCGAGGGGGAACAGAAAAGGGGAGAGCCTGTCTTGCAATGGATTCCGAAGAAAGTCTCAAAACCCGCAACTGGTTTTTAATGCTAACACTGCCTGTCCGGAATTAGTCTGAAACGTTTATTCCCTTCTCCTAGTGGCGGGGAGAAAGTTCCTTAAATCTGCCGAGCTCAAGGTTCGTCCTCCTGGCCTTTGGGGAAAACTTTAAGGTCAGTGTTTCCTTGAAACTAGATCAACTGACCCCGCCGTGCCCAGCCCGGCCCCGCGGGCACCGCGCGTGACGGCGGCCGGGGCGGCAGGAGCGGCCCGGGTACGCGCGGGGCGGCGCGGTTGCCCTTTTGAATGCCTCCTGCGGCTCGGAGCGCTGGCGGGCGCTGGAGTGTGAGTGAATGTAGCCCCGCGGAGCCAATGAGCTGGGACCGGATGCGATATATCCTCTGGGACAACAACTGCTCTGTTCCGCCTCGGATCCACATGACGCCATTTACTGCTGCCGCGGCCGCCGCAGAGCTCCCTGCCTCCTCCGGAAAGGCGAGGGCGCAGGCCAACGGCGAGCCCCCCCGGCCGGGCCCCAAACCCTCCTCCTCCTTCTCCTCCTCCTCTTTCGCACCCACCGCCCCCGCCTCGGCCTCGCCGCCGCGCCTCCACAACGCCCAGTCTGCACCGCCGAGAGCTGCGCGCCGCAGCGCGAGCGGAGGAGAGGGGCCGGCGGAGCGCGCAGCGCCCAGGCCCCCGCGCCCGCCCGGCCCGGCTCGGCCCGGCCCGCCACCCCGCGCGCCCCCGCGCCGCCTCCGCTCGGCCGCGGCCGCGGCCGCACGACTTGGCCATCTGGCTCTTAGGTCCTCGCGAAGGCCGTTTTCTTTTCTCATTCGCTCATCTGCTGGGAGAGGAGATTCGCCGTTGGCGCTTCGGCCTCCAGTTCATTGAGAAAAAAGGGGGGAAAAAAAAAAAGGAAATACTCCGCGTGCGCTTCTAGAAGGGGGGTCGCCTCCAGCCCCGAACTCCAGAGTGTTCTTCGGCTAGGACTTGGCTCCGGATTTTTTTTTTTTTTTCCTCTCCTTTTCTCGTCCAGCCAACCGCTCAGAAGTTAGACTGAAGCAGAGTTTGGAAGGAAGGAGAGGCAAAAAGTTTGCATCAGGGCTGGATTTATTTGCACATCGCGGAAAGAAGAGAATCCAACGGAGAGGGGTTGGTGCAAAGCCGCGATCACGGTGAGGCGCGTTTGGCCGGCTCGTCCCCTCCTGGCGCCGCGGCCGGCGCGTTGTGGGCAACATGGAGTAGGTGCAGCCGGACCGGCAGTGGGGTCCGTCTCTCCTCGGGCCTCCCTTTTAATCACCCCGCAGGTTTTCCGTGGGGAGCCCGGGAGCTGCCCGCGGATCAGCCTCACCCCGGCCTCGGCCTGCCTCGGCGGGGTGTGGGGGGGTGCAGCGCGCGCGAGGTGCTGTGTCCCGGGCCCCACGACCCAGCACGCCCGCGCTGGGGGGCTCGGGGTGGCGGCCGGCTCGCGGCGGCGCACTGGCCGCGAACTGGGCGCTGAGAGCGGGAGAGGGAGGGAAGCACTTTGTGTTTTCCAGGGCGCCCCTGCAAGCGCCCGGACTTCGAACCTGTTCTCTCCGGGGAAGGCAGGTCCCGGGAGAGGCTGTCCCGAGGCAGGGGCGCCGGGTTACCAAGGGGGCGCGGGTCGCTGCCTCGCGGGTGGAAAAAAGAGGACAGGGTGGCGAGGGGAGGACGCCCCCGCCTCAGCTCAGCGTGGACTGCGGCGAGCACGCAGACGGTGGGAGCGTCGCCTTGCCTGGCGCCGCGTCTCCGCGGTTCGGAAGTGCAGCTTTCTCTTTTTTCCGTTCGCCGCGGTCGGCCTGGGTCACGCTTTTTTTTTTTTTTTTGGGACGATTGGGCTGACCCAGCACAGGAAGAAAGTCATCAAGCGGTCATGATCGTTTTCCATTACCTGAAAATAGGTGGCAAGAGAGACTAGGTTTTTTTGGGGGGGGGGGGGGTTCTTTTACTTTGATGGACTGATACACTTTTTTTGTGTGGTTGCTGCTGGTTTTTTAAATTCGGAACCTTGTGCGTTTTTACAAAGCGGTTTCTGTGTCGGTTTGCCCCACCCTTATGCTGAAGTCCTTTTCTCCCTCATCCTTACTCTGATCACACACAGTTCTTAATGGGGGGGTTTCAAAGCACTTTCAAAGCAGGGGGGTGACGAGGGAGCGCGGGGCGGGGGTGGGGGGTTGCTGCGATGGGGAAGAGGGATCAGCGGAAATCACTTTAGCAAACCCCCTTACCCCCTAAAGATGCTACTTTGCACTGCAAGCATCGCGGCAAGTGTCCGGCTTAGGGACCTAGGTCTTGTATGCTCGGCGTGGGGCGCTGGAAAATGTTCTTAATTTTTAAAGCAATTTTTCTGTGACTTGAAGGAACACATACATGCATACAGATGTATATTTTTAATATACAGGCGCGTGCACATTGCAGGCATTGCCCCTCAGGTCAGCGCAGGGTGGCGTCGCCGAGTGTGCCAGGGTTAGATGACCCGGCTCTGTGTCTCAGGCAGGACTTTCTTCCTCGCGGAGTCGGGGCTGGAAACCAGTGCCCTGCGTTCGAGGGCCTTGGCCGGAACGTCCTGCGATGGGCTCTGTGACCTCCGCCTGAGGGAGGAGCTGCTCCCTCTTGGAGCTGGGAGCCAGTTCTCTGGGGGTGGGGGAGAGTTCTATCTGGGAAGGCAGGGAGGGGTTCCTCCACCGTTCCAGGGCAGGTTCCATTGCGCGGCGCCCCCCCACCCCGCCCCCAACCCCGGCCCCGCCTGTCTGTCCGTCCCGGGATTGTGCGCAGGGGGCCAGCTTGGCCGCTGGGCTGCGTCTGTCCTCCGGAGAAAAGTCCCTCGGGGCTCCGACTGAGTCCCACCTGCTGGGGACGGCGTTGGGGCGCAGATAGAGCCGATAAACTAAGAACAGCTCTGTCTTGTCTGCCTTTCTGTTGGAGCTGAGATCCGGTTTCCAGCTCTGCCTTTTTCCGAATTGGAAGGCGTGTGTCACCTGCCTGTGTTTTCTAAAAAGTCAGACTGAATGAAGGTCCACTTTTGCGCGTTTTTGGTCATTGTAGACTGGGTTGACAAAGAGGATGGTAGTTTTGAAATTGAACAGAGGGATGGCAATTTAAGCGGTTACTTGTCAGGATTGATAGATTTGCGATGTGACACTTGAATTTTTAAATCACTTCCTGTTATCACCAATCAGTGTATGTTTTCAATTATTAGGTTTTGGGAAATGGGCAAAAGCAGTTAAGGTTTTGACATGATTGATTTCTAAAACAGGGAGAGCGGGTCTTTTAGCTGCAGAATTTAAGATGTTCTCCGAGGCTTTCAGGTTGTAAAATATGTGATTCTCAAGTTGTTGGGATGTTGAAAATAAGTTCCTGTCTTTTTGTTGCTCGAGGTGTAGGTTTGCTCTATTATATTCCTGGCACCTAACAGGATTTGAATTGATGTGTTTTCAATTCTGTAACTTCATGCTACTATACAGTTAATGCATGATTGTTGTATAAAGTGTATATTCCTGGGGAAGAGAAGTATTTACCCTTTTTTTGCATGTCATTTCATCCTATGGGATTTTGTAAAGTCACAGAATAGTTCAAGCTGTTTAATGTAAAAGCAGATGTAAAGTAGGAACCAAGAATTTCTAGGCTGTATCTATTGAAGTTCCAGGCAAAAATGACCATGATAAGTTGAAACCTATTTCACAATTTGAAAAGGTATTCAGCTTTTGAAAATGTCAGTATGAATGCTATGTTCCAAGAGTACTTTCCTGCAGTTTTCACAGGGAACCTGAACCTTGCAGATTTTTTGCTTATACGAGTAAGGAATCGTTCCTCATGTGATTGAAGCAAAGATGAGTTTGGTGTCACTACACTTCACAGGATTCAAGAACAGTGGATACCTAGCTGTAATTTTTACTTTTGGGTGCAGGCGTGGATCAGACGGCTGTCCTGATACGCTCTACAGCCACTCCATTTTCAAAGTCTGTTTCTCCAGGGGCCGTGGGGAGTGAAGAGTTAAGCCAGGTGGGTGGAGAGTGGGTAGTATTCTGGAGTGTAAACCGTCTGCTTCCTCTTGGTTTCCGCAGGAATTCAGATGTGTTCTAAGCCTGCTGGAGTGACTACACTTCCCAGACCTGATGGAGGCCAGAGCTCAGAGTGGCAGCGGGTCGCAGCCGTTGCTGCAGGCACCCCGTGACAGTGGCCGGCAGCGTGGGGAGCCCGACCCCAGGGACGCCCTCCCCCAGCAGGTACACGTGCTGTCTCTGGATCAGATCAGGGCCATCCGGAACACGAATGAGTACACGGAGGGGCCCACCGTGCTCCCCAGAGCTGGCCTCAAGCCTGCTCCTCGCCCCACAGCCCAGCACAAACACGAAAGACTCCACGGGCTGCCTGAGCCCCGCCAGCCCGCCCGGCCCCAGCACCCGCCGGCCAGGGCCCCTCTGGCCCGGTCCATCAGCACAGTCAGCTCGGGCTCTCGCAGCAGCACGAGGACAAGTACTAGCAGCAACTCCTCCGAACAGAGGCTCCTAGGATCCTCCTTCTCCTCGGGGCCTCTGGCAGACAGGATCATCCGGGTGCAGCCCAAGTCGGAGCTCAAGCCAGGTGAGCTGAAGCCGCTGAGCAAGGAAGATGTAGGGCTGCACGCCTACAAGTGTGAGGACTGCGGCAAGTGCAAGTGCAAGGAGTGCACCTACCCGAGGCCTCTGCCGTCAGACTGGATCTGCGACAAGCAGTGCCTTTGCTCGGCCCAGAACGTGATCGACTACGGGACGTGCGTGTGCTGTGTGAAGGGTCTCTTCTATCACTGTTCCAACGACGACGAGGACAACTGTGCGGACAACCCGTGCTCTTGTAGCCAGTCTCACTGCTGTACACGTTGGTCAGCCATGGGCGTCATGTCCCTCTTTCTGCCTTGCTTATGGTGTTACCTGCCAGCCAAGGGTTGCCTTAAATTGTGCCAGGGGTGTTATGACCGGGTGAACAGGCCCGGATGCCGTTGTAAAAATTCAAACACAGTTTGCTGCAAAGTTCCCGCTGTCCCACCCAGGAACTTTGAAAAACCAACATAGCATCATGAATCAGGAAGATTGCAGTCATGAGGATTGTTTCCCTCCGCCCTTCTTTTTTTTTTTTTTTTTTTAATACACACATATGCAACCAACTAAACAGCTAGAATCTTGGCACTGTTGATAGAGGGTTGGGATATCCTGTGCTGTTTGCAGTGAAATGCTTTTTTCATCCATGTGCCATTTTAATTGATATGCTTGTTAGAACTCAGCTAGTGGAGCTCAGAGTATGGGATACAGACCTTGGTGACCTACATGTTGCATAAGCTAAAGCAATAGACACTCTAGGCGGAAGTTTTTGTTTGTGAATAGTACTTGCAAAATTTGTAAATTAGCAGATGACTTCCCCTCTCCCCTCCCCCACCCCCGTTGTTTTCTCCAGAGATAATGTGCTATATTTTTGTATATACAATAATATTTGCAACTGTGAAAAACAAGTTGTGCCGTACTATACGGCACATTCACAAAATATTATACTAATATGTTGTACATTCGGAAGAATGTGAATCAATCAGTATGTTTTTAGATTGTATTTTGCCTTACAGAAAGCCTTTATTGTAAGACTCTGATTTCCCTTTGGACTTCATGTATATTGTACAGTTACAGTAAAATTCAACCTTTATTTTCTAATTTTTTTCAACATATTGTTTAGTGTAAAGAATATTTATTTGAAGTTTTATTATTTTATAAAGAAGAATATTTATTTTAAGAGGCATCTTACAGATTTTGCCCCTTTTATGAGGATGTGATAGTTGCTGCCAATGAGGGGTTACAGATGCATATGTTCAATATAAAATAGAAAATATATTAACGTTTGAAATTAAACTGAGCTGTATTGTCTTATTTTACATTTTCTTTGGTTTTTTTTTTTTTTGAAGTGAAAAAGAAGCCATTTTAGAAATATCATTTCAGTGACAGACATAGTTTCACTTATCTGTGAGATACTCATGCTTGCTGCTTTAAAGTGAAGATTTGGTGATTTTCAGGGATAATTCTAGCAATCAGGAGAGAAATAATTGAGCACTTGACTCACTTAACAGTATTAATCATAGGAGGGCTCATTTTGGCTCCCGTTGTTTTGCTGATTTGCAGATTAGCCTTTGTTTTACAGGTTTAAAAAAATCTTAAGTAATTCATTCAGGAGACTTACCTAAAAGGTGAATCATTAGACTTTTTTTTAATATAAAGTTATTAAGAATGAATGTCAAGACTGATTTTAAGACCAGAGAAATGAGTTTGTTTCAACATTTATTGACTGGTCTCTATGTGTCAGGCATGCAGTATACACAGATTAATGCTTATAATTGAGGCAAAATGTTTTCTTGACTTAACTGGCTGTGTTTTTCCTAGTCTCTGGTTTTAGACTGTTAGGCTTATTGCCATGATACAAGAAAAAGGCATGGAAAATATAACTTGTTTTGATTCAGGTACTGGGTATCAAGGAATGTCATCCTACTTTGGCCTAATAATTCAGGCTTAAGCAGCCCCAACTTAGCTGTTTGAGAGGCCCTGTCTTAGTTGTTTAATCAGATTATCCAGGAAATTGTTAAATTTTACACTGAAGTATGGCAAAAAAAAAAGTCAGTGTTTGTAGTTATCTTTTGGAACCAAACATAAAACAAGCTCTTACAAGCCCATCTTGACAAATACTGGGTTTTCTTATTTGTAGTAAGTCACTTGATTAGTCACTTCATGGCTGATTATTTTTTTTTTCCAAAAGCACAACCTTTTGCTGCCAAGAATCACCGGAAGTCTAGGAAATGATTTACCTGTCATTATTGTTTAATCTCTCGTTTCCTGTTCTAAGGTCTTAGTACAGGCTGTCTTCTGTTTTGTTTTTTGAAATCGGCTTTCAAGGAACCATATAGCCTCCTAAACCAAGACATTGCTATAATGTCTTGCTATAAAAGGGCACCCGTTGTGCCCTCTATGCTTTTCAAAAAACACAAAGCTGAATTAATTTGGAAATTATTTACTCTTTGGTTTCAACTTTGGAATACTGAATGTTGCAATTCTAATACTCTTAAGGTCTAATCTTGATGGTCTCAGAATTAGAATATTAGGAAAAAAATAGGGCAGAGTTTCTTATTCACTGTATAGTTTTTCAGGATTTGTAAAGCACACAAATTTTGATTAACTAGTTTCTGACTGTTCATCAGGTACTGCCATATGCACTGATAAAACTATTTTGTTATAGAAATTCTGAGTTCTTTTTTTTTTCTTTTTAACACACAAGCAGCTTAAAAAGTCTAGATAAATTTATCAGATGCCATTGGGTGTTTATTGAAGATGTAGATTAAGAACCTCTTTCCATGATTATTGAATCAGTTTCTTATCCTGTTGCTTAGGGATTTGCATTTTTAATCATTCCTCTAGTGATTATGTATAGTTTGAGAGCTACTGACCTAGAAATTGCTAATTTATCTTTTTTTGTTTTTTCAATGGAGTCCATTGTAAACCATAATTCACTAGTTTGAATGTGGAACATGGTTATAAACCAGCTGAAGCTAGAAGAGGACTTGGCATAAGTATATATATAAAGTCCTGATAAAAATTATTTAAAGATAAATAAGGAAAACTGGATTCCTCAAGAAGCTTCCAATTAATCTATTAAATGTTGAGTTTGTCTATAAACCAATAGAGAATTCATTTTCAGAATATAAAAAATGAAGTATTAAATGAATAGCTAAACAGGTTGAAAACAGCTGATGTTCACTTTTCAGTGTGTTAAAAGATTTTTCCAGTTTTCCAGGTCATCACACTAAGGTGGAGGAATCATCACCTCAAGTTCATGAAAATTCTTATAAATACCAGTCGATAAGGCAGTGGTCATTATTTGGATATTGTGATAGGTTACAAGTACAATGATACAATAAGCATTAGTTTACTGCTTAGCATTTAGAGATATCTTCGCCATATATTCTGGTTTCTTGCCTTTTATTTTCTTAGAAACTATTGAAATTCATTTAAGGATGACAAATTGATTGCTGTTACTGAAAACAGTCATTTATGTGTGTTGAGATTTTAAGGCCCTGCCAGAGCTCTCCTTGTCGGAACATGCTCTGGGCATTGTCTGTGAAAGAAGAAAGCCAAAACCAAGTGCAGGTACTCCCAACCAAACTTTTTGCATAAATTCTTTCTCCAATACACCTTTGTCTCAGGGACTACTCGCCTCCAGGTTATGTAAGATAGTGATGATGTCAGATAAATGAGTTCACTCTGCCCAGTGCAGCGAGATGCTAGATAGACAGTTGATGGGTTTGACGCTTTTGAACATGCATGTCAGAACTTTCAAGGGTTTATGGGTTTTGAGTTTCACTTGTAGTAACATCCCAAATTGGCCATTTACCCTCCTCTCTTAAATGTGCAGAAAGACCAGGATGTGTGTGCCAAAGTCTCAGCTTTGAAAATAGGCTAAACTGTAGATGAAAAACATTGTTAGTCATCTTGTGCACAATAGTTCACACTATTTTAGTAAAGGAAAATAAAAATAGGCATTAACTAGTTACATCAATAGTGTATCAATATCCATTCTTTGGTTTTTAGTATTTATTAAGACACAAGTGATGTTAATTTCTACTTTAGGCCAATTGCTTCATTTCTCTGTGAGATACCAAGGGTGTGTCTCCATTGATTGAAGACTAGAGCAGAATTTTAAAATAAGGCCTGTCTGATTTCGCTGAACTGATCATCAGAATGAAGCTTTACATCTGGATTATTTAACCACTGGTTTGGCCACTCAGGGGAGGATAAGGCTGCCAGACTATAGTTTGGGTTTCATTTGGATATCATTCATGCCTCTATCTGCCTTATACCATGAGAGACAACTATATGAATAATGGAAGACTGTGCATTTTACTTAAGATAGTATACCTCTGGTCAAAATTAAAGATACTCATTTAACTTACAGTCAAAACAGAGGGAGAAATATATCTAGAACATAATACTTATTATATAATACACATTATATTCTATAGAGAATATAAAAACATAGATGCATAGCAAATAAGAAAAAAAGATTAACACTTGACTATTCAAATGTTTCAATGTTCTTTTTTTACTTTTTGGCTATACCAAGAGGCATGTGGGAGCTTAGTTCCCCAACCAGGTATCAAACCCGAGTCCCCTGCATTGGAAGGCAGATTCCCTGGACCGTCAGGGAAGTACTTCACATTTTTATTTAAAAGTACCTTTTTATCAACCTAAAGAATTTTCAAAAACCAGTCTTAGTTGGTAACTAATATTTTTTGAACTATTAAAGGAGATTAGAATGAAGCCTGTTGCCTTGGCCTCTGGCTTGGCTACATGAGTATATAAAGCTTCAGCATACCTTCAAGGAGTTTATTTTTCAAAACAGTTCTAATGCACAGAGAAGAAATAAAATTTTAGCTTAATACAGGAACCACACACCCCTACCCCTGGAATGGAATTTGAGCCTGAAAATAATAATTATGCATTTCAGTTTAACACTTTTTATTTTTGAATGCCTACTCCTTACCCATCACAGGGCTAGCTGATGATGTATAAAAGGAAAGGGTTAGTGACTAATGTAAGACAGAACTTTTCACAGCGAAGGCTCAAGCAAGGTGCCATGAGACACAGGAGACTGGTAAAGCACTGATGTGTTCTCTGTGGTGGGGGGTGGTTCTCCAGGGCTTTGCAATGGTTGTGTGTATATGTGCTCACTCAGTCGTGTCCAACTCTTTGTCACCCCATGAACTATAACCTGCCAGGCTCCTCTGTGGGATTTCCCAGGCAAGAATACTGGAGTAGGTTGCCATTTCCTTCTCCAAGGGATATTCCTCACCCAGGGATCGAACCTGGATCTCCAGTGTCTCTTGCAGTGGCAGGCAGATTCTTTACCCTTGAGCCACCTGGGAAGCCCACTTAAATAGCCATGGAGTTTTCTGCTCAGGGAGATGCAAGAGGACTCCCTTTATTCATTAAATAAAACTATGTTCACCATGTTTGTATCTTAAATTCTAAGTGAAATGTAGAGATGTTTGATTAATACTTGGACACCTATAATTTGCTATGTTTATTCTTAATTTCATGATTCATGATTCTTTAAAACTTTTCTCTAAAAAATACATTTTTAAGATATGTAACTAAGACATAAGTTGGAAAGATCTATTTATTCTTGCCTTTCCAGTTTTTGTTAGAATTTACCTCATCATTAACCTATAATTTTAGCGTGCTTCTGTACCTAGAAAAATGAATACACATGAAGAACAAATTGGGGATAATCAAGCTGAGAAGAAAAAAAGTGTTCATGATAGTGCGAAAGGAAGTAGTTGAGCTTTGGAATAATTCAGCCCTTGCCAAAACACAATGTCAGAGGCCTGGCTTTGCAGATTCACAGAGCTTCCCAGGTGACTCAAGGGTATGGGTTTGATCCATGGGTTGGAAAGATCCCCTGAAGAAAGAAATGACAACCCACTCGAGTATTCTTGCCTGGAAAATTCCGTGGACAGAGGAAGCTGGCAGGCCACAGTCCAGTGGGTCACAGAGAGTCAGGCATGACTGAGCACACACATGTGCATGTGGCTCTCCATGCCCAGGTGACCACCTTTGGCACCTAAGTCAGTGAAGTGAAAGTCACTCAGTCCTGTCTGACTCTGCGACCCCATGGACTGTAACCCACCAGTCTCCTCTGTCCATGGGGATTCTCCAGGCAAAATTACTGAATTGGGTTGCCATGCCCTCCTCCAGGGGATCTTCTCAACTCAGGGATCGAACCCCAGTCTCCCGCATTGCAGGCAGGCAGATTCTTTACTGTCTGAGCCACGAGGGAAGCCCACCTAAGTCAGGAGAACTTCCATTTTTAAAAAATGGTTCTATGTTCCAAATAACGTCTGTTTTATTGACTCGCATAGGGTTTACAATCAAGCAGGGTTCTGGTAACTATCATATTTGTAGTGCCAAATATGGCTCTGGTAAATACCATATTTGTATCACCTCTCATTTCTGCAAGTTCTTAATATGCTCAATGCATCCTTCCTAGACCCGGCTTTCCTGCTCCAAGTAAGCACAAAGTAGCCCTCACACCCTGAAACTGTTCCCGAGTTTCCGGCTCCAAATCACAAGTTCCAAACTACGTTTAAGGGTCACTGCGAATGTTATAAAGTCTAGTGACCAAGCAGCCCAGCATACATCACGCAGCAGCACAGAGCCTTGGGATCAACATTTAGCACCTGCTATGTTGGCACACTAGTGGCGAGGATGTCCTGAGAGAGACTTGTCTCTAAGCCATCCCTCTGCCAACAAGGAACTGACTCCAGCGGCACCAACAACCACACAGTCGACATTCGTATTCAGGTCCCTGTGTCACCTGGATTCTGACCACACATTTAGGGTGCAGCCCAATTCGGTTTTGTTCCAACCATTCACTAACACGACACCTTGAAGCTTAAACTTTGGAAATGGATTCTCTTACAAACTATTGATCTGATTCTAATCATCTGTGAGAATTTACAAGAACCCAATAACGTGTCTTCAGAGCCTTTGCCCTGACATGTGAATGATAAAAACTACAGGCTCAGAGTGCAACTTCTGGTCACCAACTTAATATTTAAGGTGTATCTTCAGTGTAAAAGATGTTACAGTAAGTGGGGGAAAAAAGCAGTCATTTAGATCTGTGATTGTGGACCAGCAAAATAAGAACGATGCCCACAGCTCTTTGGAAGCTAATAACCAGGACTTGGGTTCTAATCCATAGATAAAGATTGGTAGCAGTATCTAATTCCTGCCCTGGGCAATCTGATTCCCCCAGGGGACATTTGGCAAAGTCTGGAGATGTTTTTGGGTTTCACCACTGGCGGTTGAAAGGGTGAGCTTTGCAAAATACCAAATATTGGTATTTGCAGGTAGAGGCAAATTGCTAAACAGCTTTCACTGGCCAGGATAATCCTGACAACGAAGAATTATTCAGTCTGGATGCCAACAACTGAGTTTGAGAAACCCTGCTAAGAGGAAGCTAGGGGAGTAGTGGGGAGAATGAAATATGTCCTTCTGAGATGGCCATCAGCATGTGAGGGAGAGTGAGTTCAGAGTACGTGGGGGGTGGGGGGGGTCACCGTGACCATAACTTTGAAATTTTCAACCTGAGTGCTAAGTCTCTGAAATTCTTCTAGTGGAAAAACACCCTGTGTTTGTTAGTGTCTATATACGTCCGTACACCAATTTTCTGTAGTGCTTGAAGTTCATGGTCTTCAGAGAAGTCACTGTGCAAATCCCAATCTCCCACCCCCAACCCCACCCCGTGACCTGTTAGCTGTGTAGCCACAGGCAAATTAGTTAAGGTCTTTAGGTCTGATATCTTCATCTGAGAGATAATAATTCTTGACACAAAGGTTGTGAAGATTGAAGAGATGTGAAATATGAACTCTTGAGATAGGTACAAAATAAGTACTAAAAAAGTTGACTATTATTGTATACTCAGGGGATTTTTCTTCCTCTTCTCCTTGTCTTCCTCCTCATTCTTCTTCTTCACCTCAGCACGGTGTTACATGCTTATGATATAAGACAGTATCGCCTGCCCTCCCGCAATGTGTTTGCAGGACAGCTAAATGTTTACCATAGTGTATAATACATGTGATTACAGACTTAAAACACATATAAAGATGAAATGATTACCTCTATCTTGGGTGTAGTATGTGGGGTCAGGAAAATTTCCCAGAGGGGATGACGTCTACAAAGCAACTTGAATGATTCTCTTAAACTGAGGTGGTGGGTAGGAGCCCACGGCCAGCCAGGTGTGAAAGAGAAAGAGATCCCTTCTTGAATGTGAAAGAAAAAAACAGAATTGATGTCATGCCAAAGGATTGATCAATTTCAAATAGTGTTTCTTTATAAGAGATTTGTAAGATTTTAGTTTCTAAAAATTAACTTACAATAAATATGTGTGTGTGTGTATGTATATATGTATCTATGGGCTTCCCTAGTGGTTCAGATGGCAAACAATCCACCTGCAATGCAGGAGACCTGGGTTTGAACCCTGGGTCAGGAAGATCCCCTGGAAAAGGGAATGGCAACCCACTCCAGTATTCTCGCCTCCAGTATTCTCACCTCCAGTATTCTCCAGAATTCCATGGACAGAGGAGCCTTGCAGGCTAGTCTAAAGGGTCAAAAATACATTTTAATTGTGTTTAAAATGCCATCCTGAAACAGCATGAAAATGAAAAGGTTATCATATGTGCCCAAAGCAAAGCAATTAAATGTTGTGTTATTGGGCTTAAATTTAATAGTAAGGAAAAATATGTTATTTGACAATTGATTCCAATCTGATTTTTCTTACAAAAAACAAGTGCCTTTAGGACCTAAGAAACAAAGACCCAAAAGCAGATGAATAGATGAGATAAATTTCAAAGCCAATGCTAAGCTGGTATGACTAATTTATATACCTCAACAGGCTGACATTAAGACTTTGTCACAAATTTATCAGCAGTACTTTCATTTTCTTCATTGTTCAAAAATATTATTGTCTCTTACAATCTTTTTTTTTTTTTCTTTTCTGAAAAACTTATCAGAAAAATGGTAATCATTTGGGACATTTTAAGAAATTGGCAACACTCAACCAGGGTATGGAGGACAGATAAAATTTTGCCTAGCTCTTGAAAAATAGGTAATAAGGTGTTCTGGAAAGCCAAAAATCAGGATTGAGTAAAGGACAGGGTGAGTAGACTAGTCTGGCTGCAATGCATGTTTATGTAAGGGAGAAGTGAAAATGAAGACTGGAAAGATAGATTTGGCCTCAGCTCTGAGGAATCTGAATGTTAAACTAAAGAACCTGGATTTTATCCGAACGTGTCTCCTCAAATCCATTTTTGGCTATTCCATCACATTTTCCAATTAGCAGTAAGCATAATCCTTCAAAAGTGTATTATAAACATTTTGATCCCTTTTTAAACAGATTTGATGACTTCCTTTTGCTCTTGGAACAGAATTCCAATTCTGTCAGGATCCTGAATGATCTGGTTCCTCCCTATTCTAAGACCTATACTTCTGCCCCTTTCCACCCTAACCCCAAGGGTCTGCCTTCTCTCCTTTTCTCGTCAGTTTCTTTCCATCCCTCCACACATCCTTCACAAATACCACTGCCTCTGTATGGAATCTTCTTCCTTAGCCCTCATCCCACATCCATTAACCTGAGAAATTCTTCAGTTCAGTTCAGTTCAGTCGCTCAGTCGTGTCCGACTCTGCGACCCCATGAATCGCAGCACCCCAGGCCTCCCTGTCCATCACCAACTCCCAGAGTTTACTCAAACTCATGCCCATCGAGTTGGTGATGCCATCCAGCCATCTCATCCTCTGTCGTCCCCTTCTCCTCCTGCCCCCAATCCCTCCCAGCATCAGGGTCTTTTCCAATGAGTCAGCTCTTCTCATCAAGTGGCCAAAGTATTGGAGTTTCAGCTTCAGCATCAGTCCTTCCAATGAACACCCAGGACTGATCTCCTTCAAGATAGACTGGTTGGATCTCCTTGCAGTCTAAGGGACTCTCAAGAGTCTTCTCCAACACCACAGTTCAAAAGCATCAATTTTTCGGCGCTCAGCTTTCTTCACAGTCCAACTCTCACATCCATACATGACCACTGGAAAAACCATAGCCTTGACCAGACGGACCTTTGTTGGCAAAGTAATGTCTCTGCTTTTTAATATGCTATCTAGGTTGGTCATAACTTTCCTTCCAAGGAGTAAGCGTCTTTTAATTTCATGGCTGCAGTCACCATCTACATTGATTTTGGAGCCCAAGAAAATAAAGTCTGACACTGTTTCCACTGTTTCCCCATCTATGTCCCATGAGGTGATGGGACCAGATGCCATGATCTTAGTTTTCTGAATGTTAAGCTTTAAGCCAACTTTTTCACTCTCCTCTTTCACTTTCATCAAGAGGCTTTTCAGTTCCTCTTCACTCTCTGCCATGAGGGTGGTGTCATCTGCATATCTGAGGTTATTGATATTTCTCCCGGCAATCTTGATTCCAGCTTGTGCTTCTTCCAGCCCAGTGTTTCTCATGATGTACTCTGCATATAAGTTAAATAAGCAGGGTGACAATATACAGCCTTGAAGTACTCCTTTTCCTATTGGGAACCAGTCTGTTGTTCCATGTCCAGTTCTAACTGTTGCTTCCTGACCTGCATACAGGTTTCTCAAGAGGCAGGTCAGGTGGTCTGGTATTCCCATCTCTTCCAGAATTTTCCACAGTTTATTGTGATCCACACAGTCGAAGGCTTTGGCGTAGTCAATGAAGTCTTCCTTTAATATTCAGTGAAAATTTCACCTCCCAGGAAATCTAGCTCCTTCTAACTCCTAGTCTAGATAAAATTTGTGAATCACTCTCATATTATTCAGTCTTCTTCCATAGCACATTATCAATGAAGCTATGTAATCATCTGTGTGATTATTTCATTTTTATTTTCATTAGACCTTATTTATTTGGTTTACGGCTGGATTTCCAGGGCTCAATTCAGTACCTAGTACATAGGAGGTGCTCAACATGTATTTGAGGAATAAATGAATGGATGAATTTAATAGTGTAAAGATATACTGATGGTGTCTAAGAAAGAATGGGTATGAAGAAGTAGCCATTTTGGAAAATTCAGCTGATCATTTTACATGGAATGAATTAGAAGAGTAAGAATTTAAAGAAAAATTTACCTCTTTTGCCTTTCATGGTCATTTGTTGAGGAGGCAGCTGTATTTTGTCATTGCTCTGACTTATACATCTCTTCTTCTGAACTGACTATAAGGTTTTTAAGAACAGGAAAGAAATCTTTCTCTCTGTAGCATTTATCACAATGCCTGGCACAAAGTAGATACCCTCTAAACGTCATTCAAATGAATGGGCTTTTACTAACCACAATCCAGCCATTACTGAGATGAGTCTACTATGGTTTTATGTATCTCTTATCCTAGATACTCATGACCCGTTAATTTTTTTTTTTTCTTAGCTGAGCAGTCCCTGCATCAACACCATCAATCCAAGCAGAAACATGGAATAGCTTTCCATGGCAATGAATTCGATCACAAAATTGGAGAGTATTATCAAAATTTTTGAGCTTTCTCAGTAGGCGAAACCAACAACAATTTCCCTCACTAACCCCTCACTGCCCCAACAACAATTTCCCTCACTAACCCCTCACTGCCCCAGGGCATTCAACTAGCCTGAAATAAAAGGACCCTCAAAATGCCCCCCAAACAGACACCAACGTAGCAGCAATGCACTTAAAAAAATAAAAGGGAAAAGAGAAAAAACAAATCTTGAATTTCTGATCATCCTGGGTAGGACTTCTGTAACTTAACTCTGTGCACGAAAGACCTGGGGATCCTGTTAAAATATGCAAATTCTGAACAATAGTTCAAGGGAAGGATCTGAGATTATGAATTTCTAAGACGTTCCCTACGGGTCTGCTGGTCACTCTGGAGCAGTATATTAGTCAGGGATCTCCAGAGAAATAGAAACAGTAGGATATGTATGCACACCTACACAATGCAAAAGGAGAGATTAGTTTTAAGAAATTTACTCATGTGATTATGGAGTCTGACACGTCCAAAATTTGCAGGATGGACTACAGGTTGAAGACCTAGGTAAGAGCCAGTGTTGCGGTTCAAGTCCAAAGGCTTCTGCTGGTAGAATTCCTTCCTGGGAGGAGTTCAGTCTTGGTTCTAGGAAAGCCTTCGGCTGACTGGATGAAGCTCGCCCACTTTACAGAGGGCCATCTCCTTTACTCAAAATCTACCAATTTAAATGTTAATCTCACCCCAAAGACACCCTTACAGAAATGCCAAGAATAACATTTGACCAAATATGGGGGTACCATGGCCCAGCCAAGTTGACATATAAAAGTATCACAAGCCACAAGGCTCTTGGCAAACACTTGGTTCTTAATCAGAACTGACTTGCTTTGTCTTTAGGCCTTCATCAGTCCATCAGAAATTCACTACCTGGTGACAAAGAATGGGAATTTTAAAGATGAGACACTAAGCCTTCAGTATTAAATGATATAAAATGTATTTCTCACCTGAAAATAGATATATTTAAAATATCAATGTGTATATCACTAACTTTATAAAAGAACAATGTAACATCTAAACTACCGGACACAACTAAGCAACTGAGCGCACACACACACAAACATACACAGTCCAAATCACTTACTTTAGAAGTTGACAGAAGGCAACTCATGTTGGTGCCACCACTTGCTGGCTGAATGATCTTAGGGTGGTTACTTAGCAACTCTGAGCATTGGTTTACTCACATATGAAAGAAAGATTTAAACTCTTCTTTTTGTGAGCTGTTTTATAATTAAAATTATAACCCTGGTGGTCAAATGTTTAAGACTCTGTGCTTCCATTGCAGGGGGCACGGTTTTGATGCCTGGTTGGGGAACTAAAATCCCACATGCCATGGGATGTTACCAAAACAATTTAAAAATTTAAAAAAATTATGACATATCTTTATAATCTTCAAGTTGGTTTATATACTTCTTGATGGGGCAAAGGATATTTTATTCCCAGTATCTGGCACATGCCTTAGATTTGCAATATTTGTGGCATAGTTACAAGCAATAAACAAAGGACTTCATAAATGGCAACTTTAGTAGTTAGGCAGCCACTTCACTTTATACAGAATAGAAATAAGGTCATTTTAGACTAAATATAATTATGTACCAAAGTACCCTATCTCTATTTTCATCCCCAAGTTCTGGATCCAGATTTTAATATGCAAATTGGGGCCAGGTCTGTGTAAATCATAGTAATTTATTACAGTACCCTACTGTTGACTTATTGCTTTCACATATCAAAACTCATTTTGACCTTTGATCCTCACAGGTGGCCCTGAGATGTTTGTAAGGACAGAAATTAATACTTCTATTTTGCATAACAGGAAATTGGAATTTCTGTAGATGAGTGGGTTGCTACAAATCATATAGGAAGCAAGTGGAAATATCTTCAAGTCCAGACTTTTGATTCCAAGTCACGTGTTTTGACCATATCATAGTTGAATCTTTCTATTAATGATTGCAGAGAAACACCTCTTAAATGCATTCTGCATTGATGACATTTTCCATTATGGCATCTTCATATGTGAGCAATGAATTATTATTTAAAATGAGGCTATTTCAAACTATCTTCTTAGAGGAGATCCAACACAATTTTTTTTTTACATATACATATTCATTTATTTGGCTGCACTGGGTCTCAGTTGAGGCACCTGAGATTTTCAGTTGCAGCATGTGAAATCTAGTTCCCTGACCAGGGACCAGACCCAGTCCCCTGCATTGGGAGCACAGAGTCTTAGTCACTGGACTACCAGGGAAGTCCCTCTATCCTTATTTTTACTGTTGTAATTGTTACTACTACTCCTTCAAATCACAGATTATTAGTATATCTGATCCAATACTTCTCTGCAATTCTAATCCTATAAAATATTGAAAATATACAGACCTTCATATTTTTGATATAAAAAAGTACTTAAAACATGTCTATGGAAGCAACCTAGATGCCCATCAGCAGATGAATGGATAAGAAAGCTGTGGTACATATACACAATGGAATATTACTCAGCCATTAAAAAGAATACATTTGAATCAGTTCTAATGAGATGGATGAAACTGGAGCCCATTATACAGAGTGAAGTAAGCCAGAAAGATAAAGACCAATACAGTATACTAACGCATATATATGGAATTTAGAAAGATGGTAACGATAACCCTATGTGCAAGACAGAAAAAGAGACACAGATGTATAGAACAGACTTTTGGACTCTAAGGGAGAAGACAAGGGTGGGATGATCTGAGAGAACAGCATCAAAACATGTACATTGTCAAGTGTGAAACAGATCGCCAGCCCAGGTTGGATGCATAAGACAAGTGCTCAGGGCTGGTGCACTGGGATGACCCAGAGGGAAGGGATGCGGAGGGAGGTGGGAGTGGGGGATCGGGATGGGGAACACATGTAAATAAAACTAAAACAAAAACAAACCATGTCTAAACAGAAAGTCATGAAAATATATTTTCTATCCTCTACTGTGTCATGTTTTAATGAACCAGAATTGAGAAAGTAGTTAAACAATATATGAGTTCTCTTGAATTGGAGAACAATGTATGTAACAGTTTACTCAAAATTTATCATTCACATCACTGGTCAGTTAACCTTTGGAAACATACCATTTTATTTTAATTGATTTTCCTAATCCTAATAACTATAAAATGCAATTATTTTGTAATTATTCTAATCATACTAATGTAAAAATGGAAAAAGAGTTATGAATTGAAAAACTGAAACATTAAAGTGCACATTCTGTTTGAATTTGATGGAACTAATAAATAAAGGTCACCGAAGGACCTGAAGTTATAATTGTGAACCTCCCTAATTCTAGGTTGGTTATTACTACTGTAGCTTTCTTTTCTCCCCTATAGACAATGAAAAAATGCCGACTTACTAAGAGTGGCAGATCCATTTTTCTTGTTTTAATTTGTTGTCTGTCTCATACATCATTAAACTCTAGGATTCACATCTGCAATTACATTTACCAAGGGAGAAAAAATAATTTACTTAAACTTTTCCCAAGTTCAACAGATTTGCAGGTACATTCAGATATGTACATATGGGGCTTCCCTGGTGGCTCAGACGGTAAAGAATCTGCCTGCAATGCAGGAGACCCAAGTTTGATCCCTGGATCAGGAAGATCCCCTAGAGAAGGGAATGGCAATCCATTCCAGTTTTCTTGCCTGGAGAATTCCATTGACGGAGGAGCCTGGTGGACTACAGTCTATGTGGTCTCAAAGATTCTGACATGATTGAGTGACTGACACTTTCACTTTCAGATACGTGTAATTATCTGCTACTCCATCATCTGCTTTCCCTCTCTTCCCCACCAAAAGAAATCTCCTTTGCTAAGACTCTGAGTTTTGTTTTTTTTTTTTTTTTCCACGAGTTCTTATATATCCACTGATGGGAGAGATGAGGAAAGGATTTGACTTAAAAGGCCAAACCCTCTCTTAGTTACCTACCCAAATCCTTGGAATCAAGCCTAAACTTTAGCAATTTAAACAGTAAATAAATTCTGCTAATAGCTATTAGATTGCTAGCTGGGGAGATTCATATAGGGAATAATTCTAATTAAATAGAGAACACTGCAGAGATTGAAATGTTTCAAGAGCAGATTTTTGTCTCCCACGCCTCATTAGGAATATAAAATCAGCTTCCATTGTGAGAAAGACAATCTTTCAAAAGACTGCTCTTTGGCCATAAAGAGGTCATATAAACTTCATTTTCAAATTTTGCATTGCTTTTTCAGTAGTGAAGGGTATTTGTCTGCCCAAACCCAACAGAAACGATGCTACATTGCCATGTTCTGTGAACAACAATTTATCTCCCGGTTAGACACATAAAAAGGCTGACTTCAGCCATTGTAGCAGAAGGTAAGATTTGATACATCCTGGCTTCCCAGTGCTTCTCGTATAAGTTATTAAAGGAGTGGGTGTTTTCTCCACTTGCCTTCTCCACCTCACCTGCCTTCTGGATCTGGATCTTGCGCTTCTTGCAGCCCACTAGATATAATTCACAAGCAGAAGTGGAGAAGTTGAAGGTAGATCAGTAAGTCATTGATGTGGTCTGCCTGAGAGTCTTATCAATTCAAAGTGTAATTGCATAATTGATTCACCTGAAAGAGTGATTGAGCTTTGTGGTAAGCGAAACGAGAAGAAAATCTTGTACTTGTTTCGCTGATTTCTCCACTAACATGAGAGAGTTAACACTAGTTCTCCAAACTTTGCCTTGAATCTCTGACTCATGTTTGTTTGGCAGGTAGTAGCAACATTATGAGAGCATTTCATATAGAAGAGAGAACAGTTTATTCTTTTTTTAATGTTGTATAATCATGACATAAATGTCTAAACTTTTAAGCTTAGACATTGAGATAGAAAAGAATCACTTTCAAATCTTGAAAATAAACTTCTAGGGGATCTCTCCAAGAGTGGAAAATATAGAAAAACCCTCATGACATACACTGCTTTGAACATAAGGTAATGAACCTGCCACATATCTTAGCCAGAAGGAATGGCCAGGTGCCTAGTTACATCCCCTAGCTCCTTTACTCAGTTATTCCCCCCTCCTGTCTCTCCAAGTGGAACCAGAACAAATTATGCTGTGGTGTTGTCATAGATTATGTCAACACCAGCAAGGTAGGTTTTGACCCTTTGCGTGGAATATACGTGCTGGTAGGGAGCACACCTATAACCAAGACTCTCATGAGTCATTTTATTCATTAGTTTATTTGCTTATTTTACGAAGGGAGTCATTTCCTGCAAAAATAAATTGTCCAATTTATTTATTTGTTCTACTGATTCATTGTAGAGAATGAACATGAAACTTGAAAGAACATGAGACTTGAAGTCGTCAATATCCTCATTTGGTCCCTGCTCTGCCAGAAAGCTTCCCTTGTGGCTCAGTTGGTAAAGAATCCGCCCTCAATGTGGGAGACTTGGGTTCGATCCCTGGGTTGGGAAGATCCCCTGGAGAAGGGAAAGGCTCCCCACTCCAGTATTCTGGCCTGGAGAATTCCATGGACTGTATAGGGGTCGCAAAGAGTTGGGCATGACTGAGAGACTTTCACTTCACTTCACTTCACTTCTGCCAGAAGAAATCATGTGGCCTTGAGTGAGGGTCTTAACCTCTCTGAGTTTCTTCAGCCTTATTGAAAAGTATTACTTATCTCTCAAATTTTATAAGAATTCATGATAAGATAAGGTTTGTGCCTTCAAGCACAGCAGCTGGCTCATGGAGGGTGGTTCACAAGTATCAATATTAGTTCCTTCTTATCTGCAATTCTCTTTACATCTGTCAATCTCATATCAATCTCTCATGTGACAGTCTAATCTCTCCTGATACCATGGTTTTGGTGTCTTATCTTTGCATGTGTGTGTGCTAAGTCGCTTCAGTCCTGTCCTACTCTTTGTGACCCTATGGACTGGGGCCTGCCAGGCTTCTCTGTCCTTGGGATTCTCCAGGTAAGAATACTGAAGTGGGTTTCCATTTCCTTCTCCAGGGCGTCTTCCCTACCCAGGAATTGAACCCCAGTCTCTTACATCTCCTGCATTGGCAGGCATGTTCTTTACCACTAGTGCCATCTTTAGCTTTATATTCATAATTAAGACACACTGGCTGAATAGGTATTTTTTCATTCTGTTTCTAGTATAAACCCCCTCTCATTTGGCTCTTAAAGAAGGATCGCACTGAGAATCAATATCCCTTTTAAGGAAATATACTTTTTCTGTCAGGGTGAGCAGTATTTCCCGGAACTACTCAATACCAGGGAGTCAGTGGTGGTTTGAGATGCTAGGATATCAGCATTACCTGAGGCATAATCAGGTGGTAAATACTCGCCAAGTTCAAGCAACTCTAATATTCCCCAATAGTCTCTGCAAAATCGAATAATGGAAGTCCTTCCCTTTCTGTGAAGTAATTATGTTGTTCAGTCCTTAGAGAACACTTTCAGCCTTTCTGGTAGCATGTCCTCCTACACCGGGGGACAGGACCTTGCTTGGACTATCAAGATGATGCCAGAGATCTAGTACAACCAGCCCTGCAATGCATGCAAAGCAATGCATCACAGGGTTCTAACCACCGGTGGACATGTATTCATGCCACAACCAACCTAAAATGAAGCTACAATTCATGCACCAGCTTTCACTGTTTCTTTACACCCTCCCACAGACTTTGTCCCTGCTGTGATTAGGGCAGCCTATGGAAATAACATGGGCAAAGGGCCTAACTAGATAACTTTCTAGAGTGTGCTCCATCCAAAGTCATTACATTGCTTATATCATCCCAGATTTGCTACTCTCTGTCTCTCTCACCTTAGTTTGATTTCTCTTCTTCTAATTCATTTCACATAAAATGACTAACCGAATTTCCCAAAATGGCTACTTGTTCATACCTTTTCTTTCTTCGTTTTATAAATTCATTCAATCATTTATTCCTCAAATACTTATTGAACATCATCTATGTAAGAGGTGCTAGACTTAGCCCTGGATACCTGTGTGTGTGTGTTAGTCATTCAGTCATGTCCAACTCTTTGCAACCCCATGGACTGTAGCCCATCAGTCTCCCCTGACCATGGAATTCTCCAGGCAAGAATACTGGAGTGGTTAGCCATTCCCTTCTCCAGGGGATCTTCCCAACCCGGGGATCAAACCCAGATCTCTCACGTTGCAGGCAGATTCTTTACTGTCTGAGCCACTGCAGGAACCTAGCAGCTTCCAGTTTCCTGCAGCTGCCTCCCTAAGAGCTTCAGACCAAGTTGAGTAAATGCTACTGCCCTGCTCACTCTACATTACAATATGGCACTGGATCTGAGGAGAAAAGTTACTAAATGGTAACTGAAATCTTTTACAGAAATAATGGGTTCTACTTTTTGCAAAAAGAAAAGCTGAATCCAGCAATAGCTAAGTGCCTGCAACTTTTTCCTATCTAGTCACCAAGATGCAACTCTCCACTGATGTCTTTAACCTCTACCTCTAACTCTACCATCTCCAATCAGGGATTCCCTTGTGGCTCAGAGGGTAAAGAGTTTGCTTGCAATGCAGGAGACCTGAGTTGGATCCCTGGGTTGGATAGATCCCCTGGAAAAGAAAATGGCAACCCACTCCAGTATTCTTGCCTGGAAAATCCCATGGACAGAGGAGCCTGGCGGGCTACAGTCCATAGGGTTGCAAAGAGCCGGACACGACTGAGAGACTTCACCATTTCCAATCAGTCTGTCCTAAAGGAAATCAATCCTGTAAGGACTGTTGCTGAAGCTGAAGCCCCAATACTTTGGCCACCTGTTGCACAGAAGTGACTCACTGCAAAAGAACCTGACATTAGGAAAAATTGAAGGCAAAAGAAGAAGGAGGTAGCAGAGGGTGAGATGGTTAGATAACACAACTGACTCAATGGACATGGATTTGAGCAAATTCTAGGAGATAGTGGAAGACAGAGGAGCCTGGTATGGTGCAGTCCATGGGGTCACAAAGAGTTGGACCTGACTTAGCAACTGAACAAGAACAACCATCTCCAAAGTACACTCTCAACCTTCCATGTTATCCAGGAAGGAACACAGTAAACTAAATTTTCAACACAGAAGGAAAGGCTACCCTATGGAGTCCATTACACTAGATTTATATATGCCACAGGAAAAAAAAAAGAGAGAGAGAGAGATAAGGGTAGACTGATTGTCAATTTAAAAGACTTTTATTCAAGGGAATAGCATTTGTTTAGAGAATAAATTTCTTTTGAATAAAATGCTACTTTACTCCTAAAAAAAATGTTCATTTCCAAGAGGTAACAAAATCATTCTTTTCATCAGTAAGAAGTTTTTTTGTTTTTGGCTTTCATTGAAACTTAATATTCCTGACCAGATTAGTCTTTTATGTTGAACAGTCTAGAGGAGTAGTCCCCAAAGTGGGCTGGGGGGTTCCCCAGAGGTGAACACAATGGACTACTGGAATGTAGAAAGAGTATACCCATTTTTTACTTTAAAAGTAACAAAAGTAGGACTTCCCTGGTGGTCCACTGGCTAAGACTCCGCACTCCTAATTCAGGGGGCCCAGAATCAACCCCTGGTCAGGGAACTAGATCCCACATGCTGCAACTGAGAGTCTGCATGCCGTGCCTAAAGATCCCGTATGACACAATGAAGATCGAAGATCCTGTGTGTGGAAACTAAGCAGGTGCAGCCTAATTAATCCATTAATATTAAAGTGAATAGGAATAATAAAAGTTAATCTTTCTTAATTTTTAATTTAGGGATACATACTAATGACTTCAGAGTTCTCATGCAAGTGTCAGACGTTCATCCCAGGTGTGGGGAGCAGGATGCTGAGGGAGGGCAGAGGGGTCAACACGGCTTTCACTAGCTTTTCACCTTGCTTTCAGCACATACTAACATTTGATAGCTATGTGTTATGGGTTAACTGCATTTGCGTATTATATTTTCTAGTTTACCTTAACCTAACACTCAAAGTCAAATGTTTAAAAATTTAATTCAAATAGTACAAGCACAAATAAGCAGTAAAAAAATGACATGGCTTGATATTTCTACTTCAAGTCTTAGTTTCCCATTAGTTAAGATACAAGAAAAAAAGTGATCATTTGAAAGGAAATTGAAAAAAAAAAAGAGTATGTAAAACATGGGCATATTCATTAGTATTAGCAATACAACACACCTCAAGTGTTTATTTTATATAATAACACTTTGCCACATGTCTTTCCCAACAACCAAACCAATTATCAATATTAACTGAAACTAATCTAGAATCAGATTTTCAAGTCAGTGTATCAGAAAACATTAATTTTAAAATTCAGTATATTCAATAATAGTGATTTTATATTTGTAGTAAGAGCAAATTAATTTTTGTATTCAGTAATAAAATAAAGGATTACTTTAAAGCATTCATTATTCTATTTTTATCATACCTTTTTAATTTTTATTTTGCTCTATTTTATAATAGACTTGATACATAAACATAGTAGTGCTTATATATTTATAAGTTATGACATAGTAGTACACTGTAAATTGTTACTAATGGGTTCATGAACAAATATGTTTGGTTACCACTGAGGAAAAAGTTTATAAAGTGACTTAAAGGAAGCCTTCTTTGTTATCTATGGGACTTTGGGAAAGTGTCTTAGGTTTCCCACCTATAAAATGGGGATAGTAATAGCACCTAATACGTATGATTTTTGTGAGGATTAAACGTGTTTATATGTGTATGTGTGTGTATTTTTTTAAAGTGAATGATGTTGATGTGTTAGATATTTGCTCATTCATTCATAATGCCACTACACCATTTCCCAAACTTAGTTACAACATACTTTCTTGGTAAAGTGTCTGCGTAACTGTGAGCAATGCCGCATGTTCATCTTTTCTTGGAGATCTGCAAAATACATTACTGTGTTAATAGTTTTGAGACTTCCTAAAGTAACCTGTTTAATTTTATTTAATTCTTCATTTCTCAGATATGGTTGAGCCCAGAAGTCATTTTTTTTTTTAAAGAAACACATGACTATATCTCAAAACACGGTCTAGGAAAACTACCTTTCTGAATATTTATATCTTAATATTGTTCTGCTATGAAATGTCATGAGTGTTAAAAGTCAAGTTGGGGACTTCCTTGGTGGTGCAGTAGATAAGAATTCGCCTGCCAATGCAAGAGGCAAGGGATCCCTGGTCCCGGAAAATCCCACATGCCTCTGAGCAACTAAGTCCGAGCACCACAACGGCTAAAGCCCCCAAGCCCTAGCCCATGAGCCAAAATAAGACAAGCCACCACAATGAGAAGACTGCGAGCTACAACTAGAGAAAGCCCTCAGAGAACCGAAGACCCAGCACAACCAAAAATAAATAAATAAAATTATTTTTTAGAAAAGATGAAGTTGGTTGATATAAACCCTCACTACTCAGGTCTATGTTCAGAGAAAACTCACCCTTTATTTTTCGGTCATTAAGTCATGTCTGACTCTTCGAGACTTCATGGACAGACTGTAGCATGCCAGGCTCCCCTGTCCTTCACTGTCTCCTGAAGTTTGTTCAAACTCACATCCACTGAGTAGGTGATGTTCACCCTTGAGAAAGTGAAAGCAAAAGTGTTAGTTACTCAATGGTGCCTGGCTCTGGGACCCCATGGACTGCAGCCCACAGGCTCCTCTGTCCATGAAATTCTTTAGGCAAGAATACTGGAATGGGTAGCCATTCCCTCCTCTAGGGGATCTTCCTGACCCAGGGATAAGACCGGGTCTCCAGTATTACAGGCAGATTCATTACCGTCGGAGTGACCAGGGAAGCCACTCCAATCATAGGATCTCCTTTTATTTCAGTTCTCCCCAGAAGTCGAAAAAATACTAGGAAAACTCATTCAAATCATAATAGCACAGTGAAATAGTGGATACCTCCATTTTTTTAAAAAAGAAAAGAATAAAGAAAATACTACTACACTAGCACAGTGGCTTTCTTAGGGAGGTGAGGAGGGATTCTATTCTTGCTCAAGTCCTTGGGCTAAGATAAATGAATTTAAACCTCCCTTGACCTTCTGATCCAGAGCATAAATCAGGTACGAATATTGCTGAACACAGATTTAGCAGCAAGCCTTCCAGGGAGTTTGTTAAGTCCAGTACACTGCTGTTAACTCTCTCATAAGAGTAAGTTTCCACTTCCATCTCTGGTGTTTAAGGTTAAAATCAGCCCAGCAGAATCCCTGTTCCCCTTCCCTCAGGAGAAAGGCACATTTCCTTCCCATCTCCTGTGAAAACTTTTCTAAACAGCTGTCGACATGAGCTAGAAAAACTTCTAACTCTTCCTACAAATAGCAAAGCACAACGGAGAGGCTTTTGAACATTCTTATTTAAAATGTCATTGGAATCGTTCCCGGTTCTCTTCATTCATTTGCGTGTCTGTGTGCTTTTTCAGTAATACTATTCCTGTACTCCCCTGGAAATTCACAATCAAAAGCATTTCAATATTAGCATTTGTGAAAAAAAATATGTGCAATATATGAGAAGAGAAGCAGAACATAATAGAAGAACCTCTTTAAACTGCTTTAAGAAAACTTAATAGCCTTGAATAAACAGAACAATTTCCAGGAATAACAACAATTCTTAGGGAGTTTTTTCTCCTTTTTCCAAAATAAAACATAGCATTAAAATATTCTTTATAAATCTCTAAGATATGAAAATGAAGAAAGCTATGTAACTCCCTGAATCAGAAAAATTTCTTTAAATTTAATGTATCTACTTATAAGGAAAAATACATCATATCTGAAGTATAAAATAATTATAGAGTCACAAGTAATTTATTCTTCAGAGTGGCAGACTTTTGAACAATTTCCAAATTTTCAACACTGTAAATAATATATAATTTAAGATTCTGTTCTTTATGTTACAGTGATGATGAAAGATATTTTTCTACTGAAATGCTGTCATAACTCATTGGTAAATTCGTTCAAGTTAAAAGCCAGATATTTCATAATTAGATGATTAATGAGTTTCTTTCTTTAGTTCATGGGTCAGATAGGGGTCTGAGTTAAAGATTTCCTAGGGTTTATTATAAAGAAATACATTCATTCACATCCTTTTGTGCTTAAAAATGCCTAAGACACTTTTTTCTGGTTCCCTAACACAGCGGTCATTTGGAGATCTGGCTTGGAAAAGGTCAGAGCCTCGTATTTCCCATGGAGAGTCTTCAAAAAGCTTTCTTCCTGAAACTCAGAACTGATCCCAAAACCCTCCTGCACAAAATTCTTCCGTACCAATTCATATCCTCTACAAACTGACCCCATCATCACTCCAGCTCTACCAACCACTGCTCAACCCAACTTTACCCTTCCCATGTAAGCTCTAAGTGTCTGAAATGCCATTCATCAACTATTATTCAAACTGTTTCTCAGCCTGGAATTTCCATCTTCCGCTACTCTCTCCACCTGCACCTTTAAATTCCACTGTGAATCCTACCTCCTTCAAGAAGACATTCCTAACACTCTTAGTCAGAATGAAATTCAGCCATCCTTAAACTCTCACAGCATCTGTGTTGACCCCTGGTATACCTTGGATTTTTTTCAATATTCTAGCCTGTGTTCTTATCTCATCTTACTACAGATTCTCACCTTGGTGGTTAAAGTCATCTACCCCCATGGTATTAGCTATTATTGAAGTGAAACTGATTCCAAAATGTGTAACTTCCATTCCGATCACTCCTCTGAGTGTCCCACCAAAACCTGCTCATTGACCTGCATGCGCTATGCTGGAAGACAGTTTTATAACCTGCTTAGTCACTCGAGCTGTATTCCCAAATCACCTTGACTCATGTCTCTTTCTTATCCTTCACATCCAATGGGTATCCAAGTCTGGTCAATTAATCTGGCAAATGGGTCCAACTTCTTCATCCTCAGGGTTAGAGCCCCATGCCAGACTTTGTTCATTTTTTGCACCAGGCTCTTGGCTTCTTCTCTCTTTCTAGCTAGCCTGTTCCTGTTTTGGCTTTCACTTATTGCTAGAATTATCTCTTTAAAACAACAACGAGATCAACATTAAGAATGTCCGTTTCCAAAGTCAAGTAGATTTTGAGACCTGGATTTTCAAGGAAGTGTATGACTTTGGGAAAGATACACTGTCTCTTTAAGCTTCAGTTTCTTCAAGGGCCAATGGAGTAAAAACAGTATCAACCTCAGGGGATTTTTTGACAGCTAAACAGTACAATGCATATAAAGTTTTCAGGACAAAATTCATCCTGCAAAAATTCTCTATCAAAAAGCTTCAAATGTGGGCTCCTATTATATTACTATCATCATCATTTTCACCATTAAACTGGCTAGACTCCTGAGTATTGAAAAGGTAATTACTAATCATCATTCAATAAAAATGGTCTTTATTAAGTAAATTAACTCTAATGAAAAGCAGGTTGATTACAAATCAATGCCTGCAATTTGGAACCTTTGCTCTCAGGGCATATAGTTGAAACCACTATTTATTCCTTTGTTCATAGTATTTTAATTTGTTGTTAGTTCTCCCCCATCAGCTGTCATATAAGTCTCTTTCTGCGTTTTGGAGGATAGCTGCTTCTATGGCCCCCTAAAGTAAATTTAACATTTGTCAAGAACTTGGTATTTTAGGACTCACCAACTCAAATGTAAATTCCAAATTTGATGAAATAAATTCAACTCTTTTGCTATGATGAGGTAAAGGGCACTCAGAGGATCTAATATATATTGAAGTTGTTTTAAAAATTGATGCTCTTTATACTCTATTCAAAAATTCAACACTTCATGATCTGGCTTAAATGTACATTTCCGGGTTTATTTCTCTGCACTACTTCAGTTCCCTCAAAGCAAACACAATGTTTTACATGTTAGCAATACGCATGCTTTTATTTTATTTATTTATTTTTGTCTGACTGTGCCACGGGGCTTGCAGGATCTTAGTTGCCCAATCAAGGATTGAACCCAGGCCCTCAGCAGTGACAGCACAGTCCTAACCACTGGACCCCCAGGGAATTCTCAGATTGTGTTTTCTTAATGTCTTTCTTTTTGGGCCCAGAATCCTCTTCTCTTGCTCTGCCTAGTAACATACTGTCTTCTCCTAGGTCCATATATTGGTCCTACAATTTAACCATTCCCATGACTGACCTCCTTACTATCTGCAACTTTCTTCTGGAGTACACAAATAGCATTTAATCATCATATAGATGAATAGATCACAGCTTTGTGTAGTTAAGGGACTTCCCTTGTAGCTTAGTCAGTAAAGAATCTGCCTGCAGTGCAGGAGACCTGGGTTCGATCCCTGGGTTGGGAAGATCCCCTGGAGAATGAAATGGCAACCCACTCCAGTATCCTTGCCTGGGAAATCTCGTGGACAGAGGACCCTGGTGGGCTACAGTCCATGGGGTCGCAAACAGTCAGGCACGACTAACACTTACTTATTTACTTGTGTAGTTAACTTTGTAGATCTGAGTCTCTTGATTAAGTTGTTAGCTTCTTTAGGATCATTAGTCCTTCTACAAATAATATCTAGTGCAGCACGTGGTATACAGATACTGATTGGATCTTTGCTTCATAAAATGGTATTATAATTATGTTTAGTATACTTTTGATAAACTTTTATTGGAGCTACTTCCAAACAAATTTTCCTAACTAGATTGTCTCCTGTGGGCAAATATCATGCTTCATTCTTCTTTATATTTCTCGGGAAGCCTATTATAGCCTTTTGACCACAGGAAGGGCATAAACTGGCCAAATATTAATATGAGAATAGATATTTATATTTTATTTGATTTTAGCATTTTAACCATTACATGTACAAAGGCTTTTCTAGAAAAGAAATGAAGGCAAACTCAAAGAAGCAGTTAAATCCAGGGGGTTCTATATCATTTTAACAAAGGATAATAAACTTGGGGAGACATGGTGAGATGAAGAAAAAGGGATTTGAGCTTCTAGGGGTGGTAAGTTAAGAGAAGGTAAATATACAGGGTAAACTAATGGAAAAAAGAGGATTATTTTAGTAAGATTTATTTGTGCAGGCCCATCCCAGTGCCTTCTTTCATCCCCAGTGATAATGATCGCTTTTGTTTCCTGGTACAGGAAGAAAAAGGGGATAAACCTTCACAAACAGGAATTCACTTCTTGCTTTTAGGCAGACAGGGGGAGGGCAGAGACCCCTTTCCACGTTTGCTGTTTTTTTAATTGCTTTCAGCTTAAAACAAATCTTATGCTAAAATGGCATATTTGGGGATGGCATATTCTAATCCTTATCATATAACATAGGTGACATTCTAAAGTCAAAGAGGAAATGATTGATTGTTTAATAAATGATTTGGAGTGTACTGACAACTGTTTGGGGGACAAAAGTAAGTTTGTCCCCTTCAAGTACAAACACATTCAAAAGGAAGGAATAGTCAAAAGAATAAATTAAAAAGAAAACAGAAAATAAAAACTAAAGGAAGATATGTGAGCTTTTTCTTTTAATTAAAAAAAAGACTTTTCATAACACCAAAACCAGGAAATTTAATGTAAAATAGTGGCAGGTGGCTACATAGGTTTTTTGAATTGGCAAAGACATAAATGAAGTTGAAAGACAATTTTTTATCTATCTTTCTTCACCTACCTACTTACATATCTACTTATACCTATATGCCTATAGAGGGAGATCTCTTTTAAGAAAAGATGAGCCAAATCATACAAAATGGGCAAACAATAAAAAAAAAAAGTTGAAAAAATTATGCAAGTGAAATATTGAAAGATGTTTAAGCCAATAACAGGAAAAGAAAGAAAAAAATGTTACTTGTCACCTTAAAAACTGATAACAATTAAAAACAAGATTATGGGGCTTCCCTGGTAGTCCAGTGGCTAAGACTCCATGCTTCTAATGCAGGGGGCCCAGGTTCAATCCCTGGTCAGGGAACTAGATCTCATATGATGCAATTAAGATCCCGTAGACTGCAAGGAAGATTGAAGATCCAACATGCCACAACAGAAGACCTGACACAACCCAATAAATGAATATTTGGAAAAAAAAAAAAAAGATCATATCCATTGTTGGTAAAATGGACGAAAGCCCATAATTGAAATAAAGATTGGTACAAACTTTCTAGAGAACTAACGTGAAATATTAATAATATAAAAAATATGCATACTCAAATACTGTAAATAGATTTAAGACAACCATCTTTGGGAATTTTTAGACAAATGTCATAAATTTTGTATCAAAAGATGTCTAATGCACATGTTTACAATAGCTACTATCAAACCACCTAAATAGTGATTGTTATAAGATTGCTAAATACATTATGACACAGTTATGTAAGGAAAAGTGTTTCATTGCATGTATCAGTTAAAAAAGGGTGCCGGATGTCCATATTAATGGTCAGACACGAAAAATATCCAAGAAGCAGATCAAACAGTAGTTTGAATTTCACATCTCATTCTTGGAAATATGGGTGTGTTTGTACTTATATGGGTGTGTTTCTGTTTCTTTAGAGTAGGACATACACCAAATTATGAATGGTGATCATTTTGTCCACGGATGAAATACATAGAACTTACATTTTATTCATTGCTGAATCATTTACTAGAACACTTTCAAGTTCTTTCTATTGGTTTTACTTTATTTTTTATTGGAATATAGTTGACTCACAATGTTGGGTCAGTTTCAGGTACACAGCAAAGTGAATCAGTCATCCTTACACATATCCTCTCTTTTCTATAGTCTTCTCCCACACAGATCATCACAGAGTACTGAGTAGAGTTCCCTGTGCCCAGCAGGTCCTTATTAGTTATCTATTTTATACATGTGTGTGTTCAGTCATGTATGGATGTGAGAATTGGACTATAAAGAAAGCTGAGCGCCGACCAACTGATGCTTTTGAACTGTGGTGTTGAAGAAGACTCTTGAGAGACCCTTGGATGGCAAGGAGATCCAACCAGTCCATCCTAAAGGAGCTCAGTCTTGAATGTTCATTGGAAGGACTGATGCTGAAGATGAAACTCCAAAACTTCAGCCACCTGATGTGAAGAACCAACTCATTTGAAAAGACCCTGATGCTGGGAAAGATTGAAGGCGGGAGGAATAGGGGACGACAGAGGATGAGATGGTTGGATGGCATCACGGACACGATGGACTAGAGTTTGGGTAGGCTCCTCCAGGAGTTGGTGATAGACAGGAAAGCCTGGTGTGCTACCACCCATGGGGTCACAAAGAATGGGGCATGACTGAGCGACTGAAATGACGGAACTGAGCTCCATCACTCAGTTGTGTCCGGCTCTTTGCAACCCCATGGACTGTAGCCTGCCAGGCTCCTCTGTCCATGGGACTTTTCAGGCAAGAAGACTGAAGTGGGTTGCCATTTCTTCCTCCACGGGATCTTCACGACTGACTGATCAAACCCATGTCCCTCTACCTCTCTTTCACTGGCAGGCAGATTCTTTACCACCGAGCCACCTAGGAAGCCCATATTTTACATACAGTAGCATGTATATGTCAATCCCAATCTTCCAATTTATCCCTCCCCCCACATACTCCCTGATAATCATAATTTTTTTTCCTACATCTGTAGCTCTATTTCTGTTTTGTCAATTCAGTTGAGTCGCTTAGTCATGTCTGATTCTTTGCGACCCCATGGACTGCAGCACGCCAGTCCATCACCAACTCCTGGAGTATACTCAAACTCATGTCCATTGAGTCAGTGATGCCATCCAAGCATCTCATTCTCTGTTGTCCCCTTCTCCTCCTGCCTTCAATCCTTTCCAGCATCAGGGTCTTTTCAAATGAGTCAGTTCTTCACATAGGTGGTTAAAGTATTGGAGTTTCAGCTTCAGTATCAGTCCTTCCAATGAATATTCAGGACTGATCTCCTTTAGGATGGACTGGTTGGATTTCCTTGCAGTCCAAGTGACTCTCAAGAGTTTTCTCCAACACCATAGTTCAAAAGCATCAATTCTTTGGCACTCAGCTTTCTTTATAGTCCAACTCTCACATCCATATGTGACTACTGGAAAATCCTTAGTTTTGACTAGATGGACCTTTGTTGGCAAAGTATTGTCTCTGCTTTTTAATGTGCTGTCTAGGTTGGTCATAACTTTTCTTCCAAGAAGCAAGCGTCTTTTAATTTCATGGCCGCAGTCACCATCTGCAGTGATTTTGGAGCCCAAGAAAGTCTGACACTGTTTCCACTGTTTCCCTGTCTATTTGCCATGAAGTGATGGGACCAGATGCCATGATCTTAGTTTTCTGGATGTTGAGCTTTAAGCCAACTTTTTCACTCTCTTCTTTCATTTTCATCAAGAGGCTCTTTGGTTCTTCTTTGCTTTCTGCCATAAGGGTGGTGGTGTCTGCATATCTGAGGTTATCGATATTTCTCCCAGCAATCTTAATTCCAGCTTGTGCTTCTTCCAGCCCAGCGTTTCTCATGATGTACTCTGCATGCAAGTTAAATAAGTAGGGTGAACAATATACAACCTTGATGTACTCCTTTCCCTATTTGGAACCAGTCTGTTGTTCCATGTCCAGTTCTAACTGCTGCTTCCTGGCCTGCATACAGATTTCTTAAGAGGCAGGTCAGGTGGTCTGGTATTCCCATCTCTCTCAGAATTTTCCACAGTTTATTGTGATCCACACAGTCAAAGGCTTTGGCATAGTCAATAAAGCAGAAATAGATGTTTTTCTGGAACTCTCTTGCTTTTTCAATGATTCAACGGATGTTGGCAACTTGATCTCTGGTTCCTCTGCCTTTTCTAAAACCAGTTTGAACATCTTGAAGTTCACAGATCATGTACTGTTAAAGCCTTGGAGAATTTTGAGCATTACGTTACTAGCATGTGAGATGAGTACAACTGTGTGGTAGTTTGAGCATTCTTTGGAATTGCCTTTCTTTGGGATTGGAATGAAAACTAACCTTTTCCAGTCCTGTGGCCACTGCTGAGTTTTCCATATTTGCTGGCATATTGAGTGCAGCACTTTCATAGCATTGTCTCCTTTTGTAAGTTCATTTGTCTCTTTCATTTTGTTTAGATCCCACATGTAAGTGATATCATAATGATTTGTCTTTTTTTGACTGATTCACTTCAGTTAATACTATATTCTCTAGGTCCATCCATGTTGCTGCAAATGGCATTATTTCATTCCTTTTTTAAGGCTAATATTCCATTGTGCATAATTCACATGTTCTCTAGCCATTCATCTGTTGATGGACACTTAGGTTGCTTCCATGTCTTGGTTATTGTAAATAGGGCTGCCAGAACATTGGGGTACATGTACATTTTCCATTACAGTTTTCTTGGGATATTATGCCTAGAAGTGGGTTTGCTGGATCATATGGTAGTTCTATTTTTAGACTGTTTAAGGAAACTCCATACTGTTCACCATAGTGGCTAAACGAATTTACATTCCCATGAACAGTTGGAGGGTTCCCACACCTTCTCCGGAATTTATTTGTGGACTCTTTAATGATGGCCATTCTGAGTGGTGTGAGGTGATAACCTCATTGTAGTTTTGATTTGCATTTCTCTAATAATTAGTGCTATCGAGCATCTTTTCATGTGCCTGTTGGTCAGAAATGTACTCAATTATAACAAAACCTTTTAGCTCTAAATCAAAACAGTGCTGTAGGAACCCTGAGTTTTAATTAAGTTGAATACTTACTTTTGTGTCCCTTGGTTGCCTTAAAAAAATATTCTAAGGCATCTCCCTTAGTCTGTAGTTTTTCTTCTAACCACTGAGGTAGTATCACGCTTTGACATTTAGATTTTAATTTGGGAATGTTTTGCCATTGCTGGTTGCTTTGCCTACATTATTTCTTTTGGGACATTCACGTTTCGGCCTATCCAAAACTTCAGCAATCTAGGAATAGACTTACTCATAGTCACCAATCTCAAAATTGTTACAAAGAGCCATGAGAAGTCTCTGCCATTGATTACTAGACAAGGTAGAGCTGATGAAAAAATGAGATTCAAGCTTCCAGCCAAATTCACCTCCCAAATCAAAATTAAGCCCAACGTAAATGCAGTAAAACACAATTACATTGAGCTAAAAGGAAGTGACCGAGAGGAAAAGGGCAAACGCACTAGTTATCTAATGTAGACCTCTTTTTTTCCTTTTTAATAAAAAGCCTACCAGCAAGTTACTCAGTGTCCCAGACTCTATATGCTCCAGTGAAAGCAATATCTAATTTTATCGTTACACCATATAAAAGGAAACTGGATAACCTTTTTATTTTTTATTTTTTTTAACCCAGGAACTCTTGATGCCCAAGCTCTATTATTTGATGAGGGGTAGTCTCTAGAAGGCAAGGAGTTAAAGATGTCACTTTCAATGACAAAAGCTAAACACTTTACCCCACTTTCAGTCTCTCATCTATTCACCCTTCTCATTGTGACTGATTTCAGCTTTCCAAGCTCCTCAACTACCTGCCCTTCATTTGTATTCCTAGCGAGAAGCCTGGCTGGAGATTTTGCATTTGTGTGCTAATGCTGATGAGCTTCCTTCTCTGGGGGAGGGGAGAGGAGGAAACCGCAGAGCCGCCTGGGGGTGGGAGTAAAGGTGCTGGGTTTGCCTGGAGAGTCGAGCTGAATTTTAACCTTGAATTGCCTCTTACAGAGCTTCTAACAAAGCCTTACTGGTTTTGAGAAACCCTGTTTAAACGCTGTTGTATACACATACTTGAACCAACTAGGTTAGCCAAAAGTGAAAGGTGGATTTAGGGAAATTATTTTGTTATTATAATGATAACTAAAGAATAATAATGTGCAAAACCTCCAAAATCTATCAGTGCCTCAGAAATAAATCAAGAAAGAGATAGATTTATTGCTTAGGCAAGCGTTTCCTGGTTGGCTCAGTTGGTAAAGGATCCCCCTTCAATGCCTTAGACACAAGAGACACAGGTTTGATCCCTGAGTCAGGAAGATCCCTTGGAGAAGGAAATGGCAACCCACTCCAGCATTCTTGCTTGAGAAATCCCCTGGAGAGAGGAGCCTGGTGGGCTACAGCCCATGGGGTCAGAGAGAGTCAGACCCGGCTGAAGCAAGTGAGCACGAGCCCCTTAAGCAAGGAAAGAAAAAATATCAAATATTTTACTGAAAGAAAGGGAGGAATTTTCTTCTCCATTATGAATAGACTATGGGAAATGAATTGTCCAAGAAAATAATTTTAATTAGAATAATCATTTCAGATATCTTCATAGTTTAGAAATATTAATGCCCTGATTTAGTTATACCTGGTGTTTCATTCTATTTCTGAGGGCACTATGCAGTCAGACTAAATGAATGAAATACTTCTGATCTGCCATGTGTAAAGCTAAATAGCAACATGAGCAGTGTTTTTTTTTTTAATATATATATAATTTTTATTTATTTATTTTTGACTGTGCTGGGTCTTCATTGCTGTGTGGGCTTTTCTCTAATTGCAGTGAGCAGGGGCTACTCTCCAATTGTGGTGCACAGGCTTCTCTTTGCACCGGCTTCTCTTGTTGCAGCTTCCGGGCTCTAGAGCACAGGCTCAATAGTTGTGGCACATGGGCTTAGTTGCTCTGGGGTTTGTGGGATCTTCCTGGATCAGAGATTGAACCCGAAACTCCTACATTGGCAGGTGGACTCTTCATCACTGAGCCACCAGGAAAGCCTGCTCTTTGCTTTTGATTAACTTAAAAGCGGTACCAAAACATCTGCCAGAAGGCGCTGCTATGACCCATGATGGAAGAGTATTAATTCACCAGCTAACAAGGGGAAATTTTATTGCTTCTCATCAGCTAATATCCAAACTCAAAATTCTCATAAAGGTGTAGAAGATAATTGGCTTTGTCTGATCAGTTACTATTCAAGGTTGCTGTGTGATCCTTTTTGAAGATGAGAGTAAATCGTATTATTCAACAAGAAAACTTTTAAGTGCAATCCTTAAAACATTTTCTAAAGGGGATGGCAAAAATATCTTGAGAAAAAAGGGCGTTCACTCAGGACATCACAAGCTAGTGAACAAAGCTCTGAAGAAAGGAGCAGAAATCAGAGATCAATGTTTCAACTTGTGCATGGAGTACAAGTCCCTCAGATAAACAGTAGGATATCAACTTCGAATTGACACTTGCCATCTACCACTACAAGGATCCTGTACTGTTGCAGCCGCTGACCTTCAACACCCCCTGAAAGGAGTTCAGAGTGGAGAGCAGAAATGAGGCACTCTGTGCTCCAGGAAAAACTGGCAGAACAGGTCTTCAGATAGTTAGATATTTTCAGGAGCTGATTTTATGAGCCCAACTCTTGCATCTCCTCCTATCCAGAGAAGCACTAAATCCCTTCATGTTGATTACTACTCCTCCTGACTAGCAGTAACCTTCTGCAAGAAATGTGTCCTTTATAGCTTGTACTCCCCCTTTTCACCAAAATCAGAAACCTCACATTTCCCCTACCTCTTTGGAGCAGTTTCTCAGAGCTATCTGAAATGCTGTCTCCTGTGCAATAATCTTCATTTTGCCCCAATAAAAGTTCACTCTCATGGTGTGCAATTTTTTAAGTCAGCGATGAATTTGCATGTCCTTGACCTTTCTATATCTCAGTTCTTTTATTTCTCAAATTAAGCTAATTCTAAAGAGAGAATAACAAAAATGCCAAAAAAGGTCTTAAGTGAAAGTTGCTCAGTCATATCTGACTTTTTGGGATGCCAGGGACTATACAGTCCATGGAATTCTCCAGGCCAGAATCCTCGCGTGGGTAGCCTTTCCCTTCTCCAGGGGATCTTCCCAACCCAGGAATCGAACTGGGGTCTCCTGCATTGCAGGCAGATTCTTCACCAACTGAGCTATGAGTGAAGGCAAAAAGGTCTTAAATAGCCTTTAAAATGTCAAAAGGGGATTATTATTTCCCTACAAATAGTGCAAATACTTATTCATTGGAAGGACTGATGCTGAAGCTGAAACTCCAATACTTTGGCCACCTGATGCAAAGAACTGACTCATTGGAAAAGACCCTGATGCTAGGAAATTTTGAAGGCAGGAGGAGAAAGGGACAACAGAGGATGAGATGGTTGGATGGCATCACCAGCTCGATGGACATGAGTTTGAGCAGGCTCCAGGAGTTGGTGATGGACAGGGAAGTCTGGTGTGCTACAGTCCATGGGGTCGCAAAGAGTTGGACAAGACTGAGCAACTGAACTGAACTGTTCTGAACTTATTGGCGGATTTACTCCTATTTCCTCTGAAGTTTTAGCTTGTTAGTTTAGTAATCTCCGCTCTCCCATGCTGTTTATCTTCATTCTATGAACACACTTAATGGACTCATCTTGCAATATCAATGAACAGTATGCAAGAAATATAGGAAATCACAACAAATAAAAATAACGCTGAGGTCTGAAGTCTTTGGTTAACCTGACAGTCTTCAAGAAAAACAGAAAGAAATGTGCTTCTTATCTGATCATCCTAGTCTGCTTTAGGATGAGAGTATAGGCAGTATTCTGAAATAGATTTTTCCTGTCAGATCAAGCCAAGGGTCTGGCATTTGACCTTGTCTTCCATTGAAAAGCTTGGAAACTGGCCATTTTATTTATTTATTTACTCCATTATTCATTTAATAAAAACTTGTTAACACATTTTGAGCTAAGTATTATGTAAGGACGGCATCTGGTTCCATTATTTCATGGTAAATATAAGGGGGAAAGGTGGAAGCAATGACAGATTTCCTCTTCTTAGGCTCTAAAATCACTGCGGATAGTGATTGCAGCCATAAAATTTAAAGACACTTGCTTCTTGGGAGAAAAACCATGACAAACCTAGACAGTGTATTAAAAAGCAGAGACATCACTTTGATGACAAAGGCCTGTCTAGTCAAAACTATTACCTTTTCCTGTAGTAATGTATAAATGTGAGAGTCAGACCATAAAGAAGGCTTAGCACTGAAGAATTCACGTTTTCAAATAGTGGTGCTGGAGAAGACTCTTGAGAGTCCCTTGGACTGCAAGGAGATCAAATCAGTCAATCCTAAAGGAAATCAACCCTGAATATTAACTGGAAGGACTGATGCTGATGCTGAAGCTCCAATACTTTGGCCACCTGATGTGAAGAGCCAACTCATTGGAAATGACCCTGATGCTGGCAAAGACTGAAAGCAAAAGGAGAAGAGGGTGGCAGAGGATGAGATGGTTAGACAGCATCACCGACTCAATGGACAGGAATCTGAGCAAACTCTGGGGGATAGTGGAGGACAGAGGATCCTGCCACACCTCCATTCCATTGCATCTGTGGAGTCACAAAGAGTCAGTCATGACTTAGTGACTGAACGACAAAAGCAACAGCCATGCAAGGAAGATCTATATATTTTTGGCACTGGAACTAAGGAGGAAAGACACACATAATATTATCAGAGTAAGCATTCTGCCAAAACTTAGATGAGCGCCCAAGAAGTTGTGGGAGCTCAGTGATTGGGGACCAGAGTTAACAGACATATATTCAGTACTGTTTGTGTATGTCTGGTAAAGCAAAAAAATGACAATGTTCAGCTTACTTGCACCCTCATGCTTTAAGGATGATCTTACATGCTCTAATGTGTGATGTGGAAGGAACAGAGGAAGATATAAAGGGAAGCTGCTTTAAAACCACAGGTAGGACTGGGCCAGGTATTTCAGTGAATGAGAAGAAAGTGGCTTTGAAATTGTAATGATTCACACCTCACCTCTGATTTCTTCGTAAGGAATATGAGAACTCTTGTCGCCCCTTGCAGCTTCTGTTGGAGGACAAAAATAGTATATAAAACACATATGTACAAATACATAGATATATTTATATGATTGGTTATGGAGAATTTATTGTTTTGTGTTATGACAAGGACTGAAAGAAGTTTCATTTTACAGCTGCTGTAGTTCATGAATTTACTCAGTTATTCAACCATTCATTAACAATGTATTAGGTATTGTTCTTCAGGCACCATTGATATAAAGATGAAGACCATGTGGGCCTTGATAATCCTAAATTAGTTGGGGATACAAAGTGATATACGTGAAACAATTAGCTAATATGACAATACTGGAGACTGGCTTAGAAGCAGTGCCTTTCTATATATGGAGCAGAGCTAACATCAAAGGAATTTATCCTTTATGTAGGCAGAGATGAAGCTGTTTATAAGAGACTAAAGGGGTGAATGCTTCACCATTTCCGGTAAAGAATGAAATAGAATTTGTCCTGCTCATTAAGCATGAATCTCTCTAATGCCTTGTTTCAGAAGCTACTGAAAGAGAAGGGTCTCGCATCCTGGAAAAGAGAGGTGGCTGGGCAGGATGAAATCACTGGCAACAGAATGGTATCCAATTTGGTTCATTTTAATTAGGGTATCTCAGAAATTGGGGGTGAATGAATTACTTAATTGTCTCTCCCTTTCCCTAAGCAGGTAAGCTCAGTGGCAGTTGCATTTGCATCAGGCCAGGTACAAATACTTATAAATGAAATCACTATGTGGTTAGAGTGTAATAGTTTCATTCTGCTTGCCCAGGTGATTGCTAAGAACCAGACTCTAGTGTGGAGAAGGTTTCCTGCAAGAGAAAAACCTGATGAGGCTATGGGAGCTCAAGCATGGTGACGAAGGTTCATGAGTGGGGTGGCCTGATAGGTGTCAGTGCCCAGGAAAGGTATTCATGCAGGGGGTTCTGGTCAGCTTGCTTAGCCCAAGGAGGGTGATGATAACCTTTCATAGTGTTGGTGCTGGGAGGGAATTGATCAGCTTGCGGTAATGCAGAGAGTCTAAGCAAGCTGATGAAATTGTCCATGTGGAAAAACTGATAGGGTTTTTGAAGCTGAAGCAGACAAAGAGGGCTTCTAGATGTGGGGGTGTCCCAGAGAGGGGTGTTACATGCTGATAATAATGGGAGGGGGGTTGTAGTGGTGAGGGGAATTTAATTGCATTCTGTGAGATTGATCAAACGTATAAATACATGGATAATATGAGATAGTGTCTTACTTCTAATAAGGAAGTTAGAAATAAGGAGAAGAAGAAAATTACAGAGAATTCTGATTTTGAATTGTAATACGGGGCATTGATATTAACTCATGAATTTTAATGTAGAGAAATAGAAATAAAAATAGATGTTAATATGTATGTAGTGTGTGTGTGACTCTTGTGATGTCATGGACTGTAGCCCACCAGGCTCCTCTGCCCATGAGATTTTCCAGGCAAGAATATCGGAACACCGAGTTGCCATTATGTATGTATACACACATATATATTCCCTAGTGCTGTGAAATGGGCTGAGAAGATCACCTCAATAGCAATGAGAACACCTAACACCCAAAACTGGACTTAAAATATCATTCTCTACACTAAGGAACCAAAGAACTTTGAAGAAATGGCTGATTACAGGGCCTTTGTTAACATATCAAATGGACACAGCAGGCAGTGTAAGTGGCTCCCACTGGCCAAAATAAAGATTCAAATAAATAATGATATGAATGGATTATAAATCATTGAATAAAGTAAAAATTGATAAGATGGCACTGATATAATTAATAAATGAATAAACTGGAAGTTTACGGAGGAATAGGATATTTCATAGCTACAAAAAACCTCCCCCACCAAAATTCTTTTAATTGTAAAGGAACAAACATAGTTTCATAGTAGGAAGAGCTGTCAGGCATCACCTTAATTAATCAAGAGATTAAAGTGAACGTCTCTGTGTGTTCTCTCGATACACTTCAATGTGGAGAGCACAGAATTACTTTTATGATATGCCTGTCAAGAGGCATAACTAATCAAGAGGAAAATCATAAAAACAGAAATGGAGGGATATTTTACAAAATAAGTGGCCTAGGATTTTCGAAAGTCTTGAAAACTAAACAAAGACAGCATAACTGTTCCAGTATGAATAAGATTAAAGAGACATGTCATCTAAATGAAATGTGTGACTCTGAACTGGATCCATTTCTCATAAAGAATATTATTGGACCAACTGTTGAAGAGAGTCTGAGGATTAGATGCTAATATATCAAGCCTGAAGCTTCAATAATTTGGTCATCCGATTCGAACAGCCGGCTCATTGGAAAAATCCCTGATGCTGGGAAAGATTGAGAAGCAGAAGAAGAGGGCATCTGAGGATGACAGGGCTGGATGGCATCACCGATGCAATGGACATGAACTTGGGAAGACTCCAGGAGATGATGAGGGACAGAGAGGCCTGGCGTGCTGCAGTCCATGGGGTCGCAAAGAGTCGGACATGACTGTGTGACTGAACAAGATCATGTTTATATAAATGTCCTTATTTGTATGAAATACACACCTAAGTATTCACTGGTGATGTGCCATCAGATCAGCTCCTCAATCTCAAATGGTTCAGGAAAAAGAAGGTTCTGTGCTTGCGACTCTTATCTATGTCTGAAATTCTCTCAAAATAAAATCATATTTTGCACTACTAAAAAGAAAAAGTCCTGGGACTCTGTTGTCAAGTTGTGTTGGCTCACATTACAGCTATGTGAGTTTGTTAAAATATGTAACCTCTCTGAGCTGCTGTTCCTTCTTCTATGAAAGGACTATGATAATAGTAACTTCTTAAAGGGGTTGTTTTAAAGTTGAAATGAAAAAGGCTTTCATAAAGTCTCTGGCTCTTAGGAAATTTTTTCTTCATTAGAGGATATTTTTCTTACTAATTTTTACGGAATAAAACAAAGGGCTTAATTAGTTCATGTGTAAATGACTACAAATTAGCAAGGATGTAGTGTTCAATTTTTCTCATACTGGAAAATGAAGCATTATATGTTTTGTTGTTATTGTTGCTCACGCACTGGGTTGTGTTTGACTCTCTTGCAGCTTCCTCTGTCCCTGAGATTTCCCAGGCAAGAATACTGGAGAGGGTTGCCATTTCCTTCTCCAGGGGATCTTCCTGATCCAGCGATTGAACCTGCCTTTCCTACATCCGCAAGTGGATTCTTTACCATTGATCCACCAGGGAAGCCCAAGAACACGAGTATTCTTAATTAAAAAAACTAATCGGAGACACTGCTGCTGCTGCTGCTAAGTCACTTCAGTAGTGTCCGACTCTGTGCGACCGGTAGACAGCAGCCCACCAGGCTCCCCAGTCCCTGGGATTCTCCAGGCAAGAACATTGGAGTGGGTTGCCATTTCCTTCTCCAATGCATGAAAGTGAAAAGTGAAAGCAAAGTCACTCAGTCGTGTCTGACTCTTAGTGACCCCAGGGACTGCAGCCTACCAGGCTCCTCCGTCCATGCGATTTTCCAGGCAAGAGTACTGGAGTGGGGTGTCAATGTCTTCTCCATCAGAGACACTGGATATGATAAAAAAATAACTATCAAAACAGAAAACATCAACACGTGGAAGGCCAGCAAGATGAAAGAGCGAGGGAGCTGGACAGGGAGGGGTTTCTGGAGGAGAGGAGCCCCAGGGCAGGGTGGCAGCGTAGAGTCCCAGGCGCTGGAGACACTACGTGTCAGGGCACCCACAGGGCGCACCAGCAGGCAACATGCACAAGAAACACCCGGCCCCACCACACACCCTGGAGCAAGCCCTGCCCTGTGTCTGCAGTTGAGGGCTAACCGCCCTACCCCCTGCTTGCTCCCCTAATTTTTAGTCATTTAATAAAGAGTACGAGATATGTTTGGCTTCAGCTCCATCACATGATTAATATAAATTCGTTTAACCATATTATGGTTTCATGTACTCTAAATACCCCTATAATAACAATGTTAGATGTCACCAAGTTCCAGCTGTGGGAATGTCCACATGTAAATACACAGAGGCTTCTGTGAGGCTCATGGTGGGATCTTAGTTCCCCAACCAGAGATAGAACCGCTACCTTCTACACTGGAAGCACAGAGTCTTAACCAATGGACCTCGAGGGAAGACCCTATATAGACACTTTTACTGTCAGAAATATTCAGACACTATAGATGTTACAGTGGCAGAAATGATATCCAAATCAACAACAAAAGAAGGCAAAATAAATTTTCATATTTGAAGATTACAGGTGCAACTGAGAAAATTCAGTATAGTGAAGAAGAGGAAAGATATAGTAATCTTTTTTAAAAAAATATTTAACTATAATTGTACAATATTGTTAGTTTTAGGAGTACAACATAGTCATTTAACATTTAAATATATTACTAAAGTATTACTATGATAAGTCCAGTCATCATCTGTCACCATACAGAATTAGTATCGCATTATGAATTATATGCCTTATACTGTATATCATACCCTAGCGACTTATTTACTTTATAACTGGAAGTTTGAACCTCTAATTCTTCTCACTTGTTTATCCCAACTATCCACCCAAAGATATATGCACCCCTATGTTCACTGAAGTATTATTTACAATAGCCAAGATAAGGAAACAACTTGTGTCCATCAACAGATGAATGAATAAACAATGTGTGGTGCATACATACAATGGAATATTTCTCAGCCACGAAAACCACTGAACTCTTGCCATTTGTGACAACATGAGTGGATTTAGAAGGTATTATACTAAGTGATATATTATTTATTGTTTTTTATTGTTACCCTGACAAATGACCACCAGTTTGGCTTGAAACAAAATCCATTTATTGTCGCAGAGTTAAGTAGATACAGATCAGGGTGGGTTTGGCTTGGTCTTTGATTAGAGTCTCAAAAGACAAAGTCAAGATTATCTCCCGGGCTGTACTCTTATTTGGAGGTTCTGGGGGAGATTCCCCTTGTAAGATCATTTAGGTTGTTGGCAGAGTCTATTTCCTGGCATGTATAGCTCTGAAACTGTGTGAAGAGAATCATCCTCAATATTAATTTCTCTTGTATAAATGCAACATAGGTAATTTTAAAGAAAATTGAAACTGTACACTCTATATATACATGCTTCTATAGAGAATACAAGATTATTTCAATTTTAACTTAGAAATTTAGGTTTACTCAAAACAGAACTCTATAATATTAGACATTTAATATCTGTCTCTCACACCTTTTCTGGTTCCCCTTCTTAACTGCCAAATTAGCCAAATTATCATCTATGTAGGTGTTTACACACATTGAATCTCTATTGGGGTGGAGAGGGAAGGATGGCTTAGGAAGAGCATTTAAGGTGATTCGAGAGTTACGGTCACCACAGTTGTCCATACCAATTTTGTCTTTGTTGCCACAATGAAGAAAGTTTTGAAACATTCCAGAGAATTGTAGATTAGAAAGTGGAACATGACAACAACTACATTGGGCAATTACAGATGCATGGAGGAGTGAAAGCGGTGGCCCTCCATATAAACAATAACCTGCATTTACGCGCTTTTGTGCGCACCCCTCCAGGAGGGCCTGAATCTGGCCGCCCCCCTCGCCCCATGGTTCTATAGCTCCGAGGCTTGGCTTAGGTGGGGTTGGAAATGTCCTAGAATGGCTCTTTGTTGATTTTCCCTCATGCTAGAGCCTAGTGTTGCTGTGAAGCAAAGTGCTATTGAATTTGCTCACTCAGGCAGAACACTCAACAGGAAGGAAGGAAGTGGCCATTCTTTCTGGTCCTATTGTCCAGCCACCAGGCTTAAGCAATCAAACAGCTCTGTGGCCATAGCTGGGTGCTTACAAGCCTGTTTTTTTTTTTTTTTGCCCAGTGGTGGGCACTGGGGAAGGGGGCAGGGATGGCTCTTTATGCTTTTCATTTATTTTTGATTCAGTCTGATGGCATGTTTACATGCTCATTCTCAGGTACCCATTTTCTTACAACATAGTGAAAGGAGAGTCAGAGTGAGTGAGAATAAATTTTGGAAGTGGAGTAGCCATATATTGGGCTTTCTCTATGATGTGTTGTGAAAATGGGAAGAAGTAAGCATTTATATCACTAACAAATTTTGACATGTGTCACTATTTTTGGTTTTTGTGGTTTGTTTTTTTTTCTAAATATTTACTTATTTATTTTGGCTGTGCCAGGTCTTAGTTGTGACGTGTGGGCTCTAATTCCCTGACCAGGGATGGAACCCAGGTCCATGGCTCAGGCAGCATGGAGTGTTAGCCACTGGACCACCAGGGAAGTCTCTGCATCACTACTTTTAATTGACCGTGTTTAACATGCCTCTAACCTTGTCTTTGGACTAGTCTTTTATCTCCTTTGCAAGTCAGTTTTCTTTTCCATTTTCATTAATAGAATAAGGATGGTGACCTTACTTTGTTTATGTCACAAGGCTAGTATAATAATGGAATGTATGAAGAACTACTTAGAAAAATATTGCATCAAGCTAATATACAATATTAGGATTCTCCTGAGGATAAAAATGCCACCAGTGAAAATAAGTAACCAAAGTGAGAAAGAGGACTTAATAAAAGCTAAGGGTTACTGAATTAAAATAACACATTTTGTCATTTATATATGTTTGTAAATTAATAAAAATACATTAATAAAAATTTGACAGCTTTTTTCAAAGTTTGAAGTTTCTCCAAAACACTATAATTTGGGGTTTTCACAAGAAGGTAGTTAGTAGAAATTGATGCCTGGTGGTGAAATTGTCCCTACTCTTAGGGAGGGACAGTTTTTTCCCGAAGTATTTTCTCAATTTTTAAGTGGTTTTTTTTTTTTTTTAAGTGGTTTTAAAATGCATTTATTAAAACTAAAACTTCATGTGATTATTATTCTTTTACACATAAGCTTTAAAAGAAATGAAAATCTTAAAATCAGATACAATGTTAAGAGTAATTATAGTTAAATTTCATGGGGGAGATAGTGCCTTCATTAAAATAAGTTTTAAATTTAAACTTTTTGGACAAGAATCCTAAGTAATTATATTGATTACAGCTATATCTTGTAAAATCCAGAAGTCATGAGGAGTTTAAATTACTCTGGATTATTTGGGACTTTCTGATAATCTCTGGGAAAACTATGCTATAATTTTTATTAAGTAATAAACTTTAAACTGTGGAGAATGGTAGTAGCTTTTAAGGCATGAGACAGTCATCAAGGTTAAATTATATCCTCTAAGGAACATAGTCAAAGAAATATTTTCCTTTTCTTGGAAAGGATTTGACTGGATTTTTCTTTCCTAGAGACCCAATGTCAGGAGACATCTGTGTCTAGATTGTTAATCTAGAACCCTATGATCCAGAGGAGAGCTCAGATGGGTGTATTGAAATATTACCTGTGAATCTGGGTCCCTTCCCTCTTTGACTTTCCACTTTTAGAAGTTGGTTAATGATGCCAAGCTCTTCTTCTTGCCTTACCCACTATTCCTCTCATTGTTGTTGTTAGTCGCTAATCATGTCTGACTCTTTTGGGACCCCATGGACTGTAGCCCACCAGGCTCCTCTGTCTCTGGAATTCTCCAGGCAAGAATACTGCAGTGGGTAGCCATTTCCTTTTCCAGAGGATCTTTCCAATCTAGGGAGAGAACCTGCATCTCCTGCACTGGCAGATGGATTCTTTACCCCTGAGCCTCTGGGGAAGCTTGCTCTTCTCATTAGCAATTCAGTATTTGGCACCGGCACCGTAATTTTCCCAAGTGGAAATCAAAAGCAGTTCTTTAGGAAAGGATTGAGGATACTTGAGTAGAGAATCTGTTTCATCCTGCTACTTATGGATATGTCGACTGATTATAAAGCCAGGGCTATCAGAACTGTGATGTCAGCTCTCAAAAGCTGAGAGCCTTACAGAGATTGCAAGAGAACAATAATTCCTCAACTGTAGACGAGGTTTAGATAGTCTCTTGTGTTGTAATTTATAGCGGGGCTTGGAGAGAGTCCAACCTTTGAAAAGCTATTTACCCAGTTAACTCAGTGTCAAACTTCAGTGTTTTAAGGTTATTCCTTTGGGTTTTTATACCCTTGGGTGGAGGTTCCTTCTTATTTACGGCTTCCCTGGTGGTTCGTATGGTAAAGACATACTAGTTAGATATAGACTTAATTTAGTAATTTACTCCAGATAAATCTACACTGCATCTGTAATCCTCAGGTCTGAAGGAGGACAAAATAAAATGTAAAGTGAATCTTCAACTTACCAAATTTCTTCTCCAGAGATTCAGACCAAATTTGTAGAGGAGCATTTCCTAGTTTCTAGATGAGCGAAATTTCTTATTCATTCTCTAGAACTAAACTTTCTCTGAAACATACCAGCTCAGGCATACACTTGCCATAAAACAAAATTAAGAAAAAGAGGGCAAATCAGTAATAATGGTTGCTAATATGTCCATAGTGATTGCTACAAGGTAGTTACATTCTAAATGCTTCACATTCAAAATACATTTAATTCTCACAACTATGCTATGAGGAGTATACTATTATTATTTTCACTTAACAGATAAGAAAATTGAAGCATGAAAAGTTTAAATGTTTGCCTAACACTACTTTCAAGTAGTAGACCCACAGTGTGAATGGAGAGTCTAGGCTATTTCTGGGCTTTTCAGGTGGCTCAGCAGTAGAGAAACTATCTACCAAGCAGGAGATGCAAGATTGATCCCTGGGTTGGGAAGATCCCCTGGTGGAGGTCATGGCAACTTACTCCAGCATTCTTGCCTGCGAAATCTCATGGACAGAGGAGCCTGGCAGGCCACAGGCCATGGGGTTGCCAGAGAGTCGGACACCACTGAACAACTAAACAATAGGCTGTTTCCAGAGCCCTTACTCTTAACTCCAACACAATTCCATTTTTCTAGCTAGACAGAGGAACATACTTATTAAAAACATGCTGCCATTTAATTTCCAGAGTATAGGCTAATCTAGAAACACACTATTAATGCATTAAAATGTACCTGGAAAGGAGTAAAGTGAATGTAAGTAACTGTCTACTGGAAGTATAATATTCTTTAAAGAGAAAAAAAATCTAACACTCAACAATGTAAAATTCATAATGTCCAGCATCTGACAAAAAAAAGGCAGGCAAGGAAGTAGAAAAATGTGACCTGCGACCTGGAAAAAAGAAAAAATTTGGTTGAAAGAGAACCAAACTGGCAGACACTGGTATTATCAAACAAGGAGGTTAGAAAAGCTCAAGGATTACAAAGGAAAGCACAACCATAATGAGGAGAACAATGGAAGATACACACAAGAAGCAGATGAAAATTTAGAGATAAAATGCAATATTTTAAATAATAACATCTCTGCAAATTATAAACTGCAGGAGAAAAAAATCATTAAACTTGAAGCATAGCGTTAGAACTTTAGAAAATGAAGTCCAAGGACTTCTGGTTTCCAGTTTCTCACGTAAGAAGCTTAGAAGTTACCACTCCATGCTAACAAGCAAAAATCTGAACAAAGTGAGAAAGCAAAAAATCTTCTTAGAACTATCAGAGAAGTGAAGTCCAAGGATAGACCACTGATCCCCAAGCTGGAAAGACAGGTAGGCAGATACAGATAATCAATTTATCAGAGCTGAAACACCAGAGCAGAAATCTACCCAGGCTCAGATAAAGGAGTGATACTGACTCTATTGGGCTTCCCAGGTGGCCATTGCAGGTCTGATGCAAGAGACTTGGATTGACCCCTGGGTTGGGAAGATCCTGGAGGAGGCAACCCACTCCAATATTCTTGCCTGAAAAATTCCATGGACAGAGGTACAGTGTATTAAAATAGGGACATACTATGATTTTTAAAGTCAAATGAAATATCCAGCATCATCTCCTGCAGCACTGAGTAAAATCTCTTTCTCCCATGTGAGAGCAAGTTGAAATATTTCAAGAAATGTTGTTTTAAGCTGCAACCCTCTAGATTTCTCACCCGCGTCCATCCATTCATTAGTGCCCTCTAGATGTACAAACTGTCAACGTCCCATTAAAAGAATGCACTGAATGCAGTGTTTCCAAGAGGGTTATACTATTGTGCCAAAGACAGGACTCATCTTCCTGCCTGGAAGTTGCGACCACAGATCAATTCAGCAGCCCAACTGAGAGCAATTTGTGAATTTTTTATGACTTGGCAAAGCCATTTCAACTGAATTGCTTTCTTTGCAACTCCTCTGCCCCATGAGCCACAGGAAGCCTGTTTCCAACTTACAAAACTCTTAATATGAATTATAATTATCTTCCATTTCTATGGGCTTCACTTGTGGCTCAGCTGGTAAAGAATCCACCTGCAATGTGGGAGACTTGGGTTCGATCCCTGGGTTGGGAAGATCCCCTGGAGAAGGGAAAGGCTATCCACTCCAGAATTCTGGCCTGGAGAATTCCATGAACTGTATGGTCCATGGGGTCGCAAAGAGTGGAACATGACTGAGCAACTTTCACTCACTTTCCATTTCTATTTCAAAATGGAAAAATGAATACTTTCAGCTGTTTCTTCTCACTGCACCACCTAAACCATAAAAAGAATGAAATAATACCATTTGCAGCAATATGAATGGACCTAGAAATTATCATACTAAGTGAAGTGAACCAAAGACAGATATCATATGATATCACTTATATGTGGAATCTAAAATAAATAATACACATTAACTTACATCAATATATAAAATAGAAATAGACCAAATGACATAGGAAACAAACCTATGGTTACCAAAATGAAAATGGTCAGAGGATAAATTAGGAGTTTGGAATTAATGTATATACATTATTATACGTAAAATAGATAATACTATAGGTAATACTATATAAAATATAGCAGTAGAAATTAATTCCTAGCCTACTTAGGTGACAGAGTTGTTGTGACAATAAAGTGAGATAATAGACTTCTTTGGAGACATTAATATTAAAGAAGCAAAGAAGTTTGTGGAAATAATATTAGTAAGAGGATTTTGGGTCAACTTCTCAGACTATGTGATTCAAAAGTGCATCTTATGAAATTAGCAATCTTTCCACCATTATATGAAGGTCTCAGAGGTGATCATCTTGAAGGTATTTTATCATTATTTAAGCATTCTGACCCATATAAATGATAATGCCACACGATTCCAGCTTATACTTCAAAGCTTGCAGTAAGAAAGAAAAGATACTTGATATTCTAAGTCAGCATTTTTTCCCACCGTATTCCCAATATAGCAAATAAGCTATTTCTATTGAGTCCTAAATGGAAAGCTTCCATGTTTAGCTTCTGTATCCATAAACAAACTTCCATCCATAAGCTTCTGTATCTCCACTTCCGCCTGAGAGTCTAAAAGAATTCCATTTTAGGGCTCAAATTTACTATAGGAAGACAGGAAATGAAAGAAGGAAAGGTGAGAAGACCCAGCAGCAGCATAAAGGCATTTTTTTCCCCTCTTTGTCTTCCTTTCAAAAAAATTAGATTTTTGTGTTCCAGACTAAGCAACAGTCAGTTACCAGCAGCAATTGGTTATCAGTCAGGAAGAGCTAGGTTACGCTGCAGCAACAAAGTCCAAAATCTCAGTAAATCAACAACAAAATGTTTTTTAACAACCATTTTACATATTCAGGTTGTTCTTCAGGGGGCCTTTACTTCTGGTAGTCTCTGGGACTCACGTTGATGAAAACACCATCTTGATAAGATGCTCATCAAGGCAATGGGAAAGGGACATTGAGAATCACACATGAGCACTAAAAACATTTTTTTTTCATGAAAATGACAAAAACTACTTTCGCACACATTTCTTTGACCAAACAAGTCATTCATCTGTTCCCAACTTACCATGTACCCAAAAGGAGGAGTATTATAATATTTGTGGGCATCCTTAGTGACTATCCCTACCATATTTGATGAAGGGTGATAATAATAGCTCTTATAGATTACTGTGAGAATTTATATCACACTTAAGCATAGAGTGAGCTCTAGTATATGAATTATATTTTAAAAAATATTTAACTTATACAATAGATATTTTTAGAGAAAACATATGTATGGGGATTATGATCAGTTAATATATTCTCTGGGAGCCTTATGTGGAATTCTTATGTTTTATATATGTAATTTTGTTTCTAGCTTATTTCCATGTTTACAAAATCATTGATATATCTAGACAATTTTCATTTTTAAATAGCCATTGACTTCCCTTCACTGATGAAAACAGAGGTTGGAAGATAAACATCAGTTTTATCACTCCAAGCACATACACATACACATATGAATTCAGAATATGCTTTTATTAAATGTTGTTGTGTGGAATGTTAAATTCTCTCACAAAGAATTGTATATGACCTTTACACAATACAAATAAAATCACTGACCCTTGTCATGGTCAACCAAGCTTTAAAAAACCATTTCATCAAATGCTTCACAAAGAGTTATGAAGATAATAGAAAAGATATCTCTATTGTATATTAGCATAGACAAACCTCTAAAAACTTGGTAGGAGGCAACTAAACTCAGAACTGCTTAGGATTAGAAATCAAGATGAAGTCAGTTCCTGTCTACAAAAAGAAAGTGTCTGTAGATGCAAAGTACAACAATTATGCAATGAGTTGCATCCACATAGAGGATACCAATTTTGGTGAAGTCAAAAAAGGCAGGTTTTTCTCAATGCATTTTTTGGACTGAAATATCTCAATAATTGTCTTAACCCTCCACTTCACTTAAGGAGTTCTTTCTAAAGCCAAAGTAGTGTTTTGGCAGGTAGCCAATGATTTGGACAGTAAAATAGACAATTCAAGCCAGTGTAGTACTTGGGGTAGGGATGGAAATTTGTAGGCTTGGCTGAAATGATGACAATGGAGAACTGTAAAACCCTTCTGCCTATGCAACGGATGGATTCAATGGCTCTGTCAGGACCCTCTTCTGCAATCTCCTTCTGCCCAGATCCTCTTTTCCCAGGTTATGTTAACCTGATGCACGTGAGAAATAGTATGGTCACAAAATACTCAAATCCTAGAAAAGCTCATTTTTTCCCCCTAAACCATATGAGATATGGAAGGGGATTCAGATATACTATAAACATAGTGATTTGTAAAACCAAATTAGAAAATAATAATTTTACTAGATGTAAAACCAAAGATAAATAGAACCAGATGTAGAAAACTAAGAATCTGAGAGTAATGGAATTTGGCTACACTGAGAGGTACAAAACCATATTCTCAGGAAGTAAACATTATATTAGATAGTTTTTTCCCAGAACCTAAAGAATTTTATAGTAGTGTATTTTATTCCCAGAAATTAATAAAAATAAGTTACACAATTCCCAGAAAATACAGTTTAAAGTTGCCTCTACAGAAAAGGAAATACTCTATTAGCAATTGTTACCAAAGAAGAATTTATTGCCTTGAGTGAAAAATAAAACTGAAAGTTCAAAAAATTTTGGAATCCAGATTTTTCTTTTTCAGTCAAGAAGGATTAAGTATTTGTAACAGTACATTTGGAGAGCCCTATCAAATTAAAAAATATTAAATGTTTTTACCATTAGAAATTTTTCTTTTTATTATGCAAAGTTCTTAAATGATGCTATGATTGGAAAGGAAGATCAAATGTGGAAGAAATGTCTTCTTATAGATACAGAGAATTTTTTATTCCCATAAATGAATAGATTGTTTGATTTAGATTTTTTCAGAAGAGTGTGTTTCAGATGGACATGCAGCTGCCACTTGTCTGTAAGAAACTCCCCTTTTGAATCAGAGAAAACTTTATTGTCCTCAAGATGGTGTTTTTGCTTTTTTCTGGTTTGTCTTTTTATTTCTTCCTTGCAACTGAAGCTGCAAGTCAACATGTTCCTTTATTATGAGTTAATACACCCAGATTTTTATAAAAAGCAGATGTTCTGAGTTTTAAATTCAAATCATATTGTTAAGAAGCATCCTTTTACTTACTTTTTTCTTCCTTGTCCTCCCTCCACCCTTTATTCTATTTTCAATTCCTTTATTATTCACAGATCTTTCCTTAGATTTCCGCCCTTCAGAAGATTATGGTCTTCCAATGTTAAACCATTTAAATCTGTCCTAATGTAAATGCTTTTTTTCAGTGGTTAAGAAGGACATTGCTTCTGACATGACTGAGTCTAAATTTCCCCCCTCCTTCTTTTATGTAGCTTTTATTTTCTCACTGTCTGCATTTTTCCCCAAATGCCATTTTATGGTTTGCTTTCATAATAACATTGCCAATATTATAGTACCTAGTATTTATATGGTGTTTTACAACTTTATAATGTACTTTTATTTCTTTGGCTTATTTATTACGTTTTGTTTCTAACAAATGTATTTGTCAAAACTTTTTTCATGTGGAAAATGAGTCATAAATGAGGCATATATTATTGTAGAGCATCAATTGCCAGAAATAGTTTTCTTTTAACTACTTTCAGAATTATATTAATTCTGGAGTTTAAGTCATTTCTAAAATATATTAATCCTGAATTTAAAGCTACAAAGCATTAACTGTGTTTTCATAATTTCGCATCCTAAAGTTACTTTAGATAACAGTATGATTTTATTTGTTTCTCTACAGACTATTAGAGGTATTATCAGCTTCAGTTTGAAAGAACTATGCCAAGATGTTATCATCCTAAAAGATAAGTATTTCTTGGGGAGTATATATGGCTATGCATATGTCATGGTCACACATTGGATCTCTTTTAAAGTGAGTGCTAGGATTATGAATGCAATTTTGTAGTTTTTTTTAATCCCAGTAAGGATTATTATCTTCTTGGTGCCAAAGAATAATAACTCTTTAGTGAAGAATAGTAAGCATTTTTTTGTTTGTTTGTTTGTTTTGTTTCTAAGAAAACAAATGACTACAGTTCAATTTTCACTCTGAAAGCAGGACAAAGTGAATTATGGATTGTCCATAGTAGTGAACACAGCTTGTGATACTTCAGATATCTTTCATTTTACTGAGGTTTGAAGATTTCATAGCTGAACTTGTTAGGCTGAAATTTCTCTTTAGACACTTGAGGAATTCTATTATTAGACTTAGTGGGAGATGGAATTACCCATGATGATAAATTGACCTTTGGATAGTACTTTTTAAATCATTTTTTGGGGAGAATTTTCTTTAATTTTAAGAAATTAATAATAGTTACTCAGCAAACTTATACAGTTTGCTGAAGTAGGTGCTGTGTAAGAAATTATCCTCAACCTTAGCAGCTTAAACCATTTAAGAACTCGACATCACCAGATGGTCAACACCGAAATCAGATTGATTATATTCTTTGCAGCCAAAGATGGAGAAGCTCTATACAGTCAGCAAAAACAAGACTGGGAGCTGACTGTAGCTCAGATCATGAGCTCCTTATTGCCAAATTCAGACTTAGATTGAAGAAAGTAGGGAAAACCACTAGACCATTCAGGTATGACCTAAATCAAATCCCTTATGACTACACAGTGGAAGTGAGAAATAGATTTAAGGGACTAGATCTGATAGAGTGCCTGATGAACTATGGACAGAGGTTCGTGACATTGTACAGGAGACAGGGAGCAAGACCATCCCCATGGAAAAGAAATGCAAAAAAGCAAAATGATTGTCTGAGGAGGCCTTACAAATAGCTGTGAAAAGAAGGGAAGCAAAAAGCAAAGAAGAAAAGGAAAGATATACCCATCTGGATGCAGAGTTCCAAAGAATAGCAAGGAGAGATAAGAAAACATTCCTCAGCAATCAAGGCAAAGAAATAGAGGAAAACAACAGAATGGGAAAGACTAGAGATCTCTTCAAGAAAATTAGAGATACCAAGGGAACATTTCATGCAAAGATAGGTTCGATAAAGGATAGAAATGGTATGGACCTAACAGATGCAGAAGATATTAAGAAGAGGTGGCAAGAATACACAGAAAAACTGTGCAAAAAAGATCTTCACGACCCAGATAATCACGATGGTGTGATCACTCACCTAGAGCCAGACATCCTGGAATGTGAAGTCAGGTGGGCCTTTGAAAGCATCACTATGGATGGACAAAGCTAGTAGAGGTGGTGGAATTCCAGTTGAGCTATTTCAAATCCTGAAAGAAGATGCTGTGAAAGTGCTGCACTCATTATGCCAGCAAGTTTGGAAAACTCAGCAGTGGCCACAGGACTGGAAAAGGTTTCATTCCAATCCCAAAGAAAGGCAATGCCAAAGCATGCTCAAAGTACTGCACAATTGCACTCATCTCACACGCTAGTAAAGTAATGCTCAAAATTCTCCAAGCCACGCTTCAGCAATATGTGAACCATAAACTTCCAGATGTTCAAGCTGGTTTTAGAAAAGGCAGAAGAACCAGAGATCGAATTGCCAACATCTGCTAGATCATCGAAAAAGCAAGAGAGCTCCAGAAAAACATCTATTTTTGCTTTATTGACTATGCCAAAGCCTTTGACTGTGTGGATCACAACAAACTGTGGAAAATTCTGAAAGAGATGGGAATACCAGGCCACTTGACCCACCTCTTGAGAAACCTATATGCAGGTCATGAAGCAACAGTTAGAACTGGACATGGGCCAACAGACTGGTTCCAAATAGGAAAAGGAGCACATCAAGGTTGTATTGTCACCCTGCTTATTTAACTTATATGCAGAGTACATCATGAGAAATGCTGGGCTGGAAGAAGCACAAGCTGGAATCAAGATTGCCAGGAGAAATATCAATAACCTCAGATATGCAGACACCACCACCCTTATGGTAGAAAGTGAAGAGGAACCAAAAAGCCTCTTGATGAAAGTGAAAGAGGAGAGTGAAAAAGTTGGCTTAAAGTTCAACAACAGAAAACTAAGATCAAGGCATCTGGTCCCATCACCTCATGGGAAATAGATGGGGAAACAGTGGAAGCAGTGTCAGACTTTACTTTTTTGGGCTCCAAAATCACTGCAGATGGCGATTGCAGCCATGAAATTTAAAGATGGTTATTCCTTGGAAGGAAAGTTATGACCAACCTAGATAGCATTTTAAAAAGCAGAGACATTTCTTTGCCAACAAAGGTCCGTCTGGTCAAGGCTATGGTTTTTCCAGTGGTCATGTATGGATGTGAAAGTTGGACTGTGAAGAAAGCTGAGCACCGAAAAATTGATGCTTTTGAACTGTGGTGTTGGAGAAGACTCTTGAGAGTCCCTTGGACTGCAAGGAGATCCAACCAGTCTATTTTGAAGGAGATCAGTCCTGGGTGTTCATTGGAAGGACTGATGCTGAAGCTGAAACTCCAATACTTTGGCCACCTGATGCAAAGAGTTGACTCATTGGAAAAGACCCTGATGCTGGGAGGGATTGGGGACAGGAGGAGAAGGGGATGACAGAGGATGAGATGGCTGGATGGCATCACTGACTCGATGGACATGAGTTTGAGTAAACTCCGGGAGTTTGTGGTGGACAGGGAGGCCTGGCGTGCTGGGATTCATGGGGTCGCAAAGGGTTGGACACACCTGAGCGATTGAACTGAACTGAATCGAATTTCTCAGGGTCTGGAAGCTGGAAGCACCTTACTTGGCTAAATTCTGGCTCAGGGTCTATCTAGAGATTACAGTCAAGATATCTGCTAGGGTGTAGTCATCTCAAGACTTGACTGATTGAAGGGTCTAATTCCAAGTTCAGTCACATGGTTATTGGCAGGCTTCACTTCCTGACTGTTGGCCAGAGACTTCAGTCTCTTGCTGTGTGGGCCTCTCTATAGACAGAATGAGAGTTTGTGGCAACTGGCTTATTCCAAGAGAAAGAAAGAGAATAAGAGAGAGGGAGAGATGAAAAAGAAGAGAAAGAGAAAGAAGGAGAAGTCATTCAAAACAGAAGCCCAGAAGCCACAGTCTTTTTTATAAGCTAACCTCAGACATGATACACCATTACTTCTGCTGTATGCTGCTATTCACAGACCTACCCAGGTACAATGTAAGAGGGAGCTACATGTGAGTAAGAATACAAATAGGTAAAGATCACTGGGTGTCATCGAGGAGATTGACTACCACAAAAGGCAATCAGACATTATAAAAATAAGTCAATAGAGGCCCTGGGAAACAACTGACTTGCTGTAGATCGTATACATAATTTTGTGACTATAAATTTTCCACAGGAGAATCTCACATTCTTCATAATTTTCTTTCCCCACAATCATTGTTTCATACATTATGATAAAAATTTACAAGTTAAGAAAATTAAGTTACTGGAATCCATGAGATATTTTTCAAATCATGACAAGCCAGTTTTTTAAGTACAGAAAATGAGACCTGTTGTCCATGTACCATTGCCGTCATCTCTACACTGAACTAGGACATCATTCAGGTAGAGAATGAAATGTGTTCTGTGTGATTTTTGATCACCCTCTCTTCCCTGTCTCATCAGCCAAACTAGGAACTGTAAGCATGGAGAGCTGTGACTACAATGTCCCTTTATGACATGAGTGCAGAGATTTGGAAAATTGTATGGGAAATCAAGGTGAATGGTGTCTGAGAACTTAGGTGTGGTTAAGGTTTAATCTACAAAGCAGTAGTGAAAAAATATGTGATAATTATCAGGATAATTTTCTACATTGTTCAGTCATGCTATTGAAAAAAGCTCATTTAACTAGAAACTTACAGTAATAAAATTGATGATCTACTATTTTCCATCACAAGACTGTTACACTCAACAGACTGTGTTAGTCATTGTACTTTTTGTATTGTTTATAACTTCTCAGCATAGCACCCGTGGTCCTTTAGAACTGGATTTTTATCTCTCTCAACAGCTCCCATTCCTCAATTCCTGCAATTTATATTTGATAGTTCCTGCAGTAAAAGTATGCTCCCACATCTGTATTTCTTGCCACTTTTGTGCGTGCATCCATTTATCTGTTAAATGCAAAAGCACATGACTGGGCTAGGCATAGGGTGAGAGGATATGAGACAATGTAAAGAAGACTGACAAATTCCCTCTTCTTAATCTCTCTGTGGGAGATTTTCCTGAATAAATGATTATAGACAAACACTAAATTATAATTGTTAGTTCAGTTCAGTTGCTCAGTCATGTCCAAGTCTTTGTGACCCCACGGAATGCAGCATACCAGACTTGCCTGTCCGTCCTTATCTCCTGGAGCTTGCGCAAACTCATGTCCATTAAATGGTACAATAAAAAAGGAGGACCAAGTGAGGAAAGGTGGGGACTGGGGTCCTAACCTAATGTGTATGGTGGAGGGAGTCGTCCTTGAAAAAGTCTTCCATGAGGAAGTTTTTAACAGTCTGAGGCTTATATAAGGCTTGACATGGGCAGATTCTTAGGTATGTTTAAGATTGTTCTTTAATATGCCGTTAATTTAGGAGGAGTTTCTGAATTGCCAAGTGCAGTTACAGATGTTATCATCCTTTGAAAGTTCTGGAAATGTTTTAGTATTGGCCAACTATTTCACACAAAAGAGGTGAAAACAAAGCATGCACGTAAGCATAGGATTAAAGATAAATTTAATTTGTTATTATAATTAATGCATTTATTAAATAGTATCTCATGGTGGTTAGTGGAGAAGGCAATGGCACCCCACTCCAGTACTCTTGCCTGGAAAATCCCATGGACGGAGGAGCCTGGTGGGCTGCAGTTCATGGGGTCGCACAGAGTCGGACACGACTGAGCGACTTCACTTTCACTTTTCACTTTCATGCATTGGAGAAGGAAATGGCAACCCACTCCAGTGTTCTTGCCTGGAGAATCCCAGGGACGGGGGATCCTGGTGGGCTGCCGTCTATGGGGTCGCACAGAGGCGGACACGACTGAAGTGACTTAGCAGCAGCAGCAGCAGCAGCATGGTGATAAGAGAATGAGTCTTCGAATCAGAGATGTGGGGCCAGTCTTTACTTTAACATTACTATTTTGGGGAACAGGGATCCCCAACCTCCAGGCCATTGACCACTACCTCCTGTCAGATCGGTGGCAGCATTACATTAGAAATAAAGTGTAAAAAAAAAAAAAGAAAGAAAGAAAGTGCAGAATAAATACAATGTACTTGAATAATCTCAAAACCATCCCCCCACCCCCAGTCTATGAAAAATTTATCTTCCAGGAAATCAATCCCAGGGACCAAAAATGTTGGGCACCACTGTTAGGGATGAATCTGAGCCTCACTGAGATTGAATCTATTCATCTGTAAAATGGGGACAGTGATACACACTTAGAAAGCTGCTGAGATAATGCAGATGTAGTATCTATCTACGAACAGTTGGGGCATTGTCAGTCTTCAATACATGGTAGCGATTATCATCATTATTGTTAATTATTATTTGCCAAGGTTGAAAATGAATCTGATTTAGCTTGAGACATAATAATTGTTCTGTAATTCAGTTGTGGAAATGTTATCAAAGTTTAACTATCTCAATACAGAGCCCAAGAATTACATTTGTGATTATCATTATCCAAGAATACTTGACTACTGTGTGTGACTTGGGAGAATGTGGTAATATATTGTAATTCAATAATTAGAGGTATTGAAGAACCACAGGTTGTGCATAAAAGAACGGGAAATGACTAAATAGCCTTGATTTCGGTAACTTGTATTTATGGTTATGCTCATGTATGTAATTAGGAGCTACTTACTGAAACCAGGAGTGGTGGGAGTTGGTGGTGGGAAGGAGGAGGTGGAGGCTGCTTAGAGGGCACGGTCAGCCCTGCTAAAGCTTGAGACCTTCGTGGTGTAAATGACAGAGACAGGGAAACGTCATAAGCAGAAGCGTGATGCAGGCAGATCTGTTTTTCAATGGCTTGCTTGGGGGAAGGAGTGGAAGAAAGATGGAATGAAAAGCAGAGAAGCCAGCTGTGGGTGCCTTAGCAGACCAGGTGAAAACTGCTGAGGAACTGAACTGGTCAGTTCAGTTACAAAGCAATAAAGTAACAAATGATGATGAGAAATGATGATGGCCTGAAACAGGTGAAATGGAAAAGAATCCTTAGGAGATTTAATTGGCAGGTTTTTTTTTTTTTATGAATTGAAAGGAGCAAAGGTAGTTGTGTTTAAGAAAATGAGTGACTTGGAGGTAGTGACAATATTGACAGAAAAACAAGAAAAAATTTGGGGGGGCGGAAATTCAAGGGTAAAAATCAACCAGATCTGGTGATTAAGAGGATGGGTGGAGGTAAGTGAAAGGACTCACATATGATCCCTGGGAGGGGCTACGTTTTGAGCAACAGCACATAGATGAGAAACGTGTTAAGAGGGGAAGTTTACAATTTCTACTCAAATCCAACCTGCTGACTTTGAAGCGCTGATGGGACTGCCGTGGTTATAACAGTTAGATGCTGGGCAATATGTGTCTGTTCTGTAGATGTATGTCTGGGAGATACCAACTGATGTGTGGCAGCTGACCCCGTGAGTGAGGGTTTTCTCTGAGAAGAGAGTGGTGCCACCCTTAACTTCTCCCTTGCCCTTATTCATCCAAAGAAACTTCTTTCAAAGGGGTCCCTTTTATTACATTATTCCATGTCAGAAACCTCATTCAGATCTTTACTATCTGTTTCTCCTAGAGTCTTGGGAAAACTCCATTCCTGATACCCAGCAGGGCCCTGTGGGGCTCCTGAGCACAAAGCCTTTCTGTGTCCCTCCTTCCTTTGATTACAGGCCATAGCTTTCATTCAGCCTCCGTGACCTTCCCTGAGTTCCAGTGGGCAGATTCAAGCAGTTGTTAATTAGGGAAGGGAGGGGATGCAAGACTAGGGAGAAACAGTCTAGAGCAGCACTGGGGCAAGGTCCTGGCTCCACATCAGTGGATACACACAGTATCTTTGAGATGTTTTGAAGATACTGAAACCCCCTCCTGGTGGGAGAAGTGAAGTGAAAGTCAATCAGTAATATCTGACTCTTTGGGACCCCGTGGACTATACAGTCCATGGACTTCTCCAGGCCAGAATACTGGAGTGGTTAGCCTTTCCCTTCTCCAGGGGATCTTTCCCAACCCAGGGGTGGAACCCAGGTCTCCTGCATTGCAGGCAGATTCTTTACCAGCTGAGCTGCCAGAGAAGCCCTCCAGGTGGGGGAAGTTAATGATTAATAATGGTAGACTGACCACAGCATATATATCCCTTTGTAACACGAAACTATGAGGGATGCTTACCTCAGCTGGACCTAAAGGTTGATGATGCTGACCTACTTACCTCACCACCAACCAACCCATCAGAAGAATGTCCATTATCAGATCATGCCCTCTTTGAACAATTACTATGAAACTTCTCCGTTGGGACATACATTTTGAGGGCATCAGGCTGCTGTGGCTCCTTTTGCCTGGTAGCTTAGTAAAGCTAACCTTTTCTACTTTACCCAAAACTCTGTCTCTGAGATTTGATTCAGCATTGGTGTACAGAGAAACTGAGTTTTCAGCATCATTCCCAGTTTCCTCTAGTGCCACCAGAATTTTCTTTCCATGATAAAAACTGAATTTATAATCATCTTATTTGGTATTAAAGACTAGTAATGCATCTTCCAGAGAAGGCAATGGCACCCTATTCCGTACTCTTGCCTGGAAAATCCCATGGACGGAGGAGCGTGGTAGGCTGCAGTCCTTGGGGTCGCTAAGGGTTGGACACGACTGAGCGACTTCACTTTTGCTTTTCACTTTCATGCATTGGAGAAGGAAATGGCAACCCATTCCAATGTTCTTGCCTGGAGAATCCCAGGGATGGAGGGGGGGCTGCCATCTTTGGGGTCGCACAGAGTCGGACACGACTGAAGTGACTTAGCAGCAGCAGCAGCAATGCATCTTCTCTGCTCACAGTGTATAAACCTCACTTTGTAACATGAAACTATGAGGGGTGCTTACCTCAGACACCACCTTCCCTTGTGCCCATAAGGGAAGATCTTACCAAACTCACCACCAGCTCCTGCACACATCATGCATTTTTACATATCTAACATCCTTGCTCACAATCTTGAACTCACTAAAATATCCCTCATGACCTTGTTTGCATGATGAGCTACTATTCAGCTGACAAGAATCACGTGGACGACATTCTACATTTTGAAGTTTCCCCTGGCTCCTGAATTCTCGCCATTCCCAATTCAACTATGTGTGTGTGTGTGTGTGTGCACACGCGCACACTTCTAAATATGTGTTCACATTTGCTGACGTGTGTGAGCTTTTAAAAAGATAATCCATTGCCTTTTTCATCTTGTTATCCTATTGCTGACACATAAAAGGCATTTAATAATTGTTTACTGAATTGAATATGGCAGAAATAAATTCAGTAAAATTCTGAGGATGAATATATATGAAAACAATGACTAAATTAGGTATTTGATTGCTGTGAAGAGACCAATTTACACCAGGGTTTGATTTTTGGAAGTGTATGTAGAAATGTTAATTCTTTCCAAAGAAGCTAGAATCTTGAGAGAAACAGCCCCTGCAGTGGTTTAAAGGAAAAAGTATATTTGGAAGAGGGCTGGGAAAACAACTCTACAGGCACTCTTTATCACTAAGTGAACTTAAGCCAAGGGAATTTAATTAATGAGAGATGGTGAAATTAGACTTTACCTATTATTCACAATTATACTTTATCCTGCATAGTAAAGATGAGCTATTGCATCTATGTGAACTTTAAACAGAGCTGATGCTTAAGTTGTAACTGGTGAATTTTAAATAATATTAACTACTTCCTGAAATAAATGTGTCATAGAAAAAAAAATAGGCAATTTTTACTCTTCATAAACTAAATAGAAAAACATTTTTTCCTAGTTAATCTCAAGGACATCTTTACAAGGATCAAATAAAGTATAGAATATAGAAAATTAACATAGAACTTGAATAAAAAGAAATTGGCAAAGTAACTTTCATCACTCTGATTGTAAAAATTGTATATATTCACTGTAGAAAATTAGAAGTTATATACACATTTAAAGAATATAAAAAATCACTCAAAGTTTTTCCACTCAGAGTAAACAATCATTTTTGACATATCATGGAATTTCTTTCATATAAAATGTTTTTTAATAATTGGGGTCACTTCATATATGTCATCTTTATTCTACGTTTTTATTTTGGTATTATTAAGGTGACTCAGATGGTAAAGAATCTGACTTCAATTCAGGAGACTCAGGTTCGATCCCTCGGTTGGGAAGATCCCCTGAGAAGGGAATGCCTACCCACTCTATATTGTTTCTTGGAGAATTCCACGGACAGAGGAGCCTGGGGGGCTATAGTCCAGGGGGTTGCAAAGCGTCAAACACTACTGAGCAACTAACACACACATTACAAAGTGAATCTGAGTCAGTAAGCTTCCTTCGAAAAAGCCTAAACTTAACAGCTTTTTCGTATTTCGTCACACTGTCATTTCTTAGTATATTTAATAATACAATCTTTTGTGATGTTTCCATTTGTTAGCTGTTAAAATTAGTCACTGTCTTCATTTCTTTGCCACCTGAGCTTTTTTTTTAAACACATTATACTCTAAGCTTCTGCCTGTTAAGTCAGCAGAGAAGGTCACCAAAACCTTAGTGCCCACATCATAGCATTCTTTGCAGTAACAAAGAAACAATAACTGCAGACTCTAGCATTAGATGTGGCTGGGGCTAAATTCTGTGTTAGAAACTGTGATCATGGGCAAGTGATTTAATTATCTGGGGACTGGTTTTCTCATCTGTAGATTGGAGCTCATGTTTGCAAATGTGATTTTCCTAGGATGGCTGGAGAATTCAATGAGCTATCCATCTAAAGTGCTTGAAGAAATGTCTGACACAAATAAGTGCCAGGTATGATTTTTACAAGCTCTTTACCAATTAATTCTTGTCTAAATTCTCTTGTCTCTTGACTTCTATAATGGTCTAATGGTAATTCCTCCATGTTTTTCTGTTGATAATCTTCAAAGTTCTTCTGTTAACCTAACTCCTTCTAACTGCCCTTGGATGACCCTCTCGTATTTCTCATACCTCTCTAGCTGCTTCTTTACTGACCTTTAACAGATTCATTCTCTTCTACTTGCCATTAATCAAAAGTTTTAGTTCCTCAGTGTAGACACCATTCTTGTCTCACACTTCTCTCTCTCCCCTGCTCTTTTGACTATGCGTTAAGAAGTCAACTACCAGCTATGGAAAATTGACTCGTAAACATGTTTCTAGCCCAGACTTCTCCTTTGAGTTTCAGACTTTTATTTGATATGGGTGTATTTGCCATCACTTGATTGTCTATTTGACATCTCCCCTCGTCTCTGACTCTGTGTAGCACCATGGACTGTGACCAGCCATGTTCCTCTCCATGGAATTTTCCAGGCAAGAATACTGGAGTGGGTTGCCATTTCCTTCTCCAGGAGATCTTCCCAACCCAGGGATTGAACCCTGGTCTCCCGCATTGTAGGCAGACACTTTACTGTCTGAGCCCCCAAGGGAGTCCAAGGATAAAGGAGGGTGGTGGTAGATGACAATCTCTTTAGCAAAACCCCTAAGACACACTGCTTCAGAGTGTCCTTCCAGTTACACCTTTTATAGCCCTTTTCCCCTCTCTTCCTTCCTTTTCCCACAGCTTTAATATTCAGTTGCCCTAAGATCTCTTTCTATTTCACATCTTTATGTTTTTGTTCGTGTAACATCCTCTGCTTAGAATGCCTTTTTCCAAGCCCTAACTTACGCAGCAAATACCTAATCTTCATTCACGTCTCAAATCAAAGGTTACTCCCTGATCTAAACCAGTTGATTGCTTTTCCATCTGACTCTTCTGTGCATGGCCAAAATTAATTATGCCATTGCAACACTTTATTCTGCTTATTTATTTATAGGCCTTATGTCTATCACCTAGATAGGACCCATCACTTCATGGCAAATAGATGGGGAAACAATGGAAACAGCAGCAGATTTTATTTTCTTGGGCTCCAAAAATCACTGCAGACAGTTTCTGCAGTCTTGAAATTAAAAGATAATTGTTCCTTGGAAGAAAAGCTATGACCAAACTAGATAGTATGTTAAAAAGCAGAGACATTACTTTTCCAACAAATGTCTGTCTAGTCAAAGCTATGGTTTTTCCAGTAGTCATGTATGGATGTGAGAGTTGGACCATAAAGAAGGCTGAGTGCGGAAGAACTGATGCTTTCAAACTGTAGTGCTGGAGAAGACTCTTGAGAGTCCTTTGGACTGCAAGGAGATCAAACCAAGGAGTCAATCCTAAAGGAAATCAATCCTGAATATTCATTGGGAGGACTGATGCTAAAGGTGAAACTCCAATATTTTGGCCACCTGATGCAAAGAGCCGACTCATTGGAAAAGACCCTGATGCTGGAAATGATTCAGGGCAAGAGGAGAAGGGGGCAACCGAGGATGAGTTGATTGGATGGCACCACTGACTCAATGGACACAAGTTTGAGCAAGCTCCAGGAGATAGTGAAGGGCAGGGAAGCCTGGTGTGCTGTAGGTTGCAAAGAGTCAGACACAACTTAACGACTGACCAATAGCAATAACTAGAAAGTAAATTTCATGATGATAACATGTAAAAGAAAACCCAGCACAGGGCCCAGTACAAGGTAATAAGAAAAGCTAACAGCTATTCTACTCTTAGTAAGTATCAGGCAGTTTACAGCACTTTACAGGTTTTAATTTATCTAACTTTAAAAGTCCTATCAGAAAGGTAGTATTAACAGATGAAGAAAAAGAGGCATAGTAAATGGTGCCTTCAGACTTTGAAATCAGAAGAAACTGGCCCTCAATTCTAGCCTTTCAGTATAGGTACTTAAAATATTTGCTGAATGAATTACTGAATTTCTTTCTAGTGTAGTATCTTTGATGTCTCTTCCCCCTTGATAGAAGCTAAGCTGAACCAGGAAACTAGGCTTAAGATATTTAGGATACTTGGTGACTGCCCTCATGTTGCGTGTGATGGATACAGAGCTGAGGGTGTCCCAGTCAATGCTGCAGGGAGCTTTATTTCATGGTTGAGAAAGCTCTTTCCTTCTTCTGTCTCTTCTGCTGGACTTGAACAAAGAAGATGGTTATCCCAGTTGTCATTGGCAGCTATTTTGCCACTGTGAAGGGAGCCAGAGGGAGGACAAAACTAACTCAGAGAAGAGAGCCAAGAGCATTGCCAAGACCGAATTGAAGACTTCGGTATACCAAACCCGGAACCTGGCTCATTTCTATATTCCTGTTCCTATAAGGTGATTCTTATTTTTTGAGCCCACCTAAGGAGACTCCTGATTCTGGCAGCATGTCATTTCCAAGTTGCTATGGTTTTGCAATAGCTAGCATTTCTTGAGTGCTTGCTATTTGACATTTACTGCTCTGAGAGCAATAAACCACAAGGTAGGTGCTATTATTAGCCTCAGTGTACAGGAGGAAGCTAAGACTTTGAAAGCTTCATTAATTAGTCTTGCTCACTTCACTAGTAAGTACTTCAGTTGCAATCCAAACCTGGATTTCTCCGACTCCACCCTCCTCCATTAGCAGCGTGGTTCTCAGTTTGACACGAACTCACTTTGTAGGCAGCTACAGCATGACCATTCCTCAGTAACTCACTTCCAAGCAACTGAGGCACTGGCAGAAGCATTCCCTCTAGATTGCTTTACATTCTCTTTTTTCCCTGCCTCCTCCCACCCTCCGCTGGTGGAGGGTAGGGGTGGGAGAAGGTGGGTTGTGGGATCTTAGTTCCCAGACCAAGAACTGAACCCCGACCAAGGCAGTGAAAATACAGAGTCCTAACCCCTAAACCATCAGGGAATTCCCTTACCTCACATGCTGATCGCAGAGATAAGGTTCACTTTTAATAGCATATTGGGATACAGAGTTCAGTGTTAGGTAGTGGGGAACTGTAAAGAAGAAGGTGTTAAAGACTCAAGCAAGCAGATAGTTTTGAGGGTGAGGCCACTATTTACCTAGGTGATGCCGATGGCAATTTATATAAATTCTGGAAACTCGCTGGGAAAAAAATCAGGAACATTAACGAAGTTCTAGGGTCAGCGCTGGGAGAAACAAATGATTCATAGATAATCTTACTTGGGGAGAATATGCCAATGTCATATTTTCTTCCCTTTTTCCTTCCTTCTTTCTGCTCTTTCTGGGTCTTTTTTGTTGCACAAAGGCTTTCTCTAGTTGCAGTGTGTGGGGGCTACTCTTTGCTGTGGTGCACAAGCTTCTCGCTGTGGTGGCTTCCCTTGTGGAGCACGGGCGCTAGACACTTGGGCTCAGTAGTTGGGGCTCATGGGCTCTAGAGCTCAGGTTCATTCATTGTGATGCACAGGCTTTAGCTGCCCATGGCATGTGGAATCTTCCCAGACCAGGGACCGAACCTATGTCTCCTGCATTGGCAGGGATCTACTCTACCATTAGGGAAGCCCCTATATTTTCAATATAAGTTTTAAATAAAGTTTGAGATTATAAAATGCAACCAGTACACAGAAATTAAAATCAGACTAAAACAAGTCAAAGTCTTGTATTCTGTTTTTCCTGACTCTGTGACTTTTGCTTCAGCATGAATCTGTCTTATGTGTGCTGAAAAGAATTTCCAAGAATCATCTCTGAATTATGCTTTCAAAAACCCAATCCAGGAATCTGTTTTATCGGTCTTCCCCCCTGCAACAATTTATATTTGTTCATAAGCATGGATCTTTTGGTTCTGATCTGATTTTTTTTGTTGTTTTTTAGAGTGTTGAAAGGAGGAAAATACTGGCCTGGACCAACTGTTTGTCTTCGTAGGGCTGCTCTTTAACTGGTGTGACTAAATCAGATGAAGTGGCCTCATGCAGACCCTCTGACACAAAGAATTTCAGAGCCACCTCTAATGACAGCATTTACTCTTAATACAGAGAGTGTGAGAACAGAAACATAATGTTTATTAGCAGCCCTTACTAAAACAGTCACTCAAAGAGCAAAGAAGATGAAAACGGGAAGTCCTCAGCTAAGAGCTCCCATTTTCTTGTGAAATTAATTCACATTATTGGGTGTGCTGCCTTGAATGAATTTCCTTCCTTTTACACTCCCACTTAGCTTTCCTTTAAGTGTCAAATGAAGCGGGTGGTGGAAAATGCGGTGCACCAGTCATTTTGACATTCCTTTGCAAATTAGTCAGGCTTTGATAGTACAGGTCGGCTCCGCCAAGCAGGGGGGCTTTCAGCCTTGGGAGTCTGGCAGGAGTTCAAGAGCAACGCGTTGCTTTGAACTCACTTGTTAGCCGCGCAAAATAAACACCATCCACCTTGCAATAAAAAAGCATCAGCAGGAGAAAAAAGAGAACATTCTAAACCCCTCCCTGGAGACTTCAAAACCCTCTCTGGGGCTGCTAAATTAGGACAGGAAAAAGAAGGCCTGGTTGTGAAAAGAAAGGAGCGGGGAAAGAACCATCCTACAACACACACACACACAAAATTACAATCACTGAGAACTAATTATGTTTTCATGATCACAAATGCATTGAGAGTTTGAAAGCTCACGGACGCATCCTGATGCTGCTATAAAATGTTTCCTGGCTAATTATTTGCCAGTACAACTGTTCACTTCCTGTGGTGGATTTATGCTAAATCCTGTTATTAGTCTTGCTCTGCAATTGCCATTGTCTATGACTAGAAGCAAGGCTGAAAGGCTACAGTCGGCCTTTTATTACACAACATGTGAATGGAGATTTGACCCAATGTCCGACCACTTCCCCCCTTTGGTTTTTATGTGAGCCCCCTGGGCCTTTCCCTATAAATCACCAGGTTCCAATGAACTTTTACTCTTTTTTCTCTCCTTTCAACTCCTCTACTGTGTGTGTGAGTGCGTGCACACACTTGAAAAATAAACCACACAATTTCTTTATTCTCATTAACAGTCGTCAAAACCTTTTCATCATATGCCGTTTCTACAGTTCTTGCTTTAAAAAAATGAAACCAATTTTTGATGATTTGAGTGGTTGAAACTGGGAGTGGTAAAAAAATTTTCAAGAAAGAGAATTTACATTTCAGCAAGGTTAGAATTTTAAATAAATATAATGTGTGAACTATCATAACAGCTACAGTAAAAATTAAATACTTTCTGTAGAAATCCAAGTAATTATTTTCTAGAATACTTGATATTTGGGGCATCTTAAGCAGACTTGGTAACAACTTCAAATAAAATTAATAAAAATATTGTGAATCATCTCAAAGAAATGTTCTCAAATATAGTTTATACTATTCTCTATCTTCAGAATATAAATATAGTATTCTTGATTTGTGGTACTACTATATTCAAGGATATATTCTATATTTAAAAGTAATTCTCATACTTAGAAATGAAATCTTAAAGATTTATGAAAACTATAGGTTTTTAAGAGCAAAGTAGATTATGAGAGTAAAAAAAAAAATGGAATAGTAACAGGACTTGATTTTCAAGTTATTTACTCCATTTTTTCAGTTTTTAATGGTTGCATACACTTTTTTATTACATATTCTTTCTTTAAATTTTTTAAATCAAAATTGCATCCACAAATATCTGTTAATATTCACAGGAGTCATTCTTGTGGACTTTTACATTTTCTCACAGATCTTTTTCTAATGTTCATGTAGACATTTGATATTAACCACTTTGAAAATCTTACCTTAATTGCAAATATTCTTTGTCCCAGAAATTTTGTTTTGAGGAATCAGTCTTGTTAGAAAATTTCATCTAATTTCCTCAAATATTTTCTGTCCAGACTTTTTTAGAATTATAAAATTGTAGGCAACCCAGATAGATATCAGATATCAGGGAGAGCTAAATAAATTATACCATACCAACCTATGGTATACTACATAGCCATAAAAAGAAAGAAAGAAAAAGGAAGAGAGAGAAAGAAAAGAGTCAATATTGCATGGAAGATGGATGCATGAAAAGATGTCCAGAATCATTTTTTGAAAATATTTATTTATTTTTGGTTGTGGCATGTAGGACCTTTCCTTGTGGCTCACAGGCTTCTTTCTAGTTATGCCTCTGGGGCTCAGTAGTTGCAATGCAAGGGCTTACCTGCCCCATGGCACGTGTTCCCTCGCCAGGGATTGAACCCACGCCCCCTGCATCAGAAGGCAGATTCTTTACCACTGGATCATCAGGGAACTTCCCATGATCATTTTTGAATGAAAAGAGTAAGTGGCAAATAATATGTATAGAACAATATCATTCTATATCATACAACTATATAAGCATATGTAAACAGAAGAATTTCAGAGGACTATGTACCAGTGCATGAAAAGGTTGTTCCTGGGGACACAGGTAAGAAGGTGGGGGGTACCATTTTCACTATTTGCCTTGTGTAAAAATGTATTGCTTATTTAGACATTTTTTAAAGTAATAGGAATTATTATTAGGGCTTCCCTGGTGGCTCAGTGGTAAAGAATTCACCTGCAAGGCAGGAGACATGGGTTCAATCCCTGAGTCAGGAAGATCCCCTGGGGGAGAACATGACAATCCACTCCAGTATTCTTGTCTGGAGAATCCCATGGACAGAGGAGCCTGGCGGGCTATAGTGCATGAGACTGCAAAAAAAAGTTGGACACAATTTAGCGACTCAACAACAACAGCAATCACAGGCCTTTGCATCTTTGATGTGTGTCTGTGGCTGGTGTCAGCGACTCTTTTATGTCATCAGTAATATTTTAGTTCTGCTGTGTGACATCTGTAAGGAGGAAATGCTTCCTGGGGCACATCCTCTCTCTGCGGCAGACTGTAGATGCTGTCTAATACTGGCCTAAGTTCTCCTTCCCTCTTCTTCCCTTCTAATAAAGAGAGGAAAAGGGCTCTGAGAGTGCTGGCTGCCTTCCACAGCAGCAGATAGACCTGGACTTCTGAGGGCATGTGAGTGTCTCCTCCGCACTCAGAATGGGGCTCTGGAGGAAGTCTGGATGAATAAACCTCATCACTTCACTGCCCTCCATTACAGTCCATTACCTCAGAGTTTCTTTATTGTGTTACACCCTCCACCTCTACACACACACACAGACACACACACACACACACGAACTTCCTCCCCTTCCTCTTCCGAGGGTGCAAAATTCCTAATCTGATCCCCGTGTATAGTATGTCTGGAGAGGATGGTGCATCGTTTTTTAAGTCGAGGACCCTATAGCATGAATTGAGGAAAGAACTCAGTCATTGACCCTGAATCTTGGCATTTTCTTCTTTATAGAAATTTTACACATTTTAAAACAGAAACTTGCCTTTACCAGGGTTCACAGGTGTGAAAAATAAATGCCTATCACATTACCTAGTTCATGGTGTTCAATCAACAAAGTAAAAGTGTTAGTCACTCAGTCGTGTCTGACTCTTTGCGATCAGATGGACTGTAGCCCACCAGGCTCTTCTGTCTATGGGATTTCCCAGGCAAGAATACTAGAGTGGGTTGCCGTTTCCTTTTCCAGGGGAATCTTCCCGACCCAGGGTTCAAACCTGGGTCTCATGTACCACAGGCAGATTTTTTACAATATAAGCCACCAGGGAAGCCCAAACAAAGAATGAAACAAATACTAATATTACAAATGGCAGCTATCATTAGTTTGTTTTTGTTTTTTTTTTTTGCTGCAAAGTTTCCCTGGGTTCTTAGGAAACAGGTCAGGGATCTGGAATTTTCTTTATTCTGTTTCTGGGACCAGCTGTCTCAATTATATACTTTGCCCAAGGGCTGCATATTACAATAGTCCCCGCTCGTCTACAGGGGCTATCTTCCAAGAGCCTCCGTGGATGCCTGAAACTGTGGATAGGACAGACTCTACGTATGTTTTTCCTTATACGTATATGCTTATGTTAGAACCTAATTTATAAATTAGGCAGTAAGAGATTAACAAAAATAGCTAATAAAACAATAATTCTGACAATAAACTCTAATAATAACTAAGCACTCATTATGCACTGTGACTGTAAGTTTTGCTGAGGTGTGACAGCAAAGCTAGCATGAATTTTTTTTCTTTCTTCATGATTTGATAAATAGATTTATTCTTAGCAACCTCAGCATATAATTATTTTCCTTCCTTATTAAGTCAAGAACTTTTAGCTTTTCACTTAAAAGAAACACTTTTTATGACTTCTCTTTGGCATAACCAAACTGCCAGTGACTAATCTGGGACCATTATTAAGTAAAAGAAGGGTTACTTGAACATAAGACAGTTCACAATCTATCTAATAACCAAGATAGATACTAAATTACTAAAGGGGCAAGGGGGGTATGTTGGGGGAGGGTACACAAGACAATGGGATGAGTCTCAGGGGTACCCAGGGGAATAGCACAAGATTTATCACACTACTCAGAATGGTGTGAGATTAAAACGGACCAATTATTTACTTCTGGAACTTTTCATTTGGTATTTTCAGGCTGTGCCTGACCCAGGGGAACTGAAACTATGGGAATAAAAATTACTACTGTACATCTACTACTGTTTATAAGTAACAGTGTCAATATATGCTCTTATGGTGAATTTTTGTGTAAAGTTACTTAGGTGAATCCCACCAACTGAACTAGGTAGCTTCATTCCTAATCCCTTCAACCTTGGAAAGGTCACAATAATCCCTGAATATGGTTGGTGGAAAATATCTTCCCTAGAATACTTACTTGGTGCTAAAATATTTTCTATGGGGAATGGAGAATGAGTGGCAGTACATGAACCCATTAACATCATGGTAGAAGCTGGTTCATGAGACTAGATTTAGGAAGTTGGAAACCAAGATAAAAAGTAACAGGTTCTCATGGACGTCCATTGCTTAGTAGGTGGATTTGTAGAGCACAGAGGTGTAACACACCCGGCTTGGCGGAATCTAGCTGTAACACTTTCTTGTTATATGATCTAGCGTCCCTAATGTAATCTCTGTTCCTTCACCTGTGAAAAAAGAGCAATGATACATAACACTGTTGCTGTGAGAATTAAATGTGAAAGGCTTTTTTATTTTTAAGCTGCAGAAGACTTCTGGTAAATATTAATTACTTTTGTTGTTCTGTTGAGCTTCGTGCCTTGTATGCAGTATTCTAGCTTTGATTGAGAAGATAGGTACTCAAGAATCAACTGTATTTCAGATACTATAAATACGAAAACACAGTATTTATAAATAGATGGATGACAGGGTGATTGGTTATATAGGAGCTTGTGGGATGATAGGGGAATCAGATGAATACTTTATGCATCAGTGTGAAAAGAGCTATGAGCAAGCACATAATTTGGGGGCAAAAGCATAGACTGAGGAAAAGATATCCAGAAGACAAGACCTTTGAAGATAAAGTACTACCTAGAAACTAAGGAAAAATAGAGGGTCAGTATAGTAAAGATTTTACATTTTGTGAGCAGTGGCAAAAATCAAGGATATTACATAAGAAAGTAAAATTTCCTACAAATTTTGCATTGATAAAATTTAAAATAATACTAATAAAGTAAGTTTTTTTGTAATTCAGGTCTACCAACAAGGAGAATACAATTCCTTTTTGGGGGAGGTTGATAACATTTCACATAATTAGGGTTCAAAATTAGTTATCTATCTTCAAAACTGATTGTAAAGGTTTATTGGATTTACAAATGATGGTTGGTAAAATGTGTATAAGAATTTATATACTTCATCTTTGAAAATGTCCTTTCAGACATAGGTATCCCTTAGCATCTAACTTCAACTGAATGAGTGTATTCATCTTTTAGAAGGCATTTGTAGAATTCTATTAGAGTCATCTCTTGATATTTGCATTAACTTCCAATAGAATGCTATACAGGATTTCCTTAATTACACATTTAAATGGATTTTGAAATCTGGGAATTTCCTTCACATTTACATCATGTTGGAAAATGTTACTGGAGGTCAGAAGCTATATTCACAACACATGTGTGTGCAAATGGAGATCTCACTCCTTTCTTTAACCTTCAGCAGCCTTGACACTTCAGCAGCCTCAACATTACTTGTGATTAAAACAGTGTTAGTTTTTGTCAAAATGTCTTTATTGTAGTACAAGTTTCTCTGATAGTGTTTACATTTTTACTACCATTAGTTTTAAAACATCTTAGCAGAGTCAACTTCATGTTGTATGGAATTACTATTTTGTTAACATCTTTGAGAACATTCTTGCCTATAGTGTTTAAATGCAGACTATTCATAGTGGCTAGTTCTTCAGTCTGGCTGAGCATTGTCAATATTATCAATATTGACAATAGCTTTAACATCTGTCAGTTCATAAAGAGTCAGAGGAAACTATTCAAAATCGTGTGCCTTGTATTTTAATTGGCTATTGATGCTTCTCTCAATGTCCTCAAGTCTTTACCCAAGAATTCTCACCAATAGACTACTCGTCTAAAAAATTTTTTTCTTCCTCTGTACATGTTTGTTTAGTTAATGTGTCAAACACGATTTAATCACATCACCATGAGTAAACAGGTTTCCTTGAATGGCTAACAAATGTAAATTTTTTGGTTGCAGCTCATTTTAACTCTTCATTTTGGTGAAGAAATTGTACTAAAATGAGATATTTTGTTTTAACTTTTCTAATTGTCCCAACTTCTGCTCTCCTTCAAGTTGGAAATATTGAAATGAGTGCTTGGGCTGGTGGTGTTGAAGTACATCGTATTCTGTTAGCATAGCCATGCTGTGTTTGCATAATAAACACAATGCTTTAACCATCCAATTCCACACCAAAATAATCCACGTTCAATTGTGCCTTGAAAGTGTGACACTCAAAATCCACTTTTCTAGGGGCTTTCCTAGTGACCCAGTGGTTAAACATCTGCCTTGCGATGCAGGGAATGTGAGTTCCACACTTGGTTGGGGAACCAACGAAGAGTAGACCCTGCTGCAAGTAGAAAAAAAACCCATGCGCAGCTATGAAGATCCACCATGAACAAAAATAAAGAAATAAGCAAAATAAAATGAGATGCAGTACAGTGACACGCGTGATCCTAGAAACACTGCTGAGTTATAACTGGGTCACTGGCGATTGTATCATGCTTAGGAGTAGTGTGAAACCAATGAGTTCACCACTGGACTCTGTTGTGACTATCTGACTGTGCTATTGTGACATGAGAGCAGACAGATGATGTGGAAATTAATGAGAGTAGCTGTGTGCCAATAAAACTGCATTTACAGACTAAATTTTGACTTTCATAAAATCTTTATCTGTCCCAAAATGTTATTTTTTTTTCCTTTTTTTTTGAGTTTTTAAAACTATTAAAAAATTAAAACCCATTCTTGGTTCACAGGCTGTATAAAACAGGTGGTAGTTTGGATTTGGTCTTCATGCGTAGTTTGCCAATCCCCAACCTAGAATAGTGCCTGGTATACAATAAGTGGGCTTTCCTGGTGGCTCATTTGGTAAAGAATCTGCCTGTATTACAGGAGACCTGGGTTGGGAAGTTTCCCTGAAGAAGGAAATGGCAACCCCCTCCAGTATTCTTGCCTGGAGAATTCCATGAACAGAGGAGCTTTGCAAGCTATAGTTCATAGGGTCACAAAGAGTCCAACATGACTGAGCGACTACACCACCACCACATATAGTAAGTATTCAGTCCAAATATTTGTGATTTAAAGGATAGTTTGCAGACTATAGTGTACTTGTGAATCATATTCACTTACTCAAATAGGAATTTCTGATATTAACCCTCATAATTTGACTGAGTGGTTCAGGCAGCCCGCAGAGCCGCATTTTTAACGAATAATACCCTTGGCTATCTGTTACTGGCAGTCTTTGGCCCATTCGTTAGAAAAACTGCTGTTTCTTAATTTCTTTAAACCTCTCTGATGATTTTCTTCCTTAACTGTACTTTAATTAACTCTTAAGACAAAAATTGGAGTGCCTTACTTTTTTTTGATATTGAAAAATCCACCTTAATACTTGAATTAGTTGCCTTCTGAGTAGAAAATGTACAAATGTTATGAGATGAAATGAATGTAATTACCAAAAATTAAAAAAAAACTTTTAAGTCTCAAGATGGAATGGCGAATTCCTTCAAACTTGAGAATTCATCAGCCTCCGTTGGGCCTGGGCAAACACCTGCCAAATTCTTACACCCTATTAGGGATATTTACCAAACTTTATATATTTGCTTTTCCGCACTATAGGTTTATGAAATGGTAAACCATTTCAGATATTGTGAGATGCATGAGTCAAATCCTATTTGCAAGTCTGTTTGCTCCTTATTTCAAATTACAGTGTTTTAAATATGCATGTGGATAACATGACATACATTGGCTAGAACTTGCGAAATATCTAAAGTACCATACAAATGCGATATTTTATAAGAGTATGTTAGGTGGATAATGGATACCTAAGTGGACAATGTCAGAAATCTTTGTTTCCAATAGGCCTTAATTATCACACATTTCACTAAGAAATCAGTACTTGTATCATTAGCATATACAGAGTTTAACTATTGCTAAGAGATCAGACTAAATGCTGAAATTTCATAATTTCAATTGAATTTATTTTCCTTGAATATCTACTTGAGATTCTGAGGTCAAAACTGATGATATAGGTCAAGTAATTTCTAACTATGCATAAAGAAAGAATAATATTCATATGTCTCAAAAATTTAAAGAAAAAAAGGTAGAAATTTTATACTCAGGACCATATTAGGTATAATGTGTCTTGTATTATATTGATGTAAGTACTGGAATAAGTTAGAAAATTGAAGGCAGTCCTAGAAATGGTGGTGAACCGTACTTCACAGAAGAAAAGATCATGACATTTACGTATTTAAAATCACTTAGCTCTAAATTTTCATGCAACCAGTACAAGGAGAACTATAATAAAATTTCATGTGTTTGAATTACACAGAAAGCATTTACATTAATTTGGGGTGATTGATTAGAATTAACCTCAGAAATAAGTGCTGAAAATCAATGACACCATAAAAAATGATAAAGATGACTCTCCAGCTTAGTGACTTCTAAACTAGGGTAGCTGGATTGTAGTTATCCGAAGATTGATAATTTATGAGAGGCAAACTTGGACAGTTATATATTATATTGACAGTTAATGTATTGGAGGAGATTGTGAAGACTATGTATAACTCCTGCTCACTACGAAACTGATAGAATCACATCAAACTCTTACAACCTATCTGTCAGGCAGATAGTATGTGTTTGTGTTAGTCACTCAATCACATCCGACTCTTTGAGACCCCATGGACTGTAGCTCGCCAGGCTCCTCTGTCCATGGAATTCTCCAGGCAAGAATACTGAAGTGGGTTGCCATTCCCTTTTCCAGGGGATCTTCCTGACCCAGGGATCGAATCCGGGTCTCCCGCATTACAGGCAGATTCTTTACCATTTGAGCCACCAAGGAAGCCTCATGCAGATATTACTGAACTGATTTTAAAGAGAGATAAAAAGCTCATAGAAGTTAGGTTACTTGTTCAAGGTCACATATAAGACATAGGGCTTGGTCCAAAGCTCCTCTTTCCACTATATGCTATTAAAAGTCTGCTTTCTTGACCTTTACTTTGGATTACTTTATTAAATTCAGTTATTTCGGTGGATAAAATAAGTTTCCATTTTATGACTTTCATGACTCATTTTGAGATAAAATGATAAATGAGTCATGCTTTATTTCCTCCCTCCCCAACTTCCCCATCCTCCTCTTCCATCCCACATATTCGTTAATACATTGCATCCATAAAGGTAAAGTATTTTTTTAAAATGTGAACTTCTGAGTCACTATGCCAATCAAGTGTAATTATATGGCAAGTAGTGTTTTCTCTTCTTGGTGTTAGTCATAGAATAAGGTTGATTCCATGCGTATCATTGGCTTATTCATTTTGACTAAGTTTATTGGTGTCTTTCAAGATGAGTGTGTCTTTAGGTTCTATTATTGACATTAACTTCATCCTTCAGTGTGGGAGATGGAATAAAAGTTTTCCCAAGATATCCACATCCTGGAACCTGCAAAATATGTTCCCTTATATGGCAAAAAAGACTTTGCAGGTGTGGTTAAATTAAGGATCTTGAAATGAGGAAACTATCCAAGATTATCCATTGGGCCCAATGTATAATGCTAAGAAGGAAGTAGGAGGACAAGTCAGAGAGGGGATTTGAAGTGATGAACTCTGCAGATGAAAGGAAGGATCATGAGCCTAAAAATGAACATGACCCCTAGAAGCTGGAAAAGCAAGGGAAATGATTGTCTCTGAAACCTCAGAGGAAGCATGGCCTTGCCAACACATTAATTTTGGTCCAGTGAAACCCACTACAGATTTTTGACCTCCTGAACTATTAAACAATAAACTAGTTTTAAATCACTAAGTTTGTGGTCATTTGTTACAGCAATACAAGGAAACTAATACATTGAGCATCTCCTCTTACAGTCCATTTTCATTGAATAATATTTCACTAAGATATGGTAGCTAGCATGTGGCCATCTCCAAAAAACTGAGGGTAGGAATGACCTTGATAATTTTTTAGAGTCATATTTCAAGTAGAAACTTTAACAGCATCCAACTTTTCTAATTGCCAGTACTTTGTTGCAGACAAGTGGTTTGTAACTCTTCCAGATCATGGATGTCTTTTGCATTATATTTAAATGACTATCTTTAGAGTGGTGAATTGCGGACCCAAATTTAATATGTTTCTCATGATGACACATTTTACTAAGACTGACAAATACCTATGATGCAAAGAGCTGACTCATTGGAAAAGACACTGATGCTGGAAAGATTGAGGGCAGGAGGAGAAGGGGGCTACAGAATGAGATGGATGGCATCACTGATTAAATGGACATGAATTTGAGCAGACTCCAGGAGACAGAGAAAGACAGGAAAGCCTGGTGTGCTGCAGTTTATGGGGTCGAAAAGAGTCAGACATGACTAGCAATTGAAATACAACAAATGAACCAACACAAAAACCAAAGTGTATCAACTGTAATGTTTGAAATAGTCAACATTTTACAAGATAATCTTTAGGAAAATTATAAAGTAAACACAGTGATTTTTCATATTCCCAACAAATTGGGAAATTTTGTTCTAATAAATCTTAACATCCTCCCATCCATCTTCCATGACTTATCTTTTTGGAATTGAATTTAACTGAATTTTGGAATTTCTGAAATAAATCTCTATGTTCTTCTTTTCTCCTATTGTTTTATTTCTCGGTTTTTAAGTTTGGCCATCGTATTTTTAATTTCTGAAAACTAACTTTTTTTCCTCTGGCTGTTTCTATTTTCATGAATTAAGCTCTCGAATCTCTTTATAATAATTAAAGATGGATTTTTTTTCCTGTTCTCTGAATTATTTATATTTATTTTGCTCTGTTTAAAAAAAAAAAAACTTTAAAAAATGTTAGGTAATGTTTCACAGTTTTTAAAAATGTAGATTCTGGGAGCCAGACTTCTGCTTTCAAGCTCAGCTCTATCACTTATTAACTCTGGCTTTTGAAACCATGTAATTCAGACTGGGACTGAATCCATTGTCTTTTAACTGAGATCACACACCTGGTCTCAGGACTTAGTGAAGTTCAGGTTCTTGATGTTTCATAGTAGAAAGAATTCACTGAGAGACAAAGTGATTGTTAAGAAGTGGACTTATTTAAAGAGAAACACTCCACAGACAGAGTGTGGGCCATCTCAGAAGGCACCAAGGTATGGGGTTGTCAGTTTTTATCAGTTCAGTTCAGTCACTCAGTCGTGTCTGAGTGACTCTTTGTGACCCCATGAACTGCAGCACGCCAGGCCTCCCTGTCCATCACCAACTCCCGGAGTTTACTCAAACCCATGCCCATTGAGTTGGTGATGCCATCCAGCCATCTCATCCTCTGTCGTCCCCTTCTCCTCCTGCCCCCAATTCCTCCCAGCATCAGGGTCTTTTCCAATGAGTCAACTCTTTGCATCAGGTGGCCAAAGTATTGGAGTTTCAGCTTCAACATCAGTCCTTCCAATGAACACCCAGGACTGATCTCCTTTAGGATGGACTGGTTGGATCTCCTTGCAGTCCAAGGGACTCTCAAAATTCTTCTCCAACACCACCACAGTTCAAAGCATCAATTTTTCAGCACTCAGCTTTTTCACAGTCCAACTCTCACATCCATACATGACCACTGGAAAAACCATAGCCTTGACTAGACGAACCTTTGTTGGCAAAGAAATGTCTCTGCTTTTTAATATGCTATCTAGGTTGGTCATAACTTTCCTTCCAAGGAATAACCATCTTTTAATTTCATGGCTGCAATCGCCATCTGCAGTGATTTTGGAGCCCAAAAAAGTAAAATCTGACACTGCTTCCACTGTTTCCCCATCTATTTCCCATGAGGTGATGGGACCAGATGCCATGATCTTAGTTTTCTGAATGTTAAACTTTAAGCCAACTTTTTCACTCTCCTCTTTCACTTTCATCAAGAGGCTTTTTAGTTCCTCTTCACTTTCTGCCATAAGGGTGGTGGTGTCTGCATATCTGAGGTTATTGATATTTCTCCCGGCAATCTTGATTCCAGCTTGTGCTTCTTCCAGCCCAGCATTTCTCATGATGTACTCTGCATATATGTTAAGTAAGCCGGGTGACAATATACAGCCTTGACCTATTATCCTTTCCCTATTTGGAACCAGCCTGTTGTTCCATGTTCAGTTCTAACTGTTGCTTCCTGACCTGTGTATAGGTTTCTCAAGAGGCAGGTCAGATCTCCTTGCAGTAGTAAGTACTAATAAATTATAGCTGAAACTATTGGTCTTTCACATTAGTCTAGTGATCTGTAGTTTTTCCTTGTAACTGAAAAATGATGTCTACTTTACTTTAGGCAGTCAGTGTGGATATGGGTGTTAGTCGCCTAGTTGTGTCCGACTCTGTGACCCCATGGACTGTAGCCCACCATAGACAGAATACTGGAGTGGGTTGCCATTCTCTTCTCCAGGGGATCTTCCTGACCCAGGGATCAAACCCAGGTCTCCTGCATTGCAGGTCTTGACCATCTGAGCCACCATGGAAGCAGATGTAGGGAGTTATAATGCAGCTAGGTTAGTTTCCACAAGGGCTTCTCCCCAAAGTGGGAAAACTACTCAGGATGAAATGAAGTACTTCAGTTCAACGGACAGACTTCATTTTACTGCAGGGACATGTGCAGGGAGAAAGCCAGAGGTTCTCTGGGCTCTGCAAGGCTGGAGCAAGGAGTTTTATCCCCCTCATCCACACTGGAAGTCTGAGCTTTCAAGGGGAAGCTTGTTCACTTTTTTTCTGGGTAAAGCTCTACACTGTTTTGCCTAAAGGTAAATGCTGGGCTGCAGTTCCAGTTTTTCTGCCTGCAGTGGGGATGAGGAAGTGGGGTGGAAGAGCTGGAGCTAGCTGTGGGCGGAAGTCCTTTTTAATCCCCCTGTTTTAGCTTCCGTCCTCACTCCCACTCTCCACACTGCCAGCGAGGAGCCCACAGTGCCACAGTCAAGAAGAATGGCAGCCACCAATCTCTCCCAGGGTTCTGTCTGAGATGTGGATTCCCCCTTTATTTCTCTGGTTTTTCTGGTCAGCAGCTTCCAGCTGCTCCTACCCTCCCAGAATTTGTTGAAATCTCTTATCTGCTAATGACTACACCCACTCCCTCCTTCCCTTTATTGTTATCAGTTTACCCTCTTTTCCACTTCCTTAGAGTCTTTTCATTGTGGTCCCAGGGCAAGGGTCTTGACTCCAGAGACACAGACTTTGTACCTTGAAGAAAATGTTGACTGCCCTATCCCCCCAACCCCCTCTCATTTAATTTTCATTAATTCTTACAATTTCATAATGAAATATATATTATTATTATTGTTTCAATTTTACACATGAAAGCTTTAAAAGGAGCAGAACCCATCAGGTGAGAGTGATAGCACTCAGGTTCAAGCCCAGGTTCAAGTCTTTCTAAAAAAAAAAAATCCTAACCACTTCTTCTAAAATCCAAGAATGAGGACCCCCATGTGAGGATAAGCATTATGACTACTTAATATAAGCATTTCAGAAAAAATAAAAATATTAATCCTATAGATTTTGACACTGTGTAAACCAATTGTTTCAAAATTAAAAACAAATTAACAATGGATTTTTAAACTTTTTCTTTTTATTAATTTTTATTGGAGTATAGTTGTGTTCATTTCTGTTGTACAGCAAAGGGAATTAGCTGTACATATACATATATCCCCTATTTTTTGGATTTCCTTCCTTAATAGGTCACTGGTGTCAAAATCTGCCTGCTAAGGCAGGAGATGCAAGAGACATGGTTTCGATCCCTGGGTTGGAAAGATCCCCTGGAGGAAGAAATGGCAACCCACTCCAGTATTCTTGCCTGGAAACTCTCATGGACTAAAGAGCCTGGCCGGAGTCAAACAAGACTGAGCACTTGTCAGTCAGTCAGTCAGAGCATCTAGCACAGTTCCCTGTGCTATGTAATAGGTTATGGATTTTTTTTTTTAACATAGTGCTGGTGATAATGTTTGAATTATTTTGGAACCCAAGACTCTGGGAGTTCTGTGACTTGGAAGGCTTCTGTCATATATTCTTCATTGCCCAATTTCATCTAGAGTTTATTACAGCTCAGTCAGTAGAATCAATGTCACAAGGAGATCTAGACTTTCCATTTCTTTCCAAGCCCTTAAGGTGTCAAGAGCCCACAGTTATATTTCTCCAGAAGCAAATACAGCATAATATAGAAGCAAAGGTGGCTCAGCAGTAAAGAATCCACCAGCAATGCAGGAGATGGGAGTTCAAACCCTGGGTGGGGAAGATCCCCTGGAGGAGGGCACAGCAACCCACTGCAGTATTCCTGCCTGGAGAATCCCATGGACAGGAAAGCCTGGCGGGCTACAGTCCAGAGGGTCACAAAAAGTTAGACATGACTGAAATGACTGAGCATGCAGAGAACCAAAGAAAATCACCACTCTAGCAGAGGGCTGAAATATTACCTTAGATCTCCATTTTCACTTTTGATGGCATGATGAGAAAAATATTAAAAGCCTGACAAGATTTTTATGGATTTGTAGTGCAAAAGTTACTACTACTAACCATACCAAGATAATACTCCTTGGATTAAGTTTGAGAAAATGCTGTTATTATTATTCCAGAAATTATTTGTGTACTGCTTCCCAACAATCTCTCAGTAAATGCAATCTGAGAGGAAAAGGAAACAACCACTATATTTAAACAAGAACGCACATTTTACTTGCTGAGTCCAGTTGCCCTCAGGCCTATGGTTGAAGGAAACTATCAAAAAATACTCCATAGATTCCTTTGTTCCTCTTGGTTTTGTTTTAATATTTTTATTTACTTATTTGGCTGTGTCAGGTCTTAGTGGTGGCATGTGGAACCTTCTAGTTGTGGCATGAGGTATCTTTAATTGCATCGTGTGAACTCTTGGTTGTGCTGTGTGGGATCTACTTCTCTGACCAGGAATTGAACCCAGGTTCCCCAAGTCTGCATTGGGTGTGCAGAGTCTTAGCCACTGAACCACCAGGGAAGTCCCTTATTCTTTGTTACTTTTTGATGCTTTAACCTCTAAGCCACCAGGGAAGCCCTATTTGTGGTTTTAGCTGTTTGTAAAGAAAAGACTGGAAGAAAAGCCAGCATGTTTCTTCTGATGATCAGTGGCTGCGACTAGATTTATTTGTTATGACCACACGACCTCTAAGAAGAAACTGTGATTAGTCCTTTCTCTTGATCTGGTTTTGACAGTTTGAAAATCTTTGGTGGTTTGCACATGAGTCCAACTTGAAAAGCAATATATTCAGAAAAGCATTAAATATTCAGAGCAATAAATAAGGGAAGAAAAGAAAGAATTTTCCTAACCAAGTCTGAAAATATCAATTGATTCAGATTTCTAATAACACAATCTATTAATATAATTTTAAGTCTCTACTGGTGCAAATTGTTATGTTTCCTGGCCAAGGTCATTGCGATTCTCCTTTATATACAGAAGTGTTAGTCACTCAGTCATGTCTGACTGTGACCCCATGGACTATAGCCCATCAGGCTCCTCTGTCCATGGAATTCTCCAGGCTGGAGATTGGAGACTCCAAGACAACCTACTGGAGTGGGTTGCCATTTCCTTGTCCAGGGGATCTTCCTGGCCCGGGGATCAAACCATGGTCTCCTGCATTGCAGGCTTCTTTACTGTTTAAACAACCAGGGAAGCACTTATACACAAAAAGTCTGATTTTATTGTTCAAATAATTTTGATTTTGTTGCTCAAATATTGCACCTAGTTGGTATGCTCAGTGAAATATTACTGTGTACTTTTTCTCTTTCCTAGCTAAAATATTTTATTAGCCATTCTTTCTATTTTTTTAACATTGCTATGATCTTCTTATTCAGATATAGAAATCTGTGTATTTATTTATCTGTGTATTTATATATTTATAACAATATATATTTATCTGTATAAAACCATAAGAAATAAGAAATGGGGTCCAGTTTTTACAAAGTCAAGGACTACAGTTGAATTGAGAAATAATAATATCCATGTATTTTTAACAACTTAGTGCTATAGCCTAAACATGTCTGCCTGCATTCTTTATTTCTCGTGAGTGGTGTTTCCCTGTGAAAGATTTTGTTTGTATTGCTACAGTCAGAGAAAAGTACACTCTTTGGCAAGTTGGACACGGAAAGTTTTCTGAAAGAATAAAAAACACACGTTCTGACCATCACCACCTGTCTCAGCTCAAATCTGAACCCCAAATTCGAAACACTCTAGAAGCATCTAAAATTTAATACCTCACTTATGCTACTGTGGCTTCTGAATCTAAGAAGATCCCCAAAGAACCAGGTGTTGCTAAGAAGCAGTTCAGTTACAGAATGTAGAAGAAGCTGGATATCTTTACTTTCAACCTGCATTGCAGGAATTAGTATTTCTTATCTTTTGTAACATAATATTATTTTGAACCTATTTCAGGAAGACTATTTATTATAGGATAAATTGGTGTTGATCAAAATACATTCAAATAACTCACATCTGTTCTGCTGGTAGTATGATCAGGTCCAAAATAAATCCCCGTTGTAACCTGCCCACATTCAAGTTGAAAAAAAAGATCTTTGTTTTTGGTTGATTTGTAAGGCCACTCTACAGATGAGAATAAAATCAATCCCTCCTCCAGATTTAAAGTTTAAATGTGTTTCAGATTACCCTCTCGAACATATACAATTCAGTTAACTTGTTTAAAACATACTGGTTCTCTGTAGGCTGTTCCACCTGGGAGGAACTGATTTTCATCCAAGTATGTAAACTTTTGCTTTTCCCCTGGCCAAACATGTATGTGTGCATGCACACACACGTGCACACACAGAGTGGATTTTTTTCACATTGAAACTGAAGATGTAAATGAAGGCCTGCAGTCTCTCTGGTTCTAGTTACAAGCTCTGTTTGTTGACATCACAGATGAAGGCCTGCTGTGTCTCTGGCTCTGTCTACCCCATTTCCCCTCTAATTAGGCTTTGCCCTCAATTAACTTAATGATGCAACTTTTCCTATAGATCATTTGCCCTTTCAATCAATTAACACAATATAAGGGTGCATCCCTCCTTGGCTTGGGGATGCAATTGCCTGAGGGCAGACTGTTCAGTTCTCAGAAGTACTACATAAGCAAAAGCAAGATGCTGACTACTCTGTCACATATTATCCCTGAAAAAATCAGGCCTAATGGAAGCCTTAACTAAACTGTGTCTCTTTATTGATTTGTGTCAGGGTAAAGAATTCATCAGAAACACTGGGGTAGGTCAAAAATATTGATGGGTGCGTTGTGAACTTAAGTCAGTTCAAAATAAATTCAGGGTTAATATTTTGAAAGAGCAAATGAGGACTCCTGTAATGTCAAGTAGAATTATGAAACACACACACACCCCCCCCTCCCTAAGTGACCTGGACAAATCATTAAGGTTTCCATTAATAGCAGAGGAATTCAGAATGATCCCTCTCAGATAAGATTACTTATCTTCTCCCAGCCTAGAATTAAGGTTTACAGAATGGACTTTTAAAATAATTTGATTTTAAATAATAAAGATAACCATTATGACCTTATTGGATGCTATTTCCTACCTCAGGGGATTTTCCTGACCCAGGGATTGAATCTGAGTTTCCTGTGTCTCCTGCATTGGCAGACAGATTCTTTACTGCTGAGCCACGTGGGAAGCCAGACTTTTGGTAGGTGGAGTCTATTGCTCTTATCCCAAGGGTACTCTGTTAGTGATTCTGATTTCCTGTGTGGTTACAATGGAACAGATTGGAAAGAAGATGAACATTGTCTCAGAGAGAAGATAATGAGTTCAAGTTTGGACATCTTGTGTTTGAAAAAATGTGAATGGGATAGCCAAGTGAACCCATTATTCTTTTCAATTATACTGAGGCTCACTTGTGGATCTAAAGATAAATATCCCCAGAGAGTACATCTGTTACCTGAACTTGTCATCCACACCAGCATTTGAATGATACAATGATCAAGATTTTAAGATCAAATTGACTAATGCTTTCTTGAAATGTGTAACAATTAAGCTGAGAAAGGACAAACATGGAAGTTCAGCATTTTACCAAAAGGCAGGATGAAATAGATATAGAATGGCCACAGGGTTCTACCTAGACAAGAAATATGAGAAATTATGAATCTTCCCCAGAATATTTATTGTTTGTTGAAAACAAAGACATATTCTCATATATTAGTATCTTTTCTGTTACTTGTAATATGGGACATGTACTTTTAATAAAATATAACTCAGGTTTGATAAAAGCTTCAGATAAAAAAGAAACACTTTCACTAAAGACATTTCTAAAAATTATATTACTGATCTAAAGGATAGGATTTGTAGATTTTGCCTGTAGAAGACTCAAAAAGACTACTGCATACAATACAAACACATATGAAGTAATTTTATTTAAGCAGACTTCATTTCACTAAATATAGCAGGGGGGAGACTTATAGAAAGAAATTTAAATTAGAACCTAGAAAAGCATGTGCCAAGAAGTATTATAAGTAATAAACTGTATATATGACATATAGAAGATTCTTCTCCAAAGATGCTGAATACAGAGGATACATAGATCATTGTTATAAAGGAATAATATTAGACTTTTTTTTTTTCTTTTCAAAATTAAGGATTGCTTAACTTCTTGGGTTGCTTTCCTTGATTCTCAAGGATCTTTCATCTCTGGTCTGTGCTTGTGTGTCCAGATGAGTATCTGCTTTGCACTGTAACTCCCAGGAAGGCAGAGTCCATATCAAACTCTGCATAACCACACCTAGAGAGAGAAAGTGGGGCACCTGAATAGCTTTAAATTTCATGCTATAGTTGGACTCGAACTTAAGAAAAGCAGGGAGCCATGCAAAGTTTTAAAACACTCTGCACAGAACCAAGTTCAGGTAACATATACACTCTAGGGATATTTATCTTTAGATCCACAAGTGAGCCTCAGTATAATTGAAAAGAATAATGGGTTCACTTGGCTATCCCATTCACATTTTTTCAAACACAAGATGTCCAAACTTGAACACATTATCTTCTCTCTGATAATGGGATAAGAGCAATAGACTCCACCTACCAAAAGTCTGGCTTCCCATGCAGCTCAGCAGTAAAGAATCTGTCTGCCAATGCAGGAGACACAGGAAACTCAGATTCAGTCCCTGGGTCAGGAAGATCCCCTAAGGCAGAAAATGGAATCTCACTCCAGTATTCTTGCCTGGGAGATCCCATGGAAAGAAGAACTTGACGGAACTTGGCTACAGGCCATACGGCCAGAAGAACTTGGCTACGGGCCATAGGGTCACAAAGAGTTGGACGTGACTGAGCACGCATGCAGCAAAGGTCTACTTGGCTCAGAGAAAGGGAAATAATTGAACCCAAACCTCACAGCCAGGAAAAGGATAGATGTCATATTCTGGTCCAGTTAGAAATTACTTTCTAGCCAGGTTCTTTACACAAAATCAAAGTTAAATGATAATTAATGGGAAAGAACCATCCAGTTAGAGTTAGGCTTAGGGTTCAAGTTACAATGGAAATGTGGGACCAGGGCAGGAGCTCAGGTGGAAGCATTAGGCAGGATGTTGAACAGTTGCCCCAGGAAGACAGGGATGCTGTCTGCATCCAGTGTTTCACTCAAGAGGAGAGGGACCCAGGGAAAAAGAAAATGAAGTTCCCAGACGTCATTCTTGGGAAGGCATTCAAGTTTACATTAACGGGACAAAGACACACATTAAGCAGCTGTGGCCTTGGGAGTATCAAGATCACAGGCCCTGGCACCAAAGGCATAACCCAAGTGCCAAAACAGTTAGTCTGATAGCCTATGGTCATTTTACAGGATTCATTTGCTCTTGGGCCAATAAATGAAAAAAATAATTTTATTACTTTCATTACTTCTTTAAGGATTTACAGAGTATTATCTGAAAAGGGACTTCCCTGGTCGCTTAGATGGTAAAGAATCTTTCTGCAATGCAGGAGACCCAGGTATGATCCCTGGGTTGGGAAGATCCCCTGGAGAAAGGCATGGCAACCCACTCTAGCATTCTTGCCTGGGAAATCCCATGGACAGAGGAGCCTGATGGGCTACAGTCCATGGGGTCACAAAGAGTCGACACAACGGAATGACCAACACTACTAGTACTACTACCTGAAAAGGAGGCAGCGGATTCCAAATCTAGTTCAGTTCAGTCGCTCAGTTGTGTCTGACTCTTTGCGACCCCATGGACTGCAGCACACCAGGCTTCCCTGTCCATCACCAACTCCTAGATCTTGCGCATACATCCTGAATTCACTGATGACATTTAAAACAAACCAACCTATCCATGTGTCTGTGGCCACAATCTGTTTTATCCTCCTTCTCTGAACATAATTTCACTTGGAACTTCTGGCCTTTCTCAAGTTACTGAACTATCTCTGAGACAGGACTGGTGTCATTTCATTTAGGAGATTCGGACCTCTGGTGCACTAAAATTTTAAGGAGACATAAGACTATTTTCTCCTCTAGCTTTGAATTTAGCTAATGGCATGATGCTAGGTAACAGAACAGCAGACCAAAGAAAGATCTGGGTGCTAAAAAATGTGATGCCATCTCCAAACACTTTCTCTTTCTTTCTGTGGATAAATATCTCTCTCACTCTTCTTTGGATAGTCTTCCAAAGAGGAGACTCTCAAGTTAGGTTCTGTTTGTTTGGTTGATTCATTGCTTATGAAAGATCAGGGCAATGTCTCTCCCATAAACATCTTTAAATTGCACCTTTTCTTGTTTGTTTTTTCTGAAGTACCTTTGGTCCATGGTGTTCTTATTATTAGATTACACAATTTCTTAGTGAAAAATTCACAACTAGCCTATTTTATCGTGGAGGAAATGTGGTACATACCAGATACACTTGAGGCAAGTTAAAAGTATGCATCAGAACTTACTCAAATAGACTGATGATGTCAGAAATGTTAATCAATCTAGAGAAATCCACATTTTACCATTTTTCAAGTTGACCTTTGATATTACTGTTGTTGTTTTTTTTTTGCTGTTGTTGTTGCTACTTTTATTTATTTATCTTTTTCCCATACAAAGATTAAGGCTAAATTAGTTTTGTGAACAGATATTTTTTGAATCCTAAGCAGACAACCTTCCCCTAGACTTCTACCATTGTATTTCATCACTTCTCAATGTACTATTTCTTTGGTAGCCCAATTCCCTTTAGACCAGCCACCCTCAGTAAAATGCCTTTAAGTTTTCCTATCTCCTCTCAAGATCTGCACTCTCTCCTTCTTCTGAAAGTTCTGTACATTTTCCACCTCTTCTTCCCTGGGTGTGTTTGTGGGGGCGGGGGTGGTGGTGGGTGGCGGTGGTTTATAACCTTCTTTTGTTATTGCAATAGCTTTTCCTGAATCATCCCCTACAGATTTCATTTTAAACCAGTTCTAAAACGGATGTCAATGCACTCAATTCTCTGAGAATCTGCAAAAGTGGATTTTTATACTGATGATAATTGACAGAAACCATTCTAAACATATTTCAAATCATTTTGTCATCTCCCTGTGAGATGTGATGTTACTAAAATTTGACAAATGAAAACAAAGTTAAGATTGAGGGAAATTAAGCAAATTTTATAAAGTCACACATTACTACATAGTAGAGCCAAATTAAAACCCCAGGTATTTTAGTTTCTCCCAGAGAAGTAGATTTGAAGACTGCAATTGCCATTCTCCAGTGATGACCCTGGGGACAGCTAGGTTATACAGGGCTGTTTGTTTCTATAACAAAGTATTCTCCTCACTGATACTTCGTAGCTTCTTATGCATTATATGCTGTCAGTTTGCCCATCCTGGAAACAATCTTGCCTTGTGGTTGCTGAGACAGAAGAAAAACTGAAGGGTCCCAGATAACTGAGGCTGCTTAATTATTAAATTGAATTTTATTTTTCAGCATTAAGTCAATGAGGCACTGACCTAAGGCTGACTGCTCTTCACCTGGGAGAGTAAAACCTGAGCACACTGACTGTAAGCTCTAAGCTGTGCTGCTTGAAATGGAGCTTTCAACTGGTTTCTGAATCCTTAGGTTGGACAAAAAGTGTAACAGTTGGTTGACCATGTATCAGAGCTCGTGGTTTGCACTATGAGTTTCCCCAAGCTTGTTAATGTGCTTGCCTTTTAGTAATTAGGAAACCTTAAGAGCCATTTGTTACTCTTTCAATAATGTTGTAAACTCTTCATGTAATTACTATGGCACTCACTCTTATCTAAAGTCATTGTGTTTTTCTTGTCTTTATGGCACTTATCACTTTTTAAATTATTTTTCCTTTTTATTTATTTATTTATTCTCTCTCACCTGTAATATCAATTCCAATAAAGCAACTATAATCCATTCTGTTCACCACCGTATCTTAAGCCTATACCCATGTCTGAAACATAGTAGTGAAAGTGAAAGTCACTCAGTTGTGTCCAACTCTTTGCAACCCCTTGGACTATAGAGTTCATGGAATTCTCCAGCCAGATTACTGGAGTGGGTATCTGTTCCCTTCTTCAGGGGATCTTCCCAACTCAGGGACCAAATCCAGGTCTCCCACATTGCAGGTGGATTCTTTACCAGCTGAGCCACCAAGAATACAGTAAATGTTTGTAGAATAGATACATAAAGCATATACTAGAGATGCTTTAGGAGTATGGGCTAGATAGCTCAAAGGTTCCTTCTGACCAGCATGTTTATTATTTCATAGTTTCAGTGTTTCAAGATGATCTTTTAACATAAAATTAAAAGCTGTTAGTAGAGGAGTTACATTTTAAAATCAGAGTTTTAAGAAGATTGATATACCCCAGGGACTGGGAACCTACCAGGCTCCTCTGTCCATGGGATTCTCCAGGCAAGAATACTGGTGGAATATGCTATATGAATGATGGAGGGAAAAAGTTGTAGAGAATTTTACTACTTAGATGGAAAATAATCTAGTTGAGAATGATGAAGGTCTATATAAGAGTAATTGTAGGAAGGACAAAGAAGAAAAAAGTATGAGTATGTATGTATATAGTGATTATAAAACAAACCAAAAAAAAAACAACAACCAATTTTTAACTAAATAAAATAGATATTTGGTAAATAAATATAACTGGTAGGAGATTTTCATTTATCAGCTCAGGAAAATTTCTAAACTGCCTGTGAATTGTGGACTTTAGCTTATAAAATTGAACTTACAGGTGAATGTTTATATTAACCCAATAAGTAAAAAGTTCTTATTCATTTATACCTTTTGAGTAATTGATGACATGTATGTTTGAAGGTTGAATATACCTAGCTGATTATAAAATAAGTATTTCAGAGGGTATTTTCTGTGAATCAATGAGTCAGGTCAACTCTTTCAGTTTAATAAATTCTAAATGGATTCCAGAGTGTAAGTCATACTTTTAATCAAATTTTGATGGTTATTTTAGAGTAGAAGTATAAATCCACTTACTGCCACTTATACCTAATATATGAGGACTCAGTTCATTCTATAAAAGTAGATTTTCTTGATAAAAGGAAATTAAAATTTTATCTAGCAGTTTCTTGGGAAGACAAATGTTGTTGATTTTATAAAGAATAAAATATGTCAATACTATATAAATAAATAAAATATGTCAATTACAGAAGTGTTTTTCTTTTTCTGGATGATTTTCTATATATAGTAGAAACAAATCTTTATTGAAACAGAATTTCCTAAAATTTGATTCTACTGTATTAATCTAAATAACAGTCAAGTCAAATTAAAGCTCTGAGATGAGAGGCAGAAATGGATCAGTAATCACATTATGCAAAGAAAGATAGCAAAAGAGCAAGTTCACCCGCAGGAAGAGATATTGTTGTCTGGTTTCATTGCATTGTTCACATACAAATCAAATCAGAAGTTTCAATTGTAGTGAATTTCTTAAAAACCACTTATCCAGTGGACATTTGTGTTATAAATCATAAACTTTACAAGGTAATTATAGATAATTTGAGGAATGTGAGCTTTTAACTGTTGAAAGCCATGTTGCAGTTTTTCAAAGTATTTGGGGAAAAAGTCCTTGTACTTTATAAAATCAGAATGTTAAAATATATAAGTCAGATGATATCACCCTCTTGGTGAAGGAGTAAGTCTTGTGAGTAAATTAGGAAAACCTAGGATGGCCTGTGATATTACATTTTTTCCTATAAACAGACAATTGAAAAGTCTCTTAAGAGCAGATCATGATTTGGAACCAGATGGCTGGAGACTCAAAGAAGGCTTTGAACTGGGCTTCAAACTGAAAGAATATTCTGTGCTACAAAAATCTGAGATCATTTAAGGGCATTTGGCTACAGAATGAGAAGTCCTAGGCTTGTATTTTATGCTTGTGTGTGAACCTGCATCTGAGAATAAACTTGAACAGAGGGAGCCAAGAACGAATAGTAATGAGAGTGGTATACTAGATATAGGTTGAAAAGCTTGCCCTATTCATGCTCCCATCTAAGGGATAGGTCCAGACTCACAGGTCTGATCTCCAAATTTCCAATATTTGGTCACACATGCCCTTACTTCTCGGAGAAGGCAATGGCACCCCACTCCAGTTCTCTTGCCTGGAAAATCCCATGGACGGAGGAACCTGGTAGGCTGCAGTCCATGGGGTCGCTAAGAGTAAGACACGACTGAGCAACTTCACTTTCACTTTTCACTTTCCTGCATTGGAGAAGGAAATGGCAACCCACTCCAGTGTTCTTGCCTGGAGAATCCCAGGGACGGGGGAGCCTAGTGGGCTGCCGTCTATGGGGTCGCACAGAGTCGGACTTGACTGAAGCGACTTAGCAGCAGCAGCAGCAGCAGCCCTTACTTCTTTGTCCATCTCTGGTCATGATCAGTTTGGATCTAGGAATAGCCTGTTCATGGTTTATCTGGCATTAAAATCTATGCCATGGCTCTAAAGGCACAATATAATCACAAAGTTTAGATTTTTGTACAGACTGAAGTTGTACAGGAATAGAAACAAATAAGAGAAGCAGTTAATCATTAGACAGACAGGACTGGAGTTCACGTAAGGAAAAAGGAAAGACACTGTAAGAGACATAGAAATTATTTAGTGGCTAGATGGATGTTAACCAGAATGATTGTGATGATCACTTTGCAATAGATATATAAATATCAATTCAATATATAATGCTATATGTCAATTATACCTCAACAAAAAACAAAAGCAAAAACAAAAAACTGATGTGGTAGTTCCTCAGAGAAAATTATTAAATCTCCCCTGCATTCAATGTTAGTGTGTTCTCTCAATAAAGTCCCTTTTCTGGCATGATCCAGGCTAACTGGGTGACCAACCACCCCAATTTGCATGGTACCTTCTTGATCTTAGCAGAAAACATCTCCATTCCCAGCAAACTCAGAAAGTTGGTCACCTTGTCAGAGTCTCTACTTCTTGCAACCAAAAGAATCCTGATTAGAACAAATCCTACTCATAGAAGAAAAATTAAGCAGTAAATAGAGAAATGGATAAAGTTTTAAATTGATAAGACAAGGCTCAGTAATCGTAAAGCTATGAACTGATGAATTGAAAAAATGTTAGAGAATAACTAGGTATAAAAACCACAAGGGCTTCCCTGGTAAAGAATCTGTCTGCTAATGCAGGAGACACAGGTTTGATCCCTGATCTGGGAAGATCCCACACTCCACAGAGCAACTAAGCCCATGCACCACAAGTATTGAGCCTGTGCTCCAACCCAGGGAGCTGTAGCTACTGAAGCCCATGTACCCTACAGGCTCTGCTCTTCAAGAACAGAAGCCACTGCAATGAGGAGCCTGCATGCTGCAACTCAAGAGTAGCCCCCCTCGCCACAACTACAGAAAAGCCTGGGAAGCAACAAAAACCCAGGATAGCCAAAAATAAATAAGTAAATAAATATTTTTTAAAAATTAAAAAATATCCACAAGAGTTAGAGGAAGACAGCATTTTCCAGTTCACTTAGTTTTAAATTACAATTTTCCAAATGACTTGATAGACATGAGTTTGAGCAAGCTCTGGGAGTTGGTGATGGACAGGGAAGCCTGTCAGGCTGCAGTCCATGGGGTCCTGAAGAATCAGACATGACTGAGCAACTGAACTGAACTGAAATGAAGAAATGAGACCTAAAAGGGTTGATTTGCTTAAGCTACAGCAAAGTTATACTAGAAACCAGGTCTTATAAAACTGAATTCCTAGATATTTTACTACTTCACACTGCCTTTAAAGTTGGTTGTTGCTACTTTTCAGACATTTTCCTATTTTAATGTTATAAGTTTTATAAGGAAAATTAAATAAACTAACTAGTAGTATAGAACTTTTAAGCTCTACTTTAATTTTATTAAACACATTATTTATATAGTTTATATATAATGTATCTTAAACTATAATAGATGTACTTTACTATATATTATATATATTATATTATATACTCTGTGTGTGTGTCCTTTTGAGTAAGTGCCTCTCACACTTTATTTGGCATAGGAATAACTTCATCTGGCATCTTATGAAAATGCTGATTCTGATTCAGCTCTCAGGAGATGCCTGTGCTGTGAAGCCTTTTGTGAAATCATATCTGGTTTTCTAAGTATTCTTATTTGCCCTAAGTTTAACCTCCACACATGGCCTACCCCCAAGTTTGAAGAGTGGGGAAACCAGGTCAGAAACTGGGTTGGAATATGGAGCAAGTCAGCAAGAAGGAAGCTGAGCAAGCCAGTCAATGCTCCAGCTAGATACAGAACAGACATAAACCAAAGATTCTAGGACCCTGAGAATTAGGACAGTCAAAGCCTGGATACAGGTACACCTTGGAGATACTGTGGGGCTTTTTCCAGACCACCACAATAAAGCAGTCATGAGTTTTCTTTAGTTTCGCAGTGCATATAAAAGTTATACTTAATGTCAATTAAGTATGCCATAGCATTACGTCTAAAAAATGTACAGAGCTCAATTTAAAAAATACTTTATTATTTTAAAAAATGCTAGCCATCATTTAAGCCTTCATTGAGTTATCATCTTTTTGCTGATGGAGGGTTTTGTCTCAATGTTGTTGGCTACCGACTCATCAGGGTGGTGATTTCTGAAGGATGGGGTGGTTGTGACAATTTCTTAACGTAAGACAGCAATGAAGTTTGCTGCATTAGCAAGTTAGCAAGAAGGAAGCTGAGAAAGCTAGTCAATGCTCCAGTTAGATACAGAACAGACATAAACCAAAGATTCTAGGACCCTGAGAATCAGGACAGTCAAAGCCTAGATGTAAGTACATGTATCTTCCTTTCATGGGCAATTTCTCTGTGGCATGTGATGCTGTTTGATAGCATTTTACCCACAGTAGTTCTTTCAAAATTGGAGTCAGTCCTCTTGAAAGCCACCACCACTTTATAAACTGTTTATGCGATATTTTAAACTTTTTGTTGTCATTTCAGTAATCACAGCAAAATTATAGAGGGTCAGGTCATCAAATTAAATAGTGCCTGGTGCTGAGGGCCAATAGGCAGGATGAGTCAGAGCCCCTCGGGACAGGGATATGAGCTGAGATCCAGTGTCTCGGAGTGCCCGTGTACCAGGCTGTGTAGATGAGACTTGATATTCAATGAATTGCACATAAGACAGGAATTGTATACCATGGGGAGAGTAACAACATCTTATGAGACTAGGCGTCCTTGTTTGGGACAGAGGTACAGTCAGAAAAAGGCAAAACTGGAGCCCAAGTCCGAGCAAATAAGTATGCCCGATGGGCAGAAACCAGGCATCATGAACGGACCAAATAACGAGTCATTGATGTAAAGCAAAGGAAATCATTAAATGCAGATGGCCAGATAATAGTAGAAAAGGGAAATCTAAAAAAAGAAGCCAAGAAAAGTTAATCTCCTTGCTTCTTTCCTGCCTCTTAGAACCGCCCCCCCGCCCCCCCCCGCCTCCCAGACCATACCCATGTTCCAGAGCACAGCCAAAAACAACATATATCTCTGCTTCCTTGAGGAGAGGGTGTTTAACTGGGAAAATGCAGCATGAAATATGTACCCCCTGCATCAAGACTGTCACAGCAGGATGTGACCTTATCCTTCAAGGCAGTAATAAATGTAGAATATAAATTTGCTTCATTTAATAATACTGTTATGTATTCACGTAGTAATTTTGAACCTGAAAGTACTTTTGCAAATATTATCTCATTTAATCTTCATGGCAACACCATAAAAATTATATGGCTGGCATACCTAAAGTCATGAATAAGGAAAGAAAACTGTGGAGAGATTAGTTAGCCAAAGACCAAGTCACTTCTAAGTGGTGGCATTGGAGTTTCTGATTTCAGATCAGTGCTCTTCTAAGTAAATGTAAAACATTTTGTTCAACTTCAGATTTCTTTGCACAGATGTTCTTGTATCTAAATCTACAAGTGGTTGGGGCAGAATTCGTAATTAAAATATTTGGAGAATAGAAAAGATGGTAAGGAAATCAAAGCAGATATAAGAGGAAAACAAGTAGATTAGGATGAGTGTAGTCAACATTATTATAATAAATATCATTGGGTATCAAAGAATAAAGAATCAAAAGAAATAATTCTCAAGCAATTAAAAGCAAAGCTAACTGATTTACAATAAAATGAATGAAGTCCGGGATATGAATGACAAAAAGTGGAGCAGACGGCAGGGGAAAGGGAGATAAAACTCAGCCCAAGTTTGAAGGGACGAGTGAATAAAGCTGATATTAACAGTAGCTATTTTAACTGCAGTCAATAGGAGGACATGACTCACTGTAAGAGGCCATTTTTCTCCTCAGGACCAGAACACAAAAACAGAGACAGCCATCAAGGGGTTGAAACATAGCACCATTTTATCCTCAGAAGAACCCCCTGGTAGAGGAGGGGTTAAAACTGAACCAAAGGACCAGAAAGCATAGAAAGGAACATAACAAAGTTTGGTTCTAACCTTGATTTTTTATATGGGTCCTAGCTAGATACCTTAGCAAGTGAAGCAGTAACTACCAAGAAACATTTCTTTATGAATCTATCCACTGAAGAAGGAGAGGGGAGGTAGATCAGAGATCGCAGATTTGCTAGATGTGCACTGAGATAGGCAGCAAGCATATTCTGATGGCCTAAAATGTGTTTTAAAAAGTCAGAAAGTGTTGCCAGTCTGGTACCTTCATGTGAAAATATAAGAAATACCTTCTCTTTGGGGAAAAAAAAAATCAGATCTGGATTTGTCACATGGCTACAATGAACTGAACTGAATCGTCCTCTTTTTTCAGGGTTCATCCTATACCCTATGACCAGCCCTGCCTGACCCCTATAGAGATTTCAGTTTGCTCCATCTCCCTCTCTTCCTTACCTTGCAGCTGTTTGTTGCCAAGTAGACTTGTTCTAGACTAGAATGAAAGAAATGAAAATAGTGACCCAAACTGAAAAGGAAAACCCTGTCTTTGATCATGTATCCATTTAATATATATTAATTAAACAATTAGTATATGCCAGGGACTCTGTTAGGTCCTAGGGAGATAGACTTGGATAAGTTGTAGTCTTTGCTCTAATGGGGACTACAATTTAAAGGAAGGACATCATGTGAATAATGATAAACATGGTTAATATAAGCTGGAGATGTCAAGTGCTTGATGATTGAGAATTTGGTGAGGCAACCTGGTGGGACATCATGGGAGATTCCTGAAAAAACCGAGCCTCTGAGTCTCCCCCAGATTTTCTAGGATTGGTCTTGGACATGATTTTGTTAATCACAGATTATTTCTAAAATGATTCATGCTACTGTGATGCTGTACAGAAAGAAGAATATGCTGAAAAACTGGAACATCTAATTCTCTCTCAAAGTGTTAGTGTTTTAGTCCTAGCTCAGTGATGCTGCAAAATATTTGCGCAACTCACCATCCTTACACCCAAGAGCAAGGACTCTCTTGGGTAAAGCATAACTTTTACAAAATTAATACCTTTTTACTAAAAAGTATACATTAAAAAAATATTCTGGTGGCTAAAACTGTTATCTCACAAGTTAGAAAGCCAAAGAAGAATTTTTTTGTTGATGTTGGAATGACAAAAATGCGTGGGTAGCAATAATGGTATTGATTGAAACTAAATCTTGGAAAGAAATGTCATCTGAAAAAGGAAGGCAATGTTATTTGATCTTTATTATCTCCATCAAAGGCTCCTGTAATTCAGTTTCACAGCATTTTGTGAGTAGCATTGACCATTTCACAAGGCTGTAATTTACCTTAAGAAGAAAATGATAATTAACAAGGTGCATCATGTAAAGATAATAGTGAACTGAAAGAAATGAAACAAAAGGATGAAATCCTAAGGTTTTTTTTTAATCAAAATTTCAGCTTACAAATGGAAACTGTTTAATATTAGTTTTGTCTGTTTTTGCTTCTTCAGAAAAGACAGAAGTGTTTGTATATATGGACACACATACAGAGAAAAAAAATAAGCACAGCACATATTCTGAACATAAACCCATATAGGTTGTTTTGCACAGTTTACTGTATAAGCACATACATAATAATGGTTAGAGTAGGAGTTTAATACCTGGCATAATCATTTACTCTGCTTTATACAGACTAAGCTATTATTACCAACTAGGAATCTTGGTTTGGTTGAGAGGATAAACTCTGGTAAAGTGAATTAGAGCAAACACTTTAAAATTTTAGACAAACAAAAACTGAAAGGCTAGAGATTTCTTGACCTGGAATGGACATTGATTCATTGTATTAAAGCAAATATTATTCACAGAACAATCATTTCACTTATGGTTATTCTGATTATGTTTTGCTTCTTCATCTACCACGCAGCCTCATCACAAGTTCAACACTCCTTTGAAGTGTCATTTTATCCAAAAATTAATTTAAAATTTAAAGTCATTCCACTATACAATGAGTTTAGTATAAAACACAATGCTGGAATTACTTGACTCTTGTTTCTCAACAGTAAAATGGGGTGGATGACTTAGTCCCACTACCTTCTTTGGCAGTTCTGGGAAGTCCATAGTCCTCTTCTTCGAGAGAAGAGTGCTGAAGATGTTATTCAAGAAAGGTCAGCAGTTCACAAATTTAATATAGTATGCAATTCTAATAAATTTATTTAGTGGTTCATTCCAAATGAAAGTACAATCAAAATTGATTGCTTTTTCCCCCTGTTTCTATACTTTATGAATATTTAGCAAGAATTTCTTCTCAAGTTTATAGAGTAGTAAAAAGGATATTATTACTTTTAATAAAGAGATGTCTACTTTAATTACTGTTGGTTATAACACTCCTAGTATAATTTATTGGGACAAATTTCAATTATCTTTGAAAGTCAAAGCATAATGCAGTTTAGAGACACTTGCAAGTGACCCTTGATCTTTATTTCAATCAGTTACAGTTAATTCATTTTATTTCATCTTGTTAACAATCATCCCAAAGGGTCAGAGCCACCATTTATACAAGAGGTAAGCTGTAGTTTAAATGAAGCATTCATACAATAATTCAAATAAATCTAATAAAGTCATCCCTCAATATCCACGGAGGTTTGGTTCCAGGGCCAAAATCTATACTCAAATCCTTTATATGACTTGATGTAGTATTTGCATATAACCTATGCACAACTTCCTGTATATTTTAAATCATTTAATCATTTCTAGGTTACGTATGTTACTCAATAGACCCTAAATGCTATGTAAATACAATGTAAATGCTATATTAATAGTTACCAGCACACTGCAAATTCAAGCTTTGCTTTTGGGAACTTTCTGAAAATTTTTTCCCAAATATTTTTGATCTATTTGTTGAGTCCACAGATGTGGAAGCTACCTGTAAGGAGGGCTATCTATAATTCTAATTTTCTATTACCTTGACTTTAGTATGTTTTTAATATCTGTTTATCACGCAATCATCTAACTAGCTAGTTCCTTCCTAGGATTAAGTTGGCCATGCATCTCATAATTATCCAAGATGTGTGGAAAGATATATAGAACAGTATCTTTTATTCTGGGCCATCTTGCAAGAGAAATTCGATTCTTCGGTAAAATATAGGAAGCATCTGCTTAAAGAAGCATAATCATGTCTCAAACTGCAATGACAGCATTTAGTATGGGAAGTGAAGAATTTATTTTTCAGTTGAAACTCTGAGGAGAATTTTTAGGTAGAAAGGGGAGGGTATAATTATGTGGCTTGGAATCCAGCCAGGGCACTGGAATTCATACTCTTCACTTTCAAGATGTGTCACAGACCCTTTAATTACTCGAAGTGGATCAGGACCTCTGTTTTCTGTCTATCCCATCAAAAAGACAACATGCTTTGTTACACATTTACCCAATGTGTCTTTGAGTTATAAATCTTACTGAGCAACACACTGAAATAATCTTAATTTCTCCTATCGAATTTTTTTTTTTTTTTTTTTTTTTTAGGAAATCCTGACTCATAGGGATGGCGAAGTGGAAGCCATCCTTTCATAAGAGGATGACCACAGGTGTTCTTGTGGTCTCAGGCAAAAACTTGAGGCCACTACCTACTAGGAATCAGACTCTTTGGTTAACATTGACCTTGGCAACTTAGTACCTGTAAACTCTTGAATGTTAACTTTACTTGAACTTCAGTCTCCTAATCTATAAAATAATCAATATTGTTTTTTTATATGTATAAGTAAGATAGTGTTCAAAAATTCTTAAAATTATACTTGGAAATAGCGAACAGTCAAGGAATATTAAGTATTATGATTACTATTTTCAGGGCCATCTCTAGGTCTTAAACCCAGCACATACCAAGCTATGTCTTGTGGAGGAGTGGTAGAGGCCCAGCTAGGAAATGTAAATGCCAGTCTGGCTGTGAAGAGCTTTGTACACCAGTCTAAAAAATTTGGATTATTAGCATCCAGGCAAAGGGAAGCATTGAAGGGTTCTAATGGGGGGAATGACAGGATGACATTTTTGTCTTAGAAATAGGGCTGTGGTTGCAGGATGGAAGGGGGATTTGGGCTGGAAACAGTCTCAAATACATTGCAAACTCATCTACGTCTTCAAAGAGAGAATGAACCTAATTTAATCTCAGTTATTGAATTGTCCTACATTGCTTTGATGCCTTCATTGTCTTTTGAGAAACATAATAGATTATTTCATCTTTGTATAAAATGACCCCAAACTTCTATTCATTTATTTTTTTCCCCTGCAGACAGGCTGTTTTAGCTGTCTGCGTCCACATTTCAATATGCTTCTTGTTATACCATTTCCATTTTCTATGTATTACTTCTAAGCCATTATGAAGATTCAAAGAATCAAACTTGTTAGGACTGTGGCTAAAACAATATTTGCATGGCTAAGAAACAGAGTGTCAGTGCAGACATATTTCTACTTATCAAAATTCAGTTTATGCATTTTTATAGATAGAAAACAAAACTAGCTACAGATGAGGGCAAAAGTGTCCCAGGTCTGACCTTCACCAATAGTGTATAAATAGTGAAGTGTAATACTGTCACAGGATATGGGGGAAATGGAATTATGATGCTCCCAGTTCCGTAAGTTGAAGCCCTGATCTGAAGAAAAGAACCAGGACTCAAGTCTTTGTCCTGCCTCTGACTCACAATTTTATCCACTGTAAACCATTTTCTTTCCAGCAATGGCTCTTGGTCCATATATTCACTCAAGAAAGAAAAACAAAATTTTTTTTCATGCCTATCACTTGTTTATGACAAAACAGTGTTGATTTCCTGGAAATAAGTGTGATGTTATTTTGGAGGTCAGCACTGAAGCATTATGAAAATGCTTATGAAAGCATATGAAAATATTAAAAATATCACATTATTGAATTAGCTGGCCTAATGGGAACTGTGGGACATGGAGTCAACCCTAATGATGCTAGTAACAGGGAAAATAGAATAGAAATGGAAGTTGTCAAGCCCAAGACATGGCTACTGATAGCCAAGGTGGAACTCCAGGCTTGAGATGTCAAGTCCAGATGTTGGCTGAAGGCCATGGGACAGGAACAAAAAGACAAGAAAAGAAGAGACAAATTAAAATATGTAGTATGGTCAGAGATAAGGAAAGCTTACAGACAGGAAACAGAAGACAAATCACCTGAAGTCCAAGGGAACAGTGGAAACCTAGAGAAAATACAGGAGTGAAAAGATTTTTCCAAAGACCTATTTCCAGTTCTAGAACTGTTAACTGGCTTATTATAATCCCCATTTTAAAACCCCTAATAAAAGAGTACACTCCCAAGCCCCATAGATTTTCTCAAAAGACACCTTAAAAGTCTCAGTGATGAATGTAAGTGCCATTAGTAATAAAAGTGGTGCTCTATTCTGTGAAGCCTATGCTTGGAAGTAGATATTTGATGTTTTCAACAATCTTGTATAGTCTCTCACAAGTCATGCAGCAGTAATGTATTAATAGTTCTTCAAAATAACCCCAAAATCTGTTACCATTAAAAACAGTTGTCTGTCTTGAAGAGATATCTAATTTTAAAAGGAAATAGCTTCACTTTCAAATATGAAACAGCTGTAAAAAATGGTATGTATGTACACATTTACATACGGTATAGACTCTTCTAAAGAATTCTCAATGGAGAAGAAATAACGATCTATTCTTCAAAGACATCATACAATAGTTGGGCATCTGTATATATACATATATACAATAATTCATCCACATAATTTATCTGTTCATTGACTTTGAGAGTCAATTATATTCACTATAATCAGTATATCTAATTATTGAAATATGTTTCTGTATAAAAGAAACAAAGATGAATAACAGTTCTTGATTCTCTCATTGAAGCAATTTCAGTGCAGTATAATGGAATTAATATATAATATTTCAGAAAGGAATTTACTGGCAAAATAATTCCATAGATAACCAAATTTCCTTTCTTCTTTTCTTCCTTCCTTTCTCTACTCTCTCCTTCTCTCTTGCTTTTGTCTTTCTCCACTAGAAATATTATTATTCAGCATAGGATCAATGAATATCAAATAGCTAAAAATCATGACAACTAGTTCTTGGATGCTTGATATGCTGCAAGGTACTGTTAGGTGCAGACACAGCTATGGCCTAGACAGGGACCCATTGTCCATAGTCTGGTGTGGACCCAGACAAGGAGAGGGGACATTTCAATACAGCATGAGGAAATGCAAGACACATTACATGCTACCAGAAAACACAGGAGAGTCACAGACTCGATACTTGGTAATAACTAACACTCTCTGAGGAGGCAGCATCTGAGTGACCTGTGAATAAACAGGAGTCACTGCTTCGTTTTAAAATGAGGGCTGGAGAAAAGGACCAAAAATGTTCTAAGCAGACAAAATATGCATAAAAACTCAGAAACAAGGAAGTACCTAAAGAATATTAAAAGCTTGCAGAGCTGGAGGTTTACAGGTAGGGGAGACTGTGGGGGCTGGTATGTGGCTCAGGGGTGATGGATAAGGGGGAGAGCTTTCCTAATAAATGCTATGGAGTTTGGACTTTAAGAAAAGTAAACATAAATGCTCATGACTACAAATATTCAGTCATGTCTAGGTCACCTGAATATCTAGAATGCTTCCCAACCTCTGCTTTAAAGCACATCCTTATGAAAATCAAGACTAGCTCAGCAGGAGGGACATAGAACAAGCCAGTTCACAGGTGAAGACCTATATCAGCCACAGATTATTGTTTTTTCCCTGCCAATGGCTAAAATAAGGTTAAAATACTCAAGTGCAGAGTTAACAGATTTAAAAACTAGTTTGGAATTGTCACGTAAGCTATTTTAACCCTGAATTGTATAATATTTGAAATTACATAAATTTTCCCCAGGCAGGGATTCTGGCCTCTGCACACTGCAAAGATTGCTGCCGAAGGACACCCTCTAAATAGAGGGAGGCAGACCCTGAGGAATAAGAAGTGAGGAGACCTGGAAGGGGGTACGCAAGTCTGCACAGACACATCTTCCCAGATCCTACAAGTATTTGGATGAAAGTGCAAAAGTGTGGGTTGCTCAGTTCTGTCTGACTCTCTGCGACCCCATAGACTGCTGCTACTGCTGCTAAGTCACGTCAGTCGTGTCCGACTCTGTGTGACCCCACAGACGGCAGCCCACCAGGCTCCCCCGTCCCTGGGAGTCTCCAGGCAAGAACACTGGAGTGGGCTGCCGTTTCCTTCTCCAATGCATGAAAGTGAAAAGTGAAAGTGAAGTCACTCAGTCCTGTCCGACTCTTAGCGACCCCATGGACTGCAGCCTACCAGGCTCCTCCGTCCATGGGATTTTCCAGGCAAGAGTACTGGAGTGGGGTGCCATTGCCTTCTCCGGACCCCATAGACTACAGCCTGCCAGCTCCTCTGTGCGTGTGATTCTCCAGGCAAAAATACTGGAGTGGGCAGCCATTCCCTTCTCCAGGGGATCTTCCCAACCCAGGGATCAAACCTGGATCTTCTGCATTGCAGGCAGATTCTTTATCATCTGAGCCAATGACACAACGATTAAATAATGAGTTGATGGGGGCAGGGGGTTATTTCTATTTCCCTTTGATTAAATTTCTACTGAAAAAATTTTTGAGCTCTTTCTAATGCAGTAACACTTGCTCTGTGGATCATCCCCATTGCTCTGTGGATATATGTTTAGAGCAATGGTTCTTAGCCTACTTTGAGTGCACGGAGCATTTTGAGAAATTATTGAATTTTGACCCTTGACCTCTAAATATGCAATATATGTAAATGTAATCATACACACAAAATTCTACCTCAAATTTCAAAAAGTTCACAGATTCCCAGGGTCCATCCATGGACCCAGATAGGGATTGAACTCAGGTCTCCTGCATTGCAGGAGAATTCTTTACTATCTGAGCCACCAGGAACTCCCAAATAATCTAATAATAGTAGCAATAACTGAATATGTATTATATTCATATTCCCACAGTCCATCCATGGACCCAGATAAATAATGTAATAATAGTAACATTAACTGAACATGTATTATAAGCCAGGCACCCAGCTGAAAACGTCATATGCCTTATCTCATGCAATCCTCACAATAATAATCTGATGTAGTTACTGTTTGTGTGTGTGTGTGTGCGTTTGTGTTAAGTCCCTTCAGTCATGTCCAAATCTTTGTGACCCCATGGGCTGTAGCCCACCAGGCGCCTCTGTCCATGGAATTCTCCAGGCAAGAATACTGGAGTGGGTTGCCATGCCGTCTCCCAGGGGATCTTTCTGACCTGGGGATTGAACTCACAACTGCTTGTGTCTCCAGCATTGCAGGCAGATTCTTTACCCTCTGAGCCACCTGGGAAGTCCAGCTGGGGCTTAGAGGGATTAAATAAGGTTGCTTGGATAGAATGGTGGCGCCATCATTAAAGCTTAGGCAGGCTGTCTCCAGAGTCCAAGCTCTCAATCACCGTCCAGATGATCCCTGGTCACATCTGGAGATGGATGATACAGAATGACATGGAAATAAGACCATACTCAGATACAAGAGACACAGTTCTCATTCTGGTTGGGCTTTTCAGAGTAAAACAAGATAAAATAAAAAGGTTTTAAATCATTTTAAGGAATCAAAAGAGGCGTAGAAGGGAAATGAAATCAAAATAATCCATACTCAGTGACCCAGGGATATACATTAATGTTGCAAAGTTTATTGAATAACTTCTTTGTGTGGATAACTAGACTAAAGATTCCACAAGCATCTCACTTGATCTCCATGGTGTTAACCCAGGGAAGGATCTGACTTTTATCCCAACTTTATAGACTAGGACATAGACTTAGAGCGAACAAGTAATTGATTCAAATTATATAGTCGATGACTAGGTGGTAAATTCAGAAATTATAATTCAATTTACTTCACTGTAGATTCATGCTCTTAATCAGTTTGCCATATTGACTCATCTCTCAATAAACCTTTCCAAATATTTATTTCTAGATATAAATATCTACATATAAATGCATATTTTAAAAATAGAACATACTGAACACATACTTGTATAACAACATATTGAAACTTTCTATATCAATACATGTAAATATATTGGTCACAAGTATATTTCTATAGACATGCTTTATAATGACTGTGTAGTATGCCAATGAATGAATTGTAATGATTTGTGGACCATCTTATGTTTAAATATTCATGTTGCTTTCAATTTTTCGCCTATCACTACCATATAAAATTCTTATTTTATTTCCTCATGTTAATAGCATAGTTCTATCCATCATAGAAATGATATGAGAACTAAATCAAATAATACTTAAGAGTAACTCCCATGAGGAAGAGCAATATATTATCATTCCTCCTTGAGGAAGGAAATATGCACAGAGGAAAAAAATATGAACAAACAAAAGGAAGAAGGGGAAACTTATCAGTTTTTCAAGTTCACATAAGAAACATACCTTTACTATCAGAGTCACCAGGGAAGCCATACCTACTTTTTTATTTTTTGCTGCCAAAACTGGGTTGTTTTAGTAATTAGCTCACATATCAACTTCCTTTATAGAAATGAACCTGAATATGCCTCCCTTGTGTACTTTGGGACATTGTTTCTTTTTTTTTTTTAATTGCCGGATAATTACTTTACAATATTGTCTTGGCTTTATACAGCAACATGAATCAGCCACAAGTACACATATGTCCCCTCTCTCCTGAGCCTTCTCCCCATCCCCCCATTCCATCCCGCCCCTTCAGGTTGTCACAGAGCACCAGGTTGAGCTCCCTGGGCTATACAGATCCTTCCCATAGGTTATCTATTTTATACATGGTAGTGTATACATGTCAATGCAACTCTCTCAATTCATTCCGCTCTCTCCTTCCTCGGCTGTGTTTTAAGTCTGTTCTTTATGTGTGTGTCTCTGTTCTTATCCTGCAAATAGGATCATCAGTACCATGTTTCTAGATTCTGTACACACACATAATATAAAGAATTTGTTTTTCTCTTTCTGACTTACTTCATTCTGTGTAACAGGCTTCATGTTCATTCACCTCACTAGAACTGACTCAAATTCATTCCTTTATACGGCTGAGTAATATTCCACTGTATATATGTATCACAACTTTATCCATTCATCTGTCAATGAACATCTATATTGCTTTCATGTCCTAGCTATTGTAAATAGTGCTGCCATGAATATTGGGGTACATGTGTCTTTTCCAATTATGGTTTCATCAGGGTATATGCCCAGCAGTGAGATTGCTGGGTTATATGGTAGTTTTATTCCTAGTTTTTAAAGGAATCTCCATACAGTTCTCCATAGTGGCTGTTTCAATTTACATTCCCACCAACAGTGCAAGAGGTTTCCCTTTTCTCCCCCACCCTCTTGAGCATTTACTGACACATACCTACTTTTAATCAGGCGCTTCCCCTTTTTTCTCAGGGCAATGCTCCTATTTGGCCTGGAAGCTCACTGATTGATTACATGGGCCACCTCCTCCATAACTTTATTTTTTAAAAACATTTATTTATAATAATTGGAGAGTAATTTACACTATTGTGATGGCCTCTGCCATAAAGTAACTTTTAAAAAATTATCCCTGGTTTGAATATCTTTTGGAAACATTAAGTAAATGAAAATACTGTTTTCTCCCACAACCTTAAAATTTAAGGATTTTTCAAAATTCTTTTTAATTGCAAATAAATAGCTTATATGATCTATAAGTATTTAGCATCCATTACATTTATTCAACAGAGATTGTCAACTGCATATGGTATGCCAGACACTGTTTTAGGCTCTGGGTTCTTGCCTGCTTTCAGTCAAGAGGTTGTAAACACCTCCACATAAACTATCAAGGAGTATTCACTTTTTGAGAAACATAAGTAAAATCTGCTTTACAGTAGTTTTAGATCTACAAAAATGGTTAAAAAGGCAGTGCCTGTGTACCGCTCCATAAGTTATCCCCATTGCTATCATCTTACTTTAGATTTATTAAAACTAAGGACCCAATATTCATACATTACTATTAACTAAACTCCACACTTTGATTTCACTTGTTTTTCTCTAAAGTCCTTTTGACTATTTTAGGATCTCATTCAGGTGTGTTACATTTAGTCCTCATGTCTCGTTAGGCTCCTCTTGGCTGTGACAGTTGTTCAGATTCCTTGTTTTTAAGGACCTTGACATTTTTGAGCAAAACTGGGCAGGTGTTTTGTAGAATGCTCAAGGTTGGTTTGTCTGATGCTTTGTTATGACGAAGCCTGGGGTTACAGAGAATATCATGAGAAGAATATCATGGAAGTGAAATACCCATCTTATAACATTTTATCAGAGGATAAATGACATCGAAGTGCTTTATCACTGCTGATGTTATCCTTCATCAGTTGGTTAAGGCAGTGTTTGCCAGGTTTCTCCATTGTAAAGTTATTATTTTTCCCTTTCTATATTCTATTCAGGGAATATGCCCTGGAGGAGGGCACAGCAACCTACTCCAGTATTCTTGCCTGGAGATTCCCATGGACAGAGGAGGCTGGTAGGCTACAGTCCCTAGGGTCACAAAGAGTTGGACACAACTGAAGCAACTTAGCATGCATGCATGCATGTTCTATTGGACTGTAGCCTGCCAGGCTCCTCAATTGGTGAGATTTTCCAGGCAAGAATACTGGAGTAGGTTGCCATTTCCTTCTCTAGGGGATATTCCTGACCCAGGGATCAAACATGCTTCTCCTGCATTGCAGGTGGATTCTTTACCACCGAGTCATCTGTGAAGCCCCAGCAAGTCATTAATTCCAGTCAAAACTCAAGGATATGGTGGGAGTGGGGATGGGAGACAATTGAACTCCATCTCCTGGAGGAGAGAATACACACACACACACACACACACACACATATATATATACATGAATTCTTCTGTGAGAAAAACAATTTTATCCTCCATTTATTTATTTAAATAGCTTACATATTCTTTAGTCTATATACTTTGGGTGGGTCATCCAGTGCTGTTTTTTTGTTTTGTTGCTCCCATCATTATAGTTTTGACCACTGGGAGGCCTTCCAAGTTGGCTTCTGTGTTCTGAGATATGCCCTTAACTTTCTTTGTTTGAGTACTCCTTACTTCCTGGTACCACAAGATACTCTGTGTTCATCTTGCATATTTCCCATCCCAACTCTAGAATCAATTTTCCAATGAGCACTGGATCTTTTTAAATTGGAAAATGGCATTAGAAACCAGAAAAAGAGAAATAGTCTTCATTATGACACTGTAAAGATTCTGTTTTTGCCTTTGGGGGAAAAATAGATTTTTTTTTTCCTCAGGAAAGAATAGCTTTTTCTATTGCTGTGTGTGTATGTTAGTTGCTCAGTCATGTCCGACTCTTTGTGACCCCATGGACTGTAGCCCACCAGGCTCCTCTGTCCACGGAGGTCTCCAGGCAAGAACACTGGAGTGGGTAGACATGCGCTCTTCCAGGGGATCTTCCTGATGCAGGGATCGAACCTGGGTCTCCTCCATTGCAGGCAGATTCTTGACCACCTGAGCCATCAGAGAAATCCTTTTATATTCCTTAATGCTCTTAAGACAGCTAAAGGACCGGTTTCTTTTTTGAACAGTGGGCAGAGAACTAATGTCTGCTTGATCAGACAGTAAATGGGAATAATATTTATTATTTGAACAATTTAAGAAGATTAATGGGAAAATCACTATGAAAATATCCTTTTCCACAAGCACCTCTTGAAAACTAACGACAGAGGTATCTTCCAAATTGCTACAATCTCAACCATCATTCAGCCTTTCAGTTCCTGAATGGCATAAAGAATAAAGCTAATGTGGAAAGCAGACATCTAACATGCGTGCAAAGTGCCAAGTCTCTTCAGTTGTATCTAACTTTTGTGATTCTATGGACTATAGCCCTCCAGGCTCCTCTGTCCATGGGATTCTCCAGGCAAGAATACTGGAGTGGGTTGCCATTCCCTTCTCCATGGGGTCTTCCTGACCCAGGGATCGAACCTGTGTCTCTTACCTCTCCAGCATTGGCAGGTGGATTCTTTACCACTAGTACCACCTGGGAAGCCTGCCTAATATGCAGTTTTCTTTTATAAACTCAGCTTTGTTAAATGAATAAGTATTTTAATTATTGAAGTTAATAAATACAGCTCACATTTACCGCTCAGTATGCTAGCTTCTTTACACACATAGTCTCATATGTGCAGGAGATGCAGAATTTGAGAGGCAAAATATTTATGAGCCCAGAGCTAAAGTCATGTGCAGAAAACAAAATAAAACAACAAAAAATCCTCCTCACCTTTGCCTCATCCTAAATAACCAAAGGCAAAAGGTAACTATTAGATTTTAATCTTTTTTGTTAGGTAAGTAAATTAAGAAGAAATATAAGCAAGTGGATGCTTTTTTAAAAGTACAGTTGTAGCATGAAACTTAGAAAGAGTCAAGTCACCCTCTTTAATTTTTTGTTGAAGAAACTGGAGCTCACCAGACTTGGCAGCTTTCCCACCCCTTCGCTCTGCTGATTAATGGCAGAAGCAAGACGGGAGCTCAAGGCTTTTGGTTCCCAGTTCTAAACACTTTCCTCTAATTTTGTTGTCTAAGTCCACTCTTGAGGTCAAGAACCATTTTGGGTTTTGATCACCAATTTTAACATAGGGGTGCCCCCATGCACACTGACAGACAATGCTGTGGACAGTGGCTGGGTGTCCTGCGATCCAACTCCATTCTTTTCCAGTCTGCTAGAGATAGCATCAGATTCTACAAGGAAAGAGTTCAGTTCTACCAGACTGCACCTCCTTCCCATTTCCAACACCAGTCAAACTCCAGGTTGTCACCTGAGCTTCTGATCCACTGGCCATACACTGGGGGCCCCAGTGATCCCCTCCTTGGGCTTCAGATGCTAGTCTAGGTTGTTACTTGTACTTCTGACCAACTGGTTACCAATCAAGTTCCTACCATCTCTCCTTTAATTTGTTAGAGTGGCTCACAGGACTCAGAAAATATTTGATGTATTAGACTACTGGTTTATTACCAAAGGATATGACTCGGGAAGAGCCAGATGAAAGAGATGGGCAAGGTATGTGGGAAGGGGCACAGAGCTTCCATGCCCTTTCCAGGTACCACTCACCCCAAATCTCCGTGGGTTCACCAACATAAAAGCTCTCTGAATCCAGTCCCTTTGAGATTTTAGGAAGGTTTCATTACAAGGGCACCACTGTTCACATCATTCAGGCAGTCAGTTCAGTCGCTCAGTCATATCTGACTCTTTGCTACCCCATGGACTGCAGCACGCCAGGCCTCCCTGTCCATCACCAACTCCCAGAGTTTACTCAAACTCATGTCCATTGAGTTGGTGATGCCATCCAACCATCTCATCCTCTGTCATCCCCTTCTTCTCCAGCCTTCAATCTTTCCCAGTATCAGGATCTTTTCCAATGAGTCAGTTCTTCATATCAGGTGGCCAAAGTATTGGAGTTTCAGCTTCAGCATCAGTCCTTCCAATGAATATTCAGGACTGATTTCCTTTAGGATGGACTGGTTGGATCTCCTTGCAGTCCAAGGGACTCTCAAGAGTCTTCTCCAACACCACAGTTCAAAAGCATCAATTCTTCAGCACTCAGCTTTCTTTACAGTCCAACTCTCATATCCATACATGACTAATGGAAAAACCATAGCTTTGACTAGATGAAAGTTTATTGGCAAAGTAATGTCTCTGTTTTTTATTAAGCTGTCTAGGTTGGTCATAACTTTCTTCCAAGGAGCAAGTGTCTTTTAATTTCATGGCTGCAATCACCATCTGCAGTGATTTTGGAGCCCCCCAAAATGAAGCCTGTCACTGTTTCCCCATCTATTTGCCATGAAGTGAGGAGACCAGATGCCATGATCTTAGTTTTCAGAATGTTGAGCTTTAAGCCAACTTTTTCACTCTCTTCTTTCACTTTCATCAAGAGGCTCTTTAGTTCTTCTTCACTTTCTGCCATAAGGGTGGTGTCATCTTCATAGCTGAGGTTATTGATGTTTCTCCCGAAATCTTGACTCCAGCTTTTGCTTCATAACTCAATGTCCATTCTCTCTCCCCTCTCCAAGGTCAAGGGTTAAGACTGAAAACTCCAACGCTCTAATGGCTCCACTAGTAACCAGCCTCCATTCTTGATGCAGGCCCCAAATCACCTCATTAACATAACAAAAGACACCTTTATTAGTCTCAATGAATTTGCAGCTGTTCCAGGAGTTTATAGCTCAGTTGGTAAAGAATCTGCCTGCCATGCAGGAGACCCGGGTTCGATCCCTGGGTTGGGAAGATCCTCTGGAAATGGGAATCGCAACCCACTCCTGTATTGTTGCCTGGAGAATCGTGTGCCCAGAGAAGCTGGCAGGCTACCGTCTATGGGGTCACAAGAGTCGGACACGACTTAGTGACTAAACCACCACCACCACCACCAGGAGTTTTGGGAGCTCTGAGCCAGGGACTGTAGGCAAAGACCGGATATAAATAAAATATATTTGGGTTATTTAAATGACCAAATATATATATTTTTATAGAAATTACAATGTCAAAATATTGCAACATCATCCTGGGGTATAACTAGTGGCATTGCTAGAAATCAAACACACAGCACAGTGAGGTGTAAACCCCGAAGATGCTGTACATAGATTGATGCAGCCTTCTCCTGGCATGAGATGAAAAGCTTGTAACTTCAAGTTACTGGCATTAGTACAGTTTCTATGAGATGATTGTTTTTGGTCCTCCTCCTTCTTCTTTTTTCCTCTTTCCTTACTTTCTTCTCTCTTTTTAGCTTCCTACCTTCTCTCCTACTTGCTTCTCCTTCTCTCTGATATCCTATAAGCGCTGGGACATCTGACATCAGGGTTAGACCAGGGAATAGGTAGAATTAAGAGTCCTTTACGTTTCTGTGAGGTCAAAACTCTGCCCGACTGAGCTGATTGTTAAACAGCAATAATAATAATCCTACTGGGAAGAACGCCACAGGGAGATGGTACTTAAAACCATGCAGCAGCCTTTTCCACTACTAGAGGCAAATTTCCTTGGATGATAATCAGGTAACTTGCCCAGTCACAGGTAGGGTAATTATTCCTTTTTGCTGTTATTGGGAATCAGGGACAGAACCAGAGTCACCATACACCCTTGGAAATGTAGTCTGGTCCCCTAGAGCCCCCACCGTTGTTCCTCCTACCATGCGTGTGTGTGTGTGTGATTGTGTGTGTATATGCATGTGTGTGTGTCCACGAGAGAGAAAGATAGACACACACAGCCACAGAGAGAGAAAAAGGGCAAACTGAGGTAAAGGGGCAGAATATATTATTTTTTTAACATTTACTCCATCATGGAGTACATTGCTTCAAACGCAAAGCAAATGAATTTCATTACTAGAAAAGTTAAGTAACCCAAAATATAGGGCATAGAAAATACAACCCTTAATATATTTATTATTAGATTCCGCAGACATGTGTTACCCTGGGAACTTGCTATAAACTTTTCTGAACACTTGGCCTTGATTTTTTGTATTGACCTCATCATACAAACAAACAACAATCAAAATCAGCGCACCAACTGGCTTTGAGTAGCATTGTGGGCTGAGTCACTCAGCTGGCTCTGACCCTTCACGACCCCATGGACGGTAGCCCGTCAGGCTCCTCTCCATGGGGATTCTCCAGGCAAGAATTCTGGAGTGAGTTGCCATGCCCTTCTCCAGGGGATCTTCTCAACCTTAGAATTAAACCAGGGTCTCCTGCATTGCAGGCGGATTCTTCACCATCCAAGCCACAAGGAAAGTCTGAGTAGCACTACTAGACCAATTAAATCAGAATCTTAGGAGTAGGTCTAAATCTCTTTTTATTTTTTATTTTTATTATTATTTTTTCTCTCTCTCTTTTTAAACAGGATTTCTAAGTAATTCTAAGGTACAACTTTTAAAAGAAATGCTATTGTTAGAGTGGTCATCTAAAAAGTGGTCTTTATAGCCTCCTGTACTTAAGTAAGCCCTTCAGTGCTTAGAGATAAATTTGGGGGTGAAGCAGAGTCTTCTTTAGCCTGTCCTTTCTTAAATTCTCACCAGATGTACCATTTTTTCCCCTAAGGGAACTTATCATACAGCAGAAAAAGGTATTAGGGTACTGTGTGACATCAGGGGTAAAAGGAGAGAGATGCTTTGAAAAGGACAAAAGTGAAAGTGTTAGTTGCTCAGTCATGTCCAACTCTTTAGGACCCTATGGATCATATCCCCCTAGGCTCCTCTGTCCCTGGAATTCTCCAGGCAAGAATACTGGAGTGGGTTGCCATTCCCTTCTTCAGGGTATCTTCCCGGCCCAGGGACTGAACCTAGGTCTCCTGAATTGGAGGCAGATCCTTTACCCTATGAGCCACCAAGAAGGATGAGCCTTTTAAAAACTAGCTTTTATTATTATTACGTTGGGATCATACTTTCAGGAAATAACAAACACATTTTAATCCTCTTTGATACTAAACAAGAATGAGGTCTAATTCCCATAATTGAGAATTCATTCTTTTATGCATTCAACAAAAACAGTTGTGTAGACACTAGGGATTCATTAGGGCATTAGATAGAGCTCCTGCCCTCATGGGATTAATAACCACTTTTATTTTAGAGAGAGGAATGTTAGTGATTTTGTCCATAAGAAGTACTTCAATCTGGTTGAAATTGATCCATTAATTTTACTTTAGGCCCTGCAGATGCTAACGAGTTAGGACCATATAGGGATTAAGTCCGTTGAAAACTCAGAACTTAATTTATCCAGTACTAATCACCCATAGGCTTACCTCCTAGAAAGCCACATGAAAGCAGCTGCAGCTAAGTGATTCAGGCTATGGATTTTGATAAGAGGGCTGAAGGGTGACAAATGTCACCATCCAGCGCATTATGTAATCTGTGACCTGAATCCCATAGATTATGCCCGGGGAGGGCTAGTGCTACCCCAACCATGATTTGTTGTTCAGTCATTCAGTCATGTCCAGCTCTTTGCAACCCCATGAACTGCAGCATGCCAGGCTTCCCTGTCCTTCACCATCTCCCAGAGTTTGCTCAAATTCATGTTTTCATGTTTGAGCAAATGATGCCACCAATGAGTTGATGATGCCACCCAACCATCTCATCCTCTGTTGCCCCCTTCTCTTCCTGTCCTCAGCCTTTCCCAGTATCAGGGTCTTTGACTGTGGATGTACAAACCAACCAACCAGCCAGCCATATTTCAGTCACACAGCTTGGACTCCCAAATGTTTGTTTCTATGACCACGGGTGCTTGGCCAACGAGCCAGGGCCAGAGCTGAGGTTCCACCCACCATATTGCTGGTGTGTGTCAGTCCCTGACTATGCCAGGGAGGAGCTGGTATTTCCCAGTCTCTCAGTTCAAAGGTCTGGGGTTCCTCTCTGGAGATTGACACTCATACTTCTGGAATCCCTGGCTAATGCTCCAGGATGCAACAGGCAGTGGGGCAAGGCACGTTTACTATTGACTCCATCTCTGAAAATTTCTCTTTAATAACCTGCTCTGGTAGTCTTGGTAGGTCTGCTTGGCTGTTGGCTAGATTTCTGTGATTATCTACCAACAGTAAGAGGCATAAATCTTTCTTTCACTAGGTGAGGTTGGAGCAAGTACCAGAGAAGCTCTAGTGAAGGTGAGTCTTTGTTATTGCTCAGATGCTCAGTCGTGTCCAACTCTTTTGCAACCCTATGGACTGTAGCCCACCAGGCTCCTCTGTCCATGGAATTCTCTAGGCAAGAATACTGCAGTGGGTTGCCATTTCCTTCTCCAGGGGATCTTCTCCACCCAGAGACAGAACCTCGGTGGCACAGAGAGGTCTAAACTCAGGACAAGATTTGACAGAAGAACCAAGACCGTGGGAGATGTGAATCTAAGGTGCCTTAGAATAGCCTAGAAGGAATCTCCTACAGGGCAGTGGAGAAGCCCAGGAATGCATTCTACAGTGAAAACAGGAGCAGAGCAGTCTATCCACATTAAACACAGTGAAATCAGCAGGTAAAACTCAACCCCATAGGTTTATGATTTGGAAAGTTGCCAGTGCAGAATGGGTACTGCTTTCTCCAGTGCATTTTTACGGGGAAAAATTATTGAGAGGTAACTGCATGCCAGACCCTAACAGGTAAGTAGTAAGGACACAAAGATAAAGAGAGAATCTGTCTCCAGGAACTATGGCTACTGAAGGAGACCAAGTCTAAAGTGATAAAGGATGGGTTACACATACAATGCTCTGAAGGTACAGAAAAACAAACAGCAACCACTATTTGAGAAAAATTAGAAGGACTTCACAGAGGAGCTATGCCTCAAAGCAAGGGTCTATAGCCCATTTGAGGAAATCTCACACAGGACCCTATGAGCTGCCCTCAGTTAAGATTTATCTGTTTTGGGACTTCCCAGTTGGTCCCCTGGTTAAGAATCCACATTGCAACACAAGGGGTGCACTTTTGATTCTGGGGGCTAAGATCCCACATACCTCATGGTCAAAAAACCAAAACATCAAACAGCAATATTGTAACAAATTCAATAAAGACTTTAAAAAATTGTTCATATTAAAAAAAAAAAACCTTAAGAAAATAGATATATCTGTTTCTAGTTGATTCACAGACATTTTCCTGAAGACCTGGGATCCACATATATGGTACACCATTGACATTTGTAAAGAAAACATTTTGAGATGTTCTAGAATCCCTGAATCCATGAATACTGATTAAGATATAGAGGATGAATAATCAGTCAGGCTTACTCACCCTCCTACATTTGAGCCATGTGGAAGCACCCACAGATGTGGCCAAACTTGGAAAGGTTGACAGCGCAACCATGAATCCAGCATGTTTTAAAGAAGGATTTTCCCATGCTCCAGAGAGGCAGTGATGCTGCTGGACAGGGAGTGAGGTTCATCCCATCCCAGGAAGATGCTGAAGGCACACTTGGTTACCTGGGAGACCCAGCAGAGGAGACACAGAAGGAAGGGGTTGGTATCTGCCCTCATGTTGCATGACCTAATGAGTCACCACTGGCCCAGATGGATTCCTTGTGGCTGGAAGGAACTGGAGCATGTATCATCTCCTCGACACACTCACTGCATCCCTGGCACAGAGCTCAGAGCATCACACACACATTAGTATTCACTTGTCACCAAAATCCTGTGAGTTGGAAACCAGTATGTCTCCATCTCTGAAATGGGAAAATGGAGCCTGGGGAAGTTAAGGGCATACAAACTGAGAACGGATAGACTTGAGGGTTAACCTAGAATTATCTATCACCAGAACCTTCTGCTTTGAGCAGTTCGACCCTTCTCCATCTTCAGTTTAAGATCGAGGCCTGTTGTTGGAGTTTGTGCAGAGATGAAAAAGACTGATGCAGTTGAGACCTTGAGGTTCTAACAGAGGACCACAGGGACCCGCTCCTCTTACAGAGGACCACGCTTATCTCCTGAGCAGCCCAGAGAATTAAGACAGAGGCTCTCAGGCCAAGTGTTGTCAGGAATCTTGTTTTTGCCTTTCTCAGGTTGATGTGGCCCATGACAGGAATTATTCATGTCAGGGATGAATATACGTTACTAGAAATAGATTACTTTAGGAAGTCAGATTTATCCATTTTAAATAGAAGTAGAGGAAACTGGAAGTAAGAACAGCAGCTTCATCTGTGGTTGAATCATGCACCGTAATTAAGCCTTCTCATTTCCTGCTCTTTCCTTCTTCATTCTGCAAATGTCTCCATCTGTGACTCATCTTTTTGCAGCAACACTACCCCCTCATATTTCTTTTTCTTATCTTGCTATATTCTCCATCAACCCTGTCTTTTAACTTTTCTAGGAAGAGCCTACTGATTTTTAAAATTATTGAAGAGAAAGATGGAAGAGACCACTCTTGGAGACACATTAAAAATTCATATCAAATAAGTCAAGGTCCTAGATAAAGCCAGAGGTTATAACTTTGTAACTTATGTTACCGAGAACATGATATACATAAATTAGTACCACATATTATTTTCAGAGCCTAAGTTTTAGTTGGAAGTATTCTAGCTATTGGTGGGATGTGAAAATAAGTCAGACACAAAATCTTTGGGGTATTATGGGCTGGGGAAATAGCCAGTAGAGAGAGCTTTTAAAGAGCATGCATTTCATCCCTGAGGTGTTGGGGGATGGAGTGGGTCCAGAAGGAATTTAAAAAAGAGAATTGACATAATCACATAGTATTTTAGAGTGATCACCTGGATGGTTAAAAAAAAAAGAAAGAAAGAAAAAAAGGAGAGATCTGATCTGAAGGGTGAAACACTAGAACCTGAGACTCCAGGCAAGAGGGGAGGGGATGGGGCCTTGCACTGGGCCCTCATGGTGTGAATGGAGGAGACATAAAGCTGTCAGCACTTGGATAGACGGACCGCATGAAGTACAGGAATACAAATCTTTCCTGAGACTCTTCTTGAATTGCTGTTTATGAATGAATAGCCAAGGTTACCCTAGTCAGCATGTTGAAACCCTCCAGAGGTCTTTCTGCCATTCATCTTTACAGACCATATGGATCCCAGTGCAGTCCTTTCTTCCTGTGCTTGGGGTCCAGGGACTCAATTGCTCTCCTTCAGTAACTCTAGCATCCTGTTGTTTCTTTGGAGGACTTTTTCCTCCAGTCTAGATGTAGTATGGGTCCCAGGCTTCCCTTTGTTGAAGACATATTTATGTATTTGTGTATTTATTTATTTGGCTGCTCTGAGTCTTAGTTTCGTCTTGCAGGATCTTTCTTGTGTCAGTTGGGCTTCTTAGTTGCGGTATGTGGGGTCTAGTTACCTGATCAGATTGAACCTGGGCCCCCTGTATTGGGAGCTTGGAGCTTACCCATGGGATCACTAATAAAATCCTTCAGGCTTCCCAAATATCTTCTTTGCTTGCTACCTCCGAAGACAAATACATCTTTCCTTCATAGCACTTACTGTGTTTGCAATGAATGAATAATTCCAGCACTCTTTATTTAATGCTTCCTCTTCTGCAAGTATCCATTCTTGGTGGTAATCATCAAACACTAACTCTGTTCAACTGGAGCTCGAGAAGAAAGAGGAGAGAGGTTGACAAGATGACTGAAAGCTTAGGGAAGGGAAATTGGCAGGAAGCCCAAGGCTGGGCAGCTGAAAGATGAGCCAAGTCACACATGGGGACTGTCTGTCTACAACTCCCTCACTGAGCCTGCTGCTACACTATTGGACTCAGAACTCTGTTGGCATGACATTTCTGAAGAATGTCAATTTGTTTCTGAGCCATTGTCATGTGCCCTCAAAGTTGAAATTCCTAGAAAAGAGCGTGTCTGTTTCTGGATGCTGGTGATAGAAAAAAATGAAGGTTTCCTACTAACTTCTTCAGTGGGAAAGTGGGAAGCAAGGCCCCCTCTTCCCCTGACAACTCTCTAGATTTTCCTGCTCCCCAAAAGGGTGAATTCTTTGTTCTATATCTCCCTATCTCTATATTTAGAGATATACACACACATACACACATAGACACATTACATATCTGCCAGGCCGGAAGTTTCATGAAGATAGTGTCTTAATCTCCTTGATTGTCTCATCTCCCAGTGCCAGGCACTATTCACTCCAGACAAGGGTAGGTAGTAAATCCTCAGCAAATATTTCTTGGATGAATGGGAGAACAGATGAATGAACATGCCTTTAAAAACAAGCATTTTACTTCTAATCACTCCAGCATTTTAAAAAAAATGCTGAAGCTCCAATACTTTGGCCACCTGATGTGAAGAGCTGACTCATTGGAAAAGACTCTGATGCTGGAAAAGATTGAAGGCAAAAGGAGAAGGGGGAGACATAGGATGAGATGGTTGGATGGCATCATTGACTCAATGGACACGAATTTGAGTAAATTCCAGGAGACAGTGAAGGACAGGGAAGCCTGGCATGCTGCAGTCCATGGGGTCACAAAGAGTCCGACACGACGTAGTGACAGAACAACAGCGACAATTCTCATTGACTGTCCCTTCTCCCAGTGCCAGGCACCGCTGCTTTCAGAGAAGAGTAGGTAGTAAATCCTCAGCAGATATTTCTTGGATGAATGGGAGGACAGATGGATAAACATGCCTTAAAAAAACAGGTATTTTACTTCTAATCATGCCAGCATTTTCATAAATCTCTCCTGCGTGGTCCTCATCTACAGTTCCTAACTCCCTTGTGAGACAGTAACTGGAATTTCTCCTACCTTATGCTTGTTTCAAGGGGTTTATCAGGCCCAGCACATTCTCACTGCTGAACCTCAGACTTTTTAGCAAAGGGACTGTAGACCTCTTGGTCCATGCTTACCCTGTTTCCTGGCTGGAAACTGATCAAAGCAATGCTATCGAGATTCCTAAAGACAGCTAAGCTGTTTACCTCTCCTTGGATCTGCAGACTTGATAAGACCCAGCTCTGGAGACTTCTGGCTGCAGGCCATTTGCTTCCAGAAGGCTGGGAGGAAGAACAGCTCCCTTGGCCCTGTTTAAATGTTAGTTGACAATGAATATGGTTTAAGTCGAAAACCATCTGAGATTCAAACCAGTTCCTTGCTCAGAACCAACAGAAATATTAAAATTCTGGGGAAATACAGCAATGCTTTGACGTGGATTATCTATTTCGGACTCCCTGATTACCTTAAAGGAGTGAGCTCGTTAGTCAAAGCCACGTGACAATGGTATAAAAATATAACCCTTTTAGGACACTGTAAACTTAAAAATCATCATAAAATCTTGTCTGAGACACAAATGCTCTCGTTCAGTTGATGATGCTGCAAGTTAGATTTTTTTTTTTTTAAATCAACAGAAGCTAAGCAGCTTATGCTAATATCTATCTTCAGAAATAACTCACCTTCTGGAGGATTTCTTAATCTAAAGGATTTTGAAAATACAACGCTTCGAAGATTCCATTACTGCCCTCAGTTTCTTGATTCATATTGTCTCAGAAGATGAGCTGGCTAAGCTTCACTACCTAGGCTATATTTTACAATTTTGTTAACTTTTGGTTATCGGTAGTCGTGTGCTTTAATGGGGATTCATAATTCTCCCTGCTGAGAATAAAATTTGTTGTCAGAATAAAGCACATTTGACTTCTTCTCAGCTGCCAAGATGTGAAGTCTTGTGGTTGGGTATTTTGGAAAACTGGCAGGTTTTGTTTACATATTGTGGTCTTTCTCCAAATTTATCCCACATCCCACACCCCACAAGTCTAGGACCCCTTCCAATGTAATTGCTGTGGACAAGTGCGAGGCGAAAACGGCTTCCACAGTCACCAAGGCGCTTCCCTCTCTGAATCACACACGGCAAATGCCAAAAGAGCTTCCCTGGCCTTAAAAAAAAAAGAAAAAAGAAAAAAAATTGCTGACCTAAGGAAATACCTGATTCTAATTTGCTGTACAAATGGAAACCCTTTCTTCTCCAGATTGGATGCAGAGAACTCTTTTTTTTTCAATGTTTATAATTTAACAATTGCTTAGAGCCTTTCATCTGAAAGCAATTTACGCATGTTGAACCCAATTATTCTAACATGCTTTAAAACTTACCAGTATTTTTCCTCTTTCACCTTGGCGTATTAGTCTCATTGCACAGCAAATCTTAAATTTAATCATGGAAGTGCTTTATGGATTAAAATGCTTAGAAAACTCCTCTTGCCCAGGAAAGAATAATACTGGAGAAAATGATATATTCTTCTGATGGAGATTAAAACTTTTGATTTGGATCTGGATTCAGCCATGCCATGTACTATTCAGTCAGAAGAGATGGTGAGTCATGAACCCACACTTACTTTCTGTTTCCTTCATTTTGGGAGAAAGCCAGGCGGCAAATATGTTACCTTAATCTGGTGCCATCGAGCAGTCTCAAGCCATCTGCTCTGCCCATTTGTTAGGATGGCTTATTCAGTCAATTCATTCAAGAAATGTTTATTGAGGGCTTACTCTGTGCCAGGGACAATGCTAGAAACTGGAAAGATAATGGTGGAAGAGCAAGATATAAGTGTGCTGGGGAGTTTACACTTCTGAGGGAGATAATACGTACACAAATAGTTCATTGTAATACTGTTTAAAAAAAACAAAAACCAAAAACACCTGATGAAAGAACTTGGCCCCAAATGGCCAAGAACTTGGCCCCATCACCTGACCAAGATGGAGGACATAAAGTTAGGCTTCCAAAAGAAGTGAGAGCTATGATGAGGCAGGAATGGATGGTAGATGAATAGGAAGGAGGAAGAGTATTCTGGGAGAGGAAATATAGCATGTTTGAGAGCCCAGAAGTCACATGTTTGCAAAACTGAAAGAATTTCACTCAGCTGAAGGGCAGAGCATAGGTTTGCATCTTGTAAAAAATGTTACTGAGCATCTAGGAGAATCTAGTTCATTAGGACCCTGTAAACCCTAGGAAGGAATTTAGACATTTTCCTGAAGGAAGTGGGGATCCACAAGAGGACTTTATACAGAGAAATCATAGGAATTTACTGCATTTTGGAATTAATATTTTGACTGCAGTGTGTTGAGTACATTGGATGGGGATGGAAGCTGGACTTTGGCTATCATAAATGAGAAGGATGTTGATTGTTCTGAAAAATGGTGGGGATCGAGGAAATAAATCAAACTACTCAAGTGAGAAGCAGTGGGTGACAGATTAGATGAGGGAGAGATAAGAGTCAAAGATAAGGCTCAGGTTTCTGCTTAGTGGTTTCCCTACTGCCACTCATATAACACCATTGGCCAAAAGTTCATGAATTCTCCTAGGTAAGGAGTTTTGTGGAATGCTACTGTACCCCCAGCAGTCTTGAGAGTATCCAAAATATCAGACATATTGAGGGCAGGAGGAGAAGGGGCAACGGAGGATGAGATGGTTGGATGGAATCGCTGATTCAATGGACATGAGTTTGAGCAAACTCTGGGAGATAGTTTAGGACAGGGAAGTCTGGTGTGCTGCAGTTCAAGGGGTGGCAAAAAGTCAGACACGACTTAGCAATAGAACAACAACAACAACCAAATTAACAGGAAGCTAAAATACAACAAATGAACTTTAGGAAACATTAAGTAAGTAGATGGCATAAGCACTATAAAATTCTAAGTGATTGATTTCTGTGACTATATTCAACTTAAGGTTGCAAACAAAGACTTTCAAGCTAGTACATGACAGAGCAGAGGTCTGAAGCAAGGTCTTCTGGATGCACCATCTATGTTTGTGTCATCACTTCAGAGTTTTCAAGCTGTCAGACACCTAGGATCCTGTGGAGGTATCTACCCTATACCTCTCATCCCACCCCTTCCAGCCGACACTCACACTACATCTCTGCTCCAATCACAGCATACCAGAGTTTCCTGTTTTACGCAGTGGTAACAAAAAGTCATTGGGAAATGGCTGATTCATGGAGACGTTCGGCAGAAACCATCAAAATTCTGTAAAGCAATTATCCTTCAATTAAAAAAATAAATTTTGTTAAAAAGAAAAAAAAATCACAAGGAAAAGTTTTAATGTTACTACTCTATACACCTGCCTTCCTCAAGCCCCAAGACTTACTAGCCATCGCAAGTCATTTAGTCTCTTGATCTCCAGTCTCCTCTTGTGATTCACAAGATCACAATCTTCTCTACTATGGAGAAGTTATGGAGATGGTCAAATGTGGTTATTTTTGTGGCGGTGCCTTTAAAAAATTAACTTTATGGAGGTATAATTTATGTCCAATAAGCTGAATCTACTTAAAGTATGAAGTTTGACCAGTTTTGACAGCAGGTACAGTGCTATGATCAAATTATAGTCATTTGTTGTAACAGTAATTCATTTCTTTGTATTGCTGAGTAGTGTTCTTTTGTATGGTTGTATATTTTACCTGTTCACTTGGTGATGGATATTGAGATTATTTCCTGTTTTTAGCTATTGTAAATATCCCTGCTATAAATATTTATGTACAAGTTTTCCTCTGGACTTAAAGTGCTATTTGAACTGAAAGATGGCATTTAATATAAACTTTAATTATTTAGATATTAAAATAATTTTGGCTTTTATAAGGAGTGTCTGTCTCATGGAAGAGCAGTTTCTGCTTATTGATTTCTTGGGAACAAATATGAGGATGACGCATGTAGCATGTGTCTGAATGCTGTCAAACCACAGTTTCATTTCAAAAGGATTTGTAATCCTTCTTACTATAGACATGTGAGAATAAAGCTTTTAATTTGAAATATAAAATTGGAAAGTGATACAATTTCTTTTTTAATGACAGAGCCCTTCATAAAAATAGGGTTTGATCAGTACATATTCACACTCCAGGCTATGATATTCCCTTGACGCATGTACTGAAGTCCCTTTGACTCCATGGAATCTGTGCCTATAAATTGAGAAAAGAATATATGCAGCAATTGTGTTAATTACAATAGAGTTATTGTTCAGATCGTAAAGCGTCTCACTGAAGCTTTGCCTGGTGGGTCAGCATTAACATCTTATTTTCCCTTTGACTACTGAATTTAAAGGAATACCCATTTGTTTCTGACTTTATATTTTGGAATCTTCTCAAGTTAAGTTGCACTCTTGCTCTCCAGGAAGTAGATATGAACTGAAATACACTTATTGATTTTCTGAGGGTCAAATGAATCTAGTCCTCACCTCCTTCTTGAAGCTTTTCCAGATTTCCAAGAAGAAGTATAATTTCAATCTCTTCCTTCCCTTATGTGAAAACAATGCTTTCCTTGCTCAACAATGTTATGTGCAGTTCTCTGGAATGTATTTTTATTTCCTATTCCAAAATTCCTGGCTCTCATCTTCGTTAGAAAAGCAGAGTACTTCCTTACAATTCTGAGAGCTATTAACTGCTCTTGGTCAGCAGTTTTCAAACTGTTTGTTCCTAAGGGCCCTTTATATGCTTAAAAATTACTGAGCAGCTCAAAGCACTTTTGATTATGTGAGTTATATCTATCAATATCTAACCTATTAGAAATTGAAGCTGAGAAAAAATTTAAAGTATTCTTTTATTAATTCATTAAAAATAAATCTATCTACTATGTGTTCAAATCAATAATGTTTTTCCAGGAAAATAATCTTGTTTTCTAAAGCAAAATCGCAGTGAGAAAATGTAGTGAGTGCTATTGTTTTACATTTTTGAAAAATCTCTTTAATATTACCCTAATAGTCAACTCTTTCTGCATTCAATCTGCTGCATTGCACATAGACTCTGAAAAACTTTTCTCAATGTTAATGACAGAGGGATAGTGAAAACATAAAAAGTCCTAGTGTAATTATTTTTTTTTAAATATTTATTTATTTATTTGGCTGTGCCAGGTCTTAGTTGTGAGTAAGTGAGTGATAGTTGCTCAGTCATGCCTGACTCTTTGCAACCCCATGGACTGTAGCCTGCCAGGCTCCTCTGTTCATGGAATTCTCCAGGCAAGATTACTGGAGTGGGTTGTCATTTCCAAGTTGTGAGTAAAGGGATCTTTATTTGCAGCAGGTGAACTCTTACTTGCTACCTGTGGGATCTAGTTCCCTGATCAGGGATGGAGCTTGGGCCCCCTGCATAGGGAGCATGGAGTCTTAGCCACTGGACCTGAGTCTTAGCCACAGGGAAGTTTCCAAGTTTTAGCACAATTATGAAAATAGAGTTTTTAAAAAATATTTATTTATTTATTTATTTATTTTTAGTTGCACTGGGTCTTCATGGCTTTGTGCAAGCTTTGTGACAAGTGGGGGCTACTCTTCATTGCAGTGTATGGGCTTCTCATTGCTGTGGCTTTGAACCTGTGTGCCCTGCACTGAAAGGTGAGTTCTTAACCACTGGACCACCAGGGAAGCCCCTGAAAATAGTTTTGATCCTGCAAAACCCCTGAAATGTATCGAGAGATTCCCTCCTGCCACCCCTGTGCCCAGAGTGTTTCGTGGATTAACTTTGAAAACTATTCTAGTCATTGCTGCAATATGATGAATGTTTTATTAGCAAGTTGTTGGTTTAGTCACTAAGTCATGCCTGACCCTTTGCGACCCCGTGGACTGTAACCCATGAGGCTCCTATGTCCATGGGATTCTCCAGGCAAGAATACTGAAGTGGGTTGCCATTTCCTCCTCCAGGGCATCATCCCAACTCAGGGAATGATCCTGCTTCTCCCGTGTCTCCTGCACCGGCACATTGGCAGGCAGATTCTTTACCACTGAGCCACCAGGGAAGCACCCTGCCCTTAGAGACGGACTCTCAAATGGCTGGCAACTCAGGATGGAATTATTGATGATTTGTGAATCTCTGATTTAATGACATTTGATCCCAAATTGTTACAGAACTATCCACTCTTCCAAGACTCAGCTGGCTTATTTGATTCTTCTTCCTTGGTTTTTGCCTTCTTTCCTTCCTCCCTTCTTTTTTCCCTCTCTTCATCCCCCCCTCCTTCCCTCCCTCCATTCCTTCCTTCTTTCCTTCCTCTCTCTCTCCCTTCCTATCTCTCTTTAGATGCCTGTTATTCTATCCTGTACATCTGGGTAAGAGTTTTCACGTCAGCCCTTCCATCTGTATCACCGCTGAGATCTAGCTTCACATATGGGGTTTCCTAGAGCAAATCTCTCAAGGTCTCCAGGTTTCTACGGGCTGCTATTAGCACTGCACAGTCCTGACTCTATGAACTGCATCGGAATCCATCCTGTCCTTTCCTGGGTGTGCACTGTCAAAGCAGTCATAAGTGTACGGAATTTCCTGAACGACTCTCAAGGGCTTACAATGACTGCAGCCAAATGTTGAGTTGGGAGAGTTTCCCAGAACAATATGAGAATATCCGTCGTACAAGCTGTTGCAGAGCACGAAATGCTCATTTTTATTAGTCACATGTCATAGTGACTGCACCCCCTTCCCCCGTGAATGAGACCTCAAACAAGTTCAACACAAAACTCAACCATTTTCCCCTACACATGTTCTTTCTGCATTTCCACCTTCCAGTTAATTTCAGCACCAGACCCCCGGTCACAGAAATGAGCTCTTCTGATTCACTCCATCCTCACCCTTGTGTCCTCAGATACACTGAGTGGCTACATCTGCTTCTCCCACATCTGTCCTCCTCCCCTCAAAGGAAGTCTTATTCCCTCCCACGTGGACTACTGCAGTGCCATGAACCCCGCTCAACTTCAGTTCCATGGAGCAGCAAATGCTTGCACCATTGTCAGACAATCTTCTAAAATACATTGCAGATTATGCTGTTGTCTTATTTACAATAATTTCATAGCTTTGCATTGTTCAAAGAAATAAGTTCCAATTTCATAATCTGACATCTTGTTTCAAAAGACATTTCAATCTTTACTGGTAAAACTTCTTTCTGTACCCACTCCAGATTGGAGTGGGTAGCCGCTCCCTTTTCTGGGGAATCTTCCCAACCCAGGGATCGGACCCAGGTCTTCTGCATTGCAGGCATATTCTTTACCATCTGAACCACCAGGAAAGCCCCAAAGTGCTAGTCACTCAACTTTTTGTAACCCCATGAACTGTAGCCTGCCAGGCTCCTCTGTCCATGGAATTCTCCAGGCAAGAATACTGGAGTGGGTTGCCATTTCCTTCTCCAGGGGATCTTTTGACCCAGGGTTTGAATCTGGGTCTCCTGCATTGCAGGCAGATTTTTTTTTTTTTTTTTTTTCCTGTCTGAGCCTCCTGGGAAGCTCTTGTAACTTCCCTAGCCCTGCCCAATTCACATTTTCTCCTTCTTCCAAATTAATATAGTTTCACGACACATGAATGTCCAGTTAACATTTCCAGCCTCCCTTGAAGCTATAAATGGCCATCAGACTAGGTATTGGCCAATTATTTGTAGCAGAATGGATGAGTATTCTTCATGGATTTTACATTAAAAGTAACTGGATGTGTGCTGCTCTGGGCTCTTCTCCCTTTCTGGATGCCTGGAAAATGGTGCAACTAGAATGCAATCTCAGGTTTGCAAGTGGGGGCTTATAGAAGATGACAGAAATACAGACCAACCTTAGAATAGCTCTTAACTCTAGACATGGGTCCTCAGCCTCCAGAATCTAATGTTTGATAATGTGAGGTGGAACTGATGTGTTAGTAATAAAGTGCACAGTTAAATGTAACATACTTGGATCATCCTGAAACCATTCCTCTCCCCTATCCCTACCCCCTGGACTGGAAAAATTGTCTTCCATGAAATCAGTCCCTGGTGCCAAAAAGGTTGGGGACTGCTGCTCCAGACTGTTAAACCACTGTTATTCTAGAGCTTTCCATTAAGCCCCTCAGCCTGTACCCTAATTGTTGCTGTTGTTCAGTCACTCACTCATGTCTGACTCTTTGCAACCCCATGAGCAGCAGCATGCCAGGCTTCCCTGTCCATCACCATTTCCCTGAGTTTGCTCAGACTCATGTCATTGACTTGATGATGCCATCCAACCATCTCATCCTCTGTCACTCCCTTCTCCTCATGCCCTTAATCTTTCCCAGCATCAGGGTCTTTTCCAATGAGTTGGCTCTTTGAATCAGGCAGCCAAGGTATTACAGCTTCAGCTTTATATGATTTCAAATCTACTTCTGTCTTCAACATCACTTTAGGTTACAATTCTCTGAGCACAGTGATCTCAATCATTATCAACTTTAAACACATTTATTTTTGGCCTCAGGACCTTTGTACTTGCTAATCCCTGTGCATACAGCACTCTTCTCACCCATTTTTGCAAGACTCTATTCACATTCAGATCCCAGGCTGAATGTCACTTCCTTATGGAAGCCTTTTCTCATCACTTCATTTAAAGCAGCCATTTGCTTAATCACCTTCAATGATAATATCCTGTAATATTATTATCTTCACAGCACTATCATCACATGAATTTATCTTATTTATTATTTATGTTCCCTTCCCTTTATGTGCTAGGAGTTCAGGGACATTTTACTCTTTGTGCTCTACTGTATCTCCACTGCTGACACTTAATAATTGGCTAACAAAATATACTAAATGAATAAATAAATTAATAAAGAGAATTGTGCATGCTAAGTCACTTCAGTTGTGTCTGACTCTTTGCGACCCTATGGTCAATAGCCTACCAAGCTCCTCTGTCCATGGGATTCTCCAGGCAAGAATACTGGAGTGGGTTGCCATACCCTTCTCCAGGGGATCTTTCCAATAAAGAGAATTAGTTATGAAACATTTTAACTTTTCAACTTTTATAGAAATAATTGTTATGAACTAACATAATTGGGAATTGTTTTATGGTTGATGGATCAAGTCCTTTAATGCTTATTCCATGATATTAATATAATTAAAATATATTGATATTTTGGAGTTTCTACCTAAAACTCCAATACATATTGAAGCTTTTATATAAAATTTTTTTATTAAGTGACACATGATGCACAGTAATAAGTAAATTTATCAGCAAGTATGTACTCTATTTAGGCAAGAATTACAATGAGAATAATATAAATAAAGGTAAAGGTTTAAGTAAGTTACCATAAACCCATTATAACAAAACGCTATGAAGAAAAAAAGGAGGAGCATAAATGATTGAGGGAATGTGGCAAGGTTTTGGCATGGCCTTTGAGAATAGATAGAATTTTCTGTTTCTGTATTCTCATCTGTCTTTTCTGTTGTTGTTATTCAGTCCCTAAGTCCTGTCAGACTCTCTGTGACCCCATAAACTGCAGCACACCAGGCTTCCCTGTCCTTCACTATCTTTTCTGTTACAAGTATAACAATACAAAGTTCAGAGAGTTATTTTTATCACAAATTCTCCACAACCTATCTGCAGTTCTGTATGTTCATCAGACCTCATCCTGATCCTATGAAAAGTCAGCATACTACCTGGTAAGAAAGTTTATCTGTTTGACAGAAACTTCTCAGACTGGTCAGCTACAATTAAAAGTAAGTGAAAGTGAAAGTCACTCAGTCTTGTCCGACTCTTTGTGACTCCATGGACTATACAGTCCATGGAATTCTCCAGGCCAAAATACTGTAGTGGGTAGCTTTCCCCTTTTCCAGGGGATCTTCCCTACCCAGTGATCGAATCCAGGGCTCCCGCATTGCAGGCGGATTCTTTACCAGCTGAGACACAAGAGAAGCCAGTTATAATTAAAGTAAATACAACCCAAACTGGTAGATCTCAGAAACCCAGACCAGCTCCCTGTGACTTTGAACTTGGTATTTCCACAACTGTAAAATCGTCATGATGACAAATCTTGCTTTTTCCCACAAAGGTCGTTTAGGAAATATCATGAGAAAACATTGACAAAACATTTTGAACTTGTGGTTAAAATATTCCTGGAACATCTCAGTCAATGTAGGATTGGGGCTTTAAAGATCAAAGAACGGAATCTGATAAATGATGTATTTCAGTTTTTGGCATCTTTTATTCAGCTTCCATGATTCCTGGAATTATTCTGCATATTCAGTTTTTCTTTTAAACTACTTTATGGTATTTTTCTTGAGAAACCATATTCCTGGTCTCTTAAATATCTTGTAAATTTTAATCTCTCTTCTGGTAAATCTGTCTTCAGTGGCAGTTGGATTAGATCTGTATTTAACATCAGCCTACTCTTTATCAGTGGTGCTTGCTAAGTTGCTTCACTCTTTGCGACCCCATGGACTGTTGCCGGCCAAGCTCCCCTGTCCAAGGAATTCTACAGGCAGGAATACTGGAGTGGGTTGCCATCAGTGGTAGCAGAATGCAAGACAGGAGAGAAGAGCCTTTATCACTACACAGCCAGGCCTCCTGCCACATACCACTGCATATTATTTCCGGAACTCTTGACCTGCTCAGGGCACACTTATCTGGCCTTTGCCTCCTCCACCTAATAGTACTGACGTCCTGCCTGAAATATTCTTCTACCTTCTTTCTCTTATCTCATACTCTGGCCTCTGATTTGTCAACAATTTGCTCAACTCTCCCTCCCAACAAAAGCAAACATCAGTCATTCTGTGGTCTATAATAGTTACCATGAACAAAAACGAAATTAGAAACCTGAGTGAAATAGAAGCTCAACATCTGTGTGGCCATCACAGTCTCAGCATAATACTGTGATATCTTAAAATTTAGAGGATCAGTGTATGTTTTCTTCCCTCTAAATCACCTTCAGGGATAGACGTAAGCGATAATCATTTAGGCAAAGTCATTGTTCTACCAAGGATGTTCAACCATTACTGAATGCCTAGTAGATTTTTAAACATCTTCTAGCCTAACTGTTAGGGGAGAATAAGGCTTGTGATTGTGCACAAAGGACAGCACAGGCCAGTGGAAGGGAGAAAGCATATCAGGTTTCACGAGGTTAGAGGTATGAACACAATGGAGTGGTTGTTGTCTACTCGCTAAGTCAAGTCCTACTCTTCTGTGACCTCATGGACTATAGTCCACCAGGCTCCTCTGTCCATGGGATTTCCCAGGCAAGAATACTGGAGTAGGCTGACATTTCCTTCTCCAGGGGTAGCATAGCTATTAAGTCTGGTGTGTGTGTATGCGTTGGGGGCTGGGGTGGGGTAAGGTGAGAAGATTCCCAGTAGAGGTGACATGTGAAATAAGTTTCATAAGGTCAATATGGTTTTGAGAAGCCAGGAGGCTTGGGGCATAGATCAGTTCAGGCAGACACCCGCAAACACAGTGACTTTGAATACATTTACTGACTTTCAGGGAATGGTTTTGGACTGCAATTGTTTCTGTCCTGGAGAAGACAGGAAGAGGAAAAATTTGATTGCCTTCTGATTGGCTTATATACCTATTCTGATTAAGGTATCTTCTTTTTCTCTACAGTGAAGCCAAGTCTGCCATAGCTGAGTAATATAATAACTTATATATCTAAATCACATTTTATAGTTATTCAGTGCTTTTGAAAAATAGCTCATGTCTGATCCTCACACCAAGCCTAGAAGTGAGGCAGAGAGGGTATTATGTAACACAGTCATTAAGAGCATGGCCATCAGTCCAACAGGCCAGCCTCAGATTCTCTCAAGTTTGGGCCAGTTACTTCATTTCTCTGAGACACATGTTCTTCTCTTAGCCTCTCACATGCCTGTAATATCACGCTTCCCTTGACTGATCAGATTCCCTTAGTGCAGCTGACATTCCATTTGACTGTAGGAAATCCAACCATGGGGCTAGTGGTAAAGAATGCACTTGACAATGCAGGAGATGCAAGAGTTGACGGTTTGATCCCTGGGTCAGGAAGATCCCCTGGAATAGAAAATGGCAACCTACTCTAGTATTCTTTAAAAAAAAAAAAAAAATTATTTATTTGGTTGTGTTGGGTCTTGGTTGCAGCACTTGGGATCTTCAATCTTCATTGCAGCAAGTGAGATCTAGTTCCCTAACCAGGGATGGAAACTGGGCCCCTTGCATTGGGAGCCCAGAGTCTTAGCTACTGGACTACCAGGGAAGTCCCACGATCCAGTATTCTTGCCTGGAAAATTCCATGGACATAGGAGCCTGGCAGGCTACAAAGGGGCTGCAAAGGAGTCAGACGCGACTGAGTGGCTGAGCACATTGAACACATTGAATCCAGCCACCGCCAGCTTTAGAGGTCATAGAGAATGAAGACTAAGGCCTCTGGAGTCCTGTTGCCTGGGTTGAAATGGCAACTTCACTCCCCTCACACAGGGGGACCCATGCTCCTCTTTGGAAGGTAACATCTCGCTGTCTTGAGACCGAGTGTCCCTCACACCCTTGCTCTTTTTGCCTGGACCATATTCCCCAAGTTTGGGCAGAGGTTTCTTCCAGAAACTGTAATAGCACTAAGGTATTGCTGTAATATTGATAAGACCACAGAAGGCATGAGAAAAACTGAAAGGGGCCCTAAAACCGAAGTTAGCTTCACTTGCTGTTAGAATCCACGGTCCTCAGCCCCCATAGAGGTACTTCTGGAGTTCCTTTCCATCTCCCCGCCTGAGGAAGGCGAGCTTACCACTCCCCAGGAACCTGGCTCTGTACCCAATAAGGGGCTCACTGAAGGGCGGTAGGAGAGGGGAGGAAGTTTTTCCTCTCACACTAGAATAATACATCCTGTCAGAGGTACCCCTCCCCCTCAGAAATTCGATCTTCCCAGGATGACTGGAAGAAGTTATTTTAATTTCTTTCAGGCTGAAAAACTTCCCCCTTTCCAAAGCCTATTGAAGTAAGGCAAGATTCCTGGCCAGCTAAAATTCTGTCTAGGCTTCCAACTATATTTTTAAGTGTCCATTTATTCAGTGGGGCACATATTGTCTTCTATTAATAAAAATGGCAAATATCTTTTTAAGTTTGAAAGGAGAGGAGGACATAGTTTGCCTATAAAATAATATTTTCATATATTTGCCATTATAGGCAAGATACTTAGTGCTCTAATCAGGGCTTGAAGCCACACTTGCTGCAGTTCATGTGTGGAGTCTGAATCACTGTACCACCAGGGAAGTTCTTCCATGTTGACTTTTATACTCTACTAAGTCTATGCACCTAATTTTTTGTGGGGAATAATTTAATGACAACACTACCCATACACACACCCATTCTGCCAAGATAAACACTATATTTTTTTAAGTATGTTATAGTCTAACTGTGTATTTAGAAAGGAGAGTTTTCTATAGAGAAAAAATTTCCTCCCAAAATGATTACACCTTTTTACATTATAATTCAGAACAAGTCAATTTTTTTGAGACATCTCAGGCTTTACCTCGTCTCTTTGCTCAGACATAGTTACTGTCCTCGCTTTTGATCTTCATTACCTTGCTTTTCTCTATAATTTACTGTTGGGGCAGGTACCCTGATTCAGCATTTTATTTACCTTCAATTCGTTACAAAGACCGTCATACCGATTTCCTTTACTTAACATTAGTGTTTGGTTTGTTTTCTACGCTTCTGGAAACTTTTTTCTTTTTGGTGCATCTTTTAAATTTTGTTTTATGATTCAGCATGAAAGCCTCTTTAACATTTTAATGTCACTTTTTGCCATAGAAATATTTTTTATTTCATTTGGCATAATTTTATGGCATATTCTGTTTTACTAGCTTTTAAACTTTGTTTAAACTTGAGTTGTTTTTTTTTCCCTGCTTTTCTGGGATATATGATTTTCTCATACATGTTTTTAGCCATTATACTTTTTTTTAATAGTAGTTAACTTTATAGTTATTACTGTATGTTATATTCTTAGATCTTTATTTCAATTGTTGTTGTTGTTCAGTTGCTAAGTCATGTCTAGCTGTTTTCGACCCCAAGGACTGCAGCACGCCAGGCTTTCCTGTCCTTCACCATCTCCCAGAGTTTGTTCAAACTCATGTCCATTGAGTTGGTGATGCCATTTAACCATCTCATCCTCTGTTACCCCCTTCTCCTCTTGCTCTCAATTTTTCCCAGCATCACGGTCTTTTCCAGCAAGTCGGCTCTTCCCATCAGGTGGCCAAGTATTGGAGCTTCAGCTTCAGCATCAGTCCTTCCAATGAATATCCAAGAATGACTTCCTTTCATATTGACGGGTTTGATCTTGCAATCCAAGGGACTCTCAAGAGTCTCCTCCCGCACCACAGTTTGAAAGCATCAATTCTTTGTTGCTCAGCCTTCTCTATGGTCCAACTCTTACATCCATACATGACTACTGTAAAAACCATAGCTTTGACTAGACACACCTTTGTCGGCAAAGTGATATGTTTGCTTTTTAACACACTGTCTAGGCTTGTCATAGCTTTCCTTCCAAGTAGCAAGCATCTTTTAATTTTATGGCTGCAGTTACTGTCCACAGTGACTTTGGAGACCAATAAAATAAAATCTGTCACTGTGTTCACTTTTTCTCCATCCATTTGCCATGAAGTGATGGGACTGGATAGCATGATCTTCATTTTTTGAATGATGAATTTTAAGTCAGCTTTTCACTCTCCTCTTTCTGAGCAGGGACACAACATACAGGCTTGACGTACTCCTTTCCCAATTTGAAACCAGTCTGTTTTTACATGTCCAGTTCTAACTGTTGCTTCTTGACCTGTATACAGGTTTCTCAGGAGGCAGGTAATGTGGTCTGATACTCCCATCTTTTGAATAATTTTTCACAGTTTTTTGTGATCCACTCATTCAAAGTCTTTAGCATAATTAATGAAGCAAAAGTAGATTTTCTTTTAAATTTCTCTTGCATTTTCTATGATCCAACTGATGTTGGCAATTTCATCTCTGGTTCCTCTACCTTTTCTACATCTGAAAGTTCTTGGTTCACATGCTACTGAAACCTAGCTTGAAGGATTTTGAACATTACCTTGCTAGCAAGTGAAATAAGTAATTGTATGGCAGTTTGAACATTCTTTGGCATGGCCTTTCTTTGGGATTGGACTGAAAACTGACCTTTTTCAGTCCTGTGGCCACTGCTGAATTTTTCAAATCTGTTGACATATTGAGGGTAGCACTTTCACAGCATCATCTTTTAGGATTCTATTTCAATAGACAATACTTATTACTTTCCTACTAGGGATACTGAGGAAAACAATATATTTTGTTATCTTTTCCCCCTTTCTCTCTTTTTCCTCCATCACCCAATTTTAACCCATTGTTTATATTTTCTTAGAGTTTGCTTTTCTTTGTTGGATAGGATTATACTGCTATTACTTGGTTTGTCAGCCTTCAATAATATTCTTTGAATCTTGATTGATACAGACGAGAAATTAGCATTCTTCACTGTCTGCTTTTTTTCCTTCTTCCTCTCTGTACTTTTACTAGTCATTCTACACACACACACACACACACACAATTTACTCCTCTTCCATTCCACCCTAACTGCCTATGTTTGTTTGATTCTTAAAGGCTTTTGTTAGGGTTACTCTTATGATGCTGAGTTAGGTAATGTGGAGAAGTCTGTATAAAGCTGAATACAGACTTCTCCACATTACCTAATTCAGTCTTTAAGGAAAAAAAAAATCCATTTTTTAAAGGATATAAAGGATGTATCTTTTTTTAAAGGATACCTTTTTTAAAGGTATGACATATGGATTTTATACCCAACTAAATTGCTATTTAAGCATAAAGCTAACAAATTATATTTCTCATACAATAATAGACAATACCATAGATCTAGTAGAATCTCCAGAAGACCAAAGAGCATTATGAAAAAAGACTCAATGATGGTAGTAAGAATTGACTATGGAGAAGGCAATGGCACCCCACTCCAGTACTCTTGCCTGGAAAATCCCATGGATGGAGGAGCCTGGTGGGCTGCAGTCCATGGGGTCTAACAGAGTCGGACACGACTGAGCGACTTCACTTTCACTTTTCACTTTCATGCATTGGAGAAGGAAAGGGCAACCCACTCCAGTGTTCTTGCCTGGAGAATCCCAGGGACGGGGGAGCCTGGTGGGCTGCCGTCTATGGGGTCTAACAGAGTCGGACACGACTGAAGCGACTTAGCAGCAGCAACAGCAGAATTGACTATATTTATATGAGCAACTAAGAATCAAACAAATGTAGACAATTAGGGTGGGATGGAAGAGCAATACTCCTTTCCCTGATCAACACTAGCTCACTTTTTATTTCCTACTCATATGTCAACATTATTTCCCTTTATTCTTGTATATTTGCTTTGTTGTCTTGCTTCAGAGTGACAATTACACCATCAAATTATTTTTTTAAATCACAGTAAATTTACATGCATTTTATAGTATCATTTTTAAAAAATTAACATATATATTAAACTTGTTCTGTGATTACTCTAAGCATTTTATAAATGTTAGTTCATTTAATCATCATTATAACCTCATGCAGTATGAAATAACTTAAACTCCATTTTATAAACTGAGGATAATGAGGCTAAGATATGAATTAACCTACTCCAGAAATTTGTAAATACACAGTCTGTTTCCAGATTCCACTGTATTAATGACTACGCTATACTGCCTCCCAGGTGAGTGTTCTTGGTTATTTACTTTTTTATTTATTTATTTTTTTTCTGTATCTCATTTTTGTTTTTGCTTTTGCACTCGTTGAAAAAGGTGCATTTTTCTGGACCAATGATTGCAGGAATTTTCAGATGTGGAAGAGGAACCAGAGCAGGGCTCCAGGCAATGGCAGTTTTGCACGTAGGTTCATGTAGATTCTGCTTCTCACCAATCCATGGATATAGGCAGGTGAGAGACAATGCAAAGACTACCTTTAACCCCATTGTCATAAGACAAACTGCTTCTCTATGCATATGGCAATTTTTTGAGTGGCTCTTTATTTAGACCTCCCTCTTCTGTGTCTCAAAGTCAATGCAGGTGCAATGGTGCTTCTTTTGCTTAATTTTGTGTTGCAAGCAAGGATCTAGATTTAATGATTAAACTGCACCCATCACATCTGAGGGTTGTCGTTTTGCTTCTTTCTGTTATCTGCAGAAGCTGCCCCCTTGGCCTCTTGCCCGGGAATTCACTGTGTGGCATTTTCTCTCAGCTTCCTTCCACTCAGCCCCTGCTCTGCCCTCTTTGGTCTTCACTGCTTTTGGCAGCCCTTACACCTCTTTTGGGCTCTGGAGATTTGAGCTGTCTCTTACTTTTGCTGAAAATGAAGTTTGCATTTTTGTTTCCCATTCTCCTTGTTGCTTTTGGATGTTCTCCAGCAGGAAAAGGGGGATATGCTAACTGCATGGAACACATTCAGACCACAAGTGCCCCCTTTACATTTTTATACTTCCATTTCTTCCACAGTCAAAGACCCTGAAATCAAAGTTACTAGACCTCTGACAAGAATGGCTAATAAAATGATTATAAAGTTTTTCATGAATAATCTGTTATTGCTGAGAGAATGGGAGCGAGTGTGAACACTGCTGGCCTCATTTGATTAGGCTCATGCACTCAGACTCTATTGAAATCACTTTTTACCCTATTCTCATTGATGAATGTTACTACTATGCTGTTTACTTCCTCTACCAGATTACAAATGAATGAAATTAAAATTCTAAAGTAGAAAACCAAACCCTTTTGTCCTCGTTTAATGCATACCTAAAGCATCTAGATTCATACACAGTATCTATTCAACATGTTCAATGATATAAAATAAAAACGCTATTCAGCTGAAAGGTTCTTTTGTGGTTATGACTGAATTATTGAAGGAAAAGTACAGTTCTCTCATGTCATTTTAACAAAACATGCAACAAAATGGAAAGTAGTAAAATAATATACACTTCTGATTAATAATCAGCTAAGCAAACATTTATTTTAAAGTCATTCAATCCAGTCACAAGATATTCTAGTAAGTCGAGCTTTTAAAAAATTATATTTTTACTATATGAATGCTTGGAATAAAAATTGGTGTCATTTTCTTCTCCAGATTTCAAAACTATCAGAAGTGAAACTCTGTTCAGAGCAAAGATAGTTTCAGAAGCTTTCTTGAAGCACTCAGATTGCAGAAGGGGAGAAAGAAATTGTGCATTTACTGTTCTCTCGACTCTTAGACTTGAAGCCTCCCTTCTATTTTCCAGGTAAAAATCTTACACATGTTTGCATATGAACATTATTTTAAACTCTATGTATGTTTCTTTTCATGTTTAATTCCATTTGATTTATATATGTAAGTTCTAATATTTCATTTCCCTTTTCATTAAATATTGACTTCAGAAACTGAAAGAATTTGTAGCAGGAAAGGGCTAATTTTAATAATGTTAAATAAAATTGATATTTAAGTTGAAACATGGCCTTTTTCTTCACCTCTCAATCCTCCATAATTCCTCTTATGCCTTAATTACGGTTTGTCAGGCCTGTAATTTGGCTATAATTTGCTTCTCTGAAAAAAGTTTAAGAAATGAATCATTTGTTTTTAATCCTTATTAGTGAGATTTTTTTTTTTTCCCTCTCAATTTTCTCACCTTCTAATTTTCAATACAAATGATGAATCATGAAGTCACTGGGATTTTCCTAAGCATGCTTGGCATCCTCGTCAAATTTCTTGCCTATAAAGAAGTCTAATTTGGGATTTTTATGACAGGAAGACATCATTTATTGCCTGAATAAAACATGTGTTAGTGAAACAGATTAAGTGAAGAACTGGTATATGATGTAAGCTGAAAAGTTTATATTGTTACACTGTATTTTTTAAAGTAATATCTTATTATTTAACATTGATATTTACTGCAGCCTATTCATTTTAAAGTTATCTAAATTTTGAAAGTTAATGTAGTCAAAATAGTGCCTTTTACAATTAGTTTTAAAGTTACATGTTATATGATCTTCAGATATTCAATGTGCTTTTGAAAAAAAAATTGGGCTATAGTCGCTTTACAATGGTGTGTCAATTTCTGCTGTATAATGAAGTGAATCAGCTATAAGTAGACATATATGCCCTCCCTCTTAATTCTCCCACTCACCCCCATCTCACCCTCTAGGTCATCACTGAGCTGAGCTCCCTTCACTCTACAGCAGGTTCCCACTAGCTAGCTATTTCACACTTGCCAGTGTACAAATGTCGGTCCCAATCCCCCAGTTCATCCCACCCCTTCTCCCTCCACCCATCAAGTCCACACATCTGTTCTCTACATCTGTGTCTCTCTTCCTGCCTTGCAAATCTAGAAAAATAAGTGCTTCATTTTAATTTGAAACTTTGTTGGTTCAATGTTAGTCGGTACTCAACATTAAATGAACAGTTAGATGAATGAATGAGATCTAGTAAAGGTAGATGATCAACTCATCCCAGTTTTCTCAGAATTGTCCTGCTTTTCAAACTGACAGTCGCTTGTCCTGGGAAACTTTCAGTCTCCCTGGAAACCTTAATGTTAGGTCACCCTAGAAAATGTAAGCTTACTTCACATACCTTCTGCTTTTTTTTAGTACAGGGGTCAGCAAACTATGGCCCTGGGGCCAAAGCCAGCGCGCAGCTTGTTTTTGTAAATAAAGGCCAAAGGTCTGCTGGAATACAGCAATACCCATTCACTTATGTATTGTCTGGGGTTGCTCTCCCATTACAGTGATTAGTTGCAATGGACTGTGTGGCCTGCAAAGTTGAAAATTTTACTACTGTTTTCTTTACAGAAAACATTTCTGTATTTGCATGTTCCATATTTTATTTTATTTATTATTTTAATGAATTATTATTATTTTTGGCTGCACTGAGTCTTGTTGCTCCATGTATGCTTTCTCTAGTTGCAGCGAGCGGGGGCTACTCTTTATTGCAGTGCATGGGCTTCTCCTTCCGATGGCTTCTCTTTTTGTGGAGCACAGGCCCTAGGTGCGCAGGTTCTAGGAGTTGCAGCCCACTGGCTCAGCAGCAGCAGCTCCTGGGTCTAGAGCAGTCTCAGAAGTTGTTGGTGCACAGGCTTAGCTGCTCCCAGGCGTGTGGAATCTTCCCAGATCACGGATCAAACCCTTGGTCCCTCACATTGGCAGGTGGATTCAAATCCACTGTACCATCAGGGAAATCCCATTCTCTATTTTAATTTATCCATTTTACACAGTTAAAAGAGCATCATTTTAGAAAATAACCTTATGATTTGCAGGTAATATAAAATATATTCACATATTTTAACCTCCCATTCTATGCCGGCTACTGTGCTAAGCTTTAGAAATCAATGTGAAACTAAAGAAGATACTGTTTCCTTGGGAAGCCCATTCTATAGTCAAGGAACTAAGCAGGTTATACTGGTAAAACATGCGTTCTAAGTCGCTTCAGTCATGTCCGACTCTGCGACCCCATGGACTGTAGCCCCACAGGCTCCTCTGTCCATGGAGTTTTCCAGGCAAGAATACTGGAGTTGGGTTGCCATTTCCTTCTCCTGGGGATGTTCCCAACCCAGGGATCAAACCCACATTTTTTATGTCTCCTGCATTGGCAAGTGAGTTGTTTACCACTAGCATGGCCTGGGAAGATAAACAAAATATAAATGAATGCAAATACATTCAGATGAAATATTTTAGATCAGAAGGGATAATGTTTTAAAATAGTAGTCATTGTCTAAAAATTTCAAGTTTTGATCTTTTCTCCTCTAGAAACTATCCTTTATTCACCACCTCAGTATAAGGATCAAGAAAAAAAGTGAGAAAAAGCAGGAAACCTCCTTAATTTTTTGATTGAAGATTGTGACATACACCTGTCACTTAACATTTCAGTGACTACACTGTCAGATTAAAATTTTCTTCAGCATTCTCATGGGCTTTTAAGTTAGTGCTAGCATGATAAAAATAGAACAAACAGGACCATTTATGGGAAAGTTGAGATTTAAACCAAACTCAAAAATGATGACACTACTGAGTCAGAGTTGCTGAGATCTCATAGGACTTTCTTAGTAAACTACCGACACAGAAAGAAAAAAGAGACAGAAAATGGGAAAAAAGTAAGTTAATCCAGATTAGAGATATAAGGAATGAAAAATTCTTCAAGTAAAGTATAATAGGAGCTTATTAAAATCTTTTTACATGGTAGCATTTGAATCCTGGATCCAGCTATGCCTGAATTCCATCCGTGTACATTTTAACAATGGGAACCATTAAATACCATTTTTCACTTGTCTCTAATTCAGCTGATGTTTCTATCACTTGTAATTGGTAAAATCACAACTAATGCATAGTGCTTCTTAAAATTTTCCTCTGAAATAGCTAGGAAAAATAAAAATGAATATGTGAAAACTTGAAAGTGTAGCCCAGAGAAGTATAGCACATGTTTAAAACATCCATCTCTCAAATCTTGCCTTTTATTTTAAAATTCACAGGAATTTTGTGTCATTCTCCATGTGGCTTTTTAAATAATAAAAAAGAATGTATGCTTCAGACAGAAAGAAAAATAATAAAACTTACATGTGCCTTGCACTTGCCTATGTGGTCTATATACCTCATCACACAAAAGTTCACAAAAACAATACACAAAAATTTTTCCTATTTAACATAGGACAAACCTGAAGCTCAGTGAGATTAATTTTAGGTAAGTTACCCAAGGTCAGAGCTACAGACTGAAAAGTCAGTGTCTAAATCCAGATTGAGTTTAACACCAAACCTCAACTATTGTCCTGAGACTCCGTGGTATCATGGACTAGAAAGGATACAGAGCTGAGAGGCATCAGAATCAAGATGTACTAAGAGATGTGTCAGGTTCACCTCATGGACACGGAATATAGGTTTAGGTATAAGAATAAAAACAGCAAAAACATCCTTTCCAATGTATTTCATATGCATCAGGCACTGTGAATTGAAAGGCAACTGGAAGGCCCTGGAAGAAACAACCAAACTAGCCAAGTAGTATGACCTTGGGCAGGAAATCAACTTCAGCTGTGTGTAGTTTATACCCCCAAGAGGTCTTGACTTTCCAGTAACCATTGTTGTGCCACAACACTGACCAGACACAGAAACAATGTGGTGGAATGGGTAACACAAAAGCCCTGCCAAAGCTACACTGTGACCTCAAGGGTGCTATCTTGGGACAGTAGCCACCCTCCTCTTCCTTCCCCCTTGGCATAGCTTGCAAATGGAATATCAGTGTTGGAGTGTTTGATTAGGAGAACTTGCTCTATGTCATAGCTGTTTCAACCTTGGTTAGTCTTTTATCCTGGAACCTGTGTCTCACTGGCTGAGGGTAAGGAACAGCAATTATCAGGTATGTTTTGAACATAGCAATATATTTTAAAAACTACTTTGAAAATTAATTTATTACATGAGGATGGCACATGGATTTTAAGAGTTTGGGCCAAGATAACTTAATATATTAGTATGTTATGCACATACACACATATAAATGCCTTCTTGTACACTGTATTTTTTTAAGCATAAAATACTTTGTGTATCTACATGACAAAAAGACACATGACAAGTGAGTTACAATCCAGTAAATGATCCAGAATTGATGAAGGCTAGAAAACTCACATTCTAAAGCAGAGTTTTTCTTTCCCTATTTTGTGAAGGGTGAAAAGATAAGCAGAATTTTGTTTTATTCACTGATGTTATAACAGATATGTGCCTAGTGCTCTGCAGTTTTCAGAACCCAAGTCATCCCAATTAATGCTCAGAACATCCCTTAAGATAGATGGGATTACAGTCCTTTTAGAGAAAAATAAATTAAGAATCTACCTGAGGTCAGTTCAGTTCAGTTGCTCAGTCATGCCCGATTCTTTGTGACCCCATTGCCTGAAGCGTGCCAGGCTTCCCTGTCCATCACCAATTCCCAGAGTTTGCTCAAACTCTTGCCCATAGAGTAGGTGATGTCATCCAACCATCTCATTCTCTGTCATCCCCTTCTCTTCCTGCCTTCAATCTTTCCCAGCATCAGTGTCTTTTCCAATGAGGCAGTTCTTCACATCAGTGTTTCGCCAAAGTGTTTGCATCAGGTGGACAAAGTACTTGAGGTCACATTGCCAATAAAGATTAGAGTTACTAAAGCCCAGGTGTCTGGACACAACTCAGTTCCTTCTCCAGCCTACCATCACTTCATTTCACTTACTACAATGTAAGGTCTGCGTGGATAGAATTTCTAAATAAATAAACAAAGCAACAAAAAATTGAGATGTTTTGATGAACTGGAAGTGCAGGTATCTCTTTGAGGGCCTGAATTCAATCCTTTCGGATAAACATCAAGAAACAGGATTACTGAATCATATAGTAGGTCAATTTTTAAATTTTTTAAAACTGTTGTCTACAGTGGCTACATCATTTTACTTTCCCATTAACAGTGTAATAGTATTCCAACTCCTCTACATCCTCACCAATACTTGTTATTATCATTTATTATTGCTGTTGTTTTATAATGACCATCCTAACAGGTAAGAGGTGATACTTCATTGTGGCTTTGATTTGCATTTTCTTGATTACTAGTGATGTTAGCATCCTTTGCTACACATTTGGCCATTTGTAAGTCCTCTTTGGAAAAATGTCTATTTAGACTCTTGCTCATTTAAAAAAATCAAGCTATTTAGTTTTTTTGCTATTGAGTTGTAGGAGTTCCCTGTGGTATTTTGGATATTAGCTCCTATTGGATTTATGATATTTGCACTCCTATGTCCATTGCAGCATTATTTAAAATAGGCAAAGCAATCTAAATACCAAAGACAGATGAATGGATAAATAAAATGTGAGGTATAATAAATAAAGCTGATATTTGTATATGTATATGGGCTTCCCAGGTGGCGCTAGTGGTAAAGAATCCACCTGCCAATGCAGGAGATGTAAAAGATGCGGGTTCAATCCCTGGGTCGGGAAGATCCCCTGAAGGAAGAAACAGCAGATTCCCCTGAAAGAGGAAACAGCAACCCACTCCAGTATTCTTGCCTGGACAATTCCATGGATATAAGAACCTGGTGGGCTACAGTCCATGGGGTCCCACAGAGTCGGACACAACTGAGTGTCTGAGCACATATATGTACATATATACATGAAATATTATTCAGCCATAAAAAGAAAGAAATTCTGCCATATGCCACACCATGGATGAACCTAGAGGACATCATGCTAAGAAAAGAAACCAGTCACAGAAGGACAATTACTGCAAGATTCCACTTACATGAGGTACTGAGAATGGTCAGCCTTATTGAAACACGAAGTAGGAGGATGGTTGTCAGGGGCGGGGGAGGGGAAGTGGGAGTTCCCTGCTGGTCAAAGGGTAAAGATTTTCAGTCCTCAGAAGTTTGGGAGATGGGCTGTACAGACTGATGCTTATTGTTAACAGTACTGTACTGTATACTTCAGAACTTAAGAGGGGAGAGCTCATGTGTTTTCCACCACCATGCAAAAACCTGCCAAACAATAACAAGATGAAGGAAAAGATGGGATCCCTGAAATATAAAAACCTAAGTCAATGCAGTAGTTGACTGTTTTTGAATACAAATCCACCACAGATGACAATTTAGACCCTCCCTCTGGGCCAGTCTTTGTTCCGCTGATGGGCATTTGGGGCAGTGACACCGGGAGGTCACCTGCTGAGAACTGGGCCGAAAAGTGACCAGAGGTGGGATCCATCAATTAACCTTTGACCCCCTCGCCATTCACCGTCACAGCGGAGCAGATCTGGCTGGCCCTCTTCGTGTTCACCTCTCTTCACCCTCAGAGTGTAGCTGCCCTAAATTCAGCTCCTTTTTTTGAGGGGCAGGAATGTGAGGACGTTCACATTCTGACCTTCCTGAAATGAGTTAAGAAGTAAACTCTTTTTTTTTTCTTTCTTTTTCTTTTCTGGTTGACAGTCAAGGAGATCGCTGGTTTATGAGAGTAAACTCGGTTACATTTTTGGCTACCAATGACTGGCTCTCTGAGCAAATACAGATGGACAGTCCTTGGAGTCTGGAGAAGTGTGGAAAATCTGATGAGGAAGGTGTGGGCCTGGCCAATGGAAAGCGTTTTGGTGGGTCTAATGATTTTGGGAAAATCTCTGCAAGGCTGGAACATTTTGCCACACATAAGTGGTTATTTCCTTAGCCTCTTCTGCATTCACTGAGGGCTCTGTGTAGCTGACCGGAGAGCAAGAAAACTGAGAAACAGCTTCAACGTGTTTGTCAGGAGAGAGATTTCAATTTAGGTTTTTTTCAAGTGTATTGCATGTAACAAAGCCTGTATTTCTTTTTCATTTCCAATGAAATCTGCCTCATTCTGGTTCATTGAACTCTTGGAAACATAGTTTAATATGTTCCGAAAGCCCTTTGAGCCCTTTGAGGCAGGACTGTGAAGGCTTTCACCACCGTCCCCCTTCTGTAGAAGCAGGAAATCAAGTTCTGCCAAATGCAAATGAGCTCAGACTCCAAAAGGCCAAATTTCAAAATCCAGAATGCAGTGGGATTGCAGACAGCAAGGCTTGCACACATGATATTTTGGGGGGGTCTAAGAAAAGACAGAAAGTCATCACGACGCACTTATAGTTTGCGACTTAAGAAATAGCCATCCTGTCCAGCACAGGGAACTCTGCGCGATGTCACATGGCAGCCTAGATGGGAAGGGAGTTGGGAGGAGAATGGATACACGCACATGAATGGCTGGATCCTTTCGCCGTTCACCTCAAACTATCACAACATTGTTAATTGGCAATATAAAATAAAAAGTGAAAAAAAAAAAAAACCCATCTGCACAGGACGTCTTAGATTTCCATCAGTGAGTTAGAATGCTTTTCCTTCCTTTTTAAGGTGGCTTCAGAAACCCCTACCCCCAGACCCTCCCTGTTTCTACAATTGTCTGTGTTCTCGTTGGGAAAAGTACGACCTCTCTTGGATCCCTGTGTCCTAAGTCCATCCACACCGGTTGCCTGCAGAAGGGCCCTGGCTTTGCTGGAAGCAAATAGAAGCTGCTCCATTAAAAAGTTCCTGCCGTCCCTCAAAGGGTTAAGGGAGTCCGTTCCAGAGGAGTTAGGCAACCACTGAAATAGGATAATAAATGTGGCACTCTCAGACTATCAGTAGCAAATATTTGAGCTTATCAAATAACGGAGGAAGTAGTTTAGTTACAAATAAACCAATCTCTCATAAAACAAGTTTTCACACAGGGTCATTTCATTGAGCTGGAGACAGCTAGAGGCCACTCGTAGGCAGCACTCCCACTCTGCGAGCAGCGGGCACAGCCCCCGGTGATTAATGGACAGCCCAGGGGGGCGGCCGCCGCCCGCAGCTCCGCTGAGAAACCCAGCCGGGCAGCCTATCAGCGGCACGGCCATAAACAGCATCTCAGGATTATGGGGAGGAAGTGACTCATCCTCTGGGAACATAGCTGGATTTGTGCTCGCTCTCCCTCACCACCCGCCTTCTTTCCCTCCCTTTCCCCACTCTGTATAGCAGAGGCCGTCGTGTCCTAGAAACTATAGTAGATGTCACCGCTTGGCACTTGCAGTGCACAGAGAGTCTGTGGGTGTGAGGGGGAGGCCAACGCTACTCTTAAAGTCACAGCGACTGTGCTGCCCAGGAGCTCTATGGAGGCTCTTGTTCTCCCGCCTTTGAGATTAGTTTGTTGAAGGCATCTCATTTAGATTCCAGAAAAAGCACAGACGCTGTGTTCGGCAAAAGGGGAAAAAAAAAAAAAAAAAAAGATAGAGGTCCTTGTTTCAAAGTTAAACTCTCATTGAGAGTTTAGAAATAAAAAATATCTTGGCGTGATTTGATTAATTTAGCAAGGAAAAAAGAAAAAGACAGAATGCTGCCGGAGTCTCAGGATGTGAACGTCACTGCGAAGGAAACTGAAATATGCGTATGATATTTCTATATTATGATATCATAGGACGTTTGTTTTATTCCCCCAAGGACTGTAAAAATAAAACATGTAGATTATACGAACTACAGAAATAGAACTATAAAGCTGGAAAAATTCAACCATGATACCACCGTTTGAAGGCAACCATTATGAACACTTTGTAAATTTTCTTCCAGCATCTTTAAAAATAGATTGTTGAGAACTTAAGCATATGTGGAGTTTTCTTACTATTTTCAGCCAACATTTTAGCATAATGATGGCCCCATCCTGTTATTCACTCTTTCCTTATACATAATTTTAAAACTGGGAAAAACTTCTTTTTGCAACTTTAATTAACATAGGGCAGTTTGGGAAAGGCATAAGCTTGTGCTAAAAGCAACATTTGCTCTATTTTTGAGGCGTATTTATTAAAAATTTTACTTGATCTGTTTCTAATAAAAATGGAAGAGAAAATTCTATGCTATTATTCTCATGGACTACCCATTAACTTTTGTGTTTAAAAATGAATATTCTCACCATTGAATTTTTTGCAGAATTAGAAGAGACTCGGTCTTGATCTCTTAACTTATGATACATTTAACCTGCTAATGCCCTGTCCAAAAGCACGAGCCCTTATTGACTAACCACTTTTAGATGTCAAGATGAATTAAAAAGTGAAGGCATGACTTTTACGGTCACCCTTTCTCACCCACATTCCCTACAGTACCTGCGTTTAGATGCATTTTGTTATGTGAAATTACTTTTTATGACCATTATCTGTTCTGGGTCCAGAAACTGGACACATTTTCTCCCAACCAGCCCTGGAGCCATTATACATCCAGAACAGTAACTCTACTGTGTCTCACCAACAATGCCTCTGCCTTTCTTCTATGTAATCCAGAATAGAAGTTATGTTGTGAATGTCTATGTAGAAATATGGCACTGAATTCACTTAAAATATTCAGCATGCCTTCCGGTATAAGGTATGTCCTCTCCTTGTTCCTAGAACAATTCGCACTAAGGGTTAAAACACTGTGGTCGCCCCGTCCCTTGGGGTGGAAGAGACTGCTGCCTGTTCCCAGAGCAAGGGATTGAACTTGTTTCCAAATAGGGTTCCTCTAAATTTACTTTCGCATTGATTCCTATGAGACTTGAGAGAAAGGACAGAAAATAGTTTCCTTTTAGAAGAAAGGACAGTTGTACCTAGATTCTTGTCTTGCCCCAGAATAGATATAATTTAGGATAGTTTAGAAGAGAGTTTTAAAAGCTGTTTCTCTTTGCAGAGTCCAAATGGTAATAGCCTTTCATTATAGTTAGAACTTACTGAGAAAGAAAATCCTAAATCCTGAGGTATGTTGTACTTGTAAAATACTAAATTTTTGCGTAGTCTCTCTCTCTCTATTTTTTAAAGATTTTATGTATTTAATTTTACTTTTGTTTGTTTATTTTTGGCTGTGCTGGGTCTTTGTTGCTGTGTGGGCTTTTCTCTAGTTGTGGCAAGCAGGGGCTACTCTCTAGTTGCAGTGTGCAGACTTATTGTGGCAGCTTCTCTTGTTGCAGAGCACGGGCTATCTGTGGTGAGGGCTTCAGTGGTTGCAGGACATGGGATCAGTAGTCTCGGCTCTCTGGCTCTAGAGTACAGGATCAGTGGTTGCAATGCACGGGCTTAGTTGCTCTGCGACACGCAGGATCTTCCTGGATCAAGGATCGAACCTGCATTGGCAAGTGGATCATTAACTACTGAGCCACCAGCCCTGTTGTCCCACTGTTAAAGATTTCTTCTTAAGTTAATGGCAGCTCTCAGCTATAGGGAAGTCTACAAGATAAAGAAACCAACAATTTGGATACAGATTTGAAGAAACATTCTGGAGAAGGAAATGGCAACCCACTCCAATACTCTTGCTTGGAAAATCCCATGGATGGAGGAGCCTGGTAGGCTGTAGCCCATGGGGTCGCTAGGAGTTGGACACCACTGAGAGACTTCACTTTCACTTTCTTTCTCTTTTGAAGAAATATTAATATATCTCTATTTTTAAAAATCATTTGCTGTTAGTAAAAACACTTACGTTGAGTAACCACTGCATGAAGATGGGAATGAGTGAACATTTATTTAGCACATACTAAATATGTTCCAAATGTATTTTCCAAGCTTTACATATGCTTAAGTAATTAATCCTTACAACACTTTGGGGGATAAGTATTGTTATCCTCATTTTATCAAGTAACAAACCAAACATGTGTAATCATTAAAGTGTGGAAGGTCGGCCATCTCAAATTTGACAATCACAAAGGAGAATTATTCACTTTTTTTTTTTTTTTTTACAGACAAAGATGCTTCCAGTAGCATATCCTACAATATTAAAACATAAAACTAGAAAGTAAAATCCAATCACAGGGAGAATTCTAATAGAAATTCTAAAGGTAAATTTAACTAAACATACCATATTTTTTTTCTCCTAAAAATTCACAATTGGAATTTCTTAAGAACTATGAAAATGTTCTATCATTGAGTGAGCAAAGAAAGTCAAGCAATCAGTGATGATATTATTTTAATACCATAATCTGAGGTTCCCATCAGTCTTCTTGTTTTTCTTCTCCTAATGAATGAATGGGCTTCCCTGGTGGCTCAGCAGTAAAGAATCTGCCTGCTCATGAAAGAGACATGGGTTCAATCCCTAGTCTGATAAAATTCCCTGGAGAAGGAAATGGCAATCCACTTCAGTATTCTTGCCTGGGAAATCCCACGGACAGAGGAGCCTGGCGGGCTTACAGTACATGGGATTGCAAAAGAGTCAGACATGACTTAGCGACTGAACAACAACAATGTATGAACACTCACTTCCCAGTTTCCCCAATTATTGTTGTCACTCTTTCTGGGTGGTATGACCCAGTTCTATTTCTGTATGATCAAACCCCACTTCCGTTACCAGAGCAGAGAACCTGAGGGGCCATGGATGAGAGGTAAAAGAAGTGAGACCCAGGGGCCAGAGAACACCACAGTGGGACTCACTATTTATTGAAGACTTACTCTGTGGCCAAGTTTGTGCCAGTTGCCCTGCCTGTGATCCTACAGTTCTTGAGTTTGACTAACTCAACTTCACTATATGCATATGTTTTTATTACAGAAATAATATTTTTGCAAATATTAAACCAATTCATTTAAACTGTTTCCCTTAAGCAAAATTTCCTTTGTGTAGTTTTAAGCCTAGTGCTTCAGGATGGGAGGGAACAGGGGTCTGTTCCTATGACAAAGTAATGGACTTGAAAGGCAGATTGTGGGGACGGGAGTGCTGGGAATGGCTGAATCCCTACTACACTCACTTCCTTGTATAGCACCCCTCCCTGCATGTGTGCACACACTCAACTGAACATTTCAATGACACCAGGAAGACCTCCATCATGGGGTCCTCCAGATTTGTAGAGAGTATCTGCATGTTTACTGTTAAAGCTTAGCCTAGAGGCTGGCATTTGGAAGGAAGGAAATGTCATAAAGGGGACAAACCATCAAACCATATTTCTCATTCCAGTGGATTATGGAGAAAGAAAGAAAAGAAAGATTAGTCTTTGAAAATATATTTGCAGTCCCTCATGTTTTGGCTTAGCATACCATCCTCATTGGAAAAATCCACTGATGCTGGGAAAGACTAGGGGCAGGAGGAGAAGGGGACGACAGAGGTTGAGATGATTGGATGGCATTACTGACTTGATGGACATGAGCTTGATCAAACTCTGGGAGATGGTGAAGGACAGGGAAGCCTCGCGTGCTGCAGTCCATGGGGTTGCAAAGAGTCAGACACGACTGAGTGACTGAACAACAACCATCCTTGCTGCTAAAACTGTCTTATTTGAGATAGAACCTGACAGGCAAGAGCTGAGTTGGCTCCACCCATCTTCATGGGGTATAAAAACACAGTGCAAAGAAAAGATAAACACATATGGAAAGTTAGAGCCATGTGCCCACCTAGCACTCCTAGATTGTGATCCATTTAAATTTGGAGAGTTTAGATTCTCTTGGGAGTCCTTCAGGTGGATATTAGCAGGTAGTGATAGATTTTAGAGAAATCTCTGGGTTCGTTCTTTAGCCCCCAGCCATATAGAAGCCTGGTGTGCTGCAGTCCATGGGGTCGCAAAGAGTCAGACACAACTGGGTGACTGAACAACAACATCTAGAGAAAGCAAGCAAATTCCTGAAACTTTATTTACCTAGCTCATTTCCAGGGAGCTGGACCCGCCAATGAATTTCTGAACTTGTTGGCATAGCAGCCGTGCCCGCCAGCTAGAATCAATGGCTCCCAATCTCTGACTGTGCATTACAACTACTTGGCAAGCTCTGGAATCCACCTAAGTCCAGGCTTAAACTGGACTGGTTTAATGAGACCCATTCAACCAGCATCTCCAGTGGGTGGGGCCCTGGCACTAGTCCTTCTAAAAATCTCTCCAGTTAATTCTAACATGCAACCTGGCCCAAGGATGACTTAGTTAGCTGAAAATTACTATCGTCCAACAATGGCATGCATTCATGAGCCTCTTCCTGAATCAGCTATACATAATTTTATTTGTTATCACTCAGGAAGACTTTAAGCACAGAAGCATATTTCCTTTACAGAAGAATACACTGTTCATTTATCTTACATTAAAGGAGCAAAGGGCTTCCCAAGTGGTGCTAGTGGTAAAGAACCTGCCTACCAATGCAGGAAACATAATGAGATGAGGGTTCAATCCCTGGGTTGGGAAGATCCCCTAGAGGAGGAAATGGCAGCCCACTCCAGTATTCTTGCCTGGAGAATCCCATGGACAGAAAGGTTTGGTGGGCTACAGTCCATAGGGTTACAAACAGTCAGATATGACTGAAGAGGCATAGCAAAGGAACAAAACTATGACAAGAACACATAGTGAGGCGAAATAACTTCTCTCAGTCAATAGGCATGCTCTGATGTGTAAGGTGGGATTAAAATTGGGCTCCCCAACCTTGGCACTGTTGATGCATTGGACCAGATAATTTCTCCTGTGTGTGGCAGGGACTTTCCTCTACATTGTAAGAGGTTTAGTGTGATTCCTGACAGTCACTCATTACATGCCTGTAGCTCCCCTCTGCCAGTTGTGACAAATAAAAATGTCTCTAGACAACAGAACAATATCTCAGGGATCTAGACATTTGCTCAAAAGAGAGGGAGGTAGGAAGAGGTGAAAGTAGGCAAACCTTGATCCTGGGGTTAATCCATTACAGTCAAAACCGCTGTCAAGATAAGCAACATTTCCAGTCTAGCCATCCTCGACAGCTACTTCCTCTAGAGAACCTTCTCTTTCATTGTGACAGTCCCTGGTCTTAAGGAATGCAACTAACTGTCTGTAACTCAAGAAAGAGAGGCGTCAAACTGGGGGCTGTTTAGAACTTCAGGTATGGTCTGGAAAGAAGACTTTAAGATGCAGTGGGATTAAGAACAGCTTTGGGTTTTCTTAATTCCACATGCCTTCTTTTCTCTTTCCTTTCAACCCTTTCTCTTTTTAGATGACAAGCATGTCCATAATTAAAACCAATCAGGCTCTTGTCAATTCCCTTACTCTACAAAACCTATTTCCTCCTTAGTGGTGTTAATACTGGTTAAGCTCAGTTTACATGAACTGCATCAGAAGGATGATAGGAATCTTGTGATAAAAATTTATATGAATATATTGCATGTGAAGACAAGCAATCCGTTTTCTATCTTGAGATATTAAAATTCTATATTGAAAATATAATGGGGTAGTCTTTTTAAAAACATTCCATAGACTAGCTGCCATATAACATCACAAGGAAGCACAAACGGGTTAGGGGAGATTTTAAGAGGTCAACTAATCCAAATTCAGTGCAAACAAGATCTAAATAAGGACCCATGATTTTCACTGTGACTTTCAAAATCACTCTTTACTTTGGGAGCATATGAGATGCCTTCCACTGGCTGAAAAAATTCAAGTCAGCTTTCCTGCTATGTAAAAAAAAAGAAGTCGTTAGTGTATCATTTGATTTTGCATGTCCCAAAGCTTTAGGGATAAACAAACAAACCACCCCCACCAACAAAAACCTGCTCTTTTCCAGTAACCTGAACAAATCTCCAGGCTTTCTTCAATGGGAAAGCCCAGTGGAAAGCTGTCCTACTTTGACACATAGTATGAATTTACTTTTCCAGGTCTTGAGCCTACCTTTCTTCTTCTTTCTTCAAGTAATACCAATACACTTCCATTTTCTCTTCATATGTTCCTACCTCCATTCAGCTCCAGAAAGACGGGCATCTATCCAGGCTCTTGATGACCTATGAGACCTATAAATTAGTTTATTTGGTATCTTCATAGTGTGAGGCAAAGAATAGCCTAAGTTCCTTTTAGGGGAGAGGGCAAGAGATCCCTCTTTCTTTCTTTTTTTTTTTTTTTTTGTCCTGACCCATGGGGACTCTTAGTTTAGGCAAGTTCATCCTGTAAATATGTTTTTTTTTTTTTTTAACTTTATAAATTCAATATGTTGACATTTGCAGATGTTTGAATGTTATTATTTTTCCTGAGAAACTTACATTTCTCAGTTTACAGATTTGTTACTTGTTGCTATTAAAAAGCATTGCGTAAGCTTCCTTTGTAACATTAGTCTAGAGCCTCAACATAAAGCCATAAAATTACTGCATACAAAAAACAATATTTTGATAAAGAAATCTATCCTAATGTAGTTTTATCATGTCTCCAAAATTAAATTCTACATATTTAGTCTTAGAAGAAACTTGGGTCTGATTTTTATATCATTTACTTTTTTTCTTAGCAAAACCCTTCAGATGTAAAATGAGTTTGAAAAAAATGTGTATGTCTTAAAGCACTTTGGGTTTTTCACATATAAAGTTTTCCAAACTCTCAGTTAAAAGCTGAGGGTCTCATATGGGAAGAAGGAAATCCAGATACAAAGCATTCCAAGCTAACTGACTAATCAGATAAACCTTCTTGAGACCCTGGACATTCCAGGAACATGTCTGGAAACTATCTCAATTACCAAATTCCCAAGTAATGAAATGTTTGGGCATGATCCTTCCTGGATTTTTGCTGACTCACATTTTTCTTCCCAGTAACACCTTTCTTCTGTCTCCCCTCACATCCCAAATGTAGCCTCCCTCCTGGCTTTCAGTCAGTCATGTCTCTGAGTTGATGTTCATTGCACAAAGGAAAAAGGTTTTACAGTGATGATATCTGGGGCATCAAAGAGCTGCTCCAAGGTAGAAATGAGGGGAGGCCGCCCTGTCACTCTCTTCCTACATCCTGCCAACATTGCCAAGGCACAAGACTCAGGTGGCCCGGATAAGGTCTAAGTCTCTGCTCATGATGGACTTTCAGTGTTGCCTGCAAAAGGTTAGGATTCTTTACTGCTAAATCCATGAATGTAAAGGAATTTCTGGAAAAAGATTATTTCAGAAGAAGCGAGCTTTCCCTCCTCCTTCTTTCTTTCCTCCTCCCCGCCCCCACCCCAGTTTCCCTTCTCAAAGGGGTAGGCAGGAGAGATGGTGGGTGAGAATGTGGACTTTGGAGCTGACTTGCCTGACTCAAAACTTACTTTACACTTACCAGCTGTTTCATCCTTGGCAACCTGTTTAACTTCTCTGTGACTAAGTTTGTTCATCTGTAAAACCTATCTCTCGGAGGTTGTTGTAAGGATTAGTTGAGTTAATATGTACAAAACTAGCAGTATCTAGCACCTAGTAAGTACTGACTGAAAAAAAGAAAAAAAGAGTTCCTATTGTATAGCAGGTGGATTATGCAGGATATTCTGTGTACATGGACAATACAACCCCTGCCTTATCTGATCCTAGTCCAAGCCCTACTAGACACAGAGATCGCACTTCTGATTCCCAGTCTCAATTTCACAGGAGAGAAAATGTAATTTTCTTGGTGGCTTCGCAGCTCAGAGTGTAAAAAAAATCTGCCTGCAGTGCAGGAGACCTGGGTTTGATTCCTGGGTCGAGAAGATACTCTGGAGAAGGGAATGGCTACCCACTCCAGAGAAAATGTAATTTTCTTCATCACTTAGTGGGTCAGACTGTAAAAAAAAAAAAAAAAAAAAAAAAATCTGCCTGCAATGCAGGAGACCTAAGTTCGATTCCTGGGTTGAGAAGATCCTCTGGAAAAGGGAATGGTGACCCACTCCAGTATTCTTGCCTGGAGAATTCCATGGACAGAGGACCCTCTTTGCGACCTGGCTACAGTCCATGGGGTCACAAAGAGTTGGATGTGACTGAGCAACTCATACTTTCACTTTGTACTGGGACTCCCCCACAAGTCTGAACCTCTGTAAACATGAGACCAAGATTCTTTAGGACATACATAGGTTTAGGGATCCACCCATTAGAAAATTTAAAGAGATCAATTTTCTTTTCCAGGGTATCTTCGTGACTCAGGGATGGAACCCGGGTGTCCTGCACTGCAGGCAAATTCTTTGCTGACTGAGCCACCAGGGAACCCCCTCTGCTACCTAGAGGCCAGTATTCTTGGAAGCAAAGAGACTTGGCTTCCCAGTTGTGTTTTAGGATGGTAGTTGAAACCTATGGAATGTGATCAACAGCAGAATGCTTAGCAAAGAAATCCCTGATGCTGAAGTATATTTATTAAATGTGAGTTCCTCTATTTCTCAGATAATTAAATCATTGCTTGTGGCAAACGAGCTTATTTATGAACATATATTTGTAATATCATATTTTGTGTGTGTTATAATTGAATATGCATGGCTGAACTGATTTTTGGCACAGCCACTAGAAATTTGGAGTTTACATGCTCCTTCTTCTACTAACAAAGCATATGCTTGGAGCTATTGTTTTCAATGGAGCATGTTTTATTTAATGTTGGAATTAAGATATAAATTCTTCATCAATCTAATGCTAATTTTCTTTTTTGGCAAGTGCTTCTAACTTAGCAAATTCACTTGTCACTATGATTTGATTTGGGAACCTAGAAAGTAGGGGTGATACCTTTACAAAGTCATTGTAAGAGAATAACAGCTGGCTAAGCCTGGCTCTCATATTTCATATTTCTTAAAACATGCTGTAGAGTTTAAAAGTGAAATGCAAAGGATGATGACAATTATTTATTCCATAAATATTTGGTGGTAGGACTCTGTAGTATAATTATTCAGAAACTAAAGGAATATAGATCCAATGCCTGAGCCTCTTCAAATTGCTGTTCTAGCAACTTGAACCAGATAGCATGTGAAGAGACTCAAAGATACTCTTTTTACAAATTGTCTTCTTAATCTATTCACTAACTGATATTTTGCTTCTCATCATCTTCAGGATTTATTTTTCCACTTCCTTTCTTTGTCATCTAGTCTCAAAGCCTATCTTTCTATCATCTTGGTTTCTTTGGCAATAATTCTATTTCTTTCCTACTCAGTACTGCTTTAGAAGGCATCTTAGTTTGCCACAATACAAAGAAATTAAGCAAGAAACATGCTTCAGTTGTTTTGTTATATTAGCATAAGAACCACACAGCTTCTTGGCATGACAGCTTTCTAGCTTTCCAGTTTCTAATGTAATTTAGAGTAGTAATTTTGAAAACATAAATGGATCTTATCCATTAAAAATCAAATATGATGAGGACATTGTGCCTGTAAGTTTAAACCAGTATCAAATTTAAAACAAATATTTAATATTTAAATATCTTAAAATCAGCTTTTATTAGAGTTTCAGATACATAAAAATAGGATTTCAAATGCAAGCATTTCCATTAAAAATGACAAATATAGTACATGCTATCTTAATCATTTTCTAGTTTTGCCGATAGTTAAGAGAAAGTATAGGAAGGAGGTGAATGATTGGATGATGTTGATAATGATGATTCAGTATCAGGCAGTGATATAAATCTCATGCAAATTGTGTAGATTTTATATGCTTACTTTGAAAAAAACATTTTGACTATGTCAAAGGATCTTCTGGAATATTCTAAAAGGAAAAATCATTCAAATGTTTATGAATGTTAGCCATCTGTCACCACCTATTGCTCTTCTGAACTCCCATAACACTTTATTTGTACCTTGATTACCATACTTATCACTTTATTCCTTGTATTATAGTCATTTATATCTTAGCTCCCCCAGCAGCCTATAAACTCTATGAAATCATGATATAGATCTAATTCATCTTTGAATGCTCCATAACACCTATCCCAGAAGTCAATAAATGCTTATGAAAAGAGTGAATGAAGCAGAATAACAGATGATGTTATTTTTATATCACTACTCCATAATTAATATTGACAAATTCATATAGGCTTGTGGGAGTCAAAATGAAGGAAGGATAGACAATGACTTCAAAGCCACCAGACAACCATTTACTTTATCTGGGATCAAGGACTCTGCATGGATACAAAGCAAAGAAAGTCATCCTCCTTGAAAAAAAAAATGTTTTCTTAAAATAGAGGTTTGCTATCTAAAGCTCCTTTAATTCCTTGGGTTCAATCTTATAAAAGCACCCTCTTTGATGTTTAATCATTCCAAATCCCATAATAATAGCTTGGGAAAAGATAAATGGTCACAGAAAACACAGAAGACGGTAGATTTATAACTCTAGCACTAGGAAGATTTGACCTGGTTATGAAACTCATTCATGGAAACATCGTTGTTAGAATTGGTGCAAAGCCACTCACCTCTACACTTGTTTTAAAATGCAAACAGGAAACAGGGAGAAATGCCTTTACACAAAGCGAAGGACAACCATAATTCCTAAGTTACTTAATTTAAAGCAGATGTTTTCATATACATGTCTGATATTGTAATTGCTTTTACATTTGTTTGGATGTTTGTGCTCAGAGAAGAAAAAGATATTTTAGGAAAAATAGACAAAACGTTTTATTTTTATGTGTGTTTGCATTTCTTAGGAAATCTGCAATTCTGTTAAGGCGTGGAAATACTTAACTGTTAATCAATAAAATTCTTCCAGACTCTCTCATTACACTGACCTTGTCTATCTTTTTTTTTTGTCTCAGATTTGACAGCTGTAGCAGAGATTGTGGTTTTCATAAAAAAGTAGTTTTTTTTTCTTTTTAAATGTCCATGTATCTACAAATGTAAAACTTTAGAATTTCAAAGTATGATAAAAAATTTTTGTTACTTTATAGGTTTTGATTTAATTTATTTTAGAAGCTTCACCATTCTTTTGATAGTAGCTGACAGATCCAATCCTGTTCCCATATGCTTCCTGCTATTTTAAAAGAAACAGTACACAATTGCCTCGGAGAAGCACCATGTGTTTCTGAAGTGTGAATCTGAAAACCATCCATCTGGTCATGCTGGCATCTTCCTGGATTGTATGTGATTGAAAGAAATGTATTCAACATTTTGCAACTCTTTGGCTAGATGAGGGAGCTAATAAGAAAAAAAGATTTTTTTTTCATCTCCATTTACTGAAAATCAACCCTTCAGCCTGGAATACCTTGCCTACCCTTCTACCTGGTTGACCCTATTATCCATCAAGACCCAAATCTCATGCTTTCTCCTTTGTGAATTTCTCTGTAACTCTAAGCTCTGTATTGCTTGCACAACTCTGTTCATACTGAATAGAAATGAAATCCTCATGAAAATGCCTATTTACTTAAATTAACATCATTTAAAAAAATATTGATTCTTCTGTAATCTGTGAACTCCTAAAAAGGAAAGCAGATGGTCTTCAATGCAATTTATTGATTATTTGACAAAATATGTAAATATTCCAGATTCTAGTCTAGGAGCTGCAGAGATAGAGTTGAATAAGCAGAGATCACTTTTCTCTATATAGATTACAATCTGTCTACCCAAAGAAAAAATTGAGTAATTAATTACACTTAAATGTGAAGTTCAGTGAGGAGATAACTACATCCAAAACCTCATGTAGACAAAAATAAACTTGGAAGTTTAGTCTCTTTAAGGTTGCTCCTAGTATTAATAACTTTTGTATGACATAAATATTAGATTGATTTTCTACACTGGTGGAATCATTGGATAGATCAATAATATACATGCCTTGTGAAGGTAATGAATAGTCCCTGAATTATGGGATAAGCATAGTGCTAGTTTTATAGATATATACTTTTATGATGCATTTGTTAGCCCTCTATGCTAAAGTTACTTTATGTTTTTGAAACTTAAATAATTTAACTTACAAGTAATTTAACTCCTAAAAGTCAGAATTTTTTGTAGGTTATATTGAATCATTATAGTTTCAAATATTAACTGTGATATTAAAATATGTCAATATGTCAATCAAAAAGCATGATTGACTATGGTAAACTAAGAAACTGAGACATCCTACCACAAAACACTAAGGGTAGGATCTTCCTATATTTTGACCACATTGAAATACACAACTGGATCAATTGTTAAAAAGAACAATTCAGTAAAAAGACTCAGTCCATAAAATTTTGGTTAAATTGATAGTCACAGCCTTTGGTTCATTAATGAAATAATCTGTTTCTGCCCTAAATGGGGACACCTTGATACTGGCTTCTACTAGAGATCAAATTCCTCAAGGGGAACCATCATCTCTACTTCTTTCGAATTTCATCACAGTCTCAGGACAAGAATTCTGCACCAAGTGAAACTTACTGAAAGTTGAATAAATCAACTTTGACCCTCTTTTCCTACTATTTAATATTAAAATGAGGGCTTCCCTGGTGGCTCAGCAGTAAAGAATTTGCCTGCAATGCAGGAGATCTGACTTTGATCCCTGGTTGGGAAGATCCCCTGGAGAAGTGCATGGCAACTCACTCCAGTTTTCTTGCCTGGAGACTCCCATGGACAGAGGAGCCTGACAGCCTAAAGTCCATAGGGTCACAAAGAGTCAGAAACGACTGAAGCGACTGAGCATGCATGCATGCACACAATATTAAAATGAAATAAATTTAATCAATACACATTGTTTTATGCATCCTCTGCTCTCTGCACTCTTTCTTATCATGGAAGCTCTTTTGCTCCATGAACCCTGGAATTGCATGAAAGTACTAACACTTTAGAGCAGTACTGAATAAGAGGGGCTCCAGGCACATTGTAGAAAACTAGTGATCTGTGCACTGTTGGTAGGAAAAACTGCTGATTCATTGGCAGAGATAAGGAAAAAAAGAGCTGGTGTTGCAAGAGTAACATGGGAGAAGCATAAAAGGTGACATGGACAGGGGAGAAAAGAGGGATATGAATATCAGCTCAGTTCAGTTCAGTTTTGTCGCTCAGTCATGGTCGACTCTTTGCCACCCCGTGGACTGCAGCACGCCAGGCTAGAGGGCAGTGATATTAAAAAAGTTGGGTTTTAACTTCCTGTGAAAGGAAGCATTTACTTTTCATTTTTTAAAAAGTTGTACATTAGAAATAAATTTCAAATCCAAATTATTGCCCAACAATATTGAATACGTTTGCTACCCGGTTCTGTTTCGAGAAATCTCCACTGAAAGCTGTGTGATCTTAGTGTAATGAAGAAGAAGAAAAAAAGAAACCTTGAAAATCTCTCACTTTGTCATGACTGGGCTGAGGGCAGATGACTCAGTGTGAATTCAAGTTAAATCATTTAACCTTTTTCTCTTACTCAACCCATCTGGGGAGCTGAAACACAAGCGCTTCACCATGAAACAGATGGTGCACTAAGGCTAAATTTTCCCAGATTAAAAAAGAAGAAGAAAAAAAAAAAAGAAGAAGAAGAAGAAGAGAAATGTGTTGTAAGTGCTAAAAGAACCAAACGTGGAAGAAGACCAAGGATTAAAAGGAACAGAGCTATAAACTGGATCAAATCTTTTCCTTTGTAGAAAATAATGTAAGTACTTAAAAAATAAGCCCTGTGAAATGATCTGGGGACAAAGTGAAATGTTTCCTCAGCACCATATGTGTAAAGGTGGACATTATCAGTGGTTATGTACGGAAATAAAATGTTCTTTGTTGGTGCAGAATTGTGTGTTCATTTACCTATCTGTCTCAGAGAACAGGTATGATTCCTTTAGAGTACTTTTTTGTTATTTATTTGATATCTGTGAAGGTAATACTAATAACATTTCTTGATAAAATGTATGGGACCCATCTGATTATAGCTCTGGTGAAATTTAGCACTAGTTGACAAATTTAAAATATTTCTAGTGTGGTCTAGAATAATTATGTTTTCTAACCTATCCTTTCTCTCTATGTATTATATATTTGTCTACATATGTGTGTATTTATGTCTGTGTATATATGTAATTCTACCTTTATTGTACATGAAAGAGTATTACATTCAAATCTATGTATATGCCAGTACTTACATCTGTCATATTTTATGGGAGAAGATGTGTACTGTTGCAGTGAAAGTAAAGATATATTGATGAATAAAGTAGAACATAATAGAAAGTGTCTTGTACCTTCTTATTTCCTGGCTGGTTGTGACAAACTCAGGGGAAGTTAGCTGACTATTTAAAAGACATAGTTAATAGATGAGGCTAAATGTGAAACCCAGGAAATTCACATTGCAGAATCCAGATGCCATAGAATAGAAACCCAGAGTGGACTTTAGGCCCAGGACTGCCTCCAAGGGAAGGTAGCACTGTGGGTCAAACAAACCAGTGTTGTCTTTGATGGAGAGCCTTGGTCCTCGTAGATGGTGCATATTGATTTCTCCATCATTATGTCTAGAGTGAAAGTGAAAGTGTTAGTTGCTCAGATGTGTCTGACTCTGCAACCCCGTGGACTGTAGCCAGGCTTTGCTGTCATGGGATTCTTAGGGAAGAATACTAGAGTGGGTGGCCACACCCTCCTCCAGGGGATCTTCCTGACCCAGGGATCGAACCCAGGTCTTCAGCACTGCAGGCAGATTCTTCATTGTCAGAGCCCCCAGGGAATATCCAGAGTACCTTCATATAGTTTCCCTTCTGAACAAAATCAGTTCAGTTCAGTCGCTCAGTCGTGTCCGACTCCCTGCGACTCCAAGAACTGCAGCACGCCAGGCCTCCCTATCCATCACCAACTCCCGGAGTCTACCCAAACCTATGTCCCTCGAGTTGGTGATGCCATCCAGCCATCTCATCCTCTGTCGTCCCCTTCTCCTCCTGCCCCCAACCCCTCCCAGCATCATGGCCTTTTCCAATGAGTCAGCTCTTTGCATGAGGTGGCTAAAGTATTGGAGTTTCAGCTTCAACATCAGTCCTTCCAATGAACACCCAGGACTGATCTCCTTTAGGATGGACCAGATGGATCTTCTTGCAGTCCAAGGGACTCTCAAGAGTCTTCTCCAACACCACAGTTCAAACGCATCAATTCTTCGGTGCTCAGCTTTCTTCACCGTCCAACTCTCACATCCATACATGACCACTGGAAAAACCATAGCCCTGACTAGACGAACCTTTGTTGGCAAAGTAATGTCTCTGCTTCTAAATATGCTGTCTAGGTTGGTCATAACTTTCCTTCCAAGGAGTAAGTGTCTTTTAATTTCATGGCTGCAATCGCCATCTGCAGTGATTTTGGAGCCCCCAAAAATAAAGTCTGACACTTTTTCCACTGTTTCCCCACCTATTTCCCATGAAGTGATGGGACCAGATGCCATGATCTTAGTTTTCTGAATGTTGAGCTTTAAGCCAACTTTTTCACTCTCCTCCTTCACTTTCATCAAGAGGCTTTTTAGTTCCTCTTCACTTTCTGCCATAAGGGTGGTATCATCTGCATATCTGAGGTAATTGATATTTCTCCTGGAAATCTTGATTCCAGCTTGTGCTTCTTCCAGCCCAGTGTTTCTCATGATGTACTCTGCATATAAGTTAAATAAGCAGGGTGACAATATACTGCCTTGACCTACTCCTTTTCCTATTTGGAACCAGTCTGTTGTTCCATGTCCAGTTCTAACTGTTGCTTCCTGAGCTGCATACAGGTTTCTCAAGAGGCAGGTCAGATGGTCTGGTATTCCCCTCTCTTTCAGAATTTTTCACAGTTTATTGTGATCCACACAGTCAAAGGCTTTGGCATAGTCAATAAAGCAGAAATAGATGTTTTTCTGGACCTCTCTTGCTTTTTCTATGATCCAGCAGATGTTGGCAATTTGATCTCTGGTTCCTCTGCCTTTTCTAAAACCAGCTTGAACATCTAGAAGTTCATGTTCACGTATTGCTGAAGCCTGGCTTGGCGAATTTTGAGCATTACTTTACTAGCGTGTGAGATGAGTGCAATTGTGTGGTAGTTTGAGCATTCTTTGGAATTGCCTTTCTTTGGGATTGGAATGAAAACTAACCTTTTCCAGTCCTGTGGCCACTGCTGAGTTTTCCAAACTTGCTGGCATATTGAGTGCAGCACTTTCATAGCATCATCTTTCAGGATTTGAACTAGCTCAACTGGAATTCCATCACATCCACTAGCTTTGTCCTTAGTGATGCTTCCTAAGGCGCATTGACTTCACATTCCAGGATGTCTGGCTCTAGGTGAGTGATCATACCATCGTGATTATCTGGGTTGTGAAGATCTTTTTTGTACAGTTCTTCTGTGTATTCTTGCCACCTCTTCTTAATATCTTCTGCTTCTGTTAGGTCCATACCATTTCTGTCCTTTATCAAACCTATCGTTGCATGAAATGTTCCCTTGGTATCTCTAATTTTCTTGAAGAGATCTCTAGTCTTTCCCATTCTGTTGTTTTCCTCTATTTCTTTGCCTTGATTGCTGAGGAATGCTTTCTTATCTCTCCTGGCTATTCTTTGGAACTCTGCATTCAAATGGGGATATCTTTCCTTTTCTCCTTTGCTTTTTGCTTCTCTTCCTTTCACAGCTATTTGTAAGGCCAGCTCAGACAGCCATTTTTGCTTTTTTGCATTTCTTTTCCATGGGGATGGTCTTGATCCCTGTCTCCTGTACAATGTCATGAACCTCTGTCCATATAACCTCTGAACAGTATGAAAAGGCAAAAAGATAGGACACTGAAAGATAAACTCCCCAGGTTGGAAGGTGCCCAGTATGCTACTGGAGATCAGTGGAGAAATAACTCCAGGAAGAATGAAGGGATGGAGCCAAAGCAAAAACAATACCCAGTTGTGGATATGACTGGTGATAGAAGCAAGGTCAGATGCTGTAAAGAGCAATATTGCATAGGAACCTGGAATTTTAGGTCAATGAATCAAGGCAAATTGGAAGTGGTCAAACAGGAGATGGCAAGAGTGAAGGTCGGCACTCTAGGAATCAGCAAACTAAGATGGACTGGAATGGGTGAATTTAACTCAGATGACCATTATATCTACTACTGTGGGCAGGAATCCCTTAGAAGAAATGGAGTTGCCATCATAGTCAACAAAAGAGTCCTAAATGCAGTACTTGGATGCAATCTCAAAAACGACAGAACGATCTCTGTTTGTTTCCAAGGCAAACCACTCAATATCATGGTAATCCAAGCCTATGCCCCAACCAGTAATGCTGATGAAGCTGAAGTTGAACAGTTCTATGAAGACCTACAAGACCTTCGAGAACTAACACCCAAAAAAGATGTTCTTTTCATTATAGGGGACTGGAATGCAAAAGTAGGAAGTCAGGAAACACCTGGAGTAACAGGTAAATTTGGCTTTGGAGTGTAGAATTAAGCAGGGCAAAGGCTAATAGAGTTTTGCCAAAAGAAGCACTGGTCATAGCAAACACCTTCTTCCAACAACACAAGAAAAGACTCTACACATGGACATCATCAGATGGTCAACACCGAAATCAGATTGGTTATATTCTTTGCAGCCAAAAATGGAGAAGCTCTATACTGTCGGCAAAAACAAGACTGGGAGCTGACTGTGGCTCAGATCATGAACTCCTTATTGCCAAATTCAGACTTAAACTGAAGAAAGTAGGGAAAACCAGTAAACCATTCAGGTATGACCTAAATCAAATCCCTTATGATTATACAGTGTAAGTGAGAAATAGATTTAAGGGACTAGATCTGATAGACAGAGTGCCTGATGAACTATGGACGGAGGTTCTGAACAAAATACTGAACATAAATTCCTCTGTATCTAGTAATGAATTATTCTCCATTTCCCTGCTAAACTAATCCTGAGATATGACATGTTATCTGGGTTCCACGTAGATTAAGAATCATTTCTAATCCTTTATCATGACCAGAAGTACATCATGACTGACAGTAGGTAAGCAGTCAGGCTCGCTTAAGAACAGTGCATTTACATTCCTTTATTGATAGTGTGTAATGGAATTTGCCGAGTATAAACTCATATAAACACTTTAAAATCATTTCTACTCTCTCCATAAATCTAGCATAAAAGCATCTGGTGCTGTGTCTATAATTAACATTAAAAATAACTAGTGTTGTTTTATAAAGTCGTTGTTATCATTTCTCTCTGAGTATCAATTCTCTACATATTCAAATTACACAAGCTGTTCCCTGTCCTCACTGCACGGCAAGAACTGCAACCAAAACAACGAATGTAATCTGAACACATCAGAAAATTCTAATTGGTGGCTTCACGTTTTATATGCTCCATAGTTGCATGAACCTTATAACTCTCAGTGGCTAGGAAGAGTCTCCAAATAGGTGAAAGATATGAAAAACATTTCCTTAAAGGAAAATCCTCTAGATTATTGTCTAAGCTGAAAACTTTATTTCAACTCTGCTGTAGTATACTGAGGGCTTCCCTGGTATCTCAGCTGGTGAATAATCCATCTCCTAGGCAGAGACCCCGGTTCAATTCCTGGGTCGGGAAGATCCCTGGAGAAGGGATAGGCTACTGTCTCCAGTATTCTTGGTCTTCCCTGGTGGCTCAGATGGTAAAGAATCCACCTACAATGTGGGAGACCTGGGTTTGACTCCTGGGTTGGGAAGATCCCCTGGAGGAGGGCGTGGCAACCCACTCTAGTATTTTTGCCTGGAGAATCCCCAGCGACAGGGGAGCCTGGTGGGCTATAGTCCATGGGGTTGTAAAGAGTCAGACATCACCGAGAAACTTAGCCCAGCGTGGCACACAGTATAACGCATTTAAGTTACAACACTTTAGAATAGGTAACCAAACTTATGGCCACTAAGATGACTGATGATTCTATCAAATGAGAAAGCGTGAATCTTCCTGCTTGTCAGGTGGTGGCTGACAGCACACGCTCAGCACACCATGAAGAAAGAAAGGAAACACTTTTTGTATACCTTCTATTTCCTAGACACCATGTTGAAAATGTTACTTAGTCGTGTCTGATTCTTTTGTGACCCAGTGGACTATAGCCTGCCAAGCTCCTCTGCTTAAAGGATTTCCCAGGCAAGAATACTGCAGTGGGTTGCCATTTCCTTCTCCAGGGAACATTTCTGACTCAGGGATTGAACATGGGTCTCCTGCATCTTAGGCAGACTCTTTACCATCTGAGCCAACAGGGAAGCATTTTAATACTTTTTATTCTATCTAATTTAATCTCCAAACTCCCTCTTTGGTAGATGTTACTATACCAATTTTACAGATGAGTGAACTGAGGCACAGTAAATTTAAATCATCCCAATTCTAATCTTTATGGATCCAAAGTCCAAGCTCTTCCCACTAAATTGTACCAATTGCCTCAAGAAGGAGAAACTTATATTTACATTTTTAGACATCTTAAACACAAATATTTTTATGTTAACCTACAAATGCCCCTACTGCTCCAAGGACTTCAACAACCCTGTTCAGTTACGTGTGGTTTATTAGACTTAAGATTCTCCAGGATGAGTGCTTGAAAATTCTGGATTTCCACTCAAGAGCACAGAGAAATAGCACAGATCTCCTTCTTTTTCTTCCTCTTAATGGTCCTGAGATAAAATGAAACTTCTATTCTGCAGTGTGTTGATATTCTTAACACGTGTGCATCAGCACATGTTTAAATAATTTAAAATCTCTAATATTATTCTTAAAGCACTATCTTATTTGGGATTCTGAGCGCAACTTTGTGATTAAATTAACTCATAATTATCATGTGTGAAAAGAATAACATATCTAGGATTCCATCAACATGGCTCTTTTGGTTTCTGCTTTTTAAAGCCTTTTCTCTTCTTGGAGTTTGCTTTCCCAAAAGGTAAACAGTAAGAGAACTTTAACTTGTCTTGAAAGTTGCAACAAAATAGCTAAAAATCCTTCAAGCTAGGCTTCAACAATATGTGAACCAGAACTTCTAGATGTACAGGCTGGCTTTAGAAAAGGGAAAGGGACCAGAGATCAAATTGCCATCAGCTGGATCATAGAAAAAGCAAGGGAATTCCAGAATGACATCTACTTCTGCATCACTGACTATGCTAAAGCCTTTGACTATGTGGATCACAACAAACTGGAAAATTCTCAGAGATGGAAATACCAGACTACCTGACCTGCCTCCAGAGGAACCTATATGCAGGTCAAGAAGCAATAGTTAGAACCGGACATGGAACAATTAACTGGTTCCAAATTAGGAAAGGAATATGTCAAGGCTGTATATTGTCACCCTGCTTATTTAACTTATATGCAGAGTGCATCCTGTGAAATGCTGGGCTGGATTAAGCACAAGCTGGAATCAAGAATGCCAGGAGAAATATCAATAACCTCAGATATGCAGATGATACTACCCTTATGGCAGAAAGTAAAGAGAAACTAAAGAGCCTCTTGATGAAGGGGAAAGAGGAGAGTAAAAAAAACCGGCTTAAAACTCAATATTCAAAAAAACTAAGATCGTGGCATCTGTTCCCATCACTTCATGGCAAATAGATGAGGAAACAATGGAACAGTGACAGACTCTATTTTCTTGGCCTCCAAAATCACTGTGGACAGTGACTGCAGCCATGAAATTAAAACACACTTGCTCCTTGGAAGAAAAGCTACAAGAAACCTAAACAGTGTATTAAAAAGCAGAGACATCACTTTGCCAACAAAGGTCCATTTAGTCAAAGTATGGTTTTTCCAGTAGTCATGTACAGATGTGAGAGTTGGACTATAAAGAAAGCTGAGTGTTGAAGAATTGATGCCTTCAAACTGTGATGCTGGAGAAGACTCTTGAGAGTCCCTTGGACAGGAAGGAGATCCAACCAGTCAATAATAAAGGAAATCAATCTTGAATATTCATTGGAAGGACTGATGCTGAAGCTGAAGCTCCAATACTTTGTTCACCTGATGAGAAGAGCCAACTCATTGGAAAAGACCCTGATGCAGGGAAAGACAGAAGGCAAGAAGAGAAGGGGATGACAGAGAAAGTCACAGTTGGATGGCATCATGGATTCAATGGATGTGACTTTGAGCCAATTCCAGGAGATGGTGAAGGACAGAGAAACCTGGCATACTGCAGTCCATGAGGTCACAAAGAGTTGGACATGACTGAGCGACTAAACAACAACAGTCGAAAATTGTGTAACATTATTTATTTTCTTAGTATGGCTTTCATAAGCAATATTTTTCACAATCAAGGCCAAATGAACAATTACTGAATCATTAAAGATGTGAGCAGTCTGATCTGAACCAGATTTCTCCAGTCTGTGAACACATCCAAAAGACACATAAGAATAAGAGCATCTTGGATTACTTCCTCTTCAACTGCAATTTAGATGTTATGTAAGTAATTCATATATTAATCACACCCTCAATCAATATCATCCAGGATTTTCTAACCTAATCCTTGAGCTGGTCAGCATAATAAAGCATTCTGTGGACAAAAAGTTTTAGAGAAGTTCCCAATACTTCATGGACCTCATGGAGTTTCATATTGCACACCTATACATCTGTTTAATACTAACTTTGAGGAGATTTGCTGTAAAGGAGCTATTTAACTTTTTTTGGTCATGGAGCTCTTTGGCTTCTCAACACTCCAAGGAACTACTACTTCTTAGACTAGACACTGGGAAACTATGGAGTGGGGAGATTTCTATAGGCTGTAGGGCTTTAAGTAGTTGAAGTGCTTATTTAATTAACTTAATGACATAAAAGAAGACAAAGAAGAAATAGAACATTTACAGCATACATGATTAAAAGAGACAGAATATCTTAAAATTTATTCCATACAACCTTCGACTTTTGGTTTATTTATCTAGGTAAACTTTTCTTACTAGAAAAGATTGGTGGTATTTAAATGTGTTTTCCAATAGCTGTATTTATTTTTGTTCATAAATAAAGTTACACTGATGTTTTAGACCAAGAAGTCTCCCTGGATCTTATTCTCTAATGCAAACACGCAGAGCTCTTTGTAAAGACTTTTCAAGAGCTCCTTAACATTCAAACACCGAGAATCAGATCAAGGTGGACAGCAAACCATGACTTCTGTTCTCCTCTGAAATTGGCCACAAAGATTCCAAAAGAGAGTTTGTTACAAATAAATAGGGTTCTATGGTTATTGATGGTCTTAAATTTTCATGCTTTTGTGTTCATTTTCACTTGAAAATATGGAGGGATATGATCCAACCTTCTGTTCTTTTACCTCTTACCTAAAAATCACTGCATTCTTATATGGATGAGTAGAAAACTGTGTTCACTTTGGAGAGCTCATTAGAGTGTCTACAGTTCCAAAAACACCATTAACAATCCATCTTTTTTTTTTTTTTAACTGCACACCTATTAGAATAGCTAAAATTAAAAAAAAAAATACTGACAGTACCCAGTGCTGGCAAGTATATGGAGACACTGGCTCTCCCATAAATCGCTGATGGGGATGTAAAATGAGGCAGCCACTCAAGAAGTTTCACAGTCTCTTTTAAAAATGAAACACAACCTAACATGCAATCCTACTCCTGGACTTTTATTCTAGAGAAATGAAAATATATGTTCATGCAAAAACTTATCTACATGTCTACAGCAATTTTAATTGTCACAGCCCAAAACTGGAAACAATGTATATGTCCTTCATGGGGTGAAGAATAAACACTGTAGTAATTAATCTTAGGGAATACTACTCAGCAATGAAAAGGAACTAACTATTTTTACATGCAGAAACACAAATTAGTCTCAAGACAATTATGGTGAATTTCTTTAAAAGCCAACCACAATATGCTACATGCTGTGTGATTTCATTTATATAACATTTTAAATGATAAAACTATAGGAATGGAGCCTAGATCAATGGTGTCCAAGTGTTGGTGAAGGAGGTGGTGAAACTATAAAGGCTACCACAAGGGAGCCCTTTTGTGGTGAGTGCTGTATCTTGACTTTTGTGGAGCTCATATGAAAAACATATAATAAAACTTCAAAGAATTATGTTCACACGTATACCATAAAAAAAAAAAAAAACACAAAACCCACACATATAAAAACCTCTGAAATCTGAGTAATGTCTGTGGGCTAGTTAATTGTATTGTGTCAATGTCCATTTCCTAGTTTTGAAAAATGTGCTATAGTTATGTAAAATGTTACCATTAGGAAAATCTAACTGATGGGTACAGAGGACTTCTCAATGCTATTTTTGCAACTCCCTGGAGGTTATAATTATTTAAAAATAAAATGCTTTTAAGACTTTTTCAAAATTTCACCTGTTTTTCAGGGGGCAGGGGAGTGGGAGGGGTGAAGATATAAGCTTCTAGCTATAAAATGAAAAAGTCATGGGGAGTGTAATGTACAGCCTGGAAACTAGAATTAACTTTATTGTATTATATCATTGAAAGTTGTTAAGAGAGTAGATCCAAAAAGTTCTCATCACAAGAAAAAATTTTTTCTATGTGTGGCAATGTCTGTGACCTAGGCTTACTATGGTGATGATTTTGCAGTATAAATAAATATTAATCATTATGCTGTAAACCTGAAACTAATGTCAATTATACCTCAAACAAAAAAAGAAAAAAAAGTTCATCCATTTTAAAAGTCTTGTGTCTTAGGTCATCGATCCAAACTCAACTATGTAAAAGAAATGATCTGATCAAACTGTCAGAATTCCACATTATTTTGTTCTCAGTATAATTCCTTACAGTGAAACTCAGAGGTAAGATTTATGTTAATGCTTTTCATTATAAAAATGCTATCTTAGGCCTCGTAGAGAGCAAATGAAGATAATTTTCAACTCAAATTTAGAAAAAAGATGTTACCTAAACATACTTTCTAGAAACAATGGAATTTAACATGGTAGGTGAGGCTTAAACCGCAGCTTTGTGGACAATACCTTTTAAGTTATGGGGGAAATTACTAATATTTTCTTTGTTATGAATGCATGAGGGAAAAGCTAAAATAGAGTAAGCATGTTATGTGGACAATGACTTTATTAAATGCTTACGTGAATAAAAAACAGTGTCAGATGTGTGATTCTGGGAGTGGCACAGGAAGGAATTACCACTGAAATTCTGTGAAAAGTTGTAAATTTCCTATAGATGATTTGAAGGTCTAAAAAGACAATGTTGATTAAAAAAATAAAAGTGTCAGACCATGTCTAAGATACAACATGATACTGAACAAGCTTCTTGAGTGACCCACTAGAAAGTCATTTATATATTTCCAATGTTGACTTTGGCCATATCTTCTTTATGCAAAGCTGTAGATGATCAGTTTAGTGGAGAAAAAAAAGACATAAGTTGTTTAAAATATTTTTCATGATTCAAACCATGACTAGATCGACAGTTATAAATGTTTCTCTTTGTATTGTCTTAGGGCTACCCTGGTGGCTCAGAGGATAATCTACCTGCAATGCAGGAGACCTGGGTTCGATCCCTGGGTCAGGAAGATCCCCTGGAGAAGGAAATGGCAACACGCTCCAGTACTCTTGCCTAGAAAAACCCATGGATGGAGAAGCCTGGTAGGCTACAGTCCATGGGGTTGCAAAGAGTCAGATATGAATGAGCGACTTCACTTTCTTTTGCATTGTCTTATCCAAGGCATTTAGGGTCTCTGCTTTGCTTTAGGCACTTATTTCCAAAGACTTGTAAATTTGTTGTCCTGTATGTCCCAGCGGCCTTACATACTTCAGCCTTAATGTATCAATACTGAGTTCATGATCTGAATACAATTTCATGTAAACTTTTTTCTCTTCTGGAGTTTCAATCTTGGTTAATGATGTGGCCATCCACCCATTTCCAAGCTGGACTACCTTTCTCCTTCACCTGCATCCCATCACCAAATACTGCCAACTCTCACAAACAGTTTCAAATTCAGACTCTGGTGGCTGAATCACCAGATTCATCACTAGAATCACCATATCTATCTGAGAATGTCATCACTGTGTTAAGCCTCCACTGGCTCCTTAAGAGACTAGGGCTTAACTGTTCTCAACACAAACAAGCAAGGATAACTATGTGACATGCTTAAGGTGTTAGCTAAATTGTAGTAACTGTATCATGATATATAAATATATCAAGCCGACACATTGTACCCTTTGAACCTACACAATGTTATACGGCTATTAGATCTCAACTTTAAAACAACAACAACAAACAAGCAAAAAACCTCTCCCTTGGCTCCTGATGACATTGTATTGGTTTTCTGTGGTTGCCATAACAAATTACCACAAACTGAGTGGGTTGAAACAATGCAAATGATTGGCTCCCATGCATGTGTGTTAGTCATTCAATCATGTCCAACTCCTCAGCTCCATGGACTGTAGCCCACCAGGCTCCTCTGTCCATGGAGTTCTCCAGGCAAGAATACTGGAGTGGGTTGCCATTCTCTTCTCCGGGAATCTTCCCTACCCAGGGATTGAACCTGGGCCTCCTGCATTGCAGGAAGATTCTTTACTATCTGAGTCACCAGGGAAGCCCCAGTGATTGGCTACCTCATGGTTTCCTAGGTCACGAGTCTGATGCAGGTCTCACTTGGTTAAAATCAAGGTGTTAGCCAGGCTCCATTTCTTCCTTTAGACTCTAGGGGAGAATTGCTTTCCTGCTCATTTGGGTTGTTGGCAGAATTCAGTTCCCTGTGGTTGTAGGACCAAAGTCTCATTTCCTTGCTGGCTTTTGGCAGGGAGTTTATTCTCAGCATCAGGAAGCTGCCCACATTCCTTGGTTTGTGGCTTCCAAGCTCCATCTTCAAAGCCAGCCACGTCTGGTCAAATCCTTCTCATGCTGCATTTCATTTCTCTGACCCTTCTTCCATCCTCACATTTCTCTCTGACCCAGCTGGAAAGACTCGGCTTTTAAAGACTCCTGTGCCTAGACCGGCATAATCCAAGATAATCTCCCCATCTCCAGGTCCTTAATCTTAAGCAGTTTGCGAAGTTCCCCTTGCCACAGACGGTAACAGTCACAGGTTCAGGGAAGGAGGACGGTGACACCTTTAGGAACCATTATTTTGCACTCCAGAAGTGTGCTGTAGTTTTAGGAAAGCCAATAGGTAAACTCACTCTTCTTCCAAATCAAAAAAACAATTGAGAGAGAAAATGTGGAAGTCAGACAGACTGCAGGGTATAGAAATAGCAGCTTCCTTAGTGATAAAGCTGTTTTAGAGATGTTGACTTTAGATTCATGGCAAAAAGCCTTTCTAATATGCTATCCCTGAATTAGACAGCTTTTCCCCTCAGTCACAGCTGGTAGGAGCAGACAGACATAAGCTCCTGTAAAGATCTCAGTGGAGGAGCAGAGTGTTGGACCTGCGCGTGTTCAGTTACATCCCCAAAGTCATTTTCCAACCTTCCAACTTTCCAGAGATGAGTGTGAAATGGAACAGTGTGGTGAGGGGACAGTGGAAGTTCTCTACGAAAACCTGGTGGAAGGAGACTAAAAGTGACATAATTTTAGCTACCATTTCTTAAACACTTAGTATGTGCCAGATATTTTACATATTCTATTGTCAATACACCACCAATCATGCAAGATAGATATTATTAAATGTTAAGCAATTTGCTTGACTCATCACAGTCTGCCAACTGAATCCATCCTTCAACTACTATATTTTTCACTACTTTATCTCCAGCCAATGTCCTTCTTGTACTCGGCATCCCCTCGACTAGGTCTTCTTACTGTTCCTCTGAAACACACCAACTTTCTTTTTAGACCATCTCTTTTCTATTTAGACCATCTCTCCAGTCTTTCTGTGGGAAACTCTTACTCCTCCTTTAAGACAATGTGGTATGTCTCCTCTGGAGACAGCACTATCGCTCTCTCCAGACTCCCTTCTCTGGAGGTCATACCTTTGCATGTGTCTTCAACGTCTCACACACTGGCATAATAGAATTTAGGCATAAATTCTATAATGAGATTTGGGCACAATAGAATTTCACTGAATGTTATTATATGAATGTAATGGGTTTTGAATAAAATTTGTGAATGAATTTCTCTGTTTACATTTCTGTGTGCATGCTCAGTCGCTCAGTGGTGTCTGACTCTTTGCAACCTCACGGACTGTAGCCTGCTCTTTACATGTCTGCCTTCCTCTTATTCATTGTTTTAGCCCCAGTGCCACCATCTCCATGTCTGACATATATTAACAGAATGTTCTGCATAAACTTTTCCTGAAAGAATAAGTAAACTAATTATTTAAATAATTCTGGCAAAAACAGAATACATTATTGGAGTTGTCTGTATAAGTATACCTGGATTCTGTGACCAACTGGATCTTGTTCTTTAAAGGGAACTAATGATACATAAATCAAGAGCCCTTCTCATGGCCAACAAAGTCCTAAATAGTCCATCCTCAGGATACTTCTCTGATCTGATGACCAAACAATCTTTCCTGGTTGGTTGCCCTGTTTGTTTCTATTTTATAGCAGGTATAACAACATACCTAATATTATACTATGTTATATTATATATTGGTTTATTTCCTTTATGCTCAATTAAATGATCAGCCCTGTAAGAACAGTGACTTTGTTTTATTCAATAGCTCAAACAATGCCTACCGCATAATAGGCTTTAAATTGATTCTTGTTCAGTGAATGAAAGGATGAATGAGATAATGTGGAATGGGAGAAAAAAACAGGACTTTGTAATCAGAGAGGAGTGGATTAAAATCATAGTTCTCCAATGTTGCTAGCTGTCCGATCTGAAGCAAAGCATTTAATATTTAATAGTATATACATCTAGCCTGGTTAGTGGGATATTGACAGCAGTATATGTAAAATATCTGGCACATACTGTTTAAGAAATAGTGGCTATAATTATGTCACAGGCTTTTATAGTTCAAGGTTTTATGTTAAAATTATTAACAGAGATCAGTTTTCTCACTGCTGGTCAAGTATATTTTTATGTACCTCTTCACGAGGAATGAAGTGAAATTTTAAGGAACATACCCTGTTGCTATCAGCAGGCTCAAGTGTCTTTAATGGAGTGTCCTAATATCTACTAAACTTACTAAGAATGCTATAAAAGGATTTTAAACATTCCTGAGCAAGAAATATTTCAAAAGCTTCCAAAAAGCTCTCCAAGGTTAGTGCTTCTCATACAACCCCAGAACACTGGGCCAGAGTGGCAGTCATAAGACCCAGGACCTCTGCAAAGCTACAAGGTCTTTGTATGTATATGTTGTGGGCTGGTTCATAAAACAAGAACAAAAACAAAAACCAGCCTTCTATCATTTCCAAATGTTTCATTGCATCTGCAATTATCCTAGATATTACACTAAATACAATTACTGTTTCAAGTTAGGTGACAATAGAGAACTTTTTATCTTAAATTATTCTGATTATTTTAAACATAATCATTATTATCTATCTGGTATCTTATGGATTTCAAATAAAAGTTGTGTCCATTGTATCTGCAGGATAGGGAAACATGAACTATGCAACTACGCACTGCAGGCACCTCATCTCAATTAAATTTGAACCACCCTAAAACAAGGTTAGTTTTCACTCTTCATTGATGAGAAAGCTGTGACTGAAAACATTCTGACTTCCCCAAGGCTCCAGGAGTCAAAATCTGGTTGGCCTATGGTGTGACAGAGAGGATAGAGCTTTTAGAAAAGGTTGTTCAGCTTGCAATTCCACAGTTGGTTGTATGTACTTGGCAAATTTTCCTAAGCCTTAGTTTTCTTATCTGTAAAATGGGACTATTAGTCTCACACAAGGCTAATTGCTAATATTTAGATGGATAATCTAAATATATGGTAATCTTTGAATGTAGGTAGTTTATACAGTTTCTAATATAGGTATTCCATAGAGTTTTTGATGAGTTTAAAGTATAAGTCTCTGACAGAGTCTAGTGTCTTTTAACAGACATATTTTCCATGTGGGAAAAAAAGCAAACAACCGACATGTCATTTCTTCACTTTGTTTTCTGCTCTTGAGGTTGAGTCTTCCAGCATTCCTGAACCACTTTTATAGGACATGTTCTACGTGCTTTACTGAATCATGGTCAAATCATCCATTCATCCTTTCACTAACAGATACTTATTAAACAACTATGATAGTCAAAACACTGTATTAAGTATCTGACTTGCTGTGTTGAATGAGATAATCAAGGCATATATGCCCCTGGGAGAGCCAAAAAAATTAAATAATGGAACAAACCAAAATATTAGGTCTTTGGATTACGATTTGAGCTATAATGAAAACATGTGACAGAGTAACTTGGGGCATATGGTGTCTTAGGGAAGACTTAAGAGGAGACATTTCTGAGAAACTGACAAACTAAGACCACGATAAGGAGTCAGCCAAGTAAAGACCACAGGAGAGTTTTGGATTTTGTTCTTTATTTAAAGGGAGTTCACTCTGGAAGCTAAGAGGACAAGTTTTGTAGGTGGCAACGGTGGAAACAATGAGATGAAGTAGAAAGCTATTTGTCATTAAGAAAAGGTAATAAAGGTAACAGAAGATTGTACATTTCTAAGAACTTGCCCATTTCTTCAAGGTTGTCCATTTTATTAGAAATAGTTGCTCACAATAGTATCCCTTATGCTCAACAGATCCTTCGTATTTCTGTATTGTCTGTTGCAACTTTTCCTTTTTCATTTGTAATTTTATTGATTTGGATTATCTCCCTTTTTTTTTCTTGATGAAAAAAAGTCTGACTAGTGGTTTAGGAAGAACCTATATGCAGGCAGCAATGGAGACGCAGACAGTGAAAATAGACGTGTGGACACAGAGGGGGAAGAAGAGGATGGGATGAATTGAGAGAGGAGCATGGAAACATATACATTACCATATGTAAAATAGATAGTCAGTGGGAATTTGCAGAGAGCTCAAACTCAGTGCTCTGTGACAACCTAGACGGGTGGGATAGGATGGGAGGTGGGAATGAGGTTCAAGAGGAAGATGACAGACATATACCTGTGGCTTATTCATGTTGATATATGGCAGAAACTAATACAATATGGTCAACTATTCTGCAATTCAAAATAAATAACAAAGAATTTTAGAAGCAATAGAAAGTAATAAGGGGATAGGAAAAGATGAGCAGTGGTGATACAAAGTGTGATCAGGAAAGGCATCTCTGTGGAAGATTCTACATTTGAGAAGGGATCTGAGTGAGGTGAGGGAGGAAAAATATTTCAGGCTGCTGGATGCAGCAGTAACAGCAGGAATGAGGAGAAGTGAACAAATGGAGGTTGCAGAGATGACATGGTCTGCAGGTGGACTGGATGCTGAGTGTCAGGGAGGAGGGAGACCCTAGGGCTTGAATGGTTCCATAAAGGCTGATGTAGAAATCTAAGAGGGGAGATTTTTTCTTTCTTTCTTTCTTTGCTGTGCTGGGTCTTCATTGCTTTCTCTAGGTAAGAGTTGCTGCTTTCAGGCTCTCTGGTTGTGGCACATAGGCTTATTTGCCCCTTGGCATGTGGCATCTTGATTCTCTGACCAGGAATTGAACCTGTGTCCCCTGTATTGGAAGGCAGATTCTTAACCACTGGGCCACCAGGGAAGGGCCCGAGGAGATTTTTGAAAGGCTTGGTGGATCAAGAATGTATTTTGTTTATCAGTGATATCTTTAATGATCTGTGAGACATAAAATAGGAAAGCAGTAAATCTTTACATAGAAAGCCAGCTGCAGTCCCCTTATCTGGTATGATTCTATTTTCCAAAGATGGCCAAACTTTGGCTCTTTTATTGAAGACTGCCTAGAAAGAGCGCAGTCAGGAGTCATCTGCCCTGGGTTGTATGAAGGTAGAAGGCAAGACCACAGCATGAAGCTATAACATCCTCCTTGAGAATTAATTTTACTCATAGTTTAGGGGAAAAACAGCGTTTTCACAGAAACACAAATACAGAGAAGTTATGGAGTCGAGTGAAATATATGCATGGATTTTAAAGATGAAATAAACCCAGAAAATGCTACAATGAAAATACAAATGCTTGTGTGTATAACACCTTGGGTAAACAACGTATACATAAATCAAAAGAAATGTTTTATAATTTTGAAATATAGAAAATTGGAATTATTGATTTTTTAGTTTTTTGCTTAAAAGCAGAAAAATTAGAGGAAATATGAAAATTTTGTAAATGAGCAGCAGAAAACGTATAGCAAACTGTTGATACTGACTTCCTCAAAATTCAGGAAAGAAAGAGATGGTTTTTCTGTCACAGATTTTTTTGTGCATAATTACCTGTTTAAGTATTTAATTATATTTCCTCTTCATTTTTCTTATTTCTAGAATCATAATTGTGAGACCAATTGTATTCTGCTTCAACCATTTGCCCAACAACCTACTAATCCATTGACTAATCCATCAAATTTTTTGGAGAAAAATAATCTAGGAATTTACATACAAAGGAGGTTAATCACTTTCAATTGTTTGATTTTTATTTAATTTGATCATCTGCAACTGAAATGCATAGGAGGCCTGGGTTTTAATCCAGTAAATTCTCTGGGCAAATGTCACTGCCTGTTCCTAGGTCTGATTCCATTGTGCCAGGCTTCCCAGTGGCAGTTTGGGTAATCTGTTATTCAGATATCTCTGCCCTGCCAAGCTTCTATTTAAGCAGGAAAGGAAGTGATTATGGATTTGTCCTCCTTAAAAGAAAAGCCTGAGGGACAGATTATTGTCAGAGTAGCAATGTTTAAGTTATTGAGGCAGAAATAACTTGTGCAGGAAAAAAAAAAATACATAAAATGGTCCCAAGAGGATTAACACATGACTTAAATGCCTCCACATCAACCTCATTAGACAGTTCAATGATAATTTTTCCATTGTAAGTACATGGCACTTTTATTCACAATGATGTTAAGAAGAAAAAAAAAAAGAATAATTATCTTTTCTTGCATTTTAACAAAAGATTTTACAATGACAAAATAGTTTACTGAAAATAGCAGCTGAGAGGTCTGTTATAATTCTATTGTTACTTTCAGAGCAGATGCCATGTCACATGTAAAATGCCAAGACCACAGAAAAATATTTTTAGCAGTGTAAAAATATGTGACATTTAGGAAAGAAGTGGTAGTGCCTTGATTCATTTGTTAATTGAGCACTCCAACATTCTCTATACACAATTGTTTGAAGGTTACAGAATGTAAAAGAGATGCAATCCTTGTCCTCATGGAATATATATTTTTAGACAATTAAGAAACACTTTTCTTTATAATTTTTAATGTACAAGAGAAAAAAAGAGAAAGGTAGATAGATCAAATGTGTTTTTGGTGTCATTAAGAAGCGGTCCCAGTATTGACTTCAATATGACCAAAGCTTGGGCTGGACCTTAATGGGGAAAAAATGTCTTAAATGAGCAAAGGGGATTTTCTGGAGTAGAAGCTGCAAATGGGAGAGATACATTGTAAGAGGATGTGGGAGAAACTTACATAAACTTCAGACAAAATTAAACAGGGGTTTTGAGGAGACAAAAGACAGAAATTACCTTAACTCACTGGCAAGTTCTTTGAGCAATATTTAAGGTAAATAAGTGTAAGGTAGGATAGAAATAGATGATATTTTCTGTTTAAATTTGGGATATAGGCAACAAAATCTTAAACTTTGGGAAGTCTTGAAAAATCTGTCACATAAGGGCATCAAAGCTACAGGCAGTGAGGCTATTATGCGTTGTTTTTTAGTCACTAAGTCAGGTCCAACTCTTTGCAACCTCAAGGACTGCAGTGCGCCAGGCTTCCCTGTCCCTCATCATCTCCCAGAGTTTGCTCAAACTCATGTCCATTGAGTCGGTGGTGCCACCCAACCATCTCATCCTCTGTCGTCCCCTTCTCCTGCCTTCAATCTTTCCCAGCATCAGAGTCTTTTCCAATAAGTCAGCTCTTCACACCAGGTGGCCAAAGTATTGGAGCTTCAGCTTCAGTATCAGTCCTTCCAATGAATATTCAGGGTTGATATCCTTTAGGATGGACTGGTTGGATCTCCTTGCAGTCCAAGGGACTCTCAAGTGTCTTCTCCAGTACCACAGTTGATAAGCATCAGTTCTTAGGTGCTCAGTCTTCTTTATGGTCTAACTCTCACCTCCGTACATGACTACTGGAAAAACCATAGCTTTGACCGTATGAACCTTTGTCAGCACACTGTATATAGGACCTCGATAACTTTTAAACAACAACAACAAAAAAAACCTATTATTTGTATGTTGCCTATTGATTTTTGTCTCTAAAGTGAAGATGCAAGTTTGACTTTGGAACAGATTTTTTTGAACATTGTTTCATATAGTAATTTAACATTGGAAGTGTGTGTGTGTGTGTGTGTGTGTGTGTGTGTGTATACACATATATATACAGAGAGAGAGAGAGAGAGAGAAAGGCCATTTATGTCCTGAGGGGTGAGCTGGATGCAAGGAATTAAACAAAAATGCTACAAAGAGAATGATTGGTTGTTCAGTTTAGAGCCATAACTTGGGTGTATTAGGAATTGTAAGTCTCTTTAAATCTTATTTCTGATAGAGACACATTTCCTTTCCTAAAAGTAGGTCTAGACCATCTTACATGCATATTTTATCTTGCTCTTTGGAGGCATGTATGTTCTGTTGCCTAAGCAGCTGCCTACAAGTGATGGGTGAGGAGATCCTGGAATATGAAAGAAAGACAGAAAGACCTGATGTTCCCCTCATCTTATGGCCACATGCTATAGGAGGTGGACCCACATTTATGTAGTACATCCTCGACAGAGAGGGATGTTTCACCTGTAAAACTTTTTAAGACAAATAACATGGAATTTGATGAATGTACTGATACTAATCTGCTACATCTTGATGCCTTTTATGAGGCATTATAATCCCGGATATAAAGCAGGATGTGACTCTGCGGTAGCCAGACTGATGGCTCCCAAAGATGTCCATGTTTGACTCCCTAGGGTCCATGGACATGCTGTGTTACACAATTAGGGGGGATTAAGGTTGCTCATCCGGAGAAGGCAATGGCACCCCACTCCAGTACTCTTGCCTGGAAAATCCCATGGATGGAGGAGCCTGGTAGGCTGTAGTCCATGGGGTCGTGAAGAGTCGGACATGGCTGAGTGACTTCACTTTCACTTTTCACTTTTATGCATTGGAGAAGGAAATGGCAACCCACCTCAGTGTTCTTACCTGGAGAATCCCAGGGATGGGGTCGTACAGAGTCGGACATGACTGAAGTGACTTAGCAGTAGCAGCAGTAAGGTTGCTCATCAGCTGATCTTAAAATAAGGAAATTATTCCAGAGAGTCAGGGTGGACCTAATGAAATTACAAGTGTCCTTTAAATGTCAAAGAGGGAGGCAGAAGAACCAGAAAAGGAGTTAAGACAACAGACTCAGAGTGATGTGATATGAGACTCAACAGGCCTTTGCTGGCTTTGGAGATGGAAGAGGGTGGCTGCAAGCCAAGGAATGCAGGCAGCCCCCAGGAGCTGGAAAAGGCAAGGAAACCAAATCTCTGGTAGAGCCTTCAGAAGGAATACAGCCCTGCCACCTTCTGGATTTCAACTCCCTGAGACCTGTGGTGAACCTCTGACCTTCAGACCTGTAACAATGTCTTTGCATTATATCAAGCCACTGCAATCTTTCACTTGTTACAACAGCAATAAGGCAAGAATACAACTTTAAGAGCAGTGGATTATGGAAGATCAGTGTCTTGGTGTTATCCTGCGAACTACACCAATTGTATTGCTGATCCTGCTCATGAGTCAATTGTCTTGCTGTTCACACTGTCCACACTGTTCACTGAACCCAGGGGAGGCAAGGCACGAGCTACAAGACGGGAAGCAGACTTGAGGAGCAAAACTGTGACCTGTTTATTCTCTCCTGACTGACGCAGCAGCTGTAGCAGCAGACACGCTATATCTCTCCTATTGTGGCTGACCCAGTGGACACAGCCATGATGCAGCAGTAATCAGTTCAGTTCAGTTCAGTCTCTTAGTCGTGTCTGATTCTGTGACCCCAAGGACTGCAGCATGTCAGGCCTCCCTGTCCGTCACCAATTCCTGGAGTTTATTCAAATTCATGTCCATTGAGTTGGTGATGCCTTCCAGCCATCTCATCCTCTGTCATCCCCTTCTCCTCCCGCCTTCCATCTTTCCCAGCATCAGGGTCTTTTCCAATGAGTCAGCTCTTTGCATCAGGTGGCCAAAGTATTGGAGCAGCATTCCCATGCCACTGCTTTCTAAGTGACACTCACATATATGTGCACCACACAAAGTAGCCCGTGACCAAGCAAATACTTCATGATGCCCATGTGCGCTACTATCAGTGATCTCAGCTGTTACATAAACCATGCAAAGTCATTGTTTACAGAAGATGGGGCGAGGGGGCGTGAGGGCATGGGGCGAGAGAGCCAGACTGGTGCCATCTTGTTAATTTCCCCACAACCAATCATTCCAGAGGAGAGTCAGCTACAGAGCAGAGAGACAGAACTCAGGAGAAAAGCTTGAGAGTGAAAAATTTTCCTCTTTCTGAGGGTCAGAGTTCATGTTGAGGACGCTGTGCCATGGAGATAAACAGAACAGCTCTATGGTGGACATAGAGTTAGACCTAGAGCGAGGGAGGGAAGTGGCTTGGAAAGACAGCCCAAGGCATGGACACAGACGGGTGAAGGTCTCTTTCCTTCTCTTAGAACCTTCAGCAGAGTATCATTAACTGTGGGGCCTATTAGTCTTGGCTGTGCAGTGAGAAACTGAGCCAGCTCAGGAAAGAGGGAGCAACAGATTTTGTCCCTTATCCCAGCGAGAGAGTGGTGAGCACTGTGGCCTCTTCCTTCACCAGCAGAAAACAGTTTGTCTCCCAAAGTGCCAATCCCACTGGAGAAATGAGTAGAAGGAAGATGAAGGGCTGAATAAGAGTATTTTCCTGTGTATCTTTTAGCCATCCTTGCAGCTAAAGCTGGGGTTAGTATATGATGGTACTTATCTGGTGTCAGCCTCAAGTGATCATAATTTGGGTTCTAGGAATAAATACAAGATTTCTGACTCATAGCAATAAACAAAAATGTGAAAGAAAAACATTAAGTAAATTTAACTGAGTTCAAAACTAAAATGGACAAAATGAACCAGAAACAGAATAAGCTGAAAGTGAGAAACACATGAAGAGACCAGTGCCAAGCAGTAACTGAATCAACCGTCTGAAAAGAAATTCATGATTAATTCCTTGGCATATCAAGGACCTAAACTGATAGTCTGATAATAGTCATCTTTTGAATACTCAGAAACTGATACATACAGATAGCTATATATGTAACTTTATACATAACAGACATGGCATGAATAGTCATTGGGAACTTTTAAATAAATCATGGTGGGATAATATTTTTCTAAATGGAAAATGTAAATTAAAACACTGCTTCACACAATATTAAAAATAATTTCCAAGTGAATCTGACCTATGACTATGAAAAGCTAAACTTTAAATCTTTTAGAAGAAAATGCAGGATAATGACAATATGATAATTGATTAGGGAAAGATTTCTTAGCTACAAAACCCAGAAAAGTGTAAAGATTAAGGGACAATATTGATAACTTTGGTAGCACTGAAGTCTATCAACTGGACATTTTAAAAAATCTGATCACATTATATATAGAGAGTATGAATCTGTTTATACAAAGTTTCAAAACTTGCAAAACTATAGTGCATATTGCTTTTAATTGTATAGCAACATAGAAAAACACAAAAAATACATGAGAATTCAGACACATGGTCTGAAGAAAATATTTTTAAATGTTAAGATTTGTTAGAGCTAAGAAGTGATTTTACATTTATTTTTATTTCTATAATTAATTTTTCCTAGAATTTCATAAATTGAAAATCCAATAAAAAAGCAAAAAGGGGTGACTTTGGTTTCTTGAGTAATATATTTCAGACATATAAGATGGGATAAAAAAAAAAAAAAGATGGGATGATATGAGCTGATATGGGATGATATGGGATGACTTCATATATATGACAGGAAGAGCTCTCAGGGAGGACTACACTTCATAGATAAGACAGCACTGTGTCAATTACTCATGAATAGTAAGAAGCAAAATGAGTGAATATCAGTCATGTGACAAGTTTTCCATTCAAAAGGACACAGATTTTGAAAAGCCTTTGGGAAAACTCAAGCTGACTAAAATTATAGTTTCATAAACTGAATGAATATAACCTGTTATAAATCACCATTGATAGAATGCTCATGATGTAAGATTGAATTCTATTATAGCTCCATGCTTCAAGGGCTATGAGAAAAGCTTTTATTTCCAGTTTCCAGGTTCAGATCCATGAAAAGCAAACCAACTTAAAGTCTTTGCAACAATTTCTAATGCCAGAATATCAAGTAGACTGAGTCAAAGAAAATAAGTTTTAACCCCAGATGAGTAATGCATTAGAAAGAATCATGAAATCTGTTTGTTGGGTTTTTTTTAAATTTAATGCTTTTTGAAAAAGGACTGTTTAAAATGCACATTTTCTTCAGCTTTATCTTCTGATTTCCCAATAAAAAGAAACATTTCTTCTAGAATTACCGTCTAAATAATAAGTGGCAATTTGCTGTATGCCTCAGGGAGCCCAAACTGGCACTCCATGGCAACCTAGAGGGGTGGAGTGGGGTGGAAGGTGGGAGGGAGGTTCAACAGGGACGGGACATATGTATATCTGTGGTTGATTCATGCTGATGTGCAGCAGAAACTAACATAATATTGTAAAGCTATTGTCCTTCAATTAAAAATAAATTATTTCCAGTTTTTTAAGAAATCTCCACACTGTTTTCCATAGCGGCTGTACTAGTTTGCATTCCCACCAACAGTGTAAGAGGGTTCCCTTTTCTCCACACCCTCTCCAGCATTTATTGCTTGTAGACTTTTGGATAGCAGCCATCCTGACTGGCGTGTAATGGTACCTCATTGTGGTTTTGATTTGCATTTCTCTAATAATGAGTGATGTTGAGCATCTTTTCATGTGTTTGTTAGCCATCTGTATGTCTTCTTTGGAGAAATGTCTGTTTAGTTCTTTGGCCCATTTTTTGATTGGGTCATTTATTTTTCTGGAATTGAGTTGCAGGAGTTGCTTGTATATTTTTGAGATTAATCCTTTGTCTGTTTCTTCATTTGCTATTATTTTCTCCCAATCTGAGGGCTGTCTTTTCACCTTACTTATAGTTTCCTTTGTAGTGCAAAAGCTTTTAAGTTTCACTAGGTCCCATTTGTTTAGTTTTGCTTTTATTTCCAATATTCTGGGAGGTGGGTCATAGAGGATCTTGCTGTGATTTATGTCAGAGAGTGTTTTGCCTATGTTCTCCTCTAGGAGTTTTATAGTTGCTGGTCTTACATTTAGATCTTTAATCCATTTTGAGTTTATTTTTGTGTATGGTGTCAGAAAGTGTTCTAGTTTCATTCTTTTACAAGTGGTTGACCAGTTTTCCCAGCACCACTTGTTGAAGAGGTTGTCTTTTTTCCATTGTATATCCTTGCCTCCTTTGTCGAAGATAAGGTGTCCATAGGTTCGTGGATTTATCTCTGGGCTTTCTATTCTGTTCCATTGATCTATATTTCTGTCTTTGTGCCAGTACCATACTGTCTTGATGACTGTGGCTTTGTAGTAGAGTCTGAAGTCAGGCAGGTTGATTCCTCCAGTTCCATTCTTCTTTCTCAAGATTACTTTGGCTATTCGAGGTTTTTTGTATTTCCATACAAATTGTGAAATTCTTTGGTCTAGTTCTGTGAAAAATACCGTTGGTAGCTTGATAGGGATTGCATTGAATCTATAGATTGCTTTGGGTAGAATCATTTTGACGATATTGATTCTTCTAATCCATGCCATTTGACCCAGCAATCCCACTTCTGGGCATACACACTGAGGAAACCAGATCTGAAAGAGACACGTGCACCCCAATGTTCATCGCAGCACTGTTTATAATAGCCAGGACATGGAAGCAACCTAGATGCCCATCAGCAGATGAATGGATAAGGAAGCTGTGGTACATATACACCATGGAATATTACTCAGCCGTTAAAAAGAATTCATTTGAACCAGTCCTAATGAGATGGATGAAACTGGAGCCCATTATACAGAGTGAAGTAAGCCAGAAAGATAAAGAACGTTACAGCATACTAACACATATATATGGAATTTAGAAAGATGGTAACGATAACCCTATATACAAAACAGAAAAAGAGACACAGAAATACAGAACAGACTTTTGAACTCTGTGGGAGAATGTGAGGGTGGGATGTTTCAAAAGAACAGCATGTATACTATCTATGGTGAAACAGATCACCAGCCCAGGTGGGATGCATGAGACAAGTGCTCGGGCCTGGTGCACTGGGAAGACTCAGAGGGATCAGGTGGAGAGGGAGGTGGGAGGGGGGATCGGGATGGGGAATACGTGTAAATCTATGGCTGATTCATGTCAATGTATGACAAAACCCACTGAAATGTTGTGAAGTAATTAGCCTCCAACTAATAAAAAAATAATAATAATAAAAAAAATAAATAAATAAAAATAAATGAAAACAATGAAAATGTTTAGGTAAACTGTACTACTTAATCACTCTGCTTTTTAATGCTTACCATGGCATTTATATAAATTTAAGTGACTCACAAACAAAATTTTAAATTCTATTTTTAGATTACACTTGGTGATAGTACTTCTGTTTTTATCTTATTTGAAACTTTGAATATAGGAGAAATTGTAAATTAAATTTTATACCTAAAACATTAAACTACTAAGATGACATATATCTTTGATACAAAGTGAATGTATCAGTGATTGTTTAAGAAGGAATACATGCATTTGCAAATTAAATATCAATGAGTAAATATTTACAGATGCCTACTACCAAAAAGAATTTTTAAAGATTATAAAAGATTTATAATATAACCCTGAGAGTATTAGGCAGTTAGAGCTCAGTGGGCTAAAACCCAAATTGTAAAGCTTGGAGGTTTCTCAACATCTACAAAATGCCTGACTTTTCTTGAAAAAAGAAAAAATGTCTACACACTCCTTGTCTTGTCATTGCCATCCCACTGACAGACTTCTAGTTGTGTTGGACGTAAGCTCAGGACATTCTGCAGCCATATATTGAGGCAGAAACAGGCATGGCAGTTAGTGGAGAGGAAAGCGCAGCGAGAGGGACCCATCAAAGAATCAAAGAAGCAAAGAAGTCTCCACACAAGACCACAAAGGAAGGGCTTCTGTAGGTACTGGAGGGAGAAATGTTTGTTGTGGAATGAGCTTGGTGCTAGTCGTTTCCACCTCAAATACTGTGTAACAAAGCGGGATTATTCTTGAGTCAATATTAGAAAACCCTCATGATTCACCCTAAGAACTGAAGATAACTATTGGTAACCCGTCCTGACTCCATGAGACATTATCGCCTCATCTGCCTTCACCAGCACCACCGCGTCCCTCCCTGTAAACTCATCACTCTCTATTTAAAAAACACAATGTTATCATTGGCAGGATTATTGATGTCCAAAAGAAAAAAGTACAACTCACAGAAAAGTCCAAACAGACTGACCACTCGTTCAGTCCAGCAGCAACCCTGAATGGTGCTCTAGTCACAGACACAGACGAAAGAATTTTGGAGATGGCCCAGAGTCAGTGGAGAACGCGCTCAACTCTCATGCTCCAAACAACTCAAACATAGAGAAAAGTGAGAACATAGCAGGCATGTAGATTTAATTAATATCATACTTTGCCATATTTGAGTCAAATCTTTCTCATTAAAAAAACAGATAAAACAGAGTTCAAGACCCACTTCTAACCCTTCACTCCCATTAATGACTACTGTTCTAATACCAGTCTCTATCTTACCCATTGATTTAAGAGTTTTCATTTTTCTCTTCATGTATTTTATTTTATTTAAATTATTATTATTATTATTTTTAACTTCTTGGCCGAACCCTAGGTATGTGGGATCTTAGTTCCCTGACCAGGTAACTTAGTTCCCTACACTTCCTGCATTGGAAGGTGGAGGCTTAACCACTGGACCACTGGGGAAGTTCCATGTATTTCAACTACATATTAGAACTAGTAAATGAAATAACAATTGTCTGAAAGAATAAATGTGGGTTCTTAAAACAACTTGCTTAAAAGAAAAATGAGAAACAAGAGGACAGGAAGGAAGGAGGAAGAAAGTTGGGCCACAGGTATATTGGTGTATGGTTTCTGGGTGTAATTAAAAATATGTCCATCTTAGAGATCTGCTAAAACATCTACACTTCAGAATTTCTCTGCCTACAAACTATTTTAGGGTCTCCAAACTGAGAAGACAAATTGAAAGAGAAGAAATAAAAATTTTTATTTTTGAGAAAAAAGGTAGACAAAAGAAAACTCTGAAATTTCAGTGTTTAAAAGGACAAACTATAGAGATGTAAGCTTGAAGTTTAGTTATGCTTTTTTTTTTTTTTTTTTAAATAACTGAAAACTATGGAAACAGGAAGATTAACATCTAGGTATCCATGTAAACTTGATGACAGCCATTCGGGTAAGTCAAAGGTTATTCAGATTGTTTCTAGTTTATACTACAGTAATCGGTCCAGTTCAGGCTCCATGCAGGGACTGAAGAACAGAAAAAAAGGGGAGAAGTCCCTCTCCAGGGAAACTATCTACTCTGCAAAGGACTAATGCCAGAGAAATAAAGTCTCAGTGCATTCAGTGCTTTGGTAAATCCCTCTCTATTGCCATCTTAGAGACATCCCACATAACCATTTCATTTAACAATGTTTTGATGAATCTACTGAACCAAAATAGCTCCTTGTGGTACTAAGGTTGCTTAGATCTTTGGAAATGATATGATGTTTTTCATGTCGAAAGGATACCATTACATTTACTAGGATGCCACCATCAGCAAATCAAATACTTGAGGGAGGAAGATAAATATGAGCAAAAAACTTGAATTAGTAAATGGAGATTTGTATTTCACATCAAGACCTAAGAAATATTTCTTTTTTCACTAGAGAGGATAGAAGTTGCTATCTCAAGTAGTAGAATTTAGACATATCCATGGACTGAAATTTCCTTGAACATTTTAGTTGGGATTAGGGGCCGAACTGTGTTCCCCTCAAATCCATTTGTTGAAGCCCTAACCTTCAGTTAGGGCTTCCCCGGTGGCTCAGACGGTAAAGAATCCGCCTACAATGTGGGAGATCTGGGTTCGGACCCTGAGTTGGGAAGATCCCCTGGAGAAGGGAAAGGCTACCCGCTCCAGTGTTCTGGCCTGGAGAATTCCATGGGCTGTATAGTCATGGGGTGGCAAAGAGTCAAACAGGACTGAATGACTTTCACTTCACTTCACCTTCAATACATCAGAATGTGACGCGTACTTGGAGAGGGGTTGCAAGTGAAGGTGTTAGTTGCTCAGTCCTATCCGACTCTTTGCAACTCCACGGACTATAGCTCACTAGGCTCCTCTGTCCATGGGATTCTCCAGGCAAGAATACTGGAGTGGGTAGCCATCCCTTCTCTAGGGCATCTTCCCAACTTAGGGATCGAACCTGGGTCTTCTACACTACAGGCAGATTCTTTACCATCTGAGCCACCAGGTTATTAAAGAGTAATTAAAACTAAATGTCATTGTAGTGGGCCTCGATCCAATATGGTCAGTATTCTTATAAGAAGAGGACAGAATGTAGATAAGCGTCGAGGAAGGCCCATGTGAAGACACAGGGAGATGGTCATCTACAAGGTCAGGAAAGGCCTCAGAAGAAATCAACTCTGTGGACATGTTGACCTCAGAGATCCAGCCTCCAGAACTGGGAGAAGATATTTTTGTTATTTAAGCCACCTGATCTGTGTTACTTTGTTATGGCAGCCCAAGCAGACTAATACAGTTAAGGTCTGTCCCTTTTAGATTTCACGGTTTGTGGCCACTTTACCACCTACAAGTCAGTTGTAGACTGAAAACATGCATCTTCTTTCATGAACATCTTAACAATGTCAAGAATCTAGAAAGGTTGCCATTTCTACAGTTATTAAAACCTAAAACTATATTTTTATTAGAAGATTTCCCCAGATAGCCAGAAATAAATTTTAACACCAAGTTCTGGTTCTCCCTTCAGTCCTAAAATAAGGGTGGTTGGAATAAGTGAAAAAAATTCTATAACTGATATTAACCTTTACTTGATCATTGATAAGAAATAAAATGGATCCCCTCTAGGCAATGGCTTTTGCTTAATGACTGCCTCCCTTTCTTATCCATGGTTTGTTTGTTTGGTTTAACCAGGATCAGGGTTACTTGCAAAATACTGTTGAACTGACTGATAAAGGAGGAACTCAGCATGAATCATATTATCTACAAAGTCATTTGCTGAAGAAAACATTCTAAGGGAGGTTAATAATTTGACATCTCATTATTAATACTTACTATCTTGTCTGGCATCTCTTGTAGGTGCTGGAAATTCTACATTGAGCAATATAAGCTTGCCCCATGAAGCTTAAATTTCCTGAGAGAAGCTGTATTTAGCCATCAGAGTTCTATGGGCACTTAAGGGCATCAGTTTACTTGATTAAGAAGTCTAGGGCAAAGGCCAGCAAACATTTTCTTTTTGTAAAGGGCCAGATGGCAAATATTTTAGGCTCTGGTGCCACACAGAATATGACAACTACTCAATTCTGCCGATAGATAGTAAAAGTAGTTTGAGACACTGTATAAACACAATGGTGTGTTCTAAGAAGACGTTTTACAGGCACGGAACTTTGAATTTCTTATCCTTTTCATATGTCATTAAATGATCTTTTGAACTTTTTTCCAACTATTTAAAAATGTAAAACTCATTCTTTGCTAGTGTTCACAACCAAGGCATTAGAGAAGACCTGGTGAAGAGAGAACACCTATACTGAGAGCTGGGGGTAAATAAAATCAGACAAAGCAAATTGGGTGGGATCGGGTGGGGTGGGGGATGGAGCCTTCTACTAGTTGATGAACAATGAGCAGCATTAGAAGAAGTTGTCTCAGAATAGTTCATCTCGTTGAAGCTGTCTAAACTTAACAACAGCAGTTCAGGGGATACAGAACAGAGAAATTTTTTGTATCTCTATAATCACACAACATATGTGCACACCTCCTCCTACCAGTTTCCTACCAGGAAACTGGACGGACTCCTTATATAAGCTGTGTGTAATTCTCACTTGACTCCATGCGCCTGAAGGCCTGTGAAAGTAGCAAATGATCCTCTTATTCTCATGTTGCTTTGGCAAAGCAATCGTATTAGAGCAGAACAAAAATCGAGTTCACAAATGTATGTTTATCCAGCCACGATTTGGCAATAAGTTTGCTGATCTTTAACTCTATTGGTGCAACTCTTTGTGATGTTGAACAACCCACTTTACTTCCTCTGCACATCCATTTCCTTCCTGCTAAGTAAGTAAAAATAGTATCTACCAACAGACCTACCAGAGTTATCCATGGAACACACAAAATACTTTGGCATGCACGTCACAAGCAAATTCCCAGTTTTAGAGCAATTAGATGAATATGGATCTAAGATCAAACATTAATATTTTCCAAAGACTAATTCATCCAAAATCAGATTAAAAAAAAAAAAATGACGGGTGTGCTGGTACATATTTGAAAATAAGATATAGTTTTCACTACTTGGCTGCTGCCAAAACAAATGTATTTAGCTAATTTAGAAAGGGAGCAACAGGCTTTTCTTTTTTTTTTTTTTAAGCTTATCTGGAAACTAAAGTAGATTTATTGCCTTTAAAGTGACATTCAATTTTAATTGGTATAGTATTTGTTCAGTGTGCTAAAATATAATGATTATCTGGCAAACAGAGAGAGCTTGCATTTGGCCCTGGGTTCAATACTTGAGTGGGGATGAGGCAGAAAGGTTTTTCTAGTAATCAAGCCAGCGCTGAGTGTTTGCGGTCCTAATATAACTGCAGTCACTAAGATGTTAAAGGGCTATCAAGGGTTTGAGTCCACATGGGTTGGTAAATAAATAAATAAAACAGCCCTTCTGCTCATTAGGAAACCATCCAAAGCCAGGGAGAGAGAATCAAGTTCCTAATTTATGAGTCAGCCACTTAAAAAAAAAAAAAGCAATGCTAGCAAGGTCGTTCACGCAGCCTTTTCCCCATGCTGATCTTTCTGGAAAAATTAATTCTTGCAGTACTCGGGATCATGACCAGTAAGATCTAATATACTGTCAGACTTAGGGGAAAAAAAAATGTTGCCATGGGACTTTAAACAGGAGAGTGAAGAAATGATTATGGCAAATTGCTGTCCTGAATTAATTAAAATAATTTATATGACATGCTGTATAATTGAAATACACAAAATGGGGGAAAAAAGGCCCCCATAGTAAAATAGACGCATGTTCAAGACAAATGAAATAAAACTGAAGAATAAGGCTCCGTTAGTGTGTTCTCCAAGTAAGCCATCAATTTTGTCTTCATTGCTGGCAGCATATTGACCAGTGGATCAAGATTTACCAGGAAATTGTTGACCACAATTATTAAATTCTACAAGAAAATATTCTCAGATTGGATGTCACCCTGTGAACCATGAGACAACTGAGAAGACATGATTTATTTTGCTTTTGCTTTTCAAAAGCAAGAGTTTTATGTGTTTAAAATTTCCCATTAAAATAGCTTTTTATTCTCTTCTCATTGTCTCTTTTGCTCCTGGTTCCCTCCCTTCACTTCCCCTGCTGCCCCTTCCAATTCTGACCCACTCTGGTCTCCTGGCATTGTTCTGACATTTGCCTGGCAGAACATAAAACAACAAATATGTTCAATTTGAGTGGTTTCCTGCAATGTTATTCTATCAAACTGGCAATTTCCGAAAGGATTTAGAAAGGAGTGTACAATTCCTCAGACACCCGGGAGGTCCGACAGTGACTGCCAAAGCTGGCCAAGCTTAGATCGGGTCCTAATATCTGAGCAGGGAAAAACATCCCTTTTTCTCAGGTTTATTTTTCACACCAAGTATCGTGCAGACTTCAGACACCATCTAAGTAGCCCAAAAGCTCTATATTTAGCACCTTGAAACTCAAAGGAGTTTAGGATATTTTGATACGTGCAGTGCGCGGGCACACAATTTTTTTTTTCCAGCAGTCATGTCAAGTAATAAAATGTTAATCAAGACATTTAAATTATATCTAATGGCCTCATATAAGGACCAGACGTAAAGTTCATTAAAACAGGCTCCTTGATTCCCTGTATAGTCATTTCCCGCTCCCCTACCTGGCATTTGACATTTCCAAGATGGTGGCAGCTTTGGAAATTTTGTTATTTGATTGTGGCTTGGCTTGAATTCAAATTATAGGGTCTGATTTTGATCAAATTAGACATCTAATGCCTCAGGCAGAACAGTGCATGCCAAAGTCAATGGCAGCACAATGTACTATTGCACTAACTGAAGACAGAATCCTGCAGACTCTCAGAGCTCATGATAATGCACTTCGCGTCCTCTAAGTATCCAGGCCCTCCAAACCATAACGGGTGAGTGTGGCCCATCACAAGTTATCATTTCAGCTCTTGGAGGGCTGAAATCTTCTGACCCAGCAATGTGGACTTGCGGGCCAATGCGTTTGTTTGCCAGTGTGTATAGCAGCAGTTGCTTATCCTCAACCCTCTGCAAAGGTAGCAAGAGTTCCGAGTAGTTGGGGCATACCCATGTGAATTCTCCCATAACCTGCCACAGTTACACATTCACTTTTCCATTCCATGTCAATTTTTGGCACTGGGTTGAAAGATGTTTGGGCTTCCCCAGGGTGGCTCAGTGGTTAAGAATCCACTTGCTATGCAGGAGCTGCAGAAGACATGGGTTCGATCCCTGGGTCAGGAAGATTCCCTGGAGGAGGACATGGCAACCCACTCCAGTATTCTTGCCTGGAGAATCCCATAGCAAGAGGAGCCTGGCAGGGATATGACTGAAGTAACTTAGCACTCATGCACACATGCATGAAAGATGTTCTTGTGTATTTTTTGCTTTAAAACCAGAGAAATAAGCTTATGGATTCCTGTCTGGAAGATAATTAAATGAACAAGGCATTGCATTTTTATCTTTGATAAAAACTCATCACTTTCCCCTTACACAGACTATCTCCTATCCTGAAATTCAGCAAACACAGGGACTTGCAAAACAACCTTTGGCCTTCATGCAGTGTCATAACACGGCCTTTTGGCAGAATGTACTGGCACCAAGCAGTTACCTAAAAAATGCAATGTCAACCCCAGTAAACCCTAGGTTCCGGAAGGGGGCTCATAAGATCGAAAGTGAAAAGTGTTCAGTTGCTCAGTCGTATCCAACTCTCTGCAACCCGGTGGGCTGTAGCCTACCAGGCTCTTCCGTCCATGGGATTCCCCAGGAAAGAACACTGGAGTGGGTGGCCATTCCCTTAAGATTGTCCTTCCCTGAACTTCCAAAGCCCTAGTGGCTCCTGCAGTTGACAAAGAGATACTGGGCCTTAGAGCATCCACCTCCGATCATCCTCTCCTTACAGGACTTGGGAGTCCAGCAATTTTTGGGCCCAGGAAGAAGTCTCTGATTAAAATGTGGTATTCTGGGTGAAAGCCACAAGACCAGACTCATCTACCTGAAAGCAGCTTGGTGGCTAACTGTGTGCCCTTGAGCAAGTTACTTCATCTCCCAAGGCATCAATCCATTCAACTACCACCCAAATAAGAGGTTACAATCCATGAATTAATAACAGGAATAGTGACTGGATTCTTAGAAACTAAAAAAATACTAAGTAAGCAGCATGACTGTTGTTGAAATGCAGAGAGGGGTTCAATTCAAGTTGTTGAATCATTCCTTCATATATGAATAATATTCTCCTGGCTTTTGTGATAATTTTTTAGCAATCACTTTTCTGTGGACATGTTACCAAAGAGTGACATTGGGAGTTTGGGACTTCACTTCTGGTTTTATATGAATTAGGTCTTAAAGAGCTGTGTATCTTGGACAACTCACTTAACCACTCCAGACCTCCCCTTTTCTCTACAAGGAAGGGAGAACTGTTTCATGATCTTGAAGGTCTCTTCCAATCTGTTCTATAAATGATTTCTGTCCTGAGCCTGGTGTCTGGGGACACCAGGAAAGGAAAGCAGACATAAAATGATTAGAAGCTGAGCTTTCTCTTTGGCCTCCAACCTGGAAATAGAACACCTCAGGATAAGATATCAGGAAGACAGATTATTGTACATCTGTTTTTTCCTTAGGGTTTGCATTTTCAGTTACCAAAACCATCTCTATACTAGGGACTTTCATTGTCATGCATATAGCACCTCTCTTCTAGGTTGATTCTCAAGTCTGTGGCTTTATTTTATTAATATTATTTTAAAAACATTTATTTGGCTGCACTGAGTCTTAGTTGGGTCACACGGAATCTTTAGTTGTGGCATGTGGGATCTAGTTCCCTGACCAGGGATCAAATCCAGGCCCCCCTGTATTGGGAGCACAGAGGCTTAGCCAATAGATCACTAGGGAATACATCTCTCTGCTGCTTTTAGGATATAACTATTCAACTTTACTCAACACCATCAGATCAGCCTTGGTGGTTGTCTGATCTTCATCCTGGATACAGTGATTCCCTAGTCAAAGAAAAAGATAATATCTCAAAACTATTTTGCCACAATATACCATTTCATCTGGTACATTCTGTGCTGCCTCCCACATATTTTTAAAAATGAGAAGTGAGATAAAGGTTGATCTTTTCTTGGGCCAGTGCCAAGACAGCTGACAAGCCAGATTGACAGCAACATGTGAGAGCTAGGATAACATCATGTCACCAAGAGATGGAGACTCCTGGTCTGCAGTTCTATTAGGTCCCCAAAACATGGCATCATCGACTCAACAGGCATGAGTTTGAGCAAACTCCAGGAGATAGTGAAGGACAGGGAAGCCTGGCGTGCTACAGTCCATGGGGTCACAAGGAGTCAGACACAACTGAGAAAATGAACAACAACAAAGTGTGTGCTATTGCAATTAAAATATTCCTGATTTGTTTCATGCTTCTTAAATCCATCCTAAAACCTAATAAGAAAAGCATGCTTTTATTAAAACAATATTGAAATTATCTACCTTTTCATATGTTCATTTTTTTCAGAGTCTCTGGTTTTTGTAAAAAGAAAAGATTTTGTTTCATTTTTACAAGGAATACAAGGGATATTATATAAATGAATCCTGCAATACAAAATGACTCACTTTTTACATAATTTCATTTTCAGAAAAGATGTAGAAGATGTAAAACAGTGTATTTGTAATTAAGAATTTTCAGAGAAAATAACTTTCAAATATTGGAAGTATTTCAGATATATATATTTGTATATATAGAGATTATTTATATATGTTTATATGATTTTTTTGCAGAAGAAAAAATTGAATTCTTCTAAGAACTCAAATCAATGAAATTGAGAAATCAGGATTACTATTGTGAGTTTATCATAAATTGCCCTCTTATCCAGGGAAAAATTAACTTCTTAAAACCTTTCTATTTATTAAGAGGTCTGTTTTAAAATTGAATGTATATAGTTCAAGGATTAAAGTGTGGCTTTTTTTAATCTTAAAATGTGTCATCACTATAAAAAGATAGTGAAAAAATGAATGTAACAAATGAACAATATTGGCTGAATCTGTACATTTTCAAATGTCTGTGACATATTGTTAAGTGATGTTTGTTCAGTGACCTGTCTATAGAATAGAGATTTTTGTCAACAGTGCCCTCAATTAGATTGTATACTTAGGAGTTCATTGTTCACAGATATCAATTTTGATTAACCTATTAATGTTTAAGAAATAATTTCTCAATACGGCAAAAAAACCATTAGCTAGTGAGCAAGATGGCATTTCTTTTAAAATTTCATTATGTTAAGAGCCATGTGATTCAGAAATGCCAGCTAACCTTGTGATTCATGTATGATATTTAATGCTTGTGCAGTCTTTGCAAACTAACCCTTGTCTTGGATTCAAGTTTAAGTCATAAGACTTCTTATGAAACTTCTTGGAGAGCAAGAAAATGTGAGTGCTTAGACATACAGAAGAAATGGGATAGATGTATAAATTCATGCCGATGTGAGTCAAAGTGGAAAGCATATGTAGGTAGACATCTTAATTGTTGGATAATACAATTCTGCTAAACTAAAGAATCTGCCTGCAATGCAGGAGACCCGGGTTTGATCCCTGGGTTGGGAAGATCCCCTGGAGAAGGGAATGGCTACCCACTCTAGCATTTCTGCCTGGAAAATTTCAGACAAAGAGATTGGCACGCTGTAGTTGGTGGGGTTGTGAAGAGTCGCAACAGCGGCTAAACAGCAACAACAAGTGATAGATATGAAGGTCTAAGAATCTTTTATACCTCTGATTATTAACCCAGTTTCATTCATTTAGGCAAACCTATTTCTCAGTAACTTTTATTTGCTAAGTCCAATGCCAGATACCATGAATTCACAGAAGAATAGATCAAAAATTTGACTCCTGGAAAGCTTATAGTAATTGTAATAATGTGAGTCTAGGCTAGTGTGGAGTTATGTAGACGCTAATATAGTGGTGTTAATGGGAAAATGGAAGTAACAGAGCATAGTGCTTAAGAATGTGACTTCTGGAGCCCAGCTGAATGGGTTCATGTCCCGGCTCTGTTATTTATTACATGTGTTTGTAATAGCTCTATGGCTAATCTATAAAACTGAGGATGATGATAACAGCATTGCTTTCCTCAAGTAGTAATGACAAGAAAATGAGTTATTATTTATAAAGATTTCAAATCATACCTGTTACATGATGAGCAGGATACAAGAATTTTTGAACAAATAAAGTCCTATGTCTTGGGAAATGATTAGAAAAGTAGAAACTACTTTGGGGTAAGTGGTTCATTTAATTTGGGAAGAAAGAAACATATTATCCATACCAGGTACTTAGTCCTGATAACTTACAAATCTACACATAAAATAAGAACTCTCCCATTTAGCATAGAAATTGCACATGTGGCAATCCCAGATGGGGCTTTGTTGATGAAAGTCAGATTGCTTTAAGTGTCATAACTTTACGAAACGCTCCTTCCATGAGAAACTTCTGAAATTCTTCAGCTCTCATTTTAAAAATAGACATGGAGGAATGGGTATAAAATGTTAATCAATGCTTATGTAAGTGTGTGTAGAAAATGGACTCTGTCTACACTCTTCATAGAACCAGTTACTCATGAATTACTCCAGAATCAGACCAGCTCCTTTAAGGTAAGTTACTATTGCACTATATAAAAAAGACAGCATCCACGTCCTAAAACTGGTTAACTCTCCCACCTCAAAACAGTCTCTGTGTAAATCAGAGCAATAAAACTAAATGAGAAATTCTCAGTACTAGGCAAAGACCTTTTCCAAGCTCACCTCTTATCCACAAGACATCCTGGTTGCAATTGCATGCATCTCCTTGTTCTTGAGACCCATCTGTAGCCATTAGTGAATTTTTCTTCAGGGGAGCAGTACTGGAAGAAAATTATAATCTTTCAGAACTGAAGAGTAATACTTTAATCTTTACTTTTCCTTATGATTCTCATGTTCCCACCGCAACTTTAGAAGAAAGGAATCCATTTTATCTATAATGTCTAGACACTAGTATTTCCATAGTTAAAGCCTAAACTGGTTCTAACATTACCTACCAGATACATTTTGAACATGATCAAATGTCATACAAGGATCTCCTGAGTATAGGCATTCTCCCAACCCCCACGTCTAGAGCTCTGCCTCTCATTGCCCCTTGAAGCAAATTTAAAATGACCACACTTTCTTTGACTCTTCTCCAATCAAAATTGAAGTCTATGTCCACTTCCCTGAATCTGGACTGGTTTGTGGCTCCTTTAACCAAAAAAGTATGGTGGAAATCTCATGGTGTCAGGTTGGAACCTGACAGGTTTTAGGAAACTAGCAGCTTTCACTTCCTGTCTCTTGGAACTCTCTCTCCCTAAGGGAAAGTGCCAAATTAAAAGTATGACTACCTTAAGACCATCATCCTATGAGAGAGCCCAGGTTAGCCACGTGGAAGGGCCATATGGAAAGGGAGATGCCTAAGTGAACTCTAGCTGGTCCAGCCATTCCAGCCCAGGAACCAGACCTCCAGGCAAGAAAGTGAGAGGAAGTGAAAGAAAGTGAAAGTTGCTCTGTCGTGTCGAGTCTGAATACTGGAGTGGGTAGCCTTTCCCTTCTCCAGGGAATCTTCCCAACCCAGAGAGTGAACCCAGGTCTCCCACATTGCAGGCAGATTCTTTACCAGCTGAGCCACAGGGAAGCCCAAGAATACTGGAGTGGGTAGACTATCCCTTCTCCAGGGGATCTTGCTGACCCAGGAATCAAACCGGGGTCTCCTGCATTGCAGGCAGATTCTTTACCAACTGAGCTACCAGTGAATGAATCCAGTCTCAAATACCATTTTACTGCAATTGCACCAGGTCTGATAGATGAGCCCATTAAGCCCCACAATCATGAGATATAAAATAGTAAGTTGTTGTTTTAGGCACCTGGTACTGGGAGAGTACGTCACATAATGACAGGTAACCAGAAGATTGCCATGGAACGCTCCTGTGCCCCTATCCTTTCCAAACTACTTAAGTTACCCAAGATACTAAGCTGTTTATGAACAGCTTTTCTATCTCCTTTTCCCTCTGCTTTGAGACTTTCTGTTCCAAACCTCAAGACTCAGCATAACCATTACACTCTTAAAAGGTTCCTTTACTACTTTGCTTCCAAGTGCAACCCCAGCTGAAGCTGACTATATGGATGTATATATGTATGTATGCTAAAGATGAGATGGTTAGACAGCATCACCGAATCAATGGACATGAGGTTGAGCAAACCCCAGGAGATAGTGAAGGACAGGGAAGCCTGGTGTGCTGCAGTTCATGGGGTCTTAAAGAGCTGGACACGGGCTCTCTGCTACTGCCCGTTCGACAGCTAGCTGTAACTTTCATGCTGTGACAGCCGCATCCCTGAGACAAGATGGTGAAGGTCGGAGTGAACGGATTTGGCCACATCAGGCCCCTGGTCACCAGGGCTGCTTTTATTTCTGGCAAAGTGGACATCATCGCCATCAATGACCCCTTCATTGATTGACCTTCACTACATGGTCTACATGTCCCAGTATGATTCCACCCACGGCAAGTTCCACGGCATAGTCAAGGTGGAGAATGGGAAGCTCGTCATCAAGGAAAAGGCCATCACCATCTTCCAGGATTGAGATCCCGCCAACATCAAGTGGGGTGATGCTGGTGCTGAGTACGTGGTGGAGTCCACTGGGGTCTTCACTACCATGGAGAAGGCTGGGGCTCACTTGAAGGGTGGCACCAAGAGGGTCATCATCTCTGCGCCTTCTGCCGATGCCCCCATGTTTGTGATGGGCGTGAACCATGAGAAGCATAACAACACCCTCAAGATTGTCAGCAATGCCTCCTGCACCACCAACTGCTTGGCCCCCCTGGCCAAGGTCATTCATGACCACTTCGGCATCGTGGAGGGACTCATGACCACCATCCACGCCATCAATGCCACCCAGAAGACCGTGGATGGCCCCTCCGGGAAGCTGTGGCGTGATGGCCGAGGGGCTGCCCAGAACATCATCCCTGCTTCTACTGGCGCTGCCAAGGCTGTGGGCAAGGTCATCCCTGAGCTCAACGGGAAGGTCACTGGCATGGCCTTCCACGTCCCCACCCCCAACGTGTCCATTGTGGATCTGACCTGCCGCCTGGAGAAACCTGCCAAGTATGATGAGATCAAGAAGGTGGTGAAGCAGGCATCAGAGGGCCCTCTCAAGGGCATTCTAGGCTACACTGAGGACCAGGTTGTCTCCTGCAACTTCAACAGCGACACTCACTCTTCTACCTTCGATGCTGAGGCTGGCATTGCCCTCAACGACCACTTTGTGAAGCTCATTTCCTGGTACGACAATGAATTCGGCTACAGCAACAGGGTGGTGGACCTCATGGTCCACATGGCCTCCAAGGAGTAAGGTCCCCGGACCCCCAGCCCCAGCAGGAGCACGAGAGGAAGAGAGAGTTCCTCAGCTGCTGGGGAGTCCTTGCCCCACCTTGATCCTCCACCACACTGAGAATCTCCCGACCTCCACAGTTTCCATCCCCAAGGCCCTGAGGAAGGGGAGGGGCTTAGGGAGCCCTGCCTTGTCATGTACCATCAATAAAAGTACCCTATACCACCCCCCCAAAAGAGGTGGACATGGCATAGAAATTGAACAACAAAGACAATGACAATACAACAACAACAATATATTTAACAAACACAAATAGCACTTTATTCACATATTTAGCACATTCAGTCCCCTTATATCACCATTTTATAGATGAGGAAACGGAGGCAAAGAAAACTTAAGGAACTTATCTAAGACCAAACAGCTGACAATTGGAAGAGTCATGATTCAAACCCACAGAGTTTGGCTCCAGATTTTGTGCCTGTAACCAGCACAGGATGCCTCCACCTGGAGCATTTCCCCTCTACTCCTTCCATTGCTGAGTCCAAGTTCACTCTGCTCACCGCACAATGGACCAATAAACAGAGATGAAGTGTTGAGGCAAGGAATACGACTTTATTCAGAAAGCCAGCAGACTGAGAAGATAGCAGACTAGTATCCCCCCAAAACCATCTTATCGGGGTCTGGATGCCAGTTTCTTTTATAGACCAGAGAAGGGGAGGAGATGAGGAAGTAAAGTAAAAAGGACATAAGCGTTGCAAGTATCGCCTGGAATGGCCAGCCTTTGGGAGGGATGTGTTAATTTATTCCCTCTTACAGTCATTCACCGGTGGTCAGGGCCAGGATGGTTCCCTGAACAAAGACACTTTGGTTTAACATTCAAGCAGAGAGGCAGGGTTCTCCAGGCAGGCCATTATATAGACAGTATCTTTTTTGTGAACAAAAGCAACAGGAAGCAAAGGTTAGAGTAAAAAGACACATCCAACATGGAGTCAAATTTGGCTCTTTCCTGTAATACTTGTAGAACTTCTCATGGCTGCCTTTGTTTCCCCTCCAAGCCTCAGCTCAAATGAAGTTTCTGGGGAGAATTCATCATCTAAGTCAAGTAGCAATTCTCCCTCTGCCCCTCTCTCTCGGTGGGTCAAGTTTTATCTACCCTGCTTTGTTTTCTGCCTAACATTTATGATCGTGAAAACAATCTTTTGAACAGTGAAAACAATTTCTTTTTGTCCTTATTCCCTATTATATCCCCAGAATCTAGAGCATTACTTGAAATATTTAATAAATATTTCCTGAAAGAATGAATACATGTACTTTCTGTCTTCTGCATTGTAACTGTGGACACAGATGCAATCAACTCAAACTTACCATTATCATTAGCAATTTGCTTCATAACCACTCACTCCTGCAAGAGAGTAACATGAGTTTAGCCCATATCAGCATAACTCAGCCACTTTTGTTTATTTATTGGTGCCTGAATATATCTGAGTTCCTAAAAACATCCTGTAACTAATGAAGGGCACTGTTTGCTGATACTTAACTGCTTCCTAGAAACTTGCTCAGAAAAACAAAGTGGTAGAAGTCTGTAGGATCTAAGTTATATTAGGTCTGATACTATAATGCCTGAAATCAGTATTACCTAGGATTATGGTGGTGGTTGTTTGAGTAATATAGAAGTTGTTCAAAGTTGGTTAAGATAAAAGCTGTAGAAAATTTAGGAAAACTGAGGATTCTTGGTTAGCAAGGTTTGTTTGTTTTTGCCTAAAAATTTAATTATGTGCTTTATTTCTCTTCCTCCTCTATCAGCTTGCCTTTCTTCCTACCTCATTTCTCCCTTACTACAACCTCATCACATCGACACCTCACTCCTTTTTCTCTCTTTTCTTTCTTTCTTTCTTCCTTGCTACCTCATTGCACGCCGTATTTGAGACAGGTCATTATATATCTTTGTTCCTTGCTAGCAGTCTTATCTCTTAATTTCATGCCATCTCCTTTGTCCTTCCCAACAAGGCATCAGGTAAGGCCCTATTCTATCTTCCCTAGCCCAGCAGGACCTCAAACCTCCATCTCCAGTCTCTCCTTCTAATTCCACACTGAGCCTGTCACAAAAGCAATGTCACCATGGTTACAGATCTGATCTCACTATATTCTAGCATCTGGGATTCAGATTCTTATGCAGTGCTCACTCAGTCCATAATGGATTTATGAATAAACACTCTGTAGTCATTTCTTCAAGTTGTTTACCTACACACATCGTTGTTTGTCTCTATTATAGTCACCATCACTGGAATCTACACAGTTAAGAAACACTTCATTTATAAAATATCACATCAGTGAGGAAGGAATTCCCTGACCTGTGTGTATGAAAGCTTAACTACGTCTATGGAGTGAAATAGCTGCTTCAAACTGATGATAGTTGATAAGGGGGATTTCTTATCAAAAGGTTTTGAATGATGCTAGTTTTGCTTCTCCTGGTCAGTAGCACTACCTCAGCTCCTAGGGTTTAGCATCATAATCATCTTTTCCTCAGGGGAAAAATATATCATGTAGACTCCATCAATGGTCTACAATTCTCCATACTTGGAAGATGCTGTCCCCATGAGTCCTTGGAGTCAGTCCAGGTGTGTCCATATGTCCGTAGCAAGTGATTTGGGAACCAACAAAAAACTTGCTGCAACCTTCACTATGATTAATGCAGATTATCTCTCAGCTAAACAAAACAAACTGAGAAAAAAATTTTTTTAGAATTAACAGGAAAGTTGCAAACATAATACAAGTGTTCCCTTATACTTTCATTTCACTTCCCCTTATGTAAAGATCATACACAGTCATAGTATAATTGTCAAGAATAGGATATTAACATTGGTATGATATTAGTAAATAAGCAACAGTTCTTATTTGAACTTCACCAGTTTTCACTGATTTTTGTTTTTCTGTTCTGATATCCATGACATGTAAAAGGCTTTCATTTAAATTCTGTCCTTTGCCCAAAATAAATTAACCTGGAGAATATTTGCAGTGACAGAGAGGGGTTTGCAGGTATTTATAAAGCAAATATAGAAAAGGAAATGGCAACCCACTCCAGTACTCTTGCCTGGAAAATCCCATGGATGGAAGAGCCTGGTGGGCTACAGTCCATGGGGTCGCAAAGAGTCAGACACGACTGAGCGACTTCACCTTCATAAACTAAATAATAGAGAGGAGCCAGACCCTGCCTGGTGATTACTGAGTGGATAGGAAGAGCAGGTGGCCTGAGGCACATCTTTTAACTTTAGGCTTCTTAATTGTGCCTCAACCTTTTTGGAACTTTAAAAGAATCATATAAAGATAACATATTTGATAAGCTGAAGCCAAAGATTTTTTCTTACTCTGCTAATACGAACTGCTAATTCTCTCTGATTTTTCCCCACTCTGGAACAAGCACTTCTGAGCATTGTACAGTAATGTTCTCATGTAATCCCCCAGATGCTATTAGAATCCCCATTTTACTGTAAGGAGAGTGATGCTTAGATATTGTGTCAGTTCTCAAAGTCATTCAACTTGTAGATGTTAAAGCCATCTTTGGAACCTATGCCTTCTTGCTATAAAATGACACACAATATAAAATCTTCCTCTGCTGCTTTCTCTCCTCCTCCACTTTCTTCTCTTTTTCCTCAATGCAAGATAGATTTCTGAACTATGATTCAAGAAGGTACATGTACCCCAGTGTTCATAGCAGCACTATTTATAATAGCCAAAACTTGGAAACAAGCAAAATGTCCATTGACAGATGAATGGATAAAGAAGATATATATACACATACATATATAAAGAAGATATATAAATATTTATTTATATGATATATAAATATATAATTATTTTTAAAAGTCTATATATATAAAAAAACAAGTCTCTCTCTCTCTCTATATATATATATAGACTTCCTAGGTGGTGCTAGTGGTAAAGAACCTGCCTGCCAATGCAGGAGATGTAAGAGACACAGGTTTGATCCCTGCGTCAGGAAGATCCTTGGGAGGAGGGGATGGCAACATACTCCAGTATTCTTGCCTGGAGAATCTCCATGGACAGGGGAGCCTGGCTGGCTACAGTCCATAGGATCACAAAGAGTTGGACAGAACTGAAGCAAATTAGCATGCCTATAATATAGATATATACACACAGCAATATACACACTACTTCTTATGGCTACATACTACTTAGCCATAAACAAAGGAAAAAATAGTGCCATTTGCAGTGACCGGAATGGACCTAGGGATTATCATACCAAGTGAAATAAGTCAGAGAAAGACAAATATCATATGACATTGCTTATATGTGGAATCTAAAAAAATTATACAAATGAATGTATTTACAAAACAGAAATATAGTCAGACACAGAGAAAAAACTTGTGGATAGCAAAGAAGAAGGGGATGGGGAGGGATAAATTAGGAGTCTAGGATTTAGATACACACTACTACATATAAAATAGGTAACCAACAAGGACCTACAGTATAGAAGAAGGAACTATGTTCAGTATCTTATGATAATCTGTAAGGGAAAAGAATCTGAAAAAGAATATGTGTGTGTGTGTGTGTGTGTGTATGAATCACTTTGTTATACCCTTGAAACTAACAAAACACTGTAAATCAACCATACTTCAATTTAAACAAGTAGATTAGGACTTCTCTGGTGTTTCGGTGGCTAAGACTCTGTGTTTCTAATGCAGGGGGCCCAAGTTTGATTCCTGGGCAGGGAACCAGCTCCCACATGCTGCAACTGAGCTGGCCTGCTGCAACTAGTGTTCCTGTGTGCCACAACAAAGATTAAAGATCTCATGTGCTGCAATGGATACGCAGTGCAGCCAAATTAAAAAAATACAAAAAAAAAAAAAAAAAGAATCTGCCAAAGAATTTTAAAAAATAGATTAAAGAAAGATAAATATCTGAGCTCTAAGTCAAGACCACACTGACACAATTTCAGTAAGAAGTATGAATGTATCTTCAGGATTTCTTAGGACGTGCTGAACCTCACTGACAATCCATTAACTAAAAAACCAAACATTTAATAGGGATTTGCCAATAAGGAAATGCAGGCGTGAGCACTGGGAATCAGGGAACACAGCCTGGTTCTGTCCTAGATACTCACAGGTAGCAAGGAGATGATGGTTAAGTAAATGACTGACAGGAGGAATTACAGATGCAATAGTAGAGGTGAATGCAAGGTGCAGAAGTGGAGAAAGTCTGCCTTTACTGTGCCTGATAGATAGCTACAAGTGTCAAAATGTAAGAAACAAATATAAGGGATTTCCCTAGTGGTCCAGTGGTTAAAAACCTTCCTTCCAATTCAGGGGACGTGGGTTTGATCCCAGGTGGGGGAACTAAGATCCCACATACCTCAGGGTAACTAAACCCACGTGCAGCAACTAAGACCCAACAAAGCCAAAAAAACACAAGAGAGAGAGAGAAACAAAGTTGAATTAATCTATAATATATGATGGCTTCACAGCTAAAATAATTTCTGAACAAAATCTATACTATGTGTTATCCATTACTCTTAAATTATTTCCAACTATACGGAATGTTCAGAAACCTTAAAATGTCAGTCAACCCATGGTATGGACATTGAGGTTACGGACACCGTCCCCTTAAAATATACACCACAATCACAGTGCCTTTGGCCATAGTTGCTTCCTGTATGATCTTGATATCACAACTCTTGTAAAAGTTTTCATCTTTATCTGAGCCACCCCTAGTAGTCAGGATTATTTGAAAGAGCCCTTCCTTGTCAGAACAGGGCCCCAACTTGGAGGCCCAATCAGCAGGAAATTGATCTCTTGTGTCTGTCACAGAAGTATGAAGCTCTGCATGGTGCAGTGTCGTGTTACGGGTGCAGGTGCATTGCTGAAATGACGTGCTGATGGCCAGGGGGTGAGGAAGCCCTGTTCTCTTTCACAGCTGAAGACAGAAGTGTTGCAAAGACAAGGAGGAGAACTGGCATGCTTCACATACCTCAGTGTTGAAAACAATCAGAGGTGGGGGAATGGGAGGAAAATCAAATTTCTATGAAGAGATGTCAGCAGTAAATTTAATGCAGGTGCAATATTCTTCAAACAAAGGACATTTTGTTTCTACCTTCTGTGGCTCTCTGAAAACCGGCCCCTGCCTCCTCCCTGCTGTGTGTTTTTCTTTTTATCAGTGTAAGGTAGATTAAAATGTTGATACCCTTCCTGGGCAAAAGTATTTTTAATGTTCTTAGTACAATTGTTGAAGAAGTATTAACTTCCTTCAGCAGTAACCTTCTGGGTGTGTAACAGAGCTTTCTCTACCCTACGGTTCAATTAGTTTGTTAAGCTTTGTGCTTTCCTGATTGCTTCCATATATTACTGTGACATACTTTTTACCATTTGTTTGCCTTTGAATCTATATAGAGAAAATAAAAATTTTAGAAAGAAAAAGAAAAGAAGAAATTAAAGAATGAAAAGCCAAGCATTTACTTAGCCAAAGTAGCAATCTTATCACTTAAAAAATAACAAAAATCCCCATCAAATAAAGACTATTTTATGAGACATATACAGAAGTGCAAGTTATTCACCCTCCCTTATTTAAAGGCTGTCATAGGCAGAGTGATTGCAGAGCAATCAAGAGGTGTGACTTTCTGATTGGTTTTACTTGGTGATTGCCTAGTGATTTGTTAGACTCCACTCGGATAATAGTTTACCAGAGAAGGATTTCCTGTGTCACTAATGGAGCTTAACTTCAGGCTTTACCTGACTTTGTGAGAGGCCTTAGCAAGCCATTAGAGGTGTGTCAAGTTTTCTTGTGTGGTGACTCGTTTTATTGGGGTTACATAAGGGATATATCATGAATGTCATGATGCTCTTACTCTGGGTGAACCGACACAGAAGGCCAGTTCCTTTACTAGGCGTTCTCTACAAGGACAGCTAGCAGTCATTGAACGACACACGGACGTGACTGAAATGCTGTACTATATTCATAACATTTCTAAAATTTGCAAAATCAAGACATTTCAATTCCAGTTGACTTTCCCTTCTTATTCCAACATTTCCTGTCAAGCTCACACCACCTGCCCTTCCCCACTTCCCATCCCAAGTGGGAGTAACACTCTAGGGGTTGGGAAAGTTGGGGGTACGGTGTTATGGCTTATGATCACTTCCGTGTACAGTTAAGCCATTGCTAGCTGTCCTGGTGTTAACACTCCTACTGCCTACTATGCCAGTACACCCAAGAGTAATAACGTGACCATATTGATAACTCATCACTTAGTGTCTCCAGCTAAATGAATCACTACACAAGAACACATGAAATGCCCTCTACCTCTGCAGTTCATGTGTGACAGAAATTTGATAGTTTCCAAACTTGATACCAACCTAAACATTTAAACAATATTATCAATACCAGGTCGTGTAACTAAAAAGCAACTTTTCTAAAGTATAAATAACAACAAATTTATTTTTTAAAAATCAATGCTGCAGGAGAAAAAGACTAAATTATCTCCTTGGTGTTTCTATAGAAAATATTACAAAATGATCACAGCAAAACATTTTGTTCAACTGTCACCACGTAGGGTGTTGGCCATGTGCAAACCAAGGCTGTTATGTTACGGAAAGTGGTGTGAGAAATTAAGAAAGGTGGGATCTGCATTTCTTTTCTCTTCTTTGAGCCAAGTCCCACCAGAGAAAAATGAGTCAGACTGTGATGAGACCATCTGCAAGCAGAGATGGATTAACAAAGTAACTGGGCTGAGAGACACACTTCCTGCAGGTGACCTGGAAGCAAAGTTGAGTGAAACTCTCATGGTTTGAACATTGGAGGCTAGAAAAAGCTAAGGTCTTCTCCATCTTAAATGGAGGATGGCTTAGAAGAGGAGGCCTCAGATTGGTACCTGGGGTCTTGAGCACATCCCTTCTACAAAAGTTCTCTGCCAAATACAGGGGGAAATTATTAGAAAAAAAAAATTGTTACTCTAAATGTTTGTATCCCCCTCCAAGATTGTTTCTAATTACCTCAAGGCACTGACCAGGAGGACTGTAGGAAAATGGTCAGGTCACAGAAGCCAGTGGATAAAACACTTAATGCATAAAACTATGTCTACATAGGTTCTTGGCTATTGTTACTCAGAGAATTGACTGGAGCAAAGAGCCTGAAAGCCTGCTAAAGGTTTGAGGGACCAATCTTATCTAAACAAACATCCTGGGACAGGACAAGATGTGTGTGTGACTATTCAACTCTCAAAGCAATCCTTGGGCTCTGAACTGCATTAAAAGCACAGGTAGCCCTGAAGGTGAGCTCCTACCTCAGGGCTCAACATTGCAGAGAAGAGACCAGTGAGATCTCTCAAAGTACATAAACTGGGACAACAAGATGAGGCAAACAAGAGCTGCAGTTCTTATCAGCAGGATCCGATATAAGTCCTGAGATATTGCTTCACTTTTTTCCCACATGTAGATTTTTAATGCAATTAATGCTTTTCCTACTCCACCATAGTATACTGAAGGCTTTGCAAATGGATAACTAGATTATGGGCTTCCCAGGTGGCACTAGTGGTAAAGAACCTGCCTGACAATGCAGGAGAAATAAGAGATGTAGTTTGATCCCTAGGTCAGGAAGATCCCCTGGAGTAGGAAATGATCTACTCAAGTATCCTTGCCTGGAAAATTCCATGGACAGAGGAGCCTGGCCAGCTACAGTCCATGGGGTCTCAAAGAGTCAGACACGACTGAGCACGCATGCAAGAATATTCCACAGGTTGTTATTGTTTTTTGTTTTTTTTTGGTTGTTATTGTTTAGTTGCTAAGCTGCATCCAATGAGAAGAAAAGGAAAGACTGGGTCTCATGTAGTGCTCTTGGCTATTGTATTAGCCTGTCTACTCCTCCCCAGACCTGCATGAGCAATGTCAGCCCCTCAATTAATTAAACCTCTATTGGAGTTTCTGTTACTTGCAGTCAAACTCATTTCTAACTGATATAAAATGAAAACAACTTTCTGTCCTAGTCTCAATAAAGATTTCATGGACTAAGGAGGCATGAAAAGGAGTGGAAGAAAAGAGTAACAAAGTAGTGCTGTATTTTTGTATAAATAAATACAATAAAGTAATGTGTATTTTTGAGAATCCCAGGATGGACCTCTAGAAACCCAAAGTAAATGTGGGGATTCAAGTAAAGATGGAAGCTCTTGCTGGATTTCTTTTGTATCCCCATGAGTTAGAGACCATTTTGCCAATATCATAAATATAACTTACAGGAATGCTCAAGATAAATATTACAGGAAGTCAAAGTATTAGTGTTAGTGAAAGTGTCAGTTGCTCAGTAGTGTCTGACTCTTTGTAACCCCATAGACTGTTGCCTGCCAGGCTCCTCCGTCCATGGAATTTTCTAGGCAAGAATACTGGAGTGGGTTGCCATTCCCTTCTCCAGGGGATCTTCCTGACCCAGGGATCAAACCTGGGTCTCCTGCATTGCAGGAAGGTTCTTTACCATCTGAGCCACCAGGGAATCCTTATGGGGTGGGGGAATGTGGGGACTACTACTGTTATAAACTTTCACTCCATTCAAGGTAAGAGTGCATCCTGTGCTAAGGGGATGGATAAACTAGGAGTCTGGGATTAACATATATATATGTATAAATATATGTATGTGTGTATATATATACACACACACACACTCCTATGTATGAAATAGCAAACCAACAAGGACCTACTGTATAGCACAGGAAACTGCTCAATAGTTTGTAATAACCTGTAAGAGAAAAGTATCTGAAAAAGAGTATCTTTGTGTGTGTGGATGTATATAACTGAATCACTGAGCTATACATCTGAAACTAAAACAACACTGTAAATCAACTATACTTCAATTAAAAAATACAACCTATGACATGATAGAGGGTTTTTCTCATTGTTTCAGGTATATTTTCAGTTCAGTTCAGTTCAGTCAGTCAGTCGTGTCCGACTCTTTGCAACCCCATGAATCGCGGCATGCCAGGCCTCCCTGTCCATCACCAACTCCCAGAGTTTACCCAAACTCATGCCTATTGAGTTAGTGATGCCATCCAACCATCTCATCCTCTGTTGTCCCTTTCTTCTCCTGCCATCAATCTTTCCCAGCATCAGGGTCTTTCCTTTTCAAATGAGTCAGCTCTTCACATCAGGTGGCCAAAGTATTGGAGTTTCAGCTACAACATCAGTCCTTCCAATGAACAGCCAGGACTGATTTCCTTTAGGATGGACTGGTTGGATCTCCTTGCAGTCCAAGGGACTCTCAAGAGTCTTCTCCAACACCACAGTTCAAAAGCATTAATTCTTCAGCCCTCAGCTTTCTTTATAGTCCAACTCTCACATCCATATATGACTACTGGAAAAATCATAGCCTTGACTAGACGGACCTTTGTTGGCAAAGTAATTAAAAAGCAGAGGCTTTTTAATATGCTGTCAGGTGTATTTTACATTTGTTGAAATCAATTGGTTGAGACCTGCCAAGTATGAGTAGCTTGTTGTAAGCACAAGTAGGACTAAAGCACTCAATCCCAAGTGGGAAAAAGCAAGAATAAAATAAACTGCCCCCTTTTGATGGAGAACATATATAGTTGAAAGAGGTACTACAAGGGATATTTGAAGTGAAATCAGTTAGTAGTATCACATGCCTATAGTGTCTCACTCTGAAAATATCCCTTAAGAGTTAAATGAAGCTGGAACCACGTTCTGAAAACCCAGTTGCAACAGCTGCTCTCTGAGCCTCTTCTGCAGAGAGGAAAGAAAATAAGTTTTAATTAAATTGTATTAATTGGTTTAGCTGATCTGGAAATAGAGAAAGAGCTCTGCTCTAATTTTGTTTGTTGGCTCAAGTCCACTTATCCTTGACATGAGAATAAAGGAATGAAGCAATAAAATGCCTACAAATGCCCTGGTAGAGACTTTTAAACTGTCTAAGGTTAAAGAGTGATGCTATCTCAGAGATGAACTTAAAATTCTGTTGCCAACTCAGAGAAGTCAGAAGTGCAAGCAAGAAAAGAGTGTGATTAAAAACCCTACTTCCTTAAAGCTTTGCAAAGCTGCAAAGAAAAGGCAGGCATTCTTCCCATAATAGTGAGCACTTGTTATAGAAAAGGAGAAGGTTGTGAAAGCGTCAGGGTATAATGACCTTATTTCAGGCCACTCGGCGTAAATGTTCGTATATAAGGTAACTGGGATTTCTAAGTGAGTGAGGCTTTACAGTTTGATGTTGCTCTATGCAAAATACATTTTATTAATACTTAAAACCATATTTGAATCCATATCCCTGCTTGTGTTTCAGGATTTTTAATCAGTATTATTCTTTAGAGATATTATTTTAAAGACTTAATGCTAATACAACTTACTTTTTCTCTTGTGTCCAAGTTCCTACAAACTAAAATTTGAATATAATCACAACTACTAGAAACAATTCTTTAAACGGCAAAATTTTATGACACATAGAAGATCCTCTGTAAGAACAGCTTAAATTTTGTTGTCTAGAAAAAATTTCCTTGAAAGTTGGTATGGAGACAATATAGATGGGACGATAAGTCTGCTATGGATTAGGTATTTGTGTCCTCCCAAAATTCATGTGATGAAGCCTTAACCCCATTATGATGGTATTTGGTGATGGAGCCTTTGTGGGGTAATTAGGGTTAGATGAGGTCATAGGGTGAGGCCCTCATAATGGTATTAGTGCCCTTATAAAAAGAGACACCAGAAAGCTTGTTCCCTTCCCCCAATCCCCCGACCTTCTCCCTGCTCTCTCTCTCTCTCCACCATGTGAAGACAAGATAAGAAGATGGCCAGAAAGAGAACTCTCAAGCTTTTAACAGAAACCAACCATACTGTCACTCTAGTCTAAAACTTCCAGTCCCCGAAACTGTGAGAAAATAAGGACCTACTGTTTAACCAACACAGTCTATAGTATTTTGTAATGGCAGCCTAAACTGACTACTACAAAGTCAGTGGGGAAAAAATTAACAGAAATCATCTCTAACCAAATGTTTATAGAAATGAGATTGTATCTCTGATTTCTGCTTTTAATCCATACAGAGGCTCTGAGAGTTGTCTGATTATTAATCTTTGACTGTTCCTTATCACAATCCTGCATCATCATGCATTTTTCCTATAGTATGACGACTGATAAAAGCAAACATCTTTATTTTCCATCTGTCTTGCATGTTAGAACAAACTGTGTCTCCAAAACTCAACTAGGATATCTCTAGAAAGAATTATATTTGCTGTTTTCCTTCCACTGGAAGGCCCATGTGTTTGTGCTCCAAGAATTGTAGCTAAAAGATGGTATGATTGACAATGAGTTTTCCACCAGGGAGAGAAGTGGTGATGGCCCTTGGAGCAGATACAACTCCGGAGAGGGACCAGTGCTTAACTGTATGGAGAAATTGACTCAGGGTGGGGCTAGGAGTAAGGGAAGAAGAAGGAGGAATTAATACACAAAAGGGCCAGAGCTTCCTCCTGTTTTCCCTGTCTAGATCCACTCAGTCATTTATCTGACTTTTCTCCCTCCCCTTTGAGCACCTGTCTGACTTTAACACATACATAATTACACACTTAGTTTCAAAAGCTGAAAATGCCTGGCTTTGGAAAATTCTGACGTACAGCACCATACAGAATGCTCACCTGGATGCAACTTTTTACTCCTTTCCCAACTATAATATCTTATTTTCTAATAAGGCTGCTTAAAGACTTTAGTGGTCAAGGATGACTATTCCTTGCTGCCTCCACCACAGTGAATAGTTCCTGGAGGCAGTTCTCAGGTGGGTCCCCAGGAGTGAGGTCCTAGAAATAGAGTTGAGAGTCACCACTCCTGACAGGCTCCTCTGTTCAGCCTCCTCTGATAATATCACATGGTCAGCACTAGAACCTTTTAATTCTATCACCCCTTATAGGGTGGAGAAAAGAAACCTTTAGCATCACAGTATCTCCTTTTCCTTCTTTCCTGGGGGGTAAAACCTTACAGGAAATTGAAGATTTCTCCCAAATATATTTAAAGCAATTACTTCTGTAAGCAAGTTTCTAACTCCAGGATAAATGCTCTTCCTTCCAGATCATTTGATCCTCTGTGAGGGCAGAAGGATGAAAACCCAAATGCTGATGTTTCCCCAATGACCCTTTCTGCTGTGAGTTTGTGCCAATATTCTTTGCTGTGGAGTGATGACATTTTCCCTCTTTCCCGCCTACCCAGAGCCAGGGGTCAGCTTCTAAAGGTCCAGGAAATATTCACAAAGTCCCTTAGCATCTCAAATTCATTTTTAATGTGAATGTCCTTTCTAAAGAGACTTTACTGCTATGTTTATCAAAATAGTACCTTCATGTGCTAGTCATTTACTGTTGTTGTTTAGTAGCTAAATCGTGTTTGACTCTTTTGTTACCCCATTGAAAATAGCCCGCTATAGTCCAAAGGATTTTGGACAAATCTGTCCGTAGGATTTTCCAGGAAAGACTACTGGAATGGGTTGCTATTTCCTCCTTTGGGGGATATTCTCAATCCAGGGAGCAAATCTGCATCTCCTGCATTGGCAGGCAGATTCTTTAACTGAGCCATGTAGCAAATTACTCCCAAACTTAGTAGCTTAAAATAACATACATTTATTATCTCAGTTTTGGATGAGGTAGGGGATGGAAATTGGGAATCTGAACACAGCCTAGCTGGGTCCTCTGCTTCACATCCTCTAACAAGGCTATAATCAAAGCCTCAGTCCAGGTCTCATCTGAAGACTTGACTGAGGTTTATCCACTGTGCGTCTCAGTGGTGTGGTAACCTTTGTCTTCTCACAGCGTTTTGCCTGAGGCCCCCTGTCTTTTGTGGGCTGTGGATTGGAGGCTCCTCCCACTTCCTGGTGCAAGGGGCTCCTCCCATGTGGTAACTTGCTTATGAAAGCACAAAAGTCAAGAAGGTGACGGAGAAAGTTTGCTAACAAGACAGAAGTTACAGTCTCTTGTGATCTTATTATGAAAGTGACAACCCCTCATCTTGGCTATATTGCATTGCTTAGAAGTAAGTCCCACCCACATTTAGGAAGAGCAGATTATCAGAAGCTGTGCATTCGAGATGTAAGAATGCTCAGGGGTCATCTTAGAGGCTGCTTTTCATACCAATCATTAGAGAAAATTTAGAAGATGCAGTAAAATTAGATGATCAGTGTGACCGAAAATCAACCACCCAAAAATCAATCAACAATACTTGTTCTAGTCTTGACTTCCATGCAAATGGTTAAATAAAACTTAATGATCATCACAATCTACACCATAATTTTTTTTAAGTTATCTCTAAGTTTTATAGTTAATTAACTTTATCTAAATAATTTACTTCAGTGTATAGATGTTTCTGTATTATTACAGCACTCTCTCTTTTGCATTAAAGTCCATCAGATTTATTATTATTTATTTAAACATTCTTTTGAGTTTGGAATTTTCTCATTATTTCTCTATTATAAATAAGAACACTGAGCATCTTTATGAACTCACTTTTTCCTCTGTAGTTTGGAATTCTCTTCTAATGGATTCTCAGAAGTAGCATATAAAAGTTAGGGTTATGTTAAAAACGTGGGATAAATATTCAGAGTATTTTCCAATATTCCTACTAGTAAGATAATATGGTAGCAAGTAATAGATGACATTCCAGACAGATCTTTGATGTAAGGGAGATACTAAAAGGGGTAAACTAGGAGAAAGTCAGGGAAGAAAGTCCACTGGAGGAAATGGAGGCAGGTGAGAGTCAGAGTTGAACACGATGACAGTTTGCTTTAGGGAGACTGAGTAGACAGGGAGAAACGACCACTGAACTAATGAAGAGATGTGGATGGGATGCCAACACAGTCATCTTTTGGTGTTTGCAGGGTATTGGGTCCAGGACCCTTGTCAATACCATCTGCAGATGTTCAAGTCCCTTATATAAAATGGCATAGCGCAGTCAGCCCTCTGTGAGTTCTGCATTCATGATCTAACCAACCATCAATATGGAGGGCTGACTGTATCATAAGAGAATGGACAAGAGAAAGGATGATAATGGGGAAGGATGGGTAGGTGATCCAGGTAAATACTCAGGGATGGGTCAATACGTCTGACAATCAGCTATTGGTGACAAAGGGGGCCCACTCTGTCACTGGGACAGGTCAGAAGCCTAACTACTATGTCTAGACAAGGTTAATTTGATGTTGATTAATCTAAAATATTTAGTAGTTAGTAGTTTAGCACTAGCACTCCTTCAATTTCCCACAATAACAAAAGAATTGTTCTAACATTTATAATTCAGCTGAGCCTGTTGATGGAATTTAATTAGAGAGTTGCAGAATGGGGGTTTGGGAGCAATCTGAGACTTTTAGCATCATTTGCTTGATGGGGATAAAGAAGCTGTGAAGTGGGGAAAAAAATGAGTGCTCCAAGGAGTGTGCAAAATTTTATAAGTTAGAAGGAGAAAATTATCTAATTATTTAGAAATTTAATTTAATCATGTTCTTGTGCATATTTTAAAAAGTCTTTTATATTAATTTGAGGAATAGGAAAGAAAAAGAAAATATCTACCTGTATATGTTGATTTTGCACAAAATATTATTATGAAATTTGTCCCTGGGCCAAAGAAAGGGAAACATTCTATTTAGTGTGTTTAGGGTTCAGATGGAAAGTATGTTTTGACTTAAACTATAGAAGACTCAAAAATAACTTTATGTATTTGTCAATAAGATATAGGTACAAGAATAAATCACTTTATTAAATTTAACCTAGACAGCATATTAAAAAGCAGAGACATCACTTTGCCAACTAACATCCACCTAGTCAAAGGTATGGTTTTTCCAGTAGTCATGTACAGATGTGAGAGTTGGACCATAAAGAAGGCTGAGCACCAAAGAATTGATGCTTTCAAACTGTGGTGCTGGAGAAGACTCTTGAGAGTCCCTTGGGCTGCAAGGAGATCCAACCAGTCCATCCTAAAGGAAATCAGTCCTGAATATTCATTGGAAGGACTGATGCTGAAGCTGAAACTCCAATACTTTGGCCATCTGATGGGAAGAGCTGACTCACTGGAAAAGACCCTGATTCTGGGAAAGATTGAGGGCACAAGGAGAAGGGGGTGACAGAGGATGAGATGGTTGATGGCAACACCTACTCAATGGACATGGGTTCAAGCAAACTCTGTGAGATACTGAAGAACAGGGAAGCCTGGTGTGCTACAGTCCATGGGGTTGCAAAGAGTTGCCCATGACTGAGTTACTGAACCACAACAAAATGAGGTAAAGCAATTGTGGCAATAATAATTAGAATTTCACTTCTCTCCAAATAGATCTTTGGTAAGAAAATAAAGCACTAAGAGAAGAGCCCCCATGCCTCACTGGAGAGGGATCAGTGATGAGTCAACTTTGCTGGGAGGAGCAGGGCAACATGATAAAAGGACTGAGGCTGAGAGTTTGGGATTCCAGCCATGGCATTTGGATGTGCTACAGGGAGACTCAATGCTACTCTTTCATCTCTCCCTCGGACAGGAAATGCAGGAACCGCATAACTGAACTCTGGTCCAAGAAAGGCCAATAATATCACATTCAGAATTCTCCCATTCACCCCAAAGAGAAGAATGCCAATTCATGGGGGTATCCTCCCTCGGACTTTGGATGGGAGAATGAAGGGTAGGTATTTGGTTCTATTTCTTTGCTGTTCCCCAAACCCAAATAAGTAAGCTTGTTATTGTTTGTAGGGACCTGTCCCAAAGACTGCTCAACTTGGCAGAAATCTGTTTGTGGGAGCCTGCTATAAAGGCTGTTTAAATGATAGAAGCCTGTGTGGGGGTGGATCAGGAAGAAGTAAACAGAGCATCTATAAAATACTCTTCCTAGTTCAGAGGTCAAGTATATAGCAATTCATATCAGGAACTTGGACTTTATGACAAAGACAAAAAATAGCTACACAAACAAATCTCCTTATGTAAGCTAGTTGGATATTGAGAGCAAAAATTGAAGCGTAGGCTGATTATTATTCTGGAATTTTAATAGGATCACCTAGTAAAAGTTATTATTATAGAGCACTTATTACATAATACTGATAGACTGCCTGCTAAGTCACTTCAGTCATGTCAGACTCTTCGCCAACCTATGGTCTATAGCCCGCCAGCCTCCTCTGTCCATGGGATTCTTCGGGCAAGAATACTGGAGTGGGTTGCCATGCCCTTCTCTAAGGGAACTTCCTGACCTAGGGATGGAACCCTCATCTCCTGAGTCTCCTGCACTGAGGGTAGATTCTTTACCACTGAGACCCCAGGTAAGTCCAAAATTGACAGCACTAGATAGTAAAAACAATATGTGGAAGGTGGACTAAATGATGTCCAGAGATCATTCACATCTTATAATAGCTTTATTTCTATGCATGAATGAAGAAGAAAGAAATTACACATTAAATTCACAAGTGTAGAAAAAGAATAACTAAGAAATGTAAGTTACATTGTAGAAAAACATATTTAAAACAAATGGAAACTTTTTAGATAAATGTAAACTGTCAAGGTGACCTCTCTCTGAAGCTCTGAACCAGTGCCTTAAGAACCACTAGTAATGATGATATGAATGTGAAAAAATGTCCAATACCACTACACTTACATATGCCATGACCTAGAGTCATTTGCTGTCTTATTTCTAGTATGTGGTCTTCTTTATGAGAGATTCTGTGTCATAAGGTATCCCTAATGTCAAATTTAGTGCCAGGATGCTTGAAAAAAAATGATTAAATGAACATTTTCATAAATAATCTTTAATGCTCTGTTATTCAAACTACATATATTCCTGATCCAGTTTGTCTGGAAAATATTTTGTCAAATTTAATCCCTATTAGGAGCTTCATTTTTTGGCACAGAATTCTCAAAGTCTAAATGAGAAAAGCATCCTCCTCGTGGCTTGAGAACAATTGCATTGCACCTTTCCTAATATCCAAGTTTGACTAATTCTCACATGTATCTCAGAAATATGAATAACATCTTCATGCAATTCATATAAGGCACAGAAGATAGGTATCATTATTTCTGTTTTAATGACAGATTTTGAGGTTAAGGTGACTCATGAACAGCTGAGCAGCCAGTCAGTAGGAGAAACCAAAATAGAACGGAAACGCCTCCACGGCCAGCCCCACACTCCAACCTCCAGAGCACCCTCCTCAGGGGATTGGAGCGTGATGCGCCTGGGAGGGAACTGTGCAGGCTTCCTTCAGGTTGATGAGCTGCAGGAAGAAGGGCTGGCTGTCCCCCACGAACAAGCACAACTCACACTCCATCTAGCAGATAAAATTGGAAGACAAGAAGAACTCAGAGAAGCGAGTCCTTGAAACAAGGAGCTCCATTTATTTGGAGGAAAATGATTCATTCACCTCTAACTGAGTAATTTTCAAAAATCACCATCCAAGTTGTCTAAACAGAATAATTTCTACATCCCAGAGAATGTCACCGTAAAAGGCCAACGACCTTATGTGTTATGCCTAGCCTCCTTTACTCTCTGTCAGGGGAAAAATATTTTATTAGATGGGTTTCTCTGATTCTTTTTATGTACGCAAGAAAAGAATAGCAAGGCATGCGTCCATTGCAGGTTACATAGAATGAAACTACTTTTAAAAAATCAGTGATGGAATATAGCAGGTGTCAGTCTTTGATTTGCAAACAAATTATTCTTGAAATTCTTAAGGAGCTTAAGAATGTTCTTAGAATACTTAAGGAGCTTAAAGGTAATTTAAAAAATGTTTTAAAAATATTAACAGTCATCCTATGTCCACAAGCAAAATAGCCCTGAATGGATGAATTAAAAGTTATATCTGTAATGTGTTTGATAAGGTTAAGATGCACCCCTCCCTGCATCATCCAATTCAAATAATCCTGTTGTCCAATGCAAATACAAGCTTCCAGTAACCAGTCAGTCCTTCCCCTACACCTCTGTAACTGGAGGCCTGCGTGTCTATCATACTGAGGCTGCTTTCATAATTTCAGTGGGCCGGGTTCTAAGAGAAATTTTAAAACTGTTTTCCTCTCCACTGAGGTTTTTTTTTTTTTTTTGCCATAGTACTATAGCTTACAGCAACCCACATCTCACAAAGAGGAGGAAAAGATGGTTACTAAAACTTTTGCTTAATTCACCAGAGAATTTCTAATACTATTACTGTCCATCCCATACTCAAATTATTATTGAATCATTCCCCACAGCCTTACACCATTGGTCCCACTTGCTCACTTTTCTCGGCTGTACACTGCTGCCTGTGGTTTGGTTTATAATCATTCATTTCTCCTCTGAAGTTAAACTTCTAGAATTTATGTTCTCCAAGGTCTGACTATCCCAGCTCCTCTGAAAAACCAAGCATGAATGCGAAGCAGTCAAGCCATTGGGTATAAAGAGAGGAGGCTGTGAAAGAGATAAGCAAAGTAAACCAGGCACGCGGAACTCACACTTGGCCATAAGGAACAGCCTGAGTCTGATAGGAGGACTTCAGCCAAAACAGAAGGTTCTTGTGGGGAGGCGGCTGATACGGTCAGGCTGGAAAAACCTCTTCACTTCTTCCTGTGGGCACCTGAATTCCACAGGCTTGCAAATGGCAAAGTCACTGAATAACGATTCCTTAGAGTTTTCTGCGTGCTCATTGCAGGCCTTGAACATGGCATGTGGCTCAGAACATGATGATTTCAGTTCCTTGAGCAAACTCAGATAAAATAGGAGAGGGGAGGGAAATATTTCCCTGCTTATCCTGGACACTGTCCCATGAAAGCGAGGCAGTACAGTCAAGGAAAGCTTTCTGAGGGGTGTTAGTAAAATGTGACACTATTCCAGTGTAATCTAGCTAGTAGGAGGGTCAATGGCCGCCAAGGGCTTCACACACTGTCTCTTTGATGTGGACAAGCTAAGGAGCCATGAAGACACACATGGCCTTACTCTTTGGATAAATCCAGCAGAAAAATTATATTTGGCCAATGAGTCCCTCTGAAAGACCCTGTATCTACACAAAATTTGATAGTGATTTACTTCTCCTTGGAAGCTATGAATATAGTGTGGACCCTGAGAAATCTTCACAAGTTTAATTAAGATTAAGGCTAGACTGGAGAGAAGTTGGCTATATCTTGAGTAACTCCACTGCAGGAGAAGGATTCTTGGGGCCCTTGTTTTACATCGTGATTTTCCCTGCACAGTTTCGCCTAACCTAAGATTTTGCACAACTAACACAGTACCGGCTGTATACTCCCACTTCTGCCCACTGCAATGGGGGGAATTTGATGAAGTGTCAAACACATGCCAATGTTAGACAGAAGCCAACCTTCAGGGTGAAATGCTGTCTGGAAAATCAAGCTGGAAATGTTTACTCTGGTATCCATTATCCCCCTGAGAGGATCTAGGATGAGTCTTAGCAGATCTCAGATCTTATATGACAAGGGATAGCAAAATATTCACAAATGGGTGCAGGACCCCAACCTGTTAAGACTCAGCATCTAGAACCTTATTTCATTTTTACCTTTTCTTGTTTGTTTTTTGCCCCCTCCCCAATTTTTTTTTTTCCCAGGGAGATGCTATTATTTCTTCCACTATCTTTGCCTTCCCCATTCAGTTAGTCTACTCCCATAAATGCTTATCTTCCACGCATTCATTCACTTACTGATTCAACAAGTACTTGCTGAGGTGCAGGTCTGCTTCTGAGTGCTAGGATAAGAAAACAAGACGCACTGCTTTGTTCCCACTAGACAATCAAACAGATGGTTTAATTCAAGTGGGCATTTTTATGGTCATCTGAGGGCAACAGTCCTATATGGAAAGTAACATAGTGGGCAGTGCCCATTTGAGGTCCCATTTGGAGCAGATAGATCCACAGAGACAAAAAGTAGATTGGCGATTGTCTAGGGATTTGGGAGGGGGAATGGGGAGTGATCGCCAGTAGGTATGGGGTTTCTTTTTGGGCTGATGAAAATTTTCATCTATTGGTTGTGATGATGGCTGCCCGACTCTGAATAACATGGAAGACTTTGTATGGATAAATGGTGTGGCATGTGAATTATATCTTAATAAAGCTGCTATAAAAAGGAATGGGAAAGGCTGGAGGATTTGTCAGGGTAGTCTCTATGATGCATTGATTATTTCATCTTTGAAGCTCTTGAAAGGCTTTTAGAGTCACTTAGGAATCAGGCTGGCCCAGAATCCTGAACCCTACCCGTTCTTCTTTGAGCTGTTCTCTCTTGAACTTTGTTACTTGCCCAGACAGGATATGCTATAAAAAAAAAAAAAAAAAACTGAGAAGAATAAACGGTCTCAGTTCCCACTGCCTGCAAATCTGGGTGGGATACATTACTGGAATGATTAGAGCAGGGGTGTACAGATTCAAGGGATTAGATCTGATAGAGTGCCTGAAGAACTATGGATGGAGGTTCGTGACATTGTGCAGAAGGCAGTGATCAAGACCATCCCGAAGAAAAAGAAATGCAAAAAGGCAAAATGGCTGTCTGAGGAGGCCTTATAAATAGCTGAGAAAAGGAAAGAAGTGAAAGCAAAGGTGAAAAGGAAAGACATACCCATTTGAATGCAGAATTCCAAATAGCAAGGAGAGATTAGAAAGCCTTCCTCAGTGATCAGTACAAAAAAAAAAACAAAAAAAAAAAACAGAGGAAAATAATATAATGGGAAAGATTAGAGATCTCTTCAAGAAAATTAGAGATACCAAGGAAACATTTCATGCAAAGATGGGCTCAATAAAGGACAGAAATGGCAGGGACCTAACAGAAGCAGAAGATATTAGAAAGAGGTGGCAAGAATACACAGAAGAATGATACAAAAAGGATCCTTAGGACCCAGTTAACCACAATGGTGTGATCTCTCACGTAAAGCCAGACATCCCAGAATGCAAAGTCAAGTGGGTCTTAGGAAGCATCACTATGAACAAAGCTAGTGGAGGTGATGGAATTCCAGTTGAGCTATTTCAAATCCTAAAAGATGATGCTATGAAAGTGCTGCACTCAATATGCCAGCAAATTTGGAAAACTCAGCAGTGGCCACAGGACTGGAAAAGGTCAGTTTTCATTCCAATCCCAAAGAAAGGCAATGCCAAAGAATGTTCAAACTATTGGACAATTGCACTTATCTCACACGCTAGCAAAGTAATATTCAAAATCCTCCAAGCCAGGCTTCAATAGTATGTGAACTATAAACTTCCAGATGTTCACGTTGGATTTAGAAAAGGCAGAGGATCCAGAGATCAAATTGCCAACATCCGTTGAATCATAGAAAAAGCAAGAGAAGTCCAGAAAAACATCTACTTCTGCTTTATTGATTGCACTAAATCGTTTGACTATGTAGATCACAACAAACTGTGGAAAATTCTTCAAGAGATGGGAATACCAGACCACCTTACCTGCCTCCTGGGAAATCTGTATGCAGGTCAAGAAGCAACAGTTAGAACCGGACATGGAACAACAGACTGGTTCCAAATCAGGAAAGGAGTACGTCGAGGCTGTATATTGTTACCCTGCTTATTAACTTATATGCAGAGTACATCATGAGAAATGCCAGGCTGGATGAAGCATAAGCTGGAATCAAGATTGCCAGGAGAAGTACCAATAACCTCAGATATGCAGATGATACCACCCTTATGGCAGAAAGTGAAGAGGAACTGAAGAGCCTCTTGATGAAAGTGAAAGAAAGAGGAAAGTGAAAAAGCTGGCTTAAAACTCAACATTCAAAAAACTAAGATTATGGCATCCAGTCCCATAACTTCATGGCAAACAGATGGGGAAACAGTGGAAACAGTGACAGACTTTATTTTCGGGGCTCCAAAACCACTGCAGATGGTGACTACAACCATGAAATTAAAAGACACTTGCTCCTTGAAAGAAAAGCTATGACCCACCTAGACAGCATATTAAAAAGCAGAATCTTTACTTTGCCAACAAAGGTCCATCTAGTCAAAGCAATGGTTTTTCTAGTAGTCATGCATGGATGTGAGAGTTGGACTATAAAGAAAGCTGAATGCTGAAGAATTGATGTTTTTGAACTGTAGTTTTAGAGAAGACTCTTGAGAGTCCCTTGGACTTAAAGGAGATCCAACCAGTCAATCCTAAAGGAAATCAGTCCTGAATATTTATTGGAAGGACTGATGCTGAAGCGGAAGCTCCAATACTTTGGCCATCTTGTGCAAAGAACTGACTCCTTGGAAAAGACCCTGATGCTGGGAAAGACTGAATGCAGAAGGAGATGGTTGGATGGCATCACCAACTCGATGGACATGAGTTTGAGCAAGCTCCAGGAGTTGGTGATAGACAGGGAAGCCTGGTGTGCTACAGTTCATGGGGTTGCAGAGAGTCAGACATGACTAAGTGACTGAACTGACTGTACCTTGACATTGTTGGCATGGGAGGCAGGTGTGATGGAAGGCTCCATAGATGACCTCAGACTGCAACCCTCCAAAAGGTGTATGTCACTCGTGAATATGTGGTTAGCTGAGTTATTCTGGAAGGAGGTACTTTTATCAGAGAAATCCATTGCACCCCCTGCCAAAAGTAAAAGAGATACACTTTAAACATTTGAAATAGAAAATGCAGACTTTAGGAAAAAATGCCACTTCTTAAAGAAATTAAAAACCAATTTGTTTCACTGGTTGGGGGAGGAGGAATGGAGAGAGGACAGGAAGAGAAAAGAGAGAGATTTCTGAAAGAAGGAAGCAGCATTTCCTACAGCGAAATCTAAATTAGACTCGGTAAAGCAGGAAAGATTTATTGAATCTGCTTGTTCTCTCTTCCTGCAATCATTTTAGGGGAGGATATGGTTTACAAGAATAAGCATCAGCTCTGATGAAGCAAATGAGATGAATGAGAAAGCCATACTTCATCTAAACACAGCAAATCAATGTTATCTCTCCTTACCCTCTCGTTGAAGACGCCTGCCACATGAATGATTCATGGTGAACCATCCACTCTGCACAGTCACTCTACAAGAACACCAAGGGTTTGCTTACACATAATTACTCAGAGCTGAGTAGGAGGAAATCCCTGTCTCGGATCATGAGAGATAATGGGATTCCAACTAAGGATGCCTTGGCAAAGTAGAAGGACTTTCCCTTGGACCTTTGAAATCCTTAATGAGTTGAATCATGTCAAGTAACAAAATAAACAAGGATGAGAAACATCAGTTGGGTTTGGTCCAAAGTCTAGCCTCCTTAAGGCCAGGCTTCCCCCATCACTGCTTACACATTACAGTTTTCTATCAGCCAAACCTGAGGTTTCATTTCATTTTTTTTTTCTCTTTTCTTTCTTAAATCAGATTTCAAAAGCCAGGCACTAACTGATGGTAATTAGTAGGCATTGGTTGAAGTTTATTCTTACTGTTCTTTCCAGGCATGCATAATTTTTGTGAAGAGAAAAGAAAATCCAATTATCCCCAAATCCAGCCAGTGTGGCTCATCTGCTCTTGTGTTAGATCCTTAGAAATAATTCTAAACAATTGAAAGGAAGACATATGGCATTTGAGAACAGCGTCTTGTAACTTCGTTTATAATATTAAGGGAAAAAACCCAGGCTTGTGATCACTTTCATCCCTCTTTATGAAAATCTGACACAAGAAATATCAGTCCTATAAAACCTGGGACGTTTAGGCTTGTTCATTTCATAAGGAATTTACTGGTGATTTTATTTCGAAGTTCCCTCTTACATTTTAAAGGATTTTCTTAAAAATGCTAGACTTGAAATTTTCCAGGACCACATATACAATACAAACTAGAAATATCTGATATAATGGGGAAGGACTCAGATTTTTCATATCTAGGAAGGTAGGAACTTCTACTCAACTTTGCAAAGGTTGCATCTAGGACAAAAGAATCAGTAAATGAAATAATCTCACTAATGAAATTCCTCCTTGAAATGTTGGGTAATTTTGAAAACTTCATTGATCTTTCAGTACCCACAAAGGCTTTAGTATTAAAAAAGTAAATATTAAATAAAAGTTTGGTAATAAAATATTGCCCTTTATCATTTGGATTAGCATTGTTTAGGTCATATTTTTATTCTACCCATATTTATCTCTAAGGAATAAATATGGCATGGAAGGCAAACAATATCCAAACTGCTATTTTTTTTAAATCAATTTTTGCTTCAGAAAATTTTCTTATTCCAAATAGTGAAAACTGAAAAAAGAAAACTAGTTGAAAAAAATCAAGTTTACATTTTTAAATGAGCCTGTATTGAACCCTTGTGATAAAACCATTACTTCAAGGATGATTTAGGTGTATAATTGATCTTCATCACCCCTTGTTTCTGAATAGACATATTGTTGGCTTCAGGTGACTTCAGGTCACAGACAAGCAGAAGGACAATCCCAAGATGGCTCTCTTTAGCACCAGGGAATTTTTTTTTAAAAAACTAAATTAATGACATTGATTATGAACAGAATTCTCTTGTCATAAAAACTTTTCTTCTTGTCTGAATAATAATTTAATAATACCATATTTCTATTAAAGGACTTGTAACAGATTCTGTCAAAGGTGAATAGGTCACAACCCCTGTTTTGAGGAACTCACAGTTTAGGGTAGAAGGGTGACATGTCAACCTATGTGGGAGATAATGCAATGTAGTAAGGGCATTTGAGATTTTATTAAAGATTTATTTAAGGGAATAGCATAACCAGAAGAGGGAAAAGTTGACTGGAGCCTTGACAGATAGTTCAGAGTCTGCCATTAGAATCTGAGTTTTGTCTGGTGCATTTATCCATGTATATTGCATGAGTGCATGCTCAGTCACTTCTGTCGTGTCCAACTCTTTGTGACCCTATGGACTATAGCCCATGAGGCTTCTCAGCCATGGGATTCTCCAGGCAAGAAATACTGGAGTGAGTTGCCATTTCCATCTCCAGGGGATCTTCCTGACCCAGAGGTCGAACCTGCATCTCCTGCATTGCAGGGAAGTTCTTTACCACTGGGCCACCGGGGAAGCCCCATTCATATATATTACAGGTTTTCAGAAATAACTATTCAATGAAAAAGCTAAGAAGATGCTATGCTAGTTTTCTCCCCCTGACACATTTCTCTTCCCAGTTTTTACAATAGTCTTATGAAGTTCCTAATATTACTGGCACTTTACAAATAAAAATATGGGTCCAAAGGAAATTAATCCAGTAAGCAGAAGATCTGAAACAATATTCATTCTTCTCACTCTAAGGCCTGTGTTCTTTCCACTCTACCTTCCTAGTCCCTCACCTTCCTTTTTTTATTTTTATTTATTTTTATTTGAAGGATAATTACTTTACAATATTGTGTTGGTTTCTGCCCTACATCAACATGAATCAGTCATATTTTTGAACTCCTGAGTGCTTTTATCATAGAATGAACTCAGAGGAGATACCCGACAATTATTGATTGATAAAGAGAGACATGTATAGATTTGACACCAAAATTTTAACACAGATTTTCCGAACACTCCAACAGCCTCTAAACTAGTCCTTTATCCCTCTTCAATACTTCCTCAATCAGGGCTAAATTGCTTGCTTGTATGAAAACAGAAGCATATAAACTTTCAACAGCCAAGAGTGGCCTGTGTTGAAGACTCTTGTTCCAGAGCTCTTGTTAGAGGAATGTTAAAGGAGAGGAGCATCCATAGCTCTGTAGAAACTTCTCAGAAGCCACTTATCTCTTAGACAAATACTCCCCATGACTCTGCAAGTTTTCTCTGCCACCCCAACATGGGGTGTGGGGATCTTGTTTCCTAGCTGCTTACTTTAAGAGGTTCCAGGTTACCTAATTTCCATGACTGCATTCACGTGTCTGTTGAATTACTCCTTTCCAGAAGGAACTGAAAACCTTTGATTCACGGTCAGGGTTTCCTGATCTTTGTACTTCAACACATACCTACAGATAGTTGACGGGCAAGAAGTGGGGTTGTGACTGGGGAGAACTGCTCTGCCTGGAATTCTTGCTTCCCTTTCAGAGAAATTCCTAGAATACGCCATTGACTCTTTGTGCTCGGGATGATGAAAGACATTCCTGGATGGGCTGGTGTGTTTTCCACGATGTGTTCTCAGATGCTTTCCATGAATGACTCAGGCGAGGGTAAGCGGCTTAGAATGCTAGTGCAGAGGAAGGGAGAGAGCAGTGGTGTGCTCAGGCATGGGCGTTCCCCTTCTGAGCAAGCTGAGTAATGCTGTGCTGAAGGCGACTCCTCCAGGGAGAAACTAGGGAGTAGGAGTCAAGCTCTCTGAATTTAACTGCTAGCAAACAAAACAAATTTGGGCTGGCAATTTAACTTCTTTTGGGCTCATTTTCTAATCTGTGAAGCAGGAAAACGAATGCTTTTTTGGCTCATTTGTCATGATGGGAAAGGTCATGTGCAAAAACCAGGTTGACCAGGATTTATGGACTGTTTGACAAAAGAAGGGTGGCTGAAAATACTCACAGTCATTAGGAAAGGTGCCTGAAGGCAAAAGAGATTGTTCAACCCATGTTTAGTGTCTGGTCCTAAGGATGTGGTTGGTAGTAAACAGATGTGCTATTTGCCCTTAAGGGCCTATGTGGTAATTTAGGAGACAGACACTGAAAAAGTAATTGTGCATTTAATCATACAATTAAAATTGTGATGTGTACCACAAAGAGTATTATGGTATTAATGTATGAGGACAGACGAAGACTTAGTCTAGCTTCATGAAAGGGTTCTGTATGGGAACAACATTTAAGTTAAATTATTAAAGATGAAAGGTAAAGAGGGAAAGTGGCAGGAGGTGGAGATGCTTTTTAGAAAGAAGAGGCACTGGATATGCAAAGGTTTGTGAGACAGGAAACACATGGCAAGAATACAGAGTTGAAAGCAGGCCTATGGGGCAAGAACCAAAGAACAAGTGACAGGAGAGTGGCATCAGAGAAGGCTGAGAGCTAGGTGGACACCAGCCCAAACAGGGCCTTGTGGGTCAAGTAAAACTTTGGAATGCTTATCTTTAGAAAAATAAGAAGCCTTTACAATACATTGGTCAGAGAAAGCAACTGCAAACCATATATCTAATAAAGGATTAATTTCCAAAATATATAAGGAAATCCTACAGCTCAATAGTAAAAAATAAAAAAGAATAATCCAATTAAAGAATAAACTTGAACAGATCTGTCCCCAGATGAAGACAAACACATGATCAACAAGTGTATGAAAAACTGCTCAATGGCACTGATGATTATGGAAATGCAAATCAATACCACAGTGAGATATCATTTCATATGTGTTAGAATGGCTATTATGAAGAAAAAAAGAGCAAGTGATGGTGAGGATGTGAAGAAGCTAGAACACTTGCATTCTATTATTGAGAATGCAAAATAGTGCAGCCACTATGCAAAACATTAGCAAGGTTTCCCCAAAAAATTAAAAATAGAATTACCATATGATTCAGCAATCCCAGTTCTGGGTATTAATTTAAAAGAGCTGAAATTCAGATCTCTAGGAGATACTCGCACTTTCACATTCACTGCAGCGTCTTCATGATAGTCAAGATGTGGAAGCAACCTAGTTGTCCAACTACGGATGAATGGTTAAAGAAAATGTGGTATATACATACAATGGAATGTTGCTAAGCCTTATAAGAGAAGAAAGTCTTGTAATACGCGGCAACTTGGACAAATCTTGATGGCATTATGCTAAAGTGACATAAGCTGGTCACAGAAGGACAAATACCATATGATTCCACTTACATAAGGAGTTTAAGATAGTCAAACATATGGGAGTAGAAAGCATAGTGGTTAACAGGGAGTAGGGAGAGTAGAAAACGGTGAGGTGTTGTTCAGTGGGTATAGAGCGCAGTTATGCAAGATGAACAAAGCCTAGGGGTCTGCTTGTAACTAACAGTACTCTATTGTACACTTAAAAATCTGGCAAGAAGGTAGAACTCATGTTAAATGTTCTTGCGTGCATGTGTGTTAAGTCACTTCACTCATGTCTGATTCTTTATGACCCTACGGTTGTAGTCTGCCAGGCTCCTCTGAACACGGGATTTTCCAGGCAGGAATACTGGAGTGGGTTGCTGTGCCCTCCTCCAGGGAGTCTTCCCGACTAGGGATCAAACCCACACTTATGTCTACCGCACTGGTAGTTGTATTCTTTACCACGTCACTAGGTAAAGTTCTTTACTAGGTGGGTTCTTTACCACTAGCGTCCTTCTTACCACGGTAAAATTTAAATGAAAGGAAAAAAGGAAAATGGGGTGTCTTTAAAGAATTTTAGCGAGAGTGATATAATCAGATGTCAATCTGAATCACACTGAATGTATAGTGGAGGATGAATTACTGAGGTGTGAATGCACGAAGAGATACCAGAAAGGATATTTTGAAAAAGAGTCTTTTGATTCTTTCCTGCTATGGAACAGGGACCCAGGGTCCCTATTCAGGTGCCTATTTTCAGGCTTGACCTCTTGAGTAGACTGTGAAATTTTTGTCCTCCTCTTTTGTCCTCCGCCTTTTAAACACCCATAAAATGAAATTTTCCTATATTCTATTCTTTCCAAACCTCTGCATGATAAAGAAAATACAATTACTTCTTTTTTCTCTCTCTCCTTTTTTTTTTTAATATGATCCTTCTTGATATGATGTTGACGGTGGTAACTTTCCCAAGTAATGTAGCTCAATTCTAACAGTGCTGTGACTATATTTCCTGATCATTGAATATTTATTAAGCAATATAGCCTGCCAGGCTCCTCTGTCCATGGGGACTCTCCAGGCAAGAATACTGGAGTGGGTTGCCATGTCTTCCTTCAGGGGATCTTCCTAACCTAGGGATCGAACCCAGGTCTCCTGCATTCCAAGGGGATCCTTTACCACCTGAGTCACCAGGGAAGCCCAAGAATACTGGAGTGGGTAGCCTATCCCTTCTCCAGGGGATCTTCCTGACCCAGGAGTCAAACCAGTGTCTCCTGCATTACACGCAGATTCTTTCCCAGCTGAGCTACCAGGGAAGCCCAAAGAAAAGTTAAAGACAGATTAATAGATGATTGATAGATAGATAGCAGAATGCCCGGCCCTGGGCCCAGCAATCTGTCTTTTAAAAAGTTTACAAGGGATGAACAGTAAAGTTTGAAAAGCACTGTTATGGAATTATAGAACAAGTTAGAAGGTTGTGTCACCTAAAGATTGGCATTTGCCATCTACATCTACACAGACTAAATCATTAGCTGCTGCAGATGCTGACCTTCAATACCCCCTGAAAGGATTCAGGGTGGAGAGCAGAAATAAAGCACTCTGTGCTCCTGGAAAAACTGGCAGAACAAGTCTTTAGATAGTTAGATATTTTCAGGAGGTGATTTTATGAGCCCAACTCTTGCACTTCCTCATATCTAGAAAAGCACTAAAATCTTTCATGGTGATGTCTATTGCTCATGACTAGCAGTAACATTCATGAGACTAGCAGCAACCTTCTGCAAGAAATCTGTGTTTGACTGCATGTACGCCCTTCACCAACATCATATATATCCTTTCTCTTTAGAGCAGTTTCTCAGAGCTATCTGAAATGTTATCTCCTGGGCTCCTTATTTTGCCCAAAATAAAACTTAACTCAAAACTCTCACACTGTGTATTTTTTTTTTTTTCAGTCGACAGTTGAATGACATCAAGCAAGGAGTTAAAAAGATGAAGCAGGGGTGTGGGAGAGAGATCAGGCCTGGGAAATGTGGCAGGCCAATAGAAACACAAGCCTTACTTAATACCTAGTAAAGGAGACATTTTGCAAGGAAGCCATTTACCATCCTCTAACTCATATTGCCTTTCTTATCTACGGGTTGAACCCATCCTGACTGCCAGAATAAGATGAATGGGTAAAGCTAAGAAAATATCCTGCAAAAACTATATGAGGAAAGCATAATAAATAATTCCTTGGGAACAGTGCCCAGGCATAAAAGAATTTGAGTAGGTTTCGAATTTGGGAAATTGATCGTGATTCTGGAACATAAATATGGAAATGAAGTCAGAGAGTGGTTGGAAGACGTGCTCTTTTACAGGTCCAGAATGACAATTGTAGGTTCTTTTTTCTGGACATCTCCAGAATGATGATCAAAGAAGAATGCTTGACATGGCTGCAAACCACCAGCTAATAAATCTATACAGAGGTTTATATTCTAAATGGGAAATATTTTTGAGAAACTGAAATGTGGGAGAAAGGATCAGAGTTTTCTTGTATATTTTTTAGCTGTAGGAGTTCATGTGGAAGCCACACACCTGCTCTGGATGTTGCTCAAAGGAACACGGAAGTCTGGTTGGTAGCAGGCTGAACTGTTTTAAATATGAAGGGAAGAAATAATATTCAGTGAATAGTCATTAGAAGAAATGATGCTGAAGCTGAAGCTGCAATATTTTGGCCACCTGATGTAAAGAACCAATTCATTGGAAAAGATCCTGATTCTGGGAAATGTTGAAGGCAAAAGGAGAAGGGGGTGACAGAGGATGAGATGACTGGATGGCATCACTGACTCAATGGACATGAATCTGAGCAAACTCTGGGAGAGAGTGGGGGACAGGGAAAACTGGAATGCTGCAGTGCTTGGGCTCACAGAGTTGGATACAACTTATCAAATGAACAACAACAACTGCTATGAAGGATGTTCTAGGCCAGTCACATGAAAGAGAGATCCAAGGACTCTGGCTGCCTGGACACATCCCAGCATGGCGGCCCACTGAATCAAACCACAAAAGGCCAGTTTCAGAAGAGAGGACAGGGGAAAAACTGGGTTCACAAGCAGATTGTTAATACTTACAAGGTGAAAGAGAAAAACTAGCCAGGCTTCCCATAACAAGAATAATCACTTCCCTAAAGTGCCTTGGCTAACTCGGTGCGAAGTGTACTGTACACAGTTAGTCTGCATATTATTTGACATTCTCTCTGGCCCTCTTATGCAGGGGTTCTCAAATTTGAGTGTGCGTCAGAATCACTGGGAGAGTGTGAACAAAAGCACAGCTTCTGATTCATGTAGGTCCTTGGAGGTGCCTGAGAATTGCATTCCTAACAAGTCTGAAAGGCTCTGGGTTCAGAACCACATATTGAAAACCACTGAAAGTCTATTTAAGATTCTTGAAGTTAGACTATTAATTTGGTGCATTCCTTTTGTATTTTCCACTTCTCCCTTAAGCATCCCAATACACATACAAACATACACAAAAACCTAGAGATTGTTCCATAGTATAGTCCAGGAATCCTGAGATTCTTGGTGGTTGAAGACAGCTAGTACTACACCAGCTCTGTTACAGCTCATGCTAACCACCCAGTATACTTATAACATTAGAAGAGCAGAGGAGGAAGGCCCACAGGTGTGATGATTCATTTTTGTTTAACAAAGGAATGAGAACTTAAAATTTAAGCTGGAGAATAGGTATTCTGTGCATGCATGCATGCTAAGTCACTTCAGTCATGTCTGACCCTTTGGACTGTAGCCCAGAAGTTTCCTCTGTCCATGGGATTCTCCAGGCAAGAATACTGGAGTGGGTTGCCATGCCCTCCTCCAGGATAGGTATTCTACTAGGAAGCAAATAAGGAAAGAAAGACAAGTCATAACCAAAAATTATTTTTTTGGTTGTTTTAGAGAATAGCATGCAACTCAGCGAAACTGGATACATGTAGATCCAGAAATAAAATTGACTAATAATACATAAAACTTGGAACAAGCCGTGGAGACCTAAGTTTATCAATATTTCAAAAAAGATAATCAATTTTACCAAAGATGATTGAAGCTGGACTAAGTGAAAAAATGGGGACTGGGATAGGAGAGCAAAGTCATTCTTTAAAATGTTTTGATTCTGTAATTTTTCATTTGAAAGAAAAACATAGTTCATGAGCTATGTGTGTGAAGAGCAGTATTGCAGAGTAGCTGTTTTTAAATGTATATACATTTTAAAATATAAAATTTGTTTTATACCAAGAATAAAAATGAATACAGAATTTTTGGAAAATTTGACTAAAATTTTAGAATATTTACCCCTATTCTCACCATCCAAATGCAAGTTTTAATATTTTGCTGTATTTTAGCCTGTTTTCTAAGCAACACTGTTACATAATTTTGATACAAAATTTATATAGATACACAATCTTTACAGTGTTTCTTTTTCTAAGTATTATAACATGAGTGTTTCCCATTATTTAAATATATCATTAGCATATTTAATATCTAAATACACACTAATAAAGTAGATATCACAATTTATTTAAATTTCCTTTATTGTCAAGCACTTTGTTTCTCCCCTTTCCCTCTACTCTAAATAATACTATAATGAGTACCTTTGTCCATAAAACTCCCTCTGTATTTAAGACGATTTTTTTTGGATAGATTCCCAGATTTTGAATTACTTGTCTCAGCTTGGAAATTTAAAAGACCCCTTCTACATATTGTCAGATTATTTTCCAAACAGGCTGTAACTCCTTGTTTCTCTTTCTCACTAGCAATACTCTGTGTCCGGTATTGAGCACTCTGAAATTTTTTTTATCTCTGCCTTTTTGATCAAGAAAAAAATATGTCCTGTTTTGGTTTTGTCTGCATGTCCTTGTTTACTAATGATTGATTCTTTCTCATGCTTGTTGATGAGATACATGCTTTCTTGTATGCATTTCCTAACACTGAATTCAGTTACTTTCAATTCATATATTCATATTTATTTATGAAAAGTATGAGTACATAGCTTTAAGAATTAATAAAATCTTAAAATACATGAAACAATTTAGTTGGTGTTAGAGAACCAAGTATTATGTACAGAAGTCATAGGTTCCTATTTTAATCTTTGGAGCTCAGATTTCAGAACTGCATTTGAGAAAAATGATTTCAAAATAAAAAAACTGTTGTCACATGAGGATAACTATATGCCAGTGCACTTGAAATCTTCCCAGCCTAAGCCCAGCATCAAAGATGTGGCAACATTAAAGACTATCACTCTCAAATTGAAGAACAACTTTGTTCCACATCAAATAGCTTCTGTTCTTTCCTGTGTTATCAAACTGTTAGGGGATGAGGGTCTAACTGCTTAGTGCAAATATCCTGAATAACTCCCCCACCATTTCCCCAACTCTTCACCGGCCACAAGAATGAACACGTCTGTCAAACCATTGCTTGCTAAACACTGCTTGGGAGAAATCAAGCTTGTTGACTTTGGTAGGTTTTCTAACTTCCTTTGCCTGGGGAAAGGTGATAGAAAGGTTGTCCAAAAGGCCAACGAAACACCTGGATATGAACAGCATCTGGGAGCCTCTTTTTTTAAGGTTCACCCTTTGGAAGAAATACTTGGTCTTTGGTCAAAGGGGCAGTTGATCTCTGGGATTATTGACAAAAGCCATAAATGTATGCTCATTATTCTTGTTCTGTCAGCAGCCTGTGATGTTTCTATTTGGCTCATCATGGATCAGTTGTGGGAAAATATGTAATAAGTAACTTGCTTTCCCTTAAGTTCAGAAACATAAACATCTCAGAAATCAAATTCTTTATAATTTAATACTTCTGCTTTAGGTCTGTCTCAAGAAGTGAGGCATGGTTAATGCTATACATTCCTGTCTATATTTAGTGGATTTTTTTTTCTATTCAAGGAGGTGCCATGATGATGTTCTAGATACCACTCTATTTATTAACTTTTGCTAGAAGAAATTTATAAATTTTAGAAGAGTGAAATTTTAAACAACCAATCACGGACAACAGTAACGTACATGCTTCTGAAATCTATTTTATTTGCGTCAATGATAAAAAGTTTTCTTTAGAAAAGTGAGAGCAGTGCTGATAAGGAGAAAGCAATGATTTCATTAAAAATACAAAGACAAAACTCTTCTAACGTTGAAGTATCTATGTTCAGTATGGAAGCTTTGGGTGTAACTATTCTAACTTTTCTCACTCATTTTCCTGCATGTCAAATAGAACATATACAAAAATTTAAGATACAGATTACCAGTTTCCCACATTTCCTCTGAATACTCCATCTGCAAGCACTTCTCTTCCATGTGCATCATCTCCAGGGAATCTTAAAGGCTTTTCTTTCCTAAGTCTATGCCCCATAGCAGCAGTTCTCTCGCAGCAAATGCACTAGGGCCACTTGACGAGGTCTGGAGATATTTCTCAGTTTCTACAAACACGGGTGCTACTGGCTTCTAATGAGCACAGGCCAGAGACTTTGCTGAAGATCCTATAGTGAGCAGGACATCCCTGCTCCCCTGCAACAAAGTATTCAGCCCCCAAAGTCAATAGTGCTCAAGTCAAGAAACCCAGTGCCCGAGCCACAGTCAGGACTCTGTGGGAGGACTCAACAAAGGCGAGGAAAATCATAAGACAGTTGACCTCTCCCCTGCTACAGTCTAGAAAATGATGCACTTGGAAAAGAAAGGAGACGGGATGGGTGGGAGGAAGCAAGTTGAACAGAGATAACCTTGGGGTCCCAAAGAGACATGTACTGCCTCCGCCTCCATTCTCTACCTCTGACGTTGGGCCTCAGGAAGAGAAGGGATATTGTGTGTATTTGGTGATGGCACATGGGATCATGAAGAAATGATGATTCCTATGTCTCCACATAGAAACAGAAAGTGTGGGTTCCATTCGCCAGGCTAGGAAGAAGCATAGAGAATGCCACTTCTGAAGGAGGCATGCAGATGGGAACAAGAGACACCTCAGAGGTTACTCGCATGGGCCAATGACAGAAGAGAGGATGGATAGCTTAGCAGAGACACCTGTATCTGGTATCCCTCTAATGTCTCTGGAACATGGATATGACCCTGAAAAAGTGGGGTAACCCAAATTGGCTAGCATCCCACCATCGAAAAGAGAGGCTGAAAAATGAAATGGATTTAAATACTTAGGCTATGGGTACAAGTCGCACATCAGACTTTGTAGTCCACGATCAGTTCATGCTGCAAGTAGAAGTTCCATTAAAGATTATGCAGGTAGGTTAGAGATATGTTTACATAAGCTTGAAGTGAAAGTGAAAGTGAAGTTGTTCAGTCGTGTCTGACTCTTTGTGACCCATGGACCCACCAGGCTCCTCCGTCCATGGGATTCTCCAGGCAAGAATACTGGAGTGGGTTGCCATTTCCCTCTCCAGGGGATCTTGCCGACCCAGGGATTGAACCCAGGTCTCCATCATTGCAGGCAGACGCTTTAACCTCTGAGCCACCAGGGAAGCCCTATATAAGCTTAACACAACCAATTTAACTAAAAGCAATCCTCCTTTTCCTTTTGTTATATTGAGAAAGAATAGGTTTTACTAATTTTTCATCTTGATATTGGTGTTTGATTCTGAACGTTCCACCTCTTCCATCAGAAACACACACACAGAGAGTTTAATTAGAATTTTACTCTGTGTTTGTGTGTCAAGGCCAGTGACACAACTGAAAAGTCTTCTGGGTGTAAAATGGAGAGAACTGCCAGGTGGAGCAGTGGTAAAGAATTCACCTGCCAGTGTAGGAGATGCAAGAGATGTGGGTTCGATCTCTGGTTGGGAAGATCCCCTGGAGGAGGAATTGGCAACCCACTCCAGTGTTCTTGCCTGGTGGGTTACAGTACATGGGGTCTCAGAGTCAGACATGACTGAGTGTGAACTTAGTATAACTGCCTAATATGTCAAACCCATTTCACATATTGAACTGTTATAATTTTAAGAAGACTTTAATTGTTTTTTTTGTAAAAATCATTATCCAGTATTACAAGTAGAGTTTGGGGGTATTTGATCTGGCTAATTTTTTTTTTTTTTTTAGTGCAAGATTATGTAACAACCTGTCACTGACACCTTTGTTAACTAAAGCCAGTATTATCTTCCAAGGGTGTCACAGTTCTATTGATATGAGTCCCCACCCAGAAACCTAGGAAATTTACCCAACTATTCATCTAGAATTCTGGACACCATTATCAAAGGAAAAGGACACGTGTTGGCAGAGGACACAACACCATCTGGTGCCAGCCCCGGCAACAATCCAATGTTTGTCCACCAACCCCCAACCAGAGGAAGGCTTTGTTCCTCTAGCATGTCTACTCCATTGTCCCCTTGGGCTGCAAGCTGGTCTTCTCCCTCTTCTAGTAAGCAATCTGTTTATTTGCTTTCTCCAAATCATTTGGTGTCCTTATCTCCCACTGGAGACTAGATGATGTTAAGATGAGAACCTGGGAATTCTCCTTCCTCAGTGAGGACAATTACTTATTAGACAATCCTTGACGTGATACTCATCTGCCATAGCAGCAAGTTGACTTGGGGATAACTGACACTGATATGCCCCCTAATTTCCTTTCAACAAAATCTACATCTGCATTGGGTATCCTTCCCCAAAGCATCACTACTTAAGGCTATCTATTCAGTTACATTGATAACCCTTCCATTTACTTCCTGAGGCTCTGGGACATGCATGCATGTCTGCTCAGTCGCTTCCATCATGTCTGACTCTTTGCAATCCCATGGACTGTAGCCCACAAGTTTCCTTTGTCCATAGGAATCTCCAAGCAAGAACACTGGAGCGGGTTGCCATGATCTCCTCCAGCAGATCTTTCCTCCCCAGGGATCAAACTCACATCTCCTGTGTTGGCAGGTGGATTCTTTATTATTGAGCCAACAGCGAAGCCCAGAATCTCTAGTATATCAATATTACGAAGCATTAGATTTCAGGTGAGAAGTTTTCTTAACTTTTCTCATAAAATAGGAAATAATGATACAGGATTTTTGTATGGCTTAAATAAGACAAGCATATTAATGCACTAAGCACAAGAATTGTCAAGGAGTAAGATCCCTGGAGAAGGGAATGGCAATCCACTCCAGTATTCTTGCCTGGAGAATCCCCATGGACAGAGGAGCCTGCAGACTACAGTCCATGGGGTTGCAAGGAGTCAGATGTGACTGAGTGACTAAGAAGAAAACTTCAGCTACGATGGTTTTCTATTCAATATTTCTTGAATAGATTTTTAAAAGCTAATGATCTTTAAATTTTTAAAGTTTTAACTTGATTTTTAAAAGTTAATGGCTTTCTTCACTCTGTAAGACAGACTCTAGGTGCATCTATGTCTCTTCAAATGACCCAACTGCATTCCTTTTCATGGCTGAGTAATATTCCACTGTATGTGGAGCTCAGCTCTGTGCTTTGTGGTGACCTAGACAGTGGGATGGAGGAGTTAGGAGGGAAGTCCAAGCAGGAGGGGATATATGTATACTTAGAGCTGATTCACTTCATTGTACAACAGAAACTAGCACAACACTTTAAAGCAACTATATCCCAATTAAAACAATATTTAATGACTTTCTGATATTTTGGCCCAGAGCTGTTGATATTCACCTGAGTCTGATAATAGTACCAGACCTACAGAATAATTTAGTAGGTGTTTGAGATTTAAAAAAAAAAAAAAAAAAAAAAACCTTTCAGTAATTTGCAGTTTCCTATGTAGATATTTCTCAAACTTCCCCTCTGCACAAAGAACTTGAGAGCTCGGCACTTCCTACAGTAAAGTCATCCGCCTTATACTTTGCATAGCTCCCTCCATCCATGCTTCACGTCTTCTCCCCATCACACACCCAGCACAGAAACCCATCTCTATCATGCCCAAAGCTGCACTGCCAACACCTCCCCCTCCCTGCTCGTTTCACTCCACTTCTCTCATCTCTCTTCAGCTCTCAATTACTTCTTTTGCTAACTACTTTTCTAAGGACTGTCCCAGAGAAAGACAAATATAATCTGATATTAGTTATATGTGGAATCTAAAAAATAATACAAATGAATTTATTAACAAAATAGAAATAGACTCACAGAATAGAAAACATACTTATGGTTACAGAGAAATCTATATGCAGGTCAAGAAGCAACAGCTAGAACCAGACATGGAACAACAGATGGGTTCCAAACTGGAAAAGGAGTATGTCAAGGCTGTATATTGTCACCCTGCTTATTTAACTTATATGCAGAATATATCATGCGAAATACCAGGCTGGATGAAGCACAAGCTGGAATCAAGATTGCCAGGAGAAATATCAATAACCTCAGACATGCAGGTGACACCACCCTTATAGCAGAAAGCGAAGAAGAAATAAACAGTCTCTTGATGAAAGTGAGAGAGGAGAGTGAAAAATTTGACTTAAAACTCAGTCCTAAAATCAGTCCTGAATATTCAGAGGAAGGACTGATGCTGAAGTTGAAACTCCAATACTTTGGCCACCTGATGCAAAGAACTGACTCATTGGAAAAGATCCTGATGCTGGGAAAGATTGAAGGCAGGAGAAGTAAGGGATGACAGACGATGAGATGGTTGGATGGCATCACCAACTCGATGGACATGAGGTTGAGCAAGCTCCAGGATTGGTGATGGACAGGGAAGCCTGGCATGCTACAGTCCATGGGGGTCGCAAAGAGTCAGATATGACTGAGCAACTGAACTAAACTGAACTGATGGTTACCAAAGGGGAAGCGGGGTGAGATAAACTGAGAGTAGGGGATTAACAGATGCACTAATATGTGTAAGACAGATAAACAACAAGGACCCACTGTATAGCACAGGGAACAAGATTCAATACCTTAGAATATCCTATAATAGAAAAGAATTGGGGAAAAAAGTGTAGATACATACATATGTATGTACAACCAAATAACTTTGCTGTATACCTAAAACTAACACAACATCATAAATCAACTAGACTTCAATTAAAAGAAAAGAACTGTCCCATGGTTCACATCATATAGAAAGAAAGTTCTCATGGTACCTGAACAGTTATATGAGAAAAGCTTCACACCAATTAAAATTTTGTATGAAACAAACTTTTGGGAGGAATGGATCACTGTACAGATTCAACTTGACCTTCCAAACTACCTTCTGTTAGTTGTCTTAAGATCTCTATCAGTCTTTTTCTTGGTTTCTTGGTCTATCTCATCCTTAATGGCCAACGTTAGCTTCCCATTATTTAACTCTTACACTGTGGTAGGCACTGTTCAAGAGCCTAATTTCATTGAACAGTTACTGCAACCCTGAAAGATCATCCCATTTTTACCTACAAGGAAACTGAGGCTATTGAGATTATATATCTCGTTCCATAACTTGGCTCTGAAATGGAAGCCAAGTTTATGGCAAAAAAACAAAAAAGCAAAAACAGGATGGGCAGTTGATAGAACATCCGTAGTAAACAGGAAAATTCTGGTCAAAGACTGATTTTCTACCACGTTTCATTGAGTCCAAGAACCTCTAAGATTTCTGTTTTCCATGAAGCATAGAATCATACTTATCCTAATACCTCTGAGACCATTTCTCTGACTTATAAAGCCTTTGTATTAAAAATATCATTTCCACATATCTTGAGTCCAGTCATGGAAACAAGTGGTACCAAGTTTAGACAAAAAGCTCCTTACCTATCTCCTATTACTATATGAAAAAAGTGATGCTGAATTTTATTCATAGGGTAGAGAGACATCCATACATATTTATGATAGTTATATTTTGACTTGGTTAAATAACCCTTAGTAAGGGTTGACATCTATTTCTGCTTTATTGGCCATGCCAAAGCCTTTGACTGTGTGGATCACAACAAACTGTGGAAAATTCTGAAAGAGATGGGAGTATCAGACCACCTGACCTGCCTCTTGAGAAACCTGTATGCAGGTCAGGAAGCAATAGTTAGAACTGGACATGGAACAACAGACTGGTTCCAAATACGAAAAGGAGTACGTCAAGGCTGTATATTGTCACCCTGATTATTTAACTTATATGCAGAGTACATCATGAGAAACACTGGACTGGAAGAAGCACAAGCTGGAATCAAGATAGCTGAGAGAAATATCAATAACCTCAGATATGCAGATGACACCACCCTAATGGCAGAAAGTGAGGAGGAACTAAAAAGCCTCTTGATGAAAATGAAAGAGGAGAGTGAGAAAGTTGGCTTAAAGAAACATTCAAAAAACATTCAGAAAACTAAGATCATGGCATCTGGTCCCATCACTTCATTGGAAATAGATGGGGAAACAGTGGAAACACTGACAGACTTTATTTTTTTGGGCTCCAAAATCAATGTAGATGGTGACTGCAGCCATGAAATTAAAAGACGCTTATTCCTTGGAAGAAAAGTTATGACCAACCTAGATAGCATGTTAAAAAGCAGAGACATTACTTTGCCAAAAGGTCCATCTAGTCAAGGCTATGGTTTTTCCAGTGGTCAAGTATGGATGTGAGAGTTGGACTGTGAAGAAAGCTGAGTGCCGAAGAATTGATGCGTTTGAACTGTGGTGTTGGATAAGACTCTTGAGAGTCCCTTGGACTGCAAGGACATCCAACCAGTCCATCCTAAAGCAGATCAGTCCTGGGTGTTCATTGGAGGGACTGATGCTGAAGCTGAAACTCCAGTACTTTGGCCACCTGATGCGAAGAGCTGACTCATTGGAAAAGACCCTGATGCTGGGAGGGATTGGGGGCAGGAGGAGAAGGGGACGACAGAGGATGAGATGGCTGGATGGCATCACCGACTCAATGGACATCAGCTTGAGTGAACTCCAGGAGTTGGTGATGGACAGGGAGGCCTGGCGTGCTGCGATTCATGGGGTTGCAAGGAGTTGGACACGACTAAGTGACTGAACTGAACTGAAGGGTTGAATAACGTAATTCCTGGCTGTTTTTAGGTTTGGCTAATTGTAACAGAAACTCCAAATTGTTGTAATTGAAAGAAGACAGATTTTTTTTTTTTTTTTTTTTGTTTACTTTATCTGTAAAAACGGGATGAAGAAAGCTCAGGGCTGTTTTGGTGGCTCCATAGCTATTTGGGAACTTAGTCCCCCCCAAGCTTCCACTCCATCTTTGCTGTGATCTGTTCTCACTTTCCAGGTCTCAAATGGATGAAATTGTTTCCTGGGGCTGCTATAACAAGGAACCACACACTTGTGGCTTAAAGCAACAGAAATTTATTCTCTCACAGGGCTGGAGACCAGATGTCTGGAATCTGAGCCCAAACCAGGAGGGCTGTACTTTCTCTGGAGGCATCTTGGGGACCATCCATTCCTTGCCTCTTCTAGCTCCTGGCGGCCTGGTTGTTTCTTGGCTTGTGGCCACATCACTCCAATCTCTGTCTCTATGGTCACATGTTCTTCTTTTTTCTGTGGCAAATCTCCCTCAAGCTTCCTTATAAGGATGCATGTGTGATTGCATTTAGGGCCCATGTGGATAGTCCGATATGATCATGATGTTTAATCACAAACACAGAATTCTTGTTTAATGTATTAGGAGACATTCATAGGTTCTAGGGACTAGGATGTGGGTCTCTTTTGGAAACAGAAGGGGAGTGGCATTATCCAGCTTACCAAAATGAATTGCTAGCCATTTTACCTCTGTTTCAAGAAACAGGACTGATGAAGGGGAGGAGAAGGGACACACCCACTCCCTTGAACATGTTTCAAAAATTGCAGACATCATGTCCTCTCATATTTCACCAACCACATGTCAGTTATCTTCAAGTCAGGCTGGGAATTAAAGTCTCATTCCAATTGACTATGATCTCGATTTTACATAGTAGGGCAGAAGAGATATCATGGGACAAAAATTATCAGTTATCACCTGCCATTTTGGCCACCTAGACATTCATATACACCTTTCTTTCCACAAGCCCTTCCTGCTCAGACTCTCCCCAGGGGAGAGATTTCCAAAGTCCATCAAGCCTGGGATATCTGAGTTGATGAGCAGTTATCTCGTTTCTGACAGATACATATGTGACTCCACACAGTCCAGTTATCTGCCCCCAACAAAAGTACACCTCAGTGCTCCAAAAACAAGGCAACCACATTAAAAACTTCCATCTAGAAGATGGAGAATTGGAAACAGAACCCTCCTGGAAGTTACCATGCCCAGCTGGGCAGAAATAACGATGACTCCTTTGGTTAAGCAGAGTAAGTTTCCAGTTCACCCTGTCTTAAAGCGCCTCTGAGTAGACTTCCCTGAACACTCTTCTCTGTGGCTCCTCTGAGGTGGACCCTGGAGGAAGTGCCTTTTTTAAATCCTCATGGCTTTCATAGCCTGCTCCTCACTGGTAATGATTTGGAGGCCAAGCAAATGGCTTGTTTCAATCCCAACTATTTTGGGATTGAACAGGATTTGGGGTTTTTTTGGTAATATAAGGTCCTCAAAAATCTAGTGGACTTCCAGTGTATCTGCTTATGGTCAGTTCTCTGTGTTAATAATGACGGATAAAAATCTCATAGAGTCAGAGTTTTTAAGACTGAAGAAACACAGGTCTTTTACTTGTTGCTTCTGGGCTGTCTGCCCATCTCCCCTTCTTTCATGTTTCAGCCTGGTTTTCTCAAAGCCATCTGAAGCAAAGAGCCAGGGTGGGAGACAAAACTCTCATCTGATTTTCTGACCTGGCTCCAATCGTCTGGCAAAGAACAATTAACCATAGATGCTTAGGGAAGACTCTGAGGCACCATCTTATCTTTTGCTAACTCCGTCCCTTTGCAGCCTTTACCTAAAACTGCTCCATTCTGAGATACAAAAGCAGTTAGCCTTTTCAGTCTCAAAAGGTCCAAACTACTGACTGTTAGGACTATGGACTTGGGACCCAAATCACCTAGATCAAAGCCGGTCCCTTACTTATCAGATGTGTAACTAGCAAGTTACTTAATCCCGTTGGTCCTCATCTGCAAAATGGGGCTAAAAACAGTATCTACTTCATTGTATTTGAAGATTAAGTTACTTAAGGTGTATAAAACACTACAATGGTGCCTGACACAGAGTAAACAGCTTGTATCTGTAGTTAGTATTAACTTATTCTTGAGCAACTTGAGGATGTAGTTTGTTACCAGATCAATGAGCTCTCAACTGAATTTATCATCTTTGTAGACTCTGCTAAAGCAGCAAGCAGTAACAAACATAAGACAACATCTTGAATTTTTCCTATGATTTCCCCTAATGCTGGAGCCACAATAAGTGGTCTGCTTTCTAAGATACCACAGTAATCGTTTCATCAAATATTTTGCCATAATATAACAAGAGTATTTAACTTTTCAGCTTCCATTGTCTGAAGTATCAGCACCTGCATTTTAGGTTTTTTTATAGCCAACATTCTACTTTCAGGCATGAAATTCTGTATCCATAGAGTTTATATTTGTCAGCTCCTAACAGAGATCTTAAATACAGGAAACCTAAACACGATGAATCTTCACTTCCTTTTGCCTCAAATCTGGATTGAGGTAGTATAAATGATTCCATGATGACTCCATCGTTGGATCTGGGACACATGTTGCTTCCGGTTGTGGCTCAGTGGTAAAGAATTACCTGCCAATGCAGGAGACACCGGTTCGATCCCTGATGCAGAAGATCCCACATGCCCCAGAGCAACTGAGCCTGGGCACTACCACTACTAGGGCTGCACTCTAGAACCTGGGAGCTGCAACCATAACCAGTGAGCCCAAGTGCCATCAACTACTGAAACCCACACGCCTAGAGCCCCACGCTCTACAACAAGAGAAGCCACAGCAATGAGAAGCCCTAACACTGCAACTAGAGAAAAGCCCTCTCAACAACAAAGACCCAGCATGGCCAAAAATAAATAACTTAATTAATTTTAAAAAATGCCTAACACATAACCTTTTATTCTGTCTTTATTCCTTATCATACAAAAATGTAAAACTAGTGGCTGTGTATGTATTTAAAGAATAAAATAAAACCCAATTGCAAAGCAATTATCCTTCAATTAAAAATAAATTTAGTGAAAAAAATCCTAATAGGGTATATCAAATTACAGATCGTCCTGAAAGAATTTATGACTTTCCCTTAGCATATAATTGCATTTCCTAAAATTAGAATTAACTTACATTTGTATTAAAAAAAAAATAAGAACCAAACTGTTTGCATGTTTGTATGACATAAAGTTGGTAGAAGCTTTTTTATTTATATAAATAAAATACTTATTTTAACCCCTATGCTTCTTAAACTTACATATGGTAAAATTATATTCTTAGAAGGTATAATGACCAAAATATGAGTTAAAATGAAAGACAGGATGTTTACTTCAGTATACTAAACATTTAGAGGAGATGTGAAAGGTTGAACATTTTCCATTAATTTTTTTTTTTCTTTCTCCTTTTCAGTTTACCTTCATGAGAAAAAGAAAATTGAATAAGCCAACAACTAATATTTGGGGTTTTTTAACTGCCACAAAAATTCAAATAAGAAAAAAATTACTAATGAGCTAAAGAAGAATATATAAATGGTTTGTTTTGTTTCTCCATCAACCAACATTGCTGTATCTGTGCCTAAGCTTTTTTTCTTTTTCTTTTTTTTTGGTTGGTTGGTTTTGTTTGGTTTTGTTTTGGGTGATGTTCAGCATTTTGTGTCCTGATAGGAATTTTAATGAATGTAAAACAAAAGCACTGGTACCAAGCTGAGCCCCGTGGATGAATCAGGTAGGCGTGTGTATTCACAGCACCGATTACTAACAATTTTCTTACTTTTGGACAATTGGACAATTGCCCAAATGTCGGTCAATCAGACATGGCACCAGAGAGGCATATTTTTAAAAGATCCTGGACACATTATTTAAAATAGGTAGATTCAGGGATGGAATTAAAAGAAAATTTACAAGACCACTAAGCAAGCCTGAAATACTCTGCACGGTTTCTCTGCTTCAGACACAATGGATGTAGAAGCAGGATTCAGCCTGAGAAAGTGTCTGCTTCAGACAGTAACTCTTCGACTTGTCACTGAGATAAAGTGCTTCCTTGAAGCCAGGAGGCATTAACCATTTCCTTTTGCAGTCAGTCCAGGTTTTAAATAAGAGTAACAGCTCATTAATTTTTTTCCTTCATCTTTAGAATACTAATGTGAGCAACAGGTATTCAGAGTTTATGAGTAGAACATTTTACAACAAAAAACGGAATTTCTGTAAGTTCCAATAGGGCACAAAAGACGCATGACCCATTTGCGCTGGTTAATACTTGGTTATATCTTACTTAACCTTGTCCAGAAAGGATTTAAGGCAACCAACTGGAATTTTCAGTTTAATGCATAGCCCTTCCCCTCATCTGATGGTGACTTTGATACCTGAGTAACTCTTTTTCGGTCTCAGTTTTGCATGGGCTAAAAAACTAAGATGGGCCTTCCTTAGCTCCTGCTTTAAAACTCTCCATAGGTTCTGTATCCTCCATGGTCAAGTTCTTTAAGATGGCCTACAAGCCCTTCATGCTTCACCTCCTGCCTAAGTTTTACGTTTTCCCTAATAGCATATAGGTTTCCCCCATGGCTCAGTGGATAAAGAATCTGCCTGCCATACAGGAGACACAGGAGATGTGCGTTTAATCCCTGGGTCAGGAAGATTCCCTGCAGTAGGAAATGGCAACTCACTCCGGTATTCTCGCCTGAAAAATCCCATTAACAGAGAAGCCTGGCAGGCTACAGACCAAGGGGTTGCAAAGAGTCAGATACAACTGAGCACAGAATGTTGCATATGACTTAGCCAGAACATTAAACAAAATATTTTAAGAACATTCTAATGGACGGAAAGCAGATCCACACAAAAATGAAGTTTAACTGATGACCAAGTGCTTTGTTTAAGGTATTTGCCTATTGTGCATTATTTTATTGCTCTGTGTATATTAAAGTATTTGTGTTCAATTTTAGAATGATTAGTACTTTTTAAGTTTATAATTATTTTTCTGTTTTGCACAGCCATAGAGCAAAAATTTTGAATAGCATAAATATCCAACAAATGATATTTTGCTTAAATTAACTACAGTAGGTTATAAAATAGTGGATACATGGTATGATTTCATTTTACAAAAAATATATAAGAATATATAGAAATCATAAAAAGGACATGGAAAATATTCAGCAAAATAGTTTCTGCAGTCATCTTTGAATGGGGGGGATTATTGTATCCTTTGTATTTACCCTATTCTTTCTGCAGTACTAATTCATTACTTTTTTTGTAATAAGGAAAAAGTAATGGAAGAAACTGATGATGAAAGAAGCTACCTTCTAACAAGTGAGAGTTTACTGTGTGCTGGGCACTGTGACAAGTTTTAGTTTTAATTGTCTGCTTTAATCCTCAATAATTCTGTGTGGTATATATGATGAATATCATTTTATAAATGTGAAATAGGAACTTAGATATGCCAAGTTCAAGTTCAAGACCATATTGTCAGCTATGTCTTGAGATGGGATTTGCACATAGATAGTCATTATAATTCCTGCTACTGATGGATATTTAGGTTGTGCTTTCAACTATTAAAAATAGCCCAAGGGAGAAATAAATAGCTAAGACCCTGATGCTGCGAAAGATTGAAGACAGGAGGAGAAGGGAATGACAGAGGATGAGATGGATGGATGGCATCACTGACTTAATGGACATGAGAGTGAGCAAGTTCTGGGAGATGGTAAAGGATAGGGAAGCCTGGCGTGCTGCAGTCCATGAAGTCACAAAGAGCCCAACATGACTTAGTAACTGAAAAGCAATAGCAAACTAATTCAAAATTTTAAAAACAAAATTAAAAAGCCATTTTACAAATCAGTAATTCTTCAAGTCATAAGGACTGTTTGTTTCATGGTGCACCAAAATGAGCAAACTTTGAAGAAGAAAAAGTAACTAGAGACACTCATTTCAACACAAAAATTTTCTTAAGCGAATTGTTATATTGATCAGTCATTCAAAGAAATTTACAATCAAGCTACTTTAGAGACAAATCATCCAGAATCCTCTGGCCACCATAGGCACTTACTTGGCTCCCACTATAGCCATTTGGACTACTTACCTCATACTCCCACATACAGCAAGGACTGTTGGAATCTTGACCTTCCCCCATGCCCTAGAATTGTCCTTCTACTGCTTAGTAATTCTTATTAAATCTTCAAGATTTTGATTCTTCTCTCACAACAAGCTTCCATTTCCAAACTGAAGATGTTGTTCAGTTGCTCAGTCATGTCCGACTCTTTTCGACCCCATGGACTGCAGCACACCAGGCTTCCCTGTGTGTACTTCACTATCTCCTGGAGTTTGCTCAAACAATGGCAACCCACTCCAGTATTCTTGCCTGGAGAGTCCTATGGACAGAGGAGACTGCTGGGCTGCCGTCTATGGGGTCACAGAGTCGGACACAACTGAAGCGACTTAGCAGCAGCAGCATGTCCATTGAGTCTATCATGCTGTCCAACCAGTTGAGGTAAATATCAGTATTCTCACATCTGGAACACGTAACAGCTAATATGGCAAATCAAGCGGCCAAGGCCAAATTGGCTTGGCCAATCAAAACAGATCCAGCTACACAGCAGTCCCTGCTGGAAAGATCACGTTGTCTATTATCTCTCCAATGGATACCTAAGCTCCTTGAGGACAGATTAAATCTGATATTTAATTTCCTATCACAGGGCATATTGGCTGTACTGGAGCTGAATTAGGACAGCAAATGGAGTGGTTCTCAAGCATATCCTCCTCTTTCTTTGGTTTAGAATGCTCAAGGAACTTCTTACCCATCATAGAACATGTGGTATTCACAGAAACAGTGCTTTGGTTACATGCCTGATTTCTCTGGAGCTCCAAAACATCATGGGAAAGTGCATGGAACCTGCTCACCATTGGTGTTGCATATATGCGGAGAATCCCATGGACAGAGGAGCCTGGCAGGCTACAGTCCATGGGGTCCCAAGAGTCGGACATGACTTAGCAACTAAACCACCACCACCATACCTAGTAAAAGGTTGAAGGTGAGGGTGAGGAGCCAGGCTTCACTAGGAGACCTTGGGGTCCCTAAAGGAAAAAGCACCACGTCAAATCTGGCAGGCAGGGCTGGACCTCTCACTGTGGCCACTTGTGAAAGGGGAGCCGTTGTTCCAGGTATAAGTGAGGTGGCTAATTACCAACTCCCCACTGAACACTCATCAAACCAATCCAGAATATCTGTATATTAAAAAATAAAATTAGAATATCACCTGGGGGAAATTCCTGGTGGTCCAATGGTTAAGAATCCGCCTGCTAGTGCAGGGGACGCTGGTTCAATCCCTTGTCCAGGAAGATTCCACGTGTCACAAGCCACTGAGCTTGGGAGCCACCACTAATGAAACCTGCACACTCCAGGGCCTGTGTTCCCCAACAAGAGAAACCATCACGATGACAGGTCCTCTCGCTGCAACTAGAGAGTAACCCTCGCTCTCTACAAGTAGAGAAAAACTGCAGGCAGCAATGCAGGCTGAGAGCTGCCAAAAATCAATAAATAATAAATAAAATTAAAAAAAAAAAAAGAATATCACCAGAGGCCCAAGCATTTCTCAGCGAGATCCACCCCTCCCTGCTAAAGGGCACTGATGGGGGAAATGTAGACACATTTCTCAGTCTGTGGAGACAGAGTCATCAAAATTCAAGGTCAGACATGTGAGTGCTCAAGGAAAGTATGAGAATCCCATTTCCTGAGGGTGTGGACAGGCAGGACCTCTCCATCCCGCTGGTGCTGCACTATATTATTTCTGTGGCCATAACAAATTAGCACATACTCTGTGGCTTACAACAACATAAACTTATGATTTTATAGTTCAGAAATCTGACATGAATTTCTTGGGACTGAAATCAAGATGTCAGCATGGTTGTGCTCCTGCTGAAGCCTCTAGTGGAGTGTTTGTTACCTTGCCTTTTTCAGCTTCTACAGGTCACTCACATTCTTCAGATGATGGCCTCTTCAAAAGCCTGCAATGGTAGGTCAAGTCCTTCTGACTTCGCATCAATCTGACCTCCTCTTTTGTCAATCTCTTGCATCTAGAGATACCTGTGATTACATTAGGCCCACCTAGATAATCCAGAATACTTGCCTTATTTTAAGCTCAATTGACTAGTGACCTTAATTCAATCTGTGAACTAAATTCCTTTCGACTGTTCAATATAATGTATTGATAGGTTCTGTGGGATTAGATTGTGGACGTCTTTGAAGGGGATTGGAATCATCCTATCTATCACATATGTTGTTGTTGTTCAGTCACTAATGTTTAGTCACTAATGTTGTTCATGTCTGACTCTTTGTGTCCAACATGAGTCCAACACCCATGGACTGCAGCACCACTCTGGGGCCCCCATGGACCAGGCTCCTGTGTCCTCCACTATCTCCCAGAGTTTGCTCAAGCTCATATCTGTTGAGTCAGTGATGCCAACCAACCATCTCGTCCTCTGTCGTCCACTGCTTCTCCTGCCCTCAATCTTTCCCATCAGCAGAGTCTTTTCTAATGAGTTGGCTCTTCGCATCAGATGGCCAAAGTATTGGAGTTTCAGCTTCAGAATCAGTTCTTCCAATGAATATTCAGGGTTGACTTCCTTTAGGATTGACTAGTTTGATTTCCTTGCTGTCCAAGGGACTGTTAAGTTTTCTCCAGCACCACAATTCGAAAGCATCAATTCTTTGGTGTTCAGCACGACTAAACAGATTATACCCCGAAAGGCAAGAGCAATAGCAGTGTTGAGTACAGGATGATGCCTGAATGGGCCTGGCTGTAACACAGGAACTGAGAGACCTCAGAGGAACATCCAACAAGGAGTCAAAGGGAAAGTGGCTCCAGGAGCCTCTGGCACAGTGGACAGATGGTGTGGTCATGTAAGCATCTCATCCATACCCCCACCCTACCCACCACGGGATTCCTAGAGAGTTAAAAGAGGAAGGGCTGACACACTCTCTTATTTAGCAACTAATCGACGAATCTATGGACAAACTGGAAACTAATATTACCAAAAAAACATAAATATTGGTGGATTCTGGGCTACTTTTTGGCTCCATTTATAGATCCTTTGTGATTCTCTACTATTCAAGAAAATAGGGGCTTGGAGAATCAACAAACAGAATTGCTGAATGACATCAGATTTGTTGTTACTGACTATCCATCATGGACCCACTACTCTCCAAAATAATCTCCAAAATTGGATAACATATGGATTAAAGCAGTTTATCAGTAATTATGTGATAAATGAACACATGAGTGCATGTTCTAATCTCAGGTAGCATTTGTCAGAGTGGACAGATTATTTCTGAGTAGGTTTAAAAAATAATTCTGAAATTATGTTTCTAGAAAGACCAAAGTATATTTCCTCTTTTGTTTAAACTAACTTTCTCTGGCACACCCATCCTTCTAAATTTGTTCTTTATTTTATTTTTTAATGGGAGAACCAAAGTTTAATAACATGCATACATGGGAGAGACCAAGGAAAACTGAGTAACTCCTGCTATTTATTTTAGAATTGAATTCAAATACATTATTGGTTAGCTAGAGGGTGAATATTTTTCCTTTTTTTAAGAAAATCAGTGTTTGTATTAGTTACTTGACCTATAAAATCAATTTGAAAAAGACAGCTTATTATACACACAGAAAAGCTATAAAACAATGGTGATTCCATAACTTCATGTAGACATATAAGTTCAATGTGATTGTGGCTCTTAATTAAAGATAGAGCGCCATAATTATCATAATACACCCACCATGTGATGTTAAACCTTAAACTAGTTTCTCCAAGAAAATTTCTTAATTGAACGTTAAAGGATGGGTTGTAGATCTGGGTGGAAGATGTTTTCTATCCTTTACTTGAGGATAACAAGAGGAGACAATATATTTTATTCTGACACTGAAAATGTTTACTACTCTTAAATGTTATCACAGATGACAGTCAGTTTTGGGGGAATCTGCTTGAGAGTATTTGAATTAACATGTCAATACATAATATTGTACATCAACTATGGGCTTCCCTGGTGACCCATTGGTAAAGAACCCACCTGCCGATACGGGAGTCATAAGAGATGAGGTTTCAATCCCGGCGTCAGGAAGACCCCCTGAAGAAGGAAATGACAACCCACCCCAGGGTTCTTGCCTGGGAAATCCCACAGACATAGGAGCCTGGGGACTACAGTTCATGGGGTCACAAGAGAGCAGGACATGACTTAGTGACTAAACAACAACAGTGGCAACTATACTTCAATAAAAGATAACAAAATTAAAATAAATTTTAAATAAGCAAAAATATACATATATCTCCATATAAATCCCATGGACAAAGAAATCTTGTGGGTTACAGTCTATGGGCTCCCAAAAAGTGAGACACAACTGAATTGACTTAACACATATGCAATCTGTAAAAATAATGAATCCAAATGCTGCACATATGAAACTAATATAATATGGTAAATCAACTAACTTCAATAAAAAATAAATATGTCAAATATTTCTATATAAAATTAGTGGTATTTAAAATAATTTGTGGTCAAAAGAATTTTAAATTTTGCTTGCTTCTCTTTATATTTTCCCTACTATTTTTATGCTAATAAAATTCATTTGTTTGTTCAATGGATTTCTTGGGGACCTTTTTGTTCTTGAAGTTAGAAATATAAAGATAAAGAAGTCCCAGTTCCTGTCTCTTGAGAGGTAAAGGTGACCAGGTGTGGTAATTAGAAAAGGCAGTGTAGGGAAATTGACAGAGGTTGGGTCATGGGCATAGGTTGTCTAAGGTGCCATGTGGGCAAAACTCCACCAGTGGCAGGACAGAGAGCTCAGAGAAAGGGGTTGGAGGCAGACAGAAGCAAGAGAGGTGGGTTCAGCAATGCTTCAGAGGGTCAAGAACATGAGCTTTAGACTCAAGAAGGCCCAAATAGCTTGAAAAATCATGTCTGCCAAGTCACATTCTCTTTCCAAGCCTCAGTGTCCTTTCCTTTTAAAGTAGGGGCATCAGTAGTAACTCCTGTGGGTTTATTGTAAGGAGCAATGCAGAGACAGGGCTTAGCACGTGCCTGGCACTAGCAAATCTTCTGTGACAATTGGCTGCCTTTTAAAAACATTATTAATATAGGGGGAGGAGGGAGGCAAGGAAGAGGAGGAAGGAAAGCTAAGGACAAGGAAGGAGGAAGAGATTCAAGGGCACATCTCTTGATGAGATGCTCAGTGTCTGCTGCTATAGGGCTGCGCAAATGGCTACTAATGGCTGAGCAAAGCTTCAGGCATTAGGAAGAAGTGAACCAGGGTGGAAAGCAAACGCCAGCCTCGTGTGGAGGCTTGAACTGATACTAGGCAGGAAACCAAGGACACTGCATCTATTTAAAGCTCCAAAATGAATCAAGTCACAAAATGCCAGGGAGACCAGTGACCTGGAGGAACCACTGACATGACTGGGAGCCCCAGGCAGTCAGCAAGGGGAATTGAGGGAGTAACTCATGAACCCAGACCTGTCTCCCAGAGCACAGCCCCTTCATCCAGAAGAGGGACAGCCTGGGGGGCTGGGGATGCTTAGATATTTTGTCTGTATTGTGCCAGTTTCATTTGGGAACCTGAGTGAGATCCATTTTTCAGAAGGCAATTATAGGGAGATGGTAATAACAAGATCTAGGAAAATGAGATAAGGAGCTCACAAAAGAATGTGGGAAAGCTGAACACATAAAAGCAATATACCACTGTGCAAGCCATTAGATGAATCCACGAACAAAAACTCTATACGAGGGAGCAAGCAGGTACCCAGTGTTTGGGTAGCTGAGGGGAGAGTGCCATCAGTCACCCTGGATGGAGACAGGAGAGGGCTGGAGGAGGATGCGACTCTGGAGTCAGAGGATACTTTCACCAGGAGAGCAGAGGAAAGAGACATTCTGAGTGAGGGAACAGAAAGAGCAGTCATGCGCGTGTGAAAATGGATGGCAAATTTAGGACACCGGGTCTGGTGGTTATAGCATCAAGGATATGTGTATCAATGACTCGGTGATGGAAGGAAGGAAATCAAAGGAGATGGGAGTAAAAGACTGTTCTGTTAAGTGTTCCCATGTGCCATGTGTATTGATAAACTTGTTTTTAGAAATATATTATTCAGTGTGTAAGGGTCACAATGATTCCATGACCCTATATATATTTTGATTATTAGGGTTTTTTCTTCCTTTCATGGATTGTGCTTTTGGCTTCCTATACCAAATCTTAAGAGACTTCCCAGGTGGCACTAGTGGTAAAGAATCTGCTACTAATGGAGGAGACTCCAGAGACGCAGGTTCGATCCCTGGGTCAGGAAGATCCCCTGGAGGAGGAAATGGCAACCCACTCCAGCATTCTTGCCTGGAAAATTCCATGGACAGAGGAACCTGGTGGGTTATAGTCCATGGGGCTGCAAAGAGTCAGACATGACTGAGCACACACTCACATATATGATATATAGTATTTTGCTTTACAGTTTACACAACAAGTGCATGTCTCATTAAATTTTTATAGCAGCACAGGAAGGCAGGTCTTACCGCCCCTGGATTTGCAAATGAAAATAAAATTTGAAAAATCACTAGTAAGTTGCATGCCTGGGGTTACTGTATATTGACTGAGACTGGCTGCCTCCCTATTCATTCATATTCAGCAAACATGTACTGAGTTCCTTCTCTACTGCCAAGTGCTCTGATAGATGCTGGGAATACAAAGAATGCTCAGATGAATACACAGAAAGGAGGGGGAAACTATTATATAAACAATGAATTAAAATACATTGAAGTCAGAACTACTACAAGGATGTGCACGGCATCATTGCAACTCAGAAGATGCACACAGAGACTTAGAACGAGCTGCCCAGAATCAGTGCCACCTGAACTATGAGTGTTTAGGGGAGGAAGAGAGAAAGGTTGGTCCAGGTCTGGGACTTGCATGGGCAAAGCCATGGAAACACGAGAGAGTACTATGTGAGGCCAGTCTGTGAGAAGCGCAGGAAGGCTAGTCTTGGCTGGCAGATGAAAGATACAGGAGCTAGATGAGGAAAAAAAAGTCTTTGCAGGCTACACTTGAGGGTTTGAGTTTTCGTGGTCTAAGTGCCTGCGATCCACTGGAAGATTTTAGTTGTGTGAACGACAAGATCAGATTTGCTATTCAGAAAGCACACTGGCAGCAGTTCAGTGGGTGGAAAGGAAAGTGGTTACCCTGGAGACAGGCAGACCCAGGAGAAAACTATGACAATAATCCAGGAGAGAGAAAATGAGGATAGTGGTTGGAGGAACAGGCAGATTCAAAGACGTTTTGGAAAATTCGCTGTGTAAAAGTGCTGAATGAAAGGAAGACTCACAAATAATGGTCAGGTTTCTGGCTTGGGCATCTAGGTGAATGGTAAATGAATCAAGAAGTGGAGTTCCAAAGAAACAGACAATTTGGAGGAAAATATTATGAGTATGTGTGGGATGAGTTCAATTTGAGGTGCCTCTGGGACTTCTACAGGATGTGGTTAATATATTTAAAATTCAGAACAGAAGTTATGACTGAAGACATAGATTTAAGAGTGATCATCAAATGGCTGTTGAGATTTCGACTGTCTCCAAAACTACAAGATTTGGGTATCACTGATCCTAACCAATTCATTTGCACCATCTCTGAAGTACTAGATCAAGCTTTGTTCCAAAGTACAAATTAGCATAGCAGCTCAGTAAACAATGTCTCTGAGTTTCTGGAAAGAAAGCTGTTCAGTCACCATAAGGCCCAGAATTAATGAAAAGTCACAGAAATAATAGCTCTATTCTCCAGTTGCTTTTGAACCTCAAATCACTCTTTGGCAACAAGGTAATAATTTACAGAAACTGCTGAAAAGACCTTCTGGTAAATGGGGCAGCAAAAAGAGTTTGTTTTTAATATTCATTCTAAACCATATATGTGGTTGTATTTTGAAACTGCTAGTTCACATTCTTGACCTGAATTCCTTTTCTAATTGGAAAGTCAATTTTGATTTTGATTATAGGATATAATTTCTTTAGAAAAAATCTTCCATGAAAGTTGGTTCCTTCTCATTGTTCTTTTTTAAATTAGATAAAATGACAAGAATTGGATGATATGTGCTTATGTAATAAATGTTAGTTTGCCTATATTTTAATTAGAAGGAAGTTCTTGGAAGAAAAATATTCCTGCTCAGCTGTGAACAAACATCAACAACATAACTTCAAAATCAAGCGGAACATTCTTATTTCTTTCAGGTTGGGTAGTGATGATTATAATGACCATAATGTTAGGCCAGAGCGCTATAGTCATTAATGTTTGGGGAAAAAACACTAAAAATCAATATTTTGTCCCCAAATTGTCACAGATATGAGACAATCAGTCCCACTACTTTTTCGTTTCCATCCCCCACGCTTCCAAATTTGGATCGAAGTGAAAAGAGTAGAAAATTCATTTGTCACTACCCATATTTTGTCACCAGAATGAAATCAAGGAGGAAGGAAGGAAAAGTAAACAAAAGCTTTACACATTTAATCTTCTCATGATAGTTTTCACAGTAATCCTGTTCTGAGGATTCACAGAGCTAATATATTTAAAACTATTAAAACAATAATAGTAAAACAATTAAAGCAGTGTTACAAGATAAATGCTCCATAAGTACTCAATAGTTTTATTGCTAAATAGATGTATCTCCAGGCTTTATCTAAGGAATCCCATATCCAGGAGGTTAAACATCTCTCCAAAATGACATAGCTGGTAAGAGATGGGTCCAGGGTGAGAACCCAGGTCTGCCTGCCTCCAGATCTTCTGCTCCTTCTATTATTCTATACTGCCACTAAGTCACAAGTAAGTTTAGTCCCTACCGAAAACAATATTCCTGACAGTATATTCTCATGAAGAGACTACTGAAATAGGTGCATAAAATACCCAGCTTCTATCCTTTGATAACTTATGCCAAATAATCTTTCCATTTACCTCTGTCTTGGTTTTCTCATTTGGAACAATAGAGATATCACTACTTTTCTTCTTTGCCAGTATACTATCCAAATATTCAGTATAGTGTAACATAGTTTCTATGGTATTACTTTGATATACAGAATCCTTTTGGATCTTCAGAACAGAGCTAATTTGATCTAATGGACGGCACATTGATTTTCCCTTTCCACAAACTCGGACATATTACTTAAGCTAATGAAATTTGTTGAGTCTCTGTTTTCTCGCTTATGAAAAAAGCTAGAGGTTGAATTAGATGTTCTCTGGGTTCTTCAACCATCTTATAAAATGGGGTTATGTGGGAATTATTCCAAAGTTTAGATACAAGAAAGGGCTCAAAGAAGATCAATCGTTTTCCGCAAGGATGTTTAGAAAATAAATGATGAAATCCTAGGACCTGGAATTTTTGACTCCTAATACAATTTCCTTTCTATTCTACTGAGCTACACTTTATCTGATGGTCAAAGACACATTAATGATGCTTGATATGAGTGATGATCTAACTCAACAGATGAATGCTTTTGCCTTTAGGCTGACTGATAAGCTTCAAAGTAATTAGCATCTTACAACTAAGCTGAGATCTGAGTGACGTTGGTGACCTGCCAAAAGAAAACAGCTGGCACCAGGCTTTGTAAGTTGCCCTTCATCAGCAAGCTTCACTTTACCCCAGCAAAGTCCACTCTACCTCTACCTGAATTGCCCTCTTGAAACAAGCAGGCAGTGTCGTCTTTCTCTTGAATTGGCTGGCACTGCTGTGATATCACTTATCACATGATATTCCAAAAGGCAATTGTGATCTCCAGCTTCAAGCTGTTGGCAATCCACTTGGAGAAAATGAGGTTTGATGTTAAGCATTTGGCAGCTTCTATCATAGCTGGATTGAATAAAAGGGTCCTTAAATCACCTGGAATATCTGAGTTCTGTATAAATGTAACTCAGTATTTAAACTGGGTGAGAAGTCCTAAAGCCTCAGGTTTCACAAAAGGAGAGCTTCCACTGTCAAAGCTATCAAGATCTTGGGAATTACTTAGTTTAGCTAATTTATTTTGTAAATGAAGAATTTGTCACATTTATGAGGGTGGGGGAAGAAGGAATTGGAGCTAGTACTTATTTTAGGGAACTACAAAAGTAAATGGATGCTCGGCAAACACTAACAACGTGAGAGGAACTGTGCATTTTCTAAATGCATGTTGATGTTCCCCCACGTAAATCCAAACCGTTCTAGCATTGCTTCGTCAGTAAGCATCCCAGCCTTTAGGCAAGGTAGAAACCAACAGGGAACCAAATGCAGTGATCCTTCCTCCTTTCTTGCTTTAACCATTACCCACCAGCTTCTCTGGTCCAGTTTTCACATTGCTCATCCCTGACCATGACCTACTTAAGGCACTTATGTCCCCTCCAAAAACAGACTAACAAGGCAACTCAGACCTACCTGCTATAGATTGAATAGTTGTGTCACCCCGTCACCCCAAAATTCATATGTTGATATTTGAACCACCAGTGTGGTAGTATTAGGAGGTGAGGCTTCTGGGAGGGGAGAATAGTATCCTCATGAACGGGGTTAATATTCTGGTAAAACAGACTCTGGAGAGCTCTCTCAGCCCTTCCACTGTGAGAACACAGCTAAAAGATGGTTCCTGTGAACCAGGAAATGGGGCTCTCACCAGACACTGAATCTGCTGATGCCTTGACCCTGAACATTCCAGCCTCCAGAACAGTGAGAAATAAATTTCTGTTTCAGCTCCCAGTCTATGCAATTCTGTTAGAGCAGCCTAAACACTGCCTGTGATTTTCTAATAAAGTGTTCTCCCCTCCCCTCTCTCCATCTCTCTCAGTGGCCCTATGTTGCTTTCACCAGTTGTATTTCTGGTTTGGAGAGCAGCAAGAATGCAAGGGCCTTTGGAACAATTAATATGTTCTCTGCTGTATGTGCTTCAAAGAAAGAGTAACAATCAGTCTTGTGAACAAAATGGCACACTCACTGAGGTGACGCTATGAAAGCTTTTCTCTAGGACACGCCTGTCTTCGGCTCACAAACCTACATCCAGCTGTCCTTAACCAGCTCAGGGTACACGGCCTGACCTTCCAATCACAGCTTCAACTGGATGAAAGGGGATGGGGAGGGACTTGGCGGGTCCAAAGCCTTAGTCTTCCAGAAAAAGAAAGTGGCTGTTACCCGCCAAAAAGACCTAAATCTGTTTGCTGTGGCTAGAAGAATGTGATTTTCCTGGGTGATCTGTCAAACAAATCTCATTATTCCATAGGATCGTATCATTCTCCCCCTACTGCCCCCCCTTTTCCAACCCCAAACAAAATAATGGATTAACCCGACGCTTTTTCCCTCCCTCTGCCTTCAAACTGCAAGATGATATTTTTGTATGTCTTTTCTCTTTTAAGACTGCCTTGATGTGCGGCATAACCTGAGCTCCATCTGGATAACAGCACGAGTTAGGAGAAGATACTCAGAGAATCACAATACTGAGTCTAGAGCCTCCAGGCAGGAGCCAGGTTGAAAAGCTTACCAAGGGAAGAGTCATCTGATATAATTTAAGGCACAGAATTCTCACCAGCCTGGATGGAAAGTGAGAATGTGAGCAAGCTGCTTCTCATTGAGACCATAAGACACTGGCTCAAAAGTCTTGTGTTTTCTGTTTAATAAATTAAAGAAACCATCACAAATGGAACCTAGAGTTGAGTGACCACATCATAATTCACTCATTGCCTGTGATGAATAAGCCACCTGTTTTTGATGGAGACATTCCCCAAAGTAACATTAAAGTAATGAAAATCATTGGGAATTATTCTTTCTAGAGAAAGATGAGGCTACTGACCCACCAAGAGCAATCAGGATTGTTTTTAGCAGTGAGAAAGGATTTGCAACATAACAAGTGGGAGCTAACTGAAAGTGCTGACCCATAGCTGTGAAGCAGAGAACATCCAGCAGAAGTTTAAGTGTGTTAGTAAATGCTCCTCTATCATCGCTGCCATAGCAATTCCCATTCCAACAAATTCAAAAAGGAGGGCCCAGGTTTGATGAAACCTGCCTGCAATGCAGGATACTGGATTTGATCCCTGGGTTGGGAAGATTCTCTGGAGAAGGGAATGGCTATGCACTCCAGTATTCTTACCTGGAGAATCCCATGGACCGAGGAGTCTGGCTAGATACAGTCCATGGTGTCACAAAAAGTCAGACACAACTGAGCCACTAACGTACACAAAATGATTAGTGCTTGATGCCTGCCCTCCATACACACAAAAACAGTCTTTGTCATGGCAATCCCTCCCCCCAAATTACAACTGTATCAGTGATAAAATCTGATACTGAAATAATATATACACACACACAAAATTGTATGAAAACACACAAAGTAAAAGGAAATAGGGAAATGACTAATTTCGAAACTAAATGTTTTCAAAAATAACCTCCATATTCCTAGATTGCCACTCTCTAGACAATAATAAGTTGAACAAATACATATTATAACATAGGCAGAGCTGAAATGTATTTTACCGGTAGCATTTTAATATGTGCAGTAGAGGGGCAGGGAGTGAATTTCTGTTCTGGGCACTGAGGAGGTAGTTTGTATCAGACTCACCCTGATAGAACAACTATAAAATCTGTGTATGTGTGTGCTTAAAGTCAAAGTGTTACTCGCTCAGTCCTGTACAACTTTTTGTGACCCCATGGACTGTAACCCACCAGGCTCCTCTGTCCATGGGATTCTCCAGGCAAGAATACTGGAGTGGGTTGCCATTTCCTCCTCCAGGGGATCATCCCGACCCAGTGATGGAACTGGGTCTGCTGCATGCAGGCGGGTTCTTTACCCCTGAGCCACCGAGGAAGCTACCAGGGAAGCCCCATGTGTGTGTCTAACTATCTGAATATTACAGAAAGAAACCAATGCAGTTAAGAGTTGAGAACTCTAAGAGGACTCTTCTGGTGGTCCAGTGGTTAAGACTGCATTAAAATTGCAGGGAGAGCCAATTCCATCTCTGGCCAGGGAACTAAGATCCTGTGTGCTGTCTGGCCAAAATAAATAAAGAGTTGAGGACTCTAAATCCTGAATCCCTATAAATTCTGCCAGGATTCCAGAGAAAAGGGAGCTACTTCGATGTGAGCCCCACAGACCCTTAGGGAACAGTCTGATTTGGGACACAAAGCATGGAAGCAAAACAGAAAACAATGGCATAGGGTTTGTGGCACTCACTGCACTGCCGTGGATTCGCAAAGAGTCAGACACGAATTAGCGACTGAGCAACAATAATGGCCCTACACCGCAGAGATAAAAAGCAAAGTTTTAACTGAGGAAACAAGAAAAGATTTGGAAACAAGTGACATGTGATGTAGAAAGGTAGTGCTTAGGGGGGGAAATTTTAAGCCTTAAGTAAATTTACTTGCAGAGGGAGAACAAAGTTAAAAATCAGTGAACTAAGCATCCAATTCAAAAATCTAGAATGAAAAATCAACCATATTAAATAAAAGGAAGAAAATAGCCATTTAAAAAAAGAGATCAGTACTCAAAGTGAAAAAACAAATATTCATTTGGCAAAATTAACAGGGCAAAAGTTAGTTATCTGAAAAGGTTAATATAATTTATAAATCTCCAGAAATGCAGGTCAGAAAAGGGGAAATATTAGAAACAAACTATTAATAACAGGAATAAAAAACGAACATCAGTATACACATTAAATACAGTAAGAGGTGGTCATAAATTTACATCAATCTCATAAATTAGATAAATATATTTCTTAAAAAGAATGCAGCTTATCAAAATTGACTTAAATAAAGAAATAGAAAATCCAAATAATGCTACTATCTATGAAAATGATTACTTTTAATTCTTCTCAGAGAGAAAACTCTGGCCCAAGTACTTTAAAAGAGAAACATTCTAAATACTTCATGAAGAAATAATTTCATCTTGTACAGACTTTTGAGAGTCTAGATATAGAGAGAATACTTTCCAACTCCTGAGGCCATTACAATCTTGACAGTAACACTAGACAAAAACATAAAAAGAAAAATTATGGGCCAATCTTTCTTGTGAATAGAAGCACAAACATCCTAAATAAAAATAGCACACTGAACCCAACAATATGGAAAAGCACAATCTATACTCACAAAACTGGGTTTAAAGCAAGAATGCAAGGTTGATTTATTGCTTAAAAATCAGTTACTGTAACTCACTACACAAACTCTTTATACTTAAGGAAAAAAGCATGTAACCATTTCATTAAATGTAAAAAAGGTAGATAAAATCATTACAACCATTGATGATGGAAACAAAACAAAGTAACAACAAATTCCTTTCAGAAAAATAAACATAGAATGAATCTTTATATGATAATGAGTTTCTTCAAAGAAAATGTATAGCAAACATCATGCTTGATATTGGAAAATTTCTTTCTGAAATAAGTATATCTCAGGGAGACAAGGAGAGCTTTATTGCCATTTCCATTTAACAGTGTCCTGGAAGTTTTCCAATGTAATAAAACAAGAAAAGGAAGTAAAATATATATGGATTGAAGAGGAGATATGAGAATGTATATGAAAAAGCCAAAAGATAAAACTATTAGAATTAATAAGTGAATTTATCGGTTGGCAAATACAAAATGAAAATACAAAATAAGTTGCATGTATAACATACTAACAAATAACTAGAAAAGAAAATTAGCATAAAAAATTAAGTATCTAATATTATATCTAACAGTAGTGTGTAAGAAAAGAGAGTATAAAACATATGCAAAGAAATTAAAGAAGACCTAAGTCAATACAGGGTATACTGTGTCCTTGAATGAGATGAAAGCAGTGTAGGAAAGCCATTTATCTCCAGATTGACTTACAAATTCTATACACTCCTAATCAAAATCTCTACAAGTATTTCTGTGAACTTTGAAAAGCTGATTTATATCAATGTAGAACTGTTAAAGATCAAGAATAACCATGGTGGCCTTGAAGAAGGAAAACAAAGTTGAAGACCTATAATACAGTACCAGATTTTGAAAGATATTGGTATTGTAGATATAGATATCATTAATAAGTTTATTATTGGTTACAGAATAGACAGTGAATATATTGAACAAAATATTCCAGAAACACCCCAAGTCTTCATTGCTGATGAAAGTGTCATCATAAGCATGAAAATGATCGTTTCTTTTGCATTCCCCCCACCAATAAATGGTGCTGTATAAATTGGATATCTCTAAAGAGAAACAAAAATGAACCTTGAATCTCTCCTTATTATCTTCTATACAAAAATTAATTCCAGATGGAACAAATTTCAATATAAAAGGTAAAATAATACATTTGCTGGAAAATGATATGAGAGAATACATTCATGAGCTTAGGATAAGCAAAAATCTTTTAAACAGGACATAAAAACACTATTTATAGGTAAATGATAGGTGAGTTGGACTTCGTTAATTTAAGAACAGCTGGACCATTGATGCTAGACCCTTTGACATTTTAAAAGAAGCTAGAATATGCAAATTTTAAAATTCATAACTATTTAAAATTTTCATAAACTAACATATGAGTGAAATAACTATATCTAATTAGCAGAAAACTTGTGGTCTAAAAAAAACTAAAACATTGGGCATTTGAATAACATGGAGTCCCCTCAACAGAGATGCAAGAGACAACTGTGTGTACAGAGTCATGTCCAACTCTTTACAACCCCATGGATTGTAACCCCATCAGTCTCCTCTGTCCATGGAATTTTCCAGGCAAGAATACTAGAGTGGGTTGCCATTTCCTACCCCAGAGTATCTTCCCAACCCAGGGATCAAACCCATGTCTTCTGCCTCTTCTGCCTTAGCAGGCAGATTCTTTATCACTGCACCACAAGAGACAACTACTTGATTATAATTTAGTTAATCCTATTTCAAGTGATGTAGTAAGGAGTTAAGTCTGCCCTACAAAAAGCATTTTAACATTCAAACCCTCTTACACTGTTGGTGGGAATGCAAACTAGTACAGCCACTATGGAAAACAGTGTGGAGATTTCTTAAAAAACTGGAAATAGAACTGCCATGTGACCCAGCAATCCCACTTCTGGGCATATACACTGAGGAAACCAGATCTGAAAGAGACACGTGCACCCCAATGTTCATCGCAGCACTGTTTATAATAGCCAGGACATGGAAGCAACCTAGATGCCCATCAGCAGATGAATGGATAAGGAAGCTGTGGTACATATACACCATGGAATATTACTCAGCCATTAAAAAGAATTCATTTGAACCAGTCCTAATGAGATGGATGAAGCTGGAGCCCATTATACAGAGTGAAGTAAGCCAGAAAGATAAAGAACATTACAGCATACTAACACATATATATGGAATTTAGAAAGGTGATAACGATAACCCTATATGCAAAACAGAAAAAGAGACACAGAAATACAGAACAGACTTTTGAACTCTGTGGGAGAATGTGAGGGTGGGATATTTCAAAAGAACAGCATGTATACTATCTATGGTGAAACAGATCACCAGCCCAGGTGGGATGCATGAGACAAGTGCTCCGGCCTGGTGCACTGGGAAGACCCAGAGGAATCGGGTGGAGAGGGAGGTGGGAGGGGGGATCGGGATTGGGAATACATGTAAATCCATGGCTGATTCATATCAATGTATGACAAAACCCACTGGAAAAAAAAAAAAATTAAAAAAAAAAAAAAAAGTGGCTTAAAAGGGAAAAGCTAATCAAAATGTCTGTGAACATCTGGCTTTACTCTTCAGTTAGGCTTTCCTGAAGCACAGTTTTGACAGAACTAACCCAATGAGATGCAGCTTAAAAGTGGAACCAAGTAAATACTGAAAGACTATCAGGAAAGGCAAGTGAGTGTACGAAGCAGGCACAAAGATTCTATCTTAGAGAACTAAGGCTGGAATAATACATTCAGTATTTATCATACAAGTTAGACTTTAGAGCTGTACCTTATATCATTACCTATAGTTAATAGATCATGTTATTAAACTCTGTGTGTATTGGGAGAAGGGAGACCTAAATCCAAGAATAGGAATAGAATAAGAACAATATCCTGTCATCTGGAAGCTATGAGTTATTCAAGTCCATAAGTGTAAATAAATCAGCCCTCAAAGTGAAACTATGCAATTTTAAAAAAGAAAAGAAAAAAGCTTCATGCATTATAAAGTACAAAGATAGAGCTGCAAGATAATGGGGCTTCCCTGATAGCTCAGTGGGTAAAGAATCTGATCCAGCAGGCCGGGTTGGCTACATCATTTGTAAGGCCCAGTGAAAAATGAAAATTTAGGGCTCCTTGTTAAAAAATGATTAAGAGTTTCAATGGTTAGTGATAGAGCATTAAACCAAGTCCAGGGCCATTCTAGCCCTGAGTGTCCCTGTTTGCAGGCAAGGATTATACACAAAAATCAAACTTTTCTTCTGCACTTGCCCACAGGAAGAATCACACCATTAGGAGTGCTGTCTGTAAGTATAGAAAGCTACAAGGTGAAGGCTTGGATTTGATAAGCTTTTCATATGAATTTAAAGAGGGGATAGGATACACTGAGTCTTAACTATGCTTTTACTTCTAAAAATGACAGCTTGCTGATTCAAGGCTGAGATTTTCAGAATGCATTCCTATTTGTTTCCAGTCTGGTGTTCCTTAGACTGCCTAGAAAGAAACTGCTGTATGTGTGATGATTTTTTTTTTTTTTCATGCTCCAGTAAGCTTTCAAACTGGGCCAATCAGAAACGATGGGTGTGTACATACCATTCAGCTTGCTTTAATTCCATCAATTAATACAGAGAGTGAGACTGACTATTTAGAATATTTAATACAAAGAACAAAGAAATGCCATTACATAAAAAATGTAAGAACTAGTTTCAACTGTGTGCTATTTCATCCTTCTCTATCTAGCCACTTTATCTGCATGGATTTCTTCCAGGAGATGTCTTTCAATCAGAAATTTTTTGTTAGTTGTAGTCTGTATCTTGTCAGATTATATACCAAAATTACAGGTGAATTTTTCCCTCTTGATTCTGCTAAACTGGAAAAGGACTTACAAAACAAAAATCTTAGGATATTTCATTTGTTCTAGAAAAATGGTAAACATATTTTTATCTTGCTAAACACAAAATACCCATCTCCTGATGATTTTTGTTTTATCTGAAGGACATAAAATGTACATTTAAAGTTACATTTCAGGTGTAATTTGCTATTTCTTACCGCTAAGAAATACATTTCCAAAATCAATATCTACTTCGATTTCTTGGAAGGGAAGAATGAAATTGAATATGAGAAAATGTAACTGGCAATGAAAAGTAAGAAAGGGGTATTTATACTTTATCTTCTGCAGCCCATCCTGTGAAATAATAATGAAACCAAGGGACTAATGATAATGATCACTTGCTTTTATGGGCTAGGGAACCACCATCTCTGATGGAAGAAACCACTAAGGCAGAGTGACTGCAGTGGGAGGAAGCAGATCCCTCATGCATTATTTAGGGATCATGTGTTACAGGAAAGACTTCATCAAGATGTGTATAAAGTGAAGAGCTGTGCTATGTGATATAAATTAGTACTTGTCTTAGCTGAGGTTTTTAAGGAGAGCAGAAAGAGGCATCAGCAAACTCTTACATTTTAGATTATTCTACTTCTTACTACCATCTTTTACTTATTTCGAAATCTCTTCAACACTAGATATTAGGTTTACCACATTCTTACCCTATATACTTTTCTTTCATGCCATCTGATAAACTCAGAAAATAAAAATCCTCTTTACCTGCTTGGAGAAACTTCTCACTGCGTCTTGCCAGTCATGTCTCATTATGATTCCCTTAAGCAGCTCTCTTCCCTTGTGTGGACCTTCTTGGTTTCCCACCTGGAATATTTAATGACTTTGATTGCCCTAACTCTAGCCTTCTCCCTTTCTGATGTCACTCAGAGAACTTCTAGGTTCTCTTTTGATAATGCATATGTCATCATGTCACTCCTGTGACTCACAAGATGAAATCTTGGCTCCCATGTAGAGTCAAATGAAGTCAGCGGAGTCCAAGGGACCAAGGCAGGGGAGAGAAGGCTTGGCCAAATCCGTGTATATCTAATTTCCCACCCCATTCTGGAGCATCAGAGGCTAGCCAAAGTGCTCACTGATACTTAAGTTGGATTTAGAGGTTCCTGGCAACACCCTCCAACTAAATAATCCAACTCTAATCCGGAGTTTGCTCAGTGTTTTGGGGGTGATGCTTGGTTCACCACTATCACTGTTCTATTCCAGAAAAGCACACTTTTCAGGAAAATAGATTCTGAACCGAGCCAAGGATACAGATGGAGTTTTTACTGATGAATACCAGGTGGTCCTTAGGGGTAGGAGATGAAGCTGTCTGTTTGGACTAGTTCAAATTCTAGGTATAAACTAAGGTGCGACAGAAGTTCTAAGGTTCACATGTGTTCCAGGCTGTATTAAGAGGTTCAAGGTTTCATTGGGATTTGGAATCAAAGCCCATATTAATGGATTATGTGTTTGAAATGTCCCTTCTGTGTATACCATTGGGAATCTAGCACAGATTCCTCTTTATGAATTCAGAATTCTGACATATCTCTTTCTATCAAGATTCATTAACAAAGACTATCTACATCACAATAGCCTACAGTAGGAATTTGAATGGTTTTCCCCCAGTGACATTAAACGAATTCACAAACAAAAGGGTAAAACCAAAAATGAAAAGTCACATTACCTACATTGAATTTTATAAGCTTTTTTTTTTTTAAACTCGTACATATAATATAGTACTTACATTAAGACTGAGCAGAAGGATATTGTATCTCTGGAAGATCTTAACAAATTATGTAAACCTCACTTTATTTGCAGTGTAGAGCCAAATGTTTCCTATTAATGAAAGATTTCTTTACCAAGTTCCCATACTAAAGCTGTTTATGGTATTTTCTAAATGAACAGAGCCACGTCCGTCCGTCCTCAATGCCACACTGTCGCCTTGCAGCCTTAGGAGATCTTTCATATTCCACAAGGAATTTCATTTAAGAACTAGTCTTTTAACAATTATGTCTTTCTTAATATTTTAACAACTTTACAGTCCTCTTGGGGTGCCATGTTACACCAAAGTCTCTTCAAGTCTCACAAAAATGGATATAAAAATGCTCAGAACTAAGCCCAGAACCAGACTAATCCTTCATGGGAGAAACTTCAATCATGAAATCTCAGAAAACTTCACTATCTTGGTGGCATGTTAGGATTTCTGTATAAACCTGTGTCTCTGTTATCTTTCTCTCAATGGAAGAAGTTTTAAAGTGAAAAAGAAGCAAACAACTCAACCTGTAGTCCTTGGTAGCAACTGATTAGCTGATAAGAAGAGGACTTTCTAACCTACTCGTTTTGACATGAAAATACTCTGTCAGAATGTGCACTCTGCATCCATGTATGGACAGATACTGTTTCTTGAGGCTTTCTGGTGAGACTTCACAAGGAACTTGTCTTCACCATTTCAGTCACTTAAAAATAAACAAAAAGTTAATACAGTTGGGGCAACGGAACTCACAGTTCTGACAAATGGATAAAATGTCTCTTTGCTAGATTTGTAAAAAACTGGAAAAATATTTCTGGCATCCTTCTAAGTCAGTGCGCATGCACTCTCACCAGGCAACCCAGTCCAGTTTGTTGCTTCTAGAGATCCTCTGATCTCTCCTCCTTCTTCCTGGCATGAGCGTGTTTTCCATGACGTCAGTGTGAGTTCTCTTACATGAAGGTGCTGACATCTGCATTAGGTTGAGGGCCTTCTTCCTGATGTCTCAATATTTTTGGAAAGCATGACTGCCAAAGACCCTGACCACAGAAATCACAAGATGGATTTGGGCCTTAAAAGTCTGACCAAAAATAATTTTAGGCCATGATGAAAGGACACAGTTCAGTCACAACTCTCTTTCACTGTGTTTGCTAAGATCCTATGTAGGTGGAGTTTGGTATCCTAAAGGTGAATAGCAAAGCTGACAGTCAACAAAATGTACAATGTCGATGGCTATGTTTTGAATCGCTAATTCTATTGGCTTTAAGAGTCAGTCAATGAAGATGGTCCAGGAATAAAATTCCAGTCAGTCCCCAATATGAAAATAAAAGGAATTAACTTAAAAATCATATAGGAAAGGGTAGGTATGGGATATATTCTGGGTGTCCACTTTGACCAGACTGAGACACCAGGTCAAGTCTTCATGTGTCCTGTTTGGATTAAGGCTCCAAAAATTTCTGGACAATATGATGAAGAAAATTTATGGAAATGATAATTACTGTCATCTCCAAGAACATAAAGGTCACTGAGATGAACACCCTTGAACAGAAAGGTGAGATGAGGTCCACCCACCAACCTGGTGGTGCCCTGGCCATCAAGGAACTCTGTCTGAGATAAGATAAGTCTCCTGAGTTCTGTCCTGAGCATGGCAATGTAGCACTTTGCAAATACACTCTGCCCCAGGCTCTAGGCAATCTTCCCTAAATGCTTATAGGTGGTGGTTTATCGATGGAAAGAACAGGGTGGCTTGGAGGATAAGAAGATACTCAAGAGACAGCCATATTCTCTTCATGGCAAAGATATAGATGAAGAAAAGTGTTATGTCCATAGTGAAGTGACAGGGGTACAAACAGTGGCAATGAGCTCAATGTCCCTTGTATCTCTAGCACTCCCGTGTTTTATAGAGGCATAGCAACCACTCAAGAAGGCTACTGAGTGGCATTCCCTGAGCATCGGCAGAGGGAATTCTGGGGACAAACATCTACAGTCTGCTTTTAGGGACCATTGGGTCATAGGGCAGTGGACAGATGGCTTTGGAGAAGGGACAAGTGTGGAGATGTACAAATAGCAGCATGAGTATAAAAATAATCTTACTGCCTCTGGTGCTCACAAGACATGAGTAGATATTTTTACTTCACAGCCAAATTAGTGAGGTTAGGCAAGGAGCATTGTGATGGGAGAAAATACTTAGCATTCTATGATCACACAACTGAAAGTTTTCATTTTTTTCCTCAGAAAAGATGAATAAATGCAAGATATAGATTTTATAGTTATCATAAAAATTTGAAATTACTCTTGGTTATAATTTATTAATATCTAACATTATTTTAAAAGACTCCTCTCAAGGAAGTTTTCCATTTAAAAAAATTTATCTCACTTGGCAGAGTTAACAACTGAAGTGTTGAACAACTGAACTATCCAGTCTATGAAAGTGAAAGTGTTAGCCACTCAGTTGTGTTCAACTCTGCAACTCCACGGACTATAGCCCACCAGGCTCCTCTGTCCATGGGATTCTCCAGGCAAGACTATGGAGTGGCTTGCCATTCCCTTCTCCAGGGGATCTTTCAGACCCAGGGATTGAACCTGGGTGTCCTGTATTACAGGTAGATTCTTTACCATCTAAGCCACCAGGGAAGCCCTTTTGGGTCTCAGTTCAGTTCAGTCACTCAGTTGTGTCCGACTCTTTGTGACCCCATGGACTATAGCACACCAGGCTTCCCTGTCCATCACCAACTTTCGGAGTTTACTCAAACTCATGTCCATTGAGTCAGTGATGCCATCCAACCATCTCATCCTCTGTCATCCCCTTCTCCTCCTGCCTTCAATCTTTCCTGACATCAGGGTCTTTTCCAATGAGTCAGCTCTTTGCATCAGGAGGCCAAAGTATTGGAGTCTCAGCTTCAGCATCAGTCCTTCCAGTGAATATTCAGGACTGATTTCCTTTAGGATGGACTGGTTGGATCTCCTTGCAGTCCAACGGACTCTCAAGAGTCTTCTCCAACACCACAGTTCAAAAGCATCAGTTCTTCTGTGCTCAGCTTTCTTTATAGTCCAACTCTCACATCCATACATGACTCCTGGAAAAACCATAGCTTTAACTAGTTGGACCTCTGTTGGCAAAGTAACATCTCTGCTTTTTAATATGCTGTCTAGGTTGATCATAACTTTTCTTCCAAGAAGCAAGTATCTTTTAATTTCATGGCTGCAGTCACATCTGCAGTGATTTTGGAGTCCCCAAAATAAAGTCTGTCAGTGTTTCCACTGTTTCCCTATCTGTTTGCTATGAAGTGATGGGACTGGATGCCATGATCTTAGTTTTCTGCACGTTGAGCTTTAAGCCAACTTTTCACTCTCCTCTTTCACTTTCATCAAGAGACTCTAGCTCTTCTTCACTTTCTGACATAAGGGTGGTGTCATCTGCATATCTGAGGTTATTGATATTTCTCCAGGCAATCTTGATTCTAGCTTGTGCTTCATCCAGCCCAGTGTTTCTCATGATGTACTCTGCATATAAGTTAAATAAGCAGGGTGACAATATACAGCCTTGACGTACTCCTTTTCCTATTTGGAACTAGTCTGTTGTTCCATGTCCAGTTCTAACTGTTGCTTCCTGACCTGCATACAGATTTCTCAGGAGGCAGGTCAGGTGATCTGGTATTCCCAACTCTTTCAGAATTTTTCAGAGTTTGTTGTGGTCCACACAATCAAAGGCTTTGGCATAATCAATAAAGCAGAAGTAGATGTTTTTATGGAACTCTCTTGCTTTTTCGATGATCCAATGGATGTTGGCAATTTGATCTCTGGTTCCTCTGCATTTTCTAAATCCAGCTTGAACATCTGGAAGTTCACGGTTCCCGTACTTTTGAATCCTGGCTTGGAGACTTTTCAGCATTACTTTACTGGCGTGTGAGATGAGTGCAAATGTGTGGTAGTTTAAGCATTCTTTGGCATTACCTTTCTTTGGGATTGGAATGAAAACTGACCTTTTCCAGTCCTTTGGCCACTGCTGAGTTTTCCAAATTTTCTGGCATATTGAGTGCAGCACTTTCACAGCATCATCTTTTAGGATTTGAAATAGCTCAATTGGAATTCCACCGCCTCCACTAGTTTTGTTCATAGTGATGCTTCCTAAGGCCCACTTGACTTCTCATTCCAGGATGTCTGGCTCTAGATTGGTGATCACACCATCCTGCTTATCTGGGTCGTGAAGATCTTTTTTGTATCATTCTTCTGTGTATTCTTGCTACCTCTTAAAAATCTTCTGCTTCTGTTAGGTCCACACCATTTCTGTCCTTTATTGAGCCCATCTTTGCATGAAATGTTCCCTTGGTATCTCTAATTTTCTTGAAGAGATTTCTAGACTTCCCCATTTTGGTCTATAGGTATTATAAATAATTGTCTCTGGCATCTCAAGACCATTACGGAACTCTCCCCCTTTTTGGTAAGTTCATCTTTCCTTCCTATGTCTTCCATCCCAGAGGCTGTCACTGCTATTAACTGAATGGCCCAAGCCACCAAGCTGGAGGTCATTCTCATTTTCTGTTTCTCTTCTAATTTACTGATTCACCCATTTATATATTCTATTGCTTTCCTCACTCAAAAAATATTTTGGAATATCATACTTAAAGCAGGGCACTTTAATAGATGTTAGGATAAAAAACTCAGACCACATTCCTGTAACTATGGCATCCTTTACATCAAGTCAGTTACCAAACCCTTTTGATTTAACTTCATTAACATTGCTTTAATCTGCCCACTTCATCCCATCTCATCCCCACATATTAGCTTAGCACACAGTTTACCAACACAGGCACTAGAAGGGCCCATAAGAGACAAGAGTCCAAGAGTGGCCCTCCAATTCTATGTGTGTGTTGAAACTGGGGAGTGGGGAAAGGTGTTGCAAGGGGAGGGGAAGCCCGGAACTTGGCACTGACCTCCTCTCTGTGTGATCCCTTTCTCCTCCAGAAAGAAACTGAAGCTACTGCAGAAAGTGCCTTTAAGATCTCCCCTTATCTGGTCATCCTGTCATCTGAAAACCACGTGGACTCCTGTGTATCCAGGCCATTCAGCCTCATTCTCTACCTTATAGATTCAAATGGATGATTATTTTTGTTGGGGAATCTAACCCGCTCCAGTATTCTTGCCTGGAAAATCCCATGGGCTGAGGAGCGGGGCAGACTCCAGTCAATAGGGTCACGAAGAGTCAGATAGGACTGAGTGATTGAGCACATGTATTCTATGTATATTGTATTGTATGTATGAGAGTGAAAGCATTAGTTACTGCATCTTGTCTGACACTTTGAGACCCCATGGACTGTAGCCCACCAGGCTCCTCTGTTGCTGGAAGTCTCCAGGAAAGCATACTGGAGTGAGTTGCCATTCTTTTCTCCAGGGGATCTTCCCAACTCAGGGATCGAACCCTGGTCTCCTGCATTGCAGGCAGATTCTTTACTGTCTGAGACACCAGGGGAGCCCCCTCCCACACACAAATACACACACAAACCTATGATTTGTAGAATTTGTAGCAGCATCCCTAGACTGTAACCACTGGCTGCCAGTTGTGACAACCAAAATTGTCTCTAGACATGGCCAAATGTCCCCTCACTCCCGCCCATTGAGAATCACCAACATCTCATTACTGAGTTACTGAAATAAACTTAACTGGCCTCCTTTTTGCCTATCTCCTCCTCTGATTTGTCCCTCACATCAGGGGCACCTCCATTTACCGAGCCATTTCTAAACCTGATCCAATCTCATCTGTTTTTACAAACAGGTCAGTGAAGGTCCATGGAGTGATTTTCCCACAGTCACAGAATAAGTAGGAGTTCATATTCCAAACCAAGATCTCCCTGAACTTAAAAAAAACTTCAACACAGGCAAAAAATTTTTTAACTGTGCTTTTAACCAATAAGTGATACTTTTCAGATTGTTTATTCTATTTATTCTATTGTTATTGTGAAAGTGAAGTCGCTCAGTTGTGTCCAACTCTTGGCGACCCCATGGACTGTAGCCTACCAGGCTCCTCCATCCACAGGATTTTCCAGGCAAGGATACTGGAGTGGGTTGTCCTTTCCTTCTCCAGGAGATCTTCCCAACTCAGTGATTGAAGTTGGATCTCCCACATTGTAGGCAGACGCCATACTGTATGAGCCACCAGGGAAGTCTGAATAAACGTTTATTCTAATACGAAGAACCAAATATGCTTTTCTCAGATTAAACTTATTTTATGGCCCCCCATGACCTGCATGACCTACTTCTGCTTTACTGATTATTCCAAAGCCTTTGACTGTGTAGATCACAACAAACTGTGAAAATTGTTCCAGAGATGGGAATACCAGATCACCTTACCTCCCTCCAGAGAAATCTGTATGCAGATCAAGAAGAAACAGAACTGGACATGGAACAAGAGACTGCTTCCAAATTGGGACAGGAGTACGTCAAGGCTGTATATTGTCACCCTACGTATTTAACTTCTATGCAGAGAACATCATACAAAATGCCAGGCTGGATGAAGCACAAGCTAGAATCAAGATTGCCTGGAGAAATATCAATAACCTCAGATACACAGATGACACCACTCTTATGGCAGAAAGTGAAGAAGAACTAAAGAGTCTCTTGATGAAAGTGAAAGAGGAGAGTGAAAAGTTGGCTTAAAGCTCAACGTGCAGAAAACTAAGATCATGGCATCCAGTCCCATCACTTCATAGCAAACAGATAGGGAAACAGTGGAAACACTGACAGACTTTATTTTGGGGGGCTCCAAAATCACTGCAGATGTGACTGCAGCCACGAAATTAAAAGACGCTTGCTTCTTGGAAGAAAAGTTATGATCAACCTAGACAGCATATTAAAAAGCAGAGATGTTACTTTGCCAACAAAGGTCCATCTAGTTAAAGCTATGGTTTTTCCAGGAGTCATGTATGGATGTGAGAGTTGGACTATAAAGAAAGCTGAGCACAGAAGAACTGATGCTTCTGAACTGTGGTGTTGGAGAAGACTCTTGAGAGTCCGTTGGACTGCAAGGAGATCCAACCAGTCCATCCTAAAGGAAATCAGTCCTGAATATTCATTGGAAGGACTGATGCTGAAGCTGAGACTCCAATACTTTGGCCTCCTGATGCAAAGAGCTGACTCATTGGAAAAGACCCTGATGTCAGGAAAGATTGAAGGCAGGAGGAAAAGGGGATGACAGAGGATGAGATGGTTGGATGGCATCACTGACTCAATGGACATGAGTTTAAACAAGCTCTAGGAGTTGGTAATGGACAGGGAGCCTGATGTGCTGCAGTCTTGGGGTCACAGAGAGTTGGACAGGACTGACTGACTGAACTGACTGATGACCTGCATGGGCTTCTCTGGTGGCTCAGACAGTAAAGAATCTGCCTGCAACACAGGAGACCTGGGTTCAATCCCTGGTCAGCAAGATCTCCTGGAGAAGGGCATGGCTACCATCCAGTGTTCTTGCCTGGAGAATTCCAAGGACAGAGGAACCTGGTGAGATACAGTCCATGGAGTCTCAGAGTCGGACATGACTGAGCAACTAACACACTTAACACCTGCATGGTGAACCAGACTTTTCAGGAGTCAGTCCTTCGTCACTTCTCCACCTCCGTCTCTTAACACCACCTCCGCTTCCTGCCACGTACTTCTATTCCACTGTCCTTTGTGCCTTTCCTCAGACATTTGTGCTCTTTGTGGCTTCAAGGACTTCCTCAGGCTCCTCATCTGCCTTGAAAGTTCTCTTCATTCTTCTCTTGTCTAAATCCTACCCATTTTTTAGGACTTAGTTCAGGCACCATTTTTGCAAGAAGCCTTCACTGGTGCCCTTAGTCTGTGTTAGGAGCACTGATTCTGTCTCTTCGTTCCCATGCTGTGTGAATCATAACCTCTCTCCTCACACCGCCGCCCACGTGCTTCGAAGCTCCTTCATTGGTCTCGCTTCTCGGGGACTGCATCATTGCACTCTTTCTATGACCCTGGGCAAGTCATGAAACCATGCAACATCTCAGTTTCTTTACCTGTAAAGTGGGGCTGATAATAATAACTGCTTTGTTAGGTCACTGTCAGGATTAAATGAGCTACATTAAGTGCTCAAAAGAATACCTGGCAAGTGTGAGTGCTGTATATGAACTAGTTATTATTATTTGAATTTCAAAAATCTAGTACACAGCCAGCACACATCGGAAACTAAGACCATTGATTAAATAAATGAGTGGTTTTATTCATTGCAACTCTCAGGCTAATTGTTCAGTTGAAATTCAACTTTGTGTCATCGTATTGACAGGACAGAGCCAATTAGCTCAGACCAGGTCTTGGTTGAGTTGGACCTGCAATGGTGATGCAGATAATTATGGCTTATGCCCTGCAGTGAGTCTGGCAGAGACAAGAATCTTGGAAGCTGCTTCTGATACTCCAGACCCAGAGGAGATGATCTCTACAACTACTGCCACAGAGAAAAATCAAAAGCAGTTCTAGGTGGGTTTGTTACTTCACTTATCATATATGCAGTTTCGTTTTTTCTTATAGTTTTTCTACTTTCATTCTTCCTTCTCCATTTCCTGGGAGTCATTTTCTCCTCTTTTTAACTTTCATGTCTTTGCTCTCCCCTTGCTTTGAGTGTTTCTCTGTGACTCCCCTGAACTGTTCAGAGTCACTAAGCATCAGTCAGAACATTTTTAAGACTGGTTATTACTGTCAAACAATTTGCTTCCTTAAACTCAAAGAAACTGTGAGAATGTTATTGTAGACAAAAACATCAAACTACTCAACAGATTAGCTTGGTGTTACAAATTCATTCAGTCTAATTAGAAAAAAGATGTTTTCCAATTTATATTCTAATAAAAAATTTCTCTATCATTGAAGACCAATTGTACATATGTTTTTATCAGTTCAGTTCAGTCGCTCAGCAGCGTCTGACCCTTTGCAATCCCATGGACTGCAGCACACCAGGCTTCCCTGTCCATCACCAACTCCTGGAGTGTACTCAAACTCATGTCCATTGAGTTAGTGATGCCATCCAACCATCTCATCCTCTGTCGTCCCTTTCTCGTCCTGCCTTCAATCTTTCCCAGCATCAGGGTCTTTTCTAGTGAGGCAGTTCTTCCCATCAGGTGGCCAAAGTATTGGAGTCTCAGCTTCAACATCAGTCCTTCCAATGAATATTCAGGACTGATTTCCTTTAAGATGGACTGGTTGGACCTCCTTGCAGTCCAACGGACTCTCAAGAGTCTTCTCTAACACCACAGTTCAAAAGCATCAATTCTTTGGTGCTCAGCTTTCTTTATAGTCCAACTCTCACATCCATACATGACTATTGGAAAAACCATAGCTTTGACTAGACGGACCTTTGTTGGCAATGTAATGTCTCTATTTTTTAATATGCTGTCTAGGTTGATCATAGTTTTTCTTCCAAGGAGCAAGCGTCTGTATTATTTTCCATCTTTTATTAAATTCTCCACTGGAAAATGTATAGATAAGTTTTAAGAAAAGATGCCATTTAAATGTAAATCAAAGCCCCTAAGTTTTACCTAGATTCATTCCTTCCCATAATAATTTGAGTTGCTTGATATTCCAAATAAAGGATCACATTGTTCTATGTTAAAAGAACTTTTGAAAACCAAATTGTACACTAAGGAGATGGATTATGATTTCCTTGGGAATAGTAATTCTGAATTTTCAGACTTTGGAATAATTGAAGTCTTATTCTTAACCTGATATTAACATAATTTAGGACCTTAAAAGTCTATTTTATTTTTTATTAAGCTTTCTTTCAAAATTCTTCATACTAAAATGATTTATTTTTTAAGCAAATGCTTACAAGCTTAAAGTTAAACAAATGCATTTTATGATTTATATTTAGAGATAGTCTTGGTTTGGTTTAGAAAACGGAGACCATATTGACCATAATGATTTCACAAGTAATTCTTCTTTTATCATATAACAAAGCGTGTGATGAATTCCTCATAAGAACTACATTAGGTTCTTTCTGAATTAAAAAGTGCCTGAGTTTTAGCTAGCAGTTTAGTAAACATAAAATTATATATTTTTCTGCTGTGATAAGCTCATGAAGTTGGGTTAAAAGGAAATTATATGTAAAATGTGTGTATACACATGTATATGTATGTATGTATGTAGATGCACATATTTTATATATAATTTATACACACATACATTTTGTTGAAAATACAAACAACTTTGGTTTGTTTTTGTATTTATTTGTAAAGCATTCTTGACCTATACTGAGTAGTGGTTTTGTAATTATTCTGTCCCTTTGAAGCATTAAGAATAGGTAATTTGATAACAATACCTGTACACCTAAAACATAGCTGCTTTTTGCAATTGACAATCATGCCATGACAGCAGCTACTATTGTACAATATTAATTTTAACCAATAAAGAAATTATAAGTAAAATGCAGAATGGGCTACCTGATGAGAAAAATATAAATGCCTTCATCTTTATTTAGCTTCATAAGCCTTAGATACACATAAATAAGGATCTGTTCCTTTTTTAAACAAATATTTACTCAGCACTGCTATGTGCTAGGCACCAGACTGGGCATTGAAGATAAAAAGAGTAAGACAGACTGTTTTCCCGCTCTCACAGAACCTGAAATTTCTCAGGAAAGACAGATGATTCCACAAATAGAGAATGATATGGGCTCTAAGCTTTTATGGGACATCAGGAAATGTTTCTCAGAGAAAATGCCTTGTGAGTGGATGTCTGAAAGATAATTAAGAATTAACTGAGACTTCTCTGGCTGTCCAGTGGCTAAGAATCTATTCTAGCACTGAGCAGGTGCATGCTTGATCCCTGGTTGGGGAACTAAGATCCCACAAGCCATGTAGCACAGCCAGAAAATAACTAATTAATTAGTTAAAATTGGTGTGACAGCAGGACAGAGTTGTTTGGGGAGGGGCTGGAGGTGAGGCAGGAAGGTACAAGTAGAAGATGGATCATGAAAGTCTTGGAAGCTGTGTTAAGATTTGACTTTGTCTTAAGAATACTAGGAAAATACACAACTGGTTTGAACTGGGTAATGGCACAAACTGGGGAATTGGCGTTTATAGAAGATTGCAGGTATGAAGAGGGCTCAGCGGTAAAGAGCTCTGTTAGTATGTTAGTCGCTCAGTCGTGTCCTACTCTTTGTGATCCCATGGACTGCAGCCCACCAGGCTCCTCTATCCATGGAATTTTCTAGGCAAGAATACTGGAGTGGGGTGCCATTCTCTTCTCTAGGTGCTCTTCCTGACCCAAGGATCAAACCTGGGTCTCATGCATTACAGGCAGCTTCTTTACCATCTGAGCCACCAGGAAGCCTACCAGTGGCAAAGAATCCACCTGCAATGCAGGAGACCTGGGTTCAATCCCTGAGTCAGGAAGATCCTCTGGAGGAGGGCATGGCAACCCACTCCGGTATTCTTGCCTGGAGAATCCCAGGGACTGAGGAGCCTGGTGGGCTACAATCCATAGGGTCACAAAGGGTCGGACACGACTGAGCAACTGAGGCACACACACTCACGTGGGGATTAAGAATGGATCCAGAATGGATAAAGAAGATCTGGTATATACAATGGACTATTACTCAGCCACTAAAAAGAATGAAATAATGCCATTTGCAGCAACATGGATGGACTAGAGATAGTCATACTGAGTGAAATAAGTCAGACAGAGAAAGAGAAATATCATGTGGCATTATTTATATGAGGAATCTAAAAGGAAATGATACAAATGAACTTACAAAACAGAAAGAGACTCACAGACTTAGAGAATGAACTTATGGTTACCGGGGTTGGGGGGGGGGAAGGGATAGGGAGTTTGAGATCAACATGTATACACGGGTGTATTTAAAATGGACAGCCAACAAGGACCTACTGTATAGCACAGGTAACTCTGCTCAATATTATGTGGCAGCCTGGATGGGAGGGGAGTTTGGGGGAGAAGGGATACATGTATATATATGACTGAGGTCCTTTGCTATGCACCTGAAACTATCACAACATTGTTCATCAGCTATACTCCAATATAAAATAAAAAGGTGTTAAAGGAATGGATCCAAACTGTGAGGCATTTTCAGTGGTCTAGGTGAGTGATGGTGATGGCTTGGGTTAAGGATGGTGACAGTCATGCTGGAGAGATGAACTAAATTGAAACATAATTCTTTTTTCACTACTGACCTGGTGTTTGATTAAGGAGTGAGGGAGAAATCACAGATGGTCCCCAAGTTTCCTACTTGAGTAACAGTGCTACCATTCAGGGTCAGAGAAACCCTGGAGGACACAGCATTGAGCAGATGATAGATTTAATTTCTGAAATGTTGTGTTCAACGTTCTTAGATGCCTCTAAGCAGAGCTATTCAGTCAGAAGTTGGCTATGTGGCTCCAGTTTTCTGAAAATAGGTCTGACTTTGAAAGATTTGGGAGACATTTCACAAAGCTTCTGAACAAAATCCACATTTTCTCTTTCATCATGGTGACATAAGAAGACTCCATTTCCCTGTATCTTTTGCAGTTGGATGCTGCTGTGACTAAATCTGACCAGTGAAATATGAGAAGAAAAATGAGAAAATATGAGAGAATAAAACCTCACTTATAGACTCGCTTACAAAAAACTTCCTGCATACTCTGGTCCATGATCTTTTTCTCCCATGCTCTTTTCCTTTTCAGCAAATGCTGAAGATGGCAGGAGCTCCGTCAGCCTGAGTTACTAAACGACTGAGGAGAGGCCCTTCTGCTGACCTATTTATTGACCCAACACTGCTACAGGGTCTTCCCAGAAGGCACTAGTGGTAAAGATTCCATCTGCCACTGCAGGAGACATAAGAGATTCAGGTTCGATCCTTAGGCTGGAAAGATCCACTGGAAGAGGGCATGGTAACCCATTTCAGTATTCTTGCCTGGAGAATTCCATGGGATTCCATGGGACTCCTGAGTCTGGTGGGCTACAGTCCATAGGGCTGCAAAGAGTCACACATGACCTAAGCAACCCAGCACACACACGCAGAGTCCTGCTATATGAGCGACATTTGACCTGTGTTATGATTGACAAATCATATATTTTGGGGTGAATTTGTTACAACAACAAAGTTACCATAACTAATTCAGGAGTCTTCTGATGGGCAAAGAATAAATGACCTGAAGCCTCAGAAGAGATTGTCCAGGGAGAGGGTTGTCTCAGTATCTGATTGCTGCTATAACCAGTTATCACAAACTCAACAGCTTGAAACAAGACGAATGTGTTGTAGTTCTGGAAGTCAGAGGGTTGAAGTGAGTCTTAGAGTGTCAAGCTGCCAGCAAAGCTGCGTTCCTCCTGGAGGCCCTAGAGGAAAGTATATGTCCTTACCTTTTCCGGCTTCAGGAGGCTCAAATGCTGCATCCATCACTTTACCTCCTCCACTGACTCTCCAGTCTTCCTTTTACCCTTATAAAGACTCTTGTGATTACACTGGCTCACTCTCCATCTCACAGTCCTTACCTAATCATATCCACACAGTCCCCTTTGTAGGTAAGGTAACTCATTCCCAGGTTCTGGCAGTTAGAATGTGGACATCTCTGGGGAGGGTGCTATCAATCTGCCTACTTTCAGGTGTGGAATGATAGTGGAAATGCATCAAAGACAACAGCTGGAGTAGTATCAATTTGGAAGGTGTGGGAACGAGGGAGAGGAGACAGCAAAGTAACTGTGAATGGACAGATACAGATGTGACGGGCAACTGGGCAGTGCTGCGACATGGAAAATGTGAGAAAACGGATTTAAAGAAGGAGGGAGCAATCAGTGACATATTTTATCAGTGAGAGATCCAGGAAGATAAAGACTGACAAATATTTTTTAAAGTTAGCTAGAAGGGCTTCCCCAGTAACTCAGCTGGTAAAGAATCTGCCTGCAATGTGGGAGACCTGGGTTCGATCCCTGGGTTGGGAAGATACCCTGGAGGAGGGCATGGCAATCCACTCCAGTTTTCTTGCCTGGAGAATCCCCATGGATGGAGAAGCCTGGTGGGCTACAGTCCATGGGGTCGCAAAGAGTCAGACATGACTGAGCGACTAAGCACACAGCACAAGGAAATAGTTAGTAGCCTTTTAAAGATCTGTTTGAGTAGAGCATTAAGAATGGAGGACCAAGTTGAGTTGTGGTTGGGTAGGGGTGCTGTGGGTGTATCAGTAAAGAGAGTTCTTTCAGGAAGATGGCCTCTAAATAGAAAACAACTAGGGCAACAATAGTGGGCAGAAATTAGAAGCAAGAGAGTGCTCCCCCCTCAACTGCTGGAAATATATATGTATGTTTAAATTGCCAGCGGAGAGGGAGACATTAATATTAAATATGAAGACTGAGATGGAATAGAGTTAAGCCCCTAATCTAAAAAAAACAGTACAAATGAACTTATTTACAAAACAGAAATAGAGTCACAGATGTAGAAAACAAACTTAGGGTTACCAGGAGGAAAAAGAAGTGAGGGATAAACTGGGACATTGAGATTGACATATGCACATTACTGAATATAAAATAGATAACTCACTCTGACCTACTATATGCTGTGTTGTGCTTAGCGGTTCTGTCGTGTCCCTCTCTTTGCAACCCCATGGACTGTAGTCCCCCAGGCTCCTCTGTCCATGGAATTATTCTCCAGGCAAGAATACTGGAGTGGGTTGTCATGCCTTCCTCCAGGGGATCTTCCCGACCCAGGGATCAAACCCATTTCTCCCACATTGCAGGCAGATTCTTTACTGTCTAAGCCAAATGTTTCTGCTGCTGCTGCTAAGTCGCTTCAGTCATGTCCGAATCTGTGCTACCCCATAGACGGCAGCCCACCAGGCTCCCCCGTCCCTGGGATTCTCCAGGAAAGAACACTGGAGTGGGTTGCCATTTCCTCAGAACCCCACCAATACTGGAGTGGGTAACCTATCCCTTCTCCAGGGGCACTTTGAAACCCAGGGATTGAATCAGGATCTCCTGCATTGCAGGTGGATTCTTTACCAGCTGAGCTACCAGGGAAGCCCCCTACTATATAGCACAGGGAGCTCTACTCAACACTTGGTAATGACTCATATGGGAAAAAAATCTACAAAAGAATGGGTATATGTAAAACTGACTCACTTTGCTGTACAGAAGAAGCTAACATAACATTACGAATCCACTATACTTCAATAAATTATTTTTTAAAATTTAAGCCCCTAAGCATAAGGAAGAGAATCTCTTTCATTTTAACAGGGGAAAGAAGGAACAGGTAGGGATCTATATAAGTAAACTGAAGGAATTACTGTTTAACTACATATTTGTTTTCTCTGTGAAACAGAAGATCAGAGGCTGAAGGTGAAGGGGAGCTGGCGAGGGAAGGTTTGTCCCTTTGAGAGATATAGCTTTTGTCTGAAACACCACATGGAATAGGAGCGTGTTGACTAGGAAAAATATAATATAATATACAACATAATATAACATATTTATGAACATAATACATATCAGGGAGATACAGTTGCCCATCAAGATTAGAGACACAAAGCTGCAGTGGACCAACTCTGGCTACTGTGTGACTTTTCTCTTGAAATGTCAATGAGCTGAATGCAAAAGTAGAGAAGGAAGCAATTAGCTTTAGTAAGGTTTGTGGAGTTTTCTCCCACCTGGTGTGGTAAGGGAAACAATAGAACAAGAGGCTTCAGGGTCCTGGTAAGCAAAGGGATGAAATGATGGCGTGGCTAAGTAGCTAAGTGAAGAGAAGTGGGACCTAATGGTGAAAAGGACAAGGGGCTCTAAATAAAGATACACAAAAGTCAAAGAACTGGTGTGTTGGCATCAATGAGGGGTTGCGGAGGGAGAGGGAGAGGATGAGGAACACAGGTTGAGAATGACTGTGATAGCACTGCAAACCCATTCCAGGCAAATCTATCTGAAGTTTAAGCATTTTTATAGGATTTTTAAAATTTTTATTTATTTATTCATTTTTGGCCCTGTGGCTTGTGGGATCTTATTTCCCCAACCAGGAATCAAACCTGCACTCTCTCCCTTGGAAGTGCAGAGTCTTAACCACTGGACTGCCAGGGACTGTCCCAAGTATTTTTATTGGTTTATTCTGTAGCATTGACATTTATGTTTTGTGTATCATGCTTCCACCTTGCTATCTTTAAATTAAAATAGCATTTATTTATTTCAAAAAGAATGAGTGGGATGTTTTGAATGGCAGCAAGATCAATGTGACAGGTCCAGGGTGTGGTCATGGATGGGCCTGAATGATTTTCTTGAAAGTGAGGCAGGCATGGAACCATGAGGCGAGGTTGTCATGTTGAGTCACCCTGAATGACATCAGGCCTGAGGGTGGAGAAGATGACTGTTGGTCAGGTGTCGAGGTCTTCCACAAGATCTACTGACCATATCATCAACAAATAGGCAAGAAGGAAAAACTCCAAAGCTGTCCACAGAGCCAAACATACTTAAGCAATTATCTGAACAACTCAATTAAAAATCCTTCTTCTGGTTTTTTTAGGTAGAGAAAACTTTGTGATAGCCTAAATGAATTCACCTAACAATTTACAAAATCCTCAACTACCTTTCCTGTCTCAATAGCCAGGAACTCAAGGACCCACCTCTGGTCTCACCTGGCCCTCAGGCCTGAGGATGGATTAATACTGGACCTACTGCCAATGAAAGTGCACAAGAGAATGTTGGCAAATTTCTTCTTCTGTTAGTCGTCACAATGAGAGTGCTGTGGTGGAGAACTTGGGCTGGAGAAAGTACAGTGACACAGAGTTGTTTAGTTGCTAAGTCATGTCCGACTCCTTGCGACCCCATGGACTGTAGCCCACCAGGCTCCCCTGTCCATGGAATTCATCAGGCAAGAATACTGGAGTAGGTTACCATTTCCTTCCCCAAGGGATCTTTCTGACCCAGGGATCGAACCCAAGTCTCCTGCATTGGCAGGCAAGTTCTTTACTAATGAGCCACCGGGGAAGCTCAACATTGAGGGCTTTCCTGTTCTAATCTGCATTTTGCCCTCTGAGCAGCAAAGGAATTGGCTGCTCACATCAGTTCCCTAGGCCCATGATTCAGCCCTGTCATAAAAGAGTATTTTTAAAAACAGCTATAAGACCTTGCCCTATTTAATGTACTCTTTAGTGCTAGATAAACTTGCACTTTCTTTACCCTCAATGAGTGAATGATTGTGCATCTAGTTTTAATTGCCTAAACTAGTGCATCTAGTTTAGTTTTAGTTGTTTAGTGCATCTAGTAACTAAAGTTGCATCTTTAGTTATAGATTAAACCATTTAAACTTCTACTTGATATGAATGACGTGCAACTAAGTTACTGCTTTTAAATGATGATTAAAAAGGGAGATTCTTAAGAAAGGACCCATCAAGAATACCATCCTCTGTCCTCTTCCAATTCAGAAATTTATAACATCTACTTACTGACCACTTGCTGTACACTCAGAACTGATACTTATTGGCCACTTGCTGTGCACCCAGAACTGAAGCAAACACAAAAAGAAGGTACCCACACATGCTTGCTGAGCACACTTGTAGGCTTGTTTGGAACATACATAGCATTGATAAAACATAAGATTTTAATCTACTACCAAAATTATTTGAAATAAATAAACGGCATGTATTAGAGGATGGGTGGAGTTCCCAGGTGGCTCAGCAGTAGAGAATCCGCCTGCCAATGCAGGAAACACAGGAGATGCAGATTTCATCCCTGGGTCAGGAAGATTCCCTGGAGGAGGGCATGACAACCCACTCCAGTATTTTGCCTGGGAAATCCCATGAACAGAGGAGCCTTGTGGGCTACAGTCCATGGGGTCACAAAAAGTCAGACACAACTTAGTGACTGAGCCCATGGAGGGTGGATGAGCTCTGTTCACTTGAAGGTGAGTGAAATCTGGCTCCTATTCTTTGCAGCTCATGGTGCATGAGGTGGGAATGGGGAGAAGCCGCAGGTACACAGGTAAACTTCAGAGCCATAGAATGTTTCTATTAAGTCATATCAGAGACTTGGGGGACAGGAATCACTACCGAAAAAGTTGGAAACATTCTCTCGGAGCAGATGAAATTAGAACGAGGTCTAGAAGCCATGGCAGAAACTTGCTGGAGAAGGGGAACAGTAGAAGAAAGGTGAGAGATAGTACTCCAGGTCTGAGCCTTCTCAGTTGCTTTCTTTGCCTAATATCACTCAAAATGGGTCACTTGCTCAATAATCCATAGTTTATTAAATACTTTTGAACTAGAAGGAAGAAATGTCAGGGATTCTATGATTTCAAAATTTGGTGGTAAACATTGAAATCCAGAATTTTCAAAGTTCTTATCAGAGCTCATACAGCTTATCAGGGGACAAATTGGGATGAGACAAAATAAATGTCTGTAATAAATGATCACACAGGCTAACCAGTGCTGGGACAAAATCTGTAGAAGAAGAGAATGCAAAGAAGCAATAAAAGAAAATGGTCAACATTGGACAGTATTACTAATGGTTATGACAAAGCTTCTTTTTATTGCTCTTAGGATTCTGCTCAATGCCTTTCAACGCCATAGTAATTCAACTAGACATAATTTGGTTAAAGGAGGCTTTATTGTCCCGTTTCCTTGACAAATATTCTGTGCTTGCTTATGATATTTTTGAAATTGCAACTGAGTCATTTACCTTGGGTGGGGGCCCCAGAGCCACAGTGAGCAATTGTTTATTGGGAGGGACAGGCAAGGCAGACTCATGCTCCACAATGAAACCTCTGCTGCCTCAGAGGCCAACAATCAGGGTATTACTGTTGAAATTTATCGGACAAAGTGAGAACTAGATGTACTAGAACTTCACACACACACACACAACTGTTTCCGATGACCCAAATCTTGTAAAACGGAAAGACTGAAGCCCAGCCTACAGTAAGCCAGCAATAATCAAAGCTTATGGGGCTCCGCAGATGCTATGGATCAGTGTGAGTGTTTAGCGGAGGAGAGGTTGACTTCTGGTTTCTGGTGCCGCATGTCAAGAGCTTAGCAGTCACTCTTCCACCCTAACAAGTCAAAAGCTGAGTGAACTGAAAAGTCAACAACTCTTGTTAGATACGTCAGCTAAGTCAGGCCACAGGGGAAAGCACTGCCCCTAAAACTGGAGAGACAGATGGAGACAGAGAGTCACGCCTTACTGGAACAGATATCCACAAGCAGAAACCTCCATGGTACCAGTGCCTGGGTAGGAAAACCTGAGCTGTAATTGACAAATTGCTGGAGGCTCAGTGCAGATAATTCTGAGAGTTAAAAATTCCCAGGGAAACAAGTCACAGAGGAGTCCCACACTTTTGTGCAAACACCAATCTGGACAAGTGCAAGAAAAAAAAGGAACGCTACACCTAGGCTAGGCATATATCATTTTCAAACTACAGAAAATCATAGATAATTTTACTTCTTGGAGCTCTATCAAGTTGCCACAGTGAATATTTTAGAAAAGTTCCCTCACACTTCTGGAAGAGGAAGGAAAAAAGGAACTATTTGGAAATATGTCCAAACATTCTGTTCTTCTTAATAAGACCTGTCCTTGAGAGAAACTATTTTTACCAGAGCGTAACCTGGTTGTGGGGAGGGGTGGCTTCCCAGGTGGCACAGCAGTAAAGAACCCGCCTGCCAATGCAGGAGACACAAGAGATGTGGGTTGGATCCCTGGGTCAAGAAGATACCCTGGAGGAGGAAATGGCAACCCACTCCAGTATTCTTGCCTAGAGAATCCTATGGACAGAGGAGCCTAGCAGGCTATTGTCCATGTGTTTGCAGAGTTGTCAGGACTGAGTGACTGAGCAGGCATGCAATGTGATGGGATTTTATCAAAGCCTAAGCTACCTGGCAGAAACAGAACTATCCAATCTAGCTCCCTCTACCCATCCTGCTCCACCTAAGGGAGTTGATGGGATAGAGAAGCACTGACAAAAGGTCACAGTCCAGAGGTACTGGATCATGCAAAAGACTGAGATCTAGTCACAGGACTAGAGAATATTTCTCCTCCCCCACACACTAATGTTACAGCATAAAGCTGTATTACTGCAGATCTTTTGCCCACCTACATCTTGCCCACCTGCAAACAATGAAACAAACATGAAGCATTTTAAAAGATAAAGAACACAGTTTAAAGAGACTAAACAAGCATCAGAAACAGAGTCAGATATGGTAGAAATGTTGGCATTATCAGACCAGAAATTTTTAAAAAACAATGATTAATATGCCAAGGGTTTTAATGGAAAAAGCAGACAACATGCAACAGATGGATAATATAAGTAGAGAGATGGAAATTCTAAGAAAGAATTTTAAACTAATGCTAGAGATCAAAAACGTTATGACAGAAATGAAGAGTGCCTTTGATGAGCTCAGTAGGACGTGATATAGCTGAGGAATGAATCTGAGTCTGACAATATGACAACAGAAAGTTGCTCCAAAATGAACAAAGACCAAAAAAAAAAAAAAAAAAGAACAGAGTGTCCCATAACTGCAGGACAACTACAAACAGTGTAACACACATGTAGTGGGAATACCAGATGAAGCAGAAACAGAGGAAGGAACATAAGCAATATTTGAAGCAATAATGATTGAGAATTTTTCCAAATTAATGTCAAACACAAAAGTATATAACCAGGAAGCTCAGAGAACACCACGAAAGATAAATAAAAACAAACAAACCTACCCTAAATATGTAGTAGTCAAGCTTTAGAATATCAAAGATAAAGGCAAAAAAATTGGAAAGAAAACATAAGAGGAAAAAAATTCTACTTTTAAAGAAGCAAAGAAGTGCTCTTGATGTCTCTTCAGAAATCATGCACTCAACAAGACTTTATGTGAAATATTTAGAACATTAAAAAAAAAACCTAGAATTCTGTAGCCTGCAAAATTATCCTTTGAATGTGAAGAAATAAAGACTTTAGAGGGAATTTGTAGCCAGTAAACCTGCCTTTCAAAAAAAAAAATGTTGAAAGCTCTTCAGAGAGAAGGAAAAAGGAAAATGACATAGGTAAGAAACTTGGGTCTACATAAAGAAAGAAAGAGCATCAGGGAATGAATAAGTGAAGGTAAAATAAAAACTTTTATTTTCTTATTCTTAATTAATCTAACAGATAATTTGTACACAAAATAATGGTAACAATGTATTTGATTAAGAATGTATGCATACCTATATGCTTGTGTGTAACTATAATGAATGACTGCAAAGGTAAAAAGGATGGAAGGTGGGGAATTGGAGATATTTGGTTATTATAAGATATTTGTACTGCCTGTGAGGTGGTATAGCCTTTTTTTAAATTGTAGTAAAAATTCCATAAAACATACTATTTTAATTATATTCAACTGTACAGTTCAGCCGGAGAAGGCAACGGCACCCCACTCCAGTACTCTTGCCTGGAAAATCCCATGGATGGAGGAGCCTGGTGGGCTGCAGTCCGTGGGGTCGAGAAGAGTCGGACACGACTGAGCGACTTCACTGTCACTTTTCACTTTCATGCATTGGAGAAGAAAATGGCAACCCACTCCAGTGTTCTTGCCTGAAGAATCCCAGGGACGGGGAGCCTGGTGGGCTGCCGTCTATGGGGTCGCACAGAGTCGGACACGGCTGAAGCGATTTAGCAGCAGCAGCAGTACCGTTCAGCAGCACTAAGTACATTCATATGTACAATTACTGTGTAATTCTCACCATTGTCCATCTGCCGAATTCTCACCTTCCTAAACTGAAACTCTGTCCCCATTAAACACTAATCCCCCTCTCCCCCTTCCCAGGTGGACTTGAACTGATTTTAAATGTGTACTACAAAGTTTAGAGCAATCACCAAAAATTTTTTTAAAGTTGTATAACTGATATGTAAAGAAAGAAGTGAAAACAGAGATGGGGTGAAGGGGTGAAAGGGTAAATGGGAATTCTAAACATTTTCCATTCAATTTTGTTCATTTAAAACTGCTCTAAAAACATTTTATTTTTAAAAAAAAAGAAGGGGTGGGTGACAGAATATTTAGTATTTGGATTCTTAGCTAATAATGTGACTGGGAATTTGAGTCAAAAAAGATGAGCACTGGATCTGAAATGTTAAATTCTCTGAAGATAATTTGAAACTGGAACATTAGGGAACTAATCAAGTGATATTCATCTTAGAAATACTGATGTTCCCTTACAATCCTCATTAGTACTATATTTATGATAAAGTACAATAAACGAACCAGCCTTGGATTAGATATGTATTTTCAAATGTTTAAGCATCTACTTACCCAACCTGGATGGCCAGACTAAATGGAAACAGATGTGGCATAAAATAAATAGAAAAGGCAGAGGTAAGACAGCTCTTATCTAGTTAATGACCTGGATAACCATGATGGTGTGTGGTCACTCACCTAGAGTGTCGCACTAGTGACCTAGTGTCTCGCTCTTATCCAGGAGTGCGAAGTTAAATGGGCCTTAAGAAGTATTACTGTGAACAAAGCTAGTGGAGGTGATGGAATTTCAGCTGAGCTATTTCAAATCTTAAAAGATGATGCTGTTAAAGTGCTGCACTCATTATGCCAGCAAATTCGGAAAACTCAGCAGTGGCCACAGGACTGGAAAAGGTCAGTTTTCATTCCAATACCAAAGATTGGTAATGAAAGAAATGAAAGAAAGGTAATGCCAAAAAATGTTCAAATTACCATACACTTTCACTCATTTTACATGCCAGCAAGGTTATGCTCACACTCCAAGCTAGGCTTCAGCACTATGTGAACCAAGAACTGCAGATGTACAAGCTGGATTTAGGAAAGGCAGAGGAGACAGAGAACAAACTGCCAACATCAGTTGGATCACAGAAAAAGCAAGGGAATTCCAGAAAAACATCAATTTCTGCTTCATTGACTATGCTAAAGCCTTTGACTGTGTGAATCATAACAAACTGTGGCATATTCTTGATGAGATGGGAATATCAGACCACCTGACCTGCCTCCTGAGAAACGTGTATGCAGGACAAGAAGCTACAGTTAGAACTGGACATGGAACAACAGACCAGTTCAAAATTGGGAAAGGAGTACATCAAGGCTGTATGTTGTCATGCTGTTTATATAACTTATATGCTTATTTAACTTATATGCAGAGTACATCAGCCAAAATTTCGGCCTAGATGAATCACAAGCTGGAATCAAGATTTCTGGGAGAAATATCAACAACTTCAGATATACAGATGATACCACTTTAATGGCAGAAAGTGAAGAGGAACTATAGAGCCTCTTGATGAAGGTGAAAAAGAGTGAAAAAGCTGGCTTAAAATTCAACATTCAGAAAATGAAAATAATGGCATCCGGTCCCATCACTTCATGGGAAAAATGTAGAAACAGTGTCAAATTTCATTTTCTTAGGCTCTAAAATCACTGGGAATGGTGACTGCAGCCACGAAATTAAAAGATGCTTGCCCCTTGGAAGAAAAGCTATGACAAACCTAGACAGTATTAAAAAGCAGAGACATCATTTTGCCAACCAAGTTCTGTATAGTCAAGTTTTGGTTTTTCCAGTAGTCATGTATGGATATGAGAGTTGGACTGTAAAGAAGGCTGAGAACGAAAGAATTGATGCTTTTGAAGTGTGGTGCTGCAGAAGACTCTTGAGAGTCCCTTAGACTGCAAGGAGATCCAACCAGTCAATCCTAAAGGAAATTGACCCTGAATATTCATTGGAAGGACTGATATAAAGCTGAAGCTCCAATACTTTGGCCACCTGATGCAAAGAGCTGACCCACTGGCAAAGACCCTGATGCTGAGAAAGACTGAGGGCAGAAGAAGAATGGGGTTATGGGCCTCTCTCTAGTTTCAGTGCCAGAGGATGGGATGGTTGGATGGCATCAATGACTCAATGGGCATGAGTCTGAGCAAACTCAGGGAGATAGTAAAGGATAGGGAAGCCTGGTATGCTGCAATTCATGGGGTTGCAAAGAGTTGGACACAGTTGAGCCACTGAACAAGAAGACAGCTCTCAACTCTCTGACAATGTTCTTGAACAGAAGGAAGCATAGCCATGAGCCCCATTCCCTGGGCCCTGAGAGATACTACAGACTTAAAAATAAAATGCCCAAGACTCTCTAGAGAGTCGTCCCTTGTTATTTAGATCAAATATGTTATAATAACTTTGATAACTGATGTTTAAGTACTTGCCCTATACCGGGTTGGTCTAAGCAAGCACTTTATTGTATTACAGATGAAGAAACTGACATGGAGGAAACATAATCGCAGATGAAGTGATATGCCCAAGGCCACACAGCTAGCCAGTGACAGTGAGGATACTAAGCCAGACTTGCATCCAGAACTCTTGCCCTGAAGCCACATCAGCCAGGTTGGCTCATGCTCTATGTGGCCTTGGCCACATTGTGTTGCTTTTTTCTTTTCTTTTTAATTTTTTTTTTTTTTTTTCATTCTTTCTTTCTTTGTTGCATTGCATCAGGTCCTCATTGCAGTGCATGGGCTTCTCACTAGCAGCAGTGCCTGGGCTTACTTGTTCCTGGGGCATGCGGGATCTTAGTTCCCAGACCAGGGATCTAACCTGTGTCCCCTAGACTGGAAGGCAGATTCTTAACCACTGGATGACCAGGGATGTCCCCGTGTTGCTTTTCTGAAAGTGAGACCACTCACAGATGGTCTCTGTGCAGCCTCTGATTGTTCCATCAGGGAAGATGAAAGGCAGCAAGAAGCCTTGATGTCTTATCTTTGTTTACTTCTTGGTTAATTTGGTTAACTTGTTAACTTGGTTTACATCCTGGTTAACTCTTCCTAAATCCTAAATCATTTTGGGAATAAAGTGAAGTTCAGACACTGATTTCTGCACAAGGGGTACACAATGATTCAGTACATAGTAGCCAGTCAAGAAATGCTTGAATGAATAAGTGACTGTATTAAACAACGGATCAACTCAGTTAAGCATCTAGATAGCTACAGATTTTATTACCTGCTTATCTCATTTTACAACCATTTCCCCTGCATCATTACCACATTACCCTTACTGTACATTATCTCAAACTACTTCTGTTCAAACACTTCAGTCAAGTTTAATTCTTCACTTCATTTGCCACAGCTTTCTTCCTTTTTGTTCTGGTGTTATTGCTCATGGGTCTTAACTGCACCCAGAATGTCCTACTTTACCAACACTGCAAATTCAAATCCTACTTATGGTTAAGATCAAACTCCAATACAGCTTGTCTGTACTAGAGAAAAGTAATATATCCTACCTCTGATTATATTAACATTACTCTATACCATAGTTGGTCTTCCCTGGTGACTCAGTGGTACAGAACCCAACTGCCAATGCAGGAGACATGGGTGCAATCCCTGGGTGGGGAAGATGCCCTGGAGAAGGAAAGGACAACCCTCTCCAGTATTCTTGCCTGGGAGATCACACGGACGAAGGAGCCTGGCACGCTACTGCCATGGAGTTGCAAAGGAGTCAGACACAACTTAGCCACCAAGCAACAACAACACACATACCATAGTTGGATCCAAATATGCCTTATCTCCCCACACAAAGTTGATTGACAGAAACAGATCGCCAGTCTAGGTTGGATGCATGAGACAAGTGCTCGGGGCTGGTGCACTGGGATGACCCAGAGGGATGGGATGGGGAGGGAGGTGGGAGGGGGGTTCAGGATGGGGAACACATGTAAATTCATGGCTGATTCGTGTCAATGTATGGCAAAAACCACTACAATATTGTAAAGTAATTAGCCTCCAACTAATAAAAATAATTGGGGGGGAAAAAAAAAGAAATGACTCTTCTGCTTTATTTTCTCTGATATCTTCGTGTTTTAGGGGTGGAAGTGGCATCCAAAGCAGACAGTACTGGGTTTGCGTTGTTAGTGGTTATGAATAAACTCTATATTCCATGTATTATATTCCTTATCAACTTTTTATTTATAATTCATATTTTATCAACAAAATGTCTCAGAAATTAGCTACCTCTCTGGTAGGAACATTTCAACCTCTTTTCTCCTGTATTCATAATTGTATGTGCCATTTGTGAATTAATCACTACAGTGATAAAATCACTTTAAAATGTATTAGAAATGAGATAAATTTTATTATCCTCAAAACTTTGGGGTTATTAATTAGAAAAAGACATTTGTAAGTGTATATTAAACTTTACATTTAGTACATCTATTTTAAAATAAAAAGTAAGCATTAAATGCAAAATCATATTTCCTGTGATTCTTTTATCAGAAAGAAAACTCAGAGTTGAATGCAGAGAATCTGAATTTTCTGAATTTCATTACCAGTATAAATATATATATCACACGTGAAGAAATTAGAAAAGAAACAACTTATCCTGAATATTCAAAGAAACCCTGCAAGAAAATAATAATGGATATGATACTTAAATTTATTGTTTCAAAATAAGTTCACATTATTATACTATTCTATTTTGCAATAGAACTATGTATTTACATTTGAGAATATATTTGAACCATAGGTAACATTTTATTTTTTGACAAGATATTATTATTGTAATCCATATTGTAATGAGTTGTTTCCTTTTTAAAACTTAATTTAAAATGGAAATGCATATATAATTGCAATGCTTATAAATACATAACACACACCTTTCCACCCCAGAATACATTATATTCAAAGAACAGCCAAATAAATATTCCAGTCTTTACTCCTATATCTCTTTCAATCCTGTAGTGAGTTAATTTTTAAAAATTCTTATCTCTTTGGGTTTCTGAAATTCCTGGGAACATTTCCTTCAGCTAAAGAGCTTCATCTCTTCTTTTATTATTCTGATCTCTCAAGTCTTCTCCGCACTGCCTTTTGCCACAGAAAAACTTACAGTCTGTTCTTTCTAATACTCCCAACACAGAGACACAGGCACATACATCTACCCACACATGCACACATGTGCACACATGCACACCATCCCACCATGAACACGTCCCAGAGAGCACTATTCTCAGTTCTGAATTCCTCTGTAGTGACAATCTGCCTGCATAACTTTCATCCTTTTCCTTTTTCCTCCATGGATTGTTGAGTGTAATCCAGGAGAAAAATGGAAGAGTGTATGAAGACATGCATGGTTCATTTTTTCCTGTTCAGTTCAGTTAGGTTCAGTCACTCATTCGTGTCTGACTCTTTGCAATCCCATGAACCGCAGCACACCAGGCCTCCCTGTCCATCACCAACTCCTGGGGTTTACCCAAACTCATGTCCATTGAGTCGGTGATGCCATCCAACCAACTCATCCTCTGTCATGCCCTTCTCCTCCTGCCCTCAATCTTTCCCAGCATCAGGGTCTTTTCCAATGAGTCAGCTCTTCATATCAGGTGGCCAAAGTATTGGAGTTTCAGCTTCAACATCAGTCCTTCCAATGAACACCCAGGACTGATCTCCTTTGGGATGGGCTGGTTGGATCTCCTTGCAGTCCAAGGGACTCTCAAGAGTCTTCTCCAACACCACAGTTCAAAAGCATCAATTCTTCAGTACTCAGCTTTCTTTATAGTCCAACTCTCACATCCACACATGACCACTGGAAAAACCATTGCCTTGACTAGATGAACATTTGTTGGCAAAGTAATGTCTCTGCTTTTTAATATGCTATCTAGGTTGGTCATAACTTTCCTTCCAAGGAATAAGTGTCTTTTAATTTCATGGCTGAAATCACCATCTGCAGTGATTTTGGAGCCCCCCAAAATAAAGTCAGCCACTGTTTCCACTGTTTACCCATCTATTTCCCATGAAGTGATGGGACCGGATGCCATGATCTTAGTTTTCTGAATGTTGAGCTTTAAGCCAACCTTTTCACTCCCCTCTTTCACTTTAATCAAAAGGCTCTTTAGTTCTTCACTTTCTGCCGTAAAGGTGGTGTCATCTGCATATCTGAGGTTATTGATATTTCATCTGGCAATCTTGATTCCAGCTTGTGATTCATCCAGCCTGGCATTTTGTATGATGTACTCTGTATATACATTAAATAAGCAGGATGACAATACCCAGCCCTGACGTACTCCTTTTCCTATTTGGAACCAGTCTGTTGTTCCATGTCCAGTTCTGTTGCTTCCTGACCTGCATACAGGTTTCTCAGGAGGCAGGTCAAGTGGTCTGGTATTCCTATCTCTTTCAGAATTTTCCACAGTTTGTTGTGACCCACGTAGTCAAAGGCTTTGGCATAGTCAATAAAGCAGAAATAGATATTTTTCTGGAACTCTCTTGCTTTTTCGATGATCTAGCAGATGTTGGCAATTTGATCTCTGGTTCCTCTGCTTTTTCTAAATCCAGCTTGAACATCTGGAAGTTCACGGTTGACATATTGCTGAAGCCTGGCTTGGAGAATTTTGAGCGTTACTTTACTAGCGTGTGAGATGTGGCTCAAAAATCACTGCAGATGGTGATTTCAGCCATGAAATTAAAAGACGCTTATTCCTTGGAAGGAAAGTTATGACCAACCTAGATAGCATGTTAAAAAGCAGAGACATTACTTTGCCAACAAAGGTCCATATAGTCAAGGCCTATGGTTTTTCCAGTAGTCATGTATGGATGTGAGAGTTGGACTGTGAAGAAAGCTGAGTGCCGAAAAATTGATGCTTTTGAACTATGATGTTGGAAAAGACTCTTGAGAGTCCCTTGGACTGCAAGGAGATCCAACCAGTCCATCCCAAAGGAGATCAGTCCTGGGTGTTCATTGGAAGGACTGATGCTGAAGCTGAAACTCCAGTACTTTGGCCACCTCATGTGAAGAGTTGACTCATTGGAAAAGACCCTGATGCTGGGAGGGATTGGGGGCAGGAGGAGAAGGGGACGACAGAGGATGAGATGGCTGGATGGCATCACCGACTCTATGGGTGTGGGTTTGGGTAAACTCCCGGTGTTGGTGATGGACAGGGAGGCCTGGCGTGCTGTGATTCATGGGGTCGCAAAGAGTCAGACATGACTGTGCGACTGAACTGGACTGAACTAAGATGAGTGCAATTGTGTGATATTTTGAGCATTCTTTGGCATTGCCTTTCATTGGGATTGGAATGAAAACTGACCTTTTCTAGTCCTGTGGCCACTGTTGAGTTTTCCTGTTACATTTATCTAAACTAAAAAAGAATAATAAAATATTACCTGTATAATGCCTGGTGTTAAACTATGACAGTAGAATCTGTTAGTAGTATCAGTATTTCCTGATGAATGAAAGGAATATATTATTTCTTTTAAGTCTTGGTAAACTATGTTGTTAATAAACAAAGTTTTAGAGCAGTTCCAGGGTTACAGAAATATTGAGACAATAGTACAGAGAGTTTCCAAATACCCTGCCCTCAGTTTCCCTTATTATTAACATCTTACATTAGGTTGACAGCTTTATGACAACTAATGAGCCAAAATTGATACATTAATATTAACTAAAGTCCATTTAGTTGAATGACCCTACAGAAGAAAATAAAATATTAGTTTTATCCTCCAGGATCTCATCCAGGATGCATTATTATACTTTGTTGTTATGTATTCTATGGAGAAGGAGATGGCAAGCCACTCCAGTATTCTTACCTAGAGAATTCTGTGGACAGAGGAGCCTGGCGAACTACAGTCCATGGAGTCGCAGAGTCAGACACGACTGAGTGACTAACACTACATGCTCTAAGTCTTCTCTTGACTTAGTGTTTGATTATTCTGACACTTTAAAAAAGTATTTTGTAAAAGTTCCTTCAATTGAGATTTGTCTAATTTTTCTCATGATTAAACTGGAGCTGTGTGTTTGGGGAGAACAAACACAGAGATGAAGTGCCATATTCATCTCACCATATCAAGGGCACATACTATCAACATTCCTGGTCACTTTGATGCTTACTTGATCACCTGGCTGAAGGACTGCTTGTCAGGTTTCTCTACTGTTGTGGCCTTACTCTTCCCTTCCCCACTTTTCACAGGTGAACTTTTTGGACTAGATTTTCTTGAGTGCAAACATGGATTATATTGCAGGCTCCAGAGTGTAAGATTAGTTGATATCATGAAAAAATATGTAGCTAAAATGTTAAATAGTAGGGAATTGGAATAATTTTTCCTACTGAAACTTTAGTTTGCTCTCCACAATTTTAAGGGTATATACGCATTTAGCTCCATTTTCTGGAGAAAATAGTATGCAGCATCTTTTTCAAGTAAGGTCAAATCATTCAGTGAAAGTTTACTAGGTCATATATAGAGAAACTATTAGGTAATTGGAAAAAAATAAGATTTCATTTGTAACAAAGCAAAAGGACTCTAACATATACACACATGCACACATGAAGTACATATACGTAAAAGGAGAAAGGGTCTATTTAAAACTTAAAGGAAGATTTCTGGTCATAACAGCTGGAAAAGCTTTTTTTTCCTATAGTATGATGATTTTTCACTATTATTAACACTACTTATGATAAGTTATTAAACAAAAATGAAATTAAATCAAAACCATGAAGATATTAAAGAATAACTCTGTGTTCTTCTTGTTACAAATTCTCTTAACACCTTTTATGCTTCTTTCTTGATAGCTTGTTTTTTCACTAAATGTCATGTTTAAGAAGGCATTTTAAATGGTCATATCTTACAATGGATTTAAAAAGAGGACCTTCAGTAAAGGGATCCCAAAAGTTTAAACTTCTGTTTGGGTTAAAATTGAAATGAAATTTTAGATTCTCTTATTTTACTCTCTACTAAGTTTTAAGTCATATAACATTAGTAAACTCTCACATCTATGTGAAACCACAGAAGGACTAAGAAGCAACTAGACGGCAGGGTCCCAGGGCTCCAGTCTGAAAGGTCAATAAAACTTACCAGAATAAATCAGAAATATGGTGCCAGTTAATTCAGGTTTCCTCAACTTCTTAAATAACCAGAAAAATAAAAGGACATTGAATGAAAACAGATTTTTTTAAAGTCCTTACTGGTACTCCCTCTATAAAGACCACCATAATCTCTGGAGTCAGTTCGCACATAGTTGCCCAAAGTTCGCCATCTCAGCAGAATATCTGAAAGCTAATAATGTGAACATAGTCAATATTACTAAGAAGTTATTTGACTACGTAAATCTTTGGAGTTACAATGCCTCCCAAGAAGATGAATGATATGAGAAATAGCATGTAACAAAAACATGTGATAAACTCCTGAGTTTGCTTTATTTATTTATAAGATTTGTGAATTATTAAAGAGGATTAGTACATATGACATGGAAAGATACTCCATGGTGTCCAGTGAGAAGTCTCCATTTTTCCCCTGCTCCCAGCTACCAGTTCATTCCTCAGAGATAGCCAGTTCCAAATTCTTTGGATAAACCTCAGCAGATATTTCATGCATTTGTAAATTTATTCACAGAAATATTTAATAGATAGCAACATGTTATTTAAGGGATTCTTGAGACTCAGAGGGTAAAGCATCTGCCTGTAGTGTGGGAGACCCCAGTTAGATTCCCCTAAAGAAGGAAATGGCAACCCAGTCCAGTATTCTTGCCTGGAGAAACCCATGGATGGAGGAGCCTGGTAGGCTATAGTCCATGAGGTTGCAAAGAGTTGGACACGACTGAGCGACTTCACTCACTTCACTCACAACATGTTATATATGTCATTACATACTTTGCTTTTTTTTTTTAATTAAAACACCTTGGAGAACATTTTGTATTATGCTGTTGTTGTCGTTCAGTAGCATGACTCTATGACCTCATGGACTACTGCACACCAGGCTTCCCTGTCCCTTCACTGTCCTCCGGAGTTTGCCCAAACTCATGTCCATTGAGTGAATGATGCCAGTCAACCATCTCATCCTCTGACACTCCCTTCTCCTCCTGCCCTCAATCTTTCCCAGCATAGGGGTCTTTTCCAATGAGTTGGCTCTTCACATCAGGTGGCCAAAGTATTGGAGCTTCAGCTTTAGCGTCAGTCCTTCCAATAATATGCAGCATCGATTTCCTTTAGGATTGACTGGTTGGATCTCCTTGTAATCTAAGGGACTCTCAAGAGTCTTTTCCAGTACCACAATTTGAAAGCAACAATTCCATATCACAAATACAGAATTTTATATTTTTAAAGGCTCACATTGTATTTTATTGTGTGGTTTATCCATAATTACTATATAAACTCCTAGTGATGAATATTCAGTTGTTTATGCACTATGTCTATTATAATTGATATTCAAGTTAACGTTTGTGAATGAAAAAGTGAAAGGGGCTTTTCTGGTGGCTCATATGACTAAGAATCTGCTTGCAATGCAGAAGACCCATGTTCGATCCCTGGGTCAAGAAGATCCCCTGAAGAAGAGAATGACTACCCACTCCAGTATTTTTGCCTGGAGAACTCCATGGACAGAGGAGCCTGGATGGCTACAGTCCATGGGGTTGCAAAGAGTCAGACATGACTGAGAAAAACTGATATTCTAATTAATTTTATTATGTATTATTTCTCATGAAGTCCATATAACTGTGCAAAATTCCCTGTTGTGTGTAATCTTTGTTAATTGGAAACCAGATTCTCTTTAGACTCCAAATAAATATTAAACCAATATTTATGGAATATTAAGTATTAGGGTTTCCCTGGTGGCTCAATCAGTTAAGAATCTGCCTGCAATGCAGGAGACCTGGGTTGGGAAGATCCCCTGGAGGAGAGCATAGCAACCCACACCAGTATTCTTGCCTGGAGAATCCCCATGGACAGAGGAGCCTGGTGGGCTACAGTCCATGGGGTTGGAAAGAGTCAGACATGACTGAGCAACTACGCAGCAGCGGCATGAGCAGTTAACCCACTGAGGGTTTCCACATGCCCTAAGCTTATCTTGGTATTTTAGTATTCTTTCTAAGATGGATCACATATACCTGACACAAATCAAGATACTGAGTCAATAAAAAAAGAAATTTTTAAAAAGATTTATAAATTTATTTATATGAAGATTTTTAAATACTAGGGAAATTAAGTCCTACTTACACATTTGAAAAGTGATCAGTTTCTTGAAATTGGAACTCTACTGGAAATCCCACAACTCATGGTTACCACCCACATAGATACAAAGTGGGGAAGGTGAATGGCAGCATTTGATGTGCTGAGGTATAAGAAACCTTGCCATCCCAGGCAAGCTTAAAGTGACAGAGACCCAGTGTTGGACATCAATAGCTTTTAGTTACTATAGGTCAATAGGCTTCTGTTGATAGTAAGGTAAGATAATTTCCTACCAGAGAAGATGAGATACTGTCTGAGAAAGAAAAATCAAAACATCTTGCTCATTAACTCTGAGTTCTTAAAGGGCTGTCAGGGGAATAGACAAATGAAACTTTGAGAACATGTCTCATAACCAGAGTGATAATTCTCAAAGGAAAAATGTGGAAGTCAAATACAATATTTTTGGAAATGATATTCACTGGGACATACAGATCCAAGTTGTAACATAGGAGACCTTCAGCTAGTCAGTTCAGTTGCTCAGTCGTGTCAGACTCTTTGTGACCCCATGGACTACAGCACGCCAGGCTTCCCTGTTCACCACCAACTCCCGGAGTTTACTCAAACTCATATCCATCGAGTTGGTGATGCCATCCAACAATCTCATCCTCTGTCGTCCCTTTCTCCTCCCGCCTTCAATCTTTCCCAGCATCGGGATCTTTTCCAATGAGTCAGTTCTTTGCATCAGGTGGCCAAAGTTTTGGAGTTTCAGCTTCAGCATCAGTCCTTTCAATGAACATTCAGGACTGATTTCCTTCAGGATAGACTGCAGTCTATCAGGTACTTGGATCTCCTTGAAGTCCAAGGGACTCTAAGAGTCTTCTAATGCATCAATTCTTCAGTGCTCAGCTTTCTTTATAGTCCAACTCACATCCATGAATGACTACTGCAAAAAACATAGCTTTGACTCAGAAGGACCTTTGTGGACAAAGTAATGTCTATGCTTTTTAATATGCTGTCTAGGTTGGTCATAACTTTTCTTCCAAGGGGCAACAGTCTTTTAATTTCATGGCTGCAGTCACCATCTGCAATGATTTTTGAGCCCCCCAAAATAAAATATGTCACTACCTTCACTTTTTCCCCTTGTATTTGCCACAAAGTGATGAGACTGGATGCCTTAATCTTCATTTTTAAAGTGTGAGTTTTAAGCCAGCTTTTTCACTCCCCTCTTTCACTTTCATCAAGAGGCTCTTTAGTTCTTCTTTGCTTTCTGCCGTAAGGGTGGTGTCATCTGCATATCTGAGATTATTGATAGTTCTCCTGGCAATCTTGATTCCAGCTTGTGCTTCATCTAGCCCAGCATTTTGCATGGTGTGCTCTACATATAAGTTGAATAAGCACGGTGATAATACACAGCCTTGACGTACTCCTTTTCCTATTTGGAACCAGTCTGTTGTTCCATGTCTAGTTCTAACTGTTGCTTCTTGACCTGCATACAGATTTCTCAGAAGGCAGGTCAGGTGGTCTGGTATTCCCATCTCTTTCAGAATTTTCCACAGTTTGCTGTGATCCACACAGTCAAAGGCTTTGGCATAGTCAATAAAGCAGAAATAGATGTTTTTTGGAACTCCCTTGCTTTTTTGATGATACAACGGATGTTGGCAATTTGATCTCTGGTTCCTCTGCCTTTTCTAAATCCAGCTTGAACATCTGGAAGTTCATAGTTCACGCTGTTGAAGCTTGGCTTGGAGAATTTTGAGCATTACTTTACTAGTCTGTGAGATGAGTGCAATTGTATGGTACTTTGAGCATTCTTTGGGATTGTCTCAGGATTGGAATGAAAACTGACCTTTTCCAGTCCTGTGGCCACTGCTGAGTTTTCCAAATTTGCTGGCATATTGAGTGCAGCACTTTCATAGCATCATCTTTTAGGATTTGAAATAGCTCAACTGAAATTCCATCATCTCCACTAGCTTTGTTCATAGAGATGCTTCCAAAGGCCCACTTGACTTCACATTCCAGGATGTCTGGCTCTAGGTGAGTGATCACACCATCGTGGTTATCTGGGTCATGAAGATCTTTTTTGTACAGTTCTTCTGTGTATTCTTGCCACCTCTTCTTAATATCTTCTGCTTCTGTTAGGTCCATACCATTTCTGTCCTTTATTGTGCCCATCTTTGCATGAAATATTCCCTTGGTATCTTTAATTTTGTTGAAGAGCTCTCTAGTCTTTCCCATTTCCCATTGCCCTTCCCTTGTCCAGAGGATCTTCCCAACCCATGGATCGAACCCAGGTCTCCCACATATCAGGCAGATTCTTTACCAGCTGGGCCACAAAGGAAAACCTATAGGAGACCTTGGAGAACACTAAACTAGAAGTCATGGGTGATCAACAATGTTTAATCATTATTATGTAAAGGGTTTTTGGTTGAAGGATCTATATAATAACCTGTTTTTAAGGGGTTCCGATGTAAGGTACTTTTACTCTTTTTAATCAAGTGAGTTTCCTAAGGATATTATTCAATATGATATATACATGGAGATGCTAGATTTTATAAAATATTTATAAATTAGAAATAATTTTTAAAAATCTGCCTTTACTTATTGAGCTTTCAATGGCTAAGTCAAATACCTTTCTTGGTAAATGTCACATTTTACTTGAAAATACGTGGGTTATTTCCACAGTGATAAGAGAACAGACTATGATTTCAATACCCTGAGACTCTGAAATATTTGCACCTTGTTTTATGCCCCTGGATATGTTTCACTGTCTCCTGGTTTATAATTTATGGGAACTTGAGTAGAATTTGTATCCTGCTGCTGAGTTAAATGAAGAAGGCAATGGCACCCCACTCCAGTACTCTTGCCTGGAAAATCCCATGGATGGAGGAGCCTAGTAGGCTGCAGTCCACGGGGTCGGGAAGAATTGGACAGACTGAGCGATTTCACTTTCACTTTTCACTTTCATGCATTGGAGAAGGAAATGGCAACCCACTCCTGTGTTCTTGCCTGGAGAATCCCAGGGATGGGGGAGCCTGGTGGGCTGCCGACTATGGCGTTGCATAGAGTCGGACACGACTGAAGCGACTTAGCAGCAGCAGCAGCAGCAGCCGTGTTAAAATTGTATAAATCTTAATTATGTTCAATTGGTTTTAAAAAAAAAATTATAGCTCTTACACTCTTGCCAAGTGTTTTGCATATATTATATTTTTTTTTTGAACGGAAAGCAAATTAATTTATAAAAAAAAAAAAGGGAAAAGAAAAAATTTACAGAAAACTTTCGAACAGAAAAAAGGTGCCAAGACGCAGAGGAGGAGAAACGCGGGCACGAGGGACAAAGGGCCTGGCGGGAGGGACCGGGAAGCGGAGAGCCTTGGATCACTGCTGTCTTCACATCGGGGGTGAGGAGGGGACGGCTGGTGCTCGGGGCGCTGCAATCTGGGGAGCAGAGCTGAGCAGAGCTGCCATCGGGGGTCGGCACGCCCCCAGGTCAGGCCCCCGTACATATATTATTAAATAGATACCTCATCAACAAGCTTAAAAAATATGTCTTTATACCAAATGAAAAACAGGCAAACATCTGAATAAGCATTCTTCCAGTAAAATACACAAATGGTCAGTAATGCAAGAAAAGATACTCAACATCATTTATCGCCAGAGAAATGCAAGTCAAAACTATGAGGTACCACTTCACAACTAGTAGGATTAGTAGGTTAAAATCAAATAGTCTGATAATAACAAGAGTTGGCAAGGATGTAGAGAAATAGGGACACCCTAGACTGCTGATGAGAATGAAAATGAAGAAGCCACTTGGGAAAATAGTCTGGCAATTTTTCAAATGATTAAATACAGAGTTACAATAAGACCCAGCAATTCCTCTCCTAGGTATATATCCAAGGAAAATAAAAACGTGTCTACACAAAAGCCCATGCATGAATGTTTATAGCAGCACCATCCATAATAGTCAAAATGTGGAAGCAATCCAAATGTTCATTCGTTGATTGATCAATGGATAAACAAAATGTGGTATACCCATATAATGGAGTATTATTGGCATCATCGACTCAGTGGACTTGAGTTTGAGCAAGCTCCAGGAGATGGTGAAGGACAGAGAAGCCTGGTGTGCTGCAGTCCATGGGGTCACAAAGAGTCAGACAGGAGTGAGTGACTGAACAACAACAATTGGTCACAAACAGAAATGAACTATTGATACATGCAGCAGCCTGGATGAACCTTGAAAACACCTTGCTAGGTGAAAGATGCCAATCACAAAAGGCTACACATTATATGATTCTATTCATATGAAAATCCAGAAAAGAGAAAACTATAGAGGCAGAAAGTAGATTAGTGGTTGTTTAGGGGCTGGGAGGAGTGGACTGGAGGTAGAAAAGGACTGCTAAGGGTCCATGGCTTCTTTCTGAGGTGATAAAAATATTTTTAAAATAGACCATGGTGATGGTGGTGGCATCTAAAACTGAAAATGTACTGACTTGAACATCCTAAAAATTATTGTGACGTATACTTTAAATGTGTGCCTTGCATGGCATGGAAATTACATCTCAATAAAGCTGTTTTTAAAAATTCACCATCCCCCAGGGGGGATAAAAAGGAAGAAATGAGTAGAACCTGATGGTGTTACATAGTACTTATTCTGCTCTAGTTTATTTAGCTAATTTCTAGTTTCTGGAAGAATTAGCAGTTTTGTAATAAGACAAGGACAGTTTTACAAAGAAGGAAATAATCACAGTGGTCTTTTAACCTTCCATATAATCAAGCAGCATTGAACACCCAGCAGCCTACTGTCAGAGGCAGCTTCTGCCAGCATATTATACAGTATTTATGAAGAATGAATTACACTGATTTCTGAATTGTCAGGATGAGAGAAAGCACAGCTGCTTTCAATGGAAAGAAAATTAGATTGAAAAGAAAAGTAGCAAAGAAATCTTCCAATTGTTTGTGAAAGTCTCTTCCTCTCTCGGTTCACTTCGTCCATGGGCTCCTAGGAAATTAAACTCTTAACCTGATATTTCTATATATCAATTTATAGCTACTTCTGCCCTGCACAATCAGAAAAATCAGTAAGATATTCCTCTCACTGAAATTATTAGAAGAATTGAATGTTTATTGTGTGTGTGCAGTATAAGATGGACATTTTTAGGAAATAGAAGAGAAACTGTAGATAATTTCTTGTCACTAAAATATTATGTCCAAAGCTTTTTCTTCTTTAAACACAATGTTTTTCCAAGCCCCCCAGACCTGCATATACTTCAGCCAGTGAGCTAAACGCTGTACATAAATTCTCCTTTAATTTCATACTATGAAGCAAGTGAGATAGTACAGATCCTTAAAATGCATGACAAAAATGATAAAATAGTGTACAAAATACCCACAGACTCAACAGTATGAAGGAGCTTAGATAGATGGCTCATTCATTTATTTACCTATTCATTCATCAGTTCTGTAACATGTCTCAGTGATTGGTTGTGCAGAGGTGAGTGAAACAAACTGGCCCCCTCTAGCTTGGTGAGATGATAGTCAATCAAACAAATATTTACAAATTATGAAAGACAATAGAAGAAGAAAGTGTGCTACACTGGAGAAGGGGGAGGGACTGTATTTACAGGGAATGATTAAGGAAGTCTTCACTGATGAGGGGGCAGTGATAGAGGACAGGAATGCATGAGAAGGAACCAAAATTCCAGGGGAGAGAAAACCTTCCTTGCAGAAGGAAGATCATAGACTCAAACTTCAATCAGGCAAGTGAGGAGCAGAACAGAGGGCCTGTACCTAGTAAGTGAGTGGGAAGGGATGTGAAATCAAGTTGGAGACATCAGCAGGGACCAGACCACATAGGGCCATGATGAACAAGATCCAAGGCTATTCCGTTCCTTGTGCCTTGAGAAGCTTAGTCTGAGAAAATAGAAATGCCTGGGGGCAGCCTCGACCTGCCATTGATTCAAATCTTGGGTTAATTGAGCACCACACTTCTGTCGCATTGCAAACATCGCGATAATAAGTTAAATGACATTCTTTAAAAAGCATGCGATTATCATAGCTTTCACAGATTTAAGATAACTGAAAAATAAGATAAACTTAATCTTCCAAGAAAAATGTATTTAATATCCCTATCAAACATATCATCCTTGAAGTGCTGAAGCTAAAACTTTAATAGGACATTCCAAATCATTGTATAACATCGTGAAAGATGATTGAGTTCCTTGAACCCAATCACAGTACTCCAGCATTTCATTTAACATGGCATTCACCAGAACATCATATGCTTGAATGGATTTACTGAGACCTTTATTAGGGCTTCCTAGTGGCTCAGAGGGTAAAGCGTCTGCCTGCAATGTGGGAGACCTGGATTCGATCCCTGGGTCGGGAAGATCCCCTGGAGAAGGAAATGGCAACCCACTCCAGGATTTTCTTCCCTGGAAAATCCCATGGACAAAGGAGCCTGATAGGCCACAGCCCAAGGGGTTGCAAAGAGTCGGACACGACTGAGCGACTTTGCTTATAGGCATCCTCTCACAGTGTAAAACATTCTGCAGTCCAACAGCATACTTGCACTTTAGTCATTTTGACTACAATATCATCTTGCTTCATCTGCTTTTAGATGTTACAGGAAATCATATCGTCCTGTGAGATCTCTATTCCTATATGATCCTCACAAAAAAACATGAAACTTTGGCCAAGGAAGTATTTTGTCTACATGTTATAGATGAGGTGCAAGGTGACCTCACTGAGCTTCAGATTTCTCACCTGTATAATGGAGATGATACTGCTCACTTGCCAACCTCTCATATCTTTACAAGAGGATCAAATAGAATAATGGGTGGAAGAGTGACCGAAAAACTAGAAATCAAAGGTAACTTGCTATTATATTATCATAAAAGAGGACACATTTGTACCATATACCTTTCAATACTGTAAGGTATTGTGCAAAAGATGTGCAAAAAGATGTACATAGTATTCATATCAGATCTACATCTTGTTCTGAGGCCCCACAATAATGGACTGTGGGAGAAGACCTAAGCCTGCCAACTCGGAGTGACTCAATCTCTTCCAGCTTTAAACAATCCCCTTTTAGGTTAATTTGGGCCATTTTTAGCAGAAGTAAAGCTGTAACTCCCCATCGTGACTGTCTCCCCCGATTCACAGTTCCCACCGCTCCATTCCCAGATAACAAGTGAGCATAGGGGATGCTTACAGATTTTTATGGCCTCATGGGAGGGACCCCGGTGTTCATCCAGCCCTGATCTTTTCTGGCTCTCCTTTGCCTTAGGCTGAGGTAAACTCATTTTTTGTTCTCAGTCCCTGAGTCATATCTGACTCTGCGACCTCATGGACTGTAGCCCACCAGGTTTCTCTGCGCATGGACTTCTTCAGGCAAGAATAATGGAGTGGGTTGTCATTTCCTTCTCCAGGATATCTTCCCAATCCCGGATCAAACTCGTGTCTCCTGCATCTCTTGCACTGGCAGGCGGATTCTTTACCATTTCACCACCTGGGAAACCCCAAACTCATTTTTCCCATCCCCATATTGGTTTCTATCCTCTCTGCATCTGCTCATGATGTTCTCTATCTGATGTCATGCTGGTTTCTTCTCTCAGTCTACCCATGGTCCAGTGGTCTATACTCTGCACCTCAGCCTGACCTCAGCTTCCTCTGAGAAACAGTTTCCTCAGTGTCATATCATCTGAATCTTGGCCCTGGACTCCCACTGACCTCTGGTGAGGTTGTCCTCTCTTCAGCCTCTATGTGGTGCTCCCCCCTTCCTATTGCAGTGCTGGCTCCCTACCTTACTCATCACTGGGAATGTGTGGGAAATTCTGGATTTCCCCAGTGCAAACAACAGGTGCTAGGGAACAGAATATCCTCTCTCTCATGCTTTGCCACCACTTCTATAGTCACTGTGGCTATTTCTTGTTGGCAGAGAACAATTTGCCACCTATCTCTATCTGGAGTTCCAAAATCAGAAAAGAGACACAAGAGACTTCCCTTGTGGTCCAGTGGTTAAGAATCTGCCTGCCAACGCAGGGGACAAGGGTTTGATCCCTGGTCCGGGAAGATCCCACAGGCTGCTGAGCAACTAAGTGTCTATGCTGCGACTACTGAAAGTCAGTAGCCGAAATAAAAATGCTGCAAGATTCAATGAAGATCCGTGTGTTACAACTAAGACACGGTGCAGCCAACTGCATAAATAAACGGTTAAAAATAAAAAAAAGAAGTGGATACAAGCCCATCCTGGCTTTGGTTTCACAGCTAACCTATCCTTTTTATTTTGCCTCCATTCTTCACCTTGAGTTTCAATGAAAAAATTGAAGAACAAAGGATGCTTGCTGCTCCTCTCTCATCTCTCTCTCTCTCTCTTGCTGACTCCTTCAATTCTCTCCCACTTCCAGGAATTGTCATGAACTACTTTACACACATTTTCCTTCTTCTTTCCATGTGGTGAGTAAAAGAGTAGCAAACCTGCTGATCAAAAAGGGGACTTATGCTCATTCCAGTCTTTGACACATTTGCCCAAATAATAGACCCTCAAAAGTTAGAGATTCTGTTACACATATTTGCATCAACTGCATATAACCAAGTACTTTGCCTATAATTGGCACTCACTGAAAGTGTGTTGAACAAATCAATGGATCTCCTTAATTTGTTGGTACTCAGTTGCCCAGTCATGTCCAACTTTTTGCGATCCCATAGACTGCAGCACACCAGGCTTCCCTGTCCTTCACTATCTCCTGGAGTCTACTTAAGCTCATGTCCATTGAGTTGATGATGCCATCCAACCATTCTCTGCTGCCCCTTTCTCCTCCTGCCCTCAATCTTTCTCAGCATCAGAGTCTTTTTCAAAGAGTCAACTGTTTTCACCAAATGGCCAAAGTATTGGAGCTTCACCTTCAGCATCAGTTCTTTCAATGAATATTCAGGACTGGTTTCCTTTAGGATTGACTGGTTTGATCTCCTTGCTGTCCAAGGGACTCTTAAAAGTCTTTTCCAGCACCACAGTTTGAAAGCATCAGTTCTTCAGTGCTTAACCTACTTTATGGTCCAACTCTCACATCTGTACATGACTACTGGAAAAACCACAGCTTTGACTAGACAGACCTTTGCTGCAAAGTGATGTCTCTGCTTTTTAATACACTGTTTAGGTTTGTTAAAGCTTTTCTTCTAAGGTCAAGCATCTTTTAATTTCATGGCTTCAGTCACCATCTGCGGTGATTTTGGAGCCTAAGAAAAAATTGTCTGTCACTGTTTCCATTTTTTCCCCCATCTATTTGCCATGAAGTGATTTATTTATTTTATTGGTAAAGAAACTGAGGTGAAATATATTGCCCAAGTGAAATAGTAAGTTAGACACTTAACTAAGACCATGTCAAGTTTTCTTTTCAACATGACATTCTGCTTTTTACCTAGTCATCCTTCATGGTAATACAGAGCCTAGAATATAAGACCAAATGCAAAGAAGGGAGTCAGGAAGAAATAATAAATCAAAAGTTCTCCCCTCAAAGAAAAACTGAGCTTCAAAAATGAAATCCAAAAGCAAATATCTGAAAGTAAAATAGTATGGTTTTTCTCTTTGTCTATACAACATCAAATCTTCTCAAATCTGTACTCCTCAAATCTCTGAATAGGCATCTTAGAGAAGGGTGTGTTTTTGCCGTGATCAACTATTTGGGCTTAGGGGATGGGTTAGAAGAGAAATACTTACAGCCATTTTCCCCTACAGATACATGTATAAAATTAGTAGCTTCTCCTCCTCATAAAAATATATGAAACATTTAAAAGAAATTAAATTTCCTTGAAAGTGGAATTCTCTAATTTTGCCAAATTAAAAATTAATTACCTGTTGAAAACAGTCACTGGCCCTCTCTCCCTCTAACAGATCCACCACATTCAGAAATCCTTTCAGAGAAATGGCTCGCTACTGCACAGAGAGTGGTAATAAGATTTGAAATTGCAGCGTATGTTCAAATCCAGCATCTTGATAAACACACACCAAAGAAATTTGGGCAGCTTAAGGTTTATGAGTGTGAAAGGTTATTTTCTTAACGAACAACAGTAGCACTATTCTCAGGAAGCATACCACAGGGGGAGGTGGGGTTTTAGATCTATTTGTTGATATTTCCAAAGGGGATTTAAGCAATCCGATTTTGTACAGTACATGCTCTACCGGACCAAGGCAGCCACTAGGATATTCGTGGGGCATGTTTATACCAAAGGTTATGGTCCTTTTGAAGAATGCAATGGTGGACAAGCAGGAAGAAGTCTATTTGCCCCCCTTAGCTTCTGCTTTGTTAGTTCATCATCTCTTTATCCCCTACATTGCTAATTTCTCCTTTTGCGGGGGCTCCAAGATGAAGTGATGTGTTGCTGCTGAATGTTTGGGGCCTCTAATCTCTTAAGACAGTCACACACACAGGCACTAAGCCGTAGAGTTTGCCTACACAATGACATCATGGTGGAGTATTAAAATTTGTCACCAGAATTGTTTTCCTATACGGATAATGTAATACGACTACAGATAATGCCACAGTGTGTGTGTGTGTGTGTGTGTGTGTGTGTGTGTGTCCCGTTAGGGAGGAAAAAACACTTGTAAAATTCTTAGAAACTGAAAATGCATCAGTGAATAGGCCTTTATGTTGGATATTTATGGGGAATTTGGTTTGTTTTCTGATTCTGTTTCAACTTTTAAGGAGCACCGTTAATGTGATTAATTAGCAAGAATTTATTGACTTGAAAAATCTCGACAGCCAAACGTATATGATTTTTTTTAAATGTATTTTTTCAGGTGAAACTATAAACTGGAGGCCTAATTAAGACCTGCTGTTTCCTGAAATTTTGTGTGCACAGCTCTGGGAAGGAAAGTTGCATGGAACTTTACTTGAAGGGGTACGTGTAATCTTAGGAGAAAATCCTAGCATTCTATTCACTTCTTTCAGACGTAGTCCTTACTTAAGAGCCCTGGTGAATTTATGTCTGTGGTAAACATGAAAGCCTGCTATAGAGTCAGCTTAGGGAAAACTCAAATCAGCTCAAACGTCATGAGTCAAGGACTTCGGCTGTTCCTAGCCAATATTTCCAAATTTATGCTTAAACACCATGATGGATCATGCAATTTTAGTCTTTTGACATTTTCTTACATGTTTCCTTCCCATTACTTTGTTGAGGATGAAAATCTCTCTAACAAGAGAGAGTAAATCAGCCTGCAAGAAACATAATAATACAACAGTATCTGGCGCAACAAAAGAAATTTGACTTTTGATTGAGGTCACAAAAGGCCTTAAGTTGAGTGATTTCTGACTGCTACCCACTTTATATATTTTCATTAGAAAAATCTATTTTCCTTTCCTAAGGCTGCCTTTTTATTAAATGTTGTCATTCGGTTGCTTAGTTGTGGCTGACTCTTCGCGACCGCGTGGACTACAGCATGCCAGGCTTCCCTTCCCTTCACTAACTCCAGGAGTTTGCTCAAACTCATGCCCATTGCGTCAGTGATGCCATCCAACCATCTCATTCCCTGTCACCCCCATGAGGTAATCTGTGGGAATAAAAGAAATTTACATAATTCTAAAACCTCTCAAAGTTTTCTTAGTTCAGCAATAGATTTATATGACTTCTCCCCAGATATCACTATCCAGAGGTGATAAAGTTCTGAAATCAGAATTGCTTCAAAATAGTAAGCAACTTTTAATTCACTTGAAAGAAGCTTTCTTCTAATGCCTCATGTAGAAAATATGAAGTACTTACAACTTGAGAGCAGAAACCAGTCTCATAGTTGTCATTCAGCTGGACATTTTTTTTTTTATTGGAATATAGTTGCTTTACCTGCTTTGTTGGATTTTACTGTACAGCAAAGTGATCCATATACATATATCTCCTCTTTTATGGAGTCCCTTCCCATTTAGTTCCCCACAGACAATGAGCAGAACTTCCTGTGCTATATATACAGTAGGTTCTCATGAGTTATGTATTTTAAATAGAGTAGGGTATACATATCGATCTCAATCTTTCAGTTTTTCCCATCCATCTTTTCCTCCTTGGTATCCATATGTTTGTTCTCTACATCTGTGTCTCTAATTCTGCTTTGCAAGTAAGATCATCTATCCTATTTTACTAGATTCCATAAAAATGTGTTAGTAAACAATATTTTTTTTTCTCTTTCTGACTTACTTCACTGTGTATGACAGACTCTAGGTCCATCCACATCTCTGCAAATGACACAATTTCATTTCTTTGTATGGCTGAAAAATACTCAATTGCATATATGTACCACATCTTCTTTATCCATTCCTCTACTGGTGGATATTTATGTTGCTATTGTAAATGATGCTGCAACAAACATCTGGGTGCATGTGTCTTTTGAAATTATGGTTTTCTCCAGGTATATGCCCAGTAGTGGGATTGTTGGGTCTAATGGTAGTTCTATTTTTAGCTTTATAAGTAAACCCCCATACTGTTCTCCGTAGTAGCTCAATCAATGTACCTTCCCACCAGAAGTGTATGAGGGTTCCCTTTTCTTCACACTCTCTCAGCATTTATTATTTGTAGATGTTTTGATGATGGCCATTCTGACTGGTGTGAGGTGATATCTAATTATAATTTTGATTTGTATTTCTCTGATGAGTGATCTTGAGCACAGAGTGGGACAATTTTTTCTTAAGGGACACAAGAATCAGAAACCATAAACAAAAGACTAATAAATTGGGCTATAAAAAATGGAATACTTTCTGTTCATCAAAAATTGCCATTAAGAGAGTGAAAAAGCAAGCTTCGAAGTGACAAAATATGATTGCAACATAGATAACTCATAAAGGGCTTACATTCAGAATATACAAAGACTACTGTGATTCAGTAAGAAATAGACAAGCAAGCCAATGTTCAGAAAAACTGGCAGAAGATTTCAAAAGGCTCATTAAATTACAGAACTTTCAAGTGGTCATAAGCATATGAGACTGTGCTCAACCTCATTTGTAATCATAAATATGGAAATTAAAATCACAATGAGACATCACTACTCATTCAAGGATCAGTAATGGAAACTTTAAAAATATCAAAATATCACATGATTCTAAGGATGTGTCCCTCCAAGGCTGAACAGTGGAGTCGTTTCCTTTTCCCAGCGAGCTTCTTGGGTCCCTGCCCATGGTGGTATGTCCCGTGAGGGGCTCGCTTGGTGGGGAAGTGGGGAATGGAGACAGTGAGGGAGGTGTGCCTACCTCTCCCCCACTGTAGGGCCAGGTGCCACCTCATCGTGGTTTTCCTCACTATGTGCCATGGGGGATAGACTTCGGGTACACACCATGCGTTCCCCTTTGTTGAGGGTTGAACTTGGATGCAAGAACAATTGTGGTGGGCGGGGTATATGAAAGATGGGTCGTCCTGCCTCACTGTGCCACTCAACAATGACATCTTGCTTCTGAGGTGTCCTGGGCTTCTTCCACAAACATTCCTGATTCTGGAGATCCTTACTGCTGTCCCTTCAGGCTGTCTTTTCACAGCCAACAGCTCTCTCTTCCCTGGGTCGGCTCTCCAAACGCACTTTCCAGGACCCAGACCTCCTCTGCAGCAGGCAATACAAGGCTCAAGCTGGGATGCACAGGGCTGCGGCATAGACCATGTACGCAGTTCTTACCTTGCCCTGCCTTCCACAGACCATCCTCTAAGGCGTCCCCCTTGGGTACCCCAAAAGTCCCTTTCTGTCCCAACTGATATTTCCACCATTGGGGTTTTTTTCCAAGTATGGGGACCTCCCTTCACCTTCAGCACCCCTCTGCTCTCTTTATTTGATTCCTCTTTTCTTTTTTTCTTTCTTTCCTTCTACCCAGTTGCCAGGGCATTTTTCTTGTCCTTTTAGGTGTCCCGAGTTTTCTGCTTGTGTTCAGCAGGTGCTCTGTGAATTGTTCCATCTGTAGATGTACTTTTGATGTACTTGTGAGGAGAGATGGATTCCATGTCCTCCTATTTGGTCATCTTGACTCTTCTACCAGCTATGCCTGTTGAATTTATGGCTTTGCAAACTTATATAAACTGTAAGGAGATGGGGGAGTAGTCACAGAATTTTAATTTCTTCTTTCAAGTGTGGCAACCTCTGCTCAAGCCTGGGACCTGGGAGGCACCATCTCTAGGCTGGGTTAGGGTGAATCCAGACAGGAAGATGCTTGGGGCAAGAGAGCAGGCTGCTTTCTTTTCTTTCCTTTCTAAAAATTTTTAATTATTATTTTATTTTATTTTTTGGGCCGTGCCTTGTAGCATGTGGAATCGTAGTCCCATCTAGGGATTGAACCTGTGCACCCTGCATTGGAAGCACAGAGTCTTAACCACTGGACCACCAGGGATGTCCCAGAATTTTAAATTTTTAAAATTAATTTTAAAAAAATAAAATAAAATAATTTCTTAAAAACCATACTGTGAAAAGAAAATTGTCCAGCTTGCAAATCTCAACCATGAAACAATTTATTTTCTTTAGATAAGGCATGGAATTTTGAGCAAACTCCAGGAGATAGTGAGGACAGGGAAGCCTGGCGTGCTACAGTTCATGAGGTCCCAAAGAGTTGGACATGACTTAGTGACCAAACAACAGCAATGCACTAAATATCAGACAAAGGATAAACTGACAGTTTACCATCCCAGTACACAATTCTTCAGCCTGTAAGCTTGACAGAGCCAAATCACTTATAGATAATACTCAACACAGAGCCCCTTTTCCACTTCATGGGTAAAGCCTCATTACGTGCTCTCCTAAGTGTGGAGGGCAATACAGGCTCTTCTTTCTCTTTATAGTGCTGTAGATCTCATAACTCTTGCCCCAGAAAAGGTCTTGGTCATATCCTATGAGACAATCTCCAGTGCCCTCAAGGTCCCGGAAATAGAAGCATCCATACTTGCCTCTTCCAACAAACAATTTGGCTTCCCTGGCTTCACCTTGCTGCAGGCCTGCCTCATCCCAGATCCAGCCAAGCCCTTGCTGGGGAGCTCAAAGCCCCAGGCCACACAAGGGTAGAGCAGCCACGTCAGAGCTGCTCCTGGCACCAAGGAAAATTATTTGCCCTGAGAGGCAAAGACAGACGAGGCAGTGTCCAAAGTATCAATCCCTCTCTTCTGTGTTATAAAAGGGCCTATTGTAGAAACACAAATCACTCGGAGATGGCGTGTACAATGCCTAATCACTTAATAGCTACTGGGCACCCACTGGGTATGGGGCCCAAACGAGACACTGTCTGTAACTTATTCAGCAAAGGAAGGCAGGGGAGAACGTGACACAGATTTGCATTCATCTCCTGTTCTAGCACTTCACACCATGGCAGGCACACATCCTTTCAAATCAGTAAACAATTACAATCATAATAGACATGAGACTGTTTTGATCTGTGTGTGTGTGTGTGTGTGTGTGTGTGTGTGTATGTGTGTTAGTTACTCAGTCGTGTCTGACTCTTTGTGACCCCACGGACTGTAACCCATCAGGCTTCTCTGTCCATGGAATTCTCCAGGCAAGAATACCAGAGCAGGTTGCCATTTCCTTCTCCAGGGGATCTTCCCGACCCATGGATAAAACCCAGGTCTCCTGCATGGCAGGCAGATTCTTTACCGTCTGAGCCACCAGTGAAGCCCCTCTGACCTGTGAGCAGCAAGGTAAAGGGATCGCACACAAGCTTGATCTTCACCCTCATCTTGTTGTGAATCCTGCCTCTATAATTAATCAACCATGTAACTTTGAGGAGTTTACAGAACCTTTCTGGGATTCTCTCTCCTTGTTTGCAAAATGAAAATGATAATGACATGCTAACTGCTATGAAGAATACTTTTTCTAGTATGTAGAAGTACCAAAAGTTCTATGTGGCCTATAATAGGCAGTCAACAATTTGAGTTCCCTTCCCCATTTGTACAACTCTAAATGCTTGTCGAGACACCTCACTTACATGATCTTATTTGATCCTTACACAAATCCTACTCACAAATATTTTAATCTTTGAGGCAGAACTTCAGGTCTCTGCATTTCTTTTTGTTTCCTTTAAGGAAACAGTACTGAATGGATACGCTTGTTTTCTCCAATGACCTTTGCTCTATTCTTGGGCAAGTTTTACAAAGTACCCGAAGCAATAAAAAGGGTTAATTTTATTCCAACGTTCCAGATGTCTTCAGCACCTTGACTTCAGTAATACACTAAGAACAGTAAGTCTTTTTAATGAAAGTGAAAGGTATGCATTGTACTTAAATCTGGAACTTTTTCCTCCTGAAGAAACGCTGCCACTGGGACTGTCATCCCGCCATTTTAGACGGGGTGAGAGATGTTTTTGCTCAGGCTTACCCTTTTTTCAGCACATTTCCAACCCACGGCCGTTGGTATCCAAGCAGTTAAAACTACATCAGCACTAATAGCTATGAGCTCATCTTGTATAAAGACATTTTTAGTGAAACACCACAATCTTGGGGGTGGGGGGAGGAGGAAAAAAGTTAGCGTGCTTAACCAGGCTGGCTTGGAATAGCTCACAATATGACGCATACCACAGGAAACAGAGTGGTATGAGGCACCTACAAAATATTTTTCAAACAAGTCATTGACGCTGTAAGCCCCATGCCTCAGCTTTAGGAAGTCACTTATTAAGAATCAACACCAGCCGTGCCAAGCTAAGCTTTTGCTCTTGGTGATTTTCCAATTGAATATTCAGGGCCCTGTTTCAGTCTTGTTTTCAGGGGAGTACATGCCTGGAATGTTAGCAAGCTATTTGCTGGAAAAAATGCCCACAACAGGCCCAATGTTGATCACATTAATGCGTTTGAGTGAGTATGGAGTGCAAATGATTGAAAATGCTTCCAGATCCCCATTGCAAGGGACAAAGCAGGCTCTGTTCTCTGATCTGATGGTCATTTTTTTTTTTTTTTTCCAGCGGAGGATGTGGTGCAGGAAGAGGGAAGAGGGCCAATCTCTGTCTAATGGTTCCAAACAGGGCCTGGGCCTAGCTCTCTGGACGCTGACGAGTGGGAAATGAAACACAGATGGGTCAGGTGGTAAAGAGAGGGGGATTACAGGTCAGGCCAAAGAGTTGGAATAAATTAAGTGCTTAGGAGGTAGAGAATGGCACATTGTTGAAGTGAATGGACAGGGAAAAAAACATTCCAGCATTGTTCGGTCCACAAAGTGAACCCAAAGTTCCTGTTCCCAGGCAAGCATGGGCCACGGAGAGCCTCGTAGTCAGGATGTATGTGACCCCACAAACGAAGACGTGGCCCAGTGGAGCCTGAAACATGTTTCTAGACTCCAAAGAAGCCAGTTTTGCTTTATTACACATGAGATGTAATTTATTGGGAGAAATGTTTGGGTTCATGTGTCAGATCATAGAGAGTCAGATTTGGGGTTCCCGGGGGATCTCTGAAGAGAAGGTGAGTAACCACAAATTAATACAGCAGGGAAATAAAGTGACAAAAGAAATGTTTCATTGTGCCTGAAATATTGAACCAATTTCCCCCTTTTTAGCCTTTTAAACCTTTGCTCACAAATCAAAGAGGAGCTCAACTGAGAAAACATAGCAGAAGCCTGTAACGTCCGATAACCAGAAAAAAATGGCGGGGGCCGAGTCCAATATTCTTCCTCAGTTTTAAGTGCCTTCACAAAGTAGGGAAAAACAGCAAAAAGGACTTTTTCAGAGTATGAGAACAGAACCCAAACAATTAGGTAACTTAAAAATAAAAATGAAGCACTGGTAATAGATCTGTCCATTTTGTATTCTAGGTGTATTAGAGAAATCACGAAACCCTGGCAGGTATACATGCCAGATTGTTTTCTAGCAGGTTGTCAGAAGATAGGCTGGAGAAATGCGTTTTCTGGAAGGAACCAAACCAACATAAGGTGAGGGCAGAAAGCGTCACCTCAAAGGAGAGAGCTCATGTCGCAGCTGCCAACAGAATTAGAAAAGTTCTGAAGCTTGGAATTAATGGTTTCTTTTTTCGAGCGACAGAAATTATTTTCAGAAGTTTATTTTCATACCAGCCATGTTTCCATTTTATGGGCCTGACCTTTAACAGAATATCCCACAGGCAAGGCTGGAGACAGTGGTTGTCGGCCGGCATCGGGGCACTCAGGCTGTATGAAAAGCTTCTCAGTTTATCAGTTGGGGCCCTGCAAGTCCAGAGGTTCAGGAGGGTGACGCCAGACAACCAATGTGGAGAGTCTGGAGGCAACCCATCGGTAAAAGGCCGGCGATGTGCATTGTTAATACTTTAGTAAGTTGGTTTCGTGAGTGATACCGATTTAGGTACATGTCATCTTCAGCTGTACTGGTTAGAATGTAAATATTTACCTCCCCCCACCCCCCAATCATCTCCTCTCCAAAGCTTCTAATAGCCCTAGGCTCTGAGTCTTGGAAAGTAACCCTGAGAATAAATAACCTGGTTCCTAAAGCAAATTTGAAAAACGATCATGACACCAACATCAGTATTAAGAGCTGGAGAGAAAAAAAAAAAAATGACTGCAGAGAAATTTCTAGCTTATGCTGAGCAAAAACAAAAAAGCTGTTATTCATGGAAAGAAGGACAGACCCATAAGAAACTAATATCCGGTTTTGGATATTTGCTTTTTCCTTTCCAATCAAATGGATGAATATTTTTAAAAGTATCCTTTTTTCTCTTGAATAAAAAAATGACAGTGGGAAATAATTGTGGAAGAATCTGAAGGCAAGAATTATTTTGATAGTGCTGAAATGACTGTGTGTTATAATGTAAAATGAGAGTTAATCTTTTTCAGGAAATAAAGTATACCTAACAGGACAGGGTTCCCAGGGGACTGCTGGTTCATCTGGAACACACATCCAGTGGGGTGTCTGAGTAGCTGGGGGAGGCCACTATAGAACCTCAACCTGACTTTCTGGGTTTGACCCAGAAGTACTAACAAAGGGGGCCAAGTAGCCTCTCTTGTACCTCTAAGGATACTTGCTAGAAGTTACCAGAGGATGGAAATGTGCTTACAAGCTAGCAACAGAGCCAGCCAAATCTCTGTAAATAAGATATGGTGGATGTACCTAGAGCCTATTATACAGAGTGAAGTAAGTCAGAAAGAGAAAAACAAATATCATATATTGACGCATATATGGAATCTAGAAAGATGGTATTGATGAACCTATTTGCAGGGCAGCAACAGAGACACAGACAGAGACCAACTTATGGGCATGGGTGGGGGGTTGGGGGGGTTGGGGTGGGGGAAGGAAGGAGAGGGTGGAACAAATGGACAGAGTAGCATGGAAGCATATTCAACAGCATATGTAAATAATAGCCGATGGAAATTTGCTCTATGACTCAGGGAACTCAAACCCCGGCTCTGTAACAACCTAGGGGAGTGGCATGTGGAGGCAGATGGGAGGGAGATTAAAGAGGGAGGGGACTTACGTATACCTGTGGCTAATCCCTGTTGATGGATGGCAAAAATGAAAACAATATTTTAAAGCAATTATTCTTCAATTAAAAATAAATTTTAAAAAAGATACAATCCTAATGCAGGACACAGAAGCTTCCATGATGACACACACCCTCAAGCAGGAAGTGATGATGAGGCCGTTGTCACCGTCAGCCACTGCTACCTGGCTGCAGCCCTGCCTGACTGTCCCCTCACACCTGGGGACATTTTCTGAGGGCCGTGGCTCCCTGGCTTACCAGGCTGGCGGAAACACCATGACAGCACAGCTCCCTGGAGGAGTGGTACAACTCTAACATCTACGTTATCCCCATCAGTGAAGTGAAGTTGCTCAGTCATGTCCAACTCTTTGCAATCCCATGGACTGTAGCCTACCAGGCTCCTCCATCCATGGAATTTTCCAGGCAAGAATACTGGAGTGGGTTGCCATTTCCTTCTCCCCACAGTTAGCGTGGTACAGTAGACAGCAATTTCAAGTGAACCTTTTGAAGAGCACCCCCAAATTTTATCAGCTCCAGATTTCATGAAACCTGAACCCATCCCTGGGATTACCATTTGTGAGGTGGAACTACAGAGAGAGTTTTTGGAGAGGAAGGGAAGTACACTTGCTTTCTTGATATGTTTGGCTTGAGGCCCTGTAGAATTCACACAAAGTCGTTTGGTGGGTGAATACATGATCTGGAGAATAGTGCTAAAATCCAACTCTTCTGATCCTTGGTATATGACTGTCATGAGACATCAGATAACTTTCATTTAACAAAGGACCCATGGAGAAGCCTTCCGCCTAGTCTAGGCATTCTCTTAGGAGTCATCTAACAATCCCAAGTCTTATCATTTCTTTTTTTTGTGTGTCTTTAAAAACATAATGCAAACAAATGTGAGGACTTGGGGCCACATTGTAGGAATTTTATTGTCCACCAACAAGCTTCTGAAACAAGGAAGAAAATACAATATCCCCTCTTATCCACAGCTTCACTTTCCATGGTTTCAGTTTCCTGCAGTTGGTCAATCATGGTCTCAAAGTATTATCTAGAAAATTCCAGAAATAACCAATTCATAAATTTAAAGTTGCCTGCTGTTCTGAGTAGCATGACAAAATCTCATGTTGTCTTGCTTCATCCAGCCAGGGACGTGAGCCATCTCCTTTTCCAGACTATTCTGCTGGTTAGTCACTCTGTGGCCACTGTGTTATCTACTTAACTGCCATGGTATTGCAGTGCCTGTGTTCAAGCCATCCTTATTTTACTTGATAATGGCCCTAAACCACAAGAGTAGCAATGCTGGCAACTCAGTAATGCCAAAGAAATGCCATAACATCTCTTCTTTAAGGGAAAGGTGAAAGTTCTTGACTTAAGAGAAAAAATCATATGCTGAGGTTGCTAAGTTCTATGGTAAGAATGGCGTCAGAGGATGAGATGGCTGGATGGCATCACTGATGCAATGAATATGAACTTGGGCAAATTCCAGGAGATGGTGAGGGACAGGGAGGCCTGACCTGCTGCATCCATGCGGTGGCAAAGAGTCAGATACAACTGGGTGACTGAACAACAGCAATAACATGGTAACATGGTTTCTTCTATCCATGAAATTGTAAAGAAGGAAAAAGAAATTGGTGCTAGTTTTGCTGTCTCACTTCAAACTGCAAAAGTTACAGTCATGGTACCTGAGAAGTGCTTAATTAAGGTGGAAAAGGCATTACATTTGTGCAATAAGATATTTTGATAGAGACACCACATCCTCATAACTTTCATTACAGTATATAGCTATAATTATTCCGCGCTGCGGCTAAATCACTTCAGTCGTGTCGGACTCTGTGCAACCCCATAGACGGCAGCCCACCAGGCTCCCCCATCCCTGTGATTCTCCAGGCAAGAACACTGGAGTGGGTTGCCATTTCCTTCTCCAATGCATGAAAGTGAAAAGTGAAAGTAAAGTTGCTCAGTCGTGTCCAGTTCTTAGCGACCCCATGGACTGCAGCCCACCAGGCTCCTCCGTCCATGGGATTTCCCAGGCAAGAGTACTGGAGTGGGGTGCCATTGCCTTCTCCATATTTAGTGCTATTATTAGTTATTGTTAATTTCTTACTGTGCTTAATTTACAAATTAAATTTTACCCCAGGTTTATATGTATAGGAAAAACATAGTATGTATACGAAAAACATAGTATATATTGGGTTTGGTACCATCTGTAGTTTCAGGTATCTGCTGGGGGTTTTGGAATGTATCCCCCTTGGATGAGGGGAGACTGCTGTATTGACCAGTTATCTGCAAAGCACAGGTTTCATACTGCTTTCAAATTATGGGGACAGATTCACACTTTTCTCCCTTGCCTCTGTTATTTAAAAAACAAAAACAAACAGGTATTCACAAAGCAGCTGATCAGGACAGGATGTGTTCGGCAAAGCCATCTGTACTATATAGAGACAGCCACACCCCAGACTTGGTCCTTCTTAGGAGAGGTCCGAGATTCTCTACACAGTGATCAAGGATGCTCTGTCCACTCAGAGGCTAAAAGGGAGACTATAGTGTTCCTCCATCAAGGGGAGGCCCGGACATTACAATTCTTACAATGATTCTTTGGTAATAAATTCAAGGAAAATACCATCATCCTGAAGACAAAAATTAATGCACAAGAGGTACACGGTAGAGACGGCATTCAAATCAAGGACTTCTGTAACCTTGTCTGCCAGACCAGTATCACCTGCGTCCAGTTACTTTATAGCACTGGGTGTTTGCTGTATGCTCAATTAAAGTCATACTCTGGTGGGAAAAACCAGATTTCCAAATGGTGATTTTATTGATTCAATAAAATTTAAGAAATTCTGCTTATGGAAAAACTCATTAACCAAAACTAATAAATAAGAGTTTACCCTGCAGTCTGGTTCCTCTTTATTTGACAGAATTAAAAATCACTCTGGTACAACTTAGTTTATTTTTCACTTGTTAATTAAGCTTAATAGTTTCGTAATTTGCTTTCTGTTCTAAGCTTGCGAACCCTTCATTCTTTCAGCACAACTGGCATTCTCCTGCTCTCAACTTTACAGAGCACAGTTACAAAGAAGCTTCACAGAGGTGAAGAGCATGGAGAAGAAAGGAGTTTTACTTGGGCTGATGTAATGACTTAAGGCTCAGACCAGCCTTGAGGGATAGTGTCAGATTGCACCACATGGTTAAGATTCTACAGCTTAATTTCAAGTGCAATGTCCACGTGAGGGACAATGTTATTATTGAATCCATGTCCCTGCAAATTTCCTCTTCTGTTCAACATCTTCTAAAAGAAATTGCAAAAAGCCAAAATTGTGCATGCATGGGACACAACCTTTCAATCAATTTTATCCTCTGGCACAAAGATTTTTCTTTGGGAGGCTCCTACTGTACAAATGCTTGTTTGTTCATTCTTAGTATAAAACATTATGTCAGCTTCTGGTAAAGCAGGAATTTGTTAAAAGTAACTTTTATGGACTATGAATATGTTATAATCTTTGGGAGAAAATGCAAAGCTTAAGGGGCAGCACTGGAGTTGTCAAGATATTTTGTCACTCTTCAGTTTTCCCTTCAGCCTCGGGATAGATGCCCCAACCTCAGGACAGATGCTCCAACCACATCTGTTCTAGCCATATAAGTCATACTCCAACCAACCTAGAGTCTCCGGACCAGCCACTGTCTACTAAACGGTAGACCACTAATCAATTCTTACTGTGTAAATCTTAAAATTTAGTAGTTGTAGTAAGTCAGCTGGAGTTGTAGAATCTTTGAAATATATCATATGGTTTGATTTGATAGCATTCTATTATCCCCCTTCCCTCTCTTTAAGCTATATTGAATTAGGTAAAAGGATTTTTTTTTAAGGCAGGCAGGAACATTCAAACTAGTTCAATTATACAGAAAAAAGTAAATTTTTTTTTTGTCTATGGGTAGAAATTGAATAGTACTACTATAAAAAAATGCAAAGATGCACTCCAATGTTCATGCTGTGCTATGCTTAGTCCCTCAGTCCTGTCTGACTTTTTGTGACCCCCATGGACTGCAGCCTGCCAGGCTCCTCTGTCCAAGGGGATTCTCCAGGCAACCATACTGGAGTGGGTTGCCATGCCCTCTTCCAGTGGATCATCACAACCCAGGGATTGAACCCAGGTCTCTGGCACTGCAGGCAGATTCTTAACTATCTGAGCCACCAGGGAAACCCAAGAATACTGGAGTGGGTAGCCTATCCCTTCTCCAGGGATTCTTCCTGAACCAGGAATCAAACTGGGGTCTCCTGCATTGCAGGTGGATTCTTTACCAGCTGAGCTACCAGGGAAGCCCCCAGTGTTCATAGCAGCACTATTAGAATAGCCAAGACACGAGAGCAGCCTAAATGTCCATCAACAGGTGAATAAAGAAGATGTGGTATAAATATATGTGTGTGTATACACACACACACACACATATACACACACATACATACACACAGTGAAATATTACTCAGCCATAAAAAGAATGAAAGAATGCCATCCGCAGCAACATGGATGAACCTAGAGATTATCACAGTAAGTGAAGTAAGTCAGACAAAGAAAGATGAATGTTATGTGATACCACCTATATGTGGAACCTAGAAAATATATTTATAAAACAGAATCAGACTCACAGACATAGAAAGCAAACTTATGGTTACCAAAGGGAGGAGGGGGATGGATAAATTGGGAGTATGGTATTAATAGATGCACACTATTACAAATAAGTATTATAATTATATTTATATATATTTATTATAAATTATTATATATTATATGATATATATAATACATTATATTATACAAATTATTATATATAATTATATTTATATATAATAATTATAATTAAAATATATCACAAATAATAAAATACATAAACAATAAGAATCCACTATATATCAGAGGAAACTATATTCAATATCTTATAACAAGCTATAATGGAAAAGAATAGGAAAAATATAGAGAGATATGCATATATAACTGAATCCTTTGCTGTACCCCTGAAGCTAATATAATATTCTAAGTCAACTATATTTCAAAAGAAGAAAAAAAAATCACAAAAATAAACATCAAAGTGAAACGACAAGCCTGCACAGAATAGTTGCTGTTGTTTAGTTGCTAAGTTATGACTAACTCTTTTGTGACCCCATGGGTAATGCCAAATCAGTTTCCAAAGTGGTTGTACCAACTTATGCTTCTACCTGCATTGTGATGTTTTATACACTTGCCCATTTAGGTCTGAAATCGTTCATAATTTTAAACATGCAAGCTCACTTGAAATATGCAAAAGCAGTGGGTGTTTCCACTTCTCTGTGAAGTTATTGAGATGAAGTCAAAGGGAAAATTCGTGAGGTATCTTGGCTCAGTCATCAGCTCACTTTTCTTCGTCCTCATGTTCAGAGTGAATCTCACTCAGGTCTGTGGTTTTACCCACCGTTGGGTAACCTCCAAATTCCTATCACCAGGTCTGACCTCTCTTCTGCTTCTCACTCAATTGCCTATTTGGGATCTCCTTTTGTGTGTTTTTTCAAACAATAGCCAACATTTATTGATCACTAACACCATGCAAGGGATGTTCGAACCGCTTTGCCTATATTGACTCATCAACCCCACAGCAGCCTTAGAAGATAGATACATATATAGACAGATACATAGAAAGATTATTGTTCCATCTTAGAGAAACTGAAGCAGAGAAAAGATCAAAAAGTTTATGCAAAACCAACATATCTGTTTCAAGGCCATACTTGCATCCATTTCTCTATACTGCCTTTCAATATTGTATGTTTAATGTGCATCTCATTCACCTTCCCATTTCTATACTGGCCACCTGAAATTCATAGAAAAGCTAATAACTATAAATGGCTAGATTGACTCATGTCAGCTCACATGAGAAACCTTCATTGTACATGTGCATTTTTTATCTTTTTTGAAAAAGATTCATTCTTCTCCCCCTACTACTGAGAGGTTTTACTCTTTAACCATTTTGATCTAAGTAACAAGTGGATTGATTTTAGAGCTTTTATATTTGCATAATTTCCTCTCAGTTGTTAATCTACTTAGTATTTGATTTGGAATCTTGAATTTTTACTTAAATTTAGACACGTGACTTATTATCACAAATTTTCCTTAAAACAAAAGTATAAATATGTGCCTAATACTCCATCACACAGATAAACTATAAACTACTTCTTTCATTTCTCTGTTAGGCACTTATATTATTTCTAGATAGATTATGTTGTTTAAGATAATTAACAGTTTCTTTTTCTACTATGTTTATACACATTGTTTTTGCTGGTGCATAGAAAAATTATTAAATGTTATTTATCTTATGCCAAGTCAGTTCACTAAACTTTTTAAATAATTATAGCTTCTACAAATAATAGTCAGTTGATTCTTTACTGTTTACAAGAGCGTACAAATAATATATAATAAAAATAATGAATAGAAATAATATTTTTCCTTCCCCAAAACATAATTTTTATTTGTTCCTCATTCAAGTACATCCAAACTAACATTAAGTGATAACATTTATCACTTCTTGAGTATGAAATAGTGCTAGGCCCCATCTTAATTGCCTCAGAAACATTATATATTATTTATTAGTTCATCATTTCCTAGATTTTTTTCCTGCTTTAAAAATATCTCCAATATCATTTAGTATCTTATTAGCTATTGGTTTGAAATAGATATAGTTTATTATGCTAAGAAAAGTAAATTCAGCTTTTTAATTATTTATTTTAATTGGAGGCTAACTACTTTATAATATTGTAGTGGTTTTTGCCATACATTGATATAAATCAGCCATGGGTGTACATGTGTTCCCCATTGTGAACCCCCTCCCACCTCCCTCCCCATCCCCTCCCTCAGGGTCATCCCAGTGCACCAGCCCTGAGCACCGTCTCTGCCTCATGCATCGAATCTAGACTGGCGATCTAGTTCACATATGGTAATATACATGTTTCAATGCTATTCTCTCAAATCATCCCACCCTCGCCTTCTCCCACAGAGTCCAAAAGTCTGTTCTTTACATCTGTGTCTCTTTTGCTGTCTCGCATATAGGGTCATCATTACCATCATTCTAAATTCCATATACATGCGTTAATATACTGTATTGGTGTTTATCTTTCTGACTTACTTCACTCTGTATAATAGGCTCCAGTTTCATCCACCTCATTAGAACTGATTCAAATGCATTCTTTTTAAAAGCTGAGTAATATTATACTGTGTATATGTACCAGAGCTTTTTTATCCATTCATCTGCCAATGGACATCTAGGTTGCTTCCATGTCCTGGCTACTATAAACAGTGCTGCAATGAACATTGAGATACACGTGTCTCTTTCAATTCTGGTTTCCTTGGTGTGTATGCCCAGCAGTGGGATTGCTGGGTCGTATGGCAGTTCTATTTCTAGTTTTTAAGGAATCTCCATACTGTTCTTCATAGTGGCTCTTCTAGTTTGCATTCCCTCCAACAGTGTAAGAGGGTTCCCTTTTCTCCACATCCTCTCCAGCATTTATTGTTTTTAGACTTTTTGATAGCAGCCATTCTGACCAGCGTGAGATGATACCTTATTGTGGTTTTGATTTGCATTTCTCTGATAATGAGTGATGTTGAGCATCTTTTCATGTGTTTGTTAGTCATATGTATGTCTTCTTTGGAGAAATGTCTGTTTAGTTCTTTGGCCCATTTTTTGATTGGGTCATTTATTTTTCTGGAATTGAGCTGCATGAGCTGCTTGTTTATTTTTGAGATTAATTCTTTGTCAGTTGCTTCGTTTGCTACTACTTTGTCCCATTCTGAAGGCTGTCTTTCATCTTGCTTATAGTTTCCTTCGTTCTGCAAAAGCTTTGAAAGTAAATTCATTTTTTTTTAAAAATTTTTTACAGAAAAGTTCTAAGGCTAGTACTATGAATTCCTATATAGCCTCACCCCATTTCACCTAATTGGACAGTTACATAATCACAGTGTATTTATCAAAACCAAGAAATTCATACTGGTATATACTATTAAATAAATTCCAAATTTAATTCAGGTTTCTCCAGTTTTCTCACTAATTTGCTTTTTCTGCCTCAGGGTCCCATGTAGGGTACCATACTGCATCTAGTCCTCCTGTCTCTTTCATTTCCTATAGTCTGTGACAGTTTCTCAGTCTCGTTTTTGATGAACCTGATAACTTTGAAGAGTTCTGGTCAAGTATTTTCATCAATGCTCCTCAATTTGACATTCTCTGATGTTTTTCTCATGATTAGAGTTATGGGCTTGGGGAAAGAATACCACAGACACACCCACCTCTTATCACATCATATAAGTTAGTACATTCTATCAGTCTCACTTGTCTCTGGTGTTAACCTTGCTTAACGTAGTGTTTGCTAGGTTTCCCCATTGCAAAATTATTACTTCTTCCCTCTTCCATACTCTATTCACCAAGCCAGTCGTTAAATCTAGCCTACCTTCACCTTCTAGAGGAGAAAATACTTATATATATTATTTAAAATTATTCTATAAGGAAGATTGGTCCCATTTCTTCCATTTATTGATTCACAAAATATTGATTTCTATTAGTTTGGACTCAAAGATATTCACTTCATACTTTGGGTTAGATTCAAATTTATATGCTGTGTGCTCAGTTGTATCTGACTTTTTGCAACCCCATGGACTATAGCCTGCCAAGCTTCTCTGTCCATGAAATTTTTCAGGCAGGAATACTGGAATGGGTTGCCATTTCCTACTCCAGGGAATCTTCCTGACCCAGAGATGAAACCCACGTCTCCTGCATTGGCAGGCAGATTCTTTACCACTATGCTACCTGGGAAGTCATAGTACTATATTATTTATCTTATTGCTCAAATTGTTCTCAAGTTTTGGTCAGTTGGCTTTCTCAGTTGACTCCAGAGTCCCTTGACATGCCCCATCATTTGTTGTTGTTATGTTTCATTCATTCTTTTTCCCTCTTTGAATATTTCATTACTTTTTGGCCTGATTCTCCAAGCTTACCTTGTACTTTTACTGGTCCAGTCCAAGAAAAAGCCATTTCTTAGAAGAGTCTTGGTTCTTTTTACTGGAGAATGGTATTTAAAAAACAAGATCTGAACACTATATGTTGTGTTCTGTTTTGCTTTTAAAGTGCTTTTTTGCATCCCAATGTTCATGGCACCATTATTTATAATAGAAAAGACATGGAAGCAACATAAGTGTCCATTAGCAGATGAATGGATGAAGATGTGGTATACATATACAATGGAATATTACCCAGCCATATAAAAGAATGAGATTTTGCCACTTGCAACAGCATGGATGGATCTGGAGGATATTATACTTAATGAAATAAAGCAGATAGAGAAAGGCAAGTACTGTATGTTTTCACATATGTGTGGAATCTAAAAAACTAAAGAATGTATGTAAACAAAACAGAAACAGACTCACAGTTGCAAAGAACAAACTAGTGGTTGCTGGAGAGGAATGGGAGGAAGGGCAAGACAGGTGAAAGAGATTAAGAGGTACAAATTACTAGGTATAAAATAAGTAAGTTACAAGGATATGATGTATATAGCACAAGAAATACAGCAAGTATTTTATAATAGCTCCATATAAAGTATAATCTGTAAAAATACTGAATCACTATGTTATATACCTGAAACTATTACCATATTTTAAGTCAATTATTCTTCAATGAGGGGGCTTCCCTGGTAGCTCAGACGGTAAAGTGTCTGCCTACAGTGCGGGAGACCCTGTTTCGATCCCTGGGTTGGGAAGATCCCCTGGAGAAGGAAATGGCAACCCACTCCAGTATTCATGCCTGGAAAACCCCATGGACCGAGGAGCCTGGTGGGCTACAGTCCATGGGGTTGTAAAGAGTCAGACACGACTGAGCGACTTCACTCACATACTTCAGTGAAAAAATTAAAGGTCTTGTTTTAGTTTAAAAAAACTTGAAATATATACATATGACATAAAACTTACCATCATAACCATTCTTATGTGTACAATTCAGTGGCATTAACACATTTACCTTGTGGTATGCTGTGCTCAATCTCAGTCGTGTCCAACTCTTTGTGACCCCATGGACTGTAGCCCGCCAGGCTCCTTCATCCATGGAATTATCTGGGCCAGAATACTGGAGTGGGTTGCCATTTCCTCCTCCAGGGGATCTTCCCAACCCAGGGACCGAACCGTATCTCCTGCAGTTCCTGCATTGGTAGGCAGTTTATTTACCACTGAGTCATCTAGGAAACCCTACATTTACATTGTTATGCAAATTTAACCACCATCTATCTACAGAACTCTTTTCACTTCATTGCAAAAATGAGATTCTATGCCTATTAAACAATAACTCCTTATTGTTTCCTCCCTCCCAACCTCTGGCAAGCACTCTTCTAAATTCTGCCTCTATGAATTTTACTACTACAGGTACCTCGTATAAGTGGAATCATACAGTATTCGTCCCTTTATAACTGACTTCTTTCACTTAATGTAATAGCTTCAAGGTTTATCCATGTTATAATTTCCTTCCTTTCCAAGGTTGAATAATATTCCACTATATGTATATACCACATTGTGTGGACCCACTCATCTCTTGATAAGACACTTGTGTTGTTGGCAGTCCCTACCTATTATAATGTTGCTATAAACATGGTGTACAAATATCTCGGACCCTCTGCTTTCAATTCTTTGGGTTCTATACCTAGCAGTGAAATTGCTAGATCATATGGTAATTCTATAGACCTTTTTTTGAGGAATGCCTATACTATGTTTTGGGCTTCCCTGGTGGCTCAGATGGTAAAGAACCTGCCTGGAAGACCTGGGTTTGATCCTGAGGTTGGGAAGATCCCTTGGAGAAGGTAATGGAAATCCACTCCAGTATCCTTGCCTGGAGAATCTCATGAACAGTGGAGCCTGGCAGGCTACAGTCCAGAGGGTAGCAAAGAGTCAGACATGACTGAGCGACTAATACACACACACACACACACATACACACACACACATTTCAGAGCATGTGCATCATTTTACATCCACATCAATAAAGTCCCAGGGTTCCAACTTCCCCACATTCTCCCCAACAACTCCCAAATCATAGAATGGACAACACCAAGAGTGAACCCTAACATTTGTACTTTAGGTGATGACGGTATGTCAATGTAGGTTCATCAATTGCAACAAATGTACCATTTGAGGGGGTTGTTGATAATGGGGGAAGCTATGCATGTGTAGGGGCCAAGGGTATGTGAAATAGCTCTGTACTTTTCTCTCAATTTTAATGCAAATCTAAAACTGCTCTAAAATGAAGTCTTTTAAAAAAAGATTAAAAAACGTAAACAGAATATGTCTCAACATTTCTTTATGGCCTCAGTGAGTCTGTTCAATTGGTTGAATTGAACCTATGGGAATGGGCCAACAACTGCATTTGGACAGTGTCATTTGAGAGAATTAATATACTCATTTTTAACAGCCTCAAATGAAACAGTCTATTTGACTTCCTTCTAGAAATAGTTACTATTTGTTCTCTCATAGTAGTTATTCCTTAGCTCTACCTGCAAATGAAACAGTAGACATTTGATGTTCATTTATTAAATCTCTGGGATGCTATTTGCAGTGAAAATGCCATACAAGCAATCACTAGCAGTATTTAATACAACTTTTAAAATAACTGGCATGAGAATAAGCTGACAACTTAGCAAAGAATGTTGGGAGGTGAACAAACTTTTTGGAACCATATTCCTTGTCTTTGATAGACTCAGAAAGGATAAACTTGTGAGAAAAAAAAAAAAACGCTTTTCAAATTGGCTGATTTAACAGCCTCTTCTCACTAGAGAAAAATCTCTTCAGTCTGATGAGGATAAAGCAATCTAAATGGAAATATTGGTTCCCACAGATTTCTATCGGCTTTGATGATAAAACCTTTTGCCTCATCTATTGCCTTTTGATCTAGCTGAGAAAGGATGCTGGGAGAGGCTTGGGCCAGGCTCCTTCAATGACCAGCTGCTGATACAGCTGTGGCTTGTTAAGGCCACAGGACAAGGAAAAGTTCCAGCATGTTTCCTGTTTTATCACATTCTTAAGTTAACATTATATTACTGAGAAAAGTGATATCCACACAGATGCAGAAATATGGTATGTACTGAAGGCCAAATGGATGGTAAAAATGAGAATCCAGCTACATATTTCAAGAAATTATTAAGATGTAAAAGCTTATCAATAGCACCTTTATTCCAACGTAGCAATTTGAAACAAAGGTCTGCTTTTAGATAGTTTACTCGTCTAAGATTGATGGGGAGAGAGTCTGAAGTCTCCGGAGAAACATACTTTCTGCTCTCAAGTATCCAGATGGATTTGCATCCTAGATCCAACCTCAGAGGCTTAAGGAATGCTGCAGAAGGCGTCCAGCTGATAGGGGGGATCTTAACTGTTACTCTCCCTGCTTTCCATTAAGGAAATGAGAAGCAACTCACTTTTTACAAGGTGTTAACTAAGCTTGGCTGAGCAGCCCAACTGAAAAATCAAACATGCCCAAACACTTCATGTTTATGAAAACAAACTCCATTAACGTGCCTGGCTTCCCTTTTCATAAAATTGCAGATGATTTACTGCATATCTTAGTGCAGTTCCAATTTTCCTGTAAAATGCATGTTCTGTATTATGTTTGGCACATTTTAGGCGATCAATGTGTGATTGTTGAATTGAATTAGAATTGATTTGTTTTCCATGAAAATTATAATGGAGGATTTTCTAGAACCAGTGACTATCCAGCTGGCATAAAAGAGAGTATTTATACAAGCTATAAGAGCTGGTATGTACTCCTAAAAGGAAGTTAAACATATTTTTTTTAATACCACAGTGTTCACCCTTCCAAAGTTGGACTTAAAAGGAAGAAGAACAAATTCTCTAACAACATGCTCCATCAAGTTGCATCTCATTACAACGAGTCATTCAGAGTCATTTAAGTGTCTCCAAACCCCTATATATCTAATTATTTAAATTATGCTAGTAAACACAATTCTAGAATTTTCTAATTAAAAACATTCTTTCCAGGATGATATCTACTCTTTGTCCATTCAAAAAAGATATTCAATAATAAAGCATTCTCTCCACATGGCCAAAGGCACATTTTTGCTCTTTTCTAACTCTCTACCATTGTTCTAAAGAGGAAAATGGATCGAGAATAATGAGATCCACAGCTGTCCAGTCACTTCTCTAGAGCTATGGTCTGTTCCCAAGTGGGATGTTTGCACCCAGGACAGGGCAAGTCGAGCCTTCAGATTGTGGGTAAATGCCACTTGAATTGTTATTTAAATTTATTTTCATCTAAAGTTAAGAAGAAATAGATTAAATACCAATAGAAGTACATGTACAACTTATGAATAAATACATATGCATGTATATGTATACGGGGGCTTCCCTGGTGGCTCAGATGGTAAAGAGTCTACCTGCAATACAGTAGGCACAGGAGAAGTGCCTGAGTCGGGAAGATCCTGGAGGAGGAAATGGCAACCCACTCCAGTATTCTTGTCTGGAGAATCTCATGGACAGAGAAGCCTGTTGGGCTACAGTCCATGAGGTCGCAAAGAGATGGACACAACTGAGAGACTAAGCATGCACATGCACACATATTTGGCAGGTTAAAATAAATTATGTTCCTCTCTAGCCATGTAAAGTGATACAGTTCCTTGAATTTTTAGTTCAGTTAAGTAAATAAAACTAAACTTTACTGATTTGTCACTTGCACACTCTAGGTCTTGCAACCGATTTAAAACACTGTTTTACCCTCAGTGCCAAAAGTCACAAGGAAGGGCTAATTATACAGTATACTTTCAGTCCTAAAGACTGTTGGTTTTTGAGAATCAGAATCCAGAAGAGTTTTCAATTAAGGGCAGTCAAGCTAAAATTACAGTCATATAGTCTTCAAATATTTGTGGAGCACTTAGTATGATCCACTGCAGATACAAAAGTTAATAAATATTATTTAGTATTTCCTTCTCTCAAGCATTAGGTAATGAGATCAAGTGATGAACAAAGTAGAAGTGGTGATTCCTATCTTTATGGAGTTTAGAGGCTAGTGGCAAAAAGACGCAAACTGAAATAAAATGGAGAAAGTTTTAAGCAAGATATGAACAAAGCCTTGTAGATGGTTTCTCCATGATTACCCCTCTCTGCTCCTTTTTTCAGATTTCCACTGCTTTGGCCTCTTTGGCCACTCCTCAGCCCCCTCTGTCTATCCAACCTCGTTTAGATGACAATAGATTATAATGAGTTTAATTTGATTGAAAAAGGCCCTGATGCTGGGAAAGATTAGAGACAGAAGGAGAAGAGGGTCGGAGAGGATGAGATGGTTGGATAGCAGCACCAGTTCAATGGACATGAACTTGGGCAAACCCCAGGAGATGGTGAGGGACAGGGAAGCCTGGTGTGCTGGTGTCCATGGGTTCGTGAAGAGCCTAACACAACTTGGTGACTGAGCAATAACAGTTTGATTAATCCTGGCCTTTCTGAAGTTCTTCCCTGGAAATATAACAGGGTAACTCAACAGAAATGAGATATCCATAGAAAACCTGAAGAAGGGAAGCCAGGGGCAGGAACTGGGAAAGCCAGAGTAGGCAACAGGTGAGGGATTTTTATGAGGTAGGCTTCTGAGAGAAACAAAAATCTTTTCACAGAGAGCAGCAAGCTCTGAAAGTCACAGGTAGGAAACCCTGTGGGTCCCACTCCTGTTGGATATTTCCTTTCTCTTGAATGATTCTTAAATTACTCAAAGTAATTATCTTTTATTTATTTTAATTTTATTTTCATTTATTTTTGACCATGCCGGGTCTTCGTTGCTGCACACAGGCTTTCTCTAGTTGTGGTGAACATGGCCACTTTCTGTTGTGATGTGTGGGCTTCTCATTCCAGTGACTTCTCTTCTTGTGGAGCCTCAGCTCGAGGTGCATGGGCTTAGGTACCCTGAGGCTTGTGCGATCGTCTAGGTCCAGGGATAGACCCATGTCCCCTGCATTGGCAGGTGGATTCCTAATCACTGGACTACCAAGGGAATCCCTAATAATCATTTTAAACTCATGGATTCTCTTAGATTGGAAGTCTCTTTGGATAGTCATGGCAACTTCCTTCCGATTTTTTAAGCTCAGCTTCTTCCCAATTAGCACAAGGTTCAATACAAAGCGAGAAGTTAGTCCTTCTAGAAGGAGTTATTGGATGGAACCTCAAACAAGGCCAGTGATAGTCATGTGGGGGACACAGAGGTATGTGTACAAAGCAGTAACATGCCATTTTGACTGGAGGAGAGAGGATTCACTTATTTCCCTCTTACAAATGCTCAGAAATGCTGTGAGCATTGGGTATTTGAAAAATGACTTTGAGGGATTGCTTTCAGCCACCAGGCAGCACCAACAAATATATCGTGTCAATATAATATTCTTAGGTTTCCATTGCATATCTTTAGTCACAGCCTTGTCTGTGTTACGCACTATCCCTTTCAAAGCCTTCGGGCGACTCTATGGTGGGTAGTGATTTAGGAAGACTTGCGAAGAGTTGCCCATTTCTCAGACGTGCGGGTGCACTTTGTGGGAATGGTGATGATCATAATCACGACGATAATGATAAGGTCCCCAGCTGTCAGCTGAAATTCCTTTCTGGGAAACAGCTGGAGATTCATTCTCCAAGGAGCGCATCTGGCTTGATTTGCCAGCACTCAAATCCCATTGATCTGGTTCGGTTCCAGCCCTCTGTACTCACAGTTCAAAGAGCAGGGAGGCCTGTAAAGAAATTACTGCCATATTGTTCAATCGGCCACAGTGAGCCATATATACGATTATAATTAGGAACACATTAAGGGAAGCAGCTCCGTGGAGATAAGCTACTTGACTGCATACGCTTTTTGATGAGGGCTTAGCGCCAGTCCTAGAAGAAAAAGATTAAATGTTTGTTACCAATCCTTTTGAACTTGTGGCAGAACATGTGGTAAAGCATTTTTGATTCAAATTAAAAGCATCCTAGGATAAAAATAACCCTGTTCTCCCAGGCCTTTCCAAGTGAAACCATTTGGAGGCTGATTTATTGTAGAGCCCTTAACCCCCTTTCCACCCGCATGATTAACGTAAGCATTTCTGAATCCCATGTAAGCCTGGACAGGTATTTGTCTTGTTACACATCTGTGGAACAAATGGCAATACAAATTAGACACTCAACAGATGTAAGTTTTCAAAGGCCGGGCAAATTTAATTTGACTGTGCATGTAAATAAAAAGTTCACTGAGCACTGAGGTCAGGGATGTGGGTTACAGGTAGAGAGGGTGATTGCTTCAAATGTCGCCCAGGGGCCAGCCATTCAGAAACTCTGAAGAAGGGGGCTTCCTAAACCACGCAGGGAAAATACAAATACAGACTGCTATGGCAGCCCCAGTGAGCCAAGTGTGGGGAAGGCTGAAAAAGAAAAGATGGGGTTTGAACCATGTCATCAAGAAAGGCTTTCCATGGTCATTGGGAAGAAAAAAAAAAAAAGGCGAGATGACCATGTCAGATATTCTAAGCTTCCATGTCGAGAGAAGCATGGTTTAGTGGTTTCCTCTGGGCGTGGAGAACAGAACGTTTGTTCCAGATTCAGCCTCTTACTTCCTTTGTGGCCTTGGGCAAGTCACTTAACCTCTCTGTGCCTGTTAATTTGCAAAACTGGGATACTGGTTTTTAACCCACTGCCAGGAATCTAAGATTCCTGAACATTCTTCGGAAGTAACTGCTGACCCATTGAAAAGAACACTACATACTTTTTATAAGTTGGAAAAGTTTGTAAATGCATAACATTATTTGTTAAAGGAATACTTTAGCTTAAGTTGGTTTTAATTCTACCATGCATTATTTTAATTTCCATAAACAGCAAAGTCCCCAGAGGCGAAGGAAAAAACAATTATAATATTTTCTCACATCCTACCACCCAACTTCCATCCCACCCAACACACACACACAGACACACACACATACATACACCACACAATTTCCTCTTCCCATTGTGAATTCTGAAGACTTTTCCCTGTATAATTTCCTCCCTGATTATGCAGTCAATAGTAGTAATGCCAAACTTCTGAAAGCAGTGCAAATCAATAGGTAATTCCACAAGTGCTTTTTGGTAGTTTAATTATCAAACCGTCAAGATGCCCATATTCTATTATCTAAAGCAGGCTTCTCCAAGTTCCCAAGGATGTTCATAGGTGTTTAATGTACAGAGCTCTTTGATCATATCATTTAGGAACATATTTGGTTAAATCCAGTAATAAGACTTGCTTGAATATGATAATATGAGTTGTGAAATTCTAAGAAAGGAAAATGTAATGTTTTCCTAACTTTTTTGGATCCCCTTACCACTGAATCCTCTCAGACTTCTTATTCTGAGAAAACAACTGGGGAAACAGTCATCTAAAGGGTTTTGTTAGACTTTTACTGTTTGAGAAAGGTGAATGAATGTGTGGCTTTTAAAACAACAGGAAAGTTATGTCCCATCTGAATAAGACTGATGGAGAGTGAGACTTTGCCTGTAGAAAGGAGATTAAGATGAATGGGCAGGTATTCTTTCATGCTCTTACTTCCACCAGGAAGACACTGTTGCTGTTACAGACCTGAGTCACTGTTGTTCAGTCACTCGGTCCTGTCTGACTGTGGCCCCACGGACTGCAGCAAGCCAGACTTTCCTGTCCTTCACCATCTCCCGGAGCTTGCTCAAACTCTCGTCCAGTTGGTTGAATCTGCAAGAGTGGAACCTCCAACGTGAAAGGAAGACTACAAAGTTATTCTCGGATTTTTTTTCTGTTATGATCCCTTTATTATTAAATGGTATCTTCTTTTATTTCTTATTTAAGTATAGTTGAATTACAATGTTATGTCAATTACTGCGATACAGCAGAGCAACTCAGGTATATATACGTATATACACACATTTTATTTCATATTCATTTCCATCATGGTTTATCCCAGGATATTGAATATTGTTCCCGTGCTAGACAGTAGGACCTTGTTCTTTATCCATCCTATATATACCAGTTTGCATCTGCTAATCCCAAACTCCCATTCTAACTCTCTCTCATCCCTCTCCATTTTGGCAGCCACCAATCTATTCTCTATGTTTCCGATCCTGTTTCTGTTCACTTGTGTCATATTTCAGATTCCACCTGTAAGTTATACCATATGGTATTTGCTTTTCTCTTTCTGACTTACTTCGTTTGCTATGATAATCTCTGATTGCATCCATGTTTCTGCAAATGGGATTATTTCATTCTTTTTTATAGTTGAGTAGTATTCCGTTGTATATATGTACCACATCTTCATCCATTCACCTGCTGACAGACATTGAGGTTGCTTCCATGTCTTGGCTATTGTGAATAAATGATACTATGAACATAGGGGTGTGTGTATTTTTTTAAAATAGATGCCCAGGAGTGAGACTGCAGGCACTTACAGTAACTCTGTTTTTAGTTTTCTATATACTTGAATTTTTGACTGCAGGGCCTATTGCCCATTGTTCCAGGGTCAACTGTACTCTTTTGCTTGGTTTGCTTTGGTTCTTTGCCATGGGAATAATAATAATAAATGTATTTGAAGCACCCTAACTTTATTATAAATGAGTGCCAGTTACTAGAAGGTCAGACAAACCAAACCTGTACTTGATAACAGTTTTATAAATAAACATATTATGCTGAAATATCCTTATTTTTCTTTGAAATGCCAATTCGTCAGGAAACTCTTGCTACTTCATAGCCATTAGTCAAGGAAAGCGAGACTTATGCCTCCATAGCCATGTGAGAATAACTCACTGCCTCACTCTTAAGTGGCGAAATGAAAAGGGAGGCAGGGACATCTTTCAGGTCAAAGCAGAATATGAAAATGAAACTCCATTAACAACTTTTACAACCGATAGTTAGGTAACCACAGCGCCCTTCCTGTGAGTATGTTTACATCATGTGTTTTTCAGGCTTGCCTTCCCAATTGAGCTCTGAGTTCCTTGAGGTCAGAGACGACATCTTATTTGCAACCTTTTTCCTGGAATATTCCATAGTGTCTGAGTCACAATAGTCACCTGTCACACATTTACTCAATTGAACTGACATTAAATGATTTGGAACAAAAATATTTATAAAAATATCTCCTATAATGCATAGAGTACTGAGGTTGAATCATATTTTCAAACTGAAGTGGATAAATTTTATATTTCCCTAGGTATTTCTAGGCAGAATATACAGCTCACTTGTGGCTAAAATAGATGACATAAAAGCATAAAAACCTTATCATATCTATTCTGGGTCATAGCAACCTTGATCAAATGCAATGTTTACCTACATGATTTTTTTTACATTTCTTTAAACTTTTTATTTTGTGTTGGGATATAGTTGATTAATAATATTGTGATAGATTCAGGTGAAGAGTGAAGGGATTCAGCCATACATATAGATGTATCTATTCTCCCCCAAACTCCCCTCCCACCCAGGCTACCACATAACACTGGACAGAGCTTCATGTGCTCTACAGTAGGCCCTTGTTCATTATTCACTTTAAATATAGCAGTGTGTGACTTATTTTAATGACACGAAGAACTTTACTAATATCCCAAGTAAATGGCACTATTTGATTATAACCTAAGGAGGTGTTCTGAATCTTGATTTTTTTTTTTCTGTCATGGAATTACTACTCACCACTCTTTTTAACCCAGAGATGTGATAACTCTGTCAACGTTATTGTTGAGACTTTGATAAAAATTTTAAGTCCATGGCCAAGGGAAGAATTCAGTAGTATGAAAATGAGTTCATATAACTGATTGACAGCATAAAGAAGGCTGAGTGCTGAAGAATCGATGCTTTCAAATTGTGATGTTGGAGAAGACTCTTGAGGGTCCCTTGGACTGCAGGGAGGTCAAACCAATCAATCCTAAAGGAAATTAATCCTGAATATTCATTGGAATGACTGATGCTGAAGCTGAAGCTCAATACCTTGGCCACCTGTTACAAAGGGCTGACTCACTGGAAAAGACTCTGAGACTGGGAAAGGTTGAGGGCAAGAGAAGTGGGCGACAAAGGAAGAGATGGTGGGATGGCATTACCAACTCAATGGACATGAATCTGATCAAACTTCAGAAGATGGTGAAGGACAGGGAACTCTGGCATGCTGCAGTTCATGGGATCACAAAGAGCTAGACATGACTGAGCAACTAAATAACAACAATCAATAGCATTGGAATGTGGGCTTTTTATTGGCAGTTATGGTCTTATCTAGCCTGCCTTTCTTTGATATATGCAAGGATATTCCAAAACTCTATCAAATCTTTCCTGACAAAGATATATTTGAGTCCACTGTCCCTGTAAATTTGTTACTATGAAACCAGTCTCAGAGCTGACACCAATTGCACAACTGAGCTAAAACAATCATAAAAAATGACATGGTCAAAACTCATGAACAGAAAGAACAATGTTAGTCACCTCATGTCCAGCACAACTCATATCTTCACACTCCTGTCTTGGCTGACAATAATATGGTCACTGCTATTGTGCTCACAGTCATGAAATGTGTGGCCAGTGACGTGGTTCCTTTATACTTCTTTGTCCTTGGGCTGTTTATGATGTGAATCCCATACTTTACATTTGTGGGTTGTAATGCATTCATTTTCCTCTGACTGTCAGGTAATTGCCTTTAGTTGAAGGATAGAGATGACATCACCCTTATGGCAGAAAGTGAAGATGAACTAAAAAGCCTTTTGACGAAAGGAGACTGTAAAAGTTGGCTTAAAGCTCAACATTCAGAAAACTAAGATCATGGCACCTGGTCCTATCACCTCATGGGAAATTGATGGGGAGACAGTAGAAACAGTGTCAGACTTCATTTTCTCGGGCTCCATAATCACTGCAGATGGTGATTGCAGCCATGAAATTAAAAGACGCTTACTCCTTGGAAGGAAAGTTATGACCAACCTAGATAGCATATTAAAAAGCAGAGACATTACTTTGCCAACAAAGGTCCATCTAGTCAAGGCTATGGTTTTTCCAGTGGTCATGTATGGATGTGAGAATTGGACTGTGAAGAAAGCTGAGCGCAGAAAAATTAATGCTTTTGAACTGTGGTGTTGGAGAAGACTCTCGAGAGTCCCTTGGACTGCAAGGAAATCCAACCAGTCCATCCTGAAGGAGATCAGTCCTGGGTATTCATTGGAAGGACTGATGCTGAAGCTGAAACTCCAATACTTTGGCCACCTCATGTGAAGAGTTGACTCATTGGAGAAGATCCTGATGCTGGGAGGGATTGGGGGCAGGAGGAGAAGAGGACAACACAGGATGAGATGGTTGGATGGCATCACCAACTCGATGGACATGGGTTTGAGTAAACTCCGGGAGTTGGTGATGGACAGGGAGGCCTGGCGTGCTGCAATTCATGGGGTCACAAATAGTCGGACACGACTGAGTGACTGAACTGAACTGAACTGAACTGAACGACAGAGATGGGAATACCAGACCACCTGACCTGCCTCTTGAGAAACCTGTATGCAGGTCAGGAAGCAACAGTTAGAACTGGACATGGAACAACGGACTGGTTCCAAATAGGAAAAGGAGTACATCAAGGCTGTATATTGTCACCCTGCTTATTTAACTTATATGCAGAGTACATCATGAGAAACGTTGGGCTGGAAGAAGCACAAGCTGGAATCAAGATTGCTGGGAGAAATATTAATAACCTCAGATATGCAGATGACACCACCCTTATGGCAGAAAGTGAAGAGGAACTAAAAAGCCTCTTGATGAAAGTAAATGAGGAGAGTGACATAGTTGGCTTAAAGCTTAACATTCAGAAAACTAAGATCATGGCATCTGGTCCCATCACTTCATGGCAGATAGATGGGGAAACAGTGGAAACAGTGGCTGACTTTATTTTTCTTGCTCCAGAGTCACTGCAGATGGTGATTGCAGCCATGAAATTAAAAGACGCTTATTCCTTGGAAGGAAAGTTATGACCAACCTAGATAGCATATTAAAAAGCAGAGACATTACTTTGTAAACAAAGGTCCATCTAGTCAAGGCTATGGTTTTTCCAGTGGTCAAGTATGGATGTGAGAGTTGGACTATAAAGAAAGCTGAGCGCTGAAGAATTGATGCTTTTGAACTGTGGTGTTGGAGAAGACTCTCAAGAGTCCCTTGGACTGCAAGGAGATCCAACCAGTCCATCCTAAAGGAAATCAGTCCTGGGTGTTCATTGGAAGGACTGATGTTGAAGCTGAAACTCCAATACTTTGGCCACCTGATGCGAAGAGCTGACTCATTGGAAAACACCCTGATGCTGGGAAAGATTGAGGGCAGGAGAAGGGGACGACAGAGGATGAGATGGTTGGACGGCATCATTGACTCCGTAAACATGGGTTTGGGTGGACTCTGGGAGTTGGTGATGGACAGGGAGGCCTGGCACGCTGCGGTTCATGGGGTCGCAAAGAGTCGGACACGGCTGAGTGACTGAACTGAACTGAACTGAACTGAAGGCTTTTGGATTTTGAGAACAGTCCCTTGAATTATTTTACTACTTATTACAATCTACCCCAGAAACTCCAGGAGTTACCATCAGGCAGATTGTGGTGCCAGACTATGAATTAAAGGATACATTTTCTATCAGTTTTAAGAAGATAAAAAAAAAAAAAAAAACACAATTCATCAGATAATTAAGTGAATGAATTTCAGTACATATGAGAATTTAATAAAGACAAAGTAGTAGTTTAATTCTTTGGGGAAAGAATGGGTTATTTAACCACTGGCAATGACACAGAGAAAGAAAATCAGTCTTGTAGCATTTAGTTCAGATGGAGTAAAGACAATAGTAAATAATACACTGATAAAAAAATATTTGAAGAAGATTTAGAATATCTTGTACAATTTTAAGCAAGATAGGAAACAGAAAATATTAGAGTCAAAGGACCAACTTAGAATAGGAAAAAATAGCTTTCAGTCAAATAATAAGGGGCAAAAAATGTTCATATGATAGATATACAGATAAACAAGTGATAGACATGTGCACGATCAGTCTGTCAGTCAAGTCTGACTCTTTGCAACCCCAAGGACTGTAGCCCATCAGGCTCCTCTGCCCATGGGATTTTCCAGGCAAGAATACTGGAGTAGGTGGCCATTTCTGTCTCAATGTGATGGTCCCAACCCAGGGGTCAAACCCACATCTCCTGAGTCTCCTGCATTGGCAGGGCGTTTCTTTACCATTGAGCCACCTGGGAAGACACATAGATAGGTATATATTACCAATAAAAGACAAAAAGAACTACTGAGTTATAGGAATGGGATAACTGTAGGCAGCTCATGGAAGAACAAATCCAAATGACAATTGTGTGAAAGGATGCTCAATTTCACTAGCATTCAGGGAAGGGAAACTTAATGGGAAAATAATGTATTACTTTATCAGTTTGCCCTCAAACTAGCCAAAGTTGTGAATAAGAACACTTGTTACAGATTTGGATAAAAGGAAATAATACAATTTGAATAAAAAGTGAACACACACACAAAGTATTGGAAACATGAAGGGCTGTAGTCTCTTTTAGAAAGCAGTGCGGCAAAACCTATTATGTTAAATATACTCTTCAATACAAAATTCTGTCTGGTCATCCTATAGAAAAAAATGTATACACTATATAAGTATCTCAGGCAACATTGTTTGAATATATTTCACTTAGAATTGTTTCAAGTAGTAAAAACAAGACTAAGTGGAAACAAATGAAAGTCTGCTTATAAATGAGTGATTGAATCCACGTGGCATAACTCTATCATGGAATATTATGTAGCCACTAGAGATAAGAAAATAAAAGTAGATCATTTGATAGAGTAGAAGCATTTTCATCTGTTATTGGTAATCTAGCAAGTAAAATGCAGAAAAGTTCTGATACAATCTCTTAATAAAAATGATATAAAATCCCCATTATTCACGTGCATAGGTATGTGTGTGTGTGTATTATGTATATATTTACATGTGCATGTATGTATATCTGTATATTTTTTGCAATTGCATGGATGTGGTCAAATATATAAAAGATGAATGAATATGTGGTTTTTATGGGCCACTGGATGTGGGAGGAAAATATGAGAAGAGAGAAAAGGGATCACAAGTAGAAAAGTATAAGAAATTAGTTTTGTACTACAAACCCTCTAGCTTACATATAGCTATACCTATGTGTGTGTGTGTATGTATATATATACATGTTTATACATTATGCAAAATAATACATGGGTATTTAAAGGTGGGTTTGATTGAAAAAGCAGTTTGTGAACAAGTCAAAATTCTACTTCTAACAGGTTGAAACTACTAAAATGCCAAATCAGGGACTTCCCTGATGGTCTAGCAGCTAAGACTCCATGCTCCCAATGCAGGGCGCCCAGGGTTCAACCCCTGGTTGGGGAACTAGATCCCACATCCCACAGCTAAGATTGTGAATGCCACAATTAACAACTAAAAGACCCCCAATGCAGCAACGATTAATAAGACCCAGCACTGTCAAACAAATAACTTTTTTAAAAAAAATTACAAATTAAGTGAAAATTTCTGACACTAGTAGCACCCCTGTCAGCTCTCCTTATTCACTACTTTAGAGACCACCAAATGCTTTCCCACCTCATATAAAACTCACAACCTTGCCTAAGGATGAAAAACAGAGAGCAAAAATCACTGTCATTATGTGCAACTTGTATGTAATTTTGCAAATTTAAGAAATTTAATACGTTTAAGAAATTGATACGCTTTCAGGTCAGATTTTAAAATCCAAAAGTTTAAATTATAAATTTGTCTTCAAAATTCCCTGCCATCTCATAAGGTCACAAAATCAAAATGATGCTAAAGGCCAACCACAGAAAAGAATGCTTAGAGGCAAAAGGCTGTGTTGAGAATTTCAGCATTCTACCCATGAAGCTGCAGGCACTAACATTCTGGTAAAAAAGACCCAGCTGAGCTGGGAATGAAGAGGCAGCTTCTCATCTTGGCTTTGCTGAGAACTTGCAGTGTGACTCTGGGTAAATCACTTCACCTTTCTGAGCTCCTGATTCTCTTGTAGGTAATCATCCCGGCCTTATCTTCCTCATTGTTTCAAAAAGAAAATGAGATAGATGATTTGTGTGAAAGTCCTTTGAATGGTAAAATGTGGCATATTATTATTTAAACAAGGCATTATCCTCCCAAACCTACTTAGAAGGGGGTTGTAAATGAAATGCTGCATATTAATATGATCCTGGGCTTTGGAGAATTTGGCTCCTCGGGGCTCCATTACAGTCTCGGCTCTTTTTCAGCGCAGCATAAATTATGTCCTCCAAACAAGTCTTCAATACCCCTCGGAAGACTGAGAGGCGAGGGTGAGTCTGCTCAGGTACCTCAAATAGGTACCGCTGAAGAGAAAGAAGAGTGTTGAAGAAAAGAGTGAACGGGTTCTGCCTGCCAAGTCTGTGCTCCAGTTGCAGCTTCTCGTGTGCACGGGTGTTGAGAATAAAGGAAGCATGTCTGTAAACCCAAGTCTAGGCTGGAATTTCCATACCCTGTGGGCATTTTTCCGAGTTACTATAATAGATGCAGGTCCGTGCTTAAGTGTGAATATACACAAACATGACATTATACAAGCCGATGGCTTTGCCACATTGCACACCCAATTCATGAAAAGCTATCAGTTCCACGAACTTTATTTGCTATTGTAATCGGGTCCTTTTGCCAGTTGTTTTGTGCATTTTTGACCCTGGTCATTCACCCATTCTGTAGCCTTCTAGGTATTCAGAAAGTGCTTTTACTCCCCCACAACTTTAGGCGTAGATTACCTCTCAGAAATAATTATTTTCCTACTTACAAATCTCAGAAATGCCTGAACCATTTGTTATTGTTGTTTTTAAATATGAGAGCTTTGGAATAAGGCAAGACTTGGAAAGATTTGATCATAGAATTTTTTCAATCTGGGGACTCTGACTCAATCTGGGACGTCTCACTGGCATCGTATTAAAAGCACCAAATCTACTCATTACCTGAGGTTTCAGAGGATGTGCGATCCCTAGAACAAGGTTCCCTTGTGTGTCCTGGTGTACCTTGGGCCTGACTCTCCCCACAAACCCGCCATGCACACATGAAAAAAAACCTCCTTCCTGATTGCCAGAGCCCTCGGGCCGTCACTGTTCACCCCCGCAGGGATCCTGGTGGCCCTCATCACTGCCAAGAAAGAGTTTTTCCTCCACACAACAGCTTGGTGGGGAAAGGGTCAGCCTAGGGTCTGAGAGATTCACACTGACATCCCAGATCAAACACTTCTGTGACTTTGGGCAAGTTTCTTAAGGTCTCTGATCCTATTTCTTCAGCTGTCAAATGAACATAATACAGCAAGTCTCCTACATACAAAAGGTTTCCCCAATGGCTCAGTGGTAAAGACTCCGCCCGCTGACACAGAAGACACAGGTTCAATCCCTGGGTGGGTCAGGAAGATCCCCTGGAGGAGAGCATGGCTACCCACTCCAGTATTCTTGCCTGAAAAATCCCATGGACAGAGGAACCTGGTGGGCTACATTCCAAAGTATGGCAAAGAGTCAGACACAACTGAGGGACTGCATGCATGCCTGCGATACGAACCTTCAAGGTGAGAATTTTCAAAGAGGCGAACGTGTGTTCGGATATCCAATCCTGTAAGCTCATTCATGTGTCTGGCGTACACCACCATGTGCTCGCCTCCTCTCCGAGTGGCTGCGGCTTTGTGTACTTTACTGTGTACCACTGCATAGCAGACAGTAGTATAGTATCTTTATTTCAAACCCCAGTGATGGAGCTGGTACTACTGTACTTTTCAAGGTACTGTACTATAAGATTAAAAACATTTTCTTTATTTTTTTGTGCTTGCTTTTCAAGATATTTTTTGTGTGAAAGGTACTGTATTGCAAACCTTTTACAGTACAGTACTATATAGCCAATTGTTTTAGTTGGGTACCTAGGTTAACTTTGTTGGGCTTACAAACATGCTCTTGGAACAGAACTCATTCTTATGTAAGGGACTTTGTGTGTGTGTGTGTGTGTGTGTGTGTGTGTGTGTGTGTGAGTGAGTTGCTCAGCCATGTCCGACTCTTTTTGACCACATGGACTATAGCCCTCCACGCTGCCCTGTCCATGGAATTCTCCAGGTAAGAATAGTGAGTAGGTTGCCATGCCCTTCTCCAGGGGATCTTCCCGACACAGGGATTGAACTTAGGTCTCCCGCATTGCAGGCAGATCCTTTACCATTTGAGCTACCTGAAAGGATGGTGGTGAGGAGGAAATGAGATGATGCATGCGAAGGGCTTCGGATAATACCAGGAACATAAATGAGTACTCAACCCATGGCAGCCAGTAGTTATAGTAAAACATTAGCCATCACAGCCCTCCTCACTACAGCTGCAGTAGGAAAAGTACTCAGTTACCGAGGGGCCTAGTTCCTTTAAAGAGAAAAAAAAATGTACAGTCTCTAAACTTAAAGGGAGACAAGCCATGCACATCAATTAGTAAGAGTGAAACGACGCAGATGACGTTCCTGTCCATAAATCACTAGTCAAGCTACATAAAATGTGTCCAGGGAAACAAGGAAGAGGGAATCTGCACTCTCTGGGGTGACTCCTAAGCAGCTCCATGCACAGGAAGAAAGAAAAATTAAACCTGAAACGCTTGGTACACTTGGAGCACTTTCACACGTAGTTTCAGACGTAGGTACATGACAATAGAACCACTGTAGATCGTATGTGTGCCGAAAATTATCAACTCTAGGTGTGAGGTGCCAGTCACCCCACCCTTGGTGCGACAGTGTGGGCACAACAGTGTCTTTGGTTTCCCAGCTTGTCTTTTAAAGAACAAATCAAGCTGATCTGCGTGGATCCTGCAGTTGTAGCGGCAGCACAACTGGATGCGCACTGCTTGGGGTGGGAGAAGCCCTGATTTGTAGCAGTTGCCAATTTCCATGGTGTAAACACTCCCATCATGGGACCTCACTGAGAGCAAAACTGAGTAAGCCCATACATACAGCCAGGACAAGCCAGCTCCACTGCGGCACTGTGTCAACGGAACCAGCATTGAGGGAGCTTTTAGCTCTCTACATCTCTCTCATCACTTCTGCTCTATAAGTACTGGATTCTGTTTCTCTGTTCAGGTTGAATTATTTCCATTCACTTCATTTTCCCACTGATCTTACCTTCTTGTCCTTGGTCCTTCCTACTGTTCTTCTATGAATCTTGAGGAACCTGCATCCCTCTGACTGTGAAGATAAAGAAAAATATACAGGAATGAGTCATTTAGGGACATATCGACCCAGGTTTCTAAGAATACTGTTATAAAATAAGCTTATTTTAATCAAGAGTCACTCTAACATGTGTCCAGAGTGAACTGCTGATATTCAAGCCCAGGTCCTCGCAGCTGCACATATGGTCTATTTTCAATATGCATTAATGTGGTTTATCACCTTCTCTCTCCACCCGATCCGGTCTGCGCATTGCTGCCAAAAATAGCTTCCTGAAATAATACTTGGATCACATTTCCCATTCAAAAGTTCCAGTGGTTTCTCCATCCCTCCAGGAAAAAGACCAAACTCTTAGCTCACAAGGCCTTTCAGAGCCAGAACGCCAATGGCTTCTGTTGCTCACATCTCTCTTTACACCAGCCTACTTGCCATCCTTTTCTGCACTTGAACTCCAGTGTTTGCTTATGTAGGGAATGTTTCAATTTATCTTTGCCTCCTAAATCATACTCTTTCTTCATTCCAACATCAAATCCTCCGATTTCTGCAACTCTCTTCTGAGTACTCTCTGCAGTTTGATCTTTCCTCCTCTGACCTTATTCAGGTGTCTTGTCTTTACTCCCCAAATGGCTCTTAATTCACACTGCTTGATATTGGAGCTATTTGTTTACATAATCTCCAAAAATGGATTACTAACATGAACAGCAAAGAACCATGTCTTTGACTCTTCCCCAGCACTCCCCAGGAGAACTCTCTGTGATGATGTAGATATTTTTATTCACACTGTCCAATATGGTAGCTACTAGCCATAGGTGGCTACCGAGCACATGGAAAGTGGCCAGAGAGACTGAGGAGCTGAACTTTAATTTCATTTATTTCAATTCATTAAAATGGAAATAGTCACAGTGACTGGTAGCTTCCTATTGCACTGCATGGCTAGACCCTCTACAAGATACAGCACAAGTGTCTACTACTTTGCAGTTATTCAACCACTATTTGTTGACAGAATCAGTGAAATTTCCTAATATCATAGCGTAACCCTGAAACATCCCTAGTTTCTCTTTTTTTTTTTCCTACAGCCTGTGGCCTTGTCCCTATCACCAAAAACCTTCCTGGTGACCTTGTGGGCAGCAATTGTTGGATGGGATTTAAATGTTCACTAGAACATGGTCTGCTTCCAGCCCTCTCATCAGAGATGAGGGTTGAGTTGGCCAAGAATGAAGCATTTGAAAGCCAGCTGTCTCTCTCCCCAGGGCCAACTCCGCTCTCAAGGGCCTGTGTGCCAAAGTCTGTGTGTCTTAAAGTCTACACTGAGACCTTAAGAAATTGTCCCATCACTTTGGGTCAGTTTTGATGTGCTGTTTAAACTCAGTAAAAGTCTACATTTCAATTTCCTCATAGCTGAAACATAGTTAACTCTGGGTAAAACACACACACACACACACACACACACACACACGCAGTTGTTTAATTTGCAGCAAATATTCGCCTATGTTTTTATGCATTTGCTTGCACAGATGGGACAATAATTCATTCACAATTTAAAGATTTGTAAAATAATGCAAATACTCTGTTTCAGCAATGTTGAAGAAAAACTCAAAAATTCTTCCTTTTAAACAAGTTAGAAAATGCTAAACTTCATTGAGGAACAACTCCACAGAGAATTTGAAAGCTCAAAGGACCTTAAACATCAGTGAGCCCAACACACTCCCTCTACACTCAACACATATAATCATGGTCGCTTAGAATTGTCTGTATAAAGCTTTAGTAAATCTTTGCCTACAGGAGAGAAACCAGAAATGTATTCTATTTCTGCAGTACTCTCCATTAATTAACAGAATCCTAGTTTATAGGACTATTAAAATGTCTTTTATTTAAAACAAGCAAATTAAATTAGATCACTTCACTTTATAAACATAAAAAGTAAAATGTTATTTTCGTTCTCCACTCTGTAGTAGTCATTTAGAATAAGGTAATGTAATAACATTCATCTCATACCAAAAAAAAAATTTAATGTAAGAAAAGGAAACATTTACTTATTTGCCTTATGTTTTTATTAGACACTGAACTTTGCAGATGTCACTTTCCATGAATAACTAACCCCAGAATTTGACCCAACTCCTTATTATTAATAGCTTCTGATTCTCAGAAGACATTTCAAATTGCATCGCATGGTGACCTAGCATATTCCCATACATACACACACACAAACGCAGTGTCAAATGTAGTTAACTGTTTTAAAGTACAGCCTAATTCATGGAAGATATTTTTTACCAAATTTGTATCATCTTATTAATATTCTTTGTGGAAAAGTTAGAAAACACTCTTAAGCGACTAGTCATTATGTACTTTGCTTCCCATCCCCAAACAATCTTTGACCTCTAATTATGCTGAATTGTGGGGCCTGTCATGCTACACAAAGATTATATTGTGCTACTGCAAATTCCCAATTTAGCAAAAGGAATACAGATTTGCCTCCAAGAGAGTGATAGTAAAATATACCCACTGTCAATTGATTTCCCTAGCTCTAATTGCAAGAATTATACTCTAAAAGAGACACTTCTGATAGCCAGATTAATTATACAGCTTTCTTAAATAAATGCAATGTTATTATCTTTGTGCTTACACAGTAACCAAAAAAAGTCAAAAGATGTTATCAGAATATTTTTTCAGATAGAGGCTACGTGACACTCCATGATGTGGAGAAGAATATGTACATACTTAATAAGGTTATATAGAGTGCCCCAATGAAGTGCTTATTAAGTTACCCCCTCTGAGATTCCCCTATGCTCATCCACCTACCTTGGTTTTTCTCACTAATATGCTTATAGCTTCATTCTACACAAAGTACAATGGCCCTCTTTGGCTTAATTTGTGATATTTATCTGACTTTACAAACACATGGCAACTGTTTTCTTATGATAGTACAACGTAGTTGGATTTTTCTGTTGTTCTGTTTTGGTTTAAATTGTCAGTTTAGCTTCCAGGAAAATCAATTTAGTCTGAGACGCAGGTACTTCCTCCTTGAGAAATATCTATATCTATGCAACCTGTTGGACTTCCCAGAGGGTGCTAGTGGTAAAGAAAGTCAAAGCCACTCAGTTGTGTTTGACTCTTTGCAACCCCATGGACTACAGAGTCCATGGAATTCTCCAGGCCAGAATACTGGAGTGGGTAGCCCTTCCCTTCTCCAAGGGATCTTCCCAACCCAGGGATTGAACCCAGGTCTCCCGCATTGCAGGTAGATTCTTTACCAACTGAGCTATCAGGGAAGCCCAGTGGTAAAGAACTGCCTGTCAGTGTAGGAGATGTAAGAGACACAGGTCCAATCCTTGTATCAGGAAGATCCCATGGAGAAGGGCATGGCAACCCACTCCAGTATTTTGCCTGAAAATCCCATGGACAGATGATCTTGGCAGTCTACCATCCATAGGGTCACAAAGAGTCAGACACAACTGAACAACTAAGACTTTCACTTCATGCAACCTGTCGGACAGATAGGCTGAAGGCCATTTGGGGTTCATGTATGGAGCAGAACCTGTTCTATGCTCCTGAAACACCCACACTTCTGAAGAGCATGCTTACGGCATAAAAACTTTCTTTACTTGAAGTCCCAGCACGAGCTCTGTCCACATTTTCAACAAATTAGTTTACATTTATATTCAGGACAACAGACATTAGAGTTGGCTAATGTGTTCCCATAGTATTAAGATAATCTAATGGCAGAATGTGGGTCTCTCTAACAATTATGATTGAGACTATGACTCAAAGCCAGGCCCAGGGCATAATTCACTAATCAATTGCATAGCCCAATAAAAATCACTTCTCATGTTTAAAAAGGAAGGAGCCCCTAAAAACAAAAAAGATTGCTTGAATATAGTGGAAAGAAAACTTTGCTAAATAAAGCCAAATTCTTTCTTTACCAGGAGGAAAAGGAAACATTCTAATACTGCATAAAAATTGAAAGAAGATATATTGAAGTCAGTAGAATTTAGCATTTAGAATAGAAAAAGAAAAATATGTAAGAGATGTCAAAATATTATTAAGTCAAACCAAAAGCACCATGTAAAACAGTAAATACAACATAATGTCATTTTTAAAAGAAATAGATTGAACTATTAATGGTGATTACCCTCATAGTATATTGATTATCTTTTGTAACCTGTGCTTTCCAAATTTTTCTACAATAAGTAGGCATTAATTTTTTATTTAAAATGGCTTAAATTTTAACAAGAATAGCTATTGATTGGAGTTAATAGCAGTACCCTTTGCAGTAATTTGTTGTTGTTGTTATTTAGTCACTTAGTCATGTCCGAGTCTTTTTCGACCTCAAGGATTATAGGCCACCAGATTTCTCTATCTATGGGATTTCCCAGGCAAGAACACGGAATGGGTTGCCATTAACCCAGGGATAAAACCTGCATCTCTTGCATGGTGGATTCCTTACCACTGAGTGAGATAATAGCAGTACACTCTGGAGTAATAACAACAGCAATAATAATAGTGACGATAGGAAATACCTAGATACCCTCTGCTTATTCCAACTATGCTTATTTTGTCATAAAAATGTTACTATAGAGCCCAAGTTAATATTGGAGAAGGAAATGGCAACCCACTTTGGTATTCTTGCCCGGAGAATCCCAGGGACAGAGCAACCTGGTGGGCTGCCACCTATGGGGTCACATGGAGTCAGACACAACTGAAGTGACTTAGCATCAGTAGCAGCAGCATGTCCATATTGGCTGGATATTTCATTTTCACACAATGTACATTGTCAAACTTGAAAATTTTTTCAAGTGAAGTTTTCAACCTGCAATGATTTACTTCTCATGAGATAGTGTTTGTACTGAGTAACATTCCTCCACCAGAGCCCTGACACTAATAATGAAACAAGTTTCTTTTCTCTGCTGCCTATTTGATGAAAGTTTACTTAGCAAACCACTTGACCCATTTACAGATTGAGTAGTTACTGTGTTTCAGGCAAGTACCTGAGATACACATGTGAAAGATAAAGACACATTAATATCACAAGATTCTGCCTCTTGTAGTCATGTGTGCTTAATATACATATGGAGAGATGCTGGAAGAGGAGAAAGAAGAAATGAAAACAACTAATTACAACATGGTATAATATGTGCTAATAGAGCAAAATACAAATTACTAGAGGAATGTTGGGGGAATCCTTTCATCTGGGAACTAAAGCATTCATTCTTCTGAGTCTAATCATCTGAGTCTATTAAAAAGTATCTTATGAATACTGGTGTCCATGAGGATCATACTACTTTAGCTCCCAGGGATTCGTCAAATGAATGCCCACAATTAGGTATAAAATTCAACTGAGACTTACTGAAATTCTCAAGCGATATCATAATGGGTGTCAGTGGGATCTATATGTCTACATTAGCACATTTCTACTGGCAGGTACAAAGGGAATAGCCAAGATATTAAGTCAGTGTATTTTCCTCCGAGGTAATCCTTACTTCCTAGTTTTTCCATGATTCCTTAAAGGGAAAAAAACCACACCTAGGTATGCATATTTTATTTATGTATTTACTTATTTATTTTTGGGCATGCTGTGTGGTATGCAGGATCTTAGTTCCCTGACCAGAGATGGAACCCAAGGCCCCTGCAATGGAAGTGCAGAGTCTTAGCCACTGGACTGTCAGGGAAGTCCCCACTGCATAGAGTTTCTTCCCTTGTAAAGAGAGGCTGTGTCTAGTACCCAGGAAGGCTAAGACATGAGGCTTATTGAAATAGATGTAGCCTAAGATATATTTCAATCAGAAAGAAAGCGCAGTGCAGAGTCACTTGACGAGCACGGCAGAGTGTGAAAATAAGAGAAGCCTTAGGCAAGGACGGCAGAACCCGACTCCTAAGTCTAGTCCTGCCCCTCAAACCCCCAATATCTTGGAAGATCTGAGAATATGAGTCAATGATCTACTTTCTCTGATATAACTGGAAGGATGGAGAATTTGACTGAATTGGATGGATATGTCTCTGTCTGGTCAAACATGCCACTAACATGACAATGCTGCTATTGGACAGACGTCCCTTGAGAGCCTGAAGTGGCGCTTTTCAACATGGGACATGCCTGGATCCTGTAAGCAGCAAATGGAGCACACAGAAGTGTCGAGAAAGCTGGAGGAAGTCTGGGATGGAAGCGAGGGCAGCAGACCATGGAGACTTGAGACTGCGAGCAAGTGGCCAGGCCCACCGCCGTCAGGTGTGGATATCAACACGACCTCCCCAGGGGCCGTGTGGAGCCAGAACTTGTCAGCAGACCCCAGGGGGGCCACACAGACTAACTTCCTCAGCACAGAGCCTCAGAACTGCACACAGAACAAGGACCTGCATTCATAGACGCTCCACTTGCCTCTACCACAGGAATACAGGATCTCCCCCGGCCCCCGACCCTGAGACATATGACACCATCTTGGGGAAGGGCAGGGAGACGGTTGAGAAATCCAAAAGACTGAACATTTACCCTAAAGAGACTGAGTCATCCAAGAGAAATTATCTAAACAGGAAGAGACAGAAATGCAGTTAATTAGCAAGATTAAAGCACCCCAACCCCTACCCCTATGCCACTAATAAGCAGAGTTAACAAGCTCAGGAGAAAAATTAAATCATTATCAAAAGATTCCCCCAAGCTTCTGAAAAGCCCAGGAGAGGGAATTATACCAAGTAGTAGTCACAGGGCAAATGTCATTTATCCTATTACACTAACACCCAGCGCTCAAAAGCTGGTCTCTTTGATGCACAGTGACCCTCACTCAGTTGACAACTTGGATTGATCATGGTAGAAGAGAAGAGATCCTCAGTCAGTAATCTGTGATGTCAATAGAGATCATTTTTTCATCAGCTGCTTGCTGCTACTTGCCTCATCTTGCAAAGTGGGCAGTCAGTGATGAGAGTTAGCCACAAATACCTTACTTGTGTTTCTCCCACATTATTACCCCATATGCCCCAAATATTATGAGATAGATAATAAAGGAAAAGTAAAATGCATTCATGAATTTGGTAAGTGTTTTGGTAGAGCTTAAAAAATCTAAGTTAGGAGATAGTAGACCTAGTGGCTAATAGGTCATCAACAGCTTTCCAAGTTTCCACTTAAGGTCTACCATTCTGGAGGAAAAATGTTGTCTAATAAGTTTGGAATGCTGGGTTAAGTAGAAATAAGCAGACTTCTTATCTGAAGAGCCACCTCTAATAAATCGAATGTGCAGAGTGACATTCCAAAAGGGCTAAGTGTGTCGTTTCTTAAACTTATTTCAGTAGCCTCTTGCAGCTGGCCAGTACCAGCTAATGAGAGATTGTGGGCTTCTCTTCCCAACTCAGATAGAACTGGGAGTTTGAGTGCAGCCATGCTGGGAACATTTGCAACATAGAAATTGACAGCACTAATAGGTTAATTGTTTATTTTTTGTGGAGATCTGGTTCTTAAACTTTTAGCAGCATACCATTGTCTTAGAAATGCTTTCTTAATAAACCATGTGATAGCACTAGTGGATTAGTATATTATTGCTGCTGTAACAAATAACTACAAGGTGAGTGGCTTAAAATAGCACAAATAGGGGCTTTCCTGGCAGTCCAGTGGTTAAGACTCTATGCTTCCAAAGCAGGGGGGCTTGGGTTCAACCCCTGGCCAGGGCATTAAGATCCCACATTCCTTTTGGCCAAAATAAATGAATAAATACAATCTTACAAAAAATAGCCCAAATATATGCCCTGACAGTTCTGTAGATTAGGAGTCTGATACAGGTCTTGTTGGACCAAAATCAGGGTGTCAAGATTCCTTTTTGGTGTCTTTAGGAGAAAGCATATTCCATAACTTGTTTCCAGCTTCCAGAGACATCTGAATTCTTTAGTGCATGTCTCTTTTCTCCATTGTCAAAGCCATCAGCAGCAGATCAAGTCCTCCTCATGTCATATCACTCTGACCTACTCTTCTGCCTTCCGCTTCCACTTTGAAGGACCTCTGTGATTACACTGGGTCCACTCAGGTAGTCCACAATAATTTCCCTATTTTCAGATCAGCTGATTAGCAACCCTAATTCCATCTGCAATACTAAATACCCTTTCAATGAAAAACAACATATTCACAGGATCCAGGGATCAGGACATGGATATCTTTGAAGGGCCATTGTGCTGCCTAACATGGAGGAAAAGCTATGACAAACCTACAAAGCATATTAAAAGGCAGAGACGTCACTTTGCCAACACAGGTCCGTATAGTCAAAGCTATGGTTTTTCCCAGTCATGTACAATGTAAGAGTTGGACCATAAAGAAGGTTGAGCACTGAAGAATTGATGCTTTTGAAGCGTGGTGCTGGAAAAGACTCTTCAGAATCCCTTGGACAGCAAGGAGATCAAACCAGTCAATCCTAAAGGAAATCAGTCCTGAATATTTATTGGAAGTACTGATGCTGAGGCTGAAGCTGAAGCTCCAATACTTTGGCCACCTGCTGTGAAGAGTTGACTCATTGGAAAACACCCTGATGCTGGGAAAGACTGAAGGCAGGAGAAGGGGGCAACAGAGAATGAGATGGTTGGATGGCAAAACCAACTCAATGGATATGAATTTGAGCAAACTCTGGGAGATAGTGAAGCACACGGAAGCCTGATGTGCTGCAGTCCATAGGGTTGCAAACAGTTGGATGTGACTTAGTGACTGAAGGACGACAAAAAAACATGGCTAGTATTTTAAGGAACATATTTTAAGGAGTCACAAAAGTCCTTAAATGGAAAGTGCTTTGGGTTACTCACTTTCTAATTTATCTTGCATAAATTATTTACCCTTTTTGAGCCTCAGTGAATTGCTCCATGAAATGGGGATAATGTTTTCTTTACTTTGAAAAATTGTTTGGCCTGATCAATTAAAATAATAGCAGTGATAATGTCTTAAAAAGTCATGATGCTCTCTACTTACATATCATTATTGTTCATGATAACATAATACAAGGTTTTACTTAAGGTCAAAATCATTTTTATAATGTATAACTCAATTATTCCCTACATGCGTATAGTCTCAAAAACATGCATAGGACTGACTCTGGCCCTTTGCCAAGAGGAGAGTGTAGAGAAATAAGGACCCCAGGTCACTTTAGATTTTCACTTGTGTCTGCGTCTAGATTAGACTTCCCAGAGTTCCTTGAGTTAGCGAAAAAGCTGGATAAATGCAAAATCTTCTGGACTCTTTGGGACTAGATCTGGGCAAATTCCCCTTTATGAGCTATTCTTTCCTCTCTCTCCTACTTTACCTTTGTCTGTAACACTCTTAAGCCATAACACAGATAAGTGGGTTGCCTGCTGCCTTTTAGATATAATCTGAACCCCAGATCCTTTCCAGAGGGAGGCAAAGAACTAAACATTTCAGTCCTAACTGTTGATTGCTAAGTTGTTTGGTGTTTCTCTGTATTGAAAATACTTATTAAAATGCAATATACTTTTTTGCTGTTTATATATTTGGCACCTTGTCTTCTTTTGCCTGTGTGTGTTGAGGTTACATTACTTAGAACCACTTTTTGCCTGTTAATTCACCAAACATGGATCCTTTATCTCCCCACTGATTCTCAGCATTCTAGGGGTCTTATTACACATATTGTTTCCTGCACCATCCACCAGCCTTGACGAAGAATAGATGCACAGCTGGAAAAGAGATTATTAAGGAATGTGTTTTTAAATGAACCATAGATTCTACATGGAAAATAAATCTTCATAAACTATGTGTTCATTTGAGTCTGCAGAATTTTGAACCATTTTACTCTGCCTTACAAAGAAAAACAAGATCTCTTTGAATGTTTCTGGCAAAGGCAAGTAGCTGTAAGCTGTTAGCTATCAGCCTCTGATAAACCTGACACTACCCCCAGGTTGGTTATATAATCCACCACTCCCTGGTCCTGGAGACAGTTCCACCTTTAGAATCTGAGTCACGTTATGCTGCCTTCAACAAAACCAGCCAGGCAAGATGGTGACCTGGGCAGAGCTAAAATTTCAAGAACAGGATCATTTTCTGTTTTGTTTTAACTCCATTGTGAGAATCACAAGTGTCAGGGTTAGAGTCTTTGGTGTTGGGGCTTTTCTGATAACCCCATCATGGCCCAAACTAACTTGTCCTTGTTGGGCTTTGTTCTAAGGAGCCACCAAAGCATTAGTAGCAGCGGCAACATCTTGGCAAAAAGTCTTGAACCAGCCTTGGCCAACCAGTGGGACTTCTGGGGGCTAGTCCTGCCTGTGAACCAGTGTGATGGGTGCATTTTTATTTCCTTTGCCTTCATGACCATGACTAAAACCCCTGGATGTGAAATGTATGGAATGCATTTGCAGAGGAAGCAGCAGCAGGTCCTAAAACCTAGAACTGCTTGCATAAGAAATGAGAAAAGAGAATGCTAAAAACAAAAATGTATTAAGTGGGGAGAGGAAGAAATAATTCTACATTCTGGATGGGGCCTTTTTTTTTTTTTTCTTAACAAATTCTTATGAATATTTTGAAAGCAGATATGACTTTAAGTTTCTTCCTTCCAGCGGGGAAAAAATAATATCCATTTGTACTTTCTATTTTTCTGCTTTTCCCAAAAAATTTGGCTTAGGCCCTGGGCTCATTCAACAAGGATTATGCCTCCAAAATAATAAAGCATAACCATCATAATGTGACTGCTCAATAAAAACAGCTGTGTAGACTTTCAAAGAGACAGTACTGTTTTATGCAAAGGCTTCAGATTTTAAAACAGGTCTAAGAATATCCCCAGGGCACTTCTGGGGAACTCAGGAAATAAAGGCCTAAAAAGGTGTGAGCTGGTCAGGAGATGTCAAGGGCTGGGCCTGCTCAAGGTAATCCAATTCCATTAAAATGTAACTAGTACATCCTGGATCCTGCAGAATATACCAAGGCTAGCGAAACACAAGCCTTGCTCTGATGAAATCTATGGCTTGGTAGCTGGAAGAAGGTGTGGGGTGGTGGAAGGGAATATATTACCCGGGAAGTATTTCCAAGCAGTTAGAATTAGACTCAAAGGTTCAATTTGGTCAAGAAGCACACATCTCTGAAAATGGACTTTCAAAACACCTCAACTTTTCTGAGAGACCTCTGGATCTTCTTCCTACAGTAATATCTTTACCTTATCATCATGGAACCCGATTCCTCCCCTTGAGATTCACCTTAGTCACTAAGCATTCCTTGTTAACAGCACCTGGCTCCAATCTTTCATGCCTTCTGGCTCAGCTGCCTAGGAAGAATGGCTATTCCTAGTTCCGTGTTTACACATCAAGTGTAGTTTTACATATTTCTTCAGCAGCTATACATTTTTGAGAAGGTACATCTGCTTGTCTACCTTTCACATAAGATGGTAAATTTATTTAAGAACGAAGACTGTATCCCTTTCCTCGGAATGTCCCACATCTTCCCATAAAAGTGATGGATACTTTGCGACCTCATGGACTGTAGCCTTCCAGGCTCCTCTGTCCTTGGGATTCTCCAGGCCAGAATACTGGAATGGGTTGCCATGCACTCCTCTAGGGGATCTTCCCCACTCAAGGATCAAACCAGAGTCTTGAACATCTCCTTCACTGCAGGCAGATTCTTTACCACTGAGCTATCAGGGAAGCCCCATTGGATACTTTAGATATTTATAAATCTATTTTTCTAATGTTAATCAATATTTATCACAGAAACCAAAGTTTGAGTTCTTTTCTATCCTCCAGATGCTAATTTACTTGAATCAACTCTGTGTTGATTCTGAGAGACTCTCTCTAGGGGTGGTGGTCAGACACATTTGACAGGTTGGAGACACATAGTCTTGGAGGAAATTGAGTCATTCAAGTCACACCTTCTCCAAAATAATGACTCTGGAGAAAAACCCTCCCATAGGGTTCTAAGAAGAACCTTTCTACTCCCAGAACAGATTAGGCATATTTAATGTTGACATGAGTTTAGTAGGGGGCGGGGGGGGGGGGTGTAAATATGACACATAAGATCAGTCAGAACTCAGCAAAATTTAGTTCTTCACTTTCTTCTCTCTTGTAAAGGAAGTGTTTACCACACATTGAGTTAAAAGAATTTCATGAACATGAAATAGAGTCCACAGGGAAACAAGGAATAACCAATCTGAGTCTTATCCACAATGCTTGAACAAAGCTTTGTCAGAGGAAAGCCATTCTTCCTCAGGCTGTTTTAAAGCATGGCTGGACAACAAAGGGACTCAGCCGTACATATTCACCTGAAACTACCACAACATTGTTAATTGGCTACACCCCAATATGAAATGTTTTTGGTGTTAAAAAATAACTTTTAAAAAATTAAAAAAATAAGTAAAGTATGACTGGAATTCTTTGACATCCCCTTCCCATACCCTGTCACCACCACCAAGGTATGAGGTCTGTTCTTCTCCACTTGAATTTGGGTGACTTTCTGACAGGATTGACCAACAGAATAAGCAGAAGTGACTTCCAGGGCTATGTCACAGAAGGTCATGTGCCTTACATCTTTTCTTTTTTTTTGCTGGAAAATACATTCATAAGCCCAGAGCCACCACATCAGAAGTCTCCTGGTAGCCACCATGCTGCAAGTAAGCTCAGGTCACATGAAAAGCCCATGTGCTAGGATCTGGTTGGTAGAAAACTCTGAGCCAAGCCTTCAAGTCATCTCAGTCCAGGTGCCAGACCTATAAGCGGAGGAGTCTCCAGATGATTGTAGCCTCCAGCAGTCTGACTCACGCCCAGGTATTCAAATCTCCCTGGCTGAGACCTCAGGCACCAGGAAGCAGAAACAAGCTGTCTCTGCTGAGCCTCTTCTGAATCCCTGACCCACAAAGTACATGAGCAACATAAAATATTATTTGATGCCTCTCTCTTTTCTGCTTTCAGGGAAGATTAAAAAGGCAAGTCCATTAAGACTGTGTCATTTCATGCATACATGCTAAGTAACTTAAGTCGTGTCCGACTCCGTGCGACCCTATAAACTGCAGCCCGCCAGGCTCCTCTGTCCATGGGATTCTCCAGGCAAGAATACTAGAGTGAGTTGCCATGTCCTTCTCCAGGGGATCTTCCTGACCCAGGGATCGAACCTGCATCTCTTGCATTTACTGCATTGTTGAGTGTGTGGCAGGCAGGGAGTGGGGCGGGGTGGGGGGTGGGGGTTTGGGGGTGGGGGGTTGGTTCTTTACCACTAGCGCCACCTAGGAAGCCCAAAGTGAAATGAAAGTATTAGTCGCTGAGTCACGTCCAACTCTTTGTGACCTCATGGACTGTAGCCCACCAGGCCTCTCTGTCCATGGGATTCTCCAGACAAGAATACTAATGTGAGTAGCCATTCCCTTCTCCAGAGGATCTTCCTGACCCAGGGGTTGAACCCGGGTCTGCTGCATTGCAGGCGGGTTCTTCTATTAACTATCAAGTCCCTCATTTTCATAATTCAGTGGCAAATATTAGGTTATATGTATCATCAGAAGGGTGATTATCTAGTCTATGGTTTCTGATATCAGAAACCATTGTCTATATATCTTGTTAAATCACTAAAAAAGTTTGTCTCTAGCACACAAGTTTATACTGCTTTGCTTCTTTGTTATTACACCAGGGGAGCACAGGGAGGTCCTTTCTTTGAGAAACCTAGGAAAGACTAGCATTCTTACTTGAAGTTGGTATGACCTGAAATGGAAATAGTACCAACTCAGCTTCATGAACCACACTCAAGAGATCAGATGTCATAGTCTCTACTCTTGAGCAGATAAGTAAGAGAAATAAACAGCAAAATGTGAATCACTGAAATCACAAAAATTTTAGCACTGCTACTATCTTGGGCTTCCCAGGTGCTGCTAGTGATAAAGAACCTGCTTGCCAATGCAGGAAACATAAGAGACAAAAGAGATGTGGGTTTGTTCCCTGGGTCAGAAAGATCCCCTATTTTAGCATGCCAGTTGGGAAAAAACGGTTTTTTTAATCTGAAGATACCTGGACTAGAGACTTTCAGAACACTCACACTTTTCAAATACTGGAAGAAACAGTATTTAAGAGTGAGAAAAGAGGTAAGATTAGACTTTCCAATGACTCAGCAGGTAAAGAAACCACCTGCAATGCAGAAGACACAGGAAACAAGGGTTCAATCCCTGGGTCGGGAAGATCTAGAGGGGAAATGGCAACCCACTCCAGTATTCTTGCTTGGGAACTCCCATGAACAAGAACAAGAGGGTCTTGGAGGGCTACAGTCCATGGGGTCACAAAAAACAGGACACGATGGAGCACACGCACAGGAGAAAGGTTAAAAATAGGAAAAAAAGTATGCAACATTAATAAAAGACAAACTACTAAATAAGAGTACTGATTTAACTACTCTGAAAAATGTTCTGAAAAATAAAATTATATTTATTACCAGGTGTACACTATTTCATTGACTAATTATTAATTTAGTTTCTATTTATGTAACATAAATATATCAAACTTAACAAAACAGGCTACAGGCCAAAATGCAATATATTTCAATGTGATTAAAGGACATTTTTATTATGAGGTTTAATAATATTTTCACTAAATGGCAGTGACTTTATTATTTTTATAAATTTCACTGACCATACTCTAGACACCTGAATTTCAGACACTTGGGATTTCAGACACAACCCAGTCTTTGGGTTTGGCATGATCAAACTAATTAGTCAGATGACTTGAAGAGCGCAACCAAGAACACCCTAACATCAATATATTTGGAATTATTGAAGAAGTGGTCATGATCTGGTAAATTTTTATCAGCTGTAACTGACCCAAATCTGGTTGCTGACATGGACCTCACTTCTCTTCAGACCCAATTCTGTATCACAATTCAATTTCCTTCATTGGTTAAAGTAATTTTAAATGTAAATGGTTTACATGTCACTAATTTTTTTCACCCAGGAAGAGAGCATACAGGAGAGATAGATTATACATAGGCAGGTGCTAAGGCTTTCAAGGTTCTCGTTTGTTCCCAGGTTCCTTTCTAAGATGTAGTTCCAACTTCTTCCCAAGGCTTAAAAAAGCTAACTCATAAATCTCTATTAGCAATAGGGAAGACAGTTGAAGCAGTCTGCGTACACATATGCAAACTGATCACTGTTCCTAGAAAAAGTATTTAAAACACATGGAGCAATGTCATAAAAAATAGGACACCTCTCACCAAGAAGAGTCATTCTTCCTCCCTCCCTCCCATCTTGCTCTGTGGTTGGCAAGATCAAAGAGCCGTCAAGCAAGCCATCGTCAGGGATCCACCTGGAAGCCAGGAGGTTAGCCACGATATGCCCGAGAAATGCTGGAGAGAGAGCAGTTGATAGTCACAGAGGTTTGTTTGGTTTTTTTCCCTAATTCTAAGCATTTCCACTGTGCCCAAGTATTTTTGCCTTTAGAAAATTTAACACTTGGAAATTCAGCTGAAGTTCCTGACATCACAAATCCAGTTTAGCGGGCAAAGTCTGTGCTTTTGACAGTCCTGTTCAATAAACATGTACTATTTTCTGTGAATTTTGAGTACCTTCATGCTGGTTATATCCAGAGTCCCCCTTTTCATTCATGAAACTTGCTAGCCCTGGTGACTCATAGATAATATGCCACTGACCTTGTCTCCTCATGAACCAATCTCCTACAAACTAATTGGCAAGTAAAAATTTAAATAGTCCTGGGTGGGAATGGGAGAATACACTATGAAATATTTTAAGCATAATGTTAAACAGTAAGTTGAGCTACAAAACATGTCTTCTGCTTAAATGCCATGTTATTAAATACCTCCCCATCTATTTTTCTCTCTAAAACTTTTATGTTCAGTTCAAAGCTGGTTTGCTATCAATCTGTAAGGTGAACTATAAACTGTCAGTTTGCCTTGTTCTTAAATTCATGTGATCCTAAAGATACCTTTATTATTAAGGCACTTGTAATTATGCCCTTGAAATGTTAACTTGCTAAAACACTACCTTTGTAACCATTTTTCTATAATCACTTGAATGAACACTGATCTATAAAACTGTATCAGTTCTAGTTGAGCATACCTGGCAATGAAAAAGAAATATGGAGTCATTCATATGGTCAGGACTATTTTATTAGGCTACATGCCCTGGTTTTAGAAGTACCACGCACCATGTATTTAAATGATTCCCTTTTCTCTCAAGAGGATAAATCCTTGATTGAAATAACTTCCTCCTTTTTTTCAATCAGCTCTAAAAGAGAAAGAAACAAATTAAGCACTAGGATCAAATGAATGCTCAATGTAGCAGCTCATAACCACTTCTCAAATTTAGTAGCCTTCATTGGGAAAAGAGATTGTACAAAGAGAAGAATCAGCTGAAGACGAATAATGGGAGAACTGGACCATGAGTTAATTGCCTAAGGGTCACCTAGGAACCTTGATTAAAAACATTAACATCTTGATGTAACAAATCTACAGGACTTCTCCATTCCTCGCCCCCAAAACTCCCACAGGTTTTTGGGGGCCTTCTGGTTGCCCTGGTCACAGAAGGTTTTCTTCCTTTAATCAAATCTCCCCTCCCCCCAACTCCTCACTCTCCTGCTTCACACACAAAAAAAGAGAGCGAGCCTTTGCTCAGCCGACCAGTTCCACTTTTATTACTCTTTCCTCTGGCCTCCGGCAGCACAGAGCCCATGACTGGATGGCAGCAGATTCCAGGGCCATGCAAGAATTTCCAGGAGAGCTACCTGAAACAGAGACAGGAACCCAAAGGCCACAGGCTGAGCAGTCTCTAGGGGATCTGCTCAGGAAGCTGTGACTACCTATCACAAACTTTTGCTTCGCATTTGTCTTCCATTCTCCAGTGTTCTGAAGGGTGAGTCCTTAGTGCTCAGGTCAATAGGATAGAGAGGGTCTAGTGTGATGGATACTGCGGCAATTAGCTTCTGGTCTGAGTCTTGCTCCTCCTGGCAAGTTCCAGTTATCTCTACTGCTCTTTTCTGTGTATTACTTTTATCCTTTTTTCCCATTCTCATCCACTAAATTGAACAGTTCTAAAGAATTAGAAGTGGATCTCCTAAACACACAGGAGCACACTTTTCTGTGATCTGAGTTCTCCAGGGGATAATGACACATCCCTCTGCTCTCATTCTCTACCCAACACCTTGTCCCTGCTAAACCAAAGCCTGAAATCCACTCTTAGAGCTTTGCTTTGTCAGTCCAGTCTTCCTCTAGTGTCAGAAGATGTTGTTGCTGTTGTTCAGTTGCTAAGTCATGTCTGACTCTTTGTGACTCCATGGACTGCAGCACACCAGCCCTCCCTGTCCATCACCATCTCCTGGAGTTTGCCCAAGTTCATGCCCATTGAATCGGTGATTCCATCCAACCATCTCTTCCTCTGTTGCCCTCTTCTCCTTTTGCCTTCAATCTTTCCCAGCATCAGGGTCTTTTCCAATGAGTTGGCTGTTCACATCAGGTGGCCAAAGTATTGGAGCTTCAGCATCAGTCCTTCAGGGTTGATTTCCTTTAGGACTGACTGGTTTGATCTCCTGGCTGTCCATGGGACTCTCAAGAGTCTTCCCCAGCACTGTAGTTCAAAGGTATCAATTCTTTGGAAGTCTGACTTCCTTATAGTCCCAGTCTCACATCTGTCAGATGATTATATAGAGCCAAATCACCTGGAAAGTTCTTTTATTTTGAACCATAGAGACTTCCTTCCCATGGGAGACATATCAGAATGGTTTGGGAGAGCAGAGTGATTTCTATAATTAGAAAAAACTGATCAAGAGGTCCTTATTCTCCTCCTCTTCCCCTTCCTTCACTACACACCCCTCCTGGAAATACCCTGAGACTATGCTGGGACGAGAGCCTTAAGCTAAGCCTGTGATTACCAAGAGAAGATTGACTAATCAAGTCACATACCTCTTGTTGGTAATGGTTTTTACTCTTTTTCTTCCTATTAAAGCTTGGGAAGGTGAAGAATCACCTTTTAAAATACATATCTGAATAAAACCTACAGTCATTCTCCATCATCTCAGTGCCTACTAAATCACTATAGTCATGTCCAACTCTTTGTGATCCTATGGACTATTGCCCACCAGTCTCCTCGGTCCAGGGGATTTCTCAGGTAAAAATACTGGAATGGATGCCATTTCCTTCTCCAGGGGGTCTTACCAAATCTCCAGGGGATCTTCCCAAACCAGAGATTGAAACAGCGTCTCTTACGTCTCCTGCATGGCACTCAAGTTCTTTACCACTAGCGCCACCTGGGAAGCCTAAAGGGAAGCTCTAACTTCACACCCTGAAAGCTCATCTACTGCTGTCTCTACATGTTCCCTATGGTATAATCTTACTCTGTTGAAGGGATTACATGCCACTTGGCACTTCAAGCATGATATCCCTTTGCCTTGAGCTGATCTTCATAGTTAAACATCTTCACTCGTCCTCTCATTCATCATGGTTCACCCAGAACACCTTGCTCCAGGAACTCTTTTTGATTCTTCCAAAGCTGGGTTACCCGCTCAACTCAGGTTGGCCCACCTTGTAAACCTCTTGGACAACCCTTCTTATCACACAGTATTTAGAGTGAGGAGTCTGGCTCCATTTTGGGGGTGTTTGGCTGCAGATAGCTTTTAAGTCCCACTCTTTGTGTCCCCCGTGTGGACAAGCAGATAAGAAAGCCAGGTGTTCTTCCTTTGGCACCAGCAGGAGATTCAGACTATGCAAGTTTCTGTCCCTAGGCAGGACCTCCCACTCTGGCCTCACCCCCGACCACAATCAAAACTGGAGCCAGCCTCCTTCCCTTGCTCTGTCAAGCATTTCAGGTCTGCTTGAGAGAACAGCTCTGCTCCCCTCAGAGACCTCAATCATGTGAGCAGGAAACCTTTTCCGACCCTTTCCCTGTGTGGGAGGTAGTCAGAAGTCTCAATATCTGAACCAAGCTTTGGCTGGAGGGCCCATCTGCCATTGATAGTGACTATGACAGAGTTGCAATCACTGCTTTTCTTGCCCATCTTCTCCTCTAAACTATAAGTTATTTGAAGATAAGAAGCTCATGCTGTTTATTTATGGATCCCCTCTCCCCACCCCATGCCTTGTTCAGTATCTGGCACAGCAGTGGACATTCACTAAATATTTGCTTGTTGAATAAAGTACGTCTTTAGCTGAATCCCTATTTCCATTACATAAAATGCAAGTAAATTACATTTTTATGATTTTAAGGAAATTCGGGCATCATTGAATACAATCCAAACTAATGAGGCATATATATTGTAATATATCACATGATGTATAATATCACATGATATATACTATCACTGATATATAATATTAGTATATATATTATATATAATAATATCACATGGTATATAAGCATTTTTATTATATATAAAATAAATATATTGCAAAATGTATATTTGCTTGTTATAGCAAAAAAGAAAAAACACACTGAAGGGTTTATGTTATTGTTGTTGTTATTTACAGTCAGATGTTTTAAAATGAAATTTATTAAGATGCAAAGCCATGCTTTGTGGTAGAGGCTGAGAGGTTATAAGATCACAAGCCCTGGAGGTATTTAAATAGGCATCACTTGGAGATGTCTATTCCAGTCTCCACAGCCTCAGTATGGTGTGTTATGATTACCATTGATTCAGATACTTTGAAGAACCTGGAAGCAATCATGGACACAGAACCAGGTAGCAAATTATTCATACAGTTATTACACATTTCACAATTATTTCAGAAATGCTTTCAGATGGGATGCTTATATTTCAAAGCAGCCAGTATCAAAGTTAAATCTCTACCAGTAGCTGACTTTAACAGTTACCTACAATACACTTGGATCATCATCTGCATCAATTATAAGGATAATAGGTAAAAACTCTGGTGAACAGGCTACACAGCATAGTGAAATGAAGCAGTCATCTCCAGCCATCACTGATTTGCACAGACAAGACCCCAGCCCTGCTACCAAGCCTTTTGTAGTTCCCCAGCATATCTCTATTGAGAGAAAAAATATATATATATTTATTTAAGCTGGGCTGGATCTTCACTGTGGCACAGGCTTTCTCTCATTGCAGGACATGGGGGCTTCTCTCTAGTTACAGCACATGGGCTTCTCTTATTTCAGGGCAAGACCTTCTCACTGCAGTGCATGGACTTCTCTACTTGTGGTTCTTGGGTTAAGTCGCTCCACGGCATGTGGGATCTTAGTTCCCAGACCAGGGATTGAACCGGCATCCCCTGTACTGGAAGGTAGACTCTTAACCACAAGGCCACTAGGCAAGTCCCGGAAGAATATATTGCTCTATGATGTAACTTTCTATGGTCTTGTCCATCTTCCTGCACTCTCACGTATTGTGAAATACAAGACTGCCTCTGGCTCCCTGCTGCATCTCCAGCCCTTAGGGAGATGCTCGCCAACCAGGCTACGTTATGACTTCCTTAGGCTCTGGGCACCATAGCTTTTGTGGACTCCTCTCTTGCCAAAATAATGTGTAAAGTGATACTTTATGATTGTGTTAATAGAAAGAGGAATTCTATATGAAAACATTTTCTTGGACCTAAAAATTCATTTTTTTTCTTGTGATGTATAAGCAATTAGAACATTTTTCTGGGCTTCCAAGAGTATTGTTGATGTTAGTGCCTCATGGGTCAGTTGGCCCTGCTATTCATATCAAAGGCACTCTGTCTATTTTACATACGGCAATGTATATGCTTCCATCCTGCTGTCTCAATTCATCCCACCCTCTCCTTCCCCCACTGGGTCCTCAAGTCTGTTCTCTATGTATGCATCTCCTTTGCTATCCTGCAAATAGATTCATCAGTACCATCTTTCTAGATTCCATATATATGTGTCAATATGTCATATTTGTTTTTCTCTTTCTGACTTACTTCATTCTGTAAATAGACTCTAGGTTAATCCACCTCATTGGAACCAACTCAAATTCATTCCTTTTTATGGCTGAGTTATATTCCATTGTGTATATGTCCCACAGCTTCCATAGCTTCTTTCTCCATTCATCTGTCAGTGGACATCTAGGTTTCTTCCAAGTCCCAGCTATTGCAGGTAGTGCTGCAATGAGCACTGGGGTACATGTGTCTTTTTTCAATTATGGTTTCCTTAGGATAAATGTTCAGTAGTGGCATTGCTGGGTCATATGGTAGTTTTATTCCTAGCTTTTAAAGGAATCTCCATACTGTTCTTCATAGTGGCAGTATCAATTTACAGTCCCACAAACATTGCAGGATAGATTCTTATTCACATGAGGCAAAGGGCAATGTCAGGCTTTGGGTAACCCTCAAGCTTGAGTAACCCATGTGAGTCCTTTGCACATACCAACTAGAGTGTTATCTTAGGTCTGCAGCACTGATGAAGGCCAGGTGGTGCTGACCCCTGTTATCAGGTGTGTCCCTCCCTGCCCACGCTGGCACCGGGGATGGTCACCCCACAGCCTCCCTAGCTCTACATCATGTGGCAGGCAGTCCTCCAGGGCAGCCACACCTGTCTCTTCCTGGGACATTCACTGTTGCCAACACTCACAGGCCCTTCCCATCCATGTAGTGGCACTGCAGTCTAAGGTTGATCTTACACCAAATAATGAGCTCATTTTCCTGGTTGGAATCACTGTTCTCACTCCATCCATGGCTGCTCTGTGTATACTTCCTGCTGGTGACCATGTGGGAAAGGTAGGGTGATGGTCAAGATGAAAAGATCCAGGAAAGCAGTGATTATGATTTAATTCCTGATTAACAATCCAAGAGACAATGTAGTTGGGAGATATATTTGTTGAATGTTTATGCTACAAATTTATAGACAATAAATTCTGTATGACAGAAAATGAATTATTGTTCACACTTTCTATGGACTTTTAAAATGATTTGTATTTGTGGTCATAATCCATGAAGCCCAATAACAACCTCTGAGATAAACTTTCAGTTCAGTTCAGTTCAGTCACTCATTTGTGTCCAACTCTTTGTGACTCCATAGACTGCAGCACACCAGGCTTCACTGTCCATCACCAACTCCCAGAGAGAAACTTTGGAAGCTGGTATTTGTGGGCCATGAGAACGGCAGTGGGATGGCTGAAACAGGCAATGAATAATCATGAGGACCAGCTTCAAACAAATAGGATAAGTGAGAATTTCAGAAACAAACAGATCAACACTGTTTTAATACGAACAGGATCCGAAGAGTCACTGTACTGTGGCTGATAGTGCCATTGTGACCTTATTCTCGTGGTGGGAATTATTACACTTAACAATTAAGAACATGAAGAGATGATGCCTGGTTCTGAACAGAAACAGATAATGTCTAAACACCACGCAGAACCTTCCTGTTCTTCGATTGAACAATCAGTAAATACACAAGTACCTCTTCTCTACTTTTCAGTCTAAACCTTCATTGATAAAGCACTCATGAATGGTATAATCTTTTTTTTTTTTAATAGTCCTGCAATGCAACAGACCTGGGTTCAATCCCTGGGTCGGGAAGATCCCTTGAAGAAGGGAATGGTAACCCACTCCAGTATTCTTGCCTAGGAAATCCCATGGACAGCGGGGTTAAGTGGGCTACTATAGTCCATGGGGTCACAAAGCATTGGACACAACTAAGCTACTAACACTTTTACTTTTACTTCTCTATAGAAATAGGTCATGCAAAAAATAAAAATTTGCAGGCTTGAGGTTCCACACACCCTAGGGTATTTTCAGTTTTGTTTTGTTGTTTTTTTTTCTGATTAAGGAAAACCAGTTGGAGGACCATCACCTTGTTTCCATGTAATATATTTCTGCAAGTAGGCCAATCACATGCTTTTACCTTGACTTTACACAAATTCCAAGGATTAGGAGGGACCATGTAATTAATACATCAAAGTTGCTTTCCCCCACCTCCCCCAACACACACACACTCACACTTACACACACTGCTAGTGACAAGTCAGCTTCAAGCCTTCAGGCCCCAGCAGTTCATCATTTTCACAGGAATTGCTAGAAGCACTCCCATATAATAGCAGCTCTTTGAAGAATTGTAGTGAAACTCAAGCCTTATTGAAAAGATTGGAAACTGTGCTCCCACAGTAATGAGAAAATACTTTCTTTTCCAGTTGTCACTAGAAGAAATTTAGTCATCATCATAGTTGCTCCATTTTCAGAGAATCAGGGGTGGGTCTCTTTATTATGTTACTATTAGTAGAAGAGAGCAGACACTTAAATGGAAGGGAGAGAATTTTTAGATCAAGAAGCAAACACCATCTCTTCAACAGTGCCTAAATAAGAACTTGATAAAATACCACCATTTCTGATACTTCCCATCCCATATTTTTTTCATTCACAATGAAAAGAGCAATATGTTAGTCAAGACAAAACTCAGGAACACAGCTGTTTAAAAATGAGATTCTGACCCAATGAGAAGAGTCAGAACACATAAAGGAAACATATGTTGGTGTTTATGAAATTACACTGGATGATTTTATGGAAAAGCAAATAATGTGATAAGAAATAGGAAGGGGGAGCTGAGCACTTGCTAATTAGCAGACTTCAGAAGCACTCTGCAAATGTCTTCAGAACAATGGAGTTCTGCTATAATGTTTTACATGAACTTCATTTGATAGCAGGGTGCATGCTACCTCATATTTCTGATCCTGAAATCCAGTTGGTTATTCCAAATAAAATGTATATATTTTTTGCAATCCTTAGATTTCCAACTACCCTTAAAGTATCAAGTATCAAGAAAGGGGGACTAAATCATTTGCCCCATTATTTGTGAATAAGTAGGGTTGATAAGATGAAACATCAGCAAAGAATAATACTAGAACTGCACATAGTATATCGGGCAAAGGACTTACAATTAAATGACAGAAGAGACTTGAGGAAATCAGAAGCTGGGCTTGTTTCTAATGATGACATCAAGTAGAGAATTAAGAACTTCCATAGGTAAAAAGAGTTATTAATGGATTTTTGCAAGAATGAAGAAAGGATGATATAAGAACCAAGATGTGAGAGGCAGGTATAAGAACTTTGTTTACTATGAGTTAGGCTGTCCAGTGCCAGATACCATGTATTCACAGAAGAACAGATCAAACTTTGACTCTCAGGGAGCTTATAACAACTGTAATAGTGTGGGTCTAGACTAAAGTCATGTGCAGATGTGAGAGTTGGACCATAAGAGTGGCTAAGTGCCACAGAATCGATGCTTTCAAACTGTGGTGCTGGAGAAGACTCTAGAGAGTCCCTTGGACTGTGATGAAATCAAACCAGTCAATCCTAAAGGAAATCAATCCTGAATATTCATTGAAGGGACTGAAGTTGAGACTGAAGCTCCAATACTTTGGTCACCTGATGGGAAGAACTGACTCATTGGAAAAGACCCTGATGCTGGAAAAAAATGAAGGCAGAAGGAGAAGAGGGCAGCAGAGAATGAGATGGTTGGATGGCATCACTGACTCAATGGATATGAACTTGAGCAAACTCCAGGAGATAGTGTAGGACAGGAAAACCTGGTGTGCTGTGGTCCATGGGGTTGCAAAGACTTGGACAGGACTTAGCAACTGAACAACAACAGGCTGTACTTTTATGAAGACCTGAAAATGTGAGTAGTAGTAAGATCTCCAAACCTAACTTAAAATAGAAACATAAAAGGGCGGAAAATAATTTAGAGATAATCCGGTCAAAAATGTCTGTGGTGGCAGCATAATACCTCCTCAAAGATGTCTACATCCCAATGCCCTGAACTTGCAAATATGTTACTTTACCTGGCACAAGGAACTTGGAGATGTGATCAAGAATTGTAACATAGGAAGAGTACCCTAGAATATCCAGGTGGGGCCTCATAAAAGGGGGAAGGGCAAGAAGGTAAGAGTAGGAGAGAGATCTGAAGATACTATTGAAACTGCTGGCTTTCAGTAATGAAAAGGCTGCATTTGGATGCTCCCAGTAGATGACATTCTGAAAAGGGTAGAAATAGAAATAGATCACAAAAATCAGGGGCTTGGGATGGGACGGAGGGAGAGATGGGTAGGTGAAGCAAAGGATTTCTAGGGCAGTGAAACTATTCTGTTTGACATTGTAATAGTGGACACATGACATGGTATACCTGACAAAACCCATCAAATTGCACAATACAAAAAGTGAACCCTAAAGTAAACTATGGATTTTATATAATAATAGTGTATCAATACTGGTTCAATTTTAATATATATAACACACTAATTCAAGATGCTAATAAGAAGGAAATCTGCACAGAGGGATTGAGGGGGACAACACAGAGGAACCCCTTTGTGCTTTCTGCTCAGCCTTTCTGTAAACTAAAAACTGCTCTAAAAAATAGTCTACTAATGGAGAAAAAAATAAACCAAATCTGCAAATGGGTCTTTCATAAAACGCAAAATCACATTTTCAAAAACAATGAAGCACATTTGGTTAAGATCTAAAAGGCATTTTATACCAATAAAATGGATTAAATGAGTTTAAAATTAAAATAAAACTGCTGGCTTTGAAGATACAGAAAGGAGCCATGAGCCAAGGACTGTAGGCAACCTCCAGAAGCTAGAAAAGGCAAGAGAACAGATTCTCCCTGAGGGCCTCCACAAGAAACACAGTCCTGAAAAAAAAAAAAGAAAGAAACACAGTCCTGCTGATACCTTGAGTTAGTCATGTTAGTCACTAGTCGTTCAGTCATGTACAAGCCGACTCTTTGTGCCCCTATGGACTGTAGCCTTCAAGTCTCCTCTGTCCATGGAATTCTCCCGGCAAGAATACTGGAGTGGGTAACTATTCCCTTCTCCAGAGGATCTTCCAAACCCAGGGTTTGAGCCTGGATCTCCTGCATTGTTAAGCTCAAGGTAAAAATGCATCCAGTAAAAGAGTCTCCTGATGAAGATGTGTTTTCTTTTTACTTTTTGCAGAAGGGATATTTGTCAAAACAAAAGTATTAAGTAATGTTTTAAAATTATTTGTGAGGGACTTCCTTAGTGGTCCAGTGGTTAAGACTCTGGGCTTCCATTCCTGGGGGAACTTCCATCCCTGGTCAGGAAATTAAGATGCTGTGTGTAGCCAAAAATAAAAGTAAAAACTAAATAAATTGTGAATGATTGAAGGTCACATGAAGAAAGTAAATGTAGACACAGGAGTGGCCTGTACTGAAATACAAAGGTATAATATTTTTTACTCTTCAGAAACTCCTTGTCTCCCTCTAAATGCTTTGCTGCTCCACTCCTAAGGCACTAGCTTGACCTTGATATCACCAGCAATTAGCAGAGCATCTAGCAAAGAGAAGTCTCACTAATACGTGTTGAAAGTGAAAGCGAATTTGCTCAGTTGTGTCCGACTCTTTGCGACCCCATGGACTTTGGGAGAAGCATATCACGTCTTCTGTCCATGGGATTTTCCAGGCAAGAGTACTGGAGTGGGTTGCCATTTCCTTCTCCAGAGGATCTTCCTGACCCAGGGATCGAACCCAGGTCTCCAGCATTGTTGGCAGATGCTTTACCATCTGAGCCACCAGGGAAGTCCAATATGTGTTGAAGGGAATAGTAATTTTAAAAGTCTATTTATATTTTAACTGTATTGTTTAATTTCTACTTAAATCTACAAAACACTACACATGATATTAGCATGATCACTCATATTTTATACAAAAAAAAAGGCACAGACAGAATTGGGGACATGCTGAAGACAACAGCTAGGACTCAAACCCAGGTATTTGGAGTCTAAAGCTTTAACTTTAGCTGTTGACTGTGAGCTAGTCCTTGGCATCTTAGGAGCAAGATATCAAGCTTCTAAATAGCCAAGGGATTGAGTAACTCTTCACAGCTAGGAAGCAAATCACAAAGGGAGCCAAGAAATTCGGTATTCACTTTGCCTCGTTCCCTTTCCACAACACAGTTTTATATATGAGAAATATTAAGAAATTCCTCCATTATCATGTGGTTTAAAATTGTAAACTTTTTTTTTTTAAATACGTAGTTCCAAAACCATGCAGTTTTAGACGTCAGTCGTTTGCTGTTGTTGCTGCTGTTTATCCCTTTCCTTTAGGCCTGGAAGGATTTCCCCACAGAGGCCAATTCGAGGCATAGGCAGACCTCTGAGTCACGTGAGAGAGCAGTTAGAAATACAGGTGGAATTGCAAGATTGGGTGTCTGATGGATGAGCCCTGTACCAGACCTTCACTGGGCTGTGCATGACTCTTTGAGATTATTTTTTTAATTTCTCACTACTTCTTTTTCCTATGATGGCAAATACTGTCTTTCTTCTGAACTATAAGAAGGTTATTTTCACATGAAACTCATAGATTTATTCCACTGGGGGCTTGCTGTGACCCAGTATTGTATCAGTGCCTCCAACGTGCGCTAGCAGTAAAGAACCCTCCTGCCAATGAAAGAGATGTAAGAGACGGGGATTCAATCCCTGAGTCAGGAAGATCCCCTGAAGGAGGAAATGGCAACCTGCTCCAGTATTCTTGCCTGGAAAATTCCACGGACAGAGGAGCCTGGCAGACTACAGTCCATGGGGCTGCAAGAAATCAGACACAACTGAGTGACTGAGCATACATTGCTTATTTATTATGGGCTGTCAGGAGAACTGCATTTGCTTTTTAAAGGAAAACTAAAGCTTAAGTCAGAAAAATGAGGCTTGGAAGTTGGAACTTTAATTAGTCAGTGGGTTGGACATAAAATTGGGTTCTACAGAACTAGTTTATTTCAGAGATAAAAAGGAAAAGTCCCCCCAATTTTATGTCCTATGCACTGACTAATTAAAGTTAAAGGTAATGTGCCTTTAACATAATATGAAACCCCCCAAAGTAATCTACAGAGTAAAATAGCTAATAGAAGGATAGCTCCATCACACACATATTTTGTAAATTTTCTTCAAAAACCAAAAGAGGATAATGGATTTTGGAGCTGGAATGTTCTAGTCTGTCTTAGCCCTACTCTATGAAGTCAGCAATCAATAGCAAACAATCAAACTGGTCCATGTGAACGGAAATCTAAGTTATTTAAGGTTCCCTGGAATGATCTATGCTACTGTATACATCTTTAATAGAGTGGAGTTTATAGCAGAAAATTACATACCTTGGAGTAATTCATACACAAGCATGAAGAGATATGTATCGGAATAGTCATAAAGAACAAAACTGAAAACAGTCTAAATGCTCATGACTGTGAAACTTGATAGATTTACTGTGCTTTATCCAACAAATGGACCTTCTCAGGTAGCACTAATGGTAAAGAACCCATCTGCCGATGCAGGAGACATAAGAGGCCAGGGTTTGATCCCTGGATCAAGAAGATCCCCTGGAGGAGGGCATGGCAACCCACTCCAGTATTCTTGCCTGGAGAATCCCATGGACAGAGAGGTCTGGCGGGCTATGGTCCACAGAGTTGCAAAGAGTTGGACATGACTGAGCAACTTAGCATGCATGCACGCATCCAACAAACGGAACTTTATGCAGTAGTGAAAATGAATAATTAACAGCTACACAGCTCAAAGGGGTGAACTTCAGAATCACAAAGAGGAGTGGAAAAACTGAGTCACCACAGAACACATGCTATCTGATACTCTTTGTCTAAAGGTCAAAAATAACCCCCTAAATGTTAAAGTTAGATCTGTCCTAAAATGACCATCAAGAAGCACAAAAATAAAATGGTGCTTGTTCCTGAGCAAGATAGAAGGGCATGCAGAGATGGAGCGGCATATACCAGTGTCAGCTGCACTGGTAATACAGCGTTTCTTAAACTGGGTACTCATGTTCCCATTCTTTATATTATATCTTCCATATATTTATTTGCATCACGTATGATAAATACTCCATAATTTTAAGAAACTGGTGGAATCAACCTGTTGGCTTTGGCAGAAACAAACTAGCTGTCCACCAAACTATTTCCGTCATGCTTCTGAGCACACAGCTGGCTTCTATCTTCTAGCCATCCGAGGAGTTAAGGGTTGCCCTGTGATGGGTTCATCATTAGGGATTATGGGCACAGCAGGCCCAGAAAGGCTTCCAGGCACCCAGCGCACTGTTGCCTTCATGTACCTGCTAGTCAGAGACAGAGTCCAGTGCATTAAGACCGCTTGTCCACAACGAGAGAGTCTCTGTGCCGCATGGAAAAGATTACTCATGACGAAACGAAGATGGCCTGGGTGACAACCAAGACCTGACGCAGCCAAACAAACAAACCAAACCCATCAAATGATGGGCTCACAATCCACATCGCCACAGAAAGATGTCAAGGATAGGAATGCAATTAGCTCTTGCACCCACACAACCATAGCTGTGGAATGTGCCATTGAGAAGACAGCAAGGGCAGTAACTAAATTTTATTTTAGGCCAGGTGTTCTCATTGGCTTACACATTTCATCCTTATCCACATGACAATGCTGTCATCATCATGTGACAGATGAAGAAACTGAGGCACAGAGAGTAAAGTGCAAGGTTCAAGGCTCTTTCGATACCCTGTCGTAGAGTATGTGTGCTTGGCACTCAGTTGTGACTGACTCTTTGTGACCCCATGGACTGTAGCCCGTCATGCTCCTCTGTCCATAGGATTCTCCAGGCAATAACACTGGAGTGGGTTCCCATGCCTTCCTCCAGGGGATCATATGTTAAGGAGCAAAATGTGACTCTTCAAAAAATGAAATAGTTACTTCTCTTTAAATGTATATGTCATACAGAAAGTGAAAGTTGTTCAATAGTGTCCGACTCTTTGTGACCCCATGGACTAATACAATCCATAGAATTCTCCAGGCCAGAATACTGGAGTGGGTAACCTTTCCCTTCTCCAGGGGATCTTCCCAGCCCAGGGATCGATCCAAGGTCTCCCGCATTGCAGGCAGATTCTTTATCAGCTGATCCACAAGAGAAGCCCAAGAATACTGGAGTGGGTAACCTATCCCTTCTCCAGGGGATCTTCCCAACCCAGGATTCAAACTGGGGTCTCCTGCATTGCAGGAGGATTCTTTACCAAGTGAGCTATCAGGGAAGCCCTATGTTATACAGAAGCCCCAGAACTTTCTCTTTAAAATCTGAATTGAACGTTCCCTTTAAAATTCAGTAGGCTGAGCAGTAAACAACAAACATCACTAACTGAAAGTGGTAATTGTAACTGGAGCCCATCTCTACCCTCTGGAAGCCCAATACTAGGTGGCAGAGAGAGGATTCAGCAGAGAAGCGGCTTCAAGCAGTTTCTCATCCTCCGGCGTCCCACTTGCCTTATTTGGAGCATGCTTTAGAACCTCTCATTTTAAAACAAGAAAAAGGATGAAGAAACCATGCCCTGAGTTCCTATTGGATGGACATTGCTCCATTAAACACAAAATAAGGCTGGGGTTACTTGGGAAACAGGGTTCCCACATTCAAGTCCCTGTGATACAGAAAACATAAATGTGTCAACTACTTCCAATGGATCAAAGTAAAAAAAAAAAAAATCAATATCCTGTTTTCCTGAACCACAGAAGTACTAATTGCCTTTAAGTGAGTAATATGTTTCAGTGACTTCCGATGAGCTAATAGCCTTCCTTTCCTTCTTAGAAGCCTATCATAAGGCAGGATGGGGAGGAGCCTCTGTTTTTATTAAGATTGCTTTAAGAGCGTAAAATGTATGTCGTGCGTGCTCAGTCAAGTCCGATTCTTTGTGACTGCATGGAGTATATCCCCCCAGGCTCCTCTGTTCATGGAATTTTCCAGGCAAGAATATTAGAGTGGGTTGCCATTTCCTTCTCCAGGAGATCTTCCTGACCAAGGGATCATACCCGCATCTCTGGTGGTTCAGTGGTAAAGAATCTGCTTGCCAATGTAGGAGATGCAAGAGACATGGGTTTGATCCCTGGGTCAGAAAGATCCCCTGGAGCAGGAAATAGCAATCCACTCTAGTATTCTTGCCTGGAAAATTCCATGAACAGAGGAGCCTGGAGGGCTACACTCCATGGGGTTGCAAAGAGTCGGACACGACTGAGTGACTAAACAACAAAATGTGTGCCCTGAAGATAATAAATAAAGTGAGGAAAGAAAAAAATGAACAGAGACATAAACTATAGCTTAAAAATGGGAAAGGAGCTAGCACCTCTGGAAACATCAGGTACTGAAAATCATCAGATAATGTGTCCGCGGGTCCCCACCACCCCTGCCTTCCTCAGTATAAAGCCAACACAAGCAGGTGCTTGTTATTTTCCAGGCCCAGCTATAGCCATTTTACATGGACTATCTCATTTAAATGACGAGTTCAATGTGTATTATTCATGTTCTATGTCTCAGATGAGGAAACAGAAGCACAGAGAGTTTAAGCAGCTGGTGCAAAGTCACACAGCTTTTAAGAGACACCATGAATATTTTGAAATGGATGAGGGTACAAACAGTGAACCACCTCTCAGCCACCATCCTCTGGTCCACATTGGCTTCTTTGCTTAAAGCTTCCCACCTTCTAAAGGCCTTAGTGACTGCTGATGGTGAGGGTGAGGAGTCCAGGTAAACCTTTTACCAGTAATTCCGATATGCAGATCTTGAGCATGCTCTCCTGGGAGGATGCTTACGAGTGGATATGAAGGGAATTTCAGCGACAGCAAGGTGAACTGGAGATGCTGCCGGAAATCCTGCCAGATGTTGTGACATTGTCAAACAGCACTGACTGATCTCATGTGCATCATCTGGAGAGACACCGTGAGTGTGAGAGAGGAACAGAGGATGCCTATGCCAGTTGGATAGATGAAACAGAACAAAAAGGTACAAATGATGGTTTTACAGTACTTTCTAGAAGGCAATGAGCCACATTGCAAATAGGCATGTTATTATATGAATTGCATATGATATACAGGAGACAAAAGGTATCAGCCACTCCAACTGCTGAAGTTAAGAAAAGTAAAGGGCTTCCCTGGTGGCTCAGTGGTAAAACATCAGCCTGCCAATCGAAGGAGAGGCAGGTTCAATCCCTGATCCAGGAAGATCCCACATGGCATGGAGCAACAAAGCCCATGCATCATAGCTACTAAGCCCCAGCTCTAGAGCCCAGGAGCCAAAACCACTGGGCCCACGTGCCGTAACTACTGAAGCCCACATACTCTAGAGGCCGTGTTCCTCAGCAAGGGAAGCTACCACAATAGGAAGCCTGCCCACTGCAACTAGAGAAAAGTCCTCACAGCAATGAAGACCCAGTACAAAAATTAAATAAATAAATTATTTTTTAAAAAGGAAAAGTCAAGTTACAGGATGTGAGGCAAGCTTTCTTTTTTCTTTTTTTAAAGTTATCCAGCTGGTTAACATCAGAGCCAAGAAGAGAAATCAAGTTTCCTAACTTAGAGTTTATTGCTCTTTCCATAACCCTGTGCTACAATGTCTAATAAACAACGTCAAGTTTTCATGATCAGCATCTAAGTTTCATATGAGCCATAAGCCGTACAGTCTATGGCTTTTAGATTTCTTTCTCTCCATCTGTGTGAAGTTGCTAATTACCTGCTGTCAATGGAAACAACCCTTGTGGGCAGCTGAAGAAATGGATTGGAAACACGGGTTTGAAGTCACGTAAAAAACACAGGTGTTGCTTTGTTCAATTAAAGCCTAATAAGAAACTTTGTGGGATGAAAGGGTGGGAGATGAGAAGGGGAAAATGACGTCATCGTCAGCTAGAATTGTCGGAGAAAGGAGAAAAGCAAGAAAATAGCTTCCTGGGCACTTCCTAAAAAAGAATTTGGAAAGCTGAGGATGTATGGGACTAAATTTTGTCCATGGAGCAATTAGTGTTTCAGAAAAATAATCTCTGAAAGATTTCCCATTTTTTCCATCTTCAAAAAACATAAATAGCAAGTCGTGGTGGTTAAAATGAAAGAAAAGGTTAGGTGTTAATTGAAGCAGGCAACAAATGATAAAATTAAGGGATTTGGGGGTTTCATAGTTTTGGAGGGGAGTGGAAGAGGTAAGTTCTATTTAATATTTACAGGTTAATATTCACATACTGTAAAATAGTGTACTCTAGTAGGCACTTCACCTGAGCTACCATAGTCAGCACTAAGAATGTCTTTTGGGAAAGACTCTGATGCTGGGAAAGGCTGAGGGAAAGAGAAGGGGGTGACAGAGGACGAGATGGTTGAATGGCGTCACCAACTCGATGGACTTGAGTTTGAGCAAACTCCGGGAAATAGTAAAGAACAAGGAAGCCTGGTGTGCTGCAGTCCATGGGGTCGCAAAGAGTTGGACACAACTTAGCAACTAAACCACAATAACAAAGAGTGTTTTTTTGGTTTGTTTTTAACAATGGTAATATAATTTTCAGAAGCCTCATACACAATAGGCAATGTTTCCAAATTAAAATATATCATGGACTATTGACTCTTATTCCAATTAAGAATTTCATTCAATACAAAAAACCGGCAACATTTGTTTTGATTTCTTATTTTGCACATACTCCAAGGCAAGGAATTCTCAGCCCGGAAGAATGTACGGAGACACTCTGGAGAGAAGCTTTACTCAGAATTGCATGAGGCTCTTCGTGCTCCTGCCATCCCCATCATCTTTAAATCCAGGTACAATTGTAGTAGGAATTTGTTCTTTGAAACCCTGCAGCAATATTTCCCTTTATTTCCATGACAACAGCTCCCTATCAACTTCTGAAGGAACTTGCCTGTATTGTAAACAAACCTCTCTTGGCAATTGGCCTATTTTCTTTCTCTATCTCATCTTCCATCTGCTCAAAGGCTTTGCTTCAAAAAGAAATAGGTTGCAGGTGTGTACTTTTTCTTTCTTCACCCCCTCCGTATTTGTTTCTGAAAGAGGTTGATCTTGGAGATTAAAATTCTCTTTGCTAGGACATAAAGAGCTCTGGAGACGGAGTACCTGTGTGTACCTGTGAACCAGTATTTGGAGCCAATCAACAGTAAGCTTCCCTGGTTCCCCGTCATCCAAGTCCCTTCAGCAATAGGAAGCTGACTAATACATTTCATGAGGTAAATTCTCACTGCAGAAAAAAACCCAAGAACTATGTAATGCCAGCCAACAATGAATCAGAAATACTTTTTTTCCCCAAGATCTTTTTAATGAAAGATTAAAGTGTCCATTACAGACATAATTTAATGACAGAAGCAGGTGAGAAATTAAAAAAAAAATTTTTTTTAGTCTTTACTGAATTTGTTACAATATTGCTTCTATTTTAGGTTTTTGGTCCCAAGGCATGTAGGATCTTAACTTCCTGAACACGGATTGAACCCATATCCCCTGACTGGAAGGCGAAGTCTTAACCACTGGGCCGCCAGGGAAATCCTGAGAAATTTTTTAAAATACATTAAAAAAAAAAAAAACAAACGTTTCATATGTTTAACTTGAGGCTCCATGACCTCAAAATGGCTACAGTTTTATCCTCAGGGCTTGGAACATCGCTCAGTTATTTGTTCAATTCCATAAATATGACATTTTCATAAGTTCATTTACTGACACTCTTAAATCTTTATTTATTCAGTATCCCAGCTATTCGATCAAGTGACTACCAGTGTAAACACAATTATCTAGTGTGATGCTAAGTATTAAAAAAAAAAAAGTCTAGCAAGAAAAAACACATTTCTTTCAACGAAACACCAAATTTGAAGAGAGATAACTGGAGAGTGTTTGGCTAGTATTTTAGAGAGGTTTGATGCATATAAATCATGGTCTCAGGTCTCCATTGAAAATGTTGTTTTATTTGCTTGTTTTGCTTTTAATTTTCCTCAGAGTTTGGGCGAGGGACCATATCACTGGTAATATCAGAAGAAGATCTTTGAAAGCTTCAGTTTGGGAAGTTCAAGGGGCCTTCTCTTAGATAAATATATTTTCATGTCTTTATCTCATTTGTCATATCTAACTTTGATATGTGTAATTACATGAGTTTACATTCATATTATAAGGAGAACATTCACTGTAGCTGTGGAAACAAACAATAAACAATAAAAAGAGTCCTTTCACCTTTCTTGAACATATCCTGCCTATTATCCAAACGTCAAGTGACCAAAAAATAATGATAATTTTTCAAGACAAAATAGGTTCAACAATGTATACCCTGGAAGGTTTCAGAGGTGCTTAGTTTATCACGGAAAGAAAGATTATCTGGGGTTTATCACTTAGCTCTGATGCTTAGTAACTCTGTCCTTAGACAAGGTGCTTACGTTCTCCAAATCCGTCCTCATGTGTAAGTTTCCCACACCCAGAGGGGGCGCGGCACTTCTCTCCCAGCACAGGATTGCAGGCAATAAATGTGAGCTTTATTCCCCATCACTGTCTAGGGAGAGAGTACCACTGTGGTCAGAATCATCTCGGAGAGTGGAATCCAGTGTAGAGTTACTTGTTTTTTGTTTTTAATTAAAATGTCCAATATTGTTTTATTAAAAAACAAGTTCTTGGGACTACCCTGGCAGTCCAGTGATTAAGACTCTCTGCACTTCCAATGCAGGGGGTGCGCGTTGGATCCCTGGTCAGGAAACTAAGATTCCATAAGGCTTGTGGCTAAAAAATTTAAAAAGCCAACGGGAACAAAAAAAACAAATTACAAGTGTGGTAGCAATCTTCACAGATACATCATCAAAAATGGGTGTGTGCGTGCTAAGTTGCTTCAGTCATGTCCGATTCTATGCACTACTATGGACTATAGCCCACCAGGCTCCTCTGTCCATGGGATTCTCCAGACAAGAATACTGGAGTGGGTTGCCATGCCCTACTGCAGGGGATCTTCCCAACCAAGGGATCAAACACGTTTCTCTCACATCTCCTACATTGGCAGGTGGCTTCTTTAACACTAGTGCCACCTGGGAAGCCCCCAAATCTGGCTGCCTGTTGGCAGACGGGTATAAGAGATGAACTATCTTGGAAAGCTCCACCTCCCTCCACAGCGGTCCTGCCTTGCTCTTCTTACATGCCCTGCTTAACCTGTTGATAGCTTCTGAAGTTGCCCACCCTGTCTCCTTCACTGTGTTCTCATCTGGCTTTCTGCTAATGGCAGCTAAATTCATAGCTGCTAAGGCATTCAGGAAAAGCGTCTTACAGAAAACTTCTCTCTAGGGTTTGTGAATTAACCTGAAATCTCTAGAAGATGCCTGGATCTATGCTTTTTGTGCATCTTCTCACTTACACCTATATTCATTGAATCATCCCGAAGTAGGTATTGTCCTCTGCCAGTTTATACTTAGGGCACAAACTGCCTGATACAAAATGTGACACTGAGAATGTCTCTATGAAATGAATGTACTAAAATGAGTTGAACTAAATCAAAAGAAAAGGGGAGAGCAATTCGGTCAGGCATTTGCAAAGCCTCTTTAGTTGGAGGAACCAGAGAAAAACAAGATATGAAGAAAGGCCATACAAATAAAAACACTGCCTCCAGGTTTAGGGGCCTGGAGTCAGAGAGGTGTTTTACAGTCATCAGTGGCGAGGTAGTGGCATCCGTTGGACTTTCTTCCTCCATTTCCTCACTCATTTTTTTTTAATGAGCAGCCAAGTTTTCAGAGCTCATCTGGATTGTGATGCTGCAAAAGAAATGACCTTCCTCCTCTCTCACTGTAGACCTACTACATCACCTGTGAAAACTGTGACCAATTATTATTCTCAAAATAAGAGGTGGTTTAGTATACTCCTGGGGAAGGTCAGGGGCTCCTGTATAGAGATAAAATCTCTCTTCCTCCTTCTTCTCTATTTTCTTTCTTCCCTCTTTCCCTCTCCCTCCCTCCTTCAATGACTATACAGGGCATTCTTTGCTCTGAAAAATATTTGGTGCACATGTGTAAAATGTAAGAACAGGACTAAGAGCAGAAAGTATTTTGGCCTTGAATTGAGTGCATCAACATTCCTTGAGTATTCCCTGAATGGCCAAGTCTCTCCTAGACCCCAATATGGGGGAGGACACTATATATCCTGAGCAGTGTGTGTTAGTGGCTCAGTCGTGTCTGACTCTTTGTGACCCCATGGACTGGGGACCACCAGTCTCTTCTGTCCATGGGGACTTTCCAGGCCAGAATATTGGAGTGGGTTGCCATTCCCTTCTCCAAGGGATCTTCCTGACCCAGGGATCGAACCAGATCTAACACATTGCAGGCAGACTCTGAGCAACTAGGGAAGACCATCCCAAGCAGGCATTCACTACATTGGGAGAAACTGAAACAATCACCTCAACAGAAGTTGCCAGCAACAAGATTTCAACTCAGGTAAATGAATTCTGTGTGGCCTTATATAAGAGGGCACAGTACAAGAACTAACTCAAGGAGGCTTCATGAAAATCTTTGAGATTTTTTTGAGTTTGATTTTTGAAGGAGAAGAAGGATCTAGATCATCAGAAGGGAACAAAGAGGTGAAATTCCTATAGAGAAGTATTTTTTCTTTGCATAGTGTAAATGTTTTCAAAACCTAGGACCACTTGGGGAAAAATTAGTCACCTCTGAACCTGATACAATCACCACAGCTCAGTGGAAAACACAGCAAACAAGGACAGCCAAAAGAATGACTTCCCTTATCCCTTTTCAAGGTCAAACAGGGGTGCTATCCCTGGTACACCAGGGAAATGTGAATACATTCATGCAAAGAGCAGCAGTGAGATATTTAAGATGGAAAACCAGCAAGGACCTACTGTATAGCACATGGAACTCTGTTCAGTGTTATGTGGCAGCCTGGATGGGAGGGGAGTTTGGGGAGAATGGATACACATATGTGTGGCTGAGTCCCTTTGCTGTTCACCTAAGACTATCACAACATTGTTTGTTAATTGGCTATATCCCAATACAAAGTAAAAAGTTAAAAAAAACCAAGACAAACAAAAAAACCAAGAACAGCAATGGGCTCAACAAACCAGTCAATCCTAAAGGAAATCAACCCTAAATATTCATTGGAAGGACTGATGCTGAAGCTGAAGCTCCAATACTTTGGCCACCTAATGGGAAGAGCTGACTCATTGGAAAAGATCCTGATGCTGGGAAAGATTGGAGGCAGGAGGAGAAGGGGATGACAGAGGATGAGATGGTTGGAAGGCATCACTGACTCAATGGACATGAGTTTGAGCAAACTCTGGGAGATAGTGAAGGACAGGGAAGCTTCATGTGCTGCAGTCTATGGGGTGCAAAGAGTCGGACACAACGGAGCAACTGAACAACAACATTAAGAATCACATAGCAGCAATTTTCTTCAAACTGAAAATCTCTTAACCTAAACTACAAATTATTCATTTTGATATTAACCTTTTTGTAAGCTTCTCTCTGTTACATAAAAGAATGCAGTACTGTGGTATACCATTATTTTTTTTTACTCATATACTATAAAAATATCACACATATTCCTTTAGATAAAAAATGTAGACAGTGTTCCTCCATTTATTAGGAAACTTATGTGAAGGTGCAAAACTAAATTCACACCAGCTCAAAATTTGTGCTGTGAGTGTTTTCACTTCTTTTTGGTTCAACACCTGCTAGTCTGGTCTTGTGTCTCTTTCACTCGCTCAGATAGTATTTCACTGCTTAGAGGCCTTTGAAAGACGACAGATAAAAAACATTCTTTGGTCCCTTGCCTTTCAATAGAATAACCTGAAACTTCTTATCATGAAGGCCCAGGCAGACCACAATATTGGGGAGGGGCTGGGAGTCCCAGCCTAGTTCCATGTATAATTTGGTTTCTTTTAAACAAAGAATGGATTAAATTGAACCCAAAGTCATGCCCCAAATAGTTTTTTACAGCAATATCAATGACCTGCCTAGGTTGTTCCATCTTCCTCACTTCAAAACTTAGCTCTCTGTTTCTATCACAGCATACGCCTGCACATGCGTGACCCATACAGGAGCCCTGGCTAGACATCAAGGCATCAGGGGCTCTATTTCAGTGAAGTCTACGGCAAGATTGTGTAAACATGCATTTGAAGAGCTCTGGACGAAGGGGCTTTTAAATAGCCCTGAACAACTTGACCAGCCCAAGAGTCAACTCAGCAGTAACTAAGGCACACCCATGGGTGGTCAGAGACAGCATGAAATGATCTTGTCGTGCACACCCACATTATGTGAGACGTCTGCAAAGCAATTTTAGGAGAAAACCATTAGTCCTGCTAAAAGAGCTTTGGTTTTCAAATATTAACAAACAAACGTGTGTGTGTTTAAAGGATTTCTCTCTAAGAACATAATATTTACTTTGCATGTTGTAATTTGCAAGAAACTGGTGCTTAGAAAACTATTGCTTTAGAGACTATGACTTTCAATGGACACAGCAATTATTCATCATACATGGTCCAGGAACTTGCATATTGTAGGTGCTCATTCTTTGTTGAATGAGTGAGTGAATGAGTGAATGAATGAATGAATGAACAGTATTGCCATGCTACTCAAACTGAGGAACTCAACAGCACCATTGAGACAGGTGAGCATGAGTAAAGTGACAGAAACTGACATAGAGTTTTCTCCTTGCTGAGCACACATGTGGGCTTTCCTAGTGGCTCAATGGTAAAGAATCTGCCTGTAATGCAGGAGATGTTTGATCCTTGTGTCAGGAAGATCCCCTGGAGGAGGAAATGGCAACCTACTCCAGTATTCTTGCCTGGAAAATTCCATGGACAGAGGAGCCTGGCAGGCTACAGCCCATGGGGTCACAAAGAGTCAAACCCAACTAGCACACACAGGACTAAGGACACAGGTAATCTGTCATGGTCAGTAATATTTCTGGCATGGCGGGCAATGCCACTCTGACTGGCCAGTGGCAAGTTAATTAACTTCTCTTTATTTCTATGTCTATTTTTGCAACTTGGAAATGAAAATACAGACTGGTCATCTTCCTCGGAACCAGGGTGAAGATAAAGGAGACACTGCCAGACAGCATGACAGAAGCCAACACAATGGAATCATCTGGATAAATCCATAGAGACTGAAACGAAAGAGGGTGGTGGCCCAGGGCTGGGGCTGGAGGTTTGGGGGGAGGATTGGGGAGTCACTGTTTAACGGGTACAGAGTTTCTTTGGGGCTGATGAAAACATTCTGAAGTTAAATAGAAATGGTGGTTACACAATATTATGAATGTACTAAATGCCAGTGAAGTGTGCACTTTTAAATGGGTAATCTGGGGGCTTCCTTGGTGCTCTGATGGAATAGAATCCACCTGCCAATGCAGAGGACACAGGTTCGATCCCTACTGCGGGAGGATCCCATGTGCCCATGAAGCTTAGTTAAGACTGTGTACCACAACTACTGAGCCTGCAGTCTAGAGCCTAAGAGCCACAGCTACTGAGCCCATGCGCCAAAACTACTGAAGCCCGCGTGCCTAGACCCTGTGCTCCATAACAAGAGAAGCCACTGCAGTGAGAAGCCTGTGCACAGCAACTAGAGAGTAGCCCTTGCTTGCTGCAACTAGAGAAATCCTGTGGACAGCAATGAAGACCCACCACAGCCAAAAAATAAATTAAATTAATTATTCTTTAAAAAAATAAAAATAAATGTTATATTTCAGCTCAACAACAAAAAAATTATGTCTTAATATTTACAATTCTAAAGCGTGTTTTTGCCGAGGCTGTGAAAAGAAAAGTGTGGTGAATGTTCTCTCTCTACATGTTTCAAAAGGACATTTTCCTATGTGTTTACAGAGAACCAGAGGGGATAACAACATCAAATATGGTGACAGTCTGGCAAAGTGACACTGATCTGAGTGAGGACCTGAAATCATGGCAGATGTTGTGAGTTAGTCGTACAGATTATTTATTGGCAATCGAGAAACTATTTACCTCCTTGGTCGTTTAAAAAGAAAACTCACTAATATCCACATATCATGTAGCAAAACATCGTTGAGCAATATTTGGGATTATAGTCTCTTTACACATATTCTCTGAAAGCGAGTTTGCTTTACCATAAGCTCAGCTGTCACAAGAATATTTGAATTTCACCAATCTTGCTCTTCAGTAAATCACCAAGTATTTATGGAGCTCTGCCCTACATAGCATATGCCCAGTACTGCTGCCAGACTCTAAAGGGTGATAGAAAACGACAAAACAGGATTTTATGTCCATTATTTTATTATTTACAAAGTTGGGCTTTATCAAACAGATAGTATCAAGTGGTAATGCTTAGAATTAAGCAAACAAATGCAACCTAATCCTGCACTTATATAACTCTTTGGCAACATGCTCTGGCATCTAATACTCTCACAGCCAACCCGGGGGGTAAACAGACTGGGTTATTTCTTGGTATGCTGCAGGATTAGAAAGCTGCAAGGACCCACAGTAAGTGGTACAGCCGGGAGTCGAATTCAGGTCTCAGACACGTTTTGAGTTCTAACTGTGGTTCTGCTGTGAACTCTCTAGGTGGCATGGAGCAAGTCCCTCAGGCTCTTGGGTTTCAGTTTCCTCCTCTCTTAAACGTGGTTGTTGTTCAGATGCTAAATCGCGTCGGCTCTTTGAGACCCTGTGGACTGCAGTGCACCAGGCAGTTGGGGCACATTTTCTCAAATGTGCTTTTTTTCGGAGCCTGTATTCTCTGTTATCAAGTGCAGAAACTGCTCATATGTTGGGGCACTCTTGTTTGCCATCATTTCTTAACCCAAGTGTGCTTTTTACTTTAATATAATGCAGTTTTCAGATGCAGTTACCCACATTTTTGAAGGGCTCCCTATGTAAACTTTGTGTTTGTAAAGCTACTTCTACTAAGGTAGCCTGACAAAGAATGTCCTTAAAACTCTTCAACAGACAAGCTCTTCAAGGTCAGCGGGGTCTTATCCATAGGTAACACTCTTTCCTGGCTGCTATATCCCTCACTGTATGTGACATTTTGGTCCTTGCAAAGTGCCTTTCCATCCCTTGTCTCACTTGCCATCGTTAGCACGAGGCAAAGGCTCAGACCAATCCCCACTATCTCTCCCTAAACTAACACAGCCCTACACCGAGTCCTATTGTGAGCCGACAAGGATGCCACAGAGATAAGACAGGGTGGGAAACTGACCAAGTGACAGCCAATCACAAGAGCTTTTGTCTGTGGATCTGACCGGGGTGATTCATCGGCCACCAATCCCAAAGGCTTTCAATGGGAGAACAAAAAGTCCACTATGGCCCCAAAGGCTGTGCTTGAGTTTATTCCCTTGTGTAAAAAAAAAAAAAAGTTAGGTTAACTGTCAAGAGCAACTTCCCACAGAACAAAGCTCAAGGGAGAGGATTCAAAGCAACGAGCCTTGCTTCTGTGTCTCTACACTGACTCAAAGAACAGAGACAAGTTGCCTAATCCAGGATAACCTGGCCCTGAAAGAGTACCCCAATAACCTCAATTTATTTTAAATGTCAACAAAATCATTGTGAAAAATAAGTTATTGAGAGAACAGTCTCAGCATTCCAATATAGATGGAGTCTTCCTTGTGTATCACTTCTATTAGACCCTCCTTGTTCTTACTGTCCATGAGTATGTGGAGGTTTTTTTTTTTAAGCTTACCTACTGCAAAGTATGTTTTAAAATACAAAATCAAGCAAACTCTTTCTTTCCTTTATTTAAATATTTTAAAAATTATTGCCACAGAATATGGTTTTATTTTAGTTTTAGAATACAGAAAAACCTCTCTCCATCATTTGTATCAGGGAACATAAAGTGCACAGAAAATCACAACTAGATGATGTGGGTAGGTAAGTATTCCAGAGAGTGGTAAGATGGTGGGTGGAGTGAGAACCTTCTCCACCCAGAGAAAGCCTCTGACCACCCATGTCTACGATGAACTTCGAGAGTTAGAAGGGAGTAACATTTCACAGGCCTTCCCAGATGGTGCAGTTGAAAAGAAACTGCCTGCCAACGCAGAGATGCAAGAGACTTGGGTTCGATTCCTGACTTACGAAGATTCCCTGGAGGAGGAAATGGCAACCCATTCCAGTATTCTTGCCTGAGAAATCCCATGGACAGAGGAACCTGGCAGGCTACAATCTATAGGGTCGCAAAGAGTTGGACGTGACTGAACACATACATGCAATATTTAATAAGGGAAGCAAATAAACAAAGCAAAAAGGAAACTAACAAGCAAAACAGATGGTCCTTTACGATATGCTAATGTTATATGCAGGGCCTGCCTGCTTTATCTGTGTCGACTTTTTCATTATTTCATTTTATCATTAGATGCAAACCGGTAGAGCCCAAACGAGCTCTGGCAAGATGAGTGAGAGATACAAGTTCTAATTGCAGCACGTCTGGCATTACTGTTATACACCCTCAGCCTAGGCCTTTCTCATTTATATAATCACTCACCATTCAGTGGTTACTTGTTATGCGTGTAATATTTTCCAAATGCCATGCTGGCTCCAAAAGCCATGTTTAAGACTTCTTTCAAAGAAGGTGGTGCAGGCAATTCCTTAAGGATCAATTTCAGTCATTTATACTCTGAGATCTTGCTACCATAACTGATTAGATTAGGAACTGGCAGTTGATCCAAACTTGGCCATCTATTTTCCTTCTAGAATTTTATAAGAAATGGCTCAAATGCTTCTCTATACTGGATAATAAAGAACTGAACCATTGTAAGAATCTCTCAGGGAGGTTAGGTGTCAGATATATAGAGAGGAGGACAGTCAGTAGAGTGGAGCAAAAGGCAATAAAGAAGGAGAGATGCAACAATTTGCATGGCCATGACACCAGAATCCATGCCTCAGTATACACTGTGAGCGGAGAGATTGGAGAACTGACAGTAAAAGAAGTAGAGATCTTGGTGAAGAATAACTAATACCAGGACTTCCTGGTGGTCCAGTGGTTAAGGCTCTGTGCTTCCAATACCGGGGACTTGGGTTCAATCCCTGGTGAAGGAACTAAGAGGCCCCATGCCCTGTGGTGTGGCAAAAAATTAAGGAAAGAAAAGGCATACTATTAAAAAAAAAAAAAAAAGATTATCTGCTTGCAATAGAGTTGGACAGGACTTAGCAACTAAATAACACCAACAAACAAAAGGAAAAGCTTCTGAATCCAATCAGTACATGTTCTTTGGGCACTGTCTATGCATGAAGATACAAATGAGATTAAAACAAGTCCCTATCCTATGGAATCTACTGGAAGAGCCACATAATAAAGTCATCATACTAACCGTGGTATGTGCTTAGAACACAAAGTCATAGAGAGCTATGAGATTAAAGGTGGGGGGAGCTGATTTGGCCTGGGGGAGGGGTGCTCATTGAGGACTTCCTGGGGTGCTGACATCAGAAGGGAGACCTAAATAAATAAACAGCAATTAAGTGGGCAAAACTACCTTGGAAAGAACCATGATATGGTGGAGACATTGGAGAAGTAAGAGACAGAAGAGAACAAGGTTAATCTAGAAAGTTAGATAGAGGCAAGGTCATGCCAAGCCTTGAATGCCATTTTAGTGATTCCGGTCTTAATCCCAAGAACAGCGGGAAGCTGTCAAAGGATTCCAATAAGGAGAGACAGGCTGAGATGAGCATTTAAACTGACAACTGCAACAATCATGTGGGAATTAGCGGGAAGGGCTTAGAATGGAAAGTTCAGGTCAGAAACTTCTGTAGGATTCCAGGGAAGAGATGGTGACAGCTTAGACCTGGGGGCTAGCCAGTATCCTGAACATGCAGGACTTTAGGGTGAGAAAAACATTTAATTCATCTCTGCCTTCATAACGTGTGGCACAATCCTGGCACCTGGTACAATAAATACTCAGGAAATGGTTATTGAATGAATGGAGATCAATTCTCTGACATGAATGGACAGTAATAGTTCAATGTTTCTTCTTCCATATTGAGTCAACCCTAAGTGAGAGAAATCTCATGATGGGATTCCTGTCAGGAGTTATTTGAGAGTAAGGGAAAATTTTAGCCCTCTGACATGACCCCATTGAAGGGCTCTCTGTCCAAGAGGCAGAAAAGATAATTAAATACTAGTTAAGATCATAGGTTCTGAAATGTATGGATACTAAAGGGGAGTTGAGGAGGGTAGGATGAATAGGGAGATTGTGACTGAGGTATATACACGATTGATACTAAGTATAAAATAGATAACTAATGAAAACCTACTCTATAGCACAGGGAACTCTACCCAATGTTCTGTGGTGACATAAATGAGAAGGAAATCCAAAAAAGAGACATATAGCTGATTCCCTTTTCTGTACATAGTAGAAACTAACAACACTGTAAAGTCTATACTCCAATACAAATTAATTAAAAAAGAAAGATCATAGTTTATGGAGTTGAAGTACCCAAATAAATCTTCCAACTCACCAATTTCTCATTAGTTAAGACAGGTTTACTAGTTAAACCCTATCTCCATGTCTTCATTTGCAAGATGGAAATAATATGTTACACCTATCTCAAAGGATTATTGTGATAATTAAATATGTTAATCATTAATCACAAGACTTGGCATATAGGAAGAGCTCAATAACCCTTATTATCATTATCATCATTATTATTCTTACCTAGACTGAACTTCTCTGAGGAGAGCACTCTTTATTAGAAGACAGGGCCTGTTGTGGCATATTAGATACTCAATAAACTCATGTGGTCGACTTTACATCCTAATCCATCATCCCAAATGCGAGGATTTCATTTCAGCATGTTTTTTCCTGAGCCATCATTTTTTACCCAGGTCTCCTAACATCTTTTGTATCCTGAAAGGGAACATTCTTTTCACCCTGTAATTATCAGCCTTCCCATCACCTTCCTCTTTCCCTGTTCCAAACAAAATTCTTCCGTCTCCTTACCTTTCCCCCGATGAATCCTGCCGTTTCAAACTTAATTGCTTCTACTTCCATTACACACCTGCCTTGCTTTATCCTATTAACTTTGCTTTCTTGTAAGCAGATTGTATCTATTCTGCTTGTCCCCTTTCCCTTATTGATGACCTTCCTAGCCCTGGCATCAGTTGAGAGTTATCCTTCAACCCAGGTTTCTGAAACCAGTCTCCAAATTCTTTGCTGCTTAGGTGATTGCTTTTGGCATCCTCCTTGCTAATTCACCTTTGTTAATTCACCTCTGAGAACATCCCTTCGTTACAGAGTGCAGGAGGGAATTATTCGTCCAATTTTTTTCAACTGCTTTCTTTGGAGGTGGTTTTATTTTCCCCTCCCTTTGATTGTCTAGTACTCTGCATCTTCTAGCTGGAATTGCACATTGTCTATACCTCTGGCAGGTAAAGGAAAGAATAGCCATGCCCCCAGGCACTCTTCCAAAAGACACCAATGAAAGCCCACCCAGCGCTGTCCCTCTGAATACCTCTGAGCTCAGGCTGGTCTCCTTCAGGAAAATTCATTCTACCTTTTCCTATTTTTGTTCTCCACTGGCATTCCTCACTTTCTGCATCATAACACTGTATAGGATGACTGTTCTCCTTAACTGTACTCTTAACATTGATTCTACTTATTCTGAACCTAGTTTCATGGCTCATTGCAAACTATTTATCTCCCCACCCACCCACTCACATTCTCTTGGATTTCTTTACACAGTTCTTAAGCTACTTGAGATTTTGTTTGTTTGAACCATGTTTTCACATAGGGACTCTTTTTGTTTTGTATTTAACTCTTACCAGTACTTCTCTAGGGGTGGTTAAAGGAAGGGCTGCATTTTCCAAGCTCTGTGTTTTTGCTTGTATTTCTACCCTTACCTCTTAGTGACCCACTTAGTCAATTACCTGACTTATAATCAATTATGTTCAAATATGTCTCTTTATTTGCTGCTGGTTCAGTGAGAAGGAGGACTATTGGGTTGAGAAAGAACCTTAATCTGGTCCCAGATTCTCTCCCAAATCATGCTCCTGACTGCATTTAGATACTGCAAGTGACAAGAAGCTCACCGCTCTACAGGCAAGATCTTTCACTTTTAGCCATTCCCATGTGCCACAAAGTACTTCCTAATCATTATGTGGAATCCACCTGGCTATAATTTTTACATGTTTGTACCACTTTTGCCCTCTGTGTTTCAATGCTTGACATTGACTCATCATCCTCCATTAAATATTTTAGGTATTGTAACGAATACCTAAATCCTCAATTCCTACTCTTCTCCAGGCCAATTATCCCAAATTGCTTCAACCATTAACCAAGTGTTTTGGCCCCCATCTCCCTTCCACTCTCTAGTAGAGTCCTTGCATACCACGTCCCTTCTGACTGTCTCTGACTGGGAACAAAATGCAATGTTCCCCAGGACCAAGGTGCAAGGAAGAGCATTTCGTTATTTTAAGTAGCTTAATCATGGCTAGCTGGGAAAGAATAAGCCTGGAATGTGGGAGACCTGGGTTCGATCCCTGGGTTGGGAAGATCCTCTGGAGAAGGGAAAGGCTACACTCCAGTATTCTGGCCTGGAGAATTCCATGGACTGTATAGTCAATGGAGTTGTAAAGAGTCAGACATGACTGAGCAACTTTCACTTCACTAATATCACATTAGCTTTTGAAAATTTTTACCTTTTTTTTAAAAAATTTTTTAACACCAAAAATAGTTTGTATTGGGGTATAGCCAATTAACAATGCTGTGGTAGTTATAGTGACACATACAATATTTAATTTCCAAGTTCTATAAAAATTACTTTTGAATCAGATGCCTTCTACTCTAAAATTTTTGTTTTTCAGTTGCTAAGTCACGTTCAACTCTTTGTGACCCCATGGACTGCAGCACACCAGGCTTCCCTGTCCTTCACTGTCTCCCAGAGTTTGCTCAAACTTGTGTCCATTGAGTAGGTGATACCATTCAACCATCTCATTCTCTGTCGCCCACTTCTCCTCCTGCCCTCAATCTTTTCCAGCATCAGGGTCTTTTCCTGTGAGTCAGTTCTGTGCATCAGGTGGCCAAAGTATTGGAACTTCAGCTTCAGCATTATTCCTTATAATTAATATTCAGGGTTGATTTCCTTTAGGACTGACTGGTTTGATCTTGCTGTCCGAGGGACTCTCTAGAATCTTCTCAGTTCAGTTAAGTTCAGTCAATCAGTCATGTCCGACTCTTTGCGACCCCATGGACTGCAGCATGCCAGGCTTCCCTGGTCCATCACCAACTCCCAGAGCTTGTTCAAACTCATGCCCATCGAGTCGGTGATGCCATCCAACCATCTCATCCTCTGTCATCCACTTTTCCTCTCACCTTCAATCTTTCCCAGCACCAGGGTCTTTTCCAATGAGTCAGTTCTTCGCATCAGGTAACCAAAGTATTGGAGTTTCAGCTTTAGCATCAAGGACTGATTTCCTTTAAGATTGACTTGTTTAATCTTCTTGTAGTCCAACAGACTCTCAAGAATCTTGTCCAGCACCACAATTCTAAAGCATAAATTCTTCAGCACTCAGCATTCTTTATGGCCCAACTTTCACATCTGTACATGACTACTGTAAAAATCATAGCTCTGACCATACAGAGCTTTATCGGCAAAGTGGTGGCTCTGCTTTTTCATAGTTGAGTTTGGAACCTAAGTAAAAGGTTCAGCACTTAGACTCACAAAGCTGCATTTTGTGATCTCAAGCCTTCTTTTCAACTTTTCCACTTATAATAAAAAAAAAATTTTGCTCTAGCGTTCAACATAGTTACTCTGCATTCATTTTGCTTCAACTATAAATTAGATTAACAACTTCTCCTCCTCTACCCTAAAGCACATCACTAGGAACAATTTTGTCAGAGTCAGGGTCAAGGATACAACCCGGAGAACCCCACATAAAGTTGATCATCATGGAAATGACCATCATTCTTTAGGTCTACCACTATTCAGGAGCTATAACTCTCAGGAATGCATGGTGATAGTCCTCATTTCTTCAGGTGTACATAATGAGGATTCCCCATTATGATTATGAGGACAGCTAATACGTATTGTGAGTCTTAGTGCTAGGTATTTTTCTAATAGGGTTGTGTGCATTAGCGCATTTAATTTCTGTAATAACTATATGAAATAGGCCATATTATTATTCCCATTTTACCTATAAAGAAACTAGGACATCGAGCAATTAAGATGCTCAATCAGACAGTGGTGGCAGAAGGATTTCAACTTAGTTCACAAAGACTCCTGTACTCCTATTCTCTCAATGAGATTTTGTCGAATGACATGAAAACACTCCAGACATTTTATGATTCTCATGATTAGTACTTAGTACTTTCCAAAAAAGAAATGCAGCTGATTTAATGTGGATTCTAAGTGAACCTAAATAAGAGTGAATATGGCCTTCCTTGTAAATCATCACAAATCACATCTGCAGTATCCAGAGCTATCATTTCGTCAGCAGTAAAAGCCAAGTTCACAGCTCTCTAACCTCGGGACGTAAGTCGGTTTTTCTTACACGCCACATGACATGAGCCATCCAGCTACCCTGGCAGCTTATTGACAGTGGCTTAGAGGCCATAGTTCCCTGGCTACCCACAGAAATAACAGACCAATTTCAATGTTCAATATTTAGCCTATCACTCTTTTTCCCTTCTAAATGTTTTTTTATTTTATCTTGTATTAGAGTTTATTTACAGTGTTGTTAGTTTCTGGAGAAGCAAATGGCAACCCACTGTAGTACTGTTGCCTGGGAAATCCCATGGACAGAGGTGGCTGGTGGGCTACAGTCTGTGGGGTCAAAAGAGGCAGACAACTAAACCACCACCGTCACTGTTAGTTTCCAGCGTATATAGCAAAGTGATTTGGCTATGTGTACATATACCCATTCTTTTTAGATTATTTTCCTATATAGATAATTACAGAGTATTAAGTAGAGTTCCCTGTGCTATATACAGCATGTCCTTGTTGATTACCTATTTTATATATAGGGGTGTGCATATGTTAATCCCAAACTCATAATTTATCCCCCCCCAACCTTTCCCCTTTGGTGACTATAAATTTATTTTCAAAGTTTGTGAGTCTGTTTCTATTTTGTAAATAAAGTCATTTGTATCATTTTTTAAAATTTCAAGTATAAGCGATATCATATGGTATTTATCTTTCTCTGATTTACTTCACTTAGTATGATAATCTCTAGGTCCATCCATGTGCTGCAAAATGCCATTATTTTATTCTTTTTTTTTAGCCTATCACTCTTTTAATCAGCTCACTTTTCTTGAGCCTCAGTTCTCTTTTAACCTTGACACATGTGATCCTCAACCTCAGAAAGTCTCCCAGATTAAAAAAAAAAAAAAAATCAGAAAAAAACAGAAGTTGAGTCTTTCTATTCTCTTGCTTTCATCTGTAAACTTTACAGCATCTTTTCCTCATAGTGAGCCTTTCTCTATTGTACTAGGGGTTACAGTGAAGAATGCCAGTGCAGTGGCTTGTCCACCCTCCTGCTCCAAATATGACAGAAGGGAAGATTTTATCAAGGCATACAGCATGCTCGGATGTCTCAGGGACAGAATATAAGGTACTACCCAAGTACCTTATACAATTCCTGTGGGAGAAAACTGCTATGTGGAGCACAATTCTACTGACACAGTTCAGAGCAAGCAGGCTGACCACAGTGGGAGCGGCCATGGCAATCAGAACCCATGGGCAGTGATACAGAGCCCACGGGAGTTGGGTAAATTGAGGGTTCACAGCCACTGGCAGAGGAAAGAATGGGAACTAAAGAAATGAAACATAAGAAGATAAAGACCAAAGAAAACAGAAGAATAAATGGGAAGAAAGTGATCCTTTTGGGCTGGGGTAATTAGCATGGGTCATGTTGGTCTTTTAACAGTCAACTAGCTTACCTTTCCAGGTTCAACTCCCAACATTTTCCTCCATGACTCCAGAGTACACCCAAATCCAAATGTGCCCCCCAGTTGAGCATCTTGGACACCATATCATGACAACACGACCCCTTGCTTTGTTCCCAATGAAAGAAGATTAAGCAAAGAGAGTGTTTGGTGCTGTGCCTAGAATATAGTAGCTGTGCTGCTTCTGTTATTAGTTATTTTCTCTGTGGTTCAGTGACATTCAACATGAGGTAAAATTCACTTCTGTTTTAAATGCAGACCAGCTTTCAGAGCCTGGCAGAAAATGGCTGGGATGGGAAAATCTGAGATGGACTTTGGAATGACCTTGACCAGTAGTCTGAATATACAGACAAAGTTGAGTCAGATAGTCTGCCTAAAGTTTCTCGACATTTATTTCATGTTTAGTAAAGGTAGCCCAAATGCATGCCTCTATGAGCCACTGACTACAAAAATAAAAAAAAAATTCTTTTTCAAAAACCACACATTTGATCCAGGATGTAGTTAGTGCTCATTTATTTTAATAGATTTTTTTTCCCAATTATTTTTGTTAGTTGGAGGCTAATTACTTTACAATATTGTAGTGTTTTTTGCCATACATTGACATGAATCAGCCATAGATTTACATGTGTTCCCCATTCGGAACCCCCCCTCCCACCTCCCTCCCCATCCCATCCCTCTGGGTCATCCCAGTAGTTAGTGCTCATTGTAGATGCAAGGATGCCTCCACTGCCACACGCCACCCCCAATATATTTTCAGAGAAGATTCATTAAAAATGTGTTTTTTTTAAAGCCGAATGTCTTAAAAAAAAAAAAATGGATTGGCAGTAATCTAGCAACGTGAGTTGCACTTTGGACTTGACCTTTCGAATACTGGTCAATGAGAGAATGTAGCGCTCATGCTTTGGAGAAAAGCATTGAGGAGAGCGTTGTTCACATACAGCTACTAAAACAACAGAAGTCGTTTTTGTCTCTGGATGTTTCAGGACAAATTGCATCCAAAAGAAATAAAGAGGGGGAATGTTTTTCCTGGCTCCTTCCCTCATAGCTCTCAGCATCCTGGCTTGGAGGGGGCAGAACCACGTGACAGTCTTTTTGAGATGGAGAACATGGGAATAGCCCTTTCTCAGACGGTGCTTGCAATCTGTAAATTCCAGCCAAGTCAGATTTCATTCGTCCTCTCCAAAACTGTTGCCAGGCATTAACACCAAAAGAATTATGCTGCACAGACTTTTTAAAGAAATCAAAGACAAACCTCTGCTACCAGCCAAACAAAGTCAACTACCAGAAATATTTTTGTGTGAAACATTATATAAAGACACACCGTTGTTTTGAGTGGTGTTTACGGGTCAAACTTCTTTAGCCACCAAGGTAGAATATGATGAATGAAATACAACTTTTCACAATACGCTGCTTTTTTTCTCATGCTTCCTCTGTGAAGGATTGTGAATGTTAAAGACCAGTGATGGGGAACCAGCAGCCAAAACAGAATTCAGGGCCATTCTCACTGACAACATTGTGGAGTTACTGAGGGAACGGCAAGATGAAGCTTTCAGCTTCTTTCAGTGTCTAGGAGAAAATATTTAGAAGTAAATGGTGCTTGGGGAAAGTTTTGTTAGCTTCAAAATCAAGGGAGATGCAATTAGGCTGAAGGAAAGAAATTGCAGCTGAGATCCCTGAAGGGGGAAGCTGAATTTTCAAAGCCACTCATCAGAAAGGGAAATGGCCTTAAAAACACAGGGTGAGTGAACTAAAATGGGCTGGAATGGGTGAATTTAACTCAGATGACCGTTATATCTACTGCTGTGGGCAAGAATCCCTTAGAAGAAATGGAGTAGCCATCATAGTCAACAAAAGAGTCTGAAATGCAGTACTTGGATGCAATTGCAAAAACAGCAGAATGATCTCTGTTTGTTTCCAAGGCAAACCATTTAATATTACAGTAATCCAAGTCTATGCCCCGACCAGTAACACTGAAGAAGCTGAAGTTGAAGGGTTCTGTGAAGACCTACAAGACCGTCTAGAACTAACACCCAAAAAAGACGTCCTTTTCATCATAGGGGACTGGAATAAAAAGTAGGAAGTCAAAAAATACCTGGAGTAACAGGCAAATTTGGCCTTGGAGAACAGAATGAAACAGGGCAAAGGCTAATAGAGTTTTGCCAAGAGAACGCACTGGTCACAGCAAACACCCTCTTCCAATAACACAAGAGAAGACTTTACACACAGACATCACCAGATGGTCACTACCAAAATCAGATTGATTATATTCTTTGCAGCCAAAGATGGAGAAGTTCCATGCAGTCAGCAATAACAAGACTGGGAGCTGACTGTGGCTCAGATCATGAACTTCTTATTGCCAAATTCAGACTTAAATTGAAGAAAGTAGGGAAAACCACTAGACCATTCAGGTATGACCTAAATCAATCCCTTACGATTAAGCAGTGGGAGTGACAAATAGATTCAAGGGATTAGATCTGATAGACAGAGGGCCTGAAGAACTATGGACAGAGGTTCGTGACATTGTACTGGAGGCCACTGTACAGGATCCCATTGTATGGGATCAAACCATCCCCAAGGAAAAGAAATGCAAAATGGTTGCCTGAGGAGGCTTTACAAATAGCTATGAATAGAAGAGAAGCAAAAGGCAAAGGAGAAAAGGAAAGATATTCCCATTTGAATGCAGAGTTCCAAAGAATAGCAAGGAGAGATAACAAAGCCCTCCTCAGCAATCAATGCAAACAAATAGAGGAAAACAATAGAATGGGAAAGACTAGAGATCTCTTCAAGAAAATTAGAGATACCAAGGGAAAACATCATGCAAAGATGGGCACAATAAAGGATAGAAATGGTGTGGACTTAACAGAAGCAGAAGATATCTAAGAAGAGGTGGAAAGAATACACAGAAGAACTATACAAAAAACATCTTCATGACCCAGATAATCACAATGGTGTGATCACTCACCTAGAGCTAGACATCCTGGAATGAGAAGTCAGGTGGGCCTTAGGAAGTGTCACTGTGAACAAAGCTAGTGGAGGTGATGGAATTTTAGTTGAGCTATTTCAAATCCTAAAAGATGATGCTATGAAAGTGCTGCACTCAATATGCCAGCAAATATGGAAAACTCAGCAGTGGCCACAGGACTGGAAAAGGTCAGTTTTCATTCCAATCCCAAAGAAAGGCAATGCCAAAGAATGCTCAAACTACCACACAGTTGCATTCAACTCACACGCTAGTAAAGTAATGCTCAAAATTCTCCAAGCCAGGCTTTTACAGGACTTGAACTGTGAACTTCCAGATGTTCAACCTGGTTTTAGAAAAGGTAGAGGAAGCAGAGATCAAATTGCCAACGTCCACTGGATCATTAAAAAAGCAAGAGAGTTCCAGAAAAAACATCTATTTCTGCTTTATTGACTATGCCAAAGCCTTTGACTGTGTGGACCACAACAAACTCTGCAAAAGTCTTAAAGAGATAGGAATTCCAGACCACTCTACCTGCCTCTTGAGAAATCTGTATGCAGGTCAAGAAGCAACAATTAGAACTAGACATGGAACAACAGACTGGTTCCAAATTGGGAAAGGAGTACAAGGCTGTATATGTCACCTTGCTTATTTAACTTATATGCAGAGTACATCATGAGAAATGCCGGCCTGGATGAAGCACAAGCTGGAATCAAGATTGCCAGGAGAAGTATCAATAACCTCAGATATGCAAATGACACCACCCATATGGAAGAAAGTGAAGAAGAACTAAAGAGCATCTTGATGAAAGTGAAAGAGGAGAGTGAAAAAGTTGGCTTAAACTCAACATTCAGAAAACTAAGATCATGGCATCTGGTCCCATCACTTCATGGCAAATAGATGGGAAAACAGTGGTTGACTTTATTTTGGGGGGCTCCAAAATCACTGCAGATAGTGACTGCAGCCATGAAATTAAAAGACACTTGCTTCCTGGAAGAAAAGTTATGTCCAACGTAGACAGCATATTAAAAAGCAGAGACATTACTTTGCCAACAAAGGTCTGTCTAGTCAAAGCTATGGTTTTTCCAGTAGTCATGTATGGATGTGAGAGTTGGACTATAAAGAAAGCTGAGTGCCAAAGAATTGATGCTTTTGAACCATGGTGTTGGAGAAGCTCTTGAGAGTTCCTTGGAGTGCATTGAGTTCCAACCAGTGCATCCTAAAGGAAATCAGTCCTGAATATTCATTGGAAGGACTGATGCTAAAGCTGAAACTCCAACACTTTGGCCACCTGATGCGACAAGTTGACGCATTTGTAAAGACCCTGATGCTGGAAAGATTGAAGGCAGGAGGAGAAGGGGATGACAGAGGATGAGATGGTTGGATGGCATCACCAACTCAATGGACATGAGTTTGAGTAAACTCTGGGAGTTGGTGATGGACAGGGAGGCCTGGCGTGCTGCAGTCCATGGGGTCACAGAGTCGGACTCGACTGAGTGATTGAACTGAACTGAGTGAAGAAATGTGTTATGTACTAGATGATCCTGGATCCTTTAATTTATCAATGTCCTATGAACTACAAGTACCTAGAAAATTTGGCCAAGTGCCTATGACTGGCTGTCATAGGCAAATTTCCATATATGGGAATCCCAGGTTACATGCAACAGTGGAACAATATTAGTAGAAAAGTCTCTAGATCTTCTGTATGACCCATCCATGTCCAAATGAAAGGAAACACAGGGTCAGAGGGATAGGTGACATCCTTTGACTGGGAACTGAGGGCTCATGCCTTGAGGGAGTCCTCCATATGCTAATGAGGCCATATACAAAATATAATACCCAAACTTTCCCTGAGATTGTCTCTGAGAAGAGCAAGCAAGCATCGCCAAAGGAACGTGTTGAATGCTAAATTCATTCATCATCTTTCCTGCCAGTTCTGCTCCTCTTTTTACATCCTCAGCCCCAGCCAAGATCCATTCATTTATCCAAGCTAGAACACTCTTTCCTTCTGAACACCTAGTATCCAGTTCTCATCAAGTCGTACTGATTCTACTTTCCAGACATCTCTTAAAACTATCCACACCTATTCTTTCCATTGCCACTACCCTTGTTTAAGTCAAAATCCTCTTCTGTTCAGACCGTTTCAGTGGTCTTTTAGCTGCTCTTTCTGTCTCATGTTGCAGCTCCTTCCCACCTCCACCTTCAATCCCTAGTTTCTGCAACCAGGATGCTTCTAAGAAAATACCACCATTCAAGAACTCCTTACCACCTTTAGACACTGGTCTGGGAACCCCACAAGCCAACGTTAGATATAGACTCAAAATTATAAATTGCTAAATGATGCTTCCAATGAAAATAACAAACTCACTAGGTCTCCTGTGTAAAAGGCAAGGCACTGACTGGAAAAAAAAAGACATCTTTACAGTTGGAATAGGACTGACGATCTAAAAGAGTTCAGAGAACTTCAAGAACTCTTTAACGCATAAATAAATGCTTCTCACTTGTTAATCTCCTCTAACACCTTCTTATTGCCAAGTAGGTGGCCAGCACTGGACCTCAGTCTGGTCCAAAAGATAAAGTGTAGCAGCCAAGTCAGGAAGGAGGAGTTATTCTTACACAGAATGATAGCAATTCTTTATATTTGTCTGTATCTGGGGGAAAATAATGTCATACATTTTGAAGATGTTAAACTAAGGGGGATAAAACATTGTTCGGACTGAGTGGCAATCACCACTGATACAAGCATAATGGCCATAGTGTCTGCATTCGATGTGCTTGCCAGTGGTTGAGAATCTGCGTGCCAGTGCGGGGGACATGGGTTCAATCCCTGGTCTGGGAAAATTCCACGTGCTGCATGTGAGACTACCGAGGCCCATGCTCTAGGACCTGTACTCCGCAATAAGAAAAGTGTAGCAGCCAAGAGAAACCTGCGCACTGTAACTAGAGAGTAGCCCCCCACCCCTGCTGCAACTGGAGAAAGCCTGAGCACAGCAATGAAGATCCAGCACAGCTAGAAATAAAATTTTAATATTTAAAAAAAAATTTTTTTTAAAGAACGTAAAGGACTCTGGGGATGTGCTGGATTCCCCAAATAGGTATAAAGCTCAACCCACTGTCTCATCAGTCCCTCAAGAGGGCCCCAAAGACACCCTTTTTTTTTTTTTACCATACGGAAAAGATTGGGGAGGGTAGCAATCTAGCCTTTGAAATGTGCTTCATAACAGAGTGTAGTAGGCTGGGACTATTGATTGTATTCCATTGAAATGGAGAAAGACGAAGTAGGAAGGAAAGTGGGTGTAATCATCAAAATCGGTGGTGTGCCTCATTTGGAAATCAGATCTCAGAAAATGATCTGACCCACAGAGCTGTCCTACCACAGCTGTTTAATCTCCAGGATGTAGGTAGTAAGTGGATGGCCTCACGTGACAGAGAGAACCTCTAGTGGTGACAAGCAGAGGCCCCTCTAGAGAGTCCTGGCGCCTCCCAGGTACCAGGTGCTACTCAGGCCTCAAGCCCAGAGCAGGGGGCAACAAACAACGCCCGGGCTGCCCTCTTGTACCACCACACGGCTGTACTGCAAATCCTGTCCTTGTCCTTTACCCAAGTGTCAAGGAAATCCTGAAAAAGCGTGACTTCTTTTGGCAGCTGCCTCTGAAGTAGCACTGAGACCTGGGGTCTCAGGATGAAACTCACGGGTCTCACTTGTCAGACTTCCTCTGGGCTGAGCGTTCTTGCTCTCACCGCCCTTGTCCCTGCAGCTGTAAAGGGAGACCCAGACATCTTGCGGACAATCAACCAGTTCCCAGTGCCTAGGGAAACAGACAGATATTTTCAATCACCACCAGAATCCTCACAGTGGACATTAGCCCTTAAAGTAATGGCTTAGTGGAATCCATTGGTTCAGCTCCTCCTGACACAAAGGGTATGTGAAGCAATGCTCCTTCCAAAGAAACTGAAGAGATCGGTGCAATTAAAAAGCTTCTAAATGGCAGGTGTGTTGCTTGTTATCTGATTATCCCTGAATTGCCCAGTTTGGCCTGGCTTAGAGGTGAGATAGGCAGGTACTAGGTGAAAGGAGAGTGCTGTGGGATGGAAGCTTTTTCCAGGAGTACCCCTGAAATGTGAGGGTTTCCCAGGTAGCTCAGTGGTAAAGAATCTGCCTGCCATTGCAGGAGATACAAGAGACATGAGTTTGATCCCTGGGTGGGGAAGATCCCCTAGAGAAGGAAATAGCAATCAACTCTAGTATTCTTGCCTGGAGAATTCCATGGACAGAGAGGAGCCTGATGGGCCGTAAAGGTTGGACATGACTGAGCACACACATACTTGAAACCTTGAAATAAATGGAGTGCAGAGTAATCTTAAGTGCACATTTTATTCTCCACTTTGTCTAGAAGAACAGGTTCAAGGGAATGAATCCTCTGATTCCTAGAAAGTGTCTATTGATCTGGTTCTGTGGTCAAGAACTTGGAAAGAGGCAGATATTGAGAGTTGGTGATGAGAAATTTTGAGAAAGGGGTATGTGAATAGACTTCTCAAAATGGGTTCGAGGCCTGAAAGTAAAAGTCGCTCAGTTTGTGTCTGACTCTTTGCGACCCCATGGACTATAGCCCCCTAGGCTCCTCTGTCCTGGGATTCTCAAGGCAAGGATACTGGAGTGGGTTGCCATGGCCTCCTCCAGGGGCGACCCAGGGACCAAAACTGGGTCTCCCACATTGCAGGCAGATTCTTTACTATCTGAGCCACCAGGGAAGTAGTTTCAAGGCCTGAAAATGTTACTAATATATCATGCAATGTCTATTTAAAACATACTTCCTTCAGAAGAAGTTCTAACTAGGGTAGATGAGCCAGCTCTTAATGGTCTCACTTGGTCTGTGTTCCAGTCATGAGACGAGAATATACCCTGCAGTCACTTCCCTAGATTCTAATTTTTCTAAAAATAATTTTATTCATTTATTTATTAATTTTTGGCTGCACTGGGTCTTCACTGCTTTGCATGGACTTTCTCTAGTTGTAGTGAGCAGGGGCTACTCTTTGCTGTGGTGTGTGGTCTTCTCATTGCAGGGGCCTCTCTTGTTGTGGAGCTGGGGCTCTAGGCATATGGGCTTCAGGAGTTGCAGCACACAGGCTCAGTAATTGCGACTTGTGGGCTGGAGAGCAAGGGCTCAGTGGCTGTGGCGTATGGTCTTCATTGATCCACAGCATGTGGGATCTTTCCAGAGCCAGGGGTCGAACCGGTATCCACTGCACCACCAGGGAAGTCCTCCCTGGTTTCTTAATGAGAACAAGATAACCCATTTGATGGATGGCAATCATCCTGCTTCCCCAGGCAGTCCATTGCTTTCTCAATGGAGTCACGGGGAAGGAGGTCATCACAGGCTCTCCCATCACCAAGACTGACGAGGCCACTTCTATAGCCAAGGGCCCAATGTGACACCAGGAAAAAGACAGAGATCCCACACCCACCAAGTTCAAAAAAACAGCCAAAAACAAGTCAGTGGAAGTTGCATTTCCTTGAAGCCCTAAATTGCAGCAATTCGTCCTTGCTGAAATAGAGACTAGTTTTCCATGTTATGGTATTGGAAGACGTTTTCTTTCTCGTTTCATCTTTCTGCCCATCCTCTTAAATATAGAAAATGTAATGGGTAGCTAAATTTAACTGTTATTCTATATGCTGAAAGATAATGTAGTGTCATGATAGAACTAGAAGTGGAATGATAGATGATCTTTGTCTCAGTGAGCATCTGATGAAGTTAGGGACACAAGACAAATGAAAAAAGAACATGATGATAAAAATGTATAAGGATTCAGGAAGGATGCTTGTGAAATATTGCCCCCAAGAGGATAGCTTATTGAGGATATGAGAACTCTAGAAAGGGCCAATGGGCAGGTACAACCACCTGAGCTTGAGGGATGCTGACATGGACAGAATGAAGCCAGACAGCAGTCACGAGGGGGAAGTTGCAAGAAGTTACAGGCAAGGAGAAGTGAGGAGAACGCAAGGGTGACTGTCTGCATAACCAAACTTTGGGTGGGTGAGTTTCCATCTGGATCAGACTCAACTCTAAGATCCAGAATGTCCCTATCTTTTCTTTGTGCAGGAAGTATGTTCGCAAAATCATCACATTGTCTAAAACATGCTTTTAATAGACTTTAAAAATGCATTCTTTCCTTTTCTGCACTCAAATTCCACACACTCTATTTCCAGTCCTCTAGATTTCTAAGGAAACTGTCTTTGTCATTCTCAGCTGCTAATACTCTTTCATAAAGGGGAGGTTTTATTCAAACCTGATAGAAATGTGAAAGAACAAACAATAATGTTCTGCTTTCCATTGTGCTTCTTTTCATCCAAAGTTCTTAAAGCTCTCTGAAAATATTAATTATATCTCTGAATAGCTGTAATATAATATGACTGTACCATCATCTCTTTTTTTTTTAACAAATGAGAATAAACCACAGAGCAATATAACTATTGACTCAAGTCAGTGAGGTCCCAGGATCCAGGCTAAAAGCCAATGTATCATTTTATAAACCAGGATGTAACAAAGAAAAGGAACTAAGGATATAGGTCTTGCAGATTGGAAGAAGTAGAGTCTTTTCTCCTTCTTAAACACAGAAGATGTATTCAATTTTCAGTACTTTTTTCATCTGTGAAATACACATAATAAGTTTGAATGACTGCAGTATATCACTTAGACACTTTGAAGGAGGGCAGAAAGGGAAGTTTTCCTATTTTCCAAAATTATTTTTCTTCTGCTGACAAACACTTTTACCAACAAGACAAATTTTGGCAAGATTCTTTTTCCCCAGTAAAAAGGAAATGAGCTTCATTTGCCTGAGCTAGAAACACAAATGGTCTCTTTCGCTATTACTTCTAGCTAGAATTTTAAGTCAGCTCACATCCTCTAATTTCCAAGGGTACTGATAGAGGATTTAAAGTTCCAATTCCACTATGGAAAGGTTTCGTCTGCACCCAGAGTCCCTGAGTTTTAACCCAGCATTGTTTACAGAGCTCTCTTGAGTTTCCAGATCAGCGTTTCATGGTTGGCAGCAGGCGGCAGGGCAGATAAACTTTCAGCTATAACATTTTCTTCCTGGCAATTTCAGTGTTAAATTATAAGCAAACAAGCTCTCTTCAAAATAAAGAACTCTACCAAAGTGACCACTTAATTAAGGGCATTCAAATCCCTTGATGCCTTGGCTAATTCACCTGTGCCCTTTTGTGACCTAAAATAAGCCATTTAATCCAAAACATGAGATTTTTTTTTTTCCCCTGGGCCAATGAAGCCACAATTTGTCACTCAGATCATTTAGTGCCACATATTGCCATAAGTCTCCCTAAGGTAGTGCAAAGTCATGGTTATGACATTTAGGGTGTCTGGGTAGCCAATTTTAATGAGGAATAAATGATTTCTCCTGTTTGGCTAATACCTGTTGGTGTAGAAAGGTAATCCAAATGTCACTGCTCCATCCCTTTCTTGTAGGAAAAGAATAATGGACAACATCTGTTTTGAATGTGTTCCCGGGGGCGGGGGGAGGCCCAAGGTCTCTTTTCTAATCAAAAATGATCTCCAAGAACTGAGAGAGTTATGGACCTTGGACAGTCACAGTGTCGCTAAAAAAAAAAAAGAAAGAAAAAGAAAAGAAAAACCCAGGAAGTTCCGGGAATATAATAAAAGACTGCACCGATATTATTGCTTACATGTGTGTGCACATCTGCCCAAAACACTAGAAAAGTGCCCAGAGGAGGAAACCATGTACAACAAATACGTTTACTGCTACTCTTCAATCAATAGTGGCGATAAGACAAGCTTTTAGATATAGTTTTGGTTCCTTCCAGCTTTTGCTTTTTCCACAGGGCTGGTGGGAAGCTGCATGGGATGCTCAAAAAAATGGATGAATTGACAACCTAGGCTCTGTAAAGTACTCTAAGCTGCATCTTCTCCAGGTTGCCTTTGAGCCATGCTCAGCATCTGTGATGCCGGGGCACATGGGGTTAGAGCCTGACCCCATTCCCACCTGCACCAGCTTGCTCCATTGGAAGCCAGACTTCTGCCATTGATCAGAAACTTTTTTTTTTTTTCCTCTTGGCTTCTTCCTTTGCTGAAATGTCTGGATATTTAATTTTGCTCCTTTCAGGAGAATGTGCCCAGATTTCTCTAGATTCAGAAACAGCAAAGTAAACTCAGTTACAAACTGAAGGAACATAACGGCGACACTCTCTGGGCCTGTGACATTTGCTTTTTCTTGCTGTGTTTTTCATTTGGCCATTCCCCTGTACAAATTTGCAATGGACCAATGTCTAAACAAATCAAAATAGGGCCTTCTTTTAAACATTAAGTCACCAACTATAATATCCAGCTCTCTTTAGGAAAAATACATATTACATATGTAAAGAAAAAGCTGAGACGTGATCAGTTGTTTAAGCTGATAAGGAATTAAGAAGAAAAAAATGAAAAGAGCTTTGTTCTTTCCTCTTTACTTTAGATTCCATTATTCACTGAGGAGGGTTTCCTTGGTAGCTCAGTGGTAAAGAATCTGCCTGCCAAGCAGAAGAAGACACAGGTTTGATTCCTGGATTGACAAGATCTCCTGGAGAAGGAAATGGCAACCCTCTCTAGTATTCTTGCCTGGGAAGTCCCATGGACAGAGAAGCCTGGAGGGCTACAGTCTATGGGATTGCAAAGAATCAGACACGACTTAGTGACTAAATTACCACCATCAATAAAGAACCTCAACAACAACAAAAATCACACCTTCCTTAAACAGCCTCAAATCCCATGGCCTCTTCACATAAGGAAAAAAATAAGTATCTGATAAAGTAAAAATGGGACTCTCCAGGCAAGAATACTGGAGTGGGTGGCCATTTCCTCAGGGAATCTTCCTGACCCAGGGCTCGAACCCATGTCTATTGCATCTTCTGCACTGGCAGGCAGATTCTTTACTGCTGAGTCACCTGGGAAGCCCAAAGTAAAAATGAACATCATGGGTGAAAAAATGAAAATAGACATCACTTCAGTCTCATCCTAAATCAGGTTGCAAGTCCTTTGAGAAGTCCATGTAGAATGCCAACACATACTCATGTTCACAGATGTCTTTCACATTTTGAAATTCTGTCCTTGGCTGTTCTGAGAAGGGTATGTGGACAAACTTAGGGACCTCTTCACTATCATCCAAGCACTGCACGAGTTGGTGTAAAGTCCATCCACAGATGTTCCTAGTTTTTTTATTCATTTAGTTGTTATTTTTTATTTTTCCTTTCCCTCCTCATCATGGCAACATGTTATAATGAACAGAACATGAGCTTTGGAATAAGGCAGGCCAGAGTTCACAACTCTGTTCCATCTCTGAGATATAAGCCAGTTTACTTACCCTCTTAGGTTGTTTCTTCACTCACAAAATAAGAGAAGCTCTTGTGATTCAAAGGCATAATTCATGGATCTTATAAGTTCTAAAGTGTTAGTCACTCTCAGTCATGTCCGACTCTTTGTGACCCCGTGGACTCTAGCCCACCAGGCTCCCCTGTCCATGGAATTCTCCAGGCAAGAATACTAGAATGGATAGCCAATGCCTTCTCCAGGGGATCTTCCAGACACAGGGATCGAACCTGGATCTCTCACATTGTAGGCAGATTCTTTACCCTCTGAGCCACCAGGGAAGCCCTGTAAGTTCTAAACTGAAGCCTTATTATTATTTGAGAACATCATCATATACTTTCTGGTGTCCAAGTCCAGGTCCTACACCAACTGAGGCAGTGCTGTCTCCATACCGACACAAAAAATGAATTTTAGGACCCCAGCTGTAACAATCCTGGGCACATTGGAATCAACCACATGATGCTGGACCAAGCATGGGAAATGCTGATTTTAGAGGCACTGGGACAGTGAAGGATCACCAAAGACTGACATGCATCACCCGTGTGAATTTCCCTTTGATTAGCAACTAATTTCCTTACAAAGAGGAAGATGTTTGACTGGGTTCCCAGGCAGAGATGGGATTATCCCCTCTGCCCAGACCCAAGTCTGTCCCAACCTAACCTGGCTCTACACTGCCTGACATCTTTACATCTGACAGTACTGACATCTTTACACCTAAGCAGGGCCCATCCTGAGAGAAGACCCCAGCATCAGTGTGGATGTAACTTCTGCCCCTACTCCTCTAGGAAGTCTCCAGAATGGGAAGATTGTCACAGAATGATCATCAAGGCTGCAGTAGATGCGTGGAGCAGCCTTGAATAAATGCAGGGTGAAACACTCTTCACTTGATAGAAGAGCTGAACATAAAGTAAATGGCCACATGTCCTGTGGGGGACGAACTAAGATGAAATTACTATGTACAATTGCCTTGTTGTTGTAATTTTCACTGAAATTGAGCTTCTCCTTTAGTCAATGGCTCTGAGTATGGAAACTAAGAGACTTTATTAGAGGCTACTGCTTTCAGCCATAAAGAAGGCTGAGTACCAAAGAACTGAAGCTTTAGAATTGTGGTGCTGGAGAAGACTCTTGAGAGTTTCTTGGACAGCAAGGAAATCAAACTAGCCAATCCTAAAGGAACTCAATCCTAAATGTTCATTGGAAGGACTGATGCTGAAGCTGAAGCTCCAGTACTCTGGCCACCTGATGCAAAGAGCTGACTCACTGGAAAAGACCTTGATGCTGGGAAAGATTGAGGGCAGGAGGAGAAGGGAGCAACAGAGGATGAGATGGTTGGATGGTATCATCAACTCAATGGACATGAGTCTGAGCAAATCCTGGGAGATAGTGAAGGACAGAGGAGCCTGGTGTGCTGCAGACCACAGGTCTCAAAGAGTCAGAGACGACTTAGTACTGAACAACAACTGCTTTCAGCTTGCTGGTCTCCCATTCTCCTATATATATTTGCTTTTTTAAAAAATATGAGTTGAGTAATATCCTTGTTGGCTGATTATCAGTCTTGCCCGCCAAAAAGCACAGTGTTCTCTTAATCATTGCCATGATTCTCTGGTCCTGGGTGCCACTTTGACCTGGATGCTCATTTTGAAAACTTTAGTCATTTTACTGTGACAGATAACCACAGGCACCTGGCTTTTACTATACTGAGATCTTTTTACCTCATTGCTGTCAGAGTCCTCTTCTATAACAGCATCTCCTACCATCAGCCTTGGCTTATAGAGAACAGTCATCCCTGACCTTTTCAACAATACTGGTATCCCTCTTTCCAGTGTCCTCAGGGCCTTCCTATGTAATTTAGCAAGTTGGTGGGTTTCCAGTCCTTATATAATATATCCACTCTTTCATGCCTATCTCTCTACCACTGTCTGCCAGAACAGTGGTAGAGAATTAAAAGCAATGGAAAAAATCAATTAACTTAAAACCCGGTTCTTTGAATTGGTCAATAAAATTGATAAACTTTTAGCTAGCTTGATTAAGATAAAAAGACAGAACAATCAAATTACTAAAATCAGAAATAAAAAAAGACATTGCTATTGATCTTATAGAAATTTTAAAGAAAAAGATTATAAAGGGATACTATGAACAATTGTATACTAATAAATTAGAGCTGCTTAGATGAAGTGGATCAGTTCCTAGAAAGACACAAACTACTAAAAATGACTCAAGAAGAAATATACAATCTGAGAGATCTATCACAAGCAAAGACACTGAATTAGTAACCAAAAAAACTATCCAAAAAGAAAAGTCTAGAGTCAGATGGCTTCACTGGTGAATTCTACCATGCATTTAAGGAAGAATTAATATCGATTTTTCACAAATTTCTTCCCCCCAAAAATAAAAGAGGTGGGAACACTTTCCAACTCATTTTATGAGGCAGTATTTCCCTGACACCAAAACCAGACAAAGATACTATAAGAAAACCACACACCGTATCTTTTGTGAGTAAAGACACAGAAATCCTCACTAAAATAGTAGCAAGCTAAATCCAGCAACATATTAAAAAAAAATTATACACCCTGACCAGATGGGATATATACCAGAAATGCAAGCTTCGTTGAAAATCTGAAAATCAATTAATGAAATATACCATATCAATAAAAAAACAAAAACTATATTTCAATAGATAAACAAAAGGCATTTGACGAAATCTAACCCCTTTTCATGACGAAAACCCTTAACTAATTAAAACTAGAATGGAACTTTCTCAACTTGACAAAGGATGTGTAGGAAAAACCCAGAGTTAATATTATAGACTGTGTACTTTCCTTGAAGATCATGATGAAGACAGGAGGTCCACTCTTGCCCTTGCTATTCAACTTTGTACTTGTGCTTCTAGCCAGGGCAATTTGGCAAAGAAAAGGAATTAAAGCATCCAGATTAGAAAGTAAGATGGCATTTCCAGATAACATGTTCTTTACATAGAAAATCCTAAAGAAACCACTAAGAATCTAGTAGAACTAACAAATAAGCTCAGTAAGCTTGCAGGGTACAAGGTCAAGATATAAAAGTCAACTGTATTTCTATACCCTAGCAACAAACAATAAAATGATTTCATAGTTGTGACCAGCTCTGGGCTCAATTTCATCCACTTGGAATTTCAGCAGGACACTCTAAGATAGCAACGAGTCCCAGCTTGACTAGAGTTAGCACACTGTTTCTATGTGGCAGGCACTCATGCCTTATCACTACCGTGCATGCTAAATCACTTCAGTTGTGTCTGACTCTTTGTGACCCTATGGACTATAGCCCTCCAGGCTCCTCTGTTCATGGGATTTTCCAGGCAAGAATACTGGAGTGGGTTGCCATGCCCTCCTCCAAGGGATCTTCCTGACCCAGGGATTGAACCCATATCTCATTACGTCTCCTGCAATGCAGGAGGATTCTTTACCAATAGCACCACCTGGGAAGCCCCTTATCACTAGCAAGATATACTAGTTATTTTGGTTTATCTGAGGCAAAGGATAATATTCTTCATCTGGTCTTCTAGATGGTGAAGTAACCACATCTCCTCCCTTTGGCATCAGTCTATGAGAAGTGAGACTCCCTGAAGAAGAAAGAATGGTAGAAACAGCCTAAGTCTTCCTGAAGCTAAAAGAAAGAACCAAGCTCATCACTTCCCTAATTAAGTTAACTAAGTCCTAATCAACCACAAGCAAATATCCCCTCTTTCAGAATTGTGGCCGTGGCTTGCCTCTGGCCCGAGGACAACTTTCTCTCTCTAGAAACAGAAGGCCCAGCAGCCCCTCCTGCAATCTCTCAGCCTCTCAGCTGAGGTTCTGTGTCGGAAAATTCTCTTGTTTTAATTAGCAAAAGAGCTGTCTTTCTTCTGCTGTTAACCAGGATCGTTTGGCACTGTTTAAACTCAATATTGTTTTTATGATATTTAGGAAATAAGGTAAAGAGAAGGATCAAATTGTGCAGGGACGCAGAAAGTGATTTTTACGTTAAAACTCTCAATATTCATCGTACTTTCCCTGGGAGGGTTTAATTCCAAAGTGCCGCTTGGTTATTTTCCGGTAGAAAAAAATGACAGCACCCTGTCTGAGCAGAAAAAGGAAACAAGCTACAGTGATATATCACCTCCCCTGCCCCCAAACTTCTGCCTGCCTTCCTCCTCCAAGGGTGACTGCCCAAGAAGCTAAGACGGCATTTGTGGCTAAAAGGTACTCTTATAGTTCATAATAAGCATTCTTTACATTCTTCACATTTTAAAAGTCAGGATTGGGGATAGACCAAAGAAAGAGCTTCCCTTTTATTATATAGGGTGACTTATAATGGACAAAGCAAAAAACAAGAGGATTTCCGTGTCAATTTTTAACCTTACTTCTCCATGGACTGGTCGATTTTAGTCCGATGACCAGTACACAGACCACACGTAGGAGGTGGAAGTCATCCAAAAAAAGAAGAAAAGTGGATCCAGAACTTCTGCAATTTAAAAATGCTCTCACACTACCATGCATAAAATAGACAGCTAGGGAGAAGCTGCTATATAGCACAGGGAGCTCAGCTCGGTGCTCTGTGATGACCTAGATGGGTGAGATGAGTATGGGGTGGGAGGGAGGCTCCAGAGGAAGAAGATAGATGCATACTTACAGCTGATTTACCTTGTTTTACAACAGAAAGTAACACAACCCTATAAAGCAGGTATCCAATTTGTTTTCCTGGGCTCCAAAATCACTGCGGATGGTGACTGCAGCCATGAAATTAAAAGACACCTGCCCCTTAGGAGAAAAGCTATGACAAACCTAGACAGCATATTAAAAAGCAGAGACATCACTTTGCTGACAAAGGTCCATATATAGTCAAAGCTATGGCTGGATCGCATCACTGACTCGATGGACTTGGGTCTGAGTAAGCTCCGGGAGTTGGTGATGGACAGGGAAGCCTGGCGTGCTGCAGTCCATGGGGTCACAAAGAATTGGATATGACTGAGCGACTGAACTGAGCTGAACTGATGGTGTTTCCAGTAGTCACATATGAATGGACCATAGAGAAGGCTGAGTGCCAAAGAATTGATGTCTTTGAACTGTAATGTTGGGGAAGACTCTTGAGAGTCCCTTGGACAGCAAGGAGATCAAACCAGTCAGTCGTAAAGAAAATCAACCCTGAACATTAATTAGGAGGAATGATGCTGAAGCTGAAATTCCAATACCTGATATACAGAACTGACTCACTGGATAAGAGCCCTGATGCTAGGATAGATTGAGGACAGGAGGAGAAGAGGGGTGACAGAGGATGAGATGGTTAAATGGTATCATCAACTCAATGGACATGACTTTGAACAAACTCCAGGAGATAGCAAAGACAGGGAAGCGTGGCATGCTTTAATCCGTGGGGTCAAAGAGGTGGACACAACTGAGTGACTGAACAACAACAGAAAGAAAGATAATGTAATTTTTAGATTTCTAAAATGAAAACTGTAAAAATAAATAAATAAATAAAATGCCCTCAAGTCAACAAGCAGAAATGATTGGAGGTTTGTAAGGTTCTGCCAGTTAGTATTTTAGAAAACTCAGAGGGACTATGGCAAGCACTCTTAAATCTGACACTATCAGGTCACCAATGGAACAATCCCAGACTTCTCTAAAATGTTATCAAATGATCCATGTGTCAAAACTAAAGAGACTGGGAGGAGCAAAATAATGAAGACCAAGGAGGTGGTCTTCAATCCCACTCTCTCTAGCCTACAGGAAGTGGAAAATAATAGTGATGTTCTGGCTGCAGGAAGTTCCTCATATTAGCCTTTCAAATAAAATCTTAGCACTAGATTTTATGATGATAGAGTACTGTCAGAGGTGAGTTGTTGGTGCCCTGAATTCCATGGTAGGCACAAAAATATGGCCTTGAGGCAGACTGAGAAGATTCTGTCTGCTCTGGAGAGCACGTACTTAGCTGGCCCCTCTCTTTCCTTTACTCCAAGATTTGGTGTGAGAGAGACTACGGTGAGGGTTCACTTATAAGCTGCCAAATACTACAGCCTGCTGTTCCCAACTAAGCCCCCAGTTCATTGGTTCACATCTCATCACCGCAAACCCCAGCCACCCTGGCCCATCAGCCCAGGTGTGTGAGCTGCTGCCAGCCCTTGGGATCCAAGGGCACGTTGTGGGATGCCTTTGAACACTTTGAGATGCCTATCAGAAGGGGGAGGTTCCTAGATACCCTGGGCACCATCTGAGTGGGGTAAAGTGAATGCTTGAGTAGATACAAGTCATGATCAGCAGGACAGCTGGCAAGACATGATGGTCAAGAGCACAGACCTTGGAGACAGACTCTTCTGGCTTTGAATCTCTGCTGGGTGGTTTGTAGGTTCTGTGCCCAGAAACTCCCATGTCCAGCTTCTCTGCACCACTGTCGTGCACATACAAAACGGGGGAAATAGAATCTACCTCACAAATCTATTTTGGACATTAAACATGACTTTGTATAAAAAAGCACAGTATCGGGCATGACTCTAGTGCACACGCGTGTGCCGTCACTTCAGTCGTGTCCGACTCTTTGTGATCCTATAGACTGTAGCCTGCCAGGCTCCTGTGTCCATGGGATTCTCCAGACAAGAATACCGGAGTGGGTTGTCATGCCCTCCTCCTGGGGATCTTCCCAGTCCTGGGCTTGCACCCACCTCTCCTGCGTCTCCTGTATTGGCAGGTGGGTTCTTTACCACTAGCGCCACCTGGGAAGCCCCCGACCCTTAGTAGATGTTCGATAATTATTATTACCATGACAATCCCATTATACGGGGGACATTATTTTTAAATTTTTCCCATTCCTTCCTGTTCTACATCCTTTTCTCTGAAGCACCTTTTAGCTTTTAAATGGTTGAAATACACAAAGGTTAGGGATTCCTCCAGGAGGCAGAAGGCCTGCTGCCCTTCATATCTGACAAAATTCCCCTTTTGGTGTCCCCACCTTGCATCTATGCAAGGTTTCTGGCCTAAAACTCTCAGGTCGGATTTGAAGAGAAAAGTTAAAGGGAATTTATCCCCCTCCTTTTCAAACTTAGGAAGATGAATTGCTAATTCGTTCTCTGAGGAAATAAGGCAAAGTATGTTCAGTAATTACTCGGAGGACAAAGCCTGCTCGTCAGATTAGGAAGAGCAGATGTTCTTTTGAGGAGTGGAAAAAGAAAACTGGGGAGGGAGAGACAGGATAAGGAAGAGCAGGGCTGTCAGTCTGGAGAGAAGCCAGGGCAGCGTGAACCTGCTTCAGGGCTTATCCATCAAAGGGCGCCTTCCAGAATGTCAGCCTTCCACATGGTCTCCACTCCCGCGACTGCCTCTGCATTTGGCCCCCTGGATTCTGTGTGCAGGAGTTCTTCAAATCCTAATCTTGGAGAAAAACCCTGCAATTCTGAGCTCAAGGTACTTGACTGCCATGCACTGCATTTGGGCCTTAGCTCCTGACACCGGTCTCAGCTAAGTTGCCAAATCTTCTCTTTCTCATGCTTCTGCTCAGTCATGTCTGACTCTTGGCAGCTCCACAGACTATAGCCCATCAGGCTCCTCTGTCCATGGGTTTCTCCAGGCATGAATCCTAGAGTGGGTTGCCATTTCCTCCTCCAGGGAATCTTCCTGACTCAAGGATTGAGCCCATGTCTCCTGCAATGGCTGGCAGATTCTTTACCACTGAGCCAAGTTTTTATCACTTCCCAAGCTGCAAAATAAAGTCCCACAAATTCCCACTTTGGGGGGATCAGTACCTTAAATGAACACATTTGGGTATTGTTTTGCTCATGTAGAGAAATTTCATAACTAAAATAGGAGAGAAGATGAAATATAGGTGGGTAAAAATTTTAAGAAGTGTCCATCTCACATATTTAGCATATTTAATCTTCATAAAATGCTAAAGTTGGGATGGTTTCCTACATTTTACAGACAAGACAGAGGCTCACTGCAGACTCATCAAGAAGAAAAGGTGGTGGTTTGGTGGTGGTTTAGTCACTAAGTTGTGTCCGATTCTTGTGACCCCATGGACTGTAGCCCACCAGGCTCCTCTGTCCATGGGATTCTCCAGGCAAGAATACTGGAGTGGGTTGCCATTTCCTTCTCCAGGGAATCTTCCCAACCCAGGAATCAAACTCAGGTCTCCTGCACTGCAGGTAGATTCTTTACCAAAGGGAAACCCTACAAGTGAAGAAATAAAGGAGAGGTTCTAAATGAATAAAATCAGAAATGAAAAAGAAGTTAAAACAGATACCATAGAAATATGAAAGATCTAAGAAACTTTTATGAACAACTATGTGCCAATAAAAGGACAACCTAGAAGAAATGGACAAATTCATAGAAAAGTACAATCTCCTAAGACTAAAACAGAAGGAAATAGAAAATATGAACAATTAACAGTAATAAAATTGAATTAGTAATTTTAAAATTCCCAACAAGCAAAAGCCCAGGACCCAATGGCTTCACAGGTGAGTTCAACCAAACATTTCAAAAAGTTAATGCTGATTCTTCTGAAACTATTCCAAAAAATTATGGAGAAAGAAATACTTCCAAATTCATTATATGAATCCAACATCACCTTGACTCCAAAATCAGACAAAGATATCCCACACACATAGAAAAATTATAGGCCTATATCAATGATGCAAAAATCCTCAACAAATTACTGGCAGACCAAATCCAGCAATACATGAAAAGGATCACACATCATAATCAAGTGGGATTTATCCCAGGCCTGTAAGAATTTTTCAGTATCTGCAAATCAATGTGATATACCACATTAGCAAATGAAAGAATAAAAAAATGATCATTTCAATAGATGCAGGAAAAGCTTTTAATAAAATTCAACATCTGTTTATGATAAAAAAAAAAAACTCCAGAAAGCAGACATAGAGGGAACATACTTCAGCATAATAAAGGCTACATATGACAAACACATAGCTAACATCATATTCAATGGTGAAAAGCTGAAAGCATTTCCTCTAAGATCAGGAACAAGACAAGGATATCCACTGTCACCACTTTTATTCAACATAGTTTTGGAAGTCCTAGCCACAGTCATCAGAGAAGAAAAAGAAATAAAAGGAATCCAAATTGGAAAGGATGATGTAAAACTGTCACTGTTTGCAGATAACATGATACTATGCATAGAAAATCCTAAGTATGCCACCAGAAAACTACTATAGCTCATCAATGAATTCAGTAAAGTGGCAGAATAAAAAATTAATATGCTTAAATCTGTTGCATTTCTATACATAAACAATGAACTATCAGAAAGAGAAAGCAAGGAAACAATACCACTTACCATCACATCAAAACAAAGTATTTAGGATTAAACCTGCCTAAGGAAGCAAAAGGTCTACACTCAGAACACTATAAGAGACTGATGAAAGAAACTGAAGACAACACAAACATTTGGAAAAATATACTGTGTTCTTTGGTTTGAAGAACCAATATTGTTAAAATTACCATGCTACCCAATGCAGTCTACAGATTTCGGTGCAATCCTATGAAAATGCCAATGACATTTTTCAAAGAACTAGAACAGATCATTTTAAAATTTGTATAGAAACATGAAAGACCCCAAATAGCCAAAAGAGTTTTGAGAAAGAAGACTAGAGCTGGGGGAATCATGCTCCTAGTAGTATAGTGTTCAGACTATACTACAAAGCTACAGTAATCAGGGCAGTATGTTACTGGCCCAAAAACAGACACATAGATCAAGGTAACGGGATAGAGAGCACAGACGTAAACCCATACACTTATGGCTAATTATTCTATGACAAAGGAGGCAAGAACATACAGTGGGGTAAAGATAGTCTCTTGAATAAGTGATGCTGGAAAAACTGGACAGTCACATGCAAAGCAATGAGATTAGAGCATTTTTTCACACCATATAAAAAATGAACTCAAAATGGATTAAGAACCTAAATGTAAGACCAAATACTATAAAACTCCCAGAGGAAAACATAGGCAGAAAATTTCTTGATGTAAGTTACAGTATTATCCTTTCAGATCTGTCTCCTAAAGTAAAGGAAATAAAAACAAAAATAAACAAATGGGATCTAATTATACTTGAAAGCTTTTGCATAGCAAAGGACATATCAACAAAACAAAAAGGCAACCCACTGAGTGGGAGAAAATATCTCCAAATGATATGACCAATAAGGGATTAATATTCAAGATATATAAACAGCTTGCAAAATTCAACATCAAAAAAAAAAAAAAAACCCAACAACAAATAGCCCAGAATAGGCAGAATAACTGCATAGACACTTTTCTAAAGAGGAAATGCAAATGGTCACTAGGCACATGAAAAGATGCTCAACACTGCTAGTCATCAGGGAAATGCAAATCAAAACCATAAGGAGATAGCACTTTACACCTGTCAGAATAGCTATCATCAAAAAGAATACAAATAGCAAATGTTGACAAGGATGTGGAAAAAAGGGAACTGTTGGTGGGAATGCAAATTGATATAGCCACTATGGAAAACAGTATGGAAGTTTCTCAAAAAACTAAAAGTAGAACTACTATATGACCCAGTAGTTCCACTTCCCCCCCCCAAAAAAAACACTAATTCAAAAAGATACATTCACCCCAATGTTCATAGCAGCATTATTTACAACTGCCAAGATATGGAAACAATTTAAGTGTCCATCAATGAATGAATGGATAAAGAAGAATGATATGTGTGTGTATATATATATACGCACATACATATCATGGATTACTACTCAGACATAGAAAAGAATGAAATTTTGCCTTCTGCAGCAACATGGGTGGACTTGGAGGGTATTGTGCTAAGTGAAATAAGTCAGACAGAGAACGAAAAATAATGTATGATATGACTTACATTGGAATCTAAATAATGCAACAAACTAGTGAATAAAACAAAAAAGAAGCAGACCCACAGATATAGACAACAAACTAGTGATTACCTTTACAGAAACTCAAAGAGGAGCAATATATGAGTGAGGGAGTAGAAAATATGAATTATTGGGTGTAAGATAATTAAGGAGGTATTGTGCAACAAGGAGAATAAAGCAAATATTTTGTAATAACTGTAAATGGAGTGTAATCCTTAAAAGTTGCTTTAAATTTTTTAATTAAATAATAATTTTAAAGAAAGAAAAATGAAAGATACTCACCAAGAGGTAAAGCCAGGCTTCAAATGCCAGACACTAAATCCTATGTGGTATTGTCACCACACTGATTTGCCTCCCTGTGGTATGACCACAAACTGGGTATCTTTAGTCTGTTTCCAGCATTCTTATCAGCTGTTTCTCACTTATAAAGTTTAGAGATTGGAATAAATCCAGGTTACTTCCCAGTTCTGTCACTTATTAAAAAGAGGGACCTTCCTGCAAGGGGGAGGCCTGAAGATCACAGGATTCTTTCAATGTCTGGAAACACCCAGCCCCCACCCTCAGGGCTGAAGACAAAGCTGAGGTCCTTGGGGGAGCTGGTCTTGGGCTGAGAAACCAGGCAAGTGTGAATTCTAATCCTGGTGCTGACATTGACTTCCTCCTAATCCTCACACGCACTTTGTTTCTGAGTTTCCATCTCTGCAACAATGTTAGTAGGACTCATCAATCTCCCAAGAGGTGTTCACATCTGCCTTGCATTTGCAAGGAGCTAAAAACCTCATTTCTGGGGGCTTGTGGCAGTTTTACACAGAGGAACCCTTAGAAACAAAAATCAGGAATGCTAGGGGGCAAGTCATTGAAAACTGCATTAAAAAAATAACATGTGTGAGCCTGCTCTAGGATCTCTAATCTAAAACCCATTTTGAGAAGCAGTCATTCCATTATTTGTTCAGCTATCAGGGGGAAACATTCTGTAGCTAAAGTTCAACCTAAGAGAAGGCACACAGGGGAAGAGTTCTAGAATAATAGCAGACATTTTGGAGTTCACAATCACAGAAGCAGTGTACTCTAATCTGTTTCTTCTTTTCAAAAAGTATCTCTACCAACAGAATGGGAAAGATTGAGGGCGGGAGGAGAAGGGGGCGATAGAGGATGAGATGATTGGATAGTATCATCAACTCAATGGGCATGAGTTTGAACAAACTCTGGGAGATAGTGAAGGACAGGGAAGCCTGGTGTGCTGCAGTCCACGGGGTCACAAAGAGTCAGACACAACTGAGCAACTGAACATCAACCACCAACTGAATAATGGATGGAGTTGGAACACAGGATAATCAATTACACCCTCATTTAAATGATTGATGTTTCACTCTGAAGAAACATTCTGGAAGAAATAGAATCATCCCAAAAGAAAGAAAAGAAATAGAAACATCCAGAACTTGTACAAGCGCTTAAAGTTTTAAAGGGGTATAAATAGCTGAGCACCGCAGGAAATCCTCGGATTCTACGCTTGTCTATGAGGTGAAACAATTTGCCAGGTGAGCGTCGTCTTGTCATGCCTTTTGTAGATGCATATACAAAACACTCACACATTCAGAGCATACAGCTTTCATCAGAAGTTCTTCCTTGCCTGCTGTGATGGGGTGCCTGCCATGGGAAGTGGGGGGAAAAGAATGGGTCAGCCAGCTGGGCTGTGCTTCCTCCATCTGTGCTTCCTCCATCCTGTACATCACGGGAAGAGAAATTTCCTAAGGCTGCTCTTCATACCTTCTGACTATCCTCAGAGGCTGATCACATCTGCACTCCCTCTTAAGAGCAGGGAGACTCAACTTTTCTTTTATGTAGGTCTTCCCTCTCTCTCTCTCTCTCTCTATATATATATATATATATATTTTTTTTTTTTCTTTCCTACAACCTGAACTGAATCTCCAACTGCCTCTCTCAAGATGTGATAAATCAGGGACTTCGGCTTCCTACTCCGGACTGCATTCTGCCATCACAGTCACTACACAACCCACACAGTTAAGCAAACAAAAGAATTTTTCATTTTCTCTTTCATTCAGTAAAGCTCCATTTTCTGTCCCCCTCCAACCTTTTGACCTGTGTCCTAATGGTGCCGGTCACTTAAGGGCAGAAGTTCAGCGGTGGGTTAAGTCTGGGTGTGTTTACGTGGAGGAGAGGGTCTGTGTGTGCTCACTTCCTGTTGTCTGGGCGCTGCACACTGCCTTTGCTCTCCCGGGGCCCTGAGACCACACCTGCTGAGTGAGCCCCTTTCCCTGAAAGACCAGTTGAAAAGAAAAAAAAAAAAGGTTGTTTTCCCATTTCTTTCGCTCCGGTCACCAAAGCCTTTTGTCTTTGCTGCAGCTGAGCTGACATGAGCCAGTCTTACCTTGAAACGGTTAAGGGAATAGGTGCTGTAACACTGACTCTTCCATTTGGTTGTAATATTTTCCCAGTTTGCGTTTCCTAACATCAGTGGATCCATGAATCCTGAAAATTGCATTAAAATGTGCTCGGGTTGCTGGCTTTTTTTTTGTTTTCATTTTGAATTTTTTATTTCGTTTTGGAGTATAGCTGATTAACAATGGTGTGATAGTTTCAGGTGGTCAGCAAAGGGACTCGGCCATCCACATACATGCATCCATTCTCCCTCAAACTGCACCCCCATCCAGGCTGCCACATAACATTGAGCAGAGTCCCCTCTGCTATACAGTAGGTCCTTGTTGGTTATCCATTTTAAATATAGCAGTGTGTACTGCTGTTTTAAAATGTTTGAAATGAATGAGAAACTATGCATTCAAAAACTGAAGCACCATGGAAACACAGACGACACAAGGAAAGTTCTGATTTAAATAAGTCACATAATTTCCCCTCTAGGATTCTTCTCTCCTATGTGTGTACTCTTGCCACCTCACCTGCTTCCACCCTACTGTGCCATCCCACCACGCTGCTTCCAGGAGATAAACTCTCTGACGGCTACTGACATTTGGGTTAAACAACTAATGAATTTCTCAAAGCATTGCTGTGTGAGAAATTCATTCTTCATTCATGCACTCATCCAATCCACCTGTTTATCATTCAGCCATTCATCTCTCCCACTTTCAGGCAGATCTGAATTCTAGAGGGTGGACAGCTGTGAGCCGAGTAATTCAGTATGGCTCCAGGACAAGGTACAACAAACGGTAGGTGAAACTGACCTGGAAAAGGACATGGTATTCATCAATCACTCAATACACAGCCTGGCTTATATCTCTCATCTCCCCGAGACCTTCACGCCCACGTCTCGTGAGCAAGCACTGCCTACCCAGCATGGTGGTACCCGCCGGGCACCCCACTCTCTTGCATTCAACTGGCCCCGGAGAGATTCCACAGAAAGGATATTTAATTTGGTGCCTCTCCAGAAACACTGATTTACTCTCCCTGCTGGTTTTCTCTTTCCCCTCCAAGTCTGTGTGACAGACTCTAAGACCAAGAAAGGGTATGTAATTAACTACTTGACCTCTGCTTGGCTGCGTGGACAGAGGATATGCTATACTTCCTTCCTTCTTTTCCGTTTTTGCCAGGATTCCAAGTTATGTGTGTCTCTCGGCTGCTTGCACTCTTGTTTCATCTTCCCCCATATGGTGTGACAGATCTCTACAACAGACCGTTATGGATGGGCTTCCGCGTGGGGCGACCGCCCTACTGAGGCAGATTCATGATCACCGTGGAGGAGAGCCACAGTCTGTTTTCCAGGGACCAAATCCGGATGCTACTGAGGAAGATATATTAAAAAAAAAAAAAAAAAAAACTCTAAGCACTTAATTGTGCAATGTTAGACTTCCCAATGCCAGCTGGTGATTAAATTATGAAACATAGGAGGATTTATAACCCTTGAAATTTCATCTGAGCCCGTGTTGTCACAGAGGCCGTCTGACCATATGGTCCATCCTTCTTGCAAGGTTCCAAGAAACTCACCAGGGTATTGAGCCCCCAAGGGTGAATTGCATTGTCTGTTTACTTCCTATGACAGCAGGAGATAAGATGCAATGGGATACTCCTATTCCATTTATTACTTTTTCTTTGAATCGATGTCCTTGTCAAATATGAGTGGTTCTCCCGCTAAAATATGTGACCTTTTTTCCCAAAATGGTTTAGCATTTCTTCCTGTAAGTCCTTCATCATACAGCTGTTCCTTGTTCTTTATCTGAACTGTCACACTTTCCTTGCCTAGGATTTCTATCACTGTCCTCATCGTAGTTTACTATAAGCATTTCCAGAATTTCATGGTGACTGTTTTACTCATCTTTAACTCAAGGATCTGTGACAACGTATAAATATATGGGACATAGTTCTTCATATATGACTTTGCTTCAACATCAGCAGGAAAATAAAGTCATTATGTTTCTCTCCCCCAAGCTTCTTCTATTATCAGTGTATGGAACTTAGGAGACAAAAAGGTCTCATTCAAGATATAAATGGCAAACCTACTGTATTTAGGAGATATTATATAAAAATCAATGAGTTAAATTTTAGATACAAAAAAGCCATCATGGATCTTTGAACAGAGATATTGAAAAGGAAGATAACGGCCAGCCTGGCAAAGAGTAAGCTACCTTCTTCAGTTGGATTTCATGAGTAAGTGTTGCCCCAAAACCGATCCATGTGGAGTTACAGGTACTTTTAGTAAAAAAAAAAAAAAAAAGTTTTGAAGGAGCAGGAAAAAGATGGGAGATTTAAGGTCAAAGTCATGGACAGTAACCTAAACAATTCACAAAACTGAAAGCAAACGAGGAAAGTGAAAACTATCATTAGTGAATTTTAAATAAGTACTTGCTGTTTAATTCATTATTTGAAAACTAAGTTTACCATGCATGTGTATGTGCTTAGTTGTGTCCACTCTTTGCAACCCCATGGACTGTAGCCCACCAGCCTTCTCTGTCCCTGGAATTCTCCAGGCAGGAATACTAGAGTGAGTTGCCATTCCCTTCTCCAGGGGATCTTCCTGACCGAGGGATTGAACCTGGGTCTCCTGCATTGCAGGCGAATTCTTTACCGTCTAAGCCACCAGAGAAACCCAAGTTTCCCATAAAAGAGACTATATTCAGGTCAGAAAGGGCATAAAGGGAAAAAAAGGTTTATATCTTCAGAAATCCGAAAAGGGACTCCAGTTAGGATAGAAAGGTAGAAACATAATTAGCTAGCTATACCCCATTGACTACACTTCAATGGTCAGATCTCAGCTGCTAGATGGACGGCTATATATAAATGCTCAACCACTCAGTCATGTCCAGCTCTTTGTGACCCTTTGGACTTGTAGCCCATCAGGCTACCCTGTCCATGGCATTTTTCAGGCAAGTATACAGCAGTGGGTTGCCATTTCCTCCTCCAGGGGATCTTCCTGACCCAGGGATTGAACACACATCTCCTGCGTCTGGCTGATTGTTTACCTGCTGAACCATCGAGCAAGATGAATGGCTCTACATCACCATTAAAAACACAGACTCAAGCCAAACTAACTGAAATAAAAGACTGGCTCTGCCATTTACTAGCTGGGCAATTTAGACAGGTTGCTTGACCCCTCCATGCCTCAGTTACTGCTTCTGTAAAATGGTGATAAAATAGTATTAACCCATGAATTGATTGATTATGAGAACTAAAGAAATATGTTAAAAATTGTATTTATACATATATATGATTTTTAACAGTTCCTGACACGTAGTAAGCACTGCATAAGGCTTAGTTGCTTATGAAACTAAGTTGTGTTACTATTGGACAGAACTAAGAAGTAAGAAGGTACTTAACTCTTTGGACCTCTGTCAAGACAGCTGGCTTAGGGGATAGCAATAAAACTCTGGACAATTTTAATTGCATTTGCAGGATGGAAAGGGGAAAAGAGCCAAAGGGAGAAGGAAAGAATAGGGATGCCTTAAAAATAATTTCTGCACAGTGCACATTTCTTCCAGGGTTAGGTCCTACCAGAACCTTTATCCCCGCATTTTCAGCACCCCAACTCCCTGTAATGGGAACTAAAAAGGCAACTCATTGAAGGTTGCTTCTGCCTTTCTTCTGGAACCCACCAGGACATTTTGCTGTTTGTTATCAACTTTCTTTTAACCATATTAGGGCCCAGTCCTCTAACATCTCTGTGGATTCACCCCTAAACTCACTAAAAGGCAGATGTGATTCTGAAAAGGAGAGGTGGGTAGAAAAGTTTGTCAACATGAAGGAAACAGCTTGAGCAAAGGCAGAAAAAATAGGAACCATGAGGGTAAATCAAAAGAACATGTGGACTAGAATACAAGTACATCTAAGTAATATAAAGGAGAAGAGGGAGTTGGGACCCGTCAGACTTGATGAATGCCAAGGTGAGGACGTCATGCTTAACCTGGGAGCCAACATGGCTGGGGTGGGAGTGGGGGTTGGCATGGTCACCTGGGAGGAGAATATTTGATAGCATTCAGTGTAGAAGCAAATGTTTAGGAGTCAGACCTGTTCACTAATTAGATCACCTTGCTCAACATCACTGCTCTAACCCTCATTGTCCTTTTGTTTCAATATTTTTAAATATGTATGGAACTTCTACTTTGTGCTAAATACCATGTGAGGCCCTCTAAGGTATTAATTCTAACATCTGTACAGTTAAAGTTAGACCAAGAGATCCATTCTGCATGTTCCAACTCTAACATGATATGATAATCAGGATTCAGCCAACTGGATTCCCAATCCCATTAATGAAGAACAGTCAAGATCTTCACCAAATGTTGTTGCATGTATTCTACAGATTATTAAACTCTGAAGAATTTTGTTCAGATCTACTACCACTGGTCTGGCAATCATTTCACTTTTTCCAGGTGAATAAACAGGTGAAGAAAACTTGATAAAGAGTGATTGATTTCCTATACTGCCTAAGAAATTAAGTACATATGAGAATGAAAAAAACAGGAAGTGTAACATATAATGAAAATCAGGAGGTATCTTGTCTAAGTTTAATCAGCTTTGGAATTATATCAATAGGTATCTAACTACTTGATCAATTCTTTTTCAGTTTCTGTGTTTTCAAGTCATCTGTGATTTTTTTAATGTCATCTCCTTTCCTTTTAAGAATTCCTGGCAAGTTGACATACATATGGTGAACATATGGTCTTCTCCTAATTGATTTAATTCAGAAGAGGACCCAGGGGAGAGCTCTGAGCACTATCTGTTTGAGAGGTTTCGGGAATGTTTATTTCAGAGTGAAGGGTCTAAGTGTGATAGCATCAGAATAGTGCCATTGAAACAGGCCAGGCAGTACGCACACATGGTCGGAAGCATCAGTGGTATAAATCATCAGGATGATTTTAACTCAAAGTCTCTGAATTGGCAGAATAATATAAAAATAATTTTATTAAATAAAAGTAAGAGTTACTGATTGTGATGTTTATTTCAAGAGGTTTTTAAAAAATTGCCTGTACTAAATCTCCCCCACTTGTAAAACTGTCTCTCCCCAGGTGACACTGCATTGCCTAATTAACTGGTGGATCAATTTGCCTACATTCCTAAGGGAGCCTATGTTTGCCTAATACATCCTCCACCTGATAGAGATAATGCTGAAGCTAAACGACTGCGGAAGAACTGGGGCAATTGACTGCATTCCTTCCCTGCAGACAGCTATAAATAAAGCCATGTGTCTCTCCTCTGTTTGGTAAATGGCTCCTAGATGATAGCAATCCAGCCGCAACAAAACTGAAACCAAGCTGAATTCTCTCTCTCTATTGTCATCCTTGGTTTGGCTCTAACAATAAAGTCAAAATACCTGTCATTAGTTGATGATGACCCTAACTGGTGTGGAGTTTGAATCCTTAATATTGGGTCACAGGACTCAATTTTGAAAATGTGACATCTGGTCACGTTCTTATCAATCTAATGCCCTAGACCCAAAGCCTGTTTTGCTAAGTGATGCGAAGAAGCAACATACCAGATAAAATCAGCCTTTCTGTATCAGGCATAGAAAATTTATATGTAAAATATATTTTTAAATATTTTTATATTTTAATATGTATATGTATTAATACATATTTAATGTATATGTATATTTGTGTGTATATATATATACTTACACATTTATATGTTTTATATATATATCTATACATATATGTGTAGGGGGCTACACATATATATGGGGGCTTCCTGGATGGCTCAATGGTAAAGAATCCCCCTACCAATGCGAGAGACTCAGCAGTTACGGGCTTGATCCCTGGATTGGGAAGATCACCTGAAGAAGGAAATGGCAGACCACTCCAGTATTCTTGCTTGGGAAATCCCATGGACAGAAGAGCTTGGAGGGCTACAAAGAGTCAGACACAGCTAAGCAACTGAGAACACACACATGCATATAACATACAAATGTGTAGGCATATATTATATACACATGTCCTTCATTTCTTGTCTCTTTAGCCCTCAGCCTGAACCAAGTGTTTTTAATGTTTGTTGAATGAATAAACAGTTGGGCACTTTCACGGTTTACATAATTAACCATCCAGTAGATAATTGTATAGAGTCAGTAGTGCTAGTACTAGGAGTAAAAACACTGCTACTAATAATAAAGCTCTTATTAACTGAACTTTTACAAACTCCAGGCACTAGTGAAAATATGCTTAGAACTAAATACCCTGTCTCATTGACAACTGTCCTACAAGAGAGATCTTGTTATTTCCCAGATTATAGATCAAGGGGTTGGGTTGTGAGGAAGTTAAACAATGTGCCTAAGAACAAATAGGTGATGATATAGAATCCATATAATCTGCTTGTAATCACAGCAAACTCTTTCAACTCAGGGAGTACATTGTCATTTCAATGGGATTTCACTGGAATGTTCAACACTATTATTGTTTGAGCAATATGATTTCACTTTAAGATTGTTCCTCTTTCGGAGTTAACTCGGTCCTATGGAATTGTTCTGGGAAATTGTTAATGACCCTGTTATCATAGACTATAAAAGAGAAGGGGCAGGAGTGGAGCCTTTGATTCTGGACACAGGTTGCAGTTAAGAACAGAGTAAGACAGGTGTCAAAAAATATTTCTGAAGTGTCCTTGTCCATTTCCACCTGCCTGAGCAATCATCGGAAAAATTATTATTGTATCTAGTTAGCAACCATTGGGTCATCTTCCAATTCTTTGCAAAGTAGTAGAATCTCATTGCTTCAGCTTCATGGGATGTGTAGGAATTGTCCTTTAGGAATTCATTCTCAGGAAGAAGACTTTAAGATCTGCTCTGGACAGCACATCCTAGAGTAGGCTAGTACATTTTGATGTTTTACAAAGTGATGCAACAGAAGTGCCATAGAAAACAGCAGACTAGTCAATGACCCTGAATTAAAAAGTCCCTTCCTGAAGCTCATATGACCATAGTACCGAGAGATAAAGGAGACGTGATACATGTCTGTGTATCATGACAACACACTTTGTTCTACTCAGTGGAACCCAAAGAGGGTGAGGCAATCCAAATATTATTTCAGAGCTAATTACTAGCTCATGTGATTTCTTTCACAGAATAGAATTACAAACACATCTGGTGTCATTTCTTAATCAACTGGAACTTGACCCTCCATAATGGTTAATTACATTTCATTGCATAACCTGCGTATAAGTTGTACACTTAACATTTCTACATTATCACAGCTATTCACATTAACTTAATAAGAGGAATAATATAGCCTCACACTAGAGGCATCTTCTGGATACCTTGGATGTCATCTCTGTTTGTGAAGAGAAGCAGGATTGGAGTCTATCACTTTTTAAAGGTCTTTTCACAGAATTTCTTCCAAACTTTTTCCAGTATCATCTCATGAACCTCTCTTGACTATATAGACAAGGTGACTACCCAGTGCAGAGCTCTGAGACAGCATGGTTATAAATATTCTTTCTCATAGTCCACAACAGCATGCTCGGGGTGGTCAGATTGTGTGCCCTGATTTGAGGTTTGGAAGCCTGGACACAGGACACAGTCTGGTAACAACTAAGCAACGTAAGTTGAATACAGTGCCAGCTCTATTCTGGGATAGGACAGTGTTTTGAAGGAAGCAGGACAAGATTGATCAGACTACAAGGGAATTCACACCATAGGAGCTAGGGATCCTGCTTAAAACAGTCTCCTTGCTAAAGAACGACAATTTGAGTAAATATTTGTCTGGTGAACAATTTACATTCTTCCTTTCCCATAAATGTCTACCTTTCAGCAAAGATCCACTTGTCACCTGCACAAATTGTAGGTGTTGAAGCCAGACCTGTGACCCCAAAGACCATCTTTGCCGTTTCTGAATGACCTATGTGTCTAAAAATGTGCCCGACGCCTACAAGCAGTTGAGCTCCTGAAACGTTCTCAAAGAAATACAAAGCATATGCCACGCAGCTGGCTCACATATCACCCATGGTGTCAGACAATTGCTCCCTGGAGGGCTCTGGTTTTTGGATCAGGAGACACCTGTCATGCTGGTCATGCAGTGGAGAGAGCATGGGGCTGAGATGGCTGAATTCTGAACCTAACTTGGCCACCAGGCATGTATGGGCACGGGAGAGTTCCCTTTTCCCTAGTCTCTACTTCCTCACTTGACAGATGATTCTATGAGCTTTAAGTTCCTTAAGCCAGTTCAGAACACCTGTGCCCATATGATTTTACAATCAAACAGGATAATGGGGACTTACTTCAATCAATCTATTCTGAGAGCTTCTTTGAAATTCTACTGGGCTTCCCAGATGGCGCTAGTGGTAAAGAACCTGCCTGCCAATGCAGGAGATAGAAGAGACACAGGTTCAATCCCTGGGTCAGGAAAATTCCCAGGAGAAGGAAATGACAACCCACTCCAGTATTCTTTCCTGGAGAATCCCAGGGACAGAGGAGTCTGGTGGGCTATAGTCCAAGGGGTCACAAAGAGTCAGACACAGCTGAGCACACACAGCACAGATACCTTGGAGACTACTGTTTTGCAGAAAATTATTTTTTAGTACTTTATATTGGAAAAAATGTCCACACTCACCCTTCAACAAATCTATGATACATTCTGAACACCATAAAGTACCATGAATCTTTTCACATGCACCAGCCATCATTTGTCAGTACACAAAACTTTATATTCAAGCATACTTACCCATTTTGCAAATTTTGCTCAGCAGATTCACAATAGACGTAAACTAGCACAAAGAGATCAATAGAACTTATTTTACAGTAACAAAGAACTGGAGAAACACAGAAAATAGTTGTTTTGTTTGCTTGAAGCATTTTGTCTGAGTCATGGGATTCATTAGCCAACCAGGACAAGTGACAAGAAGAAAATTTCCTCTAGCCATTCTGAACCATTCTGAGCCAAGGTGATTTGACATCTCAGCTAAAAATGGTCCCTCTAGGGTCAAGTTGACCCCTCCCTGAGAAACAGCTCTGGTTTAAAAGCTCCCACCCAAACAGGCTTCCCTGATGGCTCAGCAGATAAAGAACCCATCTGTAATGCAAGAGACACATGAGTCTCGGGTTCAATCCCTGGGTCAGAAAGATTCCCCTAGATGAGGAAATGGCAACTCACTCAAGTATTCTTGCCTGGAAAAGCCCATGAACAGAGGAGCCTGGCCTGGCAGGCTATAGCCCATAGTATTGCAAAGACTCAGACATGACTGAGCAATTAAGCACACACCCAGACAGAAGAGCTCCCCCGCTTCAAACACAGCACACAGACCAGGTCATTCCTAAATCATAGAAAAATAATAAAACCAGAATTAAGAATTTCATATCAATTTCAATTGACAAAGCAATTTCACCTTCCCAACTCAAACTGCCCCCAATGATCTTTAGAGGACATTTCCCACAGAACGGGTGCTTTGTTTTCCTTTATTATTACAATTTTTCTCTGCATAGGAAATAGTAGAGACACACAACAGACTGCAAAATCCAATTTTAACTAAAAATCACAGACCTTGACATGTTGGAAGCTTTGAAAATATTTTCCAATATCAGTAATGATGAGAAGTTATGCAACCTGCACCTCTAAATCTAAAGCATGAAATGGAAACCAACCACTCATCTACTTTCTGTCTGGAGCTGTAAAACTGTCCTGGCATGTGCTGAAGAGGCATCTAGGGGTGTTTCAGAAAGGGAAGTACTTGCTAATGGGAGACCAATTTAGATAGCATAGAATTGAGAAAGAGTCAGATTTAACCCCTCAAAAGCAGATACTAGTTTGTGGGCAAAAGCTCTTAAATAAACCATAGCTCTAGTGATACTTGTTTTCATTAGGACCAATGTTGCTGCTGTTCAGTTCTGTCCGACTCTTTGCGACCCCATGGACTGCAGCACACCAGCCTTCCCTGTCCTTCACTATCTCCCGGAGGCCACTCAAACTCATATCCACTGAGTCGATGATGCCATCCAACCATCTCATCCTCTATCACCCCCTTCTCCCCCTGCCCTCAATCTTTCCCAACATCAGGGTCTTTTCCAATACCAATAGTCCCCCATGTAGGCTTTCTAACCTAGGTTAATAGACCTCTCCAGGTTTACCAGATGTCCCTACTTGGGATGGCCTCCATAGACAACCTCTACCTACACTAGTATCTTTCCCCTTAGCTCTTTCCAAGTTTCCTCCTTGTCAATCATCTACCCAGAGAACTTCATGATCTGTCCTCCCCTCTTTCCCAGGTAGACACAGATTCCATTGATTAAAGGACACCCTATATAACCTGCTGTCTCATCATCATTCATAATACCACGGCCTTTCACTCTCAGAAGTACCCCATTTTGGAAGATAAATTAAATGGCTGCCTTCTCTTATCTTGCTTTTTTCCCTTCCTCCTTATAATATCTTTAATATCTTATTTATGCAGCATCAAAATACCATTCAATATGAATGTCTACCTGATCACTCCTCCAGTGCTGCCACTCCCTTCCAAGCTCCAGACAAACAGTTCCATTCCAGTATTCCACATCTATTTGAGAGCCCTTTTAGAACCATAGACTTAACAAATAATAAACCTTTTTCAGACATACCAGTTACTCCCTGGCATTATTATTTCTGTTAAAGGAAACCAGTAAAGCTCAATATTGGAAAATCATCTTGTCAAAAAAAAATCTTAGGTCATTTCCCATAAGTCCTTCTGGATCAAGATGCTACAAACCCAGATGTTGGGAGCCAAGATGGCGGAGGAGTAGGACGGGGAGACCACTTTCTCTCCTACAAATTCATCAAAAGAATAGCTGAACGCAGAGCAAACTTCACAAAACAACTTCTGATCGCTAGCTGAGGTCATCAGGCGCCCAGAAAAGCAGCCCATTGTCTTCGAAAGGAGGTAGGACAAAATATAAAAGATTAAAAGTGAGACAAAAGAGCTAAGGACGGACCCATGTTTTATGCTCCCTTCCACTGGAAGCACCTCCAGCCCTGATTTTGTCACTCCCAGAATATTACAAAATGCTTGCCCATGACTGCTTAAAAATTAGCAGTGATGGGAATTTCCTGGTGGTACATTTAAGACTCTGAACTTCCAATTCAGGGGGTGCATTTTCGATCCCTGGTCTGGAAACTATTAATAAGATCCCCCATGCTGCATGGTGTAGCCAAAAAGCAAAAATTAGCAGTGATTTCAAAGGCCTGCTAAATGAACTTAAACCTTTTGGCATGAGTTTCAAAGCCTTGCATAGTATGCCTTCAAATCAACTTGTTGATCTTTTTCAGCTCTAACATACCAGAACTTTATGATTCTAAATATCCTCCCTTATTTCTCAGTAGTAATCAATATTATATTCTAGAACTCAGGTGACTCTACCTACAAATAAGTTGTATTCATTTCTGAGAATAATCTGTAATTCCTTGCCTTTACAGTTTCATCTGTGTAGTTTAGAAAAACTTTTTAAACAAATTTTATTTTTCAGAATAGAAAAATTTCAGAGATAGTACAGAAAGTTTCAATGTACTATGCCATTTCAGCCTAGAGTGTTCTTACCTTTGTATTATTGAAGTCTATCCATTCCTCAAAGACCTATTCAAATACCATTGTCTCAGAAAACCTTTCTTCCTCCACTTTCCCCCAAATAAGTAATGTGGTTCTCTTGCTTTCTTCTTCACCACAATTACTATCATTCTGTATTTTCAGAACTATACATTATAGTGGCCTCTGAAGGTTCTACTTCCTTCCAGTCATAGAAATCTCCAAATGCTTTTCCACATTGCCACCAGGCTGATCTTTCTAAACATGAACTTCATCATGGTATTTTCTAGCTTAGAGGCATTTAATGATTCTCTCTTTCCCATAGGACAAAACTCAAACTCATCTCATTATAACATGCAGCAATCTGAATACCATTTACTTCTCCAGACTTAAATCTCCTGTTTCTCAGCTTTCACTCTTCATGCTATAGCAAGGGATACCCAGGTGGCTCAGGGGTAAAGAATTTGCCTGCCAATGCAGGAGACACAGACCTGGATTGGATCCCTGGATCAGGAAGATCGCCTGGAGAAGGGCGTGGCAACCCACTCCAGTATTCTTGCCTGGAAAATCCCATGGACAGAGGAGTCTGGTGGGCTACAGTCCATGGGGTCCCAAAGAGTTGGACATGACTGAGTATGCCTTAACAACAGAGCCTCATAATTTTTTCCACACAGACTACTGGGTATTTTGTTATTGTCTCTACCCACAAATTCTTTTTCCTCCTTGTCTATCTGGAGGGCTTCCCTACACTCAACTCTGATGATAATTACCCTGTGACACTATCTTTGATCATCTACATTTTTTTTGCCTGCTCTACTCCAGACAAAGGTAATTACTTTCTTCTCCCGGTACTACCATAATGTGCTTATATTTGTTATCACAATATATTTCATTAGTTAGATTTTTCTACTAGATTGTGAATGCTCTAAAGACAGGACTTATGTCACGGTTAAGAGTATCAATGTATGACAAAACCCACTGAACAAATAAATAAATAAATAAAGGGGGGAAAAAAAAGAGTATGTACTCTGGAGAGAAGATATGGATTCAAATCTTATCTCTCCTATTCACTAGCTGAGTGATCTTGTATATCAATTAGCTGTTACTACAAAAATGTAGCAACAACAAATTCTCAGTGGTACGTAACAATTCTTTTTTTGCTCAGAGTCTATGGGTTGACTGGTAGTTTGGCTAATTTCAGTCAGTCCTGGCTGATCTTGGCTGGGTTTGTTTATGCATTAGTGGTCAGTGGGGCATCAGTTGGGGCTGGACTGTCTGGGCTGGCCTCAGCTGGGATAACTCATTTCTATCCTTCTCTCATCCTCTAGCAGATATTCCTGGATTGTCCTCATAGTGGGAGCAGAGTTTCAAGAGGCCTGCAGGGATATACACGGCCTCATGAGGCCTAGACTGAGGACTAGCTCCATGCTACATTTATTCCAATCAATTGGCCAAACCAAAAGGGCTTCCCTGATGACTCAGCGGGTAAGGAATCCACCTGCAATGCAGGAGACACAGAAGATGTAGGTTCGATCCCTGGGTCAGGAAGATCCCCTGGAGAAGGAAATGGCAACCCACTCCAGTTTTCTTGCCTGAAAAATCCCATGGACAGAGGAGCCTGGAGGGCTACAGTCCATGGGGCCGCAAAAGAGTTGGACACGACTGAGCGACTAAGCACGTACAGCACATCAGCCAAACCAAATACAGTCCAAATTCAAGACATTGGGGAATAGACTCCAAACGTCCTAGAAAAGAGGCAGAGACACATTGTAAACAGCATAGATATAGGGAGGTCATGAACTGGAGCCGCTTTTGCAAGGAATTATCTCATTTTAGGCAACTATCACTTGAATAATCAACAAACGTTTTAAAAGCAGTTACTACCATTTCCTGTTTCAGATGCCAAGGATACCACAGTATACAATACTACCAAAAATCCAATCCTCAAAAAGCTTGAGTTCTAGAGGGGTAGAGAGGGAATAAATTTAAAAAGAAAGTAAAGCATATCATTTGTTAGTAGTAAGAAGGGTTGAGAAGTCAGTGAAACATGTACACACTGCTATATTGAAAATGGATGATCAATAAAGACCTACTGTATAGCAGAGGGAATTCTGCTCCATGTTATGCCAAGTGCTAGGGCTAAGTCACTTCAGTCATGTCTGACTCTTTTGTGACCCCATGGACTGTAGCCCACCAGACTCCTCTATCCATGGGATAGACTAGGCAAGAATACTGGAGTGGGTTGCTATGCCCTTCTCCAGGGGATCTTCCCAACCCAGGAATTGAACCTGTGTCTCTCATGTCGCCTGAAATGGCAGGCGGGTTCTTTACCACTAGCGCAACCTAGGAAGCCCCTGCTCCATATTATGTAACATCCTAAATGGGGAAATAATTTGAAAAAGAATAGACACCTGTATAACTGAATTACTTCACTGTACACCCAGAACTATCACAACATTGTAAATCAACTACACTCTAATATAAAAAAAAAATGAAAGTTTTAAAATTTTTATATTAAAAAAAGAGAAATGAGTGAATTTAAAGAAGAGAAAGTGTAAATGAAGGTTGAATGTAGGGGACTTTTTAAATTGAGGGGCCAAAGAAAGGGATGGGAAGGGGTAAGAGCGGGAACCATGAGGATGTGGGGGGGTCCCTGTTAGCTGAGTTTCCCAGGCAGTGAGGTAGGAGTGTGCCCAGCACTTCCCACACACAGTGAGGCCAGTGTGGCTGGAGGATGCTGAGCATCGGGGTGAAAACGGGGAGAAGATACGCAGTGAGAGGGGATGGTGTGGCCAGGAGGAGCCTGTCTTTTACGCTAAGTTAGATGGGAAAGCCATTGCAGAGTCTGCCTGAGAAATGACATAATTGACTTAACAGAACAAGGAAGGCCGCTGCCAAAAATAGACTGCAGGGAGCACTGGGCAGAAGAAGGAAGAGCAATTAGGAGCCTGTTACCACAATGCTTTGCTATCCCACGCAGACCTCACATGCTCCAGAGCCAAATGTGCCTGCATACCCAGAACCACTCAGGCTTTTTTGGTTTCTCTCACTGCCCACTCTTTCCTCCTCGCCTTCCTGTGCTTTTTATAGGAGTGACATAACCCAGCTTTGGGTCCTATTTCTAATACATGCTCTCAGCTGCCACCCCAGGGCAAAGGTCTTCATCGTCACGTGGCTTCTCACAGGAAAATGCTTGGAACCTTTTGAAAACGCACCTCTGAAATATAAAATACCAGAATAAAGTCAACTTCTTTGTATTATTTAAGGCAATTTGAAACATTCTACAGACAAGGGGATGGAAAAGAAAGAAAATTTGTAATAGAAAGTTCAACTATGTCCTGCTATGTTTAAGTGGATAGCCAACAAGAGCCTACAGTATCATACACAGAACTCTGCTCAACATTGTGTGATAGCCTGAATGGGAGGGGGGTTTGCAGGAGAATGGATACATGTGTATGTATGGCTGGGTCCCTTTGCTATTCACCTGATTGTCAGAACATTGTTTATTAATTAGCTATACCCCAATATAAAATGAAAAGTTTAAAAAAAAATAAAGTTCAACGTTTCGCCTGAGTCCAAAGGGCATGCCTACTAATTGTGTTACCTTAGGGAAACAGTCAAACTGGACTCCGCCTCCTGTACCATCCCAAAAACGGGGGTAAAAATACTGATTATGATGGATGATGGCAAGGATTAAATGAAAGAGTAAATGCCGTCCCAGAGTAGTGACTAGCATCTATGCTAATTCCCTCCTTTTCAAAATGGGCAGTGTGGGGATGGGAGAGATTTTATGTGTGAGTAAAGTTACAAAAAGAATTTAAAGTCAGTGAATGCTCGGGTGGGGTGAATTCTTTTTTGTATCACTGAATCTGAGTGAAGATGGACTGACAGTAGGTGTCAGACTGTAGCTCACTGGAGTACTTTTGGGTGGTTGGGAAATTTTTCAACTCAGAAAAAATTGATTGCCCCCAAATAACCCACCTTTTGCCTCGGCCCTGGGCTGACTGCAGCCCAGCGTTTGGCACAGCTGAGGCACTGTTTTAGACCTCAATGTGTTAAGGCCTTTGAGAGTAGCCTGCACTTTGCCCTTGGAGCTCGTGCTTCATTGCTAGGGTCCTTAACATGTCAGGCACTTTTCCTCCCTTCCTCGCAGATACTTCCACTTACCTCACCTGAGCCTATCAGTCTGCAAGGTAAACTCTGAGGTAGAATACAGTATCACAAGCTCCCACTGCCTCCAGTATAAAAGTATAAACAACAAAGAATAGGCAAGACCAACAAAACAATAAATACAAATGACTACAATTACAGAAATCACATAATGTGCAGCTCAAAAAAACACTTAAAAAAGTTCTTGGCTGGTTTCAGAGATTGTATTAAAGTCTAGTCCACCCAAAGCTATCTTGATTGGACTGTGTATGTGTGTGCGTGTATGTGTGCACACACACACATGTTCCCAGCTGTGTCCAACTCTTTGTGACTCCATGGACTGTACCTTGCCAGGCTCCTCTGTCCATGGAATTTTTCAAGCAAGAATACTGGAGTGGGTTGCCATTTCCTCCTCCAGGGGATCTTCCTGACCCAGGGATTGAACTTGCATCTCCTGCATTAGCAGGCAGATTCTTTACCACTGGTGTCATGTGGGAAGCCCTACATGATCTTATTAAAATTTTGGTGCCACGGTTTCCTCTAACCCCTAGTCCCTCAATTAACTGGTAGGGAAACAGTTGATGTTAATAATATCAATAACAGTTCATATGTATTGAGTCCTTACTATTGCTGAAGTGTACATGTGTATACACATTGTACACACATAAATGTGTATACACATTGAGATTAGCCTGAGATTATACACATTGAGATTATACACATTGTATACACATAAATACACACCCATTTAATCCTTACAATACTCTATGAATTAAGTACCATTAACTGTACCCCTTCCCTGCTGGCTCAGACAGTAAAGCATCTGCCTACAATGCGGAAGACCTGGGTTCGATCCCTGAGTTGGGAAGATCTCCTGGGAGAAGGAAATGGCAACCCACTCCAGTACTCTTGCCCGGAAGATCCCATGGACAAAGGAGCCTGGTAGGCTACAGTCCATGGGGTCGCAAAGAGTCAGACATGACTGAGCGACTTCACATTCACTCACTAACTTTACCCCTATTTAGTAGACTAGGAGTCTTAGTGAGGCATAGAAAATTTAAGTTACTTAATCAAGGTCCGCCTTGCTGGTAGGTGGCAGGATGGAGGGTTGTTTCCAAGACGTCTGTTTCCAGATTCTGGGCACCTCCCTGCCTATCAGACATGAATGTGACCCAATATAATTGTGATGGAAAAAAACAAAGTCAAATGGTAATATCTGAATGGGACTCAGGAAGATGTTTCTATCTCTACCACATTGTCAAGAATGTAAATTTCTAGTGGCAATTGGTGCTTTCTCTTCCTCTGGAGTATAAAACATGGAAAAAAAAACCAAACAGGTTGATGAAGGCAGAACTGGAGAATTCACTGCATTCAAGAAACACTTTCCGACTAAAAAAAAAGAGCTAACTGGAAATCATTTAAAAGTAAATTTACATGCTTTTTATCTAATTAACCATTTTAGAGTAAAAATGTGAAAAAATTAGGGTAGTTTTATGATGAGTGATAGAAAAATGTAAGTAAATCTAAATTACTGAAAAGAATAAAAGTATGTTTAGTAATGTAATGTAATCATGATTAGTCTCTTGTACTTCTGATGACAGGAAAATAACTCAGTACTCTTCAAGGGGCAGTCAACTAACTTCACTTACAACACTTTGCATTAGTGTCTTTTTTCACTTTCTTTCTTTCTTCCCCTAAATGGAATGATTTCTTTTTTCAGTTATGAAAAGGATCATTTTCCTTATGAGTGAAAAATTTTGATTTTTGAATTGTTACTTACCTATCTTGTAAAGGGCTTCTCTAAGTGGCTCAGATGGTAAAGTGTCTGTCTGCAATGCAGGAGACCTGGGTTCGGTCCCTGGGTTGGGAAGATCCCCTGGAGAAGGAAATGGCAGCCCACTCCAGTATTCTTGCCTGGAAAATCCCATGGACCACAGAGCCTGGTAGGCTACCGTCCATGGGGTCACAATGAGTCGGACACAACTGAGCGACTTCAATTTCAAAAAAAAAAAAATCTTCTAAAAATGTTTTTATAAGCTTGAATGCAGAAGACACTCAACATTTAGAGAAATATTTGCCCCAAACATTGCATAGGGCAGTCTTAGTATCTGTAATTTGAACTCCTCTGATGAGTATAGAAACAACAACATTTAGAAGCAGATTCAGGGGTAAGCTAGTGGAGGTGATGGAATTCCAGTTGAGCTTTTTCAAATCCTAAAAGACAATTCTGTTAAAGTGCTGCACTCAATATGCCAGCAAATTAGGAAAACTCAGCAGTGGCCACAGGACTGAAAAGGTCAGTTTTCATTCCAATCCCCAAAAAAGACAATGCCCAAGAATGTTCATACTGCACAATTGCATTCATCTCACATGCTAGCAAAGTAATGCTTAAAATTCTCCAGGCCAGGCTTCAACGGTATATGAAATGTGAACTTCCAGATGTTCAAGCTGGATTTAGAAAAGGCAGAGGAACCAGAGATCAAATTGTCAACATCCGTTGGATCATCAAAAAAGCAAGAGAGTTCCAGAAAAATGTCTACTTCTTCTTTATAGACTACACCAAAGTCTTTGACTGTGTGGATCACAGCAGACTGTGGGAAAATTCTTAGAGAAATGGGAATATCAGACCACCTTACCTGCCTCCTGAGAAATCGGGTATGCAGGTCAAGAAGCAACAGTTAGAACTGGACATGGAACAATGGTTCCAAATAGGGAAAGGAGTATGTTGAGGCTATATATTGTCACCCTGCTTATTTAACTTATATTCAGAGTACATCATGTGAAATGCCAGGCTGGATGAAGCACAAGCTGGAATCAAGATTGCTGGGAGAAATATCAATAACCTCAGATATGCAGATCACACCACCCTTATGGCAGAAAGCAAAGAAGAACTACAGAGCCTCTTGATGAAAGTGAAAGAGGAGAATGAAAATGTTGGCTTAAAACTCAACATTCAGAAAACTCAGATCAAGGCATCCAGTCCCATCGCTTCATGGCAAATAGATGGGGAAACAGTGGAAACAGTGAGAGACTATTTTTGGGGGGCTCCAAAATCACTGCAGATGGTGACTGCAGCCATGAAATTGCTCCTTGGAAGAAAAGTTATGACCAACCTAGACAGCATATTAAAAATCAGAAACATTACTTTGCCAACAAAGGTCCAGCTAGTCAAAGCTATGATTTTTCCAGTAGTCATGTATGCAAGTGAGAGTTGGACTATAAAGAAAGCTGAGCGCCGAAGAATTGATGCTTTTGAACTGTGTTGTTGAAGAAGACTCTTGAGAGTCCCTTGGACTGCAAGGAGATCAAAACCAATCCCTCCTAAAGGAAATCAGTCCTAAATATTCACTGGAAGGACTGATGCTGAGGCTGAAGCTCCAATACTTTGGCCACCTGATGCAAAGAACTGACTCATTGGAAAAGACCCTGATGCTGGGCAAGATTGAAGGCAGGAGGAGAAGGGGACAACAGAAGATGCGATGGTTGGATGGCATCACTGACTCGATGGACATGAGTTGGAGTAAGCTCCAGGAGTTGGTGATGGATAGGGAAGCCTGGCGTGCTGCAATCCATGGGGTCAGAAACAGTCGGACATGAATGAGTGACTGAACTGAACTTAACTCAGGGGTATGGTCCTGTGAAGCCTACAACGCAATGAATAGTAAATAAATTTTATTAAAATAGGCATTTAAAATTACTATGATCAATAATAACTTATGTGAAATATCCCACTTAATTTTTTAAGGTCTCTCTATGTAATTGACATGACTGCTTTGTTCTTTTTCTACACAAAACCATCACAGTTTGATTCCTAAACCAAAGATTCTCAGAATAGTCCTAAATGTTTGCATGGCAGTTTTACAGGTTGATTTGTTTCTTGAAAAATGACTCGGTAGCATGAAAAGTGGATAAGGATCGGGCATACACATTTTTTATTGTCCATATGATTTCCACTCGAGTGAATGTGTATATCAAGTTTAAGACCTTTGGTGAGCATTCTGATGTGCTTAAACAAGAACATACGTTATTGAGAAGAACTGGATTTTTGAAACCTAAGGGTTTGAGAACATTTAAGTTCAAAAAATCATTCTGGGTTGTCAACAAGTCAGAGTATGACCCATGTTGATAGCGATCCTTATATCCCCTAAATAGAGAAAATAGATGTGTGAATTCAGACCCACAGGCACGCACCGATACCCCAGACTGATGCGGATATAGGCAATCCTTTATGTCTGTTCTGACTTTGGCTTTTGCAGCTGCTGTTTTCTCAGTGTTGTCTCCGGGGCAGTTTCCTGTTGCCATAGCTGATGGCCTGCCCACGCCTGCCTGGGCCTTTCAAGTGTCAACACTCCCAGGCCGGCTGCAGTGGTCAAATGCTTGTTAATGAGATATAGCAGCTGGGTAGGGGTGAACCACTGAGACGGATAAAGGAATGCCTCTGGTGCAGGAAGCGATGCCTTTTGAATCTTTTCAACAGGGTGAAAGCTTTCAAATCAAAGAGGGTATGTTGTATTCATTAATAAACCCAAGTTCCCATGCAGTCACATTAAAGCCAGCAGTTTAACTTTGCATCAGACAGGTGAATTTCCCCCTCAATTTTACCCTAAAAGACAATGAGCAAGAAAACAAGGCTTGAGCTTGGAACAAAGCAAGACTTCCTCATCTGTGGGGCTGAGCAGACTGCTAAAATAAGCAGGGGTTGCTGCATTCATTTTCAATTTGTCCTTTTGTCTGTGTATTTGTGAGTGTGTGCGCACACACGCACACGTGTGTGGTTCAAAGCTCATAGCAACCACTCCTGCTCCCTTCTCTGGAGTCATTTAGCCAGAGTATTTCTTGTTTTTTTCCCTCTTTCTTTGAAAACCTGACTTCAAAAACAGAATTAACAACTCAACAACTACTTGTGAGGAAAAAACACACAGGCGTGGATGCGGGCCCACGTCACCTCTGTCGCAGAAGGAATATACCTGCCCCCCACCCCCAACATCCTACCCCCACCCCAACCTGTCACTGAGATGCTTTCTCTGGGGACTGTGGAAGTTGGCAGCATCATGAGGTAGCTCCAACAGCTGGGAGAAGGTGCAGGAGGGAAAAAAAAAATCCTGAAAGCATCTAACTTATCTAACTGAGGGCGTTGTAAAGATAGTGTTGAGGAAACTATTTTCTTAAGTGCCTTTGCTAGAAAATTGGACTCATAGGGAATGCAAAGAGCCACAGTGAATAGATAAAAGATGGATTTTCTGTTTTAGGGTTGTTTGAGATAGTTTAAAATGAATGACACAGCCTTGGAAGTGGGAACATATAACTTGAACCAACAGAGATACAAAAATATTCTAGCATCTCACTGCCTCCATTTCTCCAACAATCTTATGAGTTAGCTAATAATTCACCAGGGCTAACTAAGCACTACAAAACAAAGACAGTATCTATGCATTATCCTGACATTTCTAAGTCCAAAGAAGACTAGTTATCTAAGGAAATAAACAGAGGGGAAGAGATGCATTCTTCAAAGTACCTCAGTGTTTAGTATATTCACAAATTGATTTACTATAGGTCTCAATTCTTAAAAGAAGGCATTTAACCTATATGAATAAGAAATGGAAATTCCATTTATTGAATGCTTAGAATAATAATGTCAGGCAACAAGCTAGAGAGACAGTTTTAAAAAGATTATATATAAAAATATAGATGTAATATAAATCTCTTTAAATGTTAAGATAATACCATGGGTGGCGGTGGTTCAGTCGCTAAGTTGTATCCTACTCTTTGTGATCTCATGGACTGCAGCAGGCCATGGTTCCTTGTCCTTCTAATGTCTGCTGGGTCATGGACATGGATAATTTTATGAAACTTTTTTTCTCTTTTACTAATCAGGACCTTCAGTTGTGGAGAGTTTGATCACATATCCAAAACCATAGTGAAAGTGAAAGAATTAGTTGCTCAGTCATGTCCGACTCTTTTGTGACTCTATGGACTGTAGCCTGCCAGGCTCCTCTGTCCATGGGATTCTCCATGCAAGAATACTGGAGTGCATAGACTTTCCCTTCTCCAGGGTATCTTCCTGACAGAGAGATTGAACTCAGGTCTCCCACATTACAGGCAGATTCTTTACCATCCGAGCCACCAGGGAAGCCCCAAAACCGTAACTGACAGATCATTTTTTAAAGTACATTCTTTATCCTGTCTGCACCACCTGCCAAACTGCCTCCCTGGCTGGGCTGATTTTGGCCACGTCACTCTGACCTATTAGATATTGTTTTTGTTTTTTTTTTTTAAAGGCAACCAACCAATCCAGAATATTCAGTGCTATATGTAACTGCTTATGTGTGTATGGTGTATGTGTGTGTTTGAGGCAGAGTAGAGGAATGCTTTATTACTAAATAACACAGAAATTCTAAAGAAAGTATATAATGAACTTCCATGGAGCCTGTATTTCCACTAGAATTAGATTACAGGTGACTATGTGGTATGTTATATTTCATATTTTAAAAGGCACCTCCAACCTATGTTAGGCTTCTCTGATAGCTCAGCTGGTAAAGAATCTGCCTGCAATGCAGGAGACCCTGGTTCAATTCCTGGGTCAGGAAGATCCTCTGTAGGAGGGATGGGCTACCCACTCCAGTATTCTTGGTCTTCCCTGGTGGCTCAGCTGGTAAAGGATCCACCTGCAATGCAGGAGACCTGGGTTCGATCCCTGGGTTGGGAAGATCCCCTGGAGAAGGGAAAGGCTACCCATTCCAGTATTCTGGCCTGGAGAATTCCATGGACTATATTGTCTATGGGGTCGCAAAGAGTCAGACACGACTGAGCAACTTTCACTTTCACTTCACTTTCCAAGTTACATATCTTGATAGTACTCCAGAATGGGATTAGAAGGAATAAAGAATTGAGGAGCAAAAAAAAAGGGTCAGTCCTAGAAAAGGGCCTTGATTAGAATCCACAGAGTACCTCCTTCTGGAATACCTGTTTTGCCCAATCTCTCCTCTATGTCAGGTTAGGAGAAGTCTTTCTTATTAAATGCCTGAGACCCAGGTTGAATTCCTGGGTCGGGATGATCCCCTGGAGAAGGGAATGGCAACCCACTCCAGTATTCTTGCCTGGAGAATCCCATGGACAGAGAAGCCTGGTGGGCTACAGTCCATGGGGGTCACAAAGAGTTGGACAAGGCTGAGTGACTCATGCGCGCGCGCGCGCGCACACACACACACACACACACACACACACACACACACACACACACACACACACACACACACACACACACACACACACACACACACACACAGAGACTTTCTGTACAGAGAAAGTCTGCCAAAGCTTGACATTTCATATATACTCAAGAGACAGCATCCAGTGGTTGGGTTTCTAAAGTCTCGTCTCTTTCTGCCTTCACCCCAAGTTCTGAGCGCCTCCAAGGAACTGCTGGGTCTTTCCCTTCCAGCAATAATAATAGTCTGAGTCATGTGGAGCCACAGCCTCTGTCTGCCCTGGCTTCCAGAAATTTGTCTGTCTTTTTACTAGCACCCAGTCCAACGCAGCCAGTGGTAAGTTGGGGATCTACCTGTAGCCTAGAGCACTTTCTCCTGCCCAGGAAGGGAACACCAAAGCCCATATCCAAGCTCTGTAAGCAGCTCAGAGCAGAACTTTTTTGCCTTGTATCCCTCTGTTTTTTAAGGATCTTAGTAGTTCCTTGGAAAGATGAAATCCTAAACAGTGCAAAATTATTGCAATTTCTATGTATGACAGGGAAACTCACACACCCACACCAGAAACCTCATTCCCAGAACACACATGCCCTTAATGTAAGTTTGGCATTTGATACACTACTGCATTTGGGGTGGGTTTTTTTTTTTCTGTCTTCCCCAAATCACTCCCACTTTGTACCATATTCTCTCATGTCTTTGCTTTTTTTTCTGACTAAGAAGGTTTTGACTTAAAACTGAAAATATTCCAAGTGACAAGTAAGTAGCCCCTTCTCAAATAAAACCTGCAATAACGTGCCTGGATTACATTAAGGAATGCTGGAGGGGATCCCAAAAACCAGTGTTTGAACAGTCAACCTGACTGAATCCTAGGACACCACTGAAAGGGCTCATGTTACCTAACTGACTTAGAGCTAATCGGTATACTCCACGTGACAATACATTGTCTGACTTGGGGAACCTGCTGCCTTAAGGCGAGAGGGGCAGGCCCCAGGGAGCCCCTGGGAGCGTCCCCAGCCTCCACCCCAGCAATGTGACAGCAGCCACCTTGCCCTCTGGCTCTGCTTTTGAACAATGTGGACCAAGAAGCTTCATAGAGTGAGATAACTTGGATTTATGAAGGTGAGTAAGCCTAACGCAGAGACAAAACCAGAGAGCAAACCACAGAACGCGATCAATAGCTAATGTCCAAAGCCCAGGAAACAGAAGAGCAGTGAACCTCAGTTTCTTGGCAGGAAAACCAGATTGGTCTAGAAAGAAGCTTTGGGAAAACGTTTGAACCAGTCTCAACAGAATGAAAACGTTTCTAAATGAGCCCTTTGACTAATTCTTCTCTTGGAAAATATGCAGACCAATTGAAGGGAAGGTTAAGTCTTTTAAGGGCAACTCAAACTTTCCTGTGGCTATTTAGCCCATTTCTGAGACTTAGTCTCAAGATTTTTTTTTTTTCCTTATCTGTTTCCCTTCTTCATTCTTTAATTTTTTATTAGTTAATTTTTATTGCAGTATAGTTGCTTTATGTCTCAAGACTCTTTAAAGCATAAGAATTCAAGAATAAACTCTCAGTGGTAGTGGATCTGTCACCTCCAGGATCTGGGTTAAATTGGTAGGTAAGACAATAAGTCTTAGTACCAACAACTGTGTGTTCTGTCAAATGTCCCTCCCACTCAAGAAAAATACTCCCAATATCTACTATTGACACTTTTCCAAAAGAACACTCTGGTGTGAGAGTCTTGTTTGAAACTGTTTGATCAGAAAGGAAGGTATGTACATTTACACTCTGGTTTCACTTCATGTCAGGCCACGCTGCCTATGAGAAGGCGGCTGGTACAGAATGCCATCACCCTCCTTTATACTTACATCCCACAGACACGGGGATGTAACTTAAGAATAACAAGGATACTAGAGAGAGGAAGAGGAAGAGAAAGAAGTTGAGAATTAGAAGCTATAGACTATGGCTTCTACATAATTTTGAGTGAGACTGATAATCTTCAGTGGCTTAAATAGCAAGATGGTCCTCTTGACCAGCAGTGTAGGCACCAGTTAGATTACTATTTCTTATCTCTTGTTCAAAGCTCTACTTCAAAGGACGATTATCAGCTGCTCAAGTGGACAGCAAAACCTCGAAATGCCTTAGAGTACTCCAAAGAGAGGAAAATATGAAAGCATTCTTTCTTGAGGAAGAGGTAGGTCTGGGGTATGTTGAAGAGAAGAGAAAGAGGCTGATAATGCAGTCATGGTGCTCAAGTACTGATGAGTAAACAGATACTCAATAAGTCCCTGGGAAATTAAGGAACTTAATTAGAAGTCAGAGTATCAGGGTATTTGGATGAAACTGTATTTAATTCTAACCTGGGAAAAGCTAGACATTGTAACATAGCAAAACCATTCAATGTGTTCCAATAATTTTTTTTAATGATTCACTTATTCAACAAGTATTTATTGAGCAACTGTTAGCTGCCAAGGTCCGTTGAGGTGTTGGCAAAACTGCTAAGAACAAAATAGGTGAGAATCCTGCCATCAGAGAGCTTATATCCTGGAGATTATTACCATTTTGCTATACAATCAATTACAATCAAGTTGAGACTGCAAGGACTGGCCTTAGTCAATAATTCTGGCCATTTTTCTCTAATGATTTATGTCATAGTACTATTAATCACAGCTTAATTTGACTCTCTGTGTGTGTCTGTATTTGAGTGGGGATTGTTTCTGTTCAGTTGCTAAAGTGTGTCTGACTCTTTATGACCCCTTGGACTGTAGCATGCCAGGCTTCCCTGTCCTCCACTATCTCCTGGAGTTTGCTCAAGTTCATGTCCTTTGAGTTGGTGATGCTGTCTAATGATCTCATCTTCTGTGGTCCCCTTCTCCTCCTGTCCTCAATCTTTCTCAGCATTAGGGTCTTTTCCAATGAGTTGGCTCTTCACATCAGGTGTACAAAATATTGGAAATTCAGCTTCAGCATCAGTCCTTCTAATGAATATTCAGGGTTGATTTCACTTATGATTGACTGGTTTAATATACATGCCATCCAAGAGACTCTCAAGAGTCTTCTCCAGCACCACAGTATGAAAGCATCGATTCTTTGGTGCTTAGCCTTCTTTACTGTTCTAACTCTCACACCCGTACACAATTACTAGAAAAACCATAGCTTTGACTATATGGACCTTTGCTGGCAAAGTGTGGGGGTAGGAAGGGAGTTTTAAATGTGAAATTCAGAAAATAATCACAGAGGAGAAGGTTATTTTGGGGAGACAGCTTTCCTGGAGGCACTCTGTTTTGTCCTTCAAAATCACAGTTTCTCAGGAGAAATAATTTACTTTCTAAAATCTCCTAAGACATTTCCTTCAGGATCATGTGTTTACAGTTCACTCAACTCAAGGGAAAGGAGAATAACTTCAAAAATATGCACCAAATACAGGCAATTTATAATGAGGACAAAATCCAGGGATAGGAGAGAAGTCTAAGTGTTGCCAAGGGCCGAATGAATCTGGAACTTGACTGTTTATCAGGCAGGAATTCTGCCAGGTATTGTTCTGTGCATAGAAATAGACCAAGCATTACCTAATTATAATAAAACCTGAATTCAGAAAGAAGAAAGGCAGTAGCCTTTAAAAGGTAAATATAAGTTGTGACTTGTTACATTTTATAGGAACTTTGCAGCAATAATAAAATAATCATCGGGACAAATCCTTATCTTTAAAGATAAGGATTAAAGGATTCGATACCGTATATGATATTTTCAAGTGCAAGGACAACAAGGAAGTTCTCTGTAGAAAATGCCCATCTGGTTGAAGCACTTTCTTTCATTTTTCCAGCCCTGCCCTTGCACTGGACTCTTCCTTCTGCTTTGCTTTCCAACACATTCTCTGGAAGCACCTAATAACTTTTGCCCAGGATTATACACAGATTGTAGCTGATTTGACTATGTAATATATTTGTGTTATAAATGTCTATGTATCTGTTCTATAGCCTCTTCCCTTCATACAGCATGCACGCACACACACACACACACACACACACACACACACACACACACACACACACACACACACACAAGAAAAGTAAGGAAAAAAGCTCTAACAGATCAGTTGCAGACTGATCCCATAGGAAGAAGCGAACTCTTTGATTTTTGTCTTAGGTAAGCTCCAGTACAAACAACGTTCAGTTGTTCACACTCAATTTCAATTTCAGCCATCTTATTTCAAACCCCAGATTGATGTATATTGCCAGGTAACACAAACAGACTGCGCCTCGCTTTTCTGTAGTATAGACGCATCTATCCCAAACTATTTTTTAGCCATCTGTTTTCATTCAATGAGTCTTGCTGTTGGTGTGCACAGAAACTTTTGTTCCCAAAGTGATGCCACTTTTTTTTTTCCTTCTTCATATTAGGTCACTGTAGTAAAGGGAAACTAGACATTTTCTTCATATGATAGAAAAGCCCCACTAAATGATGAACATCAAAAAATATCCCCTTTGAAAATTATTAAATCAAATAAACTTGTTTTGGTTGAGTGGTCAAAGGTCTGTATTTGAAGCAGCTAGTCTTCTATTCTATATGTTATTTTAAGATGGTTATAGAGGTCTAATGGGCTTCCCTGGTGGCTCAGATGGTAAAGAAAATGCCTGTAGTGTGGGAGACCTGGGTTCAGTCCCTGGGTTGAGAAGATCCCCTGGAGGAGGACATGGCAACCCATTCCAATATTCTTAGCTGGAGAATCCTCATGGACAGAGGAGACTGGTGGACTACAGACCATGGGGTCACAAAGGGTCGGACATGACCGAGCAACTAAGCATGCACATGCATGCACACACACACACACACACACACACACACACACAGGTCTACTGGATACAGTGGTATCATTTTAAGTTGTCTTGAGAATGAGGAAACACAAAAGATGTGTTCAGTTGACTGAAATGTGGCTGATGATTTCCCAGTGGATTGAGCCACAGATTATATAAACCACAAAGGTGATTGATGTGATCAGATTAGTCATCCCAAAATGCAGTTTTAGCAATCACCAAGACATCCAGCTAAAGTCCATGTTGCCTCAGCTGTCCCAGAACCGAATTGATCCTTGAAGGCAGAGTTGAATTTCAGGTGTCCCTCATCTAGGAAAACTAACAAAAATCCAAACTTTCAAAACAAGTTACTATAAACTAATCTAAACTGCAGTAGAGTGTTCCCTGAAAATTGCCCTTAAAATATGTGTTCTATGCATTGTTATTTGCAAAACTATGAATTGTATTCAACGCTTCTGTGTCACATTTGTTGTGTAAATGGATGGTGCGTGAATTACAATCTCAACTTTCATGAGATGTGAAGAACAGAAGTGACTGGAAAATAGTGTGTGTTCAAAAACCCATTTTGCACAAAGCAGTGAAGAGCAAAGGCCAACCAATCTGACCCCAGCACTCAGAAATCTTAGAGATTGAACCCAACCATCAATACGTCTCAAACTTCTAAAATATCGAATTTTTTTAGCCACTACACTCTTTTTTAACCTATATACTGTTGACTATAGGGTATGAATCATTAACAGTCACACTTTAAGTTTGACCTTTCACTTTCTTATCTAGAGAAAATTTCATTTTCAAGTATTCAATAATACGTAAAGTATTCAAAGTATTTTAAGAGAACGTTTGGCCCATATCACCCAAGCTCAATAGCTAACAGTTGCTGCCACCTATAGGCCCAATCTCAAGAGAAGGCTCTAGGACCTGAAGAGGCTTGTAAGTTTCAAAGGCACAGCTCAACAGAGCAAGTTTTTAGGTTTCAGGGGGTTTTCCTCATAGGAAAACACACTTAGCACCTTTGACTGTTGATGCAGTTCCCTGAAAAATTGCATTAGAAATGACAACTTTCATTGATTTCATTGACCACGATCTCTTTAAACCAACTCATGAGGGGTAGGAACTTTAGCAACCTCTTTACTCAGGAAACAAGCAAATGAAACAAAATGAATCAAATTAACTGAAGCTTAATTATGACTGCCATGGCTATACAATCATGGAAAATAAGTGACAAGGAGATATTTTCTATTGTGTCTATTAATATGTATCACATGTGAGAGTCTGAATCTTTTTGGCTAAACACTCTTCCTTTTGGAGATTTTATGAACCCATGATAAACGGGTTTATCTATGATAAATATTTATAGTATAGTATAATTCCATCCTGAGGCTGAAAGAAAAGAAAAAAATTATATCCATAAAACAACACAAACTTAAATCTCAGCTTCAGGACTTTTTGTATCTATAAAATGGAGATAGAAATGACCACCTTCCATTGTCATATTAAAGATTAGAAGACATTTTGTTTTTATAGATTACCTATACATGCACATAAGCATATAAACATTTATATTTATTCATTGAACATATATATATATACACATATGTTTCTATAGATATGTACGTATTGGCCTGGCCAAAGTGTTCGTTTGGGTTTTTCCATAATAGCTTACAGAAAACCCAAATGAACAAACTTTGTGGCCAACCCAATATGTATATACAAATGTGTATGTATACATATGTTTATATATATGTATGCATATATATATATATATTCTCAATGAGTAGCACACAACATTTTATAAAAATATCTGCAGCCTCCAGATTATAAGAAGATAAATTTCTAGTGCTTAAGCCTCCCAGTCTGCAGTATTTTGATATGGCAGCCCTAGCAAACGAACACACCTCTTGCTCTGATCTGTGACTTCAGTGAAGTTACTTATGTTCTCAAATTGCTTATACTTCAACCAGAGATGAAAATGCTTTCTTTAAAGTTGTAAGATTAAAAATGATGATTTGTATGGATAACCTACTACATGCCTATCACAAAACAGTTACTCAAACACTAATTCTTTCCCTTCCTGAATCCTGCTATTGCTGTCAAGTGAACTTGAATTTATAGAATATAATTTCATCTATTCTTTGTTCTTCCAATAGCCACCTAGCCTCTGTGTATAGAATTCAATGAAATATTTTAAAATAAATATTGATATGTAACATCTTTTGTGAAACTACAAACATTAAATGCAATTAGCTACATTTAATAACATTTTTGCTGAAAAGAACAAATATATATGAAGTGAAAACCCTCCTAATCACTCCAGACAGTACAAGTATTATATTCAGGTGAGCTTTAGACTCTCTACAAAACTTCACGGATTTCACCATTTAGATACATTTAGACAAACAGTTCAAAGTCTAAATGTCCATTCAAATCTCAATGTATGTGTGCATGTTTGCTGAGTTTCCAGAATCAAATAGGATCAAGATCATCTTAGTATGTCTTTTTTTTCCTCCTCCCACCTTTTAGCAAAAGCTGAAACAAAAATGTTGGTGTTGCTTCTCTTACAACCAGCATCTTCCCTCTTTCCACACTCCATCTTCTTACTTTGCTGCCTTCTTAAATTAGTATAGGGTTAACTCAGCATCTTCCTAACACAATTTTTTAAAAATTTACTTCTGTAGATTTTATGAACTAGTAAAAAATTAGGGCTAACAAAAACCAAATCAATTACTATACTTGAAAACTATACTAATTCAAGAAGGCAAAACTTTCAATAAGAATATTTAGTCTTCTTACTCTTTTGGTCCAATTCCATAATCTTTTTATTTCTCCCTCCTCTCTTTTCCTCCAAATCCAAAACCCCAAGTAGACTCTTCCCAGAAGCCCACTAGAAAAGAAAAATAATGAAAACAAATGTAAGTTAAACGTTTTGCAAACTTTAGGAAATGAACTGTTCTGGTTCATTTCAAATTTGCTGGCGAAGATCCAGGATCATATAAGAATCAAGAGCACATGTCCACAGTGAAGAGTGGAGAGTGCACATGGTGGACAATTATCTAATTAAAGAGGATGCCAACTCTAGTAATCAGGCAAAATCAAGAATTTTCTTCATATATGACTAAGAGAATTGTGACTGACATGACCCCACATTTAAGTTAAAACAGTAGTATAACAAAGTTCTCAAGCTGATTGCTTGAAAAAATAGATGACAGAACTTGAAAAATACTAACTTTAGCATAAAAGGTAAATACAGGAAAAGAGAGAAATCATCTGAAAGTAAATGTAATAATCTAGTTCTTTTAGTGCCCAGTAGCCCCAGTTCAGCTCATTGGCTCAGTCGTGTCGGACTCTTTGCCCCATGTATGACTATTTGAGAAATAGCAGTAGAATAAACAAGGCAATTCAAAAAATAGAAGAGAACAGTTATTAACATTCCAGTTAGTACCTTTTGTGGACAGCATTAATTAACCAACCCAGTCCTATTCACAACTCCTTGTCTTTACACACTTTCCAATGACTGGTCTGTAGGAGGCATGTGGCCCAGTTCTTGCTGCTGTGCTGTGCTTAGTCGCTCAGTCATGTCCAACTTTTCTGTAACCCCACGGACTATAGCCCGCCAGACTCCTCTGTCCATGGGGATTCTCCGTGACAATACTGGACTGGGTTGCCATGCCCTCCTCCAGGGGACCTTCCCAACATAGTGACATTTAAAAAGAAGTCACTGGATAGGACTTTCAGGAAAGCTTTTAAAATACGTATAGTTATCTTTAGCCATAGAAATGATACAAAGTCAGTTCAGCCTTTTGCTTTTATCTTTTCCTCCTTTGCATATCCTTATAAGATGCCAAAAAATGAAGTAGGCCTCTCTTATGACCATGAAAAGATAAAATAAGCCCAAGGAAAGAGACCAATATGCTAAAGATGGCAGAGCCCCAAGATAGAGAGACCACCTTTACAGGATCAATCCCAGGCTGCCTATCCCTAGATTCTTGTTTTAAGAGATGAATAAAAGAGGAGATATAGATAATTATTCATCTAATTAAAGAGGGAACCAGCTTTGGTAACAAGTAAACTCAAGAATTTTCCTCATTTATGACTTGTCTGTGGTAGTCATGTAGCCCAATTCTGGACAGTGACACTTGAACTTTTGTTTTTTAAGTGACTATAGTTGGATTTTCTAATACTCATGGCCAAACACACTGATAACTAACAAAATATCCTTAAAGAGATTTATAAAGTAGTCCATCCATAAAAACAAGAATAGGTTGCTATGAAAAAGGAACAACCAGAGAACTTGAAAGAATTCTTGTGATTTCCACACAAAATTGGCAAATTAAAAAATAAAAATAATAATAGAAATGTTAGAGGATAGAGGAAAATTTGGAAACTTCCTGGCAGTCCAATGGTTAGAACTTGGCACTTTCACTGCAGTGGCCCAGGTTCAATCTCCAGTCAAGGAACTAAAATCCTACAAGCTGCTTGATGTGGCCAAAAAAACAAAGAGAAAAGGATAGAGTAAAATCAATTTCTATAATTATAAAACAAATAAACAAAGATATAAAATTTAAGAGAAAAGTTCACAGAAATGGCAGATAAATCCAATAGGCATGAAATCTGGTCCAATAAGATCTCCAAAGGGAAAAAACAAATGGGAGAATATAATCAAAGAAACTAAAAGAAATTCATTTTTCCTCTGAAGTTCAGTTCAAATTAAAAGGAATTTACAAATATCCAACAAAATGAATGGAAAAAATAACTATAACTTGGAAATTTTAGGATTCTAAGAATACTGGTAGATCTAATGAACACCCAGGAAGAAAATCTAAGGGTTCCACCTACAAAGGAACCGTCATCAGACTTTTCATCATCAACAGAAGAGGTTAGCAGACAATTTAGCAATGTAGTTAAAGTTTTATAGGCAAATGATTTTCGATGTAATGTTGTACATTCAGGTGAACTATTATTTTAGTAATGTAATAAGACTGTAATAAGGATGTAATAGGGCTTCCCAGGTGGCTAAAGAATGGTAAAAAGTGGTAAAGAATCCACCTGCAATGCAGGAGACACAGGTTTGATCCCTGGGTTTGGAAGATCCCCTGGAGGAGGAAATGGCAACCCACACCAGTATTCTTGCCTAGAAAACCCATGGACAGAGGAGCCTAGCTGGCTGCAGTCCATAGTGTCGAAAAAAATCAGACACAACTGAAGCAAATGAGCACACATATGAGCACAGAGATGTAATAAGAATCTGACTCCATTCTTGACATTTTACCTCTGACAGTTTTCAATCTCCACTCTTCTCAGTTCCTTCCTGCCCTACATCTAGGCAAACCCCTAAGAAGGACCATATACTTCCTCCCCTGGCACTAGCAAGGGGCTCAAATGCTCACTGTAGCATTTCAGCACCTCTAACCACAATTAAAGCCAAAGTTACTTGTCCTTCCTCTCACTCAAGCCACTTCTGACTGGCTTGGGTACCTGCCATGCCATCTTCCCAGAAAGCCTCATTACGTGAATAATAATGCTCAACCCCCCCTCCCCAGGTGAATGCATCATGTCATCGGTCTCAAATTTAGACTACTTTTGAATGGGGTATTGATCCTGCCCACCTGGAGAAAACCACAATATACCAAGACTAAAAAGTCTAACTTTCATGTATTTCTCTGGGAAAAAAAATCTATTCAAGATGTTCTCCAGAAAAGTGTAAAATGTTGCCAAGATGATATTTATCTTAAGAAAGAAATATGTTTCAAGACATAGAAGACCATCCTAAAGTAGATCAGTCCTGAGTGTTCATTGGAGGGACTGATGTTGAAGCTGAAACTCCAATACTTTGGCCACCTGATGCAAAGAGCTGACTCATTTGAAAAGACCCTGATGCTGGGAAAGATTGAGGGCGGGAGGAGAAGGAGATGACAGAGGATGAGATGGTTGGATGGCATCGCCAACTTAATACACATGAGTTCGTGTAAACTCCGGGAGTTGGTGATGGACAGGGAGGCCTGGCATGCTGCGGTCCATGGGGTCGCAAAGAGTTGGACACGACTGAGCGAGTGAACTGAACTGACCTGTTAGAAGATTTAATTCAGCAGTGTGATGAAAATAAATTCTGGGATTTCTATGGCAAGTCCAAAAATGAGTTAGACTAAATCAGACAAGGAAGTCAAAACTCCACGTAGGCAGAATGTATAGAATAATTTCAAGACAAATGACATGATTGAGAAGCTTAAACTTCTTTTTTCTAAACTTCTTATTTTGTACTGGGGTATAGCCAATCAACAATGCTGTGATAGTTTCAGGTGAACCGTGAAGGGACCCAGCCATATATATACGTGTATCCATTCTTCCCCAAACTCCCCTCCCATCCAGGCTGCCACATCACATTGAGCAGAGCTCCATGTGTTATTCAGTAGGTCCTTGTCAGTTAACCATTTTTAATATAGCAGTGTGTGCATGTCCATCAGAAACTCCCTAACTATCCCTTCTCCACAGAAATCATAAGTTTGTTCTCTAAGTCTGTGAGTCTCTTTCTGTTTTGTGAGTTCACTTGTATCATTTCTTTTTTAGATTTCACGTATCAGGGATGTCATATGATATTTCTCCTCCTCTGTCTGACTCACTTCCCTCAATATGACAGTCTCTAGGTTCATCCATGTTGCTGCAAATGGCATTATTTCATTCTTTTTAGTGGCTGAGTAATTACTCCATTATGTATATGTACCACAAGGAGAAGTTTAAACTTCTCAATGAAGTGATATGTTAATAAACATGTTTCTTATGTCAGTAAGAATAAAGACAATTGAAAACTTCAGGGGGAAAAGAGATATAATGATATCTGCTCCATAGGGTTGAATTAGAAAATCTTTATAAAATAAATGAAATAAAGCAATTATAATCATTTTATTATTGTTATCTAATATTAAAAGAATCTATTTTAAACATAAACAAATTTGGATGGTAAATACAAAGACAAAAGGAAACATAGCCTATTTTAAATTTTCATCTTTCAACTAGATGTGTTGTTCATAGGATAGTCAGAAAGAAGAAAAAAAATAGAAAAAAATTTATCAATGTGGACTGAAGATTTGCTCATAAATAAATTTGTCAGTGCAGAAAACACAGTCTGAATTAACTAATTTTCATTAATCTCAACTCTTTACTTCATCAAGACTGTCATCATTTTCTAGAAGAAGAATGTCTTCCAATCTCATAGGAAATATTTTCTAGATCCAGAGCTAGAAAGATAGGAAACAAAGCTTCTGATCTTTCAGCTTCAGAAAAATCCCTTCATTATCAGAATGCATTTATCAACTTTATCTGCTATGACATTAAATCTAAAATAATGTCTCACTTTAAAAACATGTGTAAAATACAAGTAAAATAATACCAGAATACAAAAGTAGTATTCACTAAACATTTAGTAGCACTAGCTAAACAATATGAATTTGTTTTAGACTGTCACCAAAAGAAAAAAAATCATTTTAAGGATTTTCACTAGTTTTGACCCTAAAGCTGACAACATTTTGTAAAGTAAATTTTGTCTTTATTTGAAGTATTGGACATGATTGTACATTACCTTAAAAATTCCTCAGAGTTCATGAGATTTTTGGCACTTATGCAGCTTAGATATATAATGTGATGTCATTAAAAGTGTGATGGATGGATATACAAATGAGGTTCAGCCAGCTGCTATGAGGCAGCCATTAACCGGAACTAGATCCCAGAGCGGCTCACCTATCTTGATTTCTAGAATTTTACATGGAAAATAATCCAAAGTGAAACTCTCTTTAAATGAATAATTACTTAAAGTTTCATTTAAAAAAATCAGAGAAAGGAATTATTTCTATTTTAACATGTAATTTTTATCCTGAAGTGAAGTGAAGTCGCTCAGTCATGTCCGACTCTTTGCGACCCCATGGACTGTATAGCCTACCAGGCTACTCAGCCCGTGGGATTTTCCAGGCAAGAGTACTGGAGTGGGTTGCCATTTCCTTCTCCAGAGGATCTTCCCCACCCAGGGATCGAACCCGGGTCTCCCACAGTGAGGGCAGAGGCTTCTACTGTCTGAGCCACCAGGGAACTCTTAGTTTTTATCCTAGAATTTATCTATGTATCTTACTGCTCCTTAATGCACCCACAAAATGGTATGCTTAGATACGCATATTTTGTAATGGAGAGACCATTCTCCCCAATTTTTATTTCCTTGTAAAATGTTATTCTCTGGAATTACTGGATAAGTTCTCATTTTAAAGGGCAACCATGCTGTTTCTCTAGAGGTAGAGCCTTAAGTTCTGCTTTGAATGAGAGAACATTTTTTGGCCACACAGCATGTGGGATCCTAGTTTCCTGACCTGGGATTCAACCCATGCCTCCTGCAGTGGAAGCCCAGAGTCCTAACCACTGGACGGAGGGGGATATCCCTCTTGTTCTTTTTTTTAAAGCATGGACCTTTGGAATACAGAACATGAAAATTGAGATTTCTTCTGGAATTCTCCATTTTGAAAGATGGAAGAATTAGGCTATGAGGGGACTGTTTACTTGTGGGTGAAGAGTAGCCAAAGTTCAGGTGAATGGATTCTGACAGAGAAGCTGGATGTGTGTGTGTGTGTGTGTGTGTGTGTGTGTGTGTGTGTGTGTGTGTGTGTGTGTGTGTGTGTGTGTGTGTGTGTGTGTGTGTGTGTGTGTGTGTGTGTGTGTGTGCTGACAGAGAAGCTGGATGTGTGTGTGTGTGTGTGTGTGTGTGTGTGTGTGTGAGAAGCTGGATGGGCAAGGACATTGACAAGGTAGATCTCCTGGTAAATTGGGGTGGAAAAGCCTGTTTAGGAGAAACACTGACAGATGGAGAGTGGACTGGGGTATGTAAGATTAACTTCAATTCAATATATTTCACAGGGGTCAGGGCTTCCCAGGTGGCGCAAGTGGCCCAGAATCCGCTTACCAATGCAGGAGCTGCCAGAAATGTGGGTTCCATCCCTGGGTCAAGAAGATCCCCTGGAGAAGGAAATGGCAACCCACTCCAGCATTCTTGCCTGGGAAATTCCATGGACAGAGGAGCCTGGCGGGTTATAGTCCATTGGGTCTCAAAGAGTCAGACATAACTGAGCATGCACACACCAAGGGTCACACCTATAGTCATTGCCTGGGGCTGCATTCTGCATGTTTAGAGCTGATGTTCAGAGTAGAAAAGGAAGGCGGGAGATCAAAAGGGAGAAGATGACCATCACCTTCCAAAGTTTCAGAAAGCTAGTTGCTACGTAACCCTCAGTTTGAAGAATAAAATAATGACTCAGATTGAAACTTGTCTTCAAACTAAATCTCTGTTATAATGGTCAGTTAACTAAAATGGATAGATAGTTACTCTCTACGTAAGGTATTAGAGTTTAAATAATTTAAATAAGCAATTTAAGTAAGACAATAATAAGCAACTTTTAAAATGAGTAAACAATGTTCTTTTATGTAGGCCAAAGTTTGCCGAGACGAACAAAACAAAACCCCTTAATAATTCAAGAAAACACCCAAATTAATGGATACGTTAGGAATTAAATTAGCTTAAAAACAAGTTTTCATTTCACCTTCATTTTTTGAAAAACAGATACTATTTTTAATAGTAGACCCTCACTTTGCTTCAAGAAAAGAAGTCATGACGACTGAGTTACAGTCTCAGAATATGAAATTTAACTTCAAAACTAGAGTCCATGTATGCAGTCTATGTACTGCTGAAGCTATATGAAAATATTAGCCTTAAAAGAATTTGATTTTCTCTGAGATAATTTCCATACATTTTAATCAGATTCTCAAAGGAACCCAATGCTCCCCAAAACAACTAAAACTCAGAAACAGTCCCCAAGGGAGGCCACACTCACCACATTGTAGTAGACGGCATGGGAAACTGTCTCCGCTGATCTCCTCTAGAAGAGAACCAGTGTTTCCATTGTGGGGCTCACTCTCTCCAGTGTCAGGGGGCACTGCTTTTTCTTAAAGCAAGAAGAGACTCCACCCTGTTTTTCTCACAGCTGTCAGCCACATGGAACAAACAGACAGTACGAGTGGCTTCTCCATTTCCTCCTCTCATGCAAAGAACATTCTAGTCACGGCCCTGGGTCTGCCTTCTCTAGGGTTGGAGAGAGAGGAAAATGCCCCTTATGCCACTGGCCAGAGCCTGATTTGCAGAACCCAACTCTCCCTGCAGATGGGTCCCAAGGCTAAGTCTTTGGGGGCCCGTATTAGGCTCCCCCATTTGGCCTCAGTTTCACGCCATATGCTTTAATGCAACTCTAGTTGGGAGCCATGACATTGAGAAGAATTGGACCCCCATCAATATTGTTAATCCTCCTCTTGGTCCTAACATTTCTTCTCTACTAGTTAGAACCCAGAACGGGGGATAAGTAAGTACCTAGGAACGCAGAACTCAAGAAGGAACCTCTAGACAAGCCTTTGCAATTTATACGTTTCGCATCCCTTATCTCCTTTATTCTTTGCAACAACGCTAAAATTTAGTTAAAAGTCTTATTTTACACATGAACAATGTTCAGGTTTGGATAGCCACTAAATTGTAAGGCTGAGGTTCAAATGCAGATCATTTGCATCCAAATGACTCTTTACATCTCCTCATCCCAACACATAGCCCAGGTCATTCCTGAGGATGGTATATGCCACTGTGGTCCATTCAGGTATCAGGCCCTAAGGAGAACCTGACACCCACCCAGCAAAGTATGTGAAGTGGCCACCCTTTGATACTTAGATAAACAGCACTGCCTTCCTCGTGTCATCCTTATCATTTCTATGACCATAATTGGTAAGGATTAAGTGGAGATTTAAATCACCAAAATATATGGAAGCAGAGATTAGAGAGAAGGGGTGAATATAGTACCAGTGCCTTAATTCCCACAGATAAGCACTAAAGAAAGAAAGAAAGGAATTCCTCTCTTTGGTTGTGAGAAGTGAGACATATGTTCTAAGGGCCTCTGAGGGTAACTGGGAGATCGGGCCCCATTATAATGGAGCTATCCATCAACATCCTCCTTGTCACACATGTGTGTGTATGTGTGTTATTCACTCAGTCATCTCTGACTCTTGTGACCCCATGGACTGTAGCCCACCAGGCTCCTCTGTCCATGGGATTCTCCAGGCAAGAATACTGGAGTGGGTTGCCACTTCCTTCTCCAGTGGAGCTTCCTGATCCAGGGATCAAACCCAGATCTCCTACATTGCAGGCAGATTCTTTACCATCTGAGCTACGAGAAAGTCTAAATTTCCACTTGGTTCCTTTGATATTTAGCATTTTCATGTCTTTATCTGTCAGCCCCACTGAGGCCACCCCAGCCGTCTCCTCTCCTATCCTGAATCAGCTCACTGCCCTCTCTTACTTCTGGTATCCCCTGAACTCTGGGCGATCTGACCTTTCAGTTGGGTACTCTTGCAGGCAGATTCTTGGAAGGATATTGCAGGGAGAGACAAGAGAAATAAGACCACTATCCAGACTAGAGGGATTAGTCAAGAACTGGGATGTAAAAGAAGGGAATTAATTTGTGATTAAGAATATAGGCTTTGGGGCTTCCCTGGTGGCTCAGTGGTAAAGAATTCACCTGCCAATGTAGGAGATATGGGTTCGATCCCTGATCTGGTAAGATCCCACATGCCGTGGAGCAGTTAAGCTGGTGAACCACAACTACTGAGCCGGCGCTCTAGACCCCGGGAGCTGATGAGCCGCAACGACTGAAGCCCAAGTGCTCTAGAGCCTGTGCTCCGCAACAAGAGAATCCACTGCAATGAGAAGCCCTCGCAACTCAACCAGAGAGTGACCCCCAGCTCTCCGCAACTATTGAAAGCATGCGTGCAGCAACGAAGACTCATCACCATAAATAAATATATATTTTAATAAAAGAATATAGGCTCTGGGTACAGATATATGGATGTTCAAATATTCAAATCCTACCTTTGCCACACATGTGCTTTGGGTATATCTCTTCAACTGGTCGGTCATCAGCTTCCTCACTTGCCAACATGAGAATAGTAATCTCTGCTTCCTCTAGTTGCTGTCAGATGAAATAACATGTGTAAAGTGATTCTACAATGTCTGTTAGATAAAAGGTGTTTAATAAAGGAAAGTATAACTTACAGTATTCTAGGAAACTTTCTTTAGCCAGAACTGAACCTTCCTAAATCTTACAGCTTTTTTGTTCATGCTAAAAATGTGATTTTATAGCCATTTATCTCATTTATCAGTGTTCACGCACCATCTCATATACTGTTCTTGAAACTTTCTGAAGGAAGGCCTTTCATCTCACACGTTTTTGCATTTTCCAGAATGCTCAGCAATGAGCCGCGTAAAGTAAATGTTGAAATATATAAGCAATTTGCATTTAATAGCACCTCCTCACTGTAAGACTGATCTCATTATTGAGCAAAGACGGGTGCCCTCTGTGATCAAAGCTGATGCCTCTGATTGGTCAGTAGCAGGATGGATGTTCCACAGAAACTTCTTAGTGGTGACAGTCTCCCAGCTTCACCGTGGGATTACAGGACTAATGAACCGGAGTTGGGAATCCGGTCAGGCTGACAGTGTGAGGAGAAAGTGGCAGGAAGGCATGGTGGTGGTGGTGGTTTATTTGCTAAATTGTGTCTGACTCCTGTGACCCTATAGACTGTAGCCCATCAAGCTACTCTGTCCATGGGATTCTCCAGGCAAGAATTCTGAGTGGGTTGCCATTTCCTTCTCCAGCCGATCTTCCCAACCCAGGGATCATATCTGGGTCTCCTGTATTCACAGGTGGATTCTTTACTACTGAGCTACCAGGGAAGCCCCGGGAAGGCACGAACCACGCCCAAACTTTGCCTTACCCATGTTCTCTTCAAAGGACCCAACTGAGAGGGCATGGGGCTTCTAGAGGAGAAGCCCACCATTCTGAAGAGGGAGACTTTATTCTACAACATTCCACAACATTCTGGATTATTTTACTCAGTATTTAATTAATTTTTAAAGGAAGAGGAGAATTGGGCAGGGGTGGGGGAAGGGGGGGGGGGAAACGACTACTCATGGTCACAGACCTTCCAAGGAGCATAATTTGAGTTAGGGGTCCTTCCTTTGCAACAAAACAGTTAAAATATCCAGGGCTAAAGGTACAAAACCATCTGTTACGAATGATGGTCAGTGTAAATATGACTTTTCCAAAATGTACATTTGATCAAATTGTTCCAAATTCATAAATTGATTAAATTTAGCCCAAAAAGGCACTAAATTTTAGGATAACTTTTTATTAGGACAAATATACAAAAACAATAAAGTGTTTTTATGAGAAGACTAATTCAAGTGAGATACACCATGTCCAACAGAAAAAACAGATATACCTTTTTTAAAAAAATTAACTGCTAATGAACTTAAGTTGGGGGGGGGGGGCGTTGTTTCCTTTTTTAAAGTGCCAGATGACCTCTACAAATAGTCTTCTTAATGATTCTGAATGAATCAGGTTGTTGGTAGTGCCATTTAACATCCCCCCCGAAGAAGGGTCTGTGAGCCAGTCTGGCCTGATTAAAAGCCAGGGATGGTATGTGTCTTCATGTTGCAGGAAATCTCACAAAATGCGCCTGGTGTGCTGAGAAAAATCCCATGTTTTGTAAATAACCTCCCTTAAGTCTGATCTAAAAGTGCTCTCTTCCTGATTTCATCAATAAGGTTACTATGTGACTTTAAAAAATTCCACTGCTCTAGGAAAACTTCTGTTTCCTTTTATGCCCAGATTTAGCAGGTTTTTCAAAGCCCTTCTTATTAAGAAAAGTTGTGGCTGGAAAAATGGATAAGTAGTTACAACTATTCCAGGAAACTATAAATATTCTGGTTTAAGGCTTTTAAGAAATTATCCTCTCCTTTATTGTCTCCCAGGGCCCACCTACAACCGGGTGCTGCCCTCCCAAAGTGAAGTGGATGGTCCTAAATGATCATAGGTGGGTTTTAAAAAATAAACACAAAATTAGTTTCACACCTACTTAGACAGCTTAGAATTTTAATGTGTGAAGTATGCCAGGACTCTGAGTGAAATAAAGCTTTGCATTCAAACTGATGTCAGCCAATCAGAAAGCAGTACAGAGTGCTGCCCATTTCATAATTAGGGAGCATTACTCCAAGTTCTAGATTTTACTTATTAATGAATAAAGCATTTCTTGACCCAGTTTCGCCATTTATTCAGAAGGACCTTGTTTTTAAAAAGTGTTAAAATAGCATGAAGGCCCTGATTTATGCCCACCAAATCCAGGAAATTCAAAGTTAATCCTCAGAACTATTTGTGTCTAGTTTTGCAGCAAACATTCTATATAAAACTGTGCTCTGTTCGAGGATGACACAGAGTAAAGAAACTACAGCAGGCTGTGTTGCAAGCTTGATTTTTTTCAGCTTCAAAGCTGTAAGCTATATGCTGACATATTCCTCTACTGCATTTTTCTTTCTGCCATCTCTTATTTCAGTTTTGCTTGCCCATTCTTGCCCAACCAAGGGACTTCATCCAATAGCCAGGAGCAATGGCAACTACTTTTTTACCAGGAGTCCCAATGAGGAGATAACTCTCAGATGCTGGGAGATGATAATAGATACAAAAACTCCTCTTCTTCATTCCCCAAACTCTTCTCCTGGCAATCACACTCCTCTTTCCTCCCAGATACTGAGTAAAGGTTCTTCATGAAGGAAAAACAATACCAAAAGTGGAATATGACTCAGTAGACCATCATTCCCATTTCCCTCCCTGGAATGCCACCTGCTGTCTGTCTAGACAGTCCAAACTCCCACTCATCCTACACGTGCCATTCACATGCCACCTCTTTTGGCAGGTTATCCCTGTCTTTGGGTCCCAGTTTCCCCAAGTGTGATATTAAAGTGGAGATTCAGATCTTGAAGGTCTACTTCAGTCCTGAGATGCTATCTTTTTATAACCTCCCAAGTACACAGTGATTTTCCAGCTCTGAACTTCAAGGAGATTCTTCTGTCCCATTCATTTGGTACTTAACATTTGCTGACATTTAGCAGCTCACCTCCCAGCCTTACCATGGGCTAACTATGAAGACTTAAGTAAGTTATTTCATTTCTAAGTCTCAGTTTCCTCATCTATGGAATGCAGATTATAATGGTATGCAGCATACATTACAGAATTATTCTAAGGGCTACAGGACAGAACATGTAGAAAGAGCTCACCACCACAGCTGACAATTAGTAAGTGCTCCATGAATACTAATGGCACAAAGTGAAAAGGAACTAAAGAGCTTCTTGATGAGGGTGAAAAAGGAGAGTGAAAAGGTTGGCTTAAAACTCAACCTTCAAAAAAATTAAGATCATGGCATCTGGTGCCATCACTTCATGGCAAATACAAGGGGGAAAAGTGGAGGCAATGACATATTTTATTTTCTTGGGCTCCAAAATTACTGCAGTTAGGGACTGCAGCCTTGAAATTAAAGGACTTTTGCTCCTTGAAAGGAAACCTATGATAAACCTAGACAACATATTAAAGAGCAGAGACATCACTTTGACAACAAAGCTCTGTATAGTCAAAACTAGGATTTTTCCTGTAGTCACGTATGGATGTGAAAGCTGGACCATAAAGAAGGCTGAGCACCAAAGAACTGATGCTTTTGAATGTGGTGTTGGAGAAGACTCTTGAGAGTCCTTGTGGACTGCAAGATCAAACCAGTCAATCCCAAAGGAAATCAACCCTGAATATTCATTGGAAGGACTGAGACTGAAGCTGAAGCTCCAGTAATTTGGCCACCTGACGTGAAGAGCCCTGATGATCACTAGAAAAAAAACCCTGAAGGTGGAAAAGACTAAAGGCAAAGGAAGAAGCGGGCAGTGGGGATGATATGATTAGATAGCATCACCAACTCAATGGATATGAATTTAAGCGAACTCCAGGAGATAGTGAAAGACAGAGGAGCATGATATGCTGCAGTCCATGGGTTGCAAAGAGTTGGACATGACTTAGCAACTGAAAAATAACAACCAAACAGTAACAACCATGAATACTAGCTCAAGTTAATTCTAGCTATTTTTTCACGTATAAATTCCCTGTCAACCCAAACATGATCATAAGCTACTTGAAACTGAGAACAATACATCAGCCTGTGTGTCCCCATCTTGCTTACTACAATGTCCTAAATATAACAGGAATTGAAGAGTGTTTTGTTGATTACTTGATTGTTATGGCTTTGTCTGATTTTCAGTCATTAACCATTCTGTACCTAGGTTTTCTATCTATGAAGATGTGACTTCTACCAATTCAGCTCCTAAAATTATGTGGAGATAATGACCCATGAGTACACACTCAGTAGCTCATGTCCAGTTCTTTGCAACCCCATGGACTCTAGCCCACCAAGCTCCTCCGTGCATAGGATTTTCCAGGCAAGAATACTGGAGTGGGTTGCCATTTTCTTCTCAAGGGGATCTTCCCAACCCAGGGGTTGAACCCATGTCTCCTGCAGCTAGTGCATTGACAGGAATTACCACTGAGCCACTTAGGAAGCCAAAACAATAAATTGTTTTCAATTCTATTGCTATGTACATAATTTTAGGAGAGCAGTCTAAAAGCAGGAACCGATCAGAATTGGTTTGGGCCCTGCCCTGTTCTCATTTGAAAAGACCCTAAAGTTGGGAAAGATTGAAGGTGAAGGCAAAAGGTGAAGGGGGAGGCAGAGGATGAAATGATTAGATAGCATCGCAACTCAATAGACATGAATCTGAGCAAACTCCACGAGACTGTGGAGGACAGGGAAGCCTGGCATGCTGTAGTCCATGCGGTCACAAAGAGTAAGACAAGACTGAATGACTGAACAACTGCCCTGCTCAGAAGGCATGCGGTCAAAAAAGACTGAACTGAAATTAATGGAAGCCATTGTGTTTCTCCATTACAATGTACATTCCAGTGGTTTTGAGTGTACTGATGTGTCTATCATTTGTTTTTCAGAGAAGGGAGTTCTGGAAGGGATGACAGGAGAATGGAAATAGGAAAGGCATATAAAGGAAGAATGAAGGAAGGGGAGGAGGAAGAAAGCAAAAGGTAAGAACAGCAAGATGGAAAGAAAGGTGTTTCAGGAGAGGTAAGGTGAAAGGATATGGAACAGTCTGGACATGGAACAACAGACTGGTTCCAAATAGGAAAAGGAGTACATCAAGGCTGTATATTGTCACCCTGCTTATTTAACTTATATGCAGAGTACATGATGAGAAACGGTGGGCTGGAAGAAGCACAAGCTGGAATCAATACTGCCAGCAGAAATATCAATAACCTCAGATATGCAGATGACACCACCCTTATGGCAGAAAGTGAAGAAGAAATAAAGAGCCTCTTGATGAAAGTGAAAGAGGAGAGTGAAAAAGTTGGCTTAAAGCTCAACATTCAGAAAACTAAGATCATGGCATCTTGTCCCATCACTTCATGGCAAATAGATGTGGAAACAGTGGCAGACTTTATTTTGGGGGGCTCCAAAATCACTGAAGATGGTGATTGCAGTCATGAAATTAAAATATCCTTACTCCTTGGAAGGAAAGTTATGATCAACCTAGACAGCATATTAAAAAGCAGAGATATTACTTTGTCAACAAAGGTCCATCTAGTCAAGGCTATGGTTTTTCCAGTAGTCATGTACGGATGTGAGAGTTTGACTATAAAGAAATCTGAGCACTGAAGAACTGATGCTTTTGAATTGTGGTGTTGGAGAAGACTCTTCAGAGTCCCTTGGACTGCAAGAAGATCCAACCAGTCCATCCTAAAGGAGCTCAGTCCTGAGTGTTCATTGAAGGGACTGATGTTGAAGCTGAAACTCCAATACTTTGGCCACCTCATGCGAAGAGCTGACTCATTGGAAAAGACCCTGATGCTGGGAAAGATTGAGGGCAGGAGGAGAAGGGGACGACAGAGGAAGAGATGGTTGGATGGCATCACTGACTCAATGGACATGAGTTTGGGTAAACCCCAGGAGCTGGTGATGGACAGGGAGGCCTGGTGTGCTGCGGTTCATGGGGTCGCAAAGAGTTGGACATGACTGAGCGACTGAACTGAACTGAACTGAAGGTGAAAGGAAAGGACCTGTGAGGAAGGAACAGGCAGATAAAGAGAGACAGGCTACTGTGGCTCCAAAGCTGTAGAGAAAACTCCATCTTCAAGTCTAAATGTGCAGCCTGCTTACCTGGCCTCAAAATGTTAACAAGAAGCATGGGAATAACCTCTTAATAATAAAGAGAGTTTCACTCTGAAGATGAAAGTTGGCTATTATTAGGTTACTCTTTATGTTTTTCTTTTTTCTTTCTTTTATGGTGGTTTTGGGTCTTCAATGTGGCATATAGGCTTCTCCAGCTGTGGCACAAAGGCTTAGTTGCCCCTCTGTGTGTGGGATCTTAGTTTCCCGACCAGGGATTGAACCCATGTTCCCTGCATTGCAAGGCGGACTGTTAACCACTGGACCACCGGGGAAGTCCCTTACTGTTCTTATTTGATAGAGATGTCCAGTGTGGACTAGAAGACGGTGGGTTTGTGAGCTGAGGGGACCACATTAAATCATTATTTCTAGTCTTTTTGGCAGAAGCCTCTTCACAATTCTGAGGAGAGTGTGTGTGCAACAGACATAGTTTTTTTTAGAGATTTCTTTTCCACCTGGTGTTTTTATCTTCCCCTTTCATACATCAGAGCATTCTAAAAATCCAAGTTCTATAAAGGAAAAAACACTTTCCGATGAGCTGAATGCGCCTCCAGAAGAACCAGCATGGTTTCACAAGGGACTTTCAACAGTCTACACCGACATCTTCTGGGTTGCTGAATAGTTTGCCTTTCAGCTGACTTAAGAATACAGTGCTCTTAACCAAACCATGGCCCACTGGGGAAACCAATCAGACACCAGGCTTAAAACCCCAAAAGTAACATGAATGGCCTTCTGTGAATCCGAGGTAAAGGCTGGTGTTGTTAGAAATTACCCAACCTTCCAGGCAGATCTGCGTATATAGAAATTGATTAACACACACCCGTCCCATTCCGCCTACATTTCAGGAAAACACACTCCTCTGCGTCCACATGGGCAGCTGATCTCTGCGGGCTACTTTTCAGCGAAGATTAAATCTGTTTGGTAGGGGAGACATTAGCACTAAAGACCTTTGTAACATAAGTTTTCAAAGTCAAAACCATCAGGAGTGGGGTTGGGGCGGAGGCGGGTCGGGGGGTGGGAGGCGGGTGGAGAGGTTGTTTAACTGCAAATGTAATCAACGAGCGCAGCGCCGGCGGCTTCTCCGACAGGCACTGGATTTATTGGAATGCTTGCGCTCCCACAAGGGAAGAAATCATTTCCTGTGAATTCCAGGTCCTGCAGGTTTTTGCAGTGTAGCCGTTTCCTCCTGTTGCTGGGCACTCTCTCTGATGATCTCTCCAAGGTATGCATGCCTCCGCCGCTGCGCAGCGGTGGACAGCCCTAGTCCGTTTCCATGGAAACACGGAGGAGGAGACACTTGTACCTGGGTCCTGGACCAAGAGATTTACACTCTTAGAAAACACACTGGCCTCTAGAATTTCAGTGCTACTTGAAAACAGATACTTCAGTTTTCAAGAGTTCTCTTGCAAAACGTCCAGCTATGTCAGAATTGAAGTCATGCCTTATCAGGAGATGGAAAAATAAGTCCTTGAAGGTTAGGAGAGGTGAATTTACCTCAACTTCCCCAGCTGTCTTTTCCTTCCACAGCTCTGGAAACACTTTGACACTCAGAAATCAGGACGATTTGAGACACTGTGGAATCAGGGAGTGAGATGACTTAAGTTTCCATCACAAACCTTCCACCTCTAGCTGTGTACCTTGGGCAAGTTTCTTGACTTCTCTGAGTCTCAGTCTTCTCATTTGTATAATAAAGAATTTTCTTTAAAAACTGGACTTCTAGGGCTGTTATGAGGATAAAATGATGCAATGTATATGAGGCCTGGCACAGAAGCAGCAGTCAGTAATAGTCTTCCTTGATAGGAAGTCAAGGTGAGTAAGGAATTTAATATCAAAAGAGAGTAATTATGGAAACTAAAATTCATCATTGGTAACTTGTTGAATGATGTGTTAAAGTACATCACCTCCCTGCCTAGTGGCTTTCTTTTCCCAAATATTTTTTTCAGGATTCTTTTTATTTTTAATTGGAGGATGATTACTTTACAATGTTGTATTGGTTTCTGCCATACAACACAAATCAGCCATAAGTATACATATGTCTGCTCCATCTAGAACCTCCCTCACCCCATCCCACCCTGTAGGTCGTCACACAGCATCGTGTTGAATTCCCTGTTTTATACAGCAACTTCCCACTAGCAATCTATTTTACACGTGGTTCAGTTCAGTTGCTCAGTTGTGTCCAACTCTTTGCAACCCCATGGACTGCAGCACGCCAGGCCTCCCTGTCCATCACCAACCCCTGGAGCTTACTCAAACTCATGTCCATTGAGTCAGTAATGCCATTCAACCATCTCATCCCCTTCTCCTCCTGCCCTCAATCTTTCCCAGCATCAGGGTCTTTTCAAATGAGTCAGCTCTTCACATCACGTGGCCAAAGTATTGGAGTTTCAGCTTCAGCATCAGTCCTTCCAATGAACACCCAGGACTGAGCTCCTTTAGGATGGACTGGTTGGATCTCCTTGCAGTCCAAGGAACTCTCAGGAGTCTTCTCCAACACCACAGTTCAAAAGCATCAATTCTTTGGCGCTCAGCTTTCTTTATGGTCCAACTCTCACATCCACACATGATTACTGGAAAAACCATAGCTTTGTCTAGACAGACCTTTGTTGGCAAAGTAATGTCTCTGCTTTTTAATATGCTGTTTAGATTGGTCATAGCTTTTCTTCCAAGGAGCAAGTACCTTTTAATTTCATGGCTCCAATCACCATCTGCAGTGATTTTGGAGCCCAAGAAAATAAAATATGTCACTGTTTCCACTGTTTCCCCATCTATTTGCCATGAAGTGATGGGGCCAGAAGCCATGATCTTAGTTTTCTGAATGCTGAGTTTTAGGTTTTTCACTCTCCTCTTTCAGGTTCCTCTTCACTTTCTGCCATAAGGGTGCTGTCATCTGCATATCTGAGGTTGTTGATATTTCTCCTGGCAATCTTGATTCCAGCTTGTGCTTCTTCCAGCCCAGCATTTCATGTGATATACTCTGCATATAAATTAAATAAGTAGGGTGAAAATATACAGCTTTGACATACTCCTTTTCCTAGATGGAACCAGTCTGTTATTCCATGTCCATTTCTAACTGTTGCTTCTTGACCTGCATACAGATTTCTCTGGAGGCAGGTAAGGTGGTCTGGTATTCCCATCTCCTTAAGAATTTTCCACAGTTTGTTGTGATCCACACAATCAAAGACTTTGGCACAGTCAATACAGCAGAAGTAGAATTTTTTTGGAACTCTCTCGCTTTTTCAGTGATCCAATGGATGTTGACAATTTGATCTCTGGTTCCTCTGCCTTTTCTAAATCCAGCTTGAACATCTGGATGTTCTCAGTTCACAAACCGTTGGCCTAGCTTGGAGAATTTATCTTTATAGTACACTCGTAACTAATACTACCCTCCTGTTTCCTCTGAAATGCATAGAATTTATGGTCTATGAGAAATAATTTTAAGGTGTGGTACACATATACAATGGAATACTTACTCGGCCTTAAAACAGAATGAAATAATGCCATTTGCAGCAACATGGATATAACTAGAGATTATCATACTAAGTTAAGTAAGTAGAAAGAAAAGAAAACACTATATGATATCACTTATATATGGAATCTAAAATATGGCACAAATGAACCTATCTACAAAAGAAAAGAGACACAAAAACATAAAGAATAGACTTTCAGTTGCCACAGGGGCAACCAGGGGAAGGAGAGGGATGGGACTGGGAGTTTGGTGTTGGTCGATGTAAACTATTTCATTTACAATGGATAAACAATAAGGCCCTACTCTATAGCACAGGGAACTGTGTCTAATCTCCAGGGATAAAGAATAATGGAAAAGAATGTTTATAAAAAGAATATATTTGTATATAATTGAGTTACTTTGCTATACAGCAGAGGTTGGCACAACATTGTAAATCAATTATACTTCAATTAAAGAAAAGGAAAAAAATAAACAATTTAATATTTAATTATATCATATCCTTACTGTTTGCTGTATTAACTGTAGTAGTGGTAGTTCAGCTGCCAAGTCGTGTCCAACTCATTGCGACCCCCTGGACTACAGGCCATCAGGCTTCCCTGTCCATGGTATTTCCCAGGCAAGAATACTAGAGTGGGTTGCCATTTTCTTCTCCAGGGGACCTTGCTGACCCAGGGATGAAACCCAGATCTCCTCCATTGCAGGAGGTCTCCTGCATTGCAAGTGAATTCTCTACCAGTTGAGCCATTGTCTATCTAGCTAAATAAGTTCTTTGAACACAAAGACCATTTTCTGTATTCTAACCCCTTAACTGCCAACCTAACTTTCAGCAGAGAAGGTGTTCAGTAATAACTTTTTATTAAATTAAGAATTATCAATTGGTAATTGATGTCATTTTATCACAATTACCATTTGCTTTGACATTAACCACACACTGAGCATTCACCAGCGGGGCTCCATCCATGGCAATCTCTGGTCAGGCGCTTCTCTCTCTCAACTCTGCCTGTGACCTATACTTAACATTTATTACCACCTCAGTATCACCAACAGTGATGTTTCCACTTTCCCAGCACTGAATTGGTGCTTCTTTGAATTCAGGGCTTACAGGAAGGCTATATGGCTGTCAGACACTAATGTATGTGATTTCTACTTTAAGAAATAGGAAAAGCCAAAGCAGAATGGGTTATTCAGTACCCACATAGACGCCTTGAGACTTCAAATAATATAGTACATCTGTAGAATTCACAGAAGCAAGAAGCATGAGACTGTCAGTCCAGGAAACAAACTAAGTGTGGAGGAAGGGGGAGGTGCATTCATGTTGAATGAATGGGCAGCCTATGCAGGGAAGAATGTGAGCAAAAAACAAACGGGATTACATAAAATTGACTACTCAAACATAATGCAGTTTCACAACTGAGTGACTATATATTTGGTGCTTCCCTGGTGGCTCAGACGATAAAGAATCTGCCTATAGTGTAGGAGACCTGGGTTCAAGTTTGGAAAAGTTCCCTGGAGAAGGGAATGGCAATCCACTCCTTTATTCTTGCCTAGAGAATTCCATGGACAGAGGAGCCCGGTGGACAACAGTCCATAGGGTTGCAAAGAGTCAGACACGACTGCTTGACTAACACAAACACTTATATATATGTATATTGGGGTCATCCTGTACATAAAGCATTTATCAAATAACATTTAGCTCAATTAATAATTTATCCTAATTATGTTTATGTCATTCTATTTTACTTCTGCAAGAGTACTTTTAATTGCTATAGAGTATTCCACTCAATGGAGAAACTTCTACATGATGTCCATCTTATGAAATTATTAGCCATCCTGAGCTACAAATATATAGCTAAATTTTTTATGTATCCTTTATATTAATATCCTTAGAAATTCCCAGAAATGGAATTTCTGGTACCACCACTTCTTGCTCTCTTAACTCTGTATGTTCCCTCTAGTCACTTGTCCATTTCTGACCTTCTTTGTTCTGCATATCTTCCACTAAAATCTCCAAATCCACTCCTTGACCCTGTCCTATGTCTCAGAAGACATATCTTCATGAACTTCATTGATAAGCTCCATGGACTTCTTGCTTTTAGTTGAGTTCAGTCACTGAGGCATGGAACAAGATCAGAGGGGTGGAGACAGGAAGGTAAAATGGGGGTAGATATTCCCTTGACCTCTTTACCTGGAAGGTTGGCCAGGGGCTAACTGCATCCCTGAACTGAGCATCACAATGTCCATCAGCATCAATTTCCACAGATCTCTTCTACCTTTCTCTCTGTAGGTCCTAGAGATGACTCCCTTCTCTTGCCTCATCAGGTTAAGGTATTAATAGTAACAGAGCCCACTATTAAGTAGCCCCTTAGAACTGTGTTATCCTTTATAGTTTCCCCACTCCCTGTCCAAATCTTTGCAAGTAGTCCATTTATTAAAATCTAAAATTATCTAAATTGAGTTTGCCATCAGTTCATGTCACGCCACCATCTGAGTTATCCTGTCTACAGCCAAACTCCTTACATGAGTTGTCTTCATTGCTTCATTGTCTTCAATGCTTTCTCCCTTCTTTCCTTGTCTTCATTGCTTCATTGGCTTCAATGCTTTCTCCCTTCTTTCTCAAGAAACACCCATCACTAACACAAAACAGCAATGCATCACACATTGCCAAATCCAAAGCTTAGATTTGAGCCCCATCTTTCTTAGTCTATCAGCAGCACTTGGTCTAGTGAAACTGTCAGTCATTCTTAAAACACTTTAGTCACTTCATATCCGGGACATCATTTATAATTCACCTTCTTTTGCTGGTTCCTCCTCATCTCTCTTAACCTCTAACATTAAAATTGTAAATGCCCCAGTCTGTGGCCCCCTTCTCTTCTCTATGTTTACTTTTTCTTGGTGATTTCCTGTAGTTCCATGGCTTTAACTATCATTTCAATGCCAACTACTTCCAAATTCATCTACGTAGTCTATTGCCTCTCCCCTAAATTCCAGACTCATATATCTAACTGCTTACTCAACATATGGTCATGGGGAGAGGGGAGGATAGGGTGAGATGTATGGAAAGAGTAACATGGAAACTTACATTACCAATGTAAAATAGATAACCAACATGAATTTGTTGTATGGCTCGGGAAACTCAAACAAGGGCTCTGTACCAACCTAGAGGGGTGGGATGGGAAGGGAGATGGGAGGGAGGTTCAAAAGAGAGGGAATATATATATACCTATGGCTGATTCATGTTGAGGTTTGACAGAAAACAACAAAATTCTGTAAAGCAATTATCCTTCAATAAAAAAATAAGTTAAAAAAAAGTTATCTCTACTTTCACGCATACAATACTTAACCCTTGATCTTTTTTCCCCTGCAAATGTGTAGATGGCAGCTGTTTGTCTAATTTTCAGACCCCAAACTTTGCTGCCATCTTTCCTTCTCTCATACCACATATCCACTCCATCAGGAAATCCTGTGGACTCTGACATCAAAATGTACAGAAACCTACAACTCTCTCCAGTATGATTTCTCACCAAGGTGAGAGAAATGCCTCAGAACCGGTCTGTTTTCACTGTTTTTGTTCCCTCCCCAACAGACTCTTCTTAGAACAACCAGATTATGTCATTTATCTGCTCAAAACCTTAGCGACCAATGTCTTTATTTGACCTGCAAGGCTGTAAATCACCTTGTCTGTGCACATTCCTGTCTTATCTCATATCTCTCTCCCCTTCACAGATTATTCTTGCTAGTTCTTCCACACACTTAGCTTACTCTCATCTCAGGGCTTTTGCATTTATTGTTCCTTCTTCCTGGAATGTTCCAGGAATATTTGTCTGCTAGATATTCACAGAGATGGCTTCCTGAGTTTCTTTATGTCTCTGCTTAAGCAACATGCCATCAGAGAGGTTTTCCACAGGGACCTTGTTTTAAAATGCATGTAACTAACCCCCCTGCAACACTCCCTAAACCTGCTCCTGTTTTTATAGCAGTGATTACCACTTGCTGTATTTTATGTTCATTTTTGTTTCTTGGTAGCCTTTCTCTGGCCCCTAGGATTAAGCTCATTGAGAGCAGAGATATGTTTGCTCTCTACTGTGTCCCAAGCACACAGAACTGTGCTTGACACATAGAAATGCATTTAATGCATAAACAAATGAATGAAAAGATGTGTGCATTTCTTTTTAAATGTTTATGATGAAAGTTTATTAGAGGAAATAGTTTAATGCATCTTCATTTATTTGTTAGTGAACTTTGATGGTTATTAGTATAAGGTCATTTGGTTTTATTCTTCTCATTCTATTTCTCTTCACTCACTTCCTACTAGTTTTAAAGCAAACTCTGGATGTCATGTCATTTCATCTGTAAGTTATATGTATATTGTATATATATGTATATTATTGACTTCTAAAATTTTATGCAATTTATATTCATGATGAGCTGTATTGAAAAAGCCCACTTCATCTCCTACTCACACTAGCAGATATGATAATATAAAGATGATCTTTGCCAATTTTATTGGTGAAAAATCTCAACTCTTTCATTTTTAAAATAAAGAGAATAATAAATAAAAACACTATTCCTGAGGTCTATGATAATATTCTCTTCTTTCGGTGGCTTCTCACAATTCCAAAATACTAAGAGACAGAAATGCATTAAACCACCTTTTCTTCTCCTCTTAAAAGTTTATTTCATGCAATTATACACAATAACTTGTATAACTTTAAGATTTGAGCCCAATCTTAACTCTCTCAGAACATAATGCAAAAGGTACATTAGAAGCATCATAATTTTAAAAAATACTCTTTCTTTGATTTTAACAGTTTAAGACAGTCTGGAGTGAATAGAGAAATTACTGAAGAAAACAAGGTGCGTGACCCTAACTGACATCTTTTCCAATTGGTCACCTCCATTGATAACCTTATGAAAGATATTTCTGGAGCCTTGGCTCCATCTTTGAAGCCAACTTCTAAATCTGGATAGACAAAGCCAGCCCAAGGGGCCCCTGAGCCTCTCATCCAGAAACTGGAGACATGCTGCCCCCTGGCAACACTGGGAGGGCTCAGGTTGGCGGCTCTGGCAGTCACATAGAATAGCTCTGTGACTCTCCCTATAGACACCTTCTGTTCCCATAAGTGTTAGCATATTAAGCATCTACCGCATGGAATAGGATGAGGAGGAGTTTGGGGAAGAAATGTGAAGACAAATGTGGGTATTTAAAAGCAGAAAAGAAAATCCAGTGCTCAAAATGGCATTCTTTAACTGAGACTAGCTATAAATTTTTTCTCTCTTGTTGATTTCCTGTCTTGGAAAGAACCCATTAATGGAAAATAAAGTACAAGTTGGAAGCTCAACTGAGGTTTTTTTTTTTTTTTTAATAATGGTAAATCTGGTACCATTCATATCTGGGAACTGTGAAAGGAAGATTTGAAAATCTCAATTTGTCATTTTATCCAAATGCTAGAACAACCTATGTAAAAGACAAAAATAAATGTACAGTTGGGGCGGAGGGTGAGGAAGTGCTTTCTTTGCCTTTCCCCCTACTTTAGCTTTACCAACAGAGCTTGAAGCCTCTTAGTCTGTCGTCACCTTTAACTCCACTCCTTCCCTGCCAAGAATCTGATGGCCGAGTTTCCGGTTAGACTGGGAGCAGGATAAACCTCTGTTGTAATTTGCTGGAGACCCTATCCAGCTAGATTTTTGGATGAGAAATTTATTGCTTCTCCTCACTGAGGGATACAGCACCAGCTCGACAATCTCCATAGCCCATTTGAATGGACATTCACTGGACCACGGATGTGGCCCACTCATCCATTAGTGTGCAAATCTAATTGGAGGTGAAGGGCGGAAGTGGAGGGCAGCAGGGAAGGGAGCATCTTCACGCTGACCTTTTCTGCACTTCCTGACAGGGCTCTTGGTGTTTCCAGGCCCATTTCTCCAAGTGTCTGTGGCTCCTGCCTTCCAAGTTCTGAGGAAGTATTCTCCTGTAGTTCTCCTATAGTGTTCCAGAGGCCCTCAGAGCCGCTCACAGTAGCTACCAACCAACGTTCACAGACTGGCCTTCTGGGGTGCCCTTCCAGAGCCTTTTAGGAACAGAAATCTGAATAATACCAAGGGTAACAGACTGTTGGCTATTCTCTCAGCACCCTAGACTAAGGCAGGGTGGACTTTCTCTGCTGATTCTATCATGGCTGAGGGTGGGTACTCACAGTCCCCAGAAAAGTCTTCTGCCAGGGAGGAGCAAGCCACTCCTTATCCTCAGCAGAGAGCATGGGCCCTGTCTGTGCCAGGAAACAGCCTAGAAGGAAAAGAAAGAAGAGAAGGGGAGGAGAAGGGGAGATGGGAGAGGGGAAGGAAGGTAGGGGAGGAAGGGGAGGAGAAGGAAAAAGCAAGGACTTCGCTGCTTTCATTACATCTGTTTCTTCATGTCATTCCAGAAATGAAAGAAGCCAGTGAGAGATAGGAGCTCTTCATTTAATTGCTTGATAAACATAGAAAGGTATCCGTAGTATCTCAACTTACATAGCAGTTATGCTCCTCATTGACTCAATGGACATGAGTTTGAGCAAACTCCAGGAGATAGTGAAGGACAGGTGTAGCACACCTACAGTCCATGGGATCGAAAAGAGTTGGACATAGCTTAATGATTGAACAACAATAATGCCGAAGTGCTAAAGAATCTGCCTGCCAATACAGGAGATGCGGGTTCGACCCCTGGGTCAGGAAGATCTCCTGGAGAAGGAAATGGAAACCCATTCCAGTATTCTGACCTGGAGAATTCCATGGACAGAGCAGCCTAGCAGGCTACAGCCCATGGGGTCACAAAGAATCAGAAATGACTGATTGCACATACATATTTCAAGTATACTGGGAAAATTCTCTACTTAAAGGATCCATATGAGGACTCTATTTAAAAAGTGAAAACTCCTTTCTGAAATGAGAACAACTGCTTTCTTCATTTTGTTTTATTAATGTAGCATTCCCTTTCACAAGTTATATAAAAACCAGAATTTAAAATGTTATATTTAAATAGAACTTGACTCAGAAGTTAAAACAGATAGTTTTACTCATTCTTTAAAATAGCCTGATGAAGAAATAATACACTGACTCTGACTCTGGCCAACAACATAGTTTGCAAAGAGTTGATGTGACTAGAACTTGGGTCCCTGGGCACCAAGTTTGTTAGCGTTAAGAAAAAATAAAAAGTTGCAGCAATGCCTCAGTTAATAACTTATTTGGAAATAAACATGTTCAATAACAAAGTCTCGATTTTATGATTTTTAACTTTTTTTTAACACTTTTTAATTAATTTATTTAATTGAAGGATAGTTACTTTACAATATTGTGGTGGGTTTTGCCATACGTTGACATGAACCAGCCATGGGTGCACATGTGTCCCCCATCCTGAACCCTCCACCCACCTCCCTCCCCACCTCATCCCTCTGGGTTGTCCCAGAGCACAGCTTTGAGTGCCCTGTTTGATGCATCGAACTTGCACTGAAAAAAGGTGTAGCAATGTCTCAGTTAATAACTTATTTGGGAGTAAACATTTTCAATAGCAAAACCTCGATTTTAAAAATAAATAAATACTTTGTAAAGGAACAAAGATTTGAAGATAAATCATTTGTATGAAGACTGCCCTCAATTCTTCTATCTCCTCTTTCATTTCTTTTTTAAATTTATTTTTTATTGAAGGATAATTGCTTTACAGAATTTTGTTGTTTTCTGTCAAACCTCAACATGAATCAGCCATAGGTATACATATATCCCCTCTCTCTTTTATTTCTTTCTCCATTCTTAGATAACAGTCCCTCCCCATCTCACTCTGGTTCTTCTTAAAGCTTTCTCTCACTTTCCTCCCTATTAATCACTCACTATCAGCTAATCAAAGAAAACTTTAATGTATCAGAGTTTCAGAGTATCAACCTAGACAGCAATGGTGTCAAAAGGTTTGCATTTCAGTGTATTGGCTTAAAGTTTTTGCCTCTGTAAAGAAAACTTCAGAAACGTACACTCCAGTGTTCATAGTAGCACTATTTACAGTAGGCAAGACATGGAAGCAACCTAAATGTCCATCAACAGATGAATGAATAAAAGAAGATGTGGTATATACACACAATGGGATACTACTTAGCCATAAAGAAAGAATGAAATAATCCCATTTGTAGCAACATAGCTGGACCTAGAGATTATCATACTATGTGAAATAAGTCAGACAGAGAAAGCCAAATAAATGATATCACTTATATGTGGAATCAAAAAAACTGATAAAAAATTAATTTACTTATAAGACAGAAATAGACTCACAGACAGAGAAAGCAAATTTATGGTTACCAAAGTGGGAAGGGAGGGCAATAGATTAAGAATTTGGGATTAACAGATATACAATAATGGATATAAAATGAATAAACAACAGGACTTACTATATAGCACAGGGAATTAGATTCAATTTCTTGTAATAACCAATAATGTCAAAGAATCTGAAAAAAAATACATATATACATATATAAACAATTGTATTTTGTAAAAGTATATATATATATATATTTGTAGATTTTAAATAATTATTTTTTAAGTAGGAATGTAAGTTCTATAGCTTTATTATTATTCCAATCCAGTTTACAACATTTCTGATAATAGTTAAGAAAGGTCATTAGACCATACGTGTGTCATTAGTTGAGGTATCAGTATACTTACGTAATTTAAGTAGGAAAGACATTCAACTGAAAATATTTGCTAAAGGCACATCTGTCATGCCAGACAGTGGGACTCATCAGACTGGAGCCTTCAGGGAAGATCACTAAGACAAAAAAGCTGAGTCATCAGGAACCATGTCTGACATGGATCGTGGCAAGCTAGACATTGGCAAGCTGATTTAGGAAATCAAGATCAAGGAGTATGCAGTGCTGGGAAAGGCAGAAAGCAAAGCTTGAGGCTAGACTACATCAGATGTCAATAGCCAAGATGTTAATTAGCCAATAGGCCTCAGAGGTCAGAACAGATGAGGGAGACAGACAGGGCCAAAGTACTCAGACAGACTAAATGAGGGGCACCTCCTAAGAAATGTCAGAGCTTTGATCTTAGACTGTATGTGCACCCTCATCTACCCACAGAGAAAGGTTGCTTAACACCATGGCAGAGGCTCCATCCAGGGTCAAATGCTGCCCAGATATGTGGCATCTTACTCCCCTGTTTAGAAATAGAGATAAATGTTGACAACAGAAAAAATTAGAGAAGAATAACATTCCTGTACTCCTAAAGCCCTAGTTAAGTGGCAATTCCCCTCTTAAACTAAACTGCATTATAAAAGAGAAAACTGAAGGGAGGCTAATGCCTTCAGAAATCAATTTTTGAATCATTCTTGAGTTTTTGTTTGATCTTACTGATGCATCTTTCACATGTCAGTGAAAATATAATTTCTGTTTTTATGTAAACAAGAATCTTCATCTCTTTTGCATTGATGAGTCAAGGCAATTTGAATATTAAACAGTGAAAGTAATCAACATAGGAAGTTAACATGAGGAGCACTTATCCTTTAGAGTGACAACCCAGAACACGACTATTTTTCTCTAAGAATTGCACTCCCTTCTCTACACATAAGGGTTGGCCCTGGCTGCCAGGTTGATCCTATCCCTTTGGCAAAACTGGTTGAACCGGGGATGATACCTAACACAAGTTGGGCCAATCAACATTTATCTCTTGAGAAGTTGAAACTGAGATTCAAGGAAGCTAGTCTCTACTACTTCCTCAAACTGAGGATATGCGAAAGCAGGTACTCTTGGGGTGTTCTTTTACCATTTTGCTGTCTAATAATGGCCGAGTCTAGCCACATGTGGCCATTTAAGCTTAAATTAAAATAAAAAAATCAGATTTTTAATTGTCCCAGCCATATTTCAAGTACTCAATAGCCGCATGTAGCTGATGACTACCACATTGAGTGGTGCAAATATGGAATATTTTCAGCACTGATTTACCCATACCCAGAGAAGCAGAGGAAGCCTGTGTGCAGAGACAGGGGAAGAAAGTAGAAATATAGACAGAAGTAGAACCAAGAGACAGAAAAGGTAGAAGACTAGCTTTCTCTGTTTTCAAGATCCTTGTTCTGGTCTCTAAGACTCAATTTTATGGGATTTCCCTGCTGATCCAGTGATCAAGTCTTTCAAAGCAGGGGATGAGAGTTCAACCCCTGGTCAGGGAATTAAGATCACATGTGCTTCATGGCCAAGAAACCAAAACATAAAAAACAGAAGCAATAGTGTAACAAATTCAATAAAGACTTTTGAAATGATTCACATTAAAAAAAAAAAAAAGATTCAACTTTTACTTGTCTTTAAACTCCATGATAAACATTTCTATATCCCTATAATAAATTCTCCTTTCTTACTGAAGCTAGTTTGTTTAGAATGTTTTACTTGCAACTCAAAGATACTCTAGATTAACACAATTTGAATCATTTTAGGCTTCCCCATCTTCTTTCTCAACACACTGCTGCTGAATTACTTGGATTGTTGTTTAGTTGCTACATCATGTCTGACTCTTTGTGACCCCAAGGACTGTAGCCCACCAGGCTCCTCCCTCCATGGGATTATCCAGGCAAGAATACTGTACTGGATTGCCATTTCTTCTCCAAAATTATCTGGACAGTTCTATTGCTATTTTTTATTTCATTTCATCTATTTTTTTTTTTATTTATCTGCAGTGAAAATTTCAAAAGTGTACTGACCAGCGGGTATTAATTTTTAATTTCAGGTCTCCAAATAAAATAGTCCAGGCTCATTCCTGTGGGTAAAACTTGAGTGGATTAAAGTGAGATCTTAGGTGGAGAATTAATTGGGAGGTGAATTGTTTACTTCATCTATCCAGAAAGATACTAAATAAAAGTGGCTCCTGGAGAAAGAACTAGTCAAAAAGTACAATGAGTCTCAAGCTTGCCACATGCATAGATTATCTCAAAAGACTGCAGAGAACTGAAGTTGTGTGACTTTCTGAGTTGCCTCAGAAAGATTTTGTTTACACTTAGTGTCTTTTTTTGCTACAATGTTTTGGGAGAGAAGGCAGAGGCTCTGTAACTGCTGACATAATTTGAGAATACCCAGGCTTGCAAAGCAAGAGTAATCTTGACCTCCATTGGGCAGAATACCTTTGATCTTCACCAGCCACTGTAGCTGCCTGAGATTATCTCAAATGTTAAACAGAGAGCTCTCTTGCTCCAAGCTACATTAACTCCACTATCTGTGCAGTGATCCCTTACAGGTGAGTGGCTGCTATGAAAAGCAACTGAAGTCCATGAGTGTTAGAGAGAAGGATTTCTAACCAAGAAAGAACCAGTTTGCCACCTGCAACTCTGCCAAGAGAGGTGGATCATCTTTCTTATGTGTTGATGGGTTTGTGTCTGTAAGTTTAGGAGTTGCTGTTGCTCAGTTGCTAGGTCACTGGGTCTGACTCTTTGCGACCCCATGAACTGAAGCACACCAGGCTTCCCTGTCCTTCACTATCTCCCAGAGTTTGCTCAAACTCATGCCCATCGAGTCGGTGATGCCATCCAACCATCTCATTTTCTGTCACCCCTTCTCCTCCTGCCTTCGATCTTTCCTAGCCTCTGGGTCTTTTCCAGTGAGTTGCTTCTTTGCATCAGGTGGCCATAGTATTTGAGCTTCAGTTTCAACATCAGTTTAGGAGTAAGATCCAGAAACATAAAAGGGAGCAGGACTAAAATTAGTAAGTCAGAGAGGAAAACCTGAGTAGAAAAAAAAGAGGAAATACCAGGACTAGATTCTGTAACAGGAAAAATCCAGAGAGAGAAAACTAAAAAATCCAAAAAAGTAGTCCAGAAAACACATTAAGGAAGAGAAATATCTCATGCATACAGGTTTAAAAGTTGCTTCTTGTGAGATGTTCAATGCAAATGTTCACTCCATCTTCTCTCCCATAAAATTTTAGTAACACCTGCTCTGAAACAACAAAAGCCTCTCTTATTCAGGGAGATGAGCTCGCCTGGCACATTCATGAGAAGTGGACCAGAAACAGATCCCTCAGTACGAGGCTGTTCTATGTACTGCTTCTTCATAATCAGTGCTCAACTTTTATTAACAAAATGGTGGCCTTGAAGCAATTTAATTTCATAGGAAATTACACTTCAGCCATCTTAAGTTCAACCTTCATATTTTTGCCCAAGAAAGGTTAGTTGGTGCCCAGATTTAATGTGAGACAAGGAAAAAGGAGGTCTTCTCAGTGGTAAAGAACCTGCCTGCCAATGAAGGAGACTTATAAGAGACCTGGGTTTGATCCCTGGGTCAAGAAGATCCCCTGGAGGAGGGCATGGCAACCCACTCCAATATTCTTGCCTGGAGAATCCCATGGACAGAGGAGCCTGGTGGGCTACAGTCCATGGGGTCACAAAGAGTCAGACACTACTGAAGCAATGGACAATGAGAAAGGAATAGTAGTAACAAACCAATAATAACAACCACTACCACAATAATGGCTGTCGTTCACTTGCCATTTATTATATTCTTTGGTACTGTACCTATATATCCATCTATCTCATCTAAATCCCACAGCAAACTTAAGTGGTACCTCTCATTTTATAAATGGTCTAATTGAAGCAGATTAAGAAACTCACTCAAGGTTAAGCTCTAAGTGATGGAAGCAGAATTCATATCCAGGCATACAAGTCACGGCTATAGTAAGAAATGAATGGCACACACGGACACTGGAGCTCGAGAAGTTTAATAAATGCATCAGGAAAGGAAAGGATTCTAGGACTAGTTCCAGTGGAATCCATTACTGTCCCTGGTTCAAAGGGGCAGGGGAGGTGGTGCTCATCAGCAAACTGTGTCTTTCAGAAGCTCTGACCATTGGTCAGGGATATAGGCAGCCCATGGGGACCACGGAGAGGAAGCTGGTGGATTTAGTAATCTGACCACACACCATTCCTTCTCTCTGTTGGAGCCCACACCCCCTCCCCGCCCCCTAATTGGTAAAACTGTATGTGAAGCCAACAATTTCTGTGAGCAGATTCTTTGAGACTTTCGAGTTTCAGATCTGAGTCAGTGGATGAAAGAAAAGTGGAAGTATTAGTTACTCAGTCTTGTCCAACTCTTTGAGACCCCATGGACTGTAGCCTGCCAGGCTCCTTGGTCCATGGAATTCTCCAGGCAAGAATACTAGAGTAGTCTGCCATTCTCTTCTCTAGGGGATCTTCCTGACCCAGGCTTGGAACCTGGGTCTCCTGCATTGCAGGTGAATTCTTTACCATCTTAGCTACCAGAGAAGCCCTGAGTCAGTGGATAAACCATAGCAAGTGAGAACCCAGAACCATACAAACTAATAGACCCACAAGATAACAAGGACATGAACATCTTGGGTAGGCTTAGACTTCCCCAGGCTATGGTATTAGGGGTTTAAGACTATTATCAAGGCTAGATATGAAGAGTAGGAGACTCTCTTGAGTTCCATTTGATGTCCAGTTTGCATAGAGATAGAATTCACATGGGCTTCCCTCATGGCTCAGATGGTAAAGAATCAGCCTGCAATGCAGGAGAATTGGGTTCAATCCCTGGGTCGGGAAGATCCTGGAGAAGGGAATGGCTGCCCAATCCAGTATTCTTGCTTTGAGAATTCCACAGACAGAGGAGCCTGGTGGGCTACAGTCTATGGGCTCCCAAAGAGTCGTACACAACTGAGTGACTAATACAGATACAAAGTTCATGTAGGTTTCAAGTTACATCTACTGATGGCTGAACTTTTCATTGTTCTGAAATATATATGCAGTTAATTCTGCTATATAATTTGTTTTGAAAAGACAGTTTTCTTACAACATGATTGATATGTTAGGGAACAGTTTGAGTGTAATTGTTTGTACACCATTTTGTCCAATAGAAATAGAGTGAAGGCATAAAGTTGCATCAGCTAAATAAAGATGTGTAGGAATATACAAAGTCCACCCCCCTCACACACACATACCTTAAAATCTACCACTTATCTCAGTTTGCTATGTGTTATGAGCCACATCCATGCATACCTGATATTACAACTTTCCACATAAATGCATGATTTTGCACAGCACAGTGATTCTTAGGAAAGAATATGTCACATTGCAGCAGGACTGGGTGTAAGAATCACTGATGGGACGAAGCCTTATCTCAACAACTGGTGTTCCACTGCCTGACTCTTCCAAGCAGTCTCTGAATTATGAAAGGTTCAAGCTAAACCAAGTTCAAGCATAATTCTTAGAAGTTATCCTAGTTTTTCTTGCCTGTGTTTGAGCCCTTCCTTCCCCAAATCTCTACTGAGGGCTTTTCTCTTCACATACTTTGTAGATCCTGGGTGAAAAGTGAAAATGAAAGTCACTCCGTTGAGTCTGACTCTTTGTGACCCCATGGGCTATATAGTCCATGGAATTCTCCAGGCCAGAATACTGGAATGGATAGCCTTTCCCTCCTCCAGGGGATCTTCTCAACCCAGGGATCAAACCCAGGTCTCCTGTATTGCAGATGGATTCTTTACCAGCTGAGCCACAAGGGAAGCCCAAGAATACTGTAGTGGGTAGCCTATCCCTTCTCCAGCAGATCTTACCAAACCCAGGAATTGAGCTAGGGCCTCCTGCATTGCAGGCGGATTCTTTACCAACTGAGCTATCAGGGAAGCCAGAGGCTGTCAAAAGAAAACAGGGCCTACTCTATCCCCACCAGAGAGGTAATAAAACTTGGGTTTAAACCTTTTCTGCTTTGTCTAGGCCAGAGGTTTTCCTAACGTCAAACCATCAACTAGTGGTGGTCAATCAAGAAGTTCCTAAAGTCCTTAGGAAAATAAGATAAACAATGTGACCATTTTTTTCATAAAATGTGATTCATTGAATTTTAAGGATTATTTTTTATTCTGATCTTTTCTACATGAAATGGTCATTATTTGGTGTTTTATTTTTCTTATCACCTTTACCTTCCAAAATGAAAATAGTTTTAAAGTCTGTTTCCCAATTTTTTTTTAATTTATTTATTTTTTAATTGAAGGATAATTGCTTTATTATGAAGTTGTAACATCTAGGCATCACTTCTTCGCTAGGTATGCAATTATAGCTTGCCATCCCTCAGAGGATGTGCTGGGCTCTATTATCTTCCTGATCATGGGATTTTGGCAAATGTACTGTCAAGAGAGCAGACCCGTTAGCAGGCCCTGAAGAGAAAATCCAGAACTCCTACATCCTTTATTGAAATACTCAAAGTGAGAGTTTTAAGTCAAATACTTAATTTCCCATAATGTTATCACTTTCTGCATTCAAGTATAGTATGGGACAACAGTCAATAGTAGACACAAAGAAAGGTAACCAGATGTGCCTAATATTTAAAAACAATGTCTAGTCCCATGTCCTTCTGCCCTGGCCCAGAGGGTGAGAGAATTCACCAAATCTGAGAGGAAACATAGTCTCAGGACCAAAGTGAGGCAGCCAGGGGCAAGGGGATTGGGTAGGAAGCGAATGGCTTTGGAAGCTTTATTTCATTCTTACATGTAGAGAACTACACCATCTAATGTTGAAAGAGGAAGCTGACACTACAAAACTGAATAAAGGTAATAAAACAGTTGTTCTTCACCTTTTTCAATAACCTGTTCATCCTGTCTATCTCCCTAGGGACTTCCTCTCTCTCTCTCTCTCTCTCTCTCTCTCTCTCACACACACACACACACACACACACACACACATATCAACATATAGAGAGAGACGTGCTGTGCTGGGCTTAGTCACTCAGTCGTGCGCTTTCAGACACCATAGACTGCGGCCCTCCAGGCTCCTCTGTTCATGGGATTCTCCAATACTGGAGTGGGTTGCCATGTCCTCCTCCAGGGGTTCTTCCCAACCCAGGGATCGAACCCAGGTCTCCTGCATTGCAGGTGGATTCTTGACCATCTGAGCCACCAGGGAAGCTATAGACAGATATAGCTATTCCCTGTTCTAAAGGAATTAAACATGTTTTTTAAAAAAATAAATACTGTTAAGAGAATGAAGTAAAAGATATAATGATATAATAAGAACAAATGTAAATCAAATTCAGAAAGAAAAATAAATAATGTGTGTTGGAATGACTAATTTCAGGAACTCTATGAAGTAGAAGTTAGAAGGCGTGTAGAAACAGCAAATAAATCAGCCTCTTAATCAGGGTGGTGTGGGGTGGGAGTAGGGAAGCAACAGGAAACAAAGTTAGATAAGGAAACCAAAACTAGTTTATAGACAGCCTTGGATGTAAAGAAAAGAATTGCAGTCTCTGCCTCCTCTTTTATTAGTTCCTTTTTGACATGTTCTCTTACTTCCAATTCCAATCTCTCTAATTCTACTCACTTTACTCCTTACTCAAAAGTAGGCAACATGGACCAGACCCTAAGTTCTGTGAATAGTTGTTCAAGGCTTATAGGTTGCATCTTGTCTTTGCAAAGATGTTACGGTTCAAGTTAAGGAGATACTGTCTGGAAGGACCACAGGGCTGGCAGAGGCACTGGGACCCCAGGGGACTTTCAGTCAAAGGAACACTACAGTATTTATATTGGTCAGAATAATTCCCAGATTCCTGTTACCTTCAGTCTGCTAAACCACCTTTGGGATTCAGGAAGGGAATTGAAGTCTTGTGAAAAAAAATTACCATTATGAAATTCATTTAAATAGATATTTTAGATTATATTCCGTGCAACACAACTTCAATAAATTGCTATTGTATTTTAGTTGCTAAATTGTGTCACCCCATGGACTGTAGCCCACCAGGCTCCTTTGTCCATGGGTTTCTCCAGGCAAGAATACTGAAGTGGCTTGCCATTTCCTTCTCCAGGGTATCTTCCCAACCCAGGAATCAAACCCATTTGAGACCTGCATCTCCTGCTTGGCAGGCAGATTCTTTACCACTGAACCACCAGGGACACCCCTTCAACAAATTATAGGCCTGCTAATAGTTAACCAATAGTTATTTTACTTTTATCTGTGAAATTTGATGAGACTTCCTGGGCATTTTAAAGCCTGTTTAGTTCAAAGGGGTAATGAATTATGAACATCTATTCTTATTTCCTGTTGTGCTATTATTTTCCTAGTCATTTTTGGTTTCACAGTCTTCCACATCTAGGATAATTGTCGGATTATTCCCCCTTCCTTCTGGTACATTTAGAGTTCAGTTTGAGTGCACACCATCCCTCATCCCTCAGAAGAAATAACAAGAATGTTCATGTCTAGTTTTAACAAGTGGGTGATCGACCCCAACTTTGGAGTCAGAACTTCACACTCTCAAAAGAGACCATTATGTGTAACTTTTCACCCTGTGAGAAAAGCAGGATACATCAAGCCTCCACTGAAGGTTTTTGTTTCATCCTTACGAGTCCCTCTCATGAACTAATTTCTCTCACAGATGATCTAAGCCCGTTAAAGAGCAGGACTGCGCCCTGACAAACACACTGGCACGCAGTTGATCATTAATTTTACATGCTCCACATCTGCTGTCTGCTGAACTGTACATTGTTTAAGAGACTTCCTCCCATCAGTACAGAGAGGCTGCTGTGCAGGGGTCAGGGTGAGATCTTTATCTGAGCTATTATCAGCAGTCCAGACAGACTCTCAGGCTTTCCCTCAACAAGTCCAAGTTTGCAGAGTTCACAGGGCTTAAACCTACATGAATACAGTAGGATTTTTTATGCAAAACAACAGCTGCAGAGGCAGTCTGCACAACACGCCCCCGCTGAGTATGTGCAGATACTAAAAACAGGTGCATCTCCAGACTAAAACTGCTGTGTGCTGTAAAAAAAAAAAAAAAAAAAAAATTTTAAAGCATGGCATTCACCTCTTCATCAGACCAAGGTCTCAATAAAGTATGTAGTGGAGGCACATAAAGGAATTCAGAAACACGATCGGCTGAAATACCAAGGCTTAAAAAAAATAAAAAAGAGAGGCCATAAAGGTAGAACTTAAAATCACCAGAGCAGGATTCCTGTTCTCTCTCTTTTGGTGAGCATGCCACCTTTGAAAGTCTCAGGAGGCTGCCAGCCCTGCACCTAATAAAAGCAACTTTTAAATGGCAAGCGAATTAAATTATATCATCTTTCTTCTCTTTCTTGGACTCATTCTAGGGTTCCAGTTTTAGACCATGTGGGGAAAAGTTGACATTAGGGCTTGTGTGGGTGGAGGAGAGGTCAGATTTGACCATGATCCTGTCCAAATAATGTCTTGCAGCCTGGCTCAAGGGTGGGACACGCAAGCTGGAAAGAGTGAGCCCCCGGCAGAGGGGTGACACCTCTGTGGCCCCAAGGCCAGGAAGGCTGCAAAGGCGGTGCCCAGTAAATGTCAACGCTGTGCTGGCTCTTTCCACTTGAAAGCGACTTGCAGCAGTTTACTTAGAAATGAACACTGCCTCATACAGAAAGGGGGAAAGGAACGCATGTTGTTTCCAGACATAATTGAGATTGAACTCTAACCAATTCCGAAACAAGCGTTACTTTCCGCAGCCCCGGAGAAGCCAGCTGGCCCCAGGGCAGGAGGGAAGTATTGCAATCGCCAGGGACACAGAGCGCTCTGTCTGCAGCCCGCGAGAGAGGCGGCGCGGTCACTTGGGCTGCCCATTCATCTTTGTGTGTGCGCGTGGCAGGGGTGGTGTGAGGAGGAGGTGTACCTGCCTCCTCCAACGTGAGCGCCGCTTCTGGTGTCTACGTGGTCCCCAACACCAGTTCCGATTGAGGCACACTGATGACCCGGGAAAAGGCTCAAGGTCACTTTCAACCTGCTTGTAGATTTCAATACTGCTGGCCTGGCCTGAAGAGCTCTGAGCATATCCTTGCCTCCTAGAGCATATCCTCGCCTCCTAGAGCGTATCCTTGCCTGACTTCTCCCCAGGCTCTTAGTGAGGTCTCCAGTGGCCCATTGAGGAAACCAGGGACAACCCCAAGGGACAAGACTCAGCCTCACCATTATACTGACCTGTGAAAGCTCTCTTTGGAGACCAGCCATACTTAACAGCCTCAATTTGGAGACCGAGAACTCTCAAGTTATGCAAAAGCTGAGTAAAAATAATGCGGCTGCTGCTGCCTTTTATTATAGAAGTTACACATTTAGTCTCTTGCAACCTGACTCCTGGGGATGTGAGTGTGACTGCATTGCTGCCTCACTGGCTTGGGACCCTCTTGAGTTTCTATCTTCAGCAGAAAGCCAGGCCTTTGATCTGGAGTAAAACAAATGATGATGAAGGGAGTAGTTCCAGAAATAATTTTCTTAGACCTCATGGCACTATTTTGAAGCTGTACATTCTTAATGGTATGCTTTTTTAGATTTTTTTTTTAAGGTACTCAGTCATGCCCAACTCTTTGTGGCCCCATGGACTGTATCCCTCCAAGCTCCTCTGTCCATAGGATTCTCCAAGGAAGAATACTGGAGTGGGTTGCCTTTCTCTTCTCCAGGGGAACTTTCCAACCCAGGGATCGAACCTGGGTCTCTTGTGTCTCCTGCATTGGCAGGTGGATGCTTTACCACTGCACTGCCTTGGAAGCTCCCTTTTTGTTTTAAGGAAGATAGTAAAAGGGATTGAAGGTTTTCAGGGTTTTATTTTTTAATATCATAAGGTGACCTTTGGGCTTCCCTGGTAGCTCAGCTGATAAATAATCCACCTGCAGTGCAGGAGGCCCCGGTTCGACTCCTGAGTCAGGAAGATCCCCGGGAGTAGGGATGGGCTACCCACTCCATTATTCATGGGTTTCCCTGGTGGCTCAGATGGTAAAGAATCCACCTGCAATGCAGACCTGGGATCGATCCCTGAGTTGGGAAGATCCTCTGGAGGAGAGCATGCCATCCGACTCCAGTATTCTTGCCTGGAGAATCCCCATGGACAGAAGAGCCTGGAGGGCTACAGTCCACAGGGTCACAAAGAGTCGGACATGACTCAGTGACTAAGCACACACATACAAGGTTACCTTCTGTCCCCATAATTCCATTGTCAAGAGAAAGAACTGAATTTTACTATTGAACTAACTGTCAAAAGGATAGTCGATACAAATTCAAGTGTCCTGAATGTATTTAGCTAAGATGTTTACATATTGATAAAACATTTCCAAATGTAGATAGAGGTGGGTAGCTGCTGAAGTTTGTTTGTCTGCCAAAAGAGGGGCGGCGAGCAGTCTGGGTTGGGACTAAAAAATGAGGCATTAAATCTTCCTCTGTTTAGCTGGGGGAGAGGAGTTGTCAGAAGCAAGTCTGCTTTCAGAAGATGGAGTGATCAAAAGAGTCCAGGTCACATTGTAACAAACAGCATGGCCTTTTCCAGTAGACCGATCTGCTTTCAGAGCTGGTTCTGCCAGTGGGGAACCGGAACACATTGTCTGAACTCTCGATGCTTTGTTTCCTACATTTTAAACTACCTGAAGTCATGTTAGAGCTTCCCAGGTGGGGCAAATGGTAAAGAACCTGCCTGCCAATGTGGGTAAAAGTAAGAGGGTTCGATCCCTGGGTCAGGAAAATCCCCTGGAGGAGGGCATGGAAACCCACTCTAGTATTTTTGCCTGGAGAATCCCATGGACAGAGGAGCCTGGTGGGCTACAGTCCTAGGATCACAAAGAGTCAGACACCCTGAAGAGACTTAGCACACAGGCAGGAAGGCATGTTATGCTGACTAAATGAAGCAGTGGACTTCTGAATGGTGTTATTTGATGCAGGGTATAAGCAAGAGTCTCAACACCAAGCATGTAAAGCAAAGATGAGAAAGTCCAGACTCAAAAATAGATGAACAACTAACAGTCAAGAATGTGACGTTCAATGATGACAAAGAACAAAATCAAAGTTGCCAGAAGCTGAAAAAGTACCCAGACAGCTGGGGATCAAATGGTGGAGCTGGCGATCAGGACTCAGAACCATTCAAAACCCTGGAGATCAGGTAAAGAGAGCCCTTCAGACCTGAAGCCAAAATATCTCCGTGAGCAGACCTAGCATTATCTTCAGCCCAACAGGGCAGAGAGTGACTTGTGCTGAGGACTGAATTGAGCCACGTGACTACTGTTACCAGCAAGACCAAAAATAAGAAAAGTAGTCTAGGTAAAGGATGGGGATCTTCTAAAGATATTCATGAGTGATCATGTGCTTTCTGTATGATGTCATCCTGTCTTAAGGCTTTGTATTAGCTTCCTGTGGCTGCTGTAACAAATCACCACAAACTTATTAGCTTAAGTCAGCACAAGTTCATTATCTTAAAGTTGTGGTGCTCAGAAGACTCACGGGGTACTTCTCCGGTGGTCCAGTGGTTAAGAATCCGCCTTCCAATGCAGGGGATGCAAGGTCATTCCCTGGTCAGGGAAGTAAGATCCCATGTGCCATGGGGGCAACTATAAGCCCACATGCCACAGTGAAAGATTCCATGTGCCACAATGAGGACTCAATGCAGTCAAATAAACATTTTTAAAAGAAGAAAAAGACTCATTGGGCTACAAGCAAGGTGTCAGTTTGACTCTGTTCATCCTGGAGGCTCTAGAGGAAAATCTCTTTCTCTGTCTTTCCTGTCTTCTAGATGCTGCCTGCATTCCTTGGTTCATGGTCTCTTTCTTCATCTTCAAAGTCAGCAGTGTAGCCATCTTCAAGTGCCTTTCTCTCATCTTTCTCTCTCTCTCCCTCTCTCTGACTCTGGCCCTCCTATCTCCCTCTTATGGTCTCAAACCCAATATGTCAAAAACCAAGCTACTGAATTCCACTCAACACCCTACCCACAACGAAACCTGTCCTTTCCACATCTTTCTGCTTCTCAACTCACGACAAGTAAGTACATTATTTCTATGCTCAAATCAAAAACCCTGAAGTCATTCTTGACTTCTCTCCTTCATGTTCTACAGCCAATGCAAATGTTTGCCCTCTCTGTATGTTCTTACAAATACGTATACACAAATATTCATGGCAGCTTTATTTGTAAGAGCCCCACACTGGAAACACCCCAAATCTTCATCAACAGGTGAAGGCACAAACAAAGTATGGTATATCAGTATATCAGTATCACATAATGGAATACTTTGTTGTTTAGTCGTTAATTCATGTCCGACTCTGCAACCCCATGGACTGTAGTCCACCAGGCCCCTCTGTCCATAGGATTTCCCAGGGAAGAATACTGGAGTGGGTTGCCATTTCCTTCTCCAGGAGATCTTCCTTCTCCAGGGATCAAACCCACGTCTCTGGCATTGCAGGCAGATTCTTTACCACTGAGCCACCTCGGAGGCCCATAAGGAAACACTACTCATCAGTAAAAATAAATAAACAAACAAACTATAGGGACTTCCCTGGTGGGCCAGTGGCTCTACCCTCCCAATACAGGGGAGCTGGGTTTGATCCCTGGTCAGGGAGCTGCATCCTACATGCCACAACTAAGACCTAGAACAGTCAAATGAATAAATAGATGTTTTTAAAAGTAAAATAAGGTATTGATACACATAATAACATAGATGAATCTCAAAATAACTGTGCTGAGGAAAAAAACAGACAAAAGAGTATATGCTATATTCATTCATATAAAATTTGAGAAAATTCAAACTAATCTATAGTGACAATAGGCAGGTAAGTGGTGGCCTGGACAGAAGGGTTGAGGTTAGGGGCAGGAGGGAGGCATGGCAAAAGACCACAGGGAAACATTGGGGATGATGAGTATGTTCACTGTTTTGATTATGATGATGGTTTCACAGGTGCATGTATATGTCAAAATCTATCTAGTTATATAGAATTTACATATGTATGGCTTATTATGTGTCAGCTATAGTTCAATAAAACTGTTAAAAAACATACCGTAATTATTAAAAATATGCCATTTTTAATGAGGTTGTCTTCTTCCACATGGAAAGGTATTTATTAAAATTATTCACAGTTGAAATAACTACTGACATTTTGTCAAGAATTCAACACTATCAAAACTGCTGAAATTGTCATGATTTCAAATCTGATATACTACTATTTAATTCTTCTTCAAAAAATGTAATTTTAATTCAAAGGAAAGAAGATATGTGAAGATGACAAAGTTAAATTTTTTGACTTGGAAAATTATTCTTTTAAAATTATGGCTTTCATGTAATTTTTAAAAACTAAATTTTATGCTTTCTTTTCCTGAAAAATGACAGAAAAGACAATCTGTACAAAGGCATGACAAAATTCCCCATAGAAAAATATCTAGAAATTCTGGCTAAAAATCACCTACATCTTTTAAAACACAAGGTGAGTTTGTAAGGAAATATAAGGTGGTATTTTGCACACCAGAAACAACTGGAGAAATAACTGAAAAGCAAACAGGCAACTTTGTAAACTGAAATTTCACATTTTCCAATGGGGTTATATGTGTTCATCTTGGCTTTCAAGAGTTTTAATTCTAATTCATGGTCAGAAAATATGGTCTGCACCTCCTCAGTTCAGTTCAGTTCAGTCGCTCAGTTGTGTCCAACTCTTTGCAAACCCATGGACTGCAGCACACCAGGTTTTGCTGTCTATCACCAACTCCTGGAGCTTACTCAAACTCATGTCCATTGAGTCGGTTATATCATCCAACCATCTCATCCTCTGTCGTCCCCTTTTCCTCCCTCCTTCAATCTTTCCCAGCATCAGGGTCTTTTCCAATGAGTCAGTTCTTCGCATGAGGTGGCCAAAGTACTGGAGTTTCAGCTTCAACATCAGTCCTTCCAATGAATATTTAGGACTGATTTCCTTTAGGATGGACTGGTTTTGATCTTCTTGCAGTCCAAGGGACTCTCAAGAGTCTTCTTCAACAACACAGTTCAAAAGCATCAATTCTTCAGCACTCAGTTTTCTTTATAGTCCAACTCTCACATCCATACATGACTACTGGAAAAACCATAGCTTTGACTAGTTAGACCTTTGTTGGCAAAGTAATGTCTCTGCTTTTTAATATACTGTCTAGTTGGTGATGGACAGGGAGGCCTGGTGTGCTGCGATTCATGGGGTCACAAAGAGTCAGACACGACTGAGCGACTGAACTGAACTGAACTGAACTGAAGTTGGTCTTAACTTTTCTTCCGATGAGCAAGCATCTTTTAATTTCATGGCTGCAGTCACCATCTGCAGTGATTTTGGAGAACCCCAAAAGAGTCTGTCACTGTTTCCATTGTTTCCCCATCTATTTGCCATGAAGTGATGGGACCAGATGCCAGGATCTTAGTTTTCTAAATGTTGAGCTTTAAGCCAAACTTTCACTCTCCTCTTTCACTTTCATCACAAGACTCTTTAGTTCTTCTTCAACAGTTCCTCTTCACTTTCTGCCATAAGGGTGTTGTCATTTGCATATCTGAGGTTACTGATATTTCTCCCGGCAATCTTGATTCCAGCTTGTGCTTCATCCAGTCCAGCATTTCTCATGATGTACTCTGCATATAAGTTAAATAAGCAGGGTGACAATATACAGCCTTGACGTACTCCTTTCCCTGTTTGGAAACAGTCTGTTGTTCCATGTCTGGTTCTAAATGTTGCTTCTTGACCTGCATACAGATTTCTCAGGAGGCAGGTCAGGTGGTCTGGTATCCTAGGTCTTTAAGAATTTTCCACAGTTTGTTGTGATCCACACAGAGGAATGGATAAAGAAGGTACATATATACAATGGAATATGACTCAGCCATAAGAAAGAACAAAATAATGCATCTGCAGGAACATGGACTCCATGGACTGCAGCACACCAAGCTTCCCTGTCCTTCACAATTCCAGAGTTTGCTCAAACTCATGTCCACTGAGTTGATGACGCCATCCAACCATCTCATCCCCTGCTGTCCCCTTCTCCTGCCTTCAATCTTGCCCAGCATCAGGGTCTTTTCTAACGAGTCAGCTCTTGATGTCAGGTGGCCAAAGTACGGAGCTCCAGCTTCAGCCTCAGTCCTTCCAATGAATATTCAGGACTGATTTCCTTTAGGATTGACTGACTGGATATTCTTGCTGTCCAAGGGACTCTCAAAAATCTTCTCCAGCACCACAGTTCAAAAGCATCAATTCTTCGGCATTCAGCCTTTCTTTATGGTCCAACTCTCACATCTGTACATAACTACTGGAAAAACCATAGCTTTGGCTATATAGACCTTTATTGGCAAGATAAAGTCTCTGCTTTTTAATATGCTGTCTAGGTTGGTCATAGCTTTTCTTCCAAGGAGCAAACATCTTTTAATTTCATGGCTGCAGTGACCATCTGCAGTGATTTTGGAGCCCAAGAAAAAAATGTCTGTCACTGTTCCCATTGTTTCCCCATCTATTTGCCAAGAACTAATAGAACCAGATGCCATGATCTTAGTGTTTTGGAATATTGAGTCTTAAGCCAGCTTTTTCACTCTCCTTTTTCTTGTTTATCAAGAGGCTCTCTAGTTCCTCTTCGCTTTGTGCCATAAGGGTGGTGTTATCTTCATATCTGAGATTACTGATATGTATGTATGAAAAAGTGGATAATATATGCATATGTATAACTGATTCACCTTGCTGTACACCAGAATTGACACAATATTATAAATCAACTGTACTCCAATAAGAATTTTTTAAAAAGAAGATAAAAAAGTCATAAAAATATAATAAAATCCTGTGATGCTACAGGTAGCAAGAATCTTTGAAGAATGAGGTATCTGGTTGAGCAAATATTTCAGGTAACTGAAACTATCCTTTTTAATACTATAGTGGTTTACCTTTTGGCTAAATGAAACCCTTTATAAATTACACTAATTCCTGAATCCATATTCAAAGTATAATAACTATAATGTAACCTTTTATTGAACCTCCAAGCAGTAGGCCATAATTGCAACTTAAAAAAAAAATGAATAGGGAGGTTTTGCTTCAAGTACAAGCCAAGTACGTAAGCTGACCATTTTCTCAAAATCCCAGTGAAAGATAAGTAAAGATGTATAATAGGGAATAATCCTTAACAGTGCTGAGAGGGGGGTGGGGGACCCAATCAGAATGCCAGAGACCTGATAGAGTACCTGATAGAGTGAGCACTTGTGGGAATCTTACTTCCAGGTAGCCATGGTGGAAGAAGGTCAACCCCAGAGCCCTCAGTCTGGGCAGAGACCCAGCAAATGTGAGACTCTTTCCTCTTGACTGTAAGTACAGTCATGGCAGATTTATTTAGAAAGTGGGGATGGGTGGCAGTACAGTAATCAATTTACTGATCAGAGGACAGTACATTAACCTCTGGCCACATCTCCTACCACCCTCTCCTCTACCCAAACAGGAACCTGGCAGCAGGAGTGTTTGCACTGGGACAAAAGCAGAGGAGGATTTATTAAAGACAATACATCATCTTCCAGGGCAGTGATGGTGTGAAGGGCATCCCCTGGGAGTATAGTCCCTCTCATTCTGATATGTGAGATGGGAAAAGCTCTCTACTGTTGCTTTAACCCCAACGGCAAATCAGTGAAATCCAAGAAGGAAAGTCAATTCACTCAATTAATATGAAGAAAAGGGTGAGTTACCTTAGTAATAAGGTAAAAGTATAAGTTTCTCCTCTTAATAAGGAAAAAACAACCAGAAAGTTCCAGAGGAGGGAAAATAAAACAGCTAAAACAAGTATCATGGTCTATACCTAGAGTGTTTTCAAAATTTGTTGTTGTTTGGTTGCTAAGTCGTATCTGACTCTTTGCAACCCCATGTGATTTGTTGTTGCTGTCCAGGCGATTTCCCAGGCAAGAAGACTGGAGTGAGTTGTCATTTCCTTCTCCAGGGGATCTTCCTGACCTAGTTGTTGAACTCGTGTCTCCTGCATTGCAGGCAGATGGCTTACTGCTGAGCCACCAGGGAAGCCCCGCGTGAAGAGTAGTATCAATAACTAATTGTAAAATGGTGCTGAGCATCTAATAAAGTAGAAGAGAAGCCATTTGACATTGACTCTAACCCTCCCTTGAGTGGTACAATTTTGGGACAAATAATTTCTTTCTTAGAGTCTGGCCATGCATAACAACAGCAAATATTTATTGTTTTTCAATTTTAAAAATATACCTACAGTCACCAACAGTCCAAGAGGGTTCCCTTTTCTCCACAAACTCTCCAGGATATATGCAGGGAAGCAATGGAAACACAGGCATAGTGAGCAGACTTGTGGACACAGTGGGAGAAGAGAGAATGGGATAAATTGGGAGAGTACGTTGAAACATATACATTACCATATGTAAAATAGATAGCCAGTGGGAATTTCCTGTTTTGATGCAGGGAGCTCGAATCTGGTGCTCTGTGGCAATGCAGAGGGGTGGGATGGGGTGGGAAGTGGGAGGGAGGTTCATGAGTTCATGAGGGAGGGAACATGTATATACCTGTGGCTGATGTATACCTGAGACTCATGTTGATGTATGGCAGTATTTACACAATATTGTAAAGCAATTATCCTCCTATTAAAAATAAATAAATTTATAGATATATATATATATAGCCAAAGCACGGAAGACTAAATAATACTTCCAAAGCAAAATACAACATTCATAAACTTTAGCAATGTAAAAAAATACAGCTGGGAAATGTATAAATCTAGAAAAGGCAGGAAAAGAAAGAGAACAAGAAAACTGTCTGAAATTGACAAATTGAGAAGTAGAAGCCTAAGAGATTTTTATGTTAGATTGTAAAGGAAATTTAATACATTAAATTAATAGTATATTAACTGTAACAAAAATATAGTGAAGAGGAAAAGGGGAAAAGTAAGAGAAACTATAATTAGCTAAATTCTTCCTATTTCATAAAGGAAATTAATTTAATTAATTGATTTATTAATTAAATTATGTCAATTAAATTCTGTCTAAAGCTGACAAATCAAGAAATGGTGCCTATATAAACACATTATTAAAGATATCAAACAATCCTTGAAGTGCTGACACCAGAATGATTTTAAGTGTTTATCTCTAAAGAAAGCAGGAATTTTCAATATTTTACATAGTTATGCTTTGTCTTATCATTTTGCTCCATGAATTTATTGTTTTTGCAATTAAATAAAAATAATAATAAACTTATACTTCTAGGAGAGCTTAGAAATTACCCTCATTCTAAATATTTTTCAAATTTCATACATAGCTAAGTATCAAAACATTTAAGGCTGAAAATACATGAGAAAAATAATTTTAGAAGAAATTATGGTACAGATTCCTTTTAAGATGAAACAGCACTTCAACATATAATTATAATTTATCACAGGAAAAAATTTTAAGATACTACTTTAATTTTAAAAACCGCATAAACATAAAATTATATTCTGTATCTTTTACTTACTATGTAAAGTGAGTAATTTACCACTGAATCTCAATTTTCCCAAAAATCCCATAAATAAGCCTAATGATATTTGTAAAGGCTGTTGGCAGAATTAAGTGAGATTATTTTAATGAAACTACTAACTCATTTCAGATTTCAAAGCTGCTAGATTATTCACCAATATCTATGTAATAAATACCTGCCTGTGTATATATTAAAAAAAAAAGAAAGAAAAGAAAAACCCTCAGGATAGTATAATGGAGAGATCACAGATTTTTTGAACAAAGACAAGTTCACATCCTAGCTTGGATGTCTTGTGAGTATGTGCCTTCAGACAAATAACTTAAACTTTCCATTTCTCACATTCTGGGTTTGCACATTGGGGATGGTAATCCATCTCAATGATATGTTCAAAGAATATTAAGTTTTATGACCTGGCTGCTTTCACTTAATAGATGATCCCAGACGGATGAAATGTTGTAGCTGGGATTTCTTTGTTTTCTTCTGCTTCACTGTCTATAGAGCATGTCTGTCATGTAAAACAGATGAATCTGACATCCTTTATAGGTCTGGAGAATGCTCCAGTTCCTAACTCTTGGCTGAGATCCAAGACTACAAGGAGCAGAATATATGGAATACTTATTTCCCAAACTTCCTTCTCTCTTGCACCCAGGGTGTGGCCTGTAACCGTGACTCAGCCAGTCAGAGCAACAGACTTGGATTTCAGACCTGGGGCACAAGAGGACAAACGTGTGGGAGTTCGCATTCTCCTTCCTGGCAATGCCTACAGGAGCAAAGCCATGAACTGAAGTCCTGATGCAAACTGTCACTTCTCACCATCAGAGGGCTTGTCATGAATGGTTCTGCAGCCTTTCCAATTAATCTTTGAGCTACCCAATATCTTTAATAAACATTTCACTGTTTGCAACTAAGAACTGACTAGTATGCTATGTAATGTTATGTCCCAATATTGTTGGTATCTCTCCTAGCAATCCTTTAAACCTGTCCAATCCCAAATCTACATCCAGAAGATGTTCAGAGAAATGCTTCGAGCACATGAGCCAATTCCTGTAAGTCTCCTGATATAGGTATAGATATAGATAGAGAGGTAGATATAGATCTAATTTCTTTGGATAACCCAAACTAACATGCATACTTAGAAAATCTTCAATGGCCAAAAGATTAACGCTACCAAGAAGTAATTGGTGGACTTTGAGCAACTGAAGAGAAGTCTCTGGAGGTTTACCACTAGACTTATTTCTATGACTTGTCCTATTCAAGAGTTTTAACTGCTGTAGATGAAGGCATTAAAGACATGCTGATGAAATTTTTGGCTGACATAGCAGAGAGCTAAGGTCACTTTAGCAATATTGCTTATAAACCATTCAGTTCCCATGGCATCCAGCTATAGACTGGGTTAAGCAAGCAGTTTGCACCAATCGGCTTTATCACATCATTAGCATTCAATGGGTTAATATATGTACAGTGCTTAGAATAAGACTTGGCACATAAGCAGTGTTCAATAAATATGTGCTACTAAATTATTATTATTATTGCTATTATATCTAGCTAACAAAGACCTGACCTTTCATTGATAAGTCTAGGGGGCTGGGAAAGATCATAATAAATGTAGTAGCTGCAACAGGTGCAGTTTTGACCATAGACTCATTCACTCTCCTTGAAGGGGAGGTGGTTTTAGTGAGGGAATCACGAAGGAGCAGAGGAGATGATAAGAGAGATTCCAGCAACAAAGCCTGCAAAGAGACACACAGGTAATACAGACCCTCATATAGTTCCTTGCACCTGGTGAGTGTTTAAAAATATCTGTAGTACTTGTTCGCTGAGTAGTTTAGTGAAGACAGTGCCAAAGAGCATTGAGAAAGAAGAGAGCGCCATGGTGCATGTGTACAAAGCAGACATAGTGAGACTGTCTTAACTAAAGCCGATGGTAAGTAGAGAAAAAGGTGGGACAGAGAAAATGGATGAATCAAACTAATGCATGATCGTGAATACTAAGCTTAATGTATTTGGACTGGAATCTTGGTTCTGAAAGGATGGGGACAGCACATAGTGAGAAATGTTTTAGGAAGATTACAGCAGACCTTAGAGCAACTTAGTAGAAGAGTTATAAGAGATAAGAAGAAAAGTCATGAACACATTATCATAATAATCCTCCAGTGTGGTGGGGATGTTAAAACTTTGAGATAAAGTCCACACGTAAAAGTCCTTATTTCTCCAAAAGTTAAATAAGTGATTACTCAATTTCCATCATTTAATTTCATTTGCTTTGAAACCAGAGAGTCAAGTTTGTATGTATTTTCAATTCCAAGTGCTTATAATTTGATGAAGCTCTGCAAATTGTCTTGTCTTTTGACTTGGTCAAAAGAATAAACTTTTTATATCTGAACCCCTGAAAAATACTGTATGTTTGAGAAATTAAACCATTAAATAAGCAGTTGGCCTTGACCAAGAAAAACATATGTTTGTGCGTTAGAGAGTCTAAAGGAAAAATTTGTCAAAAGCACCAAAAGGTTTTTATTTCTTTGTGCATATGTTTTTTGAGCTTGCAATCTATATCACCTAAATGAAAAGAGGAAAAGTTCTTTTTTAATGTGTTTTCTAAAAATTAATACCTAGGAAAGTGGCATTAAGTGATATTTTTATTTATTCTAGATTAATAATATAGGTGTCAGTTTTGAGGATTGTTTCAAATCTTAAATATTTTAAAGCTGTGCTGATAAAATGCAATTTCAAATTTTCTGTTCCATTTAGGTATTGCTAAAGCATATGAAGTGTGCATGTTTTTCCTAAAATTCAAACTCACACAATCTGTTAAACTTGGGGCACAGACCAAAAACCTTGGATTCAGCACCAATTTCTCAACTCATCTCACAACCCACACCCAAGCCCTCAGCAGATGTTGAGGATTCTACTTTCAGAATATATCCAAACTTCTGACACTTCCTACCACTTCCTCTGCCGACACCTGATCTGAGCCACCATCATCTCTCACCTAGGATGTCTCAAAAAGCCTTCCAACTGGTCTTCCTGCTTCCACTCTGCCCACTTTTAATCATTTTTCAAAAGAACAGCTAGAGTGACTGAGAACTCTTGCCCGAGTCCCCTGCACTACCCTGCATTCTAGGACAAGGGTCTTGTTATTTGGGCAAGTCAGGCGCTCACATGACACAGGTGTTTAGACTTGCCATTTCCTCCACCCAGGGGAACATTTTTCTCCTAGATGTCCAAAGGGTTGACTCCCTCCTCCTCCCTCAAGTATCTACTCAGATGTCAGCTTCTCAGTGACCAACATGATAAAAATGGACATGTGCATGTGCTAAGTCTCTTCTGCCGTGTCCAACTCTTTTGCGACCCCATGGACTGTAGACTGCCAGGCTCCTCTGTCCATGGGGATTCTCCAGGCAAGAATACTGGAGTGGATTGCCATGCCCCCCTCCAGGGGATCTTCCCAACCCAGGGATCAAACCCAAGTCTCCTGTGGCTCCTGCATTACAGGCAGATTCTTTATCGCTGAGCCACTGGAGAAGCCCAAAAATAGATACATGCCCCCATACTCCTTATCCCCCTTCTCTGTTTTCCTTTTCTCCATTGTAGTTCATATTCCACATACTTGCCTTGTATTCTCATTTATGTTGTTTATTGTCTAGAATAAAGTTCCAAGTGGGTAGTGCTTTCTCTTTCATTCACTGCTCTATACTGTGTATTCTAAGCACCCAATAAATATGTTAAACCCATGAATTAACCTATTAATTTCATTATGATTCAGTGTTTTATCAATTGTTCATGAGGACTGGATCAGGAACAGCAAGGAAATATCAGGTCCTTTAAATATCATTGACACTACTGAAAGTCAGGTAGAAAAGTCCTGGTTTAGAGCATATACTTTATAATCAGATATGGGTGCAAACCCACCTCTATCACCTTCTGGCCATGTTATGGAGGGAATGTTACTTAAGCTCCCTATGACTGAGATTTTTCATCTGTAAAATGTATGTGAAGGCTCTTACATCATTGATAAAGATGAAGACAAAATTCATATAAAGTTCTTAACATAGGATGTGGCACATGATTAGTGATTTATAACCATCATAATCATTATAGTGATATGCTCAGAATAACTAGAAAAATTGGTAGAGTAATCCCTTGGGATTCTTTGTACTTGTTTGTGTACCTGACCCAGTCAACCTGAATGTATCTGAACTGAATGTATAAAGCACTGAACTTCTTCCAATTCACACTTGAAAAACAACTAGGAGGTTAATGGTGGGCTTCCCTCGTGGCTCAGACTGTAAAGAGTCTGCCTGCAATGCGGGAGACCCGGGTTCGAGCCTTAGGTCAGAAAGATCCTCTGGAGAAGGGAATGGTAATCCACTCCAGTATTCTTGTCTGAAAATTCCCATGGACAGAGGAGCCTGGCGGGTTACAGTCCACGGCATCACAAAGAATCGGACACAACTGAACAACTAATGCTTTCAGGAGGTTAATGGAACTGTTCTGTATCTTGGTGGCAGTAGAGGTTATACGGTTGTCTGTGTTTGTCAAAATTCACAGGACTTGACAATGAAAAGGGTGAATTGTACTTCATGAAAGATATGACATTTCAAAACAACAAATGGGAGCATTAGTGCAAATGTGCGGAACCAATCGTAGTAGTCAGAATTAATTACTTGCTTTTCCCCAATAAGGAGCAAAAATCACAGGGGAGAATCTAATGACATCAGAGGTAAGGAATTTGCCCCTCAATGCACAGGAGACATGAAATGGCTATGCTTGCCTAATTCCAAGTAAAAATACTTGTTTCAAAATAAAAACAAAACACAGGATAGCATTGCAAAGCCATGCTCTTATATCAACACTAACAGAAAAGTGGCAGCTACCAGCCTCAATCCAAACACATGAAGCAGCCTTATTATAATACATTTATAATTGTATAGTTCTCTGCATTAGAAATAAGCGTCAATTAATCTACAAACAGTTCAGGGACTTCCCAGGTGATCTGTTGATTAACAATCTGCCTTCCAATGCAGGGGATGCGGGTTCAATCCCTGGTCAGGAAACTATTAATGAAATCCCACATGCTGCAGGGCAACTAACCCACGAGCTGCAACTCTGGAGCTTATGTGCCTCAACTAGAGAAGCCAGCATGCCACGGTGAAGAGTCCACATGCCACAACTAGGACCTGACACAGACAAATAGATAAAATAAACACTTTTTAAAATCTAAAAACCATTCTTAAACATGACCCCACTCAGTAACTTTCATGGTTATACGCCAAAGCAACACATCCAAATGTATACCATTCTTTTGATGAATTAACTAGTGACCCATAGTTAAAAGACTTCTAGACTTTAATGATATTGCCAGGCCTAATGAAATTTACACAAATATCTATCAATGAGTAGAAAACACATGGTTTTTTAAGATATGCATCTATAGTTAAAATGTCCCAGTTTTCTCAAACATGAAGGCAGCTATAATTTCCAGTGTGGCTACATATAATGCTGTCAATGCGGAGGAGAGAAATCTAAGCCTTTATTTTGAAAAGAGATTCTGTGTAAAGGTAAACTTCTATTTATTATTAGCTTTCCCTAAATTTTTGGCCATACTGACTGGCTGCCAAATAAAGAGGAACAAATTAAAGAACAACTGAGAGTTATTTGCTTAAAGCTAATAACCCAACTTCATAGACAATTTCTCATTACCATGTACTTAAAAGAAAAGAAAAATCAACAATTGGTATTTTCTAATCCCTGTTTAAGTACTCAGCCAAGATTACTCAGAGATTTAGCTAGACATGCTAAATGAATACGGCAGAAACAAGGCCCATTTGAATTGAATTTGAACAGCTGCCTGTGGTGTCTAGACCATAAATGATACTGTATTTCAAAAACAAAATGCTTAATGGTTAAGTATTTCCAGGGCCCAAGATAGAAGCACAAAGTGAACTCATTTCTTTGTAAGCTGTTGGAGTTCCCCAGATATTTTTAAACACCTGTTTCAAGGATATATTTTCTGTGTTTAAATGGTAAACAGATTCAAATCAAGGAATAAGGTCAGTATGACATGGGGTTGAATTCCTAAACTGACATGTATAGGAGGGTAATTGGCAAGGGTAGAAATTTTTTTTCCTAAAGAATGTAGTCCAAATGCAATTTAATAAAACGCAGATGGCAAATTGGAGAGAATTTAGTATTATAGAATACATGCAGTTCGTTTTTTAAAAACTATTTGTAAACACCCGATCAAGTACGGTTTTTATATTTCAAACCACTGAGATTAATACAAAGCAGAACAGTTTACAGACAATTCTGCTCCTTGTGATAAAGATTTCCATTTTGGGTACAGATTAGCTTCACTGCCAGTGGCGTAAGAGCTTCAGGACTAGCCAGAATCTCCCACAGTATTGTTCCTGTTCAGTTACTCAGTCGTGCCCAACTCTTGGTGACCCCATGGACTGCAGCACACGAGGCTACCCTGTCCTGCTCTATTACCTGAAGTTTGCTCAGACTCACGTCCACTGAGTGGGTGATGCTATCCAACCATCTCATCCTCTGCTGCCCCCTTCTCTTCCTGCCCTCAATCTTGTCCAGCATCAGGGTCTTTACCAATGAGTCACTTCTTCACATTAGGTGGCCAAAGCACTGGAGCTTCAGCTTCAGCATCAGTACACAGTATGGTCATGGCTTAAAACAGTTTCAAAGCAGACAAGACAGGTGCATATAAAAATAGAAGTAGGGACCTCAGAGCCCCTGTGGGATCTTAATCTACGCAGCATGGAAGGTCACCTAAAAGTTAACTTTTTCACATATTTCTGATCCCACCAATTATAAAAAGGCATGGTGAATTTGCAGGATGTTCAAAGCAAATCAATATAGATAATTGAAGGGTTGGAAAACAAGGCTTTTGGACAAAGGCAGAAAGAGCCAGCTTTTCTCCTGTTTCCTCAGGGCAGGGATTTTGCATCCTGTTTTGCTCGAATCAGAGCAGTGAGTAAAATATACCACGTGAAGTGAGTCATTTGTAAAAACCTGTTGGTTAACCTAGGAGTAAAAATGTAAAGAACATAATAACAGTCTTAAGGAAGGATAAGGATCGCTATTTCCTAAAAACGGTAACTGACTGTTTCTGCCTCTACCCAGAAGAAAAGCTATGACAAACCTAGACAGAATATTAAAAAGCAGAGACATCACTTTGCCAACAAAAGTCTGTATAGTCAAAGATATGGCTTTTCCAGTAGTCATGTACATATGTGAGAGTTGGACCATAAAGAATGCTGAGCACCAAAGAACTCATGCTTTCGAACTGTGGTGCTAGAGAAGACTCTTGAGAGTCACTTGGACAGCAGGGAGATCAAACCAGTCAATCCTAAAGGAAATCAATCCTGAATACTCATTGGAAGGACTGATGCTGAAGTTGAAGCTCCATATTCTGACCACCTGATGTGAAGAAGTGACTCTGGAAAAGACCCAGAAACTGAGAAAGGTTGAGGGCAAGAGGAGAAGGGGTCAACAGAGGATGAGATGGTTGGGTGGCATCCCCAACTCAATGGACATGAGTTTGGGCAAACTCTGGGAGATACTGAAGGACAGGAAAGCCTTGTGTGCTGCAGTCCATGGGGTTGCAAAGAGTCGGGTATGACTTGGCAAGTTAATGACAACAACCCACGATATAGAGCAAAGATGGAAGACAAAAGCCAGTCATGATAGGTTAGGATTCATCAACAGGGTTACCAACTTGTTCCAGTTCAATCAGGACTTTCCCAGTTTTAACAATAAAAGTTCCATCCAAGTGAGACATAAAATATCACCTGCCATATTAGTAAATTAAGGACTTTGCAGTCATTGGTCATCATATTAGTAAAAATGAAACTCAGTCACGTCCACCTCTTTGCAACCTCATGAACTATACAGTTCATGAAATTCTCTAGGCCAGAATACTGGAGTGAGTAGTCTTTCCCTTCTCCAGGGTATCTTCCCAACACAGGGATTGAACCTAGGTCTCCCTCACTACAGGCAGATTCTTTACCAGCTGAGCCACAGTGGGAAACATAAGAATACTGGAGTGGGTAGCCTATCTCTTCTCCAGGGCATCTTCCTGACCCAGGAATTGAACTGGAGTTTCCTGCATTGCAGGTGGATTCTTTTACCAACTGAGCTATCAGGGAAGCCCTGGTCATCACATGATGGCCACCCCAATGGTGAACTCTGAGGGAACTCAGGATGGAAACCAAAAAATGCCCTCCATCTAGCAGTCATCAGACAGTAGTCATCCCAGATGGTACAGCCTGAGGAATCTCAGGATGAAAAAACAAGGATGCTACTAAACTAAACTCCCAGCCATCATATAGAATGGATAAACAATGAACTGTATAGCTCAGAGAGCTATATTCAATATCCTGTTGTGGCTGCTGCTGCTAAGTCACTTCAGTCGTGTCTGACTTCGTGTGACCCCATAGACGGCAGCCCACTAGGCTCCCCAGTCCCCGGGATTCTCCAGGCAAGAACACTGGAGTGGGTTGCCATTTCCTTCTCCAATGCGTGAAAGTGAAAAGTGAAAGTGAAGTCGCTCAGTCGTGTCTAACTCTTAGTGACCCCATGGACCGCAGCCCACCAGGCTCCTCCGTCCATGGGATTTTCCAGGCAAGGGTACTGAAGTGGGTCGCCAGTGCTTTCTCTGATTCAATATCCTGAGATAAACCATAATGGAAGAGAATATAAAAAAGAAAATATATGTGTGTGTAACTGAGTCACTTTGCTGTACAGAAGAAATTAACACAACACTGTAATCAACTATACTTCAATTTAAAAAAACTTTTAAAAAAATGAAGAAACACAGGCTATTGGCCCCAGATAGCTAAAGAATTATTGCAATGAGCCCAGGCTCTTGAATCTTCCCATACACAGAAAAGCACTAAAATCCTTCACTGGAGATTTCTAGTTTTCTCTATAATTAACAAGAATCTTTTGATGTTCCGACTGCCTGCACTTGGTTGCAAAATTTCCTATGTATTCTGGCTCCCCTCCTTGCCTCCCCAGAACAGTTTTCCCAGAGTTATTTACGATGCTGTCTCCCAGGTGTGAAGTTCTAAGAATGCCCGCAGAATAAAAACATAACTCTCAAGTTTTCAGTTGTGCATTTTTTTAGTCGACATGGGAAACCCCATAACTCTTGGGCTACCAGACAGTAGGTCATCCAGCACTGGAGATGCTTAAAACAGATAAGATTCTTATCTGACTGGGAGAATGTGGACAAATCCTACTGGAATACAAGGAAGAAAAACTAAGTGCCCTTTCATAAGGTTTTCCATGCACAGAATTCTACCAGTGTCATTACTTAAACAATTATCAGTTATCAGGGCAATCGTAAGACAGTGATAACAATAGTAACGATTTTATTTCCACCTGTCAGAGTGAGTTTGTGCTGGCATTAGCTCATCAGAACCCCATGAAATTTGTGTTTTAACCTTGAGCAGAAGAGCTAAACTCACCCCCCCGTCATGTGGAAATAAATGTGAACCCCAAAAAGGAGTATAATGATTACTTGTAGTTGCCTAACAAGCCAGTCTATGCTGGGTCCTGCTTGAGGTTGATTAGGCCAACTAAAACATGGCTGAGCAGTTAACAGCAGGGCTTGGAATCATGCAAGTCTGGGGATAAGAGCTTATTACTGATGAAATGGCCTTGGACAAACTACAAAACTCTCTAGGCATCTGTTTCCTCACCTATAAAATGGAGATAATGTCATTACCTGGTCATAATAAGAAGTTTATAACACTTTCTTTTAGTGAGCCTTCCTGCAAAGTGATGGTGTAATGGAACACAGGTCTATGAAATCAGAACATAATTGGGCTCAGGAATTGAGTGAGGTCTCTGGTTAAAAGAGCTGACATTTTAAATACTTTCTGTGTGTCAGAAATTTTCTCAGCACTTATCATGCATCATACATTGAATATAACAATGCTATGAAAAGTATTTTTCTCATCCTCATTTTATAGATTAGAGAAGTATAAAAAATGTAAGTATTTTGCCTAAAATCACATAGGTAAAAAGCAGCAGAGTTCATTTTCAAATCTTGGCAATGCAACCCCAGAACCTATACTTGTAAATACAACACTATACTGTCCCTGGTCTATTTTCAAGTGACCTGTGAGGTATGCATGAATAGCATACTCTTTAAAAAGCAATAAATAAATACAATTTCTCTCAGTAAAATGTTTAATATGTTCTAGTGGCCATAAGGTCAAGGTTAAATTCTATGACAAGTATCAAAAATACTATATTTTGTTGATTACATGACTGAACTGTTCACACTTTCAGATACAATTTGAAGTGATAAATACATAGTGCATCCAATCTAGTTTTCATCTAACCCAAAACTCCTTCTATTAGCACAATGTGTTATATGTGCTATGTGCTAAATAGCTATTGATCAATTTTTCAGATAGCACCTGTTCGAATATTCCAGGTTTGGTTAGCTCACTATTTTATGAAGTAAACTACTCCTAATGATAAGTTAGCTTAGGAGTTAAAAAGATTTTATGACAAAAATTTATTTGGCTTTCAATAGAGTAGTAGTTCATATCAGCTAAACACTCCCCCAGATAAACAATAATAAATTTTAGAAAAAATATTTTAAAAAAACTATTTGAAGGCACTGGAAAATAAGTGAATACAGAAAAAAGTGATGGCAAAGAATTAGAAACCTAAAAAAGGGAACAGCAAAGGTAAAATTTACATTTATATGGCTTTTTATTACACCTAAGTCTTCTCAGATCCATTTGACATGGAGAGACTAGAACTAAAGTAGAAAGCCATAATCTTAAGAGCTTGAGAAGTTCAAAGTTTAGGATTGCCAGGAAAGATGGAAAGGCAGGCGGTAAAATCTTGGAAACAATTGAATAAAAGAAAGTAAATAGAAAAATCATGGATTTACTGGAGAATGCTATCAAACACCTGCTGCTACTCCTAAGTCACTTCAGTCGTGTCCAACTCTGTGTGACCCCATCCCTGGGATTCTCCAGGCAAGAACACTGGAGTGGGTTGCCATTTCCTTCTCCAATGCATGAAAGTGAAAAGCGAAAGTGAAGTCGCTCAGTCGTGTCCGACTCTTAGTGACCCCATGGACTGCAGCCCACCACGCTCCTCCATCCATGGGATTTTCCAGGCAAGAGTACTGGAGTGGGGTGCCATTGCCTTCTCCGATCAAACACCTAAGAAGATATAAAAATAATATTACACAAACACCTTCAGAAAAGACAAAAGAAAATACTTCAGTTGTTTAGACCAGCCTGAAACTTTTTATCAAAACTTGACAAAGACATTTCAAGAAGAACTACAGACAAATATCCTTCAGAAACACAGATATGAATATCCTTAACAAAATATTAGCAATGAAACCTTTTGAGTATGTAAAATGGATAATACATCATGACCAAGGGGTTGTTACTGCAATGACATAGTAATGCAAAGTTGGTTCAACATTCAATATACAATCACTGTATTTTACTATATCAACAGACCAGACAAGGAAAACCATACATACAATCTGGAATATATGCAGAGAAATGATTTGACAAAATTAAAAGTCCATTCTTGACAAGAATTCTCAGTAACCTAAGAATATATGGGAACTTTCTCAATGTGATAAAGGACCTTTGCAGAAAGCCTACAGTTAATATCATAATTAGTGGGGAAATATTGACTGCCTCCCTACCTAAGATTTTGGGGCAAAGGAAAGGAAGGATGTCTGTTCTTACTACTTTTCAAACTAATTTTGAAGAAGAACAAAGCTGAAGGATTTATGCTACCTAATTTCAAGAACAACTATAAAACTACAATACTAAAGACAGTAACTATGACATAGGATAAATAAAATAGATCACTGAAGCAAAACAGAGGGTTCATAAATAAACTCAGTTATGTGGTCAGTGGATTTTCATCAAGATCACGAGGTAATTCAAAGGAGAAAGGACAATCTTTCCAATTGGCTATCCATATGGGAAAAAATGACTCACCTCTTATACTCTAGTTTCTATTAAGAAGTGTTAAGAATACAGAAAGTCTTATTTTTGCTCCTTTACTCACAGTAAGAGTTGGTAAAATTATCTAGTCGCCCATTACCTGAGTAGAAATTTGTCATAATTTCAAAGATCACATTTTATTTCTATATTTTTTCTTTTTAAAATTTTAATGTATTTTTCTTATTTTTTCAGCTTCATATTCTATTTATATATTATGTTATACATAATTATATTGTATTTCAGATAATTCCAGTATCTGAAGTCCTTGATTTGCGACCTCATGGACTGTAGCCCACCAGTCTCCTCTGTCCATGGGATTCTCCAGGCAAGAATATTGGAGTGAGTTGCCACTTCCTTCTCCAGAGGAAGTCGTTGAGGGCATAAGTTTATTATTTTTCCTAACTCTCATCACTTGTTTCCTCCTTTTTTTTTCTAGGGGTAAAAGATTTGATTTTTAGATTTTAATCTGTGGAACACTGGATCTAGGATGCTTTTCTAGAAAGAGACTTGTGTCTGCTTCTACAGGGTGTCAGATTACCTTATGTATTCTGGAAGGACATTTAATTAATGTATTAACGTGGGTTTTGTGAATTACACTAGTAACACAAAGTTAGACTCCAGGCTCATTTAAGAGTAGATGCATGATTTCATGCTGTTACTTCAGTCATGTCTGACTGTTTGTGACCAAATGGATTGTAGCCCACTAGACCCCTATGTCCATGGAATTCTCCAGACACAAAAACTGGAGTGGATTGCCATTTCCTTCTCCAGGGGATCTTCCCAACCCAGGGATCAAACCCATATCTCTTATGTCTCCTGCATTGGCAGGTGGGTTCTTTACCACTAGTGCCACCTGGGAAGCCCGAAAACAGAGATAGAGACAAATAAGTTTAATTTCAGCTTTGAGCATGCAGAGATTTTTATGGCTACATTTTCACTGAAGGCATAGTCCCTTCAAGGGGCCCAAGATTCTAGGGAGGTCTTAAGTTCGACTGCTCTCCTTATAGATCCATTTGGTTTCTCCCAGTATCTGACATTGCCATCAAAATCCTTGACTTTGACTTTTGCTGCCAAGGTAGTCTGAGATCTTTTATCCCATCACTCTTGTTTCAGCTAGTTAGTTGCTCGCTATACTCTTTTCTCTTTTTCCTGTTCCTTAAAAGGTTCTCTTCCTTCTTTGTGATGTAAGCAATACATTGAAAGTGGTTTGGGGTGCTTTCCTATGGTTCAGTGGTTAAGAATAGACCTTGCTGTGCAGGGGACATGGGTTCGATACCTGGTCAGGGAACTAAGATCCCACATGCCACGGAGAAACTAAGCCGAAGCACCACAACTACTGAGCTTGAGCACCACAACCAGAGAGTCTGTGCCCTGCAAGAAAAGATCACGCATGCGGATGCAACAAAGACCCCATGTGACACAACTAAGACCTGACGCAGCCAAATAAATAAATAAATACAATATTTAGAAAAAAAAATGGTTTTGCTGTTGTTGGAGAAGGCAATGGCAGCCCACTCTAGTACTCTTTCCTGGGAAATGCCATGGACGGAGGAGCCTGGTAGGCTGCAGTCCATGGGGTCGCTAAGAGTCGGACACGACTGAGCAACTTCACTTTCACTTTTCACTTTCATGCATTGGAGAAGGAAATGGCAACCCACTCCAGTGTTCTTGCCTGGAGAATCCCAGGGACGGGGGAGCCTGATGGGCTGCAGTCTATGGGATCGCACAGAGTTGGACACGACTGAAGTGACATAGCAGCAGCAGCTGTTGTTGTTGCTTATTCAGCACCTACATATTTTTCACTATGAGGATTTTTAGACTATGTAATCCATCCCTGGGTTTTCCAGGTGGCTCAGTGGTGAAGAATCAGCCTACCAATGCAGAAGACACAGAAGATGCTGCTTCGATCCCTGGGTTGGGAAGATCCCTGGAGATGGAAATGGCAACTCACTCCAGTATTCTTGCCTGGAGAATTCTATGGACAGAGAAGGCTGGCGGGCTACAATCTGTAAAGTCGCAAAGAGTCAGACACAATTGAGCAACTGAACACACAATCCATCCCTACTGCTGGAAGTAGGATCACATCCAACGTTTGAAGTAACTTTAACACTCCTTTCAATAACACTGATTTTAACTTGGCTCTTCTCTTTACACTGATGCTTCAGAAAAGCAATGGAGTAAAGTAAGTCCTGTCTTTAGACTCCTTCCAAGTGATACCACAAAGGCCTTAACATGAAGTGAGGAGGAGAAAAACAACCCCCAAAATATTTTTATGTGAAGATACCTATAGACCTCTGACAACACCTCCAAACTAGACTATTTGCAGGCTTCCATCTCAGGCTCTTCACAGATGATGAGGCAACATCCACAGATGACTCATGTCAACTTCATGCATGATATTCTGACTGGGAGAATTTTTCTTTTCATTTGTGAGCCGAAGCATACTTTCCTCACTACTAGTAGGGACTCCACATGATGTTTATTAAATGTCACAGCTCCTTTAAATATAAATCCTTGGTATCATTCAGTTCAGTTCAGTTGTTCAGTCGTGTTTGATTCTTTACAACTCCATGGACTGCAGCACACCAGGCTTCCCTGTCCATCACAAACTCCCAGAGTTTGCTCAAACCTTTGTCCGTCAAGTCAGTGATACCATCCAACCAGCATCATTAGTGACCCCTTTAAACACCATTGTCTTTTTTTCTATTCCATTTGCCTTTGGTGTTCCTTTCAAAGAACCAGTAGTTCACTCAACTACATAAAACTTACTAAAAGGTATTTCTTTCAGTCACTTCTAAAGACTCTAATAATAAGTCTAGCCATGATAACTCCTATAACTGCTTATTAAGTAGACAAAACCAAATGCAGAATTCATCTTTCTTGTATGTCTGTTGCAATGAGATATAAGGAGAATATACAGACATCTGCTACAGTTAGAGCAAACTGGGAAAAACTCGAGATTAACTGTATTGGACACCAACTTGGAAATATATCAGTATTGTAAGTTTAGAAAAATGAAATCCAGAGTTGCTACCCATCACTATGAGAAAATGTTTTGCCAATTCAAATATAAATACATGTGGTAGCAATCAATGTCTATGGATTGTCTAGGCTACTATTAAAATGAATGCATTTATTTACAATGGTATACTTAATGTAAAACTTCTATTGTTTAAAATTCTAATTGTTAAAATACAAAGTTTTAGATACTTCAAATAGGGAGTACTGGCAGAATGAAGAAGATAAAGGAGAAGGTGAGAAAAAAGGAGGAAGAATGTGTGAAAAATGTGAAATGTGTAAAAATGTGAAAGAAGAGAAAAGAAAAAGAGAAAGCATAAAATGGGGGGAAAAAAAGAATTTGGGGCGGGACAGAGAAGTACTCTGAGAGTAAGAGAAATTGGAGATTGGGAATCAACAGAAACTCTATTGGCTTAGCCAAAAAGTTCACACAGGTTTTCCCACAACATCTTTCTGGTAAAACCAGCAAAATGATGCTGAGTTCATAAGTTAGTTATTTGTATGTAAATCACTACCAACCTATTTCTAAAAATGATGCCTTTAATCAGAGCTCCAGATTAATGTTTGCAATCACTTCCTGCACTCTCCTACTGCATGAATGAGACATCTCAAAAATCAATAGGTTTACATCAAACAACCATCTGTCCCTAACTCACTCTCCTCCTCTAAACCTAAAACCTGCTGCACCCAATGTTTCTTCCCAAAGTAAATAGTACAGTTTACTCATCTACCAGGTCAATTATGACAAATCATTTCTTTTTCTCTTTGTACTTGGATAGAAAATATTTCCCAGCCTCCTTTGCAGTTAGGTACGGCCATGTGACTCATCCTACCAATAGAATGCGGATTAAAATGATATATGCTACTTCCAGATTGTAAACCTTCACACCCTGTGCATTTGCCTGACAGCCAGACATGCACAGAACCCAGCGGAAGACTCAGAACCTCTGGGGTGAAAGAGGTACTAGAAGAAAGCAGCAGAGGTCCCTGAATGACGTAGAAAAGTCTTCCCTAGGACGGACCCTTAGCAAACTGATACATGAGAAAGAAATACATCTTTATTATGTTGAGGAATTGAGGTTGGGAAAATTACAAAGGCTTACCTTCCCAATTATTGAGTTGGCCAAAAATTTCACTCTGGTTTTTAGTAAGATCTTATGGAAAAACTCAAATGAATTTTTGGCCAACCCAATAAATTGGTTTCTTGAGGTGAGGAATTCTGATAACAAATACCAAGAACACATAGCAGTGACCTACCAGTTGGAAACCAGGCAGTAAAGAAGCAGTTGTCACAAGTTCTGAAAAGATGGCAATATACGTTATACAACCGCAAAATACTTAATAAAAGAGTTGCCTGTTATCCACACAACAACAAAATCTAAACATCTAGGAGCAGGAGTTGGAAAGAATCAGAATGTTTTGTGTTACCTGTTACTACTGGCTGCCTTAGGCAAGATACAGGTACAAGAAGGAGATGAGCCTTAAAAAGAACTGCCTTATTTCAAGCAAAACTTAAAAAGAAAAAAGTACAGAAGTTTAGAAACATTCACTGCTCCTGGACATCTAGGAATAAAACACTGAGAAAAGCTTCCAGCAAAAACTGGTCAGTAAAATTTCTCAGTGAAACAAAATAAATCAACTTTGCTGCAAAGATTGAATAAGGGCCCTAACCTATTCCTGATGTTTATTGTTACAGAGAGCCTCAGATTGCCTCTAATACATTAAGAGAAATAGTGGAGTGAGAAAATTATTTTTAAGGGAAAATAAAAGCAAATATTTATTGTTCAGTCACTAAGTCGTGACCAACTCTTTACAACCCCACGAACGGCAGCATGCCAATCTTCCCTGTCCTTCATTGTCTCCCAGAGTTTGCTCAAACTCATGTCCATTGAGTCAATGATGCCATCCAACCATCTTACCCTCTGTCACCCCCTTCTCTTCGTGCCTTCAATCTTTCCCAGCATCAGGGTCTTTTCCAATGAGTCAGCTCTTCACATCAGGGTGCCAAAGTATTGGAACTTCACCATCAGTCCTTCTAATGAATAGTCAGGGTTGATTTCTTTTAGGATTGACTGGTTTAATCTCCTTGCTGTCTCAAGAGTCTTCTCCAGCACCACAGTTCGAAAGCATCACTTCGGCACTCAGCCTTCTTTATGGTTCAACTCTCACATCCGTACTTGACTACTGGAAAAACCATAGCTTTTACTATACAAGCTAGTCTATTGGTGTTATTTTTTAATAATATTTGCTCTCTGTCTCTGTGTCAAATTTTGGTAATTCTCACGGTATTTGAAACTTATCATTATTATTATACTTATTATGGTGATCTGCAAACTTCAATATTAATATTAGAATTTTTCAGCCCTCCACAAACCGTGCTTATGTAAGACAGCACACTGAATCAATAAATGTTCTTGAACTCTGGCTGCTCCACCAACTAGCCATACTCTCTCTCTCTCTTTTTGGATATGCCTACTCACTGAGACACGACAATACTGAAATTAGGCCAGTTAACAACTCTACAATGTCCTCTAAAGCATTCAAGTGAAGCTTGAAATTTGAACACTGTCCTTCACATTAAATCTAAAGCTACAAATGATTAAGCTTAGGAAGGAAAGCATGTCCAAAGCCAAGACAGGCTGATAGCTAGGCCTCTTTCTCCAAACTGTTAGCCGAGTCGGGAATACAAAGGAAAAGTTCTCAAAGGGAATCAGCAAACACATGAATGATAAGAAAACTAAACAGCCTTATTGCTGATATGGAGAAAGTTCTAGTGGCCTGGATAGAAGATCAAACCAGCCACAACATTCTGTTAAGACAAAGTCTAATCCAGTGCATGGCCCTAAATCTGTTCAATTCTATGAAGACTGAGTGAGGTGAGGGAGCTGCAGAAGAAAAGTTTGAAGCTAACGGAAGTTGGGCATGAGGTGTAAAAGGAAGAAACTCTCTCTATAATATAAAAATGCAAGGTGAAGAGCAAGGGTTGATGTACAAGCTGCAGCAAGTTACTCAGATCTTCCTAAGAAAACTAATGAAGGTGGCTATCCCAAACAACAGATTTTCAATATCAATGAAACAGCCTTATATTAGAAGAAGATGCCATCTTGGACTTTCATAGCTAGAGAGAAAAAGTTAAAGCCTGGCTTCAATGCTTCAAATAGCATGCTGACTCTCTTGTTAGAGGCTAATGCAGATGGTGACTTTAAGTTGAAGCCAATGCTCATTCCCCATTCTAAAAATCTCAGAGCCCTTAAGAAATATGCTAAATCTACTCTGCCTGTGGTCTATAAATGGAATAATAAAGCCTGAACAAGAGCACAGCTGTTGACAACATGGTTTCCTGAATATTTGAAACCCACTGTTGAGACCTACTGCTTATTAAAACAGTTCTTTCAAATATTACTGTTCATTGACAATGCACCTCATCACCCAAGAGCTCTGATGGAGATATACAAGGAGATTCATGTTGTTTTCATGCCTGCTAACACAACATCCATTCTGAAGCCCATGGATCAAGGAATAGTTGCAACGTTTATTATTTCAGAGACACATTTTGTAAGACTAAAAATGCCACAGATAGTGATTCCTCTAATGAATCTGGGCACAGTAAATTGAAAACCCTTTGAAAAGGATTCCCCACTCTAGATGCCATTAAGAATATTTGTGATTCATAAGAAGATGTCAAAATGTCAACATAAATAGGAGTTTGTAAGAAGTTGATTCCAACCTTCCTGGATGCCTTTGAGGGGATCAAGACTTCAGTGAAGAAAGTAACTTCAGATGTGGTATAGATAGCAAGAGAACTAGAATTAGAAGTGGGACCTGAAAATGTAACTTACTTGCTATAATCTCATCATAAAACTTTAATGGATGAAGAGTTGCTTCTTGTGAATGAGCAAAGTTTGAGATGGCATCTACTCCTGATAAAGAGGCTCTGAAGATTGTTGAAATGACAACAAAGGAGTTAGAATATCATATAAACTGAGTTGATAAAGCAGTGGCAGTATTTGAGAAGATTGACTTCCACCCTGAAAGAAGTTCTACTATGGATCAGATACTATCAAACAGCATTACATGTGACAGAGAAATCAGCTGTGAAAGGAGGAGTCAGTTGATGTGGTGAACTTTATTGCTGCCTTATTCTAGAAGCTGCCACAGCCACCCCAACCTTCAGCAACAACCATCAGCCATCAACATGAAAGCAAGCCCCTCTACTGGCAAAAAGATTAGGCCTTGCTGAAGACGCAGATGATGGTGAGCATTTTTCAGCAATAAAATATTTGTTAATCAAGGTAGGTACATTTTTTAGACATAATGTTATTGCACAACAGATTCTAGTACATGGTGTAAACATAACTCTTTTTTTATTAAATTAATTTATTTTAATTGGAGGCTAATTACTTTATAATATTGTGGTGGTTTTTGCCATACATTGACTTGACTCAGCCACGGATGTACGTAACTTTTATGCACTAGAAAAACAAAAATTTCATGTGACTTCCTATATTGTGATATCCACTTTACTGCAGTGATCTGTAACCAAAGCCACAATATCTCCGAGGTATGCCTTAATTTTTGAGACGGCTGTACTGACAAAGAAATTGCGAACCTGGTGTCATAATGCACACAAGTTTTCAGTGAACCTTAAAATATCTCTCAAGTAAGAATGGGGTATGAAAGCTGTGCATCCTTCAAGAAATCAAACTCCCCACCATCTACTTCAGATGCGGTCAAGGAAGATATGGACAAGTGACAATCTCCCAGGGAACAGAACTAGGGGTCATAAACCAGGGAGCTTCTCCAAGACAGCAGAATTGGGACTAATCAAGAAACTTCCCTTACCTTCAAGATAAGGGGCCATCTTTCATGATGTCTATCCAGTGAATTTCACCAGTAACTGACTGCTACTCACTCTGCCTTCTTCTAAATGGAAGTGTTTGTTTGTACTTATTTGGTCTCTATTACACCATTGTGTAGTCTTTCCTGGCGGCTCAGTGGGTAAAGAATCCTCCTGCAATGCAGGAGATGCAGGAGACGTGGGTTCAAACCCTGGGTTGGGAAGATCCTCTGAAGGAGGAAATGGCAATCCAGTCCAGTATTCTTTCCTGGGAAATCCCATGGACAGAGGAGCCTGGCAGGCTACTGTCCATGGGGTCACAAAGAGCCTGACATGATTAAAGCACTGAGAACTCACACGCCATTGTATATGGGTGGAGAGCAGGTAGAATGTCAGTTATGTTCCTCTTTAACTGACCAACCTATGAGAAGCCACATCTCTCACTAAAAACACTCTGGAGATTCTGCTGTCTGAGCAGGATGAATGACAAGATGGGACCTTAGACTGTTTCTCTTGCAAAAAGAAAGTCTACTACTGGAGAAAGGAATACCGAAAAAGGCACTTGGTGGCTGGAAGGGCAGACTGTGCTTGTGACTTCAGCAAAGTTTATTTTCTCTTCCTTTTGGACATCCAGAGAGACCTCATTTCCCGGTTGTTGCTGTTTAGGTCACCAAGTTGTGTCTGACTCTTTGTGATCCCATGGACTGTAGCCCGCCAGGCTCCTCTGTCCTTGGGATTTCCCAGGCAAGAATACTGGAGTGGGTTGCCATTTCCTTTTCCAGGGGAGCTTCCCGACCCAGGGATTGAGCCCATTTCTCCTGCTTGGCAAGCAGATTCTTCACCACTGAGCTGCCTGAGGAGCTCTAAAATTCTATTGGAGGTTTCCCTGGTGGCTCTGTGGTGAAGAATCCACCTGCCAATGCAGGAGACATGGGTTCAATCTTCCTGGTTAAGGAAGCTCCCACATGCCTCGCAGCAACTAAGCCCATGTGCCACAACTACTGAGCCTGTGCATATTTCTCAGGCTCCTTTGACATTAGGTATGGCCATGTGAATAAGCTCAGATCAGTGAATGTGACAGAAATGATATATACAATCTCCATGAGTGGACTCTCAAAAGCTCCCCACAATCCACATTCTTTCTCCTTCTGTGTCAACCAGCTAGATGGAGGATCAGAGTCAGACTCTGAGGGTCTAGGGGGTTGCAGAGCCAAGAAATGGAAGGTGTTTGGTTCCCCAAAGGAATGATTTGAAGCAGTGACACTCCCACCCACCACTACCAGTGTGTACTGGACTGTGTCATGAACCAAAAAATAAATCTTTATTGGGTCAAGTGCACTGAGATTTTCAAGTTGTTATAGCAGTTGTTGTTGCTCAGTCCCTCAGGCATGTCCAACTCTTTGTGAGCCCATGGACTGCAGCATGCCAGGCTTCCCGGTCCCTCACCATCTCCCGGAGTTTGCTCAAACTCATGTCCATTGAGTCAGTGATGCCGTCCAACCACCTCATCCTCCTTCACCCCTTCTCCTCCTACCCTCAATCTTTCCCAATATCAGGAACTTATCCAGTGAGTCAGACTGTCACATCAAGCGACCAAAGTATTGGAGCTTCAGCTTCAGCATCAGTCCTTCCAATGAATATTCAGGGTTGATTCCTTGAATACTGAAAATGAAGCTTAATTTTCCACTCTCTCTCACCTCTTACATGTCATTTTTATATGTCTATTTTGGTGCCTAAGTATATTTCAAATCCTGCTCTTTCTCACTGCCTGTTTTATCACAGTCTTAATTCAGGTTCTCCTAATCTTGCATCACGATTATTAATACAGTTTTCTAATCCATAGCCCTATATTTCAGTTCACTGCCTATACCCCCAATCATCTTGGACACTGCTTCCAGCAAACTGTCTAAAATGCAAATCTCCCTCCTCAGGATCCTTCAGTGGCTTCTAAATGCCTTCGGGGAAATTCCAAACCCTTAACATGAACTATAAGAGGTTCCATGATTTTATCACTGTCTACCTCTCTGGCCTCATTTCCCTCCAGCTCCAGTACAAGCTCTCAGAACATCTTCCATACAAGAGTGTTCTCTCAGCTTTCCAATTATGCAGCCCCTTCAAGTAAACAATCTATAGCCTGGTTGCCTACTTGGAATGTGGATAAAAAAACAGATTCCTGTTCTCATTAAATCACTCTGGAATTGTCTGCTCTGTCTACTGGTACCCTCTGGTAAAGAATCCACCTGCAAGGCAGGAGACCCTGGTTCAATTCCTGGGTTGGGATGATCTCCTGGAGAAGGGATAGGCTACCCACTCCAGTGTTCTTGGACTTTGCTAGTGGCTCAGATGGTAAAGAATCCACCTGCAATGCAGGAGACCTGGGTTCAATCCCTGGGCTGGAAAGATCCCCTGGAGGAGGGCTTGGCAACCCACTCCAGTATTCTAACCTGGAGAACCTTCATGGACAGAGATGCATGGTGGGTTACAGTCCATGGGGTCACAAAGAGTCAGACACGACTGAGCGACTAAACACAGCACAGCACATCCACTGATTCTCTCATTCCTCACCCCTTACCCCTCACTCTTCATCTAGTACCCCAACTGCCTTTCCTTATTACTAAATTGTTGGTCCATTTCCTAACAGTGTCTTAACAACACATATATTTAGAATATTGGCAGATCCTATTTCTCCTAACACTGGTTTGACCCACTTGATTTCATCCCTTGGTGCTGTATTCCTACTGATGGTTAGTAGGACAACAGCCTCCACCATGCCAGCATCTACTCTCCATTCTTTCCCAGGACATCCCCATCTCGACATTTCTCCTAGTTTTCCCACAATGGAATCATTGTCTATGTTCCCCTCCTTCTAGGGGTTGAGAACAAGACTGAAACATGAGCTTCTTCAAACTTCCCTCCTAGTGTTCATCCTCTTTACTCCATTTAGAATATGTCCTCCTGCTATTTTGCTTAGAAATTTCCAGTCACCTTTAAATTCCAGTTAAATCCCAATTCAACATTACCTCTTCTTGTTCCTCAAAGTGGTTCTACCTTCTTTCTTCATACTCCCACAGCACTCTTTAATACTCTAATTTTATCACTCATTTCATTGTGTTTCAACATTTTGTTTCTTGTTCATCTCTTTCTAGAGTGTACATTGAGGATAGAGCTTTATCTTCTTCATTCTTATTTGCATCGTCCCTAGCATAAGGAGAGTGTATTTCTTGAGTAACTAGAGTAAAAAAAATCACTAATCCCCAAAAGATAGTTGAGGAAAAACAAAAACAGTGGGATTCAGCTTGTCAGCATTGAGCAACAAAATCACACTAAGTTGGGTCAGAAGTCCTGAGTCAGTCACTATCTCCAAGAGAACTGAGCAAAGCGTCTTGACTAGATTAACTTGAAGGATTTTCCAACTCCAAATTCTAGATATAACCCAGACATAGTCTTCCCATGCCAAAAGTAGCAGGGGATGGGGACACACAGAACAATTTATCACAGATAACACCAGACTCTGCACAGAATATCGAGTTTGGTGTATTCTAACTGTGGTCAACTTACTTTTCACAATGTCAGTAGTAGTCATACTTTGTTAATCCGAATTTTATTTACTACATCTCCTCCCTCTAGGAAAATGAAAACTTCTTGGTTGCCTTCTCTAACCTCTGTATTCATGAACAAGCCTTTTTTCATTTGGTCTGTCTGATCACCATCCAACTTCTAAAGGAGCAAGAGTGTCTTCAAAATTTTGCCATTTCACTGATCATTACCTCTGAATATGTAAACAGAAATACATTGGTTTTAAAAATAATTATTTCTAAGTCAGAAGTTAGCTGCTTCATGAGAAATATCTTACTTGTAAGAGAAAATTGCCAATGATATTCAGCTTGGTTTAGCCCAACTTGGATAAGGAGTCCAAATCTGTCAGAACTGATACTCACCCAAGCTCATACCCAAAGAGTAAGGAACATATGTATGTTATCAAGTCATTATCTCATTACTGCCATCAGTTCTCTGTGTGTGCTGGGCAGAAGCATGTCTGTCTAAGCCTGAGAATGAAAGCTTAATGCCAATAGTTATCAGGCTGCTGGGAAAATGGTAAAAGCTAGACTGTGGTAAGATTAAGATTCAACTGTCTACACAAAGAAGTTCAGAAAGCTTGAGAAAAAAAATTGGCCCTAGTGAGCAAGTAAATTTTATGCTCCTTTAACAAACTTAAAAGCTTTCATTTACACACATAAATAAATGTATCAATTTTTCAGAAAGGCCTGACATCTCACATACCCAAATAAAAAAAATTTTATAGTCCTAGCTATTGATTAGTGTTAGAAACGGATCTCAAAGTTCCCATTATAGTTAGAAATGTGTCTTGAAGTTCCCTTTAAAGTAACATATAATTTTAAGTGTGTCTTCAAATTCTGGGGAAGAAACTTCTCTTGCTCCTGTTTTATTTTAGGAAGATTTTAAAAATCAAAACAACGTTGGACATATGTAGAATGGGGATTTTGAATAGTTTTCTTTCTTTCCCACTGGGTCTTAATTACTGGGGAGCCTAGATCCTATTTTCTCCTATATCAGCAGGGAGTTGCAGAAATGACACTAGCCAGACTGTAGGAACAAACACCAAAGTGTGAGTTTCCCATGCATTTTTCCACCATTAAGCCAGAGCCAAATAAGACTGGAAATTTCTGCTCTTTTTGGCTCCATTTTCCCAAATATACACTATCTGCAGTTTAAGATACAAGTCCTATGTTTCTCTAAAATTCAAGAAAAGCCAAACACCCCATAAAATTCATTAGTCAGTTAAGCAAATATCTAGTGTTTCAGTGCCTAGGAATATTCAGCAACAAATGTGATAACTGATTTGGATATTTTTAGTGATCCTATTTCCATTCCTTTAAATTTAGTATCAGAGCAAAACTAACCAATACACGTGCAAATTTTGATACCTAAAAACTCTGCAGAAGAAGTTTTATTCCTCGATTGACACTTCAAATTCCTGAAACTAAAAAAAAAATTTTTCAACACAGCATAATGATATGTACAGACTGGTTCAAAACTGGAAAAGGAGTATATCAAGGCTGTCACCCTGTTTATTTAACTTATATGCAGAGTACATCATGCAAAATACTAGGCTGGATGACTCACAGGCTGGAATCAAGATTGCTGGGAGAAATAACAACCTCGGATATGCAGATGATACCACCCTAATAGCAGAAAGTGAAGAGGAACTAAAAGGTCTCTTGATCAAGGTAAAAGAGGAGAGAGAAAAACTGGCTTAAAACTCAACATTCAAAAAACAAAGATCATGGCATCCGGTCCCATCACTTCATGACAAATAGATGGGGAAACAGTGAAACAATGACAGACTTTATTTTCTTGGGCTCCAAAATCGTTGCAGATGGTGACAGCAGCCATGAAATTAAAAGATGGTTGCTCTTTGGAAGAAAAGCTATGACAAACCTAGACAGCATACTAAAAAGCAGAGACATCACCTTGCCAACAAAGGTCCATACAGCCAAAGTTATGGTTTTTTCAGTGGTCATGTATGGATGTAAAATATGAGCCATAAAGAAGGCTGAGCACAGAAGAATTGATGCTTTCAAACTGTGGTGCTAGAGAAGACTCTTGAGAGTCCCTTGGACAGGAAGGAAATCAAACCGGTCCATCCTAAAGGAAATCAACTCTGAATGTTTAGGGGAGGAACTGATCCTGAAGCTGAGGTTCCGATACTTTGGCCACCTGGTGTGAAGAGCTGACTCATTAGAAAAGACCCTGATGCTGGGAATGACTGAGAGTAAGAGGAGAAGGGGATGGCAGAGGATGAGATGATTGGATGGCATCACCAACTCAAGGGACTCAGGGAGATAGTCAAGGACAGGGAAGCCTGATGTGCTGCAAAGAGTTTGATACGACTTAACTATTGAACTACAATAGCTGATTAACAATACTGTAACAGTTTCAAGTAAACAGCAAAGGAACTCAGCCATACATATCCGTGTATCCATTCCCCCTCAAACTGCCCTGCCATCGAGGCTGCACGTAACATTGAGCAGAGTTCCTATGCTCTATAGTAGGTCCTTGTTGGTTATCCACTTTAAGTAAAGCAGTGTGTACAGGTCCATCCCAAACCCCCTAACTATCCCTTTCCCCCATCCTTCCCCTCTGGCAACCATAAGATCGTTCCCTAATTGTGTGAGTCTATTCCTGAAAATAAACCTGTTAAATCTTAGTTTTTCTAATCAGCAAAAGACCCTCAACATAAGAAATGACCTCCAGGTAAGCACCAAGTTTGAGGCAGCACCAGTCAAGCATCCTTGTAAAGTAATGATGTCAAGGACATAGTTAAGAAAGATAAAAGGTGTGTGTACCAGGGCTTCTCAAGATTTTGAGGTCCTGCCTTTCAGATCCTTTCTCCTAGACAGAAGGGCCTCTGAAAATCTTAGCAATATTACATCCTGACTCTTGGACCTAGATTTTAAAATAAAAAACAAAAAAATGTTGATTTTAAAAAGAAGCATGGTCTGGCTTTGGACTGATGGAGTGGATTATAATTTGATACATATAAATCTGCAAAACTTTTAAAGAAATTATGTTAGTTTGAAATTAGAAATGAAAAGAAACCTTTGAAGCCTTGAAATGGGGAGTGAGGGGAGAGGGAGAAAGCAGAATAAGAAAACTAGTCAGCAAGAAATAAGGATCTTTCTTTGTGGAAAAGGAAGGCTGATTCAGTGGGCAGGTCCCGAAGGCAGAGCAAGTAGCCTCGGAGAATAATTCTCAGGGAGAAAACTGGACCCTAATCAAGGACGTGTCTGCACTGTAGCTGGATTTCATCATTACTCTGACCCAGGGACTGCTTGTGTAACTTCTATTCCCTCTCACTTTTGAATTAAAATGCCTCTTGTGGTTCTCCGATGGCAGTGCTACCATTTTATTCATATGTTGGGGGTTGCAGAGAGGCAGGAAGCTCATCTAGCTCACATGTCTTCAGAATTGTACTCAAGAAACTTCACCTAAGAAATGTATCCACACCTGGACCTAAATTAGCCAATCAGATAGCAGACTTCAAGCTAATGCTGAAAAAAGATAAGATTAAGAGGCTTTGAGATATGTGAACATATGGTGTACTTGGGGAGAAATGTAAATTATCTGTGGCCAAAGGTGGACTGTGACAGATTAATGTTGACTGCAAATTCCTTGCTACTTTTCCCATTGAATTCTGACTGGCCTTAGTGTCCTGCTTAACCTACAGAATACATTCTAGGTGACATAGTGGGACCTTTGAGGCTAGATTATAAGAAGACTTGCAGTTTCCACCAGGGTCTGTTGGAACGCATTCTCTGAGAACTCTGAGCCATCACATAAAATATCTGACCATCTTAAAACCAGAAAGCTGTAAGAAGCATAAGCTGTCTGCAGAGACCCTGTTAGATAAGACACCATATGGGCTGAGAGGCTGATGAGCTCTGAGGCACCAAATAGGTGCACAAAAAGGCCAGCTTGGAAGTGAATGCTGCAGCCTGAGCTGCACCTGATGACGTCATATGGAGCCATTCCCAAACTCCTGATCTATGCTATTGAAAGAAAAGAAAAAAAAAAAAAGGAAATGGTTCCCTCTTGGATGGGAGGGGAGTTTGGGGGAGAAAAGATACATGTCTATGTATGGCTGAGTCCCTCTACAGTCCACCTGAAACCATCACAACTTTGTTAATCAGGTATTTATACCCCAATATAAAATTAAAAGTTTTTTTTAATTTAAATAAAAAAATAAAGTTTTAAAAAGAAATGGCTCCTTTAAGCCACTAAGTTGTTTTTGATTTTTGAGAATAATTGCTTTACCATATCGTGTTAGTTTCTGCCATACCTCAACATGAATCAGTCATAGGTATACAGATGTCCCCGCCCTCTTGAACCTCCTAAACAGATATTTCTCTGAAGAAGACATGCAGATGGCTAATAAACACGTGAAAAGATGCTCAACATTGTTCACTATCACAGAAATGCATATCAAAACTACAATGAGGTATCACCTCACATCAATCAGAATGGCCATCATCAAAAAAAATCTACAAAAAATAAAAGCCACTAAGTTTTCATAGTTACACACCAATAGAAAACCAAAATATTTTTCTTACTTATTTCCCCATCATGTTCCCCCCAAATTAAAATCTATTTTAGAATCTTCCTCATTTGTTTAAGATTTTGATATAAGACACGTACTTCTAGAATGCCCTAATGGTCGAACTCACAGTGTTTTTTCTTTCACCTGAGATAACTGTTTAACTACAAACGTAAGTACACCTTTCTGGGTTATCTTTTGAAAACATGCAGCCAAAACTGAACTCATAATGCCACAGAGTACTCTGCTTTTCAACTACAGCATTTATTGATGTTATCTGTTAGCTAGAAAATGCTAATTTTTTGATAAAAGCAAATGAAATTGCTGCACTATCTTACACTACTGGTCCAGATGATTTTTGTTATTTGGCTTAAAGACGACCAGTTTCCTCTTCCATTTGACTACTGCAACTGAAATATATTGTGAGGAAGCCCAGGTCACAGGGAGAAGCTCTATGCGGATTTTCTAGAGTACCGCCAGGCAGTGGGAGTTGACATCTAATTAGATGTCAACATTTCAGTGGACTCTTGCCTACTGTGTCTCCCATTTCCACCACCACTACCACCATTTTGGAATAAGGATATCTATAGCTTCTGAGGTGGTTCAGTTGTGAAGAATCCACCTGCCAAGCAAGAGACGTAAGTTCAATCCCTGGGTCAGGAAAATTCCCTGGAGAAGGAAATAACCACCCACTCCAGTATTCTTGCCTGGGAAATCCCATGGATAGAGGAGCCTGGCAGGCTACAGTCCATGGGGTAGAAAAGGGCTGGACATGACTTAGTGTTGAAACAACAACTTAGCAGTTATCCTATGCCCTTTCATGGCATGTTGATTATTGGAGGCAAATAATTTGTCTCTTTAGTTCACGTATCTTCCGACCAAGAGGAATGGGACTCAAGAAGCTGTACCTCAGCAGAAACCAACACAACATTGTAAAGCAATTATCCTCCAATTTAAAAAAAAAGGCGGGGGGGGAGGTTTGCCACATTCTTCACATTTATATGGTTTCTCCCCAGTATGAATTCGCCTATGTTTAATAAAGGTTTGACTCTGATTAAAGACTTTGCCACGTTCTGTACTTGTTTAAAAAAAGAAGAAGAACAAGCTGTACCTGATGATACACACCTACAGAGCTCATCACACCTGGACCCCATTTTGATAGTGAGATTCTGAACCCAAGCCTGACTGAGTCTGAGACTAAAATGAAATGAGATTTTTGAAGTCTCAGAGAAACTTATTTTGATGAAGAGATTGCTACTGTAATAGCCAGAGCACTGGCTGTAGACATTTTCTAGAAATGGCTGTAGTGATATTTTTAGTCATACATGCTCTTTTAGAAATTGCCACTCATCCATCAAGAATTAAGTTCTCTCTTTTCCCTTTGAAACTGGACTAGCTTTTATGACTTCCTGAATCCCCCATTTCATCTCTCTCTCTCTCAAAATGCTCACCCTTGGAAACTGGTCACTATGTTGTAAGGAAGCTCAAGCCACAAACAGAAACCCATGTATCTACGGTATTTGGCAACAGTTCTTGTCATGGTCTCAGTCAGTCAGTAGCCAACACTAACCATCAGAAAATCCATCTTTTCTGGGCACATTTTCAGATGATTCTAGCCTCCAGACTTCAAGCTGCCCCAGCTGAGGTCGAGTGGGAAAGAAACTACCACCACTGAGCTCTTCCTGAGTTACAGATTTATGAACAAGATGAATGTTGTCATTGTTTTAAGTCATTAAACTTTGGGAAGGAGAATTTAAAGCCTATCAAGAAGAGAAATTCTTCTTCCTTCCATACCAGAAACACAAATATTCCTGTCACAACTTATGTTTATAGAAATTATTGCATACTTAGATGAAGAAAACTTACCATGTCCTGTGAGATGGTCATACAGACTGAAGTAAGTCAGACAGAAACAAATATCGTATATTAATGCATATATGTGGAATCTAGAAAATGGTACAGATGAACCCATTTGCAAAGCAGAAATAGAAACACAGACAAAGAGGACAAGTGTATGGACACCAGGCAGGGGAAAAGAGGAGTGGGATGAGTTGGGAGATTGGGATTGACACGTATATACAGCTATGTATAAAAGAGACAGCTAATGAGGACCTACTGTATAGAACAGGTACCCTATCCAGGGCTCTGTGGTACCAAAGAGGGATATACATATATGTATAGTCGATTCACTTTGATGTACAGCAGAAATTAACACAACACTGCAAAGCAAATAAACGCCAATACAATTTTTTTTTCCTGTGAGGATCAGCTTCTAGACAATCTCCCAGTCCTTGCCAAAACTGAGAGAAGCATGGCTGTGTTTGAAAACACAGATGCTCCCTGTTTATTATTAAAGACAACGGGGTTTCTGGCCGGGTTGAAACCGAGACCCAGAATATCACAGTGTAAGCTCAGTCTCACCCCACTCCCCACAAGGCCTACAACAGCTCGAATCCTCTCCACAATGGCAAATGTATTTACTCACCTCCTCCACAGAATTTTTACTGAGTGACTGAGAATGCTAAGGGCTGTTCCATAAGCTGAGCATACATCAATATCAAATAAAATGCCATCAATTAAAAAAAAATCCCGTGGACCTTAACATTCTAAGAGAAACAAAATAACAGATAAAAGAAAGAGTGTGTTAGAGGTTATCATGCTATGGATTAAAAAAAGTAAGAAAAAAAGGACAGAAGTACCAACGAGAAAGCAACTTTTCAATTTATTTTTATTTTTTCTTTTACTTTTTATTTTGTATTGGAGTATAGCCAATTTACAGTATTGTGTTAGTTTCAGGGGAACAGCAAAGGGACTCAGCCATACATATACATATATCCATCCTCCCCTAAACTTCCCTCCCATCCAGGCTGCCACATTACATTGAGCAGAGTTCCCTGTATTATACAGTAGGTCCTTGTTGGTTATCCATTTTAAATATAGCAGAGTCCATCCCAAACTCCCTATCAGCTACCCCCATTTTTCCCGTCCCCAGCAACCATAAATTCATTCCCCAAGTCTGTGAGTCTGTTTCTGTTTTGTAAATAAGTTCATTTGTATCATTTATACTTAGATTCCACATATAAAGGATGCCATAAGCCATTTCTATGAGGGAGCAATTTTAGATATGAGAAGATGTTGCCGTTCAGTCACTAAGTCTTATCTGACTCTTGGTGACCCCATAGACTGTAGCATGCCAGGCTCCTCTGTCCCCCACTATCTCCTGGAGTTTGCTCAAATTCATGGCCATTGAATCAGACATGAATCTTCTGGCAGCATGCCTTTTTGCCTTTTCATACTATCCATGAGGTTCTCCAGGCAGGAATAGTGGAGCAGATTGCCATTTTCTTCTCCAGTGGACCACGCTTTGTCAGAACTCTTCACTGTGACCTGTCCATCTTGAGTGACCCTGCAGAGCAATGGCTCATAGCTTCATTGAGTTATGCAAGCCCCCTTACCATGACAAGGCTGTGATCCATGAAGGGGATGAGAAGGTGGCATAGAAGCAAAACCATCCGAGAAGCAAGGGAGTGAGCCTGTGGCTATCGGGGGCAGGGGTGGCATTCCAGAGCAAGGACCCCGAGGAAGAGGTGTGTGTCTGGCATTTTCCAGCATCTATGTTAGATGGAGAAGCTTAGTAGAAGGGGGATAGCTGGGGACTTAAAATAATCATCGGTGAGGGTTTTGCACTGGAGCCCAGCCTCCACATCATGGTGGTGAAAAGGGCAAAAGCGCTGATTCCAGTCTCCAATGAGGCTGCGCTTTGTAGTGCTTGTATACATTGCATGAACCCTACGCTGGCCCAGCCTCCTGGGGTTCTCTGCATTGTGGGAAGGGGAAGGTTGTGCAGGAAAAATGAAAACCCTGAGTCTAAGCAGCTCTACAAGAACTTCCCCAGGCCAGGGAACTACATGGTAAAACACAAATAACTAGGACACAAAATACTGCCGGGAGCCTGTCTTTCTTCCGAGTGACATCCCTTTTCCTTTTCTACCTAGCACCTGTGCTCTCTACTTCCACCTCACCTCAGAAAAAATACACATTTTTAAGCACTTTTCACTTCAAATTAATCAAGCTTACTGAAGTATTGCAAAAATAGTACAAATCACTTTTTTCCTAAACAACTTGAAAACAATATGTCAATGGATGCCTCACGACCCTGGCATAGATTGGTGTTTATTTTGTACAAACAAGGACCTTCTCCTACATAACTTCAATTTGTTCAGTCATGCCGATACTTTGTGACCTCATGAACTGCAGGATGCCAGGCTTCCCTTCCTTCGCTACCTCCCTGAGTTTGCTCAAACTCATGTCCATTGAGTCAGTGATGCCATCCAACCATCTCATCCTCTGTCGCCCCTTTCTCCTCCTGCCTTCAATCTTTCCCAGCATCGGGGTCTTTTCCAATGAGTCGGCTCTTCTCATCAAGTGGCCAAAGTACTGGAGCTTCAGCTTCAGCACTAGTATTTTCAAGGAATATTCAGGACTGATTTCCTCCAGGATTGACTGGTTTGATCTCCTTGCAGTTTCAAGGGACACTCAAGAGTCTTCTCCCAACACCACAGTTCAAAAGCATCAATGCTTTGGCACTCAGCTTCTTTATGGTCCACCTCTCACATCCATACATGACTATTAGGGGAAAAAAACATAGCTTTGACCTTGAATTTATTCATCAAGGGACTAGATCTGGTAACCAATATCACCATCAAAATTATGGAAATAGCACTGATACTTATCTACATCTAATTATTAGAACTGATTCGAATTTCACCAGTTATTGAATACTATTTCTGAAAGAACTGGGTGCTCTCTTCCTTCCCAGGTACTGCTCTGACCACCATTCTATGCAGACACAATGCATAGTGAACAAAACAGATAAAGATTCCTGCGCCTGTGGAGCTTATATTCCAGTGGATGGGAAGAAAAACACATTAAAAAAATAATAATAACTAAATTACAGAGTACATTAGATTGTATTGCAGACAACTGCTATGCAGATAAAAGTAGAAGAGGATAAAGGGATTTGGGGTATTAGAGAGAGAAGGTTGTGATTTAAAACAGGCTCTCAAGGAGTCCAACTGACACTTTTCTCCTTAGTTTCCAGAATATGTGAAGGAAGCCAGGCATTTCGCCATGGATGAAAAGTTAAGTGCAAGCAAGGTACAATGAATGAAAGGTGAGCTGCAGGAGATGAGGTCAGAAAAGCAAAAGCCTTAGGTTTTTATGAGGACTTTGTCTTTGATTAAGAGTGAAATCAGGTGAATGGATAAACAAGATGTGATGTGTGTGTGTGTGTGCGTATACAAACACAATGGACTACTACTCAGCCATTAAAAGAACAAAATAATACTATCTGCAGCACCATGGATGGACCTAGAGATTATCAAACTAAGTCAGTCAGACCAAGACAAACATCATGTGATATCATTTATATGTAGGATCTAAAATACGATAACAAATGAACTCATTTACGAAACAGAAACAGACTCACAGACCTAGAAAACATCTTTTCGGTTACCAAAGGGGAAAGGGAGGGCAGGATAAATTAGGAGTTTGATATTAGCAGACACGAACTATTATATATAAAATAGCTAAGTAACTAAATCCCTATCCTATAGCACATATAGGGAACTATATTTAATATCTTATAATAAACCATAATGGAAAAGAATATGAAAAATAATATATAAATATGTAAAACCGAATCACTCTACACATGAAACTAACACAACATTGTAAGTTAACTATTACTTCAATAAAGAATAAATAGAAGAGTGAAATCAGGAGCCATTGCAGAATTTCAACCGAAGAATGACAGGAGTGGACAGTCAGAATTACTGGCTGCAATGTTGAGAAACAAGCTGTAGGGCGAGCTATGGTAGGTGCAAGTGGACCATTTAAAAACAAGGGCTTCCCTGGTGGCTCAGAGATTAAAGCACCTGTCCGCAATGCGGGAGACCTGGATTCGATCCCTATGTTGGGAAGATTCCCTGGAGAAGGAAATGGCAACCCACTCCAGTATTCTTGCCTGGAGAATCCCATGGACAGAGGAGCCTGGTGGGCTACAGTCTATGCGGTCGGGTCGCAAAGAGTCGGACACGACTGAGCGACTTCACTTTCACTTTCCTTTCTTTCACAGTAATCTAGGTAAGAGATTATGGTGGTGGTCAATGGCAGAGCCAGTGGGTAGGTGAAAAATAATTCGACTTCGAGTATTTTCAAGATGTAAGAAAGAAAAGGTGCTTGTCTGCTGGTCCAAAGGGGGGATGAGTGGTGAGCGATGGAGAGAGACCTTTAAGGTGGTAGCAGGCAAAAGGCAATCCAGACAAACCAAGGAGGCTCAGTGCCACCATATGAGTGACCTCAATGGACACAAAGTGTGCAGCGTCCCAGGGCAGCAGAGACCTGCCGCAGGCGGCTCTCAGAGCTCCAGGGAGCTGCGGCAGAGAAACCAGACTCATGCAGCCTTTCAGAATCTCAGTAAGTGTCTGTTTGCTGAAATCAATTGCAGAATTTGGCAGGTCTGCTGCGATGCTTTCTGTCCTGAATTCTATATCGAAACTACTGATTAGCTTCCCCAGTGACAAAACCTCACTACCTCCTTGTGTTTACCGTGGCGTTTCGCCTTTTCCACTTTCAGTCCAAAACTGTAAAAGCATAAAGAAAAATGAAAGGCCAGAACAAATCACAGACCAGAAATGGAAAACTTCAAAATACACATCAGTCCCAGGAAGAGTGCTCTTTGTCACAGCTCAGCTTCTAGCTTCCATTCTGGGGCTTCTTTCTTTTCCTTTTGAAAGATTCAGAAGCGTTGTTGACTTAAGGTTGTAATATGTTGGGATCTCCCCTCAGATACATTTGGCAGGTATTTATGTTTGGGGAAATCTTTTGACCTAATACCCACCTTATTAATACGGTGAGACTGTAAGCTCCATGAAGTAATGTGGATGTGGGTATTAACACAAAGATCTCCTGAGGCCACATTCTCCCCACGACACAGTTTTCCACTGACTTGTCCTCCACCCAACCAGAAGGGTAGACCCAGGACCTGGGTCTCCAAGGAATGTGCTCATGTACGCAGTTGCGTCCCATTCTTTGAGACCCCGTGGACTGTTGCTCTCCAGGCTCCTCTTGTCCATGGGATTTCCCAGGCAAGAATATTGGAGTGGGGTTGCCATTTCCTCCTCCAAATCTTCCTGACCCAGGGATCGAACACGCATCTCTTTCATCTTATGCATTAGCAGGCGAATTCTTGACTACTGAGCCAGCTGAGAAGCCCATGTGTCTACATACATCTACCATTTAACAAACAAGGAGCTAGAAAAGAAGGGTAGATACCACATTTGCCTGACTCTGATTTTTCTCTTCCCCAAGAAATATTCCAAAAAGCCTCTTTGGGTATATGAACATCTTAAAAGTATCCTCATATTTTTGATAAATCTTATTAAAATGAGATAAATTACATGTTAAGGGGGGGGGAAGTGATGTCTAAGCTGATTTATTTCCATTATCAGAATTTTTAACATTCTCCAAGTAGAAACTTGTTCTCCGTTTTATTGCCTCCCTCCATATCTACTCGGTCATGCAGTCCTGGGTTAACATTTCTGTTAACAGTATCCCTGGAATTCCTTTTCCATTATTAGTTTCTATTTCGACACCCTTTTACCTTCTCTTTATTCTCAGATAACAGCAGTGGTTCTAGACCTGAATTTCTAGGTGTATTCTTTCCCCTTTGCCCTGGCTTCTAAATTAATCTTCCTAACACACTTTTGGAGAAGGAAATGGCAACCCACTCCAGTGTTCTTGCCTGGAGAATCCCACGGACGGAGGGGCCTGGTGGGCTACAGTCTATGGGGTTGCAAAGAGTTGGACATGACTAAGCAATGAACACACACACACACATAACACACTTTTATCAGGTCACTCCCCTGCTCTGAAGTGCAAGTGTTATCTCTCAGTTGTGTCTGACTCTTTGCAACCCCATGGACTGTAACCCACCAGGTTCCTCTGTCCATGGGATTTCCCAGGCAAAAATACCTCAGTGGGGTTGCCATTTCCTCCTCCAGGGGATCTTCCCCACCCAGGGATTGAACCTGGGTCTCCTGCATTGCAGGCTGGTTCTTTACCACGGAGTCTGCAGGGAAGCTCCCCCTACTCTGAAACCTTCCATAATACCCCAGTATCTACAAGATGATGCCCAAGAGCGATACAGAGCTGCCCCCTGGTGGCCACCTGGTGATTCATGGCACTGGATTCTAGACTCAACCTAGGCTTCAGAAAACAACAGTTTCTCGTGGAACATGGAACACCTCTTTATGTTCTAAAGGTCAACAGTGGGAAATTAAGAAGGTAGAAAGAAGCCTTGTCTTTCACCTCTGTGGAAAAGAGCACCCATGAGGAATAACCTTATGCCCCCAAGGACGTTAGTCTTTCCACATGGTTCTTTTAGAAGCTTACCATGTCCCCTAGTCCCACTGCATTTGACTAGACTAATTTCTCAACTTAAACTCAGTGACCAGAGGGGCTTGGGTTACTGAAAGTAAGCAAAAAGTCATGAGCCTATTCTACATTTTATTCCAACTATACTAAAAATTAGAGCAGATTGTCTTGAAATCTCATTGTCTATGTTTGTAAATGGGAGATACTGGTCGTGGATGGGGACAGTTTTCATGTAATTCAAGCAGTTTTCTGTGTCAAGATTTCCTTTTTCTCCTGTTGGAGCAAGAATCAAAGCTATGGTTTTTCCAGTAGTCATGTATGGATATGAGAGTTGAACCATAAAGAAGGCTGAGTGACAAAGAATTGATGCTTCTGAACTGTGGTGTTGGAGAAGACTCTTGAGAGTCCATTGGACTGCAAGGAGCTCACACCAGTCAATCTTAAAAGAAATCAACCCTGAATCTTCATTGGAAGGACTGATGCTGAAGCTGAAGCTCCAACACTTTGGCCACCTGATATGAACAGCCAACTCATTGAAAAAGACCCTGGTGCTGAAGAGATAGAAGAAGGTGGTAGCAGAGGATGAGATGGTTAGATTGCATTACTGATTCAATGAATATGAATTTGAGAGGGTTCCAGGATCTGGTGGAGGACAAGGGGGCCTGGTGTGCTGCAGTCCATGGAGTCCCAAAGAATCAGACATGACTTAGTGACTGAACAACAACATTTCAAGAACAAATGTTTTATGACTGCTGGATAAGTTATAATTCCAGGTATTTTATAACACAAGGATTCATGTATTATAAAGACAAAACATTCTGGTCCACTAAAAGAAAATTATTTTAATATATATCAATTATGACTCACACAGTGAATTTAACATTTGGAACTTTATGAAAAGTTGTGTTCTCTTTGGTTTTGAATAGCAGGTTTCTTTTTTTCTTCCCTGCATGTGTCTGAACATGCAAGAACAAAATCTGCCTGATTTATCTGTACTCTAAGAACATTCTCCTTTAGTCTAGAAGCGTAAACCTCAGATATTGGATCATTGCCGCCTTAAGCTCACAGATCATTGTAGAACTGACAGTGAATCTTGTCTTAATACTGTTATTAAAATATGAGTTATGGTAGATTTAACATCTCAACTGTAAGAAACCTCAGTCGCCATTAGGGCTGGAAGGTACCCATGTATTAATGATACTCAGAAAACCACAAGGAGGTCTGTGGCCACTCGCTTTGCCCCTGTGATTGGTCTAATATTTAGCAAGCCTCTGCTGAATGAGGGGATGTATAGGGTATGGTAAGACAGAGGTGTGGATATTAACAAGAACTGTGTGAGGAAGTTTAGTTCTCACCCAGTATCTGTCCTTCACCCTACCATATGAAGATATAAAATTGGTTTCACTCTACATGCATTTATTTATTTTTGGTTGTGCTGGGTCTTCACTGCTGCAGAGTCACAGTGAGCAGAGAGTGATTCTTCACTGTGGTCCGTGGGCTTCTCCTAGCGGTGGCTTCTCTTGTTGTGGAGCACAGTCTCTCGGGCCCGAGAGCTTCAGGACCAGGGATAGAACCCACGACCCCTGCGTTGGCAAGTGGATTCTTATCTACTGTACCACCGGCCAAGTCCCTCAACATGTATTTTAAAGGATAAATATGCACTTTCACATGTGAATACTACACTGTCTAGAATTTTTTGGAGCACTTGTTTATCTACTAGATATTATCTGCAAGGGAAATGGATTGACACTTTTTTGAAACCACCCACAGATATGTGGTATGTTGATCCTGCTAGGCTGAGCATAAAAATTAAAAAATCCAACTAAAATAGTCAAATCTAAAAAAAACAGTAGGAGATAAAGATAGGTAGATAAAATGTGATCTCACTATAAAGATATTGATTTAGACTCTGGTCACCTAACCCTGCTAGGGTAACAAGGACTGCGTTTACTCACCTGCCTTAATTTTCAAAAGAAAAAAAGCAGACAAAAATACATGAGACAACACTTTTTCAGACTGTGGACAGCAGGTAGTGTAAGACATTAAGCTTTGAGAGAAGATGAACAGGGTGAGTCCCACAAGTGACCCACCTCACTCTTGCCTCGAGCCTCCAAAGGGTTTTTGAACACAACTGAGGGACAAGAAAACCCACCAGAGTTTGATAGAAACCTGGGGCTGCCCTGGTGGCTCAGCTGGTAAAGAATCCAGCTGCAACGCTGGAGACCTGGGTTCGAACCCCGGGTTGGGAAGATTCCCTGGAGAAGGGAACGGCTACCATCTCCAGTATTCTGGCCTGGAGAATTCCATGGACTATTCCATGGTATTGCAAAGAGTCAGACACGACTGAGCGACTTTCAGTTGAGCAGAGGACACAGGTGAAAATAAGGAGACCAGGGCTGCTAGAATGAGCAGGGCAGAGACCTGTAGAGGAGAGAGGAAGAGCTCAGAAATCCAGAGGTTTCCTGCTTGAGCCCTGAAGAGCAAGCACATAAGGAAACTATTGAGGCCAAAGAACCGCCTGAAAGGGGCAGGAGGAACCACCCCTGAAGCTCCCCCAGGTTTAGGAAGAGCTCCCTCCTTTTCCTGCCAACCAGAATGAAAAGACCTCATCCTACACGGGGCAAGAAGAGCCTTCAGAAGGGTATCACTTGTCCATGGGATTCTCCAGGCAAGAACACTAGAGTGGGTAGCCATTCCCTTCTCCAGGCCGTCTTCCCAACCCAGGGATCGAACCCAGGTCTCTGACATTGCAGGCGGATCCTTTACCAGCTGAGCCTCCAGGGAAGCCCAAATTACCTGAGCGGTGTGGCCAAATTAGACACAGACTACAGGCTATTCTGGACCTGCCTAAGGATGCTTAAAAGCAAGCCTCAAAAGGATCAAACTGATGCCAACCAGCTAATTGCACCCCAGAGCAAAGCCCAGAAATATTTAAAGTGGTACCAAAAAAAATAAATAAATAAATCAGTATTCCACATCATAAAATTCACAATATTTGGCATTTAAGCAAAAGTCACTAGGCATGGAAAGAAGAAAATAGGACCTATGAGCAAAGGGAAAAAAATTAACACAAAGAATCTTAATCATTTGGGGTAGTTGTAAGAAATATAGGATTTTAATGTAAAAAAAAAAATAGAAGCTCAGTTGAAAGGCTTGGGTAGAAATGTAGATGTGAGATAATGTTCTTCTCAAGAGCTACTGCTCTTGAATAAGGAAGATAGGAGATCTGTTTTAAATGTGTAAACCATGGGGCTTGCATATGGCAAACCATGAAGGAAAAGGTGTTTAAAAGCTCCATTGTTGTTTTAATTAATGTGACTTGGGAAAGAATGTTACCATAAGCCAACAAAGGAAAGCTGGAAGATGATAAGATCAATCTTGGGTGTGTTGAGTGTGATATCATTGTGGGTCACAACCCATTGAAGACCAGCCATGGGAGACAAAAAAAGAGAAGGAGAGGGCAGAGTGGATGCTGCCACACCCTCTTCCTGCCTTCTGGGAGTCAGAAGCCCCAAGGCATGTGGCTTTGTTGCTACACTGTGCCTTGCTGAGTCCTCCAAGTTAAATCCAAAGAGGAAACCCCAGTCGACAGCACAAGGCTATGGAAAAGCTGTTTCTAAATACCCTGTAATTTGGCAGGGAATTTCCCTACATGGGGCTCCTGGGAAAGCCTGAGAACTGGTGACTTGAATCCTTTGCCTCAGCTTGTAGACCCAGGCTGGTGCTCACATTTCCTCTCCGGGCCCTGGTCCGAATCTCCAGGTCACCTAGCCCTTCTGGCCAGTCTGTGTGGGTTCTCTGCAGACTAGCTCCAGGCACGTTCCATCCTGCCTGGGCAGGGTGGCTCCCGCCTTCTCAACCTGGGCAGAGTGAAATTATTTCCAGTGAGGTGATTTTCCTCCCAGGGTACATACTTCATGCTCTAATCTAGGGCCCCACAGCCTGGCTAAGTGAAAAGTAAAAAGCGAAAGGGTTAGTCACTCAGTCATGTCAGACTCTTTTATGACCCCATGGACTGTAGCCCACTAGACTCCTCTGTCCATGGGATTCTCCAGGCAAGAATACTGGAGTAGGTTGCCATGCCCTCCTCCAGGGGATCTTCCCAACCCAGGGATCGAATCTGGGTCTCCTGCATTGCAGGCAGATTCTTTACCATCTGAGCCACCAGGAAATCCACAGCTTGGCTAGGAGTACACCAGACCCATCTGTCATTTACTCTGGACTTCTGTTTTATTAACTCAGCTTCACCTGGTTGCTCAGTAGTGAAGACTCTTTGGCATGCCTTTCCCCTAAATGTCTGATGTAGTTAGCTTTCATCACTGTTCAGTCCATATTGTGGAAATAAAAAAGAGCCATGATCTCCAACGTTTAGCTTCTCCTTCTCAAGACTTCCTGCAGATAATACTTATATCACCTCTCAGTGATTTACCATCTGGGATAAGAGGACTGTAGACTGTACCTATGCATTTCCACAGGAATCTCAGGTATTTTGTTTGGAGCATATTTAAAACTGTTATTCTCAGAAGGTAGCTATAGATTTCATCCAACTTCCAAAAGCATCTGTGCCACAAGCAAGGAGAAGAAATCCAATAACAGCAGTTGTCCCATACAGAGCTCTCTCTTCATTCATATATTTGAAATAAGGACTAACTAGTAAGGCATAGTGGAGAAGGCAATGGCACCCCACTCCAGTACTCTTGCCTGGAAAATCCCATGGACGGAGGAGCCTGGTAGGCTGCAGTCCATGGGGTCGTGAAGAGTCGGACATGACTGAGCGACTTCACTTTCACTTTTCACTTTTATGCATTGGAGAAGGAAATGGCAACCCACTCCAGGGTTCTTACCTGGAGAATCCCAGGGATGGGGTCGCACAGAGTCGGACATGACTGAAGTGACTTAGCAGTAGCAGTAAGGCATAGGGGCTTCCCAGGTGGCGCGGTGGTAAAGAATCCACCTGCCAATGCAGGAGATTCAGAGACTCAGATTCGATCCCTGGGCCAGGAAGATCCCCTGGAGGAGGAAATGGCAACCCATTCCAATATTCTTGCCAGAATAATCTCATGGAGAGAGGAATCTGGCAGGCTACAGTCCATGGGGTCACAGAGAGTCAGACCCGACTGAATGACTGGGCACAGTAATGAATAAGGTAGTTTGTGGGAAGAATGAAAAGTAACAGGATGCTTAAGGCTGAGTCCTGGGCAGATCCCATCTACTTTGGGAGAATAAACCATATACATGAAATCTATATAAAAGCTGGACAAAATCACATTCCGTCATATCCCCCTATTCTCTTTTCTTCATAGATCTAGTAATAGTTGGCATCATCTCATCTGTTTCTACATTCCTTGTCTGTTACTTTTTGTCTATCTTTGCCACCAGAATATATCTTATTCTCTCAATTTCCAGACCTAGAACAGTGTCTGGCTCATAAAGGAAATTCAGTCAAGATGTGATGACCATAGACATGAAGAAGTAAATAAATGAACAGAAAGACGAGAGCAACTCTAAACTACATCCTGGCAGTACCATGAAAAAAGCAAAACAAAAACACTTCTGCTCCTCACTTCTAGGTATCCATTTCTTTCTCCCTCCGGAGAGCTCTCACTGAGAAAAGCCACTTATATTCTGTCCTATTCTCCATCATCCAGGGAATTCCCTTCACCCCATGCTGTGTTCTCTGTTTTCTTCCTTTGTCCTCTCGAAGCCTGTTCCCACCCTGCTCTCCACGAGAGACCACCCTTATGAGGCAGCCCTCACCATGAGTGACTGCCCTCACCAGGCAGCCACTGGAAAGGTCATTCCTCCCCCCAAGCAGCTGCAGCCCCTAGAATTTCTGGTGGACAAAATTCTCCTGGCCACACATACTTGAAAGGCTAAATTAATAACGTAACGCCAACAAGCGCCTCTGACTTCAAAGGTGGGAAGGACCCATGGGCCCTGGAATTGTCAAGAAAAACTTCATGGCCAGAGTGTGACTTGAGCTGCTGCTTGAAGGATTAGGTTTCAAGGCGTTCAGACCAGTGGCCTGTCCCAGGGCAGGGCCCCATGCAGGACAGATCAGCATTTGTCGCGCTCACTGGGTGACGGCCAGGCTGCAGGAGAAGGGAATTGGAGCTACTCTTTAAACAGGCCCAGAAGGGTACTCAGCACTGTAGGTCCATTCACAGCTTGAGTTCAAATAAAACTGAACTCGAAATTCTCTGAGTAAACTTCAGCACCTCTCAAACACTTATCCCTTCAGCACACCGTGGCATATTCCTTGATTTATGAAATCTTTAGAAGGTGCTAAAGGGCCTGAAGGAAGATATTCAACTGCAAATTCCTCGGTGCCTCCCTCTCTGGGACTCTACTTTGGCAGGAATGCTAATTGTTGTTGCTCAGTTGCTCACTCGTGTCTGACTCTTGGCGACCCCATGAAACTGCAGCACACCAGGCTTCCCTGTCCTTCACTGTCTCCTAGAGTTTGCTTAAACTCATGTCCATTGAGTCAGTGATGCCATCCATCCATCTCATCCTCTGTCATCCCCTTCTCCTCCCACCTTCAATCTTTCCCAGCATCAGGGTCTTTTCCAGTGAGTCAGCTCTTCACACTAGGTGGCCGAAGTATGGAATGCTAGTAATGGACATCTGCCTAGGCCTTTCCATGAAAGGTGCCCAGCAACTCTTACACGTATTTTCTTGTTATAATTCTTCATTCAAATTTTGCAATTTAAAAATGCTTTGGGAAGTTTTTCTGTCCCTCTGGCATTTCCTCAGGTTCTAGTCCCCAAAATACCCACCTACAGGACCTCATGATACCTGAGCCTACAACCGCTAGAGTCACTCTTAGATCTCCAATGGGCAAAGACATTAACTGGGGCTTCCCAGGTGGTAAAGAACCCACCTGCCAATGCAGGAGATGCAAGAGACACAGGTTCAATCCCTAGATTGAGAAGATCCCCTGGAGGAGGGAATGGCAACCCATTCCAGTATTCTTTCCTGGTGAGTCCCATGGACAGAGGAGCCTGGCGGGCTATAGTCTAGAGGGTCTCAGAGAGTCGGACATGACTGAAGCGACTTAGCACACACACAAGGCATTGTTTGGAATGAGTAACACATTACAATGGCACCGCTGACTCAATGGACATGCGTCTGAGCAAACTCAGGGAGACAGTGATGGCCACAGAAGCCTGGCGTGCTGCAGTTCACGGGGTTGCAAAGAGTCAGACATGACTTAGCGACTGAACGGCAACAATATCACAAACTGAGCAAGTGCTTTGTTAGACCCAGCCTGGTCTCCTTAGATGTAGAGAAGTTCCTAAAGGAAGTGAATAAGTGAAGATTGTAGGTAGAGTAGGACAAGAGAGGAGGAAATTTCACACCATGAGAAGGGGTGAATGTGAGAGGACTGGGTAATGAGGTAACTAAATGAAGTCAGGGTAAGTGATGGAATAAATGGCCAGAGAGAAAGAGCTTGCTCCCAAGCCCAAGCTGAGTTTTTTGCAGGCAGCCGTAGGTAGAACCAACCTAAGTGCTCCAAGCAACTGTTGGAGAAGTAATGAAACCAGAAGATGCCCTAGAACTCATGATCTTAGTGATGTTAGAAAATATAAAAAGGGACTTTAGCTATAAACAAGACAGAGAGAAAAATTAACCCTGCCTGATTTTTCTACCATCTCAACAAAGCTCTTCTACATATACAGTAGAGAGTACAGCAGATTTCCATTCTTCCATAACCTTAGAAATCATTTCCAGGGATAATTCCCATAAGTATGCTGTCTCTGGTTTCCAAATCCTTCTTCCTTCCTCCTGGAAGCCTGTTGGCATCTCTCCTTTCAGACCTCAGCAGCTCAAACCAGCTTCTACCTTCTGTGGTCTCAGCTTGGTCCCCCAGCCCTTGTACCACCTTCAGCCCCAGCATAGATTCCCTACAACTCCTTCTTCTCCATCCTCTTAATGAAAAACAGCTGGTTCCCAATATGAAGTCACCAGTCCCTTCTATCAGCAACTCAGCTGGCGGCATGGAAATTCATCATTCTTCCAAAGATGTGAGCTTTAAATGAATTTCAGTTCCCCAAATCTACCTCTCAGATATAACCTGTACCTCTCTCATATAATCTCTGTCTGTCTCAATTTAGTAAGGTAAACGACACATACTGTTCAAAGAACTACCTACAACTGATTCATGTTGATATTTGGCAGAAAACAACAAAACTCTGTAAAGCAATTATCCTTCAATTAGAAAATGCATTTTTAAAAAGAAAGAAGGACAAAAAAGTTTTTCTCAAATATCCTGGGTGTAACTCATGTTTTCTGATAAACCTTTTTGATCTTCCCTATGTTGAAAATATTAAGTTGTTTTATGTATGGATACGTGCTGGTAGTTGGAGGTTTTTACTAGAAATTCTTTTGATTTGAATTGAATCTCTCTGATAATTTTCAGTTTTAGAGGTCTAAGCAGTTTTGAAATAGAACATAAAGATTCAGACTCCAGAGTCATGAGGACCTAAGATGGATCCTATCTCAACCACTTCCTGAATCTGTAATTTAGCAAGATGCCTAGCTTTTCTGTTTTGTCAGTTACTCTGTGATTAAATGAGAGTAAGTAATCAATTTTTGTATATATGTACAGCAACTGGAACAACAAAAGTGATCAACAAATCTGAGCATTCTTGTTTAAAAAAAAAAAAAAGAACTATTTGAAACTGATTATTTCCCTACCAAATTACACTCATTTTTAGCTGTTTCTACTCTGAATAAAGCAAATACCTTAAGTTCTATCTTTTCCTATCCACAATATGTACCCCAATTCTGAGCATCACCTTTTAAAAATAAAATATTAATCTTGGTTCTTCTCTCCAGACTTCTTTTTGACTGTATGCATTTCAAATTTCATGAAAACCTAAACAAAAACTACAGCTTCTTTCCAATGCTGAATAGTTTCAGTTGAGTCACTTGCCTCAGACAGGGATCCCAGCATAATGAAACATGTGTTTGGCTCCCTGTCAAAAGAAATACTGCTTTCCTGTTCCTCTCATGGCCAGTCCCTCAGCCAAACATTGATCCCTGGGGATCTGTGAAGTTTCCACATCTCACTTATTTTAGAGCTTAAGAGAAGGAATTTTTCTAAAGTACCCAGGACTAAGTGATCGGTTTGGATAAACTGCTGTTATGTCTTCATTAGAATCATTCTCTGGGACAGCATCATTGCTCTCTTCCAATTGCCTTCATACTTTTTTGACTCTGATGCAAAGATTAATAGAATATGATAAATAGAATTAATAGAATATGATAAACTGTGAAATAAACTGTTTCCTTTCTTGTCCCACCAACAAATCTCCTTGTCCTCCCAAGTTACATTTTGTCACTAAAGCTAAAGATTCTTGCCTTAGGAACCCATCAAATCAACTATGGCATGCTGCATAGTGGAAGGCACATTCAATTAAGTCAAAACACCTTGGTTCTGTTCCAGAACCTGCTTCTAATTCTGCAGTTCTAATTCCACTGGGTCCCAATTTCCTCGTTAGTAAAATGAGTAAGGCAAGCTACTATTACCACACTCTTTGCAAGCTTCATTATTCATTCATTCAGTATTTAGTGAAAACCTACAATGCCTACAATGGAGATATAAAATGCCTCCAGGAGCCCACGGAGCAAATGAGATGGAGAAATAATATCCACAGAGGAAAGGGAACTTGGAAGATATGTATGGAAGAAACCTAAATGTTCCTGGAGATGGGAGTGGGGCAGGGGAGTGCAAAAGAGAGGCCAGTTGGACAGGGACTCGTGGAGTTAGAGGTGGTCTGGCAAACAGAAAGGACAGGATGAGGGGCTGAGGATGGGGAGAATGCTAAACACAGAGAACAGACAACAAGACAATATACTGTTAGTTCTTTAGGATTTGTGAAAACACAGACATAGGAGAAGGAATGACACTTGGGGGATGGTGGGGATGCCGGGGTTAGTTGGAACTCGGTGCATGGTGAGGAATGTCAATAGATGAACCAGAAAGAGAAGCTAGGGCCACATTGTGTAGGAGCCCTACATGTATCAGGGTTTCCACTTAACACAGGCATGGGATGCAGTGAAGGTGCAGAAGCCTGGGAGCATGGTGGCAGCTGGGTGGGGATGGACTGGGGATAGCAGGTCTGGGAGTGGCAAGATCAGTTGGGCTACTCCTGCAGAACCTAAGCAAGAGAAAAGGCAGACCCAAGATAAGGAAGTGGCAGTGAGGATGCAGAAGAGGGGCCATATATGACAGAGATTTCTGACCATTAAATATGGGTGGAGAGAAAGAGAAGAAACTGAAACCATTGAATGTTGGTCCCACTCATTAAGATGGCATGTGAAGGTAGAGGAGCTGTTATGAAGGCAAGATGAGATGTTCAACTGGGGCTGTGTGCTGCCTAAAGTGTCTTGAGAGTGTGCAGATGGAGACATCCATCGGGCGGTTATAGTCAGGTCTGGAGTTCAGGAAATGGGTCAAGACTTGGAGGTTAAAGACTTGTGATTGCCAAGGGGGAGGAGAGGTGGGGTTTGGATAGAGTGGGAGTTTGGGGTTACCAGATGCAAACTAGTACATAAAGGATGGATCAACAACAAGGTCTTACTATATAGCACAGAAAGCTATATTCAATATTGTGATAAACCATAATGGGACAGAATATTTTGTGTATATATATGTGTATGTGTACATATATATATACACACACACACACACACAAGAAAGCAGCAGAGGATGAGATGGTTGGATAGCATCACCAACTCAGTGGACACTAACTTGGGCAAACTCCAGAGATGGTGAGGGACAGGGAGGCTTATCATGCTGCAGTCTATGGGGTCACATAGAGTTGGCCATGACTTAGTGACTGAATGACAAATACATGTGTGTGTTTGTGTGTAACTGAATCATTTTGCTATACAGAAATTAACACAACATTATAAATCAATTATATTTCAATTTATAAGAAAACTGTCAAAAAAAAAAAAGACTTAAGAGGTTCACATGGACATCCATAATAGCATCTAGATGGTAGAGGTGTATTGACTTTGCCTTTTCTCCCCTTAACATTTTTCTTAATCCCCTGCACAGTGCTGCTAGGATTAGAACCCCCAGAAATGCTTTTTAGGTTGACTGACTGCATGAGTGGTTGTGGTATTCCTACTTGTCAAAAAATCCATAGGATGGAAGGCAGCTTTCTCTTAAAATCTGAGGAAGGGACCTCGACTTACAAATGGAGGGAATTCTTTTGGAAGGGAAGTAATTCCATCTTTTGGAATGGAAGTAAATCCTAAACAAAGCGTCCCTGTCTAATATCACATCCCAAGACCATTTCCTAGAATCCTTAGAGCAAAATATCCACAGTTAAGAGTTCAGTGGATTGAGAAAAATGACAGAGAAAAAATACAGGTAGGTAGAAGGTAGAAGGTAGGTGGATCCGAAAGAGTACACCAATGAACGTGTGATTTAAACATGGGGATTCATTCTCTCCATTGAAACATCAAACTGTGCATTTAAAATTGGTGTCATTCACAGATGGAGAGAAGAGACTCGTGGACACAATGGGGGAAGGAGAGGACAGGTTGAATTGAGAAAGTAGCATTGACATTATACACTACATGTGTAAAATAGATAGCTAGTGGGAATCTGATATATAACACAGAGTCCAGCCTGGTGCTCTGTGATGACCTAGACAGGGGGGAGGAAGCTCAAGAGGGATGGGATATATGGCTGATTTGCATTGTTGTACAGCAGAAACCAACACACATTGTAAAGCAATTGTCCTCCAATTAAAAATAAAAAGTAACTAAATAAAAGGTACTTGATAAATTTTAAATAGTAAATAAATAAAATTGGTGTCATTTACTATATGTGTGGGGCTTCCCTCAGCAGGTGAAGAATCTGACTGCAATGCAGGAGATGCAGGAGACACAGATTCCGTCCCTGGGTAGGGAAGATCCCCTGGAGGAGGAAATGGCAACCCACTCCAGTATTCTTGCCTGGAGAACTCCATGGACAGAGGAGCCTGGTGGGCTACAGTCCATGGGATTGCAAAGAGTCAGACATGACTCAACAACCAAGCATGCGTTAGTACTCACTGTATGTGCATGTGGGAAGTGCTGAGGAAGGTGCGGTGGGTTTCAACCTCAATGGGACAGATGTAAATGATGAAAGGTGAAAGATGGAGAGAAAATGGAAAGACAAGTTTCCAGCCAGCTGCGCCTTTGCGGGGGAAAGTTTGAGGCTAAAGTTTAAGGTACAGAAATAAAGGTAAGAAGGGACACAAACTTCATATCCCCTGCTCATGCTTAGAAAAGGGTGGCCTCTTTTTCTAAATACATTGAAAACGTTCATATGGCCCATAATTTAGATAATAAAACTTCTATCAGGGTTCTTCCAAGCAACTTACCTGCTGGTAGTTAAAGTTATGAAGCCATGAAAGTAAGTGTTTTCCAAAGAAAATAGATGAGTGAGAAGGAAAGAGGGTAAGGATAGAACACTAAGATTGGCTCTTAAATTGTTTCAGTTAACAAACCATTTGAGAATCTGTTTGTCTATGGATCTTCTCCCCAGGGGAAAAAATGTTAACAAAATTTAGCATGGAATTTAATGGGGTTCGCTGATTCCAGGATTCCAGGGTACCAAGTCAAGAAGAAGAAGGAAGAGGACACACAAAAAACAATTTCCACCCATCCATTTCACTATTATAAATGAGTCTTTCCCAAAATGCTAATTGTCAGTAAAAGAGACCCTTGGAGATTTTGTTTTGTTTTTCCTGCCATTGAGAAGCTACTATAGTATTTCTATGCATGAAGAGAGAGACGCTGAGAATTGGACAATGTTTGTACAAAACATATACGTCAATTATATTTCAATAAAACAATGAGTATACATTCTTTACATGAGATTCCATGCATACACAAAACATGAAAAACACAAAGCAGTCAAAATAAACTACTGATGCATGCTATACCATACATGGATACCATTATATTAAACATTCTATTATGTCAAAGAAGACACACACAAAAGACCACACATTGTATGAATCCGTTAATATAATGTCCACAAAAGGGAAATTTAGAGAAACAGAAAGCAGATCAGTAATCGCCCAGGCTATTGGGAGTAGGAGCAGAACCTTCCTACAAATAGACACAAGGGAATTTAAGTCACTAAACTGAACACTTATGGGTGAAAATTCTTTGTACAATGCACCTTGATAAAGCTACTTTTCAAAAGATGTCTCCAGACACAAACCAGCACCTGAGGATTTTCAAATGGAGCATCGATGTTTGGTAGGCATTATTTCATGCTATTTGGAATTTACTTTATAAAATCCTCCTGTATCAAGTTGTGGACAAGCAGATTGTTTCTTTTCAAGGAATCCCATTACATCAAGCCTCTGGACTGAAGTTGCAATTGTAAAGGAGATTAGTCTTCCATTAAGTACTCTAGAAATGGCTGCAGTAACTTCCTGTGGTCAGGAGGGAACGCGTGACTATGTGCGGCTCATGTTCCATGGGGATGACTCCTTTGTGCTACTATTCCATGGATAGTTGAAGTGGTTTGGCGTAACATAAATAATCTTTTTGTCCTTGGTAAGAATTTGCTTAAGTAGAACCATCATCATTATGCCATTAGGTTGCATTTTAGGACTTAGTCTTGTTTTGCTGGCTTTAAGTCCAATTTATATTTGGCTTTCTTAGGAATTAACCACAAACCATTAGTGAAAACAATACAGAGGCCTGGAGAATCATACAGAAAATCTGGGCAAAAGCAGTCAAGGAAGTCCTCAGCAAAGTTTCTCAGAAACTTTTTTCCTTGAGTTCTCCAAGGACACAGACAAATATCTCTATTTAAAAAATCATTAAAAAGAAAAAAACCTTCTGGAACTATTTCCACAGGAAATCTCTGACCTCTCCTCAGCTTCCTCCCTCCCCACTCCCTGCTCCATGACACAACATCCCAGCAGATGCACATGGAAAAAGGCCAAGGCTGTATTAATTTTGAAAAGAGAAACAAAATTGAGTCCTGTTGTCTATAAAGAGAGGAGGGCATGGCAACCCACCCAGTATTCTTGCATGAAGAATCCCATGGACAGAAGAGTCTGGTGGGCTACAGTCTATGGGGTCTCAAAGAGTCAGACATGACTGAAACGACTTACACACACACATGTCTGTAAAGCAAGAGGAAAGATCTAGAGGCATCTTTTAAATATGGCTGAAGAGTCTACCTCCAAGATTTTGATGAATGCAGCGGGGAGGGATGTTGGAATATTTTGACAAAGGGGAAGACTGTCTTTGGAAGAGTCTGACATAACCCTCAGGTGTGAGAGGGAGGACATGAGGATTTCAAGTGACGGTGAAGGGCAGCACGTGTTCTCTGAAACATCCACCAACATTTGTTTGCCCGTTGTTGTTTAGTTGCTCAGTCGTGTCCAACTCTTTGCAACCTCATGGACTGTAGCCCACCAGGTTCCTCTGTCCATGGAATTCTCCAGGCAAGAATACTGGAATGGGTTGCGATTTCCTTCTCCAGGGGACCTTCCTGATGCGGGGATCAAACCCACATCTCCTGCATCACCAGCGGATTCTTTACCGCTGAACCACCTAGGAAGCCCTCATTTTCTTATAGGAGTTAGATATTTCCTCAATACTCTCACCATATCACTCTGAATATAGCTCCAAACTATCAATGTTTTGGTGTTGGTCATAATGTATCGCTGTCCTTCTTCCTCTAAAGATACAACTGTGATCTAACACATGGCTCTCTCCACAGTTCCTGGCACACTGCCTTTCAAAATGTGTGTCCTAATGTATCCAATAAAACTGTAGGAAGGCTGTTATAGAAGTTTTTATAAACAAAAGTAACTATGGAGTGAAATGAATTTATTGGAACAGTTACATTGATTAACAATCCATTTTACCAGGAGGAAGAATGTTATCATTCAGAGTTTTTCCAGCCGGGCTTCCCTGGTGGCTCAGTGGTAAAGAATCTGCCTACCAATGCAGGAGACACGGGTTCAATCCCTGATCTGAGAAAATCCCACATGCTGCAGAGCAACTAGGCCCAAGGGCCACAACTATTGAGCCTGCGCCCTAGATCCCGCGAGCTGCACTAGTGAAGCCCTCGAGCCCTAGAGCCCAGGCTCCACAACCAGAGAAGCCACCGCAGTGAGATGCCCACAACTGCAATTAGAGTAGCCCCCACTCATCTCAACTAGAGAAAAGCCTACGCAGCAATGGAGATCTAGCACACTGAAAAATAAATAATAAAATTTTTAAAAGACATTCCAACAGGTTTTGTGCTCAATAGCCACATACTTGTTTTTGCAAACCAGTTGCTTATACAAATGTGCAACATGATATTTGCCTATATCACTAGGAGTTTCTCTAATTAATTTCATGTCAAAGAAACACTCAAGCATGCCTTCATAATGCTCATGTAAAATTTCTTCCTGAACATTACTTTTTGTCAAGGCTAAATAAAGGATTTGCTATATGTAATGCACTTCATTCTTTGTATTGTGCCTTTTATCTATAGCTATTGCCACCTGTTTTGCAAACCAGCCAATCTGTTGTGGTGGTGTCAATATTTGAAGTTATATAATAGTTTCTCTTTAAAGATGAAAGGCACCATACCAATATGAAAAAATAGTTTGATCCTACAGAACACTTTATAATTAGATGCAATGGGCTTTTGGGAAAACCCTATAAACTGTGCCCAATAAATAGTGTGATAAACCATGCCTGTGAGGTCATCTCTCATTCTGCATGACTCTTAACGCAACAGCTTGATTTTCATTGGAAAATTGAACTCTAATGACAGAAGGTCACTAGCAAGAGAAGGAAGGGGAAAAGATGCAATCACTCCCCAATACTTTTATAAAGCTGGTTTTCATTACACTCAAAGCATAGCAAGAGAATGTATTGATTAAATAAGTTACCACTAGTTATTTCATCACATAGTTAAACAACAGGAAAGCTAGACCTAAAAGCAACTGATACAGATCTGCCCATGAACACATAGCAGGGGAAGTGGCCACATTCCAGTCACTGCCATTTGGTGACACCTCATTGAAAAAGAGATAAGGAACAAGAGAAATGACTGTGAACTTTCTTTATCCCAGATAGTTAAGAGGATGTTTACTTCCACTCACCTTAATGACTACGTATCAGTAGTTTCTCCATATCTGATCTAAAGTAAACAGATCTTTTTATGATTTATTTCACTACAGTTTCAGTTTTTTTATGAAGACTCCACTGAGTCTGAAGCCTAGAAAGATGTGAATGGTCCTTAAGCAACAGGGGAGCTCAAATGCCCAAGCAGAAAGATAGCATGGTTCATTGTTCAAACACTTTTTTTCTTAAGTGATCCACAGTGATGGCAGGAGAGAAAATGATGTGTCTTAGACTTGGCTAAAGTTAAACCTGCTTTAATAAAGAACCTGGGAGAGGACTTCCCTGGTGGTCCAGTGTTGAGAGTCTGTCTTCCAGTGCAGGGGAAGCAGGTTTGATCTCTGGTAAAGAAACTAAGATCCGCATGCCTCAAGGCAACTACTGAGGCCGCGTGCCACAACTAAAACATGATGTGGCCATAAACAAGTAAATAAAAGCACACAATTTTTTAAAGAGAGACTACAAGAGAGGAACTCAAAAGAATGTTTGAAAAGCTGTCTTGGAGAAACTCAGCCAATTCTACTCATTTGTTAGGTATCTCAGAAGAAAAAAGTGGGGAAATCTATAATTGGAAGTCTTCGAATCTTCTAAAATAAAATGGTTGACTATAACCTGAAGTATTTAATTAAATGATTTTGTTTTTATTTTTTAATTTATTAAATGACTGCTTTTAAATCCATATTTCAAGTCATATATAATTTATATGTTTCTTTTCCTAAATGTACTTTTGGAGAACTATTTGATGCAAAGGGGATATGAGACACTTTTTACCAAATCTTTTCCCCTAAGATTTAGTAAGGAGTAGGTGTTTTGACAGGTAAAGATAAACCTAAATTTATTCTAAACTCAGAATAAATTCAGCCTTCCCAGGTGGCACTAGTGGTGAAGAACCAACCTGCCAATGCAGGAGACACGGGTTCGATCCCTGGGTTGGGAAGATCCCCTGAAGGAGGGCATGGCAACGTATTCCAGCATTCTTGCCTGGGAAAATCCTATAGACAGAGGAGCCTGGTAGGCTATAGTCCATGGGGTCGCAAAGAGTCAGACATGACTGAAGCAACTTAGCATGCATGCATGCACAGAATAAATTCAATTAAAATTGGATTTTGCTCATAGCCAAATGATTTCCTCATCCCTTGAGTTGATATTTTAATTCCATAAAAGAGCTGTGAGGTTGTTAATTGCTAGGCTTCCATTTATCCAGTGTGCTGCTACTTTAGAATAACCTTTTCTCTGTCTACACTAAAAATCAGCACTGCTGTATGAGGGGCAAGCTTGGAGTCTGTTAAGCAGACCAGGATTGCTGGATCATATGGTAACTCTATTTTTAGTTTTCTGAGGAACATCCATACTGTTTTCCATAGCGGCTGCACCAATTTACATTCCCACCAATAATACGTTTCTTTTTCATATATAAATGTTTATAATATCAATTCTACCATATTAATATGTATTCAGTCACTTTAGTCATGTCCAACTCTTTGTAACCCCATGGACTGTAGCCCACCAGGCTCCTCTGTCCATAGGATTTTCCAGGCAAGAATACTGGAGCTGGTTGCCATTTCCTGCTCCAGGGGATCTTCCCGACCCAGGGATTGAACCTGGGTCTCCTGCATCGCAGGCAGATTCTTGACCATCTGAGCCACCAGGGAAGCCCCATATTAATAGTTTCTAGTAATTGATATTCTCTCTTTCTCTCCCATTTCCTAAGCTATCAAAGTCTAGTCCTTAGAATATATACTTGGTCAAGCTTCTCCAAAAATCACCCCTTACAAAATGAAGTTTCTTAGATATTCCAAAATAAGACTATCAGTTGAAGGGATATGTGCTTGACTTCCTACCTCACAGGAAGATGGTGGCAGCTGAGCTTGAACCAGTATCTTTTTTTTAATAACAGCTTAATTGAGTTAGAATTCATATACAATAAACTTCACCCCTTCAGTGAATACAGTGCAATGATTTTTAGTATATTCAGAATTGAACCAGGTGCAACCATCACCATTATCTAATTTTAGAACATTTCATCACCCCCAAAAGAATTCCTAAACCCATTAGCAAGGACTCCCCACTCCCCACCACCTCTAGCCCCTAGCAACCACCGATCTACTTTTGGTCTTGCCACTCTTGTCAAAGCACCATGTTCTTTGAACAACAAAATCTGTATCAAGTAATCTTCATTTTTCCCCTCTTCTTTTTCACATATTTAAAATTTTCTTAACCATTTAAAATTTCTATGTTGCCCTGAATTTCTCCTTGCCTGTTCATCTTAGTGGTACTCTTGTGCCAGGATTCTTTCATTTATCTATACACTCAATGTCTTTTTATTTTTATTATTATTCTAACTCTACAGCTCAGAGGCAACAGCCCTTTTGTTACCAAAACAGGCTAAGTGAGGAAACTAGCTGCAGTCTGGGATCTTAAGAGTCTGGGATTGGAAGAGAAAGGACAGGTAGAATATGAGAGTATGCCTCGACTTCAATTTCATAAGCCACCCCCACCCCCAGCTCCGTCTGGTACCTTTCCAGTTCTCAGCACCCGAAACAATGTCTGGCGTCTGGCACCTCTGGCATAAATCATCGCTGAGTGAAAGAAGGAATACACATATTTCTTTATGACAGGTTTACAGATTTATCCCTCCCTTAGAGCCACCCAGCTCCCCAGTCAGTATCCCTTTGTTGCTAAGTCGTTTCAGTCGTGTCCGATGCTGTATGACCCCATGGATGACAGCCCACCAGTCCCCCCTGTCCCTGGGATTCTCCAGGCAAGAACACTGGAGTGGGTTGCCATTTCCTTCTCCAGTGCAGGAAAGTGAAAAGTGAAAGTGAAGTCACTCAGTCTTGTCCAACTCTTAGCGACCCCATGGACTGCAGCCTACCAGGCTCCCCCATCCATGGGATTCTCCAGGCAAGAGCACTGGAATGGGTTGCCATTGCCTTCTCTGCATTATACCTTATTTTCCTTCAAAAATTACCTATTACATAGCATCCTGGTGCTATATGTAATGTACAGAGATATGTCAAATTGGAGTGCGTTTCCTAGATTGCAGCATTCAGTGAATTCTCAGAATCCTTCTCTTTGGTGAACACCGAATTCTGAGGAAGGCTTTCAATTAAATCCCCCCAAATAATGGCTTGTACACTTTTCCCCACCGCACGTGAAAATATAAATAGCTTCATTCACAAACATCGGTTCTCTCATTCATGTTTCCTGGCATCTCTTTCCTAGTTCACCCCTAGACCGTCTCCTTCAGTGTGTGCAGAGGATTCCAACCTCTGTGATGTTCTTCCACGCAGACAGGTGAGGGGAAGGGATAGAGGTGTGGGGAAGGAGCCTGCAAGTCTCTGCACAAACCTTCCTTTCAGTTCAAGCATGAAAATGGAGATAAAAAGCCAAACCTGCAGACACACTGGACTCGGCAGGAGCCAAGAGTTACCTGTGAGACTGGCAGTTCCAGAAGGCATCAGCAGGAATCCTTCTGGTAATTACCAGTTGGGAAATGTCATGCCATTGATTGTGACAGACACGGAGCAGGGCGAACAGGGGCCAGGCCTGAGCGGTAACAGCAGCGGGCCAGCTGCGGCCTGTGCCCCACTTCCTCCCCACAAACCTCTCTCCCTCGGCGCTTGCCAAGCGCGGTAGTGATTAATCACCCTGGAGAAGTGGATCTAACACGGCTGCAATTGCCTGTTGAAGATTAACCGAGTCTATCATATTTCCAGCCAGATTCAGGGGCTGGGGGTGCGGTGGAGGTGAAGAGTCTCTTTATCAGGGAAAGATTCTCAGTCAAATGAATTGCAAAGATCTCAGGCAAAGATTAACTGCAAAGATTTCATTCCCATTCCGACTGAAATTTAGAGACTCTTTTAGCCAGAAATCCTGATTGTTGAATGAGAGACACAGAAAGGACACACACAGTTACCTTGGTGAATTCCTGGTGTGGAATCAAAGGTGAACAGTGCGAGCTAATACAGGTGGCCCTGGAGCCTAAGTTGTGCGAAGATCCGTTTGTACATATTCTGCCTATTGTTTGTATAAACAGTTCTTCTGCACCAACGCCCTCGTTTCCTGGGTGAATTGCAGTCTAGGTCAGGGATCCTGGGCCACCAGCCTCACCCTCAGGGAAAATCGGACCTCCCATTGAAGGGCTACTCTCCCCACTCTGAGAAAGCCACTGCCTCTGAAAGTCACAGGGCCTGGGCAGGGGAGTTGCTCGAGCCACACACTGCAAAACCAGCGGCTGCCAGGGAGATGCGTGGAGCTCACTCACCCCATATGCCTGAGACGGAAAGTTTGCATGACCCCAGTTCTGGCTTCTGGGTGGCGAGCAGCAGGCATTGCCTAGGGACGCTCTGGAATTCCCTTGCATTTTTGTCTGTGATCCAACAGATGTTGGCAATTTGATCTCTGGTTCCTCTGCCTTTTCTAAAGCCAGCTTGTACATCTGGAAGTTCTCGGTTCACCTATTATTGAAGCCTAGCTTGAAGGATTTTGAGCAGTATCTTGCTAACAAAGGTTGAGTGCCCAAGAATTGATGCTTTCGAACTGTGGAGCTAGAGAAGACTCTAAGAGAATCCCATGGATGGCAAGATCAAACCAGTCAATCCTAAAGGAAATCGACACAGAATATTCATTGAAAGGACTGATGCTAAAGCTGAAGCTCCAATACTTTGGCCACCTGATGCAAAGAACTGACTCATGATAAAAAGGCCCCTGATGCTGGGAAAGACTGAGGGCAGGAGGAGAAGGGGACAACAGAGGATGAGATTGTTGGATGGCATCACCAACTCGATGCACATGAATTTGAGCAAGCTCCAGGAGATGGGGAAGGACAGGGAAGCCTGTCCGTTGGGTTGCCAAGAGTTGGACACAACTGAGTGAACAACAACAGCAGGGTAGCTATGATCTCAGGACCCTGAGTGGTGGGTACTGGGTAAACCCCAGGGTATCTTTATATCCATATGTAATCACTGTCCTTAAATACCCCAGCTTCAGGCCTCCAGGAAAATTTCCAGAGACTGTCATTTCACCAAGGGAACGGATCGTGTCTCCAACATCAGAATATCTCATTTGACTCTGTCTGCTCATTCCTTTAAAAGTGTCATCACGGCATCATTTGCAGGCAAGCCAGCTTCTTTCTATTTTAATCTGTTCATTTATGTCACATTGACTCCTGCCAAACATACTGCTGTTTTTATTTAAAAAGCTATGTTTACATAAATACTTCTTAATAACATAAATATTTCTAAATAACACCTAAATCATATATGGACCACCCTTAAAATAGAATGAATCTATAGGTTTTTACATGGGGAAAGAAACCCCCAATACATTGGAAGGCAAGAAAAGCAAGGACAGAATGTTTTGAATGAGCTCATTTCCTGAAAGAGAGTCATACATAGAATATAATTTGGAAGAATATGCAAGTTGTTGACAGCAGCTGTTTCTAGGAGGAAAGATTACTGAGAACTTGTACTTCCTACATTTTTAATTCCTGTAATATCTGAAATGTTTTTTAGTAGATCCTAGAAGTTGGAAAAACAACTAAGATAAAAGTTAAGTGTCAGGCAAAGCCAATCATTACTTGTAATTTGAGAACAGAGATGCTTAGGGCCCTAGGGCCTCACCACTCAGAATGTGGCCCCCAGGACACCAACAGCAGATCACCTTGGTGCTTCTTAGAAATCCTAATCTTAGGCCCTTTTATATGTCTGTATTCATAGTCACATTTGAGTGGAGAAAGCATGGTCTGCCCATATTAACTATTACCTCCTTCACCTCATGCATATGATTCCTTCTCATAATAATGAAAATAATTTTCAGAAGTTAGAAAAATATCCATAGATATTTTATTTTATAACTTGTACTAAGAGACAAACATATCAGGAACAGATTTTTAACCATTCAGTTGCAATGGTCTCGGCTCCCACTGAGAGGGAGGCACTCTTCTCTTTACTGAGACAGGAAGTCAAGACTGAATCCATGTCCTCCGGTGCCCAGAGTCAAGTAAAAGAGAGAGGAATAAGGAGGAATGAAAAATGTGTAAAAATGGTATATGAAAGTTTAGTTGTTCAGTTGTGTCCGACTCTTGCAACCCCATGGACTATAACTCACCAGGCTCCTCTGTCCATGGAATTTTGCAGGCAAGAACACTGGAGTGGGTTGCCATGTCCTTCTCCAGGGGATCTTCCCAGCCTAGGGCTCGAACCCAGGTCTCCTGTACTCAGGCAGGTCTCCTGCATTGGCAGCCAGATTCTTTACCAACTGAGCCACCAGGGAAAGCTAAAACACAAGGAAAGGCATAAACACAAGGAAAAAAAGTGATAAAGAGCCATGACTAACCAAAAAGTCTATGTGCTGTTTTGCTGAATAACAAATATTCAATAATGCCTTTGCTGATCTTGCTGACTTTTCACCACTCAGAAGAGGAGGGAGGATATTGACTGGACTTGATTGTGACCATTGAGGAAGGATAAGCTGGTGATGTAAAATAAAAAGAAATTTGGGGTGGAAAAGTAACAATATCATCTTGAGTTTATCATATTCAGTAAGTCCCCTCCATAGGAACATTCAAGTTGTGAACTTTCAAAGATGCAAATGTGAGTTCTGGCCCCCGTATGCCAGCCATTGTACTGTGCTACTGTATTTTTCAAGAACCTCTTTTCAAGGAATTTTTTTCAAGGTAAGAATAAAACTGTTTTCTTTATTTTTGTGTTAGTTTTTTATATATCATTTGTGTGAAAAGTATTATAAACCTATAACAGTACAGTACTATATAACTGATTTTGCTAGTTGGGTGTCTGGGCTAACTTTGTTGGACTTACGAATAAACTGGATTTATGAACATGCTCTCAGAAGAGAAATCATTCATATATAGGAGACTTATAGCTTACAACAAAAAAACAATGGGTATAGCTAGATTTTTAGACACATCACACTGATCCGAGCATCTAAGGTGAATATAGCTCAATTAGAGGAGAATGTCTTGAAAATGAATCATTTCATCTATTCATCTGCCCATCGTCAAGGTTGGAGGAGGAATATTTATAAAGAGATTGGTTCTAACAAGAAGTCTCTGGCAATTTGTTAAGAAAATTTCAGAAGGTCACTTAACAAACAGTAAATTAGTGTGCAGATGATCGAGGTTTTTATGACACTCTCCTTTAACATATTTATACAGTATTTGATTTGGGGTTCATGTGAATATGGAAATGATATTTACAATTTTACTTCTAAGTCAAATTCACAGGAGCTTAGATGGGTGAGTTGAAGATGCGAACTCATCGGGAGAGATCAATTTGTGTGCTCCCTTGGGGACTGGAGACTTGGATACTGCCAATAAGAGAAAATGACAACTATGCTGGTCATTTTCTGAAGAAAGAAAATAAAAGGCTGGATAAAAATAAGGTGCTTTGAAGTACCATTACATGCATGACTTTAGCGGACAGCCTTGGAGGCTTGGACAAGAGAGGATGCGGTGATCATTTAAGAGTCAGGGGCCGGTCGTGCCTACAAGCCTAGAGTCTACCACACATCTGGAACATTTCAATAGAGGCCGGGGAGATAAGATTGACAGCTTCATGTCAGACACAATTAGAGGAACCAGGGTTTCAATCCCTGATACGTGAGATGAAAGTGAAGTGGGACAAAAGCAGAAATAATAGCAACTCTTTAGATAAAAGTGAATAGGTCAGAGATGTTTGTGAAATAAATAAGAGAGATCCACCCAAGTCACGCACCTTTGAACCCAGCAATGTCTTGACAACCCTCGCTGACATTCCAACACTTGAGCCAGAAGAAATAGCTCAGCAGAATCGTCCATCCAGGATTCTAGTCCTTACTATTACATGTCATTTCTAAAGAGCATTATCAGAACTTGTTAGTTGATCTTTTTAATAGTTAAATGAAAATGTATGGAGACTGTATTTAAAATATGGTTCTCATATATAGCTCCTTTTCCCCCCACAAAAAGATAGGAAGAGCCTCTGTTTTAATGGACAAATGGGGCTGTTCATTAAATTATTTAATATGTGGTCTATTTCATTTGGATATAACCCTCAACTTAAAAGCCCTCACATTTTTTTAAACTAGTGCTATCAGACTAAAACAGTGGAATTAAAGACATTAGTTTATATTGTTTCCTTGTTCAAGTAAAGATTTGAGGTGCCTTACAGCAAAAAAATATGTATGATAAAATGAACAGAATAGAAATTTAAAGAAAAATTAGAACCCGAGAGAGAAAATAAAAAACATGATGACTGTATGCTTTATAGTTTGCACGACTGTTGTGAATAAGTTGCAAACTCTGCCCTGGTCTTCCTGATAAAGATTAATTATTCTCATAGTCATGAAAAAAAATATTAAACCTCTGCATAAGAGATGATGCAGAAAAAGCATATGTTGTTGGTTTTCTTTCTTTTGTTAATATATGGATAAGGCAGGGTCAACACTAATCTCCGGCCTTTTTGAAACCCTATAGCATCGACTATGCTATTCAAAGTGTATTCTCGGGACCAATGGCAGCAATAGCATCACTGCGAGCTTGTTAGACACGCAGACTCTCAGTCCTCACCCAGACCTGCCAGATCAGGAACTGCATCTTTTTTTAACATTTATAAAATGCATTTTATTTTGTTTTTATTTTTTCTTGAAATGTAGTTGATTTACAATGTTGTGTTCATTTCACATATACAGCAAAGTGATTCAGGTTACATACTTTTTTTTCCTTGTTTAGATTCTTTTTCCATTGATATCTAATATATAGTCAGAACCTGCATTTTAACAAGATCCCCAAGTGCTCCACATGCACATTAAAGCTTCAGAAGCACAAATGAATGATATTAATGATCACATATTGTCTTGTTTTTACATAAAGGTTTAATATGTGTCCACCTAATGTTCTAGCAAACTATCAGCTGCTCAGGGCAGAAACTAGTTTATTCCTTTTTCTTCCATGACATCAGCACATCAAGAACATTGTAGCATGAATAAAATAATTTTTAAATAAATAAATAATCCTAAGAGGAAAGAAATTAGACGGAGAAAATCAAAATCAAGGTATACAAGCTAAAATTATAGTAAGGGTTATATGCTTTAATAGCTTGATAGTGTTTAAAATAACATCAATAACAACTAAGTAGTAAACTAAGTAATACCAACTAACTAAATAATAAAAAAAAAAATTATTACTTGTGGCAGGTACTAATAAGCACTTTTATTATCGTCTTCACAGCACTATAAAGTCGTACTATTACTCTCATTTTACACATGGAAAATTGAGATAAAACAAATTGTTCAAATCAACCACTCGAAAGTAGCAGAACTACAGTTTAAGCATAGGTTGTCTGATTACACAAACCACAGTTTTAGCTACAATTATCTAATGAGAGCTGATGCCTGGGTTTCTGACTGATATAAAACAGCAAGACCAAGTATTGATATCAGAAAGTAGGAAAGCTCACGTGGATCAAGTGACTGGCTCTGGTGGAGGTTCATAAGTGACTAGCTCACATTTTTAAACAACTGTGGCATGCTTATATTTCTGTGACTCTGTAAACTCATAGGCCTGCTTGTACTAACTTGAAAAGTATATTCTATCAGTGGAGATAGACACAGGGAAATGAACTGGGTAATAGGACATGGTGAGAAAGCTTATACATTACAGCACTCCAAACTACAAAACTGTTAATAACTATTCAACCCTAGGGATGTTTCTAAGTATAAACTGTTTCCCTAGACAACATGGCCAAAGATAATTTATCCTTTCTTGAGAAACTAAGGCTCCAACAGGTCAGCATGAATTAGATGTTTCTTTGGTGACATGTGTGTTAAGTTACCCATATTTTTCATGATCCACTACATTTTCTCTCTCCTGTTGATGGCTATTGTAAAGAAAGAAGATATCAGGTATGTATGTCTATTTATATGGTAGGAAATACGTGTGTAAGGAGTGTCATCACAGATGAAGGTGAATGCGTAGATGGAAAGATCCATGAAAGGTGAGAGTAGTGACCTGAAAGGAAGACGATGATAACATTCCTCCTAAAGGCTGAGATTTTTCTTTATTCCTCATAACATCCCCAGTATCTAGCACTATATTTGGTACTTAGAAGGTATTTGATAAGTTTTATTGGATGAGTACCTACTGTGTGCTTAGGAATAGGTACTCAAGAATTACCTGTTGAAATTTACAATAACATATCTAGTTTTGAGTACCAGTCTGACTAGTAATGTGATTTTAAGTTGTTTCACCCATCTACACCTCAATTTCCTCATCTGTACAATGGGCACATAATGCTAACCTCATTAAACTATGATGATCAAGTGAAGTAACATAGGTATATTGCTTAGCATGGCCTATTTCACATTATGCCAATAAATGTAGCTAGAAATACATACCTTCCAGCCTCAGTTTTTACCCATGACATCTTAGCCCAGCTTATGAATTTTTGCAGATATGTAGACCAGACAGGACTATGAACTGGCTGCCTTTGAGTGGCAGAGCCAGGACCATGACAGAGCTTTGATCAGGTCTGGTCCTCTTGGCTATAGTCTATGGTGTCACAAAGAGTTGGACATGGCTTAGCGACTGAGCATGAGCCCTTCTTAGTGACCGTTCACAGGAAAAGGTCTTTCCTTAACATACTGAATTGTGCGGGCATCTTTCTCCATGAGAAAGTCTGTCTTCCAAGCTCTTACACAGCCCCAGTGAACGAATGGGTTTCCCATTTAAATGACAAGGAAGATGGCATAGTGAAGTTGCAGCCACCAAGGTCAAATTCGTCATCTTCGTTTACCAAGAACCGTATACACCACTTACACTGCTGAAGTAGGCTGCCCATGATTTTGTACCCCAGGAGGTCACTTAATCAGCTATCCCCAAATCCAGATTTCCTTGAAACCCTGTCCCTTTGGATGTTTTATATTCCTTTATCTGGGCCCTAAGAGGACATATATCTGGTAGACAAAGAATCTGGAAATTGAAGCCTTGTGCTGCATAGTTTCATGAATGATGAAAACAAGAGGAAATGAATCCAGTATGTCATAAAGGAAGAATTAAGCCCTGGGGGACGGCAGAGTTTCTGGGGTCATTCTGACTGTGACCATTATGATGATGTTGACAAGAGGCAGTGTACTAAAGTGGTTAGAACACTTTTAATTATCATATGGTATCCTGAATGGAACCCTGGTATAGTAAAAGGACATTAGGTAAAAACTAAGAAGATCTAAATTATGGACTTCAGTTAACAATAACAATATTGTTTCATTATTTATAGCAAACACATCATATTAATATAAGATATTGGGCTTCCCAGGTGGCGCTCATAGTAAAGAACCCGCCGGCCAGTGCTGGAGACAAGAGACTCAGGTTCAATTCCTGGGTCAGGTAGACCCCACGGAGGAGGGCGAGGCAACCCACTCCAGTATTCTTGCCTGGAGAATCCCATCGACAGAGGAGACTGGCAGGCTATAGTCCATAGGGTCGCAAAGAGTTGGACACAACTGAAGCAACTTAGCACACATGCAATATAATACGTTAGCATTAGGAGTGGACCTCCCTGGTCATCCAGTGGTTGAGAATCTGCCTGCCAATGGAGGTGACACGGGTTTGATCCCTGATCTGGGAAGATCCCACATGCTATGGAGCAACTAAGCCCATGCACCATAACTATTCAGCCTGTGCTCTAGAACCCAGGAGCCACACCACTGAAGTCTACACATCCTAGAGCCTGTGATCGCCAGCAAAAGAAGCCACAGCAACGAGAAGCCTACACGCTGCAACGAGAGAGGAGCGTCCACTTGCCGCAACTAGAGAAAAACCTGTGTAGCAACAAAGACCCAGCACAGCCAAAAATAACTAAATAAAATTATTTTAAAAAATAAGAATAAGGGAAACTGGATGGGAGGTATATGGGAACTCTATAACATCATCTCAATTTTTCTGTAAATCTAGAATTGTTCTAAAAAGTAAACTTTTAAAGCATGGGAAGAGGGAATTGATAAGGAAATAGATGAAACAGAATTTGACCCAGAAACAATAACTGTTGAAAATGAGTCAGGGGTACAGGGAAGTTCATTACACTCTTCTGTCTACATACGATGCTTGAACTTCTCCATTGAGAAAGTTTTTTTTAATAACTTTCAATAAGAAAATGAGATTAAGAAATACTATCCTAGATGACATTTCCTCCACAGTTCTATTTAAACATCAGTAAACTTACCATCTAGTAAAAAAAATTTAGAAATAAGAAGCTTGATTTTGACAACCCAAGTCAATCTAAAGCACTATTTGCTTACTAAATAAAGTCCTCTCACATGGTATTCGTAGCTACTACAGACAGTAGACAGCTGTGCTCTCTGTGGAACTAGAGCTCTATGCATCTACAAATTTCAGAGGCTATACAACTATTTCTGGTTAAACTGACTCAGATGAATATTCCCAAGTAGATTTACTCTCCAGCTTTAAGACAGTTGCTTCTTATTGCTTTGCTCTCTCCATCCACCAGGCTTGCGCTTCCCTGGTGCTCAGACAGTATGAATCTGCCTGCAATGTAGGAGAACTGGGTTCGATCCCTGGGTCGGGAAGATCCCCTGGAGAACGGAATGGCAACCTACTCCAGTATTGTTGCCTGGAGAATTCCATGGACAGAAGAGCCTGGAGGGCTACAGTCCATGGGGTTGCAAAGAGTCGGACAGAACTGAGCAACTCACACACACACACACACACACACACACACCCTAGGCTTGGGATGAAGACTGTGTAATAAGCTGGGGAGTGTTTATAATTCAATAACCACCACAAGCAATCCAAACTCCTATTTTTACATGACTTATTACATAACTGATAATATGTAGCTTTTGTTAAAGTTGAGTAAATAGCAGAATAACAGTACTTGCTATGTTAAAAAAAAATCTTTCAAAATGATCGTGAAACAAGGAAAAATATACTCCCAAATATTTTCTAAGATAGTTTACTTTTCAAAAAACTAGTCAAACAGCATAGTTAAAGGTGATAAAATAATAATTAGTGTAAGGGTACCATACAATAATGGTAGAGGTAAGTATTTTATAAACAGAGAAACTGCAGCAATGAGAGATTAAAACTGAACTTACAGAACTGGTGAGTGACACAGCCAGCTATATAAACACAAATCTGAACGAAGTTAAAGCCCATGATTTCTGAATTAGATTAGATACCTCTCTTCCAAAATATTCCATACAAAGACTCAAACTGAAAAATCTAAATGCACCCTTAGCCTCCAATCAGTGTCTTTCCTCTCCAGATAGAGACCAATGGGTCAACACTAGCATTCTAGTAATCTTGCCATTAGATTAAGAAGACACACATATAGCCTCGGTTTTGTCCTTCTCTCTCAATTCCCCTGTGCAACTCATTTTTCTTTATATTTATCAAGGTAATGCAATCATTTCTATTGCTGTATTATTTAATCCCCAAACAACTGTTTTCACTGTTTTTGTCATTGCCAAAGTTATGGACATTTATAGGGTTATTGAGTTCCCACCTACAACACAGGGAGTTTTGCTATCATTTATTAAATGTGCCGGACTGCTGGCGTGCAAAATATTTGCTTGTGAAAACAACATTGACCCAATTTAAGAAACCGCCTGCAAGAAGAATTATGTGGGAGTTGCACAATCTAGACTTTAATATTAACAAAAGCAGAGTCTTGGGAACAGGACAACAGCCTCTAAACTTCAGTCATTTCAAGCCTCACCTCTTTAATTCCTACATCCAGCCATTTATTTATTCACAAGTATTTATGAGACATATTGCAGGCTGCATACCACACCAAGAGTGGCTAAGAGAGTAACTTACAAGCTGCTTACAATGTCTCCCCTCCACTTTACATGGTTCACCGGAGTCGACAAGATGGAACCCCAGAAAAGAAAGCAAGCACACAATCCCTTCTGCAAACTGCTCTGTGTCCATGACTTTTCTGAAGGGATGTTAATATTTCACACCAGCTCCATAAAGAGCCTGATGGAAGAATGAATGAGACAATGCCTGTAAACCATGGTCACTTTCTAAACTACGATTACCAAATACAGATTTAACCAAGTAACACTTTCACAAACTGCTTTATTCCTGTGTGCCACCAACAGGACTCACTCTTTCACCCTGCCATTGTTAGTGGAGCTTCCAGGGGGCACGGCCAGTTTCTTGCCAGGGTCCTCAGGAACGTGTAGAATCCTCAGGCACACTGAATTCTAATACCCCTTTTAATCCTCAGCAATTTTTTTTAAAACTCTGCATGCTTTAGCTTCACCTACAAAAGACCTAACAAAGATTTTCTACAGAACAAACATCAGCAGAGAGAATAATTGTAAGACTCCTTACAAAAACAACTGTAAGGAGTATTTAGAGAGAGCCAGCAACGAACAAACTTGTCCCCACTTGCTGCGGAACCCAAGAGCTGTTCTATTGAACTAGCCTCACTCACACAGGAGACAAGCCTCCCAGCCTAGCTCATGACGGGTCTTGTCATAATTCAGCTGGAGCCGGTGGTAAATATCCACCTGTCTATTACTCATTAATACAGAGAGACAGGATGTCAGCTGTTTCCGTGACTTGGAGAATCATAGGCTTTTACCACGTTCTGGCTTACTCTCAAAGTAATATTAGAGACAATAAGGAAGACAAAGGAAAAAAAAGACAGGAAGATGCAATGTCAAAAACAAAAATAAATCATCATTGTCTGATGGGTATAAAGATTACAGCCTTTATTTAACTTGCTTTACAGGTTTTCACAATTTTACTTTGGCAGTTTGGTCATCTTCTTAGATGATGGAGAAAAATAAAAGTCTCCAGACTGGTTTACATATGGGAAATCTTATTCTGCTAAGGTTTATAGTCACTTTGATCTTTGGTAGTTATTAACCCAAATAACTGATGAATGTTTTATATATATATATTATATATATAATGAAACATTTACTGATGTTTCATTATATATATAACTGGTGCTGACTTCTACTTGGGCAATAGATAATTTATGTTATATGTTACATAAAATGTTTAATGAAGATATGATTAGAGATCCTCTAATCCCTGGGTAGTTCAGTCAGTAAAGAATCTGCCTGCAGGCAGGAGACCTGGGTTCAATCCCTGGGTCAGGTAGGTCCCCTGGAGAAGGAAATGGCAACCCATTCCAGTATTCTTGCCTGGAAAAACCCCATGGACAGAAGAGACTGGTGGACTACAGTCCATAGGGTCAAAAAGAGTCAGAGGCGAGTTAGAGACCAAACCACCACCATTTTGAATATTAAACAGAATTACTTCCTGACTTCAATTTAAATCTCAGGATATACTTTCTGTGCCAGTTACAACACTAGTGGTTGTAACAAATAAGTGTGAAAATTCAAGAGTTCAACCCAACATGAGTTGATTTCTCACTCATCAAGCAGTCCAGGGTGGGCATTTAAGGAGAGTAGTGAACTTTCCATCACATGAGGAGTCAAGGACCCAGGCTCTGCCCATGCAATGGGGTCCCCTCCCCCCATTCCTTAGAACCCTGTCATCATCTGCATTCAGCAATGGGAGGGGACAGGGAGCATGAAGAAGACACAGCCCTGATCAGACACCTCGGCTTCAAAGTGAAACACACCACACTTGGGCAAGGAAACCAGAGGCAAGGGGACTGCTACATGCAGTCCTTACTGAGCAGCCACTTCAAGGAGTCCTCACCTTGGAAGGAAGGACACAAATTCTAAGGGACAGTGAGCCCCATCTGCTATGAGCACAAACCTATAGGGATGAGATGCACAGAGCAAATTATTCCCAAGTGCCTTCCCAATTCACTGGGCAATGCCAGAAGTTTTACAGAGTCTTTTGCTTAGGTTAGGACTGTGACTCCCTGTTCGAAGGCAAATGTGCTTCCAACTGTTCAGTTACTTATATCGTGAACAGCTTTCTGCTCCTTACTTTATAGAAGAAATCGGTAGAGTTAAGAGGCACAAGAAGATGAGAGCTTCAGGGTATAGAGGGGAGAAGAAGAACCAGGAGGAGGACTGTGGAATCCCTTCCTCTGAAACCTGTAGCCAGAGGCCTGGGATCCCAGAGATGCTTTCATCCTCAGTGAAACTGCAGACAAATTCTGACCTTGGCTCTGAAAACTGAAGCTCCTAAACTCAGTGGCTCTGGAAACTCACTGTCAGCCATACCCACAGCCCACCAGGTTCTGGTGGTCCTATAACCAAGACTAGTGTTTGACCTTCGGTCAGCTGCTGTGACAGGGTCCTTGCCTTAAACAGCTCCTGTAACTGTCTCTTTGCTTCCATGACTTAAGTTTACATGGTAATACCTGCCATCCCAGTCTTCTTCCCCTCCTCTTGCCACCTCAGTCTTAATCAATGGTGGAAGAACAGTCTCAGAACCATTTGTCTCAATCAGCCTTTAAAGTGTAATAGTAAAAGACTGGTTAGTAGTAACAATGCAACATAAAACCTTCAGAAGGAAAGGAGAATTATTTTGTGCATGACAGTTTTAAGCTATTAGTTTTTTAAATCAGTGTTTTTTGTTTGGTTTTGCTTTCTGTTTTATGTTTGGGTGTTTGTTTTTATTTTTTTTATTGGCATGTACTTGCTTTACAATGTTGTGTTAGTTTCTGCTAGACAGAAAAGTGAATCAGCTACATGTATACATGTATCCCCTCCCACTTGGCCCTCCCTCCCTCCCCAGCTCCCCTCCACTTAGCTCCCCTCCCCTCCCATCCAGGTCATAACAGAGCCCGAGCTTAGCTTCGTGTGCTTTACACCAGATTCCCACTAGCTATGTTACACATGGTGTTGTAGATATATCGATCCCAGTCTCCCAGTTGGCCCAACCCTCACCTTCTCTTCCTGTCCACATCTACATCTCTGTTCTTGCCCTGAAAATAAGTTCATCTGTACCATTTTTCTAGATTCCACATATCATCTTTGCAGTAATTCAAGACTAGCATGGGTATGATGATTCCGTTTCTAAAAATAAATTAGAATCATAGGTAAGGTAAGTACTCATTCAATGAATGCAGCTATTACATGGAAGAGCCAAGACCAGCAATCAGACCTCTCATTCTCTATCCAGTATTCCATCCACTAGGAAATACTGTTCCACTGAATATGCTTCTTCCTCTAGGCCTGCGTTACGGGCCCATTTGCTGGCACCGTCCCCAGCCCTCTCTGGGTCTAGAGTTCTGTTCCTTTGATGCTGTTAACCCATAGATAGTTAATTATGGATCACTACTATCTACAAAGCTATGGTTTTTTCCAGTAGTCAGGTATGGATGTGAAAGTTGGACCATAAAGAAGGCTGAGAGTCAAAGAATTGATGCTTTTGAACTGTGGTGCCAGAGAAGACTCTTGAGAGTCCCTTGGACTGCAAGGAGATCAAACTAGTCAATCCTAAAGGAAACCAATCCTGAATATTCATTGGGAGGACTGATGCTGAAGCTAAAGCTCGAATACTTTCGCCACCTGATAAGAAAAGCTGACATACTGGAAAAGACTCTGACGCTGGGAAAGATTGAAGGCAGGAGGAGAAGGGGACAACAGAGGATGAAGTGGTTGGATTGCATCACCTACTCAATGGACATGAGTTTGAGCAAGCTCTGGGAGATGGTGAAGGACAGGGAAGCCTGGCATGCCGCAGTCCATGGGGTCACAAAGAGTTGGGCATGAATGAGCAACTGAACAACAATCTACCAAGCACTTGATGACCAAACAAATAGGCTGTTTCCCCTTACGGAGATGAGTCTATTCACCAACAAATAAGGGTATACTTTCACATAATGTTAAGTGTTGCAAAGGAAAAAAAATAGTGAAATATAAGAAATGCAGGTGGTGGATGTAGAGACACAGGGAGAGGACACCTACTTGGACAGGGCTGTCAGGAAAGCCTCTCTAAGGGGTTATTTAAGCCAAGACCTGAGAAATACTGGGTCTGCAATGAGAAGAAAGTGGTGGTGTTGGTGGGTGGGAATCTCTGGACCAAGGACAAGATGGACAGGAATAAGGAAGGGGAAGGGAGCCCACAGGGCTTCAGCAGGATGGGGGAGAGGAACAAAGATGTGTTTGGAGAAGTAGCAAGTCCAATCATGGAAGAGTTTAGATTCTATTTGATTTGCAGTTGGGATCCCCTGAAGGGTTTTTAAACAGGAAAGTGATGTGACCACATGTATTAAAAGATTTGGCTCCTTGTGCTAAAGAGAACAGGTCTTCACTGGTAGTTCACCTGGTAAAGAAATCTGCCTGCCAGTGCAGGAGATGCAAAAAAATGTGGGTTCGATCCTTGGATCAGGAAGATCCCCTGGAGGAGGAAATAGCAACCCACTCCAGTATTCCTGCCTGGGAAACCCCATGGACAGAGGAGTCTGGTGTGCTACAGTCCACGGGGTCACAAAGAGTCACACACAACTCGTTGTGGGTGCAAAGAGAACAAAGACGGAACAGATGAAGGCAGAGGCACTAAGGATGAGATGATGGGGTCTTGGAATATGGTCATTGCAGACAGATAGAGCTCAAAGCAGAGTTGAGATGTATGCGTCGAGGTTTGGGTTGGCCAAAAAGTTCGTTCAGCTTTTCCCATAAGATGGTATAGAAAACCTGAACGAACTTTTTGGCCAAGCACTAGATTGACAGGATTTGCTGATGGACAGGCTTTGAGCACCAAGAGAAAGGGAGGAATTAATTTTCTCTTTTCAGGCCTTTGGCTTTTGCAACAAGTGTCTAAAGGGGGACATGTCTTCAAGTGCTCACTCGTCGTGATGGTCAAACCTGGCTGAGCTTTAGATTTGGGGAGAGAGGGGACTTGGTTCATTTTACAGTGACCAAAGATGCATTTTTTCCGTATTTTAATGTTCCTGAAGTCAGGATGTGCCTTAACATCACTATCAAGGGAAAGCTCCAGAGCAGTAAACGGTGACAACATTGTTATCACTTGTAAATAAGTAAACTTAGCCCAGGGTAGAAGTTACCCACTTAGATTGTCAAGTTACCTAGGTTATTCACACTGATTGTACAACAAATTATGTATTTTAACATGTCTTATTTAGCAAGTTTGCATAAAGTTTATACCATAAAGCAATCTTGAAACAATAAAGCAGTGTGCAGAAGAATAAGAAATAAAATGTATTTTTATTTGTGTCTTAGCTAAAAGACACAAATTTATCACAAATGAACCACATATTTGACTCTGGAAAACTAATCTTTTTAACATCGAACAATGAGCTAGTTTTTCTAGGCTCTAAAACCTGAAAAGAGGCACAAGAAAGTAAACTTAGGTTGAGGTGGGTGGACAGTGGCTGGAAGAGCTGTCATTGAGAAATGTATAAATGTATTGTCCATCATGTAGCAGGTAATGTATTAAAGACAGTACAAAATTGCTCAATCCATCCATTCTGTGATTTCATCATAGAATTTTCAGTACTAGGAAAGTTCATTTGAGTCGTTCAAGTACTGAACATCTATCTGGCTAAAACATTCAGCTGACTTTCAAAGAAGCTACTTGAATTCCAGTGAGATGAAATTTGATCAAATGTAGGAAGATGATATGCCAGACATCTTACTGGTACTTTGATTTTCTCTGCTTTAGCAAGTAAGAAAGGATCTTGAGTACCTTGTTGCAGGGAGGGATATCTCCACCCAACAAAGCCAAACAGACATGAGGGGTCCAATGTCTGAATCCTGCCTAATATCAGCATGACAATGAGAGGAAGAACCAACTATTTGTGTTCAGAGGGTTAATGCCACCTGATCTCTATGCAGGTGACCATAGAGGGTAAGGGGTAGCGAACCTGCACACAGTAGCTCTGGGCCGGGGAGAGTGGAATCACCTGGCACTGAGAAATGGCCTCTTTGGTCAGAGATGGCAGGGATGCAAGAACCAGCTTCGACAAACCATGCTGAGCCCTGCCAGGAGCTGGCTGTGGAAATAAAGGAATATCAGCGATGGCCCCACATGCATGTTCTTGGACACACCTATGCTTCTTAATTAAGGTAGCAAAGAATTATATACATGCTTCACTGTAAGAAAAACAATGACAAAAATCCAAATTCAGAAGTGGCATCAATGTTGTGACAGAAATGAAAAGTACTAGCAGGCATCTAATATGTAAATAATGCCTATGGGATCAAGGATTTCCTTGAGATAGCATCTATTCCTCTTTAACACTGTGTTTTGGTTGAGGACAACATCAATGGAAATTAATTTTGTTAATCTATTTTTTTCTAATTCTTTGGAGATGCCCAGTAATTGGTCTGGGTTGGCCTCACAGGTACCAATACTGCATTCATTGTTTGCCTAAACTGAGCAAGATGCAGTCATTATTACTCACTCTTCCTTAAATATTAGAATTCTGTTAAAACCACTGTGTTGTCTCACAAAATGTTTTCTGATAAATGCTAGACCCATCCCCACACAAGATATTATTCCCATTTCCTGGTACAGAAACTGAGGTTTAGAGACACAATCAAATTCACCCAGATAATAAGCATGAGAGCCAGCTTCAAACAGTGTTGTCTCCTTCAAACTCTTCCTATCCTCTGTTTCCATGTGGCAATCTTCCTGAGAGGTGGAGATATTTTAATGGGACTCTTATCAGATATACCAGAACATACGGTTATTGTGCCTGAAGGTATACTCCAGGGGACTAGTTAGCCCCTAACTATCAATTTCAACTTAGAACTCTTTCCTGGAAATTGCCTTCAGATCCTGTTTACAAGCTGCAGAAGATAATGCGTCTCAAGCTTATAATCATCTCTCATAAAGAGAAAGAAGCTGCCTCCTCCATGTGAGTTTAGGAACATGAAAAATGTCTCCATATCTTCCCCAGATAACTCTCACCTACTGGGTGAAGCGTGAAATCCCCCGAGTAAGTGCTTAATCCCTTTAATTTAAAAGTTTGATCCTGTGTTACAATGGAAAACCCTGCTAGAAGAGTAACAAAGGATCTAAACGTGAAGTGCCAAGCTGTGCCATTCTCCCTGCAATTATTCTAATTCTCTCTCATCCTATTGTGAATGCTCACTTATTCATGTTCGATTTTTTTTTCTTCTCACTTTTGCTCCTGAGTTTAAGAAACAAACTCATGCTGGAATGTTAATATCTGTGCTTATAATTGATGTCTTATTTGCCCAAAGTAATTTGTATGTTAACAGCAACTGTCTGGAAATACATTCTTACTGGTAAAATTTTCAAGCCAATGTGCTGTGCTTAGTCACTCAGTCATGTCCAACTCTTTGCAACCCCGTGGACTGCAGGCCTCTGGGGCTCCTCTGTCCATGGAATTCTCCAGGCCAGAATACTAGAGTGTGTTGTCATTCCCTTCTCCAGGGGATCTTCCCGACCCAGGGATCGAACCCAGGTCTTCTGCATTGCAGGAAGATTCTTAACCGTCTGAGCCACCAGGGACCATTTTTTTGCAGATTTATCATCCTATACTGCTAATCATTTTTCAATCTCTTAAATTCCATTTCTTCTAATTAGAATATGGTTTTGGAAGCTCAATCAGATTTCATATGGAAACTTGTTTTCCAGTCAAAACTACCTTGGAAAGTTTCATCCATCCCAAGTTTTTTCTACAAGAGGAAAAGCAGAGATACTTTGACTTTTTTAGCATGAGAAGAAGTCTTTCAGAAAAATTATTGATGCCATTCATTTGCTATTCCTTTTAGCAACCATGCAGAATTATTTACTACCTATAACTGAAATACCAAAAAAATCTTATTTCCAAACCACTGGATGGCATTTTAGAGTTTAGAATATGGACGTTTTTATCCCCTTACATGATCAAACAGAAAGTAATAAGCCTGACCTTTCAATTTAGTACTGGATAAATAATGCTTTATACTAGTCAAATATCCCTTTCACTCTGTGATGCCCAGAAATGCATACAGGTATGAACAGAAGAAACACAGCCATCTCTGTGTTTGTGAAACCAGGACCTCATACATCAAAACATTACATTCCCATTACATTACCATATTACATTCCCATGGTCTTGTTGCCTCAAGTTCCATTTAACATTGACTTCATACTTACAAAAAATTATCGACAGAAAGACTTCATCAAAGAGGCACAATTTAGGTCACATATTTTGCTTACTCTTTTTCTAAGTCTCAACCAAGCGGCAGTGAAAACAGGTTACTCTCACACTCAGCCTGTGGTCATCCGTGTTTGAACAAAAAGGAAAAAAAACAAATCCATAATCTTACCCCACTTAATATTTAACCTTGACTTTATTCCTATCCAATTCTCCTAAGAGTCTTCAGAGGAATTTTTTTTTTTTCATTGCAAGGAATAAAGGAAAGATGGAGAAAGAGGGAAGAAAATAAAATCAGTATTCTAGACAGAGTGACACCTATTTATACTAAAGCGAAAGAATTAAAGGCAGACCCTCTTTGCTTTCCCACCCTGGAGCACATGGTTAAATAATTTGCAAAACGGTAGAGCAGAAAATTTTTGCTTTCTTCTTGCATTCTCTGCTCTTAATGTCTCAATACCTTCAGCAAGTTTTTTGGTTCATCAAATCCCCTCCTCATATTCTATTTAAATGACATTAACATTTGCCCACTGGGAATAGGACTGATATTATCAAGTTACTGAACAAAGGCTATGAAATTAGAAACAGACTGTGGGAAAATGTTGGCTCAATGGACAGTACTATATTTCTGTTTCTCTTTTCTGGGCCAGAATGTCAAAGAGATAAGTCTCTGAATTCACACAAGTCCCTTCCCTGCCCTGGCTGAACACTGCATGGCAGATGGCCGAGTGTGGACTAATGTTCTTCAGTAACTTAAGTGTGGGATGGAACCAAAGCCAAGTTATTATCTTCACCTTTTTTTCTCTTGATCAGAGAAACAGCTTCAAAACTCATGACCCTGTTCTTAAACAGTGAAATGTCTCCTTTAAAAAAAAAGCCTGGGTCATTTTAAGTAACAAACCAGGGAGAGACTATGCTACATGCATTTATCTTGAAGCTAAAAGAACAAGAAGCTTTTAAGAAACAGCTATTTTCCAGGCAATATATTTCGGTCCTTGAAAAATGTTTTTATGAACATATCTCCCAAATGATATTTAAAAATAGAATGTACATAGAGAAATTTGTTTGTTGTTCTTGCTTAGTCATTAAGTCTTAGCCGACTCTTTGTGATCCCATGGACTATAGCCTGCCAAGCTCCTCTGTCCGTGAGATTTCCCAGGCAAGAATACTGGAGTGAGTTACCTTTTCCTTCTCCAGGGGATCTTCCAGACCCAGGGATCGAACATGAGTCTCCTGCATTGGCAGGGGGATTCTTTACCACTAAGCCACCAGGGAAGCCCCATTTATAAAGAAATAGATGTTACCAATTTATTAGATCACTCCTAGGTACCCCACCCCCTCAGCCGAACACCTCTTCCTTCCTTCCAAGGACAATCACCATCCTGAATGTATTGATCTTTCCTTTCTTCTTATTGTTTTACTTTTTATATGTGGATCACTAAACAATTTGTTTAGTTTTGTTAGCTTTGGGCTTTAGTTAAACAAAATCATAAAGTATGCATGCTTACACGATTTGCTTCTTCCATGTAATATTTTCTAAGATTATCTATGTTGACACCGTAGCTTTCATTCATTTATATACACTGCTATATATAGTATAAATACACCAGAATTTATTTATATAGTCTATAGTTGATGAACATTTAGGTTTTTTTTTTTCTGGTTCTTAACTCAGAATCATGCTTATTGTGAACATTCTTGCACATATCTGATAATATTCCCATGCAGGAATTCCTCCAGAAGTTTTTTGTTTGGTTGAGTCGGTTTTGTTTGGGAGTGGGGGTTGTTTAGTTTTTTTGTTTTTTTTTTTAAACTTATTTGGGTGTATCAGGTTTGTTTGATGCCGGGAAAGATCGAGGGCAAGAGGAGAGGATAAGACGGTTGGATGGCTTCATCAACTCAACGCACATGAGTTTGAGCAAACTTCGGGAGATAGTGAAGGACAGGGAAACCTGGCATGCTGCAGTCCACGGGGTCACCAAGAGCTGGACAGGACTTAGCGACTGAACAACAACAGTTGGGTCTTAGCTGTGGCACTCAGGCTCTTTGTTATGGTGCGTAGGTTCTAGAGCGGTTGGGCTTAGTAGTTGCGGCATTCAGGCTTAGTTGCCCAGAGGCATGTGGGATCTCAGTTCCCCAAACAGGGATCAAACCTGTGTCCGCTGCACTGGAAGGTGGATTCTTGACCACTGGACCACCAGGGAAGTCCCCCTTCCAGGAGTTTTATCATTACTGTTGTTGGGTCGCTAAATCATGTCTCACTCTCTGAGACCCCATGGACTGCAGCACACCAGGCTCCTCTGTCCTTCACAATCTCCCAGAGTCTGCTCAAATTCATTTCCATTGAGTTGGTGATGCTAGCTAACCATCTCATCCTCTGCCACCCCTTCATCTCTTGCCCTCAACTTTTCCCAGCAGCAGGATCTTTTCCAATGAATCGGCTCTTCACACCAGGTAGCCAAAGTATTGGAACTTCAGCTTGAGCAACAGTCCTTCCAAAGAATATTCAGAGTTGAGTCCCTTTAGGATTGACTGGCTTGATCTCCTTATAGTCCAAGGGACTCTCAAGAGTCTTCTCTAGCCCCACAATTCAAAAAGAACAATTCTTTGGCACTCAGCCTTCTTTATGGACCAACTCTCACATCTGTACATGACCGATGGAAAAAACATAGCTTTGACTATATGGACCTTTGTCACCAAAGTGACGCCCCTGCTTTGTAATAGGCTGGAATTTTATCAAAGGTCCTCAAGACAAATTCTACCTTTACTGGATAGAGTTAAACTCTTTTGCAAGAGCCGTTACTAGTTCACACTCCCACCAGCAGAGGGTGAGGTTTCCATTGATCCATATCCCTTTTAACACTTAGCACTATCTAACTTTGAATTTTTGCCAGTTTGATAACTGGTCAGTGGTATTTCATTTGAGTTTTATGTTTCATTTTAATGATTACTAATAAAAGGTAACATTTTCATATGTTTATTAGTCAGTCAAGTATCTTTTTCTATAGGAAGAAAGAAAGTGAAAGAAAGTGCAGTCGCTCAGTCGTGACCGACTCTTTGCGACCCCACAGACTGTAGCCTACCATCCTCCCCCGTCCATGGGATTTTCCAGGCAAGAGTACTGGAGTGGGGTGCCATTTCCTTCTCCAGGGGATCTTCCCGACCCAGGGATCCCAGTTGAGTCTCCCGCATTTCAGGCAGACGCTTTACCATCTGAGCCACCTGGGAAGCCCTTTTTCTACAGAAGACAGGCCTATTCATGTCCTACCTACTTTACTGTTGAGTAAATCTGTGTATTTCTCTCTTCTTCATTAGCAGGAACTCTTCGAATATTCACAATACTAATCCTTTGTAGTTTCACACGTTCATAATATATCTTTTCCTAGCTTTTTGTTCATCTTTTCATTTTCTTTGTCGTTATCAAAAGTTGTTCATTTTGATGTGATCATTCATCAGTTATTCTATTTATGGTTTGAATTTTTAGTGTCATAAGAAATCCTTTCTTGCACAAAGACTATAAAGTCATATGAAAGAAGTAATATGATTCATGTCTCCTTTCCAGTCCTCTTTCTCCCTTCCTCTCCTGTCTGCCACCTTGGTCCTAGCATAGGCTAGGGCCACTTTCTTGATTATAGCCCAGTTCAGACCTACTCCCTGTGAATCATTTTCTATAACTCCTGGCTCTGTGCTCTTGGCTCTGCCCTCTGAGTCATCCTTCCTTTTCCATAAAAATAGCCCAAGGTTGCAGCAGAGTAGAATTCTAAGCTTGTTCCTGTTGGCAGTAAGTGGGTAATCCGAAGTCTTCTTTTCTCTTTGTGCTGCCTCTGCCCGCTTCAGTCCAAGCTAGTATAAACAGATATTTAACTCACCAATATAAAATGCCAAGATAGACAGCAACAAATCTAAAAAGTATACTCAATACTTCTATAAAGAGGCAATTAAGAAAATAAGCAGTTGCAGGCTCTGATGCCAGGCAGACTTTAGTCAAACACACAATCCACCACTTGCTAGCTCTGTAAACAGGGCTCATGTACGTTCTCTTTATTTCAGTCCTATTATCCTAAAATGTGGATAAGGAATGTAAATAAGTCAACGTTTAAAATACTTTCAGGACCTGCTACATGGTGAAAACTAAATACATTTTGGTTATTGTGAAATGGTTCTTAGTCCTTGTCACACACTGTTTACTTTCAGATTAACAAGAAAAAATTGACAGTAACAATTGAACCAAGAATAATCATAAGTTATTTTAACCAACATTTTAAAAATATAATTAGTAGTGGTAGAATTATTTTTGCAGCTTTGTATCTTTTTTTTTTTTTAGATTAAAGCATCATCACTTAATGAAAAACAGCACTGAATAGACATTAGAAGTCTTGACTCTTCAGCCTGGCTCCTCCTCTGATCAATAGCTACTTGACATGAGTAACTCATAACCCTCTTAAGGCTTAGTTTTTATATCTTCAGAAGAGGAATTCTATCCCCTGCTCTGTTCTCTCTCTGTGGTTATTGTCACCATCAAATAAGACAATGAAGCTGCCCAAAGGAGTCATAACTATCACTGAGTACCCACTCTTGCCAGGTGCTGGGTGTACAGCATCCCATTAAGATCTCTCAAATACCCTGGGAGGGATAAGCAATTTTGGGAGCAACTTGCATTAAGGAAACAGACTCAGAAAGTTTAAGTAACTTGTTTTGGGTTACTTGCTAAACAGTACAGCTGAGTTTGGATCAACACGTGTCTCCAGCCCGCACACTCCCTCAGACCATTGCACTTGGAAAATGGTCATCCTTTTGTCATTGCATCCTGGACCATGTTAACCAGGATAAATGAGGCGAACTTGGGAAGACAGACCTGGAAGCAGATATGTTCACTGAGGTGAGGATGTGGAGTGAGGGGAGCAAGGCCAGGGCTGGGAGATGAAGCGGGGAGCCAGAACCGAGGTGGATGGCTGCAGTACCATCAGATAAATACAGGAAATCTAAATGGAGGGGATGAAACATCTGGATGGAATAGCATCCTTAAGACCAGAGGTGAGGAAGCTTGCAGCCTAGGCGGATAAATGAGCTTCAGCATGAGGAAGCCAGCAGCAGACAGGGGGACCTCTGAGTTAGACGTCACAGGGTCGGAGAGATTTTTATCTGTTTTGCTCACTGCTGCACTCCCTATGCCTGGTTTGGATAGTAAGGATCAGTAAGTAATTATTGGATAAATTTGGGGGTCTAAGGAGAAGACAGAGTTCCATAAAGTCACTGAGATAGTGAAGCTCATTTAAAGATCATTTCCACCTCATCCGAAGGAATGACTTACTGCCGAGTCAAGAAACCCTGACCCACAAGACCTCCAATTGAAAGTCAGAAATAAACCCTGGAATTCAGGTAAGGTTAGACCTGCAGGTAGGAGTCAAATGACTTGACTATAGCACAGGAGAAAGCACTAGGGGGAGAAAATCAAGCGCATCTCTTTCTCAGTCTCCCCTCACATGGCTTCACAAAAATGCTGCCTGTCCTAACTCCATGCCAGCTTCCACTTCCTCTCTGGACCAGTGAGCACTGGGCACCCTGGTGCATTTGTAACTGGGCTCCGAAAACGTATTCTCCAGGTATTCTCATTTGAAGCTATCTTTAAAGGAAGAACTAGCTCTCAACTCCAGTTGGCCCCCCAGAATTCAGTCTGTGTTTCTGTGGGTTTCTGCGTTTCTGGTGACCCTTTCATTGATATGAAACCCAAATTTATAACGTAATTCTTTTTTTTTTTTTTTTTTTTTGGCTCAGAAGGTAAAGAATCTGCCTGCAATGCAGGAGACCCAAGTTTGATCCCTGGGTTGGGAAGATCCCCTGGGGAAGGGGATGGCAATCCACTCCAGTATTCTTGCCTGGAGAATCCCATGGACAGAGGAGCCTGGCGGGCACAGCCTATGGGGTCACAAAGAGTCAGACATCACTGAGCAAGTAACACTTTTCTCTTTTTTTTCAAACTTTTTATTTTGCTTTGGGGTATAGCTAGAACTGTGGTGTTGGAGAAGACTCTTGAGAGTCCCTTGAACTGCAAGGAGATCCAACCAGTCCATCCTAAAGGAGATCAGTCCTGGGTGTTCATTGGAAGGACTGACGCTGAAGCTGAAACTCCAATACTTTGGCCACCTCATGCGAAGAGCTGACTCATTGGAAAAGACCCTGATGCTGGGAGGGATTGGGGGCAGGAGGAGAAGGGGACGACAGAGGATGAGATGGCTGGATGGCATCACCAACTCCATGGAGATGAGTTTGAGTAATCTCCGGGAGTTGGTGATGGACAGGGAGGCCTGGCATGCTGCGATTCATGGGGTTGCAGAGTCGGACACAACTGAGCGACTGAACTGAACTGAACTGAACTGAACCGATAGCTAGTTAACAGTGCTGTGGTTGTTTCAGGTGTACTAATGTGATTCTTTTTTGATACAGAGAATTGCCAACCCTGAACAGGAACTATTAAAATGTCCATTAACTCTATGCGACAGATAAGAACTCCCATATTGACTCCTCCCAAGAACTGAACCCAAGTCTGTTCCTTGATGTGTGAACTTTATAAAGGACTGTGCCTCACACAAACTCATCCTCATGTTTCACTTTCTCTTCTCCATCCCCTCCCTGTTATTAATCTCTCTTTTCTCGCCCCACCCCTAGAGCTTAGCAGGAATTGCTATCTTCTTTCATGACTGAACTGGCTTTCTGATATATAAGTGGTACCTTTATCTTGCTAACTGTCCCCAAATAAGAGCTCTGGAAAGCTGCTTTACTTTCAGAACTTCTTAACTCAGGATAAAGTATGGGTCCTATAAACCAATAGAAAGCTTTGGACTTTGGTTTAAGGAAACTACTCATCATGGGTGCTAGTTATTGAAAATAGCAGAACAAAGATCCCTGTGGCTTTTTAGAACACCTGTCTCCAAATATCAAGAAAATATTGTATCAGCCGAGTTGGACAAGTGAGCTGGTTAACAGAGTTCTGAAAGGAGATAACACTTAACCATTGGTCATCTTCTGTGCAGTAGAAAGAGTCATAATTAGTCCAGAGCATTTACATTTATTTTTCTGTTATGATCTGAGCTTAATCAAAAAATCCAATGGCCATATTTATGCCTATTGTTGTGTGGTCGCTAAGTCACGTCTGACTCTTTAGAGACCCCCATGGACTGTAGTCCGTCAGGCTCCTCTGTCCATGTGATTTCCCAGGCAAGAATACTGGAATGGGTTGCCATTTCCTTCTCCAGGCAATCTTCCCATCCTGGGGATCAAACCCACATCTCTGCATTGGCAGGCAGATTCTTTACCACTGAGCCACTAAAGAAGCCATATTTGTGTCTATCCAACACAAAATAATTGAGTAAAAGCAAGTATTATCTTTCCTTATTTTAACACCTGATACAGAATGCAAATACTCCTAAAATGTTTGCTGAAGCTTTAAAGTCAAATTATTCAAAGCAATTTCCCATAGTAGCTCAGAACATATCAGAGCAAAGAAAAGCAGAACATTTAATTATACTGATAAAGGGAAACTCTAAAAAGGTTGATTTGGAAACAGCATAAAGGCAGATGTCATTAGTATAATTATACTCTGAATTTTGTTTCATGTAGGGCAAAAAGAAAAAAAAATTTTCTTTCAACTGTGTTTTTTCATGGAGGACCCTGACATTATTTTTGCCCCTCAGAAAATTACTGAATTCAGGAATACAAACGCTAATGAAAAAACCTTTGACTTCCTTTCAGTTCCTAACACATACTCTAGAGTTCACGCTATGGTTATCAGGAGAAATCTATGGAAAATAAAGCTGCACAGAACTGTAGATCATCACCTGGCTTAACCTTGTCAAGCAGGAATGAGACCGAAGTGCAAGGTGACACTGACTGACAGAAATGAAAACCAATGGAAAAAACACATTGAGGAAAGGAAAGGCTTGTGAAAAAAGTTAAAGTCCTTACTCTACCATGGCCAAGATCAGAGAAAAGTAACTTACACATTATATGTTCCAAACAGATAAGTACCAGCAGTCCCTTTGAACCTGTCCATAAACCTTACTTATATCTTGATGATGGGCAATGAGGTCATTTGGAGAGAGAACGTTTCTGGTTGTACAGATTATATTCCTATGTCCTAATACCAAGGTTGTGCTGTGCTGTGCTGACTTGCATCTGACTCTTTGCAACCCCATGGACTGCAGCCCATGCCCTCCTAAAGGGAATCTTCTCAACCCAGGTATTGAACCCAGGTCTCCCACATTTCAGGCAGATTCTTTACCATCTGAGCCACTAGGGAAGCCCAATACCAAGGCTATTACATCTCAAAAATCATGCAATGGACCATATAAGGTCATAAATTAGAGGGATAAAATGATTTGGAGACCACAGTAATTTTTAATTTCCTAGGATTTATCATAGTTTTTTTGAAAATGGTGGTAAAATATAATATAACCTGTACCATTTTAGGCATTTTTTAATGTGCAGCTCAGTATTAAGTACACTCACACTGATGCACAACCAATTTCTAGAGCTCTTAATCTTTCAAAAAAAAACCTGAAACTCTACTTCTATACCCACTAAACAGCTCCCTCCCCAAGCCCCTGACAGTCACCATCCTACTTTCAATCTCTATTAACCTGACTTCTCTAGGTACTTCATATAAGTAGTATGATACAGTAATTTGTCTTTTTGTGTCTGGTTTATTTCACCTAGCATAGGGTCCTCAGTGCTCATACATGCTGCATATGTGCCAGGATTTCTTTTCTTTTTAAAGCCGAAAAATACTAAGTTGTATATATGTATCACATTTATCCATTCATCCATCACTGGGCACACTTGGGCTGCTTCCACCTTTTGGCTCTGCTACAAACTAGTCTTTCTATCTTAATCCTATGTGTCAGTGTTCCTCATACCTACATTCATGAAAGGCTACCATATCGAGTCACTCACATTCCTACTGAGTGGGAAGACTGACCACAAAAACGTGATAGCTCCTAGGGCTTCCCTGGTCGCTCAGCAATAAAGAATCCACCTGTCAATGCAGGAAACAGGATTTGATTCCTGGGTCGGGAAGATCCCCTGGAGGAGGAAATGGCAACTCACTCCAGTAGTCTTGCCTGGGAAATCGCATGGACAGAGGAGCTGGAGGGCTACAGTTCATGGGGTCACAAAGAGTCAGACATGACTTAATGACTGAACAACAACTTCTGCTAAGATATTAAATTATATTAAAGACAGGCAGCGTTCCCTGACATTCCATGCTCACAAACATCTTGTATTATGCTGTTGAGTGGGTGAAATATCAAAATAGGTTCATGGTTGAATGTCCTCTGAGATTATTTGAACCCATACAACCATGCCCCATCCTTCTGCCCTTCTGATGTTTCTTTATACACGTCTTTTTGTTTTATCAGCTGTAGACAGTATCTCTCTTTCTATTTATTTATCACTGCACTGGGTCTTCCTTGCTATGCCTGGGCTTTCTCTAGTTGTAGTGAGTAGGGCCTACTCTCCAGGTGAGGTGTGTGGGCTTTTCATTGTAGTGGCTTCTCTTGCCGCAGAGCACAAGTTGTAGGGCGTGCGGGCTTCCGTAGTTGCAACGTGTGGGCTTGGTTGTCCCCACGACGTGTGGAATTTTTCCTGACCAGTGATTGAACCCATGTCCCCAGCACTGGCAGGCAGATTCTTAACCACTGAACCACAAGGGAAGTCCACCTTTCTGATGTTTTATCATGCACTTATAAGACACAAAATTTTAGGAAAGAGAGATAACATATGAACTTTGAAAAACTATATCCACTCGGGGAGAAGAGCTTACATCAGAATCTGGGGCAAGAGGCCAATATGTATGATTGAAAATTTCTGAATATTATCCTAACACACATAACTTCTTGAAACCTAATGGCTCCCTGATTACACTGCCCAGTTAAATGTAAAAAACAAAAAATACATACATACATACATATATGTATTCTTTAAGGAAAAGCATTCAAAATTAAGTAGTTTTGAATTTAAGAAAATTCCTTAAATGTGAAAGATTTAACTCAGTGAAAAAGTCACTTCTTTGCAAAAACAAATAAAAACTATCTCAAGCACATCACACAGGAACCATTTCACCCATGTGGTCTATAAGATGCAATTAGCACCTCACTAGTTACAAGCCAAGCTTCCTCCCTTCCTGCCCCACAACCTTCACCATGCCAGAGTGAAAGGCCAGGAGCCATTAGATCCATTTCAGGAGGAAGAAAACTCATGCTCTGGGTGAGTCAATGAGCTGCCACAGGCAACATGATTAGGAAATGACAGAACTGAATGTAGAACCCCAGACTTGTCTGTGGAACACAGGACAGAGAGTGTTTAGAAACTTTGTAACAATTTACAAAATTCATTCTGTCTGTTAAATCTAAAAAAAAAAATAAATAAATTAGGGTTTGTATTTTAGATCTTGAGAGTTTTAATTTCATTTCTCATAATTAATTTTACTGTATTCTAAAAAGCATCCATCCACAAAAATTTGAAAATTAAAAAACAAAACTACTCTTCCACTGCAAAAAGTTTGAGATATACTGTTGGACTCAAATTCCTCTCAAATCAATCAGTATCTATGTATGGGTGAAAATAAGCATGTATCAGGAATTCTATACACCATCTCAAAATGTAAGTAGTAGTTAAGAGATGCCAATATTCACAACGTATGAGAATTTTGTAACCAATTTATAAAAAAACAGCATACAATGCACAAAGAGGTAAAGACTGCACTTTAAAAAAGCAGATGTCAAGGACTGAATCTGAAGGTGTAGGTTAAACGTTACCGTCAAGGATACAGCGTGGTTTGACAAGGCATAGTTCCTTCCTCATGGTTGCTTATTCACGGCATGTAGAAGAAACCACAGCCCTGCCCACCCAGGGCCAAGGAGCCAACCACTCCTTAGGTCACTGAACCTTCCTGCTGGAGAGGACATCCTGTGCCTTCCTGTCATATAGGGTCACTTCACGGATCAGGAATAAATGGCAAAAAGGGTGTCTTTAGCAACCACCTGAATAACCACGTCATCTGCTTAGTGCAATCCTGCAGAATTTTTCTTTTCTTTTATATAATAGTTAAATTCAGGTACAATGCAGTTTGGGGCTGCCCTGGTGGTTCAGCAGTGAAGAATCCGCCTGCCAGTGCGGAGACATGAGTTCGATCCCTGGGCTGGGACGATCTCTTGGCAGAGGAAATGGCAACCCACTCCAGTACTCTTGTCTGGGAAATCCCGTGGACAGAGGAGCCTGGTGGGCTACAGTCCACAAGGTCTCAAGAGAGTCAGACAAGACTGAGAGACTAAACAACAACAATACAATTTATAGCATTAAAACCAGATTCTCTTTTGAGTTAATAAACTATGTTCTACAGTTTCTATCTTTGGTAAAATTGGTTCTTTAAAGCCACAGAGTTCATAATAGAACTGCCATGAGCTTTCTTGTTAATAGGAATTGTTTCATATTCAGGTTTCTTTTCATTACCTTAATTATCAGGTAATTATACTTTCCTTGTTCTACCCCAAGCAGCACTTTACCTTCCTTGGTATTTATACATCCAAATAATTGCAGATGGTTATCAAGGCCTATCTTTGTTGTCTCTAAGCCAAGGTGAACCTATTTCATTCCCTTACCTGGCTTCCTAAATCAGTGCCTCCAACCCCCTCAATCATTTTCCTGACTCTTCGTCTGAACATTTTCCAAGAAAACGTCTCTGTCTTTCCTGGTCTCAGGCTCCCAGAACAAATGTGGTTTTCAGTGCCACTTCATCAGGATCGCTTCCCTACCCCGGGGTAAATCTCTTGAATTCTTCACATCCCTTTGGTCTTTTTCCCCCCTGCCTGTATCCAGCCTGGGTCCAAGGTATTTCATTGCCCAAGGCAAAATGAAGCTTCTTTTCTTTTACAGCATGTAATTGGATTCATTTCAAAAAGCCTCACACTGTCTCCTTCCCCCCTTCCCACTCCCCTTTGGCTCTTGAATTATAGACACACTGCTAAATTATCTGGCTGTAAGAATACTGGAGTAGCCATTCCCTTCTCCAGGGGATCTTCTCAACCCAGGGATTAAACCCAGGTCTCCTACATTGCAGGCAGATCCTTTACCATCAGAGCCACCAGGGAAGGCCACATGGCTGCAAGAGATCATAAATAAGTCCAAGGCCTTGTAGGATTTGGAAAGGTCAGAGCCTCTAGGAAGCACAAGTGTGGACTTGTGGAATAATTCACTTCATTTCTAAAAGCCTCCATGTCCATATCTTTAAAACTGAACAATGACAAAAAAAATAAGGAAATATATGTAAAAATAAGGAAGAGTATACAAGATTATTTGTAATAGCTAAGGAATGACATAAAGTCTTTGTTTTTTTTAATAGTAACTCAGGCTTTGTTAGAAATAATAAAGTCACAAAATGACTCATGTGGAAGAAGTGCTATCGGTAATTCAGACTTAATGATTTCTCTGCTAAAAGTCTTTGAAATCGTGAAGGGTCTGTTGCTTAAATAAAATATTTAAGGACTATAAATATAATCCTACCTGGGAAGGGATCTTTTTTTTTTTTTCAAACTTAATTTCCCAGGCAAGAGTACTGGAGTGGGTTGCCATGCCCTCCTCCAAGAGATCTTCCCAACCCAGGGATCGAACCCAGGTGTTCGACTCAGCCATACATATACATGTATCTATTCTCCCCGCTACTTCCCCCGACCCCACCATCCAGGCTGCCACATAACATTGAGCAGAATTACCTGTGTTCTATGGTAGGTCCTGTCAGGCGAGTGTATGCTCCTCGGTTCTTTGTTTCGTCACAACAAAAATTTGGAGTGACGGCCATTAAAGCCCCTTGGCGGGTCACAGCTCATGGAGGACAGACTGTGCTATAGCTCTCAGGTCTCGAACGGACCGTGTTATAGCTCTTAAATAAATCAGTGTTACAGCTCAGTGTTACAGCTCTATTTATTTAGATAATAGCAGGAAAATCCATCTTCGAGGCATGAGGGCACGTCGATCCAAAGACGCGAAGAGAAGATAGCCCCATGGCATGGGAGAGAGAGAAGAGGGCTTTGGCTCCTCTTTTTATATGTTTCTCTGTCCCTGGGCCTGTCTTATGTAAATTGGGCCAGCCAGGAGTGTTGTTTGTTTTACCTGAGGTTCTCACTCCGGTCCTCGGACCTTCCTTTGCTCTATTTTCACGGGCTTTTCCCTTCCTTGTCCTTTAGCCACCACCATTCTGGACTCCTTTTCCCTATTCTAACTACCTAACAGACCACTTTAAATACAGCAGTGTGTACATGTCCATCCCAAACTCTCTTGGAAGGGATTGCGTAGAGATGAAGAGCTGACCTGCTGGCCATCAGGACCGCCTCACTGGGGCCGCACAGAACCCAGCACAGCTAGTGGAGCAGCTGTCAGAACTCACCTGTGCAGGTCTGGGCCCGTGTGCCATGCAAGGGGAGCAGGGCCGATGCAGCATATCAGACATCTGGATGCATGACGGGATCCATAGATACTCTGGGGAAAGACAATAAACTCCTGAGAGTGATTGTGATTGATCACCAATGAAAGTGTAATTGTGCAAGTCGGGGGCCTCCTTAAGCTGTATACATACAGACTCTCATCTTTCACAACCAAAAGGCAAGAAAAATTTAGGATCCAATCCAGAACTTAATTTAAGAGTAGCAAAGCCCCGGGAGAGGCTGTATTCTCAACATGGAGCCATTCACTACTCCAAAGTCAGGGCTCCGATTCTCTGATTCTGATGGAGTGGGAACGTAAGACAGGGGGTGGTGATATCTAAGTGAAAACATTAAAAACCTTAAATTCTAAGATTTTCCGTCTGGGCCTGCATAATTGGTTCACTCCTCCCTGTTAAAGGCTAGTGTCAATGCAAATAGTCACTAAACAATCTATGATAAGGAATAGAATAAAGTTTTATTTGAGCCAAGGACTCTAGGCCAGGAGATTCAAGAAACACTTAAATTGTGTTCCACTGGACTACAAAATGGAGGAGACTTACACAGGAAAAAACTGCAAAATTTCATAAATTGTTTGTCAAGAGCAGGCTAGAAGTAAGGATGCTTGTTAAACAAGCATTGGTCACATAGTAATGAGGGAGACCTCAAGACAGACCATAAGGTTGCAGCTGGTAGCAGATAATTGTTTTGAGAATGGCTGCTGGTGTCCTTGAATTTGAAACAGTTCAGAAAAGTCAAGTTCTCATTGATGCAGAAACAAGTCTGAAAACATATCCAATAATGGCCATATCTATCCATGGCTCTATTTTGGATGCCTGAGCCACAGTTTGTCCGTTTGATTTTTAAATGATTTTAAATACGTCATCAGTAGTGACAGACCTCCCTTTCTTAAAAGTTATAAAGGAACTTCTGCCTTACAAGATCACACATGCACATGCACACACACACACACACACACAGCATTCTTGATCTCCTCCAACCTCCTGCCCACCAGACAAGGACTAAGGACTAAGTCAAAATAAAATCCTAATGAAGAAGTATAGATCTTCTAACAAGCGAAGAGATAAAACCTTAATATTGCCGCAAGACCCCATGATGTACCAGCAGAAACTGGAGGCGTACAGTGGAATTCTGGGTACCACATCAGTAGGAGCAGGACATACAACTGGACTAGAAAGAGTTTCTATGATGTCAGGAGCCTTCTGTGACAGAGCACTTCACCCCTGTCAAGACCTGCGGAGACAATACCAATCCATGGCTAGGCTGGCTCTGGGAAGAAAGTGACAGCCCTCACTGAATGAACAGAAACATCACAGCTATCATGGTTAATAGTAAAGAAGAGTCAAAAGACTCAGAGACATGAGCAAGCTAGAGTGGAATAAATAAATGGTAAAAGTGAATGAATGAGTAAATATCTTCCCTTTCCTTGGAAAGATATATTTACATATGGATGCCAGAATTTTCTTTCTAAAACTCAAATCTGATCACATGACTCTTCCTTCTCACATACCAAATAAAATTCAATCTCATTGTTTTAAATGTATTTTTTTTAATTACATGTGCCTGGCAGGTATTTGCCATATCAAAAAATATTTGTTACATAAATGAATGGTCATAGTAGGCTCACAAGACTCAGTTCGTCCCACTACCTTCCCTTCTAAATACCTCTCATTTGAAAGGACAGACACAATGACTTTCTCGCCATTCCCCAAATACGACAGCCATTCACAGTCTGTGCCTTTGAATAAACTGATCACTCTGACTCAAATGCTATCTCAATCTTCTTTCATCCATTCATTCAACAAATATTTATTGAGTGCTACACACAACCCTCCCTGCCAACTCCAATTCACTCCTTATGGCATCTTCTCTGAGAAGGGGTTCCAATCTTCCCCAAGATAAGTGGGGCCCTTTGAGCATGGCACCTTGAACGTTTCCCTCTAGGAACCTCCTTTTTGAACTGCTATTTGTTGGTTTACGTGTCTTTCCAGTTCACTGAGTGCAGTCAGAGCAGGAAGACCACCCTGTAGATCAGACCCCAGTAAACAGGAAGCTGTGTTGCAGATACCATTTATTTTGTTTGCCTAGTCTCATCTTCAACATTCTTGCAGCAACACTCCTGCTTCTTCAGGGAATGACTGCACAGGCTGCAGATGGCTGTCATACTTGGGGAACGGTGAGAAAGCCACCGTGTCTGTCCTTTCAAACGAGAGGTATTTAGAAGGGAAGGTAGTGGGAGGAACCGAGTCTTGTAAGCTTAATAGGTCCATTCATTTATGTAACAAATATTCTTTGATATGGCAAATACCTGCCAGGCATATATAGTAAAAAAATAATAATAATAAATCTATAAATACATAAATAAATTATCTCCCTGCTCCCCACTCTGTGTGGCTCCAGCTGCTAATCACAGTTCATTAGTCGCATATATCACACACACCTTTAGTCACAGAAGTAGCATGTAACTCAGCTCTGGCCAGTAACGAGTCTCCTTGGACATCATGCTTTGTCCAAGAATGGACATGTGACCCAACCCAGGCTAATAAGACTTCTTCTCTGGGATATTGTATATGGCCACTGGCATAGGGAGGTGCTCCCTCTTTCCATGGGGGTCACTAACCTAAAGCAGCCTGTTGGCCATGACCTCCTGCTCTCACCAAATAAAGGAAGCACACCTGTAAGAGGGAGAATGTGGCCGACGAACAGAGACAAGCAGAGTGACAAGAGCAGACCCAACATTATTTTAGTCTCTGAGGTCCCTGAGGCCAGGCACACCCCTAGTCATTCAAGTTGTTGCTGTTGTTCAGTCATTCAGGTAAATCATCCCCCCAAAATCGTTGAACAAACAAAAATGGAATTTTTAAAAATCCTTTCAAAACAGTATTCATTGTCAAAACTCCATTCAAACATATTAAGTCATTCCATAAAGTCATTCCATTATTCAGCCTCTCCTACGGGCTGGACATTCTTTTAGACGTTAGGTTGTCACAAGCAAACACCTTGAAAGTGAAAGTCGCTCGGTTGTGTCCAACTCTTTGTGTCTGCACGGACTATACAGTCCATGGAATTCGCAAGGCCAGAATACTGGAATGGGTAGCCTTTCCCTTCTCCAGGGGAATCTTCCCAACCCAGGGATTGAACCCAGGTCTCCCATATTGCAGGCAAATTCTTTACCTTCTGAGCCACCATTATACTGCTATTTGAAATTAGCACTTATCTCCAAAAAATAAATAAATAGACAAGCCCTTAGAATTTTATTGAATATTTGTATTTTAGAGTGATAAGCCCAACCTTCTTTTATTGTATTTATATTCACAGTTATTGGGATAATTTATCCTGTCATGTGAAAACAGATAATACCCCTTCAAAATAGTATAGATATTGGATCAGTCCATGCAAAAGTCAGCTAAAGATAATATATCAAATGAAGTCAGGAATAAAAATGTATACTATATATGTGCGCTCAGTCGTGTCTGACTCTTTGCGATCCCATGGACTGTAGCCCACCAGGCTCATATGTTCAGGAGATTCTCCAGACAAGTATACTGGAGTGGGTAGCCATTCCCTCCTGCAGGGGATCTTTCCAACCCAGGGATGAATCCGAGTCTCCTGCATTTCCTGAATTGCCAGGCAGATTCTTTACTGCTGAGCCGTGTTCCCCACATTGGCAGGCAGACTTCTAACCACTGAACAACCAGGGAAGTCCCAGAAACATAGCTTTTTAAAACTACAGCTCTCTGGGTACTTACCTACCTGTCAGATTCTGAATCAATGGATCTAAGATACAGCTTGAGACTCAATATCTTCTTTTTCTCAGTTCCCAAGATCAAAGTCATGCAAAGCCAGATTTGAGATCTAGAAAACAGTCCAGCACTCCTATCTGAATAAATCTTTCTTTTTCTCTACCAGTCATCACACACACTCAACTTTTTGTTATATTTATTAAATGAGATATAAAATTTCAGCTAATATTGATGAGATGGTAACTTATATCATAAAGCTACACTTAGGAAACATGATGTATTTCCATATCCAAGAACTGGGGAATTCATGAAGATCTTAGAACAAAATCCTCCTGGGGACATGTGTATACCTGTGACTGATTCATGTTGATGTACGGCAGAAACCAGCACAACATTGTAAAGTAATGATCCTCCAATTAAAAAATAAGAAAATCTACTACATCACTGGTTCACATGTTGTACAGCAGAACCTAACACACCATTGTAAAGCAATTATACACCAAACATTTTTAAAAGAGCACCATATCTTAAAAATTTTAAGACTGCAATGGGAGCCACATTATATTTAAAATCTTTAAGTTTAGAACTCACATAGACTTGAGAATGCATTCAGTTTAACTCCTTCACTTTGTAGAAGAGAAATCAGAGTTAATGATTTCATTCAGATGGAAAATGAACTCTGAAATATATGTTTTAATGTAAAATTTTCAAATCCTGCTTTGGCCAGCACAAACAGCAATCTCCCAAATCACAAAAGCTCTTCCAAAATACTGAAACCAATCCCTGGAGTTCGTTGTATCCTTGTGTCAGTATACTGGGAGCTGATTCCATCTATAAAAACCTCTCAGTTGGCAACTATAACTTCCTTCCACCTGTTAAAATTGTCAGTTGACCTGATCATTCATAAAGTCCCTAATATGAAAAACAAGGAAGATTCCCGATCTCAAACTGAAAAAAAATGTTGACAGATTATGGTGCTGTGTTCTAAGATGGAGCATATTCTAAAAGAGGGTGGATCATAACCTAGGTTTGTGGCTCAGATTTACTTTCAGGAAACACTCAAGGTTTCTTGAGTTTGTTTAGTGCATCTAAGCTGAACATGTAACTTTCTAATTGTAACATATAACTCAAAAAGAATACTACTTGCTGGTTTTCAAGAGAATTCTACCTCAAGGGAACTGCTATAACATGCTTCGTAGACATGCACAAATTGGTTCATGTTCATATATAGTGCCAATTTTTATAACATTAAGAATATATACACTGCAAAGTTCTTAAAAGTTACCCTTAAATGTTTAATGCCTAACTGAAGACACTTGTGGCTTTAGGTGACTTACAGTATGTCTCCATTTTACATAGTAACACTCTAAAGAGATCTGTCAAGTTTAGAATAAATTTGTACAAGGCAAGACTCAGTATAAAACCTATCTCAGATCACTTCAGACATTTTTAGCATACATATGAAGCTGATCAGAGACAGAATGCCCACACCAGATCTATCACAAGACTGTAGGGTTGTAGTTTGATTATAAAACCTGAAAGTCACATTCAGGTAGCTTAAGTCGTTGGTCAACTATGCTTCAGACTGTAAGGGAAATATTCTGGAGAATATTATAATCAGGTGAAATTATAATTTGTAATGAACAAAAATGTAATACCAAGCCTGGAGACTTCCCTAGAAGTCCAGTGGTTGCGGCTCCCTGCTTGCATTGTAGGAGGCATGGGTCTGATCCCTGGTTGGGAAAATAAGAGCCCACATATCACACAGCACAGTCCAAAAAAAAAGATGATATCTACATTTTTTTAAAAAAAGAAGAAGAACCAGGCCTGAAAGTGTCAGAGTTTTTAAGATTTTAAGATTATTTCTTTTGCTCATTAATTCCTTTAGGCAATAATCCCAAATTAAGCACATTCATTACAAATATAAACTAGTAACTTAGATCTGGAGTTTTCCATCAATAAATTAATAGGTTATATAGTATAACATTGTCTTTTTGAGATTTACTGAACTGGAGAAAGAAAATGTACTAGCTCAGTCTGAAAACTTGGAGAAAGAAAAATGTATATTCTAAGCTAGTTATTCATACTGTAAAAATTATTCAAACTATTATTTAGAAACTATAGCAAGACTGTGCCCTGAGATTTTCTCAATAAGGAAAATAAATTCCCACTTGAGTTTAAAAACAATAAGTTTAAGTGCAAAGTCAACAAGTAAGGTCATCCCATCTATGAAGATGTCTTTAAATGCGACATAATACAATGTGCATACCTCCTAGTACTTATTTAGCAATTTTATCTTAACACATCTGAAATTTTAAGAAATAGTAATATTTTCCTATGCCATCAAGTTTACTGGTTATTAATTAATGAATAATATGAGAGGTAATAAATACTACATTTAGGGAAAACAATATCACACGCTATACCAGGAGTTTTTAAAAGAAAAGAATGGTTTGGAAAAAATAGAATTCAATGTCACATTAAAGAAATTTTTATTCTAAATATATTAGAGGAAATATTTGGAGCAAATGTGCTAATTTCTAGTTCAGAACTTCCTGTCAACCTTTTTACTCAGTTAACAACTTTCTCATACTTCAAACACCTTTAACCTCCCTAAGGCTGTATAATTTTTCTAAAAGCACTCACTTATCAAAATGCCCTAGTTGAGAAAAAAGGGCAAGAGGCAAAGAAAAACTTAAACTTTATTTGAATTTCTCTTTTTTCCTATCTAAGAATGAGAAATATTTCAAAGGAAAAGGTTAGTGACATGTAGAAAAATCTGTGCCATATTGCACAATATGGAAAATACTTAGGACATTTGCAATACCATATTGTGTTACCTTAAAACGTCCTTCATCTTTCTCAATTTTTTTTTTAAAAAGCTTGAAAGAACAACAGAAAAAGACATCTTCACAATGATTAAGAAATGAAATTATGAAATAAAAACTAATTATTGAGGAAGATGCAAATATTCCAAAAATATAACTGAGAGGGAAATTCATCTGTGAGCATCCTGAGAGGTAGGGCTAAAACAGGAAACACAATCACCTATGTCAATCCTTTGAACACAGAAGTGGGAGCACATCAGTGGCTTGATTAAAATAATAAACATTAATAATATCATCTAGGATTGTTATATACATATTTGTATATAAAGCTCTTGACAACAGTTTTTCAACAAATACAGAAGTCCTCTTTAATGACTCTTGCTTATATAATCTTTGCTTTCCAGACAACACAGCCTGGAGATAAAAATAGGCTCATGAGAATTCTCTGATTCTATGCCACTTGAGAAAGTGTAACCAATTTGGTTTTTTACTTTGGGGCGCTGAGCTGGGTCTTCATTGCAGCTCATGGGCTTCTCTAGTTACGGCGCACAGACTTAGCTGATTCCTGGCATGTGGAAACTTAGTTCCCCCAATCAGCATTTGATTCTGTGTCCCCTGAATTGAAAGGTGGATTCTCAACCACTGGACCACCATGGAAGTCTCAGCAACCCATTTTAAATTCCTCAGCAAAAGAAAAGTCCCCAAGAGTGGCTACAATTTGGCATCCACCATTTTCTTTCTCTCTTCTTCTGTAGTGACAGCTCCCGTCACTGCGGAGCCAAAATGGCAGCTCCGCACCCCTAGCTCACAGCAGTGGCGATCAGCAATGGGTTCATAGGGACACTGATGCTGCTGCTGAGAGCTGATGTCTGTCCTGAGACCGCCATCTTCCATCTGAATGCACCAAACTCAATTTTACCTTAGCACCTTGCCCGAGCTATTCCTCTGCCTAGGAAGGCTTTTCCTCGAGTCTTTACACGGCCAACTTCCTCAGAAATCCATGTCTCTCCTCAGATAGCCTACATTTCCCTGAACACACTAGCTATCCTCATCCTCTAGTCCCTCTCCATCCCATAAACCTGTTTTATTTTGGACTTGGACCAAGTCACCAAAACCATCAATCACTCCTTTCTGATTCTTCCTAAAAGGACAAAAATATAAAACCAATCAAGTCAAAATAAACAAACAGCAAAAAACACTTGGGCGGGTTAATGGGCAGATAGCAGAATGCGCTCCTCAAAGTTATGAAGCATCAAATAAATGAAGAGCAGACGGTGCTCTCCTCCTATCTGGTCATGAAATTCAAGTTTACTTCTGATAGGTTCTGACTGGACCTGTTGCAGCAATACAGCAAAATATTAAAATGTGGCAAATACATTTCAGGATACTTCCCCCAAATTAAATATCTGCACAAACTAATGAGGTTAAGTTACTACTAACCTCAAACTTTCCGTTTGTCCCCAAAGTACAATCAAGTAAACATATTTTTTTAAAAAGAGAAAAAATGCTGCTCCCTGGAATAGAGGTGTTGGCATATGTGATGCAAAAAGGAATAATTTCAACTGAAACAAATACATCTCTAAGAAACAGCACTCTAAAGCTTAGAGCAGTCAGAAATCAAGAAAGTTTGGTTAGCTATGGGGGAAGTTCTTTACTTCATGGCAAGTCAGAACATGCAAAGATGGCAGAACTCTCACAAGATTGCACAGAGGCTCCTTACAAACGGAAAGGACTATTTAGCCATAATCTAAGTACTTTCCAAAACAATGACACTGGGATTACAGCATATGCTCCACGTTGATAAGAGTATTTTTATTACTCACCAAGTTGACTTCGAAAACATTCAGGCTTCATTTGCAGAAGTTAACACAGGATTTATTCAGGCAAATAAGTATTTATTTAGGTTGTCCTTTTGGAATGTTGGCACGGAGTGAGGCTGGTTACAAAATGTTAATATGCCAACTGCAATGGTGTTCCCAGGTGGCACTAGTGGTAAAGAACCCACCTGCCAATGCAAGAGACCTAAGAGACACAGGTTCAATTCCTGGGTCAGGAAGATCCACTGGAGAAGAGAATGGCAACCCACTCCAATATTCTTGCCTGGAGAGTCCCATGGACAGATAAACCTGGCAGGCTACAGTCCATAGGGTCGCAAAGAGTGGAACATGACTGAAGTGACTTAGCACATCACAGCACAATAGTGTTAGCTGAACTGGATGACCTGGCATTGCTATTGAAGTCTCAAGGCCGAAACAAGATACATTAAACTTTGGGAATTACAGTCACAGGACTCACTAGCAGAACTTGCAAAATACTGCTATGAAATCGCAAGGACTGTTTAGTTAGAATTCAGTTTATGTTTCCCAGCCAAGTGTCTTAAGACAAAAACAAACTTGGCATTGCGAAAACTCTTCTACCTGTTCAGACTTTCAGGACCAAGTATTCACAAGATTTTGCGAGAGCAAAACTTGTTTTTTTTTCACTTCATGCCTGTTAGAATGGATATTATCAAAAAAGACAATAAATAAGGTGTTGGTGAAGATGTGGAGAAAAAGGAACACTTCTACGCTATTGATGTGAAAGTAAGTTGATGCAATCACTGTGGAAAAGAGAATGGAGTTTCCTTAAAAAATTAAAAATAGATCTACTGTGAAAAGTGAAAGTGAAGTCGCTCAGTTGTGTCTGACTCTTTGTGACCCCATGGACTGTAGCCTGCATCAGGCTTCTCCGTCCATGGGATTTTCCAGACAAGAGTACTGGAGTGGGTTGCCATTTCCTTCTCCAGGGGATCTTTCTGACCCAGGGACTGAATCCAGGTCTCAGGGATCAAACCCAGATCTTCCACCTTGCAGGCAAACACTTTACCCCCTGAGCCATTTTTCAGATCTACTGTGTGATCCAGCAATTCTACTTCTGGGTATTTATCTGAAGAAAGTGAAAACACTAAAACATATTAAAAAGATATATGCATTCTTATGTTTATTACAGCATTATTTACAATAGCCAACATAAAGAGCCTAAGTGTCTATCCATGGATAACTGTATAAATAAAATCTGAGCTATAGATATACAACACACACACACACACATGCACACGCACACAGTAGAATATTATTCAGTTATAAAAAATAAGGAAATCTTGCCATTTACAACAACATAGATAAACCTGAAGGGCATTATACTAAGTGAAATAAGTCCATCAGAAAATAGAAATATCAGCTGTCTTATAAGTATAATCTAAAAAACAAAACAAATAAAAAACACAGAAAAAAACAAACACATAGATGCAAAGAATAGATTGATGGTGGTCAGAGTAGAAACAGGGTATGAGGAATGGGAGAAATGGGTGAAGGAAGGGGTCATTAAGTAAAAGAAAAAAGAAAATGTAGCATTCTTGGAATAAGCTGCATACTCACAAGAAGTAGAGAGATGAAAACATTAGGTAAACTTATTTATTATGTGATGTGATGCAAAATGGTTTGTGGAAATGTTTTTGAGTCATCATACCTATGGTGGTAAGGAACTAATTTAGGATCTGGGCTTGTGCTGTGTGCTCAGTCCTGTCCCCAACTCTTTGTGATCCCGTGGATTATAACCCACCAGGCTCCTCTGTCCATGGGGATTGTCCAAGCAAGAATACTGGAATAAGTTGCCATGCCCTCCTCCAGGAGATCTTCCCAATCCAGGGACTGAACCCAGGTCTCCCACATTGCAGGTGGATTCTTTACTATCTGAGCTACCAGGGAAACCCATCTTTAAAAAAAGACTATAATCCAAGTTAGAGTTATAATAAATAAATAACTTTAAATCAAAAAAATATTAAACTAAGTTTGAAACTTCATCTTACAGAAAGATAACTAGAGATTTTATGGATGTGGATGGTTAAACATATATGTGGGCCACTGAATATTTAGTTGATACCAAAAAAACTTGCAGAAAATATTTCCATATATGTATTTGTCCATAGTAGAGTTAAAGCTTTTAACCTGAAATCTGTCTAGTAATCAGAGAGACAATATTTAAGGAGAAAAATAAGAAAGTAAGTAAGATGCCCAAAACAAACTGAGAATAAAATTTGCAATTCATGTAAAAAAAAGTATAATTTCTCTAATACCAGGAGCTTCTAAATGTCAGTAAGACCAACAAAATGTAAGCAAAGTTTGGAAACAGTAAGCCACTAAAGAGTAAATACAAATATCTCCTAAAAATATGAAAAAATCTTCAATAAAGAATAATTTTAAGATGCTAGTTAAGCTATACTGAAATTCCAGTTTTTACACACCAGATTAGCAAAGTTTAAAAAGTTTTATGATGTATAGTGATCCAAGCGTACAGTGAATCAGGAATTCAATTATTCCTGGTGGTGTGCAAATGAATCCAAATTTCATGGAAAGCAACAGCAATATCTATCAAAATTTACATGCACATACTTATGGAAACTCCACCTCCAGCAATTCATCCAATGGAAAGAACTATGTGTGTGCAAAAAGATATCTACATAAAGATCATCAGGGCAACAGCACCAAATTAGCAAAAGTTTGGAAATTGCAATCAGTTAAGACATTGCTTAAATAAGTGACAAGTCATCTTAACCATGGCAGCATTCTTGTTTACCTATCCAGTGATTATGGCCCAACATCTATTCTGGTATGCGTGTGTGCACATGCTCAGTTATGTCCGACTCTTTTGAGACCCCATGTACTGTAGCCCACCAGGCTTCCTCTATCCATGGGATTTTCCAAGTGAGAATACTGGAGTGGGTTGCCATTTCCTACTCCAGGGGTTCTTCCCAACAGAGTGGTGGAACCCATGTCTCTTGCATCTCCTGCATTGGCAGGTGGATCCTTAATCACTGGCACCACTTACTGTGCTAACAGTCCATATTTCGCTAATTCTCTCCCCAGCACTAGGATATATTAGTCTTGAAGAGTGTAACTCAATCACAGTCATTTCATTCTCCCTGTTGGAATATAATAAAATCTCCAGACCACTATTTCAGGAGGAAACCAGTGGCTGGGGGATAGGGACTGAAAAGAGATTTACTTTTCTCTAAAAGCATCTTTGAACTCTAAATTTTTCAATTAGAACAAGCATGTATATAAAAAATACATAAAATTTGTAAATAGCATCATCCTCCATTTTTTATTAAGAAGCTGAAGCCTAAAAATTAAAATTTTAAAGGTTTTGAAAGTAGTAGCAGAAATGAAACTTAAATCTATGTTCTCTAGCTGTAAAGTGAGTCCCAGCAAGGCCCAGCCTATCTGGATACAAGGTTTGCTGTTACTTGCTTTAATATCATCTCTTCTCTCCTCTGATGAATATGCATCATGGTTTAAAAACTAATAACCATAAAGTCAGGCAGAAAGTTCAAATTCTGTCTCTGCTACTTCTTGAGAGCTATATGAATTTAAGCAGGTAGTGTATTTTCGAACCTCAGCTTATTCATTACCAAACAAAATAATAATGAAACCTTAGGGTTGTGAGAATTCAGTTTCAATTGACCCTTGAACAACACAGGTGTGAACTGCAGGGGTCCCATTCGTATTCGGATGTTTTTCAATAAATACGACAGCACCACTCTCCCCTCCCTTGGATGAATCTGTGGATGCAGAATCCTGGATGCAGAGGGCCCACCTTGGAACTTGAGTATGGAGTATCGATGGCTTTTGATATCCACCTCAGGTCCTGGAACCAATACCTCACGATAACAAGGGAGGACAGTAGCTTAAATGAGATATATTAGAAAAAGCCGCTAGTCTTGTGCTGGGCTTTAATGAGTGCTCTAATAGGTGCAGGCTTCCCTGGTGGCTCAGACAGTAAAGAATTTCCCTGCAGTCCAGGAGACCTGGGTTTGATCCCTAAATTGGGAAGATCCTCTGGAGAAGGAAATGGCAACCCACGCGAATATTTTTGCCTGGAGAATCCCATGGACAGAGGATCCTGATGGGCTACAGTCCATGGGGTCAAAAACAGACAGACACGACTGAGCGACTAACACATCCAAGTGGATGTAGGTTGTAACATGGTCACTTAAAGTAGATTTAAATGAACTTTTGGTTCAACAGTTTGGAAATTTCTCAGCACTTCTTAAAATTATCTGAAATACTGCATGTGTGTGTGTGTGTGTGTTAGTCGTTCAGTCATGTCCTCAACCACCAGGGGAGCAAAAATACTACATAAGGGATCATAAAAATAAGAATGGAATGCGTGCTTGTGTGCGTGCTAAGTAGCTTCAGTTGTGTCCGACTCTTTGCAACCCCACGGACTGTAGCCTACCAGGCTTCTCTGTCCATGGGATTCTCCAGGCAAGAATACTGGAGTGGGTGGCCATTCCCTTCTTCAGGGGATCTTCCTGACCCATGCCTTGAACCTGAGCCTCAGTTGGACTCCTTTTAAATTAGCAGAGAAGAGGATTCTGGGCACTGTTTCTCACACTTCAGCTTTGCCTAAACACTGGAATTACTTGGAGTAACCAGGAGTTTTTTAAACTCTTGATGCCTGAGTTCCACCTTTAGAGACTCTGATTTAATTGGTTTGGGCTGCAGTCTGGACAACTGAATTTTTAAAGAATTAATTTTAAGTTCTAATGTGCAGCCGAGGTTGAGAACTGATGGCATAGATTCTTCATAAGTCATTTGTTCTTAATTAACTTAGACCTATTCTCATCACGTCAGTAGAGGTTTTGAAAGCTTATATATTTCCTTCAAAGATTAGCAGCTTCATCAAGACCAGAATTATCTCTTTATTTCCTAATTGTTTTTTTTAACCTCTGCCTTCTAGCTTTCCATTCATCTCATTAAGGGCCCGGTTGAATCTCTATCTTCTGTTGACTGATTGGCTATTAAAGATTGAAAACTCTGACAGCAGCTGGAAGCCTCCCCGTTTTAGCGTTTCTTCCTCAGGTGATAACCTGCCTGGTGAGAACCAGATCCATGAGGTGGGGCACACAGCCACACTGCCACGGCTCCTTCTACAGGCAAATGTTGCAGAAATGGGTTCCATTCCCAGCCAAAGCACTATATTACCTCTTGTTTTTCCTTTCCTTCCATTTGTTTCAACTTTTACTGAATTAAATAATGATGCAGGCTTCCCTGATGGCTCAGTGGTAAAGAATCACCCTGACAATGCGGGGGACACAGGTTTGATTCCTGGTCCAGGAAGATCCCACATCCCACTGAGGAGCCAAGCCCATGCACTGTTGCTCGCTAAGCCCAGCTTACTGACCGGTGCTCTAGAGCCCAGAAACTGCAACTGCGGAGCCCACGTGTCACAACTACTGAAGCCTGCTTGCCCTAGAGCCTGCGCTCCACGAGAGAAGTCCCTGCAAGGAAAAGCCCATGCACCACAACTAGAGAACAGCCCTGCTCATTGCAACTAGAGAAAAGACCTCCCAGCAATAAAGACCCAGCACAGTCATAAGTAAATACATAAATAAAATTATTTTAAAAATACAATAATGATGCATGTGAAACCATTCTCAGAAGTAACCAACTACTTTGACTTTCATTTCAGATGTTTAGGGAAGAAGAACAGATAGCAGAACTCCGGATCTGAAGTCAGGATGTGGGTTTAAGCCGTGGTCTACCGCCTATGCTGGACAGTCACTTTGCTTCATTGCCTGCTAAGTCCTTTAGTCCTGTCTGACTCTGCAACGCTATGGACTCTAGCCTGCCAGGATCCTCTGTGCATGGGGTTCTCCAGGCAAGAATACTGGAGTGGGTTGCCATGTCATTCTCCAGGAAATCTTCCCGACCCAGGGACTGAAACCATCTCTTTTTGTGAGGCCTCAATTTCCTAATGCAGGAGCTGAGTAATAATGATATAGGGTTGTTAGGATAATGGGATTAGGGGTCTGAAAAGCACTTTATAAAATATAAAGCATGTTTGAAATATTATTATGATTGTGAAAGGAATAAGTAAAAACCTTAAGCAAATGATTAAATTGATTTTATACAACAATAATTTAGCATCCCTCTTTTAGATTAGAAATAATTTCCCTTAAGCCTTTCCTTGTTTGCCAGAATTGATCATATCTCACATCTCTGTCTAAAACTTAACTTGGTTACCATTATTCTCTATAGTCAAAGCTATGGTTTTTCCAGTAGTCAGGTATGGATATGAGAGTTGGACCATAAAGAAAGCTGAGTGCTGAAAAACTGATGTATTCAAATTGTGGTGCTGTAGAAGACTCTTGAGAGTCCCTTGGACTGCAAGAAGTTAAAAACAGTCAATCCTAAAGGAAATCAACCCTGAATATTCATTGGAAGGACTGATGCTAAAGCTCTAATATTTGGCCACCAGATGTGGAGAGCCAACTCATTGGAAAAGATCCTGAGACTGGGAAAGATTGATGGAAGGAGAAGAGAGCAATAGAGAATGAGATGGTTGGACGACATCATTGAGTCAATGGACCCGAGTTTGAGCAAACTCCGGGATATAGTGAAGGACAGGGAAGCCTGGCATGCTGCAGTCCATGGGGTCACAAACAGTCAGACACGACTGAGCAACTGAACAACAGCAAACCGTCATTCCAAACATGGTAACATTTGTCATCTAAACACAAAGCTGGTATGCCATTGTGGAGACATTCCTTTCCCCAGTGAACTCTTGAAGGAAGACATGATGTAAAAAGCAAAAGGAAGGAAGCTAATAGGTATTAGCTCATTCATTTGTTCTCCAGGGTATGTACTAAGAATCTGCCAGCTTCTTGAGAGCCTGCTGGGTGGCAAGGGCCATATGAGGAACTGTGGTTGGAGTACCGACCAGGACCAGCAGCGAAACGTGATAAATGTTACAACTGAGAAAGATGGCGATCAGTAGCAGGAGATCTCACAGTCAAAATTTATAGAAGTGAAGCTTGAATTGGCTGCCCAAGGTGGGCTGGGCAGGATCGGTGCCTGGGCATGGAGAGCAGGAAGGTCTGGATGAGAAAGCACGGTTCGTTAGAATAACTGAAAGAAGTTCAGTGTATCTGGAGCGTGTGAGAGGGAAGGTGGTGAGAGAAGAGGCTGGAAAGGCAAACAGGAACCCTAAACCTTGGAACACCCGTCAAAGGGTTTGGATCATATCCTGGGGGCATTGGGAAATCATTAAAAGATTCGAAACGAGAGTGATAGCATCAGATTTCTAGGGCTTGTGCTTGTCAGTTTTTCTCTGTTTGTTTGGTTACTGTGTGTAGCAAGCTTTTGAGAGGAGAAAGGAGGAGACTAGATGTGAATACTCCTTGGGAGAAATGCTTGGGATCTAGTCTTGTGTTGTGACAGATGGAATCAGAGGAAGGAAGGGAGCATTCTTTGTAAAACTCCAATCTGATGTCACTCTCTCACTTTAAACTTCAAACATTTTCCATTGTTCTCAGGATAAAATTTCAAAAACTCTTAACATGGCTTATTAAAGGACCCTTCATGGTCTGGATGCCCCTTCCTGCCCCTTACACACTGAGCCTCTCTATTTCTTGTACCGTTTGAAATATTTGAAAAAGCTTACCCATCTACTTCTCTAAACTCATTGGACATTGAGGTCAAATAACCTGCCCAGAAACTTCATAAAAGTCATAACTGTTTCACTGAGGAATAAATGAATGACATGAATGATTTGTATGTATCAATAAGACTTGTAGTTTATCAAACTTGGAGGGGAGAAGAATCCTAAGGATGAAACAAATGTTTCTGGCTTGAGTCACTGGTTGGTTTAGAGAAACTTTGGAGAGGGGACAGAGAAGATGGTTCAATCTGACTTACACGAGTTTGAGGTAGTTGCAAGTTATCTAAGAGGAGATGCTAAATAGGTAATTGGATCTAAGTATAAGCATATGCCAGATTCTGTGCCAGGCACTTTCACACATATTATCTCATGTAATTAACTAAAGCCAAATATAGATAAAAAACAATTAACTATATGATTTAATTTTAAAGTAGGCACTATACTAATTGTGTTAATCCAGGCTATGAGTAGCCCATATCTATTCATCTGGGGAAATGAGCAATTTATCCCTGGAGGAGATAAGAACTGTCTAGTGATTTCAATCATTTCATTTCCAAAGTATTTACATGGCACAATTATGGGAAGACTTAAACACAAAAACAAGTATAGATGGTTGAGTGAATAATTTTATTCCCATGGAGGAGTTTTAGCCTGTCCCAGTCTTTCGCATGAGTAATCATGGGGCCCAGCTCATTTTAAATAAGCCCAACAGAGAGAAAAAGGAAAATGCCCTACCACTGTCAGCTCAGCCAATACTTGGCAACCTGTATTATCCTTGACACCTATCCCTGTAAGGGTTCTCCCTTCCTACTTTAGGCAAAGTATTAAGCCAGACCTGTGAAATATTTCCTCTACCTAATTTACATATTTTATGCATCTTTGTTGCATCTCTAGGTACAATATTAGCATTCCAGAAAACATTTCCATTTCATCCTTCAAACCTTCAGACTCCAAAGTTTCCCAGCAATACAACTAAGCTGTTTTATATACGGTAGTGTATATATATATCAATCCAATCTCCCCAATTCATCCCATCCTTCTCTTCCCCTCCCCTACGTCCACATGTTCGTTCGCTATACCTGCATCTGTATTTCTGCCCTGGAAATAGGTTCACCTGTACCATCTTTCTAGATTGCACATATATGCATTAATATATGATTTTCTCTTTTATCATATCTCTTTTGTGATATTTGTTTTTCTCTTTCTGAATTATTTTACTCTATGGGAACCTGCTATAAAACACAGGGAGTTTAGCTAGATGGGTGGATGAGGGAGCATGTGGGAAGGAAGTCCAAAAGAGAGAGGATATATGTAAACATGTGGCTGATTCACTTCATTGTACAAGAGAAACTAATACAACATTGTAAGGCAATTATATATCAATAAAATGAAAGCAATAAAAAAGAAGAACTAAGCTCTTTGCTCCGTAAGATTTTAAAATAATGTTTCTCAAAGTATGATCTGAGGCCAGAAAACTGGAATCAACAGAGCTGCTTCCTTAAAATAAGGACTTGGGTCCTTTTCTCCACAACTACTAAGTCAGCATTTCTCAAGATGGGACCCAGGAATCTACATTTGGAAAAGGTTGCCCAGGTGATATCTGTCACACTAAAATTGGAGAATTTGATCCTTTTTCTTAAGTAAGGTAGACAATTCTCACTACACATCTTGCTGTCAGAAATAGCTATGTTATGCCTTCTCATGGAGAAGTAACATACTAGAACAATAGATACATTCAATTAATTTTTGAATTCAATAAAAATTTGAATTCACAAGTAAAAACAAGAGGCTGAACACTCTGAACTGGACTCCTTGAAAGAAGATTTTAAAAGATTTTACCCACCTACTGTTGCCAATAGAGTAATTGCTAGAAAACAAATATTTTACACAGAACTACTAAATACCAGGTAATTGTTCACTGATTACTAAAAAGTAAGCTAATCAAAGGGAGTGCTTTATAATTAAGGTATCTTATTGACAGTAGGGAAGATCCATGTTACAGAGTAAACTCCTAGGTTATGAGAATTCTGTTTTTAGATTTTGCTTTCTGTTTTGTGCATATCTGTTTGGTTTTTGATAAAGACTTTTCAAAGAAGTTTGAAAAGGAATGGCAGAATTGACTCACTGAATTAAACTCTTAGTTATTGCCCACAAACCTTCCTTCAATGTCTGTATCATTCTCGAAGAAAGATTGTGTGTGTGTGTGTGTGTGTGTGTGTGTATATACATATATATTTAATACTCAACCTAAATATAGATTTCAGTGAGTGTAAAACTCTTTTGTTTTCCAAAACAAATAAAGACTGTTACTTGAGAGATGCTGGACAAATAGAGATATGTGAGACCTGATCTCTGCTTTTCTCTGAATTTCCTAAATTTGAAAAAGAGGAGAAATCATTTTTTGTAAACATTTTCATTCAAAAGCTTCAGTCTTTTTTATTATTCAGGCACTGAAAGGTTAATTTTTAAGTACTTTTCTTTGGCAAAGTAAATAGAAAATTCTATTACCCATCAATTAAACATAGGTAAGAAGTAACAGAGTTTGAACAGAGCAGGGATACATATTATGCATGCAAGGAAAATTAAAACTTGAGATGTTGTATCGGGGTGCGTGTGCTTTGATGTACAAAAGAACCATTGTTTGTGTGGGACAAAACCTCCGCAGTATAGAACAGAGATAAAAAGGAGGGAGTTTCTAGCAAATCAAGGTCAACTGAGATCTGTGAATAACATAAATGCTATTAATCTAGTACCGAATGAATCACAGGAGTACAGCGGGGTATGGTTATGTGGTGGAGTTCGTGGCAGGAGTGTTTTATGTCACTTTGTATTAGATAGTGAGCGTATTCATCCAGATTCCTAAATACCAACCCAACTGGTGCAGAAGAAACCTTAAGGAGCTGGCGAGAACAAATCCAAGAGCTAGATCTGAAGTTCAGAAAGGTAATAGCAATGTTCAAACAGTGCGGCAAGTTGAGATATTTGCAGGCAGCCATACAATCTCACCCCTCAGAAATACACGAGAAAGGATCTCGTAGTTGGATGGCGAGCAGCTTATTATGTATAATGTCGCCTCCCTCTCTATGTCCTAGTTTAATAGAAGAGATGCAGACAGTAATGCCTTAAAAGACTGGATGCCAGAAAACATAGAATTCTTTTCCTCTGATGACTAATTTAAAATACAAAATGAGCCACTACTTTCTTAAGGGAAACATTACAAACTCAGTAAGTATCATTCTTTTTTCAAAAGTTGAATCTATCTAAATGTTTGAGAGTCCTTTTATCTAAGTCTTACTGAAATATATATTTATTTTAAATATGTTTGTCTATGTATTGTTTTACATTCCAGACCCATTTTTTCTTATTTTTTGCTCTTTATTGGAGTAGGTTGATTTACAATATTATGTTAGTTTCAGTTACACAGGAAAGTGAATCAGCCATAGATATACCTACATTCTCTCTTTTCTAGATTCCCTCCCCATATAAGTCATCAGGGGCTTCCCAGCTGGCACTAGTGGTAAAGAATCTGCCTGCAATACAGGAGACATGGGTTCGATCCCTAGGTCAGGAAGATCCCCTGGAGCAGAGCATGGCAACCCACTCCAGTATTCTTGCCTGAAGAATCCCCATAGACAGAGGAGCCTGGCAGGCTACAGTTCATAGGGTCACAAAGAGTTGGACATGACTGAAGTGACTTAGCACTCACATACACACATGTATCTACAAGGCAGAGAAAGTCAATGGTTGCCAGCAGCCCCAAGAACCTAAGAGAGCAGCACAGGACTTCTCCCTCAGCCTCTGGGGGAAACTAGCCCTGCTGACAGCTTGATTTCAGATTTCCTGGCCTCTAGATTGGCGAGAGAATGAATTTCTTAAAACATTGGTGTTTTAAGTCACCCAATTTGTGGTCCTTTGTGATGGTAACCCTAAGAAACTTAGTGATGCACAAAATTCATGCAAATGTCAAAACCCAGCCTACAGTACCACTGAGCAGCTAGGGGAAACAAAAATGTGCTGTTTTTAACAAAATCCTCGATAAAGAGGCTGAAGAATGAAGGTGGGCTCACCACTAGAAGGGATTTTTGAGATCATCTAGAGAAGGCAATGGCGACCCACTGTAGTACTCTTGCCTGGAAAATCCCATGGACAGAGGAGCCTGGTAGGCTGCAGTCCATGGGGTCGTGAAGAGTCAGACATGATGAGTGACTTCACTTTCACTTTTCACTTTCATGCATTGGAGAAGGAAATGGCAACCCACTCCAGTGTTCTTGCCTGGAGAATCCCAGAGACGGGGAAGCCTGGTGGGCTGCCGTCTATGGGGTCACACAGAGTCGGACACGACTGAAGTGACTTAGCAGCAGCAGCAGCAGTGTCATCCTGGAACTTCCCTTGTGGCTCAGCTGGTAAAGAATCTCCCTGTAATGTGGGAGACCCGGGTTTGACCCCTGGGTTGGGAAGATCCCCTGGAGAAGGGAAAGGCTACCCACTCCAGTAGTCTCGTCTGGAAAATTTCATGGACAGAGGAGCCTGGTGGGCTACCATCCATGGGGTCACAGAGTTGGACATGACTGAACGACTAACACACACACAGAGTCATCCTATCCATTGCACAGCTGAAGAAACTGAAGGAATCTATCCTTGGCTTCCTTTCTCCTTTGTCTCAAGTGAGATACAGATGGTCTGTTCTCACTCTGGCAGGAAATCTCTGTCTGGCTGAAACCCCAGATGATTCATCTGGATTCTCAGAGAGTAAGAAGTTCTCACCAGTAAGATGGTAACTATAAAATGCATTTACTCTAGAGTACCAACCCTGTAGGTGTTCTGTGCTTAGTCACTCAGTCATGTCCAATTCTTGCAACCCCATGGACTGTAGCCCACGGAGATTTCTCTAGGCAAGAATACTGGAGTGGGTTGCAAGCCCTCCTCCAGGGGATCTTTCCAACCCAGGGATCGAACTAGGATTTCCCACATTGTAGGCAGATTCTTTACCATTGAGCCACCAGGGAAGCCCAGGTCACAATGGGAGAAGCTGGAAATATGAACCCCTGTCTTTTAAAACACATCCGAAATCCCAAATATGAGATCTGTTACATTGAAGTTGTAAGTAAAATCAAACAATTATATTTTTGTTTTCTCAGGTTAAAACCGATGGCTCAGAACAAGGCAAAAGAAAGGGAAACTGTAGACTATTTCCATCTGTGGCATTTAAAACAAGGGCAGGATGTTGCTGCCTGGCTGATAGCTGACCAATTCTATAAAACCAGAAAAGAAGGACAACACACACACACTATTAATGATGCTGAAGGACTATAAAGGCAGTCAAAAGCTTGAGAAGGTCAAGATCCTTGGCAGAAGGAAAGTTAATTGAGGGGCTGGAGAGAAAGTGGCTGCTGAGATGCAGAGAAATTGAGCTCAACCAGTGAGACCAGCAGCTTCCCTCTTAGCTCAGTTGGTGAAGAATCTGCCTGCAATGCAGGAGACCCCGGTGCGATTCCTGGGTCAAGAAGGGATAGGCGAAGGGATAGGCTACCCACTCCAGTATTCTTAGGCTTCCCTTGTGGTTCAACTGGTAAAGAATCCGCCTGCAATGAGGGAATCCTGGGTTCGATCCCTGGGTTGAGAAGATCCCCTGGAGGAGGAAACGGCTACTCACTCAAGTATTCTGGCCTGGAGAATTCCATTGACTGTATAGTCCATGGAGTCGCAAAGGGTCAGACATGACTGAGAAACTTTTACATACATACAAGTGAGACCAGCGAGCAGTCTCTTGCATCAGGCAAGTCAAGACCATCAGGAGATCCAATATGCAACAAGCTAAGAGCCTAGATGGCTTCCCTGGTGTCTCAGCAGTAAAGAATCTGCCTGCAATGCAGGAGACCTGAGTTCAATCCCTGGGTTGGGAAGATGCCCTGGAGGAGGGCACGGCAACCCACTCCAGTATTCTTGCCTGAAAAATCCCATGGACAGAGGAGCCTTGTCGGCTACAGTTCATAGGGTTGCGGTTGCACAGAGTCGGACACCACTGAATCGACTTAGCACACAAGATCTTAGAGGGAAGGGAAATGCAGGAAAATAAGCCACTTTTGCTCTCGAGTTATTCATCTATTTGTCTGCGGTGCAGGCCAAAAGATGAGGAAGCAAATCCAAAAAGTGTTTTCTCTGCTAAGCAGCTGAAACACTAAGGAGGGCTATTGGCAGTCTCACTATGCTGGGAGATTAAAAAAAAAAAGAAAAGTATAGCAGCTGCCAATGTGGAGATGCCCAGGCAGTCATTTCAGGGTTTCATGTGAGATGTCCTATACTTTTGAAGTAAAAGGAAACCTCAAGTAAAGAAGCCATAAAGATTGGAACTTGGACTCAAATCAGCTTGCCCCCTAATTGGACTAAGGGGATCTGCTCCTCTAACTGCCTTCCAGAAGTTAAAGAAACTCTCTCTGGAGAAAGAGTATCTTCGAGAGCTTCTCCAGTTTTTCATACATGAGCTCCAGGCTTCCCTGGAAGATGGTCAAGTGCACCCGAGAGGACTAGGAGGTAAAAAATCCATCGTGGAACCAGCCGCAGTTGCGATTCGGATATCAAAGGGATCAGACTCTAACTTTAAAACCTGAGCAGATGTCCACCTTCCTTCACCACAGACAGTTCATAAAGGGTCACAGACAAACTTTTAGTGAGTGAAACTAGAATGGGACCTGGCTAAGCATCTTGGTGACTCAGAAGTGAGCTTCTCCTCTGAAGACAGTAGTTCTGTATGGAGTGGCCTTGAAGGAAGGGGAGAACGCTGACCATTGCCCCAGAGGCTCAGTCCTTTACCCCTGAGGGGTTACTCACATGAAGCCAGTATTTCCCAAAATGCCCGGAGTCCTGAATTAGGACACAGCACTAGAATTTTTAAATAGTAAAGCCGAACTGGATGAGAGGATAGGAGAGGATGGACTGCGTTCATGGGCAAGTGAAGAACAGAAGCTCAGAACAGCAGTGAGGAGTTTCCTGTGAGTGGCAGTGAGGTTCAAACCTTGACACAGGCTGTGAGAAGAAAGAAAACAAAGTTCGCCTGGACTTCCCTGGCAGCCCAGTGGTTAAGAGTCTGCGCTTCCAATGCAGGGGGCACAGGTTCAATTCCTGGTCAGGAAACCAAGATTCCACATTCCATGCCGTATGGCCAAACACTAAATAAATAATAAACAAAACAAAAATGAAAATGAGTTCCTATGTAGAATTAATTATTATCCCTTTATTTTTATTCATCAGAAGCTGGGAGAAAGTGGGAGAAGGGGCTTTGAGAATTTTAGTTCCCCTTTTTGTCTCATACTGTCCCCACACTCATGAAGTTGCAAATTAAAGAATTAATAAAATTAGGACAAATAAAAATTAGGACACTGCCTTTGTGTGTGCTAAGTCATATTTGACTCTTTGGGACCCTGTGAACTATAGCCTGCCAGGCTCCTCTGTCCATGGGATTCTCCAGGCAAGAATACTGGAGTGGGTTGCCATGCCCTCCTCCCAGTTATCTTCCTGACTCAGGGATCAAACCTGTGTCTCTTACGTCTCCTGCGTTGGCAGGCAGGTTCTTTACCACTAGTACCACCTGAGACACCTCCGTTACCTAACTCAGTATAATTTCTTTGCTCTTTTCTGTCTTGTTTCTTCTTCCCGAGGTCCTTCCTTGCATATTGCATTTTATCCTTTCCCCTTAAGGTGCCCAAAAAGCTATGCGGCTACCCCAAACTTACCCCCACAGTCCTGGCACAGGGTTAGCCCTGAGGAACACTTCTGGGACCACAATAAGAAAGTGGAAAAGTAGGTGCGGGGGCACTGACTTTCCCCACTGGCAGCATCAGGCAAGCTCAGAACAGAGGCGAGGCTCTGATGCTGACCAGTGCCCATCTGCGAGGGAACCACTAGCTCCATGGTACCAGGACACTTAACAGGCTCGGCTGCGGTCCCATCTGTGCTCTGGTGTCTGCAGGCTTTAAACCAAGGACAGGGGTTTTGCCTTCTCTTTCCCTACTGGCTCAGCTGGTAAAGAATCCACCACCAATGCAGGAGATGCAAGAGACAAGGGTTTGATGCCTGGGTGAGGAAGTTCCCCTGGAGCAAGAAATGGCAACCCACTCCAGTATTCTTGCCTGGAAAATTCCATGAACAGAGGAGCCTGGTGGGCTACAGTCCATGGGGTCGCAAAGAGTCGGACATGACCGAGCGCACGCACACACTCACAATCCCTTCCCGTAAATGACTCTTAGTGGTGAAGCAGTTAAGGCAGGATTCCTCCTCTTGGCTGGAACTTCGCATTTTTTGTTGGCACCGTCTCATCCCCGGAGACAATAGCAGATTGTGTGTGGTGTTCGCAGAGGGATCTTGTCCTGGCAGGCAGGCTTCCAGTCAACATGCTTAACATCCTCTGCAGAGACCGTGCCTTGTTCCAACCTGACTTTCAAGTGTCTTTATAAAGACAATCGTTCCAATCACAACGGGCAACCGCGTGAGGAACTTGCACAGAAGTGAAAGCAAAAATCCTCCTAAGAGAGTCTCAGGGAGGAGCAGAGAAAAGGAGGATGCTCAAAAGAGGAGGGGAGGCAGCCTCGACTGAAATTCTGGGACCCAGATGCACTCTGTCTGTTCCCCGATTAGAAAAAGCCCTTCTCTTCCTCATACCTCTGACCCAGTTCACAGTCCTGAAACGGCTTGCTGTTGGGTAATCTTAACCACAGCCATCACCCAGGTGAGGGGCTTTCCTGGCAGGAAGGTGAAGAATTTCAAGCCATGCAGAACTTCCGACCAGGGCCCGAGGGTCTGGGTCCCCAACCAGCAGCCACACCCTGAAACCACAGACCCTTCTCCACCAACGGCTGGTCCACTGTCCCCTCACCCCTCCCAGAGCTGGAGGCGGCGGGGAGCACCACGCAGATAACCTCCAGGAAAGACTGCCTCGGGGGACAAGAAATCTGAACTAAGATAAACAATGACTAAGATCCCCGTAGAGTCACAGTTCATAAAGCACAAAGCATTCTGGACTTCCATGTCTCAAAAATTTTTGTGGAAGACAGATTTTAAAGATAAGGAGATGGGGAGGGAGGTGGGAGAGGGGTTCAGGATGGGGGACACATGTACACCCATGGCTGATTCATGTCAATGTATGATAAAAACTACTACAATACTGTAAAGTAATTAGCCTCCAATTAAAATAAATAAATTAATTTAAAAAAAAATAAAGATAAGGAGACAAATTCATCAAGGTTAAGCAGCTCACCAGAGGTCACATAGCTTGCAAATGACCACACTGGTTATGAACATAAACTTTTTAGGGGAGAGAAGACAAATCCATCATGCAGAAAAATTCCAAATAATTTATGGAGATACTCAAGGGAGGTGGAAGAGAACTGCCCACTCCATACATGTGGGCAGTACATGGTGATGACCTTCCAGGAGGATGGCATGGGAGCATGGGGGTAACTGTACTGTGGGGAAACTGACAGAGCCTTGACCACTAGCTGGTCAAGGTCAATGTCAACTGAGATATGTCACGTAGAGAGGATGCACCTCTTTCTGGTGGGAGGAGGGGAGGAGAGAAGCAGGCTCCTTCATAAGGGTCTAGCAGATACAGTGGAGGTGGAGGTGAAGTCCTAGGCCTCCGGAGCAGAGACCAGGCCTCCCTGACTCCACCTGGCAAGCCTTCTCCTACCTCAGGTTCCTCACTCCAGCCTCCCGCGCCTCTGGGAACACAGAGCGCCAAGAACTGCCAGGCCGGTCCCTCCAGGGCCCCCACTTGGAGCAGAGAACAGGATCCAGGATGCTCCCTCCCCACTGTGGGAGATCAGGGGAGACCAGTGTCCCACTCTCCACCAGGATGAAGTGGAGAAGCTCTCTCTCCTCCAGAAGAGAACAAACTCTTGTTCTCTGTGATGGGGGAGAGAGAGTGAGGCTTGGCCCCTAAGCAGAACCTAGAAAGAGGCCAGAGGTGGAACACCCGGAGGAGATTCTCAGATGTCACTTTCACATTTGCAGTGTCTCCACTTTCCCGTCCCATCGACTCTAGGGAGCAGCTCAGAGGCTGGGCCAGAGTGACTGACAGGAAGAGGGGATCTGCTCCAAAGACATCTGTGGATTTCAAAGTGGGAGTTTCCCCGACACCAAATTCACCTCTATACACACAGGGCAGTAGTCATGTATGGATGTGAGAAATGGATCATAAAGAAGGCTGAGCACTGAAGAACTGATGTTTTTGAATTGTGGTGTTGGAGAAGACTCTTGAGAGTCCCTTGGACTGCAAGGATATCACACCAGTCAATCCTAAAGGAAATCAACCCTGAACATTCATGGGAAGGACTGATGCTAAAGCTCCAATACTTCGGTCACCTGATGCTAAAAGCCAACTCACTAGAAAAGACCTTGATGCTGGGAAAGAGTGAAGGCAGGAGGAGGGGATGACAGAGGATGAGATGGTTGGATGGCATCACTGACTCAATGGACATGAGTTTGAGCAAGCTCCAGGAGATGGTGAAGGACAGGGAAGTGTGGTGTGCTGCCGTTCATGGGGTCACAAAGAGTCAGACATGACTGAGTGACTGACAACATACACACACAGGGCAGCACCCCTGGTGGCAGGCGAGCAGCTTCAAAGGGACCAGAAAGAGCAGCCACCCTTGGGGCTAAAGAGCTGGATGGGGCCAGCCAGTTCTGGGAGATCGGGCAGTATGTGCCCTTGATTGGGCGTGATGAGAGCGGCACCTTACCTCTGTGGTCTGCCTCCCCAAAACCCATCACCCCAGGCTAATCACGAGAAAAACAGACAAATTCCAACTGAGGGACATTCTACACACGCCTGACCAGCACTCTGCAAAACTGTTGAGGTCAGCAAAGACAGGGAAAGTCTAAGAAACCATCTCAGCCTAGAGGAGACTAAGGAGACATGATGATTAAAGCTACTGTGGTGTTCTAGGTGGAATCTAGATGGAAAAGGTCATGAGGTGAAAGCTACGGAAATCTGAAGAAATTATGGACTTTGAAGTTGTGGTACACATGTACAATGGAATACACATGTACACATGCATGACAACACATGTACACATCTACAATGGAATACATATGTACAACATACACATGTACATGTGTACACATGTATATGTGTACACTGGAATACACATGTACACACGTACACATGTACAATGGAATACACATGTACACACATACAACATACACATGTACACATGTAGGCATGTACAATGGAATACGCATATACACATGTGCAACATACAATGTACACATGTGCAACATACACATGTACACATGTACGATGGAATACACGTGTACGCATGTACAACATACATGTGTACACATGTACAATGGAATAAAAAAGAATACGTTTGGGTCAGTTCTAAGGAAGTAAATGAACCTAGAGCCTATCATAGAGTTAAGTAAGTCAGAAAGAGAAGAAAAACATATATTAACACATATATATGGAATCTAGAAAGATGGTACTGATGAACCTATTTGCAGGGCAGCAATGGAGATGCAGACATAGAGAACAGACTTATGGACATGAGCAGGTGGAAGGAGGAGAGGGTGGAACAAATGGAGAGGAGCATGGAAGCATATACACTACTGTATGTAAAATAAATAGCCAATGGGAATTTGCCGTATGACTCAGGGAATTCAAACTGGGGCTCTGGAACAACGTAGAGGGGTGGGAAGGGGTGGGAGGTGGGAGAAAGGTTCAAAAGGGAGGGAACATATGTGTACCTATGACAGATTCATGCTGATGTATGGCAGAAACCTATACAATATTGTAAAGCAATTATCCTTCAATTAAAAATAAATACATTAAAATAAACATATAAATATAAATGATGGACTTTGATAATGTATCAACAGTGGTGCATGAACTGTAACAAATATACCATATGAATATAAGATGTCAGTAACAGAAGAAACTGCATGCCAAGTAGACAAGAATGAATGCTTGGTAGTATCTTCTCAATTTTTCTGTAAATCTAAAACTGTCCAAAAATCAAAATTTCATTTAACTAAAATGTCCAACATCTCTGCATAACATCTTTCTATAATAACACACAATTCTGTGTCTTATTAAGCAAGCATTTTCTTGGTATGCAACTCAGTTGATTAAGTCTAGCCCTCTGACCAGACACTAGATTCTGAGAAGGCAGGGATCATGCCTGTTTACTGGGCATCAGATCTCTGCAACTTGGCACAGTGCCTAGCACATAATAGGAGTTCAGTAATGCTAAATGAATGATACTAGTTCCAAGGGTATTTAGAACAGCTTTCTCTAAACACATTAATTTCAAACATTCAAGCCCAGGTCAGGAAGAATGCTAAAATAGTTAAAATATCAAAACAAGAAAATAGGATCCCAGTAATTTCATTTAAGATGTTAATTCTGATGATAAGAGATTAACATAGACATTTTAGAACAAAGCACAAACTATATGATCCAGCAATGTGACTCCTGGGCATACATACTGAAAAGGTGAAAACTCTCACTCGAAAAGACACACGTACCCCAATGTTTATAGCAGCACTGTTCACCGTAGCCAACATGTGAAAGCAACTCAAGTGCCCATTGACAGGTGATTGGTTTAGGATGTGGTGGAGATATTTACACAACGGAATATTACTCAGTCATAAAAATGAATGAAATATTGCCATTTGCAGCAACATGGGTGGACCTAAAGAATATCATACTAAGTAAAACAGAAAGACGTATATGATATTACTTACATAGGGAATCTAAATAATACAAATGAAATTATACATAAAACAGAAATAGACTCACAGAAATAGAAAACAAACCTGTGATTACCAAAGGAAAAAGGATGGGCAGGGGAGGGGATAAACCAGGAGTATGTGATTAAAAAACACAAACCACTGTACACAAAGTAGATACACAACAAGAATATACCGCATAGCATAAGGAACTATATTCAATACCTTGTAATAACCTATAATGGAAAATAATCTGAAAAAATATATATATAACTGAATCACTTTGCTATATTCACGAAACTAATACAATATTGTGAACCAACTCTATTTCAATAAAAACAAAAAACTTTTTTAAAAGAACAGAGCACAAACTAGAGCAAGGTTACAGACATGAGTTGGGAGCTACATTACAAGGAAGAGGAATCAGAGTCAAGAAACTTCAATGTAAGTACAAACAATACGGTACACCACATTAGAAGTCAGCATTATCAGTGTGTACTCACAGAAATACAGCATTTGTAGGCCCGCAAGTTAACCTCGCACTTTCTTGCCTTCTTGACTTTATCCAAAATTCTGTGTACAGTTTGAATTTCCCTACAGGAAGAAGACAAGATATTTAAATGTTTACAAAATAGATAATTACCCCTTAAGGAAAAGTTAAAAGTTGAGAAAAATTAGCCAGAAAAGCAAAGAGATAACAAGTGATCAATAACAACTATTTAATGTGTAACGAGTGTTTGTAAAGAGAGACCTGACTAGTTTTGTGGCTTCACAAAAAACTAGGCAAAAGAAAAATGAGCTTAAATTGCCATAAACCTTTATCATCAGGAACTTTGTCTCTTATTCCCTGGATAGTTTTAAAATTAGAATGGTCAGCCACTTGGTTGCCATGGCCCTACCAAGAAAGAAGGGTGGCCTTCATGAAAGTCATATCAATCTATGACTATTATTTGATGACTTGGTGTAGAATCTACACATAAATAAATTAATGGTCACAAGGCTTTCATCCACCACCAACCAGGCCACCTGGGTAGAAACCACTTCTGTTTCATTCACCTCTCTCCTTAGCACCTAACTTAGCATCTAGCTGTTGGTGCTCAAATCAATATTTGTTGAACAAGCATATTAATAAGGAAATCAACCTTGAGTCATGAAAAAGACAGCCAATTATATTCTGCTTTTTTACATTTACAGGAACTTGAAGTAGAAGAACAGAGCAAAAGAATGTTGCCATCATTGATTTCTTTACTAAAAAAGCTGAAGTAGATATTCTAAAGGGAAAAAGCATTAACACGGTACCTGACCCATTATAGACATTGTGCTGTTGTGTGCTGGGCTTAGTCCCTTGATCGTGTCCCACTCTGTGACCACATGGAGCCTGCCAGGCTCCTCTATCCATGGTGATTCTCTAGGCAGGAATACTGGAGAGAGTTGCCATGCCCTCCTCCGGAGGATCTTCCCAACCCAAGGATCGAACCCAGGTCTCTTCACATTGTGGGCAGATTCTGAGCCACTGTGGCATGTGTAATTCACAAACCCATCTCCCACACTCTTCGTACAAAGTGACATTGACATGCCTCTGTTAGAGTCTACCTTCCCTTTCCTTGAACACAGACACACCTTGTAACTATCCTAAATGTTACAAAAATGATGTAGTGTGATTTCTGAAGGTAAGTTATACAAGGCTTTCTCTCTCTCTCTCTGTCTCTTAGAATACTTACCCTCGAAACCCAGCCAACATGTTGGGAAGAAGCCCAGGCCACATGGAAAGGCCACGTGTGGTGACCCACTGTCAAGGACTAGACATGTGAACAAATGAACCTTCGGACAATTCCAGCCCCCAGCCTCTGAGCCTTGCCTTGGGGCCCCCAGCCATCATAGAGCCATTTCTCCTGTGCTATGCCTAAAATTTGGACTCAGCAACATTGTAAAAGATAATATATGATTAATTTTACTTTAAACCATTGAGTTTCAGGTAATTTGCTACACAGCAATAGATAACTAATAGAGGTGTAACTAAATGTTAAATTGGTTTAATTGTCTTGAATATCTCCAGCTGAAAAAATTCACTGAACACCTACTCCTATGTGTCTGGCACAGTGTCAGGGGCTAGTAATGTGTGTGTGTTAGTTGCTCAGCCGCGTCCGACTCTTTGCGATCATATGGACCCCACCAGGCTCCTCTGTCCATGGACTTCTCCAGGCAAGAATACTGGAGTGGGTTCCCATGCCCTCCTCCAGGGGATCGTCCCCTCCCAGGGATCGAAGCCCGGTCTCCCACATTTCAGGCAGATTCTTTACGATCTGAGCCACCAGAGAAGCCCAGAGGCTAGGAATATACACACTTGAATCAGTGCCCTCCCTTCTACTAGCTTCCTTTAAGGGGAATAAACGCAAGGTAAACAGTTCATTTCAGAATAATACGATCTATCTTTTTTATTACACTGGTGAGTCCTTCTATAACTCAGCAGGACCCTATGAGGCCTTCCCGGAATAGACCCTCCCACCCATGATCTCTGCCTGCCTTTTGTCTGTAGAAAAACTTTACTCATAGAACAAACTTAATCAGAGAAGTTAGAAAATGCAGAATGAAAGGGAAATAGTCAAGCAAGACAAAACAATAATAATGTAGCCATTAAACAAACTCAAGGACCTTTAGTTCCTCCTCAAGGGCTTCCCTAGTGGCTCAGATGGTAAAGAATCTGCCTGCAATGCAGGAGACCTGGGTCTGACCCCTGAGTCGGGAAGATCCCCTGGAGAAGGGAATGGCAATTCTCTCTAGTATTCTTGCCTGGGGAAATCCCATGGGCAGAGTCTGGTGGGTTACAGTCCATGGGATCACAAAAAGTCGGACACAACTGTGCAACTTTCACTTTCAAGGGCTCTAGTAATATTCTGAGCCATGTCCTTTGAGCTGTTTTGCAGATACTGAAGCCCCCACCAGGTGGAAGAAATTAACTGTATGCTGTCCACAAACACATAGACCCCAGACCAGCTGGAACCAGTAACTTGATGATGGTGACTCCCAATTACTTCACCACCTACCAGTCAGAAGAATGTCCATGAGCTGATAACACACCCCCAAACCCCTCTTCCTCACCCTATCTTTAAAAAACCTTTCCCTGAAAGCCTTTGGGAGAGTTCAAGTCTTTAAAGCACTAGCTACTCTGGACTCCCTGCTTGGCAATAAATCTATTTTGGGAACTTCTCTGGCAGTCTAGTGGTTAAGACTCTGTGCTCCCAATGCAGGGTGCACTGGTTCAATCTCTGGTTGGAGAAGATCCCACATGCCACTTGGCGTGGCCAAAAAAAGGTTTTTTAATAACACTATTTTTATTTCACCCAAAGCTCTGTCTCCAAGATTTGAACCCACGTGGGTACACAGAGGTCAAATTTCGGCAACAATTCCTGGCTCAGGCTTGGATCCTGAAGTGGGGAGTTAGTGACCCCTGTGAGCACCTCTTAAAACTCATTGACACTGTTCTCTCGAAACATCCCACCCTCGCCTTCTCCCTCAGAGTCCAAAATTCTATTCTGTACATCTAGAGAACAGCATCGAGAGAACAGCATCGAAACATGTAAATTATCAAGGGTGAAACAGATCACCAGCCCAGGCTGGATGCATGAGACAAGTGCTCGGGCCTGGTGCACTGGGAAGACCCAGAGGAATTGGGTGGAGAGGGAGGTGGGAGGGGGGATCGGGATGGGGAATACATGTAAATCCATGGCTGATTCATGTCAATGTATGACAAAAACCACTACAATATTATAAAGTAATTAGCTTCCAACTAATAAAAATAAACGAAAAAAAAAAACCTCATTGATATGTGGTCTCCTGGCTTTTCTTGCAATGGTGGGACAGAAAAGTACCTAAAGAGGAGGCAGAGGTTATACTTTCAGTGGACGGATGCTCCTGAGCAGAGAAAGTGATACAGAATGAAGATTGGCATTGGTAACACACCCCGGGCTTGATTTTGAGTCCCTCAGAGAGAGGAGTCAACTGAAAAATGGAGTTAAGTTCCCGAAGGAGCTTGTGAAACCCTCAGAGGGGTCAGGGCTGTTTCGGGGGGCCAGATGTTAAAAACATCAAGCCCTGTGTTACCATATCGGTTATTTCTCATTGAACGAATACATTCATGGCCTCGAGTATTTATGATGATAAAATGTATGTAATATAAAATTTGCCATTTTAACCATTTTTAAGTGTGCAGTTCAACAGCATTACCTCTGTTTGCAATATCATGTAAACATCACCACCATTTACCTCCAGAACTTTTTCACCATCCCAGACTGCAACTCCATCCCAAATAACTCCCCATCTGTGCCCCCTGGCCCTGGTAACTTCTGTTCTACTTTCTGTCTCTGCAAACTTGGCTATTCTAGGTGTTGGTTCACAAACTCGGCATCCCAACGATATCCAAAATGGGTGCCGAACATGAAGATACAGGGAGAGACCCAAGAAGCAGGCAGCCCACCCCAGGTGGGTAGGTAGCAGTTTTCTCAAGCAAGGGAACTTACGAGGTTTGTCTTCAGCAGCCACAAGATGGGTATCTGTCTGCACTACCCAAGCATCTTAACAGTTTATACAGAAGCCTTAGTTCAGTTCAGTTCAGTCGTTCAGTCCTGTCCGACTCTTTCCGACCCCATGAATCGCAGCACGCCAGGCCTCCCTGTCCATCACAAACTCCCAGAGTTTACTCAGACTCGTGCCCATCGAGTCGGTGATGCCATCCAGCCATCTCACCCTCTGTCGTCCCCTTCTCCTCCTGCCCCCAATCCCTCCCAGCATCAGGGTCTTTTCCAATGAGTCAACTCTTCACATGAAGTGGCCAAAGCATTGGCGTTTCAGCTTCAGCATCAGTCCTTCCAATGAACACCCAGGACTGATCTCCTTTAGGATGTACTCGTTGGATTTCCTTGCAGTCCAGGGGACTCTCAGGAGTCTTCTCCAACACCACAGTTCAAAAGCATCAATTTTTCGGTGCTCAGCTTTCTTCACAGTCCAGCTCTCAAGGGGGCTCAATTAGGTGTGCATCCAGACAGTCTCAACAACACACTGCTCTCTCTCAAGGCTGTGTCCTTGAAAATGGCTCCCAGCGTGGGAACGCTGGGTGAAATGTACATTCATGGGACATGGGCGGAAGGAGGGGAAGAGCCTCCCCCTGTCCGGATCCAGCTCAAGGGTGAACCAGCGGTCACACCACCCCCACGACCGGCCCTTACAGTTTTACACGCCCCCTTTTATCCCCCCCCACAATTTTCACCTGAGCGGTCATCAAGGGGTTTCACTAATTTGGTGACTCTCTGGCTGCACTGGAGGCAGCAACAATACAGGCAGATGCAGGAGAAGACACAGGTTAAGATAATGATTCCCAAAATAAGTCACATGCTTTCCTATTATAAGTCTCATCAGGACTTCTCAGGCAGTCCAGTGATTCAGACTTTGCCTTTCAATGCAGGGGCTGGTTCGATCCCTGGTCAGAAAGCCAAGATCTCACATGCCTCCGAGGCCAAAAAAAAAACACAACACATATAACAGAAGCAATATTGTAACAAATTCAATGAAGACTTAAAAAAAAAAAAAAGCCTCATCATCCAAACTACTGTTTTTGTAAGTGCCCTAGGCCAGGTTTCGGCTCATTTGGAGCGTTCACTTGTGCACTCGTGTGACTTAATAAAGTTGACACATTAGCAGAGTCATCGGGTGTGAACACACAACAGTCTGTTTAGATCATGACACAGATGCCTCCTCCAGGGCTGTATAACGTCCAAGTCCACCCTGTTTGGGAGGACAGCTTTTCTCATTAGAGATTTCAGTACTCGGTAATGACAGGCTTTGCCAGCTCTCATTTAAGTCTTGCTCCAGGCCAGCAGAAGGGACAAAGTCTGTGGCCAAATGATCGTACTCGTGGTAAACAAAACATGCTCATCTGGCCTCGAGGAGAGGGAGGTTGGCAGTGTTTGTTACTATGGGGTGGGTTCTCTCCTGTGCCCAGGGAAAACCCAGGGAGCATCAGGCTAACCTCCCAGGTGGAAGCCACAGCCAAAGATTTGTGCCATGTAACCAGTGTCCCTCTGGGAGTGACCCAATATATACCCAGGCGTGGGCAGCGCAGCCAATCACTGCCACACCTGCCACTGTCCTCTGATGTGACAGAATGATTGCAAGGTTCCAGTGATATCCATCCCCTATTCCTCATGCAATTAGGTTGGCTATTTTTATAGCATGATTGTTCTATCCCCAACATAGGGGTGCCCAGGGGCTCAAATGCCTATTAGCTGGATGAGTGACATGAAACGTATCCCAAATCTGTGTAGCTACCCACTGCGCTGGTGGTGGTATTTTTAGGACTCTGTTGGTCAGCCATTTGATGGGCTGCCGGTGTAGTTTGACTGACAGAAAATGAATACCCAGACACAGTGATAGCGTGTGTCACAGGCCAGGTGTCCAGATCAGCATGGGTAACACCAGATGAATTAAGCATGCTTGTCCCAGCTTGTTCTTCCCTTATGTTCTGCTTTAGTGCTTTCCAATCCCCTTCCTGGGGGGGTGATAGCCACCATCCTGACCAGCGAGAGGGGGCAGCCGCCCACATACCCAATAGATGGATCAATTCCTTTGCCAGGCACACAACTGGGCCCCCCCGTAGAAAGGTATTTCCATCCTTGACCCATTCCATGACCAAACACCATAAGAGGAGCAGAAGTCTAATGCTGAAAAGACAGATCTTTAGTAGGAACTTGTACGGGAAGGTCTTCCACTTCTATAAGAATTACACTTCTGTGGGCTTCTCTGGTGGCTCAGGGGTAAAAAAAAATCTGCCTGCCAATGCAGGAGCCACAGGTTCAATCCCTGGTCTGAGAGGATCCCACAAGCCGTGGAGCATGTGAACTCCCATGGGCCACTAATCCCATAGGCCACAACTACTGAGCCTGTGCTCTAGAGCCCAGGAACTGCAACTACTGAGCCCTTTTGCTGCAAATACTGAAGTCCATGTGCCCTAGAGCCTGTGCTCTGAAACAAGAGAGAAGCCGCTGCAGTGAGAAATCTGCACACTGCAACAAAGAGTAGCTCCCACTTACCCCAACTAGAGAGAAGCCTGTGCAGCAATAGAGACAGCACAGCCAAAAATAAAATTAATTATCTATTATATATATATATTACACTTGTGGCCTGATCCTTAGTTGTCCATGGGACCACAGATTTAGACATCTACCCGGTTGTACAGACCCTCCACGTTGGCTGGGAAGGCAGCACTGTGAGGGGAGCACTGGGGCAGGGAGGCCAGAGGAGGACTCCCACCTTCTCTCAGTGGTGCTACGTGCCATTCCAGGTAGATAGCATCTCAGCAGGTCCCATTTGCCGCAAGACAACAGGATCCCAGTAATGACTGAGTGCTTCCCCCTCACCTGAGGGTGCAAAATAACCCATCCATCCCAGTGGGACATCCCATCGAATGTTCTAGTGGATTCACGCCTTTCCCAGCACGATGGGACACGATGTTCTCAGCATATAGACAAGTGATCCATGGTAAGAATCAGAAGAGTGTTTTTTTCTTTTCTTTGAAGGAGGTGGAACCCCTTCAACGTCATGTTCTTTTACCCAGTCTTTCCTATCATGACTTTTGAAATGTGATCCTTGGTCATCATCAATTTGATAAGGGGATTCGTACATGGTGGGCTTCCCAGGCGGCTCAGTGGTGAAGCATCTGCCTGCCCATGAAGGAGCCTCAGAAGTTTCAATCCCTGGGTTGGGAAGAACCCCTGGAGAAGGGCATGGCAACCACTCCAGTATTCTTGCCTGGAGAATCCCATGGACAGAGACTAGTGGGTTACAGTCCACGGGGTTGCAAAGAGTCAGACACAACTGAGCGACTAAGCACACAGCAGAGCATCTTATGAGCCAGGGCAAGGGAGCATGAGCGTGTCTTTCCACACATTCTGACCCCACAAGGGCTTATTCACAATCATCTGTCCCTTGGCTTCCCACTGTCCTAGCCATAGCGTTCACCCCTTTAAAACAGCCCAGCTATCAGTGCCAAGGGTTAGGGCCAGGACTCCCGAGTGAGCACCACCCAGACCACTCAGCTCAGCCCATGGGCTGCTGTGGTTCATTCCTGTTTCCATCCAGATGGTGTCACTGTTGGGCTAATAGAGTCTGCAGTCCATGGAAGACAGATTGCCCCGCTAGATCATCACACACCAGGCATCAGCAGGAGCTTCCCCCACCCCCATGGGCTGCAGGGGAATGGGGAGTGGGCATCTGGAGAATCCCCATCCAACACAGGGCCTAGGAGCACCCCCATTTCTAGAGACAGTGGGCTGGCCGACCGGGCACTCGTGTACTACAAAGTGTTGGTCAGTCGTGTCCGACTCTGCAACCCCATAGACTGTAGCCTGCCAGGCTCCTCTGTCCCTGGGATTCTCCAGGCAACAATATTGGAGTGGGTTGCCATGCCCTCCTGCAGGGGATCTTCCCAACCCAGGGATCGAACCCGGGTCTCCCACATTGCAGGCAGATTCTTTACCATCCAAGGGAAGCGTGCTACAAAGGGGCATGTCATTCAGTCAGTGTGGGAGCTTGAGCCATGAGAGAAGGGGCAACAGAACATATTTTTTTCCATTTATTTTTATTTGTTGGAGGCTAATTACTTTATAATATTGTAGTGGTTTTTGCCATACATTGACATGAATCAGCCATGGATTTACATGTATTCCCCATCCCGATCCCCCCTCCCACCTCCCTCTCCACCCGATCCCTCTGGGTCTTCCCAGCACACCAGCCCCGAGCACTTGTCTCATGCATCCAACCTGGGCTGGTGATCAACAGAACATATTTTTAACCCACACCTTGATAGCCGCAGTGTCAACCAGAGCTGTCACCTTTAGTTTATTTGTAGGGGATCAGGGAATAATGACCTCAACATGAGGTCTTCTGTGGCTCCAATGGCCCTCAGCTGGAGGTGATCTCGGCCTGCATCCTAAACCCCAGGTGTGGGGGTTACCTGCCCTGACGAGGGCTGAATCCCTGAGGCCTCTGCTGGAGCAGGTGGGGCATCGGAGATGGTCAGGGCAGGTGGGTATGTCTGCACTGGTCAGGTTTTCACAGGAGACCAACACTGCTTTTCAGGTGGGTCCTGGCAGCCATGAGGTCAAACAACATTTGCTTTCAGGTTATTAATACTTTTACCAGATCCTCAACAGCTGTTTGGGATAGCTTTTAAAGCTCCCTTTCTGTCTTTGGTTTTTCCAAAGCCCCTACCCATTCCTAAGATATGTCAGTTTCCCCCAGATCAGCAGTGGGTCACCGCCATATCATAAATGTCTGGCCCATCACAGGGTTCAGCATGGGTATCAGCGTCCTATGCCAGGGCTGGTTGTATTTCAGTCTCTGTTCCTGCAGAGAATGTGGTCCAGTCGGGGCCTTCCAAGACAGGGGCTGGTTGGTCTATCTCACCACCAGCTCCCTAAGAAGCAGTGGCGCCTCCTCTATAAGATTTCCAGGGTCAGGCATGCCCAGCGAGGCCTCCCCTCATTAGGCCAAGCCTCCCCACAGGCTAGACTAATCCAACCTGTAAGGGAGTGAGAACAAAGGGTGAACCCCAACCCCCAGGGCACTGCGGGAGCATAGGGTGTGGGTTGATGTTCCTCATCTTCTCTGCCTCCTGGTGGGTCATAAAAATGCCACTACTCCCTGGCTGTTGTTCAGTCGCTAAGTCTGACTCTTTGTGACCCCATGGACTGCAGCACGCCAGTCTTTCCTATCCTTCACTATTTCCCGGAGTTTGTTCAAGCTCATGTCCATTGAGTCAGTGATGCCATCCAAGCATCTCATCCTCTGTCATCCCCTTCTCCTCCTGCCTTCAATCTTTCCCAGCACCAGGGTCTTTCCAATGAGTCGGCTCTTCGCATCAGGTGGCCAAAGTATTGGAGCTTTAGCATCAGTCCTTCCAATGAACATTCAGGGTTGATTTCCTTTAGGATTGACTGGTTTGATCTCCTTGCTGTCCAAGGGACTCTCAAGAGGCTACTCCAGCACCACAGTTCAAAAGCAGCTCAGCCTTCTTTATGGTCCAACTCTCATATCCATACATGGCTAGTGGAAAAACCATAGCTTTGACTATACAGATCTTTGTTAGCAAAGTGAATGTCTCTGCTTTTTAATATGCTGTCTAGGTTTGTCATAGCTTTTCTTCCAAGGAGCAAATGTGTCTTAATTTCACAGCTTTCATCACCCTCTGCAGTGATTTTGGAGCCCAAGAAAATAAAGTCTGTCACTGTTTCCCCATCTAATTGCCATGAAGTGATGGGATCAGATGCCATGATTTTCATTTTTTGAATGTTGAGTTTTAAGCCAGCTTTTTCACTCTCCTTTTTCACCCTCATCAAGAGGGTGTATACCCAGAAATGGAATTGCACCACATGGACAAATACAGAGATGCCTTTATCAGAGTCTGTCTCAATTCTCCTGCATTTCCAATCCATGCTCAAAGCCTCCCAAGGGAAACCCCAGCCTGGGATCCATGCCGCCTTCACTGTCCTTGCTGCAGGTGGCTGGGAGGCTGTTGTACAGCCTTGTAGATAGGCTAGAGTACAAAAGTCACATGCCTCCAGGCTCAGCTGGGCCCACACCACCCATATGTCCATTGTTCTAGAAGTCCATGCCCCAGGCATGCAGTGGCTATTCCAAACCTTCACCACAACCCTCCAGCCCTTCAACCTTCCTGGGTTCTCTCTGTTTAACACCTCACTTCACCTCTTAAATCAAGGTTCCCCAACCTCCTTCATTCACATTGCACCTTCATGATTTTTGCTCTAATCATTTACCCTCAGTCTATCACTTAATATATCTCTTTAAATCATTTAATTTTCAATTGTTTACTTATTGGTAATAACACCCAGAAAGGTCCCATCTGTGATATACAAGATATTTTTTCTGTAACACAACAATTCAAAATGTTCATCCACATACCATTTAGAATTATTGCCATCAATGAGTATACTATAATTTGGAAAAGTCTTCAGTGAATGAGAAGAATGGTATTGAGCATGTACCTGTTCAACCTCCACAAAGTCTCTTACATCCACACCCAGGAGACCCCACCACCTGGAATCTTAACACTTACCACCTGTTGTCTTATTAGGAGATTTAATCCATCAGAAATCTCCTCTCTCCTCCCATATTTTGACCTCTTGCAGCTTATCTGGCTCCCATCTCACCTGTCGCCACTTAAGTCTCCATGTTCTTCTTCCATTACACCCTCTGACATTTTGCTCAGAAATACTGAACTGTTGGAGTTTTTAACATATATTGTTTTTTCTCACCATCTTACCAGTGCCCTTACTTTTCTCTGTCTGTAATTCCTTTCTCTACCTCTCCTCTTCAGGTGAAAAAAGAAAAACTAAGAATCTATGAACAGATGGACTTCCCTGATGGTCCAGTTGTTAAGACCCTACACTTCCACTGCAGGAGGCATGGGTTCCATCCCTGGTGGAGGAACTAAGGAACTAAGATCCGACATGCTACACAGTGCAGCCAGAAAAAAAAAAAATGAATCTCTGAACTGAAAGATGATAAGAAATCTGATTTCTTTCTTTTTGTGTTCTCTAATTCTAAATGGACACAGCATATGGAAAAGTTATTCATGTTGCTCAGTTTTATCACCATCCCTGATTCCCAGCCACCATGCTTTTATAAAACTCTATCATAAAAATTTTAGTGTTTTTTCCATTCTATACTCTGGCATCAAAGACTTTGTGGATGCATAATACTGACAAAAACACTATCAAGTCCAAAAGTTCAGCTCTGAGTACAAAGTAAAAGAAATGTGTCCAAAATGTCTTTTGTCACAATATAAAATTGCTCTCAGTAGAAACATATTTTTCTATGTTAAAATTAAATCTTTATACCCTATTAATATAAAAGTGCTCTCTAATTTTATCTCGATATCAGATAATATAAATATTTAGAAAGTCTATTACACTTAATATGACCATCTATTACCAATTAATAATTATAGAATTACTATATTTAGTATAATGCTTATGATTTGCTCAAATTATTTGACCAAGGTAATCTTTTCTAGAACATATCAAATGGATGAATTTTGTCATCAGTATTTTTGTTCATGTTAATATTTGCAGGAAAAAGAAAAGCTAAAATCTAAACTCAGATTTTAAAAATAATTTGACAGTATTTAAAGGGAAAATTCTCCCTTTCAGAGACATAAGTCTCTTAAGGGTCTTATGAAATTTCTTCCTAAGTTTAATTTTTCCAAGGTCATAGAGAAGAACAGAAATTTTAGTTTGCCATCTCAGTTTCCATGTCTAACAGAGGACATGAAACTTCCTCTTACAACAGTAAAGCAACAGAAATAGCAAGAGCTTTCTTTCTTGCTACAGCCCCCCATAAATCCCACATTCCACTGGATTCTGGACAGCGGTTATTAGATGAGGGATATTTCAAATGTCAGCTTTTCATAGAACATCTCTGCTGCTGCTGCTAAGTCGCTTCAGTCGCGTTCGACTCTGTGCGACCCCATAGATGGTAGCCCATCAGCCTCCTCTGTACCTTGGATTCTCCAGGCAAGAATCCTGGAGTGGGTTGCCATTTCCTACTCTAATGCATGTATGCATGCTAAGTCACTTCAGTCGTGTCCAACTCTACAAAAAGATTAATCATTTCAATGTTGTTCACAGTTATCCTTGAAACTTGATATGCTAGTAATTAGAAAATGTCCCGTATTTTACACTTCAAAGTGCTCAACCTATAATATCTTACATTTTTTTGTTCTTTCACATATCTCACATCATCTCAACCATAATCCTGCTTGTGTGGCAAGTGCCCTCTTTCCTTATTCCACTTCCTTCTGGAGACACTTACCTTAACCTGCATTTTGGGAAGCATGTGCTGCAAGGGAAGGTGGATAATTCTGCCGTCTTGTTAGCTCAGCTGTGATGATGAGCTTGCCCTTCCAGTGACTGGTTTGGGAATCACAAAGAAATGTGAGGAGACATCGGTGAGGGACCGCCAGAGTGGTTTAAAACCACCAGGGAATGGAGAAACACGGTACAGATGAACCTATTTGCAAGGCCGGAATAGAGATACAGACAGAGAATGGGCATGTGGACACGGTGGAGGAAGGAGAGGGTGGGACGAATTGACAGAGCAGCATTGACATGTATACATGACCATGTGTAAAACAGCTAACGGGAAGCTGTTATATAACCCAGGGATCTCGGCTCTGTGCTCTGTGACGACCTAGATGGGTGGGATGGGGGTGGGGAGGCTCAAGAGAGAGGAGATATATGTATATTTATAGCTGGTTCACTTGGTCGTAAAGCAGAAACTAACACAACAACATAAAGCAATTATACTCCAATTATAAAATTTTACAAATAAATGAAGCATGCCAGGGGAAACTCCCCCTTTTTCTGCCCCTGAATATTGTAGCCACAGAGGAAGAAATGACCCCGTGAAGGATGGTGGGTCCAAGACCCAGGCATTAAAGGGAGTAGATGGGAGGGAGGAAGCAAAAGGACTAAATACTTACAAATAATAGACAGTATATATATAAATGTAAAATAAATATATATGCAGCATGTAAAAACTGTACAATCACATGCTGACATAGATCTTTAAGGCTGCAACCAAAACTACAAAGCAACAGCACGTCTCAACAGAAGAGCAGCTGATGCAAAAAACACCAAGGAATAAATGACAACTATGTGCATCCCTTCACCATAGCTGTCTTATCTACTCTTTATCCCCCCAACTGTGGCGACTTTATCTAGTCTTGAGGGTGAGGAGTTACCTGGATCTGTCCAATATTCTTCTGTGCCTCTTATTTGTGGCATGTGTGTGTGTGTGTGTGCTCAGTCGTGTCTAACTCTGCAACCACACCAACAGTAGCCCGCCAGGTTCCTCTGTCCATGGGATTCTCCAGGCAAGAATACTGGAGTGGATTCCATTTCCTTCAACAGGGGACCTTCCCAACCCAGTGATCGAATTTATGTCTCTTCCATCTCCTGTATTGGCAGGTGGATTCTTTACCACTGTGCCACCTGGGAAGCTCATATTGTAATTATAGTTGGGTTCTTCAGAATTCTGATTTTTGGCACTAATTTTCTTCCAATGAAAACTCTATTTTCAACCACTGCCCCTGCCATGAATGTCATATGTGCATTTGAGAACATGAAACTAAAAATTGCCGGTTTGTTTGTTTGTTTTTTCATTAAGTCAAGGCCCTTACTTGATAGTCCTGGCATTGCTGTTCTAATAACCAGACACTGAGACCCTTAGTGGGTTTCCTTTGTGGCTCAGCTGGTAAAGAATCCACCTGCAATGAAGGAGACCTGGGTTCGATCCCTGGGTTGGGAAGATCTCCTGGAGAAGGGAAAGGCTAGCCACTCCAGTATTCTGGCCCGGAGAATTCCATGGACAACAGTCCAGAGTGCGACATGACTGAAAGTTTTTCACTTCCACTTTTGGGGGCTTCCCTGTGGTTCAGATGGTAAAAAAAAAACCTGCCAGCGAGACCCTTAGTATTACCTTCCCTGTTGCCTGACTGGAGAACATGTAGTATGACCATGAGGCAGCCAAGGAAAGAAGTATAGGTTAACAATTTAGTATAGGTTAGCATTTAACATTTTAGTATAGGTTAACATTTAACATTTTGCCTCATTACACCAAAGAAAATTCTGCAGTTGCTTTTTTTAAAGAATTTTTTTAATTGATAAGGTTTTTGTTTTTATTGTTTGTTTTTGTTTTTTTTTGTTTGTTTTTATTGTGGGATCTTATTTCCTCAAACAGGGATCAAACTAGCGCTCTTTGTATTGGAATCGCAGAATCTTCACCACTGGACCACCTGGGGGAATCTCTGCAATTATTTTTGCTATTTCATTTCAAAATAAGTATGATAAAATACATATGGTAAAATGTATGAGATTTTCTTTTAACTTATCCTAAATAAGTGAAATAGAACACTTATTAATGTGTACTGATAAGCAGCAAATCTATTCATGAAAACCCTGAGTTATTTTCATTTTCAGTTTAATTTTGACATAATGTGAGGGTTCTTTGTTAAAGACAGGGGTGTGAATATTTCTTCGGTATATTTCCAATAGAACAACCATACCCAACAAAGACCCAAAGTCCCAATTTGTCCAGCCAATCCAATGGATGTAGGTCAGAACTGCAAGGGTTCCATAAGTGTCAGTCACATGCTTGGCTCTTTCTATCAAAGAACATTTACAGTTTGCACTGGGAGCTGGATATGTGGCCTCTATGGGACCAGCCTCACCCAGGCTGCCTGCATCTAGGGTTTCAATGCAGTTTAGCCCAGTGCCTCTGCACTCTTTTCCTATCAGGTTACTTTCTCCTAATTTGGATTCCAGAGCCGGGTGACTGAGGTCAGCTCCACACAATGGTGCTTCCTTAAGGGAGAGCTTGATGGGAAAGAACAATGTCTACAACTTGTCAACTCATCTCTGCCTGTGGCACTGCCAAATTTGGGGGAGTGTTTCACTTCTGTTTTGCTCTCAATGCCAATGAATGGCTGGGCCATCCCTGGGGCTCTCTTATTCATGAGTCTTCTCCTCCCATTCTGTCAGTCAAGTGAATTTTTTGTTCAAGACGTAAGACAGAAGGCACTGCTGTAAGACTATTCAAGCTGCTATGACAGTCAGCTTGACTATTAGGGTCCCCGGAGCTGACCGAAGAGCCACAATCAGAACCTTGATCCTTTTGGCTACTGCTGAAAAAAGCTCTGAGGTCATATTCTGTACAGTTTATAGGCCATACGTTATCACTGCTGGACAGTGATCACAGTCATCATTTTATTATCACCTGTAAGGCTACCATGAACATCTTTATAAAGAACTTTTTTCTTCAGTTGAATGTTTTCCATGTGATAAATTCCCATAAATGAAATTATTAAAACTATCACAAATAATAATTATGACAACTGTATAGAATTCAAATTTAGGGTAAACTATCATTAAGAAAAAAAAGAAAACACAACTTGCCTGAAAACCTGTAGGCACTCTGCATGAGGTCGAGACCTGGGTGGAAAGTGTCAAAATGGAAAGCATATCAAAACAATGAGATTCTGATTTTTTTTCCCAGAAATATGTAATTTTAAATTTTGCTGGAATTTTTAAAAAGAGCATTGAGGTTTTCTAATATAAGGGCACATTAGTTTCTTCTTGAAAAGGTATTTATTCTTATTCTCTAAAGAGTATATGGGGAAATAGCTGCTTTTCTCAGACCATTATAGCTTTTTAATGACATAGTCAATTATACTTGTATTGTTTGCTGGGGTTTCAATATTTGAAAAGTATCTAAAGAACAACAAAAAGAATTGCCAAGTACTTTGTTTTTATTGTACTGCCCTTTCTCATAAATATGCACATTTAGGGACTGTAATAATGCCTGCTCTATTAATTCAACATAATTGAATAATCATTTTTTTTCATATTTTGGTCTTCATTCCTCCAGATTTGAATTTAGTTTACATCTTGTATGTAAATTCCAGAGGAAAGACAAACAATGAGAAGGAAATAACATGGAGAGTTAAGAGGCCTTGCTTTGTATGGACAAGTAATAAACATTTCCTCCATTTGTAAAATTGTCTTTAAAAATGGATAATAGCATTAACAGTTCTAGTTGCTTACTTTAAATCAATATTTAGGTCTTTATTCCTTTTGCTTCTAAGTATCATCATGCATTACTTTGTCCTTCCTTCAACAATTAGGTAAGCTCTAGTACTGAATAGAAAGTTTTTGTTTTATCTAAAATGCCTATTTAGGTTAAAGCAGATACTATATTTCAATGCCAACGTGCCTAATTCATTTCACTCAGAAAAATCACAGTACAAAAATGCTGTAGATGGCCGCTGTGAATGCTGGGGAGTTGTTTTTGGAGGGAGGGGTTGTGTGTGTGGCTTGGGTTTGGCTTTGGTTTTTGCTTAAGAGTTTAACGCCATTGTGTGTGTGGGGGGCTGTTTGTGAGACAAAGATTCCTACCTTGGTAAAAGTTCAGATGGGAGAAATACAGGAGAAAAGTTACAAGGTAAAAGTTTCTATCAGCTTGTATTTGCTAATCCGGAAGAGAGTTTTGCAAATAGGTCACTCATTAAAAGTTTATGTGGTTAAAAAAGAAGTTTATGTGGTGAATTCAGGAAGGCTCATCACTAGGAGAACAAGAGTGAAGGTTTTATAGAGCATTCTGGGTGGGCAGAAGCGTCTGCAGAACTGAAAGCTTACATAAAGTGTTGCTCCTCTTTTAAATTCAGGTCTCAGCTTTTACTATTTTAATTTTTATTGGAGTCTAGCTGCTTTAGAATGTTGTGTCAGTTTCTGATGTCCAGCAAAGTGAATCTGCTATATGTGTACATAGATCCACTCTTCTTTGGATTTCGTTTTAGGTCACCACAGAGCACTCAGTAGTTTCCTGTGAGATACAGTAGGTTCTTATTAGTTAGCTATTTCATACATTAATGCGTGCTAAGTTGCTTCGATTGTGTCTGACTCTGCAACCTTTTGTACGTAGCCCGCCAGGCTCCTCTGTCCATGGGATTCTCCAGGCAAGAACACTGAAGCGGGTTGCGCCCTTCTCCAGGGGATCTTACCGACCCAGGGATCGAACCTGGGTCTCCTGCATTGCGGGTGGATTCTTTACTGTCTGAGCCACTAGGGAAGCCCTATTTTGTACACACTAGTGTACCCATGCCAACCCATTGCTCTTTCAAATACTCTTCCAGCCCTTCAATGAGCATTCAGTTACTCCTTCCCCTTAAGTAAACACATCTAATTGCTGTTTTCCTTCTCAGGAAATCAAAGGGAGACAAACTCAGTTATACAACTAAACATGTTATCCATTAATCATGTACCTTTTTACTGATACATGAATGCTAAAGGGTGCTGGACCTGGGGGAGAGGAGTGATGTACTGTGAATTATTTAAGGAATTAATGGTACTTTTTATCTTCTTTACTGAAGAATGTCATTGTTTCCATCTTTAAAGATTTTCAAATGACACCCCCAAATCTGTGGCTCATCAGCAACAATATAATACTAGAGATAGAAATGTTTAAGATTTTTTTTTAGAAATGTTTAAGATTTTTTAAAGCATTTTTAATTTTTTATGGACATAAGCAACTATTACTATATAATTTGCTTCCTTCTCCAATAAAAGCTAAAAACTATTCCTACCTCCAAGAATCTTGCTAGCTTTATTTTCCAGGTATTTCTGGAAAAATGTCAGCATTTACAGGCCCCATTGTACGCCTGGACTCTTTAGTCTCACGATTCAAAGTTACTACTTTAAGGTTCTCTGGGTAACGAGTTCCTTTCACTCTCTTCCCAAGCTCCCATCACCAGGGCTCTATGTTTCACACAGCATCAAGTTCAAGGCTTAATAATCATAAAGCTTTACCTACTTTCTTGCAACACACTGAAGTAAACAACCAATGACTATAACCGGTAGGATTTTTTTCCTATCTAAATGACTTATAGGATTAAGTACTTACTTCAACAATCACATGAAAATTTCTTGACATTTTCTTTTCTGGTTTAGATTTTAGTAACTGCACAGCTGAAATCCTTGTTATATGACAAGAGATTTTTGAATGAAACCTGCACCTCTCATGCTAAACTACGAGACTCTGGATCTTGATGAATGCCTTCTGTTTTTGCTGGCTTTCTCTAGCCAGGAAAAGGAGTTGCAGCCTTGGTATTGTAGGCAGAGTAGAAGCCCAGATCCCCAACTTGGACTGCTCTGATGCTCAAGAAGGGGACCTCCTCATTCCTGCTGATGAGGGAAGGGTATTTCAGCTCCTCACATGGTGTCCACTCACCCTGAGGAAGGTGGCCTGTTATCACTGTTGGTGAAAGTCCTAACTCCCACTAGACGTCTTCTGCTTTTCAATTTTATTTATTTAGAGTAATTTGGCTGCCCCAGGTCTTAGTTGTGGTATGTGGGATCTGGTTCCCTGACCAGAGATTGAATCTCAAACCCCTGCCCTGGGAGAGTGGAGTCTTAACCGCTGGACCACCAGGGAAGTCCCAGTTATAGACACTAAAAAATAAATAAATCCAAAACGAAGAACCCAACATTTGTAAGAGGAAGCTGGTGAAATAACCTATCCCAGAATCAGAATCAAGCTGCCTACCACCTTACTTTCTGATCCCTTCCCAACCAGGACTGCAGTGCACTGGCTCCCTGAGCAAAAGCCACGCGTCACCAACGATAAAGTAACAGCATCTCACGGTGAAATTCTGGGGGACTGGCCTACGGGCTTCCAAGCTTCACCCCAGGGCGATGTGTGCGTGCTTTTTCTGCCTCTACCAGCTGGATCGCTTCACTGCTTGGCACACAGGTACCTCCCTTCCCCTTTTTGTGTGATGATGCCCGTTAAAATCAATGGTCATCTAAGCAACGTTTGCTTGAATTCCCACTTGCTTCAGAGAAGTTACAAGGAGCCAGTCCTGGATGATCCTGCTGTAATCACTCTTGTCAGAGGATCTGGCAGATCAAATGCCCACACCAGGCAGGGCCCTGCTTCAAGTCCTGGAGACATCAGCTAACTCTAATTGGCAGCCTGGTCAGCAAACACACAATATAATGTCTACCTCTTTTGCATAAACCTCACGTAATCCTCAGGTACATACACACTGTGCTTCCCAACAAACAGGTGAGGAAACTGAGGCGTTGGTTAAAGGAAATGTCCGAGCTGGCATAGGGCTGATATTTGAGTCCAGGTTTAGCCTGGCTCCAAAACCCTGTCTTTCTGCTACACAAAGCCACCTCCCTTAATCAGCCACAGGCTCTTCAAGGATAGAGGAGGGGAGATACTAGTGAGAAAAATTACTTTTTTTTTTAAGCAAAAAAAATCAACTGGATGATCAGTCCAATTCTGCTTGTGTTCCAGGAGATGGAGAAAGAAACTGTCTTCTCAGCACTAACAGTTCTATTCTGTCCCAAGGCTCCCACACGACCCTGGAGACACAGCCCTGCAGAGACAGCCATGTAGTGTGTTTAAAGGCAGGAAAATCAGAAGGCTCTCAGTGAGACAGGTCAAAAAACAACTCCAGAAATGCTCATTAGTGCTTTAAGATCTATTTTATGTACCTTTTCCTTGCCCTGGAAAAGTCTGACTGATGCATTGATCCTGACATTTGTAACTTTCTATCATTAGTATACAAGGAGCTAGATATAGAGAGGAACACATGATAAAAGAGGAATCAGCAGTACTGCTAGATCAAACTCCTTCCCATAGTTTGGAAAAACTATGGGAAGGAGATGTGCAGTCATAGAGCAGATGTATTCCATTGGAACCTCTGGAAATTGAGGCTGGGGTGTTAACTTCCCCCAGATTCTCTGTTGATTATAATGCACTGTACTGAATAACAAACTTCCCTGGTGGCTCAGATGATAAAGAATCTGCCTGAAATGCAGGAGACCCAGGTTCGATCCCTGGGTTGGGAAGATTCCCTTGGAGAAGGGCATAGCAACCCACTCCAGTATATTCTTGCCTGGAGAATCCCATGGACAGAGGAGCCTGGCAGTCCATGGGGTCACAAAGAGTTGGACACAACTGAGTGACTAACACACATACTGATTAACAATTACAGCTCTAAAGAAAGGTTCCAAGAATCATTCCATCAGGAATTCACCCCTGGACATCCTGTAGAGTCAGGGAAATTTATGACTTGGTTGTCTCTTAAAAGTATGTAACTTGCAGCTGAAGATTTAAGGTGAGGATTTCTGCCATTTTGGCGAGTTACGTAGTTTTCCTGGGTCTCTCCAATGTTTACCTATTATTAAACTTTTGTTTGATTTTATCCAGTTTGGGGGGAGGGGAAAGTTCATTAATTAGGTAAACTGATGCTTTCCATAGTAATCATCATTTTAAAAGCCTGGATTTAAGAAGTGATATTTCACTTCCTTTCTCATCATCTATTATATTAGGATGAGTGGTCATCAATGCTTGCTAGCAATTAATGATCTGCAGGTCTTCTCTCTGAATGAATAAAATGGCAATTAAAATTTTAGAGCCCAAATGCCACAGTTAGTAAAACCAAATCACTATGTAGGAATTTAGATGGCTGAGAAGCTAAGTTTGATGGAAAAGAAACAATGCATTTCTACACTAGGGATTCCTGCACAAGTACTGTTCTTATACCTCCACTGAAGAGTTCACACTTTCCAACAGGGTAGTTTGTTGCTTTTCACATTCTGAGAGCAGAGGCTGCCCTCCAGGTTTCTTCTGAGCTTTGGACAAACTTTGGTCTTACTTGCGGATCTCATGATGCTCTGGTAAAGCTACAAGATGACACAGCTTTAAGGAGGGATAACCAGTGTCACTAAGGGTAAAACACTGACTTTAAACATGAAAGGAGGAGGAATGTAATACAAATGGCTTTGTTTTGGAAGCTTGAGAGAGAGGAAAACTGCCTCCAAGGTTCTGTGAACCAGGGGCTTCCCTGATGGCTCAGTGGTTTAAAAAAAAAAAAAAAAATCCACCTACCAATGCAGGGGACACGGGTTCAATCCCTCCTCTGGGAAGATCTCACATGTCGCAGAGCAGCTAAACCCGTGCACCATGACCACTGAGCCTGTGCTCTAGCACTCGGGACCCGCAACTACTGAAGCCTGCGTGCTCCAGAGCCGCTAACTCCACAAGAGCAGCCACGGAAGCGAGGAGCCCACGTACCAACCAGAGAGCAGCCCACACAGGAACAAAGACCCAGCACAGCCAAAAACAAACAAAGAAAATTATATCTATAAAAGGTCTTGTGAACCAGTATGGGACTTGGGTGTGCTATAATCTCAGCGGTTAAAGGGGCGATCACTCTATCTCTTCCTTATCTGGGGCTTCCCTGGTGGCTCAGTGGTAAAGAACCCACCTGCCACTACAGGAGACGCGTGTTGGATCCCTGGGTCGGGAAGATCCCGTCGAGAAGGAAATGGCAGCCCACTCCAGTATTCTTGCCTGGAAAATCCCACAGACAGAGGAGCCTGAGAGTTACAGTCCATGGAGTCGCAAGAATTGGATGTGACTAAGCAACTATGATAACAACAACTTCCTTATTTAGCTGCTGGATGTTTCACTGGTTTCCATGAAAACCAAGTGGGGTTTTTAAAATCATATAGCTCAACCTCTCAAAATCAAACAAAAATTGAAAGCTAAGTTAAAAACATCAAGAAAAGTGAAAACAAGAAAACATACTGAGCTCTAAATAAACATTTTTCTTTTAACTTTGATGAAGTAGGGAATGAGTTTTTTTCTTTTTTTTCTAACTAACTACAGGGTAGGTTGCATTTTAGGTCGTATGCCCCTGGTGGCTTAAGAGGGCTAAGTGTCTACCTGCAATGTGGGAGACCTTGGTTCGATCCCTGGGTCGTGAAGATTTCCTGGAGAAGGAAATGGTAACCCACTCCAGTACTCTTGCCTGGAAAAATCCCACGGACGGAGGAGCCTGGAAGGCTACAGTCCATGGGGTCGCAAAGAGTCGGACACGGCTGAGTGACTTCACTTTCCTTTCCTTTCTTTCCCTAATGAGAATATACCCATAAGCAGGTCTGATCTATGGTGACCACTAATCTTTTGCAAAGCAGAAATAAACATAAGTTATTTGCATTTATTAAAATTAAACTGAAACCTATCTCCCAATATACAAATTACTCACTCTCCAACCTAATTCCATGCCAGTTGTTTTCCATGTAACGTAAGTTCAAGCAAATGAACATTTTGGGAGGCCAAGGTGTTGCTAATATATTGTCAATCAAACTGATTTTCAAAAGGATGCATGACAGGTTCACAGTTCCACATTTACTGAACTTTATTAACAAGTAAAACACATATTAACATGTTCTATATATGGGAAAGGACATTCAATAATGGCACATTATCATCTAACAGATGAACTTTATCAAGAATGAAGTTTTAAAAAATAATACACATATTTCATGACTATTTGAAGAATTAACAAAAAAACAATTTAACAGCAGTTTAAACATAAAAAAGCTCACTGTTTACTATTTACCATAAATGGAATCATTTCAATACAACTTCTATTAAAAAACAAAAACAAAAAAAGGAAAAAAAAATATATGTACTATATCTTCTACAGGCCTAACAGGTGTCTAGGCAAGGCTGTGACAACAGTAATTGACTCCTGCCCTAATACTGCAGTTCCCTCTCTCAAGGCAGTAGGTTTAGGCAGTCACTTCTCAATACAGTGGAGAGTTATATACAGGGTGATCATACAAATTCTCCTCCAAATTAGGACACTTATGAGAGAGGAGGCACAATTTAAGCTCAGGAAATAGTAATAACCAGGTCTGTTATGAGCAAACTCAGGATATATGTCACTCTAGTTAAATACAGTTACCAGATGCACTATCATTACCTTTGTGCTTTATGTGGATAGACCAGTTGGAAAAAAATTGTGGTAAATTAAGAAACCCTGAATTCTTCTCCAACTAGACCTTTGGAACTCCACTTTTCCTGTCATTAGCAGTTTTGCTTGAAATATTAGTGATTATTGTCTTAACAGGTTAACATTTATGACCTTCAAAGGCATGGGATATAGCTTACAGACTCAAAATAAAATATAGACTCAAAAAGAAATTATTTCCTTTCTATTAAAAAGAGATTTTCATTTTAACCAAGTATAATAGAATTTGCGTTTTAAATTCCTAAAATGTATCCTGGACACACTGTATAGAAAATGTATTTTTACTTAAATTTAGGCTTTTTTTTTTTTTCTCATCAAAACATAAAGATGGATTTTTCTGGTCATAATGAGCTTTTTCAAATATAACAGAAATAAGGTAATACATTTTTTTTTGTATTAGCTTCCAAGCTCCAGTTCACATTCATTCAAAAATTGTTCACAGGTACCCTAACAAGGATTCTGATTTTTAATTTATTTAAGGCAGAGTGCAAAGGCGGTTAAGTGTCTCCAAAACGTAGCAGCAGCTATGCTGTCCAAGCTCACAGGAAATGAAGGGAAGTGTGTAGGATCTGATAAATCCAGGAGAGAATGCTGTTTTCGAAAAGAATATTCTGAGTCTCCTGACTGGATGATGAGATTTAAGACTACCAATGAACTCTACCAATTAAAGAGGATTAAGTAACAACACACTTGAATCTTACAGGTTTGTGGAGGAAAAAATCAAAACAAAAAGTGAAGTTTTGATGTTAGGTCAACATCTACATGCATAAACCAAGTATTAAGATCACAAAAACAAAAATTTAATAAATTGGTATATTGATAGATGATCTAGTAATTTTAACTTACTCTGTATCATAGCTTAATGTCATTTAAAAACTATTACAAAGTATAGGTTTATAGGAAATTAATACGCAATAAAAACTTCTAACATGAGCTCACATTTCTTATAAATAAATTCTAATTAATTTCCAATTCAGGCAACTAAATCAAATATTTTGTTTTCTTTATCCCAGTCTATTGTTAAAGGGTACCTTAATCAATAATCAAGGGTTCAAGATACTTTAATCAATAATAAAAAGGTTATGCAGGGGGGGAGAATAAATGATGGAAACAAAAAATAGGAAGCTCAGAAAAACAAAATGGCATGTTTAATTTACCAAAGACAATGAAGTAAATGAGAAAACACAGAGAAATACAAAAAAGTTATAAAGCATAATAAATTTTATTTTTTCAGAAGTGGAAAATGACCCTGAATAGTTTTAAATGTATCTTTTAGTAGCTGGTGTCTAATAATAAACAAGCAATCTATTTTAAATGTTCTATATAGTTGTATTAACTGATTTTTAAGTTTAAAAGGTAATTTTTAATGTTGGCATTCAAAAGCAAAGATATAACTGAAAAGAAGACAGATGAACCATAAAATGATTTGCAGAATGTAGTAGCTTATGAATGCAAAATCGATTCCAGTTGTAATAATACATATTCATATACACTCTCGCAACACTCACACCCCTATACTCCACAGACACATTTCCATAACTTGAAAACAAATATTTCATGTATCTCGATTCAGGAAATGATTTTTACAAGTTAACCTTACAATCAGAAAGCAAGAAGATATTAAAAGCACAAGTTTTTATTTGCTAAGCTAAACATCTAAAGGAAAAAAACATTACAATGATACTGAAAGATATTTTTATTGGTATTTTAAAAGGCAAAATGCAAACGAGAATATCTTATTCAGAAAATTAATTTTCAAAAATGTCTTAAATGAAATAAATATAATATCTAATACAATCTCTTCCTCTAAGAATCTATAAGATGGACAATGCTAAAAACCAAGCTTCTCATTTGAGAATCCCCAAAGTTAGCATGTCCCTTTAAAAAAAAAGATTTTCTTATAAAGGAAATGTGGCATACCCACGTTTTCTAAAATTTGTCCTAAAACTATCTTTAACATCGAAATTTTCTAAATATATTAAGTCCACTTAAATTAAAATTAAGGAAAAGATACCTAGATACAATTTCTAAGAAAACAATGCAGAAAGTAATTTATGCATGGTTTGCATGGTTATTTACAGAAAGTTTCGCTAAATAATGATATAACTATCATGTTCAAGAGTCTGACAAATCCCTTCTAATAATCAGCACTGCAGGCTTCAAAAAAACTTTATATATAACAAAGAATGTTTCCTGTGAAGAGTTATTAGATAAATCTGAGAGCCACAAACTAAAGCATCTGACATGGTTAATAATTTCATGTTTATTATACTGAATGTCAGGTCAGAAGTCAATGGTATTTACATGCTGGAAGACTGTTTATCACTCAACTCTTTCAATTATATCAAACACTGATTAATCAAATGTGACTGGACTTCACTGCTAGAACTGTATGGTTTCTTTCAAGTATATGCAAATCTTTTGAATGGGCACATATGCAACTGTGCAAAACTAATGAAACATAAATATTTAAAAGAATGAACAGAAATGGCTTTTAAGCATAAACCACTCTGCCATTCAATTTTGAAGCTCTATCTTTTCTTCACTAATTTGTCTTCTGTGTTTAGTAGTCTTCTATCCTATTAAAGTTGCAGGTTTACAGATGACCTGGAAATTTCACATTGATGTAAGAAAGGAATGTCTGGTCGATGCAGTCTAGGGACAGAGAGAGAATTAGTCTTAAAATGTATTAAGTTGCAATTATCCAAATGATAGTACAATGAAAACCCATTTTATAGTATGACATCAAGAACATAATAGCCTTTTGGTAAGAATGACATGAAGTAGCCCAGATCAAAATATATTCTAAAGTAACCTTCTAAAGGAGAGCATCTAAAAAATATTTACATTAAATTTTAAACTCCTGAAAAGGCAAACAAGATAATCACACTGAATATTCACAGAATATCATTTAAATTAGTAAAATTACAAACTCTTAAGGTCACTGTAGACAAGTTAAAGAGAAAATGTGACATCTTCAAGGGGAAGGAAGAAACCTTAATGGAAAATTTTAAAATAATACTTAAGTACAATCCAGAAATGCAACTGCAATCATCTTCAGCAGAATTAAGTAAATTATGTTAGCTTATATAACAGTCATATAAGCACAAAATTTAAGCAAGCAAATCACAAACCATATAATTTATGTATACTTAATCATAGCAACCTTGAAACATCTTGTACTTGGGAGACACATCAGGAAGTTAAGTGTTTTAGTAGACCTTTGGCTTACGCAGTTCAAATACTTGAAAAGTTCAAAACAATGAAGTGTATAGTACTTGCTTTTAAAGTACTACAGCGAGGTATGAGGTCTCTTCACTGAAGATCTACTAGCCGCACAATAAATGCATGCCTGTACTATACACAGAGCCTCCAGAAACTTACTTGATAACTAGTAAGACAATCTCTGCTCATTTCTTTATTTTTCCATTTATTCAAGTTGTAGCCTTCATTGTTGATATAAACTGGTACATGTTAAGAAAACAGTAACAGAGCTATTTTCTTTGCACAATCTTTACTCCTTGATCCAGTTTGTTAAGATCAGCACATGGCATTGCTTACAACAGCCAAAACATGGAAGCAACCTAAATGTCCACTGAAAGAGGAATGGGTGAAGAAGATGTGGTACGTATACACAATGGACTATTACTCAGCCATTAAAAAGAATGCCATTTGCAGCAACATGGATGGACGCAGAGATTGTCATACTGAGTGGAGTAAGTCAGAGAAGGAGTAACATCATATGACATCTCTTCTATGGTTGCCAGGGGGAAGGGACAGTTAAGGAGTTTGGGATGGACAGGTACACACTGCTATATTTAAAATGGATGAGCAACAAGGACCTACTGTATAACACAGGGAACTCTGCTCATTGTTGGGTAGCAGGCTGGATGGGAGGGGAGTTTGAGGGATAATGGACACGTATATGTTAGCTGTCCACCTGAAGTTATCACGACATTGTTAATCAGCTAAACCTCAACAAATCATAAAGTTTAAAAAAAAAAAAGATCAGTGTATGGCAAATTGCTTTTCAGTCACAGATTTGGTTTTTTATTTGTCTGTTTTAGCCTGCAGATATCTGTGTGAAATTCACACTGATGCAAAATGTCCATTCTTTCTGTGTAAGTGCTTTGTCATATTCTGTTTTTCAAGCCTTTAGATGCTGAGCTGGTGGTTACTTCATGTACAACCTGTAGCCAAGCTCTAAACAGAAATTTAAAGGTCTGATTTAAAGTTTTAGTTTACTCATAATGTGTTTTTTTAAAAACTAAAATGTAATGAAATTCAATTTTTTAAATGGAAGTTATCTTAAAAGTTTGCAATTTTTAAAATTTCAATACTTTTAACAGTATTCAAAATCTATTAAAAATGCTAAATTTGAGTAAACAACATGAGTACACATTAAGCTTTAATGTGCATGGGGTGAAGGGCTTCCTTGGTGGCTCAGTGGTAAAGTAATCCATCTGCCAATACAGGAGACAAGGGTTTGATCCCTGGGTTGGGAAGATCTCCTGGAGGAGGAAATGACAACTCACTCCAGTATTTTTATTTGGAAAATTCCATGGACAGAGGAGCCTGGAGATCTATAGTCCATGGGGTCTCAAAAGAGTCAGACACAACTTAGCGACTAAACAACAAATGCATGGGGTGAATCTGAATACAAAGGGAATAAACAGTTAATATATTAATATTTCTTACCTCTATAATAAGAAGAAATACCTTGTTCTATGAGCAGCTGCCATACTTTCAGACATGTTTCTGACTTTTAGATAATTAACAAATCCTCTGAAGAAAAGAAGCAGGCCTGAGGAGGTTGAAATATATGGATATATTATGCTCTTACAACTAGAAAGGGGACATGATAAATATGAAATAGACAATTACAAACAAGGCCCTCTTGGTCGAAGGAATTTAATGTGTAGGATTCCATTCAATCCACATTTTACACTATAATGGTAGCTCTATTGTAAGGAAATATAATAAAATTTAACTGCTACCTCCAAATTCTTTCAATTTGTTAAGCCTAGATGTATCTAAAGTAAAGCAAATCTAGCCATCAAAGTCCTAACTTACACAAAAACACACACTTATAAAAGTATTTTTTTAACAAGGAAAGCTACCTAATGTGTTTAAACTGATTCAACTCATAGAAACCCCATTTTACATGAAAGTTTTAAATCACTATAATGATTAAGCAAACTAAGACATATTTACTGATATAAAGTATTCAACAGAGAACATATGCAGTATATGTAATTGCTAACAATTGTAGGATAAAACCAGTAATAAGCCTGTCTGGCCAGATCAGGTGCCTGTCATCTGCAAAATCTATATTTAGAGATACATACATTACATAAATAATTCAATTATTAGTTATTTCCAAGTAATAACAGTAGATTAATTTATAATAAAAAAATTTGAGAAAAATCAATACAGGAGACTTTGCAAGTAGGCACTCTAGTGAGTTCTTGAATGATTTGAGATACAGCTTCTATTTTAGTGTTCTCCTCTATAAAACAGTATTTTTAAATAATAACCATTTACATCAGAAACATCTTTAGTAATTGATAAAGCCCGTGAAATGTCTCAAAGTTTCAGATGAAAAATATCAGCTAAGTGTCAAAAGCATCACCATTATTAGTGAAGTCTTTGATGTACTTAAGCATACAATTCTAAGGGAAATATTTATTAACTCTAGTAAATTTTTAACCAGGTAATAAGGGGGTGAAGTAGAGTTGGGGCAAGAAGCAGATGATACGTATTTAGGGAACTTTCCTCACCAGGAGGACAAGCCTGTCAGTTTAAATTCAAAGTCTCAAATGAAATTTGTAACCCAATTCTAAGACAATAATCGAAGCCCTAAAATAAGAAGCATGGTTACAATAAATTAGAGACAGAAGACAGAAGAGCGACACAAATAATGACTTAAAACAAGTGGTATAAATTTCACCCAAATCTGATCCCATCTGCTTCCCATATCCTCTTTTCCCTGTGTGACTCCCACTCTGAATTCCGCCCTTATGCCCTTCCAGATGCTGTTCAAAGATAATGACATTGTGATCCAAACATAAAAGTATTACTGGAAAATGTAAACCAAAATTATTTGTGAAATCCCTTCTGTAGTCTATGAAGCTGCTGTTGCTAAGACCTATTTTGCTCTGCTCAGGCATTTTCCAAAATTAGCCAATTCCCACCTAGAAACCAATCAAGCAGCAGCTATGGTTTCTCAGCGTTCTGGGGTATGCGCAACATTCTTCTGGGTATGTGACAGCAACGTTCCCATCACGGATTAAGCTTTCACATTCCCCTAAATGCTAGATTATGGCTCTGATGAGGAACTGGGGCTGCGCCTGCATTCTACTGTGTTCCACGGTTGCCTTCATAAGACTCTTCAATCCCCTAATAATATTTATAAGCAACTATCTCACTCAATGTGCTTAAACACCTAAAAGACATTATAAATTTTTTCACTTTTGAGTAAGAAACTCAGTCAAGCACAGAATCAGTCAGAAAACAATTAACAAGACAAAAAAAACTGGTTAAACTTTTGTCCAATCAGACTCCCCAACAAAATCACAAGAGATATACAAATAATTGAAATAATTTCACTATAATTATCAGAGAAAGAATCTAGGCTCTTTAGTGACCTTTGCTGACCACTAAGATTTTGTTTCCTGAAAAATCCTACAGATAAAACAGCAGGACTAAATAAAAATGCCAGGAGAACACTGCCACCTACTGAAGTGCTGTTTTCCAGTACAAGTAATTTACTACAGAAATGTGGACTCTTAAACCTAAAGAGAAACAACACGTATTTTTCATGTTGGTAAATAAATTTGAAATGTGGATTACAAATATAATGTGATTTTAAGATTAACTTAATTATCATACATCTAAAGAGGAAAACACAAGGAAACACAGATTGGAAATCCATAAAATTCATCAATATTAATAAACGATACGCCTGGTAAGAAGAAAACTCAACAGAAGCACTGTGATCATTAAGCATGAACCCTTCCCTTACGCCTGACTGATTAATGATTAATGCAGAGTGCACTTCAAAAGTGTAAAGAATGTTTCAATGATCCAAAAATAAAAGAATAGGTAGAATATCCAACTAGCCTCCTCTCAACATTTCCTACGATCATTAAAAGAAAATCACGCATGTCTATTTTCCAAAATAAATGCTGAAGGCAATTATTTTTTAATCATCTTATTATTTTCAAGTTTAGCAGTGTTCAGTTACCATTTAACCACTGATTCTTTAAATTGACAGGCTCTGAATTTTAAATCAGAAACCAGAGTGTTATGTAAAACTATCTGGATAGCCAAGATGACATGTGTTTGGATATGAGAATTTTTCAACAGAAAATTTTTCTTTCATGTAAATAACACAGTATACTTACATCTTACAATTTTAGGAAATACCAAAGTTAAACTAAATGCAAATTAGTCATACTGAAATGCATTAAGAATAAACTTACCAAGTACAAGAAATATCCACCAAAGCCAGTATTGTCCATTGAAATATCCAGTAAAATAATCAGAAAACTATGGAATGAACATAAATATATTTACTGTATTTATGGATCTAAATTTGAAAATCATAGATTAACCTCAGTTTCAGAAATAATACAAATAATCATCAGCACATAAAACAGCACAAAAAGAAAGAGAGAAAAGAAAAAAATTACACAAAATTATTTGAGAAAAAAAAACTTTGAGAAGTTTTTTATCAGCAAACAAACTTATGCAAAATATTTAAGAAATAAAAATCAGTTTCAAACTGCCTGTAAGGAAGAAAGATAAGTGCTATTTAACCAAATCCAACATTTTTCTCATTAAAGAGTTCACATGTCAGTTCTTTTCTCATAATCTCCCAAAGCCACAACTGCCATCCCAAACACACTACAGCAACCCGCTGCTTTAGATATTAACACCAAAAGCCACATTAGTTTAATCTTATCAGATGGGGATGTTCTGCTGACCTCTAGAAAGAAGAGCTTTCGACCTTCTGCACCCCCCTACTGTTAACCACTGCCAAGAATACTAGGCACATAAAGACCCCCAACTCATCAGAGTCTCTTTTATTTTCAAGCTAGGTGCTTGAGCATTCATTTCCCAACAGTGAGCTGAGAACAGCTACAGGAACCCTAAAGCGGCATTTCAACAGCTCCTACCAGTGGCCGCGGCAGACAGTGTTTAAATTCTCTGTGAAATGAGAATGTGAACAGACAGATGGAAGGCAGGGTTTGATGACACTGAACACAGGTATCTTTGCCTTGATTTGATTGTGGACTTGACGATTTTACAAGTTTTCTTTGTAAATCTGTCTCATTTTCCTGTTTGTTTCATCTACTCTGTTTCTACCAGTCTCCAACCTGAATTTAACCAAAAATGAGTTTGTTAAAAGCATGTTTGTCCTCAGATGTATCTATTTCCAAATTTGTAAGTAATTATTTCCAACTTTTCATTGGTAATTTCCACAAAAGATTAAAAAAAAAATATTACAGGTTTGGTAAGAACAAAACACTTACAAACTGTAAAATAATGTTACTGTGTGGGAAAGCACATCCACTAAAGGGTATCTAAATGTTTCTTAAAGCTTTTAAAATATTTTCCCAGGAAGTATTTATAATATATGAACCATGATCTAAGTTCTCAGCTCTGAGTCTGAGAAATTTCAAAGAATAGAGATTTCAAAGTCCCATTATAGATACAAAGCCCATGTATTCCTACACCTTTAAAATATGTACAATGAAGGAAGAATAGGAAAACTGTGAAAATACAGCTTATAAAGTAGGACAGCTGCATTACTTTTTAATCAAATGATTAATAAGAAACAAAAGGCTTTCATATAGGTTTTAGAGATTATAAGGACAAAAGGAATAAAGAACTAAAACCATACATTTTTACCTTTCTAATTCTTAGATACCTTAAAATATATTTAATATATAATATCCCCAACAAGAGGCAACCAGAAAAGAACAATGTAATTCTTCACCAGAAGTATCGACCTGCAGCTGTTCTTTATCTGTTCCCAAGTAAAGAATATAATTATCTTCATTTTGAAGTCAAAGGGAAAAACTCACTATATAAAAAGAATAAACTAATAAGCTTCGGGGCTCATTAGTAAGTTTTCAAACATGTTTCAAAATACTAAAAAAATCAGAGGGCTCAGTCAAGTTGTGTTTGGGGTTTTTTTAATAACTCATATTTAGTAGTCAACCACAGGCTGCAAGAAATCAAATTTTGGAAAATAAATTAACCAACAGTAAGAATTTATCTGATTTAAATTTTTGAAATAATTATGATTTTATTTTGTTAATATGACACCTGTATTTTGTTTACTTCCTGTCTACTTTTAAAAGGAATTGTCAGCTTTTAACAAAATATATATGCAATTTTAAACAAATAATAAAAACATTAAAAGCCCTGGAGAGAATCTTGGGCTAAACATATTTACAGTAAATGTGAGGCTCACAGCGATTCAAAAACAAAAAGAAAAGCAGCAATGTGATTTATAAATTACTTATTATCTAATAAAAGGAAATGCCAGGCTTTTAGGAAAAAACCTTTCCCTCAGCACTGAACTTCAAGGAGAATTTATTGCTTGGAGCATTGTAACAAAAGTCAAAGTACAGTCAAAGTTACAGAGGCAGTACAAAATTAGGAAAGCAGGCACCAAACGGAAGTCAAGCTAGATTCTAATCCACAAACTGTGGGACACTCAACAAGCTATTAGACTTTTTATTCTGTTTCATCATCAGTAAAATGGGTAGCCTGTCTCCAGCATCATTGATGACACAGGATTATTCGGTGTTTATAATGAATCATACCTGGAACACAGTAAGTGCTCACTGAATGGCAACTACTATTTTAAAACAGAAAATTCCTTAAAATCCTTTTCTTAAAAAAAAAAAAAAAATCCTTTTCTTATATCAATTCTCAATATACACTACAGGTATAACACTAACCTTAACGCAGTAAAGGTATTTTAAAGGGAAACTAAACAGTCCCAGGGATTAAACTTCATGCTATTAAATTCCTTACAAAACTTTGAGAAACTCCAAAGTTTTTGAATTTAAGGTCCCATCTCATCACACTAACTGGAGTTGATGAGGAGACAATCTTAACTCCTTCGCAATCTGGGGTTCCATGAGAGAATTATGGCAACCCACTCCAGTGCTCTTGCCTGGAAAATCCCATGGATGGAAGAGCCTGGTGGGTTGCAGTCCATGGGGGTCACGAAGAGTCGGACACGACTTCACTTTCACTTTTCACTTTCACTTTTCACTTTCATGCATTGGAGAGGGAGGTGGCAACCCACTCCAGTGTTCTTGCCTAGAGAATCCCAGGGACGGCGGAGTCTGGTGGGCTGCCGTCTATGGGGTCGCACAGAGTCGGACACGATTGAAGCGACGCAGCAGCAGCAGCATGAGAGAATTAGGGCTTCATATACTAAAGTCAAACACTGCATATAATGCATTGATTTCTTTTTTATGTTCTAGAATGATACTAGCAATTCAATAACCTTAGGAAAACTGAGAAAGTCAAATCATTTTCCACTTTCTGTGACTCAGACAAGAAATCCCATTTGAATAATAGTCATTAATTCTATTACTAACATAACCAGGGTTGGACTAGATTATCTAGTTCCAACTCTTGAGTTTTTCCTACTAGTAACTTATGCAGGGGCAAGGACTGTCTCTTTATCTCTGCATGCCTCATAACACCTAACAGATTTATGCTTGTGGTGAGAACCTACTTTACATTTTTCAAATGAAATTAAAACAAGGAACAGCCAGGGGGCAGTTCTTACAATGGTCAGGTTTTAATCACCTTAAAAGAAGCCAGTCTGCAGGTCCCACCAAGAATCTGGGACTGTTTAATAACTACAGCCTATAATCTGGTCTGAACAGAGACATGGTCTGACAAGATTACTGAAACCCTGGGAAGTAATAAAATAAGTTTAAAAATAATGAAAAAACACATAAAATTCAGTTTTATTATTTTTGTAATGGGTGATTTTCTTAAGATATTTGATAATGCAGGTGCGTAAATGAAGTGTCTGAAGCACTGAAGCTGACATATTAGTATGTGGTTCTACTGAAAATTTCAGGAGGACTTGACTCATTCAATTAGAAGTCATTGTTTAAATATACATGATTTGTGGAAAGTATATATTTTATTAATTGTATATAGCATTTAAATGTGTGGGTTACTTTTAATATGAGTAACTAATTAACAAAGCCACTTTCCTAGCTGGAGAAACCAGGGGAAAATCCTTGTAAAAAGGAGCCAAAGGGGCCTTCAAGAGGCAAAGGAAAAGAGCTGGGGGAAGATCATGCTGACAGCAGCACTGCCTGTGCAATGGTTACAAAAATTTTTTTTTTGCTGAGATGGGAGAAAGAAAAGAAGTTACTGTTATCTCCCTACACATCATTTTGTAAATGACATGAGGGAGACAGAGGGTGATTTCCAGAAACAACTGGAAAATGAGAAGAAAGGCTTAGATGGAACATAGGGGTCGAACCCAGGTGTCCCACATTGCAGGCGCATTCTTTACCAGCTGAGCCACAAGGAAAGCCCAAGAATATTGGAGTGGGTAGACCTGAGAAGGTCTCCAGCGGATTCTTCCCGACCCAGGAATCGAACCGGGGTTTCCTGCATTGTAGGCAGATTCTTTACCAACTGAACTATAAGGGAAGCCCATAAAGGAAAAAAAGATGAGTTCTAATAACTACCTTAAAGGCGTGTACTTTTACTCTTGGGGGCCTCCCGAGTGGCTCAGTTGGTAAAGAATCGCCTGCAATGCAAGAGACCCAGGTTTGATCCCTAGGTCGGGAAGATCCCCTGGAGAAGGGCATTACAACCCATTCCAGTATTCTTGCCTGGAGAATCCCATGGACAGAGGTAGCCGGTGGGCTACAGTCCATGGGGTCTCAAAGAGTCTGACACAACTGAGCAACTAACACTTTTTTACCTCTTAATGTCACCAAAAAGAAAGAGTAAGAAAACATTTAAATCTGTGATAATTTCACTAGCCAATGGAAATGTTTACATTTTAACTAAGTCCAGGCAGACCTACGCTATATCACAATAGTGGCAGCCAGGATTCACTGAGCCCATGTACTTGTGCAGTAACTGGGCAAGGTGCTCAGATTATGTCCTGTTCACAGCTCACGGAAATACTGAAAGGTGCCTATTATCTATCATGAAGAAACTAACACTCTGAACAATTTAAAAACTTAAAAGTCAGAACAATGATATAAAAATGATGAAATTCAAACTCAAATTTATCTGATTTCAAAGTTCTTTTCACATACTAACAAATTCTCATACAATGCAGTCAGAAAATGTTCTCACCACAGAGATCACTATAATAATTAAGGATAGAAGTTAAGAATAAGTCTCAAAATAACTGAACTCATATACACAAAATACACAAAATGAACATTTACAAATCACACAGGGAATTTCACGTGCTTTGATTTTAGCGATAAAAGTGGTAGAGGCTATCAGGACACTCACCCTGACAATGAGGATCCATTTGATCAAGGACAGCCCGAAGCCACAGATGGCACCGTACCTCCCAGCAATGGTGTTGGTGATGCAGAAGGATAAGCAAAATCCAAGCCAGTTGAAGATAAATGCCACTGGAAGCAAGAGAAATAGTTCTTTTAAAAGACCACATACTGGAAACAAAGTAACAGAGACCTAATTCAGAAGACCTGAGTTTGATCCCTGGGTTGGGAAGATCCCTTGGAGAAAGGCATGGCAACGCCCTCCAGTATCCTTGCCTGGAATTCCACAGACAGAGAAGCCTCGCAGGCTACAGTTCATCATGTCTCAAAGAGTAGGACATGACTGAGTGACTAACACCACTACTACTTCAGTGGAATATAAATACTACTTCACTGCTCAAAGGAAACAGCAGTTCTCTTTAACTCTGTACTAAGTCTTCCTTACAGACCACAGTCTACCTTTTTCAAATGTACTGAGTTGTTTACTATCCATTAACAAATGGGGAAGCTTGCTTTCTTGTCAGTTTGGTCAACAAGAATCAATACCTTAGAGCTTATAACCCAAAAGGTGAAATTGTAATTTTAATCCAGTTAAAAATTAAGTCACAATGTGGCTGCCATGCAATCCTACCCAAAAAGTCTAGTCTAAGACACCAGCCAACCAAATTGGCTTTTTAAAAAAGCAGTATTAAAGATAAGCTGAATAAATTATGTATTTTAATAATAAATAAATTATACTAATGTTCCAGGAGCAAATATTGTTCACAGCCTCCTCCTACCTAACAAAACCTGAGGTTCCCCTTCCCAGGAACCTACCTACCTTTAGATCCTGTATTTAAGGGGTGGCTGGACCCCATACTTAGCCCGCAAAGGTGAGTCCTGAGTAGTCTGGGAAAAACACAGGAGGCCCAAATCCCCTGCCAGTGATTTTATTTTGTAAATAGGACTTCTGAAAAACATTCTTAAAAACACAGCAAGGAGAGCGAGGATAGAATTTAGGCTCAATGACAGTAGCTCTAAACTGATCACTGTTGAAGCTGGGCGATGGATATGTAGATGCTTTGTTTAATTTTTTAAATTGAAACAGACTTGATTTACAATGTTGTGTGTGCTTATTTTAAATTTTTGGCCACATCCTAAGGCATGTGGGATCTTAGTTCTCTAACCAGGGATCAAACCCTGCACTCCCTTGCACTGGAAGACTGAGTCTTAACCACTAGACCACCAAGGAAATCCTACAGAGATGTTTAATATACTCTCATCCAGTTTGAGAATTTCTACAATAAAAGCTTTAAAAAAAGGAAGAAGAAGAAAAAGAAAAGGCCCTTCTTCTTCCACTGGATGTCACATTTAATCATCATACCTGAAACTGCTGCCATGATCCTGCTATCAGCCTGAGAACTAAACCATCATTCCAAGTCTGCTGGGGTGGATTGGGGCAGGGAGTGGATGGGTAGATGATGGGCGGGTAGGTCGGTGGGTTTGTGTGCACATGCGTGTGTGTGTGTGTGTGTGTACTGTTTTTGTGAAGAAGAAAGCAAAGCAGAGCCACAGCACTGACACAGTCTGTGCCTGAGGTCTGCTTATCCAGAGACTTCTGCTTTTATGAGATAGTCTCCTAACTATTTACAACAGCTGAGTGAGGGTTTTCTATTATTTGTAGCATAAACCATTCTGACCTGGGATTATATCCCAGGTCCCTGAGATATAATCAGAGTGCCATATTTATGTTCAAGATATCAACAATATCACATAATAGTAGCAATAATAATAATAAAACTAAAGACCAACTTGAATGTAAGTCTTGTTCACAGCTCATCCTCTCACCCTAAATATCTCCAACTAAGCCCCAGAGAGAATAAAGTAAATTACCTAGAGAATTTCTGGTTTTTCAAAATTTTAAAGACATAGAGGAAATGCTTTAAGATAAGTTCAAATGAAATGGCTATTTCTTTGAAGCAATGCCCCTACTACTATCATTTCTTCCTTCCTAAAACTTTGTAGATGCAGCCTTTTTGATCATTTATGGGAAGCTATAATACATGGTGATGCAATAGCCAGAAAAATGAATTCTGAAATAAGAGACTTGTGTTTGAGTCACAACTCACTCACTGGATGTACAACCTTGGACTCACTGCTGACTTCTGTTGAGCCACAGTTCTCTGATCTTTAAGCACCGACTTCATGAGATTGATAAGAGGATTAAGTAAGAACGTAAAAAGCTTAGCACAGCAACTGGCACATGGTGGTTGCTAAACAATGTCTGCCACCATCCCTATACATACAAAACGATCTCTTCACATTATAGAGTAGGTTCCATCTTTCCTGCCAAAAGCACTTCAGGAGACACTACTATAAATAAAGTGTGAAAGTGCGGAAGTCGCTCAGTGGTGTCCAACTCTGCAACGCCATGGACTGTAGCCCACCAGGCTTCTCTGTCCATGGGATTCTCCAGGTAAGAATACTAGAGTTGGTTGCCATGTCCTCCTCCAGAGGATCCTCCCAACCCAGGGATCGAACCTGGGCCTCCTGCACTGCAGGCAGACTCTTTACATCTGAGCCACCAGGGAAGCTACACTATATAAAGCTTGTTTATTCTCTAATTTTAGCTACCATACTGGACAACAGAGATAGAACACTTCCATTGTTCTAGAATAATCTATTGCATATAGCAGCTCTCTACCTAACTGGCTAATATTTGTGTTAACTGTGGGGAAAGCAGATAACAAAACCAGTTTTATATCTATTTAAAGAACTGACATTACCAAGCAGCAGCAGAGATTCCCAACTGGTTGCTACATACGTGCTAATGACAAGCTGAGGTATTTCTTTCCTCAACCCTTAGGGCAGGCAGGAGAGGCCTGGGGCAGAGGACAGATACCTCCAGTCCTGAGCATCCCATCCCAGTGTGCTATGAACATTCTATCATTTTGTAAGTACCTCCTATCACAGGTATCTTCCTACATCAAAACAGGAAGCACTGACAGAGAAATCCAAAACAGCAAAATATTTCAAAAGTGTTATTTTTTTTTTTTTTTTTACCATTGAGCATGTATATGTTTAGCTTTGGGGGAAAAAAGCATTTAAACACTGTCCAGTTTCTTCAAAATCAGACCTACCACTATCTACTAGACATATCATTGTGCCCCAAAGAGGAACAAGATTCAAAAGGACGTAAAAGTACTTAATGAGGTGTCATGTTTTCTTTATGGTCTCCACCAGTGGTGTGAATTCCTATAAACTGTGCTCATGTGATACAATTTGTTATTGACTGAACTGCACCCTCCTCGAAACTTGTAGATTAAAGTACTAACCCCGCAGTGTGACTTACGTAGAGATAGGGCCTTTAGGGAGGGAGTTACGAGTACCTGAGGTTATAAGTGTAAAGCCGGAATACAACAGGACTGGTGTCCCTACAGGAAGAGGCAGAGACGGCAGGGAGTTCTCTGTGCACACGCAGAGAAGAGGCCATGTGAGGACACGGCAAGAAGACAGCCATCTGCAAGCCAGGAGGAGAACCCTCACCAGAAACCAAATTTTCTGGCTCTCTGATCTCAGACTTCTAGCTTCCAGAACCGTGAGAAAATAAATTTTCATTGTTTAAGCCACCCAGTCTGTGATATTTTGTTACGGCAGCCTGAACAGACAAACACGTAACTTAATCACCTTTAACTGCTTTCACATACACATGCACTAGTTAAACAGAGAAGCTGTGACGACTGAAGCACAGACAGATTCACTTTTTATGCCCTCTGGCCTATAAGACAGAAAGTAAAGCTGATAAGTCTTTAACGTACAGAAAGGGCAGGGCATTCCATTCTGGATCCTCACCGGGTCCCCAGCCTCTGGGATCTAATGCCTGATGATCTGAGGTAAAGCTGATGTAATAGTTGAAATAAAGTACACAATAAATGCAATGCACATACATGAATCATCCCAAAACCATCCCCCCTCCTCCCTGGTCTGTGGAAAAATTGTCTTCCATGAAACTGGTCCCTGGTGCCAAAACGTGAGTGCTGCTAAGGCATGTCTGAATTGTCAGGAAAAGGATTTAACAAACATACACTAAACCTTAGGTATGTCAAATCCATAAAAGAAAGAATGCGTAGTAGAGACAGGTGAACAGATATCAATACATGCCTAAGAGAGAAGACATGAATACTTTTCTTTCAGCTCCACCTTCATTCACGCATGTTCCACTGGAGAGCTAGAACAAAACAAGGAAGCTTAAAAGGTGTAGAGAAGGGACTTTCCTGCGGGTCAAGTGGCTTAGCCTCCACACTCCCAGTCAGAAGTCTGAGATCAATGAGTCAGAAAATTCCATTTCTGGTGAGGGTTCTCTTCCTGGCTTGCAGATGGTTCATCAGGGAACTAGATCCCACATACCACAATTAAAAATCCACATGCCACAACTGAAAAGATCCCACAGACAGCAGTGAAAACTGAAGATCCTGCATGTCGCAACTAAGACACAGCACAGCAAAATAAATCAATATTTTTTTTTTTTAAAGGTGGAGGTCACCTATTCCCAACACAGCAAGGCCCAAGATGGAACCCAGAGAAGCAACAGGTTCATATAAGCTATACTCCTGTGGAAAAGTAAGATTTGGGGGAGTAAATAACAGGGAAGTAGGAAAATTAGCACAGGAAATTTTAAAGTACACTTAGTGTTGCTTCAATTACAGGTGAATGGCATCTGAAAGAAGGCTGCCAATCAAATGACTTACTAGAACTGAGAGGTGAAGTCTCAGTTAAGGATGAGGAAGGCGAACACCACCTTCACTGACAGCACTCATAACTCATGGCATTTCATGTGTATTAACTCATTTGATCCTTACATTAGCCTTTTAAGAAGAACGAGATCAGAATTAATTCCCTTTCACAGAAGGACAAATTAAGAGTCAGAACAGAGAGGAGCCAAGATGGCGGAGGAGTAGGATGGGGAGACCACTTTCTCTCCTACAAATTCATCAAAAGAATATCTGAACGCAGAGCAAACTTCACAAAACAACTTCGGATCACTAGCTGAGGTCATCAGGCGCCCAGAAAAGCAGCCCATTGTCTTCGAAAGGAGGTAGGACAAAATATAAAAGATAAAAAGTGAGACAAAAGAGCTAAGGACAGAGATCCGTCCCGGGAAGCGGGTCTTTAGAGGACGTTTCCAGACACCGGGAAACCCTCGCACTGTCGGGCCTGGGGGAAGTGTTTGAATCTAGGAGGGCAACCTGACTGGGAGGGAAACAATAAATAAAACCCACAGATTACGTGCCTAAAAGCAACTCTCAGCAGAAAAGTGCTCCAGACACCCGCATCCGCCACCAGCAAGTAGGGGCCGCACGGAGAGGAGCAGGCGGCATTGTTTGGGGCAGGGTCTGGGCCTGAGTGCCCTGAGGACAATCGGAGGGAGCTTTTGTGAGTTGCCAACTTGAACTGTGGGAGAGCAGGGAAGAGAGAGAAAATTGACCGGCCGAACACGCTGCCGGCCGTTCGCAGAACAAAGGGACCGAGAAAGTCCAGAGAAGAGCTCGCAGACTGCGGACCGGCCCAGACCCGCCGGAGGCGGGAGCAGGTCGCAGCGAGACACAGGGCGCAGGCACCCGACCTACGCGGGCGGGGGCGGGGGCGGGGGCTGGGGACGCGGAGGGCAGAAGGCGCATGCACCCGACTGGCGCCGGCGGAAACCGAGATTGGGACCGCGGAAGGTAGTGGGTGCACCGCACCCGGGGAAAGTGCGCCTGTCAAGCTCCTGGCTGCCTGGACTGCTCTGACGGGGAAGGCACAAGAGCGGACGCAGCCTTTTGTTCCGCGCTTTTGTGGAGCACCCGAGGGGAGCTGCGCGCGGCGCGCTCCATATAGAGCAGCCGGGATCCTGAGCAGCGCAGACCGAGAAAGCAGCGCCAGCCTCTCCCGGCAGCGCCAGCCCATCCCCGCAGCGTCAGCCCCTCCCAGCAGCGCGACAGAACTAGCTACCTGAATAAGAGTCCACCTCCGCCCGCCTGTGTCAGGGCGGAAATGAGGCTCTGAAGAAACCGGCAAACAGAAGCCAAATAAACAAACGGAACCGCTTCAGAAGGGACCGGTGCAACAGATTAAAATCCCTAAGTGTAAGCTGGAACGAGGATATATCTGAAACTGAGCCAAACCGACATTGACCTCAACAGCTCCAGAGAAATTCCTAGATATATTTTTACTTTTTTTTTTTTTTTAATAAGAAACCAAAAAAAAAATTTTAATTTTTTCTTTTTTATTTTTTCTCTTTTATTTTCCTTTAAAATTCCCTATTACTCCCCCATCACTCCTTAACTTTCATTTTCATAGATTTTTAAGGTTTTTTTTAATTAGGGAAAAATCTTTTTTTTTTTCTTTTTTTCTCCTTTTTCTCTTCTATTTTCTATTTTTCTTTTTCTCTTATTTCTTTTAAAGTCCTCTAGTACTCCTCTACTACTCCTTAATTTTCATTTTCAATACACTATAACCTTACCAAAAAAAAAAAAAAGAGAGAAGCCCTATTTTTTAAACTGAACTTCATATATATTTTAAAAAAATTTCTTTGTGTGTGTTTTGGTTTTTGTTTTTAATATAGTATTTTTAAGAGTCTAATCTCTACTCTAGATTTTTAATTTTTGTTTTTCAATATATGATATAAATTGTGAACATTTAAGAATCCAATATTCAGTTCCCATTTTTACTCAGGAGTGTGTTGATTATTCTCTCCCAATCTTGACTCTCTGTTTTCTACCTCAGAACACCTCTATTTCCTCCTTTCCCCTTTTCTTCCCAATCCAATTCTGTGAATCTTGGTGGGTGTCTGGGCTACGGAGAACATTCTGGGAACAGACAACTGCGTAGATCTGTCTCTCTCCTCTTGAGTCCCCCTTTTTCTCCTCCTGCTCAACACTATCTCCCTCCTCCCTCTCCTCTTCTTCATGTAACTCTGTGAACTTCTCTGGGTGTCCCTAACGGGGGGAGAAACTTTTCGCCATTAACCTAGAAGTTTTATTATCAGTGCTGTGTAGTTGGAGAAGTCCTGAGACTACAGGAAGAATAAAACTGAAATCCAGAGGCAGGAAACTTAAGCCCAAAACCTGAGAACATCAGAAAACTCCTGACTACATGGAACTTTAAGTAATAAGTGACCGTCCAAAAGCCTCCATACCTACACTGAAACCAACCACCACCCAAGAGCCAATAAGTTTTAGAGCAAGACATACCAAGCAAATTCTCCAGCAACGCAGGAACATAGCCCTAAACGTCAACATACAGGCTGCCCAAGGTGACACCTAACACATAGACCCATCTCAAAACTCATTACTGAGCACTCCATTGCTCTCCAGAGAGAAGAAATCAAGTTCCACGCACCAGAACACCGACACAAACTTTCCTAACCAGGAAACATTGACAAGCCAATCGTCTAACCCCACCTACTGGGAAAAACCTCCACAATAAAAAGGAACCACAGACCTCCAGAATACAAAAAGCCCAGTCCAGACACCGCAATCTAAACAAGATGAAAAGGCAGAGAAATACCCAACAGGTAAAGGAACATGAAAAATGCCCACCAAGTCAAGCAAAAGAGGAGGAGATAGGGAATCTACCTGAAAAAGAATTTAGAATAATGATAATAAAAATGATCCAAAATCTTGAAAACAAAATGGAGTTACAGATAAATAGCCTGGAGACAAAGATTGAAAAGATGCAAGAAATGTTTAATAAAGACCTAGAAGAAATAAAAAAGAGTCAATTAAAAATGAATAATGCAATGAATGAGATCAAAAACACTCTGGAGGGAACCAAGAGTAGAATAACGGAGACAGAAGATAGGATAAGTGAGGTAGAAGATAAAATGGTGGAAATAAATGAAACAGAGAGGAAAAAAGAAAAAAGGATCAAAAGAAATGAGGACAACCTCAGGGACCTCTGGGACAATGTGAAACGCCCCAACATTCGAATCGTAGGAATCCCAGAAGAAGAAGACAAAAAGAAAGGCCATGAGAAAATACTCAAGGAGATAATAGCTGAAAACTTCCCTAAAATGGGGAAGGAAATAGCCACCCAAGTCCAAGAAACCCAGAGAGTCCCAAACAGGATAAACCCAAAGTGAAACACCCCAAGACACATATTAATCAAATTAACAAAGATCAAACACAAAGAACAAATATTAAAAGCAGCAAGGGAGAAACAACAAATAACACACAAAGGGATTCCCATAAGGATAACAGCTGATCTATCAATAGAAACCCTCCAGGCCAGAAGGGAATGGCAAGACATACTGAAAGTAATGAAAGAGAATAACCTACAACCTAGATTACTGTACCCAGCAAGGATCTCATTCAGATATGAAGGAGAATTCAAAAGCTTTACAGACAAGCAAAAGCTGAGAGAATTCAGCACCACCAAACCAGCTCTTCAACAAATGCTAAAGGATCTTCTCTAGATAGGAAATGCAGAAAGGTTGTATAAATGTGAACCTAAAACAACAAAGTAAATGGCAAAGGGACCACACCTATCAATAATTACCTTAAATGTAAATGGGTTGAATGCCCCAACCAAAAGACAAAGATTGGCTGAATGGATACAAAAACAAGACCCCTATATATGCTGTCTACAAGAGACCCACCTCAAAGCAAGAGACACATACAGACTAAAAGTGAAGGGCTGGAAAAAAATATTTCATGCAAACGGAGACCAAAAGAAAGCAGGAGTCGCAATACTCATATCAGATAAAATAGACTTTCAAATAAAGGCTGTGAAAAGAGACAAAGAAGGACACTACATAATGATCAAAGGATCAATCCAAGAAGAAGATATAACAATTATAAATATATATGCACCCAACATAGGAGCACCACAATATGTACGGCAAACGCTAACGAGTATGAAAGAGGAAATTAATAGTAACACAATAATAGTGGGAGACTTTAATACCCCACTCACAACTATGGATAGATCAACTAAACAGAAAATTAACAAGGAAACACAAACCTTGAATGACACAATGGACCAGCTAGACCTAATTGATATCTATAGGACATTTCACCCCAAAACAATCAACTTCACCTTTTTCTCAAGTGCACACGGAACCTTCTCCAGAATAGATCACATCCTGGGCCATAAATCTGGTCTTGGAAAATTCAAAAAAATTGAAATCATTCCAGTCATCTTTTCTGACCACAGTGCAGTAAGATTAGATCTCAATTACAGGAAAAAAATTGTTAAAAATTCAAACACATGGAGGCTAAATAACACGCTTCTGAATAACCAACAAATCATAGAAGAAATCAAAAAAGAAATCAAAATATGCATAGAAATGAATGAAAATGAAAACACAACAACCCAAAACCTATGGGATACTGTAAAAGCAGTGCTAAGGGGAAGGTTCATAGCATTACAGGCTCACATCAAGAAACAAGAAAAAAGGCAAATAAATAACCTAACTCTACACCTAAAGCAATTAGAGAAGGCAGAAATGAAGAACCCCAGGGTTAGCAGAAGGAAAGAAATCTTAAAAATTAGGGCAGAAATAAATGCAAAAGAAACTAAAGAGACCATAGCAAAAATCAACAAAGCTAAAAGCTGGTTTTTTGAAAAAATAAACAAAATTGACAAACCATTAGCAAGACTCATTAAGAAGCAAAGAGAGAAGAACCAAATTAACAAAATTAGAAATGAAAATGGAGAGATCACAACAGACAACACTGAAATACAAAGGATCATAAGAGACTACTACCAGCAGCTCTATGCCAATAAAATGGACAACTTGGATGAAATGGACAAATTCTTAGAAAAGTATAACCTTCCAAAACTGAACCAGGAAGAAATAGAAGATCTTAACAGAGCCATCACAAGCAAGGAAATCAAAACTGTAATCAAAAATCTTCCAGCAAACAAAAGCCCAGGACCAGATGGCTTCACAGCTGAATTCTACCAAAAATTTAGAGAAGAGCTAACACCTATCTTACTCAAACTCTTCCAGAAAATTGCAGAGGAAGGTAAACTTCCAAACTCATTCTATGAGGCCACCATCACCCTAATTCCAAAACCAGACAAGGATGCCACAAAAAAAGAAAACTACAAGCCAATATCACTGATGAACATAGACGCAAAAATCCTTAACAAAATTCTAGCAAACAGAATCCAACAACATATTAAAAAAATCATACACCACGACCAAGTGGGCTTTATCCCAGGAATGCAAGGATTCTTTAATATCCGCAAATCAATCAATGTAATACACCACATTAACAAATTGAAAGATAAAAACCATATGATTATCTCAATAGATGCAGAGAAAGCCTTTGACAAAATTCAACACCCATTCATGATTAAAACTCTCCAGAAAGCAGGAATAGAAGGAACATACCTCAACATAATAAAAGCTATATATGACAAACCCACAGCAAGCATCACCCTCAATGGTGAAAAATTGAAAGCATTTCCCCTGAAATCAGGAATAAGACAAGGGTGCCCACTCTCACCACTACTATTCAACATAGTGTTGGAAGTTTTGGCCACAGCAATCAGAGCAGAAAAAGAAGTAAAAGGAATCCAGATAGGAAAAGAAGAAGTGAAACTCTCGCTGTTTGCAGATGACATGATCCTCTACATAGAAAACCCTAAAGACTCTTCCAGAAAATTACTAGAGCTAATCAATGAATATAGTAAAGTAGCAGGATATAAAATTAACACACAAAAATCCCTTGCATTCCTATATACTAACAATGAAAAAACAGAAAGAGAAATTAAGGAAACAATACCATTCACCATTGCAACAAAAAGAATAAAATACTTAGGAATATATCTACCTAAAGAAACAAAAGACCTATACATAGAAAACTATAAAACACTGATGAAAGAAATCAAAGAGGACACAAACAGATGGAGAAACATACCATGCTCATGGATTGGAAGAATCAATATTGTCAAAATGGCTATTCTACCCAAAGCAGTCTATAGATTCAATGCAATCCCTATCAAGCCACCAACGGTATTTTTCACAGAACTAGACCAAAGAATTTCACAATTTGTATGGAAATACAAAAAACCTCGAATAGCCAAAGTAATCTTGAGAAAGAAGAATGGAACTGGAGGAATCAACCTGCCTGACTTCAGACTCTACTACAAAGCCACAGTCATCAAGACAGTATGGTACTGGCACAAAGACAGAAATATAGACCAATGGAACAGAATAGAAAGCCCAGAGATAAATCCACAAACCTATGGACACCTTATCTTTGACAAAGGAGGCAAGGATATACAATGGAAAAAAGACAACCTCTTTAACAAGTGGTGCTGGGAAAGCTGGTCAACCACTTGTAAAAGAATGAAACTAGAACACTTTCTGACACCATACACAAAAATAAACTCAAAATGGATTAAAGATCTAAATGTCAGACCAGAAACTATAAAACTCCTAGAGGAGAACATAGGCAAAACACTCTCCGACATAAATCACAGCAAGATCCTCTATGACCCACCTCCCAGAATATTGGAAATAAAAGCAAAACTAAACAAATGGGACCTAATGAAACTTAAAAGCTTTTGCACAACAAAGGAAACTATAAGTAAGGTGAAAAGACGGCCCTCAGATTGGGAGAAAATAATAGCAAATGAAGAAACAGACAAAGGATTAATCTCAAAAATATACAAGCAACTCCTGCAACTCAATTCCAGAAAAATAAATGACCCAATCAAAAAATGGGCCAGAGAACTAAACAGACATTTCTCCAAAGAAGACATACAGATGGCTAACAAACACATGAAAAGATGCTCAACATCACTCATTATCAGAGAAATGCAAATCAAAACCACAATGAGGTACCATTACACACCAGTCAGGATGGCTGCTATCCAAAAGTCTACAAGCAATAAATGCTGGAGAGGGTGTGGAGAAAAGGGAACCCTCTTACACTGTTGGTGGGAATGCAAACTAGTACAGCCACTATGGAGAACAGTGTGGAGATTTCTTAAAAAACTGGAAATAGAACTGCCATATGACCCAGCAATCCCACTTCTGGGCATACACACTGAGGAAACCAGATCTGAAAGAGACACGTGCACCCCAATGTTCATCGCAGCACTGTTTATAATAGCCAGGACATGGAAGCAACCTAGATGCCCATCAGCAGATGAATGGATAAGGAAGCTGTGGTACATATACACCATGGAATATTACTCAGCCGTTAAAAAGAATTCATTTGAACCAGTTCTAATGAGATGGATGAAACTGGAGCCCATTATACAGAGTGAAGTAAGCCAGAAAGATAAAGAACATTACAGCATACTAACACATATATATGGAATTTAGAAAGATGGTAACGACAACCCTATATGCAAAACAGAAAAAGAGACACAGAAGTACAGAACAGACTTTTGAACTCTGTGGGAGAAGATGAGGGTGGGATGTTGCGAAAGAACAGCATGTATATTATCTATGGTGAAACAGGTCACCAGCCCAGGTGGGATGCATGAGACAAGTGCTCGAGCCTGGTGCACTGGGAAGACCCAGAGGAGTCGGGTGGAGAGGGGGGTGGGAGGGGGGATCGGTGTGGGGAATACATGTAAATCTATTGCTGGTTCGTGTCAATGTATGACAAAACCCACTGAAAAAATAAATTAATTAATTAATTAAAAAAAAAAAATAAAGACCAAAAAAAAAAAAAAAGTGTCAGAACAGTTAGGCTCCACACACGAAGTCACAAGGTAAGTAGGAGGCATTGTAGGTAGGACTGTAGCACCCCAGTCTTTTTTTTTTTTTTTGCAACCAAGTCTTTTACACCTGTTTACACTGATCATTTTATACATATACCTCCCACCTACCCAAAGAATTTGTCGAGTAATCAGAAAGCAATATTATATACTATAGTTTATCCATTAACTAGTATGGCTACACTTTTAAATTTTCAATAGCCACAAGATAGGTATCAATAATAAAGGGGAAATGAGTAACTCCACAGTGAAGAAAGCTGGCGGACACCACCTTAACTTGATGAGCGTTACCATCACTAGTAATAAGATACCTAGGAATAAGATACCCAGCAATAAGATACCTAGTAAAAAGACATCCAGATCATTGCCTTCTGATATGATGCACTGAAAAGACAGCATTTCTGTGATATTCTTGGGGGGATAGGGCAGACTGTACCACCTGAATCTAATCACAGGCAAACATTAGCTAAATCCAAATTGAAAGACATTCTACAAAATAACAGACCAGGACTCTACAGAAGAATCAAAGTTGTTACAAAACAAAGACAGACTGAAAAAACTGTTTTGGATTGAGGCAGATGGTGGAAACACAGAGGCTAATACAATGTGTAATCCCAAAACAGATGCTAGACCAAGAAAAAGACATCAGTGGCACAGCTGGGAAAATCTGAAAAAGGTCTACAAGCTAGTCAGTGTTATTTCATGATGCTAATTTAACTTCCCAATGTTGATTACTAGACTAAAGTTATGTATGTTAACACTTGGAAAAGTTGGATGAAAGCTATATTCCAATTGTACTGTTTCTGCGTTTTTCTTCCTAAATTTAAAATTATTTCAAAATGAAAAGTTTAAAATGTTCAAATTTTATTTTTTTTAAATGTTTAAATTTTAAACAATTTGATACTTGCTCTGAAAACAAACAAGTGAATATTACAAATGAATGAACACCAATATAATACTAACATTAAGCACTTATTAATTCTATCACAGAAAAATCGTCATTATATATAAATGCACATTTCAAATACAGTAAATTCCCAAAGAATAATCAATTTCACTATACTTGATTCTGAACTGCATAAAGGCAAATTTCTGTCTTATCCTCATGCAATTCTCTTTATTTAAACTATCAACATTGAGAAAAACATGAAACTAACAACGTATTAATTTTCAGACATTTCCACTAAACTACAAGCAACAAAATGACCAAAAAATTATTTTCCTTATAAACAGAACAAATTCAATAAAATTTAATACTTCACAAATATTATGAGTTTCTTAAGGTACAGTTACAACTCTTAGATATCTCCTCTTTCTGGATGCAATTACAATATCTGAGCCCAAAGCTATATAAAAACCTAGCTTTATATGAAGAAAGTAAGTCATTGATGCCTAACAAGGCAATCAATGTGTTATACCCAGATAACCTCTTTAAGAACTGTCGCTTATATGACTCATCCATGGTAGGTACTTGAAAGTATTTACTGAATAAAGATGTTCAATATCACTAATCATTGGGGAAATGCAAATTAGACCACAACTAGATACCACCACACAACTATTAGATTTCTAAAATTTTTTAAACCCTCAGTACCAAATGCTGATGAGGATCACAGCAATAGGAACACTCATTCACTGCTGGTGGGAATGCAGAATGGAACTGGAAGAAATTCTTACAAATCAGAATTCACATTTCAAAACATCTTTCTAATTCTTTCTAAACGTACTTGAAAGTGAAAGTGAAGTAGCACAGTCGTGTGCGACTCTTTGCGACCCCATGGGCTGTAGCCTGCCAGGCTCCTCCGTCCATGGGATTTTCCAGGCAAGGATACTGGAGAGGGTTGCCATTTCCTTCTCCAGGGGATCTTCATGACCCAGTGGTTGAACCCAGGTCTCCCGCACTGCAGGCAGACTCTTTACCATCTAAGCCACCAGGGAAGCCCAACTTACAAATAACCTAGTATCTCCTTAACTATGATTCCCTCAAGTCTAAAATGGGAATAATGCAAGTGATTATTATGATAGCATGCTGATGTGAAAACTCACACATGGATAAACCTCATAAAAGTTTTCTAAGCAGAATCAATTATGTTTTGAAGCACTAGAGTTCAAGGTAATTTCCACAGAATGTCACTTATCCAATGAACCAAACCTTAATTTCTAGCTTTTAACTAATGGATGTATAACTGACTTCTATTTCATTCCTTTTGAGAGAAAATCTGTTAAAAGTAGGCTCAGACACAAGGAGATAAGGCATATATAAGACATTTTGCGGTGACACTTCAAAGGATTACGAGAAGCAAAGCATCATCAGGGGATATACACATTTCTTTCTTTACATTTTCTGAACATGAGCAAGCAATTATTGTACCAAATTTACATGTAAACTTTAAGGTTACATGTAGTAAGAGACTGAATTGTGGATGGTGAAAACAGAGAAAGTAAAATTAAACCAACAAAAGGTTTAAATTGAAATATTCTTACTGAAAATCAGTACAGTTTTATTTGCACAACTTATATAATCTGAAATGTTTAAATTATAAACCATGTTAAAGAAAATCTATTTCCAGACGTTAGAAATAGACAGCAGAACAGAATCTAAACAATAGCTTGTTGCTGTTTAGTCGCTAAGTCATGCTCAACTAGCTACTGGATAGTTGGAGACAGCCACTAGATGGCAGTGACTACAAATAAATCTATGCTTACTAAAGCAAATAAATGTGAAGCACGGGCCGATCGATTGTCTTTACCCAAAGAAATGAAGGTGACAATTTATATAATCTTACTCTTATAATATCAGTGCAATATTTGTCTACAAAGATTCCTATTCTAATAGGAAGCATAAAGATATAAATTGTAGAAACTTAATTTAGTAAAAATGTAATAATAGGCAGATAATTTACATTAACACATTAAATGTAAACATTTATATTCGTCTCAATTAACATACCACCACTGACCAAAAACAGGGCCAACCAAGTGCCTAGGTTACTGTGCATTTACAACACTGGTGTATCAGTTAAATGCTTTCAGAGCTAAAAACTACAGATTGAGAAGAAGATAGCACAGTTAAGTGAAACACAGAAATGCAAAGATAATAACTAAGCTCGAGTCAAATAATTAGATGGTGTCAAATAACATGTTTTTATTTCTAAGAAATGGGTATTTATACTACAAGTAACTACAATAAATTTAAATTCTTCCTTTACCAATTAAGATTTCTTAAAAGACAACCATGAAAGGAATTAATGTTTACACTACTCTTTTTGTAAAGAAAATATGTGGGAAGCCTGTTATTAATATAAAGGGTTACCGGTTGAACTAAGAAAAAAATTAAGGTTTACTAGACTAATAGTACAAAGAAGAATTATTTTGTAGCCAAAGTGTGAATTTCCTTTTCATCATACTAAACATGTGTGCATTAATCACTCAGTTGTGTTCAACTCTTTGTAACCCCATGGACTGTAATCCACCAGGTTCCTCTGTCCATGAAATTCTCCAGGCAAGAATACTGGAGTGAGGTAGGCATTCCCTTCCAGGGGATCTTCCCAACCCAGGGAGCAAACCCAGGTCTCCTGCACTGCAGGCAGATTCTTTAACTTTTGACCCACGAGGGAAGTCCCATACTTAACATATCTAATGACGAATTGTAACTAAAACCATGAGATATAAATACTGCATATACATTATCTGATTGCCAACCTGAATATAATTTAGAAAATCTGAAGAGGAAAATATAACTGCCTGCACATCCACCCACACACTTCTGATACTTCTATTCTTCAGCAGATGAAATGAAAGAAAGAAAATAAGCAAGAAACCATTTCAAAATGGAGGAAAAGATAACTGAATTTTTAGACTCAGAAGTAACTCAACTCGGGAAGTATGTATTTTCTATACTGTCTATTATTAAAGTTGAATGTAGTATTTTAAGTAAAACATTCCTCAGCTTTATTATCAAAATTAACTATACAGTTGAAATACATTAAGTCAGCATGCTATCAAAGAAAGTATGAAAGCTTGATCACTTAACTAGTTGAGGGCAGAAATTAACCCTATCATAATCTGAGAAATTTACTTACTTGAATACTGGGTTTCTAAGAATTATTTTAGCAATTTAAACAGCTTGAGTGTCATATTATTATTTACTGAGTGTACTATGTGCCAATCCCTGAGTTAGGAATTGAAATAATGAAGACTATAACAAAGTCTTCTTAAAGCATAATCTATAAAGTCCAATGCTAAATTAAGAATGTTGCAAAATGTTAAAATAACTATTACTCAGGTTTCTGGTCTTCTAGTGATTCACCATTCTCCACAAATAGGACAAACTCACATTCCTGTTTCTCAAATCACATTGTCCCATTTGCCCAGACTACCTCCTGTTGAATGACACTCAAGTGGATGTTCTTTGCTCCAAAAACAGAATTTACCATTTCATTATACATGTTCCTATGGCCCCAAGTGGACATGTACGATTTCACATACAAAAACATATCTAGCTTTCAATATGCTTATATGTATCTCTATACAGTAAGCATCTAGCATAATAACCGCTATATAAAGTTACCTGGTAGGTGTTGAACAAATTCGAGGACTTGCATCATAACTTAAGATCACAGTTAGTTCAAGATCAAGAGCAATTTACATTTTAAATAATGTAAGACACACTGACAATACTTGTCTTTCTTCACTGTCTACACTGCTTTAAATACACACACAACTAACATCTGCAAGAAAAAGGTCTGGAAATGAAATATTACTTACTGAAAAATGCCAGCATGAAAATCCCATCATTACCCACTCTGAGCTGGTCTGCGTCATTGAAGTCATCTCTTGGTGGACACTCTTCCTCTTGAATCTGTAAAAAATTCACCATTAGAATAGTTCACTAACCTAATTACAACTTCATTACCTTGAGTGAAAAGATAAAAATTTATTATAAAGTCTAATGTCCTCAATGTAGTGTATAAGCAAAATGAGATAATGAGTACAACGTCTGGCACATAATAAGTACTCAAAAAATGTCAGTAATTATTAGTTTTCATGGGCACCCTTGAAAAGAGTAACTTTGAAAGAGAACTCAAAAAAGATAAAAATTGAGTAACACTGTATTAATGAAAATGATATCACAAAAGAAAGATGTGACACTGCTACCTTAGTGTCAAAGTGAGAAAGCATTTTTCATAATCAACAGTGAACTCTGATATAAACTCCATGGTTGGCAATCTGGCAATATTTATCAAAAATCAAAATGTATACATCCTTTGACACAGTAACTCCAGCTCTTGAAAATCACTTGTAAGAAACGATGTAGTAAAGACAATTCACTGCAGCAATGTTAATAAGGATAAAAAATTAGATACAATATAAATGCCCATCAGTAGTGGGCTACTGTCAGGAGACAACTATCTGTGAGTCTTTGGTGTTTCTACATCTTCCAGGTAGAGGCACTGCTGGTCTACTATCTTTTCAAGGATGTTTATACAGTATACAGCTTTGAGAGAGACAAGCAGCATCTCCCTCCAGAGGAGGGCTCCCTGCTAGCTCGGTTGGTAAAGAATCTGTATGCAATGCAGGAGACCCCAGTTCCATTCCAGAGTCTGAAAGATCCCCTGGAGAAGGGATAGGCTACCCACTCCTATATTCTTGGCTTCCCTGGTGGCTCAGCAGGTAAAGAATTCACCTGCAATGCAGGAGACCTGGGTTCAATCCCTGGGTAGGGAAGATCCCCTGGAGAAGGGAAAGGCTACCAACTCCAGTATTCTGGCCTGGAGAATTCCTGGGCTATACAGTCCATGGGGTCACAAAGAGTCAGACATGACTGACTTGACTTTCACCAGAGCAGGGATGTAGGTGTGCTTATTGACCATTAGAAAATATTGGGTTCGCCTAAACTCAGGGTTTCACATTGCAAGTAGAGGCATCGCTTGGCCTTGTTTGAGCTGCCCTGTGGGGCTTGAAACTGGCATGAGCAAATGATAATACTCTGACCACTATTACTGCTGCTGTGAATAATAAAGTTTCTGTCTGATGTCTTCTGTGAGCATCCACAAAACTGTGACAAGCCAATCAGGCAGCTTGCAAGTAGGGTAAAATCTCAGACCACTGATAATTCTGAGACCAATGAAATAAATTATTGTGTATCAAAAGCAATTAAATTCAAACAGCAAATATTTAAAAATAAATGACAATTTCCAAAATATATTAAGTGAAAGTCATTTGTACAGTACAATGCTTTTGTGTACAAAAATTATAGAAACACATTAATGTAGTTGCTTATAAATGCTGAGAAAGTTCTCTGAAAGTACATAAAGTCTGTTATCACTAATTGCCTCTAATATTCAACAAACGTTGAATATTTTTGTTGACAGAACACCCTTTCTACACAAGACTTCACTTCCTGGTACTTGGGATACATGAACGTACATAAAATCAAGATGTCTGTCTTTCTGAAGCCTAAATCCCAGTGAGGGGAACCAGACAACAAATAAAGATATAATAAATAAGTTACTTATAAAATTATTAAACGGTATAAATGTTCTACAAAAAAAAAAAAAAGGGAAAGGATGTTTAGAATGTTAAGTAAGGGTTACTGTTTTAAAGATGGAGGCTGCACAGGCCTCATTAAGGCAACACCGAGCAAAGACTTAAAGGAGAGGCAGGTACGGTGGCTATACAGATATCTCATAGAAGAGTGTTTCAGGCAGAGGGACAAGCCCATGCCAAGGTCCTAAGATAGAATCAGACCTGGCATGTTACAGAAATAGCAAGGAAGCTGACATGGTTGAAACCACTGAAAGCAAACAGGAAGAAATGTCAGAGAGTCCACGAAAGGACCCTGAGTTTTACTGAGTGAACTAGGAGGTCTTACAGAATTTTTAATAAATGACATGACCTGATCTACAAATATATTATCTCCATGTTACATACATGTAATCTCTCCTGGGTGTTTTGTTTCAACTTTGTGTTGGTACAGACAGAGCTCAGAGAAGCTAAGTGCCCTGCCCAAGATCACATAATTAGCTAGGGCAAGGCAGGACGTGAACCCAGGATACCAATGTTCTTTCCATCCAAGCATGGCTGTTTCACTACATTATGTTGTTTTCCTGAAGGAAAAAGATTTTCAAACCATACTACTCATTATTTAGGCAAAAAGATCCCTTAAACTCTGCAATCATATATCCAAGGCAACCTTCTGATGGTCAGTGTAATCACTAGCAATGATTAAATACATATTAATAAATTTTTATATCATTTTAAGCTAATTCAAGAAATAAACACTAAAGCATAGTAGGAGCTCAAAAAAACACTGTCAATATAATGGCAAGCATATAAATATTTCATATTCTTCAGAAACAGCAGTCCAAGAGATTTTACCAGAGGGACATCATTTTTACAAAGATAGGTGACATATACACAAAGATATCCTTTACAACATTAACACTGGAAAACACACTCTTGAAAAGATTCTAACTGTTCACTAGAGAGGAATGGCCCCTATATTAAGAGTATATTGATTCCATGGAATCTCACTCAACCATTAATGTAACAGAAAATACATAAAATGCTTAAAAAAATAAAACATGGTAGCTACACAATAATTTCAATTACATTAAACATTGACTTAGAAGCCCTAAAATTAAGAAAAAATTTAAAACAAACAGCTGTCTTAGGGCAACAATAGTATTTTTTCTTTCTAATTTCCCACACTGGCTATTTTTAAAAAAAGCATTCATTAACTTAATTAACTATTATTTATTAAACACCAAGGATGTGCTAGGTAATAGCTAGGTATCAGAAATCATCTTGGGGTTGTGCATAATTTATCAAGTGCTAGCTTTTGTGTCAAAATTGTACTCACATACAATTTTAAACAACGTACAAAAAAATGAATCCTATCCACTAGATGCTTATAAGATGAGACAAAGTGGCAAGCCATGTTTAAAAGTTTTATACAGTGAATTATGTGAAATTCAAATATTTTTCATCAGTTCAGTTCAGTTCAGTCGTTCAGTCGTGTCCAACTCTTTGGAACCCCATGAACAGCAGCACACCAGGCCTCGCAGTCCATCACAAACTCCCGGAGTCCACCCAAACCCATGTCCATTGAGTCGGTGATGCCATCTAACCATCTCGTCCTCTGTCGTCCCCTTCTCCTGCCCTCAATCTTTCCCAGCATCAGGGTCTTTTCAAAGGAGTCAACTCTTCGCATCAGGTGGCCAAAGTATTGGAGCTTCAGCTTCAACATCAGTCCTTCAACACCCAGGACTGATCTCCTGTAGGATGGACTGGTTGGATCTCCTTGCAGTCCAAGGGACTCTCGAGAGTCTTCTCCAACACCACAGTTCAAAAGTATCAATTCTTCAGTGCTCAACTTTCTTTACAGTCCAGCTCTCATATCTGTACATGACCACTGGAAAAACCATAGCCTTGACTAGATGGACCTTTGTTGACAAAGTAATGTCTCTGCTTTTTAATATGCTGTCTAGGTTGGTCATAACTTTCCTTCCAAGGAGTAAGCGTCTTTTAATTTCATGGCTGCAATCACCATCTGCAGTGATTTTGGAGCACAGAAAAATAAAGTCAGCCACTTTTTCCACTGTTTCCCCATCTATTTGCCATGAAGTGATGAACTGGATGCTATGATCTTGGTTTTCTGAATGTTGAGCTTTAAGCCAACTGTTTCACTCTCCTCTTTCACTTTCATCCAGAGGCTCTTTAGTTCTTTCTATTTTTCATAGAAATATTAAAAATGGGTAATGCATTTCAGTAAATCTACTGAGTCATCACATAATCATACCTGCAACCCTACACAATAAAAATAAGAAACAGTAGGAAAAAGTATTGTTTCCAAGTGTCCTGACTACCTATATTCCCCCAATGAAACTGAGTTTAAGAAATAAATTTTCAGTTAATCCAGTTGAGATTTATTTACAACTGAAAGTACTCAAGTGCTAATCAGACCAGTTTTTTTATCTGAATCAAGTATAGAAACTCATACTCGATAATCTGCAGAAAAAGGGTGCTGGAGCAGGGGGATAGAAACAGACAAATTTGAAAGATTTTTTATAAGGGTCAAAGTTAGTTTCTTTGCACAACTCTGTTTCTACTTTCCATAAAATTTTCCACAATCTTCATAAGCTAGAGTTAAAATGGTCTCAGAAACAAACAGAAAACTTTTCTTTATAGGCATATTCCAATTCAGGCAGAGAAACACATTACTTTCTAAAACAAGACACTGGAAATGACGACAGTGAGGGGTTCTAACAGTAACACTTCAGTTTTCTCTCCAAAAGGTAAAATCGCTTCTATCTCAAGACACAGAGAAGAAGACTTAATGATTCCTACTTTCTCTTTAGTTTTGATCCAATAGAGTGGAAGTTAGGGCAACAGAAGACATTAGGTCCTTAACATCCTTTACTGGAGTGGGTACCCATTCCTTTCTCTAGGGGATCTTCCCGACCCAGAGATCGAACCTGGGTTTCCTGCACTGCAGGCAGATTCTTTACCATCTGAGCCACCAGCAAAGCCCTAAAGACCTTTACCATTCCCAAAGTCCCCAGGGAGACATTCCCTGAGAAAAGGAGCCACTGTCCCCAAGTCACCAAGAGAGTGTGTGCATGTATATACAAACATGTACATAAACACACATGCCTGATAAAAACTCCACACCTTACTGATCTGTCCTCCTGCTCTGTAATTCTCTCCTCCCAACATCAAAAATCCTTACTGACTGAGCTATATTTATGCCACAGTCTTCACAAAAACTTACTTAACTCTCAGACGGAAAATGCATCAATAATAAATTTGTGGTTTACTATCTTTACTTATGTGTCCAAAACTACTTATGATGATGTTTAACTTTGTGTGTGCTGGAGGACGGGAGTGGGAGAAGGTGTGGAGGTGGTTTTGGCTGATGAAAGAAACCCAACCACTCAACCATCAGACAATCTACTCATTGGGAGCTGGCCTGTTGGTGGCAGGGTGAGAATATATACAAACACGTTCCTCCCCACCTTGGCCCCTCACCTCATTCGAGCTTTCCTCCATGACACGATATTTTGTGTTCTTTTCCTGAACAAAATGGGGATGAATCAAAAATTTGAAATGACACCTCTAAAGTCTAAGGCAAGAAAAAAAGGTAACAAACTCTAGTCCTGCTTGCAGCCATGGTAAAATGTAAGTAATTCCCCGCTTTTCACATGACTGAAGAATAACAGCATACATACATCTCACTCCCTATTACCGAGATAGCCACTCCTTTACCAGAACAGGAAATAACATAGGCATCTATCACTGACTTGATTACTAAGACAGGGAAGATGGGGGAGAACAGGCGGTGGAATCTTTGACCATCATTCCCAAATTCTGGGGTGGCATGTATTCAAAGGACAGAAAAAAAAGAAGTGAATTGACCAAAAACAGAAGTGAATTGACAAACGTAAGTTTGTAGGCCTGGTAAATTCTTTCTTTGTGTTTTAACCTCAGTTCAGTTCAATTCAGTTCAATTGCTAAGTTGTGTCTAACTCTTTTCGACCCCATGGACTGCAGCACACCAAGCTTCCCTGGTCCATCACCAACTCCCGGAGCTTACTCAAACTCATGCCCATTGAGTCGGTGATGCCATCCAACCATCTCATCCTCTATCGTCCCCTCCTCCTCCTGTCTTCAATCTTTCCCAGCATCAGGGTCTTTTCAAATGAGTCAGTTCTTCACATCAGGTAGCCAAAGTACCGTAGTTTCAGCTTTAGCATCAGTCCTTCCAATAAATATTTAGGACTGATCTCCTTTAGGATTGACTGGTTGGATACTGGTTGGATCTCCTTGCAGTCCAAGGGACTCTCGAGCGTCTTCTCTAGCACCACAGTTTGAAAGCATCAATTCTTCGGCCCTCAAGCTTTCTTTATGGTCCAACTCTCACATCTGTAAATGACTACTGGAAAAACCATAGCTTTGACTAAACAGACTTTTGTCGGCAAAGTGATGTCTCTGTTCTTTAATATGCTGTCTAGGTTTATCATAGCTTTTCTTCCAGGGAGCAAGTGTCTTTTAATTTCATGGCTGCAGTCACCATCTGCAGTGATTTTGGAGCCCAAAAAAATAAAGCCTCTGTTTCCATTGTTTCCCCATCTATTTGCCATGAAGTAATGGGACCGGATGCCATGATCTTAGTTTTCTGAATGTTGAGTTTTAAGCCAACTTTTTCATTCTCCTCTTTCTCTTTCATCAAGAGGCTCTTTACTTCTTATTCATCTTCTGCCATAAGGGTGGTGTCATCTGCATATCTGAGGTTATTGATATTTCTCCCAGAACTCTTAATTCCAGCTTGTGCTTCATCCAGCCAGACATTTCTCATGATGTACTCTGCATATAAGTTAAATAAGCAGGGTGACAACATACAGCCTTGACATACTCCTTTCCTGATTTGGAACCAGTCTGTTGTTCCATGTCCAGTTCTAACTGTTGCTTCTTGACCTGCATACACATTTCTCAGGAGGCAGGTCAAGTGATCTGGTATTCTCATCTCTTTCAGAATTTTCCAGAGTCTGTTGTGATCCACACAGTCAAAGGCTTTGGCATTGTCAATAAAGCAGAAGTAGATGTTTTTCTGGAACTCTCTTGTTTTTTCTATGATCCAACGGATGTTGGCAATTTGATCTCTGGTTCCTCTGCCTTTTCTAAATCCAGTTTGAAAATCTGCAAGTTTATGGTTCATGTACTCTTGTAGCCTGGCTTGGAGAATTTTGAGCATTACTTTGCTAGCGTGTGAGATGAGTGCAATTGTGCAGCAGTTTGAACATTCTTTGGCATTGCCTTTCTTTGGGATTGGAATGAAAACTGACCTTTTCCAGTCCTGTGGACACTGCTGAGTTCTCCAAATTTGCTGGCATATTGAGTGCAGCACTTTCACAGCACCATCTTTTAGGATTTGAAATAGCTCAACTGGAATTCCATCACCTCCATTAGCTTTGTTCGTAGTGATGCTTCCTGAGGCCCACTTGACTTTGCATTTCAGGATGTCTGGCTCTAGGTGAGTTATCACACCATCGTGGTTATCTGGGTCATGAAGACCTTTTTTGTTTAGTTCTTCTGTGTATTCTTGCCACCTCTTCTTAATATCTTCTGCTTCTGTTAGGTCTACACCATTTCTGTCCTTTATTGTGCCCATTTTTGCAAGAAATATCCCCTTGGTATCTCTAATTTTCTTGAAGAGATCTCTGGTCTTTCCCTTTCTATTGTTTTCCTCTATTTCTTTGCATTGATTGCTGAGGAAGGCTTTCTTATTTCTCCTTGCTATTCTTTGGAACTCTGCATTCAAATGGGTATATATTTCCTTTTCTCCTTTGTCTTTAGCGTCTCTTCTTTTCTGAGCTATTTGTAAGGGCTCCTTAGGCAACCATTTGTAAGGCCTCCTCAGACACCAAAAAGAGATATCCCATGTCAAAGGGTAAGGAGAAGCCCCAGCAAGATGGTAGGAGGGGCAAAATCACATTTAGAATCAAACCCCATACCTGCCAGAAATACTTGGAGGGCTCAAACAAAACCTTGTGCTCACCAGGACCCAGGAGAAAGGAGCAGTAAGTCCACAAGAGACAGATCCAGACTTGCCTGTGAGTGTTTTAACCTACTGTGAGTTCACTCATAGAGTCACTGGACTGGCTGAATGAATAGAAAATAATAATTTATAATTATAGTTATGGACCACAGAATCTAAACTACATAAGAAAGGAAGTAAAGACACTAAAGACACTTCATTAACAGTGAAGAAGTCAACGGGGTGGGGGTAACTTGAATGAGGAAGTCAGAGGGATGGCAAGGGGAAGGGTGGGAGGGATGAGTCTTAGTGCATGAGATGCCTGAAATCAAGTTTAGAAAATGATACATTATTGGTAACGAGAACACCAAGATGACCACAATCTGAGACAGGGTGCAGGAAAAGACCAACAGAAACAGAAATGAGGGAGGTCAAGGAATGCAGAACGTGTATGTCACTCAGAGAGTGCCAAAACACAATGACACAAATGAGCAGCAGTACAGAAAATACGAAAAATAAAAATAAATGCATGTAGAGAGAACTATCTTAGATATTATTCTCAAAGGAAACGATAACACTGTCTTACTCTTTGAGATGTTTCTGCTGCTGCAGCTGCCATCGCAGCAGCTTTGGCCTTCTCAGCTTCATCGTACGTGGGAAGAGAGGTAGCAACACTGTAAGGAGGCGGCACAGGATAAAACTCACTGTAAACTTCTGTATCTGAAGAAAAGGGTTTAAAAAAAAAAGGTAACTATTAAAACAAACTAATGACATTTTTATAGCCATAATACAATTTAACAAGTTACAGAATGCCACTGAGGATGATCACTGCTATCTGTAGTCCTATGTTATAAGCTGTATAACATATAAATTATTACTACATCATATTCTTGGGAGTCCTGTATTTATTGAGAAAAGACTGATAAATATCATCCAGAGACTGATACACAAAACAAGAGCATCAAGAAGGAGACTCTGAAAATGTGTGCAACACAAATGAGGTAAGAAACTCACCACATGTGAACACGTTCTGTGTGCCCACTTGCTGTGCTCAGAGAATTTATCTGCCCATAATCTCACAGTCAAAAAGAGGAAAAACAGCAGGAATAATAGTTAAAAAAAGAAAAAAAAAACATTGAAATAGCACTATCCACCTCCTATACCACTTCTAAATACATTAACCTCAGCAACTCTGAGGTTCAGAAAACTTAGGTGATTTGCCCAGGGTCACATAATCAAGAAGTGGCAGAACCCAGGAATTTCTGGACCCCAAAGACTTTGTTCCGCTAATATATGACATTAATTTTTCTATATGGGTCAATTTTAGCAACTCCTAAGCAAACTCAGTATTTCTCTTGGCTAAAAGATTGATGCTTTTTAACTCTTTTTCACTCTTATCCCTTCTTGCATTTTCCCTGCACCTACCTAGCTCTTTAGGTTTTCTTTTTTTGGAAGAGTTCTCCCTCCCCAGTTTTTAAGCTATTTTTGAAATATGATCTCCAGAAGTACATTACAATAAAATAATTTTTTTAAAGCTGCAACATTTATTGCCAACTTTCGTATAAGTAAAATCATACACATAGGTCAATCAGTCGACTAAGATGTGCTAGAATTACTGACGTAAATAACACGTAGATTCTAAAAGTAGTACATACCACAGTGTTTTACACTACTTCTGTGATTTCCTCTATCATAATGACAGCATTTTCACACTTTCTATATTGTTTATAACTTACCTATCTTTATCAGACTTTCTTGCATTTTCAACATGAAAACACACTACACTCAAGCAAAAATTTTCCTATTGCATTTTAATGTCTATAGGTTTCAAAAATAAGTATTTATAATGATATCAGTAAGAGCTAAGGGTCTGGAGTTAGGCAATTTTTAACTTAATAACAGGAAGTGGTGAGCAGCAGCGTAATACTGAATGTTATCCAACAAAAGGCACAAGAGTCACAAATTCTTAGAAAAGACTTATTATTAGGATGTAAAAACACTGCACACAGTCAAGTAAATAGATTTCTTTAGTTCTGAAGATTAAAGTAGAAGCAGAATTTCAGTAAAAACAATGATTATGAAGTTTAAGGCAATAACATTAAAAGTATGAACTTTTAAAACTGAAATAATGGTGGCTTCCCTGGTGGCCTAGTGGTTAGGAACCCACTTTGCTTAAAAAAAAAAAAAAAAAAAAAAAAGGAATCCACTTTGCTCTGCAGAGGACACAAGCTCAATCCCTGGTTCAGAAAGACCCGACATGCCTCGGGCCAACTAAGCCTGGGTACCACAACTCCTGAAGTCCCAGCACCCTAGGGCCTGATCTCTGCCACGAGAGGGTACACGATGACAAGGAGCCCACACCCCGCACGGAAGAGTGGCCCCTGCTCACTGCAGCTAGAGAAAACCCCCACACAGCAACGAAGACTCGGCACAGTCAAAAATAAGGTAAATAAATATTTATTTAAAAACCTGGAACACTGGCATATATTATCCAAGGTAATGAGATCCTTTACCTTAAAACTAGATATGTAACACTGTAAAGCAATTATTCTCCAATTTAAAAAAAAATATGGAAGTTTTTAAAAAGTTTTAACACCCAAGATAGAAACAATACCTATGCCAGTAACAGGTAAAAGTTGGGAAGAAGCATCTTTTATTTTCACTTGTCAATTTTACTTCCTTTTCTTCTCCCCTTTAAGGCAGAGGTTGGTTCCCAACCACAGAATGTGAAGTCTGGGGAGTTCCAATCCTAGTCCTCCTTCTTGGAAGTTGTGTAACCTGAAGCACATCACTTAAGTCCTATGAAGTTCTCCTTTCTTATCTACGAAGCTGACCCAGCAACACTATTACTTGCTATTATGGGATAAAATAGAACAGTATTCAAGAGGACTCTAAAAAGTGAAGCATTATATACAAATGTTACCTGTTATAACTGATGTTACTCAGATCTATAAAAACAGTCATAAAGTGACCTACTGAAGAACATAATCTCCACAGAAAACAGGCACTGTCCACACCTAAAATATAACATTGACCAAAAAACTAAAGAAAAATAGTATAATAGCTTTCATTAAGCAGAGACCCAAAATTCTAGGATTACTCAGGTCTTACTCTCAATTAGTCAGGCATGCCCTTTAAGTACAGGTGAAAAAATTTAAAAGACCAGGAATCACAAAGGAGATGGTGAAAATAACTGAAAATCTAGACTAGGCTTCACTTGTTTCACAGTTGAAATTCACCTAACCTTTAAAAATATCATGTTACATTATCAAAACTACTATACATCATAGAAAACTGAGAAGCTTCTCAATTCATTTTATGTTGTTTTCATAGAATTTTGCTTTCAACCTTGCTTTCCAAAAGTTTGCTTTTTCCAAACCAAAAAGACAGTACATAAAGTTACAGATCACCTGAAAAAAGCTGCAAAAAACACTAAAATAGTAATGGATTCAAATCCAGGAAAGACTGGAACATGATGGCAAAAAGTCCAAGAATATAGGGATGGATTAGCTTCAAGAAGAAATATGCTAATAAAATATTTCATGACAACAAAAACTGAAGGAGAAAAACCACATGATTTTATAATAAGACCAAAAAGCTGACTCCCTGGTTTCTGGCCTGCTGGAGCCATTTACTGAAATTGGGAAGACTGTCAAAGCAGCAAGCCTGGTGGCAGAGGAAGAGGCTATATACAGCTGTGGCGGTTTTAAACCACAGTCTACTCTTTGAAACACTTCCCGTGAAGAGGTGGAGACTAATTCTTCAATAATCCTAAGAGAGACTGAACTGACTCACTTATAACCACCTGCACTGTGACTTTTGAGGCAATGTAACCAGTTCCATCTGGCTTTCTCTCAGAACACTTGTTCTTAGAAGCCAGCCTGCATTCAGAGAGGAGCCCAGGCCACAAGAGGAGGCCACCAATAGCTGTTCTGGCCAACAGCCTCAGCTGAGGCCCCAGTTGAAGCCTGCCTCAACCAGTAAATGTGTGAATACAGAAGCCTGCAATTGCCTCCATCAGACAACAATCACGGGAGACCCTCATCATGGAGCCAAGTTCATCCTCCAAATTCTAAGAATTGATAATAATGATTGTTATCATTATGGAGAACTTCATCATGGAGCCAAGTTCACCCTCCAAATTCTGAGAATTGATAATAATGATTGTTATCTTACTCCATCAGGTTTGAGGTAGTCTGTTAAACAAATAGTAGCCACCACAAAGGGACATTTAGCAAAGGGACTTTCACTCTTAGCATCTTCCATCACAGAATGATTAACTTAACATTACTGGAAAAATATAAATTGTGGCCAGAGAAACAGACGAGAGTATTCTTGAGAATGACCTGAAAGAATGAGATGAACAGTAACAAGCAGGAATCACTGCCTTGTAGTCAAGAAATATTACCATGTGCAGGGGGGAACACTATGTACACCCTTCACGTCCATTCACATATGCTCACCACATTCCCACTCACATTCATCATGAATAATACCTGGTTTTATGACTATACAAGTAAACTCACACATGTATGGGTATGTTTATGCATGCACATCTGTAGGCATTATATGTGTGCGCGAATCTATAGGTAAGTGTATTTCTTCCAAAAGTTATATAGGTTAGTCCACTGGAAATGGATTCTAGCAAGCCTAAGAAAGCTTGACAAGCTGCATTTTTAAACTGATTTTTAAAACAGTGAGATACATAAGGCACAGAGCAAATTATTTTATAAACTATCTTTAGAAAAATTTGTTTTAAAAAATCATAAAACTAGAGAAGCCCATTAACAGACTTGATAATTATACAAAACCATACTGGTTAAAAAAAAAAAACTGAGTTCTTAAAAACATTACTAGTAGTTCCATACTAAGAGCAACAATACCTGAAGTTGTAGGTACTTCCACAGTAATACTACTGTAAGGGGGAGGAGAAGAGTCAGTCTCATGTCCAGATGCTGAAGGAGCGGCCTGCACGGTGTGTGGTGTTGGGTTTGAAGTAGACGGATGCTCTACAGCAGATGATTCTGAATTATCCTCTTCATTGTGAAGCTGAGAGAACAAATGAAAATGAAAACATTAATGTGAATCACATTTTTTTTTAATTTTTAAAGATTATTTCAGGCAAAGAATCATTTTCTTTCTTTTTTTTTTTTTTTAGCTAAAAACAAGCTAAAATAGCATTTAAAAAGATGAATAAAATTTTTGAGGGACATAGTCATTAAGTTTAGAATTTTTATAATTTATAATAAGAATAAAGTTCAAATTTTTAGGAATTTATAGAGAAAAAAGGTAATGATAACAGATTCAAGTTCACTCAATCCTGCAATACATATTGTCTACCATGTATTAATCACTGTGTAGAGCAAAGAAAAGTAAAACTAATACAACCACAACACCATATCTATTATATTAGTATCTTATGTAAAACGAATTAATGAAATAGAGTAACAATTTATAAACATTCTAATAATGTGGAATACTCTGAGGTTTTCCTAAGTACCAAAAGAATTACTTATAAAGCAAAATTACTTATAAAGCAAAATAAGTCACTGTGCATATAAAACTCTGGAAAATGTTCTTCATTACAACCAATTTATTGAAAGTTCAATAAACACTAGATAATATACTGAGATCTTTATGGTTTAACTCATTTAATCCTCACAACAAACAAGAGACTGTTAGACTATTATCCCCATTTCACAGGCTAAAAGAAAAAAGGAAAAAAAAAACCCAAACCAAAACAACCCTGGACATGTAGAGACTTAGAATAATTTGCCAAACATTACAATAAGTAGGAAGGCCAAGCCATGAATCAAATCCAAGCAATGTGGCTGCACACCTCCTACTTTTTAGTTAAAAAAAAAAAAAAAAAAAAGCTTGTCAAGAGAACAAATCTGCATGCTGTGATATAATGCATTTTTAATTTTAGAACATGAAAATTATTACTCCACTTTCCATAAGCTTCACTAAACTTACTTTCTCTGTACCTTAGTGACTCCACATGTAAATTCTAAATGAAACCAAAATCCTCACAGAACTGTAAAATAATAATTGAAAATCATCTAGCATAATGCCAAACACACAAAAGGCATTTAACAAATACTAGTTCTACCCTTCTTCTCTTTTATTTAATATACTTTATTTTATAAACTCAAAAACAGAAATTATGCAGTGCTTCAGTCTAATAAGTAGTCACTAGAGAATTTTTTTAAATATGTGAAGTAAAACAGGAGGTCAACTTACTTCACTGCTGTTTGGATGTGTCTTGGGGTAAGAGATTACACTAGCAAAACCGTTTTGTAAATTCATAAATGTATTATAATTTTTAACAAAACAAATCAACATAAAATCATCTCAAGAAGACAACTTTTTTCTTAACATTGTGGAAAAACGTTGCTTGTCATTCCAGCAAACAGTGAAGGCTGCCCACCATCAAGCTACCAACCAACACCGCCAACCACATTCACTGTACCCTGAGAGGAACTCAGGATGGTGAGAGGATACAGGCCCTAGGTAGCTAAAAAGCACATGTGAAGAATAATTTCAATAAGCCCAGACTTTAATAACATCTTCTGCACAAAGGGCTTCCCAGGTGGCACAGTGGTAAAGAATCCACCTGCCAATGCAGGAGACACAGGAGGGACTGGTTCGATCCCTGGGTCAGGAAGACCCCCTGGAGGAAGAAATAGCAACCCACTCCAGTATTTCTGCCTCGAAAATCCCATGGACAAAAGAGCCTGGCAGGTTACAGTCCGTGCAATCACAAAGAGTCAGCCACAAATGAGCAACCAAGCACATGTGCACACATAGAAAAGGACTAAAATCATTAACTTCAGACATCTATTTGTGTGATTAACAGTATTCTTCTCATGTTCTACTACTCCCCTGGCCCTCCCCCAGAAAAAAACTCCTACGAATCCTGGCTTCTCCCTCACCTCTTAGGAACAGTTCCTCAGACCTACCTGAGAGGTTGTCTCCTGGGATACAGTCCTCAGTAAGGTCCCCAAATAAAACGTAACTTGAAATTTTTAGGTTGTATGTTTTTCTTCAGTCAACAGCCTCAAAATTTATGTAACAAAATTCACTCACAGAAAGTGAGTTCAAATAAGCACAAAGTCAACTCTGTATGAGCTTTAACATTTATTTACTCGCAGGGCTCTTCTAAGTAGGCACTAAATGAGCAACCTCTTGACTAGCAACACTTTGCTCTAGGGTCATAAAGCATATTCTATGTTTCCCATTACAAGGCACTCAGGAGGGCTCCCAATGCTTTTGGTCACCTTTGACCACATTTTAAGAGCAAAACTGTCAGATGAACAAGTCAAGTCAAAGTACAGATATATACTTAGAAATAGCCTATATTTAGTAATTTAGCCTCTATGAGTATATTTAGTACATGTAGAAATTAGTATTACTAAACAAATAATAGTGAAGTTCCAAAAAAAAAAAAAAGGGGGGGAAACCATTATTCCATATCTACTATTAATACTGCAAATGGAGATGAACTGTACTAAAAAGAAAACCCTACATGACAAACAGCTCTGCCCTAATTCCTCTCAGGAAATACCCCTAACATATTGAATATGCAAATATGTTCTCCAGAATGACCAACTCTCTTCTTCAACCTATCAAAACATATTCACATAACTACAATAAAAAGAGTTACTACAGACACTTTTACATATGATCTCAGAAATAAAGTTTTGGAACTTATACAAGACACCAATTAATTTCAACCACCCTACTAACACCTTCAGTTTCATTCTTACAAAATTATAGTATACACTGAACAGTTGCTCTGTGTCAACAGTAAAACCCAGTAATTCAGTCAACAGTCTCTCTCCACTGTGGCACAGAACTTCCAACTCACTTTAACTGTAACACTGTAATTTTTTATGTATCTTTGGTGTCTCCACAGATTAACCTACAATGTGATAAAACAAACTTATTTTTAAGGCAGGACAAGAAAAATTTTAGCATAAACCTTTTTCTGCTGCTTTGAGTCACCATCCCTTCCCTTTTAGGGTGCACTGTGCACTCACTATTGACTAGACTGGATCTCCTTAGAAGACACAGGAATGCCTGCTCACCCCCAAAAAAGCAATCTCCATCTGGTGCCAGCAAGGTAACTACTCAGGAGATAATACTGCCTTCTCGGGTCTATAAGGAGTCACACTGACCCCACTACTTACCTTGTTGGACTATGTAAAGTGTCAATATGTTGTTTGGTCACTAAGTCATGTCCGACTCTCTGAAGATCCCTTGGACTGTAGCCTGCCAGGCTCCTCTGTCCATGTGATCTTCCAGACAAGAATACCAGAGTGGGTTGCCATTTCCTCCTCCTCCAGGGGATCTTCCCAACCCAGTTACTTTGATATATAACTTTTTGTCTCAAAAACTTACATATTTGTGCTTTTACTTTTAACATCAATCAGAACTTTCTGAAAGACTGTCTCCTGAGTTACAGTTCTCAGACTGGCTCAAAGAAGAATCTCCACTTCTCTCTCAGATGGACTACTGTTTAATTTTTTCAACACCTGCCTGCCTTTCCTCTAAATTCACACAAGGGTTAAAATTAAGTAATATGTTTATCAAATTAGACAATGCCATTTGTAGAAAATTTTCCCTAATCATGCTGTTATGCTGTTAAATGGTTCTATTTTACATTCTGTATCAACTTCCTAAACAGCAGAAAAAGAGGGGAAGAGTGGGATGGGACCCACATATATACAGTAATGAACCAGGCTCTGTGTCACATCCATACCTCACCTCAAAAGTTATCCTCCTAGCTTGTCCTATTTATGAGCCTCCTGAGGGGGGGAAAAATATATATATATATATGGGCAATAGCACATGAAAATTAAAGTATCTTTAATCCAGTGACCAGGGTGATGAAAAGCTGTACAGGAAAACACAATTTTTTAGTCTGAAGGATATAGCTGTAGCTAGTTATTATACATGTACATTAAGTATTTTTAACGATGAGAAAACTCTAAGCATTACTGATTAGCTAGCTGGAGGTCTAGCCTTCCTGTGTATAAACTACTGTTTCTTTAATTGGAATTGGCATGTCTCCTATACATATTCCTTCATTCTATCTTAAGGTGATAAAACATTAAGGTAATAACTGGAAAACCCGCTTTTGAGAAGCTAGAGATCTCAGTGAACATCTTCTAAACATACTAAGGTAACCATTACAGATGTCCTATAAAATGCTGTTTAGTGAACTCTACCCAGTACCCCAGGGCCTGGTGGGTTAGTTAGCAGCATGGTCTTTTCTTTTTCTTCCTCTCATTTCTTTTCTCTGGTCTGTTTCAACTTGGCCACAGAAACTGAATTACAGGGAAGAAATATAAGATCGCAGGGCAGGGGGGTTGGGGGTTCTCTTTTTGTGTGTTTTTTCTTTAATTTCTATAAAAAGCTAATACATTTTGTATACTACCACATACTGACTACATTTAGTACCAGAGGGCAAAAGCTGGAAAGAAGAGTTAGTAATTGCAAGGAGACAAACTTTAGCTCAATTTAAAATTTTTTTAAATTTTTTAGTTAGTACCTTTTAATTTTTACAGTACTCGCTTTTCTGTGGGGCAACAAATCCTTTTCAGGCAGATTTTGGATGACTATCTGGCAAGACTGTGGTATAACTAGGATGAACATACAGCTGTTTTCCCCAGGACACTTTATGCCTGTTGCACCAGAGACCCACTCATTTTAGACTTGTCTTCACCTTTCATTCTCAAAAAAAATAGCACGGTCAGTCAACCAACATCTAATGGGATTCTTGTCCTTCATACAAAAGTAGGAGATGACAAGGGTTTCTTCTAACCCTAAGGTAACAGGACTCCGGGAAAAAAACTCTGGTAATCTCTGTCAGTCAATGTTGCCTTATCCAACACCTGCCTGAGAGAAGCAAACAGATAAGGTTACAATAAAACCAATCTGTAGCTGTAGAGTCAAGCTACAGAGTTTAGTCACCCAAAAAGAAAGTAAGCTGCCTTATCTATACTCCTAGGGGTAAGGTAATAGCCGGTGCTAAGAAATTTCTGCAAACAGCCTAAGTGTTAAAACAAATAGCTCAGAAGACAGTCGCAAAAAACACTGCTGCTTAGCAAATGGAACTAGATTTTTGTACCAATAAAAGTGAATTTCAGCAGTCTTTCTCATGCACACATATATCATTAAACAAATTAACATAATCTTCTTAATTTTAGGTTTATTTCTCCACCAAATTTTTTCCACTAAACTTCTGCAGTGTCTGGATACCTTTCCGTTAATGAGAGAGAACCTACAATAAAGCAGTGATCAGGAAATGATGCAAATGATTGAAAAGAGTGCATGAGCAACAAGTAAATATTAATAAAAAAATATGCCTAATTTTTAGCTTCTTCTTTTGAAAGTACAGAAGTTTGGTTGCAGTTTTATATTTCATAATATAATACAGGTGTATTTCTGCTGGTCAAAACCTTTCTTGCTCGTACGAGAGAATACCATTATTTCATGGTGCTCTACAAAGAACACCACAGGCTTCAGAGGCTCCATGACTTGAAGGAGTCTTTAAAACAAACATTTAAAGCCAAGGAGCAATATATATTTTATCGAGACACAACTGTCTTTTAAATTAAAAGGGCTTTTATTTGCAAACTGTCTGCTCATGATATGTCAACTGAAAGAAAGGTGTAAAAAATTATATACAGTATAACTGAATTTTTTAAATAATAAGAAAGAAACACAACATCGCAGGTCAACTGTATGTCAACAAAATATTTTTAAAAGCTATTTCCTACAAACTTCCCCTCCCCCTAAAGAAGAGAAAAGGATTATTCGTGTAACATATATAGGCAATCAAGATTTCTGGAAAGATACAGAAGCAACTACAAACAGCTGCAGGCAGGAAAGAGATATCATCCTCTACTATTTGACTTTTTCACCCTAAACACAAATTAATTTGGATTTTAAAATTTTTAATAAGTAAAACCAAAGTGCAAAAATCCTCTAATTTCTGGTTTGGCATGTCTCTGAAGCAACAACATTAAGGTAAACACGATATCCTAGGATAAAAAAGCTTTTTCCACATAAAATATCATCATAATATTCTTATAGTTCCCCTTTGGGTTTATATATGTACAATCTTCTGTTGAAAATGACACAATCTGAAACTGTAACCACAGCAAATATATATTTGAAGAACAAATGAGCAACTGTATCTGTTTTTTGAAAAGAAAAAAGAGAGAGAGGCATAATGAACGGCAACAGAGTGGCTAAAGAATACAAGACTAATTTTATATTGTCACACTGGACAGTTCTGGGCTGCTGACCTAAATATCCACTCATTAAATCCACTTCTTAAAACAAAATTGAGCATAATCACATACTACAAAGGGGTTCTACATTAGTCACTCACTTGTGTCCAACTCTGTGACCCTACAGACCATAGGCTGCCAGGCTCCTCTGTCCACTGGATTTTTTTTCAGGCAAGAATCCTGGACTAGATTGCCATTTTCCTCCTCCAGGGGATCTTCCCGACCCAGGGATTGAACCGGCATCTCCTGTGTCTCCTGAATTGCAGGGAGATTCTTGATCCGCTGAGCCATCAGGGAAGGCCAAAAAGGGGCTCTGCTACTGCTGCTGCTAAGTCACTTCAGTCGTGTCAGACTCTGTGCGACCCCACAGACGGCAGCCCACCAGGCTCTGCCGTCCCTGGGATTCTCCAGGCAAGAACACTGGAGTGGGTTGTCATTTTCTTCTCCAAAAGGGGCTCTAGGCTCTGTTAAATAACACACACTGCACTGCCTAGTTGACTTTTATACACAGTTCAGATCTTAGCTTAAAATCAAGTTCTCAAGAAAATCTTTCCTATCTCTCACAAGTAGATGAGGACTCTAACGCAATCTTTTAAGCCAGCTTTTTCACTCTCCTCTTTCACCTTCATCAAGAGGCTCTTTAGTCCTCTTCACTTTCTGCCATTAGGGTGATGTCATCTGTATATCTGAAGTTACTGATATTTCTCCCGGCAATCTTGATCCCAGCTTGTGATTCAAAAAACTAAGATCATGGGATCTGGTCCTATCACTTCATGGCAAATAGACTGGGAAAAACTGGAAACAGTGACAGACTTCATTTTCTTGTGCTCCAAAATCACTGCAGATGGTGACTGCAGCTATGAAATTAAAAGACACTTGCTTCTTGGAAGAAAAGCTATGAAAAAGCTAGACAGCATATTAAAGAACAGAGACATCACTTTGCCGACAAAGGTTGGTATAGTCTAAGCTACGGTTTTTCCAGTAATCATGTATGGATGTGAGAGTTGGACCATAAAGAAGGCTGAGCACCAAAGAATTGATGCTTTCGAATTGTGGTGCTGGAGAAAACTCGTGAGAATCCCGACTGCAAGATCAAACCAGTCAATCTTACAGGAAATCAGTCCTGAATGTTCATTGGAAGGATTGATGCTGAAGCTCCAAAGCTTTGGCCTCCTTTTGGCCATGCGAAGAGCTGACTCATTGGAAAAGACCCCGATGCTGGGAAATATTGAAGGCAGGAGGAGAAGGGGACGATAGAGGATGAGATGGTTGGATGGCATCACCGACTCAATGGACATGAGTCTGAGCAAACTCTGGGAGATGGCGAAGGACAGCGAAGTCTGGCATGCTGCAGTTCATGAGGTCGCAGAGCTGGACATGACTTCCGACTGAACAACTGCAACACAATCTTAAAGCACCCTGTTCTTCTCAGCTCTTATCACAATAGAAAGTATTTGTGTAATCATTTATTTACAATCTGTTTTCCCAGCTAAAGTAAGAGCTCTATAAAACTGGATGTTATGTCTGTCTGTTGAACACTATGGAAAATAAGCTCCAAAGTATTTGGAATCAACCTTGGTTAAAATGAAAACAAAATGTAATATAAATCACTCAGCACAGTAGTATAAAATGGAAAGACTGGAGAAATAACCTTGCTATAATCCAAGTACTCTGAAGTCTCTGAGAAAGTGAAGTAGCTCAGTCGTGTCCAACTCTTTGTAACCCCACAGATTGCAGCCTGCCAGGCTCCTCTTTCCATAGGGTTTTCCAGGCAAGAATACTGGAGTGGGTTGTCATTTCCTTCTCCAGGGGATCCTCCTGACCCAGGGATTGAAACCAGGTCTCCCACACTGCAGGCACTCTGTACCATCTGAGCCACCGGGGAAGCCGAGATCCAGGAACTGATCCTGAAGTCTCTAACAGCTAGTTATTGCATTAAGAAGTAAAAAGACAAAGAGTTAAGAGTACATTTACATCCCAAAGACCTCCAAGGAAAAAAGAAACCAAACAGATGGGATAAAGATCTTACATAAATTTCTATTTTTAAAAGAATTCAGGCTCCCGTTAAATTCCTTTTTATATGCCAAAACTGCAACCTAAATACGCTCGATTCTAAGATTATTCTCTTTGAATACAAAATGCTCTATATACTGCACTCATTAGTCGTGTTCATAACCCTTTAATTAACGGGTCTGTAGCCTGCCAGGCTCCTCAGTCCATTGAATTCTCCAGGCAAGAATACTGGAGAGGGTAGTCATTCCCTTCTCCAGGGAATCTTCCCAACCCAGGGATCGAGATCCCCGGTTTCCAGCATTGCAGGCAGATTCTTCACCACCTGAGCCACGAGGGAAGCTCAAATGACAAGTACCTGACCTTATTCTTAAATATTTATGTCAGCAAAAAAATAGTCTTCTCAAAATTCCATTTGGCTTTCTCAGACCTTACCTAAGAAAACACGTATTTACAAATCTGCCCTACAATTATGCCTCTTTAGCAACAGATGGATATGGTCTTAACACAGATTACCAACAGATTATCATAGACCAAGGGGGAAAAAGACAGAAAAGACAAAAAGAAAGGAGAAAAAATATGTGTACCAACCGGACTGGCAGCTTCTTATACTTTCTTACATCTAACGTTTCTTACATCTAAAGCTGTCTGTCTACACAGCACTGCTGCCTCTCAGTCTCCCCATAATCTCTCAATCTAGCTCACATTAACTCAGCATGAAAAGACCATAAATGTCTATAAATTTCAGCACAGGAAGATGTTCAGTTTCAGCCCTGCCTGCCATGGTTTTGTACCAAAATATGTGTTATATAACATAAAATATGTTTAAGTTTACTTTAAAAAAAAAAACAACACTTCATTTTTCAAATCTGGTCACTAACTTGCGTTTTGTCTCTCTACAATGCAAGCAGCGTTTTGAGGTATACTTATTAATGACTATGCTATGGTCTTAAGCAATTAGGTTATCTACGGCAGACATGGAACTGTCCCCCTAAAATCCCGTCCAGCCCCCTTTCATTACAGATTCATAATATCTGGGGTGAGGCTGAAGCCACCATATTCCAAGACTAGACCCTGACACTCTACATCGGTCAGGGTACAGCAACTCCTTCTGGCACATCAACTGTTTCCCAGCCAACCTCGCCCTCCTCCTGGGCAGCGTGCCTGGGTCAAAGGTGGGCAATAAAATAAGCAAAGATTATCCACTTAAAGAACACAGAAAACTGCTGTGGAAATAACACAGAGCAATTTCAGGGTTTATGATTCCCTTAAGTGGTTTGAGGACCATAACTGAGAAACCCCAATGGAGAAAGTACTGCTACACATTTTTTATAAGCAGAAGAAATATTTAATGATGATGCTTAAACTCATAAAACTATTCAAATTCTGAGTTCTCAAAATAGCTCCATGCTTCAATTTTTACAAGCTAACATATCAGTATTTGTAAAGAAATAAATGTGGCCTGCCATTCCAGTTCTACAAGGATCAAGCCACTAGCTACTGCGGTGGCCCAAGGGCTGCGCATTCTGAGGGGGATTCAGGATGGTGAAAGATGGGGAACCTTCTGTGCTTTGGATGTATAGCCCTTAGAGAGTGAAGATACACATCTAAGGAAACATTTCAAATGACCTCAGATTCTTACATCTTCCCATCCACAGAAAAGTACTAAAACCACTCACTTCAGATGTCTGATTTTGTGATGAGTACTAGTAATCTTTTTATGCTTCACTATAGGGTTTTCCTGGCAAATAAAGCTCATATACATTATGGCTCCTCCCTTACCCTCTCCTCTTAGAGGAGTTTCTCTAAGCTGAGGGGCTATCTCTCAGGCTACAGTCCTCAGTAAGGTCCCCGAACTCACAACATGTACATTGTGAATGTTTATTTCAGTCAACATATTCTATCCAGCATAAGCAATGATCAGTATAGTGAAAATGGCAGCATTCAATGAAAGGTTCCTATGTTTACTTAATCAAATTAAGTAAGAACACTTCTACAGATTCTCCAAAAAGTTACTTATTTGCATGTGCCAAAAAGTAAGCCAGCAAACGCAGTACTGGGTCAAGTACAAAAAGCCAAACTGGCTGAGGAGTATACTTCATAATAAGGAGCTGAATCTCAGATATTAAAGTGTGTGTGTGTGTGTGTGTGTGTGTGTGTGTGTATGTTAGTCGCTCAGTCATGTCAGAGTCTTTGCAACCCCATGGACTGTAGCCCACCAGGCTCCTCTGTCCATGGAATTCTCCAGGCAAGAATATTGGAGTGGGCTGCCTGCCCTTCTCCAGGGGATCTTCCCACCCCAGGGATTGAACCCAGGTCTCCCACATTGCAGGCAGATTCTTTACAGCTTGAGCTACCCGGAAAGCCACATTAAAGTATAGCAATATTGAAGAGTCCTTGCAGCACTATTTCTTATTGACTTTTTATACTCTTAATTTTAGTGAAATGCTACAGAACCTAACAACTCTGTGGAAAGAAACCTTTATCTAGAATTCAGCAGTTCTTTAAGTATTTCCTTCCTTGCCATTAAAGTCAAACAAAATTGTATTTCGTATTCTTAAAAAACAGGATAGTATGATCTCATTCTTATTACATTATTCCTGTCTATAAGACCAAATGCAATGATGTCCACCAAATGTCAACCTAAGATATTTTTGGCTGGTAAGATTTGGGTGCCTAAATTGCTTCTTTCTCTATACTTATACTGCCTTTATTTTTTAAAATAGTTATATATCCCTTTTTATGAAAATAAAAACATTATTATAAAAACATACTTTAGCCCAGTGATTGACTGGGAAAGTTTTAAGACTACATTTTAAGACTACATCCAAAGAAACTAATCAGAAACAAGATTTCTTCATAAAGCTATTCAACTTTAGTGTTATAATAAAGTGTTATAATAATGGAAAACTGGAAACATCCTATTCATCCAAAATAGAATAAATACTGCTATCAACATAAAAGAATACAGCCATTTAAGATGGTGCTTCCAAAGGGGCTTCCCAGGTGGTGCAGTGGTAAAGAACCCGCCTGCCAACGCAGGAGACACAAGAGACCCAGGTTCAATCTCTGGGTTGGGAAGATCCCCTGAAGGAGGAAATGGCAACCCACTCCACTATTCTTGCCTGGAAAATCTCATGAGGCTACAAAGGATCAGACAGGACTGAGAGGCCAAAGGATACTTGATGAAACAGTAAATGTTCATGATACAGTGTTAAAGAATTAACAAGACTGTGTGTGTGTGTGTGTGTGTGTGTAAATCATATATTTTCATCTTATTTGAAGTAAGATGAAATGTTAGCAGTTTCAAAATGACTGTTAACAGACAAACGGGTAGCCTGGGTGCTTGCAAACTATTCTCTTGGTTTTTCTTTTTTAACTTTTCTGTACTTTTTCTAAGTTCTCTAGAACAGAGATCAAAGAAAGTACGAAACAATCTTATTTTTTGTTCTTAATGTAGGACAGCATGTGATAAGTTAAAAAGGTTTCCATCTATGTTTAAAGGAACAAGTTTCTACAGGTCAGAAAACTTGACATTTGTAAAACTTCTCAATAATACTAAAAAGAAAATCACGGCAGACTTTGCATCCACTCAGTAACCTTTTATAACTATTACACCATTACCATATTTACAAGAAAAGAAAGTCAGGTACATAAACCCAGATATTATGATGTTTGTTATTTTCCATCAACCAGTTAACCATACTACACATAAAGTGTTATCAGCATGTATCCATTTGAATGTGATGATATTATAAAGAAACCCACTCAAGAGGTCAAAATGATTCATGAAGCTTTTTGTCTCTCTCCCACCCATAATGAGTATTCTTCAGGGCACCCTCTGGCCTTAAATAGTTGCTAATCACATTATATATTTGTCTACATTATCTGTGTGTACGTGTTAGCCGCTAAGCTGTGTCCAACTCTATACAACCCCATGTAGTCTACCAGGCTCCTCTGTCCATGGAATTCTCCAGGGAAGAATACTGGAGTGGGTTGCCATTCTCTTCTCCCGGGGATCTTTCCAACCCAGGGATCGGAGCCGAGTCTCCCGCATGGCAGGCAGATTCTTTACCATCTGAGCCACCACAGTGATACTATCTGCTCCTCAGAGGTTCAATGAGGATGGCACTAGCACTGTCAGCAACACAACACCCATGTTCCAGCTGCTTTATTCTATGGCCTAGCTGAAAAAAAAAACAAAACAACTAAAACTCCACAAACTTTCCACCAACGACTCTGAGAAAATGCTCATTAAGCACCCAGCATACCAGCAGTAAACTGCTGTGGCAACAATGGTTGTGTCGGTCACTGCTCTTCCACGGCAGCCCTACATATAAAGTGTAGACGGTGCTTCCCCCATCCAAACTGAACTTCAGAAATCAGATATGTTCACATCATCTAACTGCTGGATGGTAGGAAAGTGCAAAAATGATAGGGACTTGTCACAAGGACATAGGAACAGATGGTCAACTCTGAGATCATCTGAGTCTCAAAACGATGGTAATGTGAGAGTATAATCAACCAAGTTAAAATCCATGAATTCGTACTAACTGAGATGAATAAATAAACTGGAGGCTACAGATGTTCTTCCTTACAGAATTCTACAGAATAAATGCAGAACGACAGAATTCAGAAATCACCCTTTGACAACCATCACTGTATATCTTTCAGATAATAACCAGGGAGTTCTAAAATCAATGCATCAAAGTATAATTAAAGGTCCTTTGTAGGGTATACTACAAAATACCTCATATGAATCTTTCCAAAACATTAATCTAATCCATAACAAAGAAGATTAAAGAATTGTTCCACATTAAGGGAAACAAAAAGACACAATAACTAAGAACAACAGCTGATCAAGGACTAAGATCCTAATCTAAAAATAAGTTGCTGGTTCTTTTTCGCAATAAAAGACATTAATAGGGAAGCTGGTAAAATATATTTATAGATTACAGTACTGTATTCATGTCACTGATTTTGACAACTGCACATTGGCTTATAAAAGAATGTCATTTTTTTTTTAGAAAATATACACTGAAATACTTTGAGTAAACAGATAACATATCTGCCATTCACATTCAAGTGTTTCAGAAAAATATAGCATGTGGGTATAGATACACATATATACAAACAAAATATCACAAGGCATATGTAATAAAATATCAACATTTGAGGAAATTGTATGAATGGTATACAGGAACCCTTTGTACTAATTTCCCATACTTATAAGTCTAAAATTATATTGAAATAAAGTTAAAAATCAAAATGCAATAGGACAAGAAAACAGAAAAAATACACTGCATAAACAGATTAATTTAAAACTCTACAATTCCAGCTTCTAATTTCCACTCTATCACTAGAAACCTATATGATCATTAAAAACCTGAACACTGTATAAACTGGTCACTTTTCAAAATGATTTCTCCACATTTCATCAAAACCCTATTTTCCCTGAATGGCATTATAGAACAACTCTCAAAAGCCTCTCAAACAAGAATGTTAATCCTCACCCTACTCCCCCTTATCTGGAAACAAGAAGACAAAGAAAATGTTCTTGGACATGGCCAACACAAGATCAAGCGTCTTTCCTGAAGTTCACACTTCCACACAGTCCTCCGGACTTCTTTTTCTAATCCTGTTCTTATATAACTCCCCAGGGAGTTAAATTTACAAGCCAGCACCCTACGCCTCCAATACCGTCTCCTCTACCTTAATTCCTACTACAACGTAAGATGTATGCACGTGTTAAGTTAGTCACTCAGTCATGTCCAATTCTTTGCGACCCCGTGGACTGTAGCCCACCAAAATCCTCTGTCCATGGAATTCTCCAAGCAAGAATACTGGGGAGGGCTGTCATTCCCTTCTCTAGGGGATCTTCATGACCCAGGGGTTGAATCCAGGTCTCCTGCATTGCAGGCAGATTCCTTCCTGTCTGAGCCACCAGCTAAACCAACTTAACTCTTGAGCTATGAAACAGGAAGTAATAATATTCAAAGTTGAGTGGTCTAGTAACTCCATCAGTTCTCCACTTCCCTGACCTAGTGATTATCTAAAATGCTTCTACTAGAAAATACTAGATTTCTACATCTTAATTACTGGTCACAACCTCCTGACCTTTACCTTTTTTACTCCCTTACTTCCGTTAAGTCTCTTCCTTGGGCCCTCCATTCACCGTCACCTGGTTTTACCCTCTATCCTACGTAGCAGCCTGGACTATAAAGTGAAAAACTTGAATGACACTCACCCTCAGTTTCCTAGCTCCCATATCCTCTGCCACATCTATCCCATTGAGACTCAATTTGAGGTGAGTCTGTCTACTATCTCCTGGTAGAAGGAGGGAAGCAAATCCCATAACTGTATAGACGGGTGCTGTAAAAATTTAGTTTCCAATTCCAGCAAGGCCGTCAGAACTAGTCATCACCAAGGCAAGTGTTTCAGCTCTGCCACTCCTCTAGCCCCCACTTCCAACCATGGAACTCTCAGTCAAAATCTTTGCTTCCTACTTCACAAATGAAAACAGGATTTCAAGCAAAAACTCCTTCAATTTCTCTCCCCTGCAGCTCTATATTTAGCATATGGCTTCCGTTTATATTCTTTACTCCTAAATGCCAGATAACAACACAGAAAAGATCCTGCCTCCCAAAGGATTGGGTTTTTTTTTTTTTAACATTATGTCTCTTCTTTCTTTTCTCCACTAACTTCTTTCTCTCTGCCCACATGTATATTCTATTCACACCACACTTAGAAAAAAATCCTGTTCCCAGCTAAAATTTAAATTTTTATTTCATGCTTTTTGACTACTTCCATCTTATACTTCTTTTCCTTTAGTGACAAACATCCTATAAGAAAAACAAAAATTCGGTGCACTTCTAACTCTTACTTCCTCCTGAATCCATTACCATCTGGCTTTCGCTCAAACAGTTCTTGCTAAGAACAATGACCTTCTTCCTAATTGTTAGGTCCAAAAACCTACTCATCCTATCAAAAATCTTGAATACAATTGTCCCTGGATAACCCGGTATTCCAGGATCCTCACTCCCACGGTGCAGATACTCAAATCCTATATAAAATGGCATAATAAGAGTCCAGCCTCCGTATCTGCAGATCTCAAAATCAAAGAACACGAAGGGGGTACTATATACATTCAACACAGTTGAGTGCAGTTCTAACTGGTTCTTCTTTAGCTTCCAGAGAAGTATTTCCTCTGGTTTTCCTCCTATCTTTGACTATTCACTGCTTCTTTTATATGGGTCCCTATTTTCTTCTGCCAACTTTAAAGAGTCTTAGCAAAACTTGGATCCAGAGCCATGAATACTGCCTACTACACACTGAGAAAGATAGTCTGATACGAAAAAAATCTAAATTTAAGATACAGATCTACCACCTCCTGTATAATCCTGACTGGGTTTTTTAGCCTTGTCTTCTTTCCATGATTCATTCATTTTCATTCAATTATTAGTCACTCAACCAATAGTTACTAAATGCCTACTACAGTATGTCTGAGATACTAAACTGGATGCAGGAAATATGTGCAAATCCCAACCCATCAGTCCCTAGAACTTCTAACAACTAGGGAGTTCTGACACAAGGGCATAATTCGACATGACCAGAACAGCCACAGGGGGCATTAAAATAAAAAGTCTGCATATTCTACCACAGGTAAATTAGAGAGTCAAGATCAGCAAGGACCATGCCTGAAATACCAACCTTCTTTTTTTTTTTTCATTTATTTTTATTAGTTGGAGGCTAATTATTCTACAATATTGTAGTGGGTTTTGTCATACATTGACATGAATCAGCCATGGAGTTACATGTATTCTCCATCCTGATCCCCCCTCCCATCTCCCTCTCCACCCGATTCCTCTGGGTCTTCCCAGTGCACCAGGCCCGAGCACTTGTCTCATGCATCCCACCTGGGCCGGTGATCTGTTTCACTATAGATAATACACATGCTGTTCTTTCGAAACATCCCACCCTCACCTTCTCCCACAGGGTCCAAAAGTCTGTTCTGTACTTCTGTGTCTCTTTTTCTGTTTTGCATATAGGGTTATCATTACCATCTTTCTAAATTCCATATATATGTGTTAGTATGCTGTAATGTTCTTTATCTTTCTGGCTTACTTCACTCTGTATAATGGGCTCCAGTTTTATCCATCTCATTAGAACTGATTCAAATGAATTCTTTTTAACGGCTGAGTAATATTCCATGGTGTATATGTACCACAGCTTCTTTATCCATTTATCTGCTGATGGGCATCTAGGTTGCTTCCATGTCCTGGCTATTATAAACAGTGCTGCAATGAACACTGGGGTGCACGTGTCTCAGATCTGGTTTCCTCAGTGTGTATGCCCAGAAGTGGGATTGCTGGGTCATATGGCAGTTCTATTTCCAGTTTTTTAAGGAATCTCCACACTGTTCTCCATAGTGGCTGTACTAGTTTGCATTCCTACCAACAGTGTAAGAGGGTTCCCTTTTCTCCACACCCTCTCCAGGATTTATTGCTTGTAGACTTTTGGATAGCAGCCATCCTGACTGGCGTGTAATGGTACCTCATTGTGGGTTTGATAAAAAGTCTGCATATTCTACCACAGGTAAATTAGAGAGTCAAGATCAGCAAGGACCATGCCTGAAATACCAACCTTCTTAAGAGCAAGTTTCATTCTTTCCTCAGCTGAAACAGAGAAGCTAACAGCAGAACTCTCAGGCAAAACTAAATACAGTAATATCAATTACCTAGACATGATGCTGCTGCTGAGTCATCCAGGAAGCAGAGCAAACACCAAGATGCCACTGCCAGAGAGAGCTAAAAGGACTCATCCATCAAAGCGTTACATGCCAAAGCAAACCCTCAAAAGTCGGCTGATAAATATGAATACGTGATCTGAATAACTTCATTCTATCAAAAGCCAAACACAGACACACACTCTCTCTCTCTCTCAGAAAGTTGGTGATTATGTGCCCCTGAACTAATTCACCTTATATAATTCCTTATTTGTGTAAATGATACTTATTCTCATATTACAATGATTATTATAATGCTACAATTCTAAGGTATTTATCACTTAAAAAAAGAAGAAACATTTACATTTTCAACAAGATTTTCCACAACACTGACATTTTCTAGTAAAAATTTACACACACACATGAATTCATTACTGCAAAGATGCACAAGACCAAAATATGTTATAAATTGTGACTTTGAAAAACCCAGAGTGAAAATCCTATCCCAAGAGGTACTGGATAGGCGATTCCTTACGGCACACGAATCCTGTCAGGAAAGCCATTTCAGTACACACACACAAAACAAACTTACCACATAGTTTTGGAGGGGAAAACCTCTGGTAAACTAAAGTTTTAACTTTACCTTTTGAAAGACTAGATTTTGGTTTAAAGAGAAACCTTAGTTAGCATAAGGAAAACATTGATAAAGATGGGCCTAAAATATTTCATTACACAGTACAGTGTGTAATTAACACAATTAACAAGTCAATAAAAAGTATAGGACAATATCATGTGCCAAAAAGCGAACTGGGACAAAATACCGGGACGAACAGTTTTGAGACTGTCCTCAACCGCCTACACTGGGCTAAGGATATGAAACATACCAGTTAAGTACAAAGGCTTCGGAATCAACTTTTTAAGACTCAAATCTAGGCTCCAACACTTACCAACTCTGTGACCTACTTGGGCATTTTTATTATCTACAAAATGGGAATCTATTTTTCTTACAGAGCTTTCATAAGGATTACAAAAGTTAATACCTGGAAACCCTTAAAATAATGCCTGGCATAGTAAATGTCCAATAAATGTGACTTTAAAAAAAAAAAAGAACAAAACAAAGGCACTTTGCTTATAGCATCTACTCTACTTCCTACAACCACCCTCTGAGATTAGTATACTGGAACAAACATTAAACAACTGAGCTGACACACCTCGCTGGGGCAAAGACAAGACTCAGACTCAGGTTTTACTGTCACTAATTCAGATTCTCTACTGCAAAATGCCTCAAATAAACACTCACAGGCAGTAATCTACTCTGCCACAGGATTACCTTCATGAGCACTGATTCTAGTTCAAGTACACACACATACTCCACCACCACCACACCGCACACATCTTTGAATCCAACCATCTGCTTCTCTTTAATGCCGCTAATTATCCAAACACTTAATCCAAGCTACCAATACTGCCTACCTAAACCACTGCCATAGCTTCCGAACTAAATGGCAGACCCTGACACTTGGGAGGCCCCACCAATGAAAAGGCTGGCTCACCAAGAAATGACACAACCCTGGAGGAACAAGTCCAGAACACACAAACACAGCTTACAGAATATAAATAAGCAAAGAAAGAACACCCAAATTTAAAGAAAACCTCCAACATGAAAGAAAAACAAACAAAAATAATAGGAGGAAAGTTAATGCAGGGAGTAGAAAAACAAAAACCTCACAAGTCTATAGTTGCCTCAAGTTCCAGCATGGTAGGACCCCTACAGTATAGCCCTCCCACGGACAGCCACTACAAACTTGAAGTATAAAAAACAACCATCTAAACATTCTGAAATTTAAGGAAAATAGGGATTTGGAGGGAAATTAAACCTTGGAGAAGCAATCTGCACAAAGGAGAGTGTTCCCTTTCTGTTCATTTTTCAGCCTTGCTGTGAGGCAGAACCATAGTTGTGGAGAGGCACCTTGGCTGGGCCACTAAACCCCTAACAGAACCCTTGCTATTTCCACCAGAGGAAGCAAGGAACAAACAGAGCCCAGACAGGCCAGGAAGTGAGGGGAAAGCACTACCCTTCGAACCATGCACATGCAGGACTGAACTAAAACAGATGAATGAGGGCCTAAGGAATTAAGCTTAGATTTGAACCACCGCACACAGAATGGGAGACAGTACTTACAATCTGAAGCTGAACTGACTGCTTCTAAAACAAAATACATACATTTTCCAGAGGACCACAGCAAAACACTCAGAAGATCCAGGATAAAATCCAAAATTACTAGAAATACAAAATATCAAGGAATATAAATCTCTCTCCTGGGAAAAGGCAATCAAGAGATGCCAATCCCAGGATGATTCAGATTATAGTTACTATGTGCATGTGCACTAAGTCACTTCAGTCATGTCCGACTCTGTGCCACCCTATGGACTGCAGCCCGCCAGGCTCCTCTGTCCACAGGGATTCTCCAGGCAAGAATACTGAAGTGGGCTACCATGCCCTCCTCCAGGGGATCTTCCTGACCCAGGGATCAAAGCTGCATCTCTTATGTCTAACCTATGTTGGCAGGTGGGTTCTTTACCACTAGCACCACATACAAAGATTTTAAAGCTGGTATTACAACTATGTTTTGGGAAATAAAGCTATATCACCTTGAAACCAATGAAATGAAAGGAATCTCAGAAGGTAAAGAGAAAACAAAAAACTGAACCAAATAAAAACTTTACACTGGAAAAATTAAATACCTGAAACAAAAAAATTCACTGGATGGGATCCATAGCACAAAGAAAAAGTGAATTTAAACTGATTTAGAGAATTCATCCATTCTAAAGAACAGAAAAGAAAAAGAATATAAAAAATAAATATGCTAACAAACAGAGCCACAAGAATTCTAAACCTTTAAAAGGTGTAGAAAACAAGCAATTTGAAACTCATAGAAAAACAAGAAAAAGAAACTGAAGAAATAATGTCCATAACTCATCAAAGTAATGAAAGGAGTAAATTAACAAATTCAACTTCAGTGAGGCTAATGCAGAAAAAATTCAAAGAAAATGACACCTAGACAGATCATAATAGAACTTCTAAAAATCAAAGACAGGGACTTTCCTGGCAGTCCAGTTTAAGACTCTCCACTTCCAATGCAGGGGGCAAGGGTCCATCCCTGGTCAAGGAATTAATATCCCACATGCTGCAAAGTGCAGCCAAAAGTGAAAAAAATAAATAAATAAAAATCAAAGGTAAAAGTTATTGGAGAATCCTGAAAAAACAATATATTACATACAGATAAACAAGGATTCAAATAACTACAAGTTTGTCATCAGACACCATGATCATCGCAAGAAAATGGAACAAAATCTTAAAGGGCTGAGAGAAAACAAACTCAGCCAGGAATTTTCTGTTCCCAAAATATGTTTCTACAGGGAGTTCCCGGGTGGCCTAGTGGCTAGGAGCACACACTTTCACTGCTGTGGCCTGGGTTCAAATCCTGCCTAGGGGGCTGAGATCCCACAAGCTGAGATCTGACATTTATACAACACTATATCCAACAACTGAAGAATATACATTATTTTCAAGTGCACATAATATATCACCAAGGTAATATACTGGGCCATAAAACAAGTCTCAATAAATTTAAAAGGAATCAGACCACAGTGAATGTGATCGCCTACCACAAAAAAAAAGAAAGAAAGAAAGAAAGAAAGAAAATTTTAAAAAGACATACAAGAAAATCCCAAATAAATGGAAATCAAATGGAATTCAAGATACAGAGGATCCAACATAGCAAAGTGATGAAGGGAAAAGTCAGTATGACAGCTGTGTGCCAGACCTAAAGAACAAATATTAACAGTTAGAAATAGGAGGATGGAGGGCTCTAAAAAGAATGTCTTCAAAGAACAAAATAAAGGAACTGATAACTATCCAATCCACGTGATCAAGCCAAAAACAGAGCTGAAAAGCAAATTCTGAAAAATGACAGAAGATCTGTAAAGAATTAACCACAGATACACAAGGGGGTGGGGGTAAGGGATAAATTAAGAGGAGTCTGGGGTTAACACATACACACTACTATACATAAAACAGGTAAACAACAAGGACCTATTGCATAGCACAAGGAACTATACTCAATATCCTGAATTCAAGTTATATACATAACCTAATCACTTTGCTGTATACTTAAAACTACCACAGTATTGTAAATTAACTATACCTCAATAAAAATAAATAAACAACGAAGAAATAAAAACTAGGCAACCCTATGAAAAATTTTAAGTTATACAAAACACACCACTTTGACTCACTAGTGAACAATGCTTTCAAAGTCATAAAATGTAAATACTAATTATCGACTTAACCAAATGTTAGGCGCCTTTCACACATTTGCTCTTCACAATAATTCTATCTATTACTAGTAAGGGAAGTACCTATACTATATCCTTATTTTATAGGTGAGGAAGCAATGGCACAGAGAAGTTAAGTAATCAGCCCAAGGGTACAGTGCTTTAAGTGAGAAGCCAAGATGTGAACTTATGAGGTGAGACTACAAAGATGATCTGGGAAGGAAAAGCAGGTCATGGAAGAAACCAAAGCAAAACAAACAAATCAAGTAGTAGCTTAGTATCATTACATTAAAAATACAAAGTTAAATAACCAAAGCCACCAGAACAGTTAAAGATTGTGTTCTTTTGAGGAGAAAGCTTGGAGGACCAAGCGTGGGAAAGAAAGACTGATGCTTCTCATTGTCTTTTTCTACTCTAACTTTTGAAACTGTATACTTGTATTGTTTTGATTTTAAAAAACATATGCTGGTCAAAGAAAACTCACTTCCAAGCTGAGCCCAGCCCACTGAAGCATTACACGGTTTTGGATTCTGGACAATCGGCTGGCCGGTGACCGCCAGGTTCACCCTACACCGGTCAAGCCTGGCGGTGTCGCCATGTCTGGTATCGTCACCAATAAAAGGAAGGTAACCATAATGGAAGTTCTATTTCCCAGCTTTTAACTCAGCTGATAATGTTTATACGTGACAGAATAAAGTTTGTCCTCCAAGCTTTGCTGAAAAACCCCTTAACAGATCCTCCCTCAGGCAGTCTTCTGTAAAATGAGATGGTTGAAGAAAATGATCCCTGCTTTCACAATATCTGGAAACATTTTCCTTCTGTCCATAAGTAAACCAAATAACCTAACCATGGTTAATTATTTGCAAATGCAAGTCACCAGTCAGATGAGGAATTATGTAAAACTACCAGAATTCATTTAAACAGATTTCTCTGCACTATTCTAAAAGCAAAGTATATACTCTAATTATGGACATCCAAAATATCACTGTATGGGCTGGGCAATGTGATGTCACTTTTACATAAAAGGACTCTGGAAATCTATTCACTTTATAAATATATCAGTAATCTCAAGGATATACTTGAAATCATTCAGAAAGAGCATGTTTATTTCTTCTATAAGCATTTACAATGCACTATATAATGGGCCCAGAACTATACTATACACTATTACAAATATGACAGACCTAAGCCCTAATTCACATTGAGTTTACAAAATGCATACCATGGAGCAAAGACTATGATAGGATAAGGGCACAGTGTTAAAAGCATACAGTGAACCTGGTAGGAAAAGGGAGGAAATGGAGTTGGGGAGGCAGATGAGGGAAGGTTTTCTGGAGAAAAGAACATCTAAACAGATTTGGATAAATAGAAATTCATCCTGGAGGAAGAACGAAAGGAGAAAAGGGCAATAATATGTTCCAAAGCCAGAAGGCAAGAGAGAGCACGGTGTAGAGTGGTGGCTGGCAAGGTGCAAGGTAAGAAAACAAAAATATTACAGTTCAAAACACACACATGTGCAGTGCAGTAACAAATAAAGCAGAGAGAAGTTAGCAGAGACTCATATTGTTCTCTAACGTTACAAACAAAAATTTTAAAGGATCAAGTATTATTTCAAGTGCTCATCCTTCCCCTTTTGGGGAAATCACACAAAAAGTCGCCCTGATATAAATGAACACTCTACCCAAATGAGAACAAATGTTCTTTTAAACTACTGGATTTCTTCAGTCTAGCATACAATAGGCCATAAGTTCGAAGAGCCTCAAAATTAGTAAAGAAGTAAAACTATCCAGTTTATTTCCTTATTCTCAAAGCCTCTGCCAAACAGCACAATTTCTTTACATAATGTAATGGGTAATTCTGGAGAAACACCACAGAGAACCTAAACCACAGCACATTCCTAAACTTTTAAAATATTAAACTACTGATGTTCAAATCTTAAAAGTAGGCAAGTCAAAACCCTAAAATAATCTGATAGTAAATCTCAGACTACTGCAGCATTTCCCAACTTGCACTTGGCATGTCTTTAACAAGAATTTTACCCACACCTTAATTCCAACTAAGTGACCAAACTTTTGGAAGAAACTATAACAACACAGCATGAAAACATAGACAACGATTTATAATCACATGACAGATAGGCCAGCCTTAACTACAATGACCTTTTGAGTAAATTTACATTTAATAAGGTCAGCAGAATGTATTCCATAGTTATTTAAGCTTAAGTCAGGCCTTCACATGTAGAATATATATAACCTTTTAAAATAATGCATTATTAATACACATATAATCAGTGTTCTAGCATGTAGGTATGACATTAAAGAAAGAATAAAAAGAAAATACTCTGTAAGTAGTCAACATAAAACAGATGAGGAAAATAAAAGCAGTACCCACAACTCCACAGTCAACGAAGGTACTAGGCAGAGCCACTGCACACGGCTCCATGAGTTCCTTACTGAACCACCCTATGGGGCCAATCGTGTGTGTGTGCATGCGTGTGCGCGTGTGCAGAGAAGGAGGGGAAAGGGAGAGGAAGAGAGACACATAACACGAAGCAGCATGTGTTAAGCTAGAAAGTAATGCAAAACACACACAACCTGAGAGTCCAAGTCTCGGTAGCAGAAAAAAAAAAAGAACTCTTATAAAAATGAGAATTAGAATAAAATAACAGACACAAGGTTTGACTCTATGGAACTGGTCTTGAGCTAACACCAATCACTCAGTCATTTTTATCAAATACTTCCAAAGTGCCTACCACATGCCAGATATTGACAGACATCAGTCAGTCAGTTCAGTCGCTCAGTTGTGTCCGACTCTTTGTGACCCCATGGACTGCAGCACACCAGAGTTCCCTGTCCTTCACTAACTCCCAGAGCTTACTCAAACTCATGGCCATGAGTCAGTGATGCCAGACATGGCAGTGAACAGAACAGACCTGTCCTTGTGAAGCTTACACATGTGGCTGGGAGGTGGGGGGGTGGGTAGGAAGGAGGCAGAAATTAAACAAATAAATATTTGAAAATATCAGGTGGTGACAAGTACCACGGGAAAAAAAAAATGAAACAGAAAATGGGAGTACTGTGAAGAGGGTACTGTGTTTTAAATGGCCTCAATGATGTGACCACTGTAACAGAATGAAGATTCTATTAGACATGAGAAACTTAGTCTCTGCTTTTTTCACAGGAAATGTAACACTCTTAATTGGGGTCTCCACACAAATTCTAGTGACAGACCAGGTGCCTGCTTGATTACCAGTTACAAGAAGTAAGGATGCAGAACAACTTTACCATAGCTCCTAAGGGTTTAGTTCAAGGCTGAATGAAATAAAAATCTGTCAGAAGCATCCTGCAACACACCCAAACTTAAGGCCTTTACAAGGTACATTCCTCTTTCATCTACATCGAGGGTGGGCAAATTACAGCTAGCAGGCCAAACTCAGCCTACCATCTGTTTTTGTAAATAAAGTTTTCTTAGAACACAGCCATGTTAACCTGCTTACATATTAAGTTGGATACTTTTGCACTGAAACAGCCAATCTGTACCCAGTTGTGACAGAAACCACATAACCTGGAAAGCCTAAAATACTTACTATCTGGTCCTTTACAAGAACATATGCTGACCTCTAGCCTAGACCACTACCACCACTACTACCCTCAAAGTAAAGACTTCTTTCAGGGGTCTCTTTAGGAGCACGTGACCAGGGCAGTCACATGGACCCAGCCACAGGAGAGCCTCATGCCTGGGGCTTAATGCTCCATGGTCACCTTTAAATTCTTTAAAAAAAAAAAAACAAAAAAAAACCTCCTTTCTTTCATTCTTCATTCAGCTGCGTTGGGAGCCCGTGTGCCGTGACTATGGAAGCCTGCGTCCGTGCACCGCAGCAGAAGCTCCCACAGGAATCTGGGCTGGATCTATGGCTGCTTTAATCAACAGAATGCAGCACAATGACATTCTGGAGTTCCAAGTCCAAGCCTTAAGATGAATGGCACCTTCGTTTTCCCTTCTATGATGTGAAAGGCCAAAGTCACACTGGGAGGACACATGAAGAGGACACACACAGAGGAGAACTGAAATGACTGACGTTCAAAGTTGAGCTTCCAGTCAATAGGCATCATCAACGGCTAGTGAAGGGAGTGAGTCATCTTGAATGTTCCAATCCAATCGAGCCCCCAAATGGTTGGAGTCCCAGTTAACAGCCCATGGAGCAGAAGAACTGCTCTATTGATCACAGCCAAGTTGAAACATAATAAAATGCTTGTGTTCTGAGTAGTTTGTTAAGAAACAATATAAAACTAAAGCATCAAGATTTGAATACCAGATCCATCACACCTGGATTCATACATATGCTTATTATTTAACCTCTTTATGTCTCATTTTTCTCCATCTGCAAAATGAGGATCATGACATTATCTATTTCACAGAATTGTTCTAATGAATAAACGTGCTCTTAAGTGTAAAAGTACACAGCGGAGTTCTCAGCATATTCCTGATATAACACAAAAAGATATTATTGTTCTACTATTGCTACTTCATTATTGATAAAATGTATTATTTATTCCAGCATCCTGCTTCACTTTCTTTAAACCACCTATTATTATCTGAAATTATGCTTACTTATTTACCTGCCTTCCCTCCAATAAAGTGTGAGCTATGAGACAAGAACTGTCTTGTCCACCAGCACCTAAAACAGGATTTGGTAGATAGAGATACTTTAAAATTAATATTGAATAAATGAGTTATAGGACCTTGGTTTCATAGTTAATCAATAATGATATCTAAAAACTGCTCCCATGCCTTGTTTTAAGTATAAATCTGACAAGAGGCACTCAAAACATACAATAGATAGCACATAGGCTATCTATAATGTTATTTTCAGGACATAATCCCAATGCATTTACTTGTGACTGCACAAACACTACACCATTATTAGATCGTGGAATGCTCAAATATGCCTAAGTGATGGCTGGCATCTGATTCAGCATTGTTCAGGCGTTCTAAGGTAGCTCACTTGTTTGTATAATTTTTTTAAATGAGTTGTACTCAAGCAAACTAATGACACACTCTTAGCCACTATTGCTACATGCACAGAAACAGCCAAAGAAACTTTAATGTGGGGTCTGTTCAAAAATAAACTACCCTGGCGACACAAATTAACATAATATTAATCTTTGAGCTACAGAAACCTGGTTTTAAACACACCTGAGGTGTGCATTTCCTCAGTTAGTTTTTTAAGTTTAAAATCTATATTAAAGAGGCAATAAAAATCATTCCCAGAACCCCGAAGCACCTCTAGAAGATACACAAAGCAGCACAAAAACATGATGGAGAGATGACAGATCCATGAAACTCACCCTGCCTCCTCTTCTAATTATAATTCCGTAGGAGTTTCTACATTTAGGAACAGCAAGAGAAAGCACAGGGGTGTGGCACAGAACTTTAGATGAGAAATAAACACATGTGAAGTCAGGGAAGTATGAGAGAGGACTTTAGGGTTGACGCTAGTAAGAAGTATGTCCTGCAGAACTTCAGTGGTTACTGCATAAAAGTTAAGGGGGAGGGGGAGACTGCTAAGATGCAGCACTGTACAGGTGTGGAAAGGGCCATTCAAGGAACCTGCATGTTAAAAACCTGAATTTAGGGGCTTCCCTGGTGGTTCAACAGTAAAGGGTCCGCCTGCCAACGCAGGGGATACGGATTCGATTCCTGGTCTAGGAAGACCCCACATGCCACCGAGTAACTGAGCCCATGTGCTACAACTACTGAAGCTCATGCGCCTACAGTCCGTTGTACCCAAGGAGTGAAGCCACTGCAACGAGAAGTCGGAGCATCGCAACTAGAGAAAAGTCCACATATTAATAAAGACCCGGCATAGCCAAAAATAAAGACTTACTAAAAAAAGAACAAAAATTTATACTTCAAAATCCAGTAAGCCCACTAAAATGGCTAAAAGTATAAAGTCTGAAAATATCAAAATTTTGGCAAGGTGGTGAAGCAGCCAAAGCTTCTATACATTGGTGGTCTAATTGTAAAATGGTACACATTAAAATGGTACACAGGCTTGGAAAAAAAGTCTGGTGATTTCTCATAAAATTAAGCATACATCTACCCTATTACCCAGTAATTTCACCGAAGAGAAATGAAAACATATAACCACAGAAAGACCTGCACTAGAATATTCCTAACAGCTTTATCTGTAATAGCCAAAAACTGGAAACAACCCAAATGTCTATCAACAGAGCAATGGATAAACAAACTGTCATACATCCACACAATGAAATACCATTCAATAAAAAGGGACGCACTAATGTACATGATAACATGGATCAATCTCCTAAACGGCATGCAGAGTGAAAGAAGCTTTGCAGACCATATGCTGTGTGATTCTAGAATTAGGTAAATCTAATTTGAAGTGAAAAACAAAAGACCATAACAATCACCTGGTGGGTATGAATCAACAGGGAAGGGTCATGAGTGAACTATGATGACAGCAATGTTCTGTCCCAATGGTCAGTAAACTTTTTCCATAAAGGGCAGAAGGGCAAATATTTCAGGCTTTCTGGGCTCTACCTCGAAAGCCAATTCTGCCACTGTAAATGAATGACATGGCTGCGCTACCATAAGACTTTATTTACAAAATAAGAGTTAGAATGTAGTTTGCTGGTCCCTGCTCTATATATTAAAAGTAGTTTGGGTTACACAGATGTATGTACTTGTCAAAACTCATCTAATAGGCCATGGAAGATCTGTGCATTTCGCTATATGTCAATTTTACACAAAAACCAAAAAGCAACAGCTAACTCTAGGCTAATGATAAGCATGTGGTTTTCAGTGAGGTACACCGATATCTGCAACATATTCTGAAAGCTCAAAAAACAAGATGGATACACTAACACAAATACTAATGATCCGCTGGATCATTTAAAAAGCAAGAGAATTCCAGAAAACATCTATTTCTGCTTTATTGACTATGCCAAAGCCTTTGACTGTGTGGATCACAACAACCTGTGAAAAATTCTGAAAGAGATGGGAATACCAGACCACCTGACCTGCCTCTTGAGAAACCTGTATGCAGGTCAGGAAGCAACAGCTAGAACTAGACATGGAACAACAGACTGGTTCCAAATAGGAAAAGGGGCACGTCAAGGCTATATATTGTCTCCCTGCTTATTTAACTTATATGCAGAGTACACCATGAGAAACGCTGGGCTGGATGAAGCACAAGCTGCAATCAAGATTGCTGGGAGAAATATCAATAACCTCAGATATGCAGATGACACCACCCTTATGGCAGAAAGTGAAGAACTAAAGAACCTCTTGATGAAAGTGAAAGAGGAGAGTGAAAAAGTTGGCTTAAAGCTCAACATTCAGAAAACCAAGATCCCATCCAGTCCCATCACTTCATGGCAAATAGATGGGGAAACAGTGGAAAAAGTGGCTGACTTTATTTTTCTGGGCTCCAAAATCACTGCAGATGGTGATTGCAGCCATGAAATTAAAAGACGCTTACTCCTTGGAAGGAGAGTTATGACCAACCTAGACAGCATATTAAAAAGCAGAGACATTACTTTGTGAACAAAAGTCCATCTAGTCAAGGCTATGGTTTTTCCAGTGGTCATGTATGGATGTGAGAGTTGGACTATAAAGAAGGCTGAGCACCGAAGAATTGATGCTTTTGAACTGTGGTGTTGGAGAAGACTCTTGAGAGTCCCTTGGACTGCAAGGAGATCCAACCAGTCCATCCTAAAGAAAATCAGTCCTGAATATTCATTGGAAGGACTGATGTTGAAGCTGAAACTCCAATACTTTGGCCACCTGATGCAAAGAGCTGACTCATCTGAAAAGACCCTGATGCTGGGAAAGATTGAGGGCAGGAAGAGAAGGGGACGACAGAGGATGAGATGGTTGGACGGCATCACCGACTCAATGGACATGGGTCTGGGTGCAATCTGGGAGTTGGTGACAGACAAGGAGGCCTGGCATGCTGCGGTTCATGGGGTCGCAAAGAGTCGGACACGACTGAGCAACTGAACTGAACTGGGAAATGTAGGCTCAACAACTGGTATATGGTATATGGAAGTTAACTGTACAATTCTTTCAACTTTTGAATATATTTGAAAGGTTTTGTTTTGTTTTTGGCCTCATTTTGTGGTCTGTGGGATCTTAGTTTGCTGACCAGACATCGAACCCATGCCCCTGGAAGGGGAATCACAGAGTCCTAACCAATGGACCACCAGGGAATTCCCTGACAGTTTTAATATTAAACTGGAGGGTGGGGGAGATTCAATGAGGCCACTGAAGATTTTTAAGCAAGAAAATGCAAATCAACTTTATATTCTACAGTTCATGCAGTGCAAGCATATACTGAAGGATGATCAGATGAAGGGAGAAAGTTCTAAGCAGGCTATTACAACAGTCCATGCCATAGAAAATATCAACATTTGAAGAGTAAGTACAAACTGAGTTCATGGAGAGAAGAAAAATCAGGGCAGTCAGTGCTCAGTTGCTCAATCACATCCAACTCTTTGCGACCCCATGGACTGTGGCCCACCAGGCTCTTCTGTCCATGGGATTTTCCAGGCAAGAATGCTGGAGTGGGTTACCATTTCCTCCTCCAGGGGATATTCCTGACCCAAAGATCAAACCTACATCTCCTCTGCCTCCTATATTGCAGGCCAAGCAGAGAGCTCCTTCATTTCAGGAAGGAGGAAGGAGTTTCAAGGAGAAGTTCACAATGTCAACATAAAAGAACTTAAGCATGAAGAGAATGAAAAGTACCTAGATTAAGCAATGGACCCTGATGATGTAAAAGAGGTGTGGGAAGAATGTAAATCAGATAAAGGAGATTATTAAGTTCAAAGGAAACAAACAAGTGACAAGTAATCTCGCTGGGACAAGAGAGGAAGAAAAAACTGAAACATAAAGTGAAAGACTGAAATATTGCTTTTAAATGAAAAACAAAAGTACATGACTGCACCTAAAAGTCACATCTCACCCAGAACCTGTACTCTTGGCTAAGGCAGCCAGCCGTGGGTCTGAGTGTCCCTGCATATTTTTACCGAGTGTGACAGTCTGCAAAGCCTGTCCATTTCATGATACTGCAAGGATTCTCATAATAAGTCACACAGGTAACAAAGAAGGTCAAGGTGACCACAGCTGACAACTGCCTCTCAGGGAGAGGTAAACTAGCTTGTTTGTTGTTTGCTATCATGCCTGCAGCTTGCTTTTTAAAAAAAAAAAGTGCTGGCTCCTTGGTCCTGAGTTCCTTAGCTGTGATCCACTATGTGTATCCATCTAGACCCATCATCCTCATGGGACCTGGTTACAAGGAAAGACAGCACAAACAGGCTGACGTTCATGAGTCTGCAGTGCTGTGAGTAATAATGTCACTTGTTTCTGACCTGGGAGTCTCCTGTTTGTCTGCCAGCAACCGTGAAACATTAACAGACTAAGTGTCAGCTTGTAAATATGGTAAAATCAAATCTTAAGATTTTTCAGAGTTCTTGACATGAATGACAAAGAGCTAGTTGATTTTCATATTGCTAAATAAGAGACAAAAACAGACACCAGCAAAAACTGCAATTTATGTAACATTTTATAGTTTATTTACCTTCTATTATTCATAATACTTATTATATAGCCGTCTCTACACTATATTTTATATATGTATTACATTATATAATTCTCATAATAATCCTAATGAGGTAGGTACTAATATGAGGAAACTGAGGCTTCAAGATGCTAGATAACTAAACCAAGGTCTCACAAACTGTAATCAACACAACCTACATATAGGCTCTGATGACTTTAAAAGATGTGAGGGTTTTGTTTAATCATTAATAGTCAACCTCCTTCCCAGCTGATTTATCAAGAGCAACTCTAATTCAGCATATATTAGAACAAAGCATCTCTATCATCATAGGACGAATACTTTATTCTTATAGAAAACTAACGTTTCGGAAATGTTAATAGAATCAAAGTTGTCTCTAAAAATCTATGGTTTAGGAAGAGCTAGGTTAAACAAATCCAAACCATTGTCTTTAGGGCAGAAGCTCTCATAGTTTCAATATGCAAATATATGTTCTTCCAGGTGGCGCTAATGGTAAAGAACCTGCCTGCCAAAGCAGGAGATTTAAGAGGCCTGGGTTTGATCCCTGGGTCGGGGAAGATCCCAAGGAGAAGGGAATGGCAACCCACTCCAAAACCCTTGCCTGGAGAATGCCATGGACAGAGGAGCCTCACAGGCTACAGTCAGTAGGGTCACAAAGAGTCAGACATGACTGAAGCGACTTAGCACACACATATGCTAATATGTATTCTATTTCTTCTAAAACCATCTATCATCTTCATTCTGAATGCTCCAGTTTGGAAAACTACTGCTGCAATCAACAGTGCCAATTTAACTTGTACACAGAATACCTTTGAAAACTTAGCAGTCAGCTTGGTGGTTCAAGTACACAAGTCCTTCAAAATAGAGAACATCAAAGTCAGAACGTGGCAAAACAGCTCCAAGCCAAGTCAACTACTTCATAGTCTGGCAACACTGCCCATTTCCTACCAAACAAAAGTCAGCTTCCCATAACACAATGGAACTACATGGCTTTTTCTGAAGTTAGAAGGGTAACAAGGCAAGGTTTTTATATGTGTAGCTCTGTACATTGTAAACACTGTTTTACTAAACAAAATTTAGACACTTGTAATGATGGAGCAGAGATCACAGAAAAAGTAGTTTTCACATAAAGCTTGTGAATTCGTTAATGACAGTAAGTCATTCTGATGGTCCTAGGCATCACCATTAACTCATCTGTCCATGGGATTCTCCAAGCAAGAATACTGAAGTGGGTAGCCATTCCCTTTTCTAGAGGATCTTTCTGACCCAAGGATGGAACCTGGGTCTCCCAAATAGCAGGTAGATTCTTTACCATCTGAGCCACCAGCGAAGCCCCAACTTATCAAAAACTAAACTTGAAAACTAAATTTTAACTCTATGAATAAGTGGAAAATTAACATCGTATATATGATTTTGCCGCCAAACATTATTTTCCTGTCTTCTACTTAGTCATCTCTAAACATTCGACAACTGAAACTGCTCATTGCTCCATTGTTATTAATCATTCCAGAGTTTTCAAAAAAGCCAGCCGCACAACAGTTGCGTTAATCATACAAGCTAGAGCTGTAGACTGATCCCTAGCTTACTGCCAACCGAATCAGCTGCCCTTTTTTTTTTTTTCCTTGCCCTCTGTTCTGAAGGAATACCTCCACCCATTCAAAGTCTACATAGGACACATCTCTAATGGGGAGTGCAGAGTCAGGGGTGGGAATATACCAAGATAAAGTTACTGACCAGGCCATTATCAACAAAACCAAGAGCTATTCTAGACAGATGAAATTACACAGGAACTGGGATTAAAATCTAAATGTAAACTGTACTAAGATTCTCAAACACTTCACCTTACAAGGAAAGTGATGTCCTACCTACTTGAACCAAGAAATATCTTTAGAAGGGCAGACTTTTGCCCTCTGCTCTCAAAGATTGCCTCCACCCATTCAAAGTGTATGTGGGGCACATATCCACCTAGAAAAAAAAAAGAAGGGCAATAAAATATCATACTGTTCACTATTTTGAAAGGAGTTGTAGAGAAAAAGGAAGTATCTTAAAGGTCACAGAGCAATTTCCAACATTTTGGTTTTAGGAATTCTTAAAAATATACAATTAACCATAACCACTGAAAACAAATGTGACTTTATAATAAATTACTTTAAAGCATAGATGTGTCAGTTAATAATGTTTTGAATAGGGATCTGTTTATGAGAACATGGTTGATTCTTATAAGCAAAACCCCAAAGAGAAAGAATTTGAATCAGCTAACACTATTAAGGTAAACAAATAAGAAAAGGAAAGAAAAGTGATTAAAGAAAAGAAATAAACACACTGGTAACAATATTCAATATTTTATTTTTACTAACATCTGCAAAAATTGGACTATGCCTTAAAAAAAGAAAACAAACCATCAAAAGTGTATACACTAACAACTTGAAAAATGTCTTCCCATACTGGCAGCAATATTTTCTGAACCATTCTGAAAATACTGATAAATTTTTACAGAATTCAGATCAATAACTTTATCGTGGTATACCCCTCACACCCCTGATCCCAACACCCCCATTTTACAGAATTCAGAATTCCAAATGAACATACATCATTTAGAGGTTTTACCGGATGTAAACCAGATGAAACTGATGCATCATGAGTTTTTATCTTAAAAAAAAAACAAAAAAAAAAAACGCAAAACTACATACATTGGGATTTCAACTTTCAGTACCCTTCATATTTGTCAAAGTACAGTTATTAAAAGAAATTCTTAGTTCACAGTCTCACTTGTGTAAATAGATCTGAAACATGAAATCTGCACTAACATATCTAGATTCATAAATCTCACAAACAGTACTGTCAATTGTAGCATCGGTGCTCCATAATTAACGTTTCTCTCCTTTCCCTCAGAAAATAGGCTTAACTAAATTACCACCTCAAAGTTTACAGAATAACATGCTACCTAGCTGCAAGGAAATAGTCAACTATAGCTGAGTCCATTTTTAAACAGGGTTTACCTAGGATTCGCCAATGACACCATCGGAATTAGTATCAGAAGAAAAATATATATCAGAAAAACGGACATGGGAAACACAGAGGGGCACTTTTCACTCATTTCAACTTATAAAGGTTTAATACGGTTAAACCGGAAAGCCTTGTATTTGAAGAAAATTAATTTTTCAAACACGATTAGCATTTTTAGCAAAACTTCCTATTTCCCCTCCCACCAATTTAAAAAAAAAAAAAAAACAGGAAAAAAAGAGTCGCTTTTCTAATAAAAACAGAAAAGGCCAAAATGACAAGGTTAACTAGGACTAAGAAATAAGATCAGCCCCACGACTATTCTCTACAGTTGCGCAATTTTTAAACCCACACTTTTTTTTTTAACCAAATCCAATCCCACCCCACACAGTGCTTACCTCTCCCTCCTTCCCACCCACTCCATCTATGACTGCGATCACCTTCCCAGCAGGTATGTGAACTCATTTCCAGTATACAATCCACGGGAAAATCTCTGAAGTAACTGGGTCAGGGCATGACGAAATGATCGAGAAAGTGAGAAATAAAACAGATATAAGTTCTAAAAGGAGGGGCGGGGGGTGTCTAACAGCGGAAGGATGAGGACCTAAAAGACGACCTGGGTCTAGAAAGAAGGGTCTCAAAGGACCCACGGGCAGGCTCCAATACGAGAAATGTGAAGTAAGCACGGTCCTGCCAGAAGAGCCAACAACAAATGAGCCAACATGCCCCACCGGCAATAACCGGTGGAAAGGGGCTCTGGAGTCCACCGGGGGCAGGTTGGGGGGTGCGGACAATCCCGGGGTTCCGGGCGGCGCAGGAGGCCGGGGCTGAGGACAGAAACTCACCACCTGGTAGCGGCCAGTCCCCGCCTGGTGGTGATCCATCCTGCCCGGCTCGGGGTCCGGCTTCCGAGCGGGTGAGTCCCCTCGGCACTCAGCCCCCTCGGTCGCCCCCTTCAACGACGTCGTCGCCTCAGCGACTCTTCCGCCTCTGTTTCTGCGGCCGCGGTCGCCCGGCCGGGCCGCCTCAGTTCCCGTCGCTGCCGCAGAAGCCGCGGAAACCTCCGCGTCGGCCGCAGCTGGGGGGCGAAGCTCCGGGGCGCCGCGCGCGCTACTGAGCATGCTCGGGATGGTCGCGCATGCTCGCTGGGTCCTCCGCCGTCCCATCCGCCTCGCGAGTGGCAGGGGGCGGTTTCGCTGGGTGGGATGAGATGGAAAAGTCAGGCAAGCCCGGGGAAGCGATCTAGGTTGTCAGCCTGTCGGGAGTGGGAGGTGGCAAAAGGAGCGGAGAAAAAAAAAAAAATCACCGTCCTTGATTGGCCTTTTCAGTCCGACGGGTTGCGTGCCGGCAAGTCACATTGTCGAGGAGAAAAGAGACGCATTCCAGGAACACCTGAGGACAGATCACCGTGTTTCCTCACACCTCGTCTTCTTATCCACCCAACCTAGAACAATGATGCTGCTCCTGCTGCTGCTGCTAAGTCGCTTCAGCCGTGTCGGACTCTGTGCGACCCCATAGACGGCAGCCCACCAGGCTCCCCGTCCCTGGGATTCTCCAGGCAAGAACACTGGAGTGGGTTGCCATTTCCTTCTCCAGTGCATGAAAGTGAAAAGTAAAAGTGAAGTCGCTCAGTCGTGCCCGACTCTTAGCGACGCCATGGACTGCAGCCTACCAGGCTCCTCCATCCATAGGATTCTCCAGGCAAGAGTACTGGAGTGGGGTGCCATTGCCTTCTCCGAGAACAATGCTAGGACACTCCTAAAAGACTTATTCAAAAATTATTAGTGAGTTAAGGGGTGTCTTTTTAGGTTGTTTTGTTTGTCCCCTTCTTGATAATAAGAGATTTAAGAGTCCAACAAGGAGTCTTCAGCCATACTCATGTATCTCGCGGCGGAAAGGAGGCCCTAGAGCCCTAGGTTACTAAAAGGATACAAAAAGATAATGAAATAATATAGGACTCTTCTAGGGTCCTATATTACATCGGTAATAAATTACATCGGTAATTCCAAAGGGTTTAACAGTAAGGATTCGCTTTGTGTGCAGTAAGACAATCTCAATAACCAGTTAACCACGCTTGGCCTACCGTGTGCATCTCCAACCAGACACAAAGCATGTTCTCTAGCAAGTAAAAGAATGTGATGGGGCGGCATACTCTTTAACCCAAAGAGTTTCTGAACACTGAAAACTGTGATCCCACATGATCTGGCTCAGTTGTCTTTTCTGTTCCTTTCCCTCCTGAATCCCCAAAGGAGATTCCCTGCAATGAAGAAGGCTACTGGATGCGCCTCATCATCTAGTTAAAAACAGCAAAAATACAATAAGGAGAGACATTCATTGAGAGAGCAACTGAAAAATGTAAGCTTTCCCTGTTGTTTTATTCAAAGCATTGATCAGTTCTTGGTATTTCTGCCATCTTGACACATCCAGTGGTGGAGAGTATTAATAGGCTGATACAATAAGAGGCAACGATATTGTCGTACTTAAATATCTAACCTTTCTTTGGGCTTAGTTGCTCAGTCTCTGAGTCCTGTCCCACTTATTGTGATCCCATGGACTTTAGCCCGCTGCGCTCCTGTCCATGGAATTTCCCAGGTAAGAATACTGGAGTGGGTAACCACTTCATCCTCCAGGATATCTTCCCTACCCAGGGATTGAGCCCAAGTTTCTCACATTGCAAGCGGATTCTTTACCATCTGAGCCACCAGGGAAGCCCAGGCTTTCTTCAGGTATAACTTAATGCATTTTCGATTCTAAGATAATAAACATGACATTTCATTGTGTTGCTGTACAGAAACTCACTCTCACAATTTCACCCCAAATGGTATTACCTTTCAACAATAAAGACAACCACCAGTGTCAGCAAAATGAAATGAGTCCTACATCACTTATGGTCTATACTGTTCGTTTAAAACTTAATTTTATATGCAGCTGCACTTTCATTAATCATTTATATGTCCATTTGTCTTTCAAACAAGCTTCTGCACAGAAGGGAGGCCATTGTTTACACCTAGCACAACCAGAACAGTGATGAGAACATAATGGTGAAAACCAATGACCTGACCAAAAGTAAACATCCTAAATCTTGTTAGAGTGACAGATCTTTCAGTTTTACTTTCCTCCCAAGTTTTGTGAGTGGTTTGCTAATCTAGAGAGCAGGTGACAAAATTCAACAGGAAAGTGGCTTTTCAGTGAAGAGGAGGAAGAGAAAGAGGGGAAAGAGAAGGAGAAGAGTTGATATGTGCTGACCCCTTCCCAAGTCAAGAACTGCATGAGCTACGTTATTTTGTCTTCACAGCATCTCCATGATGTAGGCACGATTGTCATCCAGGTTTAACAAATCAAGAAACTAAGGCACTGGGAGGTTCAGGAACTTTCCAAAGCCAAATCGCTCACAAGTGGTGACAGACTCCAGAGCCTCCACTATGTTAAGCACCATGCTATAATACACTTAAAATGAACCATCCAACCAGCAAACCAACTCCTCTTTCTTTCTGTCCACTGTTGCATTGGCTTAGTTGTGAAATAGGCAGAAGGAGCTCAGAGTGGCTCTCCAGAGGACAAAAATATCCAGTCTCACACAGATCAAGGAGTGGCTTTACAGGAAGTCAGACTGGATCTTTGATGCATCATAAGCAGAAGAGGCCCTGAGTTGTCCCATAGGAGCCACTTTGCGGGGAAGGTATGGGGGTAATGATATCCTGATCATTTTACAGGCCTTAAGCAACATGTGGTAGTTTTAATCTTTAATCTTTTGGTAGTAACAAGTCTAGTTACCTAAGGTGGTGGTCTACCACCATAAACTCAAGTGGAATTTTATAAATATTTGTTTTATTATTTATTTGGCTGCATTAGATCTTAGGTGTGGCATGTGGAATCTTTGCTGCGTCACCTGGGATTTTTCTTTCTGGTGCTTGGTCTCAGTATCTGCAACATACAGGCCCAGATGCTCTGATTCATGTGGGATCCTACTTCCCTGACCAGGGATTGAACCCAAGTCCCCAACATTACAAGGCGGACTCTCAACCGCTGAACCACCAGGGAAGTCCCTCAAGTGGAATTTTAGAATTAGAGTACACCTCACTAAGACCTCTTCATCACCAAATACACTGCCAGCAAAAATTTAACTAGTGTCCCACTGCGCTACTGGGGCAGATGTGGAGATAAGATGTCTGGATTCCCTGTCATGAAAGTGCCCTCTGCCTAGAGCCATCCAGCTGTTAGCTTTGTTGGGGTTTCCTTCAGCTTTTTACTCTGAGGTCCCACCGTTTTCAGGGTGGACCCTGCTGTTGACTAAACAAGGCGGGGCCGCAGGTCTAACTGCTTTTGCCTGACACTGGACCCCTTTAAGGGGCAGTCTGCTCCAGAGTTCCCTGCTGAGCTAGCAGAGATTTTTGTCAGCTCTGCAGTATGTTGTGACAGCTCTCCGCACCCAATCCTTTGTGCTTTCACAGATGTTAACTCTCTAATAAAGCTCCTGCACTCATAATTTCATATCAGTATCTGCTTCCTTGAGAGCCCAACCTAGACAAGTACCAAGATGGTCAGTTGAAAGAAAAAAACACCCAAAATGATTGTGAGTTAAGTTTTACCTGAGGAACTTTTGGAAGGCTGCAGCCCCGAAATAGCTTGTCAGATAGCTCTGAGGAGCTACTCGGAAGAGGGAAGGGAGGAGCCAGGATACCTATAAACTTTTTTTTGCTGGGAAAAAATATGTAGTCAAGCCTTAAAAGATTACTGCTAGTCACAAAGAACAGATATCTCACATTAAAATTATCTTTGGTCTGCCTAACTGTGTATGGGAAGTTTGGGGTCCTTTGAAATTTTTCTTAGATGTTCTTCTGAACTAAGGGCCAGTATACCCAAAGCACAGAATGTTTTCTGATGTTTTCCGTCCTGAATTCCCTTCAGGTCATACTCTAAGGGGGTATCTGTGGTGCCTAATGGCTTGATCCTTATAGAACTGAAATGTTATCGGCATTTTTTTTTAATAAGATAGAAAGTGATGGGTCATCCCTGGTGATCCGGTGGTTAAGAGTCTGCCTGCCAGTGCAAGTGACATGGGTTCAATCCCTGGTGTGGGAAGATCCCACATGCAGCGGAGCAACTAAGTCCGTGAGCCACGACTATTGAAGCATGCACACCCAGAGCCTGTGCTCTGCAACAAGAGACGCCGTCGCCCTGAGAAGCCCACACACTGCAACTAGAGAGTAACATCCACTCATTGCAGCTAGAGAAAGCCTGCACATAGCAGCAAAGACCCAGCACAGCCAAAAATAAATGAAGAAAATAGATAATTTTTTAAAAATAAAGTGATTGAACATTGTTATTATCAAAATTGTGTTAAATGACTACAGCTGTTCTTTCACGTAATTGATAGTTCATCTCCAGAATAACCCTAAGTACCCTCCATTGTGATCCTTTTCTCATGGGGATGTATTGTATCTGTAGCCTTCCTGTTAAGAATGACTTTGATTTTGTTCTTTGGAGTGATGCTGTCAGGCCAAGTCACAGGGCCCCTTTACCTGGACATACTTCCTACTGGGAATCCCTCTTATTCTTCCAGAAGCAGAGGAATTCCCTCCAGAAGTCAACCCAGTTCTTATCCTCCTTGAAAGAAAGTGGAAGTGTTAGCCACTCAGTCGTGTCTGACTCTTGGCGAGTAGCCGACCAAGACTGGACTTTAGCCATGGACTATAGCCCATGGACTGTAGCCTGCCAGACTCCTCTGCCCATGGAATTCTCCAGGCAAGAATACTGGAGTGGGTAGCCACTCCCTTCTCCAAAGGATCTTCCCCACCCAGGGATTGAACCCGGACCTCCTGCATTGTAAGCAGATTCTTTACAGTCTGAGCCACCAGGGAAGCCCTCCACATCCTCCTCTTATCTCTAACCCGGTATGCAGGATTTTTGTTGAGATTCCCATCAGTTAAAGAGCAGTAGACATGTCATTGCTTGCAGATGACCATCTACAGAAGCCTAAATCAAGGCAGGAAAAACTCCAAATTCTCTTTACTTCTTCAGTGACTTTTAGTTTTTTTATATCACTTCCTCTACAACATACAACACATTGGGTTGGAAAAAAAAAGTTTGTTCAGGTTTTTCCATATGATGTTACAGAAAAATCCAAATGAACTTTTTGGCCAACTCAGTAGAACTACTCTTCAGTAGCTATTGATGGTTAGTGTGACCACAGCTTTATCTAGAGAATTATCAAAAAGAGGTAAAATCACATTCTCTATCTGGAGTACACATCTGCAGATTTCTATGTCTGTAATAAAAATTCATTAGCCATTATTTTCAGTACATGAATTCTAAAGTAGATTTTGGAAAACACAATCAACTGTTATCATTTAGTAAATAAAAATAAGCATACTTATTACTGCAGTTTTCTTTCTGTTACCATGTATGTGGATCTTTTAGGCAGTTTGTAGGCATGAACCTCAATTTAGCTTCACATAGTGTTCCTTATTTAACTGGTTCTGAGATTCCTGTCATCTGTTCAGCTCTGTAATTTTAGAGAGGAAATCTTGTAAAATGAGCAACTTGACAATCAGGTATCTACTTCCTTTGCCTCTTTATTCTCTTCCCAGTATGTTCGAAGAATCTAAAACACAGCTAATGTTCTTTATCAGTCAGCTCAACCAAAGAGATAGAACCAATAGAAGATATACATAAAGAGATTTATTGCAAGGAATTGTCTTACACTGTTTTGGGGGCTTTCTCGGCAAGTCCAAATCCATCGCACAGGCCACTGGAACTCTAGAAACTGCTATCTACAGACAGAATTTCTTCTTCCTCAGAGAAGCCTCAATTCTGCTCTTAAGGCCTACCCAGATTGTAGAAGACAATCCCCTTTATTTAAAATCAACTTATTTTGAACTTTGAAAGTGAAAGTCGCTCAGTCATGTCTCATTGCAACCCCAAGGACTATACAGTCTATGGAATTCTCCAGGCAAGAATACTGGAGTGGGTAGCCTATCCCTTCTCCAGCAGATCTGCTCAACCCAGGAATCGAGATGGGGTCTCCTGCATTACAGGTGGGTTCTTTACCAACTGAGCTATCAGGGAAGCCCCTTTTGACCTTTAATCATATCTACAAGACAGATTCACAGCATGCTTAGATTAGTGTTTGATTGAATAATTGGGACTATAGCATAACCAAGTTGACAAAGCAAATTATCACAAGTTTTTTTAAACACTACAAAAAGAAATTGTCTCTGTATAATCAAGGATAAAGGGAAGAGGGAGAACAGAAGAGAGAAAGGAAGTACCAGAGAATTAGCTTACAGATTTAAAATAAATTTTCATATTAAGTATTTCCTCTCAGCTTTATTTTATACATGTACTGTTGGATATAGAGGGACCAACAGGCAACAATTAGAAAACATTTGAATTTTGATAAGCTACATCTCAGCTAATAATATTTTTTATTAAAATTTTTATTTTTCCTTTGTTAGGTCATAACAAATCTGAGCAAATCAGCAGCCATTTTGCCTTCGGGATTACAATATTTTTTAAGTTGGACTAAGTTGTAAGTTATTGGGGCTTCTCTGGTAGCTCAGACAGCGAAGAATCCACCTGCAATGCAGGAGACCCTGGTTAGATCCCTTGGTCAGGAAGATCCCCCGGAGAGGGGAATAGCTACCCACTCTAGTATTCTTGCCTGGAGAATCCCAGAGGAGACTGGTTGGCTACCAATCCCAATCCCAATTGGTGGGCTACCAATCCCAATCCCAATTGGTGGGCTACCAATCCCAATGCAGTCACAGCAAGTTGGACACAACTGAGCGACTAAGCATGCAAGTTATAAGTTTTAAAATGGTCTTTGCTTTACCTTGACTTCCTGGAGGACTTTTCCTGGTGGCTCAGATGGTAAAGCGTCTGCCTACAGTGCAGGTTCAATCCGTGGGTCAGGAAGATCTCCTGGAGAAGGAAATGGCAATCCACTCCAGCATTCTTGCCTGGAAAAATCCCATGGATGGAGGAGCCTGGTAGGCTACAGTCCATGGGGTCGCAAAGAGTTGGACATGACTGAGCAACTGCACTTTTCACTTTACCTTGAATATGGAAGACTATTCTTTAAACACACTAAAGCATGACTTTTTGTGGTGTTCTTTTTTTCTCTGAAAACCTCATAATCACTTTCATCACAGAAGAGCAGGACTGGCACTGAGAATATTGCCTATTCAGGTTTCTCTTGACTTACATTTGATCATCATGTAAGAAAAGAAGATAAACGCTATTTGTATGTGGGGGGAGGGGGAGTGTAAAAAATACAAGAAAGAAAAGCATCGCCTACATATCAAAGTGTTCTTAACATGTTAAAGATCATGTGCTCACTTTCTTCATAGGAGACACCAGGCTTCATTTGTTAAATAGCCTGCAGTCAATATGCTACTTCACTGTTAACAACATAATACGACATATAACAAAGTTGTCTCATTTCAGTACTGAGGATAAAGGGCATGGATTTTTTTTTAAAATCTGAAGGGACAAAATGATGACAGTAATTAGACAGAGTGATTTACCACATGGAACTAGGGAAAAATTCATACCCAATACCCGGCCTTAAAATTCAAACTGGGGAGGGATGTCCTTGGTGGTCCAATGGCTGCGATTCTGAGTGTCCTATGCAGGGGGCCCAGATTTGATCCCTGGTCAGGAAACTGAGATCCCACGTGCCACAACTAAGAACTGGTACATGCAGCCAAATAAATAAAAATTTTTTAAAAAGATTCAAATGGGGGAAAATCCTAAGGGCTTGACAGAGCCAATGTAAGCCCAGATAATGGGGGGAAAAAAAAGAGGTGGTGGTGGAATTCCTTTTGTATCTGGACGTTTTATCCTAGAATAAGTAAAATATTTATAATGTATCCCAGTTTACCTGTCAATATAAAGTTTCCATGAAATATGTATAAATTATGCTTATAGAGAATGATCATTGAGAAATCTGATGTTATTTCCCCAATAAGCATGATGACATCAAGTTCAAATCTTCTTTATCCAGTGTCTTAGTCTGTTTGGGATGCTATGACAGATTACCACAGATTGGGTGGTTTATAAACAATGGATATTTATTTCTCACAGTTTTGAGGGTTGGGAGTCCAAAATCAGAGTGCAGCATGGTCTGATTTTCACCAGAGTCCCTTTCTAGGTTTCAGAGTGTGGAATTCTCATTGTTCCCACAGGGCAGAAGGGCCAGTGAGGGATCTCTCTAGGGACTCTTTTATAGCTACTTAGTCCCATTCATGAGAGCCCCATCTCTGGACTTGATCACCTCCCGAAGACCCACTTCTTAATGCCGTCCACCTGGGCACTAAATTTTCAACATCTGAATCTGGGGGAACACAAACATTCACACCATACCATCCAGATACTGACTTTTAAAAAGAAAAGCATCAGTGTTACAAACACACACACACAGATACACATAGAGTAGAAAATTGAATGTAATTTATCCTTGGTTTGAATGAGGCAGATGATTTGGTTCACTACAGGCCCCTGAAATTCCCTTAAAATCCACTTGTTTGGAAAAGAGAGGAATGTTTGTTTTCATGGAGCTATAAAAACTCTAGCACTTGAAGGAACTTTCCAGGTCACCCACCCAGACACCTCAGGTTTGAAACTATGGAGACTGAGGCTCAGAGAGGTAACGCAACCTTAAAGGTTGCTACCAGTCCACTTTCAGCTTGGTTCAAATGTGGTAACTCATAAAATAATCCAAAATACTCCGCTGACTGTTCCTACCACATCCAGCCAGAAATAACCCTCCAAAACAGTACAAATCAGAATAAACATTTAGAACTCTGACACATCAAGAACTCAACATGTCAAAATTTCTTTGGAAGAAATATTAGTCAAATATTTTACCACAAAAGGATTAATTCTGAGATAGTTGCTAATCCTCTCAGGGGTTGCTGCTCTGAAACAAGTAAAACATATTCTTTTTAAAATAAAATGAATAGGTCCTTCAAAAATATAGTCTTTTGAAAACAGAGTAGGTACCTAACATTAGTTGTATGTATATAAGCTTAAACACCAAACAATCCCCACCCCATACATACATATATATCTGTTCATGTAAGGTTGAAGATGACCTGACCATATAAAGTTAGCCCAGTTCCAACCCCGACCATGGGACTTGACCATGATTCCTAAAACAGTATAACTACACATACATGCAATAGCCCCTAGCTACATGCAACCAGGGATTCCCAGGTGGCTCACTGGTAAAGAATTCTCCTGCCAATGTAAGAGATGGAGGAGACTCGGATTCGATCCCTGGATCAGGAATATCCCCTGGAGGAGGAAATGGCAACCCACTCCAATATTCTTTCTTGGAAAATGCTATGGACAGAGAAACTTGGCAGGCTATAGTCCATGGGGTCTCAAAGAGACGGACAGGACTTAGCAACTGAGCATGCACACACACGTGACAATTTAAATTCAAATTAATGACATTAAAGATGTAGTTCCTCAGTGACACTAACCACAGGTGTTTAGTGGTTACCATATTGGGCAGTGCTGATAAAAAAACATTTGCATCTTCACTGAAGGTTCCATTGGACACCATTGCTCAAAAACTCTCTCACTATTCACCTTAAATTAATCTCCCTCATTTACTTCCTGAATGAGCCACACAATTCTCTAATGGCTTTTGTCCCAACTATGCCATATCTTAGCAATGAGGCTGCTGAGTAAGTCACTTAACCTGCTGAGCTTGTTTGTTCATCTTTAAAATCAGGATACTAATTCCTTCCCTGTCTGTCTCACAGATTGTTTTGACGTTCACAGGAAATGTAACCATACAAATAAAGCAGGTAGTTGTTTCTGAAAGCCCTTTTCCCTTCTTTCATTTTCTAGTGACTGCCAGAAAAAAAGTGATGTTTAACACCTTTTACACCTAGCATGTGGAATAAATATTACAACATAGGGGGACTTCCTTGGTGATCCAGTGGCTAAGACTCCACACTCCCAATGCAGGGGAGCAAGGTTCCATTCCTGGCCGGGGAACTAGATCACACATGCTACAGCTAAGACACAGCACAGACAAATAAATAGCATAAATAAATATTTTTTAAAATATCACAATGTAGGGAAGATGGAGACTAAAAACACAGAAGCTGGTTAGGCCTCCCAACTTGGTCACATCTTAATTTTTCTAGCCCAAGTGACTAGACTTATGCTCTACACAAGTCATTATAAAATGATAACTCCTGCTTCCAAACTGCGGTGCTAGAGAAGAGTCAAGACAGTCCCTTGGACTGCAAGGAGTTTAAATCAGTCAATCCTAAAGGAAATCAACGTCAACCCTGAATATTTATTGGAAGGACTGATGTTGAAGCTGAAGCACCAATACTTTGGCCATCAGGTGGCCAAAGTATTGGACGAAGAGACTACCCGTTAGAAAAGACTCTGATGCTGGGAAAGACAGAAGGCAGGAGGAGAAGAGGGCAACAGAGGATGAGATGGTTGGATGGCATCACCGACTCAATGCACATGAAGCGTTTGAGCAAACTGGGAGATTGTGATGGTCAGGGAAGCCTGACTTGCTGCAGTCCATGGGGACGTAAAGAATGGGACCCAACTTAATGACTGAATAGCAGCCACAAACAGTGTGTGTGACCATAGAAAGTATGTTAGTTGTTCTTATCCAGGAGCAAAACTATTCCATAGTATATTGTTAGACTTTATAATTGTGGTAATAATGGATAACACTGTTGAAATTAGCTGTCAGTTTTACTAAGTGTTTTTACTTAGAGCTTCCCTGGTAGCTCAGGTGATAAAGAATCTGCCTTCAATGTAGGAGGCCTGGGTTCAATCCCTGGATCGGGAAGAACCCTGGAGAAGGGAATGGCAACCCACTTCAGTATTCTTGCCTAGAGAATTCCATAGACAGAGGAGCCTGGCAGGCTATAGTCCATGGAGTCGCAAAGAGTCAGACAGGACTGAGTGACTTTCACTCACTCACTCATATATATCTCACTATATTTCACAGCAAACACATGCAGTTATTACATGTTGTTATTATTTTACATATCAGGAAACTGGGATATAGAATCCTAAGGAATTTGCCACAGGTCACAAATCAAGTGAGGGAAAGGGGATTTGCTGAGTTTTCTTTTTTAACTTTAAACAATTTTTTTAACTGGAACAAACATACATACACAAAAGCATGGAATTCCTAAGTGAACAGCACAAAGGTTTTTTCACAAGCTGAGCCTCTGTGACCAGCACCCATATTAAGAACTAGGATATTTCCAGAACCCCAAGAAACCCTGTGGCCCACTCCCAGTCTCTACTCCCACACAAATATTAACCATAATCCTGACTTTTTTTTTTTCTGACTTTTAATATTTGTACACCAACTTTTGATTTTATCTGCATGGAATCGTATCTTTTGTTCCCTTCAAGTCTGATTATTTTGATTGACTTTATGCTTGTAAAATTTATTCATACTGTTTTCTGTTTGTTTGTTTTGGGATTTTGTCTCTCCTGTGACACACAGCTTGTGGGATCTTATTTCCCCAACCAGAGATCAAACCCATGCCCCCTGCATTGGAAGCACAAAGTCTTAACCACTAAGCCAGCAGGGAAGTCCTGATTTACTCATATTGTTGGGGTAGTTATAGTTAGTTCACTTTGTTGTTGTATAGCATTCCATTGTTTGAATATACCATACATTATTTAACTGTTTACTGAGTAAATAGGCATTCAGTTTGTTTCCAGTTTGGGACTTGTATTAGTTTCCTAGTGCTGTGGTAACAAAGAACCACAAATTGAGAGGCTAAAGCAACAAAAATTTATTTTCTCACAATTTTGGAGGCTAGAAGTCACTGATGAAATGTCGGCAGGATTGTTTCTTTGGCAGGAAGAATGTATCCCATACTTCTCCCCTAGCTTCTGGTGGCTCACTGGCTCCTTTGTCCATGGAATTTTCCAGATAAGAATACTGGAGTGGGTTGCCTTTTCCTCCTCCAGGGATCTTCCCAACCCAGGGGTTGAACCTGCATCTCTTAGGTCTCCTGCATTGGCAGGCAGGTTCTCTACCACCATGCCCCCTGGAAGCCCCTCTTCTCTTATGCTTCTGTTTAAAACGCCAAAGGATAGGGTGGGGGAAATCATACTCCAAAATAGAGTCAAGAGGGACTTCCCTGAGGGTCCAGTGGCTAAGACTCAGCGCTCCCAATCCAGGGGTGGGGGCTGGGTTTGATCCCTGATCAGGGAACTCACACATGCCACAGCTAAGTGTTTGCATGCCTCAACTAAAGATCCCAAAAGATCCCACATGCTGCAACTAAGATGGCGCAGCCAAATAAATAAAGAATAAAATAGGGTTAGGAGGAATACATTGATATAGAACTATCCATCAGTATCTCATCTATTTGAATATGTTTTAAAATCTGACTTTTAATTTCAGAGAGTAAGAGAGTACATGCTTGTCCATGTGAGTATGAGACGGTCCATCTCAGTGTCTATTCCTTTCAACATTACCTTCAAAAGGCTTTAGCCACTTGGCCTGCTCACCTCTCTTTTTCACACCTTTTTTTTTTTTTTTTTCAGGCTATGAAATTCTTTATTCTATTTGTAGCAGCTTATGCAGGTGCAGCCAAACACAAAGCTTCAGGACAAATTGTACACAAACTTTACAATGTGGGATTTGAATTTAAAATTTATGAGACTTACTTCTCCTGCCTTCAGGCCCTAGCTGCAGAGGATAGGATGTGTCTACTTTCAGTAACCAACATGGGACCTTGCATAAAGTAGGCCCTGATTATTGATTTATTGTCTATAATTAATCGGAGCCTCCATTTCAGGGCTAGGCTCAGAAGGTAAAAAATCTGCCTGCATTGAAGGAGGACTGAATTCGATCCCTGGGTTGGGAGGATCCCCTGGAGGAGGAAATGGTAACCCACTCCAGTATTCTTGCCTGGAGAATCCCATGGACAGAGGAGCCTGGTGGGCTACAGTCCATAGGGTCAGAAAGAGTCAGACACGACTGAGCGGTGAATACTTTCTTCTTTCAATAGATGCATAGCATCCGTTCTTAGAATGCTGTCTTATTTTTTAAAGAGTTTTTAATATCAACAAAGAAATGCTCCAAAAGGAAAGCAAAATATCATACTTTGTAAATGAGATTTAGGAAATACCTAATAGTTCTCTAAGAAATTTTCCCTGGTTTATCCTAAATGTAAATAGAACGAGGTCTGACCACTTAAACAACATCCCATTAATGATCTCCTTCCCACTTCCATTTATTTTTATAGATTAGAGTCTCTTACGAGCCTCAATCTCATCTTGGTTCTATAATGGGCTAAAGTGAAAGTGAAGTCGCTCAGTCGTGTCTGACTCTTTGCGACCTCATGGACCTGTAGCCTGCACCAGGCTCCTCCATCCATGGGATTTTCCAGGCAAGATTATTGGAGTGGGTGGCCATTTCCTTCTCCAGGGGATCTTCCCGACCCAGGGATCGAACCATCTGGTAAAGGTAGATGCTTTACCCTATGAGCCACCAGGGAAGCTCATAATAGGCTAGAACTCTACTAAAGGGTCTTCATGAGTTGCTTATTATTGTGGTAAAATATATATAATGTAAAATTTACCATTTAATTATTTTAACTGAGGCTTTCCAGGTGGCACTAGTGGTAAATAACCCACCTGCCAATGCAGGAGATAATAAGAGACATGTGTTTGATCCCTGGGTTGGGAAAATCCTCTGGAGGATGGCATGGCAACCCACTCCAGTATTCTTGCCTAGAGAATCCCAGGGACAGAGGAGCCTATTTTGAGTACCTCAAACAAGTTGTCTATACAATATTTGTCCTCCTGTGTCTGGCTTATTACACTTAGCATTATTTCCTCAGGCTCATCCATGTTGTAGTATATGTCAGAATTTCATTCCTTTTTTAAGACTGATTAATGATTCATTATATGTGTATGCCGGGCTTCCATGGTAGCTCAGCTGGTAAAGAATCTGCCTGCAATGCAGGAGACCCTGGTTCGATTCCTGGGTCAGGAAGATCCCCTGGGGAAGAGATATGCTGCTCACTCCAGTATTCTTGGGCTTCCCTGGAGGCTCAGATGGTAAAGAATCTGCCTGCAATGTGGGAGACCTGGGTTCGATCCCTGGGTTGGGAAGAGGAAGGCATGGCAACCCACCCCAGTATTCTTGCCTGGAGAATCCCCATGGACAGAGGAGCCTGGCGAGTTGCAGTCCATGGAGTCAGAAAGACTGAGCGACTAAGCACAACACACATGTGTATACACCACATGTTGTTTATCCATTCATCCATCAATGGATGTTTGGGCTGTTTTCTCCTGGGCTCTTTTCTTTAATCTTCAGAATTAATATCCGTGGTAGACCTGAATATCAAAGCTGGCTCTGTCACTTACACAGAAACTGACTCAGCCACATTGAATTTCCCCTTTGCATGTCAATTTTCTCACTTGTAAAATGGAAATAAAATTACTCATCTCACTGGACTAGAGTGCCTTCCAGATAATCTATGTTCAATAAATGACAGCTGGAAACAATGATTCATGTTGCTAGTCAGCAATTAAAAAGTCTGTTTCATAAATTTCAGGAGAAGTCCAAACTAATGTGTGCAATGTAGTCCCCCTTTATGAAAAAGTCATGTTAAGTCGTGTACATATGGCATATCCAAAAGGGATTTTTGGCTTCTGAAATACTCAAATCGATAATGGAAGACAAATCATTTGTGAAACATGTACTTTTTATCCTACCCACTATCTATTTGCCAGCCTCAGAGAGGTTAAAAGGTCAGTTCAAAGAGCTCCATTTTAAGGACTACCAAAGACTTGTCTCTTTAGGTAAAATAAAAAATTTCATTTTGTTTAGCAGACAAATAAGTAAAATCATATCTTTAAGGAATGTGGACTTAATAACTTATTAGAAATAAAAGTATCTTCAGAGTCAACTAACATTAATCTCAGAGTGAGCATCTGGGAAAATAAATAGCTAAAATTTTCAAGAGAATTTTTAATAAAGTTTCATAACAATCTCAATTTAGATTTCCTCTAATACCAAATATTAATACTGACCATAAAGAAGTTTTAAATATGCATTATAATTTTAGTAACTAAAGTTTTTTTTATAAACATTTTTCTTATTATAGAAAATTTGAACATACAAAAAAGACAAAAATATTTATTTCTGGTCTTTTTCCCTAAATATAGTTTTTTAGAGAGGCAAGGAGGAATAAACATAGTGAGTGATTCTCTGTATCCAATTTTACATCCTTTTTCACTTAACTTTGTAATACAACACCTTATATAGGATTTTCCTAAGTGATGAGAAACTATGAACACATTTTTGACAACTAATTAATCATTCTTTCTTAATCCTTTTCTAGCCAAATTATTTCAAAAGAAGAAATATAGCAATGCAATTAAGAATATGAACTTAAGCCAAATTTCTGGGTTCAAATCCCCAACCCCACAAGTTGTTAGCATAAGCTTGGGTAGGTTACTTCTCTATCTCAGTTTCTTCACTGAAAGATGGAAATATTATTAGTGTACCTACCTGTTAAGGTTGGTATAAGGATTAAATTTGTTAATCTTTAATACATTGAATACATATAAAATACCTAAATATTGCCTCACATATGTTAAGCATTCTATAAATATTATCTATTGTTAGCTATTAAAAATCTTTGATATCATATACTAAAAACTGAAATTGCAAAGCAAGATAGATGTAATTGACTAAATTTAAAATCTTGCAACATTATTTGTAGATAATATTTATAATGCTTCCTCAGCTTAAATTTTAACATCATCTATAAAGCAGTATTATTAGACTTCTAATCACCAATTTTTAATTTATGGACTAAATTTGTAATCATTTTTTACTTGTCAAAGGTATATACATCTTCACTGAAAAATATGAGTTGTCAGATCTTCTAATGAAAAGCACTTAAAAGTACAAGTGAAAATCAATAGAATTTAAATTTTAATTCTACAGTTTCACTAGCCACTTGATCATGCCAGCCAGCTCAATAGCCATATGTATAGTGGCTACTATATTGGAAATCACTGATACAGAACATTTCCACCATCGCAGAAAGTTCTGTTGGACAAAGCTGTGGTACATCTTTCAGCAAAAGTAGACTTTGCATTATGGGTCTATTTATGAGTAATGTGCTTTTGCCCCAATTTTATTCAACTAATCAAGCAAATTTTAGTAATTAAAATGTTTTCTAATATTATACAAGCTTAATATCATTTGAGAACACCATCAGTCATGTATGCTAAGATTAAATGCAAGAAAAGCAATATGTGACTGTGACAAACATGTTTTATTTCACTTTACTTTCTGCGTTAAGTGAAAAGCTGCTCTCACCATACCACCATACTTCTTTTAATATACTTAACTTACAGGATTAAACACAGCTTAAAAAAGGTGTTTTATAAAGAGATACTACAATTTCCTCAGAAGTAAAGACACTAACACAGCAAACCTCCCTGAATCTATCACTCAGCTTCAACAATTATGAGTTAATGACCTATCTTTTTTCATCTGTAACCTACCTGCTCTCACCCTCCACCTTCCACTGGAAGATTTTGGAGCACATTTCAGACATCATTTCATTTTTCTCTGTAAACATTTTTTTTTAATTTGAAAATATTTATTTTATTTCTTGGCTGCACTGGCCCTTAGTTGTGACACGGGGGATTGCTCAGTTGCAGTGTGCAGGATCTAGTCTCCCTACCAGTGATCAAACCCAGGGCCCCTGCATCAGGAGCTTGGAGTCTCAATCACTGGACCACCAGGGAAGTCCCTCTGTAAACATTTTAATATATATCTTCAAAACATAAGAAACAGTGGCAGACTTTATTTTCTTGGGATCCAAAATCACTGCAGATGGTGACTACAGTCACAAACTTGAAAGACACTTGCTCCTTGGAAGAAAAGCTATGACAAACCTAGATGGCATATTAAAAATCAGAGACATTACTTTGCCGACAAAGGTCCGTCCAGTCAAAGCTGTGGTTTTTCCAGTGTCACGTATGGATGTGAGAGTTGGACCATAAAGAAGGCTAAGCGCCAGAGAATTGATGCTTTTGAACTGTGGTGTTGGAGAAGATGCTTGAGAATCCCATGGACAGCAAGGAGATTAAACCAGTCAATCCTAAAGGAAATCGGTCCTGAATATTCATTGGAAGGACTGATGCTGAAGCCAAAACTTTGGCCAATACTTTGGCCACCTGATGCACCTCAATGGAAAAGACCCTGATGCTAGGAGAGACTGAAGGCAGGAGGAGAAGGGGGCAACAGAGGATGAGATGGTTGGTTGGCATCACCAACTCAGTAGACACGAGTTTGCCCAAGCTCAGGGAGATGGTGAAGGACAGGGAAGCCTGGCATGCTGCAGTTCATGGGTTGCAAAGAGTTGGACACAACTGAGCAACTGAACAACAGAAAAAGATAAGATGCTGGAGGAGGAAATGGCAACCCACACCAGGATTCTTGCCTGAGAAATCCCATGGACAGAGGAGCCTGGCAGGGCAACAGTCCATGGAGTCACAAAATGTGGGCAACTGAAGCAACAAACAAAAGGTAAGAACTTTTTCTGTTTATTTGTAATATTTCATTTTGTCTTTAATTTTTTCAATTTTATTGATATAATTGACCTCAAGCACTGTATGAGTTTAAGGTATACACCTTAAGGGCTTGGCTTACACATATGTGAAATAATTACCACGTAAGTAAGAACTCTTTTTTAAACATAATCACAATAGCCATTTCCACAGCTAAAAACAAAGAAGCCTAGCAGTAATTTTTAACATAATTAAATATAGTCATTAAACAAAAACAAACAAAAAAGGGCCAGTCACTTTTTCTGACTTTAAAAGCAAATTTCAAGGTTAGGAAGCCCATGTGACGTTGTCATCAGTTCAAGGTCACTGATCATTTGGTGTCAGAGAGACTATGGGTCAATATTCAGGAAATGAGAACAGTATGTTTTATCTATTATATGCAAGAACAACAGCTTTGTAAACAAACTCAAAAACAACCAATAAAAACAAAAGTACTTTAGGCTATCCAATTACTCAAAATAGGCCAAATAATCCTAACAATAAAAACAAGTTACGCCCTTACACCGATTAGGATAGCTACTATTAAAAAAAAGGATATCAAACCAGTCAGACTGCAAAGAGATCAAACCAGTCAATCCTAAAGGAAACCAGTCCTGAATATTCATTGGAAGGACTGATGCTGAAGCTGAAACTCCAATACTTTGGCCACCTGATATGAAGAACTGACTCATTGGAAAAGACCCTGATGGTGGGAAAGATTGAAGGCAGGAGGAGAAGGGGACAACAGAGGATGAGATGGCTTGATGGTATCACTGACTCAATGGATGTGGGTTTGAGCAGGCTCCAGGAGTTGGTGATGGACAGGAAAGCCTGGTGTGCTGCAGTCCATGGCGTCACACAGAATCAGACATGACTGAGCGACTGAGCTGAACTGAACTGAACTATGAAAAAAAAATGAAAAAAGGGGGCTTGGTGGCTCAGTGGTAAAGAGCTGCCTACAATGCAGCTGCAGTCCATGGGGTTGCACAGAGTCAGACATGACTGAGCGACTGAACTGAACTGAACTGAACTATGAAAAAAAAAAAATGAAAAAAAAAAGGGGCTTGGTGGCTCAGTGGTAAAGAGCTCCTGCCTGCAATGCAGGAGACATGAGTTTGATCCCTGAATCAAGAAGATCCCCTGGAGAAGGAAATGGCAACCCACTCCAGTATTCTTGCCTGGGAAATCCCACGGACAGAGGAGCCTAGCAGGCTACATTCCATGGGATATCAAAAGTGCTGGATGCAACTTAGCAGCTCAACAACAACAACTATCCAAAAAAAAAAAAAAAACCCAACAAATGTTGATAAGGACATGGAGAAATTGGAACCCTCTCCACTGTCAGTAAGAATGCAAAATGATACAGCTATTGTGGAAAGTAACATGACATTTCTTTCAAAAAATTAAAAACAGAGCTAGCCTATGATCCAGCAGTTCCACCTCTAGATATATACTCAAAAGAATTAAAAGCAGAACCTCAAAAAGATATTTGTACATCCGTGTTCATCACAGCATTATTAAAGATAGCTAAACCATGGAAGCAACCCAAGTGTCCATGGATGAATGAAGTGGATAAGGAAAAGGTATATACACGTACAGTGAAATATTATTCAGCCTTCAAAAGAAAGGAAATTCTGACATATGCTTCAACATGGATAAACATCACAGACATTGTGCTAAGTCAATAACCAGTCACAAAAAGGCACACACTGTGTGATCCCAGTTACATGGGGTACTTAAAGTAGTCAAAATCGTACTGACAGAAAGTAGAATGGTGGTTGCCAGGACCTGGGGAAAGGGACAGAGTTACAGTTTTGCAAGGTGAAAAGAATCCTGGAGGTGGAAGTTAGTGATGATTGTGCAATAATAGGAATGGACTCAATAGCACTGAACTATACAGTTTACAGGCTTCCCTGGTAATTCAGCTGGTAAAGAATCCACCTGCAATGCCCGAGACCCCAGTTTGAGTCCTGGGTCGGAAAGATCCCCTAGACAAGGGATATTGGCTACCCACTCCATATTCTTGGACTTTCCTATTGGCTTTGATGGTGAAGAATCCACCTGCAATGCAGGAGACCTGGGTTCAACCCCTGGCTTGGGAAGATCCTCTGGAGGAGGGAACGGCTACCCACTCCAGTATTCTTGCCTGGAGAATCCCATGGACAGAGGAGCCTGGTGAGCTACAGTCCAAGGGGTTGCAGAGTCAGGCACGACTGGGTGACTAAGCATAGCAAACATCCGGTTTAAAAATTATTAAGACGGGGATTTCCCTGATAGTCTAGTGACTGAGACTCCATGTCCCCATGCAGGAGGCCTGGGTTCAATCCCTGGTCGAGGAATTAGATCCCACATACTGCCACTAGGACCCAGCGCAGCCAAATAAATAATATATATATTTTTAAAACAACAATTAAGATGGTAAATTTTATGTTACTTGTATTTTACCACACACAAAAAAGGATTGGAAAAACACCACACACTATAATTCTGCTCTTCGTAACAGAAGACAAACTTTGTATAAAGGGTGAAGCAACATAGATTAGTAAATATTTTGCATATGTATTTGCAAATCTACCATACACAAATACAGCAGTGATTCCTATATATCTTGTAGAAGAACAATATTAATCATGTAGGAGCTCATTTTTGCCCAGAGTTTTTATATTTTTATAATGTAGAGAAAATAGTTACTAGTAAAACAATGCAGAAAACATAAAAAGTTGATGATAAAAGCTTGCACTGATAGAAGGAAATAAGTTGTTTGACTCAGCTAAAACATCCTACTCCCAGGCTACAAGTAAGAAACAGAAAATGGACTGTGAAACACTCAACCTGTTTAGCAAAGAGATTCAGATACAGGGATGAATAGACAAGACATGCTTTCATTCAGATTGAGGTGTTGGATTTACTGAATTCACTGGTGGCTCAGACAGTAAAGACTCTATCTGCAATGTAGGAGATTGTTGTTCCATCCTTGGGTCGGGAAGATCCCCTGGAGAAGGAATGGAAACCCACTTCAGTATTCTTGCCTGGAGAATTCCATGGATAGAAGAGCCTGGCCGATTACAGTCCGTGAGATCACAGATCGTCAGACACTACTGAGTGACTAACATACTCTTAGGAAATTTGGTAGCCATTGTTGGATTTTATAATAAAGAGAAAGACAAACAAAGGAAAGGTCAAAGAATCAAGGGTACAAGAAAAACAACAAAACTTTAAAAAAACAGGAAACGTTGCTGAATACAGACCTAGTTGGTCCTGATGTGTAAATTTGAGTTACATTTAATATTTTAACTTTTTAAAGTCTGCAGGCATTCATAAATTGGACTATAAGAACTCTGAGATCCTGTCTACCTGTAAGTTTAATATTCTAAGTTTCAGTTGCCTTTTGAAATTTGAATTTGCATTCTAACCCTTCTTGCCAGGGAAATAGCCTGTAGCTTTTAAAATTTTTTTAACTCAATCTTTCAGGAGTATATCCAGGCATTCTTTCTTTTGTGGAGTACCCACAACAGTATTTGTAGGTACTAAACAACAACAATAATGTTTATGACATGTAGTGTGTTAGTCTCTCAGTCGTGTCCAGCTCTTTGCAACCTCATGGACTATATATCCCATCAGGCTCCTCTGTCCATGTAACTCTCCAGACAAGAATACTAGAGTGGGTAGCCTTTCCTTCTCCAGAGCATCTTTCAGACCCAGGGATTGAACCCAGGTCTCCTGCGTTGCATGCAGATTCTTTACTGTCTGAGTCAGCAGGGAAGCCATGGTATATAGTGAGGTCCTAAAAAAGAATTAGATACCTTGTCTGCCCTCGAGGAGCTTACTATCCATATAGCAAAAGTAGAGAGGTGAGCAGGTAATTCCTTTATTTTAAAGGATAAGGAGGAGTGAGGTTAGAAAGTGGGCTAAAGATGTTCCCAGTGGGAGGAATTTTGAAAGTGCCCAAGTAAAACCTGAGAAACAAGAATGTGCAGTGCCTGCAGAAATTGCAGGTGGTTAAATATTCTTGGGGAGAAGGATGGTGAGTGATTGGGCGCTATGGTTAGGAGAAGCTACATAATTAAGGACTCTATTTGGCATGCTGAGGAACTTGGACTTTATCCCGGAGGCAAGGAGAAGTCAACTGAGGACTCCAATGAGCAAAGTAACAAGATAAAGTATGGGTTTACAATTAATCTGTGGATCAGGTGGAAGTGTGTCCAGACTATTGGAGGCACGTAGGGTAACCGGAGGGCTTCCCAGTGGCACTAGTAGCAAAGAACCCGCCTGCCAACGCAGGAGACGTAAGAGACTTGGGTTCAATCTGTGGGTAGGGAAGAGCCCCTGGAGGAAGGGAATGGCTACCCACTCCAGTATTCTTGAGAATCCCATGGACAGAGGAGCCTGACGGGCTTCGGTTCATAGGATCGCAAAGAGCCGGACACAACTTCACACACACATGCAGGGCAACTGAAAGAGTGTTACAGTAATCCTGGCATGAGTCATGTTGCCTTGGGCCAGAGCAAGGACTGGGGGCTCTCAGAGGCAGGGATACAGCCCGGAGATCCCGAGGAGGTAGAATTGTCTAAATGTGGTGAAGGTAAACACCCCAGGAAACTGCTTGGTCTGGAGAGGGATGGAGCAGATAGTTTAGTAACATTTTCCAGGTAGTGTTTTCTTGCTTATTCAGGTGTGAAACCCACCAGTGCAGAGTGTCCCTCAAAGAAAAGAGAAGAGAGAGGATGGCAGGAGAGGGCCAAGGGGCGCCTTTGGTTAAAAATCAGAGCTATGATTGTTCACCTGCCAAAGAGAACCAGTGGGGAGGGAGAAGCTGGGGGAGTTGAGATCGTAGCCTTTATCTGGCAGGGAAATGACTCTCAGTGGGAGCAGGATCTCAGTTCTGAGATCAGGACTGAAGAAGAAAGTGTAGGAACATAGACATGGACAGGTGGGGATGGAGGGAAAGGGACTAGGTTACAGAAATTCTTCCTTCTCCTCTTTCACCACCACTGCCCTTGCCCCAGACCTGTCCATCTCAAGCAGGTGATGAGAGAGGGCTGGTGAGAGAAAGATAAAGAAAGATCAAGAGCTCTATCCAGGGAAGAAACTGTGTGTTTGTCCTGGTATTAACGGGCACACTGGGTTATTTTCTTCCCAGCACGGTTGCCAGATTTAGCAAATAAAAATACAAGATGCCTAGCTAAATTTGAATTTCAGCTAAGCAATGGACATCTTTTTAGTATTTCTCATGCAATATTTGGGACACACAAACTTATTTAAAGTTATTCTCAATACTAACTTTTAAAAATTATTCTTTGGTTTTATAAAATTCAAATTTAACTGGGCATTCTGTGTATTACCTGGTAACCCTATCTAAGAGCTTGAAAAATAAGATGTGAGGCTGACGACCTAACACTTAAAGTTAAGGTTGAGGTTCACTATGAAAGTCCTCTTCACTTATTAATACTTACTTGCTTTGTAAGCATGACTCAGTGTCAGCAACAGACAAACACATGCTCACAACACAACAATAACTACAGGCAAGACTGGTTAGCATGTGACTGCTGAGCTGTTTCTTTCCCACCTGCTCCTGATCCATTTCCAGAAACATCCCCCTTCATCTCTAACTCTGGAAATCAGTGTTTCCTAACAAATGAATCATCTGTTAGGTTTCTGTTATCCAAATTTGAAAAAAATTAATCATTTCTTTTACGCTATCCTAAACTAGCTACCCTAACAGCTAAAAGTAGGGTAACCAACTGCCCAGTTTTTCCCAGAAGTGCAGTTTTCCAGGATTGAGGATTTTCCTTTTTTAATATATATTTATTTTTATTTATTTACTTGGCTTCACTGGGTCTTTGTTGAGGCATGCAGACTCTTAGCTGTGGCATGTGGGATCCAATTCCCTGACCAGGGATTAAACCTAGGCCCCTTGCATTGGGTGTGCAGAATACTAGCCACTCGACAATCAGGGAAGTCCTGGGTTTTCCATTTTAACACTGGAACTATCCCAGGCCAAGCAGGATCTACCCTGACCACAGTAGATGCCTTTAAGCCAGTGATGTCTCCATGTTGATTATGAAACTTTAATTCTCATAGGAGAATTATAATTTTTCTCTTCCAAAAAAGTTATCTTCATTACTTAAATTCTCTTTTATATAAAAAGTAAGAATTTATAAGAAGAAAGTTACATTTTTATATATTATGCTATATTACATTTTGTAATGTAAGAACTGTCCTACTGTTCTTAGGACATTCTTACTGAAAAAGTATGTCAATTGTAAGATTATATTTATTTCCATGTTAATTAGTTGTGCCATTTTTAAATGATTGGGCCAAGGAAAGAGTTGATTCTTATATATAGATTGACTTCATCCCTTATATACCAATTTGGAGATATCCTGTGATTCACGAATAATACAGGATGGCAAAATACATATGTGTGTGTGTATGTATGTATATATTTGTGTACCAAATGCAGAATAAAAATGACTGGCTACCTGTCTTACTTTTAGTGCTCAAAAATCTTAGTTTTATACCTTGAAGTAAATTAACCTCAAGTTCAAGGAAACTTGCATTCCATTGGTTCAAAGATATCTTTACTCAGGGCAAAACTAAGACAACATAATTTTGGAGTCATGTTTAGATCAATTAAACCTTCATTATGATAGCAATGCCAAGGTCCTGATTTACAGTTGTTGAAGATGCTAGCTGCCAAAACAATTCTCCTCATCTTACTTAATAACAAAACTTTGATTTTATTCCAAGTAACAATATGACCAACTAAAGAAGTCCTTTCACAGCCTCCAACACAGCCAGATATGGAATTCAGAAAGGATCCTTAATAGAGGAACAGTCAGCTTGCTTGCACCCTTCTTCCTTTCTCTTCTTTCTTTTGCTTCCTGTCTGGGACTCAGACATGGTGGCTAGAGCTTCAGCAGCCATCTTGGACCATGAGAAAAACTTGAGGATGGAAGCCGGCTACAAAAGGCAGCGTAGGAATATAGGAATAAGCTGGGTCCTGGATGACTCTGGCATTCCCCTATGATATCTCAAGTATCCTTCCTCAAAGTTCTTTTACCTGAGAGAAAAGCAGTTAAAGGATTTGATATTTTTGGACTTCTCTGGTGGTCCAGTGGTTAAGAATCTGCCTGTCAATGAAGAGGATACAGGTTCTATTCCAGGCCCAAGAAAATTCCACATGCCGCGGAGCAGCTATGCCCTTGCACCACAACTACTGAGCCTGTGGGCCTGAAGCCCAGGCTCTGCAGCAATGAGAAGCCCATGGATCACAACTAGAGAGTAGCTTCTGCCTGAACACAGCAATGAAGCTTCAGCAGAACCAAAAATAAATTTCTTTAAAAAGAATTTGTTATTTTTGTTGGTTGTTACTAGCTGCCAAATGTTAATCCCATCTGATGCAACTGTTATATAAGAATATGACTAAAGGTGATGAAACCCCGTTAACAGAGGAGCCTAGTGGCCTACAGTCCATGGGATCACAAAAGAGTCGGATACAACTTAGCAACTGAACAACAGCAACAAATTGTTTGGATTAGTAATAACAGTAAAACTCATCGAGTGCTTGCTATGTGCCAATTTCTAGAATACTTACTATACATTATTTCATTTAATTATCATAAAAACTCTGTGAAGTATCACATATACTCCATTTTTCATATGAAGAAATTCAGCTCAGAAATGTTAAGTAACTTGCCTAAGATTAGGAACTAGAAGGTAGAGGTACTAGGACTCAGCTTGAGACAGGCTGACAAGAGATCTCTAGCTCTAATTCCCAAAGGTGAAAGGAATGCAATCCACGTAACAGAAAGTGAAGAAGATTTTATAATTTTCAACAGGTCAGTTATTCATTTATTATTATTATTGAATGTTTATCTTGAGCTTTGCTCTTTAATAGAAGCTGATTATGGAGAAATGAAGTATATCTTTTCATCTTTACAGCTCCTTGGTTTAGAGGAAAAGAATCTACCAAACATTTCCATACATCTGTTTAATTATCATAAGGAAATGATGAAACAGAGACGGTTTCCCTTCAGAGCCCTCACAATCCTCATCCATCTTTTCCTTACCTCTAATTGTCAGTAGGGCTGTTGCTGGATTATGCAATTCCAGAAAGCTCTTTTCATGTCCATAGCCATCACTGACATACATTTATTACTATGATTTTCTGGCATATGGCAATAAATGTCTTGAGAAAGAGTATTTTATAATAAGTTGCACATGGACACTATATGAACTCAGATCCAAACTGGTTGTGTGCTGCTCCAAGCACCCTAACTTACAATCTCACACCCAAAGCACCCCAAAAAGCACCCCAACAGCCCCAGTTCTAGTCATGAACTAACCTTAACCCAATGAGCAATGTCCCAGAGAGCTGCCAGTGTCTTGGACTTTAATCTTCTCATCTCCGTTCAAGGTCTTTCAGCTGTCAAGGCAATAAACCCCATAAATTAAGGTATGATAGAATTAGAAATCAGTCTTTGTTCTTGGTTTCCTTTCTTTTCAAGTTGCGCTTGGACACTCAAACTCTTAATTCATAGATGTGTGTATTTATGTGTGTGAGAGACAGAGAGGAGAAGGAAGAAGAAGAGGGAGACAAAGGGCCAGGAGAGGGAGAAGGAGAGAAAGAAAGGAATAAATTTTAGTAAAGCAATAGCCAATTAAAAATGCAGTCTCTTACTATGACCTCTAGCCCATTTCCATTTTATTCTCCAGATGAAATTCTTTTTAATACTTACACTTTTTTCTGGTATTTAACTCCATGTTTGTAAATAATCTGCTTATACTTGTATGTCTTACTTATCAATTTCAAATTTATTTATTAATATCCTGCTATGGTAAATGGGGATTTACATCTCTTATACCACCAATCCCACTTCCCTAACATCCGCCATTCTCCCAATGTAGTTACACCACAGTTTTAAGTTAAATCGATATTCAATGTTTATATTTTTATGACTATGTCAGTGTTGATACTTCAGAATCATGTTTTTTCCTGTTAAACACCATTTTCCCCAGCATTAATAATTGCCTTATTTTTTCATTTATTAGCATTATTAATGGTAACTTCCTAATGTCTCAAGAGTCTTTGATACGTTGTCCATCTTATCTCTCAAATATCAGTATTTTTCAAGTACTCAAACATGTAAGATAATGTTTCTTTTTTTTAAAAAAAGTTTATTTATTTATTTATAGCTGTGCTGGGTCTTTGCTGCTGCTCATGAGCTTTTTCTAGCTGCTGTAAGTAGGGGCTAGTCTCCAGTTGCGGTGCGAGGGCTTCTCACAGCAGTGGTTTCTCTTGTTGCAGAGCATGGGTTCTAGGGTCCCCAGGCTCAGTAGTTATGGCTCAAGGGATTAGTTGCTTCGAGACATGTGGGATCTTTCTGGGCTGGGGATCGAAACAATGTTCCCTGCACTGCAAGGCAGATTCTTAACCACTGGGCCATGACAGAAGCCCTCAGATAATATTTTATTTCTTTTTTTTTTCCAGGAGGCTCCCCCATTCTCTTGCTCTAATCTTGATTTATTGTTGAGTATGAGAGGGTTGGATGGCATCACCGACTCGATGGACATGAGTCTGAGTAAACTCCGGGAGTTGGTGGTGGACAGGGAGGCCTGGCGTGCTGCGGTCCATGGGGTCACAAGGAATAAGACACAACTGAGTGACTGAACTGAACTGAACTGATGTTACACAGATGTCATACAGGGTGACCTTTTGCTATTACTCTATTGGCCAGTTCCTTCGTCTCCTACTTGTGTTGGCTCCCTTCCTTCTTGTAGCCCCTGAAACTTGTTGTCCTGGATTCTCCCTCATGTTGAAGTATCTTCTCCAGTTCAGTTCACTTCAGTTCAGTCACTCAGTCGTGTCCGACTCTTTGCGTAGTTGCCTACAAAAGTCCTATGTTTGAATTCTCAGGTATCTGCAAATGTCTTTGTCTACCCTCACTGCGCTCATGCTCAGTCGCTTATTTGTGTCTGAGTCTTTGTGACCCCATGGACTGTAGCCCACCAGACTCTTCTGTCCATGGGATTCGCCAGGCAAGAATACTGGAGTGGGTTGCCATGCCCTCCTCCAGGGGATCTTCCCAACCCAGGGATCAAACCTGTGTCTCCTGTGTCTCTTGCATCTTCTGCATTGCAGGCGGATTCTTTACCACTGAGCCAGTGGAGAGCCCATCTGTGCTCATACTTGATCATCAATTTGTCTGGGTGGAAATCACTGTCTCACAAATGTTTGAAGAATGGCTTCCTTGTCCTTAGGATGCTGGATAGCTGCTAACAAGTCTGATGCCTTAAGGTTCTAATTCTCTTGCATGTAAAGACACTCAGAAAACAAAAAGACACTTTCGTGATTCCTTCATGCCTGGTGTTCTGAAATTTTATGACTATATGCCTTGGTTTGGATCTTTCTTCATTTATGTTGCTGATATTCAACAGGATTCTTTCAATCTGAAGACTTACGGCCTAAATTCTGGGAAACTTGCTTGTTCTCTTTTTCTTGAACTCCTCTTTCTTCAGATATTCTCCTAGATTGATCCTTATGATCTATTACATTTTTTTAATGAAGGGTTTTTTTTTTCTTTGATATTTTGTCATTTTTTTTGGTTAAATTTTCTTAAATTCATTGTTCATCTCTTCTATCAAAGATTTTATCTACCATATAGTTAAATTTCTAAGAACTCTTCTTCACCACTTTTCATTTCATCCTGTTTTTGTTTTTTAGAGATGCTATATTTAGGGGGATGTTAGGTATGCACTAGGCTGTTTATACTTGGGCATCAGGTCAGGAAGGGATGGTTGGCAGCCTTCATTGGAGAAATATAAGGAGCTAATGTACTAACACACTTTCTAAGATCACCAGGAATGATGTACTATCAGAATTCCTGCTTCTCAAAGTGGGTTCAGGACTGCCCTAATTTAGTTAATGGAGCAACATTTAAAAAATTCAGATACAACTGAAAAGTGTGGTTTAGGTGACAGCAGATATTAGACAATGTAATGGACCAAGAATGATTTCTAACCAGACAACTTTCTTATTTTGAGTGTATTAAGCTCTCACCTATACTAAAAGATCAATTTAAACTTTATTTTTGTCTTCTAATTTTCTGGCTACGGGTTCAGAAGTAACTTGGGGTGCTTCAGAGATGATAGCTACTTGCTCAGCTTTTTCTATTTTGATACTATGCACAGTAATAATTGAGATCCACAAACTTTATCACACAGAATTACTTCCCTCAGTTTCTTTGTCTATGACTCTTTTTCTTTACTGAGCTAAACTTACACTTTGTAGTTCTTTTCATTTTTTTGTTTGTTTTTTAAATCTTTTCTAAAAGACCGATCAAGTAGCCAGAATCTATGCACCTTCTCCAGCTGTCAAATGAGCCTCAGATTCATCTCTCTCTCTTTTGTTTACCCCCAAAAGGATCCAACTGATTTAACCTCCCTTCATGAAGTTCTACAACAGTTTGGGTGAGGACAAATATCACAGCCTCACCCTTCCCTTCAGCTGGTTGGCCCACATTTCTTTAGAGGTGGAATTGCATTTGACATGAAAACAGGGGCAATTGGAATGTTGTTGAAGAAGGGAGAAGCAGTCCAACCCTTTCTTTTGAAGGCAGTAGAAGCTGGCGTGTACTGATTCACAGACCCAGATTTTAGACCTGTCTCAGCAGTGGCTGAGCCATTTCCTCCCTCTGAGTCGCTGCCCTGAGTCACTGCCTAGCTGTTGCTAGGTGCTTGTTTTCTAAGTAGTAACACACTCCGCCCCCACTTCTCCACACGCAGAGTTCTGGGGAATTGCCCCAATTTTCAGCTCTACTGAGGTGGTTTGTGACTCATCCTCTTTTCTCTCTAATGACCTTTTAGAGCAACAAGAATAATCCCTGTTTTTATTTTATTATTTTTTGGTCACTTCTCTTGTAGGGCTCTTATTTATTTGAACACAGGTATAATGAAGTCTAAAATCAATAACTATGTTTTGCATACCATTTATGTAAAATTGGCTTTCTCTCCTGCTTCCTAGATAAAATGTTTTCTTTCCATTGGGGGGAAAAAGAGCAGGAGGATCTTATTTCCTGTGGGACTGTGGATTACATTTTCCCATTAAATGCTATCAGTAATTGTCCAAAATAAAATATAGAACTGCAATCTTAGGCATTCTATTTAGGGTCTGTTTATTCAAAACTTTTATATACAGTATCTCTCCCAGAATGACAAAGATTACCAGTGCAAGCAAATTTCCAATATTCAATTTGTACATTACACTGCAATCTCAAGTGATTTAAAAAAAAAAAAAGATGTCTTAACCCCAGTATCTTTGTTTTATTTTATTGTTACACTTTATTATTTTTTTATTTTATTGTTACACTTTAAAACTGTTATCATAACTAAATATCCTCACCTTTGAAAAAACTTCCTGGCTAACATTTTCTGTTAGAGCTCTTGGCATACTTTTTAGCATTTTAACCTCCCATAAAGTGGAGAAACCCTAGTGAATGAGGCATAGAAAACATCTTTGTGTATGTACTTAACTCACATCACCAGCCCTGGAGCCAACGGGATTAGAGAATTTTAAGCAGCTCACTTTTGTTGGAACATAAGGTGTGAAGGTGGGCATGGCAGAAGATAATGCAGGAGAGAGAGTGTTAAGGAGCTTACATTTTGTTATTTTAGAGTTTGTCGTAGGTCTGGAGAGAAAGGCTGGGCACAATCTAATTTTAGGTAGTTTAAAATCTAATTTAGAGCAAGTCTCCTAAATTTAAAAAACTATATTTCAAGCAATTCAGAGGAAAGAGTATAAGGCTCCAGTATAGTTCAAGAGAGTTTAAAACCCCAGAAATATTTCTCACTATATAATTCAAATGGTACTGGTAATCACAGTGAGTAGATGCTGCCCACTGTAGTGTTATTGATTTGGTATATTTGTGAGTGGGTGAAAGGGGAGATATCAAAAGAAAAAATAAGATTCACACTGAATTTTTTTGATAATTTCACATTTAAATTTTATGTGTATATATTTATTTATATATATAATTTTTGTATATAAATTTATGTATATATGTGATATTATACACACACATGCATGTGTATATATGTCTATGAGTGGGAAAAAAAGCATATAACTCTGGAATAGGCTTCCCAGGTGGCGCTAGTAGTAAAGAATCCACCAGCCAACGCAGGAGACATAAGAGATGCAGGTTCAATCCTTGAATCGGGAAGATCCTCTGGAGGAGGACATGGCAACTCACTCCAGTATTCTTGCCTGGAGAATCCCATGGACAGAGAAGCCTGGTAGGCTACAGTCCATGGGGTTGCAAATAGTCAGATACAACTGAATCGAGTTAGCACACACGCACTCATGGACAGGGTCAAATGATAGATATATGCCTAAAGAATAAACTGAGATTATATTTTAAATACCATACAGAGCAAGCTATTTCTTTTTTTCCTTTCTGCTTACTTCCTTTCCTCCCCCACACCTTCCCTTCTTCTTCTTTTTTGGTTATATTTGACCAAGAAGGAAAAAAAAATGAGACAGAAAGAAAAGGAAGAAAAAGCAGAGAGAGAAAAGAAGAGAGGAAAGGAAGGAGGGGAGGAGGGGGAAAAAGAAAGGAGAAGCCCAAGTTCCAGCTCCAGGGGCTAGCACCCGCCTGTGGGAGCCCCAGTCAAGCCTGCCATGGTTCATGCATGTTTCATGCATGGTTCATGCGTGTTTCTTTTTTTTTTTTTTTGAGAGTTTTAATTTTTTTTTTAAATTTTTTTATTAGTTGGAGGCTAATTACTTCACAATGCGTGTTTCATGCATGTTTGCAGTTGGTCATTGTTGCATGGTGCCAATAAGACATTAACAAGCCCGAGTCATTTTTATATAACCTATGTACCAGGAGTAAGATGGTGTCTATGACACAGTAAAAAATCTACCTAGAACCTGGATGAGACACACATAATAGCATTTGCTTAGGACAGATTTAGAAACCATATAATTTAACTATAGGGTTTCTCTGATGGCTCACTGGTAAAAAATCTGCCTGCCAATGCAGGAGATTCAGGTTTGATCCCTGGGTCGGGAAGATCCCCTGGAGAAGAAAATGGCAACACATTCCAGTATTCTTGCCTGGGAAATCCCATGGACAGAGGAGCCTGGTGGGCTACAGTCCATAGGGTCGGAAAAGAGTTGGACATGACTTACAGACTTATAGACGTATAGACTAAACAACAACAACAATTTAATTACCCTGGAGTTTCAGGTGGGCATGATTTAAGTAAGAAGAGCAGCAGCAAATCTTGGTTTTATGAGATCTGAAATGTATTCAGTTTGGAGGCACTATTGAAGACGAAATAAAAATAGACAAATATAAATTTTCTGTGGTCCTTCCCAAGGAGGACTTATGCAAGCAAGGGACCCTAAAGCTTAAGTTTTAATCTGCCTTTGCTCCAATAAGGGACTTTCTCTGATGTGGCAGGATCATATATTGGACAATCACAAAACCATCTCCAGCACCCAAACACATGTACTTCGCAAGACTCAAGAAGCAACACACTTTGCCCACATTTCAAAGAACATGAAAAAATGAGTGACAGTTATGTCTATTCTCTCCAGATGGCTATTATAACTGCTACTGCTGCTAAGTCACTTCAGTTGTGTCCAACTCTGTGCGACCCCATAGACGTCAGCCCACCAGGCTCCCCCATCCCTGGGATTCTCCAGGCAAGAACACTGGAGTAGGTTGACATTTCCTTCTCCAATGCATGAAAGTGAAAAGTGAAAGTGAAGTCGCTCAGTCGTGTCTGACTCTTAGCGATCCCATGGACTGCAGCCTACCAGGCTCCTCCATCAATGGGATTTTCCAGGCAAGAGTACTGGAGTGGGGTGCCATTGCCTTCTCCGGGCTATATAACTAGAACCACTCTAGATACTTAGGAGAGAAGTGAAGTCATTGCACACAACGGATGCGTTAGTGCAATATTGCCAAATTTGCTCACAGAACTAGTTGAGAAAGACCACCATAGCTTCCTATCTTCTGGTATTCTCTACTGAAAATATTTCACTGGAAGTTACACAATATATAAGATATATATGTCAGAGTGTGTACTTTTACTACCCTTTAAAGGCTGAGTTATCGCTTTAGACTATGATCCCAGAAACAGGGCTTACTCAGAGTGGACATGGACAGGCTGATAAGATTCTCTGGTTGTCATCAGAGGAGTAATATAAATCATTAGGGCCAAGAGGTGAAGATGAGGTCATCAACAGGAAATGAGGAAAAACATCAGAAACCATGGTGGTCAGAAACAGGTATCAAGTCTAAATATGGAGGAAATGTCGTAACCCTGCTTTTAACTGGTGCTCCTACATGATAACAAACACGAGCTTGATGGGATGGGCCCACAGTGAGAACCAGTGACAGGCTAATGATAGAAAGAAAGCACACTTCTCATTTTTATGCTGTTCTAATACTTTCTCTCCAGGGAGAACAAGTTTTTTGGTGGACAATCATGAAATGAATATTAGTTTAAAAAAATATATATAGAAACCTACAATGAAAGAAGAGGTTGCAAACATGTCCATAATCTTCATGCAATAAAGTCTCCTCACTTAAGTAAATTCCATATCATCTGTGTGATAAATAGTTACAGATTAGCTATACCTATGGGAGGAGACATTTAGGAAGGATTCCCAGAAAAGGCAATGCATGACATGAATCTCAGAGATGCACAGAACAGTGCGAGCAGGGTAGAGACAAGGCAGAGTAAGGAAGGCCAAGAAGTGTGAACAAGGACTTGCCTTTGTATTTGTGTTGCTTTAGGGACTGTGAAAGAGGGATTCAGAGCAGGAGTAAAATAAAGATTACACCACAGTCAGAAGAGATAAGAGGATTATGCTAGAATTTCTTAAATGGTTGATCCCAAGGAAGATTTTAAATTGGATTATTAAAGATTGCTTCATGCCCTTCTAGTTTCTAGCATGGATTAACTTGAAAAGATCAATACATCCTAAACTCATCTCTCCAAATCCCATGCATACTATTCATTACTGGCAGTAGAGAAAAGTGTCTGTGGGCTTTAAAAAGAGGGAGAGGAGGGAAGGAGAAGAGGGGCACTGGCTGAAGGGCTGCAACAAATTTAGCATAACCTAACATTCAGACGGAGGCCTGGTAGGCTGGAGGCCTGGTAGGCTGGTAGGCTCTTTGCAACCATGGGGTCGCAAAGAGTCGGACACGACTGAGCGACTTCACTTTCACTTTTCACTTGCATGCATTGGAGAAGAAAACGGCAACCCACTCCAGTGTTCTTGCCTGGAGAATCCCAGAGACAGGGGAGCCGGGTGGGCTGCCATCTATGGGGTTGCACAGAGTCGGACACAACTGAAGCGACTTAGCAGCAGCAGCAGCAACATTCAGAAAACTAAGATCATGGCATCTGGTCCCATCACCTCATGGGAAATAGATGGAGAGACAGTAGAAACAATGTCAGACTTTATTTTTTTGGGCTCCAAAATCACTGCAGATGGTGACTGCAGCCATGAAATTAAAAAGCGCTTACTCCTTGGAAGAAAAGTTATGACCAACCTAGACGGCACATTAAAAAGCAGAGACATTACTTTGCCAACAAAGGTTCATCTGGTCAAGGCTATGGTTTTTCCAGTGGTCATGTATGGATGTGAGAGTTGGACTGTGAAGAAAGCTGAGCGATGAAGAATTGATGCTTTTGAACTGTGGTTTTGGAGAAGACTCTTGAGAGTCCCTTGGACTGCAAGGAGATCCAACCAGTCCATCCTAAAGGAGATCAGTCCTGGATGTTCATTGGAAGGACTGATGTTGAAGCTGAAACTCCAATACTTTGGTCACCTCATGCAAAGAGTTAACTCATTTGAAAAGACCCTGATGCTGGGAGGGACTGGGGGCAGGAGGAGAAGGGGATGACAGAGGATGAGATGGCTGGATGGCATCACCAACTCGATGGGCATGAGTTTGAGTAAACTCCGGGAGTTGGTGATGGACAGGGAGGCCTGGCGTGCTGCAATTCATGGGGCCATAAAGAGTCGGACACGACTGAGCGACTGAACTGAACTGACTGAACCTGCAGTGGGAAGGCTATGGCAATAGGAGATGTCAAAGCCAGATGATTAAGGAAACAAAAAGAGAAAAAAAAAAGTGCCAAGTTTTAAAAAATGTTAGATCAAGTGGTGGGCTTCTCAGGTGACTCGGTGATAAAGAAACTGCCTGCCAAGGCAGAAGACACAGGTTTGATCCCTGGGTTGGGAAAATCCCCCAGAGAAGGAAATGGCAACCAAGTATTCTTGCCTGGGAAACCCCATGGACAGAGGAGCTTGACAGGCTACAGTCCAGGGGACACGACCTAGCAACTAAACAACAAAGATGAAGAGATATAGGAATTGAAGGCAAAATATAGTACCAAAATATGAATCTCAGGATACTGACAGCAAATGTGAACAGTTTGGGGTTAAGTCAGAGGAAAGGGAGAGAAATATGATTAATAATGGGAGAAAACAGGAAGGAAGTCCTGAGTTGTTGTTCGGTTGCTCAGTCATGTCCAACTCTCTGTGACCCCATGTCCTGCAGCATGCCAGGCTTCCCTGTCCTTCACTATCTCCTGGAACTTGCTCAAACTCATGTCCATTGAGTTGATGATGCCATCCAACCATCTCATCCTCCGTCGCTCCCTTCTCCTACCGCAGATGAGAATGGGTTAGAAATGCAGATCCTCAGTTCTTGCCCCAGATGTATTGAATCAGAAGCTCTGACTGGGATCCAGTAATCTGTGTCTTAACAAGCCCAGCAGGTGATTCTGGAACAACGAAAGTCTTAGAGACACTTCCCTGGAATGTCAGCTAGAGTGTGCAGCTGACTTAAATGGGAGTAGGGAACTCAGCCTAATTTCAGGGGCCAGCTTCTGTCTTGACTGTTAAATATTAGTTTTCTTTAAAAAAGCTACCCCCAGCTTTTGCATTGCATTTTAGATTTCAGGGATCAGTCACAAACTGTTTTGTTAAAAAGGTCTGCCGCAGAGAATGTCATTTTTTTCTAACCACTGAGAGTTACAATGAGCTTTTTATAGTGCTGAAAATAAAAGACCTAAAAAGAGAAAACTTGGTGAACTTGCTGCTGACTCATTTGTACCAACTGATACAATTTATGAACCATCATCAATTTTCACTCTAGCTATTATATAGTGACTCTAGGCAATTATTTACAACAATGCTTCACACAACTTTAACACTTAGTCAAGCACAAAGATTCCTATTGTGTGTTTCATAATAGATAACATCAGGTTCCGGAGCACATCCTCTTCATTTTGGGGACAGGAGCTTAGAGAACAGAAAGTACTCTGTAAAACAAAATTTAATCTATTTTAGGACATTTATTCCTACCTTAGTAAATCCAATGAGCAAAAGGCAATTTACTTGATGAAAAAAAATAAATGATTTTCTTCTCAATGGGTCTAGTTATGAGACAGAAACCACACCAATTATTTAAACAGGTAAAGTTCAATATAAAGAATTGTTAGATAATAGAGGGTGGTCATCTACTAAACTGAGTAAAAGGAGTCCAGCAATGTCGGATGCAAAAAAATAAAATAAAGCTAATATCTGTAAGCGGTGAAAACAGACAGTAAAGGAACTAAGTAAGTACCAAGAGATCTTCCCCTACCCCGACTGCCACCTCCCCAGGCTAAGATTTGAGTCTTTTCAGAGAGAAAGCAGCTACTATAGTAACATGCAGCCCAAGAAGTGGCCTGAGTACAGGCTGGCACTGGTCTGCGGAAGGAGCCCACCATTGCTGGAGGTGGTGAGGGGCTGGAAGTGATACACCATTTGCCAGAAGGTGAAGGCAGGTCGGAGCAGAGCTGTTCAGGCACGTGGTAGGAAGATCATGGCCTCAAGACATGACAGAGCTCCTCTGCACAGTAGGCTAGGAAGGGAAGGGAGGGAGGGAAGTGTCCTACTGAGGCTATTGCCTAGAGGGGCACACCAGTGCCCCCTACTGGCAAAGTCTAATATTCCCTTTGTTGTTCAGTCACTAAGTCATGTCTGACTCTGTGACGCCCTGGGAGTGTACCCCATAGGGTCCTCTATCCATCAGATTCTCCAGGCAAGAATACTGGAGTGGGTAGCCTTTCTCTTCTCCAGGGGATCTCCCCAACCCAGGGATCAAACCCGGGTCTCCCACATTGCAGGCAGATTCTTTACCAATCTGAAGCCATCAACTAGTGAGCCTCAAAGAATTTCCTGGATCCCAGATAAAGTATTCTTTACCTCTATGTGTGGTAGCAACTCAACTTCCCCTGAGGAATTGAGATCACTTATACCAGCCAGTTGAGTACCTTTTTTCCTTCCTGTCACCTTTGAATGACAAGGTGGAAATCTTATCTTTCAATCCAATAGAACCATTATTTTGTCTTCTAGTGGAATCATTCTTTCCTGAGAACTAAGACTTCCAAACCAGTGGAGCTCAAAACTGCTAGCACAGGAAGCAAAGATTCTATAAGTGGGTTACTAGGCAGACCAGAAAGAGAAGCTGCTCCTGCTTCTACCTCTTGGTCTCTACTACCATGTAGGGGAGTAGAGAGTACCATACAAGTCTCTGATTCAAAGTATTTCTATAAGTGTATTCCCTAAGACAGACTCCTTATCTTCAAGGTCGTTTTTTCTCCCAAACTGGAACTATAATTGACTTTTTGTTGGATTGGCCAAAAAGTTCATTGAGATTTTCCCATAACATCTTATGAAAAAACCCATACAAACTTTTTGGCTAGCCCAATACATGTACTAATCAGTTAGGCCAACTGCTTCTAGGCCTCTGGCTTCATACATTTTCCTAAAAGAGAGGACTTTTTCAATGTTTGTTTTTAGAGCAAAAATTGAAAATGGCTTAGATCAAGTGTGGCTTGAACCATAGTAGAATATTTGACAAATGCCATGAAACATTTAGGGAAATACGGATTAAATGGATGACTTGGACTAGAAAATAATTGAACACCCATTTTCAAAAGATTCGCCGGTCAGTGTTACCTGAGAAGCACATGTCTAATGTATCAATAGAGAAGAGAATTCTTGGCCCACTACTGTATCACACAGTGGTAAGTGGCATGGATCATGATATGATTGGAATGGGTATGATTGGAGATTTATTTCATCAAATCTATGATGAAATAAAATTGGAAGGGATATAGAATAAATTGAATGACTTAGGATATTAAAATATTTAGACCCTAAATTTGGGACTTAATTTAACAAGATTAAATACTAGTAAGCTCTGTGGAGTTATACAACCTGATACTGAAGTTCATATAGAAAAATAAACAGCAAAAGTAGCCAGGAAACCCTGAAAAAGGAAACACTACCAGGGAACTAGCCCTGCGTGCATGCATGCTAAGTCACTCAGTCATGCCTGACTCTGTGTGATTCCATGGACTGCAGCCCACCAGGCTCCTCTGTCCATGAAATTCTCCAGGCAAGAATACTGGAGTGGGTTGCTGTGCCCTCCTCCAGGGGATCTTCCCGCCCTAGGGATTGAACCTGCATCTCTTGCATCTCCTGCTTTGGCAGGCAGATTCTTTACCACTAGTGCCACCTGGGAACCCCAGAAACTAGCCCTACCAGTTATTAAAACATAGTGCATACAAATCTGCCATAATTAAGACAATGTGGTACTGGCACATGAAGAGACAAATAAGCCAGTGAAATATAACAGACTAGCCAAAATTAGATCCAAATATTTATGAAAATTTGGTACATGAGAAAGGTGCCTATTCAAATCTCTGGGTTAAAGATGGACTTTTTAGTATGCGGTGCTGGGACAACTGGGTAGCTGTTTGTAGAAAGGTAAAATTAGATTAATATCTCACACCATAAACAAAAATAAACTCCAAATAAATTAGGAATTTATGCATAAATTTGAAAAATTATGCAAAAATTTAAAACCCGTACGTGTTTTAAAAAAACATGGAAGTACTAAAGGAAAAATAGATGAAGTCCTCTTCAAACTCCATGCAGTGAAAGACTTTCTAATCATGACTCAAAATCCAAAAGCAATAAGAAAATAATAAAATTGACTACATAAATTTTAAAATTCTGTATGATAAGAAAACCATAAAAAAGTCAAAGTATAATGGAAAGCTGGGATACATGTTGATACATAATATAGACAAAGGGCTAATAATCTTAATATACAACCAATCTTAAAGTTGAGGGACAGTAGCTAAAGCAGGGCTTACTAGGATATTTATGGCATTAAATATTTATATGAAAAGGGAAGAAAAGTCTCAAATCAATAAAATTTTGAATTTAGGAACTAGCAAAAGAAGAGAAAAAATAAAACCAAAGCAAAAATATAGCTGATGACAATGACTGAACTTTAATTGGTACACATAATTTTCCAAACAAATGGCTAGGGAAAAAGTGATTCTATAATTTGTAACTCTTATTTTAAAATAATTTAAGTACTTATTTTTGCTTTCTCTTAGTATATAAGCCAGAGTTATAAATGTATAAGACCAATACAAAGGAGCATTATTGTCTGAATTATGTCCCCACCCCCCCAAATTCTTACATTGAAATCCTATCTCCAGTACCTCAACATATTTGGAGATGGTGCCTTTCAAGGAGGTTCAAGGTAGAATGAGGTGAGCACTGATCCAACATGACTGCAGTCCTTATAGGAAGAGACTGGACATAGACACAGTTACAAAGGAAAGATCCCTCCAGGACACAGTGGGAAGATGGACCTCTGCAAGCTAAGGAGAGAGGCTTGGAAAAAATCAGCCTCACTGACAAATTGCAACTTGATCTTGGGCTTCCTAGCCTCCAGAGAAATAAATTTCTGTTGTTTAAGCCACTGAGTCTGTGTTACTTTGCTATATAACAGCCCTAGAAAATGGATATAAGGATTTTCAATATTTTTTCCCCCACATTTGAATATATGTCTGCTGTATGCTAGGCTAAAACAAATCATACCTATTTTTTTTTTTTTTTGCACTGTGCTATATAAAGCCCCACAATAATATGTGGTAGTGTTCAGTCGCTAAGTCATGTTCGACTCTTTGCGACCCCATGGACTGCAACACACCAGGCTCCCAGGTTCTCTATGATCTCCTGGAGTTTGCTCAAACTCGTGTCCATTGAGTCAGTGATCTCATCCTCTGCCACCTCTTTCTCCTCCTGCCCTCAATCTTTCCCAGCCTCAGTGAGTTGGCTCTTCGCATCAGGTGGCCAAAGTATAGAAGCTTCAGCTTCAGCATCAGTCCTTCCAATGAATATTCAGGACTGATTTCCTTTAGGATGGACTGGTTGGATTTCCTTGCAGTCCAAGGGACTCTCAGGAGTCTTCTCCAGCACCACAGTTCAAAAGCATCAATTCTTCTGCCCTCAGCCTTGTTTATGGTCCAATTCTCACACCCGTACACAACTACTGGAAAAAACATAACAATAACATGTAAATGCAGTTTGCTGCTGCTAAGTCGCTTCAGTCGTGTCCGACTCTGTGTGACCCCATAGATGGCAGCCCACCAGGCTCCACCGTCCCTGGGTTTCTCCAGGCAAGAACACTGGAGTGGGTTGCCATTTCCTTCTCCAGTGCATAAAAGTGACAAGTGAAAGTGAAGTCGCTCCGTCGTGTCTGACTCTTAGCAACCCCATGAACTGAAGCCTACCAGGCTCTTCCATCCATGGGATTTTCCAGGCAAGAGTACTGGAGTGGGAAATGCAGTTTAGCCATGGACAAATTTTAAAGAAAACCATTTTTTTTTTCCTGCTCAGCTGCACTTTGACAAAAAGTAAAAAAGCAAATAGTAAATTTTATACTACATTTAACTAAGAATGTCTTTAAGATCGCCAAGTAGGTGCTCACTAACAACTGAATACTCACAGATGATAATTTGAGGCCAGGGAACTGACAACTAGAACTGAGTAGAGACAGGGTCCATGCATCAGTGGAGCTGGAATCCAAATGATGCTATCTGGGGTTTTACTCTTCTTACAAAATAGGTGCAACTCTTGTATTTGCAATTGTTCTGAGGAGTAATTACAGGAAATTTCTTTCCAGTACAATGTTTCAAAACTAACACACTGCTTTTTTTTTTTTCCACTGGGGAAAAAAAACTGTCTTATTAGTTGATATATGAAGGTGTGTTGATAAATGAGAGTTTTGTCTGTTCTCTGCAGTTTGGTACAAGATGTATAATCCGTTCCCATCCCACACATCTACATTACTCAACTCTGTTACTGAATAATTGAAAGTTAGCTCGCACTTAGGCACTTACTGCATCATCTTCTCATACATTCTTAATATTGCATTGTTAATAAGTTGATAATGTACCCCCTTGCATTAGAAATAAATAATCAAAGGTGCTAAACTTTGGGGATACAAGCTTCAGTTTTCCTTTCCTCCATTATATTGAGTTCATGACTTTGATCACTTTTTTCTCAGAAATGGAGAGAGGCAAATTTACAGGCAGACATAGCCATAGTACTTGCTAGGAAAGATTGCCAACACATAGTTATTGCTAGAAACTATATGAAGCTTTCTCAGGCTTGGTCTATAACTTTTATGATTAATAATTAGCAGATTCATTCCATTCATTCATTCACTCAGTCAGTCCATAGAGATTTGTTGAACGCCTACTCTAAGATGCTATCTTACATGGAGTTCCCTAGAAGCAAAACCTGAGTTGGAGATTCTCATTGAAGAGAAATAACTAGTTGAGAGTGATCTCAGGACAGTGTGGGTGAGAGAGGCAGGTTAGTACAGGGGATAAATGCTTAGCAGGGATGTAATCTCATTGGGACACTAGCTTCAGTCCAGTCCTACGGGAAATTCTGGTCTCATTTTGATGGAAGATGGCCAACTTTTGGGCCTTCTGTCAGTCAATTATTGGTGCCTTTTGTTGGTCAATTATTGAATAGGGGCTATATTCCCCAGGGTGTGGCTGCTCCAGGCTCCTAATCCTCTGAAGGGAAGACAGCAGTTCTCCTGGGTCAAGGACAGCTTGAGTTACTAACAAGAGGTACTCAGAGGTGCTAGGAGATGGACAGATCAGCCAGATCAAACCGGGAGATGGGGTGGGTGGGGGGAGGGGACACCAACTTTGTCCAGAAGATATGATCTTGATTTGTTAAATTTTTAAATTTTTGAAAATGCAGCGATATAAAGTACCTTAGAGATTAGATAACGTTACCACTCATTTTTCACGTAAAGAGAACTGAGGTTCAAAGACAGTCTTAAAAGTAAGACTTGGCGTAACACAGATTAAAGCATAATTTGACTTTCAGCAGTTCAACTTTCATTGTATCCAAGTTCCTAATTCCAGAAATGTTTCTTTTGATTAATATATAGATAGCAGAAAACTCCCTGGAGGAGGAAATCGTAAGCCACTCCAGCATTCTTGCCTGGAGAATTCCATGGATGGAGGAGCCTGGGGGGCTACAGTCCATGGGGTTGCACAGAGTCGGACACAGCTGAGCAACTGAGCATTCATGCAGCAGAAAACATCTCTAATCTTTCTCTTTCAGAGAATGAAAGGACTTGATACACATTTTGGAACAAAATGAATCTTGTTTGTAATGGGAAAGAATTAACTCCTCAAGAACAAATAATTGGACTTCTCCTGCTTGCAATGAGTTTAAGAAGAGTTCAACATCTAAATTTAGATGGAAATGAAAAAAATGAAAAGGTAACCTCAAACTGGAGCTAAGAATAAGAAACAAAAGATCAATTTCTTCCTATCACAAATGATGAGGCAGAAAAACCCCAGGCTGGAATAACGCCTAGAAATGAAAGAACAGAAAGAGATGCCTCACCATTGGATGTTTTTTTAATAGCGCTAAGTATTTTGACCACATTTTATGAGGAAGAATCTTGATAGAAACTGAGAGTTAGGCTTCTATTTTTGAGTCTTCAGGCTTAACATAGACAAAACCAGGAATTTTCCTCTTTTCTTAAAACATCCTGGCTTTATAAATATATTTATGCTGTCTTTAGGCATTATGTAACTGTACCAAACAGTCAAAATGTGAGGAATAGAAATTCCATTTACTTTATCTGTCTATATCAAGATTTCTTAACCTGAAGTTCTTGGATGCTTAAACTCTTGTGGATAGAATTCAGCAAGTTGTTGTCTTGATGGGTAAAAATATTTTGATTTTTATTTGCAGTAATATTTAACTGAAATTTAGAAAGTCCTCCAGGTATGAATGTTGGCAAAAAAATTTTAGTTCCTGTGACATCATAACCAATCGAAATCACAGAGACTTTCAAATCACAGTGAAGTTGTTGCATATATCTCAAAATACCATTTATGCTCATCACTCCCTCAAAGATACTGCAGGATTAGCTCTCAGTCTCCCTGTCCACAGATAGTCTTGCAGTGGAGCTGGCCAACTGCAGAGCAATTCTTCACCACAGGGCCTCCATGTGGTGAAGCTATGTAACCTCATAGCAGAAGTTTAACCCCAAACAGCTTCAGAGATTTTTGAGAGAAACTTTTCATTCCTTGTTAAGCAAGCAATGGAAACTTTAATTAAAGTTATGAAAGTATGTTTTTGAGAACATGGATTGTCAGCACTCGGAGCCAAAACACAGTAACTGGAAGTAAACTTGATGTCACTGGACATGTATGTTGCTCTGTCAAAGGAAGTTTGTCATTCTTATTCATTCTAAGTAACAACAGGCTTCACACTGATAACTGTGTAAAAATAAAATTTAAATTTGAGTTGCCTGTATTTTAAATGTATCGTTATTTAGCATATTTTTAAACTCATACATTGTTACAGTACAAGAAAATGTTAATTTTTTCAATATAATTGATTTTGTTTGTAATCGTATTATTCAAAACATTTATTTTCACTTAATTAAAAAAATGTTTATTGAAACGTACCAGGGGCCAGTCATTGCTAGGCAAAAATGACGAATATTTTTATCTCATACTTACCAACAACAAATTTTTAACATGCACAAGTTATTTAGTACTAATACAAATGTCTGCATAAACTTCAAAGATGATAATCAACCAATTTAAATTCCTTTCAAACTCCGTTGTCCCTTGAATTGCTCTTAAGCTCACCTGCGGTATTAACATCAAAGCAGCTTTACTGGTCTCACTTGGCTACACAGGCACTTATCCACGCTTAGTTAGACACAGAGTAATCTAGCAGATTAAAGAGGAAATGGATTTCACAATTTAAAACTGCAAACTATATAAGAAATGCTGACTATATTTGAATTTAAATAGACAAAATAAAATAAATATATAAAAAATAAATACATTTGAATTAAAACATGATTCTTTTTTCCCAAACTTTAAACTTTTTATTTTGTATTGGGATATAGCCAATTAACAATGTTGTGGTAGTTTCAGGTGAGCAGTGAAGGGACTCAGCCATGCATATGCATGTATCCTTTCTCCCCCAAGCTCCTCTCCCATCCAGACTGCCATATTAACATTGAGTAGAGCTCAATGTCCTATACAATTAAGCCTTGTTGGTTATCCATTTTGGATATAGCTGTGTGTACAGGACCTTCCCAAACTCCCTAACTATCCCTTTCCCCTGGCAATCATAATTGCATTTTCTGTCTGTGAGTTCATCCTGTTTTGTAAGTTCACTTGTATCATTTCTTTTTGATTCCACATGTAAGAGAAGTCATACGATAGTCCTACTTCTCTGACTTACTTCACTCAGTATGATACTCTCTAGGTCCATCCATGTTGCTAAAAATGGCATTATGTCATTCTTTTTAATGATTGAGTAATATGCTATTGTATATATGTACCACAGCTTTATCCATTTCTCTGTTGATGGACATTTAGGTTGCAACCATGTCTTGGCTATTGGTAGGGATCCATCGGCTTTATCAGACAGCCATAGGGGTCCATGATATAAAAGGAGGTTAAGAACCTTTGATTTAGATGTAAGTTGTTATTTATATATATATCATGAATAATATGTATATATATATATATATATCATGAATAACTGAATAATTGCTTTCACTGGCATTTGCTTCTGTGTTCTGATTTAAATCATTTTATTATTTCCTTAACCCATATGTCTTCCTATTTTTATATCTTTAATGAGGCATATTTTACATATCATAAAATCACTTATTTCAGGTGTATAATTCAATCATGCAATTAGTAGCTTTATGGAGTCAATTTTAGAACATTTTCTTGCCCTAATAAGATCACTCATGGTAACTGATGGTCCTTAGATCATTAGTAGGCTTCCCAGATGGAGCAGTGATAAAGAATCTGCCTGCCAATGCAGGAAACACGGGATCTATCCTTGGGTTGGGAAAATTCCCTGCAGGAACAAATGACAACCCACTCCAGTAGTCTTGCCTGGGAAATCTAATGGACAGAAGAGCCTGGCTGGCTACAGTCCATGAAGTCACAAAGAGTTGGACATGACTAAATACTCAGATCATTAGTAGGTGTATTAAAAATGTATCTTAACTCCTCCTCATTATTATGGTAGTGTTTTTTAGGTTACGAGAACGTACCTATATAAGGAAAGTCCTGTAGCTATGCTAACACTTAGCATGCATGACTGGTATACATTTTAGAAACACGTTTAAATAAAAGATATTCATTCTTATCAATTTAGGCAGTAGTCATCAGTAGATGGTTAAACTGGTGTGTAAATTTTTGAGGAGTAATAAGATACTTGTGTGTGCTCAGTCACTCAGTCCTGTCTGACTCTTTGTGACCCAATGAACTGTAGCCCACCAGGCTCCTCTGTCCATGGGATTCTCCAGGCAAGAATACTGCAGTGGGTAGTCATTCCCTTCTCTAGGGGGTCTTCCCAAGCTGGGGTTTGAACCCGGGTCTCCTGCATTGCAGGTGAATTCTTCACCATTTGAGACCCCAGGGAAGTCCAATAAGATAGTTACATAATCTCAAATTATGTTTCCACAAAGTATTTATTAATTATAAGAGATAACATAGTAATGCTACAGGGGAGAAAATGAGATACTAAATCGCCAAATGATAGCCAAATGATCAACATTAACTTCCACCCTAGTGGGACAAATCAACAGCGCATTCCTCCTCCTATAACGCACCGAGAGGAACACAACCTCATTTCTATCATAGTCCTACCAAAAGTGCAGAACTTGAACCTAATCATGAGAAGTATCAGATAAACCTTAATTTGAAGGACACTCTATAAAATCCTTGTTTTGCACTCTTCAAAAATGTCTGCTTCATAAAATACAAAGAATGTCTCTGGACTTCCATACTGAAGGAAAGTAAACAGATATGACAACCGAATGTGATATATGATCTTCAGTTTCTTTTGCTATAACTGACGTTACTGGACAATTAGTGGAATCTGAGTAAGTGATGTATAGTGCATAATAGTGTATCAGTATTAATTTCCTAATTTTGAAAATTGTACTGTGGCTATATAGATGGTCTTGGTTTTAGGAAATACTCACTGAAGTACATAGCAAGAGAGAAATATTGTATCTGAAACTTACTCTTAAATGATTCACACGTGTGTGTGTTGCAGATGTGGATGTGGGTGGGCATGCACATGAGAGAGGGAAAGAGAGAAAATGAAGAAGAGTGAGCACAGTAAAAGTTAACATTTGAGGAATCTGGGTGGAGTTTATTCCAGAATTCTCTGTACTGTTTTTGAAACTTTTCTGTAAGTACAGTATTATGTTAAAAGAAAACAAAATAAAAGACCTTTCTAAGTGTACACACTGTCATCCCGAATACTGAAAGTTCTGATACCTTAATTTACACTCCACTCAGTTATTTTTAGCTACTGCAAATGTTCTCCATAGGTGTTTCTCTGTGCTCTATTTGCTTCTTTCATTTGAGGTTTTGTGTTCTCCTCTTTTGTTGATTATCTCCCTAGGGCAGATAATGCTAAGTTGCAAACGTACAGCCATTTTCATTTTCTGCCAATCACTCACACACACAAATGCCCCCAAAGAACAATAGTTGTGATAAACTAAAATAAGGTATGGAAATGTGGAGCAGAATGAGTCATATTATTTTGCAAGTCAGCAGCGTTGGTTGGCTGCTGATTCAATTTGTGACCTTGGGGAAAAAAACAGGTCATTGCCTTGTGCTTTATTCTCCTCATAATATTTTTCATTATGGAGTGTTGGAAAGATTAATTTATAATTGTGCATCACTTTGATCTCCATGATTTAGGTATTATGGGAGTGACCACAATTAGATGTTCCTATAAATAGCATACTTATGAAAATCTTCTTGGTATTTTGGTGACAACCGAATGTGATATATGATCTTCAGTTTCTTTTGCTTTGAGAATTATGAAAGCTTTTCATAATGCTCAAAATATTGCCAGCCTTGGCTTGTGGTAAACTTCCTCCCTGTAGATATTGTATTGTTGAATATTATTGAAGACAACAGGAATTCTGCAAGAGATTTATAGACCACCAGTATTTTGTTTATTTTGTCTTTTCATTCCTAGACTGGAAGTGCCTAAAGTATTGTTTTTCCTTCAGTTTTGCCTTCTGCACAAGGTCTGCTCTATTTGCTTGCATGGTACCCAGCTACCTGTTATCTGGAACTGAGTTTAATTTAGGGAAACATGCCTCCTCCAACTCAGTTCATGTGGTTTGATCGGGACTGACCCAGAAAGATGGGGTCCTTGATGCGGATCTGGCCAATCAGAGTGGCACGTGCCCTATCTACAGTGATGGTAGGAATAGGCATGTGATTCGAGGGACCTGGAGTCCCTCGTACGACTCATTCTAACATTAGTAAGAAACAGGTGATCTCTTTTCTCTGGGATTGCTAGATTGAGAAAATGTAAGCTCAGTGTTTCTAGTAGCTATCTTGCCACTCTAAGGGGAGAGCCCATCTAAGCTGGCTGAGAGATAAAAGGTGAGCATAGGTGAGAGATAAAAGGAAGTAAAATTGCCCAGTGATCATTTGAGTGCCTAGATTGGGTTTGCCTAGACAGAGACAAGAGTTTGCTAATTCAGGTCAATGTGTATACATACATATATATATATATATATTTACACGTACATACATATCATATATATATACATATATATATACACAATCTAATATATACATATATACATACATATCCTATATGTGTGTGTATATATACACAATCTAATATATATATATGTATATATACAATTATATATATATATATATATATACTGCCTTAAGTTGGTTGAGAGAGCTCCAGCAAAATCGTTTGGTACATGTGGCAGAGACAGCTGGTTGCTTATTCAATTTCCATTTTCCTCTCTATCCTTAGTAACATAATCTCAATTTTATTCAAGGTGCCAATTGTCCTAGTGTACTTTTTAAAAAGTACTTCCCAACCTCCTTTATAGGTAGGAATGACCATGTAACTAAGTATTGGTCAAAGAGATGATAGACATAAGTCATAAGCTGGGATTTATTAGAAGAGTCTTACTAACAGAAAGCTTGGAGGAGTTCTGCTCCTTGCCTGTCCACTTTTTCCTCCCTGAAATAGACACATGATGGTTGCAATTCCAGTGGCCATCTTGTGACCTTGAGGATGTAAAGCGTGTATCAAGAAAGGATTCCTGCTGCCATTGTGGAACTTCATTACCAGTATGGATAGCCCACTTTTGAGTTTCTTATATGTAAAAGAATAAACTCTAAGGTATTTAAGCCATTGTAGTCAGGTTTTTATTGCCAGTAGCTGACAAAATTCCTACTTGACATAATGCAACTCTACATTTGAACATCAATGGTACTTCAGGAGATGCCTGAATTTATTTTCTGTCAAGTGAAGAGAAATGGGACAGGAATATTTTTGCTTAAAGTTACAAGCACTTCTCTTTTCCCCTCATCTATTTTTGGTAACAAGCATTAATAATACTGGCTGCTGCTGCTCAACCTCTTTTCTGATCCTTTCTGTACAATGAAGGACATTTTAGATGGGTCACATGTGGTTGTTCAGAGTCGCAAAGCTCACCAATATGAGACTGCAGATGTTCTCATTGTTTTTGGCCTTCTCATTGTTTTTGGCCTTCACCAGGGCTTTCCTGGTGGCTCAGAGGTTAAAGCGTCTGCTGCAATGTGGGAGACCTGGGTTCGATCCCTGGGTCAGGAAGATCCCCTGGAGAAGGAACTGGCAACCCACACCAGTATTCTTGCCTGGAGAATCCCATGGACAGAGAAGCCTGGTGGGCTACAGTCCACGGGGTTGCAAAGAGTCCGACACGACTGAACGACTTCACTTTCACTTTCATGATTATTGTCCCATTTTAGGACATCATCATTCTGTTACCTGGGGCTTCCTGCATCCGATCTTTTGTTCACTAAACCCAATTCTCTACCTGGGCATCAAAGTGATCATTCAGATACACATCATGATTTTAAAAACAGCTCAGAAAACAACTACCTTAATGAGCTGGAGAGTGACCAAAATCAGGCAGAAGCTGGAGGGAAGTAAGAACTTGAAGGATGTGGTAACAGATGAGTTTTATCCTGAAGGTGGTCTCCAGTGAGGGAGTTAAAACTTGGATGGAAACCCACAGTTATACTGGCTTAAAGAAGCAAGAAACAAATCATTGAATTTGGGGTGATTACTGCAGCTGGAAGGAAAGAGAAAAAAATCTTATACAGGAGACATCCAAAAAGGGAAAATTCCAAATTCTCTGCTCAAATCTTTAGTTTGAAACCTAAAATTTATTTGCATATGACAGATTAAAAGGCTGAAAAGAGTCAGACATGACTGAGCAATGAATACACACACAGGGCCAAAAGATTTGAACAGAAATTTAGCTGCTGCCGTCTGTAGGGAAGATAGATTTTGAAGTGTGATTACAGCTATGTTAACTACCTTTTAAAAAAAAGTACTTATTTACTTCATAACTTGACGTTTGTATCTTTCTTTTGTATGCCAAATAAGCGCCGTAAGTCCAAAGACACACATCACAAAGGGTTAATTTCCCTACTACAAAGAGACAGCCTATAAATTAATAAGAATAGAGCTGACAACTCCAAAGAACATAAGCAAAGGATTATGAAGAGTAAGTTCATGGAAGTGAAATACAAAAAGCTCTAACAGTGATACTCAACTCACTCATAATGACAGAAGTGTATAATACGCCTACAACTAGATACATTTTTCATCTATTAGATTGGCAAAATTCAAAAGTTTGATAACACTCAGTTGGCAAAACTGTAACAAAATGACTACATTGCACTTGAGGGAATATGAGTTGGTATAAACTTCATGATGACAATATCCATCAGCATTACAAATTCACATGTCCTTTTACCTAGCAATTCCACTTTGTGGACTTTATCCAATCCTTCAGGCATGATTTTCACATATATAACATGGCACATGTATACAAGGTAATTATTGAAGAATTATTTGCCATAGAAAAAGACTGAAAACAACTAAAAAGTTTATCAGCTGGTCACAGATAAATGCACTATGATATATTCTTAAAATGCACTTGCTAGCCACTATACAAGTGGGAAAAAAAGTAGACTTATGGAAAGATTTCCAAGACATATTAGTAACAAAACTAATATTAATAGAATATATTAATAATAAAAGTAAGGTACAGAATAAGGTGTATGACATACTGCTTTTTGCATGAGAAAAAAATGGATTACAATGAAACATATGTATTGGTAAATCTGTATATTCATAAAGAAATTCTGGAAAGACACATAAAGAAACTAATAATGAATGTTCATCCATGAATGTGGAGGGGCTGAGAATTACGTGGATGGAAACATGTTTATATTGTCTTATTAGACATGGAAGAATTACATTTAAAACGTGTCACGATTTATGAAACATGTTCTATATATGCAACTGGAAGGTTTTCGTTTTAGTTCAGTCCACAAAAGCTTGGTAAAAAATTGTTTTTAAGTAAAGGCTATTGGAAAAATAAATGGAAAGAATTTTCATTGCCTGTAATTTCTAAGTGAAATAAGTGATATTAATACAAAGTACATTGTTAAATAATATGTTTATTAACAAGAAATATGATGTTCATTTTACTAATACATTTTTACTATTTGAAAAATAACTACATTATTTTTCAGAATCCAGCAGTTCTGAAAGAGAAAATAGTTTTCTCTAGTTAAAACAAACAAAAACGTTTGAGCTCCCTCTGCTGGCTTTGTAGTAGCATAGCAGATAAATTTTGGTTTTATTTAGAAACAAACTTGCACGTGGTTAATGCCTTTAATTCATTTGCGAATGTTTAACTCTAAACTGTGTTTTCCATAATTTTATCATTGTGAAGTTCTGTTAATATATCACTCATATAGTCAATATAAAACCTTAAAATTTGATTCAGTATGTGCCTTTAATATTTCGGAACATGGCGCCACGTAAGTGGGTTGCACAGGCACAAATCTTCTACATACACCACAATATGTAAAGGACAATTTTAGTTTTTATTAAAACATGCTTTTAACTTAATTTTTATTTATTTAAAATTTTTACTTTGTATTGAGGTTTAGCTGATTAACAAACAATGCTATGATAGTTTCAGGGGAACAGCGAAGGGACTCATCCATACATCTACATGTATCCATTCTTCCCCAAATCCCCTCCCATCCAGGCTGCCCCGACAGTGAGCAGAGTTCCCTGTGCTACACAGTAGGGCCTTGATGGTTATCCATTTTAAATAAGTGGTGTGTACATGTCCATCCCAAACTCCATTTTGAGTTTTTAAATTTATTACAGCTTTACCATAAAGCCTGTGTGTTGGATTAGTATATTAATATTTTATGTGTTTAAAATACCATATGCATATTTTGAAGTTAGAAGGTATATAAAAATAAATGCATAGGTAAACAATGCCAGTTCCGAGTAATTGTTAATATTTTGTTGTCATGATAGCATAATCTATGATTGTGATGTGCTGTGTAAAATCACAAGCTACTTCTCGTGTCTTTTTATGATTTCTGTGTTCCAGATCACTGATTAGTGCATCAGTGGTGACCATCCTATTCTTCAATTTATCTACTAAATTATTTTTTTCTGTTTTATTTAAATCTCTTTAAGGATGCTTTTAAAAAGCAGTTCAGGTTTTCAACTCTCTCTTTTATCAGTTGTATTTACCCATTGTTTGTTCTGCTAATATTCCCCTTTCATGCTTCTTCTTTTTTTTTTTTTTTGGGTTTTTTTTTTTTTTTCCAGTGGGTTTTGTCATACATTGATATGAATCAGCCATGGATTTACATGTATTCCCAATCCCGATCCCCCCTCCCACCTCCCTCTCTCTCCCGATTCCTCTGGGCCCTTTCATGCTTCTTGCATAAGATGTTGCTTTTCTTGGTCGGTTCATGTGTTCAGTTCTGATTGTTGAAATATTGGGAATTATCCACATGGTGGAAGATAATGGTGTGCTGGAGTCAGCTGTTAGCAGCCTATGAAACCTGACTGCTAATTTTTCAAGAAGGTTGCAATTTAGATGTTAAACACAGCTTTTATTAAAAACAAAATTATCTAAACTTAAAATTACATTAATTCTATTAAAAAGGCAAAAAAGTACACCAAGAAGTATTCAAAACTCATATACTCCTAATTATTCTACTTTATTATTATTTACGTGACTCAGATTATTTACATCTGTTGTATCTGGATGGTGAAAATATTGTATGATGGTGTGTTACTGTAAATTTCTTTCCAGCTCTGCATTTAGTGATACCATGTCAGTAACCTGAAATTGGCTATGGTGGGAGCATTTGGAAATGGCAAGTGCTCAGAGACTGGGCCTGATGTATTGTTTGGTGGATTGTCTAGAGGTAAGAAAGTGATGCAGAAAATGTTAAGATATAAGTACTTGGCAAAAATCAACAAAAACATTTTGTGAGAACCAATTTGTTGTGTGGAATTTATAATAAAGTAAAGATATTGTATATTTTATTATTTGCAAATTCTGTGCTACACATCTTTTGTATCAGTACAACTTATGTTTATACATACACATCTATGCATTTTGTTTTCTAGAAAGGGAGATGTTAAACATTAAACAACTCATCACCAAAGTCTCTATCTGCAAAGGTACACAGCCAATTCTCTCCTGAGGCTCCTGGAGAAATCACTGATGTAGTGTTCACCCAGCCTTAAGGGTAGTGCCATGGCTTTAAAATACACCCACAGACTCTTTCATGCATCTTATTTCCACAGTGAAAGTCGCTCAGTCGTGTGCAACTTGTTGCAACCCCACAGACTATACAGTCCATGGGTTTCTCCAGGCCAGAATACTGAAGTGGGTAGCTGTTCCCTTCTCCAGGGGATCGTCCCAACCCAGGGATCGAACCCAGGTCTTCCTCATTGCAGGCGGATTCTTTACCAGCTGAGCCACCAGGGTGGGTGAATACTAATTCCTTCTCCCTTGAATGTGGGCTGTACTTGACTCTAATGAGTAAAATATGGTGGAAGTGAAGGTACTAGACTTCCAAGGCTAATTCATGAAAGACGTAGTGGCCCCCTACTTGCTCTCTTGGCTTCCTTGCTTTGGGGGATGTCAGCTGCGATGTCATGAGGCCACAAACACCAACGTGAAGAGCGCCACATGGTGTGGAACCGAGGACTCCTGCCGACAGCTATTTTGGAAGAAGATCGTCTAGCCCCAGGCAAGGCTTCCAAGATTGTGGCCCAGCAGTCATCTTTCCTGCAACTTCCTGAGACCCTCATCAGAACCTCTCAGCTAAGCAGCTCTCATGGATCATCACTGCTTCTTCAACTCCCGGTAAGTCTTCCCCAAAGATAATTGCCACTGGCTTTGTTTGGGCTATTTAGGTGCTTGTGTGTTGTATTTGTGATTTGAATTTGCCTTTTGGATATACAATTACCAAATTAGGTTAACATCCATCTTCTGGAAAATCACTTGCAAGCAAGATCACTATTAACGAAAAATAATCAGAATTTGATTCCTTTTGAAGCGTTATGGGTGATGACGTGCCCTGTTCTCTAGTTTACGTTGGTAGTAAATCCCTCTTCCTTGGTGAAGAGATAGGCATAGACTCAAGCTCAATCATTTAGCTTCTCTATCCTGATCATTTGTATCTTGAACAGAGATACCCAGAGTAGGTGCTTGCTGTTGCGTCTTTGGGATGCGTGAGCATTCTATGAAAAAGTCTGCAAAGGAACATATGTTGGCAGCTCTGATTCCTAGAGATGTGCTGGTTCCCGGTGCCTAAGAGGCTTCCTGTTCAGCATTCGATGGCATAAGTTAGCTTAATTTCATTCAAACATGAATCTCCTTTTACAAGTAAACCAACTATGAATATTGGTTGAATGAATGATAGAATGAAAGTTAGAGCTGTGTCATAGGAAAAATACGTGTTTTAGAAACTACAAGCCCCAGTTGTGTGTTGGCTGGGCTTTGTATCAGTTAGTGTTCACTATATAACTAACCACCTCAAATTAGTGGCTTAAAACCATTTATTATTTCTCATCATTCTGTGAGTTGCTGAGATGCTACGGTTGGGCTGCCTGGGCAGAAGCTGAGTGGTTTAGTTTGACCTTTCTCACACATCTGGTGGTCGGCAGGCTGGATCTAGTTGGGACTTCTACACATGGTGGTCTCAGGGTTTTCAGGGTTCAAAAGGATGTGCAACACTTCTCAAGTTGTTGACTTGTATCACATTTATCTCAGCACATTTACTTTCGTCTCACTTGGTCAAAGCAAATCACACAGCTAAGTCCAAAATCACTGTGGAAGGAAACTGTGAAAGTGCATGAATGTGGAAAGTGTGAACAAATTGTGGGGCCCATTACTCTAGTAATTTATATATCATCACAATTACTCTGCAGAAGTTCCCCTCTCTGAAGATAAATGACAACTTCAAATGTGTTATCTTATTATTCCCATTTTAGAAGTGAAAAAATTTAATGTGCAGAAAGTTTGAGCAACTTGCCCAAGACAAATCAAGGAATCAGGATGCAGGCCCTGCTGGTCTAACTACACCTGAGGCTCTCGTTGCCTACATGACCTACCATTGCCCTTGATAGGGACAGCCACAGGGCCAAAGGAACAGGTCAATCTTAGGTTAAGTTAACCAGTTAATAATCCACTCACATACTCTCTAGAAAAAAAATTATAATAAATAATTTCCTTCATCTTCAGAATGTGCAGTCTGAGCTCACTAGAGGCTGCCACCTTCTCCCTGACTCTATGAGGAAGTGAACTGCCATAACCCCAAATTCACAAAGATCATCACTTGTCCAGAGTCAGTGAAGGTGTTTCTGTGCCTACAGCTCCTAGTGAGGCTACCAGTCATTAGTTAATTAAGAAAATCACTAGGTTGGTAACAGAAGGGTCAACATAAACACATCTGCTAATTGTCTAGTGAGCCCATGTCCCAGAAAACCTGAGGGGAGCTCTGTTGCCCAAGGGGGATCATAATTTTATGCCTTAGTTTTTTGGATTATTTCTTGCTATCCAAGCAGTAACTCTTTGCAACCCCATGGACTTCCCAGGTTCCTCTGTCCATGGAATTCTCCAGGCAAGAATACTGGAGTGGGTTGCCATTCCCTTCTCTGAGGGATCTTCCTGATCCAGGAGTTGAACCTACGTCTTCTGCATTGCAGGCGGATTCTTTGCCATCTGAGCCACCAAGGAAACTAATAAACCCCAGTGATGTATCAGATAGGGGTGGGTCTGATACAGAATGGATGTAGATGAAGTTCTAAGTGCCCCCCTCTTGGTGTCACCACTGCTCTTCCCTCTCTTGACTGCTAGCTCTCCAAGGCATTTACCTGCCTGCTGTGTTTGGAATATTCTGCATACTCACAAGCTAAAAGGACACAGATTCTTGAGGCTATATGGCAGAATAGACTCTAGAGTCAGACATACTAGGTTGAAATCTTGACTCTACCACTTGCCAAAATTCCTTGAGTTCTCTGAGCCTCAGTTCTCTCATCTATACAGTTGGGACATGAACAATACCTACTTTATGGATTGATGTAAAGAGCAAATACATGTCATCTCCCAGAACTCCATAAATAAAAGCTACTCTTCAGGAGTCTGGACTGATTGAAAGTGGTGACATAAGAATATCTCTAAGCAGCACTTTTCCTCTAAAGGTCTCTCTGCTTAACCCACTTGTGGACATTCTCTTTTGGAGTTGTCTCTAGCGTGAGTACCTTTGATGATGACAAGTCTCTTTCCTTTGGGGATGCATTATGAACAGAACAGCCATTCAGAGCCAACAGTGGCATTGAGAAGAAGCATATCCTTTCAGTCCAGTGTGAGAGGCGACTGTGAAGTCCCTGTCTGGTCCCAATACACAAGTCTCTATCAGGTGCCACCACTTCCCACCCTATGCATTCAGAGTTCTTCAAAGTGAGCAGAACCTTTCCTGCCCCTGGGGCTTTGTACAGGCCCCTCCTCCACATAAAATGGCACAGCTTCATCTCTCTGACCCATTTGGAAATATCCTACTTATTTGCCTCACTGGCCCACACGCAACCCTTCTGTAAAACTTCTCCTCTGCCAATGAATGCACAATGGTACAGTGGTTAAGAACAAAGATGTAAGAGCCCAATGGCAGGGCTCAAGAGCAGCAGCAAAGTGGTGATGTGCATGGACCGTGAAGCCAGGCTGCGTGGGTCTGAATTCTGTCTCTACAATGTGGTCACATGCTCTCTCATCCTAGATGAGTCACTTTACGTCCCCAGCTCTTGGTTTCCTCCACAGTTAAATAAGATAAACAGCAGTGGTTATTTCAAAAGTCTACTTTGGAGATGGGATAAAGCGCCTAGGACAGTGCCTACCACCAAACGTTTAATAAAGTTCTTGATGTATCATTTCTTAGGTAGGTGACCTTCAGTGGGTTATTTAATCTTTTTGTATCTCAATTTCCTGACTTTAAAACAAGAATAAGAAAAACAGCACCAATTTCATAGGGTTGCTGAGGATTAAGAATAATGTATGTAACTTGCCTTGTACATAATTATATATGGAGCTCTGCATATGGCAGGATTTCAACAAAATGGTAGTTTAAAAAGAGTTAGTCTTTTCTTCTGAACTCTGTAACAACTTATTCATATCTCTATTATGACACGTATCAGATTATATTGTAATAACCTAAACTGGGAACTTCTTGAGTACAGGAACTTTATCATTGTTCTTCTGATAAAGGAAAAACCAGTTCAGCTGGCACCTAGGAGGTGGGGGGGGGACTGAAAGTTGAAACAGAAACAACTTGCAAAACTGTATCATGAGTCACAAAATAGAAAAATTGTACAAAACCATGATAATCAAGACAATCAGACTCTTAACAACACTTCATAGTGTTCTGAATAAGGCAACAAACTAACCTAGCAGTTGTTGCTCAGTTGCCTGGTTGTGTCTGACTCTTTGCAACCCCATAGACTGCAGCATGCCAGGCCTCCCTGTCCCTCACCATCTCCCAAAGTTTGCCCAAGTTCATGTCCATTGCATCAGTGATGGCATCCAGCCATCTCATCCTCTGATGCCCTCTTCTCCTTCTGCCCTCAATCTTTCCAAGAATCAGGGACTTATCCAATGAATTGGCTGTTTGTATTAGGTAACCAAAATACTGGAGGTTCAGCTTCAGCATCAGTCCTTCCAGCAAATATTTGGGGTTGATTTCCTTTACAGTTGACTAGTTTGGTCTCCTTGTTGTCCAAGGGACTCTCAGGAGTGTTCTCCAGCACCACAGTTCGAAGGCATCAATTCTTTGGTATTCTGCCTTCTTTATGGTCCAGCTCTCAGAACCGTATGGGACCACTGGGAAGACCATAGCCTTATACAGACCTTTGTAGGCAGAGTCATGTCTCTGCTTTTCGACACACTGTTTAGGTTTGTCGTATTTTCCTGCCAAGAAGCAGCTGTCTTCTGATTTCATGACTGAAGTTACCATCTGCAGTGACTTTAGAGCCCAAGAAGGGGAAATCTGTCACTACTTCCATTTTTTACCCTTCTGTTTGCCTTGAAGTAATGGGACCGGATGCCATGATCTTAGTTTTTTTAGTTTTAAGCCAGTTCTTTCACTCTCCTTCTTCACCCTCATCAAGAGGCTCTTTAGCTCCTCTTCACTTTCTTCCCTTAGAGTGGTATCATCTGCAAATCTGAGGTTGTTGATGTTTCTCCAGCCTACCTTAATTCCAGATTGTAACTCATCCAGCCTGGCATTTCTCATGATGTGCTCAGCAAATAGGTTAAACAAACAGGGTGACAGCAGACAGCCCTGTCATACTCCTTTCTCAATCCTGAAACAATCAGTTGCTCCATACAGGGTTCTGACAGTTGCTCCTTGACCAGCATACAGGTTTCTCAGGAGGCAGATAAGATGGTCTGGTATTCCCATCTCTTTAAGAACTTTCCACAGTTACGATCCACACAGTCAAAGGCTTAACATAGTCGATGAAACAGAGGTAGATGTTTTTCTGGAATTCCCTTGTTTCTCTATGATCCAGCAAATGTTGGCAATTTGATCTCTGGTTCCTCTGCCTTTTCTAAACCCAGCTTGGATGTCTTGGAAATTCTTGGTTCACGTAATGCTGAAGCCTAGCATGCAAGATTTTAAGCATGACCTTACCAGCATAGGAGATGAGAGCAATTGTCTTGGGGATTGGGATAAGGATTGACCTTTTCCAGTCTCGCAGCCACTGCTGGGTCTTCCAGATTTGCTGACATATTGACTGCAACAATTGGATAGCATCATCCTTTAGGGTTTTGAATAGCTCTGCTGGAATTCCATCGCATCCTCTAGCTTTATTGACTGCAGTGCTTCGTAAGGCCCACTTGACTTCACACTCCAGAACGTCTGGCTCTGGGTGACTGCCCACACCATCACAGTTACCAGGTTCATTAAGATCTTTTTTTGTATAGTTCTTCCATGTATTCTTTCCATCTCTTCTTGATCTCTTCTGCAATCTGCTAGGTCTCTATCATTTCTGTCCTTTATTGTGCCTATCTTTGGGTTAAATGTTCCCTTGATATCTCCAGTTTTCCTAAAGAGATCTCTAGTCTTTCCCTTTCTGTTGCTTTCCTCTATTTTTATGTGCTCTTCATTGAAGACTTTCTTGTCTCTCCTTGCTATTCTTTGGAACTCTGTGTTCAGCTGGATGTACTTTTCCCTCTCTCCCTTGCTTTTCGCTTCTTTTCTTTCTTCACTATTTGTAAAGCCTCCTCAGACAACCACTTGGCCTTCTTGCTTTTCTTTTTTCTTTGGGATGGTTTTGTTCACTGCCTTCTGTATAATATTATGGATCTCCATCTATAGTTCTTCAGGTACACTGTTTACTAGATCTAATCCCTTGAATCTATTGGTCACCTCCACTGCATATTCATTGGGGATTTGATTTAAGTCATACCTGGCTGGCCTAGCTAGTGGTTTCCCCCACTTTCCTTAGGTTAAGCCTGAATTTTGCTGAGAAGCTGATGATCTGAGCAGTAACTCCACACAAAGTCATGTCTTCTGAAGATTAGACCACTAATTGTTTCAACAACTTCCTAGTTTACAAATTCTGACCAATCTCTGCCAGTGCCATCCAATGACTGACTCCAGTCCTGCAAACTCTACAGGTATCTTCCCTGACTTCCACTAAAATGTTGTGCTCTCCATTATGTGTATACCTCCTTGCTACACCAAGCTAATAAACCTTTGTTTGGACAAAAAAAAAAGTACTACCTATTATATGTTGGATACTAAGAATAAAACTTTGAATGGAAAAGGCTTTTGCCTTCAAGTAACATAAACTTTTAATGTGGTAGATAGACAAGTATTAATATTCCAGGGTGATAATAATTATAATCAGATAAGCACCATGAACACTTTGCCCAGTTGGAGGAGTCTTCCTGGAGGAAGTGATTTTTAGGGTAAATCCTGAAGGTTGATTAGGAATTAGGTAAAGCATAGGGTTGGGCAGAGTAAATGTTCTAAACGGCAGGGACTGCTTGTACAAGAAACAATAAAGGACAGCATCCTTAGAATAGAATAAAGGAGAGCTAGGAATAGATTTTATAGGTCCAATGCATCAAAAATACTGCAGTATTCTTCCATTTAAAATTTAGGACTTCCCTAGAGGTCCAGTGGTCAAGAGTTCCCCTGCTGATGCAGGGAACACTGGTTCAATCCCTGGTCTGGGAAGATTCCACATCTCACAGGCAACTAAACCTGTGCGACAACTGCTGAGCCAGTAGTTGGGCGCCTAGAGCCCAGGCTCTGCAACCAGAGAAGCCCCCACAGTGAGAGGCCCACGCGCCGTAGCTAGAGAGTAGCTCCACTTGCCGCAACTAGAGAAAGCCTGAGTGCAGCCATGAAGCCCCAGTACCGCCAAAAATAAATCAATAAGCAATAAAATTTTTAAAAAATTAATGCTAACTATAAAATACATGTAGGAATGTAGGGAAGTCCTTCTGATTTTTCTCATCATGTATAGTTTAACACTTTAAAAGAAATTTTGAATTCTCTAAAATATATTAATATGTTCATGTTCCTGTGTTGGTATTCAGCACATCCCAGTTTGTCTATTGCATAGTGCACCACTGTTTCTTTGAGAACCGCGAGTACTTTAGTGTGGCAGCACTGCAGCGTGTAAAGTACACTGTAGAGTGGATGCTCTAGAGTGTAAAGAAGTGAGAGAGAAAGCTGGAGAGCCAGGCAGGCACCAGTTAATGAAAGGTCGAGCAAAGATGTGGTTAGAGACGCGGTCTTTGTTGTCTACTGACCTGGGTTCATGCCTCGGCCCTCAATGCATTAATTACCCCAGCTGTACAACGGAGATGCTAAACTGTGATGATTAACATAACAAAGTACATAGCACAGGGTTTAATATCATAAAACACACTTAATTTCAGTTAGATGTCATTGTTAATAAATTTGTTCTTCATCCTGAGAAATGGAAGTCAGTAAAGGGCTCTAAGTAGTGACATGATTACAATGGGCTTTTATGGATTTCTTTGGCTGTGGTGTATAGCCTAGGTTGCATGACAGTGAGTAGATTCTAAGTGTTCTTAAGAGGGAGATTCAGTATGTATTACTGATTGCAGGAAGGTTGATGATATATATGCTATATGTTGCATATATACATGTATTACATATTCATACACACACACAATGTCTCCTACACAAACTGCCACAGATGATGACAAGTGTAGAAAATCTGTTTCCAGCGGAATCAAATATGTAACACTACTAAAATTATCTGTCAGTGAATTGACGTGATGTCAGTCTGTCAAAATAACTTAAATGGGGTAAGGAGAAAGGATGGAGTATCAATGAAATGACTGACCAGGAGTTGATTATCATTGAAACTGATGATGGGAAAGATTATACTTTTTTCTGCTTTTGTACACATCAAAAATTTTCCATAACAAAAAACATTAAAAAATACATTAAGGCAGGCAAAGAGATCCCTGGAGGGCCTAGTAGACTGGCTAGAATACATGTACCATGAAGGTAGAGACCCTGCCTGTCTTAGTTACATCTGTATCTCCAGGGCCTAGGGCAATTCATGGTCACATAGTAGGCTCTCAGTATGCATTCACTGAAGAAATGAACACCGGTGAACAAAAACCATAGCTTGAGTGAGTCTGACAGCTTACACTGAGAGCCAAGATCCCCGGGGTTCCTTTCATCTTTTGTGCTACACGGGATATCCCATTAGCTACTGTAAGGAAAAAGACCTCAAGAAAACCACCCCAAGAGAAAGCAAAGCAGATCCACAAACTTCACTCCGGTATTTCATGAGAAGTAGGTGTTTACACGCTTATATCCATATGGTCCCTAGAAATCTTCTGCAGGACTCTGTCATATCATTTTATTCCATTGCTTAAAAAAAAAAACAAAAAAAAACAATCAACATTCATTGTGGGGATGTCTTTGTCCCTCAAGCTAACAATCAGAAGAAAACTCTATGTACCCTGTCTTCCCCTTGTCTCTCTTATACTATGGCTAATAAAAGAGGGGGGAGGAATAAATAGTCTTTTGAAGAAGGTTCACCTCTACATTTTGTTCTCATTTCCTTAGAAGTCTTAGGACAAAACTGTCTATTACAAAAGTAACCATGCAGTACCTTATTTAGGGCTTTTGAAATTCAAGCCCACTCTTATTGGGGGCCGGAATCTGAGCAGAGGGAAATGACTAATAACACTGAAACAACAGCCCTCAGGTACAATTAAATGCCCACAAGAGGCATCCTCCAAAGTTTGAAAGCTGGCCTGTCCAGTACCAAAGTCACTAGTGATGTGTGAGCATGTGTGATGCAGCTTGCCTGAACTGAGATGTGATGGAGGTGTAAAAATATACATTGGATTTCAAAGACTTAATAACAACAACAAAGTAAAATATCTCAACCATTTTTATATTAATTGCACAATGAAATGATAATACTATGGATATGCTGACAAAATACATTATTAAAATTAATTTCACTTTTTTTTACTTTTGAAAATGAGGCCACTACAAAATTATGTATGTGGCTCACATATTTTTATTGGACAGTATTTTTGTTTTCTTCAGCCTAAGGATTATGTTTCTCTTTGTGCTGCTATGCTGTGCTTAGTTGATCAATTGTGTCTGACTCTTTTTTACCCTATGGACTGTAGCCCATCAGGTTTCTCTATCTTTTGGGATTCTCCAGGCAAGAATACTGGAGTGGGTGGCCATGCCCTCCTCCAGGGGATCTTCCCAACTCAGGGATCAAACCCGGGTCTCCCATATTGCACATGGATTCTTTACCATCTGAACCACCAGGGAAGACCAAGAATACTGGAGTGGGTAACCTATCCCTTCTCCAGGAGATCTTGCCAACCCAGGAATCAAACTGGGGTCTCCTGCATTGTAGGTGGATTCTTTACCCATTGCACTACCAGGGAACCCCTTTTTCTCTCCTTACATGGAATAAAATAAAAATTTCAGTGCATTCATAGCGCGACTCCTAGTTCTCTTATTCTGTACTGTTTTGGGTCCCTTTCACAAAAGTACTGCTCTATGGATTCATCATAAGCAATTATAGGTATAAATGGAGTCCACTGAAGCACTGGAGATTGTCTCACAAACTGTTTTACTAGAAGTGCTCTGAACTTATTAAGGGAGATGATAGAATATCCTCTAATCCCATTTCATACTGTTAGCAATTGTTGAAGCCTTTTCTCTTAAATTACCTAAGGATATACCTCATCACAGCAAACACTATTTTTCGTTTCAAGTTATCAGTGTCTAATCTCAAGATGAGAAAACTGTATTCCCTTTATTAACATGCTCTTGATCACTTAGACAGAAATAAAAATCCTGCTGATATTATGTTAAAAGTGATTTGCCTCCCTTCTGCTTTTACTGAAAAAGTCCCAAATTTAATTAACCTTTCTCTTTTAAAAGAAGTATGCATGTGTGTGTTTGTTTGTGTGTTCAATTCATCCTGTCATATGGAAAAAATTTCAATGACTGTGCATCAGATTTTAAATCAAATCTAGTTCAAAAATCTTAACATGGCCCTTGTTTACCTAATTTGACCTACACACCACGTTTCCCCCTAACTTGATACCCTCCCACCTGTCTTCCTTGCAGATCCAGCTCATCCTTACTTCAGGAACATCCCACAAGCTATTATGTCTGCCTTGAATGTTCCTGTCTCTCTTTTGTTTCACATGGCTAGCTTCTACTCATTATTCCCTTTCTTAACCATTTAAACACTATATCCTAAGAGAATCTATGCTTTAGTCTTTCCAGTCTAAACTGTTAAAATGATTCATATTTGTTTTCTTTCATAATACCTAAATAGTTTGTATTAAAGCTTAAAATTTAATTATAAACATTAACATTTTTTTCCTATATTACTTTCCATTAAATGTCTCCCTTTTGAAGTCTGGCTATAAGCTTCATGAGCAGATACCATACCTGTTTGTTCATCACTGTATTGTCAGTAAAGAGTAGTAGTATGTCTGAAAATGAGCAGACCTTCAGTAAACATTTGTTGAGTGACGAATTGGAAAGACTCAGTAGAGTACAAGAGTGGACATGGGAGATAAGGAAGTGACTGATGAAACACAGTGCTAAAGAGGCCATAGAGGCTAAAGTGTGTGTGCAGCAAAAAATAAAATGATAGGGGGCTAAGTCAATGATGACCATAGTAAGAAAAAGGTTTGTTAGAATGTAAAAGATTTGTCCTGGGAGAGATCATATTAAATTAAGGTGGCTAGGGATGGTTTCAAAGAAGTTACTGGACCAGAAGGGATGGTTGGATTTTATTGTTAACTATAATTTTTAAAAAATTTATAAAAGTAGAATGAATTGGATGATTTGTGTCATAGGTTAGGTTCTCGGGAAGACAGATGTTGAGACAGAGGTAGAAGTACAAAAGGTTTATTGGAGAATAGCATTTGTGAAAGAGAAAGGGAGGAAGTTGTACTGGACAGGGGGAGTCGTCAGACTGCCATGCAGGACTGACAAAGCCACTCACATCCTAATGTTGAGTACGTCCTTATCTTACACCTTGCTGTCTTTAGCTGAGGATGGGCATGGGAGAGAGAGGTAGCCCTGAGAATAGGGTAACTTCAGCTTGGAAGCTGAGGTGAATCCAGAAGAAATTAACTGAAGAATGTCAGCCAACTACATGCCTGGAAGCTGAGGTGAATCCAGAAGAAATTAACTGAAGAATGTCAGCTAACTACATGCCTTACAGTCCTTTCTCAAAGGCAGATCTGAACAACGTACCTCTGTGACTGCCTCACAGAGAATGCCAATTCAACCCAAATTACTCAATAAATTCAATGAAGGATTTTTTTCTTTTTTGCTAAGCTCAATATTCTTGCTCTAAGAAGTATTTGGAAGACCAAGAGTTTCACATTTAGCTATGACAAATTTGAAAGAGAAGAGCAAAGGGGAAGGATTTTCCCTGTTACATAGTAAGGTAGTCTATAAAGACAACATGGAACTGGCATAGTCATGGACAAAGAGACCAACTGAAGAAAAGGTCAGAACCAGAGTCATACATAAATGGAAATATGCATATACAATAAAGGTGGCATCAAAAATCGATGGGGAAGGGAGAGACTATTGAGTAGAATCATAGACAAAAGTTGGCTTGCTGTTTGAAAAAAAAATAGGCTAGATCCTCACAGTAGATCAAATAAAGGAATGTATTCCAGACAGAATAAACACCTAAATGTGATTCTCTGGAAAAAGTAATGAATATAAAAGAAATAGAAGCAAAAAATACAGAAAATGTTTGTGATGGTGAAACACAGGCTAAGTTTTTAAGCAAAACTCCTGAAGCACCACTGATAAGATTATCTCGATTCGCTAGGAAAGAGAACTAGATGAACCTAAGGAGGAGTTAAGTATACTCCAGAGAATATTCCTAGGATCAGGGCAGTTAAGTAAATTATAAGGAGATGCAGGTCTACCAGGAGATATATCATTATGACCTACCTATTGAAAATATTTCCCCTGCTCTACTTTCTTCCTATATCCTTCAACAGTTTTGAGTTCCAGACACTATGCCAAGTGCAGAAAGAACAGAGATGAATAAACTTGACTCCTAGTCCTTAAAGAACTCATAATCTAATTAGGCAGACAGATGAAAAACTATTTTTTAAACTGTTTTAAATCCTATTCTACAGGACTTCCCTGCAGCTCAAATGGTAAAGAAACTGCCTGTAATGCAGGAGACCAGGGTTTGATCTCTGGGTTGGGAAGATTCTCTGGAGAAAGGAACAGCAATCCACTCCAGTAATCTTGCCTGGAGAATCCCATGGACAGAGAAACCTGGTGGGTTGTAGTCCTTGGGGTCGCAAAGAGTCTGACACGACTGAGCGACTCACACTCACACACACACACACACACACACACACACACACAACAGGTAAGAACCAAGAGGCAACATTTGCCTCGGCTATCTGGCATTTCAGCAATGAGGAAAGTCATTCTAAGCAAAAGGAACAGCACTAACAAAGTCACAGGGCTTTGAAGGAACACGGTGTGCTGGAAAATGTTAAGTAGGTAACCTAATACTGGAGATTCTGAAGTGTTGTTATTGAATAGAGAAAGTAGGCTGTGGCAGTTGTTTTAATCTTTTCTCAGTTGCACTGATTATGACATTAGCTAATTATCACCTTTGAAGACAAAGCCAAAAATGAGGCACTGAACTGATCAGGCATAAACAATGGTTAAGAAAGAGAATCATGCTAGGAAGCACTGATGACACATTGTGGAGTTCTAACAAGCACTATAAGTTACTGCAACAAGCACTGTTAACTGTTTAGAGGAGTAAGAGATTGCTATCAGTTACACTGTTCAGGGAAGGTTTCATGGAAGTAGCAAGGCTGTAACTGATTAATTTAATGAATTGATTTAACTAATTGAACTAATTAATTTAACAAATTTAATTAATTTAACAAATTTATACATCAAGGGCTAGGCATGGAATAGGAGATTGAAAACCTAGTCTATTAATGAACAGATAATTAGATAATTGCAAAAATAAAGCGATGACTGTTACAATAGACACAAGTACAGGCTGATGTGATAAAAGCCTCAGAGGGACTCCTGCTTTAGTGCAGGGAGGTCAAGGATGGTTTTCTAAACGTGATGCTTGCTGTATGCCCTGAATTTTGATGGATGAGTGGGGTTCAAGTGCAAGGGAGGGAAACATTTTGCAATGGATCAGTTTAGTGAGAGAACACACATTTTTTTCAAGGAACATGAAATAGTTGGATGGCTGGAGCAAAGACTGAAAAGCAGTAAAGAAGTTTCTAAGGCATATAGGAAGGGTTTGACTATAAGAGGTCTTTTATAGATATTTAAGAATTTTAGATTTTTATCCTGAAGACAATTTGGAAGTTGAGACAGATTTCAAGCAGGGAAGTGACATGATTACATCCACATTTTACAAAGATTGCTATTAAAAGTAATGGTGATGAAGGCATTGAAGATGAACTGATATGAGGGCAGCTAAGGGCAGAGAAATTAAAAAGCTGTTACTATTGTTTAGGAAAAATAAGAGAAGGTTCAAAAATATAGCAGCAGAGATGACAGAAAGAGAAGGGTGGGCAAGGTTTGGGTATCCAGAGAAAGAAGTTAAGTGGAAGCATTCCCTGAACAGTGAGTAACTGTTTAGGGGAGGGAAGGGTGAGCAAATCAGTTTACAGGAGTACATAGCATTTAACAGAAGAGTCAACAGTTGGTGATGAGGTTGAAAACACTGGTGGAGTCAGCCTGTGGCAAGGATACTAAACAACAGACTAAACAATTAGGATTTTACATCTTCCCTAGCAATATTAAATTTATAAATCATTTTTTATTGTGGCAAATATAAAAAAATTACTTTAACCATTTTTAAGTGTACAGTTCACAATTCAAGAGGAACTAAAGAGCCTCTTGATAAAAGTGAAAGAGAGTGCAGAAGCTGGCTTAAAACTCAACATTCAAAAAATGAAGACCATGGCATCTGGTCATATCACTCCATGGCAAATAGATGGGGAAACAATGGAAACAGTTGACGGACTTTATTTTCTTGGGCTCCAGAATCACTGCAGATGGTGACTGCAGCCATGAATTTAAAAGACGCTTGCTCCTTGGAAGAAATGCTATGATCAACCTAGACAGCATATTAAAAATCAGAGACATTTCTTTGCCAGCAAAGGTCTGTCTAGTCAAAACTATGATTTTTCCAGTAGTCATGAATGGAGTGAGAGTTGGACCATAAAGAAGACTCAGCACTGAAGAACTGATGCTTTCTAATTGTGGTGTTGGAGAAGACTCTTAAAAATCCCTTGGACTGCAAGGATATCAATCCTAAAGGAAATCAGCTCAGAATATTCATTGGAAGGACTGATGCTGAAGCTGAAACTGCAATACTTTGGCCACCTGATGTGAAGAACTAACTCCTTGGAAAAGACCTGATGCTGGGAAAGACTGAAAGTGGGAGAAGGGGAGGACAGATGATGAGATGGTTGAATGACATCACTGACTCGATGGACATGAGTTTAAGTGGGCTCTGGGAGTTGGTGATGGACAGGGAAGCCTGGCACGCTGCAGTCCATGGGGTCCCAAAGAGTTGGACACGACCGAGTGACGTAACTGAACTGAACTCAACAATTCACACTTGTGTGACCATCAACACCACCTATCCCTAGAATCTTTTCGCCATTCCAAACTGAAATTCTTTACTCATTAAAAAATAACTTCACATTCTCCCCTGTCCCTCTTGCTCTTGGCAACTAACATTCTATTTTTCTGTCTCTACAGGTTTGGCTACTCTAGGTACCTCACATAAGTGGAAACATACAATAATCACCCCTTTGCATTCAGCTTGCTTCATCCAGCTAAATCACTTTAATCAACACTCTGGTTAATCAAAAGCTGGCTTCTAATTTGCAAAATACTTTTTATGCTATATTTTACAAATGTCTTTATCTTCTTACTTGATCTTTTCCACTTATTGCTTAAGGAACACTTTAGAAAATTACAAACTCAGAGTTCTTAACAATTTAGTCTACCATTGCGTCTGCCATAAAAAGCTTTTTACTGGTCTACTTTAAGTGTCTTTATACTGTGAATTATTTTTAATTCATTATAGTTTACAGGTAGTAGACATTTTGTAAAATCCCACCTAGTACCTTAATGGAAGTAAATAACAGAGAATAGAACTACTGAGGCAGGAATCAAATTTATCTGGCCACCCAGGAGAAATGAAGTTAATTTATATAGGATGCTGATAGAAAGGCTCTCCCTTTTAATATTATGTCACTTCCCTATCTGGGGTTGAATCAATTCTAAATGGACAGAATTGGTTGAATCAGTTCTAAATGGAGAGAATTAAAAACACAACACTTCCCTTATTTCTAGCTAGGGGTTAAGTCTGAAAGTTTTGGACAATAGCAAAACTACTTGAGAACTAAGGGCTGGAGGAATCCCTAGGTCTTTAGTGTATCAATAGTGTTTTGCCCATTAATAGAATAATTCTGGACAACAAGACTTCACTAAGCCTCCGGAAGTCTCAGTGCGTTTGGATGAGACCATCCCGTTCTTCCCAATCTTGTCCACAGCACAGCATATCCAAAATATAGTACTGCAGAACCCTGGGAAAAAACGGAGGAGGCACAGCGCAGCACACCTGTAACCCCCTGATCTCCTGTGTGCCGACACATCCGAGTGGATGCTCTCAAGAAAGCGCTCCAGTAGCAGTGTCGTTCCAGCCAATGGGCCACGCCGTCTGGTACAGAGTTCGAGCTGCTGAAGTTCCTGCTGGTTCTGAAGTTAGCGGCCTTTCCCTCTTAGTAAAAAAAAACAGTCTTTACTCCTTAGGAAGACCAAAGCCTGGAAAAGCACAAGGCCCACAAGCCAGGCGAAGAAGCAACACCCGCCACACTTGCCTAGCGTGTACTCAGAAAAAAAAAAAAAAAAAAAATTACGTCTCTTCCCAGCAGGCTCCGGGAGTCACCGCGAGATTTCATCAATTCTCGCGACATTTATCGGCAGCCATCTTCTTGGGGGTGCTGGGAGCCGGGAAGACCCCCCGAATCGTTTCCATTCAGCTGCCCTTCGTTTTCGCTTTCTTCACTTTTTCCTCTCCTGCGTTGCCAGCAAGCACCTGGTTTCAGGGCTGAGGGCAAGCCCGTGTCTAGGCGCGTGTCGCGCTCTGGTCCAGGGAGATTCGCTGGGGTGGAGGGAAGGGGGAGGGCCTGGGCAAACCGTTGCTGCCTCAGCCGGGGCCGGGGTCCGGGGAGGGGGAGCTCTTGGCACCCCGTGGACTCGCGGCCTACGGCGGTCCCCGCGAAGCTGTTCGCCGATCCGGGCTCGCGGGAACCTGCCACCGGCGCCTCCCACCGCGGCCCACGCGGGCGGCGCGCGGAGTAGGGGGCGGGGGCAGCGGCGGCTGTAGCGGCCGCGACCTGGGCGGGCGGAGGAGTGTGACGGGCCTCGGGGCCGCTGTGGATGGTTTCTAAAATGATCATTGAAAACTTCGAGGCACTCAAGTCCTGGCTCAGCAAGACTCTCGAGCCCATGTGAGTATTCGGGAGCTGTTTTACTTGCAGGGATGGAAGGGGGAGATAGGTGGACTCCCAGTTGCCCCAAGAGCCTGCTGTGGAGGCCGAAGCGGTGAACTGAGGTCCCGGGCTCTGTGTTTTCGCCTCCTCCGCCACCGTCGTTCCTTCGTTCCCAGGTTCAGAATACGCCTGGGAGCCTGAGCTGATCTTTACCTCATCGCTGAGTTGGTTCTTAAACCGATGACTCTTCTCTCGTTTTCCCGTTATTTGTAGACCGACCCCAGCGTAAACACACAACTCGTTATTTGCCGAGGGCCCCCAGGTCGGTTTCTTTTGGCGAACTCGAGCATAATCCCGCCCCCCCCACCCCTTTTTTTTAAATGAAGTGAACAGCTCTCTAGGGATTTAGAACAGTTCTCGCCCAGCCCATTCACGTTTTACCTAAATACCGTCTCTGAAAGAAAGGCCGTGTCTACCATGTGCTGTCTGGCTCTTAACTGATTGAAAATGTAACAGGTGCTAAGGTGCCCAGCAAAATTCCCTTTTCTCATCTCTGCACGTTTGGTCGCTTGGAGGAATAAAATGCAGTTTGGCAGTTTTAAGTAGAATCCTTTAAGTGCACTGTGTGTGTGTGTGTGTGTGTGTGTGTGTGTGTGTGTGTGTGTGTGTGTGTTGGGGAGGGGGGTTCGCAGTGCTGAAATGTCTTAGATTGGAAAAATTGAGTTTAAGGATTTATCTTTTAATACGTAAAAAATATATCAAGAGCCAAGTGTTTTGATCAAAATTGGCTGATTTACAATAAACAATTTAAAATGCAATGCGTACTATCCACTTATTTAATAGATGTATTAAACGTCTTCTATGTACTGTGGGAGGCATTGGGGCTAAAGTTTTTAAATTCCAAAATCGACAAGGCATAATAGAAAAGTAAATGAGCAAACTTCGGGTAGTAAGAGTCGTGACTGTAATACTAGAGGACCATGTAAAATAGTGATAACAAGGCCTCTCAGAGGAGGCGACAGCGGAGCAACACCTGAGGAGGAGAAGGAACTGTGTAAAAGTCTGGAAAGAGAACGTTCCTTCCAGAAGGAATGACAAGTGCAAAGGCCCTGTAGCGGAAATGACCATGGTTCGATGGGGAAGAGAAAGGCTGTTGTGGCTGCAGGGAATCTTGTGAAGGGGGAACAAAAGGAAAGTTGTGAAGTTGGAGAAGTAGGAAGGGGACAAATCATGTAGGATCTTCTAGGCTATAGTCAAGAGCTAAGATTTTACTTAAAATCGAATAGGAAGACATTAGATGATTTAAAGCAGACAGAGATTGATTTTGTTTTAACTCTGCCTACTTTGTGGAGATTATAGGGTCAAGAATAGAAATAAGGGGACCATGCTGAAGGAAGTTGTAGGCCAAGCTGTAGATAGTTTGCTTTAGAGTGAGAGTGGAGACAAATACGTTTAATAGATATGTTAAATAGATCTGGTGGGACTTGCTGATGGATTGGATGTGGGAGATAAGGGAAAGGAAAGGAAAATAAAGGGTGACTGATGACTAAGAAGTTAATCCAAGCAGCTGAATGTGTGTTGGTTGAGGAGGCTTGGAGAGAACAGTTTGAGGGGAGATGGGTGGTTGATTTTAACTGTTAAGTAGAAAGTATTTGTTACACATCTAAGTGTGATGTAAAATTGGTAGTTGGGTATGAGTCTAGAACTCAGGCCAGGAGTGGAGATACTTGGAGTTATGCAGGTAGTATTTAAAGTCACGAGACTGGGAAGTTTCTGAGGAACAATGTGTAGATAGGGAAAAGAAGAGAGTCCAGGTCTGAGGTTGGAAGAAAAGTGGGATGTATGTCACTAGTGAAGGAGATGTATGACAAAAGAGGAACGTTGTCAACTTGGTGGGATACTGCATAATGGATAAAATGGAGACAGAAGGGGCTCTTGTGTTGGCAAGGTAGAAGTCACTGGTGAACTTGTTGAAAAGTTCACTGGGGTAGGATGGTGCAGACAGAAGCCCTGTTTCAATGGGTTGGAGAGAGTGGGCAGCAGTAGAGTATAGTGGTTGAGACCGAGAACCGTGGAGCCAGAGTGGGGCTGCCTTTGAATTCTGCCTCCGCCACTTACCTTCTGTATGATATTGGGTAAGTAACTTAGCTCAGTACCTCTGCTTCCTCCTGTCTGAGAGGGGGAAAATAATGAATATGTATTAAGAAAATCTTTGAACCCTGTCTGGTTTGTAATTAGCACTAAGTAAATGTTAGGTGAACGGAAAACTTAGAATGTTTTGTGTTAAAATAGCGTTCCCTTGTGTAAGCTTTCAGTTCTCAAATTACTTAGTTTTATTACCATTTTTTCTTCTTACTGAAGAGAGGATTATTTATAGCTGATTAGTGTGCTTGTAATTTTTTTTTGTAGTTTTAATAAAGCATATTCAGGTATCATATAGCATGCTTAGATGACTGTAGCCCTGCAGTCTTTACTGCTGGAATAAGATACTACTTGTAGAACCTAGACAGTGGGAGGAGCTGGGATTGGTCCTTTTTATACTGCTGTGTTAAAATTGAACCCTTATCCAAGTTCCTGTCCCTTTAACTGCACTTCAGGTGAATTCTTTTAGATGACTTTTAAAGCTGATTCCAGTTATTTAAGACCTGTGGTTTCTAACCTTGGTTTTGTGAAACTTTAAGATGTGTTTGTTATCTAAAGAGATTTTTTTTTTTTTTTTTTTGGCCAAATAGCACCTATTTGAGGCAGGACCATAGGAAGATATTGAAATTTGTATAGAACTTTTTACCTATTTGCGCTAGTGAAGTATCTCATGGTTTTGGACTTGCCTTGTAGTTTAAATGTATTAATTCAGCAAATATTTATTGAGCACTTAATTGACTCTGTGCTAAGCAGTGTGTTAAGATATTGGTGAAACTGTAGGAAACATGACATGAAATGACCATCTTCATATCATTTACCAGGGAAGACAGATGTTAAACAAGTAACTATGAGACTAGTGAGCATGATGAATCCAGAACACTGAAAATATATGTCTGGAATATCTGGAAAGACTTCTGTTGCCTGACAGTATTTCATCTCAACCAGGAAGGATGAGGAGTAGTTTGTTGGGGCAAAAGGATGGGAATGGAGAGTTGTAACAGCAAGGTTTTTGAGGGCAGATCGTATGAAGACCCTAAAATGAAGGAAGGAAAGGTGAAAAAAAGAGCCAGGGGAGGCATAGCCGCAGATAGCTCCTGAGACAGGAGCCAGATTGCATGAGACTGTTGAGTCATGTCAAGGTTTCGGGATGTCATTGAAGGATAGTGGGAAGCCAGTGAAGGGTTTTCGGGGAGGAGAGTTTTCAGATGGACATTTGGGGGGCATGGGGTGGGGAGTCAACCTGGTTGTAGTTTCAACATGAAATAAAAGTTGGTAAATCTGTATTTTATTTGATTATAAGGTCTGTAAGTGTATCAGGATTCCAGGTTTTCTTTTTCATACTTTATTGAAAATGTACGTGTTAAAATTATCATCTTGAAATACTTGATGTTTTTGTTCTCCAAAACATTTGCTTAGTCATACATGCTTATAATAAAATAGATATTTGTCTTTCCTGTATCATTGATTTCTTTTTCATAATGTTAAGCTCTCTTTTGACATTTGTTTTTTAAACAAAAGTCTTCTGCTGTATTTTAAAACTTTGTGAATTTACATATCACTAAATGTGATTTAATAAAATCATGGATTATTTTCAGTTTAAGGGAAACCTCAAGATCTAATCAAACCCCTTAGTTTTTCAGAAAATACAATTGAGAGATAGACTTAATGATGTGCCCAGGTTTTGCTGAGCTTAGTAGTGAGGAACAGAATGCCTCATTTTATGCTGCTACTAGGTTGTGCTGTGGAGGTAGCGTTGTGCAGTGGAAAGAAAACATTTTTGTGTCCACATAGACCAGTGTTCAGATCTCTCAGCTCTGCCACTTACTAAGTGAACAGGCAAGTGAACCTCCCTTTTCCTTGTTAGGATGATAGGGAGAATTATACCTGTTTCTGTAGGTGAAAGAATTAAATGAGACATATTTTTAAGATCCCAGCCCCTTCCCCCCCACTCTCAGGATACATATATATATATATGTTAGCAGTGAAAAAAGCATTTACCCAAAGGGAATGTTCTGAAATACAGAGGGTACCTGCTGTGCAACCTGGGGAGCTCTCTCACAGGCAGGCATTATTTCAGTCTGCTTAGATTTCTTTCACTTATTTTGACCTTTTCTTCCTCTTTTATCTCTAACCAAAATTTTAACTTAAAGTTTAAGACAGATATAGTATTTAATGCCTAACACTTTAGCAACAGTTACCAGGGAAAAGCATATTAAATAAGTTATCTGCTCTCAAGTCCAAGGTATTTTAAAGCTATATTATCTACTGCCAACAACATAGAAAACAAGGGACCAGATTACAACAGCTGTGACAAGTCAAATAAGTTTGATAAGGTTCACAGATGCTACAGTAACAACTAAGATGTAAGGAACAACAGTTACACTGTATTGATGTTAAATACCAGTTTGATTAAACACAGGTTACATTGCTATTATTGCTACTGTTAACATTTGTATACATTGTTAAACCTTTGTATTATTACTTTCAAGTTCTATGAGGTAAATACTGTTACCTCCATTTTGCAAGTGATGACACCTGAGGTACTGAAGCATGAAGTTAAGATACTTGCCCAGAGTCACACATTTTATGTGACTGAACAGTGATTTAAACTCAAGTTTAACTCAAGATTTAAACTCTGGAGCCTTGGTCATAATTCACTACAACATAATGCAGTGTATCCTTTCCTGCTTCTCTATGTGTGTGCCTGTGTATGTGTACTTTTTTTTACTATTAGATTTTTGTAGTAGTAGCTGCTATTGTAAAGGAACAAGGAACAAAGTTCTTAGGCATTGTGGTTATCAGTGCTTTAGAGTCTTTTTTTTTTTTTTTTCGAGTCTTTAGATTACAGAAACCTAGAGTTTTGTAGTTGTTTCTCCTTTACGCACACTTATTACTATACCTTTCTCACCACATTAAAATTTATTTATGTTTTTGTTTTAAAGGAAGAGCTGAAAGGTGGTCTTTTTATTTGTGAATTTTATTTACTCTCCTCCTCCTTCGATCTTTCATTTTTCTGCAGACCCTTTTGCGTATAGAGTCAGTCTCTCATTCCTTAAGCTCAGCAAAAAACAAAGAATTAAATCATACTTCTAGTCGTTTTCATGCTAGCTTTCTTTTCCTGTCACTGTTAAATCTTGAAATAGTAGTCAGCCTTTAATTTTTCACTTATTTGTCCCCAACCATTTACTTCTTAATGCCTTAAATAGTTTCTTTATACTCATGTTTAACTGAAATTATCTACTCCAGTGTTATCATTGAATTTGTTTATTAAATGTAAAGACTTATAGAAATTTTAGTTCTTTCACCTCTGTGTATGACATTAGACAGTGTTGATAGCTGCCTTTTTTTTCTTTATACTTCTCATGACTTAGATCCCTAATATTTTGGTTCTCTTTCTTCACAAAGCAGTTCTACCTCCTTAAGCTCTTTTTCCTGCCTTTGAATTGTATTTTTCTTTGTTCTGTTCCCATGACTCTTTTTCTTAATCATTACCACTCCTGACCCTTTATTCACATTCATTCCTATGGATGGTTTCTATTGTAATGTGTGCCAGTGGTTTTAAAAACTGTGTGTGTGTTATAGTTGCTTTGAAACTGATTAAAGACTCCCTTCCCCAGGATATTGCATATACATATTTGCATTTGAATTTTAGCGCTTTTTCAAGAGTACCTGTAAGCATTTATTTTTCTCATAGGTATGTCTAGGCTTAACTGCTTCAAAGTTTTATACTCTTAAACTCTGATTGCTAGCTCTGTGCCTGATCCTTTTCACCTGAAATTCAAACTGCTGTATGTTTCTGAAAATAAAATATTCACTTATTTCCATTTCATTTTTCCAAACTTTTGGGCTTGAAATTTTCTTTTTTTGGCTTCTTCTCCCTTCATTCCTTTCCCCCCATTCAGTTAATCATTGGGTTCTGTCTCTTTCTTTTAATAATTCTTACTAATGACAGTGGTCAGTAGGAAACCCTGCACTCCTTATCTAAACCATTGCAGTTTGTTTTCTAACAAACCTCCCTATCTCCAGTCTTCTCGTTTGGAGTTCTTCTGGCCTGGATACCCAGCTTGTTTATTGTGTTGTGTGATCAAAATCTTCAGCACTTCTAAATAATCAATTGCATACTTCTTAACTTGACTTTCAGAACTAGTGTCTGTTTCAAATTATCTTTCCAGTTTATATCTTCCTACTTTTTACGTAAGTCTTAATTTCAACAAAAGCTGAACTCTACATTCTGATTCTCTGTCACGTAGTTTATACTGTCCTTTCTCCCCTAACTTTATGTGGAAGGTAACATTCATTGAGTGCTTACTATTTGCTAATCTTTATGCATTCATTGTGTGTGAGCTGGGTTCTGTTATCCCAATTTTAAAGATGAAGAAATTGACTCTTAGGAAGTTTAATATACTTCATTCATAGCTAATAAATGATAAGAGACAGGATCAATGACAAGACATTTCTATTCCAGAGTTTTGCTGTGTATTGTGATGTAATGCCTTTCTCATTTTCTTCTATATGTGTTGAAATCAAAGGTCCATTGCAATTCCAGTTCATCCAGAAAGCCATTTATCTGTCCAGTTGAAATCAGTGATTCTTCCATGAGTCTCCTCTCCTAGTGCTAGTTTGCATAGTTTTCTGACACTCTTCATTTGCAGACTTGTTCAGTAGTTAATTCTTCTGTTTTTACTGTTATTAGAGTCTAAGGTCCTTGAAAATAAAACTCAAAATGTTAAGTGTTCTCCTGTATAGCACCCAGCACAATGCCTCGTGGGGGGTGTACACCTGGGTTTCAAATGTATTAGTTGAAATTTCTTTGTGCACCCATGATCTAAGGAGAGAGAAGAGGCATTTGTATAAAACTATTTTGAAGAAGCAGATATGTTAGCAGTTTGAAGATTTACTAATCTCTGGGTCTGTTTTTTTTTTTTTTTTTTAACCTTACAGCACTTTCAAATTAACTAAAGACTCTGTGATTTTTTTTTTTTTTTTTTTAAGGGGGAAAGGACACTGAGAAATATTAGCATTTACTCATTAAAGTATGTGAATGCTGCTGTGTGCAAGATTGCTTAGCTCCATAGAGCTGCACAAAAAATTATGTTAATTCTAGTCTGATGAATTTTATAGCTGGTAAAAGAGTTTCTGTAATTAATTATTGGCTAGAATATTTTTCATGACTTTCTTAGCACATTTTACTGCTGCAACCTTAGTTGACTTTTCCATCTGAGTGATGAACAGTTAAAATGCATTTAGCATTTTCTATTTTAGGAATTCCTTTTTTTTTGGCTTACAGTGCTTTAAAATGAATATTTTATATGCATAAATCCAGGTGTAGGGATAGTATTAGTAACAAAATGGAAAAAAATATATTCCAGTGTTTGATATGTTTGTGTTGAGAATGACTAAAACTTGAGCTAAGGGTAGGCTTTTAGGAATTTTTCTTCCTTCTGCTTCCTTAGTCCCAAGGAATGAGTGGATGGTAAATGCTTCCTTCTGGACTTATTCCTACCTACTACCTTCATACTACTTTGTTTCTGTGGAAAAATCTTTTTCAGTTTACAGGTGGTAACTTCTGAAATAGGTAAAAGTTTATTTTTAACTTGAGGTTATATTTAGTATTTTGTGTGTATGTAAAAGATGCAGTAAAGTTGGAGGTATGTTACTCATTGGTTCTTTCTGACATATTCTGCCTGTGTGTGTATTCAGTCACTTGTACAAAAGTATGTTATATATATTTTTCTTTCTCCTTTTTTCTATAATTGGAGGTCATTCAATATAATACATAAGAGACAACCCCCCTTTTTCAGGTTGCATAGTATTTTAATGTAATGGGTATACCATAATTTATTTAACCATCATTTATTGATTTGCTGAACAGATAGAACCATAGTGTATGTATTTATCATGTGTCAGTTTATGATTAACATAAACAGATTAGTTGCATAAGTTTTGACAGTTACATATACCTATGTAATCACCATATAAAACAGGATCTAGAACTTTCTCTGGAAAATTCTCTTGTGCCTCTTACTGAGTTTTTCTTTCTAATAAGACATCCACTCTAACTTTGGCATTATGAATATGACTGCTGTGAATATTCTTAATCAAGTTGTTGTGAAAATATTTTCTTTTGGGGGAGGGGTAAATACCTAAGGAGGGTATTTGCTAGGTCATAGGGTAGATGCATGTTTTCTATTATAAGAAACCTCAGAAATTGTTTCTAAAGTGGTTGAACTATTTCATATTTCACATTGCTACCTATGATTTGTGAGGGTTCCAGTTGCTTCATATCCTCAGCATTACTTAGTATTGTTAAGTTTTTTTGTTGTTGTTCTTTTTAAATTTTTATAGTGAGCATAAAATGACATCTTACCTTTTTTTGGACTGACGGTTTAATTCTCTCTATGGTTTTAATTTGCATTTTCCTGATGAGTAATACTGTTGAGGACCTTTTCATGTGCTTATTGACTGTCACATCTTTTGTAAAGTGGCTGAAGTGAAGTGAAGTGAAAGTCTCTCAGTCATGTCCAACTCTTTGCGACCCCAGGACTGTATATGGTGTAGTCCATGGAATTCTCCAGTCCAGAATACTGGAGTGGGTAGCCTTTCCCTTCTCCAGGGGATCTTCCTAACTCAGGGATCAAACCCAGGTCTTCTGCATTGCAGGCGGATTCTTTACTAGCTGAGCCACAAGGGAAGCCCGTGGCTAAGTCTTGCTTATTTTTAAGATTGGGCTATCTTATTGCCAATTTCCAGGAGCTCTTTATTCATGTAGAATACATGTCCTACAGGTTTTTTTTTCCCTAATCTGTGACTTGTATACAGTGGTCCCTCCTTATCTGTGGTTTTGCTTTCTGTGGTTTCAGTTACCTGTGACGAGCTATGGTTTAAAAATATTAGATGGAAATTTTCAGAAATTAACAATTTATAAGTTTTAAATTGCACGCTCTTAGGAATAACATGATGAAATCTCGCATTGTCCTGCCCAAGATGTGAATCATTCCTTTGTCCAGCATCTCCCACCCGTTTGTCACTTAGTAACTGTCCTGGTTATCAGCTTTGCTCTCGAGATATTGCAGTGCTTGTGTTCAAGTAACTTATTTTGCTTAATTATGACTGCAGCACTCAAGATTAGTGACACTGGCAGTTTGAATATATCAAAGAGAAGCCATAAAATGCTTCCTTTAAACAAAAAGGTGGAAATTCTTAACTTAATAAGGAAAGAAAAAATTCAGTACTGAAGTTGCTGAGATTTATAGTAAGAATGAATCTTCTATCTCTGAAACTGTGAAAAAGGAGAAAAATTCTTTCTAGTTTTGCTGTCACACTTCAAAGTGCAAAAGTTTTGACAGCTGTGTGGTAAGTACCTAAGATGGAAAAGGCCTTCAATTTGTACAGTAATGTATTTTGAAAGAAGAGAGAAGGCAACACTACACACACATCAATTTTATTACAATATATTGTTATAATTATTCTATTTTATTATTGTTAATCTCTTACTGTGCCTAATTTATATCTAATTTGTTCATAGGTATGTGTGTATAAGTGGTGGGTAAAAAATCTGCCTGCAATGCAGGAGACGCACAGGAGACCTGGGTTCGATCCCTGGGAGGGGAAGATCCCCTGGAGAAGGAAATGGCAGCCACTCGGTATTCTTGGATTTCCCCGGTGGTGCTAGTGGTAAATAACCCACCTGCCAATGCAGGACACAGATGTGGGTTTGATTCCTGGGTCGGGAAGATCCTCTAGAGGAGGGCACGGCAACCCACTCCTGTGTTCCTGCCTGGAGAATCCCATGGACAGAGAAGCCTGGTGGGCTACAGTTCCTAGGGTCTCAGAGTTGTACACAACTGAAGCAACTTGGCACACACATCCCTGTGTGGGAAAACTTAGTGTGTAGTAGGGTGCGTCGGTGGTTTCAAGCGTCCACTGGGCGTCTTGAGATGTATTTCCACTGTGCATGAGGTGTGCGTGCAGTCACTGTGTCGTGTCCGACTCGCTGTGACCTCATGGACTGTAGCCCCCCAGGCTCCTCTGTCCATGGGATTTTCCAGGCAAGAATACTGGAGTGGGTTGCCATTTCCTTCTTCAGAAGTCTTCCCAAGCCAGGGATCGAACTCATGTCTCCTGCAGTGCAGGTGGGTTCGTTACTACTGAGCCACCTGGAAAGCCCTGTGGATAAGGGGGGACTACTATATAACAATGTCATTTTGTGGGCAGAAATTTTTTTTATTAAGTCCAGTTTATTTTTGTTTTATGGTTATGTCTAACAAGTCTTTATCTCCTCCAAGATCATAAAGACATTATATGTTCTAGAAATTTTCTGCCTCTTGGTAGGTTTAGGTCCGTTCATCTCAAATGAATTTTTTAAATAATACATATGGAGGCATTCAGACAAGCCACCTGTTCTTGGCCCTGTAATAATTGTTTCTCTGCTCCAAACTGACATTTAGGCTTGTTTGGCCTAACTGTGTGTCCATCAGGCACACAAACTTGTGTTTATTAACAGTTTTGGCAAGCCAGCCCAGTAGTCTGTTTCAGTGGCAGATTGACCCTGCCCAGGAGCAGCCTCTTCCCTGGGTCCCCAGCACCTGCCAGAGCTCATGTTGCTCTGGGGAGCTCAGGAGGACTCTCCCTGACAGGGACTGGCTGCCCTGGCTCAAGGCTGTTTGGAGTCAATAAACGAAAAACCAGAAATGCGTATGGAATGAGGTAGGGCCAGTGGCTCTTTTTTTTGTTTTTTAGATAAGTATACTGTTAATTTTTCCATAAATGGTCCCTAAAAAAGACTTTCCTATTGGATGACTTGGCATGTCGTTTGATAATTAACTGTACTTAATTACTCTGTCTTGGTCCACTGATATTTGGCATGTTGGTTGATAATTAACTGTATATATGAGTCTATTTTTGGACTCTATCTTGGTCCAGTGATAGGTATTTATTCTGATGCTTATACCACACTGTCTAAATAACTTTATAATTATTGAAATCAGGTTATGTAAATCCTCCTAGTTTGTCTTTTTGCAAAACTGAGTTTTGCTGGATTCATTTCCTTATAAAGGTGAGAGTCAGTGTTTCAGTTTCTACAAGAAGGCCTGTCTTGATTGTTGATAGGGATTGAGTTGAATGTAGAGATCAATTCTAGGAGAAAGAAGATCATTTTTCAAATTTTATTGTTATTTATATAAATATGATTGATATTTACATATTGACCTTGTATTCGGCAACTAAATACACTTATTATTTACAGTAGCTATTTTATAGATCCTTTGGAATTTATCAGTCATGTTATCTGTGATAGTTTTACTTTCTGAAAATTTTTAAAATTTTTCATTTCTTATTGTATAGGTTAGGAACAACACACAAGTTAAATTGAAGTGGCCTAAGAGTTGACATCCTTGTTTTGTCCAAGTCTTAGGGGAAAGAGACCTCGTGTTTCAGTATTAACTGATGTTAGTGCTAGACTTTTTTATAATTGCCTTTTACCAGATTGAAGAAATTCTCTTCTATCCTTAATTTGCAGAGTGATTTGTCATAAAAAGGTAAAGAATTGTCAAATTCTTTGTCTACATTTATTGAAATGATCATGTGCTTTTCTCTCTTTTTCTGTTAATAGTGTACATTACATGGATTGGTTTTCAAACGTTAAGCCAACCTTGCATTTCTAAGACATACCCTGCTTGGTCATGATGTAATTATTACCATTTTTATGCATATTACTGGATTTGATTTGCTAATATTTTGTTAAGTTTTGCTTCTGTTTATGAGGGCTGTGTGTATTTTATTTTTTCTTTAAAATGTTGATTTCACTGATGAAGCCATCTGAGAATGAAGATTTTGTTGTGAAATGGATCTTTTATTACAAAGTCAGTTTGTTTAATAGGTATAGATCTATTTAGGTATTCTGTTTCTTCTTGTGTCACTTTTAGTAATTTATATTTTTCAAGGATTTTTCTCTTAAGTTCCTAGATTTACTGACATAGTTTGCATTGTTGTCTTATTATTCATATAATGACTATAGAATCTGTTTTGATGCTTCCCCTCCTCTTTTAAAAATTATACCTTATTTTGGTAATATTACTTTTATTTTCTTGACCAATTTTGCTAATAGTTTATCAATTTTATTCATCTTTTACCAAGAATAGTATTAGCTTTGATTGTTTTCTATTTTAATATTGTATTTTTATCATTTCCTTTTTCTACTTAGAGTTTAATTTGCTGGCTTTCCTTCTTTCTTCAGAGGAAAGCTTAGGTCATTGGTTTTATATTTTTCTTGTAGTTTCAAAAACTAGGGCCTGGAGGTAAAGCACAGGCAGGTATCCAGAATCTTGTTAATGCTGAGATTCCAGTTCTTATAAAAGGGAAGATCCTGCTAGTGATAAAAACTTTTTATTTTTTTAACCAGCTATGTTGGACTATTATGTATCAGGTACTTCAAAATGTTGGTCACTGAACATCATGGCCACAAACCTTTAAAAATTGCTTCCATTTTATATAATTTGAGGTCTTCCATGGGAGTTCTGAATTGATCCATCATGATGTGAAATTCACTATGTGATTCAAATGTAACAGTGCAAAATTGAATATAGAGGCATGCATAATCTTAGAAATCTAGAGGGGTTGTAATTTCAAATATTGTGCAATTAGATTAACCATAATGTAACAGTTAAAAAAAAAATGATCCTGATCATGCCCTCAAAAACATTTGAAGTCAGTGGTGAACTGAATCAAACTAAGTTTTTTACAAAGCCCAAGCCATATCAGTTACAGAACAGTTGACTCCACTCTAGTGTCCTAGCAAAAGAAAGGACATGCCCTTTACTGAAGATAAATCTTATTGACTTCAGTCTCCACCTCATTGTGTTCTTTTGCACAAAATTTTCTGCTTAATACAGTAACAAGGAACACAAAATAGTAAGAAAGTAAGATTCACATGAGAAGGAATAGTCAATGAAGAGATACCTAGAGATGACTCAAGTATTAGAATTATTAGACAAAAACTTTATGATAAAAATGCTGAGGAATTTATTTAAGCATTTGGACAACATTCATAAAGATATGGGGAACTCAGTTAATACGCAGAAGCTATTCAGAAGAATTTAATAGAGAAATCTAGAAATGAAAAGTATAGCAGAAATAAGCAGACTGGACACCAAAGGAAAAAAAAAGCAGTGAACTTGAATGTAGGAAAATAGAAAATATCCAAATCAAAGGGACAAAAGTAATTTTAAAAGATATATCTGAGATCTGTAAGACAGTATCAAGCAGTCTAAAATATAAGTTACTGAAGTCCTGGAAAAAGGGAAGAAAAATGAAGCAGAAAAAATGTTTGAAGACATAACAACCGAGGACTTTCCAAAATGGGTGAAAGACATTAAAACATAAATCCAAATTGGCAAAATCAAGCAGGATAAAATATGTGTGTGTGCGTGTGTGCATGCGTGCACACACACACACAGCTGTGAGCATTTCATGGTCACACACAGCTGTGAGCATTTCATGGTCACACACTGCTCACCAAATAAAAAGACTTAAAAGTAGTCAAAGGGAGAAAAAAGACTCAAATAGTGCCTAATTGCTCATCATCATCGATGAGGGACCGTGGCAATAGTATTATAAAACAGTGAAGTATATAAACAGTCTACACTTAGCAGCTAAAACCACAAGAGTAGTTGTGGAAGTAGGGAAGGAAAACTAGAAGAGGTCTGCCAGGGCACTCCCAGCTTTCAACTAGCAAAGTCTAGAAGAATAGGAGGTGCTGAGCAAACTCCTTTTAGGATTCCAGGTCTTCACAGAGAATTGGTTGGTTACCCTACAAAAAGAAAAGGGAAGGAGCAAGAAAACAACTGCTCTGCTTATATTCTCATCAATTTTCTGTTGCTTACTGGCAGTTTAAAAAAATTGATGTGGAAAAAGCATTTATAAAAATCTTCAGTTATATATAAAAAACTTTAAAAAATAAAAGAAGCTGTCAGTGTGACCCTTGTCATTTTTACATTATTTGATGATGGCTATAGTACTTTACATTTTGAAAAAAGTTTTTTTTTATAATAACAGATTGTGAAAGAGATCTCATTTTGAAGACTTTCATAAATTTTGTGAAGTATTTCAAATATTTCAGTCTGTGAAGTATTTCAAGCACTTTTCTCAAATTGGATTGTGTTGAAGTTTTGAAACTTGTGAGTGCCCCAAATTGGAAGAGCAGTTCTGTGAGGAATTAGGACTATTTATTATGCTTAGGAAAAGGTTTTTGATTCCAGCTAGTCTTTGTTGGTTTCAAATTAAGAAGGAATGAATCATGCCATACTGAAGTGTATGGACATTTTGGGGACTAGCTTATAGGATACTGTGAGAGTTAATTAAAGTAATGGAGTAATTGGTCAGAACTTCTTTTAAGAATGAAATTATGATGTTTAGAGATTTGATTAAGTTGTAACATTTTGGAGACAAGAAAGACTAAATAGTTTTTTAGTCTAGTTTTAAGAGTGAGTTGTAAAATGTCTAAATTTGGACTTTGGCAGAAGGTAGGAAGATAGAAGTACTATTCTTTGAACATACGTACTGAATGTAAGTGAGGGCCATCTCAGCAGTCAGGGTATGGAAGAAAAAGCAGCCAGGAAGTACTTTTCAAAATGCTTGTGGAGTTTTTTTTTATTGACCTTTTTGAGATCCATGACAGCTTGGAACTTGCTGGACACTTTTATATTTGCTATAATTGGGTTTGATCTTAACTGAAAATTGTTTTGTGTGTAGTTTGCTTGATAATACCCCTGATTAAAAATGCTATTACTTATAAATTGTGATAATTAGTACACTTCTTACTTCTTCACCAGTGTGATTGGTTCTAGGGGAAAAGGTAGACTTTGTTATCTATTCTGAAACAGACAAGTACACCAATAGTAACATTTTAACAGTGATAGAAATGTGTAATTCAGGAAAAATATGTAAAATGTTTCTACTTAGTAGAATTTAGTTGTTCTTTATCTTTCCCAAAGGCTCAAACCTTACTCACCAGTGTTCAGAAGAGGGAGTTCTATGGCTTTTGAAAAACATCTAGAGGATCCATTTTGGGTGTTTTTTTCCCCCCCCAAAATTTTTTTTTCAGATTATATACTGAATTATTTTAAATTCAGTTAAAGTAGGGGAGGGAGTGCAATGATGGTGAAAGCTTTTGTATCTTATTCCTAAAAAATGACCCACTTAGGTTATATGGTTCAGTGCCTTTGTTTTAAAAATGAGAAAGCAGAAGCCTAGAGAAATAAAATGCTAACCCAGGATTACATAATAAATGAATAAAGTAAGATAACACTAGAAGTCTGAAAACCTCTGGGTTTTTGGAGTTCAGTGCTTTTCAATACCAGATTGCTTCAAGGAAAAGCTGACAGTTTGGCTTAGAAGAGAACATAGATTTGAAAGGGAATAGGGCTTAAAATATAGTAACTAAATTTTAACATCTTTTCAAAGGGAGTGGTAATAATAAGCATCTTATAATTTCACATTTTTATTCTGTTTTTTTCATTAGTAGTGCATTTGCTTTGGTGTTTGCAGGTTGTTTTCTCGTTTGTAGTCATATTTATTTGTAATTACTTCTAATGTGCTGTTCTCTAAGATAAGGAAACTGAAGCTTAGTTTTTTCGCTGTGAGATTTGTGAGGTGGAAAGTATCCCCTTTTTAATGAAAAAAATTTCAGCATGATTTGATAGCAATATTAGAAAACTGTTGTGGCCATATTAGAAAACACCTAGAAGTCTATCATAAGCTACACAGTATAAGCCAGACTTTTTTTTTTTTTAACATATGAGGGAGCAGGTAGTAAGAATTTAACTGAAAATAGAATGACAGAATTAGGTTTTTCAGATTTCTAGTCTTAGTGCTATTTCTTTTGGATAATTCTGCCCCTTCTTAGTCAAGGGAGAAAATGTTCCTTAGCCTCTGCTAGTAACTGAAGGGATGAAATGCTTCAGATCTGTTTTGTAACTAGGTAAATGGGAACCCACATGTAAGTAACTAAAGGAGTGGCCCTTGGAAGCCAGAGCCCTTTCCCAGAGAATTTGATTCTTCCTCAGCTGTGAATTGGAATGTAAAAAACATTTAAGAAATAATGGAAGGGAGGTGGGAGGAGGGATCGGGATGGGGAATACATGTAACTCCATGGCTGATTCATGTCAATGTATGACAAAACCCACTGCAATGTTGTCAAGTAATTAGCCTCCAACTAATAAAAATAAAAGAAAAAGAAATAATGGAGTTTTGTTGAGGGCTGCCATATCAGTATTTCACCTGCAGTCTGCTTCTCCTTTGAGAGAGAATTCTGTAACATGATTGTATAACCATACCTGTGTATGCTTAATTTGCTATTTGGGCTACTGCTTTTTGCACTGAACAGTATGAAGTCTGACTCTTGGGGAGTTTGAAGACTGTCTTTGAATTAGACACTTATTAATACTTGATGAATAACTTCTGAAGCAGTGATTCTCAACTGTGTGACTCCTGGGATTTCCTGAGACCCTTTCGTGGAGTCTGTGAGGTCCCCGCTTTTCCAACTGTATGCCAGTTGAGGATGTATTTTCTTCATATATTTCAACCAAAACAGTGTATTAAGACAGATTAAATGTAAAAGGTAAAAGAACCTGTCTATAATTTAAGCCAGGCATCAGTGGTATTTGCCCCCCAAAAAGAAACATTATCAGTTTTACCGAAGTTTTATTTTCTTGTGGGAATAAAAAGTATAGGGTACAGGTTTCCCCTGATTTCTGAAAACAGAGTGTTCCTGTGAAACTTTTTTTAAGCCAAAATGTCATAAAGTGAGGAAGTCATTACTTTAGGACACATCTTGTTAATGGGTGCACAAAATAAGTTGGGATAAAGCATAGATACTCACGGACACAGTTCAGAGCTATGGTGGCCTGATGCTGAGATGCCTAGTGTAGTTCTGGGAAAGGATCTTAGCAGTGCCAGTCTTGTCTGCTCATGATAATAGCTACTTCTCTTCAACTTGCTAGAAAACAAATGCTGGAGACTGCTTTTCATCTTTTCTCATAAAAGTGAAAATCCTTTCCAAATTTCTTGTGGTTATTAGCAGTATAGCTCTTCTGTAAAAGTTTCACAAAGTGACATAAAGCAAATTTTCAAAAAGCAAGGGATATGTGTGTTAATTTAAGGTTATTCAATTAGTCATTGAGCTCTGTGCATCCCTGCCCTGCTTTGGTGATATAGCTCAAATTAGAGAAGGTCAGTCATTTCCCAGAACAAATATGGTAATGCTGTTGGAGAGAGGGGAGGCTGCTCTAGCTGTCAAAATAATGTAAGTTCAGAACTGCTCAGGGCCATTTTTGTTGCCACATGGAGAACGCCTGCCTCAGAGTGAAGAAAATTCAAAGGAAACAGAATGGAAAGGGAAGGTCCTGGTAACAGCACTTGAACTCCTGGATCCAGCTGTGCCTACACTTGGACTTCCCATTTGTTTATATCCATAGGTTCCTCTTGTTTACTCTTCCTGCCTCCTCCCAAGTATTTATGTTTAATTGTAATGGGTTTATTTAGTTATTTTAAGCTAAATAATGTAGAATTTTCTCAGTTTTAAATTTTATTATGATAAATAATGGCATATATAATCATTTTAAATAAAAACTCTTCTGGGTTCTCTCTAATTTGTAAAGCATAAAAGGGATTCTGAGACCAAAAATTCGAGAACCAGTGCTCTCAAGGTAAGGAGGCAAACCTGCCATTTCTTGAGGGTAATATAAAAGAATGAAGGAACTAACTAAGTAGTTTTCAGCATTATAATTGCATGTTTTGTGGTAAGTTTTTACCAGTGATAAGAAGTAGTACGTGTGTTGGTCATGGATGGATCATGTTTAGATACGCTTGCTGTGATGTTCATTTTATTTTGTAGAATGAAGTGGGCATGTAATAATTCTAAATGAGTAACCTTTTCTGTAACTAATTACTACGTACAAATAATCTATTTTCCCTCTTTATTTGAATTGGATGAAGCTGTATAATAAACTATGTTGATCGAATTTTTCAATGTATATAGTCTGTTGCAGTGGAATTTGGGTTTTTAAAAGAGTAATTCGAAGTACAGAGTATAATTGCATGACTTTGATGCAAATTAGATATTTTTCTTGACTATAAAGTGAAAATTTGGTAGGAACAGACGTGGGTGTATATCCGTGTTCTAAAGTTACTGAGTTAACATATTTAAATTTAATTTTTAATTCCCACTGCCACCTCCAGTTCCTCCTTCTCAAGATTACTGAAAATGGAAGCTTGGGTTACATTTCATCAGTTATCTTCCACTGAATTTCTAAAGCCTCCAAGAAACTTGAAGAAAACGAAACCAACCACTCTTTGAAATATTGTACTGCAGTACAGTATTTTTTCACTTTACTGTCTCATTATTTTGAAAGTATTAAATAAAAAGTAAAAACTAATGTGATGAGGATGTTAGGATCCGTTAAACCTTTCTATCAGGGCTCTTTTTTAAATGCATAGTTGATTTACAGTGTTGTGTGTTGTGCCAGTCTCTGCTGTATAGCAGAGATTCATGTTTTTTGAAGTCTTTCTGAAGAAAATTAAGTTCTTTTGGGAGATTTTATTAAAAATTTGATATTCCGCATTGCTTTGGCTTTTCTAGCTTATTTAGTGCATGCGTTCCCCTGCCCAGATACAGCTGGAGGAGAATGAGCCTCTTAGATGTTCACCCCATGCTTTTCAGGGGCATTATTATTAGTTGTATCCTTCAGTTCAGTTCAGTTCAGTTGCTCAGTCGTGTCCGACTCTTTGTGACCCCATAAACCGTAGCACGCCAGGCCTCCGTGTCCATCACCACCTTAACAGTATATTCAGAGGTTGCTAAAGTTTTATTTTTATGCCTTTAAAATCATTGATTTGAATGACTTCATAGTGATTCGATGTTAATTTTAAATCCTTACAAAAGTGAGAGATCCAAATGTTTGTGAATGCTCACTTTGCTCCATCTCACTGGACTCCTGTCCCCTATGTGTCAAGTACATGCCCACCTGAGGTCTTTTCTGTTGGGTTCCTTCTTTTTTCTAGAAGGACCTTTTTCTAGAAAGCCAAAAAAGCTTGCTTGTATTACGTTCTGTTCCCTATCTAACTTCAGATCCCTGTTTAAATATCCTTCCCTGATTGTCTGAGCTAGGATCTACTCATTCATTCCTTCTCCTTCGCTTTTCTTTCTCTTTTCCCCCTTCACTCCTTTTCTGTACTTTATTCCCTTATTGTTGTTTATTCACTAAGTCGTGTCTGACTCTTTGCGACCCCATGGACTATGCTGCCAGGCCCCTCTGTCCATGGGATTTTCCAGGCTGAAATACTGAAATGGGTTGCCATATCCTTTTCCTGCATTGACAGGTGGATTCTTTACCTCTGAGCTAGCAGGGAGGCCCTGTATTCCTTTACCTTGGCATTTTTTCTCTTCAGAACTCTTGTCTGTGTGAGAATGCCTTGTACATATGTATGGTCTGTCTCCTACCTACATCCCCAGTGAAATAAATTCTGTACGGATAGGGACTTTATTGTTTTCAAATTTGTATCCCCAGGATTCTAGAACAGTACCTGGAATTTTAGGTGCTTATTAAATGTTTGAAAGGTGAATGTGCTGTTAGAAGATAATCTATAAACTAAAGTTTTATTCTCAGAAATTTATGAAAATGGAAAAGAAAGGGCCCTGACAAATGAGCTAATGATCTAGTGAAATTTGTACGTATATTCTTTTTTCTCTTTCTTTCAGTATCATCTCAGGTACTGTGTTAGGTACAGAGGCTACATATACGAGTAAGAAGTTGTATTTTTGGATTTTATTTTTGATGAAACTATTTTATAGTTTATATTTTATCAGTATACTATAAAGTTGCTACTCATTTTTATAGATTTGAAAAGAGTGCTGTATTATTTTTTTATATATCTACACAATACCCCATGAACAAATTAAACCTAAGGATTACACTCTTTGAGGATTCTAAGGGATTTACTATCTAATTTAGTACTTGTCTGCCAGGGGCTGTTGAACTTATGCTTGAAATCTTTCTAATGATAGAGAATTCACTTTCTTTCAGGCAGTTTATTCAGCCTTTGGGAGGCCTCTGATTATTAAAAAATTCCATCTCTATTTTAAACCAGAATCTCTTGCTTCCACTTACTGGTTCTAATTATATCCCACAGAGTATGTATTGAATAAATGTGATCCTTCTTTCTTGTGATAGCCCTTCAATTATTTGAAAACCTACCAAGTTCACTCTGACATTTCAGTTTTCCAGGCCAAGAATCCTAGCAAGCTCTCTGATGATGATATGCATTTCCATTCTGGTCACTTTCTAAGAGTGTTTGGGTTTGTTTATACATTGATAAAAGGTGGCACCTAGAAGTGAAAGCGGTGGCGCTCCCTGCTGCACACCAGAGCGACACCGGTTCCTCTCGAGTTCTCCGTTCTCTGTTTATCTTGATGATCTGTTTTCCTTCATTTCACATGTTATCTCATTTGGCTTTTATAAATTAAAATATGTGGTTGCTTCCCCTTCATCTCACACTCCTCAGTGCTATTTTGTAGTTTCTGGTTTTGTGTTTTCTTGCTCCCCTTCCCCTCCCTGACTCCCTTCCCCACAATAGACGCACAGAAGGGTAATTGAAGTTGGAGCTGGTCAGAATTACTCTTTATTGGCAGATTATGTTTTTGCTGGTCTTAGAAGTACTTATGAAACTTCGTGGAAATTCAGCCTGTTTTCTAAGTAGAAATGAATTTTATCACAGTTTCAGTATTATTGCTTTGTCCTTAACATTTTCAGAATGTGATTATTTTTTTCTCTTTCCTTGATCTGAATGATTTCAGCCCCACTTTTCTTTCACGTGCTTCCAGAATGCTAGTAGTATAGCAGAGGGTAAAGCCTGGCTCTGAGGAGATAAAGTGTCATTCAAATCACAAACCTTTTGTCAGTAGCAGCAACTGGTAAAGTACCTCATGAACAGTCTTTGCTTACCATGGAGACAGTTTTTAAAAATAACTGACCCCTTACTATCAGAATATAGTTTTTTTTTGATTCATAATTTAAATATTTTTACTTCATTAATTTTGCATAGTAGGTTATTATTGCTCTATGCTCAGATGAAGTAGCAGTGGTACTTTTAATTAAGACAAATAGTAAAAAGAGCACATTGTTTGCCTTTTGTCCCTGACCCATGACATTCTGTATATTAAACTTCTGTATTCAGATTATTTTTTACTTAGCTGTAATTTGTAAGTACATACCTTCTTTTGTTTTCAAAAGTATTGAAATAAAAATGAAATGGCTTCCTATAGGACTTAAGAAAAATTACCTCCCAGATACATATTTCCTGCTTTGCTGTTAAATGTGAAATTGTAAACCTTACTTCTACTATGTAATTTGTAGTCTAACATTTTAAAAAGTAATCTGCCTTTCAGACCGTTTTAAGTATTTTGCATTTTTTTTGTATGGTTGTTGATTCATTATGATTGTTGTGACTTCTTAGTCTTGATTTGAATTGCTTTTAATAAGAGATTTTGAGCAAAGATTCAGCAATTCTATCTTGTTGTTTTATAAAACTGCAGTGTAGACCATAATTTAAAAATATCTTTCTCCACAGTTTTAGCTGCTAACATTTTAATTCACTATTAAAGTGTCCTGTTTAAAAAATAATGGAGGGAATGGAATAGATTTGATGTTTGGCTAAGAGAAATATGAAGTGACAGTTATTAGAAAGGTCATTATTAAACTAAAAATTCGTCACAGCTATCAATCCAATACTCAGTCAAATTATAGCATTTGGACTCAGTGTAGACAGACTGAATTTTTCATTAACAACAGTTGCAATAAAACAGTATAAGATAGTGATAGTATTTTATATATATATGTATGTATTTTACCACAGTGATTTCTGGTAAACTAAAGTGTATTTAGCTTAATGCCTTGTTAGGTTAAGCTTTAGTTGACGGTGCTTATTCAGGTTACCTAACATGATTAAGTATCGTTTCGTCATCTCTCGTGCAGTTACCAGATTGCCAGTATAAGTGTGTCTGTAGGTACAGCTTGAGGTTATTGTCCCATTTCTTCATGCTTATTTCATCATAGATTTAAGTACTTTCATGCTCATTATGGTAAACATGAAAAAATAACTTACCACAAGTCATTTTGTCTGCATTTTTAAAATGGTTGGTTTAAATAAGTATATTAAAATAAATTTCAAAGAGAAAGTGCTTAAAAATCTGATGTACCATTGAAATGAATTTTTTTTCTTTCTATTTAGGATGTAATTCACTTCGAGTCTTTGTGAATAAATGGAAGTAGGTCTGAGGAAAGTGGATTTGTGATTACTAACAGACACCCGGAAACTTAGCTTGGTAGCACAGCAGACATGAATCACCTCATGACACGTCTCATTCCTGGGGGTCAGAAGTTTGGAGCAGGTTGGCTGTGTAGTCTCTCAAGAGATTGTGGTCAAGTTCTTGGTCAGTGCTGCAGTCTTTTCAAGGTTCACTGGGGCTGTAGAATCGGCTTCCATGTTCATTAATATGTGGCTACTGGCGAGAGACCTTAGTCCACCCTGGGAGGGCCCTCATTTCGTAGCCACATGGTACTCCCCATAAGGCTGCTTGAGTATCCTTGAAGCATAGCAGCTGATTTCTCTAGAATAAATGATTCCAGAAAAAGAACAAAGAGTATGCCATTGTGTCTTTTATGACCTCGATGGTATCTGACCTCAGAAGTCAGATACTGTCACTTCTGCCATACTCTGATTGTTTAGAAGCAAGGCACTAAATTGGGTCTACTCTGAAAGAGTGGGGAATTTGGCTCTGCCTTTTGAAGGGAAGACTGAAGACTTTGAAGACAGTCACCAGAGCCATGTACTGTAGGGAATCTTCACAGCATATGATAAATGTACTGGTTCCTTAACAGAGCAGTTCTCAATTCTGATACTATATCAGACTTACCTGTGCAGCTTTTATAAGATAAATGAAGCAAAATGCAGATGGTTACCTATTAGACCTGTTGATTCATGTGCAGTCAGATTTTCCGTAAGTGTTACTACTGTGCAATCAGAGTTGTCCACTGCCTTTAAGATGTGCTTTTTGTTTCAGTGATGTGTTACTGCTGTACTTCTGTAGAATTGTTACATTCCAGGTGTGTATAGGAATTAAGACTTTTTGGTATATGTATTATAGCATAGTTTTCTAGCTTTAGTGTATATAGGTTCCTTATTAATACTCTTAGTTTTTGAACTTTTAGTAGAACTTGTGGAATTATATTTTGTGTTTATTATTGTTAGAGTTAAGATTGCTAACAATTTTACAGTAAAGAGCAATAAAAAGGAAGGATGTCATGTATTGTGCTGTTCATTCGCTTAGTTGGATCCGACTCTTTGTGACCCCACGGATTGTAGCACACCAGGCTTCCCTTCCCTGTCCTTCACCATCTCCCGGAGCTTGCTCAAACTCATGTCCTTTGAGTCAGTGATGCCATCCAACCATCTCATCCTTTTTCGTCCCCTTGTCCTCCCGCCTTCAATCTTTCCCAGCATCAGGGTCTTTTCTAATGAATCATGTTTTTCCTCAAATGAACTAAGTTATCCTACCTCTCCCCCTTGTTTGTAGTCACTGTCTCTCCCTACTGTGATTCCCTAATGTATTTGTCCTTTTTTTAAAGCCATGATTGGTGAGTCTTTTTGTGTCATCTGTCCTTTGAAAATCCAATTTACTGAACATTGTTTATATTGCTGGCGTGAAATTAACCCAAGCTAGGAAGTTAAATCTAACCTGGGGGTGGAGTGGGTTCTGAGTTGGGTTTTTGCCAAGTTGGTGGCAGTAGAAAGTGAGGCAAATGGGGCTGAGGAATTCAGAGGTTTATGGAAATAATGGACTCTGAGGGGAAGAGCACAGGGGGAAATGAATTAGAGGAGCTATGTCTTGGACAGCTGCTAAGTGTATAGGGACGCATTGTAGGGTCTTTTGCTAGGATGGCTAAGAAGTAAATTGGTGGCTGTAACTAGATGTTTGTAGCAGTAAGTCATTGGAGGTCTGGTGTTTGGGTGGATCACTGTAAGAAACAATGCGGTTGGGGTCTGCAGTGTTGAGAGAGTGGACTTTAGAGTAAGAAGTTCAGGTTTAAATCTTGGTTCTGTTACTAACATGTAGTCTGAAGTAGTTTGCCTAGTTTTTTTTCTGAGCCTCAGTTTCATCAGTAAAATGAGAGCTAAATACAGAGTGTAAAGTATGGAACACAGTTCATGGCTCAGATGAGGGTTCGGTAAATGTTAGTGCTTAGCTGTTGCTATGATTTTATTTACCCTAACTTGGAAAATGATCGTTAATTAAATAGGTAACAGCTTTAGCTTAGTTGAAAAACCATTATCTGCTTTTTAAAAATTCGATGGGCATGGTTTGGGCATCAAAGTTTCCCTCCTGACCCTGTTTCATTTTCACTGACTTGCTACTCTCCATCCCCATCAACAGGCAAGCATAGTTTATACTTACACATATTCCGTTATTCAGACATAAGCCACTCCAAGTATAAAATCTCCTTTTCTCCCCACACATGGTAATATACTAGACAGATGTTTTCTGTCTTGCCTTTTAAACGTAACAAACTGATAGGGAAGTTTTTCCGTGACGAAAACTCCCCCATTCTTTTTTGTCCTTTTGTTGTATGCCATTCTCTTGTGTAGATTTAGTATATTTTCTTTTTCCAGTCCTCTGTAAACGGACAGTTGCAGATTTTTATTTTATAATCAGTGTGACACTGAATACCTTGTACACAAGTCATTTTGAACATGTAAGTATATCTGTAAAGTTTATTCACTGAAATAGAATTGCTGGATCAGTTGCATTTGTGACCTTGATATGCCATACCCTAGTATCTGCTGAGTTCCTCTCAGCAGCCATAATGTATGAAAACTGGTTGTTTTCCCCTTAGTCTTGCCTCTAGGATATATTTTCATATATTTAGGTTTTCTCAACTTTGTAACAGAAAAATGATATTTCATTATAGTTTAAGTTTGAATTTCTCTTATGGATGAATGAGGTTGTATTTTTACTCATTTAAGAATTGTTTTTTTTTTTTTCTGTTTAGTATTTTGTTTGACTTTTTAAGGCTTCTTTATACTCCTAAGTTTTGTTTTTATTTGTATTAATATAATCAAAGTACTCTTTTGCAATGCAATTCAGAAAGTGTTCATTACTCCAGAGTTATAAGATAACTTTTTCTTGTTTTCTTCTAATACTTGTAATGGTTTCATGTTTTTACTGTGGTGTATGGGATAAATTATGGGTCCAACTTAATTTTTTAGAAAGATAACTGCCAAGTTTTCTCAGTGGCATTTATTTTGTAGTTCATTTCTTCTTCCTTGATTTGGATATCATCTTTGTAAAATCTGTATTTCTATATGTATTTGGGTCTGTTTCTAAACTTTCTTTTGTTTCATATATTTTGTGGTATGTTTTCAAGTTTCCCTTTATTGTCCTCTTTTTCAGATACTGTCTGACAATTATTTACCTTGTTTGGGGGAGAATAGCCTCTTGGTATTTTTATTGGTAGCACATTGCTTATTAGTTTTTGATGTTTTGGTATTGTCCATAATTTGTTGTCACTTCTTTTTTTTTAAATAATAGAACTTTCTGAATCTTTAGTACATGATTTAGTATATGTTTGGTAGGATACTGAATGATGACTATATGTACCGTGTAAAGTATATTAATATGAGGGAGAAAAACTTCTAGGTCGTCATTGCTTTCTGTGAATTAGATGATGCTTACTTGTTTAACTATCATGCTGACTTAGTTTGTAATTGGAATTTATAGAGTGTGCAGTTGTTTGTGGCTAAATTTCCTTCATCATTGCTCTTTTCTTCAGCTGTGATGCAGATCCATCAGCCCTGGCAAAGTATGTTCTCGCTTTGGTAAAGAAAGACAAAAGTGAAAAAGAGTTAAAGGCATTATGTATTGATCAACTGGATGTATTTCTTCAAAAAGGTAAGATCTTTGGTTTCAAAATATTGCTTTGATAACTTACTTAAAACAAGATTCAGAGAGTATTAAAGGAGTTTGGTAAGAGACAGGCTGTAACTAATAAAGTTGAACAGATAGTATAATTACTGGTTATATTCATGGCTTATTTATAATGGAAATCTTTTTTTTTTTCTGTTAACGTCCTGTGCTCATTCTTAAAGAATGCTGATATTTTTCCTTAAAAGTTAAGAAAATGACTGAAAGATAGTACTGTTTAGGAACCTACTACTGATGTTGTCTAGCACAGTGCTTCTCAACTTTTTTCACTTTGCCAGCAACTAGGTAATGATGATATTTCTGTTTGGCACACCAGGCAGGCTACATGGAGACCAGTGATGGCTGGTGGGGACTGACCCACAGGCTCTGCCATTCATTCTAGCCCTCAGTATCCTGAGAGTTGACTGAATTCGTATTACCATGGGACTTGTACCATAACACACTGGTTGGAAAGCTGTCAGTCTTAGTATGGTTTTTAGATTTGTAAAAATCAAGATATATTTCATCATACTGAAGTCTGATGTGAAGGAGTGGAGAATAACTAGAAAATATGTTTTAATCTGTGCTGGGTTTTGTTTTATTGTTAGAGACACAGATATTTGTGGAAAAACTTTTTGATGCTGTGAATACAAAGAGTTATCTACCTCCTCCAGAGCAGCCATCATCAGGAAGCTTAAAGGTAGAATTTTTTCAGCACCAAGAAAAAGATATAAAAAAAGAAGAGGTAAGAATTTGTGTTAAACTTTCGTGTTCTTTAAAAACATATTTGGAGTAGTTAAATTGAGTTTTATTTTTTGTATCTGTGTTGTAGTCCTCAGGACCATCTCTAGGTTTGATTAACAGGACTCAGGATATAGTCATTGTCATGGCTATGATATCTTACAGTGAAAGGATACAAAGCAAGATCTGCAAAGGAAAAAAAGTGTAGCATGCAAAGTCTGGGGTAGGAACAAGTTTGCAGAGGTTTCTTCCAGTGGAGTCAAAGAGGATGCACTTAATGCGTAGTGACAACACGTGTGAGCCAGGGAAGCCCCGTAGAGACACAGTGCCCAGGGTTTTTATTTAGGACTGGTTACATGGGCACCTTCAGCCTAGGATTTACCAAACTTCCAAACTCTGAGGAGAAAAGCAGATGTTTAGCACAAACCACATTGTTTATCCAGACAGTTCAGGCTTCAGTTCAGTTCAGTTGCTCAGTCATGTCCAACTCTTTGCGACCCCATGGACTGCAGCACACTAGGCTTCCCTGTCCATCACCAACTCGGAGCTTACTCAAACTCATGTCCATTGAGTCAGTGATGCCATCCAACCATCTCATCCTCTGGCGTCCCCTTCTCCTCCTACCTTTAATCTTTCCCAGCATCAGGGTCTTTTCAAATGAGTCAGTTCTTTCATCAGGTGGCCAAAGTATTGGAGTTTCAGCTTCAATATCAGTCCTTCCAACGAGTATTCAGGACTGATTTCCTTCAGGATGGACTGGTTGGATCTCCTTGCAGTCCAAGGGACTCTCAAGAGTCTTCTCCAACACCACAGTTCAAAAGCATCAATTCTTTGGTGCTCAGTTTTCTTTATAGTCCAACTCTCACATCCATACATGACCACTGGAAAAACCATAACTTTGACTAGACGAACCTTTGTTGGCAAAGTAATATCTCTGCTTTTTAATATGCTGCCTAGGTTGGTCATAACTTTTCTTCCAAGGAGCAAGCATCTTTTAATTTCATGGCTGCAGTCACCATCTGCAGTTCAGGCATGGTGAACTATTATCATTAGGGTATGATGGGAACCTTCCAGAAGTCATAGTTTGCAGATGTCAACCGAGGGCTTCCCTTGTCAGCAGCCCTGTCTGTTTATTTCTTTGGCTGCACTGGGTGTTCTGTTGCTTTACATGGGTTTTCTTTAGTTGCGACAAGCACAGGCTACTCTTGGTTGCGGTGCCAGGCTTCTCATTCTGGTGGCTTCTCTTGTTGCAGAGCATTGGCCCTAAGCATATGGCCTTCAGTAGTTGTGGCACACAGGCTCAGTCGTTGTCACTCGTGGGCTCTAGAGCTCAAGCTCAGTAGTTGGGGCGCATGGGCTTAGCTGCTTTGTACCAAGTGGAATCTTCCTGGATCAGGAATCAAACGCATATTCCCTGCTCTAGCAGGTGAATTCTTATCCACTGCACCATTAGGGAAGTCTCCAGCAGCCCTTTCAAAGATAACAGTCACAGGTGTGCTTTGAACTCTTTTGTGCATATCATCTTACAGGTATGGGCTCCTATTATCTGTGTTCTAGGAATATAACCAGACTGTCAGTAGATCTGCTTGTTTCTGCCTTACATGCATTTTGCAAGGTACTATTTTTAAGGTAGTCAAATAAAAGGGCCTTCACAAGGCAATAGAAGTGACTTATGCTTTAAGAGTTTTTGAAGTTTTTACCTTTTGTACAAGTTTACCACTCTTGTCTAATAATCATATACTAATTCAGATTTCCTTAGTTTGATGTTAAATATTGTAATTTTAAAAATAATTGTTGACAGGCTATAATATAATATGTCCATGGTTAGTCTAGTTTTAGGTCAAACAAATCTTGGTTAAATTTTTGCCTTTCCCAGCCACTGTTTTGTGACCTTGAAATTACTACTTTTCCAACCCTTACTCAGCTGTGAAATGGAAATATTATAGGGTTATTGTGAGGAATAGTAAAATAAGGTCTGTGAACACTTGGCAGAATATGTGGCTCAAACTAGGTTCTCAATAAATGATAGTTGCAATTATTGTTGAGGGATTGTTAAGTGGTGGGTGATGTGGTTTAATTGTGACCCTTGGTTCTTTCACCTGATACTCTGGTTTTTTTTCCAGATTATATAAGTAATATATGTTTATTATGTAGTAATATATTTGCTATGTATTATGTAATAATTCTCAAATGTATCTTTATTTCTATGTCTGAAAGCATTTACACACATGTATGTAGTTTCTCACACACATACATAAAACACCCTCATTACTTTTATCTTCTGGGGAAGACCAGAAATTATTATAACTTCATGCTTTGTACCTAATAGTACAGGGGTTCTAGAACGTTAGTGAGGAAGAATGGGATATTGGGTATTGTCTTGGCAACTGTTTATGCAACATAGAGATATACAATAATTCATTTAAATTTTACCCGTTGATGAATTAATGTTGAAACTTTAGTCTTACATCTGTTGTTACAATAATATTTCACCACAGTTGTTTTGACCAGTTGTGAAGGATATTTATCCCTCATCTTTTAGAACTGAAATGTCAGATGGCAGTCTGTGTTTTAAATGCTGTGGGTGTTTTAAAAGTTCCCAGTTGGGCATGTACCATGGAATATGGCAATCTGTCAACATAGATTACTTACAAGAGTGCATGGAAGCAAATAGAAGGGAAAAAGTGCAACAGGAGGTTTTGGTTTTGTTTTCCAAGTGGAGGGTGGAAATGGATAGGAAGTGTTGAACAAAGTACTTAAAAGCAAGAAAAAATAAAGCAAATTGTTAAAAGAAAACTTTTAAGCATTGTTTCTCAGAGTTTGGTCTGTTGATAGGATTTCCATTTACTTTCTCATTCAGGGGCACTTGACAGTGAGAGGCTTTTACCCAAAGGGATGCTGAAATAACTGGCATAAACCTGGACATGTTTGTGCTATTTCATTTATTTATTTGTTTTTATGCTGTCTTGTAGACTTATCTGCATCAGAATATCTTAGGGTTTTTATTAAAAATCTTGAGCCTTATCATATTTATAGATGCTCATGTTTAATATTTTCTCAGTTTGTCTATCCTCTAAATAAATCCTTTTTTTCTCTAATACCTCTTAATGTCCTGTGGAACCCGTTTTTTGGGCAGCATGGAAAACTGGTTTAGGGAAAGCAGCACTGATCATGGAAATGTGTTTAAGGACTGCTTTCTATTAATTGTATAATATGGATTGTAGGAAGAGGACTATACAGCTGTCATACTGCTATGAGAAACTAGAGAACTATTTTCACTTGTTTATTTTCACATGTATTATTTTCTCAAGCGTTTTCTTTTTCTGTGACTTGGTTAATTCTACTGCATTCTCCTTTAAAACCCCTGATGTGTTGGTGCCAGACCAAATTCATGAGAAGGAATAAAATTGGCTTTCCAGTAATTATGTTAAAATTAGGACGTGTGTGCATGCTTAGTCGCTTTAGTCATGTCTGACACTTTGTGACCCTGTAGACCTTAGTCTGCGAGGCTTCTCTGTCCATGGGACTCTCCAGGCAAGAACACTGGAGTGGGTTGCCATGCCCTTCTCCAGGAGGTCTTCCTGGCTCAGGGATCAAACCTGCATCTCTTTTGTCTCCTGCATTGGCAGGTGGAGTCTTCACCACTAGTGCCACCTGGGAAGCCTGTAAAGCGAGGACACTTGTTTAAGATGTTTTTGTCACTACTGTTAACTAAGATAAACATTTATGAATTTCTTTACCATTCACTTTAACTTTGAGCAAGCCTGTCTTTTATTGTTAAATGTACTTAGAAGAGAAATTTATTTTGTTTGAGTGCTTTCAGAAGAAGACTACATTGCTCTTGTATTTTGTTGTTGTTGTTCAGGGGCTAAGTCATGTCTTACTCGTTGTGACCCCATGGACTGCAGCACAGCAGGCTTCTCTGTCCTTCACTATCTCCTAGGGTTTGCTCAAATTCATGTCCATTGAGTCAGAGATGCTATCCAACCATCTCATCCGAGGCCACCCACTTCTTTGGCCTTCTATCTTTCCCATATATTTTAATACCAGCTAAGTTATTGAAGCAGTAACATGACAAGGAATAACTGTTATTAAACTTATACACGTTTTTCTTTGTATATCAGATCACAAAGGAGGAAGAGCGAGAGAAGAAGTTTTCTAGAAGGCTAAATCACAGTCCTCCTCAGTCAAGCTCCCGATACAGAGAAAATAGGTGATTGATTTGAACCATGTTTAATTTTTAGACATTGCTTATCTTTATATGAATATTTAGACTTGATATTCCTTTACATAGGGGCAAGTATTATCTACTCTTTTATTAGTCTAGGAAAGTAGTAACTTGATCCTTTTCTATCAAGAATAACTAGGAGAAATTTGAAGGTACTAGAAGTGAGATTTAGAACAGTGCTTGGTATATGTTAGTTATTGTTACTATTTTTATTCCTAACTTCAATTCCAGTGAAGTCTTACTCTGAGACCTTTTTTACCCAAAGCTTCCCTTTAGAGTGAATAAATTATTTTTCCCATTAAACCTTCAAAAGCATTTAGAGTGCAGTGCATGTGATACTTGCCTATAATTACGAGACTGTGCAAGACAGAATATACAATAGGACATATGTATAGATGCCTGTGTGTATATGAGTAAGGCTTTGAAAGAGTTGGGGTTTTTTTGGGGCGGGGGTGGGTACTGTGAAGGGCTTTTAGAGTGCTTAAGCAGATCATGTTAAGTTTTTCAGTTTTCTGAGTCTCCTATGTTTGTATTCATAAGATGGGATAAAGAATAATAATGTTACAAGAATAAAACAGAACTTTTGCATTTGGTTAGAGTTTTTCCTGTATCCACTTGAATATTTTCAATAAAAAAGTTCATATATTTCTTTAGAAGTCGTGATGAGAGGAAAAAAGATGATCGTTCTCGCAAAAGAGATTATGATCGAAACCCCCCTCGAAGAGATTCATACAGAGACCGGTACAACAGAAGACGAGGGCGAAGTCGCAGTTATAGCAGGAGTCGGAGTCGAAGTTGGAGTAAAGAGAGGCTTCGTGACAGAGATAGGGATAGAAGCAGGACTAGAAGCAGGAGCAGGACACGAAGCAGGGGTAAATAATCACATATGGGTATATTTTGCCTGGCACTTCTATTGTGAAAACAATTTTGTATTTGAAGGTTTTAAAAATTGTTTTGTCAGTATTATCTTTATTTTTTCTATCTTGCTGTATTTTATATGTCTGAGGAACTATTAAAAAATTTCTTTTGAGACTTTTACTTTATGCAAATTATAACCACAGTGTACTACTGCATACCCATCAGAATGATTGAAATTAAAAAGACTAGCTTTACTCAGAGTTGGTGAGGGTGGGGAATAAGCTGGAACCCTTTGGAAAATACTTCAACAGTGTCTTAAAAATGTTAATCCTGTATCTACCAATGACCCATTCCACTCTTGAGTGTTTACTTCAGAGAAATGAAAGTGTATTTCCACACAGAGAGATATACAGATGATCATGCAGCTTCATTTGTTATAACCAAAAGCTGGAAACAGTCCATCAACAAGTGAATGGATAAACATTGTGGTATAGCCATAGAATGGATAAAAAGGAAAAAAAAACTATTGATACATGCAACAAAATAAATGAATCTCAAAATGATCATGCTGATTGAAAGAAGCCACACAGAAAACAGAGTGTGTATATGAGAGAGGGAGAGAGAGAATTTTAGAAAATGCACACTGATCTTTGATGACAGGAAGCAATTCAGTGGTTGCCTCGGATGAAGTAAAGGAGGGGTGGATCATTAAGGAGAACAAGGATGCCTTTAGGGGGGTGATAAGTATGTACAGTATATACCTTACTGTGATTGTGATGTTTGGTTTCATAGGTATATGCATAGATCAAAATTCATTAAATTGTATCTTTTAAGTATCTTCAGTTTATTTCTCACTTAGACCTCAAAACTATGAAAACAGTTAAAAATTTCATTTCAGATGTGTGCATTTGTAAGAGTGTGTCATTTTCAACATGTATAATTTTTCTTTCAGTGTGTATTACTGAAAGGAATATGTTGCAGGCAATAAAACAGCTTAACACCTTAGAGTAAAATACCTTTACTCAAGCTTAGATTTTTACTCCCCTTGTGACCTTTACTGTATAGTTACTTTTAGTCTTTAGAAAATCATGACTTTTTTTTATAATCCCAGTATTTCTGTTACTCTGTTCTTAAGAGTTTTTTTCGTGTCATCTAGGTGTTCTAGGCCTTTCTACACATTACTTCACTTAACTAATCTCCTTAATATCTTTTCTCTTTCCATGGTAAATTTTCTTTTCTTGGCCCAGTTAATTTGTTTTTATTTATTATGAACTCCTTTTCCTTCCTCTTTAAGTATCCATTCTCATCTTCAGCAGTGTTCACTGTATGAAGCCATGTTAGGACCTGTAAATGGATAACAACTAAATGTTCATCACAAAAAAAAAATAACTACTTTGATTGCATATTTTGTTTTATTGGCTAAAGTTTTGCATACTAAAATTTCAATGAAGAAAATAAAAAATCTCTATTCTATAAATAAAACTCCAAGAAAAATCTCTTAAGTATAGCAACTTTATGTGTGGCTTTTTAGTTTAGATCATAACAAAAAGAAGTAACTTATCTTGAAACATTGTTTATATATTGAGTAGTTTTTAAAAGGAGGGTTGTGTAAAATTTGAACTTTTTTTTATGTTTAGCAAAAATATCTATTAAATTTGGGACTTTGATGTTGTTTTTAATTGAGTGTGGTTTTTCAAGTCATTTATATTTTGTTGCAGAAAGGGATCTGGTAAAACCTAAATATGACCTGGATAGAGCAGATCCATTAGAAAACAATTATACTCCAGTCTCTTCGGTACCTAATATTTCATCTGGCCACTACCCTGTACCTACTTTGAGCAGCACTATTACAGTAATTGCTCCTACTCATCATGGTAACAACACTACCGAAAGTTGGTCTGAATTTCATGAAGACCAGGTGGACCATAATTCATACGTAAGACCACCAATGCCAAAGAAACGGTGTAGAGACTATGATGGTAAGCCTGTCAACCACTTCATGAAGTATGAATTAATATTTTCAGCTGAGTAAATTCTGTAATTTTAGGCTATACACAGTTACTCAAATACTTAACCTTTTGGAAATAGTGGGAAATTAATTTTAGGGACTTCATGAATTCCTCAGTATGTTACTGAAGTCTTTGTTAGTCACCACTGACTAATATCAATTTAAAGATAGTGTTTATTTGCACTTAAGTCTTAACATATTTTTGGAATTTACCAAACAGAGGAATATCTACTGAGTTATTTATCAGAAAATTGACGACTGATGTGTTCTTGACAAAACTTACTTAAAAATCAGGGTTATTAGCATGTAAGTAAAATCTAGAAATGTATCACCTATGTAAGACTTTTATAAATGAACTGAAGTCTCTTAAGATTTTATGTAAAAATTTTGTAAATTTATTAAAACTGTAGTTTCAGTATCCTTGAAGTTTTAAGTGAGAGATTTAAATAAAGGAAATGTTTCTAATGGTAAAAATAAGACAGAAATACCTATTTTACATCATATTGCTAGCCAGGAATACTCATGTTAATTTGGTGATACATTTTTTAATGTGTATGTTAGCTATATTATCACTTAATGAGGGTTTTATATTACTGGAAATTAGTAGGTAGTTCTTATGATATGGTTATTTATACTTGCCCAATATTAAAAATATTCCAATTTTTAAATATCTTACTTTTGTTGACTTAGAGAAAATGTCCAGCACTTTTCATATTTCTTTTTAACTATTTTTCCTCACAGAAAAGGGTTTCTGTATGAGAGGAGACATGTGCCCTTTTGATCATGGAAGTGACCCAGTAGTTGTAGAAGATGTCAATCTTCCTGGTATGCTGCCTTTCCCAGCACAGCCTCCTGTTGTTGAAGGACCACCTCCTCCTGGACTCCCTCCTCCACCACCAATTCTTACACCCCCACCTGTGAATCTGAGACCCCCTGTGCCACCGCCAGGCCCATTACCACCCAGTCTACCACCTGTTACAGGTAAGTAAATGTGTTTGCCTGTACTTATTATCTACCCATTCACAGTCTTTTATAAAAGTTAATAGTTTGATGCTTGCCTTTGTTAGAAGTATCTGTAGTAATCCTATATATGCCTGCTAGAAATTAAGAGTAAGATACTCCCATTTGGAATATATTTTGTAGGCCAGTGGGCTTCCAGGTGTCGCCTGCCAATGCAGGAGACATAAAGAGACGCGAGTTCGATCCCTGGGTTGGGAAGATCCCTTGGAGGAGGTCATGGCAACCCACTCCAGTTTTATTGCCTGGAGAGTCCCATGGACAGAGGAGCCTGGCAGACTACAGTTCATAGGGTCACAAAGAGTCAGACATGACTAAAGTGACTTACCATGGCATGGCACAGCCAAACTCATGGTTTACTGTGGTTTAGGGTGACCCTGAATTATGTATATCCCTGATGAATCCCAGCTGTCTGTAGCCCTTTCGAGCTTAAGACAAACCTGTTTTGGAATACGTTAAATGGATATTTTACCCTTGAAAACTATTTCATTTGTAAGAGCTTGATTTTTATAGATACTATTATTTGATAAATGAGCATATCATGTTTGGATATACAATAACTTATTTTATTTGTTTGCTTCCAGATGATATTTCTTATTCTTTGGTTTTGACAGGACCACCACCTCCACTTCCTCCTTTGCAACCGTCTGGCATGGATGCGCCCCCAAACTCTGCAACCAGCTCTGTTCCTACTGTGGTAACAACTGGCATTCATCACCAGCCGCCTCCTGCTCCTCCCTCTCTTTTTACTGCAGGTGCAGTTTTAGGCTTTCTATATTAATAATGTCATATATAGTTTAGAGAAGAGTTCTAGGTGAGGGATTTAAAAATATGTAGAGAGTGAATTGCTCTATCAGGTCTGTTCTCACTAAAATTTTATGGAATAAACATGGTGAATATACATTAAATATAAGTCCTCAGTTACGATTTTTAAAAAATGAAGTTTTTAACAGCATTTTATTTTTCTAAAACTTCTTTTTAAAATACATATAAAATGTGAGTTATGAATTAGTAATGTTTTTCTATTATCAGTATAAAAAATTACCAAGTGGAGTTTTATAATTGTTTTTTAATTACAGTTTTTGTATTACCAGATACATATGACACAGATGGCTACAATCCTGAAGCCCCAAGCATAACAAACACTTCCAGACCAATGTATAGACACAGAGTGCATGCACAAAGGCCCAACTTGATAGGGCTCACATCAGGGGATATGGATTTGCCACCCAGAGGTACTATGATGAATCTTTTCTTCCTATCATTTTCATAATATCAAGAGTGGCAAAACATTTAAAAAGAACAGTTGGTCTTGTGTTTATTGGGATTGAGTAAGGGGTGTTGTTATGTTTGTTCTTTGGATTCTTTGGTCTCAACATGAGAGAAAAGGTAATATGTGGTACCCTATTTGTAGTATTGGTGATGTTTTACTCTGTCATCCGTAGGGAAAGGAATTTCCCCAAAGAAATAATTTTCTAGCTTTTGGGAGGTATATTCTCTCATTTGCAGTCTTAATTGGTTCATTTAAAGTCTTAAGAATAATGCTTTAATTCATAAAGATACATTCTTTCATAGTTTAGAAAATGAAATGAGCTGTGCAGACTTTATATTTGATATATATTTTATTTTTGTTTGCTTTGACATATTAGAATTTGATGTTGATTTGCTTATAATATTTTATACCTAATACCATACCTAATGTAGTTTAGTAAATTTGTTTACTTATGCTTTGCACTTTTTTATTTGTTCATCAGAAACTGTCAGATTCTGAACATCTGTCTTGAGTGTTCAGAGAACTTTTTGTGATGGAGTGATGAACATTTTAATTTATATTTATATCCTGTTAGGTCACAGGACAACATTTCATGTAAATGCCCGTTTTCCCCAACAAAAAGTCTCCTAAAGGCATTCTAATGACTTTTGTTAAGAACAACAACAGAAAAAGAGATTTCTTAACAATTTTTATGTAAGAGTTATAAGATGGCTTGTAATTGAAAAGTAGCCAGTTAAGATTGTGGCTGTTCATTGTATTAATATCGACTCAGCCTGAGTGTCTCCTACCTGACTAGTTCGGAGAAAAACCACTTCCTTCTTTCGGTCATGACTTAGCACTCATTTTCTTTAATTATACCAGTATTCTTTCCTCTTACTAGAACCTCTGAAGCATCAAATCACCTCTTTCTCACGTTACAGTTTTCCACTATAGATCAATATTGGACCCATCCCAAATCTTGGGCAGTTTTTTTTATTGTTGGTGGTGATTGAGGGAAGACAGAAGGATCAAATCCCTTGCACATAAACTTAACCATGTAGAAGTTGGAATTATGGTAATTTCAGCTCCACATGCCTATAGTTAGAAGTTTCAGGAAATGGCTCGCTGAGATATAAATGTCTGGTATGCCTACTTAGAAATTTGAATGCCTTTTCTCACAGAATCATTATACATAGTGATTATTTTAGTACTATTCTTTAGATATTTTGTGTACTGTTTTTGTAAGCTGGTTCAGGAATATATTCTCCATAAATTGTTTTTATGTACCAAGCACCTGATTTAGCAAACCATTTAAACTGAGGGTTACCTATACTTCTATTTCCTTATCTTTTTCAGTCTTTTTCCCCCCAAAATGTTCTCAGCTATTGCCTATTTAGTTTGAAATTTACTGGCCTGGATTGTGAGCTATACATAATTAAAAGTTTATAATATTGTTCATTACATAATTATTATACATTTATAATAGCCTGCAGATGGCCTCATTTAAATTTGCCACAGACTATTATGTGCAAACTATTTTTATGCTTCGTACTTAAAGCATCATAGGAAATTATTGTTATTAAGCAAATGACAAAACTTTAGGCCTTTTGCTGCCTTGGAATTACTAAAAAAGTGACCTCGAGACCTGATAATTGTTCATTCTAGATTCTAAGACAGTGGAAAACTTGCTAGACACTCTTGATTGGATATAGATAGGTAGGAAGAAGGGCTCAGTAGTTTTCATCAACAAAACTAGTGCTGAAAATTTTAAGCAGAAAAACAATTTATTAAAAAGATATTGGGGGAAAACAGAATACATGGAACTAAAAGACACATTTGCTAATTGTATATCAAGAGGAACTTGCTTCTGTGTGTTTATTAACACCCTCTCTTTTAAATAAATAATAATGAAAGAGAATATGAGTGAGAGAATACAGATGAATTGAAGCAAACACATCATTGTCTTTCTTAATGAACCTTCAGATAAAGAACATGTTAAAGTAGAAAAGGATATTGGATAGCTTAAAGACTTTATAAAAAGGCTAGTGAACGAACATGTTTGAGAGGCAGCAATAAGGCCAGAAATTCTGTTGCAAAACTGGTCCTGTGAAGATACCACTGGGCAAAGAAAATACAATTTGTCCTGTGAATGCCTGCAATACCAGATGCTGGATATTTCTACCTGATATGCTGAAGAGATACAGGATAAGTCAGAGTTAGTCAGAAAAAGGGGGTTGATAAAGCACACATAGCCTGGTGATACTTTTGTGAAACTTCCAGAAGATCTTTTTGATTAGGACAGAGGGTGTGAGGAATGTCGGAGGGAATAGGAGGTCACTCACAGGCGTTTGAAAAATTGTAGAAGAGGTGATGGTAGCTAGACTAGGGTAGTAACGCTGGGAAGTAAGAGATTTAAGTTCAGTGGAGAGAATTGACAACACCTGTAACTTACTGATTTGGGGACTTAGAATGGGGCTAATGGAGAGAGTGAAATGAAAGACACCAGGTTTCTGCTTTTGGATAATTGGGCGGATGATACTTTGATTCATGGAGAGGAAGAATCGATTTGGTAGGAAGACCTGCTTGGGGATTATAGTGGTAGCCGTGAGAAAGACTGTGCTGAAACAGATCCAGAATTCTTTTGGTTACATGTGTTTAGAGATACTCAGAAAAGGATTTAAATAACCAATTTATTCAGTTCCTTTCTAAAAAGGAATTTTAAATATACATTTTTTTCTATGTGGACTAAGGTTAGCAAGTTTTGAACTTTGGCATCATTTGGGAATAACAGGTTAAATGTAGTTGTGTTTGTCAAACTCTTAAAAGTGTGTAAAATATTGAAAGTACATGTTTACAGTTCTTTTGCAATGCATTTCAATCTTTTGAATCTTTACCTTTTAAAATTTAACATAATTTTATTATGTTAATTTGCTGATGTTTAAATAAGCAGCTCATTTCAGTCGCAATTCGAAGTTGTTGATTCTTAAGGTCATTGCACTAGTGTTAAATTTTGAATCTTATAGGTTGTGCATTTGATTTCGAAACTATAAAATTAGAGTCCCAAGATGATTTATTTATTATTAATTTGACATACGAGAATTACTGATTCTTCTTCATTTAAGTGTGAAAGGAATTCAAAATAAATTAAAATCCCTTAGATTACTGTATTTAGATGTACATTTTTTTCTGTTTCTTCTAAAATGTATATTTGGACAAAAAGCCAGAACTTTGTTTTTAATGTAAATTTAAGAATGTGGCTATGATTAACAGAAAATATTAATCTTTGCTTTCTTTTCTTTTGTTTCAAACAGAAAAGCCTCCTAATAAAAGCAGTATGAGGATAGTAGTGGATTCAGAGTCAAGGAAAAGAACCATTGGTTCTGGGGAGCCTGGAGTTCCTACAAAGAAGACTTGGTTTGATAAGTAAGCTGGCAGGGGAAATTGAGGAATTTTATTGTGCAGTGATTTTTAGAATCATTGCAGTATTATTGTGGCAGTAATAGTGGTCTCTTCCAAAGTAAAATTTATTCTGTAGGGAGTCCCCAACTAAAGTATATAGTATCTGTTTTCTAAAAGTGTGTATGTTAGTTGTCTGGTACTTGGAAGGTACTTGCTTATAGAAATGGTCTGGTGGTTAGCCCGTTGTTTTTCCTGTTTGTACCCACCTACCCCCAAAAACCCAACCCTTAACTTAGAGATGTTGTTGAATACTAGCTATTTAAGGTATAGTCATGAGCCTGCTATTAGGTAAGAAATGGGAGGAGGCTTTAGCATGTGGGCGATTCCTATTAAGAGTTAGAAAGCAGTCTTTGGTGGGGGCAGGGGAGATAGGATGGGCACTGAAGTTGTTGAGGAAGGGCTTCAGAGAAGCAGGTAAAGAATCAGAATGTTAGTGTATGTGTTTGATGATTCATTTACAGTTTAGCATGTTTGAGGAAAGACTAGGATTACACTTTTAGAGCTTTAACGTATGTTTATTAATGGATAATATATAGTTCTGGCTTTGCCTTTAATTCTCTGATTTAAGGCAAGAATTATAACCTCTCTGGGCCACAGTTTTGCCCCCGTTTCTTCAAGTGTCAAGCGTATAGTCTATTGTTCCCCACATTTTGTTTTAATTGGAAAGAGATCGAGACAGTGATTTCTTACTTTTAATTAGTATTTAAAAATAGGGATTATTTCGATAAGTTAGCTTTTGCTGAAATGGTGCAAATGGTGAAATGGTTATATAGGCAAATTGACTGAAAGAGGGTAGACCTTTCCTGCTGAAAATTTTAAGTAGGTGTAGAATAGAAGTGGGGAGGGACAAATGATCTGGAAGAACCCTTCTCACTTGGCTTCTGTGAAAGATATGAACACTACTTATTTGGAAACTTCATTTTTTAAGGAAAAAGGTATAAATTTCCTTTGTCAACTAGCAATTTCAATTTTGAAAAGAAAATTGAACTTAAGTTGCAAAACTTTATTCCTTTGTACTTGATAAGGATCAGGATTTGTAAATGAATGTATTAATTAACTTGATTTTTGTTACAGACCAAATTTTAATAGAACAAACAGCCCAGGCTTCCAGAAAAAGGTTCAGTTTGGAAATGAAAATACGAAACTTGAACTTAGGAAAGTTCCTCCAGAATTAAATAATATCAGCAAACTTAATGAGCATTTTAGTCGATTTGGAACCTTGGTTAACTTGCAGGTAAGAGCTATGAAGTGATTCTGTTGTCTTTGCTTAATTTAGAGAGGAAATCTTAATATAGTAAAAAGAAATACTTTTAGAAGAAAATATTATGGAAATTTTGGTAATATTCTAAATTTAGAAAATTGGATATGAAATGAAACGTTGTATTTTAGAAAAATGTGATTTAGAATAACATATTTACTTTGAAAAGGCAAGAGGCTTGATTGATCATACTATATACTTTTTATCTAATAGAAGTTATCGTAAAATTACAGCAAAGTTAAATAGCCACAGTGGTAAAGTCTAATCTTACCAAAGTTTTCATTTCCTTAGTTTCACTTTAGCAGAATGCTTTAGTCACATTTATTTTTGCTGCCTCTAAGGTGGGACATATCTAACAGATACTTTGCGGGCCCAAATACCTAATTAGTTTAAACATTTATTTTTTCCTCTACTGCTTTTGAATGTCTTTTAAGATAAATATCTGTAATTTGTATTTGATTTCACCTAAAATTAGACCTTGGCTTAGGTATATGTTATTTGTGAGATTACTTTGTATTGAGTTTATATTATGTGATATGTTGAAAGTGTTGAAATTATGTTGGGCTTCTTTTCCAGTTTGTATGGCATTCTTTTCAACTAAAATAATTATTTCCCATAATCTGATAAGAATAGATGTTAGAGAGTACAGCTTAAGTTGGTATTTTGGAAAATTCTGTGGTGTTGCCCTTTAAAAAGGAATATTATTAAGTAATAGATGAGAAAATGCATGCTTGCTTAGGGTCAGTTAGTAGAGATTTCTACAGATTTAAAGAAAATATTTTCAGCTCTTTGTCTCTTCTTTCCTCATGCATCTGCATGATATTATTACATTATTAGTAACAGCTTACCACGTGTTATTTTGGATTTTTTGTTTTGTGTTTCTGTATCTACCAATAAATTAGTATGCAGGCTTAAAAATATACATGTATTTAAAAGTATGTGGGTCCTTGTTGTGGGTCCCTAGTATACATATTACCCTGTAGTAATTTAATGTTATCTGGACTATCTCTAAATATCTTTTTATGGCAGTTCAGTTTGATCTACCACATGTAGATATAGACTTTGAAAAATTATTTTCCTTACCCAGTTAACTACATTAGTAATATTAAATTTAAAGAAATTTAAAGCTGAGTATCTCACTATTACTTCAGTTTTTTTCTTTAATTTATATTGTTTCAATTTGTACTTCTTCAGTTACTATTGAGATTGTTATCTCCATACAGGTCCTTTTGCTGTATCTGTATCGCATTTGCCTTATTATTTATAAAATATTTATTTTTGAAAAGTTAGTTTCAAAAAACCCTATAGCTTTATCCTAATTGAACACCCCACCACCACCCGCCCCGTGTACAATCCCCATCCCACCATTTTGTATGAATTACTGTTTAATTCTTAACAACTACAGAGTGGGTAGTATTGTTGTCCAGAACCAGGTTGTTTGATTCAGGGTCCGTGTGCTTAATTCCTATTTTGTACTGCTTTGCCTCCCCAGTAGTTTATGGAACACACTTTGAAAGTGCTGGTGTTAGTGAATACTAAGCAGCCTTGGGTCTGATAATACTACTTACTCATTGTATGGGTCTAAAGAAGCGCATACTTTTTGAGTCTTAGTTTTCTTATGTGTAAAATATGATCGTTGCTATTGTTTTGTAGATTTCCCCTCTCCCCCACCTAAGATTTTTTTGTGTGTGCTCTTGGAATTATTTTTGTGAGAATTAACCAGTTTGGAAAATTTTACAGATGGATTTTTCTGTAATTTTTAGTTAGAGATCATTCCTTTCAAAATAGTTTACTGCCTTCTTTTGACTCTACATCACTCACTGACATAAGGATTATTTCTTATAGCATTAATATTGGGGTAAGAAATGAAACATTTTGAATGCTTGTATATAACCTTTGTGCAATGAGCATTCTCTCTTAAATGTTATCTAGAGGAGGCTGATTCTACTCTGAGTGGTCCACAGTTGGACCATTTCTTCTGGAGTGAAAGTAGACTCTGGTAATAATCTCGATACAAGGTAGTGTAAAGATAGACTGTAACTTGGAAGGACCAGTATTTCATTTCCTGGGGCATTTTACTTTATAAAGCAACTGATTCATTTGCACATTCGCTGTGCTTAATATTTTAAATCTTAGGTTGCCTATAATGGGGATCCTGAAGGTGCCCTTATCCAATTTGCAACATACGAAGAAGCAAAGAAAGCGATATCAAGTACAGAAGCAGTGCTAAATAATCGATTTATTAAAGTTTACTGGCACAGAGAAGGAAGCACCCAGCAGTTGCAAACTACTTCTCCAAAGGTAAGAGAGAAATCTGTGTGAAATTAATGCTTTCATAAGAAATTAAGCATTTGGCATAGTGTTTTTTAAAAGCAGAGGCATGCAGTCAGGTAGACTTGAGTTCAGATCCTGTCTCAACTGTATGTAGGCTTGAGCAAGTTACTTAATTTCTCTAACCTGCTGTTTCATTTTGTTATTACATTCATCCCTAGTTTAGAAAGTCATAAGATGATACATATAAAATATAGAACCATCCCTTAAAGTGGGAGATACTCCAGTATGTAGTACCTGTATGTATTCTAGAAACTCATATATGAGTTCATATTGGAAATCCATCCTTCCCTTTTCCTTTTTTATCTTTTTCTTTCCTTTAATCAGGAAGTCAATCAATATATAAAGTTTAATTGCTTGTAGAAGTGTACTATAGCAGCTTGTTTTTCTATTTAGCTTTCTTCTGTTAATTAAAGAGAGACAAAAGATACTGAAGGGTAGATTTTTATTTTTTCCTCTACTTTATAAATATTTTTTTGTATCTGTAGACATGTATGGGGAACTTGTATGAAGGAAGGAATTTGGCAGGTGGTTAGGTTTTGATTATAAGCTGCACTTTTAAAACTGTCTGCATGGGCAACTTAGTACAGAATAATGAAGGTTACTCTCCCTGCTCATGAACTAATCAGCTTGTTTAACATTTTTTTCTTGTTCTGAGGTAATGCAGCCTTTAGTTCAGCAGCCCATTTTGCCTGTTGTGAAGCAGTCAGTCAAAGAGCGGTTGGGTCCAGTACCTTCAAGTACTATTGAGCCAGCAGAAGCCCAGAGTGCCAGTTCAGACCTTCCTCAGGTAAATGAAAAGTCTTATTGTGCCTGTCACATGATAGGTTCTCAGTCTATTAGTTTCCCTTGGTTATCTGAATTTTAGTTAATTGTATATGTGTGTGTGTGTGTATATATATATATACATTTATACAGAAATATAGTCTGTATGTATTTGAACAGCACCTGTAATAAATTTTTTTTTACCATTACCATAACATTTTACAGACTACTTTTCCTGTAGTATTTGAATCTTAAATTCTTTTCTCTAGCTAATACTTATTTATGAGAAAGAGTTCTTTTTCACTTCATAGAGGAGACACTTTCTAGCAAAACTGCCTAAAAAGTAAAGTTTTAGTACATTAAATCTTATTTTTCCTGTCATCTTTTACTTCATTAGACTCCTGTTCCAGACATAATTATGCAGTAGACTGAACTGAAAGCTTTTGGGAAGGGAAGGCTTAAAGCTTCAAGTTACTTAATGCAGCTCTCTTAGAACTTTGCATCACTTATTCCTGATTCTCAGGTTCTCTTCTCCATATGTCATTCCCTTCCCACTCCCTTCCACACTTGAGTGGCAGTTTCTTGTTTCCACACCCTCAGTCTCTGAAACTTAACTTTCTTTTGTCTATAGATGTTTCAGCATTTGCTGTGTAAGATAGTTAGAATGTAGTATCCTACTTAGCTAATGGATGCCACCTTATTAAAATAGTCTTCGCAAATTATTCCTGAAGAGTAAATGAAGACATTGAGATTTTATAAAAACACGCAGAATGTAAATTAGTGAATTATTAGGTACTAAAAAACAAACAAACAACCCTCCAATCCTGCTATCTCAAATCATCACCGAATACTGTGTATACTGGCCATAAAACAAACATACTATAGGAAAGAATGGCATTTGTTTTAGGCTCAAGAAGCAGGCGCATTTTTAACTACTCTAATATTTAGAATGTGCAAACTTTCTACTTGTCAATATAGGATTCTAAGAATTTATGATTCTGTATCAGTGAAGGGGACTTTAGCAAACCACCTGCCTATGTGACAGGCACAATAATTTTAAAATTATTTAAATAATTTATATAATCATTTTCCATGATTGAGTAATACCGTATACTGTTTATTTTTCCAAACACATTTTCTTTCTGTCTCTGTCTTTGCAAATGGCCCAAGTTTTTGTTATTAATATCAGTGTACTTATAGTCAGGATATGTTAGTAGAATGAGAATGTTCAAAATCCCTACAGACTTATATATGTTTGGGGAAACACTGAATATGTCCATTTTAATTTTTTTAGAATGTAACTAAGTTATCTGTGAAGGACAGGTTGGGTTTTGTATCAAAGCCATCTGTTTCAGCAACTGAAAAGGTAAGAAGAATAGCATGATGTGTGTGTCTTGGCTTCATAAATGTTTTCAGGTGGCATCTTAATTTTTTAATTTTTTTCATAGTTACAAACTCTTGCTTCTTAATAGTATCTGTATCTTTTATTCCTAACTTTTTGCTTTCCATTTGCTGAAAAAGAAAAATATTTGCCTACCTCTTTTTACTTTTTGCATCAGCATTTTAATACTTGCCGCTCACTGTATTTCCTTATGCTCCATTCTTTTTGTTTTTTTCACTTACTATTTTTTCTTTAGAGATATTGTGCAGTTTAATTTTAAACCTCTGATAACCTTATAGAAAGGGCCATGAATTAGGAACTTTACCTGAGTTTGAGTCTGGCTCTTCACTTACTAACTGCATGTCTTTGGGCAGTGCACTTAATCTTTCTGAACCGTTTTCCTCATCAGTAAGTGGTGATGGTTATATTTGTCTTTCTCGTGAGGTTTTATGAGGATTAAATAAAATATTATTTAAGAGTATTTTGTAAATTGGAAAGAATGGTATAAATAGGTTTGTTTATGACAACAGCTATTGTGTATAGCGTGACAGTACAGTTAGTCATTTTTTTCTCAAATGAGGGGAGCAAATGCTGACTAAATTAAGAGCATTTTTGGACCTGTCTTATAGTTCTGTGTAGATAAATTATTTTTTTGTTTCGGTGTGAGTGAATGGCCCTGATCTTTAGTCTTTTTTTGAGGTATATGAAATCACAGAATATTAGAATTAGATAATCTTTCTTATTTCTTTATCCTCACCTTAAAGGAAGGTAAGGCCCTGCAAACTTTATGGTTGACCTATACACTGTGAGTTACTGAGCTAAGACTGGAATCTGGATCTTCTATTTCTAGTCCTTGGCTCTTTCCATTATGAAGATTACAGAGGAAATTGACATTATAGATAATTAGAACGTCTCATGAAATAGCTGACCTACTCTCTTCACTGGTTCTTCAGTATATTATTTCCATATTTACTGTGTTAAATTTTGTCAGTTCTAGAAATTTGAATATGAATCTCATTCTGAATATCAAATTTTCCTCTTGGGTATCTCAGCATTACTTCAGGCATAAAATGCCTAAAATGATTCATTATTTCCTATGTAAATTAATATCTTCTCCTAGCCACCCACCTCTGGAAGTGATGGCACCATTTTCGTGTTGTGCAGTCTAGAAGCTTTAGAGTCATCCGCTTGTGTTTGTAGGTCTCTGCCACCTTCAGTTCCCTGACCTCTGGGCTGCCACCGCCTCTGATTACACTGCCACCATCCTACCCTTAGACTCTCTGTAACTCCTTATAGAAACTTACAGTAATTTTCTCAGCTAAATGACTTGTTGGATTAATAACTCATCATACCTCAATTATTCTGGTTCTTTCACCTCTGCTTTAGGTCTTCCTTTCTACCCTAATAAGCCCTTTTCTGCTTATTGTCTCTTGCTATTTCCTGCCTCTTTTTTCTTCTTTTTGGTGGTGGTTTTTCTGGAGCGTATTTCCCTCTGCCTAACATAATTCTAGTTCTAGTCATTCTTTTAAAAATTGAAAATCTCTAACCTCTACTGTGAAACCTCCAGATTTTTCCATATATGCCCCCCTGCCCCCACCTGATTCTGTGTGGCTTAGTCTATGCTACTAAATTTAACAGTGTCTGAATATTTACTTTGATTATTTTTATCCTCTTTGATAATAAGTAACTAAGGAATAACACAACAATAAAGGATCGTTACCCTTAGTATAGTACTAAGCAATTCTGGAGAGGTCTACAACCCTGATTATGTTTAGGATCTGTTGTGTTAAGATTTGTACTCTGAAATTAAAGCATACTAATTACAACTTTTACAAAACTTTTGTACTATGTTTTCCTACTTGTTATCATTATTTTTTAACATGTTTGTATAGCTTTAGATAAAAAATGTACAGATTTGGAATTGATAGTATAAATTTGCTAATATAGTTAGCATTAACTTACGAAAAATCACTAATGGTAGTGGGCTATTTATGAAAGAAAATTACTCAGTTAAGATTGTAATGAATCTTCTAAGGAAAGCAATTATTTACCAGTATGTAACTTCCAGTCTTCAGTGAACCTGTTTACAGAATAGCATTTTGTTTTTGCTTATTCTTGGTTATTTCTTTTCCCTAGTCAGTAGGGATTTTGCGTAATAGTCCTTAGAGCTTAGTGATAGCAGAGAAGTCTTAGGGAAGAGTAGGAGAATATTCATCAAATGTTATTTAAATTTTTTAAAAATTGAAAGCAGGCAAAAACTCAAACCTTGTATCTAAACAGTAATTTCTGTCATTGTTAAGGCAAATAAGTGCACAAATATAAAATTTTATCCCCTACCTCTTGTAATAGCCAATAAACCCTTTAGTGGTTCTTTGTTATTCTAAGGTTTCATGTGAGAGGGCTAAGAAAGAGGAAACTTAAAACCTGATTTTTGCTGCTAAATATTAAGATACTATAGTAGCTGTTAAGTAGGTGTTATTTGAATAGAGTGATCAATAAAATGATGCTTGAATGCCTCAGCTTACTGTAGAGAGATTTATGAAGAATAAAATTGGCATCTGCTTTAGAAACATGTGAGAACTAGCTTATTGAGTGTGACTTTGAGTCATCTTAACTGTGTTTCTTTTGTGTTTGATTTTAACTTGGCACCAGTTATTAAAAAATGATACTTGGATGACTTAATTTGTAATAACCTTCTTTTGCAGTAAATCATTTTTACAAAATACTTTTTTTCCCCATTTTTATCCATGAGAAAAATCTGTTTTTCCTTTTTTTTATAAGTACTAATAATAGTCATGGCTTGTAATATTTTATATAGGAAATGAATAAGGAGGTGTTAATAGATTATAACCTCTATTTTGTTGAAGAATTGGCTTTTATCTTGAAAGTAAGAGGTATTAGTGATGTATATATTTCAATAACAAAGGCTGTGATACTTTTCAACTCATCTTATGAATTCAACAAAAGCTTTGCTAACAGACCTGACAAGTGTATTACAAGAAAGGAAAATTATAAGCCAATATTTCATGAACATAAACACAAAGGTCCTAAATACGACGTTAGCAAATGTGCAGTGGTATTAGAAAGAATACATCTTGACCAGGTAGCATTTATTCCAGAAATGCAAGGTTGATTTAGCATTTGAAAATCAGTTTATTTCACCATATTAACAAAATGAAAGATTGAGAGGAGGAATGGGGTAGATAATGAAGGGAGGGGAACTGGATTCCATGTGATTATTTCAGTAGGAAAAAAACGTGATAAAATTAGTCACATTACACATTTTGGAAATTAGTAATAGAAATTTCCTTAGTTTTGACAAAGTATATCTGCAAAAAAACCACGAAAAAACCCTACAGCTAACATTATTTGTTAATGGTGAAATACTGAATACATTCCCCCAAAGTCAGGAAGAATAAAGGATGTCCACTCCTGTCACTTTTTCCCTGTAGTGTAGGGCCTAACCATTATAATAAAGCAGTAAAATAAATGGCATAAATGTTGAAAAGGGAGAAACAGAACTATGTTTACTCATAGATGATGTGATTACATATGTAGAAAATCCAAAAGGATTCACAAACAACTTGAATTAATAAGTGAATGCAGTAAGGTTACTGGAAATAAAGTCAATATGTAAAAATATGGCATATGCAGAAACCCTTTTGAAAAGAGAGATGTGGTTGTTTAGAAAGGCTACTATGTTTTGATTATATTCTTAGAACTGTAGCATCATCTTTTCTGTTGGGTTTGTTACTTCCCTCCACTGGTTTCATTTTTAACAGATTTCCTTTTGTCACAAGTCTATCTTTATCTTTTGAAAAATGCAAGTATTTTTTGTTATTCAAACGCTTACTATCTTAACTCTGAAACCAAATAGCTTCAGATAGTGAGCAACATTTGTAATCATATAGTTCACTGTTTGTAACACATTTTATTTTCACATTTTTGCACTTCTGAAATTGGGCTGTATCTTATAGTTGTTGATGTTTATGGTTACAACTGACAGCCTTTTCCTTTAGTAGGGTTATATTAAATGGTGTCTTAAACTCGGTGAAATACGTTAGCTCATGTTCTGTTTTTACAGAAGGAAGTTCCTGGACAAAAGAAGGAAGTGATACAGGGATACAGAAATCTTCTTGTTGTCAGATGCTTTAGTCTGATATCTGATATTAATAACAACACTTTGAAAGGAAGAATTCTCTACCCCTTGAAATTGGAGAAATGCTGAGTTAAATTATATGGATTTCTTTACTTCTGGCTTTCTCACAGCTCTTACGATAATATACCGTTTGAAAGGACAAAATAGTAATATTGTTTCCAAGTTTATTTGAATATAGAAATCTTTTTGGGTCACAGCCTTTCAATTGTTATAGAACCATCATGATGAAGATGGTTTATGAAACACTCCAACTTTTGCTTCAGCAGATCATCTTGTGTTTCTCCCCTTATACAATGTTTGTCTCACCCTTACATTTTGATACAGTTTGACATTGCATAGTGTGGTAAGGTAGCATGATAGAATAGTGACAAGTTAGACTGTGAACTAGGTCCATGTCCATTTTGTATTTTACTGAATGCAGCCATTTCATATTTGTTAGTGATACCTTGAGTGTTTTCATTACTGAGGAAAATTATCAAATTTTGAACTTATCAACTACTGTAAAAATCCTTTATTTTTAAACATCAGTTGTGTTGTATGGAGGTAGTATAATTACAGTATTCTAGATTTTTTTTTTCTTTCATTTTGAAGCTGTGACATTCTTGAATACTTACAATAGTGATGAGTTGCTTAAGCTTTGTGATGTTCCCTAATCTAATTTCATGATAAAATATTAGAAAGTCAGTCATGTCAAGATTGCTACTTTTCTGTTAAATGTGATTGTTTATATTTTAGTAGTCAGAAAATAGGACTCGCTTTCTCATTGATCCTCTTCTACTTACATAATTCTTCTAACTTCTTTTAAGTCATGACTTTGGAAGCTGTGTTTTTTCCTCTGGAAAGTTACACTCTCTCACACATGGTTTCATGTTTAGGTTTCATGGCATTCATAGATCTCTTTGAAGGGATCTCTACAGTGATCAACCACTCTCTGGAACCTACAACTTTCTGTTTCTTTTGGAAGATAAGAAAGGCAGCCTGTACACTTTAATTTTCTTGAATTGACTTTTGTGAGGAAAAGATTGTTCACTCTGATCTACCATCACTTCATTTTAATTTAGTGCAAAAGTGTTTATCGAGTACTTGCTTTGTGTCTGACACTGTTCTAGGCACTGAAGATACAGCAGTGAGCCATGTTAAAAAAAAATCCTTAGCCTCATGGAACGAATCTTTGGGTTTATGAGGACATTAGACACCATCAGGTTGAACTTTCAAGGTTCCTGAACTCACCCATGGTTTCATAATTAGTTGGTAGCAAGGTTTAGATACTGGAAGAAGCACAAAGAAGAGAAAGACATGGTTTATGTTTCAGGGCTCTTACAGTAAGGACAGGGAAGAGATCGAGAGAGAAATATAAATTAAAGTATCATCAGGTCATTTTTACTAAATATTTTAATAGGAATATTATTTCACAGAGGAACCTAGGTAGAAGAAATAAGTGATTAGGACTTTGCAGAGATCTTGAATGGTTGTGCTAAATCTGAGCTGAATTAAAGGGAATAAGGTCCCTTAAAGGAGTAATGCTAATGCTAGCAAAGAAACGGAGAAGACAAAGCAATAAGGTTAATGTCAGAAATGTCAATTATAAATGATCATTTTAAATTATTTTCAGGACATAATTCCTCCTCTACTGTGCTCTTGTGTACAGTTTCTCCTTAGTCACTAGGAATACTAGTAATGTGTTCAGCAACTAATATTTTATTATCAGTGTTACAGTAATACCACCAGTGTTTATTAATTTGAAGTTTTTATATGTTTGTTTTTTGCTTTTTTCCTGAAGGTATATGATATTACTTTAAAATTTTTTCACTTTGTAGCGTATCCCCCACTCATACCCTTCCTTTCAAGATGCTAAGTGTGACTTAGTTACTGTAACTATATAAGTACTTTTAGTTCAGTGTGCGAAATTTTGACAGGAGTGCTTTAAAGTTGAGTTTTGAAGGAAATAGGACTCAGGAGATCATGACTACTTGATACATTTTTTGAGAAATTGAATTTGTATTGGTAGGTGTTGTCTACATCTACTGGCCTAACAAAAACGGTGTATAATCCAGCTGCTTTGAAGGCTGCACAAAAAACCTTACTTGTTTCCACTTCTGCAGTTGATAATAATGAAGCACAGAAAAAAAAGCAGGTAAGTATAGTTAGTAGTGCACAGTATTTGCATATAGGGAAGCTTTTTCTGCATGTATGTGTTTTTTCATAAAATAGAGATAAAGGTATATATGTTGGCTGCCACTGAACTTTTGTTTTCCATAGTATATTAGTAAATATTAATTTTCTTCTTGTAATGAAAGGCTCTCCTGATTAATCTTTGAAACTTGCATACTGTTTAAGCTTTACATAGGAAAAATTTGCATTTATTTTTGTTTCCAAGCTTCTTGCCACAATCTCATTTAGAGCACAGTTCTGTCTTCTAAAGTAATTGTGGAGTTTTTTTTGAAAAGTAATTTTTCTAATACTATTTTTGATCCCTTCTCTAGGAGGCATTGAAACTTCAGCAAGATGTAAGGAAAAGGAAACAAGAAATTTTAGAAAAGCACATTGAAACACAGAAGGTAAAATAATTAAAGTTAGATTTGTCAGAGGGAACAGTATCTGGCTCGGCTAAGTACAGTATGCCCGACATAGCAAGGAAGAAGATAAACATGGTCATAGGGAGTAGAAGACGCCACAGTTTCGCTGTAGATATGACACTTAATTAGGTGTCAGTTCTTAATTATGTCTGATAATAAAAGTTATAAGATTTTAAAATTTTAAAAATACACAACCTTTTGAACATTGGGCTTAAAATGATTTCTTTTCTGATTTAAATTTGTATATACTTGATAAAGAGACATCACAATGCTTTACACCAAAAACTGAAACCATCTTGACTCAGAATCTATAATACTATAGATTATAGTATTATACCATAATACTATAGAATCTATATTGTGTGGTGTCTTCTACTCCTTACCATGTTTATCTTCTTCCTTCTTATCTTCGTCCAGCGTATTGTTCTTAGCCTAGACAGTTACTGTTCCCTCTAACAAAAGAAAGGAGGTAATTAAATATCCTACTTTTCTAATATCTCATATGAAAGGAAGCTGTAAAACTTTTCCTGTGATCCTTTCTGGGTTTCAGACTGCTTTTGGACTGTGAATACTTAGAATCAGTAATATCAACAGATGGATTAGAAAGTAAAATTATTGCTATTTCAAATTGATGACTTTTCAGGGATTAAATTAAATTTAAAGCTTATAACCATAAGAAATTTATATCTAAGAGACTTAAGCAGTACTATAGTTCTTCACAGTGCAAACCAAGATTAAGACTTGAATTGAGATAGTGTCACCAATCTGCTGTTCTGCTGTCTTGGTGATTGTAAGCCTTGTCATGAATACATAAGCTATAAGTAGTAGTTATTTATTTTTATATTTACAGTGCTATGTTTGCTTTCTAAGTAGTAGCAGAAATGTGTCTTATATTTTTGTTTTTAAAAATTGGCCAGATGTTAATTTCAAAACTGGAGAAAAACAAAGCAATGAAGTCTGAAGATAAAGCAGAAATAATGAAAACTTTAGAGGTTTTGACTAAAAATATTACCAAGTTGAAAGATGAGGTCAAAGCTGCTTCTCCTGGACGCTGTCTTCCAAAAAGTATAAAAACTAAGACTCAGGTATTTCAGTTTGTTTTGTTATTCATACTGCATGTGCGTGCAAAAAAAAATTAAAACACTGCATTAAGATTCATTCTTTAGTTAATATTCTTTGTTCAAACTTTGATCATATACTACCATTCTCCCCCTTCTCTATTAATTAATAAGTTAATAAATACAAATAAGCAAACTTGATTTTATCTTTTGAATCCTGTACATTGTAGCTAGAAAGTCAATAATTAGGAGAATAGTAATGGATAATCTTAAAAAAGTAGCTTGAGGACAAAACAATATATGTGCTTGAATGCTTGACAGGAGTTTAAGCTTTATTTTGTAAGTATTTGGTGGTATAAAATGTTAATGAACAGAAGTAATAATTTGAGTCACTGTACAGAATGAACTGATTGAATGGTGGGAGGAAATTCAAGTAGATTAACCGATTAGACATAAGAAATTGAGCAATTTAATTTCAGATGACAGTAAGTGATTTTTAAAAACCCAGGGACTTACAAATACTTACACTTGGGTGTGTGTGTGTGTGTGTGTGTGTGTGTGTGTAATCATGAGTTCATATTAATATTTCTGATTCTAATCTAACACCACAGAGTTCTTTGTTTCTTTCTCTTATACCTATTTCCCTGTTCCCATAATGACAACTTGTTCCCACTAACATCAATACAGTATACACTTTCACATTCAGATGGTTCCAGAATTGCTAAAACAATACCACTTCCATCAGCTAACTAAATATAAAATTCAGAATTTGTTTGCATTCTTTACAGCCTCACAATATACTCCATTAAGAGTATAGAATCAAACTGTGGTATAGGATCACAGTTTTGTTTTTTTCCTTTTGTGTGGTTATGTTATTAATTTGATAAAGTTAGGTCTATTTCTATATGTATTCAATTTTGTGTTCCCCTCCCCCTTATTCTTGTTGATTTAATTTTCCTGTATTTTTATTGTTAAAATTTATTTTATTTCATAATATATGAGGATCTTAGTATATCTTTAATATAGAAGAATTAATTTCCAGATGATACGAAGGTTATACAGCCCTAATTGAAGTTATTTCAAATAATCTTTAGCAATTGCTCAGTAATAACCATGAAGGAGGCTCCATTGACATAATTCTCTCCTGTTTCACTCTCAATTTAATTACCCTAATTTTATTTTCTCAATAAATAAATAATTAGCATGATTCAAAAGTTACACTGTTAATATAAATAAAGGATTATATAGATGATCATTGCTGTTTGATCCCTGGCACTCTGTTCCCCACTCTTCCCTCCCTCTTGGTATGTGTGTGTATGTTTTCCTTCTTACGTGAAAGGGTACTGTATAGTCCTCATTTGCACCTTAGTTTTTGTTTTCCTTTTCACAGTTATTTCCTGAAAAATCTTCCATGTCAGTCCATAGAAATCTCACTCTGGCTTCCATATGGAAAATGAATTGTAGGGAAATCAGTGTAAGTAGGAACAAGTTAAGAAGCCTGTTGCATTAGTGTAGACCAGAGGTGATTGATGGCTTGAATTAGGATGGTAGGACTGGAGATAGAGAACAAATGTATAGATTAAATAGGAATACGTAAAAAGCATTCCTTATAAAAAGTGTGTGTGTGTGTGTGTGTATATATATCTAAATGCAGGATATTATTGTCACCTGAATTACTAATCACTGTTTTCTAGATGCAGAAAGAGTTGCTTGACACAGAACTGGATTTATATAAGAAGATGCAAGCTGGAGAAGAAGTCACTGAACTTAGGAGAAAGTACACAGAATTACAGCTGGAGGTATGTTTCATCATAACCACACAGTACACTGAAGACGAGCGGTTGTGGTCTTGAATGTTTATTTGGAAATATATTCTCATTCTGGTCAGCAGTCTTTGGCAGTCTCTGGAAAACATATTGGAAGTTGATATAAGAAAGAAGGAAGAGATTAGCAAATTTTTTTAGAACTAATAGAAAAATCTCTTTTAAGTATTTAATGAAAGGTGGCAGCTGGTGTCTTGACTTCTAGTATATTTTATTCCTTTTCTGTTTTTGATTTTTTCCTGGAACCAAAATCTATTAAAGTCTTTTCAGGTGTTCTTATGGAGATGTTCTGTCCATATATAGACATGTTACATTGAGTTATTATAAGGATCAGAGTTTCTGTGGTAGAATTAACATCAATGAACAAGCTTACTTAAGTTTTGCCTATAGATGGTGCTGTGGGTATTTATAAAAGAGAAAAAATTAGTTTCTTATAGTTTAGTTATATGATTATTTATATAAGAAAAAGCTAATAAAATTGATCTCTAATACATGATAATTTCTAAAGCAGAAAGGTGTTTAAAAATAAGAATTACATTTTGATGTAAAGGAACATTTATGTCATTAGTGTAGTTGGTACTTGTCTGTATTTATCATTGTTGCCACAATTAAATTTTTTGTATCTTATTGTTTCTGCTTAGTCTGAAAATAATGCTTTTTTTCTAAATTTGTTAGCAACTTAATTTTCTTTTTCCAACATCAGTTCAGTTCAGTTCAGTTGCTCAGTTGTGTCTGACTCTTTTTCGACCCCATCAACTGCAGCACGCCAGGCCTCCCTGTCCATCACCAACTCCCGGAGTCCACCCAAACCCAGTACATTGAGTCAGTGATGGCATCCAACCATCTCATCCTCTGTCATCCCCTTCTCCTCCTGCCCCAGTCCCTCCCAGCATCAGGGTCTTTTCCAGTGAGTCAGCTCTTCGCATCAGGTGGCCAAAGTATTGGAGTTTCAGCTTCAACATCAGTCCTTCCAATCAACACCCACGACTGATCTCTTTTAGGGTGGACTGGTTGGATCTCCTTGCTGTCCAAGAGACTCTCAGGAGTCTTCTCCAACACCACAGTTCAAAAGCATCAATTCTTCAGTGCTCAGCTTTCTTTATAGTCCAACTCTCACATCCATACATGACCACTGGAAAAACCATAGCCTTGACTAGACGGACCTTTGTTGGCAAAGTAATGTCTCTGCTTTTTAATATATTGTCTAGGTTGGTCATAACTTTCCTCCCAAGGAGTAAGTGTCTTTTAATTTCATGGCTGCAATCACCATGTGCAGTGATTTTGGAGCCCCCAAAAATAAAGTCAGCCACTGTTTCCACTGTTTCCCTAACTATTTGCCATGAAGTGATGGGACCGGATGCCATGATCTTAGTTTTCTGAATGTTGAGCTTTAAGCCAACTTTTTCACTCTGTTCTTTCAATTTCATCAAGAGGCTCTTTAGTTCTTCTTCACTTTCTGCATAGTACAAATCTAATTGAGTACTGGTATCCGGATATTAAAGAGTTTAACATTCAGCAGTCACTGTTCTTATCTCCAGACCCTGTATTGTCTGTCATAGGAAGCCATAGGTTGGAGTCTTAAACCTGCATATATTTTACTTCTCTGGAAAATTGATATGGTTGTCTGTGTGTCCTGCCTAAGATAACAAGTTTTGAAAATCATAAATTTCTTTCATGTTAATGTAGAAATTGTGTTTTTACCATTCTGGAGATTTCATACTTGTGTTGGTGTGACTTTTTGGCCTATAATTTTAGTTAATAAATAACATTATTACTAATACTCTTTGTATCATTAGTTCATGTTTTTGTTCTTTATCATAGTATAGCTAAACACTGAATGACATCTTCTGTTTTTCATTTATAATGGCCGAACTTTAGTTTACAACTAATATTAGTATGTTCAGTAATGCAGTATTTGCCAGAGTGTATTCATTCACCACACCAGTACCGTATTTTGTTAATAGGTATTAGTGATAAAAGCTACTGAGGCCCAATAAGTTTGAACGAGATTATGATAAACATGTTTTTTGTTTATCGTTTTCTAGAGGCTTATAATTTGTGTATCTCCCAAAGTACATATTTAAATACTCAATAATGCTCAAACTCACTTGTCCATGGACCCCCTTTTTAAGGAGCATTTTGAGACATTAAAGTTCCCAAGAGGATACTTTTGTATGTTCTGTGCTATTATTAACTTTAATTCTTGACCTTTGAAGTTTATTATTTGGATTTTAGATGATTACTTTAGCTAATATTAAAATTAACTGTCTTCATATGAATAAAATATTTATACTTGCAGAGATTTTGGCAGTGGTGGCTGCTACTTGACAGTTCCACTTGGATGTCTCACATCCTCAGACTCAACATTTTCAAAATTGTGCTTATTTTGTCCCTAAAGTCATCAACACAGTTGCTCAAACCAGAAATCTGGAAATCTTCATTGATTTCTCCCTTTTCTTTGGTATTCATATACATTTAATTACCAAGTATTATACATATTACTCTCCAATATATCTTAAATAGTTCTCTCTACCTCCATTTCCACCACTGTAGACCAAGCTTCTGTCTTCAGTTGTTGGGGATATTGTAGTAGCCTGACTGGTTTCCTTCCCATCTTCTCTTTTTCTCTTTATCAGAATAACATCTTAAAACACTAATTTGATTATATCACTTTACTTCTGACCTTTAGATGTTTTCATTGGTTTTTGTGACTCTCGGGATGAAATAAAAATCTTTACCTTTGTCCTTAAGTTGTTCGTGATCTGACTCTGCCTGTCTAGCCTCATCTCTCCATCCTGTGTGGTCCAGCCGTACTGGATTTCACTCCTCCTTGGAAGTACCGCGTCCTTTCCCCCTGGTTCCTTTTTCCTGCAGCGTCCCTCACGCCTCATCCTTGCCTTGCTGTGCTCATTCTTGTACCTTATTTGACTTGTTGAAGAAATACTAAATTTCTGTGGTTTTCAGCTGCTATTGTAGTTGCTGGGAATAAAGTAGAGAATAGGACAAGGAAAAAATTCCTCATGGAACTTTTGTTCTAGTAGTTTATTCATAGCAAACTGGGCTTTCCAGGTGGCGCTACTGGTAAAGAGTCATGGGTTCTCAGTCGTGGGTTGGGAAGATCCCCTGGAGTAGGAAATGGCAACCTGCTCCAATATTCTTGCCTGGGAATCCATGGACAGTGGAGGCTGGTGGACTACAGTCCATGGGATAACAAAGAGTCAGACACGACTGAGCATGAGCGTGCATGCGCTCGTGCACACACACACACACACACACACATACCCCTTCATTGCAGATCTTTAATAGTCTATTCATATCTTTAAGTAGAGCATTTCCTCATTTTTGGAGTCACTTCTCATTAATATAATTAAATAACTTAGCTGCTTAATTTCTCTACCCTTCTAGGATTTGAGTTTCTTGAGGGTAAAGACTGGCCCACAGGAGGAGCTCATGAAATATTTGAGGAATGTAGAAATGGTGTGGTAATCATATAGAGTGATACAGTGGGGTATAAACTACTATACTACATTGGTTGTATAGTGGTGTTAGTGATCAAACTAATGAATATGAAATAACTGTATCTACTGAAGTCAGCAGGCAAATAGAAACACTGTATTTGAAAGTCATAACTGGGGAAAAATGTACTTATTTTATATAAATACAGGTATTTTGTATCTCTATGTTAAACTAACTTCTGAAGTAATATTCAAAACTGCATTATTTGAAACTCAAAAATGGCTGGCCTTTTTGTGATACAGTTTGATATCTTGGAGAGTAAGGACTTAGTAGAAAAGGTGTATTTAATAATTTCAGAACATTGCTTAAATTAGTGTTATTTTGTTTTCTAAATTCATTAGCTAAATTTGCTTTCACTTTAAAACTCTAGCTTGAATTATTAAATACTTCTGTAGGGCATTCTTTGAATATGATATTCAGTTGTATGACTGATGTCAGATTATATGACTCATCTGAGTATAACACTTGGCTTATGTTCGTAATGGTGATGTTTAACCTGTTTGTCTAATCTCTTCTAGGCTGCAAAGCGAGGGATTCTTTCATCTGGTCGTGGTAGAGGAGTTCATTCACGAGGTCGAGGTGCAGCTCATGGCCGAGGCAGGGGTCGAGGCCGAGGTCGAGGTGTGCCTGGTCATGCTGTGGTGGATCACCGTCCCAGGGCATTGGAGATTTCTGCATTTACAGAGAGTGATAGAGAAGATCTTCTTCCTCACTTTGCGGTACTTTCTTATTGTCCACCGAAACAAATACTGATACATTGTTGGGGATAATGGATGTTAAAGGAGAAAATATGAAAATGAAATGAATAATTTAAACCCATTAATCTCACCAAAGTGTTTGATTAATCTATAATAATCTTTAATTATTTAAGAAACAAATTGTAGGAGTTTTTTGTTTAATCATTGTCTGAAAGAAATGTTACTTTTCTTACACTTAGTAGGCCTTCTGATATTATGACAGGAATGATTTAAACTTATTGATTCAGAGAGGGAAGTCCTAGAGTTTAGTTTCATTTGATATTTACTTTTAGGAAAAATTGAGCATATTGCTTGGGCCATCCAGATTTTTTAAAAGTAAGGTGGAATTTTATTCATTAATACTGTATTCTTGATCTAGCTAACCTAGAAATGAAACAAGACAGAATTTTGGAATATGATCTCGAAGTTGCCTTAGTTGATACCAGGGTATAATTAGAGTCAGTCTAATGGTAATAGTGTGATGTAGAGGAAGGAGAATAAGAGTCCAGTCCCTGCTAATCCGTTATCTTACGTGGATATCCTGGAATCTGTTGGGCTCATGTGCAGAATGGAGATTATGTCTGCCTAAAGGCCTTTTTAACTTACATGTTGTGATTTTTAGTGATATCACAAAGGTTAGTTACTAAGCATCAGTCTTGCCTGCAGCATTAGAGTAATTGCTCTAAAGTATATAAAGTAAATAACCAGTTCTTTACCCTCAAGGATTCTACATATAATGTTTTAACACTAACCAGTTAAAGAAAACTACAAACAATTTATGATCAAGTTAAATTTATTAAAAACTGTAACTGCTTCAATAGCTTAGAGAACTTTTTTTTCACACAGGCATATGATGGTAAATGAGTAAAGTTTCATGAGGTAGAAAAACTGGAACTTGGTCTTGAAGGATAGGTAAGCTTGTAGATAGGTACACAGGTAGTTGAACCTTTTGAATGTTCAGATTTAAATGTTTCATAGTTATATTCCAGGCTGTTAACTGTAGTTACAGATGTGAAACTATAGATTTTTAGGACATCAAGAGATATTGAAAGAAATGGTGTGTGTTTAAGAAATAACTAAGATGATTAATATTTAATGGTGATGGGTCTGGAATATCTTATCCTTTATAACTTTAAAGGGAGACAGAAAGGAATCAGAAAGTTTTCTAGCTTGGAGATACTGTAGCCCAATACTTACCTACTATACACCCTGTTCTGTACCGTCCCAAGGGGAAGAAGATCCAGATAAACTTAAGTGTATTACATATAGTTATATAGCTAATCAGGAAATTATTAAAGAATATGCTAAAATAATCCAGACAGACAAGGTGAGTTTAGGAACATGTTTTGGTAAAACTAAAACGGTCTTGGTTTTAGAAACATTAAAGTGAAAGAAAGTGAAAGTCGCTCAGTGGTGTCGGACTCTTTGCGACCCCATGGACTGTACAGTCCATGGAATTCTCCAGACCAGAATACTGAAGTGGGTAGCCTTTCCCTTCTCCAAGGGATCTTCCCAACCCAGGGATAGAACCCAGGTCTCCCACATTGCAGGCAGATTCTTTACCAGCTGAGCCACAAGGGAAGCCCCAGAATACTGGAATGGGTAGCCTATCCCTTCTCGAGGGGATCTTCCTGACCCAGGAATTGAACTAGGGTTTCCTGCATTACAGGTGGGTTCTTTACCAACTAAGCTATGAGGGAAGCTTAGAAAAGTTTAGAAATACTCAGAGCCTCTAAATGGATATTCAGTCTTGCATGAGTTTGGAGATTCAAATTCTACTCAGTTAGTAGTGGTCATGCACATTTAAAAGTTGTCAGTTTTTAAATAAGATAGCTTCTCTATCTCAACCTGTGATTTCAATGTGACAGGTATCAGAAAAAACTATAGTACTAAACATTGTTACAAGTTGTGATTAATGAAATGCTTTCTTTAATTTATATGCTGGAACTAGTATAGTAATAAAACATTACATCTAAAACTTATAGAGCACTTATTTTGTGGCTGGTTTTATTCTGAATGCTTTACATAACTTACCATATTATGAGTTATTTTGACACCTCTCTGAGGTAGGTACTTTTATTGTGCTTATTGTAGAGATTGGGAAAATGAAACATGAAGAGATTAAGGAACTTGTTCAAGTATCCACAGCTAACACTAACAGAGCTGGGATCTGACTGATTCTGTGGTCCATTTTCTTTACTATGCCCTACAGAATTTTTCTTTGTGTAGTGTGTGCATTTAATGAGATTGTGGTTTTAATTTTATTTGAGGGTAAGAAAGAAGGACGATATTAGTAATGATATATAAGGGACTGAAGTTTTATGTGATAAAGGTGCTGTTTTCTGCTATTTGCAGAAAGATCTTCCTGTACATGGAAAAAATAAAATCCAGCACACCCAAAGCAAGCATAATTTGTTTAGCTTGTAAATGTCTCAAAGAATGTGTTCTAGAGAAGTGTAGAGTGAGAGAAAACAGCAGTCAGATAAACTTCTGAATTTAAAGACCTGGACTCTCATCCTGGTAATTAACTTAGTTACTTTGGAAAAATTATGTAAATTCTCTGAATCTTCCTCCCCTGCCCCCCAGCTTTAAATTGGTAATCAAAAAAACTCAAATTTTCTGAGGATAATCATCTGCTTTAGAAAGGATTTAGCATTTTCTGGAATTAGAATAATGAGCATAAAAGAAATGGCAATAAGGAAACTCAGTCTTTGACCAATGTTTCCATTATTTAAAGAACAGTTCAGTTGAAGGGATGGTTATAGGTATACTCACAGCTGACTGACTTTGCTGTATAGTAGAAACTAATACAACATTGTAAAGCAGCTATACTCCAATAAAAATTTAAAAAATAAAGAATAGTTCAGTCAAATTTCTCTAATTCTAGAAAGTATAGAATTGTAGGATAATATTTGAAAATAAGACCACCCTTTATCTTATAATATCAAGTACTAAAATGAATTACTCATAGCTTTTTTCTTATCACCCTGAATTGTTATGTATTCTGGGTTATATTTGTTGGCATTTTAATATTTTAAAACCATTAGGATTTTGGATGTTTCAAAATATTTATTTGGAGGAAATACTTTTTTTTAATTTAAAGCAATATGGTGAAATTGAAGATTGTCAGATTGATGACTCTTCACTTCATGCAGTAATTACATTCAAGACACGAGCAGAAGCTGAAGCAGTAAGTATTACAAATAATCTAATTTATTGAAATTCAGATTTAAATGTTTTATAAATATTACAATTATGTTTTAATATAAGTGATTTTTTTTTTTTTTACTTAATAACTACACTTTGACAAGACATAGGACATATGAAGTGGAATTCATGGCCACAAAGAATGTCCTAAAGCAGTTAGGCAGTTTTAGTATATAACATGGAATTGTTAGAATAGCTAGTCACCAAGTTGAATGTCAAGTTGTACTATCTTGAGACATCAGGAATTCTTCCATTCTTTTTAACACCAGTAGGGCCCCTTCACTTTCTCCCTTTCTCAGCTGGCCCAAAACAAGTCTGCTTTGGCAGAAGGAGTGGTGAAGCATAAGGTAGAAGGAGAAATAATAATTCTGATGGCTGCTTTTCTTGATCATCCCTCATCTGCTGCTTTATAGACTCAGTTGGCTGAACCCTACCGTGTCCCTAGCTCAGCACATCTTCATCTAGGCCTTTGTAGCTTTTTACCAAGACGTGAATATATAATGCTAGCCTTTAGAGTCCTTTCAGTCTAGTTGTCTTCAAATGTGTATCTTGAATTATCTTTCTAAAAAATGACCAGAAGTATTTGCAACCTTGTCTGTCTTCTGGATTTAAGAGGTTAAAAAAAGAAAAAAGGAGTACGAGGTGTAGGGGATTCATAGTAACGTTTTTAACCCTGTGTATTCTTTGTTCAGGATTGTAGAGAAATAGATTTACCCTTTTGATTTGGGAAAAGTGCATTAAGCATGCCAAACAGTTAACCTAATATGAATGGGGAATGGAAGAGTAGGATGGTTTTCAAAAGTTTTGAGATGATTGCGGTCTAAATAAGTTTTGAAAATCTTCTAAGTTGGTTTACCCTCGTCTAGTAAATATCCTCTGGCAGTGCATTGCTGGGAATTTCCCTGGGAGGAGTTGTTCTCGGGGCATTGTAGTCTATAATATAAAGGCTGTGTATCTGAGAAGTCTTAGAGAAGTGTTAACTGGGCCCTGGAATAATGTAGTTTCAGAGTTAGATTGGTGGGTAGTGGATGGTTTTATAGGAATTTCTCATCCTAGAGTTTTGTTAAGTTTTAAGAAATCTTTTTATTTAAAGGTCTTTTGTGAAAATAAAAGCTAATTTATAATTGATTAAAGTTTAAAACTTTCTTATAAGCTTATATGTATATATGTTATATTGAAAAAGAGTTTTGATCTAGTTTTCTCACAGAGGTATTGTAGAAGTGTAAGTTAAGAATGAGCTTCCTTTAAATGATGCCTTCAGTGACAATTTTCAAGGTAATGTTGAATAGGTAGCTTGAGTACCATCTTTTATGTTCTATTTATTTTCTGGAAAGAAGTCATGTTATTAAACAATGGTAGTTACATTCAGTTGGTTATAGTATTTACCAAATTTGTGAATGTAGTAACTACTTCAGTTCAGTTCAATCGCTCAGTTGTGTCCCCATGAACTGCAGCACGCCAGGCCTCCCTGTCCATCACCAACTCCCGGAGTCCACCCAAACCCATGTCCATCGAGTTGATGATGCCATCCAACCATCTCATCCTCTGTCGTCCCCTTCTCCTCCTGCCCTCAATCTTACCCAGCACCAGGGTCTTTTCCATTGCGTCAGCTCTTCGCATCAGGTGGCCAAAGTATTGGAGTTTCAGCTTCAACATCAGTCCTTCCAATCAACACCCACAACTGATCTCTTTTAGGGTGGACTGGTTGGATCTCCTTGCAGTCCAAGGGACTCTCAAGAGTCTTCTCCAACACCACAGTTCAAAAGCATCAATTCTTCAGTGCTCAGCTTTCTTTATAGTCCAACTCTCACATCCGTACATGACCACTGGAAAAACCATAGCCTTGACTAGACAGACCTTTGTTGGCAAAATAATGTCTCTGCTTTTTAATATGCTGTCTAGGTTGGTCATAACTTTCCTCCCAAGGAGTAAGTGTCTTTTAATTTCATGGCTGCAATCACCATGTGCAGTGATTTTGGAGCCCCCAAAAATAAAGTCAGCCACTGTTTCCACTGTTTCCCTAACTATTTGCCATGAAGTGATGGGACTGGATGCCATGATCTTAGTTTTCTGAATGTTGAGCTTTAAGCCAACTTTTTCACTCTCCTCTTTCACTTTCATCAAGAGGCTCTTTAGTTCCTCTTTACTTTCTGCCATAAGGGTGGTGTCATCTGCATATCTGAGGTTATTGATGTTTCTCCCTGGCAATGTGTATTGTTACTTCTCCCTGTTTATTCACATGACTGACGGGGGAAAAAAAAACTTTCTGCCTCTTATGTAATTTTTGGATGTTTTGCTTTTAATAGGTAAGATCTATTGACATATACCATCCTTCTTGGGTTTTGCTTTTTCTCTCTCAGGTGTAAACTTTTTTAATACATATTTTTATACTGTGTATATATTTTCCAAGCAAATAGCAGTCGGTTTAAAGACCAGGGATTAATGTGTAAAGAGAAATTTTAACAATAATTATGTGAAGATTGAATGTGACAGAACAACTTTGGTTAACTTGGATCTGATGTGAGTTACGTTGAGCAGTTTAAAAATTAGTGTGTTTGACATTGAGTTGCCAGTATTTAATTTTTTCAAAGAAGAATGCTTAAAAAGTACAAAAAATTACTTGTCCCATCACTCAGTTCAGTTCAGTTCAGTTGCTCAGTCATGTCCGACTCTTTGCGACCCCATGGACTGCAGCACGCCAGGCCTCTCATCACTATCATTATATATAATAAAGAAAAATTTAATACCAGCATGTGGGTGGATAGACCTCAAGCCAAATGATAGGCTTTCCCAGGAAAAGAAATTTGTCCACCTTTCTTAATGTTTATTTCCAAATACTTCATTGTTCATAATTTCTGAACCATTGTATTAGATGATTATGTGTCTATTTTCTTAAGTCAGTAGATGCATAATATTTCAAAGTGAAAGTACAAGGAATAAGATAATCAAAGGCATTCAGATATGACTGAAAAGTAAGAAATTTTCCTCAGAAAAGAGATTGAAGTATTTTAACTTTAGGTTAAGTTAACAATCATTTTAACTTTAGGATGAGATGGTTAAGGTTTGACTCTGGTTAATTAGATGATGAAACCTGTTGCTTTATTTTCTGTTCTTCAGTTTGTCTGTCACCACCCACAATGTACTAAAGATGGATAAGTACCCAAAGAGGACAGAAAAAAAGTGACCTCTTCCCATGACTGGTTAGAAAGTTAGTTTTCCTACTCTGAATTGCTCCTATACTTTTGTAAGCAACCAGTATCTGGTTTTAGAATAGGATAGTTAAGTTCCTGTTTTATAAGAGTCAGTCCCAAAAATGAAACTCGACAGTCTCAAACTCAAAAGGGGTATGTAGCTTTTTATAGCAAAAGGAAAGAGACTCTTGTTCTACTGGTAGGTTTTGACACCCATGCCTCAACTCCCAGTATTTGTGAGGATTCAAAACTTATAAAGTATACTTAGAACATGGTGCCTGGAACATAATTCATCTTGCATGCATGCTACGTTGCTTCAGTCATATCTGACTCTTTGCAATCCTATGAACTGTAGCTGGCCAGGCTCCTCTGTCCATGGGATTCTCCAGAAAAGAATGTTGGAGTGGGTTGCCATTCCCTTCTCCAGGGAATCTTCCAGGCCTAGGGATTGAACCCATGTCTCTTGTATTGGCAGGTGGATTCTTTACCACTGTGGACTTCCCTTATAGCTCAGTTGGTAAAGAATCCGCCTGCAATGCAGAGGCGCCGGTTCACTACCTGGGAAACCCAAACCATCTTAGTGTTAGCTATTATTAATATTTGTGTGTGTGTCTGTGTGTGAATGAGAACTGATTGTTAATTCAATGAAACTGAATAGAAACAAGATAGAAGAAGTGATTTCAAAACTCTAATTCTTTAGGCCTGAAGATAGAAGCACAAAATTGGATTCATAGAGGATAGTTCAATATCAAGTCAGAAATTGATGGGGCTAACTGAATAAATAGTAAATCTGTGGCAAGAACCAAGTGTATAAGTGGATTCAGTCAAGAGAAAGAAAATTGTGTTCTTAATAGTCTGTGTGTTCTTACTGATTTACTTAATAGTTAAGTATTGCTACATGATGAACACTGCTATGAGAATTATTAAATCTAAGTCTGAAGCTTGTGAGAAAGTGGCCATGTAACTTGAACTGAAAGCTAAAGAAGTAGAAGTCTTTCTCTATAAATTCTGAAAATCAGATTTTACATGTTTAGAGTTTTGTTGTTTTGGTGGTCCTTTAATGTAACTCCTGCCTAAACATTATATACTGTGGTTATTACAAACATTAATAAACTTGGTTTTAACTTTATTTTATAGATAGTTTTACCATTATGGTTACTAAAAAAGAAAGATATACTGGGATTGTAGCTTTAGCTCTTCTAACGTTAGGTCCGTTTTCCCCACAGTGTTTTTGCAGAACATTGGTTTTATAAGAGCTCTAACAAAGGATTTTCTTGTCAGTAAGTTTGTGAAGAGCTGCATTTTGTATGTTCAGTTTAGATTTATAATCTAAGTAACTTGCAAAGGCAAAAGGCAAACACTCGTGTTTAAAAGGCAAACACTCCTTGCTTATTCCAGCCTTTTCCAAATGTTGTTTCTAGAATCATTTTCTATGTAAGATACGGAGCCTACCTCATAACTACTTTTCATACTTTTTTTCTTCCTTCATTTGGCAGATTCAAGCCTTTTTCTTTTTTCCCCTTCTGTCATATGTTTGCCTGCTCGCCTTACTTCTAATTTGGTGCAAACTTTGAATGATGCTATGTAAGACTAAACAGGCAAACGTCTAGAGCAAGCTTATGAATAAAATGCTTCAGCGCTTAAACAGGCTTTTAATTTATACTTCAAAGCATAGAAATTAGAGAAAATTGTAAAATGAACCCCCACATGTTCCTCATTGAGCTTCAGTAATTATCCACTTATGGCCAATCTTTTTTTGTCTATATTCTACCCACTACAACACTCTACCTCCTTGTTTTGGAGCCATTCCCAGTCATATCATTTCAGCTGTAAACCTTCCAATGTGTCTCTCTCCATGTTAGAGGCCAAATAAAATAAATCAATACTATTATTGTACCTAAAAATGATTATTATTCCTTAAATATTATTAAATACCCAGTCAGAGTTTACATTTCCCTGGTTTTCTTATAAATATTTTACTTACTTCCTTTAGGGATCCATAATAAGTGCATATTTTGATTTAGCTTGATTGGTATTATACAATTATAAATTCATAGATTTAAACATTTCATGGGTATTGATCCATTGTTCTCAGTTACTGATGTGTCCTGTTTTTGGCTAGTGGCTACTATATAGGTTTTTTGTGAGTTGTTTTGACAGGAGTCTAGTGGGTTATGATATTTTCTTTCTTTCTGGTATGAAAAGGTGTTCTAGGTTCATCTTACACATTTTCTCTTCCAAACCAGGAACTAGCCGTTTCTCTAAGGAGCTCTGGTTCTTATTACTGGGAAAGGTATTTAAAGACCATAGTCTGAGTACTAAGCATGCTCATTACTACTGAGTAGGTTAACTATAACAATTTTTTTCAGAGGTCAGAGCTGGGAGTGGGGGGAAAAATGCATTCATGTACAGATGTGCACATATATATATACATGTATAGCACGTATATCCACACGTATAAAGAAAATAAATTGAAGGCTCCTGATATTTCCAGTATAATTGTGTACTGTGTGGTTTTCATACACACACATATACAGGTATGCCCTGTTTTACTGTGCTCTACTTTATTGCAGTTTGCAGATATTGTTTGTTTGACAGATTGAAGGTTTGTGGCAGCACTTTATGCTGATCTGTCGCTGCCATTTCCCCACAGCATTTGCTCACTGTATGTCTCTATCACAGTTTGGTAATTTCTGCAATATTCCAGACTTTCTCATTATTATTATTATATTTGTTCTGGTGATGCCAAAACAAATGGTGGTTATTTGGGGGCACCATAAACTGTGCCCATATAAGATGGCAGATTTGGTTAATAAATGTGTGTTCTGACTGCCCTGTCAAGCAGCCATTCTGCGTCTCTCCCTCTCCTCGGGCCTCCTTGTTCCCTGAGACAAAACAACCTTGGGATGAGGCCAGTTGATAACCCTACAGTGGCCTCTAAGCATGCAAGTGAAAGGAAGAGTCTCACGTCGCTCACTTTAAGTCAAAAGCTAGAAATGATTAGGCTTAGTGAGGAAGGTATATCAGAAAGTGAGCTAGGACAAAAACCAGGCCTCCTGCGCCAGTTATTCAAGGTGTGAACACAAAGGAAAAGTTCCTGAAGGAAATTGAAAGTGCTGCTCTAGTAAACACACGAATGAAAAGAAAGTGAAACAGGCCTTATCGCTGATATGGAGAAAGGTTTAGTGGTCTGGAGAGGATATCAATCCGGCCACAACATCCTCGTAAAGAAAGTGAAGTTGCTCAGTCATGTCTAATCTAGAGCAATGCCCTGTCTTTTTTCAATATTGTGAGGGCTGAGAGAGATGAGGAAGCTTCAGAGGAAAGTTTGAAGCTAGCAGGGATTGGTTCATGAGGTTTAAGGAAAGAATCTATCTCCATAGTATAAAAATGCAAGTGCCAATACAGAAGCTGCTGTGAGTTATTGCTAAAATAATTAATGAAGATGGCCACTGTAAACATATATTCAGTGTAGATGAAAGAGCCTTATATTGAAAGAAAATGCCATCTAGGATATTCATAGCTAGAGAAAAGTCATTGCCTGACTTCAAAGGTCAGGTGACTTTTGTTAGGGGCTCCCACAACTGATGCCTTGAAGCTGAAACCAGAGCTCACTTAGCATTCCGAAAAACCCAGGCTACTTAGACTTATGCTAATTTTACTCTGCCTTATAATGTGTAAATTTTGAGTAGGGAATGGCAACCCACTCCAGTATTCTTGCCTGGAGAATCCCATCGACAGAGGAGCCTGGAGGGCTACAGTCCTTGGGGTCTCAGAGAGTCAGACGCAACTGAGAGACTAATGCATACGCATAATGGGTAAATTGAACAACAAAGCCTGGATGACAGCACCCAGTAAATAATTTTAAAACTAAAACTTTAGAGAGTTGTAGATTCACCTTATGAATTTGAAGTAAGTATTGAATATAGAGATGTGCAAAATTAGATCATAAGAAATTTTTGAAGAACTTACTAAAGATGACATCACTAACATTTTTTGCCTCTTTAGCTAGATGAAAACATGAATTTTATGAGTAGATATTTTGTATGACATAGTTGGAATTCCTTACAAGAATATATTTTTATGTAATATTTATAGCCTCAAAAAATTACAGTTTGTTTCTGGACTTAAATATTATATATAAGTACTTAAAATTTCTTTAGTTATATGACATGATGGGGTCATGGACTAAAAATTTCTGATCTACATTTTAGTAGGCATGAAATCTTTTAAATTAACCATAAATTTATATGTGTAGATTTAAAATTTTTACCTGGGGACTTTATATCGTACTACTCGTGGTCAGATGTCATTAAACATGTAATTGTTTCTCCATTTCACATTATGCTGTACTTTGAGGTGTGCTGTAAATCTTTGGTGACTATGAGTTATTTTGGTATGTTGCTAACATTGATTTATATTAGTTCACATTACTTTAGTTTGAAAGCACTCTTTCTGAACCAGCCACTTAATGTAGCAAGTACTTAGGCTTGACTGCTTACTCAGTTTTTGTTATATGCAATTCTGAAAGCTTTGTAGGGAAGTTCTTTAGTTTTCAATAGAAAAGCTCAATTTTTTTTCTTCATTGAGATATTTGTATTTTGTATTAGTGATACATCAGGCATTTTATGGTATTTGTGATTATTTGATGTAATTTAAATATAAATACATGTGCAAAAAAATTTAAATACAGGTGCAAAAAAATTTATTAGAGGTTTCTAGTTACTGTATGAGTCATTTGTGAATTACTGTATGAGTCATTTGTGAATTAATAAGAATTAAAATCTAAAACCAGAATCTTGAAGTGCTTTGCAATAATTGCCTTGAGTAGCAGTTATCATTTTACTGTAGACTTGGAGACATAGTTCTTCTAGTCAGATATTGGCCAGTACTGAAATAGCTCTACTCAAATGACTAGGCTGACTTTAGAAATAAATAACAATATAAAGTAAATTATAAACTGCAATAATAAATAGTAAATAGAGAAATAAACCACAAAGCAAAAATAGACAACTGTCTTCATTTGTATTTAATGTTAGGTACTATAACATTTCATTGTTTTCTTCACAAATTATTAATGTTCTGTATTCCAATGTTTTTCATTGTTTTAGGCTGCAGTTCATGGAGCTCGTTTCAAAGGGCAGGATCTAAAGCTGGCATGGAATAAGCCAATAACTAATATTTCAGCTGTTGAAACAGAAGAAGTTGAACCTGATGAAGAGGAAGTATGTTTTTTTTTTCATTTGTTTTTAACCTTAAATGTTTACATTTTTATATAAAATGTGATCTATGGCTGTGATTTTAACATAAAGCTTTTATTCCTGAGCTACCTTCCAGGCAGGGGATAGCAGATAAAATGCAGATAACTAAATTTTATGTATTAATGAGAACTGTGGATTGCTAATCCAAAAAGAATATATGAAAATCATATATATACTCAGTTTTCATTTATTCTTAGAAGACAATAATTACTCATTAGATTTTTATCCACAGGAAGTCTTGTGATATTTTAACTTTTAGAGTATATATTTTACTTAATTACTTTATCAACATTTCAGGTTTTATTTTAATTCATATCATTTTAGTTCATTAGAATGAATGCCTGCTATATGGTAGATACTACGATAGGCAGAAAAATGAATAAGACACGGTCCCTATCAACAAGGAGCAATACAATCTGGAAAAGAAGGTGGTGATAGACACAAGAAACTAATTATAATAAAAGGCAGAATGATATGGTGAATAAAGATTTGAACAATATGCTGTGGGTACCCAGAGGAAGGAATGATTGTTTCTTTCCCGAAGAATCTTGAAGGAGGTGGTAGCAGTGTAGCTGAACTCCAAGTGATAAAAAAAAGCTTTTCATAACCAAGAACTTGGACTGGGAATAGTTAGAGAGGCATTATAATTGGCAGAGATAGAGGTGTGGAATAGTATATTTTTTCTTGCATAACAGCAGTTAGTCTTATGGCTGAGAGTGGGGAGCGTAAAGACCACTGAAGTGGGAGAGCCCTTTGAAACCAAAAATCTAAAAATAAGCAACTCTGTTTTGTTTAATCATGAAATAAGCTGTAGGAAAAAAAATTGAGGAAGTTAGGGAATAAAGGTAAGGTGGGAAAACTAAATGGTTCCATGTTTTACCTTGATTAGATTTTCATTATGGCACTTCATTTTGTTTGAAGAGCATTTGAGACTGTTATACATGTCCATAGTCAAATGCAAGAATAAAATGTGTATTTTGAAACTCATATACATGATTTGTCATTTTATATTTTAGATTATACCTTTGTCCTTCCATGAGTTTGAATTGAATGGGGAGAAAAGCAGGAGAGCTCCTGGTATTAGGTATTTTGAAAAGTTTGAAAAGTAGTCTGAGAAGCTTTTATGAAGGGAATGGGGAAAAGAAAAGAATGCTGTAAAAGAAAATGTTTGTTATATACAGCAGAAGAGAAACATAAATATTGATAAACTTTATTCAAGTTACTGGTTGATTTAGTATCAGAGAAGAATTACTGATGTTTTCTTTAAAAAAAAAAAAAGGTGTGCAGCAATGTTTTGTAGGTGTAGAAGATGGCATAATTTGATAAAGAGAGGCAGGAGAAATGGCATGTACAAAGGCTTATTACTTTGATTTTTTTTTTTTAGTGTCTGTTTGATATAAGCAATAGAATAGATAGTATTGAGAAACCTTTGGGCGGATGAAGGTTGCTTTTTGTTTCTTGACTGTTCTAGCTATAGAAATACCTTTTGTATTCGACTCTGTTGAGAGTAATCAGTATTTAAAAGTGTCACCTTTTTTCTTTTCTTTTTTTTTTTTTTTTTTTTTGGGTAAATTCCTAAATGCATTTTAACCTAAAGTTTCAGGAAGAGTCTTTGGTGGATGATTCATTACTTCAAGATGATGATGAAGAAGAAGAGGACAATGAATCTCGTTCTTGGAGAAGATGATTTGACTGATCATTGATCTGCATATGATAGAACTCTACCTGTGTTTCATTAGTATTATCTAATGTACTTTTACATATTTGTAAAAACAATTTTTGGTAAAATGTGATGAAGATGGATTTCACAAATAGACAAAAGAGAAGAAAACTACCTTCTGAATCCTGTATTTTGAAAGATTGATGTTTGCGTTTTATTTCAGTAAACAATTGGTAAAGACATCACACTAGAAACATATGCAATGTTTTTATTACTTACTGAACATTACAGAATTCTTTGGGTTCTTTGTAATTTAATGAATAGGTCTGAAGACTTAATGACCAATACTTGTTATAACTTAGAGAATTTTGTTTTACTCCAAATAAGGAATGAATTTGCATTTAAAATCTTAATGAATGTTTTCAAAAAATGAATAGATAACATAGTACTCTTAACTAAAGTCTCCAAGTTATGTATTCATAATATTACATAGTAGTATGCTTAGGCTTTACTATGTATTAGCCTTTTGTTGGACTTGTGTATGTATTTTACCATATGGGTTTTAATGATAACGGTGTATGACTGCTTTGCATTTGAGTCCTTATGCATTCAGATGTTAAAAAATAAAGTGGAATGGTCTCTTGAAAAGAAAAGAAAAGAAAAAAGCAATGACAAAAAAAAAGACAATGTTCCTTGATTTAAAAAAAGAAAAAAGAAAAAAAAAAAGAAAAGAAAAAGAATTAAAATAAATAGACCATTCCAGATGGTGATCTACCCTTCTCCCCAGTTATCACAAAAGGAGCTATAATCACTAACTTATTCTTAATAATGGTTACTGGTACCTTTACAATAATGTACAATCCATTGTTTAAAATTTATACCACTTCAGTTTGGTTTGATCCTATAAACTTTCAACAGATGTCTTAAAATTTAAAAGCAGGCTGATTAGTTTGGAACCAGACTTCAAGTAGAGATAACATTTGGTGAATAAGAAAACATCACATTACATTTTGGATGTATGAAAGAAAACTTGACCATTTGAAGATGTATGAATAAAGAAATGTACTATAGATACTACTTTAGGAAAGCACTGTTTGGTAAGTGTTCCAGTCTGATATTTTAAGTGTGCATTTCCTATACTTCTATAAAAAAAAAAAAATCTTTGACATTTGCAACAATATTGTGATTTTTAAGTGGACTTCTCTGACAACATGATCATTGAAAGTTGATACAGCAGTTTCCAGGAAATAAATGCGTTCTTTGTAGAATGGAGGGTGGGAGATTACATATTTATCTTTTAAATTTATCCGTTTGGTTGCAAGTATTTCTGCCCTTTCTGAGATTACAGTGATTATATTGAAAAATCACACACAAAAAAACTTTCTTCCCATGCTGGGGTCCTCACAGTCACAAACTGTAGTTTCACCATCATAGTCTTTTGCCAGTGGAGTAGCTCATGGATGCTGTTCCTCTTTTTCTTTTCTTCCTCCACTTAAAGTTGTATATATACTCCCGATGGTAGTTCTGTTTCATAGGAACGTTTTGGCTTGCAGTTGATGCACACGTTTATATTTAAAATTTCACAGTCAGATTTCTTTTGTCAAAATAGTGACTTTACTCAACTTCTTTACTATACTTAGAGCTGTGATATATTTTTATGTATAGTCTCTTGTATGTTGACTATGTGCTATTCTGATTCATTAGGTAAGTTTGTTTTCTTTTCTTTTTAGTAGTCGTGAAAGATGCCAAATTGGCAGAGGCTCACGTTTCTTCTCTTTACACCAAACAGGTATTATAAAGAAAGAAAATCTTTGAAAGGCCAGTTAAATCTCCATACTGATTTTTGGCTTTATAATTTGATTAGCAAATTTTAGTGTGATATTGTGTAATTATTGTAAAATTCAGTTATAACTGAAATTACATATTATTTGTTTAAATCCATAAATAGCTAATCACTTTCCCTATTCTTAAATTCTGTCATAACCTAAAATTAAAATGTTTTATACCATGTTGCTTTGAATGAATCAGAACGCAAGTATGTTTTGATCAGGTCCTGAAGTATGGGGATTAAATATTAGCAACATTCATCAGGTTCATAATTATATTTTTATTATCATTAATATGGTTTTAATTGTAAATATTATTTAGTATTAAATTGCTATTGGATTTTTTAAATTAATGGATATGTTTATAAAAAAAATAATAATACTCTACATGTACTTTTCATGTGTTCTCATTTAAAACTTAAAAGATATCCATTTTACAGATAAGGAAACTTAGGCTAGTAGAGATGGAATGACTTGCCCAAAGTGATAGCTAGTAAATAGAAGGACTAGATTTGAATGCAGGCACTCTGATTTCAGTGCCAGCTTTTTTAAAAACTATGTTGCTACCTCCTTCCTAATTATTGGTCGGGCATGAAGATTGTGTTTGCAGTAAATGTAGTAGATGTTACGCAAAATTACTAGTCTTTTTGGTCATTAGCCAGTTCATACCTTAACCATCCCTTTTAATACAGCACTTTGTTCATATCTCTGTTATAGTACTTATGTTGTAATATAGTTTATCTGGTTTATATGTCTGTCTTCCCCACTAGATTACAAGCTCCTCTAAGAAGGGGACCATGTCTTATTCATCTTTATCTCTAGTGATTATCATAAAACCTGGCTCATAGTGAACATTCAGTTGTTTGTGGGATGAATTAATGAATGAATGCATATTTAAATCTCCAATAATGGAGTGACAATTACCTCCCTTGTTAATTCTTATCAATTTTCCAGAAATCTTTCTTGAAGGTCTTCTCAATTATTTGGGACTGTCTTAGTAAACAGTTGATTCTGTTAAGTATTGTACCAGTGGGGTTTGTTACAAATAGTGATGAAGGAATATACACATAGTCTCAGTGGAATTTCCATAGCAGTTAGTAAGCTATTAACATTTTGGAATATTAAATGTCTATTTAAGGAGTAAGTTAGCCTTTTGGTTTCTATCAGTGTGTAAGAATAGAAATGTCAAGAACCACTAATCTAGTCCATCCCATTAATTTTTTATATTCAAAGATGATGAGCGAGTGTAGAGAACTGGACAAGTGTTAAGAGATTTAGCTTTTGGTCCCAAGCTCTGTAACTAATTTTCTGGCCTTAGACAAGTCTCTTAACTTATCCAGGGTTGTTTCCTTGTCTGCAAAATGAAACGGGTTGGACTAGATGATCTCTTAAGGTTCCTTTCACATCTTTCGTTTCCCTGGCAGTATATTAGTGTTTGATCTAAAACAGTTTAACATATCTACGCCAGCTCTCCCTACCTGTTGTTGCTGTTACTGTTTCTATCCTCAGTAGAAGCAACTTAGCTTTGGTTGTGATAGTCATACAGTGTATCTTGGTGCAGTTTCGTATACTGTTCCCAGATGTTTGCTTTTGCTGCACAAATTACACTTAACCTAAAAAGTATAGATTAACTTCTGTATTTGTGCTTTTTCTTCGTACTTACAACTTTTCCTTTCAGTTCTAAACTCAGAGTTTAAAACTCTTTCTTATTATAGTATCTACCTAAAACTTGAAATACATTTTTTAATTCTTCAATTTTCCTTAGAAGTTCTTTGTCATAGTATAGATCTGGGCTGAAGTGGGAATGAAGAAGGAATTGAGATGTAGACAGCTACTTTTTTCAGGAAAAAAATTGAAGGAAATTATATATCATTTGTTAAAAGATTGATTAGGATTACCTCAAGGGATGGTTGAGTTGTCATTTTGCATATTTCATTCAGTATCTTATGTCTCTACATAGCAGTGTTGTTTTAAATGTTATTGGATAATTGTAACATTTAAAAATTAATTTTGGTAGTTAACCAGAATTCAACATTTAATGAAATTATGTTGCATGAATGGGATAGTATTCCATAGCTCTTGTTTTATTTTGTGATATGATCAAATGTATTAAATGATAGTTTACTATTAAGATAAGACTTCACTGTTTTAGCTGATTACCTGTGAAAAGTATGGTTTAATTGGAGGAAATTTCTTCTTACTAGAACTGTTTTATGGGGACTGTATTTGCAGTCTTACTTGGAACACTACTCACTGGTTCTAAAGGTTACAAAAAGAAAACAAACAGTTGCTCGTCTAGTATGTTGAAATATCAATGGCTATTTTAGAGTATCATACAAACTTTATCAATTTATATTTTCTTCCTTTTTTCCCCTTACCTGTAGTGTGAACTAATTATAGAAAATTAGTTTTAGTCCTAGAATTTATGTAAATATTTGTAAGATTTTTTTTTCTTCCCTTACAAAAAACATCTTAGCATTTTAAAACAAAAATGTCCGGTGTAAAAATTTTGGCTTGTTAGCTTAGTTCAATAAGCTTATTAGCTTATTATTATTATTATTATTATTATTTTTTGGTCTTTCACAGTGCTATTCCCATTCTTCTGAAAGCCTGTATAATTAAAAGTAGAAATTTAATCTAGGGATAAATCATGAGCATACAATATTTGTAAGGCAGAAAGAAAAAATTTCCTTTTCACATATTTTCAGAAACTATCTTATTAACTTTTTGAACTGGCTAGTTAGTTGCTTTAAGATATGTATACAGCATATAGGCTTTTAGAGAAGAAAAGATTTTTTGCTCTCTGATTATTGTATACCTATCAGAGGACAGCAAATTATCACATGACAGCTATCTGATATCCAGAACAGCTATCTAAGAGACCCAAGAAAGAAAGAAACCTTGGTGAATTTTATTGACATGCTTAGTAATTTCTAATGAGAACGTTATACTTACTCAGTAGAGAAATTCCTAATTTGGCTCTTGCATTTTATCAGTATTATGTACTTATTAGCTTAGTATAATTGAAGCATTTTTTACTCTTTTGTACCAATTTATATTTGTTTCTTTCTAACCCTTCCCTCCCTGTTACTTTATTTCATCCATCCTCTTACCATCTCATCATCCAAATTAGTCTTCTTTTGTATATCAAACACTGTCTCATTTTGATATGTTCCTTTTTATTTACTTTTGTTGTTTATCATTATGCTTAGTATAGTATTTTATGTCATACAGTGTGATTGAAGAATGAAATGGTTATCCCATGGAGTTTAAGGAAATTATATATATAGCTCACGATTATTTGTAGTCCTTGGGAAGCTTAAGACAATTGTTCTTGCTTTTATTTTTTTAACCAGTATCTTGAAATTTGTTAATGATTTCTTAAAATTGTTACTTTGCCAACCCACACTGATAAAAATTTACTATATGATCCATGATGACATTTCCTAATGCAAAATTTGGATCATAACCGTGTTGCCGAGCTGTGATCTGTGCAGCTTAATGTTTCAGTGAAGCGTGTTGCAGAGAGGTTTTGTTAAAATCATTTTAAACCATGGTTGATATTTGTAAAATTTGTCTGCAACTTTCATTTTGATTCCTTTCTCAGATGTAATGTTTTAAAAAGTTGGAGGTCAATGTATGGTATAATTCAAGATTTAGATTTATTTACTGTTTTCAGAGTTTTTTTTAATAGTCTTCTCTTTTTCCAGCAGAGGGAGATCATCATTGCCTGAATTTAGCTTTGTGACTACAACAGCAAGACCTGTTCCTGTCTGGAGACGACTGTTATAATATGATACTATCACTTTATGTTTGCCCTTTACCAGTTTGAATAGATGTTTACATATACCATAATTAGCATTTTTATTTTTCCAGTTCTTTTAGGGTACATCTGAGTCCAGAAGTAAATCTGAGTGTGTGCTTTGTCTGATGTTATATTTAAATGTTTTCTCCCCTTTATAGCCGTTTGTTTTTAAACACTCTTAAGAAGGAAAAAAAAAAAATCCTCTTGGTTTTCCTAACATGAAATGAGTTTTCAGGCTCAGCCAAGTTGAAATTGTATCTAGGAAATCTATAAAGCCATGATACTATGTTCATCAGCATGAACAATCTAGAATGATGAAAGTGATTAAAAAGTTAAACCGTGGTTTGGCTTTAATTTTTCTGGGCTTTAGGATACGTTTCTGGAGTTAGGATGGTTACTTACAGTAATTTTGAACAAATGGTTAAAATATTTTTTTCACATGGTAATAACTTGCCTGTTTCTTCTAAATATATTTATTGAAGTCTACGCCAAGGCCACTTACCCAAATAATTTTTAAAAATTCTTAACTCTTCAAAATCAACAAGGAGAATAATTTGCTTTTCAAGTAGTATGGGATGATCTGTGAATTATAAATATTGAGAAATATCTAATGAACGTCTGATTTACACAGTATTTCCTTGTTTTCTTCACTTGCAACCAAGACATCAAAGACAATCTTAAAAGCAAGGGGAAATAGTGTGTGTCTAACACTGTTAAAGACTGTAGTTTTCCTGCCTTAAGAGGTGTATGTCTGCGTTATTTGTTTATAAGCAATATGGTGTAGAATTATTTATAAAGAGTGAAGTTAAATTTTATTCTAAATTTTCATCCAAAATACCCTCTTTATAATGGGCACCATAAAGTTTTCAGTCATTAATTTCTTAGTATTCCTTCTTAGATTCTCATTAACATTTTAGAAGTTAGAAGTTACACTTAATCGCAACTTTTCATTAAAAGGGTCCAAATTATATTTGATTCTCTTCACCCTTGTTTTCCTTTTGTTTTTAGTTCCATTCAGCCATGCTCACATTTTCACCTTTTTGTGCAAAGTTAACTATTCTGCAAGCACTTTCTCTTGAGTATGCATTGCATTTGTTGTCAGGAAAAAAGAATGAATACATCAGACATAATGTAAATTATCTATTTTGATTCATATTAATTGAAAACAGCATGGTTAATGTAGACTTGGTTTAAAGGAACAGTAAGTATTTTGGAAATTTTTCTTACCTATGACCTTGTAGCCTACAAGGCATTTTAAAAATTAGACTTTTGTATTAGTTCACATTGTAAACTAACATGTAGCCGCTGGGAATTCACAGATATTTTCCCAGGTCAGTTCAGTATTTTTTCTTTATAAGGAAAGAGTCTCTGTCTGTGTAATAGTTAGAATAGTTCTAACATGCTGGTCTGAAAACCCAAAGATAATTCTCTGAAGAGACCATACTTGCTGTTAACAGCTTTGGGTTGATTAATAGCTGTGGATCACATGCCACTACTCTCTCTTATTTTGTCATCTTCCTTTTTTTCCCCCCCTTGCTTTTAAATTAAAAACAAAATAAAGCAAAATGAAATTGAACATGCCATTGGGATCAGAAGTTGAGATGATTTAATTCTCGTTAAAATCATTGCACTTTTTGAAAAATTGCTTTGCGATCTGGTAGGTCAGGTACATATTTTAGTAAGTTCTCATGTTTATTAATTAAAGATGAGGATTTTCATTATTTCCCTGAAGAAGATTCTCATGGAGCTATATGTAGATAACTGTACAGAATCACTTTTGTGTAATTGAATGAAGCAGTTTACCTCTGCATGATTACATTATGAAAGCCTTTTATATATCTTTATATTTTTCAATATACTTAGATTTTACACTATTAGCTGCCCTAGTCATGCTATATGTGTTGTTTTTTTTTCAAATAGAGTTTATAAATATTTGTGCTCAAAGTACAGATCAATTGAATATTTTTGGTCTTGTTTACAAGAGAAATAATACTTTAAAGCGATGCAGCCCCTCAAGTGTCTTAGGAAAAAGTCATTGGTGCTACAAAACCTTTCAATATCATTTTTCAACCTGTTATCCAGACTTTGCTGAGCTTAAATCTATGATTGCTTATAACTTAATCTAATCTAGCAGCATAATTATAAAAGCGGTCTGTGATGAGTCAGGTAAAGAGCCCAGCCAATTAGAAACACCCTGTAATTTAAAGAGAATGATGCAGAATGACATTATGCTAATTGGTGTCCAACTTCCGAGAAAGAAAATATTTTCTTCAATTTGTCAGCAGCTCTTTTGATAAGAGGAATTGTGTCAATATGACTAGGCTAAAAAAAAAAAGATACATTGAGCATGGCTCAATTTTCCCAATTGCAAATGGAAAACGTTTCTAGTCCTAAAAAATGGTGTAATCCTCTTCTGCTTTCAATTCCCATCTGTCTTTTACTCATCAGGAGGCAGGGTAATTCTTAAATATTTATAGAACATTTGATGAGTTGTAAAGAGATGTATTATTTACATTGTACAAGTTTCGTGTTGATGTGCAGATTTTCTGCATCTGCAAGACTTTATTCCAGCACCTTAGTGAATGTTCTTAAGATACAATTTTTAAGTATCAGCAAAGCATTCATAGATGTTTACTTTTGATTCTCAGAATCCTGAACCTGTTTTGGGTGTGATATTACTTCAGAACATGTCTGGCACAAGATTTCCTTTAATAGTGGTTTAGTTTAACTTAATTTCTGTGGATTGTTGAACCTAAAAACACCAAAGGAATTCCTTCTTGTCTGGAGACTGGGTTATTCCAGTTCTTAATACCTGTGCCCATAAGTATCCCATTTCATGAATGTGTGTTGGCATGGGGGAAAAATTCCCTGCTCTTTGAGTGGAGCGAAAGTAATTGGTTAAGCTGTAGCAGCTTTTTTGTTTATTTCTAAAGTGATAAAACTTGAAAATGGTAAAACTTGAACTAGAAAACTACTCTTGTATGCCTAGAATGTTTATAGTATTACGTGTTTCTGTGGGGTTGTCAACATTTTTTATTATTTATAGTTGAATTATGTTGTTTTGTTTGTTAATACCCATAATGTTTATTATTTTTATATTTTGAAAATTTTTTAAATAAAATAGTCTTACTAAAAGCAGTTGTTAACTTTTTAAAATTGTCCTGCATTTTGCATCAATTATATTAACATAGAATAGCAAGGAAAATTTGCAGCTCTCAGGCATTGTACAGTTGAAAATTCTGAAAATATTTGTATGAAGAAATGGCTCTATATTGCCTCTTCCTCTCTTCACAGTCATTCTCACTTAAAATTGTTTTAAGTCACCTTTGGTACCAAAGTGTTCTTGACTCCTTTTGTCACACATATACAAAAATCTTCAGTATTGCATTTCTGCCTAGTTCCTGTCTCTTTACTGCTAGAAGTGCTCTCTTTATTTCATTTGGGGGCTAAAAAGTTTCTCCTTATCATGAGTGATAGTATAAAGATACTGTGATATCAGAGAACGACTGCCATAGATTCTGAAGTGAAATTAGAGACATAAAGCATTTCTGTCAACCTCAAAGGCCAATGAAAGTTTTCAGAACGTCCTTCCATAATTTTCAGTTTTCATCAGAATGTTTATTCTCCTGATCTAATTTGATCTGCTTTTCCAGCATTCAGATGTTCATTTCATGCTTTTATTGAATGATCAGTATTGTGCTATTTTTTTTTTTTTAATTGCAGATATTCCTTCTGTCATCTATAACATGGGTTAAATAAGTTTGGTAATAGCCTATCTTCTTCTGTTTCTACAGGAAAATACATTATCATCTCAAAGTGCATAAGTCATTAAAAATCCAATTAGAGATCTGGTTATGAAATAGAAGTCTCCAGCTTGAAATAGAGGACTTTGGTTAATACATAATGACAGTAAAATTATTAAAAATTATATAATATGTGGAGTATTTGCAGAATAATCATGTTAGCCTTCACTTAACCTGGGAAATACTTCTGTATAGAGTATGAATGGATTTGGTCTTTTTTAATCCTGTAAAAAATCACATATGACATTGTCGAAAAGCTAGACATTCAAAATAAAAAGACAGAGGTAGGATGATAGAAAGCTTGTCATTTACAAATGATCCCCAGACATTTTAAAATGGGATTATATAATGCATATTGCTTTGTAGTCTTTCCATGTATGGTAATAGGTTTATACACCATTTTTAAAGCCCTTCCATTTGTAGATGCCTCATAGTGGATTGTCTCCTCATTTGGGGCACTTAGGACTTTTCCAGCTTTTATTGTAAATAATGCCATATCCTTAAACATCTTTGATTATTTCTTCAAGATACTTTCTCAGAACTGCTGCATCAAAGTATATTATTTTTATAATGATACATTTTAATTTGATCTTTTACAGGCAGATATGTATGAACACTTATTTTCATAATTTAGCTTTGGAAAAGAGCATTCATTCAGTTTTCTTTGTAAATGTGTTAGAACTTACTGAAATTGTTCTAAACATAGCAGCAAATTAATGCTTGTTATTAGTGGTTAAGCTTTATTTTTATTTTCTATAGTATGTTGTTGGCAGGATTTTATATTCCCTACCATAGCAATTTTTTTTCCCTTGGAACTACAGATTTGTATACTTTTGTTAGAGCATTTTATAAACTTTCAAGAACTTCTACAGCCTCATAACTAGTCTTATTGGACAGTAGGGCAGATGACCTTTTTATTAAATAAATTAAATGACAGAATAAGGACTGGAATTTCCATTTCTTAATACCGTAGCTGCTATAAGAATACTCAAAGAGGTATCAAATAATTTAGAGCAAAAACAAACTCCCCTTATTTTTTATCTCAGCTCTGCAAACTGCTTCCAGGAAAATTTGTCTTCCCCATGAAGTTCATGAACATTTGTGATTGAAGTACATTAAAGAGAAGTAAACTGAAAGAAAAAAAATTACGTAGAAATGAGAAAATGATGGGTTCCATATATTTCCTTATATAAAAGTCCATTTTTTAGAAGAATCATTTTATTTGGAATAATAAGATTTCTTGCAAAATATTGCTTGAATATTTTCCTGAGCTATCCATGGTCATGTTTTATCTAATATTTTTCTAATACACAATATAATATGACAGTTCCAGTATTCAAGGGTTTTACAATGTTATAGCAGAGTTTTCTTAAGTTGATCATTAATTTACTTTTCATATATCTCAAATGTGTATTATTGAAGTACTATGCAAGACTTTGTATTCAGTGCTGTGAGAATCATTCTGATAATCTAAAATATAATATGCCCTGTATTTGTGTTGAAGATTTTGAAGTTAGGTCATGGAGTTAATGAAAAGACCAATTTTATATTTCTGAGTTCAAAGAGGGTACAGTACAAATTACAAAAAAGTGAACCTTAAGAGTCTCATATTTTGACCAGTTTTTGTTTTTAATGTTAAAATGCTATTTGTCCTTAATATCTCATTTAAATCAGAGTTTTCAGGGACATTACCAACCTATTTTTTTTTTAAGTAACATCTGTGACTTAAAACTTAATAGATACCCCCCCCCCGTTTTTTGTTTTTTTTTTTTAAATTAAAGTCTGTGTTGGAGAAATACTTAGAAATTATAGCTGTCTAAAAGTTTGGAATTAGAAGCAAATTTGTACTAAGTTTAATGCAGTATTTTTCTTGTTTAGGGTTTTGGTTTTTGGTGATAAATAACTAGTAGATGATGTGCCAGCTTTTTTTATCAAGTTAATATTCAGAATTAACAAATTAATGATTAGAAAGGAGATCTCTGGCATTTAACAATTGTCATGTCTGCCTAAGGTAAGAATTTAAGTAAAAACCAAACAGGTATCTTGACAAAAACACTGAATACTGAACCAGTTACTAGGCATGACAGTCCTCATGCATGTCATATTTATAATAGTAAGTGGATGAAAACTGCATATATTAAAAACAATTGTAACCAACAAGTCAGTCAACCTAAAAGAAGTAGGTCTTTTAAATTTTGTTTTGGCAAGGTCTCCAGTGGAAAGGACTTCCCTGGTGGCTAAGACGGTGAAGAGTGTGCCTGCAATGCAGGGGACCTGGATTTGATCCCTGGGTTGGGAAGATCCCCTGGAAGAGGAAATAGCAACTCACTTCAGTATTCTTGCCTGTGAAATCCCATGGACAGAGGAGCCTGATGGGCTGCGGTCCATGGGTCGAAAAGAGCCTGACATTACTTAGCGGTTAAACAACAAGCAGTGAAAAAAGGAGAGAATTCCCAGAGTGGGAGTGCTCACAAAAGAAGAGACCCATCTAAGGTGTCAAGAATGGGAAGAGAAGTATAGGTTATAGATTTAGTCCTGCATTTGTGGAAGTTCTGACCTGGAAGCAAGTAGTACATTTTCATTTTTCTCAACTGATAAGCTTTATATAGCACCAAAAGACAAGGAAATGCTATAGAAAAGCATGTCTCCAGGGCACATCTATTCAGGGTCCTAATTGTGTTTCTCCTGAGAGAGCACTCAAAGTGGGGATGAGGATAGCAATTTGAGCTAGTTCTCACATCCCTCATAAAGAACTCTAATCTGACAGGAATGCATGAGCCATACCATTCACGCCTAATGTCCAGATTTAATGTTCCAGGTTTTTTCGTTTTTGTTTTTGTTTTTTTTTTTACTGTGCTGTGTACATAACCTACCTGTAGTAGTTCTTCCCCAGTTGGACCTGGAAACGTTCCAGATGTGAACAATTAACGGCCTTGATGTGTGTAATTCTAAGTATGGTGTACTGCATACGGTAGACAGAAAAATCAGTTGTATTTCTAAATACTAGCTTGGAACACATGGAGGCTGAAATTAAAAATGCAGTGCCAGTTCTAGTAAAAGAAAAAGTGACACACTTAGATATAAATCTAACAGTGTATGTAGGACTTGTATGCTGAAAACTACAAAATGCTGATAAAAAGTATCAAAGGAGACCTAAGGAAATGGAGAGACATTCATGTGTCAGAAAACCCAAAAGTAATAGTGTCAGTTCTCCCAGAACTGATATTCAGATTTAACACTGATAACACAGATTTAACATAATTTTGTGTGTGTGTGGACACAAGATCATACTAAACTATATATGGAAAGACAAAAACTAGGATAAAACCATTTTTAAGAGACTAATCAAGTGGGAGAAATCCAATTTTAAGAGTAACTTTATAGCTAAAATCACCGAGACTGTTCTTTTTTAAACTTTTTAATTTGTATTGGGATACAGCTGATAACAATGTTGTGGTAGTTTGGGGTGAATGGCAAAGGGATTCAGCCATACACACGTGTGTATCAATTCTCCCCCAGACCTCCCTGATACCTTCTCATCCTTCTGGACAACCATAAGCTTGATATCGAAGTCTCTGAGTCTGTTTGTGTTTTGTACGTAAATTCATTTGTATTATTTATTTTTAGGTTCCACATAGAAGAGATGTCATACAATATTTCTTCTCTAAGACTGGGTTCTTTATGGGGGAGATAGACACAGATCACTGGAATAGCATAGAGGTCACAGACGCACATGAGGATGTCCAACTGATTTTTAACAAAGTGCCAAAACAAAGAAATACAGCCTTTTCAACAAATGGTCCTAGGACAATTGAACATCCGTTGGCAAAACCAAAGTGAACCCTGAGTTAAATCTTAACACCTTACTCAACTCAAAATGGACCGTTGACCTAAATATGCGACTATAATAGGAAAAAAAAATCTAGGAGATCTTTGGAACCTATAGCTAGGCAAGAAAAGTTCTTAAGACGATACCAAGAGCATGATAGATTGGACATCATCAAAATTTAAAACTTTTTGCTCTATGAAAGAATCTGTTAAAAGGACAAAAAGATAAGCTATAAAGTAGAAGACCACTTCCAAACCATGCTTCTAGTCTATGTCAGAATTGGCATCTAGATTATATTAATAAAGCTCAAGAATGAGAAACAATCCAAGTAGAACATAGGCAAAAGACATGGAGCTGTTTCCTCAGAGATGACATTCAGATGGCAAATAAGCTCATGAGAAGATATTTAACATCTTTGGCCATTAGGGAAATGGAAATTAAAATCACAGTGTGACATCACTACATACCTATCAGAATGGCCAAAGTAGAAACTGACATCAAGGATGCAGAGAAACTAGATCACATTGCTGGTGGGAGTTGAATAGCCACTCTGGAAAACTGTGGTGATTTCTTAAAAAGCTAAACATGCAACTATCATACGAGCCAGCAGTTGTACTCTTGGACATTTAACTTATTTTTACACAAATACTTGTAAACAAATATCAGAGAAGCTTTATTCATAACAGTAAAAAATGAAATAATCCACATTATTCAATGGGTGAATGGTTACTGATACATCCATTTCAGGAAAATACTACTCAGCAGTAAAAAGAAAAGGCAAACTATCGATTCATGCCACTTCTGGATGACTCTCCAGAGATTACACTGAAATTAGCTAGTCCCAAATGGCTAGTGCATGGTTCTATGCACTCTAGGTATCAAGACACAGCTTGAGACACATAGTTGAGAGACAAAAAAACGAAAAACAAATTCTGTGTCTTTTATTCCTAGCAAGCATAGACAAACACATGTTTTTCTTACATAGGGTGTGTTTTTAAGACTGGTGCCAGGTTTTGTTATTTCATCTTTGTTCGCTGGGATTCTTCTTCTCACCAATATCCCTTTTTCCACCTTTATTATTCAAAATTTCCCTTCTGTCTTTTCCCAGAAAAACTCAGAGCAGCTTAATCCATTTATTTTACGAATATTTTGGATGCTTACTATGAGCAAGGTACTTACATTTTGTAACGGGCAATTATTTAAGACTCCAGTTGTGTTAAGATTTGTGGGGATTGATTGTAAATGACAATCAGCACTGCCCAGCCCTTGACACCTGCCTCAGTCATGACCAAAAGCGCTATCAAAATGGATTTAAAATACAGAATTTGGTTAGTTTCTTCCATTTCTGTCTGCCACATTCCATAATGTGGGCAGAGAAAACCCAGGTTTCTGGGGTGAGCAGTAAAGTTGGATGGTTGTGAGAAGGGGCTTGTGGGATTGGGAGCAGGTTTGTAGAACAGGAAAAGAAGTTGAACTCTGAATTTCTGAATGTTGAACTTCAGGGCCTGTGGCATATTGAAATGGAAGTGAAGTGTGGGCAGATGTCTCAGGAGAGGAGTCTGGGATGCAGAGACAGGTCTGGGAACCATCTACATGAAGGAGATTCTCCAGAGAGGACACTTAGCATGCAGAGGGAAGAGTAAGGATGGTGAACTCCACCATTTGCAAGGACTGGAGGAGGAGGTGACCTTAAAGTAGAAGAAAGGTTGCTAGAAGAAAAGACCAAACTGAAGTGATGTCACAAAACCTGAAGGAAGAGAGAACTTCACAAATGAGAGTTTGATCACATAAGAAGTCAAGTAAGGTCAAGCTGTATTTGACAATTCATAAGTCTATACATAGTTTAATGGAAAGAAAAGACATACTGCTATGGAATGAAGAGTAACTGAGATGTTAGGTGGAGACTAACGTCTAAACCTGGTCTCCTGCATTGCAGGCAGATTCTTTACCAACTGAGCCATGAGGGAAGCCCCACCACTAAGTGGCCTCTGAATGGAGGAAACTCAGAGTGGAAGGCAAAATTCAGTGTTGGAGCTTGCTGGGTAAAGGAAAGGTGGTAGTGGTGGTTTCTTTTAAGAATAGTAGACACATGAGCATATTTTATAGACTGAAGGATAAGAATCAACGGGAAGGAGATTAAGAGTGTAAGGGAATTTGTTTATAATTGATAAGACATTTCAGGGTCCATCGTAGGAAGGGATGACAGCGGAGTTGTGAGAGCAATGAGTATTCTAGTGTATGCTAGAGTGTGGCTGTCAAGCCAAATGGAACGTGGCAGACAGAAATGGAAGAAACTAACCAAATTCTGTATTTTAAATCCATTTTGATAGTGCTTTTGGTCATGACTGAGGCAGGTGTCAAGGGCTGGGCAGTGCTGATTGTCATTTACAATCAATCCCCACAAATCTTAACACAACTGGAGTCTTAAATAATTGTCCGTTACAAAACGTAAGTAACTTGCTCATAGTAAGCATCCAAAATATTCGTAAAATAAATGGATTAAGCTGCTCTGAGTTTTTCTGGGAAAAGACAGAAGGGAAATTTTGAATAATAAAGGTGGAAAAAGGGATATTGGTGAGAAGAAGAATCCCAGCGAACAAAGATGAAATAACAAAACCTGGCACCAGTCTTAAAAACACACCCTATGTAAGAAAAACATGTGTTTGTCTATGCTTGCTAGGAATAAAAGACACAGAATTTGTTTTTCGTTTTTTTGTCTCTCAACTATGTGTCTCAAGCTGTGTCTTGATACCTAGAGTAATGAAAACCTTCACAGGGCAAGAGCTGGTACTTTTGGTCCCTGCTACAGCTTCTGAGAAACCAGGAGCATACGGTAAGCAGATAGAGTACCTGGCTTTAGTATTTCCTATGTGACATCAAGCAAATGATTCAAGAGTATAAGTCTCAGTCTCCTCATATGTAAAGCAAGGCTGAGAAAACACCTTTCTCACTGAACAATTGAGAAAATGTGATGAAGCCGTGTAAGTCAAGCATGTATTTGGGACATGGTAATGACTCAATGGATTAATAATTATTTATCAAGTCTTGGGGGATAGAAAACAACACCTCTGAGCTCCATGTCTTGGAGAAAAGAAGGCTCAGAGAGTTGTAATGAAAATGGATGGGGGATAGTTCCACCAGTCACCCCCAGTGTCTCATCTGGGAAGATGAATTGGATTTACCCTCTGATCTGGTCTAGTGTAGATGTGGCGAATCCTGGGGAAGGTCTCAGTATTGCCCCTTCTTTACTCCAGCTGCTACTAAATACTCTGGAGCCCTAACTTAAAATGCCATGGAGTCTGTGGGACTCTGAGAGCTGAGGTTTTTGTATCGCAAAGAACAAGCTGTTTCCAGCACTCCCTATGAGTTCTGCATCTTGGGGGAAAACTGGCTTGAGAGGTATATATGTTCAGGAATTCCAAAATTATTCAAGGCTGAAAGATGCCACTCTATACCTCTTTTCCATAGTGTGTTAGCTTTCTCTTTGTTTCTTCTCCATTCTGCTTTGTATTCTATACCAGGGGTCCCCAACCTCCTGATTATCTGAGGTGGAGCTGATGTAATAATAATAGAAATAAAGTGCATAGTAAATGTAATGGGCTTGAATCATCCTGAAGCCATCCTCCCCACTCTGGTCTGTGGGAAAAATGTCTTCCATGAAAGCATTGAATGCTGCCAATAAGGTTTGGGGACTGATATTCTGTACTATAGAATCTATAGTGTAATTTCGGAGAGGGGATTCTAATGGGCTAAGTGCATACTGTTGTCCTGTATCAATCAGCTGTTACCAAAGAGAGAGCAGGAGAGAGGGAGAGATGGGGGTGGTGGTGTAATGAAACATACCACACTCATCCTTTATTTTCCTGCATGTCCACAGGTTGGTGGTGGGTCAGCTACAACTGGGGTCAACTGGGAAGCTTTGCTCCAGGTTATGTGTTGGCTTCAGCTCTGTTCCACTGGGTCCTTAACTGAAGGAGGAGGAGCTTCTTGGGAATTCTCTTCTCAGGGCAGATACCCAAACAAGTAGAGTGTGTTGAGACCTCAGACTGGCAAGTTGTCATGTCCACCTGTATTTCTTCAGCTCAAACAAGTCATATTGCCCAGCCACCAACATGGCAGTAAATATCTGCTGCTTACTTTAATAAAGCAATGTCCCAAGGGAAAGGGCATGGATGTGTGGAGTTATAAAACAGGAAGTTTTGAGAAATTGCCAACATTGAATCAACCTCTATGCCAGACAACTATAATCTACGTACCCATCTCATCCTTGGCTATTCTTACACAAAAACCTGCGGGGCAGAGCAGCTTTCAGTGAAAAATGAGTCAGCGGGCACAAATCATCATGACTCACACATCTAGTGTGTGAATGCCAGAAGAGGTGTAAATAACATGACGAAATAAAGAATACAGAGAATGGACAGAACTCCATTGTTCACAACATTTTACTATGAATTCTTTTCAAAAAAAGTCAAGTCTATTTGGAGGTACATTGGGTGAGTTATGTAAGATTCAAAAGGAAGGACGTTATGAACTCCCAAATTGAGTCTTAACACAAATAACTACAGGCAGCCCTTGCTTTAGACCATTACAATGTGCACAAATTTCAGTGACTGCACTTTACTTAAATAACACCAATCCCCAAATAGCATGATTCAAAATCAGTTACCACAGTATATCTGGAGAAGGAGATGGCAGCCCACTCCAGTAATTCTTGCCTGGAGAATTCCGTGGCACAGAGGAGCCTTGCAGGTTAGTCTATGGGGTTGCAAAGAGTCGGACATGACTCAGCGACTAACACATACCACAGTATATTAACTGTGATTAACTGTATCAAGTACAAATATCACCACTAGCTCTCCCCTCCACACATTGTCATGTAAGAGATATGTGTCATGATCAGTGAATAATCACGTTGCCTCCTTCAAAGTCTGGCAGTGATTGTTCACTGCTCATCTTTTATTCAGTTCTTGCACATATAGCACATATGTGTACGTATGTGCACATATAGCACACATGTAGTTGTGTCACTGTAGTGGTGGTCCCAGAGGGGACCCAAGGCATCTGGCACCAGCCTGCACGCTCCATCCAGACAGACGCCGGCTGTAACGGTCCTGCTCAGCCATTGGCTGAGCAACTGGCAGGCCCCTCCCCCCAAAGAAGTGAGCGCCTGTCACCCAGTGACCGTTAACAGCCCTGCTCTGCCACTGGTTGGTTCCGTTGAAAGTCCCTCCCTTTCCCTCTATTGTATATAAAAGGACCCTGAATTCTGACTAAGGGAAGATTTTTTGAGAGGCTAGTCTGTCATCTTCTCAATTTGCTAGCCTTCCCATTAAAGTCATTATTCCTTGCTCCAACAACCCATCTCTCGATTTATTGGCCTGTCCTGCATGTCCTGCGGCCAACAGGAGCTTGGGCTCGGTAACATTACCTTTTTATCTCCCAGTGAGAGACTCATGTAACAGTTTACGAAAATGGATAATGAAGTGTCAGTTACCAGTTTTACCAGTCTACCAGTTTTAAAGTGGTAGAGAGGGCGTTACTCTCTGAAGAGCAAAGAACAGAAGGGAACAGTTAACTTGTCTTGGAAGAGGGACTGTCAGCTGCTGCTTGGACTGATCTGGGGGGATCACGCACAGCTGATTCTGAAATTGATAAAAGATGCTGGAAGGATATACATGAGAGCTGAAAGTGAGAGCTTCTTTTTAACATATTTGTTTATTTTTAATTGACCGATGATTGCTTTACAATATTGGTTTGATTTCTGCCATACACCGACATGAATTAACCATAGTTCTGTTCTTGCCTGGAGAATCCCAGGGACGGGTGAGCCTGGTGGGCTGCCGTCTATGGGGTCGCACAGAGTCGGACACGACCGAAGCGACTTAGCAGCAGCAGCAGCAGCAGCATACATCTGCCCCCTCCCTCTTGAACCCCCCTCCCACCCTTACCCTTTCCCACCGTTCTAGGTTGTTACAGAGCCCCGATTTGAGTTCCCTGAGTCAAAACAGCAAATTTCCATTGGCTATCTATTTTACATATGGTAGTGTAGATGCTTTCATACTGTGAGAGCTTCTTTTTTTCCTTTCTTTCTCAGTGGTCTCCCAATAGTGTCTCCCACTGGCAGTTAGTCTGGGGAATGTAGTTTGCAGACACCCAGCGCTACAAAGCCAAATATAGAGGGTTCTGCGTGGGTCTAAGAGGCAGTAGGTAAGTAACAGCAACAGCTGCCATCAGGGATTGTTGGAAAAATAAGATTGCTAGTACTTTGGCTTGATATCCCAGGTCTTTGAAGAGGCATGTCCACAGGGCCACTGTCATAAGTTTGCTGTACTTGTAAGTCATGCATTGAAATAAATGGACACATGTTGCCCAAATATCTGCCAGAGGTCAGTTACAGCTACTTTTGGTTGGTCCACAAAAATCAGACAGTTTTCCCCGAGGCTCTCATTGTTATTTAGTTTATATCATTTCTCATCCTCAGATGGCTAACCTTTGTGTGATTCCACATCCAGGAACTTTGTTCGCCTTCTTTTATCTATTCTCAGGCTGAGGGGTTGCTTTTTCTTTACTCCCTTTCTCATTTGCCTCTCTATTTCTAGTAATGAGGTATCCTGGGTGTTGATTCTTTGAGAGGATTTTTCAGTACGCTACTCAAAGAAAAAGAAGCTAAGGAATCTGAGATTTTAATTTATTTCAACTTTCTTTGTTTCTTTCTTATACCTCTCTCAACCCACTGGGAAGAAACAAACCTACCCGTTTGGAAAATGATGGGTTTTATGCTCTGGAAAAGAAAACAGAGTCTTGCACATACTTAATATATTTCTTGTTTTCTTTTACATACATTCATTTACACAGAAGTATTTGTGTGTAATAAAGATAGATAATCACAGCATTTGAGCATCTTAAAAATACTGTTAAGAAAGTTCTAGAATCCTACTTGATATCCCCATGTGCTGGTGTAGTGACAGCAGGATGGAAGAGGATAATGAAAATGTTAATAGAAACTACTAAATGAACTATAGATGACAAGTCTTGCTTATATTATAATTTCCATAGCTATTTTTTTCAAATACATCTTTGATATGCTAAGAAGCTATAAGAAAGCTACCAAACAGTTAAACTCATTGGTGCTTCTTTTCCTTTGCATTCTTTTGTGTTTTACAACTTTTTATGGAAACTTTGACAGGCATCTTACTTTTGACTTAAAAAAATGCCCTGTTTGTCCTAGAGAACTTGCAGCCAGCTTTTGAAAAATGATGCCTCCATGATTTTAAGGGAAGACTGGCTTGATATTACATTCCAAGGAGGTCTATATGATACATTGGTTGAAAAGTAGTAAGTGAAGGTTGTAAACTAGTATGTATCACATATAACAGGTGCATACATATAAGATGAACTAAGTCAACATGTTCTATAAAGTATTAATTTTTATTAATTGACTATAGCAATAAAAAGTGTATTCTAGTGGAAAAAGCCTTCAGTGACCAGGGTTCCATTTCAGTTTAGGCTCTACCACTAACTGACTCTGTGACCTACGCAAAGTCATTTGACCTCTCTGGACCTTACTTTGCATATCTATGATAAAAGAAAATGATCCATAAAAATAAAAAGAAAGAAAGAAAATGAACCAGACCAGAAATGATAAGTAGGATACATATTGACCACCAGCTCTAGAAAGTAACCTGTTGAAGGGCTGAGCTGAGAATTCTAAAGCTAAGAGTGGGCTTAATGAGGAGCGCCCTGATCGATTAGTGCTGCCTCCTTGCTGTGAGTGCAGAAGGTGGAGAGCAGCATTGTAACTGTCATGTATTAGCTGTCTCCCTAGACTAGGTTACCTCCAAGGTCGTGTGTGCTATGCAATATAGTTCAAGATATTCATTATTTAAATGTATAAACATAAAACAAACTGGAAAAAAAAAAACAACCTTGAGGTTCCCTGGCCTAAATATGGATTCTGGGAAAAGATACTTTTTCCTTTTGGAAGAAGAAATAAAAAAGGAAGTTTCTGCCAGAAATTTTTAGAGTTTTAAAATAATGTAAATTTATCTTCTGTCACTTTCATTCTTGCAAGAAATATTTATTAAGTACTAACTTTGAAATTGACACAGTGCTCAGTGCTGAAAATTTGCTGAATTGAATTGGGTTATAAAGTGTGAACAGAGGCAGCCTTTGCTGTTGCAGAGTTCATGGCCCAGTGTGGAATGTAGCTGTCCTAGTAGGTAACTCCAATACAATATGTGAAATGTTGTAATGGTTTCGTGAAGTTTAAAACATGAAGTGGCTAACTGTCTGAAGGAGGTGCTGCAGGTTCCACATAGAGTTTGACATCTGAGCTGAGTGTTAAAGGGTGAGTGAAAATCTGCCTGGTGGAGAAGGGGAGCTTAAGTATTTTGGCACTATTGAAAAAGGATTTCTCCCTACAAATTATTTGTATTTGTGGGGTTTGTTTGGTTAAGGCAGAGTCTAGAAAATTGAACTACAATTATTAGTGACTATTCTTATGATTGGTTAAGAATCTACTGTCAATGATATAGACCTGGAAATGCAAATGGGACTGTCTAAAAGAGGAGGGGTGAAGCATTTAGATGGAAGTTAGATATCTCTGGGTGACAATACCAGGGAGCAGCTTGGAAGGAGAGATGACAGAACTGTGCTGATCAAGTCTGGAGATTCAGAGAGAAGAGAACAGGGAACACTACCTGAGAAGGGGGATGGGGTGGAGAGAGTCATCAGGGGACTGTGCAAAGACTTGGAAAAGGATGACCCGAAACCACTTCCCAGGTTGCTCTGTGGATAAAAAATCACTTGCAATGCAGGAGATGGAATAGACATGTGTTTGATCACTGGTCTGGGAAGGTCCCCTGGAGGAGGGCATGGCAACCCACTCCAATATTCTTGCCTAGAGAATCCCATGGACAGAGGAGCCTGTTGGGCTACAGTCTATGTGGTCACAAAGAGTCAGACATGACTGAGCGACTCAGCACGCGTATATGCCCCCCTAAACCAAAGCCCTCCAGGAGAGGACACAGCATCTCCAGGAACACAGAAGTAGAAACTATCTCATGCTGGAGAATGACAGTGAAATATAAAGTATTAAGTTATGAGAATGAGCATCACAAGTCAGGTCAAGAAGAGAACTCAGTCACCAGGAGGAAGGTTATACAGAACCCACAGAGGTACATGCTGATTGTGCACTAGTGGGTGAAAACTTCATTTTCAATATGTGCAAAAAAAAAAAAAAAAAAACAATAGGAAAAACTTACTCTGTAGACAATGATGGTTTCCAGTGTAAAGTGGGGAAATTCTCAGACCACGGGCTGCCTTAGGGGAAGAGATCTAGCTTTCAGTTTCCTCTCCCTTTGAGCTATTGAAACCTGCTGGGAAAAAGTGAGAGTAGATCAGACTGTACATTTTCCTGAAATAGACTTAAATGTTGCTCAGGGGGTCTGGTTGTTGATGCTTTGAGTTGTGACTATGTGCTGACCTGCCTGGTGGTAGTGGCAGCAGTTGGATTTGCTTTTTAAAGCTGCATGTACCCCATTTTGGTAGCAGATGAGCTTATTCATGCAATGACTGGCTAATAATAATATCCAGGCCCTCTGTTGTGTATGATGGGCTGTGAGACTGAATTGTGAGGACTCCGTCCAGTCATCCACCGAAAAAGCACATTTCTAGATGGAAATGCCATAGGCCTTCTATTGTTTGAAAAGGATAAAATTAGATGTGTTAGAGGAATAAAGACATGGCCCTTTGGAGAGTAGCACTGACATATATACATTACCATGTGTAAAATAGCTAGCGGTAAGCTGCTGCATGGCACAAGGAATTCAGTTCCGTGCTCTGTGGTGACCGAGGCGGGTGGGGTGGGAGGGAGGCTCCAGAGAGAAGGGATATGTATCTGCTTACAGCTGATTCACGTTGTTGTACATCAGAAGCCAACATAGCATTGTAAAGCAATTATACTACAGTAATAAAATTAATTAGCTAATTTAAAAAGAAATGTAAAAAATAGTTCATGTCCTGAATGATTTAGGGTGCATCCCCTGTCTGACACATAGAATTGGGATTTGTGGGCAGATACATCTAACTTCAGCTACATGTCACACTTTTGAAAAGTCACTCAACAAACTGATCATTTTCCAGTCTGATTTGCAGCTGGAACTGCCACTCTTTCTTTACACAGCGAGGCATATCCCAACTTGGCAGGGCTAGGGGAAATCAGCATTCAGGCTTCAATTAAGGCACGTTATTTTCTGGCTGAGAATTGTGTGTGTGGCATGTGTACTTATGGGCTTCCAGGTGGCACAGTGGTAAAGAATCCACCTGCCAATGCAGGAGACACAGTTCAATCTCTGGGTCAGGAAGATGCCCTGGGGTAGGAGATGGCAACCTGTTTTAGTATTCTTGCCTGGGAAATCCCATGGACAGAGGAGCCTTGTGGGCTACAGTCCATGGGGTCACAAAAGAGTCAGACATGACTGAGTACTCACCTCCCTCAACCCCATGTATATTTAATTTTAGTCAATGTTTTTTCTTTCTTTCTTCTTTTTTTCCCCCTTGGTAACCTAAAAGAAAGTTTCAAAGGACATAGTGAGATTTCCTGACTATATAAAAAGGGCTTTACTTTACATTAGAAAACATTAGGGAGGATCAACTAAAGCTGTGGAGTCATGTTTATATATGTGTGTACATTCAATGATCCAGAAATCCTGCTTCTAGATATAGAAGCCATAGAGATGAAAATATATGTGCACCAAAGTAAATGGGCAAGAATGTTGCTAGCAGCACCAGTGGTCATCAACGGGAAGAATATGCCATGCATACAATGGAATACTATGAAATGAGAAAGTATAAACTACTGTTACACAACAACTCAGATGTCACAAACATAATATTGAATAAAGTAGTCACTCCTACCTCCCCACAAAAGACTACAAAGCGTCGACTTTATCAGATTCAATTTCTATGAGTTTCAAAAATGGCCAAAACCAAGCCGTGCCAATGAAATTAGAGTGGTTATATCAATATTTGACGGGGTCAGTGACTGAGAAGAGGCATTACAGTGTTTCTGTGGCATTGGTAATGCTATATTATTTCATCTGAATGGTGGTTACACAGGTGTGTTTACTTTATCAAATGTCACTTATGATTTGTGCACTTTCCTGTATATATATATTTACTTCTATAAACGATTTTAAAAAGCTTCTTTAGTAACAAACATTTAATTTGTAATATTATTCTTGTCTTGTAAAGATAGGTTTAAAGATTTCTTTCTCATTAGCATATAGTAAGGTCGAGTACTTTGCACAGGATCAGTATTTTTATTTTTAATTAAACATGTATACCAGTTAGTATTTTCTGAATTGTATGTCATTCTCTATAGTAATTAATCTTGTAGAAAGGAATGATGATTTTAAGACTAAGGTAACAAATTATGTCAAAGTTTCTTGTAGAGCAAAAATTTCTATTAACTAATAGTATCAATTGCCTGAAACAAATTACATTTTAATACTTGTGTATTTGTTTTCTTCAAAATGAGTATTATGTAGCTCTTTTAAACATGGTTTACCTTTGTTACCACTTTTTCTTTCTGCATCTCCTCATGAAGTATTGTTTGGTATCCTCCCTTTTTATAAAAAGAATTTAAGATTACATTGTCCCTTTATATAAACATAGAGAGATATATAGATATGTGATGTGTGTGTGTGCATGCTGTCACATCACTTGCAACCCTATGAACTATAGCCTGCCAGCCTCTTCTATCCATGGGATTCTCCAGGCAAAAATACTGGAATGGGGTGCCATTTCCTCCAGGGACTCTTTCCCACCCAAGGATCAACCCTACATCTCCTATGTCCCCTAGATTAGTAGGCAGGTTCTTTACCACTAGTGCCACCTGGGAAGCCCATATATAGATATATTTATCCATAAAGTACATATATGTGGGCTTTTTCTTTTTGTCTAAAATCATTGATGTCTTCCCAGAAGGAGGTGTGTGTGTGTGTGTGTGTGTGTGTGTGTGTGTGTGTGTGTGTGTATGTGCATGTAGGAGTGATAATAGAGAAGTTGTTAATTGAGATGTTGAAAGGAGCAGAGGGCAACAGTTATTATCCCTGCTTTCAGACAGGAGACCTCTGAGAAATGAAGTGTTGTAAAGAATTCTATTAAGAATTTTTAGAAACAGCAGAATTATAAGACTTAGGCAAAGTGAACTAGGTAGCAAGCCCTAGTGTTTTTCAACACTTCTGGCTTCATAGAATAATAGACCATTGGTCAAACACCCTACCCACTCATGGAAATGGTCCCTCAAATTGTCCTGGGTGCTGGTGGTTGCTCTCCAAGGTCCTGAGCACAAAGGCGATGCCATCCTGAATCTGACCGCTTTGCAGAGACATATCTGAAGATGAACTGACTGCATGAACTGCAGAGAGGACCTCTGCCTTGTTGGAGATGGAAGCCTGTTAAGAGAAAACCTGTGATGTCTCAGATTTCCTTCCACTGGCTCCACTTTAAAAATGCTAAACTTTGCCTCAGTCCTAAGGCCTGTGGTACAAGAATATAGCTTTCCAATCTTATCTATTTTTCAATGTAGGATAAACATACTGGGTTTAGTTAAATTATGAATGCTGATAATATTCATTTGGTACAATTTATATTCTTCTTTTATCTTTTTATTTTTGACAGTTTAGTCTGGGGCATAAAGCATAATTATATTCTTGGCATCCTCCCTTAGAAGTTTTAAATCAGTTCATGAGGCTTTCAGCGCGGTGCCTGTCATTCATCCATCAGCATCCAGTCCATTTAATCCCGGCCTCTCAGCCGAGCTGCCCTAGCCCCTGTTGTGAGTGATTGGCCTGCTCGAGCGCTCCCAGCTTCTCCTGTCACATCGCATTTGCATAAAAGAGGACAGATAACCAAATTTGAGCACACAAATGAAAATGCTAAGCGCTAAACCTGTCACAGTTGTTGTTCAACTAATTGTGAAAAATTTGATTTGCTCGCCTTTCACTGTTTGTCATGTGGACCCCCTTCTCAAATGTGCCTTGGCTTCTGCCTCTGTATATGTAGCTTTTAAACTCCTGAGCACAAGCAGCCCACCCTGGGGATTACTTACCTCTCCTACCAGCTCTTAATGTTGGCTCATCTTCTTGACTAAATTAGGCCACCATGGCAAACAAACACATAATTAAAAACCCAGGAAAGACAACCACAGTTGCACTTCTTAAATTGATTTTTACAATGCTTGTGGATGCCTCTGTGTGGTCTTCCATTTGATAATTTTGTTTCTTTATATAACCCTATGGTAGGAAAAAATTAAGGATGGGCATTGTAGCAAGCTTTGCATTATTTTAAAGCCTATGTGTTATCTTGCTTCTTTCTGTTCCTCAAAGAACAAAACTTGTATAATGGGTCTTAAATAGCCCATTTCTATTCCCTAATACTTTACATGGCATACCAGTATACATTTTTAATCAAGGTTTCAAATGATTCCATTTGAAATTGTATTAGAAACAATGGATAAAATTCCTTTGGTCACAGTACTCAATCACATGAGCTTTGTTTAAATGGTAGGTAATATGAGTGTTTTGAAAATTTGTATGTGTATAATGCACAGTTTGGTTTAGTATTTGTTATAAAGAGGCTTTATCTATTCTTTTGATAGTCATTAGTTTGGTAATTTCTTGATGACTGCTAAAACAATACATAAAGTGTTTCCATAAAGTAAAAAAACTTTTTTTTTCCAGGAGTCACACAAGAAAGTGCCTTTCATTCATAGCAATACCTCTGGTTGCTTTACCACATTAACTTGTTCCAATATTTTAGGTACATGATGTTCAAGTGACAATGAAGACCACATTAACTAAAGTTGAAACCTTTTAGTGTTGAATACAACCTAAATTACCTTGGAGAATTGGAGAGTCGTATTCTTGAAATTGGGTTAAAATGAAATGTGACATTATAGGGACAATTTGTGGTTTGCAAACGTTGAATTAGTGTCATTTATTACAGTATTCCTTTGGGATTTCTTTTTAGTAGGTCATATGAAATGGATTAATTGAAGAAATATTTGAATATATATTATTTTATACAGTTTTAGCCTAAAGAAAAACAATGTCTTTCTCTTTACCACAGCCTTCCTAAAACATTGAGAGGTTAAATCTAATGTGAAAGTTTGAATGTACACTAATTTCTTTACAATGTTTAATATGATTTCAGTTCAAAGAAGTTAGATTATGGAATGAAGTGCTCACCACTTTAATGCATATATGATAAATTTAAAGTTGAACTTTTTTTTGACAAAGCTAGGAGAATAATTTTACCCCTATTACACTTTGTTTATACTTATTATTATTATTATTTTGGCTGAGCCACACAGCATGTGAGATCTTAGTTCCCCAGCCAGGGATTGAACCCATGTCCCCTGAAGTGGAAGCATGGAGTGATAACTCTGGACCACCAGGGATGTCCCTATGCTTCACTATTTTTATGTCATTGTAATTTCTTACTTTGTGGGTGAAAGTCTTTATGTCCCTGATGTATAAATTTCAACTAGATATGGCTAGTCACAGATGAACAGTAATGATTATAAGATTTTTTAATGCTTCTAAACCAAAAGTCTGAAAAGGACCTCAAAGATTTATTTTACACTCTAGGAAGGATTGAATGAAACTATTACCAGAGAAATATCTCATTATAGCACTTAGCTCAGGATCTTTTACAGAGTAGAAACAAAATGAATTAATGAGTCTACACCATTGTCTGTTTTCAGTCTACTTCCACATTGTGCTGATTTCCGTCAGTAACATTTTTTATTCTTTATACACAAACAATTTCATTTTGCATTAGTTTAATTATGGATCATACTTGGAGGATGAAATGGCAACCCACTCCAGTATTCTTGCCTGGGAAATCTCATGGACAGAGGTGCCTGGAGGACTACGGTTCATGGGGTCACAAGGGTTAGATATGACTTAGTGACTAAACCACTGCCACCACCCAATTATGGGTCATATTATTATGGAGGCAGCATTAACATTGTGGTTAATAGTTTGGGTTTTAGCATTAAAAAGCTCATACACCATGATCAAGTTGGGTTTATTCCAGGGATGCAAAGATTCTTCAACATACGCAAATTAATCAGTATGATACATGATGTTAACAAATTGAAAGATAAAAAACATATGATAATCTCAGTAGATGAAGAAAAAGCCCTTGACAAAATTCAGTACCCATTTATGGTTAAAACTCTTAAAAAAAATGGGCATAGAAAGAACCTACCTCAACATGGTAAAGGACATATATGATAAGCCCACAGCAAACATTTTTCTCAATGGTGAAAAACTGAAAGCATTCCCCCTAAGATCAGGAACAAGACAAGGATGTCCACTCTCCCCACTATTATTCAACATAATTTTGGAAGTCCTAGCTACAGCAATCAGAGAAGAAAAAGAAATAAAAGGAATCCAAATCAGAAAAGAAGAAGTAAAGCTCTCACTGATTGCAGATGACATGATACTATACATAGAAAACCCTAAAGATACTATCAGAAAATTACTAGAGGTATTTCAAATCCTAAAAGATGATGCTGTGAAAGTACTGCACTCAATATACCAGCAAATTTGGAAAACTCAGCAGTGGCCACAGGACTGGAAAAGGTCAGTTTTCATTCCAATCCCTAAGAAAGGCAACACCAAAGAATGCTCAAACTGCCACACACTTGCACTCATCTCACACGCTAGTAAAGTAATGCTCAAAATTCTCCAAGCCAGGCTTCAACAGTACATGAACTGTGAACTTCCAGATGTTCAAGCTGCTTTTAGAAAAGGCAGAGGAACCAGAGATCAAATTGCCAACATCTGCTGGATCACTGAAAAAGCAAGAGAGTTCCAGAAAAACATCTATTTCTGCTTTATTGACTATGCCAAAGCCTTTGAATGTGTGGATCGCAATAAACTGTGGAAAGTTCTGAAAGAGATGGGAATACCAGACCACCTGACCTGCCTCTTGAGAAACCTGTATGCAGGTCAGGAAGCAACAGTTAGAACTGGACATGGAACAACAGACTGGTTCCAAATCGGGAAAGGAGTATGTCAAGGCTGTATATTGTCACCCTGCTTATTTAACTTATATGCAGAGCGTGTCATGAGAAATGCTGGGCTGGATGAAGCACAAGTTGGAATCAAGATTGCTGGGAGAAATATCAGTAACCTCAGATATGCAGATGACACCACCCTTATGGCTGAAAGTGAAGAAGAACTAAAGAGCCTCTTGATGAAGTGAAAGAGGAGCGTGAAAAAGTTGGCTTAAAGCTCAGCATTCAGAAAACTAAGATCATGGCATCCAGTCCCATCACTTCATGGCAAATAGATGGGGAAACAGTAGAAAGAGTGGCTGACTTTATTTTTCTGGGCTACAAAATCACTGCAGATGGTGATTGCAGCCATGAAATTAACATGGCTTACTCCTTGGAAGGAAAGTTATGACCAACCTAGACAGCATATTAAAAAGCAGAGACATTACTTTGTCAACAAACCATAAAGGCTATGGTTTTTCCAGTAGTCATGTATGGATGTGAGAGTTGGACTATAAAGAAAGCTGAGTGCCAAAGAATTGATGCTTTTGAACTGTGGTGTTGGAGAAGATTCTTGAGAGTCCTTTGGACCACAGGGAGATCCAACCAGTCCATCCTAAAGATCAGTCCTGGGTGTTCATTGGAAAGCCTGATGTTGAAGCTGAAACTCCAATACTTTGGCCACCTGATATGATGAACTGACTCATTTGAAAAGACCCTGATGCTATGAAAGATTGAGGGCAGGAGGAGAAGGGGATGACAGAGAATGAGATCATTGGATGGCATCACCAACTCAATGGACATGAATTTGGGTTAACTCTAGGAGTTGGTGATGGACAGGGAGGCCTGGTTTGCTGCAGTCCATGGGGTCACAAAGAGTCGGACACAACTGAGCAACTGAACTGAACTGAATCAGTGAATTTAGCAATGTCACAGGATACAAAATCAATAACAGAAATTACTTGCATTCTTATATACTAACAATGAAAAATCATAAAGAGAAACTAAGGACTCAATCACATTCACCATTGCAGCAAAAAGAATAAAATATATAGGAATAAACCTACCTAAAGAGACAAAAGAACTGTATACAGAAAATTATAAGATACTGATTAAAGAAATCAAAGACTACATAAACAGATGGAGAGATATTCCATGTTCCTGGGCAGGAAAAATCAATATTGTGAAAATGATTGTACTACCAAATGCAATCTACAGACTCAATGCAATCCCTATCAAATTACCAATGGCATTTTTCACAGAACTAAAACAAAAAACTAAACTATTCATGAAAGTGAAAGTGAAAGTCGCTCAGTTGTATACTACTCTCATGACCCCATGGACTATACAGTCCGTGGAATTCTCCAGGCAGAACACTGGAGTTGGTAGCCTTTCCCTTCTCCAAGGGACCCTCCCAACCCAGGGATCAAACCCAGGTCTCCCTCATTGCAGGTGGATTCTTTACCAGCTGAGCCCCCAGGTAAAACCAAGAATACTGGAGTGGGTAGCCTATCCCTTCTCCAGCCGATCTTTCTGACCCAGGAATTGAACTGGGGTCTCCTGCATTGCAGGTGGATTCTTTACCAACTGAGCTAAAAGACCCCAAATAGCCAAAGCAATCTTGAGAAATAAGAATGGGATTGGAGGAATCAATCTTCCTGACTTCAGATTATACTACAAAGCTACAATCATCAAGACAGAATGGTACTGGCAGAAAAACAGAAATATAGACCAATGGAACAACATAGAAAGCCCAGAAATAAACCCAGGCTCCAGTGGGTACCTTATTTTTGACAAAGGAGGCAAGAATATAATGGGGCAAAGATAGCCTCTTCAATAAGTGATGCTGGGAAAACTGGACAGCTACATGTAAATGAATAAAATTAGAACACTTCCTAACACCATACACAAAGATAAATTCAAAATGGATTGAAGACCTAAATGTAAGATCAGAAATTATAAAACTCTTAAAAGTAAAACATAAGCAGAACACTTGATGACATAAATCAAAGCAAAATCCTCTATGAGCCACCTCCTAGAGTAATGGAAATAAAAACAAAAGCAAACAACTGAGACCTAACTAAACTTAAAAACTTTTGCACAGCAAAGGAAACTATAAACAAGGTGAAAAGACAACCCTCAGAATGGGAAAAAACAATAGCAAATTAAACAACTGACAAAGGATTAATTTCCAAAATATACAAGCAGCTCATACAACTCAATACCAGAAAAATAACTCAATCAAAAAGTGGGAAAAAGGCCTAAACAGACATTTCTCCAAAGAAGACACAGATGGCTAACAAACACATGAAAAGATGCTCAACATGGCTCATTATTAGAGAAATGCAAATCAAATTACAATGAGATATCACTTCACATGGGTCAGAATGGCCATCATCAAAAAGTCTACAAATGATAAATGCTGGAGAGGGTGTGAAGAAAAGGGAACCCTCTTGCACTGTTGGTGGGAATATAAATTGATACAGCCACTATGAAAGACTTTATGGAGATTCTGTAAAAATCTAGGAATAAAACCACCATATGACCCAACAATCCCGCTCCTAGGCATATATGCTGAGGACACCAAAACTGAAAAAGACACATAAACCCTAATGTTCGTTGTAGCACTATTTACAATAGCTAACACATGGAAGCAACCTAGATGTCCATCGACAGATGAATGGATAAAGTTGTGGTGCATATACACAAAGGAATATTACTCAGCCATAAAAAGGAACACATTTGGGTCAGTTCTAAAGAGGTGGATGAACCTAGAGCCTATTATACAGAGTGAAGTGAGTCAGAAAAAGAAATATAAATATCATATACTAACACATATATATGGAATCTAGAAAGATGGTCCTGATGAATTTACTTGCAGGGTAGCAATGGAGAAAGAGACATAGAGAACAGACCTATGGACTTGGGGAGAGGGGAGGAGAGGCTCAGGTGTATGGAGAGAGTAACATGGAAACTTACATTACCATATGTAAAATAGGTAGCCAATTGGGAATTTGCTGTATGTCTCAGGGAACTCAAACAGGGGCTCTGTATCAACCTAGTGGGGTGGGATGGGGAGAGAGATGGAGGGAGGTTCAAGAGGGAGGGGACATATGTATACCCATGGTTGATTCATGCTGATGTTTGACAAAAAACAGCAAAATTCTGTAAAGCAATTATCTTTCAATTAAAAATAAATGAATGAAAACAAATAACTGAAAAGATAGTTATGCTCAGACCAAAGAGGACAGTGTTTGTGAACCAAGTATTATGATTAACTAGGTTATGTATATAAGGTCTCCCTAAGCTTCCAAAAGAAATAAAAATAAAACTAATGCTTTCAAAAAAAATAAAAAGTCAAAAAGCAATATAAAGGAAAATAGTTTGGGTTTTAGAACCAGTTCTGTCTCATGCTCTCAGTAGCTGGGTTACCTTGGGAGAAATTCCTTGTTATTTCTAGATTTCTCTTTGACCTTCTGGAGATGATTATAACATCATCCTTACAGGTTAGTTACTAGGCTTAAATGAATTAAATGTGATATGCTTTCACATCAGAATATGGTACATAATTAAGTGGTCAAAAATAGTAGCTATTCTTATAGAGCATGCAAAATTAATGCTTTACTTTTATGTTTGACCTATTTTAAATACTTTTGAAAGGTTTCTAAGCAATCATACTTAGCATTATAATGATTTTATATAGTATTCCATCATTTACCCAATACTTCCCCAACTAGTGAGTGTTCATATTATTACTAGTTCTTTTTCTCTTATAAAAACTTCTACCTGTATCTCTGTTTATTCAGGCCCCCTATCCAGCTATGGCCACTTCTTGTTTTATTACTCTGAGTTAAGTTTCCAAAGTGAAATTTTTGTTTCATATGCGTGAACTCTTTGTGGACGTGGAACTGTCTTGCAAAATTGTCATCCAAGAAGGTGAACCACTTTACAACGTCAGCCTCAATCTCTGCCTTCACCACTGTTGGTCTTGCTCACACTTCCTGCTTTGGTGTGTTCATCCCCTCAAAGTCACACCCCAGGTTGAGAACTGTCTGAACTACTGCCATAGTCTTCTTGCATTGCTGTGCCTGGTACCCCTTATTCATTTTACATTAGAATAATTCTTCTTTACCATTGTCTATCTTCTGGCACTATTAGAATTAATCATCTGTGGATTCTAGTTTTTGAATAAAGTTGAAAGCTTTTTCCCACGTGCCACAGTGGTAAAGAACTCATCTGCCAATGCAGAAGACACAAGAGACACAGTTTCGATCCCTGGATCAGGAAAATCCCCCCGAGTAGGAATTGGAAACCCACTCCAGTATTCTTGCCTAGGAAATTCTGTGGACAGAGGAGCCTGGTGGGCTACAGTCCATGAGGTGACAAAGAATCGGACATGACTGAGTAATTGAGCAAAAAAGGCTAACTTTGTTGGACTTGAACAAATTGGACTTACAAACCCACTCTCGATAAGGATCTTGTTCACATGGATGTACTTGAGTACATCGTAGGATGAGCTCTCCGTTCCCTGGTTAAACCAAAACTCTATGGCATTTAGAAACACTTTGATGACCTCAAAAATAGAATGCCTTTGCTTTCTCAAGTCAGAGAGGGGAATTAGGGCATGGTCTGGGCTGCTGGAAGGTGGGAGAAGGTTAAAATAAACCATTGAACCATTTGTCTACTTAGTCTACTATTTAACATTTTTTTTCTCTACTAGGAAACAGCACAGCCTAGTTCCAAGCATGCAGGATTCCAGTCAGACAGATCCTGGTTAAATCCTGCTGCTATTGTTTACCAAGTTGTGTAACCTCAGGCAAAATCTGCAAACTTTGATTCCTCACTTAGGATAAGAACAACCACACCAACATTGGTTATTGTGATTTACGGCAGATGAAGTCTTGGCTAGCATTTCAGTTTGGTTCAGCTGCTCAGTCATGCTTGACTCTTTGAGACTCCATGGACTGTAGCACACCAGGCTGCCTTGTACATCACCAACTCCTGGAGCTTGCTCAAACTCATGTCCATTGAGTCGGTGATGCCATCCAACCATCTCATTCTTTGTCGTCTCCTTCTCCTCCTGCCTTCAATCTTTCCCAGCATCAGGGTCTTTTCCAATTAATCAATTCTTTGCATCAGGTGACCAAAGTATCGGCGTTTCAGCTTCAGCACCAGTCCTTCCAATGAATATTCAGGACTGATTTCCTTTAGGATTGACTGATTTGATCTCCTTGCAGTCCAAGGGACGCTCAAGAGTCTTCTTCAATACCATGGTTCAAAAGTATCAATTCTTCAGTGCTCAGCTTTCTTTATAGTCCAACTCTCACATTCATACATGACTACTGGGAAAACCATAGCTTTGACTAGACGGACCTTTGTTAGCAAACAATGGCTAGCATTAGGCACTCAATAGATATTAGTTACTTTACTCTTTGAATCACTACTCTGTTCCTACTTTTGGTCTTGTCTCAAAATATTTCCTGTTTCCAAAACATCATAAATGCTGAGATTCTTTTTTCTCTCTACTGAATTTTGATATTTTTGTCTTTGAAATCATCTTTACTCATTTCTCCATTTTAGATTCAGTTTCAATGACTGCTTCTCTTATTTGAGAACTTTTTTTTTTAAAATTGAATATTGAGTTAAGACTGGGATAAAGTATTGGAGGAATTCATGAACTAATATAAAAATAAAAGTTGTCATTTGGGTGGGGAAAGGGGAGAAGAGGAGGGAAGACTTTTATGGAATCATTTCTCTTCTCCAGTGAGTAAAACCACTTTAGTGCCTGGACGGTTCCAGTGCATCCTCACGGTCTTGGTGATGGAAGAACTTGAGATGAAAGAGATGAAACAGTTGTTTGACTAATTATGTTTACAAAGTGCTTTCCACTCAGCTTGCCCTATCTAAATTTTTAATTATATAAAAACATTTCTCTGACCTTAAAAAACTTACAAGTTGGTTGGAAATATAAACAAAACATATTTTCTAAAATTACAGATAAAGATTAGGAAATAAACACCACCACCAGCATGACAGGTATAGACCAAGATTTTCAAACTCAAGCAGTAGGGAAAATGAAGAGTGTATGTGGTCCTAAAAGTACTAAAATGTAGTTTAATTAACAGCAACAACAACACCATGCTGACTAAACAAAATACATCTCTGTGGCCTTCTGTGGGATGCTGCTTTTTAACTACTTGCATGCAAATTATGTTTTTACAGAACCAATCACGGTTCAGGAAGAGTTTATGAAGGCATTGGTTTTGGGCTAAATGACGAGTGGGATTTGAAGATACAAGACCGTATGCTAGGTAGAGGTGATGGAAGGAAAAGGGCAGAGGAAGAAAAGGAGATGATCTTTGCTAACATCAGCGAATGCTTTGATTTTCTTTGAGGGGAAATCCATGCCCAAGACAAAGGCTCCAGTGGTGAAAAGCTGTGGTGTTTATACCATATATAAGGGCAAGTTACAGAAGGGGCCGCCCCTCTCACCCCTTCCTTCTGGAAATTAAACTAATGAAAGTAACATTTGTTTTAGGATGATTGTATAGGTGGTGTGCTGGAATTAGGAGATAGAGAAAAGCCTGGAGAAAAGGAGGCCAGTTAGAAGATGATTTCAATGGTCCAGGTATGAGGTACTAAGTATAAAGGTGGTAAAACATGGACATGGAAGAGTGTATAAAGCAAAGCTTTCATAAAAACCGTTAAGTGGTCTTGAGACCAGATTTGGAGTTGAGAAAGATAAGGAAATCAAAGTTCATTGATGTTTCAAACTTTGGTAGAATATTAACTAATGAATGAGAGCTGGCTTTGGGGAGAAGTTCTGAGTGTGATTCTAGATTGATAAAGTACAATATCTAAGTGATGTAGTGTATCTGTGGTTGGGGCAATTGAGATTGGAAACACAGACGTGGAGATTAAATTGAAAGTTACATGGAAGGAAGAAATGAAAAATGATAAATGAGAGTCAGGGGATGTAACTTGTTTCAGGATGTTGACAGTGAAAGAAAAGGGTTACTAGGGAGACAGTGTGAGCAAGTAGGAGAATTATAAGAAAACTTTTTCAAGAACAGGGAGGGAAGTTAGGAGGGGCCAGTAAAGTAGGAACACCACTTTCCTATGAGTAGGTGATTTTCTATTCATCGTTCATCTGCCCAAAGCAAATCACATGATCATATTGTAAAAAATTAATGAACTGAAACCTCTGTTAAAACAGGATGGGAAGCAGGGGGGCTCTCATGTTTTATAATGATAGCAGAACCCAACAGGAAGAAGAAAGATTCCTCTTCTTTCCTGGCAACAACTCTGTCAATGAAGAGCCATGGACTTGTTGTTTACTAGAATCCTCCCCTCTATGAAAGAATTTTCCTTCCCTTGCCAAGTAAGGACTTGCACATGGCTTACCATGGCTGTAGACCACAAATTGCCATTGTTTGCTGGAGAAATAACTGGCGGTCTTGTTGTTTTAGGTTAATGATATTAATTAAAGTCCAAATCCCACATTGGATTAGATCCAAAAGTTACGATCCTTTTTTTGCTGCTCTGGGGACAGCAAAGAATAGGAAATCCTTCTCTGGAAGCACGAGTAAGATCAAAGTTCAGAGTAGGTTTGTGCGTGTGCTCAGTCATGTCTGACTCTCTGTGACCCCATGGACTGTAACCCGCCAGGCTCTTTTATCCATGGAATTTTCCAGGCAAGAATATTGGAGTGGATTGCCATTTCCTCCCTCCTCGGAATCTTCCTGACTCAGCGATTGAACCTGCATCTCCTGCATTGGCAGACAGATTCTTTACCTTTGGTGTCACCTGGGAAGCATGAGGCAAGATCAGAGTTCAGATTGGGAAGCTACTATAGATTTCTGGAATTATGTGTTAATTTTTTAGTAGGATTCTTTTTTAATGACTTTTGATGCCTTATTTGGAACTTTGTTAAAAGTTCTACTGGATTTGTAACATAATAGTTTTCTATTAAAAGTTTTGAATAATTATAATGGCCAAGACCCAACCTCTGCCATAACCACCCAGTGAGTGATTATTGAGATCACTCACAACCACAGCAAACATTACCACTCCTCTTCAATGTCTGGTTCTCCTTCACCTTTGGGCAGGCAGATGGTTGGGGAATTTTTCCCTGCTTACTGTCCTGAAGCTAGGTATGCATGCAGTTTGCTTTGGCCAGGACACACGAGTGGATGTACTGTGTGTTAGTCACTATTCAACTCTCCTGCTGGTCCTTCCCATCATGAGTGATCATAGACATGCATGTTGATGTGAAGATGCTGTGAGACTCCAGCAAGTGATAATGAAGCCAATATGAGGAGATGAGCTGCCCAGAGTACTGTCTGTTGTCTGGGAGAGTGAGAGAGAAACTTTTGTTGGACTTTTTTTTTTTTAAACCCAACTTAATATAGTTTATTCTGGCAAATAAAATGACTAGATTGAAAACTTAAATATAAAAAAAGGCAAGTCATAGGAGGCCTATAGATCTCTCTTCACTTACCTGAAATATTTTATAGTGGTTCAGAGTATCAATATAAATTCTTATAATTAGAATGTAAAATTTTATAATGATAATTAGATATAAACAGGGTAGTAATAACAGCTAAGGTTTAATAAGCTCTTTCTGTATGCCAAGACTTGTTCTAAATCTGTTTAAGCTCTGTATATTCTCTCACTTAACCCTCATGATAGGGACTTCCCTGGTGGTCCAGTGGTTAAGAATCTGCCTCCCAACACAGGGTTCGATCCCTGGTCAGGGAACTTAGATCCCACATGCCTTGGAACAACTAAGCCCATGTGTCACAACTAGAGAAAGCCTGGGTGCCACAATGATCAAATGCAGCCAAAAACGAAACCCACATGAGAACCCTAAGAAGAGACATTTATTAATAGGGCCATATTTCAAACAGTCATAGAACTAATGGCAGAGATTTCTGGGAATTTGTCCATGAGGAATTCAATGTTCAGACCCATGTATCGCTGATCTCAGGTTCTGAGTGCCTCCTGATGACTCTGTGAAAGGTGCACAGTGGCTCAGCTGGTAAAGAACCTGCCTGCAATGCAGGAGACCCCTTGAGAAGGGGTCAGTATTCTTGGTCAGAGGAGCCTGGTGGGCCACAGTCCATGGGGTCACAAAGAGTTGGATGCAACTGAATGACTAAGCACAGCACAGCACAACTGATACTTTGATGTTTGAATGTCCTGGATCCTGTGTTTTTCGAATGTAAAGCCCAGTCTTTTCCTCTACTGTGATTACATGCATCAGAATTTCAACCTTGAAATCCTTTCTGCTACTACTTAGTAACTTAATCTTTGGACTAAAAGACACGATACAGATTATTTTGAAGAATTATAACAGACAAAATGAGAACCCCTGATTAATCTATGAATGGAAATCAGGCAAAGCTTAGTCAAAATGTTTTACCTGAAACCTTGAGAATAATTTAACTGATTAGTTGATTCTACACATACAGGTATGAAAAACAAACACTGCAGATAAGATGAGAAGTCTTTGATCTGCAGATCACTTCATTTATTTAGTACCTCTGATGTGCAAAAGACAGTACTAAGTGTGAGGAAGATTCAGAGATGCATAAACACAGCTCAGGGAGCTCATAACTAGGGATTATGTGACATCAATAATAATAACAATAGCAACATAATAGCTCTGAGTGTTAAAAAATGTGCCCATATGCCAAAACCCACTGAATCTGCACCTAAAAATATGTACTAAGCATTTCACATACATTTCTTATTTAATCTTCAAATTGTATGTGTTTAGTCACTAAGTCCTGTCTGACTCTTTTGAGACCCCATGGACTGTAGCCTGCCAGGCTCCTCTGTCCCTGAAATTTCCCAGGCAAGAATACTGGAGGAGATTGCCATTTCCTTCTTCAGGGATTCTTCCTGACCCAGGGATTGAACCTCATTGGCAGGCAGATTCTTTACCACTAAGCCACAAGGAAGCCTTTTAATCTTCAAGTTAATCTTTTTTAATAGTTGCCCACATTATAAAATGTCTGTAGCTCAGTGAGGTCAGATAACTTGTCTGAGGACACACAGTAGGTGGTAAAGCTGGGATTCACATGGAATTTTGTCGGACATCAAGGTCTATGCATTTCTTTTCTAGTATTTCTAAAGGTGTGGCAGTGGTGAAGAACCCACCTGCCAATGCAGGAGACAATGGAGGAGACACAGGAGATACGGGTTCGATCCCTGGGTCGAGAAGATCCTCTGGAGTAGGAAATGGGAACCCACTCCAGTGTTCTTGCCTGGAAAATTCCATGGACAGGAAAGCCTGGTGGGCTACAGTCCATGTAGCCTGGGGTCACAAAGAGTTGGACTGAGCACACACACACTCATGCAAGTTTGATCTACACTGGTGATGCATCAGATATTGTTATGTGATACATAAACACTTTATTTGAAGAGTTGAGGTTTTACAGCTATTTCCTACTTACTGCTAAGTCATTTCAGTCGTGTCCAACTCTGTGCGACCCCATCCTTGGGATTCTCCAGGCAAGAACACTGGATTGGGTTGCCATTTCCTTCTCCAATGCATAAAAGTGAAAAGTGAAAGTGAAGTCTCTCAGTCACGTCTGACGCGACCCCATGGACTGCAGCTACCAGGCTCCTCCGTCCTTGGGATTCTCCAGGCAAGAGTACTGGAGTGGGGTGCCATTGCCTTCTCTGTCCTACTTACTAACAATAAGAATATATAATTTTGTTTTAAAGTAAATATTCTTAGGCAAATAAAATTAAATTGATTTAAATGAAAAATGCTATTTAGGCATGTAAAAGGTTGTGAAATTGTGAAGCACTTGAGTGTTTCAGTGTTAAAAGCCTTGCTGTAGGTCAGTCTGTGATATGGCTGCAGGAGGACAGAGAGTCAGGTGAGGCTATGCTGCTGTAACGAACAACTCCTGGATTCAAGAGTGGGAGAAAAATAGCTTATTTCTTTACGGTTCACGTTGGATATCCAATGTAGTCACCCAGGGACCTAGAGGTCCGCCAGGTTATGTCATAATGGGAGTCTGGAGGATTAAGCAAGGACCCATCCATGAAAGGTTAAAGAGTTTGGACTTTGTCCTGAGGGCAAGAGGGGTTAGTGCTTTTAAAGCCTTTTCTACGCACTGCAAGCACAGGCAGTGTCGTGGCACAAGATGATAATACAGTATGTTTCCTGGGGACCCATCACTGAGATTTTTGTGATTCAAACCTAATATATGAAAATCTAGGCTTATACTGCAAATAAATATGGGGATTGCTCAAACTGCAAAAGCATTCTTTGCTTAATAAAGGATTAATTGCAGAGTGCTCTTTAAGAGTAAATATTCCTTAGATGGGCTATTTGAAGTGAGTATTTAATTCTAGGCAAACCTAGCTTTTTAGTAGCTCTTCTGTGATGTGGAGTTTTACCCTTTTCACAGTGAAGGTAACAATGGATAATATTTAAAATATGTAAATATTGTTTCTATTAACATTGACAGCAGAATGGAGTTTTTTTCCCCCCATGTGAATGCAATTAAAGCAAGTATAATTTAGAATCAAGGCATTGTAACAAATGTAGTTTTGAGAGGCAGGAACTTTAGTGATTATTTGAGCTCCCAAACCATCCCTTAATGTTTCTATAATAGCCTTTATCCTGTAGAGTCATGTGCTTACAAGCCGTCACTGAGGACAAATGTTAGTTAATATCTTTCCAACAGCTGACACAGGCCCTGGCTCTTAGTAGTTACTCAATAAATATTTGCTGAGTGACTAAATAAATAACTTGAATTTTTCAACCCAAATCCTAAAGCAGAAGGCTTTTCCAGTCAATTTCCCCTCTACCGACCATGGCTTTCTTTTTAATTCATCACTCCTTACCTCTCTTTCGTTTGCAGGTTTGCTAGAGATAACAGCTAAATCTTTCCTCTAAATAATCCAAGATAAATAAGAAATAAACTTCAAGCGATCCAAGGCATTCTTAAATTGTTGATTCCTGTGACTAAGTGAGAAAAATGAACGTATCCATGTAGTCAAGAAATAAATTCCAGGCAACCTTAGCATTGTCTAGTTTTGAAACATTAAGGCCAATTTATCAGCCATTATATTCCAGTTAAGTACTAATCAAGTTTATGTGTCCCCTCCAAGATAAGTAATAGAGAAGAAGTCTGATTGCAAGGGAACACTAAAACCATCTATTACACAGTCTTTAAATGCTTGTGACTTTAATTTCTATGAAGAGCATATGCTTACTGTGTTTAAATGTCAGTTTCACAAAACCCATACATCTCAAGTGGGACAGTCAAGTAATTAGAAAATAACTTGCCCCCAAATTGAGTTCTTCCTTTATTACCTCCCACTTTGCAATTATTTCCGCCCCCAACCCTGTTTAAAAATTTCTGTTACATCTCTTTATGTCCTAAAGTGTTATGTATTGGTGCAACTTCAGCTTCCAAATTTATACCACTTGTGCTGTTGAGAGCTCTGATTCCCAGGTGATCTCCATTCCCTCTATTCAAGCTTAAGCATCATTCGTTATCCTTGAAATTTATGTGACAAGCCAGAATTGTGGCCATGTATGCATTTGCTTCAGAGAGCACCAAACTTACAAAGCAGAGAGATGTACTCAGGGCTCAGATTAGCACTTGAGCTCAGTAATAAAGGGCCTGCTGGTAATTAAACCACTTCAGAATAATGAAATGATTGTACGTTTTGTAGAGGGAGGCCCACCATCAGATTGCTCATCATTGCTACAGGAAAGGAGAACCTAGGCTTCCAGGGAAGAGGTATTGACCTCTAAATGTTTCCTTTTGACACTTTTGAAATATGACATATTTCAGAGACATAATCTGTGCATTTTTGTTTAGATGAAATATAATGCTGGGCTGTTAATGTATTGTTACTTTCCCTATGTTTTAGAGCACCTCGTTCTGGAGATCACATTTTTTGGAGTTCTTTGTTAATCAGAGAGGCACTGTGTAAATAAGAACATATTTCCTGGGAGTGGGGACCAGCCATTGTCTACCAGCAGGCAGAGTGCATATTCCTCCTCCTGTTATTGTAGTTTCTGTTCAGAAAGCAACACTTAAAGCTATTTAGATGGAGGGAAGTGAATAGGGATGAGGAGACCAATTAACCAATTTTTCTTGGCCTTTCCATACACATAGACACATTCTGTACAACACCCCAGTTTTGATGTATTATTTTAATTAATCCCAGTCTTTTGATTCCTGCAGAAAGAAGGTTAGCAAATGTAACAATGCTCGGGAGTTTCTTTATCGTAAAAGACACATAATTTCAAGCATTTAATAAGGTAGATTTATTCTGGGTAGTTTAGCTTGCACATTCACTCAAACAGCCCTCCCCAAAGACAACATTAAAAATGTGATTAGTTAGCTGCCATCAATAACACAAAATAGGAAAATGCTCTCTGAAGGGACAGCTTTGTGGAGGGCACTGCACAGTGTGTAGTAAAAATATATGGCCTAATAAGTTTACATTTGCAGGCTCATTTGTTAAAACTCTTGAATTTCTAATTTGTGTCGGAAAGATAAATGGATGGAGCCACAGTAAAGTGTGAGATTAATACTGATGGATGGGGATTCAGTTTTTTGCTAGCCTCTAAGTTCCACACAACCCAGTAGGCAGTTTATAGGAAAACCAAATGTAAATAAAAGGAGGGACATTATTTACTACTCCAGTTGAGACCAATTACCAGTTATTTTGTTCCTTTCAACCTTACAGTTAAGGAAATTTCTCTGTAATTTAATTATTGTACTTCAGTAATCAAAAGGTCTACAATTTATAATTTGAGGTTTCTAAGATTGGCGTCCAGAAGTTCTGTTTTGTAAGGACCAATTAAGGATTGTCTATCTCATTGTTTTTTCACAAAATATTTCCCCAGTCAATTGTCCCTAAAAATTGTTTTCTGGACACAACATGGGACAGAGATGTGGGTTCTGAGGAAAGCCTAAAGAATGGTAGGCTTTTTCACAGCCAAGTGTTTGGGAAAAGCAAAATAGAGTATCTGCCGCAGAAAATAAATGCAATGCCTCTTTTTGTTGTCTTGAACTGCTCCCCTTCCTCTCCGACTCAAGGCCTCAAACTGACTTCTCCCAAACAGGAGCCCCCAGCATGGAGGTTCTTAATGTCCCAGGAACTTCCTGTCTCTGCATGGCTATTGGCCATCAGATCAGTAACAGTAACAATGACCAAAGGCAGAGAGGAAGGGAAATCAGTACCCCAAACAACTTGACAAAAATCACCCTAAAATCCTGAAGTGCATGCTCAACACATGTTCCTTTGACTGAAGCTAGGCCTTATTTCCATTTCAGAACCATGTTCTACATTCCGTGTCAACATATCACAGGATCTCCTTGGAAGGGGGAAAATCAGCAAGTGAATTCCCCTGCCTTCCTCTTCCGTTCACCCCCTCCCCATCCCCGTCTCTGTCTCTCCCTCTCCCTCCACCCTTCCTGTCTGTCTGCGCATCATCACATACCTGAGAGTGGACTCCAGGAGGGACTCCTCAGTTGTCCCTGAGTTCCTCATTGAGTCCACTTGTCTCAGTAAGTCCCAAGAGGTGGTGGATACAGACAAAAGTGCTCTGGCCATGGAAACAGGACAGTCTGAGAGATGGCTCTGGTTCTACTGCCTGAGAGCTGTGTGATTCAGACTTAGAGAACCAGCTTGTGTTTCCCAGGGGGAAGGAAGGGATAGCTCAGGAGTTTGGGATGGACATGTACACTCTGCTATATTTAGATATATATATATATATATATAGGTAGCCAACAAGGATCTACTGTATGTTATGTGCCAGCCTGGATGGGAGGGGAGTCTGGGGGAGAATGGATACATGTACACGTATGGCTGAGTCCCTTCTCCGTTCACCTGAAACTATCATGATGCAGTTTAGTAACTGGCTATATCCCAATACAAAAGCTAAAATTAAAGAAAAGAAAAGGAAAAATTACATTAAAAGGAAAAACAAAGGCTGTGTGATGGGCAAGACCCCTACCTTCTTGTGTGATGGGCAAGATGCCAACCTTTTCAGAGTCTCACTTTCCTCATCTCTAGAATGTGGACAGTATTTATCACAAAGACTATGTTATATAAATCAAATATCTGGCAGTGCTTTAAAAAGTAGTTTAATTCCCTAGCCATCTTTAATTAGGCTGAAAAATAACTTTTAAGATGTCAACAACTATAAGGGGGAATTAAAAAAAAAATCAATGCAGGTATCTGTGTGGCCATGTCCCTAGGTGTTCACATGTTCCTCAGAGAACACCTCCAATAACAGGATGCAGAGGGCAGGGCTCACAGGTTCTGGCCGCACAGAGGGGATTCCGACGTGGGGTAGGAGCCGGGTGTCTGCTCCCTCCACGTCTCTACAACAGGAGAAGCCCACGCTGTAACTGTGAGAGGCACTGGCCTCAGGCCAGTGGCCTCCAGGCCTGGACTGACCTCTCCTGAGCCCCAGCAGCCATTTTTAGCCCAGAGCTCTCTGGAGAGATTTCTGAATAAGCCACATCTGTTCACCTGGCACTATGCGGCTCAGCTCTTCAAAGAACTGTCTTTAAGCGGTGCTCGGCTAAGGCTCATTTCAGCGCTGATGAATCTTGAGTGCTCTGGTGAGACCCGCCCTGAGAACTTGGCCTTGCCCGTGATCTGCTGCTCCTCTAATCTGCTGAGATAGAAGGAGGACGTGCTCACAAGTCCAGCAGTTAGCATTGTTGAGCACCTACTATGTTTTTTTTTTTTTTTTAGTGGTTATACAAAATGCTCAATTTATGAATATTCATCGGGAGGTGGGAGGGGGGATCGGGATGGGGAATAAGTGTAAATCTATGGCTGATTCATATCAATGTATGACAAAACCCACTGATATGTTTTTTAAGAAAAGATCTCTTCTCTCAGGGATGGAAGTAAATGACTTTCAACTGTGTTTAGTAGGGGACCCAGAGTCAAACATTTGCCCCTGAGGTGGAGTGTGAAGGGATGGCGGCATTGTCACCACACAGCACCAGAAGTTGTGTTGTTGAAAGAGGAAAGAATCTGAATGTGTTGAAATTTTTTATTGGGAGACATCATTCCTGGAAGAGGCAGCAGTATGTGACCTGAAGATGAGAGGCTCCTGAAAGTTTTCTTTGGTGAAAGTTATTTGTAGAAGCCTGAAGCTGAGGTATACTTTAGGAAGTTCTGGGGATAGATTGAATCTGGACTCAGGTGCCCTTACTTAGGAGTAAGTGGAATTAGAGGAGGGGAAGGGCTTCCCTAATGGCTCATGGGGTAAAGACTCCGCCTGCAATGCAGGAGACACAGAAGACATGATTTGATCCCAGGTCCAGGAAGATTCGCTGGAGAAGGAAATGGCAACCCACTGCAGTATTCTTGCCTGGGAAATCCCATGGACAGTGGAGCCTGGTGGGCTATGGCCCAAAGGGTCCCAAAGAGTCGGACATGACTGAATGACTAAGCACACAAGATGTCTCTAAATATCTCACTGTATCAGCTATATGGCCTTTCTCTCCCTATTTGAGTGAAAAACTCATAGAAGAGATTCATTCTCTCTGTTTATGAGTCCTGGATCTAAGGTCACGAGGGGAATTTGTGTTGGTGAGTGAATCCTCTGATTAACTCTACAATAGACAGAAGAGCCTTTCCAGAGTTTCCTTAGGTGAATTTGTGGTAAAACACAAAGAAGAAGACTGATCTTGAAACTTCTAGAACTATATTCTCGTACTTAAAAATTCTGAGTGGTTCCCTATGGCCTACCAGACAGAAATCCAAGTTCCTTAGCTCTGAGTATGAGACCCTTTGTCATTTCCTCCTACAACTTTGCAGCCTCATCTCTTCCTTTTTCCAGCAGTGCATTCTGGCCTCAGTTCTCAGGTTCCTGAGAACACTGCTCAGATGCGGTTGCCCAGACTGGAATGTTGCTCTCGGCCTCTGCTGGCACCCTTGTCTGCCCCAGCCTTCAAGGCTGCTCTCAAACGCTGTCTCTACTGAAGCCTGAATGAGCACCATCTTTCCCTCAGCTCCCCCCTCATGCTGTGTCTTCTGGTCCTCTGCCGTTATCTGGAAATTGTCTGGCTGTTGTTTCCGCACATAAACCATGAGCCCTTTAAAGAGAGGAACACTTATCCCCAGCATAGTGTAAGAACAAAGGCACAAGGAGCCTGGAGGAGGGCCATGTTCCCAATTAGTCCTTGGGTTTTGTGACAAGATGGATAGGGGAAGGTGGTGGCTGGGAGAAGTCAGTCACTTGTGTGTCATGGTTAAAAACGTATACAGACACTTTTTAAAGTGTATGTTTTGGGGGTAGGTTGGGGAGGTGGAGGGTTGGCTAAGCCAGAGAGTGAAGGCAAATTGAAGTGCTTAGGTTGACTGATGGGCACAGAGGTCTGGGATAATGTTTCCCATCATTGCTCTGAAAGATTTATGTGTTTGTAAGGGACTTTCAGATTCATTAATGAGCATCTTTGTGGCCTTTCGCTCTTTAATATGATTAAAAAATTACAGCTCTTCAGGTCATAGCTCTCCATCTGTTATAGGAAGGCAGAGACTGTGAATGTTAGTTTGAATAAAGCACACCTCAAATGAAAGTCCTTTATCTCGAGGCCACAAACTTTCAAATCTGAAGTTCCATTTGATCAGACCATAAGGAGCTCCAATTCCTATGTCAGTAATCAATAACTCAAATCTGCCCCCATCCAGCAACCTATCAGTTCCATGTTTAATCAGAGTTTTTGAAAGGATTAGTTCTGTAATGAATTCTTGGGAGTTTCCTTTCAATCTTCTTTCCGCTGATGACATCCTCGCATATGTATATCCACATTTGCCTCTCACTGGGAGTGCATATTTGACATTTCAAAGACTACAAAATATGATCTAGAAAATAAACACTGCTGTAGTAATTTTGATGGTTGATCATCTGTTTAATGTAGTGTCAGTTAACGTTGAGACTGAAAATTAGGCTGACTTGATTTGTTATCAATTTTCAGTGCTGTTTAGCATCCTGAACAACAACAACAAAAAACAAACCAATATGTCAATATACACACTCCCTAGATCTTATGGCAGTTTTTTGTTTGTTTGTTTGATAACTAAGAACCTGCTATATAGCACAGGGAGCTCCACTTGGTACTCATTAATGACCTATATAGGAATAGAATCTAAAAAAGACCTGAATATTCTTTGGAAGGACTCACGCTAAAGCTGAAACCTGATGCGAAGAACTGACTCCTTGGAAAAGACCCTGATGCTAGGAAAGATTGAAGGCAGGAGGAGAAAGGGATGACAGAGGATGAGATGGTTGGACGGCATCACGGACTCGATGGACATGAGTTTGAGCAAGCTCTGGGAGTTGGTGATGGACAGGAAAGTCTGGCGTGCTGCAGTCATGGGGTCACAAAGAGTCAGACATGACTGAGAGATTGAACTGATATGTACATGTGTAACTGGTTCCCTTTGTTGTACAGAAGAAACTAACATGTCATTGTAAATCAACTACACTCCAATAAAAATTAATTAAAAAAAATCTAGGGAGGATGAAGGATAAAGATGGAGTTTAATTTTTGTGGGAAGAAGTGTTAGGTAGTTTCCATCATATAAATATAAGTTACTTAGCCTAATTCTAGACACAAAAGGCATTTTATGTTTTCAGATTTAAGGACATGATATTCCAGAAAATGAACCTATTGTTTCATTCTCTACTTTATTTCATGGTATTGGTGAGATTCCCTGCATAGAGAAAACCAAGGCCTCTCTTTTAGGCTGTACTGATATATAAAAATAACCTCCTATGGAATACTGTAAATAAGATTTTGGTGAGTTTTGTGCTTTTTTCAAAATGTTTAGGTATTTTTTTAACTGAGTGATTTAATGTCATACAGACCTGGTTTTATAATTGAAGTTGTTATTCTATTTAAGATCCTGATCATGTGAAAAACTTACTCAGAACATAGAAACTTTAATGATTACCAAACTCCCTATTTTGAAAACAAGCGTATGAATCTAAAAATCTCAGATGTGATAGGGCAATAGCATTAATTGAGCTAGACAGATTCCTATATTGGAGTAGGTGAATGTAGGGCTTCAGGAGAGATGATGGGGGTAAGGCAAGAAGAAGAATTTGTTAGATGATCAGATGTATTTGATCACTTTAAAAATTGTATTCAGAGGATATTGGTAGGATTTGTAAGAGTGAATGAAAATAAGAAAAATTAGCAAGAGAAAAAACAAGTATCATTAATAACAGGAAAATGACTTTTATTGGAAAAGAAATCTAATTGGAGTACACTGGCGGTACAGTGGTAAAAATCTGCCTGTCAATGCAGAAGACACAAGAGACAAGGGTTCAGTCCCTGGATTGGGAAGATCCCCCGGAGAAGGAAATGGCAATCCACTCCAGTGTTCTTGCCTGGGAAATTTTATGGACAGAGGAGCCAGGTGGGCTCCAGTCTAAGCAGTCTCAACGAACTGGATGTGACTGACCACAGCGCAGCATGTTGCTCAGTAGTAAAAAAAAATTTACATTGTCAGAATAATGTAAGCACTAAAGTTTTTAATAAAAAATTATGAGATGACTATACTGAAGGAAGATGATATAACTACACTGATGGGAGCAGGTGGAAAGAGGAGAGCGAAGAAAACTACAACCTCATTTACTGCAGTAGTAGGTCAGGAGATGTTTCTGAAAGTGACGAATCAATTTAAAGTTGGTTAAGCCAGTGTAAGAAAATAGCAACTTGAGCGCATTATCTAGAAATACAGAGGTAAGGCTCATAAGAAACAACACAATGGCTTGAAGGCAGTTGTCTCTGGGGAGTAGCACAGCGGTTGGGAAGAATCAGGTACAGGGCTGTGGTTTTCATCAAAAACTTTGATATTTCAATTTATGTGTATTATTTTGATAAAAAAAAGAAATTAATTTTATTTTCCAACTATTCTACTTTCTTCTCTCCTTTCCTTAAATTCTAAATACCCATAAATTCCTTTTTATTGAAAAACACAGGACAGGAAGGCAATTATCATGTTAGCTACTGAGTAGCATGCAACATGGAGAAGGCAATGGCAACCTACTCCAGTCTTCTTGCCTGGAGACTCCCAGGGACGGGGAGCCTGGTGGACTGCCATCTATGGGGTCACACAGAGTCGGACACGACTGAAGCGACTTAGCAGCACCAGCAGCAGCCCTTCCTAGATTTATGTCACATATGAGACTCTTTAAATTCATCTTTATTTTCAAAAGATGAAATTTGGTAGACAAGAAAGTCTCTATGTGCCAAGTAAGTTTTCCACATGGTCAGGATCTGAAATAGAATAATAATTTCAATTCTAAAACTAGGTTTGTATGACATTATTAATAAAACATTCAGTTTTAAAAAGTGGAACTTTAACAAAAGCAATAATGTCATATAAGCACAAAATTCACCAAACACCTATTTGTAGAGTAGAAACTTAATTATATCGCCGATCTAGAGACCAAAGGGTTGAGCGTTTGTCAAATGGCTGGGATCTTTCCATTTTCATTTTCAATCTGATGTCTCACCTCTATGTATCCTGGTGACTGTAGCTTCTCTGATTCAATTTATCCAGATCTCAATGCTTTAATAAACTGGTTTAAAGGGTTAGAGAGGAATGTTTACTTTGTGCCATGTAGTAGAGATGGGTTATCTGGACATTTCATCCATTGCACCTTTTTTCAGCCCCATGTCTAACCTTCACTTGATATGTACTTAATATCAACAATTAGTGAGACTTTCTGGGGCTCTGTGACTGGAAACTGTTGGAAGATATGCAGGTTACAATTCCTATGAGTCAGATAGAACACCTTCAAAAGTGTTTTATTTTCTGTTCTCTTTGTCCCTGTGGGTTTATGCTTTTCTTTTTATTCTCTATTGTTGGTTTTTTGATTTTCTAAGAGAGTAAAAACATGATACATGTGTTTAAACTGACATGTTTAAAGAGAATTTCAAACATTTAGCTTATTTAACTTAACTAGGGGCCCCACTTGTATTCTGTAAGACAATTTATAGGTATCTTCCGTATCACTGCAACAATCTCCAAAAGGAGATATGATGTTTTTACTTTGTAAACGAGGAATCTGAAGTTCAGAAGAAATAAGTAATAGGTTGAAAGTCATATTATGGCTAAGTTGCTCAGATTGTGTTTGAACGTCGTCATTTTCTGTGGTGCCGTAGTGCCACTTTTTTCATGTAAAACAAACATTAAGCCTTCATTTTAGCACATCTGTGTGTGCTCAGTCACTAGGCTGTGTCCAGCTCTTCGTGACCCCATGGATCATAGCCCTCCAGGCTCCTCTGTCTATGAGATTTTCCAGGCAAGAATACTGGAGTGGGTTGCCAGTTCCTTCTCCAAGTACATCCATGTGAAGTGAAGTGAAGTTGCTCAGTCATGTCCGACTCTTTGCGACCCCATGGACTGTAGCCTATCAGGATCCTCAGTTCATAGGATTTTCCAGGCAAGAATAGTGGAGTGGGTTGCCATTTCCTTCTCTGGGGATCTTCCCGACCCAGGGATTGAACCCGGGTCTCCTGCATTGTAGGCAGACGCTTTACCATCTGAGCTACCAGGGAAGCCCTTAGTACATCCATAGGGCCCAACAATTCTCTGATGTTTTTAACTGCTTTTCTGGAGCCCTCATCCAGCTACCCTTCCACTTCTCTCACTGCTTTTAGAGAAAAGTTGTTTGACTGGTGTCTCTTTGCTTTCTTCACTTTTCTCCTCACATGATCTCTTGAATTTTGTCAAATCAGGCTTTTGCGCTTAGCACTCCATTGAAACTAACTTCATCAAGACCTTCGAGGACTGCTGGGTGAGTTCATCTAGACCGCTGGGCAAGTTCAGTGCTCATTTCCTCAGTTTCTCAGTGGAATTTCATGCTTAGGGTTTCTTCCTTCTTCTAGAAACACTGATTCCTCCTGGATTTTTTCTGCTTTCATAAAATGAAAAAAGTGATAGTCGCTCAGTCATGTCTGACTCTTTGTGGCCCCATGGGCTATACAGCTCATGGAATTCTTCAGGCCAGAATACTGGAGTGGGTAGCCTTTCCCTTCTCCAGGGGATCTTCCCAACCCAGGGATTGAACCCAGGTGTCCTGCATTGCAGGAGGATTCTTTACCAGCTGAACTACAAAGAAAGAAGGCTCTCCTTTATAGACTCCTTTTCCAGATCTTTCTTGTCTTCCTGGCCTCGTCATACTGGAATGTTCCAGAACTCAGCCCTTGGACTTCTTTTTTGAAATCTTATTTCTTAGATGATACAGCCATTTCTGAGGCTTTAATACATCTGTACTCTGATGATGCCAATATTTATTCTCCACTGAAACTCGGACTTGCATATTCAAGTATCTGCTCCATGTTTTCATTCAACTGTTTAACAGGCTTCTGAAATTTAATGTGCCCAGGAGAACTCTTTTTTAAAAAAATAATTATTTATTTGGCTGTGTTGGGTCTTAGTCGTGGCATGTCTGTTTGTTGCCCTGCAGCATGTGGGATCTTAGTTTCCTGACCAGGGATGGAACTCACATAACCTGCATTGCAGGGTGGACTCCTAACCACTGATCACCAGGCATGTCACCCCTACCAGGAGAATTCTTGATTTTTCCCTTTCACATTCATTCTTCCTCAAGTGTCTCTGATTTCTATAAATGATTCCTCTTTTTGCTCAGTCATGTCTGACTCTGTGACCCCCATGGACTGCAGCACACCAGACTTCCCTGTCCTTCACTATGTCCTGGAGCTTGCTCAAACTCATGTCCATCGAGTTGGTGATGCCATCAAAATGCTGTATGGTTCCTCTTACATACAATATTTTTCCATCTCCAAACCTTGAAGTCATCCTTGGCACCTCTCTTTTTCTTACACTCCACAACCAATCCATTTTCAAATCCTGTTGCCTCTTTCTTTAAAACGACTTCCACAGATGATCAAAATGGCATCCCCTCTCATCTCTTTCATCATGAACACTCTAATTCACATTGTTCTTTTCTCTTGCCTCCTCCAAGACAATAGCATTCTAATGAGTCCTCCTGCTTTCACAGTCACCTTAGTGTAGTTTATTCTTTCTTTCTTTCTTTTTTTTTTATTGGAGTAGTTGCTTTACAAAGTTATGTTGGTGTCTGCATTACAACGAAGTGATTCGGCTGTAAGTATACCTATATCCCCTCCCTCTTGGGCTTCCCACCCCTACCCGTCTAGGTCCCCAAGAGCTGAGCCCCCTCTGCTACACAGCAGGTTTCCACTAGCTATCTCTTTTACACACAGCTTTATACAGTAGACAGAATGATATTTTAAGAATGTAAATGAGATAATGCTGTACTTTGCTTAAAAGCATTGTGTTGCTATATTCTATTTTCTTCACAGCAATCACCATCTCACCGCAAGGGGACATTGTATAACTACTAATATTTGCTACTTTGATTATTTTCTTCCTTTGCACCCAGAATGTAAGCTTCATGAGGCCAGGGATATTGTTGCTCTTGTTCGCCTCTACTGTTCAGACTGCTGAAATAAACATACCCTAGACTTGGTGGCTTAAATAACAGAAAATTGAGTTCTCACTGTTCTGGAGGCTGGGAAATCCAGGGTCAAGGTGCAGGCAGATTTGGGGTCTGGTGAGACACCTCACTTCCTGGTTTATAGATGGCTGTCTTCTCATTGTGCCCTCACATAGTGGAAGGGGTGAGGGAACTTGGTTGGATTTCTTTTGTCAGAACACTAATCCCATTCATGAGAGCTCCACTTCCATGACTTAATTACCAACCCCACCTCCTTACACCACCGCACTAGGGATGAGGAGGTTGGAGGGGCACAAACATTCAGTCTGTAGTAATCAGTCTATAGCCATATCACCAGTGTTGAGAGGAGGGCCTGGTACTTAGAAGGTGCTAGGAAATATTTAATAAGTGAATGAATCAGTGAGTGATCTTGAAAGCAGCCCACTTCTGGGATCCTGTAACTGTTTTTTCCAGTACTATTGCTTACTTCATCCTCCTGTCTTATCCTAAATAATCACTCTCCCATGGATCTCTAATATATAAAAATTTAATGTTAAGCAATTTGTTCTATTTCCCTATTCAATTTATACAAATATAGTTTAGAATGCTGGATAATGGAAAAGTGTATAAGAAATAGATGACTAAATTACTTACAATAGAGCTATGGTAGATTTTTCTAGAAAATAACCTTCTTTTATGAACAGAACTCTGTCGTAGCATTTTTAGGGAGGAATAAATTCGAGTTATTTCATTTTAGAGGAAACTTTCTTTGAACGTGAGCTGTGGTAAAGATTTAGGTACCTTTCTGTGCCTTGCGCTGTGTGTGCATGTGTGTGAGTGTGAGTGTGTGTGTGTGTACATGTGTTTGAGAAGCTGGGGCAGTTACCCAGGGGAAGGCACCATCTTTTCCTGACCCACATAGCATGTGCTTAATCTAAATTTTCTGAAAATTTTCTGATAAAGAAAAATGCTCGGCTACCTAATGCCCTTCATTTAAAACAGAGAACAGGATGATTGCTAGAACATTATCATAGGCAAACACAAAATATTATTCATAACCCAGTTGACTTAGGCACAAAGTGTGCTTGCTACTCCTGTGTGATGCTTTTTCCTCATTTTCTTGGAAGTGTTTGTGCAGTGAGTTTTTTTTTTTCCACATATTTATAACACAATGATGAGTCCTCCACAGACAGGAGTCTATCAGTTTAACTTAAGAGCATATGGCAATTTACATACAAACTGCTTTATGTTTGGAATAATAAAAATGTCAGTACAAACAGGAAATGTTAAACATGGTGATATTTTTATACCGGGTGAATTTATTGCCCCATTTAAAATTAAAGTTATAAAGGAGTGTGATTGATGCCACAGAATGTAGTTGCCAAAGAGACTAGGCAACGCTGCTGGAATCATACCTTCTCTCAGGCTGAGTGTTGTTTTATTGGTAAATCTTTCGACTGCCGCAATGCTCTCTTTCATCTTATAATCCCATATTAAGCTTACCCAGAAAGCATAAAGAATGTTCTGGTTGTATTGACTTGTGTGTAAACAAGTTTCCTTCGCTTCCTTCCTCACAGGAATGGGAGTGAAATATGGGTCAGTTCCCCCATTCTGGTTGCTTCCCTCTGCGGAGTTGATTATAGTTTGGTGCTCCTGAGGTCCTGAGAGAGAGAGAAAGAGCTGGTTTTCAGATAATTTTCCCAGGTTATACAAGAGTACAAGGTCCTTAGTGAGCGAAAACGGAAGAGACTTACATTGGCCTCTTCAAATGGAATAAAATAGACGAGGCCAGAAAGGCTACTCAGAAAGGAGACAGTTCTGAACAAAGGACGTGCCAGACAGACAGTAAATCTTGTATGATTTACTCAAGGCTCGTGTTTTTATTCCCTCTAAATTTTGAAGGAGGTGAAAGATGTGTGTGAACACCTAGGAGTATATATAAAAACAAATGTGTGCATAGAATTTTGTATCTAAACCATCTGAAATAACTCAAGCCTGTCAGTTGGATTCCCTTGAAAAAAGAATTGGTGGAGAGAAATTCTTTAAAGTAGTTACAGGCTCTTTGGGGATCAGAGAATGAATTTTGACTTGAGTTTAGAGACTACATTAATATGAGCAGTACAAAGATCTAGATAACATATCCCAGCCATAAAAAAAAAAGATAAAACCAGGAAAATGGAAATTTTGTATCAACTCAAAACTTGAACAGAGATCTCAACAGGGAGTCATTCTGCTGAGCTTTTCAAGCACAGAGGTGTCTGTAGCTCTTTCTTGATGAAATGCTGGGGTGGGAGGTAAATCGTGGGCATTTCATGCCTTTGGAGCCGACAGGTAGGTGTCTAGTCCTATGGGCACTCATTATAAATAATGTTCTCCGGGACCGGCTCAGTATTTAGGTCTTGGCAATTACTCACATGTCTTCCATCCCTCACAGCCCAACTGTGGGGAATTCACAGTCTGCACCTCATTGCCAGGAGATTCTTTATGTTGCATTCGAGGGGTGAATTTCTTCCAGCAGCCTTTACTCTTGTTTAAAGCCTTTTTGCCAATATAAGGCAGAAGAGGTAGGGACAGGCCAACTCAAACCAAAAGTCCTTCCTGGTTATGGTGTTTTCTAAAACTGTCTTCCAGAACCTACTTTAAGGAAGCACAGGAGCATCTCTTGCTTCAGTAGAGTCAAACAGCTAGTTTTCATCTCCCCAGTTATTATACAAGGTGATGTTGTTGTTACCATTTGGAAGAGGAGAAAAGAAAACTAAGAGACACCGGGTAATTTATCATTGTTGCATACTATAGTGTGGAGCCAGGAATTAAGTTGTTCCCAAATGGAAGCATTCATGTCAACATCATGCTCAATAAGTATTTGTGAAATACATTAATAAGTAAGTGGGATAATTTCAAGTCCACTATTGGTAGCATATAAGTAACATTTTGCTTTTGCTAAGTATTAGAAGCATCTTCAGAACTTATGGAATCATTTATTATCACCAAGCATATTGCTGATAATAAATCACACTCATTCATAATAAGCCAGCACTTTAAAATTAGAAAGACACTTTACAAATAGAGAAAGTTTATCTATATCACATATTTACTTCTTACAAGAATCATGTGAGGTAAGTAAACATTGTTGTTTCTATTTTATAAAGTGATGGAGGCTCCTGACTTGCCAACATCTGTCCACTACCAATGGGTTTTTTGACCTATTAGAAGTCAAGGCCTTTTTCTTTAAATTTTATTTTTTAAAAAACTTTTTATTTTATATTGGAGTATAGCCAATTAACAATATTAATTAACAATGTAATAATTTAAGGTGGACAGCAAAGGGACTCAAACATATATTTACAAGAATCCATCCTCCCCCAAACTCCCCTCCCATCCAGTCTGCCACATAACACTGAGCAGGGTTCCATGTCCTATACAAGTAGGACCTTGTTTCTTATCCATTTTAAATGTAGCAGTGTATGCATGTCAATCTCAAACCCTCTAACTATCCCATCCCCCCATCATTCCCCACGAAGTCAGGGTCTTTTCATTTAAACCTCCTCTTCCTCCTCCTCTCCTTTTTGTCTCCCTGTTTCCCACTGTTCAGTCCAGTCACTCAGTCGTGTCTGGCTCTTTGCGACCGCATGGACTGCAGCATGCCTGGCCTCCCTGTCCATCACCAGCTCCCAGAGCTTCCTCAAACTCATGTCCATCGAGTTGGTGATGCTGACCAACTATTTCATCCTCTGTTGTCCCCTTCTCCCACCTTCAATCTTTCCTAGAATCAGGGTCTTTTCAAATGAGTCAGCTCTTCACATCAGGTGGCCAAAGTATTGGAGTTTCACCTTCAACATCAGTCCTTCCAATGAACACCCAGGGCTGATCTCCTTTGGGGTGGCCTGGTTGGATCTCCTTGCAGTCCAAGGGACTCTCAAGAGTCTTCTCCAACACCACAGTTCAAAAGCATCAATTCTTTGGCACTCAGCTTTCTTTATAGTCCAACTCTTACATCCATATATGACTACTAGAAAAACCATAACTTTGATTAGATGGACCTTTGTTGGCAAAGTAATATCTCTGCTTTTTAATATGCTGTCTAAGTTGATCATAGATTTTCTTCCAAGGAACAAGCATCTTTAAATTACTGATTTGGAACCAGTCTGTTGTTCCATGTCCAGTTCTAACTGTTTCTTCCTGACCTGCATACAGGTTGCTCAGGAGGCAGGTCAGGTGGTCTGGTATTCCCATCTCTTTAAGAATTTTCCACAGTTTGTTGTGATCCACACAGTAAAAGGCTTTGGCATAGTCAAAAAAGCAGAAGTTTTTCTGGAACTCTCTTGCTTTTTTGATGATCCAGCAGATGTTGGCAATTTGATCTCTGGTTCTTCTGCCTTTTCTAAATCTGGCTTGAACATCTGGAAGTTCACGGTTCATGTACTGTTGAAGCCTGGCTTGGAGAATTTTGAGCATTACTTTGCTAGCATGTGAGATGAGAGCAATTGTGCAGTAGTTTGAACATTCTTTGGCATTGCCTTTCTTTGGGATTGGAATGAAAACGGACCTTTTCCAGTCCTGTGGCCTCTGCTGAATTTTCCAAATTTGCTGGCATATTGAGTGCAGCACTTTCACAGCATCATCTTTTAGGATTTGAAATAGCTCAACTGGAATTCCATCACCTCCACTAGCTTTGTTCGTAGTGATGCTTCCTAAGGCCTACTGGACTTCGCATTCCGGGATGTCTGGCTCTATGTGAATGATCACACCATCTTGGTTATCTAAGGTATGAACATCTGTTTTGTGTAGTTCTTCTGTGTATTTTTGCCACCTATTCTTAATACCTTCTGCTTCTGTTAGGTCCATACAATTTTTGTCCTTTGTTGTGCCCATCTTTGCATGAAATTTTCCCTTGGTAGCTCTAATTTTCTTGAAGAGATCTCTAGTCTTTCCCATTCTATTGTTTTCCTCTATTTCTTTGCATCGATCACTGAGGAAGGCTTTCTTGTCTCTCCTTGCTATTCTTTGGAACTCTGCATTCAAATGGGTGTACCTTTCCTTCTCTCCTTTGCCTTTCTTATCTTTTCTTTTCTCAGCTATTTGTAAGGCCTCCTCAGACAGCCATTTTGCCTGTTTGCATTTCTTTTTCTTGGGGATGGTCTTGATCACTATCTCTTGTATAATGTCATGAACCTCCATCCATAGTTCTTCAGGCACTGTCTATCAGATCTAATCCGTTGAATCTATTTGTCACTTCCACTGTATAATCATAAGGGGTTTGATTTAGGTCATACCTGAATGGTCTAGTGAAATTAATTTTGGGGGGGTGTCTCCAAAATTACTGCAGATGGTGACTGTAGCCATGAAATTCCCACTGTTACAGGTTGCTTAGTCCCACATTAGGGATATAGTTGAGAGGCTGTATAAATGCATTTCATGACTATCCTTTAATACAACATAGCACAACACGAAAGAATTTTTCTATTGGTGACTCTTCCCTATTCTTCCTAAAATGACCAGATTATGTCTGCCTGTGGGACATCCCCAGGAGCTGCAGGGCAGGACATGAGAAGGAGCAGAAACTGTGGGGCTGAGGCGAGGTGCTGTGAGGTATTTTCTTGTGAAGCTTGTTGGGGAGCACCATGGGATGGTCACTGCAGCAGTAGCTGAAATAAGAGACAGGAAGGGCAGGAGACTCTGAAGTTAAATATAAGCTAGGTTCAAAGCAGACAAAGTGACTGATAATCAAACAAAAGTAAGTGAATTAAATATCCAAAAAAGAAGCATTAAAAATGGAACAAATAGAAATAAAAAGATTGTAGCAGTAAGTCCAACTACACCAATAATATAATAAAGAAAAATAGGTTAAACAGACTAGTTAAAGATAGGGATGATCAGGTTAGGTTAAAATATTTTAGTTTCCATCTAAAATATAAAGACTTAGAATGGGTTAAAGGATAGAAGGACAACATACCAAGAAAATGTCAAGTGAAGCACGGATAAATTATCAGGCAAAAGAAACTTGAAGACAGAAAGCATTATTAGAAGTGTAGAGGGTCACTAAATAATGATAAAATACTGAAATTACCAGAAAGATATAGCAATTCTCAACTTGTATGCCTGTAATAACATATTTTAAACATATAAGAGAAAAATTGATAGAACCAGAGAAAGGTATTGAAGAACCAGAGAAAGGTAAGTCCACCAGTAATGGTGAAAAACTTATGACACCTGTCTCATTGTCATATCTAAGATAAAAATATTTAATGAAAACACAGAAATTTGCACAACACAGTAAACAAATTTAGTGTAACAGAACTCTGCATCAAACTCTTCAGGTATCCACATTCTTGTTAAGCACACATAGAACGTTTATAAAATGTGATCATGAACTGGATTAAAAAGTGAGTTTCAACAAATTTTTAAAAATTAGTATAATATATACTGACCTATAACCCATATTCCCCAGATCCTCAGAAGTTCTGGAGTTTTCTGGTGAATGCTGGAGTGGCAATAACTGTGTAGGTTAACTCCACGTGGAAAGATTGCCAAGTCCACAGGCAGGTCAACAACCTTGGGAAGGTGTGTCAGAAAGGAGGATGAATAGGCTTTGTTGCAAGCTGAGTTATGAGGTGACAAACTACCTCCAATGATGTCTTGATAGAAACACACTTACTTTGCAGAAGATGCAAAGAAACCAGCAGCTAGGCAAGAGCTAGAAACACTTCAGCTCGTCAGCAGCTTCTAGTGAGCATAGTCACAGGAAATCTAGCTGAACCAAGGTGGAAAGATGTTTAGTTTATTAGAGAGGAATGAAAAATTTTTTGGTGTTGAACTATGTCAGAGGAGGTCAGATTATATGAGTTAATGTGAAACTAACCAACTCTGCAATGGCTGTTTCATGCTGTGTCTACAGTTTAAGGCCATTTCTTCCAGGTGGTATATGCTACATGTACAGTCACATACAATTTTAATTTTCTGGATAATATCCTCATTTTGGTTCTTTTCCTACCTTTTCTTGTTGCCCAATCTATATGGCTGATGGCAGTTCTTTAATTCCTACTTCTTTGCATTTGAGTTATTAATCTAGGTGAGATGAAATTGGATGAACAAGTGTACATGTTACAGACCTCTCTTGATTTTTCTTCCTTTAAGGACGGTTGATCATTCTGGAGGCAAGGAATATATTAAGTGCTAGTTGGGCACTAAACTTTACTATGGACATTACCTATTAAGTATCTCTAAAGGAAATAATAAAATAGCAGCTTTTTAGAGCCCATTTGTGACTCATAAAATATGGATTAAAACCTCCCATTTTATTACACTTTTACTTCTGTAATTATTACTGTAAGTGATGGAACAGTGCAGGGCAATCAAGAAATCAACTCTCTCAACTCCTGGACTTGAAGACAATCTACGAACGTCTAAAGAACAACCTGATGAATAAGAAATAAACAGATCAAGTGGAAAGGAGACACAAACAAAAATCAAACTCCCAATAAAGGGAAGCAAATAATACTGAAATAATAGATCTGCAGAACCCCTGAGCCCATACAAACCTGTTCATTCCCTGCTTCAACACTCAAGGGCAACCCCATGAGATTTGTCTCCACACCTTAATTTGCCCATTCAGTCAATGGGGCATAATAATTTTACATGATGAATTTAGTGTTTTGGAAGGGGAGCTCATTGAGCTGATGTATATAAATATATTAGCATCAGTTCTGACAGTAAATGGTCAATAAATGTTGATTATTATTAATTAATATCATTATTACTATAATTAATCATGATAATTGTCTTCTTATACAAGGCCCATTAGATTGTATATGGTATGTGTGATGTGATATTTATGAAGCTATTTTACTGGTAGCCTATTTTTTTCCCACGCTGATATGTGCTTGAACTAGTAGTCATCATTGACTTATAGTCAAAGCCTATTCTCACTCACTTTCATTAGGTGAGGATAGGAAGGCTGTAAATCTAGCTGTTAGTGTTTACAAATGCTACAAGTGCTATCTTCAAAGCACTGCTCCTTTGGTGGTAGGAATAAGCCAGGGTCCTTGGTTTGAAGAATTTATGGTACAATAAAGGACACAGATACAGTGATATACAAGAAAGAGCACCAGGAAAGGGTTGCAAGGGTGAGGGAAAATGTCGTACATGGACTAAGATTCAGATTTAAATTAAACCAATATTTGACTTAATAAGCTACTGGATTTCAGGCACTTTCTCAAAATTCACCATGGTTTGAATCAGTCACCCACCCAATCAGCTCTAAATTGGAACATTGAAAAGAAGTGTTAGATGCTCAGTTGTGTCTGACTTTTTGACTCCATGAACTGTGGCCTGCCAGGCTCCTCTGCCCATGGACTTTTCCAGACAAGAATACTGGAGTGGATTGCCATTCCCTTCTCCAGGGGATCTTCCTGATCCAGGTAGTGAACCTGGGTCTCCTGCACTGAAGACAGATTCTCTACCATCTGAGCCACCAGGGAAGCCAGATAGGAACATTAGTTATTGTGATATGCAGTAATCATTTTAAAACCCCTGTGCTTATTTAAGGTACTACTGTCTGTGTTTGAGGAGAAAAGATAAAAGGTTTTTTTTTTTTTTTTTTTTTTAATCACCCCCCCACCATTTCCCAGAGTCAAGAGGTCCATGGTCTAGTGAAAAATGACCACAGTGTATTAGTAGATATATTACGATGTCATGTGATAAATTCTGTAATTGAGGAATGAAGCAGTGTTGTGTGTATGGTTTTCCTTGAATTAGCTCTAATTTGTCTCTGGGAAAAATGAAGTTTGTGAAATATGTATTTATGCCCCTCAGTGCCCTGGGTGCTTCTGGATCCTTGATTTTCTATTTTACACATTCCAGGCTCCTACCCAAAACATCATGCCCATGCACAGGCTCTCTTTTTGTCATCTAATGCACCCCCAAAGAAGAATTTTAATAGGGACATATTGCAGAAACAATTATTTATGTACAAAATGAAGAGTGAATGTTCATGATAGAAGTCTGGGATGCTTGCCTGGGGGCTCTGCCCACCCACCATAAAGAGTTGGTGTCAGTTGGTGAAAAACAATGGACCTTGCATCCACTGGACAGACCTGAGTTGTAATTCTTGCTCCAGCATATACTGGCAGTCTTGGCAAGTTACTCAGCCTCTTGGAGTCTGCTTTTTTAATATTAAAGGAGGATAGAAATATATTTCAGAGAACCATTGTGCAAATCAAATGAGATCATTTGGGTCCTTATTGATCCTTCCAAGGGTTGGCTTTTACTCTGAAGGAGACTGGAAGTGTTGAGAAGTTCTCATGGAAAAGAGCACATAATTTGGCTTGTATTTAAAACGAATCTCTCAAAAAGGATGGATAAGGTGGCAAAGCAAATATAATCAAATATTAACAGTGAACTGAGGTTGTGAATGTAAGTGTTCACTGTAAATTTTTTTTTTCTTGCTGTATGTTTGAAATTTTCTGTAATAAAATGTTGAGGAGAAAATATTCACTCTGGTTGATGGTCTGAGAAGAGACTGAAGGTGTCAAAGGCAGAGAAGGGGACCAGTTGGAGGCTCCTCAGAGACATCATTTTTCCAACAGAGCTCCACATGGTCAAAATATGGTTTTTCCAGTAGTCATGTACAGATGTGACAGTTGGACCATAAAGAAGGCTGAGCGCTGAAGAATTGATCTTTTTGAATTGTGATGCAGGAAAAGACTCTTAAGAGTCCCTTGGACTTGCAAGGGGATCAAACCAATGAATCCTAGAGGAAGTCAACCCTGAATATTCATTGGAAGGACTGATGTTGAAGCTGAAGCTCCAATATTCTGGCCACCTGATTAGAAGAGCCGACCCTTTGGAAAAGACCTTGATGCTGGGCAAGATTGAAGGCAAAAGGAGAATGGGGCAGCAGAGGATGAGATGGTTGGATGGCATCACTGACTCTATGGACATGAGTTTGAGCAAGCTCCAGGAGATGGTGAAGGACAGGGAGGCCTGGTGTGCTGCAGTCCATGGGTCACAAAGAGTTGGACATGACTTAGTGGCTGAACAGTAACAATCACCAGGGGCAAAGGTGGTGGCTTGGAGAAAAATTGGTGGCACTGGGAGTGAAAACAAGGTTTGGAGTCTTGATACAGTTTGAAGGCAAAGAGATGAGAGATAAGTAGCAGATTGGCTGTAGGGAGTGAGAAAGAGGGGAATCAAAAGTGAAGCCACGTGTTCTGGCCTGAGTGAATAGTCAGACTTAGTTACCTAGACCGGACAACTGCCAGGCTGCAGGATTCCATGCCTTAACCTCAGATGGGCCCTTACCACTGCAGAGCATGCGTGTGTGCATGCTAAATCACTTTGGCCATGGACTGTAGCCCACCAGACTCCCCTGTTCATGGGATTCTACAGGCAAGAATACTGGAGTGTGTTGCCATGCCCTCCTCCAGGGGATCTTCCCCATCCAGGAATGGAACCCCACGTCTCTTGTGCCTCCTGCATTAGCAAGAGGATTCTCTACCACTAACACCACCTGGCAAGCCCTCACAGTACAGCAGGTGAATTTTTCTTTTTGTCCTTTCCCAAGGACCTTTTTTTGTCTTTCCCAGGCCCAGTTACCCTATGTGCTCTCTTCCAGCCTAAAATACTCATGGTGCTCATTGCTTGCTACCATCCAAGGCCTGGTATTGCTGTGGAACAGAAACAACACTTCTGAACTTGGAGTCAGAAGACCATCAGGGGTACTACGGGGACTGAGATAACAGTGAGAGAGCAGATAACATGAAAAGCTTGTACACAGTAACTCTTGCTCTTTCCTGCTTTCTTTTCCTCACACACACCATTGAAATTTGTTGATTTTGTATCTCCTTACAAGGAAGGTCTTTGATTTACCCTTCCATGGGATTCCTGGAGATCTACTGCAACATTGTCAAGTGCCCAGTGCTGACATGGGAGCTGGGGTATGTGAATTCCAACCTGCTTCTTCTCATCATGAGCTAAGTGACTTTCACAAGTTGCTCCAAACTTCTGTGATTAACTGATATTCTCTAAGGTTCTTCCCTTCTGATATCACCTGATAATTATTATCTGATAATTACCTGATAATATTATTCTAATATTAGAGGTATTACCCACAGAAATCTCCTTTAATTTTCACAATGACCCTTGGTATAGATATTCTCTGATTCTGGAGACAATATTCTCATCTCTTGGGTCTAATCCATTTTGGATTCTAACTGGAAGATTTTCAGTGCAGTTTGTTTATGCCTGAGATCTACTGATGCATTTATTTGGCAGAAATTTATCCAACTCAGGCCCTGGGTGAGCAGGGAGGGTGGGACTTTTTGGAGCCCCTCAAAACCATGCTCATCTAGCTGCTCCCTGGGACTTCCCAAGAAGAGTCACTCATGGCAGCCAGACTGTGAAGACGCAGCAAAGCGTCCTTGGGTAGGACTTAGAAAGTGCTGGCAATGGACTCTGACACAAGGGAAAACTGAGAGAAAACCAAAAACAATAAGGTCATTGATCCTTAAAGCATTTTCCTTGGAGCTGGCTGGAACTTCAGTCATGGGAGCCCTGGCTGAAAATGGTACCTCTGCAACAGATAAAGGGTATCTCTTCTGAAGATCTGAAGACATTTTAAAATTATCACAATCTTTTGAAACTGCAGAACTTTCTTGTTGGGCTGAAGGGAAATGGTCCAGATGAGTGTTCATGCCTTGTAAGGTATCTAACCAGCACAGTGTCTTTGCCATGTTTTTCCATGACACTTTTATACTCTCTTTTTTAAAAAAAGTTTTTTTATTTATTTTGGGCTTCCCTGGTGGCTCAGATGGTAAAGAATCTGCCTCCAGTGCGGGAGACCCAGGTTCAATCCCTGGGTCGGGAAGATCCCGGGAGAAGTGAATGGCAAATATAATACTATTTTACAGTATTATATTAGTATTATATTACTGTTGTAATACTGCTATGCTAATAATGTCATTGACAATTATAACACCAGAAGCACCAAAGCAAAACTAAATTCCTCAAAGTAAAGAACAATAAAACATTTAAAAATTAATATTTTTATCTAACTGACTTTTTTCCACAACTGAGTGACATTATTTTCATGGCTTTATTGAGCTATACTTGATATACAATAAACTGCATGTCTTTAAAATGTAGACTTTAATGAATTTTGATATATGTGTACACCCACGAAGCAATCACCATAGTCAAGATAAATGAATGTATCTACAGCCCTATAAGTTTCCTTGTGTCTTTTTGTAGTCATTCCCTTCTCTCTTCTCCAACCTCCTTCCGATCCCTGGGAAATTCTTGGCCTGCTTTGTGGTACTATAGTTTCATTTGTGTGTTATAGGATATTATGTAAATGGAATAATGTGATGTGTACTCTTTTTTGGTCTGGCTTCTTTCAGCATAAATATTTTGAGTTCATCCATATTGTTCTATGTAGCAATAGCTTTTTCTTTCTCACTTTTGAGAAAATTCATTTCTTTTTATTGCTGAGTAGTAATCTCTTGTATGGATATAATGCAACTTATTTATCCATTCTTCAGTTGAATGGACATTTGGGTTGTTTCCAGTTTTGGCTAATACAGATAAAGTTGCCACGAATACTTTTTTATCAGTTATTATGTAGATATAGGATTTCATTTCTCTTAGGTAAATGCCTAAGAACAGAATTGCTGGGTTGTATGGTAGGTTATGTTTAACTTTTAAAACGTCAAACTATTTTCCAAATTGATTGTACAATTTTATATCCACTCCAAGAGTAAACAGAAGTTCCAGTAGCTGCTCATCCTCACCAACACTTGGTATGAAGAGTCTTTTTTAGCCATTTTAAAGCAATGCAGTGAGACTTCATTGGGGTTTTAGTGTGTATTTCACTAATGGCTAATGTTGGTCATCTTTTGATGTGCTTATTTGTCATCTGTATATCTCTTTTGATCATATACCTGTTCAAACTTTTTACCCATTTAAAAAAGTGAGTTGTCTTCTGATTGAATTGCAAGAATTCTTCAAATAACCTAGATTCATTTTTTTTTTCATATATACACTTGCAAAATTTACTCCCAGTCTGAGGTTTACCTTTCATTTTTTATAATAATGTCTTTTGAAGAACAATATTTTCATTTTGATCATATTCAATTTATCATTTTATCTCATAGTTTGTGATTTCTTTGTGTCTTATTTAACTAGGATCACTAAAATTTTTTCTATGTTTTCTAGAATTTTTGTAATTTTAACCATTACATTTAGGTCTATGATTCATTTTGAATTAAGTTTTATACTGCAAATCATTGCTTAGAAAATTAAAAAAAAAAACTTAAATAAATGGATCAGAAGACTTAATATTATTAAAGTATCAATTCTTCTCCAATAGATCCCAAAAAGTATCCCAGCAGCCTTTTTTTTTTTTTTGGTAAAAATCAATAAGCTGATTTCAAAATCTAGATGGAAAGGACCTAATGTAGCCAAAACAACTTAAAAAAGAACAAATTTGAATGACTTATACTACCTTATATCAAGACATATTGTAAAGCTACTGTAAGTAATCAAGAAAATGGGCAATTGATATATAGATGAGCAAATACATTAATGGAACAGAATACAGAGTACAGAAATTAAACCCTCACACACATGGTCAGTTGATTTTCAACAAATGTGCTAAGGTGATTCGATGGGGGAAAAGATAATGTTTTCAACAAATGATGCTGGAACAATTGGATACTTGTATACAGTGAAATGAACCTTGACCTGATGAATATATTAATGAATCATTATAGAGAAGCTAATAAAATGTCATGGATTGAATAAGATTTTTCAGATAAAAAATAATGATTAGAAATAAATGGTTTAATTTAAAATGTTTAAAAATTTGAATTCTCACCAGTCAACTGAAGAAAATTCATATAAATGATCATATAAACTGTAATCAATATTGACAAATACAATTCATCAGCCTCTTGTTTGCCTTCTATAAAAATATGGATAAACTTTCAATACAATTCCAACATACAGAAAATTAAAACAGCCAAATAGAGTCATGTTCTCTATCATTCTGTCTACATAAGCAAACCAATTTATCATTAAATAAGCTGGTTGTTTATTAAAAGTTTTAAAAGGTTGGATAAAAGGCAAGATGAGTTTGTTTTGAAAATTGCTTGCTGGATCAGTAAACTTTTTGCGTCACTATGTTTACCTCTTTTGTGTACAGGTGGAGCCTGTAGTAGCAAATACAAAAGTGAGAAATGAAGGTGAGAGATTTATCAGTTGAGAAAAATTTTATTTGTGATGAATTCTCTCAATACTATTTATATAACTCTCCCTTCTCTGACTGTTATCAGTGTCTCATAGCAAAATAATAATAAAAAAAAAACCACTTGTTTTCCTTCTGTAAGTTTTTTTCCCATTTAAACCACACGCAGATTTAGAGTCCTTGCTACTTTCCATGCCAGTAGATGGCATTCTTATTCTTGTTTTTATTTTAATAGGCTTAGCTTCAAGATAAATGTAATGCTCTGGGCTGGACTTAATTCGGTTCTGGTTCTACAGTCCATGCTCAGGATGAACAATTTCTGATGCACACGGGAAGGAGAGGAACACACACAAGAGATGAATAAAACCGTGGTGCTTGGAAAATTGAGATGTGTCCAAAAACTTGTAGCTTCTTTATTTTTCACGTTGCTGAGTGGTGTCAGGTCTGGTGATGCGAGGAGTTTTTGGTGAAGGGAAGACTGAAACTTGGCCAGCCAAACTAGTCACATCGCTGCAGTGCAACAGTTTCTTGTAGGTTAACTCTGCCACTTCTGGGTGGTGGCCAGGCTGTCAGACTCTCTCCATTCCTTGTTCCCCTATGCGGAGAAGCTTCTGGGCATCAGGGAACATTGGCCTATGGTAACAGGGTTGGGTCTCGGGACTGCACGCTGACTGCTTTCCCTGTCCACCTGGCGGCTTGGTCTTGACGACTCTGCTGCTGTGATGGATCCCCTTGGTGCAGAGTCGCCCCCTGCCCCCAGCTCTCAGGTGCTGCAATCCGCTGATGTCAGCCACAGCCTCCCTCTGGCCCTGGCTTCAGCCATCTGACCCACAGCCTCTGCTTCAGGGTCACTGTACCCGGGGTAGGGGAACCTGTGGTTCACCTTCTCACTCGCTGTTCCAGGCTGTGATACAGTTCCCTCACTGAAAGCATCTGTGAATACCTGCATCCCTTCTATACCCTCCGCATGGAGCGACCGGGATCTCAGGGCTACTCTTCCTGGCCTATGTGTCTCCTGTCATTTCGATTCACTTCTATTCTTCTGTGATTATCACGTTCAGTTGTTGTTGTTCAGTAGCTCAGTGTCCGACTCTTTGTGACCCCCATGGACTGCAGGACGCCAGGTTTCCCTGTCTTTCACTACCTCCTGGAGTTTGCTCAAACTCATGTCCATTGAGTTGATGATGCCATCCAAACGTCTCATCCTCTGTCACCCCATTCTCCTCCTGCCTGCAATCTTTCCCAGAATCAGGGTCTTGGTTAAGGGCAGAGTACAAAGTGGTATCTCCCCAGGGTTCCAAAGGAAACATAGGTCCAGAGGCCCCTGCCTTTAGCTGAACTTTTCCATCTCTCTGGGATATATTCACTAGGTCTTCAGGAGTCAATCCATGCTTCTCCTCCCACTTTCTCTCTTCAAAGTTTTGTTCCCAGAAAGCAGACCAAATTTTGCCTATCCCCAGAAAGTGTGATTCTTCTTATTCATGTTTGTTAAAAACTACCCTTAATATTTTTTCTTACTGTACGGATTATCTTTGCCCCACATCACTGATCTAGGCTCAACACTGTCATATCCAATACATCCTTTTTATATAACAAATAAATATCTTCTTGACTATAAGTATTAAAATAATGACTTAACTGTATTATAAGGAAAAAAATTAGAGGAAAGTAATTTGTTTTAAAAAGATGTTCACCTATATATATAGAATCATCATGAATTCCATAGCCATGAATACAGACTGTTACAACTATCCTACTGCAGACTCAAATAGTAAGCAGTAAAAATGTTCAAAACCCTTGATTAACTCTGATCATAACAAACCATGATTTTTCTTTTATTTTCTCTGCAGTTACCATCCTAGAAAGTCTCGTGCATTGTAAGCCACAGTATCCCCCACCTCCTGCTAACTAAATGCCAGGAGCGCACCAGTCACTGGAACAACTAACCTCCTCCCCAATTTCTAAATTCTCCCCTAGTGGGCACTAGCATTCTCAATGAAAACATTTGGTTTAGGCAGTACCTTCCCATGTTGGGCTTCCCTTATGGCTCAGCTGGTAAAGAATCAGCCTGCAATGGGGGAGACCAGGGTTTGATCCCTGGGTTGGGAAAGCTTACCCACTCCAGTATGCTGGCCTGGAGAATTCGGGGTCGCAAAGAGTTGGACACGACTGAGTGACTTTCACTTTCACTTTCTTTCCATGTAATTCTTATGATCTCTCCTGAGTCTGGTCACAGATTTAGCAATACTGTGCAAAGTGAGCCTTTTGTTCATACACTTTCAGATAATCCTAACATCTATGCCATGGGACTTCTTGGTACAAGGGGTAGGGGTTTGTGTGTGTGTATGTGTGTGTGTGTGTGTGTAAATGCTCAGTCATGTCTGATTCTTTGTGACTCTATGGACTGTAGCCCTCCAGGCTCATCTGTTCATGGAATTTTCCAGGCAAGAACACTGAAGCATGTTGTTATTCCTTCTCCAGGGGATCTTCCCAATCCAGGGATCGAACCCTCATTTCCTGCATTGGCAGGTGGATTCTTTACCACTGTGCCACCTGGGAAGCCTGGTAGGAGCATTCCCATTATTGATAGATCTGGAGACTCTCAAATTTTCCAGACATTTTTTGAGAAGAGCATTGTACTATACCGTCTTCCATCCCTGTCTTTTGCCCATTTATCTATTGAAATGTTTTCTCATGGGTTTGAATTAACCCTTAATACCTTTCTGTTATGATTAGAAAAATCAGCATCTGAAATGCTAAGTGATTCACAAAGAATCTCAGAGTTGGAAACATTAATAGGTAGGTCAAGACCAGAGCTACTAATCTTCTGTCTAGAACTTTTCTGTGTTACAAAATTATTGCCTCATAAATTAATCCATTGGCATTTTATTTGGAAATCAGTGTCCAAATCATTATTATTTTTTATTGTTGTTGATGTAAATCACTTCAGCAGGGCCTGATTGTGCCTCGGTGAAGTAACACATTGAAATTCCAAACCTGCAGACCTACTAGGTGGAGGGGCCTCACAAAGCTATAGTCACCTAATGAGGCCCGGCCTAAGGAAGACTTTCAACTCTACCCATGGTTGCCCTTTGGGCCCAAGGGGACTTCCTTTGGTTTCTTATTTCATATTTATCCATTCTTGTAGTCAGGCTTTGTTTAATGTAATTATATGGATTTTTTTTAAAGCAAATTTTCCATTGCTTACATCCTCAAAATGCATCTTGGAATAATTCATCTCACTTGAAAACAAAGTGAATCAAATATATAAAGCAAAAAAGGGAAACCATTTTATCTTCTTTTCTTGATGCAGCAAGTCTTGTCTAAGGGGGAGGAAATTAACATTTTCTATACAACATTAGGAAAAAATTTCTATGTCAAGTACAAATTTTATGATCCAATTCCCCCAATTTGAGTCCTTCTTATCTACCTAACTGTTATCCTTGCTAAATCAAGAAAAGAACATTAGAGGTAATGGTTGACTTGTGAATGATACACTCTGTGTGTGTATTAAGGAGAGAATGCATATGGAGCAATTGACTTAACTAGGTGTGCAGCCCTGTGAGCATTTGTGTCTGAGGTCCAAATCAAGCCCTTAACAGGCAAGATTCCTTAATATAAATGAGAAATAGGCTTTATCCTGCCATAATGACCTGCAGCCTCTCAGACATGGCTCTCCACAGACCGATCAGTCCACAAAAAGGTTGGCCAGCTCACTGAAGTCATTATCTTTTATTTATGCAGATCAGATTGTGACAATCCTTGGAATTTTTTTTTTTTTCTCTCTCTCTCTCTCTTTTTAACCCTCTTGTTATGGTCCTTTCTTTCTGCTTCTGTATAGGCAACTTCCCAAACAAGCATTTTCATGACTTTTCAAGTCATTGAATGAAAATATTAGAGTATAATTTCTTTAGCTTGTATTATTCCACAAAGAAAAGAAAGCTGTTTTAATTTTGGAGATTACTAGAAAAAAGAAGAGAAAAAAAATTCCTTAATTTTTTAAACCATCCGGGGAAGCATGTACTGTGCCAACATACTTACCAGCACCAAATCCCAATAGTTTACACTTTCATTATTTAATATGCCCTCTGGAGTTTTGGACGTGGCTCAGAAAAAATTTTAAACAAATTTCTTACATATGACCCTAATTTCAATGGATATGCTTTGAAAAAAAACCTTAACTTTCTTTCTTTTACATTTCCCATTAGTCAATATTAGCCACATATTCATGAATGGGAATTTCAATAGCATACAGATTGTAAAGAAATGTATCAGCGTGACTCTTTTTAATGTCTGTGCTTCCAGTGATCTTTCCCTCTTGGGGCGTGTGTTCAACAGTAGAAGCTGAAAGAAAATGAGAAGTGAATGTTATTATTTTTGGGCCATGCTGCAAGGCTTGTGGGAAATTTCCCAACTAGGGCTTGAACCTGTGCCCTTGGCAGGGAAAACTGTGGAGTCCTAACCAGTGGGCCACCAGGGAATTCCCAAGAATGTTAGTTCTGATTGTGTCAGTTTGGTCTCTGCTGTGTATTGCTTTCTTCTTTTTTCCTGTAGTGCTTTTCTTTCTAGCTTTTATCTGAGCCAAGAAATAAGGCAAGAAACCCACTGAGAGATCAGGCAACAACCATTGTAGGGAGGCTTTTCCCATTTGATTTGCAGGGGGGTGGGGGAGTGGTAGTGCAGAATTCAGCTGACCCTCAGGGTTCTTATTCCTGCATCGAATGCATAAGCATTTTATTAAGTGTTAATTATTATATTTCAGTTATATTCTAGATGTTATGGCAGGTATAAGAAAGAATCAAACATGATCCTTGGCTTCATTCAGTCATTTGATAAATGTGCTAGCCACTGGCAAAACTACAATGAAACAGACCCTGTGATCTTTGGAAGACAGTCTGAATCAGTGATGGTGTTGTTACAGAAGCTGGATCAGTTGTACTGTTTGCCTTCTAAGTAGTACTGGATGTTACGAGAGTATAACACACAGGATGCTGACTTAGAGTGTATGTGCAAAGGTTAGCAAAGGTCTCCCTAATATCACAGAGTTTATGATGAGACCCGAAGCATGGGACCAAGTTACATGTTGAGCTTGGAAGCGATGGAGAACTGTCCCAGGAAAATGGGAAGCAGCTCCGTGCAGTTGAGTTGAATGGTATGTTGGAGGAACTAGAAGAAAATTCAGAGCTAAGTAAGACTCATTTCCTTTTTCTCATTCAGATCAGGAGTTCTGAGGGCTGCTTTTAAGTGGCCAGGAGTGGCTGTGTTCAGTGACTGGAAGCGATGAGCCGCATTAGGGGCAACTTGCCATTTATGTCTCATTGGGAGGAGTGGGCAAGCCCCTCAGAAGCAGGGGACAGGGCGGGGGAAAGAGTCCAAAAAGTACACTGTTTGGGATGGAAGTAATATAAAGAACCAGTAACCCATAAGACATTAATTGATAAGAGGAAAACATCTCTTCACAACCAAAGAATACCTGAGTTCCTGAGTGGGGGGACCTAGATTGCATTTCAGGCTTCTTATAAGTCATTATTAACAGCTTGCTGGGAATGCAACTTTAGCTGTTGGCTGAAGTCAGAGAGTTAAGAAAATGAGATTTGGGGCAGGAAAATTTCTTTCAATAATGGGGAAAAGATGGGACTAAATTGTTGAGTCAGGAAGGGAGAATGTGTCAGAAGGCCTGGGCGGTCAGCACCTCTGTGAGGATAAGGGGATAAGAAAATTTTAACCATAGCATTTTCTTATCTCATGAGCATCTGATACACCATCTGCAACTAAGGTCAGAGGCATCATAATTTCCTAAGTCTGAAGTTTGTTGTAGTCTGTGGTCATTAGGAAGCTACTTCCTACTATGAGAATGGAAACTGCAGTATAAATAGAAAGAGCTATGTATGGAATCAGAAGTGAAGTGTCACAGAATACTTCTCAAGTGTTCTCAGGAAAAAAGGACAATGTTTTCCTTACAACAGTCATGGAATGTTGCCCTAAATTACATTGCATTCATGTTAAGTTCCTTTTCATTATGGTTAGGTGTTTATTTTTCTATTCATTTTTTAAAATATACATGAAAAATCAAGAGTGTCTCCTGAAAAACAGTTCCTAAAAAATACCTTTTGTCCCTTTCATTTATGATGGATCAGGGGTTTTATTTAATTTTTGAGATGAAAAAACAATTAGAGAGACCACATTGACTGCCTTCACAGAGGAAAGAAAAACAACAACAAAAAACCAGTGGTAAAGTCTATGACACAAAGTAGAGATCTTGGGACTCAGAAATAAAGCTAGATAATAGCAGAAAGAGAGGGGGAAATTTACATTAAAATAAAAATAATACAAAACTTTCCAAACTCATTTAAGCACTAGTACTTGGATCTCCTTAAACAGAGCTTATCATTCCAGACTGACATCATCTTTGCCTATTGACATGGACGAACTGATGTCAATTTAAGGTGGATACTTTTCATAGGTATACAAATCACTGAAAATGACCATCAAGTCTGATATTTTTAAGTTCCAGCTTGAGCTTCCATTTACAGGGCACACCTTTTGAGAATGCAGTCCTTATTTATTGCCTTCTGGGTAAGGCGAGCTATCTTGTTCACGTGTAAAGAACTATAATGCATCTTTCACATTTAAAGTGCCCTCTGAAGCTTTCTGCTTCGCAACCTCTCTCCTTTCTCTGTTACCTTTAAATTTTTCATACCATCCTGAGCATCTCTCAAAGAATTGCAAATTCTAGCTGGAACATGATTAATTTAGCGTGTGGCCTCCTCCGATGGAGTGCTGTGCCGTCCACTCTCCTTACACAGCCTCCTTGGCTCTTAGCAGAAAAAGTGAATTAAGGCAGAGGCTGGGGTTGTTCAGATGGGCTGCTTGAAAATGAATTTTTACTGGTGATGCCACAAAGTCAAGTGTGGTGTTGCAAAAGTGAAATTACAATATATGGTTGATGTTCTTTGAGGAGCAAAGCTCAGTCACCCCCTTTTCCCTCCCTCAGTTTGCCAAGGGAATATCTATTATTCTTTATTTAGAGGTGAAAGGCAAAACATAGGTGTTGTTTCTCCTCCTTAAAAGACTTCCTACCTTTATTTTGTTCATGTTTCTAATGCCATCTTTATTTATTTCATCAGCTAATATTTTCCACAAGGTCACCTCCCTTTCTTATAGAGAGAAGAAGCACACTTATTTCCATTGTTGCGATTCTCTTAATAGAACTCAACCCAGCTGTACCCTGAAAGTCAATGCTGCTGTAATCACAGGGGACTTTGAGCAGTATTCACCAAGGAATTCTTCCCCAGAGCATCTTTTAGACTTGAACCCATTTAGCTCCCATTATTTTTATGAAGAAAGACAGTGGACAATATAAATCTCCTTTCTGGGTGGTGTTTTGAAATCCCATTTGCATGTATTTCCTACAATTTACTTATTTGTTTAAAAATACTCTTGTGTGTATCTCTGTGTGTATGTGTGTTCAGAGATGTGATTATCAGGTATCTAATATATTTAGCAAGTGCCTGATGTGTATGGTTAGGGCTCAATCCATTCTCATAATAATGATGAGGAGGCCAAGGAGGGAGAGGAGGGTGGAATGCTGGGTCTTGGACAATATCACCCTAACAACCTGTTGAGAAGACAAAGCTGAGTTTATCCGTATAGCAGTAAGGGAGGCCACTACTTTTTGAGAGTCCTTATAATGAATGGAAATCTGGTTTTACGCAGCTCTTTGAAACTTGAGGGATCATGGAGGTTGATGGAGTTGGGGGATAAGGGTGTGGGGACTGTGGAAGGGGAATATACATGGAATTTACATAGAGATCATGATATAATAGTTTAATAAGATTGTAGACATCAAAAACTTTGAAGGGTCTTGGAGAGTAAGCTATCACTGGACTGAACATTTTGATTTCACAAAAGTGAGATTTTAATAAAGTTTCTGGAACCAACAATTAAGTTATTTGCAACTTTCTTCTTCTTGGGCAAATTAAAAAAAATTATTATTTATTTTTGGCTGCAATCGGCCTTTGTGGCTGTGATTGGGCTTTCTCTAGCTGCAGCGAGCAGGGGCTTCTCTTTGTCGTGGTGCCCAGGCTTCCCGTTGCAGTGGCTTCCCTTGTTGTGGACCACAAGCTCTAGAGTATGCAGGCTCCGTAGTTGTAGTGCCTGGGCTTAGTTTGCCCCAAGACATGTGGAATCTTCCCAGAGCAGAGATGGAACCTGTGAAAAATGCCTCCTGCCATATCAATAAATAAGAAATGTCACAGCCATCAGTGATTTCTGACCTCCAAATGTGAATGAGGGCTCCCAGAACTGTGATCCAGAGGATGCTGCCAGCCCCCTCGGTGATTGCTGAGGAGCTGGGGGAATTCAAGAAGCAAGGTGAACAAGGAAACAGGATTGGCCCCAGATAACTGAGGTGCATATGAAAGCAATGAATTGAGTGAGCCCAGAGGCTTGAATCTTCCCATACATAGAATGCTCAGTTCACTTGATACGTGATCTTTGATGTTCAGACTCCTTTTGTGGCAAGCTTGTATAAAGCCTGTATATAGCCTGACTTCCCCTCCTGCCTCCTTGGAGCATTTTTTTTTTTCAGAGCTACTGAGAGGCTGTTTCCCAGGCTTGGAGTCCTAAACATTTCCACCAAATAAAATAACTACTTTCAGGCATATTTTTTTAGCCAACAAACCTGTGTCCCTTGCATTGGCCGGCAGATTCTTAACCACTGGACCATGAGGGAAGTCCCTGGGCAAGTAGTAGAGCCAATGAAAACAGTGAGAGAGTGAAGTTCTGTTAGTGACTCGTTAAGACAGCCAGTTGTAAAGCCACATTAGCATCAAGATAATTTGTGTGGATGCAGGTAGCTTTGATTCTTCGTCTTCCTTATTCTTTATTCTTCTCTTCCTCTTCCTTATTCTGACATTTTGAAGCTGAAGCCTTTTACCATCAGGGAGATAGTTGTTTGAGATGTGTGTGTATGCGAAGTGTGTGTGTGTGTGTGCGTGTTGTAGTCTGGTGAATATTCTGTGCTGACTTAAAAAGAAAGAAATGGTGCCAGGCTAAGCTTTTCTTCAAGGCCATTCCAAATGTTGACTCTTTAAAAAAAGCCTGGCCAAAGTGCTGGAGAACCACACGCCCTCCAAAATCTAGCTCCTCTGAGAACATTTCCAGATCTCCTTGTGAGGTATTAGGGTTCACTGTTTTCCAGCCTCCTCTCCACTCTGTAAGATCTTCAATCATTTTTCTGTTATCCAATATTTTCCTGTTTAATGCCAAGGACTGTACTATGTGTTGAGGTATAATGAGGAATAAAAAGCAGTGCCTGCCATCTTTGAGTTCTCATTCCAGTGCAAAAAGTAAATGAAATAATTGTCGTTTATTTATCTTTTTAGTGTTTCTATGTGCCTAACGGAGCATTGCACCTAGTAGTGTTCCAATAACTCTGTGAGAAAATGAATGAATGAGTGCACATTCATGAGTTAAGTGTGAAATGGTGTTTTATCACAGTTTTATTTTCCTGAGAAATTTTGCATATATCCCACTTCTAAGTAAATTGCTTTTTTTGTATCATTTACCCATTTTGTGTTACTAGGTTGTTGTCTTTTAAAAAATGAAAAGTAAGGTTTTATTGTATAGTCTGAGCAAAATTTCTTACTGGTTTTATGGATTGTGAATATCTCCACTCTGTGTCTGGTTTGCATTGCTGTCACGTTTTATACACTGTATTGCCTTTTGTGGTCCAGAAGGTTTAATTTGAATGTACACAAATTTAATAATTTTTTTCTTTCACGATGAGTGCTTTTAAGTGCCTTGCTTAGGAAACTACCCTACTTTAATATCATAGATATTTTCTCTATTTTCTTCTAACAGTTTTAAAATTTTGCTTCTTGAATTTTTTTCTTTAATTTACTGGGATTGATTCTTGTGTGTGGCACAAGGTAAACATTTGACTTTATTTTAGCTTTCTTATAAATTCACTAATCAGCTGAATACTTCAGGGAGACCATCTGCAACTCTCTGAAGGTTCTTTCTTTGGACTGCTCACTCCTGTCTCACTTTGTTCTCTAATTCTAGCTCTTTGGTGTCTCTGAATTCTCAGTTCCATCTCTTCAACTCAAGTTGGTTGCTGGGTTATGCCTGAGTTCCTCCTCCTCTGCACTCTCAAGCCAGTAAGCTGGGTAATCGTAGGACTCGTTATTTCTCAGGGATAACTATTCTTTGTTGTGTGACATTGAAAACCTTTTGTTTCATGGAGTTTGTCCACTTTTTGTTTGTTTTAGATGGGAGGGTAAATCTGGCCCCTGTTATTCCGTCTTGACTGGAAGCAGAAGTCTGGAGTAGGCAGCGAGAATTGAGCTAGTTAAGATTTGAAGCTGGAGAGTCAACTTGGAAGGGCTAACTTTATGGGCCCACGATCTGGAAGAGAGCTCACAGTGATTCCACACAATTAACAGGGGAAACAGAGGCTTGGAGAAGGGAAGTGACTTTCTAGTGTGATTTGTGTACCAAACCTTGATTACTGTCTGGGAGACCAGGTGATGGTTCGGCTGCATTTTCCCTGAGCTCTGGTATTACATTTGGAAAGACAAGGTGAGAAGGACTTTTCCATCCCCCACCCCCCCTCAGTGTTCACAGGACCTAGGAGATAAGGCTGTGGTTTGGGCTAGGATAAAATTGGGTGAAGTAAGTAAGAGAAGGAGAAATATTATATGGCCTCTGTGAGGCTGTCACGGCTAACGCCATGACAGGCAGCCTAGATTAGGAGTAGGCCTGGTTTCCCGGGGTAACATAATTATCAGGCCTCCTGGAGCTAGCCAATCAACATATGCCTAGCTAGAAAAAGGGAACCTATCAGGGGAAAGCTGAAAGCCCCAGGTTGGGCCAACAAAAATTTCCTTGCAACTGTGTAACCAATCCGCTTGCTGCCAACTACCCGCTGTGTAACCAATCCGCTTGCGCCAACTACCTGCTGCTTTTTTTGACCTAATAAATACTGAGAGAACTGGGGCTCGGGGCGTTTTCGTCCTCACACCCTTGGTGAGGGCGGGAGGCCCTGGCTCCAGTCAGTAATAAATTCCCCTATTGCAAGTTACATTGTTTCGAAGAGTCTTCTTTCCCGACCAGGGACTCGGACTACCGGCAGAACAACCTCCCTTGTATGTGGAATCTAAAAAGAATAAAAAGAAATGATACAAATGAATTTACAGAACAAATGAACTCAAAGACTTAGAGAATGAACTTATGGTTGCCTGTACACACTGTGATATCTAAAATGGATAACCAATAAGGTCCTACTGTGTAGCACATGGAACTCTGGTTAATATTGTGTGGCAGCGTGGATGGGAGGAGAGTCTGGGGGAGAATGGATACATGTATATGTATGGCTGAGCCCCTTTGCTGTCACCTGAAACTATCATTAACACTGTTAATTGGCTATGTGCTGCGCTGTCCTTAGTCACTCAGTCGTGTCCGACTCTTTGAGATCCCATGGACTGTAGTCTGCCAGGCTCCTCTCTTCATGGGGATTCTCCAGGCAAGAACACTGGAGTGGGTTGCCACGCCCTCCTCCAGGGGATCTTCCCAACCCAGGGATTGAACCCAGGTCTCTCACATCACAGGCGGATTCTTTACCATCTGAGCCACCAGGGAAGCCCAATAATACTGGAATGGGTAGCCTATCCCTCCTCCAGGGGATTTTCCCAACCCAGGAATCGAACTGAGGTCTCCTGCATTGCAGATGGATTCTTTATCAGCTGACCTATCAGGGAAGCCCATTAATCAGCTATATCCCAATACAAAATAAAAAGTTAAAAAGATAGGAGTTGTCCTAGGAAAGGAAGCAGATTTCTTTAGGATGGTGGCCTAAGTTTCTTGTCACTTAGCTTCCAAAGTCCTGCAGCTTGACTTCCACCATAGGTCACTGGTAAAAATCTAGTCATAGGGCCAGCCAAGGATGAATGAGGGACCACATGGATGTGAATATCAGTGTGATTATTGAGTTGAACATCTCTGGTGTCCAAAATCACAGTAACCCACTAAACAGTTTGAGTGGAGAAATAGGAAATGAAATGAGAAATGCAGAATATAGCCATATAGTGAGAATCTGGAATGCCAGGGTATAGTCCAAAGGAAGTTCAGGGCTCGTGTGCATCAGATGAATAAAGTGAAGGCAGTGTTTTAAGAAGAACAACCTAGAACTGATGTGTGTTCTGATTAGAACAGGCAGTATTGTCTGTAGACTGAGATGTTAGGAGTCTGCTATGATAATAGCTCAGATGTGAACAGGTAGAACCAGAACAAAGGTGGATGCAGTGGGGACAGAAAAAAAGGGAGACTTCTTTGATATATTGATTCTAATTTAATATATCAGAATGCTACCTAGTAGAAGGATGTGTTTCCATCAGCATATGATGAATAACAAAACCAAATAAAGAAATATGCCAAGTCAAGAAAAATCAAGCCAAAAAACTTTCAAGAATTCATAAGTACAAGAGAAAGAGGACCAGAGACATATTAAGCAGAATGGGAAGAAGGAAGCAGAATAGCAGAGTCAAGACAGTGAGCATTAAGATGGAAACAGGGACAGTGGCTATACTCATAGATAGAGAATCTCCAGTACAGGAGAAAAGTATTCATAGGGGAGGAGGAAAAAAAATGCACTGCATAGAAATATGAACCATTCTACATAAACTTAGTAGAGAAAAAAGTAAGACATAGTGATGTTACTTAAATGTGAGTACAATAGTTGATTTTCAATAGCAGTAACACCTTTATTCATTTAACAAACATTTCTAAATATTTGCCACATACACGCCAAGTACTCATCTTTGACAATATTATGTTCAGAAAGATAGAAAAGCCCTTCAAATCCTACCATAATGAAATTTACAATGTGTTGGAAACAGATGTCTACAGAAACAGTTGTGACACTCTTAAGTGCATGCGTGCCGAGTTGATCCAGTCGTGTCTGACTCTCTGCAACCTTATGAACTGTAGCCTGCCAGGCTGCTCTGTCGGCGGGAGTCGGCTTCCCAACCCAGGGACTGAACCCATGTCTCCCGCATCTCCTGCATTTCAGGCAGACTCTTAACCAAGTGAGCTACCTGGAAAACCAACCTCAGACGTGGTTAAGTGCTAAAACCATGGTAGGAAAAATGACTAAAGATGCAGAGGAGGGAGTGAATAACTTTTCTGAGTGTGTCAGAGATGACTTTACAGAAGAACGATGTGATCAGCAGGAATGGGGGTTTGGCAGCTGGAGAAGGCGGATCATTTCATTCCAGATAGTAGGGACACTTGGCATAGGCCAAGGTGAAGGCTTTAGAAAGCGTGATGGATTAGAAGACCAGCAAGAGGCTCTGCAGACTCTACTCACCAAGGTAGAGAAGGTGGGAAATCACTTAAACCGTTAAAAAGTATTTGAAATCTTTGACACCCAAAAGGTTAAACTATCAGTTATTTGGAAGCCTGTTAACCGACAATAGCTCTATACTGCCCGAACTTCCCAAGGTATTTCTTTTTTTTTTTTTTTTTAACTTTCCTATGTTAACTTTTAATATACCTTATGTTTATTTGCTAAAGGGATAAAGATGATAATTTTACAATTTTGTAATAACCATATGATGACAAAAATCACAATAGTTTTTTAAAAAGCTAGTTTAATACTATAAATTCTGTTTCTTATTAGCATAAAGTTAAAAAGTTTTTATACTGTTATTAATTCAGTTGAAAATATGACTTTATCCTTAATATTTTTTAAGGGATGATAGCATGTTGTTTTGGGGTCATAGAACACTGAATAGTTGAAACTCTAGTCTTTTTTTTTTTCTATTGTTTAAAGAGTTTTTGTTGATTTACAATATTGTGTTAGTTTCAGATGTATAGGAAAGTGAATCAGTTATACATACACATATATCCATTCTTTTCTTTTTTTTTAAAGATTCTTTTCCCATACAGGTCATTACAGAGTATTGTAATGAGTCCAGAGTAGAGTTCTCTGGACTATATAGCAGGTTCTTATCCAAACCAAGGTATTGCTTAGTGGTATTTACCACTATTGCCTACTTTTAATCTCTTTCCTTCAATGTGATGGTATAACTACTGTTAAGATTTGTGGAATCCCTGTGGGAATTAAGATGTATATATGTCTTATGTTTTGAGGCAGCAGACTAGGCAGAATTAAGTCATGTGTTAGGTTTTCTTGGGATATCCTACATGATTTTGGAAAAACTGGGAGAAATAAACCTATCTACCTAGCTATGAATTATCAATTTATATCTGCAAGTTGTGATAAAAAATGCCCTTGGACCTGTGTGAATTTCTATTGTATAGTAGTTATCAGCCAGCATGGAATAACAATTCCACCTAGACAGGACTGCCATCTTTGCAAGTGTTACTAGGCAGTTCACAAGTGTTACCAGGTTGCAATCTCCTACTTCATTAGCTTTATCCAAAACATGAAGACTATTGTTTGAGGTATGTTCTTAGATATGTCTTTTATTTAGGATAATGCTAATATATATTCTTTGTTAAAAAAGTTTTAGTTCACAAACTATTGCCACATCTGTTACTTGGTTCACTGTACCTCTAAAAGCTAGGAAGGCATTTTCCCTCCCATTTTTCAGACTAGAAAACTGAGACTCAAAAACATCTAGGGCTTGCTTAAGACTAGGTAGATCATAAGCGGAAGAGGCACCATCTGAACTAAGAACTTTTGACTTTAAGCGCTTCGTCTTGCTAGAACACTACAGCTTCTTTCTACAATTTTCTGTAATAAAAGATGTCAACACCTAGTGATACTGATTTAACGTTGAATCTTTGTCAGCACAATCATACGTAATTTTAAAAGTGAGAACACTTAAGCACATTATGAAGTACAAATACACAAATAACTTCAATAAAAATTTGGCATTTTTGAAGAAATGTAATGTGTATATCTCTGCAGTGGATGTTACTCTGCTGATAAAGAATAGTTTCTTTTACTTATTTACTTGGTTGTGGTGATGAAGTTGGCCTTGACCCAACAAGGCCTAGTACATTTCACCCCACCAACATTGCTGGGACATGATCCCTGCCCTGTAGCAGCTTATGATCTAACGGGAAAGTCTGGAGGGGTTAATCATCTGCATCACAGAGCAGAAAGTGGGAAGTGTTGACTGGGAGGTGCAGAATGTATGGAGGTGTAGGAAAGGGAAGCATTTATTTCAATCAGAGAAATTATGAAAGGATTATAGAGGAGGTCTCTTGGAGCCGAGTTTTGCCTTATGGATAAGACTTCAAGAGGTTTCCATCCGGGGCTGGAGATAGGTGGGCTGAAGAGTATTCTAGAAGAGAAACATTTCTTAAAAAATAATTTACTTATTTACTTTTAGTTGCACTGTCTTCATTGCTGTGTGCAGGCTTTCTCTAATTGAGGTAAGTGGGAGCTACTTGTTGCAGTGTGTGTGTTTCTCATTGTGGTGGTTTCTCTTGTTGTGGAGCACAGACACTAGGTATGTGGGCTTCAGTAGTTGCAGCACACGGGCTCAGTAGTTGCGATGTTCAGGCTCTAGGGCGCAAAGGCTCCATTAGTTTTGGCACTTTAGTTGCTCCATGGCATGTGGAATCTTCCCGGACCTGGGATCGAACCCATGTCCACTGTATTGGCAGGCAGATTCTTAGCCACTGTACCCCCAGGAAAGTCTGAGAGAAATGCTTTGCAAACACAAGGAAGTGAATAGGTGGTTGAATAACTGCTAATGATCTGCTGTCCCTCTGGCAGAGGAAGATACTAAAGGTGTAAGGCAAGAAACAAACAGCGCAGAGAACTGGTGGCAGGTCACGCCCCTTGTGGCGTTGGTCGTGCAGACCCAGGAAGATGTACGTCAAGATGCAGAGCCAAGCAGAGATACAGCTGAGCTAGGTGTGAGGCGGGTTGCTAGGGAGGTGGTTTACAGAAAGGATGAGAGAGGAAAGATGGTCCTGGGGAAAGGCTAAGGAATGAGGAGGAGGACGGCTCCAGAGAGGCAGACAGCTCGTGAGGTCTGTTTCAGATCCACACTCTGGAAGAAGTGATAGGAACAGAAAGACTGGCAGGGAGTGGGTGTCCAGAAGAGGAAGGAGCAAAAGACAGTGGTGGGATTTCTAGATTTGACGATGTGAGGATGACGATTTGAGGATGTGAGGATGGTGAGGATGGGGCTGAGTTCAGTGACACATGGAACAAAGGGCAAACTGGTGAAAAGATACTTGTTTTGGTTTGAGTTCTCATAGTTGTTTAGTTTTGTGGAGAAAGCACAATAGCACTTTTTTTTTCTTTCTGGAAAAAAAAAATTGACAGGCGGGAGCTGTGTGTTTTGTAGACTAGGATTTACAGTGCGCAGTGGTTGTGTACAATTTACTCTGTTTGGCCGAAGCATTCAAAAGAGAACTCTTGCTGGGACACTCATTCCGATTTTGTGTTTCTGGATTTTACAAGGGAATTGAAATGCACCACTTCAGAGTGAATTAGGAGTGAGTTTGTACATTTTTCTGCTTAGTGGAACTCAAATAGTTTCCCAGGGAATATGCTCTCTGTTTTTCCAACACCTTTGCCTTATTCCCCAAATAGATTACCACGTGTCTCTCAGATTTCCCACAGTGTCGTCAGAGCGAGAAAGCAAGGGAAAGAGCAGGCAGAGGGAAAGATAATTTTACACTCGAGACAGAGGGATGTAGGCTCTGAAGCTTCTAAACTCCCAAAGACTCTTGGGTGCGAGATATCTTTTGTGTTCCAACACAAAACCAGCCTAGCACATGGAGTAATCCCTGAAGGCATCAGACCATAGACTGCACCCGTAAATTCGTACTGTTCAGCATTTGGGAGCATTTCATATTGTTTCCTCAATGCCTAGTCTCATGCTTGTAACATATTGAAATTAAAGAGAAAGACTTTGTTAATATTCAACAGGACTAACACTGCGGAAATGTAGCTGCAGTTTCTCTTACCTCTCCTTTTAATACTTTTCTCCCATATTTAATCTCCTGGGAGTCCCTCCCTTCTCTTTTCTACTCTTTATTGTAACCGTATTACCCACAACCTTCTCTGAGTAATGACTGGGGAGTTCTCTGACCTAAAGTTAGTATAACCCAAAAGAGCTAGGATTAATTTCACTTGAAAGAAGCTTCAGAAATCATGTATATTTGAAAGAGACCTCTTGTGTGTTCTCAGTCATGTCCGACTTTTTGCGACCCCATGGACTGTAGCCTGCCGGGCTTCTCTGTCCATGGGATTTCCCAGGCAAGAATACTGGAGTGGGTTGCCATTTCCTGCTCCAGGGGATCTTCCCGACCCAGGGATTGAACCTGCGTCTCCTGCATTGGCAGGTGGATTCTTTACCACTGAGCCACCAGGGAAGGCCCCATACTACACTCGGTCTTAGCCAAAAGGCCTCTTGTGTAATAGGCTGCAAATTTACACACATTACGCCCAGATTTGCTCAGAAAAATGGGGGCTTGGCCAAAAGTTTGTTCAAGTTTTCCCATAACATCTTATGGAATGAAAGCTTAGCAATGAGAGCTAAAAGGCATTCAGGCTGGTCCACCTGGGAGCTGGGTCATTTGAGGAGGGTCCCCAAGTCCTGGCCACATGAGGACACGTCAGGTCACACAGACTGCAACCTTAAGGGTCAGTGGGACAGCAGCCATTTGCTGGGCGTGGAGCATCGCTGTAGACGAAAGGCTCCTGTGAGTTTAGTGTTATTCTCTGGCTGGCTCCGGATCCTGTGTTTCACTGAGCAAACTGGAGATGCTTGGGCTTTGAGTCTTTTACTGTTTTTGTAGGAAATATCAGAGCCAGAAACCACAGTTTGGAGAGAAAACTCTTAAAATGCTGGGAGAGGGCTCCCACAGCAGTCTGTTTTTTTTTTTTTCCCCCACAGCAATCTTTTTCTGCTAAAGGTCTTATGACCTAGCAAGTTGACAAGCTCTACTCAAAGTTCTTGAGGGGTGAGTTCCTTTAAGGATGGTGAAATACAGTGTCATCATGATGGTCATGATTTAGGAAATGCTGAATCATAGGAATCAAAGAAAACAGACCAGATACATTGGCATTAAGCCAACAGATAGAAAACTAAAGTTTATCAGATAAAGGAAGTGAAATAAAGAATGTAGTTTAAATTATTTTAATGAGATGGAATGGCTTTCTGACTACTATTGTTAGTGACTGGGCTTCAGCTTTTTTTTTTTTTAATTGAAGGATAACTGCTTTGCAATGTTGTATTGATTTCTGCTGTACAACTATTCGAATGGGTCATAATTATATGTATATATCATTATTGCGCTTTCCCTGCCCCTGTTCCATCCCACCCCTCCAGGTCACAAAACACCAGGCTGGGCTACCTATGTTATATAGAAGCTTTCCACTAGCTACCTATTTTACTCATGATGGTGTGTACATCTTAGTGTTACTTTCTTAATTCATCCTAACCTCTCCTTCTCCCACTGCATCTACTCACCTGTTCTCTACGTCTGTGTCTGCATTCCTTCCTTGCAAAGAAGTTCATTTTAACTAAAGTTTTCAAATAACACACATGCTAGAAATAGTGTGTGATTCCTATTTTTCTAAATAAAAAAAACTTTGTTTTCACTGGAGGGAATGCAGCATTTCTGAGAGTGGAAATTTAAATCACAAAACCTGGTGCAGTTCCATGAGACGGGGGTCTTTCTGGAAATGGATCCATCATCGGTTAGTGACGAGACGTGCGAGTTTTTCTACTGGACTGCCTCCCAGTTTGCTTGTTGGGAAATGGAAACTGGCACATTTAGATCATGAAGCTACTTTCACCCTTTCTAAGGACATTGACCATTTTAACTGGGAATAGATAAGAAATGACCACAGGGGTGTAAACAGCAGAAACACGATGAAATTTGGGTTTTAGAAGATCACTCTGGCGCCATTCTGAGGGGGAACAGGGCAATGGCACCACGCTGATCAATACTTCTGGGATGACGGCCAGAAAAGGAGTAAAATCTTCAGAAAACAGTATGTATTTGAAACCAAAGGGCATCAATCATGACAGAAGAGGCTCCATGAGGTCAAGTCAAACCAAGGTGAGTCTTGAGGACATCAAAGAACAGAAGATGGAAGGAGATGCCAGTTAATTCTTTGCTCATGTAGAGTTTCTCCAGCTAAAAGGATTTCTTTTTTCTGTCCAGAAAAAAAACAGAAAAGCTCTGTATTATGCTGAACTTCTGACTCATTCTAAGATTTGTTTCAAACTGGGTCAGTTTTCTTTTGTATTTAGATGCAACATTGCTATCCTGAGCCTCTCAAGCAAACCCAAACATCAAGTTGGAAACCTTGAACTGAATTATTAAAAGAGGAGGCAAGCTATTGTTTTATAGAACTAAAAGTGAAAATCTACCAGAAACCATAATAGGTAATGGATCCAGTTGTGAAACAAATGGCAATAGGATGACAAAAATGTAAACATTTACATACACATTTCAGCAAATGATGTTTTGTCTCCTGGCAAAGTCATCTTAGGTGGAGTCGGGGTAGTGCTAGTGCTTCTGTATCCTGAGAAGTACCAGTCCCTCCCATGGCCTCTCGTGTGTGTGTGTGTGTGTGTGTGTGTGTGTGTGTGTGCACGCTGTCGCTTCAGTCATGTCCAAGTCTTTGCGACCCTATGGACTGTAGCCCTCCAGGCTCCTCTGTCCATGGGATTCTTCAGGCAAGAATACTGGAGTGGGTTGCCATGTCCTCCTCCAGGTGGTCTTCCCGGACCAGGAATCGAACCTGTGTCCCTAGAATCTTCTGCATTGCAGGTGGATTCTTTACCGCTCAGCTACAAGGGAAGCCCCCATGGTCTCCTAGCCACATACATTTTCCTGGTAAATCAAAATCTCATATAGCCTGTATTTAGTTCAGTTTGTTTTCCTATCCTTTGCTGCTGTTAATGTTTTGAGAAACAAGACAAAAAAATATTCTTTTTTTTTTTGTGTGTGGATTTATTTAAAAACTTGTGTAGTCCACACAGTTGAACTCACTAGTGGAAAATTTTGCTGTGAGGAGGGTTTATTTAAGCAGCTGTATTCTGTTATAGGGAACTTCTGGGGGAGGTGCTAGTGGTAAAGAACTCACCTGCCAGTGCAGGAGACATAAGAGATATGGGTTTGATCCCTGGGTTGGGAAGATCCCCTGGAGGAGGGCATGGCAACCCACTCCAGTGTTCTTGCCTGGAGAATTCCATGGACAGAGGAGCCTTGCAGGCTGCAGTCCAAGGGGTCGCAAAGAGTCGGACATGACTGAAGTGACTTAGCAGGCTTGCATTGTTACGGAGTGTTTTGTGACTGGCCACTAGGAGCACATCTGCACCCCCAGGCTGCTGGCAGGTTTTGTTCTGGACTCTGGGGCTCGCTGTGTCCCTGCACTATCCGGTGTCAGCTGCAGCGGGCGGTGGAGGAGATGTCTTCTCCGCAGCCTGCTGAGGTCAGGGTCTCGGCGAGCTCAGGTTCCCATCTTATCTGCCCAGTCAGGAGTACTTTATCTGTATTGTTCGTGTCTGTTTCCCACATCAGAATTTAGAGTCAGGATAACGGCTACAAAGCAGTCACTTCTTTCAGAATTCGTCCTGGTGCATTTGGAGGGACTTACAACCCACAGCAGATTTCCTTCCCACAATCCTAGGATTCCTCAGGGAGTGTCTTGTGTTCTGTAGTGTTCTTCACAAACGTGTCCAGCATTTTCCTTCTCTCTTGATCCTTCTTGCTCTGATAATATTTGTATTTCTGAGGAGACTATGCATGGCTACTCTACCCCATGGCTTCCAGCGATGCTGCCTCTGAGCCTGGTGCCCACTGAGAGAGGCCTGCACATAGGATGCCTTCAGTGTGTGTGTGTTAGTTGCTCAGTTATGTCTGACTCTTTGTGACCCCATGGACTGGAGCCCACCAGGCTCTTCTGTCCTTGGGATTCTCCAGGCAAGAATACTGAAGTTGGTAGCCATTTCCTTCTCCAGGGGATCTTCCCACCCCAGGGATTGAACCCAGGTCTACTGCATTGCAGGCAGATTTTTTTATCACTAAGTCACCAGGGAAACCCAAGATGCCTCCTGAGTCCCCATAATACTGGCATCTACTGAGGAGATGGTCTCAGCAGAGGACCCCTCCCCTGCCGCAAGTGTTAGTATCCACACTGTAGCTACTTTTCTCTGAGTGAGGTCCAACCTTTGGACAGGTGATTCACATTTTTGTCTTTTATTTTTTAAAAATGTTATTTATGTGCTTTATTTTTATTTATTTATCTGGAGTATAGTTGATCTAGAATACTGTGTGTTTCAGGTATACAACACAGTGACTCTGTTATACGTACACATATATTCATTCTTTTTTTCAGATTCTTTTCCCACATAGGTTATTAAAGAATATTGAGTAGAGTTCTCTCTGCTATACAGTAGATCCTTGTTGGTTATACAGTTTTATGTATAGTAGTGTGTGTATGTTCATCCCAAGCTTCTGATTTGTCCCTCACCCCACCAAGATTCACACTTTCATAGCCATCAGCTTGCTGAGGACTTAGGCTACACTCATTGAGGCGTCCATGACAGTTCTTGCTCCCTGCCTCTGGGTGCTGCTGGACTCTGGTCTCCAGTCTATTATCTGAGGTGAATGTGATGTGTGTGTGTGTGTGTGTGTTTGTGTGTTTGTGTGGTGTGGGTATCCTTGTTTTTATAAGAAGCTCAGAGGGACAGGTGCCCAGGGACCTGTCACTTAACCCTGGGCAGTTAGAGGGTAGAAAACAACAAAATCTATATTTTCCTTCCTGTCCTTTTGAATTTTTGTTATAAATAGCAGTTGCTTTTACAATAAAGGAAAGACCCACTCAAGAAAAAGAGACTGAATGTTTATGTCCCCCCCAAATTCATATGCTGAAACCAATTTCCTAATGTAATGATATTTGGTGATGGGGCCCTTGGGAGGTGATTAAGTTAGGGTGAGGTGCCCTCATGAATGGGACTGGTGACTTAGCACGCATGCACACTCTTATGAAAGAGACCCCAGGGAGGTCTCTCATCTCTTCAACTCTGCAAGGGCACAGTGAGATGACGTGATCTATAAACCAGGAAGAGGGTCTCAGGAGGCAGCAAACGTGTTGGCACCTTGATCTTGCATTTCCCAGCCATCACAACTGTGAGAAATAAGTCCCTGTTGTTGATGAGCTACCCTGTCTGTGCCATTATGTGACAAAAGTCTGAACAGAATGAGATGTATTGTGGTCCCACAGGAAGGAGCCTGTTCTGCGGGTGGGTTAGTGCAGGTGGTCTGATGGGGCGGAGCCACAGAGGGCAGACCTGAGGGCAAATGAGGGATGTAGGGGAGAGACTGAGGATCAGCACGCACATCTGTGGAGGAAGGCCAGAGTCTCTGGAATCTCTGTCAGCCATCTTGCTGGAAGAGGTTCAAGCTGGGCCCTGTAACCTACTCTGTTCTCTTGACAAAGAGTCTTGAGTGGTGTTCTATACACCAGTGGTCCCCAACCTTTTTGGAACCAAGTACTGGTTTCATGGAAGGTAGTTTTTCCATGGACCAGGGAACTAGATGAGTTTGGGATGATTCTCATAAGGAGCACACAACTTAGACCCCTCATATGTACAATTCACAGTAGGGTTTGAGCTCCTATAAGAATCTAATACCACTGCTGATCTGACAGGAGGCAGAGCTCAGGCATTAATGTGAGTGACAGGGAGCAGCTGTAAGTACAGATGAAGCTTTGCTTGCTTGCCCACTGTTCTCTTCCTGCTGTGTGGCCCAGTTCCTAATCTGCCACAGATAAATACTAGTCTGTGGCCCAGGGGATGTGGGCCCCTGCTATACACCATTCACCCTATTTCTGGGAAGGAATTAAGGGTTCCCAGCACCTAATCCCCTATAATCACCGTGTTTCCATGTGGAACCTTCATCCTTGGTCCGTACCCAGGACTCCTCCCACCACTGCCTCTGCTAACTTAATGTCTTATGTTTTTTCTGTCCATGGCTTTATGTTCCATTAGATTTTAAATTCGTTTTAGGGTGCAAACTGTATCTTTTACAGTTTCTATCCCATCTCTAGAATTTAGGGCTATAATGTACACATAGATACTCAGTAAATGTTTAATTAAAACAAGTATATAAGAGTGAGAAAGCATTGCATTATGTCATAATTGTGTCAAGGGCTACACCTGTGAGAAATTCTTGGTTTATTTCCCACTACATTTGTCATCTGTCAAATCATAATCTCTCATTATGTTGACAGCATTGCTATGAGGCTTGAGAAAAATCATCCATGCTAAGGTCATACCACATTGTTAGTGCTTAATAAGTGGTAGCTAGTTTGATTTAGACAAATCTAACAATTGTTGCTGTTTTTGAAGCCAAAATGCCTGCAAAAGTTTGGGATTGTGCTTCTTTCATCAATTTGAGCAAAGTCAACTGCAAAGGGAACTTAATATGAATAAATGGGCTTTTCAGTCTGCTCTGTTTCCATGAAAAAGTTTCATAACATAACAATTAGTTTATATATAGTTGAACTTACCTGAGTTTGGCAAACCTGAATGTAACCTGCAGATCATTTGTCCTGTTGGCTGAGAGGAATGTGTCTTGGGCAGAAGAGACTGATAATTTTACTAAACTACAAGTCCTAGGAGGGATGGGTCAACTCAGCTTTTATTCATCTCTGAATCCTTAGCCTATAGGAAATTGCCTGACCAGAAAAGAGTCTGAAAATAATTGATCAAAAAACTAATGAATGGCCCAGGGTCAAAATTCCTTGACAGTGCTAAATTATAAAAAATATATTAAATACATCCCTTATGTTAGAAAGAAAAAAGTATGTGACTGTGATTCTGAGATTTGGATATCCATATCAAGGTGTTTGGGCTTCCCTGGTGGCTCAGAGGTTAAAGCTTCTGCCTGCAGTGCAGGAGACCTGGGTTTGATCCCTGAGTCGGGAAGATCCTCTGGAGAAAGAAATGGCAGCCCATTCCAGTATTCTTGCCTGGAGAATCCCAGGGAGGGAGGAGCCTGGTAGGCTACAGTCCATGGGGTCACAAAGAGTCGGACATGACTGAGCGACTTCACTTCACTTATCAAGGTGTTTGTTTTCCCTTTTTTGGAAATATTTTCTTTATTGAGAAACTTAAGACTTGGGTACATCAAGAAAACCAATTTCTGGGAGAAAAAAATCACAACCCACAGTAGAAAAAAAAAAAAAATTAAAGACTGTCTGGGCCATATCAGAACCCAGAGAACATATTCTTTTAACTGGAAAATTCTAGGTGCTTCATACTTAATCTTTTGATATAAAATGACTTATTAAATTTTCAATTTGTGATTCTTGGTGTTGAGGTCCGCAGGACAAGATAGGAAGTCTTAAAACTCTGAGCTGATTTCCAGGAAGGTTTATTTGGCCTTTGAATCAGTTAGTCCTTGTCTAAGAGGTTACACCTACATCTGTTTTATTGACTACACCAAAGTGTGGATCACAAAAAACTGTGGAAAATTCTTAAAGAGATGGGAATACCAGACCATCTGACCTGCCTCTGAGAAATCTGTATGCAGGTCAGGAAACAACAGTTAGAGCTGGACATGGAACAACAGACTAGTTCCAAATAGGGAAAGGAGTATATCAGGGCTATATATTGTCACCCTGCTTATTTAACTTATATGCCAAGTACATCATGAGAAATGCTGGGCTGGATGAAACACAAGCTGGAATCAAGATTGCCGGGAAAATAGCAATAACCTCAGATATGCAGATGACATCACCCTTATGGCAGAAAGCGAAGAACTAAAGAAACTTTTGATGAAAGTGAAAGAGGAGAGTGAAAAAGTTGACTTAAAACTCAACATTCAGAAAACTAAGATCACGGCATCCGGTCCTGTCACTTTATGGCAAATAGATGGGGAAACAGTGGAAACAGTGAAAGACTTTATTTTTTGGGCTCCAAAATCACTGCAGATGGTGACTGCAGCCATGAAATTAAAAGATGCTTGCTCCTTGGAAGGCAAGTTATGACCAACTTAGCATATTAAAAAGCAGAGACATTACTTAGGTAATGTCTAAGGTCAAAGCTATGGTTTTTCCAGTAGTCATGCGTGGATGTGAGAGTTGAACAATAAAGAAAGTTGAGCACCGAAGAATTGATGCTTTTGAATTGTGGTGTTGGAGAAGACTCTTGAGAGTCCGTTGGACTGCAAGGAGATCCAACAAGTCCATCCTAAAGAAAATCAGTCCTGAATATTCATTGGAAGAACTGATGTTGAAATTTAAACTCCAATACTTTTGGCTACCTGATGTGAAAAACTGACTCACTGGAAAATACCCTAATGCTGGGAAAGATTGAGGGCAGGAGGAGAAGGGGACTACAGAGGATGAGATGGTTGGATGGCATCAGCAACTCAATGGACTTGAGTTTGAGTAAACTCCAGGAGTTGGTGATGGACAGGGAAACCTGGTATGCTGCAGTCCATGGGGTCTCAAAGAGTTGGACACAACTGAGCGACTGAACTGAACTGAAGAGGTAGCAGCAGCAACAGCGTCCACCTTCTGGGAAGCTTCTTTCTTGGCATGATGAGCCAGTAGGACCACCACAACTTCATCCTCCTTGAAAAATATGGAACACTTCACACATTTGCATGTCATCCTTGCACAGGGACCATGCTAATTTTCTCTCTATGGTTCCAATTCTAGTGTTTTTCTTACCAAAGTGAGCACTCATGGTGCTTATTTTTTTTTTTTTAATTTTAAAAGTATTTATTTACTTAATTATTTATTTGGCTGCGTTAGGTCCTTGTTGTAGCACACAGGATTCTCATTGTTGCTGATGTTACTCTCGTCATCCTGGGTCCTTCGTTGTGGCAAATGGGCTCTCCAGTTGTGGCCTGCAGACTCTGAGTTGCAGCACACAGGCTTGGTTGCTCTGCAGCATGTGGGATCTTAGTTCCCTGTGCAGGGATCAAACCATGTGCCCTCATTCACAAGATGGATTCTTAACCACTGGACCCCCAGGGAAGTCCCAAAGAGTTTATTTCTGATCAAAAATGGTAAAATCAAAGTAATTCAGCTATTTGTTATGGGATATCTAAATTGGGTTAAGTAGAAACAATCTAAGATAATCTCAGTTAAAGGGCAGTGATTTGAATGTCTGGATCAAGATGCTTTTTGTGAATGCCAGATGGTAGGAAAGCTAAGATGCTGAACAAGTAGGTCGATAAATTATGAAAGTATACTTACATGGGGCTTTCCTAGTGGCTCAGACTGTAAAGAATCTGCCTGCAATGTAGGAGACCCGGGTTTGATCACTGGGTCGGGAAGATCCCCTGAAGAAGGGAATGGATGTATCCTTACATAGGTCCTTTGGATAGATGTGTGTAAAAAGGCTGATTTGGAGGTTCTCTGTTTTGGGAATCTGAGAGGAGCAGCCCAGGGCTCCTTAAAATAAATGCAATGGTTTTGTTGCCTTGCACCTCATTTTATTCGTTCTGTTACCCAGCACAGCCTTGTTATAGACCAGCTTATCAGAGGACATGTTCCATAAGGTTTTTATTTCAAATATAAACTAACCAAGAGTGCTCCCCACCCCAAGCCCCAAACTACCAGGATTCACCAGCTCCTGAAGAGGCAATCTACTTGAAAATGTTGTCTCCAAGTCAAGCATTCACTAACTTCTTTATAAGTTATGAAGTCACTTTACAACGTGATCACATTTGATTTTCACAGTAAATCTGAATGGCGGTGGGGACTACTGTCCATCTGTTTTATGGATAAGATAAGGTGTAGAGTTCAAATACTTGGGTCATCTAGTCCTGTCCTACCTGACAGTGAAATGCGGTGCTTTGAGTCTTGCTGACTGTTGAATAGTAGTTGAGATGGAGGCAGAAAAGGGAGGGGTGGGCGGATGGCTGATAAACAGATGAAGTTGTGAAGCATGAGTGACATGAGGCTGGGAGCTGGGCTTTCCACTTTGATTAACCTCTGTGTGCAGTCGCACTCGCCCGCCGATTGAGGACTCCATCAATACCATCTTGAAAGTGGAAGTAGCGTAGACTCCGGGACACTACCTCAAAAGAAAGATCTAGAGGGGGAGGATTAAACTGCTATTTAATTGTTGGGGACACGTCCACAATGTAACGAATGCCCTTAGAGAAGCAATTTGGAGAAGAGTGAGTTGGAAACCTTGGGGGAAAGTCAGAATCTTTAGCCATAAAACACCTGAACAAGACATAATTATTAGCCCTGAGCTTTATTTTAATGATGTACTATGTCTTAAATATAATACCGACAATTTGCTGAAAGATGCCAGCTGCTCAGAAGGAACGAGACAAAAGGAAAAGGAGGGTCATTTGTAATGAGTCTGGATCTTCATACAACCTGTCAGTTTGGTCGTGTGAAGCTCCTGTGCCCTCAAGGGACTGACAGAATGTGCCTGCATAGGCCATGGGACATCTGTCGACAATCCTCTGGGCTGTGAGTGGTCCCCACTTTGATTCTTTTTCCTGTGTGTGTCCATGCATTTTCAGCAGGTTGTGTGAGAGAGTCTCAGGGAGAGTCAGAGTCAGAGTTGGGTGGTTGATCAAGCATTTTCCTTGGGATTTGGAAACTGGGTTCAAATTCTGATACCAAGTTTGACAAATAACTTTGCTTTTTGACATTGCAGTTCCCTATTTGCAAAATGGGATTGAATTTAGACAATTTAGAGAATTAAGACAAGGACTGAGGAAATTGCTGTGTGTGATAATGCTTGAAAAGTAAGTAGCAGAAGTTTTTCTAAACGAAAGGTGATTATCTCAGTTCCTCCTAAGGAAGATTAACTCTCTTTTATTATCAACTTCATGTTTGTTTGAACAACCAATCTTTTTCATTTTATTAATAATCTTGTTCTTTACATTACAAAAATGTATTCTCCAACCTAAATTCCTTCAGGTAATGCACTTTTGTGACCTGGCTGAATGGACAGATAATTTCATTTAGAGAAGAGAATAGCTTAGTGATCATCTTTGGTACTTTTCACTTAAAATTAATTAAAAAATTTCAGTCTTTTGGAAGAGGACCAAGTGAACAATACCCCCAAGGCATTTAAATGTTAACTCAGTATTAGTACCTCCAGGAAGCTATTTACAAACTCTCAAGCTGGGTTCACGTATTCATTCATTTGTTCCATAGCCAGGTTCTCACTCTTCTCTTCTCCCACAATGCCCACACACATCTCCATCTTGTTCTTGCTGTTTCATAATATGATTAGGTGTTTATAGGTTTTATCTCCTCCATTAGAATAAGAGCAACTTAAAGATAAAACTTTGGGGGCTTTGCTGGTGGTCTAGTGGTTAAGGATCTGCTTATCAATGCAGGGGACTTGGGTTTGAACCCTGCTTGGAGAACTAAGATCCCACATGCCTCTGGGCAACTTAAGCCTGTGTGCCACAGCAAAAGAAAGTCCCTGTGGCAAAACAAAGACCCAGCACAGCCAAAAATAGAGATAAAACTTTGACCTATTTGTCTTTATACCTGTAGGGCTTGACATAGTGCCTGCTTATTATTATACTTACATCAGTGAGGGTGCTGTTGGCAGCAAATAACAAATGACCTAACTCAAAATGACTTAAACACTGAGGATGTTCTGTATTCATGTTGTAAGAAGATCAAAAGGAGGGTGTTTCCAGGGCTGGTTGATTCATTAGTTTCATGATATTAATATATCCAAGATTCAAGTTCTTCACATATTTCTGCTCTTTCATACCAGATATGCAACATCCTACAGAAGAAAATTGTTTCATTCTTTTATTCCTTTCTGTGTATTTTTTTTTTGTTAAAAATTGTGACTCCCACAATATATCCTTGTTTCTTGCCTACTATATACAGAGCAGTTTGTATCTCTTAAATCTCATCCTTAATTTGTCCCAAGCCTTTCCCCCTCCCTTTTGATAACTATTCGTTTGTTTTCTATATCTGCAAGTCTGCATCTGTCTTGCAAATACATTCATTTGTATTACTTTTTAGATTATACATACGTGGACAGAGGAGCTGGTAGACTACAGTGCATAGGGTCACAAATAGTCAGACATGACTGAGCGCATGTGCACACACATGTCATATCATATAGTATTTGTCTTTCTCTGTCTTATTTCAGGAAGCATAATATTCTCTAGGTCTATCCATGTTGCTGCAATTGGCTCTATTCATTCTTTTTAATGTCTGAGTAATATTCCATTGTGTGTGGAATATACACTCCACATTTTATTTATCTGTTTTGTCTTTTTATCAACATTTGGATTGCTTTCATGTCTTGCCTATTGTAAATAGTACTGTTATGAACTTTGGAGTGCATTTAATTTCTTGAATTAGTTTTTTTCCTAGATATATACCTAGGAGTGAAATTACTGGATCATATGGTAGTTCAATTTTCAGTTTTTTGAGGAGCCTCCATATTGTTTTCCACAGTGGCTGTACCAATTTACAGTCCTGTCAACAGTGTACAGATCTTTTATAGTCAGTAAATAAACATTATACAGAATTGAAGCCCTCATCTCTCTTTAGACTATGGATTTAAAATCTAAATGTAAGACCATAAACTATAAAACTCCTAGAGGAAAACATAGACAAAACACTCTCTGACATAAATCACAGCAGGATCCTCTATGACCCACCTCCCAGAGTAATGAAAATAAAAGCAAAAACAAACAAATGGGACCTAATGAAACTTAAAAGCTTTTGCACAATGAAGGAACTATAAGCAAGGTGAAAAGACAGCCTTCAGAATGGGAGAAAATAATAGCAAATGAAGCAACAGACAAAGGATTGATCTCAACAATATACAAGCAGCTCATGCAGCTCAATTCCAGGAAAATAGATGACCCAATCAAAAAACAGGCCAAAGGACTAGACAGACATTTCTCCAAAGAAGACATACAGATGGCTAACAAACACATGAAAGTATGCTCAATATCACTCATTATCAGAGAAATGCAAATCAAAACCACAATGAGGTACCATCTCATGCTGGTCAGAACGGCTGGTATCAAAAAGTCTACAAACAATAAATGCTGGAGAGGGTGTGGAGAAAAGGGAACCCTCTTACACTGTTGGTGGGAATGCAAACTAGTACAGCCACTATGGAGAACAGTGTGGAGATTCCTTAAAAAACTGGAAATAGAACTGCCACATGACCCAGCAATCCCACTGCTGGGCATACACACCGAGGAAACCAGATCTGAATGAGACACGTGCACCCCAATGTTCAACGCAGCACTGTTTATAATAGCCAGGACATGGAAGGAACCTAGATGTCCATTGGCAGATGAATGGTTAAGAAAGCTGTGGTACATATACACAATGGAATATTACTCAGCTATTAAAAAGAATGCATTTGATTCAGTTCTAATGAGGTGGATGAAACTGGAGCCTATTATACAGAGTGAAGTTAGTCAGAAAGAAAAACACCAATACAGTATATTAACGCATATATATGGAATTTAGAAAGATGGTAACAATGACCCTATATGGAATTTAGAAAGATGGTAACAATGACCCTATATGCAAGACAGCAAAAGAGACAGAGATGTAAAGAACAGACTTTTGGACTCTGTGGGAGAAGGTGAGGGTGGGATGATTTGAGAGAACAGCATTGAAACATGTATATTACCATTTGTGAAATCATCAGTCCAGGTTCAATGCATGAGACAGGATGCTCAGGGCTGGTGCACTGGGATGACCCTGAGGGATGGGATGGGGAGGGAGGTGGGAGGGGGGTTCAGGATGGGGAACACAAGTACATGCATGGCTGATTCATGTCAAAGTATGGCAAAAACCACTACAATATTGTAAAGTAATTAGCCTCCATCTTTGCATGATATGTTCTCTTGGTATCTCTAATTTTCTTGAAGAGATCTCTAGTCTTTCCCATTCTATTGTTTTCCTCTATTTCTTTGCATTGATCACTGAGGAAGGCTTTCTTATCTCTCCTTGCTATTCTTTGGAACTCTGCATTCAAATGGGTATATCTTTCCTTCTCTCCTTTGCTTTTCACTTCCCTTCTTTTCACAGCTGTTTGTAAGGCCTCCTCAGATAGCCATTTTGCTTTTTTGCATTTCTTTTTCTTGGGGATGGTCTTGATTTCTGTCTCCTGTACAATGTCACAAACCTCCATCCATAGTTCATCAGGCATTCTGTCTATCAGATCTAGCCCCTTAAATCTATTTCTCACTTCCACTGTATAGTCATAAGGGATTTGACTTAGGTCATACCTGGTCTAGTGGTTTTCTCCACTTTGTTCAATTTAAAGTTTGAATTTGGCAATAAGGAGTTCATGATCTGAGCCACAGTCAGCTCCCGTTCTTGTTTTTGCTGACTGTATAGAGCTTCTCCATCTTTGGCTGCAAAGAATATAGTCAATCTGATTTCAGTGTCGATCATTTGGTGATATCCATGTGTAGAGTTTTCTCTTGTGTTGTTGGAAGAGCGTGTTTGCTGTGACCAGTGTGTTCTCTTGGCAGAACTCTATTAGATTTTGCCCTGCTTCATTCTGTACTCCAAGGCCATATTTGCCTGTTACTCCAGGTGTTTCTTGACTTCCTACTTTTGCATTCCAGTCCCCTATAATGAAAAGTAAAAGGAAGTGAAAGTGAAGTCGCTCAGTCGTGTCTGACTCTTTGTGACCCCGTGGACTGTAGCCTACCAGGCTCCTCCATCCATGGGATTCTCCAGGCAAGAATACTGGAGTGGGTTGCCATTTCCTTCTCCAGGGGATCTTCCCGACCCAGGGATCGATCCCGGGTCTCCCACATTGCAGGCAGACGCTTTAACCTCTGAGCCACCATCAAAGCTGAAAAGGACATCTTTTTTGGGTGTTAGCTCTAGAAGGTCTTACAGATCTTCATAGAACTGTTCAACTTCAGCTTCTTCAGCATTACTGGTCAGGGCACAGACTTGGATTACTGTGATATTGAATGGTTTGCCTTGGAAACGAATAGAATCATTCTGTCGTTTTTGAGATTGCATCCAAATACTGCATTTCAGACTCTCTTGTTGTCTATGATGGCTACTCCATTTTTTCTAAGGGATTCCTGCCCACAGTAGTAGATAGAATGGTCATCTGAGTTAAATTCACCCATTCCAGTCCATCTTGGTTCACTGATTTCTAGAATGTCGATGTTCACTCTTGTCATCTCCTGTTTGACCACTTCCAATTTACCTTGATTCATGGACCTAACATTCCATGTTCCTTTGCAATACTTCTGTTTAGAGCATCAAACCCTGCTTCCATCACCAGTCCCATTCACAACTGGGTGTTGTTTTTGCTTTTGCTCCATCCCTTCATTCTTTCTGGAGTTATTTCTCCACTGATCTCCAGTAGCATCTTGGGTACCTACCGACCTGGGGAGTTCATCTTTCAGTGTCCTATCTTTTTGCCTTTTCATACTGTTGATGAATACTGTTCATGAATGGTAGGGACCTAACGGTAGCAGAAGATATTAAGAAGAGGTGGCAAGAATACACAGAAGAACTGTACAAAAAAGATCTTCATGACCCAGATAATCACGATGGTGTGATCGCTCACCTAGAGCCAGACATGCTGGAATGTGAAGTCAAGTGGGCCTTAGGAAGCATCACTACGAACAAAGTTACTGGAGGTGATGGAATTCCAGTTGAGCTATTTCAAATCCTGAAAGATGATGCTGTGAAAGTACTGCACTCAATATGCCAGCAAATTTGGAAAACTCAGCAGTGGCCACAGGACTGGAAAAGGTCCATTTTCATTCCAATCCCAAAGAAAGGCAATGCCAAAGAATGCTCAAACTGCCGCACAATTGCACTCATCTCACACGCTAGTAAAGTAATGCTCAAAATTCTCCAAGCCAGGCTTCAACAGTACATGAACTGTGAACTTCCAGATGTTCAAGCTCGTTTTAGAAAAGGCAGAGGAACCAGAGATCAAATTGCCAACATCCGCTGGATCATCAGAAAAACAAGAGAGTTCCAGAAAAACATCTATTTCTGCTTTATTGACTATGCCAAAGCCTTTGACTGTGTGGATCACAATAAACTGTGGAAATTCTTCAAGAGATGGGAATACCAGACCGCCTGACCTGCCTCTTGAGAAACCTGTATGCAGGTCAGGAAGCAACAGTTAGAACTAGACATGGAACAACAGACTGGTTCCAAATAGGAAAAGGAGTATGCCAAGGCTGTATATTGTCACTCTGCTTATTTAACTTATATGCAGAGTACATCATGAGAAACACTGGGCTGGAAGAAGCACAAGCTGGAATCAAGATTGCCGGGAGAAATGTCAATAACCTCAGATATGCTGATGACACCACCCTTATGGTAGAAAGTGAAGAGGAACTAAAGAGCCTCTTGACGAAAGTGAAAGAGGAGAGTGAAAAAGTTGGCTTAAAGCTCAGCATTCAGAAAACTAAGATCATGGAATCTGGTCCCATCACTTCATGGCAAATAGGTGGGGAAACAGTGGCTGACTTTATTTTTCTGGGCTACAAAATCACTGCAGATGGTGATTGCAGCCATGAAATTAACATGGCTTACTCCTTGGAAGGAAAGTTATGACCAACATAGACAGCCTATTAAAAAGCAGAGACATTACTTTGTCAACAAAGGTCCATCTAGTCAAGGCTATGGTTTTTCCAGTAGTCATGTATGGATGTGAGAGTTGGGCTATAAAGAAAACTGAGCACCAAAGAATTGATGCTTTTGAACTGTGGTGTTGGAGAAGACTCTTGAGAGTCCGTTGGACTGCAAGGAGATCCAACCAGTCTATCCTAAAGGAGATCAGTCCTGGCTGTTCATTGGAAGGACTGATGTTGAAGCTGAAACTCCAATACTTTGGTCACCTCATGTGAAGAGTTGACTCATTTGAAAAGACCCTGATGTTGGGAAAGATTGAGGGCAGGAGGAGAAGGGGACAACAGAGGATGAGATGGTTGGATGGCATAACCGACTCAATGGACATGGGTTTGGGTGGATTCCAGGAGTTGGTGATGGATAGGGAGGCCTGGTGTGCTATGGTTCATGGGGTTGAAAAGAGTCTGAACTGAGTGACTGAACTGAACTGAACTGAATTAGCTTCCAATTAAAATAATTAAATTAATTTTAAAAAATGAAAAAAAAGAATAATCACTTTCCTGAAAACGAAATGCTTGAATGTGTGTGCAAGGCTGTTGCAGTACTGTTTTTCTTTTCTAAAATATTTATTTATAATTGGAAGGTAATTACAATTGTGTTGGTTTCTGCTATACATCAACATGAATCAGCCTCGGATACCTATATGTCCGTTCTCTCGTGCATTTCCCTCCCACCTGCCGCCCTGCAGCATTGTTTTTAACAGCTATAATTTTGCAAATTATTTACATATCTACAAACAAATATATGGATAAATAAGTTATTATGTGATGGAATTTTATTGAAATAAATGATATACATTAATACTTATATGTGTATTAACAGGAATTAATCTTAAAATATAATATTGAATAAAAGCATCACAAAATGATTGAATACAGCATGGCATTATGAATGCAAAATTCAAAACACATAAAATAGTACTACCTATAGTACTATCTGGGCTTCTCTGGTGGCTCAGAGGGTAAAGAATCCGCCTACAGTGTGGGATCCCTGGGTTTGATCCCTGGGTTGGTAAGATCCCCTGGAGGAAGGCAAGGCAATCCACTCCTGTATTCTTGCCTGGAGAATCCCTATGGACAAAGGAGCCTGGAGGGCTACAGCCCATGGGGTTGCAAGGAACTGGACTTGATTGAGTGACTATGCACAGCACAGAATACTACTGCCTTACGTATGTAAAAAATGGAGGAGAGTGATACATTTCAACTTCAGCAAAGTGGTTACTCTAGAGAGAGAAGGGGGTTTTGACTCTGTATAATGTTTATTGTAATTTTTTTTTCATTGAGGTATGGTTGATGTGCAATATTATGTAAGTTTCAGGTGTACAACATAGTCACAGTTTTTAAAGTTTGTATTCCATTTATAATTATTATAAAATGTTGGCTGTGTTCTCTGTGCTGTACAATATATCCTTGCAGCTCATTTATTTTATATACAGTAGTTTGTACTTAATCCCCTACCCCCCGACCCCCTTCCCTTTCCCCACTGGTAACCACTAGTTCATCACAATTGACTCTTTTGATGGATTTTACTACCCATCTAGAGGAGAAGAAACAGACGGCATAGCAGAGAGAAGACAAACATTTTGAGTGTTCTGCATGCTCCCAGAAGCCACTGGCATATTTTACAGAGAGAATGGAAAGTGTGGTGAATCTGATAGATTAGTTAATTAGAGGTCGGTTAAAACAGCTTCTCTATTTTCTGAGTATAACTATAAATAAAAGCTGTGAGCTTTTAACAACTGAGGCGATCCAACACATACTTTCTCTGAAGTACAAGGAGGCTTGTGTGACTTTCCAGACATAAATGATTTTAAACAAATCTCCACTTAATGCCATTTGACAGAGTAGAAATGTTCATAATCGCTTAGAGAAAGAGATAATGTTTTATGTGTCACTGGAGGAAAGTATAAGACAAATATTTTACAATTTTTCTCCAGCCATTTATTGTTTTGATTTGACTCAAATCACCTTTTCTTGTTATTGTAATCGACTTCCTAATGCGTCTTCTCAATGGCATTGGCAGATACACAGAACTTTATATGCATGAATAATATAAGTTGATGTAGCAGTATATTTTCTTTGTTTTCACATTACACATACAGCACAAATCCTAATAAAACTAGACTGGAACATATTACAAATTCATTTGGTTAGTATCCAGGTACCAAGTGAGTGAATAAATATATACGATTTAAATTACGAATGTGCCGCCCATTACTTAAAATGCCACCTCTTCTACTTTATTTTGACTTTTGTGCTTATCATGTTTTATTAACACTTTGAAGTTGTAAACATGAGTAGAGTGACAGCCATATCACAAAGTTGAGGTTAGAGGTTTGTTATGTGTTGGAACAGGAAAGTCCTCAGAGTCACTGTAGAGAAAGTTATTCTCAGGGGCAGTGATTGAAAATACTGCTATGTCAGCCATGCTCCTAGCTATCCTTTGTGGAGGGTGTGTGATGATGGTCTAGACCGGTGCATCTCAAAGAGTGGTTAGCAGACAATGGCACTGAATTCACATTCAATCCTTGCAAAAATACCAAACCCTGGGGTCACCAACACCTATTAAATCTACTTCCCTGGAGGTAGAGCCAAAGAATGTGTGTTTACTCTTGTTGATTCTTTTTCAAAAAATATTTATTTATTTTTGGCTCCATTGGATCTTAGTTACCACACATGGAATATCGTTGCATCACTCAGGCTCAGTAGTTGCCTCGAGGCATGTGGGATCTTAGTACCCTGACCAGGGATCTGACCAGGGGTCAAACTTGCGTCCCCTGCATTGGAAGGAAGATTCTTAACCACTGGACCACCAGGGACGTCCCATCCCCTATTCACTCTTATAAACAATAACTTCAAGATTTTCTTAGTTCTGCTTCCTTAAAAGCAGAGCCTTCAATAGGGTGGTTGTAGTCATAGCACATGATTTACTGAGACAGGGTTTTTCAGAAAAATCCGTGAGGTTGAGAGTGAAGCAGGATGGAGAAAGAGAAAAGGGCTGAGCAGTGGTGTGGTCTCGAGTAAAATCTAGCCTTGGTTTGATCCATGGAGGTAGAATATGAAGTTGCCCACTTGAGCCAAGGGTTGCAGAATTTAGTACTCTGCTTTCAAGTGGTTGTAAGTTATGGGCTATATCCCGGTGGAGAGTGGTGGAGATGGGGAAGACCTTTGCTGATAACTGAGCTCCTAGGAGCAGAGGGCACTTTTCCTGCCAAGGGCATAGCTGTGAACCCTTCGGCAGCTGACATAGCACCTGGACATGGGTGCCCTGGTCTGGGTAAGAGGATTTGGGTGGAGCATCAAATTGCATTCTTCACGGTCTACCCCTTGCATTTCTCAGGTCCACTCTTCTCACATTAAATTCTTTCTTATAATACGGACCCTATAATCATAGTTCTTGGGGAAACTTAAGAGGAGGGTTGGTGGGATAAATCATAGCTCCTGCTACTGCAGTTGGTACCATGGTCCTAACTGGTACTCATCATCTCCCTCCTCTATCATCCATTTCTGAGCCCCCTAACCCCCAACTCTGACTGGTCTAGGTGTCTTGCCTTTGGAGTCTATGTAGCTGTTATCTCTGAGGAGTCGAAGTCTCTGGTTACGGTGTCTTTCTGAAACTGGGGTTGCTATATTTGCTACAAATGGCATGAATGTGCCAGGACATGTTCCAGCAGAGGTACCAGACATATTTATGTACGTCCTTATTATTAGGTGTGTGCCGCTGTGTGCTCAGTCACTCCAGTCGTGTCTGACTCTTTGTGACCCCATGGACTGTAGCCTGCCAGGCCCCTTTGTCCGTGGGATTCTCTAGGCAAGAATACTGGAGTGGGTTGCCATGCCCTCTTTCAGGGGATCTTCCTGACCCAGGGATCGAGTCCCGGGCCTCCTGCATCTTCTGCATCGCAGGCAAATTCTTTACCGCTGGGCCACCTGGTAAGACCTTTATTATTAGATGGTAGTTCTAATTCCTCATAAGTATCAGGGCTGATTTTCCTGGATATTAGATTAAGATAGATCCTTTTTGTACCTGTTGGACTAATGGCATAGGAGCCCAGTGTGACTTGTAGCATCTATTACTTTCAATTTAGATGGAGTTAGCTTTACTGTGTCTCGGTAGGACTGTTCGCTATACTGCAATCAGGATACCTAGATTCAGAGAAGGTAAACATGTGGGAATGGGAAGTACAAGTCCCTGAAGGGAGTCACTGGAAATGTTGGTGGGCGGGCGTACTCCCATGTTTCTACTGCTAGATACCGGAACCTACATTTTCTGTTTACTGGGGACCCAACACCACACGATGGACCTTGCTTTAAGGAATTTGTCAAACTGTGCAGATTAGCACCTATCAGTACAAGGATGCTTACAACTTCAGAATGCTAATTAAGCTTGTTCAAGATGGTGTCTTGGCTTCATCTTTAAGAGGCTGTTTCATCTCTCCATCTGGATAGGAGCTTTTTGATAGTATGGAAAGTGGTAGGGCTATGTACTCCTTATATATATGCCTGCTGCCACATCTTATTGGCTGTAAAGTGGGTCCCTTTGATCTGGAGTGATTTTATGCAGAGTTCTGAGTGTAGATCAGACATTCTATGAACACTTGGATAATGGAACTGGCAGAAAACCTGTGGAAAAAAGGGAAACCATATTGTGTATGTGGTCAGAATGCATCTCTCCCCTTGCCAGGATGGAAGTAGTCTGATGCAAGCAATTTGCTATTAACTAACTGGTTGATCTCTTGGAGAGATTGCACGTTGTCCCAGTAAAGGGATCTAGGCTACTATAGAGACCCAGTGGCCTTTCTTTCAGGCTATAGTTTAAGCCAGATTTGACATAAAGGATCAAATCTGGCCTTATTTACAGATTTATTGATAGTATACTGGCTGGTTAATTAAAGCTAAAATGTGTTAAAACTAGTTAAATTCATACTCTTATATTCAGTTTAGTTTGCTTGAGTAAACCCATATCAGATTTATTATTAGGTCACATTAGTTTAATCAATACAGATACTTGTTGTTAGATGCTAGACAGTTAATGGAGAGAGAAACTGGTCAAACCATCTGGGATGTGCAGAATTGATATTTGAAAAATGTAGCTGCGATTGACAATGAAAGAACTCAGAAACAGAAATTACAAACAAAGAAAGCTCAGTGAGGTTTCCTTTTTGATTTTGAAAATTGTGCTTTATAAAATAAGTTTCTTTAGAAAGTTTTGGACCTATGATCTTGAATAGAAGGAAATACTAACTTAATTTTTTAAGTTAGCAGGTTACTTATAAATTCTGAAAAATAAAATCATAGAGTTACAAAATCACAGAGTTGGGAGGGTTAGATCCCCATAAATGTTGTTCTTTGCAGTAAAGGAGTTCTCTTTATTGCAGGCTGATGGTCAAATAGCTTCAACTAATTATGTGATAGGAAATCTAGTACTTCCCAAGAGAGTCTACTTAATTTCTTTTAAACATTATGTTTTTACAGTATAAGGATAATACATTTTTATAATGGGAAAAAACAAACTCAAATGTAGTAAGTAAAAAGTCACTTTAAATTCCCTATTAAAAAGCTGCTATTAGCATTTTGCTGTTTTTTCCTTTAAGTATTTTTGTAAAGACTGTTGAGGCTTTATGTTCCCAGGTAATTAATTTTCTGTTGAATCAGCTTGATTCTCTTGATGCTTGATTTTAAGCTATGTTATGTCATATCTATAGTAATGCCTACTGTAGGTGTCCAACAGCTTTATTCCTAACATGTGGTCTTTCTGGGTTCCAGTACACTGGGGGTGTTAACTGATGTCTGTAACACCCTCACTGAATGGAAGTCCAACATCTTTCAGTACCAAGAAGCCTCTAGAATCTCCAGTTAATTCACATTTCTTCAATAACTGTTCCCCTCATCCCCAGGCTTTAAAGAATCTTATCCTAATCATCTGTACTTAGCATTTGATTGAACTCTTGAGAAGGTGCTTACGTATTTCTGGAATCCTTTCTCTCTGCAGCCTTCTCTTGAAAAATCCCAGTTACCTCAGCAGCCCCAACTCTGAATTCTGTCTCCTCATCTCAGTGAAGCTGTAACTTGGGCTCCACCTTCTCGCTCTATATTCAGAAAGTACATCTAGTGAGAGAACCAGGATGACTATATGACTCACTTTGTATGTTTTCCTTTTTCTCATAGATGACAGTTCCATACCACTGTTTTCAAGCAACCAAGAATAGTTGCGCTGTCTGTATAGTTTTATAGTTGTTTGCTATATTCAGGCTAGTCTATTAACAGCTACATATGGAAATAAAAGGCTTCACAACAGTTACATATATATTAAGAGACTAACTTTTATCCATTTCCAATATATCTCTTCTGTTGTTCACTGTTTTATTCCCTGTGAAGTGAAAGTCAAATTATAGGCTGAGTAACCTGGGCCTGAGAAGTGGTTATTACCAACTTTAATAATATATCAGGAAAAAAAATCAGAAGAAGATTAAATCTGCAGCAATTTTAAAAAATTAAGAGTAAACTCATTTTTAAATAAACTGAATTTTGATATTTGATTTATCTTAGAGATTGCCAGTCATATCATCCACCAAAGACTTCATAGTTTAAAAACTTCATGTATATATAAAAAACATAGATCATTGGGTGGATGCATAGAAATAATTAACTGCTTAGGGAATAATACGGGCTTTCCTGGTTGCTCATTTGGTAAAGAATCCGCCTGCAATGCAGGAGATCTGGGTTTGATCTCTGGATTGGGAAGATCCCCTGGAAAAGGGAACGGCTACCCACTCCAGTATTCTTGCCTGGAGAGCTTAAAACTCAACATTCAGAAAACTAAGATCATGGTATCTGGTCCCATCAATTCATGGCAAATAGATGGGGAAACAATGGAAACAGTGACAGACTTTATTTTGGGGGCTCCAAAATCACCACAGACAGTGACTGCAGCCATGAAATTAAAAGACACTTGTTTCTTGGAAGAAAAGCTATGACCAACCTCAGTTCAATTCAGTTCAGTTCAGTCGCTCAGTCATGTCTGACTCTTTGTGACCCCATGGACTGCAGCAGGCCAGGCCTTCCAGTCCATCACTAACTCCCGGAACCTGCTTAAGTTCATGTCCATTGAGTCGCTGATGCCATCCAGCCATCTCATTCTCTGTCATCCCCTTCTCCTCCCACCTTCAATCTTTCCCAACATCAGGGTCTTTTCCAGTGAGTCAGTTCTTCTCATCAGGTGGCCAAAGTATTGGAGTTTCAGCTTCAGCATCAGTCCTTCCAGTGAATGTTCAGGGCTGATCTCCTTTAGGATGGACTGGTTGGATCTCCTTGCAGTCCAAGGGACTCTCAAGAGTCAACACCACAGTTCAAAAGCATCAATTCTTTGGTGCTCAGCTTTCTTTATAGTCCAACTCTCACATCCATACATGACTACTGGAAAAACCACAGTCTTGACCAGATGGACCTTTGTTGGCAAAGTAATGCCTAAGGTTTTTAATATGCTGTCTATGTTGGCCATAACTTTTCTTCCCAGGAGTAAGTGTCTTTTGATTTCATGGCTGCAGTCATCATCTGCAGTGATTTTGGAGCCCCCCAAAACAAAGTCTGCCACTTGTTTCCACCATTTCCCCATCTATTTGCCATGAAGTGATGGGACTGGATGCCATGATCTTTGTTTTCTGAAGTCAGATTATAGGCTGAGTAGCCTGGGCCTGAGAAGTGGTTATTAACAACTTTAATAATATGTCAGGAAAAAGAAATCAGAAGAAGATTAAATTTGCAAAACTGCCACTTTTTCGAAGACATTAAACAGTCTAGAACCCTTTAAATCTCAGAAGTTACCTTGGTCATTTCTAAGATGGGGTCCAGAGGCATCTTTTAAAAATCAAAACCTGATGGAACTTTCCTCCAAAATAAAATCTTTAAAAGTTATAGTGGAAAATTTACTTACTCCTGGAATAAAACTGATTGCACTTTCTTTGTTTTCCCCTCTAGTTTGCAAACTTCATGAGGGAAAGGACTTTATTTTCTACAAAATCTTTAACATGTAAAGTGAAGTCTCTCAGTCGTGTCCGACTCCTTTCAACCTCATGGACTATAGCCTGCCAGGCTCCTCTATCCATGGGATTTTCCAGGGAAGTATACTGAAGGGGGTTGCCATTTCCTTCTCCAGGGGATCTTCCCAACCCGGGGATCAAACGTGGGTCTCCTGCATTGCAGGCAGACTCCTTACCATCTGAGCCACCAGGGAAATCTTACTGTGTCTAAAAATAGTAAATACACACTTGCTTACTACTACTAATAATGTTAAGAGTAACAGCTAACCTTTATTGAGCGCTAGCTATGTGCTATTATTTTACATTGTATTATTTTATAAGATACACATTCTTTGTTTACATGATTGATAGCTTTCTTATAGCTCATAAAATGTTTCATGTTGTTGATTCGACTTTGTTCACACTGAGTTCAACTAGTTGTGTTTTGGTTTTCTACGGTCAAAACTTTGTTCTGTTGCTGCTGTTGCCATTGGTTTGCTTCCTTTCAGGATCAAAGTGAATACTTTAACATAAAAATCTTATCTTTAACTCTTCCTCTGCTGGTTCTTTCCTAAGTTCTCTGGTGGCTCAGATGATAAAGAATCCACTAGCCATGCGGGAGACCTGAGTTCAATCCCTGGGTTGGGAAGATCCCCTGGAAGAGGGCATGGTAACCCACTCCAGTATTCTTACCTGGAGAATCCCCATAGACAGAGGAGCCTGGTGGGCTATAAGTTTCCAAAGGTAGCTGAGGAGCAGGAGGCAGGCAAGTGGGCTGGAGAATGCTCTGTGAGGAATGAAGTTCTCTTTCTGTCATTCTCAATGGAACTGACTTTCTAAACTCACAATTCATGAGTGTGATTAGCTTTCCTGTGGAAAATAGTGCAAGGTCAAACTGAAATGGCAGCTCAGATAGGAATGGAAAAAGCAGAGGGATCAGAAATATGCCAAAAGTAATATATGAGGGTTCAGACCCCATGTAGTAGTGAAACTGGGGAAACCCGTTCTTTTAACTTTTTGAGGGACAGAGAAGCCTCAAGTGATAACTGGTTTACCATAGTTCAGTTCAGTTCAGTTCAGTCACTCAGTTGTGTCTGAGTCTTTGCAACCCCATGAACTGCAGCATGCCAGGCCTCCCTCTCCATCACCAACTCCCGCAGTCCACTCAAACCCATGTCCATTGAGACAGTGATGCCATCCAATCATCTCATCCTCTGTTGTCCCCTTCTCCTCCTGCCCCCAATCTTTCCCAGCATCAGGGTCTTTTAATGAGTCAGATCTTTGCATCAGGTGGCCAAAGTATTGGAGTTACAGCTTCACCAACCTAGACAGCATATTAAAAAAGCAGAGACATTACTTTGTCAACAAAGATCCGTCTAGTCAAGGCTATGGTTTTTCCAGTGGTCACGTATGGATGTGAGAGTTGGACTATAAAGAAAACTGAGCACAGAAGAATTGATGCTTTTGAACTGTGGTGTTGGAGAAGACTCTTGAGAGTCCCTTGGATTGCAAGGAGATCCAACCAGTCCATCCTAAAGGAGATCAGTCCTGGGTGTTCATTGGTTTACCATAGGTGCAATTTAAATAAGAATTCTAAAGGTTTACTTGTTTGTGTTGCAGTAAACAATGTAGAATCTTAGCACCTCAGACTGTTTGGGGTACTGTAAACTCCAATAATTAGCTTTTAGTACATTAGGCTAAATTGACTGAAGAGATGTGTATGATATTTAAAGAAGGCAGTCTTAGGAAACATACTTTTCTTAATCTTAGACCAAGTTAGGCTACCAGAGAGCTAATATATAGGATATACTGTTGTTCCTACTAAATTGCCTTTAATACATTTTACTTTTATTTAATACATGGCCTTTGAGATTTATTACAAATAAAAGCAATCTGAAAAAGAACACTTCTGCAATGCTAAACAGACAACAACAAAACTCTTTCTGTTTTGTAGTTATTGAGGATTTTCTCTATTACTTTACTCAGAGTATTCTGTGGAAGTCTACTTGTAAACATTATTTCAAGATTTAGTGCCCAGAAATACATTATAACTTTGAAGAAATTGTTTCATCTTTAAGATAATGAACATGAAATGTCTTATCGTACTTCCTTTCTGTCATATTTCAGTGGCTACTCAGAGCCAAATTTGTACATTGATTTGTAATAATGATATTATTTTCATGGCTCGTATAACTTGTTTGCACTCTCTAATCCTGACTATAGGGAAAAGATGTCCTTTTCATTATAGGGGACTGGAATGCAAAAGTAGGAAGTCAAGAAACACCTGGAGTAACAGGCAAATTTGGACTTGGAGTACAGAATGAAGCAGGGCAAAGGCTAATAGAGTTTTGCCAAGAGAACACACTGGTCATAGGAAACAAATCTTCCAACTACAGAAGAGAAGACTCTACACATGGATATCACCAAATGATCGACACTGAAATCAGATTGACTATATTCTTTGCAGCCAAAGATGGAGAAGCTCTATACAGTCAGCAAAAACAAGACCGGGAGCTGACTATGGCTCAGATCATGAACTCCTTATTGCCAAATTCAGACTTGAAGAAAGTGGAGAAAACCACTAGACCATTCAGGTGTGACCTAAATCATATCCCTTACAATTATACAGTAGAAATGAGAAATAGATTTAAGGGACTGGATCTGATAGACAGAGTGCCTGATGAACTATGGATGGAAGTTCATGATGTTGTACAGGAGATAGGGATCAAGATCATCCTCAAGAAAAAGAAATGCAAAAAAGTAAAATGCTGTCTGAGGAGGCCTTACAAATAGCTGTAAAAAGAAGAGAAGTGAAAAGCAAAGGATAAATGGAAAGATATACCATTTGAATGCAGAGTTCCAAAGAATAGCAAGGAGAGATAAGAAAGCCTTCCTCAGTGATCAGTGCAAAGAAATAGAGGAAAAAATAGAATGGGAAAGACTAGAGATCTCTTCAAGAAAATTAGAGATACCAAGGGAAGATTTCATGCAAAAATGGGCTCAATAAAGGACAGAAATGCTGTGTACCTAACAGAAGCAGAAGATATTAAGAAGAGGTGGCAAGAATACACAGAAGAACTGTACAAAAAAGATCTTCATGACCCAGATAATCACGGTGGTGTGATTACTCATCTAGAGCCAGACATCCTGGAATATGAAGTCAAATGGGCCTTAGGAAGCATCACTATGAACAAAGCTGGTGGAGGTGATGGAATTCCAGTTGAGCTATTTCAAATCCTAAACGATGATTCTGTGAAAGTGCTGCACTCAATATGCCAGCAAATTTGGAAAACTCAGCAGTGGTCACAGGACTGGGAAAGGTCCATTTTCATTCTAATCCTAAAGAAAGGCAATGCCAAAGAATGCTCAAACTGCCGCACAATTGCACTCATCTCACACACTAGTAAAGTAATGCTCAAAATTCTCCAAGCCAGGCTTCAGCAATACGTGAACCGTGAACTTCCAGATGTTCAAGCTCGTTTTAGAAAAGGCAGAGGAACCAGAGATCAAATTGCCAACATCTGTTGGATCATCAAAACAGCAAGAGAGTGCCAGAAAAACATCTACTTCTGCTTTATTGACTATGCCAAAGCATTTGACTGTGTGGATCACAACAAACTGTGGAAAATTCTGAAAGAGATGGGAATACCAGACCACCTGCCCTGCCCTAGAGAAATCTGTATGCAGGTCAGGAAGCAACAGTTACGACTGGACGTGGAACAGACTGGTTCCAAATAGGGAAAGGAGTACGTCAAAGCTGTATATTGTCCCCCTCCTTATTTAACTTATATGCAGAGTACATCATGAGAAACACTGGGCTGGATGAAGCACAAGCTGGAATCAAAATTGCTGGGAGAAATATCAATAACCTCAGATATGCAGATAACACCACCCTTATGGCAGAAAGTGAAGAAGAACTAAAGAGCCTCTTGATGAGAGTGAAAGAGGAGAGTGAAAAAATTGGCTTAAAGCTCAACATTCAGAAAACTAAGATCATGGCATCCAGTCCCATCACTTCATGGCAAATAGATGGAGAAACAGTGAAAACAGTGGCCGACTTTATTTTTTTTTGGTCTCCAATATCACTGCAGATGATGACTGCAGCCATGAAATTAAAAGACGCTTACTCCTTGGAAGGAAAGTTATGACCAACCTAGATAGCATATTAAAAAGCAGAGACATTACTTTGCCAACAAAGTTCCATCTAGTCAAGGCTATGGTTTTTCCAGTAGTCATGTATGGATGTGAGAGTTGGGCTATAAAGAAAACTGAGCACCAAAGAATTGATGCTTTTGAACTGTGGTGTTGGAGAAGACTCTTGAGAGTCCCTTGGACTGCAAGGAGATCCAACCAGTCCCTCCTAAAAGAGATCAGTCCTGAATATTCATTGGAAGGACTGATGCTGAAGCTGAAACTCCAATACTTTTGGCCACCTGATGTGAAGAACTGACTCATATGAAAAGACCCCGATGCTGGGAAAGATTGAGGGCAGGAGGAGAAGGGGACAACAGAGGATGAGATGGTTGGATGGCATCACTGACTCAATGGACATGAGTTTGGGTAAACTCTGGGAGTTGGTGATGGACAGGGTTGGAGAAGGAAATGGCAACCCACTCCAGTGTTCTTGCCTGGAGAATGCCAGGGATGGGGGAGCCTGGTGGGCTGTCATCTATGGGGTCGCACAGAGTCAGACACGACTGAAGTGACGTAGCAGCAGCAGCAGCAGCAGGGATGGATGGAGTTGCAGAGTCGGACACGACTGAGCAGCTGAACTGAACTGAACAGAGCTCCTGACTGCTTATTTTCTTCCATTTATTACATTTGTCTAAATAACTTGTGTTGTGCTGCTGCTGCTTCTCAGTCACTTCAGTCGTGTCTGACTCTTTGTGACCTCATGGTCAACCACCACAAATCCTGGTTATTATTATAATCCATTCTTTTTTCAGGTATAAATAAATATGGTAAATTAAATCACTACTAATTCTGTTGATCTGTAGATGATATATTATAGGTCTCACCCTAATAGCTTAAGTTTTACCCACTTCACATGAAGAATAATTTGGTTATTTTGGTGTCTATTTTCAATCTGTTTCTCAAATTCTGTTTGATTACAGAACTAAAATCAATGACATGAATAGAAAACATGGAAAACATTTACATTCTCTGTGCATATAAATAATTTTATTACATTCCTTCTTTTCTATTTCTTCATTTCTTTTCTTTCTGATGATTTTTAGGTAAACTTAGAAATTACATTTTCTACTGTTCCTTTTTCTTTGTATTTTTTGTCCAAAATGAATGTGTCCAGTCTCTTATACTTAGTTCAAGAGGAATTATTTTTCAGTTTGATGTGATGATTTATTTTATTGGGAACTGAGTCAAATTTCTCAAGTAGAGTATTTTGGGGTGATTTAATGAAAACCATGAAGTGCCAATGTAAAATTCAATAGTTAATTTATTCCTCTTGTGGAATAGCATGAACATAGCCTTTGGGTTTTGCAGTTAAATGTTCCTTTAGGAAGGGATTCTAGACTTGGAGTTTCATTGTAATGTCAATTAGACTGAGAAGTATTATACAAGCTAAGATTGCTTGCACAACTCCCTGCAACAAGAGCAAGCATTATTTTGAAATTCTCCCTTTTGGTTTGTTCAGCAGACTTTCCATAGGAAGGTGGAACTCACATTCCTTTTCCTATTCCCTGAGTGAGGATGTGAGACTGGATTTAGTGTAGGAATTCCTGGAAGAGAGGTAGGGATTTTCCTGAAAAAAGATAGTAAAATCTGGATTACTTGCAAAAAATGCCTGGAAAAGTAATTTGCCATGTTGAAGACTCTTTCAACTCTTTAGTGACCCCATAAACTATAGCCCGCCAGGCTCCTGTGTCTGTGGGATTTCCCAGGCAAGAACACTGGAGAGGGTTGCCATTTCCTTCTTCAGGGGATCTTCCCAACCCAGGGGTCGAACCCACATCTCCTGCATTGGCAGTCGAATTCTTTACCATCTGAGTCATCTGGGAAGACCATGGGGGACTCCAAATTTAAACTAAGGCTCCAGTAACCTTGAATTTTAAAGTTATATATGGAGCTGCATGTGATACATATATCCACACTAAACCATAGACTCTTATGAAAGCTTCACAAAGAAGACAATGGAGCCCATTTGGTTTCTCAACCTGACCCTTGCTTGATTTCCCTTCATCCTGCTGATCCTATAGGCAGCTAAGGCAGAGAGAAACACTTAGGAGCTAAAGTGGGAGACTTGAGCCAGTTTGAAGCCAGCTCTGAAACGCAATTTTCTTCTGACTTTGGGTTATCATTCAAACTTTCAGAAGCTCACTTTCCTGGCCTGTCACATGGAGACAAAAGCTCTCCTAGCATAGGTTAGCTGGGAAGATTAAATAAGAAGATTAAATGTTAATATGTGCACAAGTTTTTGTAAACTATAGTGTGTGCTAGTCATGCAAAGAATATTAATAATTATTATATATTGGCATTAATTTATATCATATCAAAGCTTTTTATACAATTTAGGAGATATTCTGATAAAAGTATATTCTGATAAAATTTGGGAGAGCAACCCACCAGATTTATGCCTTTCAAAGGTGTCCTGTGTGCCTAGAGTGGTAAATAAGTAATGAGGATAATATATAAATCCAGGAATTAAGTATTTATGTATAATACTTTACAACTTCATTTGGTGAAGCATCTTTCATGCCAACTATATCCCCAAACAGATTACATTCAATAAAGACTTACAGTGATGTGCAATAAATACTAGCAGTGAGCGACAGACATTGAGATAAACAGGCAGGGGAAAAGTGCTTTTCAGCTAAATTCTGAAACAAAATGAAGAATTTAGGGGTGAAGAGACCCAGGAGAGATGTCACAATAGGGAGAAACTATTGGAAGTAGTTTTCACACTCGATTTTCTTACTGAGAGGCCTGAGGCACAAGGTACCAAGGCCTTGAACCTCTGCCTGGATCATCTCACTGGCAGCACGTTCTCACTGCAGGAAAAGAAAAGATATGAAGTCCAAGGCAGGTGAGTTCCAACTTTGTGGGAATTATGAGGCAGGGAAAGCTTTGTTTTGATTTATGAGGCACAGGGAAGGGGTTTATATTGGTATTCTGTTCCCTGCATTCCACCCAAGAAGTGCATCTGCAAAGTTCATCACTGAAAATCAGCTGGAAATCTGATCTGAAGTCTAGAGTGAGCATTTACAAGTTAGCTCAGAATATACTCTTTTCTGAATCCTTCCATAAGTTTTGCCTTTGGTTTGCAGTTTTGACACAGAAAAATGATTTTTCAATATGTTAATCTGCCTTTTTTGTAGGTGGTGGATAACATGAGCTCTTTAACACTGCTGCAGGGTGTGTGTGTGTGTGTGTGTGTGTGTGTGCGTTTTAAGGAAGCAATGGTGACATATAGAAAAAAGAAAGACAAGAGGAAAATGTTACTCATAAGGTCTAATTTAAGACTAATTTTATTCTACTTTCACTTTTTTTACTCAGTTTTTTCACCTAGATATTGATAGCTATTTACTAGGGTTGTGTGAAGATAAATAAGATGATGGCAAACCTTTGGTACTGCAATTTTTAAAGCTTTCAGTAAACATTAGTCCCCATCTTCATTAGCTTGAATGTACTATTACCATGGAATCCTGAAAGCATGAGAAAGCAGTATATCTTCTTTCTCTTTTTAGAGAGAGCTAATATTTAGAAATTTTGACATTTGTAAAATGCTTGCTATTAGAGACAGAACCACATTACAGAAAATTCTTAGGATAGGCAATTAAAAATCTCTTATATTTTGACTTTAAAATGCATTATATGCATTTTAAAGCACCCTCAATCTCTAAGTTAGTACTCAAATGAATATAGCTGTGTACAGACTGAGATGGGGGGAAGGTAAGAGTGGGGGAAGATAAGAGTGGGGAAACATAAGAAGGTTCAAAGGTTAAGAAAACACTGCTTGTATGTGAAATTTGATTGCAGACTAAAGAGTGTGTAAGTAAGAGTTACTGTATTTTCTATTCACAAAGTGTTTGTGGTATTGTTGTGATTGTTTGGTTTGGTTTAATTTGGTTTAAAGACCAACTAATCCCTTCCAATGAAAGATAGGTTTGCATTTTGCAAACCTATCTCAAACTCTATTATATCACTTTATATAAAGAGAAGTAGATATAGTTCAGTATCTACAGTATACCTTTGACTTGCTGGGTAGATATTGACAGCTTTAAGGAGGGTCATGAAAGTGTCTTTTGTGATGCTAAAATGGCCTCAGAATGAGCAATTTATTTTGGAAGGGCATATATAGAGTTAGAAAAAAAAAAAAAAGCTTAACCTGGAAGTATTGATAGGAAGAGAGTACCTAAATGAATGAAGAGATTAGTGGCCGAGTAGCTACAGTCACGGAGAAGGCAATGGCACCCCACTCCAGTACTCTTACCTGGAAAATCCCATGGACTGAGGAGCCTGGTAGGCTGCAGTCCATGGGGTCGCAAAGAGTTGGACACGACTGAGCGACTTCACTTTCACTTTTCAGTTTCTTGCACTGGAGAAGGAAATGGCAACCCACTCCAGTATTCTTGCCTGGAGAATCCCAGGGACGGGAACCTGGTGGGCTGCCATCTATGGCGTCACACAGAGTTGGACACGACTGATGTGACTTAGCAGCAGCAGCAGCAGCTACAATCACAAATTGGTTTCATGGCAACTCCTGATATGACCAATGAAAAAGATAAAGAATGAAAAGAACTAGTCAAATTAGGCAAACAGCCATGAGGGGTCCACTCCTTGAGGGCAGGACTGCTGTCTAGTTGCACATGATATATTCTCAGTGCCTAGAATATGGTAGGTACACGGTAGGTTCTCACTATTCTGTAGTGAAAAAAATGAATATATATAAATAAATAATGTATATTAAGGAGGGAGTGACTTGACTCTTTTTTTTTTTTTTTTTTAAGGAAGATTCTAGATTATTTGGCTCCCATGGCAGAGGTTATCTTCCAGAAAATTTCCTCTATTTTCCAGTTGTCTTCTAGGTAGGTATTTCTATCCCTGGTGTTCTTTATGGGCTAGTAAGTGTAGGAGAAATGCCTCTAGGGACAGAAAGATCTGAAGCTGTTACATTAAAAAGGTTTCCCAGGCAGACAAGATATGGCCTGGAGTCTGCTCCTGGTTACAACTTTAATCATTTCACATCAGCTGACTGTGGAAATTTATCTGAACGATGAAGGAAATACTTTAATCAGGACTTCATCATGTTACTTTCACAACTTTGGAGTTCTGAATTAAAACTAAGAGCATGGAAGATTATCTGCAACTTCAGTCTCCCCAGTTCTGATAAATCCATGAGAAGATGCCTTGCTCCATGGAATGGAAGACAGAGGGATTCAGGTAAGGAATCAGGAATGGGAGAGATTTGGGTGTGTGTGGGAGGGGAGTTCAGGTTCCAGAAAATTCAGTTCAAATAGCTATTGAGAGTTTGAACTAAGTTTTGGAAAAGAGGAAGGCTAGCAGTGGTCATGAGATTGATGGCAATTAGTGAGTAGAATGGCACCGTATGTTTGGAGCCCAGGATATCAAACTGACTTCAGAAGTCTGTGGTCTCAGATACAGAAGGAAACTAAAGCTACAATAGTCATGAAGTCAATCAAGGTGAGAAGGAAAGGTGATGAAGAGAGATAAGGGATTGGATTGGATTAGAATGGCTGAAGGAATGAGAGCTCCTCTAAGAAAATACTTGTCTGATTACTCTTATACAGGAATTATTGGAATTAAAGACCCTGCTCATCTTGCCAGGTGTGGGTACATGTTCCTCAGCACTGCAAGTGCACACATGTTGGAGACGGATGCTTCCTGCAGGACCTTGTGTTCAGCCGGGTTGTGCAGAGGAGAGTGAGAAGTCCAGGAATGTTCTTTTGTTTTTTGAGAGCAGATAATCTCATTTCTCAGCTCAGAGGAGCCACTGAGAGACAGGGACTTGGAAAGGTATTTCTCTGAAAGGGAGGCCAACTCTGGAATATGTTCTAGGAGAATTGTATTTCTTGCAAATAAACACAAAGACCTTTCAATGCGAGTCTTCTCCTTTATTGATACCATGTGTAAAATAGATAACCAATGAGAACTTACTGTATGGCACAGGGAACTCTACTCAGAGCTCTGAGGTGACCTAAATTGGAAGGAATTCCACAAAAAAGGGGATATATGTTTATGTAGAGCTGATTCACTTGGTTGTACGGCAGAAACTAATACCACACTGTAAAGAAACTATACCCCAATAAAAATTAAAAAATAAATGAATAAATGAAGAGAAACTCAGATGATTCTTCCCAGTCGATAGGCATCAATATACGCAGGACAGGTATCCTGAGTGAAAGGGAAAGTATTAGTCACTCAGTCATGTCCAACTCTTTGTGACCTCATGGACTGTAGCCCACCAGGCTCTTCTGTACGTGGAATTTTCCAGGCAAGAATGCTGGAGTGGGTAGCCATTCCCTTCTCCAGGGGATCTTCCCAATCCAAGGATCAAACCTGGGTCTCCTGCCTTGCAGGCAGATTCTTTACCATCTGAGTCTCCAGGGAAGCCCATCCTGAGTGAGATACTTGTGAGGAGTTGACAAAAGTCATTAGCAGATTTAATGATCTGATCCCAGGAGTCTAAATGAAGGTAGTAAAAAAAAAAAAAAAGAAAAAAAATGAAGGTACTGTCTCTCTTAGCTCCCTAGAGGAGCACTGTCGATGTTCTTTTATGGTTACACTGGGCACCCCAAATAACCTAATGGTGACGCTGTTTCTCTGGTGATGTCTGTCATGTCTGATCTGTAACCTCCATCACTGCTTTTTTTTTTAAAGCTCTTATGATAGCACAGCACATTTGAGTATGCTTAAAGAATTCAAGTGGTGCTACTGGCTATAATTAAGATCTTTCAGCCTTTCCATTACAAATTTTTCTTTCCAGGGTTTACTATCTCAGAGACTTCTAATCCCATTGGACCAAACTTAGTACAGAAGTTGTCAGCAAGAATGCAAATTTTTCTGCTCACCCCTAAATATTTCCAATTAAACAAATGTGTTTTTTTTCTTTCTTATTGCAGCATAGGTTTAAGGTTTCAGGCACTTTTGAAAGGCCACAGGAAAAAAGTAACCTAAGCAGAAAATCAGAAAGAAACATAAAAGAATGCAGAATTTGTCTAGTTTGGGGGTGGGTGGGGAAATATCAAACATTTCCAGTATCAAAGAACTTTTTACCTTGTGTTTTTAAAATCAAACTCAAGATTTAGTTGTGAAATAAACTAAAAGCATATTGGCTGTGAGTTTGGACTTTTGATTTTTTTTGTAAAGAGAAATGTTTCTTTAGTCTGTGAAAATTTAAAATGGTTGATTGATTCCAATATGTTCATCTGATGTGGTCCATAATTGAAGTGCTTTTTTCCTTTCTTCTCTGTATTGAAGCCAGCTGAATAAAAATCATATGTGACATTATTGGTATATACCAGAGTTATTAATGTAAAAATTATAATATTTTACTGTGGTAAAAAGGATATGAAATTTACCATTTTAAGCATTTATAAATGTACAGTTCAGTAGTGTTAAGTATATTTACACTCTTGTACAACTAATCTCCAGAACTTTTCATCTTGTAAAACCAGAGTTAAATACCTTTCCATCTCCCCTTCTCCTCACCCTCTGGCAACCACCATTCTACTTTCTGTTTCAATGAATTTGACTATTCACAGATACCTCATATAAATGGGATCACACAATGTTTGTCTTGTGGCATATTTCAATTAGCATAATGACCACAAGGTCATGCATGTTTAAGCATGAGTCAGAATTTCTTTCGTAAGGTTGCATGATATAAAAGTTATAAAAATTTGACTTTTGAATGTTGATTTAGTTTTGTATTTATTCTTTTTTTAAAAATTAATCCAAAGATCTGATTTCTTAAATAAAGACTTTGCTATGTCTTCAAATTCTTTCATGTGGTAATTTAGTCGCTAAGTCATGTCTGACTCTTTTGAGACCCCATGAACTGTAACCCTCCAGGCTCCTCTGTCCATGGGATGTCCCAGGCAAGAATACTGGAGTAGGTTGCCATTTCCTTCTCCAAGGGATCTTCCTGACCCAGGAATTGAACCCAGTTTCTCCTGTATTGCAGGTGGATTCTTTACCAACTGAGCCACTAGGGAAGCCTACAAATTTTTTCATACTTATTAAAATTCCTCTTTGGGGATTTTTAACTCATTAGTTTGAAGCTACATTTTTTTTTTTTTTTTTTTCTGAGCTGCGTCTTCATTGCTGCAGGGGCTTTTCTCTAGGTGCGGTGAGCAGGGACTACTCTCTAGTTATGGTGTGTGGCCTTCTCATTGCGGTGGCTTCTCTTATTGTGGAACATGGGCTCTAGGATGCATGGGCTCAGTAGTTGCAGCATGTGTGTGTGTGTGTGAATGCTTGTGTGCTCAGTTGCTCAGTCACGGCTAACTTTTTGCAACCCTCTATGGACCATAGCCCACCAGGCTCCTCTGTCTATGGGATTCTCCAGGCAAGAATACTGGAGAGGGTAGCCATTCCTTTCTCCAAGGGATCTTGCTGATTCAGGGGTTGAATCCATGTCTCCTGTGTCTCCTGCATTGGCAGGCAGATTCTTTACCACTGAGCCACTTTGAGGAACTGCTCAGGCGGCGCTATTGGAAAAGAACTCGCCCGCCAATCCTGGAGACATAAGAGACACGAGTTCAGTCCCTGGGTCAGCAAGATCCCCTGCAGAAGGGAATGGCTATCCACTCCACTCTTCTTGCCTGGAGAATCCCATGGGCAGAGGAGCCATGGCAGGCTACGGTCCATAGGGTCACAAAGGGTCGGACATGACTGAAGTGACTTAATGCATGCACACATACACCTTGGGAGAGTAAGCAGTTTTTCACAGTCATGCTTCCTAGGTAGTGGAAGATGGACCGCGTAAGGCCCCAGGCTGGGTCTGTTTGCTCCCGGGTCTGGGTGGTCCTAAACATCCGCCATGTTTCCTTGTGTAGCTACCAGTGCAGTTGCATATTCTGCATTCCGTCTCCATGGGGAACTGTTCTCTCTGCTAGACTATTCTAACCTCTCTGACACTTCTAAATGTGGCTGTCATGCTCTCATCTGCCTCTGAAGTTATTTTTATTGTCTTCTTCAACTTTTCTTTCTTTTTGCTTTCTTCTGCCTCCTAGAGTTTCTTAGCTACTTGGTTTCTCAAGAACAGGTTAGTTTTTCAAGACATGTGAGCCACCTTCTTTTACTCATTGAGGTTTGAATATTTGGTACAGTTCCATTCAACTCCTTTTTGTTGCTGTTCAGTCACTAAGTCATGTCCGGCTCTTTGTGACCCCATGGACTGTAGCATGCCAGGCTTCCCTGTCCTTCACTATCTCCTGAAGTTTGCTCAAACTCATGTCCATTGAGTCGGTGACGCCATCTAACAGTCTCATCCTCTTTTGCCCCATTCAATTCCTTAAATATTTATTAGAAAATTTTGAGTATCAGATTGAGAATGCAAAGATGACCAGACATGCCTGTATCGTTGAGGAGATCTTAAGCTAAGGGGGAAGACAAATATGCAGACAATCCAAGACGGTGTAGACAATAGGGGGAAAAGAGTGTAGTGGCTATTGTGAGGGGCATGGATGAGGAGGAAACTTGCCATACATGTAGAAATTGGATCAGATCTTAACAACAGGGCAACATTTAAAATCTGTCCTACAGAATGACTACAAATTGGCTAAAAATTGGTTAGTGTCTCTCCTTCCCAATTATTTGCTTATAATGGTAAAAATACTCCTAGAAGTGAATAGTCCCCAGATTTTTTCCCACCACGAAGACAATATTGGATAAAATCAGTAACATTTCTCAGGTGCATTTGTTATTTCCAGTTGTCCTGTTGTCACTGCATATTCTATAAGGATATCAGATTTATTTGGGGGGTCTTCTGAGTCTGTTATGTTAAAGAATCCCAAATGATACAAAGGGATGGATTCTGACTAGCCAGGGAATATACTGTAAATTGTTATCAGTTATTTATATGTAGGTGTGAATGTGGCAAATGGAAGAGGTTTAAGAAGAACAAGAAGAGAGAGGCAAGAGGGTAGGAGGAGCTTGGGAAAGACATGCTGGAGATTCACTGGTGAAAAAGGAGAGGGGAAACCCAAGGATGGGGGCCTTAAACAAACTATAGATATTATTCTTTCTAGAAGTAGCCCTATGTGTGCAAGAATGGCTTCTGAGTTACATTTTATTTGAACATCGGAGGTGTAAATGATCTCCAAGGTGGCATCCAATAAGTAGCAGCTCTTTTCCTCACCTGGGTTCCAAGCAAATCGAGAAATAAAACAGAGAGTAAACATGGGATAAGCAAAAAACTCCCTTTGCCACTGGTAGAGTTCAGAGCTTCGGGCTTGTTACTCTAGTGAGCTTTTTGGTCTTGAAACCAGAACTAGGCAGACTTGCTGCCCACACCCCATCTGGGCAGCACTAGACTGGCACAGGCTATTCCCCAAGGATAAGTCTCCACACTTCTCCTCATTGACTAAGCACAACGACACTCTTCCTCCTCCAGTCTGGAATGAGGAAGAGGGCAGGAAAAAGCTAGCAAGATGCTAATATCCTAGGTTTGCAGTAAGGAAACCTAAGAAATAAGCAAAAGAAAAGCTTCCCCCCACTGCCAAAAGTTGTTCTGTGTGGATGGCATCACTGACTCAATGGACATGAGTTTGAGCAAACTCTGGGAGATGGTGAAAGATAGGGAAGCCCGGCGTGCTGCAGTCCATGGGGTCGCAAAGAGTCAGACACGACTTAGCGACTGAACAACAATGATGGATAGTGTTGCCTTTCAGTTTATTTTAATCTTCAACTTCCGTTTTGTCCTTTGTTTGGGGGCACTGAGGCTTTCTCATATTTTCAGCAGAGATATTCAGTGAGACTAACCTCCATCTCTGTTTGATGATTCTCATCTTTGTTTCTCCAGTTTGTAATTTTTTGATTTTGCTTTGTTTTTGCTTACAGATTTTGAGTAGGAGCCAGGTGCTCTGAGTCCTTAATGCTGTTGCCACCTTCTGGTTTGGCCCCTTCTGGCCTCTTTGATATTCAGAGTAGGTAGATTCTGTCAGGTGCAATGTTGATGGGCTTGCATCTCAGCGTAATGAATGTGGACGCCATGGCCTGTTTACCTGGTCTCCCCACTGCAGTGTGGTGAATTACTATGAGCTATTTGAGTTAGCCTTTATATGTGTTTTAGGGAGCTCCCTCTCTATAGCATTGCCTCTGTGAGGCTTATGGGAGCTGCAGGGACTTAAAAATGAAGCAAATGGCTCTCCAAGGAAATCTCTCTAAGAGGTGAGAACTATTCGAGTCTGTGAATGCTTGGAATTTCTCACTGTGTAATGAGATCTGTGTAGGATAGAAACATATGAAAGAACACTTTGTTCCCATGGGTAAAAATCAACTTGGTGACAGTTAAGTATGCTGACAGTCAAGTTTCATAACCTGGATTGATTCTAAAGAATCAATCAATTTAGAAATCATCAATTGTTACAATGCTATGAATATGTAAAAGTAGCAAGACAGGGGATTCTAATATCAATGAGAACCAGCACCATCAATGTGAATTTGCTTCCAGTTTTGTTCTTGACACGGCAAAGTGGCTGAAGAGAGCTTTTACTGTTGTGACTGTCTTTCAAATAAAAGGTAGTTTCAGCATCATGTAAAAAAGTGGTTTTGGCGTAGATAGGGTATATTTGCAAAGCACACAGAACAGTGCCTGATATGTCGCGAGCATGGCATGAGGATTTTGTTAAACAAAAAGGATCAGAGTAAACTCACCACATTTGCCAAAATTCAAAAATGAGGATAAAAACTCTGGGCTTTGTTGATCATTTTATAGTTCAGGTCATCTTCCCTGTGTTTCACATCTTTTGGGATGGGCAGGGTGACTTCTGGAACCACTAGGTTAAAGGTTCTTCTACAATATCAATTAAACATAATTCACAAATAGCCTCTTCAGAGTTTCCTAAACTTAGAAATCATCGTAAATGTGAGGACACGATCGAGAAGACTAATGAGAGCTTATATATTAATTAATGAAAGCTTATGGTAGAGTAACTGAAGGTATAAAGTGATTTAATTATGGACAAAAAAATGACATTGCTATTTTGAAGGAGCATCAGCCATTACAGTGCTCAAGGTATTTGCCAAATTCAGGAATGGAAGAAAACATTGTGTATTAACACCCTATGATATATGTCTTCATAGGGATTGCTGGCACATCTTTAGGTTCTTGGGCTAGATGAAATAGATGAACACCAAAGGCCTTTGAACCCAGAGGCTTGGCTAATTTTCCCATGGTTATACTATAGATAGTTTCTACTCTGTGAGAGGCTCCATGTTAGTATTCTCATAAACACAGAGCAGTTTGAGAACAGTGGAGATAGTTTCTAATCTGTTGTGTTTCATGGAGATTTTGAATTTAGTTGATTCGTACAATGATGAAAATTTTCTTTGAAAACATTTTCACTTAGCACTTCTGATCAGTTTTTTATCTCTTCCTGAGCATCCTGAAACTTAAGGAGAGTGTTTTTGTTTTCCATAAACTTCTATGATACTAGGAACCATTTATTTTTTGTTTAAACTAAATTTTACAGTTTATTTCATCTTCATGATTACAGGCATACAGGAAGGGTAAACGAGGCACAATCTTTTCTCCCCCCATTTAATCAGATGAAGTTTTTGGCATTTTTATGATATACAGGTTTGCTTAATTCAATAACTTGGGTTGAAAGTTGGCAACGGCAAATTTTTGCAATTTAGTATCTTCCTCCATTCCAAAGATCTTAATTTCTGAACTACATTATGAGTTCTGAAATGATGTTCTTCCAGCTTTCACATCTCAATCTGCCATCTGACACTGCTTAAGACAGGGAACTGTTAAAAGCCATCTTCCTCTTGGCTAACCCACTCCTCTAGCAACCCTGACTACATAAAAATAAAACTGTGTTCTCAAGCATTGACTGAAATTGTTGTGCTGGGAACTCTTTCCAGAGCTTTAGCTCCCTGAGAGAAAAGAGAAGTCCTAACCATTGATTTCCATGAACAATATCAGTGTTGTAATATCCTTCCCAGCACAACTCAAGTGGTCAGGCAACCTTGATCAGCCCAACAAGCTTATAAGTATTATACAAGGTATATTTGAAATTGATCCCGGACCAAGTATTGCAACCTTAATCCCCAATAATCTCATTACTTAGCACACTGAGTTTCTGTGAGAAGCCAAAGCCAGAAACTGTCTCAAAGCAGAGCTCATCATCTTTTACAAGTGAGAGAAAAACATCAAGAGAGCAGAAACTGCTCCCCCCCCCAACCCCAAACTCATCAAATCGTTATCTTCACAGCTGTGACTGACACAATCCAGAGTGTCAAATTTCCTGATGTCCACTTTCAAGGTGCCTGTCAACGTCAAGAAGAGCTTTCAGGTTTCCGCTGGCCACGGCACTTGAACTTCAGTCCATCAATGGGATGGATCCCCCTTCCACTTTACTGCTTTCTGACCATGCTGCTGGTAGTACTTGAAGAAGTTGGTGTATTGAGTAGGAGCCGTCCCTGTCGAGGAACTCCGCGGGAAAGTAGTGATCAAACCTGTGGTCGTAGATAGTTTTTGTGACTATGACCCCAGCACGCAGTTTCTGGCGGCAGCGCCCTCGGATGGCGACATTCTTAGGCACGTGGCTTCATGGGAGGACGCACTGCGCGTTAAGGAAGCGAGAAGCATTAGGAAGCATTCAAAGATGCTAGTGTTACTGCTACTGACTGCTAAGTCACTTCAGTCATGTCCGACTCTGCGCGACCCTGTCCCTGGGACTCTCCAGGCAAGAACACTGGAGTGGGTTGCCATTTCCTTCTCCAACGCATAAAAGTGAAAAGTGAAAGTGAAGTCACTCAGTCGTGTCCGACTCTTCGCGACCCCATGGACTGCAGCCTACCAGGCTCCTCCGTCCACGGGATTTTCCAGGCAAGAGTACTGGAGTGGGGTGCCATTGCCTTCTCCGATATAAGGTGATGAAGATACGTGAAAAGAGAAAAGATGGAAGAACGGAGAAGCACCGCCTGTTGAGTTTGAAAGTGTTCTGCCGACTAAGGACAGATTTGATGTGGTAAGAGTACATTTTAGAAGCTCAAATTGATTTCGGGGATGCCTGGGGTAATATAAATGTTTAGAGCACTTACTCAGAATGACCTATAAAGTCCTCTTTTTGTATGCTTTATCAAAATTCTTTTTTCTTTTTTTTAAATCTAGGATAGGTTGTGTCCTTGTCCTCGGCAAGTCTGAAGTTGGTTTTCAGGCCCTCACGATGATAGAATTTAATCGCTCAAATTTAGCTCTCCTCACCTCCATAACACCTAGTGTCTTCTGGTAGTTCTATGCTTGACACCTGTGTCTACCCAAAGAAAGGAGGGGAGGGCAGCTCCAGAATTTGGAGTGTTTTGTTTGTGCCGTGTTGTTCTACATGTATTGGCTCATTAATCCTCACATGTGGCCTTTGAAAAATATTTTATTATTTTCTTTTTGCCTGTGAAGGAACAGAAATTCATCAAAAGGAAACACATCATTCATTGTGGTTCAGTCAGCGATGGTGATGATCAGAGTCAACACACATGCTTGACTCTAGACACCACTCTTTCCATACCACTCATCATGTGCTTCACTGGTAGTTTGGATTTTACCTCCTGCTCTGTCATGCTGCTTCTTCTTTTTTTTTAAGTTTATTGAAGCATAGATGACCCATAATATTATGTTAATTGCAGATGTATAGAATAGTGATTTGTTCATATATACACATATTTTCATTTGAGATTCCTCTCCATTAAGGTCATCACAGGATATAGTTCCCAGTGCTAGACAGTAAATGCTGTTTGTTTATGTGTTTTATACAAGGTGGTGTGCATCTGTCAACCCATATTCCTGATTTATCCCTCCCCCCATTTCTTCTTGATAGCTATGAGTTTGTATTCTATGTCTGTAAATCTGATTCTGTCTTATAAATAAGTTCATTTGTACTATTTTTTAAATTCCACATATAAGTGAAATCATATGATATTTGTCTTTCTCTGTCTGACTTATTTCATTCAGTGTGATAATCTAGGTCCATCTATGTTGCTGCAAATGGAATTATTTTATTTTTATGGCTGAGTAAATTCCATTGTATATATGTGGCACATCTTTATTCATGTCAATGGACACCTAGGTTGTTCACATCTTGGCTGTTGTAAATGGTGCTGCTATGAACATTGGGGTGTATGTACTGAATTTTTGAAGTAGAGCCTTATTTTTGGGATATGTGCCCAGGAGTGGGACTGCTGAATCATATGGTAACTCTATTTTTAATTTCTTAAGGAACCTCTGTACTGTTCTCCACCTGTTCATATTGCCAGCAACAGGTTATGAAGATTCCTTTTTCTCCACACCCTCTCCAGCATTTATTATTTGTAGACTTTTTGATGATGGCCATTCTGACTGGTTGTCATGCTTCTGATAGAGTTATGAGTCCTGACTCATCTTCCTCAGTGCATCTGTTTCAGTTGGTTCTTCTGATAAATAAAATCATGCTATGATATTGGTGGCCACCAGTGTCTTTTAACAAAGGCCTATGTCTTCATTCTAAAGAGAACCAGTGTTAGAAATACGAAGCTTGTCATCACTCTTAACATTGCCAGTACAGTACTTGCAGGTGGGAAAACTCAAATTATATTTTCTTTATAAAATCTAAGGGTAATTCTATGTATATAGCAGACTTGCAAATTGTGCTGTGCTGATGAATAAATGAGTTTTAGGGCAGCATTCAGTATCAACAGAAGGGCCGTTTCAGTGAATTTCCACTTGTGACATCCTTATTTTTACTCTTCTTGGATAGCAATGCTGTCTCTACAAATGTAGGTTCTAAGTCAAATAGAATACGGTAGTTCTAAGAAATCCTATATGATGAGTGTGTTCAGAGTTTTTCAAACTTTGAGCAGTTTATAAAGTCATATGTTCCAGTTGTGAATAATTTTTTTTTTTGTCCCTTAGGATTCATTTTGAGATTTGAATGAAGATTGAAGTGTAAGGTGGTTGCTGAATTCAAACTGTGTTAAACTGCCTGACTGCCTGTTTATTGTTTGTGACTAGTGGTAAGGTTGGGTGCTAGTGAAATAAAATATTGATGAAAATGGCACTGAAAATGTGTTAAAGCAACATATTTTGAAATATATGTAGTGCTCTTTGAAGTGAAATAATGGTTTTAAGAGAATTCTTAAAGATGTTAGTACATCTTTTTAGTGATAAAAATTACTGTGACAATGGAAATTCCTAACTCACCCAAAAATGTAGATTAACTATAGGGTTTGTTAATTTTCCAATTTAAGAATAATTTAATAATAATAGTATAGAAGATATATGCTAGAAGAACTGAATTTTTGGGGTAAATCTCTTTAACATTGGCATGACCTAATAAAGATGCATGAGGCTATTAAGATTTACACAATGCTAAATATTTTTAGATTGATTTCAGTGTGAGAGACTGGAGAACATTCCTTTAGAAGTCTCAGGAGAACCATTTTAGTATATTTTTGATAAAGACCCCCTATGCACACAATATACAGCCTCACATGTAATATCATTTGAACATTTAATCTAGTTACCTTTTAACCTTCATGAAATGTTAGAAATAGATTTCAAACTTAATAAAGGAAGCAAAGTGGGTATATTTGTGTGTGTGTATATTTGTATATATTTGTATATTTGTGTGTGTGTATATTTTAATATAATGTTGATTGTAAGAGTCTTTCCTTAGAATAACCAGCACTATAAAGACAAAAAAGAAGAAAAATATGATAGACATAAATGGATATGTATCTACATATTTTAAAGTATTTAAGGGTCTATTTTAGAAGAAAATACTATTTTAATGATAGCATGTATACAGCATTTTGTATTTATGAAATGTGAATGAAGGAGTGATACAGAATGGACAGCTAGATGGAGCTGGCTTTCCGTAAGTCACAAGCTTTTCCATTGATAGAAATGCAAACTTTGATGGTTCAGTACAGATTCTATTCTGAAGAGAAAAATAGAGAACACTAAAGTGTCATCTTCGGTGAACCAGTAATGACAGTAAATGAAGGGTCCCGTTAAAAACAAAAACAATAACTTACCACTTAATTGAGTATAGCCATGCAAAGATCGCCAAGGACCTTGCTCTCCCACAAAAGCTATCTTGTTATAAACGTCCAAGATCACAACCAAACCCTAAATATACACCAACCCTAAATCTTAATTGAATAATTGCCTTACTACTAGGTAACAATATTAAGCTGGTAAGATAGTTTGATTAGAACATCTGGAGATACATACTGCACGCTCAATCTCCATTACTAAACACATTTATTTCCAATTGCTTTTTATTTCATTATAGCAGCTACAAATTTCTTTTAATACATAATAATGGAGAAGTTTTTTTTTTTTCCTGAATTAAGTTAGAACCCAAACTGTGTCATTTAGATTTAGAGAGCAAATGTGTAGCACTGCTTTGCTTTGCTAAAGATCAAACACTGATAAATTTCCTACCTTCTCTCCCTTGCCCTGAAAAATTTCAGCTACATTGGGTTTTAGGTTCTTGGAATTTCTGTAGCACAAATGATAGTGTTTTTCATGATTTTCTGCCGAGACCACACTACACTTAACATCATTTTATATTTTCTAGAAGAGGATCTCAAAACCATCTTAGCATTTTCTAGAGAAAAATTCCCAAAGGCTTCCTCCCCTTGAGGGAGGGAAAAATGTATTATCCTGGATTTATTCACATAGTTTTCACATATTTTTTTAGGGGTAGGGTAGGAAAAAAATCCAGAATCAAGACAAGAGAAGTTCACTGACTTTTTTGAGCCTTCTTGTTTCCGGGTTTTGGATACTGTCTCTCAGTTCTGGTCAGTGACTGGTCTGCGAATGGTTGGGAGTTCACCTAGATCCTCTCAGGAATCCACATATTCACTATTAGTGCCATAATAATACTAAGACAATGTTTGCCTTTCCCACTGGGCTGCCATTAGCACTGATGATGCGAAAGCAATGATGGGTAAAAGTGATGGTGCCTCTGCAGAGCTAAAGGCAGGGCACCAGTTACAGCAGAGTAATTGTGTTCCTTACTGTCACTCACTCACAGGGTGTATTTAATGAAGCAGTACCAATTACTAATATTATTAAATCTCAACCCAAGTATGTCTCTTTAATGTTCTGTTGTTACTTCATGGGAAGTACCTATAAGTCCACTGTTGCTGCAAACCAACATACTATGCATACCTCAAGAAGAAGAACTGGTGTGATGCTATGTCTTGAGAGCTCAACTACCACCATTTTGATGAAACACAGTTTTTACTTGAATAAATGACAGATAAACCATGGTTATTCAGACTTTATTATTTGGTAGATGTTTCTTAAAAATAAGCAAAATGAACCTGTCCCTTTAAGGAAAAGACTGAGAGGTTTTTGTCTCCAGTGAGCAAGTTCAAGCTTCCAAGCAAAACTTAAAATTTTGGAAAAATTAAATATGCCACCATGAACTTACCTCTTTAGTACATAAAGACTTATCTGATAAGATTGGTGGGATAATAACAAATGTAAATTTTTGATATTGTAAAATGGAATGCATGAGGTATGATTCATGAATTTACAAAAACATACAGAAGTAAAAGATTCATTGAGGAGGGCATGGCAACCCACTCCAGTATTCTTGCTTGGAGAATCCTATGGACAGAGGAGTCTGGTGGGCTATAGGGTTACAAAGAGTCAAGACGTGACTGAAGAGACTTAGGATGCATGCAAAAGAATCATTGAAAGGTGACATAGATTAGTGTATTTCAATGTAACAGAATAATAATCAGAGTTGTAAAGTCATTTATATGGTATTGGTTTCTATGTTACAGCTAGCTTTTAAGAAAATAATACTTGTTGAGTTTGGTGTAGGGTTGAAGAAAGATATCCTCAACTACTTGAAAAAGGCTTTTAAAATACTTCTCCTTTTTTCTAACTACATAACTGTCTGAGGCCAGATTTTCTTCATATCTTTCAACTAAAAAATCTATTGAAACAAATGTAGAAGTAAGGTCATCCATTAAATTAGACAGAAGAGTTAAGTAAAAATGTAGAACAATGTTATGATAATTACTGTTTTTTTGCTTTTGAAAGTATAGGATTTATTTTTCAGTAGGTAATAGATGTAATCTGCTATGTTAAGATAGGTTAATAAATACTGCCCCCCCCCCCCACCCAGTTTTAATTTCTTTGAAGGTAAATATAATCCATGTGAAGATGCTTGGAGGTATCAGTAGTTTCTAAGAGTGGAGCTGAGTCCTGAGGTGAAAAAGTTTGAGTATTGCTGTCCCATTTTCTAAATGGAGAGATCCTAGTCTCCAGCCCAGGGTGCTCACATAGGACACTGTGATATGCTGTCCCAGTCTCCCCTTAATGGGAAGACTTATGGACCCAGCTGCTTGGGAGTGCTGCCACCAACATCCTTGAGTCATCGTCAGCTTAGATCATCTCGGTTGCAGAGAGCTGCCTCACCCGAGGTCATGTCCCTTCCCAGGGTGGTCCACATCTACTGACTGATGCATGCGTGTGTATAGGGCCATGGCCATCTTTGTCCAACTCAGAACAACTCTGATGGTCATTCTAGTACCAGGGCTCCCTGTGGGATCAGATAAGATGTCAAATGGCCTGCATCAGTGCTTACGTCTCCCTCCGCTGCTGTTTCCTTCCCTACTGTGTTAATTCCAAGCTCCTTCCTTAATATTGATATGTATCCTGTTCAACACACCCTGTCTGAGAAATTGCTTCTCAGAAAAACCACCTGAAACAGCGTGGGAGCTTGGTAATAGGTTAGAAGTTAATTCTTCTTCCAGCTTTGAGTAATCAGGGTACCTGAGGTACCACTGCACACAGAGTCTAAGCTCCTTATTGACAAGCCACATAAATCCATAGGCCTGTAAAAGGCTTTATGTGGTCTGAAAAGTCCCATAATGCATATTACAAGGCCTGAGACAGGCTAGTTCTAGATTCCGTGGGGCTAGTTCAGCAGTGAAAAAAGGAAAGCAGGTTTTTGCTTCTGGGAAACAAAGGTAGAAAGTACTGATACTCCTTCTATTTGTATGCATCTTCCAAATTTTAGGTTCGTGATAAGAACACAAGAGATGAATAAGGAAGGGGGTGGGTCAAGAGGCCAAGTGTGAGAAAACCAGACCTATCTATTCAGTTAACCTCTTTTCACGTTTACTATATACTGGCAGCCAAAGTTGAGTCAGCTTATTGGTGATCTGGATCAACCGTTAATATTGTCTGAAGTGACTAGATGGCCCCTGATCTTTCTCTCAGGACTCACTATCTGGCCTAGAAAACAGAGTTTGGGAGTGTTTCGTTATTGGATCAGAAGAATTTCAAGCTTTAAAATTCTAAATAATGAAGAAGCTTAGTTGTCCTTTCTGCAGCCCCATCTGCATGATGACATTGATCACAACAGAATATTTATTTTCAATTTGATAAGTTTAGCTTTTTTGCTCTGGTTATCAAAAACTGTTTCATAGGTCCTGAGTATATAAAGGATACCTGAATTGAAAATGAAGTCAAATTTTACACTGTGACATTTGAAAATGACCCATCTATATACTGATGGGCTAAATATCAATATTTATTGATTCATTCCACACTCATTCAGCACCTACGTTTGTGCCAAGAAGCACTCTGAGTTCTGGAGAATACATAGATGAATAGGACGATATTTCTAACTTATAAGCCTCTTAAGACATGTTGAAAAATAAACTGACAGCACAATAAAATTTTTAAGTTTATTTGGACAAAACCCCAAATTGAGGGCTTTCCTTTTGGCTCAGCTGGTAAAGAATCTGCCCGCACTGCAGGAGAACTAGGTTCAATCCCTGGGTTGGGAAGATCCCCTGAAGAAGGGAAAGGCTACCCACTCCAGTATCCTGGTCTAGAGAATTCCATGGTCTATACAGTCCATGGGGTCACAAAGAGTTGGACATGACTGAGCGACTTTCACTTTTCAAACCAGAAGTAGTTAGGTGAGCCCTAGCAATAGGGGCAGGAGGCAAGACTTTTTGTGGAAGCAAAACAAGGAAATTATTTGATTGGCTAAGGGATTACTTTATTTGAGAAAGTCTAGTTGACTGTTTGGAGAAGGCAATGGCAACCCACTCCAGTACTCTTGCCTGGAGAATGCCATGGATGGAGGAGTCTGGTAGGCTACAGTCCATGGGGTCGCGAAGAGTCAGACACGACTGAGCGACTTCACTTTCACTTTTCACTTTCATGCACTGGAGAAGGAAATGGCAACCCACTCCAGTGTTCTTGCCTGGAGAATCCCAGGGATGGAGCCTGGTGGACTGCCGTCTATGGGGTCGCACAGAGTTGAACACAAATGAAGTGACTTAGCAGCAGCAGCAGTTGACTGTTTATGATTGGTTGTCCTTAGATTTTGATTTCTTAACCTTGAGACGTTACAGGCCTATGTTTTGGTTTGCTTACACAGATGGCTAAGACATTAGAACCACTTCAGTCTAATGACCTCATTATTTAATTAACTTAACAGACAGATGATACTGTCTGGAACTTATTCAGTCCATTTGCCTGTGCAGTCATAACCCATATGAGGTAGAATAGGAAAGAGTGAAATAATTTGAAAGTGTTGAAAGAAGCTTTTCAACTGAGGTAGCAAAGCACTGAATGTTAAATTGTGTGTTTTGCAAATTGAAGACACTGTTCTAGGTGCTGGGGAGTCAATGGTGAGCAAACTATTTTGTCTTTCTTTGTGTATTTTATGAGAGAAAGGGAAAAGCTAGAACAGGGGAAAATATACATGTCCCTAAAAATCAGTAGATAAAAACTAAGAAAACAGAATATTTGAATAACAGTCACCTTGCTTGATTTGTTATATATCCAAAATATGAGCGCATACATATTCTTTTCAAAATACATAAAGCATTACAAAAATTGACAATATATTACTACAGATAAAACACAACCCCCAAAGCTGAAATGCTACTCATCACAATACTTGTTCATAATGCAAATAATACCAGAAATAAACAAGAAAAAGATAGTTTTAAAGAAGCCCTAAAAATTCCTAAATAGGGAAGCAAAACTTCCTGTTGGTTTTGGTTATAAATGATCTAGAAATAAACAGCAGCAAGTGAACTATATATCAAATCTGCAGGATACAGCCAAAATTGTACTTGGGAAGTTTTATAGACATGAATGCATTGACTAGAGTTTGAAGTAGATTGATTAAAAGTTTGAAAATAAATAAGCAAGACTTTCAACTCAAGATGTTGGAAGAAGGAAAGCAAAGTGTAGGAGAAAAAAAATATGCATTTGTCATATAAAATTAAGCCAAACATAATAAAAAGGGTAAATAATAAAGCCTAAAATGATTTCTTTGAAATAATCACTAAGCTATTAAAATATTTGGTGAATTTTATCAATAAATAGAAGTAGATAGCATATAATATCAGAGATTAAAAATTTTTAACATAATCCAGAGATGTGGAGACTTTAAAGTTTTGAGAGAATTCAGTGTACAATGTTATATCAATAAATATAAAAAACTTACAAAATTAGTGGGTATTATTACTATATATTAAGAATGGCTTAGAGAGAGATAAGAAATTATAAGTAGACTAACAAAGATAGAAGAAAATGTCAAGGGCAGTTTAATGGGTGAGGTCTATCAATCCTTTAAGAAAAAGAAAACTCCAGCATTAAAGAAACTGTTCCAGAAAAAATTGAAGATAAAACATTTCCACTTTATTCTACAAGGATAACCTTGGTGTCAAAATTAGATATGCATAGCTCCTGAAAGAAAATTGTACAATTTAACTTAAAACCTTAGATACCAAAATTTTAAATTAAAAGTGCCAAATTAAATTCAGAATGTAGATCATCACCAAATAGGATTTATTCTAGGAATGCAAGTATTAGTCACTGTCAGAGCTCTGTTACTGTGATCAATCACAATAATACTTTTATTTATTAACACATGTGTTCAAGAAATATTTCTAAAGTGCCTACAATGAGGAAGACACCATCCTAGGTGGTGGGGTAAAAGTGTGAACAAGACAGACAAGATCTCATGGAGTTTGTATGAGATGAAAGATTTAAAAAATCCACATAATTATCTTAATAGATGACCAAATAAACCTCAAAGATGTGATACATTTCAATATTCATTCATGAGAAATGCTTTTAGCAAGGGAAGAACAGTGTCAATGCAAAGACAGGAATGGATAGAGCAAGCATCATTCTTACCTGGGAAACATTCGCAGCACTCACTTTAAAATGAGGAAAGAATGTCTATTCCCACAGTTTTTTTTTTTTTTTTTTGTAAATTAAAGTTTAATTAACTTAATATATTGTGTTGTAGTTTGAGCATTCTTTGGCATTGCCTCTTTTTGGGATTGGAATGAAAACTGACATTTTCCAGTCCTGTGGCCACTGCTGAGTTTTCCAAATTTCTTGGCATAATGAATGCAGCACTTTCACAGCATCATCTTTTAGGATTTGAAATAGCTCAACTGGAATTCCATTACCTCCACTAGCTTTGTTCGTAGTGATGCTTCCTAAAGCCTACTTGACTTCACATTCCAGGATGTCTGACTCTAGGTGAGTGATCACACCATTGTGACCTGCCTCTTGAGAAATCTGTATGTAGGTCAGGAAGCAATAGTTAGAACTGGACATGGAACAGCAGACTGGTTCCAAATAGAAAAAGGAGTACGTCAAGTCTGTATATTGTCACCCTGCTGATTTAACTTATATGCAGAGTACATCATGAGAAACACTGGGCTGGAGGAAGCACAAGCTGGAATCAAGATTGCTGGGAGAAATGTCAATAACCTCAGATATGCAGATGACACCACCCTTATGGCACAAAGTGAAGAAGAACTAAAGAGCTTCTTGATGCAAGTGAAAGAGGAGAGTGAAAAGTTGGCTTAAAGCTCAACATTCAGAAAACTAAGATCATGATATCTGGTTCTCTCACTTCATGGCAAACAGATGGGGAAACAGTGGAAACAGTGGCTGACTTTATTTTTCTGGGCTCCAAAATCACTGCAAATGTTGATTGCAGCCATGAAATTAAAAGACGCTTACTCTTTGACCAACATAGACAGCCTATTAAAAAGCAGAGACATTACTTTGTCAACAAAGGTCCATCTAGTCAAGGCTATGGTTTTTCCAGTGGTCATGTATGGATGTGAGAGTTGGACTATAAAGAAAGCTGAGCGCCAAAGAATTGATACTTTTGAACTGTGGTGTTGGAGAAGACTCTTGAGAGTCCCTTGGACTGTAAGGAGATCCAACCAGTCCATCCTAAAGGAGATCAATCCTGGGTGTTCATTGGAAGGACTGATGTTGAAGCTGAAACTCCAATACTTTGGCCACCTCATGCGAAGAGCTGACTCATTGGAAAATACCCTAATGCTGGGAAAGATTGAAGGTGGGATGAGAAAGGGAAGACAGAGGATGAGGTGGTTGGATGGCATCACTGATTCAATGGACTTTTTTTTTTTAACTGTCCAACTGGTGTAATTTTTTTTTATTTTTTCCAATTATTTTTGTTAGTTGGAGGCTAATTACTTTACAATATTGTAGTGGTTTTTGCCATACATTGACATGAATCAGCCATGGATTTACATGTATTCCCCATCCCGATCCCCCCTCCCACCTCCCTCTCCACCCGATCCCTCTGGGTCTTCCCAGTGCACCAGTGCTGAGCACTTGACTCATGCATCCAACCTGGGCTGGTGATCTGTTTCAACCTTGATAATATACATGTTTCGATGCTGTTCTCTCGAAACATCCCACCCTCACCTTCTCCCACAGAGTCCAAAAGTCTGTTCTGTACATCTGTGTCTCTTTTTCTGTTTTGCATATAGGGTTATCATTACCATCTTTCTCAATTCCATATATATATGCGTTAGTATACGGTATTGGTCTTTATCTTTCTGGCTTACTTCACTCTGCATAATGGGCTCCAGTTTCATCCACCTCATTAGAACTGATTCAAATGAATTCTTTTTAATGGCTGAGTAATATTCCATGGTGTATATGTACCACAGCTTCCTTATCCATTCGTCTGCTGATGGACATCTAGGTTGCTTCCATGTCCTGGCTATTATAAACAGTGCTGCGATGAACATTGGGGTACACGTGTCTCTTTCAGATCTGGTTTCCTCAGTGTGTATGCCCAGAAGTGGGATTGCTGGGTCATATGGCAGTTCTATTTCCAGTTTTTTAAGAAATCTCCACACTGTTCTCCATAGTGGCTGTACTAGTTTGCATTCCCACCAACAGTGTAAGAGGGTTCCCTTTTCTCCACACCCTCTCCAGCATTTATTGCTTGTAGACTTTTGGATAGCAGCCATCCTGACTGGCATGTAATGGTACCTCATTGTGGTTTTGATTTGCATTTCTCTGATAATGGACTTGAGTTTGAGAAAACTCCAGGAGTTGGTGATGGACAGGGAGGCTTGGTGTGCTGCAGCCCATGGGGTGGTAAAGAGCTGGACGTAATTGAGTGACTGAACTGACAGAACTGAACTTACTATATTAGTTTCAGGTACACAGCATGTTGTTCAGTCCCTCTGTTGTGTCTGACTTTTTGCAACCCCATGGACTGAAGCATGCCAGGCTTCCCTGTCCTTTACCTTCTCCCGGAGCCTGCCCGAATTCATGTTCATTGAGTTGGTGATGCCATTCAACCATCTCATCTTCTGTCATCCTCTTCTCCTCCTGCCTTCTGTCTTTCCCAGCCTCATGGTCTTTTTTAGCTCTTTGCATCAGGTGGCCAAAGCATTGGAATTTCAGCTTCAGCCTCAGTCCTTCCAGTGAATATACAGGACTGATTTCCTTTAGGCTTGACTGGTTTGTTTTCCTTGCAGTCTGAGGGACTCTCAAGAGTCTTCTCCAACACCACAGTTTGAAAGCATCAATTCTTGGATGCTCAGCCTTCTTTATGGTCCATCTCTCACATCTATACATGTCTGCTGGAAAAAACATAATGACTCAATATTTTTGTACACTACTATACAAAGTTGTTATAATATTATTGACTATATTCCTTGTACTGTACATTATATCCCAGTGACTTTTTTAAATAATTGGTAGTTTGTACCTCTTAGTCCCCTTCACCTATATTGTTCATCCCCCCCCCCCACAACTCTCCGCCACTGACAGCCACTAATTTTCTGTATACATGAATCTATTTCTGTTTTGTTCTATTTGTTCATTTGTTTTGATTTTTAGATTCCACATGTAAGTTAAATAAATGGCATTTGTCCTTCTCTGAATGATTTATTTCATAGCACAATACCCTCTAAATCCATGCATGTTGGTGCAAATGGCAAGATTTCACTCTTTTTTATGGCTGAGTAATATTCCATTGTGTATGTGTGTGTGTGCATGTATGTATACACCACATCTTTCTTTTCTATTCATCTATCAATGGACACTTGGGCAAGTTCTGTATCTTGGCTACTGTAAATAATGTTGCAACCGAATATTGTGGTACATATATCTTTTTGAATCAGTGTTTTTATTTTCTTTGGATAAATACCCAGAAGTGAAGTTGCTGGATAGTACGGTAGTTCTATTTTTAATTTTTTGAGGCACTTTCATATTGTTTTCCATAGTGGCTGTGCCACCATTTGCATTCCCACCAAAAGTGCACAAGGGCTCCCTTTTCTCCATATCCTTGCCAATCCTTACTTCTTTATGATAGCCATTCTGACCAGTGTGAGATGGTATCTCTTTGTGGTTTTGATTTACATTTTCCTAAAAATTAATGATGTTGGGCACCTTTTTTCATGTGCCTGTTGAGTGTCTGTATATATTCTTTAGGTCTACTAATATGTTCTATTAATGTCCAGTCAGGTCCACTGCCCATTTTTTTAATAGGTTTGTTTTTTTGATAGTGAGTTGTATGAGTTTTTTTATATATTTTGGATATTAATCCTTAATTGGATATGTCATTTGCAAACCTTCTCCCATTTAGTAAATTGCCTTATTGTTTATGGTTCTCTTGGTTGTGCAAAAGCTTTTTAGTTTGAAATATTTCCATTTGTTTCTTTTTGCTTTTGTTGCCCTCACTTGAGGAGACAGATTAAAAAAATATTGCTAAAAACAGTGTCAAAAAGTGTACTGCCTGTGTTTCTTTTTAGAAGTTTTATGGTTTCAGGTCTTATATTTAGCTCTGAAGTGACTCTCTCATAGGTGACATATGTGCTCAATCGCTCAGTTGTGTCTGACTCTTTGGGACCCCATGGACTGTCGCCTGCCAGACTCCTCTGTCCATGGTATTCTTCAGGCAGGAATGCTGGAGTGGATTGCCATTTTCTTCCTTAGGGGATCTTCCTGACACAGGGATTGAAGCCGGGTCTCCTGCATTGCAGGCAGATTCGTTACCATCTGAGCCACTAGTGAAGCTTAGAACCTGGCCCTAATAATTAAACCTAACAACAGTCATCTTGTAGACTGTAAGTCATGTCTTTTTCTAGTTGCCTCTAAAAACCAAAACAAACCAGATTATCCCCCTCTTTTGCATACTTGCTTGGTTTTGATCAAGCCTCCTATCCTCAGGTGCTCACATTTTTTTCCCATGGAAGAAAGTCTTATTCTCAGAGGTCATTTTGGCAGTCTGGCTTTTTCAGTGCTTCCAATTGAGCTTGAGGAAGTACTATTCAGAAATACCCTCAAAATGTAAAATGTTGGCTTTAAGAGCTGTGTCAGGGAAATCTGTGGAGTAGAGCTGTGCCAAAGACACACCTTATAGGGAGTTGGCGCCTGGAAATTCTCTATGGTATATGTCCATGTTGGAAATTTACGTGTATGCACAAGGCAGCATGTCACATGGCTAGACATGCTGAATTTTAAGTCTGTGTCTTTTACTTGTGGTTTTGACTTTGGAGTTACTTCTTCCTTTGAGTGCACAGTATTTGTATTCATTGGGGAGAGAAAAATCGTGCTTGTGGGGAACTCTGTTGATTAACTAATGATTTTAAAAGTTCCATTGAAAGTTTAAAACACTGTTGAGAAATAAGAAATTGTTGGGAATCAACAAAAATAGACTATTTTAGAGTCATGTATATTTTCAAATGCATTCATTAAGATGGGAGAATTGAAGACAAGTGGCATGGTTGCAATATGATAGGTATATTCACAATGCTTTATTTTGCCATTTGTTGATAAACTATTAATAACTATACTGAGCACAGTTCCATCAAAAATCTTTAAAATGTGACTTCTCTAACTATGTGAAAAGCTATTTACACCTTAGCCAGTAAAGGAACTAGAGGCTTGCTTAGTTTGGAGTTTTTGAAACTGTTTCTTTGTTGATATCTGAAGAGCAGACTTTGTGTGTGTTATGAAACTGGCTCAGCACTCTGCAGAATTGGAATTTCCTAATTAGCTACCAAATTTAATTTCCTAATTAAATACCAAATACTACTATTCTTGCTTGGAGAATCCCTTGGATTTGTCACATGGCTAGACGTGCTATATAATCCAAAGTTACTGTATTGCACACTTTGCAAGAGTCTTGCATGGTAATTAATTTAAAGGACTAAGTATGAGCATTTATGAAACTAGGCTTATTCTTTTAAGTTGAAATTTGCTCAAAGTAAATGCAAAAGTTTTTGGCAAGTTGACATACAAGAAGAGACACAAAGATAAAACTAAAAGATGATATTCATGTATTACAAAATTCAGTTTATATTTTAAAATCATATTTGAGACAAAGAAGAAATACATAATAAAAAATTGACTTTTATTGGGGGAAAAAACCAAGGCAATCATTTGAAATCATAAAAGTCTTTTTGATTCAGGTAGCACATAATTTAGGAATGACTTAGTGGTGAAAAAGGAGCTTCTTGCTTGTTTGGCTTGCCCCTAGGTGGTGATAAAAGTGTTGTGAAGTAAAAAAGACAAGACTGAAAGACAGATGTAAGCAGGATACTCAGATCTTTCAGGAGATTCTGGTTTAGATTTTTAAGGATATATTGACTCAAGTTATCTGCTCCTTTTCATACTTTTGCTCATATGAACAAAGATAGTGCTTTTTAAGAGCTTTCTGTCTCGGTATTTTCCTGCCTGCTCCCCTCCTGCCTTCTGTCGCCCATGAAATTTAGCACAATTACAGACTGGGGCACCTGTTTCCTGAACTATCATCATTGACTCACCAAACTCCAGTTTTGGTAGAAGTCTGTAGCAATATTAAAGACTGCTCAGACTAGGCTATATTCAGACTTGTTAAATGAGCAATGTGCATATTCACTCCTGTGCTTACAGACATAGAATGGAGCCTGCTAAATAATAACATATCTTGGCTATCTCATTACAAGTTACACCAGAGCTTCATATTCCTATAAAGACATTTCATTCAGCTAGAAATCCTTTGAGAACCGAGGAAACTGATTTTCAATACAAATTTCTCCCAAATTTTCAAAACAAATTTTCCCCAAATTTAATACTGTCTCCTTTTTTAACAAATAAAAATTTCTCAGGGAAAACAACTATATTATTTGTTCTTGTTGTTTTTAAACTCCAGATGAATTTCCATCTTGTATTTTCAACATAGCATGTTGGTCAAGATTTTTCTCTGTTAGTGATAAGCTTGACATACCATTTATGAGATTAACAAAATTTAGGTGCTTGATCCCCTAAAATATAACCTAAAGAAATTTAATATCCATTCTGGATAAAGAGACAAAATTGCAAGTCCTTTCCAATTTGAAGAAAAATAATTCAACACTTTAAGAACTACTTTACCAACATTCTGCAAATGAAAATATTTTGTTTGATGTCTGGGCTTCCCAGGTGGCTCAGTGGTAAAGAATCTGCCTGCCAATGCAGGAGATGTAATAGACACGGGTTTGATCCCTGGGTCAGGAAGATCCCCTGGAGAAGGAAATGGCAACCCACTCCAGTATTCTTGCCTGGGAAATCCCATGGACAGAGGAGCCTGGTGGGCTACAGTCCATGGGGTCACAAAGAGTCAGACATGACTTAGTGACTAAACAACAACAAAATTTGATGTCTATTTTTAAAAAGAAAACACCGGCAACAGAACATTGAATCTATATTTGCTATTCTGATGTTGTTCTAAGATAAAGGGATTATTGAGGAGTAGAGGAGTTGTAGCCCATGGCCTTTGTGTTATTTGTTAAAATGAAAAGCTGAAGCAGAGCTGCTGTCCATAGGCATGTAGGCTGTACACTGCACAATGCCAGGGAGTACCTTTTCTATGGACTACAATGTAAATGGAACTCTCTGGGTTTGGATGGTACCTTGAGCTGATGTTCTAGACAGAATGACCAATAAAATGCTCTCTTTGTCCCAGAAAAGGCTGTAGAGATATTTTCTGTTAAGCAGATACAAATTTGTTAGGTGGAGTAGCCCAGTATCTTGAAATTAGCGATTCTGTTTCACGAGGAGAAAATTTACCATTATTATTTCCACTTCCACAAATACTAATTGAGCATGGAGCATGTGCCTGGCATTGTGTGAAGTAATTTACAGTTTTCATATTTAATCCTCAGTAATATTATGAGGAAATTGAGGTTAGAGAGATAAGTAACTCATTCAAGGTAGTACAGCTGATAAGTTGCAGGAATTGGAACTTACCTAGGTTTCCCTGACTTAGAAGCAGAAGCTTGTAATATATAAATACCATGATACCATCATGGTATGTAAAACGGTTCCCACTGGCCTGTGCTGAAGTTTGTACTCTGGTCAGGAAATCCCTGAACTTGTTACTTTGTCTGAAACTTGAATACTTTTATTTGGGAATGTTGTAAAGAATATCACACTTTAAAAACTTTCTGATAAACACAAAAAAAATTCTTGTCTCTTGATGTCAGAACAAGATTTTCAGGCAGTAGATGACTTTTCAGTGGTATATTTTTGAGAATTCTTTCTCCTTTTCCTCATTTATTTATTCCTCTTAGTTTCAAACTATGGGAAGGATCTCTGACTGTTGATTAAAATAGGAATTTTTTGAAAGGTAATTGGGATCTCATGGAATTGCTATGAAGAACAAAGAACCAGACTCAGAGAATGCTCAAGAAAAAGATGTTATGGAGCCAGAATCATAACCAAAATTGAGCCCTGCAAACAATCGAGGGCAGACCCCGCAGAAAATAAGGATTTTTATCAAGTGACGTTTAGATGGTGATGCCCATGATGTGACTAGAATGAAGCATGTGCGGCACTTGTCTGGGGCTCAAAATTTGAGAAGATCCTTAACTCAGTAATCAAGGCAAATAATATTTAAATGAAATATTTAAAAAATGAAAGTCAATGCAGGGCTTCCTTGGTGGCTCAGTGGTAAAGCATTTGCCTGCCAGTGCAGGAGACACAAGTCTGATCTCATAAGACACATGGAGCACAAGTGTGCTCTGATCCACGTGCCTCAGAGCAACTGAGCCTGTGGGCCCCCACTTTTGAAGCTATGCTGTAGAGCCCAGGAGCCACAACTACTGAGACCACACGCTGCAACCAATGAAGGCCACGTGCCCTAGAGCCCAGGCTCTGCAATGAGAGAAGCCACAGTGATGAGAAGCCTGCTCAGCATAGCTAGAGAGGAGCCCCCGCTCGGTGCAACTGGAGGAAAGCCTGCGCAGCCATGAAGACCCAGAAGAGCCAAGAATAAATAAATTAACTAATAAAGAAAATCAGTGCAATGATTCATGATGAGCAAAATATTAAAATTTTAAATGAAGGGGTGTTGATAAAAAGTGACTTTGTACTTTCAGTAAAAGATGTCATATTCTTTGTAGTAGAGGTGCCATTCAGTTCAGTGTCAGAAAAAGCAGGATCACAATGAGCGTATTATTTTCAACCCCTAGAACTGCAAAACATGACCTCTAGCAAATCATTTTATATCAGCACTTCAGTATGAAATAATCCATGACACATCCCATGCCCTTTATAGTTTAGTCACTGGAGTTAAAATCATTTACTGCAAATCACTGTTTTACTTGTAAAGGAGAGTATCTACTTCCTTAAAGAAGTAAATAAGAGCAAAAAAAATGACTTTGAAATAAATTTTCTTTTTAACTTGCTATTAAAATATAGTCCCTACTTAATGTGGTGACACTTGGTCTTGATTGGTGCAGTTCAAGAAATGGCTTATATTTATATTGCTTTAATAATGTGCTGCTCATTTGATTTGGTATTGAACACTTTCTTGTACAGAGTAGATGCTCAATATTGTAAAATGTTTGTTGAATGACTATAAAGCAGAGAAAAATCCAAAATAATATGGTGTTTATTTATGTGACATTTATACAATACTGAAAGAAACTTTATTTCTGAAAATTATACTTACGAAAGTACAGAGACAAAATACAAACTAATATATAGCATCATGATGATATTTTATACTTTCAGAAAAATGCCAGAGATTTTAAGTGATTTGTATTTTCCCTATACATATTATAGATCCCTATAACTTAATTAATTTAACTTGTGTTGTAACATGAGATTAGAAGTTATTTATATTGATATTGCCTGTACATGCCAACAAAACAACATCTTAACAATAGAGTTACAAAAACAAACTACATGTATTGACTTTTGTGATGAAATTTATCATTACCTTTGGGGTTGTTTTATTAAGCTGTAACACTTGGAATCCGTATGTATCTTTTATGGAAGGATTGAAAACCCTTTGCAAATATTGAATATCATTTTTGATACCAGAGACCAATGACACTTTAGTGATTGATCTCCATAGTAGTAGGTTTAGTTGGTGTGTGATTCTGGCATTTGTTATAGTTCCTGTAGATGGTTCTTCAGTATCGTTATCAGTTATATGTCACCAAACCTAATAGCTAGCAGCTAGTCAATTTTTTAAAAGAAAAACCTCAGATATTCTACATGATGGCTACCATCAAAATTAACTATATGATTTCCCTATGAAATATATTCAGTAGAAGAGATTAAAAAAGATTGATACTTATGAACAGTTTGAATTCCACTGACAGTATTTTATTCTTCAATGCCCTCTGTTAAAGGAAGAGAGCACCACTCAAATACATTTGAAAGAAAGCTGAATTTATTATAATTATTAGTTTCTATGCAAGAGGGAGTGATTTTTTATAGAATATAGTCTCTATGAACAGAGTCAGAGCAAAGAGTGATCTTGTACTGAATTTGGAGCAAGTGTGGAGTTTAGGTATTGTTGACACTCAGGAGTCCTGAAAGGAGTCTATGACTGAGAGATTTGGGTGAGTTTAAAACTGTTCTGTGGCTGTGAAAGTCTCTTAGTCATGTCTGACTCTTTGCGACCCCATGGACTGTAGCCCGCCAGGCTCCTCTGTCCATGGGATTCTCCAGGCAAGAGTATTGGAGTGGGCTGCTATTTCCTCCTCCAGGGGATCTTCCTGACTCAGGGATCAAACCCAGGTACCCTGCAGTGCAGGTGGATTCTTTACTGTCTGATGCACCAGGGAAGCCCAGTTATTCAAGAAGGATATACTAATTCAAGGTTCTAGCCATGTGTGAAATAGATAACTAGGGAGGACCTGTTGTAGAGCACAGGCTCAGCTTGGTGCTCTGTGATGACCTCGAGGGGTGGAGGGCGGTCCAAGATGGAGGAGATAAATGTATACATATAGCTGAATGACTTCGTTGTATGACAGACACTAACACAACATTTAAAGCAACTATGTGAAAGTGTTAGTCGCTCAGTCATGTCTGACTCCCTCTTTTTTTTTTTTTTATAACAGGCAGAGCTTTTAATGGAGCAATGTATTGGACACTGCAGATTACATAGACAAAAGCCTTAGAATTGGAAGTAAAACCCACCATTGACTGGACAGAAGGCCTTGGTTGCTGACACAATCTCTGAGACAAAGCTGAGGGAGTCAGTAATGAAGTCCAGGATGGGTAAACGAGAGCAGATATCACAGATTCCAACCGGTAGATGGTTTTCCCAAGCAGGGATGTCTGACTCTCTTGCGACCCCATGGTAACCCACCAGGCTCCTCTGTCCATGGGATTTCCCAGGCAAAAATACTGGAGTGGGTAGCCTATCCCTTCTCCAGGGGATCTTCCCAACACAGGGATCAAACTTGGGCCTCCTGCATTGCAGACAGATTCTTTACTATCTGAGCTACCATGGAAGCCCAGTTCTGTTAGTTATTATTCCTTGAAGAAGGCCAAAGAACAGCTAGTCATGTGTACCTTCTTTGAATTTGGAAAAGAGTAACTTTTCATTCTCACTTCATGCTCAATTTAAGATAAACACAGTTTAATGTCATATTTATCTAATGATTTGAGAGAGAGTTGAGAGCATTTTGGTAAAAGAGTGTCGTGCAACCAAATTTAAGACATGCAGTGACCGATGGCACGGAGCGTTAGTGTGCCTGGTAAGGTCTTTGGCTGCAGGTAACCGAAACCAATGCTAGGTATTTGCAGAGGAAATGGGGAGACTTGATCAGAAGGATATCAAGGAAAACAGAATCAATGGGAGATTAGAAGACTGTGCTTAAAAACTGGGCAGAAACCAAGGCCGTTTCAGTCTTGTCAGGGAGCTGAATGTGAAAGGCACAAAGATTTTTGCTAGCAGGGTCAATCTGTCTAGGATGAGGTCACTTCCAAGGCCACTGCCACCGCTGCTGTGGGAGAATCAGGACATTCATGTTTTCATCTGTTTAATCAGCAGGTGTTCATTGAGAACCTACTACATGCCAGGTTCTGTTTCTAGGTTCTAGAAGTGCAGGTGCCACTGGCCCCTTGAAATTTACACTCTGAGGAGGGAGACGCTGAGGAGGAAGATGTGCTAAATAAAGAAGGAAATGTGTGTCACATGACAGGAAGTGCAGTGGGGAAAATATATTCTATCGCTAAGTGAAAAAGGGTTATGAAATGTCAGGAGTTGGAGACACTGAGCTGCCATTTGATGTAGGATAGTCCAGGTGCCTCCTACAGTTTGTGTGGCACTTTCTTTTTTTGTTTTTGTTTTTTTTTTTTTTGCAGAGAACTGAAGAAAAAAAGTAGAGCGTCATGTGGATGTATGGAGGAAGAGTGTTCCAGGTTGAAAAATAACAGATGCAAAGGCTGTATGACACAAATGTGCTTGTGGAACAGCAGGGAAATCAGTGTGGTTGGAACAGTTAGGAATTGGAAGAGTGCGGGGAGACAAGGTCAGAGATCAATTTAGGAGTGGGGTAGGGGTTAGAAGGACTGGGTTAGAGGGACTTTGAAATGCATTCTCAAGACCCTAGTGCTTATTTCTTTTTCTCTAGCTTTATTAACATATAATTGACATATAACATTATATAAGCTTAAAGTGTATAACATAATAATTTGAGATATATATATATATATATATATATACACACATATATATAGTGAAATAATTACCACAATAAGTTTAGTTATTAGCAATCACCTCGCATAGTTTTTTTCTTGTGATGAGAATTTTTAAGATCTGCTCTCTTAGCAGCTTTAAAACATACAAGAGAGTACTGTTAAATATGGTCACTATGCTGTGTGTTACATCCCCAGAATTTATTTGTCTTATAACTGGAAGTTTGTTTATCTTCTGTCGCAGGTTGGGGAATGATGTTCCACCACGCCTGTGTAATTGGAACGATAGGGAATTTCTCTAAAACTAGAAAGAGGACTTAGATACTGTGTGGACAGAAACACTAACACATGTCTACTAGAGTCAGCAGCTACAAAGGTGTTTGAGCTTGCCATGGGTCCTAGAAACATGTTCTGTGTAGCCACAGATTCTTCTCATCCTTGTATATGCCTCTTTCCAGGGTGACTTTGCATTTTTCTTATCAAAAGGAGGTTTTTTATTCTGCTCCTTGAATCCGAGCATATAAGATTTCTTTATTAGATGCTGTTGGTCAGTTGCTCAGTCATGTCCAACTCTGCAACCCCATGGATTGCAGCACATCAGGCTTCCCTGTCCTGCACTGTCTCCTAGAGTTTCCTCAGACTCATGTCCATTGAGTCAGTGATGCAATCCAACCATCTCATCCTCTGTTGCCGCCTTCTCTTCCTGCCCTCAGTCTTTCCCAGAATCATGGTCTTTTCCAATGAGTTGGCTCTTCATATCAGGTGGCCAAAGTATTGGAGCTTCAGCTTCAGCATCAGTCCTTCCCACGAATATTCAGGGTTGATTTACTTTAGGATTGACTGGTTTGATCTCCTTGTAGTCCAAAGACTCTCAAGAGTTCAAAAGCATCAATTCTTCAGTGCTCAGCCTTCTTAATGGTTCAACTCTCATATTCGTACATGACTACTGGAAAAGCCATAGGTTTGACTGTATGAACCTTTGTTGGCCAAGTGATGTCTCTGCTTTTGAATATGCTGTCTAGGTTTGTCATATCTTTTCTTCCAAGGAGTAAGCATCTTTTAATTTCATGGATGCAGTCATTGTCTGTGTATTAGATGGGACATTAATAAATCACAGCAAGTGGGTTGGAAAGTACTTGTACATTGGGCTTCCATTATTGCTACTTTGGGGATCCTGGAAGCAACAGTTATGGGAATAAGCTCAAACTAGCCTGCTGGAAAGTGAGAGACACATAGCCCAGTTTACCAACCCATCACTCCAGTGACAGTAAGTCAAGTGACAGACACGGGGAGAGGCCCTCCTAAGTCATTTAACCCCCAATCACTTGCCAGCTGGATCCAGATACATGAGAGAGCTCAGGTAGAGTTCAGTGGAACTGACTGAACCAACCCACAAAATTATACACTAAATAAAATTATTGTTGTTTTATGTCACAATGTTTGGTCATGGCTTTTTATATAGGAAAAGCTAACTGATTATCTGTAGATTTCATGAAATTTCAATCAAGATTCCAAGTTATTTTATGGACATTGACGAACTGTTCTAAAGTTTATATGATGGGGCAAAAGATCTAGAACAGCCAACACAATATTAAAGGAGAATATCAAAGCCAGAGGATTGACAATATCCAAATTCTAAACTTGGGGAAATGGTTGTGTAAATTATTAATGGAAACAAGATTCTCTTTTTCCAGAGTAAAGAATGTGATAACAGGTCTTGCTTGAGAAAATGGAGGAAAAGCATGTTAATTTATTTGCAAACATAACTGTGTCTGATCCAAAAACGGAAGACCCACAGACTTGATTGGAGGGCTAATGCCTCATCTTTAAGGAAGAAGAGAATAAAATATGCAAGGCCTTGGGATAGCGAAATAAACCCACTTTGGATTTTGACCCATTAACAGTGTTGGACAGGCCATTAGGCAGAGTTTCTGTGGCCAGAAGTTTCAGTTCACTTCTTTCCTCCCCTCTCCTTCCTTAGAAAAAATTCCCAGAATAAATACCTCACATGCTTCCAGAAGTGACTGATAATATCTCTGGGCTGTTTTCCTTCTGAGAAATTCACCTAGAGGTATCTGATGGTTGGACACATTGACAATCATCATACCTGGTGGCTCAGATGGTAAAAGAATCTGCCTGCAGTGCAGGAGACCTGGGTTCCCTCCCTTGGGTTGGGAAGATCTCCTGGATAAGGGAATGGCTACCCACTCCAGTATCCTTGCCTGGCGAATTCCATAGAGAGAGGAATATTAAACTATAGTATAATATAGTTAGAAAACAATTTAATGTAACTTTATAATAAAAAATATATCCTAAATGATTTTTTTAAATTAAATAATTTATTTGTGGGAATTCTGTTTTGAAGACTAGGAAAAATGGTATTGTAAGAGATTGCTTCAGAAATTCTGAACTGCTTACTCTCAAAGAGTCATAAGATCAAAGGGCACAGGACTGTTCAAATAACTCAAAGATTATTCCAGAGCTTGTCTTGGAAAATTGAAGCATAAGTTCCTTTGCTGGTGAGTTTGATAGAGGAAAGACATTATCTTACGATGTCAGCTTCAAAAGAGTGTTCAAAGTGAAATTTTTTCATATTTATGAAATTAAAGTGGTCAGTATTTTATATTACTTTTCCCAGCTTTATTGAAGTTTAATTTGCAAATAAAATTGTAGCTTGATTGTGGGACTCCTTTCATAATATTTGAGCATTTTAAATCATGATTTAATTATGACAAATCTATTAGGTCATGTAACTACAAAATATTGTTATTATGTGTATACATTATATGTATATATTTTATGTAGCATGTAATATATTATATAAATGTGCTTTCCATTCCAAATTTTTCTCTGTTATCCATTTACTGTGTACATTAACTTCTCTGTGGGAGATAATTCTTCTTTATGGAGTCTAAATATGGACTGCCACCTACCCAAGCTATTTAAGATATATCCAAAGACAGTTTCCATTTGTTTTCGAGAAGCAAAGACAGAAACTGTATATAATGCTCCAGCAATAGAGATGGCTATGCAGCTCAGAGGTGTTTTGGGCTAATGTTCTGCCTAATGTAATCTTCCTGTTATCAACCCATCATCAGCTCGTCATCCTTTCAATAATGTAATATAAGTGGCTAAACCCCTTAGAGCTGATTGTATCACAAAGGGATTACCCCAGTCCCATTCTGGGAATTAAGCCTACAGACAAAGGGCAGACAGCTGGGCCGCCTGCATCAATTTGACATCAGTTATTTGCTACGTACATTAGTATAATCTGCTGCCACAGGACAGAATCATGAACATTCTAGCTGTAGTCTCAAGACCCTGTTTTTAAAATATTAAACCTTTTAGTAGGTTTAAAAACTCAATAATATAGTTAAATTCACAGCAACTGAGGATTTAGAAGGGAAACCCAATGAAGTTGGAAAGGCTCTGGATCCTGTAAGGCAAGTGTTTGTGAGTTGGAAAATTACAGGCACTGAGTTGAACCTTGGCACAGAAAAGAAAATGTCATCTATAATCACTCAACAGTGATGCCTTTTCCCCACTCAGCTTCTTAAGAACCTTTTCCTTCCTGTTAATTACCTTACCATTTGGAAAACTTGATTCCTATGTGAAATTGGAATTGCAGTAAGCAATGTCACTTTTTACTGGTGGTCCTATTTATAAGCAATTGAGCAAAATGCATGTATTAAAGGGTTCCTGCTTTGGAAACATAATACCCAAGATTTTCAGATATAATCCAACCTTATTATCTTGTTAGAATTTACTAGTTGTAAGTAATTTACACACTTCATGCTAATGTCAGAACAGAGTTTTAAGATATTTTTGTTACTGCCCCGGGTGAGAATTTGAACTCCTGAAATGCTGTCATTTCTGTGCCTTTCTGAGATGCTGCATATTCACCCTTTCATCACTTTTCAGTCTTAGTGCTTCCTGTGAAACTCCTTTGTCAAATGAGATTACGTATTAAAAGGGACTACATTTGAAATAGCTTTCCCAAATAACACAATTTTGATGATGCCTCTGATGTGGCTGGCAGCTAAACAGGAATCTTGTTTCAATTGAACTCTATTTAAGACCTCGAATCAGGATGTTACACAGCTTGCTTTTAACACAGTCAGTCAAATTACCCTACCCCTAAAGGCCCAGGACCTAAGAGAGATTGGATGAGGGTTAAACTAAATCATGTTAAGAGTAACAGTCTTTAATGAAAACAGAAAATTGGATTTACAGTTCTAGAATGAATTTAGATATTCTAGAGTAAATGTTTCTTTAGATATGTTAGGCAGTTCACATTCTTTGTTATATGATTGACAAAGCAATAAATATTGAGGAATAAATAAAGTGCATCAAACTTTTTCTTACACTGAGGATCTTTAGAGAACTAGGTACCCCTAAGGTTAATTTAAGCCCCATGTCAAGAGAAGGACACTGAACATTTCATTCAGATTTTGTCACAATTTTATCAGCACAGGTAATGACTATGAAAATGAATATTTTCTTAAACTGGTTAAAAATACTGAATTTGATTCATAATTACAGTTTAAAAGACATTCTAGGAAAGAGATACACGTGTGCATCTCAGTGATAACACACTGATAGCAATAATACCAAGCATGATGTGTACCTTAGTTCCCAGAATTCCTTCACTTTGTCTGGTTTATAAGGGATAGTTCTCAATTAGTTGTGCTGTTTTCTCCTGCTTGGTAAGCATTTTTGGTCAAACAAGGAATGGCAGAGTTCCACAATTAGATCAAAAGATCAATCCTAATGTACCATTTTCTCCTCACCCTCCTGCTGTAATAAAGTGCCTGCAGCTCTCCAGGGGACAACTCAAAATCCTAGGACTGATATTTCTAAATTAGCTGACTCTCTGACCTTGCTGGTAATTGCGTTAGTTTATCAATGTTCAACACAATTTATTACTCTCCAATATGTACCAAAGTGTTTATCTCTCAACACTAACAATATTAAAAAACCTAAACTATCTATTGCAGTACAAAGAGGCATCCTTTCATTAGGGAAAAACATAAATAAGTAGGAAATGTCACATGACCCGCCTTAGCCCAGAAGAGTTGTGACTCCTGAAAGGGAGAGGCCAGCTGTCTCCTCTGACATGACAACATCATGTTTATTATAGCCAGAAGAAGAGAAATCAAGCTTTGTTTCCATTTGTGTGTGTGTGTATGGGTGGGTGTGAGAGAGATATAGGAATGAAATGGTGCTTTCTGCATTACTAAAGCAATGTCTTCTAAGAAAAATAACATTGATTAAAGCCTTATCAAAGCATTTAAAGGCAATGGGAGTACAGATAACATCTCTCTTTGACTTTCAGTGTGGTACATTTTGGTGGGGAAAAGCATTAAGTTCATGGGTCTTATTTGGGAATGAGGGAAATGAACAGCATGCTTTCATTTCCATCATCTTAATCATTTTATTTTACATTATTTAAATCTTGTGTTTGATTAGTATAGTGAGCAAGCTGTGACAAAGCTCAGTGTATGTTACATTAACAAAAAGTAATGTTGTACTGAAGTTTTGCAAAAGAAGTGCTATCTGGTTTTAACATATACCATCGCCAGGGAAATGTGACATTACCTGGCTGTGAATGATGTTAATAACATGCTGAGGTAGAAGGAGGTGATGAAGATCCTGCTGCCCAACTTTAAATAATGAGCTGCCTTTTATCTATTCTACTTCTAAGGAGAACAAGACTTTTCTCTACTGTTTCTTCACAGATGGGACAGAAGTTGGGAAGTATTCAGTCACACCCATCCACTTACCCACCAACTATTTCCATTAAGTTCAATCCCTGTGTTCATTCCTCACTCATAAGAAATAAGTTTCAAAGGCAGCTTGTATTGGAAGAAACTGATCTGAAGGTTTGCAAAACACTTGGTATCTTCTTAAGATCTCAGAGTCTTTAAATTATGGCTCAAATTATTATTAGTATTACTATTATCACTATTATTGTTTTTAGTTGATAAAGAATCTGCAGGAGACACAAGAGATGCATGTTCTACCCCTGGGTTGGGAAGATCCCATGGAGAAGAAAATGACTACTCACGTCAGTATTCTTGCCTGGGAAATCCCTTGCACAGAGGAACCTGGAGGGCTACAGTCCATGGGATCACAAAGAGCTGGATGCGACTCAGCAACTAAACCACCAATATTATTGTTATTATTATTATTATTACTATTATAGTTACTCTTCTTTATTAATAACTTAATTATTATAAGGATGTATATTGTCACCCTATTATTTAACTGACATGCGGAGTACATCATGCGAAATGCTAGGCTGGATGAATCACAAGCTGGAATTAAGATAACTGGGATTAATACCAACAACCTCAGATATTCAGAAGATAACCATTCTAATGGCCAAAAGCCAAGAGGAACTAAAGAGCCTTTTGATGGAGGTGAAAGAGGAGAGTGAAAAAGCTGGCTTGAAACTCAACATTCAAAAAACTAAGATCATGGCATCCCATCGTGTGTGCATAGTTCGGTCACTTCAGTCATGTCCGACTCTTTGTCCCCAGTGGACTGCAGCCCACCAGGCTTCTCAGTCTGTGGGATTCTCCAGGCAAGAATACTGGAGTGGGTTGCTGTGGCTTCTTTCAGGTGATCTTCCTGACTGAGGGACTGACCCATGTCTCCTGCATCTCCTGCATTGCAGGTGGACTCCTTTCTGCTGAGCCATCGGGGAACACCCCGGTCCCATTTCTTCATGACAAATAGAAGGGAAAAATTGGAGGCACTGGCAAATTTTATTTTCTTGGGCTCCAGAATCATTGTGGATGGTGACTGCAACTGTGAAATTAAAATACGCTTGCTCCTTGGGAGAAAAGCTATGACAAATCTAAATAGCATATTCAAAAGCAGAGACACCACTTTGCTGACAAAGGTCTAAAGCTATGGTTTTTCCAGTAGTCATGTATGGATTTGAGAGCTGGACCATAAAGAAGGCTGAGCACTGAAGAATTGATGCTTTTGAATTGTGGTGCTGGAGAAGACTCTTGGGAGTCCCTTGGATTTTCAAGCAAGGAGATCAAACCAGTCAATCCCAAAGGAAATCAACCCTGAATATTCATTGAAAGGACTGATGCGGAAGCTGAAGCTCCAAGCTCCAATACTTTGGCCACCTGATGCAAAGAGCCAACTCATTTGAAAAGATCTTGATGCTGGGAAAGATTTAGGGCAGGAGGAGAAGGGAATGACAGAGGATGAGATGATTGGATGGCATCATCGACTCAATGCATTGACCTGAGTTTGAGCAAACTCAGGGAGATAGTGAAGGACAGGGAAGCCTGGCATGTTACACAGTGCATGGGGTTACAAAGAGTCGGACCCCACTTAGCGACTGAACAACAGCAGCAATAACTGTTAGGCCAATGTTCTTTCAAAAGCAGATTTGTTTTAATGTCTTTTGTTCACCAACTCATTTCTGTGAGGAGAATACAATTTCTTTGGTAAGGGAATTGTTAGATCTGCCTCCTCTCTGCAATTTACTCTAGAGTTTTCCATAGCAGTTTAAAATCCATATTTGGAAATTTTATTGTTTTAATTACATGCCAAAGCCATATAAACTTTTTTAGTTTTTAAAATGCTTCCATTTCTCTGACATCCCTTTAGTGTTTGAGTGCTATTTATACTATCTTAACACTGCCAACCTGAATCAATGAAGCCCCAAAGTGGGTCTGCTGTGTGCATTACTCAAACTAAACTACATACCCAGTCTACTATATTTTAGATTTGAACTAAACACTCATGGAGTTCCTATATGAAGCCGGATCCTGTTCTGTCCATTTCATGTGCATATTGCATCCTTTCTAATCACTTGGAAAATGTAATAACTGAATTTGAGTCCACTTTGATATAATTTTACTCAGATGCTTTGACTAGCCTCATAGATGTTATTTTCATTTAGGTCAAAATAAAAAGTTATCATTTTGAGCAATAAAATCTCTATATTTTATCAAAATAGCAGTATTTAAAATGTAAAAGAACTCCTCGGGAAAAAAGGTGATGAACACTTTTTGTCTGCGTGCCATTTGCTCCCAGTACTTTAAATATGTTACCCACTTTCCCCAAAATATTAACCAAGTATTTATTTTGTGTCAGGCACTGTGCTTAGGGAACATGAATGTGTTCCCTAATACTCCATGCATTTCAGGGGATATGGTGACATGAGCCAGCCTTACTTACACAGGCTCTATTTGCCACAGCGGTGACAAGGACAGTGTCATAGGAAGACACAGGAGAGTTGCCTGTCCATCTTTGTTTGGGAAGGCTGTGCAGACAAAGTACATAATGTTAACCTGCAAGTTCTACAGATACTTAGAATCTGTCCTCTCTCCATCTCTGTCCTTCCCCACCTCTTTCCCTTTCTTCCTTTCCATTTCACTTTACTAGATTTTTTAAAGTTACAAAAGCATTACCTGATTTTTGTAACACATTGAATAATGCAGATATAGAAATATACAATATGGAATATAGAAAGCAAAGATTAATAAAATCTTCATTACATATTCCAAATAATAATTCTTTGGGATAACTATGAAAGTGAATGTTGTGTCAGACCCTTTGCAACCCCATGGATTGTAGCCCATGAGGCTCCTCTGTCTGTGGGATTTTCCAGTCAAGACTACTGGAGTGGGTTGCCATTCCCTTCTTTAGGGGACCTTCCCCACTCAGAGATCGAAACTGGGTCTCCCACGTTGCAGGTGGATTCTTAACCATCTGAGCCTATTATCTGTATTTTTTTTCAAAAAATGGGGGCATACTGTACAGATTGTTTGGTAACTTGCTATTTAAAACATTTTATTATCAATTGTATTTTTTACTTTTTGTTAAGCAAATTTTTTACTTTGTCTTTTTATCAATTGTATTTTTTTTAACTTACAATATTCGTCTTAAATTTACAGCATAGTGACTCAGTATTTTTACAAATTGTACTCCATTAAAAGTTACTACAAAATAATGGCTACATTTCCCTATGATATACAATATATCTTTTTTGCTTATCTATTTTATATATACTAGTGTATATTTCTTAATTCCATACCCCTCTCTTGCCTCTCCCTACTTCCCTATCCCCACTGGTACCCACTAGTTTGTTTTCTGTTAATACATGTGAGTTTTTTGTTTTGATGTAAACATTCATTTGTATTATTTTTAAATTCCACATATAAGTGATATACAGTATTTGTCTTTCTCTGACTTATTTCACTAAGCATAAGATTCTCTAGGTCCATACACAGTGTCCAATGGCAGAATTTCATCCTTTTTATGGTTGAGTAGTATTCCATTATATATACATGGGCTTCCCTGGTGGCTCAGTCAGTAAAGAGTCTGCCCGCAGTGCAGGAAACCTGAGTTCAATCCTTGGGTTGGGAAGATCCCCTGGAGGAAGGTATGGCAACCCACTCCAGTATTCTTGCCTGGAGAATCCCCATAGACAGGAGAGCCTGGAAGGTTGCACTCTTAGGGGAAACCAAGAGTCGGACATGATTGAGCGACTAACACACACACAAGTGTGGGTGTGTGTATGTATAGGATGCCTGTCTGTTGATGGACATTTGGGTTGCTTTCATGTCTTGGCAATGGTGCTGCTGTGAGCATTGGGGTGCATGTATCATTTTGCATTAGTGTCTTCATCTTTTCTGGATATACAGCCAGGAGTGGAATTGCTGGATCATATAGTAGTTCTAGTTTTAGTGTCTTAAGGAAACACCATACTATTTTTCATAGTGCCTGTATAAATACGAGCTTCCCTGGTGCGGAATATACCAACTTACATTCCCACCAGCAGTGTACAAGGGTTCTGCTTCCTCCACATCCTTGCCAACGTTTGGTATTTGTGGTGTTTTTGATGATAGCCATTCTGGCGGGTGTGAGGCAGTATCTCATGGTTTTGGTTTACATTTCTCTAATATTTAGTGGTGTTGAGCATCTTTTCATTGGCCTATTGTCTGTTTGTATGTCTTCTTTGGAAAAATGTCTGTTCATGTCTTCTGCCCATTTGTGATTGGGGTATTTGTTACTTTGATATCAATTTGTATGAGCTGTTTATGTATTTTGGATACCAAGCCCTTGTCAGTCATGTCATTTGCAAATATTTTTTCCCTTCCCATAGGTTGTCTTTGCACTTTATTGATGGTTTCCTTTGCTATATAAAAGCCTTTAGTTTTAATTAGGTCCCATTTGTTCATTTTTGTTTTTATTTTTTTCTGCCTTAGAAGACAGATCCAAAAATGTGTTGTTATGATTTATATCGAAGAGTGTTCTATCTATGTTCTCTTGTGGGAATTTTATGGTTTCAAACCTGATATTTAAGTCTTTAATCCATTTGGAGTTTATTTTTGTATATGGTGTGAGGAAATGTTATTTCACTTACTGAAGAGACTGTCTTTTCTCCATTGTATATTCTTGACTCCTTTGTTGTAAATTAATTGACCGTAGGTGTATGGGTTTATTCCTGGGCTCTCTGTCTGTTCTGTTGATCAATGTGTCTGTTTTTGTGCTAGTAGAATGCTGTTTTGAAGTCTGTGAGGGTGGTACCTCCAGTCTTGCTCTTTTTCCTTTAGATTGTTTTGGCAATTCAGGGTCTTTTATGGTTCCATGTGAATTTTAGGGTTATTCTAGTTCTGTGAAAAATGTCATGAGTGTTTTGTTAGGGATTTCATTAAATCTCTATATTGCTTTGGGAGGTATTAATATTACTATGTTAACAACATTAATTCTTCCAATGAAAGAACTTGGGATATCGTCCATTTCTTTGTATCATTTTCAGTTTCCTTCATCAATATTTTATAGTTTTCAGAGTATAGGTCTTTCACTTCCTTGGTTAAGTTTGTTCCTAGGTCTTTTATTCTTTTGGATGCAGTTTTCAATGGGATTTTAAAAATGTTCTTAGAAAAATTTCTGATAGTTCATTATTATTGTATAGAAAGCAACATGTTTCTGCAAACTAATTTTGTTTTCTGCAACTTCGCTGACTTTATTAGTTCTAGTAGTTTTTTGGTGGAGACTTTAGAGTTTTCTATATGAAATATTATGTATCTGGAAAATAGTGATGGTTTTACTTCTTTTCTTCCAATTTGGATGCCATCAATTCATTTTTCTTGCCTGATTGCTGTGATTAGGACCTCTAATACTATGTCAAATAGAAGTGGTGAAAGTGGGAATTCTTGTTTTATTCCTGAATTTAGAGGAAAGACTTTCAGCTTTTTACTCTCGAGTATGATGTTAGCTATGGTTTGTCATAAGTGGCCTTTATCATATTGAGATATATTCCTTCTGTACCCACTTCGGTGACACTTTTTATCATGAATGCATATTGAATTTTGTCAAATGCTTGTTCTCTATCTATTGAAATGATCGTGTGAATTTTGTCCTTCCTTTTGTTAGTGTGCTGTATCACATTGTTTGATTTGAGAATATTGAAGTATCCTTGTGTCCCTGGAATAAATCCAACTTTATCTTGGGTTTTCTGTTGGTAACAGTGGAAGCTGACTGGTTTAGGCAGTCAGGAATTTGCTGACCTATATGTGGGCAGCTCACAGAATCAGTAGACAGTCTTCAGAAACAAGATCTGGGACTAATTTTTCAGGAGCAACACAAAACAATGTTGAAGAACTAACCTGAAGAGAACATTCACTACTGTGGGATGGTCTCGGATGCCCTCTCAACCACTCTTGGCTCCAGCAAAATCAGTTAAGGCTTGTAGAGCCTGTTCCCTCAAGCAGTTTAGTTCTCAATCTTTAAGATTCATGGAGCTGCACATGATTGGCTGAATACGGGTAAGATGGCTATAGCCCATATGCAAAGAATGCTGGGAAAGTGGAATTTCTGAATTTCAGTGTATGAAAGTGGGTTAAAATTGGCAACGTGATAATCTATTAAAATCTAGGAAGAATATTCAAGAGTTTAGTTATCACAAATGATAGATGTCCACTGCACCTTTTATCTAAGTTGCAGATATTTTTCTCTAGTGTACATTTTGGCTTTGCTTATATCTCTTGTCATGTAATCACAAAAAGATTCATATAAGCAAACTATGTTTCCCTTCATGGCTTCTAGGTTTTTTTTTCTGCTTGAGAAGTTCTTTACAGAGACTTCCCTGTTGGTCCACTTGTTAAGACTCTGTGCTTTCAAAGCACAGACTGCAAGTTTGACTCCTGGTCAGGGAACTAAGATCCCGCATGCCACAAAGTGTGACCAAATTAATAAAAAAATTCTCTGCCATGCCAAGTTTACATGAATATTTAAAAATTATTTTTTTACTGTTATTTGTTTTTACATTTAGATATTTAATTCGTATGAAATTTGTGCAAGAAATAAATTAGACTCTAAGTTTGTGGATTTTTTTTCAGATTAGTATCAACACCAAAAAAAAACTTTTTTCCTCCCATTGAATAGAAATGCCAGTGTATTTTGTAATACATTACATTCTTATACAAATGGATATATTTCTTGGCTTTCTACTTTCTTCTACTTTTCTATTTTCTTCTTGTGCGAGTCTCAACTCTTTGGATTATAAAAGTTTTCTAATACTTTTTAGTTTTAATAGTATGCTTTATTTTAATGGTTTTATGGTAAAGATTTTATTGCTATCTCAAAATTGTATTTTTTATATGAAATTTAAAATAATTTTGCCCAGTTCTAAGAAAAAAATTGGAATTTTGATTGACATTGCATTGCATTTGGTAAGCGTTGGCCACATTATGAGACCAAGTCTTCCAAAAACATGGTCTCTCTATTCCATTCTTTTCTTTATCCTTTTAAATGTTTGTTTATTATTTAATTGGCCGTGTTGGGTCTCAGCTGTGGCAACAAAGATCCTCAATCTATGTTGCAGGCTGTGAACTCTTAAGTTGTGGCATGAGGGATCTAGTTCCCTGGCCAGGGATCAAACCCAGGCCCCCTGCATTGAAAGTACCAAGTCCTAGCCACTGGATCACTGGGATGTCCCTTTTCTTCATCTTTTAATGAGGCTTTTTGTCTTTGTTCATATAGGTCATGTGTCTTTCTTGTTAAATTAATTCCTAGGTGAGTTATAAGTTTTATGATTCTTATGAATGAAACACTCTACCATTTCAAATAATAAGTGGTTACTAGTAATACAGACAAAAGCAATTGTTTTTTGTGTATTTATTCTGCACAAGACATCTTCCCAAATTTTCTTATTGCAGCTTGATACGCTTGATACTAGAATTTCATGGGTCAAATAAAGAAATCTTTGTTGTTCTTTTTCTAATATTTATACCAATTATTTAATATTTTTATTTTACTGAGTAAGTAGAAACACCTGAAAGCTTATTGAAATAGTACAAAATGGAAAATACAGATAAAAATTTGACATGATACAGATACATTTTCTAAATAAAATGCTAATATATGGGTCCATAAGAAATAGGAGTAGAGTTTCATCCAGGAATGCATGAATGATTCAACATGAAAACAACATTAAAAAATTAAATGAGATAACTTATATTATTATATTTATAGATGTTAGTCACTTAAAAAACAGCAATTATTTCATAAAGAATATTAACTATAAAAGAAGTAGAGGGAAATTACTTAAGTGTGATGCAAACTGTTACCAAAAATAGCTACAGAGATTATAATAGCTATATGCTTAGATAACTTTTTACTAAAACTAACAATAAGACAGAGATGACAATCTTCATTTAATTTTAGGATGTGGTTTGTCTAGGAAAGAAAATTGCTCTTCAATAGCATGATATTTTAGAAAGTATCTTCCTTCACATAAGTCTTAGTCTTAAAAAAAAACTTACCTGTTTCTTAAATGTGGTTATTTTTAATTGTTTATTTTGGACCCTTTTCTGCTCTTCACATATTCTCTGGGTAGCTTCAAACACTCTCTTGGCTTTAATTATCTTCTTTGCTGATGACCTTCAAACAGCTCTCTCTCCTATGTTTCAGATACTTATATGTGCCTGCCTACTAGATGTTCTACCTGGAGATCCCCAAGAGAACTTCACTGAAATATGACCAGAATGAACCCACGATTCCTAAGATGTATCCTAGGATTCTCTTCGTTCAGTATTGCCTGTCTCAAGGAACGATGCTACTGTCCTTGCTCAAACCAGAAATGGGGATTTATCCTTGCCTCCTCTACTCTCTGTCCCCACCCCACCTCTAATCCCCAAGTTCTAAAATATTCCTCAAAGCACTCAATCACTCCCCATCTCCACTGACCCTTCTCTAGTTTTGGAAAACATTAACAAGAACTCCATGTTAGTCATGAGCCACAGTTTTGAAAATGCAGATCCAGAGACTTCAAAATCATTTTTATTCTGAACCCTCAACCCTCAAAATCACTTTATTCTCAACAGAGAACTCTGTTCTCTGGCCATAATGAATTTCTTTTAGTTACTTGAACACACCAAACTTTCTTGGTTTTGTGTCTTTGCATAGTGGACTGCCTAAATAGAACACTCGTGTTTGTTAACTAGCTTACTGCTCTTTATCCTTCAGGTCTCTAAAAGCAACACCAGCAATAAAGTCAATCAAAACAGTGATAATGACAGCAGATGGTGTCTACTTACCATGCGCCAGGCACTATGATAAATGCTTCAAATTCATCTTCCCATTTTGTCTTCTCTGCAACTCTATGAAGTGAGAATTTTTATCCTATTTTCACACATGAAGAATCTGAGGCTTAGAGACTTGTAAGTATTTGTCCAACATCGTGGAGCCTGGAGCCTGTGTGTGGAGGAGTTAGGATTTTAACCTAGATCTCTCGCTCTCCCTCTGGAGTTTATTGTCTTTAGGTATCATCTGCTCCAGGAAGCATTCCTCCACCAGTGTCCTTTCTTGTTTATGTCCACCTGCACATCACACTCTCTCTGTCCTAGTCCATTTAGGCTGCTACAATACAATACAATACAATATAGGCTGGATGTTTATCAATGACAAACATTTATTTCTCATAGTTTTGGAGGCTGGAGTGTCCAAAACTGTGTTTTGTTGTCTGTGAAGGCCTCCTTCCTGGTTCATAGATGGTTATCTTTTCACTGTGTTACATGGTGGAGGGTACCCTGGACCTCTGGTCTCTTTTGCGTGTGTGCTCAGTCTTGTCTGACTCTTTGTGACCCATGGACTATAGCCCACCAGGTTCCTTTGTCTCTGGAATTTTCCAGGCAAGAAAACTGGGGTGGGTTGCCATTTCCTTCTCCAGGGGATCTTCCCAACCCAGGGATAAAACACATGTCTCTTGTGTCTCCTGCATTGGCAGGCATGTTCTTTACCACTGTGCCACCTTTAAGGGCACTAATCCTGTTCATGAAGGCTCCCTCCTCATGACCTAACCACCCCCACCCCCAAAGCCCCATATCTTAATACCAGTGCTTTAGAGATTGGGGTTTGAAAACATGAATTTTGAGAAGGCACAGACATTCAAGCCATAGGCACCGTTCTAACATACTCGCTGCTGTGCTGGCTCAGCGCTTAGTCACGTCTGACTCTTTGTGACCCCATGGACTGCAACCCGCCAGGCACCTCTGTCCATGGGATTCTCCAGGCAAGAATACTGGAGTGGGTTGCCATGCCCTTCTTCAAGGGCTCTTCCCAACCCAGGGACAACACCTACATTTCATGTATTGCAGGCTCATTCTTCACTGACTGAGCCAGTAGGGACCCTGCAGTATAGTCACTTATCCCATTCTTTCCATTCCATTCTCTCACTAGTCTCCAACTAGTCTGTGACCACTGTAAAGTCAGGGATTGTTTGTCCTTGTATTCCTCGCACCGTGTGTGGTTCCCAGTGCATAATTGGTACTTAATACATATTTAATATCTAACCCAGATGTCACTGGGGCTTCACAGTCCTTTTGCCATCCATGGCCTTTGGTGGCCTGGCATTCTTCCTGCATGTGTGTGTGCATGCGTGCATGCATGCGTGTTGAGGTGCTTCAGTCATGTCCAACTCTTTGGGACCCCATGGACTGTAGCCAACTAGCCCCCTCTGTCCATGGGGATTCTCTGGGGAAAAATACTGGAGTGGGTTGCATTCCCTTCTCCAGGGATATTCCTGACTGAGGATGGGACCCGAGTCTCTTATGTCTCCTGCATTGGCAGGCGGGTTCTTTACCACTAGTGCCACCTGGTAAGTCCATTCTTCCTGCACTCCCATCTAATTCTTGCCATTATTTGCTCATTGGTCCCTTCTCTCTCTGCTTCTGCATAGTATCCTCTCATCTTGGTTGACCCTGTGTCCCAACTTTTCCTATTTTCTCTCAAAAATCCTACCTCAGTTATGATTTCATGAGTTTGTTAAAGTCTTAAGGACCTTAGGGAAGGATCATGTTACTCACAGCCTCCCATCTTCCTTCTTCCTGGTTTTCTTCTTACTCTCTGCTGCCTTGGATCCTTAACCCATGATTCTCCCGGCTGTGTTAACATTCAGGTAGGTATGACTTCCTGAAATTGTGGTAATAAACATGTTGCCAATCCATTAAAGTTGAATGAATGAATGAAGGTGTAAATGAGTGAATAAATACAGGCTGAAGTTTTGGGCCTAGACTTACCCCAGATGATTTTTAAATCATCCTAAAAAAGTTTCTTAAAGGCTGAATCATTGAATATGTTGACAATACCACATCTGGCAAAAATATTTATGTTTTCAGGGGCAATTCTGTTTAGTTATCCTTTAGACATAGTATTATGAGGGATAATTGTCTTTTTAAAGTGTATGTTCATGTGTTTTGGGCTCTGAGACTGTGGGGGATGTGTCCTATACTTCTTTGTGTCTGCCACATAATGTAGCAAATTGCCTTGTGCAGACTAGGCACTCACTTAATGTTGAGTTGATTGATTAAATAATTATTCCACCTATAAACACTTCTGTAGTGCATTACCTGAGGAGTGTCTATTTCAATATGACGATGGCTATGACCTTCGTGTAGTTCATTAGCAAATGAAAAGTATGCTCATTTCCATGGAAGGAAATGAGAATCGAAAAAATGTGGTTCTATTTGTAGTGCCATTACTGTCTTAATGTTTGATTAAGAACAAATTCTTAACCTTTTAATGCTACCAGTTACCTATGACTCTGATCTCAAGGGCTACTGCAGTACCAAAATCCTGGGGACGATAGGATAATAACTCTGACCTATTTGAAGGGATAAAAATAGGCCACAAATGAGGGAACTCACTGACCAGAATTAGTCAGTAGTGGAGGAGAGGTGATGTCTTTAGAAACAAACAAAGAGGCAAATGAGCAAATAAGCAGTTTCACAATCCCATTTTGTAATCATAACAATCCCCTGTGCGAGTCTCACCATTTTGCTGATAAGGATATTGAGGCTGAGAAATTTTAAGTATAATTTGAACCAAGTCATATGGCTAGTAAGAGACAGCTATTGCTGGTCCTCTGTTACTCTCTCCCTCCACTGTTCTCTCTCTGCCCCCACCCTCCTCCTCAACCCGTGATAGTCATTGTCTCTTTCTCAGTTTTGATATATTTGTGATTGGATGCCTAAAGTCATGACATCTCAGTTGATCAGGAAAAGCAAAACAGATTTACCCTGAACTGAAGTGGCTGCTGAAAATGAGAAAGATGTTAATAAAATCTTTGAGGATTACTTGTCAATGTGAATTTACTGAGCTCCTTTCCTTTTTTTCTTTTAATTTGTTTTTTATTGAAGGATAATTGCTTTACAGAATTTTGTTGTTTTCTGTCAAACCTCAGCATGAATCATCCATAGGTATATATATATCCCCTCCCTTTTGAACATTCCTCCCATCTCCCTTCCCATCCTGTCCCCCTAGGTGATACAGAGCCCCTGTTTGAGTTTCCTGAGCCATACAGCAAATTCCTGTTGGCTATCTATTAATTTTACATATGGTAATGTAAGTTTCCGTGTTACTCTTTCCACACACCTCACCCTCTCCTCCCCTCTCCCCATGTCCATATGTCCATTCTCTATATCTGTTTCTCCATTGCTGCCCTGTAAATAAATTCTTCAGAATCATTTTTCTAGATTCCATATATGTGCATTAGAATATGATATTTATATTTCTCTTTCTGACTCACTTCACTCTATAATATGTTCTAGGTTCACCCACCTTATCAGAACTGACTGAGATGCCTTCCTTTTCATGGTTGAGTAATATTCCACTGTGTATATTTACCACAACTTCCTTATCCATTCATCTGTCGATAGGCATCTAGGTTGCTTCCATAATTCCAACTATTGTAAATAGTGCTACAATGAACAATCAGATACATGTGTCTTTTTCAACCCTGGTTTCCTCAGGGTATACGCCTAGGAATGGGATTGCTGGGTCATATGGTGGTTTTATTCCTAGCTTTTTAAGGAATCTCCATACCATCTTCCATAGTGGCTGTATCAGTTTACAATTCCCACCAATGGTGCAAGAGCATTCCCTTTTCTCCACACCCTCTCCAGCATTTATTGTTTGTAGTCTCTTTGGTGATGGCCATTGTGATATCTCATTATGGTTTTGATTTGCATTTCTCTAATAATGAGTGATGTTGAGCATCTTTTCATGTGTTTGTTAGCTATCTGTATGTCTTCTTTTGTTTGGGTTATTTGTTTTCCTGGTGTTGAGTTGTATGAGCTGCTTGTATGTTTTGGAAATTAATCCTTTGTCAGTTTTTTTTGTTTGTTTGTTTGTATTTTTTTTTCTATTTAAAAACATAGAACATAGAAATAATTTGCTATTATTTTCTTCCATTCTGAGGGTTGTCTTTTCACCTTGCTTATAGTTTCCTTTGCTGTGCAAAAGCTTTTACGTTTAATCAGGTCCCACTTGTTTACTTTTACTTTTATTTCCATTACTCTAGGAGGTGGGTTTGGAGAAGGCAATGGCACCCCACTCCAGTACTCTTGCCTGGAAAATCCCATGGATGGAGGAGCCTGGTAGGCTGCAGTCCATGGGGTCGCGAAGAGTCAGACACAACTGAGCAACTTCACTTTCACTTTTCACTTTCATGCATTGGAGAAGGAAATGGCAACCCACTCCAGTGTTCTTGCCTGGAGAATCCCAGGGATGGGGGAGCCTGCTGGGCTGCTGTCTATGGGGTCGCACAGAGTCGGACACGACTGAAGCGACTTAGCAGCAGCAGCAGGAGGTGGGTTATAGAGGATCTTGCTTTGGTTTATGTCATTTCCTTTTCTGTGGCAGGCACCTTGCTGTGTCCTAGGGTTGTGCAAAGAGAGAATTCTGAGTCTTGAAGGGTGAGAACTTTCCCAGATGGGCGCGGGAAGGTAAGATGTTGCAGGTGGAGGGAAACGCAGGCACAATTGCAGAGAAGCAGGTGACTCTGCATTTAGCAGCTCTGAGTGTTTCAGCCTCGCTGGAGGGCCACGCACCATTGCAGAAGTGAAAGCAATGGGGAGTGGAAAGACAAGCAGAAAAAGAATCAAGGACAAGCTTGAGCTGGGGAATTGGGCTTTGTCTGTAGGTAATGGAGAGCCAGCGAAGAACTTTTAAGTGGGAGAGTCTTAGGACCAAATTTATATTTTAGAAACAATGGGTTGACTTTGACAAGGCAACTAGTAGGTAGTGGAAATGGCAGAAAAATTGGGGTGTAGGAAGCTATTGCTGGGAATGGAAGCTGAAAGCCACTTTTCCTTGGGCAGGTAAGTGGGAATGTTATTGTATTAGTCTTATCAGTGATTGATTTGGGTAGTAGACACAGGCAAGGTGGTATATTTTGATATCTTAAAAACTGTAACTGAGCAGTAATTCCAGTGTTCTTTCTTTGAAATTAAAGCTTACCCAAGTGATTTTTAAGGCCTTCTTTGTACTAAGGCTGTGATGTTTCTTTTTGCTAATGTCTTTTCCTTTTTTGCTACCATTGACTGTTTAAATCCTTTTCTGCCCATTTACCATTTGTATCATAACCCTCCTGTGTTTGCTCCTAATGTGTTATAATTCTTCATAATCTGGTCTTTGCCTGATTCTGATTCTCTCTAATATTTCTTTCCTCTCCCTTGAGGAAAGTATATCCATTTTTGGTTTCAAATGCTCATCACCTTTTGTAAATATTGAAGTAGCGATTCAATTTAATTTTAAAAATAATGTTTTTCTATTTCTTCTTCTGTCAATAAATTACCTTTGTCATCTTTTAAAGCTGTAGTGTCTCATAATTTTCTTCTGTGCTCTTGTTGTTCCATTTTGTTGTTCCCTAGAGGATGTAAGAATATATATTGATATAATGAACAATGTGGAAATAAAAAAAATCACAAGAAGAATTTAGGGTCATATTCATACTCTATAGTGTTTACTAGTGATCTATTTCAAAATAAAACATATATTTCAGTCCTGATGAATCAAATATTTAAGAAACATTCTTTAAGTGGAGAAATATACATGGAAAAAATCACTAGTGACCCTGAGAGGCCTCTTTGGAAGAGTCTAGCCATGGATGATTTAACTTTGATTTCAGTCCTGCTGTTTCTACCAAGGGTTATCATAGTGCTCATTGCTCATGAGGGTTCTGGGAGTATCAACGGGGGTCAGAGAGCAAAAAACATAAGATATAATATTAGATAAAATATTAGCAGCCCTGGAAATATTCACAAAGTCATATATTATGTTAGCGACACTGTATTCCATGTAGGAAAATAAAAATGGGAAATTGCAAAAGCCATTTTGTTTTTTATTATAGAAATTAAAGGTCTAATTTACAATTATAAATTAATGTAAATAGCCATTAATTCCATTTTATTAGTTCAGGTGCTTGGTGTATGAACATATACATATCACAGGATTTTTATTGAGTCTGCATTAGTGATTATATATATATATATATATATATATATATACACCATATACATATATATGTGTATATATTATATATAGTGTGAGATTTTAAAAATTTACGGAATTGCAAAGATGCTCTGAGCAACCCTCCCTTAACGTTTATATTAAACCATGTTTGTAAAAGTTAATTAATAGATACTGGTGCTTCCTTCTTCCTCTCTACCGGTCACATGATGGTATGTGATGATGCTGGTGCTCATGATAGCGATGGTAACAGTTACCAGTCCTTTATGCCTAAAAAGCATGTTGGCACTTCCTGTCATGCATACAGTGGGCCACTTAACCTTCCATCCTTGCAATTTAGGCATTATTTTCATTTTACAGATGAAGGAAAAGAGGCACAGGAAACTAGAGGAACTTGCCCAAGGTCACCTAAGTGTATCAAGTGTGTTGACCACAGAACGTTGATCATTAAAGGACACTGAGTGTAGAGAGAGGTAGAGAATGACCCCTTTTAACTCTTTGTAAGCTTGTTTGCCAATACTTTGGCCACCTGATACAAACAGCCAACTCTTTGGAAAAGACCCTGATGCTGGGAAAGATTGAAGGCAGAAGAGGGCATCACCAATGCTATGGACATGAACTTGGGCAAACTCCAGGAGATACTGACGGACGGGGAAGCCTGACATGCTGCAGTCCACGGGGTCACAAAGAACCAGACATGACTTGGTGACTGGACAACAGCAGCAAGCTTATTTTCACTGGGCTTGTTTACAAAGAATCCTGATGACAACTCTCCATAATTTCTTTTTGTCTTATATGATATATTATATAGGTTTGTGTGTTATGGGACCCAAAGGGTCACACTTCATAAATTTCTGTCTCGGCAAAATGTGGCAGTTCTTTATCATCTCCCTTGAGCGAACTTGAGTATTTGTGCCTATACTGGTGAAAGTAAAGAATTAAATCTCCATTGATTCAGAAAACTTGATCAACTTGAATTGTTTAGATTGTTTTCTTTCCTTGTTTTACTCTTTTTTGACCTTTAAAAAATTTATAAATGTCATATATACGCAAAAAAGTACAAATAGTATGTATATGTAATTTCAAATAATTAGAAGAGAAACATCCATATACTCACAAACTCAGCTTACCAAATAGAACAATACCAGCATCTTGATCTTCACGTCTTTCTCCCTCCCTCTCAGAGTGAACCATTATCCTGAATTGTATCCTTAATACTCCTTTGCTTTTTTTTTTCATGATTTTATCATATTTGTAAATATTTCTATACATTTACTGTACTGTTTTACTTTTGAACTCAGGCATTTGAGATTCATTCATTTTAATGCTCGTAGTTGAATGTGCGTGCTAAGTCCCTTCAGTCACGTCTGACTCTTTGCGACCCCATGGACTGTAGCCCGCCAGGCACCTCCATCCATGGGATTCTCCAGGCAGTTTTTCATTTTCGCTACTTAGTATCTTATTAATACTATGTGAAGTATCAGTATTCCACAATCAACTCATTCTATTATCAATGGATACTGGATTTTTCACACATTTTTGCTGCTCCATATGTGGTTGCTATGAATATTTTTTGTATATGTCTTCTGATACACATATTTAAGGATTTCTTCTGAATATTGTCAAAGAATGAAATTGATGGGTCATACTATATATACATTTGCTTATTTTGTAGGTCAGGCTGAATTATTTTCTGAAGTTGTTGTACCAATTTTCATTCTATTTTATATATGATTATTGTCTGTGTTTCCTCTTCTGGCAAAATGCCTGTTCCTATCTTCCTCATTTTTCTAATAAGTAAAAGTCCTTTCTTTATTATTCCTTTTGCATGAATTAAAAAGATGTATCTGGATGTTAATCCTTTGTCAATTGTATGTTTGTCTTTTGGTTTTTGGCTTGATAAGTAAGAAATTCTTATTCCAAGTCCCTCTCCTTCCTTCCTGCTTCTTTTCTCCAGAATAGTCAGGAACCTTGGATAATGAAATGAGAAAGAAGAAGCAGGGAGAGACAGAAAAAGATGACCACACTCCTTATTTGCCAGAACTTTCTTTTAGAATAGGCCCCAAATGAAGAAGATATAACTTGAAATAAAGATGGAAGTTTCAGCAATGACATGGAACCAAATTTAAATTGCAGAGCTGAGAGTACCCTTGGTGACTTAAGGTCAGTGTGGAACTTTGAATTACCCAAGAGTAACGAGCATGGTCATGAAAGACTGGGTTTTACCCAGAAGAGGGGGAAGTCTTACCCTATAGCATATATTTTAAAGGGCTAGTGGGAGACATTAAGTTGCATTATGATTCAATTTCACAAGTCCTGATTGTTCATTACACACATTCATTTGACACATATTTGCTGAGAACCTGTCTAGACCAGGCCATAGATATAGAAGGGAGCAAGGTAAGCACTGCTTCCACTTTGGGGGAGCCTGTCATCCTGCATAGATCAGAAAACCTTTGGGAAGGAGATGGCTTTCCTGGTGGCTCAGTGGTAAAGAACCTGCCTTCCAATGCAGGAGACGTGGGTTCAACCCTGACCCTGGAAGATTCCCACATGCCTTGGAGCAACTAAGCCTGTGTGCCCCAACTACTGGAGCCCAGGTACTGTAGAGCCCACGCTTTGCAACAAGAGAAGCCACCACAATGAGAAACCCGTGGACCACAGCTGGAGAGCAGCCTCCAGTCCCTGCAACCAGAGAAAAGCCTTAGCATCAACGAAGACCTGGTACAACCAAAGATGAATGAATTAATAAAATTATTAAAAAAAAAGAAAATCTTAGGGAAGGAGAAAGTGATTTTTGAATGTCTCCTTGAGTCCTTGGCAGAACTTTGGCAATGCTACTTATGGGAAATAAAGCTTCAGTGACTAGCCACCTTAGTCTAAATTTGTATGAGGGTAAAACAGTGGAAACAGTGGCTGACTTTACTTTTCTGGGCTCCAAAATCACTGCAGATGGTGATTGCAGCCATGAAATTAAAAGATGCTTACTTCTTGGAAGGAAAGTTTTGACCAACCTAGACAGCATATTAAAAAGCAGAATAAAGAAAGCTGAGCACCGAAGAATTGATGCTTTTGAACTGTGGTGTTGAAGAAGACTCTTGAGAGCCCCTTGGACTGCAAGGAGATCCAACCAGTCCATCCTAAAGGAGATCAGGCCTGGGTGTTCATTGGAAGGACTGATGTTGAAGCTGAAACTCCAATACTTTGGCCACCTGTTGCAAACAGCTGACTCAATTGAAAAGACCCTGCTGCTGGGAAAGATTGAGGGCAGGAAGAGAAGGTGATGACAGAGGACAAGATGGCTGGATGGCATCACTGACTTGATGAACATGGGTTTGGGTGAACTCTGGGAGTTGGTGATGGACAGGGAAGCCTGGCCTGCTGTGGTTCATGGGGTCGCAAAGAGTTGGACACGACTGAGCAAATGAACTGAACTGAAAACTTAGAAGGCTAAGATGGGAAGAAGGCTAAAGGGTCTTCTCTCCCTCCCATATCTGCATGTTATGCATCTCCATATGAGAAGGAAATTAACCAATGGATGTGAATGTACTCATTGTCACATAATGATTCAGTTAGTTTTAGTTGTTCATCACAAGTTAATAAGTTGAAAATCTCAGTGGAACTGTGGCAATAGGACTTAATTGTACCTAATCAGTTTCTCAGAACTAATCGTGTTAAATGTCAATGAGCATAGCCCTGTCTACAAATACTCATGTTTTAATTTCAAAAGTAACAGTACTAATGCAATTAAATGAGAAACCAATAATAGTCTGCTGCTGACAGATTACTGTCAAGGTAAACTGACTTGATAGTGGCTATAGGGGAAAAAACATTTACAAATACTCTAAGATAATAAAAATACTAAAAGATAAAATAAAAATTTTGTAGCTTCAATGTCACTGAAACAGATACAACTAAGCATGTACACCTGAAACTCCTTGGAATTAAGTTAAATCAGAATATTATACTGATGTTTTGGACAGGATACTAAGTTACACTAATTGCTACATTCTGAAGGATATGTTGGGCCATATGTAGTGTTTACCAGGGAGTTATGAAAAAGTTGGTTAAAAGACTCTTGAACTACTTCATCCACTGAGTGTATAAAATTACTGAGAGTACAGATGGAGAGAGCTACTTGTAAATTTTTTTTTTTTCTGGAGAGTGTTTTCTGTGACTCCTAACCTCTACAGGGGGATTGTGGATAAAAGGTGTTTCCTGCACCCAAGCTTGAGGAGAGTGGCCTCATCAGGTCTACCTGTAATGCTTACTGTGTAACTCATGTTGTTGGGTATGTATGCATTCTGACTTGAAAAGTGAAAATGTTGAAAACTTGGAAGTGTAAATGTTAGTCACTCAGTCACATTTGACTCTTTGCAACCCCACGGACTGTATGTGACCCACCAAACTCCTCAGTCCATGGGATTCTCCAGGCAAGAATACTGGAGTGGGTTGCCATTCCCTTCTCCAGGGGATCTTCCCAACCCAGGGATTGAATCCAGTCTCTTGCACTGAAGGCAGATTCTTCACTGTCTGAGCCACCAGCAAAGTCCATTCTGACATACTGCCTTGGAAATCCAGATGGCAGGAGTGGTGGACTGTTGAATTATTTTGGCAGCAGAGTGAATGAGTATGGCTCCTAGGTAGGGACTAACCTGCATCCCAGAATTGATCAGAATATAGGGTATATGAATGTTTCCTTTGGGCCAAATGAGAGGGTCAAGCAGGATTGCATCATTCTAAATTTTACTTAGTAAAATACAGAACTACAAACAATCTGGGAGTTGGTTTAAAATGTTCTCAGGTAAAAAAGGGAGATTGAAAAATGTTGAAAATTATTGGAGCTGCATGTTTGGTACATGAGCTTTCATTGTATCATTCTCTCTATTATGGAGATGCTTGCAAGCATCCATAATAGATAGTTCAGAAAATTCTGTTTCAAGGAGCCCCCTAGGGAAAGACAGTGGGATTCCAACAGAAAGTCTGGTTTGTACCCCCAGAAAAATTGAGGGTTGGAGAGAACTCTGCGGCTAGAGGAGTCAAATGCATTGTCTTTGTCAAGAGAATGTCAAGAGTGGTACTCAACGTCTGGGAACCTCTGTAGAATGTGTGAAGGAAGAACATTTCTCTGGCCTGGGTGTTGAGAAGCCATCATTGACAGTACCAATCAAATAAAAACTATCCTGTGCCCACCATTTTTCCTTTTCATCTTTCAAAAACAGGTCTGGCACGTGGAGGAGAAGATAAACATGAGCAAGAGAGAGGAAACATGGAAGAAAGGAAAGGAGATAGAGGAGAGAAGGAGGTGAGTAAGGGGCAGAGAGAAGTTTCACACCCCATTTGTAGGTGGGGCAGGCAGCTTGTGTGCAATCAGGTCACCTAGAAAGCAATGTAAACACCAGATGGAGAAAGAGAATAGGAAGACCTTGCTTCTCCTACCATGTCAAGGGCCTGAATGCTACAAGGCTTTCTTGGGAAGGGGAAAGATTTTTAATTCTTAAATCAAGATCATAGTTTTTAATTAATACATGAGACTGGACAATTTAAATCACTAAATTGAAATTTTGTTTGTAAATTAAAGTATCTACAGGACTTTATAATACCTCGGGATGGCTTACAAAGTCATGGCTCTTTCCTAAGTTTTCCTCCAAGGGCAGGAGAAGAGTTACCTGTATTGAGTCCACTGAGAAATTTTAAGGAGATAGGTTGAAGTAAAAGAGAAACCAAGAGACTTTTGGTTTACATTGCAAGCATTCTGCTTATTCAGTCTGTTTTACACATTGCTATCTCATTTTGACCCCATATCAACCTTCTGGGTTATCAGGGGAAGTATTATTCACTGCATTTTACCAGTAAAAAAATTAACTTGCAAAAAAGATGACTGATATTCCTGGGATCACTGTGTTAATAATTGTTTGAAGCAAAGCTAGAACTTGAGTCTTTAACTACTTTTCTGGTCCAGGGATTTTGCACATTGTTTCCTAGTGTCCTGGAGACTCAGAGAAACCCTGAGAGATGCACTAAAAGGGTTAAGGAGTCTTCTGGGGTAATGGAAGCATTGGGGCCAACTTGTGGGATCACCCTCTCCCTGGAACCTGGCCCCTCTGGGTCCCAGGGCTTCGTCATTTCCTCAGTGATCTTGGAGACTGAGAGTTGATTCACATCTAAAGAAGGCTGCTGGGGCCAACTGGTCCAGGCCTTTGTTTACTGGAATTAAAAACCGGAGAAGGTTCTTGGAGGTTGTGATTTTCTCCTGACAGCCCAGCGTTGATCAACCAACCAATCAACCCTGGTCAATTATTCAGTTGCTCATCAAGCATTAATTGAACACCTACTCTGTCGAGCTTTAAAATATGCTTGTTCCTTGCCATCCATACTTCTGGAGAGTGTACCTGTACAGTTAATTGCCCATCTAGTGCATCCATTAGATCCTTAAGGTGGAGATGTGGGCATTAGTTAGTTCATAGATAGATAATAATTGGATAAATTAATCAGCATCGAAATGTACCACCACTGTGCTTGGCACTGGAGATGTAATTATCAGGGGGAAGAAAGAAAAGAAATAAGAAAGAGAAAAAAAAAATGCAGAGAATATGGGATATACAGTCTAGGAGGAGAAATAGGCATTAATAAAAGACTTATGCAATAAAAGCTGAATGTTAGCTCTGATAAGTGTGAAGAAGAGTTGCATCATGTTATGAGAATCTAGCATGTGCAAGGACTTGAACTCTGGTTAGCAGAGTCAGGGCAAGCTGAAGGAGTTCAACATTTCATCAGCACAGATTAACTCAGTGCCTTCAGCTGGGGTCAGGGAAGAGGAAAGGGAGATAATTTTTAAAGACTTCCCTTCCTGAAGTGTTGCCTTTCTTCCCTGAGAAAAATAGACTATGAATACAAATAAAATTAAAATTGAATTAATTTCCATGGGGAGAGCATCTTACTTTCATTGATCTAGGACACGTGAAAATCTGAACTTAGTACTTTTGTAACTTCCGTGCTTTTAATTTCTGTGAAATAAGCTCTTTGTTATGCTCTAGGCTTTGAGAGAGGAGGAATTAAGTTTTGGACTTAATTTCTTTTTAATGAACACGGTGACAAAAAAAGTTGACAGAACTCAGCAGCAATCTCTCCTTCCTGAGGCAGAGGACGGGTGGCAAAGAGGAAAGGAGGATATGAGCTAAGAAGTGGATAGTCACCCACAACAACTTTGGGTTTGGCAGGTTGTTGCGAAGAAGATGAAGCACAAAAGACCCAGGGTCTCAACAGGGCTATTGGTGACCCAGGGGAAATCTTCCTGGTCTCTGGGATGTTCAACCTCTCTCTCTCTTTACTATTTATTCCCATGCTTAGTACAGTGCATGGCACAAGTGATGGTTTAGTTGCTAAGTCATGTCTAATTCCTGCGATCCCACAGACTGTAGCCTGCCAGGCTCTGTCCATGGGATTCTCCAGGCAAGAATACTGGAATGGGTTGCCATTTCCTTCTCCAGGGGATATTCCTGACCCAGGGACTGAGCCCAGATCTCCTGCATTGCAGGCAGTCTTCTTCATTGCAGGCAGATTCCTTACTGACTGAACCACCAGGGAACTTGTTCTCAAAACCTGTTAACTGAATAGAAAATGGCACCCCAAACTATTTTTAAACATCTGGAAACCAAGAACTTATATGAGGTAAAGGTTATTGAAAGAAAGTGAGGACCTTGGAAAGAATGGAGAAAAACCAAACTTGCCAAATAGGAGCACTGACACAGTGCTTGTAATTCACTTAACATCCACATCGACCCTCAGCTTCCTACTCACTGCCTATAGTCAAGCACTGATTCTTGGGTTAATGCACAGGCGAATCAGTGAGTCTTTACCCTTCTTTCTCAGGAGTATTCATGAAGGACAGTTTTCAGAGAGCTGGGAAACCTGGTTTAATCACTGGAGTGGGGAGAGCAGGGTGATGAATCAGGATGGCCCCTGCCAGGTTGTTGATCTTGGAAGGGGTTCTTGACGGCTGCTGCCCAGGAGACACCACACCACCTAACGACCCCTGCACTCCACATGGTGAGATAGAGTGGGGAGGCAGAGGGGAGGGACTGGGTGCAGCCTGTCTATCTTTTGGTCTTGGAAGAAAGAGTGTTGACTCAACTCCACCGTTTTCTTTAAGACTTCCTGTACGTATTCACTGTAACTCTAATTACTAGTTACTATCTCACGGCGGCAACAGTCAATGAAGAGTCCTGTGTGCACTGAGCCATCATCCTGACATCAGGTCAATGACTTGCTACACTCTTGGGAATATTTGTAACTACACTGCAACCTCATATAAAGAGCTTTAATCAAATCAGAAAAACACACTCCAATAAATCAGAAGATGAACTGCAGGAATAATAATGTAACAATCTGAAAAGAAAGGAAAAGAAATGTTGCTTACTGAGAAGTTTGCAATAAATTTCAGAATCTATCAGTTTTCTTGCTCTCAAGATAATTTTGGTGCCTAGAACAGTGCCTGGCAAACTTTGGTGTTCAATAGCTACTTGTTGAATGAATGAATGAATCTTCAGGCTCTGCTAATATTCATTTTGTGACGTTGTACAAAGTAATAATTATAGTTACTTCCCTGAAGTAATAATGGACTCAGAAATGAATCCCTCGGTTTTGAACCTGACTTTGGGCTCTATGTGGCTTGCTCTTCAGGGTTGAATGGGATAGGTGTTGTTCTTCAGGGTACTTGTTTTTTGTCTTCTTTATTTGCTCTTATTTTTGTTTGGTGTGTATGCGTGTTAGTCACTCAATCATGTCTGACTCTTTGCGACCCCATGGACTATAGCCCAGCTGTCCATGGGATTCTCCAGGCAAGAATACTGGAGTGAGTTGCTATTTCCTTCTCCAGGGGATCTTTGCAACCCAGGGATAGAAGACAGGTCTCCTGCATTGCAAGCAGATTCTTTACCATCTGAGCCACCAGGGAAGCCCTCTGTGCTCCATATCCATTGCTCATTGCAGGTAAGTACTCTGGTTCTTGAATGATCCAGGTGGAGTGAGGAAAGCTATATAGGAAAAGACTTCACACCTTGTCTCCCTTGCTGTATTCCACAGGAAACTTCCAGATAAGTCAGGGAACTTATGTCTCCTTCAGGTATATAAATCTACTACAGCCCATCTCATCCACTGACTATAGCTAAAAACTCTGAGAAAAATGTAAACTATCAAAGACCCAAGAATCAAAACTAGCAAAAGTAGGCATATTGTGAAAGGGCAATTTGTGGGGGAGGGGGAAGGGACAGTGAGCTATTCCTTGTTTTATTTTATTTATTTTTTTCTGTTATGGATTTGCCCTGAGGGTAGGCCTCAGTTACAGAGCTCTGATTAAAAAAAAAAAAAGCTCTGTCCTTCTGGATAGAATAACTAGAGAAAAGAGCATCTGTGAGCCAGAAAATATGGAGGAGTCTTGGAGAGAGGTGAGTTGAAAAAAAAGTTCCTTTTATTTCTGTGTGAATGCACACAGATCTCAGATTAGCTCCTAAGCTCTGCATGTGTGATTCAGACCCATACCAGTATATCACAGACTTAGAGACTTAAACTGAAATTTGAACCACAGCTCACAGAAGGTGAGACAAAATTTGTAATCTGAACCTAAATGAGTTGATTGCCTGCTAAAGCAAAATTATATTATTCTGAATTGTAATAGGACCCAGAGTCAGCAAAATATAGCATTCATAAGGTCAGGCATGCAATCCAAAATAAAATATAAAAAAGCCTGTTGCTTAGTTGCTCAGTCCCGTCCGACTCCTTGAGACCCTGTGGACTGTGGCCCGCCAGCCTCCTCTGTTCATAGTGTTTTTCAGACAAGCATACTGGAGTGGGCTGCCATTTTATTCTCTAAGTTACTTTAATTCTTTTTAAATACAACTCTACACAGATTACACGTTTTACACCAAAGCAGCTCAGTATCACAGTTAGAGAAAGGAGAATGCCTTCTGAAAAAATTTTCATTTTTCTAGCCCACAAAATGCAGAAGATGCTGGCCTTCAGGGTCAGAACAAAACCAACTGCACAACTCTGTAAACACCTAGGAAAATGTAGTCAATTCTCAAGAGAAAGGACACTCAACAGAATGGACAATCAAGAAAAAGCCAATCCCAAGGTGATTCAGATGTTGACTATAAACAAAGACTTCAAAGTAGTTATTATATCTGTGACCTATGAAGTAAAGAAAACATAGATTTCAGAAAGAACGTATAAAAAAGAACCAAGTCAGAAGTTTAGAACTGAAAATTTAATATCTGAAATAAATATCTCTCTGAGTGGGTTCTATAAAAGAATGATGAAGACAAAGACACGACTGAAGATTGATCAGTAGAAATTATCCAATTTGAAAAAAATCCAGAGGGTAAAGTAGATTGAAAAACAGTAAGAACTGAAATTCAGGTGCCTGGGGGACAATATAAAGAGGTCTGACATGTGAAAAGGAGTCCCTGAAGGAGAGGACAAAGATTGAGACCAAAAAAAAAGAAAAAAGTGAAGAAATAATAGCCAAACCGAAATTGGGTGAAAGGCAAAAATGTACAAAATCAAGCTCAGTGAAGTTTCAACAGAATGAACTCAAAGAAAATCATGCTTAGACATGTTATAAGAGAACTGTTGAAAATCAAAGTTCAATAGTGGCGAGAGAAAATGGCATCCTACACGCAGTGAACCATGATTTGAATTTTCATGGGTTCCTCATCAGAATCTGTGGAGGCCAGAAGATGATGGAATAACTTCTTTAGATTGCTAAAAGAAAAAAAAAATGCTGTTAATCCAAAATTTTAAATTTTGTAAAATATCTTGAAGAATTTTAAAGTGAAATAAAACATTTTTGGAAGAAAAAAACTTGAAAAGTTTCTCCAGCATACCTGCTCATAAGAAATGCTAAATGATATTGTTTAGACTGAACGAAAGTGAGGGTAGCTGGATTTTTAAGATTTTTAAGAGTGATAGAAGACCAACAGGGAGGTATCTAGCTGCATAATTATAAAGGACTATTCTTTTTCCTCATAAATTCTTTAAAATATAATGGCTGTATTATTAAATAAAGTGAAGATTATAATGTGTTGAGTAGGTATATGTATATGTATGTATAATATATATGACAGTGTATGTGTGTGTAATACATATGACAAATATTAACATACACTTCAGTTGGAGGGGTGAAAAAAGATTATTATTTTAAGTTATTTTTTTTTCTATTTTACAGGAATTGGTAAATGATAGGTTAGATACATATATTATAATCCCTAAAGTAACCCCTAAATATAGTGCAAAGGTGTATTGCAAGAAGGCTAATAGATAAATTAAAATGGAATAATAAAAATTTCAAATAACCAAAAAGAAGGCATCAAAGAGAAACACAGAAATAAAACACAAAGGGATAAAGAGAAAACAAATAAGATAATAGACTTAAATCCAACCATATCAATTGAAAAAAAGTTTGAAAGTGAAAGTCGCTCAGTTGTGTCTAACTCTTTGTGACCCCATGGACTGTAGCCTGCCAGGCTCCTCTGTCCGTGGAATTCTCCAGGCCAGAATACTGGAGTGGGTAGCTGTTCCCTTCTCCAGAGGATCTTCCCAACCCAGGGATCAAACCCAGGTTTCCTGCATTGCTGGCAGATTCTTTACTGTCTGAGCCACCACGGTATTAATGTTAATGTCTGAGACACTAAAATTAATAGGCAGAGATAAAAATAGATAAAAGCAAGACCCTACTACATACTACCTAGGAGCTATACATATTAAATATGAAGACAGGTTGAAAGTAAGTTTGGGGACAATGAAGTGAAGTATTAGTCATTCAGTCATGTCTGATTCTTTGTGACCCCATAGTTCACCAAGTTCCTCTGTCCATGGAATTCTCCAGGCAAGAATACTGGAGTCGGTTGCCATTTTCTTTTCCAGGGGATCTTCCTGACCCAGCTATTGAACCCAGGTCTCCTGCATTATAGGCAGATTCTTTACCATCTGAGCCACCAGGGAAGCAATATATACCATGAAAACAGTACGCATATTAAGACTAAAGTGGCATTTTAAAACTTCAGATTAAATAGACTTTAAGACTCAGAGTGGGGCCTCCCTGCTGGTCCAGTGGTTAAGAATCCACCTTGCAATTCAGGAGATACTGGTTCGGCCGCTAGTCCGGAAGGACCCCACTTGCCACAGGGAAGCTAAGCCCGTGCACTGTAACTATTGAGCCAGTCCTCTAGAGTCTGAGCCGCAAATCCTGAGCCCGTGGGCTGCAACTACTGAAGCCTGAGTGTCCTAGAGCCCACGCTCCACAACAAGAAAAGCCACTGCAATGAGAAGCCTGTACACCACAGCCAGAGAGTAGTCCCTACTCGCCACAACTAGAGGAAGCTCACACATAGTAATGAAGACTCAACAGAGCCAAAACATAACTAAGCATATATATGTATATAAAGTATTAAAGAAAAGACTCAGTGTTGCTAGAGAGATATAATGATGAGCAATTCATCATAACAATTATACATGTGTGTGAAAGTGTTAGTCACTCATTTGTGTCTGACTCTTTGTGATACCATGGACTGTAGCCCACCAGGGTCCTCTCTCCATGGGATTCTCAAGGCAAAAATACTGGAGCGGGTTGCCATTCCCTTCTCCAGGGGATATTCCCGACCCGGGGATCAAAGTCGGTGTATGCATCTAACAATAGGGCTTCAGATACACTCTCCAGATCACTGGGGCACCTTGAGGATGGCAATGCCAAGCCTGTAGGGCATCCTCAGAATAGCTTCAGCGATGAGGACGTGTATGGCCCCCGAGTTACAGTGGGTCAGGCATAAAGTTAGGAGGACTGAGATTCTCTCACACTTGGCTAAGTAGCCTTTGAAGGAATTTTATCCATGACATTGTTAGTGTCTAGGCAGTAATCTCTTCTAGGAGATCATCTTTTCTTCCCAGTAGGAGAACAAATGAAAACAAGTTAAAAATAGTCAACTTTAAATTTTTAAATTTTCAGATGTTTCCCTGGGACGACTACAAAAGCAATGAAGATTTTTCTTTAGGGAAATTCAAATGATAGATAAATAAATGAAAACCTTAGCTTTTATTTGACCTCCTCTGCCTTACTTTATAAATTAACCAGGCTCCTCTTTAGGACAACATCCAATACCTAGTGGCATAGAAATAGAAATAGGTAACATAACATTTTGCAAATGGGAAACAATTTCCAGGTTTTAGGGACTGAATTGTGTTCCCTGAGATTCCTATGTTGATATCCGATCCGTCTCAGAGTGTGGATCTTAGGGGAAAGGGCCTTTCAAGAGGTAATCAAGTTAAAGGTGAAGTCCCAGGGTGGGCTTTTATCCATCTTTTATCCAAGATGGCATACCTATGCCATCTTTATAAGAAGGGGAAATTAAGATGCAGATACATGCAGAGAGGACCATGGGAACACCCAGGGAGAAGACAGCCATCGATCTATGAAACAAGGAGAGACCTCAGGAGAGACCAGCCATCCTGACATTTTGATGTTGGACTTGTAGGCTTCAGAACTGTGAGCAAACACATTTCTGTTGTTTAGGCCATCCAGTCTGTGGTACTTTATGATGGCAGCCATGGCAAACATAGATTACATGAATGTCAGGCAAGCAGCAGAAGTAAAGTGGAATTCTTCTGGAGCTAAGGAACACCTAACCAGTCTGTAACAGAAAACGTTCCTGTTCTGTGAAGGCGGTCACTCATACCCCAGGATTTTATTGTTAGTATCTGTGAAATTTTTCAATATCGCGTGAGCATATATACAGGAGTTTCTTGTGTAATGAGAATAATGGAAGTAATAATAAATGTCAGAGTGGATGTAATTATGGCTGAAAGGATGACTTTATTACCCAGGAAAGGATACTGTTGGCCAGAGCCAATTCATTAGACTGCTCTGGCAGTCTGTTATTATTATTATTTCTAGTCCTTCCTAGATTTCATTCTTTTAGATAAAAACATGCATATCAGCATTGGAGTTTGATTGCCTTATGGGCATAAAGCTTTGCATATTTACTGCCCATGAATCATATCAGTATGTGAAATCCAGAGAAGATTCAATTTTTCCTGCTAGATGCACCTCCAGCCGTTTAATTAAAATATGTATTATTAATAAAACTATATTTAAGTCATATTTTTTACAGATATGACTGAAACATTAAGTGCAAATTGTTTCATACTTTCACAGTAATTTGCTTTTAACGTTATGTGCCTTAATCAAGGTAGCTCACGAGTTGAAGGTTTGTGGCACTGCGGACTTCTCAAGAGCGAAGTTGCAGAAAGCAAGTGGAAACTGGTGATTAATGAAAGGACATATTTACTTTTCAGAAAGACTTTGTGGTTTTATTGCAGAAGGGATCTGTACTGAATAGCAAAAGGCCTTAAAAGAAATAGCAGAAAAGAATATTTCGTCCCTATTTCAGTGAGTAGCTGAAATAGGGACGAAATGTAGCTGAAATGACATTTGCTATTTGCATGCTGGCTTTTCTCGTGTGTCTGAACCAGCGCCGTATCTCAGCCTGGCTGCCTACCTTTAGATGTCACAGTTGTTCTTCCACTGAACTGCTCCAGCTTCAGCTCGGCACTTTCACAATTCTTCCACTTTCCAGAAACCTTGTATAATCAGTAAGACTGATTAGAAGCACTGTAGCTCACTTAGAGAATTCTTAGAAAGAGATTGATTCAAAATCATTTTATTTAAAATAGGTGATGAGGGTGACGGCTGGCTGACTCTAATAGATGCTGTGTAGCTTTGCTATAAAATGTACCCATGGTTTATGGAATTGGTTCTTCCAGATGACAAATTTTCCAGACTCTCACTTTTGATCCAAGTGGTGATGGTGAGCAGTAGGGCGGAGAAAACAGAAGGGAAGAAAATTAATATGTAATGACTGCTCTGTGCCAGACTCCATGCTAACCCATTTGCCAGGTATGTCATTCAGTCCTCATGTAAAGCTTCAAGAAAGAAATGCTTCTCTCATGTGTTTCACATGAGGAAATAAGGCTCTGAGAAGTGACTGGCTCAGCTTCACAGCTGGAAAATGACTGAGTGCAAACCTTTGACTCTTTCACTCCAAAGCTCAGGGGAGACCACTGTATGTTCTCTTGCTTGTTGGGCCTCTACGAGCATGCTTTTGTTATGTTATATGACCACCTACCACTTGTTATATGAACATTCCCACCCCCCACCCACCCCCCGCCACAGATCCTCCCAAAACTCAGCTTAGCTTCTTTCCCTTATGATTTGCTCCTGTAGTTCTTCTGTAATTCTTTCCTTCACCTCACTGGTTTCTCTCTCCCCCATGCATGAAAATTCTAACTTACACCTAGGTAGAGTGATGATGAACTATTTTGACATCTTTAAATGTAGAATCTTACATCCATCATGCTATCATGTTTGCCATTTTCAATTGAATTTCATTATAATAGTTCTTTTCTAAGTGGACTAGCTGCTAAAATTGAATATATAAAAGTAACTTGTCTGTGGCTCCAGAGCCTGTAATTACAGAATTCACATTAATGAAGCCCTCTCCTTTACTTTAAAACTAGTTTGTGTGTGTGTGCGTGCTCAGTCATGTCCGACTCTTTGTGAAGCCATGGACTGTAGCCCGCTAGGCTTTTCTGTCCATGGGATTCTCCAGGCAAGAATACTGGAGTGGGTAGCCATTTTCTCCTCCAGGGGATCATCCCAACCCAGGGATCAAACCCTAGTCTCCTGTGTCTCTTGCATTGCAGGAAGATTCTTTACTGCTGAGCCACCAGAGAAGCCCTAAAACTAGTCTAATCAGAAGTTATTAGCTCAGGTAAAAAAGAAACATTTTTATGTTTCCTTTCCTTGAGATATATGTGTATATGGACATATGTGGTGTGATTCTGACTCCACAATATCTGCTTAGATGCCACTGGATTAGAAAGTTCTCCTTGAAGAAGAAATAAGAGCTTGAAGCTGACTTAAACCATAGAATAAACCACTAAAATGTGTTTAGTATGGCATGTTGTTGTTGTTTAGTTGTCAAACCATGTCCAGCTCTTTTGTGACCCCATGGACTATAGCCCAACAGGCTCCTCTGTCCATGGGATTTCCCAGGCAAGAATACTGGAGTGAATTGCCATTTCCTTCTCCAGGGGATCTTCCTGATACTGGGATTGAACCCACATCTCCTGCTTTGGCAGGGTGATTCTTTATCACTGAACCATCTGGGAAGCCCTTAGTATGGTATAGAAACGTTTACTAACATAATGTTCATGTTATAAGGGTATGTTAATACACCTTTTTGCCTTCAGTTTTCCCCATTCCTTCACACTAACTATAGAAACTGAACTGATCATTCTGTGGCCACTAGAAAAATAGATGCTTCTTTCCTTCCCCTAGCCAGTAGGAGTGTAGACCTTTGTTTAAAATAATAACAGTCACCATGCTTGGAAACCAAGGGAAGCCAAACAAAATCAGGTCTACATTTTCAATAATTGCAAAAGAAATAGCGGGCAAACAGAAGGTCTCCCACGCCCATCAAAAACCTAAATCCCAAGAAGTAAGTGGTGAATTCCTGGGTCTGGTTTGGCAGAGTGCTGGTGAGTTTATGTACACTGTATAATATTTTATTTTGCTTTTCACTGAACATCCCCTGTAGAGTACTCCACTGGCTTCCCAGAGGAGCTGCTGCCTCCTGCCGTCTCAGGGTTCTTGGTGTGAAAATTAACCAAACTCCACAAGCCCTTGCATGCTCTGGAAAACAAACAAAACACACTCCAAGGGACTTATTATTTGCAACACTCAAATTCCAACACATGCTCATGTATATACACATGCTCATGCACATGAAAGACACACAGATATACATACTTCAAAGGAGGAAAACTTATTTTAAAAATTTTGCTAGCTGGACACCCAAAGCAGCATGTTCTCTCTCAAATCAGCCTAACACATAAATAGTAGAAAATACCTAAAATAAATGCAATTAACCGAACACCAAATTTGCACAAATATGTCTTGAAAGAAGAAAAGTCTGAGAGGAAATAGGCTAGGGAAAGCCAGCACCTCTGGCAGGAATGGGTAATGGAAAGCGCTTTGTGAAGAAGCAGCTGTTAAAACACCCACCATACCATATGGGCCATTTGAGTGAAAACATTGCTGGGTTAGGTGATGCTTTTTTCCCAATGGGCTCCATCATGTTCAGAACTGGGGAGTTCCAGGAGCACCTCAGACTTCCCTGGTGGCCCAGAGGAGCCCCGAGGGCTACAGTCCATGGAGTCATAAAGAAAAGGGACACAACTTAGCGACAAAACAGCAACAACAGAAGCGTGTGTAAAACAGATAGCTTGTGAGAAGTTGTGTACATCACAGGGAGCCAGCCTGGTGCTCTGTGATGACCTAGAGACGTGGCCTGAGGGGCGGAGAGGGAGGCTCAAGAGGGAGGTAATACATGTCTACTTACGGCTGGTTTGTGGTGTTGCACAACAGAAACCAACATAACACTGTAAAGCAATTTTCCTCCAATGAAGAAATAAAGAAACAATGAAGAAACGGCACATTAAAAAGTTCAAACTGACAGACATATGCACGAAGCTCATTAGTGGACTCATATTTGTTAAGGCATACATGGAGCATTTTTCATGATTGACTGTATTCTACTCAATAATATGTGGTGACTTAAATGGGAAGGAAATTTAAAAGAGAGGGGATATATGTATGTTGTGTGCATACTAATCACTTTTGCCATGTCTGACTCTAGAACGCTGTGGACTATGGCCCACCAGTCTCCTCTGTCCATGGGATTCTCCAGGCAAGAATACTGGAGTGGGTTGCCATTCCCTCCTCTAGGGGAAGAAGGCACAGTAGAGGTGCTTATAAGTAAAATCTTTTGCAAATTTATGTTGCAGGGTCTGAAACTTACTTTCCATGACAAGAATTATTGTAAAATAAATTGTCTAGCTAGGATTTTTTTTAAATCAACAGATTCAGCATAATGTCTGAGGAAAGGTGAACAGTCAAATCAAGACAAAAAGTCTGGCAAAACCTCTCAGGTATTTGTAGTCAAATGTAATCTTACCTTTTAAATAAAGCCTGCTTCAAAATGAATGGAGGTTCTTAAAAGAAAATGTGGTTACATTCGCCCCCTACTCCCATTTCAGTTCTGTTAAATGAGTATTTGTTAAGGGTTTTTTAGGCACAAGATACCAAAATAGGTAATTGGAGAATATAGGTAAGTCAGGGTGGTGCCTTGTCCCCAAAGAGCCTTTAGAATATTGAGAGACAAGCTCTAAAAAGGTATCCACTGAATAAAACATGATGAGTGCGCAGAGGTTTTCCTTGTGTGTTAAGGGAGCACAGAGGATGGACTCTTGTCCCAATCTGGAGTTCAAGAATTACTTTTGAAAGAAAGGGTCATCCAAGTTTTCCAAGGCATCAAATTACTTTTTCCCCTGGACTGCAAGGAGATCAAACCAGTCAATCCTAAAGGAAATCAACCCTGAATATTCATTGGAAAGACTGATGCTGAAGTTGAAGCTCAAATACTTCCGCCACCTGATGCCAAGAGCTGACTAATTGGAAAAGACCCTGATGCTGAGAAAGATTGAGGGCAAAAGGAGAAGGGGGTAGCAGAGGACAAGATGTTTAGATCATGTCACCGACCTAACGGACTTGAATTTAAGCAAATTCTGGGAAATACTGAAGGAAAGAGGAGCCTGGCATGGTGTACAGTCCATGAGGTTGCAAAGTCGGACACGACTTAGCGATTAAACAAAAACATGCATGAACCAACCTTCACAATTTAAGCAAAATGTGCTAAAGAATTTAAATGTCTCTGTATTTCTCTGAAATATCCAAAACAGGCTCACAGATCATTCATCAGCTTCTCAATTGCACTGCCCAAGGCAATTCAGAAAAGAAAAAGGGAAAAAACAACAACAATAAACAACAGTTACTTATTAGTAGCCCTAAGCAGACGTTGGGACTGAACTGGGACCGCTCTTCCGAGACCCTTGCAAGCTGAGTTGAGCTTTTGGAAACAGCCGCCCAAGGCAAGTAAGTACCAACATATGACAGCACAATATTAAACTTTTTTTTTCAAATCTAAAAATTAACATCCCAACCATCAGACTGGAAAGTATGCAGGATGCAGGTTACCATTGTAATGTGTGATTGCTACTTGCTCTCTCAGTTGATAGCACTAAACTGGTAAATGAGGGAGAAAACAGAGATTGATCAGGAAGAACATAGTCCAGCCTCTTAGAATTGATTGTCACCCAGCAAATAGAACATGACTAGGTCATTTGAAATATTTTATTCAGTCCAACAGAGGATGAGATGGCTGGATGGCATCACTGACTCGATGGACATGAGTTTGAGCGAACTCCGGGAGTTGATGATGGACAGGGAAGCCTGGCGTGCTGCAGTCCATGGGGTCACAAAGAGTTGGACATGACTGAGCAACTGAACTAAACTGAATTGATTCAGTCTGATGTAATTTTAAAAGTAAAACTGATGAAACTCAAGTAAATTTTCAATGTCTTATCTCATTCACATCTGACCATTCATTCAGGAGGCTTACGGAAAATTCCCCAGCTCCAAAGCCAGAATGAGAAAAGTATAAATAAGGAAAGCAGGAGATAATACTTTAACAAATCTCAGCCACCTTGCTGCCATGAGGTGCTTCTGTCTGTGTTAGTCACTCAGTTATGTCTGACTCTTTGAGACCCCATGGACGGTAGCCTGCCAGGTTCCTCTGTCCATGGAATTATCCAGGCAAGAATACTGGAGTGGGTAGCCATTCCCTTCTCCAAGGGTCCTTCTCGACCCAGGGATTGAACCCAGGTCTCCTGAATTGCAGGCAGATTCTTTACCGTCTGAGCCACCAGGGAAGTCTAGACCTTAAAATATTAAATATTAAGGTACACCTACACTACACACCTACACTAGCCTACTCATTGCAGTAGTTCCAAGAGCAACACTCAGAGCAAAACTAAGCTGCATTCAGTGAGCCCAGCCTAGATTTTCAGTTCTCAGAACACAGAAACATGAGTGAGTCCAGCTGAGCCCAGCCTAGAGGAGCCAATAAATGATTACTGTTTTAAATCACTGAGTTGTGGGGACCAATTTCTAAGCAGCATTTCTCTGGCAATGACTGACTTATATACCACACTTTTGCTATTGTACTTGGAGAGCTACTGTGGGCACATTCATTTAGTTATGTTGTGATTTTATTTAAGACATATGTATTGAGTATTGGGGCTTCCCTGATAGCTCACTTAGTAAAGAATCCGCCTGCAATGCAGGAGATCCTGGTTCAATTCCTGGGTTGGGAAGATCTGCTGGAGAAGGGACAGGCTACCCACTCCAGGGTTCTTGGGCTTCCCTTGTGGCTCAGCTGGTAAAGAATCTGGTTGCAATGCAGGAGACCTGGGTTCAATCCCTGGGTTGGAAATATTCCCTGGAAAAGGGGAAGGCTACCCACTCCAGTATTCTGGCTTGGAGAATTCCATGGACTGTGTAGTCCATGGGGTCGCAAAGAGTTGGACATGACTGAAGGACTTTCACTTTTACTTGAGTATTCACCACGTGCCAGGCCTGGAATTACCATTGTGAACAAATGGGCACAATCTTGAGTCTTGCCATGTATTAGGGTCACTGGCTTTAAAAAGTTAGAAAACAGTTTTGTATGATTTGTGTAGGTAAACAGTGCCAAGAATGGTAGATATCAATTATAAAACAAAATAAATATAAAAATATAATGTATTCCTTCCTTCTTCCTGGACAGAATATAATGTAACAACAAATTTCTCTCAAGCCCTCTGTACCTCCTAAAACAGTAAAATACTCTTTGTCTCCAAGTTAATTTCAGGAGGTTAGTTATTCTAAGTGAACAAAAGTAAATAATTTAAGCAAATACTCAGAGCAAGGTAAACTGTTGATTAAAAAACAAAACAAAACAGTAGATCATAAATAAATCACTGGAAACTTACTTCTTTCCTTAATATATTTTAAAATATGCTTGCATAATCTATTTAATTTTCTTAAAAAAAAAAAAAAAAGAACTGTTTAATTCCAGTGCTGGCATCAAGGCAGATTGAGATAACAAGCTTTTCCCTTTAGCTAAAACAACCCACAGTTGAAATAAAATTTGACAGGCTAGATTAAAGATACTAAAAATTAAGTCTGAAAACATAGCTAAGCTGAAAAAAAAAAGGAGAAAAAAGCTAAATCTTCCAGATACAGGAATGAAGAGCTCAAAGTCAAGGAGGTATTTACATTAAAAGCTCAGCTACCCAAGATACATTTTTAAGACAGATATGATCCTAGGAGTTGGAGACTGGTTTTAATGCCAGTGTGGGGACAAGCAAAGTGATCTTAGGAGAGAAGCTGAGTTGAAGAACGTTCATGAAGCCAGGAGCCTTGAAAACCTACCCAGTTGTGAAAAAGACTAGAAAAACTCTGCCTACTTACTGGTAGACAGTAGGGAAGATTGTTATAGGCCCTAATTTCTAAGAAGGAAAAATAAATGGTCATAAAAATGAACATTGACCATAAAAGTGACAATTTCTACCTTTGGACCTGCAGAGATGTGGGGGGCTAAATTTATGTTCCCCCTATGCTGTGAGAATCCCAAGGTGAAAACTTAAAACCCCTAGGATTCTGGTAAAAATTATACAGTTGTTACATTAAAAAATATATTTTACCCAAAGCACATGGAACTTCCCAAAGAAACAAGCAAAATTCTTTCTCAGATACGGGGTCAAGATAAAAAACCAAAGAAACAAGCCATCATGAAGGAGCACCAGGAGATAAAGCAAGGGATAAGCAGCACCACAAAAAAAACAAAAAAAAAAAACCAAAAAAAACAACTTGAAGAAAAAAACTAAAAGTACTTCTAAAATAATAAAAAGCAAAGAGAAACCATGATGGAATAGGACCGAAAAATTAACTAAAAATGGACAGACTTGAATAATAACAAAACAGAATTTCTAGAAACAAATCTTAAAAGCTATCAGAGGACCAGAAAAAAAAAAGAGTCCTCATTAAATAAAAAGTCAAGAACAAATTATACTGATAGAACCCCAAAGGCATTGAAATAATATCTTCTCATAATTGGTGAAAATGACTGTCAAACTAGAATTCAATGGACAAGAAAATTATAATTTTAAGTGAACAAAAATAAAACATGCTAAGACAAAGAAATAGGGAAAATCTTAATATCTACAGATAATCCATTACTAGACATAAACCCAAAAAAACAGAAGATATATTTCCAGTAAAGAGAAATTAAGCTCAGAAGAAAGGAATGATATGCAAGGAAAACTATGTGCAAAAGAATCATAAAAACATAGATAAATTTTTAAAAAATCTATTAAGATTCAAGAATCTTATCAATAATAATTATCAAGTATGTTGAAGGCATTATAAACAAGGTAAAAGTAAAATATTGAATAGCAATAACAAAATGTATGAGTAGTTGATTGAAATATATTCTAAGAAACTGGTGTTCTAGGAGGAGAGAGATATTGTTTCTTAACATTATTAAATCATCTATAATGGTAAAAATATAAGAGTAATTACTAAAAAAGATAGTCATTGCATATGTAACTTCCAAATTAAGAAAGGAAGATAAGTGAAAATTTTTAAAAACTTAATATATTAAAAATAGAAAGGAGAAAAAGGAAGAAATGAAAAACATGATAAATATAAAATAATGCATTATAAATTAGTCCTCTGCCAAAATCAGTATTCACACTAAGTCTAAATGGATTAAGCTTCTTTGTTACAAAAGAGATACTCAGACTAGAATTAAATTAAAAAATTCAAAATTCATGTCTATTTACCAAAAAATGCTATAATGCAGTGAAACAAATGTATTGAATATAAATGAAATATGTATACATATAAAATAAAACTAACCAAAATAAAACTGGTCAGGTATTATTACTATAAAACAAAGTAAATATTAAGGAAAAGCCTATTTTATGGTTAAAGGGGTACATTTTTGAAAGATAAAAGAAAACTTCCTCAGACAGACATAGCAATCCTGGATATTTATACATTCAACAGTAAGTCTTCATAATACATAAAGCCAAAGTTTTCTGATTACGGGAAGAAATGAATAAGTCTACAATCAAACTGGGCTTTCTTAAAAACACATTTCTCCCCAAAATATGTATATCTGGCATTCAAGAAACAGCCTACTTGCTGGGAAGGAATGGAGATGCATGGGACAAATGGAGAAAGTAGCATCAACATATAGACACTGCCATGGAATTCCCAGGTGACAGTGATAAAGAATCTACCCGCCAATGCAGGAGATGCAAGAGACATGGTTCAAGATCTCCTGCAGGAGGAAATGGCTCCCAATCCAGCATTCTTGCCTTGGAAAATGACTAACACTTCCACTGCTTTTCAATTCTAGGTCAGTGGCAGAAGTGAGGACAGCACACCAGCAGCTCAGGAGTATTTCATGCCTCTGTTTGCCTCATGTCTGCTGACATCCCACTGCCCAAAGCAAGAAACATCAACTAAAGGACGAGTGGACACCTACGATCAACCAAAGGAGGAGTGGACACCTCCTATGAAAATGACTGAGAGGGAGAGAATTTTTTAAGCAATAATTCAGTCTACCTTGTGAGGTAAAAAACTCAAACTGCACCGAAGCCTGATTCTCTAAAGTACTGTTTCTGTTTAATGGGTCCCTACTACTGTAGACATCCATTCACAATAATAGAAAGTGTGAAACTCTCTTTACATGTACAGCCATGGCGGATTCATGTCAATGTACGGCAAAACCACTACAATATTGTAAAGTAATTAGCCTCCAATTAAGATAAATAAATTTATAAAAAAATAAATAAATGAATAGTTTAGGATGTTTTTTTTTTAAAAATAAAAATATTGGAGAAAAGAAAAAAAAATCTATGCCATCTTCTTTTATTAAGCATGGCTACTTTGTTTTGAGAGCTTACCTTGTGCAAATGATTTATATGTACTGTTCAATTCAGTCATTATAACATCCCCTCAAAGTGACTATTTTATTCATCTTTACTTTTCAAATACCAGAAGTGTCTCCTAATACTTAAGTACCTGTGTGTGTGTGCTAAGTCACTTCTGTCATGTCCGACTCTTTGCAACCCTATCGAATGTAGCCTACCAGGTTCCTTTGTCCATGGGGATTCTCCAGGCAAGCATATGGAGTGGGTAGCTGTGCCCTCCTCCAAGAGATCTTTCCACCCCAGGGATCGAGCCCCCGTCTCTTACATCTGCATTGGCAGGCAGGTTCTTTACCACAAGGACCACCTGGAAAGCCCCCACTTAAATCCCAACCTGGCTTTAAGTTAAACAGCTAGTAGCTGGTAGAGCTGGCATTCAAATCCTGAACCCAAAGTCCTTGCTTCTCTATGGCCCCTAGCTGCATATCTGATCCACTCTTAAAATCTGTGGCGTATTTTCATCAATATTATTCTGAAGCGGCTTCTGAGGCATGAGTATTGAGATCTGAATAAAACAACTGAGATGAAGGCAAGATTTATTTTTTAGGAGGCTGTGTGTTCTTAGCTACCAAAAGAGGAATTTTAAAAACATAAGTATCTCTGAGTCATTGTTGGCTAGTATTGGGTCAACTACTAACCTTTTCTATAGCTTTTCCAAAGTGATGATAGTCTACTGTGAACGGTGTTGGATTCTTGATCTTGGAAGAAGAAGATTTAGTTTTGGGACCAGGGACCAGGCTTGATCACTCAAGAGCTTTTGTGTAGCAGAGTTTTATTTTATTTTTTTAATTTATTTTTTAATTGAAGGATAATTGCTTTACAGAACTTCGTGGTTTTCTGTCAAACCTCAACATGAATCAGTCATAGGTATTCTGACGTAGACATCAGAAGGGAGATGGAGAGTGCCCCCCTCACTAGTCTAAGCAAGGGAGTTATATACTTTTTTAATTAGCTATTACAATAAATCAAAAGAATGTCTCAAGGTTGTAAAGATCTTACTAGACCCACTCCCACAATTTATATTTTAAGATAACAGGATTAGCCAGAAAGTTTTTAGGAAGGAGAAACTGTCCTCAAGCAGGATACATTATTGTTATATAATCCTTACTCAGTTCAGTTCAGTCACTCAGTCGTGTCCGACTCCTTGTAACCCCACGAACCACAGCACACCAAGCCTCCCTGTCCATCACCAACTCCTGGAGTCCACCCAAACCCGTGTCCATTGAGTTGGTGATGCCATCCAACCATCTCATCCTCTGTCGTCCCCTTCTCCTCCCGCCCTCAATCTTTCCCAGCATCAGGGTCTTTTCAAATGAGTCAGCTCCTTACATCAGGTGGCCAAAGTATTAGAGTTTCAGCTTCAACATCAGTGCTTCCAATGAATACCCAGGACTGATCTCCCCTAGGATGGACTGGTTGGATCTCCTTGCAGTCCAAGGGACTCTCAAGAGTCTTCTCCAACACCACAGATCAAAAGCATCAATTCTTCTGTGCTCAGCTTTCTTCATACTCCAACTCTCACATCCATACATGACCACTGGAAAAACCATAGCCTTGACTAGACGGACCTTTGTTGACAAAGTAATGTCGCTGGTTTTTAATATGCTGTCTAGGCTGGTCATAACTGTCCTTCCAAGGAGTAAGTGTCTTTTAATTTCATGGCTGCAATCACCATCTGCAGTGATTTTAGAGCCCCCCAAAATAAAGTCAGCCACCATTTCCACTGTTTTCCCATCTATTTGCCATGAAGTGATGGGACTGGATGCCATGATCTTAGTTTTCTGAATATTGAGCTTTAAGCCAACCTTTAAACTCTCCTCTTTCACTTTCATCAAGAGACTCTTTAGTTCTTCTTCACCTTCTGAACCAGTCTGTGGTTCCATGTCCAGTTCTAACTGTTGCTTCCTGACCTGCATACAGGTTTCTCAAGAGGCAGGTCAGGTGATCTGGTATTCCCATCTCTTTCAGAATTTTCCACAGTTTATTGTGATCCACCCAGTCGAAGGCTTTGTCATAGTAAGGAAAGTAGGAAAAAACATTTGTCCTTTCTTCCTCCTTGACAATTCCAGACCCCTTTCTCCTCCTTGGAGACCTTGGACTTTTTATCAGCCAGCCTAGGAATTGACTCTCTCAGTGATGTCACTTTGTTGATGCTGTTACCTTTACTTTCTTTTAGCAATAGTGTCATTAAACACTTGCAAGTGTTGGACATGACTTAGTGACAAAACCATCACAGCCATTGAATATTTGTACTTCTGATTATACTTTTTTCTAGAAAACTGACTTACATTTTTCAAATATATTTTTGTTCCAGATGTTCCAGAACCTCAGGCCTTCATATATTTTCAGGCCTCAAAAATACATTTACAGTTTTTAAAAAGTAATTTTCTCAACATGAAGTATAACCTATATAATCTATGTTTTCAATATTTTTTTGTTGTTGTTGGGAAATGTCCTCAGTAAACAAATGTCTAACAGTCTTACAACTCCAGGAAAAAATAAACAAGTGAAAATATTGCCAGTTTACCATTGGGGAGATATATATATATATATATATATGTATATATATATATATATATACACACACACATATATATGTATGTATATTGTTTTTTCAAAATGGTGGAGGCATTACCAAGTTAATTGTTGATGGTGCATTGATGATGAAATGTGAGTACAGAGATGTGAATTGATGACTGATAGAAGTGTGAGTATAGAGTGGTAATTCTAGCTATTTTGACTCTGCTATCAATTTTGCCTCCAATTATCTTTAAAATCTTCATAAGTCATGTTACCCTCCCAGTCCCAGTAGTAAACTATAAATTCACAGCCTTTCCCATGAGGTTGTGAACTATCCTGTTGTTTGTTTTGAACTTGCCACTGCTTCCTAGCATTAAATTTGATAAAGCAATACTTCACTTTGATAGTTTATCTCTTCTTTTTCTTCTGGAAAAAAGGAACTAGGCTGCTGGACAGAGAGATTCTCCTGTGGTTTTTCAAAGAGCTGTGTGGAACGGGGTGTTGTAGTGTCAGACATGAGAGGCTTATTGATTTCAAGGGAGGCTTGTGAGAGCATTCTCAGCAAGACAAAGTATCTGTAGGCCCAGTGAGTCTCACTGAAGGGTGGCCATCCTCCTCCTTACTTGCTAACAGAATTCCAGTGGCATTTGTGTAGCAGTGTTGATAGCCCCAGGCTTTTGTCCTGCTCACCTCTCTACTCTGTGAGTATGAGACGCTTGAAACTGAAGTAACTCTCTTTCTATGACAAGTGCCAAATCCGTGACTTCATTGAGCTCCCGAGCCAGTTCTGGAGCCACTTACCTCCAGACTAACTGTTATAATTAAGCATCTTTCATTACTTTAGCCTCTATTAACTGGGCTTTCTGATATTTGTGTCTATTTCTGACAAATTCGTCTTTAAATACACTATATGTGGGGAGTCCTAATTCCATCCTTGAAGTCCATATATACTTTTGGGGCATCTTGAATGCATCACTTCTCCTTTGATGTAAATTCGCTTTCTCATTTGTTTGTGAATTGGCGTAGGCATTACAAAAAGAAAAACTGACAAGCAATTCTGACTCCTCTATTTACCTGGTACTGGGTAGAATGAAATGTACTCTCTTTGGATCATAGTCTTGTAATCATATTAAGAGTGCATTGAGGACCTTATTTGGCTCAGAATAAACTGAAAAAAAATTTAAATCTCAGTTGAAAATGAATATTCCCCTCAAGTCCCTCTACTATTAATTTATATTTTAAGTATAAAAATTCTTGAGATAGAGAACATGCCAGAGTCACAATATCCAGTCATGTTGTGGTATGGGGAGGATGCAGTCAATACTAGTTGGTCTTTGAGGCAGTCAGCCTGGTCATTTCAATCTATATGGACTAAATTTCTCCCTCTAAGAAACCTGATTTATGCAGATGAGCAATTGCGTTTGTCTGGTAACTATCTCCTCCAGTTGGCTCAAACTGCCAATGACCAGGTCAGGTTGTGCTGCTCGTGACTGGACTTGAGAACAATGGGAACCGGAGTGACCTTTGTATAACCTGAGCTAGACTTAGAGCTGGCATGTTCCCTGTGCCTATTTAACTAATACTAAAAACGTTCACGACTTGAGTGGGGTTCAGTGTTATGTCTTACTTGTGTCACCTTATGCCTCTGTTCTATGACATATCATGCTGCATGACAGTTATCAAGTGGTGACTTAGTCCTCACTTCTCCAGGCAAGTTATCATACTTACACTCTCCTTACCTGCATCTAGCAAAGTGTATTCAGGTAGAACTTACAGCATCTTCCTTTAAAACCTCATCACATTTTCTACATCTTACATAATAGAATGAACCTGAAATTTGAACACAGTATTTGTTTTCAAGTTGCTCCAATCAATCAGGTTTAAAAATTGTACAGCTTTGCATGGGTGCTGGTATTTGAGGGCTTATAAAGCTGATTATCAAATCTCTCTAAGTTGTGATTGCCTACCCTACCAATATAGTCATGAAATGACTCCACAACCAAAGCCTTTAGCAGCTGCTTCTTTTATGAAAGAACCCACATCAGAGGTCCAGTGCCAAAGTGATTTCAGCTCAGATCCCACACAGGAAATTATTCTTTTCATCAAATGAGGTGTTAAATCCCTTCCTGTTATGTTTCTGTATGAAGAAATCTTGCCAGTGACTGGGAAAACACAGGCTGGGCTGCATGCTCGGCTAATGAACTTTGGGTTGGAGAGAGAGGCAGATAGCTATGGTATTATAGAGCTGTAAATGGGTAAAGCTGATGCCAGTATTTTGTAAAGCATATTGTAGAAAGTTGAAACCTATTAAAGAGACAAAATCCTTTCTTGAAATCTGATTGATGTATATAAGTATTGAGTGACAGCCCTTTGACTAAGCACATTAACAAAGCCTAAGAACTTTCTGTAGTTAGTAATATGAAGGCAAAAAGCAGACAGCCCAGTGTTGACCCACGAAAGGCAAGAAGCAGTTGGTACCCATAGAAGAGCATCCACATGAGACTAACACTGGCCAAGAGTCATCAGCTATTCTTTGTGAGGAGGAGCAGGAAACGGGCATCAGACCCCATTCTTTGTGCTTCATATTTTGTATATATACATCAGAAGTGAGAAGGATTGTTGTCAGAGAGGATGGGTTCACTCTGTAGGAATGAAATTGTTATAACAGAGTGTGTGTTCTATCACCTCATCATTTTCATGGAGTACCAAGTAAAAAGACCCCCGAGGTATGGTTCAGAGAGTTACCTCGGTTGTCTAGTGCTGATTTAGTGGAAAATGGAATACTAAGTTTCATAGAACTCTTAAGACTTTAAGTCTATTTCTGTTAGCCTGCCTACATCTCTAGCTGTCAGCAACAATGTAATTGCATACAGCAGCATATTCCCTGTCTTGTATTTACAGTTAAACTTCTCCCTCTTAAACCTTATCTGTTGATTAGTATGCCGAGAGTCGGACACGTGTGCAAAGAGTCGGACATGACTGAGCGACTGAACTGAACTGAACTGAGTGTTCCATTCCTTTTATCATTAATTCTTTCAACTAACACTTTTTGAGGACCTATGTCGGGTCTGGTATTCAGTTATAGGTTGTGTGTCTAAAGGACTCCATGGTCCAGTGTAGAAGAGGAAAATCCACAAATAAGCCATAGGATCACATATGGTGATCAGTGTGTGAGCAGAGTCAGAGAAGCCAGTAAAGGTAACAGCATTTAAACTTTGCATTGAGGGACGGGGAGTTCTTAGGGAGCAGAAAGGGCTCTGAGGAAGGGGCGATGGTATTGATGACAGTGGGCGCTGGCTGAGCTGTGGCTGCCTGTGGAGGGTGCATGGTTGGAAAGGTAGGTTAGAGCAGTCTCATGATATTTGTCTTGTAGGTGAGGTTATGGGGTTTGGACTTTTATCTTACAGGTTATGTAGAGTCCCCGAAGACATCTGAGCTGGGAGGAGGTATATATTTATTTGTGTTTTAGAAAGCTACCTCTGATGGCAGTGTGCAGAATCGGAGCTGTAGCAAGCAGACAAGTTAGGATGGCTTTAGACTCACCCAGACAAGACAGAGGCTTAAAGTAAAACAATGGGAGTAAAACTCTCCTAGCTGCCATTACCCACCATATGATATATCCTGAGCATTGGTCAGTATGAGCAGTAGACATACGGAGCATTGGCAGCAGGTAATACATACTGAGAATTGCTCTCTCCTCCACTGGACCAAGATTTCTTTAGATGCCAGAGTTGTATTTGATCCATCTTTGTATGATCAGTAATGTATGATCCATTTTTTTGAATTAGGCTCAAGTTCAAATTTTACCTACAGAGATGTTATAGAACTTAAAACACATAGTTACAGACCTTAGTAAATATGCGGTCTCAGCTAAGTCGTTTTACTTTCTTATTTGTAAAATGGGGATAATACTTTTGTAGAATGCAGATAGTAATGTAAAACACAGGGAACATAACTGGGTTTGATCACATAAGACGATGATTGTTCCCAGAGACTCATTTTGTTTAGGAAAATGTAATATGCACAGACATAATTCTAATATGGTTCTAAATCTGGAAACTCCATGAGCAACATGGTGCTTAGAGGAAAGCCACAGGCCTTCACATGTACTTTGCTATTCACTGCTTTTGCCACGGCTGCTGCTAAATTGCTTCAGTCATGTCTGAGTCTGTGCAACCCCATAGACGGCAGCCCACCAGGCTCCCCCATCCCTGGGATTCTCCAGGCAAGAACACTGGAGTGGGTTGCCATTTCCTTCTCCAATGCATTAAAGTGAAAAGTGAAAGTGAAGTCACTCAGTCATGTCCGACTCTTCACGACCCCACGGACTGCAGCCTACCAGGCTCCTCCATCCATGGGATTTTCCAGGCAAGAGTACTGGAGTGGGGTGCCATTGCCTTCTCCATTACTATTCACTAGAGCAGTCTTACAGATCAGTTGGTAAAGAATCCGCCTGCAACGCAGGTGACCCCAGTTGGATTCCTGGGTTGGGAAGATCTGCTGGAGAAGGGATAGGCTACCCACTTCAGTATTCTTGGGCTTCGCTGGTGGCACAGCTGGTAAAGAATCCACCCGCAGTGCGGGAGACCTGGATTTGATCCCTGGGTTGGGAAGATCCCCTGGAGAAGGGAAAGGCTATGCACCCCAGTTTTCTGGTCTGGAGAAATCCATGGATTATAGTCCATGGGCTCACAGAGTCGCTCTCAGAGTCAGACACAACTGAGCGACTTCCACTTTCAGAGCACCCTTGTGTCCAGTGTTTTCTCCACAGAAAAGCCCTTCTCCCTGTCTCCTCCTGCCCAAATGCAGCCTGTCTCTCATTTCCAAGTGCGAATGTCACCACCACTTCGTCCAGCTAAAGGGATCTGTTTCTCCCCGGAGCCTCTTGGCACTTAGCAGCTCTTTCCTGTGGTGCTTCTCTCTTTCAATCTTATACTAAGGAAACAGTTAAGCACCAGTCTTGTCTATCCCAAGCTCTGCGAACTTAAGTAGCTTTCCAAGTCCTTCTGTTTCATCTTCTCTTGGTGCCTAAAGTCATATCATTTGCATTGTAGACACGGATTAAACAAGTGTGAATGGATGCAGGAATAAATCATCATTGTTTGAGTGGAAAGGGGCAAGAGGGGGAGGCCATGCATCTGGCCTTGGAATGGATAAGGTTTGGGTAAGGAAAGATAGAGAGAGGCCATTTCAGAACTGGTGGACATGCATCATAAAGCGATCTCCATCACATGGGGCCAAGCATGGAGGAGGGAACTTGTTAGGTGTGTCTATGGAAGGATGCATGAGGAGGAACAAGGATCTTGTAGCAAAAAGAAGGAGGACAGCATGTTATATTAGTTGGGAAAGATAGGGGTCAGATTACAGGGTTATGGAATGGAGACTGAAGTGCTGGGTTCTGTAGTTGGGATCAAATCTCACACATGTGTGCAGGATAAACAAGGGGTGGGAGTGGAGAATAAAGTCGGAGGCCAGTCTCTTGGGACATTGTTTCTTTATTAAGTAAAGAGGGCTGAACCACAGTGGTGTGGTGGAAATAAAACAAAAGAAAACATGCCAATGATCATGTGACATTTAACAGGAACTGGCATTATGTGATTGCTGTGGTGAAGATAAAACAATGGAGGAGTAGAAGTCAGGACGGTAGTACAACCAAAAGAAATAGAAAATTAACCAGTAGCAGGGAGGAGCCAAGATGGCAGAGGAATAGGATGGGGAGACCACTTTCTCTCCTACAAATTCATCGAAAGAACAATTGAACGCAGAGCAAACTTCACAAAACAACTTCTGATCGCTAGCTGAGGTCATCAGGCACGCAGAAAAGCAGCCCATTGTCTTCAAAAGGAGGTAGGACAAAATATAAAAGATAAAAAGAGAGACAAAAGAGCTAAGGACGGAGATCCGTCCTGGAAAGGGAGTCTTAATAGAGGAAGTTTCCAAACACCAGGAAACCCTCGCACTGGTGGGTCTGGGGGAAGTTTTTGAATCTCGGATGGCAACCTGACTGGGAGGGGAAGAATAAATAAAACCCACAGATTACGTGCCTAAAAGCAACTCCCAGCAGAAAAGTACCCCAGACACCCGCATCCGCCACCAGCAAGTGGGGGCAGAACGGAGAGGAGCGGGCGGCATTGCTTAGGGTAAGGACTGGGCCTGAGTGCCCTGAGGACAATTGGAGGGAGCTTTTGTGAGTTACCAACTTAAACTGTGGGATAGCAAGAGAGAGAGAGAGAGAATTAACCGGCCTGAACACACTGCTGGCCATTCGCAGAACAAAGGGACCGAGCAAGTCCAGAGAAGAGCCCGCAGGCTGCTGACCGGCCCAGCCCCGCTGGAGGCAGGGGGTAAGGGAAAGGGGCAGGCTAGGCCCCAAGGACCGCATCCCCTACCCCACTGCAAACAGGCCTCCACTTTCTAATCAAAGACTTCCTGAGATTCTGGATGGTCGACTTCTGCCGGGGGGGGGGGGGGGGGGGGGGGGGGGGGGGGGGGGGGGGGGGGGGGGGGGCGGTCGCGGCGAGACGCAGGGCACAGGCACCCGACAGGCGCAGGCGGGGACTGGGGCTGGGGACGCGGAGGGCAGAAGGCGCGCCGCACCCGGGGAGAGTGCGCCCGTCAAGCTCCTGGCTGCCTGAGCCGCTCCGGCCGGGGAAGGCACAAAACGCAGGCGCAGCTTTTTGTTCCGCACTTTAGTGGAACACCCGAGGGCTGGAACCTCGCGCAGCGCAGGGCATGCTCCATATAGAACAGCCGGGAGCCTGAGCAGCGTAGACGGGGAAAGCAGCGCCCGCCCCTCCCCGCAGCGTGATGGAACTAGCTACCTGAATAAGAATCCACCTCCGCCCGCCTGTGTCAGGGTGGAAATTAGGCACTGAAGAGACCGGCAAACAGAAGCCAAATAAACAAAGGGAACCGCTTCAGAAGGGACCGGTGCAACAGATTAAAATCCCTGTAGATAACACCGACTACACTGGAAGGGGCCTGTAGATATCGAGAAGTGTAAGCTGGAACAAGGAGCTATCTGAAACTGAACCGAACCCACACTGACCGCAACAGCTCCAGAGAAATTCCTAGATATATTTTTACTTTTTTGTTTTAATTAAAAAAAATTTTTTTTCTTTTTTCTTTTTTCTCTTATTTTCTTTTAAAATTCCATATTACTCCCCCATTACTCCTTAACTTTCATTTTCATAGATTTTTATGATTTTTTTAATTAAGGAAAAATTTTTTTTCTTGTTTTTTTTTTTCCTTTTTCTCCTCTTTTTTCTATTTTTCTTTTTCTCTTATTTCCTTTTAAAGTCCTCTAGTACTCCTCTACTACTCCTTAATTTTCATTTTCATTACACTATAACCTTGCCAAAAAAAAAAAAAGAAGAGAAGCCCTATTTTTTAAACCGAACTTCATATATATTTCTAAAATTTTTTTGTGTTTTGGTTTTTGTTTTTAATATTGTATTTTTAAGAGTCTAACCTCTACTGTAGATTTTTAACCTTTGTTTTTCAGTATATGATATAAATTGTGGACATTTAAGAATCCAATATTCAGTTCCCATTTTTATTCAGGAGTGTGTTGATTACTCTCTCCCAATCTTGACTCTTCGTTTTCTACCCCAGAACACCTCTATTTCCTCCTTTCCCCTTCTCTTCCCAATCCAATTCTGTGAATCTTTGTGGGTGTCTGGGCTACAGAGAACACTCTGGGAACAGACAACTGCGTGGATCTGTCTCTCTCCTCTTGAGTCCCCCCTTTTCTCCTCCTGCTTATCTCTATCTCCCTCCTCCCTCTCCTCTTCTTCATGTAACTCTGTGAACCTCTCTGGGTGTCCCTCACGGGGGATAATCTTTTCACCATTAACCTAGAAGTTTTATTATCAGTGCTGTATAGTTGGAGAAGTCTACTGGAAGAATAAAACTGAAATCCAGAGGCAGGAGACTTAAGCTCCAAACCTGAGAACACCAGAAAACTCCTGACTACATGGAACATTAAGTAATAAGAGATCATCCAAAAGCCTCCATACCTACACTGAAACCAACCACCACCCAAGAGCCAATGAGTTTTAGATCAAGACATACCACGCGAATTCTACAGCAATGCAGGAACATAGCCCTGAACGCCAACATACAGGCTGCCCAAGGTCACACCTAACACATAGACCCATCTCAAAACTCATTACTGGGCACTCCATTGCACTCCAGAAAGAAGAAATCTAGTTCCATGCACCAGAACACCAATGCAAGCTTCCCTAACCAGGAAACCTTGACAAGCCAATCGTCCAACCCCACCCACTGGGTAAAACCTCCACAATAAAAAGGAACCACAGACCTCCAGAATACAGAAAGCCCACTCCAGACACAGCAATCTAAACAAGATGAAAAGGCAGAGAAATACCCAACAGGTAAAGGAACATGAAAAATGCCCACCAAGTCAAACAAAAGAGGAGGAGATAGGGAATCTACCTGAAAAAGAATTTAGAATAATGATAATAAAAATGATCCAAAATCTTGAAGACAAAATGGAGTTACAGATAAATAGCCTGGAGACAAAGATTGAGAAGATGCAAGAAATGTTTAATAAAGACCTAGAAGAAATAAAAAAGAGCCAATTAAAAATGAATAATGCAATGAATGAGATCAAAAACACTCTGGAGGGAACCAAGAGTAGAATAACGGAGACAGAAGATAGGATAAGTGAGGTAGAAGATAAAATGGTGGAAATAAATGAAGCAGAGAGGAAAAAAGAAAAAAGAATCAAAAGAAATGAGGACAACCTCAGGGACCTCTGGGACAATGTGAAACGCCCCAACATTCGAATCATAGGAGTCCCAGAAGAAGAAGACAAAAAGAAAGGCCATGAGAAAATACTCGAGGAGATAATAGCTGAAAACTTCCCTAAAATGGGGAAGGAAATAGCCACCCAAGTCCAAGAAACCCAGAGAGTCCCAAACAGGATAAACCCAAGGCGAAGCATCCCAAGACACATATTAATCAAATTAACAAAGATCAAACACAAAGAACAAATATTAAAAGCAGCAAGGGAGAAACAACAAATAACACACAAAGGGATTCCCATAAGGATAACAGCTGATCTATCAATATGCACCCAACATAGGAGCACCACAATATGTACGGCAAACACTAACGAGTATGAAAGAGGAAATTAATAGTAACACAATAATAGTGGGAGACTTTAATACCCCACTCACAACTATGGATAGATCAACTAAACAGAAAATTAACAAGGAAACACAAACCTTAAATGACACAATGGACCAGCTAGACCTAATTGATATCTATAGGACATTTCACCCCAAAACAATGAACTTCACCTTTTTCTCAAGTGCACACGGAACCTTCTCCAGAATAGATCACATCCTGGGCCATAAATCTAGTTTGGGAAAATTCAAAAAAATTGAAATCATTCCAGTCATCTTTTCTGACCACAGTGCAGTAAGATTAGATCTCAATTACAGGAAAAAAAATAGTTAAAAATTCAAACATATGGAGGCTAAATAACACGCTTCTGAATAACCAACAAATCATAGAAGAAATCAAAAAAGAAATCAAAATATGCATAGAAATGAATGAAAATGAAAACACAACACCCCAAACCTATGGGACACTGTAAAAGCAGTGCTAAGGGGAAGGTTCGTAGCATTACAGGCTTACCTCAAGAAACAAGAAAAAAGTCAAATAAATAACCTAACTCTACACCTAAAGCAATTAGAGAAGGAAGAAATGAAGAACCCCAGGGTTAGTAGAAGGAAAGAAATCTTAAAAATTAAGGCAGAAATAAATGCAAAAGAATCTAAGGAGACCATAGCAAAAATCAACAAGGCTAAAGCTGGTTTTTTGAAAAAATAAACAGAATTGACATACCATTAGCAAGACTCATTAAGAAACAAAGAGAGAAGAACCAAATTAACAAAATTAGAAATGAAAATGGAGAGATCACAACAGAGAACACTGAAATACAAAGGATCATAAGAGACTACTACCAGCAGCTCTATGCCAATAATATGGACAACTTGGATGAAATGGACAAATTCTTAGAAAAGTATAACTTTCCAAAACTGAACCAGGAAGAAATAGAAGATCTTAACAGAGCCATCACAAGCAAGGAAATTGAAACTGTAATCAAAAATCTTCCAGCAAACAAAAGCCCAGGACCTGATGGCTTCACAGCTGAATTCTACCAAAAATTTAGAGAAGAGCTAACACTTATCTTACTCAAACTCTTTCAGAAAATTGCAGAGGAAGGTAAACTTCCAAACTCATTCTATGAGGCCACCATCACCCTAATTCCAAAACCAGACAAAGATGCCACAAAAAAAGAAAACTACAGGCCAATATCACTGATGAACATAGATGCAAAAATCCTTAACAAAATCCTAGCAAACAGAATCCAACAACATATTAAAAAAATCATACACCACGACCAAGTGGGCTTTATCCCAGGAATGCAAGGATTCTTTAATATCCACAGATCAATCAATGTAATACACCACATTAACAAATTGAAAGATAAAAACCATATGATTCTCTCAATAGATGCAGAGAAAGCCTTTGACAAAATTCAACACTCATTTATGATTAAAACTCTCCAGAAAGCAGGAATAGAAGGAACATACCTCAACATAATAAAAGCTATATATGACAAACCCACAGCAAGCATTACCCTCAATGGTGAAAAATTGAAAGCATTTCCCCTGAAATCAGGAACAAGACAAGGGTGCACACTCTCACCACTACTATTCAACATAGTGTTGGAAGTTTTGGCCACAGCAATCAGAGCAGAAAAAGAAGTAAAAGGAATCCAGATAGGAAAAGAAGAAGTGAAACTCTCACTGTTTGCAGATGACATGATCCTCTATATAGAAAACCCTAAAGACTCTACCAGAAAATTACTAGAGCTAAACAAAGAATATAGTAAAGTTGCAGGATATAAAATTAACACACAGAAATCCCTTGCATTCCTATACACTAACAATGAGAAAACAGAAAGAGAAATTAAGGAAACAATACCATTCACCATTGCAACAAAAAGAATAAAATACTTAGGAGTACATCTACCTAAAGAAACAAAAGACCTATACATAGAAAACTATAAAACACTGATGAAAGAAATCAAAGAGGACACAAACAGATGGAGAAACATACCATGTTCATGGATTGGAAGAATCAATATTGTCAAAATGGCTATACTACCCAAAGCAATCTATAGATTCAATGCAATCCCTATCAAGCTACCAATGGTATTTTTCACAGAACTAGAACAAATAATTTCACAATTTGTATGGAAATACAAAAAACCTCGAATAGCCAAAGTAATCTTGAGAAAGAAGAATGGAACTGGAGGAATCAACCTGCCTGACTTCAGACTCTACTACAAAGCCACAGTCATCAAGACAGTATGGTACTGGCACAAAGACAGAAATATAGACCAATGGAACAGAATAGAAAGCCCAGAGATAAATCCACGAACCTATGGACACCTTATCTTTGACAAAGGAGGCAAGGATATACAATAGAAAAAAGACAACCTCTTTAACAAGTGGTGCTGGGAAAACTGGTCAACCACTTGTAAAAGAATGAAACTAGAACACTTTCTAACACCATACACAAAAATAAACTCAAAATGGATTAAAGATCTAAATGTAAGACCAGAAACTATAAAACTCCTAGAGGAGAACATAGGCAAAACACTCTCCGACATGAATCACAGCAGGATCCTCTATGACCCACCTCCCAGAATATTGGAAATAAAAGCAAAAATAAACAAATGGGATCTAATGAAACTTAAAAGCTTTTGCACAACAAAGGAAACTATAAGTAAGGTGAAAAGACAGCCCTCAGATTGGGAGAAAATAATAGCAAACGAAGCAACAAAGGATTAATCTCAAAAATATACAAGCAACTCCTGCAGCTCTATTCCAGAAAAATAAATGACCCAATCAAAAAATGGGCCAAAGAACTAAACAGACATTTCTCCAGAGAAGACATACAGATGGCTAACAAACACATGAAAAGATGCTCAACATCACTCATTATCAGAGAAACGCAAATCAAAACCGCAATGAATTACCATTACACGCCAGTCAGGATGGCTGCTATCCAAAAGTCTACAAGCAATAAATGCTGGAGAGGGTGTGGAGAAAAGGGAACCCTCTTACACTGTTGGTGGGAATGCAAACTAGTACAGCCACTATGGAGAACAGTGTGGAGATTCCTTAAAAAACTGGAAATAGAACTGCCATATGACCCAGCAATCCCACTTCTGGGCATACACACTGAGGAAACCAGATCTGAAAGAGACACGTGCACCCCAATGTTCATCGCAGCACTGTTTATAATAGCCAGGACATGGAAGCAACCTAGATGCCCATCAGCAGACGAATGGATAAGGAAGCTGTGGTACATATACACCATGGAATATTACTCAGCCATTAAAAAGAATTCATTTGAATCAGTTCTAATGAGATGGATGAAACTGGAGCCCATTATACAGAGTGAAGTAAGCCAGAAAGATAAAGAACATTACAGCATACTAACACATATATATGGAATTTAGAAAGATGGTAACGATAACCCTATATGCAAAACAGAAAAAGAGACACAGAAATACAGAACAGACTTTTGGACTCTGTGGGAGAAGGCGAGGGTGGGATGTTTCAAGAGAACATCATGTATATTATCTAAAGTGAAACAGATCACCAGCCCAGGTGGGATGCATGAGACACGTGCTCGGGCCTGGTGCACTGGGAAGACCCAGAGGAATCGGGTGGAGAGGGAGGTGGGAGGGGGGATCGGGATGGGGAATACATGTAACTCCATGGCTGATTCATGTCAATGTATGACAAAACCCACTGAAATGTTGTGAAGTAATTAGCCTCCAACTAATAAAAATAAATGAAAAAAAAGAAAAGAAAATTAACCAGTAGACATCTGTTTGGTGGAAGGTGATCTCTGATGCCAAGGTTGATTTTAAAGCCATTTTGGTAGAAATTAAAAAAGTGATGGTAATCTTGAGAGAGAAATCAATGCTTGAGTTGTAGCTTTGAAAGTCTTTTATATTGGCATCATGGTTGGATTGCAGACAACCAAATAAATCTCTCTATTCATGCACTGGGGTCTCATGGTGACTGTGTCTGGGAGTGGGTCATGTAAGGTGGTAAAGCTGAGTAGCCACGGAAGCATTTGTATTGATCCCTGGATCTTGTGCAACACTTTCTGTGTATCTTTAGCCCCTCTATGCTGGGAGTGCCCAACTGGACTTACCCATTGTTCAAAATACAACTGGAATAAGAAGATGAGAAAATAAATTTTATTTCCACTTTATCGATGGAACTGACAAGGCTGCTGAGACTCAGAAATTATCCTGATCTCTCTTGAGCCTCAGCTTCCAGAATTCAATTTTACTAAAAATGAGGAAGTTGTATTATTTTGGGTTTATTAAGCATTTATAATGCACCTTTCATTTTAAGAACAAATTCCCTTTTGCTGTTTTGGTTAAAAAAATACTCCTTAGGCACAAGCTGAAGGTGAAGTTCTCTTAAGAAGCAGTTGCTTTACTAGAAATTTGCCCAAGTGATCCCCTACTTTAGTATTTAATAGATATTTCCCACTGACTGTTATAAATTGTGCCTTTGGTTCATACAACTATTGATGGTGATTTTAACATTGTTGTTATAAACTAAATACACGAAATAAGGTCTGTTAGCAAAAATGTGGGAACTGATGCTTGAATTTTGAACAAACCTTCTTTTATTAGCCATTGAGGGGAGACTTAGTGATTTTAGCTTCTTAATACTGGGGAAATCCATTAAGAAGAAAAATAAAATATCAAATCCATGTTTTGCCAATTAAGTTATATCATTATGTCATAGTTTTGTTTCTATATTTTAAACAAAATTCAGAAACTTCCACCTGACCCCATGCAAATCCTTTTTGTATTATGTAGTCCCATCTATTTATTTTTGCTTTTGTTGCTCTTACCTAAGAAGATACCCCCCAAAATATTATAAAGACTGATGTCAACGAGCATACTAAGTCTTCTTCTAGGAGTTTTAAGGTTTCAGGTCTTACATTTAAGGAAACCATCAACAAAATGAAAAACCAACCCACGGAATGAGAGAAGATATTTGCAAATGGTGTATATGATAAGCGATTAAGGTCTAAAACATATAAAAACTAACATAACTCAATATGAAAAAGAAAACACAATCTGGGACTTCCCTGGTGGTCCAGTGGTTAAGCATTCACCTTGCAATGCAGGGGACATGGGTTCAATCCCTGGTCAGGGATCTAGGATCCTATGTGCCATGGAGCAACCAAGACTGTGAGCCACAGCTAGAGAGTTTGTGTGCCAAAATGAAATATCTGTTTGATACAACGAAGATCTCACATGCTGCAACTGAGATCTGACTCAGCCAAATGAAAATAAAAAACAAAACACAAAATCTAATTGAAAAATGGGCAGAGCACCCGAATAGACATTTTTCCAAGATGGCCAACTGACCTATGAAAAGATTCTCGACGTCACTTGTCATCAGGGAAGTGCAAATCAAAACCACAATGAGATATCACTGCATACCTTGTCCGAACGGCCAGCACCAACAATATAACAAGTGTTGGCTAGGATGTGCACCACTGGTAGGAATATAAATTGGTGCAGCCACTATGGAAAAGAGTATGGATGCTCTTCAGAAAGTTGAAAATAGAACTACCATATGGTCCAGCAATTCCACTTCTGGGTTTTTATCTGAAGATTATGAAAACACTAGCTGGAAAAGATATACACACCCCTATGTTCATTGCAGCATTATTTACAGTGGCCAAGATAATGGAAGCAACCAAGGGTTCATGCATGGATGAGTGGATAAAGATGTGATATATATATGTGTGTGTGTATACACACACACACACACACACACACACACACACACACAATGGAACATTACTCAGCCATAAGAAGAGTGAAATATTGTCATTAGCAGTAACATGGATGTACCTAGAGAGTATTGTGGGGCTACTCATGCAGTGCTAGTCTCCTGCCAATACAGGAGACGTAAGAGATGTGGGTTCAATTCCTGGGCCGGGAAGATCCCCTGAATGAGGGCATGGGAACCCATTCCACTACTCTTGCTTGGAGAATCCCATGGACAGAGGAGCTTGGTGGGCTACAGTCTGTAGGATGGCAAAGGGTCGGATATAACTGAAGTGACTTAGCAGCAGCAGCAGCAGCAGAGTATTATGCTAAGTGAAATAAGTCAGACAGAATAAGACAGATACTGAATGAGCTCACTTATGTGTGAGAAATAAATAAATGAATAAACAAAACAGGCACAAATTTGTAGAGACAGAGAACAAACTGGTGGCCACCAGAGCAGGGGTGGGAGGGCAACATAGCTGAAGAGGATGAAGAGGTATGCACTTCCAGTTAATAAATACATCATGAGGATGTAGCACACAGCAAAGGGAATGCGTCAATAATACTGTAATAACTTTATGTGGTGACAGGTGTTTACTAGTCTTATCAAGATGATCAATTCATAACGTGTATAAATGTCAGATCACTAAGTGGTACACCTGAAGCTAATATGATAGTGAAGGTCAACTATACTGCATTTAAAGAAAAGGAAAAAATCCATCTAAAGTTTTTCTGTAAGGAATGTCCCAAAAGATAAGAATAAATAATTTTCTGGTATTACAAAAATATAAAATTCACATTTATCTTCTTTTCTTGTGGGGAGGTTTTTGTTTGCTTACTTATTTTCTGCTTTTTTTAAAAAATTTGCTTTTTTAAAATTTGCTTATTTATTTGAGATAGCCAGGCTAATTTCAGAGACTAAATTTAATTGACATTTTCTCCCTCCCTTCCTTCCTCTGTCTCTCCCTCTTTCCCTTTCTTGCTTCTTTCTCCTCTTTATTTTCTTTTATCTCTCTGTCTCTCTCTTTCTTTTTCTTTCTTTTTTAAAGACTTGGGAGTATTTGGGGGTGTCCATGTGAGAAAAGACCAGGAGAGGAGACGAGGAGAGGAAAAGTTTTAAATTTGAGAAACTTGGTCCTTGCTCTTTTAACCAATGAAGAAGGTAATTGTGGGCACACTTGTGAACACCGGTTTGCATATTTTGGTAAAACAGGCGTGTATGGGAAGCAGACAGTATTCTCTTCGTCCTTTTAGCATTTTAATAAAAATCTTGGTTAAAAAACATCTCCCTGGGAGTCAACTGACCTGGGGCTAGTTCTCTTTCTCTGATTCTGTGTTGCTTTCTCTGAGAAATGAAACAATTGGATTCGGTGATCTACAGCCCTTTTCTTTTTTAGAGATTCTATGAAGCTGTGGTTTCAGGAGAGTAGGATCTCTTCAAAATGTTTCCTTTTCCATTAAAGCAATGGCTGAGAGCCACTTGTAATACAGAGGGAAGATCCTGGACATTTTCAGGTAAGGCAAGTTTTGGGGTCTGTTTTGAGAAATCTGTACAGACAAAGCAGTTTGATCCATGCCATTGTTAAGCTTTGCTAACTTTTGCAGGTGGGAGTGGGCAATTACTTGCTAACAAGATCCTTCTAGGTTTATTCGGTTATGTCTCACGGTGTTTGCAAACATGGATTTTAAACAACATATGAATGTTTAGAACCTAGGTTTATGTCTGGTAAAGAACTCTCACAGTTAACAAGCTTCTCTCCTTATCAGAGAATTGGTAAGCTGTCATCTCTCTGTTTGCTGTTCTCAAAGATGCAGTTACTGGAATTCTGAAATGGGTCAAGCTGCTTTTAACCTAGCTACTGTTATTCAATTTTATCAATTCTTCATTTTCTATTAGCAGAAAATCTGTTTCATGACTTCAATATATAAAAGGTAGAAAGATCACAAAGCAGCCTTGAAGCAGATAAATATTGACTGACTCCAACATGCATGCTTGCTGAGACTCAGAATAACTCAGATTTTTGCTTTGGGACCAGGCCAGTAAAATGTTGAGGTTGTTCATGCCTAAATTGCTGTTTATCTCACTTGTTTCCATTTTGGTTTGTTTGTTTGTTTAGAAAACATTTGCTTTCTATTAGATTGTTTTATCCCCTTAGCCTTTATAAATGACAATTAAGTCCATCTAGCCTGTCAATAGCATGTCATTTGTTTGTTGTTACAGCTGAGCCTGACCTTCATTGATTTTATTGGAGTAATTTGCTGGAAATGATTTTTTAATGTTAGATTTATTACCGAGGCACTTCATTGTCAGATAATTGAAGTAAATTGTAATTTTTTTCCAAACCAAATGCAAGAAGTACGGGAAAGGGATATATTATTTTCAAGGGTTATTTCCTATTAGGATAGAGACATATCTTATATATGTTGTCATACAACTTTGCAAATTTGCACACATAGATTGTTTCTGAGTGGTGCATATTTTTTCTCCTTTTTTGGGCTTTTCCATAAGGATAGCTGAGGTAGCAATAGGAGTTGGTAATGAATTAGCATTCAAAAATGCCAATTAGATTAGATATCTACATAAATCTATGAAGTGACTATAACCCACCCCTTACATAAGGGGCCTTGCTATTTTAATTTAATTGCAGGTTCAGTTATGAATATACTGATGTTGTGCAGTTAATCTTACACGAATACTGTTCTATCTCCCAGTATTGATGTTAACAAGGTTTTTTCTTTTCTTTCTTTCTTTTTTAAAAATCATATTGTGCTTTTATCTCTTCAAAAACTTTGTTCAGGTAATCATGAACACTTCAGTTCCTAAAAGGAGATATTTTCCCTGGTATTTAGTTTTTTTTAATCCCATTGATGTTAGAGATGGCTGTGTAATTGCTCTATCAATGCATGAAGGAGATCCTAAGTTTTGTATTTGGAAAGAGTTTGTGGATATATGACTCTTCCTTTAAATGTTATTGTGTCCCAAAGTTAGCAAGGCCAGGCCAGCAAACTCTTGCCAGCAAAGTTGATATTCCTGTTTTCCTGGCACTGAATTCTGGCTTGAAATAAAGGAAACAGACTTTCAAATTTGACTTTAAATATAAGCAAACGAATCTGCTGTGTTCACACTCTAAATAATGATGCCTTGTTACACAGGAGGACTTCCAGTATATTGGAACTAGTTAAGGTAAAGCGGAAGAGAACTTGAGCTTTAGTCTTTAGTGAACATATGCTGTTATTTTTTTTCCCTCATGGGAGCAGAATCAAAGCAAGTCATCTTGTAACCAAAGGCAAAGAAAAAACGAGAATGAAATTCTCTGGAAGTCTCTTCTAATGGCAGTAGTTTCTCTTCTTCACGATTGTTCTGAAGCAAAAGAAAAGTAAAGAAATAGAATTTTAAGACTGTTAACATGCTTTGTATAGATAAAAGATTTCTGGAAATGATATCCCTCTTGTCAGTTGATAAACTAAAATCATGATAATATGAGTGTACGAGTGGATATTGATGATGTAATAGTTTCCACTTATGTTACCAATGACTTCCTGTCCCATCATATATTTTATTAAAGTTTAGCATCACGTTTAGGCATCATGTTAAGCAGATAGATGATTACCTCACCAGGATTGAAAAATTCAAACTTGCTGTGTCTTGAAAAGCTGTTCCACACAGGATTGGGAAAAATGTTCCAAAGAATGTTTGCAAAATCAAGTTCAACAGAGGTAGAATCTGATTTCAAAAAAGAAGTCTGCTGTGATCATCTCAGAGCAAGAGTAAGCAGGCAACAAACGGTGTTCTTCTCAACAGACTGGACTCTGAGGTCCAATTTTCAGTAAAAATTCCTGGGAAAAAGCTGCAGGACTTGAGGGAGAAACTTCTTGCCGTTAAATTGTCATGCTTCTCTCCTGTCTCTGTTCCTGTCACTATTATTGATATAAAGGATCCATCAACATATTTTTATGGGTGATTAAGAAAGGCTGACCTTTCCTTTGCAGGTACAAATAGGTACTTCTTCAGAGGCTGTAACTGAATGACAAGATAATTCTACCCATTTAATATTGAAGTGATGTTGATAGTATCATTCTTCTAGTGTTGGAAACAGGACCGGGTAGGGGCCCTTTCTGCCTCCGCCTGTTCTGCCCTGGGTGATGGATTTTCATTCTGACTAATCGCTGTCACATTAACCTGCACTATTTCATCCTTCAGAGCTGTCAAGATAATGACGATAATCCAAGTGGCTCATTGTAGGTAAAGGAAATTATATGAGCAAAGTAATATCATAAAACAGTGTTTAAATATTTTAATTTCATTTGTCAGGGCTGCCCCAACACTTCATTACACATATAACCATCTCTCATCAGTGGAATTAGTGCATTATTCATTACTGTTAATTATTTTCACATAATGGCTGCCCTGATATATTTAACCTCCACATTATATCTCAGATAATGGGTCTGTAAAATTGAATTGTGTGAAGAGTGGAGTTCTAAAGCTCATTTGCAGAACATCAAAGAACAAAGAAGAGGAAAAGAATTCTAAATGGGACATTTTGCCCAGCTGGGGCCAAACATTTGTTTCTGTCTGATTTGCATACAGAAAGTAGGTGCTGTAGAAGTGGCTTAATACTGTACTGTCTGCTCCTATTATACAACCAATTAGGATTTGTTAATATCAAACCCATCGGAAACAATTTGAGAATTATAGCATGGAAAAATGAAACGGTTAAGAGAGTACTCTTATACAATATAGAGAGAATGAAATTTCCATTTGGGAACAATATGTAAGGGGCAGAGAGAGAGACAGAGGAGGGATGCTGGTGAGGTTCAGATTAATTATATACTTTTATGAATTACTTTAATAGTAGACACTAAGTTTTTTAAAGCAGTAAAAGCAAAGAATAACCGTAAAAATCAATTTAGATTTTGGTCATTCATTTCTGTTACAGCCAATACAAAATTTTCCACTTATATTTTTGCTAATACTTTCTCAGTAACTTTCAACGTTAGCACAAACAAGGCATTAAGTTAGAGTCACCAGCACCCTATGAAGGGAAGCTGAATTTCATAACAACTTAATTCTTCATGATCGTGCTTTGCTATTGTTTTATTGAGCATTTGACAAGCGTAATGATCTGAGTAGCAATGTCAAACACATCTGTACGCAAGTGTATTATCTTTATACCTTTTCAATATGGTTGTTCTTCAGTCGCTTAGTCGTGTCCGACTCTTTGCGACCTCATGGACTGCAGCACTTCAGGCTTCCCTGTCCTTCAGTATAGTTAACTGGACCAAAAAAACAACTGAAATTGGTAGATTCTGAATTAGAATCTCCTGATGATGGAACTTAGACATATGCATGTTTTAAAAGTGTTGCAGGCAATTCCGATGGATTTTTTGTGATCAGATCCTTAGCTCTAAGAGGTGAGAGGAGCATGTGGCTCATGGCAGGCTCAAAGCCTCCTTTTTTTTGGCTTTTAAAGGACTCACTTTTTTTTTTAATTGGAGGATGATTGCTTTACAATGTTGGCTTGGTTTCTGCTGCAGAACAACTAGGACCGGCTATAAGTACACATGTATCCCCTCCCTTTTGAGCCTTCCTCCCCTCCACCACCCCACCTGTCTATAGGTCATCAAAGAGCATGGGCTGAGCTTCCCGTGCTAGCAGCAGCTTCCCACCAGCTATCTATTTTACATATGGTAGTGTACATGTGTCAAAGTGACTCTGTCATGTCTGAATTTGGACAGTAACCTCTGCCTTGGATGAGCTCATGATGACAGCAACTAAATCTTCTTGACTTTCTTCACTGTTATCAAAGGGCGCATTGGAGAGAGTCACTTAATAACTGCTTGTTAAATTTACTTTGCCTTGCTCAGATTTTCATTGTTGTAATTATACTGAAATTAATTTCTTCAATCTCATAAATTTTTCTTCCTTTGAATTTTTCTTAAGTCAAGTCCCATGAGTGGGATTCATGGTTTTGATAGCACCTGGTATATTGTGTCAAGTAGATTTCTAAGATTTGCACCAATTAATAATGTCATAACAATGTATAAATGTAACAATTTGATTGCAACTTTGGCAGAATTGGTTATTAATATTAAAACACTGTTTTTGTTAACCTAGAAAATAACATCTCACTATTTTAACATCTTTTATTTTTCCCTTACTGTCCAGATTGAAAACTTGCCATTTTGATTTACATTTCTTTTTCTTTGTGAGTCATTTCCTAGTTATCTTAGCCCTTTGATCATTTATTTATTGATTTCTTAGTATTTTCTTATCAAATTGAATGATCTTTTTATATAATAAATGTATTATATATTCATCTGTCTTATTTGATGCTTTTTTTTTTTTACTGTCTGTTGTTTGCATTTTTCTTTTAGTTATTTTTAAAGAATTTATATCAAAGTTTTTTTTCTTATGGAGTCAAATGAGTTGATATTTTTCTAGCATTTTCCCCCCTGTGTGTTAAACGCTTCAAACATTGACTCAATTAACACTTTTTCAAAAATCAAGTTCTGAAAAGTTTGAAAATACAGTGGAGAAATCCTAACCACAGAGTTAGGAATAAAATCATGATACTTTACAAATCAGTCTTGTTTTTTAATGTATCAGACAAGCACCCCTCCTGAATACCCATCATGAGAATAAACACTGTTGGTAGGAAATAAACAGTGAAGTTTTCCCTGCTGTTGTCTTTCCTTTTATTCTCATTCCTTATGTTCCTTGTGATTGAATTGTCCTGTGACATCAATCCATCATGTCTTTACATGCAAAATGAGATCTGGACTTTTGCACTGTACTTTCAAGATCTTTTCTCCCCTCTTTGTCTGTTTCATTCTACATCCATAGCCCAATATCTGATTATTTACTGAACATTTATTGAGCTTCTACTTTGTGCCAGCAAGGTGTTGAAAATAAGCAAAAGCATTCTCTGACTCTAAGAACCTCACAGTGTGATCAGCTTTCTCTTCCTGGAGTATTCTCTATATTATCCTGCTTCTAGAGCCTGTTTAATATGCTCATTCTATTTGGATACTCTTAGACCTTGGATATTCCTTCAAAGCACTAACTATCCTTCAAGGCTCCCTTTGAAATTTCGCTTTTTAAAATAAGCTTTCTCTCTTTACTACATCCCTGTTGGAATGAATCACTCTGTTCCAAATATCCTCAGAGAATGATGTTTTTTAAAAATCTCTACTCTGGTATTTGATCTTTATGTGTTTCATGATAGAGTTATTACTGTATGCCTCTGTTTGCTAGATTACGACACTTGTAACAATAGTGTTTGGATATTACTCAACTTTGTATATTTCACTACACATAGCAAGGCCTGTGCCCATGTAGATATTAAGTAAATATTTTTAGTTTTTTTTCCTGTTTATTTCATAGAAAGCTCAAAGTCCCAGATTACAGTCAGCTTCTCCAGTGTAGAATCACAATTTAGCATGACTTTGGAATTCTCAAATTTGTATATTCGTTGCAAGACTGTAGAAAGTATAGCTTCCGGACAGCTCAGATTTAGTATCCAATAGGTGCTCAATAAGTGTTCCTGAGTAACAAGCTGAAAGAGCACTAAATCCATGCAGAGGACCTGCAAAAATATTATCTACTTTGTCTTTCATATAATTCTGTATTTTTGCAATTAAAAACTGGCAAAAAAAAATGGCATAAAGTATCATTTGGCTTGTCAACTGAAGCATCATGTCAGTTCTGGGACTGAAAATTTTACATTAATTCCTTGCAAAGTGTTAATTTACATTGTCTCCTGTTTTCATCATTTGCTAAAAAGGTTTATTTCACAGCTGCCAAGTGGCAAAGGGTTTTTGGCTCTTTCTGTTAAGTATTAATAAAACATCCCATAATACAGATCCCCTTCACCTGGTTCATCTGGGACTTGTTTGGAAGAGATCCATTTATTACACTTAAATTTTGTTACATCCTTCCATTTCAGTAACAAATCCCAGGGCACCACCATGGCCCAGAAAGGTTGGTGTTCCTTTGTTTAGAGACTTAAGAAAGATTACTCTCTGCCGTCAGTGTCAGGATGTGTCAAAAGCAGGGTTCCTCTTTTATTTTTACTTGGCGGCCCTAAGAATGAAGACAATCTGATGTTTCTAATGAAAATGACTTTTTTAAACAAGTCATCTCCCACAGCTTGCTTGACAAAATACCAAGGCCAATTCTAGGGAAAATTGGGAAGCTGAAAAAGCTTGTTTTTCCTTCTTGCTCACATTGTTTTCTGAACCATTTTGCCTTCTTGGGATGCATCACTGATTGTGTAACTTGCCTATTCCTCCCCCCGTGCCCTTCTTCCCAGGTCTGCCCTCTCTGACTTTTACCCTAGCATTGCCTTCTTTTTGACCTCCACTTTCCTCAGCTCCTGCTGTCTTCACAGGAAGGTAAATAACTAATGTTTCCTCTTCTCTTCCTGTGACCCTGGTACTGCTAAACACCTAAGGTGTATTATGTCATCGGTCCGTCCTCAAAGTAATTCCATAAAGTGGCTATTATTACCATCCTTTTACAAGTGCAGTAAGCGAGTCTTGGTGAATTTAAAATATTTGCCCAAGGTCACACAACAAGCGTAGTAGATGGTAATTTCCACAGCTGGCTGCAACAAGAGCTCTCATCCTGCGTGTTCTTTGACGATGTGACCTTATGACTCTTCCCATTAAGGGGTCAGGTCTTGTGTCTCTTGCCTTTGAATCTGGGTGGATTTATGACTACGTCACTCAACAGAGTGTGGCTGATGTGACACGACTTGGCTTCTGCATCTAGAACATGAAAGGCAATGTAACTTTGGCCTTGATCACTGGACCACTTGTACTGGGAGCCCTGAGCTGCCATGCTTGAAGTCTGCTTACCCTGAGGCTGCCATATTGTCAAGAAGCCAAGTTACGCAGAGAGGTCACAAGCAGCTGCTCCGCCTGGCAACCCTAGCTTTGAGTCATTTTATCTCTAGTACCAAACTTGTGAATGAAACCTTCTAAGACGCCCCCTACACCCCGCCCGCTGCAGACCAGCTAGCTCATCAGCCAGCTGAGCATCACTGAGTGATCTGAGGCAGTGCTACAAGGAACAACAACAACAAAAAAATCACTGAGATGAGCACTTCCCCAAATCTCTAACCCACAGAACCTGAACAAAATGAAATAGTTGTTGTTTTAAGTCATTGAGTTTGGGGGTGATTTGCTATATAACAAAAGTAACTGGAACAGCTAGAAAGTAGTAGAACCAGAATGTGAACTGCCTAGTTTGTCTCCAGAACTCCTGCACTTAAGCCCTACCCTCTAATGGTGAACAAACCGCCAATAATTTCTGACTTATTTTCTACCGGTATTTGCATGCAATAGGATCTTCTTTTACAGAAAAATTGAACTTCTTATGAAGAAATTTCTGGCATCACTGGAAGTGTTGACTGGGTTCCTCAAATCAAAACAAGGTAATCATTGCTGTTTTACACAGGAGAAACATTAGCCTTTTTTGCTGAATACATAATATAATTTACCTTTTGTTTCCTGTTTATTAGAAGATAAGTTTCTTGACTTTTGAGGGGAGTGTAACACATTTATAGAAAAAATGCAGAAAAAATTGCAGAATCATATGGTTTAATGTATTGTCATAAAGTGAGCTCTCCACACAGTCATCACCCAGGGCAAGAAATACAATTCTGCCAACCTCTAGAATTCCACCCTTGAATCAACTCATAATCCCTTTTCTCTTTTTCCTCCTCAGAGGTAACTACTACCCTGACTTCTTAAATGTTTTAGCCTAGTTTTGGGTGCTTTTGAACTATATGTAAATAGAATCATACAAAAGATATTGCTTTGAGTCTAGCCTCTTTCATTCAACATTATATTTGTGAAACTGACTTTTGTTGGAGAAGGCAGTGTTAATGTATTATTAACTTATTGTTAATGTATATGTTAATAGTACTCCATGGAATGCCTGTTTCATAATCCAGCCTTTGTGTATCCAGCTTTTATGACACTTAGGTTACAAAAGACATCGTATTTTTTTTAAAGTATTCTCTTTCTTTTTTTTCTCTTTCTCATTGTATTTTACTTTTTATTTTAAAATAAGATATAATTGACATATAACATTATATTAGTTTCAGGTATATAACATAGTGATTCAATACATGCATGTGTTATAAAATGGTCACCACAATAGGTCAAGATAACATCATCACCACCAGTATTAATAGCAGCAATTTTTGTTTCTTGTGATGGGAAATTTTAAGACCTTCTCTCTTAACAATTTTCAAATATACAATACAATATTGTTAACTGTAGGTATTCTCCGAGAAGTTACAAATACAGAAGGAACATAACATGTGGGAAATAACCACCAAATGAAGTATAATGCTATCCACTTAGAAATGGCAACCCACTCCAGTATTCTTGCCTGGAAAAATCCATGGATGGAGGAACCATGGGGTCGCAAAGAGTCAGATATGACTGAGCGACTTCACTTTTGCCTCCACAGGCAAATGAGAATAAGGGTATGGGGCATAGGCAAAGTCTTCACACACTGAGAGGACCTGTTAGATCTCGGGTGGACTCAGACTGGAAGAAGTTGAGATTTCATCTGAAAGGTGTGTGGGGGTAGGAAGTGTGCGGAGTGGGAGGGGTGGACCTTGCATCCCTAGGGCCAACTGGGTAGTTCAAGTCCTGCATCCAAGGGTGGATGTGCAGCCTTGGGGAAGGTAGAAGATGAAGTTGGGTGGGCCAGAGGGGAGACAGTCTTCAGTGAAGTCCTCGTAATGTTTGGTACTGTGGTCAGGCAGTGCTGTAGACCCAGACTAGAAACTGTGGGCCGAGACAGTGACTGCCAACTCCTAAACCAGGGGCAGGAGGACCTGGGATTGGAGCAAAGGGTTCCAGAGTTTTCATCAAAGTGGCTGCCTGGAACTCTAGGCTAGGAATATAAAGCGAACATGGCAGGAGAGAAGGAACTAGGAGACCTGGAGAGAAAGCTGATGGCCAGACTTTCCCCCAGCTCTGCCAATGTCCTTCTTGATTGGTTGGTGCTCAGGTTTTGTAGCCTGCTAATAGTTTGATCATTACTTTTTTGGCTTCAGGCAGGGAAGACGTGTAGGTACAATGACAACTTTTGTTGCAAATCCACCCAAAATTTTATCACTGAGATCTCAAATTGGAGAAAGTTAAAAAAAAAAAAAAAAAGAGAGAGAGATTCTTTTTTTTTTTTTTTTAATATGGACCATTTTTTAAAGTCTTTATATTGAATTTGTTACAATATTGTTTCTGTTTTATGTTTTGGTTTTGCAGTCACAGGAATGTAGGATCTTAGCTCCCTGAACAGGGATCAAGCCTGCACCTCCTGCATTGGAAGGCAAATTTTTAACCACTGGACCACCAGGGAAGTCCCTAAAAAATGATTCTTGCTTTTCCCTGCTTTTGACTTTTACCTTTTGTGTAAACTGCATTTGAATGAGAAATGGCAGAGAAACAAAACCTACCTGGGAGTCAGGACACATAGGTGTGGTTTTAGTTCTGCTGTGTGTGTGAGAGGATTTTCAGACAAACAAGGAGTGGCTCTGGATCACACTGGTTCTTTCTCAATGAGTTATCAGGTTGTGAGTTCGATTGAACTGCCGATGCTGAGTCACGCCTTCAGTCTCGCAGGCTGAGGACGACCTGGGGCCCTATCTCCTGGGGATTACAATTGATCACTCCGGCTACTGGTCTCTTCACAAACATCAGAATTCACATTAGCCAAATAATGTGGATTTAAAGATATCTCAGGGGAGATTTGATTCCATTAAGAGTTGTTAAGGCATTGCAGTTCAATAGGATGAGCCGAAGAGCTGGAATAACAGGACTCTGAATGTAATTGCCTTGCTGCCATTAACTCACTGCACACACCGTTTACTGTCCAGTCTTTCCCCACTCTTCAAATGCAGAAGGAAACACATTGACGTCCCTCACCAGGATATTCTAGACCATAAAATACGTATTAGATATTTTGTCCAAGAGAAATATAATGCAATACACATCTCAAGTTGAATGCTACATTTTCATAAGAAATACCTGATCTGTATTTAGATTTCCAAAAATTAGACTGAAAAAGTTCATCCAAATTGTAACAAATGCATTTTAAAGTTTTCCACTCACTGAAATGAGTAACCACTTATAATAAATTTAAATGTAATGCAGAAATAAACAAAGCCCCAAATTGAGTTCTTCAGGAATATTAGCCACATTTCAAATGCTTGGTGGTCACATGTGGCTGGTGGTTACTGTATTAGAGGATTCAGGTCTAGACTACAAGTATAAATACTGTGTACATGCTCGTACAGAAATCCACAGGAACGAAAACTTCAGCCACACAAATATACAGAACATGCTATGTTTTTAGATTATTTTCTGCCATGTAGCTTAGTATTTATCTCCTAACTACCAAAATTATTTCTAATACTAGGTAGACTCTTTCTAATACACTTTACACATTCTCTTGACTTCTTTTTCTAAATGAATTATTTATTAATATTTATTTGGCTGTGCAGGTCTTAGTTGCAGCACTCGGGATCTTTAGTTGTGGCATGCAAACTCTTAGCTATGGCGTGAGGGATCTAGTTCCCTGACAAGGGATCAAACTTGGACCCCGTGCATTGGGAGCTCAGAATCTTAGCCACTGGACCACCAGGGAAGTCCCTTCTTAAGTGAAGAACACTGAATGATGATCAAAATATTACTTGCTGAGCTAAGACCACAGTTACAAATATCAGTTATGGTGCTGTGCTGTGGTTAGTCGCTCAGTCATGTCCAACTCTTTGTGAACCCATGGACTGTAGCCCGCCAGGCTCCTCTGTCCATGGGGATTCTCCAGGCAAGAATACTGGCGTGGGTTGCCTTGCCCTCTTCCTGGGGTTCTTCCCAATCAGGGGATCAAATCCAGGTCTCCCACCTTGCAGGCAGATTCTTTACCATCTGAGCCACTGGGGAAGCCCAATAATACTGGAGTGGGTATCCTATCCCTTCTCCAGGGGATCTTCCCAACCCAGGAATCGAACTGGGGTCTCCTGCATTGCTGGTGGATTCTTTACCAGCTGAGCTATCAGTTATGGTATTGTATTTTAATTCAGCACTGCCTTCAGGGGTCATTAGACCAGGGGTTGGTAACCTACTGTTGGAGGCCAAATGTGGCCCTCTGTCTACCCTTTAAATAATACCTCACTGGAACATAGCCATGACCATTCATTTGTACATCATCTGTGCCTACTTTTGTGCTACAGTGGCGGTGTGGAGTAGCTGCGATAGACTCTGGACAACCTGCCAACCCTCATACATTTACTCTCTGGTGTTTATGGAAAAAGTTTGTCAATCCATGGAGTAGACTATACCAACTAACCCAAACTGGAAACTGAGTAGCTTCCCATGTCTGCTTCTTATCATTCTCCTTACTCCATTGTGAGTGAGAAGTTTTCTTTTCATTGCTCTCAGGGTTCCTACATATAGTGCTTGACTTATGATTGAAACTACTACGGGTTTAGAAATGAGTAATAACAAAATGTGTCAGAGTAGGGAAAGTCTCTCCAGTCAGCCAGTGGGGAATTTTTCCAGTCAGGAGCTGACTGTGGCTCAGATCATGAACTCCTTATTGCCAAATTCAGACTTAGATTGAAGAAAGTAGGGAAAACCACTAGACCATTCAGGTATGACCTAAATCAAATCCCTTATGACTACACAGTGGAAGTGAGAAATATATCTAAGGGACCAGATCTGATAGACAGAGAGCCTGATGAACTATGGATGGAGGTTCATGACATTGTACAGGAGACAGGGATCAAGACCATCCCCATGGAAAAGAAATGCAAAAAGGCAAAATGGTGTCTGAGGAGGCCTTACAAATAGCTGTGAAATGAAGAGAAGTGAAAAGCAAAGGAGAAAAGGAAAGATATTCCCATTTGAATGCAGAGTTCCAAAGAATAGCCAGGAGAGATAAGAAAGCCTTCCTCAGCCATCAATGCAAAGAAATAGAGGAAAACAACAGAATGGGAAAGACTAGAGATCTCTTCAAGAAAATTAGAGATATCAAGGGAACATTCCATGCAAAGATGGTCTCAAGAAAGGACAGAAATGGTATGGACCTAACAGAAGCAGAAGATATTAAGAAGAGGTGGCAAGAATACACAGAAGAACTGTACAAAAAAGATCTTCACGACCCAGATAGTAACAATGGTGTGATCATTCACCTAGAGCCAGACATCCTGGAATATGAAGTCAAGTGGGCCTTAGAATGATTCGCTACGAAAAAAGCTAGTGGAGGTGATGGAATTCCAGTTGAGCTATTTCATATCCTGAAAGATGATGCTGTGAAAGTGCTGCACTCAATATGCCAGCAAATTTGAAAAACTCAGCTGTGGCCACACACTGGAAAAGTTCAGTTTTCATTCCAATCCCTAAGAAAGGCAATCCCAAAGAATGCTCAAACTACCGCACAATTGCACTCATCTCACATGGTAGTAAAGTAATGCTCAAAATTCTCCAACCCAGGCTTCAGCAATACGTGAACCGAGAACTTCCAGATGTTCAAGCTGGTTTTAGAAAAGGCCAAGGAACCAGAGATCAAATTGCCAACATCCACTGGATCATTGAAAAAGCAAGAGAGTCCCAGAAAAACATCTATTTCTGCTTTATTGACTATGCAAAAGCCTTCGACTGTATGGATCACAATAAACTGTGGAAAATTCTGAAGGAGATGGGAATACCAGACCACCTGACCTGCCTCTTGAGAAACCTGTATGCAGGTCAGGAAGCAACAGTTAGAACTGGACATGGGACAACAGACTGGTTCCCAATAGGAAAAGGAGTACGTCAAGGCTGTATATTGTCCCCCTCCTTATTTAACTTATATGCAGAGTACATCATGAGAAACCCTGGGCTGGAAGAAGCACAAGCTGGAATCAAGATTGCTGGGAGAATTATTAATAACCTCAGATATGCAGATGACACCACCCTTATGGCAGAAAGTGAAGAGGAACTAAAAAGCCTCCTGATGGAAGGGAAAGAGGAGAGTGAAAAAGTTGGCTTAAAGCTTAACATTCAGAAAACTAAGATCATGGCATCTGGTCCCATCACCTCATGGGAAATAGATGGGGAGACAGTGGAAACAGCGTCAGACTTCATTTTTTTGGGCTCCAAAATCACTGCAGATGGTGACTGCAGCCATGAAATTAAAAGACACTTACTCCTTGGAAGGAAAGTTATGACCAATCTAGATAGCATATTAAAAAGCAGAGACATTACTTTGTCAACAAAGGTCCATCTGGTCAAGGCTATGGTTTTTCCAGTGGTCGTGTATGGATGTGAGAGTTGGACTGTAAAGAAAACTGAGTGCCGAAAAATTGATGCTTTTGAACTATGGTGTTTGAGAAGACTCTTGAGAGTCCCTTGGACTGCAAGAAGATCCATACAGTCCATCCTGAAGGAGATCAGTCCTGGGTGTTCATTGGAAGGACTGATGTTGAAGCCGAAGCTCCAATACTTTGGCCACCTCATGCAAAGAGATGACTCATTGGAAGAGACCCTGATGCTGGGAGGGATTGGAGGCAGGAGGAGAACAGGACGACAGAGGATGAGATGGTTGGATGGCATCACCGACTCGATGGGCATGGGTTTGAGTAAACTCTGGGAGTTGGTGATGGACAGGGAGGCCTGGAGTCCTGCGATTCATGGGGCCGCAAAGAGTTGGACACGACTGAGCTAACTGAACTGAACTGAATAACAAAATGTGTTAGGTGCTTTTTATACCAGAAGCAAACTGACCATGATAGATTCAGCTTTGAGTTTTGTGGCATCTACTTGGCTATGCAGGAATTTTATCTTTATTTCTAAGTTCTAGGCATGTTGGCATCTGCTCAGTCCTCTTACCTTGTCATCCACGGGCCCTCTACCTCAGCGTGCTCTAAAAAAGTCAGTCACTGATTGTGGACACATTCACTTGCACACTCACCTGTGGACTTCCCCAGAATGTTTCCTGACACACAGCAGGGAATCCATATCCTTACTGAACTGCCTGAGTAACTACATATGAGTCTATCCTTTTTTATATATATACAAATAAATCACAAATTATGGAATAATTGTTAGGCTATGAAAACCTTAACTCAAGCAGTTTTTAAAGATATCTTCCAACTTATGAACCTGTTTAATATAATGCACTAAACTATCAGATTAAGCATAACCTATAGCATGTTGGCAGAGTAGGAGGACATGCACTCATCTTCTCCTGCAAGAACTCCAAAATTACAACTCGCTGTTGAACATCCATTGACAGGAGAATGTTGGAGCCCACCAAAAAAGATACCTCACGTCCAGGAGCAAAGGAGAAGCCCCAGAAAAGTGGGAGGAGGGGCGAAGTCACATTTAGAATCAAACCCCATGCCTGCCAGAGATGCTTGGAGGGCTCAACCAAACCCTATGCACACTAGAAACCAGAGGCCCCACAGAGACTGAGCCAGAACTATGCCTGAGTGTCTCCTGAGGAGGCACAGGTCAGCAATGGCCTGCCACAGGGGCAGGGGCTCTGGGTGCAGCAGACCTGGGTATGGCATAAGCCCTCTTGGAGGAGGTCACCATTAACCCCACTGTAGAGCTGCCAGAACTTACACAGGACTGAGGAAACAGATTCTTGGAGGGCATAAACAAAACCTTATGTGCACCAGGACTCAGGAGGAAGGAGCAGTGATCCCACAAGAGATTGAGCCAGACTTGCCTGTGAGTGTCTAGGAGTTTCTGGTGGAGGTATGGGTTGGTGGTGGCTTGCTGCAGGGTCAGGGCCACATGTGACATTTTGAAGGAGGTCACCATTATCTTCATCACTTCCACCATAGTTTTTCCTCAGCTCAAACAACAGGGAGGGAACACTGCCCCGCCCATCAACAGAAAATTGGATTAAAGATTTACTGAGCATGGCCCCACCCATCAGTTTTCCCCTCAATCATTCTCTCCCATCAGGAACCTTCCATAAGCCTTTTATCCTTTTTCATCAGAGGGTGACAGACTGAAAACCACAATCACAGAAAACTAACCAAACTGATCACATGGACCACAGCCTTGTCTAACTCAGTGAAACTATGAGTCATGCCATATAGGGCCACCCAAGACAGATAGGTCATGGTGGAGAGTTCTGACAAAATGTGGTCCACTGGAGAAGGGAATGGCAAACCACTTCACTATTCTTGCCTTGAAAACCCCATGAACAGTATGAAAAGGCAAAAAGATAGGACACTGAAAGATGAACTCCTAAAGTCAGTAGGTGCTCCAATATGCTACTGGAGAGAAGTGGAGAAATAATTCCAAAAAGAAAGAAGAGACGGAACCAAAGCAAAAAAAAAACACCCAGCTGTTGATGTGACTGGTGATGGAAGTAAAATCTGATGTTGTAAAGAGCAATATTGCATAGGAACCTGGAATATTAGGTCCATGAATCAAGGTAAATTAGAAATGGTCAAACAAGAGATGGCAAGAGTGAACATTGACATTTTAGGAATCAGTGAACTAAAATGGATTGGAATGGGAGAATTTAACTCAGTTGACATTATATCTACTACTGTAGGCAGAAATCCCTTAGAAGAAATGGAGTAAACATCATAGTCAACAAAAGAGTCCAGAATGCAGTACTTGGATGCAGTCTCAAAAACAACAGAATGATCTCCTTTCATTTCCAAGGCAAACCATTCAGTATCACAGTAATCCAAGTTTATGCCCTGATCAATAATGCTGAAAAAGCTGAAGTTGAATGGTTCTATGAAGACTTACAAGACCTTCTAGAATTAACACCCCCCAAAAGATGTCCTTTTCTTTATAGGGGACTGAAATGCAAAGTAGGAAGTCAAGGGATACCTGGAGTAACAGGAAAATTTGGCCTTAGAGTCCAAAACGAAACAGGGAAAAGGCTAACATAGTTTTGTCAAGAGAACGCACTGGTCATAGAAAACACATTTAACAACACAAGAGAAGATTCTACACATGGACATCACCAGATGGCCAACACTGAAATCAGAATGATTATATTCTTCGCAGTCAAAGATGGAGAAACTCTATACAGTCAGCAAAAACAAGACTGGGAGCTGACTGTGGCTCAGATCATGAACTTTTTATTGCCAAATTCAGACTTAAACTGAAGAAAGTAAGGAAAACCACTAGATGATTCAGTTCAGTCGCTCAGTTGTGTCCGATTCTTTGCGACCCCATGAATCGCAGCACGCCAGACCTCCCTGTCCATCACCAACTCCCAGAGTTTACTCAAACCCATGCCCATCGAGTCGGTGATGCCATCCAACCATCTCATCCTCTGTCGTCCTGTTCTCCTCCTGCCTCCAATCCCTCCCAGCATCAGGGTCTCTTCCAACGAGTCATCTCTTTGCATGAGGTGGCCAAAGTATTGGAGCTTCGGCTTCAACATCAGTCCTTCCAATGAACACCCAGGACTGATCTCCTTCAGGATGGACTGTATGGATCTTCTTGCAGTCCAAGGGACTCTCAAGAGTCTTCTCAAACACCATAGTTCAAAAGCATCAATTTTTCGGCACTCAGTTTTCTTTACAGTCCAACTCTCACATCCATACACGACCACTGGAAAAACCATAGCCTTGACCAGATGGACCTTTGTTGACAAAGTAATGTCTCTGCTTTTTAATATGCTATCTAGATTGGTCATAACTTTCCTTCCAAGGAGTAAGTGTCTTTTAATTTCATGGCTGCAGTCACCATCTGCAGTGATTTTGGAGCCCAAAAAAATGAAGTCTGACGCTGTTTCCACTGTCTCCCCATCTATTTCCCATGAGGTGATGGGACCAGATGCCATGATCTTAGTTTTCTGAATGTTAAGCTTTAAGCCAACTTTTTCACTCTCCTCTTTCCCTTCCATCAGGAGGCTTTTTAGTTCCTCTTCACTTTCTGCCATAAGGGTGGTGTCATCTGCATATCTGAGGTTATTAATAATTCTCCCAGCAATCTTGATTCCAGCTTGTGCTTCTTCCAGCCCAGGGTTTCTCATGATGTACTCTGCATATAAGTTAAATAAGGAGGGGGACAATATACAGCCTTGACGTACTCCTTTTCCTATTGGGAACCAGTCTGTTGTCCCATGTCCAGTTCTAACTGTTGCTTCCTGACCTGCATACAGGTTTCTCAAGAGGCAGGTCAGGTGGTCTGGTATTCCCATCTCCTTCAGAATTTTCCACAGTTTATTGTGATCCATACAGTCGAAGGCTTTTGCATAGTCAATAAAGCAGAAATAGATGTTTTTCTGGGACTCTCTTGCTTTTTCAATGATCCAGTGGATGTTGGCAATTTGATCTCTGGTTCCTTGGCCTTTTCTAAAACCAGCTTGAACATCTGGAAGTTCTCGGTTCACGTATTGCTGAAGCCTGGGTTGGAGAATTTTGAGCATTACTTTACTACCATGTGAGATGAGTGCAATTGTGCGGTAGTTTGAGCATTCTTTGGGATTGCCTTTCTTAGGGATTGGAATGAAAACTGAACTTTTCCAGTGTGTGGCCACTGCTGAGTTTTTCAAATTTGCTGGCATATTGAGTGCAGCACTTTCACAGCATCATCTTTCAGGATTTGAAATAGCTCAACTGGAATTCCATCACCTCCACTAGCTTTGTTCATAGTGATGTTTCCTAAGGTCCACTTGACTTCACATTCCAGGATGTCTGGCTCTAGGTGAGTGATCACACCATCATGGTTATCTGCGTCATGAACATCTTTCTTGTATAGTTCTTCTGTATATTCTTGCCACCTCTTAACATCTTCTGCTTCTCTTAGGTCCATACCATTTCTGTCCTTCATTGAGACCATCTTTGCATGAAATGTTCCCTTGGTATCTTTAATTTTCTTGAAGAGATCTCTATTCTTTCCCATTCTGTTGTTTTCCTCTATTTCTTTGCATTGATGGCTGAGGAAGGCTTTCTTATCTCTCCTGGCTATTCTTTGGAACTCTGCATTCAAATGGGAATATCTTTCCTTTTCTTCTTTGCTTTTCGCTTCTCTTCATTTCACAGCTATTTGTAAGGTCTCCTCAGACAACCATTTTGCCTTTTTTGCATTTCTTTTCCATGCGGATGGTCTTGATCTCTGTCTTCTGTACAATGTCACAAACCTCCGTCCATAGTTCATCAGGCTCTCTGTCTATCAGATCTGGTCCCTTAGATATATTTCTCACTTCCACTGTGTAGTCATAAGGGATTTGATTTAGGTCATACCTGAATGGTCTAGTGGTTTTCCCTACTTTCTTCAGTTTAAGTCTGAATTTGGCAATAAGGAGTTCATGATCTGAGCCACAGTCAGCTCCTGGTCTTTTTTTGCTGACTGTATATAGCTTCTACATCTTTGACTGCAAAGAATATAACCAATCTGATTTCGGTGTTGACCATCTGGTGATGTCCATGTGTAGAGTCTTCTCTTGTGTTGTTGGAAGAGGGTGTTTGCTATGACCAGTGTGTTCTCTTGGCAAAACTCTGTTAGCCTTTGCCCTGCTTCATTCCGTACTCCAAGGCCAAATTTTCCTGTTACTCCAGGTGTTTCTTAACTTCCTACTTTTGCATTTCAGTCCCCTATAATGAAAAGGACATCTTTTTTGGTGTTAGTTCTAAAAGATCTTGTAGGTCTTCATAGAACCGTTCAACTTCAGCTTCTTCAGCCTTAATGGTCGGGGCATAGACTTGGATTCACGTATGACCTAAATCAAATCCCTTGCAATAATACAGTGGAAGTGACAAATAGATTCAAGGGATTAGATCTGATAGAGCGCCTGAAGAACTATGGAAGGAGTTTCCTGACATTGTACAGGAGATAGCAATCAAGATGATCCCCAAGAAAAATAATTGCAAAGAGGTAAAATGGTTGTCTGAGGAGGCTTTACACATAGATGAGAAAAGAAGAGAAGCTAAAGGCAAAGGAGAAAAGGAAAGATATACCCATTTGAATGCAGAGTTCCAGAGAATAGCCAGGAGAGATAAGAAAGCCTTCCTCAGCCATCAATGCAAAGAAATAGAGGAAAACAACAGAATGGGAAAGAATAGAGATCTCTTCAAGAAAATTAAAGATACCAAGGGAACATTTCATGCAAAGATGGTCTCAATGAAGGACAGAAATGGTATGGACCTAAGAGAAGCAGAAGATGTTAAGAGGTGGCAAGAATATACAGAAGAACTATACAAGAAAGATGTTCATGACGCAGATAGCCATGATGGTGTGATCACTCACCTAGAGCCAGACATCCTGGAATGTGAAGTCAAGTGGACCTTAGGAAACATCACTACGAACAAAGCTAGTGGAGGTGATGGAATTCCAGTTGAGCTATTTCAAATACTAAAAGATATGCCAGCAAATTTGGAAAACTCAACAGTGTCCACAAGACTGGAAATAGTCAGTTTTCATTCCAATCCCAAAGAAAGGCAATGACAAAGAATGTTCAAACTAATGCACAATTTCACTCATCTCACATGCTAGCAAAGTAATGTTGAAAATTCTCCAAGCCAGGCTTCAACAGTTTGTGAACCATGAACTTCCAGATGTTCAAGCTAGATTTAGAAAAGGCAGTGGAACTAGAGATCAAATTTCCAACATCCGTTGGATCATCAAAAAAGCAAGAGAGTCCCAGAAAAACATCTATTTCTGCTTTATTGACTACACTAAAGCTTTTGACTGTGTGGATCACAACAAATTGTGGAAAATTCTTCAGGAGATGGGAATACCAGACCGCCTGGCCTGCCTCCTGAGAAATCTATATACAGGTCAGGAAGCAATAGTTAGAACTGGACATGGAACAACTGACTGGCTCCAAATTGAGAAAGAAGTACATCAAGCCTGTATATTGTCACCCTGTTTATTTAGCTTATATGCAGAGAATATCATGCAAAATGCTGGGCTGGATGAAACACAAGCTGGAATCATGATTGCTGGGAGAAATATCAATAACCTCAGATATGCAGATGACACCACCCTTTGCAGAAAGAGAAGAGGAACTAAAGAGCCTCTTGATAAAAGTGAAAGAGTAGAGTGAAAAAGGTGACTTAACACTCAACTTTCAAAAAACTAAGGCCATGTCACCCGGTTCCATCATTTCATGGCAAGTAGATAGGGGAACAGTATAAACATTGGCAGACTTTATTTTTTTTGGCTCCAAAATCACTGCAGATGGTTACTGCGGCCATGAAATTAAAAACACTTGCTCCTTGGAAGAAAAGCTATGAAAAACCTAGACAGCATTTTAAGAAGCAGAGACATTACTTTGCAGACAAAGGTCCATCTAGTCAAGGCTATGTTTTTTCCAGTAGTCATGTATGGATGTGAGAGTTGGACTATAAAGAAAGCTGAGCACTGAAGAATTGATGCTTTTGAACTGTGGTGTTGGAGAAGACTCTTGAGAGTCTCTTGGACTGCAAGCAGATCCAACCAGTCCATCCTAAAGGAAATCAGTCCTGAATATTCATTGGAAGGACTGATGCTGAAGCTGAAACTCCAATACTTTGGCAACCTGATGCAAAGAACTGACTCACTCGAAGACTCTGATGCTGGGAAAGATTAAAGGTGGGAGGAGAAGTGGATGACAGAGGATGAGATGGTTGGATGGCATCATGGACTTGATGGACATGTGTTTGAGTAGGCTCTGGGAGTTGGTGATGGGCAGGGGAGCCTGGCATGCTGCAGTGCATGGTGTCACAAAGAGTTGGATATGACTGAGTGACTGAATTGAACTGAAATAAACAGCATTTTAGTGCAAAACTATCACACTTTCTCCTCCACTGTGCAAAGTGAAAGTGAAGTGAAAGTTGCTCAGTTGCTCCCTATCCTTGGAATTCTCCAGGCAAGAATATTGGGGTAGGTAGCCATTCCCTTCTTGAAGGGATCATCCTGACCCAGTGATCAAACCTGGGTTTCCCACATTGCAGGCAGATTCTTTACCATCTGAGCCACAAGGGAAGCCCCTCTCCTCCACTGTAACAGGTCAGATAGTAATTTGGTAAAGAGTTCTGTAACTTAGGAATCTTTTATCTTTTGGTTGTGTAATGTGTATGTTTAAGTTGCATCAACTTCTGAGAATAAGGTATGGCATATTTAAATGAGGTCCCATTTCCATTACTACTGAAATTAAATGATTTGGGGTCCCCGCTTCCCAGTACAGATACTCACAACATTTCCACATTTCCTGTTTCTCCCAGTTTCCTCCTTCAGCCTTGGGCCCAAAGGTGCAGATTTCTGACAACCACTGATCCTCTCCCATCATCTCCCTCCCCCTTCCCTTCTTCCTCCCCTTCCCCTGTCATCTTACCTCTGCCCCTCTCAGACTCCAGAACAAGCACTGCTGCTGCTGCTCAGTCGCTTCAGTCGTGTCTGACTCTGTGTGACCCCATAGACGGCAGCCCACCAGGCTCCCCAGTCCCTGGGATTCTCCAGGCAAGAACACTGGAGTGGGTTGCCATTTCCTTCTCCAATGCATGAAAGTGAAAAATGAAAGTGAAGTCTCTCAGTCGTGTCCGACTCCTAGCGACCCCATGGACTGCAGCCCACCAGGCTCCTCCGTCCATGGGATTTTCCAGGCAAGAGTGCTGGAGTGGGGTGCCATTGCTTTCTCCCAGAACAAGCACAGAGACACTCAATTTTTACTAAGGAAAAGAACATTTCTCTGAAGGAAACACAACTTGCAGAGCTTCAAAGCTGTCTACATTAGAGACAGCTTTATATTACCAGCCAGACCAGTTTAGCTCTTTTTAAAAATTTTTACTTATTTATTTTTTTGGCGGCATTGGGTCTTGGTTGAGGCACGCCTGGATTGAGAGATCTTTTGCTGCTCTTCATTGCTTGGACTTCTCTCTAGTTGTGGTGCGTGAGCTCCAGAGCGTGTGGGCTTCACTACTAGCTGTGGCGCTCGGGCTTAGTTGCCTCCCAGCATGTGGGATCTTAGCTCCCTGGCCAGGAATCGAACCCACATCCCCTTCACTGGACAGCAGATTCTTAACCACTGGACCACCAGGGAAGTCCCCAGTTTAGCTCTTTGTAGCTGCTGGTCTCCAATACCTCTATTTCAGAAAAGATTCTTTGCTTTACATTTGAAAGCTGAAAGGACTATTTGGATGATTTTTTTTCTTTTCAGAATTCAAGGAATAGTCTGTCCCCAAAACAATATGCAAAGAGTAGTAAATATTGCTTTTAAATGACAATTTCCCAGTTACCTTAAGGTTGAAAACATCTTTAGGGCTCAGTTTTCATAATGGCATCTCAATTCTGCATGGGAAAGAGCTAAACACTGTGTAACATGTACATTCCCAGGAGTCTGCCTTCTGGTGGATTGTGAAATTCCCTAGACTATTAGCAGGAGGCATTAGTGGAGGAATATAAACTAATCTCTCCATAAATTTGTCAAAAAATTCACATTGAATTAAGCTTCTAATAAATACATTTATTTCTTGGCATGGAGAAGAAATTCTGTCCTCATGGGACAATGAAACGTCAAGGTCCTGAGAAAATGTTGTGTTACAATAACTAGTTGAAATCAGGGAGTTAGCAGAGAGGTTCATTCTCAATGACCAGAGAACCCAGTGCCTTCTCTTTGGAAAAGCAGCCTCTGAGTGGCCCTTAGGATACACTCCAAAGATGTAGTCTTCTCCTCCTTCTATCTCTATACACGGTTGAGCTTCAAAGTCAGTGCTCTGAGGAAGTTTGTGATCTGAATACCACCATTTTCTGGTGATAAATAATTCCTTATTTAGATCAGAAACATAATAGAAGAAAAAGGTTAGAACTGCTGAGCTCTGTAATCTGACACAAAGGAAAACCTCATTCTTCAAATTGTTGCTCACCAGTCTTTTAGAGGAAGCTTGAAAGATTTTGTTTGCAAAAAGCTGTTGAGGGGTTATAAGGTCATCTCTAGCTACAAAGCTCCTTAGAGTTTTCAAAGTACTTAACCATTCCCTGAAAGCGCCCTTTCCCTGGGAGTGTTCAAAGCCTCCCTAGAAGGTTTTTCAATATTTCCTTTTCTCCAGTCAAACTAGGCTCATTGTTTAGAAGAAATGGATTAGGTGAATGTCTTTGAACTGCATTTTGAAAGGACTATGAAGTCAAGTGGCTTTAAACAGACACATACAAGTAATTCATAGTGAAAGAACGGTTTTAAAATGTTGGTTGTCATGATGGGGGGAAATATGGTTGAATTGGAGGTGTATTATGTCAGTTAAAAAGCAAACACATCTTCTTAACAGAGTTGGATTTCAAGGGTTTTATTCTTCATTTTCCACATACAGCTTGACTCCTGGCCACAGGCCAACCCTGCCTTTTTGAAGTGTTGCTATTTAATTCATGGTTGCTCTAACATTCTAACAGCTACATGGACAGAGTAGAGATTTAAAGCAATATCAGGATTAGGTGGGCTTCCCAGGTGGCACAGTGGTAAAGAACCTGCCTGCCAATGCAGGAGATGCAAGAGACAGCAAATTTGATCTCTGGGTTGGAAAGATCCCCTAGAGTGGGAAATGGCAACCCACTGCAGTATTCTTGCTTGGAGAATCCCATGGACAGAGGAACCTGGTGGACTACAGTCCATGGGGTTGCAGAGAGTCGGACATGACTGATAACGCATGTACCACACAGGTTTAGGCAGGCCAAAAGATCAACAACTATCAAATAACTAACTAGTAAATGTATATCAAGCATGAACTATGTGCAAAGAAATAGTGTATTTTGTGGCCTCGTTTTGCTAGCTCAAAGTCTAATTCTATACTTTCCAAAGCTTGGTAAAAGAAAGATGAGTCTTTCTATAATTATAGGTGAATTGGACACATTTTTCACAAACTAGTTTTCACTGGGTTGTCAGACCAGGGATCAGTTGTTTATCTTTACCTCTAGAAGGCCAGAGTAATGCCTTTTCTATGAAATGAGATAATTCAGGAAAATTTTGTCCTCTAGTGGACAAAGACTGTCACTTGACATTTCAGTAAGTGGTGAATTTTGTCCACCATTGAGCCATCAACCGCTGAGGGAGTTCAAGATGGAGAAGAATAGGATGCTGGCCTTATGGAGTTAAGATGCACATCAAAGGAATGATTTCCATAAGCCTCAAACCTTGTATCTTCTCATATACAGAAAAGCCCTAAAAGCGTTTACTTGAGAAGTCTGATTTCAAGATTAGCAGTAATCTTTTGATGTTCAGCTACATTTCTTTGTGTTGTTTTTTGCTCTATTTTTCCAGCAGAAACTCCTATGTATCCTGGCTCCCCCCAACTCTTTGCATCAGCTCCTCAGAGCGGTCTGAGAGGATGTTTCCCAGGTTATTGTCCTCAGTAAAGTCCCTGATAAAACATGATTCTCAACTTTCAGGTTGTGCATTTTTTTTCCCAGTGGACAGTTTATTGTTTCTCAAATTAGTGTTGTCATATAAAATTTAAAGTCCTAGTTATTAGAAGTTACAGGAACATATAAAATTGACAAAGCTAGACTTTCAGTGAATCTCTATCAGTAATTTTAGCATTTGCAGAAAAGGAAAAACCTCTTTTACCTTTTCAAGAAGCTCACAGTTTAATAAATACCTACCTATTCTCAACTTTTCCTGTCCTTCTGAGATCTTACTCCACGTATATAAATCACGAATGAGGCATGTACACATACTCATATATATACACACACATATACACACTTATTTGTTCTTAGCAGTTGATGTGGAGATGAACAGAGCAGGGGAGATCATGGTTTATTTGTAGACTTATCATGCAAGAGATCATTTGTTCTATCATTTTGTTGAGAAACCTGAAGTCTGAATTGCCTAAGAGCAGTTAGTTATCTGGAGGCGGAACTAAAACCATACCCAAATATCCTGACTCTCAGGTAAGTTTTAGTTTTCTCTGCCACTTCTCATTCAAACCCAATTCACACCAAAGATGAAAGTCAGATGCAAAAAAAAAAAAAAAAAAGCAAACATAATGGGTGTATACAAAAAGCTGAAAGCTGCCTCTTAATCTGTTTGTCCAGTTTTTACTTAAATATCCTTGGCAGTTGTACTTTCACATGTTGGACTCAAATGCTTTCTCCGAAGTCTTTACTGTGTTGGAACTAAGTGGGTGTGAACTGGAGCTAAGGGTGGGCATTAACCTGGATGCCAAGTTTTAACTAAAATGGAAATGCCTTACTTGATCAAGCAGACATTTTAGGGTACTAAGTACTCTACTCTGCAATGAATATTTGTTTGCTCAGTCCCAACATGTGACCTAATCACTTCTGATTGATGTTGGTTGAGATTGTTGAATATATTTACTAAACTCCCTGAATGAACACATCATAACTTACTATGCCAGAACTGCTAGCAAGAAGGGATTGGGAGAGCAGCTTTAAGATGCAATCATTATCCTTAGTAGTTTACAAGATATAAACATGTAAGATTTATCTGGGAAACACAGTGAATGAAAAATATCCCTGGTATACAGAGAACTCCTAAATAGTAAATGTAAAAAATGGATTAAGACTCTGAGTTTCCACTGCAAAGGGTATGGGTTTAATTCCTGGTCAAGGAAGTTCCATATGCCTTGCTGTGTGGCTAAAAAAAGGGTAGAAACTATGAAAATCAATTCTCACAAGGAGAAATGCACATGGACAGCGGGGAGACTTAACTCCACTAGCAATGCAGTTAAGAGAGATGCACAACCAAACTGTGAGAAAACATTTTTTCTCTAGTCCTATTCTTAACCCTTGATAGATATGAAAAAAGTTGATAATATCCAATGCTGTCAAGAGTGTGAGGGAACACTAAAATATATTAATGGTGGGGCGATGACTAAATATTTTTAAAAAAGTAGACTGGAAGTATCTTTAACAATTTGATTTTGCAAAGTAATCTTTAATTCTGTGGTCCTACTCTGGGACTCTATGAAGAAATAAAAGCATATGTACATGATAATATAGATATATTTATTTATTGTAATATTAGTTAACATGTTAGAATAAAGGGCAGCAGGGGACGACTGACTAAATAGTGGTACAACCACACAATAAAATTTTATGTAACTATTAGAAAGAATGAATTGAATCTGTATATGTGGTTGTGTAAAAAATGTTACAGAATGAAGTGTATAATAAATAGGAAAATACCCTCATATTTTAGAGTATATGTTTATATGTTTTGTAGGAACATTGGAACAGGTGTGGATATGACATGATGGAGGAAGAAAGAATGACACTTGCTGTCAGTCTTTGCTAGAGGGCAAAAATGACTTGATATTGACTCAACCAATGAGCAACTGCTGAAACTTTTAAAGTGAATAGGGCTGTGGGAGGCCCTGGGGAAAATACAGATATATGAGATGTAGTTACTGACCTCCAAATACATTTGAATCTAGTTAGGATGAAAATGAACACATATAAAACAACATGAAAACAGAAGAGTATGTAATTACATGCGAGGTTATACAGTATGGGCTCCAGGTGCAATGGTAATTCAGAAGAAAGGTTGATCCAGGAGAATGGAGGTGGGGGGGAGTGGCAGAGGGGAGCTTATGGTGAAAAGGGACTCAGGTTGCATCTAGAGACAGACCACTGCTTGCATTCTTTTTGTTTCTCTTTTTTCCCTCTGCGTTTATTCATCTTGGTAAAGAACTTACCTGCCAATGCAGGAAACATAAGAAACACCGGTTCGATCCTTGGGTTGGGAAAATCCCCTGGAGGAGGGTGTGGCAAACCACTCCAGTATTCTTGCCTGGAGAATCTCCACAGACAGAGGGGTCTGGCAGGCTACAGTCCATAGCATCACAGTCGGACACAACTGTCATGACTTAGCATGCAAAATTATCATTATTCATCTTAGACTTTCACGGGTATCCATCTGAGCTCCTTATTTGCCCTTGATTTCATCATTGTTAATACTAGCTTAGGATTTTGCGCTCTGAGTAACTTGGATGCCAGGTAATTTTCAAGGGTGCCTTTGAACATTTTGTCCAGTTCTCAGTCCCTTGGAATAAACATTAGATGGACTTTATTCAAACTACCCAAATTCAGCCAGTCTCCATCTTTACTGATATAGGTTAACATGACAAGTACAATAACTTTCAGTTATCAAGGCTCATCTCCAATTGGAGATCCAGGTTAGGACCCCAAAGGCTTGTTTAATTCCTGCCTCCTACGCTGTTAAAATCAGGGAGGGTGAACTATACTGGTTGAGTTTTGCCATTCTACTCTGAGTTCATTATGACTACACAGACCCAGCCTCAATTAAGTAATTTTTTCTGCAGTGGGAGGGGGTCATTTTGTGAGTGAATTTGAATGTCTGCATAGACCAGCATTATTGTTAATCACATCCGCACTTACATGTATTTATATGCATACTCACAAGTACAAAGATGCAGTTTCAAACTTAATTAAAAATAGAAAGCAACCTAAAGTGTGCAAGTATTTCCCCTGACTTCAGCATGATCTACCACTTTGAAAAAATTTCATAAATCTCCCACAATAGAAAATTCCACCGCACAGAACCATTTTATGCAGCAATATAGGTACTTAAAATATTCAACAACTTTCATCATGTTTTGCCTCTTGGTACATGGGATTTTTATGTATTTAATAGTTACATATGCTATATATTTTAAACAGTATTTTTTACTAATGTTCCCCCACAGTACATTTTTCTGAAACTCTAACATCTGTGTTTTCTTCTTGCCACACATGATGATAATCTTAAATCGAGCGCATCCAACCACAGAGGGTAGATTAGATGACGATTTTTTTTTCTTTTTTTTTAAGGTGACTGGATCCAGTGAGGTCGGCGTCAAAAGTTACCCAGTCCTGGCGACAGAAATGCCTCCCCCCTCACTCTCTGCAGAGCAATTCTGATCTGGCATCTGAGCAGCTCCTGCGGCTGCCAGGCCTGTAGTAGGTACACAGAAATCCAGAAGAGAGGAACCGTGGGGAATGTTCGTTTGTTATTTATTTATAAACTCGCCGGGCCACATCATGTAAAATTAAGACCTTTAATGGGCTCCTGCCTCAGTTGCTTGAAGGACGGCCTTTCACCAGCCAAGACCACCCACCGGCTTCCAGGCAGCGAGGCTGCCCGCGTGTGTTTTGGGCTGCGAGCTTTGCAGAGTCTACCTGCTGAAGTCTTCCCTGTGCTCCGACGGTCAGCAAAGGTCTGTCCCACCAGAGAGAATGTTCTAGAAGAGGAGTCTTTGAGGCTTTTGTGGCTGAAGAGACGAGTGACTACTTTGGAGCATAAATTCCTTTCTGTATCTGGTTAATGAAGAGATTTACTCCAACATTCATTTATTATAAATTGAGGGAGGGGGTGGCTTCTCCCACAAGCCGGCATCCAGAGGGTCCCTTTCCTGTAAGAGTTCATAAATAATCAACGGTGATGATGAAAAGATTTTGTAAGCATTATCTTTTCCTGTCACAAAAATTCCCTCATGCTTCTGAGGGAAGACCAATATAGTTTGCAGACAAAGATTCGGGAACCAAAATGGCCTTATGAATACAAAGTGGATGGAAGTGTTTGGGGACTTTGGAGAAAGAACTCACCTGCCACCCACCTACCTCACTGTTCCCACTTCAGCTACAATTTCAGTCTAATTTTAAAGCATTATTCAAATGCAAATGATGTCTGGTGGGGGGCACACCATAAGTCATTCAAAAAACAGTACTGCACGTGGTAGGTACACAGTCTCCTAAGAGGTCATGGTCTAAAGGAAGAGGGAAGCAAGTGACAGAAAATGAAAAGCCAACCTAAAGTATTACAATAAGTTGAGGTGGGCGCTGAGTGCTAGGGAAGTTCAGCGGAAAGAGGAGTTAATACTGCCTGAAGAAATTGGGAAAGCATTCATACAAGATGTGACATTTGAGCTTGAAGAATGGACAGGCATTTTCCAAGATGAGAAGAGAAAACAATTCCAGGTAACTTTTAAGGGAACAGCATGGACACAGGTATAATAGCGACTTGGGTTTGAAGGCCTGCCGGATGCCATTGTCGTGGCACACCACGTGGTATGCGTTAGACATGCTGTCCAGCCCCCTTCCTATAAGAGAGATGCATGGTCACTGTTGTTTATGTGGGAAAACAGAGGAGGCCCTGAGAGGTTAAACAACTCTCAAGGTTAAACAACTTGCCAAATTTGTGATTCAAACAGGTCTATCTGTTCCCAAGCTCATGCCCTTTCTCTGACCTTGCAGTGTTCTCCGCTGCCTTTTTGCACAGCTGCGAGGAAATATGATGTGGTTAGGGGGAAGAGTGAAATCTAAGATGACTGTCAGGTGAGAGGGAGGGGGCTAAGGGAGGTCAGGTTGTGGCTGGGTTGTGATGAGCCTTAATGCTGCAGGAAGTTTGAGCTGAATCCTGTAGGCTGGTGAAAAGCTGGTCATTGAAGGTGTGTGTGTGTGTGTGTGTGTGTGTGTGTGTGTGGTGACCATGTGGCCAGTGACCTGCAGAGGAAGGTGGTAGTGGTGGGTTGAGGGGGAAGGGAGACCAGTCCATCTATGACTTAGGCACGCTCAGTTGCTTCAGTCATGTCTGATTCTTGGCAAGCTATGGACACCAGGCTTCTCTGTCCATGGGATTTTCCAGGCAAGAATATTGGAGTGAGGTGCCATGCCTTTCTCCAGGGAACCTTCCCTACCCAGTGAGTGAACCCCTGTCTCCTGTATCTCCTGCATTGCAGATAGAGTCTTTACCACTGAGTCACCAGGGAAGCCCATCTATGACATATAACACAGGCCTAAATGTAGGCCTTCCATTAACAGCAGTGGAAAGAGTGGACTGACTCAGTATGTAAGCATATTTAGACTTTGGAGGTACAGAGACTTGCAGCTCATCAGCTATGAGGCCTTTTAGGCAAATTGTTTGATTTCCCTTCATGTAGTCACAATGCAGGCTTCAGTCTCCTCATATAGAAAAAGGGGATAATAACATGCATTTGCCCAGTGCCTGGCTCACTGCACATTCCTAATTACAGATGAGTGTTACTCTATGAACACACAGAAGAACTACTTTATCAGACTATTTCGTGAGTTTCCTGTGAAAGCCCTGAATCAGTGGGGCTTCGAACACTCTGATGTGTGCAGTGGGGTGGCAGGTAGAATGGAGAAATCTAGAGTGCTTCCCCAGAGTGAGAACTGGGCCTGGGATCTGTGCAGTGATGCCCAGAGTGGGATGGGAAAGAGGAAATCAAAGGAAACCCGAGGGCAAGTAGTCCTTCCCTCAGGGCACTTGAGATGAACTCAGTGCCCAGATGAATATGTTGCAATACTGTTACATTTATTTTAATGGTAATAAAAAATCTGCCTTTTTTTCCTTCATTCACTATGATGGTGATGCCATATATATATATAAATCCTGCAGCCACGAAATTAAAAGATGCTTGCTCCTTGGAAGAAAAGCTATGACCACCCTAAACAGAGTATTAAAAAGCAGAGACATCACTTTGCTGACAAAGGTCCGTATAGTCAAAGCTGTGGTTTTTCCAGTAGTCATGTACACAGATGTGAGAGTCAAACCATAAAGAAGGCTGAACACCAAATAATTGATGCTTTTGAACTGTGGTGCTGGAAAAGACTCTTGAGAGTCCCTTGGACAGCAAGGATATGAAATCAGTCAATCCTAAAGGAAATCAACCCTGAATATTCATTAGAAGGACTGATGCCGAAGTTGGAGCTCCAGTACTTTGGCCACCTGATGCAAAGAGTCAAGTCATTGGAAAAGACCCTGATGCTGCGAAAGATTGAAGGCAAGAAGAGAAGGGGGAGACAGAAGATGAGGTAATTGGATGCCATCACTGACTCAATGGACATGAGTTTGAGCAAACTCAGGGAGATAGTGAAGGACAGGGAAGGCTGGTGTGTTGTAGCTCACGGGGTCACAGAGTCGGACACGACTTAGTGACTGAACAACAACTATAAAGTGGATCTATTTAAATACTAGGTGAACAAGAATACAAGCGCTATGTGGACATAGCAGAAATTGTGGATATGGACTGAAGTTGGGGACACGTGGCTGTAATGGACATGGCCTTCTCCAGGACTGGGACCTGTTTGTTTCACCAAACCATATGCCCTGCTGGTGCCCTGGGAGCACTTGTATTGAGTTTTAGCATCAAGCCTGGTGTACTCTCGTCATCTCCGAGATCATCTCTTGCTCTTTGTACCCTGAAATAGGGGAATTTCTGCTAACAGTGTGAATTCTCAATTCTTGGAGTGCTTAGTATGTACTTGCTGACTTTAAATTGAATTCATGAAGGAGGCAGGTGATGCTCTGAATGATATTCAGCAAGGAGTATGAGAAATGATTAGTAGCACAGGTTTCTTTTTTATTTTATCTTATTTTTATGTGTGTGTTCACCTAATTTTTTATTGGAATTTAACTAAAAAATTGTGTTCGTTTCGGTCATACAACAAAGTGAATCAGTTATTTGTATACATATACATATCCCCTCCATCTGCAGCCACCCTCCCACTAATTCCCACCCTCTTGGTCGTCATGGAGCACTGAGCTGAACTCCCTGTGCTATATAGCAGCTTCCCACCAGCTATCTATTGGCTAGTGTATACAAGCCAACCCTAACCTTCCAGTTCATCCCACCCTCCCCTTCCCCACTGGGGAGCACAGGTTTAGAGGCACACCAACCTGAGTTCAAGTCCCTGGCCCAGCTGTGAATAGTCACCTAGGATAATTCACTTAACCACTCTGAGTCTCAGGCTCCTCCTGTGAAAAGAATCGATCTGATAATAATAGTACTGATTTCATAGGGCTGTTGTAAACTATATAATGTAAATGACGCAAAGTACTTCGGAAAGGGCTTGTCAGAAATATTTAATGAATATTTATTAGCATATTAATATCATGCTAGTTATGATCACTGGTAGGTAGTGGATCCAGTGTACAGTTTCATGTCTGTTTTGGAGAGAGGGCATGGTTTATGTATGGCCCAGCACAATCTGGCACTAAATATTTGCTGAATAAATGGATGAATGAATAAGCCTTGGAAGAAGTGAAGTGAGCTGAATTTGCACAAATTGAAGACATTTTGGCATATATGCTTTAAAAAGCTTTATAGTCAAGATGGGCTTCCCTTGTGACTCAGATGGTACAGAATCTGCCTGCAATGCAGGAGACCCAGGTTCAATACCTGGGTCAGGAAGATCCCTTGGAAGAGGAAATGGCAACCCACTCCAGTATTCTTGTCTGGGAAATCCCATGGACAGAGGAGCCTGGTCGGACACCACTGAACAGCTACCCTTTCATTTTCATGTTCAAAATAGCTTGTGTTCACCAAGGCAAAAATCAATCGTCGCCCTCCTTTTAAAGGGTGATAGGTTGTCCACATACTCATCAGCCAACATCACTTTTGCCTTTTACATCGCCGGAGATATCTCAGGTGAAACCAGGACAGGTGAGGATCCTCATAAGAAAAAAATCACTTGGGGCACTACAGGACTTGATAATTAAAGCTCACATGGTATTATAATTCCAGAGTCTGAGAGGCTGAGTTATTGGACTCACTGAAGAAATGCAATAATGTCCTCTAAATATCTTGCCTCAAGAATCACATTGCTCATAGAATTTGAAGTGCTTTTTGACCTAGACGACCTGAGGTTCTTGCTCAGCTTGACTAGCCTTTGGACAGGCTTCTTCTTGGCACTAGGTCCCTGACCTCCCATTTCTTGTAGCATTTACTTTAGAAAACTTATAAATTCTTTCCTTTTTTCTTGGAGATGTACATCTTCTACAACCCAGAAAAGCCTTTCTCAAGGACTTGCGATTTATCCCTTGGAAATGTAATCACTGAGGGAAATAGCACCCACGTCTCCAAACTCTGTGAGAAGGTGGGTACCTAACTTCAGTAAGGGCTAATTATCAAACACAGATGGCTTAATCATTGACCAGCCTGCCCCCTAAAAGTCCTCCAGTACTTTTCTTTTAAATATTTATGTGTTTATTTATTTGGCTGTGCCGGGTCTTAGATGCAGCATGTGGAATCTAGCTCCCTGACCAGGGTTCAAGCCCAAGCACCCTGCATTGGGAGTGAAGTCTTATCCACTGGACCACCAGGGAAGCTGTTCCTCCAGTACTTTTCTAGTAGTTCAGTTCAGGGTTCAAAAACTCCTCCCACATTTTATTTCAATGGAATTGAGTTCAATTTCTCTCCTATTGTAATAATCTTGAATAAAATCATCCTTGCCATTTGTAACAAGGGCTGGTACAATTTTTTATTATACTTTCATGAATTAAATGGGGGAGGTGAAGACTCACCCTGTGAATTTTCTGGCTGTCATTCAAGTTGGCCTGATACTGACCACAATCAATCAGGTAGGTCTAATAATGCCCAAAGTTTTCTAATGCTGAAGTTCATGGTATATTATGAATAGAGTGTGGATTGCTTGGTCTTAAGCCACACTGAATATAATGGTGACAGACTTTGGGCTGAAGCTCTGGCACTGGGAGTGCAGCTGATACAGAATTAATGCTGCTCAACTTCTCCAGTGAGGGCTCAACTAATATGCTGATTTTTAAAAAGCACACTGCTCTAAAAGAGTTAAATTGAAACTTGGATTGTCTGACCTGAAACTAAAGGTAGGAAGTTTTGGGTGTCTTTGCCCAGTTGAGATCAGGGAATTCTGGAAAACAGTTAGATAATGAATTTTACTAATTTGTTTTATCATATTATTCAGCTTCAGCTGCCTGCTGAAATAAGTTTCTTACTGAGTTGTAGTTAACATAAAACATTGTAGCTTGGGGAGAATATCATATTATTCTGGATCCAGGCTGGAGGCAAGGAGGGGGAGGGATGGATTCTTTGTTGACCATAGGAACGCTGAGAGCACATAGAATGTGTACTTAGAGGGCATAGCCTGGGACCAAGCAGTATGGTGTGTACCTGATAAAGAGAACCATTTCACCAGGACAGTGAGATCTACCTTCTGGCCTTGTTGTTTACTTCGCTGGTCTCTGAGCCAGGGTTGATCAACACGCCCCACGTGGGCCATGCCCACTGACCTGAATTCTGTTGGTAGAATGGAATTCAGCAGCTAGGCACCCTCTTTCCTTTGCTCTTTTTGTTCCTTTCTGGTCATCCTCAGCAGTCCCACTTCTATAACACATACCTCTGTCTTCTTTTCCCTTAGACTCTGGTGATCTTTAGTTGTCACATTGAAAACAGCTGCTCTGTGCATTATCAGTTGGCTATCCCCGCTGAGAAAGAACTCACCAATTTTAGGCTCCATGGCCAGTTCTCTCCTTTTATGGACAGGCAGGCTTGGTTGCAGTTCTGCAGGTCTAGTTGAAACGCTTCATGCCCTGGCAAGGTGAGAAGGGGAATTCTTTGTGACAGCTTGAAAGCAGGGCTTGAACTGGCGCTTACAAAGTTTCAACATTTTGTGGCACTTTCTCGGTTCAGGTCAAATGATGGTTGTTAGGTGTCTTCAACTTGATGACTAGGTGGTTAAAAGAAAAAGGAATGAGTCAGCACTTTTATAAAATAGAACTTCACCAGTGAATACTGATTTTTTTTTAAAAAATGTATGATGGATACTCTTAGTTCAAAGTGCTATTTTGGAGCAAACTCTGCCTACACTGATGAAGCCGCACTTGAGGAATGCATAACTGTGCATGTTTCTATTACGGGTAGATGGTAATTCCATGAATAGAGCTGTTGAGAATTAGAAGTTTGATGGGCTGTCAGCTGCCTCAGTCAGTGCCCGATGCTCAAGTGGAAAAAAGTTATAGTCTTAGGTTATGATGTGATCAGTGCCCACTGCTTCAGGCTTATCAGTCAGTGTTCCCCTCCTTGAATCCACCTTCTTATCTGTTTAATCTAAGTGAGCACCATCTCCCCTGGGGTCCCTCCTATATAGTCCCAGAGGACCCTGTGAGTGAGTCTATGTTAGCACTGAGAACACCATATTGCAATTATATATTTACTTCTTTATCTTTAAATCCTCAAAAACTAGCACCAGCCCTGTTTCAAGGTTAGCCCTGAGTGAATCCATTTTTTAGGGATTAATGGATATTATTATTTTTAGTTCAACAACATATTTGCATAAAGACTTTAATAATATTTTGGACATCTAATGAACAAGTATTCAAAATTAAAATATTTTAATCATAATTTTTTAAAAGCACAATATTTTTGTAAAATAGAGAAAAGAAAAATAATCACCCATGTTCCCAGTTTTCTTCTTTGAACACTTTTTAAATTCTTTACCAGAAGTATTTTAAGATAGTGTATCAAATTCGCTTTCTAGAAATCCCACTGGGACTGGAAATGCTTTAAATATAGAATCGATTTGGAAAGAAGTGTTATGTTTGCCATTCTTAGTCCTCCCATTAGACCCGTGATTGCTCCCACCAGTTATGTAAAGTCTTTATTTTTCTTCTAAGAAGTTTGGGAGTTGTCTTCACTGACATTACTCTAAGGTTATTATATTGTTTTTCAGAGTTTTGAGTTCTGATTAAAAATATCGTAGCAATGGCAAGAATATGGGGAAAAGGAAACCCTTGTACACTGCTGGTAGGAATGTAAAACGGTGCAGCCACTACGGAAAACAGTACAGAGGTTCCTCAAAGAATTGAAAGTGAACCGCCATATAATCCAGAAATCCTGCTTCTGGGTATTTACTCAAAAGAATTGAAATCTGGGTCTTGAAGAGACATCTGTACTCCCATGTTCATCACAGCATTAGTCATTAACAGACAAGCTGTGGAAGCAACTTGAATATCCACCGACAGAAGAATGAATACAGAAAATATGACAGACACCTATAAGAGAATGTTATTCAACCTCAAAAATGAATGAAATCCTGCCATATACAAAAACATGGGTGATCTGAAAGGACATTGTGCTAAGTGAAATAATCTAGTCACAGGAGGACAAATACTGTGTGATTCTGCTTATATGTGGACTCTAAGATGGTCAAACCCATAGAAACAGAGAGTGGAATAGTGGTTGCCAGGGGTTGGGGGAGAAGGAAATGGGGAGCTGCAGTTCGAGGGGTATGCAGCTTCAGTTATGAAAAACAAATGAGTTCTAGGGGTCTATCATACAACAGTTGTGCCTGTAGTTAACAACAGAATTTTGTAAACTTATTAATTTGTAGAGAGGACAGATCGCATGCTAGCTGTTCTTATCACAAAACAAATCAGAAAGCCAAGTTCAGGAGGGTTCCTAGAATATATTCAGTACTTGTCTTATCCTGACTAGCTCTACATAGCTTCCTGACATACAAGTGAGGCAACGACACAGCAGAATTTCTAAGTTCAGTGTCCTTATCTGTAAAACAAGCATACAAATAAGCAAGCAAATAAACAAGAAGGATACTAGGACAATACTAAAAAAAAGAAAAAAGAAACAAAATCATGGCCTTAAATGTTCAGCACCTTGGTCCTGCCAATCTAGCCATTCAAGTACAGAGTCTTTCACCGTTCCCTCATTTCCTCCATCTCCAGTCTCCTTATGGAAGTGACATGACTCCAGAGGAGACTGGGAAAGCTGTGAGAATTTACATAGTTGGGCTCTTGTTCTTTCATCCCTGGAGAAGGAAATGCAACCCACTCAAGTATTCTTGCCTGGACAATCCCACAGAGGCTGGCAGGCTACAGTCCTTGGGGTCGCAAAGAGTTGGACACAACTGAGCAATTAACTCTTTCATTACCACTCTGTTCAATATAGGTTGGAGACAGTATCAGTGCATGAGACTCTTATTCTTCTCCTGGCTTGTCCTGAAGAGTAAGAGAAGGGTCGACAAGTAGGAGAGTCTCATGGGAGAAGGAAGAACTGACCTCTCTTATTTACATTACTGGAAAACAATAACGGATGAAGAAGGAGCAGACAATTTGTGTCTCCATTTTGACAGTTACTCTATTATTTTTCCTCTAAAACTTTCTACTGTGTATAGATCTGATTTTTTTTAAAAGGAAGGATTCACTCCACTAAACAGATTCCATTTCTCAGGCAAGTGCAGGCATTTATGTTAAATCTTAATTTTCTTAAAAGATCTTAAGGAGTTATAATATAATTTGGGCATGCTTTTCTGAAGAAACTGCTTAACCAGCCTAAATGTCCAATCTCAGAACCATGAGCAAATAAATAGCTATAGTTTTAAGTCACTTGAATTTGTTGTAGTTTCTTATCCAGCAATAGCTAACTGATACACTGTATTTTCAGTAAATTCCATAATCTATGAAAAGAAGGAAAAGACAGGACATGGAAACTAGTAGTCATTTAATAAATGTTTGTTGAATAAATAATTGCCTGAGTGAACAAATGACTGAATAAATGCAAGAAACAGAGTTATATTTTTTTCTTAGTCAATTTCAGGTTTAACAAAGCTTATTTTGGTACCTGGAATGTTGATTTTCTTCTCCACTGCTGTGTCATCCAATACACATCTCTCTAATAGCAGCAGTTACACTGGGTTGTAGACATTCATGTGTGTTTTTCTTTAGATTATGTGCAATTTGAGACCCTGGACAGTTTGCTCACTAACTCCATATCCTTAATTCACATATGCTCAATGCACCCAAAATGTTGATTCTTTGGGATTTTAAAATTGTATGTGAAGTTTTGACTTCTGAAAACTTCATGACAGCCCTGTCAGTATCAGTGGTTCTAAACCATGGCTGAAAATTAAAATAATTGGAAAGGTTTAAAAAAAGAGTCCAGCTTTAGGCCAACTCAGCCTCTCTAGGAGGTAGGACTAGGCAATGCTGATGTGCATGCAGCCCGTGTGAGAACCTGAGTTCAAATGTCCTCAAATCTTATCAGTATTAGCACTGGGAAGTGACCCTCTCCAGCAATGAGAATCTATTGAGAAACAATTTGAAATCACTAAATATTCTAATTTTCAAAGTTAAAATATGAGTGATAACTGAAGTGCTACATATTATGTTATGACGTGAATGCATGAATTTGTGTAAAGGATACAGGGCAACTCATAAAATCTTATTATTGGTTATTTGGCATGGAATTGTCTATCTTTTAATTTTCCTTAATTTTTTAAAATTAAAACTATAAAATATTTCTTGCAATTTAAAAATTTTCAGACAAACACCAATTTATGTTTTCCATTTTATTTTCAGTCAAGTGTTTTAAGCTATTTCAATGTTTACTCCTTAGTGTTGATTTTGAACATTTAAAATTGGCTCATTTTAAAAAGTTTTCATTCAACAATAGCTCATTTAGAACAAATCCCTCAAGATTGCCTCTCACATGAATATTTATACCCTAAGATCTCAATTTGACAACATTAAGCTTTGTATTCTTATTTCTTAAACAACCAAAACATACTTATAGATTGATTTTAATGCCCTTTATTTTCTCCATTTGAATACACTATGATTAAAAGTTCACAGCCTTGGTTACATTACATAATTTGAGAAATAATCAACAATGTCCCTGGTGATTAAATATTCAAGTTTGCAATTATTTTGTAACTTTTGTTCTGCTCTTCGCTCACTCTAAAAATTATCATAAAATTTTGAAAGATGTCCTCAGTGTAGAATATGTCCATAAAATATTAAATATTCAATTTTCCTCTATCATGGCTTGAAAAATTCATAATTACATGATGATCCACATAATAACTCATTCTGAAAAGTCATATATGGCACTCCCTCTGTGACTGAGTTAATAATTTACTGCTGTGTGGGATTTTCACTCTGCACTGTTAGTCTTGGGAACATTTATTAAGCAAATGTTCATTTGCAAAGATCAGGATGTGAATGAAGAGGGTAAGAATTTAATGAGGAGTGACAGACAGGTGAACTGATTCCATATAGAACTTTAGTACAAGAGAAAGCAAAGAGCTTTATCTTTCATTGCCTCGATAGACACCTGAAATGAAATATAGGAGACAGAGGGCAGGAGAAAAAAAATGATGCTCTCCTGCAGGGGCCAACGGGGGGATAAATCAAGGGAAGCGAGGAATACAATTCAGGCCATTTGAAAAGATGCCATGGGATGTGATGTTCTGAGCTTATATAGAAAAGGGGATGCTGACTTTTTATTTTAAAAGCACCAAATGCTGCCAAAGAGAATATTTCACATCTTCTCTTTTTTCTTTTGGTATTCCAAATTTTTATTGACAATAGCTTGAGTGACCAAAGTATGCAACTGAATGATAAGTAGAAAGAAAGAGGCTTCCCCTAGACTGGTTATTTTAGGGCTTAGGATTGCTTACAGAGACTTTTTGGGAAAACCATGTTACTTAGATAAAGGTCTAAAATTTTTATATAACACCTAGGAATACACCTTAGAAATGAATAATCCATATTTTTTATGTGGGCCAGTTCTGTAGAGGTATAAGCAATGTGAATAATTTGATTCATTAAATAATTATATCTCTTGGAACTGTGACTTCACCTTTCCATGTTGTCTCAGGCAGATTTTGGGTTATTCACAACAGTGATGCATTACCAGGAGGAGTCATCAGATGGAACCAAGAAGAAAAAGGGCCTGGCTACCTTATTATTACATTAATTTCTGATGATACACACCATGGTTTGACAGAAGGGGTGAAGAATGCATACAGAGGTAAATTTTCTGCCATCTTAAATTCTATTTTGGGCTTCCCTTGTGGTTCAGCTGGTAAAGAATCCACCTGCAACACAGGAGACCTGGGTTTGATCCCTGGGTTGGGAAGATCCCCTGGAGAAGGGAAAGGCTACCCACTCTAGTATTCTGGCCCAGAGAATTCCATGGACTGTATTGGTCTGTTTGGGATATGGTGAGGGCTAAGTAAATACATAAATGAAAAAGCTAAAATAAACTGACAACAAAAAATAAGAACACACATGGATTTGAAATTTATTGAAGATTTATCTGCAGTCACCATTTCTAGTATTGTCATGCTTAAGTTTTTTCATCCATAATGATAAGTTAGGAAAACCAGAGGCAACCACCGAGGAGGATGTAAAGAGAGAAAAAAGTTTTGTTGATTGGAGGAGATAGATTTAATTTGGTTTGTCTCCCCTTCAAAGTAGAGGTTACATTTGCCATCTTTGACAGTGTTGAACTTTGCCTCAGTCCTGTGTTCCTGAAAAATAATGGAGGTGAAGATATATACCAGTATAGAAAGACCCTGGTTCAAATCCTGGCTTGCCTTTGGTTGACTATGTGGCCTTAGACATCTCACAACAACTCTGATGGTTTTCTCACATGGGAAAATGTGTATGGTAGATTAGAGAATCTTTTCAGAGCTCCTACCACTCTAAAATACCATGGACAGAGAATGATGCTAGTGTTTCCTTACAGATTGATAGAGACAATTCTAAAATCCTTTTCCTTTTTTTTTTTCCATCTCATTTATTTTGGGGGGAACATGTATTGATAGCCCTTTAGGTTTAATGTTTTGCCTTAAATTTTTTTATCCAGATGAAGAGGCTATGGATTCTTGAATTTCAGCATTTATTCTGAGAGCAAGCCAGAAATACTTGTGCTGAAAAGTATTCTTTGAACTTCAGGTTTATTACCTGGAGATATATGGCACTTTGACCAATAATAAATACCAGAGAATTCCTTCATGTGCAGTTCCCCAGGGCTGTATTAAAAAAAAAATTGTTTTCTATTGAAGAATAGCTGATTAACAATATTGTGATAATTTCAGGTGGATAGCAAAGGGACTCGGCCGTATGTACACATGTATCCACTCTCCCCTAAACCCTCCTCCCATCTAGGCTGCCATATAGCATTGAGCAGAGTTCCCTGTGTTATACAATAAGACCTTGCTGATTACCTATTCTAAATATAGCCGTGTTAGGGAGTTTGGGATTGACATGTAGGTGTAGGGCTTTAGATTTAGATAAGGGCCTGGGTGACATGCCAAGATGTCTTGCTTTCAAATTTCCAGCCACTTGGAAGAAATGTGTCTTCAGCATTCTCCTCTTCATGGAGATGCAAGTAGAAGCTGTTCTTAACCCGTGTTCAGTGAGGAATCACTAGAATATTTTTTTAAGATATAAAGAAATGCATGGGTTCTAGTTTTAACTTAGGCCCAGCTATTAAAACCAGATTCTTCCCATTTTATAAATACAGAATAAGAATTCTTGCAGTAGCATATTTTACAGGTATTTTGAATGAGACAGAAAGTCTGGGTTCCTTTTTCCATGCCCTGGTAGAATGACATATATGATTGCTACAGTCTATGTATACTTATGTAAAAGAAAAATATTTAATAACATTTATTTAAGAATCAAAATGCATCTAGTCTTTTCTCTCGAATCTCCTGGATTTATCCTCATTTCTGTTCTCAGCCCTCACTTTCAAAATGTAAATTCTAGCTTGTCCTTGCTGAAACTCACGCTGCATTTAGTGGTCAATTTACTCTTGTTTGCTACAACAAAGCCACCATCCCAAGAAAGGCTCAATTTTCATGTCAGATAGAGACCAGAAAAGGATTTATAACCAAGTTCTTTAAATCCTAATAAGTCAATTTCCTCATCAAAAATATTAGTTACCAAGGTCTAAATGAGGTCACTTTCAAATGCCAGGCAGAAATACAGTACTCAATGATCTACTGTAAGTAATTCCTCTAACTGTAAATTTTAAGATCACACAATGCAGAATTTTAATCAGAACACTGAAGAACCTCAAGCTGATTGTATCTCTACTTAGCAATAATGGTTAAAACATTAACAACAAAAACAGTGAGTGTTGGAGAAAATTCTTTCTAGACATCAAATGCAATGAGCTCCTGATTAATATGCATTCTTGTAACACCCAAAACATGCATATGTGAATACAGACACCCCTACATTTATATCATTAAAAGTTGCCAACAAAGTATAAGATTTTTGTAACTGCAATGAAAATATTTTGTAGGATATGTAAACTGGAGGCTCCACTGAGTTGCTCTAAAATTATTTGGTTAAAGGGTAAATACACCTTGTACATCATAATGAAAGTCTTATAGGTAGGGGTAGAGATTAACACTTCGGGCTGTCTACAGAATATTAATAAAATTCAATATATTTTCTAAAAGGTATAATTTATATTTTGTGGAAATGAGACCCTTTTCTAATAAAATTCTTCTGTCCTTCATTCTGTTCATATAATTCTGCTATAAATCATCCTGTAGGAATATTTTCCCCCTAAATATTCATCTCAGGGAGAACCTATTTAAATAAGCCCTCTTAGCAAGATCTTTCAGAATTAAAATTACACCACGAGCGATACTTCATCCAATATGTTTCCTCCTATAAAATTTTCTTATGCCTAAAATAATATTTTTGTTGAATTACATTATGTTCACATGGTTGATTTGAGGTGACTTTGATAGGAAAGAAACACTGTGGTAAAAGAGCAACAAATTATTATTATTATTTTTTTTAACAAATTATTTTTGCCTTTTTAATTGCACTTTCTCTGAGTCCGAGGTGTGGCAGCTCCTTTCTGCTCCCCCATCTACATATATAGTGAGAAAAACCTAAGGGCACTATTCTCAGCTTCACCACAAAGAAAGAATAAGAAGGAAGAAAAATTGCTGCTGGATATACTATGTTTCCTTGGCTTCTGGTAAACTAGAACATTATGCACTTTCATAGTCATCCAAAGCTAATTTTACCCCTACTGTCTGCTAGTCATTAGAATAAAATCTTTTATTTAGTTCTGATAGGAATATAGTAAGTAATTGGATTTCTTAGGATGTGAGGTAAAATATGGAGAGGAGATAGACGTGTCAGGCATACACACACACACACACACAATACATTAATGTCAGAACCTATGCAAGCTCTCATACTGGGGGTTGCCCCTTGAAAATATTACAGGAAGTTTCTGTGAATCAGACAGACTGACTCCTCTGGGCTTAGAGGAGCTTTTGATGAGGGTAATTAGCAAATCTCTTGCTTTTGTACATCATTAAGTGCTTGACATATGAATATTCACATACTTTATTTCATCTATTTTCCATATGGAAACTGAGGTTTAGTCAGGTTAAGTGACTCCCTAAGATTACACAGGTCTTGGAGATGTTTTCTTTTTCATTTGTTTGCTTATTTATTTAACTATCGTTGATTTACAAAAAAATACCCAACGCTTCATGAATTTGCATGTCATCCTTGAGCAGGGGCCATGATAATCTCTGTATTATTTCAATTTTAGTATACAGGCTGCTGAAGCAAGCACCTTAGTATTGTTTTCTGATGCAGAGGCCAGAACTCCACCAGTGTGTTGCTATCAACTCACCTGTTCATCCTCCTGGGCCTTCTGGGAGCCCTCGGTACCCAGCAAGAGATGGACCAGGGGCTCAGATCAAACGTGTACCTTTGTTGTGAGATCTACGCTAGAAGCAGTGGTGCACGCAGGCTCCACAGTCCTTGCAAACACTGGAGACTTGATAAACCCTCTGTGTGTGACATGCAGCATCACAGCCTAGAGAATAATTGTGTCTGGGAGCATAAACCACTACCCTTATCCTCTGTGACTTCCAAAACCAGTTGGTTTCCTAGAGAAGAGCAGACTAGAGAGCAGCTGCTGGTCTTTAGGACAGTTCACAGACATTTACGACATGCCCATGTTAATTATAAAATACAGTATTTGTGTGTGTGTGTGTTAGTTGCTCAGTCGTGTCCAACTCTTTGCAACCCCATGGCCTGTAGCCCACCAGCCTCCTCTCTCCATGGGATTCTCCATGCAAGAATCCTGGAGTGGGTTGCCATTCCCTTCTCCAGGGGATCTTCACAACCCAAGGATCAAACCCGTGTCTCCTGCATCTCTGTATTGCAGGCAGATTCTTTACCACTGTGCCACCTGGAAGTCTCTATTACTATTCGTAATAGTCATTACATCTATTATTATCTTCCGCACTTAATAGGTAAGCAGATTTAAGCACCCGAGAGGTTAATTACTTCCTCAAAATCACATAACCAGGATCCAGTAGAACCAAAATCTGAACCCAATCAGAACTTAGGCTAGGCTTTGCTGCCCCTTTGGATAGTTAGGAGCTGTACTAAGTGATGAAGAGATCAAAATCAACAAGGGTCCTTCCTTAATAAACCCGGAGTCTGTATGGGAGATAAGGCTTCCCTGGTGGCTCAGATGGTAAAGAATCTTCCTGCAGTGAAGGAGACTCAGCTTCCACCCCTGGGTTGGGAAGATCCCCCAGAGAAGGGCATGGCAACCCACTCCAGTACTTTTGCCTGGAGAATCTCATGGACAGAGGAACCTGATGGGCTACAGTCCATAGGGTCACAGTCAGACACGACTGAGCCCAGCACAGCACAGACAGGTTGAGCTGGTCCAATCATAGTTTCAGGTAAAGGAGATGTAGACTAGGAAAGGATGCAGCGGAAGACAGTCTTTGTGACCTCAGAAGACAGTGGGAAGGAGAGAGAAGGTGGATGAGATGGGAGATGTCCACCTCCCTGGGGTTGGTTTGGGTGGCAGTGGTGTGCAGTGAGGAGGTGGTGGGCACTGGGGTCACCCCCCTGTCAGTGAAAGGGGAGGCAGTCAAGGGGGAGGCCCACGCTCCACTCCCCTGTTTGGAATTCCGATTGCAGTCTGCTCCACCCAGAGCCTCATGAGGAGAGAGGAGGTGAGGTGTGATCAGACAGAGCAAGGTCTTCCCGGTGCTCTTGAGGTTTTCTCAGTTCCACGCTGTAGAAGCTGAGTTGATGCACAGTCGACCAGTCTTGGGGACAGGACTGCAGGTGACTCTTCATGAGCCAGGGCTCTGGATAGTGGACGTGATGGAGACTCAGGATTTTCCCAGGAGCCAGAAGAATAAAGCACATGTGCAGGACGCCCAACTGCCAGATGGAGTCAGCACACAGCAGAAATATGAAGCGCCAGCCAGGGCACACCCAGGACTCACGTGTCTGCTAGTGTCAGCCTCTGTCCCCCATACCCCTGGAGCTGAAGGCACAGATCCCCTCCTCTTTATAGAGGAGAGAAGCTGGGTAAGCACGAGCGCATCTGAGAGTCTGAACTGACCAAGACACAGTGTGAGTTAACAAAGCCACCCTCCCACACCATCTGCAGCATGGAGACAGCTCTGGGCAGTCAGGGTCTTCATAAACATGCTTTCTTCTTCTCTGAGGTCTTGCTTCCTTTAGCATGACATGTGAGATAAAAGCACATTTACAACAATCTGCTAGCAAAAGAAGGAGAAAAATGTTTAACAAACCTGTATCATGCGTACTGTTTTTAGTAAGAATATTTTGTTTATTCTTATTTGTAAGAAAAGAAGACTTACTACTAATGCAGCATTTTAACGTAGCAAAAAGTGATTGGGCCAAGGAAGTGCTTACTAGGAAGTATTTTCTGAGATAAGGTCTAATTCTTTAATTGCCATTAATTTGTACCCAATTAAAAGGAGGCACTAAAAACCATAGTGAGTATAAATGAAGGAAATCAAGTTGGTGAAGAGTCTGGAAACCCTGGGGAGTTTCCCCTACTGAAGATAAGGCAGTTGTGAAAAAACTACTGGCTGCAAATATATAAAGGGTTCTGTTGATAAAATCAGGTAATCAACATAAATTTGCTTTATAGGCTCTATAGTGCTTTGGAGATGTTAGCTTTTTCTACCTTATTTTATTTGCTGTAGTTCCAGATGACAGAAGCAGACCCGATGGGTCAGATGGGTAAAGAAGCAGATTGTACCTCTGTGTATAAAATTGTGAGGCATCTGATAGTGGAATGTGCTGCCTTAAACATGGAAACTGACAATGTTTGGGGACAGGATGAATTTGTCTTTAAGGTCACTTTCAGGCCCTAAGTCTCTGCTGTTCTAGGAAATGATTTCTTGACTTTCTTAGTTCATCTATGGGTCTTTCTTCCTTAAAATTAAAGAGGAGAAATGACTTTCTCCAGGGCAAGTGTCTGGAGCTCTACTAAGTCGGTTCAGTCATGTCCAGCTCTTTGTGATCCCATGGACTGTAGCCTACCAGGCTCCTCTGTGCATGGGATTCTCCAGGGAAGAATACTGGAGTGGGTTGCCATTTCCTTCTCCAAAGGATCTTGCCAACCCAGGAATGGAACTGGGTCTCCTGCAGGCAGATTCTTTACCTTCTGAGCCATGGGGGGAAGCCCCAGGTGTCTGGTAAGTGGTGGATTTTTGCACTTATGAGGATAAGTGAACATATAGCTGTTGTTCAGAACGCGGGCCTTGGGTCAGCAGCTGTAGCACTGTCTGGGAGCAGGATAGAGAGGAAGAACCTTGGCCTAGGCTGAGTCTGCAGGAAGGTGGGAGGAGCTCGGAGTTAGATCCTGGGGGACCCCCTGGAAGCAAACTCCCAGAGTGTGGGAGCGCTCAGACCTGGGAGACTCCAGAGCTCTGGGAACCAGAGCAGCTTCAGCTCAGACTCCTGCCTGCCCTTCCATCAGGGCAAGTAACCCAAACCTCAGAGCGAACCCAGGGGGGCTTATTTTGGGTTAAAATCAGTAGTGCCCGGTGTCAGGACAAATACAAATCAAATATAAGAGGCTTAATTCCTCCTGATGAAAATAAGGAAAGAGATTTCCCTCCCCTCCTTTTTCTCAGAGCGTTTACTTTGCCCTCCCAGTCTGCTGCTGGTCACTATCGCTGCTCAGCCACTAAGTCGTGTCTGACTCTATGCGACCCCACAGACTGTAGCCCACTGGGTTCTTCTGTCTGGGAGATTTTCTTGGCAAGAACACTGGAGTGGATTGCCATTTCCTTCTCCAGCATTTATTTTAGAAAACATGTAATTACAAGTACTTCTTCATCTCTTTGAAATATATAAGAAACTTTTAGAAAACTAGATAGGCCTTTTTTCAGCTTTCTGACCTGGGAATGTCTTTCTCGAGGACCTGGGAGGTTATCTCTTTAAACATCAAGGGAGACAGGGCCCCCATCTCTCAGTCTCTGTGAGTGGATAAGAACCTGATTTTGGTGGGTGTCTTATTCCAAACTGCAAAGCTACTTCCTGTCACAAAGAGATGAGTAATGTGTTTTCACTCTGGAAAAAGCAAAATTAGCCAACACGAATGGTCACCCCAACTACCAGGTGAAGTCAGGATGAACCGCTTATTACAGATGGTGCTGTCAAGCGCTCTGACTTGAGGACTAGTTCCTGTTCGAGAATATGTATGCAGTGGCTTGCATCTTCTGAAGATTCTTTTCTGTCTTTACATCCGTCTCTTAGTGGATTGCCTCTGATTCGCTTTGCTTTCTGGTTCAATGCTTATTCAATGATAAACGTGTTTTCTCGCTCTACTATTTTTGTGGAGAGGTTTTCTGTATCGGAAGATTTTGTTTTTAAAATATATTTCCCCAACACCATATTGTTATACTGATAGATTAAGTATCTTACCTATCCATTCTATCCTTCCACAGGGCCCTCCCTTCCCTTCTCCCTCCCTCCCTCCCCTACTCCTCAGCTGTCATTTATCTTTTCTTTATCTTTCTATTTTTTTTTTTTTTCCAAATTGGTATGGAAACCCATTCTCCAGTGAAATTATTCTGTGTAGATGGGCTGGAATGTTTATGAGAGGACATATGTCATAGAAGTTCTGAAAAAAGATGACACCATGGAACCAACGATTAAAACACTGGTTTAATCCAGAGTGTTTTCTTTGCAGTGAGGAAGTTTAGAACTGGGCCCTCTGGTGTTGAGAATTTGGAACAAAGGAAGTTTCCTTCTCAAAAGTAGATGTTTATTTTAGGATATTGGTAAATGTTAAAAAATATGAGCTTCTCATTCTGAGAGGTATAAGGTTGGAAATTATAAAATGCCTATAGTATAGTATAGTATAATATAGTATAGTATAGCACATATGTGTGTGTGTGTGTGTGTGTGTGTGTGTGTGTGTGTATGTTAGTTACTCACTTGTGTTCGACTGTTTGCGAACCTATGAACTCTTCTGTTCATGGGATTTTCCAGGCAAGAATAATGAAGTGGGTTGCCATTCCCTTCTCCAATAGTATAGTATAGTATGATGTTATATTTATTACATTGCAATCAGTTCATCTATATTTGTGTGTATCTATATCTGTCTGTCTATCTATCATCAGAAGCCATTTCATTTGTTCTTTTGGGGATGAGAAAAACATTTATTTGAATATGGTGATGAATTCCATGTACTAGCAGACAGGGGAGATGCAAATTATTACCATTGTTCATTTCCAAGGTATCCTTCTTTGGTTATAAAAGCTACCCAAAGAGCATATTAGTGAAACAGTTTATTTAAAAGTACTCATTAAACAAAAATATAGAACTTCTGAAATGATTTAAGCAAGTGATATGATTCTGTTTCTATTGATACAATACAAGAGTTGATGAGCTCCCTAACTCTTCAGTGGGGAGCAAGTTCCTGGGAGGCCCCACCCAGCTTGAATAGGGATGCCTTGTCATGTCCCTGACCTTCCTAATAAACTATAACAGCAGCGTTCCTGGTGAATAGTCTCCTTTGTCAGTATCAGTAAATACTTAACCTTTTGAAGCCAAAATGCACATCTGAGGTAAACATTAAAATATCTCTTAATTCTCTCAGAAAGCTTAGACTCTGAAATTGTTTGCACAAGACTGTGACTTAATTTCTGAACCTTACCTTTTTCTCCCCAGAGGTTTTGACCTTGTCCATGCCAGAAAGCCACAAAGCAATGTCTGGCATACGAATAAATACAAATAAAATCTCACATTTTGCATAACCTCAACTATCATTCCACACAGCACAGGACTATCTTAGGTCTACTGATGAAGAAGTCTATTTTTACCACAAATTCAAAGCTATCTAGTGTTACTTTTCTTAATTAAGCTGGGCTGATCTCACAATTCAAAAGGCTTCATTTTTTTTTCCTGCGTAAATTAAACTCCCTGTGCAATGCAGTGACCAAAACAAATAATCTATGACCTACAAACAAGACACTTGCATTCCCTGAAGAATTACGCTCTTGTTTCCTCTAGGTTATACATCTTTGAGACTCTCTTTGGTGTAACGACCTTCTGGTGCTCATTAGCAAGCTGATTACCATTAACACAGCTATAATGCAGCAATTTTCTTGGTGTATGTCTAGGAGAAATGCTCATCTGAATGCAGTCAGGGGACAAAATTAACTGCATAAATCTACAGCACAAACTGGATCTCGTCCAACTTTACACACGTCGTCTTTCCTCTCCTAGTTGTGACATCATGGTCCAGATTCCCACTGACGGCTTAATAAGTATCTCAGGGTTTCATATTTAATTTCCTTTCATCTCTGTATATTACATTTCCAAGCTTAATTTCAAGAGTGCCTGACCACCTTATTACCATGTCTGGCAATATATATTTACCTTTAATCTTTTAGCTATGTCCCCTAATGGCTGTTTTATGAGATTCTTATCTACTTTATTTTTATCTTTTCTTTCACATTTATATCTTTTAAAAAATGTTGGATGATAGAGTAGGATTTCAGGACACATACCCATTGACACATCTATGGAGCTAGGAACAAGACTGAGATACATCAGCCATTAGTATTTTTAGGAGAGAGGCATAAATATTACTGTCTTGCAAGATAGAATTATATAAATAGTCATGAAAAGAAGTGAAGTTTTAATGAAGAGAATAAGGGATGTGTGATACCTGGATTTGCTTTCATGCCTCCATTGCAGCTATCCTGTGCTTCCCTGACAACGCTGGTCTCCAAGCATGCACTGGTGAAGAGGAAAAGATAAAATTTTACATAACCTCCTGCTCTTCTGCCTCTGTAACTCTGTAATTTTGCTCCTTGCAAAGTTTGGATCACGTAGGTCCTGTAGTCTCAGAAAGTGGGGACTTACAATACTAGGAACTGGAGCTTATCTCACTCACCCTTGTATTGCTCTTCGCAATTGCCCAGCCCCTGCAAACCTGCTTAATCATGCCTGTCCACGTAAAGATCAGACACTCCCCTCCCCATCTTGACCACTGTTCCCGTGCATGCAAAACCCCTTAGTTTAAACCAGCCTGTTAGCAGCTAGTGTTGCCCACTATAGTAGGTCTATAAAAACTCTGTAACTCCTTTGTTCGGGGCTCAGAGCTTAGGTGTTAACTCCTCTGGGCCTGCCAGCGTAATAAACCTGAGTTCTCCAAGTCTCTAAGTGTGGTGCTTGGTCCTCAATTACTGGTTTCTGCAGTGCTAATGATTGCTAACTCTCAGCGTGTAGGTTATGAGCTGACAGGAAAGCTCCTGGGGCTCTGAAATTCTTATTCTGGATTGTTCTTTGAGGGTGGTATTTAAATATTATGGCCAATGAAAAATGACGTTGGGGAGATTATGAAGTTTGGTTTTCATAATGCTTACATACCAGAATGATAAGAAATGTGTTGGCATCAAAATCACTATCAGAATAAAACAAGATTTGATGTGATTACAGAGTAAACCACAGTATGAATAATCACTCTAAAAGCAGAAGAAAAAGTTATGCATTTTATAATCAAGAATGGGCTAAAATTCAAATTTATATTCTTTAAAAACAAGTTGTGTCCAGTTTTATTTTCAAAGCATGAAATAAATTCTCTGTGCTTTCTCAGTTTAAGAAAGCAGACCAAGATTCAATAATTTCAAAAGGTTAATATAGCTTCCCAGATTTCCTGACTGATTCCCAAGAAGAAGCTTATCTCCTTAAGCAAAACAGCTCAGCAAATGCCAGTGGTAGTCTTTACACTGCCCAGAACACACTGGCACTTTCTCTGCAACCAAGAGAGTGGTACATATTTGCTGCATGGCAATCAGAAATGGTTTGCCCTGAACAAAAATATTTGTAAACTGGTGTGTGTCTAGACTGTGAAAGTTCAGCTGTAAATGCTTATCTTTTTATCTATAATCATTTGATTATTCATTCATTCATTCCACATGCAACATCCATCTGTGAAATTTTACTTTGCTATATTCCAGGACCTCCCCGGTGGCTCAGATGGCAAAGTGTCTGCCTACAATGCGGGAGACTGGGTTCAATCCCTGGGTTGGGAAGATCTCCTGGAGAAGGAAATGGTAACCCACTCTAGTATTCTTGCCTGGAAAATCCCATGGACAGAGAAACCTGGTAGGCTACCATGGGGTCGCAAAGAGTCAGACACGACTGAGCGACTTCACTTCATATTCCAGTCACTGCTAAATACTGGCCTTCCTGGTGGCTCAGTTGGTAAAGAATCTGCCTGTAATGCAGGAGATGCAAGTGATGCAAGTTTGATCCCTTGGTTGGGAAGATTCCCTGGAGGAGGGCATGGCAACCCACTCCAGTATTCTTGCCTGGAAAATTCCCATGGACAGAAGAGTCTGGTGGGCTGCAGTCCATGGGGTCGCAAAGAGTCAGACAAGACTGAGTGACTAAGCACAGCACAGATGCTAAATACTGGAATTATAATGGCATATAATAGTCCACGTTGAGAGGCAGCACAGGCTTCCTTGGTGGCTCAGATGGTAAAGAATCTGCCTGCAGTGCAGGAGACCTGGGTTTGATCCTTGGGTCAGTAAGATCCCCTGGAGAAGGGAATGACTATTCACTTCAGTTTTCTTGCCTGGAGAATTCCATGGACAGGGGAACCTAGTGGTCTATAGTCCATGGGTCGCAAAGAGTCAGACTCAACTGAGTGACTAACCCACTGTCATAATATCATAGAGAAAAAAATAAGGCAGGATTTAAATGCTGGCTCTAGTATTCAACATCAGCCTTAGTCTGCTTGGACTGCAGTGACAAAATACTATAGATTGGATGGCTTAAACAGAAATGTATTTTCTCACAGCTTTGGAGGCTAGAAGTCTGAGTTCAGAGACTAGAGCCCCAGCATGGCCAGGTTCTGGTGAGAACCCTCTTACTGGTTTGCAGACAGCCACCTTCTTACTGTGCCCACAAAGAGGAGAGAGAAAGTACTCTTTCTGGTGTCTCTCCTTCCAAGGGCACTAATTCCATCATGAGGACCCCACTCACATGACCTCATCTAAAACTAATTTTCTCCCGAAGTCCGCGTCTTCAAATACTATATCACACAGTGTGGAGGTTGGGGTAAGGCTTCAACATATGACTTTGGGTGGGGAAGACACAATTCAGCCACAGCCGCAGCTGTGCTGGCTTGAGAGTCTACTTCCTCCATTGTGAAGTGTATACTACATGCCTTTTGGAGGATTTGATAATACCATTAGGTAGCTTAAGTAAAAACACCTATTGCAAATGGTTACTGATGAAAAGTAGCGACTGAATAAATAATAGTGTTATGTCTCTTTTTCTCACTGCTCCTTTCCTGGTCAAATTTCCCAGTATGGGAATAGATGAGTGAGTGGGGCAAGGAGAAATAAAATGGCAAGCTACTGTCAGATCACTTTCTGACTAATTTTATAACAGCAGTGTGAAAAAAGTGCTGTAGCCACTCAGAAAGGAGACAATTCTGTTTCTGCCCTCTGGAAATAGTGAGGGACACAGTAGGGGGACATGTAGTAAGTAGAGTCTAAAAGAGAGATTGTTTGGATTAGGTTTTCTAGATGGAGTAAAATATTCTAGGCTAAGAAGTTAGAAAAGACCTTTCAGACTGAACAAAGATGATGGATCCATGACCAGGCATGGCTTTGGTGGGGAATCTGGTGTGACATGACTATGAACACACATCTCAGGAGCTGAACACACATTAAGGTAGCTTTCTTTTTCTTTGAAAGGTCTTCTATCCTTTCATCCTCTCATCTTAACAGTATATCATCTATGGGTAAGTAAAATTTATGCCATAGTTCACAGAGCACAAGTTGGGAAGATTTCAGAACTCTGGGGTTTGGAGTTTCAGATATAAACGGCTTCACAGGGACTTCCAAATATAAGGAGACACATAGAGGAGGTCTCAGCCTCCTGTGGGGTCTGATGAACCCTCTGAGTAGCTGCTAGTTTATATCCTTGAAAGGATGTCTGTTAAGGAGAATCATTTTGTACACAGTCCCAAATGCTAAAGGTTTCCTTTTCCAGATTGAAAAAAAAAAAACAAAAACACTTTTATATCACAGATAGGGATCAAAGTAAGAGAGCCACTCACACTTACACTTAGAGTATCAGATTTTTCTTCTTAAAACAAAAAAGAAACTCTTTTTATTATAACGGTAGTACATGTTCACTTTAAAAACTACAAGCTACAGACAAACAAAGGAGACCAAATTAAGCCCTCTGTATTCTTATTACCTGAAGATAATGTTTAAATTCTCAGAGATCGTACATTCTTTTATATTTGTTGTATGCAGATAATATTTTACCTTTCTATACAATTTATAATTTGCTTTTTCAAGTCAAGTTTTATTAGAAATAAGATGCTTCTCCAATATAATGATTACTTAGTATTTTGGTGTAAGGTTGTGTTGTAATTTATGGTAATCAATTTTCATATTTTTATTTACTTAGCTTATTTTTGGAATTTCTGATATGCTGTTATAGTTTCAAATTTTGCAAAAGTTAATATTTGTTAAGATAAAGTTCTAGAAATGAAATGTTTCAAGTTAACGGTATATACACTTTCAAGGCAGTTGAAAAGTGTTATAAGTTGCTGGCCACAAAGAATGTACGGATGTCAAATTTTATCAAACTTTTATGAAACTATGTCCTCTACGTTTTTGTTAACGCTTGACACTACTGTTTCTTAATTGCCCATTTGATATCTTTTTTAAGAGTAAGCTTTAATGGGGTGGAACTATGTGAGCTTTAGAAGAAGGAGAACTGGGGAGAAGGGAAGTCCAGATAGAAAGGCCTGCTTGAGAGTCCATGGGTGTACCTCGTCTGGATTATGTTTTGCCCTGGGCTAGCCCTGAGTTGCAAGGTATGTATTCTGCACTTTTTTCCAAGAGGTCATGACATCACACTTATTAGAGTTCTCTCTCTCTCTCTCTCTCTCTCACACACACACACACACACACACACACACACACACAAACTTTGAAAACTTTCTCTGTTTTTCTACAAATATGCCCTTTCTGTCTCACTGGATTTGCCTCCTCCATTGCAACAATTAAGGGCAAGTCCCAGATGTCAGCCTTCGACATCTTTACAGGGGTGTCCGTATCCTCTCCAAGACCCCCATAACATGGAGTCACAGAGATATCGCCTTTGCAAGCACAATTTTCTTTGGGATTTTAGAGATATTAGGTTACTATTTATATGATGACACACAGATATTGAAATTTTCACAAGATAAATTATTGAAGTGATCATGGAAATAAAACCAGCAAAAGGGCTATTTTTTTAAAAAGTAATGTTTTCAGGGAATGTCACTTATTCACTTATAATTCACCAAATTGTAAACCTGAAGCTGAAAATAAAGGGCTCCTGCCTTGAGGATGCCTTAAGTTGTAAACAATAGATGTGTGTGGTCACGAGGAATGTATGTGGGAAAGGACGGGTTACAATGTAGTATAAGGTAGTCAGAGGGCTGGTTCTGAGTCAGAGTTGTTTTCCTTGTTTAGTCACTAAGTCCTGTCTGACTCTTTTGCGACCCCATGGACTGTAGCCCACCAGGCTCCTCTGTCCTTGGGATTTCCCAGGCAAGAGTACTGGAGTGGGCTGCCATTTCCTTCTCCAGGGGATCTTCCCGACCCAGAGACTGAATCCAAATCTCCTGCATTGGCAGATGGAGTCTTTACCACTGAGCCACCTGGGAAGCCCTGTGAGTCAGACAGCTGAGCTCAAATCTACTTCTATTACCTCCTAGCTGGGTAACTTTGGCAACAGACTTCTTATAGCTCTTAACTTACCTATAAGATACGGATAGCAAAAGTCTCCTCAATGGGTGTGTGATTAAATAACATATCTGTGAAGTACTTAACAAAATGTCTAGCTCACAATAAGAGGTCAAAAATAGTAGATATAATTGTAAGCTACACTCTATTAACTATGCCTTTATAGTTTCAGTTTAACATTTATAAAATGCTCACAAAGGACACAAACAAGATACAGAGTAGATACACAAAACTGCTACATTCTTACATAGAAGAAAAGATGTAAGTAGCAGTGAAAGATGACAATGTAGTCGGTCATTGTCCTGCTACTTTACTTGGTTAGGGCAGAATGCAACAGAGAACAGATTTTTTTTTAAGGAATAAGTCTTAGTTTCTGTAAGTTTTTGGACTGAAATAAAAGATAGCTGATTTCCTCCCTGCCCCCCCCTCCCGCCCCAGTGAATAGGTAATTCAGTGATATCAAGTAAACAGTAAATTTACAAATAGGTTCTTGATACCAAGATCCATTGGTATCTTGGGAAAGTGAGAATTCTGGCCAAATGACAAATCAGACCTTAGAAAATAAATCTAGATACAAAGATTATTTCACAACAGACTGGAAACAATTGATGAACAATTCAGTGATATCTATCTCTGGGTTAATGAGTCAAGGTTACTGAAGATGGTATAATGAAAGGAGGATGCAAAAGTGTCTTCATATACATAGGCACTCAAGAGATATCATTTCTAATTAATATAAATACATTAGGTTTCATTTTGTTACTGTCTTTAATACATTATTCTAAAACTTCAGTATAAAAAGAGTAGAGTATTATGTACCAATTAGCTTGGGCTTCCCTGGTGGTTCAGATGGTAAAGAATCAGCCTGCAATGTGGAAGACCCAAGTTCGATCCCTGGGTTGGGAAGATCCCCTTGAGAAGGAAATGGAAACCCACTCCAGTATTCTTGCCTGGAGAATCCCATGGACAGAGGAGCCTGGCGGACTACAGTCTAGGGGGTCATAAAGAGTTGGACATGACTGAGCGACTAACACACACACACACACACCAGTTAGTTTAGTGTTTAATTTTAGGAATGGTCAGCTGTTTTCACCAAGAATCCATCCTCCAAAGATGGTAGGCTAACATTTTATCAGATGAGCCACACTCCATAAACGGCTACCCCAGACTGTGTAGAAAACTATCCATACACCCACTGACACTTTGGGTGATGTTAATTGACTTAGACAATGTCAAAATTAGGCTGCTGCTGGTTAAATTCATGGCTTATTCTAGACTGTGTTTAATGCACTCTCAGTATGAAGTTAAGTATGCAAAACACATGAAAAGGCTAAAATATTCACAGGATATCCCTTCCACACTTTGCTCCTCTTTCATGAATGTGGATTAAGAAACCAGTTTGGGATTGCTATGTACACTCTGCAGTATTTAAAAGGGATAACCATCAAGGACCTACTGTACAGCACAGGGAACCCTGCTCAATGTTAGGTAGCAGCTTGAATGAGAAGGGAGCTGCTGGGAGAATGGATACAGGTATATGAATGGCTGAGTCCTGTTGCTGTCCTCCTGAAACTATCACAACTTTGTCAGTCAGCTATACTCCAATACAAAATCAATGGTTTTTAATGATAGTAATAATAAAAGAATCCAGCAATGTCTATAGCCAGGACTGTTAGGCACAGAGCATGGAACCCCAAATGGCCCCAAGCTCAGCCACTGATTCAGGAGGACGACTGCTCACCTGATACCAACTGTAAGAATATTAGAAATTTGCTTCTAGAATTCCATCATATCTCCTAATTGCCCAAAGGTACACTGAGTTCACAGGACAGATTGTATGAAGTACATTGGGGCTTACTTGCTAACAAGTACTTACTTAGTAAGAGTCTGACTGCCTGGCAGAATTGTACTTGCAGGAGTGACAGTGGAATCCTCTCACTTGGGTTTTCTTCAGGGGCAGCTGACTACCAGAAAGTGCCTGAGAGCTAGGCATGACCCAACTGGCTTGAGTGAAATTCACAATGCTCTTTTTTTTTTTCTATACTATGGCTTGTTTATTATTATTATTACTTTTGGAGGAAACCCTTCTTGTTCAAGGGCTTTCCTGGTGACTCAGATGGTAAAAAGTCTGCCTGTATTTCGGGGGACCCAGGTTCAATTCCTGGACTGGGAAGATCCCCTGGAGGAGGAGATGGCAGCCCACTCCAGGATTCTTGCCTAGAAAATCCCTTGGATAGAGGAGCCTGGCAGGCTACAGTCCATGGGGTTGAAAAGAGCTGGACACGACTGAGTGACAACACTTCACTTCACTTCATTCCTTGTTCAGGAATGTTGGGAGCAGATTATGCAGATCATTCTATGATTCCCAATTGTTGTTTTTTAATTGCTAAGTCGTGTCCAACTCCTTTGTGACCCCATGGACTGTAGTCCACCAGGCTTTTCCGTCCATGGGATTTCCCAAGTAAGAGTACTGGAGTGGGCTGCCATTTCCTTCACCCTGGCATCTTCCTGACCAGGAATTGAACCCCCATCTCCTGTATTGGCAGGAGGGTTCTCTACTACTGAGCCACCTGGGAAGCAGTGCCGTTATATTTATATATGTTTTTGAATTTAGATATTGCATTTGCTGTCTTTCCTCTGAATGTACTAGACCGTGATGTTTGGTTATAGAGTCTGGCATGTGTGCTCAGTCATGTCCAACTCTTTGCAACACTATGAACTGTAGCCTGACAGCCTCCTCTGTCCTTGGAATTTCCCAGAAAAAAATACCAGAGTGGGTTGCTATTTCCTCCTCCAGGGGTTCTTACCCACCCCAAATCCATGTCTCCCACATCCCTGCATTGGAAGGCAGATTCTTTACCCCTGAGCACCTGGCAAGTCCTTTTTGGTTATGATGGAGGTGGAATAACTTGCCTTCCATTTTTCCTAAAGGAAGTATCAGTGGAGAAGGAGAAATGGCTTGCCCTTTATGCCCAAAGGACAGAGAAGCAAGCAGGGTGTTGGCCACAGTGAGAATTTGAAGGAAACAAGAGGAAAACCTTTCTTGATTAACAGTAATTTTATGGCAACTGTTTACTGAGGGCTTAACATGTGTAAAGCAATGTAATAAACTTTTAGCACAGATTCTGAAATGGTTATTTTAAATCTCTATGAGATGGTTATTATTTTCCTCAGTTTACAGAAGAGAAAACTGACACTCAGAGATGTGAAACAATCTGCTCATTAGTGGTGGTGACAGAAATCAAACTTAGGTCTCTCAGATTTTAGAACCTGGAGCCCTGCTAATCAGAAACAGTCCTTCAAGGTCTCCAGACTTTCTTTTTTTATCTATTCAAGAACAGAGGTTTTGACTTACTTTTGAGGGAATTCTATACTTTCACACATACATTATTATTTTATATTCTTTCAGTTATTTGATTACTTCTTGTGCTGATACTTCTAAAGACTCTCTGCCTGGGAAAGGAAGGGAAGCAAATGTCTTGTCTTCCCTGTGACCCTCACCGTCACACATCAGCAAAATTTTGAGTGTTTTGGATGAGCTCCTACTTGCAGAAATGTTGAAGGCAGATTATTTACTGATAGATCATTGTACCAGCTCAGAAGCAGGTAAAAATATTTCCTCTTCTTCCATTTTTTAAAAAAGGAAAATAGAAAATCATGCTTATGAGGGGAATATTAGAAAACAACAAGCAAAAGAAAAAGGATCAATAATAATAATAACATCACCACTGTTAAAGGTGGTTAGAGGACACCACTGTTAAATTTTGGGGATGTGTCTCTTTCAGATTTTTTTCCCCCAGTGCATATACAGTAGCAAAATTGAATTGCATTATGGATACAATTTTATAACCTGTCTCTTATTGACAGCATATTATAAACATCTTTCTGTGACTAAATGGAAACATGTGAAACACACAGTCTTTATTTATTTATTTTTTTACTTTGCTGAGTTTTGTTTAAAGTAAAAAAAAAAAGCAATGAACAAGTTGCACAAGTGCCGACTGATTGTAACATCATGGACTCTGGCACATATACAGATGAACAAGGATTGGGTTCAGATCTAAGGTAGATTATTCATTATTTAATTTTATCGGAGTATAGTTAATTTACAATGCTGTGTGGGTTTCATGTTTTCAGCAAAGTGATTCACTTATACATATACATTGAAATGTATCATTTTAATGTAAGAATCATAATCGATTTCAGCATTATATTTGCCCCCTTCCCCCAGGAACTCTTAAAATCTTTTTACTATAACTGTGTTGGGGGGAATATGTGTGACATTGTCACTAGAGAGAGAAAAAAAGTTGCTTATCAAATGTTTCTTATTATTCTCTCCCAGCACTGTTTTGACAGGAACTATAGTGTTTTCAACAGAAGTATTGACAAACTTGAAAATCAACTTCTCCTTGATCATCACAGATGGCATCGATGAGGCCATTTGATACTGCTGTTGTGTAAATTTTGTTACATTTTGTTCTGGGAATGGGGTCAATATGACCATAGATCGAAACCTGGGCACTTCGGCAGCAGTGAGATCAATGCTGTTCTGCATTTCTTTTATCGATAGGCTCTGGAGAACCACACTCAGACCCCACTCTGCATTCGAATTTCGGTAGACATTTCTCCAAAAAGTGGATATTAACTCTTTCCTATCTGATAGAAATAACCAGCAGCACATTCCTACTTCAAGAATCAGAGGTGTATAAACTACCAACAAAAGTTTTTCAGGATTTAATTTGCTAGATCTCTAGGATATTCTATCCCTTGCCCTCTCTTGGTGCACCTGAAGGTTACAACTGTTAATCTTAAGAAATTGATATACAAACTTAGGTATCTCTACCTTATGCTGATGCTACTGCTAAGTCGCTTCAGTCGTGTCCGACTCTGTGCGACTGCATAGACGGCAGCCCAGCAGGCTCCTCTGTCGCTGGGATTCTCCAGGCAAGAACACTGGAGTGGGTTGCCATTTCCTTTTCCAGAGGATCTTACTGACCCAGGAATCGAACCCAGGTCTGCTGCATTGTGGGCAGATTCTTTACCGTCTGAGTTATCAGGGAATGCCAATGGTTGTCATAGCAATGCCAAACTGCTATAAAAACTTTATACACACTTACTCTCAATTTCTGTACCAGTAACAATTGGAGGAGTGAACTAAAGGTCTAGTGAACTAAAAGTGGAGGTACTAATCTCTATTTGGATGCCCAAAATTTCAAATGACCCAGTGAGATCACCTAACTTTTTTAGGACTCTGTTTTTTCAAGTTTTAAGTTTTTCAGGATTGTTTTAGGATCATATGAGATATTAGATTCTAAACAGCTTTAAGTAAAAAATGCTTTAAACTCTGTGCATAACCTGATGGGAGAATTTGCTACAGCTCCTTTGATGACCAAGAGCAACTTCAGTGTATCTGCTCTCAATATTTTCTGTGGAAATTTACTTCTTGACTGAGTTGCTGGGGAGAACCTTTAATAACACAAAACTAAGGATACACACACACCACACACACACACACTTGCATGCACAAGTAGTACAGCCGTCATAGATGTGTGTGACCCTTGGAGACAGTTGTGTAGGAAACCTGAATGGATCTAAAATATATGAGATTGTGTCTTCTTTTATATTCTTATAGTTTTTTTAAAATTTATTTTTAGTGTACGTGAAAGTGTTAGTCTGTCAGTCGTGTCTGACTCCTGCAACCCTGTGGACTGTAGATGTCCAGGCTCCTCTGCCCATGGACTTCTCCAGACAAGGATACTGGAGTGGGTAGCCATTCCCTTCTCTAGGGGATCTTCCCAACCCAGGGATCAAACTTGGGTCTCCCGCATTGCAGGCAGATTCTTTACTGTCTGAGACACCAGTTGGAGGATAATTGCTTTACAATGTTGTGTTGATTTTTGCCTTATAACAACATGGATTGGCCATGAGTATACATATGCCCCCTACCTCTTGAAACTCCCTGCCCCCCACCCTCCATCTTGTAAGCTTTTTAAAGGAAGGTGAATTTCTCACAGAGGAAGTGTCTTGAGGGATCCCAATTATGCTTACTTTAGGTAGATATCTATTTTTTTTTTCTACTTACTCTGAAGTAAGGACCATTGAAAAGGGGAGCTATGGCTTAGATGAAATGGGTTTATTACAGTTTACAGGGAGAAACATTTTATCAAAGTTGGAAGAAGCTTTAAAGCATCTGAAAACTTTTTGAACCCATCTCCAAGATAGGGTTATAAATGCCTGAAATGTTTATAGATATGTTGCTCCTGGGATGTTCAACGTCTGTATGCCATCCCATTTCCTCTTCCCAACTTTCATGACACTCCATAAACAGGCAGGAAGTTTGCCTAAGCTGAGTCAGAAGAAAATAGGTGAGCAGAACCCATCCAAAGGCATCAGCAGCCAAACAGATGTGGTAAGAATGATGTTTCTGATGTTACAAGGCACCTGGCTACTGCCTCCCAGATTCAGCAAAATGGTACCCAGAGAGTTCCTCTGGAAATGAGTCAAATGATCCATGATGGGAGAAGCTGATTTACTCCTCTAAATTTAGGCAGGAAGCATTGAAACTCCCCCCACTCATCAAGGTTTATGCAAGGCCATTATAATAATTCTACATTATCTCTCCCTTTATTAATTCATCCAAGCAGTCTATTTGCTTTTTGGCCCGGTGTAGCCCACTGAGCAGACATCTTAATTGTGCTGTTCATAACAATGCCTAGATCTTTCTCGTGAAAAGTGCCAGCTCATTCAGAGCCCATCAGACCCATTAGTGTGCGGGAGCTTTGAATGGCCTTTTCCAATATGCATTACTTTGCAGTGAACTACTTGGGAGTGGGTGGGCCATGCATAACCCAATCAATTTCTCTTTTTAGTTTCTCCGGGAATACCACAGAATCATCCAGGGTTTCAGTGACCCATAAAAGTAATGCTATGATATTGTTAAACTGATTGGCCAAATTTAATTTTTTCTTTCTTTCAAGACTCACATTTTCAAAGTTCCTTCAACTATGAAAACCCTAAGGGTTTTTATTTCAAGTCAAAGCCTTTTTACTTTCAAAAATATTTACCTGAAAAAAGTCTCAGGAGACTTCTATCAAGCCCTCAAAATGAGACAAATTAAAATATATGAAATACCTTTTAGAGGAAATATATTTTAATATTCAACCAAGATAATGGATTCTACATGGAAATCACATATGATAATTTTGCATGTATTTGAATCTAGCAAGTCCTGATTTTGTTTATAGTCTATGACTTGAAAATTATTGGATGAGTTGTTTAAAGAATTCGAGCTTAATGCTCTCTCAATAATGAGAACTGAAGACTGGAGGCAACTTTTAGTGTCCATTCTGCCAAGAGATAGACTTAATTTAAGTTTTTCTAAGGAGATGGACATCTAACATTGAAGAAGGAGAATTATATTCTGCATTGACTCTTTTTACTTTACCTGTACCTTTACAAATACAAAGTAAAAATCAATCATAATATTTGGTTCTCTGGAGTATGGAATGTTTAGATTAAGTATAAGGCTAACTTACTAATTAAATCGGTTACTGTTTCAACTTTGACTTGAGGATATTTCAAAGCTACCTTGAAAATAATTCAGAAGTCTTCAGAATCACAGTGTGGTAATCACAGAGAAAAATGCTTGCTCCGTATGGAGACATGAGATTTGGCTGCAGCCCTGTGGGCTATTACTTCCACGACTCACCCATCTTATATCCCAGTGCTATCAATACTTGGGCTCCTGTGCTTTGCCTCATTTTCATCGTTATATTTAATAAAGAAACTAAATACTGATCATGTGATGCCATTGATTTATTAATTATGACTGACTTAGGACCTCAGCATAGTGTTAATAGTGGTAGTAGTAATAACATTCATCATTATCCCTAATGATATAAAGCAACTAATGTATTTATAGTTTGAGAGTAACATTTTTCCTGGTGATAGATCAGAGTCAATGGACATTGTCTGATTCTTCATCTCTGGAGTCTTAAAAGTAATTTAGACTTGAAAGTGCCAAAAGAAAACAATTGATATTGCATGTGCCAATGACATATATCTGCCAGGAGTCCAAATGTACTTCACCAAATTCAGATAGCCCTTTGTAATCACTGGAGGATTGTGATTGCCAAGGATGATCCAGTGAGAAGCTATTTATTGGCAGCAGTTTCTCTTGGAAGATAGAAGCTGAACATCATGCTGAATTGGCTGTTTAATAAATGATTTTGATGATACTTATGTCGGTTTTACATGCGGCATGTCATAATTTTCAAAGTCTACTTTCTTACATGATTTGCCTACTCATAGCCTTCTGACGTTATCAGTTAGTTCCAAAACCCTGGATCTTCTCAAACTCCCTGGAGAAAGATTGGCACTCACTGGTGACCCGCATTGTTCTGAGAGAACTAGCAACAAAGATGATTTGCAGTGACCTTTCAATGATTCGATTATTTAAATAAACATCTATGCTATGATTTACATAATACTGATGCACTGAGAACTCTACCTTGAACAATTATATGTGAAAAGGAAATGTGATATTTTCCTGTGATGACATTTTGTTATACTCTTTCCCAACTTAAAATCGTGGAATTGAAAAATAGAGTAGGACCTCAGAATCCATCATTTCAATTATGAATGCAAATAGATACGCAACACTTCTTCTATGACAAACCAGAAATACAGACACTTTTTATGTTTCATGTTCTTAGCAGTCAAATCATTTGAGAACAAAAATGATTGTTTAATGTAGTTTGTTGGTGACGCTTGTAAAATGCCGGTTATTCATATATTTTTTTTATCAGAAAAAAGGCCTCAACACAGAGAAACAGCCATTGTATTAGAAAACTAAACTTCTGATGCCTGTGAAAGAGACATTGTTGTCTAATCGCTTTCTTTTTCACTCCAAGGATCTTAAATACTGTGTTGAGAACATACCTGAGTAGCCTCTGGAGTGTGCTGTCATTCGTCTAGCTCAGTACAGATGTCTATGAAACAAACCACAGCAGCCTGTATTTTATACTCAGAGCAGAAATAAAGTAGCGAGCACACACCAATAAAATCAGAATTGCGAAAAGGAAAAATGGGGAATAAAGGGAGTATATTTGATGTAGTTCTAAAATAAAAAGAAATTGGCAATCAAGAGAATGTCATAAGGAAAAGAATCGAGTTGGAGAAGTCATATTTTTTTTTTTTTGAGAAGTCATATTTTAATGCTACAATGTAGTTAGGATTTGTTTATTAAGAAAGAAGACAAAACTGATCAGATAAATGTAAAAGGGTAATATTTAAATACCTTCCTCTGTGTGTGTGTTCACATTTATCTGAATATTTTCTTTTTTTTTTAAACAAATTTTACTGATTTGTTTTTTTTTTTTTTTAATTTTTTGCTGCACCCTGAGGTATGTGGGATCTTAGTTCCCTGACTGAGGATTGAACCTGTACCCTTGTGTTGGACAGCGGAAGCTTAACCTTTCAGATAGGAGAAGTCCCTATCTGAATATTTTCAATCAACTTGATTGAGGTATAATTTACCTGTAAGAAAATAAACACATGTTACACACAAAATTGAATGAGTTCTAAAAATTCATGTCCCTAAGTCAGCGCCACACAATTCAGATACAAGACATTTTCTTTCACTTTAGGACCCTTTCTGTGGTTTGAGAAAAGGAGCAGTGAACGATAAACTCTTCAAAGCAAGTTTAAGTTTTTATCAGGGCTCCGAGTTGAGGAAGGAACATTAGGCTCAAGTGCTTGGGCGTTGGAGTTTGAGGCCAAAGTTTCCGTTTTCCAAACAAAAGACTTGGTGCTTGATGACCTTTTTGTAGGACTCTCTCCTTTTTTTTGTCTTGCTAAGAATTTCCTTGGGCTGTGGAGATAGAGATGAGTTGGAAAACAAAAATTGAGCCTGGGTGTTCCCCTATCATGAAGTACTAGGGCACTAGAAATAACCAGGGGTGTTTTTCAGCGCATGGGGCCAGTTCCTCAAATCTCCAGCAGCTCACCACCGCCCCCCGCCCCCCACCAGCTTCTCATGCCCAGGAGAAGGAGTGTCAGAGAGTGGACCTGAGGGCCTGGGAGGGTGGACACGGTGCACCGGTCATGAACTGAAGGCTGATAGGAACTCAAGCATCAGAAACAAGGGTGACATCAGCCTAAAATGGAGAGCTCTCTCCTATCTCCTCTCTTTGCAGCCTAGAGGTGAGATAAGATCCCCCACTACTCAAGGGAACCCTGGGGAGAATGGAGAAGGGGAAATCATGAAAAGTCCAGAAACACCAATATGACTAAAAGCCTGACAGAAGTTGAGCTCTCGGTCACCTGGTGGAATAGCGTTCAAAGCAGAGATTAGAGTGAGGTGTTGAAATAGAAAGTTACATTCTCTTTTTGTGCCTTTATAAATGCTGACAATTTTGTACCTATTATATAAGCTGAATAAATAAGTGCAATATCATATTAGGAACTAAAATTAGTAATGAGTGGATATTTCTCAATGACATTGAATAATGGTATTCATATGGCACTTGAGAGCTGACAAGTGGTTTTCTATACTTAATCTCATTTTATCCACTCAGTGGTCTGCAAGGTAAGCCAGTCAAAGATTCTTCCTCTACCTGAAAATATAGATGGCTATGAAACACCATCTGTGAGTAGTCATTGATTATATTCATTGAAGAAATCAGTGTAACACAGCTACTTGTCCTATCTGACGTCCCATTTCCCCCTGGAGTGCATTTTCCAGAGGCTGTGGGATATGGGGCAGGGATATGAAAGGATCATCGAGGGTAGGAGTGACCCTTGGCATGACAAGGATTGGCCACGTCCATACATAGAAGTAGGCATGGAAGGTGAAAGGATGAAAGGATAAGTTCTTAAAAATCTATGTTAGCATTGCATAAAGGAAGGAGAGCTTGTCAGCAACTTCCTAACACTGAGGGGGGTAATTTAGTTGGTGGGGAGAAGGCGCTAAATTTCCACAGTTGGAATAGCCTTAGTGATCCACTCAGGGGCTTGCAGAGGTTATCGATAGCCCAGGCTGGTGGTGACAAGGGCTTGGAGACATGAAACGGTTCAGAGACTGATCTTTGCAAAGGATCAGTGTGAGGCATCCTTGAGCCTGGTCCATAGCTGGGTAAGCCCAGACGTGTAGACCTGGACAAGGCACCTGCCCTCCCAGGAGCCTGTGCTTGCACAGCCTGCCTGGTGGCTGCTGAGACCACTCACAGCATATGCTCAGCCCTGGGTTGGGATGTACAGATGCATTCTAGCAGTTTGGGGAGAATATAACTTCAGCTCTACTGAGACTGGAGGCCTGGAGGGAAATCAAGGCAGAAATCCAGTCTGTGCTCCAGGCCCCAGGAAATGGGGGGTGGGGTGGGGAGAGGTAACAGAGATGAGGTTTAGTGGCTTCCCTGCCACTGTGGGCTGAGGTTGACCTTCTGACCCCATCAGGATGGCTGTGGAACTCACAGGACCCTAGATCACAGTCAGAGGCCATTGGCAGTGCTGGTGAAAGAGTCTAGAGAAGATAAGGATTGAACATGATGACACTCACACAGCTAGGATTTGAGCTAGACTATCAAGGAAACCCAGTCTATGGAGTATGCTAGACATCCATTTGACACACTGCTGACATATGAGACCTGATTAGAAAATAACGCCTTGATCAGTAAGTTATTCATCAAAAAAAAGAAAAGCTGAAATAATTTTAACCAGACAGCTAAACGATTTGTTTTATTGAAGTACAGTTGATTTGCAATACAGACAGCTAAAGGATTTTGATAGTAATTTGTAATTTTAATGTGGTTTAGGCAAAGGAAACTTTTTCTAGATAAACAGAAGGGAATGTCAAAGCTAGACTCAAGAATTTCATGAGTACAAATATTATTTCTGATTACTTTTATCATATATAGAAGAGCACGGTCTGTTTGACTATTCATCTGACCAGCCTGGTCTCTAGAGAACTAGCCAGACTAGTTTCATGATTTTGATGTCTCCTCTAAGTCCTTAGATCCCGCAGCCAATTTTAATGGGACCCTAACAGGGGCATTTAGGAGCAACTGTTTTTCCTTTTGTTTTCTTTTTATTTGGGGAGCTTTCATTCTCCATGTGCTCGGGACAAAAGAGTATTAAATTTGAAAGAACAGGCACAAGCTCCTATCACATGTAACACCTGCAGCCTCTAGTAATGTCGCTATACGATTTTAGTAGCACCCAACATGCCAGATGATGGATCTTTCATTTTATTTATTCCACTTTTTAGAGCATTTTGAACCAACGTTTCTTTACAAGTGCCTTGTTTTTTTCCCATGTAGAAGAAATAATAAAGATAATAAGAATGAGCATGTCTGAGATGTGTACTGTAAGCTAGAGACCCTTTGAGGTGCTTTGCACAGATTATCTTATTTTGTCTTCACAGCAAGCCTAGGGGCAGGTACTGTTATTATCCCCATTTTCCTGGAACCAAGAGAAGCATGTATCCATGGAATCTTAGATCTGAAAGACAAACATGTTAATAAACATGGAGCCCTGTTTTCCAATAGCTCTCGTGGAACACCAGTGTCTCACAGGTGTAAGAAAGAATGAGACACCCGTGTCTTATGTGAATAGACACTGAAGCCCAGATCAGTTAAGGCAGTTACCCGACGACATGTTCTGTTATATGACAGACCTGGAACAAATGTAGGTCATTTCACATTCATTTATCTTTTTGCTATACCATACCATCTCTTAATTATAATTAAGAAAGAAAAGTAGTACTCCTTAGAGATACAAATATAAAAAATAAATGAGATCTAGTACAACCACCAGGATTTACTAAATGAAATTCTATAGAAGCTGCAATATATGTGCATGTACATATATATGTGTTTGTGTGTATCTATATATATGCATATATTTGCACATATATGTACATATATATTTTTCACATATGCTGCCTTTAACAAAACATAAGCAACAGAAGTAATAAGTACATTGAGATCTCAAATCCTTGGAAGCTTGCCAGACTTTCTGATGACCAAGTGTGTGTCAATGGTTTGCAGCCACTTTGATCTTAGCTCCTACACAGGATCCGAAGAAGGTACCTATTAAAATTTCATAGGTCATAATTAATGATCCTGCTCATAAAATTGCTTCTAATATCTCTGGCTCAAGATAGACAGCTTACCTGCAGGGAGAATTTTCTTTGCAGCAACACATGGAAGATCATAAATTGGCCTGGTTCAGTAGTTTAGTGAGTCTTGGAGAGTGAAAACCTCCCTCTTTCTAAATCGGTGATTTCACAATAAGTTTATGGCTGCAAGAAATTGAGAGCTTGTTATATACCTGTTTTCTACATCTGCTACCATAGCTGGAGGTTTTGAAAATTCAAGGAAACTTGCTTTCCACCTTCTGTGGCTGACTTCCAATGTACCCATCTTCTTATGCATATCTCCTGCTTCCATAGCTCTAGAGTGGGAGGTGGTAAATCCGAGGAAAATCTGCTTCTTCAGTGCTTCCACTGCATGTTCCTCCAGGGTGAGCAACCAGGACCAACTGCATACTTGTTGCACCATTCAGGCCCTTCCTTTCACCTACTATGTCCTCTTCCTCCTCTATTTCTCCCTCTCTTTCCCTTCTCCTACATTTATTTTTTTTCTAGTTTAAATTTATTTATTTTTAATTGGAAGATAATTGCTTGCCAATATTGTGTTGACTCCTGCCATACATCAACATGAATCAGCAATAGGTATACATGTCCCCTCCCTCTTGAAGCTTCCTTTCGCCTCCCACCCCATCCCACACCCCTCTAGATTGTCACAGAATGGTTTGGGTTCCCTGAGTCATATGGCAAATCCCCACTGGCTCTCTATTTTACATATGGTAGTGTATATGTTTCCAGGCTACTCTCTCAATTTGTCCCACCCTCTCCTTCCCCCACTGTGTCCACAAGTCTGTTCTATAAGTCTGCACCTCTGTTGCTGCCCTGAAAATAGTTTTATCAGTACTGCCTTTCTAGATTCCATATGTGTGTATTACTATATGATATTTATTTTTCTCTTTCTGATTTACTTCGCTCAGTGGAATAGGCTCTAGGTGCACCCACCTCATTAGAACTGGCTCAAATGTGTTCCTTTTTATGGCTGAGTAATATTCCATCGTATATATGTACCACAGCTTCTCTACCCATTCATCTGTCAGTGGACATCTGGGTTGCTTCCATGTCCTAGATATCGTGATTAGTGCTGCAGTGAACATTGGGGTACATGTGTCTTTTTCAATTGTGGTTTTCTCAGGGCATATGCCTAGTAATGGGGTTGCTGGATTCTATGGTAGTTTTATTCCTAGTTTTTTAAGGAATCTCCGTACTGTTCTCCATAGTGACTGTATCAGTTTATGTTCCCACCAACAGGGCAAGAGGGTTCCCATTTCTCCACACCCCTTCCAGCCTTTATTGTTTGTAGATTTTTCTGATGATGGTCATTCTGACCAGTGTGAGGTGATGCTTCATGGTAGTTTTGATTTGCATTTCTCTAATAATGAGCCATGATGAGTATCTTTTCATGTGTTTACTAGCCATCTGATTGTCTTCCTTGGAGAAATGTCTGTTTAGGTCTTCTTCCCACTTTTTGATTGGGTTGCTTGTTTTTCTAGTGTTGAGCTGCATGAGCAGCTTTTGGAGATTAATCCTTTGTCGGTTGTTTCATTTGCTATTATTTTCTCCCATTCTGAGGGTTGTCTTTCCACCTTGTTTACCCTCACATTTTTATTCCACCTCAAAAAACCCCTACCATCTTCCAATAATAGTTTCTTATTGTCAGTGTTCAATTGAGCCAGGAAAAGCATTTCATCCCTACTCTGGCTTCCTTCAACCTCTCAAAGTGTTCCTTTTGGTCTCCGTGCCACTGCCACAGAAAATGACATACATGGATGATGCACTGGTTTGACTACACTTCTTAAATGTCTGTCAACTTAATCTCTGCTCTTGGAATGTATAAAGGTAATTCTATTAGAGGTATTAAAGAGTCAGACATGACTGAGTGACTAAGCATAGCACAGTCACATCTTAAATTAAAAAATAAGATCCATAAGCCCATTCAACATTTCTGATTGTTTGCACTGATTCTTTTCCATTAGGGATTGTTAATTGAACCTAGCATTTTATCTGAAATAGTTTTACATTTGCCATAGACTTTTTGATGGTGAAGCAGTGAGTCATTAGTTGGTGGAAAAGGGACTCATTTAATTTAGTATAAAAATAGACCCAAGGGGCACACCATACCAAAAATGTTGACTTAGTGTCCCAGATCTTGTGGAAATAGGCTAAGAGGGAGAGAGGGAAATGTGTTAAATGCAAGGGTGAAGATATAATTTGCTCTTGGTTATTAACCAATGTTGTCAATAGCATATTTTTCCTTTGCCCTGGGCCAGCTAGAAATGGTAAACTTATCTCCAATCCAATCAACGTGGCACCTGCCATTCATGGTGTGAATAATATGGTGCTTAAAACTTGATAGAAAAACCCATCTTGTATAGGCCTGAACCATCAGCACTTGGAAATTTCATCTCAAGAAACCAGAATCAAATATGACACATCAACCTAAAGTAGAGAAGGGTCAATAGCCCATTAACGGTTCCCCAGAGGATTTGTGTTATAAGTGACCTTCTTTTGCTGCTGCAGCTCTTCCCCAACTACATCAAGGCTGTGTGGGGAAGAGGCAAACTAATCACTTGCATATACTAATTTGCTGCAGGCCATTGTGTGATAAATTGCCCAATTTCACTAAGCAAGGTAGCTTGGAAAAAGAAAGAAAATTCAGTCTCACTGAATATAAAGTCTTTGTGTGATTGGATCTTCAGCTGTAACACAGGACTAAAAATATCTATGTTTTCTAGCAACCTCTCCAACGTGCTGGTGCATGGAAGATGTGACTGTTCTGATTTCGTCATATTATTTAGGAAACAGCAGCCAGATGAATCTCCCTGGTTAGGAGGACTTGATTTTTTTTAAAAAATTGACATGGCATCTCATTGATTTGGAGTCGCATTTTAATAAATTTTTTCTTTAAAGAAACTGAAGCATAGATTATGGACCCTAAGTCTAAAGTCAATTTGGAGTCTTATGACCATGTACTATGACTTGGTCAACTGGTCAACCTGACAACCTCTGGAACATATTTCATTGGCTTTAAAAATATGAGCAATAATCTGGGTTACTGTAGTTTGGGTATTGGAAGTTATGATATAATAAATTTTACTTCTTGATCTAAGGGTTAAGGGTACTACTTGATCTAAGGGTAGTCAAGGAAAATTCTAGTAGTATTTTGGCTTATAAACCAAAAACATATTAATGCTGAACTTTGCTTGCTCATTTTGCCCCACAATTTCTAGGCAGTAGTGTTAGGGATTTCAATCTTTCTGTTAGCCAGTTTGGAATATGGGATGTTAGGTGGGGTTAGAATATGGGATAAACATATATCTTGTCTCCCCTGTTTGATCTTGGCCATTGTTTGTTATATTGTGTGTGTATGTGTGTGTGCATGTGCAGACAGTCAGCTGTACTGAACTCTTTGCAGCCCCTGGACTGTAGCCTGCCAAGCTCCTATATCCATGGGATTTTTCAGGCAAGAATGTGCTTGCACGCTAAGTCACTTCAGTTGTGTCCAACCTGGGACCCTATGGACTGTAGTCTGCCGGGCTCCTCTGTCCACATGGTTCTCCAGGCCAGAATACTGGAGTGAGTTGCCATTCCCTTCTATGGAGTGGATTGCCATGTCCTACTCCAGGGAATCTTCCTAACCTAGGGCTCAAACCTGCCTCTCTTGGTCTACTGCATTGGCAAGTGGATTCTTTACTAATGTGCCATCTGGGAAGCCTGTTTGTTGTATATACATATTCCATATCATATATTAATTCCTTTAATTTCTGGAGTACCTTGGCCAGCCTTCATTAAAGATTATGCCTCCCAAAACTGTTACACAGCATGCAAATAAGGTCTACTACAGAAAGGAGTCTGAAGTGACTGAGAAACTCTGGATTAAATACAGTGAAATGGGTACTTTCATAAAGTATTTCTCAGAGCTTCAATTTATTAATGTGCATTGTGGCTAACCAGGAGTGGTAGATAGTGTGCAGCATTTACCAGATTATTTGTCCAAATATTTCGTTTGGTGATGGAGATTTTACAGAAGTGTTATTTTGTTGGGGGCATACTTGGCCAAACAGTTATTTTGTTCAATTCCAAATGAATGGAATTCTTTAAAATGATCTGCAGTGCCTCACCTATTGAACCTGCTCTTCAGATATAAATATAATTGGGATGGCAGTAATATGCAAAACAGAAACTTCAATGTGAACTGCCATCAAGGAAGATTTGTTTAAAAATCCCAGACAGGTGCACAGAATGATGTGTAATTAAGAGACATCCCACAGCTGTCAAACTGGGAGAATCATGAAAGTCTTGAAATTTCGTTTTTTTGGTAACAAAGCAGCTCCTGGGAATTGTGAGTGGACATGGAGGGGACACTCACCTGGTAAGAAACGCAATCATGGAGCCATCTGTTGAGAGGCACTTGACCCTGCAGGAGAGAGTATGTAACCCACAAAGACCCCTTCTTCCTGCACATGCTCAACAAGACTACCCTTTCCTCCAGGATCAGATATATCCATGACCAATCAGAATTCTCATTAATATTGTTTATTTGGGGGTAGGAAAAATGCATGTGTGTGTTAGCATTAGTCACTCAGTCGTGTCTGACTCTTTGCAACTCCATGGATTGTAGCCTACCAGGCTGCTCTGTCCATGGAAATCCCCAGGCAAGAATACTGAAGTGGGTAACCGTTCCCTTCTCCAGGGTATCTTCTCAACCCAGGATTTGAACCTGGGTCTCCCTCATTAACGGCAAATTCTTTACTGTCTGGGCCACCAGGGAAGCCCCAGGAAAAGTGCATAAAAACTGTGGCTCCTTATCATTTTTAGGTTAACATGAATAATTTGCAAAGCAGCATAGTTAAAATTCTCAATTGAGAAACAGAACCTCTTTTGTTATTTATTTATTATTTTACTTTTGAATCTCTTTTAACAATTGTAAGCTATCTTATATTTTTGTCTTATATACTTATCTTTTCTCTTCTGTATTTTCTGTTTTTCACCTTCCTTTGATCTCCCCATCCCTGTTTCCAACCCCACAATTTGAGAATTGATGGATTTGCAACTAAAGCCCCAATCTCTTCACATTAACAGGAACACAAATAAATCCTCAACCAGAAAAAAAAAGTATAAAATTTTGAAATGCAAGCTGACTCAAAGAAGAAGAGACAAATTTATTGAGGCATTTTCTGCTTCTTCAGGGAATAAAGACCCTATATTCTAGGACTCACATGCATTTACTTGAAGAAAAAGTCTCAATGATCAGTTATCTGAAAATCAAGCTGATACATATTTGCAACTGAAAATGTAGATAAAATAATGTCTGCAAATTTCTTTTGTTTCTCAAGAAGAAATTTCATTTCTTTCTCAAATTAAGTAAAATTCCGTTAAAAACATTATCATTTCAAAAAGTAAGTCATACTTCAAATTTGTGTTAACTTGCATTTAAGCAGATCTGTCTATATTTCTGAATTTTATAACTAAATCAAATTGTGTTGTCTTATTGTGGCTTATCTAGTTGAATATAAACATGTCTGCTCCAAACTTTTTTGTTTGCTATTTAACACAATGATGGATAAGTCCTTAAGTAGCAACGAGTCTTTTGAGAATGACTACTATTTTCTCTGTTTTACAGGTCAAGGAATAGAACTTTCAGATCTTCTTTGCTCAAAATTCAGGATTATATCTATCAATATATACAGCCACTTCAAAATATCTAATGCTTTTAAAGCCAGAAGCCTTTTGTGTATTCGTCATTTCTCACCAAATATAAGAACTGCCATAGAAATGCCTAGCTTTTAAAATTCCATAGCAGAATTAAATAAGCTCAAGACTAAGCAGAAAATAAGAATACTGAAGGTAGAAAAAGAAAAATGAATATAGCTTAGCTGGTTTCTGCTGACAAGCCAATTCGTAGTCTTCTCTTTAGGCTGGAGTGAGCCTACAAAGCTGTGTTTGCGGCCAGTGCGCTGGGATCTCTAGCTTTGATCACTGGGCTGTTGTAGGGCTGACCATGTCCACTCAGTCTCTCCTTTCCTCTGAAATTCTCAGGGGGCTCACGGGCTGTCATGGCAAATGCACTACAAGCCAGAGCTTCTTCACCACCTTGTCATTCCAGGGCAGAGGGGAATAAAGCCAAGTTGTGAGGACACTTGCTCAAGGTTACAGAAACGGAATTAGCCTCCAGGTTCTTGACATCTAGACTTACCATCTTGTTCTGGGCTCTCCCATGCTATTGCCTCTTAAAACTCTGCAAAATTCAACAATTCTTGCTGTCTCTATTCAAAATAACCCATCAAACATTCGTTTTCTTTTTTTTTTTAGTTCTATCAGTTTATTGCTACCAACCCATCTCCCTCCACCCTTGTGCACACATGCTCAGTCATGTAACCCCATGGACTGCAGCCCGCCAGGCTCCTCTGTCCATGGACTTTTCCAGGTAAGAATACTGGAGTGGGTTGCCATTTCCTTCTCCTCATTTTCTTTTAATTAACATTTTTTAAATTAATTTTTACTGGAGTATAGTTGCTTCACAATGTGTTAGTTTCTGCTGAGCAGCAAAAATGAATCAGCCATAGACATGCATTGGAGGAGGAAATGGCAACCCACCCCAGTATTCTTGTCTGGAGAATTCCATGGACAGAGGAGCCTGGGCGGCTACTGTCCATGGGGTCGCAAAGAGTCAGATATGACTGAGCAACTAACACAATACATATACATATTCCCGCCCTCCCCCACCCCAGTTTTGGACTTCCTCCACATTTAGGTCACCACAGAGCATTAAGTAGAATTTCCTGTGCTATACGGTATGTTTTCATTGGTTACCTATTTTACACAGCATCCAGAGAAAACTATAATTCAAAAAGATACCTGCACCTCAGCGTTCACTGCAGCCTTATTCAAAATAGCCAGGACACAGAAGCAACCTTAATGTCCAACATAGGAATGGATAAAGAAGAGGTGGTTTATATATACCGTGGAATATCACTTGGCCCTAAAATGGAACAGAACCGGGTCATTTGCAGAGACGTGAATGGACTTAGAGACTGTCACACAGAGTGAAGTAAGTCACCCAATGTTCTTAAGTGTGTTTTGGAGAAGTCAGACTCCAGAGGATGAGGGTGCTTAGGATTTGGGGATGGTGAGACAGAAGCATGGAGAAAGTTTTGCCTCTTGTCATAGAGCCCCTTGGGGGGCTCTAGGATGGGAACAGAGCCCAAACCATAATAGAAAGACCTCCATAGAGGGGAAATCATGACAAATAGAAGAGTTGCTGAGGTTTGCAAAGCTCTTAAGAGAGATAGAACTGTGTCTCAGGAACAATAGTTGATTCCAAAAGAAATGTCCTTAAACAGTTAGTAGAGATTCTGACATCCCAGTCTTTCTGGGGAAAACACCTTAGATTTCCATAATTACCAAGCAAATTCTAGATGCCTGGATTAAGCTTGAGAAATAATATTTTAAAAAAGAAGCTAGTCAAGAATGAAGAACTCTTACTGAAAGAAAGAACCTTTTAGGTAAACTTGGAATATTCATTAATAAGTTGGCAATTTTATTAGATGTCATCCTGCTAATTCTCTGTGTCTAGAGCTCCTTTGAAAAGAAACAGGCAAGATTTTTTTAGTTAGGGTATAGTTACTTTACAGTGTTGAACATGGAAGTGAATCAGCTACGTATACATATATGCCCTCCCTCTTGGATCTCCCACCCACCCCCATCCTGTCCCTCTAGGTCACCACAGAGCACGGAGCTAAGCTCCCTGAGCTACACGGCAGGTTCCCACTAGCCATCTGTCATACTCATGGTAATGCACATACTAATCCACAACCTCCCAACTCTTCCCACCCCCCACCACCGTGTGCACACGTCCATTTTCTACATCTGCATCTCCATTCCTAAAAATAGGTTCATCTGTACTATTTTTCTAGATTCCACATATATGCGTTAATATATAATATTTGTTCTTCTCTTTCTGACTTCGCTCTGTATGACAGACTCTAGGGCCATCCATGTCTCTACAAATGACCCAATTAGATACAATATCTGAGTAGTTTCTACTGTCTTGGCACTTAGACAGTTTTGTTATTATTGTTATTATCACTGGTATTAAGGGACGGCGACTTATTTTAACACAATTGCTTCTTATCATTCAGTGAAGAAACTTCTAGAGTCATGATACTTTTGAGCTGACAAGGAAGGTGAGGCCTGATGAGCTCAAGTGATTTATCCTCAGAATCAAAACTGAGTCCTCAACGGGGCTGGGATGAGCCCTAGGTCCTTACTCACATGAAGTATTTATACTTTTTAAAGATTTTAGATAAAAATTCTTTTATTCTCTCCACAATATTCATTAGTTCTAATCATATTATGGTCCCAATGTAGCTATTTTAAAGTGAAATTAAAAGGCAGCCTAGCTTTGGAGGGTAAGAGTTATTGAAAGAGGTGTCTAGAGAGCCATTTAAAATTTTCAAGTAAAAAAAAAAAAGTGAGAGTGTGTGTGAGAAAGAGCTGTTTTCCTTTTAAAAATTAAGAAATCAAATATAGAAATAGTCTAATCTGCATTAATGATCTGCAATCTATGAAACAATTTTTAACCATTTTAAAGTGAAAGGCTGGTGATTATGTGGGAGAATAGATGGTGATAATAACCATAAATCTTTAAAAACTGTAGATGTTCAAGGTATCGGTATTTAAAAATGAGATTGGCTAGGTTTCTGGCCTGAGCACTGTCATAGGAGAACCTAAGCCATCTTTCTGAGCTCTTGAGAGAATGAACATTACTATTTCCATTTGTCCTTACACTTGAAGGGCTGGCCTTTGCCTTCCTGATATCCCAATGCCTCATGCCCATTGTGTAGGATGTAGTTAGATCCCCAGAGATGAGCACTGGTCCTTCTCAACCTCCCAGGTTGAGTGGGGCCAAGGATGGCTCAGGAAATGGGAAAGCTGGATGTGCACAGTGAAATGTCTGCTGAACCGCCACTCTGCTAGGTGAGTCCAAAGGAGAATCCACCCTTTGTGTTACAAAGGACTGGGAGTTCTTTTCTCCTAGGTTGTACAGAAAAGTACAGTGGGTGTTGGCTGCTGACCTTTCATTCGGCTGCCTTGCTATGCCCAGCCTCTCATTCAGAAACAATATTGCTCCTGGCGTAGGAGGGACTGAAATGGAGGGTGAAAGGATGGAAGAGGGAGATGGGAAGGTGAGATATGTCTGAACACTCCTGTGAGTAGAACAAATCCCAGATCATATACACAGGGAAGCTGGTGTCCATCAAACGACGCTGCTGAAAAGACAGAAAAACAGATAGGAGATGTGCAAATTGCCCTGGAAAAAATGCCTAAAATTAGAGACCTGGTTGGAAATAGAATCTACATGCTCTCTTTCCCAGTTCTAGATTCCATGTCATCATTGGGGAATAAACACCTTGTGGCAATTCACATCTAAAGCCCAGACAGAAACCAGTTGATTTAAACATGCTCAGTGCTACTTTCAAATAAGCCATGAACAAGGAGTTCCTGTCCTCTTGCTGGAATCAGAACACATAAGTGCAGTGGAAAGTATGCTCGATTGTGCTATGATAAATACTATGTTTCTTAATCATTTTGATATCTCAACTGTAACCCCAAGTCTCTTAAGATAAATAGTTAATGGCCATTAATGTGTGAATGTCATACTTTAAGGGAGCCCTGAGGCATGGGTTTGGCTTAATCTGACAGGTCAATACTAGGGAAAGAATTTCAACTTTAAACCTTATTTTTGAAGATAAAAATGGATTTTTTGGAAAGTCTGCAGAGAATTGGTTCTAGCAATGCCAGTATGTGTTATACATATTAGAGAAGGGGGCATGGCATGCACTCAGAGAGTTTTAGAGGAAATCAGAATGTTACAAATGATGCCTTTTCTTGAATCCTGAAAAATTCCACTTTGATTTAGCACCAGTGGAACTGTTAATAGAAACTTCTTTGCGCGTTGTGTATAAACAGCACAGCCCAGCCTGTATCAACTTTATACTCCAATAAACAAGACAATAATGACAAATTATCAAAGCAGGCCTCAGATGTGACCCTCAATTGGGAGAGCAGCAATTTAATGAAGACAAAAGCTAGGTGAAAGCTGCTAATATCATTTACTGATAAACAGATTTTCTCGAGAGGCTCCTAGCTGAATCCCCTAAGGTCCCATAAACCTGCATAATTCCATTTAAAATATTGCGCAATTCACTAAATTAGTCTTTGAACATCCTTACTATCCAATTACGAAGCCCCAGCATGGACAGAATAATGAAATTTTTCAAACTGTGGAATGCATGTGGTCTTAACAAACTTATGACAAACACCAAAATTAGCTTTCAATTTTGAGGCCAATGTAGCTCCCTTTAATACCTCAAGTCAGAGTGGCAACAATAAAATACTATTGCAGGGCTAAGCAGAACAGAAGAAAAATAAATCTTGACTTACTCAGAATTCTGAACACGGTCTACCTTCAGGGAAAAAAAAAAAAACATAAGAAGTTGAATGATGTTTTGCATTTGCAAGCTATTTGGTCGCTTAAAATCTAGTAAAAGCTTTACTGAATAAAGGGTACAAAATACCTCCTGGACAGTTGTATCTTCCAGGCAGGCAGAAAAAAAGTGAGAGTTTGAGGAAGTGAAATTTATTTCTGTTCAAGCATTGCAAGCTGCATTATTAAAGTCATTTGTCATGGTTTGAATATTTCTGCCTGATTCACCATTAAATTGGCCTTCTAATTACCAACTTTGTCATGAAAAGTGGTCTGGCTGTTTCATTCACCAGAAAACTTCAATGCTTTAATCATCACTTGCTTTCATAGGAGAAGAAAGAAAAGAAAAAGGAAAACAACAAACCATATATTTTTATCCCCAGATCTTAAAATACATTTCAAATAATGCTTAAATGATCTCAAAGCCCTACATTTTTAAGACGCTGATAAGTACTTAGAAAAGGAGTTATCATTTCATCTTTATAAAGAAACTTACCAACATTCACCTATTATTTGGTTACATAACAGTCTTGCAGTGGACCACACAACCTCAGGTCATAGTCTCCTAATCAACAAGCACTAACCATAATAAAAACATGCCAGGCGAGTTATTTCTCTTTCCCATATATTCTAGCTTCCTGGCTGGTGTATGTAACTCTATCTACAGAAAAAGATGTGGCATCCATAGCTTCTCCAAGCAGTCTAGTGAAGACATTGCCAAATTGTCTACAGCTTGCTTGCTCATACTTTCAGATGGGCAAGGATGGTCAGTTGTGGCTAAAAATGACATAGGTTCAGTAACTTTCCTTCTATATTCATTTCTGTTGGATGATGGAAAAGCAGGCACTCATTTTTTTTTTTTTTCGGTCACACTGTGAAGCATGTGGTATCTTAGCTCCCCAATCAGGGATTGAACCCACCCCCCCCCAATGGGTTCCCCCCATTGGAAGTGCAGAGTCTTAACCCCTGGACCACCAGGGAAGTCCAAGCACTCATATTTTAAACTACAGAGTACAGCTATCTCAGTGTTTGGGAGAAACAAGACTAACCTACTGACTTTGTTATGAGAAAACCAACAAAGGCTTAGTAAAACAACCATATTTGGGAAGCTTCCATATAACAAAATAGAGACTGGCAAACATGTTTTGATCCAAAGCACACCAAACTGTGGGTTGTTTTACCTTTTACAGATGAGAAAACTAAAGCATAGAGGGGTTTCATCAGTTTCCAGAAGGTTACACAGCCAAGAAAAGCCAGTCAGACCTTCTGGAGCCCATGAGTGTAACCATCTCTCTGAGCGAGTTGAAAACAGCACAATACCTAATATGGGTGTGTGCATCAAAACCGTCTTTAAAATGTGTACACACTTTTTCAAATGATGTTTTCATCCTTTAAGCTCCAAATAAAGAATTCCATGTTTTAATGGCTACAAAGACAATTGACAGTAAATCTAAAGAACTTGAAATAACATCTTTGGGGGTTCATATTATGAGATTTGTGATTTCATGATTAATAGATGTCTTCTTTTATGAAAGCAATCTTTGGGCACACATTTTATCTTATCATTTTATTTTTTAAATATACATTTTCTTTAATGGCAGAAATTAGCCTGCTTTGAGACATTTATACAAAAAAAAAAAAAAAAAAAAAAAGAGAGAGAGAGAGAGATAACATACTCCTATCAGAAGTAAAGTTTCCTTCAGTTCAGTTCAGTTCAGTCTGTTAGTTGTGTCCGACTAAGAGACCCCATGGACTGTAGCATGCCAGGCTTCCCTGTCCATCACCAACTCCCGGAGCTTGCTCAAACTTATGTCTATTGAGTCAGTGATGCCATCCAACCATCTCATCCTCTGTTGTCCCCTTCTCCCAATTCAATCTTTCCCAGCATCAGGGTCTTTTCAAATGAGTCAGTTCTGCACATCAGGTGGCCAAAGTATTGGAGTTTCAGCTTCAGCATCAGTCCTTCCAATGAATATTCAGGGATGATTTCCATTAGGATTGACTGCTTTGATCTCCTTGCAGTCCAAGGGACTCTCAAGAGCCTTCTCCAACACCACAGTTCAAAAGCATGAATTCCTCAGTGCTCGGCTTTCTTTATAGTCCAACACTCACATCCATACTTGACTACTGGAAAAATCATAGTCTTGACTAGATGGACCTTTGTCTACAAAGTAATGTCTCTGCTTCTTAATATGCTGTCTAGGTTAGTCATAGCTTTTCTTCTAAGGAAGAAGAATCTTTCAATTTCATGGCTGCAATCACCATCTGTAGTGATTTTGGAGCCCAAGGAAAGAAAGTCTCTTACTGTCTCCATTGTTTCCCCATCTATTTGCCATGAAGTGATGGGACCAGATGCCATGAACTTAGGTTTTTGAATGTTGAGTTTTAAGCCAGTTTTATCATGCTCCTCTTTCACTTTCATCAAGAGGTTCTTCAATTTCTCTTCACTCTCTGCCATAAGGGTGGTGTCATCTGTGTATCTGAGGTTATTGATATTTCTCCCGGCAATTTTGATCCCTCATTCCTCAAGGAGGCTGCAAAGGTACCTCTGAAGAGTGAGAATATGGGCACACATTTTAAAATGACTTCCATGAGTAGCAGAAACAAGCAAAACATCTGAATGACATTTGTTGAGTGTTAAACACTTATTTTTATTTCTTTTCTTTCTTTTTTAACTAAAAAAGTTGCATCTGCTAATATGAGGTTTCCTTATAGAAAATTATTTCATAGCCTCAAGATAATCATGTGTACTTTCTGATTCACTTCTCAGATTGTATATAAATAAATCCACTAATTTTATCATGTTTTTTGGTGTTGAATGAAAGTGCAGAAATCTGGTTAAGAATTTTGAAAGTAAAAAAAAAAAAAAAAGAATTTTGAATGTCAAAACTAGAATGGGACTTCCCTTTTGGTCCAGTTGTTAAGAATTCGCCTGCCAATGCAGGGGTCATGGGTTGGATCCCTGGTCCAGGAAGATTCCACATTCCTCAGGGGAGCTAAGCTGGTGCGCCACAACTACTGAGCCCATGTGCTGCAACTACTGAAGCCTGCGCACCCGAGGGCCGTGTTCTGAAACAAAGAGAGCCCGCATACTGCGACTGGAGAGCTCAGCTTAGCTCAGTTCAGTCACTTAGTCACGTCCCACTCTTTGCGACCCCATGAACCGCAGCACGCCAGGCCTCCCTGTCCATCACCAACTCCCAGAGTCCACCCAAACCCATGTCTATTGAGTCAGTGATACCATCCAACCATCTCATCCTCTGTCATCCCCTTCTCCTCCTGCCCCCAATCCCTCCCAGCATCAGGGTCTTTTCCAATGTGTCAGCTCTTTGCATCAGGTGGCCAAAGTATTGGAGTTTCAGCTTCAACATCAGTCCTTTCAATGAACACCCAGGACTGATCTCCTTTAGGATGGACTGGTTGGATCTCCTTGCAGTCCAAGGGACTCTCAAGAGTCTTCTCCAACACCACAGTTCAAAAGCATCGATTCTTCAGTGTTCAGCTTTCTTTATAGTCCAACTCTCACATCCATACATGACCACTGGAAAAACCGTATCCTTGACTAGATGGACCTTTGTTGGCAAAGTAATGTCTCTGCTTTTTAATACACTATCTAGGTTGGTCATAACTTTCCTTCCAAGGAGTGAGCATCTTTTAATTTCATGGCTGCAATCACCATCTGCAGTGATTTTGGAGCCCCCCCCCCCCAAATAAAGTCAGCTACTATTTCCTCTGTTTTCCCATTCATTTGCCAGGAGGTGATGGGACCAGACGCCATGATCTTAGTTTTCTGAATGTTGAGTTTTAAGCCAACTTTTTCACTCTCCTCTTTGCTCCCACTCATTACAACTAGAGAAAAACCAGAGAGCAGTAACAAAGACTCAGCGCAGCCAAAAAATAAGTTAACTAAAAAATAACTAGAACATCTTTGAGAATAAAAGGAGTGTTACTAATAATTATTAACAATAATAGCCAAAGCAGTAGGTTCCTAAAAAATAGGTGATGGTAGGTAACATTTTTAGAATCCTGTTATGTCTAGATATGTGTTTGTTCTACTCTCAGACCCAATTAAGAGTAGTGACAATATAAAATTTTTGGTTTAAAGTCATTTCACCTTCAGATTTTGAAAGAAGTTTTACACTTCTTCTAGTTCCCTATGTTGTTTCTGAGAAAATCTGTTGCCACTGTGATTCTGCTCTTTATATATGTGATCTGTTGCTTGTCTTTTGACTTTTTCTAAATTTCTTTCCCTGTTTTATTTCCTTTCTTTCTTTTTTGAAATATTAAAGATTTTGTGTTATCCTTGGTGCTGTAAAAAGTCATCATGATGTGTCTTGGTTTGGTCTTTTTATTTTTTTCATTTACAGGTATTGGACTGAATACTTACAGTATCCTTATAACCAACAGACAAATGCCTTTAGTTCTGAATGTTTTTCTTGTATTACTTTATGGATCTTTTTTCCCCCCTCCATTCTTCCTGTTCTCTCTAGACTTTTTATTAAGACAGCATTTTATCTTCTCAACTTTTTTATTCATCTACTTTCCATTTCTTTATTTTTTTGATATATTTGCTGGGAAATTTTCTTGTCTTTATCTGTCACTTCTACTAAATTGTCACTTTAGCAATCTTACTCTTACTTTATACTAGCTCTTTCTTGTTTCTGGTTTTTCTTTTTCACAGCATTTGCTCCTGTTTTATGAACACAGTTTCTTTTCTTGACTCTCTAAGGATATAATTATCTTTATTATTGTTATTTAAGTAAATCCTTGTTGTTTATCTACTTTATATATAATGGTTTGTATCTGTTAATCCCATACTCTTAACTTATCCCTCCTCCCCTATCCCTTTGGTAATCATCATTTTGTTTTCTATGTCTGTGAGTCTATCTCTGCTTTATAAATAGGTTCATTTGTAATTTTTTCAGATTACATATATAAGTGATATAGCACTTGTTTTTCTGTGGTGATATTTGTATTTTTAAAGGTTTCTTCTGTATTCTGCCTTGTGTGCCTGCTCTGAATTTGTGTGATTACTTTTCCAATCTTTTTCTGATTGCTGGCTTCTTCAAATGCCTGGTGATCCCTTGCTGCTGTTAATGCTTGTGAATGAGGCTCTAAAAAGAAAATCAGAGGCTCCTTATGTATAGATGGAACTTTTCCACTGAGGGACTTTATTGCGGGCTCATCAGAAAGCAAGGTGACCTTTTCATTAGAAGCTCTCTAAAAGTTGGTTCAGTGTCCCCAGAAAAGTTGCTTTCAAATTTCCTGATTTTTAATTGGTGGTGAGGTCTCTTAAGGAACCTGCTTTCTTTTTTTTTTTTTCATTTATTTTTATTAGTTGGAGGCTAATTACTTTACAATATTGTAGTGGTTTTTGCCATACATTGACATGAATCAGCCATGGATTTACATGTATTTCCCATCCCGATCCCCCCTCGCACCTCCCTCTCCACCTGCCTTCTTTTAATCAAATCAGTGTTATCCACTCCAGGTCATGACCCTGACTATTTTTATGCTGGTTGCACCTGAATCTGGGAAGTTTTTGCTCAGTTTGTTCCGTAAAATAAAACTCTCGTCTTCCTGGGAGCTTCAGTGACTGTCATTTTGGCTTTGCACTGTCAGATATGTGATGTCTCAAAGTGCAGAAAGTCTAGGTTTTATGGGACAAACCAGCTCACCTGTGTTTCTGCTCCCTCTCTGCTAGCATTTATGTTCTAACTTCCTCTATGCTGTTAAATCCACTACCGTTCCATTTGCTTTCTATATTGCAAAAATGTGATGAAAACTTTCCACATTTTTACAACTTCAGTCTCTGTGGAACCCTAAAAATCAGCTCCTGGTCTGATTACTAAAGTCAAGTGATAATGAGATGGATGGGTATCTGCCGATGTCCAAATTTAGCAATTGTTTCAGCTACTGAAAATCTAGAGATCAGGCAAAAATCCAGATCAGAGATCTGAAGCCAAAGAATATTCTAACTTCACAAGATTCCCTGCTGAAGTGTCAAAGCAGGCAGCCTCCAGCCAATAAGGGGTGAATCAGAAAAGGAATTGGAAAAGAAGTGGTGAGTTTGCAGAGAAAAAAAAAATTCTTTAAGTAAAACAGACCTGCAGTGTTAGCAGTTGACATTAAAAAAAATTTAAATGATGAGCCTGTGGCTTTAATATTACTGCTCTATCCAGCCCTCTGAATCTTTTTATCATACCTAAAGAATTGTTCATTCATCTTTCAGGAATACATTAGAGCAAGAGAGTTTTCCCATAGGCAAAAGCATTATACATATTTGCAAATGTCTTACATAATGATGCGAACGCTATGCATAGGGATGTTTTGAAGAAAGGTGGAAACAATGCAGCAATTTTCATTCTGTTTCATTAGCTAGCATACTCTCAAGTAAAGGGAGTTTTCCTTGTTGTTTATGCTGTTTTCAAATGTTAAAAGGCTAGCATTTTGAATTCATGGTACTGCCTGTGAATAGGAACGCTGGTTTTTATGTGATGGAAAAGCTTTATTTCTTCATACAGATGTTTCATCTTACATTTCCAGTCATTATTTCTAATAATATATTTAAATGGCTCCTTAATCAGGAAATAAGACCAATTTTTTATTGGGATCCAAAAGTATTTTCAATATATCACAGAGGGGGAAGAAAACTGTAAATCTCAGTTGTAGGTACAAAATAAATTGTCTTTTAATTTAGCTTGTTGTGGTCAACTCAGGTTGAAAATTTTATTTTTGTAGTAGAGCCTTCATGACTTATATTAGGACTCAGTTGTCAATGTAAAAAAATAAAAATAGAAGTCCCAACAGTTTAGTGCCTGCTTTACATCCACATAAAAATTTCCCTTTCATTATACCCCAGATTCTGGCAGCTTATTAAGGCCATTGTTAAATTTGTGCTCTGCTTTTACAAATGACACTTGTACGGGTCTCTTGGGCCTGCTGAGAGAAGCCAGGCCCCTATCTTTTCCTTGTGTCAATTCTTTTGTGAACCTTTGTAATTAGCCACTTAACAAATTGAGGGAAATGAACCTTCAGCTGCAAAGTATATCCTGGAGTTAAGTCAACCATATGACAGGCAAAACTGATACATGAAAATCTCCTTAACTCAATTGTTGAGTTGCCTCAAGGGTTAAGAGGCATTCTACCAGCAACAGCCTAAAAGAAAAGCCTTAGAAGTGATGTTTTTGATGGTTGGTTATCCAAATGCCTGTTAGCTTTTCCAAGAAACATCTCGCATTAGAAAAAGCACACATTTCATTATGGGTACTTATTTTTACAAATCTTTTGTTTTGCAGAAGAAAAATGTCAAAAATTGACTTTTTTGGACAGAAACAAGATCCTCAGGCTTCAAACTTACACATTAAATGTTTAAGAAAGAAAAAATAAAGAAAGAAAGAGAGGATGGAAGGGGAAAGGAAGGAAGATGAAAGAGAAAGGAAAAAGCTTTTGGGCTTCAGTATTTAGGTACAGAAAAATGACATCATATAAATTAAGATATTCATGAATTTGTTTTCAGAATCTATAATAGGGACCCTAAGAGCAGGGTGCTATCATTACGAACTCTTCCGTTTTTATTACTAATTAGACTTCTAAATGTGAGGGTAAATGTACCTCAGAGAGTATGTATTAAAAAGTTGCATATGCATAAGCGATCATTTCAAATTCATCTTCCAACAAAAACTTCAACTTTGATATTTTCTCATGTTCCCACTTACACCACATTAACATAGTCTTTTATATTTAATTTCTAAATTCCATTGTGATCTTTCTATCAAGGTATTTACTTTGGGGAACTGTCTAATATCTTAATCCCCAGTTCAATAGCCAACAGTCAAATATTATCAATTTAATGTATCCTATTAACCTCAGCAATTCTTTTTCAAGTTTAATGTATATTGCCTCTCATGTATACCATGAAATTGATCTAGTTTAGTGACATATCCAAATAAAAAATGTAGATGATACCTTTTACACAGAACTGGGGAGATATAAATGAAGTTTATATTCTATGAGAGTGTAGAGTATTTTAATATTAGAAGATAAAAAATTTTAAGATGCTGTAACGTAGTAAGATACCAAAATCCTTTATGTCTTGAAGGTAATAAAACGAAGCACAGTAGCATCTCTATAGTTGTCAGTGAGATAAAATGAGACAGATTTCACTTCATACAAGCTTAAAGTTTTATTATAATTAAAAAATTTTACTTTTATTATAATACAGATCCCAAATATCTTAAAGGCTACAGCAGCAACCCATTGGTTTCATTGACTATTAAATCTGTTGCATAGCCTATTAAACTGGATGAATGACATTGCTTAGTTAAGGCTGCATCTCTGCAAGATCTGTGAATTCATCCATACTTACCTACCTTATTTTTTAGCTTCTATTGAGGTTTGGGGCTTCTCTTTAGACTTCCCTGATGGTTCAGCTGGTAGAGAATCTGCCTGAGGTTGATCTCTGGGTTGGGAAGATCCCCTGGAGAAGGGAATGGCAACCCACTCCAGTATTCTTGCCTGGAGAATCCCATGGAAGAGTTGGACACAACTGAGCGATTTTCACTTTCACTTTTCAACACACAACATAACAACAATATTCCCATATATTGTTATATGCATATATATAATCCCATATATGCATAACATATATATACACATATAAATATATATATATATATACACTACATTTTTTCTTTTCATCTGTTGATGGCATTTAGGTGTTTATTGTAAATGATGCGGCAGTGAACATGCAAATCAGTAGCAAAAAATCAAATAAGTTGATTTATAAAAAGGAGAAAGGACCTGAAGAGGCATTTCTCAAAAGAAGACATCAATGTCTAAAAGGCATGGAAAAGGTGCTCAATATCACAAATCAAAGAAATGCAAAAAAGTCACAATGAAATATCAATTAGCACCTGCTAACATGCTTGTTATCAAGATGAGATAACAAATATTGGTGAGAGTGTGAAGAAAAGGGACCCCTTGTGGACTGTTGGTGGGAATGTAAATTGGTACAGTTTTGCAGCAAACAGTATAGAGATTCCTCCAACAGTTAAAAATGGAACCACCATATTTTATTATCCAGCGGTCCCACTTCTGGGCATGTACCTGAAGAAAATGAAACTGGGATCTCAAAGAGATTCCTGACTCCGATGCAAATCCTTATTGCATGACTGACAGGGTGCCAGGCACTGTTCTAGGCAGTTCACAGAAATGAATTGGAACTTGCCTGGTGGCCCAGTGGTTAAGTGGACAGTTACGTGGACTTCTCTGGTGGCTCAATGGCCATGGGACTGAGAAGCCCACACACTGCTCCCAGAGAGAGCAGACCCTGCTTGTCACACGAGGGAAGGCCCACAGGCTGCAACAAAGAACTAACACAGCCTCAACCCATAAAAAATGCTTAATATAATCATCATTGCACCCCTATGGGAGAGGTACTCCTAACCATCTTCACTCTACAGATGAGAAAACTGAGACCAGTGAGGATAAGTTCACATGGGCAGAAAGTGGGCAAAACGGGGCTGTGACCTTGGCTGCCTAGCCTGTCTGTGAGTTTGCTCCCCAACCATGGTGATTTGTTCCCCTGACCTAGTTGTCAAGCTCTGTTGCCCAAATTGACTTGTTTTCAGTACCACATAACTAGTTCAAGAAATCTCTCCAGCAGTTCTCCTTGGTTGTTTTTGTTCAGTCACTAAATCACGTCTGACTCTACAGTCCCATGGACTGTAGAACACCAGGTTCCCCTGTCCCTTGTTATATCATGGAGTTTGCTCAAATGCGTGTGCATTGAGTCAATGGTACCACGGAACCATCTCACCCTCTGCCACTCCCTTCTCTTCCTTCCCTCAATCTTTTCCAGCATCAGTGTCTTTTCCAATGAGTTGGCTCTTCGTATCAGGTAGCCAGAGTAATGGAGCTTCAGCTTTAGCATCTGTCCTTCCAATGAATATTCACGGTTGATTTCCATTAGGATTGACTGGTTTGATCTCCTTGTAGTCCAAGGGACTCTCAAGAGTCTTCTCCAACACCACAATTTGAAAGCATCAATTCTTTGGCATTCAGCCATCTTCATGGGCCAATTCTCTTATCCATACATGACCGGAAAAACCATAGTTTTGACTATACACACCTTTGTTGGCAAAGTGATGTCTGCTTTCTAATACACAGTCTAGACTAAAGATATGTTAACTTGTAAGTAGCCTTCTTTCCTAAATCGTTGCTTAATTTAGAGGCCTGTTAACTAAAAGCTGGTCAGGCAGCATTAAAGGGACCATATAATTTATTGTATTGTGTGGGACACTTTAAAGAAAGGAACTAGGTGCTATTAGCAATCACACACTCGACAACGGGCAAAACTGGGACTGTGTCAAGCAAATCTGGGCATTTAGTCATCCTAGTAAAATATCTCAAAGCCTGGAAGTTCAGCATTTTTATGGTGCAGAAAGAAGAACAGCTGACAATTTGTGCCAATTCTCCCGATGCCCTTGCAAAATGGCAGCCAATAATATATGCAGATGGAGACACTCTAGCTACCCTTGAGAACAGTCTTAGCTTTTATCCAGATTGCTGATTGAATGAATGAATGAATGAATGAATAGGTGATAATGGGGGAAAACTGAACACACTGGAGCACATGGCACTGCTGTGGGATCACAGATTGTGTCTTCCCAGCCCTTTCTGATTTACAGAATAGGTTGTAAAATGTTGTAACTGAAAGTCAAGTTGCCTATAAAATATAGAAAATCTACAATCTTTATTCCTGTTTGGCCTATTAGGGTAGATTAATTCTGGTGGTATGGCTGCTAAGACACCTATAATTTGATGATAATGTTCCTCATTTTCAAAATGTTGTTCCAACTTTGATGGCTGGAGTTAGGAAAAGTGCAATTCCATAAACATGTATGTCTGCCTATGTACAGAGGTGTTTCCACTTTGGAAATTTTTTGTTGGTTCTTTCCTGCTTCAGATGCCCTTGGCCCTGTTCCATCCATCTAAGACCTGCCTTTTCTTGGCAGTCAGACTCAAGGTTAGCTTCTTTTGTGATGGTTTTCTCCACTACCACCCTCCTGGGTGACCTCTCACCCACAAAAAGCCTATAACATATTCTGTGTCTTTGATCGTAAAAGATAGAGTAAGTGCTCCTCAAACTGGTGGACACACATTTATTCACATAATAAATTAAATAAGAAAGTTTTTTATAGAGCAGATGATTTTTTGTGTCCCTGTTACTGAAAAAAATATATATGTGATGACATGTGTATGTGTTACAGAATTTATTCTCAGGTTTGCTTTTATTGTAACATGCTTTCCTGGTGTCTCAGATGGTAAAGGATCCATGTGCAATGTAGGAGACTCAGGTTTAATCCCTGAGCTGTGAAGATTCCCCTGGAGAAGGGCATGGCAACCCACTCCAGTATTCTTGCCTGGAAAATCCCATGGACAGAGGAGCCTGGTGGACTATAGTCCACAGGATTGCAAAGAGCTGGATATGACTAAGCAACTAAGCACCATTAAGTAGCAAAATTTGGGGGGAGAAAAATTTTAGTTTCCATATATTTCTAACTATTAAAAGCTATGTGTATCTACGCAAAAGAACCTAGTACATGTGAATGCCCAAATAGACTTAGATCAATAACAAGACTTATAATAAAAGGTGTAGGACTTAAGTGTTATAATTTTCTTATTAATATAACATGCAATTGCTTGGTTTATATATAAGTACTGGATTTATAGGGTTTATTTCAAAGAGTGACTGGATATGTGGATACATAATACATATTTACAACATTTATTTTATAAATAAATAATTATAATTGTGCACAGCATTCAAGGTAGCTAATCAAAATGAGGGACAATAGGTGATATAGGGGTTCAGGTAAATGATCACTATGAATTTTGAACTTCTTTCACAGTATTAAATCAACTCCTAATGACAAAACTTTTTCTAAATACCCACTTTAATATTACCAGGATGTTATTTTATATAGAGTATAGTGCACTAAGGGGATTCCCAGATGGTGCTAGTGGTAAAGAACCTGTCTGCCAATGCAGAAGAGGTTCGATCCATGGGTTGGGAAGATCCCCTGGAGGAGAACATGGCAACCCACTCCAGTATTTTTGCCTGGATAATCCCATGGACAGAGGAGCCTGGTGACTTAGCATGCATGCATAGTTCTCTAAACACAGTCCTAGTGCTCTAAAAGTTACAGCATCCCATGTGAGTACAACATGCACCAGAACTCAAGTGAAGGAGGCCTGTTGGGTTCCTTCAGTTTTCAAGCTCTACCAAACAAGAAAGAATAAAGAGTAAACTCAGGCACAAGGATGCTTGTTATTCTCACAAAGGCCACTCAGGGAGGTTTCATGAGTCCCTGCTCTATTTTCTTCTTCAGTACGTTATCTGATGAATTTATTTTTTAATGGGGGTGAAGTACACCAACCTAGTTATGACCAACTTAGACAGCATATTAAAAAGCAGAGACATTACTTTGCCAACAAAGGTCCATCCAGTCAAGGCTATGGTTTTTCCAGTGGTCATGTATGGATGTGAGAGTTGGACTATAAAGAAAGCTGAGCACCGAAGAATTGATGCTTTTGAACTGTGGTGTTGGAGAAGATTCCTAAGAGTCTCTTGGACTGCAAGGAGATCCAACCAGTCCATCCTAAAGGAAATCAGTCCTGAGTGTTTATGGAAGGACTGATGTTGAAGCTGAAACTCCAATACTTTGGCCACCTGATGCAAAGAACTGATTCACTGGAAAAGACCCTGATGCTGGGAATGATTGAAGGTGGGAGGAGAAGGGCATGACAGAGGACGAGATGGTTGAATGGCATCACTGACTTGATAGACATGAGTTTGAGCAAGCTCTGGGAGTTGGTGATGGACAGGGAAGCCTGGTGTGTTGCAGTCCATCGGGTCGCAAAAGAGTTGGACACGACTGAGCAACTGAACTGAAAAGTACACCAAGGACACTAGCAGAAGAACAAAAGTGAAATTGAAAGTTGCTCAGTCGTGTCCGACTCTTTGTGACCCTGTGGATTATACAGTCCATGGGAATTCTCCAGGCCAGAATACTGGAGTGGGTAGCCGTTCCCTTTTGCAGGGGATATTCCCAAGCCAGGGATAAAACCCAGTTCTCCTGCATCACAGGCACATTCTTTACCAGCTGAGTTACCAGGGAAGCAGAAGAATGAACCTCCGTGTTTTTCCTTCTTCTTGTTGCCATGTCTGGTAACTGTCCCTGATTGGCAAAAGCAGAACTTAAAAAAATAGTATGATGATGGTGGATGTTATTACAGTCCTTCTGGTTTCATCTCCATACTTTTCACATAGTTTAGTTCAGTTCAGTCACTCAGTCTTGTCCAACTCTTTGCAACCCCACGGACTACAGCATGCCAGGCCTCCCCGTCCATCACCAACTCCCAGAGTTTACTCAAACTTATGCCCATCGAGTCAGTGATGTCGTCCATCCAACCATCTCATCCTTTGTCATCCCCTTCTCCTCCCACCTTCAATCTTTTCCAGCATCAAGGTCTTTTCCAATGAGTTGGTTCTTCACATCAGGTGGCCAAAGTATTGGAGTTTCAGCTTCAGCATCAATCCTTCCAATGAATATTCAGGACTGATTTCCCTTAGGATGGACTGGTTGGATCTCCTTGCAGCCCAAGGGACTCTCAAGAGTCTTCTCCAACACCACAGTTCAAAAGCATCAATTCTTCGGCACTCAGCTTTCTTTATAGTCCAACTCTCACATCCACACACGACTACAGGAAAAACCATAGCCTTGACTAGATGGACCTTTGTTGGCAAAGTAATGTCTCTGCTTTTTAATATGTCATCTAGTTTAGTCATAACTTATATTCATGGGTGCTGTTAACAGAGAATTCATACTCAGAATAAAGGTGATTTGGTAGGGCAAGAGTGAAAAGAATTCTCTAATTTCTCTGAATAATGCTGCAAGGGGCAGTGAGAAATTTTGTGGCATCTGGACCCAGAGAAATGTTTCCCTTATTGAGTTGGTTAATAGAGAATGTGTGTGTATAGGAAAATGGAGTTAATGCAAATGAGCAGTATATCCAAAGTGTCACAGGTTCATGGGAAAACAGGATGCAGGGACGTATTATATATTTTAAAACATGATGCCCTTATAGCAATTTTATCAATTCTTTTGTCAATTTCACATATCTTGCTTCCCAGTGACAACTTAAAATTTTAAGCATATTGTTCTTAACTACATGATTATGATGAAGAGGAACAAATTAGACATATGACGTTATGTAGCAGGTGGTGTTGACCTATTCTAAAATGCATTATCAGACCAATTTTAAAACAGAAGAATCAAAGTAATTGATTGGTGGCTGTGGGAATGCTGCTTCCATCAATATTTAAGTATATTTTGAACTCTGTATGCAGTTAAGCGAACCTGGTTGAAGTTCAGATAAGCATGATTTTTGATGCAGCAAAAACAAAGAAAATATTCCAAAGGGCAAATTTTTAAGCTACATCACTCCAATACTGCATTCAAATAAAGAATGGTAGCATAAAATACCATTTCTTCATCATTTGTAAAGTAAGTTATTCTCACTTTGAGGAAAATGTATTTTAGAAAACTCTCCAACATGAGTTTTGAAGAATAATAAAATATCTAAGATTAATTGCCAAAATGCTAAGAACGTAAAATTTTGAGTTATAATTTGGCAGTCTCTACTAGAATAACTCTTTTATTGTAGGTTTTGTCTAAAATATGCTGAATAGATGCATTGTTTCTGCTGCGTTTTCCATTACCATATTCCTGACATATTGTTTGCTTAGCCACTAAATTGTGTCTGACTCTTTTTCAACCTCATGGACTGTAGCCCCCCAGGCTCCTTTGTCCATGGGATTTCCCATGCAAGAATATTGGAGTGGGTTGCCATTTCCTTCTCCAGACATTTTATGGTATCTATAACTTAATTTCTTTATGATCCTTAAATTACCTTTGCTTAAAGATGATTAAGCAAATTCTTCTTGATTTTGTTTCATTATTTCATTCGGGAAAACCAAGACACATCTACTTGCATGTGTCTAAGCTTTTCATCTACTCAGACACAAAGGAGTCATGAGGTCGATGGACAAATGAAATCAAATTTCAAATGAATTGCATTTAACATGTAAGAAAGTTCTCCTCTTAATGGAAATTCACCGATTACTGTCGTGGGGGCCTCGCTTCTCAGTTGCCCCCTATCTTGTTTTCACGGTTGAGAGAAGCTCATCTTTCTTAAGCAGATTTGGGAGCCCACCAAGCACATAGCCATACAATTGACACAGGAGTCGATCTGCTGATATCTTGAAGCTCAGCCCATACTAGTGGAAGGCATTCAAACAATCCTTCTCCACCCTTCGCTTAACAAGCATAATAATAAATGAGTGCTTAAAGTATCAGCAAATATATTAACTGGAAATGAATAGGTTTCATTTGTAACCAGTGCCTACAGGTTAATTAACAAGAAGGAGCTTTGGTGTTGAGACCAGCCTCCCTGATGCTGCCTGGGCAGGTGCCATTAACAGCCAGTGAGCTCCGCAGGGTAATTACCAGGTACCAGGGTGCTCCTTGGTTGCTTAAAAGAGTGCTGCCTGCCATTTGCCTGAACCTATAAACCATCATCTGTGATCCACAGTAGCCATTAAGTGAGAAACATCTCCTCATCAGAGACTTGGGCAAACAAAAGAGACCTCATGGTATTTAAGGAGCCAGATGGATATATTTGAATGTCAACTTTAGAGATCAGTTTTTCAATAATGGAGCATTAGACAGAAACATTTGGTACTAAGTGAAAGAGGAAACACCAAGGTATTTAAGTAAAAATGAAACTAGGCATATGTAATAGTTGAAGCAGCATATCCTTCAATAACTTTTGGTTTTAAAACCTTCGTGTGGTTAGCGGACTTAATAGAATATAGAAACTTAACTTGTCCCCTTGGACACAATTGAGTCACCTTTGTCTTATTAATTCTAACCATCCATACACATCGGGGAAGGGGGGATGAAGAAGATAGTGGAAATTCCCTCACAGTGGGAGGGTGAAATTCTAGCAAATAGGCAACATTTTCTTCAGGGCATGAGTTACTAATTAGTTCTACAAAAAAAAAAAAAAATAGCTAATTACTGAAAATGATATACCAGCACACACAAAAAAGTAATCTTAGACCTAGAGATAACCTTCTATTGCAGACTAATTGATCTAGAAGTTTTAAAAATGTACCACTTAAAATGCCTCTGTAAGCATAGTAATAGTTCCAGGAGCAATAAACCTTCTAAAGGCACCACTGAGTTAGTTCAATTAATTGTCTGATTGGAAGAATCTCCAAAACTTTGAGGAAGCTCTTGTTTTTATAGTTAAGGATCTTCTGGGCATTTAGTTGCCTACATTCAACAATGCTGTCTAACTGCTTTGCATAATTGGTAGAGCTAAAAGGCTATTCTACTACATTAAAAAACACAATTATAAATGTATGAGTTTCCCCCAGTCAGAAAGTACTGATTTTTTTTCCTGATGCCAAAATAACAGCATTTACAAATGTTTTCATGAACTGTGAGAAGCTAGTGCTGACTGTGTTCTAATGTGGGATTAGGTCAACAGCTCTCTTGAAAGAACAAAAACCAACCCAGGGCCAAACAGGCAGACAGGCCTAATTAAGCACCCCAGAGGAAAGACGCTCTCAGAGAACTTCGAGGGACTTGACCCCTGCTTTGTACTTCACCAGGTTTCTCTACACCTTTGCCACTTTCCTCTGGATTTATTATTTTTTTTATGAATTATTTAAACATGGCTATTTCACATCTACAATTAGTTTTCAAAGAAAAGGCAACAGGAGAAAATAATCACAAGTTACCCAGCCTGAGAACACCTCCAGTTTTGGCAGGACGTGAAAGGCCTGGCCTTGCATCAGAGCCCGCCCTTGGCGGCGGCTTCCCAAACCCCCTTTTGTTTTAAGTCCCTTAGATTCAGTCTACATGTCAGTCTAAACCCCTATTTCCAACAAGGAGGACATGCAAATATCAGAGAGTCGATTTTCTAGGTTATCTGCCTGTGTTCTTTTTATGCACACAGATGGGAATTAATGATCATAATTTTAATTGGAAAAAATAACCTATGAAAAATGGGGTATTATTCATTATCATTAAGGAGTAAGGATCTATTGAAAAATGGATCTACTAGTTCCACGGTGCTGTGCTAAGTCACTTCAGCTTTGTCCAACTTTTTTCAACCCTATGGAACATAAGCCGCCAGACTCCTCTGTCCAGGGGATTCTCCAGGCAAGGATACTAGAGTGGGCTGCCATCCCCTCCTCCAGGGGATCTTCCTGACTCAGGGATCAGACCTGCACCTCTTATGTTTCCAGCTTTGGCAGGCAAGTTCTTTACCACTAGCCCCACCTGGGAAGCCCACTAACCACTTGCAAAAAGTGATGTGCTTAATTGTTTTATCCTAATCACGCTTCCCCCTTCAGCACACAGACCCCCTTTAGTAGGGCAAGCCCTCCAAAAATCTCAGTATCCTGACTCCTTATTTCTTATCACAGAACTATTCAGCTGGAACAGGCATCAAGAGATCATCAGATTCATCATTCTGCCCTCAGGTAGGACTACACTCTGCTAGAACTCATCATGTGTGTGTGCTGAATTTGTTCAGTCGTGTCCGACTCTTTGCGACTCTATGGACCGTAGCCTGCCAGGTTCCTCTGTCCATGGGATTCTCCAGGCAAGAATACTGGAGTGGGTTGCCATGCCTTCCTCCAGGGGATCTTCCCGACCCAGGGATGAGCATGAGTCTCTTTTGTCTCCTGCGTTGGCAGGCAGGTTCTTTACCGCTGGCAACACCCGGGAAGCCTGGGAACTCACTATACTGTAATATAATACATGAAAGTGTTCCATCCACCACAATGAAAACTTTTCCAGGGTACAAGTGGAAGCCCAACCATTAATTTTTCTCAGAGCTTGGTATGTAACCGATCTCTAAAAATATCTGTATGTGAAATAACTAAAACCCCAACCATGCAAAATATATCTTTGTTTAAAGAAGTATTTGAGGGAGAAGGACTTCAAAATTCACTCACCAGTCCTTTCTGCCCAGTTTGATATTTCACAAGAGTCCCTCTGGAATATTCTTTCCAGTGAATCAAATAGCAATTTTCACTTCATTGTTATCACCCCAGTGGAAGAAATATCTTGAAAGTTTTCTAAAATGCATGTGGACTCAATAGTTCCACTTATTTTTAAAATTGGGAAAAATTCATTAATCTCTTGTATGGGTTAAGACATGACTAGAAAGAGTTGTATTTGTAGAATGTTGGAACTATAAAAAATTATAAATTGGCATTTATTAAAGAATTCCCCTGGTAGCTCAGCTGGTTAAGAAGCCATCTGCAATGCAGAAGACCCCAGTTCTATTCCTGGGTCGGGAAGATCCCCTGGAGGAGGGCATGGCAATCCACCCCAGTATCCTCGCCTGGAGAATCCCCATGGACAGAGGAGCCTGGTGGGCTGCAGTCCTTAGGGTCCCAAAGTCGGACATGACTGAGCGACTAAGCGCGCACACACACCAAGAGCTACCATTTGCCAGGTACTCAATAAAAGACTGTTACTGTTATTGTCAGACTGTTACTCTGACAATATTACAAAATAAGTGTTGCCAGCTCCAACCAACAGACATGGAGACTGAAACCCAGGGAGGCTAGATGACTTTCCCAAGGTCACACAACAAGGAAGGGGAGGAGCAGAGGAGCCAGGTACGGAGGCCGCGCCGGATGCCGGTTATCTGACTGTGCCTCAGCCGCCACTTGCAGCCAGTTTCTTCTCTGTGATTAAATAAGGTCTGACTTAAGGTTAGACTTGACTTTTCTAATTTAGAGGCTAGAATCTACAAGTGGTTATGACCACAGCCACTTTAACTACAGTGAGAAGGGGGCTGGCGGGCCCAAATCAATTGTCCCTCTTTCATCCATAATTTAGTTGTTGTTCAGTTGCTAAGTCATATCTGACTCTTTTTGACCTCATGGGCTGCAGTACACCAGGTTTCCTTGTTTTTCACCGTCTCCCATAATTCAGCGGAGGCCCCATAATACTATACTTGAGCCACATAGCGTAGAATTGAGATGATCGAAATACGAAGATATTTTGAGATCTTCATAAGGAGGATGAAACAGGACTCTTTCCTTGGTGCCTCTGGAGTGAACCTGTGACCCTTGGCAAGAGAGAGGATCCTACCACCAGCATCTGCCACCCAAAAGCCAGTGTATGAGGCCCTGTCACTCCTGCCCAACTTTTTCATGGTGATGACAAGTCTCTAGTCACTTCTCTGCTCATTAGTCCTTATTCATGAGGATGTGACAGAAAAAGGAGAAAAATCCAATAGGCTCAGTTTAAATTTTTCCCTATTTGCTAGTGAAGCAAAATGAAAATGGTGTTTCTAAACCTGGACTTGAAAACCAATGGTTTATCTGACAAGTTTATGGAATAGTAACAGTCACATAACCATTACTGTTACTTAAGGCTTTGACAATATCAGGTTGAAATCTTATGTGCTCACAGAAGCTCTCTGAAAGCCATTGCTAGAATACCTGAACATTTTTAAGTGAAATTTCAGGAAGACCAGAGGTTTCTGGTTAGTGTACATGGACTACAGAGAAAAGAGCAGTCCATGAACTGGGAGAGTAGCAAGAAGTCAGGCTGCATTGGGGTCATGGGCTCCTGTCTCAGCAGCCTGTCGCCTCAGTGGCCTCTGAAGCAGCCTGTTGGAGGATGAACTGCTCTTTCCTACTCTGGGGTCCATGACTGCACAAGCTTCTAGTAGTTGAGGGCTTCCCAGGTGGTGCTAGTGGTAACCCTCCTGCCAATGCAGGAGGTGAAAGAGACTCAGACTTGATCCCTGGGTCGGGAAGATTCCCCTGGAGGAGGGCATGGCAGTCCACTCCAATATTCTTGCCTGGAGAATCCCATGGACAGAGGAGCCTGGAGGGCTACAATCCATAGGGTCGCAAAGAGTCAGACACAACTGAAGCGACTTAGCACACTTGCAGAGGAGTTGGACTCTGTCAGACCCAAATCTCTTAGGTCACCATCTTTATGGACACAAAGTGAAAAAGAAATTAGAATAAGATATGATAAGGGCAGGACTGGATGGCACTCCAAATCCTCCAGTGGCTTCAGATTCATCTCAGAGGGAAAGTCAAGGTTTTCCGCAATCTGCCTTCCCTGCCCATGTTCCTCTCTAAGCCCAGACCCTGCTCCTCTCCCCAGTCATGCGCTCTTGCAGAGGCTTGGCCCCATTGTTGTGCCCAAAACGTTCCCCATACATTCACATCTTAGGGTTTAACACTGGTTGTTTTTGCTGCTGGGATGTTTTCCCCATTAATATCTGAATGACCCAGTCCCTCCTCTCCTTTCAGTCTTTTGTTCAACTTTGCTTCACACCTAGTAGGCACTGAATTAACATTTATTGAATAAGTAAATGAATAAATGCTTGGATTGACAAACATCATTTATTCATTGAATGAAGGTTAGTATAAAGCTATTATGCTAAGCACATTAAAAATACAAAGTTGATTTAGACCTGCAGGGAGCACTTATATAATAGTGACTTCAACCTGCATAAACATACCATTTTGCAGAAGTGACAGCCTCCCAAGAGAGGTGCAGCATGATGGGATTTTTATACGGTCTTATTCAAGAACAGATTCTTCAAAATGAAGTTATGAGAGTTAAAAGGGTTAAGATTATGTACAGTGATGGGAAATTAGCAAAGACCTCAGGCAGCAGGTGGTATTTGAGTTGAGGCGTGGGGAAGACTGGATTTGTCCATGTTGAGTTGAAGCCAGTGTGAAAGTGAGAGAGATTTTACCAGGTGGAGAAAGTAGCAAGGATGAAATCATCCAACGATCTAACGACTAGTGAGCAAGCTATTTGTTTTTGCTGAAGCATAAGGAATATAAAGGGTGAATTGATTTACAGTTGGAGAAAGCTTTAAATTGTAAAGGCAGGCATAGTCTTAGGCTGAATAGTCTGGGCTGTCGTGCATAGAGTGGTCCTGAGTTGGGGAGGCCAGACACAAATGAGGAAACTTTTGCCAGTGGTCCAGAGAGGAAGGCAGGTAGTGGGGCTGAAAGGTAGTGAAAGATAGTAGCCATGGAAATGCAAAGAATCAGTGAACAAAGATTATGGAAATCAATTTTAAAAGGAAATTAATTATGGAATGTATGGGAGGTAAGATAAGAAACGAGAAGAGAGTAACTCACATGCTCTACTTATTAACTCCCCCCATCATAATTTAGGAACTAACCTGGTGGCTCAGTGGTAAAGAATCTGCTTACAATGCAGGAGACACAGGAGACATTGTGAGTTTGATCCCTGCGTCAGGAAGATTCCCTGGAGAAGGGGATGACAACCCACTCCAGTATTCTTACCTGGAGAATCCTATGGACAGAGAAGCCTGGTGGGCTACAGTCCATAGGATCACAGAGTCAGACACAATTTTCTGAAATGACTGAGCAGGCACACATGTAGGGGTATTTATAGATGTTGAAATGAACTAAATAAATTAAATTATAATGGCATGTGTGCTAAGTCATGTCTGACTCTTTATGACCCTATGGACTGTAGCCCACCAGGCTCCTCTGTCCATGAGATTTTTAAGGCAAGAATACTGAAGTGGCTTGCTATGCCCTCCTCCAAGGGATCTCCCCAACCTAGGGATCGAACCCACAACTCCTGCACTGCAGGATTTACTGCTGAGTCACCAGGGAAGCCCAAATACCACCACACTTCAAAGCAAGTCACTTGTTCATTCTTCCACTCCTTAAAGCAAATAAATGAGACACGAACAATTGTGGGATGAATTTGGCTTGATTCTGAGCTGTGATTTCAAGGAACAGCAATCTGAGCAGGAGATAAGAGGGGCCAGGAGGAGGTGTCTCCATCTAGACTGATTCATGTATGGAGGAAGACCCCGTAAGGAGGGGTGACTGTGAGAGCTTAAGAATGAATAGAAGAAGGTAAAGTGGCCCTGATGTGGCATTTTTAAATCTGCATTTTACACACAAAGAAATTGAGCCTTAACATCCTTAAGTTGCATGAACTTGTGTGGCTGGAAAGTAGCTGCTTAAGGATCTAATTTTGATTCCAAATCTTATGGGTGTATCTACTAGAGAAATCTGTCATTTTTCTAATTCAGTTCAGTTAAATTCAGTCACCCAGTCATGTCAGACTCTTTGCGGCCCCATGGACTGCAGCACAGCAGGTTTCCTTGTCCATCATCAACTCCCAGAGCGTGCTCAAATTCACGTCCACCGAGTCAGTGATGCCATCCAACCGTCTCATCCTCTGTCGTCCCCTTCTCCTCCTGCCTCCTGTCTTTACTAGCATCAGGGAAAGTCTAACTACCAGCTGAACTTTTCCAAAGGAGTATTTAGTTTCACCTCTCCCTGTCCAACTCTCCTTCCTCAGTGTCCTAGGAGAGTTCCTTATCAAATGTATATATAGTAAGTGCGTTGGTAAAAGAACATACTATGTTCTTTGGGAAAATCTAAACAACCATGATTTATTTTTTGATTTAATTTTTTATTTTTTTTACTGTGCCACACAACTCATCAGATCTTAATTCCCCAACTAGGGATCAAACCCATGCCCCCTTCAGTGGAAGTACAGAGTCTTAACCACTGGACCACCAGGGAAGTCAAGTATTTCCCCCTTGCTGACCTTTACAGTAAAAATATACTTTAAAAAGCATGGTAATATGTGAATTTATATGGTGAAAATTATATTCTGTATGAGATAGCTTTTGAACACCATGAAATAAAATACTACATTACTTAGAACCAGAAGCTATTAACCTAATAAGTGTACTAAGTGTGAAATATAAATGATTATACTATATGGCAAAAAAAAATTGAAAATAATGGCTAGCTACATTTCAGAATTATATAAATGATACAATTATTTTATCTTATAAATGTTAAGATGACAGGAATATTGTTTAATAAATGGATTAAAATGATGAGTTTTAGGGAATCCTATCATTTTAATATTACCTTGCTAGAACTGGGCGTAAAGCTTTGAGTATAGTTTAACTCAGCTACTTTGGAGCTGGCTGTGGGGAGATGAAGTTTGCCTGACATTGCTCTGTGGTTTATTTCAAGTATTTTCTCCGTCTGCTAACTTAGCATAGACAACAGGCTCAGGAATTCCAGGGAGAGTTTAAGAGGGGTGCGAATAAATATAAAGCAGACCAACCACTGCTTACAGTTGTCTTTAGTGAAAAAAAATGAACGTGTTTGTCGTTCAGTCATGTCTGACTCTTTGCGACCCCATGGACTATATATAGTCCATCAGGCTCCTCAGTCCAGGAAATTCTTCAGGCAAGAATACTGAAGTGGGTAGCCATTCCCTTCTCCCGGGGAGCTTCCCTACCCAGGGATCAAACTCATGAATAGGTCTTATGAGTAGGTCTCCTGCATTGCAGGCGGATTCTTTATTGTCTGAACCACTAGTGAAGAAATGAGGCTCAAATTCAAGTATCAAAAACAAAAAGAAAAAAGCCATGGAGCACACAAAATTGAGAGCAGAAACCATACTTTTCGGGGGAGTCATGTGTAACTGACCTAAGACAGTCATTGAATGAGGAAATGGTCTCTAAACAAAGGAATAAATTACAGAGGGGATTCTTCTAAGAGAGAAATCTAAACATGACCCTAGTGATCCCCCACCACCAAGTGGTAGAATTCAAATTCTATAGCAGAGTAGTGGGGTCCACCCCAGCCCGGCCCCCGTGTGCAGTTCCATCAGTTCAGATCAGTTCAGTCGCTCAGTCGTGTCCGACTCTTTGTGACCCCATGAACCACAGCAGGCCAGGCCTCCCAGTCCATCACAACTCCTGGAGTCCACCCAAACCCATGTCCATTGAGTTGGTGATGCCATCCAACCATCTCATCCTCTGTCGTCCCCTTCTCCTCCTGCCCTCAATCTTTCCCAACATCAGGGTCTTTTCAAATAAGTCGCTCTTCACATCAGGTGGCCAAAGTATTGGAGTTTCAGCCAACATCAGTCCTTCCAATGAACACCCAGGACTGATCTCCTTTAGGATGGACTGGTTGGATATCCTTGCAGTCCAAGGGACTCTCAAGAGTCTTCTCCAACACCACAGTTCAAAAGCATCAATTCTTTGGTGCTCAGTTTTCTTTATAGTCCAACTCTCACATCCATACATGACCACTGGAAAAACCATAGCCTGGACTAGATGGACCTTTGTTGACAAAGTAATGTCTCTGCTTTTTAATATGCTGTCTAGGTTGGTCATAACTTTCCTTCCAAGGAGTGAGCGTCTTTTAATTTCATGGCTGCTATCACCATTTGCAGTGATTTTGGAGCCCCCCAAAATAAAATCAGCCACTGTTTCCACTGTTTCCCCATCTATTTGCCATGAAGTGATGGGACCTGATGCCATGATCTTAGTTTTCTGAGTGTTGTTGAGCTTTCAGCCAACTTTTTCACTCTCCTCTTTCACTTTCATCAAGAGGTTCTTCTTCACTTTCTGCCGTAAGGGTGGTGTCATCTGCATATCTGAGGTTATTGATAATTCTCCCAGCAGTCTTGATTCCAGCTTATGCTTCCTCCAACCCCGTGTTTCTCATGATGTACTCTGCATATAAGTTAAATAAGTAGGGTGACAATATACAGCCTTGATGTACTTCTTTCCTATTTGGAACCAGTCTCTTTTTCCATGTCCAGTTCTAACTGTTGCTTCCTGACCTGCATACAGGTTTCTCAAGAGATAGGTCAGGTGGTCTGGTATTCCCATCTCTTGAAGAATTTTCCACAGTTTATTGTGATCCACCCAGTCAAAGGCTTTGGCATAGTCAATAAAGCAGAAATAGATGTTTTTCTGGAACTCTGTTGCTTTTTCAGTGATCCAGCAGATGTTGGCAATTTGATCTCTGGTTCCTCTGCCTTTTCTAAATCCAGCTTGAACATCTGGAAGTCCACAGTTCATATATTGCTGAAGCCTGGCTTGGAGAATTTTGAGCATTACTTTACTAGTGTGTGAGATGAGTACAATTGTGTGGTGGTTTGAGCATTCTTTGGCATTGCCTTTCTTTGGGATTGGAATGAAAACTGACCTTTCCCAGTCCTGTGGCCACTGCTGAGTTTTCCAAATTTGCTGGCATATTGAGTGCAGCACTTTCACAGCATCTTCTTTCAGGATTTGAAATAGCTCAACTGGAATTCCATCACCTCCACTAGCTTTGTTCATAGTGATGCTTCCTAAGGCCCACTTGAATTCACATTCCAGGATGTCCAGGATGTCACATTCCAGGTGCAGTTGCATGCTTCACCATTAACCCTGTGCCCCATGGTAACAGGTCCTTGGGAGACCCCTTACCTGCACCCGCTTTCCCTCAAGGTCTTCAGTCCCTCATCAAGACCCCTTCTTGAAATCCTCCATGTTATCTTTTTTTCCTTGTTCCCCCTGCTACTATTGCTGTACTTATGAATAGACTCAACTAGAAGCCTCTGTGTATCTTAGACTGGGAGCTGGGTCTAACTCTGAATACCCATCACTCACATGGTCTGGCTGCGAATGAGGCCATGTAAAAGTCCTTTGAATGAAAGAAGGAATGTGGGGGAGAAGGGATAGATGTATATGTATGGCTGAGTCCCTTTGCTATTCTCCTGAAACTATCACAACATTGTTAGTTGGCTATACTCCAATAAAATAAAAAGTCTTAAAAAAAAGAAAAAAGGAACAAGGAACAAAGTAAGGAAAGAAGTGAGGAGAAACGGTGAAGCTCAACTAGAAAAGGGAACTGTTCTGCAGCTGAGTGTGCAAAGTAGCTACTCTGAAAAGACAGGGCTCCTAAAGTCCCTCTTCAACATCCGGAACTGAGTTTACGTGAGACTAAAACATATTTGGCACTATGTGAGCTGAAAGAAATGACCATTTTATTAATTTTGTACTAATTTGTAATTTTTCTTTTGAAAATGTCCAACTTGTACAAAGGTTGCAGAAATAGTACAACAAATTCACATTCACACAATCCTGTAAGTATTAGCACTTACCAGTTTTTTTTCTGAGTAATTTAAAAGCAAACTACAGGGATTAAGCCTACTTTATCTCTAAATACGTTGTTTCCTAAAAACAAGAAATTATTTTATGTAACTTTCTTCATGGACTTCCCTGGTGGCACAATGGTAAAGAATCTGCTTCTTATGCAGGAGACACGGGTTCAATTCTTGGGTCAGGAAGATCCCCTGGAGAAGGAAATTGCAACCCACTTGAGTATTCTTGCCTAGGAAATTCCATGGACAGAGGAACCTGGTGGGCTACAGTCCATGGGGTCACAAAAGAGTCTAACACAACTGAGCGACTAAACAACAACGTCAACAAACTTCTGTACAATAAACAAAATCAAGAGTCTAACGTTGAGACAGTGCTATTACCTAATCTATAGACCTTCATTCAGATTTTGCCGATTGACTTAGCATCTTTTATAAGAAAGAAAATCCAGAGTCGCGTGTTTCATTCAAGTCATTGTGTCTCTGGTCGTCTTTAATCTGGAACAGTATTTGAGTCTTTTTTTTTTTGCATGTCAGGACTTTTAAGAGTACAAGCCACTTATCTTATAGGATGTCTCTATTGTGGGTTGGCCTGATGTTTCACACAAGTTTAGAATTAGGTTTTACACTTTTGGCAGGAATGTTAGAGAAGGGAGACTGAAGTTTTCTCAGCACTTCACGTCAGACAGCACAGATTAGATTCATGCATTTGCTGATGATGTTAACTTTGATCATTTTGTTATGGAAGCTTCACATGTTTCTCCACTATCAGGTTCCCATTTTACCCTCTTTAATGAGTAACTATTCTGTAGAGAAATACTAGGAAACTCTATAAATAATCCTCTTCAAATTTCTACCCACAACTTCCAGTGTCCATTAAGGATACTTCTCTGAATTGCTTTTGATGATATGATGATGATGGTGGTTGCCAAAAGGTGATTTTCTAATTTCATGCTTTTTTCACCTCTAGAAGTTGCCTTTCTATTGTAAGGGAAAGCTTTTCCTTCTCATCAACTTATTTATGTATTCATATTAATGTAAACTCAGTTTGTGTTAGCTTGAACTCATGGAGTTTTACCCTAGTCGGCAGGTCACAAACTTTTATTATTATTTATTTTGATTCCCAAATGGTCCCAGATTTGGCTGGTAGAAAACCTTCAAGCGGGCTCCTGAGTCTCCTTGGTTTTTAATGTTTTTCAGAGGCTCTATTTGCCTTTGTATTTGATCTCATTGTTTGCATGTGTGTGTGTACAGTACTCTTTCACCACTTATCACTGAAGGTTTTATTCTTCATAATTAAATTTTATATGGAACAAATCCCAATACCAATTTATGACCATAATTTAACACAGTAACAGCAGTGAATGTGGTTTTTCAAAGTAAACCTGCATTTCCTTTTTTTCCTAACTGCTCCTTTCTTGATCATTTTATTTGTAGATGCAGAAATGGCTCAACTGATTAAAAAATATATATAATATATATGTATACATCAGTTCAGTTCAGTTGCTCAGTCATGTCCGACTCTTTGCGACCCCATAGACACCAGGCTTCCCTGTCCATCACCAACTCCTGGAGCCTACTCAAACTCATGTCCATCACATCAGTGATATATATATATATGGGTTCTGTCAACATTGGCAAGGTGAAATAGCAAGTTGAAGAAGTCACCTGGGTCATTATAGTAAAATGCCACTTCTTTCTGTCAATGAAAGTGTTGTTAACTTTCTGCTTTGTTCTTGGGGCTGAGAGTGTATGTGTGGGTGCAGGGCGGTGAGCCCAAGGTGGAAAGGGGTGAGAGAGTGTGGCATACCCCCGAAATCTTAACAGTCTACAATGATAACATGTAAAGAACAGTTACTCAATAGGGCTTACTCTGCCTATAAAAATATATTTGTCTCTATGAAAAATATAGAGGCAAATATATTTATTTGCATTTATGAATGACATAGGATTTCAAGGTTTCTACGGCTATTTTTTTTTTTTTTTTGAAGTTTGATTTCAGTAGTTTCTTTTGGAGACAAAGCATTGCGAGAGAACTGCCAGGCTTTCCTGCTTCCCCAGGGCTCTGGCTTAGGCTAGGAAAGGCGATGTACAGACATTACAATCTGGGTTCAACACTCAGGTTGTGTAAACACAGCAGCTGGTGGGCCTGTGGTTTCTAGGACAGGTGGCTTGTTCTGACACTAGTACCCCTCACTCCAGCCCTTCCTTTCCTAAAGATGGGTGACCCCCATGTCTCTACTGACCAGGCCTGTAAGGCTAATTTTAAGACAAGCCACACCTCAAGCAATGTATATGGAAGAAATAATACTTTTCCTGTATGACTACCTTTTCAAACACTTGAACTTCTTGTCTAAACTCTAGCAGATGCAGGCATAAAAACGGGTGCTCATGGATCCTCAGAGGGCCATGGATCCTCCAGTGAGGGTGCCCTGTCTTTGCTGAGCTCACCTTTCCAGCCAAGACTGCCAAGGACACATCCCACAACTGACCCAAGTGAGTCTACAGAGGAAATTCAACAGAGTGCAATTCCCCAAATTGTTATCTGGACATGATAGTGTGTTAATTGTCCTGGAGTTAGCTTCCATGACGATGTGGGCTGGGTTTTTTTCCCATTGGAGTATAGTTGATTTTCACTGCTATGGCGGTTCCTGCCGTACAACAAAGCGAGTCAGACATATATATGTATACACATATATCCCCTCTTTTTTTTTTTTTTTAATTTCCTTCCCATTTAAGGTCACCACAGAACATTGAGTAGAGCTCTTTGTGCTTTACAAAAGGTTCTCATTAGTTATCTATTTTATACATAGTAGTGTATATATAGGCTTGCCTGGTGGCTCAGCCAGTAAAGAATCTGCCTGCAACACAGGGGACCCAGGTTCCATCTCTGGGTCGGGAAGACCCCCTGGAGAAGGAAATAGCAACCCACTCCAACATTCTTGCCTGAAAAGGCTCATGGAGAGGAGCCTGGCAGCCTACGGGGTTTCAAAGAGTCGGACACGACTGAGTGGCTAAGCATACAGCACAGTGTATATATGTCAAGCCCAGTCTCCCAGTTCCTCCCTTCCACCTTCCCCCTTGGTATCCACAGGTATGTCCGCTACCTCTATGTCTCTATCGCTGCTTTGTAAATAAGATCATCCGTAACATTTTTTCTAGAGTGCACACATTTGTGTTAACATACCATATTTGTTTTTCTCCTTCTGCCTTATTCGCTCTGAAATATTGTTTTGCAGCTTGCAGCCACGATCGCATATCCCTCCATCCTCTTTCCCTGACTAGCTTGGATTGCTGGAGCTCTATTTCTGCAACTCTAAGAAGTTCAGAAAGTGGCAACCAGAGAAAAGTCTGGCAACTGAATCCACCTGCTCTCTCGATGGCAGTGTTTGCCTGCGCGCCCGCCTGGAGGATCATATACGATTACCGTTGATCAAGCTTGAAAAGCACACTCAGATTTTCAAGCGGAACGGTCACTGGAGTGCATTTATGGATCGTGTTCTCACCCCAATTCCGTCCCGAGGGGAGGTAGTGCACACCAACAGTAACCTATCTGCCGTTTCCCTTCAGTATCAAGTTTTGCTTAAAACCGAAATGCTCCTGTCTGTACAGTAGGAGTGCCTGTCATACACATGGCAACCAGAAGGTGGCGCGGTCTTAACATTGACCGAGGGCTGTCAGCTCCACGGATGAATCCAAGCAGATTTATTCCTGAAGATAATTGTTTCTTGCACTCTGGACATACATTTATGGGCTTATGTCTGTCCGCAGTGCATACGCATAAACCCTGTCTTCTGCCTGGAAACACAACTCTTTGTTTCCATTTTCTTTTTATCCTCCTCACCTTTTAAAATTAATATTGTTTTGCTTTATGCTTTAGAGGACTTGAATATTGCTCTGTGCTTATCTTCCTGTTAGAAGTATTGAAAGCTAAATGGAACCTCATGCTTTGAATCTTGCTTTTGTTTCATTTGCAACCAATTTGCAACATATGAAAAAAATCTAAATTTTATATTCATTCATTAAAAAAGTTTCTTTTAAATGGTAATTAACTCTTTGGTCAAAATTAGCAAAATGAATTACTCACCTGGAATGGGGTGCATGTATAGAATTTTAAAAGGCATTCTAAATTTCAGATGCATCAAACGTTGCATTTACACCTCAGATTCTATTTTAAGGAAGGGCAATGCCAGTGAAATTGACTAGTATTTCTCTTTCATTAAGAGAAAAGAGACAAGCCTTAGTTTTTTATGAAACTGGTTTCATTACAATGCATCAGAGGCCTTAAGAGTAAAGACAAACAACATTTAAACAAGTTTTATAGCAATAATGAATGCTGGCAAGTGGGCACCATTTCAATACTCAAAGAAGTACCCTTCTCGAGTTACTCTTCATTTGGGAATAAAACAAGTGTGCATTTTCTTGGTGAGCATCGCTGTGTTTATGACTTCTTTCTTTGTTATTTAAAGCGAGAGTCCAGACTGAAAGTGACCTCTTGTTCTCAATATTCTTCTGGACAGCTCTCTTTACTTACGACCCCCCTGTGCTCCCCACAGACAGGAGTTTCTGCCTAAGCTCTTCCTTTAACTTGGCCTTCGAGGCATTCCCCCCTTCTGCCCCCACCATCTGGCAGGCTCCCTGTCCCTGCCCCCTTTCCCCTCTTTCTTCACAACACGCCTGTCAGAACACTTATGGGGGGTGAGGCTCTTTCTGACTGGTACGTTTATTCAGCCCTTACATGCTGGGCAGTAACTAAAATTAATTGAGTTGAACTGCCATTTGGTTTTGTAGAGTCCAGATAGCAACAGAGAAAGGAAATATATATATACATAATGTATGTATTTTTTATATATATTATATTAGTGTGTAGGTATACACTGACACTCTTCCCTGGTGGCTCAGTGGTAAAGTATCTGCCTGTTTATGCAGGAGATGTACGTTCTATCCCTGAGTCAGGAAGATTCCCTAGAGAAGCAAATGGCAACCCACTCCAGTATTCTTGCTTGGGAAATCCCATGGACAGAGAAGCCTGTGAACTACAGTTCATGGGGTCGCAAAGAGTTGGACATGACTTAGTGACTAAACAACAACTACAACACACACATATATATGTAATATCAGCATGAATCCTGAGGCAATGGCTAATTCTTGTAGGCATCTCATCCAACCAAGACTACCTCAAAAAAAAAATAAATAAATAAACCAGATTCTTCTTTTTAAATTAATTTGTATTGGAGTATAATTGATTACAATGTCGTGTCAGTTTCTGCTTATAGGAAAGTGAATCAGTTATACATATACCTGTATCCATTCTTTTTTAAATTATAATCTCATATAGATCATTGTGTGGCTTAGTCACTCAGATTGTCTGACTCTTTGCAACCCCATGGACTGCAGCCCACCAGGCTCCTCTATCCATGGGGATTCTCCAAGCAAGAATACTGGAGTGGGTTGCCATGCCCTCTTCCAGGGGATCTTTCCAACCCAGGGATCAAACCCAGGTCTCCCACACTGCAGGCAGACTCTTTACCGTCTGAGCCACCAGGGAAGCCCAGATAGATCATTACAGAGTATTAAGTAGAGCTCCCTACGCTACACAGTAGAGTCTTATTAGTCATCTATTTTTTATATATAGTAGCGTGTGTGTGTCAGTTCCAATCTCCCAGTATATTCCTCCCTCTCTTTCCCCCCTGGTAACCATGCAGTTGTTTTCTACATCTGCGACTCTATTTCTGCTTTGTATATGAATTCACTGATACTTGTTTCCTAAGAAAATGGAAACAATAAGCATCACTGAAGTCAAGTGGGTGAAGTCTATAACTATAGCAGATTCTTCCTTGTTAGACATTTTTTAAAGCCTATTTTATAAGTATAGACAGGTCACACCTCAGAGAGCCCCAAAGCTTTATCTTATGTGTCCTGACCTCCACCTGCCATGCATGAGCAGCAATAATAGCATTTGCTATTTCTCCCAGTTCTATTTCTACTCCTGCCATAAAAAGAAATAGAAGCTTAACCTCATACTGGCTCCCTGACATTTTCATCGTTGCCTCAAGGCTCTGGAATACCCCAGCATATGCCCACTCTGGCAGAGATTGGAGACCGGCAGGCTCAGGGAAGGCCATATGGCCAGGAGCCAGCCTGCTGCACTGGGTCGTGATGGGCCTCGGGTGCCCCCAGGCTTAGATCAGGTCTTCCTCTTGAGGGTCACCCTAAGAAGCCCTCTGGGGGTGAAAGTCCAGCCCATGGAGGGCTGAGAATAGTCACTTCAACCTGAACATGTTTCAAGAATCTATGTTAATCGAGCTGAATTGTCATTCCGTTCCTGTGGCTCATGAATTATAGCCCTTTTCTGCTCTAGGATAACTGGTGATGACTATTTACATCTCTCTTTTTAAAAAATTGGAATATAATTGCTTTACAATGTGTTAGCTTTGTACAGCAAAGTGAATAGGCTAAATGTATATATATATATCCCCTTCATCCTGGACCTCCTTCCCACCCACCCCTCATCCCACCCTTCTGGGTCATCACAGAGCACCTGGATGAGCTCCCTATGCTATACAGAATTTCCCACTGGCTGTCTATTTTAGTAGATGATGCAGGTGGTGCTAGTGGTAAAGAACCTGCCTGCCAATGCAGGAGATGTAAGAGTTGCAGGTTCGATCCCTGGGTTGGGAAGTTCCCCTGGAGAAGGAAATGGCAACCCACTCCAGTATGCCTGCCTGGAGGATCCCATGGACAGAGGAGCCTGAAGGGCTACAGTTCATAGAGTCACAAGGAGTCGGATACGACTGAAGCAATTTAGCACACACGCATGGATGCGCTTGTATATGTCACACAGCAGTGAATATATGTCAATCCAATCTCCCAGTTCGTCCCATCCTCTCTTTCCCGCCCGTGTCTACATATCCAATCTGTATATGTGTCTCTATTCCTGCCCTGCAAATAGGTTTATCTGTATCATTTTTTTAGATTCCACATATATGTGCTAATATAAGATATCTATGCAATGGAATATTACTCAGTTATGAAAAGGAATGAAATTGGGTCATTTGGAATGATATGGATGGACCTAGAGTCTACCATACAGAATGAAGGAAGTCAGAAAGTCTATTTACTTCCATAGGAGGAAAGGCAGAGACAGCGCCCACTCTTCCCTGACATAGCTTGTGGATCTTTAGGACTCGAGTTTTCCTCCTCCTCCCCAGCTGCATAATCCCAACAGATGCATACCCTCTCCCAGATGAAGGATCAAGTTTCAGGTTTCTTTGCTGGGCATACAGTAGTTGCTCAATAATTTTAAAGGGATCAAATAATAAATTCTCAGGTTTGGGGAGTTAAACATGGAGGTGGAATTTCATCCTGAAACTTCCCTTCTGGTCCTTCTCCTCTCTTCTCCACATCTTACAGATCTTGCCTTTCCATTTCTCTCCAGTGTCTGCATCAGAAGCAACTTGTCTCCAGTTTGGGAAGTTGGGGTGGAAAACAGTACTGTAGATCACCCAAAGGTCACCTAAGTTCTCATGTTGTTTCCTTAATAAACATAATGATTCAAGTCAACTCATTTTAAACTTTAGAATTGCAGAATATGGCTAATTATGTAGATGTAAAATGAAGATGGCAAACCAGATCTAGAAAGAAAAATTCAGAATGAAATGGAAACTAGAAAAAATGTGAGACTCAGGAAACAAGAAAGAGGTAGAGAGCATGAACTGTGATAACCGTGTGCTGAAGAAAAACGTGATTACTAGGCCAGTGAGTTTTTTATCCTTAAAGTTTACTCATTTATTGATTTTTCTGCCTACCCCTCCCCCCCCCCACAATTTTATTGACATATAGCTTCCCTGGTGGCTAAGTCGGTAGAGTCTGCCTGCAATGTGGGAGACCTGGGTTCAATCCCTGGGTCAAGAAGATCCCCTGGAGAAGGAAATGGAAACCCACGTCAGTATTCTTGCCTGGAGAATCCTATGAACAGAGGAGCCTGATGGCTAAAGTCTAAGGGGTCACAAAGAGTGGGACAAGACTGAGTGACTAACATTTTCACTTTCATTGACATATAGTACTGGATTCATTTTAGGCATGCAACAGGATGATTTGATATATTGATCATAACAGCAAAATTTTAGTTTATCCCCTATGACCACCAGTGATTTTTTTTTCTGACTTTTTAAAAAAATTGAAGTATAGCTGACTTACAATATTATTTAAGTTTCAGGTGTACAGTCTAGTGATTCCGTATTTTTATAGATTAAACAGCATAGTGATTCAGCATTTTTATAGATTTGTGTTCAGTCGCTCTGTTGTGTTCGCCTCCTTGCAATCCCATGGACTGCAGCAAGCCAGGCTTCCCTGTCCTTTACTGTCTCTTGGAGTTTGCTCAAACTCATGTCCATTGAGTCAGTGATTCCCTCCAACTATCTCATCCTCTGTTGCCCCTTCTCTTCCTGCCTTCAATCTTTCCAAGTGTCAGGGCCTTTTCTAATGAGTCAGCTCTTCGCATCAGGTGGCCAAAGTAGATTACACTCCATTAAAAGTATTACAAGATAATGGCCATAATTCCCTGTGCTATATAAGACAAGGAAGTTCCACCCTGTATACAAACAAGTTCCATTCCAAGAATATGTTCATAAGCCCAATAAAGTTAGCCTAGGTACCCAACTAACACAATTGCCTATACAGTACTGTACTGTAATAGGATTATAATACTTTGCACACAAATAATATATAAAAGACAAATACAAAAAATAAAGAAAATATTTTTAATCTTACAGTACTGTACCTTGGAAAGTAGAGTAAGCTCTTGCTGTGTGCCAAATGCCATTGCGTGAATAGGCAAGAAGACTTACTGGCTGGAGGAGAGAGAGGATGTGGGAGGTGGTAGAGTTGAAGGATGGTCAGCAATAGGAGATGGAGGGCAATCTCAAATTTCACTCATGGCTGGTGCTGATGGAACTCATCTGCACATCTTTGAAAGTTCACAACTTGATGGCTTGTACGTAGGGGAATTACTATATATCCTTGTTGCTGATCTATTTTATGCATGCTAGTTTGTATCTCTTAGTCCTGCATCTCTAACTTGCCCCTAGCCCACTCTTTTTCCACTGGTAACCAGTAGTTTTTTTTTTTTTTTTTAAACCTTGGCTGTACTTTATTTTTTGCTTATTTTTTAAAATTGAATTATTGTTGATTTACAATGTGTTAATTTCAAGTGTATAGAAATTTTTTTTTGAAAGGGCTAATTTTCAATCTGTACTATTGTTGCTGCTGCTGCTAAGTCACTTCAGTCATGTCCGACTCTGTGTGACCCCATGGACAGCAGCCCACCAGGCTCCTCTGTCCACGGATTTCTCTAGGCAAGAGTACTGGAGTGGGTTGCCATTTCCTTCTCCATCTGAAAACTGTTGGGGAGATTATAAGAAATGATAGGTGAAAATATTTTGGATCAGAAAGTAGCATACTGTAAACTCTCATAAATATTCAGTCCATAGAATTATCCAGGCAAGAATACTGGAGTGGTTTGCCATTTCCTTCTTCAGGGGATCTGCCCGACCCAGGGATAGAACCCGGGTCTCCTCATTGCAGGCAGGTTCTTTACCATCTGAGCTACCAGGGAAGCCTCTTGTAAAAGGTTAGCTATTTTTTTCCCCTTGTGGGCAAATCAAGATTCTAAAGATGTCATAGCATCACAAATTAATTTTTAATACCAAATTTAATTTTTACATTTAACACAATCACAACAGAGATCCCAGTAGTACTTGGAGTAGAAATAAATTCATAAAATTATTGAATGAACCTAAAAGAATTTAAAAAATGAGAAACATGTCCAGAAAGATAAATGATTCAACCAATATATTTGTTTGTTCTAAAGCAAGACTTCATGACAGCAGTAAAGATGAATGACAGAGAAATCAGCAAATTGCATTCACCATTGTTCAACAGACCTAGAGAGCTTCTTTCACCAATAAAGAAGCATCAAGTACCAAATCTCATTTAAAAATAACTATTTGGAAATGTCTTGGTGGCCTTTTCGGCCTCTATCTACCAAGCACTACATGAAATGTCGTTTCCCCCTGCAACACTGTCGGATAGTACAGCCCTGGGAGATCAGGTCGGCGCTCTATGGTGACCTGGAAGGGTGGAATGGAAGGGAAGTCCAAGAAGGAGGTCTATACGTATACACAGAGCTGATTCGCTTCACTGGACAGCAGAAGTGAACACAGCATTGTGAAGCAATTATATTCCAATAAAAAAATGTTATGAGGAAAAAAGAAACGCAGTCTCTGGCTTCACAGGGGAGCAGACGTCTTCCCTGACTGGACAGCTGTCCCTCCAGTGGGAGAGGCTGACTCCCCAGCAGGTTTTCCTTTCAATGGTGAAATTATTTTAGTCAACCCTCACCTGGCACTGTGAACCATAATAAATATGAAGTGGATTGGAAATTTAAATGTAAAACTTGTAATCAAAATATGCTTGAATAAAATACAGGTGACGATTTCTCTCTTGGGCTTCCCAAGCGGTGCTGGTGGTAAAGAACCTGCTTGCCATTGCAGGAGACTTAAGACATGTGGGTTTGATCCCTGGGTTGGGAAGATCCCCTGGAGAAGGGAATGGCAACCCACTCCAGTATTCTTGCCTGGAGAGTCCGCACGGACAGAGGAGCCTCGCGGGCTGCAGTCTATGGGGTCATAAAGAGCTGGACACTAGTAAAAGGATTTAGCACACATTTAACTTGGGTTCATAAAGGGCTTTAAAAAAAGATTCACTTCCTGCACCCACCATTTTTATTGAACTATTATTGTTATATAACTTGTGCCAATTTAAGGTGTATAAGGTGACGATCTGATATCCGTATATATTGCAGAATGATTACTACACTAAGGTTTATTAACACCTCTATCCTCTCATATAATTACCATTTTTTATAAAGGACTTTTAACTATAAAAGGAAAGGAAAGGAAAATTGACGGGCTATGCTGAATTAAAAAATTAACTTATATATTTGAAAATATCATAAAAAATAAAAAGGCCATTGACAAATTGGGAGAAATACTCACAGCAAATGTAACAGACATAGGCTCACTATCCTAAATGTAGAAAGAATATTTGAGATTAGAAAAACCCTCAATGTGCCAATAGAAGAGTGAACAATGGATATTAACAATTAAGGATTCTTAAAAATTAGAATTAATACATTGGGCAATATATATACAGGAAAATGTTCAGCTGCACTAATAATCAAATAAATACAAACTAAAACAATATTTTCAACTACTTAGTTATTAAAGATTTTTAAATTTCATGAAGTAGGTGAGATAGCCATATGTTCTGATAACCAGCAGGCAAAGATGCAATAGAAAAGGACTTTCTTAATGCGACTTGGCAACATACATCATTATTTTTTTAAACAAGTGGATTTTTGAACAAGTGGATCATCTTGAGAAATCTATTCCAAGCAGTGAGTTAAATTTTAATGCAAAAGTGAGTGAAAATTGCTGTCCTGTCCAACTCTTTGCAACCCCATGGACTGTAGTCTGCCAGTCTCTTCTGTCCATGGAATTCTCCAGGCAAGAATACTGAAGTGGGTAGCCATTCCCTTCTCCAGGATATCTTCCCAATCTGGGGATTGAACCTGGTTCTCCTGCACTGCAGGCAGATTCTTTACCATCTGAGCCAACAGTGAAGCCCCAAATTTTAAGGGGAAGATTTTCTTATAAAGTAAAAAATAAACAAGATATGACTTCAATGTACACAGGGAAAAAGCTGCGTATTTTTTTATACCTCCATAAGGGGAGTACTATGTTTCCACTGAAAGTATTCTTAAATAATTTGGGGAAATGATCATAAGATAAAGTAAAGTGATGACAGCAGGAGAAGGTTATCTGAAAACAAGACTCCAATTGTGAAATATAATTATAGAAAAAAGATAGAAGATAGGATGATTTTGATTTTTTTATACTTTATTTTCTGAAAAGTTTACAAAAAACATATCTTCATAATCTAAAGAGGCATTATTTTTTGTGTGTATTTACTTTTTCTACTTCTAACTTCTACTCCAATATGAAAGATGTGTAGAGATAAAAAGTAAAGATGAATACGATTAAAATATAGGTTGATCAAGAAATTTCTAGAGGTCATTAGCATGAAGACAGAAATACACTTAGTTATGAAGCGTGGGAGGGAAGTGAGAAGAGCTAGGAAAGGAAAAAAAAAAACAACAAAGTGAAGAAGCAAACTAAGATACCAATACTTTGAAATGAGTAATATTCCTGGGTCACACCCCCAAATTCACGGAGCTCCTAGGCTTCAGAAGGCATCTGATTGAAAAGTGACTCCTCATTTAAATCCTCACACCTTAAAACTGGAAGCTGAAGTCTTGAGTAGATTTTGCCTGAGCCAGCAGAATGAAACGGATGCTCTGGTTTAAAGCAGCCATTACCAAAGCAATATTGCCCTGGGGGCGAGAGAGAGCCAGTCCAGGTCTTCCTGGGCCAGAGGTCCCCACCTGTGTCAACATTAATTCCTCATCGCTGGTCTGACAATCAGAAGACCGCTCTGTCCTGAAACCACGGACCTGAAAACTGTCCCTGCGGAGCCCGTCATTCCGGTGCTGTTCTGAAGGTTTATGGGCTGCATACGCCAGTCTTGACACTCTGTGGCCAGCTGGAGACCAGGAACGTGGCGGTCACTCCAGAGAGGGAGGCTGCTGCCTGCCAGAGCGGTTGCTTTAATGTTGGAATGTGAGCTCCTTGTCACCAATCTCTGATGTGTCTTTTTTTTTTTTAAATAGAGCCAGAAAACTGGATTTTAAAAATGATAAATCTCTCTCCTCTTAAAATTGGCAATTAATTGAAAATATTTAAGATTTGTGCTGGGCAATTCTTTGTGGACCAAACAGAACATGTCTGCTGGTGTCATCCAGCCCCAGGATTGCAATTTGAGACTTCTGTTCTACGGCATCAGGTGGGACTAAATAGTCTCCACCCTGAAAACAACGTGCCAGACTCTGAGATGGAGCAGAGTTGTAAAGATGAATAAAACAATTTCTCTGCCTTAAGGAAGTTTTATGTCTAGCATAGGAGACAGACCTTCAAGAAGGGAAGTCAAAAGACAACCGTGTGGTGCTGACACAGAGAAGAGAAGCAAGTGCTGCCTGACCCAGGGGTGATTTTGTCCCAGAGGAATTAAGAAGGGCTCAGTGGAGGAGGTGGCACTGGATCTGGGTGTGTGCTGTGGTTCCCGAACAGAAGGGACCACAGAAGGAGGGTGAGGTTTACTCCTGGAGGGAAAGAAGTCATCCTAGCTGAAACAAAATGAAGCCTTTTGTGATCAGTTTCTCAGAGGACGAAAACATTTCCTTCCTGGATAAGTGAAAGCAAAAAAGCAAGAAAATGGTGGACAAAAGAAGTGGATGATGTTTAGCAGAGAGAAGACAATAATAAAAGAAGCTGAAAAGAAAATGTGAAAGGGTGAGAGGCCACACGAAACAGAATGGTGACCTGAGAGGAAATTCAGTAATAGATGTGAGCTTGTATTGATTTCTAGCAATGCCTGAAAATTCTGGCATTGTCTGGACATTTGATTCCTTGTGGAAGAAGGGTGGGCAGTTTGGTAAATGATGGGTGACTCAGGCTCAACTATTTGTTTCTTCTCACAGGGAGGAATTGGAGATCGAAATATTAGTACCAAGAGCTTTCTCCTAGGATGTTGACGATAATTAGTGGCACACTGCAGACTCTAAATGCTTCATAAGTTGGTTATAACGTTATCCTGTTTCCCATGTTGAGCTATTTTGGGGACAAACTTTTCACTTAATGTCCTAATTAAGTAGCCCCAATCAGATATTTGTGGCATTAATCCTTTGGTTGCCCCAGCAGTGCTCCAGAAGGCATATTATCCTTGACTGGCTCACCCCGTGTGCTGCACACTCAGAACACAGAAAAGAAGACGTGTATGAATAGATGTGGTTACTCTGTTCTTACATACAATTAGCTCATAATTATCCTTCAAGGCAAATACGATTACCCTTTTCATTCCACACATAATTCTTAGGTTGAATATTACCAAGTTGGGACTTGAGTTCCATTTCAAGGCTTCCCTTGATGCTAATTTTAACCTGAATTCATCTGGATAAAAACATCTATGAGACAAGAAAGGGGCATGCAGTATGATTTTCCCTGAACACTAACTCCTCCAGAAGAGAAAAATGCTAGTCCCCAGGTATGCTATACTGGTCAAGATGGGCTAGGTTATGTCACAGTAACAAATAATCCTAAAACCCCAGATGCTTAATATAACAAAAGTTTAGTTCTTATTCACATTTCATGTGGCAAAGGCTCCATTCACTCAGATTTCCCTGATAACAGCAGCAAGAGGAAGGGGATGTGGCTCTGTCTCTTAAAGCTTCTGTCCAGAGATCACCCAATCACTGCTATCGCATTGGCTAAAGCAAGTCATGCTGCCCTAACTTCAAAATGGGCAGGGAATTGCAACCCTACCATACACCTAGAAGGAGAGAAGAAATGGAATATTTATGAACAGCTCTAATAATTATCCTTGGTGTAATCCCTGGTGAGAGAAGTTTCCTCTTTAGGTTATTGCAAAGCGTAAGCTAGTAGGTACTAGGAAATGAGATGGATCATTTGATCCATGCCCCAAGTCATCATCACTCAAGAGGTGGGACTTAGTGGTGCAAAAATGAGCAGTTTGCCCTTTTTTTTCTCAAGTTTACAAATCAGTGGCAGGGAGAGAGAGAATGATAAGCATAAGTAATCACAGTATTTTCTCATAATTACTGGGAATGGGAGAAGCACAGTGGGATCATGGGAAAGGGAAAGGATTTACAAGATGCATAGAGGATGCAGGACTCCCCTGGTAGCTCAGCTGGTAAAGAATCCACCTGCAATGCAGGAGACCCCAGTTTGATTCCTGGGTCAGGAAGTTCCCCGGAGAAGGGATGGGCTACCTACTCCAGTACTCTTGGGCTTCCCTGATGGAGCAGACAGTAAAAAATCCACCTGCAATGCAGGAAACCTGGGTTCGATCCCTGGGTTGGGAAGATCCCCTGGAGGAGGGCATGGCAACCCACTCCGGTATTCTTGCCTGGAGAATCCTATAGACAGAGGAGCCTGGCATGCTACAGTCCATGGATCCTCAAAGAGTCAGACACGACTGAGCGACTAAGCAGAGCACACAACATAGAGGATACAAATGAGAGCAGTTGCTGATCAATGAGTTATTGAGCATGAAAGAGAAAAACCTTGGATGATTTCCAGGTTTCTGATTTGTTAACTGGATATACATTGATATACATTAATCATGAAAAGAATCACAGGGATAAGAATGACTTAGGGCAGTAAGGAGAATGCATGAATTTTGCTTGATCCAAGTTGTTCTTAAGTACTGAAGAGATTCAAGCCGAGATATTCAGCAATTGTTTAAACTTAGAGTTCTGGGTCAGAGTCTGGGTCTGTTTGCATTTACTGATTATTGTTGTTTAGCTGCTAAATTGTGTCCAACTCTTTGTGACCTTATGAACTTTAGCCTGCCAAACTCCTCTCTCCATGGGATTTCCCAGGCAACAGCACTTGAGTAGGTTGCCATTTCCTTCTCCAGGAGATCTTCCTGACCCAGGGATCGAACCCATGTCTCCTGTATTGGCAGGCAGGTTTTTACCACTGAACCACCTGGGAAGCCTGCTGAGCAGCTACTTATTGAGCAACTGCTTATTGAGCAACTACTCTCTGATGTGCTTCGCAGGAAGTTATGGATACAAAAGTCTGTAAAACCTAATCCCTGCCCCTGAAGAGTTGCAGCTAGAGCAAGCAAAAAACAGGTGAACAGCTAATTGCCTTGCAAGATGGCCCCTGTTAAAAGAGATGTGCAAAGTGCTCTGGGAGAACAACAGACCTTCTAAATCAAGTTTAGAAGGGTGATGGTGTTATTCAAGGAAGTCTTCTTGGAAGTGATGCTTAAACTGAGTGTTCAGAGTTGGATAGAAACTCTTTGGGTATAGTGAAGTGCAGCACTATAGAGTTTAGGAGCTTGGTGGGCTACAGTCCTTGGGGTTGCAAAGAGTCGGATATGATATGACTGAGTGACTGAACATGTGTACAGTTTATGTGGTCGTAATTTCTGGATTCAGGTCCTGGGTCTCTTCTTGTGCAAGTCACTTAAACTCTCTATTCCTTGGTTTTCCATCTCTAAAATGAAGATAATAATAGTTCTACAATACCTATATTAAAGTATTTCTGAGGATTAAATGCAATAATGGTATGTATCAAGAGCAAGGTATAGCCCCAGACATATAGTAAGTGCTCAGGAAACATGATTATTATGTTTATTATTTCCAGAGACAGGATGGCAGAAGGATATTACAGACAACAGATATACCAAAACAGATGTTTATGATATCATAACAGCTGGGTTATTTTGATAGCTCTAAGCAGTTTACTATTGCTAGAGCTTAAAGTCTGAAGCAGGAAATAGCAAGAAAGGAACCTGGGGAGGCCTTCATAGGGGAGATAACACAGCCTTGGGAATTACCAGACAGAGTGTCATGGCTATCTAGGGATTTTAAGAAAAAGAGATGATGATATTTCTGTGGGTAAGAACTTTTCCTAGCAGCTGTTTGGAACTGTAGGAAAAAAGAATAGAAATTGAAACACTCAAGGGGTAGATTGTAATTTTTGTCCATCAGGAAAGGATTAAGCCTGAATTAGTCAGTAACTGTGGGGAGAGAGCAGAGAGAAGAGACTAAGAAATACTTAGGTGGTAAAATCAGCAAATTCTGTGATTAGATATGGCCGGGATGAAGGAGAAAGATGTTTTTCTCAGATTTCTTCCTTGGGTACCAGGAAAATGTTAAAGCCACCAGCCCTCCTACAACACAGGAGCAATACCTGGTTTTGGCAGCGGATGCTATAATTGTGAAGCTTGAATGTGAAATCTCTCAGTTTGAGCTGGGAGACATTTAGAACTGCAGATAAATAATTTGTGTGTTGATATCATGTATCCTCCCAGTAAAATTTGGAGAGTGGGTGGTGTTTAGGAGCATGTGTCAACAGGAGAGGCCAGTGGGCTGAAGATAAAACTGGTGAATCCTGACAATTAAAAGATGGGAAAAGGAAGAGGAATTCATACAGGAAAAATAAAGCAATGGTAAGAAATGGCAAAGAGATTTTTTTTTTTAATAGGAAAGTCTGTTTATACAGGAACTGAGGGAATAGCTCTTCATTTAATCAACCAATAAATACATTAAGCATCCATTCTGCCCAGCACTATAGCTAATAGAGGCATATTCAGGAAAAAAGTATGAATAAAGTGAACTGACAATTGTCCATTACATTTAGTCATGAACAGTTTTAGTGATGACCTAAGTAGGAGCAACTTCTGTGAAGTGTGGAAAGCAAAAGGGCTGAAGACAATAGTACAAAGAATGAAGGACAGGTGAAGAGGAAGAAATGATAAGAGTAGATAAGTCATGCATAAACGTACAAATGAAAATACATAGTGAACAGAGAAGAATGCCATGAGCAGAAGCACGGGACAAATGAACAAAGATGATGCAGAAGACAGGGATTTAACAGATTCAGATTAAAAATGTGAAAAGGGTTGCATAGTGGAAGGCAGAGGGAGAGAATTCTTAAAATTAAGGAATAATAATTCATTTCAGATAGTATAACTTTTATTTCTTTTCTTTTTACAATTTCTATTTCTCCTTCAAGAACTTTTATCTTTCCATTAATTTCAAGTGTGTTTTTCCTTATCTCATGGAACTTACGTATAATAGCTGCTTTAAAATCTTTATCTGATAATTGTTTACATCTGGGTCATCCCAGTTGTCACTTATTGATTCCCTTTGGAATTAGTCATATTTTCCTAGTTCTTGGTAATTTGAATAATTTTTGACTGTATCCTAGAAATTTTTAGTTTTATGTTGTTTAGAGTCTAGATTCTGGTTAAATGCTCGAGAGAACGTTGATTTTTGTCTGTTACTTTTACCAGGCACACAACCCATAGTTTTCAGATTAGAATTTCTGCCTTGTATTCCAGGGATGAAGGTTCCAATGCCAGTTCAATTGTCAAAACTTTGATATTCTACTTTTGGTCTGTTGTGAGCATGTGCCACTCAGCGGCAAGCCTGAGACCTCGGTGATAGTGTAAACTAAAGGTCAGTTCTCAAAGATTTTGTGAGATGTTGTGCTCCTTTGGGTCTAACTTAACTACAGCTCATGAGTAATCCTGAAAGCTATATTCATTCAGTCAGAGAATTACGGAACCCCCTCTCCAAATTGCTCTGCCCCAGGACTTCTCTCACATTCTCTTGTTGCAAGAGATCCCTTTTAGGATCCTCTGACCAAAAGGATGGAGTTTATCTTGGAGTTTCGCCTGCACCTGCTGCCACTTCATAATTCCCATGACTGTGGCCACCCCAGACAAACTGAAGAGAAAAGAATTAATAATAATAATAATAAAATAAACTTAAAAAATAGAGAAAGAAAATGGGACTTCCATACTCTCCTGATTGCAGGGGCTGTGTATGCATGTGTGTGTGCTCACAAAGTGTCTGACTCTTTGTGACCCTGTGGACTGTGGCCCGCCAGGCCCCTCTGTCCATGGGATTTTCCAGGCAAGAATACTGGAGTGGGCTGCCAGTTCCTCCTGCAGGGGATCTTCCCGACCCAGGGATCGAAACTGCGTCTCCTGCATTGGCAGGTGGGTTCTTTATCACTGAGCCACCTGGGAAGCCTTGACTGCAGGGGCTCCTTTGCCCAGTTCTTCACGCCAAAGGACACAGCCCATTAGTTTAAGCTTACAGTGCCATCCACACCATGGACTCCACTGGGAGCCCACCCTTGACAAGCCATGAGAGGAAAAAAAGACAAATGGCAATTTTCCTCCATATTTCTCAGTTCACAGAAGTTTATCTTCCAGTCTTCTGGCCAGAGAGACAGAATTTACCTCAGAGAGTTAAATGTCCATGGCACTGCCATATCAGTATATTTGACTCCCCTCAGCAATATACCTGCTTTTTGTTTATTTTTCAGAGTGCTCAGACATCTATTCTATATTTTGAACAGTGACTTTACTCATAGTCACTATGCAGAAAGAACTGTAGCGGGCTTACTGCATCCCCGCTGCACCAGAAGTTCCCAGAAGTAAATGAAATACCAAGAGAAAACTGGGCAAAATTTAAAGTCTGAACATTATTTGTTTTATCTAGTTCTTTGAAAGTTATTGGAAGCTTAAACAAAGGTAATGGAGTGGGGGCCAGAAACAGGATCGCAGTGCAATGAGGAATGAATGGGAGTGGAGGAGAGGGGATTGACATAAGTGACCAGGGCTGGCTGTGAAGGGACTTCCTGGTGGTCCAGTGGCTAAGACTCTGTGCTCCCAAGGGAGGGGGCCTGGGTTTGATCCTCGGTCAGGGAACTAGATCCTGCATGCTGCAACTAAAGATCTCAGGTACAGTAACTAAGACCTGGTGTGGCCAAATTGATTAATTTTTTAAAAAGAGATTGTGGGAGAAGATGAGAACAAGAGCAATAGGAGGGGTGGATAAAGACAGCGACATCATTCAAGAAGAGAGGATAGAGTAAATGTCCAAAGCAAAATCAGCTGATAGGTTTGGTGGTGGTAAAATGAGGTAGTTCTTTTTTATTTTTCTATTTCCTCCTGAGATACAATATGTGAAGTTATCAGCTGAGAATCAGAAGAAGGAGGAATTGTTGAAGGTCCAAGAGGAGAGACATGCAATAACCATTTTAGTAAGAACGAGGCTTAACTTTTCACTGAAACTGTAGGCTTGAGGGGGTAGGAAAGAGGGCCCTCTATCTTTTGTGGTGCTAACCTGAAAAATCAAATTCATCCATTCTACCAACTCCACACTTTCTTGCCTTCTGGTTCTGTAGTGACTTTCACCTCCAACCCACATCTGCTTGGCCCCAGTCTATACCCTCTGGTTATCCATGTGTGAGTCCTACCTGAGAGAATGAGGCAGGCTTCTTGGAGACAATCTGAGGATGAGAGGCAGTAGGGATCAGATCAAGCCACAGAAAGGTTACCTTCAAGGTTATTCAGAGAATCATAGCATCATAGAAGAGAGAAGAAAGCAGTAGGTAATGAGAAGATTTCAGTTTCCAGACTAGAAGGAAATTAATCAGCCACCAAACTGAAGGTGCTTAAATGATGACATAAATGGATGAAAAGTTAAAAGACTCTAATATATCAATCCAGGAGTTTAAAGTGAGGAGTGAAGCAGGATGAATCAGGAGGTACAAAATCTAAACCAATGGAACATAATGACTGTAATTAACACAGATGGAAAAAGAAAAAAAAAATGACGGGGATCTAGACAGTCTTTATTTAGCAAGGATGAAAATTTCCAAATAACAGAACCACGAACTCAGAACTGCTTTGCCTCTAAAATAAAGTCATAACGTTCTACTCTCTGGCTATAATTTTTTACTGTTATCATACCTGCTGTTCATCTTTATCAGTTATTTTAATTCCACAGTTTAATCCCACGGGGTTCTCAATGGATCAGCCCATTCTCACAGCTCTGGTTTAGTCCTCATCTGTAAACACTGGCCTTTCATTTCAGCCTCTCTTCCTTGGCACCCACAAATCTCAGACACCATTTCCTTCTTTCTATCTGTCTTGACAGCCAACCTCCTTCCGCACTTAGATCAGGCCAGTGCTTTGATCTCTCCCCTCCAACTCAAGCTAATGAGCATGGCTGAAATGCCTTCACAATAAGCCTCTAACTGGACTGTTCTTGTGTCTTCCATCCTCACACTTAGTTCAGAGCATCATCTCCTCTGTCTACTGCACCAGCTTTCAGATCAGCCCCTTCCTTATACTCTTTTTTAAGATTTTTTAATTTTTGATATAGTCCATTTTTAAATTCTTTACTGAATTGGTTACAATAATTGCTTCTGTTTTATGTTTTGCTTTGCAAGCCATGAGGCATGTGGGATCTTAGTTCCTGGACCAGGGATCGAACTCACTTACCCTGCACTGGAAGGGTGCAGTGGACTCTGAGGCAAGTCCCTGCCTTAGACTCTTGACCATCATTAACATCTCATGTAGTTAACCCTCCACACAGCAGTCAGAGTGACCCTGACTGCCTTAGACTCTTGACCATCTTTAACATCTAATGTAGTCAACCTTCCACACAGCAGTCAGAGTGACCCATATAAAACAAAGCAGTCTGCCTGCCTTTCCTGCTATACCCCTTGCAAGCCTTGCCATTTCCATTAGAACTCTGACCTACTTAATTTTAGCCCCATGATCTGACCTTCCCCAACCTTTCCACAGCCAACTCCCTCCTTCCCTACACCTCATCCACACTGGCCCTCATGCCATTTCTTGCAAATGACAGGCTCATTCCTACCCCAGGCCTACTGCATTTGCTGTTTCATCTGCTCAAGTCTCCATGCATTGTCTCCATCTCACACAGGTCATGTTCAAAGTCTCCCTCCTTGACCCTCTGTGTAAAATCGCCCTCCCTCCTTCATTACCATCATTTCCTTCACCCAGCTTTTTTTTTTTCCTTCACCCAGCTTTGTTTTATCATAGTAATTATCCCACTAGAGAAGCGTATACTGGACTACAGCTCCTCAAAGGCAAGACCTTAACCCTATTTTGTTTGTCTGCTGCTGGTGCTAAGTTGCTTCAGTCATGTCCAACTCTGTGCGACCCCATAGACGGCAGCCCACCAGTCTCCCCCGTCCCTGGGATTCTCCAGGCAAGAACACTGGAGTGGGTTGCCATTTCCTTCTCCAGTGCATGAAAGTGAAAAGTGAAAGTGAAGTTGCTCAGTCGGGTCCAACTCCCAGCGACCCCATGGACTGCAGCCTACCAGGCTCCTCCGTCCATGGGATTTTCGAGGCAAGAGTACTGGAGTGGGGTGCCATTGCCTTCTCCATTTGTTTGGCTACTAGATCTATAATACAAAACAGCTTCTACCATCAATAGATATTCGGCAAGTGCTTGTCCAATTTGCTGAATTATAGGCATGAACATTAGAATCCTGTGGGACGGTGCTGAGAGTCAAGGAGGGAATGAGCCCAGTATCACATGATGAGCTGAATGGAGGGGGACTTCACCATGTGTGGGGGAAGACCGAACTGTGATGTGCTAAGAGTTGTTGCTGCATTGGTTTTTTTAAATAAGAAATATGTATTCAAACACGCTGTATATTTGATTGTGGAGTTGGAGGACAGTGTGGCCCACTGATAGAGTTTGAAGGTATCATCCGTTTCACCCTCAGTTTCACAAGGAGAATGTTGCTCTCTGAAAAGACAAACAATAGCTTAAGTAGAAGTAGTTAGGTATATTTTTCACTTTCTGTGGTCCACATATGGAATGGTTCCTGGGCATGTGAAATTAGTGAGTTAGCAAATACTTTGTTGTTGGTGCAACAAACTTCCAAAGTATTTGCTCTATGCAGCAGTCATCGTTTTAACCAACTCCACATATCCCAAGAGGACATTTCCAAAGTTTATCATGCTTTTTCTGTGTTTCAGAGGGGAAACCAGGAATTGATATAAGACAGATGTTGGAAATTGGAGGGTAACTAGAAAATGTAGAAGAATCAATTAAGACAAGTGGCCTTAGAGTCTACATTTACAAAATGTCCAGGTTTAACTAGATGATTGTGAAGGACTCTTCAAGCTCTTTAGTGACTGTCACTAATGTTATTAATAAAAACATTATTGACAGTGTCAGGTCTGGAGACCCACAGATAAACTATACACAGCCTTGAGTATAATAAGCCTGGGGTTCTCTTAGTGTGACTCTCAGACTAGCAGCATCAGGGCAAATTCTCGGCCCACCTACAGATCAAATGCTGAAATTCTAAGGATGCAGCCCAGTCTTCCATGTGTCTGTCCATTTGGGTATATGCTGATATGTAAGAGTATTGATATGGGTAAGCCTTGACAAAGTATAATACTAAAAGGATACAGAGGAGAGGACTTCCATGATGGTCCAGTGGTTAAGAATCTGGCTGCCAATTCAGTGGACATGGGTTCGATTCCTGGTCTGGGAAGATGCCACATGGCATGCGGCAACTAGACCAGTGCACCCCACCTATTAAGCCCACCTGCCTACAGCCTGTGTTCTGCAATAAGAGAAGCCACAGCAGTGAAAAGTTTAAGCACCGCAACTAGAGAATAGTCCCTGCTTGAGGCAACTAGAGAAAGCCGGTGTGCAGCAACAGAAATCCAGCTCAGCCAAAAATAAATATTAAATAAATGGAAGTTAGGTAAAAATAATATAGAGGAGGAAGGATTGTCTGTGACATTTGGAACTTGTCTCATGAACAAGAGTTCAGGCGAAGTTGGGAAGATCTTCCCAGGCAGGGAAACAGGTCAGGGAGGTGGGAAAGACCAGATTGAACCCAAGACTCACATACTGGGTGGACTTGGGTAGCAAGTGGCACCCCTAGGCATCCTTCATTCTACTGACTCCATGATGCTGGTGGTGGAGGGGACTGAGTGATGGGGCAGATGGGAGTGAAAAACAGGATGTGTAGTTTGGCAGCCTCTGGAGCAAACCATGCTTATAGATGAATTGTATTTGGCAGGTGCAGTATCACAAAAATAAGCTTGAGCCAACATTTAATGATGAGTGATTTGAACCTTCAAGGAAAATCCTTACTTTTGGCATTTCTTAAAGAAAGGGACACTTTCATCACATTGTATCCTCGTTTCTACACAACAACAATTTGCTGATGCTGGTAGCTGCTGCTGCTTTTCATCTGGTCACATCTTCCCCATTTTTTCACAGTCCTCACCACTCCCTTTCACATCCCCAGTAATCATTACCCTTGGACTGTTCTTCATAAAGAAACTGCTTTTATGTTTCAATCAAAGATGGAACAATGCAAGAAAGGCCAGGAAGGCTGCCTATTTCAAAAACAAGTTGAGAAGAACATATGTTATGGGGGAGGAAGAGAGTATTTGTATAGATTTGGTAATTATTGCAAAGAAACTTATACACAAAATTTAAGGGAGAGGAATAAATTAGGAGTTTGGGATTAACAGAGACACTACTACGTATAAAACAGATAAATAAGAAACAATTGTATAGCACAGGGAACTGTATTCAATACCTTGTAGTACCCTATAATGAAAAAGGATCTGAAAAAGAATATATATGTGTATATATGTAACTGCACCATTTTGCTGTGCATTTGAAACTAATGTAACATTGTAAATCTGCTATACTCCAAGAAAAAATAAAATGTGATGGGAGTAAAAAGGAAAAAGGGATAAACTCTGTCTTGGTAAGACAACAAGAAAGACCTGTTTCTTCACAAACAGAGAAGGGTATTAAAGAGTGAATAGGAGTTTTCCAGGTGATAATTAACCCCTTTGACAATCAGTTTTCAATCAAATGTGGAGTCTGAGGCAATTTAATACTTTGGAAGTATGTGCCTTTTTTGTAATTAAAATAAACTGATAATCTCTCATCACAGGGCCACACATCCTATGGCCTGGTTGTTCAAGGCTATGTTTTAATTACCTTAGCCTAAGGCCCTCCCTGAGCCCAGGGGTACCTGGAAGTCCTTTTTAATAAGGAGTTAATGCTCAAGGCTCTGTGCAAAGCCATAGCCACGCTCATCTGAAAATGAGGAGTGGAGATACATTCCATAAATCAAAAGCCTGAGGAAAAAATAGTTAACCCAATGTGTTCTGAGCTTCTCCATGCTTCCTTGAGGGGGTTCATTATGAGTGAATACTCTGCTAGGTCACTGAAATATTTAAAGGCGGGAAGGAAAAAGCATCAGAATCCAACTTTGTGTGCGTGTATCTGTGTGTTTTTCAAACCAATGCATTCCTGACAAAGGCTAAGGCAAGGCAGCTTTCCTTTAGCATCCTTGCTGGTCACCTACACGGAGGCAGAGGTAGTGGATACTCATGCCATTAGCAAATGCAGTGTGTTTGCTTAGTCACGCAGGTGTGTCCAACTCTTGTGACTCCAGGGACTATAGCCCACCAGACTCCTCTGTCCATGGGATTTTCCAGGCAAGAATCACTGGAGAAGGTTGCCATTTCCTACTCCAGGAGATCTCCCTGACCCAGGGGTCAAAGCTGTGTCTCTTGGGTCGGCAAGGGTATTCTTCACCACTGTGCATGGAGTACGGTGAGACCCCTTCCCCTTTCCAGCAATGGTTTGTTGTCCTGGGAAGGGGGTGGCCAGTTCAGATCCAGGTGGAGACCAGTTTCTCATGGAAGTGCCCAGGGATGGGTCCTGACAGTCGTGCCGAGAGCGCAGCACAGGTGAGCTCGTGTACAGCTGCTGGAGAAGTCCCCGGGCCAGGGGCACACTCCCAGTACTGTTCAGCCTGGTCTGATTGAGCGTTTGACATCGAGTGCTTTGCAGCCAGACAGGGAGCGTGTAACGGCATCCCCTCCTAGCTGGAGGCCTGGAAAGAGGATGCAAGTGTGATTACTGCTGACAGCTAATGGAGCATCACCGTGAGAGCCAGGAGTGGAGACGCTGCTTTTGGATGTCAGCTTCTTTGGTTCCCATCCCAGAAAATTGCTCACAGGGCACTGATTGATCTTTCAAACAAAATGACTACATCCGCCAAGTTGTTTTCACTTCTTTCATTTTAGTTCTTCATCCCTAAACCACAAAGAGAGATAGCAGTTTGGAGGTGAAATATTTGCAGGACCACAGAAAACAGTAGGGTGAACACCCACAGGTCTTTGCCATCACCCTGTATTCTGCAGAGAATGGTAACTGGCTGAGGCAGGAGTAGGAAAAAAATGAAAGCTGTCACTTGCAATTTGCATGGATATGAATACACACTGGGGCTTCCCTGGTGGTTCAGGGGTAAAGAATTCACTTGCAGTGCAGGAGACACAGGTTCAATCCCTAAGTCAAGAAGATCTCCTGGAGGAGGAAATGGCAACCCACCCCAGTATTCTTGCCTGGAATATCCCACAGACAGAGGAACCTTGCAGGCTACAGTCCATGGGGTCGCAAAAGAACTGGACACACACACACACAAAAAGAACTGGACACAGCTCAGCAACTAAACAACAACAATCATAAGAGTAGTAGCTAACATTTATTGAATGCTTGCTGTTTGGTAGATACTGTGCTAAATAATATATAGATGAGTTTGTTGAATTTTCAGATCACTCTTGAGTAAGTGACATTTGTATTCTCATTCTACAGATGAGAAAACCAAGGCTTGGAGAAAATTTAACTGTGCCAGAGATCACACAGATTTAAATCCATATGTGACCTGAGATCTTTTTCCACTGTGCCCTGCTGCCTTTAGGGGCCACTTTGAGATGCAACTTTTAATGATGTGGGTGGGGGAAATCGTCTTTGAAGTCCTCTTCAAACTGTAATCAACTTTGGTTTCGTTATCTAAAAATCTCAATTTCAATTTCAGCAACAGCGAAAGAGCTACTAGTTCTTGTGGACTTTGTGAATTCAGCACACTGTGCTGGGCACTTATATCTCTTACCTAGAATCCTGGGAGGATAGATAGCCTATCTCCACCTCAGAGGAGAAGAGTGAGGCTCTGGGACATTGTACACATTAGCTGATGTCACAGAGGTAATTAGAGGTGAAGAGGGCATTTTCCTCGAGGTCTCTCAGACCCCCAAATCCAAGGTGTTTGCACCTGTCACATTATCTTCCCTGACTTTCAAATATACAGTACCACGAGTACCAAAACCCAACAGAAACAATGCAAAACTCAACACCTTCTTAACTTTTGTAAAAAAAAACAAAACAAAACAAACAAAAAAAACAATAGCACCAAACACAGGAATGTAAATTGGTGCAGCCACTCTGGAAAACAGTATGGAGGGTCCTTAAAAAACTAAAAATAAACTTACTATATGATCCAGCAATCCCATTCCTAGGCATATATCCAGAGAAAACTCTAATTCGAAAAGATACATGCATCCCAATGTTCATAGCAGCACTATTAACAATAGCTAAGACCTGTAAACAACTTAAATGTCCAGCAACAGGTGAATGGATAAAGGAGATATGGTACATATATACAATGGAATATTAGCCTTAAAAAAGAAACAAACTACTACCATTTGCAGCAACATGAATGGATCTAGAGGATATTATACTTTGTGAAATAAGTCAGACAGGGGAAGACAAATATCATATGATACCACCTATATGTGGAATCTAAAAAATATTACAAATAACCTCTATACAAAATACCAACAGACTCACAGACATAGAAAACAAACCTATGGTATTAAAGGGGAGAAAGAGAGTAGAGATAAATTATGAGTATGTGTTTAACAGATACAAAAGATTATACATAAAATAGATAAACAACAAAGATTTACTGTGCAGCATGGGGAACTATATTCAATATCCTATAATAACCCACAATGGAAAAGAATTTGAAAAAATATACAGCATATATAATATATATATATAATATATACATTGTATTATATATGCATATATAATATACACATATAATATATGAGGTGGCCCTAGTGGTAAAGAACCTCCCAATGCAGGAGATGCAAGAGATTCAGATTTGACCCCTGGGTGGGGAGGTTCTCCTGGAGAAGGAAGTGGCAACCCACTCCAGTATTCTTGCCTGGAAAATTCCATGGGCAGAGGAGCCTGGTGGACTACAGTTCATGGGATCGCAAAGAGTCCACAGGATTGAGGACTGAGCCCAACACAGTCCATTATATATATAACTAGAAAAAACACCAAATAAAACTAAAGGCCTGCCCATTAAAGAGATCCAGCCACTATTTTTAAGCGATTAGTTCTGCAGAGTTACTCGGGGTACCTGAGAAGTCGTAAAATCCAAAAACAAGCCAAGAAAGGCATTTTGTATATAAGGTGCCCGCCACCTCTCCCCCTCTCTCTGACAGCCAGCTTGGTTTGTTTATTTATCGTCCACGCCCTGGACCCCTTCCACGGCCGGCCCGCACTGACTCAGCGGAGCCGGCCTTCACTTGGGCCCTGTTCCGGCAGCTGCTGCCGCTCTGCGCCGCCTCCCACGCGCTGCCAGCTGTCTCCGCCTGCATCGCCCCGCAGTAATGTGAACAACTGGAGGCAATAATGTGTCTCCCCATTTGCCTAACAATACCAACATGGACAATAACTCAGAAGACTGAAGATTTGTGCTGTAATTTAATAAACCCCATGCACATTTCTACAATTGAGTATCACATCTGTGCAATGGATCCTAGAAGTGTAATATTCTTTTATAAGGGACCATTAACCAATCTTAAGTTTATAGGTTTCCTTAAATCTTTTTCATCAGCTGTTAAACTACAGTAAAGAGAAAATTGCCTCTTATGAGACAAGGGATAGTAAAATACAAAGACTGTGATTAAACGTCAATCAATTAAGGATTATAATATAATAAAATACTGACTGATGATTAAAATGAGCACATTCTCAGAGAATTGTTTAAACAATGTTAAGAATTATTTTTAAAAGTCAGTCAAATAAACTTCAATTGAATCACGTTATAGATGAGTCCTTGCTCCAAAAGGAAAAAAAAATCCATAAAAATTATTCCTCAGGTACAAAGATCCCAAAATTGGCAGTGAATTTCTATGCTAAAAGGTATTTTTTTTTTTAGCTTCTCATTTGACTATTCCCCAGTCTCAAGAATTTTAAATTCTGTTCTGAACAAAATAAGTAATGACATTTTTGTTTCATCTAGTTTTCCACCAGTGTGTGCAGCTGGGCAACAGTTTATGGAAATGGGTTGTGTAGTAAAACCACCGAACAAACAAACAACATTGCAATTGAGGTAACAAAACACTGCCTGGAACTTGGGACTCCAGAAAGGAGCTCTGGGACTGTTTGTAAAACTTCACAATCTAAGCCTTCCGGAAATGACCCCTTACAGAATTCCTTCCTCTGAAGGTCAGCGCACACTTCCGTCCGGGAAGAGCTTGCCTGCTGCAGAAGGCTTACAAGTAATCCAGAGTGATCCACTTTATTTCTGTCTTCCATCCGCCATACATTTTAACCATCAGCTTTTCCACTTGGGTTGGAGTTATGCTGGAAGACCCAGGCTAATTACATCACGTTTGGCAGCCTCACATACCACAAAAGACTAAGAGGTTTCTTCCTCTTTGCTCTCGCTGCCATATTTCTTTTCCTCCAAGAATATGACTGGCAAGGAGCCATGTTTTCTGTGTTGAGCTGCTCCTTCCGCAGACCCACTCTTCCCATCGCCCTCCCAAAGCAATTTTCCTGCTACATTGCTTGTACCTGGTCCCCATGGAGCTCCGAGGGCATTCAGACTCCTGCCAGTTTGCAGGGAGCGTTTTGAAGCTTGTTGCAACAGCTGGCTTATATGAGCCTTGAAGGAAAATCCTGCATACATGTGGCAGCACATTTGAAGCGCCGAAGCAGCTGGCAAAGTAAGCAGAGACCAAAAGATGTGGAGTACCTCACAGCTTTGCTAGAAACTGTGAAGGAGAAGCCTTGTGCGGCAGACGGAAGCATAATTAATGGATAAACCCCAGTGCAGGCTGGCTTCTGCCCTTATCAGTCTATGGAAACTACTCTAGTGAAGGTCACCAATGACCTTCTAATTACCCAATTCGATGACTGCTTTTCGGTCAATGCTTTCCCAGGCGATTCTGCTGGACTTGGCAGGAGAGTTGAGTGATGGGCAGAAAAGCACTTGCTCAGTAAGTAACAAAGCTGGAGTTTGAAATAGGTGGGTTTAACCCCAGACTCAAGATCTTCCCATGGAATCCTGGTTGCCTCTTGACATTTCACACATCTTATAAAGAAAAGGTGAATGGGAGAAAATGATGGATTGACTGTAATCTCTTATTTTCTGTCCTTTGTAGAATAGACCTGACATGATAGCAAGGGTATTTTGCAAAGGTATAGAGCCACAGAGACAGAGAATGGGGGAGATGGCAGAAGAGGATAAGAGGTTGAAGACACTTTTGAGAGATGGAAAGAGGCAAATAAAGTGCATGCAGAGATCAGAAAATTTTTTTTTAAAAACCCATGTTAGTAGCTAACAGAGTTAAAAATGCTTATATACTGCAAAAATAGAAAATAAGCAAATTAAATTGCCTCGCAGAACAGGCCCTGAGGACACCAAGTCATGAAGGAATTGGAAGTGAGACTTGGGTGAAAAACTCAATATTGGCTGATAGCCTGTAGACAGAAGCTTTCCTTTCAAGGAACAAACATCTTGTAATGGAGGAAAAGCTATAACAAACCTAAACAGCATATAAAAAGCAAAGACATCTCTTTACTGGCAAAGGTCCATATTATAGTCAAAGCTATGCTTTTTCCAGTAGTCAGTATGGCTGTGAGAGTTGAGCCATAAAGAAGGCTGGGTGCCAAAGAATTGATGCTTTTGAATTGTGGTGCTGGAGAAGCCTTTTGAGAGTCCTTTGGACAGCAAGGAGATCCAACCAGTCAATCCAAAAGGAAATCAACCCTGAATATTCATCAGAAGGACTGATGCTGATGCTGAAGCTCCAGTACTTTGACTACCTGATGTGAAGCGCCAACTCATTGGAAAAGACCCTGAATCTGGGAAAGACTGAGGGCAAGAGAAGAAGGAGGTGACAGAGGATGAGGTGACTGGATGGCATCACACACTCAGTGAACATGAGTTTGAGCAAACTCAGGGAGATGGTGAAGGACAGGGAAGTCTGGCATGCTGAAGTCCTTGTGGCCGCAAACAGCTTGACGTGACTTAGCGACTGAATAGATAGAAGAGTTACTGCCTTGGATGCCCACCTCTCCCTTCCACTATCCCGAAAAGAAAAAGGAAAATTGAATTACTGAACAAATCTAACCAGAAAAACTTTAGACTTGGGGCAGAGAGATGGGTAGATTGAAGCTGGGAGCTATTAAAAAAAAAAAATCAGAGTAGAATTCTGCATGATCAATAGTGGAATTCCCAGCTTCTTCTCCCTGTTCACCAGTCCTGTTCGAGAACCCCTGTAGCCAGTCAATTCTTTCCCTATTGCCTCCTGTCCCTAGATTTTTCAGGCTCCTGGAGAGCCTGAAATGCCACAGAGACAGTGCTCCTAGATACTGACATATGGGAATGCTCTAGACAGGGCAGTTCAGGCACTGCATAGTCACTACACAGTGATGTGAATAAGACTCACTCAGGCCAGCAAAGCTTCTGGTGAGCTCTGTAGTGCTGCTTATGGGTTATGAACTAATGGCTACTAGGCAAAAAAGTACAAACATAAAATAATAAATAGGGCAAGGAAGTCTTGACAATGCACATTAAAATAAGGAGAAGAGTTCAGTTAACGTTCTCACAGAGGTAGGAACGTATTGTACTTACAAAATAAAACTCTCAGATAACAAGAAAGAGCTCTTGGAAATTAAAAGTCAAATAGCCCAAATAAGAAATGCCCAAGATGAATTAGACGATAAATGCAAGAAGTTCACTTAGAGTGTATAAAAAAAGGCAATATGTGGAAAATATGAGAAAATAGTTAAGAAAATTCCAAGGTTAGTAATGAACAAGTTACATACAGGAGGTCCAGAATAAGCAAAAGTAAAAACATGAAGAGAAATTATCAAACAAATAATAAAGGAAAATTTTCATCAGAACTGTTCAACAGTTTCTAAATTAAAAGAATCCACTAATTGTCCTTGTATTATTTTTGTTGTATAGTTGCAAACAATTGTGTCTGACTCTTTGCGGCCCCATGGACTATAGCCCGCCAGGCTCCTCATTCTGTGGGATTCTCCAGGCAAGAATACTGGAGTGGGTTGCCATTTCCTTCTCCAGGGGGAAAATTTTTCTTTAATTTTAAAGGAAAATTCTCCATCACCAAAATTTAAAAAGAAAACTGTATTTGTTATTTTTATATAACTAATGAAAAGTTTTATCTAACTAATGACTGGCGTTTATGACCTTGTACAGGAGGTGGTGATCAGGACCATTCCGCCCCCACCCCCAAAATGCAAAAAGGCCTTACAAATAGCTGAGAAAAGAAGAGGCGCTAAAGGCAAAGGAGAAAAGGAAAGATATACCCATTTGAATGCAGAGTTCCAAAGAATAGCAAGGAGAGATAAGAAAGCCTTCCTCAGTGATCAGTGCAAAGAAATAGAGGAAAACAATAGAATGGGAAAGCCTAGAAATCTCCTCAAGAAAATTAGAGATAGCAAGGGAGTACTTCATGCAAAGATGGGCACAGTAAAGTACAGAAATGGAGTACTTCATGCAAAGATGGGCACAGTAAAGGACAGAAACGGTATGGACCTGACAGAAGCAGATGATATTAAGAAGAGGTGGCAAGAATACACAGAAGAACTGTACGAAAGAGATCTTCATGACCCAGATAACCACGATGGTATGATCACACACCTAGAGCCAGACATATGGGAGTGTTAAGTCAAGTGGGCCTTAGGAAGCAGCACTATGAACAAAGCTAGTGGAGGTGATGGAATCCCACTTGAGCTATTTCAAATCCTAAAAGATGATGCTGTGAAAGTGCTGCACTCAGTATGCCAGCAAATTTGGAAAACTCAGCAGTGGCCACAGGACTGGAAAAGGTCAGTTTTCATTCCAATCCCAAAGAAAGGCCATGCCAAAGATTCTCAGACTATCGTACAATTGCACTCACCTCACACGCTAGCAAAGTAATGCTCAAAATTCTCCAATAAATTGAATAAATTCTTCAATAATAGGTGAACCGTGAACCTCCAGATGCTTAAGCTGGATTTAGAAAGGGCAGAGGAACCAGAGAGCAAATTGCCAACATCTGTTGGATCATCAAAAAAGAAAGAGAGTTCCAGAGAAACATCTACTTCTGCTTTATTGACTACACCAAAGCCTTTGACTCTGGGGATCACAACAAACTGTGGAAAATTCTTAAAGAGATGGGAATACCAGACCACCTTATCTGCCTCCTGAGAAATCTGTATGCAGGTCAAGAAGCAACAGTTAGAACCAAACATGGAACAACAGACTGGTTCCAAATTGGGAAATTAGTATGTCAAGGCTGTATATTGTCACCCTGTTTATTTAACATATATGCAGAGTAAGTACATCATGCAAAATGCTGGGCTGGATGAAGCACAAGCTGGAATCAAGATTGCTGGGAGAAATATCAATAACCTCAGATATGGAGATGACACCACCCTTACAGCAGAAAGCGAAGAAGAACTAAAGAGCCTATTGATGAAAGTGAAAGAGGAGAGTGAAAAATCTTGCTTAAAACTCAACATTCAGAAAACTAAGATCACGGCATCAGGTTCCATCACTTCATGGCAAATAGATGGGGAAACAATGGAGACAGTGACAAACTTTCTTTCTTGGGCTCCAGAATCACTGCAGATGGTGACTGCAGCCATGACATTAAAAGACGCTTGCCCCTTGGAAGAAAAGCTATGACCAACCCAGACAGCATATTAAGAAGTAGAGACATTACTTTGCCGACAAAGGTCCATCTAGTCAAAGTTATGGTTTTTCCCATAGTCAAGTATGGATGTGAGAGCTGGACCATAAAGAAAGCTGAGGACTGAAAAATTGATGCTTTTGAACTGTGGTGTTGGAGAAGACTCTTGAGAGTCAGAGTTCAAAACCAGTCAATCCTAAAGCAAATCAGTCCTTTAAACATTCATTGGATATTGGATATTCCAAATATTCATTGGAAGGACTGAAGCTGAAGCTGAAACTCCAATACTTTGGTCAACTGGTGCAAAGAACTGACCCATTGGTAAAGACGCTGATGCTGGGCAAAATTGAAGGCAGGAGAAGAAGGGGACGACAGAGGATGAGATGGTTGGATGGCATTACTGACTCAATGGACATGAGTTTGAGCAAGCTCTAGGAGTTGGTTATGGACTGGGAAGCCAGGCATGCTGCAGTCCATGGAGTCTCAAAGAGTCAGACATGACAGAGCAACTGAACTGAACTGAACTAAATGAAAAATTTAAGTTTTAAAATTTGGAAAAATCCCAGTGATCTCCAGGTGATTTTGCTCTGTCTTTGCCTGCTGTGCATGCTCTTGCCTTCTCTGGTTGGCAACTTCTAAGCTTTGGGAATAAATGCATCAGTTATCAGTCACTGGAAATTTGGCCCCTTTGATAGTTATTTTGCAATATTCAGTGATCAGTTGTATATGTGTGCACCCCAGTATACATGTATAGAGTTTAGTGACTGATCAGTTTTAAAGACCCAAGGAGAAAAAGGAGATTTAGGTGGTACCAGGATTTCTAGTTTAAGGACTGGGCTTTGACTATTTTTCAATTATGTGTTATTCAGTATGAATACAGGTGGTGCTAATGGTAAAGAATCTACGTGTCAATGCAGGAAACATGATGAGATGCAGGTTCCATCCCTGAGTTGGAAAGATACCCTGGAGGAGCACATGGCAACCCGCTCCAGTATTCTTGCCTGGAAAATTCCATGGACAGAGGAGCCTGGTGGGCTACAGTCCAAGGGGGTTGCAAAAAGTCGGACATGACTGAGCACACACACACAGTAGGATCACTCACACCAGTAATATTTCTTTAGCCTAATTATTTCAGAACAGAGGCAAATGAGTGAGGTGTATCATCTTTAAACCTTTTCATTTTGAAATGAAACACACAAAGAAAAGAGCATTGACTGTAAAGTGTGTCTTAATCAATTATGACAAAGTGACTCTCAGAGTAATCATCATCAAAGTCAGGAAATAAAACACTGCCAGCCATGCTATGAGTCCTCTGCATTCACCCTACTAATCACAACTTCTTCCTTCTTTCTATTTGTGACCACTATCCTGATTTTATGGAAAGTTTCTTCTTGCTTTTCTTTAGTTTTAGTACTGAGGTATGGATTTGACTTTACTAAGTTCAGGCTTAATTTGGAATTGACACCAACTGGAGTTTCTAGTTGGCTAAATGAGTCAGGGTGAGGTCTGGCTGGTATGAGGAGGGAATTGAAGGGCTTCTGCATCTCAACAGACCTTAAGTACTGTCCATCAGCCTTTCCCAACCTCAAAACCATTGATATTCTGAGCTGGATAATTCGTCATTGTAGGGAGCCGTCCTATGCATTGTAGGTTAGTTAGCAACTCCCCTGGTCTCCACCCACTAGACACAGTAGCACCCCTCTTCCAGTTGGAACAACCAAAAATGTCTGAGGATATTGCCAAATGACTCGTAGGAGGTGGGCAAAATCATCCTTAGCTGACAACCACCGCTTTGGATGAATTTAAGGACTATCTTTGTCCAAAAGGGCACTTGACCCAAAAAGTCAACTTTTGGTTCTTTTAGGATTTCTACTAGTCAGTTTTAACCAAATGGTGGAGAAGTCAGGCTGAAAGTTCTAAACTCCACGGTTCAACCAGAATCTGTGACCCTGCCCAGTGTTAGCCAGGTTCAGTGGCCTAGAGGTCCGCTCCCAGGGCCCCAGGTGGCAAGCCTCCCAGGAAGGGACACTTTCACTCAAGTGACAGAGGACCTGGCAGCTTTCTCAAGGAGTTAGTGAATGAGACATGGTCAACTGACTTCTTTCCCCACCTCCCCGTTTTCATATTTTGAACCTTTAAAAAACTGCCAGCCAATGAAAGCGTCATATTGGCAGCAAAGCACCTCAGTGTCAAATGTAATACACATACACATAAATATTTATAAGCACATACTATGTAAACTATAATAAAATACATATAAAAGTGATATGTAAAGTTAGAGGTTAGAATCTAAAATCAGAGTGATCAAGAGATCCAAATCTGATATTTACCTATTGCTCTACTTTTTGCAAATTCCTTCATCTCCCTGGGCTTCAGTTTCCTCACTCACACAATGAAACTCACTAAGCACACCTCTAGGTATGGTTTTTCGATCTAGTGAGATGAGAAATGCAAAAATGTATCACAAACAGTAAAGCACAATGAAGTTTATTATACACTATTATTTTCTAAAGCTTCAAGGAGGAAGGGAGCCTCAAGGCTTGCAGATAATTATTAATACCACACTGTAGAGTCTCTCTCAGTTATTTGTTTTTATTGGACATATTAGTCAACAAAGAATAAGAACTGATTCCTGTGCTTTCAGTTCAGTTCAGTTCAGTCGCTCAGTCGTGTCCAACCCTTTGCGGCCCCATGGACTGCAGCACTCCAGGCTTCCCTGTCCATCACCAACTCCCAGAGCTTACTAAAACTCATGTCCATCAAGTCGGTGATGCCATCCAACCATCTCATCCTCTGTCATCCCCTTTTCCTCCCACCCTCAATCTTTCCCAGCATCAGGGTCTCTTCAAATGAGTCAGTTCTTCTAATCAGGTGGACAAAGCATTGGAGCTTCAGCTTCAGCATCAGTCCTTCCAATGAATATTCAGGACTGATTTCCTTTAGGATAGACTGGTTGGATCTCCTTGAAGTCCAAGGGACTCTCAAGAGTCTTCTCCAACACCACAGTTCAAAAGCATCAATTCTTCAGCCCTCAGCTTTCTTTATAGTCCAGCTCTCACATCCATACATGATTACTGGGAAAACCATAGCTTTGACTAGACGGACCTTTGTTGGCAAAGTAATGTCTCTGCTTTTTAATATGCTGTCTAGGTTGGTCATAGATTTTCTTCTGAGGAGCAAGGGTCTTTTAATTTCATGGTTGCAGTCACTATCTGCAGTGATTTTGGAGCCCAAAGAAAGAAAGTCTGTCACTGTTTCCATTGTTTCCCCATCTATTTGCCATGAAGTGATGGGACCAGATGCCGTGATCTTAGTTTTCAGAATGTTGAGTTCTAAGCCAAATTTTTCACTCTCCTCTTTCACTTTCATCAAGAGGCTCTTTAGTTCTTCTTTGTTTTCTGCCATAAGTGTGATGTCATCTGCATATCTGAGGTTATTGATATTTCTCCCGGCAATCTTGATTCCAGCTTGTGTTTCATTCAGCTCAGCTTTCTCATGATGTACTCTGCATATACGTTAAATAAGCAGAGTAACAATATACAGCCTTGAAGTACTCATTTCCTGATTTGGAACTAGTTTGTTGTTCCATGTCCAGTTCTGACTGTTGCTTCTTGACCTGCATACAGATTTCTCAGGAGGCAGGTCAAGTGGTCTGATATTCCCATCTCTTTAAGAATTTTCCACAGTTTGTTGTGATCCACACAGTCAAAGGCTTTGGCATAGTCAATAAAGCAGAAGTAGATGTTTTTCTGGAACTCTCTTTTTCGATGATCCAACAGATGTTGGCAATTTGATCTCTGGTTCTTCTGCCCTTTCTAAATCCAGCTTGAATATCTGGAATTTCACAGTTCATGTACTGTTGAAGTTTGGCTTGGAGAATTTTGAGCATTACTTTGCTAGTGTGTGAGATGAGTACAATTGTGAAACAGTTTGAACATTCTTTAGGGATCCTGAACTTGAGATCTGAGACAGAATTGAAGGCACAAGAATTTAATGTAAGAGTAAGAAGTGCACATCTGATGCTGTTGGTGCCATTACACTCAGTTAAGGTGTCAGAGGTTCTTCCTGATTTGGGGAATCTTGTTATACCCACAGATTTTACCTTTTATAAAAGTGGAATTTTAACTACTGTATATATTGCATATTCTAAATGTCTTTGTGAGACAGTACTGTTCATCCCGTGTAGTAAACTCATGTTTGCTTTGCGCCATGATGGAGCATCACCCACAAAGATTACCTGAAGATGTTACAGGTTTAGAGAAAAGTTCTGAAGGAATGTGAGGGTTCCTGGTATAGAGATGAGCACCAGAGTGTCTCTTTCTTCATTTTCAGCATTTGGCCCTATATGCTGACAACCTAACATTTTTTTTTTTTGGAAAGCCAGAAATCGTGTATAAAACACACAGCATCTCTGTATTATAGTAGGAGCCAGTCTATAGCAGGTTTGCCCCTATTTCTAGGGAATAGCATTTCAGGGATTTCAACTGAAAGCCTGGGGTATTTAACAGGGATCCTCCACCTTGACAGGCCTAGAAACCAAATTTCTATCTCCCCCGCACTGTGAAACTGTCAAAGGTCTGCTCAGATTTTCACTGTCTTACTGAACTTTATTCTTGGGTTCCAAGCCTTTCAACCACTGCAACTTAAGAACTGGCAAATATGTTGAGGTAAAAAGGAGCATGGGATGTTTGAGCTCACTTCTTTGAAGTTCCCTTTGTTCTAAGACCCAAACCCCTTGATTCTGACTGCCCTCACAGCCCTGAACTACAGTTTTTGTCTGGTTCCCATGAGGCCGCCGAATGCTCGAAGGCACTGCTTTTCACTCTGTCTTTTGAACTCATGCTGCAAGTCAGTAAATGTCTCAAGGTAAAAAAATCAGAAAATACTGTCCTGCTGTAGACTGTATGGGCTTCCCAGGTGACTCGGTGGTAAAGAAGCTGCCTGCCAAGCATGGAGACTTGGGTTCGATCCCCGGGTCGGGAAGTTGCCCTGGAGAAGAAAGTGGCAAGTCACTTCAGTATTCTTGCCTGGGAAATACCAAGGACAGAGGAGCCTGGTGAGCTACAGTCCATGGGGTCACAAAGAGTTGGACAGGACTTAGTGACTAAATAACATCAACATGGACTGTACCTTCTCTAAATTCATTTGCTGAAGCTCTGACTTCCAATTTGACTGTAGGACTTTTAGGAAGTAATTAACATTAAATGAGGTCATAAAGATGGGCTTCTAATCTGAAAGGATTTGTGGCCTTATAAAATCTCCCTGCCTCTCTCTCCACCACCACGTGAAGACACAGGGAGAAAGGGGTCATCTGCAAGCCAAGAGGTGAGTCTTACTTGGAACAAGTCAGCCAACACCTTGGTCTTGGTCTCCCCAGCCTCCGGAACTGTGAGAACTAAATTTCTGTTGTTGAAGACACTCAACTCTGGTGCTTTGTTACAGCAGCCAGAGCAGACTAAGACATGCTCCTTCGTTTCATTTTCCTTCTCTCTGAAGGCGTGGTCCCTAAAGTCCTGGCTGCCTTGGTTGTCCTCTGATGCCTTCAATTGTTTTGCTTTTTACCTGGTTTAGAAATATTTGTTATAGTAGGAATTTTGGATTCATGACTATTCTATTAAAGGAAGAAGCAAAAATCTCAGAAAGTCTTATTAAAATATTTCATTCCAAGAAAAAGGAAGAGTAAATATAAAGACTCTGGAGCAAAAACCTGCTCAGGAAATAGAATATAGTTATAATTATATGAGATATTTCAGGCACAACCTAATTCAGATGCTGTCACCTCAAGGTCTTTATGTTATTTACATCTGCAAAGATTCTTATTCCAAACATGATCACATTCTGAGATTCTATGTGTTTGGGGGGACTCTGTTCAACCCAATATTGAATATTCTAAGAAATATGTAATATTGACACTACTTCTTCTATTAATAAATGATACAAGGCACTACAAGATCTTGTTTGCTTAATACTATCACCTCCAGATAGAATTACACTCCTCATAGAGTTACACTCTTGAGATAAGCCATTGTCTACAAGGGTACTCTTTTACAAATCATATAAACTACCTGGGACTATTACTCACATTTGCACTGAAAGTTTATTTTGAAAGCAAAATGCTATGAAGGCTGTACGTTCCAGAGGGTAAGGGCTGGGTTACTTTCATTGGCCTTGCTGTAGGCACAGTGGAAGCTTTACTCAATAATACTGTTCCAATCTATTAAATAGACCCAAGCATCCAATGGATTGGTGTGGATAGAGTTTGCCTCAGTTTAAGTTCCCATCTTTCAGAATGTGAGGAAAGTTAGATAATCCATATTCTGACCTACAGGCTCTGCTAAACTTTCATGGCTGCCTATCCCTAGAGACATGCCATTTTCTTTGGGCTGAAAGATCTGCAAAGTATCTGGGCCAAAGTGACTAGAATCGCCCTCATTCACAAAAGGCCTCAGAGAGCAGATTAAAGACCAGCTCCCCTCTGCTGCGTTTTCATCTGACTCTTGTGGTCATTTCTGCTGATGTCAGCTCCACTCTCCCCAGCAATCACCATCGTTTTCCAACAGAGATGGATGGCTGAGCAGACTGCCGGAGCGGCTATCCATCACATATGCCTATGGATGATCAAGGCCATGTCTGTGACTCTAAATTCGGCATCAATTAAGTGTGGGTTGCATTCAGCCACGCAGCCTTCTTGTGCCACCCACAGAGCATCAGGGAATCTGAAAGGCTTTTCTACTTATTTCAGAAAGCTTCTAACTGCTCACCCACTGAGACTGAAATATGGGAGTGAAGATGAAATGAAAAGCTAAAAGGAGATGAAAAAAACTGAGTAAAAATATTCCAGAACTTAGGCACTGAAATCTGGTGGGTCTTCAAGCTCGCCAATTTTGTGGAAAGCAGTTTACTGTGTGTGCCAAGGCTTAGTACACAAACAATAATGCCTTCATGGGTCAAAGCAGCTAGGTGTGCTGAAGCGATCATATATCTTAAGAGTGAAAGAGATGGACCTCTGCTCACAGAGATATAGAAACATGTTTTTTGATGACTCTCCCATATTGAAAATCAAATTGAGCTGATAGCTTAATAAACATGACAAGAGTCTGGATCCTCTTCTAGAGCTTTTATTGTTATTATTATCTTTTGCTATAGTCATTGCTTCAGCACTTGTTAAGCAGTCTCTATTACTGGATTCACTGGTGAACTGCAAAGAGATACTATAAATACAATGTACAACCCTGGGGTTAAGAACTATTTAAGGACAGGGGTTCAGATTTCTAGCCTGGGGTGCTTTAGACTTATTTAATTACAGAAAAAGAAACAGTGGTAAGAAAACAGATTAAACTTCACATGTGAAAAATGTGACTATCTTCTAGGTGGGCCAGAAAATTCTTGAAGACATACACAAGTTGTCTTGCTTTCCAGAGCTTTCCTTCTCTACTTCCAAGGTAGTCATTTGGCAAATACTAATTAAGCACCTACTGTTTGCTAACAGTTAAAAAACACTGCACCCAAGGAGTGTACAGTCCATCTAAAGACACCAAACTCATAATCCTTATTTTCTTTTCCTTTTGAAATATACTGATTTATGCTTTCTTCCCATTCTCTAAGCTGAGAATTTTCTCTTTTAGAGTGGCAAATAGACATAGCAATCTGAACTAGGGTTACAGATAACACCCCAAAGGCTTCTTACATCATTTGGTGTTGTAGAAGCAGTGTATGGGTGACTTCTAGAGACAGGATCATGGTTTGTGTAAAAGGACTATCTTGGCAGAGATTTTGAACTTCTAACCAAAAAGAAATGGAAGGACCAAGCTAGTCAGGGAGACACTTTTAAGAGGCTCATACCCTTCCTATTTTGTTGCAATCTGGTGCTGGTTTGCAGGGTAACTGTTTTTTTATCTGATTGTATGTATGTACATAAATCTTATATGTTATATATTCAATATATTGTATATATTGAACTAGTCAAAGTTATGTCTGCTTTAGAGTTCTTTGTATTTTCTGAGACTTATTACAGAAGGAGGTAGTTGAAATGCTATGAAGAAAACCAACAGGATTATGTTATGAGCATGGCTAGAATCATTTTTCATTCAATAATGCTGTTCTGATTGGAAATCCATAGTCTGCTGTTAGCCCTGAAATTTTCCTTCCAAACAGTGGACAAACCAAATGGTTTTTTTTTTCTTTTTCATTTAGAATTACTTTTCTCTGGAGCCTCTTATCCTAAAAATGTGCTGAGTTTAGCTCTTTATCTCTATCACAGTGTATCATGCCTGCAAGAAGGTTGCCAAGTTTAAAGGCTTAGAGTAGACAAGTGAATTCTTAGATTCCACAGCAATTCCTGGAGTTGAAGTTGCTGCTGCGGCTCATGCTTTGCACACTTGGTTTACCTTCCATGAGGGCGAAGGTTTTGGGAGTTCCTCTAGCTTTTTACCATCCCAATATCAGCTCAACACTGATCAGCTCAATGCATCCTAAAATGAGGTAAAATAAAATCATTTGTATTGTCTCTGTTGCACTTATAGGACTTGAGAATTAGAAGGAACCCAGCTGGAAGGTGAGTGGGGGCTGGAATTCAGCTCACATTTTGCTCACCAAGCTGGCATCACACTGAATTCACTCAGAGGAAGAGGCACCCATTTTAATTTGCACAAACACACCAGTTAGGCTGCTAGCTGCCCTGTGCATGGCAGGGTCCACACAAACTGACCTCAGGGGCCCAGTCCAGTCGTCATCTTTTTTTGGTGTGTGTGACATTCTCCTGCTTTCCCAAGTACACAACTCTTCCTCGCCATTTGTAGGAACATGTGTGCATGTGCGCTAAGTCGCTTCAGTCACGTCTGACTCTGTGACACCGTAGACTATAGCCTGCCAGGCTCCTTTGTCCATGGGATTCTCCAGGCAAGAATGCTAGAGTGGATTTCTGTGCCCTCTTCAGGAAATTTTCCCAACCCAGGGATCGAACCCACATCTGTTATGTCTTCTGCATTGGCAGGCAGGTTCTCTACCACTAGCACCACCTGAGAAGCCCCATTTGTAGGAACAGGCCTCAAAAATCCATGACATCTCAATTTAAGTAGCTTGGAGGAGTATTAGAAGAATCTTTAATGTTGCCCTTATAATAAAAAATATTTTGATGACTTATATTTGTTATTTGTCACATGGCATGACTTTTCCATATACTTTCACCTTCTAAGTTTGGGGAAATAGTGTAGTCTGGTTAACACTAGGTTAGATGATATTAGGAATGAAAGAAAAAAAAAGCATCACGGGCATGAGAGTTCATTTGCACTGCACAGATGTGTGTATGTTTGTGTTTGTGCACATTTAGCAGTTTTTGTTCTTGCTTTTGGGCTTCCCTTTAACTCAGACTGTAAAGCATCTGCCTGCAATGCAGGAGACCTGGGTTCTTGCTTTTGCTAAATTTAGACTTTCATTTGGATCATTAGAATATCTCATATCTCTTTCATTTGTTGCATAATAAATTGTTTGTTCTTCAAGACCCAACTCAAATGTCACCTCCTCTGGGTAGCCTTGCACCCCACTAGGCAGTGTCCTACATGCTCCCAAAGAGCCACATACATTTATTACGGTCCTTATCACCAGCAGTTTGTATTGGCCTGTTCTATTGGACCAGCCTGACCATGAATGAGTTCTTTGAAGAAAAGAACTGCACCTAATGCATTTTCATAGCTCCAGAGTCAGTGTAGAATCTTGCCCATTTTAGTTTTTCAGAAAATCCTGACATAATTTTTGCAGTGTGATCATTCATCTTTGATGGTTATGACTTCTTTGAAAATGCTATAGACTCTCTCCCCAGGAAAAAAAGGGCTCATCTGTTTTACATGCAAATTTTGCATACATTTTTAATTGTTCTTGGGCCCCATGATCCTGTTCTTGGCCCTTCCATGATCCTACCTATGGGTCCATGGAACTCAGATCAAGAACCACTTGTCAAGAGAAACGGACTAAGGGTCTTGGTACAATAAAGTGCTAAACATTCCCCTGTTATTTCCTTCACTCAAATATTTATCATGCTGAACACTGAGGATGTTATGATGAATATACAAGTGCTCACCACCCAGGGAGAGAGATCAACAAATGAGTGGATAAAATTATACCACAGCATGTTAAATGTTACTGTGTGCTAAGTCACTTGAGTCATGTCTGTGACCCAGTGCACTTGCGGCCCTCCGGGCATCTCTCTCCATGGGATTCTCCAGGCAAGAACACTGGGGTGGCTTGCCATGCCCTCCTCCAGGTGATCTTCCCAACTCAGGGATCAAACCCATATCTGTTATGTCTCCTGCATTGGCAGGGGGGTTCTTCACCACTAGTGCCTACCTGGGAAGTCCAAATGTTACTGCAGCAGTGTACAAAAGATGCCAGCTCCAGGAAAGTGGTTTCAGATTCCTCACTTAAGGACCAAAATCTTCCCCTCGAATATCCGGCAATCAATCCGAGTGGTCAAGTTTTTCTTATCCCAAATCAGTACATTTGAAAAAAGTTTTCTATTATCGCTATCATTTCATAGCATCTTACTGCTCCCAAAGAAGAAATATGTAATTCTGGAATAAAGAACAATCCTTTTATAACATATAATTTTGTGAGAATAAATTTCTTCTCACTTCATTGTGAATGTCTAAAACTTCTCATACTCTGGCACCCAGCATTTAGTATTTGAATCACTTATTTTAAGGAGTCATTGAAGGCTTCCTAGAAGAACTGTGCAAAGTGAGTCTTTAGGTATAAATGGGGGACTAGAAGTTGGGCAGAATCAGAGGGAGGGACTTACTCCAGGTAGATGAAATAATAGCTGAAAGACTCGGAGGTTAAATATATAAAGTGTGTGCATAGAAAGTAGTAATGGAGGTGAGATCAAGTTAGCAGGAAAATCCTCAGGGAAGAGGTGAAATGGGCAAGAGTTGAAAATTCTTAGCAAAGGGACCTTGCAGAGGATAGGCATTACAAGTGGGTGACATATAGAAGCAGCTACTGCTGCAGGCTGGTGCAGAGAGGCAAGCTGTAAGATGTTTGGGGCCCCCACTACTGACTTCCCCTGAAGTCATGTGTTCAGAGCAAATTATCCAGCAAGAGGCCCCTACTGCCATGCCAGCTTAGGAGGAGACTATGTAGGGCTGAAAGGCAATGAAAAATGGGTGAGGCTCTGTGCAGGAAGAAGGTCAACAGGAAGGCTGACTGGGGAGTGGCATTTATACCAGAAACTGATGCAAGGATGAGGGACCAGAGTCAAGGCAAGAGCACAGAAAGCTGTCCAGTCATAAAAGAAGTCGTAAAAGTCATAATAAAAGCTGTGAAGAGGGCCTTGTGTGCTGGGTGGAAATGGAAACAAGAGTGTCAAGATGAATGCAGGATACAAGGAAGAAACAGAAGAAGTTGAGATAGATCCACATATAGAAAATCTACAGTTAATATTATCTTACTAAAAAAATAATATAGAGATAGTCTCTTCTATTATCTACATGCCATTATTTTCTTTAATCAGCATATTAAACTAATCAAATCTTAGTAAATTCACATTTCACTTTCAAAATATTTCTTGAAATTATATGAATGCTATTGGATGGTATTTACTGACTGATTTTTTCTTAAGTTTCAGCTTTGAAAGAGTTTATAAGTAGGTAGATCAACTACTCAGATACTCTAGCTAATTTAAAGTAGCTTAAAATATTATGCAATTCAAATTACTTCTTTCAGATAAACTGCTGGTATATATTCCTCATCCAACCCAGAGCTACTACTACCAACTAATGCTCTAGTCAAAAAAACAAAAACAAAACAACAACAAAAAAAAAACTTTAAATGAAAGCCACTGTTAGTATTTCTGGGGATGTTTCCACTGAGAGAATATTGTACGTCATGAACAGCCCACTGTCAAATGCTTTCTACTTAAGGCATGTGAATATTTAAAAGCTATCTTTACCCGGAACCACTATTTCCCTACCTGCCTTCTCTTCCACCCAAGATCATCCTTTTAAATCTGTAGCAAATAATTTTTAGATGCATTTCTTATTATAGCATTACCACAGCCAGCACAAACATCTCCTTTCTTCTTTCTCCCGCCATGTGTACACATAATGGAGTTTCTTATTAAATATACATGCAACCCTTCGTTGCATATAAATGTACCTCATCAAAGAATAAGGGAGACCCTGCCACTCTGCTATTGATTGGTCATGAAGACAGGGCAATATCTGAATGGTGTTCATGGGCTTTCTCTTAAAAAAAAACAAACCCAAACTGAATGAGGCCTGTAACTTTAGCCACCATCACAAGGAAATCTAATGTGGTTCCCTTCTTACATATTTATTAGGCTGCTTTATTACCTATTTTTGAGACCACAGAATGCAGAAACTGCTTTCCTACTTCCTAAAGAGAATTTACAAAGTCACAGCTTTTGTCTTCATGGGGCAATATTTTTGTCTTTGAGGAATATGCCAGGCTGAAGAAAACCACAAGACTGGGTGACGGAGGGGGTGTGTGTTCAAACGCATCAGTAGTGACATGCTTTCTGGTGATTCAAGTACATCTGAGAAGCAACACCAGGTGCTGCCATAGATGGTAGGTAGCCTTTGAAAAAGCAAAGCAGTGGCTTGGTAGTCCAGTGGTTAAGACTCTGTGCTTCCAACGCAAGGGGCCCAGGTTCGATCCCTGGTCAAGGAACTAGATCCCACATGCCACAACTAAAGATCCTTCATGTCTCAGGGAGACCAAAGAGCCCAAGTGCCACAACAAAGACCCAGGGAAGCCAAACAGATAAAATAAATATTTTTTAAAAGGTAAAGCAGAACGGTATTTCTCATAGCCAAACAATTTCACTTTAACTTTAGACTCAAATGATTTGAAATTCACAAGAATGCTATGCAGAGGAGAAGGAAAAAAAATCAGAAGGAAGTCCTTAATTCATACTAAGAAACAATAAAAGAAGGACTTAGACTGACAGCAGGTTGTTTGGCTGAGGGTGCCGGCTTCCTCAGAAAGCGCTTCTCCTGGCTGGCCTGGGAGAGCTAAATTACCTTGTTGGAAAACACACTTGGATGGGTGACTTGAGCCAGGTCCGCACACACTAGGTGAAACGTATCTATTGACTTACAAGCTGGATGCATGTGTCAAAACGCAATCCGGTATTTTCGTAATAATAGCTAGCAGTCTTGGCCGTAAATTATTTATGGAGAGTATTCAGTGCAAACAGGTTAGAGCACACATCGGCTTCAGCTTGACTGCCCTGGTTTTAGATCACGCAGACATTGAACTCCTTGGAGATCTGCTCTTATCACGGCAAACCCTTAAAGGGGGCCCACTCTGCTGTCGGTTCAGCAACTTACAGCCAACAGGCCACTTGCTAAGGCTCTACCTCAAGGTTCAATGAGTAAATGTGGTCCTTCTGCCCCCTCGCTCACACCCGCCTGGCCCCAGCGATGTAAGGTAATATCAGACATGAAGGCAGATCGATCGCCAGAGCAGAGGCATGGCCATGCTCTGCCATTTTTGTGCAGAAACACGGAAGAATGTGCACAGAAAAGGCCACTGGTGATCTTAACGCAAGCTGACATTTCACTGATGCTGTGTTTCTGCAGCTGAAAAGAGCTGGCTGTCCTGGCGAAGCCCTCAGTTTAAATTTAAATAAGCGTGATGTCCTATTGCAATGCGGGGTATGGATTTCCCCTTCTGCCCCGGACTAGGACTAATTCAGCCATGGCCATTTCCATTTCTTCTCTGCAATCAAGGTAGGCAGGTGGACTTCTCTGCAGTGTCACATAGGTGGCCGGAAAGAGTACAGCGTCTTTCACTTTTTTAGAATCAAAACCACAAGGAGAAGCAAACCCTCTGTTAATACTTCAGGAAGGTTATGGAGAAGGGAATGGCAACCCACTCCAGTATTCTTGCCTGCAGAATCCCATGGACAGAGGAGTCTGTTGGGCTATGGTTCATAGAGTGGCAAAGAGTCAGACACGATTGAATGACTAACACACACACACACTGCATCCTCATCAAACAGGCAATTAATGAGATATGGACCTCAGATCTCTCAGGCCAGATATCTGTACATTTTACTTTATCTTCTTTGTCCTTTAAGATGAAGAGATGTTAGAGACATTCCACTGCTTCACATGGAAGAACTACTTTGTCCTAAGAGATACCAGCTTTTATTTGTTAGCTTAGAACAGAAAGGGGGTAAGCTATCCATTCATCAATTTACAAGCGGAAGAAAAGAAATGTTAGCACAACTGTTGGAGTAAAACTTGGAAACATAATAGTCACTGCAAAGTGGGAAATGGAGAAAGTAAGACCTGTGGGTGCTACAGCCAGCTTTCCTTAGACTGGATAGCAAGTTTATCTCCTAATTGTTTTTACAGAGTGTCAGAGAGCAGATGATAACATCTCCAAAGCTCAAAAGGCACAGTACCAGGAAACAGGAGCCCTGCTTCAGCTCCATAAAAGCCATTCATTGACCATTCATTCAACTCTGGGTGCCAGTTATTTTTGTTTTGTTTTGGTTTTTTATCTATTAAAAGGGGAAACCAAAATTCTCTTAGGGCATCATTTTGTTGGAGGGACAAAATGTCATGATATAAGGTAAGATTACGGTAGTAGGTTGAATGGTGGCCTCCAAGAGATTGCAACTTGTGAATACAAGCTTGGTTTGAAAAAAACCGAAGTATATATTTCAACTTTGTACTTAAGGGACTTGAGATGAAGAGATGATCCTGGATTATCTGAGGGGGTCTCTAAATCCAATGGTAATTTTCCTAAGAGAGACAAAGACCCAGATACAGAAGAGAAGGCCATATGAAGAGGGAGGCAGATAGTGGAGTCCTAAGGCCACAAGGCATGAAAGCCAACCAGAAGCTGGAAGAAGTCAGAAAGATTCTTCCCTGGGGCATCAGGGGGAGAGTGGCCCTCCCAACACTTTGATCTTGGACTCTGCAAGAGAATATGGTTTTGTTGTTTTGTTCAAGCAATACTAATTTTGTGGTAGTTTGCCACAGCAGTCACAGGAAAAATTGTTGAGTGGGAACTAGGGAGTATGAGGTGAGAGGGGCTTTTATTTATGGCACAAAAGTTCCAGTGGAGCCCCCAAACTCAGTATTCAATACAAATACTATTTTAAGTCACCCTTAAAAAAAAAGCAAAGTCAATGGCAAAAAAAAATCCATGATGAGGAAAATACTGAAATTTCTAGATGGTAAAAAATTTGTCTTTGATACTGAAGAAGTATCTCATTAATATAATAGTTTTAAAAAAAGATGAGTTGAGGCATCATTTTTCTGTTAGAGCATCTCACTAAGTGTCAGTCAGAAACTTCCCTGGTGGTCTAGTCATTAAAACTCTGCACTTCCTCTGCAGGGGATGCAGGTTCAATTCCTGGTCAAGGATTTAAGATCCCACGTACCCTGCAGTCTGGCCACAAAAGCAAACAAACAGACAAAAAGAAGTGTCAGTGATTAAGCCAGCCTTCAGTTGAATTATGTTTTAGAAGCTGATAGTTTCAAAACCCTAAGAAATGAAAAAACAGGATGCTCAGGATAATATACAGGGTTAATCTCAAAGAAAATCTTCATGTATCAAACCGTGTCTAGTCTCTGGTTGCACAGTAAAATCACCTGAGAAGATTTATAAAATGCAAGTGCCCTGCTGCACCCTAGACAAATGATATCAGAACTTTAGGTGATGAGACCCAGACATCAGATTTGTGGTCCCCTGGGAGATTTCCATGGCAACCAAGGCTGGGAACCACTACTGTGAAGAAGTTGGGTGGAAGTGGAGATCTCTGGGGTCTGGAAGCCTGCTCTGTGAACCTCATCCTGGCAGGTCGTTTCAGTGACTAATGGTAAAGAGTGATTCTGAATCGTGTCTGAAGTTCTACACCAATCAGGGCTTAATTTTCTTTTCCAGGGTTTAGGTTCCTCAGAGAGTGTTTGTATGCACTCAGCCGAGTCCAACTCGATGTGATCCCATGGACTGTAGCCTGCCAGGCTCCTCCATTCATAGGATTCTCCAGGTAAGAATACTGGAGTGGGTTGCCATTTCCTTCTCCAGGGGATCTTCCTGACCCAGGGATCGAACCCATGTCTTTGCATCTCCTGCATTGGCAGGAGGGTTATTTACCACTGGGCCCCCTGGGAAGCCCCTCTTTGGCGAGTTGATGGTAATTCACAGGGGATGATGACAATGACTCTGATGAGGCTGGTAGTGTTTTGTAGAGTTTGTAAAGTGCAAAACTATCTCCCCGTCAGGCCCCTGTGCCATCTGTCAAACATAGCTCTGTGTTTCTAGAATGCATTTCTCCAATGCTTCCTCACTGAAATAGGATGAATGGTTACCCGCCCCACCCCCACCGCAGCCAACCCCAACCAATAAAAGAAGATACTTTCACTTGGAGGCCTATTTGAAAAAGCAGTCTTTGCAGATGTAATTAAGTGAAGGATCTCGAGATGAGGAAATCATTCTAGGTTATCCAGATGATATTTCAATCCAATGACAAGTATCCTTATTAGAGATACACAGAGGAGAAGACACAGACATAGAAGAAAAGGCCATGCAGGCCCTTCAAAGAGGGAGGGAGAAACCGGAGTTTTGTAACCACAAGGCAAAGAAGCCAACAGCCTCCAGAAGCTACCAAAAACAAGAAAGAGTTCTTCCCTAGAGATTGTGGAGGGAGCACGGTCCAGTCAACACCTCGACTTTGGACTTCTGACCTCCAGAATTGTCACAGAATACATTTCTGGGTTTTAAAAACCACTTTTATTGAAACATAGTTTATTTACAATGTTGTGTTAGTTTCAGGTGTACAACAAAGTGAAATATAGTCTTCCCAGGTGTCTCTAGTGGTAAAGAACCCACCTGCTAATGCAGGAGACGTAAGAGACACGAGTTCGATCCCTGGGTTGGGAAGATCCCCTGGAGGAGGGCATGGCAACCCACTTCAGTATTCTTGCCTAGAGAATCCCATGGACAGAGGAGCCTTGTGGGCTACAATCCATAGGGTCGCAAAGAGTTGGATAGGAATGAGACAACTTAGCACATACATGTATCTCTATATCTGTTTATCTGTGTATATATATTGCTTTTTAGATTCTTTTCCATTACAGGTATCTGTAATGCTTTATATATATACGTATTTCCATTATAGATTATTTTGAAATATTGAGTATATTTCAATATGCTATATGGTAGGTCCTTGGTGGTTATCTATTTTATACAGCAGTGTGTATATTTTAATCCCAAATTCCTAATTTATCCCTCTCACCCTTTCCCCTTGGTAACTATAATTTCTTTTTCTATATCTGTGAGTTTATTTCTGGTTTGTAAATAAGTTCATTTGCATCAATTTTTAGATTCCACTTATAAGTGATATCATGATATTTATCTTTCTCTGACTTATTCCACTTAGTATGATGATCTCTGAGTACACCCATGTTGCTATAACATGAAATTATTCCATTCTTTTTTTTGACCAACTACCATTCCATTTTTGTTTGTGTACCTCATCTGCTGTTTTAAGCCACTAAGTTTGAGCCACTTGTTATCCTTAGGATAGAATTCAAACTTTCTATTACTAAGAAGCACCCATGACCTGGTCCCCGGCTGTCTTTACACTTTGAGCATTGGCCAGGGCCTTCCATAGCGGTTTGAGCCATCTTGCTTCTTACCCCTCCTGGCATTGTGCTTACACCAGCGTGGCCACCCCGCCCCAGGATGCAGCTCTTGGAATGGATTTTTCCACTGCCATTTGTCTGGTAGGCTCCTCATGGTCCCCAGTGTCTCGCCCCCCGCCCTGCCATGGCTTCAAAGCCTTCAGATGCTCTTATCCTTTCTCATCAGTTCTCAAGTTGCCTTTGTTTATTGTACCTTTTTATTACAGAATATGCCATATATTACTGGAATCATCTGTCATCCAGATACTTCCTACACACAACTCTAAATTCTTTGAGAGAAAGGAGAGACACATACGGCTGGATTTTCCTAGTGCTTAACACAGCATCTGACTTCTCATAGAAGCTTGTTTATCACTGGCTAAACTAACTAGTTTATTAACAATGTCTTTTGAACATGTATTATTTCATCTAATATTTTAAACAGTAAGTGAAATGCAGGCTACTATTATCGTATTTTAACAAAAGAAAAAAAATGAGGTATAAAGAGGTGAATAGAAGTGTTAGAATTCAAATCTAGGAACTTGATTTCAAGTCTCTCTATTTACTTAAACATATTTATTTAACCAAATATATATTTGACCATATATAGATTTAACAAAATATAACCTCAAGCCATGAGGCATGAGTTATGCATGCTCAATCGTGTCCGACTCTGTGACCCCACGGACTGTAGCCCACCAGGCCCCTCTGTCCATGGGATTTCCCAGGCAAGAATACTGAAGTGTGTTGCTATTTTCTCCTCCAGGGCTTCTTCCTGACCCAGAGATTGAACCCAGGTGTTTCCTGCATTGGCAGGCAGGTTCTTTACCACTGAATCACCTGGGAAGCGCATATTTAGCAGTATATGTATATTATATGCTATAAAAGTCTCTTTGTAATACCAATTGCCTCATTGCTTTCTGCCCGGCATTATGACTATTTATGTGTAAGTCATAACTCTGGTAAGTTCACTGAGGATAAGACCCAGGTTTATTGAATGTTTTTGCCATACAGTGTCTTCTAAATAGCAATCATTCAAATATTTGTTGAATGGATTAATGATCATTACAATGACTATACTTTAAAAATTTCTTCCATATTTCTATAAAATTATCCTATGAGGCTACATAATGTCACCTTACTAAAAGCTATAAATATGGAGCTCCCAGTCTCTTTTGTGTCTCTATTCTGCCCTGTTTCTGGAGACTGGGGGCTTGTTAATTGAACTGCTGTTTCACACCGAATGCTTCCCTGTTGGTCTGGTGATTTAGAAGGGCTTACTCTTTTCACTGATTTTTCAGAGAGTGAATAACAAATAGAATCTCACTTTGGGACAAGCTTAGAGAAAGCCGGTAGACAGGCTGCCATGGACATTCTCATGGAGAGGGTACATTTTGACCCCTTATTTCTGATACCACCTGAGGTAAGGAACATGCCAATGAGTAGCTGAAACTTGCAGTTTACTCTCAGTACAAAAGAAAGCATTATCCAAATTCTAATTATAGTCACTAACAGAAGGATGGAGGTGGAGTTCAGAGTCCAGGAAGTGAAAATCAGATGGGAATTGTGGGGAGGTGAAGCCAGCTCAGGAGAAAGCAGACAGTGATTCTGAGTCAAAAGGGGACAGGAATGAAAGGAAGGGGAGGGTGGGAGGGACCAGCAGGAGTCAGGAAAGAGAAAGAGGGGTCAGGAAAGGGGAGGGGTTACCCAGGAGACTTTTGTGCCTAGGAGAGCTTTGCGCCTACCCCATCTCTTACCAGCGTAGGAACAGTAAATGTTTATCAAAAGTGCGATGATTTGATAATCATCTGTTCGTAGTTCACAGACAAGTTGTAAGGATTAATTTCCCTGTGAGATTCTTCAGACAAAACAACTCTGAAGAGTAGCAAACAAATCACATTTCAATTGCTTTGAAAATAGTAGGTAAATAACGGTGGTTCAGTGAGTGACACCGCTTTATCAGTTAGTAGTTCTTGGTGGTCCAAGTTCAAGTCTATCTAGTGCCACATGTGCCATATGCTAGGGATGTGTTCTAGGTGAACACATGGACAAAAGTCAAACTGTGACTTCCTAAACGAACCTTTTCATTTGCAGCCAACTAGGCTTATTTTTCATGCAAGTGTCATTTCCTTAAATAAGTCTACCCATCCATAAAAATGGCTTGTATCCTACGTCATAGGCTGAAATTTGTTGAAAGTGTATAAAACAGTTTTCCATGGTTACAATACTATTGTGGATCCATAAGTCCCCAAGTCATTTTTTCCCAAACTCCTTTTAAACGCAGACATATTAGAATATAGGATGATAGTACTAGGCTTGTAGCAATGTAACCACTTGTGCATGTAGTCACCCCCCACCCCAACAATTATTGTGTTCTATGAACCTAGCATTGGCTAGTTTCTGGAGTTCCCCACGCCCAGTGTTCCTGTCCTATAATGTACCAGAGACAGGTTTAGGTGTCCATCTGGGCTCAGACTACATCTCCCCCCTAGGACTTGGGGACAAATGACAATGACACAAGCATGGTGCCATAAGAAATGAAGCCCTTGGACTCTGACCTAGAACTCCTGTGATCTGCCATCATCCTTGAAAGAGTAATAGGTCAAATTGTTAGCTTTTAACTAGGATAAAATCAAACACTATGCTCAACAGTTGGCATAGAGAAAACAATAAGTAAATATAAATAGTACGTGGGAGACGCTGTCAGTGGGAGGTGTGGAGACCTATGAACACAAAGTGGGTACCCAAGGGATGGGCTTGAAAAATGCATCAGGGGGTTCTTCTTGAAGTGACTGCTGGTTCTTCTCCTCTCTTTTCCCCCACTTGCCTTCCTCCTTATCCATCATCAATACCAGTCATTTTTGCACCAGAATGTCATAAAATTGCTCACTGATGATCAGATCTGCAGTTAATTGAATACCTGTTCCTCAACTCACTTCCCTCTGAAAGGAAAACACAACCATTTGTAGAGTGGGAATAATGAAAGGATTTTTGCCAGATCTAACCAAGGAATAGGATAGTAAAATTTTACCTATGCTATAGTATCTTTTTTGTGTTGGTTTTAAAAAGTTTACCAACAAATACAAAGTTCCACCCAAAGGCTAATGAAGGATCTTGGGGAATGCAGAGAAGTGAAACAATATTAATCTACATTTGAAAAAGTCCACCAAGGCTCATGGCATCTTGGACATTTCCCGAGTGAGATTTCTGGAGTAAAGAGCTCTACCGAAAGGAAGAGGGGTCCTGAGAAAGTGAAATGAGGGCTGAGGCCAGTGCAGGCTTATGCCGCTGCCTCCCTCAGGCAACAGCAGGAAGATAGCACAGACCCTCGCATCTTCCCCCTCCGGTGCACCCCGCCCCCCTTTCTTCATTCCCTGCCACTGCATTTTCATCAGGCCCGTGAGGATAGAATTGGTACCAAAGCACAGCAGACTGGGGAGAAGGTCAACAGAGGTGGTTAGCGTATCCAGGTAACCTGCATCTTAAATAAATGTCCAAAGAGATAAAGTTTGAGGAGTGGGTGCCAATGAATCAAGCATTCTTGTCATCAGACACTTGGAATGGATGCCCATATCTTTTCCAATGTCCATTCTCAGAGAATAACCTAGGCTTAACTGTTTAGACTCATTAATGAGACCATCACTTGACTGAACAGAAACAGCGGTGCTCTGGGGTCAGAGGACCTGAGGGGTTTTGTTGCCTCTGTCACCTCTTCATCCAATGACCCTAGGCAAGATGCTTAGCCCGAGCTGGAGTTTCCTCTTCTCTAAAAGGAAGGCAAACACAATCTAACTCACACAGTCCCAAGAGTATGAGTCAAGAAAATAGATGCAAAGCTCTTGGATGCTATAAATTGTGACGCACTATATCATGACAAAAAAACAATATGAAAAATTCATTGTCAGAGTTAAATTTTACAGTTTTCTTAACTGTAAGAATATGGTCCTATGCTAACCATCCTAAGATCAAGCCGTTTGAAACTTCAATATATTAGTAGTCTGAATGACAGAAGCCAGACCACATGATTGCATGTACTTGTACATACATGTTTAACTACCATCAACATGAATATTTTGAGATTATGCCGGTGTTTATAATAGAACACAGAGCACGAGTTGACACCAGTTTCTCTCACAAAAAATGACCTTGAAACAAAAAGCATCAGTGTTTCCCAGAGCTGACTTCCCTGAACTACCATCCCTTTGGACTACCTTATCAGGGACTGACTATCAATACATGGAATACATGAATAGTTACAGATGCAAGTCAAAGAAATGCCTTTCCTCTATCAAATCACTCTGCCAGTGGTAAGATGAGTATGCATCTATGCACCTGTACCTGTCTGTGCATCCCATGTATGGTCATATTTTAATGGCATATCCTCTGGCAACCTGAAATATTTTACATAGTAATTTACATCAGACTAAAAGAAGTCTACTATGGTTAATAACTTGGTAGGAACTATATTCACTTCTTGAAACAGGATTGCCAGAAAATACATAGGATGTTTTGGTTAAACTAGAGTTTTAGATCAGCAAAAAATAGTGTTTAATAAAAGGCAATATTTGGGACATACTTATACTAAAATACTTGTCACTGATGCTCTGTCTGAAGTTTGAATTTAGCCAGCATCCTGTGTTTTGATTTGCTAAGTCTAACAGCTCTACTTGAAGTGGAAAAATGCTCCCTGACCTTTTATCCCCGAGATGTCACCATACTCAGTTGACTTCATGAAGTAAACAGCTCTGTCTCTTTGGCCCCTGTGGGATGCTGTGAAGGGGGAGATTATATATCCTGTCATCAGATCAATTGTGCCTGCAGTGATGTTAAAATCATGTCTGCCTTAAATCACTTAAAATTCATCAACTCCATTCCTCTCTTCTGATGAAAAGGCTTGGAAATAAACACATAGGTGCTTTGGAACAAAGAAAACTCAACTTCCCTTTCTGCAAGAGAGTAAACGGAAACTCTTAGAAGCTCCAGGTTCTAGTTCTATCCTGATGAGTAATTGTAGTAATGATTACTTTTTACATGGTCTCGTTTTGACATTTCTTTGATTATTTTTCAAAACCAAGACCACTGCTACAGAAGCAATTGGAATCTAATTATTTCCATGTAGATTAATGTTCTCAAGACTCTGTCTCAGACAGGTCATGAGATGGTGGTCTCAGAATAGCATCTTACCGTTTACATTATTTTTTAAAAAATAGGGAGGGAGGAGCCAAGATGGCGGAGGAGTAGGACGGGGAGACCACTTTCTCTCCTACAAATTCATCAAAAGAATAACTGAATGCAGAGCAAACTTCACAAAACAACTTCTGATCGCTAGCTGAGGTCATCAGGCGCCCAGAAAAGCAGACCATTGTCTTCGAAAGGAGGTAGGAATATAAAAGATAAAAAGTGAGACAAAAGAGCTAAGGGCAGAGACCTGTCCCGGAAAGGGAGTCTTAGGCGGCCTTGCTTGGGCTAGGGTCCGGGCCTGAGTGCCCTGAGGACAATCGGAGGGAGCTTCTGTGAGGTGCCAACTTGAACTGTGGGAGACCAAAAGAGAGAGAGAAAATTAACCGGCCGGAACACACTGCCGGCGGTTCGCAGAACAAAGGGACGGAGAAAGTCCCGAGAAGAGCTCGCAGGCTGCGGACCGGCCCAGCCCCGCCGGAGGCAGGAGGCAGGGGGGAGGGGAAGGTCGCGGCGAGACACAGGGCGCAGGCACCCGACCGGCGCGGGCGGGGACTGGGGCTGGGGACGCGGAGGGCGGAAGGCGCGCGCACCCGACTGGCGCCAGCGGAAACTGAGACTGGGTCCGCGGAAGGGAGTGGGCGTGCCACACCTGGGGATAGCGCGCCCATCAAGCCCCTGGCTGCCTGGACCGCTCTGACGGGGAAGGCACAGAGAGCAGGCGCAGCTTTTCCTTCCGCGCTTTTGTGTAACACCCGAGGGCTGGAACCTAGCGCAGCGCGGGGCGCGCTCCATATAGAACAGCCGGGAGCCTGAGCAGCGCAGACGGAGAAAGCAGCGTCAGCCCCTCCCGGCAGCGCCAGCCCGCCCCCACGGGGCCAGCCCCTCCCCGCAGCGCCAGCCCCGCCCCGCAGCGCCAGCCCCTCCCAGCAGCGCAACGGAACTAGCTACCTGAATAAGAGTCCACCTCCGCCTGCCTGTGTCAGGGCGGAAATGAGGCTCTGAAGAGACCGGCAAACAGAAGCCAAATAAACAAAGGGAACCGCTTCAGAAGGGACTGGTGCAACAGATTAAAATCCCTGTAGAAAACACCGACTTCACCGGAAGGGCCCTGTAGATATCGAGAAGTGTAAGCTGGAACGAGGAGCTATCTGAAACTGAGCCGAACCCACACTGACCGCAACAGCTCCAGAGAAACTCCTAGATATATTTTTACTTTTTTTTTTCTAAGTAAGGAAAAAAAAAAAATTTTTTTTCTTTTTATATTTTTTGTTTTTTATTTTTCTCTTTTATTTTCCTTTAAAATTCCCTATTACTCCCCCATTACTCCTTAACTTTCATTTTCATAGATTTTTACGATTTTTTTAATTAGGGGAAAAAAAAAATTTTTTTTCTTTCTTTCTTTTTTTTTGTTTTTTTTTTTTTTTCTTTTTTTTTCTTTTTCTTTTTTTTTCTTTTTTCTTCTTTCTTTTTCTTTCCGTTTTCTCTTTTATTTTCTATTTTTCTTTTTCTCTTATTTCTTTTAAAGTCCTCTAGTACTCCTCTACTACTCTCCATTTTCATTTTCACTACACTATAACCTTACAAAAAAAAAAAAAAGAGAAGCCCTATCTTTAAACCGAAGATTATTCTCTCCCAATCTTGAATCTCTGTTTTCTACCTCAGAACACCTCTATTTCCTCCTTTCCCCTTCTCTTCCCAATCCAATTCTGTGAATCCTTGTAGGTGTCTGAGATACGGAGAACACTCTGGGAACAGACAGCTGCGTAGATCTGTCTCTCTCCTCTTGAGTCCCCCTTTTTCTCCTCCTGCTCATCTCTATCTCCCTCCTCCCTTTTCTCCTGTTCATGTAACTCTGTGAACCTCTCTGGGTGTCCCTAACGGGGGAGAATCTTTTCGCCATTAACCTAGAAGTTTTATTATCAGTGCTGTATAGTTGGAGAAGTCCTGAGACTACAGGAAGAATAAAACTGAAATCCAGAGGCAGGAAACTTAAGCCCAAAACCTGAGAACACCAGAAAACTCCTGACTACATGGAACTTTAAGTAATAAGTGACCGTCCAAAAGCCTCCATACCTACACTGAAACCAACCACCACCCAAGAGCCAATAAGTTTTAGAGCAAGACATACCACGCAAATTCTCCAGCAACACAGGAACATAGCCCCGAATGTCAACATACAGGCTGCCCAAGGTCACACCTAACACATAGACCCATCTCAAAACTCATTACTGGGCACTCCATTGCTCTCCAAAGAGAAGAAATCAAGTTCCACGCACCAGAATACTGACTCAGGCTTCCCTGACCAGGAAACCTTGACAAGCCAATCGTCTAACCCCACCCACTGGGTAAATCCTCCACAATAAAAAGGAACCACAGACCTCCAGAATACAGAAAGTCCACTCCAGACACAGCAATCTAAACAAGATGAAAAGGCAAAGAAATACCCAACAGGTAAAGGAACATGAAAAATGCCCACCAAGTCAAACAAAAGAGGAGGAGATAGGGAATCTACCTGAAAAAGAATTTAGAATAATGATAATAAAAATGATCCAAAATCTTGAAAACAAAATGGAGTTACAGATAAATAGCCTGGAGACAAAGATTGAAAAGATACAAGAATTGTTTAATAAAGACCTAGAAGAAATAAAAAAGAGTCAATTAAAAATGAACAATGCAATGAATGAGATCAAAAACACTTTGGAGGGAACCAAGAGTAGAATAACGGAGGCAGAAGATAGGATAAGTGAGGTAGAAGATAAAATGGTGGAAATAAATGAAGCAGAGAGGAAAAAAGGAAAAAGGATCAAAAGAAATGAGGACAACATCAGGGACCTCTGGGACAATGTGAAACGCCCCAACATTCGAATCATAGGAGTCCCAGAAGAAGAAGACAAAAAGAAAGGCCATGAGAAAATACTCGAGGAGATAATAGCTGAAAACTTCCCTAAAATGGGGAAGGAAATAGCCACCCAAGTCCAAGAAACCCAGAGAGTCCCAAACAGGATAAACCCAAGGCGAAACACCCCAAGACACATATTAATCAAACTAACAAAGATCAAACACAAAGAACAAATATTTAAAGCAGCAAGGGAAAAACAACAAATAACACACAAAGGGATTCCCATAAGGATAACAGCTGATCTATCAGTAGAAACCCTCCAGGCCAGAAGGGAATGGCAGGACATCCTGAAAGTAATGAAAGAGAATAACCTACAACCTAGATTACTGTATCCAGCAAGGATCTCATTCCGATATGAAGGAGAACTCAAAAGCTTTACAGATAAGCAAAAGCTGAGAGAATTCAGCACCACCAAACCAGCTCTTCAACAAATGCTAAAGGATCTTCTCTAGACAGGAAATGCAGAAAGGTTGTATAAACGTGAACCCAAAACAACAAAGTAAATGGCAACGGGACCACACCTATCAATAATTACCTTAAATGTAAACGGGTTGAATGCCCCAACCAAAAGACAAAGATTGGCTGAATGGATACAAAAACAAGACCCCCATATATGCTGTCTACAAGAGACCCACCTCAAAACAAGAGACACATACAGACTAAAAGTGAAGGGCTGGAAAAAAATATTTCATGCAAATGGAGACCAAAAGAAAGCAGGAGTCGCAATACTCATATCAGATAAAATAGACTTTCAAATAAAAGCTGTGAAAAGAGACAAAGAAGGACACTACATAATGATCAAAGGATCAATCCAAGAAGAAGATATAACAATTATAAATATATATGCACCCAACATAGGAGCACCACAATATGTACGGCAAACACTAACGAGTATGAAAGAGGAAATTAATAGTAACACAATAATAGTGGGAGACTTTAATACCCCACTCACAACTATGGATAGATCAGCTAAACAGAAAATTAAAAAGGAAACACAAACTTTAAATGACACAATGGACCAGCTAGACCTAATTGATATCTATAGGACATTTCACCCCAAAACAATCAACTTCACCTTTTTCTCAAGTGCACACGGAACCTTCTCCAGAATAGATCACATCCTGGGCCATAAATCTAGTCTTGGAAAATTCAAAAAAATTGAAATCATTCCAGTCATCTTTTCTGACCACAGTGCAGTAAGATTAGATCTCAATTACAGGAAAAAAATTGTTAAAAATTCAAACACCTGGAGGCTAAATAACACGCTTCTGAATAACCAACAAATCATAGAAGAAATCAAAAAAGAAATCAAAATATGTATAGAAATGAATGAAAATGAAAACACAACAACCCAAAACCTATGGGACACTGTAAAAGCAGTGCTAAGGGGAAGGTTCATAGCATTACAGGCTTACATCAAGAAACAAGAAAAAAGCCAAATAAATAACCTAACTCTACACCTAAAGCAATTAGAGAAGGAAGAAATGAAGAACCCCAGGGTTAGCAGAAGGAAAGAAATCTTAAAAATCAGGGCAGAAATAAATGCAATAGAAACTAAAGAGACCATAGCAAAAATCAACAAAGCTAAAAGCTGGTTTTTTGAAAAAATAAACAAAATTGACAAACCATTAGCAAGACTCATTAAGAAACAAAGAGAGAAGAACCAAATTAACAAAATTAGAAATGAAAATGGAGAGATCACAACAGACAACACTGAATACAAAGGATCATAAGAGACTACTACCAGCAGCTCTATGCCAATAAAATGGACAACTTGGATGAAATGGACAAATTCTTAGAAAAGTATAACTTTCCAAAACTGAACCAGGAAGAAATAGAAGATCTTAACAGACCCATCACAGGTAAGGAAATCGAAACTGTCATCAAAAATCTTCCAGCAAACAAAAGCCCAGGACCAGATGGCTTCACAGCTGAATTCTACCAAAAATTTAGAGAAGAGCTAACACCTACCTTACTCAAACTCTTCCAGAAAATTGCAGAAGAAGGTAAACTTCCAAACTCATTCTATGAGGCCACCATCACCCTAATTCCAAAATCAGACAAAGATGCCACAAAAAAAGAAAACTACAGGCCAATATCACTGATGAACATAGATGCAAAAATCCTTAACAAAATTCTAGCAAACAGAATCCAACAACATATTAAAAAAATCATACACCACGACCAAGTGGGCTTTATCCCAGGAATGCAAGGATTCTTCAATATCCGCAAATCAATCAATGTAATACACCACATTAACAAATTGAAAGATAAAAACCATATGATTCTCTCAATAGATGCAGAGCAAGCCTTTGACAAAATTCAACACCCATTTATGATTAAAACTCTCCAAAAAGCAGGAATAGAAGGAACATACCTCAACATAATAAAAGCTATATATGACAAACCCACAGCAAGCATCACCCTCAATGGTGAAAAATTGAAAGCATTTCCCCTGAAATCAGGAACAAGACAAGGGTGCCCACTCTCACCACTACTGTTCAACATAGTGTTGGAAGTTTTGGCCACAGCAATCAGAGCAGAAAAAGAAGTAAAAGGAATCCAGATAGGAAAAGAAGAAGTGAAACTCTCACTGTTTGCAGATGACATGATCCTCTACATAGAAAACCCTAAAGACTCTACCAGAAAATTACTAGAACTAATCAATGAATATAGTAAAGTTGCAGGATATAAAATTAACACACAGAAATCCCTTGCATTCCTATATACTAACAATGAAAAAACAGAAAGAGAAATTAAGGAAACAATACCATTCACCATTGCAACAAAAAGAATAAAATACTTAGGAGTACATCTACCTAAAGAAACAAAAGACCTATACATAGAAAACTATAAAACACTGATGAAAGAAATCAAAGAGGACACAAACAGATGGAGAAACATACTGTGTTCATGGATTGGAAGAATCAATATTGTCAAAATTGCTATTCTACCTAAAGCAATCTATAGATTCAATGCAATCCCTATCAAGTTACCAACGGTATTTTTCACAGAACTAGACCAAAGAATTTCACAATTTGTATGGAAATACAAAAAACCTCGAATAGCCAAAGTAATCTTGAGAAAGAAGAATGGAACTGGAGGAATCAACCTGCCTGACTTCAGACTCTACTACAAAGCCACAGTCATCAAGACAGTGTGGTACTGGCACAAAGACAGAAATATAGACCAATGGAACAGAATAGAAAGCCCAGAGATAAATCCACGAACCTATGGACACCTTATCTTTGACAAAGGAGGCAAGGATATACAATGGAAAAAAGACAACCTCTTTAACAAGTGGTGCTGGGAAAACTGGTCAACCACTTGTAAAAGAATGAAACTAGAACACTTTCTAACACCATACACAAAAATAAACTCAAAATGGATTAAAGATCTAAATGTAAGACCAGAAACTATAAAACTCCTAGAGGAGAACATAGGCAAAACACTCTCTGACATAAATCACAGCAAGATCCTCTATGACCCACCTCCCAGAATATTGGAAATAAAAGCAAAACTAAACAAATGGGACCTAATGAAACTTAAAAGCTTTTGCACTACAAAGGAAACTATAAGTAAGGTGAAAAGACAGCCCTCAGATTGGGAGAAAATAATAGCAAATGAAGAAACAGACAAAGGATTAATCTCAAAAATATACAAGCAACTCTTGCAGCTCAATTCCAGAAAAATAAATGACCCAATCAAAAAATGGGCCAGAGAACTAAACAGACATTTCTCCAAAGAAGACATACAGATGGCTAACAAACACATGAAAAGGTGCTCAACATCACTCATTATTAGAGAAATGCAAATCAAAACCACAATGAGGTACCATTACACACCAGTCAGGATGGCTGCTATCCAAAAGTCTACAAGCAATAAATGCTGGAGAGGGTGTGGAGAAAAGGGAACCCTCTTACACTGTTGGTGGGAATGCAAACTAGTACAGCCGCTATGGAAAACAGTGTGGAGATTCCTTAAAAAACTGGAAATAGAACTGCCATATGACCCAGCAATCCCACTTCTGGGCATACACACTGAGGAAACCAGATCTGAAAGAGACACGTGCACCCCAATGTTCATCGCAGCACTGTTTATAATAGCCAGGACATGGAAGCAACCTAGATGCCCATCAGCAGATGAATGGATAAGGAAGCTGTGGTACATATACACCATGGAATATTACTCAGCCATCAAAAAGAATTCATTTGAACCAGTCCTAATGAGATGGATGAAACTGGAGCCCCTTATACAGAGTGAAGTAAGCCAGAAAGATAAAGAACATTATAGCATACTAACGCATATATGTGGAATTTAGAAAGATGGTGACGCTAACCCTATATGCGAAACAGAAAAAGAGACACAGAGATACAGAACAGACTTTTGAACTCTGTGGGAGAAGGTGAGGGTGGGATGTTTCAAAAGAACAGCATGTATACTATCTATGGTGAAACAGATCACCAGCCCAGGTGGGATGCATGAGACAAGTGCTCGGGCCTGGTGCACTGGGAAGACCCAGAGGAATCGGGTGGAGAGAGAGGTGGGAGGGGGGATCGGGATGGGGAATAAGTGTAAATCTATGGCTGATTCATATCAATGTATGACAAAACCCACTGAAATGTTGTGAAGTAATTAGCCTCCAACTAATAAAAAAATTAAAAAAATAAATAGGGAAGGGGTACTATTCTGCATAATTAACAATCTTAATTAAAAACTGGACAAAGATTATCTGTTGAGATAGTGCCTTGACAAATCCCTTAGGGCAGGCTCAGATTCTATGGTCTTCTGATTAGAATACAAATCTGGGAATATCCACTTTGATTATCTCCATTACAATGTGTTGATTTCAGGCCTGGTAGTCATTTTCACGAAGGTCTGGTGGAGAGGAGGAGGAGTATTTGATAGTCTGGTAAACACGCCCTGCGATTTATGATTCCATATAATAAGTTCATAATCCAAATCACTGTTATAAGTCTGAAGGGGATCCCCAGGTTCCTTACCATGTATGTCAGTACAACATCCATGAGGATCACATGGTAATCTGCAACTCTCATAGGCATCACATCTGAGAATTTTCATTAGAGATGCATTATAAGTTTTTTTTTAATATAAAAAGCAAATAAAAGTAATTGAATCAGTTTTTACTTAGTCACCATCCCAAAGAGGTGAGACAAGAGAGACCCTCTAGTAGAGCTTTGGGAGAAAAATCAACTTTCTCTTTTTGACAGTTCTTTCCATGAAAATGGTCCAAGTCTTTGGCAATTGTAATGTAATTACACCAACTGAAATGTGAGTAGATGAAAGAAGTGAGTATTCTCCCCATGGCTGTAATCTTGCACCTATTTTACTGCAAATCATCCTTAATGATAAGATATTTTAATTTTTTATATATGGTTATTTTCACGGCTTGCCGAATAGCTGACAAATCAAAGGTAAAGAAGATGCCTCTATCTCACAAGCTTTGTTTGTTTGTTTTTAGAAATATTAACCTCCAGAAAGGATTTCTGGAGAAGGAAATGGAAACCCACTCCAGTATTCTTGCCTGGAGAATCCCAGGCACAGAGGAGCCTGGTGGGCTGCCGTCTATGGGGTCAGACACGACTGAAGCGACTTAGCAGCAGCAGCAGCAGCAGAAAGGGTTTCAGGAGCTTATGATGGCAAAGAATCTGCCTACAATGCAGGAGATGCAGGAGACTTGGGTTTGATCCCTGGGTCAGAAAGAGAAGGGATCCTTCTCCAGAGAAAGATACTCTGGAGAAGAGAATGGCAACCCACTCAAGTATTTTTCCCTGGAGAAGTCTATGGACAGAAGAACCTGGAGGGCTAAAGTCCGTGGGGTTGCAAAGAGACATGGACACAGCTGAGAGACTAAATTTTTTTTTTTTTAATAATACAATTAAAGGCCTAAAAACTAAGTGAAGATGCAATAACGAGGGATTAAGTAAGGTGGTGTGTTTGGAGGAAAGAAAAGCTGTGAGAGTCATCAGGGCAATGAAAAGGAAGCCAATGGTTGCGGAAAATGAAAAGTGTGCTGAGCTAAAGTCTTACTTGCTAGCATCTAAGAGAGAGAAGAAAGCAAACAATTGTAGGTTTTCATTGCCAAGTGGTCAAAAGTACTCTGGTTTTTCAGGAGAGTCAGTTTCCCTTTGCTTGTATGCCCATTTTTGTACTGTGTTGTGATTCTGTGAAGGTTGCACCCCCAGATGAAAGTGGGGAAGTGCTGTGATGTTATTGACAGTGCCCTTGTATGTGGACTTGACAGGGACCTGGCATTTCTGAACAGCTTTCAACACTGGGTCAGAACTAGGAGACCTCAGAGGCCAGGTCTCTAAATCTCATCTCTCCCTGAATCTCTCCAAAGCAATGTTCTTCAAGCGCATTGACCTCATCCCACATTTGTAATTAATTAATTAATATTTGGTTGCATGGGGTCTTCACTCCTGTTTTCTCTAGTTTCGATGAGCAGGGGCTACTCTCTTATTGTGGCACATGGGCTTCTCGTTGCGGAGGCTTCTCTTGTTGTGGAGCATAGACTCTAGCATGGACAGGCTTCAGTAGTTGCTGCATATGGGCTCAGCAGTTGTGGAGCATGGGCTTAATTGCCCTGGGGCATGCGGAATCTTCCTGCATCCTCTGCATTGACAGGCAGATCTTAACCACTGGATCATCAGGGAAGTCCCACGATCCAGATTTGTGAACACGTTACTTCCCTTAAACATGTATCACTTGAATATTTTCTATTCTATTCTATATTAATGTATATTTTTTTTTTACAATTTTAGTCCAAACTCACTAAGTTGAGTTTTTGAGCTACCAGTGAATGGATGGACACCCATAGTTCAAGAGACATTGCACTAGTAGGCATAACATGTTCCTAAAATACAGAAAAATGGTAAAATGTTATGTGTTTTGTATTCATATAAATATATGTAAGAGTGGATATGTTTTAAATCTGTGAAGCGAAGTCGCTCAGTCGTGTTCGACTCTTTGCAACCCCATGGACTGTAGCCTGCCAGGCTCCTCTGTCCATGGGATTTTCCAGGCAAGAATACTGGAGTGGGTTGCCATTTCCTTCTTCAGGGGATCTTCCCAACCCAGGGATCGAACCCAGGTCTCCCACATTGTAGGGAGATGCTTTTACCATCAGAGCCACCAGGGAAGTCTTTTAAATCTGTATACACCTGCAAATACATGTATCATAGCAAAATGTATACCTGAAATTTTATAGATGTGATAATAACTTATTTAAACTCATGAGAACCTTTGAAGAAGGTTTAAACATACCTTTTTAGTCATACAGCTGAGTGTAATCCATATTCAGTATTAAAATAGTAGTATGTGTTTTTACTCACTTCATAGATTTCAATTTGTTTTTTAATGCAAAAAGATTTTAACTAATTGAAATAACTGAGCTAGCCAACACTTTCAAATTCTTATTGTGGATGTGAGAGTCGGACTATAAAGAAAGCTGAGCGCTGAAGAATTGATGCTTTTGAACTGTGGTGTTGGAGAAGACTCTTGAGAGTCCCTTGGACTTCAAGGAGATCCAACCAGTCCATCCTAAAGGAGATCAGTCCTGGGTGTTCATTGGAAGGACTGATATTGAAGCTGAAACTCCAATACTTTGGCCACCTGATGCGAAAAGCTGACTCGTTGGAAAAGACCCTGATGCTGGGAAAGATTGAAGGCAGGAGGAGAAGGGGACGACAGAGGATGAGATGCCTGGATGGCATCACCGACTCAATGGAGATGAGTTTTAGTGGACTCCGGGAGTTGGTGATGGACAGGGAGGACTGGTGTGCTGCAGTCCATGGGGTCACAAAGGGTTGGACACGACTGAGTGACTGAACTGAACTGAAAATTTCTCGTACAGCTTACTCTGATCATTTTTCCTCAGTTCCTGGGCAAACTTGAGATGCTGTGAAGCATCAAAGTGGGTCACTTATAAGGGTCTCCATCTCAAGCTAACACATCATTTTATTCAGATATGATTAGACACAGCATGTGAACATAAGCTTGAAAATTTTACTATTCCTGTATTTTTCCAAACAGCAAGTGTATAGCACAGGGCATTCAGCTTGGTGCTCTGTGATTATCTAGAGGGGTGGAAATCTTAAGAGGGAGGAGATATATGTATACATATAGCTGATTCACTTCATTATTCAGCAGAAGCTAGCACATTATAAAGCAATTGTACTCCAATCAAAATATTTAAAAATAAAATCATCTAGTTAGATTTCCCTTCTTGTGCCAAAACGTGCTGAGTTGTTTCAATTGTGCTCAATCCTTCATGAGTCCATGGACTGTAGCCTGCCAGGCTCCTCTGTCCATGGGATTCTCTCAGCAAGAATACTAGAGTGGGTTGCCATGCCCTCCTCCAGGGGATCATCCTGACCTGGGGATTGAACTCGGGTCTCTGACATTTCTTGCATTGGCAGTTGTGTTCTTTACTACTAGCATCACCTGGGAATTCCCTTCTTACTTGCATACTATTCAATGATTTCGTTTTTCTTGCTCTGTCTCACCAGGAAAGAATAGTACTTCTCTTAGGTAAGGTTGTTAGCCTTATTTTCCCTTCAAATCATGTTAGCTTGTTAGCTTTGCTCTCTGTTTCCAAATCTACCACAATTGAGGCAGACCTACTCACTAGGCTGGAGAAGGCAATGGCAACCCACTCCAGTACTCTTGCCTGGAAAATCCCATGGACGGAGGAGCCTGGTAGGCTGCCGTCTATGGGGTTGCTAACAGTCAGACACTACTGAGCGACTCCACTTTCTCTTTTCACTTTCAAGCATTGGAGAAGGAAATAGCAACCCACTCCAGTGTTCTTGCCTGGAGAATCCCATGGACGGAGGAGCCTGGTAGGCTGCCGTCTATGGGGTTGCTAACAGTCAGACACTACTGAGCGACTCCACTTTCTCTTTTCACTTTCAAGCATTGGAGAAGGAAATAGCAACCCACTCCAGTGTTCTTGCCTGGAGAATCCCATGAACGGAGGAGCCTGTAGGCTGCTGTCTCTGGGGTTGCTAAGAGTCGGACATGACTGAGCGACTCCACTTTCACTTTTCACTTTCAAGCATTGGAGAAGGAAATAGCAACCCACTCCAGTGTTCTTGCCTGGAGAATCCCATGAACGGAGGAGCCTGTAGGCTGCCGTCTATGGGGTCGCTAAGAGTCGGACATGACTGAGCGACTCCACTTTCACTTTTCACTTTCAAGCATTGGAGAAGGAAATAGCAACCCACTCTAGTGTTCTTGCCTGGAGAATCCCAGGGACGGGGCAGCCTGGTGGGCTGCCATCTATGGGGTCGCACAGAGTTGGACACGACTGAAGTGACTTAGCAGCAGCAGCAGTACTCACTAGGCATGCTCAAGGGGAGATCAGGACGGCACACTAGGAAAGGTGTCCAAAAGCACTACTGCTTGACCTGAGATTGGTAAGAGATTAGCTTGCTAGAGAGACAGGGAAGGGCATTCTTGAAAGACTGAAACTTATTACGAGGAGGTCAAAGTCCTAGAAAACAGCTAGAATAAAAGGTTCAGGGGGAAGAACAATGGAAAGTCATGCTTAAAATGAAGGCAAAAGTTGGATCAGAAATTCATTATTTATTACTCAGGCAGGAGAGAGACTCCAAATGTTTCCAAGCAGAGGAGTGACATAATTAAACTTTCCTTTCAGAAAGATTATTTTGACAAAATGAACGGATTGAAGAAGGTCAAGATATGAAGCTGAGGGTTCACTTAAGAGGCCATGAGAACAATCCAAAAGAGAAATAGTAATAGGTAGATGAAGACATGGATAGAATGGAGGGAAAGGATATTGGCTCAATAAGACAAAGTGAAAAGTGAAAGTGAAAGTCACTTAGTGGTGTTTGACTCTTTGCCACCCCATGGACCATACAGTCCATGGAATTCTCCAGGCCAGAATACTGGAGTGGGTAGCCGTTCCCTCCCCCAGGGGATCTTCCCAACCCAGGGATCCATCTCAGGTCTCCCACATTGCAGGTGGATTCTTTACCAGCTGAGCCACCGGGGAAGCCCAATAGGACAAAATAGAGACCAAATGTTTGGGCCTCCTGGAGACTGTAGAGTGTATTGGTGGATAGTGTTTGGGAGTAGGGTGAAGGCAGAGAAGAAGGAGTCTGATTCCTGGCTTCCGGTCTGAGCCCCTGTAAAAAAAGGTGGTGCTTGTAACACAAGGATCAAGTTGTGCAGGAAAGATGATGACTTCAGCTGAACAGGGTTAATGCTGGGTTGTCTTTTGCCCTTTCCCACTGAGATGTTCAACGAAAGGGCTAACTTTCATGGAACACTTACTATGTGCCAGATAACATACCTAACATTTTACTCACATCATTTTCTTCCAAAGACTCTTATAGGGACTTCCCTGGTAGTCCAGTGGCTAAGGACTTTCTTGGTGGCTCAGATGGTAAAAATTCTGCCTGCAATGCCAGAGAACTGAGTTTGATCCCTGGGTTGAGAAGATCCCCTGGAGGAGGGCATGGCAACAGTATTCCAGTATTCTTGCCTGGAGAATCCCCATGCACAGACGAGCCTGGTAGGCTACGGTCTATAGGGTCACAAGGAGTTGGACATGATTGAGTGACTAACACACACTCCAGGGGTTAAGAATCTGCCTTGCAATGCAGGGGATGCAGGTTCCATCCCTGATCAGGGAATTAAGATCCCACATGCCACAGAGAAGCTAAGCCCGAGCGCCCAAATACTGAACCCATGTGTCACAACTAAAGATCCCAAGTACCACAGCTAAGACCTGATGCAGTCAAATAAATAAGTAAATAAATGAATAAATAGTTTCAAAAAAAGACTCATAAGAATGACTCTGAGTAGCATGGAGATGTATATACCACCACAGGTAAAATAGATAGCCAGTGGGAATTCACTGTGTAACTCAGGGAACTCAAACCAGGGCTCTGTAACAACTAGAGGGGTGGGATGGGGAGGGCGGTGGGAGGGAGGGTCAAGAAGAAAGGGACATAGGTATACCTAGGGCTGATTCATGCTGATGTGTGGCAGAAACTCAACACAATATTGTAAAGCAATTATCCTTTGATTAAAAACAAATAAATTTTAGAACAGAAATATAAATAGAAAAAGAAAAGACATATAATAATGGCTATCATTATCATCCTCAAAACTGAAGGCTCAGAGAGTGAACTGTTTTGCCTGAGGTCAGACAACTGATAAATGACTGAACAGGGACTCAGCTTCAAATCTGTCTGACTCTATACATGTGTCTTAATCTCTGTGCTCTACAGAACTGGTGAAATAGAAATTCAGAATCAGGGAAACATCTGTGGTAGTTAGAACTGTAGCTGTGGGTGATGCTACCTAATTAGAGTGTATGCAGTAGAAAGCAGAGGCGCAGGGGAAAGCCCCCCAGGAGGCACCAAGTGGTAAAGAACCCACCTGCCAATGCAGGAGATGCAAGAGATGCAAGTTCGATCCCTGGGTCAAGAAGATCCCCTGGAGGAGCGCATGCAACCCACTCCAATATTCTTGCCTGGAGAATCCTATGGACAGAGGAGCCTGGAAGGCTACAATCCATAAGGTCACAAAGAGTCAGACATGACTGAAATGACTGAGCACGCACACAGAGAAAAGCCCTAAGAAACAGCAGCACTTGATGTGCAGACTACAAATAAGTGCTCTCTATTTGCCCACAGATAGAGTGTGTTGGACTAGTACAGCATTTTAAAAATCCTGGATTTGAGTGCCTTCTGCAAGGGACAGGAAGCACTGTGTACTCCCTAGAGTCTGCTTTACCCCCTCCCCTTTAATTACCTGTAGCTCCTTCACATCTGAGCACTTCCTGATGGGCCCCTGGAAGACTAGAGCTGCAAGCCCTAAGGAGTGTGAAGGAAGAGAAACCACAAAGGAAAAGTGAAGTGTTCATTGCTCAGTCGTGTCTGACTCTTTGCGACCTCATGGACTGGGGCCCTTCAGGCTCCTCTGTCCATGGAATTCTCCAGGCAAGAATACTAGAGTGGGTAGTCTTTCCCTTCTTCAGAGGATCTTCCCAAACCAGGGATTGCACCCAGGTCTCCCACATTGCAGGTAGATTCTTTATCATCAGAGCTACCAGGGAAGCCCCTATGAAGGAGAGGACAAATCAATAAAGGGAAGGTAAAAAAGGAAGCTCTAGGAGAATGTGGCTTCATGAAAATCGAAGGAGAGAATTTCAGGAAAAAGGCGACAGCCAACCGTGAGAAAATCACAGCTGGTCAAGTAAGATGAGAGAATGGTGTCTACTGAATTTGACAGTCTGGTTATCACTTATATCATCTCAGGAAAAGGCAGTAGAGTGGGTGGGTCACAAAGTTAAATTACAGTAGAGTGAAGCGGTAAAGGGAGGGGAGAGGCGGCACTAAAAGGTTTAGCTTCCTCTTTAGGAAAGCATGTGTGGCTTTGAAGGAAAGGAAATAGGTAAGTAACCAATGGGGGATGTACGGTCAAGTGAGAGCTTCTGCTCTTAGGATGGAAAATAGTTAAGTATGGTTTAATGCTGAGGAAAACTAGCTACAGAGATGATCTCCTGGGATTATGAGAGAGAGGAGATGGTGAGTTCAACAGTGATGTTTATACTGCACATCAGGCATTGTCTGAAGACCTTAAGGGACACAGAAGTGAAATGAGTCAAGGTCCCTATTCTCATGGTGATTACATCATGTAGAGAAAAGACACGCAACAGACAAGGAGAATGGACACCATAAACAAAGTAATGTTAACTAATCATATGTTATAGACTGGAAGTTCTCCTTCCTGTATTTTTTCTTATTGTAGAATGGCTTTATATTGGGCATTCAGAAAAGTCCTTTCTAAGAACTGACATTTGAGCTAAAATTTGAATGAGAACAGGAGCTAGCCAAGGATGCTTTGGGGAAAAGCATTTTAAATCTTCCTATCTGTCTTTTTAACATTTTATTTATTTATTTGGCCCTTCCAGGTCTTAATTGCAGCACCTGGAACCTTTCAGTTGCAGCATGTGAGATTTGTTCCCTGATCAGGGATCGAACCCAGGATGTGAGCGTGGTGTGACTGGGAAATAGGAAGAAGTCACAGTGATTCAGAAACTACATAGTGGTTGAAGATGAGGTCAGAGAGATGAATATGGCGTCAGATGAATGGAACCTCGTAGTCTGCAGTAAGGAGTTTAGGTTTTATTTAAGGTGTGGCCTTTATATAAGAGCCCTAAGGTGGGGAGATGCTATCACCTCCTAGGATGCAAGAAGGGTGGATCCCAGCATGGAGTAAAGGAAAGAGCCTTGAACAGACATGCTGTCAGCAAGTCCACTGAGACGGGGGAAGCAGGAAAGAATAGGAAGAAACGGAGATGTTTGTAGATAGTATAGAAGCTGAAGGCATTAATACTTAAGGACTTCAATTTTCTCAGTGATGCTGGAAGCAAAATGATCTGCTAAGGGTGAATGGAGAGATTCTGGAATACAAGGTTGTATTAATCTAATACAGCTGTCATAATAAAATACCATCAACTGGTTGCCTTAAACAACTGAAATTTATTTTCTCACAGTTCTGGGGGCTGGGAGTTCATGATCAAGGTGCCAGCCAGTTTGATTTCTGGCTAGAGTTCTCGACTTGCAGATGACCAGCCACCTGCTTGCTGTGTCCTCCTGAGATTGAGGGGTGTGGGAGGGGGGCTCTTGTGTCTCTTCCTCTTCTTATAATGGTGCCAGCTCTATGGGATTAGACCCACTCTTATGGCCTCATTTAACCTTTGTCACTTCTTTACAGTCCCCGTCTCCAAATACTGTCTTATTGGGGGTTAGGGCTTTGATGTATGAATTTTGAGGAGAACACAACTATTCATTCCATAATGGGATCTGGGAAGAAGAGGAAGACTTTGGGGTATTAAAGAAATGGGAAAGGGAATTGCTTTAGAATATATAAACTACTTTTCATTCTTTTTTTTTTTTTTTGCCTGTATTAAGGCTAAATTACTGCACTCCCTCCAAGATTCTAAACTTTAGGTGAAAAGAGAATATTTGGGCAACATTATCTTTAATGTATGATCTCCCGTGGACTCAGAAAGTAGGAAGTTCTTTACTCAGCAGTATGTAAGGCAGGTTGGCATGACAGCCTGGAGCTGAATCAGAGCTAAGGCTCTGTCCTGTATAAAAACAGAACAGGAAGCAGAGAGAAGCTAGGAGAAGACCCATGTGCCAGACCTACGGCAGCTTGGACATTGTACGAATGAAAAGGAGGGACTTAGCAAGGTACAGAAAAGCCTCAGGAATTGTATTAGTTTCTTCTGATGTAAACGTGGGATGCACTTCTCCAAAATAAACCTTCAACTAAACCTATAACACTCATTAATGCTACATGGAGAAATTTGCTTTTGTGGAGGTAGAGAGAGCCATGAGCCTTGTTTCAAAATCAGTGCCTGGAGGAAACCAGAGCTCTATGTTGAAGATCTTCAAAGGTGAATGACCAAAAATACTAGATAACACAGAAACTAACAAGGGGGCAAATTTTAAACATTATTTTTGTAGTGCCCAACATATTTCATTTTGATCTACCCTCCTTTTGAAGATGCCCTCTTGTGTGTAGTAACAGGTACAGATAATTTTAAAGCACTTAACACTTCACATGCATCTTCCTGCCTCCCCCTTTCCCTGTGGCTTGAGTTGCAGCCTTACGGGGTCTGACTCTACCTGGTAACACTCATTGTTCACGTGCCAACCACTCCTTACTGCCAACAGACTAGACACCTAAGCATGCTTTATCTGAAGTCAAAGTCAAAACAACTCTGGACTCTTCTAGTTTGCTCCTTGACTCCTTCGGAGTAATATTAGTTCACACAGATTCTTTACAGTTCCCTGGCACTTATAAAAGCTGTCCTGATTGCTTATTCTTTTTTTTTTTCATTTTAAAATTAATTTATTTTAATTGGATGTTAATTACTTTACAATATTGTGATGGGTTTTTTTTGCCATAATCAACATTAATCAGCCACAGGTGTACATGTACCACCCCAGGCCTGAACCGCCCTCCCCCTTCCCTCCGCACCCTATCCCTCTGGGTTGTCCCAGAGCACTGGCTTTGGGTGCCCTGCTTCACGCACCGAACTTGCACTAGTCATCTATTTTACATATGATAATGTACATGTTTCAATACTATTCTCTCAAATCATCCCACCCTCACCTTCTCCCACTGAATCCAAAAGTCTGCTCTTTATGTCTGTGTCTCCTTTGCTGCTCTGCATATAGGATCATCAGTACCATCTTTCTAAATTCAATATATATGTGTTAATATACAGTATTTGTCTTTCTCTTTCTGACTTACTTCACTCTGTATAATAGGCTCCAGGTTCATCCACTTCATTAGAACTCAGATGCATTCATTTTTAGAGCTGACTAATATTCCATTGTGTATACGTACCACAACTTCCTTATCCATTCATCTACCGATGGACAGGTTGTTTCCATGTCCTAGCTATTGTGAATAGTGCTGCAATGAATATTGGTCTATATGTGTCTCTTTCAGTTCTGGTTTCCTAGGGGTATATGCCCAGCATTGGAATTGCTGGGTCGTATGGCAGTTCTATTCCCAGTTTTTAAGAAATCTCCACACTGTTCTCCATAGTGGCTGTACCAGTTTGCATTCCTACCAACAGTGTAAGAGGGTTCCCTTTTCTCCACACCCTCTCCAGCATTTATTGTTTGTTGACTTTTTGATGATGTCCATTCTGACAGGTATGAGATGATACCTCATTGTGGTTTTGATTTCTCTAATAATGAGTGATGTTTTGCATCTCTTCATGTGTTTATTAGCCATCTGTATGTCATCTTTGAAGATATGCCTGTCTGGTCTTTTGCCCACTTTTTGACTGGGTTGTTCGTTTTTCTAGTATTGAGCTGCATGAGCTGCTTGTATATTCTAGAGATGAATTCTTTGTCAGTTTTTTCATTTGCAATTATTTTCTCCATTCTGGGGGCTGTCTTTTCACCTTGCTTATAGTTTCCTTCGTTGTGCAAAAGCTTTTAAGTTTAATTAGGTTCCATTTGTTTATTTTTGTTTTTATTTTCATTACTCTGGGAGGTGGGTCATAGAGGATCTTGCTGTGTGATTTTTTTGTCCCTAGGTGGTCCCTATATGTAGGATTTTTCAACAACTAGACTGAGAAAGGGCTGCCCTGCACTTGCTATTTATTTCTTGGATCTCCATTTTGGTGTCATGGTATCAGAGTGGCCCATTAATCAAGGCTAGTGGAGTTGATGAGCATATGAATAAATAATAATTAATGACCATTTTGACTCACCCAGGTGTTTATCTGCTCAGCAGTGTTATTGAGATGTCAAAGCTATCTTAATTTTATAGAAATATTTGCTGATGGAGGAACTTATTGATAGAGGTAAGCAACGTGGCTGCTCTGTTTTCAAGGTTCTCCTGAAGTGCTGGTGCGGCTCGGGGCTCCGTGTGGGTTTCCACTGCAAATGATTACAGACGTGGCATGTGGAGAGTGAACTGGGAGGCAAAATATATGCAGGAAAACTGGAAATCACCAAGGAAAACGACTGAAGGGGAAATCAATATGAGGTGAGAGGTCAACAAGCCTCCTGCTGTTAGTCTGTCAAAATGTATTTAATGGGTTCATTGGATATTTTTCACATTTAAGAAACTGACATGAGAAAGGGTTAGCCTGTAATAACTTTTTATCTCTCACTTACAAAATCGCTACTTTTTTTTTCTTTTGAGCATTTTACCTCTGATTTCATATTACACTCATGCCCAGGGGGCTGAGGCTTCAACAGAACTATAATGACAAGCCTTCAAAACAGATAACTATTTTCTAAATAGTTAATGCTATAATTATAGCCACTTTAATTTATCAAAGTGTAATTTAAAATGTAGTCATTAGAATTAAGTAAGGATCAAATATGGAACTTGTTATATCCAAGGGTCTAGTTTCTGGGCTTGATCTCAAAGTATTTATTAAGAGGATGCTTTATTTATTCTCTTTTCCATTATCCATACAATTAGATTAATCCTCAGTTCTCCCCTCTTCAAGTAAGAGAAACAGATACAAAAAATTTAACCTAAATCCAGCATTAATTTTGAAGAACTTAAAAAATCTCTCCATATAAAATCACATTTGTAATATCTTTTTAAAATTTCTGTACTCTCATTTGATGACTGTTCTTACTTATATAACACTCTCTATTTTTCAGAAACTTCAGCAATCATCTTATTAGAGGCTGAGATGTTTGTATTTTTCTAACATCTTTAATCAAATTACCTTTAGGTACATTAGAAATATTAATCCATTTGATGGTTCCTGAGCTATACAGAGAAATTAAGCATTAAACATTAACATCTGAAAAATTCAGCAAGGCAGACTTATATCTGTTAACTGTTTTTTCCCTTTTCTAAGATGATGAAGTTGATTTTGAAGATTTACATTTCCTTCAGCTTTCCATTTGAGCACCTGACACCAAATTGGGAAACTCAGCCCAATTCATGGCTTTCAGTGAAGATCTCTCCATAATTTTGGTGAAGAATGCTGTAGCAGCAAAGTATAGCCTAGGGATTTTTGGGGGGGGGGGATTTTTTTAAAAATTGTCAAGGTTCCCAAAGATCTGGAACCTTCATTTGCCATGGGAAATATGAATGAAGCTCAAAGATATGTATAAAAGAGAATTTTTTAAAAAACTGAATTTTGCCATGACACATTGAAATTTAAAATTTCTAAGAGTTTATATAAATCAGTATTTCAAAGGTTAAAAGTGTATTTTTAAACTTTTATTTTCTGAATATTAAAATTGCTTGGAGAAATATCAACAACCACAGATATGCAGATGGGAAGAACATACTCTAATGGCAGACAGAAAGTGAAGAACTAAAGAATTTCATGAAGAGGGTGAAAGATGAGACTGGAAAGAAAAATCTAGCTTAAAACTCAGCATTCAAAAAACTATGATGACATCTGGTCCCATCACTTCATGGCAAATAGATGGGGAGAAAATAGAAACAGCGACAAATTTTATTTTCTTGGGCTCCAAAATCACTGTGGACGGTGACAGCACCCACAACATTAAAAGACACTTGCTCCTTAGAAGAAAAGCTATGACAAACCTAGACAGTATATTAAAAAGCAGAAACATCACTTTGCTGACAAAGGTCTGAATGTTCAAAGCTATGGTTTTTCCTGTAGTCATGTATGGATGTGAGAGTTGGACCACAGAGAAGACTGAGGACTGAAGAATTGATGCTTTTGAATTATGGTGCTGGAAAAGACTCTTGAGAGTCCCTTGGACTGCAAGGAAATCAAATCAGTCAATCCTAAAGGAAATGAGTATTCATTGGAAGGACTGATGCTGAAGCTGAAGCTCCAGTACTTGGGCCACCTGTTGTGAAAAGCCAACTCATTGGAAAAGACCCTGATGCTGGGAAAGACTGAGGGCAGGAGGAGAAGGGGATGACAGAGGATGAGATGGTTGGACGGCATCACTGACTTAACATACTGGAGTTTGAGCAAACCCTGGAAGATGGCGAGGGACAGGGAATCTTGCTGTCCTGCAGTCCATGGGGTCGCAGAGTCCGACACAACTTAGTGACTGAGCAACAACAAACCGTCAGTTAATTTTATCAAATATTTACTCTACACGAGACATGTTGCCAGACACTGGTGAAACCAAGATGGGAAGAACATAGTCACTACCATTTAGGAAAGCTTTATGTAGCAAGAAAGCATTGAAGTGAAGTTAAAGTCACTCAGTCATGTCTGACTTTTGCGACCCCATGGACTATAGAGTCCATGGAATTCTCCAGGCCAGAATACTGGAGTGGGTAGCCTTTCCCTTCTCCAGGGGCTCTTCCCAACCCAGGGATCGAACCCAGGTCTCCCACATTGCAGGCAGATTCTTTACCAGCTGAGCCACAAGAGAGGCCAAGGAAGCACTGGTGTAAACTAAAGTTACGTGACGAGTGCTGTGTGCTAGTTTTTATGCTGTGTAATGGATTGCCTTGAACTTAACGGCTTAAAACAACATACGTTTACTTTCTCACAGTTTCTGTGGGTCACAGTCTGGACACAGCCTAATGGGGTCCGACTCACCAGGTTGCAATGAAACTGCCAGCTGGGGCTGCAGGTTCACCTGAGGCGCAAGTCCTCTTGCAAACTCACGTGGTTCTTGGCAGAATTCATTTCCTTGCAGCTACAGAACTCACAGCAACTTGCTTCTTTGAGAGCAGTATATGCAAATCTCTGAGCTCAGGAGAGCCCTAAAGCCTCTTTTAAAGAGTTCACCTGATTAAGTCAGGCTCACCTAGAGTTGTCCCTTTGATTAACTCATAGTCACCTGGTTAGGGATCCCTCTTTACATCAGCAAAGTCCCTTCACCTTCACTACCTAATATCATCAGAGCAAGGCTATCCCATCATATTCACAGGTCCTGCTGACACTCAAAGGGAGGGCTTCATACAAGGGTGTGGGTCACTGGGTCTCATCTTACGATCTTACCCCCCACATGCTGGAGCAGACATATTTAAGAAAGCAGGGTAGACTTTCCTGGCGGTCCAGTGGTTAAGATTTTGCCTTCACAATGCAAGGGTACGAGTTCGAGCCTTGGTCAGGGAGTTAAGATCCCACGTGTCTCGGGGCCAAAAACCCAAAACAGGAGCAACATCGTAACAAATGCAATAAAGACTTTAAAAAATATTATAGAAAAAAAAGAAAGCAGTGACAAATGGCTGGAGTTTAGTAATAGAGAAGCAGGCCAAAGAAAGGGTCCTGGGCACCGGTTAACCAGACTCTCTGATGCATGACAGTGCTACTTGGAGAGAAAATTCATTTCAGACTTTACATAAACAAATAGCCCCACAGCTGCATGAGAAAGGGGGTGTTCCTAGAGGATCACAAGGGTACCCTATGCATATAAATTCGAACACTGTGGTCATCAGCCTCAGCAAAGGGACGATTTGGACAATGGCACTCTCAAGTGGGAAACTCTATTGGTGCTTGAAGAGTGTATCTTTATTCTTTTTAAGTCACTGGAAGTCCTAGCTTGGGTTTGTGTGGTAACAGATTATTTTAGAAAGTAAGGAAGTGAGTGAAGCTGGGAAGGAGAGAACAGTGACTCCAAAGTCAGTTTTAAGTCAGTTACCTGTTTGAGGCCTTAGAAACCCTATGAAATGGAAATCAGATTTTTTTCTTTTGGGAATGAAACAGGGAAGCATTGCTCTATTGGTTCTTAGCACTTGTTGGTCAGTGATGACCTGGGGGTCTGAATGCCAAATGGATGGTATTTGAGAAGACCCAGGGTAAACTAAAAGGAGTGAAGGCTGTGACCCAAGGTGAAGTGCTTTCAAGTTGTACAAGTAAAAGACTGGTCAAAATTTGTGCAGGGTTGATGTCTGAAGGGCTGGGGATACAATGTGGGGAGGAGGTGATTTAAAAGAGTATGCAGTGGGGGTGTGATACATTGATCCCTTGAAAATATCATGTAAATTATGGACTTACTGTCCAGAAATTTGCAAGCATGGGAACACACACACACACAAACTGTACACACTTTGGATCATTCTTCTACCCCTAAAGCCCATCTGTGTACCAAGGAATAAAGACTTCTGTGTCATATGCTGATTATAAAGAAAATATTTTTGACAATATTGTGTTCTTGTGGGCAATAAAAGACATACCTTCTTTAAATAATTGTTCCTTTCCCCACTCTCTTTTAAAATATTCTTCTACTCTTAAAAAAAAATTCAGTTTAACACCGATTAATTGCCTCTTTAACAGGAAGAATAGGTATATTCTGAGTCCCTTCTGGGTCTCTAGTGATGGAATGAGGGGATAGGGAAGATTCAGTTCAGTTCAGTTCAGTTCAGTCATGCCCGACTCTTTGTGAGCCCATGAACCGCAGCACACCAGGCCTCTCTGTCCATCACCAACTCCTGGGGCCTACCCAAATTCATATCCATTGAGTCGGTGATGTTCTCCAACCATCTCATCCTCTGTCATCCCCTTCTCCTCCTGCCCTCAATCTTTTCCAGCATCAGGGTCTTTTCCAATGAGTCAACTCTTTGCATCAGGTGGCCAAAGTATTGGAGTTTCAGCTTCAACATCAGTCCTTCCAATGAACGCCCAGGACTGATCTCCTTTAGGATGGACTGGTTGGATCTCCTTGCAGTCCAAGGGACTCTCAAGAGTCTTCAACACCACAGTTCAAAAGCATCAATTCTTTGGCGCTCAGCTTTCTTTATAGTCCAGCTTTCACACCCATACATGACCACTGGAAAAACCATAGCCTTGACTAGATGGACCTTTGTTGGCAAAGTAATGTCTCTGCTTTTTAATATGCTGTCTAGGTTGGTCATAACTTTCTTTCCAAGGAGTAAGTGTCTTTTAATTTCATGACTGCAATCACCATCTGCAGTGATTTTGGAGCCCAAACAAATAAAGTCAGCCACTGTTTCCCCAACTATTTGTCATGAAGTGATGGGACTAGATACCATGATCTTAGTTTTCTGAATGTTGAGCTTTCAGCCAACTTTTTCACTCTCCTCTTTCACTTTCATCAAGAGGCTCTTTAGTTCTTCTTCACTTTATACCATAAAGGTGGTGTCATCTGCATATCTGAGGTTATTGATATTTCTCCCAGCAATCTTGATTCCAGCTTGTGCTTCTTCCAGCCCAGCATTTTTCATGATGTACTCTGCATATAAGTTAAATAAGCAGGGTGACAATATACAGCCTTGACATACTCCTTTTCCTATTTGGAACCAGTCTGTTGTTCCATGTCCAGTTCTAACTGTTGCTTCCTGACCTGCATACAGGTTTCTCAAGGGACAGGTCAGGTGGTCTGGTATCCCCATCTCTTTAAGAATTTCCCACAGTTTATTGTGATCCACACAGTCAAATGCTTTGGCATAGTCAATAAAGCAGAAATAGATGTTTTTCTGGAACTCTTTCTTTTTCGATGATCCAGTGGATGTTGGCAATTTGATCTCAGGTTCCTCTGCCTTTTCTAAAACCAGCTTGAACACTTGAAAGTTCATGATTCACATATTGCTGAAGCCTGGCTTGGAGAATTTTGAGCATTACTTTACTAGCGTGTGAGATGAGTGCAATTGTGCGGTAGTTTGAGCATTCTTTGGCATTGCCTTTCTTTGGGATTGGAATGAAAACTGACCTTTTCCATTCCTGTGGGCACTGCTGAGTTTTCCAAATTTGCTGACATATTGGAGTTGCATAAATTAACGAAGACCTAATATCTGAGAATTAATATTCTGTTTTGAGGAAGCTTTCTATAATATGAGCCTTTTATCTCTTTGCACCAAGGCATAATAAGGACAAAGATAATTTAATTTCTATCTCTGACTTTGCTAATAATAATTTCTATAGACACAGGGACCTATAAGATAATGTTTATATGTTTAATCATAGTATATCAATTTTATTCTATAATAGAGCCATCATCTGTGTTTTTGTACGGACCAACCCCCTCTGTCAGACTAGGAGGGAAAATGTGGAAATCTATCAGTACAACCTCACAAAATTAAAAATGCAAACAAAGCATTTTCCTTCTTAAGAAATGGATACAAAGAACTGCAGGCTCACTTACATCTAGATGAAATAACATATCCATTTGCAAGACAGAAAGAAATCCTGCTAAGATCTTGATGAAACGAAGGGAGAGTCATGTAAAAGGGAAAATAGATGAAAGTAAAGCATGGTAATACAGCAGTCAATAAATATAAATATATAGTCACACCAAAAATAAGAAAACTGTTAAGAAACTATCAGATTTCCCCTTGAGACCCACATCAGATGCCCAATGAAAAACAGCAAAGAGAGAAGAGAGCTCTCTTACATGAAATATGGATTCGAGTATTGATTTGTTGTGACTATTTGTTCTTTTGCATCTTTTGTGATGGGAGGAAATATTGAAAATTTGAAGATGCAAAAGTGGTTCAACCATTAGATGTACAATGATTTTAGAATCCATCAGAAAGACTATGAGAATTGCTATCCAAACTTCTGTATTAGCTTTTGCATGTATATTATGAATGCCACAACTTGTTAATAACACTACTCAAAATTTTTTCAAAACTCATTAACCGTGTATTATCTTTATGTAAAAAAAAGTGAAAGGGAAAGTCTCTCAGTCATGTTTGACTCTTTGTGACTCCAAGGACTTTAGCCCACCAGGCTCCTCTGTCCATGGAATTCTCCAAGCAAGAATACTGGAGTGGATAGCCATTCCCTTATCTTGGGGATTTTCCCTACCCAGGGATCGAACCCAGGTCTCCTTCTGAGCCACCAGGGGAGCCCCTTAATCCCCTTTAAAAAGCCAAATTTCTTATCAAGGTGATTGAGAATGCTGTTTGAATCTTCCTCCTCTTACCTGCTAATACTCCTTTGAGAACTGAGACTAAAAGGACTAAAGAGTTTTGTGGAAGTGGAGGATTATATGGGAAATGAGTGCCCTTGGTTTGGGAAATGCTGAAGGAACATCCTTAGCATTCTTAGCTAAAGGCATCAGTTTTCAAACCAAATTATAGCAGCTGTTCTGATCACCTACGTCACCTCCCTGAGATTGATCTTTAGATCAATTTGTCAGTGCATTAGAGAAGTATTTCCATCCAAACCTCTCAGCTGTGGATGCAGGAGCTCACATCTAAATAACTGTCCCATGTAGGTAATAAAACAAACCATGTTACTCTCTAGTTATTATAGAGGATGAATTGACATCCTTAAGTGAAATAAAGATATTGTAGATGTTGGACATCATGCAAGAAAGACACTCAACTGTCTCACAAGGCAAATGAAACTTGATCAACTGCTAAGAACTAAATGCTTGTATCTCCCCACCAAATCCATAGTTGAAGCCTAATACCCAGCATGATTGTTTTTGTCATGGGCTTTAGGTAAAACTTAGGTTTAGATGAAGTCACAAGAGTGGAGCCCCCGTGATGGATTCCACCATATGACAACCAGCTGACCATCTGCAAACCAGGAAGCAGACTCCTACTAGACACAAACCTGCTGACACCTTGATTTCCACTTCTCAGTCTTCAGAACTGTGGGAAATAAGAGTCTGCTGTTTAAGCCACTCAGTCTACAGTATTTTGTTAAATCAAACTAAACTGACTATGGTATCAATTTTAGTTTACAGCAGGAAACATATTTAGGACTATTTTTATCAAGTACTTACTGAATATTGAACACCCTACTAAGTACTATGCATATTTTAATTCTAAACCTCCTTACAGTCATTAATATTTTTACTTTAAACCTATTGTGTCAATTTTTAAAATGTGTTTTTTTGCAGACATGTATATATTAAACATGTTATTTATATTTGTATACTTCCCTCATAGCTTAGTTGGTAAACAGTCTGCCTGCAATGCAGGAAACCCGGGTTTGATTCCTGAGTTGGGAAGATCCCCTGGAGAAGGAAATGGCAACCCACTCCAGTATTCTTGCCTGGAGAATCCCATGGGCAGAGAAGCCTGGTGGGCTATGGTCCATGGGGTCACAAGAGTCGGATACGACTTAGCGACTAAACCACCAAGCACCACCACCACAAAAACTTTTCTACTATTCTTGATAAAGGCTTGAAAAGATTTTACTTTTAATGTAATGATTGATGTGATTAGGTTTAAGTTATCATTTTGCTGTCCATTGTCTTATTAGGGCCATCTGTACTTTTCTCTTTTCAATTTTTCAACCTGTTTCTGATTAAGAGAATTTTTATGATTCCACTTTATTAATTTTGTTGGCTTATTACCTGTAAATGTTTTATTATTTTAGTGGTTATATTATGGTTCATTGTATACAGCTTTAATGAATCACAGTATACATTCAGGTGGTTTTATATAATTTCACGTATGATGTAATGAGCTTATAAGAGTACACTTTAATTTCTCCTCCCCCAACCTCAGTACCCTTGTCACACATTTTATATATATTTATGTTATAAACTCCATATGACACTGTTTTTTTGTATGCATAATCAATTACCTTTTAAACTGATTTAAATGATATTGAAAAGTTACATTTTTACACATGTAAAAATCATTTCCAGTGTTTTACTTTGCTTTGTATAGGTTCATATTTCTCTCTGTTATCATTTTTCTTCTATCTGAAGCACTTTAATATTTCTCATAGGCTTATTGGTGATTAATTCTTACAACTTATATATAAAAAATCTTCATTTCACCTTTATTTTTGAAAGATATTTTTACCGAGCATTACATTGTTGGCAAGCTCAGGATCACAATGGTAGCCACAGTTTGCAGTATAAAAGACATACATGGAACAGATTTTTGAGCAATAAACCTATGTGCTTCATTTTTTATACTATTCTTTTCCTCATTTTATTATGTTTTATTCTAATGTTTCTTATGGTACAAATGAAAAGGAAGACTATTTTTAAAGGTAGAGTATATTTCAGTTCAGTTCAGTTCCTCAGTCGTGTCCAACTCTTTGCAACCACATGGACTGCAGCACTCCAGGCCTCCCTGTCCATCACCAACCCCTGGAGCCTACCCAAACTCATGTCCACTGAGTTGGTGATGCCATCCAACCATCTCATCCTCTGTCAGCCCCTTCTCCTCCCACCCTCGATCTTTCCCAGCATCAGGGTCTTTTCCAATGAGTCAGCTCTTCGCATCAGGTGGCCAAAATATTGGAGTTTCACCTTCAACACTAGTCCTTCCAATGAACACCAGGACTGATCTCCTTTAGGATGGACTGGTTGGATCTCCTTGCAGTCCAAGGGACTCTCAAGAGTCTTCTCCAACACCACAGTTCAAAAGCATCAATTCTTTGGCACTCAGTTTTCTTTATAGTTCAACTCTCACATCCATACATGACTACTGGAAAAACCATAGCCTTGGCTAGATGGAGAGTATATTTAGTCATTCCCAAATAATTTCTTAGATTAAAAGTTTCCATCAACTTTCAAAATGTATGTATGAAGCTAGTATAGTATTGACATAATGATAGACATATAAATCAATGAAACAGAATTGACAGTTCAGAAATAAGCTCATATATTTATGGTCAATTGATATTAAACAGAGGTACCAAGACAACTCAATGGGGAAAAAAGTTTTTCAATAAATAGTGGTGAGAAAAGAGAATGTCCAAATTTAAAAAGATGAACTTTGTCCTTATCTCCATATGGAAAAATTTCTGTATACACCAGATAGAAAAATTAACTAAAAATGGATCTCAAATTCAAATGTAAGAGCTGAAATTATACATATTTTAGAATAAAACATAATAAAAATGAGACTTTGGATCAGACAAAAACTTCTTAGATATGATACCAAAAGCATGAGCAATTAAAGAAAAAATTGATAAATTAGACTTCATCAAAATCATCATCAAAATAAAAATCTGGTACTTCAAAAGACATCAGTAAGGAAGTTTTGCTGTTGTTGTTTTTTTCAACCAGTAACATTTAATGTAAATTTTTATTGAAGTCTAACAGAGAAAACAAATCATAAGCATAGAGTGCAAGAAATGTTCAGAGGATAAACACACTAGTGTGGCCAAGTTTTGCTGTTTTTTATCTGGGGATTTTTAAAAAAAAACTCAGATAAAATTTTTTTTAAATCACACAACTGTTAAAGGACTTGTATAAAGAATATATAACTAATGTTTACAATTCAATAATTAGACAAATAACCCAAGAAATAAATCGACAAAAGACTTCAGTAGACATTTCATTAAAGAAGACACAAGAATGACTAATAAATGCATGGTAAGATATTCAATGACATCATTAGTCATTAGAGAGTTGCAAGGCAAAAACATGATGATATATCATTACACCCATTAAAAAGCCTACAATCAATAAGAAAGACGATAATTATTGGCAAGGATGTGAAAAAATGGAAGTCCTCTTAAATTACTGATGAAAATATAAAATAGTGCAGCTACTTTGAAAACAATTGGGCCATTTCTCAAAGTTTAAACCTACAGTTACCATATGACCCACTAAATCTATTCCTAGGCATATGTCCACCCAAAGAGAAGTCAAAATAGGTGACCAAAAGGAATCATACACAAATGTTCATAGCAGCATTATTCATAATAGCCCTAAAGTGGTAAGAACCTAAATAGCCACAAAAATAGAGAGACAAGATGTGTCACATCCATACAATGAATATTATCAAGCAATAAAATGGAATAAACTTTTGGTATATGCAATTACATGCTGCTGCTGCTGCTAAGTCACTTCAGTCGTGTTCGACTCTGTGCGACTCCATAGGACAGCAGCCCACCAGGCTCCCCCGTCCCTGGGATTCTCCAGGCAAGAATACTGGAGTGGGCTGCCATTTCCTTCTCTGCTATCACATGAATGAACCTCAAAAATATTATACTAATTGCAAGAAGCCAGATATAAAAAGCCATGTATTGTATGATTCCATTTTTATGATATGTCCAGAAAAATTAAATCTATGGAGACAGAAAGTGAGTTAGTGGTTATCCAGAGCTGAAGGTAAGAATAGTCATGAACAATCAGTGGATACAGGGGGCCTTATTGGGGTGATAAAATGTTTAAAAAATGGGTTATACAGATCTGAAAGAGACACATGCACCCCAGTGTTCATCACAGCACTGTTTATAATAGCCAGGACATGGAAGTGACCTAGATGCCCGTCAGCAGATGAATGGATAAGGAAGCTGTGGTACATATACACCATGGACTATTACTCAGCCATTAAAAAGAATTCATTTGAATCAGTTCTAATGAGATGGATGAAACTGGAGCCCATTATACAGAGTGAAGTAAGCCAGAAAGATAAAGAACATTACAGCATACTAACACATATATATGGGATTTAGAAAGATGGTAATGATACCCCTATATGCAAAACAGAAAAAGAGACACAGATGTATAGAACAGACTTTTGGACTCTGTGGGAGAAGGTGAGTGTGGGATGTTTCGAGAGAACAGCATCGAAACATGTATATTGTCTATAGTGAAACAGATCATCAGCCCAGGTTGGATGCATGAGACAAGTGCTCGGGCCTGGTGCACTGGGAAGAGCCAGAGGGATTGGGTAGAGAGGGAGGTGGGAGGGGGGATCGGGATGGGGAATACATGTAAATCGATGGCTGATTCATGTCAATGTACGACAAAACCCATTACAATATTGTAAAATAATTGGCCTCCAACTAATAAAAAAAAAAAAATGAAAAGAAAAAAAATGGGTTATAGTGATGGCTACACAGTTCAGTAAATTTACTAGAAATCATTGAATTATAAATTTGAAGTAAGGGAATTTTGTGATATGTAAATGATACATTTCAGAAGAGTTAATCATGTATCATTAAGGAGAGACACTTCAGTTGGGAACACTTGGCACCTGCCAGCCTGATCCACAGCAGCCAAACCAGGAGGACGGCACCCTCCCAGAGTAGACCTGAGTGCCAGGTCTATTCCTGATATAGGAGCAGTTCTGAGAGTCTAGCAGTGTCGGTTTAGTGGGGTTCTGTTATTTTTGAACCACCACCTTTCTGAAGCATCATATGACATCTGTATAAACAAACTCCCCTAAACCAGTTAGATCAATATAGGAGTAAGAGTCCCCCCATGGCCAAGAATGGATAATCAATATGTCAGACCACATTTATCTCAAGTGAGTAAAATCAGAGTGACTTGAAAGTAATGAATGATTATACTTGAGTACTAGAGCTTGTCTGCTTGAGGTTATTTTGATGATGTTTCAAATATTTATGGAACAGGGAATCTTTCTTTTCTTAGCTTAAATTTGAGTACCGACATTTTTGGTAGCATCCTAAGGAACTCCATGCCATCAGGCTGGTCTTGATTCTTTGTAAGGACACTGGGCACATACATACATTTGGTGAGGTCAAAAATAAAATGCGTGAGACAGTCCAGGAACATACCAAAATCAAACATTCTATAATTTTCCTTCAAAAAATAAAACACCTTATTCATGTGATAATTTGTTCTCTCCACTACAGTCACCCAGCATCTGATTGTTATTGCTATTATAAAAAAAAATACAGGACTTAAAATATTATAATGGGGCTTCCCAGGTGGTGCACCTCCAATGCAGGAGAAACAGGAGACACAGGTTCAATCCCTGAGTAGGAAAGATACCCTGGAGAAGGAAACGGCAACCTTGAATTTATGCCTTGCTTATAGTCTGAGAGGACTATATTGTGAGCTCTAAGAAAAGGAACTGGGTCATATTCATCTTTGTATCCCAAGTACTTGACCAAAGATTTGAACATAATAAATGCTCAGCATATATTTGCTAAGTGGTAACTAAGTGACTTAGTCCTATTCCTTGATCAATTCTCTGCCATAATAATCAACAGCATTTATTTCTTCATTCACTTATTAATTTAACAATATTCGCCAGGTACCTACTCTCGGTCCCCCAGTCCTTCCTTCTCTCCACAACCTAGTCTCCGTCCTCAGCAGTCGCTAATCTGTTTCCTGTCTCTACAAACTGGCCTAGTCTGAACGTTCATATTAATGGAATCACATAAAATGTCTTTGTGTCTGACTCTTCTCATCTAGCACAGTGTTTTTGAGGGTCATCCATGTTGTAGCATGCATAAGCACTCCATTTCTTCTCATTGCCAAATAGTATTTGATGGGTGGATTTACTAATTTTGATTTATTTACTCATCAGTTGATGGACATTTGGGTTGTTTACACTTTGTGGCTGTAAGGAATAAGGATGCTATGAATATTTGTGTGCAAATTCTGTGTAAACATACCCTTTCATTTTCCTCGAATAGGTACCTAAAATGGAATTGCTGGGCTATATGGTTACTCTAGGTTTAACATTTTGAGAAATCATCCAATTGTTTTCCAAATAAATGTTCTATTTAACATCCCCAGGAGTAATGTATGACGGTTCTAATTTCTCCATCCCCATGCCAACACTTGTTATTGTCTGTCTTTTTAATTTAAACACTTTTTAAAGGAAGATTATTTCAATGATGAAAACAATGCATTTCAAGTACATACATTTTGAATATATATAGAATTAGATACAAACAGATAGATCTTAATTTTGACAAATAAACATATCACCTGTTAATGTTGTGGGGCATATTTTTGTAATTTTTTCTTTAAAAGCATTTCAAAAATCCTGGTGTGATAACACTGGATCTCCAGCTTTTATCAAATGTGAATTTAAAGAAGGGACTGTATGATCAAAAAAAGAGATATAGCAAACATTACTTACTACTTATGCAAGAAGCTGTTAATTGCTTTGTTGCATTATCTCATTTGGGCTTCACTGGTGGCTCAGACAGTAAAGAATCTGCCTGCAATGCAGGAGACCTGGGATCGATCTCTGGCTAGGGAAGATCCCCTGGAGAAGGGAATGGCTACCCACTCTAGTATTCTTGCCTGGAAATCACATGGACAGAGGAGCCTGGTGAGCTACAGTCCATGGGGTCGCAAAGAGTCGGACACGACTGCATGACTATCAACAACAACAAAAATTGATTGTAAGCATGTTTTATGGTATAGATGAGACTTAGAGTAAAGAAAACCATAGAGTATTTGATGGTCTCTACAGAGACTACCCTGATTGGAACTGAGGAATGAAGACAGAACTATAATTTACTGTGATTGACCTTTGTAACTGCAATGTCTAACACAAAGCCTTAACTGAATTGATAAGTTTTAAAAGGTCATCATATTCATCAGTGACCATGTTTTATTTGATCTTTGTTCTGTTTATTCTTTAATATATCTCTCAAGTAGTTCTTTTGGACACTATTCTAGAACATTTCAATTTTTGAACAAGATCCCCATCAAGTGATCAATCACTCTAAAATAGTGAAAACAAGCAAAGAAACAGAAAAACAAATTGTTCCTGCCTTATCTGTAAGGCTGGGTCTCCAGTGTGGATCACATTTGTAATATCCTGATTCACATTGCAAAATCATACCTACTTTTGGGGTTTAATCGGGATCATATTTAAATCTCTTTAAGTACCGTTCCCTTCCAAATGCTTCTTCCCAGATGTACTGCATTATTAATGGAATGGAATTAAATATAGGGGTTTTAAAATGAACCTGCTTCCAAATATATTAGACTTCATCTTCCTACTTGGACAGTCTTTCTTTCATGATACTGCTATTTTTCACAAGTCCTTTTGCCCCACTTCTTTATCTTCTCTTTTGTTCATGTTATCTACCCAATTACTACCTCTTAAAACTTAATTGGTGCTTTGTTGATGTTGCTTCTAGTATTTCCAGTTAAGACCTAAGATGTGTCTAATACTGATCTTTCTAGTGTCCCTGGATGACTCCTTCTAAATGGATAAACTGCTATATATCATGATCACAGATTCTCCTCTGTCCTTTTTCTTTTCTTTTTTTCTGAGCAAGGCTCCAGTTACATTCCAAGCCACTGTCATTATTCATTTCCCAGCTATTCTGAATTAATTTCCCTGCCAATACAATCTATCAAATTGTTTACTCTAATTAGGAGCTTTTCCTTTGTATGTTGATGAACCTCAGAGGGAAGGAGACCCTGATGCCACAGGCACTCTAGGTGTTTGGGCATGGGAGTGGAACATCGTAAAGGAGAAAGAAGAAATAAAATCTGATGGGAGATGAAAAACTCAAATACACAAATCAGCATGAGCTTACTCTTTAGCTGAAATGATTTGTTCTAAGAATGAACTTACCAGGTCAGCCAAGTAATTTGTTCAACAAGAGTTTCTGGAATGAATTTTAAGGAAAACAAAATCATGAGGTTTTTTCTTTAAACTATCATGTTCTGGGATTCTTCATTGTCATTATCAAAAAAACTAGTCAAAGAAGACACAGAATTCCTTACAGACTCTGTCTTTTGCCCTCTAGGATTTAAAATCTAAGAATCCTTTTATTTCCATACAAATTGTGAAATTCTTTGGTCTAGTTCTGTGAAAAATACCGTTGGTAACTTGATAGGGATTGCATTGAATCTATAGATTGCTTTAGGTAGAATAGCAATTTTGACAATATTGATTCTTCCAATCCATGAACACGGTATGTTTCTCCATCTGTTTGTGTCCTCTTTGATTTCTTTCATCAGTGTTTTATAGTTTTCTATGTATAGGTCTTTTGTTTCTTTAGGTAGATATGCTCCTAAGTATTTTATTCTTTTTGTTGCAATAGTGAATGGTATTGTTTCCTTAATTTCTCTTTCTGTTTTCTCATTGTTAGTATATAGGAATGCAAGGGATTTCTGTGTGTTAATTTTATATCCTGCAACTTTACTATATTCATTGATTAGCTCTAGTAATTTTCTGGTAGAGTCTTTAGGGTTTTCTATGTAGAGGATCATGTCATCTGCAAACAGTGAGAGTTTCACTTCTTCTTTTCCTATCTGGATTCCTTTTACTTCTTTTTCTGCTCTGATTGCTGTGGCCAAAACTTCCAACACTATGTTGAATAGTAGTGGTGAGAGTGGGCACCCTTGTCTTGTTCCTGATTTCAGGGGAAATGCTTTCAATTTTTCACCATTGAGGGTGATGCTTGCTGTGGGTTTGTCATATATAGCTTTTATTATGTTGAGGTATGTTCCTTCTATTCCTGCTTTTTGGAGAGTTTTAATCATAAATGAGTGTTGAAAAAACCTCGAATAGCCAAAGTAATCTTGAGAAAGAAGAATGGAACTGGAGGAATCAACCTGCCTGACTTCAGACTCTACTACAAAGCCACAGTCATCAAGACAGTATGGTACTGGCACAAAGACAGAAATATAGATCAGTGGAACAGAATAGAAAGCCCAGAGATAAATCCACGAACCTATGGACACCTTATCTTTGACAAAGGAGGCAAGGATATACAATGGAAAAAAGACAACCTCTTTAACAAGTGGTGCTGGGAAAACTGGTCAACCACTTGTAAAAGAATGAAACTAGAACACTTTCTAACACCATACACAAAAATAAACTCAAAATGGATTAAAGATCTAAATGTAAGACCAGAAACTATAAAATTCCTAGAGGAGAACATAGGCAAAACACTCTCCGACATAAATCACAGCAAGATCCTCTATGACCCACCTCCCAGAATATTGGAAATAAAAGCAAAACTAAACAAATGGGACCTAATGAAACTTAAAAGCTTTTGCACTACAAAGGAAACTATAATTAAGGTGAAAAGACAGCCCTCAGATTGGGAGAAAATAATAGCAAATGAAGAAACAGACAAAGGATTAATCTCAAAAATATACAAGCAACTCCTGCAGCTCAATTCCAGAAAAATAAATGACCCAATCAAAAAATGGGCCAAAGAACTAAACAGACATTTCTCCAAAGAAGACATACAGATGGCTAACAAACACATGAAAAGATGCTCAACATCACTCATTATTAGAGAAATGCAAATCAAAACCACAATGAGGTACCATTACACGCCAGTCAGGATGGCTGCTATCCAAAAGTCTACAAGCAATAAATGCTGGAGAGGGTGTGGAGAAAAGGGAACCCTCTTACACTGTTGGTGGGAATGCAAACTAGTACAGCCGCTATGGAAAACAGTGTGGAGATTTCTTAAAAAAACTGGAAATAGAACTGCCATATGACCCAGCAATCCCACTTCTGGGCATACACACTGAGGAAACCAGATCTGAAAGAGACACGTGCACCCCAATGTTCATCGCAGCACTGTTTATAATAGCCAGGACATGGAAGCAACCTAGATGCCCATCAGCAGATGAATGGATAAGGAAGCTGTGGTACATATACACCATGGAATATTACTCAGCCGTTAAAAAGAATTCATTTGAATCAGTCCTAATGAGATGGATGAAACTGGAGCCCCTTATACAGAGTGAAGTAAGCCAGAAAGATAAAGAACATTACAGCATACTAACACATATATATGGAATTTAGAAAGATGGTAACGATAACCCTATATGCAAAATGGAAAAAGAGACACAGAAATACAGAACAGACTTTTGAACTCTGTGGGAGAATGTGAGGGTGGGATATTTCAAAAGAACAGCATGTATACTATCTATGGTGAAACAGATCACCAGCCCAGGTGGGATGCATGAGACAAGTGCTCAGGCCTGGTGCACTGGGAAGACCCAGAGGAATCGGGTGGAGAGGGAGGTGGGAGGGGGATCGGGATGGGGAATACATGTAAATCTATGGCTGATTCATATCAATGTATGACAAAAAAATAAATAAATAAATAAATAATTAAAAAAAAAAAAAGAATCCTTTTAGAACAACCATCACTTTTTCTCTTTCTTCACTCAGATATCTATCCCTTCTTCTTTTAATCTTGAGCAAAATATTGCACATTGAAATACAGTAAGCCTCACTATGACAGCAATCTGTGTTACCTGGGTCATTTTTCCTAATTTATCTTCTCATGGGTCAAAGATACTGAGTAGCAAAAACTGCATAGCTCCCAAAGGATTCATGTTTCACTCTCAACAACATCTGAAAGGGGTCTCTAACCTGAGAAATTGACCAAGGAAGATGCTGAGAAGACACTGAACCCCCATTCTGTAAGTGCAAACCACATGGAAACCAGTGAAAAGTAGCTAAGGTGTGTCTTGGGCTTCTGCATGTAGGCACCCTGCTAATCGAGCTTTATATGATATCTTTAATCCTCACAACAGTCCTATAGGTTTAAGTATTATCATCCCCGTCTAACTGTGGGTAAAGAAAACTGAGTCTTAGAAAACATAAGTAACTAACCCAAAGTTGGAAGGCTGGTGTTACTGGACCTAGTGGGTAAAGACTGGGAGGTGGTGCTAAATACCCTACACTGCATAAGACAGGCTCCACAACAAAGAATTATTCATCCCAAACTGTCAATAACGCTGAAGTTGAGAGACCTGTTCTTAGACACCGAATTTTAGTTAACCTTAGAAAGGATGAGGAATCATGATAATAGCAGTTTTGCTAGTAAACTTTTAGTCATTACCCAGAAACAGAATAATTCAGATTCAGGTTGCCCCGATGTTTTCTCCAGACTGCTCCAGTGCGTTCTGGGAGGTCTGTTTCTTGTTTCTGGATGCATATTACTGGATTTTGGTTTCTCTCAGGCAGTTGCTCAGTGTGCGAGCTTTGAAAGTAAAGCCTTTTATCACTGATTCCCGTGACAGGCTTGACTTTCTTCCAGTGTGTTCTGCAAAATACGGCAGAGCTCTCTCCAACCTGAGTTTATCAAGCCTAGGATCTTTCTAGTGGCTATTTTCTTTCTTTCTTTTTTTGTATTTTTTTTTAAACTGGAGGATAATTGCTTTATAATATTGTGTTGGTTTCTACCATACACCAACATGAATTAGCCACAAGTATACGTATATCCCCTCCCTCCCAAGGCCCTCTCCTATTTCCCTCCCCGTCCCATCCCTCTAGGTTGCAGGTTGTCACAGAGCACTGGATCGGGCTCCCTGTGTCACATAGCACATTCCCACTTGCTATCTGTTTTACATGCAGTAATATATATGTTTCCATGCTATTCTCTCAATTCATCCCACCTCTCCTTCCCCCACTGTGTCCACAATTCTGTTCTCTATGTCTGCATCTCCATTGCTGCCCTGCAAATATGTTCAACAGTACCATCTTTCTAGATTCCATATGCCCGTGTTAATATACAATAATTGTCTTTCTCTGTCACTCTGTATAATAGGCCCTAGGTTCATCTACCTCATTAGGACTGACTCAAATGTGTTCTTCTTTAAAGCTAAGTAATATTCCATTGTATGGAAATTCCTTAAAAAACTAGGAATAGAACTATCACATGACCCAAAAATCCCACTACTGGGCATATACCCTGAGCCAACCATAGTTGAAAGAGGAGCAACTACCCCAACTTACGTTGCAGCACTTTTTACAATAGCTAGGACACAGTGGCTATTTTCTGTTTGCTTGTTCTGAGCCATTGGATGGTGGGTAGCTGTAAAATCACTTGAAGAATATTTTCCCAGCATAGTGTCTGTACTTAAAACCTATCTTGCATTTGGGTAATGCCGTCTTACAAACAGCCTCCAGATGAACAACCTGGGACGACACTGTGAAGTCTTGTTGTGTCAGTTTCCTTTGGGCCAGCCTTACATGCCATCAGTAACATGATCCTTCCCCATGACACACCTCTTAATAGAGCTGTTCATAGACAATAAATCAGTATGGCAGACTTGGAAGATTATTTCAATATGGCTTAGGAAAGGCCTGACAGTGTGATCTGAGTCACTATACATCTTTCTATACTTTGCCTACTGGAATGGAAACTCCTTGAGAGTAGGAACTGAAGTTTTTGAAGGTCATGTGCAGACTTAAATGTAGTAGAGTTCTAGGAGCATTTAATCATAACAGTATTTCCATCAGACAATTATCAGATAGTCCCTTCCAATTATTTTTATAACAGTTTGGGGCATTTAGATAAAAGAAATATGATGACAGCTTGGAGGGGATTCAGAATGAAACAATAAAAATGAGTGAATGGTTAAGGGCAAGAGGGAATCAGTTACGTGCTGGCTAAACAAGAATGGAAGAAAGAAAGGCCAATGAAAGGTGAAAAGCTTGTGTGTCAAGCAGCAAATGGCTTAGCTGTTGATAGGTTGTTGAATAGACACCTACCACCTCTGGAGCCGTATATTTTGGGATTAACTGAGCTTTCTTTTGCCCTCTCTACAGTTGAATTCCCTTGCCCCAATTCTAATTTAATTGCTCCATAAGGAATCGTTCACTGAAGTTGGTAGGAATCAAGGCATTACCCAAGATTTTGTGAGGATACACTTCTTTACTGTTTTTGAAAGACTTGACATCACTCCAAAGCTAATGAAAATAATTTTTTTCTAATAAGAATTTCAGTTCTCTCACTCATGCCCATGGAATCCTGAAGGGCTTGTGGACCATGTGATATAAACATAGAGAATGTGGTCAAGAAGAGAAGAGATACTGTGTTAATAACTATCTTGGAGACCAGATAGGTAAGACTTGGAGATATGAATTCTGCCCTATTGGCCAAGGATCTTCATCTCTGTGTTGATTTGAGCACATCCAAAATACTGTGAAATTCTGAGCTCCATATTACAAGAGGGGTATTGACATTAAAGAAGAACTCGAGTAAAAAGAATTTGAAGATGCAATAAAGGAAATGTGGATGGTTAGCCAAAGAAAAACTGATGGAACAATTATAACCACCTTGAATGTCTTTGTCAGAAGAGTAGTCAGACAAAATGGAACTTCAACTCTTTCATAGAATAAAGAACAGTGGTCAATGGGCAGGAACTTCAGCAAGATAAATTTCTGATTAACATAAGGGAGAAATGACCAATAACAGGCAGTACCACAATGGTACCAAGTACAGATTGTACCAAGACAGATTGTAGAGAGCGATGGTCATTTGAAGGATCAAGCTAAAACTGAATGATTATCTGTTGGATTCATAAATGAGATATATACATAGGTAAAGATGGACTAAAATATAATTAATTTTTTATTTATAATTGCTTTACAATGTTATGTTAGTTTCTGCTGTACAACAACATGAATCAGTCATAAGTACACATATATCCCCTCTCTCTTGAGCTTTCCTCCTGCCCCAAACCCCTCTAGGTCGTCACAGAGCACTGAGCTGGGCTCCCTGTGCTAACAGCCATTTCCCACTAGCTATCTATTTTTATACATGGTATATATGTCAATGCTACTTTCTCAGTTCATCCCATCTCTTCTTAACCCGCTGTGTCCACAATTCTATTCTCTACATCTGCATCAATATTCCTGTCTTGCAAATAGGATCATTTGTACCATTTTTCTAGATTCCATAAATATACGTTAATATACGATAGTTAATTATTTTCTAATGATAAGGTCCTTTAATTGCATTGAGCAGATTTATTTTGCAATTAAACCTAAATAAATGATTGATAGACATTCATTTGTTGCCTACACACATTTATCCATGTTTTGCTCCTAAGGAAATGCATTAAGATTAGTTATATATGGGGAGCCATAAGGGGACATAAATCCTCAGTTTTTATTCTAAAATACTTATTAAATCTCACCACCACACCTATATATACAACGTTTATCTCCACTGTCTCTCTCTTAATTCTGCTTTCATCAATTCTCCCCTGGATTCTTGCAATAGCTTCTGAATTACTGTTTTCTCCATATTCTCTCCCTTTTAACCCATCTTCCCCAGTGCTACCAAACAAATTCAGGGAGATAGTGAAAGACAGAGAAGCCTGGCATGCTGCAGTTCATGGGGTCGCAGAGAGTTGGACGTTGATCAATAGCAACAACAACAGCTAGTACAACAGAGTTGGCCCAGTGGGCCCCTCCGTTAATTCATGCTGATGGCTTCTATCTGCCCATAGATAGAGGCCAAGCTTCTGAACACAGCGCTGGAGGTCCCTGCTCCAGAACCCTGCCTCTCACACCTGCTTATCTACTGCTGTCCTTCCACTGGAAATGTTTCCTCCAACAGTCATCTGGATCAACTGGAATCTCTGCAAAGGAAATGCTACCCTACATTTTTAAGACTCTGTAAATAATGTTTCAACAGTTTTAAATGCCCTTCTCCACTCTGTCCACTTTGCCCAGCTTTATTTTGTAGTCATAAAATACATGATCTTTTAAAAAACAAGCTCCCTGTATAGTTACTCTATTTCATCTCTCCAACCATTTATTCTCAAGACTACCAAACTAAGATGGAAAAGAAAGAAACACAGTTATTTAGTTGAACTGTGTTCTATACAACCTATTTCTTGATAAGTTCTCTTTGATTTCCTGCATTCTTGAGTATAAAGTCTAGCACCTATTTTTATCACTGTGTTTTGAACATTTTATTAAAATGTGCTGTTCTCCATGGCAATTATCAGATTTTTTTCATACTTAAGAACTGTGGTAATATAGTATTCTTTCTTATGAAAAACAATTACCAACTCATAAATATTAATCTTATTTTCCTTTTGCCATGTATTATACTTCCAAGAGCCCTGATCAAATGCAGAGTATGCCTTCTGATGTCAGTCTAGCGAAAATGCCTCTGCCTCTAAAATACTAAAAACAGGCTATTTTACATATACAAAATGGACAGCACACAATTTTATTTACATTGTGTCCATTTACACAGCATTCATCATCCCTGATATGTAATTTGTATAATATATTTCACTGGTGGTATGTGTGTGCTCAGTTGTGTCTGATTCTTTGCAACCCCATGGACTGTAACCCACCAGACTCCTTTGTTAATGAAATTTTCCAAGAGAGAAGACTGGAGTGGGTTGCCATTTCCTATTCCAGGGAATCTTCCTGACCCAGAGATTGAACCCATGTCTCCTGCATTGACAGGCAGATTCTTTACCACTGTGCCACCTGGAAAGCCTTTGGACATTTCAAGTACATTTTAAATACAAACCTTTGTACAGTGAATATTTAAAAATGGATTTGGCATCCTTTATGTAAAATCACATACAGGTGTCATACTTTTGGTAACCTACAATAAAAGAAATTCCATGAAGGTGAATTTAGCCTGATAACTGGCACCCCCAATGGTACCTAATCATAATCCAAGTTTTAATGCAATACTGTGTAGGAATTGAGTTGGCTCCAGGGAGACTAAGTCCTTAGTCAATATTTGAAAATTAGAGCTGTTGTGTGAAATGAAGTGCTAACCTGGAGAGCTGCCAGATGCTGAAAGCCCGCATGCAGGAGCCATAGCTGAGAAAATAGAATTTCCAAACGAAGCCAATGAGAGGATCCGGAGGAAAGCTTGTCTCGTTATCATGTCATGGAAAGGCTTCGTGTCTGAACGCAATCCTTTTCTTGCTGTCTTTCCCTTTCTGTCCATAGATCCTTTAGCCCAGAGTTCCTGTTTCCCTGAGTGAATTTATGATGTGCTGTGAGCAGCTCTTTGGAGCCAAGGAAGAAAAATATGATTAGTTTTTAGACAGTAGTGTCTGGGGACTTGGTTTTTCTCTAAGTGCCACATCATTGTACAAGACGCAGAAACAAAACAAACCGAAAGTGTAAAAACCAAGTCTGTTTTAGAATCGGTAGAGACTGAGACTAATGATGTGACCAAAGCCAAAGATTCAGATAAAAATATTGAACACACTTTCCAAAGTAAGCATATGGGTATTGTGCATGCGTACTTTCTCTCCCCTCCAGTACAAAATCTTCATCTCCTTTTCCTCTTAAGTACCTTTGTACTTAAACACTGAAGTACTGCAGATCATATGTCTTCTTGGGGAAGAGATCAGAGATGAGACACTGATATTGTCTCAATCTCAGTTCAGTAAGGAAAACAGAGCTCATGCTTGGTAATTCAATAGTGAAAGTGAAGTCGCTCAGTCGTATCCGACTCTGCAACCCCATGGACTGTACCTGCCAGGCTCCTCCATCCATGGGATTTTCCAGGCAAAATTACTGGAGTGGGTTGCCATTTCCTTCTCCTGGGATTAGAGACAGAAATGCTGGAGGAACCAAACAGCGAAACACGGAACTTTAAGACAACTCAGAGATCAATAGCAACAAAAAGCAGCTATAACTGCAAAGGCTGAAAGATACGGGGACAAGATCTTAGAGAGTGGCCTTTGCAGTGGAAATTTAAGATGAGACTTCCCTGAAGCATGGACCATGGAAGGAGATGCTTTTTGGCAGGAAGTGAATACCTGGGGAGACACAGTACCTGTCAGGTGCTAGACAGGGATTAGGAAGGGGTGAGGTGGGGCAGGAAAGAAGTTTCCCTTCTCTTACCCTCCACTCTCCTTCCAGCGCCTCCCACTGGCCAAACTTGGCTGGAAGCCAAGGGCAAGGAATCCTGGGAAATGTATTTTTGGGGTTCAGTCCCCTAAAATGCAGAACAGAACTGCAAAGGTGGGGAAACAGAGCTGAGAACCAACACAAATCACTGCCAAAGTTGAAAATCCAATCAGAATAAATTCTTATAAATGGGTAGGATGGCAAGAACTTGATTTATAGTTTTCTTTCCCCAACACTGCCTTTTGATGTCATGCCTTTTTAATCTCATGGAGAGAGACTAAGACACAGGGTTAGGCAATACAGAGTTAATCTGCCTCCCTGTGACCATCTTCTGGCCATGATGAGTTCCTGAACTCTTGTAAATCAGTCTACCAGGCAAGTTTTGAATAAAATTTGCAATGTGCTATGTGGGATGGAGGTGATGATGAGGATGGAAGGGGGGAGTCCATGGGGGAGTCAGTCAACATAAGCTTAAAAATGAAATGTCAAATTATGCAACAGTTCACAAAATGAAGTGTTCCGTTCTACTGTCTAGACTAAGGGCTTAAAGAACAAACAAACAAAAAAAGAAATTCCCAGCAAAGAAGAAAGCAAGACTGCATAGGAAAGACCTCATACAGGAGAAGGTTTCTGAGCTGTGTTAAAGAAGCACATTAAAGTAATATAAGAGGAGAAGAAAATGTTGTATATTCTAGGTAAACTTTAAAAAGTAAAGGCAGGAATGAAGCTGGTCTTTTCTTGAGTCAATGTGGTAGTCATTCTGATTAGAAAAGAGGATACGAACTTGGGAGCTTGGCAGGTAAAGGTAATTGAATATTTGCATGGAGTTAGAGGATTATTAAAAAGACTAAAACATCACATAAATTAGCAGCTTTTTTTTTATGGTTTTGCTTCCCCCAAACACAAACATCAGTAACCGTGGCTATGATTCAGAGATGGGGAGGCAAGTGGTATTACTACCACATTTTTCCCCACCCTTCTCTCCCACATAGAGAATCATGGATCTAAGGCATCTTCTGCACAATCAACTTCATTTTTTCCCCAAAATATGTGTCATACTGACCTTAAGAAGCTTTAAAATAGATAACCAACTACAACCTACTATATAGCACAGGGAACTCTGTTCAATATTCTGTAATAACCTAACTGGGAAAATAATTTGAAAAAGAATAAATATATGTATATATAAAATTGAATCACTCTGTTGTACACCTGAAACTAAAACAACATTGTTAATCAATTATGGCCCAATATAAAATAAAAATTAAGAAAAAGAGATGCTTTGCAGAACTGATGGATGAGTAGATAAAGCAAGTATAGTAACCTAATCACTTTTTCAACTTTATGTTTGAAATTTTTCATAATAAAATTTGGGCTAAAACAAGCACAGGAGAGAAATACTCTGTTTCTTCCTTGGAAGAATATCAGTTAAGAAATTCTTCCTATAATCTCCTTATGGCACTTTAAATGTGTTCCTCTTTCCCTTAGCCATTCTTCAACCCTACGGTGAATTCTCCTATCGTAATCGACTATATCTGTACATATTTGTGTGGGTCTTGCCTCCATAGTTAGTGAACAATTTCTGTAAGAAGAACAGGGGTGACTTCTATTTATATTTACTCTCTGAGTGATTAGCAATACTCTCTACTTTTTCTTTAATGTCTTATGAGACTCCAAATTATTAAATTGCTGCTATAGGCAAAGAATTTGTAACTCATCAGATATGTACATTAAAAAAATTTTCCTTATTAATCAATATACTTGATAATTAAAATGACATTTTAGCTCCCGTGGAGTACATTTTTTTCACTATTTTTTATTCCTGTATATTATTTACTATATAGTAATGGCAGTAAACAGAGTTTGCCTGTTTCTATTAAATATTTCAATTTATCCTGTGAACATGAGTTTCATTTTTAGGATGGAATGTATTCTTTTTACTATACTACAAGAACAGTTGCAGTAAGTCGGAAATGAAAATGGTATATTTTATGAATAGGTAATAATATCCAAGGGCTTCCCAGGTGACTCAGTGGTAAAGAATCCGCCTGCCAATGTAGGAGCGGCAAGAGACTTGGGTTTGATCCCTGGGTCAGGAAGATCCGGAGGAGGAAACGGCTACCCCCCTCCAGTATTCTTGCCTGAAAAATTCCATGGACAGAGGAACCTGAAGTGCTACAGTCCATAGGATTGCAAAGAATCACACATGACTGAACAATTGAGCACAATAGTATCCAAGACAGATTTATTACCAAACAACGTCCATATTTAACAGTTATATAAATAAAATACCCAGTTTCTACCAATGCCCTACTATCTAGAATCATGCGGATTTGCCTCTGCATGCGGAACTGCCATGGCAGTTCCATGGACTGATTTAAAATAGATTCCAATCACCTAAGCAAAACATTCAAAGTCAGTTATTCAGCTAGACAGAAAGGAAAGCAAATACTCATTGAGAAGTCTGACCTCACAAACAGCCACCAAACAGAAGTACACATTTTCACACTTATAATTTAGAATATATTGAAAAGGGTGAGGAAAGTTAGACATCATTTAGCTCCATTCAAATTTCTAGACTTCTTACAAATGCTCTGAGTTGATCAACAGGAGAGACTGAACTATTTATCTGTGTATCCACAGTGCCTGTTGTATGATAAAAAGGGCAAATTTACTCAGTTTGCAAAATAATTTTCCTGAACTCCAAGCTCTGAGATATTATTCTTTTTCTTCCTGCTCAAGCCAACTACGATAGGCAGAATAAAATCTCCCAAGGTCTACGATTCCCTGGTGGCTCAGCCGTAAAGAATTCACCTGCAATGCAGGAGACGTGAGTTTGGTCCCTGGAACAGGAAGATCTCCTGGAGAAGGAAATGGCAACCTACTCCAGTATTCTTGCCTGGGAAATTCCATGGACAGATGAACCTGACTGGCTACAGTCAATGGGGGTCACAAAAAGTTGGATGTGACTGAGTGACTAAACAAAAAACAAAGATGTTTACAGCCTAATCTCCAGAAACTGGAAATTTTCTGTCTTACATGGCAAAAGGGACTTTGCAATGTGATTAAGTTAAGGAATTTGAGATGGAGAGGTTATTCTGGATGATCCAGGTGAACTCAATCTATCACAATGGCTTTATAAAAGCAAAAAGTTTAGAGTCAGAGAAGGAGATGTGCTGATGGAAGCAGAGATCAGAGAGAAACACATTTGAAGGTGCAACACTGTTGACCTTGAAAATGGAGGAAGGGGCTGTGAGCCAAGGAATGTGGGCAACCTCTAGAATATGGAGCAGACAGGGAAACAGACTGTACCTTAGAGCCTCTAGGAGGATGCACCCTACCAACAGCTGACTTTTAGGATCTCTGACTTCTAGAACTGAAGATAAGATGTGTGTCTTAAGTTTGTGGTGGCTTTTACAGCATCAACAGGAAATTAACACACCAACCATCTTGAATGTAAATGACACTTTCTGCATCTGCCTTATCAATCATGGTCACTCTCATTCCACCTCCACCTGCGTTCCTGGCTCTTGTCTTCTCGGCACTGTCTTTACTGGTAACTGATAGTGTTGATGTTGCCAAACCCAGTGATCACTTTTTGGCCTTTTCTTACTTCACTTTTGAGAAGCATTTGGCAGGAAACTTCTTATCACCTGGGTTTTCTATTAATTGGACTCTTTGGTTTGCAGTGAGATTACCTCCCTCCTTTTCCTTCTATTAATAGCAATGAGATACATTAGGCAGATTCTCACATGGCTCCCAGTGATCCCCACCTCTTGGTATTAACACCACATGATATACCCTCTCCTTGAGTGTGTGCTGTAGTGACTTGTTTCTGTTGAGTAGATGTGTCCAAAGTGATGGGATGTTAGTTCTAAAAGTAGTTAAAGAAGACAGTGACTTCCATCTTGCTATAATCTCTTGTCTTCTTGCTCACTTGCTCTCATGAAGCCAGCTACAATGAGAGCCACTCTATAGAGAGGCCCATTTGGCAAGGAGTTCATGGACCCCTTTGGTCAATAGTCAGAGAGGAACTGAGGTTCACAATGCAACACTGCAGAGGAACTGAATCCTGTTGGCAAGAACAGAAGTGACTTTGCAATTAGATCCTCCCTCACTTGAGCCTTGAAATGAAACCACAGCCCTGAATACACCTGAGTTGTTGCCTTGTGAGAATTAAGACAGGTGCACCCAGCTAAACTGCAATCAGATTCTTAACCCACACAAACTGTGAGATAGTAAATGTTTGCCATTTTAAGTCATCCATTTTTGGGGTGGTTTGTTACCCAGCAGTAGATAACTAATACAGGTAGGTCATAAAGAGGATATACCTAGACATGAAGAAGGCAAGACTCTTGATTGTGTAACCAGATCTCAGAGTTAAAAGCTAAACTATGAGGCCCTGTAACACGAAAAGTGGTGTATCTTAAGAATCTCAGAGCAGAGCACAGTTTAGGGATCAGAACGTGACTCAGGGCTTAACTCACCACTAATGTTATGCCCGATGTCTGAATCCCCGAGCAGGAAGAGAAAAGGCCTCCAAGACAATGCAACTCGCAAAAAGGTAAGTTTATTGCTGACTCGAGTCAGGGCTCCTGCCACATCCAACGCAGTGGTGCGAGGTCAGACAGCCCCGAGCCCAAGCTGTTACACAAATTTATAGGGTGAGCACACGCCGTTGGTAGTTGGTTTAAGCGGATTGCAAAGCAATTTCATTGGTCAAAACTTGCACGCGCGCGGGACTTTCCCGGGGGTTTCCGCCCCGTTCCTAATTGGCAAACAGCAGTCAGTGTTAAGCAAAAGCTGATCCAGGTGGCCTGATAATCTTACCACCCAGAAGTAGGAAGGCCTACTCCTAATCTAAGCTGCCTGCCATGGCATTACTTCTGCTCGCCTCACACTAATTTACTAAGTGTTCTCATTGCCCCCTTCAGTAGCCAAAATCTGTGGACTTTTACCATCATGCTCAGCTGGTAAAGATTCAGTTCTGATTTTACAGCTCCTGTTTCCAGGCAACCACCTCACCACTTCTTCTTTTTCACAGCTTCTGCTTGCACATGATGTTGGCTGCCTCTCAGATCCTGTAGCCTGCCGTCTGTGTTTGTCAACTCCAACACCTCTTACTAGTCTGCTAGGGTGGCCATATGAAGACTGGTTTAAACAGCAGGTTTATTGTCTCACTGATTTAAAAGCTAGAAGTCTGACATCAAGGTATCCACAGAGTTAGTTCCTTGTGAGGGCTGTGAGACAGGATTCATTCCATGCCTCTCCCCTAACCTTCTGGTGGTTTTCTTGCAATCTTTCATGTTCCTAGCCTTCTAGAAGCATCACCTTGATGTCTGCCTTCATCTTAACATAGGGTCTGTATCTAAATTTCCCCATCTTTTAAGGCCACCCATCATATGGGATGGGGGCCTCCTCTAGGATGACCTCATCATAACTAATTATATTGGCAATGACTCGATTTCCAAGTAAGGTCATATTCTGAGGGAGTTAGAACTTCAATGTATGAATTTGTGGGGAAGAACAAAACTCAAATCATAACAATACCTGCGGCTACCTCTCTCAATACAACCCCTGATTCCTGGAAAAGGGAGTCCTACCAGTCATTCAGTCAATTCCGACCCATGTGAGTAAGGTTCTCACAGCAGACATTTCTTTCAGAATCTAGGCTGGTCTATAAACTGACTGCCCTTGGGGGGAAAATATGTGGCCCAGAACATGCTCTTCTATGTATCTGGTGATGAACCACCTTGGGTGCTTCCTCGGCAGTGAACTGTGAGAGACAGTCACTTTGAAAGGACCTTCAGGATAAACAGTTGGGAAGTCCTAAGTCTCAGTCTCCCATTAAAGTTTCTGAAATTATTATTTCCCAGTTTACTCCCACCCCTCTGATACTCAATATTAAGTGATTTAAACCTTAGTTCCCTAGGCCTTTCTTCTCAGGTCTAACCTCTTTTTTTTTTCTGAACATTTTTCTTTTGGTTACTTTATCCAAATCTATGGCTTCTGTAGACTTCCCAGTCTATTCCCACAGCCTAAGCCAGTGGGTTGAGGACATTTATTCAACTTCTTGCCTGGCTTCTCTGTCTGGGTGTCACACAGGTACACTCAACAGTCCTGAGCCTGAATTTGCCAGCTCACGTCTCCAAAAATATGCCTCTCTGGCACCCACCTTATCTTGGTATCCTTAGCGCCTCAAGAAGAATACTGGCAGTGCCTTCTTCTCATCAGGCACCCTGACACATTTAGCCAGCTACCAGGTCTTTGACTGCTGCTCCCTAAATATTTCTCATATTTTTTCCCTCATCACTATTCCCAGTGTTGACACTGAAATTCTGGGCATCTTCACTTCCTTTTTGTTGATATTAAATTTCAGTGCAGCTCTTAGAACATTATTTTTTAAAGTACAAAAGTTATCTCATTATTTCCCTGTATAAAATCATTTCATAATACTTGACAGATTAGGGTTAAATTTGAAGCATTAAAAAATACCCAATTTCTAGGACTCTGCCTGCTTATTGAGCCCTTCATCTCCTGACTGCATGCTAGGAATATTCCCTGCAAGACACTAATAAATAGACCATATCAAAAGAATTTTGTGATCAAACGTGATCTAGTCTTGTCCATCCTCAACACCCCAACCATGAATTTGATTTAGACTTATATTTGCACTTACCTTAGCATCTTTTTACATTCCTACCAAATCTTGTAGGTCATGTTATCAGAGTCCTTCTACATTGTACTATAATAATCAATTTACTTGATTGTGTATTTATTAGAAAATAAATACCTTGAAGGCAGAATTTATTTTGCTTTATGACCTCAGAGCCTAGTGATGTGCTCAATAATTTATTGTTAAGTGAATGTATAAATATGTTAGATGCTGTAGTGAACACACAGCAGTTTTTCCATTAAAGAATCACAATGAAGCAAACACATTATTTTTAAAATAACAGTGGAAACAGTGGCTGACTTTATTTTTGGAGGCTCCAAAATCACTGCAGATGATGATTGCAGCCATGAAATTAAAAGACGCTTACTCTTTGGAAGGAAAGTTATGACCAACCTAGATAGCATGTTAAAAAGCAGAGACATTACTTTGCCAACAAAGGTCCATCTAGTCAAGGCTATGGTTTTTCCAGTGGTCATGTATGGATGTGAGAGTTGACTATAAGGAAAGCTGAGCACTGAAGAATTGATGCCTTTGAACTGTGTTGTTGTTGAAGACTCTTGAGAGTCCCTTGGACTGCAAGGAGATCCAACCAGTCCATCCTAAAGGAGATCAGTCCTGGGTGTTCACTGGAAGGACTGATGTTGAAGATGAAACTCCAATACTTTGGCCACCAGATGCGAAGAGCTGACTCATTTGAAAAGACCCTGATGCTGGGAAGGATTGAAGGCAGGAGGAGAAGAGGACAACAGAGGATGAGATGGTTGGATGGCGTCACCGACTCAACAGACATGAGTTTGGGTAGGCTCTGGGAGTTGGTGATGGACAGGGAGCCCTGGCTTGCTGCAGTCCACGGGGTCGCAAAGAGTCGGACACAACTGAGCAACTGAACTGAACAGATAGTTCTGAGTTAGATATCTGTTACTCATAAATCGCAAGGGTCTGAGATAGGGAGAGATATACCTTGATGGAGCTGAGGTGCTGAAGATGAAATCAAGACACTAGTCAATATGCAAACCTGGTAAGAAATGATGGTTCACAAGTCTACCCCTTTGAAAGAGCCATTCTTTCATCCTCCTACCATATGAGACTTTGCTTGCATTTTAAAGAAGTAGCTTTTACAATTTCACACAACAATTTTTCCAAGTCTAATCATTTGGTGAGAAAACCCTACAGCTTGAGAAAGACTTGGTGGAAGAGCTTGTCAAGCTTGTTAACAATAGGAAAGACTGCTTTGTAAGATAATGAATTCCTCATCACTCAAGAGGCTCAGACAGAAGCTGGATGACCCACTTCAGGGGTATATTTTAGAAGGTGTTTCCACAGTGGATGGAAGGAGAACTAATACTGCATAATGTCAATTCCAAACATGAATTATACTATTAGATCATTTCTTGTCTAATAGTTATCAATGAAATTCACCTTTTTCAGATCTCAATGAGAGAAAAGAGCTTGGATATAGTCAATTTACTCTTTAAAACATATTTGTCAGGCTTCATATCACATGATAGAGAATATACCTATAGTTTCCTTTTATTTGTATACTAAATTTCTCAAAATTTGTTGACTTTTTTCTTCCACCTTTGACCCTCCTTACTGATTAAAATTAATTTTAGTTCTTTTTACAGTGTGTTTTTGTAAGTGCATGCACTAGAGAGAGGGAGTGAGAAAGAATACTTCTCATCTCTATGGAGTTGAATAGCAAGAGAGATTTATTTTTATTCCTCCCAAACACTTGGTCAAAAGGGTTATATTTGCAGCAGATTAGGAGGGTTAACAAGGGACTTGAATTTTGAAGTATCATTCATCTTGAAGTAGCAAGTGCCCCATCTCCTATAAATGGAATGTCATGTTATTTTTAGATGAGGCTTTTGCCAAGAGGATCCAGGACACAGTGAACAATGTTCCATCTAATTAGCAACCTTACTTAAACATGTGAATGGCTGTGATTCCTTAACATTATTTGCAATAAGTCTGTGGCAAGCCTATTTCCTTAGTGAGGGTACATTATTTAGATCATAAATTTAAAAGAGAGGGGGGGAAAAGCCATTTGAATAATGCAATTTCTTGTTTCCTAATAACAGAACACAGAAGCTTGAGATGAGAGTTCTACTAGACTTGAGTTAGGTAGGGCATCAAGGTGTATTTTCAACCCAAGATCTCTTAAAGAATTGTCACTGATATCTGTGTTGCAACATCTCCTAAATCCAGATCTGCTCATCCTGAAGTCAGAGTCCAAAGGCCAGCAGTTTAAGCAGATCACTCCTAACACCAATAGACCCAGGGTTAAAAAGGAGACAGAATATTATGTAAGAACAAAATAAGCATTTGCTATTTTGTTAGACCACTTGACTCAAGAAAACCGTGTTATGGAAAACTCCCCCTAGGCAGTCAGTGATTGGGATGCATATGAGTATGTACGAGGGGAATCCATGAGCAAATAGCCTTGTATGCCTATAATTCTCTGTCAGAATGGAAGAAAGTTCTAGAAGGTTTGTCTGCTAGACTATAAAAGCTGTACTTGGGGTTTAAAAAAAAAATGTGCCATTGGGTTTTCATATCTAGATTCTACTTTCCTAAAAAGCTTTTTGTGAAGGGACTGTACAATAAACAGTATAGTTTTAATGATGTTTTAAAAACTAGAAAAATTTCAAATCAAATTCCATTTCTTCCTTGGATCCCCACTTTTATTCTCCCAAACTCTCTGATGCTAGGGCTTAAATATAGCTCTAAATTTAGACAGAGGACTAATTCATACAAATCACTACACTAAGGCATGTACCAGAGAGTTTTTCTTTGAATGGACAATGCTCTCCTCTCCAGAGTGAAGTCCCATGATATCCTTCAGGAAGAAGAAAAATAACATATTCTTTATCCTACACAAAACTTACAGTCAGCTGGGGCTTATTAAATTTAAATGGCAAGCAAAGTGACCTCATGGAGAACAGCCACATATCTAGGTCCAGCAGTTCTATCAGAGGATATAAAAGGAATTAGAGAACCCTGAAGTCCCCCACCACTGGCTAGTCCTAACAGCCAACTGCAGGATTGCTAAAAGGATGCTCAGTGACTGTCTGCATCAGTATTGTCTGGGGTATCACAGATTTCTTAGCCTACCCCAATCACACTGAGTCAGTTTTTCTAGGTGTGAGGGCCAAGAATCTGCGTAGGTAGCAAGTTACTTGGATAGTCCTTATTCTAAAAAATTTTGGAAAGCACTACCATGGTGGCTAGTCTTCAACTAGATCCCTCTTCCATAATAGGGACTGAAACACAAATGAATGAGGGGTTGAGTAGGAGTCCAAGTTTCCTAAAACTATTTTCTTGAAATTTAAATGTGTGTGTGTGTGTGTGTGTGTGTGTGTGTGTGTGTGTGTGTGTGTGCACATAGCCATGTCTGATTCTTTGCAGCTCCATGGACTGTAGCCTGCCAGGCTCCTCTCTCCAGGAATTTTCCAGGCAAGAATACTGGAGTGGGTTGCCATTTCCTCCTCCAGGGGATCTTCCTGACCCAGGGATTGAACCCGCATCGAAACAGTACTCTGCTTTCAATAGACTCCCCTAACTGGCCTCTGTAGAGATCACCTGGTGATCTCCCAGTTCCAGCAGCCATCTTCTCACATTGGAAACCACTGGACTACTATGGACAATTATAACTCCTCAGATCTAACCAGCTACTTAGAATTTAAATTTGTCTTTGTGGCTACTCCACACAGCGATGGACTTTGCTACACATTTTATGAGCATGATACTAGGGACAATTACAACTCCTCAGATCCAACCAGCAACTTAGAATCTAAATTTGTCTTTGTGGCTATGTCCTTTTCCACACAGCGATGGACTTTGCTACACGTTTTATGAGCATGATATAGAATCAGGGTTTAGCCCTTTTGTTCAATGAGTATGCCCTCTGCAATTTAGGACCCCAGCTCTACTGAAACCAGGAAACAGCCAGACAGGTTACTCCCAGGAAGAATGTTCATGTCTGTTTTCAAATATTAGGCATTCACCTAAGCTTCTTCCCTTGGGAATCATTTCAAAAAGAAAGTGCATTTGAAATCCTTTGAGGTTCCCTTATATCTAATCAACATATCATACAAAAGCAAATTGCATTTCATAGGCTGCAATCACAAGGAAAGGGTGGCTAGAACTCATTTAATTAACTCATGAGACGTGTCTCTTTAAAAAAAAGAAATGAAGCCAGTTGCTATTGCAGAAATCCCAGAACCCATGATAAATAGTGTTACAAAATATTTCCTGTGCTGCTTTGCTTTGGAATTTCAGCCCTCTCCCTTGCTTTCATTCAAGTGATTCAAACACAAAGAAAGGACCATGCAGATCATTAACCTCAGGGGAACACTGGCCTGGGATATGATGTCATCTGTCATGAAGATCTCCGATTGAGAAGAGGAACTGGACAGGGCAGCATGGCACCTCGTGTAGCCCATCCGAAATGGTGGTTCTCCTGATGTCCCTCCTCTTGGTCATGCTGGAGGCTTCTGTGACACAAGCAGCAGCTACTGTGGGGTAATTATGTGGTCGTTATATAAAATGGACTAATGCCAGCCCAGCACATTGCCTGAAAGGACTGGTTGTGTTCCTTGTTAAATGTTTTTGTCAAGCTGACCATGCCCTTTATTTATCTCTAACACAACATGCTTATTCTGCCCCACTCTACTGTATTCACCCTGCAAATTTATGAGGCTCTATTAATCTTCTGCCCTGCTGACTATCTATGTTGCAAAGTGTCAGCAGACTTTTGTACCTTGCTAATGTACAAAGGGCTTCCTATGAGTAATATCAGCATTTTGCCTTTTAATTGCACATATAATTTTTAGGTCTTACAGCTAATAAGGGAATTGAGACCACAGTTCATCACTGTCTAGAATGGTACTCCAGGGGTGTGGGGACTGTGGAAGCTGAGGGAAGAATATAGCTGTTCTGATTCCAAGCAAGAGTTTCTCTCATTATAATGGTACCATCCCCACTATGCCGTTAAGGGTCTGACACTTTTACCATTACTACACCCTACTTTTCTGGGGCCCCAGTACAAATGTATTCTTCTTTGAACATTTTTTGTGTTAGATCTTAGTTCATGAGTTTTTTATTTTTGTTTTTGGAGGGGGCTTCCCTGGTGGTTCGGATGGTAAAAAATCTACCTGCAATGCAGAGACCTGGGTTTGATCCCTAGGTCAGAAGATCCCCTGGAGAAGGAAATGACTACCCACTCCAGGATTCTTGCCTGGAGAATTCTATGGACAGAGGAGCCTGACAAGCTACACATTTCATGGGGTTGCAAAGAGTCAAACACGACCAAGTGACTAACACTTTCACACTTTGACACATGAGTATTTTTATCATCCTGCATATCAATTCCCATAGAAATTAGTTGTGTGATATTAAAATTGAAGAAACCAACACGATCGCTTGGGCAAACTCCTGAACTTCTAAGAGTTTCAGATGGGTGCACTTTTGCTCGTCCTTCAGCTGACCTTTTCTTACTGGATTTTTTTTTTTTTTAATGCAGACTTAGTTTTAAGTACTTTCAAGGAAAAAATGTTAAAGTAAATGGGGGATTAGTGTTTGCAATGCGGGCATTTTGCTTTTGCATTAATAGCCTTTCACAAACATTTTTACTATGCCTGAAAAATGTGCATTATTGATGAGTGTACTTCTTACTGTGCTAAAGCCATTAGGAAAGAAATGAAAGGTCTGTGGCAGGAAGTGGGGGCACAAAGAGGGCCTGGGTGGATGGCGTTTTCATTTAGCACATAGGGAGCACCCATAGCTGTCTTCCCTAAACTGGACCATTTCACTGCACACATCTTTGGGCACCTGGGAAAGAGAGGCTTGTGAAAGTGTAATGAAACAGCATGGAAAGCAAATTGGTGAATGTATCAGATACAGGAAATCAGATCCTAAAATTAGAGGAAGAGGCAATTTGAGGGGATCGGAGGTTCAGGTTCTTGTCTTGATTGTTTATGATAAGGGACATTTCCCTGGGCTCCAGCTGCTGTAAGTGTGACTCAGAGAGTTGGATTGTGGGTTAGAAGCAGAAAAAAGTCCTCTGCTCGTCCCAGGGGTACCATGTAAGGAACCAAAATATGGAGATTAACAGAGGGCCTCCACGATTTATGGGGAAATCTGAAGCTCTTTTACTAGAATGGAATCCAGAGGAAAAAAACTAACTTAATTGAATGATGACCAGGTGTCATCCACCTCTCATTTAATTCTCTGATTACCTTTGATTATAGATATTCAGATTACAGATGAGAAAGTTGGGATTGAAAAAATTTAGAGAACTTTTTCTTAGGTATGGCGTTCAAATCTAGACTTTCTGAGTCTATGTATAATCATCTTGTATCATGGAGCCAGAGAGCCCCAAAGAAGAGACTGGTATACAATTTAGGGTTTATCCCTCAAATCATGCTTTAAAAACGTGTTGTTCCAGGGGCTTCCCTGGCAGTCCAGTGGTTAAGACCTTCCAATGCAGGGTGTGCAGATTCAATCCCTGGTTGGGGAGCAAAGATCCTACATGCATCAGGGTTAAGAAACGGAAACATAAAATGGAAGCACAGTTGTAACAAATTAATAAAAACTCTAAAAATAGTCTACATCAAAAAAAGAACATACTGTTTCTATAGTCACTCTCCATCTTCACTTTTGCCTTGTTATTTATTCATTTAATCATTCATTAAAAAAATATTAATGAAGTATTAACTGTACACCAGATGTCAATATGTGATGTCTCTGTATCATTTATATACAAGATGCTCCTGCTGTGGTTGCTTCCCACATGTACAATGGGGCCCAGGAGGCTGATGGGCGGGCAGCAGTGCCTCCCCCATGAAAGGTCAGAGCCAAGATGTTAGACTGCCCTGTCTGACAATAGGACCCTCTAACTGGTTTTTGTCTCGCTGCATCACATGCTATTTTTCTAAAGCATTTTTCTTAAAGATCAGTGATTGTTTTGCCTAACTTTTAGTAAAACAAACAACAGCAACTAAAAAACCCCCAAAATTATTGCTAACCCTATCCAGCAACTTTATAACTAAGAGAACCTTGTTATTCAGGTTACTAGAAATTTACATAGATTGTTTTCTTAAATGAAAATCAGTTTGATCCAAAGAATAAGATCTTTGTAGCCAAAAAGTTCCCTTGAGGTGACAGTAAAAACGAAGGATATCTTGAGTTTTTTTTTTTTAAATAGCTTAAAATCTGTGCTTATTCTAGAATAACTCTTTCAGCTATCAGTTTCATCAAATAATACCATCCATTCATATTGATTAAGAACACACATAAGAACAAAGTTCCACAAACTGTTTACCAGCACTGGAAATAAGACTGAACACTTTTGGAGCACTTCAGCTACTAGAATCCTTCCTGCTTTATACAGGGAGAATTCTCTTGGGACTATGGCAATAAGTTGGATCTATAGAAGTATCATAGATTCAAATCATGGACAAAATGGGTTTCCTGGGAAAGCACCTTTGAGGAAGGAGACATAAATTTGCACTGATTTTGTTATTCCATAACATTTGCTAGAAAACTAATAATATTCAAGTTGTGGATTCTTTTCCCCTGTCACTGAGATCAGTGTCCACCTTAAAATACTTTCAGAAAGGACTGTGATGTTCTAATTGGTGAGTGCACTGACTTATTAAAGGGCTATTCCCAATCTTCAAGTTAAATTAAGATTGTGTGACTGTGTTCATGTATCTGACAAAGCAAGGGCTCTGGTCTATATTCTGATACCATGACCTATTAGCTGTATGATTTAGGCTAAGTTACTTAACCTCTGCCTGCCTCAATTCCCCATCAAAAAAATGGGGATCAAATTGAACGACCTCAGCCAGTTTTCATGAAGATTAAATTATATTATATAAAAAAAATACATAAAGCCATTTTAGGCACCTAGTGCTAAATAATGATTTTAAAACTATTCCAATCTCTCATTTTTCAGTTTTGTTGCTATTTCCATGAATGTCTCTTAAGCCCAAGGAACTGAGAAGTCATTTTTCATTTTTCTATTCAGAAAACATTTTTACAAAATAATTGACTGTCCAACAATAAAAATTCCTAATATGTTTTCAAATTTGTCTTAGTGTGTGTGTGTGTGTGTGCTCAGTCACGTCTGACTCTTTTTGGCCCCACAGACCATAAAGGATCACAGCAGCCCACCAGGTCCTCTGCCCAGGGAATTTTCCAGGCAAGAATACTGGCATGGGGTGCCATTTCCTATTCTAAGGGTTCTTCCTGACCCAGGAATCGAACCTATGTCTCTTGTGTCTCGTGATTGGCAGGTGGATTCTTTACCACTAGTGCCACCTGGGAAGCCCCCTTTACGTTACGTCATAGAGTTAATCAGGTCATACAAGAAGGTGGATGACCCGATTAGCTTTCTTCAATTTAAGTTTGAATTTTGCAATAAGGACTTCATGATCTGAGCCACAGTCATCTCCCGGTCTTATTTTTGCTGACTGTATAGAGCCTCTCCATCTTTGGCTACAAAGAATATAATCAATCTGATTTCAGTATTGACCATCTGGTGATGTCCATGTGTAGTCTTCTCTTGTGTTGTTGGAAGAGGGTGTTTGCTATGACCAGTGCCAAAGAATATTCAAACTACCGCACAATTGCACTCATCTCACACGCTAGCAAAGTAATGCTCAAAATTCTCCAAGCCAGGCTTCAAAAGTACATGAACCATGAACTTCCAGATGTTTAAGCTGGATTTAGAAAAGGCAGAGGAACCAGAGATCAAATTGCCAATATCCATTGGATCATTGAAAAACAAGACAGTTTCAGAAAAACATCTACTCCTGCTTTATTGACTATACCAAAGCCCTTGAGTGTGTGGATCACAACAAACTGTGGAAAATTCTTCAATAGATGGCAATACCAGACCACCTTACCTGCCTCATGAGAAATTTGTATGTAGGTCAAGAAGCAACAGTTAGAACTGGACATGGAACTACAAACTGGTTCCAAATCAGCAAAGGAGTACATCAAGGCTGTATATTATCACCCTGCTTATTTAACGTATATGCAGAGCACTTCATGTGAAATGCTGAGCTGGATGAAGAACAAGCTGGAATCAAGATTGCCGGGAGAAATATCAATAACCTCAGATATGCAGATGACACCACCCTTACGGCAGAAAGTGAAGAGGAACTAAAGAGCCTCTTGATGAAAGTGAAACAGGAGAGTTTAAAACCTGGCTTAAAACTCAACATTTAGAAAACTAAGATCATGGCATCTGGTCCCATCATTTCATGGCAAATAGATGGGGGAAACAATGGAAACAGTGACAGACTTTATTTTGGGGGGCTTCAAAATAACTGCAGATTGTGACTGCAGCCATGAAATTAAAAGACGTTTGCTCCTTGGGAGAAAAGCTATGACCAACCTAGACAGCATATTAAAAAGCAGAGACATTACTTTACCAACAAAGGCCCATCTAATCAAAGCTATGTTTTTCCCAGTAGTCATGTCTGCATGTGAGAGTTGGACCATAAAGAAAGCTGAGTACCAAAGAATTGATGCTTTTGAACTGTGGTGTTGGAGAAGACTCCTGAGAGTCCCTTGGACAGCAAGGAGAGCCAACCAGTCCATCTTAAAGGAAATAAGTCCTGAATATTCATTGGAAGAACTGATGCTAAAGCTGAAACTCCAATACTTCAGCGAAGAACTGACTCATTGGAAAAGACCCTGATGCTGGGAAAGATTGAAGGCAGGAGAAGGGGACAACAGAGGATTAGGTGGTTGGATGGTATCACCAACTCGATGAACACGAGTTTGAGCAAGCTTTGGTGAGTTGGTGATGGACAGGGAAGCCTGGAGTGCTGCAGTCCACGGGGTCACAAAGAGTTGGACATGGTGAGCGACTGAACTGAACTGAACGGAACTGATAGAGCTAATCTCATTAATTGCCCAGTAAGTCTATGGGAGAAGTAAGAGAGTAATTTTTTTTCATTGTAACTGAGGATATGTACCCTATTGGAGATGATGGAAAGAGACTTGGCTACTGGGGTAGACGGTCTCTAAGATGATCCCCAGTGATCACTGCCTTCTGCTACTCAAGCTGTCATGTAACCCCTTCCCCTGAGCATGAGCTGGACTGACTGCCTTCTACAATAGAAGTGATGGGGACTCATTTCTGAGGTTAGAGGATAGACTGTGGCTTGTCTTGCTCAATTTGTGTCAATCTCTCAGATCACTCACTCAAGGGGAGGCCAGCTTCTGCATCATGTGGCGGCTTCATGGAAGGTTCACACAGTGAGAGACCAAGGCTTGCTGAGAATTACAGGAGTGAGTTTGGAAGAGGTTCTTCCTGACCAGTCAGACCTTCAGAGGGGACAGCAGACCCTGCTCTGAGCTTGACTGGACCTCTTGAGACATTGAAACCGGAGGCAGCCAGCTGATGGCATTTGGATTTGTGACTCATGGAACAGTGACATAAATGTTTCAGGCTGCTGAGTTTGGGGATAATTTGTTACATAACAATAGATAACTCATGCCAATATTGTTGACTCCAAAGAGTGAGAAATTTCCGGTCCCAGCAGGGAGTTTGGAAGACTATGGCTTGTGAGCTAAATTCATTACACATCCTTCTTTTTTCCCCACTCTTATTGAGATACAATTAACATTCTTTTTTGTGCAGCCCCCAAGCTAAGAATTTTTTTTTACAGTTTTGTTTTTTTTTTTCATCTGAACACAATTAGGTTTTAAAGGAAAATCTACCCATTATGATAGGGCACCTAGGACATGGTGACCATTCTCTGGGAAGCCACAATTATTCCACTCAACAGTGTCCAGGAAGGGCTGAACACTGCAGTTCAGACCAAGGCTAACAGTGTCATTTTCCATATCTGTGTCTTCAAACAGGCTGAATCGCATGCCATGAAACAGCTTTCTCTCTGTTCCCATAGGTAACTCTCTTGTTCTCAAACTACGTGTCACAGCACTTTCTCTCTACATCTAGTCCTGCTGCACTTCCAGATCTGAAGGAAATGTCATTATTGTGTTCTGTACGTGGAGCGCAATGTTGAAAAAATAGCACTCACTGCATTGATTAATTCTCCTTTTGTGGTTTTACAAATTTAAAAGGTTATAAGAAAAAAGAAAACCAAACAAAAGCTAATATGCCATGGATGCTTATATTTGGAAAGCAAGTTCTAAAATATTAACTATCTGTCCCTTTACAGAAAGTTTTGTGACCCTGGAGATAAACCATTGCACTTCCCACAGCATGATCAGCCCTTCTAAAGTCACCTGGAAAAAAACTGCAGAATGTAGAACAGAGTTGCTCAACACTCCAGATGGTCAACTCTTAAATGAGCTGTCTTCTTTAGTCTATGCCAAATGTTCTGTGTATTCCTCTACACAGGGGTAAAATAATAATTATCAACCATCTCTAATTACATAAAGTTATCCAGATAGAGAATAAAGAAAGAACAAAAACACCTTATATGATGATGCACATATTTAATTTTAAAGAGTATATTTAAATTAATGCACTTAAAAGTCTAGGATTTGAATAGGTTGTATGTGTCAAAGAACCTATGTAAATGACGCATATTAATTCTGTGTTCTAGATGCCAGGAATCCCTCAGGATTTAGGGCATGAGGACAGGCAGACTGTCACTCTGTCCATGGTGGTAGTAGAAGCAAAGCAAGCTCTAGATAGGTGCTACTCAAAGTGTGGTTCACGGACCAGGGCTGGTCATTCCTGATCTGTCTATGGTAGGAAAAGACCAAAAATGGGAGAGAAAGCATTTGTAAACTAGTATAGCAACTGACTGTCTTGAATATAAGTGCTAAAAAGATTAAATGCTCCCTATTTTATATCTTTGGGTTTTTTTCCTTTCTAATTTTCCATTTAATATTTGTTACCATATTTTAGCCAAGTATCTACAAGGGGTTGGGATTTTTAAAACAACAGTCCTTCAACAAAGGGAGTCTGAGAATGCTTTATATGGTCATTAAAAACCTTCAAATTCTGGAATTAAGTCAAGGTTTTGATGATAAGATCTATTTCTATCAATACTACAAAAATTTTTGTCAACCATACCAATGAGCCAGAGCCCACAGACTGAAAGAAATACCTATATACTGACCAAAAATTTGTCACAGGTACTCTGGATGATCATGTACCAGTCCTGCAAACAGTCAGAATGCCTGCCTCTTCTTTCTAAATGCCCTCCCCTCTCAATATTTGGTTTAATAGGTAAGCAAGATAAGCTAAAGACAAGCACTTCTAGCCTCTACTGCATTAAATAGAAAAGCTCTAAGAAAAGGGATCATAATGAGTGGATGGAGATTTTGAAAATTTGCAGCACTCATTACCCTTGATACCATCAGTGGGTCCTACTTCTATGACAGACACGGCTACCAATCAACACATTCTTTCCTGCTGAGCCAAATGCAGCTTTAGGAACCTTCTTACCAGAGCATTCCAGGAAGCCACTGCGAATCAGTCAGGGTCATCCCATGAGTCGAACCCTCTTTGCCATGTCCAGAAAAATGAGAAGAGCAAGGGTATCACAAGCAAGGGTATCCAAGCCTGGTTCTGACAGCCAGCCCACTTGTCTCTAGATCTACATGCATGTCTCATCTACAACACATGAGGTTGGACTAAATCAGGGATTCTCACATTGGAATTCAGTATAATCTTTAAAAAATTCTGATGCCCATCACCCAACTATTGGTTGGGTTATTTTTAGGCTTCCCATACCACCTTAGGCATTAGTAATTTTAAAAGCTGTTTCAGCGATTCTAATGCACAGGCAGACTTGAAAACCATTGGTTGAGAGGATCTCTTTGGCACTTCCAACTCTAATATCCAAGACTCTATGATCATTTGAAGCAATAATACTGTCAGTCACACAGACTTAGAGTCTACCAGTTAAATTGGATTGGTTAGGACTTGAAGAGCCAATGTAATCCCTTGGGTGGTTTATAACTAGAGAGCATAAAAGGCATAGGGATTTTGAATTATGAGGTAATAATTCTTTCTTAGGCTCATGTGATCATAAGCACTCAAGCGTCACTCTTGTGGTTTTTATGACTCCTTAGGATACCTTGTAGGAATTATTACAGCCCGATAATTCACTGTTGCCTATTATTCCAGGTAGTCATAATTTAAAATAATAGTAACTGTTAATAATAATATGCATTGTAATGATCCAACTTCTTTTTTTTGAGGAGCTGGATACATTTTATAGATCTTAATTCATTAATTTTAATATTTCTGTGAAAAGGGAAAAAGTCCATAATCATCATCCCATTTCATAGGTGACAAAACTAAGTCAACTAGTCAACTTGTATCACACAGGTTTAAATTCAATCCAGAATCTATAGATTGTACTCTCATGATGCTAAACACCTATAGGTTTAAACATCCTCTCTCAAAATTTCCATAAAATGTCACCCTATTTTACTTATTCATCTATAACTATTATTTCTCAGATGCTGAAGATACAGAGATGAGTTAATGTTCTAGTAGGAGGATGAGAGACACAGTAATAAATACTCACTGTAAAGGTGAGAATTGCTTTAACAGAACCGTGACTGCACTAGGATGAAGTGGACGGACTTTAACACTGGGAAAGGGGGAGTGCAGGTTTTCCAGAGAAAGTGGCTAGAGTCTGGATTTTGAAGAACACCCTTGAGTTCAGCTGCTGTGAGATGTTGGGGAAGTGTGTTGCAAGCAGAGGCATTTTGTTGAAATATGAGGCATGACGCTGATGTCTGCTGTGTGTGAATGGAGATGGGAGAAGATAAAGCTGGAAAATTAAGCTAGAAACAAATCTTGAGGTTCTTTAGACATCCTAAGGATTGTGATCTTTTTCCTGCAATTTGTATTCATGGTTTCCTTTTATAAATATACATCCTCCTTTTAGTACAAAATGTTTTTTCTGTCAGCTAATGCTTACAGGAAAAGCATTTTTTAATGCTTTCTTTGGGATATATCTTAAAATCAAGGAAAAATAATAGAAGTTTGTCATGGATTTCTTTATTTTTGCAAGCAAGTCTCTCAAGGTATTTCACATATCACTTGCCAACTTCCTGAACTGGGAGATGAAGGAGTCAGTGTAGAATTTTAGAATTGAAAAGATCCTATAGGTCAACTTCAGAAGTTTTCCAACCACCCTTCAATAAACAAAGCCTCTGCTCTCAATGCCCCAGCCAATAGTACTGTGTAGCTTCTAACAGTGTGTTTCATGGGATGCTCAGCTGTCAGAGTGCTCCATTAAAAAGAGGAGGTTCATCATTAATGTCAGTTCTGTCATTATATAGCTTTTAAGCTTTGAGCAAATAGGTACCTTGATTTTTGTTGTCTCTATATGTCAAGTCCAATAGCTTAAGCATGTAAAATTATGTACACACTTTAAATAACCTAATAATTTTGCTTTCAAAATTAATGATATAGATACAAAAATCAAAGTGAGATCTTTCCCCATTGTGGAACTGACCAGTTCCACAGTCACTTGTCTAAAAATATACAGCATGAAAAGGCAGATCTAGAATTTAGGCCTATTCATTCGCCTATCGATTTCTCCCAGGTGTACTTCTGCACAACAATAACAATAGTAGATAAATACTCAAATAGGCTTTGGAAAGCCTAATATAGAACCTGACAAGAAATAAAGTGATTCATCCACCTCTCCAGGTATCTATTTCAAGGGTTCCTTTAGTAATAGAATTTATCTTCTGGATGCATAATTGATAACAAAATAAAAATAAAAACAGATCTTTAATCTAAGTCTCTAAGTACAATACATACTGCAGTAGAGAAATCATTTCTGCAAAACTCAGGGGTGTGATTTCATTATGCCACGTTTTTAAATCCCCTTAAAGCTCATCGATGAGGCTTTCAGCTAAGCTCAGCCTGAGAGATGTTAATCTCTGCGTGAGATGACTAATTCTCTCTTCTGTAAGTAAGGGTCTCCTTCATTTCTAAAAATGATCCTATCAGGGAAAATATTTCATTTCCTTTTAAAGCAAATGACTGAAAACTCCAAATCTAAGAATGATTGCGAGGCAAGACTTGGGCTGATGAAATAGTCATCCAAGAATTTAGATGGGGAAATGGAGGAAAGGACTACATACAGGGTGACTTGGTTTGCCTTCTTCTGAAGATAGAAGCTTACCTTTGGGGTGCAATGCTTTGTGCTCTGGTCCCCCCAGAGCTCCTTCTTCCTTACTGGCTCATACACCTGAAGCAGTCATCTCTAGGAGGACTGGGGAACATCGAAGAATGCAACTCTCTGGGAATCCCACCAGGACTATGCTATTCAGTATAGTGGCCACTAGATTGAACAACTGAATTGTGGCTAATCTGAAGTGAAAGGTGCTGTCAGTGCAATCTGTGTAAGATTTCAAAGTGCTTGCTGTGAAAAAAAGATTGTTAAATACTCAGTGGTTTTTATTTTGCCTACATGTTGAAATGATATTTTGGATATACATGTTTAAATGATATTTTGAATATATTGACTTAAGTGACTATTAAAATAAATAAGTAAATAAAATAAAATAAAGATAGATGTTTAAACAGTATAGAGTTGCAGATAGTTTACAATTGGTGAAAGCCTGCATGGATAGCAATAATATTTTTACAGGCCAGCAAAGGAAATGCAACTCTGTTTAATTCAGTTCAATGAGTATTAAGTAAGTGTCCACAGTGCACTTGGCAATATTGTAGTCGCTGGGAATGCAAACATGAGAAAAGCACTGTCTCCATCTTCAAGGGATTGAAAAAGTCACACGGCAATGATTCAAAATGAAATGGTTTCTGTTTCATGCTTGACTTACATTGCCAATATTCAGCATGGATCACATCAGATGAACGCAGATATAATATAGGTCTGTTGGACTCAAGTCAACAAGCATGTGTTGGATATTGGGCACTTTGTACAAGGTCAAGGATCATGTGATGAATAAGACATTCTAGCTGCCCTGAGACTGTGATCCAGCTCCTCATAAGAGTGGCAGGACATTTGCAGCAACACAGATGGGCTTGGAAGGCATTATGCTACGTGGAATAAGTCAGATGGATAAAGACAAATACCGTGTGATATCATTTACATGTGGAATCTAAAAAATACAACAAACCAGTGAAGACAACAACAACAACAAAGCAAATTCACAGATACAGAGAACAAACTAATGGGAGAAAGAAGCAAGGAAGGACAAGTTAGGGGTAAGGGATTAAGAGGTACAAACTATTGTGTATAAAATAAGCTACAAAGGTATATTGTGCAACACAGCGAGTATAGCTAATATTTTATAACTAAAAATAGAGCATAATCTTTAAAATTGTGAATCACTATATTACACACCTATAACTTTAACATTATAATATTAGCTATACTTCAATAAGAAGGAATGCTTATAGGAATACAGAAATATCTAGTATTCAATAAGGTAACATTAGATATGGCATCCAATCAAGGACTATCAAGCATGCAAAAAGATAGGAAAATATGACATCCTCTTAAAAAAAAAATGTGTTAGAAGGAAAAAGAAGGATAGAGTGTGTGACATTCTGTCAAAGGAACAATCATGTATAAGTCCTACTAGGTACATTTTATTAATAAGAAGCATCTATATGTTTCCAGCATTTGAGTTTGTGACCTCAGTTCATCAAAACTGCATGGGCTTGAGAGTAGAGGAGCTGGATACTATGTCCTGTGATCATTTCATCTTCAGAAATAGGTCCAGCATTTCTTTTTTACTTTTTGGCGTGTATTTTATTTGAAGATTTTGTTGTTCAGTTGCTAAGTCATGTCCAACTCTTTCAGGGACTGCAGCATGCCAGGCTTCTCTGTCCTTCACATGTTCAAACTCATGTCCATTGGGTCGGTGATGTCAGTTTGAAGATAACTGCCACCTAATAATTCAAACTGCTCTCTTCGTGGACTTTGTCTCTTAAATTTTAGAAGAGGACAATAGCCCTACAGTAAAACAAAATTATGTGCCAGAGATAAATGCCTAGGTCCTTCATATTTTAACCAAGATTGTTGCCTGTAACCTGTTTTCCTCAAGTGGAAAACAAATATTGGCAAAACAGCTTTAATATTAGGAAAAGAGGTGATTGCTCAGATCACATGAGACCAAAAGGCAACCCAGAATTAGAGTATCTGACCCCTTCTTCCTCTGTGTCCTTACTCTACCACATCCTGACCTTCTATAGGTCAGGATCCTGACCTTCTATAGGTCAGGATCCTGACCTTCTATAGGTCAGGATCCTGACCTTCTATAGGTCAGGATCCTGACCTTCTATAGGTCAGGATCCTGACCTTCTATAGGTCAGGATGTGCCCACTATAGCATTTGATTTTTGACCATTCTTAGAGACTCCTGAATGCAGGGACATTGTTTTATCATTGCAGATCTAGAAAACAGCACTGAATCTGGCACATATACTAATCTGAGCAGACGTTTGTTGAACACAAGTCTGGAGAACATCAGCATGTTTGAGGAGGTGGGAGAGAAAGACCAATGGATCATGTTGTATGTTTTTTGTTTAACACCAATTTCCAGAATGCCCACATCTCTTGCTATGCTACACAATAAACTACCAATAATACTGGAGGAAGTAAAGACAGTAGAAGGCAGATAAAAGTCATCATGCAATTCTTAAAAATGCATAGAAAAAAGATTAGAAGGAATTGTGCCAACATTTAAAATCATTTTTTATATATATGCAGTAAGATTATGGGTGATGGTTTGCCTACTTTTAAATATTTTTTCTGCAGTTCCACTTTTCTAAATTCAGCACGTCTTAGCTTTGTAATAACTTTGTGAGCTGCAAAATTAGCTCTGTATGTCCCTTTTTCTTTCGGCCACTGAATAGATTAAAGGCAATTTGTAGAAACTATAGTAATTACATAGGTGATTGTTTGGTGGAGTTGCTTGCAATGGCATGTCAGTAAGTTCAATGAAATGGAAATGTGTTGAATATACAGTAAGTTTCTCTGCAAAAACATAGTGCCAATTCACTGTATTTGTATTTACAATTATTATAGTATCAGTGAAACTAGTAATAAACAATAATTTTATATTTCTTTCCTAGAGTCTAGATTAACCTTTTCCCCTTCTGCAAAGGATTACATAAAAGGAAACTCTAATTTAAATACAAAATGAATCACATTTGCAAGTAAAACCGCAAAAACTCCTGGGGCTTGTATTTCTTTAATGTTGGAAATATTTGTTAAAAGTTATATTTCCTGTTGTTTTATATTTAATGAATATGACTTTGCCTCCAGAATCTGTTTTCTTACACACTCTCCAGAAACAGTTCATGGAATATCATAAGCAAATCTATTTTTAAATGCTTTGAACATAATAATAATAATTAGTGTTTTGTGTACGCTTTTTGTATATCACGTTCAACCTCTGAAATTAACTATGAAATGCTATGTTCCTCAGCATCTAATCAGGCTTTTGTCTCACTAAACTAGTAAGCTAAAATGTAATAAAATCACCAAGGTTTTCAAAATTATTCAAAGGAAGTGGTTTTATTTAAAGGGTTTGCTGTCTCGGTTTGCAGTCGCACAAACTTAGGAATTATTTTTGCCAGGAGAGTCCCTGAGTGCTAGAGAAAAGGCCTTATTAGGAACTGTGGAGGAAACAAAACTTACGTGGAATGGATATTGCTTGCAAGCTTAAATTCTAATTGAGAAAAACAAGACATGAAAACACATGCATTGAAAGTATGAGAGAAGGTGATAAAGACCACAAGAAAAACACACAGTGCTTTGGAAATAAGAGAAGGGGATAAGAGATTAAGTGTCATGTGAGCTAGAACTGGAGGAGTTGAATGCAGATATGTAGAGATGAGTAAGACAAGCATTATCACTTTGAGCTCTTATCTACCATATTCAGTTGTAACTATTGGTTTACATGACTATCTCTATTTCGCTAGACAATGAACTCTGAAAGCCAGAACCACATCTCAGCCCCTTCACATATCCTCAGTTCCTAAGACAGTGACTGGAACACAGCACTGACATGAATTTGTTGAACATTGACGAGAATGAGAAAAAGTACAGTGGTAAATCCTGGGAGCTTTGGGGATGAGTAAAGGCAGTACGCCAAGGGTGATGAGTTAAGTTTGCTGGACAATAGCAGGATGAAGAGGAGGGAGAGGCCAGCTGAGTAATTTGAGTTGGGGACAGCTCCTAGCAGGTCTGCAGTACCAGGTTTGGACATTATCCTATATGCCCCTGGGGACCTGTGGATATAGGGAAGGACACTGTCAATGCTCTATGTAAGACTTGGTGGCAGAAAGCAAGGATGCCATTATCAATTGTCATCTTTGTCAATTTGGGCTTTCATAACAAAATACCAGAGAATGGGTGGCTTAAACAACAGATAGTTATTTCTCGTGGTTCCAGAGTTTGGGGAGTTCAAGGATCAGTTTGGTCAGCAAACCTTGGTGTCTGGTGGGGGCTTCTTTATAGAAGACTTTCTTCTTCTTGTCTTTGTATGACAAAAAGGGCAAGAGAGTTGGGGGGGTCCTCTTTTATAAGAGCACTAATCCATTTCATAAGGTCTCTGCCCTCCATCTAATCACCTGCCTAAAGCGTGATGTGTGATCAGCAGCTTCAATTGCATCTGATTCTTTGTGAGCCCATGGACTGTATAGCCTTCCAGCCTCCTCTGTCCATGGGATTATCCTGGCAAGCATATTGCGGTGGGTTGCCAGTTCCTCCTCCAGGGGATCTTCCCGACTCAAGGCTTGAACCTGCGTCTCCTGCATTGGCTGGATTCTTTACCACTGAGTCACCTATCATCACCCTGGTGGTTAGGATTTCAACCTAAGAATTGTTGAGGGACACAAACATTCAGAACATAATACCTGACCAGAGATAATACTGATCTGTGATAAAATAGAGGTAGTATTACAGAAAGCTAAAGCAAGGGTGGGGATGGAAGAGATCTCATGTGTAGAACCAGTAGGACATGGCAACTGAGTGAGTGTAGGGTTCACAAAAGGAAGTGGAGTGAATGTAACTGAGGTTTTCTACCACAGTAGCTGAGAAAATGTTCCCACTTTAAAGAAGAAACAGACATGTGTGAGCGGACTGAGGTCTCTATTTTAACTGCGTTGGGTTTTAACTCTGTATGAACTGATGCCCAGCTTCACAAAGCCAGCGAATATTTCAACACGAGCTCATATTCAGATCTACCTCCAACTGAGTGCTACTCCAGGACATAATGTTCTCCTTATTCTGAAATCCAAGAATGATTGGCTTCAGCTTGGGAATCTGCAACTGAAATAAATTACACCTACACTTTGAAATAAGTAATTCATTGATATGAACTGAATTTTGTCTCCCTAAAACTCACATGTTGCAGCCCCTTTCCCCAGTGTGACTGTATTTAGAGAAAGGGCTTTTAGCGGGTGATGAAGTTCAGTGGGGCTTCCCAGGTGGTGCTTGTGGTAAGGAACCTGCATACCAATCCAGACAGACATAAGAGATATGGGTACAATGCCTGAGTTGGGAAGATTCCCTGGAGGAGGGTACAGCAACCCACTCCAGTATTTTTGCTGGGAGAATCCCATGGACAGAGGAGCCTGGCAGGCTATGGCCCACAGGGTCACAAAGTGTCAGACATGACTCAAGCAACTTAACACACACACATGCAAGGTTGAATGAGGTTTTAAAAATGGAGTCCTAATCCAATAGAACTGGTGGTCTTACAAGAAGAGAGAGTCTCTCATTTTTATTCCACATACATGCACTGGGGAAAGGCCGTGTGAAGACACAATGAGAAGGCTGCCATCTGCAAATCAGGAAGCGAGCCCTCACTAGAAACTGACCATGCTGGCACCCTGACCTCAAACCTATACCATCCAGAACTATGAGAAAGTAAATTTCTGGTATGTAAGCTACCCAGTCTATGGCATTTTATTATAGCATCCTTAAATGACTAAGATGTACATGTTTATAAATCAGGCAATAAAGAGTTCAACAATCTTTGAGATGAATGACCACTCCAACACAAACTCTACCTTTTCTTTTAAATAGAAAGTTTATTTTTCATGTGAGTTTTTGTTTTTAATCTGAATAAATGCTCTCAACTTTTCCCTCGTTAATAGCCTGTATGATCCTTTGGGAAGAGCCTGCATTTTGTCCACCATGGCGACTGGCATAGGGAAGGCACTCAAATATTTCTTTCTGAGTGAATAAATATTATTCTTTTTCCTGCCTGGGTGGTAGAACACCACTAAATCTTTAACCTAAGCAGAGGTTTGCCTTCCTCAGAAATCCAAATGACACCAACCTAGGGATGTATAATGTGTGTGTTTTTTTCCCAAACAAATTATATCCATCCTCATTTTCTACATTCAACAAACAACATTAAATAAGCAGTACAGAATGGTTTTATGCCACCCACTAACAAATATGGAATCGTAGCTTCATTTTACAGAATTCTTTTGACCCATTCAGAGGGGAAAAAATTGAGAACATGTAAATTGCCCAAATGGAGAAAATTAAGGTATTTAGCAGAGCAAATGAAAATATTTAACTTTTATTTCTATGTATCAAAGGGAAGCTGTAAATGATTTTATATGATGCTAGAAAACAAAGCTAACACTTCTTTAGAGTTTACCAGCACAATTTTACTCTATTTGGTTTTAATTTATAAGAGGATATAGTTGAGCCTGGGCTTCCCTGGTGGCTCAGCAGTAAAGAATCTGTCTGCTATGCAGGAGATGCAGGAGACACGGGTTCAATCCCTGGGTTAGAGAGATACCCTAGAGGAGGAAATGCCAACTCACTTCAATATTCTTTCCGGGAAAATCCCATGGACAGAGGAACCTCATGAGGGTACAGTCCTTAGGGTTGCAAAGAGTTAGACCCAACTGAATGACTGAACACTCACTCACTCATGACTGACCCTACAACACTGGCATGTTACAATCATTATCCACTGTATGTCACCTAATTGCTTCAGCCTCACTGTTGCAACCCGGTGGTTAATCTCCGTCTTATTGGCTGGACTTCTGCTCATCTCGCCTTTCTCTTTAGACCTGCCCTGATGAACAAAACAAGGCAATTTCAGCTTTATTCACATTGTTCAGAGGCAATTAGCATGGTCAGGAAACTTCCAAAATAATCTTGAAATGTAAGACAGTGTGTAAAAGTGCATGACAACAGAAATGTACTAAGACTAAAGAGGCTCAAATTTTGAGGCTAATTTTTGCAAGGAAAGATAAGGAAGAAAGCAGTTTACCTTGACTCCTCAGAATATCCAACCTGATTGTCACCATAAAGCCTGTCTGCTCTGCCATTTGTGAGTGTTTATCTAGGATCCGTCTCTGGGAGGGGTACTCTTACGGCAGATCGGTGGCATGACTGTGTTGGGAACTAACGGGCCATTACTGACTCGTTGTCTATTCATTTCAGATTGTTTCTATGGAGGATTTATAGAAACAATACGAAGGTAGCGCCAAGGTGGCTATCAATGCTGTTTACAGACAATTTAGAGGAATAAACCTGCAGTTATGCCCAGGCTGGCTTTCCCTGTGGTCCTGGGGCCTAGTGTTCTAATCCTATTGTGACGTGATTGTTTCCCCATAAACTGCTCCACAGAGGCTTATAATTGGCGTACAGGTTCAAATTAGATTGCTGTGTGTTTAGGAAAGCAGGGGTCATTTCACATCCGCACCTCTCATTAAGAAGCAGGCGACGAAGTTCTCCATTACGGGAAATCTAACCTATATATTTTCTTTTATTATAAAGAAAATACCCAGAGTCTATACTCACAGACACACGCACACACGCATCCCCCATCTTGTCTTTCATCACCATGAGGAGGTGGAGGAGGGTAATGTGAAAATGCAAAACACTTCTCTGAGAATAGCAATTAAATATTCACCAGCAATGTATCATGGAACAGCGGCTTCAGGAGCTAAAAAGGGGAGACAGGAGAGAAATGAATGGATGAAAAGTCCAACAATTAGTTCTGCTGTCTTCTAAGAATATCATGAGATGATGGTGACCAAGAAGCCAAGAAGGCCTATTGTCCCTGTGTTTTCAACTCTAGGTATGGGTCATCTCAAGTAAAGTCTCAGGAGAAAATACCTTCTTCATAAATTCCTGAGCGTCTTTTAAAAATCAGCAAAGAAGTCTTCAAACCACTGACAGAAAAATATATTTATTAAAGGATAATGATACACATAAGGCTTCCCTGATAGCTCAGTAGGTAATGAATCTGCCTGCAATGCAGGAGACCCTGGTTCAATTCCTAGGTTGGGAAGATCCATGAAGAAGTGACAGGCTACCCACTCCAGTATTCTTGGGCTTTCCTTGTGGCTCAGCTGGTAAAGAATCCGCCCACAATGCGGGAAACCTGGGTTCGATCCCTGGGTTGGGAAGATCCCTGGAGAAGGGAAAGGCTACCCACTCCAGTATTCTGGCCTGGAGAATTCCATGGACAGTCCATGTTGTTTCAAAGAGTCAGACATGACTGAGTTACTTTCACTTTCACTTTCAATCTGCATATGGAGCAAGTTTGCTGTCTGGATAATTGAAACCTGGGGCAAGGTTGCTGTCTGGATAGTTTAAATCTGGGCTGCCCACAACACTCTAGTAAAAAGAAAAATAAGCATTTCTGATGCTGTAAGTGAATAAATACTTCTCAGTTCTTTGCTTCAGCCTTTCTATGACCCACGAAGGGAAGAAAAATATATATTTAAAGGAGGCCAATAGAAGGAGAAAATTATGTAAGCCACAAAGTATGTAATGTTAGAAAATGAAGAAGCAAAATGGCAAAAAAAAAAAAAATTATGATTATGAACGGAGAAGGAATGTCAAAGACAGCAGGAGAATTGATAAGCAAAAAAACCCCCACAATTTAGGTCCATTAAAAAGTAAGAGGGACTCCCCTGGTGACCCAATGGTTAAGAATCTGCCTTGCAATGCAGGGGACGTGGGTTCAATCCTTGGTCAGTGTACTAAGATCCTACATGCCGTGGAGCAACCACCCACTGCAGCCACTACTGAGCCTGTGAGCTCTGGAGCCCATGCGCCACAACTACTGAAGCCCGTGTGCCATAAGGAAAGATCCCACATGATGCAGCGAAGGTCCCATGTGCCACAACTAAAACCCAGGGCAGCCAAATCAACAAATAAAATTTGTAAAAAAAAAAAAAAAGTAAGAGAAGGAAGTAAGGGGAAAGATAATGAGAATGAAAGTGGAGGGGGAGCATGGAAAAAGAAGAGAGACTTTCCACTTCAAAAAAGGAAATCGGTTTGCTTTCAGATGTGTGAAAGCTGTGGAGGAATGTGGATTTGAGCCTGATACTAAGGAAGAAGTGCACACACACACACACACAAACTTGAGAATTTCTCTGGCATCCAAACCACAGCTCCTCGCTCTCATTAGCCATGGAAACCAATCTCAGAGAGACCAGCACAGGGTCCCCTGTGAGGCATTATACCTGATTTTAAAATCCAATAGTTCCCTTTCAATCATAGAACTAGAGAAAAGGAATGTCTTCATTGGTGTCTCAGATCTTTCTGGTTCCAAAATCTGTATTCTTTATCACTCCTGTACTATGTTACCTTCCCCTAAACTATCCTGCTATTTTTAAAGAGATCTTAAGGTCAAATTGTCTTTCCTTGGATCTAGGTGTGTAAAATTTGAAGGTCTTTTTTTTTTTTCTTTCCTCATATAACCTTATTCTTAAAAGGTTTGAATTGAATTCTTAAAAGGACTGAATTGCGTCCTGATAAAAGATACACTGGAATCCTAACCCCTGGTACCTTAGCATGAGACTTTATTTGGAGATAGATTCTTAGAAAATGGGTAAATCTGGACACAGAGTAAGGTGTACAAAAAGAGAAGATGATGTAGAGACCCGGGGAGAAGATGGCCATCTACTCCCTAAGAAGAAAGTTTTCAAACAGGTCCTTCCCTCAAACCCCTCAAAAGGAATCAACCTGGCCAACACCTTGATTTTGAACTTCCAGCCTCCAGAACAGTGAGAGGATAAATTTCTGTTGTTCTAAGCAACCCGGTTTGTTATAGCAACCCCAGCAAACGAATATAGTCCCATAGCCAGGGAGCCTGACTCTCAACTGGTAGATACTTCAGCATCCCTCTCCCAACCTTCCAAAATTCCTCAGCTGTGCCTTCAGGAGATGCCTTAGGATGACCTTCAGGGCTGTTCTAGAAGCCTTTTGCTCTGCATAGCAGCCTGTGAATTCTCTGCTCCTTCTCGGCTTATGTATATCAAGCAGGCATAATTCCCACTGGTGAAAGCTTACCATCTTTGGGATCTATAATGTAAAGTCTACTGGGATATGAAAACTTCCTAGAGGTTCAGAAGTACAGCCTAACACCAGCATCCAGGGACACATTACAAGATCTTGCCCTCAAAGGCTGCAGCCACCAACCAAAAAGCTATCTTCATGCAATTTCTTTTCCCATCATTTCAATAAGTCTTCTAGTGACAGTGTATTCTTTCTAAAACACACCATCACACTAGGTGACGTTGTCTGACATGAAGCAGGACACAGTAGCTGGTGTATTCCTGATGGGGCCAATCTACGTTCCTCATATGCTATTGCTATAGGCTCTGAATCTCTGGAAAGCATTCTCCCCTATCCTACCCAAGCACCAGCTGCTTCCTTGCTAGTATTTTTCCACTATAATTTCAGAGACAGACCTAAAAGACATGCTTCTTTGCTTGACAGTGATCTTATGGCAGTTGCCAACAAGGAGACTGTACCCTAGAGGCCCAAAGATGATGATCATAAAACATGTCCTTCCCATCCTTTGTTCCTAAGACAAAAGTGGAAAAAGGCATAAATAAGATGTGACCTTGAGACTATTAACCTCAGCATCCAGCAACTTGAGGGGAGGGTGTTCTAGAAAATCTCTAGATCCCTCCTCTGATAATTCTATCACTGGTACTTTGAGGGGTTCCTCTTCCCCAGTTCCTTCCTCCATGTTTCACTGGTTTGGTTGTTGTTCAATGGCTCAGTCATGTCCAGCTCTTTGAAACCCCATGGACTGCAGTATGCCAGGCTTCCCTGTCCTTCACTATGTCCCAGAATTTGCTCAAACTCATGTCCATTGAGTCAGTGATGGCATCATTGGCTTGGAATCATCCCCAAGTAAGACTTGACTTGTCCTGCCTGGCTTCTTCCACAGTTTTCTCCAAGGTGAAGCCTTAAGAGTAAGTGCTTAAAGAGCCCCCTCTGAGTCTCTTTTACAGGCAAAAGAGAATGAACATTCTATACCCCGCCTGAAACCCTAGCACATCAGTGGTTTGAGCGGATTCCTTTCACCACCAGAAAGCTCTGTTACGTAATGTAACTATTAGGCCAGGCAGAACTTCATCTGATGATAAATGACAGGTCACAGCAAGTTCACTGCCAAGAACAGAAGTTACACATCAGTTCTAGCAAGAGCATGCACATAAGAAAGGACACAGGAGCCATCAATAACCACGTCTGAGCCCGATAATTATTATTAGGTAACAGTTATCAGCACCCTCTCTCTTTCTGCTGGTTTACTAAAGGACAACTAATAACTATGAGGGGTCAAATTTACAAACCCAATGGCACCCCTTTCCCAGATACATAATGCAGTTTCTAATGAGCTAATAAATGCTGTGTGTGTGTATGTGTGGTTGCAGATGTGTGCTTAATCCAAGAAAATCAACCTTTCTAGGTGGCAGGGGCATCTCCAACCACCAGGGTTTCTTTCCTTTCTACTAAATCGCATCCCTACCATCAGCTTTCTTTGAAACCTTGTGAGACAGCAGAAAAGAGTTAAAGAATTCCCCTTCTGGCTGCACTTTGAATTTTCTTAAAACCTAATTCAAAGTATTGTCCTTCTTTTGTAGACACAAGTCTATAAATTCATTCTCCGGATAGAAGTTTTGAAACAAAACATGAGGACTTCTGAGACATGAAGGGCTCCTTAGTAATTAAGATAAAATAAGGATTCCCACATCAGTGTGGTGAAACAGATCTGTGCAACAGCTCGATACTTCACTGGGCTAAAGCCCATCTGGGCCATCGAGTTGAAAACTGCTGTATTATTATTCTTTGATGTCTGGAGCTTAGTAGCACAAAGCTGGTCTCTGAGCACTTACTCTCTATAAAGAAACTCCAAATGTTTGGCCTTTGGGCTGTAAATATTGTGTCACCATTGATTTTTAACATATAAAGTGTATTTTCCTGAATGTCAAGTATTTTCAAAGTTCAGGGCCTCCCAAGAGCACAAAGTAGAAGGAATTAAAGACGGTTTAAGAGCTAAAGCTACAAGCGAGTGGGGAAGAAAGGCAGAGGAAGGGAGAAATTAAAGGGAGAAATGAATGAGACCCATATTCCAAGAACCATGTTCTCTCTCACGGGTGAGTTTCAAATGTTACGTGAAAATTTATCTCATTGTCAGTGAAGGCATGTTAATATCAACATTATCAGGTCCATTCCTTTATAAGCACGACTGTGCAAGTGCTACCAACAGCACTAGAGTGAAATCTCTGTAAGAACTTTATCTCCTTCTTTTCAATCTCTTTACTCTTCATAGTAAAGAAATGCAAACAGTATTTGTTCAATGAAGAAATTCTACCAAATCGTCTATTTCCTGAAAAGTGAACTTATATTTCAAATACCATTAGAACTTCAATTCAAATTATTAAGAGAAAATAAAACTATTAAAATAATTCTGAGCAGTTATGAGCACATTGAAAAGTCTGTCAAGTACACACTACTATATTTTAAATGGATAACCAACAAGGACCTCCTGTATAGCACAGGGAACACTGCTCAATGTTATGTGGCAGCCTGGATGGGAGGGGAGTTTGGGGGTTAGAAAGGATACATGTGTGTGAATGACTGAGTCCCTTTGGTATCCACCTGAAACTATCATGTTAACACTGTTAATCAGCCAGACTTCAATATAAATTAACAAGTTTAATAAAAAATAAATAAGAGAGAGGAAATGTTAAAACAATAAAAGTCTGTCAAATTTCACATTCTTTTTTTTTTTTTTTGGCATGATGTTGAAAACAGTCTGATTTAAAGCAAATAGAGTGACATTTTCCAGGTTTTTGTTTAAGTGGAGGGAAATGTCCTGAGCTGAATTCCAAACCCATAGCAGATCACTTTGCTCTTTCTTTATCAGCCTCCTGAGCCAAGTAATAATAGGACCATCAAGTTCAGACTCTGACCTCCTAGATGCAAGCTGAGAAGACCCTTGGGATTCAGAGGAGCTGGGGGAGATATTCTCTTTCCCTCAGTCAATCAGACAGATGCAACCAAAGTTAGGACAAATCTCTTTATACAAAGCCTTCCCGATTTGCAATTTCCATGTGCAAAGCTAAAAGAAAGAAAGGTTTGTCACCTACCTTAAAAAGAAGTAGTAATAAGTATCACTGGACAAATTTTCAGATCCCTCATTGCTTTATAAAACTTGATATAATATACATCAATATATAATGCAAGTAATGGCTCGATTTCAAAAGAGCTTAAATACAGACTTGTAGGTTAAAAGCCCAAAGAAATAAGATTGCAAAACTATAGCATTGCCGGAACAGTCCAGAAGAGAATCTAAGGAAATAGATTTTTTAGCAAGCAAATGTGTCAACTCACTGATATTAACGGAGTACATGCTAAATCTGTTCTCAACAACTTTATTCAAATTACTCATCTTTTTGTTATAAAGCTGCGATGGCTTTCTTGGGAATTCTAGGGTGACTGTTTGTGATTCTGATAATCCATTTCTCCCATGGCCCACTCTGATCCCATCTTCTATCTCCTATAACTGCTCCGGACCATCACTAATTAACTGGGAAAATGCCTTGATATCTGTCCTTCAGCTATTATCTAGCAAGAAATATTTGTGCTACTTGAGCATGTTCTGTCTATACTTAATACACCAATCATGCATGTTCTCTAAGGATGTTTTTACAACTGCTCATAAGTTGACTACTTTAAATTCCATATAAAATGTCAAGAAATTCATTCTGACTATGTTCAGCACAAATCAGCCAGTATTAATTGAGCTCCCCTCTTGCGCTCGGCTAAATGCCTAGGCAAGTCACAAAAGGAAAAGCGAAACGAAATTAGACTTTGCCAAGGAAAAGGGAACCTCAGTCCCATCTCTAACACAAAGTCACTGCATAGTCTTTGACCCATCATCTCTTCTCTCTGTTTTTAAAATTAAAATGACTAGCCTCGATGAACTCTAAGGTCTCTCCAGTATTTCAAATAATCCCTGTGCCTTTCTGAGCCTTTGAGTCTGTGTGTCTTTTATATACTCTAAGTGTGTAAGGTGGTGTATGAGGTAGGGACTGAAAGAAATGAAGGCTAAAGCTGAGGGATTAAAATTGTATATGTCTGTTGTTTGCAAACAAAAAAAATCTGAGGTCAAACAAAGGACACTGTTCATGTTTATGGGACTATAAGTATAATACTTGTAAGAAAGTGGGCCTATTTGCTTTAAGATCTATTTTATTCAATAAACTATTTGAATAAGTAGTTTAAAATTCTGATGACAAAAGATTAAATCCAAAATTATGTTAAAATATTGATAATGCAAGGGCCATTTTTTAAAAATTAAGATATTTTAGGTATTTATTCTTAGTTGCAATAAGAAATTTTTTTCTCCTTAATTGGGGATAAAACAAAATCATAAACCAAAATTCTATCTGAAGTGCATCTGTAAAGGATGATAGACCAATTGAACAATTCCCAAGGAATTTTAATTGGAGTTACTCTGAGCATGCTAGCTTCCAACTATTGCTCAAAATCATTAAATGTTATAGAAGGCAGTGTTAATTGTGAAAATAATCACAGGCCGAGGTTAGCAATGAAATCATAATGAAGTGATATCATGTTGTTATAATTTTATTCCCTCATTAGTTATTCCTCCAAAGCAATCATCACTAAAATCTACACATACTCCAGGCTGGGCGTCTTAAAATTCAATTCTCTTTGAGGAATCTGCTGTTATTCAGATCAACAGTTTTGAGACATAGCATATTGCCTTTTTCATTCCACTTCTTTTGATCACATTTGATTATCTGATAATATACTCAGTTCTCAGCTTGGGAATAACATACTCCTCTCACTTCATTACACGAGATAAAGTAAACATATTTTGTTTACCTATACCATCTTAATTCCATGGCTATATTAAAAGCTAATATTCATTGAAGTTTTCACTCAATCCCTAACTTTGTGCCAGGCATTGTTTGGGGAACCATGGCTATATCCCTAACCAAAACAAAACAAAACAAAAACGTCTTGCCTTCTGGAAACTTACATTCCGGTGTTGAGAAGGCAGATAATAAACATAATAAACACACAAAAAGATGACAAGTGCTATTCAGAAAGTGGCAGTAGGTCTGTTGGTCTCTTTTCCATTATACAATGGTTCAGTTGAGGTCATGAATAATACATCTTGTTTCCACAAAGCATTCAGATACTGACATAATTAGACTCATTTCTGAGGTCTTCCTATAGTTCATGCATCAAACGCAGGCCCTTCAGGCAGCTGCGCTTGGGTCTATAGGCATGGGATGTTCGAGAGAGGAGCGCAGTCACGCTACCTCTGCCCTCCCTCATGGATGGAGGGTGTCAGTGATTGCCCGGGGCATTCTAATTACAAAGTATTTAGTAGTCAGGATCTAGCACACCCCTGCCAGAAACTTGAGAGGAGGAAGGCTGCATCAGGGTTTTTATCCTACACAGGAACCCAGCTGGAAGCCAAGTTCTAAAGTTGCCGGTGGCGGCGTTAAAACCACATGCCTTCGGAGTTCAGGTGGGAGCCCAGGAACTCTCCCCTTACAAGGGCAGGTACTAACACATCAGTCACAGTCTCTCATTCCACAAGAACCAGCCTCGGTCTCTGAAGCCAAGACTGTGCTTCTGCCACAATTTGGAATTAGACACGTGATTTTACAAAGCCCAAAGACTACACTTCCTACCTGGACGTATATCTGAAGGGTTTCCCAACACGGCATGTGAGTGGTTCCCAGAAAAGATAACATTTGATTGAGGCTAATACACCGGGCTTCCCCAGTGACTCAGACAGTAAAGAATCTGCCGGCAGGGCAGGATATCCAGATTCAATTCCTCGGTCAGGAAAATCCCCTGGAGAAGTGTTAGGCTACCCACTCCTGTATTCTTGGGCTTCCCTGGTGGCTCAGATGGTAAATAATCCGCCTGCAATGCAAGAGACCTGAGTTAGATCCCTGGGTTGGGAAGATCCCCTGGAGGAGGGCATGGCAACCAACTCCAGTATTCTCGCCTGGAGAATTCCATGGACAGAAGAGATTGGTGGGGTACAGTCCATGGGGTTGCAGAGTCGGACATGACTGAGCGACTAAGAGTGCGCCCACACACACACAGACGCATACCTATACACCACTACCAAATTACCGCCTATAGATGGTGTTGAAAGTTAAGTAGCAGGCAGATGTTTAAACGGCTCCACAAATTTAGAAGTGAACACATTAAATCATAAGTCTTAGAGTGCAACTTCAAATTTTATAGACTTGGAGGAACTTATTATTGAAGTGAAAAATTAGTAAACATTTTTCTGAGAAGATAAAAGAATTAAACCAACAGTCTGCTGTTGCTTTTTTTTTTTTTGCCAATCAATTGATCTGCTCACTTCCTTTTTCTCACTATTGTCTTATGTAAAAGTCTTAGAAAACAGAAAGAAATCCATAAAATGAGGCTGCTTCCCAGACAGTCAGAAGTAAACTTAGGGGGATAAAAGCCAAATTTACTTTCTTATTGTATATACCTGCTGTGACAATCTGATAATAATAGGAGGCATAAATAATTAACTGTTACCTCAATGCCACTTTATAGGTGGAAATCAGGAATCTCATTTTGCCTATAATTGAGTTAATGAAGCAGAGCCATACAAAACCTAAAATTCATTTTGTTTCCCTACAATTTAGGGAATGTGAACACCCAAATGGCTCCCACTGAAATCTTTATTCACTGAACTTAAACCCATTGTCTTTATAAACCTTGTTTGTCATGGGCTCTGCTTAGTTGCTCAGTCGTGTCTGACTCTGCAACCCCATGGACTGAAGCCCGCCAGGCTCCTCTCTCCATGGGGATTCTCTGGACAAAAATACTGAAGTGGGTTGCACTGCCCTCCTCCAGGGGATCTTCCCAAACCAGGAATCAAGCCCAGGTCTCCCACATTGCAGGCAGATTCTTTACCAACTGAGCCATCAGGGAAGCCCTTGTTTGTCATAGTCAGCTAGAAAATATTACTTTGGGACTAATTCGGATTAAAAAGCGAGGGACCAAGGAGGACCTGAAATATTCTCAAGCCTGAGTCTCTACCTGCAGCAAAGGCTCCTCAAGCACCCTAGATGAGTTTGCACTTATCCCAGTTTAAAGATGTTCACTGAAGGAGATTCTAAACTTCCCTCTCTAGGAAACTCAATTCAGCATTAAGCAGTTTCTTGGTGTGGAAAATACACATTTCACTGTACTCAATACCTGCTGCTGTACTTTTCAATCGGTTTCCTCTGTCTGCCTTTCCCAAAGACAGCATGTCACATTCCTCTGTACATCAATTCCTATGTGAAACCTACTGCCAGGCTGTGGCCAGGCCCCTCTTTTCTTTCCCATCACAAATGTTCTAGCTCCCTTATGGCCCCCAGGGGGGAAAGGATGGGAGGAAGAGGGAGTTTGGGATTGACAAGTACACACTATTATATTTTAAATGGATAATCAACAGGGATACATATGTGCTAAGTCGTTTCAGTTGTGCCCAACTCTTTGCAACCCCATGGATTGTAGCCCACAAGGCTCCTCTGTCCATGGGACTTTTCAGGCAAGAATATTGGAGTGGGTTGCCATTTCCTCCTCCAGGGGATCTTCCTCACCTAGGGATGAAACCCACATCTCTTAGGTCTCCTGTTTGGCAAGTGAGTTCTTTACCACTAGCACCACCTCTCTCTCTCTTTATATATATATAAAGACTATATATATATATATTTATATATATATATGTGTATATATATATAAACATGCACACATGTATATATATGTATTGTGTGTATATATATATATATACATACATATATATAGTCTTTTGGACAGCAAGGAGATCAAACCAGTCAATCCTAAAGGAAATCAACCCTGAATATTCATGGGAAGGACTGATGCTGAAGCTGAAGCTCCAGTACTTTGGCCACCTGATGTGAAGAGCTGACTCATTGGAAAAGACCCTGATGCTGGGAAAGATTGAGGGCAGAAGGAGAAGGGTGTGACAGAGGATGAGATGGCTGGATGGCATCATCATCCCAATGGACATGAGTTTGAGCAAACTCTGGGAGATAATGAAGGACAAGGAAGCCTGGTGTGCTGCAGTCCATGAGGCTGCAAGGAATCAGACACGACTGAGTGACTGAATAACAGATAACAAATATATGTGTATGTGTATGGTGGTGGTGGTGGTTTAGTTACTAAGTCGTGTCTGACTCTTTGCAACCCTATGGACCATCACCCACCAGGTTCCTCTGTCCATGGGATTCTCCAGGCAAGAATACTGGAGTTGGTTACCACTTCCTTCTCCAGGGGATCTTCCTGACCCAGGGATCAAACTCAGGTCTCCTGCACTGGAGGCAGATTCTTTACTGCCTGAGCCACCAGGGAAGCCCATATATATATACAATCTATCTATCTATATATATACATATATGTGTGTATATGTGTGTGTGTGTGTGTGTGTATACAGCACAGGGAGCACTGTTCACTATTATGTGACAGCCTGAATGAGAGGGGAATTTGGGGAAGAATGGGTACATGTATAGCTGAGTCCCTTTTTTGTCCACCTGAAACAATCACAACATTGTTAATTGGCTATATTCCAATATAAAATAAGCCATTAAAAAATTACCAACACTGCCCTCAAATATTCTAGTTCTATTAACCTTGCAGCCTTATCTTCTAGTCCTAAAAGTCCTTACCAGTCATAAACCACTCTAGACTCAGAGCAGTCGTGCCTCTATCCCTTCAAGCTTGTTTCACCCAGAAATCTTGCTTCTAATTTCCCAGATGTTAAAAATTAGAATGTTCACAATTTAGTTCAGAAGCAGATAACTCCCAATGAAAAGGGATCCCTTTTGGTAATTTTTGGATTTTTCTGTGCACGACCTATAAAACCATCTCCAGCACCATGGACAGTGCCTTAGATTGGCTGGACTCATTCAAGAGAAGGTTAAATCTCACATTTTTGTCAGGGAACATACTGGCTTCAGATTTTAGTGTGAGAATCACTAGGGAAGCTCATTAAGGGTTCAGATTCACTTCACTATGGCATCCCCCATCCCTCAAACTCTGAAATAGGAGATCTTAGCCATAACCCAGAAATCTGCTTTTTACCAAGCCGCTCTCCATAGCTCTCCATAGCATCCAATCCCCTTCTGATTCCAGCACATCCACTGGAAATTACACTTGAGAAAGTGTAATTATCTGCCCATTATCTTTTTTGTCTAGACTGACCAGAAGCAGGAATCAATCTGAATCCATAAAGTATAGACAAGGAAACTTCCATGGATAAACTGAGGCAATCTGGGTGAAACCAAGTCAGCATAGCCTCCTCACTTTCTTTGCATTTCTTTGTGTACTAATTCATTCATTCATCCATGTATTCACTGTGTCAATTAAGAGTTTTAGGGGTCAATGAGCCAGAGTTCCAGGGTGGACATGGGTTCTGACCCACATTGTGTGAGGACCTTTGATACAATAGTAAATACCACTGTATGGGAATTCTCAAGGTGAGGACAGAGTGCTAGAAAGTGCTGGAAGGGGCTAGTTTATGCCACGACCTTGCACAAATGAATGACCTCCAGGTTACAATACTGCACAAATATGGAATATGGATACTGAGTTTGCAGTAAGAAAAGATCAGCCTGGGAGAAAGTCACAGAACCAGCAGAGGAAAGGAGCCCACTCTGCTGGTGACTGGGCTTCCCTGGTGCTCAAGTGGTAAAGAATCCACCTGCCAACGCAGGAGACGCAGGTTCCATGCCTGGGTCAAGAAGATCCCCTGGAAGAGGAAATGGTCTGGATAATCCAATATTCTTGCCTGGATAATCCCATAGACAGAGAAGCCCGGGGGGTTGCTGCAGTCCATGGGGTCGCAAAGAGTCAGACACGGTTGAACAACTGAGCATGCAGGTATGCTCCTGGTAGCTGGAATCACTCCCAGAGGCACTCCCGTATGCCTACGAGCCAGGTGGTACCTTCTCATCTTTGGGCTAGAGCAGTTTGTCCAGCCTGGTGCATAGCTACAGGTCTCACTTTTTCTCCCTGAATCAACATGATCTATGCTAGACTTTCGTTAAAAAGCAAAAGCTAAGTAGAATGGTTGAAGGATTGTTTTTTAGATTTTGGGGATCTTATCAGCCATAAGCTGAAGTCCAGATTTTCTATTTAAACCAAGTACATGATATATAAAAAATTTCTTTTTATGTGTTAGAATTGAAAGAATGTGACTTCCCATTAGAGTAAAAACAATATATAATTACACAACATCATATTGTATTGTAACTTTGATTTAAAAAAACAAAACAAAAAAATCCATCAAAAAACAAGGAGTTTCCCTGGTGGTCCAGTGGTTAGGATTCTGTGCTTCCACTGCAGGGGGTGTGGATTTGATCCCTGGTCAGGAACTAAGATCCCTCAAGCCTGCCTGGTGTGGCCAAAAGCCAATAAGTAAATAAAATAAAAAGGAAAAAAACACCAAAGAGTTTATAGAGATTGCCTATTATTTAACTTGTGCATCTTTGTGAAAGAAGTAGGATTAAGCCCATTTTGTTGCTGAGAAAAATGAAAATGTAAGGTAATTAAAATAAATTACAACTAATCTGGGTGGTGGAGTAAACTTAAATGCTACAAAGTATAGACACTGAACTTTCTTCAGTGGACAGTGGACTTGGTAAACCAGACAGCTATCAGAGAGGTCACATGACATAAAAATAATACATGCAGTAAATAAAAGTGCTATGTAAAATCTAGTACATAATTGCCTCCAATGATAATCTCTTCCTTATAGGTTGAGATAGAAGTTAGGGCCCGAACAGAAAATCCCATTTGAAAGAAAGAGGAGCAGCTTCTGGGCAGGCAGTCAGCAGCATCCATTAAAGATGACCAAAAATAATCTAATTTTTAGTCCTAATGCAAAAACGTGCCCAGAGAAGAATTTTTAATAACATGAATTTTGTTATTTATTGTACCTGACTAGAATGTTTAATTACTAAAAATAATCATTTCTTCATCATTTCTGTTGTATTATCATTTACTTCCACTTTCAATGGTCCTTTTTCCTCATTAAATTTTGAATCCTTTGTTGTGTCCTCTGCTTCAACAGAGGACCTCCCCATGGCACCCAGTCCATTACTTTACATTCAGCAGGGACCAAACCATTTGACTGGATGCTAAATTCCAGCCAACTGGCTGCCTTACTCCTTGGCCTTTTGGCAAAGAGCAAGCACAGCATTAGTTTAGTCGTTGTGACATCTTCTATCCAGGGAATTGTCTCTCTCCTGGCAGGAGGACAAACTCTACAAACTCATTACTAAGCATGTGGTTTTTAATTAATAATGCTTATTGTTAATACAGAGCAATTTTTATCTAATATAGGGTATTATTAGACTGAAAAAAATATTAGTTCAGAAATCATCTGAAGACACACTTGTTTTTATTGCATAGAAGAAACAAGTCTACCTTCGACAGTTAAAACACACTGAGAGTCATGAAATTAAGGTTTCCTCTGGTGCTCTGAGCAAATTTTAAAAAATCCCCCCATGATCCAAGACAATCTTATCCTGAAGTATTGAAAAAACCAATGAAGCTTGTGGTTAAATAAGATAAATAAGCAAATAACCCAGGTCACCACTGACAATGTTATTTTATAATAACTGTAGTTTCAGAACTCTAAATAAGTGTAATGCAAGTTTGCAATTACACCCTTTTTTTTTCCCTGATGGATAGAGTTATAGGAGAGTGACATTTGCTCAATTGTCTGCTATTGACCTAAAGTTCTTAGACTGATTCAGAGAACAAAGGCCCATGTATATTTTTTGCTGACTCAAATGAAATTTCCATTAAAATTAAGAATTTGTATATGCTCCAATGAGTGAAGTAGTTTTTATTCTCCACCTGGTTTGTCTATTTTATTATTAATTGTTAAGACTCTCATGAAGTAGCCTGACTCCATCATGCAACTCAATTCTTAAAAAATAAAAATGAATAAGGTAGAAACTGTAATGTCATCTGTGTTAGAACGTATCTTTTGCAAAATTGTAATGCAAAGAATAAGTAAAAATCAATAAGCCCCTAAGTATCCCTGTGCTGCGCTGTGCTTAGTCGCTCAGTCATGTCTGACTCTTGCAACCCTGTGGACTGTAGCCTGCCAGGCTCCTCTCTGCATGGGATTCTCCAGGCAAGAATACTGGAGTGGGTTGCCATTCCCTTCTCCAGGGGATCTTCCCAACCCAGGGATAAAAACCAGGTCTCCTGCATTGCAGGTGGATTCTTTACCAGCTGAGCTACCAGGGAAGCCCTAAGTATTCCTAGAGGATGTTTTCAAATTTCCAGATCATTTTCTAAGTACTATTCCACAGTGTTTAGAATAAATACTTAGTAGCTGTGCCCTTAAAAGTATATTTTAAAAGTTTAATTTTTCAATCGTGCCATACTTTTATAGTTACTGTAAAGGCATCCACATTTCAATGGGTTAAAGAATAGCCTCTGTGGTCTATATTAATCCTCCGATAGGTGCAGAGTTAGTGCAAATAATTGCAATTGGAAAGTAAATCCCAACTTAACAGATATTGATAACTTGGCAAATGCAAATTTTTAATCAGACTTGAAGAACTATCTTTAACACTGATAAAACTAACAGTCATTCTAAGAGCACTTACTTGCTTTACATGAATTATTTCATTTATTTTCTTATATCAACCCTGCAAGTATCATAGTTACCGCCTCTTTATAGATGAGCAGATAGGCTCAGAGAGGCTCGGCTGCTCACTTGTAATTTTCCCTGATCTTTGTATTCCACATGGTCTGGTGTTCTGAACTAAAGAATGACCCAATCCAAGAAGAGTTATTATGTGATGGGTAAGAACTTCTGAAGTAGAGGCAAGCACAATACTCCACAGTTCAATAATGTTGAAACTGAGACAGGGAGGAGGAGAGCAACTGGACGGCATATGGGCTTTAGCTCATGTTACTTGACATGGGCTGAGTAACCTGAGATTCAGTGGGATTCTTCAGCAACTCCCCTGGCATGGAGCATCTTTTCCTGATCTGGTATAGCATAGTTGCTGCTTTCCATAAGGAGAACAGGGTTTCTTCCTGGTATTTGATGGAAATAAAACTTTGAAGCATGGGCCACAAATCCTCACATGCATGAAAGATTAAAATGTAAAATGTAATTATGAGGATGAAACTCATGAGAATACTAGGAAAATAATAATATTGAGGTATGAAATAACTTTTGAACTCTAAGGTAAACTATTACCTTAGAAATAGAAATGTAAAGAAAGAAAGCAATAACTTTACTAATGTAAGAATTTAAAGGGGGAGAGGGAGTTAAAAGAAAAGAAATATAAACTAAGTTTAAAAGAAATAAGTGAGCAGGGAAACATATTAAGCAACAAGTATGTCAGACAAATGGTTAATATCCTTAATACAGAAAGAGCTCTTGTAAACCATCAGAAAAAAAAGCCCAATCCCCAGATACGCACAAAGAGCAAAAGACATAAATAGGCTAAAAAAAAGTCAGTGCAAATTGTCAAAAAATATACTTTTTGGAATGCTTACTCCATTAATACTAGTCAAATAAATGCAAAATCTAATTAGAATATTTTATTGTCTATCAATTTTATAATAAAGAAATAATAAAAGAAATTTTAAAAGCTCATTCTCCCTTTTTCACTTGGAGATAGAATTAAACTCTGTATTTATAAAGTAGTTAAATCTTCAGCAAGCATAATGTTGAGTCAGAAACTTTACACTAAAACAGTTTAGAAATAAAATACATGTATTGTTATAAATAAAGTACCCACATCTAAAATTATCCCCATGAGACGTCTCCAAAGTGATGTCTTTGGTTATCAGCTATTTCAGCTATTTCAAGCTCTTAGAAAATCTCATTGATCTTCCGTATGAATGTCTTTTAACAGACATCTTTCTTAAAACATATGGTGCCTTTGGAACAACCAAAGTGAACATTGGCTGGAAACTTCATATTCCATCTGATACTTGTTATCTTCCAGGGTGCCCAAGGCCTGGGTATACTCAAAGGTGTGGCATTCATTTGTGGTTTTGATTTAACATCATTTTTCTCCTCTTCAATCTGAATATTTACAAACATATTTAACACATCTCTATGCAAAGACTGAATCTACTACAAAACCAAGTATAAGCACATTGTGTTTTATGTAATTCATGAAGACCCCATAGGAAAAAGTGTCATAGGAAAGACCTCAATTTACATACTGGCTCCACCATTCACAAGCTTTGTGATCTGGGTTAAGGTATCTAAAGTTTGTTTTTTTAATGTGCAAATTGGAATTACAGTTCTTTCTTGTATAGGTTGGAAAAGGCTTACATTGTGTCTGGCACATGCTAGGCACTCATGAAAGAGTAGCCGTTATTAGTGAAGTAGGTGGAATATGAAAATTATTATTTATATGACTGCAGTGGACTGAATCATGAACCCTAAAAGAAAGGACCAAGTCCTAATTCCTGAAAACTGTGAATGTGAATTTATTGGGAAGTAGAGTCTTTTCAGAGTCTTTGTAGATGTAATCAAGTTAGGATGAGGTTATACTGGAATATTTATAATCTCATCCTAACTTGATTGCATCTGGAATGAGGTTTCCCTGGAGACTCAGACAGTAAAAAATCTGCCTGCAATGCGGGAGACCTGGATTTGATCCCTGGGTCAGGAAGACCCCCTGGAAAAGGGAATGGCAACACACTCCAGTATTCTTGCCTGGAGAATTCCATGAACAGAAGAGCCTGGTGGGCTACAGTCCATGGGGGTCACAAAACGTTGAACATTACTGAGCAGGTAACATTTCCATTTTCACTGTATTGGAATAGGGTGGACCCTGAATCCAATGCCTGGTGTTCACGTAAGTGCAGGAGAGGACATAAAGACACAGAAACACACAGAGAAGGTCGTGTGAAGGCACATGTAGAGACTGCAGTGACGCAGCTATGAGACAACAAATGCCAAGGATTCATAGAAGCTACTAGAAGCTAGCAGGCAGTAGTAGAAGCTACAAGGAAGAATTCCTGGTTAGAGCTGTCAGAAGGAACATAGCTCTGCTGACACTTTGATACTGGACGTCTAACCTCCAGACTGTGAAAGGATACATTTCTACTGTATTAATCACTTTGTTATGGCAGCGCCAAGAAACCAGTACAATAACTTAGCTCACGTTCTCACTCAAGCTTCTGTAATAGCTCTTAGGAATACAGAACATGATATCAATTAATGGATTAGCCCCCTTAGAAATTCCCTTTGAAGATTATCCAGTACACTGACATGGATGGACTGGTACACTGGGATGAGGCTAGTGGCAATAATTTTTTTTTTAAGAAATCAAAAGAACTTTTACCCTTGACATCAAAATAATTCAAATAGCTTTTAAAGATTTGGGTATTAAATTTATGCACTCAATGAGCTCTACCGTACACCTTTGTGTATATAACTGTATACACTATTACCACTTCTTGAAAATCACAGAAAGAATGATCAGTTCTGACAAAGACCATATTCTAAGAAGTGATCCTCTTTTTAAAATGAAGACAATTGAAAGAGAAAAAATTATAACTAAGCAAAGTCAGCCCCATAAATGATGAATGATGCTGACTGACTGAAGGATATTAGCAAAAGGAAAGGAAATAGGAAATCTACAACACAGATATCACTTTAATTGACCTCAAAGGTTTTGTTTTTTATTTAATAGAGCAAAAATGGAATATTCCATCCTTTTACTCATGCAATTAAGTTTATGCAGCTCCATCTTATTCTGGCACGGTTTTTTCTCCTCTACTAAAAGCCAAAATGGAAGCACTTCAAATATTTTAGAATGGATTTTGGCAACTGGTTTCTTGGTTTTTTAAAAAAATCCTTTAAGGATAAATCTCCCCAAAGAAGATAATCTTTGAGTCCCAGACCAATTAAGTGTTCTGCAGAGTTTAAAGTAGCAACAGTTTTGGACTTTAGGAAAATGTTAATACCAGCACTAAAATTTATTCTGTTAATTGCTCTAATAATCAATAAGTAATTTTCATTCTAAACTAGGTTCTTTATGTGACTTAAATAAACCAACTGAAGATCATTTACATCTGAATAACCATTCCTAATAATGTCGCATCATTAAATTCCACCCAGGTTCTCAATAATGTTGGTTAGTGACCAATAAAAGGACTTATTACCTTGGTCAGGTCCTCAGGGCTTAGAGTAAACCAATGGGTGAAGGATTTTCTCATTGCACCGTGATTCAGAGTGAACCTTTCTTCTCCTGGGACGTTTACCACAATTTAGTTGCAGGATGGCTTTTTTTCCCTCCTCTCTCTCTTCCTCTGTCTCACATCTTCTTGCCCTTTCTCCCTCTCTTCCTTCCTTCTATATTTGCTTTTAAATAGAATTGTTTTCATCCTAACACAGGCAAAAGATTTATAACGGGAAGAATTTTCCACAACCTGCTTCTCCTTGCACGTGATTAATAGAATGAGCAAATATTTTAGGAAAATCTCTGCACATTGAATTTATACTTTAAGAAAAATAAAGAGAGTAGGTATTTGGGTATTTTCTATGCTTATATATTAATATAGATATCCCATTTGGACATTATTTTTAAGACAAATATTTTGTGCCTATGTTTCTAGGTTAGTTATTTAATTTGACCAAATTAATAGTCTCTAGCTTTTTTATGCTGTTCTATATATAGCTGCAATGCTGTAGAATCAACCATGTATCAGTAAAAAGTGTTTTTAAGACTAAAATGTGTATAACTAAAATAGTGAAAATCATTACTATTTTCAAATACATTTTTAACAATGCTTTTGTGATATTAACACACTTGCTACTGATATTGAAATTTTCATGTTAATTAAATAACCCCTAACCACTGGGTACTTTTCAGATATGTACACTTTGTAATTACCTCCATTATTGAAATAGCTGGCTTGATTCATCCTTGCCACAGTAACATAGTAGCTTCTGTTATTTTTGTCTTCAGAAAAACATAGGTCCCAGAGAGGGAATATAAAACTATTATGGTAAATTAAATATTAAAGCTAACTTATTTTTGCATAAGAGTGCTGTCAAATAATGGTGATAACTGTTGCTAAGACAGAAACTATTTTTTGGCTATTTTTTTGGGGGGGGGAAGCACAAATTAAAATCCAATTTTCAGTTCTTTTGGTAAATTGCATGTATTTAGTGTGTATAGTTTTACCGATACTAGTAGCTTAAAGGGGAGCTATTATAGTCTTAGTTTAGCGATTAAGAAATACAACGTTTGTTGAAGGGCTAGGCCTTTTAGTCTAGGATGGATTAGCACTTGATCCTTCCTTAAGCATTTTTATACAGGAGTGCATTATCCTTGGAGCCACCCCGGGCTCCATGCCTCATTAGCTTGGGTGTTAGATAAATCAAAGGCAGCCTCAGAGACAAAGATAAGCAAACTGCAGGCCAGCAAGATGATGATGTATGGATCCAGGAGGCTAATAGGAAAGTATTGACAGGAAAATGGTGTGCTTATCCTGCAATCACTGCATATTGCAATGAGAGCTCCCCAAAGCAGATGGGATACACTTCAGGGAATGCGCAGCTACAAGACTGTTAGGCAGAAATGGATCCTTGTGTTTTAAATTCTAACAAGAACTTAGTTTCTTTCTAGCAGCAATTCAAATGCATTAGAACGTGTTAAGGCACAGGCCACAGCAAACTCTAAAAAAAGAGAATTCCATTTCAGAAGAGCGGGTGTTGGGATTATTTTCATTTTAGAAGATTTTTTTCTTACCAGTTATCCTTAACGCAGCAAGGAATAAACACTTGCTTATGTTTTCCATGATTATATCTGCTATGCGTGTGCATGTTCAGTTGCTCAGTCGTGTCTGACTCTTTTCCATCCTATGGACTATAACCCATCAGGCTCCTCTGTCCATGGGATTTTCCAGGCAAGAATACTGGAGTCGGTTGCTGTTTCCTCCTCTAGGGGCTCTTCCTGGCCCAGGGATTGAACCCACGTCTCCTAAGTCTCCTGTATTGCAGGTGGATTCTTTATCACTGAACCATCAAGGAAGCCTATATCTGCTGTATCAGTCTTTAATACACTATGAAGCTTACTTTTTGATATTTCTTCAGGATTCAAATGCACACTATCTGAGCAAATCTTAACATGGAGAAAATATGTATATATTTTGATGAGTTCTATAGCTAAATAACATTTCCAGACTCTCTATAGCTGATATCTTTAAGTTAGACTTTTAAGATTATGCACAAAGTTTTATGCTCAGGGTTTTCTACTTATGGGATCCCCTTTTTGAAATTCATGCATGTTGTATATTTTTAATTCAGCCATTTGTAAAATTTAAGAATTTAGTGCAAAAAATACTAATATGATGATGACTGAATCCAAGAGACTCATGCATTCACAAAAGCAATTCATGAACACTCATCTGACCTGAGCCTGTCCAGGTATTGCTGTGGGCTGAAGATTAACTAAGACTGACTTTCCAAATCATGCTGTACACATTCAGTCTCCTTCTTTCCTGACTCAAAACAGAATTCCCTGATTTACTCTAAATGATGGAACACTCAACAGCTCTGAAATAAGAGCAGCTGAGTTCTTTGCTAAGACTCTTCCATTTTTCAGGACCATGGAAACCAAATGTATTCATCCAGATGATGACCAATCATTAGGAGAGTCCTGTAACCCCACAAAATTCTAGGTTATTTTTGCATGGACTACACACTAATTCATTGAACCACAGTTCTGACAGAAACAATCTGCTCTGTACTTAGGTCACTACATTACAATGATGGGTGAGGATTTAATTACTGTCAGGAAGTGAGGCAGAACCACCCAGATAGGCTGAGAAAAGAAATCACAGGAAAGTCCTGCAAACTAGGGTCCTTAACTTATGGTAACTGATGTGTTAATTTTGAAGTTATTAAAATGCCTTATGGCATTATCTAAAAACCTCAGATTTTCCCATATTTAAGGCACTATATACCATACACCATAGAGCATACACTGTTCTTATTGGCATAGGTAGCATTAATTCATGATAGAAACTTTCATTGAAATTTTTAAATCCCTTGTTCAAAGACAAGTAGAAGCAAGTGGAGATTTTGTAGTCTAATTGCATTTAAGGAGAATGAGCAAAGAATCAGTGAAATTCCATTACCAAATCCAAATTTTACAGGCGAAAAAAAAAATGAGGCTCCCTCTAGTCCCCCAAATAAAGTGAAGTCGCTCAGTCGTGTCCGACTCTTTGCGACCCCGTGGACTATATAGCCTACCAGGCTCCTCCGTGCATGGGATTCTCCAAGCAAGAATACTGGAGTGGGTTGCCACTTCCTTCTCCAGGGGATCTTCCCAACCCAGGGATCGAACCCGGGTCTCCCGCATTGGAGGAAGACGCTTTAACCTCTGAGCCACCAGGGAAGCCCACCTGTGCACCTGCCACAAATAAAACCACTTGCTAAAGGTCAAACAATTAGCAATTGGCAGAGCAGATTGTCTGACAACTATTAATAGTTAGATGTCCTTAACATGCTGCATCTCTAATCAGTATAGAATTTGGGGGTGCAGAGGTGGAGATTACTACAGTTACTGAAAACAGAAAAAGAAGTTAACAGGGAGAACTGAATTACCCCTGGCTTTTCCAGGTCACTAGATATCTCAAACACAATCTAATAATCTCAAAGAAAAGGGAGTGCAGGCAACTATCTGGTCTAAGTGATGGGTTGGTCAGAAGTTCACTGCCCCTGTCCCTCAAGCTGGATACCCTCAGAGCTCTTGGTGTGAAGGTAAGAAACTGTCTCTCCTATTTTTCCCAACTTGAACTAGTGCTCGACTTATGATACCCCTTACTACTTAATTCCATCTTCTCCTTCCTTTTCCTCCAAGAATTTCTGACTTGCTCCCTTTTAAAAAATAAGCATTAGAACTATTATTTTGCCTGATGGGAAGACTATAAAAATCTTACTAAATAAAAATAATTATAAATAAATCACCTTATCTTGTAATTCAGTGCAATACAATTGCTGTAAAACTACCAAAGAAAATGTCAATTGTTTCGACTTCCTCTAAATCATCATTCCTGAAAGCTGTGAATATCTTAAGCTCAGAGTAATAGGTCACATATTTTCAATGTGTGCTGTTAACGTTTTGCTGTTCTGGGCTAGAAGTATTCTTTCCTTCTCTTTCCTGTGGAACTTCAAGAGAGAAAACAGTCTACTGGATCATCAGAACTCACTGCAGACAGCTGGCCAGGTTCTTCTTGCTTTTTAATGGAGATTTCTTTGATAAATCAATTCAATAGTAATTTTAAGAATGATATCTAAAGGCATTGCAAAGAAGGATTTTAAAATCATAGCTAATGATGCCATCTGTTATACCTATGAAGTTACCCAAATGTCATTTTTAAAATTATAACCAGAAAGGAATGAAGAGTTCACATCAAGCCAGCCCTGCTGTTTCTCAGAAAGAAGTCCCTTGCCCACTGACATCAGCTTCTTTGGAGGCTGCAAGAAAATCAGACATCCAAATAAATTCAGCTTCACCAAGGAACACTGGAAGGAATGAAAACAGGCGACCCCAGACGGGCTGTCTCATCAGGCCTCACACCTCCAGTTGCCAGTGATGGAAACTGCTGTTTATTTCACTCTCTGAAGCCCAGTGCTGCAAACTGGCGGAGGTACCTTCTTCATGACGTTCTGCCTTTGTTCTAGAGTCTGCTTTTTCTGCACCTCTCTGTAGCCCCAGGACCACAGTGATTAATGCCCACGCTCCCTGCCCCTGGCCCGAGGCTACTCCCTGGCAGGTCCAGGGCATCATCGCGATCCCTGTGCCTTTAACTGCCTCCCCTGCAGCCCCCCGCCCCTCTGCCAGCAGCTGGGCCCCCCGTGGCCGGCCTGCCTGCTTCCTGCTCTCCAGACCGAGCTGGGTGCGTTCATTACTCATCGGTGACAACAGCCCATCGAGTAAGATGTAGAACTCAATTCCAGCAGAAAGCCCTGTAATGTCGGAGTCAGGAGGTTATCGCTGAGGGACCTGCACCTTGCTCCTCACCTCTCTTATCGAGAGCTTTACAGCCTCTGCTGGGGCCAGCATCTTGTACAGCTGAGGGCGGCAGATTTGGCCTCAGATTAGCATACATCTTCCTAAGTGGTACTACATTTAATTAAAAAGTAAACCTTGGTTAATTTTTTTTTCTTCATTACTGTAGTATAGGAAAAAGAAAGGGAGTTGCAAGATGTACCTTCTAAAATGTGAATTGACCCTAGAGAGGAAAAGAAAGCCCATCTGAACACTGGGACCCTGCTATTTCTAGCCCTCTCTCCTGCTGGAGAGGCAAGTGACTCATTAGTGCTGCAGAATCCTCTCCCTGCAACCCAGAAAACTTGTCCCAAACCAAAGGACACCAGACAGCATCTGATCATTGTCAAACCCCATCTCCCTCTGCGGTGGCCTTTCAGACTGTTGATGGGCAGCGTGTTTGAACTACTGTCCAAAGTTTTAAAATGTGACTCAAAACTGAATAGAGTGTTTGGGAAATTCTCATTTGATGAAAATTAGAAAACTGGTGGCTCAAGTGGTAAAGAATCTGACTGTGATGCAGGAGACCCTGTTTGATCCCTGGGTAGGGAAGATCCCCTGGAAAAGGGAAGGCCAACCCACTCCAGTATTCTTGCCTGGAGAATTCTATGAACAGAAGAGCCTGGCAGGCTACATGTAGTCCACGGGGTCACAAAGAGTCTGACACGACCGAGCGACTTAACACTTTACTTTCGCTTTCAGAAAACTTAAAAGCCCTTGTGCAAAAGAGGTGAGATCAGGCTAGAAAGCGATGTCCCTGGAATATGTCTTTTTATCATTTAATCATCTTCCAGAACCACTGGCCTCATATTACTGGAGGAAAGCACAAGTGTTAGACTCACTTCAATTTCATTACATTAAACAGATATTCATCAAATTGTAATAATTAACCAGATATGAGAAAAGATTCATTACACTTGATAAGAAAATTCAGGTCATGACCACAATATCACTGAAAACCAATCATGCAATTAAATACTGTAAACTGTTTAAAGCACTTTTCCACTTATTTCAGAAGGCTTACTCATAGAAAGGTCATACTGCAAAACCAAATCTAAAATATTGGGAGGATGGGGGGAAAAAAATGACTGAGGAGATTTTCATTTGGAATGCTCAAGATAAAGTGAAATCAAACAAAAGAATATAAACTAAGGATGTTATTTCACGTGAGGATAATGATAATTATGTTTAACATTTCTAAACATTTTGTCATGACATCATCAGCCTGAAATTTTACCAGAGCTTTTCACCTTAATTTTTTATCAAATTGCCTTTCTTCTATACAACACAGTCTTCCACAGCTTTGCCATTTTCTAGTCCTCACTTCATACTGCTTCACAATTTTCCAAGTTCTACTACCGTCTCCACCTATGTCAAGGCTGGGCCACTTTCATTCAGAAATAGCTTGAAATATAATGGAAGTCACTGACCATCCCTCCTCACAGGGCTCTCTCTACTACAAGAGCATTTCAGAAAACATACAGACACTTGCTCAGAATGCAAACCATTGCCTAAATGAGCATTCCCACAATTCCACAGAACTCAATTCCTTAATTTGTTTATAGTCGTTACTTTTTTTTTAAATGGAGTTGCTATTTCAGTAAAATATTTGGGTATCTGAGTTTAAAAACCTCGAAGTCTTCTCAGAATCTGTAAAATATCACTATGCATTGCAATAGTTCAAGACGTGAAAGCATAATTTACTTTTTAAATATATTGGACTGTGGGATCCTTTTCAGGTAGCATCTGTGAGGGACAGCTTCCCATAGAAACACCTGGAGACCCCTGGGCCTTCACTTTTTCTGAATGGCACAGGAGGGGATTTGCTTCTATCATAACATCTCATTGAGGGTCATGATGTATGAGACAGAATAACACAATGTACTGCAAATGAATAAAAATGAAAAAATTTAGTACAGTTCTTGGACCCTAAAAGTTGTTATTTGTTTTTTATTACTATAAAGTCACCTTCTTCGGGCTTCCCTGGCAGTCCAGTGGTTCGGACTCCGTGCTTCCACTGCTGGGGGTACAGGTTCAATCCCTGGTTGCAGAACTAAGATCTCACATGCCTTGCAATGCAGCCAGAAATAAATAAATGAAACAATTCTTTATATATATCTATATTAGATACAGATACATGTCACCTTCTCTCCGATGCCTTTTTGCAGTAGCCCCAGGCAGTGTTACCCCCCACAGGCTTTCTTAGTGCTCAGTTCATATCTCTATGAGGCAGTTATTAATTGGTTTATCATATTCACCGTACATAAGTGTCTTCCCACTTGCTTCTTAGAAGAGGGCTCAGCCATTCTTCAATCTCTACTTCCTAGCACCATACCAGGCACCTACCTGACTGCTATTACCAGATGTTTGCTAAGGGAATGAATTAGCCAGAGACTAAAATTTTATTTGTCTTTGCATACTAAAATACACAGGGTCTTTGCTGGTGGCTCAGTGGTAAAGAATCCGCCTGCAGTACAGGAGACACAGGTTCAATCCCTCAATCGGGAAGATCCCCTGGAGGAGGGCATGGCAACTCACTCCAGTATCATTGCCTAGAGAATCCCATGGACGCGGGAGCCTGGCAGGTTACAGTCCACAGGTTCACAAAGAGTTGGACACGACTGAAGTGACTGAGCCCACGCGTGCAGTAAAATACAGAATGCGTCTAAATATATCACAGGATCAAGACCCATTCTCTACCACCTCAGAGAAATCAAGGGCAACTCAATCATGTTATAACAAAGAGAATTTCCACAGCTACACCAACCAGGTATGAAGGTTAACCTGGGCCAGACACTGTGCTAGATGGTTTTACCTATATTATCCTTCCTATCTTCATAACAACCCTCAGGTAGATGTCTTTATCTCCACTAGATAAAGGAGAAAACCCGAGGCTGGAGGCACTCAGTTCTGTGCCCAGAGTCCTTCAGGGGGTACACCGTGGAGCAGGAATTTCAATTAAGCTGGCTTGAGTCCAAACTCATGTTAGCCGCTCTGCTTTACTGACAAGGAAACTAAATACTTAGGAGGGCACAGGCCTCTGTGACTCTTTCCTCCTTGTTCAGATGGGTCTTCACTAGCTGAAAACAAATAAAATAAAATGACACATTTCCTTGATCTTACATGTCATCCTGCAAGAGACAGTGGAACATGGTGGAAAGTCCCCAGATCTTAGTAGCCGTTGCCTTGTTTTGTAAGACAAATTCATTTCTCCAAGTCTCAGTTTCCTTGTCATGCATGGACTCTGCGTGTGTCTGTGCAGTTGCTCAGTCTTGTCCCACTCTTTGCAACCTCATGGACTGTAGGCCACCAGGCTCCTCTGTCCATGGGTTTTTCCAGGCAAGAATACTGCAGCGGGTTCCCATTCCAGGGAATCTTCCCAACCCAAGGATTGAACCCTAGTCTCCTGTGTCTCCTGCATTACAAGCGGATTCTTAACCAATGAACCACCAGGGAAGCCTGCATGGATATTACAGTGTTTAATTGTTTTATCAGCATAATGTGAAAAAGCAAATGCGATACCTAGCAGACTCTCAAAAGATGATGTGATTATGATGCATTTTTCTCCTTCCATACATTGAAGGCAAGGCAGAAGCTGCTGCTTTCAGATTTCTACTCCCACTCAAGCTCTGATCCCTTCAACATCTTCTGACACGTCTACCTTAATTTATTCTATCAAATTCAATTCTATCACTGACCTTCTAGTTGTCAAATCCAATGCTCTTTTCTCAATTCTTGTTTCCCATGCTTTCTGTAATATTTGCAACTCTTTTCAGATGGATGTTCTCACTCAAGAAGTCATCCCTATTTGTTTTATAAAATTTAAAATTTATAAGGAAAATATAAACAAGAAACTAAATCATCTGTGTGGTCATTATTTAAAAAATAAAGCCATTAATATTTTGGTGTATTTTTCAATTTTTCTAATTATACATATAATATATATTTTAAAATTTGGGATAATACTATATAAAACGGTTGAATCCATGTATATTTACTTAGCGCCATAAAGTATGTACCAACTCACATGTTTAAATTTTATTTTAAACCAAGATTTTTAACACCCAAGGCATGTACCTTAGTTTATTTGACTTCTGATTTTTTTTAAGAATATAAGTATTGTGATAAAGACACCTATGAATCTTACTATTTTGCCATGGAATATAGTTCTTAAAGAAATATTAAGTAGGGGCTAGGGGTATACGAGACATCTCTGTACCTTCTTCTCAATTTTACTGACAACCTAAAGCTGAAATCAATCAATAAACAAAATATCTTTTAAAACACATACCTTAACACTGGAGAAGGAGGAGAGGGCCAAGCAGGGGAGTGCTCCATAGCTTTGAAGCTTGAAATCTCTACGTAAGGTGTCCTCCTAGAGCAAGGTCTCAGGGTGAATATATTTCAGAAAAGTACCAGGAAGGGGACCAGGAAAAGCATCACTGTAAAAAGTATTGTTCCAGTGTATAGGTCCTATTGTGGACCAGAAGTCCAGCTCTAGCTCTATGATTCTATAGACAACTCACAGAGGATGTTGTATTGCTAAATGTCACCTGCCAATCAGCGAGATGAGTGAGAAAATAAATATGGGGAGGGAAAGGATCATGACATTGGTGACACCTTGAATCTTTGCACAAATCATTTACCTCCCCCTTGAAGATACTTCTCTGCTCTTTCCTGGAACACTCATAAGCCCCAGGGGATAGCTAGGACATCTAGATGGTCAGGAGAGAGCCGAATTCTAGGGTATGTCCATGGAGACCAAACAGGGCACCCTAGAGCTTCAGAGAGTAGTGATATCCTATTACACGGAGAACTTACCATGGCCTTTGTGACACTCTCAGCAAGGAATGGGAGTATTGCTGGAGGCCCAAGCTGTCAGGCAAATAAATTCATGTGAGGATCGTAAGACAGCCAGCGCTTCCTTGTTGATTCTGTATCCAGGTTAATGACATTACTCACGTCTGTTAACAGTTCATCTTTTCACACTCTGAGAAGGGGCTTTCCTTCCTCTCCCATCTCAGAATCAGAATCAGAATACTTGTGGGTTGGTATTCAGGGAGCTAAACCAGGATGAGCATCTCTATACAGGTGTTTTAATTTAATTCTACCATCAGAAGTGAGACAGCGTAAAATGTGGAAAATGCTGATAATTTACATCCTCATTTAAGAGTAAACATCAGAGGCCAAAGTTCTAAAAGTTGGTACAACTTATAGTGGCATAGAGACCCAGCCAGGAAGTCTGCAAATTAAATAGATCTGAGCAAAATCAGGAGATTGATTCTTGAGCTCTGATAAAAATGTTACTCTATTAATAGAAACATAATTTACTATTCCACTGGAGTTGTTAAGCTGAAAGGAGGTAACCACTGGAGGCCATCTGGTCCACCCCATGAAGAAAATGTATCTCAGGGATGTAGAAAGAGATCAACCTAAGAATAGGATGTGTGCCCCCTGGATCTAGCTGTGCCTGAAGTCAGAACTATTCCTAGATTTCTCAGTTAAGAGAATTAATAAGTCCCCTTTGAAGAGTTATATCACTAAATTAGGTTAAATGAAGTTAATTAAATTATTTCTTTAAATTAATAAAGAAATATAAAGATTACTTAAAAGGGATATACATAAAAATTATTTTGTTTCTATATTCTTCCCAAAATGTCTACAAAATTCCACCAGATGAAAAGTAGAACTTGTTTAAAGAGAGGTTACAGTATTTTCTTATTTTTGTTTCTTCTCTAATTGGAAGTCAGTATAGCAGAATAGGGGCTTCCCTACTCTGGTGGCCCAGTGGTAAACAATCTGCCAAAAATGCAGGAGCCACAGGAGACTTGGGTTCAACCTCTGGGTCGGGAAGATCCCCTGGAGGAGGGCACAGCAACCCACTCCCGTATTCCTGCCTGGAGAATCCCATGGACAGAGGAGCCTGACAGGCCACAGTCCATAACGTTGCAAAGAATCGGACATGAGTGAAGTGACTTAGCACTGCACCATGTAGCATAGCAGAGTAGACACGGGAAACTTCTCAATTCGTCTCAAATGGGTTGAAGTCTTGGTGGCACCAGCTGGGTGACCACACTGTACATATTATGAAAGCTCTCTGTGCTTCAGGTACCTCATGGATAAAGTAGAGGAAAGCACCTGCCACGTGAGGTTATTGTAATAATTTAAAGAGTTAATGCCAGTAACACATTAGCAGCTGGTACACTAGAGCACTGTATTAATCTTACTTACCATTATTATTAAGGATTAACAGGGTAGAGTGCAATCAGGTTGTGGAATTTTTATTCTGCATATGAGTATTTCAGGGCTGACAACAGAATAAGCCTGGGAGTGGTGATCATTATGCATGTGCGCTAAGTTGTATCCAACTCTTTGCAACTCCATGGACTGTGGCCCTCCAGGCTCCTCTGTCCATGGGACTTTCCGGGCAAGAATACTGGATTGCATTGCCATTTCCTCCTCCAGCGGATTCTCCTGACCCAGGAATCAAACTTGCATCACTTGCATTGGCAGGTGGTTCTTTACCGCTGAGTTGCCTGGGAAGTCAGTGATCACTATGCCAGGCTCTTAATCATGTAATTGTTAAATGATACTAACATTGGTCTCCAGAAACACTGGGTAGGCCATTCATGTAAACAGGATGAATAATATAAAAATAAGTCATTTGAGTTATACTCAGTTTCCAATTACCTTGGTATGCCATTTGCAAGCATGTACACACTCATTGGTCAAGACAAGTCAAATATAAATATAGTAATTTAGGTCTTAATCATGTTCTATCAAACATTCATGATCTTTATTAATAGAGTTATACCTTTAAACTTTATGGGTCACTTATCCTCTCCACTATGTGAACCATTTTTCAAAATACCAACTAATAAATAAGTGAAAATATCATTCATTCTAATCTTCTAATCTTAATATTGTGCTATAAATTTGGTTTGTCTTTGCAGTTTTTTCCTCAGCCATATTTACTTAAGCTTTTGATGAATATGAAAAAAAAAAGTCTGTATCAGAACCATGATCTTAAACTTCAAATTCATGTGTTCATGCTAAGTCGTTTCAGTTGTGTCTGACTCTTTGTGACCCTATGGACTGTAACCAGCCAGGCTCCTTCTGTCCATGGGGATTCTCCAGGCAAGAATACTGTAGTGGGTTGCCATGCCCTCCTCCAGGGGATTTTTCTGACCCAGGGGTCAAACCCGCATCTCTTACATCTCCTGCATTGTCAGGAAGGTTCTTCACCACTAGCGCCACCTGGTAAGGCCAAACTTCACAAATTACTTCTATAAAATTAGTTGACTATATCTAAAATAAAAGCAAACTCTAAATAATGTTGGGGGGAAATCTTCAGTATCTGTCAAAGTTTTGAGAACTAGTTTTCTTCATCTAGTTTTGTTTGGATAACTTAAAAACTACAAAATGGAAATAATTCTATAAAGTTTATTATATTGATAATTGGTGATCCATTTGAATGCCATGTTAGGTAGAACTAAAATAGAAAATGGTTTTCAGAGACCTTAGAGTATCTATCATAAATATAGACACAAAAATCCTCAAGAAAATGCAGTCAAATCAAATTCAAAAATATATGAAAAAATTATTTACCATGATCAATTGGAACTTATTCCAGTCATATAAAGCTAGTTTAACCCTCAAAAATCAATTAATTTAATCTACCCCATAAACAGGTTAAATAAGAAAAAAACATATAATCATATCAAGGGATGCAGAAAAAGCATTTAACAAAACCTAATGCCCCCATTCATGCTAAGAGAAAAAAAAACTCAGCAAACTGTAAACAAAGGAAAACTCCCCCAACTTGACAAAGAATATTTACAGAAAACTTACAGGTAATATCATACTAAATGGTAGAAAATAAAATGCTTTCCTTCTAAGATCAGGAACAAGCAAAAGATATCCCCATGCATCACTGCTTTTTAACATCATACTGGAAGTTCTAGTAAATGCTCTTAACAGAATGAACTTTTTCCTTAGAACAATAAGAAAAGAAATGAGATGTATATGTTGGGAAGGAAGAAATAAAACCACTTTTGTTCACAGATAGCTTGATTATCCATGTAGAAAATCCCCAAAACTTTAAAAGAACAACAAGCTCCTGAAACTAATAAACCCTTATAATGGGATTACAAGATACAAGGCTAATATACAAATGCAATTGTCTAGCAGCAGTGAACAATGGAATTTTGAAATTAAAAATGCAACACTATTTACATCAGCACAAAACAAATGAAACAACTGGTTATAATCTAACAAAGTATCTGTAAGATCTATATAAAGAAAACTATAAAATTCTGATGAACAAAATCAAAGAAGTTCAAGATAAATGGAAATATAGTCTATGTTCATAGATGGGAAAACAGTATTGTTAAGATGTCAGTTCTTCTCAACCTGACCTATATATTCAATGCAATCAAAATCAAATTCCCAGAATGTTATGTTGTAGATATTCACAAACTGATATTTCACAAACTCTTCAGGTGAGAGAGCCAGAGAGAAAATAGAGCATTAAAACAGAAGAACAAAGTCAGAAACTGACACTGCCCACAATAATACTATAGTAACTAACAAAGGGTGATATTTGTGAGGGCTTCCCAAGGTGGCTTTACCATATACATATGGTAAAGAATCTGCCTGCCAATGCAGGAGATGCAAGAGACAGGGCTTTGATTCCTGAGTGGGGAAGATCCTCTGGAGACGGAAATGGCAATCCACTCCCAGACTCTTGCCTGGAAAATCCCATGGACAGAGGAGTCTGGCGGGCTACAGTCAGTAAGGGTTACAAACAGTCCGACATCACTGAGAAACTGCGTACACCCAATACGGTGAGAGGATAGACAAGTCAGTGAAACAGAAAATAGAACGAAGAAATAGATTCACACAGATTCATTCAGACAACTGATCTTTAATAAAAGAGGAAAGCAAATCAAAGGAGAAATGGTGGTATTTTCAACAAATGATGCTGTAACAACTGAACATCCAAATGCAAAAAAAAAAAAAAAAACAAAAAACCCGACCTTATACCTTTCACAAAAATTAACTCAGCATTGATCACAGACCTAAATGTAAGATGCAAAATAACAAAACTTCTAGAAGATAGTATAGGAAAAAATCTAGTTGACCTTGAATTTGGTAAGAAGTTTTTAGATACAATGCCAGAACAATCCATGAAAGAGAAGTATTACTGTTAGACTTCATTAAAATTAAAAACTCCTGCTGTGCAAAAGACACTGTTAAGAGAATGAAAGAAAAAGCCATAGACTGGGAAGCAATGCTTGCAAATAACCTATCTGATAAAAAAAACTTGTATCCAAAACACACAGATTTCTAAAGAAAGCAACCCAATATAAAAGTGGGTACAAGATCTGAATAGACATTTCCCCAAAGGGAATACATAGATAACAGATAAGCATATGAAAAGATGATCAGCATCATTCCATAATTACAATGGGGCAAATTAAAACAATGAGATACCTCTACATACTTATTAGAATGAATAAAATCCAAAACAGGAACAAAACCAAATGCTGGAGAAAATATGGAGCATGAGGAGCTCTTAATCACTGCTGGTGGGAATATAAAATGAAACGGTCACTTTGAAAAACAGTTTGGAATTTTTTTTTTAACAAAGCTAAACACATTCTTACCTATGATCCAGCAATTGCACATTTAGTTATTAACCGAAGTGAGATGAAAACTTTCTCCATACAAAATCTGCACAAGAAAGTTTAATAGCATCTTTAATTACAGCTGTAAAAATTGGAAGCAAACAATATGTTCTTCAAGAGATAAATGGATAAACAACTGTGGTACATCTCTACAATGGAATAATATTCTGAAAAAGAAAAAAGAAATACGGTATCAAGCCAAAAACACAGAGGGAAACAATGCATATTTCTAAGTGAAAGAAACCAACCAGAAAAGGCTGCATACTGTATGATTCCTATTATATGACAAGGGAAAAACTATGAGAACAGTAAAAAGACCTGCTGCCAGGAGGTGAGGGGAGGCAAGGAGGAGAAAGGGATGCGTGCACAGGTGGAGCTCAGGGGATTTTTAGGGCCCTGAAGCAATGCTATCTGATACTGTAATGGTGGTTACATAATATCATGCATTTGGCAAAACTCATAGAACGATACTAAACTAAGAGTAACTCTAATGTAAACTCTAATGTAAACGATGGACTTTAGTTAAGATTGTTGTGCCTGTATCGGCTCATCAGTTGTAACAAATGTACCATACCAATGCGTGTGTGTGTGTGTGTGCTCAGTCACTAGATCATGTCCCCCTCTCTGTGACCCCATGGACCATAGCCCGCCAGACTCCTCTGTCCATGGGATTTCCCAGCAAGAATACTGGAATGGGTTGGCATTTCCTCTTTCAGGGGAACTTCCCAACCCAGGGATTGAACCTGCATCTCCTGCATCTCCTGAATTAGCAGGCGGATACTTTACTGCTGAGCCACCTGGGAAGCCCAACCATACCAAAGCAAGATGTTAATAGGAGAAAAAGTGAGGGGAGGGAGGGGAGGGTGTGCAGAGCATGTATAGCAACTCTCTGTACTTTCTGTTTGATTTTCCTATAAATCTAAATCTTCTAGAAAAATAAAGTTTATTAACAGAAACATCTATTTAACTCCTAAAAATCTTTTATCACATTTCAATTAAACAAATGAATAAAGCAGAAAGTCTACTGATTGAATTTACTTTATAAAATTATAAAATTGGTTGCTATTCCACAGAGAGAACATCAAGCAAAATCCAATGCTAATTGGGCAGATTAACCCCTCTGCCTGCTCCCTCACACACACACACACACACACACACACACAGATACACACACACAGAGTCCATATGGTCAAACTAAGGCTCAAGGAAGTCAATTTGGAAAAGCAGATTCCACAAAAGGAGATTGGAGGAGTAAAATGCAAAGTGAAAAGTCATTGTGTTTTTATTAATATATTTACTAGACAATTGATATCCCTAATGCAACTGAGCCTATATTCTTTATAAATCATTTGCAGTTGCCTTTAAATTTTAGCTATACTGTTCAATCCAAAAACTAATGAAAACAAATGGGGCCAGCTCTAAAGGGAAGCAGAGATTCTGGGAATGTGGGGCTGGAAGAACACTATTGACTGATGTGCTATTGGTCAGAGGGCCCTACTCAGCAGCCATCAATGGTTAAATGTCAGCCTTGGGGGCATATTGAGTGGTGGTCCTCAAGGGGTCAGACCTGCACCTGGTGCTGTTTAACGTGACTCTAATGATGTGCTGCTTAAGCCGGTGGCTTAGATTGTGTTGCTTAAGCAGGCCCACATTTTAGCAACGATAATTCATGATCTATCTGACAGATCATGGAGAAATAGATGTGAAAACAGTGTGGAAGTGCAAGGGAATTTATTTTAGAAAACAAATACCCTGTATGTACCTTAGAATAGCCCTGCATTGAAATTTCCATTCAGGTCTTGCCTTCATTATTCCAGCTGCTGGACTGTCCCTAAGTGAGCCTGAGCAGGGTTTCAACTTACTTCAGTGAAACTACCTGCGACACTCCTCCCTGAATTGGACCCCAGTGAAGAGGCTGGAATGGTCTGGGCCTGCGAAAGACCTTGACATGTAAATTGGCAAAATTCTTAGCTTTCATATTACTGTTAGCTGTCAGTACTGGAGCCTTAGTTGCTCAGTCATGTCTGACTCTTTGCAACCCCATGGACTGTAGCCCATGAAACTCCTCTGTCTGTGGGATTCTCCAGGCAAGAATACTGGAGTGGATAGCCTATACCTTCTCCAGGGAATCTTCCTGACCCAGAGATTAAACCCAGGTCTCCAGAATTGTAGGCAGATTCCTTACTGTCTGAGCCACTAAGAAAGCCCAGCACAGAGAGATCAGGACTGGAAGCTGCAAGTATCTCAAGCAGATCAGCTGGGATAAAAATTTTCATCACTTTCAGAATTATTTTGATGATAAAAAGCAAACATCTTATAGATTATAATACATTAACTTCATAAATATTTACTTATTGCTTAAAAATATAAATCATCTACAATTATAATTTTTTTATTTTACTATACTTATTAGTGACATAATAATAATAGCATAGGAATTCTGAAATAAGAAAAAATAATCATTATGAATTAAAATGACCAAAGAAGTCTCCACTTTGGACCTGAGCTTTAGAAGAAAGGAAGTATTCATATAAAACAAGAGAGGGGAATTTTCTATCAAAAAATCTAACAAAACAGATACGCTAAACAGGACTTCTCAAGCTTTGCACTCTTGCTATTTGGACTGGGTGATTCTCTGTTGCAGTAGCTGGGATGTGAATCATAGAATGTTTAACAGCATCAGTGCTTCTGCTCAAGAAATGCAGTAATGTTCCCCTCAGTTTTTGTAACCAAAGATGTCTTGCAAATGCTTCTGGGCAATTTGTTCCCCCTACTGAGAAACACTGCTATAAAAAAAGAAGAAGCATTAGATATCCAAAAGCTCACTTTCTAAATGAAGAAGTTAAACTACAGCAAGTTCAAGTGACTTGTTCAGGTAGATTCAGGACTAGAACCTGGGTCTTTTGGCTCCTAGTCCCAGCTCTTTCATAACTTCATTCTGCCACTCGGAATTCAGGGCTTCCCTGGTGGCTCAGCAGAAAAGAGTCAGCCTGCCAATGCAGGAGATGTAAGTTCAGTCCCTGGGTCAGAAAGATGTCCTAGAGGAGGGCATGGTAACCCAACCCAGTATTCTTGCCTGGGAAATCTGCTGGATAGAGGAGGTGGCGGGCTGTAGTCCATGGGGTCACAAAGAGTCAAACACAACTGTACATGTATATGCATGAGTTCTGGAGACCTGGACAGACTTCAGGAGAGCACGCTTGGATAGTCCATTTCCAACAACACATGGGTCATCTCTGAATATCCTGTGGGTGCTTGTGTGTCCCCAGAACCCTTCAGGAGCTGGAAAATGATGTTCTGAAGCTCTTTGGACAGAGATTCCTTGCTGCTTGCAGGGTAAGGACAGGATGGTGGGAAGGAAAATAGGAAGTTTGTATAGGCAGTGAATCCCCAATGTGGAAGGTAAATTTAATTCACTGTTGTAATTTCAGGAAATCCACAGTAGATCAATGAATGCTGCAGGGAGAAGCAGGCATGAGCACCTCACAAATAAGGTAATAAAAGCTTCAATTTGTTATGTCATCAAAAACATAACAACCAGAATTTTCATAAATTAATCTGATCCAAGTCTCCAAAAAGGTTGAGTGATCACTGAAAGCCCAGAGATAAAAGTAAAAATTGATAAACTGAATTCTGTAAAAATTTTTAAGAGATTTGTGCTTCATAAGACACCATGCAGAAAGTAAAAAGACAAGAAAGAAGGAAAAAATAACCCACAGAATGGGAAGTGAAAGTGAAGTCACTCAGTCATGTCCGACTCTTTGCTACCGCTTGGACTGTAGCCCACCAGGCTCCTCAATCCATGGGATTCTCCAGGCAAGAGAACTGCAGTGGGTTGCCATTTCCTTCTCCAGGGGATCTTCCTGACCCAGGGATTGAACCCAGGTCTCCCACATTGCAAGCAGATGCTTTAATCTCTGAGCCACAAGAATGGGAAAAGATGTTGCAAATCATACATCTAATAAAGAACTTGTTTCGGGTTATGTATAAAACACTTCTATGTGCCCAGTCGATCACTTATTTCCGACTCCTTTGCAACCCCATGGACTGGAGCCTGCCAGGCTCCTCTGTCCATTGAATTCTTCAGGCAAATATATGGGAGTGGGTTGTCATTTCCTTCTCCAGAGACTCTTCCCAACCCAAGGATCAAACTTGCATCTCTGGCATCTCCTACATTGACAGGTGGATTCTTTACCACTGAGTCACCTGGGAAGCCTCATAAAACACTGATAACTCAAAAAGAAAAGGATAAATAATTTAAAAATAAGCAAAGTATTTGAATAGACATTTATCCATAGAAAATGTACAAATGGTTAATGATACCATAAAAAGATGTTCAACATCATTATTCATCAGGGAAATGCAACTCAAAACCATAATAATGCTATCTCACCCACTAAATGACTAAATCAAAAAGGGAGACAATAACAAGTGTTGATTAGGATGCAGAGAAGCGTGGGCCTCATATGTTCCTAGAGGCTATGTAAGCTGAAGCTGAAGCTCCGATACTTTTGGCCACATGATATGAAGAGCCAACTCATTAGGAAAGACCCTGATGCTGGGAAAGATGGAAGGCAGAAGGAGAAGGAGGTGACAGAGGATGAGATGGTTGGATGGCATCACTGACTCAATGGACACAAGTTTGAGCAAGCCCCAGAAGATGGTGAAGGACAGAGAAGCCTGGTGTGCTGCAGTCCATGGGGTCGCAAAGAGATGGACATGGCTGAGTGACTGAATAACCTTGACAATGTAAACTGGAGCAGCCATTTCGGAAAACATGTTGGTACTTTCTTAAAAGGCTAAGCACAAATATATGAGGCCACCCAGCAATTCTACCTCTAGGAATCTACCAAAAATATATGAAATCATATCCACACAAAAACTTGTACACTAATGTTCACAGCAGTATTATTCGCACGAGCCAAAAAGTGGAAGTAACTCAAATGTCCATCAGCTGGTGAATGGATAAACAGAATGAAGTTCATACATAGAATGGAAAATTTCTGACAATAAAAAAGAAGTACTGACACATGTTACAATGTGGATGAACTTCAAAACTGTGCTAAGCAAAGGGCCAGATAGGAAAAAACATATATTGTATAATTCATCTATATAAAATGTCCAAATTCAGAAATATAAAAAGAGTAGATTAATAACTAATTCAATGTTCTCAGTTCTAGGCAATGATTGCCTACAACTGAAACTGGAAATGGGGAATGGCTGTAATTAGATACAAGATTTCTCTGGACTTTCCAGGAGGTCCAGCAGTTAAGGCTCCATCTTTCCAATGCAGGGAGAATGAGTCTGGGAACTAAGATTCCACATGCTGGGTGGTGCAGTCAGAAAAACAAAGAAAAAAAGAAAAAATAAGATTTCTTTTTAGGTTAATAGAAATACTCTAAAATTATGTTGTGGTGATTGTGGTACAACTCTGTAAACAAAAATTCATTGAACTGGACCCTTGAAATGGTGAGTTTATAGTATACAAATTATGTCTGAATAAAACTGTTTAAAACGTTTACGATGAATGAGGCAGCAAGTCACAACTGGGAGAAAAGAATTGCAACATATGTCTCATACAATGTACACCCCATACCCTCAAAAGTAGGTAAAATCTGAATTTTTGAATTTAAAAAGAATAATGAGTAAAAGAAGTAGCATGCCGTTCCCAAGAGAACATTCTTCTTTGTGTATAATTAATATGACCAACAGATATTAGGTGGGTTCATAGTATTTAAATCTCATGACAGGTAGAAAGCTAGAAAGTTTTGATAAGCATCCTTTATTACAGTAAATATAATTACAGAACAATTTATATTCCATATCAGTTAGTTTATAATAGCAGTATCCCCCAGAGGAACAACAACAACCAAAAAGAGTGGCTGAAGTTCAAATAGCAGAACATTGAGCCAAAAGACTGCATAAGGGGGGAAAAAAAAGCATGATTTCAAAGTGGCTAGAGAAGGTCGGCAAACAGAAGTGATATCACGGCAATTTCTTTGCAAATGTAGAGTATAAAAGATAAGGGGAACCTAATACGCTGCTGTGGGTAGATAATGGCAGACAGAAAGAAGGTCATCAATTTGTTCAGCCTCATGTGAGCCTTGATTGTTGGTGATGCATTCAAGGGCTTCTTACTTAGGACTATAACTTATCTTTCCAGTTTTCAACATCCTCTAGAAGTATCAACCCACCCTCCGTGTGCTCTGGAAACTGCCTGCTTCAGTTTTTTTCCCCCCATGAATCCTGTACTTTCACACCTCAGCTCATCACCACAGTCCTTCCCCAATCCTTACCTATTGAAATCGTACTTCATTTTCAAATTCGAGTTTAAAAGCTCCCTTCTACCAGGAAGCTTTCTTTAGGTCCTCTTTTTGGAAATAAGTTTCTTTTCTATATTCCCACAGCACTTTGTGTCTTTCCCCTATCTTTTATGTTACAGCTCTCTGTACAACAATCTTATCTTCCTTCAACATTGTAATTTCCTTCAGGTAAGCAGCTGTGCTTGCTCTCTTTATATTCCTACCTAGATATGTATGCCTGGAAAAGGCTAAACTCTCAACACAGTCTGAATGAAATTTCCAAAGTAAGGCATGAAGAAGATTTTGCTTGGAAACAACTAATGAAATACACCAAATCCTTACCCCATAAGAGTCCGTTTCTAATAACAGTATCCAAATATATCAAATTACCAAATTAGAAGTGTGAAGAGGTTAACTTTCTCTACATATTTATTATAATTAGCAAGAGGCAATGGTGCCTAAAGGCTTCCCTGGTGGCTCAGTGGTAAAGAACTGCCTATAATGCAGGAGTCACAGGTTTGATCTCTGGGTTGGGAAGATCCCCTGGGGAAGGGAATGGCAACCCACTCCAGTATGTCTGCCTGGAAAATCCCATGGACAGAGAAGTCTGGCGGGCAATAATTCATGGGATTACGAAAGAGTTGGACACGATTTAGTGACTAAACAACAACAACAACAATAGTGCCCAAATAAAGTTAAACATGAGATTTTAAACATAATAATAGTAAAAACCATAAGTATCTCTTTTAAAGTTATTATAGAAATCTGTTTAAATTCTAATATTAAGAAGGTTTTAACTATGTAACAAAATAAATAAATGGGGGGCTTAGAAGTATGGAGGATAGAAAACAATATAAAACAATATAATTATTCCATGTAGTGTTAATTTCTTTAGCAGCACTTAGCAGTACAGATAGAAGAAAGTTTTATAATAACAGAAAGGAAACAAAATATAAGACCTTACTCATTGTAATAAGAAAGATTCTTCAGGGGTACACATTTACTTATTCAGTCACTTAAGCAAGCAAGCAAATAAAATATATTTAGTGTACTATATGCCAGAAACTGATGCAGGGGTTGAGGAAGCAAAAAAAGAAAAAAAAAACCTATGCATAAAAAAGACAGACATATTAAAATGTGAGTCAATTAAAACATAGGTATATTTCACATTCTAGTGAGTACAGTAGAAATGCAAATGAGTTCCTACAGTCAATTCTACCCTTGCAGTTAGGGAATGGTTCAGATCATACTTTGTAGAGGAGGGAACTCTTGAGTTGAGTCTGGAAAATTTTGAAGGTGAAGTAGGTTGTCATGGTAAGTGTATGAGAAAGAGAAAAAGGTAAAGGCTTTCTTCTAGAAAAATTTCAGAGCAAAAGCACAAAATTGGGGAACGATCAGTATATTCTGGTAACTACCAATATCTAAATTCAGGGTACAAAGGGAAATGCAGAAAGAAGGTAGCTGGAGAGTTTTGCTAAACTAATTGTTTGTACTTTGTGCAATGGACCCTTTGAAGAGTTTTAAACTGGCCATGACACAGTTATATTTGCATTTCAGAGGAAGCACTTTCATGAGGAGGAGGAAGATGAATTAAAGGGAAACAACACTAGAAGAAGGGATATAATTAGGAGTCTTACAGTTCTCTAGTCTAGAGATGAAGGAGGCATGGCATGCATAGTGAGGGTGAAGAGAGGTGACAAATTAGAGATATATTTAGGAAGCTGATCCAACAGGACGTTGTGATTAATGGCAAGTGGAGAAGAGACAATGAGGAGTGAGGGTTTGGGTTATGCAACTGGGGTAGGTCATTTTGTGTTGTAGGAAAAATGGAAGAAGCAGTAGTTAATGGAAAGATGATGAATTTTATTTCAGACATCTTGGGTTCAAAGAAAATGTGAGACATCTAAATGTCAATTTCCACTAGGCAGTTGAATTAATGTGTCTGGAGACAAGAGAGACTTAGGGCTCGAATTAGATATTTAAGACTCAATTCCTTATATTTGTTCATTTTGTCCGTGGTAGAGGGTGAGATTTTTAAGGCCAGTGTATAGTCTGAAGAGAACTGAGATTTGGAAGGAACTTCATGAAACACTAAACCTCAGATAGCATTCAACCACGAAGGGGAAGAGACTATTACTTCAAAGGAAAGGCTTCTGCAAGGCTATGCCTGCTGTGATATTTTACTCACCCTGGCCTCTGCCAGAATTTTACCCCTCACTAATCTAAGTCAAGTAGAACACTTCCTAACCCTTCTTTATCAACATTTTAACAAGAGCTGCCATGAAAAATTCTCTTCCTGGGAATCTTTAGGAGCAGATTATAAAAGTTTTATTTCTCCTTAAGATAAGAAAACTTCTTTGAAAAATGCCCTGGCACAAGAGAAAAAAAAGTGCAAACTCTTCTACTTCCATCAGAAAAATTAAAGGAATATTCATGCCTCCCCCACCCCCATCACAATTCTTAAAATATTGTACCCTGCTTAATTTAGCTAAGTTATTAAACAACATTAGTGAAGAGTCTACTTTTTTCAATTAACATTCTGATATATGGGTATGTGCCACTACAGAGTTAAGCAGGTAAGACACCCTAGAAACTGGTAATCCATCCCATTTAAGCCCTAAAATCACATTATTGATAATTAAGAGTTTAGAGCTGGTTAAAGTATGGAAAATTTCCAGCCCATCACTCCTATTCAACATCACTCCTATTCAACATAATACTGAAAGATCTAGCCAGAGTAATTAGGCAAGAAAAAGAAATAACAGGTACTCATTTCAGAAAGAATGAAGGAAAATTGTTTGCAGATAATATTATCTTACATGCAGAAAACCCTAAAGATTCCACCAAAAACTCCTAGAACTAATAGATGAATTTAGTAAAGTTGAAGGATACAGAATTAACATACAAAAATCAGTTTCATTTCTATATCCAATAACAAACTTTCTGAAAAAGAAATAAAACAATCTATTTACAATAGCATCAAAAACAATTAAAAAAAACTTAAGAATGAATTTAACCAAGTAGGTGAAAGATCTGAACACTGAAAATTATAAGACATTGATAAAAGAAACTGAATAAAGCAAAATAAGTGGAAAGATATCCATGTTCCTAGATTAGAAGAATTGTTGTTGTTATAATGTCCATACTATTCAAAGCCATCTATAGATTTCGTGAAATCCATATCAAAATTTCAATGGCATTTTTTATAGAAAAAGTAAAAATAACTCTAAAATTCATATGAAACTACTAAAGACCCAAACACCCAAAGCAGTCCTAAGAAAAAAAAACAGAGTTGAAGGCATCACACATCCTAATCTCAAACTATACTACAAAGCTATAGTAATCAAACATAAAATTGACATAAAAACAGACATAGACCATTGGAACATAATCATGCATATACCCAGACATATATAGTCAATTAATATGTGACAAGGGATTCAATATTTGTCAATATTTGATAAGAATATCCAATGGGAAAAGAATAATCTCTTCAACAAATGATGTTCGGAAAATGATATTTACATGCAAGAGAGTGAAACTGGATATCTTAAACCACTTAGAAAAATGAACTCAAAATGGATTAAATAATCAAATTTATGGCCTGAACCTGTAAAATACCAGAAGAAAATATACAGAAAAATTTCCTTGACATTGTTCTGGGCAATAATTGTTGGGTATAACATGAAAATCACAAGCAATAAAACAAAAAATAACCAAGTAGGACTACATTGAACTAAAAAGCTTCTGCACAGCAAAGGAAACCACCAACAAAATGAAAGGCAGCCTATAAAATGGCAAAAAAATTTGCAAACAACATATCTGATAAGCTATTAATATCCAAAATACACAAGGAATTCATATAACCCAATAACAAAAAACAAATAATCTAGTTAAAAACTGGACAGAGGGCCTTTTTCAAACTGGACAGACTCTTCTTTCAAAGAAGACATACAAATGGTCAACAGGTACATTAAAAGATGCTTACCATCACTAATCATAGAAATACAAACAAAAATCATCATGAGATATCATTTTCCATCTGTTGGAATGGCTATCATCAAAAAGATAAAAGATAGCAATTATTGGCAAAGATGTAGAGAAAAAGAAACCCTTGCGCACCATTGGTGGGAAAGTAAATTAATACAGTCACTCTGAAAAACAATATGAAGGAATTTCAAAAATTTAAAAATAGAATTACCATATCATCCATCAATCCCACTTCTGAACATATATCTGAAAGAAATGAAATCACTGTCCTGAAGGAATATGAGTACGCCATGTTCACTGTCGCATTACTCACAATTGCCAAGACATGGAAACCACCTAAATGTCAACAGATGAATAAAGAAAGAAAAGTTGGGGTGTGTGTGTGTGTGTGTGTGTGAAATGGAATTTTATTCAGCCATAAGAAAAAAGGAACTCTTGTCATTTGTAACAACATGGATGGACCTTAAGGGCATCATGCTAAACGAAATAAGTCAGACAGAGAAAGACCAATAACTATATATTTTTACTCATATGGGAATCTTAAAAGGGCAATTCATAGAAACAGAGAATATAATGATGATTGCCAAGGCTGGTGGGCAGGGGAAAAAGAGAGGCAATGGTCAAAGATCATTGAAGTGAGAACTAAATGAGATAAATTTAGCACAATATCTGCCACATAATAAGATACTATTAAGTATTAACCATTATTTACCAATAATAGCTACTAAGTAGCTTATTTTATAATAATATATTATAAGATATAATAATATACTATGAAAGTGAAAGTGAAGTCGTTCAGTTGTGTCCGACTCTTTGCAACCCCATGGACTGTAGTTTACCAGGCTTCTCCGCCCATGGGATTTTCCCAGACAAGAGTACTGGAGTGGGTTGCCATTTCCTTCTCCGTGGGATCTTCCTGACCCTGGGATTGAACCCAGGTCTCCCGCAATGCAGGCAGACGCTTTACCCTCCGAGCCACCAGGGAAGCCATAATTAGCTAAGACAAGTTCTAGGGATCTAATGTACAGGATGTGACTACAGTTAACAACACTTTATTACACACTTGCAGGTTGCTAAGAGAATAGATCAAATAATCTCATTACAAAAAAATGTGAGAGATGGGTTAACTAACATCACTGGGGTAGTCATTTCATGATATATGTGCATCAAGTCATTGCATTGTATACCTGACCCTTAAACAATAAGTCATGTATATCTCAATAAATCTGGGAGGGGGGAAGGAGATTCCTTGGATCATTCCTTCTGAACTACCTTGGCCATTGGAGTACAGTAAAACATAAATAATGCCACAATCACGTCATCAAATCAGTGGGAAAACAGAGAACCCTCTCACACTGTTGGTGGAAATGCAAACTAGTACAGCCACTATGGAGAACAGTGTGGAGATCCCTTAAAAAACTGGAAATAGAACTGCCACATGACCCAGCAATCCCACTCCTGGGCATACACACCGAGGAAACCAGATCTGAAAGAGACATATGTACCCCGATGTTTGTCACAGCACTGTTTACAATAGCTAGGACATGGAAGCAACCTAGATGTCCATCAGCAGATGAATAGATAAGAAAGCTGCGGTATATATACACAATGGAATGTTACTCAGCTATTAAAAAGGATGCATTTCAAATGCATCCTTTCTAATCAGTTCTAATGAGGTGGATGAAACTGGAGCCTATCATACAGAGTGAAGTAAGTCAGAAAGAAAAACACCAATATAGTATATTAACACATATATATGGAATTTAGAAAGATGCTAATGATGACCCTATATGTGAGATAGCAAGAGAGACACAGATGTAAAGAACAGACTTTTGGACTCTGTGGGAGAAGGTGAGGGTGGGATGATTTGAGAGAACAGCATTGAAACATGTATATTATCATACGTGAAATAGATCACCAGTCCAGGTTCAATGCATGAGACAGGGCGTTCAGGGCTGGTGCACTGGGACGACCTGAGGGATGGGATGCGGAGAGAAGTGGGAGGGGCGTTCGGGGTGGGGGACACATGTACATGCATGGCTGATTCATGTCAATGTATGGCAAAAACCATTATAATATTGTAAAGTAATTAGCTTCTAATTAAAATAAATTAGTTAATTTTTAAAAATCAGTGGGGGAAATAGAAATTTAAAGTTTGTCTGCAAGATTGAATAAACCAGATCAAGATCTGAGGTCAAAGCAAAGAGAATCCAAGATAGATGCATACATAGGGTTTGGTATACTATTCTTTCCACTTTTATTTGCTTAGAATTTTCTTAAAGAAAATGTTAAAGATAGAGAGAAATCCAGGTCAAAAACACAAGAGATGAAGATCAACTTGCCTAATCAATCTGGCCAATGAAAGAGAGGCAAAATGATTGACGGAGGCAGAATCGAGAGATAAGAATGTCAGTTCTGGAGACAAGCTCCTGGGTTTGAACACTAGCTGCACATGATCTTCGAAGGTTTACTTGACCTCTCTGCACCTCAGTTTTCTTATCTACAGAATGGTAATAATAATTTCCACTGCTGTGAAGTGAGAATTAAATGAGGTGAATTTAGCACAGTATCTGGCACATAATAAAACATTATGGAACTTAGCTATTATTGTATTACATAATATTATTTATTAATAATAGTTAACAAATAGCTGAATTTATAATAATCACATAGTATAATTAAAGTAATAACATTTATTAATTATACTGAATATTATAGTCCAACAGACTGAAATAAGTTGAAACAAGAAAGGAAGATTATAGAGGAGAGTGTGATCAAGAATGTATGTCCGTATCATGTTTCATCTGTCCATCAATCTACTATTAACTTACCTCATCTTTATTATTTACTATTTGGACACAACTTTGATATCTTTTACTCCCATCTGACCTTAGATCTCAGATTAACCCCACTAGGTCTAATCCAGCTACTTCCTCTTAGGATCTAGCTAAATTTAGCTAATGTCTTAATGACAAGCCCTAGTGACTGTCCTGCACCTCCACCCTTTGTTAAAAGGCAGCTGGGCGCATTTTGATCAACAGGGAATCCCTAGGACCCCAAAGCCACAGTGGAGATGCTGGCAGGGTTGGGTGAGACCATCTCAAACAATTATATGTCTTAGAAGCCAGACACCAGGTCTCTGTAATTCAGTTTCATTCCCAGAGCTTAGCACAGTGTCTACATCCAGTAGATGCTTAACGAGTTAAGTGAACAAAGGAATAAATGAATGAATGAATGAATTTGCACTGAGACCCTACAGTAAAGGAGTCGGAATCTGGCTTCCCCGACCTTTTCATCCTGAATGGATTTGAAATTCCAAGTGTGATTTTATTGCAGGGAAAATCCACTGGTGGACTAGTGATTGCACAGGTAGGAGGACGGTGTGGGGGAGGGTGGGCCTTACCTGAAAGGTCCCCTCGGAGATCCTGGAGGGCTGCTGTCACTGCTTCTGGGTGGCCAAGGAGTGTGACCAGGGTTTGACCAACATTTCAGCTTCTGTTCCCCGCCCCTCGACTTTTGTGCCACAAACTTCCTCAACCCTGCATCAGGAGGTTGTTCTTGTTCAGGTGCTAAGTCAGGTCTGACTCTTCGCAACCCCACGAACTGCAGCACGCCAGGCTTCCCTGTCCTTCACTATCTCCTGGAGTTTGCTCAAAGTCAAGTCCATTGAGTCACTGATGCTATCTAACCATCTCATCCTCTGCCACCCCCTTTTCCTCCCCCTCTTCCTGCCTTCAATCTTTCCCAGCATCAGACTCTTTTCCAAGGAGTCCGGTCTTCACATCAGGTGGCCAAAGTATTGGAGGTTCAGCTTCAGCATCAGTCCTTCCATTGAATATTCAATCTCCTTAGGATGGACTGATTGGATTTCCTTGCAGTCCAAGGGACTCTCAAGAGTCTTCTCCAGCACCACAATTTGAAAGCATCAATTCTTCGGCAATAAGCTTTTTTCCTGGTTCAACTCTCATATCCATACATGGGGGACAGTTTTTCTATTCCATTTTAGTACCGACTCTCTGTAATGAACCATTTTTGAAGCAACAAATTCCATTTACTTTTAACCAGTGACATAATAATATATAATTTTTATTTTAATTCCTGACTTTTTACAGTCCTACCTTAATTCTCACAATTTTATGTTTTAGAGATTCACTGAATTTTCTTCTTATTTGCTAGGGCTTTCTAAACTTTCTGTCTTTCTCTTGTTTTGGTTGGGAGATGGGGGGGTTATCATTTATTTTTTGTTCTCAAATGATTCCTTGGTCTGTAAAGGTTTTGGTACAGATATGTGCCAGGTACTATAAGCAATTACATTTTAAATGATCTGATTTTAGTCCATAATTCAACACCCATGTCATAGATATTATTATTCCCATTCTACAGATGAGAAAAATAGACTAGGAAAACTAAGTGGTTTGTCCAAAAATATATAACTAACGGAGTCATGAATTTTAGCCCACTTTCTGCTAAAAACACAGGCAGGTTCCTTTAAAATATCTGACATCACTGCAAACTAGAAATAGACTTGGAAGAAAAAAAATCCATCCTTCATATGAGATAACTCCTCGCATATAGAGATACATTTAGAAAAAGAAACCAAAATGTTCTTTTCGGTTTTATGGTTCTTCAAAGCAGGAACTGGGGACTCAGAAGAGACAAAGAAAGGAATATTCAAAAGCCCCAAGCCAGAGCTGCTTGAAATTAGGAATCCCATGCCAGAATTTGAATCTTCAGTTCACTTAGCAGTGACAGCTTTTATTTGAACCTGGTTGCTCTGTGCATTTTAGCATCTTTTTTTTTTTTTTCTTCCCTGAGAGTTCTCTGTCTCTCCTGATTCACAATGGTTCATTTTTCCTCGTTTGCAACAGAGAAAGAGAAGTAGCTATCAGAGAAATGGGAGAACTGCAACAGGGAGCCTGCAGGTCCGACAAGAGAGCAGTGAGGACCAGTATAGAAGATGCTACAAACAGGAAGTGTGTCCCAAGCTTTCTGGAGCTCCAGGGAGCCAGGGGCCTGCAGCCAGGCATTTGTGTCTTAAATTCTGATTGTCAAAAACTATTGTCAATGGTATGACAATCTACAGAAAACCAAACATTCATCCTCTTTGGCCTGTTCCCTCAATTTTTAATATTTTTTACTTTATAATAAAGTCATGTAATCCATAGTCTAACTGTGAAACCTGATAACCAATACACATTTATTGTATTACATCTTTAGCTCTTACTTATCCACAGTATAAATGATCTTCATCTAATGACCATTTAGTACCAAAGCCAGACTGAAACTTTCTCAACTATGATCATCACTGGTCAACTATGGTCAGTCTTCTTAGCTGCTGACTAACTAGAAATTGTATCATTGAGGCCATTTTTTACAAAGGACACGGATTTGGCCCCTCAAAACAGGCAGATAAAAAGCAGATGGATTTTTATCTGTTCATTCAAAGTGGGAAGGAGGGGCCAACTGATTTGTGTGTTTTGCGTGTCTCTATTGGAGGACAATAAACTGATTGAGAGGGGGTATTTTTAGGAAAAGAAAAGCAGACTCCAAACTAATTCAGCAACCATCCCTCTGTATGCCAGCTGACCTCGATGGAGATTTAGTGCTAGATTTAAAAGGCTTTGTTTACAGACAATTAAAAACCACATAAATTTCAATTGTCAAAGAAGAAATGGTTTCCAAAGCCTCTGACAGCCCAGCCGCCCCTCCCCAGCCCAGCCTGTGCAGGAAAGACCCAGAGGCAAATACAAAGCCACTAAACCAAATGCCTGTGGAGTTTGCCAGGGAGCCAGCCCCTGCTGCTTCTGCTGCTTGCTGCTGCTGTGGAAAAAACACAATCTTACACAGCTTCTAATGTAGGTTCTTTGAGGGCCCATCAAACAGTGAGAACGAACCTGACCACCAAGGAGGAAGCGCCTGCACAAAAGTCTTCCACCAAGGATGGAATTACTGCAATTAGGCCTTTAGGCAATCAATATGTTTAAATCTTTTGTGTGCACCCTATTTTTCCCATCAAAGGAATTCGATTTAAAGATTAAAAAGTGACACTGATACAGATGATTGGAGGATTTAAAGCCTGAAATATTCATTCCCATTTTTTTTTCTTTTCTGTGTATTGTACTTGTTCTTATCGGCTGTCGGGCAAACGGACATGAGCTTCAGAAAAGAGCAGCTTGGGAGGAAAACAAACAAACAACCCAACACTCTTGCATGTTTGCATCAATATTTGGTGCTGATGTTGATAAATAAGTAATGATGTGTAGGTGTTGATAACATTTATACACGTCTCTGATTGGTTCTGACACAGGTGCTCCGTGGAGGATGAGGTTTACAAGCCGAAAACGGTCAGGAGAAAGCCATGGTTTCGGGCTGTCCCTCACAGATGTGGGGATTCGCACCTGTGTTTGAAGTTGCTCTTTCATTTTGTTTCTCTGCAGAAAAGCCAGACATGATGTTCAAACTGGGAGCACCTGTGTTTGGGGCCAACTTGGATTATTTTGTGGCCTGAAAGTGGTCTCTGAGATTCGTTACTTAAATATAACATGAAACTTTTTTTTCTTGGGGTTTTGTAAGTGGGAATTAAAACTGTGAAAGCACATATTAATGTCACTGTGGGACCAAGCACATGGGAATGGTATAGCTTGTTTATGTTCCTCAAGGACTTGGGTGATAAAACACAAATGCTATTAAAGATTGGATGAGAGCTGAAAACCTGCCCATTGATTGAAATCTTCGTTTAAATCATAAGGCAATTTTTTTCATGTTAGTGATGTGACATTTAGGTACCAGGGTCAACTACTAATTTAATCCATTCTTATTCTATTCTAAGTTAAAGGCAGAAATTGAACAGCATCTCTAACTAAATTAAAATTTGGAAGATTTTCTTCTCTTATAAACTGACAACAATATTGATAGATTCTTCACTCTCTGCTTAATTGGGTTAAGAACATTAAAAATTCTCCAGTTTAAAATAATAAGTCTTTTGCAACCGTAACTAATCTCTCATTCCCTAAGGTTTGGCCAGTGACAACTGGAGGCAAATCAAGAAGAATTTATCACTTAGAATCATGGCCACAAGTCTCATTAAAAACATTGCAGGGAGGACAATTAAATGGCATGTTCAAATTCTTTGTATTTGGCATTGGTGAACCTGAAGGCTAAGATTTTGTAAATCTACGGTTTGTTTAATTTTTTAGTCAAATTTGTGATATATAAATTGTATTTTTAAATAGATTGTTTTAATTTTTATCAAAGAACAAATGCAGAGGGTAATGATACATTTAGCTATTTTCAGAGAAATAACATACAGCTGTCTGACCAAAATCCCATCGATGAATTATGCTGGCAACATGAAATGAATTTGAAGAAACAGATTCATTATTTAGAGTTTAGAGTTAAGAGCAGAGGGTGTCAATCAAGTAATAACGTGTTAAATAAATATTAGAGAATTAGTAGAATAAAGAGGTTATGCACAGATACAAATGTGATATTAGTAACAATTTCCAATCGATAACAACTCCCCACAAATATTTTTCTAAATTAACACTTTTTTATTTTTGATCAATTAGCTCAGCCTTTGATTTGAATTCTCCAGTCTCTGGCGTCAAGGAGATGCCTTTTCTTTTCTTTAAACAAAGGATTATTCTTCCTCAAGAGGGGTTTGTCTAGTTCTTTTATTGTTTTATATCACACAAGGGAAAAATGCTTTTGAGGCATCACTACTGAATTTAGCAGGGACGAGAGTTTACTGCTATATAATCATTAGTCAATGCAGTATCTGAAATCTTAAACAAAAGAAAACAAAGTACAAACAGGCAAGCATCCCCTAAAGGCACATCAGAACACCAGAGAGGGGTCGCGTGGATTTCAAACAAGGTTGCCCAAGCATGTGCTAAATATTGCTGCTCTTGACTTTAAACTGCACACCAAGGAATACAGTTTCACCTTCTATTCTGAAACAATACTGAGAAGCAGGTGGGAAAGGAGATAAAGTGTTTAGCCAATGCACTTTACTCTGAATCCGTGGCTACTTTGTGAAAATTATATTTCAAACCTAATGAAAATCTCTCGGTATAAAGGGTCTGATCATAGAGCCTTAGAAAACAATGCTTCAGTTGCTGGGGTCTTTCTGTCTTAGCCAGGCTTTGTTACTTCATGCCAACTACCACCGTATACAGTTACAGGTCTAAAATATAGCTGCAAGCTGCTAGAAATCTTGGGAAGGCATTTAAGCAAGGTTTCTTGCTTTCAAACAGATGATCATTTTCATATCAGGTTCTTAATGATGAGGGTAAGTACTAAAATGTGTCTATCATAAACTCCTAAAGCAGGCTAATAAGAAAATACTGCTCTATGAAAACACACACACACAAAAGCATGACCAAGAAAGAATACAAAGTAAGTTGTAATGTTGTTTTTAAAGAAAGGCAAAATGTATATGGAATACATTTCACAGAACAGGACCCATGTTTGGGGGCAAAAACCTGTGTGTGTTGCAACAAAAGTACCTCTGAGAACAAATGTTTTCATCTAAAATATTTCTTTAAATCATTATTCCACTCTCCTGTTTGTGTATATGTGTGTATGTGTGGTTTTTCTTTTGAATTATTACAGTCATTTTGTAGTTTCACTGTTATTCAAACTTGCTGATTAAAATAAAACTAAAGTTAACTTTATAATTAAAAGTCAGACTAAATTGGTTTCTAGTCTGCTTTTAACAGACTCTGTCAGGGCAGAGTATATTAATCAACAACAATAAGTGTTTTTGCTATATATATCCCCAAATACTATCAGTCAGTTCAGTTCAGTTCAGTCGCTCAGTCGTGTCCGACTCTTTGCGACCCCATGAATCTCAGCACGCCAGGCCTCCCTGTCCATCACCAAATACTATACACACTTCCTAATTCTGGAATTGTTTCCCTGCTGGAAACAATTCTTACTTTTCAAAAATAGCTACAAGTAACTACAAGTCAGTGAGATATCTTACGGCTAATATGATATAAAGTTCTAGATGACATTGATTTTTGTGGGTTTTGGTGCTATCTGACAATAACTTAATTGGCCAGAGAATAGAAGGAACTCAGTATCATTTAACTACATTCTGAAAACACCCGATCTAAAATTATTGACAAGATAAAATATCACTGCATATAATACTGAAAACTCAGAGATTTGATTTCCACTGTGACATATCTTGTCATCTTGTCTGGACTTAAGATTTTCTTCCTATTTTCACTTTCATAAAAATTATATTGAGTATCCTAGAATACCACCAAAGGCTTATTTCCTTCTAGTTATGTCACATTGGAAACAAGACTGGAAACACTGCATGAAGCTCATGGCTAGGAGTGGGATTAAATAAATTGAGATGTGGGAAAATAATTTTACTTAATTTATACTTTTGTTCCCCCCAAATTAAAAGTTAACTGATTAAATTTATAAGTTTATGAAAGAATTGCTCATGTCAGGTTTTATCAAGACCTGTGTCACCTCCATTAAACAGATATTTCTCGAAAGGAAGGGCTCAGATTCTCATCTCATCCCCAACCATGTACCCTCCTTTCCTGCCCCTCATGTCTTTCTGGGCTCAATAAAAGTTTCTTAAATGAATGAGTGAATCAATCAGAAGATTAACAAATGTCCTGCCCTAGAAGAGATGGAAACCAATAAACAGATAAAATAATTGAAACTTCCAAAGACTCAGTTAGATTGGGGGAGAAGTGTTTTATAGTCTATATTTTCCTGAAATAAATGATACATGGAGGTTTTCACACTTTAGAAAACATTCTGATATAAAATTATCTCACAAAATTTATTTTGAATAGAATCTCATAGAGTTTCATAAGTTACAGATATTAGCTGAAAATGGTAACGATTATAGCAAACTAGAAAATAAAAATAATTATCAGAATCATGGCTTGCCAATTCTGTTTGGCTTTTCTTAGAGATCTCGGTGTGACATTGTGTCTAAACATGCCCAGAATGTTGCTTGAAAAGTGGTCAAATATCACCTGGTACTTACCTATATTAGATAAATATTTCAATTCCCTTCCTGCCCCAAATTAGCCTTTGAATTCACAGAAAGAATTTTCACCTAAGTGATGTCGATGGCCAAAACTCTGTTTTACCTGTGTATACCGTGGTGATAAAAATGCTTCATGTTCTCATAAAAGAGTTTCCATATATTTGATTCTATCTGAAAGCTACTCTTCATCACCAAATTCAAATAGAAGTTTTACAGATAAAATTAGAAATCAACTTTTTGGTCGACAGTATTTTTCTTGTATATGCCAAATGTCTTAGTTTTCAAAGTGTCCTTAGAAGACCATAAAAGTATTATTACAATGCTTGCAAATCTGGTTCTTTTTTTTTATAAGTTAATGATGTGGGATGAGAGATATTTCATCTTTTATACAGTTATTTGACAGTGATGAATTTAATTCATTCTATCACATTGAATGATACATTTATATTCAGTATGTAGTTTAAAATTTCATAAATGATTAAAGTCCCTGTCGTTTTAATTATAATATGCAGAGAGCAGCCAGAACTTATTTGCAAAGAATAATGTACAAGTCAATAAATTTGGTGAGTACTCCTGACAACATATAAATAATGACTTTAGAAGTATAACTACCTGTATTTGAAAACTAAATAACGAAGGTCTGTGTTTGAGTTTTTATAAACTAGCTGATCTAGCTTTCTTCAAAAGCTCTTTAGGGTTTTAATGTGCAGTATTAAATTGAAAACACAATAGTGCAATGACATTACATTAGCAGTGAACCAATTTCAACCTAGAATCCAGCTTGAAATAAATCAACGCTGGGCATGTCCCTACCCTGGACCTTGGTCACTAAGGATTTGGGGCATCCAGACTTTCCTTAGAATCCTTAAAGCCAAGAATTGTCACCAAAAGAATCCAATCTTTTCATCCAACGGGATGGCCCAGCACTCAGGACCACATTGACTTCATTACCATGACTCATCCATTGTGTGTGTATGTGTGTGTGTGTGGGTGGGTGTGCACTCAGTTGCTCAGATGTGTCTGACTCTGTGAAACCCCATAATCTGTGGCTCACCAGTCTCCTCTGTCCATAGAATTTTCCAGGCAAGAACACTAGAGCAGGTTGCCATTTCCTACTCCAGGGGATCTTCCTGACCCAGGAGTCGAACCTGCATCTCTTGTGTCTCCTGAACTGGCAGGCGGGTTCTTTAGCACTAGCGCCACCTGAAAAGTTAGACACTTCCACTTACAGTTGGAGTTATTTCCATAAAGAAAAGTGCCTACTTCACTCCATTTATTCATTCATTTAGCCAATATTTACTTGCCAGACAGCCCTCTATCTTGGGACGTTACAATAATGAACATGACAGACAAGGTCTGGCCAGAACCAGATTAGCATATATGGAGTAAGGAAGGAAAGAAACATGATGATCAGGGTATTACAGGTGCTATTGGGTTATACAGAATTATAAGGTAGGACCCAGACACGACTGAGCGACTGAACTGAACTGAACTGAACTGAAGGCAGGACAGCATCTCTCTTGGACCTTATATTGCACTTATTTTTGTGCATTCCTCTCTACCTCTTCTTCAGCACAAGAAATTAAAAGTACACTGACAAAGCAGACAGCCCTTGCTTCGAGCCTTCTGTACGTTCAGGAATAATTGTGATAGTCTATTTTATGCCACCTGGTGATTCCAATGGGTAGAATGCCATCCTCTCTTTGGGAGCTGTCTGAAGCCATTCTGTACCAAAGCTCTCTTAGAGACTCAACCATTCATTTTACCCCACAGTCTTAGCACTGGGAAAGTTGATCTTGGCCAAAAGACCTAGGGCTCAATGTTCTTGCTAAGATTATGAGCCTAGTAACATCTTATGAAGAGACCAGAAGTAAGGTTGAAACTCATTCCTGATATAATAGCATGTCATGACAAGCACAGTCATCACTCAAAGTCTATGCTAATAACAGAAGACAGAAAAGAAGCTGAAATGCAAATATCATATCACATTTGCTTAACTTCAAACATCTGTGGCTGAATTCTGATTCCATACCAAGCAACACTTTTCAAGGTCATGACTGCTCAGTGTATGGGAAGTTTTCTCTGTACTACAACTGGGGGGTTTGGATTAGTCATTTTATTACAGCTGGTTCTTTGGTTACATGTGTTTCTCAGAAGAGAAGAAAGGAAGAAAAGGGGGTAAAGGAATAAGAAGAAAAAGAGAGAGAAGGGAAGGAAGGGAAGAAGGAAGGAGGAAGGGAGAGAAGAAACCACTCACAAATATGGACTCCAAACTTCCAATATGTGAATTTTACACACAGAGAGAAATTATTAACATGCTAGAGAGAAGAGGAACACATAGAGAGAGGGAAGTCTTGTTTGCGATATTCCAACTAAGAACACCTATACCCATTTGAACCCAACTATTTTTCACCTCTTCTGTCCTACCATGGCTCATCCCAACACTTCCACTCCCAGCACCACCACTGAAATTCCGTGGTGTATTTCAGTCTCTTGTGCCTATTTTAGAACTGAAATGCAAAAATGAAAGTCTTAACCTCTGACCGAAATAGTGAGTCAGGCTCCCTTAGCCGAGGATCTGGTAGAAACAGTGACAGACCTTTAACTAGAGTACTGCTGGAGTAACAACCTAATGAACTGCCACCTAGAATCTCTCAGGGTTAATAAGCCACCTGTCCTGAAAGGATCTGTCATATTGGTCTTTGAAGCCTACCCCAATACTTAAACTCTTGATGAAGTTCTTACTGTGCCAAAGGAACTTACTAACAAAGCCACTGAGTCAATTTAACCCAGAGAAACTGGACCCAGCAGACTAGGCTATCAGAGTTTTGTGTTGAGATAATTACAGCACTAAAGAGAGCATATGGGCTGTCAAAGCTGGCACATGGCCTGCGCCAGCTGTTACCTGGGTGCTTTCGAAAACCTACCGAACAGCATTTTGGACACAGCACAGCTCTCTGTAAGTTTTCCAAGGCTTCTACTGGGAGTTCTTCATAATAAATTTATTTCCTGTACAAGGAGAATTGCACCCAGTAAGATAACTGGAACAAGCATGTTACATTTTTTTCTGGTGGATAGCATATCACTGGATAAAAGGGGAAAAAGACTAAAAGGGGCACGGACAGGCACGAAGCCTGAAAAGCCGGGAAGAAGCAAAAACATGAACGAGAACAGGTCCTCCTGTCTTCAAAATGAAAAAAAAGGTCCATTGAACACATTGAGATTTTCCTGAAAAAACAATTGATACATAAGGTAATGCCTTTAAAATCCCTATCACAGTGTCTGGCACACAATGAAGGATCGCTGCTATCTGTATTATTATTATACCATTAATCCTTACCTAGCAGATGCATTCAGGATTCCCAAGCTGCCATAAAGTAGACCGTTCTTCTAGCATTGCTGCTAGAACCATTTTACCTTAGGAAAAGGTTTTTCCAAGAACAGCCATCAGGATGTCAGCCGATGAATGCCTCCCAAAGACCACAACTTTCATTTGCGTGTAGCATGTTTTCTTCTAAAGCATTCCAAAACTTGACAATAGGATTTGTGACTGACACTACTGAAAAATTCAGCCACCTCTGAAAGCACCACACAGCTTCAAACCACACGTGATGAAAAATCTGAAGCTGAACCCAGGGAAACAAAGGGCTAAAATAAGGTTTCTCACAACAGAATTGTCATACAGAAAGACTAATTTCAATAAATATAACTCCCATATAAAACATTAATTATTGAGCTTTGACCCCAATAATAATGTTATCACACTTGTAACTTACAATAAATGTTCTTTTTCAAAAACCTTTTGTTTTTTTTCCTTCGAGAATGTTAGGAAGACTAATTTGGGGAAACTGCAGACTCACATTACTGAAAAGTCACTGAATCATTGATTTAATGTTAATATCCAAGCAGACAGTAAGCCTAAATTTTTACTTTTCAATCCAAACTTTGTCATCTCTTTGAAAACAGAAATAGAATGAACATAACGGTCACAGCTTTCTTCCACCTGTTTGGGAAGGTAAGCCAGCTTCACTATAAGGAATGAATTTAAAGCCAAGTTTACTACAAAACAGATCTTTTCTTTTGAATCAGACCCTCCCTGAAGTCTCGATTTAGTGAATTTACTTTGAGAAAATACAAGACAGTTAAAGACGAGTTACCCCACAGTCTCACGCCCCATCTCCGGTGTCCTATTTCCTGAGGGACAGCAGATTTGGGTTTTCAGACAAAGAAAGGCATGTTTCCATGGAATGGGTGAACATCCAACTTGGAAAAATACAGTCATCAGATTTAAATTTTTAAAATGTGTGCCTTCAAAATGCTTAGGACATTTAGAAAATCTACTGCCTGACATGACAGTAAGTGCATCACCGCGTTCTATTTTGCAAGCTTTAGCAAATAAAAAAAAAATCCCCCAGAAGAATCTTAATTCTTATCTATGGAAAACATTAAACTGCTAAGCACTAACAACTGGAATTAGTCCTTAAATCTCTAATGAGAATAATAAAACATGAGTGCAGTTTGTGCTGTAACTTGATAAGGCCTGAATTTACTTGCTGTTAGGAAAAGTCACTGATCCAGCACTATGGCTTTTTACTCCCTAAGGTACAGGAAACTGTATCTGTCCTCTCGGAACCTCCTCTGTGGTAAGCACTTCTTATCTGTGCTATCAAAGGACTGAGATAGCGGGGTAGTATCTAGTAACAGCAGTTTTATGAGATGATCCATTACTGATTTCAGTCAATCTCCAGCAGGTAGTCCTCCTTAACCCATTCAGAGCAGACCTGACCCCCACCACGGAGAACTTCAAACTCTCCCTAGATACAGAAACTCGCCAGCAAGACACGAACAGCAAAACACTGCGTCCTCTAAACCAAGCATCTTTTAAAACACCTCACCGCTCTGAAAGACCACGGAATGGAGGCTCCTGACCAAAATCCAAAACCTAGTTTTAGTTATCATGATCAATTCTGTGTTTGCTCTGTAGATATTCATAGCAGGAGCTTAATGAGCCTATTAGCAATTTGCTAAGACCCAACAACTTGCTGTGAGGAACTTGAAGATGCAATAACTTCCTCTTTCTACACATAGGGGGTTTTGTTAAAGACGCATTTGCTGGGAAACAAGCCCCCACTGTTGGTAGGCACAATTCAGCATAAATGTGAGGAATGTTTAAGAGCAAATTAAGCCGTGCATTTCAGGAATTGTTATCAAGGTTATCAGATGGGCATATGGTTTAGAGGTTCTAAATGAGAAATGTTCTTGAATAGCTTAACAGCTGGATAAATAAATGCTAAAGATAGATTTCAGTCTTACTTGTTTGGTCAAATATTTTTCCCTACACCTGTAGTTATAAAATAATAGATTTCAGTGTATGAAGTGCCCTCAAATATCACCAATTTACCTCATTAGTTTTACAGAGAGAAAAAGGAGGCTCTGAGACATTCAATAACTTATCCAAGGTCACAACTAGATATTGACAGAATTGAAATCTCCTTACACTTGCTAATGCTTTTTCTTGTACACTTGCTGCTTTTAAACAGAAGTCTTTGCGAATATACATAACTCCACATACATATGAGATTTTAGCACTTTCTGGGGTTCACAACTAATTCAAGCTCTGAACAAAAACAGTAGTCATGAATTAAATATTTAAGATTAGTTATGTTGACTTTTGGTTGATGTTTTATTTCCATATCAATTAGATTTGAATACATTCACCTTTTCACTCAGTATCAGGACTGCAAAGTGTCAATGTCAGATACATATAGAAAAACAAAATCCAGTAACAACTCGGCCCAGTTTTGAACAGCATCCCCACCCCCCTGCATCATATAATGTTGCCGTCAAAAAAATGGGGTAAATATTCAAACTTCTCCAATTGTTATTCAACTGTTATTCAGTTGTTTATTTTCAGACTCTGTGAACTCAAAGTTAGTGATGATATACTAGGTTGTCATTTCATTTTACAGCAATAGAAATTAATGAAACATGTAAGCCACAATGCTTCTCACAATTGCCTTGTCAAACAGAAGCCTGCTTTTCGATATTCTGAGACCAGCATTGAAACATGTCTCATTAATGCAACTTTTTTAAAGTTTATTAAAGGTTCCACTAATTCATTGCATCTGGCCCACTACAGCACTAATAACTGATTTTTTTTGTATTTGAGTGTTTAAAAATGTACTGATACTTAGATGTCGATGAACTGAAAAGAAAAATGCTCTTTACCAACTTTTCTGCTAGTTCCTTCTCCTCCACCTTCTCTTCCGCCTCAGCTTCTGCTATTTGTGTCTCTTTCAGCTTCCAGACTCCTTCACCTGATGGTGTCCAATTGCTGAAGTGCAGACGACCACCTAGAAAACCACAATAATGGGCTTTCCCTCGAGAGAGCCACATGGGATTTCTGTTCCTTCCTTTCATGTCGAAATGGCATGCAGGATATTTTATGATTCATTTTTCTCTTTTTGATAAGATATGAAAGAAATATCAAAAGAAATTCAGAGATATTTCCATTTTCTCCGAATGAGATGAAGTACAAGGAGCTTCTATTTAAGAAACATGCTTTTATTTTTCCCCTGGCATTCTGGGTCCACAAAAAAAGAAAATTATTTTTACTGCTATTTTTGTTTGATGTCTGAAAACAAGATACGGTATCTTCTGCATTTTTACCCTTTCAAATTTAATCAGCTATTTTGGTAGATCTAATTAACATGAGAACTAATAACAGCAGACTAGCGATTGCAATTTCAGTAAACACCAATAACTATTTGCTTACCAAATAAATAAAACTCAAAAATGCAGCAGGAAGCATACAAAGACTAAAATCTTTTATGTGCCCCCAAATTAAAAGATACAATGCTCATGAATCATATAATACCCCACAATAACATTTTAATATCTTAGATATTTAGTTAATATGAAGCAAACATTTCTTCATGTAACATAGGTAATTATCTAAATATTGTATGCAGAGACTGCAGGTTTGTGGAAACAGTCAAATAGCCTTTTTCCTTTGTGCTCCTTCACCCCATTTTCTAGCAAATCTTCCAACGTCAAGGTTGTTCCTAAGATTTAAGAGATGGGCATTTTTATATTTTGTGTGCCATAATCAAATCACTTTGTCACTTATCGCTTCGACATGCTTGGGTTTTTCAATGATTTTATGCATTCAGATTCCTGGATATTTTAGCCATCTTATCAGACCTTGACTTTAAAGGAAACCAGGATCAATGAATTTAGTATCACACATACCATATTTATTCAGTGGCCTAAAGCTATCATTCTTCTCTCCTGTCTTATCTTTGCAAGACTTAATTCTCTCATACAAGAAGAGGTGTCCCGTACTAATATTTTTAAACCAAAATCACATCCAACTGTATGATTTTTCCTATCACTCTGGATGTGACTGCAAGCACATGCTGACGTGACCTTGTTAGGAAATGACCTATGGTCACATTTCAGAAAAGTTTGCTGTCAAACTACCTTTGGCCAATTTTACTGGGGGAAAAAAAAAAAGTTCAGTCGGGGGCCATGAGGACAATTTCAAGACATTTATATCAGACACCAACTCAATATTCCTCAGCATTTTACATTACAATCCCAGGAATTCAGAGGGCCTTTCAAAAGGCAACACTCAGAAGTCTTTAAATAAATCTAAATAGAATACACATTTTGGTTGTCTTTCTCAATTCAGTTATAATAGCACAGAGGAGAGGGCAGGGATTCCAGCGCAATGAGGATATCTCTACAGCAAATATAAATTTTAAATAGATTTACTTTTGCTTCCTGTTTATACTACTTGTGGAAATTTGATTTGAATAAAAAATGTATTCCCCTCTTAGGTTTGAACCATTTCCCCCACCCTAAACAAGTATTATTCGTACATTCACACAGAAAGGAAGATAAGTAATAATACAGTGCAGGTGCCAAGTAAAATCTAGCCCAGTACAGACAGCGTAATAATGATGTCATTAAGACTCCTGGCTGAATGGGATTCAGACAGAACTGTTGTATAGCTGCAGACATAAATCTGAAAGAACTTTTTGGCTACATTCTCAGACTTACCTTGAGAGATATTTAGGAGCTCCAACAAAATGAGTTGAGAGAAATGCACTCAAAAGAAGATGAGCAGCTGCAGACAGATGTAGGCCCTGTCGCTGTAGCCTTCTGAGATACAGGAGGAAACAGTTTGTTAAACGGATAAAGACAGAGGAAACAGTCTGAAGGAGAAGAAAACAGAAAACAAATAAAGCTTAATTCCAGCACAAATAAATGAGAGGAAGGCAATTGTGGGGCTGCTTGAAGCCTTTTTGCCTAGCTGAATGAAAGCAATCCCTAAGACTGAATGGGTAATGAGATCCTGGCTCCTGAGATTTTAGCTTTCTTAATCATGTTCATAATTAATTCAAGAACATTGATAATTTCATTACATTCTTTTTGTCTTATCAATAAATGATGTGCCTGCACTTTTGGTCCTGTGTACAGCGAGCAGAGAGATGCTTTGGGTAATACTGCAGTAGGAATAGTGGATATATATGATCCAAAAAGGTGAAGTGGTAATTATTATCCTTGACCAGCCTTCTATTATCAGAACACGATGACAAGCAGCCACAAATTATTAATAAGCTTTTTATGCAGAAATGCAAAGCCTTTGAAGAAAAATATGCTGCAAGTAGAATTCCTTACCGAAGATTATGTACATAGCACAACATGCTTCTCCCGAGAAACAGTTTGAAATGGTACTCGTTAAAAAGCCTGCCTCACAAACACCAGAAGAAAATCAATAACTTGGTTTTAAAATATGATTTTTAAAAAACTTTTCTTTGTCTTAATGTTTTATTAAAAAAAAAAAATCTGTGTCCTTCCAGTCATCTTCCTGAAGTCCTTTCCAGGATCGACCTACAAAGATGTTAAACTGAACTACCCACTCTCAGAAAAACCTTTTTCAAACCAAGACAGAAAGACTCTGTCATTAACTGTCAGTCATCATCAAAGGGACCCTTTTTTCCTCTACGGTCTTCTATTCACCCCCATGTAAATTTTCACAAAGCCATCACTCATTAGTTTCACAATCCGTGTTCAAGGCTTGGGAGGGAATGTTTAATGCCACTTAATCACACAAAACAGAAAGGCAGTTTTGTCTCCCAAACAGTTTTAGATAATTAACGCCAAATTAAAAACTGGTCAGTTAGGGAGAGCATTCTCCAATTGTTAACAAGAATAACATCTCAACTTTAAATATATAGTGTGCTGCTGCAAATAAATCATGCTCAATGTGCACAAGCGTGATGTACTGGCTAACATTATTTTTAAGTAGACCAATATGGCTGGATAAAATTTCAGCAGTGGAAACCAGTCCATAAAAATGTCTCTGAACTGATTATGCTATTAAAGATAAAAACAATTCAAAGGATGCTAAAATATATGCATGTTGGCACTTCAATTTGATTGCTAAACAAAACAGTCTTTGAGAAGACACTGCAGAATCACTTAGTAAAGCAAGCTGTTGCCTGTGACATTGATATATGGGACAGAGATGATGTATATACTGGGTGGCTTTATCAGTAAATCACTGACTCTATTTACTTCCCCAAGGAAAAAGACCTGTCCCTGAAAGAGAACTCTTTGTTAGAACCACCGGTAGGGGATTACTATTGGCAAAACATTCAATTTGGATAGAGTCCTGCAGAAGATTCATAAAACAATAATTTAATAAGTTAACGGACAAAGATTTAGCACGTTGGCAGCCTACAACTGCCTGGAGAACATTAACTTTATTAATTTCATCAAATTATTTCTCTGTGAACTCAATTATATAGGTTCTAGCCACCAGCAATCTATTTCTCAACTAAAGGCAACAAATTTGAGATATCCTAAGTCTCTAAAAATGACTTCTCAATAACATGCAAATTTTCAGCACCATATAGACCAATTGCTACATAAAAGGCTATGAGATGACAGTTAAATGTAAGCTTAGATGTCAATTTCCATATGTTCCACATATTTAAACACATTTCAGCTCTGCTTTTAAAGTTCCAGATAGGAGTTCGATGTTGCAGACCAAACATGCCTATCAATATTCCAAGTTAATGCAGATCCAACTGCATTTCAGGAACAGAAGCTTGGATTGTAAGTACTTTCTGTGCAGCTTCAGAAAAGCAGTAAAATTAGAAAGACGGATAAGTATATGCAGTGGCTCCTAGCTTGCAGTAAAATGTTTCAAATCCTATAGCTTTTGCATGTATATTGCCATCCTAAAGAGAAACAGCGAAACACTTTTCTTAACATGTTTTTCAAATTCTCACCCTACTTCCAGTTACCAAGTTTTAATGCTTCAATTTCCCCAATGTTTTTGCACACTGTCCATTTCTCTCTACTTCCAAAACCAGCACATCATTCAAGCCATCAGCCCCTGTTGCCTGAGTTTTGTCATTTTTCAGTGTCTTAGCTGCCTCTAGGCTCACCTTCTTTTTCCTTTCACACTATTGCCAATCATCTTTTCAAAACACAAATCTGATCGTGCCATTCCTGTGCTTCAACCTTCAATGGTTTCCTACTTCCCTCCTGCAAGATTGCTTACTACACCCTTTTGATCTGACTCCTCTTTATCATTCTTAGCCTCATCTTTTCAATTTAATTGAATTATTTTTTTTGGCAGCACTGTCTTCATGGATGCACACAGGCTTTCTCTAATTGCAATGTACAGGCTATGCATTGCAGTGGCTTTCCTTCTTGCAGAGTAAGGGCTCTAGGGTGTGTAGGCTCCAGTAGCTGCAGCATGTGGGATCTTTCCAGACCAGGGATTGAACCTGCGTCCCCTGAATTGGTAGGTGGATTCCTAACCACTGGAGCACCAGGAAAGTCCATCTTAGCCTCAGCTTTAACCATATTGTTCCCCCAATCATCGGAATTACTTCCTGTTACCCAGCGTGCTCCTTTCACTCAACTTTTGGTACATGCAGCACCCTTGCCATACCTAGTGTTGTGGTTCATGTTCAGTTGTGTCCGACTCTTTGCAACCCCATGGACTGTAGCCTGCCAGGCTCCTCTGTCCATGGAATTTCCCAGGCAAGAATACTGGAGTGGGTTGCCATTTCCTACCCCAGGGCATCTTCTCAACCCAGAGATCAAACCTGCATCTTCTGTGTCTCCTGCATTGGCAGGCAGATTCTTTACCACTGAGCCACCAGGGAAGCTAGGAGAAATACACAACCCTTAAGGCAAGAGTACTGGAGTGGGTTGCCATTTCCTTCTCCAGGGGATCTGCCTGACCCAGGGGTTGAACCTGGGTTTCCCAAATTGCAGGCAGACGCTTTACCATCTGAGCCACCAGGGAAGTCCTAATAAAATATAACAGTAGAATAAATGTATAGTAAAAGTGGTGCATGCACACACACTCACACACACACAGAAGGGAGAATTCTGACTTCACTTAGATGATAACATTTGAGCCGAAATCTTACTCAAAGAGTGAGCACAATTTCCATACATGGAAAAGAAGAGGAGCAAAGAGAGAAAAGAACAGGGTGGAAGTGCAGAGTTCTAACCACTGGTGTGTGCATGCGTGGTAAGTCGCTTCAGTTGTGTCTGACTCTTTGCAACCCTATGAACTGTAGCCCACCAGAATCCTCTGTCTATGGGATTCTCCAGGTAAGAATACTGGAGCGGGTTGCCATACCCTCCTCCAGGGGATCTTCCCGACCCAGGGATGGAATCTGAGTCTCTTTCATCTCCTGCATTGGCAGGTGCACTCTTTACCACTAGCTCCACCCAGGAAGCCCCCCTAACCACTGGACCACCAGGGAATTCCTAAGAACATGGTATTTCAGCAAGATCAAAAGCAAAGAAGCATTAAATGGCTTGGTACTCCGTGGTGGCTCAGATGGTAAAGCGTCTGCCTACAATGTGGGAGACCTGGGTTCAATTCCTGGGTTGGGAAGATCCTCTGGAGAAGGAAATGGCAACCCACTCCAATACTCTTGACTGGAAAATCCCATGGACAGAGGAGCCTGGTAGGCTACAGTCCATGGGGTTGCAAAGAGTCGGACACGACTGAGTGACTAAACTTTCACTTTCACTCCTGGGATGACATGCGGTTCATTCGCTGTAGATGTATGAAGAAATGCAGGGATTTGTCAGGTTGGAAATGGTCATCTGTGGCCAGATAATGGAGCCCCACTGAGGAACAAAGACCCGACTTTATGGAGGCAAAAGGCAAGGCACCCAAACCACAGCAGCTGAGGAAAACAGACAGGGTGATCAGCAAGCAGCCAATCAGAGGCAGATGATATGAGGGATGCTGAGCAGGTGGTGGAAAGGGAATGAACAAGAAGGGATATTTGTGTGCATGCAGTTGGCTTCTACAGGGCTCATATACAAGGGCCTTCCCTTTCATGGAGGCTACAGTTTAACCTGTGATCTTGAAAAGAATGCTCACTCAAAGAACCCTTAAATGTTGAGACAGAAATAGGTTCCTGCCTCTATGGCTTCGGGTGTAGTCAATTATCAGTCACAATTTAAAATTATCCTAGAAGTAGAGAGAATTCCTAGAAACTCAGATTGACTTTCTGAAGTATCCTGTCTACACTGAGCAGCTACTATCAACTATCATCTATTAATCACCTCTGTGTAAGGCACAGGGATACATGCGGGACTAGGGATGGAAAAAATTGTAAGTAGAGGAAAAAATACCCTCTGCCTGGGGAGACAGAACATATTTATAAAGAGTATGTTATCCTGCAAGTGGTTTCATCAGTACTATCTTTCTAGATCCCATTTATATATTCCATTAATATAGGGCAGAGTTGTGGACACAGTGGGAAGGAGAGGGTGGGATGAATTGAGAGAGTAGCACTTACATATATTTATTACCTATGTATGTGCTATAAAACAGATAGCCAGTGGAAATTTGCTATATGACACAGGGAGCTCAAACCCACTGCTCTGTGACAACCTAGAGGGGTGGATGATGTGGGAGGTGGGAGTGAGGTTCAAGAGGGAGGGGACCTATGTATACCTATGGCTGATTCATGTTGATGTATTGCAGAAACCAACATTGTAAAGCAATTATACTCCAATTAAAAATAAATAAAATTTTTTAAAAAGAACATTTTAAGTCCTCCTCTGAAACAGGTCAGGAAACAAACAGTTGAATGAGAACAAACACTGCTACACGTGTTCGAAGAAGGAAGTGATTCCTGGACAAAGTGGCTTACAACAGGGCTGACATGGAAGTTGAGCCTTGGAACCGGGCAAGATCTGGGCAGGATAAGAAGAGAGATGATCCTACAAATATCCCGCCTCCAAACCACCCAGCCTCTGTGATGCAGCCATTCAACGTAAGGTCACAGTGCACAGTATAATAAACAAAAGGAAGACAAAGCGTAATCCCATTTTTATAAAAAATAAAAAAGTGTGCATGTACTCACATAAAACCATTATATCAAAAATGTTACTAATGATTATTTCCAAATATTTTCTGATTGGCTTGTATAAGTCGTTTGAAGATTTTTTTCAGGTGCTCTTTGCAATTTCTCAAGTTCATGCTGAAATCCAGTCTTTATCAGCAGAATTGGTGGTTATACTTTGGTTGGTTCTTGCTACCATGTACCCGTAGGCTTTAGTGCCATTTAGCCTCCTGGCCATCATACTAGCCACTTTCATTTATTTTTTTTTTCAATTATTTTTATTAGTTGGAGGCTAATTACTTTACAATATTGTAGTGGTTTTTACCATACATTGACATGAATCAGCCATGGATTTACATGTGTTCCCCATCCCGATCCCCCCTCCCCACTCCCTCCCCATCCCATCTCTCTGGGTCTTCCCAGTGAACCAGCCCTGAGCACTTGTCTCATGCATCCAACCTGGGCTGGTGACCTGTTTCACCCTTGATAGTATACTTGTTTCAATGCTATTCTCTCAGAACATCCCACCCTCGCCTTCTCCCAAGGCTGAGTCCCAAAGTCTGTTCTGTACATCTGTGTCTCTTTTTCTGTTTTGCATATAGGGTTATCATTACCATCTTTCTAAATTCCATATATATGCATTAGTATACTGTATTCATCTTTATCTTTCTGGCTTACTTCACTCTGTATAATGGGCTCCAGTTTCATCCATCTCATTAGAACTGATTCAAATGAATTCTTTTTAATGCCTGAGTAATATTCCATTGTGTATATGTACCACAGCTTCCTTATCCATCCATCTGCTGATGGGCATCTAGGTTGCTTCCATGTCCTGGCTATTATAAACAGTGCTGCGATGAACATTGGGGTGCACGTGTCTCTTTCAGATCTGGTTTCCTCGGTGTATATGCCCAGGAGTGGGATTGCTGGGTCATATGGCAGTTCTATTTCCAGTTTTTTAAGGAATCTCCACACTGTTCTCCATAGTGGCTGTACTAGTTTGCATTCCCACCAACAGTGTAAGAGGCTTCCCTTTTCTCCACACCCTCTCCAGCATTTATTGCTTGTAGACTTTTGGATAGCAGCCATCCTGACTGGAGTGTAATGGTACCTCGTTGTGGTTTTGATTTTCATTTCTCTGATAATGAGTGATGTTGAGCATCTTTTCATGTGTTTGCTAGCCATCTGTATGTCTTCTTTGGAGAAATGTCTGTTTAGTTCTTTGGCCCATTTTTTGATTGGGTCATTTATTGTTCTGGAATTGAGTTGCAGGAGTTGCTTGTATATTTTTGAGATCAATCCTTTGTCTGTTGCTTCGTTTGCTATTATTTTCTCCCATTCTGAGGGCTGTCTTTTCACCTTGCTTATAGTTTCTTTTGTTGTGCAAAAGCTTTTAAGTTTCATTAGGTCCCATTTGTTTATTTTTGCTTTTATTTCCAATATTCTGGGAGGTGGGTCATAGAGGATCCTGCTGTGATTTATGTCAGAGAGTGTTTTGCCTATGTTCTCCTCTAGGACAAATAATTTCACAATTTGTATGGAAATACAAAAAACCTCGAATAGCCAAAGTAATCTTGAGAAAGAAGAATGGAACTGGAGGAATCAACCTGCCTGACTTCAGGCTCTACTACAAAGCCACAGTCATCAAGACAGTATGGTACTGGCACAAAGACAGAAATATAGATCAATGAAACAGAATTGAAAGCCCAGAGATAAATCCACATACCTATGGAGGCAAGGATATACAATGGAAAAAAGACAACCTCTTTAACAAGTGGTGCTGGGAGAACTGGTCAACCACTTGTAAAAGAATGAAACTAGAACACCTTCTAACACCATACACAAAAATAAACTCAAAATGGATTAAAGATCTAAATGTAAGACCAGAACTAGCCACTTTTAAAATCATCATCATTGTCTGCAGTCTCTGCTGTTTACTTGCCTGCAGGACTGAAGGTTGTCAAGTATAAGCAGAGAGTTTCATCTGTGTTTACATTTGATCAAATATAGTCTCTTGAAAAAGCAGGGTATTGCTCCTTTTATCTCATTAGAGTGATATCCTTGGTCTCTACTATAATTATTTTATCAGATTCAGATACATTTTCACTTTCTTCCGCTCTGTGTCTGTGTTTGAGTCTACATAGGAAGGCTAAGATGAGAAAAGCAGATAAAATGGCTTGAATAGATATCATGTAAATATGTCAAATTTTAGTATATTTTGACTGAATTTTTTCTTATTTTCTCTCTTGCTTCCTTAAAACAAGTAAACAAAAAGCTTAATATAGGGGAAACTATGTAGCCCTGGTTGCTTCAGTAGCCTCCATATTGTGGCAATCAGGAGAAATTAAATATGAAGACACAAATGGGTATGTAGAAAATAATGTGTGCTTAGTTGAAATAATAAATAAAAGTAAACTGAGTCTATAAAACTCAGTTTCTAGGACATTGTTTTACATTTTCACCTTACTGTCTTGTAAGAAAAATTCAAACTTTGCTCAGTTTCATAGGCATGGAAATGTGTGCTATACTGTGCAAAGATTTTCATCGATAGCACATTTTTTAAAAGTCTTGACACTTTAATGTTCTTGAAATTCCTTAGTAAGAACTTACTCCCTGGTGATATAAAATAAATATAGTATAATTACAAAACACAGTGTCTCACCAGAATAAAAAGAGAAAGGGGAGAGGGCAAAGGCTTAGCCATTTATAAGGAGTTAGACGTGGCTTTAGATGAACAGAGGAGCCTGGTGGACTACAGTCCTTGCGGTGGCAAAGTGGTGGGCACAACTTCAGTGACTACCAACAGAAGTTATGGAGAAGGCAATGGCACCCCACTCCAGTACTCTTGCCTGGAAAATCCCATGGATGGAGGAGCCTGGTGGGCTGCAGTCCATGGGGTCGCTAAGAGTCGGACACGACTGAGCGACTTCACTGTCACTTTTCACTTTCATGCACTGGAGAAGGAAATGGCAACCCACTCCAGTGTTCTTGCCTGGAGAATCCCAAGGACAGGGGAGCCTGGAGGGATGTGGTCTATGGGGTCCCGCAGAGTCGGACAAGACTGAAGCGACTTAGCAGCAGCAGCAACAGAAGTTATGCCAGGCATGAGCGAGCGATGCCAGGGGGCGCTAGAGAGCTGGAGGCACGTGGTGAACGTTGGGAAGAACTGCTTGCTCTTTGACAAAACAGGTTAGTGAATTTCACTCTAGCATCTAGTCTATTACTAGCTATTGGAAGCAATTTCAAAGTTTAAATTTTGTTTTACCAGGGCATTAGCACAGAGAATGATTTAGAGAATCTGATAATATTTATCTTACTAATTAGACATAAGGAGAAAAGGACATATATTTGTACCCTTTGTCTTTTTTCTATTTTAGAAAGTCACTTTCTTCTGTTCACATTTAAGTGTGAGAGCCCTTTCCTTTTTATAGTTGGAGATTCAGAGGTCCAAATAAGAACTAAAACAAAGTTCTCAAAATACAAACAAAATTAATACTTTTTATACAATAAATTTCCTTATATAATACCCAAGCTTACAACTTTAGCATCTTTTAGAATTTGAAAAGTTCAGTTAACTAAATATAACCTACAGTAAGTCAGTAAATATTTTACAGAAAAGCATTTTTTCTGAAGCATATTGAAATGTTTTAAACTTTTTCTCTTTTTGGTGGACATTTTTAGAAGCTGCTTTTCAGACAGTTCTAAACTCTCTCTTAATCTGAAATGATATATATTAAGTACTCAGTTTTTTCTTGATGATACAAGAAAATGGTGATATCACCAGGGTCAGGATGATTCCCCCACTCCAATATTCTTGGGCTTCCCTGGTGGCTCAGGCAGTAAAGAATCCACTTGCAATGTGGGAGACTTGGGTTCAGTCCCTGGGTTGGGAAGATCCCCTGGAGAAGAGAATGGCTACCCACTCCAGTATTCTGGCTTGGAGAATGTCATGGACAGAGGAGCCTGGCAGGCTACAGTCCATGGGGTCGCAAGGAGTCAGACAGGACTGAGTGACTTTCACTTTCACTTTAATAATGCAAAGTCAGATTTGTGATAACTCAGCACTACTGCCCTATAAAATCATGGCCTCTGTCTGAGTAAAACTAGAAGAATGAAGGGGGAAAGGAGGTGACGTGTGAAGGGAAAATCCAAAGGCCACGGGCACAGGAATTACTAGAGAGAATGGAAGGTCATGGGCAACTGGCGATTCAATGGTTAATAGAACCTTTCTGCCTGAAGGCTAGTAAGGAAGGAGGTGTTCAGAGCAAAGCCTTGCGGGCAAGGGAAGTGTAGAAATGGTTTTTGCCCATACTGAGCTGGTCATGGGCCAAAGAAGCCCAGCAGTCAACAGGATGCCTGAGCAAACTATAGCAGCCAGTGAATGAGAAGAGGATGCACCATCTACAAGGTGCAAGGAAAAGAATGCAACTCAATTGCTCCCCCTCTGGACAACTGTGACATAGCAACGAGAAGATCCACAGCCGAGCTTCAGCTCTGCTGCTTTCTGGGATGGAAAACTTCAAATTACTTAATTCTGAGTTAGATCCCTATTCCTCAGGCTGGTTATGAGTTCCAAATGAGTTAGCATTTGTGCAGGTTCCCAGTGTAGTAGATGTTCAAATCCTTTTGAGAAAGAGGCAGAACATAAGGAAGTAACCAAGCTGACTGTAAATGTTTATTAAGCATTTAAACGTACCAGACACCCCAAAAGGGGCCGGAGAGGCAAAAATATGTAAGACAATCCTTTCTCTCAGAGCACAGTTTAGTGGGAAGCACAGACAGATAAATACTTTCATGAAAACACACTTTGATAACTACTACAATAGAAAGAGAACAAAGCGGAATCCAGAGAAGATAGGCATTCATTGTAACTTTAGCTGCAAAGAAAGGTATAATTAACTCGGGCTTAGGAGTTGAACAGTGCTTCATAGAAAATGGGACTTTCAGATGGAGAGTAAGCGAATCAATAGGAATTTTCCAGAAATTTTTAAGTTAAAAAGAGGAAGTTATTTGTAAGAGTAAGAAAATTTCTAAAATCTGTTTCAAATAAAAAAACACTATGGTTCTGATAATCAGATGGCAAATGAGCACACGTAGAAAAATACAAATTGAAACCACAACCATCAGAATAACTAAAATTAAAAATAAGGACCACACTAAATCCTAGCTAAAGTATGGAAAAATTGGATCTCTCATATACTTCTGATGAGAATGTAAAATTGTAAGACATTCTGGGAAACATGGTAACAGTTTTTTATAAAATATAACGTGCAACTTCTATGTGACCTAGCAAATGGCACTCTTGAGCATTTATCCCAGAGAAATGGAGACTTTCCTTCTTGCTTCCCCTCAAAAAAAAAAAAAAAAACTGTACAGAAGTGTTCATGGCAGCTTTACTTGTAATAGTCATAACACTGGAATTAGTCTATGTGTTTTTCAGCTAGCCACTGGTTAAATAAACTGTGTTACATCCAAACCCTGAAATAGTACTCAGCAATAAAAAGAAGGAATTATTGATAAACACAGTTTTGATGATTGCAGAGAGTTATGCTAAGTGGGAAAAGAAGCTAGTAACCAAAGGTTATACCTGTTTACTTCTGTTTGTATAACATTTTTTTAAGTAACAACATCTTAGAAATGAAGTTAAAGAATAACGGTTGCTACATGTCCATACAAAACTATAATTTGAAAAGATACAGGCATCCCAATTTTCATAGCAGCAGTTTATGATAACCTAAATATAGAAATGACCTAAATGTCCATTGACAGATGAATGGATTAAAAAAAAATGTGGTAAACATGTGTACACAGTGGAATATTACTCAGACATAAAAAAGAATGAAATAGTGCCATTTATAGCAACATGGATCGACCTAGAGATTATCATACAAAGTGAAGTAAGTCAGAAAGAGAAAGACAAATACTGTATATCACTTACATGTGTAATCTAAAATACAGCACAAATGAACATATCTATGAGACAAAAACAGACTCGTAGAGAACAGACTTGTGGTTGACAAAGGGGAGGGGGTGGGGGAGGGAAGGATTGGGAGTTTGGGATTAGCAGATGCAAACTATTCTATATAGATGGAGTTAACAACAAGGTCCCACTGTATAGCACAGGGAATTATATTCAATATCCTCTGATAAACCATAATGGAAAAGAATATGAAAAAGCATATATATGTATAACTGAATCACTTTGCTGTAAGCAGAAATTAACACAACATTGTAAATCAACTATACTCTAATAAAATTGAAAAAAAGCAGAATGCTACCAGAGGTCAGAGATAGAGGAGGGAGGTGGAAGGGGTCTTTGTGGTGTTGAATCTGTCCTGTATCTTAACTGTGGTGGTGGATGTATGACCCTATACATGTGATAAACACTGATGGAAATAAATAGACCAGTAAAATTGGGGAAACCTAAATATATTTGGTAGATTGTGTGGATTACATCAATGTCAATATCCTGGTCATGATACTCTACTAGAGTTATTTCAAAATATGACCATTAGATGAAACCAGTTAAAGTTTCACAAGAGATCACTCTTTTGTTTCTTGAAACAACATATGAATCAACAAGTATCTCAGTAAAGATTTCAACATTAAAAACGCTATGGTTCTGTTTTATAAAGTAACTGAGGTTTCATTAGACATAATACAAGGAGTCAGACGTGACTTAGCAACTGAACAACAGGAGAATTTTTCATTCTTTTTACTCTATAAGGATTTATTGAGTTTGTAATTTCAATAGCAGTTTGATATTTGCCATTTATGGAATTCCTATCATGTGTCGGCTTACCCAGCCGGGATCATTCTCTCCTTCTTTGGGCCCCCACAATGTACTGTAATAGTAGCTATGCACTGCTTGGGGGCCCTTTTCTTCCTAAATTATGGCAGACACAAAATGTGTTTTTAAGAATGTGTTTCTGTTACCTCCTTGGTACAGGTTGGTTCACATTCCCCAGCTTCCCTGGCAGTTAAGCATGACATTGTGACCAAGTTCCGGGCCATATAGAATGTGAGCAAAATTGATGTATGCCAATCCCTGTCTGCTTGTGTGATCTTTCACACTCTCTTTTCTGTCTGATAGCAGGATTCAGCAGAGGACCCCCACTGTCCTAGGAGAAGGCAAACTCACAATAGAGGAAGCCTGAGACTCTGAACGACTGTCCTGAAGAACACTTGCTGGTAAGAACTAAATTTATATTGTGTTAAGCCACTAAACTTTGGGTGTCTGTATTATAGAACATAATCTTATTTACCCTTAAATATATATGTATAGCATATAAGCATATATATATATATAAAGCATATAGCATATAAGCATAAAAAAATATATATATATATATATGTTCATCTCCACAGTAGACTCTGGGATCACTGAGTAAGAACTGTGCTGTGTTCACCTTTACACTCCCGGAGCCCAAATAGTACCTGACACAGAGAAGCTGCCTCATAACTGCTTCCCAGGTGCCTCAAGTGGTGAAGAACCTGCCTACCAGTGCAGGAGATATGAGTTCAATCTCTGGGTCGGGAAGATCCTCTGGAGAAGGGAATGGTAACCCACTCCAGTATTCTTGGCTGGGAAATCCCATGGACGGAGGAGCCAGGTGGGCTACAGTCCTTGGGGTTGCAAAGAGTCAGACATGACTGAGCAACTGAGTGAATACACACACAACTGCTTGCTGACAATCATTCTTCCATCAGTGGTAGACTTCTCATCCTTGAATGTGGTAGGAAAAGCTAGGATTTCATTCCCAAGTCCAAAGTCTCACAAAAGGTCTTGAGAAGAAGCAGGGCTCAAATGACTAAAGGTATGAATTATTATCGGGTAACTTCATTTCCTCCTGTTTAGCATTTCTCATTCTGTAAGTGAAAAACACATCTTGTTTATCAGAACCTAACTGATTTAAATATAATTTATTTTCAGATTCAGTAAGTTTCACTAAATAAATGTTTCTGTGAAAATTTAACACAAAAACTCTAGTGAGAGTTCATGTTTAGACATCTTCATTATTTTTTTAGAAAAATACCACATGACACTTACTACTGCACTATGAAATTGTATAAATAATTAAAGTCGAACCTCACATATCCAAAAAAATGGCTTAACTACTTTCTATGATATATTATCCTTTTACTTTGTGGGTTGGCTTGCTAACTGGATAATCTGCAAAAAATTCACCCACAAAAACAGGTCATCAGGTTACTGGGGTAAATTTATGACTAAAATTCTGGAGGTGTGCTTCAGTAAAGAAATAACGTATTTTCTTTGTACCTTATCTAAGTATACACACACATTATATATTCAAATCCCAAGAGAAAAATACAACTATACTTTTATAAATGTTTTCCCTTTAACCAGCTTGTTTTGCTTACTATTTAATATCCCTTTATTACAATATTTTCTTAATACTTTGATTGGTGCGGATAGCTTCACTGGTCACAGTGACAACTAATTTGTCACAGTTTTTAACAATTGGAAAAGACTTTAAAGATCATCTAGTCCAGTACTTTTACTTACAGTAAAAAGAACTATCTCCTAGAGGTTAAATGACTGTAGGAGTTCATGGTGCTAATTAGTATATAGAAAAGTCAAGTCAAGAAACTATACTCTTAACTCTGACTAGTGATGCCCTGGAATTCTAGGAGATGAATTCAATGTGAATTCAATGTTGATTATAAGATCTTATAAGCTAAAGTATGAGTTTTGCTGAGCATAAATTATTTATTTGACTTTATTCTTCTGATTTAAACTCATATATAATTACATTTGAGTGGCAATTGAATAGAGTTTGGTTTCTTAATATTTAATTCAGCATTTATTAATTTGAATTTTATGGGGCTTTCTTTGGGCATAACTTTTGTCAGTTCCAAAGTCTTTTTGAGCCCCTCAAAAACATACAGCCCTATTCAGACTTTTAGTAATCACTTTTGTTATTCCTTTTACACTGAAGTATTGAATTTTTATGTTTAACTCTTTAATCCACATGAATTTTGTTCTATAGTGTAAAGTGAGAATTAAAATTTCTCTTTGTCTAAATAACTAATCTTTGTCCTTTCCCCACTTATCTGTGGTGCCTCTATACCACATACAGTATTCTTTTTGGATGATGAGTCTAAGTTTTTTTCTATACTGTTGATTATATTTTTATATTAGTGTGTTGTCAGTCAAGTTAGAATAGATAGTTACAAATAACCTCAGCTATCAGTGGTTTAAAAAAAGTTTTCTTTCTCACTCAGGTTACATGTACTCTAGGGTCAGTAGGGGGCTCTGTTTATTATAGTCACCAGGAATCCAGCCTGATCAAAAATCCATCTTCACACCTGCTTCTGGAATCACTGAAGTCATGTTGCTGTCTGCTCAAATATGTATCACTTTTTCTCTATATGTTTGTCCTCAGTGAATCTTGCAGTCTTTCTTATTATGAGTTGAACAATTATCTTGGTGATTTATTTCCTTACTTTTTATGATTTTAAAATTATTTTGCATGCTTTCTATTAAGTCACCTTTGTGCACATGTCTTTTTCCTCAAAGAATCATATATTTAATTTAGACTCAAATTATTAATATAAAATTGCCCATAGTATGCTCATGCAAGACCTTATAATAACTTTTTTCTTATTTCTAATTTCATGTACTTGTATTTTCTTTTTAATTATTCATTAGCTTTTTTAAGTGTTTATCTAGTTTGCTGAATTTCTTTTAAAAAGACAGTTTTTATATTCATTTTCTGATCACGCATGGTGTTCTCTAATTCACTAATTTCTCCCATTAGTTTTCGTATTTTCATCTTTTTACTTTCCTTGTGGGGTTTTCTTTGCTTTCTTCTAACTGTTAAACTCAATCATTCAATGATTCACTTTCTCTCTTTTAATAACTAATGTTTCTGAGCATACCTTTAAATTCATCCATGTTTTGATACATAATATTCTCATATATGTGTGTTTGAAGTGACCTACAACTTCATTGTTTTCTATACTGACTAAGTTATTAGGAAAGCAATTTTTTTTAATTTTTAAGGGCCTGGAAATTTCTATTTAAATTGTTTAAAATTTCTTATTGAGAGGATGTGGCCTAATAATCTTACAAATGACAACTGCCAAATTCTCTAAAATTTCACTCAGGGCACACATGCATATGCACACTCATGTGTGAGTGTATGTACTTGTTATTTCGTCGCTAAGTTGTGTCTGACTCTCACGACCCCATGGACTATAGGGCACCAGACTCCTCCATCCATGGGACTTTCCAGGCAAGAACCATTTCCTTCTCCAGGGAATCTTTCTGACCTAAGAATCTAATCCACTTTACCTGCATTGGATTCTCTACCGTGAAGCCATCCAGGAAGTCTGTATGTGTACTTAACCTTTGTCTATAACAACATTTGTTCCACAATTGTAGAATGCTTCAGTCCACTCTTCCACTCCAGGGACACTGATGCTAGAAGTAGTAGCAGGTAGAGAAAGGGAAGCTGCTTCTGCTTTGGCCAAACAAGGAGACATTTCCAACTAGCAGACGGCAGCTGCTCGGTCATTTGCCTTACTTCTTTACCCAAGAGGCAGGCTGAATAAAGAGTCGCATGACCCCCATCCTACATTCCAGCTAGCCGAGCTGTTCATTCGGAGTGCATGTATGGGCTACAGCTAGGATCTTCAAACTAGTGTCTCCAAACCACAGATGGCAAACACTCCTCCTGGACTCTGCCATATGGTTGAGTGCTGGCTTTAATTTTCAAGAGTACTCAAGTCTTTCAAATTTTCCGTTTAAATTTCCTTTAATACACTTTTAATTTTGACTAAAATACATGCATCTTAACATGTACGCTCATGTTAAAAACATGTTAAAAACATGTTTTTTGAAGTATCAATCAGTAGTTATTTTCTTCCGTAGTTCTTTCTGTTTCTGTACATTTCACTTCCCCACAACACATTATGGAAGTTTAAAAGAACCTGTGTTCTCTAAAAGACATAAAGCTCGTTGTGTTTTGTTTTGTTTTTCATGGGAAGTTAGGAAAGGACATTTTAGGGACCATTTTTAGCTTTTCATCATCTTACTACAGAACATGTGGGTTTTTTTTTTTTTAATCAACATATGGAACAAATACAATAAGGTGAGCAGATTTTGTTCTTAAATCTGCACTTTCAAATTCTCACAGCTAAAAGGAGTAATCACACAAATAAACAAAATATGCACAGGGCTTATTATCAGAAACACTATTCAGCCTTGGAATAAAACGCTTGATACTTTCCTTTAGTAAAATTCAGGAAGAAAAAGGTGAAAGTGTTAGTCGCTCAGTAGTGTCCGAATCTTTGTGACCCCATAGACTGTAGCCCACCAGGCTCCTCTGTCCATGGATTTCTCCAGGCAAGAATACTCTTCTTTAGGGGATCTTCCTGAACCAAGGATTGAACCTGGATTCCCTGCATTGCAGACATTCTTTACCACCTGAGCCACCAGGGAACTTGGTAATAAAAAGGTCCAGTGCCATCCTCAGATGGAAACCAGGTGTTGAAGGAAATTCAAGTTCTTGTTCCATAGAATAACTGGAAAATCTCTAGCATTTCATTACAGGCTACACAGAAACTTAAAAGGTAACTGAAAAATGCTATGCTTGCTTATTTAAAGCCTTTGAGTGTTAAATCAATCATAACTCTAGTGTAAATTATTAAATTGTCATCTATAGTATTATTTCCACCAGTTAAGATCTTCCTCAAGTGATATTATCTGGAATATTCTGAACACATAGGCGTGTCTAAAGAACTACATAACTCCTTAAGAAAAACAGCAATGTTTCATAAAATGTATGCCTATAATTTTTAAAACTTAGTTAAGGAGTGGAAATTTTTAAAAATTTAAAATTAAAAAAGTCTGCTCAGAGACCTACAGGACAACAGCACTTGATTCAGCCTTGGCTCCTCGATGGCCCCAAACCTCCACATCTGCAAGAGATGATAGAAAACGTAAAAGTGAATTATACCACGGAACTTTACACCTGATGACAATTCACAAAATATAAAAGGTTTGAAAGGATATTGATGAAAAACAGTATGTTAGAATTTTTCTATTTTTGGTAATATTGGGTTGACCAAAAAGTTCGTTCAGATTTTCCAGTAATGTCTTATGGAAAAACCCAATGAACTTTATGGTCAATCCAATACCTTGCATCATGTTCTATTTTCAGGTGCACAAAGTCCCGGTCCAGGGGCTGGGACCAATACAAACACGGGTAGAATTTCATGTCAGCTCTTAGGGACTAGAAATGGACACAAACACAACCAATGCCAAAACAAAGTCATTTAAAATAAATGGATAATAGGAAAACCTTAACATTTCTAGGAAACTCCAAGAAAGAGGGGCTTCCAAGGTGGTGCTAGTCATAAAGAATCTGCCTGCCAGTGCAGGAGCCACAAGAGGTGCGGGTTCAATCTCTAGGTTAGGAAAATTCCCCTGGAGTAGGAAACAGCAACCCACTCCAGTATTCTTACCTGGAACATTCCATGGACAGAGGAGCCTGGTAGGCTACAGTCTATGGGTTTGTGAAGAGTCGGACACTACTGAGGGACTGAACGCACAGCGCACACTTGAGAGGGGGAGAGAAATCCCACCCCAAGGAACCTGAGAAAGAAATTCTGATTCAAATTAGGGCTTGAAGGACAGGGAGGGCTGTGGAGTGCACACGATATTGTCAAGTATTATAGGCCTCTACGAAGACCAGAAGGCAGGCCTGCAAAGGACACGGATGTAACAAACAGCAGTCCTGAATTTGGGGTCAGTGAGTCTCCACCACAAGGTTCCATCTACTGGCTCAGCCCTTTCCTGGAAATCATGCAGTGACTGTTGACTCTGCTTCACTCCGTGGTGCCCAGAAGACCAAAGGCACAGTTGTGTGTGCGTGCTCAGTCGCTTCAGCCGTGTCTGACTCTTTGTGACCCCATGGCCTGTAGCCCACCAGGTCCTCTGTCCATGGAATTCTCCAGGCAAGAATACTGCAGTGGGTTGCCATTCCCTTCTCCAGGGAATCATGAGAAATAATAAATCATTGTTCATTTAAACACTAAGTTTGGGGTTGGTTTCGAGGGCAAACTGCGCCGTTCATTGGCAGTTCTCACCTTAACAGGCAACCTATCACTAATAGATCTTGTCAAAGGGCAGATTTGCATTCCAAAGGTCTGAGTGAGTCTTGAGAGTCTGCAGCGTTCATCAGGCAAAGGTGATATGAATGCTGGTGGCCTATGACCTGCAGTTTAAGTAGAAACTTTTGGTAAGAGTGTAATCTTTTTCTTTAATTACTTTTTGGCTATTAGTCTGCTAGAGCTGCCATAACAAAGTACCACAGGCTGGGTGTCTTAGAACACAAAAATTTACTTTCTTATAACTCTGGAGGCTAGAAGTCCAAGATCAAGGGGTCGGCAGGGTTGCTTTCTTTTAACATCTCTCTCCTCGGCTTGCAGACGGCTCTCTCCCTCCTCTGTCTTCACATGGCCCTCCCTCGGTGGCTGTCTGTGTCCTAATCTCCTCTTCCTATAAGGACCCCAATAATATTGGACTAGGGCCTACCCCCAAGACCTCATTTAACTTTAATTACCTCTTTAAAGACCCTATGTCCTAATACAGTCACATTCAGAGGTACGGGAAATCACGACTTCAGTATGTGAATACTGTGAGGGACACCATTCCCCCATAACAGCTATTTAGAAAAGCTTAAGGAAAAATCCGGGATTCCCCAGTGGCTCAGATGGTAAAGAATCTGCCTGCAATGTGGGAAACCCTGGTTCTGTCCCTGGGTCGGGAAGATCCGCTGGAGAAGGGAAGAGCAATCCACTCCAGTATTCTTGCCTAGAGAATTCCATGGACAGAGGAGCCTGGTGGGCCACAGTCCATGGGGTTTGCAAAGAGTTGGACATGACTGAGTGACTAACACACACAAGGAGTAAATCATGACATGTAAGTTGGGACTTAAAAGATAACTTGAATCTTATAGCAGCCAAGAAGGATGAGGTTCATCTGGGGACACCGAGGGAACAACTTGAGCTCAATCTGGTCAACTTGGGATGTGCATGCATTTTACAAACAGAATTGAACAGGATGTGACAGACTCCAGGTCAGATGCTACTGCATCTCTGATTTTTTTTTTAAGAGTCCTTCATTATGGCCAGATACACGAAATCCATCCCCTCTCCCTCGCAAACTTCAATTCCCCTGGTATGGAGCGCACAGTTTCCGGTCGTTGTTAAGAGAGAGTATGCTGGGCATGCACAACCACAGGCTCTGTCCCTCCTCATCTGTGGCACTCCACTGATCCTCTGTCCCCGGAATGTTCCCAAAGCAGCCGGCATCCTTCCCATCCAAGCCTGCAAGTGCCAGAACATTCCTCCAGCTGAAATCTACCTAAAGCCACCGCACTTCTGTGCCCAGGGGAGGAGACAGAAGCATCTCCTGCCCGCCTTTCCTGTCGGGCTGATAATGCAGAATCATACATGATATTGATGTAGCATCTTTCTCAATGGAGCTCGAGTGCTCCCAGACATTACCTCACAATATCCCTGCGGTCCTAACCCAAGAAGTGGCTCCTACAAGTACACGACCTTGTTCAATCAGCACAAAAAAACCTAATAACTGGCAGGTAACATGTATTCTTTGAAAGATAAAAGTGGGATTGCTTCAATACCATGAGGGATTTTTTTTTCTTTTTTTCACAGTACTTTGGTAGCACAGGCAATAAGCATTGCGGATTGAATGATTATAATGTTCTCTGGGCATCACCTGTGCCTGCCTGCAGGACAGGGAGGATAAACGGCCTCTACAAGACTGACTCATAGAACTGCGGACTTCAGAAAGCTATCTGAACGACTCCGCTCTTCCTATTTAGCCTTTCAGGGATTCTGAAAGAGATCACACAGAAATCACACATGCACAAAAGCCAGCACCAGTGATGAAAATGGAAGGACACGTTAGCCAAAAATGGAATCACTGCTGTTGAGTAGCCTTTGTGTCTACTTTTTTCCTTACCCCTGGGCTCCAGGAAATCCACACTTTCCCATTCAGGTCAGAGGACGGTGACCTTTCTCCTCCTGCTTTCTTTTCAACTCTTTCCAGAGGTGAAGCTTTAAGGTTGTTTGAAGACAGAGTAATAACTCTCTCCAAGAGACTAGCACCACCGCCTTAGGTCAGCCACAGAAAAAAAGCACCAGTCCCCAAGTGCCATAGATGCAGTTCACAATTGCATTGTCATTCACCAGCTGTGTGACTTCAGACAAGTAGTTATAGTCCTATGTCACTGTTTCTCATCTATAGGTAAAGATGATGTCTACATCGGAGGGTTGGTAAGAATGTTAACTAAAACCACATGTAAAGAACTTAACATCATTCCTGGCATGTCTTCATTCTTTGATAAATGTACAATAATTATAAGCAAGGGTAATCACAATAATTGCTATTTCCCATTTTATTCATGAAATTAGAAAAGATTGGAAGAAGAAAGCAAAACAAGATTGTGAGAGAACTTGGGAACCTTGTGCACTTGGAATTCCATATCCCCATATCCCAAAATAAGGAGTATCTCTGGGGCCTTCATCCATCATAATGTCAAAGTGAATTTCATTTTGTTTTGCTTGCTTTGTTTTGTTTTGCTGTGAATACACATCGCAAAAGTCTTCTCAGTCCTCTCATTAGAGTTTAACACAGGTATTGTTCTTTGATATACAGTTTAGAGAATTAAAGACAGTAAGTGCAATTTTGGGTAAAATTTTTTATAGAAAATAGAGAACAGTTAAATTTCCTGTGGTTAAAATGAGAAGCCCTTCTTAGCTACTGATTCTGATCCATAGAGAACTTGAATTCCCATTTACTCTAATAGGCTGAGCTAGATATTTTTCTATTCCAGGGTTACACTTGTTCTAAATAATGGAAAGTGGTCTGTGTAATGATACATACATATCCGAATTAGAAACTATTATTTCCTCTGTCTTGAAAACCCTTGATAGTATTTACATTCTAAATTAAACTGAGCACTGTATATTGATTTTAATATGTTAAGATGAAATTCAATTTCATGACTACTACGAACATCACAGAGCATGAGGGATCAATGTGTTTGCTGATTTCCTGCTTACTACCAATACCCTAAGGGTTTGATACTAGATTTACAAGAATATTGTTTCTGAAGATGTGTGCACAAACATGCTATCAAATAAGCTACAATGCATTGCACATTAGGCCATGAATGATTCGCTTGCTGCATTTTAATCAGCCTGGCACAAATGCTGACACATCTGTTGATGAGTTCCCTGTAGTCGGGCCACCAAGTGAAGCTCAGTTTCTTTCTCAAGAAGCAGAGCTGGCGGGAGAGGTCTCCCCATGACTGCTCTTGGAATCCACCCTGCCTGAAAAAGAGGAAGTGCATATCAGCTAAGATAGAGCTATGGTTATGCAAGATGCAACTGCTGAGATGGCAGCAAGCCCAATGGCCAATTAAGTACCAGTGAGTGTGTGTGCGTGTGTGTGTGTATGTGCGCGCGCATTGATTTAGCTCCATAAAGCCTTCCTTTGACAATACGAGAGGCACTCTAATGTGGTGGAGATGAGTATGGGCATGGAGTTGACCAACACTGGGGTCAAGTCCAGATTACATCAGTTACCAGCCGGGTGACTTAGGACAAATTACTGAACCTATTTGTGACTCAATGTCCTCCTCTTAAAAATGGGAAGAAGAAAAAGAATAAGTCCCTCATAGAGTCATGAAGATTTAATGAGACAAAACACATTAAACCCTCCTCCCAGTACTTGGCATGGAGGAAGAACTCAATAGATGGTAAGTATTATTATTAGATAAAACTCACATCCCAGTCATTCAAACACAATTTTTATTGAATTCTCATTATGAGGAAGACACTGTATAGACACTTGGGCAAATACAGAGATTAACACAACACAGTCTCTACTTTGGAGGAGATTACATCCTGGTTGGGTAGATGAATACATAAATAACTATAATTGATGGGAAAACATGGTTAAGTGCTGAAAGAGAGGTATAATAAATTGCTATGGGAGTCTACAAGGTAAATAGATTACTTCCCACTGGGAGGGTCAGGGAAGCCCTCTTGAAAAGGATGCCACTGGGTTTTGAGTCTTGAAGAATAAATAGAATATGAATGTGTGGGAAGGTGAATATGCAGAGGAAAAAGATATGCAAGTGAGCATATGAGACACAGAGGCTGTCTATCAGCTCTTGCCAGCTGGGGGTGTATGTTGCAATCTAATGGAAAAGAAGTTTGTAAAATAGGTTGGAACAACAGAGCACAAAGGCCAAGTTCAAGAGTTGGGTCTTTATCTGGTGTGAAGAGGGCTTCCCAGCTGGCTCAGTGGTGAAGAACCTGCCTGCAATGCAGGAGACCCAAGTTCAATCCCTGGGTCACAAAGATCCCCTGGAGAAGGGAATGGCTACCCAATCCAATATTCCTGCCTGGAGGAGCCTATGGGCAGAGGAGCCTGGTGGGCTACAGACCACGGGGTCACAGGGACTAACATTTTCACTTTTTTTCACTTGGTGTGAGGGGAGTGTCTTTGAAATTTGTTCCACTGAGAAACAAGCTGGTCTGAATGCTGCAGTAGGAAAAGTAAGCTAACAGCTCGCGCCTATTCAGCGCATGCCTGGAACCTTCCGAGATGCTTTATGGGCATCAATCCCTTTAATCTCCATACAATCCCATTAGGTAAGTACTAGTATTGTCATCATTTCACACTTAAGAAATCCAAGACACAGAGAAACTAAATCGACTGCCCAAGATTGCATAGTCAGGAGTGGACAGAGGCAGGTTTGAATCTGGGGAGTCTGGCTGTGGCCCCCACACCCTTGACTACTAGCCTCACCATCTGCTGCTCCAGAAGAAGGTGAGTATGCCGTGAGCAGGGCCGGGGAGGAAGCCAGGGGCAGCAGCGGAGCTGAGACAGAAGAGAGTGAGATAAGACAGCTGAAGCAGGGTCACAGTGCTGGGAGAGGACGGTGAGGATTATGACAAGGGTAGAGTCGATATCATTTAGGAACGAGTTTCATTTCACGTGGGGCTTCCCTGCTGACTCAGACAGTAAAGAATCTGCCTGCAATGTGGGAGACCCAGGTTTGATCCCTGGGTTGGGAAGATCCCGTGGAGAAGGGAATGCAACCCACTCCAGTATTCTTGCCTGGAGAATTCCGTGGACAGAGGAGCCTGGTGGGCTACAGTCCACGAGGTCACAAAGAGTCGGACATGACTGAGCAACTGACACTTTCACTTCATTTCATATGATGAGAAAATGAGAAAGAGGATTCAAAGGCTGCCAACTTTGCTTCTAGAAAGAAGACAGCTGGGGACATTCCTGGGCTGAGGCAGCATTGCATAGGGCATGCAAAAGCCCTATGTCAGAGTCTGACAGACCCTTGGGTGACCTTGTGTAACTTTCATTTTATCTACCAGAGTAAAGATTTGTATGGTTGTTTAGAATCAAATGGGTACATAATGTTTATAAAAGAGCCTGGAACATAGGAGGCATTCAATAAACATTCATTTTCTTTCCTGCTGAAAAGAACCGTGATCCTGGAAGAGAACAGGACAGGGGATGGAAGAGTAAGATAGTTCCACTGCCCCAGAGGCTTAACCCACTGCCTATGGCCTGAGTGGCTCTGTCTTTTGGGATTTGACAGGGGACTTTCAGGGCAAGGCAGCAGGAAGAGGCAGACAATGAGGTGGGAGTTGGCCCCAGGCAATCCTGGATCTCCATCTACATGGGGAGAGAGGAAAATGGTGGAGAGGGGAAGCTTCTGTGGCTCCATCTTGGCCTGACAGGATGACAGCAAGGCTCAAGGCAAAGGCATATTGGTTGAATGAGATGGTAACGCCTGTGTGCAAGATTCCTTTACCACCAGCCAGCCCCCGGGGGATGTCTTCGGCCTCATACCACAATGGTGACCTTGTCACACATCTGGAATATGAATCTAAAATCTCCAAAAGGGCCAATGGATTTTAAACCCATCTGAGGGACGCTTTGGTGCCTCATGCTAAAGGGAATCCTTCCTTAATAGACTTTGCACCTGAACCAGCTGGCCACTTTAATTCCTGGATTCAGGGGGCTGATGCAGGAACCAGGGAGAAGGGCCACAGCATTGATGAGACCAGATGAATTCTCCAGTAAGATTCCCACGGTGAGGAGACAGCCTGTGAAAGAATTGAACCTACATCCTATTCCTTGGACTGCTGAGTGGGCTGATCTATGGAGAAGAGGGAACCAGGGAAATCATTACTCAATCTCAAGACAAGGTTGTGAACTTTCTGAAAAAGGCAAAAGAGGGGAGAAATTCCCTCAGAGAGAAAGATCAATAAAGCTTATGGGCAATCTTCTACTTAACTGAACAAAAGGCTCCAACCTCAGAACACCCCAGAAAGACCCCAGAAATACCTCAGAAGCAATGAGCAAGGGTTATTGAGTTATTTGAATGGTCCAGAAAGACTAAATAGACTATTTTTTTCCCAATGCCTAAAGCAGTGGCCTGAGCTGCCCTCAGATATTAAAGCAGTGGAAATGTTGTGCGGCAACTTTCTTAGACACCTGCTCTGGAGACTCCTCACTTCATCTCTACCCCAGAGATGACCTTGCAAAGTCTCCCATCACACCTCACTCTGGGGCTTACACCACTTCATTCCTGATATTTTCCTCCCAGCCAACCTGGACTCCCTAGACATAATTTGTCCTTAGCTCTGAAACCTCTGTGATCTGGTCCAGCCCCATAAGACCTTGAGGCTGTGTGCCTTCAGCAGACGTCACCAGCTCACCATCACGGAGAGAGTGTTGTGATCATTCAAGAGGAGTAGTTCTCAAAGAATGGTCTGAGGAGCCCAGGTTGCCAACACACTTCCTGGAACTCACAAGGACCTCCCTTTTCCAGTTACATATCTGTGTAAAGCTGTTTTTCTCTTTATAGGCTTCAAGCAAAAGGACATAATGCCACCCATTCAATGCAGAAGCAGATATAAAAATTCAGCTATCATTTATAAAGCCACGCATTTTTTTAAAAATTGCAAAAATATAAAATAACACTACTTTTCACAGATATTTTTTCATTTAGGAAAATATAATTATTTTTTTAAAAATATTATTTAAGCTAACATATTATGGGCTTACAATGCTAGTTTTATTATTTTTAAATAAACTAATATAAAGTTCTCAGCTTTAATTGCTAATATGTTTAATATCAATCAACATAATCCATCCAGAAAAAATGTCCTTGAGGGTCCTCAATAATTTTTGAGACTGTAAAGGGATCCTTTAAAACTTTAAGAAATGCTATTCTATAAGGAGGTTGTCTGTTTTGCTTTCCCTGTTGGCTGTGATTTTATCTTGGCTAAGAAGATAAGATTCTTCAGACACATATATTGTAGGAAATGGCCATCAGAGAGTTGTGGGGAGACCCTCATTCTGATAACAGAATTATCATATCAACTGTCTTTTGGTAAATAAATACAATGCCATTCTTTACACACTTTAGAACTTTTAATAAAGAAATAAAATATGACAGTTCACAAAAACTGCCATAAAGCTTAGCCACTACTGGAATTACTTTCAGACATCTGGTAACTACAGACTCTAGTCCTGTTCAATCTAGCTTATTTCAGGATGAGTAGCTAAGATACACATATTCATTACTAAACATTTTATTGCTTCTTGAGCAACTATTCCCAAGGCTCTATTCTTGAACCCCACCTTAGATTTTCTGATACAGAATCTCCCCGTGTGAATCCAGCAAACCTTTTTATTTTCCCACACTATGTGGCATGTGGGATCTTAGTTCCCTGACCAGGCATCAAACCTGCACCCCCTGCATTGCAAAGCAGAATCTTAACCACTGGGCCACCAGAGAAGTCATATGGTCTCAAGTTATATGCTGTGTGGCAAGGTTTGGGAACTAATTTAGAGTATCCTGCCATTACCAAAGCTCTCACATTACCTACCCTAATTCTTTTCTTCTTTCTTGCAGGGCAGTAGTCTTCACAAAGGTTTCATGACTCAGATACACTCTTACTTCCAGTTTTCCATTCTCACCTTCCCACTTAAGCTTCCGAAATATTTGACCATATTAGAGGTAGTTGTTTTGCCCTTGGTTTTTCCGCTGGACTCCATCTCTCCCAGTGAAAGACTAGTCTCAAAATAAAAGACTATTTTACTTATAAAGACGTCAGATCATTATGCCACAAAAATAAATGTAAGTTAAACATGTTTAAGTGTGTACGTAATAGAAACTGGGAAGCCTGACGTGCTGCAGTCCATGGGGTCGCAAAGAGTTGGACATGACTGAACAACTGAACTGACTGATTATCAAGGACAGGATAGATAAGGTTACAGTCATCAGACCTTGATCATTATGTTTTGTTTTTTTTTTTAAAAAGGGAAGGAAGTAGATGAGGTTGCAGCTTTAGCTGGAAGCAGTAACCAGCAAGATGGGAAAAGCTGGGTCAATGAATCATTTGCTTTTATATGCTTCCCAGAACATCCCTATGAACCTTCCCAGTGGCTAAGACGGTAAAGAGTCTGCCGGCAATGCACGAGACCCGGGTTCGATCCCTGGGTCAGGAAGATCCCCTGGAGAAGGGAATGGCTACCATTCCAATACTCTTGCCTGGAGAATTCCGGGGACAGAGGAGCCTGAAGGACTACAGTCCTTGACTCACCATGACTCAGATACTCCTGAGCATAGCACGCATGAAGAACATCCCTGGTGCCTTTGTTCTCTGCCTTCCACTCTAGTTTTAAAGTGATCAGTTCCTCTGGTATAGGAAGACAGACTCACGTTAGACCTCAGGAATGGATTGTTTGGGGAAAGAACTCTGGTTCCCCTGTGTTGGGGGATGTGCACTCGACCTTAAACTGGATACAATACTGAGTTTCCCTCCCCCCGCCTCCACCCCGTTTCTTTTTTCCTAGTATCCCTTCACAGTGGAAGAAATAGTGGACCGCAAGGCAGAGCGAGCATCCATAAAAGCATCGGGTAGACTGAGTTATCTTCAACATCGCACCAACATCGGGTGTGAGGGTGGTAATAAGGGCCTTTGATTTGTTTTGAATTATTTATACTTTGGTCATTTTTTAAGTAGGCATCTAATTTATAATAGAAGCAGAGACTTGAGAAGGAGACCATCCATTCCTCTCTCCCTGACAGCGCGGGGCTGTTTCCTGCGGAACATTTTGGAGCGCAGCGTCTCAAAGACACTCTGTCTTAGTCGGCTCCACGAGGAGCTAATGGACCAGCCGTGCCCATACCCTTGCGGAGCGCTAGAGCAGCCGGGGTATTAATAGCACAAGTGGGCAGAGTCCCCACGACTGGGCTTTACCTCGCTTTGGAAGTCAGCATCCCATTCATATTGACTCGCTCTGGGAAAGTGTATCCTGAAACCCATTCTCATGTCCCCCGTTACCCCTATGATGCCATTACCAGTATTTAGGGCTTTCTGTTGTTGACGGAGAGGTGAGGGATGCCGTTCTAAGTGCTCCTGGGAAGTGCTGACTTGGCAACCCTGGAGACAAGAGGGTTTTATATATCCCCAGAAGAGGCAGAGCCTCAGCTACAGGAGCAGGAGCATTCCACGTTGGACTGCCAACAGATTGCAGACTTGCTTTGTAAAGCCTAACTCTGGGCTTTCCGTCTGAGAGCCTGGAGAAGTGATAATTGAAGCCGACGGTGTGATGGCCAGCTAGGCAAGGCCATGTTAATTTCTCAGCCCCAAAGAGCAGCCAGCAATGATTATCTTGACTGCTTAAAGCCTCCTTTGACTCTTCTAGAAACACTCTACCGGCTGCTGTCAAAGACTTATTTGATTTTTGAACACACCATCAGGTTGAGGTTTGATGTTTTAACTTAAACTACAGCTAAAATGTATGCATATAAATTGTGGAGATGTCTCTAGCAATAAACAAAAAAAAATTTATAGAAAAAGTCTCCAAGACTTAGTCCTCCTCTCTTTTCACCTCCCATATCCAGGGAGCATGGGGAAGAACTATCAAAGTCTATCCAGAATTTATTTACAAGAAAATCTTTGAGACAAAGAAGTGAACATGCTAGAGTTTTAGGTAACCATGTTGAATTCCCTTGGAAACTGCCTTTTTAGAAAATTCTGATTCTTTGGTTTTATTCCAGTCTCTCTACAACTTGAAACAAGCTTCCTGCTAAGAATAATAGTATTAAATTAAAAGTATAAACAATTATTAGAAAAATATATAGGCTTAGAAACCATTAAATTTATTCTATAAGCAGGTTTATTACTTTTCTGCATCCTTGCATGAAAATTTGTCTTCTACCAATTTGACATATAATAGCCAAGATCAGATTTATTCATCTTATCAATACCATTATTTTGTACTGTCAAGTATTAGGAATATTATCTGGGTAGCAGGTACAGTGCCTCAAAAATACACTCTCCCCTCCCCCTCCCACCAACTCACCAATGTTAAGCAATTATTTTGTTTGTTGAAAAACAAGCTTAGTCTTATATCAAAGGTTGTGCTGCACCTATAGTGATTTAGAATTCAAATGTGGCTAATTTATAAAACAACCATATATCACTGTTCACAGCGGGAATCAGGTACTTAAACTCCACTCAGAACACAGTTAGGTTCTTTTCTTGGGCCTTTTGCTTTCAGAAAAGGTTGTGACTAATACTAAGGAATCTTTCCTTTCTTCCAGCCTTCACATATTTTGATTTTATGTCCAACTAACCAGACCTGGCCAGAACACAGCCACCTGCATTTTGGTTGGCCAAGAGGGCTTTTAGCACCTGACAAGAGGTGCAGTTTATGAGAGCTACAGGGTTTTCACCCAGTAAATCTACTCAAATAACAAATCAGGCCCACAAGACACTGATCAGAAAGCAAGAGTGAGAGTGTGTTCATATAATCTAGTTTAGGGCTTTTGTCTCCAACATGAGTCAAAGATGAGTTTTGCAATTGGTTCTAAACAAAATGGAAGGCACAGTACATGCTCAAAGAAGAGAAAGGAAACTAGGAGTTTTCCAAAAAGAATTTTATTTTAAAAGAGGTTCCTAGCCAGAGGAACTGATGGAGAAGAGGAAGATGGGGAAGGAGGATGGGAGGAAGTGATGGTGGGAGGATTAAAGGATTTATCTCTGGGACTTTAAACAAATCACATTTTCCAGATCTCTGGGTGCTCACCTAGAAACCAGGGGTCCTGATCTCAAATATTAGTGCTATTCAGGTATTTTAGTTGGTAGTGGCATTAGTAAGGAAATAAATGGTAATGATATTCACCAAAATACTAAGTCATAAATAAACAATTAACTAAGTAATAACTTCAACAGTCAGTTCACACCATGGCAGTGGTATAACAGAGATTCTACTCTTACCTGACTTAAAGAGTTCACAAGGAGCAAGAAGGAAAATCTTCCAAAATGCTCAGTAAATTAAAAAAGATATTAAATGATCATTACCATCAGCCTCTTTTCTTTCTTCTTGAAGCTAAGTAGAATACTGTGGGATCTTTCCTAGGGTAGATATCCTCCTCTCTTGCCCACAGAAAAGCTTTAGCTTCCTAAGCCTTCCCCCAAGTTCCAAAGAGCAAATTTTATCAGAGAAGTGAGAAAAATGCAAAAACAAAGGAAAGTAGTAAAGCAGACAAAATAATAAGTTTAGCCATTAAAGGAGCTTTCATTTCTCTTCAAGGGCTATGGGTGTTATCCTGAGCCTTATCCTTTGAGCTGTTTTGCAGATACTGAAACCTCCACCAGGTGGAGGAAGTTAACTTCATGCTATTCACACACGTAGACTCCAGAAAGGTTGGAACAAGAAGTTTGATGATTGAGATTCCCACAACAGCACCCAGTTACCTCATTATCAACCAATCAGAGAATTGTGCACAAGGTGATCACATACTCCCAACCCTCTCTCTCACACTGTCTTTAAAAACATTTCCTAAAAATCACTGGGGACTTCAGGTCTTTTGAGCAGGAGCCGCCTGTTCTCCTTGCTCACCACCCTGTGAAAAATGCTGTACCTTCCTTCATCATAACCTGGTGTCAGTAGATTGGCTTTGCTGCAGGTTGAGTGAGTGGACCCAAGTTCAGTTTGATAACATTCTTCTTGTAATTTTACTCTTTTCCTTGTTTTTATTATTTTTTTTTCAGGTTCTTTTCCATTATAGGTTATTATAAGATTTTGAATATAGTTACCTGTGTTATACATAGGACCTGTTGTTTATTTTAGAGATATGTATTAATCCCAACCTCCTAATTTATCCCTCCTCCAGTTTCCCTTTGGTAACCTTGTTTGTTTTCTATGTCTGTAAGTCTGTTTCCACTTTGTAAATAAGTTCACTTGTATCACTTTGTATCTTCTGATATTTGTCTTTCTCTCTGATTTGCTTCACCTAGTATTATAACCTCTAAGTCCATCCATATTGCTACAAATGGTTTTATTTCATTCTTTTTATGGTGAGTAATATTCCATTGCATATTCATGTGTGCTAAGTCATTTCAGTTGTGTCTGATCCTTTGCAACCCTATAGACTTGTAGCCCAAAAAGGTTCCTCTGTCCATGGGATTCTCCAGGCAAGAATACTGGAGTGGGTTGCCATGCCCTCCTCCAGAGTATCTTCCCACTGCAGGGACTGAACCCAAGTCTCCTGTGGCTCCTGAATTGCAGGCAGATTCTTTACCACTCAACCACCAAGGAAACCACCAAGGATATCTTCTTTATCCATTCATCTGTTGATGTGCCCCATGCCATTTTTAATGGGATGCTAGTCTATGTATTCACTTCCATTGCATCCAGCACAGACCCTCCCAAGACTGCTTATAGACACAGTTAGAAGTCTCTGCTTCCAATCCTCCCCCTTCAACTCAGCTGAGTGACTATAGGCCAGTTCTTTAACCGCTCTGTATCTCATTTGCCTCATTAAAAAAAAATGGAGTTGTTGGATCAGATTTGATTTGCTTTAAAGTCTCCGGGGAATCTTCCCAACCCAGGGATCAAACCCAGGTCTCCCGCATTGTTGGCAGATGCTTTACTGCCTGAGCCACCAGGGAAGTCCTTTAAAGTCCAGGTTACGTTTAAAAATCTTAGAAGAGACTTCTTTAAGCCCAAGTCTAGCCCACACTACTCAAAAATTCCTGTGGCTGCATATCCTTGGGCAGTACCATCCTGCCTGGTTTTCTGTGGGGTTTTGCCACCATCCATGTCACTCTTGTGGGCCACTGGGCCTCATCTGGCCACTGTGACTGAGTGATTTTCAGCAAGGAATTTATACTGTCCCACAGCACTTACAACAATGATGTTAGGGGACAAGAGGTATTTATGAGCCTCTCAGATGGGAGTCAGATTCTCAAACCCTTAAACCCAGATTTGCTGAATCAGTATTTCTGAGGATGGGACTGAGAAATGGGTAATTTAATAAGCTCCCCAATAATTCTTATGTGCTCACATTTTGAGTATTACTGACCAACACCAGGCTACATACCACACAGGGAATTCCCAAGTGCTAGCTGGATGATGCTGAATCAGTATTTCTGAGGATGGGACCCAGAAATGGATAATTTAATAAGCTCCCCAGTAATTCTTATGTACTCACATTTTGAGTATTACTGACCAACACCAGGCTACATACCACACAGGGAATTCCCAAGTGCTATCTGGATGAATTCATCCTCTGCCTGTGAAGAAGAAGCCTGCTAGAAATGTTGCTGGGAATTTAACTCAGTCACTTTCCTTGTGTCTGCTTGCTCAGAGCTGTACAAAGTGGATAACCCACAAGTATCCCCTCTCTCCATCAGATGCTGCATCTGTGATGTCGTCCGCAGAGGCACTCAAACCACAGAAACTCCTCTTAGAAATCAGCGCTGGAAAACACTTTCCAAAACAGTCAGAGATGAACCACCCCATCAGGGATTTCCTAAGTCACTCTTGCTTTAGAAAATAGATCCTCTTTTACCCTCTGGCTCCTGATAATCCATTAGAGACCCCACAACCAAAGCAAGGCCATTCTTTCAAAGCCTCAGCCAAAGCACTCTCAGGGCACCTTATGAGTGAGTCGCCAACATGCCGTATAGAAAAGCAAGCATCCAGGGGCTAGTGAAGGGAGTCAGGGACCAGGAACCAAAGAAAGCTGGTCCAGGTGGAGAAGCAGAGATGACTTGCCAACAGATTCAGAACTCACCAACAGAACTCAACAGAAAGCTGTGAGTTCTAAAACTCATAGTGTTATACAAGCCCATGTTTCCTCTGCTTTGATCATCTGTATCCTCCTTTTAAAGTCAGCACTCAAACATCACAAAAGGATGCTAAGCGTGCTAATTAATTGCTTTCAAGTGCTACAAATACTAAGTGCTACTGTACTTTTTTGAGCCAGTTCTGCAGAAAGATGTCATATTTTCAGGGCTATCAAAGGGACATTTCCATTCACACTGGATTCCATTTTAAAAATTAGCAAAAATTTTGTAAGCGTTTCCAATGGGTAAGAGCAGAAAGAATATTTATTATTAATTCCTTCTTAATTCAGTCTTCTCCCTGCCTAAGGTTAATAAATCTGAGCAGGAAGCAGTGAAAGAAGCCTAAACTCAGGATACTGTCCTTTCATTAAAAAGAAAAATCCTGCTACTTAATCTATACCAACCCCCTCAAGTTCTTGAGCTTCTTTTCTCAAGGCAAATTATGCTCTTGCCTGTTCAAATTCTATTTCTTTGCTGGCTTGCAGTCATGCTGCCATAGGATTTTTTAAAAGAGAGAGAGATTTTGTTAAAATATTTGCCTAATGAAACTTTGACTCAATTTTTTTGATTGGTGTGGAGAGTTGAACTACTTGGTGGAATTGCCTGGTCTTAATTATTAATTATGTTTTTAGAAAAATATCTTGTTTTATTGCTTTCAAATAGATGCAATAGCTATATTTAACACTTTGATGTCTTGGAATGAATAGATGTTAGACTTTCATCATGACTCCCTCTCTTCTAAAAATCTGTATTCTTAAATGGTTTTAAGTGGTCCTCTCTGATCCTGTTTTTTTTTTTTAATTGGAGGAAAAGTGCTTTACAATGTTGTGTTGGTTTCTGCCATATAACAACACGAATCAGCCATAGTTATACATAAATCCCCTCCATCCTGAGTCTCCGATCCTGTTTATGTGATCAAGTTTCTCATCAAACACCTCATTCATTGTTAATATAAAGATAAATTGACTTCAGGTATAACTATCATATGTTCCAAATAATTGGAAAGAAATTTTTGGAGATTTCTAAGAATCTCTCACCTATCTAGAAAATATATATTGTCACAACAAAGTATTAAGGAATATGTGTCAAAAGATTTAGACTTAGAGGAAAGGCTAGCTTCCCAGGTGGCCTCAGCAGTAGAAAATCTGCCTGCCAATGCAGGAGACGCAAGTTTGATCCCAGGGTTAGGAAGATCCCCAGGAGAAAAGAATGGCAACCCACTACAGTATTCTTGACTGGAAAAGTCCACAAACAGAGGAGCCTGGCAGGCTGTTGTCCATGAGGTCACAAAAGTGTCAGACATGACTTGGCGACTGGACAACAACAAAAATCAGACAGAGAAAGACAAATTTCCTATGATATCACTTTTACAAGAGATCTAAATAAACGGTACAAATGAACTCACAGACAAAATATAAACAGACTCACAGGTGTCAGAAACAAGCTTATTGTTATCAGAGGGGAAAATAAGGGAGGGGGAGGAATAAACTGGGAGCTTAGGATTAACAGATATAATCTACTATATATAAAATAGATACACAGTAAGGTCTTGCCGTATAACACAGGGAACTATATTCAATATCTTGTAATAAACCATAATGGAAAAGAATTCGAAAAAGAACATCTGTATAACTGAATCACTTTGCTGTACCCCTGAAACTAACACAATCTTGTAAATCAACTTTGAAGTAGTGACAGTGTCAGTCATTCAGTCGTGTCCAACTCTGTGACCCCGTGGACTGTAGCCCGCCAGGTTGCTCTGTCCATGGAATTCTCCAGGCAAGAATACTGGAGTGGGTAGCCATTTCTTTCTCAATCCACTATACTTCAATTATTCAAAAAGAAAAAAAAAGATAGAGAGAGAGAAAGAGGTTTAGACTTAAAATTAAAAAATGCTCAGAGGTGGAAAGAAACTTAGAAATCTACTAAACTGTCGATTTTCCTTCACAAATGAGAAAGGGAGGCTCAGAGAGGTGAATCCAAATATACAAATGTAATAATCAGGTTCCAAGTGGCTAAGTCTCATCTGACACTAAAGGGGTATTTTTGCCCAGTTTAAAGAGGGATTCCGGAGTGACAAACTGCAGGGGTTCAAATATGTACCAGCCAGCTCTGCATCACCCTGGAGTTTCTTAAGTCTGCTTTCCCTGGGTTGCCTTTCTATGACAAAGACAGAGACCAATAGCTATTGGCTTGGATTATCCTTGTGATTCATAATTCCTGATGCATCTAGCAAATTCCCAGGGGAAGCCCCTAAGTGGCCTGGCTTGGCTGTGTATTCATCCTCAAGTGCATCACTGTGGCCAGGGAGATAAGATGCAGATTTGTATACCATAGGTTTACAACCCAGCAGTTGTGGGGTGAGAATGAGGACAATGTCCAAAGGAAAAGCATGCCAGGCAGGCAAAAAATAACAAACATCTGCCACTCATGTTACACTGTTAGCTAATGACCACGCCAAGAACACAGCCAGAGTTCCTGACTCCTGGTCCAGTGCTTCCTTTCTTAAAGGTAGTTTTGATTTTACTTTGCTATAGTTTTAGAGGGCTTCCCTGGAGGCTCAGATGGTAAAGAATTCACTTGCAACATGGGAGACCTGGGTTCAATCCCTGGGTTGGAAAGATCTGGAGGAGAGCATGGCAACCCACTGCAGTATTCCTGCCTGAAGAATCCCCTTGGACAGAGGAACTTGGGAGGCTACAGTCCATCGGGTCACAAAGAGTCAGACATGACTGAGCGACTAAGCCCAGCACAGTGTATTTTTAGAACCCATTTGATTGGTGTTTCTTCTGGCAAATTTTAGGGATTGGGAAAGCGTTAATTCTTAAATAATATCATCTTGTGCTTGCCAGTGTTTCTTATGTTTATTTCAAAAGAGTCAACCTGTTTCTCTGAGTCCTGCATAAATATATGCTCCCTTAGATATGACATTCCTCATGGGAGAAAGGTTCAAGAGAAGAGTCTTATGTCTATTTTTCCAGTTTCCAACATATGGTCTGACATGTGGCCAAAGAAAAGCTGTGGGTGTCTGGTTGCCCGACTGGGGTCTGCTGCTAAAAGTGGGGGAAATGCTGATCTATGTCCCCAGTGGCCCAAACCTTTAGAACCTTTTAACTCTTATTCCAAGAGGCTCTGACACAAGGGTCCAGGCTTGCCCTAAATGGGGTGGGTTTGAAAAGGGCCACCTCCATGATCTCGCTGGCTTTCCCTGAGGCAGGCATGTGGTCTGTTCACCAAGAGTCAGGGGGCTAAGTGCATCTGCCAGAGTTCCTCCTTCTTCTAGCAAGTGGAAGTGGTGTTATAATATTGATATGATCAAGACTAATGAGCCATTAATTCTAATTCAAAAAAAATGAGGTAACTGAACATGATCTTTTACGGCGCATTGATCTGATGTGCCAGATGAAGACAAGGTTACATTTCCTCTTGGAAGGAAGCCGGCTCTTCACAAGCAATTTTAAAATGGTCCCCCTATGGATAAGCTCTTCTGTGTGCCAAAAATAAATCTCATGGAAGGAGACAAATAGACTGTCTGAGGAGAAAGCACGTCCACCTTTTAGCTTTTCTTTGTCCTTCTCCTCCTCCCTCCAAGGGTCAGACATGGTGCCAAGTCACTCTGCAGGTCACCAAGATGTGCCTGGGAGAAGGCGCTGATTTCTTCATGAATGCCAGTATATGCCAAAGTCAAAAATGTGTCCACCTGTCATCTCTTCCCACATCCACTCAGTAGTGAAGTTCAAGAGAACTGAGTTCCAAGTAGGGGCCATAAGTACTATCCAGGGGGCTACCTTCCCAGGCATGTGACTTAGGGTAGAACTGACAACAAAGACCTTTGATTCTGTCACTTTTCAGAGGTAACTGACTATGCCAACTTGAGGCTGCAAAAAAAAAACTTGGGGTATGTTTTCAGAAAACTTGGGGTATATTTTTTCATAAAACACATTTTCCCTCCTTTGAAGGAACTACGAGTTTTTCAAAGCCAATCCTGGTTTCTTACATAAACAATGAAATATGGGGTCTAAATTTGGAAATGTTGGTTTTGGTGACTAAGACAAGTAGGATGCTGAATGCTAATCTCGTAAACTTTATTTCAAATGACAGTCGCATTCTGGTTTCCCAGGTGCTTTGATCAAACTACCTTTGCACATATTTGAATAGCAACTTGAATGTATACACTGTTTTGAACTGACTTGTGTCTGCCCCAATTCTTAGGTTGAAGTCTCAACCTGCAGTACCTCAGAATATGGCCGTAATTGGAGATAAAGTCTTTAAAGAGGTAATTAGCTTCCCTGGTGGCTCAGATGGTAAAGGGTCTCCCTGCAATGCAGAAGGCCTGAGTTCAACCACTGGGTTGAGGAGGCGCCAAGGAGAAAGACATGGCAACCCATCTACTATTCTTGCCTGGAGAGTTCCATGAACAAAGGAGCCTGGCAGGCTACAGTCCATGGGGTTGAAAAGAGTTGGACACAACTGAGTGACTGAACAACAAACAACAACAAAGAGGTAATAATAAGTTAAAATGAAGTCATTAATGTGGGACCTCATCCAATCTGACGGGTGTCTTTGTAGGAAGAGGATATTAGGACACAGGCACAGAGGGAAGGCCCCAGGAGGACACAGAGGAAACGCAGCCATCTGCAAGCCAAGAGAGGCCTCAGAAGACACCAACTCTGTAGACATCTGTATGTGGACTTCTAGCCTGAAGAACTGTGAGAAAATAAACTTCTGCTTTTTAAACCACTCAGTACTTTTTTATGGCAGCCTTATGGTTGAACTTATACTTATGGTTGAATCACTCAGTTGTGTCTGACTCTTTGCAACCCCATGGATTGCAGCACGCCAGGGCTCCCTGTCCATCACCATCCAATCATCACATCCTCTGTCATCTTCTCCTCCTGCCTTTCCATCTTTCCCAGCATCAGGGTCTTTTCCAGTGAGTCAGCTCTTCTCATCAGGTGGCCAAAGTATTGGAGTTTCAGCTTCAGCGTCAGTCCTTCCAATGAATATTCGGGACTGATTTCCTTTAGGATGGACAGGTTGGATCTCCCTGCAGTCCAAGGGACCCTCAAGAGTCTTCTCCAACACCACAGTTCAAAAGCATCAATTCTTCAGCCCTCAGCTTTCTTTATAGTCCAACTCTCACATCCATACACAACTACCAGAAAAACCATAGCCTTGACTAGACAAACCTTTGTTGGCAAAGTAATGTCTCTGTGTTTTAATATGCTGTCTAGGTTGGTCATAACTTTCCTTCCAAGGAGTAAGCGTCTTTTATTTTCATGGCTGCAGTCACCATCTGATTTTGGAATCCCCCCCAAAAAAAGTCTGAATGAAGGAAGTGATGGGACCAGATGCTATGATCTTAGTTTTCTGAATGTTGAGCTTTAAGCCAACTTTTTCACTCTCCTCTTTCACTTTCATCAAGAGGCTCTTTAGTTCCTCTTCACCTCCTGCCATAAGAGTGGTGTCATCTGCATATCTGAGGTTATAAATATTTCTCCCGGCAATCTTGATTCCAGCTTGTGCTTCTTCCAGCCCAGCATTTCTCATGATGTACTCTGCCTATAAGTTAAATAAGCAGGGTGACAATATACAGCCTTGATGCACTCCTTTCCCTATTTGGAACCAGTCTGCTGTTCCATGTCCAGTTCTAACTGTTGCTTCCTGACCTGCATACAGATTTCTCAAGAGGCAGGTCAGGTGGTCTGGTATTCCCATCTCTTTCAGAATTTTCCACAGTTTATTGTGATCCACACAGTCAAATGCTTTGGCATAGTCAATAAAGCAGAAATAGATGTTTTTCTGGAACTCTCTTGACTTTTTGATGATCCAGCGGATGTTGGCAATTTGATCTCTGGTTCCTGTGCCTTTTCTAAAACCACCCTGAACATCTGGTAGTTCACGGTTCATGTTTTGTTGAAGCCTAGCTTGGAGAATTTTGAGTATTACTTTACTAGCGTGTGAGATGAGTGCAATTGTGTGGTAGTTTGAGCATTCTTTGGCATTCTTTGTATGGCAGCCTTAGCAAACTAATACCTACACCAACAGAATTTTAATAACATCCTAAATCTTTCAGTGATTATCCTTAGTTCATTAGTATAACATTTTAAAATAACAAAATATTATTACAAAAGTGCAGTGTTTAGAATTATCCTTAAGAGTGGGGATAATCTAGTCTTCAACTATTAACTCTATTTTTAAGAGCAAAACGTCATTTAGAATAGTCAACAGAAGTGGATCACTCATGAATGTTTGAAAGGCGATTTTAGAAACCAAAACATGTTATTAATTTGGTTATTTACTAGAAAATTATGTTGGAGGAGTGAAAATAAAAACAAAATATTCTCCTGACTTAGAAATCCTCTCTATGAACATAGTAGAGAAAAAAAAAAAAAGAAAGCAAACACTTTTCTTATTGAGATAGCATTAAACCAGAATGTGCTGTCCATCATAGGATATCTACTAAGATATGAAAAGACAAAAGGAGATTTTACCCTTTTATCTAGCCAGGCAGTTATAACCCATTGCACAAGTGTTCTCAAGTTAAGCCATAACTAGTCCTCAAGTCAGAGGACTTTACCTGGTCCAAACCATCCAGACTTCACCTGGTAATTGGGATGACAATCTGTGTTAACTAAGTAGTTTTATCCAGAGGAAAATAACTTCTCATCTTTTTTGAATGGAAGGTACTGATTTAAGTTCAAGTTCAAGCAAAGTGCCCACTGGAAGCAAGGCTCTACCCTCCTACAGTAACCGGGAGACTGGGGCTCTAAGCTCTCTTGATGTTTACATTTCAAAGAGATGGCTCTCCAGTCCTCAACAAAGACATTCCCAGGTCATAAAGCTGACAAAATGCCAATCTAGTCTTCAAAAGCATTTATATCCATTTCAAAGAGAGGAGAAAGTCCATAAAATTACAAGTTTTCTCAAAGAGAAGAGAAAGTCTATAGAATTACAAGTTTTCTCAAGTAAAGGTTCAAAGAGGGAAATCTTTTCCCTTATTATCAACAGGGAGAACTGAACATCTCATTTTTAATTCATATTTGTCTTTACACTATCATTTGAGAGTTAAAAACAAAAGAACTCCCAGAAAGCACAATTTTTATTGCAAGAAACACTCAAACCCTTATCATCTTCTGAGCCTAAATAAAGCTTGGATTTAAGGATTCCACAATTGAAAGGGCCAAGAGACCAACTTCAAAGCTGAAGAAGACATGCTAAGGCAGAATCATTGTTCCTCCAAGATTCTGATTCAAAATATGACATGAACAACATAGTACAAGAGACACTCTGACTCTGTTAAACACTATGTGTATGTTTTCTTCAGTAAGGTGATTCCTCCAAATTCAATTCTTCCATCACTTAAGATCATATTTTTTTTTTATCCCAATGTTAACTGTTCATGCAGTTTCAGAAATCAGTGAATACTGCCATCTGATAGTAGACCCAGAGATTGCTTCAAGAAAGATAGTTGAAATCCAACTAAATCAGCCTGAAGGAAAGCACAGGATCACAAGACAGAAACCCTAGGAGTCTTCCTCAACACAGTCTGGAAAGCACGCTTCATCAGGACCAGCTCATGACTGAGTAACTAAGTCAGCTTTTGTGTGTGAATGTTCATTCATGTCCATCTCTTTGTGAGTCCATGATCGTGTGCTCCTCCAGGGATCTTCCTGACCCAGGGATCCAGCCTGTGTCTCTTATGTCCACCTGCACTGGCAGGCAGGTTCATTACCATTAGCGCCCCCTAGGAAGCCCTACATTAAGTGCTTAACACATACTGTTTCATGAAAGTTTCTCTCTTTCTCTCTCTCTCTCTCTCTCTCTCTCTCTCACACACACACACACACACACACACACGTTATGAAGTAGTATCCCCACATCACAAATGAGGAAACACTTCTAAGAACAGTGGTTCACCACTCTGGCTGCACATTACAATCACCAGAGCTTCTCACTAACAATTCCCTCTCTGGCTACACCTCAATCCACTGAAATCAGAAGCTCTGGGGGAGAGATCTACCACCTATATTTTTAAAAACTCTGCAGGTGACTCCAAAGCACAAAGTTGATCACCACTGTTTTCATCATTCACTCACTCACTCACCCAGGGTCGTTCATGTTGAAAGTGGCAGAGGAGGTCTTTCCATGATCTATCTGTATGGCTATACTGGAGGCTCTTGAAACCCTGGAAGGAAAGTTAGAATCTGTTGGAGAGATTTGTGAAATTACTAGCGCAGACCTCACCTGCAAAGATTCTGAGTTTCTATTGGTACAGACTGGGGCTCAGCCATGGGTATTTTTAATACACTTTTTCAATACGTAACCAGGTTTGAAAATCATTACTTTTATGTTATTCTTACAGATTTAATTTTTCAAAGCTCTAATATTTATTTTCCTGCATATCTTGAAAGCTTTCACAAACCAATTTATATTTCTACATGCTCTGTCATTGGTCTTTTCTTCCCCTAAGGGAATGTATTTAGAGTTCCTGACCTCCATCTGCTAATTAATATGATCAAATACTTTAATAATGAGTATATATTGAATGCACTCAATATTAACACATATACCCAAACATCAGACAGTGCCTCAAAAAACAGAGGCTTATAATTAAATATTTCCCTGGTGTTTATTTTGTTGATTTTTATGATATACAAATCTAAAAAAAAAAAAGAGGAAGGAAATGTCCTAGGCCAAGTCTAAATAATTTCTAGAAATGAGAGGGGTAATGACAACCATCAGTGAGAACCCCAAAAGCAGAAACCTTAAAAAAAGTAAAATGTCACATATCTGGAGGGTCTCACATTGTCATTAAGTCATCTTACAAATGGAAAACATACCAAAAAGTAATTCTATTTCTAACACCATACACAAAAATAAACTCAAAATGGATTAAAGATCTAAATGTAAGACCAGAAACTATAAAACTCCTAGAGGAGAACATAGGCAAAACACTCTCTGACATAAATCACAGCAGGATCCTCTATGACCCACCTCCCAGAATATTGGAAATAAAAGCAAAAATAAACAAATGGAACCTAATGAAACTTAAAAGCTTTTGCACAACAAAAGAAACTATAAGCAAGGTGAAAAGACAGCCCTCAGATTGGGAGAAAATGATAGCAAACGAAGCAACAGACAAAGGATTGATCTCAAAAATATACAAGCAACTCCTGCAGCTCAATTCCAGAAAAATAAATGACCCAATCAATGGGCCAAAGAACTAAACAGACATTTCCCCAAAGAAGACATACAGATGGCTAACAAACACATGAAAAGATGTTCAACATCACTCATTATCAGAGAAATGAAAATCAAAACCACAACGAGGTACCATTACACGCCAGTCAGGATGGCTGCTATCCAAAAGTCTACAAGCAATAAATGCTGGAGAGGGTGTGGAGAAAAGGGAACCCTCTTACACTGTTGGTGGGAATGCAAACTAGTACAGCCACTATGGAGAACAGTGTGGAGATTTCTTAAAAAGCTGGAAATAGAACTGCCATATGACCCAGCAATCCCACTCCTGGGCATACACACTGAGGAAACCAGATCTGAAAGAGACACATGCACCCCAATGTTCATCGCAGCACTGTTTACAATAGCCAGGACATGGAAGCAACCTAGATGCCCATCAGCAGACGAATGGATAAGGAAGCTATGGTACATATACACCATGGAATATTACTCAGGCATTAAAAAGAATTCATTTGAATCAGTTCTAATGAGATGGATGAAACTGGAGCCCCTTATACAGAGTGAAGTAAGCCAGAAAAATAAAGACCAATACAGTATACTAACACATGTATATGGAATTTAGAAAGATGGTAACGATAACCCTATATGTAAAACAGAAAAAGAGACACAGATGTACAGAACAGACTTTTGGACTCTGTGGGAGAAGGTGAGGGTGGGATGTTTCGAGAGAACAGCATCAAAACATGTATATTATCAAGGGTGAAACAGATCACCAGCCCAGGTTGTATGCATGAGACAAGTGCTCGGGGCTGGTGCACTGGGAAGACCCAGAGGGATCGGGTGGAGAGAGAGGTGGGAGGGGGGATCGGGATGGGAAATACATGTAAATCCATGGCTGATTCATGTCAATGTATGGCAAAAACCACTACAATATTGTAAAGTAATTAGCCTCCAACTAATAAAAATAAATGGAAAAAAAGAAAAAGAAAGTAATTCTAAGAAGGGACAAGATCCTCATGTACAAAGGTGCACATGAGTTTATAAAATGCTAAACAGCTGAAAATAATGATTTTTTAAAAATATTCTTTTATTATTTTTCTTGTTTGTTTATACTTTTTGGTTCTTGGAGTTTTTAAATGGCTTCACTGAGGTATAATTGACATATAGTAAAGTGTACATAATTAAAATTTATAACTGATGTGTTAATATATCTATACACCCATGAAAACATGACCATACTCCAGTTAGAGATCCCCCAAATTTCCTCATGCCTGCTATAATCCTTCCCCACTGCTGTCCTATGTGCTTAGTCACCAAGTCATATCCAACTCTTTGTGACCCCATGGACAATTCTCTGCCCATGGGGATTCTCTAAGCAAGAATACTAGAGTAGGTTGCCAGGCCCTCCTCCATGAGATCTTCCCAACCCAGGAGTCGAACCCAGGTCTCCCACATTGCAGGCAGATTCTTTACCATCTGAACCACCAAGGAAGCCCAAGAATACTGGAGTGGGTAGCCTGTCCCTTCTCCAGAGGAACTTCCTGACCCAGGAATCGAATTGGGATCTCCTGCATTGCAAATGGATTCTTTACCAGCTGAGCTACCTGGGAAGCTCCCCCACTCCTAGGCAACTACTTATCTGATTTCTGTCATTATAGATCAGTTTTCAATTTCTGAGTTTTAAATAAATGAGATCATACAGTATGAGGTACTATATGAAGTCATACAATATGTACCCATTTTTTGGCCTCTTTTACCCTGCACAATTATTTTGAGAGACATCCATTTTTGTTGCATATATCGATAGCTAATTCTTATTCTTTGCTGAGTAGTACTCCATTACATGGACATACCAAAAATTGTTTATCCATTCATCTGTTGATGGGCATTTAGATTTTTCCCAGGGTTTTGCTCTTACAGATTAAGGTACTATTAACATTTGCATATAAATCATTGCATAGACATAAGCTTGTTTTCTCTTGGGTAAATATATGGTAAATATATATGCTAGATTACAAGCAAAGTGTAGGTTTAACATTTTAAGAAACTACCAAGCTCTTCCAAAATGGTTATACCACATTAAATTCTCACCAACAGTGTATGAAACATTTTGTTCCTCTACATATATGACAATAATTGATACAGCTAATTAACTTGACCTTTTAAACATGAAGTGCAGCCATAAAAATTTATTTTACTTTCCTGTCTGTTATTCTAACATTTATGTGAGTTCTGGGTGGGTTTTGAGTCATTGAGTTTTCTCCTCATGAATGGTCATATTTTCCTGATTCTTTGTGTGCCTGGTGATCTCAAGACGCCAGACATTGTGAATTTTCCCTTGTTAGATGCTGGATATTTTGTGTTAATATAAATAGTAAATGTTCTTGAGCTTCGCTCTGGGGCAAAGTTAAGTCACATGAAAATAACCTGATTTTTTCAGGCCTTGCTTTTGGTATTTTTGAGATCAGAGTTCTAATTAGTATAGGGCTAATTTTTCCACACCACTGAGAAAAATCTCATCTGAATAATCTACTGATACCTCATGAATTAGTATGTTTTCTGGTCTGGCTTGTGGGAACAGGCATTTTCCTAGCCCTGTGGGTCTCCAGGCGTTTTTCTCTCCAATTCTTCCAGGTGGTCCTTTGCCCAGTTGTGGGAAGTTTCTTCACAAGCATGGATCCTCCAGGAGGACTCTCTGCAGATCTCTGAAATTCTTTCTCAAATTCTCTCTCCTTTGAATCCCAGCCTCCTTGGTCTCCCCAGACTCACAGATCTGTCTCTTCAATTCAGGGAGTCTGCCAGTTAAAGCTTGGGTTCCTCTCATTTTTTTTTAACCACTTAAATTTTTATTCATTTTTTTTCCCAAATTTTAAACTTTTCATTTTGTATTGGGGCATAGCCAATTAAAAATGTTGTGGTAGTTTCACGTGAATAGCGAAGAGACTAAACCATATGCATGCATGTATCTATTCTCCCCAAACACCCCTCCCATCCAGGCTGGCACATATATAACATTGAGCAGAGTTCATTGAGCAGAGTTCCTTGTTGGTCATCTGTTTTATAGACAGCAGCGTGCACATGACCTGCCCAAACTCCCTAACTATCCCTTCTCCCCAGGCAACTATAAGTTTTTTTTTCTAAGTCTGTGACAGCTCCTCTCATCTGATTCAGAGTCTAGAGACTCTCTGTACAGTTAGCTGAAACAATCATAGAACCCACTTCATTACTTTGCTGTCTCTTAGGGATTATTGTCCTTTGTTATTTTAAGTATTTTGTCTGGTTTAGTTGGTTTGAGGTGGGAAGATATATCTGATCCTTATTATTCTATTTTGGCTGGAAGCAAAAATATTCCCTGATGATTTAAAATTCCCTAATTATAGATATTTAATACACTTATAGAACTAGGATTGCATCAAGGAGATGGAAAATATAAAATGCCCCAATAAGAGCAAGATTCCTCTTGTGGTATACAGCACACAGTGAAGCCACATGGAGATTCAGTCTGCTCTGCTGTATTACAGTGCTGTAATAATAAAGATTTCATCTCTCATTCTCAGTGTACGCTTCCATTGTCCCTCATCTGTACCCCGCAGGAGCAGGATAAATGGTGGTCATTATTAGTTTACATTCTCCTTTCACAGCTGAAGTCTGTTTCCTTTGCTTTAACTGAGGCAATGCACCATCACAAATAATCACTAATATGTCTTACTACATAGATCTGAAAAGAACTTCTTCTTGAGCATTTTTTAATAGACAAAAAGAAACTATAATAAAAGATCCCAAGTCTGGTTCCTTTTTAACCCACATGAAGGGACAGGGGCTAACTCACATGCCTTTAATAATTCTAACTGTGGGTCTGAAGAATGTTGATCTATAATAGCTGATTAGAAGAATTACACATGGATAATACGTGGTGAGGTTTCTCTTGGAAGCCAGTGGAAAGGACACAGAGGCAGTGTGGAGTTTCAATGCAGCCTTAGGTGTGTCTCAGTTCTGATCCAGTATCAGGAAGTGTGCTGTGTTGGGCATGGCTCTTGACCTCACTAATCTTTGATCTGATCATCTTAAAATGAACACAGTGACACCATCTTGGAGAACTGGTGTTGAGACAGGCTGGGACCTGGGACCCTTTGCTGCAGTGCTGCGATGCTTGCACCTGGACACACCTCTAAAGCAACAAAATACAAACTGTGGAGGACTAAAAAATAACTGCATGCTTGTGCAGTTGGGGCAAATTCTGGACCAAAGATACAAAGAGACCAAAAAAAGAAGAAGAAGGAAAAAAAATCGCCAAAGAACCCAACTGCCACATTTGAAGAGTCTGGAGCAAAATCAGGGTATTGTACATGTCCCCTGCACACAGCACCACCTAAGGGTTGGACAAACCACCCAAGACCCAATAAAGCCTGAATTTCCTGTCTGATCTCTAGTCAATTTCTATTGATTGGGGAAGGTCGAGAACCCTGGTTATTAACAGTGTGAGAATTGTATAGAAAATTCATAAAGCACTTAGCATAGGCCCTGCCACCTGGAGTCCTTTGGACTGCAAGGAGATCAAACCAGTCAATACTAAAGGAAATCAACCATGAATATTCATTGGAAGGACTGATGCTGAAGCTGAAGCTCCAATACTTTGGTCACCTGATGCAGAGTCAACTCATTGGAAAAGCCTCTGATGCTGGGAAAGATTGAAGGCAGGAGGAGAGGAGGGTAACAGAGGATGAGATGGTTGGATGGCATCGCCAACTCAATAGACACGAGTTTGAGCAAACTCTGGGAGATGGTGAGGGACAGGGAAGCCTGGTGTGCTGCAGTCCATGGGGTCACAGAGAATCAGATATGACCGAGCGACCGAACAACTGCCGCCTAGTAACAGCATACACGCCAGAATTTGCAGTCAGGTACTGCTATTAATTGACTGTGGGGTTAATGGTTGGTTATTCCAACATAAGGCTTAGTTTCTGCTTCTCAGAGATGGTATGAGGATGATGTTGGATAATGCAGGGGAAAAGCACTTAGGAAATGGTCTGTAATAAATACTTGTTGATTTATCTATAACAAGCACTTTGACAACCCATAAACCCTCCGTGGGATTCTTGTAGGAAATTAAAACACTTGGGGGTGAGAGGTGACAGTTGATATTTTAATCTCCCTCCAACCAAGTCTTCATTTCTTCCAAGTCAACAATGCATTCTCCCCAGAACTGAAACACAGTTATTCAGGAACTGTCAAGATAAACACCCCAGTGTTCATCAGACCTAATTAATTTTTGCATTATTATTTTTTAAATATTTTATGTATTTTCAATACAAATTGATACAATAAAAACCAAGCAAGCATACGACATTCCACATTATTATTTTATCAGGTCTCACATTTTGGCATTAAATAATGATATAAATCAACTAGAAAACAGCATGAAAACACCAATAAGGACAAACATTATCTTAACTTTCTCATATTGTTCTCTCACAATGGTCTTGTGATAGAAGTGGTTAGGAGGAAAAGAAAAAATATCTCTTAAAATGATCCCTACCATAAATATTTAAATTTTGATGCTGTTTCTGCTAGATAAAAAAAAAAAAATCTAGGCTAGGGAAAATGCAATACTGTCTTCAGTAGTGATGTAGAGATAAACAAGAATAATAGCAGTAATGCACCACATAATACATAGAGAAATAAAATTGATAAAGAATCAGAAAATAAAAGTCCCTCAAGAAACCTTTTCATAAAGTACATATAAACAGGAATTCTGGAGCAGTTAGAAATCTTCTTTTATTTAATCCCATGCCGACTATACTCAGAGCTGTCATGAATACAAAAGAACAAACACTTTTTTTCTATTACAATCGCAGTCACAAAATAAAATAGTCCAAAATACTAAATATTGCAGATATGAATTTTGAAATATAACTTTAAGTTATTAAGAGAGTCTGCTACTAGTTCTTGCAAAAAACAAAAACCCTCTGACACAACAAAACCTAGTTACACAAAGCTAAATTCATTCAGAGATTGTAGAGGAAAAAAATCACTTGATCATTTTCCAATAATTTACAGAAAAATCAAAGAGATTTATGTTAAAAATACACAGGGTCACACACACCATCAGTTCTACTTCTTTCTGTTTTTAATTTTGTTATGCTTTTTGTTGTTGTTTTTGTTTATTTGAGTGCACTGAATGGATAGTTGTGGATATGGACCTAGTTCCCTGACCAGGGATTGAACCCCAGGCTCCCTGCAATGGGAGTATGAAGTCTTAACCACTGGACCACCAGGGAAGTCCCCTAGTTCTACTTCTTATTCTTTTTAGTGTTGATGCTCTGCAGGGAGTGGAGGGGAGGGAGTGGCAAGACTGTTGGGGGAACGGGGTAGTCAAGGAACTGGGGTTTTGAACAGACTCCCTGTGTGGATTCTGAGAGTACGCAAACACTCAACAGCTTTGCTTGAGTTTCTACTTTTTCAAAGGGAAACTATAAAACAATTTATTGGAAAGGTCCTAATTTCTACCTATATAATTCTTGGCTGTATCTAAGTTACTGCTAATTTAATTGCTTTAGCCTAATTAGTTATTTACACTTGGGCTTTGAAAGGTTCCAAGGTAAAGTATGATCAGTTCCCTTTCCCAAAAAAAGCAGAAGGCATGAGCTGGAACGAGGTAGGAGAGGGGTGGTTGGATCAGGGTGAGTTGAAGTCCTGGGCAAGCACAACTCAAGAGAAGATGACATACCAAGTGAAGAAAGTTAAAAAAAAAAAAGACAAATATCATATGATCTCACTTATATGTGGAATCTAAAATATGATATCTTTTATGACACTTATCTATGAAACAGAAACAGACTCAGAGATATAGAGAACAGACTTATAATTACCTAAAGGTAAAGGTGGTGGAGGATGGATAAATTAGGAGCTTGGGATTAGCATATACAAACTGCTATTTATCAAATAGATAAACAGTGAGGTATATTGTATAGCACAAGGAGCTATATTCAATGTCCTGTCATAAACCATAATGGAAAAGAATATGAAAAAGAGTATCACTGAATCAATTTGCTGTAAACCAAAAATTAACACAACATTGTAAATCAACTATACTTCAGTTAAAAAAAAAAAAAAAAAGATGACAGACAGTGATCCCCAGCATCCATCTGCCTTAAAGCAGGAAGGGAATAATAGAGTGAGGGCAAAAGCAAAGGGGAAAGTGATGTGGACTAGTTTGTGCTCAGGTATGAGAATTATAACTAAAAGCATTCTCTCCTCTTCCTTTTATCCCCCAACTTACTCTCCCATCTCTAAAGCCCAGTATTTCCTAATAATAGGATAGAACTCATCTAGGTTCTAAAAAAGAATCTCTACTTAGTATAAACAACAAATATCCAGTCAGTCTTTAAACAGACAGAGAGAAAGAAAGGGGAAATATTAAAGGACACTGTGACCCTGATGGTAGGGGAATAAGAATGATGATACAGCCTAGTACTCAGAAAACATCATTAAGGGTCTACTATGTCCAGACACTGAGCTTAATATTTTTTTAACACAACTAACATTTATGGAATATGCTAACATACATCACATACTATCTTAAAAGTTCATCATGAACCATCTCATTTAATCTTTAGAAAATCCTATAAAGATGACTATGTTCCCATTTCACAGGTGGAGAAACTAAGGCTCAAGAAATAGAAGCAATCTCCCTTATGTCACATGGCTATTAGGAACAGAAGACAGATTTATACCCAGATAATCTGACTCCAGATCTCTATCTTCATTCAGTCTGCCATATTGCAAAATAAAGCTTTCCTGTAGAGTTTGATAAGGTTTGGAAGGATTGGCTGGGTAACGCTGACATTATCTATCAGGCATATTCCTTACTGTGTCCCTTACTCTGCCCTTCTGGTTTCTGCGGTCTCATACACTAAATGTAAGTTAAGTTACAATTAGGTTAAGTCAAGTCTTAAGTGTTAAATTTTCTCTTCATGTGTCTGTTGGCTCATACCCACTCAAGCTTCACATAGCTGTGCTAATGAGGGCAGAGGCAGTTCAAAAGAATGGATCTGAGTGTACTGTGTAATGTTAGCATCAGCAAAGATTTCTTCCTAATTAGGTACTCTTGACATTATTGGTAAAAAGAACTTGATTTGCTAAGTCTATAGCAGCTGATTAGCAAGAAAGCTCCATGAGGCTTCCTGTGGGAAACAGAAAGAAACCAGTGCAGGGCACTATGAAGGGGTGGGAGGTGGTGGTTTGAATCCCAAATCTGTCACTTAATTCCTGGGTGATCTCCAGACATGCATGAACCTCTTTGAGCTAATTTAGTCATCTGAACAGTGGACAAATAAGACACCAGCCCCCATAACAGTATTGTGGGAACAGAAAGGGACAACATATATAAAAGATCTAGAACCCCAGCTGACATCAAATAATGCTATGAGCATGTTACCTTGAACTTCATAGATACTAATCTGCTGTTCCTATACTTCACTGCCTATTGGCCAGTCCAGTTTCCTTTTAAATTAATTTTAAATGCTGTATAGATGGAGAAGCTCTATACAGTCAGCAAAAACAAGACTGGGAACTGAATGTGGCTCAGATTATGAACTCCTTATTGCCAAATTCAGACTTAAATTGAAGAAAGTAGGGAAAACCACTAGACCACTCAAGTATGACCTAAATCAAATCCCAAACAATTGTACAGTGGAAGTAAGAAATAGATTTAAGGGACTAGATATGATAGACAGAGTGCCTGATGAACTATGCACGGAGGTTCGTGACATTGTACAGGAGACAGGGAGCAAGACCATCCTCAAGAAAAAGAAATGCAAAAAAGCAAAATGACTGTCTTAGGAGGCCTTACAAATAGCTGTGAAAAGAAGAGAAGCGAAAAGCACAGGAGAAAAGGAAAGATATACCCATTTAAATGCTGAGTTCCAAAGAATAGCAAAGAGAGATAAGAACGCCTTCCTCAGTGTCCAGTGCAAAGAAATAGAGGAAAACAGTAGAATGGGAAAGACTAGAGATCTCTTTAAGAAAACTAGAGATACAAAGGGAATATTTCATGCAAAGATGGGCTCAATAAAGGACAGAAATGGCAGGGACCTAACAGGAGCAGAAGATATTAAGAAGAGGTGGCAAGAATACACAGAAAAACTGTACAAAAAAGATCTTCACGACCTAGATAATCACCATGGTGTGATCACTCACCTAGAGCCAGACATCCTTGAATGTGAAGTCAAATGGGCCTTAGGAAGCATCACTACAAACAAAGCTAGAGTAGATGATGGAATTCCAGTTGAGCTATTTGAAATCCTAAAAGATGATGCTGTGAAAATACTGCACTCAAGATGCCAGCAAATTTGGAAAACTCAGCAGTGGCCACAGGACTAGAAAAGGTTAGTTTTCATTCCAATCCCAAAGAAAGACAATGCCAAAGAACGCTCAAACTACTACACAATTGCACTCATCTCACACACTAGCAAAGTAATGCTCAAAATTATCCAAGCCAGGCTTCAGCAATATGTGAACCATGAACTTCCAGATGTTCAAGCTGGTTTTAGAAAAGGCAGAGGAACTAGAGATCAAATTGCCAGCATCCTCTGGAGCATCGAAAAAGCAATAGAGTTCCAGAAAAACATCTATTTCTGCCTTATTGATTATGCCAAAGCATTTGACTGTGTGGGTCACAACAAACTGTGGAAAATTCTGAAAGAGATGGGAATACAAGACCACCTGGCCTACCTCTTGAGAAATCTGTATGCAGGTCAGGAATCAACAGTTAGAACTGGACATGGAACAATAGACTGGTTCCAAATAGGAAAAGGAGTAGGTCAAGGCTGTATATTGTCACCCTGCTTATTTAACTTATAGGCAGAGTACAGCATGAGAAACGCTGGGCTGGAAGAAGCACAAGCTGGAATCAAAATTGCTGGGAGAAATATCAATAACCTCAGATACGCAGATGATACCACCCTTATGGCAGAAAGTAAGGAATAACTAAAGAGCCTCTTGATGAAAGTGAAAGAGGAGAGTGAAAAAGTTGGCTTAGAACTCAACATTCAGAAAACTAAGATCATGGCATCCAGTCCCATTACTTCATGGCAAATAGATGGGGAAACAGTGGAAACATGGCAGACTTAATTTTTCTTGGGCTCCAAAATCACTGCAGATGGTAACTGCAGCCATGAAATTAAAAGACGCTTACTCCTTGGAAAGAAAGTTATGACCAACCTAGACAACATATTAAAATGCAGAGACATTACTTTGCCAGTGAAGGTCCATCTCATCAAGGCTATGGTTTTTCCAGTGGTCATATATGGATGTGAGAGTTGGACTATAAAGAAGGCTGAGTGCCGAAGAATTGACGCTTTTGAACTGTGGTCTTGGAGAAGACTCTTGAGGGTCCCTTGGACTGCAGGGAGATCCAACCAGTCCATCTTAAAGGAAATCAGTCCTGAATATTCATTGGAAGGACTGATGCTGAAGCCGAAACTCCAATACTTTGGCCACCTGATTTGAAGAACTGACTCATTTGAAAAGACCCTGATGCTGAGAAAGGTTGAAGGCAGGAGGAGAAGGGGACAACAGCAGAAGAGATGGTTGGATGGCATCACCGACTTGATGGACATGAATTTGAGTAGGCTCCGGGAATTGGTGATGGACAGGGAGGCCTGGCATGCTGTGGTCCACGGGGTTGTGAAGAGTCAGACACGACAGAGTGACTGAACTGAACTGAACAGAAGTGCTGTTTGCATTGCAAAAGTTCAGTACTAGTAGATCTCATATTTTATTATAAGTATCAAGGAGGAATATTGTGAAAACTGCAGATCCTTTAAACTACTCATAGAAATTCCTATTCAAAAAGTCTATGATGGGGCCCAGAAATTTGCATTTTTAGCAAGTCTGCTCAGAAAACCACACATTGAACATTTATACAAATATATAAATAAATGAATAAATATTCAAATAGTATATAAATACATATATACAGAATAAATATATATATATGTGTGTATATATACATGTACATATATACATATATATATTTGACCCTTGCACAACTCAGGGTTGGGCCACCAATCATCCATTTATAATCATAATCCATAATCATTAATCCATAATCCATAATCATTATGGGCCATCCATAATCATCAATTATGATTTAGAGTCAATCCTCCATATAGACTCAGTTCCTGCATACCTGGGGTTCCATATCCTTGGATTCAACCAACTCATGAATTGTGTAGTACTGTAGTATTTATTATGGAAAAAATTGGCATGGTGGATCCACACAGTTCAAACCCAAGTGGTGTGAAGGCCAACTGTATAATGTCTTCCATAGAGTATAATTTACTCAGTGCGCACTAGGCCAAATTAACTAATGCTGCCAAAGCCTCCTATGGTTAATGTTAAGACTACTCTGCAGGGCTTCGCTCATGGTCTAGTGGATAAGAATCCGCCTGCCAATGTAAGAGACATGGGTTCAATCCCTGGTCTGGGAAGATCCCCCATGCCTCAGAGTAGCTAAGCCTATGCATCACAACTATTGAGCCTAGTTGTCCTAGAGTCTGGGAGATGCAACTACTGAGCCCATGTACCACAGCTACTGTAGCCCATGCACCCTTGAGTCTGTGCTCCAAACAAGAGAAGCCTCTTCAATGAAAGGCCCATGCATCGCAACTAGAGAGTAGCCCCCTATCACTGCAACTAGACAAAACCCCATGCAGCAATGAAGAGCCAGCACAGCCAAAAATTAATTAGTTAATGACTATTCTTTAATATCTTGATGACAGTTGAGAAGGCAGGTCAGGGGGTCCTTAAAAATGCACACTTATGGGACGACAGAGGATGAGATGGTTGGATGGCATCACCGACACAATGGACATGGGTTTGGGTAGACTCCGGGAGTTGGTGATGGACAGGGAGGCCTGGCATGCTGCAGTTCATGGGGTCACACAGAGTCGAACACGACTGAGCGACTGAACTGAACTGAACTGACAAAGAATGTTTGAAACAATTTTGAAATGGTATGTGATGAAATGAGTACAGTATACTTGAGAGTCTCTCAGTCCTACACACTGAATTACCTACATACTGAAGCTACCCAGATTATCACTATCACCATTTTTTCCCCTTGAGTGTGCTTTGGAAAAAAAGGATATAGGAGAAAATTTAACTCTGAAGGAAGCTTAAAGAAAAGGAAAGTTTTTACTCATAAAAGATATCGAAGAAATTATAAAAGCAATACCAAGGAAACAGTCGCCTGAAAGAAATTTTCAAACCTTATTTATGTTGGCAAGTCTTTAAAAATATGTAAATATAACTCTTTACTTGTGAGAAGTATCAGCAGAATTTTGTTGGCATTGCCTTTCATGTTTTTTCTGGAGTGCTTTAGCATTCTCCAGTTTTCCTTGGACTGTGAAAGGATATATCTATGTAGAAGCCACTGGTATTCATTAGGAAAACAAATTTTACTTTGATCAAAAGATTTTATATTTAATAAATGATGGAGAAAATGTCAAGTGCTACTAACTGAATCTGCCTGTATAAAGCCAGGTTTACGAACAATACTTCCAGAAGAATTTGGCCACAGATAGGAATTGTCCCAAGACTTTGAAATAATTTATAATTTAAATGGAGTCAATATAAGCGAGATGTTAATTTCCAGACCTGGGAAGTCAGCCTTTAATCCATGTATACCTATGTCAGTACTCCTACAGACAGATGTTCTGGTAGAACATCCTCACTGAAATGCATCACTAAGTCATCCCCTAAATGATAGAATGGATAGAGACTCTTCATTTGATACTGAAACACTCTCCACTTTATTCCATCACATCCTCAATTCAGTCCTTTGACTCACTTCCTTTACTCTTCCAGAAGTTGATATTCCTATCCAGCCTGCCATCTGAAATCAATGTTGATATTTTAATCCATGGTGACCATGCTAGTGTCCTATAGCCCTTGAGGTCTGTCATTCAGAATCTGGGCATTTTTCATGCATGTGTGCATGCTCAGGGGCTTTCCAGGTGGCTCAGTGGTGAAGAATCCACCTGCCAATACAGGAAACATAGGAGACTCAGGTTGGATCCCTGGGTTGGGAAGATCCCCTGGAGGAGGAAATGGCAACTCACTCCAGTATTCTTGGCTGGAAAAGCCCATGGACAGAGGAGCCTGGTGGGTTACAGTCCATGGGGTTGCAAAAGAGTTGGACTGTGTTGATATTCTACAATAATCCATGGTGATCACTCTGTCCTGAAGCCCTTAAGATCTGTCATCCAGAACCTGGCCATTTTGACCTTACCCTTTATCTTTGTCTCTCTAGCAAAACAAAAGTTCCTTGAAAGCAGAAACTCTATCTCCACTTTATTATGAATCCCCACAATGCCTAGCCCACACATTTGCACATGGTTCAGTTCAGTTCAGTTCAGTTCAGTCGCTCAGTCGTGTCTGACTCTTTGCAACCCCGTGAATCACAGCACGCCAGGCCTCCCTGTCCATCACCAACTCCCGGAGTTTACTCAAACTCATGTCCATCAAGTCGGTGATGCCATCCAGCCATCTCATCCTCTGTCGTCCCTTTCTCCTCCTGCCCCCAATCCCTCCCAGCATCAGGATCTTTTCCAATGAGTTGACTCTTTGCATATGGTAGACATTCAGAAAAGCTTGATTGATGAGAATTGAACACACTGAATATCATGAAAATCTTCAGTGGTGCCATAACTATTCCTGACGGCTACCTACTCAATTGTTAGGACTGAGAGCCACCGTGATGCCCTCCACTGCTGCCTAGCTCTGTACATTGGCTTGACAGTACAAGAATTTTGTCTTTTATATGACAGAAATCCAAACCTGGGTCTGGAACCCAATCTTCTCTAGACATTTCTCTAGGTATTATTTGAAAGACAGAAAAATATTCCTGCATCCATTATTGCTTTCAAGCTACGGTACTGAAGAAGGCTCTTGAGAATCTCTTGGACTACAAGCAGATCAACCAGTCAATACTAAAGGAAATCAACCATGAATATTCATGAGGACTGATGCTGAAGCTGAAGCTCCAATACTTTGGCCACCTGATGTGAAGAGCTTACTCACTGGAAAAATCCTGACACTGGGAAAGATTGAGGGCAGGAGAAGAAGGGGATGACAGAGGATGAGATGGTTGGATGGCATCACTGACTCAATGGACGTGAGTTTGAGCAAACTCTGGGAGATAGTGAAGGACAGGGAAGCCTGGCGTGCTGCAATCCCTGGGGTCTCAGAGTTGGACACGACTGAGTGACCAAACAGCAGTTGTGGGGTTTTTAATATTTTCTTCAGCTTGGCTCCCAACAGGTAAAGGCTAGTCATGCTGGAAAGCAGACAGACACCTGTATTTTCAATACACAAAAAATATCACCCCCAAAATCATGCTTCCATATAACCAAAACTTCAAAGTAAAAATGAGAATATATCTGATGTGAAATAACATTTCACCCACTCACTGTGAATGAAGCACACAGTATAAAAATTGTCATGACCAAAAAAAAAAAAAAATTGTCATGACCAAAGAAGTGGAGAAACACACCTCTGTTCCTTTTTCAGGGTTTTATGGTGCCCACGTTCTCTCTCCAGCAAGAACACAAGAGAGTCTTTTTACCACCATTCACAACAGCATGATATTATGTGTAGAAAAATAACATGTGTGTGTATACATGTGTCAGGCTGCCATTCATAAGAAATGGTTGCTTAACCCTTAAACAGACAATATAAAATTGTTTTGCCTACAAAGGCTCTCATCTACCAAGACAAAAATCACTGAAAAAAAAAGCCTATTTTATAAAATCAAAAGTTACTTCTGGTTTGGTATCTGGGACTTTCAAAGCAATCAACATGCTTAAGTCCATATGACAAGAAGAATTAAAAGGATGGTAAAACCGCAGTCTCCTGCATGAAGCGGTGAAGGCTTGCCACAGACAAATAAGTTCCCTGGTAGCATCAATCAAGTTTACTATTTGTGTTCTTTTTTGACTAAACCCTGAGACAGTGATTAGAAAAACGAGAAACAGCAGTAAAAAACAATAGAGAATTGCTGGCTTTTCCCTCCCTCAACTACCACTTCCAAATGATAGCTGTAATTCAGTAAAGATCATAGAGGCTGGCATTTATGTTGATCATCACTTCCTACCAGCCTTTGATTTACTCAATTCCTCCTAAATGAATTTCTAGCTGAGAGTAGTAAATTATATCTGAACACCCCTATCAATAGCAAACTAGAATATATTGGCATGATATCAAATAAAGAGGTTGGATAAATATATTAGTGTGGCACAAGATTGCACATAATGAGCTGTTTTACAGGTCTATGGCAAAGAAATAGAATACATATTACAAATAAAAATACTGTGCTTAATATTATTGTCTTCTGTGAGAGGCTCAGTCTTGCTCAACCAAATAGGAGTTTAAGGGAAAGATTTGAGCCATACTCCTAAGTTTTTTAATCAGGGGATTCTTTTCTTTTCAAAGGATGCAGAATTTGATGTCTGGATGAAGGAGTTGGGTGAAGATTTGCTGGAATAATGAAAGCTGGACCCAAAAGAATAAGTTGAGCATTCTCTATCAAGAGAGATGTGAAAATGTTTGCTGATGAATAAATTTAAATTCATTATTGAAAACTGGATCAGCAGAGCATTTGTTAAAATTAGCCTACAACTTTAAATTGAGGGGTAACTTTGTGTTCCAGAACGGAAAAAGTGCTCATTTGTGAATTATTGACATTTTAACTCTTACATGGTATGTCTTCAAAATCCGCCATAGAGAAATGACTCTTGTTTTGTTATTAATGTTTCCAGAAAGAAAGGCCAGACAGAAGGAAAACATTTCTTCCTCAATTAAGAAGGCTTTTAAGCCCTTTTGCCTGAATTTCACTAATGCCTCATTTCCCCAAATCAATCATGTTGCTCTACTATTGTATTAAAATGTACTTTAATAACAAATGCTTAAAATCAGAAGTGACATTTTTTTCTAAGATGCATTACTAATAAAGTAACACGCATTTTCCTCCTGCGTGAAACAGCTGGACCATGACGAGATCACATTAGCACTAATTAAAATGATATTTTCTGTGCAGATTTTGCTAGCCCAGCTTCATTGGACTCAAAAGGATTTCTGAAATCCATAATAAAGGCTATTATGTCATCTTACCATGTTTCTCTTGAATCAGGCTACTGTCTAATTTCTCCTCAACGATATTTTCTTAAAACTCTCACTCAGTAAAATCAATATTAAGTTTCTCCTCTCAGAGCTCTGTTTTTTCCATATATGATCCTCATTTAATTAAAAAAAATTAAAGCTTTCATTTATTTTGCTTGATGAACAAGAAAAAATATAATATTAAAGGCAACATTTTGCAATGTTTCTCTTTTTCCTCACTTTACTGGGTCCCTGTTGTTCCCAACGTATAATTTGCAAAACATATTGCTTCAATACTTACAATGAGAGAGGCGGCCCAGCTGTGGGAAGAGGACAACAGCCTCCAATATTACCATAATAATCTGCCTAGAGTCCCAGGAGCCCCCTGGTATATACAATTCTCTGTACTGCAGGCCCCAGCTGGAGAACATTCTCTTGACATGTATGCCAACCTTTGCCTGCAGGCAAAATAAAAAAAAAAAAAGCAGAGAAGTAATCATGAAAATAAAAAATCTTGTCAACTGCGTTGGGCGGCAGTTCCCATGTTTTTGCTCACGTAGGCAGGCATTGTGCTAACAAAATGATACCAGACTTTAAAAGACTGCAGCTGGTAGGTTTTTGGATTTTTTTTTAAAATGTGCTATGTTAACTCTGTGATCCTAAAATTTGAGGGGGGGAGGGGCAGCAGACAGTGATACTTTAGTTATGACTGTCAATAAATAAGACAACTTTATTTGCCAACTATTTCGCAGAAGACTGCTTCTTACAGGAATTGAACTACAAGAAGTAGCATTAGAGTCTTGAGGTTAATCGTGGATGAAATTTCAAACAAATATAAAGTAAGTTAACTTAAGAGGAACTTGAGCAGTTTCTGATTAACATCCTTCTTAAATAATCCACAAAAACCAGTGTTATTATATCTGCTCTTAAGACTTCTATCTCAAGTCAAAGAAGTGATATTAACCTTTAAAATAACAAGCTAAAACTTCAAAAGGACTTCATGAACAAAACACGCATATTTTGAAACTGAAAGTTCAGATTGGGTTGTATTTTATTTTAACAGTCAATAAAACTCAGTGGGTTAAGAATATTCCACAACTAGAGTTGAAAGATCTGATATCTTGGTTATAGCACTAAAAGTTTCCAAACTTCACTTGCTGAAACAAGAGGTTCTTCTGAAAACGAATTAACCCAGAATACAACTGCAGTCACACATATTTAAAGCACTTTCATTTGAGTGGTATCTCACTGTGTAAATATCCTAAACAGGTAAGAAAATGTCATTATATGTATAAGATATTAATTTCCTTTGTCAAATTAATTTTCCAAATACTAGACGGACTGGAAGAGGGCAGTATAGTGTTATATTAACTCTTAAACATGCCTATTTGCCAGGAAATGTTCCATTTTACTCTCTTTACCAATATGTTTGTGATAAATCTCTCTACTTTGCAGATAAAAATATTTAGAAAATTGAGGATTTATAGTGTAAAATTTGATGTTAGTATTTCTTGATCACATGAGGGAAGGATATATGGATTAGTTTTATAATTGCATATTTATGTGACTATTTAATTAATGTCAATCCTCTCACCAAATGTAAGCTACATGAGGGCAGGATCATGGAAGTTTCATTTATCATTTCCTTCCAAGTGCATGGCACACACTAGGTATTTGTTGAAAGAATAAGTAAATACACTTAATTATTCATTCAATCATTCAACACATATTTGCCAAGGCACTAGGGATTCAGCAATGAATAAAGCTAGTGAAAATCCCTGTCTTCATGGCATAGAAGACTGATAACACATAAGAAAAACAAGTAAAATATAGACAGTTAATGGACTTCCCAGGTGGCTCAATGGTAAAGAATCCAATCCCCCTGCCAGTGCAGGAGACAAGGGAGACACATTCAGTCCCAGGGTCAGGAAGACCCCCTGGAGGAGGAAATGGCAGCCCACTCCAGTATTCCTGCCTGGGCAAGTCCGTGGACAGGGGAGCCTGCTGGGCTCCATGTGCGTCCACGTGGTCGCACAGAGTCGGACAGGACTGAGTAGCTACACACACATACCATGTTAAATAATGATAAACACTAAAAAGAGACGTTTAGCAGGGAAAGGAGACAGGCTGTGTCTGGGTGGGAGGCTGCTATTTTAGAAAGGGTTACCAGGAAAGGTTTCCCCCCCACCCCACCGTGCCCAACAAAACTGTGAAATGAACTAGTTCTCTCCCCTGGTGAAATTGAATAGGTCCTCAGTAAGGACTTCACTGGTGGCTCAGACAGTAAAAGCTCTGCCTACAATGCAGGAGACCTGGGTCTGATCCCTGGGTCGGGAAGATCCCGCTGGAGAAGGAAATGGCAACCCACTCCAGTACTCCTGCCTTGGAGAAGCCTGGTAGGTTTCAGTCCATGGGGTCGCAGAGTTGGACATGACTAAGCGACTTCATTTCACTTCAAGAATCCAACAAAAAGGCAAAGAAAGAAAAGACTAAAAATGCTGACTCTTTCATCATTTATGCAAATATTTATCTTTCATGAAATTATAAGCCCCTCTAAAACAGAGATAGCAACTCTTTCTGGATATTATCTCTGGCACTTAGCACAGTGTCTTATATACAGTAGATGCTCTTCCAATTATGCTGAGTTGACTTGGAGTCCTTTTAGAATAAAAGGACAACATTAAGAAGTGGTAATGTGGCCAAGGATGGAAGAGAGCCGCCCAGCATAATCTGGAGGGCCGAAAACCAGAGGGGTGAGGCTGAGCATATACACTGTCGTCTTGATGTTGCCTGAAGCTCCATGCACTCAGCTTCTCAGCCCTGAGATGACCACCTTTGGTCCAAAGAGAAAACAAGGCACGTTTACAGAGGACTGTACATACACACCATTACAACTAGGAAAACTCATCAAAGCCCTTGCCTTCCTAATGGGGGCTCACATGGGGATCATTTTCATCTAAGAAAGAAAGCAGACGTATGTTGCTCTTGTGAAGGTAGTCTTGAAGGGGAAGTTCATGCCCCTTTGTATCCATATATTCAATTTGTGGGGCTGGGTACAAGTGAAGGGCTTCCCAGGTGGCGCTAGTTAAAGCACCTGCCTCCTAACACAGATAGACATAAGGGATGCTAGTTGGATCCCCGGGTCAGGAAGACCCCCCTGGAGGAGGGCATGACAGCCCACTCCAGTATTCTTGCCTGGAAAATCCTACAGACAGAGGAGCCTGGCAGGCTGCAGTCCATGGGGTTGCACAGAGTTGGACATGACTGAAGCGACCTAAGTCATGCAAGCCTACAAGTGAAATGCTCACGTTTTAATTAGGAGTAGAAAAAAAAAATACACATCAGAGGATGGAAATAAAATGAGAAAAATAATAATAAAAAAAAGGAAATTTTCGAAGTAAGTGTTGGTTAAGAGTGAAGGGAAGCTACCTAGTTAATCCAGTAATATTCGTACTAGATAATATAACCATGTATATTAATATAATAATATAACCAGGAAAGTACAGATCAGCTGGTCACAACATTGCAAAGAATAACACAAAGCAGAGTAAAGGAACATAGGAACGGTAAACAAGAAGAGAGTTAATTTAAATATCAGTTCAAAATTTCTTCATTATTCTCAGGGACTAAAATATTCACACTAGCTACCAGGGCTCCATTCCTAGTCAGTTATTACATATGTTATGCTATGCTTAGTTGCTCAGTTGTATCCGACTCTTTGCGACCCCATGGACTGTAGCCCGCCAGGCTCCTCTGTCCATGGGATTCTCCAGGCAAGAATACTGGAGTGGGTTGCCATGCCCTCCTCCAGGGGAACTTCCCAACCCAGGGATCGAACCCAGGTCTCCCACATTACAGGCAGATTCTTTACTATCTGAGCCACCAGGGCATTATCACATAACAGGTAACATAATGTCCACATCCATTTGTTACTAACCTTGAGTTTCCTCTACTCTTTCTGAGGGTCTCAACCACACTCAGGGCTGTGCATGAGCTCCTCTCCAAGGAGGTTCCCATCTCTATCCGTCTCACGTGACTCTTCTGAGCTCCACATACATTGCCTCCTGGATATCTCCAGTTTTACTCCACAGACATTCAAATTCAACATATTCATCACTGTACCCCCAAATCCTCTTCTTCCATAGGCGAATATTAGTAAAGATCACCACCGGTTACCCAAATCAGAAACCTAGAAATGATGCTTGACTTTAGCATCTCTCAGATTCTCTCCTCACAGTATCATCAGCCTCCAAGCATGAAGGAATCTTTCTCTTGCATAACTCTTACACCTGTCTCTTACATCTAATACAATTGACAATGCATGGTTAATGTCTGGGCTCAAAAACGGTTCCTATCTCTGCTGGCTTACTACACGTCTCCTGGCCAGTCTTCTCAAAGGAAGAGCTTCCTCTAACGCCAACCCAAACACACTCCTCCACCTTACCAGAGTGACTTTCCAAAATGCAAGTACCTCTCTGCACTCACTCACTTTAAAATGCTTCCATGTCCAATAGTTTGGGTTAAAGTCCCTCCAGTTTTTGGATTAAAGTCTTCACTCTTTTTTTTTTTTCATTCAACAAATCAACCAATGTTTATTGCATCTTTTTATTTATTTAAATTAGAGTATAAATACAACATTGTGATGGTTTTTGTCATTCATCCATATGAATTGGCCATAGTTATATATGTGTTCTGTCCATCATGAACCCCCTTCCCACATCCCTCCCCACCCTATCCCTCCAGGTTGTCACAGAGCACTGGCTTTGGTTGCCCTGCTTCATACATCAAACTCCCACTGGCTATCTGTTTTACATATGGTCATGCATATGTTTCAATGCTAGTCTCTCAAGTCATCCCACCCTCTCCTTCTCCCATTGAGTCCAAAAGTCTGTTCTTTACGTCTGTGTCTCCTTTGCTGCCCTACACATAGGATCTTCGGTACCATGTTTCTAGATTCCATATATATGCATTAATATATGGTATTTGTCTCTCTCTTTCTGACTTACTTCACTGTATAATAGGCTCTAGGTTCATCCACCTCCTTAGAACTGACTCAGATGGTCCTTTCTATAGCTGAGTAATAGTCCATTGTGTATATGTACCACAACTTCCTTATCCATTCATCTGTCGATGGCCATCTAAGTTGCTTCCATGTCCTCTCTGTTGCAAGTAGTGCTGCAATGAACATTTGACATGAAAAGCCAAGCTGATGTCTTCTTTCTGATTTTCCCCAATCCCCATGCTCTGCCAATGCTTCAGCCTTAAAAGTGACCCTCCCCCATTGCCACCATTCGTTTGCTGAAGTTCTACTATTGATCTAAAACACCTTGTCCAGTTTTCTCCACCATAACTAAATCTTCCTCATCCTTTAAAAATTCAGCTGAATCATGACCTCCTTCTTTTCTAATCCCCTCCCTCCTTCCGCTAAGTTACAGGGCTCTTTACTATGTTCATAAAGTGCCCTGTACAGGCATAGGCATATATTTACTACACTGAATTAGAATTTCCAATTTCCTGTCCATATCCCTCATTGACTATGAGTTCCACGAGAACAGAGAATTGTTCATGTATGTACCACCTAGCTCTAGAACAATGCTTACTGCATTGTAGATGTTCATTCAATGAGTGTTTAGTATGTAAATGACAGAATGAGTTTCCAGGGATAGGACTAGTTTAGTGGGAAAGAAATACACATTAGAAATGATTTACTAGAAAAGATTTAAATATGAATATTTCTTGTATAACTACTTACACCCAGCATTGGATCTATCATTTAGGAGCTAAGGTGAGAGAGAAAGAAAGATTGAAAAAGAAAAGAGAGACAGAGAAATCTCTTTGTACTTCATCATTTGTTTACACATTCCGAAAGTCTCCTGTTAAAGACAAGATGGTTAGGAACAGAGCTGGAAGACAGGAGCCTCACAGGTCTAGTGCTGCTCAGAACTCTAAAGCCAGCAGGAATTTTTTTTTTTTTTCTAACTTGGAATGGTTCATGGATTTGCATGTCATCTTTGCACAGTTCAGTTTAGCTCAGTTGCTCAGTCATGTCCAACTCTTTGCGACCCCATGAATCGCAGCACGCCAGGCCTCCCTGTCCATCACCAACTCCCGGAGTCTACCCAAACCCATGTCCATCGAGTCGGTGATGCCATCCAACCATCTCATCCTTTGTCGTCCCCTTCTTCTCCTGCCCCCAATCCTTCCCAGCATTAGGGTCTTTTCCAATGAGTCAACTCTTCGCATGAGGTTGCCAAAGTATTGGAGTTTCAGCTTCAACATCAGTCCTTCCAATGAACACCCAGGACTGATCTCCTTTAGGATGGACTGGTTGGATCTCCTCGCAGTGCAAGGGACTCTCAAGAGTCTTCTCCAACACCACAGTTCAAAAGCATCAATTCTTCAGCGTTCAGCTTTCTTTACCATCCAACTCTCACATCCATACATGACTGCTGGACAAAACATAGCCTTAACTAGGTGCACCTTTGTTGGCAAAATAATGTCTCTGCTTTTAAATATGCTATCCAGGTTGATCATAACTTTCCTTCCAAGGAGTAAGCGTCTTTTAATTTCATGGCTGCAATCACCATCTGCAGTGATTTTGGAGCCCCCCAAAATTAAGTCTGACACTGTTTCCACTGTTTCCCCATCTATTTCCCATGAAGTGATGGGACCAGATGCCATGATCTTAGTTTTCTGAATGTTGAGCTTTAAGCCAACTTTTTCACTCTCCTCCTTCATTATCTACTACTGTGGGCAAGAATCCCTTAGAAGAAATGGAGTAGCCATCATAGTCAACAAGAGAGTCAGAAATGCAGTACTTGGATGCAATCTCAAAAATGACTAATCTCTGTTTGTTTCCAAGGCAAACCATTCAATATCACAGTAACCCAAGCCTATGCCCCAACCAGTAATGCTAAAGAAGCTGAAGTTGAATGGCTCTATGAAGACCTACAAGACCTTTTAGAACTAACACCCAAAAAAGATGCCCTTTTCATTATAAGGGACTGGAATGCAAAAGTAGGAAGTCAAGAAACACCTGGAGTTACAGGCAAATTTGGCCTTGGAGTATGGAATGAAGCAGGGCAAAGGCTAATAGAGTTTTGCCAAGAGATCGCACTGGTCATAGCAAACACCTTCTTCCAACAACAAAAGAGAAGACTCTACATATGGACATCACCAGATGGTCATCACCAAAATCTGATTATATTCTTTGCAGCCAAAGATGGAGAAGCTCTATATACAGTCAGCAAAAACAAGACTGGGAACTGACTGTGGCTCAGTTCATGAACTCCTTATTGCCAAATTCAGACTTAAATTGAAGAAAGTAGGGAAAACCACTAGACCATTCAGGTAAGACGTAAATCAAATCCCTTATGATTATACAGTGGAAGTGAGAAATAGATTTGAGGGACTAGATCTGATAAACAGAGTGCCTGATGAACAATGGACGGAGGTTTGTGACATTGTACAGGAGACAAGGATTAAGACCATCCCCATGGAAAAGAAATGCAACATCTTTGCACAGGGGACATGCTAATCTTCTCTGTATCATTCCAATTTTAGTACATGTGCTGCCAAAGCGAGCACAGTCAGCAGGTCTTAAAGTGGAGAAGAAATACGTGATTAAAAAAGAAATCAATCTCGGTACCAAAACAATTTTATAAAGGTCAATATACATTTGCTAAAACCATCTGGTTATATTTTCAAGATGCTATTTAAAAAGAATAAATTGGTTTTAGCCTATGATAAAATATGAAGCCATGACAACCTTTTGTTTTATGTCTTATTTTTAAAATAAATTTAATGTATTTAAGCTAAAAACAAAACTAAAAGTAATTCACCCATATCTCCCACCCACTATCCCCCACCTCAGGCAAACACCAACCTGTTGTCTGTGTCTATGAGCATGGTTTCATATACATACAGTCTTTGCATGTGGAATATAACAATATATATTTATATAGAATATATATTTACATTTTTATCATGTATTTATATATTTAGACTCCACATTCCACATATAAGACATCATACAGATAGTATTTGCCTTTCTCTGACTTATTTCACTTAGCATACTGCCCATTAGATCTATTCATGTTATTGCAAATGGCAAGCAAATTTTTTAAAAGTATTATTGACTTACAATGTTTCAGATGTACAATAAGGTGATTCAGTTATATATATGTATATATGTATGTGTGTGTATATGTGTATACATATACACACACATACATATATGTATTTCAGATTCCTTCCCATTATTGTTTATTACAAGACATTTAATATAGTTCCCTGTCCTAAACAGTAGGTCCTTGTTATTCATCTATTTTATACATAGTAGTGTGCATCTACAATCCCAAATTCCTAGTTTATCCTCTATTCCCTTTCCTCTTTGGTAATCTCAAATTTGTTTTTCATGTCGATGAGTCTGTTTCTGTTTTGTAAATAAACTCATTTGTATTATGTTTTTAGATTCCATATATAACTGCCATCACATGATATTTGTCTGGCAACCAATTTTTTAAAGGAAAATAGAAGACAGACTAAAATGTTGCTGTTTTGTCAAAAGAGTGTATCATATATGTGTTGAACCCAGTATGAGTTCTAAAGCATTTGCAGAGTCTACAAGGCAGAATTAAACTTTCTTGTTCCAGTTAGAACTATTAAAATAAGGCAGTTCCCCCTATTGTCCCCAGAATCTCTTGCAGTGCCCCCTGTTTGTTTGGAAGCCTATCTTGACAGGCCCCTATGCTTATATGCTGCCAATTGTCTTTGGCACAGAAATACTTCGTTCAGGCCCGCCTTGTCCAATGGTACCCTCTAATTCGGATCTCAGACACAACATTAAAACTTACCAGTTCTGTATTCCAATGCCTTAGGCTGTTTCAGTAGTATAATCTGAAAGAAGTTCCAACTAACGGCCTTAAGCAAAAATTCAGTGGACTTCAAATCACAATATATAAGTAGCAGCTCCCTTTACCCCTTAACTTAGATTAAGCAAGCATTATTCTTTCATTTTTTTATACAGTCATTCTCGTCTAACTAAACTTGTTCTCAATTCAGCCACACAGGCATTACTGTATGAACACATTCATTCTTTGTCCACTATGTTCCTAGACATTCTACCTAGCTTGGGCTAACCATGTACTCACAAGACTATTTCTGCTTGATCAGATTTTGGTGAACCCAGCAATGATAGGCAAAGAATGAGACAGTCTTAAAGCTCAGTCAACTGAGTCTGACTAACCGTGTGTTCCCCAAACTTCATGATGGTTATATGCATCTGTACAAAGTTACTACTTTCCAACTTTTCAGTCTTTGGCTCTTTTACCTCTCAAATATATCAAATATGCCACTTGATATTAACAAGCCGTTCTTGTTAATATCAAGAATGGTAATGTCCTTTTACTTTCTCAGAATAGTGAATGTTTGTTATTCTTGTTTTGTTTTTGTCCTTAAAGTGAACAAAAGTATTTCCTATCACTTTTCTTTCTGATCACCTAACTTTCCAAGAAATTGTAAGGAAGCTACTATTCTAATACACTGGGCAAAATTGTTTTTGTTTTGTAAGTTGATTAAAAAAAACTCTGAAGATTTCTTTTTCAAATTTTTCTAGAATCATCAGTGGAAATTGGCAACACAAGAAAAATCATTTACCTAAGGAAATGGAAGATCCAAACTATGTGAAATTTTAACATTCTAGGTACTTTCCAAGTATCTCAGGTCCACAGGGTTTGCAGCTCATGTAATCAGCTGGAAAACTTTGGAAGAAAAATAGAATTACAGGCACTAAATGGGAGAATTTTTTTAAGTAAAAATAAAGGAAGATCCCATAAAAAGCTCTCCGTTTTCTACCTAGAATTTTTAAAAAAACATTGTCTACATTTTTTTGTGTTCATTTTTTCTACATATGGTTTGAACAATTGGTCTCATTTTCAGTTTTACTTAAATGCTTAGTATATTTATATGGAACATGTTTCATTACCCATAAAGAAACCCAACAAATATTTGTCAAATTGAATTAAGTGGGCTTATATTATAATATTCCTATTGAGGAATACACCGGACTTATCTTAGGCTACTGGAAGAGGAAATGGCAACGCACTCCAGTACTCTTGACTGGAAAATCCTGTGGACAGAGGAATTGGCTGCTGTCCATGGGGTTGCAAAGAGTCCAACAGTATTGAGCAACTGAGCACGCAGGCATCTTAGACTAACTCATCTATGTCAATCTTTTACTATAAGTAGATAGATACTTCATATTATTTCAGAGAAAAAATTTTAAAATTAACAAAATTTTCTGTTTTCTGCGGTTTTTTTTCCTTTTCAATCAAAAAAAAAAAAAAGGAGAGAGAGACTTGAAATAAAGGTGGAAATATATGAAAGGAAAGTTAAATAAAAACAGATTAAGATGGATTTCTAAGAATCTACATTGTCTTCAGGATGACTTGTATTTTTCTAATTTAAAAAAGAGTAGTAGGTTTATCCTTTATATTGGTTGGCCCCTTCTCTTAAACTTGTGTCTTTCTGAAGTTGTGAGCAGCATCTAGAGTCCAATGTAAAATCTGTATAAATTCTAGCTGTACTGCAGCCAAAGTCAGCACTGCCCCTCAGTCTTCCATGGGCAACAGCTTCTCAGCAAACTTAGTGACTGCACAATTTTGGATACTTCCAGGGTCCCCATGGACAAGCAGCTGCAGGGGGTAGTCCAAGCAGAAGAATCAATCTCCCTGAAACCATAGAGGGAAAAGGGTGCTGATAACTGCATTCATGAGAACACCTTTCCTGTCCAATTTCTTAGCTTATCTTAGTCTTTTTATATATTCTTCACAAAATGTATTTACGTATCAAATTCTTGTATTGCAAGAAAAAGACACCACTATTCAAAATAATCTGGTTGAATACTGAGGGGAAAGTATTAGTGATCGAGTTAAAAAAAAAAAAAAGAAAATCAATCACTCAATTAACACAACGATAAAGAATCTGCCTGCAATGCAGGAGACTCAGGTTCAATCCCTGGGTCAGGAAGATCCCCTGGAGAAGGAAACTGCAACCCACTCGAGTATTCTTGCCTGGAGAATTCTATGGACAGCAGAGACTAGCGGGTTATCCTCCATGCAGTGGCAAAAGAGTTGGACATGACTGAGCAACTAACACTTTAACTTTCAGCTGATAGATGTTGATGTGTGGCAGAAATCAATACAACATTGTAAAGCAATTATCCTCCAATTAAAAATAATTTTAAAAAATGCACTTATTCTACAAATAGTTCATGAGTGTCAAGTGCTTGACTGTGCTAAGCATGCAGTTTTCAACAAGACAGAGAGAGCTTATGATCTAAGGGGGCATGGGTGATCAAATAAGCAATTTAACAATCACGTGTGGCAAGATATCACAAAATAAGCTTTAAAAAAGTGGAAAGGAAAGGAAAGAGACAAACAATATTATCATGAAAGATGATGCAAAGGAAAGAACTTTTCTTGATATTTTCAAAATTGGTTTACTTGAGAGAGGGGACAAGAATTTTAGAAGCAAGTCTTCTAACTTTGATCTAGTTTTCTGTCTACTATAAATAGCTCCTGTCATCGGGCAACCATAAACTTCCTCCTGTACTTTAATATCTGTTCTCTGCAACACTCACAGGTGAAACAGCAACAATATGTAAATTAGCCAAGAGAAATGGAGTACAAAGGCTACATTTGAAATTCTACGTGCAGAGCTAGTCTCCCAGTGACCTTACTGTAGAAAAGCAAACATTTCTGCCTCAGAGAAGGAGCAATGCACGTACCAAAATCATCCATGCTATGCCAGCTTATCGTTTTTGATCTGAAAGAAAACCCTCAAAGGGAGACAGACTCTACAGTAAATGTTGCATCAGAAAGTCAAAATGGCACAGTGAACAGGAACATCAAAGGCTGTAATGTTGTGTAAAGATAACCTCCCTCACATATTTTGGATTACGCAAAACGATGACTGTGAAATGTGTTTATTCTTTAATAAACTCACTTCATGGGCTGTTGTATGCAGCAGGCCAGTGCTGTCTCTTTTCATTAATTTGCTTTTCAGGGGCCCAAACCTAGATTATTTTTGTGTTTTATGTTTCATATCACTTCTATATTTGGAGGGACTTCCCTAGTAGTCCAGTGGTTAATACTCTGGGCTCAACACAGGGGGCGCGGGTTCCAGTGCTGGTTGGAGAACTAAGATCCCACATACCTCCAGGCATAGCCAAAAAGTAAAAAAAAAAACAAACAAAAAAGGCCACCATAATGGTCAAAGAATCAAGTAGGCATAGAAGAATAAAACAGGCTTTGTGATTAGAAAGACATGACTTTAAAGCCGAGTTCTACTACTTATTTATCCTGAGCTACGAAGCTTTGGTTTCCTAATTCATAACATGGAGTCGAAAAAAAATGGCATTTGCCATCTGCCTCCACGTGTATGCTGCTGCAGCTACTGACTTTCAACACTGCCTGGGGGGAATTCAGGTTGGACAGTGAGGCACTCTGTGCTCCAGGGAAGCTGGTGGGACAGGTCTTTAGACAGTTAAATATGTTCAGGAACTGATGTCATGATCCCAATCTTTGCATCTCTTCAAATTTTAGAAAAGCATTAAATCCCTTCAGGGTGACATCAGCTCCTTGTGACGAGTAGAAAATCTTTTGCAAAGTAAGCACTTGACTGCACTGAACTCCCCCTTCACCAAAATCTTACGTATTGACCTTCCCCAACTGTCTCTTTGGAGCAGTCTCTCAGAGCCATCTGAGGTGCTGTCTCCAAGGGTGCAAATAAAATTTGCCCCAAATAAAACTTAAAAACTCGCAACTCTCACGTTGTGTATCTTTTTAGTCCACAGTTATCACTGGATAACTGGATTTCATAATCTAAGTGCCCAGATTGCTTTTTGCTTTCAGCTGAGCTGAGTAAACCCTTTAATGTTTTCTTCAAGTCACTTTAAAAGGTCTCTCTGAGACAAGTGCTCGGGCCTGCTGCACTGGGAAGACCCAGAGGAATCGGGTGGAGAGGGAGGTGGGAGGGGGGATCGGGATGGGGAATACGTGTAAATCTATGGCAGATTCATATCAATGTATGACCAAAAAAATAAATAAATAAATACATAAATAAAAAGGTCTCTCTAAGTTCTTTATAGAAATCACCTAAGATAGTAAATGTAAATTTGGGTTTTATCAAACTATGACAAAGCAAGAAATAAAATGGCTACAATTTTCCAGAAAAAGAAAACCACTAAAATGGCCAAAGTGAAAGTTGCTCAGTCATGTCCAGCTCTTTGTGACCCCATGGACTATATAGTTCACAGAATTCTCCAGGCCAGAATACTGGAGTGGGTAGTCTTTCCCTTCTCCAGGGGATCTTCCCAACCCAGGGATCGAACCCAGGTCTCCTACATTGGCATTGCAGGCAGATTGTTTGCCAGCTGAGCCACCAGGAGAGCCCAAAAATGGCCGAGGGGGCTCAACAAGTAAGCAATCAATCATTCTAATACTCAGAAATTGTCTCTTTCATCAGGGACTGAGTTAGACCATGATATGAATGGGTTTTATCAGGCCCCTGGACAGGAAACAAACTAAATGAGAAGCAGTCTGAATTTGGCAGCAGAAGGAGGCTCTGGTTAATCCCACAATTTCCTAACAAGACATGAAAGAGGTATACAGATAATATGGCTGGCATTTAACTAGGCAACCTATAATGTATTCCTACAGATGAGTTTTCACCTTAAAAAAGAAAGCAACTTAAGGAATGATAACCTATAAATATTTGTAAACCAATGAAGCTGCCATTATGGTTAACTCCATGGTCATTAAGACCAGTTCAAAATTAAAATAAAAAAAATGTTTTGTCCCATCAGGGTCACATTTCAATCATCATCAAAAATCCAGGTTATTTATTCTGTTTATTCAAGGAGATCCAACCAGTCGATGCTAAAGGAAATCAGCCCTGAATATTCATTGGAAGGACTGATGCTGAAGCTGAAACTCCAATACTTTGGCCACCTGATGCGAAGAGTTGACTCACTGGAAAAGACCCTGATGCTGGAAAAGATTGAAGTCAGGAGGAGAAGGGGATGACAGAGGATGAGATGGTTAGATGGCATCATTGACTCAATGGACAAGAGTTTGAGTAAGCTCTGGGAGTTGGTGACGGGCAGGGTAGCCTGGCGTGCTGTAGTCCATGGGGTCACAAAGAGTCAGATGTGACTGAGCAATTGAACTGTATTCTATTTACCGATTTTGCCCAGTAGGTTTAATTTCCAGTGAATTTTGGCTATTTCGAGAAATCAAAGTCACCATAAAAAGGAATAAGATGAGATTTCACTGGAAATATGTGAGATACAGTGTTCTGAAAGAAATCTCTTAAGAAAAGTTAGAAACTCATTCAATACTAATGAGATGATTGAATATCTTTGAGAGAACAACTCTTGTTTATATAAGCTCTAGGGTATTTGCATTTTTTTTTTTTTAGTTCTACATCTATTTATTGCTACTAACCCATCTCTACTAACCCTTCATGAGTGCATGCTCAGTCGTGTGACCCCCATGGACTACATCCCGCCAGGCTCTTCTGTCCATATAATTTTCCAGGCAGGAGTATTGGAGTGTTGTATTTTTTTCAAATAACAAAGCTGTCAGATGAACTTTGCTCCTGATGTTAACCCCCACCTCCTTCCTATACCTATAGATGAAAAGACATTTTAATCTGTCATAAATGATTCCCTGTCCACCCTCTTCCAGGCTGACTCTTCAGCAGCATCCTGGTTATCCTGGAGTTTTCCATGGCTGTCGAGCCAAGGCAGCTTTCTGAGGGAGCAGCAGGCAGCTGAGGAGCAGAGGTAGCCATCTGCGAAAGCTTTTCTGTCTGGGGGAATGTCTGTTTACTGTCAGTCGAGTTGGGAGTGAGGCACAACATGCATCAGAGCAGTGACAATGTTATTCATATAATATTCAATAAGTTTATGTAATTGGACCACGTTTCACTAGGACTTGTTGCAATAAAACCACAGACATTTCTCCAAAAGCAATGCAACCAGCTGGAGGATACAGACAGTTCATTTAACATTGGTGAATACACAGCCACAGGCGTTAGAAGCCAGAACAAAAATAAGCACAAGCAGTGAAAAGCGCAGCAACCAAAATTGGGGCTGAGTGGGCAACAACAAAACAGGAAATCTAGTAAAAGCTCACGTTGCTTTTCAGGCATTCAATTCACAGAGGTCCACTGAGCCATCACTATTGCAAAACAAATGCACTGCTCCCTTTCATTGCTTTTAAATTAATTGCATGTATCTTCCAGTACGTTTTTGTTTTTCAAAAAATGTGTCTTGAATGAAAAGGCCAGTTCTCACAATCTTTTTCTCCACCACAGTACTCGACTCAATGTTTTATACTCTAGCTCTTCTCAGTATTTTTTAGGTCTTTGCCAAATGTCAGAATATGATAGAATGGAAAGAGAACTGTACCTTAAATAAAAAGACGTGGGTACTAATCTTGCTCTCCCACCCCACTGTATAATTTGGGTATGGTAACTAACAATTCCAAACTAAGTTCCTCAAATCCAGTGTGAGGATATATAGGCAAAAGTACACCAGAAATAACCAATCTGAAGATACGATAGGGGAAAAAAGATATCAAAACTTTAAATAATCATTAATTACCAGAAATAATCCAGTTCAAAATATGTGAAATTCAAAGAGTCTATTGAGAAATATGAAAGATGATATAAAAAAATAAGAGAATATGCTTTTCTTCAGGTTGAAAATGAAAAAGTGAAAGTGTTAGTGGCTCAGTTGTGTCCAGCTCTTTGTGATCCCATGAACCATATCCCATCAGGCTCCTCCATCCATGGAATTCTCCAGGCAAGAACACTGGAGTGGGTTGCCACTTCCTTCTCCAGTACGTCTCCCCAACTCAGGGATCCAACCTGGGTCTCCCACGTTGCAGGCAGGCTCTTTACCATCTGAGCCACCAGGGAAGCCCTCTTTCTTCTGTTTGGGAATATCAATTCTTTGTAAATCATTTTATGATTCAGCAAAATTCTAGAAAAAACTCTCAATGAATTTTTAAGAGAATAAAATGATTTTAAAGTTCATCTAAAGAATAAATAAGAAAAATAGGTAAGAAACTTTTGGGGAAAAAGAGTTGATGTGAAATTTACCCTACCAGTTCTGATAAAATATTAAAAAGTCAAAAATGTTTTTTAAAAAGCTAAAATCACTAAAATAATACTGTATCAATGCAAACATGAAAAATGTTAAGCAATAATGCTGGGTAGTGAGAATCTGAATGACTTTCATATTATTCTTTTGCTCTTATACATTAAAATTTTTTTTTCAAATATAACTTAAAAGAGCCAATTGATGAGGTGGCTGAGTGGTTAAGACAACTGACTGCCAAAGGAGCTAATAAAAATAATGTTACAACTTAAAGAAGAAATGGATGAATTAACATAAATAATTCATATAAACCTTTGTATGTGTAAAAATTTAATACGTGATGGAGCAAGCAAGAATAATGGAAAGCTAACGAAATATTCAAATTACGTCACTGAGAAAGCTATGTATATAGAAACAACTATTTAGATTCCTCACACCATACACTGAAATACATTTTCAGTTGCTTTCAGAAATCTACAAACCATAAAGTGACTTAAAAATACAAGAAAATGTGAAAGAATATCTTATTTCTGAAGGAAGAAGTGCTTCCCATGAAACTAATGGGACTTAGAAATGAATGAGAACTTAGAAAATGTCAACAAATTTTAAATACAGGCAAACCTTGTTTTATTGCCCTTCATTTTTATTGCATTTCACAGATATTGCATCTTTTATAAACTGAAGGTTTGAGGCAACCCTGCATCAGGCAAGTCTATCAGTGTCATTTTTCAAACAGCACTTGTTCACTTCAAGTTCCTGTATCATAGTTTGGTAATTTTCCCAATATTTCAAACTTTTTCATCATTATTATATTTGTTATGATGATTTTTGATGATCTGGGATGCCATACCCACATAAGACAGCAAACTTAATCTATAAATGTACATATTCTGACTGTTCCACCAACCAGCCATTCCCCAATCTCCCTCCTTCTCCCAGGGCTTCCCTATTCCCTAAGACACAACAATATTGAAACTAGGATAATTATAACCCTACAATGACTTCCTAGTGTTCAAGTGAAAGGAAGACTCACTTATCTCTCACCTCAAATCAAAAGCTAGAAAATACTTAAAGTTAATGAGGAAGGCATATCAAAAGCTGAAATAGGCCAAAGCTGGGTCTCATGTGCCAAACAGTTAGCCAAGTTGAAAATGCAAAGGAAAAGTTCTCAAAAGAAATTAAAAGTGCTACTCCAGTGAACACATGAATGAAACAGTCTTATTGCTGATATGGAGAAAATATTAGTGGTCTTGATAGAAGATCACACCAACCACAGGAGATTGGAAGAAACTGACTCCAAACCTCATGGGTAACTTTAATGGATTCAGGACTTCATTGGAGGAGGTAATTGCAGATGTCGTAGAAATAGCAAGAGAACTAGAATTAGAAGTAGAGCCTGAAGACGTGACTGAACTGCTGCAATTCCCATGATGATAATTCCCATGATAAAACTTTCACAGATGAGAAGTTGCTTCTTAGGAAGGGGCAAATAAAGTGGCTTCTTGAGATGAAAAGTACTGGTAAAGATGCTGTCAAGACTGTTAAAATGACAGCAGAAAATTTAGAGTATTACAGAAAATTAATCGATAAAGCAACAGCCCTGACTGCAATTTTGAATGAAGTCCTATTGTGGGTAAATACCCTCAAACAGCATTGCGTGCTCGAGAAATCATTCATGAAAGGAAGAGTCAATCAACATGGCAAATGTCATTGTCATCTTATTTTAAGAAATTGCCACAGCCATCCCAACCTTCAGCAACCATCACCTTGATCAGTCAGCAGCTGTCAACATCAAGGCAGACCCTCCACTAGCAAAAAAGTTACAACTTGCTGAAGTTTCAGATGATAGTTTGCATTTTTAGTAATAACGTACTTTTTATTTAAGGTTCAGTTCAGTTCAGTTGCTCAGTCATGTCCGACTCTTTGCGACCCCATGGACCTTGTGGACTTTATTTAAGGTATATACATTGCATTTTGAGACATAATGTTACTGAACATTTAATAAACTACAGTATAGTGTAAACATAACTTTTACTTGTACTGGGAAGCCAAAAAATTCATGTGACTCACTTCATTGTGGTATTTGCTTCATTGCCATGGTCTGAAAATAAACCCACAATATCTCTGAGGTATGTCTTTACTTTTTTGTTTGAAATTTTAATTTCTCGAAAGTAAGGTTAAAAGACATAGAACAAATTAGGAAAACATATGCCATAAAGTTATACAGGAGAATTCTCAATGTGTGAAGTCTTCATGGAAACTGAATAATGAAAACATTATCTCAGAATCAACAGTAATATGAGAAATATTGTTGAAGTAATTAAACAAGGAAGCCATTAACTGAGGTAGCTCTAACACCTTGGCAGTCTAGTAAAACAAAGTGAAACTAATCTAAGCCAGGGCTGATTCCTGTAAATGCCTCAAGGTTAAGAAATTGAAAATCAAGCACAACCAATCACAAACAGCCAAGGAGGTTTTCCCAGAAAAGTAACTGCTTAAGCTATGGCCAATCAAACGGTCCCTTCGCTTGTCTTCACATCCTTAGCTGCTGCTGGTGAGGCACTTCAAACCATATCCGGTTTGACACTGCCCTATTCAAGTTGATGTTTGCTCAAATAAACTCTTTACAGGCACAATGTGCCTCAGTTTATCTTTTAATAATACAAATGGCCAATTTATGGAAAAGAAATGAGAAAAATGATTCCACATCATTAGTCATTTTAAAAGTCCAAGTTGAAATAAAAATAAGATTTATTTTCACATATCTGAATACCAAAACCATTTTTTAATGTGAATTATCTTGGCAAGGCGACAGGAAAACATACATTCTCCTACAAGTTTACAGGCAAATAAATTAGTACAACTTTCTGGAAACAACTTATCAATTTTAAGAGGCTTATTCTCTTGCTCAAGTAAGAGCTAGTTCTAATGATCCTTTCAAGAGAAATAGGCAGAAATGTGGTCAAATACTTACATAAAATGTTGCTTATTGTAGTACTAGCTATCATAGCAAAAGTTGTCCAAAATTGAGAAAATGACTAATTAAATGATAGTAGACGCGTACTGGAATACTAGTCATTATTTAAAACTATAATCATAGATGTGCATCTTTTGACAAATAATGATAGTCACAACATATTATTTAGAAAAAGTAAGCAAATACGAATAAAAATAGAGTATATAATCTCAGCCATATAATGATACTGACACAGAGAATTGACTGCTCAGTGCCACCCTAAAATATTAACCGTGCTTATCTCTTGGTCGACAGAGTATAGGTTAGAAGGCAAATTTCTTTCCTGTATGAAGACCCCAAACTGATGATAAACAGTTTCGTCTGATACAGTAGCTTCACAGTTCAGGGATGTGAGCTCCTTCTATTTTCTTTGTTTAATATCCCTACAATCATTTACATCTTAATGTGAATAAAGAATGTTGCCTTCATTCACATCAAAAAAATGCTCAGCCATACACTATTTTCTTTGTTTAATATCCCTACAATCGTTTACATCTTCTTAATGTGAATAAAGAGTATTGTCTTCATTCACATCAAAAAAATGCTCAGCCATACATTCACAATCCAGATAGCAGGAAGGAAGGAAGACAAATCATAATAGCTACACTTCTTCTCTTTAAGGGTACAGCTCAAAATAACTCCATAATAACATCCACTCATATCCCCTTGTCCAGAGCCTAAACACATGACCACATGCGGGTATAAGTGAGGCTGAAAAATGAAGTCATAAATTGGATGGTTTTATGATTAACCAAACGGAGAAGGCAATGGCACCCCACTCCACTACTCTTGCCTGGAAAATCCCATGGACGGAGGAGCCTGGTAGGCTACAGTCTGTGGGGTCGCACAGAGTCGGACACGACTGAAGCGACTTAGCAGCAGCCCCAGCATGATTAACCAAAAAGTCTATTACTGTGTAAAGAGGAATAACAGAATATTAGGAGACAATTTCTACCACAGTCCACTTTTTGGCCACCTCAAGACCATGTGCTCTTTTCTTCACATACATAGAACACATTCATCCACTTCTCAAAAATAACAACCCCAAAATTTTATCTAGTTGTGAAATGCAGCATAAAATCTAGGAATTCTGGGAGACTCAGTATTCTCCATCAGGTTGGGATTCCACAAAATAAAAGACAAGCTATCTTCCTCCTCCACTTAACACACATTTATATACAATGGTTGGATAGAAACAAGGCAACTTCATTAAAAATTCCCATTCATACAGTTGCTCCAAGTAAAATAAAACTTAATAAAACAATCTGTATGCTGAAAATTAAAATGCTCATGACAAATATCAAAGGAGACATTTAAATGGACCGATGGACTATATTCATTGATTGAAAGATTCAACATAATAGATGTCCATTCACTCCAAACTGATTTGTGAGCTTGCCACGCCTATCAAAATCTCAGCATGAGAATTTTGTCTTTGTTTTTGTAGACAACAAGTAAGCAAACTTACTTGTTCTAAAATTTGTGTTAGACATGGAAAGCACAGATGCTAGAATAGCTAATAAGTCTTGAAAAATAAGAATAAAATAAGAGGACTCACTCTATCCACATAGCTTACAGTATAAGCTTATAATATAGCTATACAGTCAAGGCAGTTTGGTATTGGCAGAGAGAGAGACACATAGACCAAAATAAAATAATAGAGAAATTATAAATAGACCCATGGAGATATTCTCAACTTACTTTTGTCAAAGATGCATAAGCAATGCAATGGAAGAAGGGTAGCCTTTTAACAAATGGTGCTAGCACAGTTGGACATCCATAGGTGAAGGAAAAGAAAGAACTCCACCTAAATCTTACACATTATGCAGAAATTAACTCAAAAGGGCCCCCAGATTAAATGTATAATATAAAATAATAAAACTTTAGGGAAAAAAAAAACATAGGCTAAACTCTTCAGGATCTAGGTCTAAGGCAAAGTATTCTTAAACTTAACACCAAGGCATGATCCCTGAAAGGAAAAATTTATGTTAGACTTCATCAATATTGAAACCTTTTCTCTGGGGAAGTCCCTGTTAACAGGATAAAAAGACAAGCTGAAAACTGCAAAAAAAAAAAAAAAAAGATTTGCAAAACACAAATCCTATGAATAACTGGTATCTAGAATATACAAGGAACCCTCAAAACTCAACATTAAAAAAGAAAAAAACAAATAATCCAATCAAAAAATGAGCAAAAGACAAGAACAAACTGTTCACAGAAGAGAAAATATTTTGGGGAAAGAAACACATGAAAAGAAGTTCAACATCATTAGCCATTAAGGAAGTGCAAGTTAAAACCCCAATGAGGTTTCATTACTATGATATTGTGATTTATAGGAAAAATACATATTTAATCTTCACTCACAGTTCCTGGCTCACAACTTAGAAAACCTTTGAAATCTCCCCAGTGATCAGAACAGAACAATGGGATAATAGCTGGTCTCTTGTCCTTAGTTCCCCATCCAAAGGTGGAGGTCTGGTTGCAGGGGAATGAATCAACCTTGTGAAAAATCACAAGATGGCACTTTCAGTCCCACCCATGATTCCCTGAAGGGCTGGAGGATGAATGAATTGCATTGATTTACGATTTGTTCACTCATGACTACATAACAAAGCCTCCATAAAAACCCAAAAGGACAGTTTTTTGGCCCTTTTTTGGAGAATTTCCATACTGGGGAACAGAACTCTTTTGAATACCACCTGCTCCATGAGGACAGATTCTCCTTAGTTTGAGACCTCACCCTGTGAATCTCTTCATCTGGTTACTGGTTCCTATCCTTTAATATCTTTTAATAAAAACTCAGTAATCTAGAGAGTAAATAGGTTTTCCAGAGTTCTATGAGCCATTCTAGCAAATTAACTGAACCTGAAAAGAAGGTTGTGGGAACCTCTGATTTATATCAAGAAACAGGTGATAACCTGGACCTGCGGCTGATGTCTGAAGAGGAGGATGACCTTGTGGGGAGGGGGGCTGTGTATGTGTGTGTGTGTGGGTGTGTGTGTGTACTCAGTCTTGTCTGACTCTTTGCAATCCCATGGACTGTGGCTTTCCAGGCTCCTCTGTCCAGAGAATTTTCCAGGCAAGAATACTAGAGTGGGTAGCCATTCCCTTCTCCAGTGGATCATCCTGACCCAGAGATCAAACCTATGTCTCCTGCATTGGCAGGCAGATTCTTTATCACTGAGCCACTCAGAAGGAGGCCTTTTTCTGTGGAATCTGATTCTATCTCTGGTAGACAGCTTCAGAATTGAGCTGAATTCTTGGACACCAGCAGGGTTATGGAGTGGAGAAGCCTCCACATACTTTTAGATTGGGTTTGGGAACACTTTTCCAGTTTTACATGCCTAAAATAAAAAATAATGACAACACCACATGCTGGAGAAGAGGTGGAGAAACTGGACTATTCACGTATTGCTAGCGGGAACATAAAATGACATGGCTGTTCTGAAAAATGGTCTGGCAGGTTTTTACAAAACAACACTTGCAACACAACTATCGTATGACCCAGCAATTGCACTCCTGGGTATCTATTCCAGAGAAATGAAAACCGAAGCTCATGCATATTTATAGAAACTTTACTAACAAGACCAGAAACTGGAATCAGCCCAGGTCCTTCAGCTGGTGAATGGCTAAACAAAGTGTGGCACTTCCAAACCATGGAATACTACTCAGCAATAAAAGGGAACATCACTGATACATTCATCCACCTGACTGAATCTTCAGAGCATCATGCTGAGTGAATAAAGCCGATCCCAAAGGGTCACATACTGTATGATTTTACTCATGCTGCTGCTTAGTTGCTCAGTCATGTCTGCCTCTTTGTGACCCCATGGACTGTAGCCCACCAGGCTCCTCTGTACGTGGAATTTTCCAGGCAAGAATACTGGAGTGGGTTGCCATTTCCTACTCCAGGGGATCTTCCTGATCCAGGGATGGAACCTGCATCTCCTGTGCATCTCCTGTATTGCAGATGAATTTATCACCACTAGCACCACCTGGGAAGCCTGGTTTTACTCATACAATATTCTTAATATGACAAAAGGATCAAAATGAAGAACTGATTGGTGGTTGTCAGGGTTTAGGGATGGTGTTTTCAGTGTTTATGGCAACTCTAATCACAATAGCCCAAATCTGAAAACAACCCAAATGTCTATCAACAGGAGAATGAATGAAAAAAACTGAGGTATATCCATGCAATAGACTACTACTTCACAATTTAAAAAAGACTACTAGTCACAAAACAACATAGGTGGACTTCAAAAACATTGTTAAGTTCCTGAAGTCACACATCTCTTTCTATGAAATGGAAACCAGATTCCATTTACACAAAATCCAGATAGAGAGAAAATTAATCTACAGAAGTGGATGCAGAGTTGGGAGCAGAAAGGGACATGTGGGAATTTTCTGGAATGATTACAATTATATATTTTTTTCAGTAGTGCTTACCAAATTCTATGCAATTGTTAGAACTTATTGAACCAGACATTTACAATCTATATATGTGCTATTTATACCACATTAATCATAAATCCATTGGCTTAAGTGTAACTGATGGTGAGGTTAGATTGAGAGCCAATCTCTGTATGACTTCACTCTGGCATCTCCATGGTCTAGCACTGTGCCTTTCTCAGCCTCCAGCTAGATTCAGACAACTCCTTATTCATCTCACAGTCCTTGAGTTATTCATTCACTCAGTGGACATTTCTTAAATCCCTACCATGTGCCAGGCACATTCTGTAGGCACGCTCTTCTCTCTTCCAACATCTCAAAATTGGTGGAATCTGGAAAGAGGTTGTTCCCTTTCATTGTAACCAGTAACTAACTAGATACATGCCATTAAATATACTACCATCTTCTGTAGCATATGCAATGGCCAAACATACTCATGAGCCCAATGGGCTGCTTAAAAAAATGGAAATTCCCCCACAGGACTCCAGAGCAGAAGAGTGTCACAGATACCAGGTCTTGCCCTAGAAAGACAGAGGAAGTTTCCAAAGCTTCTTTGTGTCTTCTCACTCTCTCCTCCTTCTGTTTTCCTTTGTTTTCTCTTGCTTTTTCATCCTTTCCAAAACAACTCTGCTTGGGCCTCTCATTTCCTGCCTTGTATTTAAAATAATTTGAACATCATAAAATAAAGTCATATTTAAAGTTGTAAATGTCCTTTACAGGGTCTTACTCCTCTAAAATGAGGCACTGATAGATGAAAACATTTTCATAATAAATAGAACCACATAGGGAGGACCCCAACATGAACAGAAAGCAAGTGTGTTAGTCACTCAGTCATGTCCAACTCTTTGTGATCCCATGGACTGTATGTAGCCTGCCAGGCTCCTGTGTCCATGGGATTCTCCAGGCAAGAATATTGGAGTGGGTTGCCATTCCCTTCTCCAGGGGATCTTCTCGACCCAGGGATCAAATCCTCATCAACTGCATTGCCGGCAGATTCTTTACCATCTGAGCCACAGGGAAGCCCATAAAGAAAGCATAAAATACAATTTTTTTTTCAAAAGAAGACCAAAAATGTTTTTTTAAAGAAGAAAAATCAGGGTAAGTATCGATGAGGAGAAATGTTGAGCTTCTATCAAAGCTTAAAATCGTGAAGCAGAAAAGAGTAAAACTTTTAATATCATCATAAACAATAAGCCATAGGTTGGAACTGTAGCAAGAATAATCCATTCCCCATGTATAGAATAATTACGCATTTTAAAAGCAGAGGTAATATTTAACAACAAAAAACTGCTAATGAAAAATATGAGCATATTACTATCAGTAATTTCAAAGGGCAGATTTGAAATCACATATAATTAAAGTTTCAGGAAACACAACTTGCCAAGAGATGATTATAAGCAGTAGGTTCTTAATACTTGGCTTATTCACATAGTCAGGAGGTAAGCATTCCTACAGGACAGGGCACAGGGTCTTAATGACTTGCTCTGATAATTAGACAGTAATGAATCATGAACAGAACCTAGATTTTCGAGCTCTTGGTGTCATGGCCTGGCTTCAAACCATAGAAATAGAGCTTGTCCTTTTAAGAGTTAACTTTGCATCTAAAAGTTCTCTAAGTGATTTCATGATCACCTCTAGCCAACAGCAGCTTCAATAGCACTTCCAGCAGTATCAAACTAGTGGCTTTTCTAAGCAATATCTTTGCTACTCATTTCTCACTGGACTCAAAGAAGATCATTTAATATTAAATTTTAAAAATAATTTTATGCTATTAGGATCCACACCATGATTCAAAAAAGATAGATCAGCATATTATTTTTTAAAGAAAAAATCAGGAGCTTATGTTTTAATATGTAAAATACAATAAAGTTATTTTTAGATCATAATATCAGTATTGATTTATGGATTAGTTGTGGATAGTCATGCAAAGAGCTCTGAGACCCCCAAATCATTCTATAGGAGGCAAACAATCAGTTTCTTTAGAATCCTCTAGTTCATGCTCAGCTGGAGACCATCCCCTAAATAGGGACAGAAAGCTTGCCTTAATAAACTCAATATTTCATAGCAGCCAAAGATGGGGTTATTTAATTTAATAGGAAACAAACATTACAACAATATAGGGAACTAACACAACCTGCGATATTGATTGTGTTACCACTCATTTTACTAAATAGAATTCTGGTCCAATCCTGCCAGCCTGAAACAACAGTGGCATAATTTGAAACTGATTCCTTGGAAGACACCACTGCATAGGAAATCTCACTCAGGAGTAATTTAACCTCTCCCTAAATTTTCTTATTTTTCTCTCTTATCTGTAAACACAGTAAGCAGTAAGAATTATCATCCAGAAGTTGGTTTACTAGCATTTGTAAGAAATCACATAAGGTACACAACTTATATAAATCTATCGAAGTTGTTGATGTGGCTAATTTTGTAAGAAAGGAAGGAGCTCTAATAATACCAAGGAATGACTAGTATAGATGCAAGTCAATTCAGCACTTTTCCAGTCTGCTTTAAGAGTGAATAATCTATTTCCTACTGACTATCGGGAGATAATTTGCTTTAAAGTCCACACTTTATAAAGTTGTAATATAAATTGAAAAATATGGTTACACAGAAATGGCCAGAAATAGGAGAGCTATTTCAAATCAATAATTTCAGGAAGATGGGCATACTTCTTAATGCTAGTAAATTATCACCAAGATTCTATAAGGCAGAAGATAGCAACAGATTAATAACATTACCAGGTAGAGGAGGACCATGGTAATACTTATATACAAGATGCTCTCTGAAAAGAACAATACCCTCTCCAGGAAGTCTTCCGGGATTAACTCTAGGTCTTGATTTTTCTAGCATCCCATTAACATTGATATATTGGTCTAGAAAAGCTGTTATCATGGCAAAATGCCTCCATGTATGCTTTATTTATTTCTAATAGAAAAGGCAAAGTTTTGATATAATAGAGACCAGACTTTGAACCCTGGTTTAACACTAATAATCTGTATGATATTGAATGACTGACTTTTTCCATCTGTTGACAGGGATAATAACTGTTTCAGGAGCTTGTTGTGTGCTTTTCTTTTTTTTTTTAATAACATGAAAATAAGCCTGTGGTTGGTGAAGAATGGGTGCATGTGTGTGCTCAGTTGCTCAGCCATGTCCTACTCTTTGCAATCCCATGGACTGTAGCCCACCAGGCTCCTCTGTCCAAGCAAGAATACTGGAGTGGGTTGCCATGCCCTTCTCCAGGGGATCTTTCTGACCCCGGGATCAAAACCATCATCCCCTGTGTCTCCTGCCTTGGCAGACAGATTCTTTACCACTGAGCCACCTGGAAAGCCCAAAGAGTGGATACCTAAATATAGACAGTAGTTCCCTCTCATGCTAGGAATCAAGGTTTCTATAGCTTTTATGATTCCTCCAACTTAAAGAATTCTGCATACCATGGATGCTCAATAATCGCTGAGTGGTGACATCAAAATTTCTCAGCAAGACTGTGAATGTCCAGGTTTTAACCATGGCTACCACCCTGTAAATCAGAATTCTACAATGTGATTACAACTATAGATACCCAAAAAGGACTAATGATCAAATGAAGAAGCAGTAGATATCTATGGCTTATATTGAAATACATTTTAATGGCTCTATGAAAAAAACTCTTTGAATTGGCTATATAAGACCAAGAACTCTCCCTCCTCACCTTATATCTAAGTTAAGTAGTGCCAAGTATACAAACATAGAGTAGGCTAACAGTAGAATTCAATATTGATTTGTTTAAAACACATAAAGTAAACATTACTGAGAACTTTGTTGTTCAGTTGCTAAGTCGTGTCTGACTCTTTGCAATCCCATGAACATGCCAGGCTTCCCTGTCCTTCACTATCTCCCTGAGTTTGCTCAAACTCAGGTCCGTTGAGTCAGTGATGCCATTCAACCATCTCGTCCTCTGTCGTCCCCTTCTTTTGCCATCAATCTTGCCCAGCACCAGGGTCTTTTCCAATGAGTTGGTTCTTCACATCAGGTGGTTTAAAAGGAGAGCTTTATAATGTTAATAGTTTGCCTAATCACATCATTTGACATACAACACTTTATTTTAAAGTGAGTGTAAAAAAATCAATATTCTCTCCCAGCCCTATCTGTATGCTGCCCCTACAATGCACTCATAATATTCTAACAGTAATTTCAAATCGAAATTGCATCAAAGATCCACCTACGTTGACTTCATTTGGACTTGCCATGAGATTATTGTCATAATACAAACTACATTTGCATACATTAAAATACAGTAGAAAAGGTAGCCACTCTGCAGGCTAAATAGCTGTTTTTCCTAAACTTAAATATCTCAGGTGGTTTGTTTTTATTCCCCAAGCCCCTAAGGGCATTTTTCTACATTAAAAATTGCCTGCATCCCAGGCAATTATTTGCAACAACTCGAATCAACAATACCTTAGCTGATTCATGATATTGTCTCTATTTTTCTATGTCTGTTTTCCAGCTATAAGACTACCAAGGAAGTTGAATCTTTTCTCATATTCTCCTGCTGTTTTCCTCTCACCTTAAGTCAGCCTCCTCTGTTGGGAAGGGCATGTGCTAATGATCCAAGTCATGAGTGAATATATAAAAGAAAAAAATGAAAAGGCTATAATCACATTAATGAAATGAACAAGAGAGGTTTTAGGTCGAAAGTCTCCGAGGTTTTGAGTGGTGCCCTATTATCACTCATACAACCTCTTCTATGAATACTTGGTCCTACCCGAAGGCAGTCTCCTCCCTACTGCCTGGTTGAGCCAGGGCCACAAGCTTGTAGACACTGCTCGCATGATATAGCACCAAGAGCCTCCATGGAAATTGCTATTCATTAAATACACAGTTCTATTTTAAGCCACACCTCTGACTGCAGGCAGGTGCTTGCCTGAAGGTAGGTCGTTGAGAGTCAATGCAAATGAAGGCAGTTCCCCAGCAGGAAAAAAAATTAACTTAGGGAACTTTGTGGGCATAGGTCTTTCTCAAAGCAGCACCAGTGGTGCTCTTTAGGATGTAGCCCCATCACCCAAGTATTGAGCCAAAGCCTCCAGATTGTTTACTGAGAGTGAAGTTCCCCCTGGTAGATGGCATGGCGCCTTTCACTGACTCTGGGCTGCCGTCACTATAAATGAAAATAACAAGAGTTACAGTGAGAGACACAGGTTACCCTGTACACTATGGTAATTACCTTGCTAGTCACTCTTCTACCCCAAGTAACACTCACTAGAGACTGTCAAACACAAATCACATTAGAGAAGACACTACCCCTAACTAACAGTATCTACGAGCTCTTGAAAGTCGTGGAGAATATAGAGTTGAAGGCTTGAGTCTCTGGGGAACCCATAGAGAATGCAAACTCCTTTCTCTAGTCTCAGAGGCTTCTAGCTCAGATGAAGACATTACTCTTGTTCCCAAACTCCAATTTGAAATTGGAGGCTTATATAAAGCCACAGAGGTGGGGAGGGGGTTCTCTCTGAAGATTTCTCTGTTGGCTCTGGACCACTGGATCTCAAACTTGGCTGCACGTTTGGAACCACATGGGGAGTTTTCAAAATTGCTGAGACCTTGGGTGTGACCTTCACAGATTCTGGTTTACTTGGTATGGATCCCCGGGCAGACTTGCTAGACAACTCAGTTCCATAGAAAAGTTCAAGAGCTACTGTGCTAGACCAGTGGTTCTTAAAGGGAAATGTGCATGTGAGTCATCTAGGGGGTCTTGTTAATCCGATTTGATTCAGAAAGTCTTGGTTGGGGTCTGAGATAATCACTTTTCTGGCCAGTCCCTAATAACTGCCAAGACTTCTGACCTGCAAACCAAGCTTTAAGTAGCAAGGCTTTAGACTAAATTGGTAATGCAGACAATGAGATAATAAATCCCCTCTATCAACAACCTGAATCCTTACCTTTAATCATACTAGTAACCCATTCTGGCGAATGTACCATGACATGTGCAAGTGATACGTATTTACACTTGCATGTAGTTGAAAAGATCCTGGATCAAAATGGCCAACCATTAAATCTATCATTGGGGTATTATCTGACCTTCAATATCATTCTATTCTACATCCAATTTAACATAAAATTATTTATCTTGGTATCAGGCAGGTGTTTTGGTCTACTATGCCACAAATTTAGTCTGAACCCTAAAAAAAAAAAAAGAAGTGCTATTAAGAGTAGTCATACATGCAAAGGTATTAACTAGATGGTGATAGATCCATTATAGTATCTTTTAAATTCCTAATGTTGTGTTTATATGAATGACAAATTAATAGAATTACCAAGTCCATCTTATCTTTTATCCTCATTACTTTATCCCCACATCCCAAGATTGGAAGCAGGTTTTTAAATGACATCTGCCTACCAGATTCTAATAGTCTCTCCTATTTTAATACTAAAGTACATCTAGAGTATTTTATATCCATTAAAAACAATAAAGTACTTTTAAAAACATAAAAACTCACACCACTACTGAGATCTAAAAGTGACAGTTTATGCTAATAATTGGGGCTATTTTTCTCCTAAAAGGTCAAAGGAGTTGGATTAAGAATGATAAGAGGACTGGGAAATCCCATGGATGGAGGAGCCTGGTGGGCTACAGTCCACGGGGTCATGAAGAGTCGGGCACGACTGAGCGACTTCACTTTCACCACGATTCACCTCAATAATGATAGCTTACTATGTGCCATATGCTTGTTCTAAACACTGTATATCTATATATCTACCTATCTAGATAGAGACAGAGAGATAGATACAGGAGTGGGTGTGTGTATGTATTTATATTCATTTAACCCTCAAAAGAATCCTGCTGCTGCTGCTAAGTCGCTTCAGTCGTGTCCGACTCTGTGCGACCCCATAGATGGCAGCCTACCAGGCTCCTCCGTCCCTGGGATTCTCCAGGCAAGAACACTGGAGTGGGTTGCCATTTCCTTCTCCAATGCATGAAAGTGAAAAGTGAAAGTGAAGTCACTCAGTCGTGTCTGACTCTTCACAACCCCATGGACTGCAGCCTACCAGGCTCCTCCGTCCATGGGATTTTCCAGGCAAGAGTACTGGAATGGGGTGCCATTGCCTTCTCCACAAAGGAATCCTACAAAAATTTTTTAATCCCCATTTTATACCTAGAAAAATGAGATCTAGAGAAGTTAAGTAACTTAGACAAGACCGAAGGGCTTTTCTCGTAGCTCAGTTGGTAAAAGAATCTGCCGGCAATTCAGGAGACCCTGGTTCAAATCCTGGGTGGGGAAGATCCGCTAGAGAAGAGATAAGCTACCCACTCCAGTATTCTTGGGCTTCCCTGGTGGCTCAGCTGGTAAAGAATCTGCCTGCAATACGGGAGACCTGGGTTTGATCCCTGGGTTGGGAAGATCCCCTGGAGAAGGGAAAGGCTATCCACTCTAGTATTCTGGCCTAGAGAATTCCATCGACTGTATAGTCCATGGGGTCACAAGGAGTCAGACAGACTGAGCGACTTTCACCACCACCACCACAAAACCAGAGTTAAAAGTGGGAGCCGGGATTCAGATACATATTTTCAGGATCCAGATCTCTACTTTTACCCCCTCTGTTATAATACCTTTCAAGAAAGAGAGCAAACCTCTTCAGCGGAAAGGTTGAAAGCTATGCTGATCACTACTCCATGGCCACCCCTTGCTCAGCAAAGCAATTTCTGTAATTTCCATAATTCTAAGAGGCTGTTCCCCCAGGCACAAGACATGCTTATTGAGATATCAAAAGGCTTACCTGATTCCCCACCTTCAGTTTTTGCCAATTCCTGTATAAAACTTCAATTACAAGTGAATAAAAATCAGAGATTGGGGTAGAATGAATACATGTGTGGTTAAGTCCCTTCTCTGTTCACCTGAATCTGGCACAGCATTGTTCATTGGCTATACCCCAATACAAAATAAAAAGTTTACAGTTTTAAAAAAAAAAAGAACCAGAAGTTAGTTGGCCAAGGGACTTCTAAAACAATTCATGTCAGCACTTCCCAGGTAGACCAGCGAAGAGGAGAAGGGTAGTACATAGGTCCTGAAAAGTAGAAAGGCTGGACTGGGAGATTCCTAATCCTAGGATGGAGATAAAAACAAGAGTACTTGGTTCTTCCAACTGGTGGAAACCATAGGAGCCTGTGATAACTGAAGGACTTGGTTTTCTCTGGAGCCTCTGGTCACCATAGAACTTTTAACAGTTAAAGTCTAGATTGATTTTTTTGGTTTGGATGCACTGCTGAGTACAAAATTATCAGAGAGACACCAAAGCAACAGCTGCTGTCAGGAAGAATTCTAAGACATGCTTAGAAAATTAAGCTTTACAGTTTGAGGTCTCATTTTAGTGTCTAGGTACCGAAAGTTATCAGAATTGAAGATCAGTGCTATTCCCACTGAAATCAGGTATCAGTTATTGCTAATAATAACTCACTGTAACTAAGAAATAGAAAAAAAACATTCTTGTGTTAAACGTTTATTTTAGGAGCTAATGATAAAGATCATTCTAAATGGCAAACACTAGACCCTTGATAATTAAAGACAGAAATAGGAGATGCTCACTGTCATTGCTATTTTTAACAGTGTTCTGGAAATTTTGGCCAGTGCAAGAAGACTAGATTAAGAAATAAGATGTATACACATATTGCAAAGGAAAGGAATAGGAAAGAGAAAACTGTCCTTGTTTGAAGATGACAGGATGACCACATGGAATCTTTACAAATCAACAGAACGACTATTGAAACTATTAAGAGATTTCAGTAAATTAATATATTTAACGAAATAAAATTGTATTTATTTATAAGCCTTAATATACAAAAATCTTTTATAAATAAATAACATAAGAAGCATGTTAATATCATGGGCAAAGTAAATAATCATAAACAAACACAATAGAGTGCATAAGAATCACCTACATAAAAACTGAAATGTAAAATTAAAAATATGAGATAGCAATACCAATTTGATAAACATATTTTTAAAGATGTTTTTAATAAACATAAAGACATAAGATAACATTTTAAAAGATAATCTGTCCAAATTTATAGAATGTACAGAGCTAACAGTGAGCCCTAGTAGAAACCATGGACTTTGAGTAATAATGATGTGCTAATATATTGTCATAAATTTTAGCATATGTACCACTGTGGTGCAAGATGTTTATAGGAGAAGATGTATGGGGACAACTGGTATATGGGAAAACTCTGCTTTTGGTGACTTTTTAAAACTGAAATATAGTAGATGTTCAATATTATGTTAGTTATTACAGTATTATTGAGCATACTTTTATACTGTAATTATATCCTTATGGTTTATTGATTTTGTAATTGGAGTTTTGCACCTCTTGTTCCCTTTCCTTATTTATCCCCTGTCCCTCTCCTGGCATCCATCTATTTGTTCTGTATATCTAGGAGTTTGTTTTCATTTTGTTTTATTTATTTATTGTTTATATCAATTCATGCATAAAAAAGTATTTGACAAAATTCAACATCTCTTCATGTTAAAAACTCTCAGGCAACAATGAGTAGAAAAGAACTTCCTTAACTTGAAAAAGACATTTACAGAAACCTATAGCCAACATGGTACTTCATGGTGCAGGACAAAATGAATACTTTCCCCTGAATTCAAGAAGAACACAACTTAAGCCTTCCGTCTATTTGTCAACAATGGGTCTGTAATACCTTGCTACTCAAAGTGTGATCCAGGGACCAAGAGCAATTGCAAAACCTGGGAGCATGTTAGAAGAGTAGAATTTCAGGCCAGGTCTAGGCCTACTGAACCAGAATCTGCAGTTTAACAAGGTCTCCAGGTAGCCTATATACACATCACAATTAGAGAAGCTCTTGTATAGCGTACCAGAACAAGGCCTTGGTTTTCAGTCTCAACTCCACTATGGTGTGGCTTTGGGTAAGTCAGCTAAGCTTTCTGGGTCTCTTATTCTTCATTTATGAAATATATAAAATGATATCTCCCTTACCAGGTTGTCATAAAGATAAAGTGACTTCATAAAATCATGCTTCAAATTGTGCAAGAAGCCTGAGACATACCTGCCATTTCTTTACTAGTAACTATAGCTTGCTGGGATAACAAGATAAGTGCAAAGGTGTAAATAGAGAGAAAACCAACATTTCCAAAGCTGATAGGAAAAAAGCAAAAATAAGAACTGAAGTCTCCTGAGTGCCAGACTATCTTCCACACACTGTGTTTGATTTTGATGGACCCTTATCACAAAGCTCATCCTCCCCTTCCCCCACAAGTTGTGTCCTGAATCACTGAGTTATAAACTCCCGGGCACAATCATAGGTAACACCAGTCTGTGTATACAAAGACGTAGTATTGTTGTCATTTCTAAAGGCCAACTTGAGACCTAAGTAGGACATCTCCCAATTCAATCCACCTTGTTTTTCCCAGCTTTGAAAAAGAAAGTCCCTTATTTTAATCTGGAGAGCTGTTGGTTTGCAAATTGGCCCTTGTACACAAAAGGTAAAGAGAGATTGGAGAAAAGGGGAACCCACTCCAGATGGGTGGGTGGCCATTAAAATAGGGAAGGAAACTTACTTACAAGGCTCATCTTGGGGGCTACAAGATGACTAGCTCACCACACCCACCTGCCAGTATCTTAAAAGTTCATAGAGAGGCCTTAACAGGGTTCAGTCATGGGCACAGCCCAGGGGATCTCAACACCACCTTACTCTCTCAAGGCTGTGTCTCCACTATGGGAATGGCAGGCAGCATGTACATTCCAAGGACACAGGAGGGGTGAGGAGTGTCTGACTGCCTGGGTTCAGCTCAAGCGTCAGCTAGCAACTGTGCCATCTCAGTAGCCTTCTACAACAATAGCTCTAAAAGAGAAATGCAAAAATATTTTCTCAGAATGAAAAAAGCACAATGGCAAATGGAAAAGACCCATCTTAGAATTCACTTCAGCTCTAAATAGAAATGAAAGGAACAGAAAAAGGAACCCCATCGTTCATATTGGTCAACAGCAAAGAATTAATGAGGCTAAGGGTTGGAACCGAGCTTTGTACACGTAATTCCAGTATTTTAGGAAACTTCCAGCCATCATGTGCTTTTTCCATCTGATTTATTACCTTCCTGCTGCTGCTATTTTAGCCAATGTCCCCTTTTTGTCCTTAATTAGGATGTAGGACATTTGGTCCCCTGGCATCTTTGCAAAAAGTTCCCGTGTTCTTAGTCAATCATCCACACCTTTGTCCCTATCAGCCTGGCTAAATTTTGTCTTGAACACAATTTTTCCTGTTGTCTTTCTCTTAAACAAGATCCATCCCTTTCTCTTTGTAGTTGCCTTAAGTCTCTTGCATGCCTTGTCTGAGCTTCTGAAAGTGGTGTTTCTAGAAAGAGCTATACATCTACCTCTCCAGCCTCATGTCCCCTTCACCACACTGGGGGATGCCCTCCTGCAGGGCTTGACAGCAAATCCTGAGCAGTGCCAAGGGCTACCACAGCCCCTCATCACTACTTAGTACAGCTGTGTTGCCCCACACCAATCCCAGACCCGGCCCATCAGATCCCATCCTTGGTAGCAGGAGAAAAATGAAGACACTACAGTGAATTTTCATAAAATTACACTTATTTCCATGGAAACATGTTCCTTGTATTCTGAGATTACATGTCTCTTCTATTTTTTTCTTTTGTTGGAATAGTCTAATAACAATGCTTCGGTTTTTTTTTAATGTGTATCTATCTCTTTATTTATTTCTGTTGTTTTAAATTAATTTATTTTGAATTGGAGTATAATTGCTTTACAATACTGTGTTGGTTTCTGCCATACATCAGTATGGGCTTCCCTGTGGCTCAGATGGTAAAGAATCTGCTGGCAATGTAGGAGACCTGGGTTCCATCCCTGGGTCGGGAAGATCCCCTGGAGAAGGGAATAGCAATCCACTCCAGTATTCCTGCCTGGAGAGTCCCAGGGACACAGGAACATAGCAGGCTACAGTCCATGGGATGGCAAAGAGTCAGCTATGACTGAACGACTAACTCTTTCTTTCTTTTCTTTCATACATCAACATGAATCAGCCATAGGTATATATATGCCCCCTTCCTCTTGAGCTTCCCTCCTACCTCTCACCCCATGCCACCCCTCCAGGTTGTCACAGAGCACTGGATTTGAGCTCCCTGCACCATTCAGCAAATTCCCACTGGCCATTTCCCCCATTTTTAAATGGTCTGCTCCGCAAAACTAAATGCTGCCAAACCTCTGTCAGGCTCTTCATCTTTGTTGTCATTTCTTGTTTACTGTCCTATCAAATCTCAGAGTCTGAGTGTACAGGTTAAGGATCCAAACCTTAACCTCTGTGGTCTGAGTTGGCTAAGAAGCCCTGTTCTGCTTTATATTGATGAAGTAACTGTAGACAAGTTGCTAAGCCTCTCCAAACTTTTGGTTTATTCATATTACAACGGAGGAAACAGTACCTACATTGTTAAAAAAGAAATAAACAATAAATGCCAAGTGCATAACATAGGACCTGGCACAGAGTAACAGATCAATAGGTAGTAATTATGATTATTATTATGCTTTCTTGAGGGTTATTTAGCCAAACATTTAAAATAAGCTCCCATCTGTTGTCATGGCTCTACTTCCCCTCTGGAGAGGAAGACCAACATCCTGTCAACCTCAAGATCTCACCTTTGATTGCAGGTTAGTCCTACGGGATGGGGGCTTTAGGACTGATGTAGAGTCAATGAAGTAGAATTAATAAATCATGCTTTTTTGTACAGTTTGTGATGCTTTGGCATCTTGGGGACCCTGTAGACTAGAGGAGGGCCTGCTCCTCTCAAGGTTAGCTAATTCCTAGAGATAGCAAGCAGTTTGCCTGGGAGTGAGCCTCTGATATGCAAGCCGACAGATCCAAAACCCATAACCTCAAACACTTCTTTTAACTAACTCTCAAACACCAAGTCAGTATTTCCTCTGTCCTAAATATATCATGCCAGAAAACTTGGCATCATCCCTATAGCCCAGGGATAGCCCCCTGACATTATTCAAACTAGCCAGTCCTAAGGCGTTTATGCTGCCCTGGCTCAGCTTTCCCACAGTAACCAAAATACAGGCTTGTGGTCATGCTTTCCCCTCCCCTCTCTGCCTCTTGACTGACCCCGGCGCTTCCCCCTGTGGCCCCGTGTGCCATGCCTCCTGTTTCTAGGGAACTGGAAGTAAGAGCTTCTTCCTTCATGGCAGTTGTCTCCTGATCTGCTGGCCTCATCACATCTGATTAAATCAAATCCAAGGGACATTTCACTGTAGTCAGCAAATCTCACCTGCCTCAGATGATTTTTTTGGCTGAATATCCCCTTAAACTTAAATATGCCAAAATGTCACCATCAGTGTAAATATATTCCTTAATGATAAACACCTCCCCCCTCCCCATTCCAAATCCACGTGGTACTAAATGTGAATATCCAGGATGATTAGAGAATACTTGGTTTCCTAAAGGTAACTTCCAAGATGTAGTATCATCCAAGTGGAAAACTGGGGCAGGTGCAGACCCACCTCTGAACTGCCGTGACAATTGCAATGACTGGGTAGCTATCCACTTCAGAGAATCTTTTGTTTGTTTTTTGGCTTCACCGTGTGGCTTGTGGAATCTTAGTTCCCCGACCAGGGATCAAACCCGTGTCCCCTACAATGGAAGCACAGAGTCCTAACCACTAGACCACCAGGGAATTCCCCACTTCAGAGAATTTTTGAAGCCTGGGTTTCAATTATCTAACAACTGTTCTTTATTTTCCTGGTGTCAATAGCAATGCAGAACAAACCTACAAAGAATTAAGAAGCAGCATAGCCACTGTTTTAAATAGAAGCTAGAATGGAGCAAAAACTGTATTTTGCTTGTTTCCTGGGAAGAAACTTGTTTCTAATTGCCTTTTGTACTTTGATGACGTTAAAGGTCCCTTTCAGTTCTTCAGTTATATGATTTTATGACTGTCACCGTCATTTTATTTTCTCACCATTTTGGATCCAGTTCACTGAGAGATCACCAAGAGGTATCAACTGTTTTTGTTAACAGATAAAACTGAATACAATATGTATATTTGTCCCATACTAGAAATAACTTAGTGAAAAGTTCAAAAACTTAGGGCTTCGTTTATTCCTGTAGCATAGACTCTCCTAGAAAAAGTCTTAGCCAAAAGAAACATTCTTCCTGATCACCCAATAAATTGCTCACTTCCTGAGTTTCTAATCCCCCATCCTCCACAGTCATTGAGGGTGGTAAATGGAGCTCAGGATTTTAGTGGCTCTGAATACCTGCATTCTTGATCCATTCTGGACATTGACCAGAATCACGTGCTGGGAGACCCCAGTTAAAAAAAAAAAAAACTGCCTTCACAAACACTCTGCCTTTCCCTTCATTTACAACTGAGGTTGAACTTGTCAATAAAGCTTTTCCAAAGCCATTCACCCCAACATTCTCAGACAAGGATTTGCATTCTTTCCTCCTCCCCTATCGAAAGCAAGATCATTTTTGTTACCTGAAAGAAATGAATAGGAGTAGAAGGCCATTGAAAGCAGACCTTAGCTTTTCTCTCCTGGTATGAGTTTTAAAGATGCCCGCTCTCATAGAAATACATCATGGACAATGCAGACATGCCCCACGTTTCCCTCCTGCTGTGGCTCTTGTGATGTAGGCTAAAGGAATTTCTAAAATGGGTCCTGAAATCCTTTTGCTCTTTCCTTCTGCTGTGGCTATTCTGCTGGGCTTTCCATACCTTTTTTCTTTCTTTCTTTCGTTTTTTTGGTAACAAATGAAATGAGAAACTATTGTACTTGGGCCCAATTTTTTTCCCCAAACATCCATTGTTATTATTGCGTTCCTATGCTTATGCTGATGGAGAAGGCAATGGCACCCCACTCCAGTACTCTTGCCTGAAAAATCCCACGGACAGAGGAGCCTGGTAGGCTGCAGTCCATGGGGTCACTAAGAGTCGGACACGACTGAGCGACTTCTCTTTCACTTTTCACTTTCATGCATTGGAGAAGGAAATGGCAACCCACTCCAGTGTTCTTGCCTGGAGAATCCCAGGGACAGGGGAGCCTGGTGGGCTTCCATCTATGGGGTCGCATAGAGTTGGACACGACTGAAGTGACTTAACAGCAGCAGCAGCAGCAGGCTTATGCTGACATTTATGAGGATGAGCCTTTGTAGACTCCATTCTAAAAAGTTAAGTAAAATAACTGTACTAAGCAGTGCTTCTCTTGTCTCTATCCCATCAATGGCACTCACCGTTTCCCACTGCACAATCACCAAATACTCTAGTAGCTCTCTTTTTCTCCTTGTAATATTTACTTTATTTTACCTCAAAACATATGCAAATAAAGATTAATTGTACCCAGACTACGTAGATCATTTTTTAATTAGCAGAGTTCACTGTACTTAGAGAATATGGTGATTAAATAGGACAGCGAAATGACTAATCCATCATAAAATTTATGAGTTCCTCACCCTCCCAAAATTTCAACTTAAGATGCTTTCATTCATCTGAACAATTCAGCCTGACAGTAAGAGACAAGAAGGCAAGTAATGTGAGCTAAATCCCCATATTTGCATTAGCATCCATCAATAGGAGAAAACATAACCTATTTTTAATTACATTCAAGGTGTTCATCCTATTAATCTGAAAATTAAACATGCAACAATGAATTCCACTGGTGAAATACTACTTTCTGGCACATTAGGAAAAGAAATAAAATCACCATAGATATAAAGCAATGTGTGGTGAACCCTTCTTACAAAGTCGTGCGTGGTGGTTTCCTAGGAAACCAAAACTCTGTAGATGTACAAACTAAAATACAGACGTGTGCCTTTCAAAGAACTAATTCCAGTTTGTATACCTAAAGAAGCCAATTCGTTTTCTGAGTTTTCCACAAAATACCATGTCCCTCAAAATTGGAATAAAAATCTGATCTCTTATGCATGCACAATAATGTTGGAAAATTAACATGTATTCCATCAAATTTGATTTTTAAACCCATATAATATATGATCTCCATAGACTGGCAGCTAGTAAACCACTAGGTAACCTTGTTCTTTGGTTTCTCACCAGGGGCTCTGCTGAATCATCGCCTTCCAGGTTGTGTGCCAACTCTGGAACAAACACAAATGTATATTTCCTTTCCAAATGCCCCACTTCTGCCAGGAACCTAGCAGATGCACCAACAAATGGTGCAAGTCTGCCTATTAAACGGGGAGCTCATTGAATTTCTATTGCATTTCTCCAGCACAAGTGCATTTGGGGCAAAGAAAGAAATTAAAATGAAGTCAGGTGTCATTCAAGAAAATTACAGTCCCACGGAGGATAGTTCTGAGTTGCAGCTTTGAGTTGCCATGCTGTGCCTTTCACAGCTGCCTACGGTTCTTGTCATTAATAATCAGTAAATAAGGTCTGCAGGTGGGCCTGGAAGGCACCCTGAGCCAAGAAGATGGTAGTTAGGGCTTCTGTCTCGAAGATGGGTGGCCAGGCTCATTTGCACAACCCAGCTTATGTTTCTACACAAAAGTGCAACCCTACTTAGCATAGCTTCGGGGAAGCTGCCACAATATAGGGAATGCTAATTACTGTAACCAACTGGCAACGATGCATCCAAAATTAAATGGCCTGTGACTGAGCAGATGAACAATTTTTATGGCCCAAAGATCAGGGAACAGGGATAGTTTGTTAAATTAACTGACAGCCTCTTTGGTCTAAGTAGGTGAGTGGAAGTCATTTGAAAGCCGTGTGTGCATGCAGCTACATACCACAGTCTCTCCTGCGTAAGTACAGTTCCCCCTGCAGTTTTATGTGGGAGTATGGCTACAGTTAGTACATAAAATTCAAAAAGTTCCCCAGTTCAGTTCATAAATGACCAGGAGAAGCTATTCTGAATCCCTATGGGATTGATTTTTCATGCATGAAGCTTTGATCATCTTTAAATTCACCTGAAACTAATTCAAATATTTGCATAGAGAGGTTTTCAGGAAACCTCTAGAACCCTGCATGAACAAAAGCTTTTAACTTCTAATTTCCAGCATGGATCATACTTAGAAACCAAGCCGTTCCACTCTCATATCACTAGTTGCTGTGATTATAAGTTCATTCCCAACTGTTCACGAAAATCTGAAAGTCTCCCAGAAAAAAGAAATAATACAAAGATGAGGGCATAGTGTCTAGCATTGCTTTTAGCAAACACTGTTCACATCACAATTGAAGCCATTATTTCTGCCTCTTCTGCTACAGGATTTCTCAGCTTCATCACCCCTGACGTTTTGAACTAGGTAATCATTTGGACAAACTCTGAGAGATGGTGAGGGACAAGGAGGCCTGGCATGCCGGAGCCCATGGGGTTGCAAAGAGCTGGACGAAACTCAGCAACTGAACAACAATAATCACTTGGGAGAGTAGAGGGTGGCATTAGAAGGACTGGTCCATGCGTTGTAAGTTGTTATCAGCGTCCCCAACCTCTGCCACTAGATACCAGTTAGCAACACCTCCCCCCCGAAAGATGTGACAATCAAAAATACCTTCAGGCACTGCTATTAAATTCTGGAGAATAAAATCCTCCCCCCAGTTGAGCATCACTGGCCATCAGTTCACCAAATATTTATTGAATTATTGTACTAGACTCTGTGTGAGGTGAAGGATGGGGTTCCGGTTAGGCTGAGAAAGAACCTGTGTCAAATCATTACACAGTGGTGACCTGGAGGAGGGTGTAGTTCAACAAAGAGATGGGCATGTGAACAGGCCATTTCAAAAATATATTATGAGGCTTGACATAGAGTGTGGATAGGGTGTTCCGGAAATAGAGAAGTGAAGCCCTTCTGCAGGTTCCAATGAGATTTCCTACAGAAGAGTCTGTCCTGGAGCTTGAAGAATGCATTAAGGTTGACCAAGTGAAGAAAGATGGAAGGAGCATTCCAGAGGGCACTGCAGGGGCAAAGACACAGAGGTGTGAGCCAGCACGGTATGTGTGAGGCACTTCATCCATTTCTAAGCAATTCTATTCATGGATACTGCAGTTTTTAAAAGCACATTTTTAAAAAAGGAAAGAACAGTGGGACATAGGAGTGGGGTATGGTCTGTTTTTTTGACATCACAAGGAAGTTCTTTCTAATTATTAATTCAATAAATATTCATTTACTATCAACTGGGAATTCAAAAATACACATGAGACTCTTTGCCATTTAGATAACCACCATTTGGTGAGTTAGGAGAAGTACAGGTACAATTCAGATATGCTTTCAATTGCAGATTAAGTTACAATTCTGTGTTACTCCAGCCTCTAGAATCTCTTCTTCGTATATTGAATTTCTCCAGGAAGTACTAAAATTGCCAGATTTCTGAGAATGGGAGAATGTGAAGAAGGTGAGGGCAGACATACAGTCTAAAGGAAACTTGCAATTTGGTTAAGAAGATAAAACTCATGAAAAGATAGTGGTTCATATAAATTGTGAAAAATGCCAAAGAGGTACAGATTTTTAGAGTAGCAGAAGAGGCAGAAATAATGGTAGACTTCTACAGCAGGTAAGAACTTGAGAAAGACATGGAATTTATTCTGATCTTAAATTTCCAGTGGTATTAAAATTGTAGAAAGGGGAAAACATTTTAGGCAAAGGGAAAACATTGCAAGTACAGTGAAACAGATGTTGATACATGTCTGGCACTGTGATGATAGTGAGGAAACATACCTAGATGAGCAAAGCAACGAGTTCCTACCGAGAAGAAAAACTGAAAGGAGACAGTAGCCAGAAGTGGAGAACCTTCAAGCTAAAGAATAGGGGTAAAGGGTAGGCATGAGTTTAACAGTGCTTGGTATTTATGCCTATCATTAAAAGATGGATGGAATGATGATAATACTTAGGGGGAAATACACAGACAGGAGGAAGGAGGAGGTGGGGGTGGGGAACAGTGTATACCCAATATGGGCAAAGTTCCATTGGCTTTGGATGGTCTCATGTGGTGAATGAAGGGATGTCTTATTTGCCCACAGTTTTTTTTGGTTTTGTTTTGTTTTGTTTGTATTTCATGAATACCATTTCTGTTTCAGCATTGTGTTAACATACCGATTACCATAAATAATTACAAGAAAGTTTGAGTTTTGTTGGAAAAAAAAATTTTTAAATCATGCTTTTTAATATGTATCATACCTCTGCAAACAAATGCCAAACCTCTAGGAAATGACTTCTGCCATTTTTCTCCACTCCTGACTTCAATAAAATGACATCCACTTTTCTCAGCCCCACAGAACAGGCAGCAAATAATGCCTCCCAACCACAGAAGCCTCTGCCCCACACCCCTTAGGGACTCTGTTGCCTGCAGCCAGTAGACTTAGGTACATTCCTGCCTAGAGCAGGTAATAATCAGTTAGCATCCTGCAAGTTAACTCCTTTTCTCCCAGAAGCAGGTATGGGAATCTCTTCCTATTTTCCTTACACTTTCTTTGGAAGCACGTAATTTTGATCATAAAAGACATGGATTGGATAAAAATTCTGCCTTCCTAGGGTCATTTTGCCCCAACACAAAGCCTGGTATTCATATAACTGACTGATCAAATATAAAAGAAAAGACATTTCTGCCCATGTTCTCAAATTGGGGTGTAAATGAAAATCACATGAAGACAAGCAGCCTAGAAACTTTGATTCAGTAAGCACAGGGATGGAAACGAATATCTGCTATGACTTAGCTGGTTCTGATATTTAGTAAGTTTTTAGAGGAACACGAAATACTCTTTTTACGGGATATTCCAGATGTCTTTCAGGAAGTAAGGTCATTATTCTTAGTCTTGACTTTCTATCCTCTTCAAAGAAAACAAATGTATTAGACAAAAAAGCAATCTTGTCACCCCTGAAGTGTCTGGGTGATGATAAAAGTATACAGGAATAGTCAATACTGTAGTCACTCAAGGTGTCCTTCAAGGATATCTACCAGCACAAGTCACAGGCTCAGAATCAAACCTTTCCTTCTCACAGAAGTCATATTTATCAAGGGATGCAAGGAGCTCTGAGAAGCCACGTGTCAAGGAATCTGCTTTCACTGAATAGAAGAGAATCTCCCTTGAAATCCTTGAGTATATTGAATGCCAGTCTTGGATGGACTTAAGACCTGTTGATAGTTCCCAGAAAACCTCCACCTCACCTGATCCTCTACTCTCTCTCTCTACTATTTGCCACAAAAACCATGGGATCAGAATCAAATAGAAAGAGGAATTTCTGTACTAAAGTTGGGAACCATTTGCTACAGCCTGTATCAAACAGCAGCTAAGGTCTGCCTCTTTCCTAGACTTGAAAGAATCAAAGAGATGGGGGAAAGAGAAAGCAAGCCTTTATCAAAATTAGCAACTTTTGCTATTAAAAGATACAATTAAGGAAATAAAAAGACAAGCCACCAACTGGGAAAAAATTATTTGCAAAGCATATATCTGACCACAAACTTGTATCTAGAATATGTAAGGGACTCTTTCAACCAGAAAAGAAAAAAAGCATCCAGATTTAAGCAGATCTTTTTACCAAAGAAGACACGGGATGGCAAATAAGCACATGAAAAGATCCTTTAGGGAAATGCAAATTAATACCATAACAGACAACACTGCACACCTATTAGAATGGCTAAACTTATAAAACCCGTTGGAGAGGTTGTGGAGCAACTGGACTTCCCATGCACTGCTGGAAGGAGTGTACAATGATGAATGGCCTTGGACTACACTGCCAATTTCTGAAACACACACAATCTGAAGTCTAACAATTGCAGGAAGGTTGTAATGTAGATAGTAATGGCGTATAAGACCTAAGACTCTCAAAATGGAGCCTCCTGATCTCCATCTGAAGCAAAGATAATGGGCTGGCATTTTTCCTGGGCAAGAGAAATAGGGTAAGTCAACCAGCAGAAAGAGGCCTGCCTTCGAATATTGTTTCAGGCCTGGCCTATGAGTCCTCTTGCCACAGCGCTTAGCCTTGCAGATTTCATGTCACTTCTGGCGCTGAGCATGCCTGTCGCTAGCAGCAGCATGTCAGCAGGGGCTGTCAGTGGCAGCTGTTTCCCAGCTGTTTACAGCAGAGCTACATCGCTTCAGGCTGAGCCTCTGTGCTTTGTCCAGCCACCTGGTCTGATTTCTTCTGTCTCACCTCTATAAATCTAATGATGATTGCTTAAGTTCTGATGCTATTGGAAATATCATAAAGGTTGAAATTCTCTCTAAGAGTCAAACTTACAGTTTTGTGACCCCAGAGAGGTGCTAGGGATTCCTCTTGGCCTAAGCTTGTCATAAGATCAGGTCACGCAGCCCAGGAGGCATTTCTGGCCCCTAACTCTGCATTTCTGAATCGATTTCAGAGCTTCCTGAACCCGTGGATTCACTCTGGAGGGCGCTCTCCTGTTTATTCACTTTGTTGCTCAAAGAGCATGTCTTTTATTCCCCGAAGGACTAGCAAGTGTCCTGATGACGGTGAACGCTATAATCTTACACCAAGTTATCTACCAAGACTTCCCTTAGCAAATTCGGCCATTCCTCTTAAATCCAGACCAAGTCGTTCCTGCTCCAGAAACTCTTTCAATATTCTAGCCTGTGGAGCTTCATCTCTCTCATTCCGGGCTGTATTCAGCACATATAACATTCTGCTTTTTTATTCCACAATCCAATCCATTCTGTACATTGGTTGATAGGTTGGATTCTCTGAAGAATAACTCTGATCACATACTCCCTTGCTCAGAAATTTCCATTGGCTCCCAGGAGCTTACAAAGCAAAGTCCTAAATCCTGGGACCTTCCACCACTGGTCTCAGCCCATCCAACCAGTCTATAGCTGCCCTTCGTGACTTACCTATGCTTCAGCTGAATTGAACTGTGGATTTCTCCTTAGTGCTTTTCTGTGGGGCTTCCCTGGTGGCTCAGTGGTAAAGAATCTGTCTGCAATGCAGGAGACACAGGTTTGATCCCTGGGTCAGGAAGGGAGGAAGAAATGAGAATCCACTCCAGTATTTTTGCCTGGAAAATCCCATGGACAGAGGAGCCTGGCAGAAGCCTATAGTTCCATGGAGTAGCAAAAGAGTTGGACACAACTTCGTGACTAAACAACAACAATAACAACATTCCCATAATTTAGTTTATGCTGTCACTCCCATCTTTCCCTTACTCCATATATCTGGATACAACAAACTCAAATGGCATCTTTCTAGGAAGTCTTCTCTTTAGCCAACTTAAACTAATCTTTCCCACCAATCAATTCCTATTGCTGCGTATTTGAATCTCTCTTAAGACTCTTGCCATTTTATTCCTTTTTAGGAGTTATTTATGTACAAGCATTCTTCCCAACTGCTGAACTACAGGTGCTTTAAGAATATATAGGGACCATATTCCATTTACTGTTGTTCATAGTGTCTTCAGTATAGTAAGAGGTTAAAGAAAAATTCTTTCCAAGACAAGCTCAATTTTGTCCTCCAAATGAAGACAGCTGGGCCAGAGTCTGTGCAAAGAGAGGAATTTGAGTGTTGGTCCCCATATTTTCTAGTTCTGTGCCCAAGGGTAAGCCACTTAGCCTCAGTTCCCACAAACGTAAAACTAAAGTGATAGCATCTTTCCAATCTGTTCACTGGGCCATTATGCTGAGCTAATCAGATGAAGTATTTGAAAACTGCAAAACCCTTCAAGAGGCTTACAGCCTCCAAAGTCCACATGGGGCATATGCTTTTGGAAAGTGTACATTTTTAAACATTGTATTTAAAGTTTTAGATATATAGAACCATTAAAAATTAAGTTAACTCGGTGGTATCTCATTGACTACCTATAAGGTAAGAGAAGTTTGGAACTTTGTCCCTAAATAGCGCCAGAGACACAACTCTTAGTCTTGTGCTATTTCTTTTAAGGGCTTCCCTGGTGGTTCAGCTGATAAAGAATCTGCCTGCAATGTGGGAGACCTGGGTTCAGTCCCTGGGTTGGGAAGATCCCCTGGAGAAAGGAACGGCTATCCACTCCAACATTCTGTCCTGGAGAATTCCATGGACAGAGGAGCCCATGACTGGCAGGCAGTCAGCAATATTTGCTGAACCAAATAGATTCTGCAACAATTTTGTTTTCTGTTTTAAAACATTTCTTTACCGATTTGGCTGTGTCGAGTCTTAGTTGTGACACTCTGGGTCTTAGTTGCATCACACAGGATCTTGTGGCTTGCAGACTCTAGTTGTGGTTAGTAGTTGCAATACGTGGCTTAGTTGCCCCATGGCAAGTGGGATCCTAGTTTCCTGGCCAGGAATCAAACCCACATCTCCTGCGTTGCCAGGTGGGTTCTTAACCACCAGACTCCCAGGGAAGTCTCGATTCTGTAACATGTTGACTTAAAGTCCAAAGTCACCATAGATTGAGGTTCCCTGTGAAACTTACAAAGCTGACAAAACAATGTTGAAGCAGGGGTTAGAGTACACGCCCAATGTCCTGTAGTAACTGTCCTACCTTAAACAGGGTTTCCAAATCTCTCTGAACCTCTGCCAGACTGTAATCTCTGAGAAGGTAGAGATTTTGTGTCTATTGTATTCATTGCTGTGGACCCAAACCTGGATGAGCTCCTGGTCCATGGTATGACTTCAATGTGCATTTTTTAAACAAATGAATGCACTTCAGTTTTTTCAAAAGTGAAATAGTAACAATCTTATAGGGCTGTCCCCAGAATTAAATGAATAGAAGCACTTAAAGCTCTTAACAGTGACTGGAATCCAGTAAGTGGAATCCTGTAAGCTGAGCATTACTATCATCCTAAAAATCATCCCTATCGATTGGGGCTGGGCGTGAGGAGATGGCTGCAAAAGGACCGGTGCTCTAACCTAAATACCCAATCTCGCTTACTCTGAATACAAATCTAGAGAGAATTAGGGAGCACATTCTGGTAAGTGTTGATTGCCCAGAGATGGCTCTTTCAAACCAAGCATTATCACTGAAGATCAGAACTTGGAACAAATACAGACAGACACAGTGAGAGGACAAAAACTTGGGAACTAAGCCCTAAAGGAGGGGACAAAAAGAACTCATTGTCAATTTTTTTCATAAACCAATGAAACCCTTTTTTCCAACCAAATGTCCCAAAAATTTAATGTAGAAGCAATTGTATAAATAAGGCAGTAGAAGGGCATCTAGGTTATAGTCTTTTTATATCAAAGGTATGTTTTATTGAGTACCACATTTGCAGCTACCATTGAAGACCAGTTATGAAATTAAATGTGCATGTTAGCACCTTTTTTTCACAAATATTCACACACAGCAAATTAAAACATAGTTAATTAACTATTTAGCTCAAATAAGAGCAACAATGTATAACATGGAAGGATAACCAATATTTAAATAATATAATAAAATATAATTAACAAGAATATTGACCTTGACATAATTTAATATACCCTTGAGGATCCCAGAGGCATCTCAGGATTCTTCAGAGTCATGGATTCATCATAAAGAATTTCAATTATAATTGTGTAGTATTGATACTGATTATCTGAGCTTTCTGGTTGTTTGAACTCACTATGAGAGATGTCAGTTATACAGGTATGTGAAGGGAGGTGTGTATGAGGTAGGGTGTGTATATAGCACACACACAGTATGAATTTGTATACATTTCCTTCCTGCCTTGCTTTCTTCTTCTAGAACACTGCCTCCACATTCCCCTAAAAAGCATGGAATATTCTAATAAAACATTTTCACCAGCTTAAAAAAAGGCTTTAGGCAATAATTTAAAAATTTTCCACTTAGCACGTGCTTTGACTCCCAAAGACTTGTGCTTTTGTACTTTAAAGAGTACGATGGTATTTCACCTCTTGCACCTCTATCCAAATAATGGTAGAACTGCCAAAATAGTGACATATCCCTTGAAACTTGGATAAATTTAAATTTTATTTTTAACAGTATCCTGTTATCGTTCAAAAAGACTGGATCTTCTGGTAAAGACTTGTCTACTCTCCACTCTCCACTGAATGCATTGGTCTCCCATATCTATATAAACTTTCTAAAACTGAACTGTCCTAGTTCACTAATCTGTTTTTTAATCCTTGTATAGATTTGAAACAAAGAGATAAGAGTCCTTCACGGAGAGGTTTGCATATAGAAGTGTCCCAAGTTATACTCTGCTTTTCTAAAATAAATTCCTGCAACAATTTTTTTAAAAACCTGATTTTCATTACATCAACTTTGCCCACAACTTATTTATTTATGACAACATTAGTGGTAAAGAACTTGCCTGCTAAAGCAGGAGGTGTAAGAGATGTAGGTTGGATCCCTGGATTGGGAAGATCTTCTGGAGGAGGAAATAGCAACCCACTCCAGTATTCTTGCCTGGAGAATCTCATGGACAGAAGAGCTTGGCAGGCTACAGTCCATGGGGTCACAAAGAGTCGGACATGACTGAAGTGACTTACTTAGCATGCACACAAACCTAGTAGTTTGGAAAGTGTTCATTCTTCCAGGCAGAGAGTACCGAGGACCACAATGCTGAAAATTGAGTAAATTATAAAATTCAGTCATAGTGCATATTCCACTCCTTACCTTTGTCGTGCAAGCTAGAAATTCTGGTACAATCCTTGTTACTAAAGACAAGTTCCTGAGCCTGATGAACAGTGAAGCCAAACAAATCGAGATGGTGGAGTTTGGAACAGAGAAAAGTTTATCACAGGGCCATCTGAGAAGAACGCAGGATTTATGCTCAAAAAACCCCTGAGACTCCTCCAAGGGTTTCAGGAAAGCATCTTCAAAGGCCAAATAAGGAGGGGGTGGTGTGGGGTATGTGATCAGCTCCTGGTCAATTCTCTGATTGGTTGATGGTGAGGTCACAGGCTTCCCAGGTGGCTCAGGGGTAAAGAATCAGCCAGCCAATGCAGGAGATACCAGTTGGATCCCTGGGTTGGGAAGATCCCCTGAAGGAGAAAATGGCAACCCATTCCAGTCTTCTTGCCTGGGAAATCCCATGCACAGAGAAGCCTGGCAGACTACAGTCCTTGGAGTTGCAAAGAATGAGACACGACTGACCATGCAAGCATGCATGAGGTCACAGGGCACTGTCACAGAGGTCAATAGTAATGGTAACAATGGGAAGTGCCAGAAGGTCTGAGGGCTATGTGCTCCCGATTGTCATGTAGTCGACTTCCTCCACTTGGCAGTTGTTTTTTAGCATCTGAAAAACTCATGAAATATGCATGTGATACTTTTATCTGGGTACTTCAGAGAGGAGCTACAGCAGAGGATGTGGACAGGGAAGGCCCCCTTGGGTTCTGATGGGTTGCACCCTGCTGCCCTTTTCCGCACATCCTGTTAACAAGAAGGTTCTCTCTTACCGAGAATTCCTCTGCACCCATAGTTCCCATTGTTCTGAGGGGCCTTGCTGTTCCCTACGACTGCTAGATATTCTAACTGTCCTTTCCTGGGGATGGAAAAACTTCCCTAATCCCTACGCTGAAAAGACTTTCTCCTCAAGGTCCCCACAAGGGTGTGACCTCCTACTGGGCTCAGAATAAGTGCGCCATTATTCTGGTTATTACGGCTGTCTTAACCAACTACATTTGATCAAGTTTTAAATGTATCTTTAACCCCAGGGTGATTCAAGCTCCTAGAGGGCAGATCCCATGTCTCATTCAATTTAATATCCTCCAAGCATAAGACATGTTTTCTGGAACACTGGACATCCTCGACAAATGATTGTTAAATGAACAGCCACTGAAATATGAGACAAAAACTATTTATAGCATTTAACAGCTGTGTAGTTTTGCTACCTCTCTGAACCTTGATTTTCCAGCTATAAAACAGGAAGAATGAAGGGCTGTCTATCACGGTTGTAAGGAACACATCTGACACTTTCCAGAAATGTCTGTTGGGCTAGACCACCATTCTCATTGGGTTACTCTTTGCAGCTCTGTCAGAGTTACATGTCTGTGAAGGAAATGATGGTGAAAGTCAAACCTTTTCCTTTTGCTTCTCCTCAGTTTCTGCAAAGTTAAAGCAATGCAATTGAGATGATTTCTTATTTATTTAGAGATTACTAAATTTGGAGGAGGGGTCAGAGGAGGAGGGGATGGGAACAGGAAAAGAAAGTTTCCATCAAAGCCCCTTTGGGTTGCAAATGACCTTCTTGCTTAGCAGGGCAAGGATGAGAAGCTTCATTTATCAGATGACTCAAATATTGACTTGCAGTGTTATCTCAGAATCTAAAGACTTCATCTTATACACACTGATGATATTAAAAAGAAACATCCATCATTCAGCCTAAATTTGTATATCAAGATAATAGTTCATTCTCTTAACATTTTTAGTATAAACCACAGTTAGAACTATCTACTTTGCATCACAACCCAGCACAAAATAACACCATTACCACAGGCAAAGCTTTGTGTATTTATATTCTGTTCTCCTCTGTTGAAAGTTTCTCAATGTGTTGGCTGCAACTAAGACAGATGGAGCTGAAGGTGACAGAATGGGAAAAGGGGAAAAAATCAGTATAAATTACCAAGGGCTTGTGGTCTAGAAATGGGACAAACACAAATCCCAGGTAAAAAATTTCAGCCAATTCATCCTGGTTTGGGGGGTAAGAGGGTAAAGGAGATCTTTATACTTTGGTTTCCCTGCTTTTCACTTACTGATTGATTTCATGGCCCGCTAATGGGGATGCGACCCATGGATTGAAGACAGAAACAAACCAAACTTTTACCAGTTAACACTGCCTTTAATGCCAAGAATTAAGATTATAGGATGAAACTTCTAGTTATTTTGGTCAATGAGAAAGTACTTACACTGTATTTTATTTTGCCATGAAGGATTTGGTATATTTCATTCTAAAGGATGAACAACTGATGCCATAGGATGAACAAACGATGCTTTCAAACTGTGGTGCTGGAGAAGACTTTTGAGAGCCCTTTGGACTGCAAGGAGATCAAACCAGTCAATCCTAAAGGAAATAAACCCTGAATATTCATTGGAAGGAGTGGTGCTAAAGCTGAAGCTCCAATATTTTGGCTACCTGATATGAAGAGCTGACTCATTGGAAAAGACCCTGATGTTGGGAAAGACTGAGGGCAAGAGGAGAATGGTTGACAGAGGACGTGATGTTTGGATGGCATCACTGACTCAATGGACATGAGTTAGGAGATGGCGAAGGACAGGGAAGCCTGGAATGCTGCAGTCCATGGTGTTGCAAAGAGTTGGACACAACTTAGCAATTGAACAACAACAATGCTAAAGGAAGTAATTTGTTAAATGTCAATATTCAAAATACATGACAGCATTTGTGATAACAATTTTGGAGGTTTTTTTTTTCATTTTTTAATATACTGAGGAATCTTAAATAAAAGACAAAAAGTTCAGTGGTCCAGCCTCTTGACCCCCAAAAGGTACTTCTTACACCTGTGGGTGATAAGTTATCTGTCCCAAAGACCAGGCCACCCTCTGAAAGTTCAATGTGCACCTCTGGCATATCCACTTTCAGAAGGCAGAGGGCCTCAGAGGTGACTGGAAGCAGAGATCCGCTGCAGCTAATCAGTAGTAATGGCACATCAACAGGACAAATAAGTCACTAAAGAGGGACAGCAGTGCCAAGACTCCAAGGCACAGAGACTCATCAGCAGTGTCTGTGTATCCTACCTGGTCCAGTAAGGACAGCCTCTGATTCCAAAGATCAGAGAAACTTTTTCAGGAGGAGATATATAAATGTATACTTATGGCTGATTCAAGTTGTTATAGAGCAGAAACCAATACAACATTGTAAAGCAATTCTCCTCCAATTAGATTTTTTTTTTTTTTTTAAGATAGCTTTCTGGTGACTATCTCGCCAGGATTCCATAGCTGGGAACAAGGTCCCTCCAAACTCTTCATCCTCCTGAAGCAATGATCACTACATGCAAGCTACAAGTCATCGGAAAGAGCTTTGTCTCTTTGTAGTTCCATGACTGCATTCTTCTTGTTTCAGTGTCCATGAATTTGATTAAGGTGAGTCTGGTAAGTACCGACTGAACAGATACGCGAAAAATGACAATTTCAAAATTGTTTTGTGTATGTGATAGCTCTAAAGGGATCATAAAATTTCATGCTTTCTTTGAATGGTCATCAAACTAACTACTAGGAAGGAGCCTACTGTCCCTCTGGAGGCCATGTCAAGGTTCTGGAAGTAGAGGACAGCACTCTCTAAGGGAGGGTAACAACCATGGAAGCAGTTGGTGGGGTAAGAGTGAAAGAAAGGCACTTTTATGCCATGATCCCCCAGCTGTTTGTGAGAAAATATCATCTATGACCTATTCTATGATGTGCATGCGTGCTCAGTCACTTCAATCATGTCCGACTCTTTGCGACACTGTGGACCGTAGCCCTCCAGACTCTTCTGTCCATGGGATTCTCCAGGCAAGAACACTGAAGTGGGTTGCCATTTCCTCCTCCAGGGGATCGGACTTACAGCTGTTTGCGTCTCCCGCATTGTCAGCAAATTCTTCACCCACTGAACCACCTGGGAAGCCCATTCTGTGATGTGGCTGCACCTTTTCCTCTAAATTGAATTTACATGCTGGGTAGCAGAAGAGGCCATTGCACTAGTTTACTGCACAGCTATCCTGCCCAGAGACTTGCCCTTCCAGACAGATCCCGCTGTTTCATTTGTATGACGATTTGAAAACACTCTTCTTGGGTAAGAATACATACACATACAAACACACATACAATTGTCCTTTCTAATCCTTAGAACAACAGCTCAAATAAATTAATACACATTTAAAAAATGGTGCTATATAAATATATAGAGAGACACAGAGCATAAAGGGGGATAGACAGCCAATCAGTAAACCATCATCTGCTAGACCCACTGTGTGCTGTGTCACATATGGACAATGCAGGATTCCTCATGCTCAGGGGCCTCCAGTTTAGTTATGAAGAGATTTTTCCAAACATGTAGAGCCCCACAGAGGTTTGTATGCCTCTGCATGTGGCTCAGCTGGGTGCTCTCCCTCTCACCTCCTGTAGGAATTAACTCAGTGTATAATTGACAACTTCCTGCATTAGAAAGTAACTTTCACCAGGATGGGGCTGCTCTTGTCTTTCAGCTTCTTAACTTTAGCATCTGTCACAGTGCTTGATTCACTGTGCTGTGTGCTTAGTCGCTCAGTCATGTCCAATGCTTTGCAACCCCATGGGCAGTAGCCCAGCAGGCTCTTCTGTTCATGGGGATTCTCCTGGCAAGAATACTGGAGTGGGTTGCCATGCCCCCCTCCAAGTCATCCACTATAGGTGTGAAATAATAGTTGGCAGACTAAATGCATGAGGTACAAAAACTGGTGGATATAGATCATAAGTGATCAAGCATCTGAAAGGCAAGAGGATTATAAGGAGGCTGAAACAGACAGAAGCAGTATCATGAGATACTTATGAGGTGAGACTTAAGATTTGGTCATAGAGTTGGTCAGCTACATGAATGGAGTGAGGGGGAAAAGAAAAAGAAGTTATAGATCAAAGAGTTGAGGCTGGTGATGTGGGGAAATGAAGCTATATTTTAAATAACATTTGTAATAAATGATTCAACTGCTAAAACAATGACTGGGAATGTTGAGTGTGTAAAGAGGATGTTGATGCTTTACCTAAAAGAGGTAAAGCCACTCTGCAAGACACCAGCCAGCTACTGAGGACTCTACGGCCAAGTGCAGGATGTCTTTGCTAAGAGGTACTCAGAGGTGGAATGCAGTTAATTGTAAGGCTTCAGTAAATAGGATGAACGGCATCCTAGCTTTGAGTTCCATAGGAACTTTGAGTTCCTATGAGTTCTAAGAATCTCACTTTGGAAAGACTGCTCACACCTAAACTAAGGGCAAGAAGAAAAGATTGTTATCTGTCAGGCATCTTTAACAGTTTTTTAAAAGTTTTTTTTTTTTTTAATTTCTTTTTAAAAAGTATTTATTTTTCGGCTATGCCATATGGCATGTGGGATCTTAGTTCCCTGACCAGGGATGGAATCCGCGCCCCTTGCAGTGCAAGTAAAACAGAGCAGGACCCTATAGTCCTTTCCCCACCCCCAGCTCCACCCCACCATATCCTTTGCCTGCCTTTTATCTGTGGGAAACTTTATTCAAAGAATAAATTTAATCAGAGGAATGAAAAATGCAGAAACAAAAGAAAACAGTCAAAGGAGACCAAATAATGATAATGTGGTCATTAAGCATAGTCAAGGACCTTTACGTTCCTTCTCAAGGGCTATAGGTAATATTCTGAGCCATATACTATGAGCTATCTTATAGCTACTGAAACACCAGGTAGAAGAAGTTAACTACATGATGACCAAACTATACCCATGACATAAGCTGCCACAATTCTGAGAACTAGCCTCAAAGAAATGGAAATAAACTCACCCTGGAACTGAAAATTAACTGTACATAAAACAATCAAGATGATGCTAGTCAGACCAGTGATGATCAGTCTGAAGCTGTCAGAGGTGACTACACTGTTTCTGCATTGTAGCCTCCTCCTTCCATCTATAAAAGCTGTTCCCCTCTGTCAGTGGGGGCAGTCAGCCTTTGGACAGGCGTTCATCATCCCCCAACACCAGTTGCCAGCATCTGAAATAAAGTAAACTTTCCTTTCCACCAACCTGGACTGTTTATTGGCTTTTGAGTGGCAAGCAGTTGGACTCCACATTCTTTTGGTAACAGAAGCATGGAATCTTAACCATTGGACTGCCAGGGGAGTCCCTGTGGCGCACCCTAAAGTCAAACCAGCCAGGATCTTGGAGCTGGGGTCCCTATTCTGCTACTCTGGCAAGTTCTACAACCTCTCTGTCCTGTGATTCCTGTTTTGCCTGGAGGTAATATTTCTTACATTTATTCTTCAGTATTCAACAAACATTTGTGAAGTACCTCTTAGCCTTAGGTGGAACTAAAATATTCTTTAAAAAAATTACCTGATTTAAAACAACCACCCAATTTGCAACATTTAAAAATATTAAAAATTATAACTTGTTACATCATAATGCCAGGAGCTAACCAACCATGAGAACACCCAGAAGAGAAATCACTGTCGAAACAGACATTTTTACATTAGAATAGAAGACTTGGACTCGGTACTCCCATTTATAAAGTGACTCATTAATAGTACAGGGGCTGGCATATCACTGATAATCAATAATTTGTTGAATGAATAAATACAGGCAGGGACACTGTCTGATTTACAGCTGTCTACCCAGCTCTTACTTCAGTGCCTGGCACATAAAAAGTATTTAAATGTTGGTGGAATAACAACTAATTACATTTGTTTACTTATTCTGTGATCATTTATATTGTGATTACATACAAATTTGATGAGCAAATTCAGTATTAAAACCTCAAATGCTACTCAAGAGGCCAGGATTTGGTTCTAAGCCAATGCAGTGTAACTGCAACTTTTCTACTAGAATGTAAGCTCCATGAGATGAACTTTGAGTTAGTCTTCTGTAATGTTTTAAATAAAAATACATTAGATGACTGAATGCTAACTTCCAACATCTATTCTAAAAAGAAAAATGGCAAGAAGACAGCAACAAAAAACCACTGTGGAAGAAAACCTAAGTTCCTCTGTCTGCTGTAGTAACAAGCATCTTTCATGACACCATCTTGAGACATTTTAGCTCAGAATTTCCAGTCCATGAGAAGATGGCACCATGCTTGACATCCACACAATTGGGCCAGCACCTCTGATTAATTTTTAATCCAACTTTTATGAGTTTTCTCAGTGTTAACCACAATCCAAGTGGGGGTGTATAAATTTAAAACCAAGGGGGAAAAAAAGATCTTCTTCAGGAATGAAAAATAAACGTAATCTGAAATCAATATTTATGAAGTTGTGATTAATTGACTGATGACCAAATGATTACAAAACGTCTGAAACATCTACTCAAATTTATTAGCTTTGACCAAAAAAATTAAAAAACAATCTGAACTGGGTCAATGAAAGAATAATGCATTCCTAATCAATTTTTAATAGCACTTAAGATTTTATATTTTTTTTAACTTGCTTTTAAATAATTTATCATAAAAATGAATCTGATTTAAACAAGGGGTAAAAGGTGTTCCATGGCTATTTGATGGTTTTCTTAGCAAAGAAATTCTATTATGACTGACTTTTTATTACTGAACTACTTTATTAATAATAATACATTTTGCACTTACACTAAGGCATTTAGCCAACAATCTCAAAGAGTCTAAGTGCAATCTAGGACTTAGTTTTTCTTCCACTGTTACCTGGTAATTTATTTTATCTGGGTCTTGATTTCCCCATTTGTAAAAGGAAAGGCCTGCATATAAACCCCTAAAGATCCTTCCAAGTTCTAAAAATTTATAATTCTAAGGATCTGGGGGGCTTTAGCTCATTCCAGGTATTGTATCTGATCAAACTTCTCAGGTCACAGGATGCTTCATGGGGCCATAAAGAAGTTGAGAAAGAAATTGAGCAGAAAGTTAATGAGCCATGTACTCTTGCCTATTAACATAATAGCAACACTATTTAATGATTTGGGCCATACAATGTCTGTTTAGAATATGATTTGTCAAAAAAGAGAAATGCCTTTCATGGGGCAGAGGGAAGAATGAGTTCCTGGCCTTAAAGCATTTGCATTATTTAAAGCAAAGCCTGGGGATTGACCTGGAATCAATCTGGACCTAGAGAAAGTCCTAATCAGCCTATATTGCCAACAGTATTACTCAGATATGTGTGTGTGTGTGTGTGTGTGTGTGTGTTACTTATCTACAAAGCATTAGTGAGCAGAGCAGGTATGTTATGGTATGATCCTATCTGTGCTTATACACACAGTAATATATGAAAGAAAATGTAAAGATATATTACAGAATGTTAATAGTGATTACCACACAGGATCGAGAAGTGAAGCATAAGGCTAGGGGAACTTTTGCTCATTATTTTATATATTTACAAATGGCATCATTTTCAAGATGATTCTTATTATGCTTATAATTAGCACAATGTAAAACAGTTTAGAATACTTAAGGTAGCTGGGTCTCTCATAAAGTTAGTTTGTGGCTAATGAAAATATTATGGTTTGTGGACTAGTCACTCAGTACTAGATATGAGATAAATTGAATACAATCCCAGACTTCAAGAAACTGTTGTGGGGGCAAGCACATAAACAACTATAATAAAATGCAATAAAGTTAGCACGGAAACAGCTACATGGTCAGAGCACTAGAAGGGCATTCAGAAGCTATGATGATGATGGTTAACGTGGGAAGGGCTGTTGGGAAAGGTCTAGGTTTAAACCTTCTGGGCTTCCCTGGTGGCTCACATGTAAAGAATCTGCCTGCAATGTGGGAGACCCAAGTTCAGTCCCTGGATCAGGAAGATCCCCTGGAGAAGGGAATGGCTATCCACTCCAGTGTTCTTGCCTGGAGAATTCCATGGACAGAGAAGCCTGTTGGGCTACAGTCCACGTGGTTGCAAAGAGTCAGACATGACTGAGTGACGAACATTTTCACTTTATCATTCTACTTAAAAGGCAGGTTTTTATTTTCTAAATATATTTTTGTGACAGTATTAACACCAATCATCAGGATGATTAATAAGAAGTGAACTTTCCCTAGTAGCTTTGGAAAAAAATTTTTTTTTTTAGATTATCTTCAACATATCTTCCTACTGCATAGTCTCCAGGGATCGGTGGGAAAGACAGAATAATCTCAGCCCTTCATCCCACTCAAGATTGTGGGAATGATAGGTACTAAAACACCATGATAGGTTTAAGCAAGGTGACAACAGGACAAGGAAGAATACAGTAAGATGGGGAAAAGGCAAACCTTGAATGACAATAGGTAATGACCTAGATCTTTCTCTTTCTTAAGCCTTAACCTACAGCCAGGAATATGAAAGATGCATTAGCAAAACATGTGAAGCCTAGACCCCATTGAATATGACTTCAAACAGCCAGAAAATAGCCAAACCAGATGACTTTTAGCCCAGGCTTTCTGGAAAAGTGGCCAGTTTAAACAAACAATGTGACTATTTTGCCCAGATCGCCAATTCCAAGCACACTGGGATGGTCTCCAATTCTCAGGAAATTAAGTTACTGAGCTGTTTGGAAGAATTCTGTCACTTGTGAGTCGATTTTTAACTGGAACTGCCTCCTCCAATCTCATTATGATCTGTTCTTTTTATAGAGGTGATAGTAAACATATTGACCTCATTCATCACACACACACACACACACACACACACACACACGCTACACCAATGAGGAAGCTAAGAAGCAGAGGGGTTAAACAATAGTTAAACAAATAAAAGCCCGTAGAGCCAGGAATTTGTTCAGGCTGGGATTTCTACCTTGCAGTCCAGCTGCAGAATCCCTTTCTTTTGTCCATGAGATTGCTTCTTGTAATTATACCGCTCTCCCCTGCAAAAAGAGTACTAAAAATAGTTACAGTTTTGTTTCTAAATCTCCTTGTTCACAGGTTGCACTTGTTTACATAAATTGATCACATTGGCTCTTCCTTACTTATATTGCAGTTAAACTCCAAATCTGTTATTTATACTCAAGATTTACTTAGGAACTTTTAGAGTTTTGTTTTCATTGGTAGGAAGTGCTAACTTATAGCCTCACATTCTTCTTCAGAGCTTAACAGCCTAGTGGTACATTTCATTCCCAGCCAGGCGCCTGAAATGAAGAATTAAACGCTTGTGGGACTGCTGTAGGGAGTGTGGATGGTTCACACTATTAGCAGCTTTCTCACATGTGGGTGTAAATCACAGTCCACGGCTCTGATCGTTAAGTCTCTTTCAGATAGAAACTATAGGAGAACCAACAGTGAAAGCATGTCTTCACGGAAAGCAGCGATTAATGTACCCAAAACGTTTCTGAAACAAATGAGATAATCACCCCGTGTCGTTTTTAAGATGACATTACATCATTAAAGAATGTAAAGAGAGCTGAGCGCACGAAGTTGTTTGGAAAAATTTAAACGTAGAGACAATATCTTTCCTCTTCCGTTTTTGACTGCGCCGCGTTTCCAGACTGTCAGGTTTAATCTTTAGGCGGAAAACTCTCCCCCAACTCCCCATCTTCCGGGAAAGATTCTGGGATTTCAAATCGCCTTTCCGCATCCTTCCTCTCCTCTCGCTACCATTCAAACTTTCATTTAAACTTTCAAGATCCTCGGCGCCCGTAGTAACCAGCCTTCCTTCCCGTTCTCAGGAATCCTTGCAGCTTCCCAACCGAGGAAAGTTTGTTTTCGAACTAAAAAGGAAGGAAAGGAGGAAGGGACCAGACGCCGGCGGCCGCCCGTTGGGAAAGCGCGTTTTCGTTTCCGCGGCCGGCGCGTCGTGGCCCTGCCCGGCCGCCGTAGCCGGCCTCGCGCGGCCTCAGTCGCTGAGAGAAGCCGCGGTCGGCGGGACTTCCGTGTTGGCGGGATTCTGAACGCTGCCATGGCTCAGACCGTGCAGAACGTTACATTGTCGCTCACTCTGCCCATCACATGTCACATCTGCTTGGGGAAGGTAATGGGTGATGCCTGACACGGCTCCTAATCGGGGTTGGGTGTGCAGGGGCCCTCCGGAGCCCAGGGCTGGCTGGGTGTGCGGCGGCAACGCGGCTCGAGGCGCCGGGCTGGGTGAGGACGCCGACCCCGCGTTCTCCTCTGGCCAGGGAGGCCGCGTCCCCGGGGGACAGAGGGGACGCGTCGGGACTCACGGGGTCATCTGTGCGCCTTTCGGAGGAAGATGACAGCGGCCTGGGTTGGGGAAGAAGGATGGCCTCAGCCGGGTGACTCGGCGTCGAAGGAGGCCTGGTCAGAAATGAATCCCCGCAATTGACGCCCCCCCGGTGCCACCCCATCGCGCCTGAAATCACTTTTTCTGGGAACCTCGCGACGGTTCCTTCGTCCTTTGCACGAACTAAAGTGTTTTGTTCTTGGGCCTTCGGTGCTGGCTGGGGAGGCTTTTCCATTTTCAAGATAATTTTCTTTACTTCACTCGGCCTTGAGAGTGGCCTTTGCTCTGGGTTCAAAATTTGAAAAAGTAAATAGTGAGTACCCCCGAATGACGTTTAGAATGGGAGATGTGGTCTTTAATTCCAAGAACGGATCAGCCACGAGGTAGAATACCCTCTCTCTTGTGATGCAAGAGGTGTTTGTGAAACCAGGTGGAGAAAGTTATGAGTTCTGAATTAGAAACGGAGTTTTGAAGGTTCTCATGCGTTTGTCTCCTCTCATTTCCATTTGTGCCTCCCGTTCGGTTTTTAAAAGAATATATTGTTTTACTATGTAGGTCCAAAAGAAACTTACCCCCCCCCCCCCCCGCGCCACGGTGAATTGATTATACATTTGTGGGATATGTGTGAATGTGATGTGTTTACGCCCCACCCTGAAACTGCAGCCACAGGCATAGCGTTAAGAAATACAGACTTCATGGAGCAAGCATTTGAGTGCCAGTCAGTATGATCATCTAATCGTCTGCTTTAAGTCTATGTGAATTTTCTGAGTTCAGGAAGTAGTAGGAAGTCAGGCTTGGGAGAAGCTGATAGCTCTTGATAATCCATCAGAATGAAATGCCAAGGAAATAGCAAAGATGCTGTGAGAGGATATAGAGATCGTTAGATCAGCTCTGACTGGAGAGCTTAAGAATGGCCTTTGGAGGGTTATTTGAGCTTGGCACTTTCCACTACTGCCTACCTTGGTAGCTGGGAGGAGAAGATGTTTCTGTTTGTTGCAGTCTACGTTTGGCTCCTGACCTGAAGTTCCACAAGTTAACTTCTGAGTGAATTTACTCGCAACAGTAGCCTGTTAAAAGGCTGATAAAATATCCTTGGGAAATAATTTTCACTTGGTTGTAGTTGTGTACTTTATATCTAGTTTCTATTAGTTAATAGGCAGTGTTAAAGATGTCTTCTGCCTGGTTGATTTTCCACGCCTATGCTTTCTGTGTTTTAACAAAAATGATAACTAATAGAATGTAGTGATTTGCAGATTACAGAATGCTTTTGTATGCGTTTTATTGTTTCATTTACCACTGTCACCAGTGCTATGAGAAAGGTAGGGCTGGTTTCCCCATTTTTCAGGTAAGGAAACTAAGGCATAGCGTCTCCAGCATTTGAACCTCTCTTAGCATTTGTGTCTTCAGTAAGTTACATCCAAAAACTCAGCTGATAACAGCAGACACTTTTGGTGAATTTTTCCCTCCTATACTGGTTAGCTGTATTTATCCCTAATTAGAATTAAATCTAATAACAAAAGGTTAATGATTTGTAAATAGACATTTTCTTACGTCTACTATGGAGACAAAAAGGCGCAGTTGGTTGACGCCCTGAGTACTGTATTCAGACTAAGTTCTAATCCAGGTCTTCCACTTAACTGATTCTATACAAGTTACTTAACTTATACAAGTTACTTAACGTCCCTAAGGGCAGTTTCCTTATCTGTACAGTGGGAATAATAATAGTATTAGGGCTTCCTTGGTGGCTCAGACAGTAAAGAATCCACCTACAATGCGGGAGACCTGGGTTCAGTCCCTGGGTTGAAAAGATCCGCTGGAGGATGGCATAACAACCAGTACTCTTGCCTGTAGAATCTCCGTGGACAGAGGAGCCTGGCAGGCTGCAGTCCATGGGGTCGCAAAGAGTCGGACATGGCTGAGTGACTAAACACATACATTACATAGCGTGAATCTTGACACTTATCATTTAAGAAATGTGAACCTTTGTTATGGGCACTGAGGCAGACAGACCCTCAAAAATGAGGAAACCAACCTTTTCAGTCCCTGCTCTTCCCAGTTGCTTCCTGAGGCCAGTACACTCACTTGATGAAGATTTACATTTCCAGACGAGTAGGACCTGTTTGGTCTGGAAATTGCCACAGTACATCCATTGATTTTTGTTGTCCATATTCCTGTTGCCTTTTGTGTAGTTAAAGCAAATCTGATCTCAGCCTCCCCTCCTCCACACCTGTATTTATGGGGTGCTGGAGACAGCCTTCCATCTCCCTGATACCGACATTTCTGGCTACCTCTGGAGTCTGCCTTCAAGTCCTTCCTGGCTAGGCCTCATCTTTTGCTGCTCTCGCCATTTGTTCCTTACAGAGTTAACAAGTCTTCATTTTTTATTTTTCAACAGAATTAGGGACCATTATCCCTGAAGAGTTACTGTTAAAAAAAAGAAAAAGATGCATATTACTTAAGGAAAACAGGGGTGGGAAAGACTTTGAATTTGAAGAGTTAAGATAGTTGCTGCTTGGAATGAGGGTGAAGGTGAGGAAGAATGGCAGGGAGCAGTAGTCGAGATAGCCCAAATATGTATGTGGTTAATGCTTTGCCTTTTCAATACACATGTACTTAAAATTGAAAAGTTTGAACATTTTCCATTTGCCACCCCCAGCTCTACCTTAGTCTTAAAGCTGGATTATCTCTGTTCAGTGTTTAGCAACCTTGCCAATATTGTAAGTAAGAGCTCCGTGTGACCTGGAATGGTGAAGTACACCATGTGGGACAATTCATATCTAACACTTTCTGGCCTATTCTGCTTTAATTTTTTCCCGTACCTTGGGCTAGTAGGCCAGCAAGCTGAAATGATCCAGCCCAGGATATGTTAAGTGACATTTTGGTACTGCTGCCAGAATTCTACAGACCAGTTTATCTCTAGATAATTCCAGGCTTTTATCTCTTCAATTAGGATTCAAGCTGTGAAAAGAAATTGTTGCACGTGATAGTTTTATTGACTGACTCTGCGTTTTGCCACGAGTGACAGCCAGATGTGGACTGCAGTTAGTTTTAATCAAAGGACAAAGGAGTTTCTCAAGAGAAGTGGCAAGCGACTAGACTTCTGATACCCTTTAACAGTGACATAGCATATCCAGTTATTTCTCACTTGAGTATGAATCCAGATTCGGGCACCACCCTTTAAGATAAATATACATAAACTGAAGTATTTGAAATCGGCTAGAAAGGATATGAAATTGAGGTTGGAATATAGATGGAACAGAATAGTGTTGGAGTGAACAGACATGAGAGCAAATCATTAAATAATTTCAAATATTTTTGTTTGGAAGTAAATCAAACTTTTTGTAGCTCTACTATATTAAGATTTATACTTAATATAAATGGAAACTTTCTGGCTAAAATAATCAGAAATGAAATTAGCTTTCTTAGGATGTGTCCAGTAGTAGGCTAGATTGTTTTCTACTGGGAATACTATGGGAAAGAACCCTTCTTTCAGGGAGGACTTCTTGCTTTGCTTTCTATGCATATCATTGATTTAAAAGGTTGCCAACATAGGGCTAGAGGTAACACCTTAGCAACCTAGCATTCTAACTCTTGGTGACTAAATTCATTAATCAGTGCTCATCAGGGGCGCTTGATTGGCCAGCGAGCCATTCTCCTTAGTACATTAAGTCCATGGTTGAGTCCTGATTGTCCCTCAGTTCCCAAGAGTGGATTTAAGAACCAGCCTTGTACATAATCATCCCAAGTAGTTTGCATTGAAAAAAAGCCATGTGGAGTATAAGTTCTGCTTTTTCTTCCTTATCTAGATTAAAATAAGCTTCAAGAATGCAGACACTTCCAGAAAAGTATAGCAATATTGTGTTTTCACATAGAGTATAATAAAAATTAATTCAAAAAAGTGTTGATATATTCTCGTAATTTTCAAGTTTGGCATATAATAGGTGGCATATAATTTACTTCACAAATATGATTCCAGTTTATCCTTTAAGCCTTCTGGGTAGGGATAAAGGTGGGAGAGAGGAGGTGTATTATCTTTCTTTCTAACCCAGAGCGAAGTGGAGACCCAGACCAATAGGCATTAAGTAGCTTAGTTCTCAGGATCACACAGTTTTAAAGTTCTAGTCCTAAATTCTGGCCCAGAGCCAAAGATTTCTTGCAACATAGCAAGAGCAATCCAGGAATTTTGTTTTTTAAAATTGCCAAATTTGTAAGGTTGAGAAGGTAGGCTCTTCCTACAGTCATTTATCCCTCAGCTTTGTTCTTCAGTCTTTCTGTAATAGGTCTCCTCTAGTGAAACCCATCGGAGAAGGCAATGGCACCCCACTCCAGTACTCTTGCCTGAGAAATCCCGTGGACGGAGGAGCCTGGTAGGCTACAGTCCATGGGGTCGCTAAGAGTAGGACACGACTGAGCGACTTCACTTTCACTTTTCACTTTCATGCACTGGAGAAGGAAATGGCAGCCCACTCCAGTATTCTTGCCTGGGGAATCCCAGGGACGGGAGCCTGGTAGGCTGCCATCTATGGTGTCGCAGAGAGTCGGACACGACTGACATGACTTAGCAGCAGCAGTGAAACCCATGAAGTTTTGATATTGGTGCAAGAGAAGGGAAAAGAAAGGTTAGCTCTAGTCTCTGGTAAAGGTGACTGAAGAGCAGAGAAATTGATTTTAAATGTATTTGCCAGACCAGTTGGTAAAGTTTATTTACAGCCTTTTCCCTTGCATCACCTCCATCAATACGGTATCTTTTCTGCAATCCCTGCTGATCCCAGTGTCTCGATTCTTTCAGGTGTGTTTAGTCTATTTCTTACTCCCTGATTATTATTTACTAAACTTGCTCTCAGGAAGAAAGAACTATTTCTTAATTGAAAGAGCACTCAATTTGCATGTTTAATGGTAGTCGAATGCTGGCTCTGCCACTTAGAACACGTATCATTATTTCCTTGAGTCTCAGTTTCCACTGGCTGCAAATTAATTTGATACTATCAACCCCATTAGATTGTTAGGGAAATTCATGTACATTTCCCAGACCAGCAGTTCTCAACAGGATGGGAGTGCATTTCATTCCACAGAGACCTTTAGCATTGTCCAGAGACATTTCTGATTGTCTTCAGAGCGGTGCTACTCACATCTAGTAGACAGAGCCTCAGGGTGCTGCTAGCTAAACATTCTATAATACATAGGACAGCCTTCTACAACACAAAACTTTTTGTTCCAAAATGTCAGTAGTGCCAAAATTGACAAACCCTGCCCTAGACCAATGTGTAACTCCTGTTAGGAAAGTCTAGGATAGATTTTGGCTTCCCCAGTGGCTCAGACAGTGAAGAATCTGCCTGCAGTGCCGAAGACCTGGGTTCAGTCTGTGGGTTGGGAATATCACCTGGAGGAGGGAATGGCAACCCACTTCAGTATTCTTACCTGGAGAATTACAGGGACAGGGAGCCTTGTGGACCACAGTCCATGGAGTCACAAAGAGTCAGACACAACTGAGTGACTAAGCACAGGATGGATATTAATGGACAGCACCTTTAGGCATGACTCCTTCCAGATGTTTGCTTTTTAAGAAAGGGATTTTGGTGGTAAAGTCTCTCAAAACTGAAACGTCTTCAGATAAAAGACACTACATAGTAGGATTATGTATTATTGGGCTAATATTTCTTGTACCTAGGACTGCCTCCTCAGGTCCATTCCAGTGAGAGAAGAGCCTTCTTTTCACACCTTCCTTCATCTTCTCTTTCTCCTTTTCCTCCTCCTCACCAGCTTCACCGGGCATCACCCTGGGATATCACTTCAGCATGCTTACTCCAGATGAGTTTGGAATTGTACATGCCACTTATCTTTGCCGTTGTTGTCTAGCATGTTTTTTTCAGAAGAGTGCTTACTATGTTAATGCTACAGATCTCATTTGAGAGTAAATAGGATAAAAAGTCTAATAACATAGGCAGATTGTGACTATTTTGTATCTTGAGAAGATCTTATTAAAGAAAATTATTTGTGTGTGTTTTGCTATTATATATATAATATATATATATATATATATATAATATATGCTATTATATATACTCCTCTGAGTAGAGGAGATGGGTGGACAGGAGTTGAGGGAGGGCTACATTCTTTGTATTTTGTTTTTATAGTTTATGGTCAAATAAATAACAAGTAATTTGTTCTAGTAGTTCTTTCTCATTTATTGGTTCCTGTTCTCCTAATTTAAAAATTTGTCTAGAAATCTTCATCTGATAAGTACATGATCCAAAGAAATGAACTAGTCAGCTGTTTCAAAATCCAACACAGTGGTGGCGATAATACCAGGTATTGACAGTGGAAACGACTCTCCTTTGGGTGACATTGCCAGCGGCTTTCAGCTGACAGAGCCAAGTAGTCTGCCTGTGGTTGTTCTTCTGTATCATTTTGGCAAATTAAATGGAAAGGTTAAACTTTCACTTTTTCAAAACTTGGCAGTGGCTGTTGACCTTTTGCTTCTTGAGATGCTTTTAGGAGTATTATCTCAGCCTTTCATTTTAATACATCGAAATTCACTTAAATTAATATTAGAGTGTACATTGTATAAGTTGTTGGTGGTGGACACAAAGATGAGCAGGACAGTGCCCCTGCCCCCAGAGAGCCTAAAATCTAATATGGAAAGCAGGATATAAACAATTTTTCAAGTCCAGTGAACATTAAATCAGTGCATAAGAAATGCCCTTATGAGAATTCGATAAGGATCCAATTAATTATAAAAAAAGATTAGTGAAGGCCTCACAGAGGAGATAAACTTTGATTTTCATCTCAAAAGACGGGAAGGATTTTATTTTGATTGGGTAAGTTGCAGGCCAGCAGAACATATCAAGCTAAAAAATGAGAGCCCAGTAAATAATAAATCTCTGTTCTTCATATTCTTTTTGATGAATATCAGGTGTATATCTATGTGGTTGAAGTATTGGTTTTGTCCAGTATTGAAATGGATCAAAAGAAATGGCCATTTAAGAAGCAGATTGCATTATTCTTTGGATGCTGTACTCAAAACTGTGAGTAGGGGAAAAAGTTGTTTTTCAGGAGAGCAGTGCTCTGTATTGTAGCTGGGTGGGCTCTGGCATCAGTATGAAAGGTGGACAGGAGTGAACATGTGGCAGCAAGGATGCTTGGAGGAGGTCATTGCAGTAATTGGGGTAAGAGAAGGGAAACCTGAACTCATTGAGTTGAAGATGGAAAAAGAAGGGATAGATGGTAAGTAAAAGAACATTTAGTGGTAGGTTTGCCACATTTTGACTATTTGGGGATATACTTTATTTCCCCACATTATACCGTCTCTGGAGTCTGGTTGTATTTTATAAGCCGTGGCATCTTACAGAGCTTCCTTTGTGGCTCAGCTGGTAAAGAATTCGTCTGCGATGCAGGAGACCTGGGTTTGATCCCTGTGTTGGGAAGATCTCCTGGAGAAGGGACAGGCTACCCACTCCAGTATCTTACATTTTTCATCCTTTTTTCCTGGTGATGCATAAGATATGGATATATCTTAAAATCCCTGGCTTTTTAGACTGATACATGATACCAGAATTTGGTGCCAGATTGGATGGTGAAGGTGAGTAAAAAGGGTGAGTCAGAGACAGCTCTGAGGATTCTAGACCAAGGGGTGAGGTGGAGATGCCATTAACTTAGACAAGAGGGAGTACAGGAGCGGGGTGAATGTGTGGAGGCTGGGCTTGTCTTTGGGCATACTGTGGTCGGGGAAGCTTTAAGATCCCTACATGGAGTTGGCTTCTGGGTATGTGACTATAGTCCTTGTCTCCCTCCCCCCACCCTTCTCTCTTTTCTTTTCCTTTTCTTTCTTTTCTCGAGGAATTGCTAAGTGGAAGTCTCTGTGCTTACATGTTTATATTATTAAATCTTAAACAACAGCTGAATGAAAAGTGCACTAGGTTAAACCATATATTTCAGAACAGGAAACTGATGCCATTGTTTAACGGGCTAATCCAAAGTCAAACAGCTCAATAAGTAGTAGAGCTGGAGTCGGCCCCAGGTTTCTTTTGAAGCCTAAGCTCTGCCACTTACTGAGTTCCAGCTACAGAGGCTTCTCAGGAACTATTACTGTGGAAAAGATGGTGACACTGTGTAATACATGAGATTGAGAGCAGATAGAACCTTGTCAGGTAAGATGTCCCAGGACAAGACTTTAGGGAAAGCAGCTGGACCACTTCCTGTGATTTGATTGTGAGCATCTCACTTTCCGCTCCTCTTCTCATCACACCGACTCCTCCAGTGTTACTTCAGCCTTTTCATGTCATCGTTGACACCCACAGACTCAGCAGCGTTTGACCATCCTGCTCCATGCATGACCCTAGTGAATGTACTTTCTTACCTTTCAAAATAATTGCTTTAGTCTATTTTCTCCAGTTGATATTCCTCCCTGCTTCCCACTTGCAGCTGGTAACCTCACCTCCTATTTGATGACAAAGTAAAAGTAGTTGAGTTCTCTCATCTTTCCATCAACAGATCTTCCATCCTCTTTGTGTCTGTTCTTATAGCCTTGGTCTTTCTTCCCTTTTGTTAAATTGAAAGGTAGCTTCTCACTCCATATGAGCCACAATCTCCCTGCTTGTGCTTTGGATCTCATTCCCCTCTTGACTGCTTAACAACGTTGCTGTTAACAACAACAACAACATTGATCCCTCCCTGTCTTCCTGCATCATTAACTAATACCTGCTTTTTTACTGTACCATCCGCATTATCATTCCTTTCTGCGGTCACATTTCGTCCTTTCTCCTTTACAGCAAAACATGAAAGATGACCTGCCTGTAGTCTCTGTCTTCATTTCTTCACTTTTCCTTGTCTTGCACTCTCGAATCAAGTTTTCATCCCCACTATTCACTGGAAACAGTGCTTGTCAATTACAGACCACAGTGACTTCCATGCAGTTAAATCCTGTAGTCACTTCTCTGTCCTCATCAAATTCAGTCTCTCTTCAACATTTGACATGCGTGACCACTCTTGACAAACTTCCTTGTGTGACACCAAGGAAGGACACACCTGTCCTCCCACACAGGCCCGCCCTCATTTCCCCTTTCCAGTTGCTCCTCCCCTTCCTCTGTGTGCTGGAATGTATACTGTTCTGCCCATGCAGGGGATCTTCTCCAGTGCTATGCCTTTAAATGCCGTCTTTTATGCCACTGATCCTCAGACCTTGCCTTGTCCATTTAAAAGCCAGGTTGATATCACAAACTTAACAGACCAAAGCAGAATTCTTGATTTCCACTATGGTGTGAGGCCTTTTTTGCAGTGAAAGTTGCTCAGTTGTGTCTTGACTCTTTGCGACCCATGGTATATAGCCTGCTAGGCTCCTCTGTCCATGGAATTCTCCAGGCCAGAATACTGGGTAGCTGTTCTCTTCTCCAGGGCTTCTTCCCAATCCAGGGATTGAACCCAAGTCTCCCACACTGCAGGTGGATTCTTTACCAGCTGAGCCACCAGGGAAGCCCAAGAATACTGGAGTGGGTAGCCTGTCTCTTCTCCGACAGATCTTCCCGACCCAGGAATCAAACCAGGGTCTCCTGCATTACAGATGGATTCTTTACCAGCTGAGCTACCAGGGAAGTTTTTAGTTTGGGGAGATATTTAATCTTTGTTATGAGAGCATTTACTTAGAAAATACCGATTAGAAAATGCCATCTAATATGGAGTGGAAGAGTGTTTTGAATCCCCTTAATATGCACAGTTTATGTTTTCACCTTTGACTTTCATCCATTTTCAGATGAGTTAATGACTAAAAACAGAAATAAACTCACTGCCCTAAAAGTTCAAGGAGATAACTGTTAACTAGCCATCTTAATTTGGGGGTACATATCCAGCCAGGACCCTTATAGGAATGTGGAGTATGTGTGTGTGTCTGTGTGCCTGTGTTTGGGGAAGCTACCGGATAGGCATAGTAGTATCTTCTTGGTACTTCCTTTGAGAATTTTTTGTTCTGAAAACAGTTCCTGACTTAGGGATAAGATTAAAACACCCTTGAATGTGTTACGGTCTGGACTTCAGAAACAGATGAATTTTTAGAAAAAACTAACCTTCAGAGAGAGTTCAGGTTTGTCTGCCTTTTGAGACTCTGACCAGGAGTACCTCCCAGACGAGGACTCACTCCTTGTTGTTGGTAGGAGCGCTTTGGAAGGAGTGCTGTGCTTCATGGTCTTACTTTGTTTGAAAGTCTGTCTGTCTGTGTTTTAATCAGCCCTATCAAATCAGTTGAACTCAATGAATTAGAATTGGTATTTCTCCAAGAGGAAGTCTAAATCTGTGCAGAGTTATCTGCTCTGTTTAGTTTTCTTCTGTTAGTGTTCAGAATCATGGGAGCATCTGAATGTTTGGAAAGCCAAACTAGACCCAGAGAGCTCTTTGCAGGGAGACTTAAAATGACTACCTGCCTGGCATGGATCGTTGTGCATTTGTGATTTCTTTGAGGGTTGGGACCCCTTTCAAATTAGTGGGCAAGATACTCAGTATCCTTCTGAGGCAAATAGAGCAGCATCAGTGTTTGTGAAAAGTGGTTTGCGGTGGTTCTGCCTTTCCTTCTCCTTCTCCTCATTCCACTTTCCCTTGATCTTCTAGTCCCTAATGCAGATGGACTCTACAGTGGTAGTGTTTTTATTATTAGAACAAAATATTGAAAATGGCTATAAAGTATTTTGAGTCCCACGGTAAAAATACCACATAAATAAAGTGAAACCCTAAGCGTTTCTGTGTCCTTTTCTAATTTTGTTTTATCTTGTTACATTTGTGCTGTTTGAAGAATATTCAGTCATTATTCCCTCTGGCAAGTTCCCCAATATGTGGAATTTTAAATACTGTCTTAATAGCAATTACTTTATTCAACAAACCTTTAGAGTACCTACTGTGTACTAGGCTGTCCCTAGGTACTAGAGATTCAGAAGTGAATGAGATGAAGGAAGTTATTGCTCTTCCAGAGTTTCCATTCTAAAAGGGGAGATAAGTACAGATTTATAAGAAATATGTAAACAAATGTATAAAGTCAGGTAGAAAACTAAATCAGCTTCTTTCTTCTATTTTCTCTCTGATACAACAGCTACACACAGCCAAAACGAAACACATCGTTAACCCCGAGCAAGCCACCTGATCTCTTCACCTTGGTTTCCTTATTTGTAAAGTATATTTACTGTTTATCTTTCAGGATTAGAGAGAGAGGATATGCATGGAAAACTCATTGTGAAATATGAGACACTATAAATGTAAAGTATTTGTACTTGATTACATTGAGTCAAAGATTTATTTATTTGATGTCCGTCAGTATTTCTGTCAGCATTGTTTGCTATTTAGATTGTAAACCACTTGAGTGTATGTCATGTCTTTTAGGGTTGTTTTAACTTTTGTGCCTCTGGTTTTGAGGGCATTCTTGGAAGACGTCAGTGCTAAATTGTTGATTGCTATTGTTCTGTAATATAGTGGAATGAATTGAGGGCAGGATTTCAAGCATCATATGGATGACTGGACTAAATAATCTTCAAAGAACCTTCTAGATCTGACATTTTATAATCCTTGACTAGAATAGTTGAAGAAAAATTATTGCCCCAGCCTTAATGGAACAAAATGCATTTTTTCTTTGGCAGTAAGTGTGATTTGGAACAAAATAAAACCATTTCTTAATGTATCAAAAGTTTCCATCTCTATGACCAGATATCTAAGCTAGTAACTGTTACACGTGTGTAAGAAACTGTGGTAGCAGAAGCAGTGTTTTTATGAATACTAGATATGTCCTCTTAAAGCACCTACCGCTGTACTCTAGAGAAGCGATGTTTGCCCTAAGCTAAACCTGTTGAGATTCTGATTATGACTGTTGCCCTGTACTAAAAGTAGTGTTTCTTTTTTCAAAGGTACGCCAACCTGTCATATGCATCAACAACCATGTATTTTGTTCAGTTTGTATCGACTTGTGGTTGAAGAATAATAGCCAATGTCCAGCCTGCAGAGTCCCCATCACTCCTGAAAATCCTTGCAAAGAAATTATTGGTAAGGGTCTATTGTAAAAACACATAGAAACTAATTTAAAACAGTGTTTAAATAGTGTCTGTCTGGAGGAAGACTGAAATAGACAACTTTTGGTGGTGTTATTTTGCCAGTATCATACTGGGTGGATTGATCATTTGGCATAATCTATATAAGTGGAGCAACTGAGGAGCATGAAGCACTGTGAGAAATTGCAAAGCCTTCTGGAACTTTGATTCTGGTAGAGGCTGTCCATGTGGATGAAGATTTAAAAAAAAAAAATTTTATTTATTTATTTGGGTGCACCAGTTCCTAACTTCAGCCAACAGCTTAAAAAGCAGACAAACAAAAAGGCCCACAGAGTTCAAACAAGCTAGTTCAGCTGGGAACATGGAGAAGGGATTCATGAATCAGTAGCCTCTAAGATTTAAGGATAGATAAATTTTCAGTTGGTGGAGGTGAGAGAGGCCATTTCTTGTAGAGGGAGCAGCATTCACTGCAGTTGGGAAACAGGAAAGTCTAGTTGGGTCTGACTGTTGAAATAAGACTGAAAAGGTAAATTAAGACTTTAGCACAGAGCATCTTGAGTGACAGACTAAATCAGGGAGTTGCTGTATGGGTGAGAAGGGTAAGGTGGGCATAATCCAAAGTGTGCTAGGAATGTTACTCAGGTGATGATACATAGCTTGGGCTCCAGGGGAGAAACAGGACATGAGTAGGTCAGACTCTTGCCCAGGTGAGGGAGAATGTGAATCTGGATTAAGGGTATGAAAAAGAGCATTCAGTGCTATAGTCACATAGGTAAAGTGGGGTGGGGGGAAGGTGGCAGTGATAAAACTTGAGCTGGAAGATTCTTGGAAAATGAACCATTTAAAGAGATTTTATAGTGTTATTTCTTTTAGATTGTTAAAATGATTTTTGTTTCTGTTTTAGGAAAAATTGAAAGTGAATTGATGATAGCATGAATCATAGGGGAAAAACCTTTCATCTTCGTAATAGTCCCAAGTTAGGGAAAATGGACTTAGATAAAATTTTTACAATAGAAAGGAAGATATATATGCTAGAACGAAAGAACCACCATTGGAACTTTGAAACTAAATGATCTGAAAGTGAATCAGAGGTGGCTCCAAGATTTCTCTCTTGGGTACCTGGCTGAAGTCTTATAAAGGAATATTTCTCTGCTGTGCTGCAAACTGGAGTGTTAATCTCTCGGCCTCTAATTTTTTATCTGCACTGATCTTTACCAGGAGTCAGGTCTTTCCTTGCAGACTATGAGCTTTGTTGATTAAAATAATTTAAATGTTTTTTCCCAGCTTCTTTTCACATCCCTTCTTTCTTCATTCATTTGTATCTAAGTGATATTTCATAATTTCTCTGAAGTAAAATGGCTCATCCTTCCTTGCATTTGGATGGAGTCCCCTGAAAAAGAACATTTGTAAATGCCTTTGTTATCATGATGCTAAGAAGTACAAAGAAGGTAACCACAGGATAAGTGAAGAGCTCTCAGGAAGAATACATTTTGAGTGTGTATATGTGAGTTATTGTGGGCATACAATTAATGCTGTGATTTATAATCCATCATAACTGGGTGGTTAGTCAATGAAAAGACACATTCATCTTTTCAGTTGTGTTACTAGTAACTTTATATATTTGAATACATTAGTTACAATAATATATATTATAATATATAAAGATAATATATTTGATAATTATATATAGATAATATTGATTTATACAACACATAATATTTTAATTATACAGCTTATTGGTTAGATGTAATCACTGATTTTATCATTAACAGTTGTCTGGTATTCAAAATTTGCGATAGTCCAAATGAGTTAATAAAATATAGCCTTTGCCTTCATTGAGTTTAGTAAGATACACAGGTAAGTAAACATAACATGATATTTTACTGAAGGTATTTCTGATGGTGTTACTTATTTTTTCTCAGAATTGAAGTATAGAAAAGGATGGCAGCACAAGTGGATGTAAGAAAAAGGAGAGGAATTAGGCTAGAGAACTACATAGAACAATAAGGAAAGGGTTCATTTTAATTTTCATTCTACCCAAATCAGAATGAAAGGTTAGATTTTTTTTTTTTTTGGTCCCTATAGGAGGAACAAGTGAAAGTGAGCCTATGCTAAGCCATACAGTCAGGAAGCATCTTCGGAAAACTAGACTTGAATTACTCCACAAAGAATATGAGGTAAATACTAAGTAAAATGTTAAATGATGACAGCATTGAATTCTAGGTAAAACTGAGCTATCAATCTGGACTTCTTAGAGTAAGTATCCAATGAAATCTTAAATGCCAGTTTAAAAATATCTTATTTGATGAATTCTTTTTTTCTTTCCTGTTTCAAATATGGAAACTTTTTCTTGCTTTTAATTTTAAATTTGTCCTCAACAGAAACATCATTTTTTTTCTTTTCTGTATATTTTATTTTATTTTTCTATTTATTTTTATTAGTTGGAGGCTAATTACTTTACAATATTGTAGTGGTTTTTGTCATGCATTGACATGAATCAGCCATGGATTTACATGTATTCCCCATCCCGATCCCCCCTCCCACCTCCCTCTCCACCCGATTCCTCTGGGTCTTCCCAGTGCACCAGGCCTGAGCACTTGTCTCATGCATCCAGCCTGGGCTGGTGATCTGTTTCACCCTAGATAATATACATGTTTTGATGCTGTTCTCTCGAAACATCCCACCCTCGCCTTCTCCCACAGAGTCCAAAAGTCTGTTCTGTACATCTGTGTCTCTTTTTCTGTTTTGCATATAGGGTTATCGTTACCATCTTTCTAAATTCCGTATATATGTGAGAAACATCATTTTTTAAGTTGCTCCATCAAGAAGTTGGGAGATAAAGGAAATTCTCATGTAGAAGTCAGTCTTCCAACCCCATGAGGTGTTATGAATGCAAACAAGTACTATAACCTTCATTCTGTGTTTGTTTCTACTTGTAAATTCACTGCTAATTATAAGTCTGATAAGTACTGGTAAAGAAAATATACTTATGTCAGCTTCTGACAAAGAGATTTTGGTTTGAGATATGCTATTGCTTAATTGTTTTTTTTTTTTTTGGCATGTTTTAAAAAACATTTTTTAAAAGTTTGTTGAATTTTTAAAACATGTTTTAAAAAAATTAAGGTGTATATTTAAGGTGTACAACATGTTTTGATAGACATATACATGGTGAAGTGATGACTTTGGTCAAGCTAATTAGCATAGCCATCTCACATAGTTACTGTGTATGTGTGGAGGGGGGGTCAGTGAGGGCACCTGAAATCTACTCAGCAGTGTCCAGTAGACGTACAATATTATTACGTATAGTCATCATTGCTATATAGTAGGTCTCTAGACTATCTCTAGCTGCAACTCTGTACCCCTTGAACCATCTCCCCATTTTCCCCACCTTCCATGCTTGGTAACCACTGTTTAACTCTGCTTTTATGTGTTTGACTCTCTTAGATTCCACATGTATGTGAGATCATGCAGTTGTTTTCTGTATGTGATTTGACATGCAGGTGATTTGACATGGTGATAGAATTTTTTATAAATTAGCTTCATGCTAATGGATATACATACTTTTGAATAAACATTAAGTCCAGTTGTCATTTTATATTGACTAAATGGGGGATAATATTGCTCTCTTCCTTTGACACAAAATATCTTTAAATTACACTACATAATTGGAAACCAGTTCAGCTGCTTCAAAAATTTTTTGAAATAAAACAGGGCATAGATAAATGACTGAATAAATGTTCATTCATGTGTGTTTTCTTATTTATACTTATTTATTCACTAATTTATTCAAACAAGTAAAGCCCTTTTCTCATTTTATGATGCCATTTAACTCAAAACATATTGTAATTTAAAATAATAAATAATTCTGTGTTAACTCTAAAATGTATCCTTATTTATGTAATGAATATTTATCACACTAGTTGCTAATCAAATTAATGCTTTAGGAGATTGCTGGAATGTTGAAGTTTATTTTCTGAGAACAGAATTCCTAACAATTTTAGTTTAAGGTGAAATATCCATTATAGATGAATAAATGGTATCACAGAAGAGAGTTATAGCCCCAAATGTTTTGTTGCTGGATTCAAGGTGGTTCTACATGGGAAAACTAATATTTGAAATAGTCACAGTAGTAGTTAAAGAGCTAGAATGTAGAAGAGTTCAAAATTACAGGTATTATTCTGACATGGAAAGTGAAAGGACATGGTATATAGTTTTACTTCTATATGAAGCAAAAGAGAGACATCAGCCAAAACTGCAGATTTCCTTGATCAAAATGGTATTTTTAAATGCCCCTTAGTAAAGGAATTAAACATGCCTCAGAATTTTTTTCTGAGGAATCTACTTCTTTGTTGAATTCATGTGACTTTTCATATTTTCTGAATATTTAAAATGGAATTAAAGATTTGATATTTTCATTTTTTTAATCATGAACGATCATTGAATTAAAAGCAATAGAGATGCCAATTTTTATCAGTCAAAATACATTTTGAGAATTTCAGCTGTATGTGACTTTCTGTCTACAGAGTTATTCTGATGCATAAAGAATCTATGTATCTACAGGATTCTGGATGTACATTTTACAGACACGTTGACTTCAGTCTAGCATGGGTATGTGTTCAGTGTCTGTGTCTACCTGATGGCTATGCAATGCTTTTTCAGGATGAAATAGACTGTCTGCAGAAAGAGGTAGATGAGCTTAAGAGTAAAAATCTCAGCTTGGAATCACAGATCAAGACTATCCTGGATCCTTTAACCTTGATGCAGGGCAACCAAAATGAAGATAAACTTCCAGTTGCAGATACTCCAAGTAAAATTGACCCAGAAACTGTAGCAGAGTGGAAGAAAAAGCTTAGAACAGCTAATGAAATCTATGAAAAAGTAAAAGATGATGTCGATAAGCTAAAAGAGGTAAGTTGTGGTTGTGTTTAAAATTCTGTAGTATTTTAAGTACCCTCAAAAGAATAAATAGCCATACTATTTTGAGTCATCCTTTAGATGATTTGGGGAGAAAGGACAAATCCCTGGATGAGCATTTATAAACAATAAGAAAACTTTTTCTCCTTAAATCTTAATAGCTGCCAAGAAATATCAGGTGGTCCCATTTGTAATTGGAGACTGTAATTGGAGACTTTGTAGTGCCTCTGTATGAATTTACATCTTCTTGTGGAATAACGACATCAGTTTAAAGGTTATGTTTTTGTTTCCCCTCTTTGTGATTTGGCTTCCTTTTTTTTAAAAGCTTATGTCAGTAACTGCCATGTATGCATAAAGACAGAACTGTCTGTTTCCCTACCTATAAAATGAAAGGTTTGGACCATCTTTTTTCTAGCACTCCCTTTCTCTGATGTTTTAATATTGTAAATAGTTAAAGACTTACTAATACCAAGAGAACTGTGAGTGATGGCTTTAGACTACTCCATGCGAAAGAATATTGTGGCTGAGAGGCAGTTTAATTTTTTCAGTTATTCTTCATCCAGGCAAGAAGATAGAGAAAGCATAGAGGAAAAGGGCAAACCTCTAGGATTTTCCAATCTAGGAAAGGAGATGAATTCCATGGCATCAGCGTTAGAGGTAATGAAGTGATGAAGAGCTGTGCTGGCTAGAGGGACTAGCCTTTTTGTCTTGGCTTCAGGTTTATCCACAGTGGAGGCCTGTTGTGCTGAACAGAGATGGGTTTGTGGTATCCAGGTTCACAGCCCCCTATTCAACCTATCTGCATTCTCTTAAAATACTGTTACTGTGCTGAACTACTGAATTGCACCTCCCGAAATCATTAATGCTCGACATGATATTTTAGAGATATGCTGCCACATACCGGCTCTCTGATACTCAGTGAGATTAAGTAGCAGAGAATTATCTACAACTTAGTGTGAATACTAAGTCAAATTGCATACCCACGTATAAAATAAATGCCATTTGGGCTCAGAGAAGGCCAAGATGAGAGAAAGTTGGGAACATAGTGCTTTCAGAGAAAAAAGAAACTATGGATGTAATTGCACTGAGTTTGCTACAAGTCTAGGGGAAGCATATTGTTCTCTGGTTTATAGTGGCCTCCATTTCCGTGTGTGTTTGTGAAGGGAAGAGGACATGAAAAGGAAAGCTAGCTGAGAAGTCACAGTGTTATCAATCAGCCGTGTCCTCATCAACTTTCCTTCTTGATCTATCAGTAATTTCTGTATGGTCTCTTTTATATTATTGAATTTCATTAAAATATTTGGCAATAAATGCTTCTTAGAGCATGAAGATATGTATGAAAACTCTACTCTGAGCTTATAAAAGTGGTATAAGGAAAAAAAAAGAGTGGTATAAGGGATGTATGTAAAAGAAAAGTACATAAAGTACAGTTTTTCTTTGTTCTTTTAAAGATCATGTGTTAAATTCGATACCCAAAGCCATCTTGAGACTTCACAATTATTTGGGATACTTGAAAAGCCCATTTTGGATACCTAGTGAAGGAATTAGGTAGAACTAGGCAATAAACTGGAACATAAACTAAAAAAACATGGACTACAGAGGCAAAACTTTACAAAATAACAGCATACTATAAAACAAATATAGGAATATAGGAATTCTGAAGATTCAGAATAAAGGACTACCTAGATTGAGTGAAATGGACTTTTTTCCTCATGTTTCCAAGACAGTGAGTTTTGAACCATTATGAAGCCAGTGTTGAGATTGCAAAGTATAATAGTTAGCTGAAGTCTTTATTACTCTTTTAGGTGCAACAAATAGGCAGAACTCTCCCCTTTGTAATTTTACCCATCCAGTTCTCCTGAACTTGAAAATATCTCTGATAATTGAGGGTTAGCCAGCCTATAAAGAGCATCTTAGAAAGCCTCAGGACTGGTGAGAGACCTTGTCAAGGGGGATAGGGAAAAGAAATCAAATGAGGTTCTAATTTAAGCTTGTCATTCATCATCAAAAAGCATTCACTAAGTGCCTCCTCTTACAGTGCTATGCTTGAGGGCTTAATTCATTGTGTGTGTGTGTGTGTGTGTGTGTGTGTGTGTGTATGAGGAAGTATATTACCTTTCCTATGTCTTCAGAGGGGCAGTAATGGTGTTTATCAGTCACTTAAAGAATTAACTCTCCATAGTCCTGGTTGGTTTGCATCCATGAAGATAAGCAGGTACTCAGAATCCAAATGGAACCTGTTTACATCTGAGAGAGTTAAGCTTGGTGTTCAAAAGAGTGTTGTCTGTCCTGCTTCTCTTGTCACCCTCTTGGGGCATTTGTGTGTGGATGGGCAAGTAATATAGTCAAAAATTCTAGAAATTATTGGTCAGATTTTTAAAATCTGTTTTCAGATTTTCTTAGTTTAAACCTTTTTGTTGACAGTTGTTCTGACACATTGAATGTTAATAGTGAGAGAATTAATTTCTCTTGCTAGGTTAGTGAGATTGGTTCCTAGCCTGTGGAGTCTTATTTTTTGTTGGAATTCAGAAACACAGTGACTAGCGGATTTAAAAGAAGTCACTTTTAAGAAGATTCTACAACAGACACTCTACTTTTGGGGCTGCCCTGGATCAATACTGAGCCTCTAGATTTTCTAGCAATAAATATTTTGTCAGGCAGTTTTTAGGTATCATGCAACTCAAAAAAGGAAATTATACTTGGGATTAAAAAAAAAAATCAAAAGAGAATCCATACAATTTATTAGAAAATATTGATCCAAGAAGTTGTGAGCCAGAGCATTTGGGAAAGCCATTTTGAAGAAAGTAGGCAAGTAGTTTAACAATATTAGATATGCTATCACTAAAAACTTTTTAAATAGCAACCAAAAATCAATCTCATAGTGCAAGATACTTAACCATTAGTTTTGTGAATAATTGCATGTGGTATATTGTTACCATGCTTAGAGTATTCAGTTACGTGAAAAAGGAAAAAAAAAAATGTCGTTAGTTTAGTCCCTTAACGACTCTAAGCTAACTAACATAGCTCTGTTTGTTTCCCTGGATAGAAGATTTGCAAAGTGCTTGGGGAATTTGGATTAAAAATGCGTGATCGTGTTCAGTTTCCCAAGTCATTCCCAATGGTGATTTTAAGTTTCTGAAGACATGCTCTAGTATTCAGTTTTCTCATACTGTTGCTCTAAAAAATACAGATGGCTCATGTCATAATTTTTACACATTTGTTTTTAACTTGTGCTTAATTATTTTCAACACTTTTTTTTTTTTAAGGCAAATAAAAAATTGAAATTGGAAAATAGTGGCCTGGTGAGGGAGAATTTACGACTGAAAGCTGAAGTTGATAACAGATCACCTCAGAAGTATGTATTTTGCTCATAGAGCAATGTTTCAGGTTATGTCAATGTTTTAGAATAAGCTGCTGTTACATTATGTTTTTCACTGGATTCTTTGTTGAAATATGTAAGTTTAAATAGAATGTCTTACCTGTAAATGTCAAGTGTATATTTAGGTTATTGGTAAAATCTTAGTCTCAGTTAACGCTAGTGTCGGAAGAAAGGATTTCCTTCTTATCCTTTTCCTTTACCTAATTATCAAGAGGTTTGTTTTATGTGACCTAAGACTGGTGAGCCTCCACTTGGTTTTACATATAACTGTTTAATGATCCTAACAATGAGTAGGGAGACTAACATGATGCCTTTTGGATATTTTTTGAAATAATCTTAATGATAGTTAAAATTCATCCATTGCTTTGTCTTTACCAGGTACAACAATCTGTGATATAGAACTACTACTATTCTCCATTTACAGATGATTAAATGGAGATTTAGAGGTCAAATTAATTTTTCTAAATCTTCACAGCTAGTAAGTGGTGGAAATAGGATTCAAACCCAGGTAGTCTAGCCCCAGAGCTGTGATCTGTTACATTACACTGAAAGCTGTTACACTACCCATTACCCTAAAAAACCTATCTGAAATAGAATTTAAGGCTTCATTTGTTGAATTTTGTACTGATTTGAACTGTACAATTAAATGAATTCTTTTATAATGGGGATATTTTCACTCCATTCCAAAAGATACAAGATTGCAACATTTTGAACAGTTAGTTTAAAATGCTAAGAAACAGTTGAGAAGACTTGAAGATTAAGAAAACATGAGAGAGAGCACTTGAGGTTGTTACTCTTCTAGGGGGAAAAAAAAAGACAAGTGAAAAGAAAATGTGGCCCCCATCCCTCTGAGGAGTGGCATATCAGAATTCCACACTTTCTTCCTGTCTAGCCATTTTCTCCTAGTGGAAAAAGACAAGAAAGGCATAAACAAACAATGGAAATTTATCCTACCAGAGGTAGTTCTCTGCTTGTCATTTGAAAAGGAGAAAATATTGCCCTCAGTAAAACCAACTGTGGTATCAGGAAATGGTAGAAGTAAACCATAATTACTCAAAGCAGAGATAACTAACCAATAGAGAAAGAAGCATAGCTTTTACTTTTAAATAGTTCCTTCCCCTGTGCTCTCCAACCTCATTTTTCTTTTCACTTCAGATAATGTCCTACTTTGATGAATTAGTGAAATAAGTTTAGGAAGTGTTGCCATTAATATATGGTGGTTTGAATCTCTGCTCTTCTTATTTATTGGCAGCTCGCCTTGCCAGTCATAATAATGTTTGTCCATTAGCCATTTCCCACAGCAGGCTGAATGGAACTAAAGCCATTTTGTTCGTAGCTTTTATTTCTTGAAAAGTTGCCCACCAGATTTCAGATTGAGCACTAGCCACCAGGATGTTTTGTTTTTAAATATCCTTGATTCCTACCTGATAAACAACTGAAGAATCTCACCTAAAGAAACCTCACCTCTGTCTGTTCTCACAAGCAGTCACACTTCTGAATCTCATATCAGTTTGCAATGCACTGAGGTATTAGAAGCGTGGCATTTGTTTACCTCTGCATCACCAAACCCCAGTGGGCGTCAGAGAGACACTGACCGCAGCTGAAAATATCCAGATCTGGTTCACTTGAGGAACACTCTTACTTGTATTGAAAACAATATGAAATTTTGAGAGTTTAAAAGTAAATGCAAGCAAACAGAAGCTATCCATTCCATTTCATTTCCTTGATTAGGAAGTGCCTTGACCAATTACTTTTCTCCTCTACTTGGTTAGTTGTCAAGGTGTACTTTTTACACATGTGGCCTTAGTGTCTAATGTATCTTTCAGGTTGTTCAGACATACTCTACGAATCAGGCAGAAGAGAGAGCTTTAAAATTTAGATACTAGAGAGGGAAAAAAATTAGGAAGGTGCATTTGTTAGCTGGGCTGCCATAACAAATACTATAGACAGGGTGGCTTAAACATTGGATATTTATTTGCTTATAGTTCTGGAAGCTAGAAATCCCAGGTCAAGGTTCAGCAGTTTGGGTTTCTGACAAGGGCTCTCTTTTTGACTTGCAGTCAGCCACCTTCTCACTATGTCTTTGCATGTCAGAGAGAGAGTGTGTACTCTGGTCTCTCTTCTTATGCGGACACCAGTCCTGTTGGATTAAGGCCTCCTCTTTATGGTCTCATTTAACTTTAATTACCTCCTAAAGACCCTGTCTCTAAATATAGTCATACTGAGGGTTAGGGCTGCAACAGATGAATTTGGTGGGGGAGTGGGGGAAGAATGGGAACACAATTCAGTCCATGGCAGAAGGTATTTCTTTTAAGGACTTGTGTGTGTGCTCTGTTGCTTAGTTGTGTCCAATTCTCTGCGACCCCATGAACTGTAGCCCACCAGGCTCCTCTGTCTATGGGGATTCTCAGGCAAGAATACTGGAGCAGGTTGCCATTTCCTCCTACAGGGGATCTTCCTGACCCAGGGATCGAACCTGCATCTCCATGTCTCCTGCATTGGCAGGCAAGTTCTTTATCACTATGCCACCTGAGAAGCCCCCCTTTTAGCACAGTCGAGCAAATATCATGCTGTTGCCCCAAAACTAGACTACAGTCCAGTGTGAACAAAGGGAACTTAGACATTTACATTGATTTCAAGTAAATAGTATTGTATAAAAGTAATGTATTTTATGATTTTTAAAAACAGTGGTATAATCTTTAAAATGAAATCTGGATTTAGTCTCTCTCTTCTAATTTGTTTTACCTGAAGAAAACCATCTGCCTGCCCTTTCGGTTTTCTCTAACATGGGCTTCTAAGACTTATTTGATATTCGGAACTCAAGAGGTGGTGATAGTGTCCTTTAGTTTGCAAGACTGGTATATGAAGAAAAGCCATTCTTCCAGCCAGCCCAGAAATACTGAACATGTATTTACTTGACAGTATCCTCGATACTTTGAACTGTACAGAATACTGTTTCTGACCCCTAAAGTTGGTTAGGTTCCCCTTACTATCTTGTACTTTCCCTTTTTAACACATAATCACAATTACTAATAATTAGTGTTTCGTGTATTTATTTCAATGAATATTAAAGTTTTGTGAAATTATTCCAGTGAATTCAATCCTGAATATTCATTTGAAGGACTGAAGCTGAAGCTGTAATACTTTGGCCATCTGATATTAAGAGCCGACTCATTAGAAAAGACCCTGATGCTAGGAAAGATCTGAGGGCAGGAGGAGAAGGGGGTGACAGAGGATGAGATGGTTAGATAGCATCACCAACTCAATGGACAGGAATCTGAGCAAACTCAAGGAGATAGTAAAGGATGGGGAAGCCTGGAATACTGCAGTCCATGGGGTCACAAAGAGTCAGACATGACTTAGTGACTGAACAACAACAACTATTACTTATTTCATATTTTTCTGAGTGAGGGCTATAAAACTATAGTTTTATTCACTATTATAGCCATGCATTTTATAGAGTTCTGCTCCTAGTATATATATCTGTTGAGTAAATGAATAAAAATGTAGCTCCTGAGAGAATTCCCCTTCCATTTTGCCAAAGATTTAATGAAGAAATTGAGTAATTTTTCCTGTTCCTCTTCTCCATCTCCCATTTAATGGGGGATCCCAAGAGTGTCACACCTCCACATAGTAAGAAACAAAAATAAGAAGCTGAAGGAAGGTAGAACTGCGTTTCTCCTATTCCTAAACTGTGCCTAGAAGTGTGGATATATTTGTCCTTGATAGAGTTAGGAGTTCCTTAGTGATTTTTTAGCTTCAAATATTATGAAGCTTATTAATGACTTGTAAAGCATTTGAAAGTATGATGCCCTGTCTCCAAGGCCACTCTGTTCACTTGTGCCATTCTTTTTGCTCTAGTCTCACTGGGCAGAGTTTGTGCCATGTTGCCACCTATTTTGAGGCTTAAACAGAGCAGCTGGCCTATGCCCTTAGCTTCTAACTTATGTTAATAGTGTAGGGTATGAAATATATATGTACATATACTAAATTTTGTATACATAGAATTCCATAGGTCATTTAAATCAAACTTGGTTATAATTGGATTAATAATGGCTTTCCTTTCTATAAGTATGTATTCGGTAATGTTATTGTATCTTTAGTGAGATCTGTGGGTTTGATAGTGTTTCCCTGCAAGCATCATTTTCACTGCCCAGCAACACTAAGACTTATCATTATGGATCCGTTTATACCCATGCCTCAGCAACTTCTGGAGGAAGATGAATGCTCCAGATACTCCTGGGTGGTGATCAGTATTCTATTAGGACATGAAAAGAAGTGTTCTGAGTAGGACAGAATAGACTTCATAAATCATAAGCTGTACGTTCTTCCCCTCTTGCTGTGTTTGTGTTCCTTGAGCCATCTCATCAGCTCCCATGGCTTTAATAATCATTTTCTTAATATGTCAGCGATTACAAAATAAAATCTAAATCATTGGCCTTGCCTTTTCTCCTAAACTGTAGATTCATGTTTCCTTCTGTTTATTTTATACTTTCACTCAAGATCCTATACCTTAAATTCACTGCACAGCACAAGAGTTAAATAAATGCCTAATTCTGGAGACAGACTACCTGGTTTCAAGTTTCCCTTCTTCCACTCTCTCCTTCCCCTACCCAATTCAATTTTCACTATACTCAAAATGTTTTTTTATGAAGTGTAAATCACACTATTAAATCTCTTATCTGAAACTGTCCAGTGTTTTCCTAAAATACAATCCGGACACTTTACCATCTAGTCACGATGCTTGCCTGTTCCATCTCATTCCTGTAGCTTATCCTGCTCTAGCCATACCGGCTGCCTTCTGTTTCTAAAACATGCTAGAATTTTTCCCTCTGCTAGAATGTCCACATCTTTATATGGCTGTCTCCTATTACCAGATTCAGAGAGGCTTTTCCTGATCATTCCATCTAAAGCAGTCCTCTGAAGTTGTCCCTATGACCTTTCTCTTGTGGAGTTTAGAACGGAGAAGACAGAACAAGAGGTCAAGCAACTAAACAAACACGGTAATTTCAGACAGTAATAAGGGCTAAGAAGACAGGTAATACTGTAACATTGGTTGTGCATTAACTATGGGCTCTGTTATAAGTACATCTCAAGTTTTAACTCATTTAACCTCACCCACCTATTAGATAGGTACTACTACTAGCTCCATTTCACAAGATAAACACTGAAGTACAGAAAGTTTAAATATCTTCCCCCAAGTCACAGTGCTAGAAGGTAGACAAAGACAGAGTTCAGCTCTAGAGAGTCTGACTCCAGAGTCTGTGCTAATAATCATATGCTGTATTACTTCACCATGCCATGATTTTATCACTGCAGTTAAGACTGAGGCAGGAAGTGGAAGGTGCAGAAGCAGAGGGCCGCTTCCTTCCTAGCTTCCCTCCCTCCTTCTCTCCCTTCGTTCCTTCCCTTTCTTTAACATTTAACGGTGGCTTTATGAGGTGAATGCTTGAAAATATTCAACATGAAATTTAATTTACTCCACACTAATGTTTGCAAATACATTGTTAGCAATTCTTAAATATTTCAAATCAACTAACTTGAAGTACAGAAGGCTTGTTCTCAAATAACTCTTCTGAGGTGACATGAAATCTGAATGAAGCCTATATGACTTGATTCTAGCCTTGCTGCCCATCTCCTTCACTTGCAAAACCCCAGCACCTGAAAGGCACGTGATACATACTTGTTGAATAATTAAATAAATAGATAAATAACATTCGATAAATTACTTGACCTGTTGGGGCCATTACTTTCTTTATGTAAAATGCGTATAATGTACCACTTTGAAGATGAAATAATTGTATGTCCTTGGCACACCAGGTAGCACAGAGAACTGGTAGAGGTTTGTGTCTAAATAACTGGATCTGTTATCCATCCCACACTAGAGATTGTTTATCCTCTGGCTTTGTTTCTGTCCTCGTTAATGGCTCTACAACTTACCTGGTTGCCCGAGATAAAAACCTCAGTCTTCCTTTCCTGTGTTTTCCACCACTTCTTCTCATCCCATTCCTTATTGTCCAGTATATTCTATCCTATCCATTAAATTCCTATGTAATGACTCTTCTTCTTGTTCCCACTAGTTTTGATCCACATGGTTTCGTGCTTAGCCAATTTTAATAGCCCTCTGACTCATTGCTCTTGTCCTGTCACAGCTCTGGAGCATGTGCTGAATGTTGCCTGAATTCTAGAATATAAATTTGCTCATCTCACTCTTGTTAATAACCTTGGGCGATTTCCCATTGTTCATAAGTTGAAGGCAGGATTTCTTAGGATAGTACATGAGCCTCTTTACTAATAGGACTTTAGCTTAGCCTTCTTAGCCTCTCTTTAGCCTTCTTCTTCATGTACGCTGCTGTGGCCATGATGAATTTCTCACTGGGCCTAGATTTGCATGTGGTGACATGTACCTTTGCTCATGTCTTTTCCTTTGCCCCTGGTCCTCTCCATTAGCCTTTCATTTTTTATTCAGCTTGATTAATCCCTACCCATCCTTTGAGACTGAGCCCAGTTGTCATTTTGTCTATAAGGCTCTCTTAAGATTTCCTATTGTTCTTTGTATTGTTTTAAGGATTATGCTGTATACTGATCAGTTCCTTGACTGTCATGCTCAGTTAATCTTCCAACTCCTTGGAATTAAGACTTTTTTTTTGGCCATGTCACATGGCTTGCAGGAAGTTAGTTCCCTGGCCAGGGATGGAATCCATGCCCCTGCGATGAAAGTGCAGAGGTCTAACCACTGGACTGCCAGGGAATTCCCATGACTTTTTTTGTGTGTATGATGAACTGAGTGTGTATCTATATAAAGTGTGTATGTGTATTTTCCTCTGGGACATAGCAAAAGGACAGAGCATTCTCACACTCTAATGCTTTACACTGCTGCGTGGAGGGAACGGCCCAGGGAATTAAGACTGGAGCTTTCTTGAAGCTTAAGGTATATAGGGTTTAAGAAGGCAGAGAGGGATTCCCGGCATTCTCCAAATGAGGAGAGCAGAGGGATTTCCTGAAGTCTTCCAAAATTGTCCTAGAGACTGAGAGTTTGAGAGAGGAAGAGAGGAGACAGTGTCAGGGCTTGTGTTTTGAGTCTGAGTCTCCTCAGTTGGACAGGTTTTCCTGCCCTTACCTGTCTCCATGCTGACTGTGAGCTGTGCCTCTTCCTAGTTCACAGGTCTAAACTCTTCCTCAGCCGTGTCTCGAGACATACCACCAGTACCGTGCCTGGCTTCAGCTTCCTCAGCAACATCTCTGCTCTTGCTGGCCTCGGCTGTTCTCTCTTCCTGACCTTTTCTGGCCTTTTTTGTTTCTCATGATTCTGCTCTGACAAACACAATGATTCCTGGTATTTGACCCCAGCCTGATCCGCTGACTGATTCTGCTATGCCCTTTGGTTTTCCCGGAAGGGGAACTTGTAGACTGTCAGGGGAGCCTGATGATACCCTGGGGCCAGGCTGTGACAGCTGGGTGTGCTCAGGCCCCTCAGCCGCCCGAGGGGCCCTTCTCTGGATATTCAGCTAATTGGGGGTGGACAGTTACTGCAGTTTTCTGTCACCTCGTCTTTATTGTATTGATAAGATATTTTAGGAGCCTGCAGTGCATGCTAATGACTAAGCGGTAAGGTTGTCAGAAAGATTAGGAGCTGCTTGAGAACAAGGATAATGTCCTTTTGTTTTCTTCCTCATCGCCCCTCAGCATATATTAGTCTTCAGTAACTGTCATCTGAGTAATAATTACAGAGTGGCTGGATCACAGTTTTTTGTTTTATTTTGTTTCATATTGTTCCTCATGCTGAGAGAGAGAGATTGATTTAACTGTAGTGACAAATGTATAGATCGTATTAGTCCAGAGATTTTTAAGTATGCTTTTTTCCCCCAACCACAGTTGTATTCTTTTATACTATTGAGATTTTATTGTTGTTAAGGTTAGTATACTTTGGGGAAAGGTATGAAATCCTTTATTCCTCTGAGGACTGTAAAAAGATATGAAATAGCATGTCTCAAGGTTCTCTCCTTCCATGAAAGATTAGGATTGCCATTTATGTCATGTCAGCTTCAAGGCTGCTCTTAGAGAATAGAAAATTAGGGTATTCCTGTATGGAACCGAAATATATTTATCAAATAGAATGGAATTTATTTCACAGTAACTTATTCCTTTTCAATTTACATATAGTGCCCAACACTTGAGTGTCCTCTATTAAGAATTTCTAGGTAGAATTGAAATGGCAGATGCATGATTAGTTTAATAAAATAAACATACACAAAAAAGCTTTCTTTAAAGTCGTGTTAGTAATATGAGCTATTATTTTTAAATTTGGTTCTGTGTTTGAAAACTTGCAAATCCAGACACTGCCTTTATTTTTTTGAGAGGTGGAGGAAAAAGGAATGGCTGCAACAGCTGACCTTTGTCTTTAGGGAGAAACTGTGGCTTTTTTTTTTGTTGTTGTTAAATTGCAAATATTGGAGCACATTCTGTTTTGGGATAAAACTAAGAGGCAGTATAGCATAGCTTATGTTTTTTATTATGTTAGACCTCTATGTAAGTAAGTATTATGTGATGTTTAGGTCCTAAAATTTTTGCATTTAAAAATTTCCTCATTTCATCGGTAGCTTTGTTTCTTTGTAGTTGAAAATGCCTACTGATTGTGCATGAGGTAGACAAGATCATGTATGTTTTTTATACACAGAACAATTAAAGATGGAGCTTCCAATTTATGATTCTAGTTCAGATTTAGTTTACATATGTCTGGTTAAAATAGTCACCCTTTTTGGGTTGGCATTTGCCAGGTTGATCTGTGCTACCGTTTCCAGGAAGGCCATTTTAATAAATGATCTTTGGCAGCTTGAAAATTTCTCTTGAACTTATGTCTAGAACATGACAGATGTTTGATAAATGTTTATTGGCTTTGTGCAGACATATCTGAATGTCTTCCTACATCTTATTATTTCCTCTCCATATTCCTATTAGCAAATGTATGTGTTAATAAATATTACAACGGTGCTAGACTTGGCACTCAGTAGACATGCTAGCGTTTTTCCTGCATCAGAGTATGAATAGGTGCTGATGTTACCTAAGCAGGGATCTCACGTCCAGGCACCTCATGGTTTCATACATGATATTTGGACTTGGACAGGCTTGGCTTCCTACTGCTTCCTTTCTGTATAACCTGGGACAAGAGACAAGTGCTTTAAGTGTCTTGTTTTTTTCATCCTTAGAATAAGAAACATAGGTCATGCTTCGTAAAGGTGACATGACAATATATATCAAGTATACAGCAATGTACTTGACACAAGGAAACTTCAGTAAATTGTGACTGCTGCTGTTCCTGTCACCATCATCGTCACTAGTCGTCACGTACACTACTGTAGATTTACCTGTTATACTTTTGGTAATTTCCATCCCCAGAGTTCACTTTTATTTATTTATTAGGATGTTGGGCCAGGGAATAGAAACATTGTTTTGGGTCCTCAGGAGGGAAGGTTTTTTCCAGTTCTCTCTCAGTAGGCTTCATATGGCTTAATAAATTTTTGTGGACTCAACTATTGTGACAGGACTGGCCATAGATAGTAACTTTTATGATTACCACAGTCTCAAGGAATGTAGCATTTTCATAACTGAGTGTTCCATTTTAAACTGAGAAAACTCTCTTGAAGAAACCCTGGCAAGTCATTGGGTTCAGCAGCGGCTGAAAATGTCTAGGGCACTTCCCAAAGCTTCTCTTGTAGTTAAAGACAGAACGCTTTCCCCAGTCCTGCTGTTACACACAGAGAGATGAGAATAGATACGGGTCACACACAGGCAGGTCATTGGGAGCGGGTAAGAGAAAGGCCCCCACCAGCAGATACAGTCTTGAGCTGCCTCAGTGCTGGTCCTCCCTGTATGCTCTCCCTGGAGTACGCCCCTCCCCATCCTCTGCACACATGCGCAGTGCAAAGCACACACTGGGACCTCTCCTCTCCTTCCCACTTATACCCTAACCCAGGTCCCAAGGAGCTCCTATTACACACTACTCACTTAAGTTACGTCTAATCAAAGAGAAACTCCAACACTTTGGCCACCTGATGTGAAGAACTGACTCATTGTAAAAGACCCCAATGCTGGGAACGATTGAAGGCAGGAGGAGAAGGGGACGACAGAGGATGAGATGGTTGGATGCCATCACCAACTCTATGGACATGAGTCTAAGTAAGCTCCAGGAGTTGGTGATGGACAGGGAAGCCTGGTGTGCTGCAGTTCTTGGGGTCACAAAGAGTCAGACACAGTTGAGCGACTGAACTGAACTGAACTGAATCAAAGAGAGGCATTTGCAGACTTAAGGAATCTCCAGCTCACATATCATGCATGCTTTATGAGAAAATACTGAGGGAAGGGAACAATAGAAAGTGTTTTCCCCTGAAGCTCTACCTTTCCTCCATGTTTAAAGTGAAGAAGATACTTGCTTGGTATCTCTGCAAGTCAGGGAATGAGAAGGTATGCAACTGCAGCTATGTAGCCAGGCAGTGCTTCAATAAAATTTGCTCTATGACTGGGTCATTTTTTCTTAGGTATGTGTAATAGTTCTTTAAAAAACAATTATTAAGACTCACTTAAGTTTACTTGGTTTTCCCACATACCAAGCATTACTTTAGTACAGGTAATCCTCACTTTCCATGTTGTGCAGAACCATAAAAATGACCATTCAACCTAAAACCATGCAAAGCAATCTTAATAATATCAGTGAGAAAAATCAGATTGATCTATAAACTTTAATAATTTTATCAAAACATTGAATATCTATAAATGTATATAAAGATGAAAAATAGTAAAATTGATTATCTATTTAGTACTTAATATTTATATAGTACAATGAATTATATATAGTACATTAGAAGCACTGAGAATTGGAATGTCATTTCTTTATTGAAAACTTATGGATAATTGAATTGTGCTTGCCTTCTTATCATATAGCTTGTGATAATAAAGGCAGCAGTTTTTCTTACACTTCAACAAATTGTCATATTCCTAAGTTTGCGTAAATTCGCCTTTTCCAGTTCCTCTGGCTTCCCTAGGTTTTCTTAAATAGCAACAGTTTCAGCATTCCTACGGTCAGCTATTCTCTATATTTCCGTTTGATTCTAACTTTACTACTAGCATCACCAACTCAATGGACATGAGTTTGAGCAAGTTCCAGGAGTTGGTGATGGACAGGGAAGCCTGGTGTGCTGCAGTCCTGTCGCAAAGGGGTCGCAAAGAGTCGGACACAACTGAGCAACTCAACTGACTGACTAGTAACATTAATCACTTTATGATTTCTTTGCTACATCTCATCTTTGTTGGCCAGTTTTGAGTTTCCATTTCTGTAAAAATGTCATGTCACAGCACAACTCTGTGTTTTATTGTCTGTGTGTGAAGTGGGTAATGCGTGCACAGTCACTTTCAAACTTGGAGAGAAATGACCTGATTGGTCACAGATAGGCTGGATCACAAACGCTGGCCCAGATCCAAAGATTACTTTTACTTTGTTTCACTCTTAGCTCAGGTGCCAAGTTAGGCAAAGATATAAAATCAAAGGTACATGAAGTAGAGGGGCTCACTTCCCCAGAGCCCTCTTGTTCCTCAAGAAGATGTCTCTGAAATTTAGTGGTCTTGGCAACCTACTGGGCTTGCTGCATTAATCCGTTTTGTTCGGGCTGCCATTGAGAACTAGAGAGGCAAAGTCAGTCACTCAAGTTTCACAGCTCATTAATGGCTGCAGAGCTCTAGAGGTTCATTCTTTTCACACCTGGTTCTGGCATTTATTCTTTTACCACATTTACTTCTTCTCACCCCGTCAAACACATTCTTTTCCTCTTGTGTGATAAGCTATGAGAAAATGTGGTCTTGGGACTTTTTCATTATTAGAGATGCCCTTATTCTAGTTATAATACCTCAGAGGTCAAACCAGTAGGACTTTTCATTTCTCTTACTTCCAGTAGGGACAGGAACGCTCTTGTACCTATGTCGTTTTTTGAACAGGAGAGCCCTCAGCCAGAATGTGTACATCAGTTAACACTGCAAGAGAAAAAACCCCTTAAACTTCTTAGATTCTAGCAAAACATACTTCTGATATCAGATGCAGCTCTCAAACTGCTTTCTGTTTTCTCTGACATAATGAAGCCTTTGGCCGTCACTGCCGCTTTGAAAATCAAAGCCTTTGGTCTCTAATGGAATGTTTATAAAAATACTCCATTTTGAAATTTGCTCAGGAAAAGGAAGTATGATATATGATTTTAGAAATCCCTCTAGCTTGCCTTGGTATTGATTCATTTAATGCTGTATACTCTGGAAATATCTGGAATTAGAGAATAAGGAAGTATTAAAACCCAAGGTAAATAAGCTCTTATCCTCATTGTTTTCTTCCATGGAAGTATGGCATCAGTTATGCATCTCTAATTGCTATTTCTGTATGGGCAAGTAAAGTGTCTTTTGCCAAATTTAATATCAGTATCTAGGGTAAGCCAAAAATATGTCAGAAGTCTCATGCGTTTTCATTCTCTTCCTAAGGTGAAAGTGGAAAGTTACTTTCAGTGGAGTGTAGAGCAGCACGCCTGTATAAGAAGAGGAGCTCCACTGTGTGTCTCATTCTCTGTTGCTTTCCTTGGTGTCAGTGACAAAAAGGAAATAAACAGTCAGACATATGGAACGTTTAGTTTACTAATATAGTGACTCACAATACATGTAAAAGAGGCCCAAGGACCTTTGGATTATCCTATGGTGTTGGCTCTGTCTTAATGTAAAGCATTGATGTATCTTAAAGTAAGAAAATAACATTTATTCAAGAAATATTTAATGAGAAACTACTGTGTACTAAGGATTGTTGTAGGGAGCTAACCATGATTCCTGCTTTCCTGGAGCTTATGTTCTAATGAGAAAGAGACAGAAAACAGATAAACTACATGATTCAATTAATTTAGTTGATCAATTCATTGACTTTCACTATATATATCTTTTGGTTTGCCCACCAGACCAGGGTCCTTAGTAGCATGGTAAAAAGGTGCTATTCAAAGTATTATGAAGTACTGAAGTAGAACTTCGGAGAATTGAGGGCAGTGACCTTTTAGAAAACAGCAGCTCCATCAGTGACTCCCCCTTGCTTGTCCCTCTCAGATGTGCTTTGTTGTTGGCCTCTGTTGTTAGTTCTCATGCCACTTTGGCCTTCTCTCCAAAGTAATACAAAAATTACACTTAGGCAATCATTTTGACTTCAACTCAGAACATTTGTTAACTAACTTTAAAAAAAAACATAATAATAAAAAATGAGGGGCATCATCAAATATAGCATCATAAAATGACATTATATCTGAATTTCAGGCTAAAACCTAGAATAAGAAGCTGCTAATATTTTGGGAAACATTCCTTGTTTGTCACTACTGAGTCCCCAGGGACATCCTATGGGAATAGCTGACTTAATATCTAGTAACATTATTTGATTTTAAATCAAATAATGATTTAAAATCAAATAATTTTGATTTGATTTGATTTTTTTTCCTCATCTGAGGATCAGTTCAGTTCAGTTGCTCAGATGTGTCCAATGTGACCCCATGGCCCACAGCATGTCAGGCTTCCCTGTCCATCACCAACTCCCGGAGCTTCCTCAAACTCACGTCCATTGAGTCAGTGATGCCATCCAACCATCTCATCCTCTGTCATCCCCTTCTTCTCCCACTTTCAATTTTTCCCAGCATCAAAGTCTTTTCAAATGAGTCAGTTCTTTGCATCAGGTGGCCAAAGTATTGGAGCTTCAGCTTCAGTCCTTCCAATGAATATTCAGGACTAATTTCCTTTAGGATGGACTGGTTGGATCTCCTTGCTGTCCAAGGGACTTTGAAGAGTCTTCTCCATCACCACAGGCCAAAAGCATTAATTCTTCGGCACTCAGCTTTCTTTATAGTCCAACTCTCACATCCATACATGACTACTGGAAAAACCATAGCTTTGACTAGATGGACCTTTGTTAGCAAAGTTATGTCTCTGCTTTTTAATATGCTGTCTAGGTTGGGCATAACTTTGCTTCCAAGGAGTAAGCGTCTTTTAATTTCATGACTGCAGTGATTTGGGAGCCCCCCAAAATAAAGTCTGTCACTGCTTCCATTGTTTCCCTGTCTGTTTGCCATGAAGTGATGGGACTGGATGCCATGATCTTAGTTTTCTGAATGTTGAGTTTTAAGCCAACTTTTTTACTCTCCTATTTCACTCTCATCAAGAGGTTCTTTAGTTCTTCACTTTCTGCTGTAAGTGTGGTGTCTTCTGCATATCTGAGGTTATTGATATTTCATCTGAGGATAGTTTTATTATAAAAATTGCAGAAATAAAAAAGTTTTATCTTGGTAAGCAAATTTAAAGCTGTCACTTTTGCAGTTTGCATTAACTAAACATGCTACACATTTTATCTGTTAAAAAATATGTGGGTTTGATTATGCCAGAGTAGTTAAAGTCAGGAACTCACAGTTTTGTTTTGTGTTTAACTCTTTGATTTGACTAAGCTGTGCAGGGTCTTTGGACCCTGACCAGGGATTGAACCCACACCTCCTGCATTGAAAGTACAGTCTTAACCACTGGACAACCAGGGAAGTCCCCAAACCCCACATATATTTTTGCTGAATGAACTTAAAGATCTTTATCTACCTTTTAAAATTCTCTTGCAGAAACTGCTGCTCTGTCAAATACCACCTTTACAAACCAAAATTATTTTTCTTTGGCGAAAAAGGAAAACCAGCCATCATTGATTTAACCAAGTACTCGTAATTGTAAACTTTATCTTTAAAACAAGGAGGCTAGTTATTGTAGTTGCTTTTATTTTTGTTATACTCATGGTGCCTGCTTGATTTTTAGAACTTGAAGGGAATATGCTCTTTTTTGGAGTTCAGTTAATTGCAGGGAATAGATGAATATTCAGCAACCTGTCTTTTAAGGTCCTTTCTAATCCTGAGATTTTATGAGTCTATATTTACCTTTGCCCTTATTCTTATCCCTTAGTGACAAGAGCAGGAATCATGTTAGGGGAGAGTTGGGGAGTGAATTGGGCTTTAGTTTAGGAGGAGGTGATGGGTGTTGAGTGGGAGTCATAGAACTTACAGTGGTTGACTCAAAGAGGTACAGTTACTGTTGACTCCCTCTCCTTTTTTTTTTTTTTTTAATACTTAGTACATTTTATTAATTTTAATTATTTTTGTAATTAGGGAAAAAAAGAGAAATATAAACCCATAGATTAAAACAATTTTTAAAAATCACCTTTTCTTAAGTACCTTGCTCCAAACAGACAATCCCTGAATTCTTCAAGATGGATCTCTATTTAAGTCATTGAAAAGATGACTAATAAAAAGCCTTTTAAAATACTTTTGTGGAGAGAAGTTATTTTTCATGGGATTAGAATATAAAACCCATGCTTATTGACTCCTATGAAGCAGTTTCCTGAAAGATGGAATTTTCCTTGGTGGTCAGATCAGATAGAATTTCAGGTAGATATTTTACATCCCTTGGAGCTGGACAGTCCTACCAATCATTTTATCATCAGCTCCAAATATACCAGCAGCCATACTAGGTGCTCAAAAACTGCTTTCTGAGCCAAACCCAGTACCCATTCTTAAGGGAATAGTGAACACAAGATAATCCCAAGTGAGGGGAGTGAATTATTGTTGTGTTCTTTTTCTCATACTTTTCAGAAAATCTGAAAATGTTTTTATGTGTATTACATTGGAACCTCAAGCACTGGCTTTGTATCTCAAAGTTGGAAGAAATGAGATTGATGTCCCACACGGTTGTAAAATGCCAAAAATAAGTAGACCTGAAATGAGTTAAAGCCCAGTACTCAGAAAGGCCAAGTAAAAACTTCAGATCAAGGGTAGCTGTAATTGAAAGGGTCCACATAAGTATTTAAAGCCACTCCCTGCTGGAACTGCTAAGATTTCTGAATTTCAAATTGGCATTTTATGTTTGACAAGGTGACATTGTATAAGAAATGTATTGTAAAACACTGCTGTACAATAGGAAAATGATTGAATGTAAATATTTCAAGATGTGGACCACTGTTCAAATGTTATCATAAATCTTTGCCATTGTTTTAGGGTATAACTCTTCATGCATATATGAGCTGAATTGATAGCGCCAGCTCTTGGGGAGGGAAATCATCAGCAAGTTTCTGCCTCACTGTCAGAACTAGCGTGATTTGACCACAGAAGTATCCTGTTAGGTGTTTCCTGTTATTATCATATGCTTGTAATTACATAAATGGGGAAACCCTCTTTTGAAGATACTACATCTGTCCTTGCTCTTATCCTGTTCATTGAGCAGTCTGAAATGTCACTGTTACATGAAGTTAGGACAGGTGGACACAGTTTGCACTCTTAAACTTTAGAAAGAAGAAAGCTTAAACTGTGAGGTTAACTATCCTCCCATTCCTTGCAGGTTTGGAAGGTTTACAGTGGCTGCTCTGCAGTCCAAAGTAGAGCAGTATGAACGTGAAACCAATCGTCTCAAGAAAGCACTGGAACGAAGTGATAAATATATAGAGGAACTGGAGTCTCAAATTACACAGCTGAAGAATTCAAGTGACGAGAAGGAAGCAATGAATGCCATTTGTCAGAGAGCACTTTCTACAGACGGCAAGGGGAACAAAGGCACTGAGGAGGATGTGGCATCCAAGAACCAAGGTGATAGTGCCAGGAAGCAGCTTGGCTCAGCCCCCTCCAGTTCTCATCTGGCAAAACCTTCCAGCAGTTCTGCCAGGCAGGAAGGCAGCAGCAAAACAGAAGCAAACTGTTCTAAGAACCAAGACCTGTATCAGAAGCGAGTGGAAACAATGCTCACTGTGACAGACACAAGTATGGATACCTATCTGGAAAGAGAATGGGGAAATAAGTCAAGTGATTGTGTGCCCTACAAAGATGAAGAACTCTATGATCTTCCAGCCTCCTGTACTCCTTTATCCCTTAGTTGTCTTCAGCTTAATACGCCAGATAATAGAGAGAGCTCTGTGGTCAAAGCAGGAGGGTCTAAAAAGCAGTCAAACCATCTCAGAAAATTGATGTTTGATGATTTCTGTGATTCTCCGAATGTGTGTAATAAAGATTCTTCAGAAGATGATAGAAGTGAGAGTGAAAAGAAATCAGAGTGTTTCACTTCCCCAAAGACAGGGTTTTGGGATTGTTGTTCCACAAGCTATGCCCCCAGCTTGGACTTTGAAAGCTCAGAGGAGAACACAATAGCAAATTGTGTTGGAGAAATTTCTTCAAAATTGAGTGAGAAACCAGGTTCATGTTTATCCAAGAGGTTGAATTCTCTCCGCTCTTTTGAAATGAATCGGACAAGAACATCCAGTGAAGCATCAATGGATGCAGCTTACCTTGACAAAATCTCGGAGCTGGATTCAATGATGTCAGAGTCAGACAATAGCAAGAGCCCCTGTAGTAACGGTTTTAAGTCGCTGGACTTGGATGGGTTATCAAAGTCATCTCAGTGCACTGAATTCCTTGAGGAAACAGATAAGTTGGAAGAAAGAACTAAACCAAACCTTTCTAAAGGTTCTCTAACTACTGATCAGTTAGAAAATGGAAATGAATGGAAACCCAATTCTTTTTTTCTCCTCTCTCCATCTGACCAAGAAATGAATGAAGATTTTTCACTCCATTCCAGTTCAAACCCAGGAACCAATGAAATCAAACCACCAAGTTGTTTGTTTCAGACTGAGTTTTCCCAGGGTGTTTTGTTAAGCAGTACAAACCGGCTATTTGAGGATCAAAGGTTTGGTTCATCTTTGTTTAAGATGTCCTCAGAGATGCCTGGTCTTCATAACCACCTTCAGTCTCCTTGGTCTACTTCCTTTGTGCCTGAAAAGAGGAATAAAAATGTGAATCAATCAGCAAAAAGAAAAATCCAGAGCAGCCTTTCCAATGCCAGCCCATCAAAAGCAACTAAAAGTTGACAAATTAGAAAGATGTCATTTATGTTTTTGTCCTGAGAGGAATATAAGGTTTTAAAGTTACTTTTTTTTCCCCTCATGAAAGCTCTGTACAATTTTGAATTGATAATCTTTAGTCAGGTGTCAAGTCAGAATGGTGAATTAGCCTGTACCCTGGATACTTTTGTTCATTTTGAAGAGTTTAGTCTTTTCATTTTCATTTAGGGACCTTTTTTGACCAGAGAAGTTAGGGAGAGGGTTCCTTTTGTGTCTGGTTTGGGTATATTTTGTTTTCTTGAATCTTGATTTATCTATTCGGATACAATGACCTATTAGTAAGCCTCAGTTATCTTCAGAATTTGGATTTCTTAAATAAAAGCTTTGGTGCAGTCTATATACTGTTCCTAAGACACTTTTCTTTAAAGCTTCCTAGGGTGGAAATTACTTTTCCTGCCCCTTTTTATTTATGTTTAGTGATAGTCTTAACTTTTATTCAAGGCCACGATGGAGAAACAGCACTCAAACCTTAGTCCAATATTCATTGGCTCTTTTTTTAGATTTTACATATATGTTTGCATTTTTAACAGTGTGTTTTGTCCAGTTTTTGTGAAAATGTGTTGCTGGTAAGAGAGAATACATCTTCTGTATGAAAATATTTGTTTTTTGTCCGGTAGCTTTCATTCTTTTATCTTTTTGTGTGTGTTAAAAGTCAGAAATTTGCCTACTTTAGCAAGAAGGCAGGGAACAGTTGGGTTTGGAGAAGATTAAACATGGTAGCTTTTCATTATTTCAGATAGACAGGTGCAAAAGCATTCATTGCCAAGTTCTTGATCCACTTATGTCCCAGGGGAGCTTTCTTTGGAGTGGTAAAGTCCTTGTTTGCATGTTACTGTTCTTTATGGAAACTCAGTATGCATGGTAGTGGTCTTGCTTGCACTGTTTTACTTACTTAAGAAAAAGAAGTTTCAGTTGGCTAAAAGATTATCTTTTATGTAGGACAAAAAAAAAGATTGTTTTTCATGAAGAGTGTTGAGAGGAGGGTGAAAATAGGTGAGCTAAGCACAATTTTTAATTTAGGTTCTTAAAAAGTATATTCTAAACATGTTTGGTATGCCCGTATAGGCCTTTAAAAATGGTTTGTATGTTAATGACTTGTTTATCTAATGTGCACTGAACATTTTACATTGATACTGTACTGTTTTACATTAATACTGCATGCTTTTCTATGTGAACTGAATAAAGGATGTCATAAACACTGTAATCCTTGATGTTGTCCCATGTTGAATTAGCCTACAAAGACCAGTACAACTTAGCATTTTTTATTGTATTTCTCTTATTATACAGGGGTTGGCAAACTGTGGCCAGTGGTCCCAATTCTGGCCTATGCCTGTTTTTGTGAAAGGCCTGTAAACCAAAAATGTTTTATACATTTTTAATGGTTTTTAAAAATCCAAAGAATATTTCATAACACAGGAAAATGATATGAGGTTTAAATCTCAATATTTCTAGACAAAGTCTTGTTAGAACACAGCTACACGTTTTCCATTTTATCTGATAGGACTGCTTTAGCACTGGTAGAGCAGAGCTGAATAGTTGCAGCAGAGACCATATGGCCCACAAAGCCTAAAATATTTACTATTTGGCCTTTTACAGAGAAATTGGCTGACCTTTCTTATAATTGACTCAAGATTCAGTGAAACCATAGAAGTATAAAAAATCACTTTTATGAGTTGAAAAATCATGACCTCTGCTTTTAGAAGTAATAAGAATCTCCCCCACCCCCCGCCGCCCCAACAAAAAGCTTAATGTAAAGTAGTTTTTGTTCTATCATATTTTTTCCAATAAGTATTTGTGCATGACTTTGTCTTTCTGATAATCTTTGAGTTAGTGGATAAACTTTCATAGATACTGCCATTTAAATATCTTTGACAATTGGATATGCATTTGAAGTTCTATTAAATGTAGAAATCTAAAATCTTTCTGAATAGAGTAAACTTGGGGGTAAACCTCACTCTAATTCTGTCTGTAATTTTTTTTTCACCATGAGTGTGTTAGTTTTCAATACAAACTGACACTGTGTCATGGAAATGCAGAGTGTGTAGCCTGATTGACTAATGCCTAATGGGGGTGAGGGTGTCTCTCTTGGGCTGGAGTATTTCCCAGCTGCTTCAGAAACACTGCTTCATCCTCTCCAAAACACTATCTCATGTATCATATTAAAATAACCTGACATTACTCAATTAAAGGAAATAATCTGTGCAGGATTTGATTTTAATGATCCTTCACATCTGTACTCCTAACCTCTTTACCATAATCTCAAATATCATGACAGATATGGTAGTCTCATTTTATTGTTTAGTTGCTTAGGCATGTCCAACTCTTTTACGACCCCATGGACTGTAGCCCACCAGGTTCCTCTGTCCATGGGATTTTTCAGGCAAGAATATGGGAGTGGGTAGCCATTTCTTCTCCAGGGGAACTTCCTGACCCACAGATTGAACCCGAGTCTCCCGCATTGACAAGCGGATTCTGTACCACTGAGGCACAAGGGAGGCCCAGTCCCTTTTAAAGTATCTATTGTATATACACACTCAAAACAAAAGCTACCTTTTATTGATACCAGGTACTCTGCTAGCCTCTGTATTGTGTAATCTTTTCAAACTCTGTGAGCCAAGAATTTTCTCCAGTTTACCAATCAGTGAATTGAGAATTAGTGATCACACAGCTAGAATGGGCTTAGAACCCTGTCCTGGAGCTGGGCCTCAGACTCCAGAGATTGTAGCATTCATCCCTCAAGCATCAGATGCATGGGAGCTCACATTTGCAGGCCAAAGGGTGAATGGATTTGAAATTTCCAAGGATTTTTTTTTTAAGTAGTATTTTGGAAGTATTAGCATGTTTCTTTTCAAGTAGCATTTAACTCCTGCCCGTGCCCTGGATCTAAGGCTGCTCCTAAATGGAAGCTCAGGGATGGGAATTGTGTGTGTGCCACTTTTAAGTTTATAAAGATTCACATTAACTCTGACATTTAGATGAATTTCAAAATAGCACTAAGGCTATATTTGAAAAAGATGTGCAAGTGATAAAGGGAAAAGACATCACTTCATGTCTTTATAAAAACAGTACCTTTTGACTGCTCATCTCTTTAAAATGCTATAGCTAAGCGAATGTGGCAAGATGCTAGTTATTTTTTTGACATGACCTTTAGTGTTTTAATGTTTAAAATCTCCATCTCATTCAAAATTGCATGTCTTTTTCCTGTTTTAATGGATCAACTGAAACTTAAAACGGCAGACAGTAAGATATATAGTCCCTTAATATCAAATCTGCTGTGTTTTCTTATAAACTCATATTTACACTGGTTTGAAACCTCTAAAGGTACCACTGAACAAGGGAAGAACTTTGGTCTTGATTCTTACGATGTTTCAGGAACTTGTTTCTATATACTTGAATGGTATTCAGTTATTCAAAGTGTAATTCATGCATTAGAATTTCCCTTCCTCATTTTTGTACCTGTGGATGATATTTGTAGAGAACAGTTTCATTTCATGGAGTTTGGCCTATTAGATTAGAAGGGTTTCCTGAAGCCTCATAAGAAGGTCTCTGTTCCTATTCTAGGGAGTCCTACCACAGTCTTTGCCTATCATGATGTAACTCGATCCTTTTAATAATACTTGGCAGAGAGAAAACCTTTTAAGCAATGATCTCAGAGTGCATAGTGAACATTTATTGCCTAATTCTCGGAACCCCACTCAGAGAGGAAGCATCTATTAAGTTGCAGTTTTCTTTTAAGAACCCATCTGAAGCTTAGGCTTGGTTGATGTTCAGTCTGCTGTGACAGGCAGTCTAGAATACCTTTGATTGAAGCTCCACTTCTTGAAACTAGGTACATTCCTAGGTCTGATTTGTCTTAACAGGGAGTCGATCCTCTCTAATGTTAGTTGGATTAACCAAGTGTGTAGAAGTGTGCGCCTAGTGTGACACATAATTTGAGGATGTAAAGATCCCATACCCTAGGGCAAGGATTTCACATAGACATATACCAAGGAGGACCTAGGTCTGGCCCACTTTAATTCTTCTATAAAATTGGTGAGTACAAAAGTGTCTGCACCGGGGATAGCCTGGAGCAGAGAGGAAAGCTGATGGCTTCCGAAGTGCTACTTGTATTGGGTCTTTAAGGATGGATAAGAGCTTGATGCAGAAGAGAACATCTACTTCTGCGTGTGTATCCGCTATCCTGCAAGTGGGCGCCTATTTCTCAGACGTCTCAGAAGAGGTGCTGAAGGAACCCTAATAGGGCTCCTGATGGACAAAGGCTTCCCGATTGCTTCAGCCTGCACTGTCAAGTTTGGCTTTGGTCCGCCTCCTCTCTCTGAGCGTCCCCTGAGACTCCAGGCTCGCCCTCGCCGCCAGAACCGGCGGCCTGCCGGCGAGACTGTGACTCCCTGGGCGCTGGAAGCCTCAGGAGGTGGCAGGACTGGGCCATCATCTGTCCATTAAGCCGAGGCTTGGCGCTCCGAGGGCCAGAAGGCGCGACCTCGCTTCACTCACCGGGTCATCTTTGTGCTGGGGGCGGGGAGGTGAGGTCTGGCCCGTTAGTCTGGGCTGCGATCCCGCTTGCTTTCCTCTGGTTCCGGCGAACCCCTCCTTCCCGGATTCTCGAAGCCAGTGACGCTCCCCCACCTCCCCAACGCTCCCGGGACAACAGACCTGCCCGCGCCCCTCCAGCTCGAGTTTCCCGCGCTCTTGAGGGCGCTCTCAGAGGCTCCCGTTCAGGCTCCACCCAAAGAAGGGACCCGGGCTGAGGATTCCTTTCATTTTATTACTACTCGCGAAACCTGGCGATTAAGACGCGAAACCAACAAAGAGTTTTCTTTCCACCTTAACCTTGCACACAATCCTTTAACAAATTAATTAATCCTAATGAATTAACACTTCATTTATTTAAACGCGCTACAGTCCATGAATTAAATTTTCATGCAGTGATTAAAGGCTGTTAAAATATGCATGATTTCGTTAAAATTTTATAATAAATCAGGGCAATGTGTTACATGACAAGGCAACTATTTCCCAGTCCCTCGCAAGGGGCTTTGATTTGTGCAGGCGGCGGGGAGGAGGGGCGGCTGACGACGGCGCGGGCGAGCGTTGGAGCCGGGCGGCAGGACCCAGCTCCGCACCTCGGCGAGAGCACTCGGCTTAGCGCTCTGCTCCGCGGCGTTGGGACCCTCCTGGGGATCCCGCTCCCGCAGGCAGAGCCTAGCCTGCGGAGTGCGATGGGCGCTCGTCTCTCCGTCCCCGGAACCGCACTCGCTGGGGGCTGGGGGGTCCTCTGGTATCTTTTAGCTCGCGCGAGCGCGCGTTCGGGTAGGAGCGCTGCGCCGGCGGCTCTCCGGGGACAGGAAGGCGACACAACTTCCATCTCGTCGCGTGGGGTCAGGGAAGCGGGTGTCTGCTGTAGAGTTGATGGGTTTGTTGCTGTTCTTAATTAACCAGGAGATCTCGAAGCCCCTTCTCTGACCAGCGCGATCTCCCTTTTCGGAATGGGCCGGGGCGGGGGAGCTCTGCTTCCTTTGGGACCTAAACCCCAGGGGCCCCGTGACCAAGCTTAGCGGTCCCACCCTTGTCACTCGGACAGCGAAACTGGTTCTGGCAACTAGCGGGCGGGGGAGGCCGGCCCCTGTCAGGACGGAGCCGTGGTCATGCATCATCCTTAGGGCTTTCACAAGGTAGGTGGGTTTAAGTCCACAGAGGGGTTAGGGTGGAGGTATATATCTACGAATGTAGATATCTACAAATGTAACGGCCAAGAGTAATGTGAACTTTACTGCCTCATCACCCAGGTCGCAAGTGTATCAGGGAGTGGGGTGGTCGCAAAGTTCCCAACGGACGTTGCCTTTGAATTAAAGGGCCAGATGAATGAAAGCAGTGGGTTATCCATCGGCTTCCTTGAGAACCTCCGCCGCGGGTCCTAGCTCGGAGCTTTACAGGAGCTGATCACCACTGGCCTCAATAACTCACCCACGGCCTTTTGGGACCGAGCGGGACAAGCGGCCAGGGTGCGGGTGGGAGAGGAGGTGGAAAAGGAAGGAAGAGGCCTTCGGGAAACGTACGAGAGCCTGGCGGTGGACTCGCGCCTTGAGCTGGGCTGGGCCTCGGGGATGGCACAGGACTGGGCACCCGCCCAGGACGGCCTGGCGGGCAGAACGGGCCGGGCGGGCCGGGAGCCCAGCCCTACCCCGCGGGAGGGCTGGGCCGGAATGCGCGAGGGGTGGAGAGGCCCAAGGTCAGAGCAGCCCAGCCTTGGCGCTCACACCGCCGCCCGGAGGGGAAGCGAAAGTCCGGCCGGAGTCCCTCCTCCTCCCCACCCTTCGGACAGACGGTGTCGGAGGGGAAGGGGGTCTGACGCCCAAGTGCATTCCCTCCTCCAACGACCGATCCCCACCCCCCAATTCTAGGCCTGCTACTTCCCTGCTGACCAGTTCAGCCTCATCGCTGAAGACAACCCAGGAGGCCTCGGAAGCCGGCCAACTCCCGGCTCTGGCGACTTTCCCCCGCGCAGGGCGCCGGCTGCACAGTGAATGGGCCGAGTTTCTGGGCAGGAGCCCAGAGGAAACGGGGCGCCCCGGATCTGCGAGGAGCAGAGCTCCCTCTGGGGCCGCCCAGGCTTGCAGGTTGGCCCAGCTCCCCGGGTTCGGGCAAGAACGTGGGGTCCGACCTCCTCCACTTATACACACAGAATCTCCACTCACTTCAGTGGACATCCCTCAGGACCGCCCCCACCCCCATCCCTGTCTCTGAATGTGGATTAATAAATCGGGTTCAACCCCAGCGGGGGTGGGGCGGTGGGGGTGGGTAGGGGCAGGTTGTCCCCGCGCTCCTCCGGAGAGAGAAAGGCTGCCCCGCGAGTGGCAGCTGTGGAGCGGGCGGGGTGGTCAAAGGCGGGGGCATTCACCCCCGGCTGGTCCCTCCCTCGCGCCGCTTCTCTCCCCCCGGTGTTCACTCCCACCGACCAACGTCTGCTCCCTGAGTTGGAGAAAGAGGCGCTGCCAAAGGAAACGTGAAGTGGGGCCTGCCAAAGAAGGAGGAGAAAATTAATTAATGAGGGAAAGAAATGTGTCTCTGATCCAGATGATAGACTCCCTGTCCCTGGGGGCAGAAATTCCTCGGAAATCAATAGCTGTGCATTCATTACCTCCCTCTTGATAAAATGCAAAGCTATGAGATGGGGAAGGAGGGAATCTGTGCTGGTCATTAAACAGGGGGGGGGGGGGGGAGGAAACAACCCTGCCCAGAATTCTATGCCAGGGCTCTGGTCCCATGAGGGTATCACTAGTTCAGGCATGGGCCATCCAGTCACTGCACTCGCCAAACCTGGAAAACAAAGCAGTGACATGGGTGGACTCAGCCCCAGTTGGCCACCCTTTCTTTTCACTGCTCTGGGGCACTAGGGAAAGGCTTGATAAGAGCCAAGGAACTGCCTGCAGATCCACCACCATCTCCCACTCTCTAGCCTGGAACTGAGGCCCGGCAGGGAGCTGGCAGGTTAATTTTCCCAAGCATCATCCCCCACCAACTCCCTCTTTTTGCACCTTGGTCTTGCCCTGGACCACAAAAAAACACCCCTTCACCTGTAGCTACCCCACTATCATAGACTGCCCAGAGGGCAGATACCTGACTTTTATACTTCATTTAATCTCCAGTGTCTTGCCCTGGCCAAGATGGGTGCTCAGCAAGTATTTGAGGAAGGAAGGTAGGGTAGAAAGTAAATGAGGGAGGGATGAAATAAATGATTTCGGAGAAAGAGCTGTCTGGAATCAAGATACGCAGCTCTACCTGGGGACAGCAGGCCCTTCTGTTCGAATCTGCATCCCTTTTTAGGTAGAGAGGAGACCACTTCAGTGATCTTCCCTCTGGCCCCCCTCCTCACCGCCCCCCACCCCAATGACCCTGGCTTGCTGAACTTCCTTTTGCTCCTGCCCCTCCCCATCTGCCTTCTCTTCCTTCTTACACACATGTATTGTTCTATGGGGCATTTTCCTAAGTGCCAGGGTACACACAGATGTGCTCTAAATGGGCTTCCAATCCATTACTGGGAGGGGTGGGTAGGGACTTGGTAATTGTACCCAACCCTGGAGAAAAGTGAGATACTCTGGGCAAAGATCTGCCCCCCCCTCCCCACCCCCAACTGGGCCAGTTCACTCAAGTGAACTAGGAGGAGTCTCAACAAGATGGTGAACTCTTGCCCTCAGGCCAGGGACTTACCAGTGGGTTAGTTGGTACCCTCTCAGAATTGGAAGGTAAACTGAGATGGGCTTCGGGGACTCAGGTGCCCCCCCCCCGCCCCCCGCCTAACGCAAGGTCCATGGAGCCCCAAACCGTATAGTCCACGTAGTGTAGCTATTTAAATTTCTGTTTCCCCCCTGCATTCTTTGGGGTCCCTGAAAGCCACTGTTTCCCTGGGGGGAGGGGGAGACAGGATCTAGGCGCTCCTCCTCTGCGGGGCCTTTCCTCCACCCCACCCTCCGCCACCCACCCCCTCCCTCGCGAACCGCCGCCCTAGGTGTCAGGAAGGATTAAGTTAAGCCTGGACGCCCGGTGCGACGAGTACCATAGACTCACTCGCTCCCTCCAGCGATGTCCTGCTCGCCGTCCTTTCCCCGTAGAGATAAAGTTGCATTTAGCAGTCCCAGGGGACAGCGTAATGGATGAAAACAAGGTTCCTTCTCACACTAGCAAGTGAGCATCCTTCTTACTCCCCTCTCGAGCTGCAAGGGGGTGGGGGAGAGAGAAAGGTAGCGAGAAAAGAAAAGAAAGAGAGGAAAAAAGCCCTGGTGACGCCTGTGGGCTGTTTTTGGAATGTGAGTACTGAATGGGTCCTCTAAACACGCTCGCGTTTATCCAGAGATCCACGCGAACGCAAATTAGGCTTATAGAAATGAATCTAATCTTTGGTGGAAATACAGATCTCCTTGGTGTGAGACAGACCAGAAAGATTATCTATCTGATCTCTGCCTCCCACAAGCAGCCCCTTGCCACTCTCCAGCTCTCTCGCCGCAGATGCGATAACATCTGGGCTGTTATTGTCACCCTGGGCAAGCGCTGAGCCCCTGGGGACTCGGGCACCTGAACTGGGTTCCCCCGGGAGCCCCTTGATCTGTCTGCCACATAAGAGCCATATAGCAGGTTGGCTAATTGATTTATCCCTCTTACGTTTTGATTTCATAATAATAAAAAAATAAAAATAATTAAAGGCTGGAACAGAGCTTGAGTCCGGTTCTTTTAAATTGATTTGAATTAATTTTTTAATCATGCTTTTCTATAAACTGGCTTGATTCTGTCTCCTATTGAAGAAAAAAAAAGTGTGTGTATATACATCTATCTATAGATAGATGCATAGAGAAAGAGGCAAACAGTCCAACACGATGTAAAGGAAAATAAAGTTCTCTTCAATATCTTATTCCCTTTTCTCTGAAGCGATTTCCTTTTCCTGGAGTTTCCAACATGAAGTGTGTGTGAGTGTGTGTGTGCGTGTGTGTGTGTGTGTGTGTGTGTGTGTGTACGCTGAAGCGAGGTAAGGATCCCAACTACACCCTGTAAACTATTTTTCCTTTTGATTACAAGAAGCCTCAGATCACCCGGAGCTCGTTTGAAATGTGGGTTTGTACACGGTTAAAGCAGACAAACAATAAGAGAAATTCACAATTTCATTTCAACAGCCGTTCCCTGGTAGAACGCACACGCTCCTTGTGGCTCCTAAGTGGCTGTCACTGTCGGTGCCTGATACAGTTATAGTCGCAGCAACAACAACGAAGTGTGCGGAGGAAATTAAATTATATGGAAATCAATACCAGCTGACTGCTTCAAACAAATGTCTGTCACCGCGATTATTCTCCAGGAACCTATTTATAAACCATGAAAAGAAACAGGTTCTTGCAGCAAAAGACAGCACCTTCTGCATTTCTGTGTTATTTATACTGTATACAGAGGAACGCGCGGGCATAATTTAACATACAAATGCTCAGTTGTATACATTATATAACAGCTTGTTAGACGTCCCCGAGAGAAGGTGTGCCCGAGTGATGCGCATATATTCAGGGCTAGCAGTCTGGGTCTGGGCTCGGAGGAGGGAGGGAAACCATCTAGGGGCCAGCGAGCATCTTGTCTTTCTCCCCCCTAAAAGGTGCCTACCCTCAGACAATAGCTGGCCCTTTTGATCTTCTCCAGACCCGCGATGGGAAAGGTGAGGCGTGCAGTGCGCATGTCCGGGTAGCTACAGGTGCATCACCTGCGCTGTCCTAGCTGGTGGTCACTATAAGAGCGGCTCCCACGCGCCGGTCGCGGCCCGGCGAGCGCGCGCGCGCGCGCAGACGCACGGCGCCGCCGAGAGGGAGAGCGCGCATCAGACAGACGGAGACAGCTGATGCCTGTCAGCACCGCTGGCCCGCGAGCTCTCGCGAGAGCTCCCCGGACCGGCCGCGAGAACTGGGGCTCAGGTGTAAGAGGAGTGCATCCCGTCGGCGCACGGGGCTAGAGCTCGCGGAGAAGTGGGATCGCGAGGCCGGTGCGCGGCGATCTGCGCGGTCAAAGGGAGCGCGAGGCGAGAGCGGCGGCGGCAGAAGCAGCAGCGGCCCCCGGCGCTTGCGCCGCCTCCGCGCCGCCAGACGCCGCGGCTGCAGCCTCCGAAGCGAGGCCGGGGGAGCCGGCGTGCGCACTTTCCCGCGGACTTTCGGAGTTGTGGATTTACATGCTAAACCGTCAAGATGATGTCCATGAACAGCAAGCAGCCTCACTTTGCCATGCACCCCACGCTCCCTGAGCACAAGTACCCGTCGCTGCACTCCAGCTCCGAGGCCATCCGGCGGGCCTGCCTGCCCACGCCGCCGGTAAGCGCCCCAAGCCCGCGGACCCGGCCCGCGCGCCCGCCCCCTCCCCGTCTCCGAGACGCTGCATGTCGGGTACTGATATGTGCACAGATCCCGGTGCGGGGATTCGCGGGCGGGGATTTTTAGAAGAATCCCGCTGCGAGGCAGGCTTTGTACCGTGGCGCTTAATGTCGGGTTCCCGTCGCCTCCGCCTCCGTGTCGGGCGCCGGCGATCGGAGTGGGGAGCGCTGGGGCCAGGTCTCTCGACTTCCCTCCACTTTCTCTGTTGATTTCATGCCTTGGAAAGGCGGTCTCTGTGCGTGTTCGGGTGCGTGACACGGTCCCCGGCTGCGAGTTACATCTTCATTTCTTCTTCTTTCCCCCTCCTTTTTCGTCTTTCACGCCCGTCCCCGGAATGTGTCCCCATGTCCCTCTCTCCTCTGCATCTGCCCCCCTCTCCGCACACGCCCGTCCCTTCTCGTCTGACCCCCTATCTCGTCCCCAATGTGTCCCTATTCTGTCTTTCCCGGTCTCCACTATCCCCACTCCCGTTGTTATTATTTTGGTTGCTTTGTGTGTTGCCTTTGGCTCGCTGTGCTTTCCGGCTTGTGTGGTTTTGTTCCGTGTTTTTGCTTTTTTTTTTTTTTTGGTTTTGTGTTGTTGTTGTTTTTTTGTTTTGTTTTTTGGTTTGGTTTGTGTCGCCTGCAGCTGCAGAGCAACCTCTTCGCCAGCCTAGACGAAACGCTGTTGGCGCGGGCCGAGGCGCTGGCGGCCGTGGACATCGCCGTGTCCCAGGGCAAGAGCCACCCGTTCAAGCCGGACGCCACGTACCACACGATGAACAGCGTGCCCTGCACGTCCACGTCCACCGTGCCGCTCGCGCACCACCATCACCACCACCACCACCACCAGGCGCTCGAGCCCGGCGACCTGCTGGATCACATCTCGTCGCCCTCGCTCGCGCTCATGGCCGGCGCGGGCGGCGCAAGCGCGGCGGGCGGCGGCGCCCACGACGGCCCGGGGGGCGGCGGCCCGGGGGGCGGCGGCGGCGGCCCCGGAGGCGGCGGCGGCGGCCCCGGGGGCGGCGGCGGCGGCGGCCCGGGGGGCGGCGGCGGGGGCCCGGGCGGCGGGCTGCTGGGCGGCTCGGCGCACCCGCACCCGCACATGCACGGCCTGGGCCACCTGTCGCACCCGGCAGCGGCGGCCGCCATGAACATGCCGTCGGGGCTGCCGCACCCGGGGCTGGTGGCGGCGGCGGCCCACCACGGCGCGGCGGCGGCGGCGGCGGCGGCAGCGGCCGGGCAGGTGGCGGCGGCGTCGGCGGCGGCGGCCGTGGTGGGCGCGGCGGGCCTGGCGTCCATCTGCGACTCGGACACGGACCCGCGCGAGCTCGAGGCGTTCGCCGAGCGCTTCAAGCAGCGGCGCATCAAGCTGGGCGTGACGCAGGCCGACGTGGGCTCGGCGCTGGCCAACCTCAAGATCCCGGGCGTGGGCTCACTCAGCCAGAGCACCATCTGCAGGTTCGAGTCGCTCACGCTCTCGCACAACAACATGATCGCGCTCAAGCCCATCTTGCAGGCGTGGTTGGAGGAGGCCGAGGGCGCGCAGCGCGAGAAAATGAACAAGCCCGAGCTCTTCAACGGCGGCGAGAAGAAGCGCAAGCGGACTTCCATCGCCGCGCCCGAGAAGCGCTCCCTCGAGGCCTACTTCGCCGTGCAGCCCCGGCCCTCATCCGAGAAGATCGCCGCCATCGCTGAGAAACTGGACCTCAAAAAGAACGTGGTGCGGGTGTGGTTTTGCAACCAGAGACAGAAGCAGAAGCGGATGAAATTCTCCGCCACTTACTGAGGGGGAGATGGGAGGGACCGGGCGGGGCAGAGCTGGGAGCCGAAGGGGCATTTCGCCGGGAGGGGGGGCCTTCCCCTAGCCTGCTTACCACCATCACCCCCACTCCCCCGGATTTAGAGCGGCCGTTATCCTGCTTGCATTTGAGGAGTGCCTCCTCGAGCGCTCCTTCTCCACCTCCCCTCTGCTCTCCCCGTCCTTACCCTCCCCAGCCTAAAAGACTGGGTGCCCGGTGTGTAAGCGGGAGAGTAGGGTGGAGGTGAAGGGGGAGCATTTGGGGGAGGGGGAGTGGGGGGAAGGAAAGAGGAGACTGGAGAAGGGGGTTTGAGGAGCAGGATGGTTCTGGGGGTGAGGGGCGGGGGGGAGACGGGAAGGGTAGGGAAATGGACTGTTTTTGACCAGAGACACTTATCAGAATCTCCTGGGGACCAAGGAACAATGTACAAAAAACCTACCAACCACCAAAAACTAGACAAATAAAGACAAACTAAAACAAAACAGAACAAAAGCAAAGAAAAAAATACTTTAGAAATGTAACTCCAGAGAGCCGTATTCTGCAGCTTCATTCCACCCTCCTCCCCCCACAACTCTTAAGGAAGAGGAAAAAAGAGCACCACGCACGATTATTACCACCGCCCCAACCTTAAGCACATGAACTGAGTCAAAGACCAAAAAAACCAGACGAACCCGAAGGTGAAATTCTGGGTAGCAAAGCTAGTTGTTCTGTCACTGTGTTTAATTTTCTCTCTTAGTCTTACACCCCATCCAAACCCTCTTTGATTTATTTTTTCTTTTTCGATAAGACTCCTCCGATGACTCCTCTCCATTGCCAGAAAGGCAGTGGGAGCCCAGCTGAAAGGAAGGAGGCGGGAGTGGCTGCTTGTTTAGGTGAAGTCCAAGTTTTCCAGTGACCCAGCCTATATACTCCTGTGGCCTGATTGGTCGGTGAGGGTCTTTAGGGAGAGAGCTGACTAAAAAGCAGAATTTTAGAGGCTCTGAAATAAATATTTATTTAGGAAAATAAAACAGTTTAAGCCAGGTTTTTCTCTTTCTATATGCGCTCTTATTGCTAAGATCTAGAAAACAGACCATTTCAAAATAAGCTTTTCCCTCCACTCATAGAACTTGCTTGCCCTTTCATTTATTTTCCTAAGTGGCTTATTTTAAACTACTGTTTGTTTTTTTTCCTCTCTATTGATTCAAATAGATTGATGGGGTGGCAGACAGTAGGAGAGATACTCTGACCCGTTTTCTCCACAGATCAAGACCCATCTTACTCTTCTAGGTCCCCTTTCCTTCTCTTTTGGAGAACAGGAAATCATTGAAATAGTGAGAAGTTTCTGCTTTCACTTGGAGCAGGACTTGGCTGTGAGAAAATCAGCTAAAATCCCAGATGAGAGAAAGACAGGTTTAAAGCCCTCCATTTATTTCAAAAGGGTCTGCATGTTGGGAGGGGGGGGAAGCAGAACAACTGTTTCATTATTATTACTATCCAAAAGTAATTTATTGCTGGGGATAAATGTTGGGTAGCAAGAACTTTAATTTGCACTATCAGTCTCCCAAATAGAAAATCATGTATAGTATTTCATAGTAATAATCAAGGTACTTTATGAACTGCTTATGGATTAAAAAGAGAGAAAACAATTGAAGGTGGTTAGGTTAAATGCCTGCTTGGTGCACAAGACACCCTTGATCTTGATTGGGTGGAGATGGTTTATTACCATCCTTTAGTAAGAACTAAAAAAGTGAGAACAGATAAAAAAAGAAACAAGACTGAAACCATGCATGATCTGAAAGGTGCAGGAAGAAACACAACTAGATCTCACTCTGGTTAGGCATTATTTATTTAATTATGTTGTATATCATTGTTTGCAGCGCAAACATTCTATGCATTTGAAACTGAGCACTAAACTGGGCTAGCTTTCTGATAGACCGTTTTGTGGATAGTGTGATTTCACAGTCGACTGCCTGTTTTCACCGAAAACACAACATTCTTGTCATATTCTTGTATTTAGAGGAAAAGGAAAAAAGGAAGATTACTGTAAATATTTTCTTGAACGCACACACTCACACAGTGGTTACAAACTGCCAGTGTTAATCCTGAAATGCCTCACGGATTGATCTACCTGTCCATCAATGTCTGCTGAGCCTTTTCCTTGGTTATGTCTTTGCTCTATTATCTTTCCCTCCTCCCTTATCAGAACCACTTTTGTGCACCAAAATACAACAGAGAGATATGTCCCAGTACACTTACAAATAAAACATAACTGAAAGAAGAACAGTTTTATGATTTGGGTGCGTTTTTGTGTTTCTACTGGGCCAAGTCCCAGTAGAGCCAGTCAACAAATGAGACTCAATTCAACCAAAAATACAGGGAAGGGGAGGATGTTTAAGTTGGGGGGGGGGGGGTGGGCACAAAAAGAGGGGAAAGGATGAGAATGATGTATTTTTCTGCTGAATCAGAATTCACTTTCAGATAACTCATGTGAAAGCGGTGCTCTTGAATAAAATGAATTCTATATTAGTTGTCTGTGTTTATCAAAGTTTTTTTTTTTTTTTTTTTCTCTCTCTCTTCTAACTGCAGAATCTCTTCAAGCACAGCCCTCACTTCAGAGTGGTGGAAGGTAATAGCCAGGCACCTTCAAAATATTTGAATCAGGATTCAGGGGCAGAGGCATTTGGAGGTTTACATGTATTGTTCTAGCCTAAAAAAAAAAAAAAAAACGTTTCTAAGAAGATGTTGTAACTAAATAACTTTTCTCCGGAGGTTAACATAAATAAAAACCATCCACTGATCTGTCCAGCCATGGTGTCAAATGCCTCTGTTCATTTGGAACTGTAGTGTGCCACCTACTGCTCTGGAGGGATTAGAGATTCCCTATTGGTGACCTGGGACTAGATCAGATGCCAAATGTATCAAGTTTCTTAATAGCTAGGCTTATATCTTCTGAAGTCATCCCACTTTAGCCAAATCTTTTTAATTTCACCGGCAAATCTGTGAAACAAAATGCTTGATGTTAAAAAAAAAAGAAGAGTACATTTTAAAAGCTGTGATTTTAAAGTTAATTTAAAAAAAAAAAAAGCATTAGAGGTATTTTTAAAAATAGATCTCTTCCATCAAAATTGATTTGTTATTAATTTGAAATGTCATCAAAGTTTTAAATAAAATGCATTTTTAAAAAATGTTATTTTATAGAAAAATGTGACCAGATCTCATTGTTGGAAAACCAGGAATGAACAAATAAACAGATTTACAAAGGCTGTTTTTTTTAAAAGTCAGCCCCAAACGGAAATGTTGCAAATATATTTGTATTATATAATGATGATCAATGTATGTAATAAGAACCTAAGCATTTGTTCTGTATTAAGTAAAATCTTTACCAAATAAAGAGAAGACAATATTATGTTAATAAAACAGATCATGAAAATACAGGCTTTGCAGAGTTTCCTATTTTATGTAGTAGGAAACTGTGCAAAACAAGAAATGTCTTGCTATCTGGTAAGTGAATCTGTGTACTGTCCCAAGGAATAATAAGACTATTCTAAGATACCTTTAACTGTCAAATAACTCTAAGGATACCTTTAACATGAAGAAACAAACAAGCAAACAAATGTCCTCCTGGAGAGGGTGCTAAGGCTTGCTACTCAGTGGTAGTTAACCTTTCAAAGTTTTCTGGTTCTGAAGAGCAGAACTTCAAGCGAATTCCTGCACCAGTCGTTGAGTGGAATCTTTTAAATAATGTCAAAATAAGTTGGAGAGAGTGGGGAAATCGTGCTGTGTTTGCATTTCAGCCTCTCAGGAAATCCAGGCGGAGGTGGAGTAGGAAAGGTAAAAGAAAAGCAAACATAAAATGCATCTGCTACGTTTAAGTCATCCATTCGTTTTAAATTTCCTCTTTTACCCAGTCCTAGTTCTGGGGCCCGCTCCTTCTGTCGGTCTAGGTAATGATGTCCTTAAGACGCTTCAACTAACTTTTGATTAGATTTTTGTTTAATGCGTGTTCTGAAATTGCTCTCAACTTCGATTACACTCTCATAAATAAACCGTAGGCACTCACTGCCGTGACTGTATCTATGTTTAATTTCTTGTGATACTAAGATGACTTCGGCCCCGTTCCTACACAAGGCTGCGCCAAAGGAGGACAGGGTACCCTGGGTCCAGGACTCACCTGGCCATCTAGCGCCCTCAACTCCCTGCCCCGTCGTCCTGGTCTTTCCTGCCAATCTTGTCCGCAGCATCCCACCCCGTCTTTCACTTGGATTGGCTTTCATTCTCTAATCTATGAAGTTGGAATTGTGACTTTTGACCTGGCTAGAAGCAGCGTTCCCCACCCCATTCGAATGGTCTTGGCGGCCGGCGAGGTGACAAAGGTGATGATCACAATTACTCTCTGGTGTGGGTAAGCTGATGGGTGTTCCTGCCGCTGCAGTCTTAGCCCCAGTCCTCTCGAGTTGGGTTTCAAAGGAGAACGCAAGCTTAATTGATTTTTTAAAAATAGCAGCCGAATTCTAAATCTCACGGGGGACCTCTTTCCCACCTGCGAGATAAGTCTTGTCGTAATAATTACGTTATTTAATATTTGATCAAACCTCTGTGCCACCGCTGTTGGCGGGGCTGGGCCGCCTCCCGCCCTCGCGGGGCAGCGGGCAAGCGGCGAGGCCCGAGCCGGGCCGGGAACGTGCGGCTGGGGCGCCCAGCAGTCCCGCTCGGGTCGGCTTGTCCTTTGAATAATTAATGGCCTGAGAGTTCTGGAAATTAATAAAATGAATGATAACAAGAAGCTAATTAAAAACTTTCTAGCTGTCTAGTCAGCTTGGTGGGAGACTGGCAGCCCTCCCTCCCCCAACTCCCCGAAATCCCGTGGCTCCGCAGGGCCGGGGGGCGCGGGCCCGGATGGGCCTCGAAACGCGAGCGGACAAACGCTCCTCCCGCTCTGGGAGTGATTTCAGAGGCGGCCCCGTGATGCTGCTCCCTCCCCTCTAGCCCCCCACGGCATCTCGCCCGCCTCCCCGCTGGACTTTGGAGTGGGTGGAGTGGCGGGGACCTTTTCAAACCTCGGGCAGAGCTGATTGTGTCAGAATTTGCAGCCCGGAGGGGACCCACTCTCCCCGGAACCAGGCAAGGTCCCCGTTCTCCCTAGAAACACCCATTCCACCCGGACATTCCGCGCGGGGCACCCCAGCGCCCGAGGCGTGCGAGCCGCGGCCGAGCGCCCTGGGTACGCTGGGTCTGCGCCCCTCCGCCGCCGGCCGCCACTCGGGTCCCGAGGCTTCCAGATGCCCGAGGCCGCAGCTCCTCTCGGACGGCGGGAGAGCCACCGCCCACTGGCCCCGGCCGCGACTCAGCCAGGCCGTGTGGATGACCCGAGCAGGTCAAACGAACGAGTCCCCGGCGTCCGGCGCGCGTGCGCAGGCGTGACCCGCAGGGTGCGGACCGCTGGGAGCGCCAGGCGGACCCTGCGCGCTCCGGACGTACAGCGGGCGCGCCGAGCTCGCGCATGCGCCGTGCGTGGGCAAAAATCACCTCCGAGAATAGTGCCGGAGTTCAGCAGCTGGTAATTAAGCGCTCCTGGAATATTCTTTCCCACCCTGTAAGTGCTTCTGAGGGCGTCCTGCGAGAATAGGGGAATGGACTAGTCTCTCACAAAGATTAAAAAAGACTCCCCCTCCCCACCGTTTGCTTAAAGTCAACAGACGTCTTAAACACCGCAAAACTTTCAAAACTGGTCATTTTTGTAAAAGAACGGGGAGCAATAAGGTCTCGGTCTCTGTTTTGCTGTTAGGATGCACCCGGCAACGTCCTGCTACTAATTTGACCTTATTGGGGAAGAATTTATACCGGGCGCGGAAGGAAGGCTGGCCGCTGGGCATTCGTCCCGGAGGATTCTGTGGAGTTCTGGATTGAAACACGGAGGATGAAAATTTCGGGCCCGAGAGGTGCTGGCAAAGCTCAAGTAGAGGGACCAGTGTTCAGTTCCTGAGCCCCAGGGTTGGGGCGAGGAGCGTCTGCTTCCCACCCCCTGCCCCCAACCCGAGTGCCCAGGAGGTCGCTGCTCTCCGATTTAGAAAAATAAAAGGATAGGAAAAAGAGAAGGGAAAGTAGGGAAGCCTGGAGAGAAGTGGCGAAGGAGGGATGCAGGAGAAAGAGAGGCAGATTCCTTGCATTGATTAGGTAAATCGAATTGCAAACCAAAGTTTGGTAGCTATGATACCTGGCTTCAGGGCAGCATAACGCATGCAAACTTTTGTAGGCATGATCAGAATAAAACAAAGTGTTGACAGTTTCCCACCTTGGAAATTCTCTTGCTAGAGTCTTTCCCGCGCCCCACACTCCCCGCCCCCGCCAAGTGTTGACAATAAACATTTAATGAAGGCAGGGATCTGGCTGTCTCCAGTCAGTGTCTGAATCCTTTAAGCAGACCATTAGCACGGCTTCTACTTCAAACACCGCGCGCTACACTGTAACATTACATATATGTAAAAATACAAAGTGTGAGACAAATAATGTGTTTATACGGATATCTTAAGTGATCTGCAGTAGTTCTGATACCCCCTGTACTTATTAACGGAAACTAACTCATTGTAGAGTACTCGCGCTTAAAAAAAATGTTAAATACAGTTAATGCAATATTAATCGCCCTTTGGTGATATAAAATGCAATATTTTCAGGCAGCTATCGAGCTTTTCTAGAAGAAGAGCTGATGAAAAGAGTCACAGCTGAATAGTGGAGAGAAAAAGCCCGGTATTTATTGCTTTTGTTTGGCTTTTGGCTACAGAGACAGGAACCTTCTAATGGGGTAAGGACATTTATTTTATCTGCAATCTATTGCTGTGAGAGCAGGGGCGGCAGATGGGGCTGGTGCGATAGTCACAGTGTAATTTAGAGCAAATCCTAATAACTAATAATGATTTATGTTAATTTTGATCACTTACGCGACTTTACCAAGGCGTTGTGATGAAAGAAAGGGAAAGAAAGAGAAGCAGAATGTGACAAGGAGCTCTGAGGCTGAGACTGGAGCTCAGCTACCCTGCTTAAAATGTATTTTATGAGTTAGCAATGGAAAAAACAGGCATTTTAAAAAGCAGGTAGGATCCGTTTGACTCTGGGCAGAGGTATCTCCCGGGGGCTTTCATTTCTTCTGAGAAGATATCTAAATAAGAGGAACCATGACGCTTTTGAGGGGGTGTCTCTTTCATCCCAGTTTTAAAGAAAACAGATATGGTTTCAATTGTTTCATTTGCTTATATTCAACTAAGAGGTAGTGTGTGTGTGTGTGTGTGTGTGTGTGTGTGTGTGTGTGTGTGTGCGCGCGCGCGTGCCTGGGTTTGTAGGGGAATCAAATGTGTGAAAGGCATTAGTGCGCGCCGGGGTCTTCCTTCCAAAGTGTAATCAGAGCCCGAGATTTGAAAGCAGATTTAGCGCCTAAGAACAAGCTCTTGTGCTCCGTCTCCACGCCTTATGCAAAAGTTTGATTACTGAGTGATTAAACAGGTTGCCTTTTCTTAATCTTCACTTCCCGTCTGATATTTTTTTGTCTAGAATCAACTTTGGGGAAGCTTTGCCTTTTCTGCCTCCTGTTTTCATCCTCCCTCAAGGGATCCCAGGGCTTTTAAACTTAAAAGTGCGTCCCCCTCTCCTCATCCTCCAGGTTACGTGGCACGGGTTCAGAACCCCGGGGGCTGCCAACAGGACGCAGTTCTGCCCGGGAACAGGCGATTTTCGGCTGCCACGCAGTGCGGTGCAGAGGGTCGGAGCGATTTTGAAAGGGAGGGTGCGTCTTGCTCGTGGCAATTTACTTTTTCGGTTACCTTTTGCGCGTTTCAACGCCTCGAGGCTATAGTTTGAAAGTAAAACAGCATCAAAGCACCTCCTTATTAGCTCCGTATTTGAGAAATCCGAAGATGAAACTACCTAAAAGGTTTAATAGGGCGGAACAGCATTTATTTGCCAAGCAAACATCCAGAGTACAGTTCAAAAGGGGTACAGCGGTTTATCAGCAGGAGGCTGGAAGGAGAAGAACGTTGAGTAAAGGGAATTTCAAGCTTCAGTTACGATGTTAAAGTGAATTAAATAAGCTTCAAGTGGGATGCCTGCTTTGATTTTAAGTATCATCTCCCTCGCCAAGATTGTATATATACACACGTGTATACATTATGTGTATATATGTATATATATATATGTTTTCACATATATGTACATCCTAGAGGCTTCCTCCACCTTTCAGAGTTATTGTCAATATTTTGTAACTTTAGGTTTTGTAGAGCAATAATAGTAATCTTTCCAGGAATTTGATCTGCAAATGTATTTAAAATATAATCACACCTTTTAAAACCCAAGGTTTCATCACTATCTTCCCCTTTCTTATTTCAAGGCTACAGATGTAAAAATGCACTTAATTTCATCTACTAGGGGAAAACACCAAGCTACATGATTAAGAGTTTTTCCTTTCCTTAACATTATGCTGTATTTTGTTTTCACTTTTGAATCATCTCTATTAGTAACTGTAGTGTTATTGTATTGTTCGTATTCCCAGTATAAAGAGAACTTTAAACAAAATAATTCTTTAAACAAAATAAATCCAAGCAGCTGATGTTGCCTGTTTACTGATAATACTCAGGAGCTGGTGCGTGTTTGTGAGCTTGAAGCTGCGCCTCCACGTGCATATCTCTACACAAACATTTTTTTTTTTTTTTACTGTATTGTACTAAGCACAATTTTTTACTGTTGTTGAGTGTGGCGGAGTCATATCTCTCAACTGTCTTCTGGTTTTGCCCCAGTGTTTCAGCACCAGAAGCATCTCCCTTAAAATTGAAGAGTGGTGCATTATTGAGACCCTCTATCAAACAGCTCTGGGGTGCAGCCTTTCTGAACACGCCGGCTCTAGATGAGGTCTGACTGTCTGACTGCACATAAGCCCCTAATATGTTAATGGCCGTAGGGGATGCCTAAGGTACTATCTCAAGCTGCTTCGAACACCATATGTCAGGCCGTTAGCCACATGGATCTATTAATCAAAAAGAGCTGGAGAGGGAGAAGAGGGTCTTGGAAAGGGAGCGAATGAAAGTAATGGGGGAGGGGGGAGAGGGAAAGAGAAAGCATTTAAAACCCCCCATCATTTGTGTTTCTTGTTGAAAAATGAACAAAAATAACTAAAGACTCATCCACTGCAGATTTCCTTTCTGTCAAGTTAAAGATGGTTCATAAATCCCTACCACAAGATCTTGAATAGTATCTGGTTCTATTAATATAGAAGTTAATTTTACTTGGAGAGTCCTATTTAGAGTTCCTCTATTGCAAAACTTTTATAAGCAAGACTCTTGATACAAAAAGTTGTTTTTGCCACGTAAGTTTGTTTTGTAGACGAACTTTATTAAAAGTAGTAGGAAAGGTGGAATGAGGCAAATGAGTGTTTAGGGGATAGAAGGGGGGCCAGAGAGGGAGGTGTCTGGAGAATTTGTAATGAATATATAATTCATCAGTGTGTATCTACACTGACAGTAGTTTGCACCACCTTTAGTTCTTCTGATAGTACATGTACACTGTTTACATTTTTATCCCTTCTTTTAAGCTGGCTTTATGATAAATGACATTGCAGAGTCCACAGGGTGCAAAAAGTAATTCTTTTAGGAGGAGAGGAAATAGGAAAACATTTAAAACTCCCTTATTTCTCACTTCTGGTTTATTTACAATTATCTCTGCCACTTGAATACTTTAAAATAATTTTGGTTAGATAAATACTTTAGAAAGTTTGCACAATCTTAGGTACTCAACATGGAGATGACATACATAAAAAAGGACAGTAAGTCTATTAGAAAAATTTACATTTTTTTTTCTTGAAGCAGTGAATATGTTTGTCATGTGCCACAAACTTAGAATTTTTAGGGAAATCAAATGAAAGTACTGATTTTAAAATGTCAAAACTCTCAGAAACAGCAGTAAGAGGAAAACATAAAGGCACTTAGATTTAAAAGTTCCATTCTTTTCATGTGTTACCTAGGGATAGAGAAAATATAGAATCAGATGTTCATTTAGGTATCATTATTTTCTAACTTGATAATCAATAATTATGACCCATGTGAAGACTCAATTTCTGGATTATCCATTTTAAATTTACAACCTGTAATTGATATGATTTAAGAAAGAATACCCTTGAATATGATTTTTAATGTTGCCATGATAATAGGCTTATACTAAAGTATTTATAGGATAGTGAAATGACTGAAAAATTTACGCAGCTTAGGTTTAAATGTCTATATGCAAGTGATTGACTATTTATATATATTGAGAACAAAGATTATTCACTCATTCCACAAATCCTCTGTCATTAACAGATTCATAGCACTCTATATATTGGACATGGAGAAGAGAGAGGCAGCAAAATGTTTTTTTTTTATGATTTAAAAATACATTAAAGAAGATACTTGTGAGACTGCTCAATGTAAACAAAAATATAAATGATATCTGTTACATTATTTAGAGTATGTAAATAGAGTACTCTGTACTGTGTATTAGATTGGATATATTAATTTTTTTTAAAATTTTCACCAATGCATCTATTTCTGTTCATATAGAAGTAAGTCCTCAGTTATAGAGAAACGTTAACATTGTTAGGTGCCTTTAATTAAAAACACCCATTAGGTTGTTTGGTTTGCTTGAAAAATCATCTATAACTATTTCAGTAAAAGAAATAAAGAAGCATTTAAAACAGAGAATTGTCTTGTAGAGAACTGCAGTCAGTCTGTAAATATGAGGGGTTCTAAAGCACTGTATTTCACTCAGGAGATGATGAATACAAAAAGTCAGATCATCCTGAATCTCAAGAGTAGTTGCATACAGAGAAACACTTATTATCTTTAAATTTTGGTGCATGCTACACGAGCCTTCATTTCCTTCCCTGTAGTTAAAAGGTAGCCCATATATCTGTCGCATTGGGTTTCCAAAGACTCGTAACTTAATTCCTTCAGGCTATTCATCAGCACAGTAATTAAACTAGCAAATGGATGTAAATAAAGTGAAATTGGTTTCATGACAGATGAGGCGAAGAGGCCTCTGACATGAAACGAGGCAGGACAATAATGATTTCGGCAGCATTGGACTACAGAAAGAACGCCAGCTGGATTTATTAGATGCTGCAAGTGATTTGCTGGAAGCGGGCAAGACATGAGCACTCTTTAATTTGACAGGAATTTTGCATCCTAAAGAGCATATTGAAATATAAATCCAGAAACAAGTTCAGGCAAACTGTAAACAGATGTATTATTGGACTGAAGGTACTATTCAGTATTAAAAAAGAAAAAATGGAGAACTACAACCTGACCCCCATCCACCCACCCTATAGTGGAGCTTCAATTGCATAACTTATTACCTAGTCCTGGAGAGTGACAAAATAATTATGAAACATTCTTTTCTATTTATGAATTCTATTGCTACTTCAGGGCTAGCAATTTTGTATTTCCAGGTTTATTTACTTAGGAAAACAGCTAACACAATGGATGATTTAAAAACCAGCATGATAAAAACATCTGTAAAAAATTATGTATGGGTACATGCATACCTGGAAGGGGAATATGACAAACTGGGAGAGAAGCCCCCAGATGGACAACTTATTTTACAGAGGGCAATTATTACTGCATTTAAATAAAATCTGGGATAAAGATCTGGTACCAGCTTATTGCCTCTAGCAGTCTCTGCCGGGATACCCAGAAAGCAAATTTCTGGCTACAGAAAGAATTGTCTTAAGCTCTTGATCACACGAAGCTTTAAAATCAAATACAGATTTGTCCCTGCAAAATAAGCAGGTCCATAGATTAGGGGGAGTCAAACCATAGACGAAAATTGAGAAACAAGAGGAGAAGGTGTAAGGAATGAGTTCTTGGCTGACTCAACAAGACTTAAATGGAAATTGAGTCACCAATTCCACTACAATAAAACAGTCACACGTAGAATAAATAAAAGGCAGATTTTCACACTATGAGCAGATTAGCCCCTTCTCCGGGTAAAGAGGAGAAGTGAACTACTTTATGCTTAAATATATTCTCAATTATTTAAGCCCCCCTTTCATGAGCAAAAGCCAAGCCTTCCCTTCCCACAAGATTCACGCAGGATTTTCAGCACCGTGGCCAGCTCCCGGGAGGCACTGGGCGGGGGTGGGGGTGGGGGGTGGAGGCCAGGGGCGGGGGAGTAGGAGGGTAGCCATTGACCCAGGAAAGGTGAAATCTAAATACTTCTGAATTCTAGGGGCAGTTTAATTATTTAGCAGTGGATTCAGATCCACGAGTGGGATACCAACGTGGCCCAAGTTCTCAAATCTTTTGGAAAGCTGTGTTTTAAAGGAAGAGATAGGACGGGGTGGGCGGGGGGCGAGGAGAGGAGAGTAGGTTATTATAACTCTTAATGAAAATAAGATCTTTCAAAAAACTAAACACAGACTGCATCTCGCTATTAGAAAATAGTGGGTGACTTTCAGGCCACGAAGGAATTTATAATAAAACTCAATTGGCTTTTCCCCCAAGCCTGTCCTTTTTTTTTTTTTTAACAGAAAAAATATGCCTAATTATTTTAAAGTTCTTTTCCAATCGTTAGGCATAAGCAAGTCCTTTAATTATAATACAGTCTGAATAGGGGGAGCATATGGAGGAGAATGTCAAGAAGAGGGTGCCAGGGCAGAGCCTCAGAAATCTGTATTCATTTCGGGCTCTTATTTGTTCAGTAATCTCTACCATCATAACTAAATCTTGAAGCACTGATGTAGTTCGAGTTGTTGTTGACTTAACGTCAAAATTCAATCACTGGGGGTTTTGCATCAGCCGGGCTACTTATTTGTCTAATAAATCCGTCATTTTGTAAGAAAAATATTTGAGCAGCCGTACTTGACCTCTTGGTATCCACAAGTCACATTTATTTCTCCCAGTTTACAAATGCAAAATCGAGATGATCATCTAATGCCTGGAGGAACTGTGTTGATTTCTGATTGGATTTTAGATGGAAATGTCTATTTTAAATACCTTGTGATTAAATTGTACATATAATAGAATCCATGCATTTTAAGCTGATTCCTGCTTGGAAATTTAACAACCTGCGCTGCTGGTCACACATACCGATGCCAAAAAAAAAAAAACCCCACAAAATATCAAACTCATCTTTTCCAAACAAACACTTAAATTCGTTCTCAATTGTAAGACTTTATAAAAATCAGGGTCTTATTTTTTCTTATCTTCAAATAGCTCTCATGTGGTTGGATTTTCTTACCCCCAGAAAATGTTCTAATTCCTGGAGGGTAGGGCTTTATTATCTCAATTCCAGAGAGAGCACACATAGGAGAATTCATGGCTGGCACTTCAATCTCAGGGCAGCAGTTTCAAGCGTACTGCTAGAATGTAGCTAGAATCTAGGACGTCCACATCTACATTTCAGAACATTATTAGTCAAGGAAAAGAAGGTGATATGTTTGGTTGAATTAATTTTATCCTCCGACGTAGCAATGCGTTTGGAGATTACTTTAAAATATTTGTTCCACTCCTACCCGATCTTAGTGCCAGGCCCCTTCACAACTCGAGAATCTTTCCGAAGTCTTTGGCAAAGACTCAAAGGTCCATTGGAGAGTTTCTCTGTGTAGTGTTGGGAGAATGAGTCACCACCAGGATCCCATCTGTTGCGGCAAAGTGCTTGACTGGAAATGAATGTCTTCAGAATCAGACCGAAGAACTGGTTTGGTCAGCTGGGGATGAGATTGGGCTAACTGAGGCCTCGGAACCCTGGAATAACCGAACGCATGCATTTATCCACGAGGCGTGTCCTGCGCACGCTGTCCCTCGGGCTCAGCGGGGAAGAGAGGGGTGTATGTGTTGCTGGCTGTGCCTTGGTTGAGAGAGGATCAGGCCCTGGTAACTCACTCAAGTTTTGGACCCTCTTTGTTTTCGACCCCATTTACTTTCTTGCCTGCGTGTGTGTGTGTGTGTGTATTATACAATAACTGGGAGATACGTACAGAAATGTGGTTCAAAGTTGTTTGTATCTGAAACCGTCCTGATGGTCGACCCCATGCACAAGCGAATTCAAGCCCAGCGCGGCCAGTGCAGGGGGAGGGTCCCTGAGCCCCTGCAACCTCTGCCCTGGCTTTCCCTCCCTTGGAACCCCGCGTGGGTTCCGCCTGAGTTTACTGTTAGTACTTTTCCCTCTCCTGCCCAGTTTACGCTCAGGATCCCCCGAGACTTCTCTACGGTGGTGACGAGAGGGGTGCTCTTCTCCAACATCTCGGCGCTCCCCTGCGCGGGCGGCCCGCGAGCTGGCTTCCCTGCGCCCGGCTCTGGCGCCCAGTCTCTGCCGGGCCGCTAGCAGCCTCGGGGATGGGTTCGGGGATGGGTCGGTCTCGGGCCCGCCTGGCCCGGGGCGAGTGTCCCGGAAGTGCTCCCGCTTCTGCTCGTTTCCCCTTGAGACCTGGAGGGGTCGCTAGTGAGCAGCGGCGTTCCTGCCTCAAGTTGGCAGTGATCCTGCGCTCGCTCCCTAAGCTTCGCGGGTGCCTGCTACTGACCAGTCCTAGGAGAAGGCAGCTGCGATCCGGGAAACTTCCTGCAGTATTCATTTCTGAGACTTTCTCATAAACATTTCACTTCCATTTCCAAGCCTGCCCTCCCAAACACTGATTACTTCATTTCCCCCCTCATTGGAACTTGAAAGTGAAAGTGAAGTCGCTCAGTCGTGTCCGACTCTTTGCGACCCCGTGGACTGTAGCCTACCAGGCTCCTCATTTAATATATTCAGAAAGACGCTGGGAAGAAAACAAAAACACCCTCAACTGTAGACCCACGCTTGGTGAGAGAGGAACCATCTACACGACCTACTCCCAGTTCCAAGGCTTGTGGAGGATGGAAGGACTGGATTATGTCTCTGTGGTTTATGCCAGTGGGTCTTGCTGGATGAAATTCCCGAATGAGCAGGGGAAAGGAATCCTTCTTTTATTATGTGACGATATTGGGCCGACTGAACTGGCAAATTTGTTCAAGATTTTTTTCTGTAGTGAAAATGTACTGATGGGGTTTTTGGAGTCATGTCTCAATTCCCTCCTTCTTCCAACTTCCCCTCAGTTCTGAAGAAAAACAGAGGAGGAGATGTTCCTAGTGGTCTGGGCGCTCTCTGGCTCCTAGCTGATTCTCTGTTTTGCCTTCAGATGTGGAATTCTGAGGGAACTCTATTCCTTGTGTGTGGTTAGGCTAGAGAAACATGGTAAGTATCTAGGAAGGCCCAGCTCCCTGGGCATTCCTGCTGGACAAAGTTCTGTCAGACCTCCTTTGGTTCTCAGATACTTCTCCGTCTCCTGGAATATTACAGAAGGAACTTCTGCATTTCCGTGGGTACTTCTCCGTCTCCTGGAATATTACAGAAGGAACTTCTGCATTTCCGTGGGTTTCCTTTGGTTTCCCACATGTAGTCACTCTATCAGAAGCTGGAATTAAGTGCAAGAAGGTAGTTGTGTCTGGTGGGATAGTTGGGAGATTTGTTGTTATTGTTCAGTTGCTAAGTTGTGTCCGACGCTTTGTGACCCTATGAAGAGCAGCACCCCAGGCTTCCCTGTCCTTCCCTATCTTCCAGAGTTTGCTCAAACTCATGTTCATTGAGTCGGTGATGGCATCCATCTGTCTCCCCCTCTCCTCCTGCCCTCAATCTTAATGAGGGAAAAATATTTCAGAAAGAGATATAGTTTTAAATGCAGGTGATCCTATACTTGCAGATGTATTAGACATCATTTCTTGGAGAAACCTTTGGAGGATTTAAAAATACTCAAGGCTTCTACCTATAGGAGGGTTTTGATGTTAGCTTTTACCTGCATGAAGTACTGATAAATTTGTGAACTTTTTAATGAGAACAAAACTGGAGTGAAAAGGAGGCAGTACTTTGGCAGTTTGAAAATATTAATGTTAGCTTGCGGAAATAGATGTACTACACTGTAGTTATTAGCAACTTATAAAATCTTAAATCAATACAAATTAATTTAATTATGATTTGTAATTGCATTATGCATGATCAATTTGAAACACTACATTAAAGATAATTAGAGCTGGGCACCATCACTCCTCACTCCTCTAATAGCTTAATGAAGAGGAATGTCATGTACCACCTTTGGGTTAAATCTGTAAATTAGGATAAATGCTTGTTTTCCAATAAAAATGTGGTAAAATAATTGTACTTTTAATAGACATTTTTATGACTCAATTGTGAATGTATAATGGATTTTTTGGAGGAATCGTATTATTATTTTTTTCTATGGACCTTGTTAAGTATTTATTAGGGTTGATTGAGCTGTCAGTGTTCTTTTCAGGATCAGACCTCGAGGATTTGAATGAAGACTAACTTTTATGTAAAAATATCATGCTGTCCTCGAAGCTCGTGCCAAGAGGTCACTGCAGATGGAGGTCCTAACTTAGCATAATGGGTTTAACATTTCCATGACATCATCAGGGAATCTGAAAGGAGTCTAAGGATAATCAGAGTGGTCATTCAGAAGAATAGTAAATATTTTATGAGGATATATAGAAGACAGGAAAGATGGTCAGAAAGGTGATTCTGAGCTCCTTAGAGTTCTGTGAAAGAGGCGTCTCAGTTACTCGAAGTTAAAAGAGCCACTGCACATTCTTATATTAGTGAGACCCTTTCCAGATCTCAGAATAGGACTCAGATCAGGTATTAGTTTGTATATGATTATTTTTGTTCCTGAACCCTTTGTATTTTGTCGAGCCACCTGTATTTATCCTTTATATGCTTGCAAACAAGAAAACACATCCATTATTTTAGTTTGTTGATTTCCCAATATTATCTAGCTCTGCAAGACAGGTTCTTTACTTTTAGGGTGATGATGGAAATTACCAGAAGCATACCAGAAGTGCTTGTCAGTTAGATGAATTCAGTAAACTCTATTAATTATTTGCTTTGTTTTTTGCCCTTTACTGAATATAATATTTGAGTTCTTAACATTACTACAGATATTTAGATGAGATTCACTTTACTTCACCACTGAATTTCTACCTCTGCAACCAGACAGACATTGAATATATCTCTGTCTCTCTCCATCTAGAGATTGAGAGAAGAAACAATAAAAAAAAAAAAAAAATCTATGAAATGCATGACTCAGGGTCTGAAATATCTCTAAATTATGATCATTTTGTTTCCTGCCAGATTTTACATGAAAGAAATAAGCTTATTTTGTTATTTGAAAAGTAGACACATCCTCTTTTTTCCAGAATATGTTGAAGTGCACGTGTTACAATTTTTTGTTTTTTTTGTTTATCACACTTTATATTAATTGCATTAAATATCTGACATTAACCATTAAAATGGGTATTTTAGGCTCAGTTTCAGAAAAACCAGCTGGAATGAGCATCGAGTCTTCATAAATTTATTTATATATTATTATAAAAATCCTTTTGACACTTCTGAAAAGAAAAGAGCTTTTATCGTCCTCTGCAGATGACAGAAAATGCATTAAATGTTTGGAAGGGTAGATAGAATACTTTAAATTCTAAAATGTAATCTTCTTCCCAAACTTGTTTTTTTCAACATCTTAGGGACGAGTACATCCCCAGAAGCACAGGTGTTGTCATGCAATGAAGCCTTCTGTGATCTTCTGACCAGGAAGAAAACTATTTGTGAATTCTGAGACACATTTTCCCTTTTTTTAGTCTCTTGGCCTTCTATCATAAAGTCATGTTTGCTCTCTTGCTTTTCTACCATAGTTAAAGGCTTCTCAAGAGAAGACAGTTTATCTTTTTCACCTTTCTATTTCCCAGAATATCTAACACAGTATTACATAAGGCAGGTAATAAAACTTCATAAATACATGAGTTAAGAAATGCAAAGTTTTTTTTTCCTGATTACCATACTGAACCTGTGTGTAAATAATGCAGTTTCTTGCTCTTCTTTTGTATAATTGCATGTTACCCTGGTGATTTCACACACAGTGGACAAATGGCAACACTGACCTTTACAGGCCGAGGTTATTCTCATCTTTATATTTTATCTTAAAATTATGTTTTATCAACTAGAATTCAGTTCCACAAAGCTCATTATAATTTTATTTTAAGTGATTTAAAAGCTGTTGATATTTGAAATATTGTAATTGTCTTCATATAATTTGTGGAAACAGAATTTGTGCCCTGGCCTCATATCATTGCAACTTGCTGTGGACAGTTCCCATGACTCAAAACCTCGGTCTCTTTGCCTAAAATCCCAACATACTCTGTTATTTGTCCCATTGGATCCAGATAGTACCTTAAAAATTTGGCATTGTATGCTTGCCAGATATTAACGTGAGAATGTCTCTGTGTGATTCTTTCTTTCTTTCCCCTTTGTGTAGTCACTGAATATTGCAAAGCAGTGATTTCCGCAAGTGGACCAGTCAAAAGTTAAATAAATCATTCCTTTATAAGATGCAAAGTTTAATGCGCCAGTTAGCAAGTTTTGCTTCTTGGTAATGGGGCTCAGCAAATTTTACTTTCTGACACATTTTATAACCCTTCAAAGTGGTATAGTAATTGCAAATGACTCAACTTCCATAGCCCTTTTGGTGCCAGCCTCTGCTCTATATATCTCTGAGAATGGTTTTGATTGCAGCTGAGTACTTTTTAGTGACTGGTACTGTGATTTCATCAGTGCATCAAATGTTACAATGTGATTTTCTTGGACACTGATGCCTGTTGGTTTTCAATACAGGAAACAATTTTTATTGCTTTCGACAAGGGGAAGGATGCTATAAGTGGGTAATATAAACTTATGTCGTTTGATTATTTCTGTTTTTAAATATAAAATCCACCTTGCATTTTAAAACACCAAAGAATTTCTATTTGTAATGACTGTTTTAACTCTAGTTCCTCATCTGAGAAATGTCTCTCATGCAGCAAGTTTTTCTTTGTCTACAATATATGAGAAAACACAGGGTTTCTGAGCACAGTCCTTTTCACATTAAACAAACCCCCAAAGGGAAAATGTACCAGTTTGGGGCCTGAACATTACATTTTATGAATTGAAACCACAAGGACCAAATATTTTGTTAATCACCATCCATATTTTTCTTCATATTTTGAGCTGTTTGCCAAACAATGGGAAGGCAAAGACTCCACACTTACACAAATCTACATTAAATGTAGAAACATTAAAAAAAATTAGATTAGGAAATAGATGAATATAATGACCTTACTCTCCATCACATGCTGCCAGCTAAGTGTTTGAGACTGAAAAATTGCACTAATGAAGCTATTTGAAGGCTTTTGTGGACAACTGCTTCCTCTTTGAAGATTAAATGAATGATGTTGATGTGATTAATCTTAGTACAGGGAGTGATGCAGCAGCTAGAAAATACCTTGGTGATTTTCATAATTAAACTGAATCAACATTTCAAAGAAATGCCAGTGTTATCACTTGTATATTAGAATTACATTCATTAGACAGAAGAAACAAATAATTTGAGCAAACAAGATTTTCCTTTTGGTGTACTGAGATTTCTGTCATGTCTCAGAGTATCTTGCTATAAATCATCATTACTGTTTAATTTTGTCTTTTCCTTTTTAGCTGTTTTTGTGTCTCTGTGTGCATGCGTAGTACTGTTAATGATTCAAAGCAGTTTGCTGCTCTTTTTGTTGTTTTTCAACCTTTGAATTTTATTTTTTCTTAACCCTACTTCCAAGGTAGTTGTCTGCTCACTGTGAACTTACATGGATAATATTTTAAAAAGCCAACTTCTAATAAAACAAGACTTCTTGGAATTGATTTGGTACCTGCAAAGATTTGAGAACATCATAGTTCTGGTCCACATATCTGATATATTTCAATTTCATGGTATAGCATTATCTTGATTCATTTATTAAAGTCATTTCTTTAAATAGTTTTTCTTTTTTCGTAGAAGGGTAATTCCAACAGAGTCACATTTTTTAGTGTTTTGTGGATAAATAAATGAGAAAATCATCAGCCCCACTCCCACTCAACTAAACCGTGGGCAATTGCATTGGGAGATCAACCAGAAACAGTTCTACTGACTTCTTAGCACAAGTACAAGTTAGGTTCAAGGGGTAAGGATTACTGTATCAATAGAGACACCGTATGTTACTTGTTCTACCACCACTTTAAATTATTTTAAAGGTTTCTGGGTAACTCTTGGTAACCCTGATATTTGCAGTGCTCTCTCTTCTAGTTGTTGCACAATATTTTCTTTCCTGAGTGTTTCATAGAAATAAGAAATACTTTCTTTAAAGCACTGGATAAAGAACTGGTCTTTCTTTTCAAGGACTCCAGTTTGAGTTCAACCTACAATCTTAAGTAAAATGAGTCTTGTACCTGGTACTGAGTCACTGGTAACACTGAAAATACTCAGCCCCAAACTGTTTTCCTTTCATTTTGTGATGCAGACAACAGTAAAGTGATCGAGTGCCTGATAGCTCTGGAACACAGGTTTAAAATAAACAGTGTGCTGAAATTGATCTAAAGTGCTGGTACATCAGTTCAGTTCAGTTGCTCAATCGTGTCCAACTCTTTGTGACCCCATGGACTGCAGCATGCCAGGCTTCCCTGTCCATCACCCACTCCCAGAGCTTTCTCAAACTCATGTCCATCGAGTCGGTGATGCCATTCAACCATCTTACCCTCTGCCATCCCCTTCTTTTCCTGCCTTCAATCTTTCTCAGCATCAGGGTCTTTTCCAATGAGTCGGATCAGGTGGCCAAAGTACTGGAGTTTCAGCTTTAGCATCAGTCCTCCCAATGAATATTCAGGACTATTTCCCTTAGGATTGACTGGTTTGATCTCTTTGGTACATATTCCCTGCTATAACTTCTCTACTAAACCATGACCTGATGGTCTAGAATCTGTTGGCATTCTTCATGTACTGGTTTGCTTGCACATGTTTGAGATACCAACCAGTCACCCCATGCCTGCAAGTTCCCAGTTAGTCATGACAGCAGGTGAAAAATGAGATTGGCTTTCCACACTTGGGACTGTAGCATGTTCCATACAAACAGATTTTCAGCACTCTCAGGCTGTGCAGATGAAATCTGAGTAATTACTGAGCCCAAAGCAAAATTTTCCCTCTGCTCCTCTCTTCTTGGCTCATCTCTGGTCACTACAACAGTCATAAGAACCAAGGACAGACCAGAGTAAGTGGAGACTCAGGATGCTGGGGTGTGAAGAGACCTCCTAGGGAAGGAGAGCCCAGAAAAGCTCGTTTTTTTGTGGGATATTTGCCATGAGGCAGATGGGGAAACCAAGAAAGTATGGCTGGAGGAAAAGGGAGGAAAGCTGGTGGCACACATGAGGGATTTGATGTTCTGGGGAGCAGACAGTCCAGAGTAGAATCAGCATGAAGGAATGAGGGGAGAAGCAAAAAGGGAGCCAGGACTTTGGATAAACACGCAAGGCGTAGATGCAATGATTTTCGTGACTTGGTGCAGTGAACAGTTCTCAGTCAGTGGGGAGCGAGTATGGGCTGAGAAAGGCAAAGTGAAAATTACAGATGTTGTGCAGAAAGAAAGGAGAACTGCTCATGAGTAACTGGAAAGTTGTGTGTCCTTGAGAGGAAGCCCATCCGGAGAACTCTACAAATATAATTCAGTCGACTTCTCTGCTGTCCACATTCAGAGAGCAGAGGGCGGAAAGAGATAATTGCCCAATAAATCACCCTTCTCAAGCACATTTTCTCTTCTCTGGAACACTGTAGGAAGTTGGAGACATTGAGAGGTTATGAAATTGCTCCCTGTTCTCCTTCCAATATTCTGGCCATGTTCCTGAGTAGCCTACTTCCTCCCTCCTCTTTGCTAACTTTCTGGTGACATGTTTAGACACCCCTGCCTTCTTCAGCTTCAGCCTGATTTTGCCCAGCTCATCTGTAGTGCCATCTTTTCCCCAGAGATGATTTACATGTGTTTCTGTTTCTCTGCCCTTGCCTCCCGCCTCCCTTGCTACTTTGTGCAGGCAAGACACAGGTTGTTTTTTTTTTTTTTTAGTTCCTTGCCTCTCTGCTGATTTTCATTTAGGATTGATCTTCCTTTAGGATTGATCTTCCAAACAGAAGATGGCACTGAGAAAATTTGCTTCAGTCTGCTTCTCCTTCAGGCCACACCTCGATGGCTGTAACTGCAGTTTAGCCTAAAAACAAGGTTGATTCCTGTCTAGGAGACAAAGATCACAGACAGAGGCCAAATCAAAATGGACTGTCCATCAGTACTGAAAGCTCTGGTTCTTTGGATGCCATCCCATACTACCTAAAAATAAGCCTGCATTGATCCTGACCTCGCAATTGGTATTTCCCCCTCTTCAATTTTGCCAATAGTGAACCGATTAGAGATCACTACACTTGAGAGAAGCTGTGTTTGTGTTGGAATATAACAAAATACATCTTGGAGATAATGGCTTTTAACCCAATTATAACTTCACCCTCCTAGGAATTCAGTTATCGCTGAAAGTGTTCCGGATTTCCATAAACTTCCCCATTGTACGTATCTCATCTGATTTCTCCTTGTCCCCACCCTCCCAGGCCAGATTGGCCTCATTACTCCCCCACAGGCGCTTCATGCTCTTTCACTTTCTTGTCAGAATTCTTGCTCTTTGCCTGCCTAGTGTCTCTTCATTTGCCATGTTCCAAGCTAGTCCACTTTCTCTGTGAACCTCTCCAACCCCCATTTATCTTCTTTTCTGTAAATTATTATAATACTCAGATGTTTTAAGGGTCAGTATAACATGTTAGTGAAGAGCAAAGGTTGGGGAATCAAAATGTGTGGGTTTGAATCCTGGATCTGCAATTTATTAGCTGTATAACCTTGGGAAAGTTATATAGAGTCTCTGTGTTTCACTTTTTCCCATCAGATAAGTGGAGATAATCATGTATTCTACTTCATTGGATGGTGGGAGAATTTAATGGGGTATTATAATTAGGGTGCTTAGTGGATGCATATTAGAATGAGTACTTTGTGTCTGTCACAGTTTGTGTTCTGTATTTTTGTTCAGTCATATATTACACAATAGAAGCAGAGGTCATCTTTTATTCTCTTTAGCCATCCCTGTCAGTGCCAAGAGAAAACTAAGAACAAAGAGGCATATAACCACCTGCTTATGGATTGATTGTGTCAATTAAATTAAAGTGTCTTTTCTAATATGCCAAATGGCAAGAAAAATTCACCATGAATGTTAGTCTATTAGTTACTTATACTAACAAGAGTGTTACTGAATCTTATGAACAACCCTAAGCCCTAAACAGAAGTCAAGAGGAAAATGAGCACCTGTACCCGTTACTGATTCAGAATTTGAATTTTTGTCCACAGCCCACGCTGCAGCTGCCACAGGGGTGAGGCAGCACCCACTTATCTTTGACTTGTTTTTGAACCAAGAAAAGAAAGTAATTTGTAAACTAGGTCAACAGAATGCATAAACTAGGACCACAATTGGGGGGTTGCAATAAAAGTAGAAAAAACTCAGTTTTGGTGTTTGATAGGAATAATTTCTTTCTTTTTCTTTCATTTTTTTCTTAAATGTTCAAGGATTTTGTTGTTTTATATCTGAATTACAAAAATTTCATGCCTTAAACTAGCCACACTTTTCCAAAAATTTCAACTGAGAGCTAAGTTGTTACTCTCATTACAACAAAGAGGAGTAAGAAGCCCTTCTTGATTATTAAGTCATCATTTTATATTTTAATAATATATTATTTGTCATATTGCTGAATTCCACGGCTCCAAACACAGGATTAGAAACATAGTGTATGAGTGTAAACATATTTTTTATTTTTCTCACAACAGGTCACTTTGTGAGACAGTGATATTTTGATATTCCAATGTTATTCTTTGGTGTGCTTTTCAGAAACAGGAAGAAATAGTCCAGGCTGAAACCTCTACATGAGAGGAGGCCCACTTCTGTGGAGATAGTACCTGAATATCAGCAAACCATCCTCAGGACCACCCAAAAATGGAGGGAAGATTGAGCAAAAAGCATGAGTTGATCAAAGCATGAAAAGTTGCATGAATCTGCTGCTGTGTGGGGACAACAGATGTCATTTTCTCATTTTCTTCATGATGAGGATGGAGAGAGTTTAGGGGTAGGGATGATGTAGACTCTAGAAATACAATAATCATATAGACTTGATGGATTTTTTAGAACCCAACCACAGTCTATGGAGGTGATCCAGCCTGGAGTGAGTATTACGTGTATCTGAGGCAGGGGTAGGAAGGCAGATAGTGGGCAAAAGAGAGTGTTAAGTTGGGATAAAGGAAAGAGATGAAAATTTGGTAACATAGCTACCAGCATAATTGCTTAAATAATTCTGTTATTTGAACTTCGCTGGTGATCCAGTGGTTAAGAATCCGCCTGCCAATGCAGGAGACATGGGTTCAGTCCCTGGTTGGGGAAGATTCCACATGTGCTGGGTCAACTAAGCCCCCAAGACCCAACCACTGAGCCCATGTGCTGCAACTACTGAAACCCAAATGCCTAGATCCCGTGCTCTGCAATGAGAGAAGCCACTGCAATAAGGAGCCCATGCACCCCCACTGAAGAGTAGTTCCCGCTTGCCACAACAGCACAGCCAAAAATAAAATGAATAAAATACATTAAAAAAGGAAATAATTCTGTTACCTGAAGACGTCTGTTATGACAATTTCCTCCTGTGTGGGAATAGTGAGAGTACATCTAGGATACATACAGGCTGAGTTCATACAGGATTCTACACCCATGTTTCTTAGTCTCACTGAAGAATCAAGCAATTTTAATTTTATAAGTCTATATATGTGAAAAGATTAAATATGAAATAGATATTAAATGTAAATAGATACAAATATATATATAGTTGTACTGGGCTTCCCAGGTGTCTCAGTGGTGAAGAACCCCCCTGCCAGTGCAGGAGATGTCAGAGATGTGGGTTCAGTTCTGTGTTGGGAGGATGCCCTGGAGGAGGGCCTGGCAACTGGCTCCAGTATTCTTGCCTGGAGAGCTCCCTGGGCAGAGGAACCTGGTGGGCCATCTGTGATCCATGGGATCACAAAGAGTCAGACATGACTAAGTGACTGAGTACACACACACACACACACACACACACACACAAGTAAATCCCAGTCACTCCCATGTGACTCATACTTTTACTGAATATGTCAGTTTCCATATTTTTACATGGATATTATTTGGAAGAGGAAGGCTATATCGAATCGAAATGATTTTTCTAAGCAAGTTTAACCAAACAACTGATATAAAACAAACTTCACCTAAAAAAACCATGCTGCTCCTTGGTGCGTTGAATTCTGTTTTCTAAAACAATTTATTTTCTATTGACTATGCCATAGTACCCTCAAATACCACAATATTTCCAATGTAATTCCATTTAAATCTAGATTTTTGATGTTAGTGTAACTGTAGTTCAGAGCTAATCTCATTTCTCTTTTAGAATGCACACATCAAGACACTTTTCTATTGAAAATGTTTCTAGAGGTCACATAGCAAATTCCATTTCTGCTCTTTCTCTCCTTGTTCAACCTTATTCCTTGACCTAAATACACTTACTCCTGCTGGACTCTAAGATTCAGAACATCTGTCTGCTCCTTTGCAGATTGCCTCTGGAGGCCAGGCCTTGCTCTTGACTGTGTATTACTAACCACAGTAGAAGCCATGAAGTCATCTAGTTTCTCTACAGGTCCCCGATGGCCTGACTGTCAGTGACAGCACATTATGCTCTTATGACCACTCACTGCTATGACACATTGAGATTTTCTGGTATTAACTTATGGGCCCAGTGATATTTGTGAAATTCAATTGGGTGTGCAACTATCTTTGGTTTATAATCCTGTCTTCGGAAATGTTTTCCTCTTTAAGTGTTTCAGAATTCCAGATCCCCAAAAATCCTAATGCTTGTTATGCCTACTTGTTCACATGCATTTTAGACCAGTAGTGGCCCAAGCTTAGACAGATGTGGTGTCAAACACAGAAATGCACCTCGCATGGCATTTTGCATCACCGTGGAAATGCTGAGTAAATAACAACATCAATGGAGTAGTATTCTTTAACTATGTGCTCAGTAACCTTCACCTAGTCATGCTAAAATATGATGGAAACACACCCGAAATCACTTTTATGTAAGTGGGCTTTCAGCACATCATGTTATTATAATTTTCCTTGAATTAAAGAGCTAACTAACTCTGACTTAGGAGTCAGGTATCTTGCCTCACCAACTATTACATCGCAGATTCTCCCATTATCTGATTTCAGATAAGGACAGAAACCTTGGAGATCGTGGAAATTCTAATGGTTGGAATAGGCATGATGTGGTTTATATTGTGGAGATGAAGCTCGGGGCCTTTAGTATAGAAAGAGGCTGTTGTCAGCTAAGAGGGACTTCATCAAAGTCAAGCTGATTACAAGTCCACGGAAGAACAAGATTTCCAAAGGGCAAAAGCACATCTGACGTGGGTTTTTCAAGGTGGTCTCAAAGATATAGCGCAAAGCACCATGTGTTTGGAAGGAAAGAGCAGAGATGTGGAAGAACAGTGTGGTACAATGGTTCCGTGCTTTCAGGCAAGGGCAAGAGCGGGTGAAAGCTGAAGGGGCTAATCCTGCAGAGTCACAGAATACAAGGGCTTTTGAGATTATGGTAAATCAAGGGATAAAGAAGTTAAAGGGAAAGAGTGAGCTACATAAGTAGGTTTGTGAAATTAATGCTGATTTTAAACCAGCTTGTTGAGCTCAGAGAAATGCAGTAATTCCTAGTGAGGAGTAAAATGAATAGACCCTCAGTTTGGATGGATTCTTTTATTTCATCATCTGTTTTTACTTTTGTGCTGTAGGACAGGAACCTAATTCTTTCATATGCTGGTCTGTATAAAAGTAAACTGAATCTCCACTTGTTTATATAGAGAGTTAAGGTCCGGGGAGATGTTGACTCCTCAGTACTTTGGAGCTCTTTGGAAGGGCATGTAAGTGCATATTCATTTAGTGGAGTAATTGTTCCTTGCTTCAACAAAACCAAACCAAATCCAAATAACTAAAAGATTAAAAACAATGTTCAAAGGTGTGGAATTAAACAATCGAGGTCAAAACTAAAAACCTCATGAAGGCTCTCTCTGCCTTTCTGCTGTCAGCACCAAGCCCAGTGCCTGGCACATCTTGTACTGTTTATGGGTTTGATGAGAAATGATTCTGAAAATGGCTTTAAAAAATCAGCTTTTTGCGGGGGATTGGGGAGAATTGGATTCATCAGAGTCATTTAATAAGTGGAGTTAGTCATGCCAAACATGTCAATTTTGTTTCCTCACAGTAGAAATAAACTCACTTGTCATTGTTTTGCACTTTCTAGCATGCGCTACACCTGATATGCAGGGCTGTTTAAACTGCTTGAGTGTGGGCTGGATCTAGTGATTTGCTGCTACTGAATAGATTGTGGCAAGTGTTGGGATGGCCTTTCTGAGTTTAGGTTACAAGAGGATTGTGACCTCTTTTGTGGTGCTTTCTTGTACCCTCTCTAGGGCTACTTGTCCTAGGGGAAGTGTGCTGTCTGGATGTGGGTAGCTCTGTGGAGATACCCACATAGCATTGCAAGGAATTGAGGCCCTTAGTCCAAAGCGCATGAGGATGTTGAGCCTGGCTCCAACAATGCAAGGGAGCTGGAAAGCTAATCCTTCAGCCCTAACTGGGACTTGGGATGGCCATAAATAACCCCAGTTGATCCCTGGATTGTAACCTCATAGACACTTTGAATCTAAGGTACCCAGCTAAACTATACCTAGATACCCAACCCACAAAAATATGCAAAATACTAAATGTTTGTTACATTAAGAAGCTAAGTTTTGGGGTGATTTGTTATGTAGCAATAGATGATGAATACACTGTTAAATGGAAAAAATGCTTGGGCAAAATGGTTGAAAACTAGAGGTGTTTTTCCCCTAACAGCTTCTGCTAATATTTTTGATGAGGGTCCTAGAGAGAGAGAGAGAGAGAAGTAGAAGGAGAGAGAGAAGAGGGTGGGGTGGGAGAAGGAGAGGAGAGCTTGACCCTGTCTTTCCTTCTATTCCATCAAGGACTCTAACTTTTATCTTCCCTGTCTTCTGAGATAGCAGGGTTGAGGAGCTGACTTGAATGTATACTGGCTTCCAAATGTGTCTTCAAATACATAAAGGCAGTTATATAAAATAATACAAAAACTATAAGAAATTGCAGCATTCTGAATGAATAAGAGATGGCACATGAATGCTTTCAAGAATATTTAGAAAAACATAAAAACATCTTAAGAAAGTGAGGCAAAGACTAAATTTACATTGTTATAAGAATTATTGCATATAATTTCATTTTGTTATTTATTGTTTTTATAGTAATTTGTTTACACTAATAATTGCAAATATTTGCTATTATGTGTAAGCTTGTTTCATGGCTCTATTTTGGAAATTTATATTGCATTTCACCTGCCTGTATGTTTACTATATTTTCTATCTCATGAAAGATAGGAATAATACTTTGCAGGCTTTGGTGATACCAGGGAGTTCAACTATCTTTAAAGTGATATCCTATTCATGAGGATATACTGTCTGAGAGCATATTGAATTTTATTAACCATATCTCCTAAACTTCTGAAGCTTCTTGGGATAAGGAGAAATATTTTGTTTTTTTCTTTATTCTTGCCACATATGGTAACTTTCTCAATCCTTTATTTTTATGGCATGCCATTTAAATATGAATATTTTAGAAGTTAATTGTAAAGAACATAAATGTGATAGCTGTGAAAATCCACCGAAGCCAGTTTTATCTTTTTAACCAAAGACAGAATCTGAAGAAAAGCTCATTTTCTTTTTCTCCTCTTCATGATAACCAATGGGTCTTTATAATTACCGATAGTCATTGTACTGTTATCTACAGACTTTTTAAAAATACTTTTTATTTTGTGCTGAAGTATAGCCGGTTAACAATGTGATAGTTTCAGGTGGACAGCCAAGTGACTCAGCTATACATATACCTGTATCTATTTTCCCCCAAATTCCTCTCTCACCCAGGCATCTACAGATCTTTTTTTTTTTTTTAATTTATTCAGTGAAGGGTTTCCAAATTCACCTGTTCCATGAAGATCTTATAGAAATAGTCAATATCATAATCCCTTAAACTGGTAGAATGATTTATAGTTCACAAAGCATTTTCATGTGCATCATTCCATTGTGCCACCTAATTCCATTTCTCAGTGGCCCTGAAATTAGGAGGGACATTTACTGTTATTTTATTGAGGAGTAAATTCAAGCTAAGAGAATTTAAGTGACTGTCCTAGTCAAGGGGTTAGAAAGTGGTATGCTTGGGTCCTGAATCTATATACTAACACTCAGTCCAGATTCCACAGGTTGTTTCTATTTTACAAATTCTTGACAGATGTAATCACTCCAAATTGATGAATAATAATAAGTGTCAAAATGTTGAATGACTTAGATAAGTGCGTGAACATTCGAATGGCTCAGGTTAATTGTGAAAGGAATAACACCAGTTAAACTAGGAGTCTATGTTTTACTCTATCTGCAGCTGTCAATTAAGTGTAGTAACATTTTTTGTTGTTGTTCAGTTGCTAATTTGTGCCTGACTGTTTGTGACCCATGGACTGTAGTATACCAGGCTCCTCTGTCCGCCACTATCTCCTAGTGTTTGCTCAAATTCATGTCCATTGAGTCGGTGATGCTGTCTAATCATCTCACCTGCCACCCTCTTCTCCTTTTGCCTTCAATCTTTCCCGCTTCAGGATCTTTTTCCACAGTGTGAGCTCTTTGCGTCAGGTGGCCAAAGAGTTGGAGCTTCAGCTTCAGTCCTTCCAATGAATATTCAAGTAAAATTATGCAAGTCCTACTAATGGGATATATTCCCCACACTTATTTCCTCTTGGGTTTATGGCCCAACTTACTTAACAAGTGATAAAGGAAGCACCTTTGGTTTCAGCTTAAAGTACATTTTGCTTTACAGGCCTTGGCACACTTGTTATCCCATCCTGGAAAACATCCAGTTAAAATCCAATCTACAACTTGGTGATTGCTTTATCTAGAATAAGGTAGTCGTTTGTACAAAGATGTGCTTGACTAACTGCTTTGAAAGATCTGAGAACTGGGTAAAGTCAGGCACCCAGTGACCCAGTGGAGACTTGGGTGTTTGCACTGTCCTGCCTCCTCCACTTCTCCACCCTCTTCCCCTTATTAAGAGTTGGATGTGTGTGTCACATGACTGACTTTGAGACTGTGATTTAATCTTCTAACGTGGATCACTGGGTCATAGGTTATTGACCTTGATTGCTAGAGGATTTCTACTGGCTGAGCAATAAAGAATTTCATTCTAATGTGCACATTTTAGGTGTTCAGCAAATATTTGTTAAAAATAAATTAATAAATTCATGCTTTCATAATTGGAAACTTTCAAAACCCAGAGAAAACGTGATTTATACTTTCCCAGGGCTGGGCCTGTTGCTTTCTTTATGATAATTTCCTTGGAGAGTTTGTTAAGTACAAGCTTGAATATCCTTCACATTTGGGGTCCTTATGTCCTGATCAGTGGTGGAAAAACTTCTGCAGCATGGTGACAGGGGCATGGAAGAGCTCCCAGTGGGTCTCTGGAGGAGCCATGCTTTGTGCAGATGTAGGGGTGAATTCTGGGCTCAGAAGCACCTGGGTCAGCCAACAGTTTTGATCAGTTACCCAGGAGGCAGTGATTGAGTGGGAAGCACCAAGGTTAATTTGTTGATGAAAATTATAATTCAGCATTTACATTTTCAAAGTACTTTATGATTGCTAATGAGTTGTTCTTCAAAGTGGGTCTGGGAAGAATGTCAGCATCTTTGTCCTCACTGTACAAAAGAGGAAACTGAGACATATTAAGTGGCTCACTCACAGTTGCCCAGGCAAGTTCACTGTGGAGGCTGCTGCTGCTGCTAAGTCGCTTCAGTTGTGTCTGACTCTGTGCGACCCCATAGACGGCAGCCACCAGGTTCCCCCGTCCCTGGGATTTTCCAGGCAAGAACACTGGAGTGGGTTGCCATTTCCTTCTCCAATGCATGGAAGTGAAAAATGAAAGTGAAGTCACTCAGTTGTGTCCGACTCTTAGCGACCCCATGGACTGCAGTGTACCAGGCTCCTCCGTCCATGGGATTTTCCAGGCAAGAGTACTGTCTCCGTCACTGCGGAGGAGGCTTGGTTAAACCTTAGGAACTAGCTGTCTACAATGGGCTCAAAGTCTCCCCAGGGGGGTTGACTCATCTTTGGGCTTTGTTGTTTAAATATGGGTTGATTTTGATCTGAGATCTCCTAATGACTACCCTTACTACTGAAGGATGTGAAGCAAATGTGGCACTGACAGCTGAAAGGATAATTCTGGGAATGAACTACTTTGATCTGTTCAGGACTGTGACTGTGTAAATTCTATTCATGAAGATTATTTCCGGGTTCTGGATCTTTGCTTTCACTTTCCAACACATCTCTCAAGAAACCTTTTCCTACAAGTCTTCTCTCTGAGATAAATTCATGTTCATATTAATCCCACTTTCAGATTTTTATTGACTTAAAGTAGAATATCATATACATTTTTTTTCTTGTTACAAGGAAATAAATCAACTGTTCATCCCTAATTAGCGTTTATGGGAGACCCAGATCTTCAAAAGCTCTTTGAGTAATGTTGTTGAGGACATTTCTTCCTCAATAACTCTCCAAGCCCTTGTGCAGATGCAGATCTTAATTTTTGCACTTACAACACTCTAAAGGATGCTTTCTCTGACACTTTCTAGGAAAATTTTCACTACTTTATCTCTCTACAATCTTACACCTTACCTGTCTAATCATTAAATCTTAGTAGTAAATGCTTGTTAGTAGAAGAAGAAATTTAAATCACTTTTTTTTTTAACAAGAGGCTATAAGCTTTTTGCTTCTTTCCAGTAAGGAGTAATAGATATAGAGTAAGACAGAGGAAAAATAGGAGGAAGAAAAAAAGGAATTTAAATAAAGAGAAGTAGTGTCAGCATGCTGTGTACTGTCTTACATAATCTCATATGTTCTCATTAATAACTGTTTTGTGGATGAAGAAATGATAAGAGAGAAAAGGGAGGTGGGGAAAAAATAGGGAGATTCAAACTGTACTAGTCTCCCAGGTGCAAATACATCCAACATTTGTAGTTTTAATTATAATAAAACAAAGTTAGCTTCATGGTGAAAAAAATCATCTTTTCCCCAGCCAAACCCGGTGAAGGTCAATGCTGGTAGGGAATTATCTGAAAGTTGGTTTCAAGGAGCTCAGTCTAAAACCTGTGGGTGAGCCAATATTCCATCCCTGCTCCCCAAGAGCCCCCCAAGTTTTTTTTTTAGTGTGATTTTTAATTACTGGAGAAGTAGGTGAGGAATGTCATCCCAATTCCTGGCCAGCACATCACCTATTTTCTATTTTTCATTTATAATAGTCCAAACCATACAGTCTATACTGGGAACATTTATATATCAGCTCTTGGAATTTTCTAAGGAGAGGATTAGTCACAGTTCCACAGTAGAGGTACTTCAGGAGAAAAAAGTCTTTGGTAATTGAGGGGTTACACAGATGCCTCATATCAATGGAGGCTATATATTATGAGATAACTATGATGTATTAGCCATTGTATAAGAGTATGAATCAGAGATCTAAGTTCCACGTCTGTATCTGCCACTTACTAGCTATTTAGAGCAAGTTACTGGATTCATTGTGCTTCAGTTTCATCACTGTTTCATAAACACGGATGATATTACTTACATTAGAGATGTTATGAAGACTAAAAAATAAAATATTAAAAATGATCATTGAATTAGAGAAGAGGAGGAAATAGACAAAGCACAAGAAAATTCTTTCTTAGAAAAAATGTAAGTATTAAGTGTGGAAGGAATGATAAAATTAGAAAATCACCATTTTGTAGTCCCTAATGTAGTTGGTTCAGGTATGAGTATGATCAGTGCATGCTAAAGCCACTGGGTGAGAGATGCTGAGGAATAGGATATTTATTGTAAAACTTGTACAGTAAGTTGACAATGGAGAGGTCAGGTGGCCACCACGTTTACCAACTGCTGAAGCTTAGCACGACTCCTTGAGGAAAAACCTGACATTACAGTTGACCCTGGTTCTGTCTCCATGGATTTAACCAACCGAGGACTGAAAATATTCAGGGAAAAAAATTCCAGGAAGGTCACTAAAGCGAAACTTGAATTTGTTATGTGCTAGCCATGAAATTAAAAGATGCTTACTCCTTGGAAGGAAAGTTATGACCAACCTAGATAGCATATTAAAAAGCAGAGACGTTACTTTGCCAACAAAGGTTCATGTGGTCAAGGCTATGGTTTTTCCAGTGGTCATGTATGGATGTGAGAGTTGGACTGTGAAGAAAGCTGAGTGCCAAAAAATTCATGCTTTTGAACTGTGGTGTTGGAGAAGACTCTTGAGAGTCCCTTGGACTGCAAAGAGATCCAACCAGTCCATCCTAAAGGAGATCAGTCCTGGATGTTCATTGGAAGGACTGATGCTGAAGCTGAAACTCCAATACTTTGGCCACCTCATGCAAAGAGTTGACTCATTGGAAAAGACCCTGATGCTGGGACGGATTGGGGGCAGCAGGAGATGGGGACAACAGAGGATGAGATGGCTGGGTGGCATCAAGGACTCAATGAACATGAGTTTGAGTAAACTCCAGGAGTTGGTGATGGACAGGGAGGCCTGGCGTGCTGCGATTCATGGGGTCGCAAAGAGTCAGACACGACTGAGCGACTGAACTGAACTGAACTGAGCAACTGTTAACAAAACATTGACATTGTATTTATAACAATTTCCATAGTACATACCTTAATATTAGATATTATAAGCAACTAGAGATGATTTAAAGTTATATGGGAGGATATATGTAGGGTATAAGCAAATACTATACCATTTTATGTAAGGGACTTAAACATCTGTGGAGTTTGGTATACTCAGAAGTGCTAGAACCAGTCCCCCCAGGACACCTAAGGATGAGTATATATGCTACTATATAATAAAACCTGAGGTACCCAGTACCATCTATGAATTATTCTGGCCAAAAATGTTTAATCTAGATCTAATCAAACATCTAAACTAACTTCTAGTTTCAGAAATACGGGAGATGGAGGTACAAACTAAGGTGTACTATGAGAAAACAACCAGGATGTGTATAAGACAATTGGACCTGGATGCTTAAGAATGTTCAACAGCATGAAAACAAAGGCGAAAAAGGGGACTGATATGGACTGAAAGATAACAAAGAGCTATCACAACTCCATGAAATATATGAAACAGCAACAAACGTGTCAATAGCAAATGAGCTGTAAGATGCTTTTTTCTAGTCACAGGTAATTAGGAAAATATATGTAACATCTGGATATAGGTGGTATTTATGGAAAAATTTTTAATCTATAAAACTTGATAATAAAATTTTTCCTAGGTATAATAACCATATTGTGTATATTTGAGAATATCTCTCTATATACATATATAAAGATACAGCAAATATGAAAAATATTAACAATTGCTTTATCTAAATGGAGGTATATGAGTATTCATTGTGTTATTTTTTTCAAGTTATTATGTTTAGAATTCTTCATGTTAGAAAAGACTAAAAAAAGGAAATGCATACAAGATACTCAAAAGATAAACCTAGGAAAATATAAGCTTTTTTTCATGTATCAATAGTATCTACAAAATATCTGTAATGGCATAGGAAATTGTACGCTAATCTCTTGGTGCTGAGAAGAACAGGATAAAACTTATCCCCAAAGGAAGTAATATTTACACAGAAAAAAAAACCCAAAACAGTTCAAAGACCTTTAAACAACTAGGAAATGCATACAATATTTTTCTATTATTCTTGAGTGCAAATTTTATTAGATTTACAAATTTGTTTATCATCCTCTTTAATCTGGAGAGAAATTAAGATAATGATGCTTTGGGGCAAACTCAGGAATCATATATTAACAGTATCTTTCTTAATCTGAATGCACCCCCCCGAATACACACATGTCCCCACCAAATACATCCAAATCATTTGCTTGTATTCACACTTTAATTCTGGTAGACAAATAAGCCAAAAATTTCTTTCTCAATATATCAGTGAAGAAACTTAGTCTATAATAGTACATGGGTTACAAATGTGGAACTAGAATCAATTGTTATACTACCTGCTCAATTAGAGTGAATGGGGAAATTTTTTTATGTCAGATTTACTTGGGAAAATTACTTTGGAAAAAGTAATCCAATCTGTATTATTAGTAAGATATTGTGAAATTGTTTATGCCTTTAGTTGTGAAAAGGCTGCTTGAATTTAAAAGCTACTTGCTGTGATTTTGTACATCAGCTATATGCCATGCTTAGTCACTCAGTTGTGTTCAACTCTTTGGGACCCCATGAACCGTAGCCCACCAGGCTCCTCTGTCCATGGAATTCTCCAGGCAAGAATACTGGAGTGCATTGCCATGCCCTCCTCCAGGGGATCTTCCCAAACCAGGGATAGAACCCAGTTCTCCTGCATTGCAGGTAGTTCTTTACCATCTGAGTCACCAGGGAAGCCCGTACATCAACTTGACCTCAGTTAAAAAAGTGAATAAAATAAAAGTTACAAATTACAGTGTCAGAGTAGGCCACGAATACTGATGTAATTCCATTAACATTGATGTCTTGCCTCTAAGAACTGGTGCAATTGATCATATACTTACAGTATGAAGCTAGGTTTTTTTTTTGTTTTTTGTTTTTATTACTGTAAGTAAAGCAAATGAGAAACTGAGAGGATTCACATTGCAAATATTTATTTCAGTTCAGGTCAGTCACTCAGCCATTTCCAACTCTGCAACCCCATGGACTGCAGCACGCCAGGCCTTCCTGTCCATCACCAACTCCCAGAGTTTACCCAAACTCATGTCCATTGAGTTGGTGATGCCATCCAACCATTTCATCCTCTGTCGTCCCTTTCTCCTCCCACCTTCAATCTTTCCCAGCATCAGGGTCTTTTCCAATGAGTCATTTCTTTGCATGAGGTGGCCAAAGTACTGGAGTTTCAGCTTCAACATCAGTCCTTCCAATGAACACCCAGGACTGATCTTCTTTAGGATGGACTGGTTGGATCTCCTTGCAGTCCAAGGGACTCTCAAGGGTCTTCTCCAACACCACAGTTCAAAAGCATCAATTATTCGGCACTCTGCTTTCTTTATAGTCCAGCTCTCACATCCATTCATGACCACTGGAAAAACCATAACCTTGACTAAACGGACCTTTGTTGGCAAAGTAATGTCTCTGGTTTTTAGTATGCTGTCTAGGTTGGTCATAGCTTTTCTTCCAAGGAGTAAGCGTCTTTTAAGTTCATGGCTGAATTAACCATCTGCAGTGATTTTGAAGCCCAAAAAAATAGTCTGCCACTGTTTCCCCATCTATTTGCCATGAAGTGATGGGACCGGATGCCGTGATCTTAGTTTTCTGAATGTTGAGCCTTAAGCCAACTTTTTCACTCTCCTCTTTCACTTTCATCAAGAGGCTCTTTAGTTCCTCTTCACCTCCTGCCATAAGGGTGGTGTCATCTGCATATCTGAGGTTATTAATATTTCTCCCGGCAATCTTGATTCCAGTTTGTGCTTCCTCCAGCCCAGTGTTTCTCATGATGTACTCTGCATATAAGTTAAGTAAGCAGGGTGACAATATACAGCCTTGATGTACTTCTTTTCCTATTTGGAACCAGTCTGTTGTTCCATGTCCAGTTCTAACTGTTGCTTCCTGACCTGCATACAGGTTTCTCAAGAGGCAGGTCAGGTGGTCTGATATGCTCATCTTTTTAAGAATTTTCCACAGTTTGTCGTGATCCACACAGTCAAAGGCTTTGGCATAGTCAATAAAGCAGAAGTAGATGTTTTTTTCTGGAACTCTTTTACTTTTTCTATGATCCATCAGATGTTGGCAATTTGCTCTCTGGTTCCTCTGCCTTTTCTAAAACCAGCTTGAACATCTGGAAGTTCACTGTTCATGTATTATTGAAGACTGGTTTGAAGAATTTTGAGCATTATTTTACTTGCGTGTGAGATGGGTACAATTGTGCGGTAGTTTGAACATTCTTTGGCATTGCTTTTCTTTGTAACTGAAATGAAAACTGACCTTTTCCATTCCTGTGGCCACTGCTGAGCTTCCCAAATTTGCTCGCGTATTGAACGCAGCACTTTCACAGCATCATATTTTAGGATTTGAAATAGCTCAACTGGAATTCCATCACCTTCACTGGCTTTATTTGTAGTGATGCTTCCTAAGGCCCACTTGACTTCACATTCCAGGATGTCTGGCTCTAGATGAGTGATCACATCATTGTGATTATCTGGGTCATGAAGATCTTTATGTATAGTTCTTCTGTGTATTCTTGCCACCTCTTAATGTCTTCTGCTTCTGTTAGGTCCATACCATTTCTGTCCTTTACTGAACCCATCTTTGCATGAAATGTTCCCTTGGTATCTCTAATTTTCTTGAAGAGATCTCTAGTCTTTCCCATCCTATTGTCTTCCTCTATTTCTTTGCACTGATCGCTGAGGAAGGCTTTCTTATCTCTTCTTGCTATTCTTTAGAACTCTGCATTCAAATGGATGTATCTTTCCTTTTCTCCTTTGTTTTTTGCTTCTCAAATATTTAAGTAGAATGCTAAACATTTGTTAATTAATTTTTTGCTACCATTTATTACAAAATTAGTGTTGGCAGTATTTAAAAAATTTAATTGATAACTATAGAATTTTGCTAAATATTGATTTTACCTGTCTGTACTTTCCCTCTTTTTCCTCTCCTCTATTGTTTCTTGCTTTCCTTTCCATTAGTTTTGTGTAAGGCAGGGGAAAATTGTGTTGTGGATATGTCTGTGGAATAAGGTTTTATGTCTTCTGTATGGAATTTTTTGAATAATTGAAATGTAAATACATGAAAATAAACAACTAAACAAATCTAAAATATATCTCTATTTGCACAGATGTCTTGTGTTTTTCTTTTCTGTATCCTTATCACTCAGAAGAATAATTTCCACTTTTCACTGGAACTTGTTGAATAATATTACTATAATAATTCTAGAAAATCATGAATCTAAGAATCGGAACTGCCCAAATCAAAAAAAAAACTTTCAAATAATTATCATTAAAAATCCCATCCTAAAACAATGAAGGATGACTACATTTATCCAGAGTTATCAGGTGTGAGTACCACATTGGTGAATTTTCCAGAAAAAAATTTACATAGTCTGAACTTTTTAAATACATTATCAATTTAAATGGAATCCTTTGAAACTCTTTTGTGTATGCTTTTAACAGAAAAACTTTATATACAGACTATAAGCTAGTATTTACTTGATTCAAGGTTATCATTATAAACAGGATGACTTTAATCCACATGACACTTATAGTTTATAGATTATCTTCATATAGCTTTTTCTTAGAAGTTCACCACATGTAAGCAGTGTAAGTATCAATATTGCTGTTTTACAGAAGAGGAAACTGAGGCTCAGAATGGCTTTCCCCCATAGTCTTTCATAAGTGACAGAACAAGAAACCGAACTTCTAGCTTCCAGCCTGTGGCTCCTTCCTATAACAGCATTGTCCCCCTGGACTAGTGATTACACAGCGGTGTTTACAAAGATAATGAAGTGGTAACATGGACCATTTTTCCTTTCTCTAAAAACCCTCAGACTCCTAAGGTTTTATGTTCTTGCATTTGCTTTTTATAGTTTTTACTGCACAGCACCTGGCATCTAATAAGCATTTAGCCATTGTTCCCAGGAACCTATCAGCTGTTGGTTGCAGCATACCTGGCACTAGAGACTTATCTTCTTATTAATATTCATTCATCCATTCATTCAATAAATACTTACTAAGAATGTACTATGTGCCAGGGAGCAGGACTAGATGTGGGGATAAATGCTGAACCCTCTCCAAAGACTTAACGTCTAGGAACTTCCATCAATCACCTTGTCATTCAATTCTAGACTTCTCTTAAATGAAGTTGCTTTGAGGAAGATGGCAATGACTCTACCTGTTAATTTGCTAAGGCTGCCGTAACAAATACTACCAGATAGGTGGTTTATACAACAGAAGCTTATTTTCTCATTGTTCTAGAGGCTAAGGGTCCAAGATCCAGGTGCGGGCAGGGTTGGTTTCTTTGGAAGCCCGTCTCCTGGTCTAGAACATGCTGCCTTCTTGTTGCTTCCTCATCATGGTTGCCCTCTTGGCCCTCACACCCCTGGTGTCTCTCTGCTTGTCCGAATTTCCTCTTTTACTAGAACACCAGTCATATTGGATGAGGTCACTCATCACGTCCAATTCTTTGCCACCCCACAGACTATAGTTTGCCAGACTCCTCTGTCCATGGAATTCTTCAGGCAAGAATAGTGGAGTGGGTTGCCATTCCCTTCTCCAGGAGATATTCCAGACCCAGGGATTGAACCTGGTTCTCCCACTTTGCAGGCAGACTCTTTACCATCTGAGCCACCAGGAAAGTCCCAATATGACCTCATACTACCTTCATTATCTCTGTAGGGGCCCTATCTCCAAATAAAGTCACCTTCAGAAGTACTGGGAGGTAGGACTTCAGCATATGAATTTTGGGGGTGGGGACACAATTCAGTCCCTAACACTACACTAATTACTTTCCATGGAGGGTCTATCATGTGCCAGCACTTTCTAGGCACTTCTGTTAACACAGACTCTGACAACAGCCCTGTAAGTTAGGGTGCAGTTGAAGACATGCTCAAGGTGGCAGAGTAATTTATGGAAATACAGCTTGTATGTGGCAGGGCCTGGATGAGAGCCTGGCCATTCTGCCTTGACAATCTTTGATGTCTATTTAATGGTGTAGAAGCCTTGTCTTATCCTGGTTTTTGTCTTTCTGAGTCCCTGGTAAGTATTATGTTGCAGGACAGCAGTATATATTTACTGCTGTATACAATTACATATACATTTACTTAAGTTGTCAATCTCACTTTAAAAAATATTCTGGCAGAACTCTTTTTTTACCCAACCAGGAAGTATTTATTTTGTGCCATATTACATACCAAGAAATGTGCATGGTCTTTTCTAGGCAATGTCGCTGCCAATTTGCTTATTTCCTGCACTAAGCCTTGCTAAGTTGATAGGCCATCTGGCTTTAGTTTTTTAATTATGGTGATGATTGAAACAGTCCTTTAAAATCTGTATTCTTATTCACATCCTTGTCATTCAGGTGAAGCAAAGCAAAGTGTGAGAAAAATCAATAAATATTTGTGGAATGAATTACAGTCATGTTAAACAAGAGTTTCCAGTTTATTTTACTTAATGATGTATTTGTGGAATTGTTGTCTTGGAATCTCAGTATGCATTACAATGGTCACTAGAAATGTGGTTTTAAAGCCAAAAGATGGAGATTTCACTGGTGTGTGGAAAAGGAAAAATACATTGAATGCAATTAGTAAACATTATTTGAGTGTATTCCAGGTACCATGAATGCACTTATTTGGTAACCAGACAGTTGTGACTTAGCAAATCAGCTAAGTAAAACCTCAGTAAACTGTCATGTTCAGGGAATAGTTACTTGGTTTAACCTGTGGGTTAAAACAGAAACTTCTGCCCCCTTAAAAAAAATCTCTGGTTTGACACTGTGTTTAAAACATTTTGTATAACATTATTGCTAATATAATAAAATACATTTAGAGTAGATACATAGTATACAAACATAGCATTTAATATTAGACTTTATTCAGGATCTTTGTTAAGTCTCGACATAAATCCTTTTTTCAGTTATTATTGAAGTATTGTTGATTTATAGCATTGTGTTAGTTTCAGGTGTATAGCATAGTGATTCAGTATTTTTGCAGATTATGCGGTTATAGATTGTACAAGATAGTTTAATTCCCTGTGCTATACAGCATATCCTTGTTGCTTATCTATTTCATATATAATGGTTTATATATGTTAATCCCAGACCCTTAATTTATCACCCCCACTCCCTTTCCCCTTTGGTAACTGTAGGCTTGTTTTCTGTATCTAAACATAAATTCTTAATAAATTCCTATCTACTTACAGAATGAATGAGGTAATAACACAGTGACTTTGTACTGCTCTGAGAACACAGTGTAGATAAATTTTAATTTGTTTTTTATATTAAATCCCTGTTATGGTTTGGTTTGCTCTTTCTAATATCAGCAGAGATCAGGAAAAAAACACAGTTGATTGGATAGTCAGTTATTTGGATTTAGATGTTACTATTTATTATTAGGGGCTTCCCAGGTGGCGCTAGTAGTAAAGAACCCAACTGCCAATACAGGAGACGTAAGAGACGCGGGTTCTATCCCTGAATCGGGAAGGTCCCCTGGAGGAGAGCATGCCAACCCACTCCAGTATTCTTGCCTGGAGAATCCCATGGACCGAGGAGCCTGTCAGTCTGTGGTCCATAGGGTCGCAAAGAGTCAGACACGACTGAAGCGACTTAGCACAAACACACGCTTTTAATATTAGAGGTTGGAAACATGATGGCCTGAATTACAACTTTGCCACACTCACACTATATAAGTGTGAGTAAATTACCTAATTTCTTTGAACCTCCTTTTATTTATTGCTAAAATGGGGTTGAAAATGGTAGAATCAACAGTTCAATTCAGTTCAGTTCAGTTGCGCAGTCATGTCCGATTCTTTGTGACCCCATGGACTGCAGCACGTCAGGCCTCTCTGTCCATCACCAACTCCCGGAGTTTACTCAAACTCACGTCCGTTGAGTCGGTGATGCCATCCAACCATCTCATCCTCTGTTGTCCCCTTCTCCTCCCACCTTCAATCTTTCCCAGCATCTTTTCAAATGAGTCAGTTCTTCACATCAGGTGGCCAAAGTATTGGGAGTTTTAACTTCAGCATCAGTCCTTCCAATGAATATTCAGGACTGATTTCTTTTAGGATGGACTGGTTGGATCTCCTTGCAGTCCAAGGGACTCTCAAGAGTCTTCTCCAACACCACAGTTCAAAAGCATCAATTCTTCGGTGCTCAGCTTTCTTTGAAGTCCAACTCCCACATCCATACATGACTACTGGAAAAACCATAGCTTTGACTAGATGGACTTTTGTTGGTAAAGTAATGTCTCTGCTTTTTAATATGCTGTCTAGTTTTGTCATAACATTTCTTCCAAGGAGCAAGCATCTTTTACTTTCATGGATGCAGTCACCATCTGCAGCGATTTTGGAGTTCCCCAAAATAAAGTCTGTCACTGTTTCCAATCCTTCCCGATCTATTTGCCATGAAGTGATGGAACTGGATGCCATGATCTTAGTTTTCTGAATGTTGAGTTTTAAGCCAACTTTTTCACTCTCCTCCTTCACTTTCATCAAGAGGCTCTTTAGTTCTTCTTCACTTTCTGCCATAAAGGTGGTGTCACCTGCATATCTGAGGTTATTGATAGAGTTCCTGTATAATTTAAATGAGGTAATGTAATTGAGGGTCTTAACTGGATGCTGTCAGTAAAGTCAGTTGTTGTCATCCTACCCAATGACAGTTACAGTAAAATTGAACCAGGTTTAGTTTATCTGGTTCTGGTTCTTTCTCCAGTCACTATTGACAGGGATCTTGCCAAAGGCTGCCAGCTAGCTAGTGCTCCTTTCTCCTGGGTGAGACCCACCTGAGCTTCTCCCCCTGAATCTCACTCTTCCTCTTAGAAAAGCCATGTCCACCCAAGAGACTTGCTTGATTTAAGTCATTCTAATAGCTCAGAAACTTGGCACATACGTGGTTTTCCTGGTGGCAAAGGGTAAAAATATGAACTCACTTGCATTCTTCTCCTAATAATTTATTCTCATACTATGACTGTAACAGAAAAATGGGCAGAAATTTTGATAATATCTTCCTTACAATTAATTCTATGGGAGCCACAAACTTCTTTTTACATTCTCAATTTCTTTTCCCCCTTCATGTTGTTGTGGTGGTGGTAGTCACTTAGTCATGTCTGACTCTTTGCAACCCCATGGACTGTAGCCCACTAGGCTCCCCTGTTCATGGAATTCTTCAGGCAAAAATACTGGAGTGGGTTGCCATTCTCTTCTCAGGGGATCTTCATTAAATTATCCAGTTTCTCAGCAATCCTATTTTTACTTCCCCACTTGCACTGCCCTTTCCTCTCTCAAGTTCCCTCTCCAGCTAAAGATACTTGAATTATAAATATCCAAGTCATACCTATGGTAAGGGAGAATCTCTTGCAGTGTCTTAAACTTATTGCATTAAGTGAGGTTAACTCTAAAACAACAGACTGGTTCCAAATAGGGAAAGGAGTGCGTCAAGGTTGTATATAGTTACCCTGATTATTTAACTTGTATTCAGAGTACATCATGAGAAACACTTGGCTGGATGAAGCACAAGCTGGAATCAAGATTGCTGGGAGAAATTAAAAGACGCTTACTCCTTGGAAGAAAAGTTATGACCAACCTGATGTGAAGTGAAGTGAAGTGAAAGTCGGTCAGGCATGTCTGACTCTTTGTGACCCCATGGACTAGTCCATGGAATTCTCCAGGCCAGAATACTGGAGTGGGTAGCGTTTCCCTTCTCCAGGGGATCTTCCCAACTCAGGAATCAAACCGGGGTCTCCTGCATTGCAGGCAGATTCTTTACCAATTGAGCTTTACCAACCCAGACAGCACATTACTTTGCCAACAAAGGTCCATCTAGTCAAGGCTATGGTTTTTCCAGTAGTCACGTATGGATGTGAGAGTTGGACTATAAAGAAAGCTGAGCACTGAAGAATTGATGCTCTTGAACTGTGGTGTTGGAGAAGACTCTTGAGAGTCCCTTGGACTGCAAGGAGATCCAACCAGTCCATCCTAAAGGAGATCAGTCCTGGGTGTTCATTGGAAGGACTGATGCTGAAGCTGAAACTCCAATACTTTGGCCACCAGATGCGAAGAACTGACTCATTGGAAAAGACCCTGATGCTGGGAAAGATTGAAGGTGGGAGGAGAAGGGGACAACAGAGGATGAGATGGTTGGATGGCATCACCGACTCAACGGACGTGAGTTTGAGTAAACTCCGGGAGTTGGTGATGGACAGGGAGGCCTGGTGTGCTGAAATCCATGGGGTTGAAAAGAGTTGGACCCGGCTGAGCGACTGAACTTAACTGAACTGAATGAACTCTGAAACAGACTAAATCATGAGTAAGAAAAAAAAAAATCAAAGGACTTGAACATGTAACCCACAACACAACTACCATCTTTTCTTTACCTGTTTTTATTACACCACATGCGTCAAAGCTGGGACACAGAGAAAAGGACTATCTGAGATGCTTGGCTGTCTTGTTACTGGAAGTACGTTGTGACACTTTGGAGATCAGAGAGGCAAAATCTATTTCTTGCTTTCTAATCTCATTCTATAATATTACTGAGACCAAATTTTGACCCATTAGAGTGTTACTTATATAACCTACTTTCCTGACGTATGTGAGGAAAGGCAATAGAATAAGTATGACACGCTCAAAAATGGATTTTGGAATAAAAAAATATGCGTGTGAATCCTAACACGTATGTATCAGTTTCCATTTCTTTATATGTGAATCATGATTAAAAAGACTGGTTGCCCCACAGGCTTTTGAGAATTAAACAAAACAATGTCTAAGCATATGAATTCTATCCATTCATCCATCTCTCCATCCATCCCTCCATTTATCCATCCCTCTCTCTCTCTCTCCATCTATCCACTCATCCATCCATCTCTCTATTTGTCTAATTAACATTTGTGACAGTTTTCTTTCACCTGGCCTTGCATTTCTACAATTAAAATTAAAAAGTCCAGTCAGAGAAGTGAAGCTTCTGACCTGGAGTAAGGAACAATGTCCTAACCAGAATTTCCACCCTTCCACTGTGCCCGTGCTCTGACAGCCCTGGGCACGGTTGACAAGCTTTCCTAGTTTTATTCACAGGAATTGAAAGTTTCCTGTGTTATCAAAAATCTTTCCTCCCCCACCCCGAAACCATCATCCACATGAGGCCAAAGGATGGATGTATAATTGGATGGTACATTGCCAGATTTTCTGATGTTTACCCAGAGGGGTGAGAGTGGGGCCATACACACGTGACCCCTCTGTGAGCTGATAATCCTGGGGGAGAGCTGTGCAAAAGCGTGAAGCTTTTAGACAAATCTGGCCCCAGGCAAAACGATGAATCTGACCGAGATTGTCCTCTACCTGCTGACCTCTGAGCCTGGGATCCTTCCTCCTCCAGCCCTGCCTGCTCTCTCCCCCCAGCTCTCAGAGTTCCACCTGTCATCCTTGGTGGTACTCAGAAGAAGCTAAAAGTGCCTCCCTTCTTAGGTGATGTGTGTTTTTATTAAATAGGCATCAAAACTGCAAGTTAAAGGACACTGAGGCTTGGAAATGAGCTGCAGGGCAGGGCAGGGAAGCCAGTACTCTGGGTCTGCTTGAAGTCCAGCCTTTCTGTATAGAGAGGAAGGTCACGTGATCAACGAAGCTGGACAAAGAGGATGGCAGGTTCTTTTCCTTTCCCTACACTAGCAGGTCTCATGTGGCACGGCACAATTCAGTCTCCAGTCAGTAGTTACCTTGTGGTTCTCTCCTTTTGGGACTCAACCGTCAGCTTCCAAAGAGTAGGGGTGGCAGTCTGGACCCTTCTGAGCCTACACATACATACCTTTTTGGGGGAACACAGAAGTCAAAAAGCCAGATGACCACTGCCCATGCTATCTCTGAGTGACTCTCTGTGCAAAACATCGATTGAGCTATCTTTATTTTTTTTAAGTGGGTAGCTGTTCCCTCCTCCAGGAGATCTTCCCAACCCAGGGATCGAACCCAGATCTCCTGCATTGAAGGAGGATTCTTTACCTTCTGAACCACCAGGGAAGCCCAAGAATACTGGAGTGGGTAGCCTATCCCTTCTCCAGCGGATCTTCCCGACCCAGGAACCGAACTGGGGTCTTTTGCATTGCAGGTGAATTCTTTACCAGCTGATCTACTAGGGAAGCCCTTGTTTTTTCTTTTTTCACTTTCTCATTCCCTCTTGCCTTTATTTTTTTTCCCCTTATTTTCCTCTTCTTTTTCTTTTTTTAAAATTTTAATTGGAGGCTAATTACTTTACAATATTGTGGTGGTTTTTGCCATGCATTCACATGAATTAGCCATGGGTGTACATGTGTTCCCCATCCTGAACCCCCCTCCCACCTCCCTCCCCATCCCATCCCTCAGGGTCGTCCCAGTGCACCAGCCCTGAGCACCCTGTCTCATGCATCAAATCTGGACTGGCGATCTATTTCACATATGATAATATACATGTTTCAATGCTATTCTCTCAAATCATCCCACCCTCGCTTTCTCCCACAGAGTCCAAAAGTCTGTTCTTTACATCTGTGTCTCTTGCTATCTCGCATATAGGGTTACCATCTTTCTAAATTCCACATATATGCATTAATATACTGTATTGATGTTTTTCTTTCTGACTTACTTTGCTCTGTATAATAGGCTCCAGTTTCATCCACCTCATTAGAATTGATTCAAATGCATTCTTTTTAATAGCTTAGTAATATTCCATTGTGTATATGTACCACAGCTTTCTTATCCATTTGTTTGCCAATGGACATCTAGGTTGGGAAGCCCTTATTTAAAAAAAAAAATTATTTGCTTTTGTCTGTGCTGGGTCTTTGTTGCTGTGCTGGCTCTTCACGAGCTGGGGCAGGGCAGGGGCTACTCTCTTAGTTGCTCTGTGCTGGCTTCTCTCTGCAGCAGCTTCTCTTGTTGTGGAGCGTGGGCTCAAGGGTGAGTGAGCTCAGTAGTTGTGGCCCACGGCCTTAGTTGCTCCGTGACATATAGGAATCTTCCCAGATCAGGGATTGAACCCTTGTCCCTTGCATCGCAAGGGCAGATTCTTTATCACTGAGCCACCTGGGAAGCCCCTGGGCTATCTTTAAACATCACCCTGGAATATATTTGCCTTTTCTGCTACATCTGAAACAAATAATTTCATAAAATTCTATCAATAGAACATTCAACAGGATACAACAAATTCCAACAAGATCATTCAGGAACTTCTAACTCTTAAACCTTCCCTCTAACACTGGGAAGAAAGGCAAGACAGTATTTAACTTTCTACCTCTGATAAGAAGGACAAACCAAAGACTGGGAACTGTAGGATTTATATTCCCTTCACTGTGCCAGGTAATGACAATGTGTGGTGGTCCCTTGCCCTTAAACAAATTTGATTAAAGCAGATTATTAGTTTTTTTAAAAAAAAAAGCAGAGTCTGGGAAAAAGGACATCTTTTTATGACAACTCACTTATGGTTTTGAAGTGTGCTGTAAATGGTAAGATCACAGTAAGTAACTTAGCTGAAGTGTAATAATTGGGTTCCAAGTGTTATGATTGATACATTTCATTGAAAATAGCACCCTGAGGTTTTTCCAAATTAAAGATGAAATCTAAATAAAACCTTAAATAACCCATGTGGAAATACTTTATTGTAGTTAATAACCAAGCAAAAATATGCTTATTTTGTCTGCAGACTCATTCCAACAGATTATATCTATTGTGGCTTCCCTTTGAAAGGCATCTCACTTGGCTTATGTAAAAATAATAGCATTCCTAACTATTAATAGCAAATAAGAGAGACATTTATGGACATTCATACATCATTTATAAATGACCCTTATGAATAAAGTGTTACAATGATTCCATTAGCATAAGTTCCACAATTATGGCCTGCATAAGAGAGACATCTTTCTTTCTTGAATGCCCATATAAAAAGTTGCCATTTACTTTGCTCAAATTATATCTATAATGTTTCAATGTATTTCAATGCAGCTGAATGACTATGCACCTACATAGACATGGATATATCCCTATGTGTATGAGAGACCCGTGGGGCCCTTAAGAATGTACCTCATCAAAAAAAAAAAAAAAAAAAGAATGTACCTCATTGGGCGCCAGAGCACATGACCATTGTCTACTCCTTGGACAGTGGAGGTAAGAACGATCGGGCTTCCAGGGTTGGCTTGGACAAACTGGTAGGGGTTAAGACCCCTGATAGGGACCTTGATCTTGTTTTTTGCCTCTCCCTGGCATCTTTCAATCCAGAGTCTTGGGCACCAAGTTCCCCCTTTACAAGGATTTCCAACTCTGGAGTCAGCTACTTACTCCAACTTCTGATGGAAAGGACAAACCAGGAGACCAATAACTAGGTTTTATTTCCCTCTCTGTGTGCTAGGTAAAGTCAATGTGCGATGGTACTGTCCTTTTAAACAAATCTGATTAAAGCAGATTATTAGTTTAAAATTTTTTTAGAGTCTGAGAAAAGGCTATCTTTCTATGGCAGCTCACTTGTAGTTTTCAAGTGTGTTGTAAATGGCCAGATCACAGTAAGTCATTTAGCCAAAGTGTAGCATCTGAGTTTCAAGTGTTATGATTGATACATTTCATTGAAAATAGCATCCTGAGGTTTTTTCAAATTAAGATGAAATCTAAATAATACTCAAATTTTCCAACTTTGGAGTAATTAAGCTTATATCTTTCCTTGATGACCTGGTGAGAGAAGCATCTTTCTGTGATGGGAACGCAGAACATGAGAACTGATGGTTATTGAGCTCCTGCTTTGTGTCAGGCACTCACTGTGTAACCATGATCTTGCTGACTCTCATAAGTACCCTATGTCGATGTGCATGTTGATGATGAACCTATGAGCTACATTCTGTTACACTTTTTCCCTTAGATGAGGAAACGAGAGCTCAAAGATGTGACATAAATTTCCCAAGACCACGCAGAGCATGGCAGAAAGGGTTTGATCCAAACCTCTGCTTGTCCTACCAAATACACCCCTGACCCTAGGGCTCTGCCTGAGATCAGGGTACCAGCTCTCTTAAGCTCTTCCCATTAATGCTCTGGATGTAAAACTACTTTGAGCAGAGTTGTACTTTATGTAGGATGTTACTGTGAATTTTGTCTCAGAGTGCCAGGAGACTGTCTGGGCTATGCATTGGAAAGAGTAACCCAAGGACAATGCCTGCAAGGCAGTTATAATGCAGCATATTCTCCAGCTATTGATTTAACACATGCTGTCATCCCTTGCCACAGTCCTGCATCTTCTTAGCGAGACCATCTATGGTGGGCAGGAGGTCCTAGCTGTGGCAGGGATCATTCTGATGAGCTATTTCCATGGTTCCTTTTTTTCCTTTTTATTTTTAATTTTGTTTTATGTTTTAAATTCTTTTTTTAAAAAACAATTTAAAGCTTGCTATCCATTTACAGTTGTTACAAACTATTGGCTGTATTCCTCATGATGTACAACACATTTGTGAGCCTGTATTACACCCAGTGGTTTGTATCTCCCACTTCCCCCACCCCAATACTGAGCCCCCTGTCAACAGGTAACCACTGTTGTTCTCTATATTTGGGAGTCTGCTTCTTTTGTTTGTTTCATACATGAGTTTGTTGTATTTTTCAATTTCCACCCAATTTTCTGAGATTCTTGAGGGGAGGGCAGTGAGCTGGCTGCGGTGCCCCTTCCCCACTTTTTTCCTCAGTGACTTTCCTCCACACTCTCTCCTCATAGTGACTGGAAGCATTTGGGCTGCAAAAAGGGGCTCTTGCATTAAAAAGTTGGGGAATCCTCTGCTTGGGAGTGTACATAAAGATGAGGAATGAGGAATTTTAGAAGTGGAAGGGGACCATTTGCTCCACCCTTAGTATTTGTACGGAAGACACGCATTTGTTGTGCTTAAGAACCAGCCAGACCTGCGTTTCCACCTCTGTGACTCTGTCACTTCCTAGGTGTGAGAGTTCAAGCAAATTATTACCTGTGTCCTCAGTTCTTCATCTGCAAAATGGGAATAATAATGGTACCTGCTCCGTAAGGCTTTGAGAAAATGAAATGAAATGACCCCTGGTCCAAAAAAACTTCCAATAAATGGTAGCTCCCATTATTATTATTATTTTATTTTTTATACATGTTTTTGTTTTTGTTTTAATTTCTTTGTAATTGGAGGATAATTGCTTTACAACATTGTGTTGGTTTCTGCCATACATCAGTGTGAGTCAGCCACAGCCCAGCTAAGTCCAGCTAGTTTGTAACGCTGCTGGCACAGGCCTTGGGACCCAGGTCTCCTTGTGCGTGCATTTTCAGTCACTCAGTCATGTCCGACTCTTTGCTACCTCATGGATCTAGCTCACCAGGCTCCTCTGTCCGTGGAATTTCCCAGGCAAGAACACTGGAGTGGGTTGCTATTTCCTTCTCCAGGGGATCTTCCTGCCCCAGGAATCAAACCATGTCTCTTGCATCTCCTGCATTGGCAGGCAGATTCTTTACCCCTCAGCCATCTGAGAATCCCCAGGTCTCCTTACTTAGACCAATTCTTTTTCCTCTCTTTTTTAATTCGAGATAGATGTATAATTTTGATATCAATTTTTAATGTCAATCTATAAAATGTTTATAGCTGACCAATAAAAGCAGGCTAAAAGCACTATGTTACTGATTTTGACTTTATTAAATAACTGCAGTTGTTGCTTTAGAATAGGCTGTGCTTGCTAGTTTCCTGTTAATTACATCAGTATTCAATCAACCCCAGCAATTGTCTGTTTCTACATGTTATCAACAATTAACTAAGAAAAGAATCACTTTTTCCATTCTATTCTCCATCTTCATGCAATATAGCTTCATCCACCATATAATTCACTAAGAGTTTGTCACTCCAAAATTGTGTTTTTCCCTTTGAGGACAAGAGCAAGTCAGATAATGACCTGTTCTGATGAAAGCAATTGGAGTCTTTGAGTACTAATGTTATAATTTGCAGTAGGAAAGCCTTGCTAATATTTACAAAGTAAATAGTAACTTCACAAATAATTTACCACTGCACAGTTTTCTTTTCTTTTTTTTTTAAATTATCAGTCTTATCCCTAAAATTAATTCCAAGGAAAGTGTATTATTTTAATGAGAGTAATTTTTTTCACTGTGAAATTTACTGATTAATAGAGTAAGATCATGAACAAGGTATCACTATTTTTTTTCTGTAAGATATAATGTTAACATACTGCTTTAATGTCTTCCAAAAACTTTTAAGACTAATGAATCCTGAAGCCAAAATATCTCTTTTGTAAAGAAACAGGAATCAGAATAAAATTTTAAGGTTAACTGTGTTTATATGCATGAGCGATTATTGCATAAGGATATTAATAATAAATTATAGAAATTTATAAATAAGTTATCTATGGTAAACTAAACCGGGACTTATAATTTCCTTTTTTACTTTGTATACATTGAGCTACTATTTAACTATAAGCTGTTTAGCAATTAACTGCAGATGTTTTCAAAATCTTACAGATCTCCTCTGGAGATAAGCAAAACCAGATATCTGTTGTAGGAGATATTAACTCTATAGCCTTTAGTTTATACCAACAATTATTTAGGGATTGCTTGGTTGTTTGTTAAAATTTATTGTAGAAATATCTGTTTATGACAAGCAGACATATCATAATTCTACTCAAAACTCAAATTGAGTTGTGTGAAAGTCCGTATTTTGAAAGATCAAGACAAACTGCAGGTAAATCACATCAGAATTTCAAACAGTTTTCAAAAACCATCCGACCTGAAAAAGAGCATTTACTTCACATAATTGAAACTGAGCTGCTCTTGTTAACCTGAGCCTTTTCTCCACACTTGTCCTGATATCAACATCCCTGAGAGAATGCAAAAGCCCTCCTGACTTCTAGTATATCCTGTTAAATTGGAATTTTATGAAAATATCTTAAGAAGGAGAAATAAAATGTGAAATATGATAATTATTGAAGTCCAACTATCTGACACTTGTTAGGTCTACTCTGACTTACATTTGTCATACTGTGCAGAGGGACCAATATTTATTATTACACTTGGATTCTTTTATGAGATAGAGGGCTGCCAATTTTGTAGTAAATTGAGTGTGACAAAGACTTGGACAAAGGCCAGCATCAAAACAGGCACAGAAAATGTGTTTTTACCACAGTGAAAGGAGACTAGACAAACTTGCATTGTTTCTGTCAGCTTTATGATAATTAATTTCAACCGTATTATCTGAATTAAAAAGTGACATTTATTCCCTGGACTGATTTCCTGGAACCTCTCCAATTTCCCTACCCTATTTTGGAAAAAGCTTGGCTAAAATATGAACGAATCATTAAGGATTGATGTGTTACAGGAGGTACATGTTTGTATAAAAGATGACACCTTTAAGACTTGATTTTAAAATGACACTAGTAGAAAAGAAAATGTGTATGAGAAAGGACCATCACCCTCCCTGGCACAGCTGGAGTGCCTTGAGATGGAAAGTAAAAAGGGGAGACTATTAGCAGACCTATTGGGCCAGCGGTATGGATCTCCATTCCTCACGGAAACCTATGTTGGCTCATTTGCTGATGGTGGTGATTGACTGTGGGGTCATATTATTGCCTGCTGTTCCCCCTCCCTCACTTCAGGGGATAGCAGCACAGGAGCCCTCAGTCAGGGCTCCATCGATTATCCTCAAAATTTGCTCCTGTTATTGACCATAATTGGGGGAGGGGGTGGGAAGGCATGCCTCTGAATTATTCAGAATGAAAATATACACAGAAGAAATCGATAAGGCACATCTGATATTAAAGACAAATTAAAACAGGCAGTGAAAGGGGGGTTGGAGGCAGCTACTACATACAGGGAAGAAGGGATTCTGGAGATAAAGGAAAAGTGTTTTTTGCTTTCTGAAAAAAAGATGTCACGGTTGTCAAGGCTTTTCAAAATTAATAGCTTTATTAATGGAGGCATTAGGGCTTCCTGGCCAGATAGTTCCTTATAACTGTTAGAACTGTACTTTGAGACGCCTGCTCCGTAATTTCGTCCTAATATTGCCACTGTCTTTTTCACTTAACTTAAACATGCAGTGCTAGAGGGTTAAAATTATGGGGAAAGATCAGGTCAAAAACCTGGATTCTAACAAATAACCAGGGCCTGCACTAAGTCCTGGTAGGATTTGATAAGAGTTAGATATTAAACAAATGGAATAAATGTGCCCTTCTTACCATCACGGTTGTGAGAAACATAACTGCTTTGTAAGAGCCAGCTCCCCTGAGGCTGCTACCAGCAGGTAGGGGTTAGGGACTGTAGGAAATCTGGCACAGAAACTTCATCCCATTTACTTGGGCTTTCTGGTGGGGGAGAAGAATCTATTCAGAGTTATTTTAGTGGCATTGAAGCAGACAACTTGCAGTTTTCTGGAAATTTGATTCCCTGGACGGACTCTGTAGAACTTTTAAGTTCCCTCTGCCTCCTTTTCCTTCACGAATAAGTGAGTTTTGTCCAAACTATCAAAAATAATTGCCCAGTGTCTCCACCTCACTTTGTCTGTGAGGCTTTTAGTTTTGGTTATTCATCTGTTCTCTGCAGGAGACGAATTACCCAGTAGCCCAGGAAACTTGAAATCAAGGCTCTCTACCCTTTCCAAGGCTCAGGGACCAGCTTGAAGAACTGGGGGATTTATTGGGGAGGTGGTAACCATCTCCCTTGACTCTTGGTTGAAATGTCACTCAATTCGGAGTCTTCACCCAGACGGCTCACAGGGATGTTCCTCCTCCAGCCCTCCTTCTGCGGGGAGGACCCTAGTTGGGGAAACCTGTCTGTGACATTAGCAGGGGTGGTATGGAAGCACTTCAGCACTTCGATGACCAAAGGTAAAACTTTTTCCAACTTTTTTAGCTATACTCGTGGATTTTTAATTCTTAAATAACATCACCGCTTTAAAAAATTATGTGTTTTAAAAGCATATGATTAATATATGTGCTAATATAAGGCACTTCAGTCGTGTCCGACTCTGTGCGACTCCATGGACTGTAGCCCACCAGGCACCTCTGTCCATGGGCTTCTCCAGGCAAGAATACTGGAGTATTCTCCTCCTCTAGGGGATCTTCCTGACCCAGGGATCAAATCCAGGTCTCCTGCGTTGACAGGCAGGTTCTTTACCACTAGCGCCAACTGGGAAACCCTAATTAATGCGTATAGCTACGCAATGCATCATGGTCAGTTCGGAAAGGTGGATGGGCAGTGTGATTTGACTTCTATTTCACAGCAGTTAAGATTCTGCTGATGGAAAGTTGTTCAGTGTTAGATATGTGAAGATTTTGCTAATTTAAAAAAAAGTTTAAAAAGAAAAAAGTTCTAATTTTAATTTTTCTTTCAGTTTCAAAAAAATTTTAATACTGAACCCAGTAGACTTGTGACTTTTTCAATTAATGCTCATGGGTGTTAGGTAGGCTGGGATTCCAAAGATTTTGGTAATTTTTTATGGCCACACCAAAGCTACAGAGGTGGGCTGTGCCATTGCTTCTGGAACTTTCCTTGGCATGGCCTGTCAATGGGAGTTATTACTACTGAGAATGATCAGAAGAGAGAAGAGAAGCATATTGACTGGTCCCCACTGGGCTTCCAGGTCCAGGTTTTCTTCCTTATCTGTACACTAATCAGTTTCCCACCTCTCAGATGCTATCCCCTAACCTCCCTCTCACTCTCTAGGGGACTGTTTCACTCTTTTCCTCTTTCTTCATTATCCTTTCTCTTCCAAACTCTGACTCGCCTGCCCTTTGGCTGCCATCTTTCTTCTCACTTGTGACCTTGCTTTTCCCTTTCATGAGTAATCTGAAGGAATCAGACAGCATTTACACATCTCCCTGAAGCCAGTCTCTGTACCTTTCCACCTGCTCTTCCTGGTTCTGGCCAGGGCTCCCACAGGTAAACTAGTTTGTAACCTTTTACCTTTTCAAGGACATTACTTCAGCAATGTTTTCTTTCCTGCATCATCCGATTTTACCTTTCTATCAGATAATTCCCATTGATCTACAGACATGGTACTGTTTCTCTTAGCTGAAAAGAAAGAAACAAAGAACTTTTTTGATTCCACTTCCTCCTCAAGCTACTATTTGTTTTCCTTAGCTTTTCAGGAAAACTCAGTAAGGAAATTACCTATGCTACTACTTCTAATTACTTTCTTCCCATGTATGTTTTCTAACTTTTTATTCTGACATAATTTTAGATTTACATGGAAATTGCAAAATGTTACAGTACACTCCCATACATACATCCTTCACTTAGCTTCGTTTAATGTTAACACCTTGCATAACCACATCACATTATCAAAGTCAGGAACTCCAGTTTACTCTTGAACCCACTGCAATTATACTTTCTTGCCTCCAAATAAAGAATGACCTTCACATCCCTGAACGCAAAAGTCAGTTATCAGAACTTATTTTATGTTACCCATCTTCTCTCCTTCATAGGGTTGGTAATTCCCTTCACCCCACACACTTTTTTCCCTTGGATTCTAGGTCACGCCCACCACACTTTTCTTCCTTGGTTTTATTGTCAACCTTTGCCTCTTCTTGGTGCTCTTCCCTGGTTTCTCTTTATTTTTTTCACCTCTTAACATCAGAATGTCCCAGAGTTTAGTCCTTAAAGGACTTCTTCTCTCTCTCTACTGTCCTGACTTCCCTGGGCTTCCCTCATGGCTCAGATGGTAAACAATCTGCCTGCCATGCAGGAGGCCGAGGTTTGATCCCTGGGTCAGAAAGATCCCCTGGAGAAGGGAATGGCAGCCCACCGCAGTATTCTTGCCTGGGAAATCCCATGGACAGAGGAGCCTCGTGGGCTACAGTCTATGGGGTCTCAAAGAGTCCGGTACAACTGAGCGGCTTTCACTTTCACTGTCCTGACTCACTTGGTGACCAATCAGCTCCCATTGCTTTAAACACCATCTATAGACTGGTGACTTACCCACTTTCCATCTTCAGTTCAGACTTTCCCTCCAAACTCTAAACATGCATGTCCAGTTGTTTACTTTTAACCTTTCCTTGGAGGTTTAACAGGTGTATCAAACATAACAGTTCCAAAACTGAATGCTGTTCTTCAATTCCTCTCAACTATTTCTCACACTGTAGTCCCAGTGCTGGCAAATGGCTACTTTATCTTTCCAAGTATTCAAGACAAAAATTCTGGAAAGAGATGCTCCTCTTTCTCTCCTATCTCACATCCAACCTCCCAGACAATTCTATTCACTATATCTTCAAGTTCCATCTAGAATCCAATCACTCAGTCTTCAACACCTTTTCTGCCAGAATGCTGGCATGAGCCCCCATGATCTTTTCCTGGGTTATTTCCATAGCTAACTCACTGGATCTCTTCCTCTGCCTTCCCCTCTCACATATGCTTCATCTATAGTGACCTTATTGAATCATAAAGCAGATCATGTAACTTCCCTGTTCAAATGGCTCCCCATCTTTAATGGCTCCTTGTCTTAGCCAAGAGTAAAAACCAAAGTCCTGATGAGGCTCCACTTGACCCGATCATCCTGTCTGCCACCCGTCTGCCACTACTCTTCACGTGGCTCCCTTTGTTCCAGCTACACTGGCCTTCTTGCTACACTTTGAATATTCTGGCCTACTCTTGCCTCAGGGCCTTTACACTTGCTGTTTCCTATTCCTGGAATATTCTTTTTTTTCTGATATCCTCATGACTGGTTCCCTTACCTTCACTGAAATGCCATTTGTCAGTGAGACCTAGCTTGGATCACTATATTTAAAACTACCTCTTCTCTTTTCCAAGAGTTCTTGTCTTCCTTTCTGTTTTTTTTTTTTTTTTTGGAATTGCACTTATCTATCTATATATAGATATACATCTTATTTTATTATTCTCTATGTCTTTCTTTGTGTATGTGTGTGTGCTCAGTCATGTCCAACTCTGTGCAATCCTATGGACTATAGCCCACCAGACTCCTCTGTCTATGTGATTCTCTAGGCAAGAATACTTGAATGGGTTGCCATGCTTTCCTCCAGGGGCTCTTCCCCACCCAGGGATCAAACCAGTAGTATCTCTTAAGTCTCCTACATTGGCAGGCAGGTTCTTTGGTAGCAGGTTCCCATTAATATCACCTGGGAAGCCCCTGTGTCTTTCTACTAAAATGCAATTTCCACAAAAGCAGCTATTTCTTTTTTTCCTTGACCATTACATCCCCAGTTCTTACACATTGCCTGCAGTACAAGATATCTTCAAAAAATATTTGTTGAATCAATGCATGATGGCCCCATATTTCCATAAGACAGACCAGGTAAGTACTTTTGTTCCCATTTAATTGGGAAGGAGACATAGAAGAAAGCATTTAGAGGTTAAATAACTTGTCCAGGGTAACAGAAATGAGAGCCCAGTTTCTCTCAGCTTCCAGTGCTTGGGCATTCTGTTACATGTGGCATTTAATTCAGGAGAGGGTATCGATCTGAAGATCTTGCTGAACTTGGCTCAGCTAGGATTATCAAAACAGACCTGGGGCAAAGGAGTACACACTCAAGTCACTGGTGGTCAACCGGTTAAATGTTTTGGATCCAGACTTCTTTTTACAAGAGAAGAATTCCAACTAAGCTTTCACTGCAGGGTGACAAGAAGGAACATTAATCTGCTAGAGCAGCTGTTTGCTCTTATAAAATACATCAGTCTTCATCATAATGGAAAATCCAAGAGGCAGCTTGGCTGATTGAATTGAAAGTCAGTGGAAATCAAGGAATCATCCATGTTGAATTATTAAGAAACTGTTTCTAAATTAAGCCTTTTGGATGAGCAGCAAACTGGACGGCAGCTTGCACAAATGTATGTTTTCCTCACTTCTCTAGTAGGAGAAGCTACATTAGATGGACGCCAACACATCAGTCAAAGACCCCCCAAACAGGTGTGTGAAATGCCCATCCATCAAATGGAATCTTGGCCACTCCACAGCAGACTGATTTGGAACCCGTTCAATGGATAATGCACAGGAAAAGGGAGAGTCTGTGCAGAGCTATTAGTGGGAATTCAGAAGAGCACGGAAAATACAAATTGGTGATGGAACAAAAGCTGACGATCTACTCAGCAGTTTGCTTATTCTGATGTAGACTCTCAGTCTGAGAAAAGGAAGAAATAATTCAGGCACGGGATTGTGGAAAGGGCCTATTTTTTTAAAAATGAATCTTTTGTTTTAGAGAAGTTTTAGATCCACATAAACATTGCAACAAGATTCCAGATTCCCTCATAGCCTACAGTGTTCTCCCCCATTATTAATATTTGAGGTTAGTGCAGTATATTTGTTACAATGAACCAATAGTGTTACATTATTATTTACTAAAGTCCAGTTTTTGTTCAGAGTTTTTTTAGTTTTAAGCTAATGTTCTTTTGTTTCTTTGTTTTAGGATCTCACCTAGGTTACCACATAACATTTAGTTATGATGTCACTTGCGGCTCCTATTGTCTCTGACAGCTTCTCAGGTTTTCCTTGTTTTGGACAACCTTGTCAGTTTTGAAAAGTTCTGGTCAGATATTTTAGAGAATGTCCTTCAAATGGGATTTTTCATCATTAGACCAGGGTAATGTGTTTGGGGGAGGGAGACCATAGGTGTAAAATGCCATTCTCATCATATATCTAGGGCACCTGTTACCAATATGGCTTATTACTGTTGGGGTTAATCTTCACTTGGCTCAGGAAGTGTTTATCAGATTTCTCAACTATAAGGTGACTCTTTCTCCCCGTTTCCATGCTGTACTCTTTGAAAGGATGTTTTTTATGTGCACCCTCCTGTTAAAGAATGGGAAGTGAGGGTTAGCAGGGGAAGGAGAGGGTGAGGTGGACTGAGAGAGTAGTATTGGGATATATACACCTCCATGTGTATAACAGACAGCTAGAGGGAACCTGCTGTGTAGCCCAGGGAGCTCAGCTCAGGGCTCGATGATCACCTAGAGGAGTGGGGTGGAGGAGTGGGAGGGAGGCTTAGGAGGGAGGGGATATATGTATACATATAGCTGATTCACATTATGATACAGCAGAAACTAATATAACATTTAAAGCAATTGTTCTCAAGAGAAAAAAAAAAAAAAGAATGGGAAGTTGCATTCCACTTCCTTGAAGGCAGAGTATCTACATAAATAATTTGGAATTCTTCTTGGTGGAAGATTTGTTCTTTCTCCCTCATCTGCCTGTCTATCTATCTATCTATTCATTCACCTAGTATGGATTCATAGCTATTTATTTTACACTCCATGTTATAATCCAATAATACTTTATTTATTTACTTTATTTGCTTAATATTTTCTGGCCTTGGTTATTAGGAGCTCTTTCAGTTGGCTTCTATGACCCTTTGACATAGCTCCTCCTGATGTCCCCCAAATGGAACTATATGCATGTATAAAACATTTCCTTACCCTCTGGCACTATAGTATGCTTCGGGCTCATCTTACATACTCCTGTCTTATTCCTGGTTGCTTTTATTGGAAAATGGTATTAGAAACTGAGATCTGGGTTTTACATATGTCCATTGTTACTGTCGTTTTACTCACTCAGTTGTGACCGACTCTTGCAACCCATGGACTATAGCCCACCTGGCTTCTCTCACCAGGCAAGAATATTGGATGGGTTGCCATTTCCTACTCCAGAGAATCATTGTGACCCAAGTCTTTTGCATCTCCTGCTTGGCAGGTGACCACCTGGAATATAGTTAATTCTAGGTGTCCTCAGTTGACAGAGCAAGGAAGTGTGTGTGTGTGTGTGTGTGTGTGTGTGTGTGTGTGTGTGTGTGTGTGTGTATCTGTATGGAGCTGTCTGTTCTATATTCAAGCTAAAAACATTTATACTCAAGTATCTGACAATCTGTTGCCACATGGATCATTGTAGTCTCCTTGCTTATCTGTAAACTTCCACTCCAACAGTGAGAATCTGGCTCTCATTTTCCATCATTTGGGCTTCCCAGATGGCACAGTGGTAAAGAATCTGCCTGCCAATACTGGAGATGCAAGAGACGCAAGTTCAATTCCTGGGTCGGGAAGATCCCCTGGAGCAGGAAATAGCAACCTACTCCAGTATTCTTGCCTGGAAAATTCCATGGACAGAGGTGCCTGGTGGGCTACAGTCCATGGGGCTGCAAAGAGTCAGACATGACTGAGCATGCATGTACGCATCCATCATTTACCTCATTGTTCAATTTCAGTGTACATGCATGGTGGTTGCAGAACTGTTAACCTATACCCTTGTGAGAAACAACTTTATCAACTACAGTACAGTGCTTATGTATAGTAGGTTTTCTTTTCGCTTAATCTTATAGGTTCTATTTACTTGGAATATTACTTAGTTTAGCAACTTTTCCCCTTTACCCTTCAGTGAAGTTATTTAATACATTGGTCATATGTTTAGGTTCTTTTGTCACATTTGCACGTCTCCTGTCATCTTTCTACCTTCTGAATGATTTTTTAAAAGTTGTAATAAATAAGGTTTGTTCTTAATACTGTAAAGTCCTATGGCTTTTGACAAATGCATAGTCTCATGAATTCATAATTAGAGTGTCATACAGAGAAGTTTCACTGCCCTAATGGCTGCATAGCTTCACCATTCAGTCCTCATCCTTCCCACACCCAACCCTTAGTAGCTACAAATCGCTCTACCATGGCTATAGTTCTGTCTCTTTCAGAATATTATATAATTGGAAACAAGCCTGAAAGGCTACTCATTTCTCTTTGTAATAAGCACTTAACTTTCATCTGTGTCTTTATGTGATGTGATAGCTCATAAGTTTCCTTTTATTGCTGAATGGTATTCCACTGTGTGAATGTACCACAATTTGTGTGCCTATCCACCTCCTGAAACATATCTTTGCTTTCAGTTTTGAGTGATCATGACAAAATCTAATATAAACATTTATGTGCAAGTTTTCAAGTCAGTTCAGAAAAGATCTAAGTGTGTGATTGCTGGATCATCTGTTACGACGATGCTTAGCTTTGTAAGAAACTGCCAGACTGTCTTCCAAAGTGGTTGCACTGTCTTGCAGTCCACCAGAAATGAATGGCAGTTCCGGTAGCATGGCATTCTTGCCAGCAATTGATGTTGTCAGAGTTTTGGATTTTAGCCATCCTAAAAGGTGTTTAGTGGTCTCTTGTTGCGGTTTTAATTTGCATTTCCCTGATGACAAATCACGCTGTCTTTTCACACATTGATTAGGCAAGGACCCCTTTTTAAGCATCCCCAAAACCCTTACATGATGTGAACTGGCTTTCCTGTGTCAGGAATTTATTACTCTTCAGTCTAAACTTCCAGATGTTGAAAGAAAAAGAATTTTAAATTAAAGTTTTCTTCCTTACAATTTCAAAATGGTTGAGAATAGTTCTGACATTTCTATGAAGTGGACAACCAGGAGATGGCAATGTATTTTTTAACAATGAGCTGATTCTTTGCATAATTGTTTAAAATGAAGTTGGTTTGTGTTCCAGATAACAGTGTTTTAAAAATTTTAGGTAAAGAATATGACTTCTCCATGACTTTCCCCAAACATTAAAAAAAAACTCTGCCTCATCTCTGACTGGCCTTCATCCTCTGATTGAAGGGCACTGGACAATTCCAAGGACCACTTTATAGACTTCCAATGCTTCTGGCTTTAATATTCTGTGCTAGATGCGCAGAACCTTTTACAGATGCTAAGCATTCAATCCTGAAGGCTCCACTTCATCATCAGGTAATTAGTATTTTCATTAACTTGCTTATTGTCAAGGAAAATGAGCCTTGATCATCTAATTTTTCCTCAATGAGTTGAATATTGTAATATATCTATAATTAATGTGCTTTATGCCACAAACGTGTAATGGAGTGGAAATCTGAAGCTGCTCCCAGCAGTCACTGTCAGTAAATGTTTGATGAATAAACAGAGACTTTCTAATGGGAAATGGTGGCGACTTTTATAAGCAGACACAATAAAGACTTTATTAACATACTTAAGAAGCATTCTGGGAAATAGAATTGAATGCATTATTACTGTAGGCTCCTTTTGTGAAAAGTAAATTTTACTGTCCCCATAACAAATGTTTACTTGTTTGATGCAAGTTGTAGGATCAGTATTTTATGGTGTATTCTACAATTTAATGCAATGAAGCTTAAATTAGCTACATATTCCTTGCGGATTTGAGATTGTGGAAAAAAAAAGTAGCAACAATTCTGTCTGTTAATCATTTGCAAACTCTGGTTTACATAGAAAGGAAACAGTTCACCTATTTCAGGATTTTTAAGAGCCCAAAGACAAATTTCAAGATATTTACAGTAGTTAGTAAGAGAGAAGAAGTAAACATGGGTGTGTTTTAGTTTTATTTATTAACAGTACGGTTTTTATTTATTTATTAAGCAATATTTTCATTTTTATAATATGTCTTTTTCTTAAAGTAGGTATTTTGTTATTGAAGTATAGTTGATTTACAATCCTGTGTTAATTTTTGCTATACATTAAAGTGATTCAGACATATATATACACATACTATATATATAGGGCTCACCTGGTAGCTCTGGAGAAGAAATGGCAACCCACTACGGTGTTCTTGCCTGGAGAATCCCAGGGACGGGCGAGCATCCTGGGCTGCTGTCTATGGGGTCGCACAGAGTCGGACACGACTGAAGTGACTTAGCAGCAGCAGCAGCAGTACCTGGTGGCTCAGTGATAAAAAACCCACCTGCCAATGCAGGAGATGTGGGATCCATCCTTGGGTCGGGAAGACCCCTGGAGAAGCAAATAGCAACCCACTCCAATATTCTTGCCTGGGAAATCCTCTGGACAGAGGAGCTTGGCGGGCTGTAGGGTCGTAAGGAGTCGGACACGACTAAAGAGCAACAATATTTCTAGCACCTATCATAGTACCTGGCACATAATAAGCACTCAGAAACATATCTTCTAAATAAGTATAGTTACTTACACATCAAGTATTGAAATGTAGTCATTCCTCTCATAGACTGAGTATTTAAATTACAACAATATCTTATAATCTTCAGGCTACTGCTAAATATAGTTTCTATGAATATAAAGAGGTTATAATCATATCAACTCTCCTTTAATACATTTGAGAAACACTAAGAGATTGTGATGTGAACAAAGGTTGCTGAGAGAGGGAAAGAATCATCTCCCTTTTTTTCAAAGGCTTATGAACGGCTGGGATTCTTTTCTGAGCAAGGTGGTCTAGGTCAGTTCTTCAGCACACTCATTCTGAGCTCCACATACTTCCAATGGCCTCCTAGATTCCCACCTGTACACAGGTACATTCTGCAAGCAACCTGAATTCATTGCTCTCAAACCTGATCTTCTCTCTGTAACACCAAAATTATTCTCTATTCCTTCTGCCCTCTCAGCTCCCAACTCCAATCCCTTAAAAGGATTCTCCTAGATATCGCCCCACATTGTCCTCTCATTTTCACCCTGCAGCCAGTGGCTCACATTTCAACCACCTTTAGCAAGAGCTGTTGCCTTGCCTTTCCAAGTGATCTCTTTTGCCTTTGATTGTCCCCACCAATCTTCCTCTGTAGAATCAGAGTTTTCTGAGTGTCTCCCTTACTCAAAATTCCTTTTTGAGAGAATGAGGGATGGCTAGCTATGACTTCCAGGAAAAAGTTTGAATTCCCTTAGGACTGCAAATGAGACCTTTCACAATATCATTACAATGTATTTTTTCCAGTTTCATCAATTGTCTTTCTGGATGCAAACCTTGAACCCCAATCATTTTGAATTTTTCTCTTTGTCACATTATGTGGCCTTTCACTTTCAGGAATCATGAACTATTCCTGCTTAAAATCCTCCAATAGCATCCCCAAACTGTCTCTAGTGGATCTAGAGACACTTTATTTTTGTTAAGATTATACCCATCAGTGGTAAATAGTCTAAGTTTTTGGTGTTTTGAAATAAAAGGCTTAAATATGAAATAAAACGGCTTTGTAGTTTCTGAGCACTTAAACTTGATTATAGTTTTTGGAATATGACATAGGAGCATAAAAAGGTGATAGAGTTTGTTAGCAATTTCAAGTATAAAATACTATCCAAATTAATTTCCTTTACGCTGATGTCTTTAAAATAAAAGAGCAACACTTTATAGAGGCTAGGCATTATGTAATATATGAGATTTTGAGTCAGACAAATTAAGTTAGACATTTCCCTTCCCAATTTTCTGTTTTCTTAATCTGTTTTCTTATTTGTGTATGTGGATAACAGTAACTAATGTGGGTGTGTTTTGAAAGTCAATTTGAGGAATAAAGTGCCTTTCCTTTTAAATAAATTTAATCATGTTACATGTTCGAAGTAACTTTTTTGATTTATCTCACTTGTTCTAAATTCCAGACAATAATTCATCTTATTTTTCAGAAGCTTCAGCCTGGATTATGATAGATGTGCAATGGATCAAATGCATGCAATTATGAGATTTTCTGAGTTGCATTGAAAGAAGTTTACAAATATTGCAGTCAAACAACTCAGAAAATCTTGCTGGGTTAGGAGTAAGGTATTTGCATTTTTGTTACTTATTTTTTTTCATATTCAGGGAATATGTGTTTACACATATGCTCATGGGTACAGAATTTGAGAGGAAATACAGAAAATGAAGGGTTTAAAGAGCCCATTCAATATTGATAGCAACACTATTTGCAATAACCAAAACATTGAAGCAACCTAAATGTCCACTGACAGATGAATGGATAGAGAAAATGTAGTACATATATACAATGGAATATTACTCAGCCATAAAAAGAATGAAATAATACCATTTGCAGCAAAATGGATGGACCTAGAGAATATCATATTAGCTAAGTCAGACACAGACAATTATATGATATCACTAATATGTGGAATCTAAAAAAAGTACAACTTAACTTATTGACAAAACAGAAAGAGACTTACAGACATAGAAAACAAATTTGTGGCTACGAAGGTGGGGAGGGACAGAGGGATAAATTAGGAGTATGAGAGTAACAGATATACACCACTATATATAAAATAGATGAAAAAGATTTTATTGTATAGCACAAGGAACTGTATTCAATATCTTATAATAAACTCTAAGGGAAAAGAGTCAAAAAAGAAATAAAGGGCCTATTAGCTTCGGTAGTGATTGGCAGATGATATTTTGTTTTAAAATTTTTTACTCTTTCCTCCAAGTGATCCATGCAAATTATTAGCAAGAATAATTATAAATGTATAAATATAAATTTGTGTTATTATTCTTACTCTCATTCACTCTGCTTCCATCAAAAGCTTTTTCAGAATGTTCATTCATACCATGAATATTATGATGGTGGAAGGCTTAAAGCACCCAGGTTAGAGGGTATGAGAGCTAAGTAAGTGTCCTGGCAGGCAGCAGGACCTCAGGAACTGTCAGTCCCCACTTTTATTCTATCCTCAGGACATTTGAAATGTGATCCTTGTTAAAGCCTTAAACCAGAGAGCATGCTTAGTTGCTCAGTTGTGTCTGACTCTTTGTGACTCCATGGACTGTAGCCAGCCAGGTTCCTCTGTCCGTGGGATTTTCCAGGCAAGAATATTGGAGTGGGTTGCCATTCCCTTCTCTAGGGGGTCTTTCTGACACAGAGATCGAATTCGGGTCTCCTGCATTGCAGTCAGATTCTTTACCATCTGAGCCACGAGGGAAGCCCTAAGTCAGAGTAATTAAATTCTAATATTAACTTCTAAGAGGGTGGATGGGTGATGCCTGGTGTGAGTGTGGGATTGAGCTACTGTGAAGTGCCGAGTGGTCATCTGACAGAGGGTTTAGTGGAAGCCACTAATATCCTTCAGTGAGGCCAGAAAATGGATACAGAACATTTCAGCTCTAGGACTTTACAGCTGTGTGGCTTTCAACATGTGGGTTACCTTTTCTGAGTCACTATTTCCTCAAATGAGACAGGGGTGATGGGATTATTATAGTAGCAATAATCCTTGTAAACTGCCTAATTTAGCATAGTGCCTAATACATAGTCACTTCTTAAAAAAAATAAAGATAATAATACGTTGCTCCTCTTCCTCTTTATTCTTTCTTGCTCTTTTCCTTCTTTCTTCAGCAAGAAAATCATGGCAAGAAGGAGCCACTATGAATCTAACAATTTCAAAAAATTCAACTAGAGAACAAAATCAAACAAAGATCACATTTTAAGTGCCTTTAAAAGAAATTAAACATATTGACCAAATAAAGAGATGATGGTGCAAATGTCTGTAGATTTTATACCTTTCCATGTGGCTGGGAAGTCACAGTATTGAGTGAGGGTCACCACCATAATGGAATTTTAAGGAACAAAATAAAAGTTAAAAAAAGGAAGATATTTTTGTATATTTGCCTGCTGGGTGGAGATGTGGTTCTTGCATTTTGTAATGAGAGCTATATTAGAAAATGCAGTGAATGTGTTCATTAACTCAGTTAGAAAACTATTAGTATTACCCTGCTTAAAATGCTCATATCTTTGCAAATATCCTACTAACCATCCATAAAAACATTTTACTTTCACATAGTAATAGATCACCATTTCACATAAAGAGATCAGCAATTGTCCTCTTCCCCTGGGACTCAACCCAATTATATATTTCTGAAGTAACAGTAAAAGCACTGGAACAGATTAGGCAGGAGTATTAGAGAATGTAGTTTAAAGATCTGTGGGTATATATAGAGCCAACCATGCTATCTATAGAAACAGAAAAGTCATAGTGATCCTCACATGACAAAGACTATATGTAACTTATTTCTTTCCTAAATTATTTCTAAAAGAGTGTCCCAGATTTCACAGATTACATTTTTCTATTTCAATTTTCTGTTTTTAAACAGATTCAGTGACACTGACATAGAATCTTTTAAGAGAATAGTACAGAGGAGAATCACAATTTAAAATGTAGAATTCCTAATAACTTTAAAAAATATCTGAAATAAAAGTGCAGGAAATGTGATTCCTCATTTTGCTAGATGAAGACAGAGTGGAGAACAAAGTGGGCAAAATAATCCATGTAAAGACGTCTGAGTCCTAAGGCACTGACACGTCCTTAATGGACTACAGTGCACATAAAAATAATTAATCATGGGGAGAAGGCATTGCCAAGGTTAGAACTGAGGTCTCTGGTTTTTAATGGAAATGTTCTGTGTGTGAACTAGAAGAACAACTTCCCTAGCTCAAGCATTAGGGCATCTGTCATACTTAACTCAGATAGTTCAGGAGTTCAGTAAAATATCAGATAGAGTTCAGCACTTTTATTTCTCAGGGTATTAAAACTATATATAATAAGGAAAAAAAAAGGGGTTGTGATGAAATACCTAACATGTTGGGTGGAACATCAAATAGGTTAAACTTAACATGTCTGAAATTTCAGGGAAATAAATTTCCCCTATAATAGCCATTTCATTCTGTAGAATTCTTGTTATTTTGTGTGCTTCCGAAGACACTGAAGTAATGATAAGCAAATAAATACATAAGGCTAGGGCTGCCCTAGAAGGAGAAGTCTTGAAAAGTTACTTCATTGCTTAATTTAATGAACCAGATTAATGTATTCATTATTTCTGGCTCCTGGAGAAAGTGTAGACAGATAAAATTAGGATCTTCAGGGAGCAAACTGGTGGTTAAATTGTGTACTTTCTTTCTCTGTGGCTATTTATGGGCAAACATCTCTTCTTAAGGGCTGGGAGGGGGTGGGGTGATGGTTTTTCAGTGGCAGGGTTGGGGGTGGTGTCCCTAGCAAAGTAGAAGGAAGTAGACTCTTAGGAAGGGCACACTCAGAGCTTTGGGGGCCAAATGCACAGATTAAAAGACTGGATGTCCTTGGCAGACTGAAGGACCAAACCCTCTGTCTCCTGATAACAAGCTGAACATTTTCAGTCTCAGCACAAATTCCTGGGAGTAGTTAATGCACTTGTATTTGAAGAATTTTGCCCAATAAGCAGAATCCTTTGCATAAGTGGCAAAATATTGGGATGCAGGGGTTTAGGGCTGGTGTGGATTTAGGATCTGTTTGAATGGCCAGGAGAGGAATGTGTGGAAAACACTTAAAACCAGCAGCACAAAAGTGATAACGTTCGATGATTTAAAAGCTATTCTAGTTTCTGAATCGACAAACTGGATTTCACACTCCTGCCTCATTTTTAATTTCATGAGCACCCTGCGGTTTGAGGAGGACAACATTGAGACCTACAGGACAACAGTTCTGGACAGGATCACTCTGCCCTCTGCCTAGCCTCCTGTCGCCCCCCTGCCCACCCCCAAAGCAAAAGGAAGAAGGAGGGAGAAGAATGGCTGGGGAGTATCTGGGACCACACTCTAGGGTAAACTAACTTCCCACAAATTCTGCTTTTTGTGGTTTGAGATTATTGATGATTATCTTGGGAGGGGAAAGTGTTTCTTCTCTGAATCGAAAGCACATGGAGAACACCACATGATTCACAAATACTTTTCTTTGATTTGTTGAAATAGCAAGTCCCAAAGCGCAGCCCTGGGGAAGGTGGGAGGAGGGTGATCAATCTTTTTCATCCAATAAGCACTTGTGTTACTGGGTGCTGCGACTCACTCTATGACCCGATCTTTTGCTCGGTGGAGATTACATATTAATGTTTTGAGAGAGCTGGAGAGACGTGGTTGAGCGATCTGGGAAGAAACACGAGAGGATTTGCCTCAACTTAAAAAGGCTGGCTCTTTGAAATACTCTGAGTTTTCCAAAGCATCAATTAGCTCATGTAAAAATGCAAATCAAAGAAAAACTTTCTCGATCTTTTAAAATATAAATTCATAACTCAGTTTCCTGGCCCTTCTTTTAGGCGCCCCCACCCCACTTTCCCCATGAGCATGATGATAAGTTATATTTTCAGTTTACCTATTATCTTAGGAGGATGGCTGTTGGAAAGAATGAAACACCTGTGATTTTAAATACATGTGTATTAGAAGGCATTCCAGGAGAAGCTTAAGACAGATAGGGTACACAATTATTGAAATTTTATATAGATTTTATTAGTTCAAACAGTAAAATCAAATTTAAGATTCAAATATTATTTCTACCACTGAATAATTTCATGACCTTGAACAAATTGATTTCTCTGAATAGCTTATCCTGGTCTGTAAAATGAGATGATAATGGAACCTATTTCTTAGTGTTGTTTTGAGAAATAAATAAGATAATAAATTAAAATGCCTGGCATCCTGTCAGGCACCTGGGAATATTTTATAAGATATTAGCTACAGTAAATCCCCAACATACAGACCGGTTCCATTCCGAGAGTGCATTCATTAAATACAGTTTGTTCATAAGTCCAACAAAGTTAGCCTCGGTACCCAATTAACAGGTTTCCCAGGTGGTCCTAGTGGTAAAGAACCCACCTGGCAATGCAGGAGATGTAAGAAACTTGGATTCAATCCCTGGGTTGGGAAGATGCCCTGGACGAGGGCATGGCAACCCACTCCAGTATTCTTAGAGAATCCCATGAACAGAGGAGCCTGGTGAGCTACAGTTCATAGGGTCACAAAGAGTTGGACACGACTGAAGTGACTTAGCAAGCATGTACCCAACTAACACAATAGGTTATATAGCACTGCACTCTAATAGGTTTGAAATACTTTTCACACAAATAATACATAAAAATGAACAAACGAAAAATAGGGAAAACATTTTAAATCTTACAGTACAGTACCTTGAAAAGTCTAATAGTACAGTATAGCAGCTAGCATACAGGGGCTGGCATCGAGTGAACAGGCAAGAAGAGTTACTGACTGGAGGAGATTTGGGGTTTGAAATACAAATACCATACTAGCGTACCCTGTAGAGTACTGTGCGGTGAAGTACACAAAAGCACGTCTTGCAGAGGATGCACGCACATGCCAATGTATGTAAGACACGTGAACTGGACGTGTGAATGCTCACATGTTCACATCTTCAAAAATTCGCAACTTGAAGGTTCCTACGTAAGGAACTGACTGCATTTTTGTAATTTAATCGTTGTCATTGTTATTTTTCTTCCCCAGCTCTGTACTTTTCTTCTCTAGTCCAGAATTTTGTGTGTTCCTATTTATAAACAGGAATAAACTGAATTGCATTGAACATAAACATATCTTCTTGTCTAGTCTTTATCCGCACCATCTGCCATGACCCATGCTCTCTGCTTACACAAATTTCTGCTCTTTGCAAATTTCTGTCACTTTGCAAATGATTCAAATACATGGAAACCCCCTGAAATGTTTGTCACCTACATATACTAACATCTCAATTCAAGCAATTTGCTTGCTTTTTCTTGTTGGCTCAAAATTCTTCATTTTTAAAGTTTTTGTTTCTCCAATGCATCGTTCAATTGAGTTTGTTTTCTATCATAGTTTTATGGGATCTATAATGAATATTTAATTGCTTTCCCCTTCTTTCATCTGAATTCTATTAATTAAGCTTGTATATGTTTCCCTTTTCCCTGGTGTTCCCGAAGCAATCTTTTAACTCGTAGCTACTTTCCATTTAAAAAAAAAAACAATCTTCAGTATCCTCTTCTTCCTCTATCTGCTCTCCCTTGACTGATTTTTCTCTGGGCCCCAAAGTAAAGCACTGAAAAGCCTTTACCTCTTGGCTGTAACCCGCTGGGCCGTGTCGGGGCTCTCCCATCATGACAGAGTGGGATGCCAGAAACTTGTCCTAACACACCGCCCTGCCTTGTAATCCCTTCCCGTCCTGTAAGCAAACAGTACATCCTGGGCCTTCCTTGGGCGGGTAATTACCTCCCCTCGCGTGCCGAGCTTCCTGTGGGGCAATCAGACAGCCTGGCCTTTGGAAGCCAGCTGAGGAAGAATGCTTGCTAGCATTGTCCTTCCATGGGGCTATTATGCTGGACGAAGGGATTAGCGGCCCAAGCATCAGCTTTCAAATGCCAGGTTCAAATTCTGACATAGCCATTTGTCTTCACGTAATGTTGGAGGAATGCTTGTGTAGCACTGTGTTTGGGGCGGGGTGTCTTGCTAAGTGAGAATCCTACTGCAGCCCCTTTCAGATGACCCCAGGGCCTGAGAAAACATTGGTATTATCACTGCTTTCTGGATGTAATAGCCGCTTCCCCTTCCCCTCCCTTGAAATAACTTCCACATATCGCAGAACATCATGCTTGGGGAGAAATTCTTTGACTTCTCTCCTGCATTTTTCTTCTGTTGAAAATGGGGATAATGTCATTTTGGCCAATTCCTATAATGTGTTTATGTTTGGCTGTGCTGGTTCTTCGCTGCACTGGCTTTTCTCTAGTTGTGGTGTGCAAGGGCTACTCTCTAGTTTGGGTATGCAGGCTTCTCGTTGTTGTGGCTTCTCTTGTTATGGAGCACAGGCTCTGGGGCATGTGGCTCAGTAGTTGTGGCTCCCAGATTCTAGAGCACAGGCTCAATAGTTGTGGCAAAAGGGCTTAGTTGCTCCAGGCCTGTGGGATCTTCCTGGACCAGGGATCAAACCTGCATCTCCTGTGTTGGCAGGAGGATTCTTTACCACTGAGCCACCAGGGAAGCCTCATTTTTTGTCAGTTTCTAAATGGAGCTGGGGAGATTCCCTTAGGTATTTCTAACGTTAGCAAAATAAAAAACCAGAAAAATTCTCTGGCCGTTATCATTCCCTGCTGACTTATGTTGTTTTGTGGTGCATCTCTTTTCTTTCAGGTGGAAGTAAATAACTTGTATGACTAAATAACTTGTACAGGATATAGTTGGGGCTCAAACTTAGCCTGCGTGTGCACATGCTCAGTTGCTTAGTCATGTCCAACTCTTTGCAAACCCATGGACTGTAGCCCGTCAGGCTCCTCTGTCCATGGGGTTTTCCAGGCAAGAACACTGAGGCGGGTTGCCATTTCCTCCTCCAGGGACCTTCCCGACCTTTCTATCACCTCACACAGCTCCTGACATGTGCTACTACAACAAGACACAGCCAGAGCTTCTTGGGAAACTTTCACCAAGTCTCACAGTAGCTAAATACCAGTCCTAGCAGGAAGCTAGAAGCAAGACAGTAGCAGTCAGTTGAACATGGAAAACATCTGAGTCAGGAATTCTTCTCCCACCCTGAGCCCTGCCCTTTCTAAAGACTGAAGTTACTTTTATTTGCATTTTAGCCTTTAAGTTAATTAATGGGAATTAATACGTGTGTAAGAACTTCGGAAATTTCCCAAAGGCTCATTATAAATTTAGTGTAAAAAGAGCATTGGATATATATATATATTTTTAAGGATAGGGCTCTCATTAAAATTTTAGGTTATTAATAAAAACATTTTTATCAGGGGAAGTTTAGTGTGAGTGCCAGGATAAAGACATCAGTTAACACATTTCAGTCATATTCAATTGACTCCAACAAGAGAAGCCATTTGACATGTGTGTGTGTATAGAGTGGGGAGGAGGGGAGGTTGGTAGTGAGAAGTATTAAAGGCTGCCTGGAAAGTACATATTCATTTTCTTTCATTAGGAAAAAGGTTCCCAATTTAACTGTTTGTATTATCTAAAAATCTGAAACCTCCTCTGCTATCACAGGATTTAACAGGAGAAAACACATTGAGTGTATAGGAAAACAGAACCGAGTGTCTGCTTATTTGGGAATTTATATCTGCTTATTCCTTTATGATCACCAGCCTGATCAATGATAATAGGAGAGCTTTATGAGGAATGGTGCAGACAACAACTCCATTTCCATGGAGGACAAGTACACAAAAGTAAATCTTAGTACAAACGGTAAAGTGGCTTAACTTATGCTCTTTCTGTCTTTAAATATAGGCTTAAACTGGTTGGGCCTCTACGGGCTTTCCCCTGGCTTGGTATCACCACGTTTAGAGTCAGAAGGTACCTCAGAGGCACCCGTCTCTCACTGCACACAGGTCATTTTGGTGTACTTCTGAAAGGTCATGCTGGATTCGCTGGCAAACCCCAGGAACTAGGGCTCACCTCTTTGCTAGGGAGCAGGTCCTCTTATAAGACCACAGGGAAGTGGTGTCTCTTGGTTAGAACACACCTTACCTTGGTTCAGAATCTCCCTTCCTCAGTTTCCACCCCTGCATCCAGCCCTGTGACTCAGAACACTGGCTCAGGCACCATCACAGTTAAGACGCAGCACTTTAAAAATATTGGACAAATGAGGCACTCTGTGCTCCAGGGAATCTGGTGGGGACGGGTCTTTAGATAGTTAAATATGTTGGGGAACTGATTTTATGATCCCAATCCTTACATCTCCTCATATCTAAAGAAGAACTAAATCCCTTCATGGTGATATCAGATCCTCGTAACTAGCAGGAAACCTCTTGTAAAGTAAGCACTTGATTGCATTGAACTCCCCCCTTCACTGAAATCTCATATATTGACCTACCCTGACTGCCTCTTTGGAGCATTCTCTCAGAGCTATCTGAGGTGCTGCATCCCAGGCTGCAGTCCTCATTTTGCCCCAAATAAAACTTAACTCACAACTTTCAAAAAAAACAGAAAATACTGGAGGCACCTCCTGGCTATGTCAAACAATTTATCTTCCTGGGTTAAACAGCTCTATTTCCCTAACTAATTTCTTTTAAAAAATCACATATTCCAACTTTTGGAATTCTGAAAATCCCACAGACTGACAAAACTTTTCTTAAAATATGGTTCCCAGGAATGGGCACCTCAAGCCGTATGAGGTCTATGGGATTATAGCACAGTGTGACAATATGTCTGTCTGGAGCCTACATCCCAACTGTTGTTGCTAAAAGTATGAGTGTGAATTCTTCATGAGCAGGAGCTGGCCTTAGTCACAGTAGGCAGAGTAGTAAATGAATAAAGCTGCATGAATACTTCCTAACAACGCCAGTGACATAAACCATTGGCCAGTCAGCCTGTCCCCTTCCTGTTAGCAGTTAGATGGTTCCCTGGGTCCTAGCAGGGGTTCTGTCTGTCGTTATCAGTTCAAACAGCATCTTCCCAGCTCGAGCCCTGATGTCATTCCAGCTTCCTGATGACCCTAAGCCCTCTTTGTCTTCCTGAACTCCACCTGCTCTTCCTGGTCCTATGTCACATGCAGACCTGAAAAAGCATATTTTCTATTCATGAAGATGACTGTCGAACCTACTGAATAGGATAGATCCTTACAGCATGCGCATCAATCCATTGGCCTGCCTTTCTCATCACCAGGATTCTGAATCTGATTAACTGTACCATCACAACCATCACATCTACATGGAAGCCACAGCAGTTTATTTGCCCTTCTAAAAGAAAAACCTTCACCATTTAGGCACCTTTCATGTTCCAACATTTAGTTGCCAGGTACCAACTGAATCACTTTCAAACCTCTTTCATTACAGTTGAGAATACAGTAAAGATCAAAAAGGGGAAGGCCCTCGTTCTCATAGAGTTTATGTTACGAAGAAAAAAATAAATAAATAAAATAATTACAGTTGTGACTTGTTCTCTGAAGGAAATAAGCAGAGTGATGAGATAGTTCTAGGTGGAAACTACTTTATATAAAGCAGGCGAGGAAGTCTCTTTTTGAGAAGTGGCTGTAAAATGAAAAAGAACAGCAATGAAGAGAATTTGGGAAGAACATTCCAAGAGGGAACAGTCAAACCCAACAGCAAGAATGGGGTTAGTGTGTTCCAGGAACTGCTGGCAGGCCAGTGGAACTGAAACAGGGTGAACCTTATACAGTTTTTACATGAATGACAACAGGAGGTCATTGAGGAGCTCACATGGTGAAGCAATGCAGTCTAGTCTGCATTACTGGAAGGACCCTCTGCTGTATAATGAATGAACTGTGAAGGGAGGAGAATGGAAGAGGGAACGCCAGTTATGCATCTTATAAAATCTAAGTGAAGCAAGAAAGGGCTGGGACCAGCTGGTGGCACTGGAGATAGGAGGATAGATTCAAGACGTGTTTTGGTTTATCCAGCTTACAGATTAAATATGAGAGGCAGAGAGGAAGGAGGCGTAAGAGCAATAGCTCAGTTGGTAAAGAATCTGCCTGTAATGCAGGAGACCTCGGTTTGACTCCTGGGTTAGGAAGATCCTCTGGAGAAGGGATAGGCTACGCACTCCAGTATTCTCTGACTTCCCTTGTGGCTCTGCTGCTAAAGAATCTGCTTGCATTGTGGGAGACCTGGGTTCGATCCCTGGTTTTGGAAGATCCCCTAGAGAAGGGAAGCCCACTTCAGTATTCTAGCCTGGAGAATTCCATGGACTATACAGTCCATGGGATTGCAAAGAGTTGGACATGACTGAGCAACTTTCACTTTCACTTCACATGAAAAGAGATCCCCCAAATTAAAGACATCCCATGGACAGACTCTTTTAAAGAATATGATTTTAAAGGGAATGAGAGATTTTTAAAGATATATAATTCTGACTATGCAAGTGAGACTAATTTAAGTGAGAAGGAAATGAGACTGAAGGTCAGGATACCCAGAAAAGCTACAATAACTCACTCATGAGCTCAGATTTTTAAATATACCAAAAAAGCCAGAAAGAGCTCATGACCGAGAAAAAGTACAAAAAATAGGCGCAAACCTGTAAGATTTGAGTCAGAATGGTTGTGGATCAATACAAGATAAAGTTTTACACATGTTCAATATCATCATAAATAACTAGAAAAGTTGCAGAGACAGAAGGTATATGTCTGCTGTAAATGACATTATGATGTTAATAGATATGAAAGAAAGAGCCAAACTTTACTTAAATTCAATTTGTTTCTATTTTCTTCATCAAGGAAAATGGTTTCTAAATGAAAGGAATAAAATATACTACTGAGAGGTATTTGAAAACTGAAACATGAGAAAATATAGTAAGTTAATGCTTGGAGGATTTATAAGAATTTAAATAGGTTTAATTCTCTAATCCCAATAGAATTGCATACAAGGGTGTTGAAGGTTTTTGCACTTTTGACTATGGAGTCATCTATGAAAATCAAATGATTCAATCCAGAGTCCTTAGAGACAGGAATGGTAATAAAGTAGTACGCAAAATTATAAAATACTGATACATTAAGGCTACATCAAGACATAATGCCAGCATAAGTTATGAAGTAATGCTGTTACATCAAGACATAAAAGAATTCATTGGCCAGACCTTTGGCAGAGAGGAAAGAAGGCCTTCTAGAAAAGATGTGACTTCTTTAAGCAACCACAGAATGGACAGCATTGCAGCAGAGCTGGACCATTTGGATGGCAGAGTTCTCCATCATAGCGCCCTTGGTGGTCTCATAGCATTGTGGGCCCTTCAGTTATCTGCAGCTGCAATACTAAATGACCAAAATTCTGGGAGCATCTTGCTAACCCGGAGGAGAAAGAGCTCTTAGAAGACAGACAGATGCTCCTTTGGAAATTCCCAAAGGAATTTGAAGAGAGTTGGGGTTTTTAAGAAATTGGTAGGTGCAGAGCCAAGAACATTCTATTTTGTCATTATTGTCACAGGTCTTCAGTCAAATCCATTCTTCTTGCTTTTTCAGGAAAATTGTTGACTCTTTTGTGGGCGTGTGTTACTGGTAGCTGATCTGTATTAGCAGTCAAGGTAATTTTCACATTTTAACAGAGCATCCCTATGGGATGTTTTGATCCAAAGGGATGAGCTCTGAATGGTAGACATTTAGACCCTGCAAGAACGTGACTTGGCAGAGGACCATCTCCTTGTGCCTCTCAAGTCTCATAACTGGTGTTCCATCTTTGCTTGCCATATATTTTCATAATGTCTATATGGATCTTCCATTGATTCCTCTTTATCAGGGTCTCTGAATTATTTTCTGTCTTCCACAGTGATACACTCCAATTGAAGTAGGTGTGTGTAGATGCACTTATAAGATCTGGAGACTCATTCCCTTCACCCTATTTAAGGAGATGCAAAGAACACACTAACAGGATTGACTTCACATTTCAGATGTTTAACAAATGTTATGAGCCAGAGTTGTGTATCTCAAATGTATATTTATACAGTTGAGCGCCATAGAATGTGTCTTCAGGGTGCTATTGTAAACAAGCTGTCAAGCCTAACTGGTTTATCTTGGGGGAGAAAAAACAACCCTTGTTGCAAATGCCGTTTACAAACCTTGTGAGAAACATTCACTAATCGAATCAATTGAGCAGTTTTAAAACATGGAATATGGTGCTATCTGTTTAGAAGTCCAAAGCTTAGGTTTTTTTTTCTATCTAGCATTTGGGAAAGCTATTTTTAAAGTTAAAAATCAATCAAGTAACAAATTGCCTCAAAATGTTTACAATTGTTACCATGTTTTCCTACTTTTTAAAAACCTACTTAGTGCATATATGATATTGAGAGTAAATATAAGACCTTGGATAAAGTTAATATATTCAATTTCTGATTGTTTTGCTTTTTATTAGAGGACGTGTGTGTGTGCTAAGTTGCTCAGTCATGTCCAGCTTTTTGTGACCCCATGGACTGTAGCCCACCAGGTTCCTCTGTCCATGGGATTCTCCAGGCAAGAGTAAACTGGTGCGGGTTGCGATTTTCTTCTCCAGGGATCTTCCCAGCCCGGGGACTGAACCCACACCTCCTGGACTCCCACACTGCAGGTGGATTCTTTACCACTGGGCCACCAGGGAAGCTCTTATTAGAGGATAAGAAGACATAAACAAATATCCCAAATTTCTGTGATTAAATCTAAAGTACTTTTCATCTTAAACATAAAGAACTAGAATTCCTAAAGTCAAATTTTGCTTATTACATTAAATGTTAAGCTTCTTTGTAAGAATTAATGGAATTGAGGATTAACTTTGGAGCAGGGAAGACAAAGCCAAGGATAACAGGGAAAGCCTTCCTGGAGGAAGAGGCATTTGAACTAAGCCTTGGAAAATAAAAAGAATGACCATAGACAGACTCAAACATGATGAAGAAATTCAGGAAGGAGGGCAAAATAGGGAAAAATCTAGGCTTATCAATAAAATAATGGCTAGTGTGATGTAGAATAAAGTATATGTATGTAAGCTGCAGATCTCATGAAGGAAGTCATTGGCTTTCCCTCTCACAGCAATTCAGGGAAGAAAATGTGGCGGACGCTCCTGTGGCGCTCAGGTCATCTTTATGGACATCGGCTGTCTTTGAACTGCAGATTTGCAGAAGGGCCAACTATTAATAGACAGGAGAAAGCAGAGTTTACTGTAAGAGGCTGACAAATATAGATCTCAAATATCATTATCCTGCTAATTTCTCCTCTGGCCGCAAAAGCTTTGTTGGCCTTTGGGCTTCTTTGCTCTTGTTCTTTCCACTAGGGCACTGAGCAAAAATGGCTGGTACAGAGCATACTGTGGGTCTGCAAACAAAGATGGCACAAAATAAAAACAGGTTCTGTTATTTTAGACCCAGTTTCTTCTTTTCATTTACTTATTGTCTGACTTTTAAAGGACCAACTATTTCTTCTCCATCCTTTCTTCCTCTCTCCCCTCCGAGCAGCCTAGAGCACATGAACTTATATTTACTTTCATGCATGATCTACGAACTTTCTCTGGGAATTTTGAAGCTAAGTCCTTCACTAATAGAGGATCCTGAAGTCATGTCAGGGAAAGATCTACTTATGTTTAATGGAGCAATAAACTGGTTATAGAGTCTCCTTAGAACTTTTTTAAAAGACTGCTGTAGGCACTAGTTTGAATGGCTTCCAAATTCTGGGCAAGTCTTTTTCAGTCTTACATATTAATAATTAGAGAGCTGACACATATTTGTGACTATCCCAGTGATAGACCCCCTCCAGAAACAGGGCAAAAGACTCTTAAAATATGGTCCACATTGTATTTCTTTACATGCGTAAAGGCTAAAATAAAACAAATAGTTCAAACTTCATGGAGTTTCAACTACAACTTGAAAAAAATACTCGTGTAATTCTTTGCCTCCACTTGTTATAAAGTTTAGATGTATTTCAGATATGTTATTCAAGGGAAATATGAAATTTATTACCTATGAATGCAGAAACACAGCATTGTGGATTTTTAAGTAAATGATAAATATCAGTTTATTGTTTCCAATGTAGTGTTGAACAGCTGATCTAGAGTAAGGCATGGTGGAATTATGGCTTGGGGCTTTAAAATATTTCTTGCCTGTGGAACTATTTTCTATTGCCTCACCTTTGCCCTCTACTTTGTTACAAAATATCCTATTTTTCTTTCCTCACAGACTTCCTTGCCTGTAGGTATCTTAAAACATCATGGTAGTATAATATTTCCATGGTTTGTCCTTCTTTCATTTAACTCTGAATTTTATTACTATTTTTTGTCTTTAATTAGGTAAATCTTTTGTCTTTATCCATTTGTATAATATTGAAGGACTTAACTTGAAGTTTTGCTTTCTTAATAATACATTGTTAAGCTACAAGTTGTAATTCACATTTGAAGGATGAGAATACCTCTACCAGAAACCAATGAGAAATTAAATAAATCCATAATCTACTGTTGGTGATAATCTGAAGACTATTACACACTTTGTTATTTGTTAGTGTAATGTAGACTTTTGAGTTATTAGATATGTCTGTGAAAATATTGGCTGAATATGAAAACTGTGTAAAAACCCAAGAAGATAATATGACATACAAGCCTTATTTATTGGCAGGCACTAAATATTTCTGAAGAAATGCTGTTTGAATAATAATCTATCCTTTCATCACATGCCAATAAAATGCCGGGAATTGAGAGGAATGCTGGGTATACCATGATGAACAAGATAAAATCTCTGGACTAAGGGCTTGACATCCAGTGGGGAATAAGTCATTGTGATAGTGTGGCATACATTTATGATGGAAAACTACAGGGAGACTCAGGTGAGTTGGAGAGTAATTCAGTTGTAGGGAACAGCAACAAACTCCTAAATGAAGAAATGTTAAATCTGACACAGTAGGAATAATTCTAAGATGACCTCCAGGGAATCATGGCTTTTTATAATCCCTTCTCCTTGAGTGCGATCAAGACCTGTAACTTACTTCTATCCATAGAATATGGCAAAGGTGATAGGCCATTACTCCTGCGGTTATATTACTTATATGGCAAAGATGGAAGGATTTTAGATATGTAATTAAGGCACCTAATCTGTTAACTTTCAGTTAAACTAAAGGGGAGATTCTCTTGATAAGGCAAGCTCTTTAGAGGAGACTAGAAGTCAGAGAGATTTGTATCCTGGCTTTGAGAAAATAGGCTGCCATGGTAAGCAAGGGTCTGTGAGTGGGCCATATGACAAAAAATCCTGGGGACCTCTGGAGCCTGAGAGAGGCTCCTGGCTGACAGTTAACAGGAAAGCAGGAACCTCAGTCCTCTAACCATAAGGAATTGAATTCTTCCAACAACCAAGTGAGCTTTGAAGAAGACTTGGAGTTCCAGAAAAGAATGGAGATTGTAGGCTGGTGAAACCCTGAGCAGAGGACCAACTGGACTGAACTCAGGCTCCTGATCCATAGGAACTGTGAGAATGGCAAATGTATCCTTTAGACTAGGGGTCCCCAATCTCTGCAACCTAATGCCTGATGATCTGAAATGAAGCTGATGTAATAATAGTAGAAGTAAAGTGCCCAATAAATGTAATGAGTTTGAATCATTCACACAAACCATTCTCCCCTCTCCCATTTCCATGGAACAATTTTCTTCCACGAAACCTGTCCTTTAGGCCCAAAAGTCTGGGAACTGTTATTTCAGACTGCTAAACTTGTGATAATTTGTTAAGCAGCAAGAGAAAGTTAATACCACTGAAATGTGAAGAGTGGTACTTAGATGGGGAAAGAATGTTCTGAGATTTTAGTAGAGTGGCTAAAATCACAGACACTGTAGTCAAGATTAACTTGACTTCTCCTTTAGTCAGCTGCCTCTGAGCAGGTTACATAACCTCTCATTTTTCCTAATCTGTATATGGACACTATCATTATCATAGCCATCACCATCCTCCTTATCATTATCATTATTATATCACCACCACCATCATCATCACTACCTATCACCTTTGTTTTCTTCATTTGCATCACCCTCAGCATACTTCCTTCATAGTGCTATTGGGAGGATTAAATGAACTAAGCTGTCTGATGATTTTAAACAGGAAAGTAGCATGAACAGCGCCAGGATTCTGACTTAATCTCTCTAACCCCGATTCCTGGTGTTTGCTAGAATGCTCATCTCAACTGTAATTTATTTTTCATTGTTTATTGTTATGAGCTCAGGCTTAGCAATATGACAGAGCTGAGTTGAAAATTCAGCTTCACTCTGAGCAAGAAATGAAAGTTTTAAGGCTCAGATTCTTCACATATGAAAATGAGATAATAGTACTAACCTTATAAAGGACTGTAAAGATTAAATGAGATAATGTATATAAAATATGTAGCAAAATACACATTTAAAAATGTCTTCAATTATTTAAGAAATGTTTATATATATTATTATTTGCAACTTCATCATTGTATATTTGACACACAAATAGTTATATCTACACATGAAAGCTTCTCTGCATAATAAATAGATTAGAGAATAAAATTATAATCTCTCTAAAGATCACTGAAACTAAGACATATTGTACTCGGCCTGGAATGCTTTAGGTCTCCAATCATTTCTTATTTTTAAAAATTCTTCACCATAATTATTTCCTATGTGTCTGAATATAGCTGAGCAGACTGATCTATATCCCTCAGGTCCTTCTTCTCTGATTGTATAATTATTTGTTCTTTGATTTTCCAGGGCTGAATCATTGCTTTCTATTTTTATAGCTCATTTTTTTTTTTTTCCAGAAGAGCTTGCCTTGCTCTGTGAACAGGCCCTGGTGAAGTTTGGTTAGCTGAAAGCAAGCTTTTTTCACCTAATACGGCTTATTATTACCATATTTTTCTATACCTAGCTATTGCCACTGCTAGTCCAGAACAAACTGAAAACTGAAAATGCTAGAAGTTATGATGAGGAATAGGGAAGATTCACTTTATTTTCTCATTTTGCTATCATAGTCCTCCCCATGCGGCTCTGTTTGTTTTATTGGTACTTCTGTTTCTTTTTTCTTCCTGGCTCATTGGTACAGACTGTGCTTATTGTTGTCTTACAAATTATCCTTCCAGTTGGCATTTGCTGTTGCTAATTGCCTACTAGCTTTCTCCCCATTCGAGTAATGAGTGGCAATTTTGCATCCACCTCCATGCAGATATTATGGCTTCTTATCATTATTACACTGTATCTATTTCTCTCTCATACTCTATTTGACTTTTATGTATATAAAGCCTTTTTTACATGAAGGAAACAGAAGCCATTGATATTCATAATTATTCCATCTTTTCAAGAGCAAGGCAAAAAATATATATTCAGTGTATTCCATACAGCAATTTAGATTAGGGAACTGAATTACAGTTACTAACATTTTCAATAAAGTTTGAAAACTGTGCAATTGTACAAACATATCACAGCTTCTTTATCACTTGTGTCAGGGCAGGGAACTGAAGTCTATTTGCCTTAGAAGAACCATTGAGATTCCTGAGTTCCTGCAGTGGGCTGACAGTTGAGTTGAGACCCCTTTAGTGGTCATCCAATGGCATATTTTAGACTCTCCACAGCTGTGCCCACTGAAAAGTGGATGGTACCTCCTTGACTGCATAGGTTGGACCACTGAGAACCACAAGACAGAAAGCAATAGAGGGCAGTGTTCTGCTATAGGAAGATTACAGAAAACATGATCAAGTTATCAGAGTATGGCTTATTTCAAGAGGCATTTCCACCCAGTCCATCAGATTTTGGACAGGAGATTCCTTAGGCATCCTCCAAAGGCTAGCTGATCATTCCTGTCAACACCACGGACAATGCTGCTGGTGTAAGGTCTCCTGAACTGATATGATCTCCTTCTTCTCTTAGCTCCAGGCTCATCCCTTTCTGATCCACCCTTCATACTGCTACCAGAAGTTTCTAATTTAAACAGAAATCTTTGTCACCCCACCCATGGGTGACAAAATCCTTGCTATCTCCCAACTCTAAATAGGAGATGATGGTGAAGACCAAAGGCCATGGAGCTGGGAAAACACCGTGGGGTAAACTCAGATGTTCTATTTGAGCCTCAGTTTCCTTCCCTAAAATGGTTACTGCGTAAGGCTTCTGTAAAGATTAGAAATAACATGAGTGCACAGTGGGACTCCCTGCACAATGTGGGCATTCAAGAAATTCTAGCTCTTAGCTATTCTTTTTTCTTAGGTATGATTGATTTCAAGTCAGTATTCCTTTCGGAAAAAGGGAAAGCATCTAGAGAGACATGTAATTTGGTCTCTTCCTCCAATCCATCAAAACTTATTGTAATTCAATTGTAAAGCAACTGTAATTCAGTGCTCTGTATTTTCATGTGCCAGGTTATTTTATATTCAAGTGATCATGACTATTAGAAGAATATTCCATTTTTAGAATCTGATTTCTGGGGGTTGACAGAAATGTCAACACAACATGGCCAGAAAGAAATACATAAACAATCAGATCAAAGAGACTCAGCCAGAAGAGAATCACATTCAGAGCAAGAGAGGAAAAAAAAAATGTTCAGAGGAAAATTAAAGAAGCTGACAACAAGTTAAATATCAGTGAGAACATTTTTATCTGGTGCAAGATGCTTTGTGAGTTCTGATTCTTCTTTTGAAAATTCTCTCTCATATTAGTCTCTTTGTGTTTGCTGCCCTTGTGCCTGGGGTGCACCCAGAGTCTATAGTCATAATAGACTTTTGGGTCTATTTGCTTATTTCACTTTTCATATCCCCTGGCTGGACTGTCTCTCATGGCCCCATCTTAAGGAGCTGCACTCTATGACACCCGTCTTTCTTGCCTTACTTTACATTATTTTCTGCACTTTTCACTACTGTGAAATATTCATGTTCTCTCTGCTTCCCCGCCTAAAATGTACACTGCCCACAGGCAGGGTGCTATAGGCTGACCACTTGTGTCCTCTCAAAATTTGTGCACTGAAACCTAAACCCAAATGTGATGGTGTTTGGAGATGGGACTGTGGGAGGCTATTAGGTCATAAGGATGGAACCCTCATGAATGGGATTAGTGCCCTTATAAAGGAGACTCCTAGAGAGTTCTTTCATTCTGCTGCCATGTGAGGACGCAAATAGAAGACAGCTGCCTATGAAAAAGGAAGTGGACCCTCACAGACACCAAATCTGCTGGTACCCTGATCTTAGACTTCCCAGTCTCCAGCATTGTTAGAAATTAATATCCCTTGTTTATAAGCCACCAGACTATGGTATTCTGCGACAGCAGCTTGAATGGACTGAGACACAGAAGCTGTGTTATTCAGAGTTATACCCCTGGTACCTGGACTAGGGGGCTTCCCTGGTGGCTCAGATGGTAAAAAATCTGCCTGCAATGCAGGAGACCCCGGTTCCACACTTGTGGTGGAGAAGACTCTTGAGAGTTGCTTGGACAATGAGGAGATCCAATCAGTCAATCCTAGAGAAAATCAGCCCTTCCAATATTCATTGGAAGGATTGATGCTGAAGCTGAAGTTCCAATACCGTGGCCACATAACGTGAAGGGCCAACTTAATGGGAAAAGACCCTGATGCTGGGAAAGATTGAGGGCAGGAGGAGAAGGGGGCCACAGAGGATGACATGGTGGGATGACATCACTGACTCAATGGACATGAGTTTGAGCAGACTCTGGGAGATAGTGAAGGACAGAGAAGCCTGGTAGTCCATGGGGTCGCAGAGAGTCAGACACAACTGAGCGACTAAACAACAACAACTGGAATAGAGCTGGATACCATCGTGGGTATTCAGATATTTGTAGGGTGAGTAGATGGATAGTAGGTTTAATATTCAAATTCCCAAGAAGAAATGTGTTAAAGGTCATCTCCTGCTTTATTAATTGTCAAACCAATTTCTCATAGATTGAGACTTCTTCCTAAATAACTCTTATGTAAGGAAAAACTGCTCGGGTATCTATTTTCTCTGCAGGTAGTGTATGAAATTTGTTTAATGCAATTATTGGCATGTAATGTTCGCTTGTTGTTTAGTTGCTAAGTTGTATCCAACTCTTTGTGACCCCATGGACACAAAGGAGCCCTCTAGGCTCCACTGGCCATGGGTTTATCCTGGCAAGAATACTAAAGTGGGTTGCCATTTCCCCCTCCAGGGGATCTTCCTGACCCAGGGATTGAACCTGGATCTCTTGCATCTCCTGCATTCTTTACTGCTGAGCCACCAGAGAAGCCTGTGATGTTTATTAAGTTCTACTAATAATTAGTATAAGTATGATAGATTAAAAATGAAATTTCTACTCAAGAGTACAAGCCTGTATACAACATTGTGAGTGTACTGTTCACAAAGGAGTGTCCAACCATTACCTTTCTGTCACACTTGGAAGCCCACACTGGAATTTATCAGTGTGAGCCACAGGAGGAGGTGAATAGTGAGGATGCTGTTGTCAGCCCTGATAGGAGCTGCATTGAGTAACACCACCGGCAGAGCCTCACAGCCACCATGCCCAAGGTCCTTTCATGCTCTGAAATGTGGACCACTTCATACCTGTTTCTCCCTCACCCACATCAGACGCACCAGCAGTGCGCCGAAAGAGGCATGAAGAGGCAGGAGACATGGGGTTCCCGACCTAGTCCTGCCACTATGGGCTCTTAATTAAACACCACTTAATCTTCTGGCACCTCAATTTCCCCATCTATAAATGGGGATAATGCTAGCTGTCCTACAGAAGCTCAGACAAACGTAATGAAAAGGGAAACAAATGGTTACATAAACGTCTATTGACACATGTAAGCACAAGACTTTTTAAAAAGCAACATTTCGCAGCGTAAAGCCCCTCTCTTGAATCACTAATGGAGACGAAGAATGGAAAAAAAAAAAAGCAAAACACCTCTATCGTTATTTCAAAAGGCAGTCCTAACTATGTCAAGGACATTCAAGAACCATAGCCTGTGTTAAATATTAGCTCTACTGGCAGAGTCTTAAAACTGTCATTTGATACCTACTTTAAAAGTATAAATATGAATGACAGATTAGAAAAACAGAGGAATAGAACCAAGAAAAGTAACAAAAGAAAAGAGACTCTCTGAATACATACATGTCTTAGTTTGGGTGTACATTAGCTAAAAAATCACCCAAAAGCATTTCTGTTTGTGAAATATATTATCCTTTTTTCTTTTCCTATCTCCTCTCTCTTCTTGATTTCTCTACAGATTTTCTAAACTTTGCAGGGGCTCTTTTTGCATATCAAACTTAAGTCAACTACAAACACAAGCACAAACAACCCTAAAATGCTAAAACATTTTGTTCAGTGAAGGATAAAGTATATGACTTACCACATTGTTATTATTATTTCTTGCAAAAAGCTCTCATGTAAATATATAGGTTTATATGAGCTTAAATAGTCTGAGGCCAGGATGCAAAGAAAGGAAATACATACACATCTACGAAAGCAATGCTCATGACTGTCTGGTTTTAGCAGAAAATTGCATACCCTCACTTAAAGGGCAAAGAAGAAACCATAAGTCTATTTTAGTGACTCCGTTTGGAAATGGTGCACTTATTCTTTTTATTATATTTTCAAATAAATACATATGGGACCTGTCACATGTCAACAGTGGCTCAGAAAAGAGTCTGAATTAGTCACACGGGCACACAGGGCTTGGAAACAATGAGCGGTGCTCTGGAAGACCCTTGAATACAAGCCTATTTGCCTCTTAATCCAAATGAATAATTAATGATAATTATCATGCTGCAGTTATTATCTGTGATAATAATATATCCGTAAGGTGAATAAATTCAATCTGCTACTATGCAGAAATGGCAACTCATAATATTCTTAAGAAATACAGATATAATTATCAGTATTAATGGTCAAGGGAAAAAAAGATTTTTATATAAGGAACTACAGCAAAAGGTCTAAAGGAAGGTGGAAATGAATCTTTCTGATAATATTTCTTCTACCGCCATCATCGCTCTGGGCCTGCTGTGGTGATGTTGGGGTTCCTACTTCTGTGGGTAGGTTCCATTTAAGTAAAAGCGTTACTATGCACTTGTGCGCTGCAATCTGCCCATAACATTTCCATTACCGCCTTTTAGAAAATGACTCCAGTTAAGTTTAAGATCCTGTAAAAGCGCATGTGAAGCCTGTTAGGACAAGTGCCGGTGGTTGGGACACCAACTTGACAGTTAAACACTTAAAGGGAGAGAAAACGAAAAGCCAAATCAGACAAAATGTGAAATGTTGGTTATTTGACTAGGGGTAGAGATGGGATACTGCTGATTAACGGCAGCTGTAGGTAGTGGTGGTTCTTTTTGAAACACTCTAATGGGCTTCCCTGATAGCTCAATTGGCAAAGAATCCGCCTGCAATGCAGGCAGACCCTGGGTCATATACCTGGGAGTGGAAGATCCCCTGGGAAGGGATAGGCTATGCACTCCAGTATTCTTTGCTGCCTTTGTGGCTCAGCTAGTAAAGAATCCGCCTGCAATGCGGGACACCTGGGTTGGCAAGATCCCCTGGAGAAGGGAAAAGCTACCCACTCCAGTATTCTGGCCTGGAGGATTTCATGGACTGTATAGTCCATGGGGTCGCAAAGAGCCGGACACAACTGAGTGACTTTCACTTTCACTTTTAATGGCTGAGAGTCAACCAGTGAAATAGACCTGCTCCTTGCTTTCATTGTGGCACATGACCTGTGCCTTTCTTCCACTTAATCTTCATCATGGGAAGGCAAACTGCTTGATTGGCATTCTGTGCTTGTCTGTGTGTATGTGTGCATGCCCATGGATATACACATACTCACACATGCATCCTTTTTGCAAAAGTCAGGACTATTGAGGTACAATTTACATTAAGTAAAAATTACATTTTAAATTTCAGAATTTCTTAAGTTTTAGGAAAAGCATGTCAGTCATGCAACTTCTGTCACAATTTAGATCCAGAATCTTTTTGTCACCCCCAAAGCCTCTTTCAAGAAGCTATATAATCAGTTCTCCTCCTCACTCTCAGTTTCTAGGAACCACCAGATCTGTTTTCTCTCCCTTTTTCAGAATGTCATATAAATTAAATCATATATAGATTTTTTTTTGTATCTGACTTTTTTTCACTTAGCATATTACTTCTAAAATTCATCCAAGTCAATATGCATGTATTAACAGTTTTCTCCTTCATTTTCTGAGTAAAATTCCATTGTATGGTTGTATCATGATTTGTGTATCCATTTACCAGTCCATGGATGTCTGCGTTTTATCTAGTTTGTAACAGTTATGAATAAGGCCTCTATAGAAAGTAGCCTAAGGTTTTCATATGCAGGTATTTTTTCATTTCTCTTGGGCAAATACCTAGAAATGGGACTGGTAGCTCATAGCAAATGTGTGTTTGACTTTATGACTGCCAAATTATTTTCCAAAGTGGTTGAAGCATTTTAAATTCCAGTAACAGAAAATGAGTGTTCCAGTTACTCTGCATCCTCACCAACACTTGGTATTGTCAGTTCAAAAACTGTTGCCATTCTGGTTAATTTGTAGCAATACCTCATTATAGTTTTAATTTGTATTTCTCTAATGACTCCTGATGTTGAGCATTTTCCCTGTGTGTATTTACCACCAATAAATCTTCTTTGGTAAATTGTTTGTTCAAGTATTTTCTCCATTAAAAAATGAGCTGTACGTCTTCTAATTGAGTTGTGAATGTTTTTTCATTTGTTTTGGGTCGAGTCTTTTATCAGATATAGGTTTTGCAAATACTGTTCCCCAGTTTGGAGCTATGTTATCATTTTGTAAACGATGTCTTTCAAAGAGCAAAAGTTCTTAATTTATTGAGCCAGTCTGAATTTAGTAAGCAAAACAAAACAGTGATTGTGCATGTTTAGATACCTCTTTCTTCCCAAATGAATCACTGATATTTACTGAGCACTAACTACATGTAAGGCTCCAGGTTAAACCTATCAAAGGTAAACATAGAACAGATCCCTTAGGAGGTAAGGAAACTTAAGATCCATTATCAAAGGCAGTTTAACATTTTAAGAAAACTTATATTATGTACTCTACTTTTTTAAGCAAACATGCTTTCATGTTTTTCATGCCATTCATACCCACTTAAGAAAACAACATCAGCAAAAGTAATTCAGGGACTTGTATAATTTAGTTAAGTGCCATACCACACTATGTTATTTTATATTTATATACACAGCTATAGATAAATATTTTTACCTATGAAATATATCTAAAGGCATAGACTTCCCTTGATAGCTCAGATGGTAAAGAATCTGCCTGCAATGCAGGAGACAGGTTCAGTCCCTGGGTTGGGAAGATCCCCTGGAGAAGGGAATGGCAATGCACTTCATTATTCTTGCCTGGAGAATCCCATGGACAGACCATGAGGTTGCAGAGTCAGATATGACTGAGCAACTAAAACTTTCACTTTTTCTTTTCATGTATAATTAAGAAAGTGGGGTTTTCCTTTGATAAAATATTAATACAAATTTATCTAACTTCTATCACTTTTTAACCTTTATACCCTTAAGGTTTATAAGCATAAAATGTTAACACTACCAGTTGTGTGTGTGTGTTTAGTCGCTCAGTCGTGTCCAACTCTCTGTGACCTCATGGACTGTAGCCCACCAGGCTTCTCTGTCCATAAGACTTTGTAGGCAAGAATACTGGAGTGCGTCACTATTTCCTTCTCCAGGGGATCTTCCCAACCCAGGGATCAAACCTGCATCTCCTGTTTCTCCTACATTGCAGGCAGATTCTTTACCTGCTGGGCCATCAGGGAAGCCAGTTACTTAGCATGTTTAATATGCTGGCATTGGGAGAAGTAAACTTTTATTTGACATTGGTGAAAGAAGTCCAAAGTATCAGAAGAATATAAAACAGTTATTTCTAAGGAATTACTACAAAACTTTCAAAGTTTATACTCCAAGGCTTCAGATTTTCATGTAAAATATTCCCTGTACTTCCTCATTACTGATTAGTTAAGCAGATGGGAAAATTATTAAGCCACTATTTGCAACAAGGTTGAAAAATCTCTCTTTTTCTCTTTTGTACTATTTCTAAAGTTCTCCTGTATTCATTCTGTCTTTCTTGGAGTAGTTTTCTCAGGGGTTCTAAGGTTATCTGGTTTCTGCCTTCTAAGAATGAAAGTTTATCTTTGTAAAATCAGATTTTTTTAATCAGATAAAGATTTTTATCTTTTTTAAAAAGACTTTTCACATGATAATTTTGTGTAAAAGTATAAGTATTAAGAAATTTAGGAACATGAAATATTAATTTGTTGTCACATTGAAAAGAAAAAGTACACAGCATCTTTTAGAGATATCCTGGTCAACTCCTTATGTTCTGTTTTCACTTCTTTTGAGGAAGAAAAATCCCACAGTAGGAATGCTTGTTAGATGTTGAAGAGGGAATAGCAAGGTTACAGGAGTTCATTTTCTTGAGACCTTTGCCCTTAACAATGAAAAAAAAAAAAAAAGATTCAAAAATGTCTACAGGAAAGACTCCAGGTGACATTAAGTTATATCACATTTTTTTTCCAGCACTGCCTTGTTTGTCCATTATGAAATTATTTCACTAAAGTGACTCAGCAGGGTTGAAAAAGAGAGAGAAACATGGAATTAGAACACTGAAAATCTGACTGATTTTCTTTAAATTAACTGTACATATGTTTTGTAGTTCAAGACAAACTTTAAGCTCATATCGAGCCTAATGAAATTAAAAATTCATTTTAGAATTATTGATAAAATTTCAATATTGTGGTGGGTTTCAATTGAAGAAACCCCAAAGCTAAGATAAGGTATTGGGTAGCTGATATTTAAATATCAGCTGTACAGGAGAAAAGTTGCTTTTCTCTAAATTGATTGAATAATTGATAAATCAGTATAGAATCACAGATAATCACGAACTGACTGAACTAGACAACTTAAATATCTTACCTATTCAGTTCTTATGTACAGAGAAATGAAAAATTATCTTGTTTTGAAAGATCTTTGAAATTGAGTCCTTAATCCAGTTCATTGTTTGAATCAATTATTCAATAGCACAGACAACCAGAAAATGTGAGTCCAATGCCTTATAGATGGCTTCAATGCCATTCTTCCATGGCCACTGTACTCTGTGTGAGAGCCCTTTACATACTGAAGACAATAATTAAACCTCCCTGCGTGCTTTAATCATCTTGGTGCCAGCGTTTTGAACCTGCCCTGAATTCTCCATTTCTGACCCTCATATTAGAGTCTGTGTATGTTGAAGAAAATTTGACAAGAACTGATTAATATGGAGAAAGTGATGCTTTTGTGCATTCACATATTCAAACTGTTTTGTAAACACTGCAGCGTCACATTATTAACTTGCTCCTAGATTATTATTTACTGTGAGCTTCTGATCGTTTCTTTCCTGCTATCACTTGGTAATTCTTTTCCAGCTTGTATTTTTGCAGTTTGAAATTCCTTATTAGTTTCTCTCCCCTTCTTGACTCAGAGGTGGGATCCTATCTTTCAGTGTGATGGAAGATGCTATCACCTGAATGTTTTCACGTTTCCCCCAAAGTCACATGTTGGGATCCTAACACCCAATGTGATGGTGTTAGGAGGTGGAGACTTCGGGGGGTAAGTAGCTCACGAGGAGGAGGGAGCCTTCTAAACGGACTGGTGAGCGTTCCTATAGGAGAGACCTCTAAGCGTGCTCCTTAGCCCCTTCCATCACGGGATGATAGACATAAGTCTGCAGCTCAGAAGACCCCACTCTACTTGACTGTACTGATACGCTGATCTTGGACTTTCAGCCTCCAGAATCGTGAAAAATTCTTTATTGTAGTTTCCAAATCACCTAATCTGGGGTACTCTGTTGGCAGTCCAAACGGACAAAGGCAGAAGGACTGGGTGGGTTGGCAGAATTTGTTATTCTGTGTAATCTTTCTGTTATTCAAAAACACAGCGTGGGAATGAAACAACTAAAAAGACTCGAAGCATTCTAGAAACCACTGAGAGGCACTGAGAATGGTGAGAAGGACCAGGGCCACAGATAGCAGTCCAGACTGTCCAGAGACAGTCTGCAAACACAGGTAGAAGGGGGAGGGTTCCATGTGTGATGGAGGAATCTGAGGTTCTGGATGCTTATGTCAGAGAGATTTAAGGCAGATAAACTACGTGTTTCACTAGTTTGATTGCTTCTTTATACTCTTAGATACCTTCTAAATTATAATTTCTATGATTATAAAGTATTACAACTTAAGGTCCAAACACTGATATGCAATGAATACATACACTAAGTAAATATTGAGAATAAATGACATTAATGATATCTAAAAAATTATCAGGGAAAATATATGTTATCACCTAAATATAAATGGTCTGTTGGTCTGAGAAATGGAGTCTTTTGAAAATTTTGCAAAAATATTTTCTGTGAGGTTAAAGCAATAATTATGTCATACCTAGGAGTTTTGATAAACTGTCTCTTCATAACCAGATCCTAAGGGTGCTGCCTGACGTATGCGGAGGTGGAACTGTGTTGAGAACTGTGATGACAACCTAGAGTTTTATGCTTTGAGATGATGGATTTATCCTGATCTGTGTGCGTGCTAAGTTGCTCCAGCCATGGCCGATTCTCTGCGACCCCATGGACTGCAGACTGCCAGACTCCTCTGTCCATGAGATTCTCTAGGCCAGAGTACTGAAGTGGGTTGCCATTTCCTTCTCCATACCCTGGTCTACTCATGTCCTAATAATTGGAGCTATTGTAGATGTGAAACAAGTTAAATGCATGGGAATGAAATTTAGAAATTTAGGATATCTTTTTCATTTCAAATTCTACAAAATTCTTTTCCTTTGCAACTCCTTTCTGAAGACCTCTGGGTTTATCACCTAATAGAGCACATTAAAAATTGACAAATATACCCCATGAAAAGCAAATAATTGCCACATGTTTTGATAAAAGGAGATGATCTGATGTATGGCACTGTAGCACATGCTCTAAGGGCCATGTCATATTTTTATGTGTAGTGGCCTAGAGCAAGATGACCTAGTTTTGATTTTCACCACAGTTGTCCTGAATCAAAACTGTGTGATAACTGAATTTGTATTTAGTTCTTTCCATCCTCCTTTCCTGACTCTCTTCCTTTCATCAGCTCACACTTGTGTCCTCAGTTACTTAGTATTCTCAGCCTATCTTCTGACAAAGCATCACTACCCTGTCTGCCCTCCTTCCCAGGGCCTTATAGGCCCCCTTTTTTTCCCTCTGTGCCATCTGAAAGATCTTCCTTGTGTCCCGTTCTCAGTATTCTTAGATGGTGAGCCCTAACATGATTTTGTAAAAATGTGAACTGTCAAATTCTTTACCTAAAGTGCTTCGTATTGTGGGAGTCTGGATAATCTTGCATGATGGATGGAGGAGATCTCTTGGGATTAGAGAATGATCTGGCTTTTTATGTTTGTTATGCCTGTGAATCCAAATACTTTCTTAACACATCTGGTGTAACTCAGAAGTATGACTGAGAGGAAAGCAGGAAGGGCAGTTCAGACCATGATGCTCCTTCCTTCAAATGGTGCTTTTCAAAAACATGGGCAGTGTAATAGTCATTGATATGGGCTTCCCAGGTGGCTCAGCGGGCTAAGACTCTGCCTGCTATGCAGGAGACACGGGAGATGCAGGTTCGTTCCCTGGGTCGGGAAGATACCCTGGAGGAGGACATGACAATCCACTGCAGTATTCTTGCCTGGAGAATCGTGTGAAGAGAGGAGCCTGGAGGGCTACAGTCCTCCGGGTCCCAAAAAGTTAGACATGACTGATTGACTGAGCACAGTGCAGCACATTCATTGATATGGTGATTTTTATTATCATGATTAAAAGACTTCAGAGAAAGCAGAGTGATAGAGAATGAAGTCGACAGGCTGTAGGGGGTCAGCGCTCTTGCTTCATCACCAGGCAGGTGGTCCCACTCCTGTCCTCACCCTGAGGCTAGTGTCAGAATCTGGAATCAGTTCTCGACTAACCGTGTGTGTCCACACCACTGAAGAGAGTTTGAGTTATTTTGGGAACCCCCTGTGACTTCTAGAATGTTTAAGTCTTTTGTCGTGGGCTTTGTCAGTTTGGGGCGAAAATTCACTAACTAGAAAAGGTTGCCGTTAAGTGTCAGCCTTAAAGGTTACCATTAAGGTCTCCTCCTCACCATAGGGAGGAGAGTTTAGGGGAGAATGGATTCGTGTATATGTTTGGCCGAGTCCCTTCGCTGTCCACCTGAAACTATCACAGCGTTGTTAACTGGCTATCCTCCAATATAAAATAAAAAGTTTAAAATAAAAAAATAAAAATAAAAGGTTACCTTTGGATATATTTGTATTGGCAGAATTTTATCTCTACTGACAGATAAAAGACATTTTTAAGTGTTCTCATGTTGCTGAGAAACTATTAATTTGGAAAGGAAGACAGGGTCTCTGGATAACTCTGGATCTGGATATTCATTAACACATTTTAACTTAGCACCTGTTGAATTAATGTCCTAAAGACAGAAGTGAGCAAGAGAGGCACAGACATGTAAGAAGCTTACACTCCAGATGCACAAAAGTCCTTTGTAAAATTTAAACACTATACAAATTAGTTATTGGTTATAATTTACTATAAATTCTCATCCAATAAATTTTTCAAGCACTGGGGATACTGGAAAATATAAAGTTGCATAGAATATAGTCTCTATACTTAAGGAGTTTGTAATACAGAATAGATATTTTATTGTAAATATTTTAAACATTTTAAAATATTTTAAAAAGTAGCCAGAATGCCAGGAATTAAACTCCTGAGGGTACAAAGTGCTTCAGATTAAGCCACCCCATGAACTGTAGCCCACCAGGCTCCTCTGTCTATGGAATTCTCCAGGCAAGAATACTGGAGTGGGTAGTCATTCCCTTCTGTAGGTGATCTTCCTGACCAAGGGATTGAACACAGGTCTCCTACACTGCAGGTGGATTATTTACCTTCTGAACCATCAGGGAAGCCAGGCATTGAGAAGGACACTCACTGCTAAATACTCATGAGGGGGTAGTCAGGCCTCTGGTATTTGATTTGGGTTTAAAGGATGAAAGAGAATCTGTAAGGTGGAAAACTGCCTGAGAAGATGGTACATGTAGAAATTTAAGAGCAGGGAAATCCAAGGTTGGAGGATATTTCCAAGGTCTGGAATGCTGTGAATTTGATCACGTACGAGGGCATATGAGAATAGCTTAGCACATGAGACTCACCTAACTGTGTAATTCTCTTCCAATTAACTCAGCAGGCCAGTTCTCCTCCTTCATATTGGGGCTGATTCTGGTCGTAAATCCTTGGCCTTTACAAGTGACTTGCTTACTCGGCTTTCTAGAATATCAACAATATTGTTCTATTTGCACAAAATGTCTCTCTTTCAAAATGTGTCAACAGATCAAGTGTAGTACAGCAGTAATGTATTATAAATAATGTACAATAAAGTAAGCAAAATAGAAAATATTTATATTAATGTAATGTGAAATTATCTCTTTAGAAGATAGATGTTATCAACTAGTCAATTTCTCAAAATGCCCAAGGTACGAAAGTACTTGTATGCCCTTGCGTGTGTGTGCGAAGTTGCTTCAGTTGTGTCCTACTCCTTGTGACCTTATGGACCACAGCCCACCAGGCTCCTCTGTCCATAGGATTCTCCTGGCAAGAATACTGGAGAGTGTTGCCATGCCCTTCTCCAGGGGATCTTTTTGAGCCAGAGATCGAACCTGCATCTCTCTCTTAAGTCTCCTGCATTGGCAGGCAGGCTCTTTACCACTAATCCCACCTGGGAAGCCCTGTATACCCTTAAGTAAACAATTTTATCTCTATATTATCTTTATAAAACATGGATCCTTAAATCCCAGCTATATTCCTTTTCTACACTCTTATTCCTTGGAGGTCTTGATATAAAAATCTAAGGACACATTTTTCTCAGAGAAGTGAAAAAAATCCCATGCCTTGGCACATTGACACTCTACCCAGCAAACTGTGATGAGCTAGTGAATGTGAATTCAAGTTATTACAGAGAAGTGTCTGCAGAGATTTGCAGTCTATTTTGATGGCCCTGAATGTCACACTTCCTTCCCTTTAGAAAAAAATAATCCTGTCACTCAACACCTACAAAACTTGGGTCTTTTAACATTCTGTGATCTTGTGACTTTGTACTTGGAACAATTGGACTTTTCCATTTCTTCTCTTAAACTAGAGTCTTTCCCCTACATTTCTTCCAACTCAAAATCTACAAATCTTTGTCATTGATATTCTTTTCCTGTAATCCTTTTCCACCTCATCATCAGGACCCTCTCATTCCAAGACTTTTTAACATACAATTTGCCCCATAAGATCCCCTAATTTCTCTTCATCCATATTTTTCCATTCATTTCCCTTTCTGTCTCATGGTTTCATAGACCCTGAACTCCTCTGCTTTCTCATCACCCACTAATTAGCATGTCTCCATGGTAACAGACAGTTGCAGAGCCAGGAATCATTCTCTGTACCCGCTACTGCTGAGTAACCTCTGGGCCTAGCAAGGAGGGGCCTTGACCTGATTAAGATAGGAAGACTTTTCTCTTCTTGGCAGGAAAGGATCCATACATTTCAGAGAAGGGCCTGTTTCCTAGGGGAAAGAATAAGTCAATTTGGTTGAAAAAGGAGTGCACACTTGGACTCAAGCATGCAAAATCAAAGTATGAAATAAACTAAGAAAATATTAAAGAAAATGTAGGAAAAATATCTAATGCTGGTGCTCTGCTCCTGGTTTGTAAAGATTAGCAGTGCTTTGATCTGGAAGCTGCTAGAAAGCAACTGGTAGCAAATATTTGGTAACATTTTCTAATTTTACATGTACAGTTCAATAAGTGTATGCCATGGGACAGAATCTGAGACAGAAAGCACCACTCCTCCCAGCTTTAAGAAGTCTATTTATCATTATTTTAAAATTTTACTATTTTAAGCTATTTATAAACTCATAATCATATATTTTCTAAGCAACTGTAATAGCATTAATTATTGTAGAGGTTTACAGTTGCAGTTTTTTGGGGTAGTAAGTGATACACATTGCATATAAACCTACCTTTTCTACATATATTCCTATGGCTAATATCTAGGAAAGATATTAGTCATAACTTATTGAGCACCTCTTATGAATTTAACACTTTATGCAGTGATTTGCATATATTTCAAGGTCTCCCATGTTGAAAGGTACAGTAGCTTAGAGGATCAAGATTCAGCACAGCAGATGGTTTCACTGGATATCAGGAAATGAAATGTTTTATCAACATATGGAAGCCAGAAGAGTAGGAATTTATTACTTGAAAACATGCTGGCTCAGGATGTAAGCTGGTGTATACTGGCTGGAGACATTTTGACCCCTAACCTATAAATGTGGGCATGACATTGTGATTTTGGAACTCTGCTCTTGATGATGAGTGGGGATGGGGAATTTGTATTTGCTTTAAGGGTGCTCACCTTTCATCCTCTTCTTTCCTCAATGTTTATAATGAAAAAACACTTTATTTCAAATTTGAATGAGACATTATCAGTTTGTACAGTGCAATTCATCAATCAAAGTTCAACTTACCTCTCAAATTTGATCGAAACCAGAAAGACTATCCTCTTCATTCAATCTATGAACAAATGTCTGACATCTAAGAGGGAAAGATACATTTATTGATTGACTTCTATATGCCAGTTATAGAGCAAAGTGCTTCCATATGCATTTGGTGGTGGCTATGAAGGTACTCCTTTCTGATTTTTTTTTAACAAAGAGTATAATTATCTGGCTCCAGTTGCTGGGCTCTGAAGTCCATCACTAAGTCTGCATGGAGGCCTAAGGGGCTCTAATCATCAATTCTAATATGTGTGTGTGTGTGTGTGTGTGTGTGTGTGTGTGTGTAGTGGTGGGGGTTTCCCAAGCCACAAAACAGTTCTCAAAGACCAGCTGAGTGTCTCATAACTCAACTCAGCTCTGACATTTGGACAATTAGACACTCCAGTCTACTTGGATATAGTGTCAGATCCCACAGATTGAGGGTGTAGCCCTTCAGAACTGCCTTCAGATGCCAGTTGAAAGCCCAAATTGTTAACCTTACTGCGGCCAACTGGCTATAAATCAGAAGCTCCAATGACTCTCTCCTTTGGTCTGATTAATTTACTCGAGTGGCTCAGAGATCTCAGAGATACATTTTACTTACTAGATTACCCATTATTGGTTTATCATAAAAGGATGTAACTCAGAAACAGGCAGAAGGAAGAGATGCACAGGGCAAATATGGGGAAAGAGTGTGGAGCTTCCATGCCTTCTCCCAGTGTACCACTCTCCTGGCACTTCTGTGTGTTCACCAGCTCAGAAAATCTTTGAATCCTCACCTCATTGGGGTTTTTATGGAGGCTTCATCACATGGGCACGGTTGATTAAATTATCAGCCATTGGCAATTGATCTCAATTTCCAGCCCCTTTCTCCTCCTGGGTGTTATTGTTGTTGTCTAGTCCCTAAGTCTGAGGGACTTGGGTGGCAAAGTATCTGACTCTTTGCTACCCCATGGACTGTAGCCTGCCAGACTCCTCTGTCCATTTCCCAGGCAAGAAATGGGTTGGTGCTGTGGTGGGTTGCCATTTCCTTCTCCAGGAGGTCTTCCAGAACCAGGGACTGAACCCTCATCTCCTGCATTGGCAGGTGATTCTTAACTGTTGTAGAATTGAAATTTCCAATTTTCTAAACTGAAGTTTCCAACCCTGTAATCACAAGGCTGCTTCCCAGGTGACGCAGTGGTAAAGAATCTGCCTGCCAGTGCAGGAGACACACGAGATACGGGTTTAATCCCTGGATTGAGAAGATCCCTTAGAGTAGGAAATGGCAACCTGATCCAGTATTCTTGCCCGGAAAATTCCACGAGCAGAGGAGCCTGAAGGGCTACAGTCCATGGTGTTGCAAAAGTTTTGGATATGACTTTTAGCGACTAAACAACAACAACAAATCACAAGGTTGGTTTGAAGGATTGATGGGATTGGTCACCCTGTCCTTAGGTGACCTAGGGGCATTGCAAATGTCACCTCATTAACATAACAAAAGACACCTTTAGGCTCTCATCTTAGAAAATTCCAAGGCTTTTAGGAGCTCTGCATCCAATGGAAGAGATCCTGGCAGCCCACTCCAGTAGTATTCCTGCCTGGGGAATCCCAGGGACGGAGGAGGCTGGCAGGCTAAAGTCCATGCAGGTCACAGAGTCAGACAGAACTGAAGGGACATGAACACACATGTCAGAAATGAAACAAGGACCAAGTACATATTTCTTCTCATAGATCACAATATCACAAAGCTACACTTCCATGGGCTGTTCCCAGTCATGGCTGAGGGAAGCAGCAGTATCTGAAAGAAGGAGTGTTCTCTGAGGAGCCTCTGAATCTTGAGTACTCTCCACTGGCCTTGCTGAACTTTCTACTTTCTTAGATCTACAATCCGGATGCTTCCACCCAATCTTCCTTCTCTTGCCTCTCTTCTCAAATGCCAGAAAGCACTGTGGTCTGAAGGCTCTTCCTACCTCCTCCGATTTCCTCTTCAAGTTACCCCTAGATGTTTCCCTTAATGAACTTTCTTGATTCCTGCTTCTTGGAGGATCTGCATCAGTCTTTACAATCTTATGAGCTATATATTATGGTAAGAAATAGAGCCTCAAACCATTGTCAAAAAGTCTACAAATAATAAATACTGGAGAGGATGTAGAGAAAAGGGAACCCTGCTATCCTGTTGGTGGGAATGTAAGTTGAAGTAGCCATTATGAAGAACAGTATGGAGATTCCTTAAAAAAGTAAAAAGTAGATTTGCCCTAAGATCTTGCAATCCAACTTCTGGGTACATATTTGGAGAAAACTCTAATCGAAAAGGTATATGTACTCTGATGTTTATAGACAGCACTATTTACAATAGCCAATAGCCGAGACACAGAAGCAACCTAAATGTCCATCACTAAATGAATGGATAAAGAAGATAGGTGTGTGTGTATATATATACACACACACACACACACACACACATATATGTATACATATCATGTGCCAGCACACACACACATTGGAATATTACTCAGCCATAAAAAAACAAATGAAATAATGTCATTTGCAGCAACATGGATTGTTGTTGTTCAGTCACTCAGTTGTGTCTGACACTTTGTGACCCCATGGACTGCAGCATAACAGGCTTCCCAGTCCTTCACTATCTCCTGGAGTTTGCTCAAACTCACATCCATTGAGTTGATGATGGACCTAGATATTATGAAGTAATCAGACCGACAAAGACAAATATCATACAATATCACTTATATGTAGAGTCTAAAAAAAAGGATACAAATGAACTTATTTACGAAACAAAAACAGATTCCCAGACATAGAAAACAAGTTTATGATTGCCATAGGAGAAGGGGGAGGGAGGGATAAATTAGGAGTTTGGGATGAGCAGATACAAACTACTATATATATAAAATAGATAGCAGTAAGAACCTACTGTGTATCACAGGGAAAACTATATTCAATATCTTGTAGTAAATTATAATGGAAAAGAATATGCACATACATGTAAAACAAAATCACTTTGCTGTATAGCGGAAACGAATACAACATTGTAAACTGACTACACTTCAGTTTAAAGAAAATAAAAAGGAAATAGAGCCTCAGTAACTTTGAAGTACTGATACACAGGTCACCTAGCTAATAATGGCAGGCTTCAAACCCAGCTCTGCCTGGAAACAGTCTGCTCCCATGACTGTTGACTCTTCTCACTGCACCACATTGTCTAGTATCTCTTATTGTACCCACTACCACTTTATGTGCTACTTTGCCTGTGGTAAAGTCCTGTGGTAAAAGTGGGGACAGGTAAAAATTATCATAAACATCCCTGACAAAGGGAAAAAAGGTATGGAAGATGTTGCTAATATACAACGTTCACTCTTTTTCCATGGTAACTTAGACTTTAAGCTTTCTCATATGTGTCTGACAGCTGTCTGGTTACATGAATATGTTGTTTTTCTTTTCTTTCCCCTCTAACGGCCCTTTTTAGGTAAATCAGAGCTGCAGGTACTGAATCTGATTTTCAGAGATAACATGTGAGTTTGTGACATTCCCTGTGGAGTTTGAGGTCTAGGAACCCACGAAGAGATCACAATGAAACAAGAGCATTACGTTTTCAAGTGCTAGAGTGATTATGTCTGAACATCACAGCATTATTTAAGAGACAGCTTTTTCATTTGGAGCAGGCAGTGGTGTGAGTCACTTTTCCGAAGGCAAGACAGCCTTCCTCACGTGAGTAAAGGCTGAGTACAGAGTGAGGCTACAGGCTGCATGCTTTACCTCCGAGGCCAGCAGCCAGAGCGAGGGTAGCCAGCCTCAGGGAAGCAGCTGTAACCGATTCCAGTGAACAAAAGGAGAACCCAGTGGGGAAGTGAAGAAAACAAAGGGAGACTTTTATTAATTTTTTTACCCCAACCCTTTTCATTCAGGCCAAAGAACAAGTTACTGCAGTTCGTTTTAAAACCTGGCGAAGGTTCAAGAAGACCGGAAGCCTGAGGACTTGCACTGAAAGGCTTCTTAAAAGATGCTGGGTCTGTGGTCTTTGGTGCCAGGAGAACACTGACTCATCTCCCTCTCTACTTTGTGGGGCATCCTTTCTATGATTAAGGAATCTTTATCCTTCTCGGTGGCGCTAGTGGTAAAGAACACACCTGCCAATGCAGGAGACGAAAGACCCGCAGGTTCGATCCCTAGGTCAGGAAGATCCACTGCAGGACGGCATGGCAACCGACTCCAGTATTCTTGGCTGGAGAATCCCATGGAAAGAGGAGCCTGGTGGGCTACAGTCCATGCGGTCGCAAAGAATCGGACACTTAGCACTTACTCATCCTTCTCGGATCTGTGGCCCTGACCTTGAGGGTGGGACAAGATGACATACAGACTTCTGCTGCTGATCCATTCTCTCTGTTTCTCAGGACTCCAAACAAGGGCAGGCACCTTGGGGATCGTCTGATCCATTTTCACAGATAAGGAGTACAGAATCTTAGCTCTGAGATGGAGGCCCTTACTAGTGGTGTGACTCTGCCTCAACATTTCTTTTAATTCCATAGCATCTGCTTACCTCTCCAGCCTTGTCTCCCAGAGCCTCTTCACATCAAAATAGAGAGCCTTCTGTTTTAGAACCTTCCACGCTCCCTTATACCACATGCCTTTGCTTGTACCCGCTGCCCCTCACTGACTCCACAGTCAGTGGAGTGCCTACTTACAGTGTTCACTTTTTCCATCATAACTTAGGCTTTAAGCTTTCTCATGTGTGTCGCTGACAGGGACCTGTCTGTCAGGGTAGACAGACAGTTTTGCCTACTTGGTATGTGTCTGATTCCATTAAGACTTCAGTCAAATGGAACCTCCTCAATGAAGCCTTCCCTGACCTCTCTAAACTCTATTGATTACTCCATTCTTTTCTTATTTCAGTCATTGTTGAGCTGAAATTAATTTTGCCTCTCTCTGAAGATACAGATTCAAATTCAACAAACTTTCTACTAAGTGCCTGGTGCTGGAATGATCACTTTCATATATAGAATTTCTTGAATTTTCATTTGGCGAAAAGACTAGCAAAGAAGATGATGCTTTCTGATTGAGATGGCCTAGCATGGCATTCTGAAATTACCAAACTCTTGACTCTAAATATGCAGCGATTGAGCATAGAAGTGAAGAGCATTTTTAGTCACTGCCCAATATAGGAACAAAACAATACCAACAAAATCCTTGCTTTTTAAGGTCTCCAATTTCCTCAGAACTTTTTGGAAAATGTTCTGGAAAACTGTTCTGGCTTCCTTGTTGGCTTAGCTGATAAAGAATCCGCCTGCAATGTGGGAGACCTGTGTTCAGTCTCTGGGTTGGGAAGATCCCCTGGGGAAGGGAAATGCTACCCACTCCAGTATTCTAGCCTGGAGAATTCCATGGGCTGTATAGTCCATGGGGTTGCAAAGAGTCAGACACGACTGAGCGACTTTCACTGTCACGAAACTGAGAACAACTCTTCCAGTGATGCTCTGCCACCCCAGGACAGGTGTTGATAATTGGTTTCATAGTTTTCTTTGGAACTGGCATTATCATTTCTGAACCAAGAGATCTCAGTCACTCCTTGCAACGTTGTAGACAGCCAACATATCTGCATAAGGCAGGAAGGACGAGATTTCATGCTTAAACAAATTTTGATTCACTTCTACTCTGCTCCAAGCCAAGGAGCGTCGGTGTTCAGCTCTACAAAGCAGTCAACAATCTAAAAAGCAGCTTCTTTTTTTCATTAATATAACTCTCAAACAATATCTTTGAAATTGACAACTCTGCTTTTAATTAACAACATAGACCATAGGCTGGTAAACTACAGCTTATGAGCCAAACCCATCCCGATGCTTGTTTTTGTAAATGATGTTTTATTGAAACACAGCCCTCACGTTTGTTTACATATTGTCCTTGACTGCTTTCTCATTATAATGTCGGACTTGAATAGCAGCAAGAAAAGCCATATGGCCCACAAAGACTGAAATATTTACTACCTGGTCCTTGTAAAAAAAGTTAACTGACCCCTGAGATAGCAATCTGAGGTTTTGCTGGAAATCATAAATGCAGCCTCTCCAACATCCAGTTCTCATTAAAAGTGTGATTGTGAGAGTATATTTTTCTTGGAGCTTAGTATCAGAAAAGTTATGCTTCTTCCTGAGCTACTAGTGAGTTCCTATTCTTATGGACACTTTGGAACTTATAATGGATTTTGCTTCTCTTTCAGCTTTGGGTACCTGATCATCCTGAATCAAATGGCTGTAGGTGACACCCACTTCTAGTTTCAACTACTTTCTCTGATATCCTAGCTATTTACTTCAACCTGATGGCCTTCTATGTATATACTTTTTATAGAAAGGTTAGGTATAAATAAAAGCATAAATAATATGTTTTCTTTGCACTTCTGTAGCCGGTTATCTAGAATTAGCTATTTGCATATCTGCCTCTGCCTCCTAGTTTAAAGTTTCTTTAGGGGGCTGTGTGATAAGATGCTTTACACATAGAACCTGCTCAAAAAACGTTTGAGATTTTTTGTTTGCTTGGATTTTATTTGTTTATCTGGTAGAAAGTTAGTTTTAGATCAGCACATTTTCAACTTACACTAATTGGCTGTTATCAGCATAAACAAATTTTTTTCAAGATGCCTAAAGTTGATTCCTTTAACTTAGTTTTCATGCTTTTACTAATAAAAATATGATGATTATTGTTATGGTTTATTTACCTGATGCTTTATGTACACTTTTGGGCCTGTTCCTCATGGCAGTATATGGTAGCCTTGATATTCCCATCTCATGTTCAGTTCGGTTCACTTCAGTCACTCAGCCGTGTCCGACTTCTTGCGACCCCATGAACTGCAGCATGCCAGGCCTCCCTGTCCATCGCCAACTCCCGGAGTCCACCCAAACCCATGTCCATCGAGTCAGTGTTGCCATCCAACCATCTCATCCTCTGTCGTCCCCTTCTCCTCCCATCTTCAATCTTTTCCAGCATCAGGGTCTTTTCAAATGAGTCAGTTCTTCGCATCCGGTGGCCAAAGTGTTGGAGTTTCAGCTTCAACATCAGTCCTTCCAATGAACAGCCAGGACTGATCTCCTTTAGGATGGACTGGTTGGATCTCCTTGCAGTCCAAGGGACTCTCAAGAGTCTTCTCCAATACCACAGTTCAAAAGCATCAATTCTTCAGCACTCAGCTTTCTTTATAGTCCAACTCTCACATCCACACATGACCACTGGAAAAACCATAGCCTTGACTAGATGGACCTTTGTTGGCAAAGTAATGTCTCTGCTTTTTAATATGCTATCTAGGTTGGTCATAACTTTCTTTCCAAGGAGTAAGCATCTTTTAATTTCCTGGCTTCAGTCACCATCTGTAGTGATTTTGGAGCCCAGGAAAATAAAGTCAGCCACTGTTTCCACTGTTTCCCCATCTATTTGCCATGAAGTGATGGGACCGGATGCCATGATCTTAGTTTTCTGAACGTGTCAATGAGACTCAGAGAGATGACAGACCTTGCTAAGAAGGAGTGTTCAGAGTCTTGGTCACCGATACATTTGGGAGCTTGGCAGGTGATGATGGTCAATGAAGCAGATGGGTTTCGTGCAGTGTGGAGTCCTGGGCGTCCGGGAGCACACGCTTTGTCTGAAGAGACAGCCACAGGCATCTATTCCACCCCAGGCACGCGCTGCCACATTATGTCAGCTCACTATTGCTTGAATTTCCCATTTTTCACCAAATAGAAATGTTTCACAAACCAGACCTTCAATAAAATGTTTTAATTTTAGAATGCTATAAAGGCATAATGAAATATGCTATGAGTCAGTTTTGGCATCTGGGCAACCAGTCCTTGAACTCTGAGTTCAGACCACAGCAGGTGAGGTGAGCTGGTTGAGTCTGAATCCTAACTCTACCACATTCTGTGTTATTTGAGCAATGTCAACTATGCAAAGCTCAGGATTTGTCACCAGGTCTTTATAGCTACAAAGCTGCATCCCTTTCTCCCAGTGCAGTCCTTTATCATAATCCAGTGTTTGGTTTTGTACCTAACTCCAGTTTTCCAGTTTATCAAAATAGAAGCAGACCAACAACTTTATGAGCCATATAAGCTTTTTATTTTGCCGATAAACTATAACTAATTGAACAAATTATTTCTTTTGATTTTGCTCCAAAAGTCCTTTTTAAAATTCTCTATTCCTTTTAAATTAAAAAGGCTAAATATCTTTTATAAATGCACATACAGTCTCTCATTGATTTCAGTGGGAGTCAAGAACCCAGCGATGGAATCTAGTTTGAAGAATTTTAATTTTTTATTTATAGCAGAAGATGATAAAAAATGAAGTGTTTTCTTGGAGTGTACCAGCATTTAAGTATTCTTGCTGGCAGGGTTGATATAGCATTATGGCTGAATTTTAGGGAAAAAGAGTTCTGCATTTCACTAGCAGACCTGAAATTATATTCTTGTAAATGAGCAAACATAGCTTTTGACATCAATGATAACAAGTGACATTAAATAGGAGGAAGGGTTTCACTGGGGAGAAAAAGGATAGCCAAATATACAGTTGTTGTTTTCATTTAGTCACTAAGTTGTGTCCGACTCTTTTGTGACCCCATGGACTGTAGCCCACCAGGCTTCTCTGTCCATGGTATTCTCCAGGCAAGAATACTGGAGTGGATTGACATTTCCTTCTCTAGGGAGTCTTTGCTACCCAGGGATCAAGCCCTCATCTCCTGTACTGGCAGGCAAATTTTTTGCCTGTATAGCTGATAAGTAGCTCTTTGCCCCCATTTTTTTATCTGACTGATAGCTTTATTAAGACAAATGTTTAGTATAGTAATGTAAAATTTTTCTGATAATATTTTTAACATTACAATTTAAATACACTACCTGCAAGATTTTTCTATTCTGAAGGAATTGGATAAAACAATGGTATCTTGGCATATGCTGTCAGTATGGAACAAAGGACTGGATCTGGAAATGGAGGACATGGGTTCTGGGCTCAGTTCTGCATATAGATAACTGTGTGACTTTAGGCAAATCATGCCCTGTATGATGACTCGAGATAATAAACCTGAACTAACAAGAATGAGAATATTTGTGGAAATTCTTTGTTTCTAAATAAAATTATTGTATTATTGCTACAGTTATTTGATGATGGTGATGTATAGAGCATCACTGCTATAAACACTTATAAGCACTTTTCTACCAAGGGCTTAAAGAGCTTAGTATGTGACTTCCATAACAGAGAGAGACACACTTTCAACTGCATTCATTTTGATTTTGGCCTCAGAGTAAAAGATAAATTTGAGGTCACTCAGTAGTGTCCGGCTCTTTGAAACTCCATGGACTATATAGTCTGCCAGACTCCTTTGTCCATGGGATTCTCCGGGCAAGAATAGCAGACTGGGTTGCCATTTCCTACTCCAGGGGATTCTTCCCAACCCAGGGATTGAACCCATATCTCCTGTGTTTCCTGCACTGCAGGCAGATTCTTTACTGCTGAGCCATCAGGGGAGTCCAAGTTTGAGGTGGTATATGTATATTTTTCCCCTTGAGAAGTGAAAGCAATTTTACTAACAATAGAGAATAAAAATGAAGGGCTTGAGGAAAGAACAAGAAGGTTGGAATAACTAACATGATGAATGTAAAGTGGAGATGATTGGATGTAAGTAAATGAGATGTTTGGCATACTAGAGACCCTGGTTGAGTGTAAATTTAGGTGGCTCAAAATTAGTGGATTTCTTTTCTTTTTCTTTTGTTTCCTCTCTTCTATTATAATTTTTTTTTCAACAGACCCCTAGTTTAGGCAGTGTGTGTGTGTGTGTGTTAATTGCTCAGTTGTGTCCAACTCTGCAACCCCAGGGACTCAAGCCCGCCTGGCTCCTCTGTCCATGGAATTCTCCAGGCAAGAATACTGGAGGGGGCTGTCAGTCCCTCCTCCAGGGGATCTTCCTGAAGCAGGGATAAAACCCAGGTTGTCTGCATTGCATGTGGATTCTTTACCATCTGAACCACTGGGAAAGCCCTTAGGTGCAATAACAAAGAGACAAAAAGGGTATTCATTCAGGTTTGGTAATTATTTGGAGGGATTCAGGAGAAGAAAAAGGTAAACATATTGAGAGTTTTGGGAAGAGAATTCTTTGCTTGGTAAACAACATGATTCAAAAATAATAGGAAAGGATGGGGAGTGAAGGTCTATGGGAGACTGATCGTTTTGGAAAAATATATATATATATATTCTTTAATGATTTTGTTTCTGAGAGTCTGTGAGTGGTGAACTCAGTCTTTGATATCTGAAGATGTTTTTATTGTGTTGGCTGTGATAACTTATCTGGATTTAAAACTGCAGGTTGACTTATTTTCTCCTGGAAATTTGAGAAATGCCATAGTATTCTATGGGGAAGGAAATGGCAACCTACACCAGTATTCTTGCCTGGAGAATTCCATGGACAGAAGAGTCTGGATGGCTACAGTTCACGGGGTCAGGAAGAGTCAGGCAGGACTGAAGTGACTTAGCATGCATATATTGTATTCTAGCATACATTGTTGCTAAAGGGAAATCTACTGTATAATTGTTCTTTTATTGGTAGGTTGTCTTTTTCTATCTGGTAAATTTTAAGATTTTATCCTTATCTTGATATTCTATGATTTTCCTATCATATACTTAGTTATGGGGTGATTTTTATTCACCCTAGGAGTCAGATATTTCTTCAATTTCAAAAGATTCTTGATTATATTTCCTCAATGTTTTTTTCTACCATTTTATTCTTTGTATTAGACATATGTTGCTCTTTAGACATATGCTTATTAGACATATGTTGAAGTCTCTCTATTCTCTTTGAGTGTTTGAGGGTTGTTTTTTTGGTCTGTGGTGTATTAAAAGTAATTTTCATAATATCTTTCAGTCAATTATGTTCTGTCTAGATGTCATCTCATCTTTTGCATTTTAAAACAAATTTCAATGAGAATTTTTAAAAATTCTAAGATTATATTAGTTTGTTCTATTTTTTCATTTCTGCTTGACTTTATTTTATATTTTCCTTTTTGTTTCTAAACTGTTTTAAAGTTCATAATGCACAAACCTATACATGTTATCCTAAGGCAATCACCTTTACAACTTTCCAGATCAAGAAATTAAACATTGCCAGCATCCAGAACCTCCTTTCAGGCCTCTTCCTAATCACTATACTCTTCCTTGTCTTTTTCTTTTTCAACTTAATTTATTTGTTTCATTTGGAGGATAATTACTTTACAATACTGTGATCGTTTTTTGCCATACCTCAACATGAATCGGCCGTAGGGATACACATCTCCCCCGATCCTGAACCCCCTCCCACCTCCCTTCCCATCCTATCCCTCTGAGTTATCCCAGAGCACCGACTTTGGGTGCCTTGCTTCATGCATCAAACTCACACTGGTAGTCTATTTTAGATATGGTAATGTATGTGTTTCAATGTTGTTCTCTCAAATCATCCCACCCTCTCCTTCTCCCACTGAGTCCAAAAGTCTGTTCTTTATGTCTGTGTCTCCTTTGCCGCCCTGCATGTAGGATCATCCATACCATCTTTCTAAATTCCATATGTATGTGTTAATATACTGGAGAAGGAAATGGCAACCCACCCCAGTGTTCTTGCCTGGAGAATCCCAGGGACAGGGGAGCCTGGTGGGCTGCCGTCTACGGGGTCGCACAGAGTCAGACACGAATGACGTGACTTAGCAGCAGCAGCAGCAGTGTTAATATACAGTATTTGTCTTTCTCTTTCTGACTTACTTCACTCTGTATAATAGGCTCTAGGTTCATCCACCTCATTAGAATGGACTCAAATGTGTTCTTTTTTATAGCCAAGTAATATTCCATTGTGTACACATACCAAAACTTCCTTATCCATTAATCTGCCGACTGACATCTAGGTTGCTTCCATGTCCTAGCTATTGTAAATAGTGCTGTGATGAACATTGGGCCCATGTGTCTCTCTCAAGTCTGGTTTCCTTGGGTATACTCTTCCTTTTCTGCAAAGATAAACAGTATTCTGAATTCTGTCACCACCATGTAGATTTGTTTTTGAAGTTTACATAATTGGAATCATAGCATATATATATATATTGCATCTTGTTTCTTTCACTCAACGTTATGTTTGTGATATAATTATATCTTATTGCTGAGAGCTGTAGTCCATTAATTTTTATTACTGCATATTATCCAGTTGTATTGATATATTTCATTTTAATTATCCATTCTAATGTTAATAAACATTTTTTCAATTAGGATTTATTATGAATAATACTACTATAATCATTCCTTTATATGTCTCTTGGTGAACATGGCATACATTTCTGTTAGGAAAATATGTAGAAATGAAACCAATAGTTTAAATAACAGGCATATCCTCATCTCTAGTAGATAATGGCAAATTATTCACTAAAGTTAGTTTATGAATTGACATTCCCATTAGCAGTATATGGGAATTCTTATTGCTTTACATCTTTGCTAACCCTTTGTGTTATTACTTGTTTATCTTTTTTCAAATTTTTTATTCAATGTATTTAAACTAAAAACAAACACAAAAATTTTTACCCATTTCTCCTACTCCTACTCCTCCTGCTTCTTGTAACTGTCAACCTGTTCTGTATATCTGTGAACTTGGTTTGGTTTTGTTTTTATTTCTATTTTAATATTCCACATGTAAAAGAGATTATAAGGTTTTTGGTGTCTCTGATTTAGTTCATTTAGCATAATGTTCTCAAGGTCCATTCATGTTATCACAGAGAGTATTTCCTTTTTTTTTAATGGTTGAATAGTATTTCAAATATCACAATTTCTTTATCCATTAATCTACTTAGATTGATAACACATGAAAACACACACAGGGTGCATTTGATAGTGTCTGATAGTGTTTCAGAGGTTTCATTTGCCTGAAATTGTGGAGCAGGTGATTTTGCTTGTTTTTTTCTTTGAGTGTGTTGTGGAAGGGGATAATTCTACTATTTTTCTTACTGTGACTGGATGAGTGAGCTCTATACACAGTCTGAATACTCAGTAGATATTGCTGAGAGGGGACGAGTATGGAAAAATATGGAACAGCTTTGTTTCTATTTTGACTTATGAGCTTTTTATAAGAGAGAGGAGAAAGACCTAAATAGTACACTTAAGGGATCTTATATCTTTCTTACCCCTTAAACAGATTAAAAGAGGGAGAAGAAATAAAATAATTTTGAAAGTTGATTGAGGGATAAAACACACACAGAACAAATTCAACTTTTTTAAGTTTTATGATTCTCCAAACAGCAGGTTTGAGTAGACTTGCTGGAGCTTGGATGTAAGAATCTTCCAAGCAAGATAACTTTTTTAAAAAAATGTTTTTATTTTGTATTGGAGTATAGCTGATTAACTATGTTGTTACAGTTCAGATAACCAGTAAAGGGACTCAGCCATATACATGTATCTCTTCTCCCCCAAACTCCCCTCCCATCCAGGCTGCCACATAACATTGAGCAGAATTCCCTGTGCTATACAGTAGGTCCTTGTTGGTTATCCATTTTAAATATAGCAGTGTGAACACGTCCATCCCAAACTTCCTGACTATTCCTTCCCCCATCCCTCTCAGCAATATGACTTTTAAGGAAAATAGTTCTTTGCATTTTCTCAGGCCCAAAACTAAGTTTCTTACTTCACTTTTGCCCTTAGAAAATATCAGATGAAAAAGAAAATAAAATGTCATTTATGTGGTGATTGTAGAATAACTTCAGTGAGACATCTAATTTTAGGTAAAGCTACTCACAGGTCACCTGAAGCTCCAGGTAAGGAAAGCTAAGGCTGGATTCTTTCCCTGTTTCTCAGGCTAGATGATATTTGAAGCCAGCCAAGTCACAAACTTAGGAATTCCCTGGTAGCTCAGTCAGTAAAGAATCTGCCTGCAATGTAGGAGAAACAGGTTTGATCCGTGGGTTGGGAAGACCACTTGGAGAAGAAAATGGCAACCCACTCCAGTATCCTTGCCTGGAAAGCCCCATGAACAGAGGAACGTGGCCTGTTACAGTCTATGGGCTCACAAGAGTTGGACATGACTTAACTACTTCACCGCCACCAAAGCACAAACTTGGGACTGTCCTGGTGGCTCAGAGAGTGAAGAGTCTGCCTGCAATTCAGGAGACCCGGTTTTGATCCCTGGGTCAGGAAGATCCCCTGGAGAAGGAAATGGCTACCCACTCCAAAATTCTTGCCTGGAGAATTCCATGGACAAAGGAGTCTGGTGGACTATAGTCCATGGGGTCGCAGAGTCAGTGACTAACACTAGGAGCTAGGAAGGCACAAACTAACTTAGTTCTTTAAAAACCCTACAACAAAACTGTTTTATAAACACTAAACTTGGCTATAAGACTAGATTTTAAGTGTTCCCAACACTATAAGGAACGATAATTATGTGACTTGGTAGAGATGTTAGCCACTACTACAGCAATCATATTGAAATATATGTGAGTCAAATCAATATGCTATCAAAACTACAATGAGGTATCACCTCACTCTCATCAGAATGACCATCATCAAAAAGCTACAAACAATAAATACTAGAGAGGGTGTGGAGGAAAGGGAACCCTCAGGCATTGTTGGTGGGAATGTAAATTGATACAACCACTGTGGAGAACAGTATGGAGCTTTCTCTAAAAAAAAAAAAAGATCTATATGACCCAGCAATGGCATTCCTGGCTGTACACCCAGAGAAAATCATAACTCTAAGACACCATGCACCCCGGTGTTCATTGCAGCACTGTTTACAATAGCCAGGACATGGAAGCGACCTAAATGTCCATCAGTAGAGGAGTGGATAAAGAAGATGTGGTACATACATACAGTGGAATATTACTCAGCCATAAAAAGGAACAAAATTGGGTTATTTGTAGAGATGTGGATGGACCTAGAGAGTGTCAGATCAAGGGAAGTAAGTCAGAAAGAGAAAAAAAATATTGTATGTCAATACACACAGTGACATATTAATATACAATCAATACTGTATATTATTGTATATTAATAATACAAATAATATTGCCCATTAATATACAATATATATTGTATAATAGCATACAACTAATATTATATGTATTAAATATTATATAATATACAATATTGTATACTGTATATTAATGCATATAGAAAAACGATCTTATTTGCAATGCAGTAGAGACACAGATATAGAGAACAAATGTATGGATACCAAGGGGGAGAGGGGGTGGCGGGAGGACTTGGGAGATTGGGGTTGACATGTATACACTGTTGACGTTAATACTATGTCTGGATAACTAATGAGGACCTCCTGTATATTACAGAGAACTCTACTCACTGTTCTGTGATGCACTGAGGAGAAGAAATGTGAAAAAGAAGGGACGTGTGTATACATACAGCTGATTCACTTTGCTGTTCAGTAAAAGCTAACACAACATTGTAAAGCAACTGCATGCCAACAAAAATTAATTTGAAAAAGTTAATTTCCTGAACACCTCAAACTTACAGAATGTGGTCTGCCAAATTTAACTCAATTAAACAAAGCCCCAGAACAAACAAAACCCTCCGAGGGCCCCCCTTCCTCCTGGTGACCTTTGTACTGAAGTTTCTCTTCTTCCAGCTAGGGCTGCTGGTGACCGGGAATGGCTCTGTGGTCCAGGCTGTCTCACTCGAAGTTCCCGCCTCGGGTTGTGCCTGTGTTCTTCAACAATGCTTGATTACCCCTTGTCTATTTTCAGCCCCCCTTCCTTGGAATCCCAAGATGTCTGTTATCCAAATATTACTTGATCCCAGAATCAAATTGATCAGATGTATTCACTGATTCAGTCTCACTAATGGGAGATGCTATTACACCACACTCTCCATTTTTTTACCTTCATTAATCAAATGTCTATGAAAATACCTTTTTATATAAAGTGGAGAAAACAGTAATCATGCCTAGGAGAATATACGTATTCATAATCTTTCCACCCAATAATTGCCACACATATACATTTATACATATATTTCTTGCTTTCTTCCATTTAAATAATACTTAAAGAGTTTTCATGTCAATATATATATATTTCCATAACATTATTCTTTGTGGCTGGAAAAGTATTCCATTTTATGAATAGACTATGATTGATTTAGACACTTTTTGACCTAGCTTATTTTTTATTATTAAAAAGAAGAAGTGAATACCCATTGTAAAACCTCAAATAATACATAATGAAAGATAAGTTCCCCTTCCACTGATACTCGTAGTTCTCCCTGTAGGCAACCACAGTTAAAAATTTCTTCTGTCATCCTCTGGAAATAGTCTATATAAGCAACATATTCTTCTCTTTTTATACATAGATGTATACACACTATTCTGTACTTTTATTCTGGAAAATTAAATAAAAAGGTATCTTGGAATTTCTTAAAGTTTAGAATACATAGATTCAACTCATGTTTTTTCATGGCCACATGAAAATGTAATCATAGTATCAATTTGATATGGTCAGTGTTCTGTTGGTGGGATTTGGCTGTTTTCTCTCCTTTGCTGAGACAAACACAGCAATGGCAAACATTCTTATACATCTGGATTTTTGCAGATATATGAGTCCTGGTGAACTCAGCAGTAGTCTTTTAAGACTTGTGATAAATATGTCCAAACAGTCCTTTACTATTCAATGATTTTACATTGTTACGGTAGAATGAAGAACTCCTGCACCCTATTTAAACAAGAAGGCTTTAGAGGCAGTATTATGGTTCTGACAGCAAAGAATTTGCCTGCAATCCAGGAGACCCTGGATCAGGAAGATCCCCTGGAGAAGGGAAAGGCTACTCACTTTAGTATTCTTGCCTGGAGAATTCCATGTACAGAGAAGCCTGGTTGGCTACCATCCATGGGTCACAAAGAGTTGGACACAACTGAGCAGCTAAAACTTTTACTCTGCATCCTAAGAGTTGACTGCAAATTTGGTGCTTTTCAGACCTGAAAGAAGAAAGCTGGGTGAAGGCAGAGTCTCTAATATCCTTCCACTCCTCTGCAGAAGTAGTCAGTTCCTAAGCCTGTATACCCATTAAATGCTGTATTGTTTGTGAACTCACTCCTCAGAGGTGTTTCAACCTTATCTCCTTCACCATGAAGGGAGCCATGAATTTGACCAGTCAAACTGCTTAGTCTATTTCTTTGCCAACCCCGCACCTGTGCTTCTTGTCATGTTTTTTTTAATTCTTTAAACATCTCTATCTCAGATACCTTCCTCCTAGTCCCTTTCCTTTAAAATTGCACTCCATGAGAGTGGATGATTATTTTGTTCATTGCTGTATCCCTATCATCTCAACCATAGTAATCATTCAATAAGTTTTTGTTCAGAGAATGAGTCAATTTAGACAAACAGAAGTTTCTAAAAATCTCCATATCTCTGACATAGCTCACCAGTCACATATTTTGCACCACTGAATGAAAGCAAAAATTTTAAATCTATGGCTCAAAGATAAGCTTCAGAGCGTGTGTTGTGAGCTTGCAGGCCAAGGCTGGGGTATATGTGTGAATGTGCATTTGGGGGTGGGGATGAGGAAAGGGAGACTGTTTCCTAGGATTTGTGGATACTGAATTGCTTCATCTTCTTTTTCTTATTTTTAACAATGGTTTATCATAATTTATACTAAGTAAGATATGTTGGGAATGGTTCTTTTTATGTGACTAGCAAACTAGGTGTGATGCCTATGACTCTAAATAAATATTAAGCTGATTAAGCAGAGTGTTGAGTAGCTGTAAGGTAAGCAATTTTGTGGGCAGCAAAGTAACTCTTACTGGTCAGAAACATGCTTTTTCTTCTGAGATTGTAATTATTGTTGGAAAATTCCTGGGGGGAAAAAGTGTGACATTTCACATTCACTTTGAAGGATAGACAACCAAACTTACATGGTAAATATTAAAAAATGATTTAAAATTAATTATTTTGGTTTATGCCAGTTATAATTAAAGAAGATTAAAACAATACTTTTGGAAAATTTTTATGTGACTTTTCTAATGTTAGAAAAAAAGATCAGGGAATGCTAAGTGTATTAATAAAATGATTTAATCTTTTTTATATTCCTCTCTTTCAAGAAAATCTATATATTAGCTGATATTTTGAACATGACATGGTTATGACATGAAGCTATGAGGATAAATGGAAACATAGGGTATTTTTTTTTGAACAAGGATTTCTTCAACATGTGAGAAGAGATAGGACAGTGACTGGGCTTCTAGCTAAGGATGATGCTGAGAGGATTGACAGATGAATGAAGGGGTCTGCAAAGAGGGCTGTTGGAAAAATTATATAAGAAATCCCTTTAGAAAACTTACAGAAAAATAACAAAGAAGTCATTATATGTTATTTTCACAGTCAATATTAACACATGACTCAGGTACCAAAGAAATCACTCAAGAGAAATAAAAAGGCTAGGGGATTTGGTTAAATGAATTTGGACTAGATTTCATGAAGAAATGGTCTGATCTTGAAATAGGACATTTCCATTCATTTATTCATTCAATATTAAGTTAGCATCTACTATATCTTAGTGATATATTAAGGAAGATTGTCTATTGTCAACTCTGGTGAATGCAAGGGATATAGTTTGGCTACACTAAACTAAATATTTTGTGGGATTTTAGAGAACAAACTAAAGATGGGACAGATTTTTATCATAATCAGTTTTGTGATGGATTAAAGTTAGGATTCTCTACAACCCCACTGCACAAGTAGGAGAAATAAGCTACAAAAGGGCATGTGGTCAGATTCCACAGCTGACATTAGCCTCACTGCATACGTTCATCTAGGCTCTCATTAACCTCTGACCCATGCTGAACATGCTTCAGGTGAAAAGAAATAAAGATTATACAGCACAAATTATCCTGTTACATTTTTAAATGTTTACCAGTAAAACAGGCTGAAGTCATTCACACAGTAATTAGGTATTAAGCTGCTATATTGTAACATATTAACTACAAAACAAGTTTGACAAGAGACTAATTTTTAACATGTTTTGTAACCAACAAAGAATGAAGTGTTAGCTGTGGCAGGAGGCTGGGGTGTGTGTGTGGGTCCAGCAGTGCCCAGAGAGAGCGGTGGTGTCCAGAGAGCACGGTGCTTGGTGGACAGAGATACATGCACTGTTATTGCATTTCTGCATGCTGAAAAGGTGAAACCAGCAGGTACTGTATGATTGTCCCCACAGTTCGTGAGCCAACTGAAGATGCCCTGAAATACATGGAGGTGAGGGGCTTTGCAGAGACCTGAGCTACTGGCAGGAAAGGGCAGTGCTCTTTGGGTTATTAGTACTTATTGAGTGTCCTTATTGAACGTTACAATGAGAAAAATAGGTCACCGTTTTGATAAGGAAGAAAGTGGATGGTGAAGTACGAGGGGAAAAAAGCAGGCAGAATTAGCAAAGGTAATTAAGACGATAAAAGCAAGACAAGCTGTTTTCACATGGCCAGATATATTTCAACTGAGTCACAAAGAGAGTTATTCACACACATGTACTCACAAGAGGCAGCAACAGAGAAAAAACAACCATGAAAACTGACACTGGAAATTAAAGAGAAGGCAACAGAGTGATTTATTCTTATATTCAGCCTCATTTTTTTTTCAGCCTGAAACATGACAGTGGATTATAGGAGCAAAATGAGTATAAAATTACTGTGAAATAATGCTAACTTCTAGCAATCTCCTTTAAGTGCATCTTCATTATTTGTCAAGTCACTCACCATCCGGACAAGAACATTAATTTTTTTTATTTTTCCATTGTGAACCGCCCACAGATTGGGCCAGCTTCATGCGCTGAAAGTATGTGTTTCTTCACGTACTGGTGCATGCTGAATAGGGTCGTCCTTTTCCTAAATTATCATCTGCTTGCCTGTGCAATTTCCATGAGCAAATATGGGTATTTGCACATGCAAATGGAAGTGCATGAAAATAATATGTGTTCTGTATTAGTAGGCCAGCCAGGGTTTTTGGCTTTTTGGTGTTAAAAGCCCTGTGAATGCTGCATGGATTTCTGAGAAAGCTTCACTCAGCAGAGGAGGGATATTTAGTTAATGGAATTATAACTCCTTGCCAAGGCTCATGAATTGTATATAGTTATAAAATATAGGAAATATAATTATCTATATATATGTACACATTTAGGATCTGGTGTTGCAGAATGCTTTAAAGGACAACGTTGTGTAGGATATGGTATAAGCTAACTTTTGGCTCTGAAGTATTTATTCAAAAGTTTACTGCAATGCAAGGTGACTCAGACAGTGAAGAATCTGCCTGCAATACAGGGGACCTGGGTTTGATCCTTGGGTTGGGAAGATTTTCCAGAGACGGGAATGGCTGCCTACTCCAATATTCTTGCCTGGGGAATCCCATGGACAGAGGACCCTGGCAGGGTACAGTCCATGGGGTCGCAAAGAGTCAGACACGACTGAGCAACTAACACTTTCACACTTTATGGTTTGAAGTGTAGAATAAGTCTTTCAGTCTCCTCTTAAATCATCCCATGAGGTCACAAAGAGTTGGACATGACTGAAGTGACTTAGCATGCATGCATGACATAGTTAATTACAGATCCATGCACAATGTATTTTTTAAACCTATTATGCTGTTGCACTGTGCTAAGTATTGAAAATGAAAAGATAAATCTGACATAAGCCAAGCCTCCGAGTAGCTCCAAAGTTTGCATTGTAAAGATAATTGCAAGATATTTAGTACTGCTAAAGGTTACAAACAAAATGCAAATTGCGATTTCACAACACCTGAAGTATTTCCAACACCCCTATTTTATTGATATGGAAACTGAGGCTCAGGGAGGAGGTAATGTGGCCAAGATTCCACAGCTAGTGAGTGGTGGGCTAAGGTAGCCAATTCAATCCACAGGATGTTTTTGTGTTATTATTAGGAGTTCGTCACCTTTTAAAAAAATCACCAGTGTTCTAGGATTGCATGTGTGTATATGTGTGTGTTAGTTACTCAGTCATGTCTGAGTCTTTGTGACCCCATGGACTATAGCCTACCAGGCTCCTCTGTCCATGGAATTCTCCAGGCCAGAATACTGGACTGGGTTGCCATTTACTCCTCCAGAGGATCTTGCCAATCCAGGGATCAAATTCACGTCTCCTGCCTTGTAGGCAGATTCTTTACCCTCTGAGCCAGCAGGGAAGCCCTAGGATTGCATATTAAATATCAAAGCCCTAGAAAATGCATAGTAAGTATCAATCTTATAGAACTCCTATTGTTAAAGAAAATTAACAAACCTCCTCTTTGGGGACAATTTGTGCAGTATATTAGTGATCCTTATTAAAAGTAAGCTAAATTTTTGGTATAAATTATGTTTTAGAGAATTAATGATTATTTTGTTACCTATTTAAAATGTCAGTATGTGAGTGTCCCCTTTTATGGGGTAAAGAAAGACCCATTTCATCATTAAATTGAACATAGGCAGTATTGCCTTAACTGAAAGGGACTTCTTACAGTTCCTTCTTTAAGAAAGATATGGCTCTTTCTTATGTAAGAAATGTAAGAAAAATATGGCTCAAAAGAACCAACCTCTAAATAAGCATACGCATTTTTAAAATGCAGTACATCCACTGGGAAAATCATCCCATGCCAAATGATAGAATTTCACTCTGTGCAAAACCATGTCCATTTCAGAAGGTGCTCAGTGCAGTAAATGTGGCTCAGTGGAACTTTTATTCAATAAGGAAAGCTTCATAAATACAGACCTTGTGCATTTTACTTGATTTGCCATAGAAGTGCATTTTGTTGAAACACAACTTTTAAAAGCTTATGAAGACATCCCCATATATTCAGAAATACCATCCTTGAAGGGCAAAAAAAAAGCAACAGTAGCCTGCGAATCCTTTAATCACAGGCATTAAAGAAGATCTGTTGGGAGAGATTGCAAGGTTGCTGACTCAAGTTAACATTTCTCGGCTTGCTTCTGGGCTGCTAGCTGTCTTTGCATGTACACAAAGCTGATATAAAATGACATTTGCACCTGTTGTTGCCATCCTATGTTAATTAGCCTGGTGCCCTAAGTAGTAACCGGGCCATCTCATCCAAACAGCAGCCATTAACATATTGCAGCTGTCATGACTAAGAAAGATGCTGGGCTGGGAGACATGCACATCCCTGCATACCTTGGCTCAGTTAGCCAAGCTCTCCCAGTTGGAGTCACTTGGGGGAAGAAAAGAAGCGTGGGATGTAGCCAGTCAGGAGTGAAAGAATACATTTTATTGCAGGTTTACTTTCATGTATTATGCATAGTCTTCAAGGTCACTGCATGATCATTTATAAGATTTTAATGAGATATCAAAGCAGAAAAAATGGAATGCAATTAATGGAATCTTATTGAAAAGATAGATAGGTATAATCAGAGTTCCCAATACTGTGCCCCCAATCTTCCAAATTCTAGAGCTAACTGGGAGACTATCCACATCACACCACAGTGAAGGGACAAGTGTTAACACTTCATTATCAAAGGCCTTGAACTCTTTTCGGAGGCACAATTCCCAAAATTAAAGAACACACAGAAGTTTCTGTAAGAGAGGAATGCCAGGTACTTGAGTTAGAATATACTGATCTCTTCTAAACCCAGAGGAGGCAGATGACCTATTCCAAGACTTCAAGAAGAAGAGTTCCTATTAAGTATGGATATCTTCTGTGAATCATTGGAACAGGGCACACAGGTCAGGTATCTTATGCCAGTGAGCGCTCCATTCCCCAGAAGGTGTTTTGTTCAACATACAGTCAGGTTTCTTTGAAGTTAGTTGGGTTCCATACAGTTTTTTCAGCTTATAAAAATTGCTCAGCTCATACAAATGTTGGCTAAAATGTAGACACATAGCACAGGGAAGCTCTAGATTGATAAACACCGAGTTAACCAGAAACCTCACTCAGCTGACATTTTTGCACTCAATTTAGGAAAAAGAGGCAAAGGAAAATAAGTGGACTACAAAAGTGGACAACAGGGGTTTAATTTTTAAAAATTTTTGAAATATGTCCTGTGAACTGATACCCATGCTACTAAATTTTCCAGAACTTTATACCCACATTTTTGTTCAGGGAGAACTGATGTTAAAAATAATGATCCCTAGGCTCAAAGGATGCTGAAGTCTTTCATGATTCATCAAAGAAAAAAAGATTTCATTCAGCACACTGTTCTAACTAAAGCAAAGATGTGTGGAGTGGTTTAGAAAGATTTCAGAGCTCAAAATTTTGGGGTAAGGATAACTCTGCATAATCACAGAACCTCTAAATCTAGATATTTAATTCCTTAAATATTCTGGCTAATTTCATTCGGCCCCCTAAATCTTTTTCTCTCTTTTTTTCTAGGCTACTTTTTTTTTTTTGCATTTTTTTAAACTTTTTATTTTGTGTTGGAGCATAGCTGATTAACATTGATATGATAGTTTCAGGTGCAGATCTGTCTTTTAGAGGACAGGTTGCTTTGTGCGAGTAAAATTTCACATATTAATATGTGATAATATTAAAGAATGGGCTCTATACTTACCCAATACTCAAACAACTTAGTCAATTTCATATGTACGTCAGTATATTGCAGAGGGGATGGTAAATAGCTAAAACATTTCAACTGAACCCATACCATATATTAATTGGCAGGATGACTAAATTTTTTACTCTTGTAGTTTTAAGGTTGAAGAGAAAAAAGACCCTCATGTATGTGTAAAGGCATTCATGAAGAATATCAGTATTCAAAAATATTTTGTTTACTGGTCATGAAAAAAATGCAATAAAATCAAAGACTTTTATTGACAATCCAGGAATGTTTATGTAAATGTCTTACAAAACTTTCAAAATCATATTCATCTTCTGGTTAAATTATTTTAAAATTTGCCATGTTTGAAGGTTACTCCACAATCAATAAAAAAATAAAAAACAAAACCTCACTTCTGCAGGTATTTTCTGTATCCATAGCATGTAGATATGAATAAAGAACTGGAAATAATGGCCAGATATTTTAAATTTCCACCAAGATATTTTACCTCATTTAATCAACTCTGGATAAGTAACTAGCTTGGTTAATATAAGTGACAAATTTAGGAAGAGAAATTTGTCTCTACTTCCTGTTCAATACTGAGGTCATGAATATGCACTATTTTTCTTAGATGCATTATTGGACAAGTCATTACTATATGCCTTCTTCAGTCTGTAGCCACAAATACCAGGACTCTGATTCACATTTCCCCCAGCTATGACTCAACAAAATCTGGTATTGGGGGAAGAAAGCAAATAATCATTTTAATTTAATCAACAATACTAGACATAGGAGATAAAAAGTAATTTAAAATTCATGAAGAAACCATCTTCCCATTTTTTAAAAGGTTAAGTTCCCCTAAGCTATGAAAGAAAAACACCCTCTGAAGACCTAGGGAAGCAGAAAACACTGGTGGCAAGTGACAGGAATTGATCCTCCTTGGCTGTGCCTGTCATGTCTCTAAATTTTATTTCCACCATCTCTGGAATGCTATGAAAAGAGAGAGTGGGCGCCGGACTATGGCCTGAGGGCTTGGTACCCAGGTCTCCGACTTTTCTTCAATTAGGAGGCCTCCCTGCCTGATGGAGAGACGTGTGTCTGACTGGGGGCTTGGACAGTTGTGAGGTATTGATTAACCATAATGTGAAGTCAAATCTGAATAAAAAAGCCCCATGATCAAAAGACCTTCATCGGAGACAGCATGCCCTCTAAGTCAAGGGTCCGGAGATTCTGATGAGTGCTGTTTCTTTTCTGAGAGAGAGAGAATTCCAGTTTCCTGATAAAGGCTCTCTTGATAAGAAAGTCCACTGGACCTTCTGTCAGAAAAGCTGAGGCTTCAGATTTGACAGGCGCTTGTTAGTTTTTCATCTCAGAACACTCAACATTCAGAGGAGGGAAGAAAAGGAGATTGCTAATATTGCTGGGCATCGTGAAAGCCAGCCTTGAGTTTGTATGATGAAGCTACTGCTGCCTTCTTCCCCTTAAAAGAAAACGCAACCCCTACCTGGCGTGGAAAGTGTCCCTTCCCACAATGCTGGCCCTGCCACAATACCCAGAACCATCACCAATTAAAGTACCACTTTGATCTTGAACAGCTGATTCATGACTTTTAATTGAAAGTTGAAAAATTACTTGTTTAAAAAAAGGAATACCTTTGCAATTCTCTCAGAGAATCCCTTATTATAACTTTTGAAATTGAAAAAAAAAATATCTTGGTACCTTTCGTGTCTATTGTGTTTTTTTTTTTAACTTGATTTTTGTTTATTTATTTTTTAACACCATAAACATTGTGTATTGGAGTATAGCTGGTTAACACTGTTGCGATAGTTTCAGGAGAACCGTGAAGGGACTCAGCCGTACATATCCAGGTATCCATCCTTCCCCAAGCCCCCTCCCATCCAGGCTGGCACAGAACATTGAGCAGAGTTCCATGTGCTGTACAGTTGGTCCTAGTTGGTTATCCATTCTAAATATAGCAGTGTGTACATGACCTTCCCAAAGTCCTTAAATAAGGCCATGTGCAGCAACAGGGATGGACCTAAAAAGTGTCATACTGAGTGAAGTAAGTCAGACAGAGTAGGGGAAATATCGTATGACATCCCTGATATGTGGACTCTAAAAAGAAATGACACAAATGAACATACAAAACAGAAAGAGATTCATAGACTTAGAAAACGAACTCACGGTTGCCAGGGGGAAGGGATAGTTACTGTGTTTTTCAGGCAGTGTTATGAATCAGCTACCTGGAGCCTTTCCTACAGTCCTGTGAAATAGAAAGTCCAAGTGTCATTATCCTTAAGTGAAGTTGCTGAAACAAAGATGTATGCCAAAGACCACAAGCTTGTCCAAGGTCACACAGTGAATTATTAGCAGAGGCAGGATTAGAACTCAGGCATTCTGATTTCTAATCTGGTTTTCTTATCACAGAACTAGAAAGAAGCCATTCTAGAATAAAGCCATTCTGACTCCCAAATGATACTTCTGCAGAGTCATGACTGAAAGCTGTGTCAGTAGCCTTATTGTAGAACTGCTGTATTTTAAGAGTGCATTTCAGCAATCATTGTATTGTATTGGCTCTAAGTTATCAAGGAAAAAAACAGTATTTCTGCAGTCTCTTTTTACTATTAATTGCTGACTAACCACACTTATATTCCTACCGCTAACGTTCCCCTTTTCTTCCGGTAGTCTCTGATTTTGCCTGCACGCATCTGCCCAACCACACTTTCCCCTGGATCTCAATCTCCCTATGTTTCAAGGCTGTGTTTGCCCTAGTCCCTGTCTACTTCCTGACCCAGCACCATGACTGACCCTGCTGAACACTAAGGAAGTGTTCAGTAAGTATCAGTAGCAGGAATAAAGGAACAAATGACTGATAGAAGCACTAGAAGCCCGAAGGAGAACTGTAAACAGTCTAGATGTTACTGATGGAACTCCCTATAAATTAAAAGAATAGATGTGTGAAAATGGTCTCTGTCAATTTTAAGGAACTTTATTAGAAGTTCTGGGCTTCAGATGATAAAGAATCTGCCTGCAATGCAGGACACTTGGGTTCAATTCCCAAGTCGGGAAGATCCCCTGGAGAAGGGAATGGCAACCCATTCCAGTATTCTTGCCTGGAGAATTCCATGGACGGCCATGGTGTCACAAAGAGTTGGACATGACTGAGCAACTAACATTTTCATTAGAAGTTTGGGAAAGTTAACTAGAACCTGGACTTCCTTGGGATAGTAACCATGTCTTGTTCACTTTTGTATTCCCAGTGTCCTAGAATAAAGCAGGCACTAAATAAGGACTTTTTGAAATGACTGTTGAAGGCAAATTCCTTCTGCCTTTTTTTTTTTTTTACTGTTTTTAATATACATGTAAGCATTAACAAGTAACATTTATTGAGTACTGTTTTGAAACAGGCAGATTGCCAAGCATGTGTTATTATTTTTGTTTCTCAAATAACTCTAAGAAGTAATTATTATACCATTTTATAGATGAGGAAACTGAGGCTCATAAAGATCATACGAATTGTCCAGAGTCTTGCTAGTAGGTGGTGAAGCTAGTGTTCCGACCCAGATAAGATTCCAAGGTGAGCATTCTTTACTAGATGGCATCTCAGGCATCCATATGGTTTTCTTTTTAATGAGTGATAGTAGCAAACACCTATGTAGTGCTTTCTATGGGCCAGCCATTGTTAAAGGCATGCTGCATGGATCAGTTCGTTCAATCTTCATATCGCCTCACATCTAACTTCATTACACTTGTGCTGATTTAAAAAAAAAAAAAAAAGGAGGCCCAGAGAATGTAAGCAATATGCCTCAAATCACATAGTGAGTGAGGGTAAGTCTACATTATGAATCCAGGCTCTCTGGTCCTAGACTCAATGCTTTTAATCACCATGGAATACTGTCTCCTGATGAGGTTTGGATAGTAGTCAAGTTTTCCTTTTACCTGTAATACTTAGCCCATACTAAGGAATATGTGTAATATGTAACATATGTGTAATATGTGTAATATGTAACATAGTAATCCATAATACTGAGCCTAGTCTAAGGAATACTTAGAATTCGTTAGTACACATAGTCAATGTCTTTCACTTATTATAGTACTGACCTCAAAGTGTGGTAATGTTTTTCTTATAGTATCCAATCTCTCTAACAAGATTTGAAGCTTCCGGAGGAAAGATGGCTACCAGTTTTAAATCTTTAGTTTAAGCATAGACATCTGCTATAATTCCACTTCTTGTTTGGGCATGGCTAGAAAACCCTGCCGAGAAGGCAATGGCACCCCACTCCGGTACTCATGCCTGGAAAATCCCATGGACAGAGGAGCCTGGTAGGCTGCAGTCTATGGGGTCGTGAAGAGTCGGACACGACTGAGTGACTTCACTTTCACTTTTCACTTTCATGCATTGGAGGAGGAAATGGCAACCCACTCCAGTGTTCTTGCCTGGAGAATCCCAGGGATGGGGGAGCCTGGTGGGCTGCCGTCTATGGGGTCCCACAGAGTCAGACACGACTGAAGCAACTTAGCAGCAGCAGCAGCAGCAGAAAACCCTGAGCTTAGGGTACATTATATTCACTAGTCAACAGCTGTCATGGAACACTCATAAACTAACTTATAAAACTGACTTGCTTGTATGTGTTCATTTAGGGCTGTCAAATATTTCTATTACAATACCTAGACAATATGAGGTAGAATTAAGATAATGTTAAGTATAATTCAGAAACTAAAATTTAAATATACCTACATTGGTTTTTAGAGATATTTGATGTGTGGAAATTTAGGTATTCACCAGCATGAAATTCTAGTGCCACAAGTGAAACTGTTTTTCCTTCTGATATGTCTCATTCTACTAATTAACCATTGGGAATGTGTGTCAAGCTCTTAAAAATATAAAAATAGAATGATAACAAGTAAAAAAGAGCTTCTTAGTGTATGTATTAGAACTTTTTGAAAAAATAGCCAATATATTACTGAAAGTTCAAAATCATGGGAACTTCTTCCCAAACACATTGAAATATATGATACTAGGCTCACCTTTGTCATATCAGAATGTAAGACCATTTATGGCTCATGGGAGATACTGACAAAGTCCTTGTGTTTTGCGTGAAACCCTCTATTTGTCTTTATTTACACAAAGCACCTTTTACCACAATGTTTTGCAAAACTTGTCTTCCCAGACGTTAACCCAATGATAATGCATGGAATGTCAGTACAAACATCAGTTTACGTTTGTTTCTATTTGAATCGATACCAAGAAACCCTTTCAACAGGAAACTATTTCGTTTTTAAAGCTTCCTTGGCTACTGGTACTTCCATAGCCAATTAGACTTTTGGTTTATATAGTTGGGCTTCCCTGGTGGCTCAGATGGTAAAGAATCCACCTGCAATGCAGGAGACCTAGGTTTGTTCCTTGGGTTGGGAAGATCTCCTGGAGGAGGGCATGGCAACCCACTCCAGTATTCTGGCCTGGAGAATTCCATGGACAGAGGAGCCTGGCAGGCTGCAGTCCACTGGGTTGCAAAGAGTCAGACACGACTGAGTGACTAAGCACACAGGCGTGGTTTATATAGTTGGGGTTTGTTGTTTGCCCAGTGACGAGATTTCAGGACTATCTAGATGTGAGAAGTTTCATATTATGATGATTCATTTATTTAGTTCAGTGGTTCTCTACTGGGGATGATTTTGTTCCCCGCGGGGTATCTGGCAATGTCTGGAGGCATTTTTGATTGTCACGACTAGGAGGGGTACTGGTCTCTAATTGGTAGATGGCCAAGGATGCTGCCAACCATTCTACAATGTATGGGATAGCCCCCTCCCCAAACAATGACTTATGTGGTTCAAATATAATAGTGCCATAGTTGAGAAACTCTGTGTAGCTTAAGGCCTTTGGCTCTCTATTTGAAAAGGTCAGTACGCTTGAAACAGAGAATATGAATGTTTTAAATCATATCAGTCATTTACATTTTAGTGTGAGTTTACCCACACCTTTTACCAAAGCACTCTGTGATGAATGGGGGCTGGGCTTCATGTGAGGGAGGAGATTTTTAGTCATTGCATGCAGGCATGCTATCATTATAGGAAGAGATAGATGCAGAAATAAGAGGCTGAAGGCTCTAAAATACTGTATGTTTTTTCTTTACACACGGATTCAATTTTGGTACAGAAAATAAAGAATATAAATGAGTACACCCATGGAACATTATACAAATGTGCAATTGGATAATAGTGCTCTAGAAATCAAAAGTCAGTACGTTGGAGGCAATGTTACAGCTTTTAAGAATCCGAGCTGTATCTACCATTTTAGGCTTTTCTCCTACTTTTCTATGTGATTTATACTTTCCAGCCTGAAAAGATGCTATGAACTTTATTGTCTCTCCTCTGACTTGCATTTCTTGCTCCTGCCTGAAATGCTTTCTCCATTCCTTTCTTCATGTTTATGACAGTGCTGGCCAAGAATTTTATATGCAGGCCAACTCTGACCAGTTGGATTGGGTTAGTGCTTTGTTGAGAAAAATTCTGAGGCTCGGTCTGGGCTCTGTGAGAAAGCTTGCCATGCCTACCTAACGTGGGCTGGAAGGAGTTGTGATTCAGGCACAGCCAAGCATCTGCCTTCCCAAACACTGTTTCAGGGCTCAGTCATGACCTTCTCATTAAATCTGCCCTAACTAATAAGCTCTCCTCTGAATGCCCATCTGAATGCAGAGTTCCAAAGAATAGCAAGGTGAGATAAGAAAGCCTTCCTCAGTGATCAGTGCAAAGAGATAGAGGGAAAAATAGAATGGGAAAGACTAGAGATCACTTCAAGGAAATTAGAGATACCATGGGAACATTTCATGCGAAGGTGGGCTCAATAAAGGACAGAAATGGTATGGACCTAACAGAAGCAGAAGATATTAAGAAGAGGTGGCAAGAATACACAGAAGAGCTATACAAAAAAAGATCTTCATGACCCAGATAATCACGATGGTGTGATCACTGACCTAGAGCCAAACATCCTGGAATGTGAAGTCAAGTGGGCCTTAGGAAGCATCACTATGAACAAAGCCAGTGGAAGTGATGGAATTCAGGTTGAGCTATTTCAAATCCTAAAAGATGATGCTTTGAAAGTGCTGCACTCAATATGTCAGCAAATTTGGAAAACTCAGCAGTGGCCACAGGACTGGAAAAGATCAGTTTTCATTCCAATCCCAAAAAAAGCAATGCCAAAGAATGTTCAAACTACTGTGCAATTGCACTCATCTCACACACTGGTTAAGTAATGCTCAAAATTCTCCAAGTCAGGCTTCAACAATACATGAACCATGATGTTCAAGCTGGTTTTAGAAAAGGTTTTAGAAAAGAGGAACCAGAGATCAAATTGCCAACATCTGCTGGATCATAGAAATAGCAATAGAGTTCCAGAAAAACATCTATTTCTGCTTTATTGACTATGCCAAAGCATTTGACTGTATGAATCACCACAAACTGTGGAAAATTCTTAAAGAGATGGGAATACCAGACCACCTGACCTGCCTCTTGAGAAATCTTTATGCAGGTCAAGAAGCAACAGTTAGAACTGGACATGGAACAACAGACTGTTTCCAAGTAGGAAAAGGATTACGTCAAGGCTGAATATTGTCACCCTGCTTATTTAACTTGTATGCAGAGTATATCATGAGAAACACCGGGCAAGATGAAGCACAAGCTGCAATCAAGATTTCAGGGAGAAATATCAATAACCTCAGATATGCAGATGACACCACCCTTATGGCAGAAAGCAAAGAAGAACTAAAGAGCCTCTTGATGAAAGTGAAAGAGGAGAGTGAAAAAGGTGGCTTAAAGCTCAAGATTCAGAAAACTGAGATGATGGCATCTGGTCCCATCACTTCATGGCAAATAGATGGGGAAACAGTGGAAACAGTGGCTGACTTTATTTTTCTGGGCTCCAAAATCACTGCAGATGGTGACTGCAGCCATGAAATTAAAAGATGCTTACCCCTTGGAAGGAAAGTTATGGCTAACCGAGACAGCATATTTAAAAGCAGAGACATTACTTTACCAACAAAGGTCCGTCTAGTCAAAGCTATGGTTTTTCCAGTAGTCATGTATGGATGTGAGATTTGGACTATAAAGAAAGCTGAGTGCTGAAGAATTGATGTTTTTGAACTGTGGTGTTGGAGAAGACTCTTGAGAGTCCCTTGGACTGCAAGGAGATCGAACCAGTACATCCTAAATGAAATAAGCCCTGAATATTCATTGGAAGGACTGATGCTGAAGCTGAAACTCCAATACTTTGGCCACCTGATGCAAATAACTGACTCATTTGAAAAGAGCCTGATGCTGGGAAAGATTGAGGGTGGGAGGAGAAGGGGATGACAGAGGATGAGATGGTTGGATGGCATCACCAACTTGATTGACATGAGCTTGAGTAAACTCTGGGAGTTGGTGATGGACATGGAGGCCTGGTATGCTGCAGTCCAGGGGGTCGCAAAGAGTCAGACACGATTGAGCGATTGAACTGAACTGAACTGAATTTCCTTAGCATCCCACTGTTCTTTCCAAGTCAAGCTCAGAAGCCATCTTTGTTCTGAATCTTCCATGGTTCATCTAGGATAAAGCCCTTTCCGTTTACGTCCTCAGAACTTTCCTAGCCCTTAAAGAATATTTATAACATGATCCCTGTGTAGTGATGAATTGTGTACACATCCTACCCTTTGAGCTGTAATCTCTTGTATTTGGTAACATCTTAGACATAAAAAGTGATCAACATACTTTATTACAGATTTTTAAAAACCGTTTTACCAGACTAGTAAAGAGAGTATCAGGGCTTCCCTGGTGGCTCAGATGGTGAAGAGTTTGCCTGCATTGTAGGACACCCAGGTTCAATCCCTGGGTTGGAAAGATACCCTGGAGAAGGGAATGGCTGCTCATTCCAGTATCCATGCCTGGAGAATTCCATGGACAGAGGAGCCTGGTGGGCTGTATAGTCCATGGGGTCACAATGAGTCAGGCACAACTGAGCAACTTTCACTTTCAAAGAGAATTTTGTAAAGGTGGTTCTTGATGGCATAATTTAATCCATATATTTTTCTTGGGGCAGTTAAAAAGTATCCTTTACATTGCTTCATTTCTCATTTTGATGATATTTACTAAATTCTAACCTTGTGTAATAATTTCCTTATTTTGTGTCCTTCATGATACTTTATTTCAAGTACTATTCTAGCCACAAGAGATACAAGCTAAAACAGAATTTTAAAGGGAACTTATAGACTAATAGAGAAGACAGCAATGTGATTAAGTACTAGAGATAGTCTGGCAGCTTAGTTATGGGGGCAGGGGGCTTAGGGATGGAGATAATTTGGTCCTAGGATTTCTTCTCTTCTAAATTTTTAAAGCCCCAAGTCTGTTCCCAACCCTATTCTTTCTCCTGAATTCCAGCACCGTATATTCAATTTATTACCTGACTTCTTCATGAGCACATCTAAGAGGCAACTTAAACTCAGTGTGGCCCTAAAGAGCACAAGATTCACACCCCAAGTTCCTCTTCCTTTTGTTTCAGAGAACTATTTACAAGTTTTAAAGACAAATCATAACTAACTTCTTGTTTTTTTTCTCCCACGTCCACATCTAAAACCCAAGCAAGTCCTTTCAATTCTACAGCTAAAGTATATCCTAAACCCCTACATTTCTTTTCACCTTTATCACTTCTACCCTAGATCAAGCTACAAAGAGTATAGTGTCCAGATGATTGCAATGATCTCCTAAATGGAGATCATTATGCCCACTCTTAATTCACCTCCTTCCACATTAGCAATCCTCCACAAAGTGGCCAAAATACTCTGCTTAGAAAATAATCTTTAAGAAATCTCAACCCTGCTTGAGAAACTTTGAGGCTTTCCTTACACTGAGTTGCCACAGAATCCAAACCATCTGTGGCTCCTATCCTCTTGGCTAACCGTACCTGGCACTGTCCCACCTAGTGTTTCTCCTGTGTTTATATGTTAAGTCACTTCAGTCATGTCTGACTCTTTGTGACCCTATGAACTGTAGCCCGTCAGGCTCTTCAGTCCAAGGGAATCTCCAGGTAAGAATACTGGAGTGGGTTGCCATTTCCTTCTCCGGGAGACCTTCCCGACCCGGGGATCGAATCCAAGTCTCTTAGGTCTCCTGTATTGGCCAGCGGGTTCTTTGCCACCAGAGCTACTTGGGAAGCCCTTTACTTAGCAAAGTAGGAGGAACTCCTTCTCAGCCTTGTTGTCTGGCCTCTCCTTTCCAGCTTCTTTTTGCCATTCCTCTAGGGCATTAAACTTAGGAAGTCCTGGCGTCTTCTTCCCAATTTCCTCCTGAGTGGGATGTTCAGCCCTGGATCTTTCATAACACCTTACTTTTTAGAATAAATGTCAACATGTCAGTAGCAGTAGGACTTCCTAAGCACCCAATGTAAAGTGGCCACCTCCAGTAGAATATTCCAGTTCTCTTCATAGCAATCGTCTGATATTTTCTTGTCTGATTCTGTTTTTTTTTTCCCCCTGCTTTTCTTCATTAGAAGAAAACACTTTGAGAGTAGAGATATTCATCTGTCTTATTTAACACAGCATCTCTGACATTTAGAACAGAGTCTGGCACATAGTAGGTGCTTAAAAAAACACTGTTGATTAGATATTATTGATAGCCATTGGCCAAATAGATGGTATTGGCAGTAAATACATAAATTACTTTCTATAGGGAACACTATGAAGTGACCTGTTGGCCCTTTCTTAATTAAGGTTCCAGACTTTTAGACTTAGACAGCAAGAGAAAACCATTAGAGTAGTCACAGTAATGGTCTCTTTGCTCTCAGGTCAGGGTGCTATAGAGAATGGGCTTCATCTAAAGATTTCCCACCTATGTTCCTGCTAATGGAAGATGTAGGGTTTGATGCAAGAATTAAGCTGAGAATAACCAGCCATTAAAGGCTTCCCTGGTGGCTCAGATGGTAAAGCTTCTGCCTACAATGCAGGAGACCCAGGTTTGATCCCTGGGTCGGGAAGATCCTCTGGAGAAGGAAATGGCAGCTCACTCCAGTACTCTTGCCTGGAAAATCCCATGGATGGCGGAGTGTGGTAGGCTACAGTCTATGGGGTCACAAAAAGTCGGACACGACTGAGCGACTTCACTTTCACTTTCAACCAGCCATTAAAGCTCTAAGAAATTATTAGAGGATTGGGAGATGGATGAAGAGAAAAGTGGGAAGTATTTGTTATATTACTTACAAAGTACTTGAGCTATTTTGGACTCCATACTCTCTATATTATGCTCAAGAAATACAGTGTCTGAACTCCCTACCCTTTGGATAAAAGATGGGTCATAGTCAGCAGGAAATACATGTGGCATCTTGAGCTATGCTCCTTTTTAATTAATCAAAGAGTGTGATAGTGATCAAGGGATAATAGAAATAGAAAGTTGCTATGATATTCATGATAAGTGGGTGTACCAAACGGCCTTCCAATAGCTAACAAAGGAACAGTAGCTAAAATGATGTACTAGTTTTCTTTCAGTAAGGAAGTTCACACCAACATGAGCCTTCACTGAAAGTTGAGTTCCCCTTATCTCTTTAGCAGTCATGCAATATTAGGGCAGACTGTGTACAGTTAGTGCTGTTCTTGAGAACCCCAAGTCATTCTCTTGTAAGAATGGTGAAGTAAATATTCTTTATGATCAGAACATATTGTTTTCCAATTAAATATCTATAACAAACTCTCTTAGCATCAGGACTGCTCCTAGAAAAGGAAACTAGAATGTTTCATGCCAGTACAGGGTGGGTTTCCAGGCATGGCTGGATAAGGAATTCTTATCCAAGGGGCATATACTATGCAATTTTCAGCATGAGGAAAATGAATGGCTGTAATATAGGAGATTTTGGAGTTTCCATAGCTTCAGACACTAGAAAACCTGCTGCCTCCACAGTTTCCACACCTTTTCCTCAGCAAAATGTTACACAATTGTGCTGAGGACACTTGTGGCCTCTAATGGCCAGATAATGGACCACAATAAAAGTTATGGGTCCCCAGCTGGATTGAAGCTCATAATGGTTGGCAAGATCCATTATTTCACCATTAGGATCTGCAGAAAATGGAGACAATTGTCAACCAAAGAGAAAACAAAAGTACATCATGGCGTGTATTTCTCTTATTTGAGAAAAAAATTCTAATTCCCTAAAGAGTAGATGGTGATTTTCCTATGTATATGAGTTTCTCTATTGCCTAACCTGTGTGTATTTTTAGAAAGCTTTTAATGCGTAAATGCATTGTCTGTTATTCCAAGTTGATGGATTATGATTATGGTCCCACACTGGATTTTAAAGTGATTAATTACAATTTTCAATTTTTAAAAATAAATAAGAAGACAAAATTAGAGAAAAGATGAAGAATAGATTTGGTTCATGTTAAGTATCTGAATGGTTTTCTCCTCCTTCCCCACAGCACAAAATATGGTAGTTTTAATGTCATCGTATTTTCTGAGAATCTATCTCTGCTTTAGAAAGAACCAAGACCCTTTAAATTACAAGGGTGGTGAGCTATTATTCCATGTCTTAGTAATATTTCTTTAGAAATCAATAAACACATCTTTAGCCATTTCATTTAGTCTTGAGGGACTCGATATTTTAGTTGTGTCTTCTAGTGAATGTAGTGGTGGCATGATATCAATATTCCTTTTTAAAAAATTATGCTCCCACTTTTTTCCTCTTATCACTCTCACCTTTGAATGAAACTAGAGTCAATATAGAGTAATCCACTATCTGATGTGTGTGTTTGGGACGGAGAGAGGGCAGCAGGGGAGACTGACATAGAACACCACATTTTGTGGAACTTATGATCTATTAAAATCCAAAATTGTCCCTCCTGAGAAAATGAAATTATCTATTTGCGATCCTTCCATCTTAAAGGAAGGTAAAGTCCTGATCCTAAGTTAACTCTGCTTTTTGAGGCAGTTGCATATTTAGCTTCAGTTGGCTGATTAGAAATATAAATTTAAAAAATTGTTTGGAAATTTAAGTATCCTATTGAAAAACTGTATTTTTTCTAGCATAAATAAATGATGTGGCAAAAATATTTTCAGTACTTTTTATATTTAAGCCCATATGAATCTCCCCCTTTGTGTTATGTAAAAATATGAATTTCAGCCATTAAAGAATCTCAGTACGGGTGCAAAGATATGCAAGGCACTTATGATTATTTTGTAGAGTTCTTCATACATTGTGGGGTTAGTGATGTTTATTCTGATATATTTATTGGTTGATGATTAAAAATACATACCTAGAACAAACAATTCTTAACTTTTTTTTTCAAATACAGTAGTATTTTATTGAAAATGAGTATCATGGCAGAATGGATTACCTATACTTTATTTTTTTTACTCCATGACCTTATCATATAGAGTTAGGGTTAGGGTTATGTTAAGGTAGATCAGCACTTGAAATTCTCTGCACAGTTTGGGCTCTGATGCAAGATGCTCTGGGAAATGCTAAAGAAGCTTTAACCTATCACTCACAAAGTTCAAGTGTCTTTCATTTCTGTTTTGTAAGCTTCTCAAAATTTAAAAAAGTTAAAATAGTTTATTACAACACCAAGTAATGGTGATTATTCCATAGACAGTACCATTTCAGGTGCCCTATAGGTCAAATCTTTTAAAATAAAGAGTAAGGTAACTTCAATTACAGTTTGAAGTAGCTTAATGAGAAGTTGGGGCTTCTCAGGTGGCTCTGTGGTAAAGAATCTGCTGGCTAATATGGGAGATGCAGGAGATGTGGGGTTCAATCCCTGGGTCAGGAAGATCCCCTGGAATAGGAAATGGCAACCCCCTCCAGTATTCTCTTTTTCAAATGATTCTAAAATTTGTATGGAAACACAAAAGACCCCAAATAGCCAAGACAATTTTGAGAAAAAGAGCAAAACTGGAGGTATCACACTTCCTGATTTCAAACTATATTACAAAGCTACAGTAATCAAAACAGTATGATACTGGTACAGACATATAGATCAGTGAGACAGAATAGAGATCCCAGAAATCAACCCACATTTATGTGGGCAATTAATGTATGACAAAGAGGGCAAGAAAATACAGTGAAGAAAAGACATTCACTTCAATAAATGGTATTGAGAAAACTGGAGAGCTACATGTGGAAGAATTAAGCTGGACCACTCTCTCACACCATGCACAAAAGTAAGTTCAGAATGGACTAAAGACCTAAATATAAGTCCTGAAACTATAAAACTTATAGAAGAAAACATATGCAGTAAACTTTTTGACATCAGTCTTAGTAATATTTTTTGGACATGTCTCCTCAGGCAAGGGGAAAAAAGGCAAAAATAAATAGAACTACATCAAACAAAAAAGTTTTCACACAGCAAAATAAATTATCAAGAAAAGAAAAAGCCATCTACTAAAAGAGAGAAGATATTTGTAAATGATATAACTGATAAGGGATTATATCCAAAACATACAAAGAACTTATACAACTCAACATAAAAAAAAAAAAATTGAAAATTGGGCAGAGAATCTGAATAGATGTTTTTCAACAGAAGACATACAGGCATATAGCCAACAGACACATGAAAAGATGTTCAACATGACTAATCATCAGGGAAAGGCAAATCAAATGAGCTATTACCTCACACCCAACAGAATGGCTATCATCAAAATGACAACAAATAAATGTTGGTGAAGATGTGGAGAAAAGGGAACCCTCATGCTCTGTTTGTGGGGATAAAATTGGAACAGTGTGCAGAGTCCTCAAAAAATAAAAAACAGAACTGCCACATGACCCTGCAATTCCATTCCTGGGTATTTATTTGAAAAAAAAAACAAAAACACTAGTATAAAAAAATGCAAATATCTCAATAGCTTTTATATTTGACTGTATGTGGAAATGATAATATTTAGATACATTAAGTTAATAAAAATTTTATTAAAATTAATGTTATCTATTTTTCCCCTTTAAAAGTGACTACTAGAACATTTAAAATTATATGTGCTATTCAGATTAATGACTTAAGTCTGTTTTTCTTGGATAGGACTATCTTCTGTAACTTCACAGTAAGCTGGAGTTACTTTAGCTTTCCAGAGCAAATTTTCCTATGATTTCACAGTCTCTCTCTGTACTAGCTAGAGGCAAAGCCTATTTGCGACAGAACTGAAGTTAACAGAATCCTTTACCTCGCAATTGTTATACTTTCTCATTTTAATAATTATAACAATAAAATTACAAAAATATTCTTTCAAATTTTCCATTGAGAGTCACATGTTGTATGATATTATGTCCAAAAGATTTGGTCACATGGTAATCATGCTTTAGAAAGAATTGAAAGAATTTAGAAAGAATTGTTTCTTTTTTTGGTGGGGGGAGGTTAGGGTACCATAATCCACTTATTCTTTGCCCATTCTGGGCTTCTTGCCAAGGTTTCACACACATGACAATTGACAGTAAAGTAAGAAATAAGATTCTTTAATAATAGGTTAGCAAATGTTCCCTTCTCTCCCAACAAAGGGCTCTGATAAACCTGAGCTTAGGCCAGAGGTATTTTAAAAAAGAAAATAAAGGAAAGACTGGATCAGAGAGAGGCAAGCTACTGGCAACTGTGCCTGGGACAACAGTCTTCTTTACCTGCTTGCCAAAAATTGCAAGAAGTAAAAGTTAATATCCACTTCTCCAGAAGCCTTAGTTTCTCTTAATGTGTTCAAAACAGAAAACATGTAGAAGAGAAAAAGACGGTGGCTAGACCTGCCTCAGGAGCAAGTCATATGCCATGCATAGTGTTGCAAAATTGCTCCTTTTTGAATGCACATATATACCTACACTTAGATATGTGGGAAAAAAATGACTTGGCGAATTGACTGTCTCTACCACAAATTAAGAATAGAATACTGAAAGCTATCCTCTTTCTTAGAGAATAAATAAGCCAAGGATACTGTTTTCCATAGCTTTAAAGGTTAGATAGGATGCTACTGTAGAAAATTCCAGATGGATCAATTTGTGAAGCTTAAAAATATTCTGTATGACAGACAAAGGATTAATCTCAAAAATATACAAGCAACTCCTGCAGCTCAATTCTAGGAAAATAAATGACCCAATCAAAAAATGGGCCAAAGATCTAAACAGACATTTCTCCAAAGAAGACATACAGATGGCTAACAAACACATGAAAAGGTGCTCAACATCACTCATTATCAGAGAAATGCACATCAAAACCTCAATGAGGTACCATTACATGCCAATCAGAATGGCTGCTATCCAAAAGTCTACAAGCAATAAATGCTGGAGAGGGTGTGGAGAAAAGGGAACCCTCTTACACTGTTGGTGGGAATGCAAACTAGTACAGCCGCTATGGAAAACAGTGTGAAGATTTCTTTAAAAAACTGGAAATAGAACTGCCGTATGACCCTGCAATCCCACTCCTGGGCATACACACTGAGGAAACCAGATCTGAAAGAGACACGTGCACCCCAATGTTCATCGCAGCACTGTTTATAATAGCCAGGACATGGAAGCAACCTAGATGCCCATCAACAGACGAGTGGATAAAGAAGCTGTGGTACATATACACCATGGAATATTACTCAGCCGTTAAAAAGAATTCGTTTGAATCAGTTCTAATGAGATGGATGAAACTGGATCCCCTTATACAGAGTGAAGTAAGCCAGAAAGATAAAGACCAATACAGTATACTAACACATATATATGGAATTTAAAAAGATGGTAGCGATAACCCTATATGCAAAACAGAAAAAGAGACACAGGTGTACACAACAGACTTTGGGACTCTGTGGGAGAAGGCGAGGGTGGGATGTTCTGAGAGAATAGCATTGAAACAAGTATACCATCAAGGGTGAAACAGGTCACCAGCCCAGGCTGGATGCATGAGACAAGTGCTCAGGGCTGGGGCATTGGGAAGACCCAGAGGGATGGGATGGGGAGGGAGGCAGGAGGGGGGATCGGGATGGTGAACACATGTAAATCCATGGCTGATTCATATCAATGTATGGCAAAGATCATTATGATATGGTAAAGTAATTAGCCTCCAACTAATAAAAATAAATGGAAAAAATAAATTAAAAAAATATTCTGTATGACATGCTTTCTGAATTGGAATCCACAGCAGCTGGATTGCAAATTGGATATACTGTCATCACCTTTAAGGCCATAATGGTCAGTGCATTGTTCTGCAGTACTTAAATACCTGTGGATGAGCATGTTGAGCTCAATAATATGATTTTCTTCCCTGGCTTTATTTCATTTGTTTGATTATTTAAATATGAGTAAAGAATTTTGAGTGACTATTTAAGCATGTATCATTGAGAATGTCTCAAAATAATTTATTTCCATATTTCACCTTGCAGCCCCACCCTTTCCATCCCAGCCTCTGTAAATGAGAGTGAAAGCAATTTCCTGTGGGAGAAGATGAAACTCTAAGGTCCCTCTGCCTTCCCCACAAAGGCTATTGCCAATCAATGCAATTCCCTGGGGTTAAGGTCTTGTATGCAGGGGGTCCAGGTAAATTGTTTCTGGTAGAGAATAGAACTGCTGTCACTTGTCTTGGGGAATAGAAGCTAAGACAGCTAAAGAACAATACTTCAGCAAAAAGCAAAAGAAAACTTCATTTTAGAATAAATTTCAAGATACCACAAAATGTTTTGCTGGTAATATCATATTTAATGTTTTCATGAATAAAATATTGATGTCTAGTACATTTAAAAAAAAACTGAATATGATGACCAGTTTAAAATTCATGCATCTCCTTTTCCTCCAGAGTGATCAGGAGCTTCTGATTAGGATGACAAAGATAGGTTATAAGGCATATGCCATTCTGCAGAATTGCTGTCTATTAGAGGCCATGATACCAGTAAAATTAGATTAAGGTTAAGGCAGGAATGTAAATTTTGTTAATAAGGTTTCTATATTTTAATTCAAAACCAAACACCCTGCGGGTCTATTGATGCTAATCCCATTTAATCTTGCAAAAAGCTTTCCTGGTATCAAGGGATCCAGATGAGTACTTGCCCTTTATTACCTGGAAAATGAAGAATTTTCTTACACCTTCACCTCTAAATAGTATAAACATAGCCATAGAATTTTGATGACTTTAAGGAAACAAATATATTTATATGACTATGTAGAAACTCAAATGCTATGTGTTATGTGCAATGTGTATTATATCTACATGTCTATTGCAAGAGTCATATATTCATCTGTTTAATTACTCTGTGCCTGAAATCTCTTGTATTTAAAATATTCATGCTTAGTTTACTAACCTGTGCCTTTCTGAGTTGGCATAGCTGTTTCAAAACATTTCAAAAAATGTACATTAAAAAAATAAGTCAAGACATATCACTTCTCACTTCGGTAAATAAATTACTTCTCCGCTTTAGGGAGATTTTGTCATCTATTTCTCACCTTTTGTTTATTTCAGTGCTTTCTCTGCTCTCTTCTGACTCTGCTTTTTCATTCCTACAGTATCTGTCAGAGTGTGTCCCTAATATACATTGTGATGTGTCCCAAATTTTACTATATGCTCATTCTCCTTCATCCCACACATCCCAGTGTGCTGCCTGCATCTCTCTTGAGTAAGATGTTAAACAATTATGTACTTTACATATACACATGTATACATAGTGGGTGCATATGTGTATATATATGTACATGACTAAGGTGCCAGAGAGGATGAAGATATATGTATCAAGTGCTGAGATCTTTTTAAATGTGGTGGACTGGAAAGGTATAAGTTTTAGAGCCAGATATATGCTCTAATTCCTCCCCCTTCCAAGTGTCTGCACCTAAAATTGTCTCTCTTTATTATTTCTCCATCATTTCCATCAGCACACATGTAGCATTACCTAGCATATTAAAAAAGCTCTGGCAGGTAACAACTTCATTGTTCAAAAAATAATGTTTCTTTCAGATCCCATTCCAAAATATTCCCCAAACAATATAGACAAATATCAGTCTTTCTTACTAGGTGAAACCAAGAAATTTTTTGTCTGATTCAGTACTACAGACTCAGCTTTTAGAATACTTCTAGCATCTATAAACTTCTCAGCAAACATTTGTCAAATGAATGAATGAATGAGTGAATGGGTGAATGAACAATGCTTGGATCACAGTATAGGCTTACTCAAGATTGGCTCTTATTACAATGAAACTGACATTTTGTGAACCTGATATTTCTTATAAACACCAAGAAGATTCAGAACCACCATACCCCGAAGCTTGTCTAATTCTAATTCTATCACTGAAGTCTGAAAGACTTGCCTGTACACATATCAGTGGTTATATGGTTTAACGTGTTTGACATTTCTTTGAAATTTTATAGGGAAAAGTCTGCCATGAAATCTTTCAACTTTCTATTTCACTTACCTTCCTATTATTGCTTGAATATTGTGTACAGTTTCTAGTTATTTCCCTAAAACTAGCACCTAAGAATAGTAAACTTATGCCATGTTCTTTATCTAAAGTTTCAGATACTAGAATTGATTTATTTCAATCATCTTTTGACTTAGGAAGCAAACAGGAAGTGCTGTTATTGACTCGTCTATCAGTGTAGGTTTGTTAACTGTAACAAATGTACTATTCTGGTGAGGGATGTTGATGATGGGAAATACTGTGCATATGTGAAAACTCTGTACTCTCTCAATTTTTTATTGAGATACAATTGATATATAAAATTACATTCATTTCAGATATACAACATAATCATTCCACTATGTATATTACTATATTAGAGATGATCACAATAAGCTTAGTCAACATCCATCACCCTGAAAGAAAGTGGCTCTGAAAGTGAAGTTGCTCAGTCATGTCCAACTCTTTGTGGCCCCATGGACTGTAACCTACCAGACTCCTCTGTCTTTGGGATTTTCCAGGCAAAAATACTGGAGTGGGTTGCCATTTCCTTCTCTAGGGGATCTTCCCAACCCAGGGATCAATCCATCACCCTACCAAGTTACAAATATTTTTCTTGTGATGAGAACTTTTAAGATCTACTCTCTTGATAACTTTCAAACATAAACTCTACTATCGTTAATTCTAGTCACCATGCTGCACATTACATGCCCAGGAGTTATTTATTTAATAACTGGAAATTTGTACCTTTTGACAACTTCCTCTTGATTTTGAAGTGATCATAAAACTGCTCCAAAAAGCCTTTTTTTTTTTTTTTGAAGAGAGAAAATACAAGGCATATGAACAATTCTGTCTTAATATCTTCCAATAGTGATTTAACTTTAAAGCTTTCATGTATGTGGAACTTTCTCTAAAAGAGAAGTAAAAATCAACAATGTGAAAATTCTTTGATTTTATTCTTCTGATGCAACTGCATGCATTTGGTAATACAGGATAGGTAACCTCAGTGTTAATTAAAATTTCAATAAAGAAGCACATTATAATTAATAGCACTCCTGGTCTTGGTGCATATACTCTAATAAAACCAATCCAGCAAAGCTGAAATAAAATCATTCTAAAACATGACTTGATCGTGCCATTATACTGTCCACACAACTTCAGTGTCTCCCCATTGCCTAGAGGATTAATGGCAAATTACTCAGCCTGAAAAATACATCCTTCTGTGCTGACCCCAAGCAATTTCCAAAGCCTCGTTTCCAGCGATTTCTGTATACAAACCCAATGTGACATTACAGCAATCAACAACCAGGCAGAGTTGAGTGAGAAGCCACCTAATACTACCTACTTGTATGACTTTGGGAGCTTTTGATCCAGCTTTTTTGAACTGCTTTGATCCAGCTCTCCTATCTGGTTAATAGTACCTTCTCACTGCACTGCTGGGAGGACTGTGGCAAAGTCCAGGCTCCATGTGGTCCCTGGCATCAGAAGCTCTCAGTAATGAGGGGAGTATTATCATCCCTAATGATGTCTTTTTATTCCAGTCTTGGTGTCTTTGTGCCCTTTCTTGAAACACAGCTGAAAATTCAAGGTTTACCTGTCTACTCATCCTTCAAAGCCCCTCCTCATGTGTGAAGCCTTGACAGCCCTCTCTAGCCCAAGATGATTGCTTTCACCCTGAACTCACAGTTCTCATTTCCTATATGTTCCTTTAAGAATGATTTGTCCTGTAATCTCTCTGATACTCTTCTCTCACAGTTTATCTTTCCACATAGTTATTTTATGAACAGAGTTGCTATCGAAGGAAGTCATGGTTGGGAGCTAGAAAGAAAATAAATAGATGAGCAGGCTAGTGGATCCTAAACTGTGTCCTCTGGAGCTTCCTTGGGGGATGTTGCGGTGTGGTAGAATAAGGTGCAGTGCCATTTGGAGAACGTCGGGTAAGCAGGGCTCTTGGTCCTATCCCCAGTTTCTACTCAGAGCATCAACCTTTCAATATTTCTTTGTTATGATTATTAATATTTATTGGAACTCATCTAACAAGATTAAATGCTGGAGTTCCAAGTAAGAATTCACCAATAAAAGAATTCCATTGCTCTATGAAACCTTGAAAGTCATTTATCCAGTGCAAGCTTCTACTAAGAAAGAAGACTTGGAGAATCACAATCAAGGTCAGCAAGGAGGGCTGACATTAGAAAAATAGTCTCAAACCCCAGCTCTTTTAGTTTATAGTTTGCTTGTTTATTAATTAAATGATTAAAGCCATGAGGTCAGAGGCCACTTATTTTATTTCTTTGTTTTTCTTCCAATCCTAGCTCAGGGCTTTAAACAGAATCCTGGTGTCTAAATATAAGAGGGCAGTATGCCTATAACACAATCACAAAATGGGAACAATAGACCACTTCCACCGCAGCCCCTGTAGACCGAAGGAACATTTGGATAGAATAACAGAAGAAGCATGGTATGGATCAGCATGAACCAGGGTCCATTTCATTTTGGACCCTTTAAATATACCCTGAATATCCATTCCAGGTCAGCCTGGAAACCTCATTCCAAATTCCTGCCAGTTACCTGCAGAATTCTTCAATCCTCCACTACTAGTTATCACTGGATCTGAACAGGGTTGCTATGGAAGGAAGCCATGGGTGGGAGCAAGAAGGAAATAAATAGGTGATCAAGCTAGTGGATCCTAAACTGTGTCCTCTGGAGCTTCCTTGGGGGATATTGTGGTGTGGTAGAATGAGGTGCAGTGCCATTTGGAGAACGTTGGGTAAGCAGGGCTCTTGGTCCTATCCCCAGCTTCTACTCAGAGCATTTACCTTTCAATATTTCTTTGTTATGATTATTAATATTTATTGAAACTCATCTAACAAAATTAAATGCTGGAGTTTTCATTTTGTCACTAAATATTAGCTTTCAAATGGAATTTGAATTCTGTGTGGACTGTCTAGCTTGTCTATGACCTTTGTATTCCATCAAGACTCTAGAGTTATTATTTTCTTCCACCTGTAAGTCCCATAGGTGTTGGCCAGAGAAGTCTGATTCTTGTATCTTGATGCCTCCTCAGGAAGCCTGTAGCTGTGTCTCCTCTCTTCTGGGCTCCACATGATGAGAGAGGGGAATGACCTAATTGGTCTGGATATGAAAACAGAGCAGATGAAAACAGAGCCTGGACAAGATGCTAAAAAGTTGGGTATTGATCAAAAAGAAGACCTAAAATGGCACAATACAGGGAAAGAACCAGACTTGAGTTCAATCTTGAATCCATTGCTGATGAGCTAGCCTTGAGCTACCAAGCAAATCAATGAACCATTCTGAGCCTTGATTCTCTCACCTTTAAGAGCTGCTTTGAGGAATAAGTAAAATAACCTGGATGTGTATATATGGAATCTAGAAAAATGGTCCTGATGAACCTATTTGTTGCTTTACTCTTAAACTAGAATAATGGTTAAAATATATGCCCTAGAGGAGGGCTGCTGCTGCTGCTGGTAAGTCGTGTCAGTTGTGTGTGACTCTGTGTGACCTCATAGACAGCAGCCCACCAGGTCCCCCATCCCTGGGATTCTCCAGGCAAGAATACTGGAGCGGGTTGCCGTTTCCTTCTCCAGTGCTTGAAAGTGAAAAGTGAAAGTGAAGTCGCTCAGTCGTGTCTGACTCTTTGCAACCCCATGGACTGTAGCCCACCAGGCTCTTCCATCCATGGGATTCTCCAGGCAAGAGTACTGGAGTGGGTTGCCATTCCCTTTTCCAGGGGATCTTCCTGACACAGAGATCGAACCTATATCTCTTACATTTCTTGCATTGGCAGGTAAGTTCTTTACCGCTAGTGCCACCTGCAAATAAATTACCTTCTCCCTACTCCCTATCTTTCATAGTTCTAGAAAAGCTGATTCTCTGCCAGGTTCCATTTCCTTTTGACCTGCTGATTCTAACTGTTCCCTCATCATACAGCTTGCACAGAGTCCTTCCCATCCTTTCTTCATTTTGTGAAAATTTAACATTTATGAGCGGTAATTTCAGGCTCTATTTTCTTAACAGCCAGAAGCAGTGTCTTAGCCAATCATCCCTTAATGTAGATTGTGTGTAGTTTTTGGATACTTGAGTAATTCTTAGAGCCCATGCCAGTCCCTGATTCACAGGTCTGTATCCATTCCCTAACACTATAAACATTTTAAATTCCTACAGAAAAGTGACTACTGTGGGTGGTCTCATAGATACAGAAGACTTGATTTTCACTTATTCAAAGACAAGGCTCTCTTTACCTGAGCTCCATTGGAGACCCCAAATTATTGCCAACATAATTTCTCTTTTGCCTCCTAACCTCTTGTGGCTGTGTTGACCCGCTTATTGTTTCTATTAACACATCAATCTCAAGTCGCTTACTTACATGCATACTATCACAGGAGCTCTGGTGTTAGTCCTACTAGCCGACCACCAAAGGCAATTCCTTGTGTGAAATGATCCTCAATGCCCAAGGGAAGGCGCCTTGTGGCAGAAGCAGCTGCAGCCCCAGCCTTCCAGTCATGGCGCTCCAAGCTGCTGCCTCTATCCCTGGGCAATGAATCCATCCATCATTCCAAAGCACTTGATGGTAAACAGGAGTCAAATTAAAGAAGTCCAGTTTTGCCTACAAGTTTTTTCAACATGTATGATGCAAAGGAGCATTTAGCTTAGCAGTGACTCTTTGTGACATAGGGGTAGGCTGTCACACTGCTAGTTTTGCTAGTCCACGACTAATATTATAAGACTCTGTGGGCATTTTTTTCCTTTTTTTGTTTTTCTTGAGACCAGTGGAATGATGCCACTTTATTCATACTTGAAATTGCTCCCCAAGAATCTAGTTGAAGTTAGAATTCCATTATAATTTGTGATTTGTCATCAAGAAAGAAACAGAATCCAGAAAAAGAAAGTCTATGTGCTTCTATGCTCTTCTTTTTAGTTTCCTGTTTTGGCATACTTTAACTTCCCTGCAAACAGTTCATTCAGTTGGTGTGGCTAACAAGACCACAGTGGCAGTCTGTTACGTGTAGGCCAATCATCTTTCCAGACTACAGAGAAGCTTCTTAAGAGGAGCCAGCTCATAAATGTGTGCTTTCAGTCACAGGCAGGACCAAGGGAGAAAGTGTGGCCGGATGTGGGTCAGGGCAAAGTCATTAGTTATTTGGAAGAATGAGACAGGCATGGGTACTTGTGTATATGGTGGGTAAGGAGCAGCCTAGTTATGAGTTAAGACTGTAAGTTGTACTCAAAATTAACTGGCTTTTTTCTAGTTATTTGCTCTGAAGCTGACTGCTCTAGCTTCCTGGGCCTCAATTCACTAAAGGCATGACTTTGGCACCACTGCTTACCAACTATTTTACAGATTGGTTGTAAAGTTAAAAAAAAAAGATAATAACTTGTGCACAGTATAAAATATACATTATGAGATATATAGGTCAGTGGTTAAAATGGCAAATTCTAGAAAAAGCCTGCCTTGTTTAAGTCCCAACTGTGTTTCTAGAGAGTTGATCAAGGAAAACATTGTCTAATCTCTTTTCACTAAAGTCCTTCATCTGTAAGAAGGGTAATGACAGTACCGACCTTTTAGGGTTGTTTTAAAGATTAAATAAAATGATACATGTAAAGAGTTTATGGGGCTTCCCAGGTGGCTCAGTGGTAAAAATATTCACCTGCCAATGCAGGAAATGTGGGTTTGACCCCTGGGTCAGGAAGATCCCTGGAGAAGGAAATGGCAACCCAGTCCAGTATTCTCATCTGGGAAGTCCCATGGACAGAGAAGCCTGGTGGGCTATGGTCCATGGGATTGCAAAAGAGTAGGATATGACAGAGGTACTAAAGGACAACAGCAAGAGTTTATAGCACCAGTTGGCACATTATAAAAGCTCACTGTAAAAACTCAATGAATATTAACTACTTCAGCTGTTATCAAAACACTTTTTAAAAGAGCTAGCAGACTGATTTGAAGATCTTGAAGAACGGTATGAGTAGACCACTGCAAAGCATTCTTTAAACCAATGATATTAACAACATTTTTATTAGCAATAAACAATTGCACTGATAATCAAGCCACACTTTTGGCGTGAATTGATTTGCCATGACTGCATTTCAGGTTTGTTTGAGTTTCACATACAGTGAGTGCTGTGGATTCCTTTTTCAAGCCATGTGACTTTTGGAAGAAAAAAAAAAAAAAAAACCAGGTATCTCTAATGGTCTAGTGTTGGCTGTATGTTTTCTTGATGTGAAATGAATGTTTGAGCTTATTATACTAATATGAGTCTGCCATGTCCTAAAATTTATTACTCCAAATCAGTGGCATTTGTGTTGTTACCAGTGTGATTGCTAGTTGATACTGGAATGCATTCATTAGCGCCATAGTACAGAAATTTTACAATACCAGAGTTGCTGCTGCTTCTTTTTTATTTCTATTCTTAGCTTTTTTTTTTTATTGTCAGCTTGACTGTTCTGCCTCTGGAACAGAATAATGAGATAATAGTTAAGCGAGGAGTCAATGAAGATTTTACAGAATGGGACAGACTTTTTGCAACTACGACCAGGGTTTTTCTCATTTTGGTTATATCTGCAATGTTTTAAAGGCATCATATCTTGTCCCACTGTGATAAAAATATATTTAGACAGTTTATGTCAATAAAATCACCTCATTATAAAGTTAGAATTTATCAAATTTATTTAAGAACTATCATCATGAATTGCCTGGCCTTTTACTTTTTATACTTTCTGAATGTACTCTGTCTATTCCTTTGTGTTCAAAATGTTAAGCTTCAGCTGTAGAAATGCCTTATTATAAAAATGAACAGAGGCTGCAGTAGTAACTAGTCATTGGCATTTTCATATTATTCAGAGTCTTTTCCTTATCTCTTGGACAAATATATCTCATTAATCTGTATTCAGGCTTGACTTCTCTTCTGTTAAAGAAATGGTACAAGTCTGTAGCTTGCCTCACCACAGAATAAAACAAGGTTATCATTTGTAAGAGAAAGTAAAGACAATTATTTGGATAACTTAAGACTATCTCTCTCAAATTTTCTTGTTTAAAATAGTAGTTTTCAATTAGGGGCAATTTTGTTCCCAGAGAATATCTGACAATTGTCTGGAGACATTGTTGATTGTCAAGATGGGGTAGATGGTGGTATTGGCCTCTAGTGTGTGGAGCCCGGGGTAGGTACTAAATATCCTACAATGTACAGGATGGCCTCCACAATAAGAATTATCACAATCTGATTCAAAATGTCAATAGTGCTGAGGTTGAGAAACCCTGGTCTAGAATATCCTGGTGTCTCAGTTATTGCATTAAAGTCAGAGTTTGGATTTTTTAATATTCAAAATATCCAGACAAGATTCCTAAATATCTACCACCAAAAAAACTGGACAAAATTACCGACAAAAAAACTGGACATAATTTTAAAGGCATGTTAGTCCAAATACTATTGATATGCTGAGAATTTATTTTGAAAGAGGATGATCCAAATGGAACAGAAATGTATGGGTGCTCTTCCTTCAAAGTAATGTTTTAATTATGAGAATGAAGCTGAAAATTTGAAATCTTATTTTTATGAAGCATCTTTTCATTAAAAAAATAATCTAGGGAATTCTTTGTTTTAGGGCTTCTTTAAAGTCAAAAAGATCAGGAAAATACAGAAAATAAACAGAATTTATTTCCTTTTTCTTTCAAAGTGTAGTGCTTCTACCTCTTTAAACAAATGCATGCTGTGTAAAGGCTGACAATTGAATCCTTTTATCTGGTCTCTGAGTATTAGATCACTTGAAATTTAAGAAAATGCAAGTTACATTGACTCTTAGAGAAACAGCCTATATCATAGAAACACAACAAACACACCCCAATCAACAAAGGAACAAAGCACCCTCAACTCAGGCCTTTTAGGAAAAGTAGATATATATATATATATATAGATGATATAGATATATTTGCAAACCAAACATAAAATACCGTCCTAGACATTTTTCCGTTGAGCATCCAAGTTGAGTCAAATGTTCCATTTCTCTTAAGTCAATTTATGGGAGGGGTGTGTAAAAGCACTTTAGTGAAGAAAACCAGTGATCGCAATGCATCAAAGTTAAGCTGTAGCGAGGTTATCACTCCGTGAAAAAATCACATAAACATTTCACATATAAAATATTATTCATCAGGGCAAAACCCTCAAAGGGGTTGAGAGATAACAAAGGTGTCACAGAACCTTTTTCTTTTTTTGAAAAAGGAAAAAAATATATTTCACAACTAAAATGGAATCTGTGGTCATGTGGTAGGTAGGAGATGAATATAATTGAGAAGAAAATTAGCAAACCTTAAATATCTGATTCTGCAATATCATTACCCATAAACTTGCCCTATTCCACCCTCTTTTCCCCAAAGACCAATGTCCCGTATCTGAACTGAGGGAGATGTGTGCTTTCTAACAGCTAAATCAACAAGGTTTCACATGAGTAGTGCTGTGTGGTGTGGTTGACTGATTTCATGAAAAACTAATCATGTATTCATCATTGAGATCAAACACTTCCCAAGTAATTATCATCTCAACCCAATCTGATAGGAACTGAAAAAGTGGCGCTGCTGATATAATCAGAGGCTGATCAGAATAGTTCTTTTAGCTTTTGTAAACCTTGGGTAGGAAAGCAAGAAACCGAAATTATGTTTTATAATTAAGAAAGGTAAAGTTGGCAAGCTGCAATCAATTATTTCAATCAATCATAACAAGTTTAGCTTGCCAGGTTATTTACTGGAACATACATTTAAAAATCAACTTTTCATACCTGAGCATTTAAAAATATCTAATAGAAGAAAAATACAAAGAAGTTTTTGAATTAAAATCTGAACCCTTTATGTACAGATTATAAAATAGTGTCATATCACTTCCATAGTTCTCTTGCATTGTTTTTCTTTCTGATATGGAGCTATTATTGTATTGAATTATATGTCATCATGAAGTGATTGCTTTCAGAAAATCTGACTTTCACTTTGTGTCTGTGATTATAAATTTAGATGGAGATGGACAGTGTAGGATATTTACAAAGGACTTCCACACGCAGTACCTTGAATGCTTGTGTGTTAAGTAATATAAGTGCTTTTGTGTGTTATGTCATTTAATCTTCAGACAGCTTGATGAGAGAGATCCAGTTAGAACCCCCAACTTAAAAATGAAGGAACCAAGTCAGAGAGAAGCTGTGTCTGCTGAAGGTCACTAATACTAAGTGGCATCAGTGGGACATAATCCCAGCCCAGACTAAAGCAGGTCCCCTTGACCTGTTCTGTAGTGCCTCTCTGGTACGGTCTGATCCTACCAGATCTGATCATAGGATAACAGCATTTGAAAAGAACTTTATATATGCCAGGGGCTGAGCTATTCGCATTATATATATATATGGCTGTTGGACCTCTCTGAAGCTCAAGTTTTTAGTTTGTGAAGCAGTGATGAAAATCTCTATTTTAACAGTTGAATAAATAGGACTTCCCTGGTGGTCCAGTGATTAAGAATATGCCTGCCAGTGCAAGGGACGCAGGTTGGATCCCTGTCCGAGAAGATTCCACGTGGTGCGGGGCGACTTAAGCCCCAGAACTGCAACTATGCAAGCCGGTGAGATCTAGAGCCGGTGCTCGGCAACACGAGAAGGCACTGTAATGAGGAGTTTGCACACCACAGCTAAAGAGTAGCGCCCCGCCCCCGCCCCACAACTAGAGAAAGCCCGCAGGCAGCAATGAGGACCTAGTGCAGCCAAAAATAATAAATAAATATTTTTTTTTTTTAAGGAGAGTTCATGGAGTTAAAGGCTTTACCACTGAACCTACAAAGAGCAGGGAACTTTGTTAACTCACATGTCCTGGGTCCAACAGCCAGCAAACAAAGGGTTTATTTCATAATTCGGCTGGACCCCAGATGTAAGCCCAAGAGGTTGGCAGAGATTCTGCCACAATTACTCCAGGTTTTGTGTGTGCAAGAAATAGCACCAAACCTCAGGGAGCAGGAGACTGCTCTTTCCAATAGATCATACTACCTTCTGCAAAAATATGCATAACCTTAAATTCAATACATCAAGTCACATGATTTTTTTCATTATATAAGTAATTGGCTTTGTAAATCTAAATATTCACATTTTGTAATTTCTAGTATGTGCACCCACTGCTCATATTTTATCCATATTTTATTAGTTTCTATTCATGGTTCAAGATTAAATGAATTTCCTTAACCTAGAAAGTTTACTTCATTACCCATTTTCATTTTCTTTCATTTATCATTATAAGACATGAGCCAAACTCTACTCCATATAACCACATTGGCTATTTAATTCCCTTATCAAATTCAGGAGCATTAATTAAACATCTATTATGCGTCAGAAACATGGAAAGTATCATATATTTATTATAAAGTTGGAGAGTATAGAATTGGGAGCTCTTTCTAATAGTGAAACTCATAGAAGCAGAGAGTTAAATACTGGTTGTCAGGAGGTAGGGGAGGGAGAAATGGGCAGACGTTGATCAAGGGGTACAAAATTTCAATTATACAAGATGAATAAGTTCTGGAAGTTTGATGTACAGTATGGTGACTGTAGTTAATATTATGTTGTGACAAATGAATTTATTTATAAAACAGAAACAGACTTACAGATAGAAAACAAACTAATAGTTATCAAAGGGGACGTGAAGGGAGGGATAAATAGGAGTATGGAATAACATGCACACTAATATTACCTTGTAATAACTTATAATAGGAAAGAATATGTATAATTGAATCACGGTACATCTGAAACTAACACACTATTGTAAGTCAATTGTTTTCAATTAAAAGAACAATATTATGCTGTGTACTTGAAACTTTGCTAGGGTGTTCTCACAGCATGTACCTCCCTTGCACACATATAGAGTCAGTAACTGTATGATGCAATGGATATATTAATTAGCTTGATTGTGGAAATTCTCTCACAATGTATACATATGCTAAAGCATACAGGTATACAAGTTAAACATATACATTTTTAATTTGTAAGTTATGCCTCAATAAAGCTGAGGAAAAAGAATAAACCTCTTGACCAAAGCATGACATTCTACTCATTTAGGTGAGATTAAAAAAAGCAAAAAAACAACTGATTGGAAAGTTGTCCTGTTAACAAAGACAAATGTATTTTCTTTATGTTTCACTTGTTTCAAATTTATTCACTTATTCACAAATCTTTGAAGAGTCATGACTGACAAATGGAATCATATGTGTTCCTTCCCAAAGTCTTTTAAACTCAAGCTGGGCTTCATAAGATGGGATCAATTCCACTCCTCTCATCTTAGGTCTCTTTTTAGCCTGATTTCCTAGGTGACACTAGTGGTGAAGAGTCCACCTGTCAATGTGAGAGATGCAAGAGAAACATCATCAATCCCTGGGTGCGGAAAGTTCCCTGGAGTAAGACATGGCTACCCACCCTGGTATTCTTGCCTGGAAAATTTCATGGACAGAGGAGCCTGGAGGGCTTCAGTTCATGGGGTCACAAAGAGTCAGAGGTGACTGATCACACACAGACTCACACTCGTTGTGGGTTTCAAAGTATCTGAAAACAGTCCAGGCCTTATTAACGGTCTAAGCATTATTATTACTTTCAATAGATGTGATGCAATTACTTGACAGACCAGTACATCTTACAAATAGCAGTAGCTGATTTTATCCACAGACATTTATTTCACCTAAGCATTATTTGTGTCTCCAGTAATATACACTTATCATTATGATGAACAAAAGGAACCCAAAGAGAAACACCAAATATTTTGTATTCCTAACTAAGAAAATTTAAGAAAACTTACTCTTGGGATCATCAGTTCAATTCAGTCGCTCAGTTGTGCCCGACTCTGCAACCCTGTGGACTGCAGCACGCCAGTCTTCCCTGTCCATCATCAGCTCCCAGAGCCTACTCAAACTCATGTCCATTGTGTCGGTGATGCCATTCAACTATCTCATCCTCTGTTGTCCCTTTCTTCTCCTGCCTTCAATCTTTCCCAGCATCAGGATCTTTTAAAATGTGTCAGTTCTTTGCATCAGGTGGCAAAGTATTGGAATTTCAGCTTCAGCATCAGTCCTTCCAGTGAATATTCAGGACTGATTTCCTTTAGGATTGATTGGTTGGATCTCCTTGAAGTCCAAGGGACTCTCAAGAGTCTTCTCCAACACCATAGTTCAAAAGCATCAATTCTTCAGCGCTCAGCTTCCTTTATAGTCCAACTCTCACATCCATACATGACTACTGGAAAAACCGTAGCTTTGACTAGATGGACCTTTGACTAGATGGTTGGTAAAATATTGTCTCTACTTTTTAATATGCTGTCTAGGTTGGTCATAGTTTTTCTTTCAAGGAGCAAGTGTCTTTTAATTTCATGGCTGCAGTCACCATCTGCAGTGATTTTGGAGCCCAAGCAAATAAAGTCTGTCACTGTTTCCATTGTTTCCCCATCTATTTGCTGTGAAGTGATGGGACCAGATGCCATGATCTTAGTTTCCTGAATGTTGAGTTTGAAGCCAACTTTTTTACTCTCCTGTTTCACTTTCATCAAGAGGCTCTTTAGTTCTTCGCTTTCTGCCAGAAAGGTGGTGTATAGACCATCTTAAAAATAGTTTTAGAGGTATACATGTAGAAGAGTAACTACCTCAATTGTCCAAGTGTTTGGCCCATGAAATAATGGAACTGTATATTTTTTAATATTTGAAAATGATTTCTATAAAAAGGGAATATTACGTTAGATGAGAAATTGTTATATATGAATCATGATGTATATGTATATATGTGATACATATATATGTATGTATATACATACACATATATGTGATATATATGTGTGTATATATGTATATATATGTGTATATATGTATATGTGATGGCCAGTTTATATAGGAGACATTGCAAAGTGAGAAAACCAGATTATGATTCTTGAAAATGACTCAGTGGATCACTGCCATTTGTGTTTAACCTACAGAGGAAGAAAAGTTAATGAATTTCTAAAGCATTTGTGGTGATAATTACATGAGTCAGTCCCCTTTAAGTTGGGCTTTGCAATACTGCAGATATTTCATGTAACTTCACCGTTGTATTACTTTCATCCATTCATCTAACAAGTGACATTCTTCCTGCTTAATGCAACATTTACCAACATGTGGAGATAAAAAGTGTGTTAGAACTCTCATCCCCTTTGTATCAAGAGATTATACACTGAAGTATATTCACAAAGAGGAACAATGTACAAATCTCCACAGACTGTTATAGGGATGACTGCAGTCATTTATGCTATGTACATATGGCTTTGTAAATGTCTCATCTGTTTAATTCTTTTGAATTACAGCACAAGGCTTTGACTTCTTTCAATTTGCTTTCTAGCATTTATTTTTTGCTCAAAATCATTTAACATCACAGCTCTGGCTATGGTAGAAGCACAAGGCTTTGACTTCTTTCAATTTGCTTTCTAGCATTTATTTTTTGCTCAAAATCATTTAACATCACAGCTCTGGCTATGGTAGAATAGCTGTGTTTTCTCTGCGGTGTTCCCAAGTGTTCCCTTTCATTACAGACATCTGCATAACTGAACACACAGGAGATTGGTTCAGGGCTATGGGGACCAACTACAAGTAAAAATAAGACAAACTACAAGGAAAGATTTAAAATCCTCATATGTCAGAAAGTATACAAGTGGTAGATTATTCTCTGGGGTATTTAAAAAGCTCTGCAAGAAATATACATGACCATAAGAAGGCAGTGGGGGGTAAGGAAGAATCCCATGGATTCTTGCTTTATAAACTGGAAGAACCTAATGCAAAACATGAACAGCAAGATAGGTTTGTATTACAAAGAAAAAACATAGAGAAAAAGGGAAAGGGGGGCAGGACTGCTGAGACAAAATGGTAAAAACACATGAGTCAGCCATGAAAGAAGTTTTAGAAATATTGAGGTGATAGGAGGTGAAAGAAGCAGTAGGCAAAGAAAATCAGAACTATCACAGTGCTTTCATCTTTGGATCTCGAACTAGGGCATCACCAAAATGGCATAAAAAGGTAACTAGAGGTTTCCAACTTAAATTCTGTAGACATAGTTTTTGCCTGATCAATTAATGCATTAATTCTTTAAATTATTTTTTATACTTAACAAAATGATTTCTTCAGTTCAGTCACTCAGTCATGTCCGACTCTTTGTGACCCCATGAATCGCAGCACGCCAGGCCTCCCTGTCCATCACCAACTCCTGGAGTTTATTCAAACTCATGCCCATCGAGTTGGTGATGCCATCCAGCCATCTCATCCTCTGTCACCCCCTTCTTCTCCTGCCCCCAATCCCTCCCAGCATCAGGGTCTTTTCCAATGAGTCAACTCTTTGCATGAGGTGGCCAAAGTACTGGAGTTTCAGCTTCAGCATCAGTCCTTCCAATGAACACCCAGGACTTATCTCCTTCAGGATGGACTGGTTGGATCTCCTTGCAGTCCAAGGGACTCTCAAGAATCTTCTCCAACACCACAGTTCAAAAGCATCAATTTTTCGGTGCTCAGCTTTCTTCACAGTCCAACTCTCACATCCATACATGACCACTGGAAAAACCATAACCTTGACCAGACGGACCTTTGTTGGCAAAGTAATGTCTCTGCTTTTTAATATGCTGTCTAGGTTGGTCATAACTTTCCTTCCAAGGAGTAAGTGTCTTTTAATTTCATGGCTGCAGTCACCATCCGCAGTGATTTTGGAGTCCCCCAAAATAAAGTCTGACACTGTTTCCACTGTCTCCCCATCTATTTCCCATGAGGTGATGGGACCAGATGCCATGACCTTAGTTTTCTGAATGTTAAGCTTAAAGCCAACTTTTTCACTCTCCTCTTTCACTTTCATCAAAAGGCTTTTTAGTTCCTCTTCACTCTCTGCCATAAGGGTGGTGTCATCTGTGTATCTGAGGTTATTGATATTTCTCCCTGAAATCTTGATTCCAGCTTGTGCTTCTTAGTATTTCACAGTAAAATAAAATATATGGACAAAATTTAAGCAAAAACAGATTTCTTCTAGCAAACAGTGAGAAAATTTCCAGCCAATGAATTTCCAACTCTAATTATTTGGCGGCATTTTGGTGGAAATACTATGGAGACTTACTTGAAACTTTTCATGGATGACAGTTGGAGATATTCAGATCATTCCAGTTTATGGGATAAAGTAGATTTTGTGTGCATGCATTCTAAGTTGCTTCAGTTGTGTCTGACCCTTTGTGACCCTGGACTGTAGCCCACCAGGCTCCTCTGTTCATGGGATTCTCCAGGCAATGATGCTGGAGTGGGTTGCCATGCCCTTCTCCAGGGGATCTTCCTGACCCAGGGGTCAAACCTGAATCTCTTACGTCTCCTGCATTGGCAGGCAGGTTCTTAACCACTAGCGCCACCTGGGAAGCCCAATTTAGGTTTTAGCCCATATGAAATAGAATGTGAGGATACTTTAAGACTTATCCAGAGTGGTTTTACAGAACGTCTCAGGGAGGCCTTTTCAGGCTGGGATCTTGAGTACCAATATTTCTGTCCACTGGGGCTTCCTTATCCATTTATTTACCACCTTTTGAAAGTGTATCTTAATTTAAAAGCTGTCATTACAGACTGGAAAACAAGATGAATAAATCAACGCATCAATACATACTGCCAGACATAGCAGAAGATTTGAAGACCTGTGTAAAATAAATAGGAAAAGGGACGTACACAGGACACTGGGAATAGTTCATTATTCTTTAGAGCTGTTGAAAAGAAATCCATATAAATCACATGTATTCATGGTAAAAATCACATGCACTGTAGTTGGTACTCACTGCAGTAAAGCTGATAGTCTTAACTGAATTGCTTTCACATTTGATTTTTGCCCTAGCTTGCCAAAACACAAACATAAACCAAAAAAGGTCCACCCCAAAATGTAAATATATATTATATACACACACATATATAAATTATGTGGCTTTTAACTACCTCTTCTTTTAAGCAGTAGGTACCAAACTACCTTAAATACGATTTCCCTGGTGGATCAGTGGTAAAGAATCCACTTGCCAATGCAGGAGACGTTGGTTGGATCCCTGGGTCAGGAAGATCCCCTGGAGAAGGAAATGGCAACCCACTCCAGTATTCTTGCCTGGGAAATCCCATGGGCAGAGGGGCCTGGCAGGTTGCAATGCATGTGGTTGCAAAAGAGTCAGACACGACTGAGTGACTAAACAACAACAACAACAACTGATAAAAATAGGAAGTTGTTTTTCAGAAGTTATGACCTCTGGCTTCTATAGTTTTACATTAGCTTCAGTAGGCACAGACCTTAGATAATATCCTTTGCCAAGGGAATCTTAATACAAAACCTTCAATGTTTTTATATCCTCTATACTCAAAATCATGGTCTTTCACTGATGTGCATTATTTAATATCTTAATTTATTTCATCTATGACTAAGAGATTGAGAAACAGCTTAGCTCAGTTTGCTCAATACTGGGCACTACTGAGAGCTAGTGTTCTGACTTTGTATTTTAGGGAGGACAAAGAAATTCAGACTTGGGCAAGACAATGTAGAACATTCCCTTTCAGTGTCTGCTTTTTCTACTTATTTCATTTCTGTAAGAGAGAAGAAAGTGCAGTTTTCAGGAATGCATTTTGTGGGGCACTGGAATTTCATTTTATTAAGATTTTACATAACTTGATATCTGCAATGTGCTTTACTGTCATCTATTGGTAATTAGTTACTTAATTAGATTCTGATGATGCAAAAGCTTTTCCACTGAAGCCACTCTGCTTCCCAAACGATCATTCCTGAAAAGATGGCATATGAAACAGAAATTTTATCGAGTTCTTTAATACTTATTGGAACCAGGAAAAAAGTCCTTCTTGAAAATAACATTAGCTTATTTTATGACCTATAACCATTTCAAATGATCTGAAAAATAACGCTAAAAGGTACCTATTGACAGTTTAATTATAATTTATTTTTTTCCAGGTCACAAATTGAACCTCAAACCCACTTTGTATTGTTCTTCATTTTATTCAAATCAAAGACCGTTGTGGGACACCATGCTCCATCTAACTGCTATCCTTTGCTTTTTGAGTAACTATCTAGATACTTTTTTTAAAAATGTGACTATAATAGGTTTTTTTCCTAAGTCACTTGTCTGCATTTCACACATAGAAAAACTGAGGCTGAGTTAACTGAAATCCTATGCCCTTTAGTTATTCATGTCATTTAGAAGAGGCTAAAATTTTAGATTCCTGCTGGCCAGTTCATGCATGAATAGACACGGTTTTGGCCCTATAAATGTTCTGGGCATCCCAGCAAGGTTTATAGTAGCAAGCTTGTGTGTTTGTTTGTTTGTTTGTTTATTTTAGCCATTAGCATCTCTGTCTTATTAACTTAACTTACATGTCCTAAGGATAGGAAGAATTTACTCAGGAAGTGAATATAGTTAGGCAGGTTAGAATTCAGGTATTTTCTATGAACATACAAAAGAGAAGAATGGATCACAGTTTCTTGACAGTTTCCAGAGATAAGAGAGTTTTCCTTTGAATCGGCATGGTGGACTTACATATACACATGAGCTAGACCCAGAGATCAGGATACCTGTGACACCACCTGTTATTATTCTTTTTTCAGCTCTTTAACTTTGAAATTCAACCAGTGCTATTGTTCTGAGAGTCAATAGTATTTGATGCCCTCAGTAGTCTGGGCTCTGCCCTGTCTATCACAGAAATGAGCGTCGTTCTAATTTCTACATACCTTCACCACACCTGTCCCACCATGCACCACCCCACCCTGCCATATTGGGTTTTGGTACCAAAAACTTTATTATTTACCTCCTATGGGCCAGCAGATCAGTGCTAAATTGATGTCCCTTAACTTCTTTTTGGTCAGTGAGCTTTGCCTACTCTTTTCACTTTCACCGGGATAAGAAGCTGGCAGAGCTATTGATCATTCACTTGAGTTTATTTATCAAAGGACTCTTGCTTGAATATTCCCTTAGGTACTGCTGGAGGGAGGTCTTGATCCACTCAGGGTCCTTGGAGTTGTGGAAGGTAAGGTGAGGAGTGCACTTGTAAGAAGAGACCATCCTAAGCATCAGGCTCTACCTCCATTGAAACACACACTCGTCTCCATCACTGACCTTCTGGTACAACAGGAGGAGTCTGAGCCTGGAGCTGAACAGACCAGGAAATGAATCAAGGTGTCGCTACTTTCTAGCTGAGTGACCTAGGGCAAGAGTCATAGAAACTTTTAAGCCTCAGCTTTCTTATCACCAAATGATGCTAGAACTGTCTGTGTTGCAGGTGTTTGTGAGAATTAAATTAGATAAATCTAGATTAGGTTCAATATCTCTTACACTGTGAGTACTGTGCTTAGTCACTCAGTCTAGTCTGACTCTTTGCGACCCCACGGACTGTAGCCCACCACGCTCCTCTATCTCCTCTTCCTCTAGGCAAGAAAACTGAGTAGGTTGCCAGTTCTTTCTCCAGGGGATCTTCCTGACCCAGGGATCGAATCTGCATCTCTTGCATTGCAGGTGGATTCTTTATCTCTGAGCTATCCAGGAAGACCACACACTGTGAGAGCTCAGTAATTAGGGAGCTCTTATTTTCTCTACATTGCCTGTCTCCCTTTTAGATTCTGACGGGACCATGCACATGCTTTCTTTTATTCCCCTGAGCCTAGCAAGTCAGGAGCAGAATGGCTTCCCAAAGAATATTTATTTGATGAAGGAGGTTATTTACTCAGAAGAGTAGCAGCCAAGAGGTTATATCCTTGCTTGGCTTAAGAGCACACAAGATGCCAAGCTGCTGATGCTCATTCTATAGTGGCTCTTCTTTTGGTTTTTGAGTTTGTTTGGGAAGAGCAATTAGACACTCATAATATATATATATTTTGGACTGTTGCTGCTTTCTATTGAGTCATAGAATGAGAATGTATTTTCACAGAAAGCTCTTAAAATTGTATGATATTTTATGTGGCACAGAATAGGACTTTAAGATTTGCCTTGTTTTGTTTTTAAAGTACAAATACTTTTCAAGGGTGGGGGGGAACATGGGCTTTTTGGAGACTTCACCTTTTAGGTTTCTGAAATAGATATAGTAGAGGCAATCCCACCTTTTTGATCATCTTCTAGTGATCTTAGAAGCTTGAACCAGTCTGGAGGCTACAGGAATCTACTCCAATGTGTCACTATAGACATGAGGCTGTATGTATGTGGATATGTTGGAAAATCAACACACACACTTGCACATCACAAGCACACACAGCATCAGTTCTTTCATAGTTTAATAAGGAATCTGTTGTTTCCCCACAGTGGACGAAAGATCTCAGGGATAATCAATATATGTTACTATTGTATCAAAGGAAAAGTCAATCATCATTAGCTTCATTTTGTGTGGTGGGATGGTGGGTCATGGGGCTTCCCAGGTGGCGCTCGTAGTAAAGAACCTGCATGCCAATGCAAGAGACCTCAGAGATGCGATTCGACCCCTGAGTTGGGAAGATCTCCTGGAAGAGGGCATGACAACACACTCCAGTATTCTTGCCTGGAGAGTCCAACGGGCAGAGGAGCCTGGTGGGCCACAGTTCATGAGGTCACAGAGAGCTGGACACGACTAAAGTGACTAGAACACAGCACAAACATTGTTGGTCCTCCTGTGTGAATGCAGGAGAAAAGGGGGCCTTAGTAACAAGTGACTAAATCAGGAAGTTAATCAGCAAGACAGTGAATTTGACAATCACAGCAAATTGCTTCCTCTGGGCAGGTGAAAATGGCCATTGTTCTGGAGTCCATCTTCCACATGTCACGTGTCTAATTGATACAGTCCTGTTTGTGGACAGATGTGTGACACCAAGTCAGCCTGCTCTAGGGGGTGGAGCGGGCCTCTCTTTCACTGAGGCTCCCCAGGCTCTGGAGTGAGGCGGTTTTGCAATGATAGACTCCAGCTGCAGTTCCAGCCCTGGGAGATGCGCCGGTACTGCCCGTCTATAGGCCTGAACTCTGGGGAAGCTCCCGTCCTCTGTCACGGCTAAGAGTGCGAGGCTAGCCTGCCCCAATCTGGGCTGCAGCCTCCAAAAATCTGACCATGCAGTGGCACTATCTGATGGAAAGTCAGCAGGTAACTGCGCCCCCCCAGCCCCCACTGAGCAGACAGTGAGGAGGATGCCGGGGGTGCCAGAAGCCCTACTGAGGATGGGGCTGAGAGCTTTGGCAAGGGGTCCTCTGGTGAGTGGGCAGTGACAGCATCATCACACAGACCCAGAAACCGCTCCCTTCATTAGCCACACAGCACTCAACAGAGGTTTTTTTTTTTCCCCATCTATTTTTATTAGCTGGAGGCTAATTACTTTACAATATTGTAGTGGTTTTTGTCATACATTGACATGAATCAGCCATGGATTTACATGTATTGCTCATCCTGACCCCCCCTCCCACTTCCCTCTCTACCCGATCCCTCTGGGTCTTCCCAGTGCACCAGGCCCGAGCAGTTGTCTCATGCATCCAACCTGGGCTGGTGATCTTCAACAGAGTCTTTTTAAGCCAGTACTTGTGGGTTTCCCAGATGGCTCAGCCTGGGAAAGAATCTACCTGCCATTGCAGGAGACATAGGAAACTCGGATTCAGTCCCTGGGTTCGGAAGGACCCCTGGAGGAGGAAATGGCAACCCACTCCAGTATTCTTGCCTGAAAAATCCCACAGACAGAAGAGCCTGGTGGGCTACAGTCTAAAGGATGGCAAAGAGTCGGACACGACTGAGTACAGCATAGTCAGTATCATATTCAGGGTGGAAGCTCTGGTTTTGGAGACAGTGAAAGATGCAAGGGTTCATTGAATGCCTTTTAAGTCCCAGGCAAAGTGCTAGGTACTTACATTAGGTACACCAGGGCAGAGGGGCCTCAAAGGGCCCACTTTGGAATGAGAATATTCCAGTTTGTGTGGTTTCAGTCACAAACCATTGATGAGGCCACCCACAGTTTTCACATAAAGAACAGGAAGCCTGTGAGCAGTTCTTGGTCAAAGGGGTTTATATTGTAAAGTGCACTCATGTGTTGATTATGAATGATGATCCATGGCTGAGATCTCACCATCAATTCTTGTTGAGGGGCTTGTCTCTTGCTTAAGACTCTTAAGATGTGCATTGCCAGTGGCCCTCCTAGAAAATAAACTTACCTGGAGGAACAGTGATTGGATGGAAATATACGGGTTGGGTTCTAATCCTGCCCTAAAAGGCCCTTTCTGCTCTTGTCTCCAGCTCAGAGGAGAGAGATGTTTACAAAATCTCCTGGGGAGGCAGAATACTCAGGGTTTAAAAGCAGCCAAAGGTCAGTTCCTGGAAGAGGGCATGGCAACCCACTCCAGCATTCTTGCTTGGAAAATCCCTTGGACAGAGGAGCCTGATGGGCTACAGTCCACGGGGTCGCAAAGAGTCGGACATGACTAAGCAACTCAACAACAACAAGGGTCAGTTCCTTCTTCTGTGAAATGCGGTCCCTGGAAATCTCCACATCATAGTGGGTTATGAGTATCAGAAAGATACTATGCCAAGTTCTAAGCACAATGCTTGATATGTTTTAAGTTTTCAATAAATGGTAACTACTTTTTTGAAATTGTAGGCATACGCTTTGGACATGTAAAAACCGAGCCTCCATTTCCATTGTTGCCCTTCACTTACTGTGTGATCCTGGCAAGTTCCCTCTGTAAGCATTGGCTTCATAATCGATAACATGGGAATACTATTAGTACACATTTCATAGAAGTATGACAAAGATTAAATAGTTATAAGATCATGAATAAATGGGAGAAATAACAGTACGTATCCCATAGTATATTGCAAGGATAAAAGAGATAGAAAATGTGAGAGAATTTGTCATACTGTGAGTATCCAGTGAAGGGCATGTGTGTGCTTCTCATTCAGTCGTCTCTGACTCTTTGTGACCCCATGGACTGCCCATAGCTCTCTAGGCTCCTCTGTCCATGGCATTCCCCAGACAAGAATACTGGAGTGAGTTGTCATTCCCTTCTCCAGGGAATCTTCCCAACCCAGGGATTGAATCTGGGTCTCCTGCAATGCAGGCAGATTCTTTTTTGTTGTTGTTATTATGGAAGAATGATTTCATTTTATTTTTTTATTTTTTTCCATTTATTTTTATTGGTTGGAGGCTAATTACTTTACAATATTGTAGTGGTTTTTGCCATACATTGACATGAATCAGCCATGGATTTACATGTATTCCCCATCCTGATCCCCCTCTCCCCTCTCTCCCCACCCCATCCCTCTGGGTCTTCCCAGTGCACCAGGCCCGAGCACTTGTCTCATGCATCCAACCTGGGCTGGTGATCTGTTTCACCTTTGATCTGCTTCGATGCTGTTCTCTCGAAACATCCCACCCTCGTCTTATCCCACAGAGTCCAAAAGTCTGTTGTACATCTGTGTCTCTTTTTCTGTTTTGCATATACGGTTATAACAAACACATGAAAAGATGCTCAACATCACTCATTATCAGAGAAATGCACATCAAAACCTCAATGAGGTACCCTTACATGCCAGTCAGGATGGCTGCTATCCAAAAGTCTACAAGCAATAAATGCTGGAGAGGGTGTGGAGAAAAGGGAACCCTCTGACACTGTTGGTGGGAATGCAAACTAGTACAGCCACTATGGAGAACAGTGTGGAGATTCCCTAAAAAACTGGAAATAGAACTGCCATATGACCCAGCAATCCCACTCCTGGGCATACACACCGAGGAAACCAGATCTGAAAGAGACACGTGCACCCCAATATTCATCGCAGCACTGTTTACAATAGCCAGGACATGGAAGCAACCTAGATGCCCATCAGCAGACGAGTGGATAAGGAAGCTGTGGTACATATACACCATGGAATATTACTCAGCCGTTAAAAAGAATTCATTTGAATCAGTTCTAATGAGATGGATGAAACTGGAGCCCATTATACAGAGTGAAGTAAGCCAGAAAGATAAAGACCAATACAGTATACTAATGCATATATATATAATTTAGAAAGATGGTAACGATAACCCTATATGCAAAATGCAGGCAGATTACATAAAACACTTTATGTAATTCTTTCTTAAAGGTGCCTCTTTACTGTCTGAGCCACCAAGGAAGCCCTCAATGAAGAGTAACTATCATTAGCTAGTTACTCTTTAGAAATTAGCTTCTGAAACCACTTGACTGTTGTCAAGGGAAGCAATGTCTTGTGGCTCCATCATGATGCTTTTTATAGAAATTAGCGTTTGTGGGTATGGATAGATATAACATCGGACTGAATAGTTTGAGACTCTGTTGCTAGTTTGATCATGGGACACACCTCTGTGAGACTGTAAGGGAATTGGTTGACCTTCTTGTGCCTTAAGGCATGGAGACATCTGCCTTCTGCCTGGCTTCAAAAGCTCATCGCTTACAAGGCCCTTTTGAAGTTGGATGTATATTCTATAGAGTGCACAGTGTGGCCAGAGGCAAATCTGCCTCTTGTTTAAAAAGAGAAAAAAGCCAAGCTCGCATATTGGTTGCTGGTCATGTAAACTCAACAAAGCACTCATACATTTGTCAGTAAACCCATATGTGTGTGCAGGTGTATACACATGCATACGTAAATTATGTACATAGATGTGTATATGTGCACACACATACAAAGTATATAAAATATATACACACAAGCATATGTCTATGGAGGCTGCTCCATTAAATGTAACTAACAAAGACTTTGTAATTCTTCACTTGTCAAGAGGAGTTTATGTACTGTAGTTTGAGAATGCAAAACCATACATGATAAAAAAAATAATTTGCAGTGATATTTCTTTAAACAAATTTAAAGTCATATATATGAAAAGAAAGATCATTCTAAAATATTTTAAGTCTTCAGAGTACAATCCTTATGATCTTGAAGAGCGCTAAGATTTATTTTATGCACACCCACACAAAGTAAAATGCACACCTGAATTATCACCTGCATTATGTAAACCTAAACTCACTTCCCCCCCGAAAATATAGAAAGTATTGTTGCAAAATCAGTCTTAGGGCATTAAGTTCTAGATTACTATATTTTCCTTAATTATGGCTACATGGTAAAATATACACTTGAAAAAGAAATAGTAATATTTAGATATTTTGCTCTATGAATGTCAAGTATGCACATCATTTGGCAGACCAAATATTGGATTTGGTAGACCAAATAATTGGATAAATTTTTTTTTCCACCCAGATATTTCAGTGTTTAATTTTCATCCAAGTGTATAGAGATACATTGCCTAAGGGGTGTGATGAGAAATAGATTTATTGTTTTCATTTTTTTTCAAGTCATGCACATTTTGTAACTATTAGGAAATATTCCAAAATTTTCTTTTCAAATAGATAAAGGGAACAATGGAAAAAAAAAAAAAAACCACTGTCCTTTGAGTATGCAGAAACATATTAGAATTCTTTCTTTCAATAACAGCACAGAGAAACTTTCTTTGTTATTCTAGCTTCAGCCTGATTTTCAACTTAAATTTAGAAAATGTGTATACCCCAGCAAGCAACTATTTGCATGGGCAAGGGAGAGTACCTATTACTAAAGTACACTTTCTGAGTCTATTTTTTCTAGTTATTCAGTACAAAGCACTTTCAGTAACCATGTTCATTTCAGATTTTGGTCATTGAAAGCAGCACAAGGATTTCAGAATGTGCGTGATATTTTTCAAGCCTGCGAGAGAACCCATTGGCAGTGGGAAGTGCCCAAAGGTATTACTACCCAAAGGTTTTAGCAGAGAAATGTTCCCTCATAATGGGGTTATGAAAGATACCGCCTCTGTAATTTACTGAAGTTCAGCTTTAGAACAAGCTGTTTCTTTTATGTACAAAGCTCACTATTCACAGGTCCCAGATGAAATGTATTTTCTGTTGTTGTTGCAAGGTTTCAAAGATATGGCATTTGGAAATTCCTTAATTAGATTTAAGATTTTAGTCAGACAGTGGGTTCTCTTTGTAACCAGAGTGTATTTATTTGGCAGTTGCTTTATTTAGAGATGCTCATTTCACACTGTGAATAACCAACAAAAACCTGAATAGACTAGCACTCCAATGGCTTTTTTTTTTTCCTTTTGAAAACAGAAAGAATCGGATTTATGGAGAGTGGCCACATTGAAACCTATGTGGAAGCCCCATTCCTATTTGCACAGTTACACATTTTTGTGTTTTATTTTGAATGAAGGAGTACACAGACAGATAGACTCCAAGTTTGAAACACACATTAGGATTTGTTTCTATTACGCATCACACAATCAGCATTCACAGAGGGCTGCCAGCTTGGGAAGACTTGCATGCCCATGGGTCAGCCCTGGGGGACAGGCTGTATATAAATACCAGCTGCCAGTTCACAGTTTGTGCAAATAGAAAGTCTGTTAGGCCAAGATAACATGTATATAGTGTGACATGGCAGTAACTGCCTATGTGCGTGTGGACCTCAGGATAGCTAGAACTGGACATTTTTGTTTACTTCCCAGTAAAGCAGAGTGCAATTTGCAGACAGATTGGTGAATGAACAATAACTGTAAGAATGTGGGATAAAAAAGAACTAAAAAACAGCAGGGAGAACTTTCCAGAAAGGCATGCAGGAAAAAAGGACTGTATGAAAAATGAAAGTGAAAGTCGCTCAGTCTAATTTAGACATCCAGCATTAATGAGAAAAGAATGAGAGAGTTTTGGCCCCGGCATCTAATAGTATTTGGTTTATAGTAGGTGTTCAGTAAATATTTGTTGAAAAGGGGAGAAGTTTTATTGCTTCTACTTCCTCTGATTCAATCTTCCCACTTTTTTCCTTCATGTCGCTGCCAATAATCCAATTCACACATCATTTCTCTTGAGGGTAATTAAAATAGCCTCCCAGTTGAATTTCTTTAGATCCCTTTAGCCTGCCAACTGAAAAAAAAAGGACAATGTGAGGGTTGCAATTTAAAAGTTTTAATTTGGGGCAAAGTGAGGACTATAGACCAGGAGGCAGCATTTCAGATAACTCTGAGAAACTGCTCCAAAGAGGATGAGGGGGAGAGGTCAGTGTTATACATGATTTTATACATGAAGTGGGGTACATGCAGTCAAGCCTACGATTTGGCAGAGGCTTGTTCCTAGTCATGAGGAGCAGATGTCATCATGAAGGATTTTAGTGCTTTTATAGATATGAGGAGATGCAAGGATTGGGTTCATAATATCTTCTTAAATTATCTAAGTATCTGAAGACCTTTTCTGCCAGTTTTCCCCAGAGAGCAGAGAGCCTCATGTCTGCTCTCCAGCCTGAATTCCTTTCAGGGATGCTGAAGGTCAGTGACTGCACTGGCTGGTGACTTCATCCAGATAGAGACAGATGTGTACCCTCTGCTCAGTCGTGTCTGACTCTTTGCAGTCCCATGACTGTAGCCCAACAGGCTCCCCTGTCCATGGGATTCTCCAGGCAAGAATACTGGAGTAGGCTGCCATTTCCTCCTCCAGAGGATCTTCCTGACCCAAGGATTAAACCCAATTTTTAGTTGACAGGTCCAATGTAGGCCTCCAGTATCTATTCCAAAATAATCTTTCCAGCTGGTTGCTTACCTCCCTCACCCTCTGTTAGTCTAAGATAAATTATTTCCTAAACATTTTCCATGCCATCCCACCTCTTTCTTCTCCCTGGAAGGTCAGCCCCATCACATTTACACACTCCATCTTTGGAGACGCATGGTGAAGCCAGTGTTTGCCATTTGCATATCTTTCTTGCTGCTAAGAGTCATCTCTCCCTCCTACGTACTAAAAACACTTTATGTAATTCTTTCTTAAAGGTGCTTTTTGCTTTCTGATTTGTAATATTACCAAGAACAAATTCTTATGCCCAATAAACAGTGAGGCCAAACAAACCAAAACATTGGAGTGTGGAGCAGAGAAATGTTTACTAAAGGGCCATGTAAGGAGAACAGGTGACTCATGCACAAACATCCCTGAAAAGTGAGGGAGGGGTTTCCAAGGGTATGTGATCAGCTGGTGCCCAGTTCTCTGACTGGTTGATGTTGAGGTAACAGGGTGGTGTGGTAGGGGTCAACATTATCAATCTTTTGGTTCCAGCAGGACTGGAGGCTATGTGCTCATGGTCATCAAGTAGCTAATTTCTTACATTTGGTAGTTGTTTTTAGCCTGTGAAAAACTCAAGAAATAGTCCTGAGATATAATTATGTGGGTACTTCAGAGGGGAGCTACAGCAGAGGATGTGGGGAGGGATGTGTCCCAGGAAGGCCCCTGAGGGTCCTGCTTGATGCACTGTGGCAGAGACTGGTTAGTGTTGCACTAAATCATTTCATTTCCTTCTTTCTCCTGGTTATATCTCCAGACCACATTTCCCAGCCATTTTTGTAATTAAGTATAGCCATGTTTGGTTAATAGAGTTCTGAGGAAAATCATGAGCACATTTCTAGCCCTGGCTTACAAAATCTATATTTACATTCCATTCTCTATCTCCCTGTCTAACTGCCAGAGAGTTGAAGGTACAACAGAGAACTATGTAGCCCTAGGGCATGGCTGGACCATGTGATAGTATCTCCACTATGTGGGTTCAAACAAGTAAGACTTAGTTCTGTTTAGTAAGCTATTGAAATTTTGAGATGGTTTGTTACAGCAGTAGCTCAAATCTATCTGATATGTATTTTTCCTTAAACATGTCTTTGACAACCCACATCTATGTTAGCACCTTTTTACCTTTGCTCAGATAGAATGCTATGAGTTCCCCAAAGCATTTTTTCCTTGTCTCTTATACCTCAGCAATCAACATCCCTTGTTCTTTATTCCTAGCCCACTGTTTCAGTTCAGATTTTCATTCTTTCTTGATAGTCTAGTAAAATAACATCCTGAAAACTCTTTCTACTTTCTGCCTTTCCTAACTCCGATCTATTCAAAATACCACCCGCCACTTTTCTTTCAAAAACATTGAGCTGATCCTATAGCTCTCTTATGTGCAAATTTTAAATTCAAATTTAATTAAATTTTCTTGAGCATGTCACCCATTTAAACCACATGAGAATCCATCCATTCCCTAACCATCTTTTACCTACATTTCTAATGTCATAACTCAGGTTCTAAAACAAAAACAACAACAGTCATTAGAAGAGGTATACTCATCTCCTAATAGAGTAGATTTTCCTACACATTTGATTCTCTGCATATTATATTTACTCAGCTAAAATGCCCTTTATTTCCATTTCCTGCTGGACACAATTTCATTCGCTTAATAAGGCTCAGCTAAATAATTACCTTTTCTTTTTTCCCTAACCTTTCATACTGAGTTAATTGCTCTCTCCTCTGTACTCTCATGGCACTTTGACTATAACTCTCTTATGGTGTTTATCCTTTGGATTTCAATTACATCTCTGTATGTGTCTCCTTATTGATTGTGGGATTCTAGAAGGCAAGAAAAATGGTCTTAAAGTTTTCTTTTGGCACTCCGTGACTACTTTGGTGACTGGAAAGAAAGAAAATACTAAAAAAAAAACTTTGCTGAATGAATTTTTAACTATCACATAACTCACTATCAAAGAAAAATGTGGTCTTATTTTTCACTGTGGTACTAGTTCAACAAGAATCAGTAACTCCTTCCCATCCTGCAATAGCTAAGATAATAAACACTAATCTGTTTCAAGAAAAATTACTATTGACAAATGTAATGAATGGTTATTATGTGCTAGGCATTGTGTTAAATTTTTCTGTGCTCCGTCTTGTTTAATCCTTGCAATGGCTCTATGAGGTAGATATCATTGTTTCATTATAGAGTATTTATTAACTTAACTTGGTGGTGTTGTTTAGTTGCTCAGTCGTGTCCAACTCTTTGTGACCCCATGGACGGTAGCCTACCACGCTCCTCTGTCCATGGGATTTCCCAGGCAAGAATACTGGAGTGAATTGCTCTTCCCTTCTCTAGGGGATCTTCCTGACCTGGGGATTGAACCCGCACCTCCTGCATTGGCAGACAGATTCTTTACCATCTGAGCCACTAGGGAAGCCCAGAGGCTACTAGTGCCTAGTAAATCTTTGAACAACCATTGTGTATCTTAAGAGCATTCAGAAAAGTCAAATGCATTGCTCTGGGATGTTTGAGTACACTAACAACCCTCTTGATCCCACATTTTGGAGTATAATTTCAAAAATAAGAAACAGTAGGCTATCAGGCAAGAGTTGAAGACCACTGACACTCATGCACACACTACAGTTTTTGACAACATTCATTGACAATTCATTCTTTTGTATCCAAGTATTACCTGATCTGGACTACATCAGTTGTGTGTAATGTGTATATGGTTAATGAGTAATATTTTGTAACAAAGACAGACAAATGGAACTCTTTTTGCCATTCATGAAGAAAAGCATCTAGTGCTGTCAGCTTAATAGAATATCTCTTGTGCAAGCTCAGTGGACGAGGGCATAGTTCCTTTGACTTAGAGCTTACAGGTGATTTGGAAGAAACAAATACGTATGAAGTCTGTATTGTTGCTTTATTTTCTAAATGACTCCTTTGATATGCCATTCCCCTATTCAGAAATTTCCAGTGTCTCCTGTTGCCTGTATCCCTGAACCCCTTGATCTAGTTCTTTTGCCCCCATCCCAATGTCTTCCATTCTGTTTCATGACTGCTCCTGCCACCCCATCTAGTTTCATTTCTTATTGGCTGGATTTTCTTGGGATCTCAGTATACAGGGAGATTTAAGTTATTTCAATTGTCAGTTAACATTATCTTCGAGACCTTTTTAATTTGAAACAGAGAATGACAAAACATGTAGCCTGGATGAGCATCACTGAGGCTAACAGGAATGTTGAAGACAACAGAAAATCTTTGTTACAATTCAGTTCACCAGTTGTCAACACACTCTGGGCTTCCCTGCCCTCTCGCTTACTCTTTACTTGTCCCAACCCTACTCATATTGAATCATCTAAGTCTTATCTCCTCCCTGGAAAATCTCCCAGGTCATAGCTGTTAAAAATCCTCTCTTCCTCTTAGTCCTATAGGCTCTAGTGCATACCTAGTTACAACTTATATATGTTTCATCTGTGGAAGCATCATCTCATCTTCGTAATTAGATTATAAATCTGTGGACTTTAAGACCTGTATCTTTGATGTCCCAGAATCTTCTGAAGTAAAAGGGAAGGGAAAGTAGTATTTACTATGTTCCTGCTTAGGCTAGGCACCATGCTAGATTCCTCATCTACATTATCTGGTTCAGTTCCCCCAACCCTGTGAGTTATATATTATTAACTCCATTTTAGAGATGAAGAAAGCAGAGAGTTTAGATGAATTAGAATGCTTGACCAATACAATTCAATGGCTACTGAATTGTAACAAAGATTTTCTTTGGTCTTCAGCACTCCTGTTAGCCTCAGTTATGCTCATCCAGGCTACATGTGTTTGCCATTCTCTGTTTTAAGTAAAAAATGTCTCAGAAATGATGCTAACCGACAATTGAGATAGTTTAAATCTCCCTGTATATTGAGATCCCAAGAAAATCCAGCCAACAGGAAGGGAAACTGTCACAAAGGGGAAAAATGGATTGAATTTCTATTATTTAGTCCTCTTGAAAGTATTTTGCAATGTTTATATATTGGCCAATGATAATCTTCTTGACATTTATGTCAAATGTACTCATGAAAGATATTCCAAATGTACTCATGAAATCAAATTTTATTGCCCTCCTGATCTACACATTCCCTCTACTTTAGCTCTTTATACAAATTTCTCCCCTACCTCAACTCGACTTGTTATTTTCAGCTCTTCTAGACTGGAGTTGGGTAATGATGTTCTGAGGTCTAACAGTATTAGGGACTGCACTTTGGGGTTACTGGGTAGGCTGAGTTGTCTAAAAGACAGTTGGTGAGGCAAAGTGGTGAACAGCACTGGGGAAGTAGATTGTAGCAGGTCCACAACATTTCTGTAAAATTTGCAGTAATCCCCCCTCCCCAGTGGAATAGATAAGGGAGAGTTGAATAGAGCTGCTGTCATACCCAGGGCCGGGAGTTTAGTATTTGCAATTCTACAGTCATTTTCTTTGAGGACCTTAGAAGGCAGCACGCATGCACAGTGATTTATTGTTTTATATCATCCAAATCTTAAGGACACCAATAAATTTTTAAGAGCTTGTCTATTTCCAAGGCTTGTAGAAATGATGATTCTATATTTATCTCAATATATAATTAACAATAATTTATAAGTAATGGGTTTCATGTTCTGAAGACAAATTACTGGCCTTTCTTTCTTTTTTTTCTTGCAATCGTCATGGCTGGGGGTTGGGTTCTGCACAGTGATTTCCATGACACCCAATTTGGCATCTTATGCAGTCACAATGAGCTCAGGGTTTCAGGTGAGGAATAAGCAGGAGCACATGAACCCTCAAGCAAAAGAGATGAAATTTTCATCCGAATGTCCTAAAGAATAAAAATGATGGAGATAAAAACAGAAAATATATGACATGGACAAAGTTGTTTCTAACTAGAACATTTTTCAAAGTTTTCTAGGGGCATCAATTGATCTCTGAGCAAATCGTTTAGTACAGAGCTTTAGTGAGAGCATTAGCAAATGACCCTCTCTGCCTGCAATTAGATTAGTCATGCACTTGTGGGCCAGAATTTATGGTGATTGGTATTCCAGAAGAATCCTCGTGCCGTGCTTTTCAGAAAGGAAATAAAGAAAACTACTAAAACATGCCCCAGTGATTGAAGATTTCTTTTTAAAATTGATCTGATTTCTCCTTTCATTATAAGGGTTACTTACATAAAAACAAAGAAAGATACAGACACAGTACTATAAGTATTCTCAAATTTCAAAGAGACTGTTGTTATTGTTATCATGCATATCATAAGCATTTATTCCATGTATGTTTATGTACTTTATGTACACATGTTTCATGTATATTATATATTCTTGATCATTTACTTTATAAACTACTGGAGAGAAAAACGTATATACCCTTCTATCTCCAGATACATAGGATGCTATTATTATTGTCATTGTCATCATCTATGTCATTATCATTTGCACACAGTAGATCCTCTATAAATAATTATCAGTGTTTTAAAAGTAATTATCGATATTGCAAAGAACACTGGGGTACATTTGTCTTTTTCAATTTTGGTTTCCTCAGGGTATATAACTAGTAGTGGGATTGCTGTGTCTTATGGTGGTTTTAGTCCTAGTTTTTAAAGAAATCTCCATACAGTCTTCCACAGTGTCTGTTTCAATGCTTTAAAATTTGATTTAGGGACTTCAGCAGAAAAGATGCTTTGTATGTTTGGAAAGACTTGAGAAGGGTAGCTTGTTATTCAGCCTAGTGAATTGTGTGTGGCCTCATCCTATGTCTGTACAACAGGATGGTTCTGTTTCAACCATCACATTGGTCAGTACAATCTCTGTCTAGGAAACGGCAACTGTGACGGCCATGGCTGCTATTTCTGGATTGCAATGCGCTGCAACAACACTCACCATGTTGACTCATCTGACCAAACACTATTGTCCTTGAGGTTTGAGGAATCATTCTGCTCCTCAAGATGCGGGCAGAATTACATCTTTTACATGTCTCTTTTTTTCTAAATTGCTTTCACTTTCTTAAAACATAAAGCATACTGAGTATGCTCAGTATTTTAAAGCAAGGGTTGGACTCTCAGTATGTAAATGAAGCCAGCCAACTGTCCAAGTTATCTGAGGCACCACCTGGATAGGAAAGTGGATCTCTTACTAATTAGGTGACTCCTATGGACCAGTTACCTAAAGTACTGAGAGTTTAGTGGGAAAGTGTATATTAATATTATACAGCTACAATAATGGGCATATGTAAGATAAAAAGCAGAACAGAGAGCCTTGATGTTTGAAATATACCTAAGTGTTATATGAGAATTGTTACAATGAGAAATGTTGTATAAAAGTTTTTGACCTAATTAACATTGATATGATCAAAGCCTAACAAAGTAATAGGTTTTGCTACTGTTGACACTTTTGTTCTCAAATTGTTTAAAAACTCTGATGAACCAGAGTTTCAGATGATTATTAAGGCTATTAATTAAAAAGCCAACAATTTATTTAATGGTTAGAGATTGTGTTGATTACTATATGAAAAAATCTGTATACTTATTAAAGATTTATTTTCTTTACCTTTGTCAATTTTTAAGAATTATAATTTGCTCGTGTTTAGGAAATATATTCTGATATGAGAAAGCTGTATGAATTTCAGGTAATTCTAAGCTAGACCTTTACATTTCAGATGTTGCCTTATACCGTGATTTGGGAATAACTTCTCAGGTGGTGCAGTGGTAAAGAATCCACCTGTCAATGCAGGAGATATTGGAGATCCGGGGTCAATCCCTGGGTTGGGAAGATTCTCTGGAGGAGGAAATGGCAACCCACTCCAGTATGCTTGCCTGGAAAATTCCATGGACAGAGGAGTCTGGTAGACTACAGTCATGAGGTCACAAGATTTGGGAATAATTGTACAAATAAGATCATTTATGGAGCAGGCACTGTTATGTTCTAGGCACTGTACAAAGGGATTGGCAGACTGCTTCCCAAGTGTGGTCCACAGATCAACTGCACCAACATCACCAGGGAGCTCCTTGGAAAGGCAGACTCTTCTGCCCCATCCCAGACCTGCAGCCTCAGAATGCCTACTGGAATGAGCTCTCCATCTCCTTGTGTTCAGTAGAGTCTGAGAAGCATGGTTTTCACATTTCATTTTGAAGTCCTCACCACAGTCCTGCAAGTTCAGAGACATCACTGTGTGGGGTCACAAAGCTAGTAAGAGGAGGCGCTCTTTACTGGCATTTGCCCCTGTTTCCATATCTAGTTATACCCTTCACTTGTTGAAACCTGATCCCTTCTAAGCTGTACAGCTCAGACTCCAACATCTCAGTCAAATCTTTCTTGATGCCTCCTGCTGCAAGTAACCTTTTCCCATTTAAATATCTCACAGTACTTTGATTTTTGTCTGTTTTTTTTCCCATACAACATGGTCTTGTCCTCATGGCATCCATGAGGAGAGAAACTGTCTTTCCTGGCTTGCATAGTCTATTACACCAAGAGCAGCAATTGCCATGTAGTACATGCTTGTGTGCTGTGCTTAGTCGGAGTCGTGTCCGACTTTTTGCAACCCCATGGACTGTATGTAGCCTGCCAGGCTCCTTGTCCATGGAGATTCTCCAGGTAAGAGTACTGGAGTGGATAGCCTAACCCTTCTCCAGGGGATCTTCCCAAAGCAGGAGTTGAACTGGGGTCTCCTGCATTGCAGGCGGATTCTTTACCAGCTGAGCTACCAGGGAAGTCCATAATATGTGCTTCAATAAATTAATGATTGCCTTTGCCCTTTAGGTAAAGTCATTGTATAGTTCATTAGGACAAGTAAATTCAGTTTGACATATTAACAGCTGCTTACTGCTTCAAGGTTGCTACTGCCTGGCTCACAGTGTTATCAATACTGATAATTTCCACCACGTGTATAGGCTTTTATAACTTAAAAAGTACCTTAACACCTCTGATATTTAATCCTCCCTACAATCTTGGGCCATAAGGATTCTATTATCCCCATTTTACGGATATAAAAATTCATGCTTATAGAAATTAAATGACCTGCAAAAATATTACAGGGAACGCCATGGAACAAACTTAAAGTCATCTGATTCCGAGGCTTGCACTCTTTCTGGTGTCTTTTAAAAGCAGAAACATGTGTCTTATATGAAATCAAGAACCATTTTCTCAAACGATATTTGTAGTAGAAGCCCTCCAGTATACTATACATTTATCTTGAGATATTTTTTGTCAGATGAAGATATTGAAATTAGAGATCTAAGAAAGGAAAAATAAATAGGATTTGGTGATTTGTTAGTAAGGTACTGGAGAGGATATGAGAGGAATGGAGTTTAAAGGGAGGCCCAGATTTGGAGCTCTAATGGTAGAGGTGTGATGGTGCTGCTGATTCAACAGGCATAGTCTGGGGACCTGGGAGGGAGAACGCAGGGCTAGGGGAGAGAGGTCAGGGCTCCCTGGGCCCTCTTTCCTGCTTCTGTAGTGTGAGTCTCACATGCTAAGGTGGAACTTGGTCTCTGAGTGATTGCACTGTGCCACGTCACATGAAAAAATTGTTAGTCTCTCAGTCGTGTCCGACTCTTTGTGACCCCATGGACTGTAGCCTTCCAGTCTCCTCTTTCCATGGCATTTCCCAGGCAAGAATACTGGAGTGGGTTGCCATTTCCTCATCCAGCTGACCCAGGGATTGAAGCCAAGTCTCCTGCATTGTTGGCAGATTCTTCACCATCTGAGCACACCAGGGAAGCCCACCCTGTCACATGAGTAAGAATTAAACTCGGTTGTTTCAAGTCACTGAAGAGTTGGGAGTTGTGGGTAACTACAGTGTGATCTCCATTCTAGGTTACCTGACTCAGAGGTATGGAAGGAGAACTCTCTATAGGTAGTTGGTTGAGTGAGGAAGCAACTCAGGTTCTCGATTTTACACTCTGTTGTAATTTCTTTCTCTCTCCTCCTCACTGTTTTGAAGGAGAACTCTGTGAATCAGATTTATAAGCACAGCAGCTGGAAGCTTTGCTGGTTTGTCACTTATCCAGGCTGAGAAGTTTAAAAGACTTTTCACCTAATTGTTAATGGCACATGGTAGAAAGATCTGAGATTTGAAGTTAGAAGTCCTGAGTTACAACTTTGGTCCTGGTTTTCTATAGCTCTCAACCAAGGCAATTCACTTAACTTGCCTGAAAGCAATTTATTAATCTAAAAGCTGGTGAACAAAGCTATGCAATTTATATGATTGTTAAGAGCCAATGAGTTTCTCTGGATCAAAGTGGCTTGTAACTTTCAATATTCTGTGTGGACATAGTTATTATTAGTGTGAGAGTGAACAAAAGACAAAATGAAGAGTAGCTGGCATTGTAAATATTTACTTTAAATTACTGTGTTTTAAGAATTAATACATATTTGAAAGATTATTGACATCAGGATGATGCAGTATTGACCACAAATCAGAGCTAGTGATTTTTTGAAAATAATGGCTCTCATTTATTGAGCCCCTACTACGGACCAGGCCTGTGATACATGCTTTGCATACCTTGATTTCAGTATAATAATAACCTCTGTCACTCACTTTTATATAGGAACAAAACAGATCTTTAATTTAGGGAAGTAAAGATAAGTTGATTCTAACTATGCACGCTTTGCTTCATTATGTATCTTTTAATTTTATTTTTTACTTTCCCCACAAATCTATATATCCACAGTTACTATATCTTTAAAATGATTTTAAAAAGGAATGTGTTAGCACTCATTCCTGGTGTATGCAGCCCATCATACCTTGTGGGAGACGAGACTGTTCAGTGGACAGGGCTAGGGTGAGATGAGGTCGGTGCCCTGCCTAGGGAGCAACAATTAAGGAAGCACTACTCTCATTTCACATGCTCGAGAATGAGTGCCTCCTTAAATATTGTTTACTAGACACCCATCTTGCATTGCTTTACTTCCAGCCATGTTCGCCCCCAACCCCTGCCCCGTTACAGCCTTGCCAAAGAATTAACAAAAAAAATCCCCTAAAACACCCTAATATGTACATGTTTCTTTTTAAAAGTTTAAAGTCTTTCTCAGTTTTACATAATACTTAGTACCATTGTAAGATTTGGAATTTAAGATTAAGAACAGTACACACTCCATGATAGACCAGTAGGTCAGGACCCACTAAGAAATATTGAGATGACAGAAACCAGGTGGCTCAGTGGTAAAGAATCTGCCTGCCAATGCAGGAGGAGCAAGAGATGGGGGTTTGATCCCTGAGTCGGGAATATCCCCTGGAAGAGTCCGTGGCAACCCACTCTAGTATTCTTGCCTGGAAAATCCCATGGGCTGAGGAGCCTGGTGGGCTACAGTTCACAGGGTTGTAAAGAGTCTGAGCCTAGCACAGAGCAGAGAGCAGAAATCACAAGCCCACAGATAAGTTTGATCAAAGGCTCAGTGCAAATGAACTTTCTCTGAATGTGTTCTGAGTATAGGCCCTACAAGCCAGAGAGAGTCCTTCTTTTAAGTCATGGGATTTCCTTAGAGAAGTAAGCCACCACCTCTGTTTCCTGGTCCCTTCACTGTTGTTATTGTTCAGTGTCTAAGTCATGTCCAACTCTTTGTGACCCCAAGGCCTACAGCATGCCAGACTTCCCTGTCCTTCACTATCTCCAAGAGTTTGCTCAAACTTATGTCCATTGAGTTGGTGATGTCCACTGAGTTGCTCAAACTTATGTCCATCTCATTTTCTGTCACCCGCCTTCTCCTCCTACCCTCAATCTTTCCCAGCATTAGGTCTTTTCCAATGTCAGCTGTTTGCATCAGGTGGCCAAAATATTGGAGTCTCATCTTCAGCATCAGTCCTTTCAAGGAACATTCAGGGTTGATTTCCTTTAGGATTCACTGGTTTGATCTCCTTGCTGTCCAAAGGACTCTCAAGGATTGTCTCCAGTACCACAACTTGAAAGCATTAGTTCCTCAGTGCTCAGTCCTTCTCCATGGTCCAACTCTTCACTGTTAGATGACCATATTATCCTATAGGTTACAGACAATTGTTCTCTTTCACTTTTCCATATTCTCCTTTTTTTCTTTAATAAGTATATATTACCTTGCAATAAACATATTTACAATTAAACAGTGAATTGGACATGAATTGTTATTGGTTGTTTTTGGCCTCAAATGAATATTTCACACAAGTTCCTCTGCCTGCATCTTTCCCCCATCTTAGGTTCTCATTCAGCATATTTTATTTTATTTATTTATTTTATTTATTATTTTATTTTTATTTTATTTGCCATGAAATCTACCCTCTTAACTAATTTTCAAGTATGTATAAAATAATATAGAAGTTTCTCAAAAAATTAAAAAAAAATAGAGCTACCAAATGATCCAGCCACTTTTAGGTATTTAGCCAGGATCTTGAAGAGGAATTGAAGTGAAGTGAAGTGAAATGAAGTGAAATTCTCTCAGTCATGTCTGACTCTTTGTGACCCCATGGACTATAGAGTTCATGGAATTCTCCAGGCCAGAATACTGGAGTGGGTAGCCATTCCCTTCTCCAGGGGATCTTCCCAACCCAGGGATTGAACCCAGGTCTCCCACATTGCAGGCAGATTCTTTACCAGCTGGGCCACCAGGAAAGCCTGAAGAGGAATAAGTACTCTCATTGTAGCATTATTTACAATAGCCAAGCTGTTAAAGCAACTTAAATGCCCATCCATAGATTAATGGGAAATGTGGTATATGCATTCAATGGAATATTATTCAGCCTTAAACAAGAAGGAAATTCTATCATTTACAACAACATGAATAAACCTTGAAGACATTATCTAAGTAAACTAAGCCAGTCACAGATTCTCCGTCTATTGTCAAGGTCAGTGAGCTTTCCCTCTAACCAAAAACCAAGGCTTCATTGTGTGCACTGGTTTTCATGCGCTCTTTACTCCTCTTCTGTAATTCATGTTTTTATCTTTCCTGTATCATTCCTCTCAACATGCACACATTTGCTCTCCCATATCTAAAATTGTCTTTTTGGATCTCCCATTTCCTCTTGGTCCACCGTTCCATTTATTTTACCTTAACTGCTAAACCTCAAAATTGGCTTTAGGCACTGTCTGCACTTCCTGAGTATCCCTTCTGTCTTCCACAGCATTCTTCTGGCCTCGTACATCATTGAAATGACTCCAGTCAAGGTCACAGTTGACCTCCGTGATGTTAAATCTGAAGGACATTTGTCTCTTTTCAGCTTGTTCATATGCTCAGTAGAATTCAACACAGATGACGAATCTCTTTTTCTTGAAACATCTTCATGTCCAGTATCACATTCCTTTATATTCATATTTATTTGTTTGTTTCCTACCTTAGTAGCCATTCAGCTTCTATCTTCTTTGCTGGGGTCTCCCTCTCAGTGAAATTGGATCCTAGGACTCTTTTTTAACTCTAAGCATATTTTCTACCAGGGGTAATCACCCAGCGCATGTGTTTGAATGCCAACTATAAGCTTACACATACCTATCATGTATCTTTAGTTCTGCTGTCTCTCTTAATCTTCCCATCTCTAACTTCCAACTTGACATTGCATTTGAATATCTAATAGTTGATTCACAACTTCAATGACCTATACAGTAAGACTTGTGGAATCATATTTTGAATCTAGAAGTTTGGACTAGGTAGTAGCTTCTGGAAGACATCAATAATCTTCTAACTGGTCTCACCGCTCCCATTCTTACAGTCACATATTTCCACTTCTATTTTCTAGGCAGCAGGCAAAGTAATCTTTTGAAAATGAAAATTAGGTCATCTCCTAATTAAAACTTTTGGGTATCATTTTGGTCTCAGCTTAAATGTCACCTCCTTGCAAAGGCTTTTCCTAACACACAGTTTAAAGTAGCACATGAGTCTCTCTGTCACATTATCCTGTTTTATTGTCATCATTGCATTTACCAATAACTGATGGCTACCTGTTTGCATACATGAATGGTAAGTTGCTTCAGTGTGTGATTCTATGGATTGTAGCCTGCCAGTCTCCTCTGTCCAGAGAATTCTCCAGGTAAGAAAACTAGAATGGGTTGCCATGCCCTCTTCCAGGGGATCTTCCTGACCCAGGGACTGAACATCTCTTGCATCTCTTGCATTGGCAGATGGATTCTTTACCACTGCACCACCTGGGAAGCCTAGTCACCTGTTTACTTACACGTAATCACCGTGAATATAAGGACATTGTCTGTGTTCATTGTCTTTGCCACGCTGCAGTGTTTGAAACATAGTATATGCTAAAAGAGTAACTGAACAAATGATTGAATGAATTTATTCAGCAACATCTCTTGTAATAGGTGGTGAATATGGGGGGCGGGGAGATGGCTGGATGGCATCACTGACTCGATGGACAAGAGTTTGAGTAAACTCTGGGAGGTGGTGATGGACAGGGAGGCCTGGCGTGCTGCGATTCATGGGGTCGCAAAGAGTCGGACACGACTGAGCGACTGAACTGAACTGAACTGATGTCTATATAGCAACTCATTTAGAAGATTTTTCAATTTCTTTGGAAAATCAGTTTAGTCTTTCCTCAAAGTAGCTGGAATGATTTAACAGCTTCACTCACATCTATGATATGATGGTGTTTCACCAGGATATTACTTTATGCATGTCACCTGGAGGCCAAAAGAAGCACCATCTTTGTAATGCTTTTTTATAATCATCATACGTAACCTTGGGCTTCCCTGACAGCTCAGACAGTAAAAAATCTGCCTGCAATGCAAAAGACCTGGGTTTGATCCCTGGGTTGGGAAGATTCCCTGGAGAAGGAAATAGCAACTCACTCCAGTATTCTGGTCTAGAGAATTCCACGGACAGAGGAGCCCAGTGGGCTACAGTCCATGGAGTCACAAAGAGTCGGACATGACTGAGTAACTAACACTACCTAATATAGAACTTGATATTCTTAAAAAAAAGAAAAACTTGGAGCCCCATGATGAGAATCTTCATTTTTGCATGAGTTTTGATGTCTTCATTTTTCATTTGCTCACCTAAACATTTTGTAAATGTGATGTTGGTCATTTCAATCCAAATGACTTGTGGGCATGTCACATATGATCTTCATCCCTAAACAGCTATCTATTTCCAAATTCTCTTTTTCTCGTTATGTGACTACTGAATATCTAAACCACAAAGTATAATGACCTCACCTGGCTTTCAGTACCTATACAGTTAGTAGAAGAGGGCTTCTCCTCAGTGTACTGCACCCACTCAATTTCAAATTGAGCCTCAAACCACCTTGGTTTTATGTTTACCGGTAGACATGAAAGACATAACATTTGTGTCCTTTCCCCCAGCATAGGCGCTCTCTTACCACATCTCTATTGGGTTATGTCCCCTGAGCCCTCTGCCCTGCTGTCCAAGTGGCTTTATTAAGGAGCCTCTCCTAGGGGTGGTCTGTCTGCCCTTCAGAGAAGCTTCGTCTTCTGAGGTTCCAGACTAAGATTCCTCTCTAGTACAGCTAGAATTTCAGCCCAGCACAGGGAATGCTACATCTTTATCACTGTTTAGAGTGACTGTTGTTCAGCAGAAGACACAGGCATTATCTGTCTTTGTCTTCCCCCAGCTAATAGCCCAGGGCGTAGTAGGTCAGGTGTGCCTTTAACATTTGCCGCTGTTACGTTTGTCTGTGCTGGATTAACTCCTTACGCTGGCCTGGCCCTCATTGTGTTCAGAACCTTGACTCTCCTCACCATTCTCATCATCCAAATTTATTTAAGGATGAAACTATTAGAAACACAATTGGTGAATTAATGTCATAGGGACTGCTGCTGGCAGCTCATCTATTTTTGATATGCCACTCAGACAAATGAAACATAAGCCACCCAGAACAAGGGGACCTTTTGACACTTCAAAGGAAACCCCTATGGGTGGCTTCCTCTTGAAGCCACACTAAACTGGCTCAATCTCCTCAGCTGGAAGCTGCCAATGTCTCATTAACCCCTAAAAAGGCCCGGCATGAGCTTTTCTTTTCAGCTATAATTATGCCATGCACTCCTGTTATGCTGCATGGAATCGCAACACTGTCACCCGCACATTATAAACATCCACCCTAATTGAAAAGCAGATTAGACTCTTGTGTTAATTAGCCCAAAAGCCCGCCCACTTGCATGCATTATGATTGCCTCTTAAATACTGAGGATGTTGAAATCCCTCAGAAAGACAAGGCAGACTTAATTGCAATAACCTGCAAATTAAGTTTAATTTACTTTAAATTTACCGGTTTAGCAGGCTCATTTGATGGTGTTAATGGTCTAGCAAATTAATTATCTGAATTAGTCATGCCTGGTGGAGTTTTGCAGCCGAATACATTGTACTGTGGCCTATTAATAACAGACAAACAGGACAGGATTAATGAGGAGATGATGCTCGAGTTCTTAGGAAGAAAAAGGATCTTACATGAATTCAAACATAATCACCAAAGTGCAAATACAGACCCAGAATATAAACAAACTGAGATTTATTACACTTCGTGGCATGCCATCCAGGAGAAACAGTAAAACATACTGGTGAAATATCAGCCAGCAAGAGCCCTATTCTCTGTACTCTGCACAGGTCTCTTCGCCACAAACTGCTTCCTGCTGGCAAGCATGTGTGAGTGCCATGGACAGGCAGTGGGTGGCGGAGATGGAACCGGCAGGTCGGTTAGAAAAGGCTCCCCCCAGGTTAATGCTGATGCCCTCTTAGTAGTTTATTATGTGTTAAGATGCTTTCTGGTACCCACTTGTAACCATCCTCTTTGGCCAGATCAGAATGCTACACTGCCTCCAGACAGGGCCTGGAACATAGTAGGTGCTTAAAAGCTTTTATGTATTTATTTTAATGGCCGAAACACAGCACTAGCATAGGGACAGTTTTGGAAGAAGAATGACTCAGCTTCGAAAATATTGCTGGGTACCACTCCTAACCAAGACAGAATTTCCCCGACAGTCCTGGGCCAGTGCTTTTGTTGTTTATAGTTAGGCTTCTCCATTTGTGTCCTGAAGACCACACACACACACACACACACACACACACACACACACACACACACACACACACAGACTTTGTGTCCTCCATCCCCAGCAGAAAGAAATAGCCTCTGGGTGTCAAACTAATAATCTTTGACTGGCTTGAACTGAATATGGCCATGCAGTGATTGACCTCAACACACCAGATTATCGATTGGGCTGGAGATGCCTGAGCCATCATTTTCTTGGAGCAGTCACCGCTTTTGTCTTCATCCGTCCACAGCTGTCACACCGTGGTGAGCCATTGAAAAAGCCACATTTGCATCCCCTATGCATTTATGCTTCTCTGTTTAAAATAAAAATGCCACCACTTGAAAGGGAGGCTGAACCGTTGATTCTGGTTTTTAAAAAATTATCTCATTAAAAGCCAAGGGTATGGGTTTAGTTGGGAATGGTGGGGGCAGACATGCAGAATATGTAAACTTGCTTTATGGGGCGTATTTAATTTGGGGGGAAAAATAATGAGAATAAAAATTGTTTCAATATGTTTTCTGTATTGTGTCAATATATCACACAGCTCCTTTCTGGAGTCACATTTGCTGTGAGGGCGGTTGGGTTTTTTGCTGTTTTTGTTGTTGTTGTTCTCTGTTGAATTACAATTTGCAGCAGTAAATGAAACTGGCACAAAAGCAGGTGTTATTAAAACTGGGCAGGAAAAGGACAATAACAACATAATTCCACTTTAAAGGCCGATATGTGTATGGTGGAAACGACTTTGGTTGGACCCCATAGGGAATAGAAAATACACCATAAAGAAAATGGATTTCAGTGACACATAAACAAAAGGCAAATGACTAATATATTTACATATAACATGTGGTGTATTCATTGCACACCACGGTGACAGAATTGTTTATTTCATTTATAATTTATACAGCAAAATCTTATTAAATGTGTAACTAGTTTGCCAGATGATAATATACGTAGGAGATTAGGCTTCTATTATAGAAGGTCATTAACAACAAAAGATTTTCATTTGTGAGTTAATTTTTTCCCCAGTTCATTCTTTTCAGCAGTGTATGCTCTGAATAGAAGCCTGCCTCTTTTCAATCATGGTGGAACTATGGAAAGAAGAGGGTGCTTGGAAAATTCTGGAGAAGAGTACCTGCTGGCCAAAATAAGACTTCTCTTCTGCTAGTCCCTAGAATACCAGCCTTCAGAACATACAAAGGGCTTCCCCGGTGGTTCAGTGGTAAAGAATCTGCCTGCCAATGCAGGAGATAGGGGTTCAGTCCCTGGTATGGGAGGATTCCACATGCAGTGGAGTGACTAAGTCCATGAGTTGTAACTATTGAGTCTGTGCTCTAGAGCCTGGAAAGTGCAACTGCTGAGCCTGGGAACTGTAATAACTGAAGCCTGAGTGCCCTAGAGCCGGGGCTCTGCAGCAAGAGAAGGCGCCGAAATGAGCAGCCCTCGCACCACAACTAGACAAAGCCCACGCTGCAACAAAGACCCGGCACAGCCAAAAATAAAATTAATTATTAAAAAATTAGCCTTTAAATAAAAAAAAAAATAAAGGGTAATTGATGCATCTTTATGAACTTCAAGGTGATTTTAGAGATCCTAGAAAATTTTTTCTCCTGCAAACAAAATTCTATCAAAGGCCAGAAACACCAGCATTTGAGAGCTGCTAGGGATTTCTTCCAAGACTGGAGCCCTGTAAGTGTTGTAAAAAAAAGATTTCACTGTACTGCCTTTTGTTCTGATGGGCCATCAGGTTAGGGGTTTTCAAGAGAGTCCAGACACTAAGGGTGTGTGCAGTTTTACAGAAGAGAATCTTCCTCAGGATATTAACTGAACAGGGTTTTGTTTTGGTTTTTTTTTTGGCTTCCAACACTAAAGTGTATACATGGTCTCCTGTGTGACACAGTAGTACTCTGTCCTCATTCTCATTATTTTCAGAACAAGAGAACCATCGTCCCTTTAGAATTTTCCTTCATGCAGTGTTATTTAATGAGGATGAAACCATTTCAGAATGTTTCTAGTGAATCTCATTCCCAGCCAGGAGTGGGATGCTAGTGAGGGGCAACAGGGTGGGTGGGGTTTGGGGTGGGGTTGTGGCGGTGAGGTGGCAGAGAAATGCTTTTAAACAATAAAATGTATTTTGCTTTCAAGCCTTGAGCTGTCAGGCTTCATTCCAAATAATGTATACTGACAGTTCATAGCTACTCTTAAAAACTGTGTGAAGCTTTTGCAGTTGCAAACTAGTGTGATAAAACATGAAAATACTTTATTCAGGTAAAGTGGAAATAGCTGTTCAGCCTGGTTAAGTTACACAGAAACCTTTTTCTCTCTAAATTAATGTACTGTGCAAATATCTTGCCTGTGACACCCTAGCTGTCCACTTACTAAAAGCCCTTTCAGTGAGAACCACATTTCAGCGCATCAAAGCATTAGTGAGTGCTCTGAACCCAAAGCCAGAGAAACTTGTACATTCAAAACAAAGATGTGAGGAAGTGGGTCTTTGTGTTGTCGATAATAAGTGGAAAATGCAGAGAACATATATGTATTCAGTCTCTACTCTTGGCCTGGGAGAAGACAAAGAATTACTGTTTTGTTTGTTGTACATTTTTCCATTCATTGGTTCCATAATTGCTCAAGAGGGGAGCAGGCAATTCAAGAGCATCTACCTTTGGTTGCTAGAGAGTGTCAAAATAACAGCAGCAACAGCAACAAAGAAAAAAAAATTAAATAGAAAGAATGATGCTATTTTCTTTGATTGAGGCTCAATGTAGCCAGTGGTGTGATAAGACTATCACACCTAGTGTGAAGGTATCCAGGTTCAATTAACAGATATATGGAATCTAGAATCTAGGAGGTGATATTACTCCTTAGATCACAACTGAACTAATGTGCTCAAACCTGGGCCTGAGAGACCCAAACAAACTAGCTACTATTTAAAGAAGTGAAAGAGGTGGTAGTAAAATATGAAATTGTTACATGAGAAGGAGTTTAGGGAACAGGAGAAATTCATAGGAGCCGATAGGGATTGCTTCGAAGAATGGAGTTCTGTGAGTAAGTGTTATAAAAAAAAATTTCACCGTACTGCGTTTTTTCTGATGGGCCATCAGGTTAGGGGCTTTAAAAAGAGTCCATACACTAAGGGTGTTAAATGTACAATTTAACAGGAGAACTTAAACAGAGAGTTTAAGTTCTAGCAGAAGATGCATGGAGGTCACTTGGAGGTTTTGTAGAGGCTTTACAGTAGCATATTTTCCTCCTCACTGAGTCATAGTAATTGCAGTAATAATAGTAATAATTATACTGTTTTCAAGCTTACAAACTTCTTACAAATAAAATTTTATTTAGTAACTCAACACCTTGAGGAGAAATTATTATAACCTCTGCTACACAAATGAGCAAATGGACTCAAAGTAACAAAATTCCTTGCTGAGAAGGGTAGAGATAATAAAGAAAAGTCTTGGGACTCCAAGTCTACTGATTCCAAATCATAACGAGGAGCTGGGCCAGATTATCTATAAGATTCTTTTTAATCTTTGGTTTTTATGATTTCAATAAGCTTAGAGGTTTTGGAAAATGCTCTTCTTATTCATCCATTTATTTAGGCAAGCTCCTATTAAATTACCAAGTGTCAAAAACTGGGAAGGTACTGATGCTTGTAATATGAATAAGGTATGATCAGTTCCACTGAGGATCTTGCGTTGTGAAGGGGAGCCAGGGGATCATTAGAATGTTATGTGACGGGAAGGGATACACTATAGGAAAAGCTAAGAGAGAAATTATAGTCAGGCTATGTCATGAAGACTGAAAGGAGAAAATGGAAAGAAGACCAGGTGGGAACTGGAAGACACTTTGGACAGAATTCCTTAAGGGTCCTTAGGATTTGAATTCAGTGAATTTATTTGTGCCTTTGTAGGGTGATCAGTTCTTCTGAGTTTGCCCAGGCCTTTCTTGGCTTTAACAATAAAAGTTTGCTATTTTATGGAACCTGTCCTAGGAAAACCAGAAAGTTTGTCATCCTACTTAGGTTAATGCTGGACACATAAAGGTAAAAATGCTGGACACAGTAAAGGTAAAAATCATGTGAAGGGTTCCAAACAGAGGTGGACTTTGATAGAAAAAGCATAACACATGGCTGAAGTACATTTGTTATTACTAAGATAATCATTTTGGTACATTTTTTCCCTCTATTGTCATAAGAACTAAATGCTAGGTGACTTCTGAATACTCAGTTAATAATACAAGAAATAAAGTAAAACAAACACCCAATTGATCAATGGCACTAGCCACATTTGACATTTACCACTAGTTTCTAACACCAGTTAATACATGAATTATCTTTTTTGGCAAATGAATACTATAGATAATATTCAGGAGGCTCCAGTAAAACACACCCATAATTTGAGATTCTAGAAAATGACTACCTTCTAAAAATTAAAGTTATAAAAAGCCAACAAAAAAGTATTGAATGCATATCTGTGAAAGAATCCTGCCCTAAAAGATGCATACTAAGCTGTGAGCTTTGAGAAATATCCAAACCCTATCAAGGTGATTAGAAAGTATATTCAAACCTGATATGTAGGCTTGCTGTAGAATAATAGATTAACTAACAGTGAAGTGTGGGAATGAAATCCAGAAAGATGATATCAATATGTCAGGTTTCTGGAATCCTCAATGGAGAAAGTGCATAGTTCAGCTAATTTATGTTCTTAGTGACAATGATGTAACAGCCCTTACACATTTACCAACTGCCAACTTAGTAACTCTTTTCTGATTTCACATAGATGTTTGACTTTCCATGAACAGTTTCCATGGGTAATTGACAGCCATTATACTAGACTGTCAGCTTTGTGAGGGCAGAAAATGTGTCTGTCTTATCCACTTTTTTCTCTATGTGTCTAGGATAGGAGGTGGTACAAAATGAAGCTTATTATTGGTTGCATGTAATGGATATAGATTTCTTTTTATTTTCTGATCCCTCTCATGTTTGATTAGCATTGATTAGCTTTGAGTTATTGAAGATCTTGAGTTTGGAGTTCTGTGGACCAGAGTTTGTGGACTGAATTGTATTCTGCCCCCTATCCCCATGCCAGGCTTCTCTAGTATCTCAGTCAGTAAATTATCCACATGCAATGCAGGATACCTGGGTTTGATCCCTGGATTGAGAAGATGCCCTGGAGAAGGAAATGGCAACCCACTCCAGTATCCTTGCCTGGAAAATTCCATGGACAGAGGAGCCTGGCAGGCTATAGTCCATGGGGTCGCAAAGAGATGGACTTGACTGAGCAACTAACACATACTCCCACGTTCCACAAATTCATATGTGAAGTCCTAACCCTTCATACTTCAGAATGTGACTGCATTTAAAGATAAGATATTTAAAGAGGTAATTTAGATAAAATGAAGTTGCTGGGATGTGTCCTATGTGACTGATGTCTTTATAAGCAGAAGAGATTGGGACTCAGACAGGCACAGGGGAAAGTGGCCATCTACAAGTCAAGGAGGGGCCTCAGCAGAAACTAACTTGTCAACATCTTGATCTTGGCCTACTGATATTTAAATCATACTGTCTGTGGTACTTTGTTAGGACAGTCCCAGTAAACTGATACACAAGGCCAGTCTGCCCTTCTGGGAGGGAAGTTCTGTTCTGTTCTCTTGTTTTGACATATCTGTTCAGCCACAAAGTAAATGATGTTTAAAGGAAGATACTACTAGATCTATTTTTTTAGATAACCACATTACAGCTCAAAGTGGCTAGAAGTTAAATTAATTTCAAACATGAATGAGCAACTCATTTATTATTATTTTTTAAAAGTTTGTTTTTCAGAACATTATTTCTATAAGATAAGTGGAAAAAAGAATTCTAAGATCAAATATGTTTGGAAACACCACATAAATTCCTTACTCTTAGCTAGTCACACAGTTTGTTAGCATATTAGGGACTCTAAATGATACTATATTAATTTTGTTAAATCTAGTATTTACCAAAGTTTTTGACCAAAGGATTTATTTTCCTATGAGAGACATCTCAGAAAATCTAGTACAATGAGTATTCTGTTGGCAATATTTCAATAAAAACTATCAATTAGTGTCCATATACCAATCTGCATTGAAATCAAATGATTTCTTAATGGAAATAAAATTCCAAGGTGAAAGGTACAAACTACCAGTTATAACATAAATTAGTCCTGAGGATGTAGTGAACAGCATGATGATTATAGTTAACAATACTGTATGACATATTTAGAAGTTGCCAAGAGACTGGATCTTAAAGTTCACATCACAAGAAAAAGAATTATAAAAAAAAAAAGAATTATAACTATATTTAACTGACATCTATGCTAATTAAACTTATCTTAATAATTGTTTCAAAATATACATATATATCAGATCTTTACATTATATATCTAAAACTAATACAGTGTTATATGTCAATTGTATTTCTATTTTTAAAAAGATAGAAAATATATGAAAAGAATATATATATATATATAACTGAATCATTTTGTTGTATACCTGATACCAACACAATAATGTATATCATCTATAGTTTAATAAAAAAATAATCAATGATAGATTTAAAAAATTCTATTATGATAAAGTATCAACATTATTATTTTTAGTCCATGGGAACACTGGCCTCAGTGTCTCTCAAATGAATTGATAACATATGCTGTTTCCCTCTAGCCAGACTGTCCTGCCATGTTTGTCCTCTTGGTCATATTTCAAAATCTTCCTCAAGTTTCAACTTCTTGGGCAGACTTTCCTGATTCTTTCTCCTCCCACCCAACCCCCACTGCCCATCATAAGACATAATGGATCATATTCTTTTCTGGATTGCATTCTGGTGCATGCAATTACTGTCCTTTTATGTTGTACTTATTAGGTTGTGTTTTTATTTCTCTTTCTAGTCTGGGAAACTCTCGATGGCAAGATGGGTGTCACATTCACCTTGTATCTTTGGCACAAGTGGAATGTCTGACACATGGTGAGTGCCCGGGGATGATGGCACAGTGAGTCACCAGTCCTTTGGTGCTGCGCTCTCTGGCCGCCTCACCGGGCTCACCTTTTCAAGCATATGAAACTCATTGGTACAGAACCTGCCTGCCAATGCAGGAGACATAAGGGACGCAGGTTTGATCCTTGGGTCAGGAAGATCCCCTGGAGAAGGACATTGCAACCCACTCCAGTATTCTTGACTGGGAAATCCCATGGACAAAGGAGCCTGGTGGGCTACAGGCCACGGGGTCGCAAAGAGTCAGACATGACTGAAGCGACTAAACAACAATTATATATATATATATGTATATGTATACACGCATGTATAAATATATACATATATATACACACACACACATGTATAAATATATATATATATTTAATTCTTTCCCATATAATTTCTTTCCCAGGTTCTTTGTCTTGCTGGTTCCTTATCAAACATTGCCTCTGTGGATAGGCCTTGGTGAAATTAGCATTTTCTAGTTACTTCCTTTCACTTCCCATTGATAAATATATATTATATATGTATTTATATAACAAAATATTGTATGATAAATATATATATTTATATAACATGTATATGATAAATACATATGATATGATATATATGATAAATATATATGATATATAAATATATATTATACATATTTATACAACATATATATGATAAATATATATTATATATATTTATATAACATTATATAAATATATATTTATATATAAATAAAAATATATATAATATATTATATATTTATATCCATATATTGTATATCATAATATATATCTATATGTCATATATATTGTATCTATATATAATAGATATGTTATATATATTATATATATATAATGTTATATCTATATATTGTATATCATAATATATCTAGATTATGTGTTATAATATTACATAGTATATAGTTATAACATTTTATATCTATGTATTATATATCATTCTAAGAATAAGGGGCAAAAAATGTCTGAAATCCATTACCTAAATATATATATATGTATCTCACAATACTTACCAGTTTCTGAAATTGTTTCTTTAATTCCTTATTTCTTTTATATTTTCCTGAACTAGTAGGCCTGTTCCACAAGGACAGGAATCTTACTGTCTAACTTATTAAATGCATTATCCCCAGTTCCTAAAACAGTATTTATCATACAGTAATTGCTAATTAAATGATTTTTGAAAGAATGAAAGAATAAAGAACATCTTCAAGATCCTTGGCAGACTCTAGTCAGTGGAAAATAGCAGTGGTGACTGCTCCTAGAATAAGGGACAAAAAAATGTCGGAAATCCACTACCTGAATTTCCCTTACTTTAGGATTCGTAAAATATTAAGCAATAATCTACACTCCACTCAATAAATGACAGTCATAGTCAAGAAAAAAAGTTTATTGAAGGGCCTCCCACAGAACTGTCACTTGATCTCATACCATGGGATAGCATTAGAAGTGAAAGTTTAGTTGCTAAGTCATGTCCAACTCTTTTGCGACTACACGGACTGTAACCTGCCAGGCTCCTCTGTCCATGGGATTTCCCAGGCAAGAATACAGGAGTGAGTTGCCATTTCCTTCTCCAGGGGATCTTCCCAAATCAGGGATTGAACCTGCATCTCCTGCATTGGCAGGTGGATTCTTTACCACTGAGCCACCAGGGAAGCCCATTCTAATTCAGTCCTTTGGGTACTGCAGAAATGAACCCTCTTGGTTCAACATAGTCAAAATTTGGAACCCATTCTATTCTAGAATCAACAGTAAGAGAATGAAACTCTAGTAGAATGGAGTAGAAGACCTGCTAAACACAGGGGTCAAAAGAACTCAGAGGGAATGGCGGGCGTGGTGGAGATCAGGAGAACTTCTCAGCTGGGAAAGATGGAAAATGTCAATACTTGTACTTTACTTGTGACCCAGCCTCTCTGGGAAACTATGTCCACTGGCGAATGCATATCTGGTGTCAGTCTTATTTGACAGAATCCTCCCTCTACTGGATTCAGTGAGAAAATCACATCAAGGAGTTTTTAAAGTTACAGAGCAAGAAAGGACCACACACTGTCATTGATCTATGGTAGACCTTCATGGGGAACAAGATAGTTGGAAGATCCAGCACATCCTAAAACAAGATGTGAAAGGCATGTTTAAGGATCTGGTGTAAAAGCAGTAAGAATTATTTTGTTGTTCAATAAATGTTTGTGTTCTTTTTCCCCTCTTGCTTCCTCCATTCTTTTCCATTAAACTCAGAAGTGTAACAAAGATAAGAATTCAACAAAGTGTATTTATTAAAGTTTATGGATAACATGAAAATTATTTCTTCTAAAATATGCATGGGCAAAATAAAAATTTCCTTTGCAATAGTTTTCAAATAAAGAAGATATATTTGAACAAGCTCAAAGTTAATATCTTTTTACTTTGTAACATAAAATAATCTTATTATAAAAGCAATCATGATTATAATAAATAACATCATTATCCAATCTTTTCCTAATAACTATAAAAGCTGTAATATCTCCAATATTTATTTTCAGTTATTTATTTATTTGGCTTCATTGGGTCTTAATTGAAGCGTGTGGGCTTCTTTCTAGTTGTCTCACACAGGCTTAGTTGCCCTGAAGTATGTGGGATCTTAGTTCCCTGACCAGGGATCAAACCCATGTTCCCTGCATTGGATTCTTAACCACTTCACCATCAGGGGAGTCCCTCTCCAGTATTTCGAACAATGCTTGGTACATAGTAGGTGCAAGGTAAATATTTTGCTGAAGGCATAAAGTGCTGAAGAATTTCCTCTTTATTCTTGGCAAAATTTGGCTGGTGGGGAGAAAGTTGGGGTGATTGCTCCTGGAAGGAAGAGTAAAAAATACCTGAAATCCATTTCCTGCAGTGTAGTGATTTACTATTATTTATTAATATGACTATTGTTATTTCTTTAAATGCAATGTATTTAATTAGCACATTCTGCTTTTGGAATATTAACCAAGTGGGACCCTATGGAGCCTTTCTGGATAGACTGTCTTTCCCAAGTTCTCCACCTGCCTCTGTTGGTAGAAAAACTTTAGCCTTTTAGACCTTCTCTAAGTTCCAAAGAATAAATTTAGTCAGAGAAGTGACAAAGTGCAGAAAAAAGGGAAAGAGTCAAAGAAGACAAAGCAATAATACTTTAGCCATTAAACAATAATGTTCTGAGCCATGTCCTTTGAGCTGTTTTGAAGATACTGAAACCCCCATCAGGGGAAAGAAGTTAGTGTATGCTGCCCCCAAGCACATAGACCCCAGACCAGACAATGGTGACTCCCTATTACCTCACCACCAACCAGTCAGAAGAACATCCATGAGCTGATCACTTAACCTTTAGCCCTCTCACTCACTCTGTCTTTAAAAGCCTTTCTCTGAAAGCCATGGTGGAGTCTGGGCCTTTTGAGCTAGCTTCCTGGGCTCCTTGCTTGGCACCATGCAATAAATACTACACTTTGGTTCACCACAGCCTGGTATCAGTAGATAAACTTTACTGTGGGTGGGCATGCAGACTCAAATTCAGTTTGATAACAGAAATACTTTTACACTCACTGTATGTAATCTCACAGCCCCTTTGTGAGACAGCAGTTTTTCTTCTTACTTTATTGCTAGAAAAATTGCAACACAATGAGTTTAAATAACTTGCCTTCTCCTTTCACCGATTTGTGGCTGACTCAAGATTAAAGTCGTCATTTCCCAACTCTAATCAAGTGGGCCACCTAAGGGTAACATATGTGCTTCAAAGAGAGTATAAACAGGCAGTGAAAGTCAAGATTTTTGGAGGAAAGTTTTTTTAAAAAAAGCTAGTGCTAAGATTTTTAAATAGTGCTGATGAAGAAAAGCAATAAATTCTGGAATTATTATCTCTGGAGAAGTGAAGACTGAGGCGAATCCTTAATGATGGTGTTAAAGGACGATATGTGATTATTATAACAGTATGATAGATCGTAAAGAAAAATGAAGATGTTCCCATCTTTGCTGGGTACAGAATTAGAATGAAATAGCAGGAGTTGAAGGCTACACATATTTAATCAGCAGTTCTGGCCAGAGCTTTAGAGAGGAGAAGAATGGACCTGAGGGATGCTCAGAAGGCCTGTTTAGGAGACTATGTAGTGTTGGATCCCCCTGAGATCCCTGAAAGCCCCTTAATCAATCCTTCTCATGGTCAAGACCTAGAAGAATCACTGGCTGGCTAGAGTTCCTCTAGCTCACCACTCACGGCTTAGCCATCATGAAAACCAGACTTATCAGAGATTTGATGGTATACTAACCTAGAAATTGCTTCGTCTCCAAGGGGCTTACCATTGGACACTGAGGTCACAAATACAGTGGTGAGATATGGGGAGGGACAAGTCAATTGCCTGTATGCCTGATAAGATGAAGACTTGGGCTGAAATATCCTGACTTTCAATAAAGATTCATTTGTCCACACTAGCTGCTGGCCATTTGGATTCTGTAAATTTAATTAATAGAGCTAGGCTTTCTCTAGGAAATGGCAACCCACTCCAGTGTTCTTGCCTGGAGAATCCCAGGGACAGGGGAGCCTGGTGGGCTGCCGTCTATGGGGTCGCGAAGAGTCGGACACGACTGAAGTGACTTAGCAGCAGCAGCAGCAGCAGGCTTTCTCTTGCTCCTAAACTATCACGCTCACCAAAGTTTTTCAAGAACACTTTCACTTTGTATTTTTGCCAGAGTTGCTGTCTCAAAACACATCTGATAACACTCTCCTCACATCCAGGAATGGGATATAGAACAAAAACTCAGGTGTCTTGCTTGGCGTTTGTGGCCCTTTGGAATTGGGCTCGAATCCCCTCCACACACTTTGATTTTATTGATGTTGGAATGAAATGGCACAGACACCAAGGTGGATTCACTTTATTTCTCCTGTGCTTGATGCAGACTCTGATACAAAGCAGGCAGCTACTGCGTGTTCCCTGCACGAATGGATGAATGAGAGACAAGAGGCAGTTATCCAACCGTGTCTTTCCCCGGTCCCACCATTGTATTGTGCATACTGCATTCTCTACCTGGAAAGTCTTTCCCTTGCAATTCCAGTTTTATTTGTATCTATTATAGCCCTATCTGTTCATGGTCCAGGTCAAGTGCTCCCAGGGAGATTTGCCTGGATGTTGGAATTCATCCTCCATCTCTGTTTTCTGAGTCCTCTTTGTAGGTTTTGCTCTTATGGTACTTCTGCCCTCTGCCCTAGATCACAGCTTCTGTGCACATCTCTTTCTACCTCAATAGAATGTGAATCCTGGGAGACAGAAGAAGTATATTACTAAACTTTGTGTCATCATAATACTTTGAGCATGAAAGGGTCTAAGTAAATTTTGTGTTAGCTAATATCCCCTCTTTCTTAATTCACTTTCTGTATTCCCTCAACTGCTCACTTCAGTTCTTCATTTTCCTCAGTTCACCCCTCACTGTCCTGTTTTAAGTGGTAACCCCCTACTTGAACCCCACATGTCTCTCTTGCCACCTCATCAGATCATTTAACCATTCCTAGAAGCCTCAGCTCAGACCCTCCTCTGTCTTTTTTGGGCTGCAACTTCTCTGCACTTTCCAAGATCATGGGTAAGTACTTGAGCAGTAACAGTGGCTGTTGTTGGTGACACAGGAAAGATACAGAGATGTAGCACTCCGGCCCTTGGAGTGAGAATAAATGATTTATGCGTAATGGAGGAAGACTGTATCTCTCCAAGGAGCACTGCTCTCTACTTGGCTTCTGCCCAACTTGCTGAGGTCAGCTCTTCCTTTGAGGAGGACCTAGCAAGCCTTCTCTGTCACCAGCTCTGCCTCAAAGGGTCCAAGAATCTCCAGGTGATAAAAGGGGAAGAAGTAATAGGTTAGACAGCCAAGAAGTGGCTATGGCAGGAATGATGCAAGGAATGACTGGGAGAGTGGGGCAGAGTCAAGGTGTAGTCCCAGGCAGACGGGTACCAGGAGCAGGGGAAGGGGGGACTGGGATGCTCCCAGCTCATCCATGGTGAGGCTGTAAAGAAGACCCAGTGAAGATGATCAAAGCTCATCCAGATCCATATCTTCCCATCCTGGCCAGTTCAACTTCCCTTTCTTCTCACCGTCTCAATAGTGCTTCCTTTCCTGAAAATCTTGTTACTTCCTCTTTTTTGTATTAACTTGGTTACCCTTCTGGATGTTTTCCTGTCAGGACCTGGGTTTCTCGACTTTGTGGCTTTTTGGTCCAAGCCCATCCGAGTCATAACTCTGTCTGAGGTAGATTTATATCTTCAGTTGCTTCTGTTCCAGGAGGGAGATGGGGAAAGGCTTGTGACTGGAGGGACCCCTGGAGTCTTCCTCTACCTTCTAATTCTATCTTAAGGAAGACTACCACCGGGAATGGCATTTCTCAGGATTTGGTCTCCCCTACCAGACAAAGCGGGCTTCCCTTGTAGCTCAGTCGGTAAAGAATCTGCCTGCAGTGTAGGAGACCTGGGTTCAACCCCTGGCTTGGGAAGATCCCCTGGAGAAGGAAATGGCAACTTACTCCAGTATCCTTGGCTGGAAAATCTCATGGACAGGGGAGCCTGGTGGGCTGCAGTCCATGGGGTCGCAAAGAGTCGGGCACGACTGAGCAACTAACACTTACTTACCAGACAAAGGAGGCTAGTGGCTGGAGGGTGCCTCTCAGAAACTATCTGCAGGGGTGGGGTGGCAGCATAGAGACAGAAAAAGAAATAGGTGCAGAGAAAGACTGAGGAGAAGTGCCTGCTTATGGTTTTAATGCTGAGGCGCGCAATGGAGATGAAACCTTGTGATCAGCCCGGAGCTCAAAATGTCAAAAAATTTTTGATGCCACATTGAAGGGCCATGCTACTGGTCTTTCTGTCTCAATAACCTTCCCACAAACTGAGCTAGCAAAAGAATGTTTCTTCAGCACACAGGTAGATAAGCAGTCCCTGTTAACTGTTTCAGAAAACTATTAAAAAGAGTCCCTTAATTTTTCATCCTTTTAACGTGTAATTCAGCTGATCAATTTCTGTGTCTTCATACACTTAGCATGTGCCTCTAAAACAGGACCATGCTAAGGTATAGAAATGGGGGCTGTTTAAAACTGGAGTGAGTCATGTCAAGTATACAGATATGCTTGCAGATACTAAAAGTGTATGAGAGCCTGGACCTTAAAATACACCATCTTTCCAAATAAAAGCTTATTTTGCAAAACTAGGAGAATGGTATTATTCTATCTATTCTTCTCTAAATGTCTATAAATCAAGGACCATTTAAAAAAATTTTTAAACTTTTTATTTTGTATTGAGCATGGGGTCGCAAAGAGTCAGACACAACTGAGCGACTTCACTTTCACACTATAGCTGATTATGAATGTTGTGATAGTTTCAAGTGAACAGCGAAGGGACTCAGCCTTACATGTACATGTATTCATTCTCTCAAGGGCTATTTGAGAGGAGACAAGCATCTTCCTCAAGTTCAGTGCCTCAGAGAGGCATCATGGTAAGGCTGAGCCTTCAGGAGGGGGTTTTTCTCTGGACTGTTGTTGGAGACTTAAGCAACCAAAAGCTTCCCTGGTGGCTCAGATGGTAAAGAATCTGCCTGCAGTGCAGGAGACCCGGGTTTAACCTCTGGGTCTGGAAGATCCCCTGGAGGTGGGCATAACAACCCATTCCTATATTCTTGCCTGGAGAACCCCATGGACAGAGGAGCCTGGCAGGCTACAGTCCATAGGGTCGCACAGAGTTCTACATGACTGAAGTGACTTAGCACACACACATATAAGCAACCAAATGTAATTATATGGGCCACAGGATAACTACAGATTGAGGAGAACTGGCTTTAGTGGATCCTCTGCGTGTGACTTTCTCCCACTCCTCAACACAAATCCACCTTGAATTTGTACATGAAAAATTGGCAAGAATTAATAGGGAAGAATGGACAGCAGCACGTGTCCTGGCAAACAAATTAGCCAACTACACCAATTGGTAAGCAGCAGGAGTCAGAAGTTCTCTTGTTCTCTTGGAATGACTTCCCACTACGTGGCTCTTTATCTGCATCTTGCCCTTCCTCTGAAGCTGGTCTCCCTGTTACTTGCTCCAAGGGGCCTTCTCTGATGATGCAGCTCATGGCTGCCCCTCCCTTTTCTGGGCCTACACTGCACACACTTTGCTCATCAATAATCTTTGGCATCCTACCTATATACACCTTATTATTCAGCCACATTGAGTTGCTTTCTACATGTTTCATGAGGAGAAATTCCTTGTCCTTAACTGGACCAATTGTTCCTTTAGGGCAACATCTATGGCTCATTATTTTATGTCCTCAACTTTCAGGAACTTATTGTTAAAAATCAGTCAACGTGTAACCAGTTGAACAAAATCCTATAATGTTGTAGATATTTCACAGAGATATCTTTCTTTTTAAGTCAACATTTTAAAAAGTAGAGCCTTTTGGTTAAAGATACTTTTAAAGAGCACATTAAAATACTAAAAAAAAAAAAATCACAAGATTTAGTTTTAATGTAAAGAAACAGGATAAATTATAGTATTGACTTTGAACACATTGACCCTCTTTTGCATTTTCTTTTTTGACATGGGAGTGAATAGGCTCTGCATCTGTGACGATAGTCACAGCACTAGATGATCTTCATCTACAGAAAGTACTGCTATGCTCAGGGCTTTACATGTGTTTTCTTCCTATTGGTCCTTTGGGATGGGTACTATTATCATGCTCATTAGAGAGACAAAGAAACTGGGATTCATGGAGATGACTCACCAAAGGTCCCCATCCACTAGTACAAGGAAGAGCCAAGTTTTGAACCAAAGTCCATCTGAGGCCAGATTCCAACTCTTAATCATTGACCTTTACAGCCTTCCTTTTGTGGTTAGGTGAATTCTTTCACCTATTCCCCTTGAAAATATAAGCTGAACTCTGTCATGCACTACAGTTGGATACGAAGTCCAGGTTGGTGACATTTACTATGGCTTTGTACTCTTTCAATATACCATGATGGTCAAGTTTTCATTCAGTTTTGCTATCATGCCAAAACCTGCTCCTTCAGGATTTATGATTTTTGGAATATACCAGGTTATAGTTCATTATGATAGGATCAGCTAAAACGGAAACTTGGCCTGTTCGGTATATGATTTTTTTTTTTAATGTTGATACATGCAGCTGTAAGGGAAGCCTTGGTGGCTCAGAGGTAAAGAACCCACCTACCAATGCAGAAGACATAGGTTTGATCCCTGGGTCAGGAAGATCCCCTGGAGGAAGAAATGGCAACCCACTCCAGTATTTTTGCCTGGAAAATCCCATGGACAGAGCAGCTGGTGGGCTACAGTCCATGGGGTTGCCAAGAGTCAGACATGACTTAGCAACTAAACAATAATGCAGCTATTAGCTATACATTATATGGAGTGACAATAAAGAGAGAGAAACAGTTGATTTCCTGTAGCATTGATCCTTGGAGACTCAGGGATTTCTTTTTCTTAGGGAATCTGTAATATGATAAAGAGCTTTACATCTCTGTGTCAATAGCACTAAAGCCAACCCAGGATAATAATGGCCAGAAGTAGCTATTCTGTGATTACCTAATGCCTTATAGGAAATGAATTTATATTCTGGTAGATTCCAGGAATTATATCTACAGAACATTCTAACATTTATGACTTCTTAGAAGAATTTTTTTCTTTAAAAGTATGTTAATATGAGTTGACAGTTATATCAGAAATGATTTCCCAAAATTTATATTGGAAATATGGGAGAAAGCTGGCATTTACTCTACAGATATGAAAAATAGACCCTCTTATTATATTATCAAAAGTCAGTGCTGGGAAAAAAAAAAAAAACACAAGTCAGTGCTGGGACTTCCCTGGTGGTCCAGTGATTAAGACTCTGAGTTTCCAGTGAAGGGGGCATGGGTTCCATTCCTTGTCAAGGAACTAAGACTCCACATGCCATGATATGCAGCAAAAAAAAAAAAAAATGCTGAATTTACTTGTGTACATCATATGAATAAAGAGCACCACACAGACACCCACACAGACAGCTTGGGGATAAGCTCTCTCTCTCTATGGATCTTCTAGAATTACTCAAGAAAGAATAACTGATCAAGTAACTGATCAAGTAGTTTAAACTGAGAACCAACCATAGTAACAAGAGAACAGTTTTAGCTACTGAAGAGGGGATACAGTGCGTGAGTTAAAAGCAGATAGCCTTTTACCAGAGCCAGACAGTGGAACCCCTCTATCGACAGCTGTGTGACCTTAGGCAAAGCATTCAGTCTCTCTGTATCTCAATTCCTTGGCTCTAAAATGTGGGTCAAAATAGTTTCTCGTTCACAGAGTTGTCATGAGGATTAAATGAGCTGACATATGTGGAGTACTTAAGACTGCGCCTGGCACATGGAGGCATCGGCTATTATTATTATTAGAGTCGAATATAAAGAATTATACTGATACTGTTCATAATAAATGGAAAGTGGCTCTTGAACCTCTGCTGTTTTTCAGTTCTCTTAAGGGAAGTAGAAAATGTTCTACATCTGCCTATTTGACATTGTCTGGGGTGTCAGACACCCAGGGAGTTGCCAGGGATACAAACATGAAAAAGGCATAGTCTTTACCCTTGAGGGATTTATCATCTAGAAAAAGGCAGATATGCACACCAGTGATTCTCAATCATTATGTTAAGTGCATGAGTAGAGATGTCAAGCTGTTATGAGCATATGAAGAGAGGACTGAGTAATTTTCCCTGGGAGAGCTGCTTAAGCAGGTGTTCACCTGGGGCTCAAAGAATGAGCACAAACAAGTTCACCAATAACCAGTACCTGGTCTTTTGTGAAATATGCTGTAGCTCTGGAGTGCCTAGAACATTTTACAGATTTTCTCACCAAGTAGTGGAAGCATTTGCTAATCAGCCATGACTCGAGAGGTCTCTTTACTACATTTTCTACAAAAAAGGTAGAAAGAAAAGGGAAAGAGTAGGAAGAGAAAGGATGAAGAGAGAAAATTGAAAAGAAAAGCAAAAAAGCATAATTTCCCCAATGGTAAATTGAACATACAAAGGTTAAAAAAAAAAAGGCTTTCCTGTCCAATATCCTATTCAAAGGCAGTAATGTCTCTGCGGGTTATTTTGGTAAACTAATCAGAGACATTGAAGCCAAGGAAGGAGCCATATCTTTCAGTGTTATGAATGATAGAACTCTATTTAGAGATGATCCCTCCAAGGAAGCAATGCTATTTTAACTGATTTCTGTGTGACATCCGGATGTATCCCTCAGTAGGCAATATACAGACATTTAAACTGCAGTTTGCCCAGTTCTGCTTCACTGGTCATTGGGGAAATTCATCTAAAGCTGCAAAAAGGACTAAAAATGTTTGCATCATATTAATAAACGGGAAACCGAGGAAGCTGCCAACTGGCAGCTGAGTGTGTTTTGGTGGTTTGATAAGGCTACTAAAGAGTTTATGATGTGACAGATGTTTCACTACACTATTGTGAAATGAATAGATTATGAGAAGTAATTAGATGTACATTGGAATCAATGCTGTTATCATCGAGGCCTTCGGGCGATGCAGTAGATGAGAGTCTTGGCAGCAGGTGGTCCAATGGCTCCAAGACAGGAAGACACACCACGGGAGACTGAGTGACAGGTTTCACAGATCCAGGGGGTGAGAGATCTGAGCTGGGGCTTGCATTTGTAATCTTTACTCATGTATAAATAATAACAACTCCGCCATTGACTTCCTATGCTATGTCATAGCCTCTGTTACCCTCACACACATGGAGAATAGGGCTGGTTTCATCCACTGGAAGTTACTCTTGGTCTCCCTGTTTTCAAATATGCATATGTATGTTCGATCATAACTGACAGCTCTATCGTTTTGTGAGGGAAGACTTTAAGAGCTAATCATCTGACGATTACATTTATTTTTAATGCTTGGCATTGAGCCGCCATTGTACAAAATTTCCTATAGGTTGCAGATCAGAGGCTGGGAAGTACTTTAACTGCCTTTCATGAGGAAGGCGGTTTCTTCTGTCTGGCTCAATGACTAGCATTTAAAGGGACACGTTTGTCTCTCTGCTCTGTGAAATCCCTTTGCAGGGGACTTGGCAGGGTCACCCCACATGCTTGAAACAACCATATGGAGCCTGCTGCTTTCAAGAGAAGGTTTTGGTTTCTGCCAGTTTCCAGGGTCAGCTATTAGCACACTGGGGAACGTTGAAGTTTCCAAGCTCAGAATGAAGAGGGAGGGGAGAAATGGGTGATTAGGGGAATTAAGTAACTGATTCCCTGTGTACATCTGCTACCCCTTCAGGAAGACAAAATATCTGGTAGAATCATTTATTAGCCACTGTCTGCTTAAAACAGCAATGGTATTTATGTAAAAAAGGGGAACTTTATTGAGTGACTTCAAAATAATATGTAGCTCTGATAATTAAAGAGATCTTCATAGAAAATGTATAGCATATGGCTGTATACTCACATCTGTGCATGTTTTCTTATATATATCCACATAATTAAGTAATTCTCCTATTCATTCTTTTAATAAATCTTCATTGAGCCTTCACTATATCCCTATTAATTGTTGCTGTGCATATAAACCTAAATGATTATCATGTGGAACTCAATTGTCTCTTTTGGTTTGTGTGTTAAAATCTGTGTTCCTTTCATAAGAAGCTAGATGTTTTATTAGAAAGGTATATTTTATGTATTTTCTCTGAGGCCATTATGCATCATCTAAAACTACTTATTAGAGAGTAGAAACTAGAAAAATTTCATGACATAATATAAAGCTATAATATGCAAACCCTTTAAGTAAGGATTACTAGTTCATGTTCTTAACTAACTCATGGATATTTTGGATTAGCTAGTGGCTGAAAGTTCTAAAATGAAAAGATTTTCTTCCTTATCAATAATCTGGTTAATAAAAGTCTAGAGAAAAGTCACCTACTCCACACGCCATATGTTAAACTAAGAATGATAAAGATCTAAATGCACTAAACTCAAAGTTTTTGCCTTTCAAAGGTCTGCTGTATCAAATATCTGTGTCTGGGAATCTCTAGCATAAACCACCAGTGATTTTGACAGAGCCCAAGGCTGGTCAATCAGGACTTCCTGGGAGGGTAATAGAACTTAATCCTTCATAGATAATAGGGCCTTGTCAAGTAGGCATGAGAAAGGAACACTCTGTTCAACTGGCCTATCCCCAAATGAGCATGAACTTTTTGTAATAATAGCAACCACTTATGCAAGACTCTGCTAAGTACTTTCCAGACATTATCTCATTTAACATTCACAATAGCCTTAGAAGGCAGATTCTATACTTATCTTCATTTATAGATGAGAACACTGGAGTTGGGGTAGGTTAGAAAATTTTTCAAATTTGCCCAACAAGTGGCAAAATTGGATCTAAAACCAATTCTCTGATTCTCATGCTCAAGTGCTTTATCACTATCCATGAGGTCAAATGGTGTTCTTCACATCCTTTGCTTTCTCTGTGGGATTTGAGGTCTGATCAGTTTCAAATAAAGGGAGAAGTTATTCACAAGAAAATTCGTGTAACCCTATTATCTCATTGAATTACAAAAAACAAATTCCACAAAGCAAGGCTCAACAATATGCATATTTACTTTTCTTAAGGTTCTTGTGACATTGACTTCACTCCCAGTATTAGTTGTAATTCTTTGGATAGACTGTGCCCATGAGTTCTAGTGATAAGTAAATTCTCCCACTTCTGCCATGGTGATTAAATTTAACAAGATCCTCAGGTGATTCTTATGCACATTAAAATTTGAGAAGCAGCACTCCAAGTCTATCAATGCTTGGACATCTCAATTGATAGGAATGCCAAACATTCTGTCTTTGGACAGCTCTGACTGTTAAAAGAGTTTGAGCTAAACTTTGTCTTCCAATAGTTTTCATTGATTAACATTCTACAGTGGAGCTTTATAGACTAAAGTTATACAAATTGATACTAAAGTTTATATGGAATAGTAGACATGGAAGAATGCTCATGAAAGTACTAAAAGAAAAACTGTCAGGCATTAAAGCATACCATAAGGTCTCTGCAATTAAAGCATTCTTGTACCAGTACATGAAAAGACAAATAGACCAAGAGGATAGACAAGAAAGCCTAGAAGCAGACCCAAATATGTAGGTAAATTTAGTACAAAATAAACGTAGTAGCTCAAATGACTTGGGGAAAGATAAATTTTTAAATAATGACACAGAGTAGTTATTTAGAAATAAACAAAACTAGATCTATTTTGGGGCTTCCCTGATGGCTCAGTTGGTCAAGAATCTGCCTGCAATGTGGCAGACCTGAGTTCGATCCCTCAGTTGGGAAGATCCTCCGGAGAAGGGAAAGGCTACCCACTCCAGTATTCTGGCCTGGAGAATACCATGGACTGTATAGTCCATGGGGTCACAAAAAGTCGGACATGACTGAGTGACTTTCACTTTCAGATCTATTTTTTATACCATACATAAGAATAAAATCCAAATCTATCAAAAGTGAAGCCATGTAAATACCAGGTGAATTCATAGCTGGATTCCTCTTTAATCTAGATGCAGGAAGGTGTGTTTCAACTGTGACTCTAAATCTACAAGCCCAAAAAGAAGAGATTGATAACTTTTCTGACTATATTTTTCCCATGGTAAAAACACCATAGGCAAAGTCAACTAACACTGGAAGAAAATATTTGCAACATATATCATGAAAGGTTGATATCCCTAATAAATGAAGAACTCTTAAAAATTAAGGGAAAAAGGACCAGACCCCAACAGAAAAATGGAACAGTATAAGCAGACAATTCACAAAAATGTTGTAAATTGGCTTTTAAAATGTGGAAAGATATTCAAATTCATGCCTAATTAGACAAGTGCAAACGAACACTGAGCTATTTCTCACCCATCAAATTTAAAAAATTTTAAATTAAGACAGTACATTCTGTTGGAAAGGCTGTGAGAAAACACGTACTTCCCTTCATTGTTGATAAGAATGCAAACTGATATAACGTATCTTAAAGGGAATCTGATGATATTAAGCAAGTCTACATATGTACCTACTTTTGGACCTAGCAATAACATTTACCGGAATTTGTCTTGTAGTTACACCTCCAACAATACAAAGGTTCGTGGCATAAGGTTATTTACTGCATCATTGTTTGTACAGTTGACCCTTGACCAACATGAGGGTTAGGGAACCCACTCTCTGTGCAGTCAAAAATTCACATATAACTTTACAGTTAGCCTTCTGTATCCTCAGTTTGCATCCACAGATTCCACCAATTTGAATCTCATGGTACTGTAGTGCAGGAGACCCCAGCTCAATTCCCGCGTCGGGAAGAGCCCCTGGAGAAGGTATATTCTACCCACCCCAATATTCTTGGACTTCCTGGTGGCTCATATGGTAAAAGAATCTGCCTGCAATGTGGGAGACCTGGGTTCAATCCCTGGGTTGGGAAGATCCCTTGGAGAAGGGCATGGCAACCCAGTCCAGTATTCTATCCTGGACAACTCCATGGACAGGGGAGCCTGGCAGGTTACAGTCCATGGGATCGCAGAGAGTCAGGCACAACTGAACGACTAAGCACAGCACAGCGTACTAGTGTCGTACATATTAGTAAAAGAAATCCACATACTCAGTGCAGCCACTGTTAAAAATAGCACAGAGGTTCCTCAGAAAGCTAAAAGTAGAGTTACCATATGATCCAGCCATTTCAGTTCTGGGTATATATATCTGAAGAAAAAGAAAACAGATTCAAAAAGATACATGCACCCTATTGTTCATAGCATCATTATTTCAATAGCCAAGAAGATATGAAAGCAACTTGTGTCCATCAACAGAAGAGTAGATAAAGAAGTTGTACTGTATCTATAAAAAATGAAATCCCGCCATTTGCAATAAAATGGATGAACCTAGAGAGTATTATGCTTAGTGAAATAAATAAGACAGAGGAAGACAAATACTGTTTGTTATCACTTATATGTGAAATCTAAAAAATAAAGCAAATGACTATAACAAAACAGAAACAGATTCACATATATAGAGATCAAATTAGTGGTTACCAGTGGAAAGAGGGGTGGAGAGAGGGGCAACATAAGGATAAGGGATTAAGAGGTACAAATTGCTATGTAGTAAAATAAATAATCTACAATGATATACTGTACAGAACAGGGAGAATAGCCAATATTTTATAATAACATGAAATAGAATATAATCACTAATGGAATAGAAAATTTTGAGTCACTATCTTGTATACTTGAAACAAATAATATTGTAAATTAACTATACATCAATTAAATAGTTGCTCTTTTTTCAGCTTTACTGAGGTATAATTGACAAATAAAATGACAAGATATTTAAAGTACAAAACAGGTGCTCTAGTGGTAAAAAATCCACCTGACAAACCAGGAGATGCAGGGGATGTGGGTTTGATCCCTGGATGGAGAAGATCCTCTGAAGGAGGGCATGGCAACCCACTCCAGTATTCATGCCTGGATAATCCCATGGACAGAGGAACCTGGTGGTCTATGGTCCATAGGGTCCCAAAGAGTCGGACACAACTGAAGCGACAGCACTCACACACATATTATGTGAAGTATTCCCTTCACTGAATTAATTAGCACATCCATTATCTCACATATTTACTTTTAATTTTTATAAGAATATTTAAGTTCTCTCTAATATACAATATGGAAATGGCAGCCTTTTTAATAAATCGTTCTGGGGAAACTGGGCAACCATTCATGCAAAAGAATGAAACTGGACACCTATCTTACACACTGTACATAAAAATCAGACCTTACATGTAAGGTCTGACACCATAAAACTCTTAGAAGGAAAGAGGGCATAAGCTCCTTGACATGAAGAGTTTTTCCTAAGGAGCTCCAGCTTGTCAAATTGCCAGTGAAGGAAGTGTCTAGAATTGAAAACATTAGTCTAAGTGTAATCTTAAAAGACTAAAGTGAAACTGTCTTCTTTGTAGTAATGTCTGACTCTGATAAGTAGAAACCAAATTTGATAAAATGCCAAAGGAGTTAGGTGACATTGTTATCTCAAATTGAGATAGTGTCCTTAAATAAGGTAAGGGGGTGATGGCCAAGACCCTGTTGCCTCTTTAGCTGCCATGCTGTTTCCTGTATCCCACATCAATAGTTGCGGTGTTAGTAATCCTCACTGCAGAATCTTATATTCATTCCTATAAAAGTTTACCTTGCTAGAGTTTAGACCACTGCTGCAGCCTGTTGAGGTCTTTTTAGATTTTGAAGCTGTCATGAAATACATGAGACATTATAAATCTGTTGAGTAAGCCTCCTATATATTTCCCAAGTCAGACAGAAAAATGTTCCATGAAATTGAGCTCTCTCTGGATTGATATCAATTATTTAAGCAGAATACCCTTTCATTGTCCAAATTATTACTAACACAACTCACAGAAAGTATTCTGTGTACTCAGTCAATTGTGCTCCATTTTGCTATGGAGCAGGGTACAAGAGGAAAATTGTCCAAGTTTGCAGTTTAGATCCTACTCGCCACAGTTCTATGAATTAGTGTCCTACATTTGTTGTTTGGCTTAGAAAAGCCTATCATGGCAGGTAGTATCACACAGGTCAATTGAAGTCAGTTGAAAGTCTGGCTTCATTTCTGCTTCGGCATACTTAGGATTGATCACTGAAAAACTGCCAACATGTCACTCCAAGTGGCATCCAGAGAAAGGAGAGACACTGACAAGCCAACAAGGTATTTTCTGTCATAACTTCTCTCCACAAACCAAAGGGGTGAGATGAAGTGGGTGGATCATTTGTAACACAGGCGACTGAGGTTCCTAGTCAGGAGAAACAAGCTTTTATATTAAATGGGGTCCTTCGATACTGTTCAAGCGGACACATTCCATGTCATTAGTCCAAAGCAAAGCAGAGACCATTAAACTCACAGTGTGTATGCTCAATGATTTTAATTCATAAGATGACCTTAGTCAATCTAAAAGTAGCATTTATTATAATGAGTTTATGGAGACGCTAACCTTGTTTGTGTGTGTATGTGCACGCTCAGTGGTACCCGACTCTTTGTGACCCCATGGACTGCAGACCATCAGGCTCCTCTGTCCATGGGATTTTTCAGGCAGGGATACTGGAGTGGGTTGCCATTTGCTTCTCTAAGGGATCTTCCCAACCCAGGGATCAAACTTGAATAGCCTCTATCTCCTCCATTACAGGCAGATTCTTTACCCGATGAGTCATTTGGGGGATCAAAAAAACTCCAGAATATTTCTTGTCTCTTCTAAAAGAAATGGAGAAAACCTAAAAATATTTAAAATATCTATTCCCTCTTGAAGACATATGTGCTCCAATCCACAGCATATAATTTCAACTGCTAACCACTGTTTTCTCATGTTTAGAAGCAATGTACTGCTATAGCGGCCCCCACCATAGCCTGTGTTTTATTGATACTGGGAGACATTTAGAGCTATTTAGGTCTATTAACTTATAGATCTTTTATAATTTTCTAGCTTAAATTTAAAAAACAAGTGAAAAAACAATGAAAAGAATATATGGGCTCAACTCTTATTTAAAGTCTCTACTTTAAAAATACTATATACTGTTATCAAAGAAAATTAACTCAGAAACATACTGATAGCAAATACTATAAGGAGTTAATATTCCTAATATGTAATGATATTCACATTGATTAAAAATGCTTAGATTCCAATGATTTAATGGAAAAACACAAAATTCACAAAATAAGAATACAAATCACTAAAGGAAAATAAAATATCTCAAGGTTTCAGTTTTTACCTATCATATTAGCAGTTATTTAATAAGAACATCCTTTGCATGGATGTTCATGCTCCTTTGGAGCATGAACTGGTAAAATCTTTCAGAAGGACAAATTTGATAACATCTGTCAAAATGTTAACAATTGGTTATCCTTTGACATAATTATGTTTATTGTTACCTATTTTATGAAAATCATATTCTAAATAAGTAAGAAAAAATAATGAGAAAATTGATAGAAATTAGAAATAGCATCACTTATAAATGGAAAATCCATAAACAAAAGAAATATTCAGTAATATGGAAATAGTTAAATTATGGAGTAAATATTATGAAAACTTCTAATTTACAATGTCAATATAAAAAACAAGATACATATTATATGTATAGAATAGTCTTATTTGTGAAATAATACACATGGAAAGTAAAAGTTAGGTTGAATTACATGCTTTTAATTTCCTTTTAAAATTTTATGTACATCTTAAATTTTGTTCAGTGTGCCTTGTTATGTGATCAGGAAGAAAAAAATATTTAAAATAGTAATTAAAAAGTTTTAAACATGTTTATCTCACAGTATGAGAATACATTTTAAGTTCAATATTTAGGCAATACTTTTTTCTTTGACTTCCCTGTGGCTCAGACGGTAAAGCGTCTGCCTACAATGCAGGAGACCTGGGTTCAATCCCTGGATTGGGAAGATCCTCTGGAGAAGGAAATGGCAACCCACTCCAGTATTCTTGCCTGGAGAATCCCCTGGACAGAGGAGCCTGTTGGGCTCACATGTCCATGGGGTCACAAAGAGTCGGACACGACTGAGTGACTTCACTTCACTTTTTCTTTGAGTAATAACACCCTTTTTCCTAGATTCAAGATGGTGCCAGGAGATAATGGTTTCCTAACTGAACTTGTTCTGAGATATCCTGTGACCCCTTTGGGGGGCATCAGAAACACGCTGAGCATTGTAATCCTGCTACTGGACTCCATCCTACCCCCATACACCGTCATTCTGTGCTCTCAGAATGGTACCTCCTTCTGTGCCACCATGGCATTTTCATCTCTCTTCTACCAACAAAGACAATACATTACAGTTACATGATTTCATGCTCAACGTATCTGCTGAACTATAAATTCCTAAAAAGAACTAGTCACTTTAAAAAAAATTTCGTGTGGTTGTCACCACTTAGCAGGGGACCTCAAAATACTTCTGAGTGAATGAATGAATGTAACAAGAGCACCGACTCTATTACTTGTTGTATCAGCCACAACTCTGTGTAGGACAACAAACTTCTCCAAGCCACCATCTACTTCTCCCTAAAAATGGAGTGTATAGAGCCTGTCAGAAAGGTTTCATAAGAATGAAGCAAAATCATGTGGGTGAAGGCTCTTTATAAAATGTGAATTACCACAATAATATGTCAATATATTTACTGATTATTTTCTTGTAATATAAATTTTCTTGTAAATATATTTACAATATATTTTCTTCTCCCAAGTGCCTCTAAATACTTCCAGAAGGGACATAATAGCTTAGTTTCATTGACCATTCGGCAATGAGAAAATATATGTAAAGGCATTTTAAATATGAAAATAACCTCCTACCAATAATTATAATAGTAATAACAAGGTGGTTGTTGTTTAGTCACTAAGTTGTATCCAACCCTTTTGTGATGTCAAGGACTGTAGACCACCAGGCTCCTCTGTCCGTGGGATTTCCCAGCAAGAATACTGGAGTGGGTCGCCATTTCCTTCTCCAGGGGATCTTCCTAACCCGGGGATCAAACCTGCATCTCCTGAATTGGCAGGCAGATTCTTTACCATTGAGTCACCTGGGAAGCCCAGTAATAGCAATAACAACAATAATAATACTAGCAGTGGTATGTTCTACTGTACAAAATAATCTTCCAATTTCAGGAGTAGTATGAGGCTAAGTTGATTCCATGAGTACTATGTTAGTAATTTAAAGAAGGAAAAAAAAATTCAAAGAATGGTGGAAAACATTTCATTTGTTATTCTGTGTTTCTCTGGCGTTAATGGTAACCTAGGGTTCTTAAGGTCTTCCCAGGTGGCTTAGTGGTAAGGAGTCTGCCTTCCAATGCAGGAGACACATGAGACACGGGTTCAGTCTCTGGGTCGGGAAGATCCCCTTGAGGGGGAAATGACAACCCACTCCAGTATTCTTTCCAAGATAATCCCAGGGGCAGAGGAGCCTGGAAGGCTATAGTCCTTGGGGTTGCAGAGCAACTGAGTGACTGCGAACAGGGTTCTTAAAGATTTTTGTGCCTCTTCATGTATTCAACTCACTACTAGCACACTTCTCTTTCTTTTTCTCCTCTGCGTTGTTTCTGATGACTAGCCAATGGCTATGGAAATATACTATAAAAATTAAATTGAATGGACAGCATGTTATGCACATGTGGTATGTGTGTCTAGCGTTAAGTACGTTTCTCCCAGTAAACTTGACAGTCATATGTTTGAGTAAGTTGAAACTGCTTTTTAATTGGAGGTGAGGAAGAACTGGTGTTTCGTTGTTGAGTGTAAGACACTGGTGTAAGCAACTTGACATTTTGTTTTGACCAAGTTGTATATAACAGTTGTATAACCTTTTCCTTTATTTGCCACTTGACAGTTAAACTCAACTATTCTTAAAGCTGCAATGACCAAATCTGGTCTGAATTTTATTTGGCAGTTCTTTAGAATAAGAAGAAAAGTTTTGCTCAGCAAAATGAAAAGCTTAAACAAAATGACCATGCACAGTTTTAGCCACTTCCAAAGGAAACAACTATATACAAATAAGAGTATGAATCTTCTGTTCTCTAATATCATCTTGACAAGAACCCTATTGGCAATATTCTGTAGTATTTTTTTTCTTTTTTTCTTTATTAGTTGGAGGCTAATTACTTCACAACATTTCAGTGGGTTTTGTCATACATTGACATGAATCAGCCATGGAGTTACATGTATTCCCCATCCCGATCCCCCCCTCCCACCTCCCTCTCCACCCGATTCCTCTGGGTCTTCCCAGTGCTATATATGACAAACCCACAGCAAGCATCACCCTCAATGGTGAAAAATTGAAAGCATTTCCCCTGAAATCAGGAACAAGACAAGGGTGCCCACTCTCACCACTACTATTCAACATAGTGTTGGAAGTTTTGGCCACAGCAATCAGAGCAGAAAAAGAAGTAAAAGGAATCCAGATAGGAAAAGAAGAAGTGAAACTCTCGCTGTTTGCAGATGACATGATCCTCTACATAGAAAACCCTAAAGACTCTTCCAGAAAATTACTAGAGCTAATCAATGAATATAGAAAAGTTGCAGAATATTCTGTGGTATTGAGGTCAAGTTTTGTTAAGCACCAGGAGCTATGTAACTGCATTTGTTTTAAAATAGTTTTTATTTCCAACTTATTCACTAATCTGCTTAAGTCATTCAAAATGAGTAGCACTGATCAATAAAAAAACAAAACAAAACTCTGCACTCTAATAGAAAATTGGGCACCACATGTAGAATAGGTAATTCTCAAAGGAAGAAATACAAGACTCATTAAACATGACTAGATATTCGGCCCCATTATAATCAAGGGGATACAAGTAAAAATGAGACATATTTTTGCCCTTCACATTTGAAATGATATGGTAAAAATAATAACTTCAATAAGTTGTGAAAAGTTGTGCATATGGAGTTATTTATATTATCAAAAAATAAAACTGGAAAATAAATGCCAATAATGAATTGGTAAAGTAAATTACTGTATGTCTATACAATGGGACACTTTGTGACCATCAAAAATGGTAAGATTGATCATTTCTTTGTCGTACGGGGAATCTTCGATACTACCATTAGATCCAATAACTTACTGGGACTCAACTGAACTCAGAAAAGCTCCTCTACTCATATTTATTGTTTATTACAGCAAACAGTGCATACTAAAATCAGTGAAGGGAAAAGGCACATAAATGTCTGGGAGAAACCAGGCACAAGTCTCCAGTTGTCCTCTCCCTGTGGAGTCCCATGGACAGTATTTAAGTTCCCAGCATTGATATGTGACAGCACATTCCAAGCGTTCGCCAAACTAAGGGCTTTCCTTGTGCTTCAGATGGTAAAGAATCCATCTGTCAATGCAAGAGACCTGGGATCGATCCCTGGGTTGGGAAGATCCCCTGGAGAAGGAATGTCTGTCTACTCCAGTATTCTTGCCTGGAGAATTCCATGGACAGGAAGCCTGGTGGGCTACACAGTCCAAGGGGGTGCAAAGAGTCAGACATGACTGAGAGATTAACAGGCAAACTTATCCAGGTTTTGGTGTCCAGGGGTTTTACTGGCATTCAGTCACATGGAGCACCCACTTAACTAACTTTAATTGCTCCATCTCCAGCCCCCTGGAGGTCAAACTAATATAGCATGGCCCAAAGTTTCAGGCATACACAAACAGGCACTCACCATAAGCCACTGTAAATGTGATGGGTGTTAAAATAAACCATCTGGCACAACCCAAGCTCCCAGGTATACAAAGACACTCTATCAGGGAGGAAATTCCATGGGCTTAGAGCTTACATGCTAGGAGCCAATCAAAGGCCAATCCTAAAGATGTTCCAAATGAGGTAACCCCAAAGACTCCAGATTCAATCCTTTATTGTACATTCTTTATTTCTTTCTTGGTCTGCCAATGTAAACCCCAAAGATGCAACACTGTCATCATTAACAGCGATTGACTATGGTAGAAATTGGCAATAACTATTACGGAGGGGGCTGTGTATGTGGTTGGGAGAGAGGGAGGGCGATAGAGGTGGGTCTGCAGAAATTATCTTAGCATCATTGGATGTGTAGGTACTTGGTTTGTAAAAGTTTACTAGCCCACCTCTATTTGCTGTGGTCCCCAAGCTTCATTTTTACTCCAATTATCAGGCCTCACTAAAGAAATGATTCCTGATCCTCTTGTAACTGGATTCACAATCCCTAAAAACTACCACTTCCTCTTATTCCCATTGTAAGAGGACTTCAGATGGATAAGGGCATGCCAACGGTACTTTAACTTTTATTTTCACAGATACTTGCCGCCAAGACTACTTCCCTCTGTGAACACAGTACAATTGATGAAAAGTCATATTCCAATGTACAATATTCCCCTTCCTTCATTTTCCCACAGATTAACATTTTGTGACTGAAAAAGTATACCTCATTGTTATATCTGGGTCTACCCTCATTTGTGTGACTTCAAAGGCCAATATTCACTCAGAAAATATTTGATTTTCCCTTCATCTTGTAAAGATCTTCTTTTGTTGTGTAATTAAGGTGGCCTATAGCCAAACAAACATCTAACTGAATCTCGTGGGAATTAATAAGCATGATTTCCCAATGATTTGGGATTAGTGGCAGTTTTTGAAGAATTGATCCTAAGCTTAACAATGAAAATGTTGGAGTATAACTGGATTACAATATTAAATGACCCCAGAGACTAAAGAAAGACCACATAACCCTAACCTATACACCACTTAAGGGTTATGGTAGCTGAAATATAAAATATAAAAATTACATTGTAATTGTCATAATAAATGTAGTGAATTAATAACATTAATGTAAAATTTCTTATTTTATCTTTTCACTGAACATAAGATGCCAAAATCTAATGGAGCAAATTTCACAGACTTGTTGGATTATGATGCAATGATTCTAAATAATACTAATGTGAAGAGATTAGCTGTGTAATTTTATCTCATACTCGCTTCATTAAATTACTCCTCCATTGCTTTTAGATATAACTTATTGTATAAAAATAAAACAAACCGACTACTATATGTGTATGTATTCTATAATTCATTTGATAATCAATTCTGAATATCTAGTAATCTATTCACATGTCTATTCCATTTATGGAGGGATATTTCATAAGCATATGTTTTAAAAACTATAGATCAGCTCTGCCAAAGATGGTCTTTTAAAGTTAATAAAAATCAAAATTCTAAAAATGATAATAAAGTTATGAGCCATATGCCTGGAACAAATGGATTTTTTTCTCACCTTTGACTCAAGACAAAAAAACAAAAAAGGGAGAGAGAGAGGAGGTTTTAGTCACACCGTATTTAATCCAATTTGCTTTGGGTTTAATCTCCAAAACAAGGCTGGTCTGCTAATTCCCAATTATAATGGCACATGTAATCAGAATCCTCATTAACAAAGACTGACTATATTGTCTATTAGCAATGAAAATTTGAAATGCAAATTCAGCAAATCAAAACATTAAATGAGCTTCTACCCAAGATGCTTAGAGCTCCCGCCAGGGCAGACCACGCTGGCCGACACCTGCCCTGGATTTTTCCCTCCAGCTGAATGTCTCCTTCGGTTCCAGTCTTTGCCTTCTAATTGACCTGCTTATGATCTCTGCTACAATTAACATATGCTTATTAGTAATGGCTGGTTAAAGATTTCAACTGCTGCAGTTTACAAAGTCCAATAGAGATGGCACACCACAGGAAAGTCAAAGCCACTACTATTTCCCTCATCAGCAAATCACAATGGTGAGAGTGTGTGTGGTAGAAATTACATGATTTTTCACACTGTCAGATGTATGGAAATTGTTACTGACTGGTGCTAGAAATCAAGACATACATGACTCCAGGCCTCATATACACTGAGAAAGATGCAAATACTTGGTGAGTCCTTTTCTCCTTTAGGCAAGTAATTTCTAATTTGGTTTTAGGAAGAAGAGAAAGTGAGAGATCTCTAACTGGATGAATGGCCTTGGATTTATTTTGAATTTGCGATAAGAACATTTTTCTTCAGACTGATTTCATAGAATGGAATGGGAAATTTTGCACTCAACAAAAATCTTACCTAAGTCTTAATAGGGTGAGGATGCTTTTAAAAGATTATGTTTAGAGTTTATATTTTTGTCACCAAATGTCCTTTCTTAGATTCTAGCTAGTACCAGCAGACTTGAGAAGCTGGGATGTTGGAATAGTTTCCTTTTTCACTTTTAGTCTGTAATTTGATGGAGGAGAGGCTCCATTTACTCTGAAATTTTATTTTATTCAGACTATTTGACCAGCTATAAGTCTTAATTTTCACATTGTCTCATTGGTTGAGAAATAGTGATTTGACTGATTGACTATTTTTAACTCAAGGGGCGTTAACTAATATCTTTAGTAGATACCTTGGTGCTGGTAGATCAAATTCATTCTTAAATCACTGTCTTTAGTGATCATCTCTGCCTCTAATAGGAAGTAAAAGACTTTGTCCTGACTCTCAGGAAGCCTTGGGATATTGCTCATTAACAAAAGGTCTTGGACAAATGTATTAATTATCTGTAGCTGGTCAGCAAAGTACTATAAAACCAAAAATTTAAAACAGCATCCATGTATTAGCACTCCATGCTGTAGGGCAGAAGTTTGGGCATGGAGTAACTGGATTCTGCTCAAGATCTCACTGGACTGAAAACCAGGTGTCAGTTCTTCTCTGGGGCCTGGGGTTCTCTCCCAAGCTCACCGGCTGTAGGCAGCATACGTTTCCTGTATTAGCTGTAAGACTGAGGCTCCTGTTTCCTTGCTGGCTGGTAGTCAGGGCTGTTCTCAGCTGCCCACATCCTTTGTCACATGGGTCCCTCCCTCTTACACCAGCAGTAGCTCACTGGATCCTTCTTCTCCTTCAAATCTTGACTGTTTGCTTTTGCAATCAGCGAAAGAAAACTCTGCATTTAAAGGGTTTATGTGATCAGGTGACATTCACCCAGATAATTTCTTGATTTTGAGGCCATCTGAGTTACACCGTGTAGACTAATTGTGAAAGTAAAGCCCATCCCATTCACAGGTCTAGGGATTAAATAAGATGTGTACATCAGGGAGGTGAGAAGTCTTGAAATTCTACCCACCAAGGCAGGCCGCTTAGTTTCTTTTGGCCTCACTTTCCTAGTGCAGACAAGGAGCCTGGATTAGGTAGTCTCTAGCTCTTTCTCCCCATATCACCAAATTTCTAGAGTCAAATAATTACCAACACATGATTCAGACATAAACCACCAGTTAGTTGCTATAAGTTCGATTGGAATTTTTTATTTGATTGGTCAGTTGGTTTTTGCTTAAATGATGATAGAATAACTCCCCTTACTAGGATTTCTAGGTAAAATAAAAGAGAATGGTACACATGGTCTCCATTTTTAATAAACAACAAAATAGCCTTGGAGACAAGAAGCTTTTATATACAAAGGGCAATTATGAGATGAATTATGTGCTTGTTCAGACATTGGCTTGCTTCTATTGGCTTGTGGAAAAGAAAATGTTGTCTTGGACAGCTACATGTAATAATATGAAATAGAACATTCTTTAACACCATACACAAAAATAAACTCAAAATGGATTAAAGACCTAAACATAAGACTGGATACTATAAAGGTCTTAGAGGAAAACAGGTAGAACACACTTTGGTATAAATAGCAGCAATATCTTTTCTAATCTGTCTCCCAGAATAATGGAAATAAAAATAAATAAATGGGACCTAATTAAACTCAAAAGCTTTTGCATAGCAAAGAAAACCATAAACAAAAGAAAAGACAACCCACAGATGGGAGAAAATAGTTGTAAATGTTGTGACCAAGAAGGAATTGTATCCAAAATTTACCAACAGCTTATGCAATTCAGTATCAAAAAACAATCCAATCAAAAAAAATGCACAGAAGACCTAAAGAGACATTTTTCCAAAGAAGATGTACAGATGGCCAAGAGTCACATGAAAAAATGCTCAACGTCACTAGTTATTAAAGGAATGCAAATCAAAACTACAATGAGGTATTAGCTCACACTGATCAGAATGTCCATCATCAAAAACTATGCAATGCTGGAGAGATTGTGGAGAGAAGGGAACTCTCCTATGCTGTTGGAGGGAAATTGGTACAGACACTATGGAGAACAATATGCTGCTGCTGCCGCTAAGTCACTTCAGTCGTGTCCGACTCTGTGTGACCCCATAGACGGCAGCCCACCAGGCTCCCCCGTCCCTGGGATTCTCCAGGCAAGAACACTGGAGTGGGCGGCCATTTCCTTCTCCAATGGAGAACAGAATAGAGATTCGTTAAAAAACTAAAAATAGAGCTACCATATGATCCAGCAATCTCACTCTTGGGCATATATCTGGAGAAAAATATGATTCAAAAGGATACATGCATCCCAATGTTCATTGCGGCACTGTTTACAATAGCCAAGACATGGAAGCAACCTAAATGTCCTTCAACAGATGAATGGATAAAGAAGATGTGGTAGATATATACAATGGAATATTACTCAGTCATTATAAAGAATGAAATACTGCCATTTGCAACAACATGGAGGGACCTAGAGATTATCATACTAAGTGAAATGGGCCCAACAAAGAAAGACAAATATCATATCATATTGCTTATATGTGAAATCTGAAAAAAATGATACAAATGATACAAAACATAGACTCGCAGATTTAGAGACAAGCTTATGATTACCAAGGGGGAGTGCGAGGGTAAGGATAGATTGGGAGTTTGGGATTGACATCTACACACTGTTATATTTAAAATAAAATGGCTTTCCATCAAAAAAAAGAAAACTGTTGCCTGAACTTTTCTATTTTTCACCTTATTCTGTCATGAGCACAGGGTTCTAGCAAGGTGATATCCATGGAGTTTTATGAAGTTCTCTTCCCTAAGTGTTTCTGATGTATTTCAAAATGTATTAAATTTCCTAACTAAACTCCATCTGTTCAAAAACTCAATTGAAAGAACATTTCCTTCTCTACATTTGCCTAATCCTAAGTAAAGCAAACACATTTTAATACATTTGATATTCTAAGGAACAATTCTGACTTCCAAATATCACATCATCCAACTTTAAAACTTGAGAAATATATATGCATTCCTTTGCACATTCAAATTGCATTTCAGAAAGGCACATTCTTCTTCTTAGGTACTGAGAATTTATCAATGATCACATATACTGGTCTCAAAAAATCAAAAGCCCAAGTGTGCATTTGAGTTCCTTTACTTTAATCTTTGGATATTTAAGGTTCTGTGCATGAGTGCTCAGTCATGTCCAACTGCTTGTGACCCATGAACTATACCCTACAGGCTCCTCTGTCCATGGAATTTTTCAGGCAAGAATACTGGAGTGGGTAGCCATTCCCTCCTCCAGGGGATCTTCCTGTCCCAGGGATTGAACCCCCATATCTCGGGTATCCTGCCTTAGCAGGCAAAATCTTTACCACTAGCACCACTTGGGAAGCCCCATTTAAGGTTAGTTATCTATATATAGATAACTTTTCCTCCCTTTCAACATGTGATTCCTTGTTCCACTTGAAATTTAGTTTTAGTCCCTTGACATTCAATTGTTATGAATGGGAGTCTGGTAGAGTTAGGGGGTGGGTAATACTAAAGGAGGTCAGTCTTGGGTGTTCATGGAAGGGCTGATGCTGAAGCTGAAACTCCAGTATTTTGGCCACCTCATGCGAAGAGTTGACTCATTGGAAAAGACCTTGATGCTGGGAGGGATTGGGGGCAGGAGGAGAAGGTGACGACAGAAGATGAGATGGCTGGATGGCATCACCAACTTGATGGACATGAGTTTGGATAAATTCCGGGAGTTGGTGATGGACAGGGAGGCCTGGCGTGCTGTGATTCATGGGGTCACAGAGAGTCGGACATGACTGAGTGACTGAACTGAACTGAACTGAACTGAATAAAAATGTTTGCCTTAAAATGGCCATAATCAACTTTCAGCAAAATTATGCCACATATGTCCACAATCAAATTTATATATTGGCCTTTTCTTCTTTGACTGCAGTTGATAAAATGTTTGGAACCTAGTTATATAGACCTTCCTTTCCATCATAGAAGACTGGAATGCAAAAGTAGGAAGTCAAGAGATACCTGGAGTAACAGGCAAATTTGGCCTTGGAGTACAAAATGAAGCAGGATAAAGTCTAACAGAGTTTTACCAAGAGAACACTGCTGGTCATAGTAAGCACTCTCTTCCAACAACACAAGAGATGACTCTACACATAGACATCACCAGATAGTCAATACCAAAATGAGACTGATTATATTCTTTGCAGCCGAAGATGGAAAAGCTCTATACAGTCAGCAAAAACAAGACAGGGAGCTGACTGTGGCTCAGATCATGAACTCCTTATTGCAAAATTCAGACTGATATTGAAAAAACCAGGGAAAACTACTAGACCATTCAGGTATGACCTAAATCAAATTCCTTATGATTATACAGTGGAAGCGACAAATAGATTTAAGGGGTTAGATCTGATAAACAGAGTACCTGAAGAACTACGAACAGACATTTGTAACGTTGTACAGGAGGCAATGATTAAAACCATCCCCAAGAAAAAGAAATGCAAAAAGACAAAATGGTTGTCTGAGAAGGCCTTACAAACAACTGAGAAAAGAAGAGAAGCAAAAGGCAAAGGAGAAAAGGAAAAATATATCAATTTGAATGCAGAGTTCCAAAGAATAACAAGGAGAGATAAGAAAGCCTTCTTAAGTGATCAATGCAAAGAAATAGAGGAAAACAATAGAATGGGAAAGACTAGAGACCTCTTCAAGAAAATTAGAGATACTAAGGGAACATTTCATGCAAAGACAGGCACAATAAAGGACAGAAATGGTATGGACCTAACAGAAGCAGAACATATTAAGAGGTGGCAGGAATACACAGAAGAACTACACAAAAAAGAGCTTAATGACTCAGATAACCACTATGGTGTGATCACTCACTTAGAGCCAGACATCTTGGAGTGCTAAGTCAAGTGGGCCTTAGGAAGCAACACTACAAACAAAACTAGTGGAGGTGATTGAATTCCAGCTGAGCTATTTCAAATCCTAAAAGATGATGCTGTGAAAGTGCTGCACTCAATATGCCAGCAAATTTGGAAAACTCAGCAGTGGCCACAGGACTGGAAAAGTCCATTTTCATTCCAATCCCAAAGAAAGGAAATGCCAAAGAATGTTCAATCTACCACACAACTGCACTCATCTCACACACTAGCAAAGTAATGCTCAAAATTCTCCAAGCTGGGTTTTAATAGTACATAAACCATGAACTCCCAGATAGCCAAGCTGGATTTAGAAAAGGCAGAGGAACCAGAGATCAGGAACCAAACATCCACTGGATCATAGACAAAGCAAGAGAATTCCAGAAAAACATCTCCTTCTGCTTCATTAACTAAGTTAAAGTCTTTCACTGTGTGGGTCACAACAAACTCTGGAAAATTCTTCTAGAGAGGGAATACCAGACTACCTTTGCTTCCTCCTGAGAAATCGGTATGTAGGTCAAGAAGCAACAGTTACAACTGGACATGGAACAAACAACTGGCTCAAAATTGGGAAAGGAGTATGTCAAGGCTGTATGTTGTCACCCTGCTTATTTAAGTTATTTGCAGAGTACTTCATGTAAAATGCCAGACTGGATGAAGCACAAGCTGGAATCAAGATTTCAGGGAGAAATATCAATAACTTCAGGTATGCAGAAGACACCACCCTTATGGCAGAAAGTGAAGAGGAAGTAAAGAGCCTCTTGATGAAAGTGAAAGAGGAGAGTGAAAAAGTTGGCTTAAAACTCAACATTCAAAAACTAGGATCATGGCATCTGGTCCCATCACTTCATGACAAATAGTTGGGGAAACAACGGAAATAGTGACAGACTTTATTTTCTTGGGATCCAAAATCACTGTAGATGCTGACTGCAGCCATGAAATTAAAAGATGCTTGCTCCTTTAAAGAAAGCTATGATCAACCTAGACAGCGTATTAAAAAGCAGAGACATTACTTTGCTGACAAAGTTCTGTCTAGTCAAAGCTATGGTTTTTCCAGTAGTCATATATGGATGTGAGAGTTGGACCATAGAGAAGGCTGGGTGTTGAAGAATTGATGCTTTCGAACTGTGGTGTTGGAGAAGACTCTTGAGAGTTCCTTGGACTGCAAGGAAATCCAACCAGTTAGGCCTAAAGGAAATCAATCCTGAATATTCATTAGAAGGACTGATGTTGAAGCTGAAGCTCCAATACTGTGGTCACTTGATGTGAAGAATTAACTTATTAGAAAAGACCCTGATGCTAGGAAAGATTGAAGGCAGAAAGAGAAGGGAATGACAGAGGATGAGATGTTGGATGGCATCACCAACTGGATGGACCTGAGTTTGAACAAGCTCTGGGAGTTGGTGATGGACAGGGAGGTCTGGCGTGCTGCAGTCCATGGGGTCGTGGAGAGTCGGACACGACTGTGCAATTGAACTGAACTGAAGTCACACTAGGGTCATACTAGAGTTTAAGCTCCTCTGTAAAATTAGATATTGACCATTTTAGAGACTGTAATGCTGTGTGTATTTCCATTTTTAAAAAAGTCTGGACTCCGTGGGGTCTCCATGATGGAGAATGAAGCTCTAATTCTAGACCACTAAATCTTGTGTTGATCTCCTTAGTTTCAGTCTCTGGGGTCAGATAGATATATGACTAAGGAAAATACAGTTAACCTAAGAGATACTTTTTTCACTTGTAAAATAGAGATATTTGGAGTGTTCGCCTCAATGACTTGTGGCAAGAATTTAATGAGTTAATAGTGTAGAACACCTAGCACAGTACTCAGCACACAGTCGATGCCTAACAGCTCTTATCATCATCATTACTACTTTTCTGTCTCGATTAAACTGGTGTTTCATTTTGGAATTTCAAAATATATTAATTTTAGTGTTTTTTAAAAATAGATCAGGTAGTCAATATTATGTTTAACCTACCAGCTCTGAGAAACAGTTCTATAACCTGAAAATTGAGGATTAAATGGAAAATGCAAGTAAAGGAATCAGGATTTACCTGCAATGGAACTCAAGAAGTGCTTGCCATTTTTCTTCTTAGAATCACCAGTGAAACTTACCACTCACCCAGAGTTAATCACTATCAACATGTGGAAGTACTTTTTTCCAGTCGATTTTCTGTACATAATTAGTTGTACATTCTGTGTTTATGCTGTCATTTCATGAGTCACCCATCGTAAAAATGTAAGAAGGTAATAATAGCTTTTGGAGGCAAAATAGAAATAATGGGTATAGTTGACAGGAGTGTATATTTCTTATGTCTCTGTGTTCATCTCTTCTGCCATTTATCTGTTTTCCTTTCTTTTGTTTTAGCATCTTTAATGCTTGTTGCCAAACTTCACTCTCTTTCAACTTCTGCCTCTTTCACTGCAACTAGGTTCTCCTCCAAGCTACCAAGCTACTGTCATCTCTCATTTGTCTACACAAAGTCTCCATACTGATAATTCAGCATCCATTTTTCCCTTCTCTAATTAATTTTTCAAAAAAAAAGCTGCACAAAACAGAGGTAATCCTCCCCTTAAGAATATTCTACTATTGATTTATCAGGTGGCAGAGAGAGAGAGACAGTGGGAGAAAAAACAGGAAGAAGGATAAAAAGAAAAAAAAGAAGAATGGGGAGAAGGAGGAGGGGAAAAAGGAGGAAGCATAGGAGGAGGTGGGGAGAGTGAGGAAGGGGAAAATGGGAGGATGCTTGGTCTCAAGACCTTGGCTTGTCTTCATTCCTCTTGTCTGGGTGTGAGAACATTTTTGCATCAGCTTAGCACAGCTAGAGGATGTGTACTCTGTGTCCAAGTTAAACTGCAAACACTCTCTTTGCTTGAGGTTTTTGCAGCTCATATTGGTCCCCATCAGATATTTCTCTAGTTCACCTTAGCAAATAACACACTGAAAATTCAAACCCAAACTTCATCATCCTGACAATATTGTTTATCTATTTGGTTCTAGAGGCTTCTACTGATTCAGGCAATAGTCTGATTGATAATCATCTCACAGTGCTCCTCGACCTTGGTTGTACAATGGAAGCACCTTGGGAGGAGCTGTTGATACCTGGGTCGCTCCTTTAGAGGTTCTGATGTAATTCATCTGTGATGATGTATGATAAAAGCTCCCCAGGTGATTCTAGTGGGCTTCACAGGTGGAGCTAGTGGTAAAGAATCTGCCCGATAGTGCAGGAGACACAAGACACACAGGTTTGATCCCTGGGCCAGCAAGATCCCCTGGAGAAGGAAATGGCAACCCACTCCAGTATTCCCAGGCAAGGGCAAAGGACAGGACAGAGGAGCCTGGCGAGCTACAGTCTGTGGGGTCGCAAAGATTCTGACATGACTGAATGACTAAGCAGCAGGTGATTCTAACTGTACTCAAGGTTGAGATCTACTGATATAAAGACTGTCTAAATATTTGGATAATAAAACCAGAGGTACCAGACCCAAAGAGATTTTCTAGGGCTTTCTTCCTGTAATCCTGATCCACACCCCTGACTGCCCACACTTCGGCCATTCTGAACTTCCCTTTGCTCCTCTCATTTCCCTTGCTCTTCCCGTTTTCAACCCCTTTGCACAGTTGGGTCCTTGAATCAGCAGATCCCTTTCTGCTCACATCATTGCCTAGTTCGTGTCCATTCAACTTTTAGATCTTATCCCAATTATAATTTCCTTGAGAAAATCTTGCTTCATCTCCTGGACACCGTGTGTGCCCTGTCATGGCCGTGTCATATACAGCAAGTTCATCTCATTCATTCCATGCTTCCCACTGGAGAGACAGGATAACCAAGAAACAGCACCTGCATGTTGACACCAGACTGCCTGGGTCCACATCCTGGCACATCACATCCTGGGTATTGGATTTAGACAAGTTATTTAACTTCTTTGGCCTCAGTACCAGCATCTGTAAAATGGGAATAATGACTGTATTCCCCTCTTAGAGTTGGTAATAGCATGGCATGAAGCAATATACAGAGAATGCTTAGAATAGTGGTTCCCACGCAATAAGCACTATGGAATATTCCTGTTTAATGTTAGAGTTAAATGTCTGTTTCTTTTGCTAGAATGTGGGCTCTGTGGAGACAGGCCTACCCATGTCTAAATTTTTCTCTTCTCTACTTTGCTCCTAATGCGATGTGCATATTAGAAATATGATAAATGAGGGCTGAATAAATGAATGAATAAAAATGAAAATAAGTTGATGATAGACCCACTGTGCAGAGTATTTCTCATGATTGTCTCATAACATTCTCTCATTTTTCAGTGTTGTTGTCTAAGTGTATGATTTTTAAAGGCTGGATAATTGCAAATGAATAATTGCCCAGTAAGGAGGTGGCTCCTAAGTTTTAATAGAGCTTCCAACATACAACAAAGTGATTTTTGTGTTTAATATTTTTTTGCTTGAAGAGCCAACATTTAGAATGAAATAAATGGTCAAGGTTTAATTGTAGAATTGGGAGGCCTATGTAATTCAAAAACTGGATAATTGGGTCTTGGGTAAACAGGAATTGATGGTACCTTGTTAGTATGTAAGAAACATTAAATAATAATAACACCAGTATAAAGTTTAGTATTTCTTGTAAATTTCATAAAACTAATAAACCACTGAACATCTACCTAAGGGTTACTGCCCCTTAACTCTTAATTTAAATTGATTTTATGTTTAATTTATGAATGTTCAAAAATGTTATGAAACGTAAAGGAGAAATGCAACCTCATAAATCAATGTGTTCTGGATTGCCAGTTTAATTTCTGTATTGATTTAGTGCCCAACCTGGTGGTATCTACAGGAAGGCATAAAGCATAGAGTCATCAGAGTCATCACTGGATAAAGGGTCAGACAAATGATACAAGAGTCATAGCTAAAGAACTTCCTCTGATTAACCTCTATGGTAGGACAAATAAGCACATTGGTAAACTAGAGTTTAGATTTTAGCTTATTCCTCATTTTTATAGCTTATATTAATAGAATCTTTTTCCTTCATCATGGCTTATAATATATGAGAGTGAGTAGTATATTTGGTCTCCTGATTTTTAAAAAATCTAATACTTGTGAATTTTGAACATTTTTATGTAATGAGAAATGCTTTCTAATTATAAAGTAGAAGTTCACTTTAATGGCCACTAGATTTGGGAATTGTCATTAGCATCATACATATTAAACAAATATAAATATATATTACATATATACATATATTTAAAAGTATTAAAAAGAGTTGTTCTTATTGTGGCATAAGTTTGTTTCTAATGTATATTACCTTACTGCATTCCATGTATTCCTGTTTTGATACAAACAGTCTAACTCATACAGAGCATAAATTTTGAAATCAAAGTGATTGGATTTCTCTCTTGGCTGGACGATCTTGGTTAAGTTATGAAGTAAAATAAGGCATACAGCACTTCTCATCATAGCAGACATATAGTAAATGTTCAACAAATGTTAGCCACAGTTACATAACGGAGAGAGCAGCAAGAGCAGTAATAACAATGATGATGATAATAGTACCTTGTGACACAAGCTTATTTCAAACTTTTATAAATGATGTGTGCATGTGTGCTCCGTTGTGTCCAACTCTTTGCGACCTCATAGACTGTAACCCGTGAGGCTCCTCCATGGGATTTTCCAGGCATGAATACTGGAGTGTGTGGTAATTTCCTTCTCCAGGGGATCTTCCTGACCCAGGAATCAAACATATATCTCCTGCATTCTTTATCACTGTGTCATCTAGGAAACCCTTTTATAAATGACAGAATTTATGTTTTATTTTTACTCCTTTTAAGTTGAGTGCTTATTATGTGTCAATATGTTTTTAAACATTTTCCATATATTGTTTACTTAATTGTCACAAAAACAAAAGGGAAGAAAAAGTGAATAAAGGGGGGATGGATGTGTTCATTAACTCGATGAGGGAATCATTTCCCAATGTATATGTATATCAAATCATCACGTTGTACACTTTAAATATCTTTCCATTTTTTTTCTTTTTTTTTCCATTTATTTTTATTAGTTGGAGGCTAATTACTTTACAATATTGTAGTGGTTTTTGTCATACATTGACATGAATCAGCCATGGATTTAAAAAAGAAGTCTTGCGCCTATATAAGTAAAGCATTAATGTTTCTTAGGATCAGATAGAAGGCCCTCAGGGTTCCAGGCCCTATCCATTTTTCTATCTTCATCTCCCATCACTCTCTGCCCCTCTCATGCCACACTCCCATTTCGTTTATGGAATGCTAGCATTCAAGGCATAGAATTTCACCCTGCTCTCTGTGTCTATCATACTTTTTCACTTTACCATTAAGTCAACAAAGATCAGAATTCCTTGACTGTTCAGTGGTTAGAACTCCATACTTTCACTGCCAAGGGCATGGTTGCATCGCTGCTCAAGGACTAAGATGCCCCAAGCAATGTGGTGTGGCCACAAAATGAAAAATAATGATAAGCCAGCAAAGATTTATCAAGGGCCAATTGTATACTCATCACTGGATGAGGTTCCCAAAACAAGGTGTTGAGACTGAATGGTCCATTCACTCACTCGACATCCATCTATCCATCCAGCATTCTTTCAGTTACTCCATATGTTCATTTTCTATTGTTGCATAACAAATTTCCATAGACTTCTTGGCTTAAAAACAACCATTTTTTGACTCATATTTCTGTAGGTTGGAATTCTGGGCATGGCCTGACTGGATTCTCTGCTCAGGCTCACAAGGCCAAAGTCAACATGTTGGCAGAGCTAAGTCCCTTTGTGGAGCCTCTGGGGAAAAAATCTACTTACAAGTTCATTTCTGTTGTTGGCAGAATTCAGTTTCTTTCAGGTCTAAGGTCCCAGCATCTTTCCTGGCTATCAGTTTGCAGCTATTCTGAGACCCTAGGGGTTGCCGTCATTCCTTGACATGGCCTCCTCCATCTTTAAGCCAGTAATAACACATGAACTCATTTTTATGCTTTGAATCTCTCACTTTGTCTTCTGCAGTCAGTCAGAGAAGGCTCTCTACTTTTCTTTTTAGTAAATGAAGCAAGATTTTATTGTTTTGTCGTTGTTATTGTTGTGGAAGATAGAATTTTCTCTGTGTTTATGAAAACTCTCTGCTTTTTAAGGGCTCTTGTGATTAGGTCAGATCAAAATAATCTCTTTTTCTTAAAATCAATTGTATCATATAACATGGCTAAATTATAGGAGTTCAGTTCAGTTCACTCGCTCAATAGTGTCTGACTCTTTGTGACCCCGTAGACTTCAGCACGCCAGGCCTCCCTGTCCATTACCAACTCCCAGAGCTTGCTCAAACTCAAATCCATCAACTTCATAGTCCTAGGAATTATGAAAGGCATGAACATGGGTGGGAGGCAGGAAATTGTAACTTTTGGTGCACATTTGGGCGTTATATTGGCTAATTCTGTCTGAATTTACATGGCTCTTCTTTCATATCCCTGTTTTGCTTTGCTGTGTGTCCCTCACTTGGTTGTAGGATCATAACATATATATTTCCAACAAATAAACGTGTACCATGGACAAAACAGAAAGGTTTTTCTTGCATTATAACGTAGAGTGAATTGTTTGAGGAATTGTTTCCCTGGAAATGGAAAAATCAGTTGAAAGTTTAGGAGATGGGAAAAGCAATGTGGATCTGAGTCAGGGCAATACCAGTATGAACAGTGAGGAACAGAAGACAGATGTTAAGGAGAAATAACAATAGTACTTGATTATCAGTTGTACTTGGGGCTGGTAATCTGATACCCAGATTTCTGGTTTCAGTAACTGGAAAAGGGATGAAGCCTCTTAGTGATGGTAAGGAATACAGGAGAGAATAATCCTGGGAAGGAAAGAGAGGAATTATTTCTTTTTATAAAAATCCTTTTCTTTATGAGTTATTAAGAAATATTGAATATACTTCCCTGTGCTATACAGTAAGTCCTTGTTGTTTATCTATTTTATATATCATAGTTTGTATCTGCTAATCCCAAACTCCTAATTTATCCCTCCTGCCCTTTTCCACTTCGGTAACCACAGATTTGTTTTCTATGTCTGTGAGTCTGTTTCTGATTTTTAAATGAATTCATTTGCATCATATTTTAGATTCTACATATAAGTGATATCATGTGATACTTTGACACTTCACTTAATATGGTAGTCTCTAGGTCCGTCAATGTTGCTGCAAATTGTGTTATTTCCTTCTTTTTTATAGTTGAGTAATATTCCATTCTGCGTTGTGTTGTGTGTGTGTATATATATTTACCATGTCTTCTTTATTCCGTTGTGTGTGTGTGTGTATTTATCACATCTTCTTTATTCATTCATTTTTCAATGGAAATTTAGGTTGCTTCCATATTTTGGCTATTGTAAATAGTGCTGCTGTGAGCACTGGGGTGCATGTATCTTTTTGAATTACAGTTTTCTCCAGATAACATGCCCAGAAGTAGGATTGCTAGATCATATGGTAACTCTACTTTGGGAGAGGAGTGGTTTCAAATTCAGTTTGGGGCCTTCTGAGTTTGAGTTGCTCAGAGCACATTGTCTTGGAGATGCCAGCAGGCTTTTAGATATGTGGGTCCTGGAGGAAAAGACAGATTCACAAACTGGAGGTAACATTCACCACAGGAAGAATAGGCCTGTCTCTTGGTAAATATTTAGAATAAGAGGCGAACTGAGCCTAGAACAGAACCCTGGGATACTTTAGAACTTCAAGTACAAACAAAAGAAGGAGGGGAACAACAGAGGGGCAAGTGTGTAGAAAGAAATCTCTTGGATCAACCCTAGGGAGGAAAAAATTTAAAGAGGAAAGAGATTACCCCCTTTACCAAATCAGCAGATAAAGATGATGATAAATAATTATATTTATTGAGTGCTTGAAAAGTATATTTTGCTGTCATAATAAAAACATATTATTAGCTTACAAAATCCCCTCAGGTTAAATAATGTCATTCCTGCTTTATATGTGAATAAACTAAAGCCTAAGTAACTGGCATAGGTTAGAGATAATGACAGACCCAAGCTCTGCTGAGATTTAAACTCAGAGAAGTCCAACATTGAAACACAATCTCTTTACCATACAGTACTGCTTACTTACTGGTATATAAAATAAGAACTAGAAAGAGTGTATTTCACTGACAATTGCAAGATCACTTTTCGAGTAAGAGAGGTGATTTTTGTATCGGCTCAGGGCCGATATGGTTTTATCTGTGTCTGCCGCGGGGGTTCTTCAAACATCAGGACACTCGTATGGCTGAAACACATGTGAGGTAAATAATTTGATGATATGAGCTGTCTTCTCCACGAGTTTAGCTATAAAGGAAGTGTGAGAGGTGGTCAAGAAAGGAGGGGCAATATTAAGAGAAAGTCATCATGTTTTAATTATCATTAGTATTGGTGGAGGTGTGATTTTCTTACAAGTTAACACATTATGCTAACAGCCTATGTTTTGAGGAAAGCCTGAAAGCTCTGGGCTTGTACATACCTAATGCTAACTCAGTCCTAGATGCCTGTGTGGCCTTTCACAAGTCTTTTAAGCCTCTAGCTCCTCCTCTGTGGAAGGAGTGATAACACCTACATGAAGAGCTCCTGGGAGATTTGAAGAAGCTAATCTAGGTGAAGTAACAAACATAGCACTCATAATTGCTTTGATGACCACCCAAGTGTGAACATGTGGAGGGTCATATTACTTATTATTTTTTTTTTCATATTACTTATTTTTGTATTCCTAAAGTTGAAATAGAACAGGTACTCAATGAATGAATGAGGGAATGAATGATATATAGCAAGTATTTATTTCCCTCTATTTCTTCTTTTGATGGTGGGGTATGATGATGTCTTATCCTCCTCAAAGCTGTTTACTCAAGTCCTATACTGCTGAGTACGGGATATGAACTCTATAAAGGTTCCTTGATTGACTTAATGAAAAGCTAGGAGTCAGATTAATGTCAAACATTGAGTATTAATCATATGTAATGCATTTATCATTGTTCCAGGAATTAGTTATTTAGGCTAAAAATAGATGAAATAGATATCCAGACTATAATAATGGGTCCTCCTAAGGGTGTAATAGTTTTTAGTTGATGATATAAACATGTAAACAGAGAGGGAAAGAGCTACCATTATTGATTGCTTTCTTATTGTTGGCTTCAAACATAGAAGTTAGCTGAAAGTATATCTTTACAGTCAGGATCAAATCAGGAGCAAGCAGTGTACTTGGACATTCTAATTTAATCCATTTACATAAGCAGCAGCTGTGGGAGGCCCAGTGCAACCTGCCCATACCACACATGGGGCCCAATTATTGAGCCACAGGGAATTAGAATCATCAAATCTCAGGGTCAAGTTCAATTAAACCACACATAGGAAGATAAGGCTGACTTTGCAAAGGACAGACAAGATGAAAAATGGTGGAATGATTCTCAGACCTAATGCCACACGTGTACCATGCAGATCTACAGTCTTGTTGAAAGCAGCATCTTTGAAAATTGAGGACAATATGCAAATACAACTAAAGCTGATTCTTCTGAAAATCTCCTTTGGATCTTCATTTCTCAACTTCAGTTTTTGCTTACCTATAAAAGAATGTACTTCTTTCTTGATTTGCTAGTAGTTACTATTTAAATGGTTCAATAGTTATTTGTCAAAGTACCACATCCTGGGATATCTGGGATCTTCCCTCCTGGTTGCTCCTACATCCAGTTATGAATTAGCTCTTTTTACTCAAATCTCTTGCAGATTTTTCACATCTGTCTCTGAGTGGCCTTTTGGTATAGTTTCAAGGTCAGTTCTCTGTCACAATATTCCCAGCACTTGGCATACCCCTCAGTACCTAGTAGATGCTCAGTACATGTCTGCTGAAGGTATGGACAGCCTCTTTTTCACTATTCTTTCTGCCACTGCTTTCATCCTTTTTACAGCATGTTTAGATCAGTGCAATAATCTAGCTCCTTTTTCTGTCTCTACTCTACCTTAGCTAGTTTATCTTTCTTTTGAGGTCAGAGGAGTCCTAGTAAAATACTGATTTGATCTTGTCATCCTTAGCAGATTTCTTAAGAATTCTGTTCAGGATTAAAATTCTTCAACAGATTCCCATCACCTACAGGAAAAAATCCAGACTCTGTAGGACAACATTTAAGTTCCTCCACAATTGAGTCCTTGGCCATTGTTTATCACATTTTTGTTTTCCTTTTGTCCTTGCTGCCCTCCTCTTTCTCATCCAGAATCCTGAGTTTCAATCACACTGAAGGGATTGAAGGTCTAGGGTTTACCATGATCACCATCCTTTTATTTTTGCTACTTCATTCTCATACTATTTGAGACTCCTCAGACGTAGCATTATTTTTGCACACAGTGGGTGTTTAATATTATTCATCACTATTGATACTGATTTTCTATAAGCTCCAGAAGACATGACAGGCTCATTTTCTCAAAAGGTATGGTTCAGTTCAGGATGAGGATCAACATCTTATGATTCTCAATCTTAGCACAGTACCAGTACATATTAGAGTAGCTGCCTAATTGATCTCTCTTGAGTTATTAAACAACATGGAATGACCCTACATAAGAATGAATGGGGTATTGTCTGTGATTTGGACCTTCTTTAGCTCTTTTACTGGCCTTCTCTAGTGCCACTGATGAAAGTTCACTGACAAAATTTCTGTGAACACTCTTAACATAGAAACACTTGACTAAAAAATAAAAACAAAATCCTAGCCATTCTGGTAGATGAAATATGGCCATAAATTCCTTGAAGTTTCTCCCATAAAGAGGTAGAATTTATTTTACCAACTTTTACATCAGGGCAGACCTTATTCGGGACACACTTGGACCAGTAGAATGAAGTGGAAGAGACATTGTGTCAGCCCAGGAACCAAGGCTTCTGTAGTTTCCATTTTGCTTTCTTGGGACTTTCCCAGTGATTACCTTGTGGAGAATCTAAGGATGAACGGTCCCATGGAGAGAGTGGCCCAACTAGCCAGCATCTCTAGCTGATCTCAGCTGAGATCAGCCCCCATTGATGCATCAGCTGATGCTAACCGTGTGCATACACCTAGGTAACACCAAAAGAGGACTCACCCAGTCAAGCCATGAATAGTGAAAAATAATAGACTTATTTTAAGCTACTAAGTATTAGGGTTGTTTGTTTCACTGGTAAGTGATAATAGGTAGAGGTATGAGAACAAATGACAGCTTCTAGATTCCTTTACCTACCAAACAAAGGGGAGGTGTAAACAAGAAGGGTGGTTTTTTTAGTGACCCTAGAGATCCTGAATAGAGTAACGTTATGAAGTGAGTTTGGGGCTTCCCAGGTGGCACTAGAGGTAAAGAATCTGCTGGCCAGTGAATGAGATATAAGAGAAGTGGGTTTGATCCCTGGGTCAAGAAGTTCCCCTGGAGGAGGGCACAGCAACCCACTCCAATATTTTTGCCTGGAGAATCCCGTGGACAGGAGAGCCTGGTGGGTCTTGGTGCAGATGTTTGCAGAGTCAGACCTGACTGAAATGACTTAGCATGCACACATGCAGTGAAATTATGAAAGCATTTCCAGCTCATATGACAAATGACCAAAAAGGCTTGAGCAAACACATGCTCATACACATTAATTTTGTAAATCTTCAATTCCTGGCAAGCAAGAATAAAATATAAAGCATATCAAACCAATGTGAGAATCATCTTAACTATTAAAAAGTTGCTTCAAAATTAAAACAGTAAAAATTCGGCCAAAAAATGTTTAAAAACATCAAGAAGAGCCCAGAACCTTGAAAAAAATTTCTGTGAAACAAAAAATCCATTAATATTCTATAACCTCCCCTCAGCTTGTCTAAATGTGAGGGAGTCAGTAATGGGGTCAGGTCTTTCCTTGAACCAGAATTCTGGATCAAAAAACCAACACCTACAAACCTAAGGAAACTTAAATCATGAGAAAGTCTTAACTAGGATTAACCACAAAGTCTCTCAGAAAACTTTACTGCATTCTCTTTTATGCCACACATAAGTATGTATAAATAAGGTTTAAAAATTCTTTAGGTTCTGTATTTTGCTTCTCTAGGTTACTTTTAATTGATATAAAATGCTTTTAAAACACAACAAATTTTGCAGATGAATTTGAATCAATACATTTGAACCTGACATATGTCCAAGGCCCAACGACTTGCAAAGCACTAGAATATTCTTGATTTCACACACCATTGTGGACTCCATTATCTCCTATATGTTTTAAAAAGGGGGGGGTGGGGGCGCATCTCAGAAAGTTAATGGTTTGTCTAAATTTAGACAACCTGATTCAACAGGTAAAAATTGGATTAGCACCCATGTTTTCTTCCTGATCCTCGAGAAGCAGATTACATAATAGCAATACTTACAAGTCCTTATGGGCCTCCTTTGGTGCTCAGTGGTAAGGAATCTGCCTGCCAGGGCAGTAGACAAAAATCTTGATATTTCCTAGATCAAAATGATCCCCTGGAGAAGGAAATGGCAACCCACTCCACTATTCTTGCCTGGGAAATCCCCTACGGGGTACACGTTACAGGGTAACCCAACACTCTAGAATCCATGGGGAGGCAAAGAGCCAGACACGACTTAGCAGCTGATCACAAGCACAATAGCCCTTACGGTCTAGGCATTGTGACCAGGGCTCTCCGCAAGTTTAGCCCTCATACGATCATCTTATGAGGTGAAAACTGTATACCTCCCCATTTTATAGGTAAGAAAACGGATACAGAGATAGGTAAATTAATTTGTCCATGGGTGCACAGCTAGTCAGAAAAGGCAATGGCACCCCACTCCAGTACTCTTGCCTGGAAAATCCCATGGACGGAGGAGCCTGGTGGGCTGTGGTCCATGGGGTCCAGAAGAGTCCGACATGACTGAGCGACTTCAATTTCACTATCATGCACTGGAGAAGGAAATGGCAACCCACTCCAGTGTTCTTGCCTGGAGAATCCCAGGGACAGGGGAGCCTGGTGGGCTGCCATCTATGGGGTCGCACAGAGTCGGACACGACTGAAGCGACTTAGCAGCAGCAGCAGAGTTAGTGATTTGCACAGCATAGCTTGTAAGAGGAATTTGAACCCTTAGAGTCCATCTTAAAGTATGTGCTGTTAACCATTGCTATATACATATATATATATATATATATATATGTAATTTTTCTCAATGAAAATGAGTGATATACATTTTAAAAATTTTAATGACAATAATTTAAAAAATTTCCTGGGTCACAAATCTACTGTAAGTGGTTTAGTGTCTCCAACATTCCCATATGAGTTGAACAGGGACTGACCTTGCACAGCTATATCCAAAAGGGAGACAATGAGGGTGGGAGTAGATCCTTTTCCCAGTGCATTAAAAAGGGAATATTGAGATCATGATCCTGTTATGTTCATGGGAATCTCAACTCAAATTTCAGGGGTCCCCAAAGGCCAGAGAAAATAGCTAAAGATGTATTTATTGATTGCTAGGAACAATTACCAAGACACTAAGACCTTAGCTTTCCACCTTTGAAACTGAATGGTGTCTCAAGAACAAGATAGAAAATAGATAATTGTTTTGTGGCCTATATGTGCCTATTTTGACCCTCAGCACACAGAACACATATTAGCGATTGCTTTTTATTATTTCATTTCCTATAATTTTTAAGAAAATAATTCAAAAGAGAAGATCTAACTTTAAAAATACATTTGCTTTATAATCACCCTGTGTCAACCGGTAGGTGAAATGATACATGAAATTTAGTTTACTACAGATTCTTAAAATTTTGAGGGTCAAGAGATTTTTCTGAAAACATTTTGAAGCCGTGAATCCTCTCACCCATCAAAATGCACATAAACAAAATATTTTTCAGTATCTTTTACAAGGCCAATGAAACTTTTAGAAACTATTTACAAATTTTTAGATGAAATACCTCACTTTATCCTCGATATTTATTTATAAAATAGAACTAATTAAGGGATTTAAACAATATAACTCCTATATATTCATGTCAACAATGATAACATCATGTCAGCAACATTAATAATATAATACTTAGCATTTATTGGACACGTAATATATGTCATACTTAGTGATCATATGACACATGTTCTAATGTTATCATCATTTTACATATCAGGAAACTGAGACATGGAAGGGTTAACTTCTTCCAAGTAATTCTGAAAGCAAGGGTTTGAAACTGGGGAGTCTGATTCCACAGATTATGCTCTTTACCATGGCAATAAGCATACTGTAAATGCTCAATAAACATTAGCTGCGGTTACTATTGGTATTATTATTTGGAGATAAGAATGGTATTTGTAGAAAAATGTACAACATGTAAGAAAAAAATGTTCTTTTCTTGAATAAGTGAAATGGATTTTTTCCTTTGATTTAATAATTGTCTCCTTTTGCTCTAGGTTCTAATAGTTAGATAATGGATCTTGTCAACCATTATATGTCTTCACCTTCAGCTGGGGACACATAACTTTTATTGTGGTCCATTATCTGGCCATTAGAGGCCACAAGTGTGTCCCCTGACCTTCTACCTCACATTATGCTGAAGAAAAGGAGTAGAAAATGTGGAGACAGCAGCTTTTCTAGCACCAGACGTAAAAGGAGCTACAGAGTCTCTATATTGAGACCATTCATTTTCTTCCTGCTGTAAAGTTCATCATGCAAGTCCCATGGATAAATTTAGTGCATTTCTTCACTCAACTTCCAGCCTTTCCTTCTTGTTCTGTCACCTCATGAAGTCAAATTCAGTAATAGCCAAACTCTACTCAGAATCCTCAGATATTCTTTTTAATAGGGGATGGCATTGAATAGCTGAGAAGTTTTGATGAATACATGTTCAGTTTAGAGGTTTTGTGTTCTTATCACACAAACCACTGGCCCCCAGACTTAAAGTATTCAAATCATTTTGTGACAGTCTCCTAATGGACTTGTGAGGCATGTTTTTGTTTCCAAAATGAAAGCGAATTACAGTTCATTCCACTTAGAGATTTATCATTTAGAACTTCATACACTAGTATTGGAAATGATCCTGATTCTTGCAAAGATAGAGGGCAAGAGGAGAAAGGGGCAACAGAGGATGATATGATTAGACAGCATCCCTGACTCAATGAACATGAGTTTGGGCTAATTCCAGGAGACAGTGAAGGACAGGGAAGCCTGGCACGCTGTAGTCCAAGAGGTTGCAAAAAGTCAGACATGACTTAGTGACTGAACAACAAACTTGGATGATTATAAGCAGCATGGATATTCTTCCCAAAAGGTGGAAACTATTAAGGAGAACCAGTGTTTGACAGTAGTTTAAAGCTGTAAGAGCAGATTTTATTTGGGAACTGTTACAACAGGATATACAATATTCAGATATGCAGATGACACCACCCTGATGGCAGAAAGCAAAGAACTAAAGAGCCTCTTGATGAAAGTGAAACAGGAGAGTGAGAAAGTTGGCTTAAAACTCAACATTCAGAAAACTAAGATCATGGCATCCAGTCCCATCGCTTCATGGCAAATAGATGGGGAAGCAATGGAAACAGTGAGAGGCTTTTTTTGGGGGGGCTCCAAACTCACTGCTGATGGTGACTGTAGCCATGAAATTAAAAGACACCTTCTCCTTGGAAGAAAAGGTATGACCAACCTGGACAGCATAAAAGCAGGGACATTAAAAAGCAGAGACATTACTTTGCCAACAAAGGTCTGTCTAGTCAAAGCTATGGTTTTTCCAGTGGTCATGTATAGATGTGAGAGTTGGGCTATAAAGAAAGCTGAGTGCCAAAGAATTGATGCTTTTGAGCTGTGGTGTTGGAGAAGACTCTTGAGAGTCCCTTGGACTGCAAGGAGATCCAGCCAGTGAATCCTAAAGGAAATCAGTCCTGAATATTCATTGGAAGGACTGATGTTGAAACTGAAACTCCAATACTTTAGCCACCTGATATGAAGAACTGACTCATTTGAAAAGACCTTGATGCTGGGAAAGATTGAAGGCAGGAGGAGAAGGGGATGACAGAGGATGAGATGGTTGGATGGCATCACCGACTCAATGGACATGAGTTTGAGTAAACTCCGGGAGTTGGTGATGGACAAGGAGGCCTGGCGTGCTGCAGTCCATGGGGTCGCAAAGAGTCAGACGTGACTGAGCGACTGAACTGACTGGCAGTACAGGAAAAGAAACCTCACCATAGAACTGGGTTCAATTTCTATCAAGAATAAGTGGGACTTTATAGCCAAGAAGCGGAGGGAGGAGTTCACTGGCTGGAAAATTACTAAGAAACAACATCACGGGTAGAGAGTTCTTGCTAAACTCATTTAATAGAATTCCTACTGAAGGTAGACCAGGGTGATTAGGTGTGGAGGTTGAGGATGAGGAATTTTATTAGGAGTCAAGGATAATCAGATATCACGGGTCAGTTATTCTCATTAAACTGATTTATGAGGATTTGAAATAGAATCTTTGAATATCTGATTATCAAGAAAGAGGATACAAAGAAATGACAAAGGCCAAGAACAGGTGCTTGGGCAACACCTGTATTTAGGAGAAAGAAAACAAGAGGGATCCAGAAGGTACAAAGAAGAGAAGGTCAGAGAGCTGAGAGGAGAGCAAAGATGCTTCATGGAAGTCAAGGAAGAATGATCTCTTCAAGGATTTTGGTGGCATATTTTGGCTTACAAATGGAAGCGAACTAGAATGAATTATTTTCTAAATTAATTTTTTCAGATGTTCAGAACACTCAAGATAACTCAACATCCATTTATCCAGGATGAAACAAAATTAAAAACCATGCAAAAGGCTACTGGGTTTGGCACATCATGGTGACCCTTAGAGAGCAATTTTAGTACTATGATGATGTCAGGAGCCAGACGGTGAGGGAAAAATAATTGAGCAGGAAGTAGGGGCACGGACTATAGATTTCTTTCTTCCTTAAAAAAAATCTATTGGGTGGTTTGGCAGTGACTGAACAGAAAGAAAAGAGAATGATTGCTTAAAAGGGTAATGGGGAGAAAGAGATTTTTATTTTCTTGCTTGTTTATACTAAGGGAAAACTTGAGCAGAGTCAGGGTCACAGGATCACTGGATAGGAGAGATTCTTGGGAGAGCAAGGTTCTGGGCAAGACAGGCAGGGTCAGAACAGAGGACTAGACTTGAAGAGAAGGAAATTGACTTGACAAAGCAGAAAAGGTCACTCACCCACAAGCATTAATTGTACACTTAGGTGCCAGGCACTGTCTTTTCCATTAGGGATATAGTAAAAAAGACAAAAATCCCTGCTCTGGTAAAACACTCTAGTGAGGAAGAGAGACGAGATATTGATATGCATTGATATGGATACACATCTGTGCATGCTGCTGCTGCTAAGTCTCTTCAGTCGTGTCTGACTCTTTGTGACCCTAAGGACCATAGCCCACCAGGATCTTCTATCCATGGGATTCTCTAGGCAAGAATACTGGAGTATGTTTGCCAAACCCTCCTACAGGGGATCTTCCTGATCCAGGGATTGGACCTGTGTCTCTTACGTCTCCTGAATTGGCAGGCAGGTTCTTTACCACTAGTGCCACCTGGATAGCCCATAGATCTGTACATAATACTAGATAATTAAGTACTACAGGATAGAGTGAAGCAGAGAAGTGGGTGGACAAGTGTCACTAGGGGTGGGGGTAAAATTAATTTAAGAATGATCGAAAGAAAGGCCTTACCAAGGAACTGAACTTCAAGACAGACTTGAAGGAGGTAGGAAAATAAGTCAAGTCAGTATCTGGGCAAAAAGATTCAAGGCTGTAGAAAAGACAGAGAAAAGGCTCTAAGGTAGGAACTGTCTAGTGGGTTGGAGATGACCAGGTGTCTGTGGGAGAGAAGTCAGAGAAGAAATGGGTGAGATTTTGTAGGAAATTATAGGTCATGGTAAGGATCTTGTCCTCTGAGTGAGATGTGGAAGCATGGATGTTCTGAACAGAAGAGTGGATGACATTTTAGCAGGATCTTTTGGCCACCATCTTTGGATGGATGTCAGAGGACAAGGCCAGTTAGGAGGCCATGGGAGTCACCCAGGTGAGATATGATAGAACTCAGCAGTGGCAGCAGTGGAAGTGGTGAGAAGTGATCAGATTCTACATAAATAGTGATGGTAGATCTGACAGTATTTACTAATGAATGTACTGGGTGTGTAAGAGAGGATAATTCCAAAAGTCTTGACCTGAGCATCTTGAAGAATGGAATTATTTACTGAGATGGATAAGATTGAAAAAGAGAATGGATTGAGGGAGGAATAGCATGTAAGTATCTCAGTTTGGGGTATATTAAGATTTTGAGAGGATTACTAGATATTTTAGTGGTGATGTCAAGTACACAACTCGATACACAAATCTGGAGTCAGGAAAGAGGTATAACCTAGGAGATAGCAACATCTGGATAATATTTAGTCTCAAGAATGAATGAGATCACTAAGAAAGTGAGTGTAGATGAAAAAAAAAAGAGGTCTGAGAACTGAACTTCAGAGCACTCCATTGTTGAGAAGTTAAAGATATAGAGAAACTCAGAAGGTTTTTAGATAATGCTTAGGGCTTCCCTGATGGCTTAGATAGTAAAGAATCTGCCTGCAATGGGGGAGACCCAGGTTCAAGCCCTGGGTTGAGAAGATCCCCTGGAGAAGGGAATGGCTACCCACTCCAGTATTCTTGCCTGGAAAATCCCATGGACAGAGGAGCCTGGCGGGCTACAGTCCATGGGGTCACAGAGTCAGATATGACTGAGTGATTAGCACTAGGGATGAAAAGAGGAGAAGCTTAAACATCCTTGACTTCTCTCTCTGCAAACACTAGGGCTGAATTGCTCAGTTTCTCTGGAAAAGTGTTTCCCATTTCTCTAGGCATGAATTCTTTGTTACTGTGTACCTAGTATCCTATATCTAGTATCCTGTATTCTAGGTATATAGTTTTCGCAGAACTGGATACATGATTATTTTTTTGCCCTGTTCATATAATTGTAAGTTACTTGAAGGGTTGAGTCTGTTTGGTTTGCCTTTGAATCCACAAAGTCTAGCAAAATGCCTGATACAAACTAAGTACTTAATAAAACTTTGCTGACTGAATGAATGAAAGAAAAGAGAGCGTGATTGGATGTGGAGGAATGTGATGAGAATTCAGTCAGCTGGAGCAAGGACTACACGGTTAGCCTGAAGATTGTCCTTCAGATCAGAGCTCTTGTCATTGTGCCTAACCTACTGCCTTCATCTGTTCTAAATATGGGTTTCATGACTTTTGTGACTCCTTGTCTTACGTACACATTGTGCATCTATCTCCAATGCCAGGCAAATTATTACAACTGACTTCTGCCACCATTAAATCTACTTTCCCACCCATTCCAACTTAGTCTGATTTTGTTTCTGTTCTTCCCTCATCTTGTTTTTGACAAATCCAATTAAAGTGAGTGAATGCACTTTCCTGAAATATATAAAATATTTTCCCTGGAGGCTTAAAATAAGATTAAATCAATTAAAAATGCATTTATTGGGTTAAAAAACAGTTCCATGTTAATTCTCTTCTTTTTTAACTTCAATGGAAGCATTTAAAAATCATTAACACTTAAATATTACTTTTGCTACCCAGAGAAAGATGCTCTTTAGATTAACTTAATTACTTTGAAATCAAGCTTGGCTTTAAAGAGAAGCTATAAAATTAATTTTGAACTCAATTTTTTGACGGTCAGTTTTAAGGTAGGTTGGTGTACTTGAACATACATCTGAAATGTTCTTGAAGACAAAGTATAAAACATGTTTTCATGGTTTAAAAATGTGTCGACAAACTCTTTACACTTCTTTTAGAAGGTAGGCCTTGAGTGTGGACTGGGCTTAATAACATCTTTATTGTGGTAAGTAAATATAAAACAAATTATGAGTTAGGAATTAACATATATACACTACGATATATAAAATAAGTAAATAAGGGACATCCCTGGGGGTTTAGTGGTTAGTGGACTCCACGCTCCCAATGAAGAGGCATGGGTTAGATCCCTGGTCAGGGAACTAAGATCCCACATACTCTGAGGTATAGCCAAAATATTAAAAAATAATAAAATAGGTAAACATCAAGGACCTACTGTATAGCATGGGGATTTACACTTAATATCTTATCATAGCCTTTAATGGAAAAGAATCTGAAAAAATGCATATATATATTATGTATTTATGTACAATGAGTCACTGCTATATACTTAAAACTAACACAATATTGTGAATTAGCTATACTTTGATAAAAAAGATACCATAGAATTTTCCATTTTAACCTTTTTTAAATAGTTTAGTGGTGTTATGTTTATTCACACTGTTACAAAATAGATCTCCAAAACCTTTTCAACTTGCCAGAAACTCTGTACCAATTAAACCATACTCTCCTTTCCTCTATTCCCTAGTGTCTGATAAGCATCATTCCACATTTTGTTTCTATGGATTTGACTTTAGATAGTTAATATAAGTGAAATTATGCGATATTTATCATTTGTTTACTGGCTGACTTCGTTTCACATAAGGTCCTCAAGGTTCATCCATGCTGTAGTTTGTAACAGGGTTTCCTCTTCTTCCTTTTCCTCCTTCCTTTTTTATTGTCACTATGTACTCTTGATTCTGGTCTTAGTTAATTAGATAGGTAATATAGGAAATGAATGAATACTGCAACCTAAATTTTAAAATTTGCTGCTATTATTATCCTGCTTCTTCTAATTTCTGGGGAAAAAAGATGTCTTCCTAAAAAAATACTATGAAATTTTTTAAGGACAAATTGTTTAGCTTATTTAGAATCATTCTTGTGGTATGTGCTAGGTTTCAAATAGAAAGATAACACTTTTATTCCCCTTTTTCTCTCCAAGCAAGTGTAATTTTTGTGGACTGAGTATACTTCTTATACATAACTGTTTACAACAAAATAGGTCATCAGTGATAATGGGTTTTTATAATAATACTGTGCCAATAAATATACATTTTCCAGTATCCAGAATGACAGTGAGAAAGTAAAATTAGAAAACTTAGTAAAGGTTTGCAATTAAAAAGCTCCTATAGCTTTGGAGGAATTAAATGTTACTATGTTTGAATGTATTCACATATTCTCTGTTCATCCATCCATCCACCTATCCATCCATTCATAAGTTGACGCTTTTGCAAAGTAAACACAGATATACTCTATAAAAACTAAATTCTTTACAATAAAATATATAAAAAACTAAATTCATAATTTTCCCTTCTCTAAATCTAAACCATCATGATATACCAGTTGCTTTCTACATGATGGATATAAAATCCGTTAGCATTTGATTACGAGACAAAAATTAAAGCAATGTTTTGCACCTTTGGTTGTAGTTGAAATAAATCATGCCTGTGTGAAATCAACAAAGGCAGGGAGACCCAAGTAGGTCAACAAGGGAGGTCCTTGAACATCTCCCATCTTATGAAGTGTATGTGTGCTATGATCTGTTTTAAAAATTTTTGGACAGCTTTATTCTGTTCCCTGAACAGATCAGAGACAGAAAGGCAATATCTGACTCACAGTAGGAACATTGGATTACTCAGTGGATTGCTCATGGTTCTCTGACTGTAAGAGTATGGAGATTTCAGAGCATCCTATGATCTCATTAGTAAAGTTTTCTGACTGGAACTGATGGTGTCGAGAAAAGAGTAAGCTTATTTACAACTCCATCCTGATTTAGAAAAAGCCTAGGAACTGATGCTAGAGCCAACCTTCATGTTCTGGAATACAGGATCTATCTTGGGAGCAACTTCAGAGCATATATAATTCTCCTATCTCTAGTTCTATAGTCAGTCCAACCCACCAACTTCCCCTCCTCTTCCTGTTTGTTTCCATACTGTTTCTTGAATTAGTATTTTTCTGCTTCAACCTGCATGAAGAATTTGTCATATTGCTAGTGTGGTATCTGTTCTTGGGATTCTGTTCAATGGGGAGCCCCTGGATATAACATTCCAAGGTGTCTTTTTCCCTGGACTAGTTTCAGTGTAGGAGAAACAGGTATATTAATTCAATCCATAACTATTTATTGTAATTTAGATATAGTAACCTACAATTTCTCCAAAGCTATAGGAAAATCTTAACAAGTCTTCACTAAATCCCTGAATTTAAAGTTTTTCTGTCATTATGATGATGTGTAGTATATGGGCCAGCAGGTTCATGGCCCCTTGAGAGGGTTCCTCCTGGTCAAGTCGGTACAAGGTGGTATCTGAAGAGAGATGGAACAGACCATGTTGACAAGGAGAAACTGTTTGCATTCTCTGCTTGGGTGTAATGCAAGGGGAGATTTCTGAGTAGGCATTTGCCTTCTTTCATTTCAAGTCCAGGGCCTAGGGGCCAGTCAGAGCATCACAAGACAAACGAAAACACAGTGTAAATTCTCACACCCAGAAGTCAGAGTTTACAAAGTTTGTCATCAGGCCTGTTATCACTAACCAAATTACTCCTTTCATGTTTTCATTTGTTCCTATCCTCTGGACAATTTTCAGTTCTTCCAGGGAGATAATTCTCCCAACATATTATTTGGTTTAAAAAAAAAATGATGCTTAGGAAATATTCTGGAAGGTTCTGCTAAAGAAAAAGGGAGAATATAATTTTTTTTCTTTAGGGAAATGTGTCTCCTGGGACATCTTTGTGAGTCCTGTCACCTGGATCCTCCAGGAGATCTTGTACTCTGAAGGCTTGTGTTTTGCCAAATGCCTTAAATCTCAAGACTAGAATGACATTGACTACAGAAGGCCCATCATTTCCCAGAAGTCCTTGCATACCACCTAGGCAATAGCCAGCTGCCTTTCATGGCAAGGTAGTAAGATGCATACTTCAGCCTGCAGGAAAGCAGATTGTTTTAAAGCCCCTCTGAATGAATCAGGTTCAAGGCTCTTTGGACCAGAACCTAAGTGGGAGTCTCAGGATAGTCACACCAGGCAAGTGGAAGGCTAAAAGATATTTCAGTACTAAGTAGGCTCAAAGAGGTTCTAAGACTTTAGTAAAAAATAGGGCAGCTATTTGCTTGGGACACCAAATGGTTGAGTCTAGGAGATGGATATATTTTAGAAACAGAATTAAGGGTGTGATAAAGTCTAGTTTAGAGAAGCCATATGAGAGATAGTGAAAGAGCAACTCAACCAGGACACAGAAGACAAAGGAAATGTCTGAGTCTGTGATTCTGGACAAGCCTCAACAAAAACAGAACATAAACCCGTCCCTTAATTGCTCAGGCAGTTACTATGAGGATCTGAAGACACAATTCAACAACAGTGGACTTGCCAGGTGGCTCAGTGGTTAAGAACCCACCTGCCGATGCAGGAGGTGCCTGAGATGCAGATTCCATCCCTGGGTTGGGAAGATCCCCTGGAAAAGTAAGTGGCAACCCACTCCAGTATTCTTGTCTGGAGAATCCCATGGACAGAGGAGCCTGGTGGGCCACAGTTCATGGGGTCACAAAGAGTCAGAAAGGACTGAGGGACTGAGCGCGCACACACATCCCAGCCACCTCAGGGTCTGGTCTCTACTGCTCTTACATTCGAAGACCCCTGAGAGCCTTCCTATGTCTAATACCTAACTCTGAGTAAGGTAATGTAGAGAAGGGGCTTCCTGGGTGGCTCAGTGGTAAAGAATCCACCTGAAGTGCAGGAGACTTGGGTTTGATCCCTGGATCAATAAGATAGCCTGGAGAAGGAAATGGCGACCCACTTCAGTGTTCTTGCCTGGGAAATCCCATGGACATGGTAGGCTACAGTTCCTGGGATCGCAAATAGTTGTACATAGCTTAGTAACTAAACAACAACTATAGAGAAAACCACCTTTTCTGTATATAGCCCACAGAGCAGTCAGAAAGCTTAAATTTGAACAGTGATCAGAAGCCAATCAGAGGCTTACAGGCATGCTGCGTCAAGAACAGAGTTACCAGAATTTTCTCCTACTTCCTTGGAACCTGCAGAGAACTTTCTTCAGCTCCTTTCACTCACCTGAATGGACTGCAGGCTCTTTCCTTTCAGTATGTTTCTCTTTATTTAATGGCAGCAGTTCTGAATCTTAATGAGACATTAAACTATCACCACATCTTCCCAACCACAACTTTTGTGACAATGAATTCACTTTTCGAAAGGCTGACATAAATTTTCAGTGGTTAACTTATGTAATGAGCAATATGTCAGCAGCAAGGCAAGAAGCAAGAACTTCAGTTCTGGCACTAGGATGTCATTCCACTAATGCTAAACTGGTTCCTTAAATCAGAACTCCTCCAAAACGGACAGCTCAGCAGGTTTAGTTCAGGCTGGGGAGAAAGATTCAGAGAGCGGGCGACATGGACAAGTAGAAGTTAGCCTGAGTCAGTGAGAGGAAGCAGTGAGGTTCTCCTGAACCAGGAGGTGATAGCCAGGAGTATAGCATGTGGGGAGACCCAAGTGAGATTAGGACAACTGGGGAAGGCTCTGAGCAGAGAAGCTTAATATTAAGTACCCAGAATACTTCTTTAAAGAGCTTGATGTTGATCTTAAGGAATCACTCTAAGATTTCAAGCAGATATATGTCATTATGAGAGTGGACTTGTGTTTAGAAAGATTACTCTGATGATATCATAGGGTTGCTCTGACTGAAAAGTTCTTACAGGTATGGAGTCCAGGTAGAAATCTGTTGCAGCAGTCCAGGTAAGACCCTAACCAGAGTTTCTCCACCTTAATACCATTAACATGAGCCAGAGAATTCTCTGTTGCCTTTTTCTAGACAGGTGGGTGGAGTTGGGAAGAATAGGACATATTTGAGAGATGTAAAGGAAACAGAATATATGCAAACAATAAACTCACATTATGGGGCATGAGTTTTATGGGGATAAATGATGGTGAAAGAGGAATAAAGCAACACTCAGCTGAAGGAAAGAACAGAACAAAGCCAGGTGGTTCTCATCCACTGAGCCCTCATTTCCAACGGTGTCCTCCATGATGGCGAAGTCATCCAGTAACCCTGAGGCAGACAGCGCTTGACAGTGTTGGGTGAATACAAAACCGTGTGATTGACTATTTTATTTCATCCAGTTGTGGGTGAATAAGACTGCTGCCAGGGCCAGCTTGTGCAGTTGAGTAGATTCTGAGCCTGGCAGGTAGAGGCAAATGGGATCTAAAATCCAGTTGCCACTTGGCTCATGAAACCAGTGCTCTGGTGTGGATCTATGTCCACCAGAAGAAGGAAGCCTTTTGTTAATTTGCTCTAAGCTGTCTAGTCAGTGACGCCTTTGTGTCAAATTAAATAAAGGTAATTTTTTATTTAATAAAGACAAAATTCTTCCTGAGTATGAGGGCCATTATTAGACTTTTCCAATCAAAAAGCCGCAAAGAAATTTTGGCTACTGCACTTCTATCTGCTCTGATTTCTGTAAAGTTATCCTGGGTTGGGGAGATCTCCTGGAGAGGAGAATGGCAATCCACTCTAGTATCCTGGCCTAGAGAATCCCATGGACCAAGGAGCTTGGTGAGCTACAGTCCATGGAGCCACAAAGAGTTGGACACAACTGAGCAACTAACATGTAGCATAGTGACTACTGTACTTTTAAACAATAGGAGAGCATCCGTGAAAGAGGGCAGTGACAGAATCATCCACATTCCCATTACTTTCTCTCATATCCATTCCTCTTCTCCTCTCTTAGTAAAGGGGAGAAAAAAAATTCAGCACAGTAAATTGCTCTGCCAGTGAACAACATTTCCCAGCGTCAGTTGTGGCAAGGAGTGATCATGTAACTAAGATTTAGCCAATGCAAAGCAAGTGAAATTATTGGACTTTAAAAGAGGGAATCAGACACACCCTCTCTGGTCCCTTCGAGTTCTTCTTACTACCTGCTGCTGCTGCTGCTGCTGCTGGTAAGTCACTTCAGTCATGTCTGACTCTGTGTGACCCCGTAGATGGCAGCCCACCAGGCTCCCTCATCCCTGGGATTCTCCAGGCAAGAACACTGGAGTGGGTTGCCATTTCCTTCTCCAATGCATGAAAGTGAAAAGTGAAAGTGAAGTCGCTCAGTCCTGTCCTACTCTTCTGGACCCCATGGACTGCAGCCTACCAGGCCCCTCTGTCCATGCGATTTTCCAGGCAACAGTACTGGAATGGGCCTTACTACCTGGAATGCAGATAAAATGGCAAGAGCTAGTGCAGACATTTTATCCTTTAGATTTTCAGTCCTTGGCTAAGAGGGTCAGAGAATAAGATGGAAGAAGCCTACATTAGTGACAACATAGAGCTATCATACCAGTCCTGCATTGTAATGTTGGGCTTTATTACATAAGACAAAAAAATGATCTTCTATTTTATATACTAAGCCACTATTATTTAGAGTTTTATGTCACAAGTAAACCTAATTCTAACTGATTTTTAAACTCCTTGACAGCCACAACTGTCAATAAATTGGACTTTCATCAGACATTAAAATAAGGTCACTGGGAAAATCAGTCATCTGATTGATTTTTTTCCCATAAGATTCTGAGATTCTTAAGGGAAAGAAGGTATCAAAATCTCTGTTGAGTCGAGTACTCTACGACTGCCATATTTTATGTGCTAATATATAGGAAGTTTTAATAGAATGACATTTAGATTCAGTGCAGATGAATAATGATAATAACTCTTGGCTTGTTTTAGACAGTCTGGCAATTTCCAGGGATTTTTCTGGTCTTTGATAAAAATGCAGTCTCTCAAGATGAACCAAATCCAAGAGTCTCTATTGAAGGAATAGCAATTCATAGATATACTCATTTATATTGCAGACAAATGCTCATGAGTTCAATCAGAGAATGTGGAGAGCAAATGAGTCTCTCAATCAAATCTAGAAAATAATGTTTGAAATTTAAAACTTGAGAAATCAATTACTGATAAAAATATACAAGCTCATGTTTTCCTGTAGAATTTGCTTCGGTTATAATCTAATAGGGTTATTTAGTGATTATTATCTGTTTCCCATTTTCCTTTTTATTTTCGTTAGTGTCTCAAGTGTTTGGTCTCAATTTTGCTCATGCTGAGTTGCTTCAGTCATGTGCTGACTCTTTGTGGCCCTGTGGACTGTAGCCTGCCAGGTTCTTCTGTCCATAGGATTTTTCAGGCAAGAATCCTGGAATAGGTTGTCATGCCCTTCTCCAGGGGATCCTCCCAACCCAGGGATCAAATCCCTTTCTCCTGTGTTTCCTGCATTGCAGGTGGATTCTTTATCTCTGAGCCACCAGGAAGCCCATGGCTCACTTTTAGAGACGTGGAATTAGTTGAGGCACTGCCCACACTGGGATGTGAGAAGATTGGGTGTTCCAGTTGAACCACAAGCCTGGACACAAAGGGAATCAGTGGTGATGCAGAGTTCTTGGTGGTTTGGGACAAGAAATTTAGTGATCTGTGCAACTATGGGCCAACTTCAATGTGATTTTGGCTTGTAACCTTGAAGCAAGTATTCATATTCCCTGATAGCTCAGTTGGTAAAGAATTCACGGGCAGTGCAGGAGATCCCGGTTAGATTCCTGGGTCGGGAAGATCCGCTGGAGAAAGGAAAGGCTACCCACTCCAGTATTCTGGCCTGGAGAATTCCATGGACTTTATAGTCCATGTGGTCGCAAAGAGTCGGACATGACTGAATGACTTTCACTTTCACTTTTTTTTTAGAAAAGAAACACCATTACTCTCAAGGACATTTTCATGGTTAGCCTGGTAGTCTGTGGTGGAATTTTCCATGTTATAGTATTTCCTGACATCTATCTAAGAAACTTACTGAGTCTTGGGTCACAGAACATGGCAACCATGCCTGTCTTCCTATCAGTTTATGAGGGATGAGCTCTTAGACATCTTGATTTAGTTATCTTAAAATCCCCCTATTGCTGAGAAGTGCTATGCAAATAATAAATGTCCAAAGATATCTAGGGAGAAAGCATAAATATATGAACGCAAAACTTTATGAGTGAACAAATGATGATTGAATGAAGAAAAATTATGACTGTAGTCTCTCCTAGAGAACTAATGGTAATGCTTGAGTTAAGTTGGAAATTTTAAAGTTGCCAACAAATTTGTCTCACATTAATATAGACCCACCAGATGCATCAACATTTGAATAATGGTGGTAGACCTACTATTTCTACCACAATGGCAATTTCATACTATATCTTAACCTACTGAAATTGATTCTAGAAATAAATTGTCCCATCTCTGAATATCTTATCATGATATTAGGCTTATTTGTTTGCATTTACCAAAAGAAATCATGATATTATTACTAAAAATATCTCTATCCCATTTTGTTTCTAGAGAAGTTTTGTGTATCTTACTTTGCAAATTTTTTCTCAATCATTCAAAGTACAGCAAAATTACAACAGGAAAGCTTCACGTTAGTCCCTAGAATGTAGTGCCTGAGAGCAGGATTGTTAAAAAATAATGTAGATTAGAGGCTTTCTTGGTGGTCCAGTGGTTAAGAATCTACTTTGAAATGCAGGGGACACAGGTACCATCCCTGGTCTGGAAAGATCCCACAAGCCATGGGGCAACTAAGCCTGTGTGCCACGACTGAAACTCACCCACCTAGAGCCTGTGCCTCGCAGCAAGAGACGGGAAGCCACCACAATAAGAAGCCCTCGCACCACAGGGAAGAGAAGCCCTTGCTCACCACAACTAGAGAAAGTCCACCAACAGCAACGAAGACCCAATGCAATGAAAACTCAATACATGAATACATAAATACATAAGTAAATAATTTAGATTAAGACCAGTCTTACAAGAAAAGCTAAGGTGAATTGGGCATAATCTCTTTTTTCTTTTTCTCTTATTTCTAACTTAATTTGCGTGGTATAAATAGTAGCCTTAAAAAAAAAAAAAAACAACTTATCTCTGCAACCTGCTCTAGTAGAACATACTCTCTTCATTCACCGGCTATATGACCATTTTCAGATGAATAGTCTCTCTTCTTACAGACTTCTTAAGTGCTTCCTAAATGGTGTCATTCTGTCCTGACCTGTAGGACAAAGCCTCTTTAAAATTAATCAGTGAAGATTTATATCTGAAGCCATCCAGAGAAGGAAGAGTGATAAAGCAATATAATAAACCAGAGTCTCAAATATACAGAAGTTTCCTTATCTGGTGTACATGGATTTAACACATTTTTCTCATAAAGTACTTTTTGATCCCATGTTCTTCAGATTCCTCATCTCCTGTGTTCATCAGTTTTCACTAATGGCTGACTCTCGGAACCATCTTCCTACCTTTGATAGAACATTCCGATGACTGCCATTGGCACACATCATGACTTTTTTTTAACCTTGGTCTGTTAGTGTATTAGGCAGTGAATTTCTTTATGATAATGGAAAGGTGAGTGTAATCAACCATTTCCAAATAGAAAGTGAACAATTTGACCTAAACTAAGTCCTGAGTATGAGTAATTACGTGTGTGCATGCTGACATGCCTGTTTGCCCTGCTCCTGTCTTGCTATAAACTGTATTTCTCCTCCCCTCCATTACTAGATCCCAACATTCAGTGAAGACATTTCACTCATTGTATTGTAAAGGATATCAAAAGAGTAGTGCCACAAAAACATTTGTGAAGCAAATAAGGATTTTGTGTGGTTCATCTTGCTTATGTATTGATTTCATTTATGTATGTAATGTTAGGGATTTTGATAGTTTGTTAAAAGAAAATAGAATGTTTTGGGGGCAACAGAGAATGAGATGGTTGCATGGCATCAGCGTCTCAATGGACATGAGTTTGATTGCAGGCAGGAGAAGAAGTGAACAACAGAGAAAGACATGGCTGGATGGCATCACCGACTCAATGGACGTGAGTTCAAGCAAGCTCTGGGAGATGGTGAAGGACAGGGAAGCCTAGTGTGCTCCAGTCCATGCGGTCGCAAAGAGTCGGACACAACTTAGAACTCAACAACAATAACAGAATGTTTTGAATTTACCAAAGCTTCACAGATAATCCCTCCTGCCACTTTTCTTAGCCTTTTTTTCCTTAAAACTCCTTTGATCTGAATGTGATTTTTGCCTAAGGCTTGATAAAATTCAATAGCCGTTAAACTTTACTTTCTGCCTTGTATGCATTCTTTATTAAATTACTGAAGACTTCATTCTAGGTTAAAAGCCATCAGGACTATTTGATATATCAATCAGTGTCTTGACTCTTGAATCTGCATCATAAATATAAAAGAAATGAGTAAAATTTTTGCCTTGTATCTGTTAATTTTTCTTTTGCAAAATTGAGGATGGGGTGGGTTTTTTCTTTAGACTTGTTGTTTAAGGATGTTTCCTAATTTTATGCATCAAGTAGTGGTTTAATTCTTATGGCTAGTAAAACACTATTAAGTTACATAGGCATTTTTCCTTGTCCTTGTGGGTGAAAGGTGTGAATTATGAGTAGATTCAGGAACTTCTCTGGTGGTCCAGTGGCTAAGACTCCATGCTCCCAATGCAGGGGGTCTGGGTTCGGTCCCTGCTCTGGGAACTAGATTCCATATGCCACAGCTAAAAGTTTGTATCCCACTACTAAAGAGCTTGTATGCTACAACTAAGACCTGGTGCAGCCTAATAAGTAAATACTAATAAACACTTTTAAAAATGAGTGGATTCATATGTAAATAATTCAAAAGTGTGAGAGGTAGAGGCAGGGACAGAATGGAGGAGAGAAAGGGGACAGAGGAAAGAGGTCAAGATGAACCACACAGTGTGGACTGTGCTGTGGAGTAGTGCCTGGCATCTTTGCCACCCTGCTCTATGAAACCCCCAATTTTATTTCCAAATGGAGGCATTGGTATTAGCCTGTAGGAGCATGTGTAATACCCATCAGTCAATCAATAATAACAACTCCTGTTTTCTGAGCACTCCATGTTCCAGGCATTATCTCATTTCACTCTTACTAACCATTCTAAGACATAGGTGCCATTAACCGTGTTTTATTGAAGAAAGTGAGCCCAAAGAGATAGATCAATCTGTCTGAGCAACAAGACAGCTAGTGGAGCCAACAAATGGAAGAACACGGATAAAACTGCTGCCAGTTTGATGGGGGAACCCATATTTTGTGCTATTTCCCTCCCATCCTAGCAGTGGCAAGTAGGTAGAAAGACCTTTTGTGTTTGAGATGGGAAATAGGCTCAATGGGAGTGAATCCTCTTAAATCTGACCTCGACTGTGTGATACAGGGAGAGGGTTCCTGTGTCCAGAGAAGAGGCCATCACAGCATAACATACAGTGTAGTTTCATCATGTTCTTGTTGTCATCGTTTAGTTTCTAGGTCATGTCGGATTCTTGGCGACCCCATGGACTGTAGCCCGCCAGGCTCCTCTGTCCATGGGATTTCCCAGGGAAGAATACTGGAGTGGGTTGCCATTTCCTTCTCCAGGGGATCTTCCTGACCCAGGGGTTGAACCTGCGTCTCCTGTATTGGCAGATGGATTCTTTACCATTGAGCCACTCTAGTAAACCTGCATCGTTTGTGCTGGTTAAGAAAATGTTCTGTAACATTCTTAGTTATATGATGCACTGTTATTTTCTTTGTTCTCATCTAAGTGTAGAATTTGAAAGCAGGGTGACTTTGGTTTTAACAAATCAGATGGACAAGCAAATTTCCTGAACTTTTTAAGCTTCTTCTCTTTGAAAATAAAATAGAGGGAAATATCCATCTAACAGATAGTTCTAAGAACTAAATCAGGTTATATAGGCAGTGTTTGAGGTAATGTTTAAGACATTTGTGACAGTGAAATACCAAAAGAAGCTGTAGCAAGTATCCAATCTACTCAATGTGTAAAACTTTTATTAATAATTGGTCTTATTCCGACTCATATCTGTGGTTCCTGAATTCCTATATTACCTCATTTCTAGTGATATTGGATGAAATTAGGACACTTTAAATTTAGAAATCTTCAGTACTGCACAGAAAGGCAATTTTTTTCTTGGTTCATTTATTACATGAGCTCCCTAAATTCAGGCCAAGACAACTCTGGCTCTGCTTACAGTCGAATTACATTAAACACAGAACTCATTTGCAAATGGTTATTACTCTTAGACTCCAGATTTCTTTTATTCCCCTGCCTGGAAAGAATTCAAACCATTTCGTCCATATTCAGTCATTTACATTTTCGAAGGCCAAGTTTCTTTTAATGTCGAGAGTTCTAACTTCTTTGGGTTGTATTTCTCGTGTCCCTGGTGTTTGGTGTTCCTCCCAGGCTAGGATCATCTTAAAATTTTATGACTGTGTTTTGAGATCTGCGTCTTCTCCCAACACATTAATAAAAATGTTGAATTAGAAAGAAACTTGCACACATCCCCACAGTAACCTCACTTATAGCAGCTCACCAATTCAACAAAGTCTTCACAAGAATTTATTCAATTCACTTTCATGAACATATCTGAGAGCTTTCTTCTTCTTTTTCCCCCAAACTTTATTATTTGTTGTTGTTTTAATTGTTTGGCCATGCCATGGGACATGTGGAATCTTAGTTCCCCAACCAAGGATCGAACCTGTTCTCTTCACATTGGAAGCACAGGATCTTAACCACTAGACATCCAGGGAAGTTCTTCTGAGAGCCTTCTTTATACCAGGAACTGGAGGTGAAAAGTTGGATAAGCCCACACTCCCTGTTTCCAAAGTTTTCACATGTGAATTACCGTAGGGGACGATTTAGCATCTGAGAGCCATCTTATAAACTTCTAGTTAATGCAAATGTGGGAGAAAGTATCCCACTTGCTTAGAGCCAGCACAGTTTAAAAAAATTAAAGAATTACTATTAAGTCATCAAATATAGAGATTATCAGGGAACTGTATGTTTTTGCACTGTTGTGTATTATTTGTAGATTAAGTCAGATTCGAAGAAAGGAACACTTTTCAAACAGAGTTGAAAGACACTGGTGAGACTATTTGCTGTGGTCCCCCAGAAGCCTAGAGAGAGTACGATTGTCTGAACAGGACCCCAAGGTGAGTTAGACAAACAGCCAGCAGCATTGCATCACCTCCTTGCATTGGGCTGCACTGCCTTGGGAAAAGTTGCGTCTGTGTTAAGCATGTCATTCTCCCTTAGAAAGAGAGCTCTTCAAGGACGAAGTTGATTTGGGGGTAGACCTTCCACAGATCCTAATGTATTTTTGTATGTTAAAATGTGAATTGACAATACATTCACTATTGATATACAATATTAAATAGCAGATAACAATTATGTAAATTTGTGTTTGGGATGTTGTGGCAGAGATGCCTAACAATATGCTAACACTTCTGGAGGATTGAGTTGTTGCTAGAAAGTGGCTGCCCAGCTAGAGACTACATTTCCCAGCCTCCTTTGCATTTGGATTGAGACCCTTCTTTGCATTGAGAGTCCCTTGGGCTGCAAGGATTGAGATCTTCCTTTGGACTGAGTCCCTCCTTTGCATTAAGAGTCCCTTGAACTGCAAGGAGATCAAATCAGTCAATCCTAAAGGAAATCAATCCTAAATATTCATTAGAAGGACTGATGCTGAAGTGGAAGCTCCAGGGCTTTGGCCATCTGATGCAAAGAGACGACTCATTAGAAAAGACCCTGATGCTGGGAAAGATTGAAGGCAGGAGGAGATGACAACAGAGGATGAGATGGTTGGATGGCATCACCGACTCAATGGACATGAGTTTGAGCAAGCTCTGGGTGCAGGACAGGGAAGCCTGGCGTGCTGCAGTCCATGGGGTCGCAAAGAGTCAGACATGACTGAGTGACTGAACAACAGGTGGCTAATTCTCAACCATTCAGTGGAAATAATGTGTGTCTCTTCTGGGCAAGATTCTTAAGCAGCAAGCCTGACCTTTAATTTCTCTCTTTTCTTTCTGGATGTAAAAGACTTGAAGATCTTAGGGGGATGATGGAGCACAAAACAGTAAGGAACCCAGAGTCTGAAAATTATATATGGGGGAAAGCCACCCTGATTAATAAGGTCTGCATTGGATGCATTTTTGGATGAATTTTTTAAAAAGCTTCACTGTGTTAATACACTTGGGAGGGTATTATTTGTAACAGATAAAGCTACCTAAGTTATTGAGAAAGTCCCTCAGGGTAAAGGATTAGGCAGTTTGAAGGTGTTGGACTATGTACTCTGAAGGGAATTCTATTGCCTGCTTTCTCAAATGACTTCCTTCTCTTTTGTCTCCTGTTTCTCACTAATCAATTCTGTCATGAACAGATTCTCTTTACTTACAAACATCTCAAATACACAACGGTTCCTCAATGGTATTTTCTGCTGTCATCAGAATGAAAATGCTTTGGAAAAAGAATTCAGGTAAAGGGGTATGGTAAGGCTATTAGTGCTAACCTATATTTTTTCCCTCTTTAAATCCATGGTAAGCCTCTACTGGTTGCCCTCTGACAATTAGCAAGAATAGAGTTACTAGTTCCAACCAAAAATTATGAGAAGAAATGAGATAAAATGTTACTTCATATATGTGTGTGTATATATATATATAAGCTCATCTGTGAAAGTGAAAGTGACTCAGTCATGTCAGACTCTTTGCGACCCCATGGACTATACAGTCCATGGAATTCTCCAGGCCAGAATACTGGAGTGGGTAGCCTTTCCCTTCTCCAGCGGATCTTTCCAACCCAGGGATTGAACCCAGGTCTCCTGCATTGCAGGTGGATTCTTTACCATCTGAGCCACAAGGGATGCCCAAGAATATTGGAGTGGGTATCTGACCCTTTCTCCAATGGATCTTCCTGACCCAGGAATCAAACTGGGGAGTCAAACCAGGATCTCCTGCATTGCAGGCTGATTCTTTACCAACTGAGCTATCAGGGAAACCCAAGCTCATATTCGTTAGAAGACTGGCAATGTGGTCTGTTTTCCATAATTAGTGCATGAATAAGCAAAGGGAATTTTAAATAGGGCAATGACAATTAGTACTGAGAAATTTGCATCAATATTTCACTTCTGTGGTTAAAAGAATACATCTACTTTTCCCAAATTTTCCATACAAACTGGAGTATACATGATTAAAAGGAGAACAACATATTTAAAATTGTATGGTTACATAAGTTTTCAGTTACATGAATATCTCGATCCATTGATTTGCTATATTTTTATATTAAAAATAATTTTTGTGTGTAGTTTTTTGATAAGAGATATTTTAAAAGTATTGGGTTGGTGGAAAAGTTTGCTTGGGTGTTTTCTGTCATGGTTTATGGAAAACCTGATTGAACTTTTTGGTCAACCCAATATTTTAGGACCCTTCTATTTGTTTATATTACAGTCTCAGAGACTATGGGCAAGTTGCTTTACTTCATTGAGCCATAATTTCTAACATTAGGAAAATAAATGAGATGTATGTAAAATGCCCAGTTCAATTCTTGGGAAACAGTGAATAATATCTAATAAATAATTATGATTATTAATCTTTATTATTGGGACTTCCCAGGTGGCTCTAAGTGGTAAAGAATATGCCTGCAGTGCAAGAGACACAGGTTTGATCCCTGGGTCAGGGAAGATCCTCTGGAGGAGGAAATGGCAACACACTCCAGTGTTCTTGCCTGAAAAATTCCATCGGCAGATGAGCCTGGCAAGCTACAGTCCGTGGGGCTGCAAAGAGTCAGACATGACTGAGCACACATTTTTTGTTTTTATTTTCTGTTTCCTTTTGGAACAACATGAAGTATTTCAATAAACAGAAGGCTGCCTATGAAACTTCACCTTAGATACCTCAGGATTCACTTTTCAAATGTCCATGTTGTTCTTATGCAAAGCATTTAAATGGTCAACAATTTAGTCAGTCCACACTTTCTTAAAAAATTAGGCCATTAGTAGATTCTTAAGCAAACTCTGTGTTGTGAGGTCATAGGGAGAGAGAGATGTTTCTTTTCTTTTCTTTTTTTTTTTTTTTTTATAATTCTCACTTCTCTTCAATCACAGAGTTTTCAACTTTTACAAATAATCTTAGAACAATTCAGGGAACTAAGGTTCAGAGTGGGGGACAGTTCTTACTGGTACATGAACTATTACATGCTCAATTTTCTGTAAATAATGCAGTTGGCTGGATTAACAAACATTGTCACAGAAACACAATTTTTTTTTAAGCCATAGATCACTACATATATATTTACAAACAGCCATAAACAAACATGCACTTCTCCTTACTAGGAAAACTGATATAGATGTTTGAAACATTAAGGCAGTAATGATTCTGAAACATAATGAAATACTAAGTTAAGACTTTATGTTTGTTTTGAAACACATATTCATAGGCAACTGTGACCCAAGCAAACTTTTATTTACCAGGTTGAGTTCATCTGCCCAGGACATGTTATTTATCCATTACCACCACTTCTTCTATGGGATAGGAATTAGTAGCAACACCAATGATTTTCTCTAATGAATTATTAGTTCCCTCCTTAGGTTTTATTTTGAGGGTTTAGTCTTCAGCAGCCTAAGGTGTGCGCCACAGAAGGAACAGAGCATTTTTGGGGGTAAACTTAGAAAAATGTGCAGACTGCATTGATTTTCACTTGCGTGAAAGTTGGCCAACAATCAAGAACTCAGGATCTTCTAAATACAAAAAACCCTACAAGTGTACCTGAGTGCTCAGCCATCTCAAAACATATTATGCTCTTGACGCACTCGATCTTCACCTCATTTTCTTTGAAGACCGTTCAGTATTACCCTCTCTAAACAAAGTAACAAAATGAAGAATGCGGTTTCTAAAAGACTATTTTTGTTGTTGTTGTTCTCTTTGCAATGGCATAAATATTGTCCAAGTAAAGAGCCAAGCCATAGTCATCACCTCTGATAGGTGAGGCTGTCCAACTGCAGACCCAATTGCTGCAGGAGTGCCTCGTCCCATCTGGAGTTATGACCCTGGTGAGTCACACTCTATATGTACCCATGGAATATAGGCTACGTACAGGGTGTGACTACTCATGAGTACTGAGAAAACTGGAAGAAGAAAGTAAAAGTTAGAGAAATCTATATTTTCCAAATAGCCACCAAGCCCCTAGGAGCTTCCCAAGTGGTGCTAGTGGTAAAGAACCTGCCTGCCAATTCAGGAGGCATAAGAGAGGCAGGTTCAACCCCCGGGTCGAGAAGATCCCCTGGAGGAGGGCCTGACAACCCACTCCAGTATTCTTGCCTGGAGAATCCCGTGGACAGAGGAGCCTGGCAGGTTGCAGTCTGTGGGGTCTCCAAGAGTCAGACATGACTGAAGCGACTGAGGATGCATGCACACACCAAGCCCCTAGAGTTCTTGAAATTCTACTCACAGCCCTAACAGCTTCAGATTTATGTGTGATGTTCGTGAAAATGAATCTGTTCAATTTGACACAAAGTAGGATTCATTCAGAAATTATGAGCTTCTGTACTTTTTATATAAAAGTGATTTGCACTGATTTTCTAAAGATTATTCGCAATTTATAAAATGCTTTATAATTTAACATGTCTAGTGTTGTAATTACAGCTGGGTTGAAAAATACCATAGTGCATATATGGATGTATCAAAAGTTGGATTGTTTCATGAAAAATAACCAAACAAACTAGCCTTTCCATGTTAACTAAAATCTTCCTCAAAGAAAGTGTGCTATTAGTTTTTGAATGTTTTTCAAGTGAAGCAGTTAATGGTTTTTCACACTGCTGGCAACTGGCTTTCAACTTTTATTTTTGGGCTCAGCTGCACTCTCCTGTGGTTTACAATATTTCAGAAAACTCCACTCATGTCCTTAGTCATCTAAGAAGCTACAAACACATCTGCATTTATTTTTATTGTTGTTATTACATATTACCACATTCTGCATTACATTGGACTGTTATGACTTCAGTTTTTCCTCCAGATTTCATTTCTCTAAGCCTGTCGTCTGTAATATCGTCTGGGATTGCTTCTCCTGGATAGCATTCTTTTTTGGAGTTTAGAGATCCCATCTCTTTTACAGTGCAGGTTACTCCTATTATTAACAAGTTGGGTTTGGTGTTGTATACCAGCATTTAATGTCTATTCTTTTCCTTGTAAGTGGTTTCGAAGATAGTTTATTTGTCTTCTGAAAAAGAACAAACTCAATTCTCTAATGCAGTTACCACGCCAGCTCAACATATCCTGGGGCTGCTCTGGCAAAAGGCTGTAAAAGATTGGTATTGATATTCTGTGGCATTCAAATTGTCAAGCTCTCGACAGAAGGAAGAGCATTTAAACAATCTGGCCATGTGGCAGATAATTACACCATTATAAACTAAATTTACAACAGGTGACTTGTAGGCTATGTGTTGACAACAGCACCCAAGCTTTTCTTTGATTATTTCCCCATAACTTGACAAGCAACAGTAGCATTCTTTACGGGCTACATCAATGCAGATATCTTAAATACACAGCATACACAGTTTCTATCACCTTGCATACAATTTCTTGGTGCTTGTTTATTGTAATTATTTTCCTGCAACTCATAATTAGCATGATCCCTGTGTTCTATGATTTTTAAACTGGAGGGTCTAGTTCAAATCATTAAAATACAGCTAAGGGAGATGACATACACTAACACTAAGACTCTTGGAGCTTCCTTCAATGAACTTTCTATATTCTAAGTGTGGAGCACAGAACTGGTCTTTAAATCTGAAGTTAGCTTTGCAAATTCTTCTCCTTCAAAACTCATCAAGCACCTAGAGAAACATGTGCTTTATATTCAGGCTAGATCCATGTGTCATTGATGGCAAAGATCCAGTGTGCTCTGGAAATTTCCCGGTGCATATTATAAGCTGTTGTTTGCCATCTTGGCTAGCTAATCCTGCCTCATTTATCGGAGAGCCATTTCAGCCTCACTGTCAACAGCAGAGGAGAATCAGGTCACCTTTGCCTGGAATATTATGTAAAAGCTGTCAAATGTTCAGGATTATAGTCACATTAAATGTTCTATAAGGTTTCAGGCATATCAGTGTTAGTGAAGAAGATTTAATGTCAAGTTTGTCATCATCCTGCCTTAGATTTCTTCACTCTCCTGCTCAAATCTCATTATAGTGTGACCAAAATTTTATTAGAGCCAGTTCTTTGTGTAAGAGGAACAGATGTTGGCAGGTTTATCTGGTTACTCTTATAAATGTTGAAACAAGCACATTTTAAAATGAAAAATGGTCTAATTTGTCTTATTAGCTTTCAGAATTAAATATGCACTCCCTTTATTTCCCAGCCATACAATTCCAGTATATCAACAGAGACTTTTCACATTGGGACGACCAGCTTATGAAAATGCACAATAAATTTAATAAGGAAATTTTCATTATGGTTTCCATTATAAAAAGCAAAGCTCCCGAACCTGACTACAACAGTTCATTTTGAAATGTATTTACTTTTAAGTTGTGAACATTTTGTGATAGCATTAAGAGACGATTGATTCTTATTGTACATTATGAATACAACGGGCAATCGCAGATGAATGGATATTGGGAGCCTTCGAACATTTTAAACAAGTAAACTGTACTTCTGAAAGGTAATTCAAGGTTAGTACATCTCACTGGTGACTAATGTGGAATTATTGCTATAGCAAGCTTTCCATATTTCTTGAGTCAGACCTAAGAGTTTTATCATCTTTTCAAAAGGAAATCAACTCGACAGTAGATTCACATAATTGAGATGGCTTCATGATTAATTCCACCCCACTCATTGCAAAATGCCATTGCCTTCTTTCTACCAGGAAGTCCAGCTCTTCAGTCCTTTCCTTGATCCTCTCACTTCCCAGTTATCATTATCTAAGTTCTGTTCTGTTCAGTCACTTAGTTGTGTCCGACTCTTTTCGACCGCACAAACTGCAGCACGCCAGGCTTCCCTGTCCATCAGCAACTCCCAGAGCTTGCTCAAACTCATGTCCATCGAGTCAGTCCATCCAACCATCTCATCCTCTGTCGTCCCCTTCTCCTCCTGCCTTCAATCTTTCCCAGCATCAGGGTATTATCCAATTATCTATATACAAATAATTATTTGCATTTAGGGCACTGAACACTTACTGATATTATAGGAAGTATCCAAGCTTTAATCCTGAGAATTTCAGAAGTCAGATCCTTCACAGAAATCCCATATATTTGCATTGTTCAGTCCAAGTTTTAATCTATAGAACAACATATGTGGAATCAAGTTTTACTTCCTTGATTACACCTTAGGTTTTTAATTTCAAAGTTTATTTTAAAAAAGTGGAAGTGTCAGTCCCTCAGTCCTGCCTGACTCTTGGTGAAAGTGAAAGTGTTAGTTGCTCAGTCATGTCTGACTCTCTGCAATCCCATGGAATGTAGCCCACCAGGCTCCTCTGTCCATGGAATTCTCCAGGCAAGAATACTGGAGTCGGCTGCCATTCCTTTCTCCAGGGGATCTTCCCGACCCAGGGATCAAACCCAGGTCTCCCACATTTCAGGCAGATTCTTTACCATCTGAGCCCACCAGAGAAGCCCTCAAAGTTTATTAGTTATCTCAACTATGAACTCTATGTTACAAGATCAGACAGGAAACTTTGTCAGATGCCCATAAAACAGTGCACTTGGAGGAACCGGAACACATTTTACAGGCCCAGAGACATATGTCAAAGGTCCAAAAGATCAGACATTAAAAACAAAAATATCTACAATTTATACAAATATAGAAATATCTTAAAATATAGTTAATTTATTATTTTTTTCCTTTGAACCTTGATTCCTCACTTTAGAGGGAATTTTTCAACGCATCTGGGATGCCTTTCTCCAGATGGCAGCAGAGCCCTAAGGGGCTGGCAGCTTGGCTAATGGGGAGAAGGAGAAGAAGAAATGATTCTGGAGCACGTGTCATGTCTCAGGCATCACAGGTCACAATAGGGGCCAGGACTGGAGCAATTAGAGGGATGAGTCCAGGAAGAAGAGGAGGGATCAGGGTGCGGCCATATAATTGATCTTTCAGTCATATTTTCTCCCTTTTCTGTTTAGTCCTTGTTCTTGGATGTACATTCCTTAACAAGCTAATTTACTGAAATTAATACACTAAAAGAAGAGATTTATTTGTTTTTTCATACATTATTTTAAGTTTACAGATTGTACTTTATTATTCGATCAGCAATATGATATTATATAGAATCTGGAAGTTAGGAAAAGTTTGTCTTGCAGGGCAGCAATAGAGACACAGACATAGAGAACAGACTTATGGACACTGGGGGTAGAGGAGGAAGGAGAGAGTTGAGATATATGGAGAGAGTAATACGGAAACTTACATTATCACATGTAAAATAGATAGCCAATGGGAGTTCACTGTATGTCTCAGGAACTCAAACAGGGGCTCTGTGACAATCTAGAAGGGTGGGATGGGGAAGGAAATGGGAGGGAGATGCAAGAGAGAGGGGACATATGTATACATATGGCTGATTCATGTTGATGTTTGGCAGAAACCAACAAAATTCTGTAAAGCAGTTATAGAATTATCCTTCAACAAAGAATAAATTTTAAAAAAAAGTTTGTCTGGTTCCTGTTCTCCTGGGTCTGAGTTAGCTGACATCTGAGTTCTCTGACTTTCTGTTGGGTCAGAGAGAATGGAGGCAACACTGTGTGGTTATGAAAACATCATCAGTTCAGTTCAGTTCAGTCGTTCAGTCGTGTCCGACTCTTTGCGACCCCATGAATCGCAGCACTCTAGGCCTCCCTGTCCATCACCAACTCCCGGAGTTTACTCAAACTCATGTCCATCGAGTCGGTGATGCCATCCAGGCATCTCATCCTCTGTCGTCCCCTTCTTCTCCTGCCCCCAACGCCTCCCAGCATATAGTTATCACTAAATAAGATACTTTAAAACATTACTTGAAAATTCTAATCTGTTACCTTTTTAAAGCTATAACTCTCTCAAATCATTTTGTTGATATTTTACTGTAATTCTTTTTTTAAAATTCAGTAAAAATATATTGATGTCTGATCAATTAAAGAGACATTTCTCCATCCCCTCCAACAAAATTCTCTACCTGACATAGAACTCTGGTGTCCAGAGCTCCCCCATTGCCTAGACTGGGAAATTTTATAGTCCTTTTTTACAGGGAAGAATGATGATTATTTAGAGAGTAAGAAAATTTTCAATTCTGCTTCCCCCAGACCTACAGGATATAGGTGAAGAAAACAATGATAATCTTGGTTGTGAAAATTAATAAACCTAGCATGATGGCAAGTGGCTTATGAACAGTAGAGAGAAGATAATCTATCTAGGGAGTTGCTCTTCATCAAAAGAACTTGTGTCTATAAATTGTTTTTGATTTCCGCAGTGTCTTCAGTTTCTCCTGGATTGATGACAGGTATAATAATACAAATAAGCCTGAACTCCTGTAGGCGAAGGCTGTGGGATTCCGGTTGACTTGAGAGATGTGTGGGGTTTTTGAGAGAGAGTCTTTGTAGTCATTTTTCCACTGCTGGCCCCGGCTCTCCTGGGAGCTCTCAGGGCCACCCGCCCCCTGGACAGACAGTGGTAACCTTGCAAGGTCAACCTTGTGAAATTTGAAGGGACTAGTTACCCTGGCAGTGCTGCTGATTCCATGTGGCCATAAAAGGACCAAGATCAGAAGAAATTCCCTACATCCGAGCCCACTAAAGCGCCCAGAAGAGAGAAATCAGAGTATTCAGAGCAGCGAAGAAATGCCTGCTTGGTTTTAACACAGGGAGAGAGGCTTTTTGTCAGTGGATTTTTTTCATGTGTCTTAGTGAGACTTTGTATCATCTTTTCTCCTCTGGGCTTCCATTTTTCTTTTCTCAGGTTCACAGTTTCTCCTTCTCTTGTCAACTGATTTTCTGGAACTTCCCCAGATGTGATGCTAGGAGACAACTGAACACCTTCTACCTCCTTCCCAGACAAGAGTTAAAAGAGAAGGAGGGAATATTTCCTGAGAAGGAGAAAGTAAGTCTCTCTCCAGCTTACTAGCTCTCTCCCATCCCTTATTTTTTTTGCCTTGACTATTACAAGGCATTCAGATGTTAAATTTTCATATTCTATATGTCATATTCAGAAGTAGAAATCATGGAAGAGTTGGCACTTTACTCATCAGCTGCTGCCATGTAAATCTTTGTAACAGAAACTTCTCTATGCTTATCTGAAGTCAAGTAAAACTACTACTGCTACTGACAATAATAGCAATAATAATAATAGTACTTGCTGACATGGCAACCCACTCCAATATTCTGGCCTGGAAAAATCACATGGATAGAGGAACCTGGCGGGCTACCGTCCAGGCAGTTGCCAAAGAGTCAGATACAACTACAACTTAGTGACTGAACAATACCACCATGTGCAAGACACTGTTTCAAATGCTTTAACTTGTTTAACTCTCATAACATTGTGAGGTATTATACATATTACTATTATACTTATTATACTTATTTCTGTTCTACGGTTAAGAAAGCTGCGCCACAAAGAGGTTAAGTGACTTGTCCAAACAGAAACTGGCAGAGCCATATATAACAAAAACAGTCTTCACTCTTAAGCACTGTGCTAAGATTTCACCTGTAAATTCTCCTTTTTAAAACAAATCTGAAGTCCTTTAACCTAGAAGCCCTTGAATTGAGCATCTGAAAACAGAAAATGATCTCAAGAAGTGATTCCCTGAGCTTTTATCATTAAAACGAAGGCTGCTAACATTATTCATAGACTACTAAATATAAGGTAACTAGACACCCCAGGTTGTTTGAAACAATCCTGATTTATATCTGCTATTTAAAGCCACCTTCAGGTTCAAAACTGGCCCGATTCCCACAAGAAGTCATATCGCTACCCTAAACTGAAACAAAAATTGCATTTGGAAGAAGAAAAGTAAATTGCTATTGTGATCACTGAACTTATTTTTTTCTAGAAACAGAATCTTTTTGTACTTTGCCAAATTTCTAACTCCAAATTCTGGTTTGGAGCAAGACACTTCTCTTACGTGGAATGGGCATATTCTTAAAAGAATGTTGGAATGGAGGGGATTGCCATGTTCTCTTGGGGAGAGGGCTGTTTGATTTGTGCTGGTTTTGATGTAAGGAGGCTCACTGGAGGAATTGGAGTTGTTTTTGTTTGTTGTGTCTTCTTTCTTAGGAAGGATGGGTTGTAGATTGAGGTGGAGGAAGTGCCTTGATGGCAAAGAATAGAGAGCCTGCTTCAGTCTGAACAAGGGAATCGATGCAAGAAAAGCGGCATAATACTTGAAATGCATGAGAGGAGGAGAAAGAAACTTGAAGCCTCTTGTGGTGATCTGGATTTAATATGAGAAACAGGAAGTTCAGGAGGAAATCTGAAGGCAGAGAAAGATTGAAATCAAAGGACCAAGTGGTCAGAAGTGTGCACATCTTCATGAATGTCTGTGTTGCTTTTCTGCAACTAACTAAACCATGTTACAGTCTTTGAATGCATTACTAAAACAAAACCTGGATTAAAAATTAAGCTGCAGAATTTGAGGGAAAATGGACATTGACAGTATCCTCAAAAATGTAAATAATATGGGAAAGGGGTTGGAGGTCACTGAGAATTTTAGATGCTATTAAGCTTGGCGTGGAATGAGGATATCTCTGGAGTGATAAACTAATGGATTCATATTATTTTCTCACTTTTAGATTTCCTGTCTCTTTTGATTGAAGTAGTCATATATAATGGGTTAAAGACTTCCAAAAGTTTAGATAAGTATAAAAACGCACTCACTGATATTTCAGGTAGACTTCACCTCCCTCTATAATCTTTGTTGATCAGTTTCTTCTATTCCTTCTTCCCTACCCCCCACCCCCACTCAGGAAAAACAGATTGAAGACCACTATTTTAACTGAGTTTCCCTAAATAACAGAGACTGAGGTTAGGTGAAGTCACCAGCTTTATAGAGAAGTGAAATCTACCAAGGCTTCAAGAATGAGAGAAAAGGGAATGAGTCCCAGAAAGATGAGAAGAAAATATCAAGTGCTGTGTTCGTTTGCCTACAGACACCACTTCAGGTTTCCAGGCAGATATATGAAAAACTGTAACTCAGACCGGCCCATTAGAAGGACTTTATCCACTGTATTATCCTAGCGCTGTCTCCCGTTGGTCTGTTAGCTGCCTGAAGTGTCCGCCTCCCTGTGTTTTTGGATTGCATTACTTGGCCCCTTTGGAAGTCACTGTCTGTGGTGTTTCATCTAGTCCAGAACTGCCTGGACATGCTAATGGCTCTGGGCGCAGAGCTGAACTGCCTCAGGCACCGGTCTCTGGGAGCCCGCGGGGAGTCTGTGGCCTTGCTGCGAGGAGGTGGGCAACTGTCCAAGGTCATGTGACAGAGGAGTTGCGAGGCTCTGAGGAAGCATCGGGATGCAGCACACGTTCCGCCTCCCCGTAAACTACCGCAGCACCTAGAGCTCTGGGTGTGTAAGAGCAAGCATCTTGACTTTCTGTGCTTGCAGACCTTAGCACACATCTTGCACATAAAGGCAGTTAATTAACGTTTGTAGAATAAAAGAATATCAGCTTCAAAACTCAAAATTTCAACCCCCCAAGTAAGATATCTAAATTCTTATGACATTTTGTTGACCATAATCCAGACATCAGAAAATCACAGCTAAAACAGTAGTCAGGGAGTCTGTAGAAATCCTTTGATAAATTAAGCTCATTAAACAAACAATAAAACCACTTCACTTTGACTTCTAAAAACTCAAGCTAGCTCTCGGTATAGATTTTTAAACTGTGGATAGGGACTAAAATGAACATCTTTGACATGTGATGCTCAAAAAAATTCTGTTTCTTTTTTTCAATTTCACTACATTAGAGTTTGGGAATAATAACTAACAGTTATTTTTAAACAGATCCATTGTTTGTAAATAATTTTCACAGTGTTCCTTACAGAAAAACATTTAAAAAAATAAATAAACCAAGGTTAAATAGTTTGCCCAGCAGTACAAAGGTAGAGGTGGAGGAAGTTTCATGAAATGCTTGTTTTTCAGTATCTTTTTCTACAAAAGCACATGCCAACTAGCAGAGGAAGAAGTATCCAACATGTTTTCATACCTCTGTTTCCTGACACCTGATATAAAACCATAATGCACTCTATTAAAAACAATTATGGGAAATAATAAACTTAGAAAATGATACTAACAAAGCTGGAGTGAACTATTAAAGGAACCTGTTTAAAGGAAAACTACCATAGATAGATAAATAAAGAAATAATGTAAGCCAGTGTGGAGAGAAATACAGCTTTAAGCAATACATATCACACAATGTATCTCAAAATAGAAGTCTATAGTTTCATCTTTGCAGTTTTTCTACATAAGTACAGAAGTCAAAATTATTTTTTATGTTTTTTAGGGGACAAATACTCATACATGGTAAAATCATGGTAAAATCATAGGTGTGTTCAAGAAGATAGAATCTTAGACTTGGAAAGAAAATACTTGCTTGTGTGTCTGAAATGATACTGTGACTAATAGATACTCATTTCAGATATGCATGCATCCCAAAACATGGGAAAATGAATAATATGAAATAGAAAAAATAAAACAGAGGCAATTCTTTCTGTTAACGAGTGGAAAGTACATTCAGAAGCAGCCTTTGCTAATCAGCAGATAGTCTACATAGATAAGAGTTTTAAGGAAAAAAAGAAAAGGTTTTCAAGGACTCAGTTATAATTTATATAGGTGTTTGCCTTTTGTGAGTGTATAGAAATGTGTATCCTTTTTCTATTCTGAGCAGAACATCTTTATCCAGCACAGTAAGAAGGCATATGGTGCACTGAGGATCAGAAATATGTACACCGAGGTCATTATCAACTTCCACAGACCAGTTACTTTCTTCAATGCACATGAATTCCCATGTCATCAGACATGAAAACTGAAGTGTTCAGGATCTCTGTTCATTTGTTTTCTTCCTTGTGTGGTCAAAAGAAAAAAAAAAATACCACTGTAGTATATGAAAGACCAAGAGATAAAAATAATTCAAATTCAAATCTGGTCCACATCAACTTAAAGTTTACTAATCATAGAAGATTCAGATAGAACACCTACTTGCAAGTCAATGAATTTCAAATTTGGGCAAAGTTTTTTCGAGTTTTAGACCATTAGCATGTAGTCACAGTGACACTTTGTGTTCACTGCTAGGGAATGCAGCCTAGGAAAGTGCTGGAGGAATGGATACCAAAGGCATCACATGGGGAACATTGCTACACAGTCCATCTTTGGGAGATTCAAGGAGAAAATGAGAAACAAAGCAAGATGAAATGAAACAAGTCAACATGAAACCTGTGAGCTCAGTTTGACCTGTACAGTACAAATATGGCGTGTGAGTAACGCAGTGAGTGTCTCCAAAGTCAGTAATATTCTTCATATTGTTTACTAGAGTGTGCTCTTTCTGCTTTTTAAGTTGACTGACTTGAAAACCTCTGTGTCTCAAGTACCTATTCTATAGCATTTATTTAGTGATGTTACTGCAGGTTATTTCAATTGTTTATGAAAATCTCAGTGGGTAGTGGGACTTAATGCTTTGAAATAAAATCACACAAAAACTTATTCTGTATTCAAAATTGTGTTTTTTTCTCTTGAAGTGATACAATTCTACTTATATCTGATGCAGTAAATAGTAAAAATTTTCAATGACTGCTACCAGAAGAGACAACATTTTGAATCTAGCTATCCAAATGTGTAATTTCACACCATCTAGATAAGGATATTTAATTTTTTTAGTGTAAAAAGAATATTTTCTTTTAACACTGCAATTATCTTTATAAGGATTGTTGTAATGTTGATTTAGAGGCAAAAAAAAATTTTTTAAGCCAACAAATAAAAGTTGAATTTTCTAGAATATTTATAACAAAGTAGTTTGGAAGAACATTTCAAAATCTTTCAACAATTAAATAAATCATGGAACTAGATTTTAATGCAAGGCATTAATTAGTATACCTAGACATCAAACACTGAACTAATCTGTGCTGGAAAGGAGTACATCAATTACTTGAGCTGAAAGGCCTAAAGCCAAAGGACCAGTTGGGTATCAAGAGCATCACTCCCAGGTGCCTGATATATCTTGTCTAAATACAATTTGGAAACAGCTGGAAAATAAGAACTATCTAAATAGCTCACTAAGGATACTTGGTAACTCTGATAGAAACTTTTAACAATTCAGATGATATATGTATTAATATATATATACTTGTACATATATATGTATATACATGTACATGAAGACAGTATTTGTATAAAAATAGATATAAATTAATTTGCATCCTTGTAGGTTAAGTCAGTTGTGGAGTTAAGTAGAAAAAGTATATTAGAGACAAAGTAGAGAGAATTCTGGAGTGTGAAAAACATGCAGATTGACCATATCATATTTGTTAAAATTATTAGTTGACTTCTTTACTTTCTCCCTTAGCTTACCTCTAGATAATTTTTTCAGTAGTAATTTAGGACTTCCCTGGTGGTTCGATGGTTAAGAATCCACTGCCAGTGCAGGGGACGTGGGTTCAATCCCTCGTCCAGGAAGATCCCACATGCCGTGGGACAACTAAGCCTGCAAGGTGCAGCCATGGAGCCACCATGCCCTGGAGTCATGCTCTGCAACAAGAAAAGCCACCACCAGGAGAAGCCCGCACACTGCAACTAGGGAGCAGCCCCCACTTGCTGCAAATAGAGAAAGCCACGGCATGGCAGCCCATTCCAGTATTCTTGCCTAGAGAATCCCCATGGACCAAGGAGCCTGGCGGGCTACAGTTCATGAGGCCACAAAGAGCTGGACACGACTGAGCGACTAAGCAGCACTTGTAGGAACAAAGATCCAGTGCAGCCCAAAATTAATTGATTAATTAAAATCATAATTGAGGCTCAGATTATTTAGAAAACTTGCCCCAAAGCTGGCAATTAGTAAGAGGCAGAGCAAGGACTCGAACCCAGAGCTTGTTGGCATATTCTTTTCTAGGGCTTTAGTGGCATACTTCCTAATTTACTTATATGTGCATCTAAGAAGTTGTGAATTGATAACTTGTAAGTTAAATCTCTCCTCAATGGTGAATTTGCTTGAATTTGGAAGAATTCTTAAATTTAAATATTTAATCTCCAACCTTAAATATTTACAGATTCACTGCAGTTTCCCAAAGAGAGAGATTATTTCTTCTTATACGAATGTATTCCTATGCAGCAAATAAGTACCAGATTACAGAACAAAAGATAATGAAACTGTGGGTTAAAAAAAATTATTCCTAAAACTACAGCTATGTCTTCTTAAACTCAGCAACCTACAACTTCATATTAATAAGTGAGAAGTTAGAAGATTCTATCATTGGTTCACCTGCTATGTTGTGAGGGTAAAAGAGATTCTGTCAACAATTATATCAGAACAATTGGAGTACATGGGGACAGTTCCCAAACTGATCACGCTACTTGTGAGAGCAACTCTACTGATGAAAATTCGTTCTGCATTTATGTCATTGCATGCAGTCAACTTATATTTGCTTATTTTTTAGGAACAAGTTAGAATTGTGGAAGAATCAAAATAGTTTTTAATTTTTTGAGGAAAGCAAAACAGAAATGGTCAAGCATGTGACAAAAAATATAAGACACTCCAGTCTTGTAAAATAAGAGAAAGAGGTGAAAATGAAAATGACAGTTTTGTTTTAGTATTATTCTTGGTAGGTGAAGGAAGGAAGTGCTAAATAAACATAACTCCAGTAAAATTAAAGCTATTATTACTGTTTTTCTACTGAATACTTACCATGTACTAGAAACTGTTATGTTCTTCACAAATAATATCTCATGTAATTATCATAAATAAATATACAAGAAAACTGTATCATCCATAATTTACATAAATGGAAACTGAGGCTCAGAGGGATTAAGTAATTTACTAATATCAACTTGGAAATGACACAATTGAGATTGGAAACTAGGTCATTTTTTCTCTAAAGCCCAAGCTTTCTATAAAATGTCCAAGGAAAAAAATCCTGGTATCATAAGTGACAGTTGAGTAATGTACTCAAATGAATTACTCTTAATGTTATTAGTGTGATATCTGATCTATAATTAAAAGCAGGTGATAATGTTTAGTAGTAAGATCATTAAATGAGGATTCAGAAAAACCTACCTCTGCTCCTTAGGCTATCTGTATGGAGTTAGGCAAGTCCCTGGTACTTTCCTTAGTTTCCTTATCTATAAAATTAGTTAATCCACTCAGTACACATTTACTGAGCTCATTTTCAATGCAAGGTCCCATTTCTAAAGTTGTGTGAAACCCAGAAATGAATGAAATATGACTCCAAGTCTGTATTATAATTGCATTTAGAATAGTTGTAACTTTTGCATAATTATTTGTGGAGTTTTGATGGATGAAATAACATTTTTTTTTAAATCTGCAAATTCTGTAAATCAAATCTTAACCCACAATGCATAACATTTCTTGACTGCTTAAAATCCATCATATTACCTAATTAAATCATCATAAATACACTGTGAGATAGGTATTCTTAGTTCTATTTTGTACAATAAATGAGGAAACCAAGGCTCAGAGATTAAATTATTTTCTCAATTTAGCATAACTTGAAAGAAGTAAGATCAAGGATCGAATTAGGTCTATCTTAATCCCAAATTGATGCTTTCTATTTATTCATTTATTTATTGAACTAACATTTATTGAGTACAGAATAATGTGCCAAGCATTGTGCTAAATGCTCACAAAAGAAATCAAATCTCTGCCAAGATGAAATTTATAGTCCATTGGATAAATCATGCATTCAAAAATATACATAAGAAGTACAACAGTATAAATTGTTAAAATTTTGCAAAGGAAAATTACAGGATACTATGAGAAAGAATAAGAGGGAAAATAAATTGGAGTGGTTTGTCAAGAAATGAACCACAAGGAAGAGCTTAAATTCTGGGATAATTTCAGTGCTAGCCTCATTTTAACTTTTTGACAATGCCAATTAATTTAAGTAAAATCCTGTATAGTATGATCAATTCAATAACATTAAGCCAGTGATAAGGTCTAGGAAATGCAGTGGTGTTTATATTAGCATATACTTTCCTATCTGCACAGTGACAGCCAACAAAATTGATATGCAGAAGTGCTTTGAGTAATATGGGTGTGTGTACAGAGGTGGGAGGTAGAGAAGAAAGAAAGAGGGCATAATTCGAGGTAGTCAATTCACTGGTTAACATTCTCTGCTCTCTTTCCTTTCCGAGCAAGAAATTGCTATCTGCACCTTGCGTTATGAATTGTTATATTCCTAATGTGGGATTTAGTTTTCTCCTTTTTCCCATCATCATTGCAAATCTGCTTGCCTCATAGCAGGGTTCTGTGGGTTAATCATTTATTCAGTATCTGGAAAAGTACTTTGGGCCTCTCAGAAGCAAACAGAAGAAATATCTTATAAGGTAGAGAATAAATAATACAACAATAACAAGCCGGTGAATTGTAGTTGGTGTGCATCTCTTATCTCAAGTCTTGCCTGGACCCTACCAGTTATGCCTCCATGGGCAGGCAGGGTGAGTTACTGAAGTAAAACACACATATTATGCCTGGCCCAAAGAGTATGTTCAATGGATATCAGGAGAAGTTCTCCTAAGAGTTGAACTGAAGAGGGGACGATAAATAGAAAAGCAAGATAATCCAAAAAGTGGTTTCTTAACTTTTTGATTCAAGAAAATCTTTCTAGAACTTTCTTAGGGTTGTGCAGGGTATTGTGGGCTCGATTTCTTTTTTTTATGGTTTCTGAACCTCCACCTCAGTTTACTTTTGGGTATACGCTAGTGACCTATGGAATGCATTTTAAAAATGTAAAGTGTAAGCACTTTTCTCCCCAGTGGATTTATATTGGTAGACTCCAAAGACAGAGCCATACACTAGAAAAACATCTGCAGTCTGTGCCAACCAGTACAAAGCAACCTGTTCTCTTCTCCATCATGTAATCGTGAATATTGCCACCTCTAGTCTTCCCTCACCTGGAAGTAGGAAATATTGTGACATGAGCACATAACTGTACAAAATGGATGAATCACCCATGGAACCCAATCAGACATGACCTACAGAGGATGAGATGGTTGGATGGCATCACTGACTCAATGAACGTGAGTTTGAGTAAACTCCGGGAGTTGGTGATGCACAGGGAAGCCTGGCGTGCTGCAGTCCATGGGGTCGCAAAGAGTCGGACATGACTGAGTGATTGAACTGAACTGAGGCACTTTAGAGGGCTTCCCTAGTAGCTCAGATGGTAAACAATCTGCCTGCCAATGCAGGAGACCTGGGTTCAGTCCCTGAGTTGGGAAGATCTCTTGGAGAAGGGAATGGCAGCCCATCCCAGTATTCTGGAAGAATACTGGATACTGTAGAATACTGAAGAATACTATGTCCTGGAGAATCCCATGGACAAAGGAGTCTGGCAGGCTATAGTCCATAGGGTTGCAGAGTCAGACAGGACTGAGTGACTAACACTTTCACTTTCACAGGAGCTTCGGAAGCCTTTTCTTCACTCACAGCTCTGTTTTATGATTCCATCCAGATTCCACAGAACTAAATCCTGTGGCTAGGTCCATTCACAGCAGTCAAACAGGTGCAAACCCAGAGTCACGTATGACCACCCCTCTGGAGCATAAGCGTCTGTTAAGCTGCCAGTAGTCAGGGAAGATCATTCATACTCTTGGAGAAATTAAAGTCAGTTTGCTTGCTTTCTTCCTTCTGGGAAAGTGAAAGTTTTAGTCACTCAGTGGTGTTCAGTTCTTTGTGACCCCATGGAATATAGCCCACCAGGTTCCTCTGTCCACAGAATTCTCCAGGCAAGAATACTGAGTGGGTAGCCACTCCCTTCTCCAAGGGATCTTCCTGACTCAGGGATCAAACTCAGGTCTCCAGCACTGCAGACAGATTCTTTATCATCTGAGCCACCAGGGAAGCCATAGGGATTCTGTTGGAAGAAAGAGAGAGGATGAAGAGGTGAGTTTTGGACCAGAGGCAATTTGAAAGGCCAGTATAGAAGGTCTAGTTCTCTTGAGTCTCTACTGACATAAGTATATCCTCACCTACTTCTGAGAAAGAATTAGAGTCTGATCCAAATGCAGCACAATTATAGGAACTATCCAGGCAGGGGAGAAGTTGTACTGTAAGTTCTGGAGAGGGCAGCTAAAGCCTCCAGTGTCAATGTTGGTAGGGCCTGAAATTGGGCGGATGACCAGCACTGGCCTTCCTAGTAACCTAGAGCCCAAATGGGAGGGCTTGGCTCAAAGGTCCTTCCTTCTCCACCTCCAAATAGATAAAACTCATTCCACTTCTTATGTAGGGGATTTTTTTCCCAACATTTTTATTCAACTCTTGCCACACATCTTAGCATGTCCATCTAGCATCCTGCTCTGCAGAACAAGAGTTGAGGCTAGTGGGGCTACTGGCCTAGTGTCTGGAGGGTGAGGGAGCAGCAAGAGGTGTGACCCATCCTCTGATATCCTGAACCCTGAACCTTCTGTGTTCAGAAGAAAGCCAGCTTTCACCATATTCTATTGTCTGGTAACATGGTTTCTCAGGGGCAGGCTCTGGGGACTGGGGTGGCAGCAACCAACAGCCATTCTGAGGAGGATTTCTTTTTTTTTTTTTGTAATTAATTTAAATTATTTTTTACTTGGAAGGTGATTTTTTTTTTACCCTATGGTAAAGGTAAAAAAGCTATGGGTTTTCCAGTAGTCATGTATGGATGTGAGAGTTGGACTATAAAGAAAGCTGAGCACCGAAGAATTGATGCTTTTGAGATGTGTTGTTGGAGAAGACTCTCGAGAGTCCCTTGGACAGCAAAGAGATCCAACCAGTCCATCCTAAAGGACCTAAAAAGGACCTAAAGTACCTAAAAAGCCAGTCCCAAATATTCATTGGAAGGACTGATGCTGATGCTGAAACTCCAATACTTTGGCCAACTGGTGTGAAGAACTGACTCATTTGAAAAGACCCTGATGCTGGGAAAAATTTGAAGGCAGGAGAAGGGGATGACAGAGGATGAGATGGTTGGATGGCATCACTGACTTAATGGACATGAGTTTCAGTAAACTCTGGGAGTTGGCGATGGACAGGGAGGCCTGGCGTGCTGCAGCCCATGGGGTCACAAAGAGTCAGACACGACTGAGCGACTGAACTGAATTGAACTGAGTTCCTTTATAATGTTCTGTTGGTTTCTGTCACACAGCAACATGTGTGCATACTTATTCACTCAGTCGTGTCTGACTCTTTGCAACCCCATGGACTGTAGCCAGCCAGGCTTCTCTGTCCATGGGATCCTCCAGGCAAGAATACTAGAGTGGGTTGCCATGCCCTTCTCCAGAGAATCTTCCCAATCCAGGGATCAAACCTGGGTATCCCGCATTGCAGGCAGATTTCTTTACTGGCTGAGCCACAAGGGAAGCCTTACAACAACGTGTATCAGCCATAAATATATATACATCTCCTCCCTCTTGAGCCTCCCTCCCACCTCCCAAATCCTACGCCCCTAGATCATCACAGATCCCCGGGCTAGGCTCCCTGTGTCATACGGTAGCTTCCCGCTAGCTAGCTATTTTACAAACGATGGTGTATATATGTCAGTGCTACTTTCTCAATTCATCCTACCCTCCCCATCCCTGCTGTGTCCACAACTGAGGAGGATTCCTGATGCTGCCAGGCCTTGGGTAGGGATGCTCCTAAAATGAGAACCAGCTGGGGTGAGGACAGCAGAGTACAGTTCCGCTGGAGGGCAGAGCTGAGGATACATGTTAAGGCCAGGCCACTGGAAAGATTTGGGAGCAGAGATGGGAATGAGAGGAGGTAAACCTTGCTCCCCCGTGTGCCTGGGAAGGTGACATTGCGCATCCCGGGCACCGAGAGGAGAGGACCATCTCATCAGGCCATTTCCTACCGAAGGTTGACTGCCATTGGCCTCTTACCCTCTTGAGCCCCTAATGAGAGGTAGCCCATGAACCTGTGACCATGGGCCTCTGGGATCCACCATCAGTCTTTGTAACAGCAGCATGCTCCTGGCTTATCCCTTCGGGGCCAGAGTGAGCTCTGCTGGAGACTTGGCCCAGGCCTGGAGGTCTAGCTGCTCCTTCATCCATCACCTCCCACTTATCTCAAGCTTACTTCTCTCCATGTATTCTAGCCATCCATAAAATCACTGGAGTGGATTCTCTTCCATGACACAAAATTATTAATGTTGCCCTTCCCATTTCAAATAGAAAAGAAAGCAGCTTGCTGTTCAATAAGTTAAGTATTTGTGGAAGGGGGGTGGGTTGTAACATTTGTCAGTTGAAGAAATCAATCATCCAAATATCAACAGGCCTCACATCCTCTTAACAGTCTCATGTTCAATATTTTCTTACTCCAGAAAAACTTTCATTTCCTTCAGTGAGAAATCTCCCTATATAAGGAATATAGATCCCATGCCTAAGGCAAGGCCTACATGATTCTAAAAACTAAATAGTTTGTAGTTGTATGAAATAGCCTGTTTAATTCCCAATATTGAAAAATATTGGATTTTAATAGTACCGTTAACCTCTGAGCATCAACCATCCTTGTTTATTTATTCATTTAATCACTTAAAGCCATGGATCAGTGGGGACCCAATTATAATATTTCAGTGCAATTAATACCTGACTTTTTCCGTCATGCGGATCACAGCAGCATACTGGAAATGGAGTGTCCAGGAAAATCAGGTCAAAGCTTCATGAACGTATAAAAGGAAAGGACTTATTTCTTTGTTCTGGACATTTCCTCATTTAGTGACTGAGTTAGGTAAATCAAGTTGCACAAACTTTCAGCACAATTCTTTTGATATTGACCCTGGTTGACTGTCATTTTCTATTCCTGGTTTGAGCAACTTGTAAAGAATAAATAGACCTGGAATGAGTCCCTGGTATTTGCATGTCCTTTTAGAATTGGCATAAGGCTTTCATAGATTTAATCCTTGGGGGTCCTCAGAAGAACCCTCTTAGGTAAATAGAACATCTAAGTAAAACAATTATAACCATTCCCATTTTACAGCTAATGACACAGACCCAGAGAGGAAAGGACAGGCAGACCAAACAAAAGACAGGTGTTACCTTTCCCAAAGTATTGTGAGCATATTTCAAATGACTTTTTTTTTCTTCTTCTTTTTGTCAGTGGTTAATGAACACCATATGAAACAAAGCTTATTTTGGCCATTATTAAAAACAATAACTTTTTAAGGACTCTGACTTCTTCCAGTCCTAGCTCTGACCCCATCCAGCCCTGCCCCCCACCCTCCTGATCCCTCTTCCCTCCAAGTCACCAGACCCTAATCAGTTAGTACTTCACTCGCTGTCCGATGCTGAAGCTGAAACTCCAGTACTTTGGCCACCTCACGCGAAGAGTTGACTCATTGGAAAAGACCCTGATGCTGGGACGGATTGGGGGCAGGAGGAGAAGGAGACGACAGAGGATGAGATGGCTGGATGGCATCACCGACTCAATGGACATGGGTTTGAGTAAACTCCGGGAGTTGGTGATGGACAGGGAGGCCTGGTGTGCTGCAGTCCATGGGATCACAAAGAGTCAGACACAGCTGAGCGACTGAACTGACTGAGTGACTGAACTGACTGCTGTCACACATTCCCCAGTGAAGCATCAACATCCCAACCACCGCTTTCAAAATAACTTTAAAAAGCAGTGATCAAAAGTAGATTTTTCTACTGGAACTAATAGGTATTCCCGGGCAATTCCTTCCATATTTTTGCAGAGCGTAGGCTGTTCATAAATAATGTCAGAAGTGGGCCTTCGCTCCTTTGGTAAGACGGTCATTTAATGTAAGTAAATCCACATTAAATATTGAAGATCAGAAAAAAGCAGCCTCTTCAAAGAGGTCACATTTAAGTGAAAAAAAAAAAGAAACAACACAACACCATGTGTGGGAAGAACACCAGCCCGGTGCTGGGTGGCACAGAGTTAATGGCTCATAGAGAGCATATACATGTTTTTTAAAGATGTTTTATTGCTTACAAAAGGAAGTAGTCTTGAGAGACTGGATACATAAACTGGCTCCAGCCAGCTGCGGCTGTCGGACTAGGAGGGGTCCTGTTCAATTAGTGTTGTAAAATAAAATACTTTGTAAAGGAAATAAACACAATGCGAGCTAAGATTCATGCTTTCAAATATACACAAGGTTTGAATTTTTAATTAGGGCTGCTAATTACAGTCATCAGAAAGCAGAACAGAATAGATTTTACCTTACATTTAGCAGACAAGCCTTCAACCCCAGTGTATTTTTCAATTTCATTAATATTTTATGAAAATGGCCCTTGCAGCTTTAGCCTATTCTAGTCTCCTACAAAACTGCCCCACATTATGGATGCCAATGCCTTTAAGCCATGTGCATTAGTGTGATGACAAAATGCAAAACAGCGTCTTGTCAACTATCGCGTCAATTGATTCTATTAGATAGTGTAAAAACAGTTGGGTGTGAGTTATCATCTCAGTAACACTAATGATGAAGCAAGATACTGGCTGAGAACAGGCATTAGCTATAAGCCAGAAATTAATGATTCTAATATTTTTGAACAAATTAACCTTAATGAACTGGTCTTGCAAATACTGTATTATCTTCAGATAAGTCAGTGAGTGGAACAATGCTGTGACATGCACACGTAGTAAACTTATATAAATAGGGATATTAAATAAACACAAACCCTGTATGTCTGTGTTTTACCGGTTTACCAATTTCTCATGCCTGTTTGTGTCTCAGACACAACATAGATCCAACTAGTCATTCCACTGTTTCTAGTGAAATTGATAGTGATTGAGTATTTTATAAAATTGCCAGTAACTTAGTGGAAGCATAAATAAAATATCCCCCCAAATTACAGGATAACTGATTGTCAGAAAATTAAATTTTATATTTAATATGCAAAGGACTTCCCTAAATGTAAAGTGAATTCTCTTGTAAAATAATTATTTCTTCTGTTATTCTGAAGAATATCACCCTTTTTCATTACTTGTTCGTCTGTTTTGTTAGGTTTGGAGTTTTGGAAAATGGGTTTTCCTAAAATAAGTCACACCTGCGGTACTCCTTGAAATGAAGCATGCATTTCTCCTCTGGAAAGACTGAAAAAGTTCATTATAGTGATCCCAAGCTAGGCATTGGTGGGATGACTTTGAAACATAAAACAAAGTAAGACAGGAGCACTTTTATTAACAATTCCTGCATAAAAGCAAAGTACTGTGCGGCGCAATTTTGACTCATTCTTGCATTCCCTGTAATCGTTAGTGTACCAAAGTTAATAGCATTCAGTTAGTGGTAGTACATTTGACAGACAAATGAAATACACCGCCCCCTCTGCCCGAGATAGCTCACTGCCAGATTCAACTGCAGCTCAAAAAAAAAAAAAAAAAAAAATTAATGATATTATAACAGTGCTTTTGCTTAGATAGTTTCTTGTATGGTTCTTCCACACAATGCAGCTTCAGTTCTCTCTCTCTCCACCCAGAAAGCTGCACTCAGGTGATCTCAATTTTCAGCACAAAGGATCTTTATTTTTGCTTAACAATGTTTAGTGCCTACTCAAATCTGTGGTCCAAAATCCTGGAAACCCATTCATAAATCCCATACAAAACTCAGATGGCTAATTTAAAGAAGAGGAAACAAAGGAAAGGCACTTGCCAACAACAGTTTGTTGGCTTAACTTTGACTTGCTTTCCTGGGAAGGAAGAAAACAGAATTTTCAATGTGAACTGTCAGCCCCAGTTATGACAGAAGCTCACTAGTGAGAGATCCGGAGTCTCCTTTCCATTGGCAGGGAAGCACAGAAACCCTCCAAACAGAATTCTTTCAAGCTTCCTCTACAACTCCACTTAAATAATTTACTTTTTATTTTTTCTCAGACTATTCTTTTTAAAGTTGGCTGACATGTGCATTGACAAGCATGCTTTACTGCATAAGATGACTTGTGTATTTGGAAAGGGAAAAAAGAAAAAAGTCATAAAAATCCCTCGAACTCCGAGAGTAAGAGAACTACTGTATTTACTTTGGGAGAAAACAGTTAGTCTGAATTCTGTCTTCAGCTGAGGGGCACTAAATAGAAACTAACATAAGTAAAATAGCTGCTTTGGGGGAAGGTGGTTTACTAATTTAAAAACCAAACCTGTGGCTGTGTGCCTAATTCAGCAAACCTAACTGGGCAAAGAACTTAACAGTTCTCTCTGTTCCAGGCAGAGAGACCTTAAATCTGTTCATTAGAACATAATACATTGTCATTTAATCCAGGAAAGCATAATTCTAAAGTTCATCCTTTTATAGTTCTGACAGTTACTGTAGAGTGTAGTAGATGAATAAAATGATGTGGAAATAATGGCATAAGTGGAGCTGTTGATATTCTAAATTCTTGTTTTTACACTTCAATATTTATGATGATGTGCAGTGACTGAAATAGAGGCTGGAGAGAAACTAACATAGAAGGTGGAAGGACAACAGGCTATTTAGGTCACTCATGTATATTTGGATTATAAATGGAATGAGTGACCTGGGCTTGCTGAATATTTTTACAATAATAAAATACAATAGACTCTTTCCTGCAAATCTTACTATAAAAGAATTCAGAAAACTATTCAGAAAACTCAATCTTTTTGCTTTTGTTTTTACTAATCTAGAAAACATTCCTCTCTGAAAAGATAACTGTGTGTTTTCTGAATAGTAATGAAATCTTCTTTCTATAAAAGATCATTTCTCCCCCTCTACCTACCCCTGAAAAAAGTTTTATGTAATGCTTTTTGAATGGTTGACAGAACTCTACCTGGTATGCAATTTTGTATTATATAAAACATACTTTATAAGATAACATATTACTATAGATGTCTTTATATTGCTTTTTCATAAAATCTTCCTCTGTTGTAAGTCTTTCAATTTTTACTGGCAGGGCAGGAGTAACCTGGCAGAGGACATTGCTTGACTATAGTTGTTTTACATTAACCACTTCTGTCTATAAGTTCTTCACCATTCGGTGGGAAAATGGAACACAATGGTTTATTTACTATCAGACCTGAAATTATATTCAGACCAAAGCAATAAGTAGCAGAGTTGCTATAGAATAAATTGCTCTAAAATGTACTTTCAACTTGCAATGGAAAATGGCCCTAGAATTATTTTGAAGTTATAATAAATAATGACCTTATGCAAGCCCATTTTTTCATAAAGACCTAGGAAGTAGTCTATTTTTAGTGACATACTCTCAATGTTATAGTTAATAAATACTTTGAATCTAGATGCAAATAATTGCTGAAATTTTTTTCAAGTAGCTAATATTCCAAATAATAAAAGGTACTGTAAAATTTAGGTCATTCAAAATTTGACATATACTGGTCCTCATCATTCCATCCACCAATCAATGTACAATTTTAAAAAAATCTTAAATAGTTTATAATCTCCATCTGTGCAATAAACTCAAAGTGATTACTTATCTACTTTGATATTCTGCATTCAGTCATTCACTTGTCCCTTCTTTCATATATTCTCATCAAAGGCATGAACTGAGCATCTGTAATCGTGCTCTCCTATATCCACATGTGTCTCTCTAGCACTTGAGGTGTGATTAGTCTCAGTTGAAGTGTGCTATCTTCCCCAATGGCTCAGCAGGTAAAGAATCCGCCTCCAAAGCAGGAGATGCAGGAGACACGGGTTCAGTCCCTGGGTCGGGAAGATCCGCTGGAGGAGGAAATGGCAACCCACTCCAGTTTTCTTGCCTGAAAAATCCCAAGGACAAAAGAGCCTGATGGGCTACAGTCCATGAGGTCACAAAAGAATCGGACATGACACTGATTATCTGTTGAAATAATCATACTTTGGATCTATTGTGTTAAGTAAAATAAATTATTAAATTAATTCCTTTTTCACACAAGACTACTAGGAAATTTAAAATTATCTATGTGTCTTGCATGCTAACCTACAAGGCACAATAAGCACTGTGTTAGGTTCTGGAGAGTCTAAGATGAAAACTATAGTGATGTGGACTTCGAGGAACTTTAGTGTTGACAAGAAAAATCTGGAGCCCTAATTCCACCTGTAGTATTTTCCTGTGGCTTGACATTCAAAGCAAATGCCTTTTTTATTGCTCTCTTTGTTGAATCAATTTTCCTAATATGTGAAAGTCATTTGATACTTGAAATCTATAAGACTCCCTGCTTTGTCAGGACGGAGTTTGGATAACTTGGATGCTAAGTCAAGGCGGTCTGTGGTGCTAACTTCTTCTGGAGACCTTGTCACTACTGAGGACCTCAGACTCTTGGAGAGGCATCGGTAGCTGGTTGCCCAGCAATGGTTGCCTTTAAAGTCAGCATTTAACATCCGTGCTCTGCTTCCCAGTCACTGTCAAGGCTGCTCAGAAACAAGAGTACACTCAGTTGTCTAGGAATAGAGTTATTCTCTGTGTGAGCCTAACTTTGTCCTCATGAGCACCATACTTCCACCATTATTGACCTGGCTCAAATTGCTAATAGTGAGTACTCCCTCCTTGGAAAAGACACACCCTTTGGAGAGCTCTCACTTTGTAAAAACAGAAGTACCTTGCTCATGTTCTATCATGACATTGCTGGACCACGCTATCTATTTTTTGGAACCTTGAACTAGGTAATGTAGCTTCCCAAGAAGCAACTTTATTTCAGTCATAGTCCCACACTCTTTTTGTGCCCACCATAAATTATTTCAATTATCATTAGAAGTTTCTTTTTTTCATATTTTCCTCAGAATAAAGTTAACTAATGTTTATTTGCACTTATATAAAACTCAATTTCAAAGAGCGGTAAAGAATTTTTGACATTTCTACAATGGCATTGTCTTTATGACAACTCTAAAATGTTTTGCCTGTGGGATAAAAGGTGGAGTTGGTACTCCAGTCATTAAGTCCAGTGCAGTCTTGTTAACGAGAGTCAAATCCATTTGTTCAGTGTATTACCCTCTTGTCTCCTCTCCCCAGCCAACTGCTTGATTGGCTAATGATTGAGATTGACTGACAAGTGGGACAAAGCCACAGGGCCATCTCTTTGTGATGGGAATTGATGGCCCTGTAAATACAGCCCTTCACCTTCAATACCTTTAAACACCCAATGATTAACCTACAGTATCTCAGATTTGCTTCTACTTCATTTATTCCCCCTTTTACCATTGACATAAGGCCCCTACAGACAAGAGTACTCAGTGCTTTTCCTGTTTAGGTGGTCAACTTAAATATTATTTTCTGTAAATTTTGATTGAGAATGCTAGTATTATCTTTTAGTAAAATGTATACTTGGATCCATAGTAGAGAGTCAATTGTGTCATATTTCTGACATATAACCAACTTAATATGATTAGATTTCCACAGATATAATTACCAAGAATCATTGTTATAATATTAACTAGAAGAAGAAAATAATATTAAGCCCACAATTTACTCTTCCTCCCTTAGTGGATGCAATAATATATTTTTTATTCTGGATCACCCTCGTTATTTGAGTGAATTCAAATCTCCTTTGAAGGAATTTTCTCACAATGGTCAATAAACAAGGTTTAGTTTCTCAGGCTGAAATTTTTTAATCAAAGTCTGATGTGAAATATATACAAATTAAATATTATTTGTTTGTTTCATTGTAGTAAAAGTTGGTTGAGCTGGCCATTTTTCAGAGACAGGTAAAGTGAAGTATTTACTGAAAGTTTTAGTTAAAACAGGCAAAATCTCCTCCAAGTATCTTTTATATTCCAGTGGAAATAACATCTTTATAACAATTATTTTAGAAATCCTGATCATTTAAAAATCCTACAATTGACTTTAATCAAATCAAAACCCAATTTAGACTAAAGTCTTTTTAGAAACTTGAAAATGAAAAATAAAATTTTTATGTATATATAAAAATGAATGGGTTATATAAAAGCTTTGTCAAATTGCATCAAATATTTTACATATAAATAAACTTATAATTGTATATAATAACATTTCAATTATAAGCAAAACATGAAGAGTGCAAGGTTAGGTTGAAAAGCATGTAAACTGCCATGCTACCAAGGTGGTTAATAGAAGCAAAATTCTCATAATTAGAACCATGTTAAAACTTAATTAGAAAATAAACTAAATACACAAATCCACAAGCACTTATATTGTAGCCATCACTAGGTGAATTAAGAATGAATTACGAATATTTTCTACTGTTAATACATGGTTAATTAATGATTAAATAGTGTTTTTACTGCTCACTCATTAATGATTTATTACAGTTACTTAAACAGTTTCCTAGATCTGAGTGCTTTAAATAGACATTTACTTCCCAGGTTTACCTTCTTTCTAATGTAATGGTTGCTACATTTTCTATTGTATTACTCTGATCTCCTTTCAACTATGAATATCAAATATCTTAACTATCTTATGAGTAAGATCTAATTCACTGGCTCCCATGAACTCAACCAATAGAACTGAGTATGAAAAGAGATACAGATCTTCTTGTGTCATCAACACATGTCCTTAAACTGTGAGTGGGAGAAGGGACCACAGGATGTTAAACTCACGTAACCCAACTGGCTCCCCATCCTAGACTCTGCTTTCTGCTCCAGCATCTAAGTTGCCCTCATGCTGATGACAGTACTGCCTGAGAAGAGCATGCTGTCTAGATCTGTTTAGGTAAAGAGACCTTCTTTCTTGGAGGTGGTCATTTATGGGACCAAAGCAGCATTCTCTTGGCCATATGGCCCAGGTCCAGGTGATCTATATATGGCAAGGCACCCTGGTGGCGAGAGAATCTTTCACTGTAAAGTTCATTTAGCAATGGCCCTCACCTTGAGATATAACAGTGATGGAGCTTACAAGTGCTGGGGACTGATTCTTTAGATTCTTTATCACAAGTGTGCTTGTCATTGCTTCTGGATTTGCCTAGAGTCTCCTAGAATGCAATTGTATCTTCTGATATGTACCTGACAACCAGATTGAGGTGTTTTCCTCCCATTTTGGAAAGCTACATGGAAATAGCTTCTGGGGTGTGACATTGCAATCTTAATGCTTGTCTTTATATAACTATTTGTCCTTATCAGGGGATTCTGTGGCTGCTAGGAGACTGTGTTTAGTCGATTTAGAAATGACAGTAATGCTCTGGAAATGGCTTTCCTCTTCTAAAAAATGACAGGTATGTGATGGGGTGAAACTACTAAAATTAACTCTCTTTCCTCCTCACCTTTCAAAAAAAAAAAAGAGCTTTAAAAATATAGACTGTCAGAGGGAATGCATTTGTTTTACATTTGCTAAGGAAAGACAAGAGAAATCTAATTCTTACCACAATAGCCTTAGAAATAATGATAAGCCTTACCTGATGCAAACTTGACTATATTCCTGCATTGTGAGTCATTTTGCAATTCACTGCTAAAAATCTTTTTTAAAAAAATCATGTTGTTTTGAAAACTTGATTTATTTGTGTCTGTCCTTAAAAAAATTAATATAAGTTCATGGAAGGTTGACTCTAGGACTCTAGGAATAGAGAGGAAAAAAAAAATCCTTTCGTGCAAAATTTAAATGGAGAAGTCATGATATTGTAGGATGGTTTATGTCTTCCCTGAAGAGAAAAATGATAGCAATGGAATTGAAAATAGTTCAAAATAGAGAAGGAAAATCAGGTTAAATATTGCTGATTAATGTTGTTCATTAATCATAGCCCCAACTATCAAAGCTAATCCTGCTTACATATTTGGATCAAGAGACAACAATTTTAGAATTGTAAAATTTTGTAATATAGATTCAACTTTATATATATATACATATATATGTATATATATGCATATATTGACATATATGGGCTCCTCTTGTGGCTCAGCTGGTAAAGAATCTGTCTGCAATGTGGGAGACCTCGGTTCGATCCCTGGGTTGGGAAGATCCCCTGAGAAGAGAAAGGCGACCCACTGCAGTATTTCGGCCTGGAGAATTCCATGGACTACATAGTCCATGGGGTTGCGAAGAGTTGGACACGACTGAGTGACTTTCACTTTTGCTTCACTTCATACATATATATACAATATATACACATATATTGAGTAATAAGAGTTTAGTTATATGTAATAAAACTAAAAAGTTAATATAGCTATATATTTCTAGACAGTGACAGAAAAGAATCATATTTACCTTTACAATTTAAATGTTGCTTGGGGTTAGGATTTCAAAATGATTTTGCTAGCACCCATTGCCAGCACAGTTTTGCCAGATGTAACTTTAAGGAGATCAAACCAATTAATCCTGAAGGAAATCAACCCTAAATATTCATTGGAGGGACTGATGCTGAAGTTGAAGCTCCAATACTTTGGCCACCTGATGCGAAGTGCCAACTCATTGGAAAAGACCCTGATTTGGGCCAAGATTGAGGGCAGGAGGAGAAGGGAGTGACAGAGGATGAGATGGTTGGATGACATCACTGACTCAATGGACATGACTTTGAGCAAACTCCGGGAGATAGTGAAGGACAGGGAAGCCTGGCGTGCTGCAGTTCATGAAGTCACAGAGTCAGACATGACTTAGTGGCTGAACAACAACATCAACTTAAAAAAAATTATTTGCATCTCATTAACTGTCAACCTCTGATGAAGTAGGGGTTGAACATTTGGAAACATAAAGCAACATACAGAAGAGATGAAAAAGAGAAATAAAAGCTAAGATTGTTTAAAATGTTTTGCAAAGTTTATACTAGCCTGAAGCAAATGGGTATCAGTCTGTGATAACTTTTGAAGGTCAATTTAGAAAACTTTGTTTCATGACATCAGTGGACATTTCCATCATTCACTAAGATGATGTCTTGAGTTGTGGAATCGAGTTTCATTTACTCACTAATTCATTCAGTGATTTTTGTTGGGTATCTGCTATATGATGGGCTCTGGACTGAGCAAGGGCAGGAAAGTCGATTTGAAAATGAAACCAACAATTTCAAGAAGAGTGGCAACATTGTAGAATTCCAGACAAAGTTAAAACGACTCACTAGCAAATCAAAAAGTTGAGTTTCCTAGCAAAACATCAGTAGTCAAATGTCTCTTCATATTTTACTTCTTTTATTATTATAATGACCTACAATGAATCTGATAAAAGTGATTTCAGATATTGGCAGGCCCACTGTAGGAGATGTGACTTCGATCCCCGGGTCAGGAATATCCCCTGGAGAAGGGAATGTCTACCCACTTCAGAATTCTTGCCTGGAGAATTCCATGTACAGAGGAGCCTGGTGGCCTACAGTCCACGGGGTCGCAAAGAGTCAGACACAACTGAAAGACTAAGCGTATGGGGGCTGGCCAAGGATAAGTCCTCCAACAGTAACCTCAGAGAGATGAGGTTCAGCCCGGTTCAAGGAAAAAAGTGGACTAGAAGAGTTCTAGGGGATGCAGGTCTCCACTTCAGAAACAAAGACATTAGATTTCTTGTTTCAGGTATCTAGTCCTTTTATTGTTTTGCTCCGCATAGAAGTAAACTACTGTGTGTTTCGTGTGAGGGTCCTCTTCCTTGAGAAGAAACAGAACCCTTAAATGCCATCTTCAGAAGAATAAACCATGACCAAGTGACCAGGCATGATGAAAGAGAAAGAGATCAAACATGTTTCTTAGATTCTTATTTGTCTTTGGTCTGAGAAAAATAAAGCTATACAAGTTTGAGGCCAGATTACATTTTCAATAATAACTAGGTGGGTGCAAATGGAGGATTTTTATTCTGTCATCCCTGGAACCATATAGAACCTATAGATAGGTTTAAATAATCTGTGGACCCCACTGTATTTATGCAAAATTTTGAAAGTGTGTGTTTTTCAAGGAAGGGTCTACAGCTTTCATCATATTTTAAAGTGTCTGTCCCTCCAAATTTAAGAACAATTGCCTTTAATGAATCATCTGAGTGACAAGGCTATTACATTAAGATGTAGTTCTCTTAATTCTTGAATTTCAAGCTTTTTAATATGAAACTGTTCCCTTCAAGTTAAGACTATGCAAAATCTGGTCAATACCTGCTATGTCTGATGAAGCTGAGAATAGAAAGCTTTCATTTGCACAAGTTCATTTCCGTATTCTGCTCTAGCCTAGGTATGTAGACATGGCCAGAAAGTCTTTCCCACTGAGGGACAAGAAAAGAAAGTTTTAAAGTCCTGTTTTGGTTTGCTGATGGTCTCCATGACCTAAGATAATTTCTTTGTTTTTGTTTATGTACTTGCCAAGTGGCTCAGTGGGTAAAGAACCTGCCTCCAATGCAGGAGACTTGGGTTCAATTTCTGGATCAGGAAGATCTCCTGGAGGAGGACATGGCAACCTACTCCTATATTCTTGCCTGGGAAATCCCATGGACAGAGGAGCTTGGCAGGCTTCAGTCCATGGGGTCGCAAAGAGTGGGACATGGCTGAAGTGACTGAGCACACATGCACACATAGACCTTTATATCACTTTCTAAATTTAGCACAGTTTTAATGTTTCCTGGGCAACTGATCATGAAAAAATTTCCATCTTCAAGTAGGGGTAAAATAACATCTATTTCTATATCTCTCAGTTATGGATAACTGCAGTTTGTTCTTCTATCAGTGTATTTTTGTGACCTCACCCTTGCTATCTGAAAACTTTGTACAGTAATATTTTATTCCATCCCAAAGACACCATATGTCACCTCCCACCTTCCTAAGATAGACACCAGGTGTCAGCAAATGGCAGGCTCTCAGTAGGTAAAGTTGAATGTAATGATCTTTGGCATGTCTAAATGCACTTTAAGAAAAAAAAAGTTTTTCTATGAATAAAAGATGTGGCAGAGTCAGTCATGCTAAGATATCATTTTTAAGCACATAATTGTGAGCATAAATGAAAGCTTTCCTATAAGAATAAGGTACTTAGATTTTATTTAATAATTGATCTTATACATAAATTAGTGGATCCAATCAGATTAAAATTGCATATAGATATGAAAACAAAACAAAACAAAATAAAAACATCCTACAACCAACACGTCATTTCTTGGGCTAGACAGGATGGAATGTATTCATTCTGGCACTGAGCTTTGACAAGTGTGGTTATGTGTAAGCATTCTAGAAAAGAAAGTATATTTATTCCAGTCTAAATTATGTCCCTAGATAGCGTGGTGGTGACTGAATTTATCACATCCACCCATGAAATTTCCATTAAAGGTATCAGATATAGGCAAAAAGCTCAAATTACTTGTAGGTACAATACTTTAACAGGAGAAGTCCAGATGGAACTTTTATAGATTCACAAATAGCATGGCTTACTGTACTGGAATGCTGGGTCCAAATGGCACATCCCTTTTGAGGTTACAGTTTAGAGTAAAACAGACTTATTAATAATCAATGCACTCATATGACCAAGAATGTTATCAGCTCGTCCAAGATGGAAAACAACAGGAAACTTAAGCCAAGACTCATTTTATTTTTGCCCTTCTTACTATATGCATTGGAAAAGAACCCCATTGGCCCTTTTTTAGCTAGTAATGTCTAATGCAGGAAGACAGGAATAAGCAGAGAAGAAAGCACCTGTCAGCTCTATTTCCCACTCTCCTTGATTAGCATGAAACATTAATAGGGCTTTCAGAAATTCTGGCCTGAAATGGGCTTTGCCTGAGAATGTGTCTGTCTTTACTGCATAAAAGCCACTGTCATTAAAAAAAAAGGGCAGATAACTAAAGAAGACTCTTTCTTGAAATTTATACCTTTTTTTCTTACAATGACAAATTATTTTAATAATGGGAATCACATACACTGCCATTTGTATAATGTTTCCCATAAAATTCCCCCATTAAATTTGCTCCTTTACTTGACTCATCTCTTTTTTTAAAAGAATGACACACACAAAATGATACATCACGCTTTCTTATAAAGAATTGAAAATGAACATACAGTAATGGGTTAACATACATTTTAATAAAATTTTCATTGTTGTGCATTTCACTTTTCGATACTGAAAACCAGGGCTGTTCCAATAACCTTGGGCAATGCCTCAGGATAAAACAAATCATGTGGTGGTGAACTATTTTCACCTATTTATTCCTCTACAGGAAAAATATTCATAAATACCAAAGAAAATCAGATGTGCTCCAAAAAATTGTATTCAGTCTTAATACGTCTTGCCATATACTGTATATCACTATATACTAAAAATAAAACCAAGAAAAGCTTTAGGGATTTCTAGAAGTTTTTGGAAGTTTAACTGTATTGTTAATTTTCATCAAAGATGAGTGTCAGATTGCTTTCCAGTCTCCAAAATGGCCACAAAAATAAAAAGATATAGTGGGATTCAAATAAGAATGGTCATAGATCACAAAATATAGCTTTCAGTCTCTTCATAAAAACTTTGCTCAGATTTGTAATTTGAGACTTGAGTTTTTAGGTTTGGAAACTTTTGATTTGAGTTGAATGCTTGTTATATTTATGGAGTCATTAGTTTACAAAGAAATATGCATGTCGGGGTGGCTGTCCTTACATTATGTGAGTGCCTCAGCCAGCAACCCCCTACATTCTTGCATCTGATTTCCTAAGAGGGCAAAGACAGGAGAGAACTGCCCTAGGTGAAGTGAAGTGTCTACCAGAATTTTATCAAAACACAACACTTTGTGGAAACATCATGCCGATTGCCCCACTTTCACCACCCAGCTATAATGGGGCAGCCCCAAATTAAATGAGGTGAAAATCACAGATGTGTTTCCAGTTTCTTTCTGGTGATTCTCTAAGTGTGCAATTCCCGCAGCATCTTACAGGCAGATTCAGCAGGCACCGATGATAAGCAAAGTTAAAAAATAGGGTATTGTCGATTTAGTTAAGGAAAGCTGTTATTTAAAATATTGTGGGCACTTTCCATCCTATTAAGAAACATTTTTTAAATCAGGTCTCAGAAGGAAGCTGCTGATAATATCGCTCTCAAAACCAAGATGAGGAGCGAATGCAGAGAAGGAAGGCAGTTAAAAAAAAACAAAACACTAAAAAAGTCAAATCTTATCCAAATGATATTGTATAAGACCCTGTGAACTGTCTGATAGTCATAAACTTGTAGAGACTATAGAACGCATCCTGGAAGTCTACAGTGCTTTTTTTCCTCTTCCAATCAATCTTTTGTTTCATACATTAACAAACAAAGTATATAAAGGGTACTTATGTGATCTCTGTGTATCCTTGTAAAGCTAGTCCGTGCTCAAGACACATAATTCACAGTCTATAAAGCAAGACACACCCTTCATTGACTCTGACAAGTGAAGCTGACTTTCAGAGCTGGGACCCCGAGGAGGAACTCTTCCAATCCTAAGTCCCAATAAGTCCCTGAGTGACATTACCTAGTATCCTAATTGTCAGAAAGGCAAGTGAAGATTTTTCAACATAGCATTAAATCCTTTCCCAATCCTAAAGAGACACATGAAAACCTCATGTATTTAAAATACTAACATGAAAACAGGCTGTGAATAATGACCAAGGAACTTCAAATTATTATCAT